>NC_060142.1:141909583-146909583 GCF_021461385.2 Schistocerca piceifrons | reverse complement strand
GGTCTTGGCTATCATATTAGGTATGAAGCGACGGCGAGTGCGACTTTCTGGAGTCAGTGTTAAACTTTTATTGACGTCACGCGTCCCGCAAAATGCAGGGAGTTGATTGGACGACTCAAGAAGATGTCGTGTGATGTCAGAGAGGCCCACTGAAAATTTGCAGCGACGACCACGATGGGCACAAAAATTTATTTTGCAATCCAACTTGGTGGGATTTTGCGGAGTGTACTGAAGACAAGTGATTGGCGTATTTTTCCGCGTTCAGCTATAACTGGAAACATTCAAGTGTAGTGGGCTCGCGAAGCTCTAGTGTTCGGTGTCGGTATGCTGTGCACGAGATAGTCTCCTCTGGACCACCAGAGAGAATAGATGTATTAAGTGTGTCTCCCTGGAGGTACTCATGCACAGATTTATGAGAAAAAAATGGCTCTGAGCACTATGGGACTTAACATCTGTGGTCATCAGTCCCCTAGAACTTAGAACTACTTAAACCTAACTAACCTAAGGACATCACACACATCCATGCCCGAGGCAGGATTCGAACCTGCGACCGTAGCAGTCGCGCGGTTCCGGACTGAGCGCCTGATTTATGAGAAAGTTGGTCACATCGATCCGGACAGAAGATAGATTATTTTCATAATTTATGACAGCAGGTATTATTATGGAGGTCAACGGCCGCACCACACGTCTTACGTTTGATGCATACACACTGGTGGTAAACGTATTTGCAGCGCCGATGTCATAGTGACCTGTAATTCTTCCCTGACGCCCTTAGCATCGTATGCTCTCGTTTCGGCGCTACAGTAGCCACGAATTTGCAAGTGGATTTTTCACAGATTTCTCGTTTTCGATCGGCACTCCATCGCACAATCGGGTTTTATCATTATCTCTGTCGATTGACTCCTTCATTACCGTATTCAGTATTTAGGGGTAGGCGCCTCTTTAAAAAAATCTACCAACTAGTTATTCTCAACAACGTCATTTTGTGTCCTTGTTGTATTAAAGCATGGTTCAGTGAATCGCATATTTACATATTTATCAGATAAAATAAATCTCTTTTGAAATTAAATTATAGCGTTTGTGAAAACCTTTTCACTACTCATCTGCAGGGTCATTCTTTTTAATTCTCTTAGCATCCATTTCTCCATTGTGCATATGTTAAGATGGCAGTTAAGGGGAGACGGGCTGAGTGTTTGAGCAGCTTATACAAATTCAGTTGAATCCAAGTGTTATACAAACTTGTCCACACTGGCACCTCGCAAAATTTCAATCGCCGTACCAAACAGGAAGAAGCACAGATGTCACTGGTGGACCTGGCTAAACAATATTTGAGCGGCAGTACTTGGAGGAACGCCTCAAACACTTAAGACTTCTTTATGACAATGAGATAAAGAGGACTCTAGAGCTTAAAAGACTTGGAGCTTCTGGCGCAAAAAGGAATCAGCTAAAGGTACTGTTTTCACCCCGTTCCTGATAAGTCACAGATCGAGTGAGCAGAGTAATAAGAAAGCGTGAAACTGGCATCGTAAAGAAAGGGGTATGAATAATTCAACACCACAAAGGACCTACACATCCCATTTTCCACCTCTGGAACATACAAAATCTCTAGCACATAAATCAAGTAAACAAAAGAATTTCTAAATGAGGCATCAGCTTCCAATTAATGGAAATCAAGAGCAATTGTTGTCTGGACAACACGAATAAATCGTCAGTAGCAGATCATACCTTGGGAACAGGGAACTATGACATTAGATTCTTCGACCTAAGTTTTTGTCAAGATCGAATCGTTAGAGTGCTAAGATATTTAATGTGACCACAGAAATCCAAAACACGAAAACAAATTTAACAAAAACGAAGAAGGATCAACGTTACACAAGTTTTTGGCCTTAACGATAAATAAAGCAAACGGAGCCAGTCTTCTCCAGTGTATACTCAATAGCACACGCTTTCGAACTCTGCGATCTTTAGCATGATCGGATGACATCTCAACTCGACCGTTCCGCGGCTCTCAATAAAGAGTTTGGCGGGCTTGGAAAGCTAAATAGGTTCACGTTTCAAAATTACGAAGGCTATAAATACCAGTCGGGAAAGCTTACATTGTACGATCAACAATTCCTTTTCTTCGCCTAACACATCTACCTGCTAGCTTTTGCCCAAATCAAGCAACACGAGGAGGCCGTTGTGGCCATTGTGGCCGAGCGGTTCTAGGCGCTTCAGTCTGGAACCGCGCGACCGCTACGGTCGCAGGTTCGAATCCTGCCTCGGGCATGGATGTGTGTGGTGTCCTTAGATTAATTAGATTTAATAGTTTTGAGTTCTAGGGTACTGATGATCTCAGATGTTAAGTCCCATAGTGCTCAGAGCCATTTGAAGCAACAAGGAATCGCGGTGTAAGTTGTGCAGGCCTAGGCTAAACCACCATTCTTGCCACGAATTTCAGAGTTGCTAATAAAGACATGCCCGCACAAGGCAATGTAATATCAACACCTGTGTCTGCTGTTCCCTGTGGGCCACCAGTGCCGACTTAGAAAAATAAGAAACTTCCGAAAACGACCACTTCTCCTCGGTGCGTCCTGAAGGCTTCCAATCTGCACTCCCCCTTATTTAGGCATACTCATTTCGTGAGCAACGAGCAAACAGCAGAAGTTCATGTAATCTTTGATGTTACGACAAGTCAGGACTGTGGCTACATATTGATTGCAATTTAACTCACTAATGGCCAGTGACAACGGCTCTGTCCCTCCTCCCCCCCTCCCCCCCCCCCCCCCCCCGCCCACAAATTACTGACCACACTTGTGCGGAATGTGCTGCCGACTTCAAGGAACTCTAGCTATGATAATTTTCGTAATGACAAAAAGGTAATCCGCCTGATAGAACGGGACACCTGTAACCCTAGTCTGCTCAAACGCTCTGGTAAATCTCAGCCAGTGGACACTGACAGGCTTTCTGAATGATGACTGTAATTGAAATAGGGACACTAACAAAGTACACAAGTAACATTTAGGACTTCTGAAAAATCACGCTTGCCAAGAAAGATTATAAGTGGTGGGAAACAATCACTGTGATTTAAGAGGTGTGTTAGAAAGTTGGTATGAAAGCAAAGCAAACTGCAATTCACACTTAAGCGAAGTCAAAACCTTGTTACTAAGCAAGGTGCCGCAGTGATTAGCAAAATGGATGCACACTCGGGAGGACGACGGTTCAAATCGGCGTCCGACCATCCTGATTTAGGTTTCTCGAGATTTCCGTGAATCGCTAAAGGCAAATTCCGGGACGGTTTCTTTGAAAGGCCACGTTCCGTTTGCTTCCCTATCCTTGAAACAATCCGAGCTTGTGCTCCGTCTCTATTGAGCACGATGTGGACGGGAAGAAATAAAATTAGCACAAGTAGAAAAATGCGCAGTGTTTCGAAGCAAAAATTTTAGCGGTGGATCTAATGAAAATTTTAAAATGATTTGCCAATAAGTTGATTAAATTATATATTTATTCATTTGGTGATCATACTGGTGGAGAAACGAAAGATCACAAACAGAAAGTCGAAATACTGAATTCGGTCTTCAGATTCCTTTCGCTGCAGAAGACAGTAGCCAGGTCGTTTCTACCACGGCACAAAAGCCAAAACGATAGGTATGGGAGAAAATAATTCGATAACAGAAAATCAACTGTAATTGGTTAGCACAGTGTAACCTCCCCAGTCCTAAGCGGCTTGTTGGATTGCGATTTAAATGACTGGCTGCATAAGCCTAATGAAATTTTCCGGTGAGTAAGGCTATTGTTACCGAAGGAAAATAATACCGGTTAGTAGAAGGAAAATGTACAACAGAGCCTTCTGGAGGAAGAATGTGTTCTGAACCTAATGTCGATACGGGTAATAATTTTGGAATGGGTGGAATTTAGTGCAATCGCATCACGAATTACACAGCGGGAGGATGGACGGAGGGGGTGGGGGGGGGGGGGGTGGGGGTGGAGGGTGGGGGGTAAGGATACAACATAATATTTAATATAAAAAATTTTGGCGCCTCAGTAACTGTTTACTCTTGTATTGCATAACGTAAGCTTAACTAAATTGCAATTTTGAGTGTTAACTTCGCTCACTTAAAATAACGTAAAATTTCACTGCCGAAACTAGTAATTAGAGTTGCAGCACAAATCAAGAATGCACAGTTTCATTTATTCTGTATTTAGCTTAGCGAGTGACTTCTCTGACTTGGTAGGTATTTTATTGATGTTATGTTAAAAGTAAATCGGTTGCTCTTTTGCTTAAAGTAAATTCAATTCAGTAGTTCAAGATTTAAGGTAAATTAGATTTCCTTTTCCAAATTTTGCATTATGTTACGCTGAGGCTTCTGAAAGTCATTTTTTACATTACAGTTTCAGTCAATTGTTTAACCAGCAACTTCATTTAACTTTGCTTTCAAAATTTAGAATTTCACAATAAGTAACTGCAAAATCCGTGGTTTGTAGTTCATTTATTTTCTCATGAATTGATGTGTTGTGTAAATGCAAACAACCTTCTGTTGCCAATCCAGTGGTTATTTGCTTAGAGCAACTGTACTAAATTCCACCCATTTCAAAACTACTTTCTGTGTTTAGAACTGCAGCTTCCTCCGCCTGTCCACTCCGACCGTGCTCTCAATATTCGCCGCTTAATAAAATAAGTGCGCCTACACTGGCACGATTATAACTGCACGACGCGTCTACAGAAGAGCCCAACAAACACTTTAGCACTCTTTCAAGTTTCAAGCTCCTGTTTCTTCTCTCTTCTTTCTGCTCACAGCACGACAGAGACTCTCCTTAAACGAGGATAAAAAACGGCACAGCTACTGCCGTTGCGATCGATACATTCAAACCAAGCTCCATTCGTGATTACCCAACAATTTACAATATTTAAATTATAATTACAATCAGTTATATACATGCACAAATAAATGCACCATTACATCCATTACGTATTAAATATAGTTTTTGTAATAAAGATTACAGGTTCAGAGGTAGTCTTATATTACAAGTTATCAACAGATATTAACGGTGAACAATTTTGGATGGTGCAGGAGGTATTTTACCTGCATTTTCGGTGTTACAACAGTAAAAGCAGTTGGACGGTGTGAGATAACCAAACAGTTCTATGCAGATTTTGTGAAAGGATTTGTTTTCCTTCTATCCGCAGTTTATGGTAGTTCGCTGGAGCAACGAAGATTTCCTAGCGATTGCAAACATAGGTGCAGCTCATTCCTGTTTTCCAGAACGGTCGTAGGACAAATGCATATTATAATAAGGGCTATATCTCTGATGCCATTCTCTTGTAGAATTAAAGAACATGCTTAATGTTCAAGAGTTATGACCTTTCTGAGGAACGAGAATCTCATCTATAAAAATCGATGAATAGTTCGCTCGCTTCGTTCGCTACATAAAGAGAGTGGTACATAATGGTACGTAGTTTTGATGCCGTGTCCTTTGAATTCCGGAAGGCGTTCGATGCTGTCCGATGTTACGCCTAGTGATCGCTATCCTAGCTTACGTAATGACAGACAAGTTTTATGACCGGATTCAGAACTTGCTACTAGATAGACCTGAAAATTATGCTCCATACGGGGAGAAACCGTTAGCCGTAAAATAACTTCAGGAGTAACCCACTGTTCAACGTATATACTGGGTAATCATGAAGTCCATGAACCATTTTAAAAAGTTGCTGTATGGGTAAATGGCAAAATATAGCGTAAAAAATGATACAGTGTGTCAAAGACAAACTTCAAAGTTTTTTGACGTGGCACTGACAAATTAGTTTGGAAAACCACCGACAAGGAGCCATCGATCGTAGTTGCTGAAAATGGTGGCGAACCAGAGAGAGGAATCATTCAGCGTGCCAGAATTTGCCCGTTCCCAATCTGAGCGAGTGTGTAAAGAGCTTTTCGTGGCAAGTTTCACAAGGCACCACTTACAACAGCTTAGTGAAGGGGTACAAGAAATTCGAGGAGGGTAGTTCTTTGCAAAATGTTCGGGTCAATCGGTCGTATCAGAACAGAAAGCGAACCGCGTGAGTGACGTGATGTTGCGATGTCCCACAAAGTGTACCCGTCAAGCAAGTGCAGAACTGAATATCCCTCAGCTAACAACGTGGAAAATCCTTCGTAAATAATTAAGAGTGAAACGTATAAATTGCAGCTCCTAATTTCCAAAAGAGTCAGCAATTATGTATTAATATGCAGAACCGTCTCTAAAATGACGACCCCTCAAGCAAATTAATCGTAAGTGACTCGGCCACTTTTCACCTTTCGGGAAAGGTCAAATGACACGACACACGCATGTGGTGGACAGAGAATCCACGAGCAGCTGTTGAACACGTCCAGGATTCCGAGAAAGTTAACATGTTCCACGTCGTGTCCAACAAGAAAGAGTAAGATCCTTCTCCTTCGCTGAGAAAATTGTAAAGAGTATCACCTATCTCGACATGACGGAAGTGTGGCTTATGTCAGAACATGAAACTGATAGCAGGGATATCTTCTTTTAGCAAGACAGCGCCCCTCTACGTTCCCAAAACTGCGTACGAGGCTACGTGAATGAGACATTGTTCACGTTACTGGATAGGGCATATTGCGCCCGCTCGCCTGGCACTGCTCTAGGGCCACCATGGTTGCCGAAATTGTCCCTTTGCTATTGTTCTTGGGAAGTGGCGGAGGGGTGTACATCAAGGATAGAGATTACTTCCCACGTCTGCCACAGAACCTCAAAGACTTATGTTATCGCATCGCAGTAGCTACTCATACGATCCCACCTAATTCGATAGATCGCCTATGGGCAGAACTAGGCTATCGGTCAGATGTGTGCTCTGTGAAGAAGATGGAAACCTAGAACATTTACATTTTGTAAACAGAAACCGCCTTTTCTTGATGCAATGTATGTTATTTGTTCCAGACGCGTTTCACTGTATATTTTGAGGCATCTTCAGTAGAATCTAGAACGATGCAGTTTTGATTCGATATTCATTACTTGTGAGTTATCACACAGTTCACTACTTGCTTTTTGCGTAAGTGATTACTTACAGTTATTTGAGTTTTCGGCTGGAATCTGCGTTTCCCATCATCTGGTCACATTCTGGAGGTCGCACTATAACTTCATTACGGAACATAAGCACTTTTTCTGCACACGAACTTTTTACTTCATAATTTTCAGTTAGCGCGAACAACATGAATAGTGGGAAGAAAAACGTTCGTACGTGAAAATGTGCAAACCTTTCATAAGCGAAGTTAAAGTGCAACCTCCAGAATGTGGCCAGACCAGAGGAAAAGTAGATGCCAGCCAAAAACTCGAATAACTGTAACTAATCACTTATTTACGCAAAAAAAAGAGGAGAACTGTTTTATGATCTACAAATCTCGCATATCAAAACAAAACTGTATGCTTCTACGTAGATTACACTGAGGATGCCTTAAAGCAGAGGCGGGCAGAAATCGGCTTAATGAGCAGCGCTCCAGCTCAGACAGGAAAAAGAGGAGAGTTTGCGCTCTGACGGAAGTTAACCTTGTAGCCGCTTGCACAGATTGCCGTACGACTGGAGAAAGGACGCGTATCAAACTAGACGTAAACTTGTTACATTGTTGTGCTGTTTAATGTCTCATTCTATTCAATGCATTAGATTATGATGCTAAATCAATAAGTTTAATTATATTCCTGTCATTTGATTATGCATAAGAAACAAAAGTAATTACTATGACATACGACAAGTAAATACTCCTTCGACTGCTACCTGTAGTCATCCAAATACAGTAGGCCAACATAAAAGCATGTTTAGAATACGGCATAAGCAATGAACGACAAACTAATCCTAGGTTAAGCACAGAAATAAATTAATGAATAAATATAATTCACCATAAACAAAACATAGACTTGTATGTTCTTATGTATCTCAAACGTCACTCAGCAGATGATGTGGAGGTGTACATCTCTTCTCGCTGAAGAAGACGATTTACGAGCGTCTTTCAATACGTATTGAGCCACATTCTTTTAAAAAGCCATTAATATACATAGACAAACGTTCTTGTTGATGCTTCACATTTGATGTTTGTTCTGTGCGTCGGTGAAGTTTCGAAGCGTTCTGGCAGATGGCAGAGCCGTAGTACAGCGTCAAAATGGCGTCCACATACAACTCACGTTACAAGCAGCGTGCTGTTATTGAATCCTGGTTTGCAGAAAAAGAAACCGTGGTGAACATACATAAACGTTTGTGTGCAGTGTATGGCGATGCTGCAGTAGATAGGAGTACAGTTGGGCGATGGGTGAAGAAAGTTACAGCCTCAGGAAATACAGAGACAGAGCTCCATGATCAGCTACGCTCGGCACGTCCTGTCACAGCCACTGCTCCAGACATTCTGAATCGTGCGGATGCCTTTATTCGTCCGAGCAGCGCGTCACAACTCGACAATTGGCTCTTCAGTTGTCGGTCAGCATTGGAAGTGCGTCTGCAATGACCGAGACTCTCGGATATTCAAAGAGGTGCTCACGATCGGTTCCACAAATGCTCATAGCGGACCATAAGATTCAAAGACAGGCCATTTCGTCTGAAGTGTCGGAGCGTTCTGAGACCGACGGAGAGGCTTTTCTGTCACGGATTGTTACGGGGGACGAAAGCTGGGTCCACAACTTTGCGCTGGAAACAAAAAGGCAGTCCATGGAGCGGCATAATCGTCATTCACCACAAAACAAGAAATTCAAGACAACCCCCTCTGAAAGAAAAGTCAGGGTGACAGTCTTCTGGGATTTTGATGGCGTCATTCTCGTGGATGTGATGCCAAGAGGGTCCACCATCAATTCAGTGGCATACGTGAAGACTCTGAATAAACTGAAGAATCGTTTCCGTCGTGTTCGATCGGACAAGAATCCTGTAGAAATCTTGTTCCAACACGATAATGCACCAGTCTGAGAACCCAGGAGCACATCGCCAAATTGGATGGACATCATTGCCTCATCCACTCTACAGTCCAGACCTGGCACCCCCGTACTTCCATCTCATTGGGCTGCTTAAATATTCTCTACAGGGAACACACCTTCAAGATGACGAGAGTGTCAGACATGCAGTGAAAACATGGCACCATACAACGTGATGAAGACTAAGTGGAAAAATAGGACATGGACAAGACATGTTAATGCATTTTGTTACCAAATCCTGACTCTTAACAATAAATATGTTCTGAGAAAAGAATGTGGGGCATTACTTATTGGACGACCCTTGTACGTTTGGTGCGATCGATCTCGCACATTTAATTAGCAGGACTGCAGTGAGATGCGTGTCTGAGTGGCTGTTCGTGGACGTTTGTTTAAATTCATTAGATAGAACAGTTTTTCACACACATGTGTTGAGCCGAACATTGATAACAGTTTGGCAGCCATTTTGTTCATATTTGGGAAATCTGTTTGCGAAGAATGTTCGTAAGAATGTGATGGACTTGTTCGTGATTCATATTTAGCCTTAAATTCACTATCACATCGAATTGTGAGTAACTCGCATTGTGGAACAGACGGAACGTCATCTATTATTACAGTAACAGAAAAGGGCGCAGAAAACCGTTTCAGATCCATCGATTTATCGTCCAGATCTCTCAATCGAGTGGAAAATTTCTTTACAACACTCGCGAGTGTACCTGGAAACGTCTGCAAATGGTCTTGAGTTAAACTAGATTTCCGCATTGATAATCTGGTAAAATGAGCCAACTCAGCTTTCAACATCTGACGCTGTCAAAACTCCAACATTTGCTTGAAAGCAGTAATTCTGTCTGCAAAATGAGTAATAGGTATGTCGCTTTCCTGCAGCTGAAGATTAAGTTTATTCATGTAGGATGTGATGTCGGTCGAAATGCTAATTCTTTAAAAGATACAGTATCAGTGAAATCATTTCCATAAATAAAACTACACTCCTGGAAATGGAAAAAAGAACACATTGACACCGGTGTGTCAGACCCACCATACTTGCTCCGGACACTGCGAGAGGGCTGTACAAGCAATGATCACACGCACGGCACAGCGGACACACCAGGAACCGCGGTGTTGGCCGTCGAATGGCGCTAGCTGCGCAGCATTTGTGCACCGCCGCCGTCAGTGTCAGCCAGTTTGCCGTGGCATACGGAGCTCCATCGCAATCTTTAACACTGGTAGCATGCCGCGACAGCGTGGACGTGAACCGTATGTGCAGTTGACGGACTTTGAGCGAGGGCGTATAGTGGGCATGCGGGAGGCCGGGTGGACGTACCGCCGAATTGGTCAATACGTGGGGCGTGAGGTCTCCACAGTACATCGATGTTGTCGCCAGTGGTCGGCGGAAGGTGCACGTGCCCGTCGACCTGGGACCGGACCGCAGCGACGCACGGATGCACGCCAAGACCGTAGGATCCTACGCAGTGCCGTAGGGGACCACACCGCCACTTCCCAGCAAATTAGGGACACTGTTGCTCCTGGGGTATCGGCGAGGACCATTCGCAACCGTCTCCATGAAGCTGGGCTACGGTCCCGCACACCGTTAGGCCGTCTTCCGCTCACGCCCCAACATCGTGCAGCCCGCCTCCAGTGGTGTCGCGACAGGCGTGAATGGAGGGACGAATGGAGACGTGTCGTCTTCAGCGATGAGAGTCGCTTCTGCCTTGGTGCCAATGATGGTCGTATGCGTGTTTGGCGCCGTGCAGGTGAGCGCCACAATCAGGTCTGCATACGACCGAGGCACACAGGGCCAACACCCGGCATCATGGTGTGGGGAGCGATCTCCTACACTGGCCGTACACCACTGGTGATCGTCGAGGGGACACTGAATAGTGCACGGTACATCCAAACCGTCATCGAACCCATCGTTCTACCATTCCTAGACCGGCAAGGGAACTTGCTGTTCCAACAGGACAATGCACGTCCGCATGTATCCCGTGCCACCCAACGTGCTCTAGAAGGTGTAAGTCAACTACCCTGGCCAGCAAGATCTCCGGATCTGTCCCCCATTGAGCATATTTGGGACTGGATGAAGCGTCGTCTCACGCGGTCTGCACGTCCAGCACGAACGCTGGTCCAACTGAGGCGCCAGGTGGAAATGGCATGGCAAGCCGTTCCACAGGACTACATCCAGCTTCTCTACGATCGTCTCCATGGGAGAATAGCAGCCTGCATTGCTGCGAAAGGTGGATATACACTGTACTAGTGCCGACATTGTGCATGCTCTGTTGCCTGTGTCTATGTGCCTGTGGTTCTGTCAGTGTGATCATGTGATGTATCTGACCCCAGGAATGTGTCAATAAAGTTTCCCCTTCCTGGGACAATGATTTCACGGTGTTCTTATTTCAATTTGCAGGAGTGTATTTCGTCCAACAAATAAAAAAAGCGATTCAAGATATGACCTCTATTGAGCCAACAAACTTCGCAAAAGTACGAAATATCACCAAATTCACTCAATATGATTCAAGAGAACTGTAAATTGCCTATGGTTCAGTCCATGTCTCTTAACAAAATTAACTTTTCTCACTACTACAGTCGTTACGTTTTCCATTGTGATGCTTTTCCTGCACAGTTTTTGTTGATGAATTAAACAATTCACAGGTATGAACCTCACGTCGTGTTGCAGTAGCTTGCTTCTCAGACGACCTATAAGCCCTGCTCTGCATACGACCGTGCAGGGTGCTCCATTAGTGGCAACTGAAACAACCTTTTCCGACGGTAGACCAAACCTGATAAATACATCTTCCACGCACTGCAGTATGTCACCACCTGTCGTGGTGCCTTTGAGAGGACATAAATCAAAGAGTTCCTCCCTTACTATGAAGTTTGTGTCAACAGCTCTAATAAATATTGCTAGCTGGGCTGTGTCCGATAAGTCGGTACTCACGTCGAATGCAATAGAAAGCACCTAGACGTTCGTGATATCACCTGACAAACGGTCGATACCACGAGTTGAAGTGCGCCGCGAAAGACCCAAACTTGCGAAAGAACGTGATGATTGTGTACAAAGTTCGTCTGCTACGACTTCTGAACTCTGTTTCACAAATTCGCCGTCACAAAATGGTCGGGAAGAACGGGAGATCAGCGAAGATATTCTGTAAGTAGCACGAACAACTGCATCGTATAATTAACGACTTTGTCATTTCAAAGGAAAATTTGGTTTATAAGGCACCGTAATTAAGTTATATCGTATGTAGATACAACATTATAATACATATCTCTGCTTTACTTCCTTCTTCGCGGGAGATTAAGTCGTATTTCACTCCATGCACTGCCATTCGAAGTGATATGTTCTGTAGTGACGTTCGAAACTGTACTTCTTTATGCCTAATATTTTACCAGATAGCAAGCATTGTGTCTTCCTTCGCTTTCGCTGAACAAGTAATCACATTCCCAACTACAATCGTAAAATACACTACTGGCCATTAAAATTACTACGCCACGAAGATGACGTGCTACAGATGCGAAATTTAACCGACAGGAAGAAGATGCTGTGATATGTAAATCATTAGCTTTTCAGAGCAATCACACAAGGTGGCGCCGGTGGCGACACCTACAACGTGCTGACATGAGGAAAGTTTCCTACCGATTTCTCATTCACAAACAGCAGTTGACTGGCGTCGCCTGGGGAAACGTTGTTGAGCTGCCTCGTCTAATGAGGAGAAATGCGTACCATGACGTTTCCGACTTCGATAAAGGTCGGATTGTAGCGTATCGCGATTGAGGTTTATCGTATCGCGACATTGATGCTCGCATTGGCCGGGGTCCAATGACTGTTAGCAGAATATGGAATCGGTGGGTTCACGAGGGTAATACAGAAAGCCGTGCTGGATCCCAACGGCCTCGTATCACTGGCAGTCGAGATGACAGGCATCTTATCCGCACGGCTGTAACGAATCGTGCAGTCACGTATCGATCCCTGAGTCAACAGATGGGGACGATTTCAAGACAACTAGCTGCACGAACAGTTCGACGACGTTTGCAGCAGCATAGACTATCATGGACTATCAGCTTGGAGACCGTGGCTGCGGTTACCCTTGACGCTGCATCACAGACAGGAGCGCCTGCGATGGTGTACTCAACGACGAACCTGGGTGCACGAATGGCAAAACGTCATTTTTTCGGATGAATCCAGGTTCTGATTACAGCATCATGATGGTCGCATCCGTGTTTGGCGACATCGCGGTGAACGCACATTGGAAGCGTGTATTCGTCATCGCCATACTGGCGTATCACCTGGCGTGATGGTATGGGGTGCCATTGATTACGCGTCTCGGTCACCTCTTCTTCGCATTGACGGCACTTTGAACAGTGATCGTTACATTTCAGATGTGTTACGACCCGTGTCTCTACCCTTCATTCGATCCCTGTGAAACCCTGCATTTCAGCAGGATAATGCACGACCGCGTGTTGCAGGTCCTGTACGGGCCTTTCTGGCTATAGAAAATGTTCGAATGCTGCCCTGGCCTGCACATTCTCCAGATCTCTCACCAATTTAAAACGTCTGGTCAATGGTGGCCGAGCAACTGTATCGTCACAATACGCCAGTCACTACTCTTAATGAAATGCGGTATCGTGTTGAAGCTGCATGGGCAGCTGTGCCTGTACACGCCATCCAAGCTCTGTTTGACTCAATGCCGAGGCGTATTAAGGCCGTTATTATGGCCAGAGGTGGTTGTTTTGGGTGCTGATTTCTCAGGATCTATGCACCCAAATTGCTTAAAAATGTAGTCACATGTCAGTCCTAGTTTAATACATTAATCCAATAAATAGCCGTTTATCATCTGCATTTCTTCTTGGTGTAGCAATTTTAATGGCCAGTAGTGTAGAGCACCGGTTTACCGCATTGCTTTGACTATCCTTTTCAATTACATAACGCTCTGTAATGTAACGTAATATACTCAGTCAGGAACATTACTTTGGCTATGCTTGCGCCTTGACTAGGCATATCGCCATTTAGTGCTTACGGCACAAACTACTAGATAGACGTGAGCTGCTCTCGGCTCACTGGCTCCTCGACTCTGCCCGCAATCATGCAAGCGGCTCCGGGAGCGCGGATCTCTCATTGCCTACCTGTGCCTTGAAGTATAAGTCCAAACGCGTCTACAACAAATTACGCTGCAACAAGAAAAAGGCAGTTTTATTTCCAAAACGAATATTTCTATGGTTTCTGTTATAGTAAAATAAAGTTTTGGGAGTTGGTCTTATACGTAGTGTATCGTCTGTTAGGTTGTTCATGGCCATTTACCTGTACCGATTCTTTTAAATGTTTCGTGGACTTCATAATTACTCTGCACAAATGACTGGATAATGTCGGAAGCTCCTAGGGACCTCTCACGGACGCTGCTGTTGCGTATATAAGCGTTGCAAATGCCAGAATGCTTTAGGAAAGTGCAGAAAGATCTTTAGAGGAACGACTGTTAGTGAACGAATTAGTAGTTGTCAGTGAACGTAAATGAATGTTATCGTATTGCGCGTAAATATACGGAAAGATCTGTTGCTGTTTGATTACACGCCTACTGATGAATCACTCGAAACAATAATTGTAAAATAGCTAGTGATCGGTACCGAGAGAGGAGCTGCGAGCGGAAGAAAAGCACAATTTCCCAAAAGAAACTAAAATTTTATTTACTCGGGCGAGCACTGCATTAATCATGTAAGAAGCACTAATGATTTCCGAAAGGCTTACAATAAAGAAAGGTGTATAATCCATACTACCTGGACCTGGCACCTGCAATGGACGTGAATTCTGCCCGGCTCTCTGGATAAGTTTCCGCAGTAACTGACCGTACTGTAACTTTGCAAAACAGTTCATTAAAACCTAGGCATTATAGTTCTACACAAAATAAACAGTACGAACATCTTCATGAACTCTTAAGCACCGGAAGTACGTAAAACTTAATAAAACATCAGCAAATGTCACTCAAACCGTTTTATCTTACTTAATATAATCAGTAGATTGCCTGACCCTTGGGAACAACCACCAAAATTAATGAAATTACGACTTTGAGCTTTGGAAGAAAAACACCTAATAATCTTGTTAAGTTCCAAAATACCCATCTGAAGTAATGAAATAACTATCTTGAACTTAAGAAAAAACATAGGCAGAAATTAATTAGCTTGTGAAGCTCCAAAACACATAATGTTGTCAATTAATCCAAGTTCTGAGGCATCTATTGCGTCAAGAAGCAAGGCTGTGCAAGGCACCAGATTCAGTATCCGCAACGGTCGCTTGAGTGACTTGGCGAAGCGTAGCAGCCCAATCATGGCCAGAACGCGTGTTAACAGGCACGCTTTGCAGAAGGCAGATACGTCGGAAACAATCGTGCTCACCAGTTTTAATTCCCCTGGTGGTGGCAGCTGACACGTGAGATGGAGTCAGCAGCAGGAAGTTTCTCTATTCAGCGAAAGCCTACCGCTAGCCTGCGCTCTCGGAAGCCCATACATTTTCGCAGAATAGAGTCCTGTCAACTATCCGCTTCCTCTCGCTAAGTGTGCGCAACAACGGCGCGCGACCCCGGCAGGTGATGTCTTGCTCACCCGCACCACTTCGAACACCAAAACAACGAAGTGTGAGGCGAGCCCTCGCAGACCGACAGGTCGCGACCTCTCACGGGCGCAGCCGAACCCATTGCTGAGTACCTGCCACAGGTAATAATCGAAAACCACTTCGGCTTCCTGCCGGCAAAGTTCATCTACAATTACAAAATGGCTCTGAGCACTGTGGGACTTAACATCTGAGGTCATCAGTCCCCTAGAACTTAGAACTACTTAAACCTAACTAACCTAAGTACATCATAAACATCCATGATCGAGGCAGGAGTCAAACCTGCGACCGTAGCAGTCGCGCGGGTCCGGACTGAAGCTCCTAGAACCGCTCACTCACCGGAGCCGGCCAACAATTACACATTCTAGGAAAAGAGTAGTGAGAGTACCACATACGTAGAAGAAGCCGATGCCAACTGCGTTTCTTTGGCAGTATCCTAAGTAAAATTTTGGCATTCACTAAGGAAGTGGTTTACAAAACAATCGCTCGAACGGTTCTTAAGTAATGCTCGACAATCCGGAAATCTTATGGGTAGAGTTACAGACGAGATCACGAAGGTCCAAAGAACATCTATGAGGATCCTTTAGCAAGCAGGAGACCATCAAAAATATTCTTACGGAACTCCATGGGCATATACAGGGTGTTACAAAAAGGTACGGCCAAACTTTCAGGAAACATTCCTCACACACAAAGAAAGAAAAGATGTTATGTGGACATGTGTCCGGAAACGCTTAATTTCCATGTTAGAGCTCATTTTAGTTTCGTCAGTATGTACTGTACTTCCTCGATTCACTGCCAGTTGGCCCAATTGAAGGAAGGTGATGTTGACTCCGATGCTTGTGTTGACATGCGACTCATTGCTCTACGTTTGGGCAGGCATTGTTGGTGATGTCTTGATTGGGCCCCATGTTCTTCCACCTACGCTCAGTTGAGCACGTTATCATGGTTTCATACGGGATACTCTACCTGTGCAGCTAGAACATGTGCCTTTACAAGTACGACACAACATGTGGTTCATGCACGATGGAGGTCCTGCACATTTCAGTCGAAGTGTTCGTATGCTTCTCAACAAGAGATTCGGTGACCGATGGATTGATAGAGGCGGACCAATTCCATGGCCTCCACGCTCTCCTGACCTCAACCCTCTTGACTTTCATTTATGGGAGCATTTGAAAGCTCTTGTCTACGCAAACCCCGTACCAAATGTAGAGCCTCTTCGTGCTCGTATTGTGGACGGCTGTGATACAATACGCCATTCTCCAGGGCTGCATCGGCGCATCAGGGATTCCATGCGACGGAGGGTGGATGCATGTATCCTCGCTAACGGAGGACATTTTGAACATTTCCTGTGACAAAGTGAAGTCACGCTGGTACGTTCTGTTGCTGTGTGATTCCATTTCATGATTAATGTGATTTGAAGAGAAGTAATAAAATGAGCTCTAACATGGAAAGTAAGCGTTTCCGGACACATGTCCACATAAGATATTTTCTTTCTTTGTGTGTGAGGAATGTTTCCTGAAAGTTTGGCCGTACCTTTTTGTAACACCCTGTATAGACGACAGCCTCTGCGCATCTAAGAGAGGCTTACTGTTGATATTCCTTGCGTGTACATCCTAAGAGGACTTGGGCAACATGTTACTTCCAAATACGTCTCGTAAAATGCGAGAAAATTAGATCTCATGCAAACAAGTTCCGTTCTTCCCCTGCACCATTCTTGAGGGGGATGGCGCAGGCGGGAATTGGTATTGGTATCACAAGTATTCTTGCCACCCACCATAAGTTAATGCTTCACTGTTTTTTAATCAAGGGTCAGTTCTGCTTTACACCTTTATTCTTTCGTATTTAGACATAACCACAGACGATTGTTTTTAATTCAACTGATGATGTTTTATCAATTGAGGAGGGCTGAGAACTTTGCCTAGCCTCACCAAATGTTACTCTGCGACATTCTGTAACTACTCCCCACACCATATGACATAGCATTAAGTAAACTTCTTTTGGTATGAAATTACAAACTGTATTTATTAAATATGTTTGGACCCGTTCTTTGTGAGGAGTGTGTCATCCATACCTGGTTTCAAAAAAATATATATAAAATAAAATAAAAAATAAAAAAATGGTTCAAATGGCTCTGAGAACTATGGGACTTAACAGCTGTGGTCATCAGTCCTCTAGAACTTAGAACTACTTGAACCTAACTAACCTAAGGACATCACATACATCCATGCCCGAGGCATTTCAAGAGAAATCTGCAACGACGTACTAAACTGTGCTGTTTAAGATTGCAGTCAAAGTAGATAGTTTTGTCGCGTATGTGTGGTCTGATAACAGTAGTTGTCGCATCCAAAAACTGCTTGGGCTTCATGTATCTCTATATTGTTTCCCCTGCTTTAGATGCAAAACGTGTCTTTTTTGTCTCAGATATATATCGCCAGTCTCCCCATAGCTGCACAAAGCGTTGTGAGGGTACAGCTGAGCTTTTCACATACCCAATAGATGTCAGAATTACCTGTATCTGTTGGACTGACTGATAGTCAAGTCGCTTCCAACGTGCTCATATGCATCTAAGAAAAGGTGTCACACCATGGATAACCAATAGGACGGCGGTGGCCTTCGCAACCTTGGGACATGGTTGCTACCACTCACAAGAGATGACAAGCAGGCTTATCATCTAACTATGAAATGAAAGAGCTTTCTTGCACCTCTGTCCCTCAATGGGGCCTGATTTGGCGTGGTTAGTTTAAGGGGGCGGCTGGGTGCTCTTTCTGTCATCAGAAAATTCCCTGCTAACATGTACATGAATAAAAAATTATTAGAGGATCTATCTGATCTGAAGAAATGCCGAAAAGAAGAAAGCTGACAGTTATTGACATGGTACAGTACTAATCAAACACTTGAATGTCCCAACAAAGATTGGATCGTTCCTCTGAATGGGATAAAAAAAATGGTTCAAAGTGCTCTGAGCACTATGGGACTTAACTTCTGAGGTCATCAGTCCCCTAGGACTTAGAACTACTTAAACCTAACTAACCTAACGACATGACACACATCAATGCCCGAGGCAGGACTCGAACCTGCGACCGTAGCAGTCACGCGGTTCCGGAGCGTCTAGAACCTCTCGGCCACCGCGGCCGGCTACCTGGTTTCCTAACTTGATGTGTAATATTTTCTTCTATGTTTAAACCTAGTCATTCAGACCTTTAAGATACTCAGATATCTTCAGTTGCTCATTATCAAAGCATTAAGTTAAAAAATTATTCTGTACAGATATACACCAGAAGATGCAACTTAAAAGTTGGAAAACAGGTTGTGTGTGTGTCTACAACCGGCTTGAGTAAATACAGTTGTAGCAGACTTCTGTACGCTTCGTTCGGTTTTAGCACCCGTATTTAAAAAAAACTGTCTACTGTATGAATTGTGAACCAGTCATGTACACTATGAGGTAGTTTTCGAAGTACAGATACAGACATAGATATAGGTATGTTTCGGTGTTGACCACTGTAGTGCACTCATCTCCACCACAAATCCCTCAGTCTCAACGCAAAGAAATTCCGCCTATTTTGTTATGACCTTGGCACCACATTTCACGCAAAACCGTTACACAAAACATCATGAGTGAAGTACTCCAACTTGCAGGGATACTTTAGGCCCAATCGACGCAACAGGCTGCTTGGGGCACCAAGCTGAGAGGAGGTCCAGAGAGGCCCCAAGTACAAAAATTGTATACAAGTAGTATCGTAATTAGTTGTGAAAACAGGCATAGTATGTAATAACGAAAATTTTGTTACAATATTTATAGGTAAAGAAATAATAAATCTCTTGTGGCTCGAAGCTTATTGCAAATTTCGTCGTTTCACACCATCTCAGTGACGGGCGTGTCAGTTTAAGTTGGTGTTGTCATCTGCAATCGAAACCACGTTCAATTTGAATACCTAGTAAATTGCAGGTTCTCTTCACAGAATAATGCTGGGAACTGGGCCAGTTCTCATTCATGAGGAATAAACTGTTAACGACATAGAAAGACGTGCCCTAACCAACTGTGACGCCTTCCTCATGTCGTTCCCGCTCCAGTGACATCCAACCAATGTGGTCACCATACTATATTCCAGACTACAGTCTTACTATAGTGCTCTTTTCTTTTTTCGCTTACGCCATAGTCCGCAGCGATCGCAGGGTCGGCGCGGTTACAACGGATCTGGCAGCGTTAGTATTAGGGATGGCTGGATGCCCTTCCTGCCGCCATCCCGTACCCCCCCCCCCCCTCCCCCCCAGGACGGAATCAGTGTACCCCAACTGTTTGCGTCGAGTGTAAATCGTGAAATAGTGCGGACGTGTTTCAAATGTCTGCGACGCGTGTAACTGAGGCGGAACGTGGGGACCAGCCCGGTATTCACCTAGTGGAATGTGGAAAACCGCCTAAAAACCACATCCAGGGCCTCGTCGTTAATCCGCCGAGCGGATTCGATCGGGGACCGGCGCGCCTACACGAGTCCAGGAAGCAGCGTTCGGCTACACTGGTGGCTTACAGTGCTCTTGTTCCACAGTAATTACTAGAATGCTATTCAGCGTATGGTTGCCCAGCAATTTGGTGATGTTATTCTGTATTTTAACTGTTCTCATAACGACGAACCAACTATAATTGAAAAAGGAACTGTCTGCCGTATGTGTCAAAAAAGAAAAAAATGAACGACAATCAAAAACAAACTGAGGTTCTTTAAAAGCGCCGTCTTCAAGCAGCGAAAATCCTCTAAAGACGTTATTTTTCAAAATAAGAATAGTGTGATCTTTGGTGATGTCCTCACTACAGCTACAACTGTCGCTTCAACATCTGAACCTTCATTTGTGCAGGCAAGAGACTATTTTATTTACGTGTGACCAAATTTAGTTTCTTTTTTCAAAAAGTTATAGTTTTTGTAACTGAACTGAACTAGTTCAGTTCCTCGGTATTGCAATCAGCAATTAGGTTTGTAATCAAAGAAGTAAAGGTAATGCGAACTATTATAAAATTACCTATACAGCAGAGAATTCACTATTCAGCCTTCCACACTCGACAGCTTTCACAAAACCGCAGCTTTGTGAATGCACTGCAAGCGGGCGACTTTTAACATTTAGCTCTGGAATAAGAGCCAGAAATGTATTTTGTCACGGAGGAATGACCTTGTAGCACTTACCTCAATCAGCAGTATCAGATTTATATTTAGAGGTCTTACCAAGAGTCCAAGGAAAGGTAGGTAACGTCTTTGTGAGGAAGGATAGGGGCGAGACACCATATACTGATCCTGGTATTATGACAGTTAACATGTTAACAGTGAGCTTTGCAGTACTTTTGAGTCCCGTTTACTGTGGATATAAAATACCGTCAGAGAGAATGAATGTAAATGTGTGCATGGACAAAAAGTTGGATACAATGGATAGGATGGATAATGGGGAATTAAATAAACTGTTGTTGAATTTGAGGTTGAAACTTCAACGGTATCAGACTGAAAGAATAACCTGAATGACATTGATGACTTTTCTTTCAAAATGGTGGCCTATGATGAAATTTTCGCCGCTTGTTCTTCTGCAGAAAATGACAACTGCGATGATGGATTATCAGATGAAGTTTGCGCTTAATCTGGAGACAATATGACAGGAACAGAAGAAACAACACAAATTGACACAAATAATGGTTAATTTGGAACTTTAGCGGAAACAACTTCGGCAGAACTGATACTGGCGGGACTCCTGCTCTATCGTGGTGTACATAGGCGACGTATGAATCTGGCTCAAAGTAAGCTCACCAATTATTTCAGAGTGTAACATTCACTATGCTTTTCTATCAACGTCTGGTCAAAATCAAGTATTAAAATGTCTTCACAAGTCATTTTCTATTCTGAATTGCCATCATAGCAGTAATTTCTTGTTAAGAGAAACGATGAATAGTACTTGTTTCGATATCAGAATTTCCTTTACACTAAATTGCCGTTGTGTGCCATTTCATTAAGAAACCCTATGTATTTTGCTAGATAATTCTGGGTGCAAAATTAATAACAGATTTTTGTGCACTATCTTCTTATTGAAACTACATGTGAAATGATTAGTGAAGCGTCGTGTTCGACTATGAACTCTATTCCGACAGCTCACATGGATAGGACCGCCAATAAAAGAGAACGGAGTTCGATGCCAGGTCTGACACATGCCCGCCCACAGTATTTATTCGAAGCGTAGAATTAAATTTTCACTCATACACGTGGCTGCAGACCTTAAAATACCGAGTTCATAAAATCGAAATTAAGCTTTTCAGTTGTTACGAACTTGTTATGTCGGTAATAAGAAATTTGAGATCATGTTCATAACTACAATTGAATCCAGGTGAGAAATTTCTTTATTATTCGAGCATCAATACAGCATTTCCAGTCTTGACCTTCGTGCTAGATCTTTAATTCTGTTATTACAAAAGCCTGCATCTGTAAAGTGGCGGGTGAGATAACGGTCGGAACGGACGGTAATTTTTGTCAGTCTGTCGTAGGTAAAACACGCTGTTTGATGGATAGATTAAGTGTTATATTTCAGATACAGATTTTTCTTACGATATTAGATTGTTGAAGTATAAACAACGCAATTAAATAATTAACTTTGCGGCAGGTAAGGTTTTCACCAAGAATTATTCTTTTCAGAGCAACTGTGATTCTACAGTCCATGGAGCGATGAGGAATGATGCCGACGAATTGACACTTTGGACTCCGTGTGGATATTATTAACAGATCTGTTGTGCAAGCAATTTATTTATATGCCTGGAGAAAAATCTGTTGTTATTCTATTTAAGATTCAAAATTACCACGATGATAATACAGCACACAAATTAGAATATTTTCGACACAATTTATGTTTTATTACAGCCCATTTCCGCAATGACAGCTCGTAGACTGTAAAATCACAGTTTCTCTGAAAATAATAATTTTTGGTGAAAGCCTTACCTGCCGAAAAGTTAATTATTTAATTACGTTTCCTATATTTTAACCAACTAATATCGCAACAAAAACCCGTATCTGAAATGGAAAACATTTGTTATATCTCTCAAACAGCATGTTTTACCTATGCCGAACTGACAGGTTACCGTTACGGAAATAAACAGTTATTTGGAAAGTTCAATGACGTAACGTTTAGTCCCTGTTGTAAAATAAAAAATATACACATTAATGCGCTATTTTCTGCTTCACACTATTTTTTCACTTCATTACACATGCACGGGACACTCACTGCAAAGGTATGTAACTACTTCGCAATTGGAAAATCAAGTAACTTATATAAGGGGCAGTTAAATGAAAACGAGATAGATTGAAAAAGGTAAGTGAAGAGAAGAAATGAAACATTTGTCGAACGTCTCCTCCTGACGGCGGAACAGCGGTTTGCGGTGGTGTTATCTTCATACTGTTTGATCAAGCCCCATACGTGCTGTGGCGTTGAAGTTACCTTACAAGCTTCTATCAAATGTCACAAAAAAGTATGTATGTCCATTAGGAAAAAACAAATTCGGCGACTATAAACGAAAAAAAAAACTTGTGAACGTCAGGAAATTCGCCATATTATCCACTATAACTTGGCGAAAACCGCACCTCGATATATTTTTATTCTTTCTGGATATCGGGGTGGCCTGTCTTAGTTGCCTCACCCTGTACAGACATACAAATGACAGTCGCAGAATAACTGGATAATTTATTCAGGATAAAGGGCTTCACAAATTGAGCACGTCAATAACACAATGGACCATCTTTGGCCCTTATGCAAGCAGTTATTCGGTTTGGCGTTGGATATCGTGCCAAATTCCATCCAGCTAGAGATGGTTGGAGGGCCCTGTCCATAATGCTCCGAATCTTTTCAATCGCGGAGATATCCGGCGATTTTGCTGGTCGCAAACACGAAGACAAGCAGCACGAATGCTCGCAAGTGTTCAGACGGGCATTATCTTGCTGAAATGTAACCCCAGGAAGCCTAGTTATGAAGGGCAATATAACGGGGCGTAGGATATCGTCGACGTACCGCTGTGCTGTAAGGGTGCCGTGAATGACAACCAAAGGGGTCCTGCTATGAAAAGAAATGTCATTCCATACCATTATCCCTGGTTGTCGAGCCATACGGCGTGTGACAATCGGGTTGGTATGGCACCAAGTCGGGGTGTGAAATGTCAGAAGCTCGAAAGTGATAGAGAAGCTAGGAAATCTGAAAAGGGAAATACTAAGGCTCAATCTAGACATAGTGGGCTCAGTGAGTGAAATGGAAGAAACGCCATTGTATTTGGTCAGATGAGTATAAGGCAATATGAACGGCAGCAGAAAATGTTATAAAGGGAGTAGGATTCGTTATGAGTAGGAAGATAGGCTGAGGGCGAGTTAATGTAAACAGTTCTGTGATAGTTATATTCATCAGAATCAACAGGAAATCAACTCTGACATCGCAAACTGAAGCTGAAGAGATAGAGAAAGTATATGAGGATATATCGAACGGATAATTCAGTACGTAAAGGGACAAGAAAATCTAATAGTCCTGGGGTTAGATGGCAGTTGTAGGGGAAGGAGTAGAAGAAAGGATTACGGGAGAGTATGGGCTTGTTAGATTGGAACGTAGTTGTAGGAGAACGGACAGAGGAAACGGTTACGGGAGAAAATGGGCTTTATAGTAGGAATGAGAGAGGTGAACTACTAATTGAGCTGTGCAATAAATTTCAGTAAGTAATAGCGTATTTTGTGTTCAATAATCGCAAGAGGAGGAGATATACTTAGAAAAGGCCGGGAGATAAGGGAAGATTCCAGTCAGATTACAACAAGGTTAGCCAGAGATTTCGAAATCAGACAATGGATTGTAAGCCGTACCCAAGAGCATATGTAGACTCAGATCACAATTAAGTAGTGATGAAGAGTAGGCTACAGTTTAAGAGAGTAGTTAGGTAAAATCAATGTGCAAAGAAGTGGAATACGGAAGTACTAAGGAATGAAGAAATACACTTTGAGTTTTCTGAAGCTACAGATACTGCGATGATGAATAGCAGTTCAGGAATATAGAAATACAAATCACTTAAGAATTAAATAAATGGGAAGTGCACGTAAGCTAAGGCGAATAATGTGAAGATATCGAAAAAGGTATGATTGTCGGAAGGACAGACGCAGCATACAGGAAAGTCAAAATAACCTCCGGTGAAATTAAAAGCAGGGGTAGACATTAAGAGCGCAATGGGAACCGTACTGATAAATGCAGAGAAGAGAGTGGATAGGCAGAAAGTGTACACTGAATCACTGAAGGCTTCTATGAAGGGAAGACTTAGTGACGTGATAAAGAAGAAACAGCAGTAGATATAGAAGAGACAGGGGATCCAGTACTAGTCTGCATTTAAAAGAGCTTTGGGAGACTCAAGAATGAATAGGGCAGAAGGGATAGATAACATTCAATCGGAATTTGTAAAATCATTGTGGGAAGTGGCAACAAAACGTCTTTTCATACTTTTCATGTTGCTGTGTAGAATCTATGAGACTGGTGATATAACACCTGACTTTTGGACAAAAATATTATCCACACAATTCCAAAAACTCCACGAGCCGACAAGTACGAGAATTACTGCACAATCAGCTTAACGGCGCACCAGTCCAAGCTGCTAACAAGAACAATACACAGAAGAAACGAAACGAAAATTGAGACTCTGTTAGACAGCGATCAGCCCGGTTTTAGGAAAGGTAAAGGCACCAGAAAGGCAATTCTGACGTTGCGCTTGCTAGTGGAAACAAGACTAAAGAAAATCGAAACACGTCGATAGAATTGGAAAGAGCTTTCGCTGTGGTGCAAGATGTTCGAAAGTCTGAGAAAAGTAAGGATAAGCTAGCGGGAAAGACGGGTAATATACAATAATTACAAAAACCTAGAGGGAACGACAAGTGTGGGAGACCAAGAACGAAGTGCTCGGATTGAAAAGGGTATAGGACCAGGGATTTAGTCTTTCGCTCGAACTGTTCAGTCTGTACATCGAAGAAGCAATGATGGAAAGAAAAGAAAAATTGAAGGGCGGAATTAAAATCCAAGATGAAAGGATATCGGTGATAAGATTCGCTGATGACATTGCTATCCTTAGTGAAAATGTGTATCACAGGAAGCGTTGAATAGAATGAAAAATCTAATACGTAAAGAATATGGATTGGGATAAATCGAAGAAAGACGAAAGTAGTGAGAAGTAGTAGAATGGAAACAGCGAGAAACAGTATTAGGACTGGTGATCAAAAAGCAGATGAAGTTAAGGAATTCTGCTACCTAGGTTGGAAAATAACCCATGACGGACGGAGCAGCAGACTAGTAGTGGCAAAAAGAGCATTCCCGGCCAAGGAAATTCTTATACTATGAAGCATAGGCCTTAATTTGAGGGAGAAATTTCTGAGAATGTACGTTTGGAGCACAACGCTGCGTGGTAATGAAACATGGACAGTGGGATAACCGGAAAAGAAGAGAATCGAAGTATTTGAGAATGTTGAAAGTTAGATGGACAGATAAGGTAAAGAATGAGGATATTCAACGGATAATCTGTGAGGAAAGGAATACGTGGAAAACACTGTGAAGAAGAAGGGACAGGATGGTAGGACACTTGTTAAAACATCAGGGAATAACTTCCATGGTACCAAAGGGATCTGTAGAGGGTAAAAACTGCAGTGGAAAACAGAGATTGGCGGGCAGAGTCTAACGACTCTCTGCTATGCTTCATGTCTTCCAACCCAAGATGTTATCGTCCGGAAAAGCTTCAAGGCCACCGTAGTCTGCGTGGTTGCCCCATACAACTGCCAAAGTACGCCATGTACTGCCTCCAAAGGCAGCATAAACATCACAGGTGAACTACATTCGTCGTCCACGAAACACATTAGGACCTCCCATCAATTGTTGCTTATTAAACTGTCCAGCGAGATCAGTATCAATCGCCCTCTAAGTCTTGCAAATAGAAACACTGCACCGCCAGCGACGACGATATCCACGTCGCAGAGGCATTGCTGAGGCACTGTCTGGGACATCTCTAGATACGATCGGCCTGCAATCTAAGTGACTAGAGAACTGTCTTCAGTGATCAGTCCCTGAGTCCCGATTTGAACCGAGCCCCGATGACCAGCGGAAACGTTTCGGGAGACATAGGACAGCGGTGGGATACCAACCTGATTGTCGCACGCCATGCTGCACAACGAGCAGGAGTACTGGGTCTGGGCCCGCTTGATTGTCATCCGCGGCATCCTTACAGCACAGTGGTACGTCGACGATGTTCTACGCCCCTTCTAGTTACCCGCCGTGGCAAGTCATCCTGGGCTTATTTTTCTGAAAGATAAAGCCCGCTCACACAGCAAGAGTTTCTAATGTTTGTATTCGTGCTTGCCAAATCCTATCTTGCCCAGCGAGATTGTCAGATCTGTCCCCAGCTGAGAACGTTTGGAGCATTATGGGCAGGGCCCTCCAACCATCTTGGGATTTTGACCTAATGCGCCAGTTGGACAGAATTTGGCATCATACACATGACGAGGACATCCAACTACTCTGTCAATCAATGTCAGGCAGAATAGCTGCTTGCAGAAGGGACCAAAGGTGGATCAACGCATTATTGACTTGCGATGAATTCGTGAACCCTTTCTCTTGAATGAATCATTTATTTTAATTTTAAACTGTAATCGTTTGTATGTCTGCACATGTATATCACATCTACTAGTTTCCATCCAACTGGGATAATTCCTTCGGGGTGAGTCGTTTTCTTCTTTTTTGTCTTACAGTGTATGTGTATATATATCTATATATACAACTGCTTGCACCGTGCCTTATCGAGAACTTGGATCCTTGGTTTCGTAAGGTCTGCACCACAATAGAACTCGGAAAAACTTAAAGAATTTTCATTGACCTCACTCAGGTTCCTATTCACATCATACTGTGTGGCAGCTCTATCTACGCAAAGAATGTTCTGGGCTCAGTAAAGACGTACCATAACGTTCTACAGTAGTCGTTGGTGATCCTCGTGCAGCCTTTCTTAGACAGGGACTGCACCATAGTATATGTACACACGTTTGTGAGATATATTATTATTAACAGGGACTCACACGAAATACATTGTACCAGTCACTCAGTTAACACACTAATAGACAAACAGTTTGCATTCGGACAAAACTTGCGCCGCGCGGGATAAGCCGAGCAGTCTCAGCGCTGCAGTCATGGACTGTGCGGCTGGTCCCGGCGGAGGTTCGAGTCCTCCCTCGGGCATGGGTGTGTGTTTGTCCTTAGGATAATTTCGGTTAAGTAGTGTGTAAGCTTAGGGACTGATGACCTCAGCAGTTAAGTCCCATAAGATTTCACACACACACACAAAACTTACGAAGTCAGTATAAAGAACGGTAAACAATATTTTACAGCTGATAATTTCCGTAACCTTCCAGCAGAACCGAAGAAAGTGAATGATAAACCCTAGATCTTCGATTCAAAGTTGTGGTACCCTCCCACTTTTTCACAGAGATACATGATTTAAAATTAATACCTGCAAATGAGGAACTGATCAACAGAAATGAATATTCACTTTTTTATTTACCTGTACGTTAACAAATTATACCATGTACTAACAACTCGGCATACCCCAACAGTTCAAAGCAACGGCTGTCAATACCACGTTGAATTACAACAGCACACTTCCTCAAACATCAGTTTTTAACTAAATGACATACGACCAATCAGCTCCTCATCAGATTTCCTAAACTAAGGACTACATGTAGACCCGTACGAAAAACCCACTGTCACCAAGTAAAAGCTAGCTGAGTATAGTTCTGAATTTTTCGATGCAGATACATAGAGCGTAAATAACTACATGTCCACTGCTCATTTAAACCGTAATTCCAAAAATATTAATATTCGACCATTGGTTCCTTATACTAAAATCCTAAGTTTAACATCCTCACCGTTTGCATGCATATATATATATATATATATATATATATATATATATATATATATATATATATATATATATATATATACAGGTTGGTCGATTAATCGTGACCGGGCCAAATATCTCACAAAAAAAGCGTCAAACGAAAAAACTACAAGGAACGAAACTTGTCTAGCTTAAAGGGGGAAACCAGATGGCGCTATGGTTGGCCCGCTAGATGGCGCTGCCATAGATGAAACGGATATAGACTGGGTTTCTTTGATTGGAACCCCCATTTTTTTATTACATATTCGTGTAGTACGTGAGGAAATATGAATTTTTTAGTTGGACCACTTTTTTCACTTTGTGGTAGATAGCGCTGTAATAGTCACAATCATATGGCTCACAATTTTAGACGAACAGATGGTAACAGGTAGGTTTTTTAAATTAAAATGCAGAACGTAGGTACATTTGAACATTTTATTTCGGTTGTTCCAGTGTGATACATGTAGCTTCGTGAACTTATCATTTCTGAGAACGCATGTTGTTACAGCGTGATTACCTGCAAATACCACATTAATGCAATAAATGCTCAAAATGATGTCCGTCAACCTCAATGCATTTGGAAATACGTGTAACGACATTCCTATCAACAGCGAGTAGTTCGCCTTCCCTAATGTTCGCACATGCATTGACAATGCGCTGACGCATGTTGTCAGACATTGTCAGTGGATCACGATAGCAAATATCCTTCAACTTTCCCCACAGAAAGAAATCCGGGGACGTCAGATCTGGTGAACGTGCGGGCCATGGTATGGTGCTTCGACGACCAATCCACCTGCCATGAAATATGGTATCCAATACCGCTTCAACCGCGCGCAAGCTGTGTGCCGGACATTCATCATGTTGGAAGTACATCGCCATTCTGTCATGCAGTGAAACATCTTGTAGTAACATCGGTAGAACATTACGTAGGAAATCAGCATACATTGCACCATTTAGATTGCCATCGATAAAATGGGGGCCAATTGTCCTTCTTCCCATAATGCCGCACCATACATTAACCAGCCAAGGTCGCTGATGTTCCACTTGTCGCAGCCATCGTGGATTTTCCGTTGCCCAATAGTGAATATTATGCCGGTTTGCGTTACCGCTGTTGGTAAATGACGCTTCGTTGCTAAACAGAACTCGTGCAAAAAATGTGTCATCGTCCCGTAATTTCTCTTGTGCCCAGTGGCAGAACTGTACACTACGTTCAAAGTCGTCGCCATGCAATTTGTTAACGTGTGTGAAATCTTATGGGACTTAATTGCTAAGGTCATCAGTCCCTAAGCTTACACGCTGCTTAACCTAAATTATCCTAAGGACAAACACACACCTATGCCCGAGGGAGGACTCGAACCTCCGCCGGGATCAGCCGCACAGTCCGTGACGCCATGCAATTCCTGGTGAATAGAAATGTGGTACGGGTGCAATCGATGTTGATGTAGCATTCTCAACACCGACGTTTTTCAGATGCCCGATTCTCGCGCAAATTGTCTGCTACTGATGTGCGGATTAGCCGCGACAGCAGCTAAAACACTTACTTGGGCATCATCATTTGTCGCAGGTCGTGGTTGACGTTTCACTTGTGGCTAAACACTTCCTGTTCCTTAAATAACGTAACTAACCGGCGAACGGTCCGGACACTTGGATGATGTCGTCCAGGATACCGAGCGGCATACATAGCACACATCCGTTGGGCATTTAGATCACAATAGCCATACATCAACACGATATCGACCCTTTCCGTAATTGGTAAACGGTCCATTTTAACACGGGTAATGTATCACGAAGCAAATACCGTCCGCACTGGCGGAATGTTACGTGATACCACGTACTTATAAGTTTGTGACTACTACAGCGCCATCTATCACAAAGCGAAAAAAATGGTCCAACTAAAACACTCATATTTCTTTACGTACTACACAAATATGTAATAAAAAATGGGGGTTCCTGATTAAAAAAACGCAGCTGATATCCGTTTGACCTATGGCAGCGCCATCTAGCTGGCCAACCATAGCGCTATCTGGTTTCCCGCTCCACGCTAGACGAGTTTCGTTCTTTGGAGTTTTTTCGTTTGATACTTATTTCATGAGATATTTGGCCCAGTCACTATCAATAGACCACCCTGTATAGTTTCCTCCCTTCTTTATTTATATTTAACGTATGTAAGAGTACACGTTGCAGACACGTGGTTGAGCATGTATGGAAGTTTGGGTGTGGTCGTAAGTAGTGCTCAGATAGCCTAATGGTAAAGCGACCGATCGCTATGAGTGGGAAATTCGGGTTCGAGTCCCGGTCCGGCACGAATCTTCATTGCCGTCATTCCACTATACGTCTAACCGTAGCCCATGTTCGCAGTTGCAAATGCATTTCATGTACTTCTTAACGGCTGTGGTGGCCGCAGTGCCTGGTCCTTCAGACATGCATGCATGTCGGAATAACACAGATATTGCAGTATCATATAGTCCAGTACACGTTTACTTCGATGTTAATGTTCTCGTACATGAGGATAACCATTCTTTTTCTTGACGACTAAAAACAGCAGGTAATGTAAATAACGTAAAACTATCTTATACTGCAGGAGGAGTACCTGATTAACTAGACATGGCCACAAACCGCAAACATCCGGCAATAAAAGGCCGAGACTAGGGCAACGCGTCCACTTGTGAGGCGGTCAGTGCTTCCAGTTCTCCTACTTTAACGACCACCGCTGGCTGTAACCCGCCTCCCTGCGCGAGGTCAGCAGCTGTAAGACGTGCTCCTGAGGGAATAACGAGGACCAGATTTATAGTCCCAGAGATCACTTCACATAATCTGTTTTGCTTTCCTGTTTTATTGTCAGATTGTGCAGATAAAAAGTTTTACTGTCACTCCTCACGCATGATACTGGATTACTGAACAGCTGTCATTTAGTTTGCGTCGTGTGGAAACTACTGTCACGTCAAATTACCTTCAGTCATTTCTCCGAATTGCTCAACTTTCATGGCAGTGAAGATATGTAGCCTGAAAAAATAGGGGAACATTTAATTGACTACTGTTACTTCCACTACCAGTGACAGTAATCTAAACTACTATTATTTGAAAACTGTAATCTGTGGGCAGCGTGTACTTAAGTGTGCTTTCGTTCTGCCGTTTGGGGTTCGCCATGGATCAACGCAGCATAACAAGTAACGCTCGATGATACTCGACTTGCATTCGTTGTATTATTTTACTCAATGTCTTCGACGCAGTCTTTAATCCATACTATAGGGGCTATTCCACAAAAAATCTGGTTTATTTCTAATAGTGTGTGCAGAATCAGCCACTACAAAAAACTCTATCAACATCAAGAGCGAAAATGGCGGCTGTGATCATACAGCCAGGACGGACAACAGGAGATTCACGTCAAGGTTCTTCAGCACTGCCTGTAAAGGGAAGGCAATTGGAAATTGACCACAGCGACATTCACAACAGATATCAGAACATAACACACTCTACGGAAGAAAACGACGTACCACGAAAGTACACACATCAAAAAAAGTTTTGCATCACCTCGGTTCGGAGATTTCTACAACCTGTACAGAAAATTGGAATGGAGATCAACAGAAACATCATTTCCTCCCTTTTATTGATCATTAAAACCACACACCGCATGTTGTACCACCATACAGCGAGACCTTCAGAGGTCGTGGTCCAGATTGCTGTACGTACCCGTACCTCTAATACCCAGTTGCACGTCCTCTTGCATTGATGCATGCCTGTATTCGTCGTGGTGCACTGTCCACAAGTTCATCAAGGCAGTATTGGTCCAAATTGTCCCAATCTTCAAGGGCGATTCCTCAGAATGGTCGGTGGGTCACGTCGTCCGTAATAGCCCTTTTCAATCTATCCCAGGCATTTTCGATAGGGTTCATATCGGGAAAACATGCTGGCCACTCAAGTCGAGCGATGTCGTTATCCTGAAGGAAGTAATTCACAAGATGTGCACGATGGGGGCGCGAATCGTCGTCCATGAAGACGAATGCCTCGCCAATATGCTACCGATATGGTTGCATTACTGGTAGGAGGATGGCATTCACGTAGCGTACAGCCATTACGGCACCTTCCATGACCACCAGCGGCGACCCCAAAACAGCAGGGTACCTCCACCTTGCTGCACTCGGTCTCCGACGATTGTCTGGTTGAAGGCATATGCAACACTCATCGGTGAAGAGAACTTTAAGCCAATCCTGAGTGGTCCAGTTGGCATGTTGTTGGGCCCGTCTGTACTGCGCTGCATGGTGTCGTGGTTACAAAGATGGACCTTACCATGGACGCCGGGAGTGATCTGCGCATCATGCAGCCTATTGCGCACAGTTTGAGTCCTAACACGACGTCCTGCGTCCACACGAAAAGCACTGTTCATCATGGTAGCGTTGCTGTCAGGGTTCCTCCGAGCCCTAATCCGTAGGTAGCGGTCATCCACTGCAGTAGTAGCCCTTGGGAGGCTTGAGCGAGGCATTTCATCGACAGTCCTTGTCTCACTGTATCTCCTCAATGTCCGAACAACATCGCTTTGGTTCACTCCGAGACCCCTGGACACTTCACATTTTTGAGAGCCTTGTCTCGCACAAAGTAACGATGAGGACGCGATTGAACCGCGGTATTGACCATCTAGACATGGTCGGAACTGCAGACAACACAAAGCTTGTACCACCTTCCTGATGGAATGACTGGAACTGATCGTCTGTCGGATCCCCTCCATCTAATAGGTGCTTCTCATGCACGCTTGTTTACATTTTTGGGCGGGTTTATTGACATCTCTGAACAGTCAAAGGGACTGTCTCCGTGATGCTGTATCCACAGACAACGTCCATCATCAGGAGCTCTGGGAACTGTGGTGTTGCAAACCTTTTTGTGATGTGTGTATTATCCGAATCGGACGGGAACTAGTACAGTACATGTACATGTACTAAGAAACAGATGATTACAACTTTCACAAAAATTACATTTATTCAGGGGAAAACGTTTTACAAATTGAGCACGCGATGGCGGTCCACCTTTGGCCCTTATGCATGCACTTATTCAGCTTGGCATTGACTGAGTTACTGGATGTCCTCCTGATGGATACCGTGCCAAATTCTGTCCAACTGGTCAGTTAGATCGTCAAAATCCCGATGTGATTGGAGGGCCCTGCCCACTATACTCCAAACGTTGTCAACCGGGGAGAGATATAGCGACCTTGCTGGTCGAGGTAGTGTCTGGCAAGGCAAAGAAGTGCGCGAGAAACTCTCACCGCGTACAGGCGGGCATTATCATGCAGAAACGTAAGCCAAGGATGGCTCGCCAGGAGGGCAACAACACGGGATGTAGAATACCATCGACGTACCGCAAAGCTATAAGGGTGCCGCGGCTCACAACATATGGGGTCCTGCTATGGAAAGAAATGGCACCCAAGACCATCTCTCCCTGTTGTCCGGCCATATGGCTGGCGACAGTCAGACTGGTATCCATCGCTGTCCGGGGCGGCTCGAAACCCTACCTTGGCCAAAAAGGTCGCCGGATCTCTCGCCAGTGGAGAACATTGGAGTATTATGGGCGGAGCTCTTCAACCAGCTCGGGATTTTGAAGATCTAACGCACCATTTGGAAAGAATTCGGCACGATATGCATCGGATGACATTCAACAACTCTATCAATGTCACACCGAGTAAGTGCATGCATAAGGGAGAGAGGTGGACCAACGTCTTACTGACTTGCTCAATTTGTGAAGTTCCTTCCCTTGAATAAATCATCTAATGATCCTGAAATCTTTATCACTTGTTTCTTTGTACGTTTTCAGCACATCTAACGATTTCAGTCCCAAGTGGATGATTCCTTAGAGTTTCTTTTTTTTTTTCTCTTACAGTATGTTTATCGGATTATCTGATTCTCTCTAGCAACCAACAGCAGTGAAAGTGCATCCGGAGATGAGCGTGAAATGATTCGTCAACGATAAAACAATCGTAGCACCAGTATAAGCCTAAAATAAATATAATAACAAAATAAAAAAGACGATTATTGATTTCCAAGATCATGCAAGTGGAAGATATGGCACATAATCTTGAGATAACTCTACAGTTTTTCCACAGTTACTATCAACTGTCTTGCGTGCCTGATGCGTATAATCTCTCATTTTAACTAGACTTCGTGAAGATGTGGAAAACTGCAGCACCTCAACAAACAAAGAGAGAGTCATTGCTATCCGCTACTTATTTTTAATCAAATAATTTGAAAATTGAGTTTATTCGAAAAATAAATCGTATCAAATTAAGCTTTGAGATTAATACACCAGTGGCATTATCATAACAAAGCTGCGGGGTATATCAAATAACGAAATTTTATTTATTGTGCCTATTCAGTATGCTACGCAAATATATGGCGAAAAAGTAGGTGATTTTTGGGTTATATATTTAGCACACAGAACTGCAATCTCTAGGAGTATGAATGGTACCAACAGCAGCTTGCACTTCGAGGGTGGTAAGTAATCGCCACTTGCCCATACGAATTTTGCAAATGAAAAGTGAAAAAGAACTCAAATTTTACTATTATTCATGGCCCTATTTTCTGAAAACACAGAGGTCCCTTCCGCAATTAGCGTTACTGCAATGCAAAAGCAGTAGCTCTTACTGCTGATCTGAGAGCTGCTTAGCCGGCCGCTGTGGCCGCTCGGTTCTAGGAGTTTCAGTCCAGAACCGCGCTGCTGCTACGGTCGCAGATTCGAATCCTGCCTCGGGCGTGGATGTGTGTGATGTCCCTAGGTTAGTTAGGTTTATGTAGTTCAAAGTTCAGGGGACTGATGACCTCAGATGTTAAATCCCATAGTGCTTAGAGCCATTTGAACCATTTTGAAAGCTGCTTGTCGTGCGATATACGTGGTGGAGCGCATGGGCCGTAGGCATGGTAAACAGCGATGCGGAAAAGCTGCGAGTCTTCGGCTGGCCAGCAGGTTAGCTTACGCACGGTGAAACATTTTTTTAAGTGAAATTGACGTTTCAACTACAGTTATTGTTTTCGGACGTTCCAAGTTTGTATTACAATATCAGTAAATGTAAGTATGGTATTTATTTATTTTACGTTTCATTGCCCTGATTTCTTGGTTATAATACGATCAACAGCTACACTCTTCTTTATTCACTGTAGCAGTATGATAGAGTTGGAGTGTGCAGTAGAACAATTGTTGCAAAAATCGTTTCGTGTAAAGAACCTAAATGAAAAACTTGTGCAATTTGGTAGACCCTGTCCAGAATTGCTTGAACTCAAGGCAGCTCATAAAGACAAAAGTCAAGAACACGTTCGACGTTTCCATGCGCCTCAGTATAGCAGGACAGAATGGATCGCAGGGAGTTCTAAACCTAAGAAATATTTTTACTTGGCATGTTTATTGTTGGCAAAAGAACAAAGTGTATGGTCAAACACGGGATGTAATAAACTGAACAATTTACACAATGCCGTAAGGAAATACGAGAAATCTCAATCTAACATTTTTTCCTTGCTGTAGCTGAAAATTTTCGGCACTGCTCAAATAGACATTCACCTTCATACACAGCTACGCACAGATCTTGCACATCGTAACTAAAATGTTAGCAGAGGAGTTTGTGGCACAACTTGACAAGAAGAAGGGATCGGTTGGTAGGACATGTTCTGAGGCATCAAGGGATCACCAATTTAGTATTGGAGGACAGCGTGGAGGGTAAAAATCGTAGAGGGAGACCAAGAGATGAATACACTAAACAGACTGAGAAGGATGTAGGCTGCAGTACGTATTGGGAGATGAAGAAACTTGCACAGGATAGAGTAGCATGGAGAGCTGCATCAAACCAGTCTCAGGACTGAAGACCGCAACAACAACAACTAAAATGTTAGAAAAAAATAGAGAAGTGCTGGAGAGATTAATTAACCTTGTCTGTGTGACTGCTGTTGACGAGTTTCCCTTTAGCGGACTTGATGAGGGAGAAGATTGTCTCAGAAATGGTGTTTACTTGGACCTTAAGGAGCTGATATCGCAGTGTGATTCAATAATAAGTAATCATCTTGACATGTCCACAATACTTTGCGGAACTTCAAACGAAACTCAAAATGGCATAATACTTGCTGTCAGTTAGATAATTTTAAGAAAAGATTAAAGAAGAAATTACATGATCAACATTTGTTAGTTTGTTGTTAGACGGCACATCAGATATAATGAATTCTGCTGTAAGGTACGTCGATTCTGAAACTAGAAAAGTTCATGATAAGTTCATCTAAATTTCTGATGTGAGTGGAGATAGAAAATCCAATGAGTTGGTTGAACAGTCGACCGGTGAGTGCCGGTTCATAGTGTCCAATGAGGTGCACCCGTGGACTATTCGATCAACAAATACGCCGGGAGAAAGGAAAGAATCACGGCCAATGAGTTGATTCAGCACGTTGTCCAGATTGTTGACGAATTCGGTCAAACTTGGTTGCGCAAATATTTGGCAGTGTAGCAGTGATGGCAGGCCATTTTGGTGGACTAAGAGCTAAAGTTGAAGAATTATTTCCAAGGGCTGTATCTCTTCATTGTTTTAGCCACAGTTATAATCTAATTCTATCTCAGTCCATTTCTTGCGTAAGAAATGCAGAATTTTTTTTCAGACGTTAACATGTTTGGGTTCATTTTTCCACAGATCCCCAAAAAGTACACATGCACTAAATACATTTACAGTGAAAAGACTGCCCTAAAACGATGTAATTTTTCATCCGTTTGTTTTACACTGTAGAAGGTCACCGAGCCTCTTTTGTTGAATTCTTCCATCACGTGCTGAATGAAAGTTCAAATTCAGACCGTGAAACTGCAACTGCAGTTTAAGGTTTTCTGAAATTTCTGGCTATCCTGAAACAACTATTTCGATACTGACATTCAGCAGAGTTTTCTTGCTTCAGGGATGTACGTTTCAGTATCATTCAGTGCAAACATCTAGATACTCCGTATTGTACGTAAAATATTAAAGATACCAAAAGAGAAAAGCTGAACCTCAGAACCCAGAACGATTTGAAGTGAGACACAGACACAACATGCTCCTGCTAACTGGCAGATCCATTTTAAAAGTTCTGTCTACAGCGATATTGTTTACAATACAGTTGCCCAAAACAACACCTTTTATCAATTAAATAACAAAGAGCAAACTTCTGTCTCTTATGAAATACTTTGAAAGTGCTTCTTAAGTGGCTTGAGGAAGGACTTTCAAGTGGACTCTGTAGAAAAGTTTACATTGACCACAGTGCAAAAGTAGCTGTGGAGAACGAAAAGTTAACAGCATCGGCTCTAAACTCAAAAAGCTGTATCAGAATGACCTTCGCCACTGGTTGTCGGGGTGCAGCACCAAGCAAGGGAGTTATTCAGCTTCCTAGAATTAGGTAACCACCTGAAATATGGGCACTTCATTCTACAGTTCTGCCTAAAGTGTATAGGCTAGGTTTACTTATTGTTACTGTCCCAAGCAAAACTGCATCAGCGGCAGCATCTTTCTCTGTACTAAGAATAATTAAATAGCACCAAAGGGTTATACAAAATCAACAACGTTTGCACTTCTGTCCATACAAGCGCATGTTCTTCACAATCTAAGGGATAGACATGGCTTCTACCATGACGTAATCACTGAGTTCATCAGGCAAGAAAGAAGAACGGAGTTTATGTAGAAATAAGCCCCACTATGGTCTAGGTGTATAAAAATGAATTGTGCGCACGCGAATGGGCTATAGTTATGCACGCTGATTAAACATTAATAATTACTAATGGTGATGGAGACTGTCAGCCACTGTAACGAAGCAAGGTTTGCAAGTCATGCACGTTTATCGGTTGTGGAACCAATGACAGCTCAGAACAAATGGAAATCAAAGGTTCATTTCTGAAGAATGAGTGCATTTACAAGCATGAACGTGTTATAACTGTGACTCTTGAGAGGGGATGGAGTGGAAAAGTTCTTATCAAATTGGTGAACGAACAATAAATCGTGTTAACTGACTGTTAATCGCGAAATGGAAGTGTTGGTGATAACTGTATCAGGAGATTAGTGAGTAGCGAGAAATAGAACCCCAAAGAGTGAAATCAAGGCCGAAAGGTTAGCACATGTATACCAACGCGCCTATCATCCAGTGCAAACTTCGTATGCCCTTGAGCCGTGTGCGGCTCATGTTTGTGCCATTATTGCTTGACATTTTGTCTTGGAAGTACTGTCGTCTCGTTTTTTTTATTCGATTTACTGGTGTCACTAAGTTGCTGGCTTGCCTGCTCATGAGTAGTAGTAGTAACGCTTATCGATAAGAGCACTGTAGTACTATCTTTGGGGTGACGGCTAGTATTTCTGCCCTGTGGCCGTTAACGCCCCAGTTACCTGCCCTGGTCGTTAGCGTAGTTTTCTGGCAGTGTGTTTTTCCTCGCTATGTTGATGCTGTCCTTCATGGCAGCCTTTTAGTTGTTTGTTCATAGTTTTCCTAAAGAGTGGTTATTGTGCTGTTTTTAGATGCCAGTTTTGAAAATATAGTGCGGCTGGTATCTTCGTCCTCGGCTGATAATTTTTGCTGTCGTACTGTTGGTCAGGCGGAAGGGAATTGATTAGGTTGTTGGTCAGTCCTTGAGCCATCCCTGAGTTGGGTTGCCATCCGATTATTTAGCCTTACTCTTGGCTGTGTGTGTCTCGCCTCACCTTATGCTAGAGCTGCCTCCTCAGGCCGACCCCTGGGGCCACTTCCGCGCACCACTTTCCTGTTGGTTTTAGTTTGTGATTTTCATTTTAGTCTGATGTACGGCGCGAGGCCTTCAGTCGTCTATTAATTTAGTTTGTTTTAATTTTAAAATAAGCCCTTCAGCCATCTTAAATTAAAATTTTGAAAATTGATTTGTTTGAAACTAATTTTTTTTTTTAAATTTGCTCTGTCTGAAATTCTTGTTATCCACGCCCTAGGCCCTGAGTTGTTCAATGTCTTGTGTGTGGCATTCCGCTGAGTATTTACGTGAAATTTTTTTTTAAGAAGGACTTCAGCTAGGTGTATTCTTTAAAGAAATTTTTATAACTTGTGTTCAGGCCTTCAGCCGTTCTTGTTTTTGGTGTGGTTATGGGCTTTCAGCCCAGGAGGTATTGCAAGTTTAACTAGGCCTTCATCCGTAATTGTTTTAATTAGATCCTTTTAAGGCAATGTGTAATTAAGTGGTACTTAGGAAAGTATATTTTGTCTGTTTTTTGCAACTAACAGTAACTGATTACGGCCCCCTCCACAACCATAACCTGATCCGGTATATCCTGCGAAACCAGATTTCATTGCTGCGACACTTACTCGTACAGCATTTGTGGGAGACGAGGCGCTGTGAGGTCGCAGGCGGCGATGGACTCTGAAATGGTGCTCTTTGTCTGCTCGTGAACCGAATGCTCCTCTGCAAGTCTGTTCTTCTCGCGCGGCGACCAAGAGTCTTCCCTCTACGCTTCGCCGTAAAGAAGCCTATTCTCTACGCCTCGGAACGAGAAAGTGCTCGTTACTTTTCTCCCATGGTTCTTCAGGGTGTGAGCCAGCCAAAACTGTCCTTTTGGCCAATCTGAAACTGTGTACGTTATTTCGGTAATCCGAAAGCTCCTAACAAGTTTGCTCTGGAAGGTTCTGCGTCGAGTTTTGGAAGATTCTGAACGCCGACCTATCGCAACTCCTCTTTCCAAAAACTTGCGTGTGTCGCCCTACGGCACATCGCCATTCCCAAAGATTACGAGTTCCGATCTATCAAAGGGCACCAGGTCAAAACCTTACCGTAACTTCGCCTTCTCAGTGTTCATGCTCAAGGCGTCTGGCCAGTCAGCACTTGACAACACACTCGCTTGTGGAGGAGCCCCGTGGCTACTGCATAACATTTCAATTTTATGTCCACTATAATTATCCGGGCTGTTATGCCGTGGTCAGTTGATGAATTCTGTGTCGATTCCCAACGTTTCGTCTCCGACTGCGGGAGACATCTTCAAGGGGGTCCGTAGCTCAATGGAAGGTCCAACACACCCACTGGCTCGCTACTGACTGCCTTGGACCTTCCATCGAGCTCCGGACCCCCTTGAAGATGTCTCCCGCAGTCAGAGACGAAACGTTGGGAATCGACACAGAATTCATCAACCGACCACGGTACAACAGCCCGGATAATTATAATGGACATGATATTTCCGGCCGTGAAAGTCTACAGTTCAATTTTACCCTAAGGGACACGCCATTTGCGTTGCTGGTCTATCCTTCGGGGAAACCCTATGTATTCATATTCGCTAACTGACGTGGACAAGGCGAGACCGCTGAATACAGCACGCAAGTGTATTCTTCCCCAAATATTGCTAATCCTGTCCAAGTCGCCCGCCGTGAATGCGACAGCGGTCGGACGCTGACCCAGAACCCAGGTGGCAGGGCTCAGGAACACCCCTCCTCCCTGCCCATCCCCGCGTGCATCCAGTCGTCCACCTCATCCGCTGAGGGTGGCAAGGCAAGGCCAACTTAAACTGTTAGGGTCATGTTTTCACTTCCCACTAACCACCAGAATGAGTTAAACATGTACTTTAGAATCAAGATAAACTAATGGAAATCCTCTACAATCACCGCCCACTCCCAGGGGTAATATCGCTCTCCTGCATATACATCGGAATTTATTGATTAATTAGACCTATTATGTCGCTGGACTAAGTGTGCTGAGCACAAAAAAAAGAAATATGAAAGACGAGACTGAATAAAGCCCGGCGCGTTTCAACGTCAAGTATGTATCAATAAATGCGATCTTAACTGTGATTAACTGAATCTTTATTGCGATACCTTCAATAAGTTTTTACCGTAATCAGCATTGCATATCACTGTACGCCCTGGGTTCTAACACCGCTGGTCAACGACTCGAACTGAGGGTTAGCAGATAGCGGTATGCCATTCCACACAGTTCCAGCTCTACGCCAGAGTTCATCAGCCATAGTGAGTGACAAGTGGTGGTGTGCCAGTCTCAGGGTCAAACCACGATCCAATGTCGCAGTGAGGCATGCTGTGAACTTGCTGAACCAAGGAACATCGGAACACCGTCTGCGTTGGGGACAGTATGGGCTGTGGTGTCACCGCCAGACACCACACTTGCTGGGTGGTAGCCTTTAAATCGGTCGCGGTCCGTTAGTATACGTCGGACCCGCGTGTCACCACTATCACTGATTGCAGACCGAGCGCCGCCCCACGGCAGGTCTAGTCCAGAGAGACTCCCTAGCACTCGCCCCAGTTGTACAGCCTACTTTGATAGCGATGGTTCACTGTCTAAATACGTTCTCATTTGCAGAGACGCCTTTTTAGCATAGCCTGCAGCTACGTCATTTGCTACGACCTAGCAAGGCGCCATATTCAGTTACTAGAATGAATTCTGAACAGATAATATTGTGAATCATGTACCGTCAAGAGCGACATTCATCATTAATGGATTAAAGTTAAGTATCAGACTAATTCCGTCCGCTTTCTGAATTCTAATTCCTTGTCATGTTCCAGACCTCACGTCAGTACAGTCCTTCCCTCCTCACACCAGCCTGCGTGAGCTAAATCGCGTGCATTTCGGCCTCCATTCATAACACGGTGCTGGCTCTTCAGCCAACACAACACAGGCAACATTCGGCCTTGCTTTATGTTGCTGAAAGGTAACGCCTCGGAGACCTTAACATATGAGAAATGCAACGACTGCTGTCCACGTTACTGGTTATGCGAACCAGAGGTGGTCGTGCGGTGTACCCAGTGGCACCTCTAACCATTTCGCTGTGTGCTGGCTCATATGAGGCTGACGAATGCAATCCGTCAACCGTGGTTCTCGTCGGATCCTCCACACACGGATACCTCTAACGCGACGTTGTATACTGGACATATGACGTGCAGGCATTCTTTGTCGAGTCTTATTGGCGCACCGCTCTCTCATGCCGCGTCAAGGGAAACGTGGCTCATATAACGTCACATGATACACAATCATTCGGTAGTGACGAGCCATTCTGAGATGATCTTTACATTTTAACACAGACTGCCGCAGTCCAGCTACATAATTCCATGTTTTTACGTACTTGTGTCTTCAAATACGATAGCCCAGAAAGAGTTTCACATATTTTCAACCGAAACTGGACGAGAAAGAAAATGTGCTGCATTACTAATTCAAAACGCCTCTCCAGCCCTGAAATTTTGTGTAGGTTGTTCCTCAAACATTTTACAGCTTGTTGGAGTCGAATGACGTGTGCACCTCCTGCTCGTTCAGAGACGACCTGTCTGTGTCAGCTTAAAGATCACTCCTCTCACTGCTTCTTTTTTAGCGAATGTCTGCTTGCGTTAACTGCACAGATCCTGTCCTCTGGACAGGGTCCGCTTCTGGATGCCGTCAGCTACGTCCTGTCTTGCAGAGCACTCGTATTTCGGCACCGAAAACGGGACCGAGCTAGTGTTGTTCCGCTACGTACAGCAGGCTGGGCGTTCGGCAGTTCGTTAAGTTAATTAGGTCACGTCTTGAAGGAGACGGGAAGTGAGTGACGGGGCGGGTTTGCATAGCGGGCCACAAGTTGAAATACTCGGGACAAAAGGAGTCCACGATCAAAACCGTTAAAAGTCTGATCTTATGGGACTTAACTGCTAAGGTCATCAGTCCCTAAGTTTACGCACTACTTAACCTAAATTATCCTAAGGACAAACAGACACACCCATGCCCGAGGGAGGACTCGAACTTCCGCCGGGAGATGCTTCTTTAAGAGGCAATAAAAGTGCACTCTGTTCCTCATAATCAGCACTTTGCGTTATTGTTCTTATTACCTTGGAAATGTCTAGTGGACGGAGTTTACCACTAGATGCATCCGTTTCGATATTACCTGGACAGATACAGTTTTAGTCTAGATACAAATATTCAGCTGTGACAACCAATTGATCGAAACCTTGGGTACCGTTCACAATAAATTAAAAAAATGAGTGACGAGGTTTAATAATTAAGTCGAAAACGGTAATATATACTCAAACTTTTTGATGTAGTCTGCGCTTACGAAGTTTCGCTGACTGAAAGTCTTCCGAAAACAATACGCACCATGGCTGAATTGAAGCCTGGCTTTCGCTGTTATTCACCATCTTCATAGCCAGGAGAAGACTGCTGAGATTGCATGTTTTCATTATACAGACTGTTTGACTATTATACGTATAAACAAAAGAGCTGACTACAGGAAAATGAAAGAAAATCATCCTAGAAACATACGACCGAAATCAAGTGGTTTCCACGACACGGCGCACGCACACGTGCAGTCACGCCAGTACACTTGGGTGGCAAAAGTATAGGGATAGCGACGTGCACTTAGATGAGTCATGTTAAGAGCATTTATTAACGATTCTGTCAACAGTTGCAGTACTTATACCAGGCGATTAGTTTCGAACCTTAGAGATTCGTTTTCAAGCCTGCTCTACTGAGGCTGCAATAACAGTGCCTGGCCATAATTCGGGGTGTTCAAAAAGTCCCTCCGCAGTGCCGTTTGATTGTTAGCCACGCGTGCCGTATGATTAGACGAATTGAATTATGTATTCAACAACATGGGGGGGGGGGGACACTTTCAACATATAATGTGAAAATTTGTAAGTAAAAATGAATATTCAATAAATTAATAACTTGTATTTCACTGAGTTGCATTTCAGTATGTTCACTGCGGCATACGGCACGCGCGGCTAACAGTCATACGGCACTGCGGAGAGACTTTTTGAACACCCCGTATTAAACAGCAAAGTGGCAACACATTCTTTATACATATTTGCATAATGAATGCCACAATACAGGCTTAAAAATGAACCTCTAAGTTTCGAAATTAGTCACCCGATATAAATACTGCAGCTGTTGAAAGAATTGTTAATAAACGCTTTTCACACTGACTCACCTGAGTGCATTTCGCTGTTCCTATATTTTTGTCCCCACAGTGTATTGGCATGACTGCGCTTGTGCATGCGCCGTATCGCTGAAACCACTGGTTTAATGAACACTTTGAGAAATTTAATAAAGTTGCTGGTTCCCTGTCAACAAAATGTTGAAACTGTAGAATCTTGCCGAAAGGTATACGACGTGATTAAGGCCGCAAGACGGGAATAAACAGACTTTGAACGCGGAATGGCAGTTGGAGCTAAACGCATGGGACGTTCCACTTCGGAAATGATTAGCAAATTCAGTATTCCGACATTCAGAGTATCAAGAGTGTGCTAAGAATATCAAATTTCAGGAATTACGTCTCAGGAGCAGCAGAGTTTCCATAGAGTTGTCAGTGCTAACAGGCAAACAAAACTGCCTGAAATAACAGCAGATGCCAATGTGAGATGTACGACGAACGAGCGTTTGAACAGTGCGGCGAAATCTGGCATTAATGGACTGTGGCAGCAGACGACCGACTCGAGTAGATTTGCTAAGACCACGACATAGCCTGCAACGCCTCCTGACCTTACTGGCTGGACCCCAGACGATTGGAAAGCCGTAACCTGGTCAGATGTCACGATTTTAGTTGGTAAGAGCTGATAGTAGGGTTCGAGTATGGCGCAGACTCCACAAAGCCTTGCGCCTGTCAGCAAGGCGAAGCGCAAGCCTTTACGGCTTAATAACGGTTTGGGCTGTGTTTGCATGGAAACAACTATCTACTCTAGAATGAGATTTTCACTCTGCAGCGGAGTGTGCGCTGATATGAAACTTCCTGGCAGATTAAAACTGTGTGCCCGACCGAGACTCGAACTCGGGGCTTTGCCTTTCGCGGGCAAGTGCTCTACCATCTGAGCTACCGAAGCACGACTCGCGTCCGGTACTCACAGCTTTACTTCTGCCAGTATCTCGTCTCCTACCTTCCAAACTTTACAGAAGCTCTTCTGCGAACCTGCAGAACTAGCACTCCTGTAAGAAACGATATAGCGGAGACATTGCTTAGCCACAGCCTGGGGGATGTTTCCAGAATGAGATTTTCACTCTACAGCGGAGTGTGCGCTGATATGAAACTTCCTGGCAGATTAAAACTGTGTGCCCGACCGAGACTCGAACTCGGGGCCCTTGCCTTTCGCGGGCAAGTGCTCTACCATCTGAGCTACCGAAGCACGACTCACGCCCGGTACTCACAGCTTTACTTCTGCCAGTATCTCGTCTCCTACCTTCCAAACTTTACAGAAGCTCTTCTGCGAACCTTGCAGAACTAGCACTCCTAAAAGAAAGGATATTGCGGAGACATGGCTTAGCCACAGCCTGGAGGATGTTTCCAGAATAAAATGTAGGGTTTCGCAGGGATCGAGTAAAGTGTAGAGCCACGGGTCGTAACACATCTGAAATGTAACGTCCACTGTTGAGAGTGCCGTCAATGCGAACAAGAGGTGACCGAGACGTGTAACCGATGGTACCCCATACCATCACGCCGGGTGATACGCCAGTATAGCGATGACGAATACACGCTTCCAATGTGCGTTTACCGCGATGTCGCCAAACACGGATGCGACCATCATGACGCTGTAAACAGAACCTGGATTCATCCGAAAAAATGACGTTTTACCATTCGTGCTCCCAGGTTCGTCGTTGAGTACACCATTGCAGGCGCTCCTGTCTGCGATGCAGCGTCAAGGGTAGCCGCAGCCACGGTCTCCGAGCTGATAGTCCATGTTGCTGCAAACGTCGTCGAACTGTTCGTGCCGGCCGGGGTGGCCGAGCGGTTCTAGGCGCTACAGTCTGAAAAAGCGCGACCGCTACGGTCGCAGGTTCGAATCCTGCCTCGGGTGTGGATGTGTGTGATGTCCTTAGGTTAGTTAAGTTTAAGTAGTTCTAAGTTCTAGGGGACTGATAACCACAGATGTTAAGTCCCATGGTGCTCAGAGCCATTTGAACCATTTGAATCCTCCCTCGGGCATGGATGTATGTGATGTCCTTAGGCTAGTTAGGTTTAAGTAGTTCTAAGTTCTAGGGGACTGATGACATCAGAAGTTAAGTCCCATAGTGCTCAGAGCCATTTTGAACTGTTCGTGCAGATGGTTGTTGTCTTGCAAACGTCCCCATCTGTTGACTCAGGGATCGAGACATGGCTGCACGATCCGTTACAGCCATGCGTATAAGATGCCTGTCATCTCGACTGCTAGTGATATGAGCCCGTTGCGATCCAGCACGGCGTTCCGTACTACCTTCCAGAACCCACCGATACCATATTCTGCTAACAGTCATTGGATGTCGACCAGCGCGAGCAGCAGTGTCGCGATACGATAAACCGCAATCGCGATAGGCTACAATCCGACCTTTATCAAAGTCGGAAACGTGATGGTACGCATTTCTCCTCCTTACACGAGGCATCACAACAACGTTTCACCAGACAACGCCGGTCAACTGCAGTTTGTGTATGAGAAATCGGTTGGAGTCTTTCCTCATGTCAGCACGTTGTAGGTGTCGCCACCGGCGCCAACCTTGTGTGAATGCTCTGAAAAGCTAATCATTTGCATATCACAGCATCTTCTTCCTGTCGGTTAAATTTCGCGTCTGTAGCACGTCATCTTCGTGGTGTAGCAATTTTAATGGCCAGTAGTGTAATAATGAATTAAGGAAGGACCCGTCTTTTTGCAAGTACGTAAATTATTGTTTTATCACTCAAACATGTTTCACAACAGTTGTGGCATCCTCGGTAGCTTGTTTTCTTTTGATTGCCTAAAATAGATACATACAGATTCTGTTTAGGTTACGGAATATCATTCACCAGATTTTGTTGTTATTTAATTTATATATGCGATATACATATCATTTTAAATTTTGGCTATCCAATTACTGCAGTGGTGAGGCCAAAAACGGGCGTATGACGACGAATTCTATGAGAACACATATACTTTAAAGATTGGATAATAAACAAAAATTCCATGCAGACGATTTTCTAACCTCCCTTGAGTTTTGCAGATGCCATGGTGCATGGTGTACTAATTTAGATCTTAGGCTGATTCTGGTTGGCAGCCACAGAACGCTCACAATGTAAAATAAAAAATAACTTGCGTACCTCCAGAAAGGCACACCCATCCTCTATTCATTGTTATGTTTCTTATAGCATTAGAACTGGTTCCAAAAGTCCAGCATGAGATTATCATTATTTTTTCCATAAAGGTTTGACACAGCATTTGGTAAGTAATTATAACTTTACCTTGCTGTTATTCTGCTTTATAGATTTTATCAAGTAATCTCGCTTCCCTACTTTATAAATCAACATTTCTTTGCAACTGGTGGGGGTTTACAAAATTTTACTTCCAACAGAGATACAAAAGGAGGTGGTAGCTAGAAAATGTTTGGCTATCACTGATGTAGAATGTTAATAGCTTTTGTTCTATTTTAAAAATGTTCAAATGTGTGTGAAATCCGATGGGACTTAACTGCTAAGCTCATTAGTCCCTAAGCTTGAGAGGTGGCATGAGCCCCCTCTCATATTTCTATCTTACGATTTTCCTCTCTAATTGCATGCAGTGGAAAGTTGCTATTCCTTCACACGCGGACTTCCCACGGAGCGTCTCTCGTCACCCGGGTGGTCCGGTGACAGGCGGGCTCTGCTGATTTTGAAAGGGTGTGAGGGAGTCGAGTGAATGCTTTCCAGACGCCGACATTGTCAAAAGACATGCCCGGAGGGGCCTGAAGTAGCGGCTGGGCTAGAGGTTCCGTTACTTCGCAGAAACTTAGCGAAAACACTTTCTGGCGGGCTACCAGCGAGGCGTGGGAATGACTTGTGTACCCAGGCAGTTGTGGCGGGAAAATTCCCGCGCTTTCTGCAAAATAGTAACTGTGATTGGCTTGCTCAGGGCATAGCTCCGTGACTAGCAAAATCAGCGCAGAAATTGGCGCCAAGAATCTCCATTGGTGGAATGGCAGTGCTCCTGCAATAGAGTGGAATTTTCCGCCGGTTTTCGAATTGCTGATTGGAACGTTTAACCACGGCCACTGTCGTGGGGGCGGGAATGTTGTGTGTTCGGCCTGTACGGGTGCTCCAGGTAGTCGGCTATCGCCTTTCGGTCGAGGACGTCGAAGCAACCAGCCATCGCCTCCGGTACGTCAGATCGTGTTCTGGCAGTTAAGAAGACAGTTTGGTAATGTATGTCCGCAGCACCAGCAGATAGGGATTTTCCTAGGTGTTAATCAGAGCTCAGCAGAGCGCGCCTGTTCGTCTTTTTCTAACTTTGTTCTGTCTTGAGTAGCAGCAATTAATGTTGGGTTAGCTGTGTGTCTCTCTTAAGATTTGAGTGGCAAGGCATTGGCTCCGCATACCACTTCGTCATAAACCTCACAATCTAGTTTAGGGACAACTTCACCTCCACAGCGTTTGTTTGAGTATCCAATCTGAGCCAGTTTGATGTATTATAAATGTTTCATGTGTTTTTGTTTATTATTTTGTGTTTAGTCTTAATAAATCATATTGTTATTTTGGACAGAGCTTTCATTCTGTTAATCGGTAGAGCAACCCATCATTTCTCACTACGTTAATGAAACCTTCCTTTATTTAACTTATTTATCAAATTAAATTATTGTAGGTGCCAAACTCTTTTCTACTCCACTTGCAGGGTTGATTACAGTCAGTTCGCGTATATTTTTTAATCCTTGTGCAACAGCAAAAGTCAGAATATGGGGGGCTTAGAGCATCATTTACATATGTAGAGTCTAGAATTTAGTGTTAAATACACTGCTAGCCCCGGCACCTCGCAAGCTTACACACTACTTAACCTAAATTGTCCTAAGGACGTGGCAAGACACCCTTTCCAGTTCATCATTCATCCATTAACTCAGTTAAAGTTTGTTTGTTGGTCCTTTGACTCAGGCTTTTTATTACAGAGGCTAGTCAGTTCACTGGCCGAACACGCTGAGCTACCGCGCCGGCGCCGGCTAATCCCGCGCGGCTCTATTTTAAAAGCCTGAAGCGTTTTAGCACATAATTCGAAGGCAACGCTTTTCAGCATGCCCTCGTAATTAAAGAATGATTTAGAGTAAGCCTAAGTATTTTTTCGTAGCAACATGGTAACTACACCAAAAACCAATGTGTGTGTTGGAATTAACGTGAAGTCTATCCACAGTAAAAATACAAAAGCGTTCCGCCGCCGATTCATCAAGAAGCCGCCTTAGTACAAGCATATTTACGACTGGCACACAAAATTATTGAAAGTTGGTTGTATATGTAAAGGTAACGCACGTTTGATGAAAATGTGGAGCGTATCCGAGATGCGTTCACACGGAACCCTCGGAAGTCCACAAGACGGGCAGGCCATAAACTTCAATTTCCTCAAACGACGTTGTGGCGTATTCTGAAACGACGCCAGCATATAAAGCCTTACAAGTTGCAGTTACTACAGAAACTCCACCCCGACGACCATGCCGGCCGCGGTGGTCTCGCGGTTAAGGCGCTCAGTCCGGAACCGCGCGACTGCTACGGTCGCAGGTTCGAATCCTGCCTCAGACATGGGTGTGTGTGATGTCCTTAGGTTAGTTAAGTTTAAGTAGTTCTAAGTTCTAGGGGACTGATGACCACAGATGTTAGGTCCCATTGTGCTCAGAGCCATTTGAACCATTTTGAACCGGCGACCATAACAGAAGGAAAGAATTTTCCATTTCAGTTCTCCAAGGTATGGCAGAGGACACTGTTTCCGAACGACCCATCTTTTCGGAGGAGTCGACGTTTCATATATCTGGTAAAGCAAACCGCCATGGTGTAAGAATTTAGGGTTACAAATTGCCGTGGTCACCGAACATGAGAGAGAGTCATCGAAATTGAAAGTTTTTTGTGCTGTTTCTGTTTAGGGACTACTTGTTTGGCGGAGAAAACTCTAACAGGAATGTCATAACTGGACATGCTGCAAAACTGGTTGGTTCACGAAGGTTTCAGTGACTTTATTTTTTTCCCATGACGGCGCCGCCTCACTTTCAACTTGAGGAGCGGCGATATCTTAACAGTAACATCCCACAATGTTGGATTGGAAGAGGTGGAAAACTAGATCTTCTTTATTGCATTTTTCCTCACAGGTCACCAGACCTCACACCTTAAGACTTTTTCCTGTGTTGGTATATAAAAGACAGAGTCTTTCTCCCACCTATGGCTACTGTTCAACAGCTGAGAAATTAAATTCTTGAAGCTCTCGATTCAATAAACAGGGACCTGTTGATTCCACAATGGAATGAAATGGAGTGCCGTTTCGATATATCTCGAGCAACGCATGGTGCAAAAGTTGAGTGTATGGCATAGTGTCTGTGCGGACACCTTTCTGTCCCCAGCAACATGTGTAACGTTTCTATTTTCCATAGTTTCTGTGTAATAAACAATTGTAACCTGTTATTTCTTATTGAATCGCCCTGTTTGTACTGGTACAGGATTCGAACCAAGAGCCTTGCCTCCCGCGGCAACCGCAGGTCTACGATACTTCCGAACCAATAACTTGATAGTGGCGCCCCCCTCCCTCCTCGAGTGTTTGAGATAGGACGTCAAAAATTTAATAAAAAACGATTTTTCAAAAATATGTTCATTTTATAGGGCACGTCTTTCTGAAGAGTTTGATATATAAAACATACATGTTTGAGAAAATTTAAGACATGTAATTTATTCTTAAGTGCGCCAAAGTACAGTGCCACACCTCTTCACAGGTATTCTTCTATCGCACGTCACTGTATTTCACTCTGTGGAATTCAAACGAGTGTATTTTGTAATGGAAACCATCAAACCTGTATCCAGTACAGTGGAAATCAAAATGTTTTGTGGTGCCTTTCCTGTTCCCAGTCGGCCGATTTGACTGTACAACTGGCCCTTAGTAGTGTAGCCTTGTGGCAAACATTTTCTATCAAAAATTTCACTTTCTTGTATACAAATTTCATTTTCTTGTAGTCTTTCTTACCTGTTATTCCTGTTAGTCGTTCCTTTTTACCCGGGTAGTCTGAATCTATGGATTTGCTGGTAATTGTAACAACGCTAATCACTCGCACACCCAGTCAATGACATAAACAAAGAGCTCTTACAGCCCCGTCCGCTTTTGTCTGCAGTAAAGTTCTTTATTTCTAGATGCTATGGGGATTCCCCTAGCAGAGACATCACGTACACTTGGCACGCATTCAAAAATCAACTTATCATTCGTTCAGAAATCAACATAGAATGTGTTCAGAAATGTTGCAAAAACCAACAGGCATGCGTTTCAAAATGATATGAATAATCGATAGACCAACGTGCGCTGGATAATAGGCGCTGTGTGACAGAATTTTTTTTTTTTTTTTCGAGAATACGAGTCTGGTGCACCCTGAAGTTGTCACCCAGAGCATGCGCTTTACAAGCTGGATGCTGGAAAAGTCTCGCTCTCAGAGTGTAAAGTAATGTAGTTTGTGTGGAACTGTGTGCAGAGATACAACAACTGGACATCAAAATGGAGGCAGACAGAGACAGAAAAAAGCCGATTATACTGTCGCAAGCCAGCACGCCGCATTATGCTAGCAATAATGATGTAACTTCCTGAAACCATCTGAAGATGAACCTAAAAAGGTTCGAAAACCGGTTCATGAAATAAAACATAATTATTCAAAAAAGTGACTGGTTGCAATTTTGTATAACTTATTTTCATTCAATATACAGTCACGGTTCTAAAATATCCATAATGGATAAGCATATCTATTATCCTGTCTCTTCATTTCTCGTCGCTTAACAGAAAACTGCTGCCATAATTCCTAGTTAATACCATAGCTCTGCTTTAAGTTCCGTCTCTTCTCTTGTCACTGGATCCCTCTCACTTCCCTGCGACTTTCCCCTTTGCATGTATAACGTCCTCTTCGTTGTTCGCTGCTCTGGGATTTCTGTCACGAAGTCGTACCCTAGTACTTCAAAATGATTTTGAAGTAATAGGCTTAACATCAAAAGAGGCACCAGTGTTAGCTCTGAATAGGGGATCATGGAGGAATTTTATAAGGGGGACTATGCTCCAGACTGAACGCTGAAAGGCATAATCAGTCTTAAATGATGATGATGATGATGATCATGATGATGATGAGTCGTACCCTCGATTAAGCAAGCTACCTAGCTCCTCTGAATAGATTTGGGATATAGACATTTTTTCCTTTCGTGCCCTCTTCTTTGCCTGGTTCAGAGTCCTCTGTACTTGCAACCTTGAGTCATCCGGAGCTCCACGTTGGTGCTCGTGCAAAAAGAGCACTGTAGAATCCTTTGGTTTTAGCTTTCCTCGGCAATGCTTCTCTTTCTGTTTTGTACAGCGCCAAATCACAGTCCCATCTTCCTTCGTTTTCATCACTGTGTAAGAATAACCTTCATAGTGGCAACTAGGCTTACCACGAATTGTCGTTGAAACTTCCACATCACAACTACTGAGATGGTAATATACAAGTGGCACGATGTGAAGTCTACGAAAACTAGAGCGGTACTAACGGACAGACGGGACTGTGCGGGCGGAGTTCGGGCGAATATAGGGAACAGGTAGAGAAAGGTGATTAGGACGGTCCTGCCAGAGGTAGGACGGGACATAATGGACAAAACCGAGCGAGGTGGCGCAGTAGTTAGCACACTGGACTCGCATTCGGGAGGACGATGGTTCAATCCCGACTCCGGCCATCCTGATTTAGGTTTTCCGTGATTTCCCTAAATCGCTCCATGCAAATGGGTCCTTTGAAAGGTTCAAAATCGTTCAGATGGCTCTGAGCACTATGCGACTTAACTTCTAAGGTCATCAGTCGCCTAGAACTTAGAACTAATGAAACCTAACTAACATAAGGACATCACACACGTCCATGCCCAAGGCAGGATTCGAACCTGCGACCGTAGCGGTCACTCGGCTCCAGACTGTAGTACCTAGAACCGCACGGCCACTCCGGCCGGCCCTTTGAAAGGGCACGGTCGACTTCCTTCCCCGTCCTTCCCTAATCCGATGAGACCGATGACCTCGCTGTTTGGTCTCTTCCCCCAAAAAATTCAATTCAATCCATAATGGACGAAGGTACGAGGCGGAGAGTTCGCAGATCTCTAGTAGGGCGGAAAGTTCACAGGGCGGAGAACTCATCCATTCGTAGATCTGGGCCTGTTGCGCTGGCTACATAGCACCTGTCTGCCAGTACCTCCCTCGAGGGATTCCCATTCCTGTTCATATGTGATACACAATCTGGGTCTATCAGAACGGCCCGGTTTAGAGGACCTGCTGAGCACGAATCCAGTTCCTGAAGCACTGCGCCACTTGCCACAGAACCAGCGTGGAACTCGTCACCTGCCGAACCAGGCGGCACACACGCGGCAGTCAAATGTGAGCAGGACATGTAGCAATCTAGTTGGCCAAATCTGGAGAGCAAGTCCCGGATGCGACGCGCAAAGCTGCTCCGAAATTTGGGTCGCTCATCTGCATGTGAACAGAAGTAACGGGAGCGAAATTTTGTACCGCGACAAGCGAAGATGAGAAATACGTCTCGCCCCGACCGGATGTAGTAGACGGTGAAGTTGTGTAGGCGCCACGGTAGCTGAGAGGGGGTCGCTCACCCGTACGCTGGCCAGCTACCTGCAGCGCGCAGACCCTTTTTGTTCGCAGCTCCAGATATTTGGTGTACCGGTCACGCCTGCAACGGTACCGCGGAGGGCGCGCAGCGGCTGCCGGCCTGGGAAAGAGCGGCGCTCCGGCGGCCAGCGCCCGGCCTCCACGTACACACGCATTGCGGCTCAGCTCTCTCTCACGGAGCCGGACCGCCGGATTTGTGTCCCCTTGTAACGTCAACTTCTTGCGGCGCAGATCGTGAACGGCCAAGACTTACTGCCTCGCCCGTACCGAGAAGGCAGAGAGGAGAGGCGGAAGCTTTTTTGGGGGGCCGCGACGGCGGTGGGCCTCGAACTCGAGCCCGCGGCGGGCGCACGCTTTGTGCGGCGGCGGCGGCAGCGCATAAATTTGGTTGCGACCAACAAAAGGAACGCGCACAGAGCGCCGTTCTTGCGGGGGCCAGCCGGGGCAATGCTAGGGATGCACAAAACGCTGCAGGCCGCAGCTGCATCTCCCGCTCCCACTCATTTCGGGTTTCTTCTCTTGCAGTCGTTGAGCGGTACGCAGTCTGAAGTATTCGCACACTCCTATTTAATGCGCAGTTGACCACTATATATCACGAGATGGGGATCCACCGTATAGGCCGCAGCTCTACATCTACATCTACATCTATACTCCGCGAGCCACCTTACGGTGTGTGGCGGAGGGTACTTATTGTACCACTATCTGATCCCCCCTTCCCTGTTCCATTCACGAATTGTGCGTGGGAAGAACGACTGCTTGTAAGTCTCCGTATTTGCTCTAATTTCTCGGATCTTTTCGTTGTGATCATTACGCCAGATATATGTGGGCGGTAGTAATATGTCGCCCATCTCTTCCCGGAATGTGCTCTCTCGTAATTTCGATAATAAACCTCTCCGTATTGCGTAACGCCTTTCTTGAAGTGACCGCCACTGGAGCTTGTTCAGCATCTCCGTAACGCTCTCGCGCTGACTAAATGTCCCCATGACGAATCGCGCTGCTTTTCGCTGGATCATGTCTATCTCTTCTATTAATCCAACCTGGTAAGGGTCCCATACTGATGAGTAATACTCAAGAATCGGACGAACAAGCGTTTTGTAAGCTACTTCTTTCGTCGATGAGTCACATTTTCTTAGAATTCTTCCTATGAATCTCAACCTGGCGCCTGCTTTTCCCACTATTTGTTTTATGTGATCATTCCACTTCAGATCGCTCCGGATAGTAACTCCTAAGTATTTTACGGTCGTTACCGCTTCCAATGATTTACCACCTATGGCATAATCGTACTGGAATGGATTTCTGCCCCTATGTATGCGCATTATATTACATTTATCTACGTTTAGGAAAAGCTGCCAGCTGTCGCACCATGCATTAATCCTCTGCAGGTCTTCCTGGAGTACGTACGAGTCTTCTGATGTTGCTACTTTCTTGTAGACAACCGTGTCATCTGCAAATAGCCTCACGGAGCTACCGATGTTGTCAACTAAGTCATTTATGTATATTGTAAACAATAAAGGTCCTATCACGCTTCCTTGCGGTACTCCCGAAATTACCTCTACATCTGCAGATTTTGAACCGTTAAGAATGACATGTTGTGTTCTTTCTTCTAGGAAATCCTGAATCCAATCACAAACCTGGTCCGATATTCCGTAAGCTTGTATTTTTTTCACTAAACGTAAGTGCGGAACCGTATCAAATGCCTTCCTGAAGTCCAGGAATACGGCATCAATCTGCTCGCCAGTGTCTACGGCACTGTGAATTTCTTGGGCAAATAGGGCGAGCTGAGTTTCACATGATCTCTGTTTGCGGAATCCATGTTGGTTATGATGAAGGAGATTTGTATTATCTAAGAACGTCATAATACGAGAACACAAAACATGTTCCATTATTCTACAACAGATTGACGTAAGCGAAATAGGCCTATAATTATTCGCAGCTGATTTATGACCCTTCTTGAAAATGGGAACTACCTGCGCTTTCTTCCAGTCGCTAGGTACTTTACGTTCTTCCAGCGATCTACGATAAATTGCTGATAGAAAGGGGGCAAGTTCTTTAGCATAATCACTGTAGAATCTTAAGGGTATCTCGTCTGGTCCGGATGCTTTTCCGCTACTAAGTGATAGCAGTTGTTTTTCAATTCCGATATCGTTTATTTCAATATTTTCCATTTTGGCGTCCGTGCGACGGCTGAAGTCAGGGACCGTGTTACGATTTTCCGCAGTGAAACAGTTTCGGAACACTGAATTCAGTATTTCTGCCTTTCTTCGGTCGTCCTCTGTTTCGGTGCCATCGTGGTCAACGAGTGACTGAATAGGGGATTTAGATCCGCTTACCGATTTTACATATGACCAAAACTTTTTAGGGTTCTTGTTTAGATTGTTTGCCAATGTTTTATGTTCGAATTCGTTGAATGCTTCTCTCATTGCTCTCTTTACGCTCTTTTTCGCTTCGTTCAGCTTTTCCTTATCAGCTATGATTCGACTACTCTTAAACCTATGATGAAGCTTTCTTTGTTTCCGTAGTACCTTTCGTACATGATTGTTATAACACGGTGGATCTTTCCCCTCACTTTGGACCTTAGTCGGTACGAACTTATCTAAGGCGTACTGGACGATGTTTCTGAATTTTTTCCATTTTTGTTCCACATCCTCTTCCTCAGAAATGAACGTTTGATGGTGGTCACTCAGATATTCGGCGATTTGTGCCCTATCACTCTTGTTAAGCAAATATATTTTCCTTCCTTTCTTGGCATTTCTTATTACACTTGTAGTCATTGATGCAACCACTGACTTATGATCACTGATACCCTCTTCTACATTCACGGAGTCGAAAAGTTCCGGTCTATTTGTTGCTATGAGGTCTAAAACGTTAGCTTCACGAGTTGGTTCTCTAACTATCTGCTCGAAGTAATTCTCGGACAAGGCAGTCAGGATAATGTCACAAGAGTCTCTGTCCCTGGCTCCAGTTCTGATTGTGTGACTATCCCATTCTATACCTGGTAGATTGAAGTCTCCCCCTATTACAATAGTATGATCACGAAACTTCTTCACGACGTTCTGCAGGTTCTCTCTGAGGCGCTCAACTACTACGGTTGCTGATGCAGGTGGTCTATAGAAGCATCCGACTATCATATCTGACCCACCTTTGATACTTAGCTTAACCCAGATTATTTCACATTCGCATTCGCTAATAACTTCACTGGATATTATTGAATTCTTTACTGCTATAAATACTCCTCCACCATTGGCGTTTATCCTATCCTTGCGGTATATATTCCATTCTGTCTAGGATTTCGTTACTGTTCACTTCCGGTTTTAACCAACTTTCCGTTCCTAATACTATATGCGCACTATTTCCTTCAATAAGAGATACTAATTCAGGAACCTTGCCCTGGATACTCCTGCAGTTTACCAATATTACGTTAACTTTTCCTGTTTTTGGTCTCTGAGGACGGACGTTCTTTATCAACGATGATAATGTCCTCTCTGGTAAGCCGTCAGGTATTTTATCGTTTCGCCCAAGGGGGGTCCCTCTAACCTAAAAAACCCCCGTGTGCACGCCACACGTACTCTGCTACCCTAGTAGCTGCTTCCGGTGTGTAGTGCACGCCTGACCTGTCTAGGGGGGCCCTACAGTTCTCCACCCAATAACGGAGGTCGATGAATTTGCAACCATTATAGTCGCAGAGTCGTCTGAGCCTCTGGTTTAGACCCTCCACACGGCTCCAAACCAGAGGACCGCGATCGACTCTGGGCACTATGCTGCAGATATTAAGCTCAGCTTGCACTCCGCGTGCGATGCTGGTTGTCTTCACCAAATCAGCCAGCCGCCGGAAGGAACCAAGGATGGCCTCAGAACCCAAGCGGCAGGCGTCATTCGTTCCGACATGTGCTACTATCTGCAGCCGGTCACACCCAGTGCGTTCAATAGCTGCCGGAAGGGCCTCCTCCACATTACGGACGAGACCCCCCGGCAAGCACACCGAGTGCACACTGGCATTCTTCCCCGACCTACCCGCTATTTTCCTGAGGGGCTCCATAACCCGCCTAACGTTGGAGCTCCCTATAACTAATAGGCCCGCCCTCTGTGACTGTCGGGACCTTGCCGGAGAATCGGCCACTGGCTCAACAGGCGAGGCATCCTGTGGTGGCTCGGAAACGATGTCATCACCACTAGGAAGCACCCCGTACCTGTTGGAAAGGGGTAAGGCAGCTGCCACGCGGCCAGATCCCACCTTCGCCTTTCGGCCAGGCACGCGCGAGCCCACCACTGTCCGCCATTCACCCTGGAGTGATGGCTGACCGGTAAGATGCTCACTGCCGGAAGACGCAGCGACATCAGGGGTTCCATGTGATTCCAAGGCCACCGAAGTAGGCATAGGTCTCACCACAGTTGCCCCAACGCCACTACGAGCCGACGCCTGCGCCTCGAGCTCGATGAGCCTAACAGACAAAGCCTCCACCTGCCCCCGAAGAGTGGCCAATTCTCCTTGCGTCCGCTCACAACAACCACAGTCCCTACACATGACTATGTTTACCCTACTCTATACGGTGACAAATTCCCAAGATAATCTTCTGATGAGCTACTCTGATAATCAAGAAACACTCACTGAAATACGAGACGCGAAAACTACGCTAGGTTTTCCCAGAAAAACTATTTAAAAGCTAAGCGCAGCAAATAAGTACAAAAACGCTTTATACAAACAGTACTCGCTGCTGCTGGTGCTCTCGCTCTGGCTGTCACAAGACAACTGCTGATTCAAGTGACTAGTGGCTAACGGCCGCGAAACAAACAAAAGACGGTTTTAGGGCGCTTTCTGTTCTAAACGATCAAGAAAACACTAAGAAATCTAACACGAAAACTACGTAAAGTTTTATCAAGAACTCGTGGTCGTGCGGTAGCGTTCTCGTTTCCCACGCCCGGGTTCCCGGGTTCGATTCCCGGCGGGGTCAGGGATTTTCTCTGCCTCGTGATGCCTGGGTGTTGTGTGATGTCCTTAGGTTAGTTATGTTTAAGTACTTCTAAGTTCTAGGGGACTGATGACCATAGCTGTTAAGTCCCATAGTGCTCAGAGCCATTTGAACCACCGTATAAATAAGGGTAGATAGTATTGTGTTGCCAGTAGAGCAGAAGTAAGCGGAACAGGTCGGTCATGAGAGCTTGGTGACTTCGAACTTAGACTAGTCATTGAATGTCACATGAGTAAAGAATCCATTAGGGGCACATCAACCCTTCTAAAGCTGCTCGCATCAATTGTTAGTGATGTGACTGTGAAGCAGAAACACGAACAAACTACCACAGCTAAACCAAGTCCAAACAGACCTCACGTACCGATGAACAGGGCCCGTCGAAGATTGCGAAGTGTGATTGTAAAGAACTGCGTGAAATCAGCGGAAGGAACCTGTTATGACCTGGAGCTGGCTGATCGGAAATACAACATATGAAATAAATGGTTCAAATGGCCCTAAGCACTATCGGACTTAACTGCTGAGGTCATCAGTCCCCTAGAACTTATAACTACTTAAACCTAACTAACCTAAGGACATCACACACATCCACTACTTCAGTACAGCTCAAATCGAAAAACACTAAAAAATGGCTATATTCTCCCTCAGACGTGCAGGTCATGTGCAGTGTTTCACACTGGCCGAGACGACTGTTGCCTCAAAGATTTTAGGCAAGATAAACTAGTTCAGCAAACGCGGCAGTGAATATAGGGAAAACTCGATCAGGGAGCTCAGATTTGACAGCGGAGGTTGCTGGCGATTAGTAGGTAAGTTACTGCACAATGTATGGAAGTTCGTCAATTATAACAGACGCCTTTCTCACACACGAAGTCTTTCACAAAGTTAAAAAAAAAACTTTGATATCGGCGCATATTAAGTAATGAACGGACGAGTAAGCGTACTGCATCATGGATCTGCGCTATTGGCAGCCACGGGAACCAACAACTTACAGAGGTTACAAAGTACAACCGGTGACAAGGTAAACCTTTAGTTTCGACGCGTAAGTTTCTATACTTATTCGCGTAGACGATTTAGTTAGTTGGTTGGTTTTGGGGAATGGGACCAAACGGCGAGGTTATCGGTCCCATCGGGTTAGGGAGGGATGGGGAAGGAAGTAGGCCGTTCCCTTTCTAAGGAACCATCCCGGCATTTGCCTGAAGCGATTTAGGGAAATCACGGAAAACCTAAATCAGGATGGCCGTAGATGATTTAGTCAATGTTTTTCATTCATCCTGTATTTAAACCAACATCCGATTAGCGTAAATCTCGTTGAGGTTTATAGCGTAAATCTCAGGGTGAGGTTTACTAATAAAAGTTCTCGTTCTCCAACAGTTACCCAGTCAGTGGGAATTGTGAACTTCCATCTGTCATTTCTATCATCCGTCGCATTAGTGTGCTTCTTCAGCATAAGAATGTGGATTGACAAATCTGTTACATTTTATGAAAATACAGGTAAATTTGTATAGCAGCTTGGCTGTCGGTAAACGTGACTTTTTCAAAAGTTTTATTCGAAGTTTCAAACGGATACCTTTTTAACTGTTAACTGTCATAAATTTAGTTGTTGTTTGACTTTTCAGTTCGAAGACTGGTTTGATGCAGACTTCTACTTATTTAGATAACATTGTTGGGAGCAGCGATCTGTCAATGAGTAAGTAGTAAAAAAACAGTATTGATCGCTCATTCATTTATTCAAAATATGAGCTATTTCGGCGTCTATTAGTAGGCCGTCTTCACATAATGCACCATCCGGTTGACGATGATGACGCTTGGAACCGCTGTGTTGACTCAGCAGTTTTGTAACCAGATGTTGCATTATCTGAAGATGGCCTACTACTAGATACTGAAACCGGTCATATTTTTAATAAATGACCCGTCGGCACACGGACAGTGCATTCGAACGTCAACGTTGAGCGTGCCGTGTTTCTGACGCATAGCGTGGAAAAACCACTTAGGTGTAAGTCTTTGCGAATCTGCGGAGGTATATCAGGCATGACACATACTCTGAACTTAGACCAGTGAGCTGCCAGAATATCACACACTAAACATATCCATGATCTCTCTCTCTCCCGTACAGAGTTGGGAGACGCGTTGTTAGCTTCCAGTTGAAGCACATATTTTTTCTGGTGAGTTTTATATTATAACTTACGTCCTACGAATGTATGCCATTTCAAAGCAACAGCGAATTGAGGATCTTTCGACAAACCATCATTTATTTGTACGATTTGTTGCGGCATGCCAGCAGCCTTGCCACAGTTGTAACACCTATCTGCGGAGGTATATCAGGCATGACACATACTCTGAACTTAGACCAGTGAGCTGCCAGAATATCACACACTAAACATATCCATGATCTCTCTCTCTCCCGTACAGAGTTGGGAGACGCGTTGTTAGCTTCCAGTTGAAGCACATATTTTTTCTGGTGAGTTTTATATTATAACTTACGTCCTACGAATGTATGCCATTTCAAAGCAACAGCGAATTGAGGATCTTTCGACAAACCATCATTTATTTGTACGATTTGTTGCGGCATGCCAGCAGCCTTGCCACAGTTGTAACACCTATTCCGGTTAGATCACCAAAGTTAAGCGCTATCGGGCTTGGATAGCACTTGGATGGGTGACCACCCGGTCTGCCGAGCGCTGTTGGCCAGTGGAGTGTACTCAGCCCTCGTGAGGCAAATTAAGGAGCTACTTGACTGAGAAGTAACGTCTCCGGTCACGAGAACTGAGCGCCGCGCTGACCTCACTCCCCTCCATACTCGCACCCACTGACTACTACTGGTTGAAGATAACACAGCGATCGGTTGGTGCCGTTGGGTCCCTAGACCTACTCGGACGGAGTTTAGTTTAGTTTGTTGCGGTAAAATGACTTGAAACTCTATATTCGTGGTTAAAGAGTTTTCGTTTTACAAATTGCCTGTTAAGGAAGTATGCTGCTTCAAGTCAAAGGCACATTGAACACCCATCAAAAACTTCTTGGTACGATTTGTTATAATTAAATGTCAGTTAATAATATATTTTCGAGCAAAGCGTTCAGAATGCATCAATACACAGACATTGTCTCATGTTAGACGGATTGAGCATAGCATAATGACTGACGTACAGAGTTATAAAACTATGGGTGAAATGTTGCAGGTTCGCGTATCACTACATCAAAATTTTTTCAGTCTACTTCTTGTATTCTAGTGGGTTTGATACTCCCTTATCAATATACCTCAGCCTCCCCCCCCCACCCCCCTGTTAGCCGTGCTGTCTAACGCACCACTTTCCTTAGTGGGAAGGAGCGCCTCGTGCCCGGCATGAATGCGCCCGGCGTACTTGTGTCGAGGTCCGGTGAGCCGGCCAGTCTGTGGGTGGTTTTTAGGCGGTCTTCCATCTGCCTCGGCGAATGCGGGCTGGTTCCCCTTATTCCGTCTCAGCTACACTATGTCAGCGATTGCTGCGCAAACAAGTGCTCCAAGTACACGTACACCACCTTACCTTACTCTACCACGCAAACATAGGGGTTATACTCGCCTAGTGTGAGACGTTCCCTTGGGGGGTCCACCGGGGGCCTAACTGCACAATAACCCTGAAGGAGTGGTTCGGTGTGGGGTGGCGGAGGGGTGAAGTGGACTGCAGTAGTCATCGTGGGGTTGTGGACCACTGCGTCTGCGGCGGGGACGGAGGCTATTCGTGGTTTCTAGGCCCCCAGTTAACATACAGTACAATACAATGTATCACAAGTACGTTCTATAATTTTCAATGTTATGTTAATAAAAGCGTTCTGTGTCTCAGGAGTGTGTTCAATTGGTTTTATGTTCAAGAGAGTTTGCACTGCTAGCAGCAAGATATTTTGCCCTCACTTTTTGTATTTTTGTATTTTATTTGTTCTAAAGATGGTTCAAATGGCTCTGAGCACTATGGGACTCAACTGCTGAGGTCATTAGTCCCCTAGAACTTAGAACTAGTTAAAACTAACTAACCTAAGGACATCACAAACATCCATGCCCGAGGCAGGATTCGAACCTGCGACCGTATCGGTCTTGCGGTTCCAGACTGCAGTGCCTTTAACCGCACGGCCACTTTGGCTGGCTGTTCTAAAGATGTTTCAGATGAATAGAAACAACGATTAAATAAGGATGACCCTAGGGTTTTACTAAGAAGTGAGAATGCTGAAATAATTTTTATCTTACGTGGCAGACTATCGTGAATTTGTATCGCACTATTTGTAATGGAACTTTTATAAGCTGACCTCCTTACTCACTGCACAAGAAACTTACGTTTTTGCCTTATAACACGTTCATGGGTACTGAAGTTTTGCTTTATGTGTACTGCAGACAGAACAACATGTCTGTCGCATGGACAAGGGAGGAAATGGATTTAGTAGAGCTAACGTAGGAATTTTATGCTCGTCCATTTTGTTAACAAACCGTGAGATTTACGAGCCAGACTTAGGCTACAACAACCGCTGGAGCACGCTGCGATCGTGTATACTACGCTGAGGCGCACGTATAATATGCACAAACCACATGGTTTCTGAGCGTCCAGCAAGACCTATCGGTATTTTTCCAGGGGACGCAGTAAACGCTGCCCGGAAGCAAACACGATTCTGCCATTGTGCGCATGACGTCAGAGAAGAACATTCGAGGCCCACGAGAAAGACAGGCCGCGGCGCGTACGTCACGATGGTAGTCCTGCACTCGCTCGCTCGCTCAGCTCGGCAGACAAAATGCGTTTCTAAACCTGTTAACTCGCGGCTGGGCGTGTAAGTACTAACGATAATTGCATGTGAAGACTTTATTATTACTATTATGAAGTCTTACTGATTAGAAGTACTATAGCAAAATTTTATTTAAGATCAATACTCGATGTTGTTGTTGTTGTTGTTGTGATCTTCAGTCCTGAGACTGGTTTGATGCAGCTCTCCATGCTACTCTATCCTGTGCAAGCTTTTTCATCTCCCAGTACCTACTGCAACCTACATCCTTCTGAATCTGCTTAGTGTATTCATCTCTTGGTCTCCCCCTACGATTTTTACCCTCCGCGCTGCCCTCCAATACTAAATTGGTGATCCCTTGATGCCTCAGAACATGTCCTACCAACCGATCCCTTCTTCTGGTCAAGTTGTGCCACAAACTTCTCTTCTCCCCAATTCTATTCAATACTTCCTCATTAGTTATGTGATCTACCCATCTAATCTTCAGCATTCTTCTGTAGCACCACATTTCGAAAGCTTCTATTCTCTTCTTGTCCAAACTATTTATCGTCCATGTTTCACTTCCATACATTGCTACACTCCATACGAATACTTTCAGAAATGACTTCCTGACACTTAAATCAATACTGGATGTTAACAAATTTCTCTTCTTCAGAAACGCTTTCCTTGCCATTGCCAGCCTACATTTTATATCCTCTCTACTTCGACCATCATCAGTTATTTTGCTCCCCAAATAGCAAAACTCCTTTACTACTTTAAGTGCCTCATTTCCTAATCTAATTCCTCAGCATCACCCGACTTAATTAGACTACATTCCATTATCCTTGTTTTGCTTTTGTTGATGTTCATCTTATATCCTCCTTTCAAGACACTGTCCATTCCATTCAACTGCTCTTCCAAGTCCTTTGCTGTCTCTGACAGAATTACAATGTCATCGGCGAACCTCAAAGTTTTTATTTCCTCTCCATGAATTTTAATACCTACTCCGAATTTTTCTTTTGTTTCCTTTACCGCTTGCTCAATATACAGATTGAACAACATCGGGGAGAGGCTACAACCCTGTCTTACTCCCTTCCCAACCACTGCTTCCCTTTCATGTCCCTCGACTCTTATAACTGCCATCTGGCTTCTGTACAAATTGTAAATAGCCTTTCGCTCCCTGTATTTTATCCCTGCCACCTTTAGAATTTGAAAGAGAGTATTCCAGTCAACATTGTCAAAAGCTTTCTCTAAGTCTACAAATGCTAGAAACGTAGGTTTGCCTTTCCTTAATCTTTCTTCTAAGATAAGTCGTAAGGTCAGTATTGCCTCACGTGTTCCAGTGTTTCTACGGAATCCAAACTGATCTTCCCCGAGGTTGGCTTCTACTAGTTTTTCCATTCGTCTGTAAAGAATTCGTGTTAGTATTTTGCAGCTGTGACTTATTAAGCTGATAGTTCGGTAATTTTCACATCTGTCAACACCTGCTTTCTTTGGGATTGGAATTATTATATTCTTCTTGAAGTCTGAGGGTATTTCGCCTGTTTCATACATCTTGCTCACCAGATGGTAGAGTTTTGTCAGGACTGGCTCTCCCACGGCCGTCAGTAGTTCCAATGGAATATTGTCTACTCCGGGGGCCTTGTTTCGACTCAGGTCTTTCAGTGCTCTGTCAAACTCTTCACGCAGTATCATATCTCCCATTTCATCTTCACCTACATCCTCTTCCATTTCCATAATATTGTCCTCAAGTACATCGCCCTTGTATAGACCCTCTATATACTCCTTCCACCTTTCTGCTTTCCCTTCTTTGCTTAGAACTGGGTTTCCATCTGAGCTCTTGATATTCATACAAGTCGTTCTCTTATCTCCAAAGGTCTCTTTAATTTTCCTGTAGGCGGTATCTATCTTACCCCTAGTGAGATAGGCCTCTACATCCTTACATTTGTCCTCTAGCCATCCCTGCTTAGCCATTTTGCACTTCCTGTCGATCTCATTTTTGAGACGTTTGTATTCCTTTTTGCCTGTTTCACTTACTGCATTTTTATATTTTCTCCTTTCATCAATTAAATTCAATATTTCTTCTGTTACCCAAGGATTTCTACTAGCCCTCGTCTTTTTACCTACTATATCCTCTGCTGCCTTCACTACTTCATCCCTCAAAGCTACCCATTCTTCTTCTACTGTATTTCTTTCCCCCATTCCTGTCAATTGCTCCCTTATGCTCTCCCTGAATCTCTGTACAACCTCTGGTTCTTTTAGTTTATCCAGGTCCCATCTCCTTAAATTCCCACCTTTTTGCAGTTTCTTCAGTTTTAAACTACAGGTCATAACCAATAGATTGTGGTCGGAGTCCACATCTGCCCCTGTAAATGTCTTACAATTTAAAACCTGGTTCCTAAATCTCTGTCTTACCATTATATAATCTATCTGATACCTTTTAGTATCTCCAGGGTTCTTCCAGGTATACAACCTTCTTTCATGATTCTTAAACCAAGTGTTAGTTATGATTATGTTGTGCTCTGTGCAAAATTCTACCAGGCGGCTTCCTCTTTCATTTCTGTCCCCCAATCCATATTCACCTACTATGTTTCCTTCTCTCCCTTTTCCTACACTCGAATTCCAGTCACCCATGACTATTAAATTTTCGTCTCCCTTCACAATCTGAATAATTTCTTTTATTTCATCATACATTTCTTCAATTTCTTCGTCATCTGCAGAGCTAGTTGGCATATAAACTTGTACTACTGTAGTAGGTGTGGGCTTCGTATCTATCTTGGCCACAATAATGCGTTCACTATGCTGTTTGTAGTAGATTACCCGCATTCCTATTTTCCTATTCATTATTAATCCTACTCCTGCATTACCCCTATTTGATTTTGTGTTTATAACCCCGTAGTCACCTGACCAGAAGTCTTGTTCCTCCTGCCACCGAACTTCAGTAATTCCCACTATATCTAACTTCAACCTATCAATTTCCCTTTTTAAATTTTCTAACCTACCTGCCCGATTAAGGGATCTGACATTCCACGCTCCGATCCGTAGAACGCCAGTTTTCTTTCTCCTGATAACGACATCCTCTTGAGTGGTCCTCGCCCGGAGATCCGAATGGGGGACTATTTTACCTCCGGAATATTTTACCCAAGAGGACGCCATCATCATGTAATCATACAGTAAAGCTGCATGCCCTCGGGAAAAATTACGGCTGTAGTTTCCCCTTGCTTTCAGCCGTTCGCAGTACCAGCACAGCAAGGCCGTTTTGGTTATTGTTACAAGGCCAGATCAGTCAATCATCCAGACTGTTGCCCTTGCAACTACTGAAAAGGCTGCTGCCCCTCTTCAGGAACCACACGTTTGTCTGGCCTCTCAACAGATACCCCTCCGTTGTGGTTGCACCTACGGTACGGCTATCTGCATCGCTGAGGCACGCAAGCCTCCCCACCAACGGCAAGGTCCATGGTTCATGGGGGGGCAATACTCGATACATATGGTATAACGGCTTGTTTATAGCATTTACTCTCTTCTGCTTAACAGTACTCATTACATGCTAGAAGTGATGCCTTATGCAACTGATAATCATTTTAGCATGATTTTATTTTATTGTACGCCAGTACAGCCGTAACAAATTATAAGTAGGCCCATGGACATCCCATCATTATAGGACTAATAACAGTAAGATCTCAGAATAGCGGACTCCAGTACAAGATTCAGTTTTCGTTTGTACGGACACGCCTGGTTACCAGCTACCAGGTATAGAAACGTAGTTTGTCTGCTAATTTGAGCGAGCGAGCGAGCGAGCGCAGGACTACCTTCGTGAGGTACGCGCCGCGGCCTGTCTTTCTCGTAGGCCTCGGGAACATTTCACGCCCATATTTGTACGTATGTTGGCGAGTGTGTGATTTTATGGCTGTTGTTGTTTTCACTTTATTTACTTTCTTGTAGGGAGTGATCTGTTATTGAAGTGTGTACAATCAATGCCAGGTTGACCTCTTCTCAGCTTCAATTCTTACAGGGGTAACACTGAAGGGATTGAAGTAGTTTTTCTCGCTTTCACAATTTCGCTGTCGGAATGTTGTAGAGAAAACGCCGTGTATGTTGTAAATGCTAGAATATGCTCTCGTCATTTCAAAGAAAGTGATTGTATCAGAGATTTACGTTCGAAGCTGCTAAATTTATCGCGGAATCGAGTTCTAAAGAGCGATGTATTTGCATCATGTCACTTGCCTTGTAACAGCACAGCCAGTGCAACAGAAGCAAGATAGAAACGTTTCAATAAACATGAGATGCATAAAATAGACGTAGAAGATTTCGAAAAGCTTTCACCACGGAGGGAGGGTGCTGTCAAATGTACATTTACGGATGAATTTGTTTGTAATGACTCGCATAAAGCCAGTTTACAGAATTCCGTAGAGGTATTACAGAGGAGAAATGACCATATCAAAAACACGCGCATGAAATTCCGAGCGCGCAGTAAAGATCTAAGAAGTCACTCGTCATCAACGAAACGGCGTGTGCACGATAATGACAGTTAATAAAAATGCACTTGGGCCTCCTGAAATTACTCGAATACTGGGCAAAATATTTTCCCCTCTTAAATCAGAAGTTTTCTTATAAGGACCGAGAAGGTTCGATGGGTCAAAGAGGACATTTACAAATCGATTATTTTGCGCGCCATTTCGCATTGTTTTTTTCAGGAAAAAGCACTTGTATAAAAAATGGCTCCGAACACTATGCGACTTAGCTTCTGAGGTCATCAGTCGCCTAGATCTTAGAACTAATTAAACCTAAGGACATCACACACATCCATGTCCGAGGCAGGATTCGAACCTGCGACCGTAGCGGCCGCTCGGTTCCAGACTGTAGCGCCAAGAACCGCACGGCCGGTCCGGCCGGCGCACTTATGACCTCTGCCTCTACTGTGAACCTAGCGTTCTTCAATCAACTGCAATATCACTTGCCCGCCAGATATTTTGATAGATGTTTTAGTCAGATTAGCTAATCCACATACTTTCTACAAATAAGGCACTTGTTTACTCGCTGAAACTTTTTTCAGAGTCGATTTAGAAAATTGCATACCCATTTAGAACATTTACTATGGCAAAAAAAACCTGCGAAAACAGATCATACTTAGTCCCTTTTTATTCGTGTATCGATTAAACAGATGCATGATTTAAAAAAAAATACAGCAACATCTGTTTAAAAGCTAGACAAGTTACAGACAGTAGTAGCAACATTCTAGCAATAGCAGAACAGCAATTTGCTTTCATTATATCTCTAGGTATGTAATATAACACAAATAAATTGTATAAATGTGTAGCTCACATGTTGTGCTGGTCGCAAGACAGACGCTGTTCCTTAGTGACGTCATAGCGCCAGCCAATAGCAGCATAGAACGCTTACTGCCCGACTTCATTTTTCTACGGGCCTGGAGCGGTACGGTGAACTCGCACGCTCAAGGCAGTCCTTCGAGTGCACAGTCCGTGTGTGGACGGCTTGAGGGAGAGAGGTAGTTTGCGCTATGTTGCCAATCATGTAAACTTTGTTCAGTGTGCTTTACCTTTCAGCTGTTCGTGATCGTATTCTCTGACACGAAATTTGTGGCCCAACCCACCACTTGCCCAAACGAGACTGGGAAACCGTCTAAAAACCACCGTCAGGCTGGCCGGTGTATCACACCAACAGCCGTGAAGTCGCCGCGCGAACTCAATCCGTGCCTGACTCGTCTCCATTTCTGGCAAGCTAGCGCGCTAAGTTTTACGCTACACTAGTAGGTCTTTAGACTAACAATGCTTCTTATAAGTACTATTTATCGTCTAAGTTTCGTTGTCATACAGGGCAAGACTTCTCAGCTCCGGCCTTGTTAACTTACGTATCATTTTCAAGATAAGCTTTTCTTGCAGTTGTGGGTCCGCATATTATATCTTTTTTTTTACTTCCGCTGCCCTCATTTACGTTGCTGGCAACATCACAAAAATCTTCAATCCTCAGCAACTTACAAGGGGCGTTCAATATGTAACAATGTTTTTGTTAAATAGATTAATTTTAGCCAGGATTCCAATACATCACATTATTCTCTACTCTTTTGGCTACAAAATCCCCATTTTCAACTTAATCTCCATTCAACGCGACGGCCTTACGCCACCTTACTGGGAGGATCAGTATGCCCGCATGGTACCGCTCTACCGTTTGACGTCAGAACCGACGTTTCGCTGCACCAATAACCGCCCCATCACCCACGTAATGCTTCCCCCTCTGACCGAGGGAAGTCTGAAAGTGCGACATGCAGGCTTTAGGAAGGATGATGAAGTACAGTGCCGTAAAGTTTTGTGAACTCCTCTCAGGTGCGCAGACTTGGGTGAGCGCTAGCCTTGTTATTTTGTGACGACGAACACATTGATTTTTCTGAGGGTAGCACAGTACTCTTCAGGGTGGATTGTTGCACACTGAGCAAGGATATCAGAATAGCCCCTCCAGGGTCCCCGAAGACGTCGCCACAACTTTACCGGCAGAGGATGCGACTTCGGAACTTTTTCTTCGTAGGAATGGTGATATAGCGCCTCTCCATGGACTGCCGTTTTGTTTCGTGTTGGACATAATGAACCCATGTTTAATCGGCTGTGACGGTGTTTGACAAAACATCGTAACGATCAGCCTCGTAATGCGCAAGCAATTCCGCACAGACGATCCTTTGTTACTCTATATGGTATACTGTTAGGTGGCGAGGAACCCAGCGGCTACACACCTTTGACTACCCCAACTAGTGGACGAGTGTGTCAGCACTGCCAACAAAGGTCTCGAGTTGTGCAGCGAGGAGTTTGATTGTGATCTGTTCGATCAACCTCGAATGACAGTGTCCTCAAGTTTCAATATTGCAGGAGTTACATCTGTGAGCGGACGGCCGGCACAAGGGAGATGGGACAGGTTTGAGCGACCTTGCTGCGATGACGACAGACCCCTCGCCCAACGACTCAACGCGCTTTTGTTCGTTGCCAAGTCTCCGTACACATACTGCAAGTTCTCTGCTCTGAACACACCCTCGTTATGGAAGCCATTTTGAGGGCTACATATAGCGTTGCCACCTATCGGATCTCCATGAAACTATAGGGACTGGAGCGGGAATACTCCACGGTGTCCCACAAAAAATTCTACTGTTTTTCAACCGAAAGTGGCCGAGAAAAAATGTGTTTGCATTATTTGTTGTTCTAATCTAATGCCACCACATTATCCGACTTTCATTATGCCTGCACAGTATTACCCTTCTTTCACCTTTGTTGGTTGGTTGCTTTGGGGGAGGGCACCAAACATCAAGGTCATCGCTCCCATCGGATTAAGGAAGGACGGGGAATGAAATCGGCCGTGCCCTTTCGAAGAAAGCATCCCAGCATTTGCCTGAAACGACTTAGATAAGTCATGGAAAACCTAACTTAAGTCCCATAGTGCTCAGAGCCATTTGGACCATTTTCTTGTTCAACTCATCTTCCAAAGCCTTTGCTCCCTACGGATAGTTCGACATAACCCAAAGTTTTTATCTCTCCTTCCCGAGCTTTTTAATACTTTCGTATCGATACAATTTGGATGAGGCGGCGGCGGCGCCTTGACTTGGAGCTCTTTGACATGAGAGAGCGCTGGCTCTAACCAACGGCGAAGAAACGCCAGGAAGCAAAAGCAGAGCTTTGGCACTACACCGGTTCCAATTTTCTAGCAGCCAGGAACACGTGAAGGTGGCCTATGAGAATGAAGAGTGTTGAATTTGGAATGCGGCATGTTTTCCTGTTTGGATGTGACTATGATGAGGGTAGCCACATCAGAAGTAGTAGCTTCTTTCGGGTCATCATCTAAAACTTGCGTCGAAAATATTTCAGGAATGGAAGGCACCATTGATACGTTAATTTCACAGATCGGAATGCTAGTCAGAGCCCGCATCTGCAGCCCACTCACAGTGTTACCAGTTTCGAATGTGTACATATTTTCGAAAGGTACAAATATGACAATGGAACAATTCCTGCTGACAACAGCACAATCAAAGGAGAGTATATTAGAATATCAGTGGTGTTTGTTGCAGAAGTCTAGTGCAAGGAGATTACTAGACAGACGGTTGTTTCATGTGGTAGCTGAAACAAATGTGATTTACACATGGGTGCGTATGTGCAGCCCCGCAGAGATGTTAATACGTCTCCGAAGGTGTCGTGTTGTTAAATGTGACATTGCCTACGACAAAAGAAAGACAAAGGTGAATGTAATATCTCTGTGAGCTCTGAAACGTTAGGAACCAACACACGCTCAAAGCCTGTGCTCAAAATGACCACCACCGGCATCGGTAAAAGCTTGCAGTCTCTGATACAACGATTGCTGCAAACGTTCTAATATTTCAACTGGAACTGCAGCGCAGGCAGCGGTAAAACGCCGTTTCATATCATCTGATGTCGTTGGTATGTCTTTATAGATAGTACCTTTCAGCTTCACCCACATAAAAGAATCCAAGAAGTCGCTCGGCCATAGTCTGGTTCGGTATAAATGAAACATAGGGAAATTTTTTTAAAAATCAGTTCTTATGCCCGTACGGAGGGTAATAAAAATATAAAGTACATGGGGTAAAGCGAAATTCGCGCACTCGACCTTCGCAGCGCAGGGATAAAAAAATTGTCTGTCACAAAATTTCGTCCAGCGAGTACATCCGGCAGAAAAAGTACGTTCAAGAGCGGCAATCTGGTAACAGTGTAGCCACATTTATGGTAACTATCTCGGTTCAAATGGTTCAAATGGCTCTAAGCAATATGGGACTTAACATCTGAGGTCATCAGTCCCCTAGACTTAGAAGTACTTGAACCTAACTAACCTAAGCACATCACACACATCCATGCCCGAGGCAGGATTCGAAACTACGACCGCAGCAGCAGCAGGGTTCTGGACTGAAGCGCCTAGAACCACTCGACCACAGCGGCCGGCAACTATCTCGATCAGCAGGTGTTAGTCGTGCCGTACAGTGGGCGCAGTGGGTATAGTTTTGGGTTAGCATGCAGGAGGTCGATGGTTCGATTCTGGGTTGAGACATATGGTTTTTATTAGGTAAATGTAGTCCAGGTGGTACAGTATCGGGCATCTTAATTGTCAGCAGCTGCTGCAGCGGGTCCTCTAGAAAACATTTGCGCTTACATACAACAATCGTAGAAATGGAAGATTGGTCAGCTTTGAAAGAAGCTCTTCCCACGTCGTGGGCGTGAATTTATTCGCACCACATCATCTACTGTTTTCTTTGTACCCTCCTCCAATGGTCCCATAGATTAGTACCAACCATTATTCTAGCCTCGTTCAGGCCCATTACATTTTGTTAGAGCCTTACCTTACCTGTAGGACTAGCAACGTGCTTTGCAAATATTATCCAAATTCGGTTACTATTTGTATGTGTTACCACCATGGTCCCACTAATTATGCCTTTCAACACTAAGTCTGGTAACTGCATGCTGTTTAGTATATATCTCAATGCATTATTATTATTATTATTATTCTATCGATGGGATTGTGGAAACTTCACGTCTATTACCGCTAGGGAAACGGTGTAATTCGAAACCGAACATTTCACAGTTAGCGGTGCTGCGATGAATCATGCTGAACGATATCTGTCATAGGGGTAATGCGAGATAGGTGGAACAGGGCGCTGGGCTGATGCCGTGCTTACATTGTATTCACTATCCACCAGACGGGGACTACTTGCGAGAGGAGTAACGTGCGCCTGACAGACTCCAATGTACGAGGGGCGTTCAGAAAGTAAGCTCCGATCGGTCGCGAAATGGAAACGACTATGAAAATCCGATAAAGCTTTGCACAGATGTGTTGGGTAGTGTCTCTAGTATAACCCCAGTTAGCATCACGTCGCTCTTCTCATTTCTGAGCTCGCAGTGAGTGCGTAAAGATGTCTAGAAAATAGTGTCTGCCGCCAAGTACGAGGGCCTGGTGAGAAATTTCGCCTGAAGCTATGCAGCTAACATTACATAACTGTCGTGCTGTTTCTTCTTCAAGACAATTCTCAGCCGCATTCTGCAGGGGCAATGAAGATGCTCCTGCATCGTTTTCAAATGGAAATGTGAGATTACCCACAATACAGTCCGCAATTGTCTCCCCCTGAGTTTCATCTCTGGTCACATGACCCGCTGTCTTTGAAGACAACATTTTGACACAGACAACGAGGTGTAGGCCAGCGTGGAGAATTGGCGGAAAGCACTGGCGGCTGCCTTCTATGATGAGGCTATTGAAAAGTTGGTACAACGCTATGACAAAAGTCTAAGTCAGAACGGCGACTACGTAGAGAAGTAGCTGAAAGGTGTAGCTAATTGTAACAAGTAAAACATTTCTGATGTTCACTGTGGTTTCAATTTGGCAATCAATCGGAGCTTACTATCTGAACAGGCCTCGTATATGCATACACGTATCGAATTTTCCCATTGTAAACCACTAAACCAGTGTGGCAGACGTGTGACATACACAGACGATGAATATGTGGATATGATTCTGGTCCTTGGTGCGTCTGAAATGTTGATGCTCGTGAATATGCTTCTAGATTGCCTTGCGACGCCATCCAGATAAAAATGTGCTTCGTCATCTGGAGCTGCGCCTTCAGGACTCAGGTTGTCTCCTTCCACCATCGCGTGACAGAGGTTGACCATGGACTCGCCATCCTCCAGCTACTGAGGAAGCTGTTCTGGAGGTCAACCACCAAGAATCTCAACGAAGTGCAAGTAGCGTAGCAAGACAGCTGCGTGTCTTGCAACACACAGTCGTTAACATGGTGCACATGCTTTCATGCAACACCTGCATCCTGCAGATCACCGTCAGTGGATGCCATTCTGTGAATGATTCCAACAACAACAGGAAGCCTATGATGCCCTTGTGAACACCGTAGTATGATCGGATGAAGCAGCCTTCACTCGTGAGGGTGTCTTCAATATGCACAATGCCCACACGTCACCCGCGACAGCTAATATCAAATTCGCTTTGATATCAACGTCGGGGCCAGAAAATTGGGCGACAGGTGTTTGGGTCCCTACATGTTGCCTGACCGATTGACTGCACGAAGGTATCGTGCATTCCTCTCAAACTATCTGCCTTATGTGCGGGAAGATGTTCCATTCTACGGGGCCACGAAGCGCGACATTAGATTTGTGATGGGAAAAGGATCATGACCCAGAGGGAGCGGATATTCATTTCTCGGCTTGTGAATCAAAATCGCTCCCAAACCCGACAGGAATTGCTGCAGTCATCGAATGAAGGTCCATCCCCACACGTCAGCGGGAGAACATTGGAACAGGACCCGCAAGCATTACAAATTTAGAGTCGGTCACCTCACAAAAGGCTATTTCTCACACAGGCACATAAAGACGTCAACAGCAAAGTTCATTGTGTTGGATGAATATCTGGTTTTGTGAACACTTCCCCTCCGAAATGAATCCCATCGAACATTAGTGGGACATAGTGGAGAGGTCAGTTCGTCTACAAAATCGTACACCAGAAACACTTTCGCAATTGTACACGGCTGAAGAGGCATCATGGCTGAGTATTTCTGCAGGGGACTTTCAACGACATGTTGAGTCTATGCCACGTCGAGTTGCTGTACCACGCCCGTCAAAAGGAGGTCCGACGCTGTATTAGGAGGTGTGCCACGACTTTTGTCGCCTCAGTGCAAATACGATGACCAAATTATCATTTTTGTTCCTTGTCTTCTCAGGGGCTGTTTCTACATCTACATCTACATTTCTACTCCGCAAGCCACCCAAGAGTATGTGGCGGAGGGCACTTTACGTGCCACTGCCATTACCTCATTTTCCTGTTCCAGTCGCTTATGGTTCGCGGGAAGAACGACTGCCGGAAAGCCTCCGTGCGCGCTCGAATCTCTCTAATTTTACATTCGTGATCTCCTCGGGAGGTATAAGTAGGGGGAAGCAATATATTCGATACATCATCCAGAAACGCACCCTCTCGAAACCTGGACAGCAAGCTACACCACGATGCAGGGCGCCTCTGCGCCTCTCTTGCAGAGTCTGCCACTTGAGTTTGTTAAACATCTCCGTAACGCTATCACGCTTACCAAATAACCCTGTGACGAAACGCGCCGCTCTTCTTTGGATCTTCTCCATTTCCTCTGTCAACCCGACCTCATACGGATCCCACACTGATGAGCAATACTCAAGTATAGGTCGAACGAGTGTTTTGTAAGCCACCTCCTTTGTAGGTGGATCACATTTTCTAAGGGCTCTCCCAATGAATCTCAACCTGACACCCGCATTACCAACAATTAATTTTATATCACCATCCCACTTCAAATCGTTCAGTACGCATACTCCCTGATATTTTACAGAAGTAACTGCTACCAGTTTTTGTTCTGCTATCATATAATCATACAATAAAGGATCCTTCTTTCTATGTATTCGCAACACATTACATTTGTCTGTGTTACGGGTCAGTTGCCACTCCCTGCACCAAGTGCCTATAAGCTGCAGATCTTCTTGCATTTCGCTGCAGTTTTCTAATGCTGCAACTTCTCTGTATACTACAGCATCATCCGCGAAAAGGCACATGGAACTTCCGACACTATCTACTAGGTCATTTATATATATTGTGAAAAGCAATGATCCCATAACACTACCCTGTGGCACACCTGATGTTACTTTAACGTCTGTAGACGTCTCTCCATTGATAACAACATGCTGTGTTCTGTTTGCTAAAAACTCTTCAATCCAGCCACACAGCTAGTCTCATATTCCGTAGGCTCTTACTTTGTTTATAAGGCGACAGTGCGGAACTGTATCGAACGCCTTCCGGAAGTCAAGGAAAATGGCATCTACCTGGGAGCCTGTATCTAATATTTTCTGGGTCTCATGAACAAATAAAGCGACTTGGGTCTCACACGATCGCTGTTTCCGGAATCCATGTTGATTCCTACAGAGTAGATTCAGGGTTTCCAGAAATGACATGATACGCGAGCAAAAAACGTGTTCTAAAATTCTACAACAGATCGACGTCAGAGATACAGGCCTATGGTTTTCCGCATCTGCTGGACGACCCTTCTTGAAAACTGGAACTACCTGTGCTCTTTTCCAATCATTTGGAACCTTCGTGCTGCTTGTCCCCGTTTAGTTAAGTCATCTTGCATAAGGGTTTAACGACTATGAACAACTTAGTCCGTACTGAGGTGAGCTTCCCTTCTCCATATTCAGCGGCAGCAGGTCGCAGAACTCCTCGCCAGGTCCGCCCTGGTGCCGCTATTCAGCCGATGAACCCGACGAGAAAATAAAAGCGAGGCGCAGCCGCCCTTCGGTGTCCAATCGCTCATGGGCGTTCAGCGCAGGAATTAATCTACATCGGGCCGATTACTGATGCGCGGCGTTCTGTCGGACACGGCGCAGGCCGGCGGCAGTTAATCTGATAAGTGGGAGCGGCTACACGTCGGGAAATAAAACAAGGAAACGGAAAATAAAAAAAAAAAGTGCTGCGTGTCACTCAGGAGTCGGCAGCAGGTGGGCGGGGACGCAGTGGCCACCTCTCGTTGCGCAGCTGCCGCCCGTGGTCTGCCGGGCAGTCTACTCGTACAGCGTAGTTCCATTATAACGATTACCTCTGTTACTGCCATCAACATTCAGAGCCAGCTTTCGATGTAGGACGAGGTGAAATACAATTCACCACCCTTCTATCCACAAAAGATTTGGTTCAAATGGCTCTGAGCACTATAAGACTTAACATCTGAGGTCATCAGTCACCTAGAACTTAAAACTACTTGAACCTAACTAACCTAAGGACATCACACACATCCATGCCCAAGGCAGGATTCGAACCTGCGACCGTACCAGTCACGCGGCTTCAGACTGAAGTGCGTAGAACCGCTCGGCCACAGCAGCTGGCACAAAAGATTTGCCTCGTCTGACGAATATGCGAGGATCATTTCTTAAGTCATGCCAACTGTGGTATATTTTGCGGTAATGCGACTACACGAGAATTCTACGATGTGCACTGAACCGGTGTAGTAGTGTCTATCTGAATGCCAACATAAAATAGGATGCCATTACAGGATGTCACGGCAAAGGTTGAAATGAAGCTATCGCATTGGAAATCTGCGTAAAATTATTGTGTATAAGTAGAACGAAAATTAGTCAGAATCATGCTATTTTGTCTAAAACTGACATGGTGAGACCGTGATCGTGTACAATTAATGTGGGTTAATTCTTACAAAGAAGAAAACAGCAACCAGCCACTATTAATACCGCTATTTATTTAGGTAAATATCGCCGTTACCGGTTTCTAACTGGCAAGTTCATGATCAGACGGCTGTTCACATGATTTTCAAGATACACTTTACATTATCGTCCGTTTTCGATTTTTATTATTCCACTGTGGCGAAGTATTTTTGGTGTGTTGTTGCCATCGAAAATTCCACACGATTTTGTAGCGAAGTTGCAGGATTGTATTTTTCGAATATTCCTAAATATATCCAGCGCTTATGTAATTTGTACATCACCATCTTGTGCAAAGCACCACACAACCACACACCAAAAAGAATTTGACACATGTGGAATTTTCGACGGCAACAACACACCAAAAATACTTCGCCACAGTGGAATAATAATAATCGAAAACTGACGATAATGTAAAGTGTATATTGAAAATCATGTGAACAGCCGTCTGATCATGAACTTGCCAGTTCGAAACCGGTGAGGCGCTATTTACCTAAATAAATAGCAGTATTAATAGTGGCTGGTTGCTGTTTTCTTCTTTGCAAGAATTAATTTACATTAGTCAGAATCAACTTCTGTGCTTCAAAATAGTCCCTCAGTACGTACACACGATGTTGCCAAAGATGGGGAAGGTTTTGAATGCCATTGGCGTCGCCATCGACGAGTGCCATCTGTCCCGAAATGCCATGAGGATATTCACCCTGTCTGCAAAGCGCCTCCCACGCAGTGCTTTCCTCAGGTGTGGAATGAGGCAAAAGTCGCATGGACTGAGGTCTGGCGAGCAGAGTGGTTGTGGGAAGATCCATCTTGTATCACGAACAACTTCTCGCTGATTGTTTCAGGCGCTGGTACCGAGCGATTCTATCAGACGGTCGCGATCTGTCGGTTGATTTCAGTGATGTTTGCCTCAGTCTTTCGACTATATTTACTGTCATAACAGTGATGCCACACCTTCGCACGAAATATCATAGTTGCCATGACTTACAGAATGACTCTTTTACGAGTGATAACAAGACAGATCGGGAAAAATAAGTAAACTTTATTATTTTTCAAATATAATCACCATAATTGTTAATATAGTTATTGCACTGTGAGGCTAAACAGTCAGTGCCTTAATGGAAAAATGTTTGCAGTTGCCTACGGATCCATGATTGTACCCAAGAGTGCAGCTTTTCGTCCGAAGCAAATGTTGCCAAGTTCATTTCGACTACGATGCAGAAGGTTCACAGGAAAGCCCTTACACGTCCTCCATATTGTCCTGATCTGCCCCCCATCCCTCCCCGCCACCCCCCCCCCCCCCTCACCCCCTCATGCGATTTCCGTACTTTTGGCGCCCTGAAGACATTATTGACCTGGCCATCGATTTGCTTCGGGCTAAGATGAGCATGCCTGGAACTATCATGGTTCGGTATGCAGCTGCAAATATTTTTCCATGAAGGCATTGACCGTCTTGTATAAAACATTCTCGGACTTCTTGTCGTGCCAGTTGAGGATAAAGCTTCGAACACTCGATGATTACCTGCATTGTCTTTTTCAAGAGCTACTGAATGTCCAAGATGCCACTGTGTTGACCTTCAATAGCCGTTATACGGCTTGTGATTAGTCGATAATTACGTTATGCTGTAGCAGATGGAGTCACCGTCTCCGCTTGTGTCGTCATCGCTCCCGTAGTAGCGTGAACACTGTAACGAGTACCTCTGCCTCTTCTCTGTATCCAGAGCTCGTTTCCAAGCGCCTCTAACATTGTATCCGCTGTCAACGTATAATTTCCGAATCCCAGTATGTAGGAGTCTGGGACAAAACTTTGGTTTCGTCAACAGAAATCTGCAGTTGCTGAGCACAGCCTTACAAACAATCACAAAAAAGTGTTTGAAGAAACAAAAGTTCTGTCCCAGCCCCCTACATGCTAGCTTTCTGTATATGAAGAGGCTGTGAAAAGAAGAATGTGCGAGAAGAACTTCAGCTACGACAACGGATATAGTTTTTGCACTGAATGGAAACGAGCTCTCGATACAGAGAAGAGGCAGAAATATTCGTCACAGTGTTTACACTACTACGGGAACGCTCACGCTACCAGCATTACGTAATAGCCGACCAATAACAAGCCGTCCATGGGCTCTATAAGGCCACCACAGGAGCTTACATTGTCAGTTACTCCTGACGAAGACGGTGGAGGTAATCATCGAAATCTCGAGGTATTACCCTCAACCGATACCACAAGAAGGCCGACAATATTTTACGCTACAGTGCCACCGTGAAATATTTCCTTCTCATTGATCGTCTTGATCCACAGTGGGATACATTTATTAACAGTTACGGCTGAAGTTCGAGACATTAGTCAGAAAGAATCAATACGCAAAGAAGTGGGATACAGAAGTACTAAGGAATGACGAGATACATTTCAAGTTCTCTAACGCTATAGATACAGCAATAAGGAATAGCGCAGTAGGCAGTACAGTTGAAGAGGAATGGACATCTCTAAAAAGGGCCATCACAGAAGTTGGGAAGGAAAACATAGGTTCAAAGAAGGTAGCTGCGAAGAAACCATGGGTAACAGAAGAAATACTTCAGTTGATTGATGAAAGGAGGAAGTACAAACATGTTCCGGGAAAATGAGGAATACAGAAATACAAGTCGCTGAGGAATGAAATAAATAGGAAGTGCAGGGAAGCTAAGACGAAATGGCTGCAGGAAAAATGTGAAGACATCGAAAAAGATATGATTGTCGGAAGGACAGACTCAGCATACAGGAAAGTCAAAGCAACGGTGGTAACATTAAGAGTGCAACGGGAATTCCACTGTTAAATGCAGAGGAGAGAGCAGATAGGTGGAAAGAATACATTGAAAGCCTCTGAGGGTGAAGATTTGTCTGATGTGATAGAAGAAGAAACAGGAATCGATTTAGAAGAGATAGGGGATCCAGTATTAGAATCGGAATTTAAAAGAGCTTTGGAGGACTTACGGTCAAATAAGGCAGAAGGGATAGATAACATTCCATCAAGATTTCTAAAATCACTGGGGGAAGTGGCAACGAAACGACTATTCACGTTGGTGTGTAGGATATATGAGTCTGGCGATATACCATCTGACTTTCGGAAAAGCATCATCCACACAATTCCGAAGACGGCAAGAGCTGACAAGTGCGAGAATTATCGCACAATCAGCTTAACAGCTCATGCATCGAAGCTGCTTACAAGAACAATATACAGAAGAATGAAAAAGAAAATTGAGAATGCGCTAGGTGACGATCAGTTTGGCTTTAGGAAAAGTAAAGGGACGAGAGAGGCAATTCTGACGTTACGGCTAATAATGGAAACAAGGCTAAAGAAAAATCAAGACACTTTCATAGGATTTGTCGGCCTGGAAAAAGCGTTCGACAATATAAAATGGTGCAAGCTGTTCGAGATTCTGAAAAATGTAGGGGTAAGCTATAGGGAGAGACGGGTCATATACAATATGTACAACAACCAAGAGGGAATAATAAGAGTGGACGATCAAGAACGAAGTGCTCGTATTAAGAAGGGTGTAAGACAAGGCTGTAGCCTTTCGCCCCTACTCTTCAATCTGTACATCGAGGAAGCAATGATGGAAATAAAAGAAAGGTTCAGGAGTGAAAATACAAGGAGGAAGGATATCAATGATACGATTCGCTGATGACATTGCTATCCTGAGTGAAAGTGAAGAAGAATTAAATGATCTGCTAAACGGAATGAACAGTCTAATGAGTACACAGTATGGTCTAGAGTAAATCGGAAAATGACGAAGGTAATGAGAAGTAGTAGAAATGAGATCAGCGAGAAACTTAACATCAGGATTGATGGTCACGAAGTCAATGAAGTTAAGGAATTCTGCTACCTAGGCAGTAAAATAACCAATGACGGACGGAGCAAGGAGGACATCAAAAGCAGACTCGCTATGGCAAAAAAGGCATTTCTGGCCAAGAGAAGTCTACTGATATCAAATACCGGCCTTAATTTGAGGAAGAAATTTCTGAGGATGTACGTCTGGGTTACAGCATTGTATGGTAGTGAAACATGAACTGTGGGAAAACCGGAACAGAAGAGAATCGAAGCATTTGAGATGTGGTGCTATAGACGAATGTTGAAAATTAGGTGGACTGATAAGGTAAGGAACGAAGAGGTTCTACGCAGAATCGGAGAGGAAAGGAATATGTGGAAAACACTGATAAGGAGAAGGGACAGGATGATTGGACATCTGCTAAGACATGAGGGAATGACTTCCATGGTACTAGAGGGAGCTGTAGAGGGCAAAAACTGTAGAGGAAGACAGAGATTGGAATACGTCAAGCAAATAATTGAGGACGTAGGTTGCAAGTGCTACTCTGAGATGAAGAGGTTAGCACAGGAAAGGAATTCGTGGCGGGCCGCATCAAACCAGACAGTAGACTGATGACCAAAAAAAAATACGGCGATTCTGCCAGCGGGTGTGGCCGAGCGGTTCTAGGCTCTACAGTCTGGAACCTCGCGACCGCTACGTCGCAGGTTCAAATCCTGCCTCGGGCATGAATGTGTGTGGTGTCCTTAGGTTACTTAGCTTTAAGTAGTTCTGAGTTCTAGGGGACTGATAACCTTAGAAGTTAAGTCCCATAGTGCTCAGAGCCATTTGAACATTTTTTTTAGTTACGGCGATTACTTTGGATATAATAAACAGTTTTTTTTCCATCTGTCTTGTTTTCATTTGAAAGCTCCCTTGTTGCCGGAATAAGAGTCCACCACGTCAAGGACTGTGATCAGTGGAAACTGGTCTAATATGTGCATACTGAGGGATTATAGTACTTCATTTGTCGCGACCATCGGCCATCAGTGGGCCCTCTGTTCAACGTTGCAGTAACAGCGCTGCGTTTGGAGATGAATAGCGTTTGCAACATTCATTTTAGGGTATAATCATGCCTCACTGACGACTGCTTACGCCTGCTGAACTGCTTCAGCCATTTGAATGGGGTCACATTGTGAACCTGCGGGAAGCTGTGTGGACGCATCCAGTAATTGCTGCACTCGTTGGGAGCAATATAAGTGTGGTCTGTCGTTTCTTTCAACAGTGGTCAGTGCAACACTCCCACAGTCGTAGACCAGTTTCTCGACGTACGCGTTGTAGAGAGGCATGTCCAGAATGTCCAGATTGACGTAATGTGCCAACGGCGTTGGCCGACGGAACACCATCCATGGACGATAGCCAGGCATATGTAACACGTCATGTGTCATCAGGTATCATTGGGAACTGTCTGTTTGCAGCAGGATTAAGATAACGTGTGCCTCTGGCCAGACTACTACTGACACTACCACTTCGTCAAGCGTGGCTCCTCTCACTGTAAAGTGGAACGGTGTTCTGTTGTGAGCTGCCTATTCCATAGTGCATTCGTCCTTCACACACAGGCCCCATCCCAAGGTTCTTGGTGCCGCGAGCGGGGGGGGGGGGGGGGGGGGGGGGGGGGGGAGGAGGGGGCACTGTGAATTGATGCGACTGTCTTCGTACGATGGTGAAGTACTTGTCAAATCACATGTCATGTCAATAAAATTATCTCTTTCTTGAGGGTGCAGCGTTTTTCCCGACAGTGTATACTTACATTTATATCCACTTAAACTTCAACAAAGATTGAATAAAATTTGCATATGGTCTTGAAAATCATTTAAAAATGCGGCAACATAATTTACACAGCGAATCCGAACTTCACCAACAAGTTTTACCACTTTATTCAGGGACATTTTCTTAGTACTTTGGCTTAATGGCACTGTTGTTTCCGCTGCAGGTTTACACAGTATTAAAGTAATTATAATTTATTCCATTTCTTTCTGCAATTACCTTTGTTTCTGCTGAAATACATTTACATTAGTAAGAAAGCCAGTAATAAGCAAATCACCAAAAGTGTGAGTGAATGGAACACGTTTGTTTTCAAAGAAGACTCAGCGTATACCGCGGCATGTCCCGTTGAGCAGATATTTTCAGTGAAATGCACGTTCAAAGTTACGTTCACGTAAGAAATAAATCAAAATGAAATTATTCTCTAAATAGCCACCAAATACCTCGGGTCCCTCATACCGATCAGACTGAGATTAATTGGGAGAATCCTCATGAAATGTAGTCCAGCATCAAAGAAAGTAGCTTACAAAACACTCGTTCGGCCAATACTTGAATACCGCTCGTCAGTATCGGATCTATACCAGATAGCGCTGATAGAGGAAGTAGTGGGAATACAGGTTCATTCACTAAATACGAAAGCGTCACAAAGATGATCAATGACTGCCAATGGCGAACGCTGAAAGGCATTCTGTATCATGGTATCGTTTAGTGTAAAAGTCATGAGAGCGTATGTTCCTAGAAGACTCAGCAAATACAATGAAGCGGCAAAGGAACTGGTATAGGCATGCGTATCCAAATACAGAGATACCTAAACAGGCAGAATACGGCACTGCGGTCGGCAATGCCTATGTAAGAGAAGTGTCTGGCGCAGTTGCTACATCGGTTACTGCTGCTGCATATATCAGCAATATTTGAGTGAACGTGGTGTTATAGATGGCAGACGAGCAATGGAACACAGAATCTCCGAGGTAGCGATGAAGTCGGGATTTTCTCGTATGACCATTTCACGAGTGTACCGTGAATATCAGCAATCCGGTTATGTCAAATCTCCGTCATCGCAGCGGCCAGGAAAATATCCTGCAAGAACGAGACCAACGACGACTAAAGAGAATCATTCAACGTAACAGAAGTGCAACCCTTCGGCAGATTACAGCAGATTTCAGTGGTGGGCCATCAACAAGTGTCAGCTTACCCTTTATGACTGCACGACACAAAGCTTTACGCCTCGCCTGGGTCCTTCAACACCGACATCTGTTGATGACTGGAAACGTTTTGTCTGGTCGGACGAGTCTCGTTTCAAATTGTTTCGTGCGGATGAACGTGTACGGGTATGGAGACAAGCTCATGTATCCAAAGACCCTACATGTCAACAGGGAACTGTTCAAGCTGGTGGAGGCTCTGTAATGGTGTGGTGTGTGGGCAGTTGGAGTGATGTGAGACCCGTGGTACGTCTAGATACGAATCCGACTGGTGAAACGTACGTAAGCATCCTGTTTGATCATTTGCATCCACTCATGATTCATGTCAATTGTGCACTCCGACGTAGTTGCGTGATTCCTGCAGGACAATGCGACACCCCACATGTACAGAATTGTTACAGAGTGGCTCCAGGAACACTCTTCTGAGTTTAAACATTTCCGCTGGCCAGCAAACTCCCCAGACATGAATATTATTGAGCATATCTCGGATGTCTTGCAGCGTGCTGTTCGGAAGAACTCTCCACCCGCTCGTACTCTTACAGATTTATGGAAAACCCTGCAGGATTCATGTTGTCACATGGGGCCTCGAGCCCGGATATATTGCTAAAGCTTTAATTGCTTCGGCCATCCGAGCACACTTTCGGTTCCACCAGCTGTGACATAGTCGAGTATATGAACAGTGATCCAATTCTGTCAAATGTTTTTTATTCCAGTCTTTCTGCACAATATCAATTCTTTTGATGATGACCGGTTTCAGTCAGTAATGACCATCTTCAGATCTTTTCTACACCATGTCCGAAAGTGATAAGGCCGTACATGCATCGTCAAAACATATAAATATACTCAGCACAGGATCCTCACAGAGATCTAAAAAAAGGTGTAAAATAGGCCACATCGTCCACACAATCATTTTTGCAACAGTTCCATTCACATTGCCAACCTTTTACACGCTACTAGCGCAGACCTACTAGCCGTTTCTGCTTCCCGCAAAAGATTGGGCTTGACATGCGTCCGCATTGAAAGAATGGATCTTTGGTCGTCTATGAGCAACTAATAGCATTTAGGAGAAAACCCCCATTCAGACTGTGCAATAGACAAAATCAGGGATATATGATAACAAAGTTTGGGCACTTGCTGACTGTGCAACGCCTCAAGTATATTTGGTGAAGCAAGGATTTCCAGAAAAAAAAGTCCTATGTGCTCAAGTGGCAAAAGACGTGGTGTCTTATTTTGGTCTGACTCAACTACTTAGTACTTTCTCACAAGTGTCCTGTTGGGGAACAAGGATCTTACATTGTATAGAACACTCCGAAAGACCAAACTGGAAATTCCTTGTGGACTTCAACTAGTAGGGAACGCAACTGTACTGTCGCCTACCTTTGACTTTCAAATGGACACTAGTTTTTTTGTACCCAAAAAGAGCAAATCTGTGTATCTATTGCCTACTGAACATCACAACGACAAAACTGACCGCTGCACATGTAAGTCAGAAACAATACCCCATTGCGGCTTAATAGACGGTGCCGTAGATACACTTAAATGGTTCAAATGGCTCTGAGCACTATGCGACTTAACTTCTGAGGTCATCAGTCGCCTAGAACTTAGAACTAATTAAACCTAATTAATCTAAGGACATCACACACGTCCATAGCCGAGGCAGAATTCGAATCTGCGACCGTAGCGGTCGCTCGGTTCCAGACTGTAGCGCCTAGAACCGCACGGCCACTCCGGCCGGCAGATACACTTAATCAGCTTGGAAAACAGAATCCAGTTCAGAGAAAAATTAATGACTGCTTGCTCTATTCTACCACATCATCAATAGTGCACCAAACAGTTCATACATTTCATAAACCACTTTGAATACGAGCCACAAAAATTTCAGTGCTGCAAGGCACAAATATCTTTATTGATGGTTACAATGTCTGTGTTTATACAGTGTCTGTGTCTTCACGTTACAATGTCCTTCAGACATGCACGCATTTATGAATAAAAATACTGTTCTGACGACGGTTATGGTAAATTATACGAAATGTACTCACATTTTGTGAATCTGGGTTGACGTCAGCTGTTCGGGACATGTGAAAATTCGCAGCGCAGGAATCAAGAAATGTTCAAGCGTAAGGATTGTGGACTACGTGACGTATGGAAGTTTGGGTCGGTCCTGGATGCGTGCTTGGATAGTTGAAGTTGTCAAGGTGACCGCTCATGATAATCGGAAAATCCGAATTCCAGTCCCTGTCTAGCACAAACTTTCATGTTTCGTAAACAGCTGATGTTAATCCAGATTCGCAAAATGCAAATCCATTGCGTAGACTTCTCATGAAGCTTGGACGAGAGATGATAAAACCATAACTCAGACAAGGAAAAGAAACTCCAGGAAAGCAAGCTCACATCTGTGCAGCAATAAGAATGTTTGTAGAGGTGCTGAAGACGTCACACAGTGAAGTCAACATTCAGAAAAAATGGAGACGAAGAAAACTAGAACAACATGTAATGACTACAGTAGTTTCGCGTACAATGAACATAGTTTTGCCAAACTAGGGGTGAGAGATGTGAAGAATCAGTGTAACTAAATTGAATGATTTTTTTTTTTCAAATTTTTCAGCTTGCTTTTTAACGCATAACTATTTAACTTATGAGATTATTTCCACATAAACTATTCAATTCTAAGGAATATCTGAAAACAGACTGGTTTGGTACAGAAACTTATACTTCTGCAATGTTCTTTAAAGTATACAGTAATTTCTTAGAATTACTACAGTAAATTTATAAATAGTAATGACGAAATATCGTCAAAATAATTGAGGTTTGAAACGACACCACTATTTAACTTTTGTCCGGTGGTTATCAAAGAATTAACTGGAAGTTAGCGGCGAGTTTTAGGTCATTTTTTCCTAGTGTGTGTTGTAATATAGACCACGTCTTGAACTAATTGGTTTTTTTTCGGTTATTTCAATCTTCCATTCACCATGGAGAATGACACTTTGCGAACTTGGAGTTAAAAAAATATATTGGAAGGCATAGACATTTTGGTTGCTTTCTCTACAAGACACAGCCTTTGCAATATATGGGAGATATTAGCACTATAAAGCTGGGTAACGCACAGCATATTAAACTTACTCGTATCGTTCCAATTAGAGCGTATGAGCCGCTGAAGCGACATGGTACTGCAGTCGACGATAACTTCGACTCTTTCGACAAAAGGATCCTTTCCCCATCTTGCCCTTGGATATGAGTTGTAGGTGGGCAACGCTTTCTTCTGGAAACAAGTTACGGTATCTCGCGTTACGGGGTCCTGTCATGCCACCGAATGTCCCACAATTGGGGAGAAATACCTGATTTTCCTGTCGCGCCGGGCCCTAGCCGCCTATAAAAGGCCCTGTAGAAGGCGCACCGCCAAGTTTCGGTGTGTCTCAAGCAGTGTTAACTCTGTGCTTACTTCTTATGTATACTGCACCTGCCTAGTATAGAGCGAGGAATCTTACACGGACGTTTCTATGAATATTTTCATTATTGATTGGCGTCTCTACAATACTGGATTACACTGCGCCCGTGCAAACGGAACCGCTCCTGGAACGCGGACAGTGAGCTCTAATGAAAGAGTTGTGTACTAAAAAAATGTATGAAGGTGGAAACAGATTCGAAGAAACATGCAGAATTCGGCAACGCTAGAGCTTGTTACAGTGGCTAAAGTTCGTCGTGCATGAATGCTTTCCGTGAGTGGTTAAGTGTACAGTGAAATCAGATGGACAGTTAAATAGTGAATGGTGAAATGGAAGGAAAGGAAGCTAAAAATATCGTCGACACCGATGTCGACAGAGACGAAGTATTAGCTCATCTGGGCAAAAGCAGCGCACGAATTCAGCCCTGACCTCAAATAGTCCGTCTGAGTGATTTAGGCAAATTAAGACGACTCTGAATCAGGACGGCTATCGAAAATGTGACCACACTGTTGCCGGATACCATGCCAATATCTTAAAAAGTGGGACACATCGCTCAGTGACGGAATGACTTTCAAACCTTTAACAACTCACCGTTTTATAGTTCCCCGACGAAAGGACGAACTTCAAGAAACATATGCAGTTGACATTCCGCTATAGATATCTACACAGGTCGCTAAAGAGCCAGGACGAGTCAAGGAGTAGATTTCGTTGGGCTTCCTGACTTGACTGCACGAGTATGCTACACCTTGAGAATCAATTTTCATTCTGCAGCTAAATGTGCGCTGATCTGAAACTTCTTGTCAGATTAAAACTGTACGGCGGGCCGGGAGTCAAACATTGGACCTCTGCCTTTCGCGGGCAATTGTTCTACCCACTGAGCTATCCATGCACGACTCATGACCCACCCTTTACACCTTTAGTTCCGTCATTACCTCATCTGCTACCTTCCAGACTTCGAAGAAGTTACCTTGCATGCCTTGCGGGACTAGAGTCCCAGTGTGTCACACAATTTTAATCTGCCCAGAAGTTTCAAATCGGCGAACACTCCGCTACAGAGTAAAATTCTTTCTGGACACAATGTGTGGTTAAGCCATGTCTCCGCAATATTCTTTCTTGCAAGAGTGCTAGCCCAGCGGGGTGCGGAGGAGGGCTTCGATGAAGTATGGAAGATAGATGCACTGCCAGAAGTCTTTCTGTGAGGGAGTGAGGCTCAAAGGACCCAGGTTCGAATCCCTGTCTAGCAACTACTTTTAATCCGCCAGAAAGTTTCATTTCATAACTTTCTTAACATTTCCTTTTCTTTGAGAGTCTGCCAATGGACCATAAAATAATAATTTCAGTAACGATGGTCAGTTTCGAGAAATGCATTGAATATATTACTTACAATTTGAGTACCCCCACTGTGCGTATACGGCATTTAGCCTCCTTGGTAACAATATGTCGGTAAATACAAAGGAAGTCGGCCCGGCTCAAAGGAATCACATTTCCCGCTTTCATCTGTTATGTGCTACAATTGCGAGCTCACTGATATGAAAGGGAAGACTGGTTCACAAACGGTGAAAGTATACGCTCTGTATTAGAGGGCCTGATGTTCCCCTTTTTCGCTTCTTTCTGTCAGAGAAGATAGTATTCCACTCGTAACTTACACTCACTTGTGTTTCATTCACACTGTTTCAAATATCTAATAAACGCATCAGATGTGCAGTTGGTGCAATTGACTGATGCCTTGGCTCCTTACGTTAGTCTGGATCCCGGGGGCAGAATTCCGGCTGCTCCCCACCTCTCCCTCCTCCTCCCCCTACCTCCGCATCATCCACTCTAATATATGAAACATGGCAAAGGAATAGTCTGCATGAAAGACAAATACATATTTCAGCACATGTCTAAACATAATCCCTGTTTGTCGTCTCGAGACTCATTAAGGTACTGGAAAAGTTATAGGACTTGCTTCAAGCTGGTTGGAATTAGAAATTTTACACTCTCATGTGCAAGTAGGTACGACGTTCCCACTAGCGCGATAAACTTCACTTAAAATAAGACACATAGTTAAAGAAAAAATCTCACAATTAGAAAAACGATTAAATAAAGGAGATTGTCACACAGTGTTTTCTTTAGTGGAGTGGGACTGAACCGCAGCATGTGTTTTATGATCTGAGGATGGCTGGTGACGGCAGAAGCAGCTAATTTTGCTCTGAAACTGTTGTGATTGTGACAGAAAATAAATTATTTTCAGATGTAGAAGAATTTCCAGAATGCCAGAAACCAGAACTCCATGCTGTTTCTATGTCTTAAAAAATGGTTCAAATGGGTCTGAGCACTATGGGACTTAACTTCTGAGGTCATCAGTCCCCTAGATCTTAGAACTACTTAATCCTAACTAACGTAAGGATATCACACACATCCATGCCCGAGGCAGGATTCGAACCTGCGTCCGTAGTCTATGTCCTAACATAAGAGTAAATAAATAGCTAGTTGGTTCAGTGAGGTGGCATTTATTAATATTAGTTACATCGATCCTCTTTAAGAAATCGATTTTAGTACTCACATTAGAATTGTAGCGAGGGTTTCTAATGACCCGAAAAAGTCTGTAGCAAACTGATATAAAAAGAATTCGGTTTCTTCCATTAAATTTCTTCTTTCCTTTTAGTTTTCTGATATGATGTCATTCACGATGGAAACGGTTACCCACAAGTGGTTGGTATACGAGGCTAGTGGTAAAACACATAACACCCCTTTTGCTTTGTGAACTATTAAAGATATTGAAACGTGGTTTCGATCAAATGAAAGTACACGGAGCGACGCGTAATTTTTTATCTTTGTTTAATCCCTCTGAACTCTGCTATCAACCAAATTGGTGAAGCTTATATTGGTTTTGTAAATAGTACGATACACTTTTTAAAAGGTTTCGAAAGCTCTTGAAAATTCAAATACAGCGATTAAACAGTGGTTGATGGTGACGTTTGCAAGTTTCACAAAACTATAGTAGAAACGTGATAAAACTGAGAGACAAAATGGCCGAAATTGGCTGGTGCAATGTATAGCGCGGCTTTCATATCAGGCCTTTCGACTGGTGAATTCTGATCACTTACACATGAGTGCGCACACTCATCTGAAGTTGTTGTCCTTAGCCTCATCTGGGGCAGTACAGGTTACCATATAGTGGTCGCCTGCAAAATTTGTGCCAAGAGGACACCCATTTTATCGAAGTAGCGTAGCCTTGTTCCTTGTTGATTATGACGACGAAGTCTGGCATGAGGGCCCCATTTGGAGGCATTCACACTGATATAACTTATTCCAGCCGAAAGATTTTCAATTTTAGTACATTTCTCGAATACTTTTGCGAAATTTTTCAGCTTCAAACTCAGCAACCGTTATATTACTTAAACTCTATCTCTTAATAGCACCATACTGAAAGAATCGGATTAAAATGATAATAATAATAATAATAATAATAATATACGAGAACGTTGAGGAGGTAAGTGACACGATTCAGAAAATGAAATTTGCCTTTTATGATTACGTGACACGAGTGATTCACAAAAGCTGAAAAATGTATGTGGGCACTGGACATTCCTTCTAAAGATATGGGGGAAAAGCCGAATCTGAAAACAGGGGCCCCAAAAAGATCAGAACAACTCTGGAAACGAATGTAGAAGACTTCGCAGCAGTCAAGGATGAGAAAAAGAGACAATTCCATTGATGTGGCCACAAGTTGGCTGAAAAAAGTAATGATAATTGCAAATCTAAGTTAAACATTGAAAACTTCCAATCACGTAACAAAATAAAATAATGTTTGTAACTTTCTCGAACGAACTTCATTCGAAGTGGAAAGAAGTTATGCATGAGGCTTCAGTAGATCACTATGTAAATTAAATAAGCGTATCTTGTTCTTTACTAAGATCTGTACCCAAAGACTGGGAAGTTGCACATGTTACACCAACATTCAAGAAAGGTAGTAGGAATAATACACTAAATTGCAGGCCCATGTTATTAACATTGATATGCAGCAGGGTTTTGGAGCATATTTTGTGTTCGAACATTATGAATTACCTCGAAGAAAACGGTCTATTGACACAGTACATGGATTTAGGAAACATCCTACTTGTGAAACACAACTAGGTCTTTACTCGCATGACATGCTGACTGATATTGACAAGGGATTTCAGATTGATTCCGTATTTCTGGATTTCCGGAAGGCTGTTGACACTTTACAACACAAGCGACTTGTAGTGAAATTGCGTACTTACGTAATATCGACTAAGTTATGTGGCTGGATTCGTGGTTTCCTGTCAGAGAGGTCACAGTTCGTAATTGACGGAAAATCACCGAGTAAGACAGAAGTGATTTCTGGCGTTATATAGTGGAGTGGGACTGAACCGAAGCATGTGTTTTATGATCTGAGGATGGCTGGTGACGGCCGAAACAGCTACTTTCGCTCTGAAGCTGTTGTGATTGTGACATCAAATTAATTATTTTCAGATTTAGGACAATTTCCAGAATGCCAAAAACCAAAACTCTATGTTGTTACCTATGTCTTGTAGTGCAATAGGCCCTTTGCTGTTCCTTATCTATATAAACGATTTGGGTGACAATCTAAGCAGTCGTCTTAGGTTGTTTGCAAATGACGCTGTCTCTTTTTGACTAGTGAAATACTCGGAAGTTCAAAAAAATTGCAAAACGATTTAGAAAAGATATCTGTATGGAGTGAAAATTGGCAATTGAGCCTAAATAACGGAAAGTGTGAGGTCATCCACATGAGTGCTAAAAGGAATGCGTTAAACTTCGGTTACACGATAAATCACTCAAATCTAAAAGCCGTAAATTGAACTAGATACCCAGGAAGGAACACATAGAAAATGTTGTGGGGAAGCCTGACCAAAGACTGCGTTTTATTGCCAGGACATTTACAAAATGTATCAGATCCACTAAGGAGAATGCCTACACTACTCTTGTCTATCCTCTTTTAGAATACTGCTGCGCGGTGTAGGATGCTTACCAGATAGTATTGACGTAGTACGTCGAAAAAGTTCAAAGAAGGGCAGCATAATTTACTATCGCGAAATAGTAGAGAGAGTGTCACAGAAATGATACAGGATTTGGGGTGGACATCGTTAAAACAAAGGCTTTTTTCGTTGCGGCGGAATCTTCTCTAGAAATTCCAATCAGCATCTTTCTCCTCCGAATACGAACATATTTTATTGACGACGACGTACATAGGGAGAAACGATCACCATGATAAAATAATGGAAATCAGAACTCGTACGGAAAGATATAGGTGTTCGTTCTTTCCGTGCCATGCGAGATTGGAATAACGGTGAATTGTGAAGTGATTCGATGGACTCTCTGCCATGCATTTATATGTGATTTGCAGAGTATCCGTGTAGATGTAGATGTAGAAACAGCAATCGTGTACCAGTGACCAGTTTCATAGCACATTATACTTGTCTTTATAAGAGCTTTCGGATGAAGTTAAGAGAATGCATAAAAAACCTATTTGCTTTAGTATCTGGGTTGATAAGAGAGTTACAGGGAGAAAGCCACTTGCGCTTTTGCCTGCTGTCGTTTGCCAAAATCCGCGTTCGATACCTTGAATGGTTCATGAAATGAAAGAGGTTTTACGTCTTACGCGACTCACCCTGTACACAATGTAACAAAAATGTACGGCACAAATTGCGGGACACGTCTGTGACGCAGCGTAAGGGTAACCGCAACCATTGTCTCCGAGCTGATAGTCCATGCTGCTCCAAACGTCGTCGAACTGTTCGTGCAGATGATTATTGTCTTGCAAACGTCCCCATCTGTTGACTCAGGGATCGAGACGTGGCTGCACGATCCGTTACAACCATGCGGATAAGATGCCTGTCATCTCGACTGCTAGTGATACGAGGCCGTTTGGATCCAGCACGGCGTTCCGTATTACCCCCCCTGCACCCACCGATTCCATATTCTGCTAACAGTCCATGGATCTCGACCAACACGAGCAGCAATGTCGAGTTACGATAAACCGCAGTCGCGATAGGCTACAATCCGACATTTATCAAAGTCGGAAACGTGATGGTACACATTTCTCCTCCTTACACGAGGCATCACAACAACGTTTCACCAGGCAACGCCGGCCAACTGCTGTTTGTGTCTAACATTCTGCGTGATGTCTTCTATATCGTGTCTCCCTATCACTTTCGCGCAACGACGCTCTAAGCGTGTTTTTTAGGGAATTGACTAGTTTGAACCTGGGACCTGTTGCTGGTAAGGAGACGTCAGACCACACATGACATGTAGAGTTCAGAATAGTTCAGTGAGACTAGCGATGATATAACCAAATACTTAATGATTTCAGTGTCAGCTCCACTGCACTCCCTGTAAAAGAATCTTAATACCAACTAAATTTAGTGGAAGGGGTTCAAGGCTTTCCTATTATTAGTTAGCTGGTAAAATAATGTCGAAAAAGCAGTTAAGTTTACCATTGGAAATTTTATTCTACTCACAAAACATTGTTTATAAATTGCACTATTGATAAAAGGAAATGTTTTAATACAGGATGGTAAAAACCAACTGCGTTCAAAAAATGTGAACGAATATTCCCTGAATGGCTTTCCAAGTTCTACAATGGATCGAAGGATGACCTAGGCCATATCACATCTATACTCTATGTTTAAATTAAGTTTCACAAAAGAGAAAACTATCAAAATGGTCTACAGTGACCCTCAATTATCTTTAATTACTTGTCGTAAATTACAGTGGCTGATGTGGCTTCCAATAACTATATAACAGAAAAATCACCGCGTTTCAGATTTTTACTTCAAGTGGCAAATGTGAACACCATGAGCTTTAATTGACGATCGACACTAGTATTACGCAAAAAGGGTGTGTAACAGATGAGACTTCTGCAGTTATGAGTGAAGCTTTATGCGCTGATATGCGGCATCGCGTGTGTTCATTACCTTGTCGGTGTTCGTCAGGGGGTGGCGGACAGCACAGCTCCGCTCAACTCGCCGTCTCGGAAGCAACTCTAACTTCTCCTTACTACAATTTACCAAAGTTGGTTTAAAAAAACTATCTGGCTGTGTTTTCATCTGACCAATCAGGGTCTCCATGTTAACCTTAAGCTCCGCCTACAAAAATTCTGTCCATCCAATGAGAAACGTTATACTTTTCGTTGTGAGGCAATGTTTTTAAAGTTTGCGATGTAACAGAGACGCGAAAAAGTCTCACGCTAAAACTTGCAGCTGGTGTGGTCCTTTTTGTGTTATCGTAAATTCTATACTGTTCTTGTGGAGGGCTCTATCTTTTAACATGGGCGGGGGGGGGGGGGGGGGTGGGGGTGTTCCTGGCGTAACAGAGACGAGAAAAAGTCTCACGCTAAAACTTGCGACTGGCGTGGTCCTAGCGGTTAGCTGGCGACGGGGGAGTCCGTCCCTTATCGTAGGGCCTTCCAGCTTAACACGGTTCTGCTCTCGGCTTCTGTTCTCGTTTCTCCCCTCGGAACTGCGTCTGTCTCACGGTGGGAAGGTATGACATGCATTTAGGCACTCTTGTGTTAGTCTGTGGTATTCCATTTGCTCACTCGTTACTCGTATTACTTTGGTTAATTTAATGTCACGATTTATTCGGAGCTATGTGACATACTACTGGATTTGCTTATCATGTCAGGGTTCTCATGGAAGGTGTTGGATTTGCCTGACACCTTACATGTGTATGAGAAATCCTTTGGAAATTTTCCTCATGTCAGCACGTTGAGGGTGTCGCAAATCTGCGCCAACCTTGTGTGAATGCTCTGAAAAGCTAATCATTTGCATATTACAGAATATTCTTCCTGTCGGTTAAAATTTCGCGTCTGTAGCACGTCATCTTTGTGGTGTAGCAATTTTAACGGCCAGTAGTGTATTTTTTTTTATTGGAGTGAGTGACCGGTTTCGATTCTATGAAAGAGTCATCTTCAGACTCTGTAAAGATATATTGCCAAAATAGTATAGACGTTACAGTAAGCACTTGAAAAATATATAAAAATAAGATAATTTTTTTTTGGTCATCAGTCTACTGACTGGTTTGATGCGGCCCGCCACGAATTCCTGTCCTGTGCTAACCTCTTCATCTCAGAGTAGCACTTGCAACCTACGTCCTCAATTATTTGCTTGACGTATTCCAATCTCTGTCTTCCTCTACAGTTTTTGCCCTCTACAGCTCCCTCTAGTACCATGGAAGTCATTCCCTCATGTCTTAGCAGATGTCCTATCATCAGTGTTTTCCACATATTCCTTTCCTCTCCGATTCTGCGTAGAACCTCCTCTTCCTTACCTTATCAGTCCACCTAATTTCCAACATTCGTCTATAGCACCAAATCTCAAATGCTTCGATTCTCTTCTGTTGCGGTTTTCCCACAGTCCATGTTTCACAACCATACAATGCTGTACTCGAGACGTACGTCCTCAGAAATTTCATCCTCTAATTAAGGCCGGTATTTGATATTAGTAGACTTCACTTGGCCACAAATGCCTTTTTTGCCATAGCGAGTCTGCTTTTGATGTCCTCCTTGCTCCGTCCGTCATTGGTTATTTTACTGCCTAGGTAGCAGAATTCCTTAACTTCATTGACTTCGTGACCATCAATCCTGGTGTTAAGTTTCTCGCTGGTCTCATTTCTACTACTTCTCATTACCTTCGTCTTTCTCCGATTTACTCTCAAACCATACCGTGTACTCATTCGACTGTTCATTCCGTTCAGCAGATCATTTAATTCTTCTTCACTTTCACTCAGAATAGCAATGTCATCAGCGAATCGTATCATTGATATCCTTTCACCTTGTATTTTAATTCCACTCCTGAACCTTTATTTTATTTCCATCATTGCTTCCTCGATGTACATATTGAAGAGTAGGGGCGAAAGGCAACAGCCATGTCTTACACCCTTCTTAATACGAGCACTTTGTTCTTGATCGTCCACTCTTATTATTCCCTCTTGGTTGTTGTACATATTATATATGATCCGTCTCTCCCTATAGCTTACCCCTACTTTTTTCAGAATCTCGAAGAGCTTGCACCATTTTATATTGTCGAACGCTTTTTCCAGGCCGACAAATCCTATGAAAGTGTCTTGATTTTTCTTTAGCCTTGCTTCCATTATTAGCCGTAACGTCAGAACTGCCTCTCTCGTCCCTTTACTTTTCCTAAAGCCAAACTGATCGTCACCTAGCGCATTCTCAATTTTCTTTTCCATTCTTCTGTATATTATTCTTGTAAGCTGCTTCGATGCATGAGCTGTTAAGCTGATTGTGCGATAATTCTCGCACTTGTCAGCTCTTGCCGTCTTCGGAATTGTGTGGATGATGCTTTTCCGAAAGTCAGATGGTATATCGCCAGACTCATATATTCTACATACCAACTTGAATAGTCGTTTTGTTGCCACTTCCCCCAATGATTTTAGAAATTCTGATGGAATGTTATCAATCCCTTCTGCCTTATTTGACCGTAAGTCCTCCAAAGCTCTTTTAAATTCCGATTCTAATACTGGATCCCCTATCTCTTCTAAATCGATTCCTGTTTCTTCTTCTATCACATCAGACAAATCCTCACTCTCATAGAGGCTTTCAATGTATTCTTTCCACCAATCTGCTCTCTCCTCTGCATTTAACAGTGGAATTCCCGTTGCACTCTTAATGTAACCACCGTTGCTTTTAATGTCACCAAAGGTTGTTTTGACTTTCCTGTATGCTGAGTCTGTCCTTCCGACAATCATATCTTTTTCGATGTCTTCACATTTTTCCTGCAGCCATTTCGTCTTAGCTTCCCTGCACTTCCTGTTTATTTCATTCCTCAGCGACTTGTATTTCTGTATTCCTCATTTTCCCGGAACATGTTTGTACTTCCTCCTTTCATCAATCAACTGAAGTATTTCTTCTGTTACCCATGGTTTCTTCGCAGCTACCTTCTTTGTACCTATGTTTTCCTTCCCAACTTCTGTGATGGCCCTTTTTAGAGATGTCCATTTCTCTTCAACTGTACTGCCTACTGCGCTATTCCTTATTGCTGTATCTATAGCGTTAGAGAACTTCAAACGTGTCTCGTCATTCCTTAGTACTTCTGTATCCCACTTCTTTGCGTATGGATTCTTCCTGACTAATGTCTCGAACTTCAGCCTACCTTTCATCACTACTATATTGTGATCTGAGTCTATATCTGCTCCTGGGTACGCCTTACAATCCAGTATCTGATTTCGGAATCTCTGTCTGACCATGATGTAATCTAATTGAAATCTTCCCGTATCTCCCGGCCTTTTCCAAGTATACCTCCTCCTCTTGTGATTCTTGAACGGGGTATTCGCTATTACTAGCTGAAACTTGTTACAGAACTCAATTAGTCTTTCTCCTCTTTCATTCCTAGTCCCAAGCCCATATTCTCCTGTAACCTTTTCTTCTACTCCTTCCCCTACAACTGCATTCCAGTCGCCCATGACTATTAGATTTTCGTCCCCCTTTACATACTGCATTACCCTTTCAATATCCTCATACACTGTCTCTATCTGTTTATCTTCAGCTTGCGACGTCGGCATTTATACCTGAACTATCGTTGTCAGTGTTGGTCTGCTGTCGATTCTGATTAGAACAACCCGGTCACTGAACTGTTCACAGTAACACACCCTCTGCCCTACCTTCCTATTCATAACGAATCCTACACCTGTTATACCATTTTCTGCTGCTGTGGATATTACCCGATACTCATCTGACCAGAAATCCTTGTCTTCCTTCCACTTCATTTCACTGACCCCTACTATATCTAGATTGAGCCTTCGCATTTCCCTTTTCAGATTTTCTAGTTTCCCTACCACGTTCAAGCTTCTGACATTCCACGCCCCGACTCGTAGAACGTTATCCTTTCATTGATTATTCGATCTTTTTCTCATGGTAACCTCCCCCTTGGCAGTCCCCTCCTGGAGATCCGAATGGGGGACTATTCCGGAATCTTTTGCCAATGGAGAGATCATCATGACACTTCTTCAGTTACAGGCCACATGTCCTGTGGATACACGTTACGTGTCTTTAATGCAGTGGTTTCCATTGCCTTCTGTGTACTCATGTCGTTGATCATTGCTGATTCTTCCGCCTTTAGGGGCAATTTCCCACCCCTAGGACAAGAGAGTGCCCTGAACCTCTATCCGCTCCTCCGCCCTCTTTGACAAGGCCGTTGGCAGAATGAGGCTGACTTCTTATGCCGGAAGTCTTCGGCCGCCAATGCTGAATATTTATCAAAAGTTAGACAGTGGCGGGGATCGAACCCGGGACCGAAGACGTTTTGATTATGAACCAAAGACGCTACCCCGAGACCACGGGTACCGGCATAAGATAAATAGTAGTAAATTATACCCGGAGCGGTGGATGGACACTGGTAGATGAGTTCCGTCGACCCTCGACATTCATGTGACTGCTGAAGTCAGAGAGTGGGAGACGCACCAGCAGTGCGGTCGCGACGGACCAGCAGTCCAGTCGGTAGGTTGGCGTGGAGCAGAAAGCAAGTCCCCGTTGCGCAGGGTCGGGCTGGAGCCGCTGGCGGCGTGCACGTGCCGTTGGAGTGTGAGGTGCTGCTGGGGAGCTACGAATTTCGTCGCCCACCATCTTGGACATGGAAGTTGAGTCCTCACTTAATTTCTATCGAGCCTCAACTGTTTGCATTTCTTCGTTTGATCCTGGTTGTCGCTTTTGGGACATTCCCGGGAGCAACAAAGTGTGTGTATTTAAGTCGGCTAAGATTCCAGCTGTCTTCCTGTGGAATTTAAATTAACTTGATTTATTCCCTGTTATTGCAGTTCACCAGAGGAATCTTTTGCCTTGTGGCCGTTGACGTTCCTGTTACCTGCCCTGGTGGTTGACGTAATTTTAGGGAGTGTATTTTTTTCATCGTGTTATTGCTGTCCAGCACGGTGTGTAGCTCGACAACTGAGGTGTTGTTCGTCGTTGTTGGCGCCAATATTCCGTGTGTCGATGTATTGAAATCTTGTGGTCGTTTTGGTGGTTGTATGGAGCGAAACTGATTTGGTTGATTGGTCGGCAGACTGTCTGTCGGTTGGGTTGCCTCCAGATTAAGAAGTCATTTGACAGGCTGCCTGTCTCACGTAAACGGGCATTAGTGTTACAGTCCCAGGCCGACCCTTGGAAACTTCTGAGCGCTATTCCTTGTGTGTTACATAGTAACTTCCCTTTTTGAGTTTTAGTTATTTGGTTGATGTGTGGCCTTCAGCCGAGTTTTTATATATCCTGAATTAATGTTCCTCTCTTGCCCTTTAGGCATAAGATTGTTATTCCTTATATGGGGCTTTTAGCCGAATTTTACATCAAATCTTTAAGATCCTAAGCCGTTAAATTATTGTGTTGATGTGTGGCCTTCAGCCGAGTTTTAATATCTCTTAAATAAATGTTCTTGTCTTGCTCTTAAGATATAAGATTGTGATGCTTTTGTATGGGCCTTCAGCCGAATTTGGCATTCAATGTTTTAAGATACGGCCTTCTGCCTTTTGATTGAAACTCTTCTTATTGCTTAATATGCGACCTCCAGCCAAGTACCATTAAAATTAAATTTCTCAGGCCTACAGATGGTTAGATTGAAGATTTAGAAAATATTCTTGGGTGAAACCTCCAGAAGAACCTTGTATTTTTATTTTGCGTAGGTCTTGTGTCTTGGATTTTGAATGTGGCCATAAGTCGATCTAAAGTTAATAAAAAAGGTCGATTAAGGTTTTAAGCGTTTGCATCCTTGTTGTAATATTGTGTGTTGATAAATAAAGTTTGTATGTTGAGTGCAACTGACAGGGACTCATTTTGGCCCCTTTCCACAACCTAAACCGCTCTGTTCTGCTAGCCCAGGCATTTCGTAGCAGAAAATGGTATATATCGGAAGTAGGATTCGTTATGAATACGAAGGTAGGGCAGGCAATGTGTCATTGTGAACATTTCAGTGATAGGGTTCGCAGCAAACCAATACTGACAACGATAGTTCAGTTATACGTGCTGAAGATGCAAGCTGAAGATGAAGACATATAGAGAGTAAATGATGATGTTGAAACGGTAATACTGCACATAAAGGGAAATGAAAATCTAATAGTCATGGGGGACCGGAACGCAGCTGTAGGGGAAGGAGTAGAAGAATAGGTTACAGGAGAATATGGGCTTGGGACAAGGAATGAGACAGGAGAAGGACTAATTGAGTTCTGTAATAAATTTCAGCAAGTAATAGAGAATACTCTGTTCAAGAATCACAAGAGGAAAAGGAATATTTGGAAAAGGCCGGGTGATGCGGGAAGATTTCAGTTAGGCTACGTCATGGTCAGACAGAGATTCTGAAATCAGATACTGGATTGTAAGACGTAGCCAGGAACAGATGTAGACTCGGATCACAATATAGTGGTGATGAAAAGTAGGTTGAACTTTAAGAGATTAATCAGGAAGAAGAAATACGCAAAGAACTGGGATAGAGAAGTACTAAGGAATGACGAGATACGCTTGAATTTCTCTAAGGTTACAGATACAGCAATAACGAATATCTCAGTACAGTTGAAGAGGAATACACATCTCTGAAAAGGGCCATCACAGAAGTTGGAGAGCAAAACATAGATACAAAGAAGGTAACTGCGAAGAAACTATGAGTAACAGAATAAATACTTCACTTGATCAATTAAAGGAGGAGGTGCAAAAATGTTTCGGGAATCTCAGGAATACAGAAATGCATGTCGCAGAGGAATGAAATAAAGAGGAAATGCAAGGAAGCTAAGACATAATGGCTACATGAAAAATGTGAAGAAATACGGGAAAGTCAAAACAACCTTCTTAGGTATTAAAGGCAAGGGTGGTAACATTAAAAGTGAAACGTGAATTCATCTGTTAAATGCAGAGGAGAGAGTGAGTAGGTAGAAAGAATACACTGAAAGCCCCTCTGAGGAGGAGATTTGTCTGATGTGATATAAGAAGAAACAGGAGTCGATTTAGAAGAGATAGGGAATCCAGTACTAGAATCAGAATTTAAAAGAGTTCTGGGGGACTTAAGATCAAATAACGCAGAAGGGACAGATAACATTCCATCGGAATTTCTAAAATCATTGTGGGTAGTGGCAACAAAACGGCTATTTACGTTGGTATGTAGAATGCGCGAGTCTGGAGACATACCATCTGACTTTCGGAAAAATATCATCCTGTGGCGTGTGGTGTAACTGCGCATGTTGTGTTGCACAATTTCAGCAAGATTACAATAAAACTAATTACTTATTACTAATGTATAATGAGGTTTTATTTAATCACTCCTTTTCGCAGCTACTGATCGTTATTTTGTTAAAGAAATCTCCACCTGGGAATTTGTAGCAATGTTGTCCGTCAAGCAGTGTAAATGTCACCAAGACACAAAAGTTATCATTTATACCCATCAAACATGCTAAATGTATGATAAGTAATCTGAACTAAATAAGAGTTATGATTTTTAGTAATTTCAGTGCTGTTTGTTAGTTGCAGATCGTTCATCGAATTTAACGCTATTGTTATTCGAGGTGGCAACACTTTTCTTTAATCAAAATGAACATTTTCTCACACAATACCACACGTACACAACACTAATGTATTTTCCTGCCAAAATATTTCATTAAAGTCGTTACGAAATAACGAGGCTTCATACATCAACAGATAAGAATTTATATGTAAGACGCTGTCTGCAGTCATAGTTCAATGTATTCACAGTCTGACTGGAATTTATTGCCTCAGAGTGGGTCCTCGGCCACCAACACACAATTTTTACCGCAATTATGACCAACATTTATGTCGCTATAGAAAATCAATTTAAAACTGCTGCTGCAATATTTCGCTAAGATGGCGATTAACATGAGACAGTCACTTATTGATTCTGCTTCAGGCTGTGTTTTACTGCTAATAAATAAATCTTTTTGCACCTTCATTACATGTATTAACATTTTAAAATGTATCTCAATGTTAACGGCTTAATATCCACCATTTACTAATAAACTGAGCTACAGATCAATAGCGCTAATGACTGCGCTCTTTTGTACCTGAGCAGAAAACTTAACATTTATATAGGATGAGAATTACAATGAAATAAAACTCCAAACAAAGAAGATTCATTTCAAGAACACATAAACTCTATTTTTAAGTATTGGTTATCAACATAATACAGTTTTTTACAGACCTCTGTGTTATGAGACATCAGTCACATGCTATGAGTACAACAGTTCGAACAAGAAGAAGGATTTTTCTACAAAATCATAGAAAAAAAAGACTGAGATTTTCATTACCTTTTTACATGAATATTGCTTGAGTTATAATTTTTTTTAAAATATTAAATTATGTCGTTGACAACAATTATTTATTATTTTATTAACGATGAAGTCCTTTTTATTAGTATTACGAGAATAGGATTAAATTTCAGTCTCATTCCACATACAATTCTGTCATGAATACTATTTTGAATAAAATATCAGCGTGGATATTACAGTCCACACAATTCCGAAGACTGCAAGAGCTCACAAGTGCGAGAATTAACGCACAGTCAGCTTAACAGCGCGTGCATCCAAGTTGCTGACAAGAATAATACATAGAAGAATGCAAAAGAAAACTGAGGATGTGCTATATGACTATCCGTTTGGCTTCAGGGAAGGTAAAGGCAGCAGAGAGGCAATTCCGACGTTGCTGTTGATAATGGAGGCAAGAGTAAAGAAAAATTAAGACACGTTAATAGGATTTGTCGACCTGGAAAAAGCGATCGACAATGTAAAATGGTGCAAGATGTTCGAAATTCTGAGAAAAATATTGGTAAGCCGTCGAGAGAGAGACGGGTAATATACAATATGTACAAGAGGCTAGAGGGAATAATAAGAGCGGACGACCAAGAACAAAATGCTCGGATTAAAAAGGATGTAAGACGGATGAAGTCTTTCGCCCCTACTGTACAATCTGTACATCGAAGAAGCAATGATGGAAATAAAAGTAAGGTTCAGGGGTGGAATTAAAATTCGAGGTGAAAGGCTATTAGTGATACGACTCGCTGATGAAACTGCTATCCTGAGTGAAAGTGAAGAAGAATTACATGATCTGCTGAATGGAATGAACAACCTAATAAGCACAGAGTATGGATAGAGAGTAAATCGAAGAAAGACGAAGGTAATGAGAAGTAGTAGAAATGAGATCAGCTAGAAACTCAACATCAGGATTGATGGTCTTCACGAAGTAGATGAAGTTAAGGAATTGTGCTAAGTAGACAGTAAAATAACCAATGACGGCTGGAGCAAGGAGGACTACAAAACCAGACCAGCAGTGGCAAAAAGGGCATTCCTGGCAAAGAGAAGTCTATTAGTATCAAACATAGGCCTTAATTTGAGGAAGAAATTTCTGAGAATGTATGTCTGAAGTACAGCATTGTATGGTAGTGAAACATGGGTTGTGGAAAAACCGGAAAAGAAGAGAATCGATGCATTTGAGGTGTGATGGTATAGACGAATGCTGAAACTGTATCCGTCGATTGCTTGTGTCGGTGATACCGCGCACATCCTTCGTAAACGCTATTCCCAAATATTTAAGTTCAGTAACTGGCAGGACTAGGTTGACAGCACACAGCACGAGAAATTGCCCTTGTTGATGTTCAGAAGACTGCTATCAGCCTGTCCATATCGCTCGATCCAGTTTAATACGCTGCGGAACTAACCAGCAGTAGCTGGTCTTCAGCGAATGCCCTATAGCGGAAGATTATGTCCTATAGGGTGGTACCAGATAGCCTGTGGTTGAGACCCCCTGGGGAGTGGCTCGAGCGCGATTGCATAAATGTATGTAGAAAGGGGGCCAACCAGTCGTAGAGACCTCTTTATGGATATTGGGCCCACCATCCATCTGTTTATGTGGACCCGAGAGCCAGATGCTGCCAGAAGGCGCTGTAGAGTGTCAATCAGCTCAGGGGAAATCCTATACGGTCCATCACCTGTAGGAGGAAGTTAAGGCGCACTCTGAAATCGATGAAAGCCATAGATATTAAGTCCCTGCAGTCGATGGTGGCCGTTCTTATGTTGGCTTCTCCGCCCCTGAGACGTTTGATTTGGAGCGAGAGCCATTGGCATAGACTTCTTAACACCGTCTGCCAAAAGCCTGGTGAACATCTTGTCGTCGGCGTTCAGTATAGTAAGTGCTCAATAGTCATTAACCGATTGCCCTCCTGCTGGCTCGTGCACTAATGTGAGAAGTCCTTCGACGAAATAAGGCGGTATTGTGCAGTCCAGGGACAGGAGTCCTCGGAACAATGTCACCCAGTGGGGCATCATGATCTCACAGAAGGTCTAGTAAAACTCGACTGGTGATACGTCGGACCCTGGAGATTTATTGACCGCACCGTTGTCCAAGGCGTCCAGCACTTCCTCAGACGAGATTTTCTCCATTAATGTCGTCGCCACTGACCTTTGTTGATGCTTTTGTTGATGCTTCCACAGTGGTCTCAGCGTCTACGGATCTTTCCTGGTAAAGATAACGAAAAAGATCCACCATAGCACTCACTACGGTTGCTTTGGTGGTACAGGAGCGACCTTCTTGCGTTGTAAGGTGTATGATGAACTGTCGGCAATGTCAGTGCATGCCCGCCACAATGTGGTGCATGGAGGTGTATGCAGCCGTTCCGTCGTCTCGTCGCGAGCGGACTACATAGCCTTCTAGACCGCGCTCCGGCAACGATGATATGTGAGCCTTGACTTGGTATCGTTCTCGTTGTCTGTCCGGCGATGGGGGTAGAGCGTAGAGGTCCCTGAACGCGGCATGGTTGAAGTCCATGGCCTGCCGGTGCCATACAACCGTTTCCTTGCTAAACTGCATAAAGGTCTTGCGGACTGTCGGTTGGACGCAGAGGAGCGACCACACCAACGTTGACTGGTATCAAGAGTGACGTCGTTCACAGTTGGCCCACGTTGCGGCCAATTTCAGACAACATTCTGGGTCCTGGAGGAGTGTTACATTCATCTGCCAAAGACCGCATCTATGCCAGAATTGTTGAGGGTGAAGGTGCACCGTGCAGATGCAGATACTGCGATCAGAGAAGGCCACAGGCCATCGTTCGTCGGCCACCACTCCCTGCGTAAGACCTTGTGACATACATACGATCCAGTCGCCTCGCCAAATGACTGGTAGTATGCATGTATGAAGAGCTGTCGACGGGTATCCCACGTGCGGCACATGTGAAGGCTGTGAATCAATGTACTCGGTTCCGGAACCAAAGACGTCACGTACGTTGCGTAGTCATAAAAGTGCGGGACTGTTGTCATTCGCACTTTTTGCAGGAATGCAACGTTGACTCCTGTGGCTCCCATTGATTCTGTCAGAGGATGGATCTTGGCAGGAGAGCTAATCATGTTGATATTCGTCGTAGCCAAGCGGCAAGTCCGGCGGTGCTCTGGTTGGGTAGGGTTATCCATGGTGGTAGTGGAGAGAAGCGGACATCGCCATTGACGTCGCACCCCGCGGACCGCCTCCCTCCCGATGATCCTCAGACATTAGCGGGCACCGGTTCAAGGTCCTGCTCAGTCTCGACATCCTCCACCCATTATGTGAGGTCTTAAGTCCGTTCATGCTCCATAAAGTCGTGGTGGTTGATAAGGAGGGATTGAGTGGCTTCGCAGCCTGCATCGGAACCTTCCTGTTGATCTCCATTCGGCGCAGAGGACTGGCAGACGGACTCCGCTCGCCACGCCGCCTGTTCTGCAGGTGTGGAGGTAGTGGCATCGGTGTCAACCACATGGTTGGCGTCCCGTAGTATCAGTTCGTCTTCCTTCTGTGAGTGGAAACTGCCACGTTACATGGTCCTACAGCATCGTTTTCGGCGTTTCGGAGAGTGCTGTTTTCGTGTGTGACCTTCCGTGTCGGACGATGGCATTGTCTCACGCCTCGCCAGCACAAAGGCTTCTGCTGGTACGATAAGTGCGTCTAATGCCACCTTGTTGGCGACGGTGCCTAAGACGCACTGCTAAACCCACAGGACAGGACAGGTAGTTTAAGTTGTGGAAAGGGGCCAAAATAAGCGGTTAACAGTTACACTCGAACATACAACCTTTTATTTGCTCAAACATCACAAGAGCCAAGAATTAAAAAAAAAAAAACACACACAGCTTTAGTTTTGGAACTTAATTAGCGACTCAATGTGCCGTACAATCTCATGCCTCAAGGACAAGACCACTTTAATTTAAAAAAAACTGAAAGCCAATAACCTAAAGTCCAACCAAAGTCAGAAGTATAAAAAGCAAAGCCTCGTCTTAAAACAGATCCTTAATTATGCTGAAGGCCCCAAGAATCTAAGAGCAAAACAACTTAAATTCTAAATCGGCTGAAGGCCCAACACTTAAGACTCAATAACATTAATTTTAAAAATGCCAAAGACTTTACGTAAAACCTTAAATTAGGCTGAAAGCCCAAACCATCTGATGCCTTAAGGGCAAAACAACCTTATTCTAAAAATCGTCTAGAAGCCATACAAGTACAAACAACAAGAACAAACAAGAAAGGACAGTATACCCATGGGCGCTCAGAAGTTACGAGGGCGGCCTGGAATTCAAACACTAATGCTCGCTTAGGTGAGACAGGCAGTCGGCCCAACCACTGTCGATCCGGCGACCATCTAACCGGCAGACAGTCAACGGACCCACAGACAAGATAACCTCGGCTTCACCCGACCGGCACACAACAGGGAGTGCAGTGGAACAACGTGGAAGTTTTTGGCCCCCACGACCAATTATACATTGAGCTCTCAAAGTACACAGTGTGCTGGACAGCGACAACATGATGAGGAAAACACACTGCCTGAATTTACGACAACGGCCAGGGCAGGTAACCGGAACTTCAACGGCCACAAGGCAGAAGATTCCGCTGGTGCGCATCAGTTCAAAATAACCAAGTACAGTTAAACTCCACTGGAGGGTGGCTAAAATTTGCCAACTTCAAAACACACGTTGTTGCTCGTGGGAATATCCCAACAGCCGACAACAAACTCCAAACGACACAATGTGAGCAGTCGTGACTGGCTGGTAGATTAAGTCAAAACTCAACTTTCATGTCCAGGATAGGTGAGCCACGAACCTCGTATCAATGGGAACAGCACCACACACTCCAACACCACATAAAGGCCACCAGCAGGCCTGGTCAAATTATGCGCCGTGGGGATTGTCTCGCTGCTCCACTCCAGCCGACTACTGCCCAGGCCCGGAAACAGAGAAAGGACCAAATATACTTCGGCCGATGTGATGACCAACCGAACGACCAACCAACGATCGTCCGCTCCAATATCCCTCCGCTGAACAGTTCATGTGAGTCGCCAGCGGTCACCGAGCACTGGCTGTCGGTGCCTCACCGACTTCACTGCTGCTGCGTCCCGACTGCAATGCTGGTCAGTCTCCAGCTGACTACCAGACACACGACGACCCGGAAATACTATCGGTCACTCCAGAGATGGTACGACAGTGCACTTATCGATACGCGCTGCTGCTGCCACTCACGGGCAAGTAAGGCAGGAAGTTAGTGGCACCAGTAAATGGAATAAGAAAACGAGGCGGCAGTACCGTAATAGAAGATGACAAACAATAAATGGGAAAACGCGAGCCATGAACGGCTCAGTACCTGTCGTGTCCGGTGTTATGGATAGCGTTAGACGGAGTTCTGCATGTCTGACTGATCGGCCCGGTTTCGGTTTGTGGCGGATCGTTCTGGTACTGCAACGTCCGTCTGTTGCGTCTGGACAGACGGACACGTCGTAAGCGCAGCGACGTAGTTACTGGGAGGATTCTCCGCGTCGGTCGAGGTGCCACGTCCTGCGGTGGAAGTTGTGTGATCTGACATTGGAGGCACTCGGAACGTATGTGATCTTCCTTGTCGCAACCGGAACACGTTTTAAGCCGGCCATTATAAATTACTGTGGTCCGGCAGTCCCCTATTTGAAGGTACGTGCCGTCGGGGTACAATGTGAACATAGTGTACTCCGTTGAGGACCGGATACGTTTTAAAACTGGGTCCACTTTCCTGCCGCTTGTTCGTGTACTGTACCGTATGGGTGGAGCGCCGTCATGACGTCTGCCGCCAGAAGTTCGACGAGTTGCACGAACATGCTTATAGTCAGGAATCCCAATCCGGCGTGTGTAACCTCGACAATGCAACATTTCCGTCTGCGTGACAGAAGCTTAACCCTTGTTTCATTTCTCGAAGAACCCTGTCGCATGTAGCGTCGTTGATAAGACCGTGTACTTACGATCGAAAAGTGGATGCCGACGGTGTCGGCAGCCGAGATTTTGGCCTCTTCCTTTAAAAATAGCTCGACATCGAGTGCTTTTTGTCCAGAAAAGTCGTTTCTAAAAGCAAATCTCTGTGTCGACTTTTGGTATTGATTCGCCACGATCTACGGCGTCATGTTAGTGTCAGCCGAATGAAGTAAACAGGGCGAGCGTGCCCGCGCTACAGGCGGAAAAACACAGCACGTTCGGTCTGCACGGCCGCTAAAGCCACACCTGACATACACCATACACATGTTATGACCTTGCGTGCTTCTAGCGTACATCTAATAAGTTAAATTTCTTTTATTTAATGCGAAATTACTTACAATCCCGACTTCTAGTTTTAAAGACCGATGGAAGTGTTCTGTATTTTTGGCTGCAAATTGATTTTGCTGTGTTGTGCGAACAAGACACAGCCAGGGCAAAAGCGCAAAGATGTGAGCTGGTGCCAGTGTCATAGACTCGCCACTTGCACGGGTTCCACCAGCGCTATGGGCGGCGCTGAGGATGAAGATACCGACTTCGCCTCTACCAATTGCCAGCCGAGTACAATCCGCTAATGACTTGACAACGAACAGAAGATTACTCGGAAGACAGAAAAGCAGCTCTTGCCCACTTGGATATAGATCATCGTCCAAGGATGACTTAGACAGGGAACGTCGTATAGTGAACTCTTAGAATTGAGCAGACAGTTGTTGTAATTGCATTTGCTGTGAAGTTTACCTACAATTTTTTTGCACTTAGCCATTGAGGGCCTTTTTTGTGTTACATTACTAGGAGTGTTTGCAGACTTATTTATTCAACAGATCACAAAGATAAGTAAACCTTTTTAACTCATTTGTGTGACTTTGTTACTAAGTTGTTGGAGTGTTGTAGAACCTTCGTTATCCCATCCTGTTGCCTGACTGTAGGGCATAGCTGTGTAATAGTGGCAGGGAGACATTGTCTTAGCGGTGAACTGTACCAGAAGTCGTTTCACGATCTCGCAAACTCGTCCTACCGTAACAATAGTGGCAACTCGGCCACCACAGCAGTGGCAGCGAGGCCTTTACAAAACTGGCGACGATAGATTATAAAAGATATGAAAAAAATATTCAAAATACGCATAGAGAAATACAAACTAAATAGTTTTAGTCAGTTCTTAATGTGTAGTTGTCTGAACAGGCTTCCCTCCGCTTTACGTTCAACGGTGATATGACTGCACGCACATCAACTGATATTGGCCTTTAGCATCATAATTTTCAGCTGGTTGTAGACGGGAGACTTTGGTCAGTTACCGTGTTGTGAAAGAACTGGAAAGTTCTGAGTAGCGTGTAAAAACGAGCAAATTTTGAAAATCATTGTTTGTAATGAAATGTTAAATCAAGAAACATAATGACAGGAAATCAATATCCGTAAGTACAGTCGTAAGTCCACACTCTTTGGTAAAATGTGTCCAGAATTAGAAGACTCTATCAGAACGTTGTCCCAGGACTTATCTGTCGCTGGACACTAGCTTATGAAAGCCTACGCCATCTACACCCTATTCCCCTGTTATGAAGAATCGCTACTGTTGTTGCGATTAAACGGGTCCATTTTGTTTCTCCGCCAGTTGTGAAAGTCATACTAAAATTATTGCTTCTTCCTCGCCATGTGTCTTTATTCCTAGAGCTACCTACATGGGAAGAAGTTTTGCAAACGTTCCTGAGGGCTGGGAGACACCAGACGTCAGCAAACAGTACTGATGGAATGTCAAAACATTCTAGAATAAGTTTCAACTGTCTATATTCACACAGACTGTCCACGGAATGGAAAAGAGCGGACTGCGACGGAACAAAATGGGCCGCCAAGATTTCTAAGGAAGGAAATTTCCGACGTTCACGTTGGCGGGAAACAGGGCCGTCTTCTGCAAGCATTGGAAGCTACCATGCTCTCGCCGCGCTTACTCAGTAGTAAATTTTGCGGCTTTGTGGCTTCTCAATCTCTATTTTATTGTTTACTTCGTTTTCGTGGCCAATTTCAAAGGTTGCACAAGGATTTTTTTCCATCAGTGATCTTCCATCAACTTGGTCAAATATTGAAAGCGAAGAATAATTTAGGTTTTACAAGTATCTCTACAGTGAAAATGTGCACACCATGCATGAAGAAGAACGTATGTAGATGAAACAGTTTTCATTTAAAAAAAGCGTTTCTTTACGGTGCATCAGTCAACTCTATTGAAGGAGAAATGTACAGTTTTTTATTTCATTTGCCACTGAGAAAGAAACCAAAACAAAATGGACAGATTATGTAATGACGATTCCAAAAATTTTTCTACGTCAGGTCGCTACAACACGCCAACTTCGGCAAACAGCCATCGTCAGGTTATCTGTAGGTAAATGGTACATAATTGTGGTACAATATTTCTAACATTACAGGTAAATTTTAATCAGGAAACATTATTATAAAATTTCGTACATACGTCAGATGGGTTTGAGATCCACACGTTATCTTGATTCTGTCGCTGTCTGTTTGTTCTAGTTACACTACATTAGTATTCTTGGCGTAACAACGGTTGGCTGTACTGGATACAACTTGGTATCTGATATAATTTTCGGATTGTCTTCCTTTTCTTTAGAGCAACAGTTATGTGAGCTTATTTGACAGATGTGCCAGCGATATTGTATGATTACAATCAGTTTTGTTTATCATGCTCATTCACCTCCAAGGTCGTTCTGTAACTTCGGTAATCTTTGATAGTGTATCGTTGGTGGTCTTGTGTAACCTCCCGTTGTTTCGCATTATTTTGTGCCTCTATTCGAGTTCTAGGCCGCTAATTTCGATTAAGTTTTCGATGTAATTTTTGAAATAACGCCTAGAGACACAAGATATTACGAAACAATCGAGATTACACAAGACCACCAACGATATACTAGCAAAGATTGCCGAAATTACAGCATGATATTGGAGGTAAATGAGCATAATAAAGAAAACTGATTGTAGCCGTACCATATCGCTGATACATCTGTCAAGTAGGCAGTATAGTTATTATTTCTCTAAAGAAAAGGAAGACAGTCTGAAAATTGTATCCGATACCTAGTCGTATATAGTATAACCAACCGTTATTACTGCAAGAACACTATAGAGTAAAATTAAAACAAAGAGACAACGACAGAATCACGGTAATATATGGATTTCAAATCCATCTGACGTATGCAAGAAATTTTATAATAATGTTCTCTAATTAATATCTACCTATAATTTTAGAAATATTGTATAAAAGTTATGCACCATTTACCTAAAGATAATCTGACGATGGATATTTGCCAAAATAGGTCTACCGTAACGTATAAATCGACCTGACTTTGAAGCGTGTTTGGAATCTTAATTACATTATGTCCACACAAGAGATATACAACGCAGTGGGCCCAAAAGACTAAAACGGATAACGTAAAATCAGCATGTCTTGCCTTCCAAGTACTGACTGACGTGTATCACAGCTACTTTCTAATTTAAATCGCTAATATCGGACGGTTTCTGTCACAGACCAACTTCACGGATTATGGTTGAAACAGTTCAGGCCACAACATCATATCTGTCATTACATAATAATGGCCACGTCCAATATGTAGAGCATGCCTTGAATTCCAGTATGACATACATGATTTTTAAATGCAAACATACTAACAATATGTTACGCATGTTATTAGTATGTTTGCCTTTAAATGTCCTATACATTACATATGAGACGTGGCCATTATTTAAGTAATTACAAATGTGGCCTAAACTGTTTTAACCGTAATGAAGATGGTCTGTGACTGAAACCGATAGACATTTGGGTCTTAAATAACAAAGCAACTGATGATTAAATATGTATTTTATACAACACTTTTGTTGTCCTTTCACTTCCCAGCAATGGCGAAAATTTGCAGTACAATATTTGTCAGGATCATTTGTTACGAATTATGCATTGCTAGATCAGTTTAGTTCCATTGTACATAGAGGAAGGAACGGCGAACGTAAAAGAAAGTTTCAGGAGAGGTATTACAATTTCAGGAGAATGGATATCGATGATAAGATAATCTGATGACATTTATAATCTCAGTGTAGTGAGGAAGAATTACAGGACTCGTTGAATGGCTTGAACAGTCTGCTCAGCACAGAATATGGATTGAGAGTAAACTGAGGAAAGACGAGAATATTGTCGATCATCAAAGACGACATCAACAAAATTTGCAAGATAATCGAGGACTGTGTGGTAGATAAATTGAAGCAATTCTGCCGCCTTGTAAGCAATGTAACACGTGATGGACGAAGGAATCAGGATATTATAGAACAAGAAATCGTTCATCGTTAAAAGGAATCTACCAGTCTCACAGGCCTCAACCTGAGGGGAAACTTTCTGTGAATTTCCACTTCGAGTACATAATTCAGTGAAAGTGAATGGTGAACTGATGAAAAACTTGAGAAGATGAGAATCTTAGCATTTAATATGTTGAAGGACCCAGAGAATGAAATGGACAAATAAGGTAAGAAATGAGGAATTTCTACGCAGAATCGGCAGGGAAAGGAATACACGGAAACACTGTATACGAGGGTCACTCCAAAAGAAATGCACACTATTTTTTTTTAAATCCATCTTTTATTCTACATGTTTGAAAGTCTTACAGTGTGTAGATACATCTTTTAGGAACAATATTTTCATTTCTCCACATAATTTCCATCCCTCTCACCTGCCTTACGCCATCTTGGAACCAGCGCCTGTACACACGCACAGTAATATTCTGGACCAACCTGTTGGAGCCACTGTTTGGCAGCGTGCACCAGGGAGTCATCATCTTCAAACCTTGTTCCACGAAGAGAGTCTTTCAGTTTCACAAAGAGATGATAGTCACATGGAGCCAGGTCACGACTGTAAGGCGGGTGTTTCAGTGTTGTCCATCCGAGTTTTGTGATCGCTTCCATGGTTTTTTGACTGACATGTGCCCGTGCATTATCGTGCAACAACAAAATATCCTGCTTTTGCCGATGTGGTAGAACACGACTCAGTCGAGCTTGAAGTTTCTTCAGCGTCGTAACATACGCATCAGAATTTATGGTGGTTCCACTTGGCATGATGTCCACAAGCAATAGTCCTTCGGAATCGAAAATCACCGTAGCCATAACTTTTCCAGCAGAAGGTGTGGTTTTGAATATTTTTGTTTCCTTGAGTGAATTTGCATCATGCCACTCCATTGATTGCCTCTTCGTCTCTGGTGAAAAATGATAGAGCCATGTTTCATCACCTGTCACAATTCTTCCAAGAAATTCATCCCCACAATTCTGGTACTGTTCCAAAAGTTCGCTGCGTACCGGTTTTCTTGTTCCTTTGTGAGCCACTGTCAACATCCTGGGAACCCCACCTGGCACAAACCTTTTTTAACGTCAACACTTTCAGTATTCTGCAAACACTTCCTTCCCCTCTCCCAACGTAGCGTGACAATTCGTTCACTGTGATGCGTCTGTCAGCAGTCACCAATTCGTTAACTTTCTGCACATTGTCTGGAGTGTGTGCAGTACGAGGCCAGCCACTGCGAGGACAATCCTCAATATTGCCGTGCCCGCTTTCATCACGTAATCTGCTTGCCCACCGACTAACTGTACAGCGATCGACAGCAGCATCTCCAACACCTTTTTCAACCTCTTGTGGATGTTTCCCACTGCCTCGTTTTCACAGCACAGGAATTCTATGACAGCACGTTGCTTCTGACGAACGTCAAGTGTAGCGGCTATCTTGAAGACAAGTGGTGACGGCGCCACTCACGGGAACAAGTTGAACTAAGTTTGAAAACAAGCGGGAAGGATGTATCTACACACTATATAACTTTCACACATGCAGAATTAAAACTGTGTTTCTACAAAAATAGTTGTTGTTGCTGTGGTCTTCAGTCCTGAGTCGGGTTTGATGCACCTCTCCATGCTACTCTATCCTGTGCAACCTTCTTATTCTCCCAGTAGCTACTGCAACCTACATCCTTCTGAATCTGCTTAGTGTATTCATCCCTTGGTCTCCCTCTACGATTTTTACCCTCCACGCTGCCCTCCAATACTAAATTGGTGATCCCTTGATGCCTCAGAACATGTCCTACCAACCGATCCCTTCTTCAAGTCAAGTTGTGCCACAAACTTCTCTTCTCCCCAACCCTATTCAATACTTCCTCATTAGTTATGTGATCTACCCATCTTATCTTCAGCATTCTTCTGTAGCACCACATTTCGAAAGCTTCTATTCTCTTCTTGTCCAAACTATTTATCGTCCATGTTTCACTTCCGTACATGGCTACACTCCACACAAATACTTTCAGAAACGAATTCCTGACACTTAAACCTATACTCGATGTTAACAAATTTCTCTTCTTCAGAAATGCTTTCCTTGCCATTGCCAGTCTACATTTTATATCCTCTCTACCTCGACCATCATCAGTTATTTTGCTCCCCAAATAGCAAAACTCCTTTACTACTTTGTCTCATTTCCTAATCTAATTCTCTCAGCATCACCCGAATTAATTCGACTACATTCCACTTTTTTAGTGACCCTCGTAGATGGAGGGATAGGGTGGTAGGACACAGATTACCAGGGAATAACTCTCATGGTACTAGAGGGAGTCACAGAGGGCAGGAACTGCAAGAGAAATCAGATACTGGAATATGTCCAGGAAATCACTGAGGTCATTGCGTAGAAGAGCTAATCTGAGACGACAAAGTTGGTACAGCGCATCATATCTGTCATAAATCTAATAATCTCCTTCCCGTGTCCCCCCCCCCTCCCCCGAACCCAACCCAAAAACAGTCGCTCTTAGTTATGAGACAGCGAGGTGTCGCTTAAAACTCCGCGCGGGGTGACCGATAGCTATGCATACAATTTGTAAGTCTCAAGAGTGCAGTCACCGTGCTGTTTTGACGTTAGCAACGGTTTACAGCCGTGCATGTCTGAGATCCTGTCACGCAAAATGTTCTGCACACCATCTGCAAACGCTACGGTCGCAGGTTCGAATCCTGCCTCGGGCATGGATGTGTGTGATGTCCTCGGGTTAGTTAGGTTTAGATGGTTCTAAGTTCTGGGGGACTGATGACCTCAGAAGTTAAGTCCCATAGTGCTCGGAGCCATTTGAATTTGAACCATCTGCAAAGACATCGTTGAACAAGCACGCTGCAACGGGTGTGAGACGCGAGCAGAGGTCTCGGCGAGCAGGTCGGCTCTGTCCTTGGGCGCATGCTAATGCCTTTATCTTAACAAGCGCGTGTAGCAGTACTCGCCTTTTAGATCCTAGCCGCTTTGATGTATAGCTGCCTCCTGACATTAAATACGCCACATGCTCTGTATTTTTTAAAAGGAGCCAAAATAAACATTTCAAGAGGCACTCCGGTAGCAAAACCAGCAACAGACCTAAGAAGCCTGAGAGTTTTTTTTTTGTAATTACTAATTAAGGCGTTGATTTACGCTCTTGTCCGGGAGTCCGCGTTTCACTTTCGTGACCCAATTAAAAATTTTACGACAACGCAGCTGGCGGAGATGCGTCCGGTAACATTTCCTGACTCCACACGCCTACCAAAGTACCGTTGTCTCGTCCACGGGCACATCGTGGGTTGGATCCCCCGTTTTATGATCTTCCCTTCCTATTTAACGAGCTGCTGCACATTTCCTGCGACATCCTATAAAATGAGAATCGTCACTGTTCCCAATTTCAGATCAGAAAGCTGTTTTTATGTGGTTCGTCAGGTAACCGTGTGTTGGAAACGCATGGTGATTATCAAAAGGACAAGTTGCTTCGTCTTCTAATAATGATGAAGTTCCTAGGAAGTCGTGTGGTGCCAGGTAACATCAGGATGGAGCTCGTCTTTATCTATAATGATGTGAAGATTTCTAAATGACGTGTTCAGTCGATCGTGGGAATCTGGAATTTGGTGACTAGCACAATAGGGAGTCGAATCGAATTGACGTACGGGCTTAATTGACTCAAGGTGTCCCACTCGGCTACATCAGACGCGTAGTGCGTTACGTTCACACATATCACGGAAGTAACTTGCGCTGACAGATACTTAACGCTTTTGTTGTGATCCGCCGGCCGGAATGGCCGAGCGGTTCTAGGCGCTACGGTCTGGAGCCGCGCGACCGCTACGGTCGCAGGTTCGAATTCTGCCTCGGACATGGGTGTGTGTGATGTCCTTAGGTTAGTTAGATTTAAGTAGTTCTGAGTTTTAGGGGACTGATGACCTCAGCAGTTAAGTCCCATAGTGCTCAGAGCCATTTGAACCATTTTGTTGTGATCGAAGGAACGTTCGCCATGTCCTGCTCGTCTTCTGTTCTTACCCTACGCGATTTTTTTTTTTTGCTAAAGAAAGCTTCATTTAAAGTCCCTCTTGTGGAAGAAATGTCATTAAGATTCAGAACACGAGATGCAAAATAATACAGTGTAATACGAGTAGAGCCTGGGATATGAGCGAAGATGCTCTACTTAAGGGCCTACATTCAAGATTAAGACTGTACTGGACTGGGAATGGAACCCAGATTCATGTCTTTCACGGGTGTGACTTGTCGAACCAGTTATTCACGCATGCCTAATATTCACAGCATCAATTTTTTCGGTACCCCTTTCACACTTTCCAATCTTCCCCGAAGTTCTCCTCGTGGAAGAAACAATATTGCTTAGCTAATGCCAAATTTTTGTGTCGAAATGAATTTTTCAGTTCTGCAGCATAGTGTGGCTATTGAGGAAAATCTTAAGCGTGAATCGTCCGAAAAAGACAATAATCCAGGTGGTGTGCCGTTTGAGCAGGTAATTTTTATCTGTGAAAGGTTTCAAAAGGACGTATACTCCTATTACACTTTGTCATAGACAAAAGAAAATGTCCATCTTTTGCAAGTGCATGTTTTATTTGACGGTACAAACTTGTTCCCGCTATTCATGCTAGGCATCCTTCAGTAGTGTGTCGTGATTAATGGAGGAAATGGTACAGCTGAGAGTACATGATACTAGAAGCAAAAATGTCTCAGTGGGCACTAAAAAGCATACCTTAAGAGCTATGACCACTTCCTCATCATCGATGCTGTGAAACAAATCTCTTCTGTTGCAGCCTCTCTGCTTCCCATTATTTTGGGAAGAGGTAGTATGCACCAAAATAAGAAGAAAAGTCCAGTAAACATGGGCTCTAAGGTGCATACCTTAAGAGTTACTATCACTACTTGTGCTTCGTCATTGTGAAACACATCTCTTCTACTGAACAAGGGCTCACAGCTGTTAAGGTATGCGTTTTAAAAGTCCATGTTTAATGAGAATTTTTGCTTCTAGTGTCGTGTACTTTCAACTGAACTCATTTACTGCATTAATTATGATACACCCAGTATAGCATACAAGAAGATTATTTAACTACACATATTTTGTTAAGAGATCTGTAGTGAATCTTCGCAGCTCATTCCAGTATCTATTTACAACTACATTGTTGCCACTTATACACTTCCACTCATATTATGTCCTTTTCATATATCCATGTGATTTTCTGTGTGAATTGGAGGCATAGAGTACAGGTTTATTACAATTAATAGATCACATTTAAATATTTCACTACACATAACCCATGTAGTCACAGATTAATGGCATGACATCAACTAAGACATTGCTGCTTTTAATTTGTTGCATCCCTATTTCCCATTCGCTAAACGGGATGGAGATTTTTCCAATACGAATAGGAAAATGTAATTAAAATTTGCTATTGTTAACATAAACGACAGAAGCAATGGGATAGCGATGTGCACATGTGCAGTTAACGGTATGAAAAATGATCGTATGGCATTGCTGGCTGGGAAGCCCCATGCGGAGAAGTTCGGCCGCCGTATTGCAAGTCCTTTTTAGTTGCCGCCACTTCGGCGACTTGTCAGTGATGATGAAAGACACAACACCCAGTCATCATGAGGTAGAGGAAGTCCCTGACCCCGCCGGGAATCGAACCCGTGACCCCGTGCGCGGGAAGCGACAACGCTACCGCAAGACCTCGAGCTGCGGACAGTTAACGGTAGTATCACAGACATAAGACATAGAAAGGCAATGCATTGGTGGAACTATCATCTGCACTCAGGTGATTCATGTGACAATGTTTCCGTTTTGATTACGGCCGTACGACGCCAATTAAGAGACTTCGAACATGGAATCGTAGTTGGAGCTAGACGCATGGGACATTCCATTTCAGATATCGTTAGATAATTCAATATTCCAAGATCCACAGAGGCAAGAGTGTGCGAGAATACCACATTTCAAGAACTACGCAGTGGTCGACGACTTTCACTTAACGACCGGGAGCAGCGGCGTTCGCGACGAGTTGTCAGTGTTAACATGCAAGTAAACTGCCTGAAATACGTAACAACAGAAATCAATGTGGGACGTGCGACGAACGTATGTGATTTTGGCGTTAATGGCCTATGGTAGCAGACGACTGACGCGAGTACCTTTCCTAACAGCACGACCGCCTGTGGCGGCTCTTCTGGGCTGCTGACCATATCGATTGGACCCTAGACGACTGGAATACCACTGGCTGTTCAGATGAATTCCGATTTCAGATGGTAAGAGCTGATGGTAGGGTTCGAGAGTGGCGCAGACCCCACGAAGACATGGACCCAAGTTGTCAACAAGGCAGTGTGCAAGCTGGTGGCGGCTCCATAATGGTGTGGGCTGTGTTTACGTGGAATGGATTGGATAATTATTTTCCGCTACTTGGAGACCACTCGCAGCCAAACAATGGTGGAATTTTTATTGATGACAATACGCCATGTCACCAGGACACAACCGTTCGCGATTTGTTTGAAGAACATTCTGGACAGCTCTTGAGAATGATTGCCCACCCAGTTCGCCGGATATAGATCTCATAGAAAATAATCGAGAGATCAATTCGTGCACAAAATCCCGCACCTGAAACACTTTCGCAGTTGTGGACGGCTGTAGAGTCAGAATGGTCCAGTATTTCTGCAGCAGATCTCCAACGGCTTGTATCGTTGCCACGTCGAGCTGGTGTACTACATCGGGCAAAGGGGGGTCCAACACGATGGTAGGAAGTATCTTATGATTTTCATCGCCTCAAGGTATAATAACAAAATCTGCCAAGAAATCCTTGAGTGCGAGGTCGCGAAGGGCCAGTGATGTTTTCGGCATTCGACGCCCCACACATTGTCTGCCATACAACCACTATAATGGCTGCTGATGGTAACAAGTGTATCCAATGGTGAGTACAGTATGAGGCTACCTAGTTGTGCTCCTTTGTGGAAGAGCAGCTCACAACAGTGCTACAGTGCTAGTGGTGTTGATACAAAACGAAGCAATGACAACGATCAACAGAGCAAACATTGCATTACATCTACAACAGTTGCTGAGGTCTGGATTTCGTGAGAAAGGAACCCAAGGACTTTCTCAGACTGAGAAAGAAGTGGCAGATGAAATATTAGCGTTTCTCCAAGATAGGTTAGTGGAATGGGTGGTGTCGTATACGTTCGACTGTACAGACAATGCACTTGAGAAGCAAAATGATGACGATACGTGCGTAACAAGTGAAAATATATTGAAACAGGTATCGACCCATGTAGGTCATCATCCTTGTCGGACAGGGAGCCGAAAATCCCGTCTTCAGTAAAATGTAGTAAAGGACAATCTTTGTCAAACGAGCGGCTACTAAACAAAATTATGTACAAGGAAGATCAACCGCAGCATAGTAAAAAACCATTATGAACAGATTTCGAGTAAGTCTGCAGCAATACTACTGTGCCGTGCATAAGAAAACTACGGATGTTCAAGGGAGGACACGGCGCACTTGTGACAAAAACTGGTGTTTGCGCGTTTCAAGGTTGTTCGATACAATTAACAGTATGTGCGTGATAGTGACCTACTGCGTTATGCACGTCAAATTGCATGTGACATAGATTACAGTGATTTTAAGGGAAGCTGTGGCTGGTTGCGTAACTTCAAACAGTGCTATATAATTGGAAGACGTAGGAAAACAAAATTTAAAAAAAAAAAAAAGCGGCAACTTGACAATGCACAGGAAACTGTGGACTCGACCGGAAAATTTGTAGATGAGATAAACAAACTTATCCCTTCGTTCAGTCAGGAATTGGTTTTCAACTCTGACCAATCAGAATTTGAAAAGGAAATGCGTATGAAAGGAACCCTGGAAATTAATGGTACCAAGAGAGATATATCTAAATCTATATCTACATGGTTACTCTCAATTCACACTTAAGTGCCTGGCGGAGGGTTCATCAAACCATTTCCATATTACTTCACTACCATTACACTCTCGAATGGCGCGTGTAAAAAAAGGAACACCTAAATCTTTCCGTTCGAACTCTGATTTCTCTTATTTTATTGTAATGATCATTTCTCCCATGAAGATGGGTGTCAACAAAATATTTTCGCATTCCGAAGAGAAAGTTGGTGATAGAAATTTCGTAAATAGATCTCGCCTCAAAGAAAACCGCCTTTGTTTCAGTGACTGCCACCCCTACTCGTGTATCATATCAGTGACACTCTCATCCCTATTGCACGATAACACGAAACGAGCTGCCCTTCTTTGCACTTTTTCCATGTCCTCCCTCAATTCTACTTGGTAAGGATCCCACACCGCCCAGCAATATTCCAGCAGAGGACGGACAAGTGTAATGTAGGCTGTCTCTTTAGTAGGTTTGTCGCATCTTCCAAGTGTTCTGGCAACAAAGCGCAGTCTTTGTTTCGCCTTCCCCACAATATTATCTATGTAGTCTTTCCAATTTAAGTTCCTCGTAATTGTAATTCCTAGGTATTTAGTCGAATTGACAGCCCTTATATTTGTGCGATTTATCGTATACCCAAAATTTATCGGATTTCTTTTAGTACCCATGTGGATGACCTCGCGCTTTTCTTTGTTTAGTGCCAATTGCCACTCTTCGCACCATACAGAAATTCTCTCTAGATCATTTTGTAATTGGAAATGATCGTCTGATGATCTTGCTAGATGGTAAATTACAGCGTCATCTGCAAACAATATAAGGGGGCTGCTCAGATTATCACATAGATCATTTATGTAAATCAAGAACAGCAGAGGGCCTATGACACTACCTTACGGAATTCCAGATATCGCTTCTGTTCTACTCGATGATTTACCGTCTGTCAGTACGAATTGTGACCTCTCTGAGAGGAAATCAAGAGTCCGATCACACAGTTGAGACGATACTCCACTTGCACGCAATTTGATTAATAGTCCCTTGTGAGGAAGATAAACTAACATCAACGCATTAATGCACTCCTATAAAATTATGTTACCCGTTCATATGGATGGTCAATTGACTCGAAAGTTATTTATTGTGGTGCGAGAAGTTGGAGGTGATCCGCCCACTACAATTCTTTCTCGTGTGCGTGATCTTTGCAAGGCCAGTAGGGAATATTTACGTGACAGCAAGCAAAAATGGGAAAATTGGCGTAGAGAACTACAAATATGGTATGTACACTACGTTTGACCAACAGCTTGCTTTTACTTTTGATTAGGGGACTGATGACCTCAGAAGTTAAGTCCCATAGTGTTCAGAGCCATTTGAACCATTTTGCTTTTGATTCCCGGTCAGCGAAAAAAAAAAAAAAAAAAAGAAAACAAACCATGCTCCTTTAGAGCAAACTATCCCTCATGAAAAGTGCGTGACATTACAGTTCATACCACCTGGAACCACTGGACAATTTCAGCCTCTGAACGTTCGATTTTTCCCTGCCTATAAAACATATTTTATTTTGAACATTTTTTGAATGACGATGATGTCCATTCTGTGAAGTGTAATACACACAGTCAATAGAAGTCTGTCATAGCTGTTAACACAACACTTTCACATGAGCCTTACTAAATAGTGAACTTCAGAGCTCGTAGTCAAGGTATTACTTGTGAGTGAAGTTTAAAAAAGGCGGTTCACAGAAGCCGAGTTGTTAATCATATCATATAAAATACTTTGACACGGGAAGTCAATTGGGGCCTGATGTGTTTAAGTTCAACAGGAACTGATTACGGAGTACATCTGCTTGATTGCCACGTACTTTCCGATTTTTGTCGCTAAATGTAGTTCTCTTGGCGAATGTCTTTGCAGATTACAGACTCATTGTAATACATTCAAAACAAGGCGTGATTTTTATGTTCTCGGACATAAGCTACTGTTAATTCTGATAAACGACCTTCGGTCTTGTCCTTGCTTCTGCGCCTTGAGTGCACTTATCATGTTTATCCACTCTCCTTCGCAAGTATCAAAATATGTGACTCTCTTCAAGACTTGCTTTCCTGGCTGCATGCCCACCTGTGACGCTTTCTTCTTACTTACGTTCGTATCTTAACCTACAGCTGCCACGTGTTTCGTTATATTTCACGCAAAATCCAATTTCTCTTCACTTTCGGCTACCGATGTTGCATATTCAGTGAATCATATTGTGCTAAATTTATGTCCTTAACAAACAACAGCAGTCCTTTGCGTCGGTCATTCCGTTTTGAACGAAGAAATAAGAATATCATTGGTGACAATTACCTTGTGTTGTACCTCTCCTTATTTTGACTTGTTACACAAATATACCAGCAAGATTGTTCTAATGCGCTTTGAAGGAACAGAGTGGGTTTCCATCTATCTTTCTTATCGATACTACAGTGCCTCAAAAAAGGATAAAAATATTATTCATCCCAGTTTATAAAACGCCCTTCTATATTTATAGCACACAAGAAGCTACGAAGTATGACCTCACTCCATTTTCAATGTGCTTCACCACTCCATATACATAGTATCCAACTGTTTCACAGTGTGTTTGCACATGCCAACTGGCTGGTGGCGCTGCAGTAGCGACTTCTTTGGGCCCGAGTAATGTCTCTGGCGCCTGTGTATCAGTGGCCGGTATGTTTAAAAGCATGGAGCGAGTGCTGTAGCGTCAATTTTTCCGTTCTCTCTGAAGTATACGGCTGAAATATTGGATGTAGAAGTGGAATTTATGCGTCTTGCTTCATATCCGAAATTTGATGGAGCGAGAAAGAGGGAGTTTATTTCAACATCGTCAGTGAGGAATTATTGCCTTTGCTTCCACGTCTCCATGGTAAGTATGATGTGAATACTCCCGTCTTTGAATATGACAACATACATGTTCGTAGGGCACCGAGCATATTTTCGTGGTTTGAGGAGCAGTGAGGCATCCTTTACCACCTCATCTGACCTGCCAAGGCACCCGATCTTAATCATACAGAATATGTCTGGGACTATTTGGAACAATGGGTGAAACATAGCGGTCAGTATCCCATTAGTTCAGTAGCTCTGCAGGACCTAATGGTTGATGGCAGGCTTCAAAAAACCAAAAAACAAGAAAGACTGAAGACCGTCGTCAGAGATGGAGCACAAGTTTGGATTACGAAAGGATGTAAAGGAATTCGGCAGTACCCTTTTCTACACCTACATCTACATACATAATCCCCAATCCTACGTACGATACCTGGTTGAGGGTACCCTTCACCACTACTGGACGTTTCCTTTCCTGTTCCAGTCGCAGATAGAGCGAGGGAAAAAACGGCTATGTGTACCCTAATTTCTCGTAACTTATCTTCGTGGTCCTTACGTGAAGTGTATTTTGGCGGCAGTGGGATCGTTCGGCAGTAAGCTTCAACTGCTGCTTCTCTAAATTTTTTCAATGGTGTTCCTCGAAAGGAGCATCGACTTCCATGCAAGGAGTCCCATTAAATTTCCCTAAGCATCGTGGTAATACTTTCGTGTTGTTCGAACCTACCGCTAACAAATCTAGGAACTCTCCTCTGAATTGATTCAGTGTCTTCCTTTAATCCGACCTAGTGCAGATCCCAAACACTCGAGCAGTATTCAGGAATAGCTCGTCCTAGCGTCCTACATTCTACGTCCTTTACAGAAGAACCACACTTTCCCAAAGTTCTCCCAGTACACCGAAGTCGACCAGTCGGCTTCCCTACCACAGTTCTCACATGCTCGTTTCCGCTTCGTGTCACTTTGCAACGTTACGACCAGATATTTAAACGACGTGACTGTATCAAGCAGGACACTACTCACGCTGTGTCCGAACATTACAGTTCTGTATTAACTTACATTTAAACTAGCTGCCATTCTCCGCACCAAGAAATTTTGCCTAAGTCATCTTGGCTCACTCTCCTTTCGACACGTTCCCGTGCACCACAACACCATCAGAAAACAACCGCAGATTGCTGCCGATCCTGTCCGCTAGATCATTTACGTATATAGAAAATACTAGAGGTCCTGTCACACTTCCATGGGGCGCTACTGACGCTACTCTTATCTCTGATAAATACTAGTAATAGAGGACAACATACTGGGATCTCTTACTTAAGAAATCTTCGGGCCGCTTACATATTTGGGAACCTATCCTTCACGCTCGTACCTTCGATAACACTCTACATTGAGGCACCGTGTCAAATACTTTTCGGAAGTCTAGGAATACAGAATCAGCCTGTTTCCCTTCATCCACAGTTTGCAGTATATCATGTGATGAAAGGGAAAAGATCAGTTTCACACGAGCGACGCTTTCTGAGATCGTACTGATTCGTGGACATAAACTTCTCGATCTCAAGAAAATTTATTATATTGGAATAAGTTTTAGAATTCTGCAGCAAACCGATGTTAACGTTCCTGGTATGTAGTTTTGTGAGTCTGTTCTTTTACCATTCTAATATATAGAAGCCACCTGCGATTTTTTCCAGTCACATGGGACTTTGTGCTGGGCTAGACATTCGCGAGAAATGCAAGCTAAATAAGGGCTCAGTTCCGCAGAAGAATTGCATCCGGAACTGGCGATTTATTTATTTTCGTTTCTCTAAGCCAGAGATTCTTATTACTATGTCGTCCACACGAGACACTGTGCGATTGTCAAATTACACCATGTTTGTACGATTCTGATGCTTGAAAGATTTCTTAAACGACGAAGTTAAAATGTCGGCTTTCGATTTTCTGTCTTTTCAAGGGAACCATACAGCATGTGCGTGGAGCAATTTAGGGGAAATCACAGAAAACCTAATTCTGCATGACTTGACAGGGATTTAAAACGTCGTCTTCCCGAATGCAAATCCAGCTTGCGCTATCTCGCTGGGACTATCTCGCTCGGAATGAAATCATCTGTGTATGGAAAAAGTTCCTCGCCAAACTGCGGATATTATGTAGGCTAGAGGCGGCTTGAAACGGTATTGTCGTGATGGAGGACAAGCTTTATGTTCGCTGTGCTTATGACACGTGGCAGATACTGCCGAGAAAACCGACCAGATGTTCCAATACGTATCTCGTAACTGTCGTAACTCCTGTTGAAAAAAAAGTCGTCGTGGATGGAAATGAATTTAACAACCATCTGGACGGTTTTCGTGTGTCCGGTGGAGGGCACTTTGACCATGGGTGAAAGGTAAATCAGAACTTTGATTCTAACGATATTGTGAGAAGCCCTCCAAGGCTGTTACGTATATGAATGTAAGTGATATACCCTTGTAAAACAGGATTGTTCTTTCGAAATAAAAACTTTGTAATACTGTACAGCAAATTTTCTGTCTTCATTTATGAAGATGATATGCTTATCTGTAATCAAGTGAATCATTTTGAAATACCCTTTACATTAAATGTAGTTTACAGCTGAAACTACTTTAATACCAATGAGCGTTTCATCAAAAATTTTACAGATCTATATTCTCTGTGTTCTCACACTGTTAATCTATAACAAGTGGGCATACGCAACATAAAATTGATTCTTCGTTGTTGTTGTTGTGGTCTTCAGTCCTGAGACTGGTTTGATGCAGCTCTCCATGCTACTCTATCTTGTGCAAACTTCTTCATCTCCCAGTACCTACTGCAACCTACATCCTTCTGAAACTGTTTAGTGTATTCATCTCTTGGTCTCCTTCTGCGATTTTTACCCTCCACGCTGCCCTCCAATACTAAATTGGTGATCCCTTCATGCCTCAGAACATGTCCTACCAACCGATCCCTTCTTCTAGTCAAGGTGTGCCACAAATTTCTCTTCTCCCTAATTCTATTCAGTACCATCTCATTAGTTATATGATCTACCCATCTTATCTTCAGCATTCTTCTGTGGCACCACATTTCAAAAGCCTCTATTCTCTACTTGTCCAGACTATTTATCGTCCACGTTTCACTTCCATACATGGCCACACTCCACACAAATACTTTCAGAGACGGCTTCCCGACACTTAAATCTATACTCGATGTTAATAAATTTCTCTTCTTCAGAAACGCTTTCCTTGCCATTTGTCAATCTATATTTTATATCCTCTCTACTTCGACCATCATCAGTTATTTTGCTCCCTAAATTGCAAAACACATTTACTACTTTAAGCGTCTCATTTGATAATCTAATGCCCTCAGCATCACCCGATTTAATTCGACTACATTCCATTATCCTCGTTTTGCTTTTGTTGATGTTCATCTTATATCCTCCTTTCAAGACACTGTCCATGCCGTTCAGCTGCTCTTCCAGGTCCTTTGTTGTCTCTGACAGAATTACAATGTCATCGGCGAACCTCAAAGTTTTTATTTCTTCTCCGTGGATTTTAATTCCTACTTCGAATTATTCTTTTGTTTCCTTTACTGCTTACTCAATATACAGATTGAATAACATCGGGGATAGACTACAACCCTGTCTCACTCCCTTCCCTACCACTGCATCCCCTTCATGTCCCTCGACTCTTATGGCTGCCATCTGGTTTCTGTACAAATTGTAAATAGCCTTTCGCTCCCTGTATTTTACCCCTGCCACCTTCGGAATTTGAAAGAGATTATTCCAGTCAACATTGTCAAAAGGTTAGGTTAGGTTAGGTTAAATTCCGTCTGCATCTATACAACAAACAGCCATATGTCGTGTATCGCTATATACATAGTGTACCACTATTATTCCTCATTTTCTACCCTATTCGAGAATGTTGCATGGAAGACGGTCGGTAATCCGCCATATAACCACTAATTTTTCTGATTTTCTCGTCATAGTCATTTCGTGTATCGTGTATCGAGAGTGGCGAAGTGGCGGCTCCACACGCGATCCTCACTAAACGATTTGCACAAGAGATATTTTACATGTGTAGCGACGCGGGGTGGAGCGTCATCCTGCATAAAAATCGTACCATCCAGCAAGTGTTTATCAGCCAGCCTATGGATGATGCAATTCTGTAATAAACTGACGTACCTCGCATCAATCACGCTGACAGGTTGAAAAGCAGCACCCCGCATTTCCTGGAAGAAATATGGTCCGATCATTACTGTAACCTCTCTCGTCGTGCGATGGGATTTCCACGACAGTCCTGAAATTCTGCAGTTGTGACTGTTCTCATCCGACGTCACTGACGTGTTGCTGTCCAGCGCCATCTGTTAGCCGTTGGCCGGCTTCTGCACTCGTTTTTGGTTTCAATAAAACCCCATGTCATTTCAGGTATCTGTGTCAAGTTTTACCTCTCTACCTAAATTGTTCAGTGAATTAGCGCGTTTTCCAATGTTAACGGACTTTTGGGTCACCCCGTATCTAGTAGCAGCCCAATATAACGCGGTTGTCGGGGGACACCCTATACTTCCACGTTACAGCGTACACGCGGTGTATCGAGAGTGCGCTATATAATGACAAACATGTATGGAAAGTTATGGAAAACGCTTAATGCAGCCCTATATACACTACTGGCCATTAAAATTGCTACACCAAGAAGAAATGCAATTGGTAAACGGGTATTCATTGGACAAACATATTATACTAGAACTGACATGTGATTACATTTTCACGCAATTTGGTGCATAGATCCTAAGAAATCGGTACCCAGAACAACCACCTCTGGCCGTAACAACGGCCTTGATACGCCTGGGCATTGAGTCAAACAGAGCTTGGATGGCGTGTACAGGTACAGCTGCCCATGCAGCTTCAACACGATAACACAGTTCATCAAGAGTAGTGCCTGGCGTATTGTGACGAACCAGTTGCTCGGCCACCACTGACCAGACGTTTTCAATTGGTGAGAGATCTGGAGAATGTGCTGGCCAGTGCAGCAGTCGAACATTTTCTGTATACAAAAAGGCCCGTACAGGACCTGCAACATGCGCTCGTGCATTATCCTGCTGAAATGTAGGGTTCCGCAGGGATCGAATGAAGGGTAGAGCCACGGGTCGTAACAAATCTGGAAAGTAACTTCCACTGTTCAAAGTGCCGTCGATGCGAACAAGAGGTGACCGAGACGTGTAACCAATGGCACCCCATATCATCACCCCGGGTGATACGCCAGTATGGCGATGACGAATACACGCTTCCAATGTGCGTTCACCTCGATGTCTCTAAACACGGATGCGACCGTCATGATGCTGTAAACAGAACCTGGATTCATCCGAAAAAATGACGTTTTGCCATTCATGCACCAAGTTTCGTCGTTGAGTACACCATTGCAGGCGCTCCTGACTGTGATGCAGCGTTAAGGCTAACCGCAGCCATGGTCTCCGAGTTGACAGTCCTGCAAACGTCGTCGAACTTTTCGTGCAGGTGGTTGTTGTCTTGCAAACGTCCCCATCTGTTGACTCAGGGATCGAGACGTGGCTGCACGATGCGTTACAGCCATGCGGATAAGATGCCTGTCATCTCGACTGCTAGTGATACGAGGCCGTTGGGATCGAGCACGGCGTTCCGTATTACCCTCCTGAACCCACCGATTCCATATTCCGCTAACAGTCATTGGATCTCGACCAGCGCGAGCAGCAGTGTCTCGATACGATAAACCGCAAACGCGATAGGCTACAATCCGACCTTTATCAAAGTCGGAAACGTGATGGTACGCATTTCTCCTCCTTACAAGAGGCATCACAACAACGTTTCACCAGGCAGCGCAGGTCAACTGCTGTTTGTGTATGAGAAATCGGTTAGAAACTTTCCTCATGTCAGCACTTTGTAGGTGTCGCCACCGGCGCCAACCTTGTGTGAATGCTCTGAAAAGCTAATCATTTGCATACCACAGCATCTTCTTCCTGGCGGTTAAATGTCGCGTCTGTAGCACGTCATCTTCCAGGTGTAGCAATTTAAAGGTTAGTAGTGTGTTCTGTACAATACTGTATTTAAATTTAAAGAGACTTGCCAAATAACAAACAGAAAAACTTCACTCAAACGTCGACCAAACTCGAGTTTCAGTACGATCTATAAAATACACTGTCAAATACAGTATCGTAATTTACAATACTTTCTGCAGGCTACAGTACGTCATTAACCCACCGCTTTGAAGAAGTCATTTCACGCAGTTTCTTTAGTGCGTATTTTTATATGCTTATCAAGTGCAACATCTCCGTTTTTGTTTGGTATGCTCTGTTGCTGCTTCCACGTAACCACTTTATTTATGTTACCCAATTTTTCACATTTACTGGGAACATCATCTATTCTTTCTTATTCAGCTTCATCATTCTCATCCCCGACTGCTTCACTACGTCCATTTCAGACAGCATCAATAACGTTCTTGTCACGTACGATCTCAGAAATCGGTTCTTCGTTGTCGACGACTACCCAACGGTTCAAGGCTTCACAATTAACATTGCACTCTTCTCATGCAGACTGGATGTCACTGCTGTTGAAATCTATGTCACTGCAGCGTGCATCCGTTGCATCTTATTCAGTGGAACACTTGTTCCAGCAATTCCTGGTAGTGGTTGGGCCGACGCTTTGCCTTGCCAAGCCAACTGAATGCGCAACACTCACAAGACAGTCAGATTTCTAGATCATTTCCATTTACTCATCTAAATTTACTACTTAAGGGAGCAGTTGATGGCGATAATGATTTTCATATGCTAGTGTGATACCCTGATCCAGTGCCTGAATTAGTGCAGACGTGTTTTTGGTCAAAATCAAAGTTTTTAGATTTCCATCTTCTGATTGTAACACATCAGCGGATGGATGAGTGATCAAAGATTAGTAGAGCATCTTCTCTCAACTTAAGTGACCGAAGGTGCTTCCACACCGAAGGGGACAAACTCTTCTTGAAACCAATTGGTGAAATGTGACACGTCATCCAAGCATTCTTTGAATGGCTTTGAGTGTATTGTAATGCTGACCTGTGTACATGCTTGAAACTGTTGTGAAGTACTTCGTACACAACGGCAAGGAAAGGTGGACTACAGGGTGGTGCAGCAGATGTGGATGTAGGGAACCTGTACAGGGGCAGAAATACACACATCAAAAAAAGTTTTCCATCACACTGGTTAACATAACTCCAGAAGATTGACGTTGACTTGGATATTGCATCACAGACACAGTCCCTTTGATTGTTCAGAAATGTCACTAAACCTGCCCAAAGATGTAAACAACCATGCATGAGCAGCACCTATTAGACGGAGGGGGTCCGACAGCCGATCACTTCCAGTCATTCCACCAAGAAGGAGGTACACGGCTCGTGTTGTCTGTAGTTCAACCATGCGTAGACGGTCAATACCGCAGTTCGATCCCGTCCGCATTGTTACTTTGTACCAGGAAGGGTTCTCCACAAGGGAAGTGTCCAGGCGTCTCGGAGTGAACCAAAGCGATGTTGTTGGGACATGGAAGAGATACAGAGAGACAGGAAATGTCGATAACATGCCTCGCTCAGGCCGCCCAAGGGCTATTACTACAGTGGACGGCCGCTACCTACGGATTATGGTTCGGAGAAACCCTGACAGCAACGCCACCATCTCGAATAACGCTTTTCGTGCAGCCACAGGACATCGTGTTACGACTCAAACTGTGCACAATAGGTGGCGTGATGCGCAACTTCACTCATGACGTCTATGGCGAGGTCCATCTTGCAACCAAGCGGTACGGATCGGCCCAGTAACATGCCGAATGGATCGCTCAGGATTGGCATCACGTTGTCTTCACCGATGAGTGCCGCATATGCCTTCAACCAGACAGTCGTTGGAGACGTGTTTGGAGGCAACCCAGTCAGGTTCAACGCCTTGGACACATTGTCCAGCGAGTGCAGCAACATGGAGGATCCCTGCTGTTTTAGGGTGGCATTATGTGGGGCCGACGTACACCGCTGGTGGTCATGGATGGCGCCGTAACGGCTGTACGATATGTGAATGCCATATCCTCCGACCGACAGTGCAAACATATCGGCAGCATATAGGCGAGGCATTCGTCTTCATGGACGACAATTCGCGCCCCCATCGTGCACATCTTGTAAATGAATTCCTTCAGGATAACGACATCGACCGACTGGAGTTGCCAGCATATTCTCTTGACATGAACCGTATCGAAGATGCCTAGGATAGGTTGAAAATTCATGTTTATAGACGTTGTGATCCACCAATCAATCTGAGGGACCTATCCGAATTGTCGTTGAGGAATGGGACAATCTGTGCTTGTGGATAGTATGTCACGGCGAATACAGGCATGCATGAATGCAGGAGGAAGTGCTACTGGGTATTAGAGATACTGGTGTGTACAGCAATCTGGACCACAACCTTTGAAGGTCTCGCTGTATGGTGGTACAACAAGCAATGTGTGGTTTTCATGAGCAATAAAAAGGGCGGATATGATGTTTATCTTCATCTCTATTCCAATTTTCTGTACAAGTTCCGGAAACCTCGGAACTGAGGTGATGCAGAACTTCTTTTGATGTGTGTAATTTTCAAACCTGTGCAGCAAACAGAAGTGTTACGTAATTTATAGCTTTCTCCAAGCATTACGAAGAAACTTCGCAAAAGAACATACAGCAGCAAAGCCCACCTATTACCAAGAGCGTCATCCAGTGTGAGGCTCTCACTACCAATGCTCGAGCGAACTGTCGAAGGCTGTCTAAGACTGAAGACTGTCAACGACTGCAACTGTGGCCAACCTCCCTGAGGCAGGAAAGAGTGCTCGTAAGTCGGAGCTGCTGAAGGCGTGGCTCAGCGGGCACACACCATTGGATCCACCTGATCTGCCCGAAAGGTGTGTTTCTGCTGCCAAATGTGAGACGCCAGTGGTGGCGGTATCGATCTGTGATACCAAAGAAACATCTCGGATTGTTACCTATACAAAGAGGTTAGAGCTAATGGCTGACCGATTTATTTGTGGCATACAGGGGAGGGGCGGGGGTGGGCGTTATTCTCTCTTTATTCATATTCAAACCGGTTTTATTTCCTGATTTTTTTGTATCGAGAGTTCTAGTTGGAAGCAATCGATAATGAAGCGCCGTTTCGCCGCAATGATGCACTTGATGATCATTTAAATTTTCATCTACCGTTACTACGTGTAGAATTTCAGGAAACTGTGACGCAAATTCACTGTCGAAAAATTTTGCTTCTCCTTCGATGGTCGTTTGTCGAATTCTATGGTGACATTTCCATCTTGAAAACTATCTGTCGGAAACTGTAACATCTTTGTTGGTATGTAACTCAAAGCGAAGTTTTTCAGCGTGGGCTTTAATAATTGGCCCACAAAGTGGCACACCTTCACTTCTCTTTATTAAAAACCACCATAGGTGGTTCGTCAAGTTCAGTGTCTTTTCCCAGTTTAGTCCTTTTTCTGTCCATTTACAAATCACCTCCAACTGTGGTTACCGACCTTCTAAGTTTATTCTCTTCTTTCACTCAACCCGTGATTGTTCCTTCAGGCACAACACACACACGCGATAAACTTGATTAATTTCACCATTTTTCACATCATCAATAATTTTTAGTTCATTACTTACAGAATACGCTTTGCGTTTCTGCGACATCGTAACAAGCACACAGAAATCAAATCAGATAATGTACGACCCACATGATGGTTGTGCTTATTTCGATTATTACCTAGCACTGTTACATAGTCACTAAACTGACTGCATCACATCTTAAAAAATGGTTCAAATGGCTCTGAGCACTATGGGACTTAACTTCTGAGGTCATCAGTCCCCTAGAACTTAGAACTACTTAAACCTAACTAACCTAAGGACACCACACATCCACGCCCGAGGCAGAATTCTAACCTGCGACGGTAGCGGTCTCGCGGTTCCAGACTGTAGCGCCTAGAACCGCTCGGCCACTCCGGCCGGCCATCACATCTTAACCGTATGTTATGTATTCAAAGCTTCTCTCCAGCAACAATCCTGATATGTTGATAAGACAAATTCAAGGTTGAGTTTAATTACGTCCATCTATTTTGGTTATTGTTTAGAGAGCTTGGAAGTTGCAGGAGTGAATTATGGTGCAGAAATGATACATGCAGAGTGTAATAAGATTCCTTTCAAGTTCATAAAATACACAGAATGTGCAAAATCCATTCATAAATGGTATTTTATTTTGGGGCACATAATTTACACCACGTTATATACAATCCGCGGTTTATCGGACCGCGGTGCATTGGGCTTCTCCTTTAGAACGTTACTGCCTCTTGGAACTTTTGCAGTAAGCTTTCCCTTCAGTTAAAAGTCCGCGCTGTAACATTTTCATAAAGATCTCGTGCTTACTCAGTGAACCGCAACAAAATGCATCACTCGTTGCTGGACATTCAGAATCTCTTCTAGTAATCCTACTTATTAGGGGTCCCATACAGACGAACAGAAGAACCGGTAGAATAAGTGTTTTACGAGCCTCATTTCATAAACAACCTTTCCGTAAGATTCGTATAGTGAATCTGTCTGGCATCTTCTTCCTTCTGCAACTTCTTTTATGTAGTCATTCGACGTTAGGCGGCTCCGAATAGTTCATCCTAGCTATCTTACTCTGATTATAATTTATAGAGACTTAGACACTAATAGCGTAATTAGATATTAATGGCTCCATGAGCATAATTATGTAGAATGTGATAAATTTTATTTACTTTTATGATCAACAGCCAGTCCCTGCAGGTCGTCTTGCATTTTGTCACTACCTTCTTCCTATAGACTACACCATCTACCAACAGTCTCACGAAGCTTCTGACATTCTCCATGAAATCATTTACATACATTATAAACAATGACGTACTTATGACACGATATTGGGACACTCCCGTTGTTTCACTTTTGTCTGTAAAATTCGTCATGTCGGGAATGATGTCTTGAGTTCTGTCCAGCAGCAGTTTCTCCCTATAATCGATACAATTGTATTTTTTTCTTTAGTTAATGTTAGTGTGATGCTGCTTCGAATGCCTTACGGAGCTCAAGGTGGATGGGTATCAATGTGCGTTCCCGATGGCTATTTGAATAAAAACTGGACGAGTCATTAGCCTACATTTTCCAGACAATCACAGTCTATCTCATAGTACAGATCAATGATAAAGATATTGCACAGGATAGATCACTGTCGCCTGGCACCACTTCTGTTACATAATTCTTGAAATCGCCAATGGTTTAGCACGGGGAAAACTGTAAATTTTGTACTGAAAGAAATATCACTAGCATCGCACTCAAGTGTTACATAATGACGTTTTGTGTGAAAGATTCGAGCTACAGTTGTAATGATGAAACACAAGGGAATCCACGTTTCGTGTGGCAATCGAAGGTTGGGAAGTCCCTGCTAGCGAGTGCGAATTAGTGTCTATAACGAGCTTGCGAACACCACTAGCTGCCTGACGTAAGGGATGGCCTTGTGGCACACGCAACTCGTTATCGAGCAAATACAAAGTATAAAATCAGTGGCAAATGAAAATTGGAGAATGTCTGTTATTTCTTAAAGCATTTTTCTACATTCTTGACTGACATTAAATGGCTTGAAAGTGATTCAGTAACTACTACCATGTCACAGTTGATTGCGTTTCGCCCTTTAATTAATAGTTACCTGACCGTAACATCTTTCGAAAACTTTATGATCAGAAGAGGCACTTTTTTTTTTATCGAAAGACCGTTCCAGAACTATTATGTGTTGAAAACTTACAGTGGATTCCTGAGAAAACGTTTTCAGCTTTCGGCGATGAGGAAATAAGGAAACACAAGTGCCGCGCGAGATTAGCCGAGCGGTCTAAGGCGCTACAGTCGTGGACTGTGCGACTGGTCCCGGCGGAGGTTCGTGTCCTTCCTCGGGCATGGGTGTGTGTGTTTGTCCTTAGGATAATTTAGGTTAAGTAGTGTGCAAGCTTAGGGACTGATGACCTTAGCAGTTACGTCCCATAAGTTTTCGCACACAATTGAACATTTCTAGAACCACAATAGCGGTAAGATAAAAAAAAAAGCTGTTAAAGAGGTAACACTGGCCCCCTGTTGGGTTGACTGTTTGCTGTTAAGCTTTTAAGCATGAAAGTAAAATTAACTGAAAGGTATCAGCATTACATAGTCGTCGGCAAGAGGACGATCAATGCCCATATAGACATATAATTAATAACAATGTACTTTATCTTCAAGTGAAATATTTCATATTTTGCCGGCCTGATTCTTCTCTTAGAGTGCCGATGGGTAGTTCAATGCTAGATATAATTAATAACAATGTACTTTATCTTCAAGTGAAATATTTCATATTTTGCCGGCCTGATTCTTCTCTTAGAGTGCCGATGGGTAGTTCAATGCTAGATATAATTAATAACAATGTACTTTATCTTCAAGTGAAATATTTCATATTTTGCATGCCTGATTCTTCTCTTAGAGTGCCGATGGGTAGTTCAATGCTAGAAATCGTCCTTGTCAAGCGGGGAGCCTGGGGATACAAAACCGTGTTAATGTTAAGTTTCAATCCAATGAAATTATTTGTACGATGATAACAATAGTAATCGGAATTCGTTGAAGACATTAGATTGCAGGTTCCACTCAAATGTGGCGTAAACTACAGCGCGTTAATGGCGCACGATCATACGCCACCAAACTGACCACTTCCAACGTGTTTAACAAGCTGTAAAACATACAAATTCGGAAACATTAGTAACAAGCATGTACGGATTTAATGCTACTGAACAAGAATAAATATCTCAGTGAATGTTTTATTATTCATAATAAAATTAGATTTACGTGAGGTACAGGACCGATCAGTCTGGTGGCCACAGTAAGAAGAAAAGGAAAACGACGCCACATAATTCACCTTTCAGAAAACACTAAACATTGGACAATCAAAAATTACACAGAAATATTAATTATAACATAAAAGTAAGTTTTACATTTGGCAAAACAATACATCACTGACTTTATCGAAATCTAGCGCTTCAAAACTCCTTGAGTGGCAGAGATGACGTCTGTTATGCATTTTGGAAAAGCCATTCAGTATTGCATCACTCAGTGACTCAACTTTCGCTATAAACTAATAAGGTTAGTAATCACATAATTATAATCAACTGAACTTAAAGTAGCTCTGTTAAACAGTTGTTTGGTCTTAGGTAAGTGATGGTTTCTAGTGAACACTTTAAGTAAATTAGTATGAACGAATGTATTTCGTCATCATGACATTCATGTAAGTGATTTGATTATAAGAGATTGCTTAAAGTTTTGCAGTAAAGCACTGTGTGTTATCAGCATTAAAGTCTGGAATTATGTATACGCTCAGAGCTATTTAAGTGTAGCCCCTCCCCCCCCCCCCCTCCCTTTGGGTGTAGTCAACAGGAGAAAACTGTGACGGGTCCTTCTGACGTTAATATTTCACAAATGTAAGATCTTATTAACCACTGCAAAATGGAAACGGCAAAATATACATTACAGATTCTCAGTGTGTTAACTGCAGTTCTTTGGAAGATAAGTTGTCAGAATATATCGCTCTGTTAGAAACTCCATGGAATACATGGTTTTTAAAATTCTGCAACTACTTTGATTTTTTGTTTTTTTATAACTGTGTTAATGTAGTTGAGCACGTCCTTTTTATCGAGTGCTTGTTTCGTATGCTCTTTTAATATTTGATATATGTACAAGGTGCATTCAAGTTCTAAGGCCTCCGATTTTTTTTCTCCAGACTGGAAAGCGATAGAAACATGCGCATTGTTTTAAAATGAGGCCGCATTCACTGTCAATACATCCCAGAGATGGCAGCACCGTACGGCAGATGGAATTTTACCGCCAGCGGCGAGAATGAGAACTGTTTTAAATACTTAAAATGGCGACGTTTTCCTTACTTTAACAGCGTGCAATCATTCGTTTTCTGAATTTGTGTGGTGTGAAACCAATTGAAATTCATCGACAGTTGAAGGAGACATGTGGTGATGGAGTTATGGATGTGTCGAAAGTGCGTTCGTGGGTGCGACAGTTTAATGAAGGCAGAACATCGTGTGACAACAAACCGAAACAACCTCGGGCTCACACAAGCCGGTCTGACGACATGATCGAGAAAGTGGAGAGAATTGTTTTGGGGGATCGTCAAATGACTGTTGAACAGATCGCCTCCAGAGTTGGCATTCCTGTGGGTTCTGTGCACACAATCCTGCATGGCGACCTGAAAATGCGAAAACTGTCATCCAGGTGGGTGCCACGAATGCTGACGGACGACCTCATGGCTGCCCGTGTGGCATGTTGCCAAGCAATGTTGACGCGCAACGACAGCATTAATGGGACTTTCTTTTCGTCGGTTGTGACAGTGGATGAGACGTGGATGCCACTTTTCAATCCAGAAACAAAGCGCAAGTCAGCTCAATGGAAGCACACAGATTCACCGCCGCCAAAAAATTTTCGGGTAACCGCCAATGCTGAAAAAATGATGGTGTCCATGTTCTGGGACAGCGAGGGCGTAATCCTTACCCATTGCGTTCCAAAGGGCACTACGGTAACAGGTGCATCCTACGAAAATGTTTTGAAGAACAAATTCCTTCCTGCACTGCAACAAAAACTTCCGGGAAGGGCTGCGCGTGTGCTGTTTCGCCAAGACAACGCACTCGCACATCGAGCTAACGTTACGCAACAGTTTCTTCGTGATAACAACTTTGAAGTGATTCCTCATGCTCCCTACTCACCTGACCTGGCTCCTAGTGACTTTTGGCTTTTTCCAACAATGAAAGACACTCTCCGTGGCCGCACATTCACCAGCCGTGCTGCTATTGCCTCAGCGAATTTCCAGTGGTCAAAACAGACTTCTAAAGAAGCCTTCGCCGCTGCCATGGAATCATGGCGTCAGCGTTGTGAAAAATGTGTACGTCTGCAGGGCGATTACGTCGAGAAGTAACGCCAGTTTCATCGACTTCGGGTGAGTAGTTAATTAGAAAAAAAATCGGAGGCCTTAGAACTTGAATGCACCTTGTAGTATGGTGTACGTTCAGTAGATACAATAGAAACGACTTCAGTTTATAGGATCAGAGCAGATGCGTAAAGTGAGGAGATGCTTGACTGCAATGATAGGTGGATGGACCAGCCGGCGATGACCAGCTGCAATGGACGAAGGGATAGGTTGTAGGTGACGCTGTCGACTGCTTTGGGATCCATCTCAATGGCCAGGATCCGGACAGGTAGCTCGATGACCGGAACGTGAGTCGAGATGTGTTAGCATACCCTTGGTTGCATCTCAAAGTAGCATCAGCGAGTCCGTCGTTATGAGGTTACGTGCAGCAGTTGTAGGCTACAATGGAATTAGAACTACTTAGTGCACGACTCTACGTGTAGTGCTGAAAGAAAATCTTTGTTAATATTCCAGTAATTTTTCACACTTTAAATGTTAAAGAGTTGCTTAGGTACACGAAATACACCTGTGCTTTATCTTCGCGAGAGCTTTATAATCATTCATTTTTTAAGCAAAATTCAGTGTCCTGTACACGTCGATTTAAATATTTAACCTTCGCTCACGAGTTTAATACCAGTTTATTATGATGTACCCATCATTTCGTTAATGGTCAAAGTTACTGTGATATTTATGTGGAAGTAAGGCACTGCGCAAAATTCGAAAATTTTAGAATGGAAAATAGGGGTCGCCACGACTTTGCGTTTGGTGCATATTACACAATATATTGCTGCGTACTGTAAAGGGGCAGCCTCCTCTAGCATTACTTTTCCTAACTGCAGTAATCGATAGCAATAATGTTTTCCGAATTTTGGATAGTTCAATATTATCTCAGCAGTTTTCCTGAAAAATGTCATATAATTTTGTACACTATGTTATTTTGCAATACAATATTTATGAAAAGGAGCTACTTTATTTTCGTTATTACAATCTGTCGTCCTGAATGTACAGTCATGCTCAAAAGTATCCGAACGAACTGAATTGCATTTTGCCTGATTCACATGCAACCCACATAACGCAGCTGGCGAGCAGGTCCTCTAATCGCTCCTTCGTACAGTCGTTTGACTATTGAAAATAGTTCCAACAAGTCAGCACTAGAAAACACTGCTCTGTATCGCAATAACTCAAGATGTAAAGTAATACTACGATACTGCATATATCAGGGAACACCTTATCACAGATATGACTGTCCTTAAGGCTTGTAAATTCACATTTATTACAATAAATGACATACCAGAAATGTTACCACTCTCATTATTACGTCAGATAGGTAATGCACGTAGTACGTTCGTCGTATTCATGATTTCCTCTTCAAAGTAACATACCGTACTTATTATTTAACACAAAATTACATTAAAAATGTAAGTTATTCACGAGCAGCTAGTTGAGAATATGTATGAACGTCAAATGACACGACGAACCGTCTCGTTCTGCATATGGATTCAAACCCAGGTCATGCAGACTAAGCAAAGATTTCGTGACTGACGGAAACTAACAGTCATTCCTGATTAGGCATACAGAGAATGATATATCTCGATTTTAGACAGCATCAATTAGCAAATACCAACTTTAAATTACATAACGCAAACATTTTAACGGACGCGAATTCCTACCCCTACGAGAGATTTTAAATATTGCTTCTTAACAAGTAACTTACATGAAATGCCGTGAGGTATAGTTTTATGTTGGACAGGGATTCGAACCCAGAACCTAATAAGATAGATGTCGAAGCACAATCAACTGTGACATATCGCACTTTCTCGGCAGTAGCTAGATGTTTTAACTGAAATGACGAGACGAAACATTAATTTTTTTCCTTCCCAGAACTCCAACCCAGCACCTATCACTGTTGTATTCTAGAGAAAACGAACGATAAATATTGGTTTGTTGAACCAGCATGTGAGCATGTTTGAACTAGAAATAATATGACGCAGAGTTCAGTGCTGACTGGGAATAGAGCTGTATTGTCACGAAGGGAACAAATTCCGCGTTAAGCGCGGTCTGAGTTGCATTCCCAGCTAAGAACCAATTTTATCGACATACAGAAGCTCAGATAAAAGTTGGAACAAGTGTAATGTGAGCCTACATAGCGTTTGTTTCGTCACTAGAAATAAATAACTAGTATAAGATAGGTTACTGGTGATAATTTCTACATGTCGCCACTCCAGACTTTATTGTGGCTTAACCTAACGTCTACTTGGTAGAGAAGGAATATCATTTGTAAAGTGAATTTCAGACCACAATGACATTATATCTTCTTCACTTGGTGTAGCCAGAAGAGAATGGAATCTGTCTCTCCCTATCTAAAATCACTGACCAAAGTTGGAATCGAACCCAGACCATAGATATATGAACATATCATTAGCCCAACAGACCACCAAATCCTCCCCTCAGTGTCTCATTTTTCTATCATAACGCCGTTGTGCCACACTGGCTGAGAATTCTGACACACAGGCTCCCTGTATCAATTTACAGCATGTTCAGTAAATTGATTTATTTGGTTGACCGAATCACAATGAACTAGCTGCCTCGGCTACACAGAGCAAACATACAACTTTATTTTGTAATCACCAAAATAAAATCACGTAACTGCCACCTGCACAGAACTGCCAACAGTGTAGGATGCAGAAATTTAAATAGGAAGTGTTCCTTTCCACTTGACCTACTCTATTTGTTGAAAACGTATGCACTGCAAAAGAAAAGGTATAACTGTGTGTCTCTCATAAGTATTGACCTGGCCATATGCATTATCCCACAGCGCTGTGGAATGCAGAAGTTCTGGAGGAATTGTTGATTTCTGGAGCTTCTACAGCTACGTGCCAGCTAGCAGCGTAATGCTAAGTGTCGCGCGCGGTAGATAAGATGTCTCGAGTTTGAGTACATTCACTGCCATATTTTTTAAAACGCAATTTTGCTGTCTGCTAAAGTTATCAATCTAATGGAACTTGTAACATAATTCTCTTCACTTCTCAAGCTAAAATAGTCACATGTGGGAAAAGGGCTAACTTCTGCGACATTTTATCTTTTCAGGTGTAATAGACAACCAGGCAGCAGACGCATCTCGAAACTTTTGTATTATGTATGCGGAGAGCGCATCGTGCCAAAAAACGTCGAAAAAGTATTTTCTACGTTAGCTGTCATCTGTAGTGGCATTTTATTCTTCTTCAAACCTTGTTTGAGAGCTTTAACTCAGAACACGTTTTCCACATGCATGTTATCAATAAACTGCATGTGCATTTTCAGACTGTTATAGATAACATCAGAGAATTCGCATATATCGTTGATGATTAATTTCTCTCTCATGTTTACTATTGTTTTAACAAAATTAGAGGAAACCTTACGAAAATTGTGAGCTGTCCTATAAGAAATGTAATAAAACTACCCACAATAACCTTACGACGAAAGTCTGTTTTAGTAAAACTGAATATCTGCACATGAGCGTGCCTCTATTGACACGAATTGGTAAAATACTACTCACTTAGATTTTGATTGGCTCTGTGTTTAATTGATATACTGTGACATACTCAAGATGTATGCAAATGTGGCATTTCATAAGTAAAGTTATGTATTCCTTGAAACCCAAAATTTGCTTGTCAGCAGCGGAAAAAGGCGTTACCTGGTGTGCAGCATTGTAAGTTTTTCACCATGAGCCAAAAGTACGAGTATTTTCTTGCGATTTCCTTAGCGATGTTTGATCTGACTGTTTGTAGCTCTTTCACGGAAGGGATATCAACGCTACACTCAGTGAGACTGGAACTGCGAACCATAACAGACGCTTTTTCACAGGTCATCACGTTACCACAGAGCTGGCGGAGAAGTATGTGTCTCAGCTTCCTCTTACGAGACTAATAGTGGCTAGAACTCGTAAACCGCTATTTGATAATAACACAGATTATTCAATGGAAATGACAGGTAAAATCAAGTGAACTTTGAGGCTTAATTCCGTGCACACCAGGAAGTAACTCGTCGATCACAGAGTTGCCAAACATACATTGCCTTGTTGCCAAATCTCAGTTACAATACCAGCAGGAAGAAGACGAACCGATGTGATCTTACAGCGGGCTGGGAAGTGACCATAGCAGGTGTCTCCAAGTCGCGGCTGCTACGGCCTGGAATACTTAATGCATCTGATTCGTATTTCTGTAACTAGATTTAGGGACTGGAGCGTAGCTATTAATAATACTTAGAACTGACTGCAAAATAAGCATCATACATCAGTGACTCTCATAGTTGTTTTTATATTTCTTTCGTAAGTGTACTCAAAACTAAGAAACTCATTCACAGACGTTTTCGTGCCTCGCCGATAGTCGAGCACAACAAACAAATAAAAATTAAAAAAGAATGTGTTGTGCGTGTGTGTGTGTGTGTGTGTGTGTGTGTGTGTGTGTGTGTGTGTGTGTGTGTGTGTGTCAGAGAGAGAGAGAGAGAGAGAAGGAGAGAGAGAGTAAAAAATTCTAAAGAAATTGAATCATGATATGTAAAGAAATCATTCATTAAAATGACACTTTCCACATCATTACAAAATATTGTATTCATGATCTATGAAACAAGAATTAATCTAATGTAATCTAATCTAATCGTATCATGTTGATGACTAGCCATGAAGAGTCATGAATTACCGAATTCATGAATAACCAAATCTAAACTTGAAAATAAAAGACGACAATTTTTGTAATAAACTGGGACTTCTGTCAAGACCCTTTCGTCCCTGTTAACCACGAAAGATGTCCGATATACCTCTATTCTGAAGTAACAAAGTGTGCATGCATTTAAAGGTGAAGTGCATGATGTGAAGTTCTGTGACAGAGATACGAACCCAACAGGGTTCTTTCCCTGTCTACGGAATCCTTTTCATGTTAATATCAAACATCAGCAATTACTCGTGATTACATTAAAACTAAAGTAATTGATGAAGACGTTACCTGAAACAGAAACGCGCTGCGTTTCTTCATTTACTTGGGCCTAGAAATGGCTATCGAGTATTGCCAAACCAAAAGACAAGAGATCTTACTGCCCTCCGAAATACGTCGCTGTCAGTTCTTCCATATGATTTGGTCGACGTCACCTTTTTCAAGTTGTGTATGGCAGCGAATGTTTTACAAAATCAATTGTTTTCCTTTGCAATAAACAGAAAGATTTTCATTCTAAGCTATCCAAGTACAAAATTTTTGCAATATTAGTTCAAATTTAATATTCGCTTCTATAATGTAGGAAAGTATTTCACAGTTGCAAAACTCGCACCCGACTCATTGACCTTACACTTAGTCGCTGATCATATATTCTAGCTCAGAGTGACACTAGATTAAGTAACCTAATGTAGCGAAGGCTGTTTGCCAGTGCTCTTTCTCACCGTAAAATACGCAATTCACTCATTGGGCTCCATAAGTGCACTGTAACAGTAATTTCTGTGTGTATGCAATGCATGCGGATTAGAATTTAGTGGTGCTCTCTCTTCCACTTCTGTATACAATACGCCTGACCTAAACGGGCCCTTTATCATTACAGGCCCTGGGCAGTGCAACATCATATTGACAACAGTAATGTGCTTATACTGACAAACTGACTGTTCGTTTTACCTGATTTTGTAATCATTTAAATAAAACAACATGACCTTCCAGTGGGAGACATTTCGTCCCTCTTTGCCTTCCGTGAAATTTGTCAGTAAGCTTTTTGCCTTCCAGCCTGCGAAATGCGGCAGAGTACGATCGGTAAACGATTCAAAACCACGATTTAGTGCCGTTAAGACGATTTCTTTAAGCACTGTCGTAGCTGAAGGAATTTAGTTTCGTCTTGAATCGTCTCAAGCAGCAATGTTCACAGACATCTCAAATAGGGAAAAGCTCATTATCCAGGTACGAAGGTTGTAGAACAAACTTCCCACAGTTTGTGTCAGGTTGATCTTTTCGTCTGATAGCACTGTGTAAGTATTTTCTCTATGAGGTATCACAAGTAGTGTTCCTGTGGCTGTGGGAATCATTGGTTGAAAACGAGTTTAACAGCAATGGGTAAAGTACTGCTAAATATTCAAAATGATTATCAACCTAAGTCTGAGTTCATCCGAAAACTGAGGCAAATTTATAATATTGAAGCTAGACTGTGTATCCTTGTCTTCCTTGAGTGGGCATTGGAAGGCGTTTACACACACGTATACAATACTATGAATACTTGAACGCTATAGGTAACGTTGCTCTCATAAACTACTTTTGTTTTTTAATTCTTCTGAGTCTTCAGTGTGCAATATGTGTTGTAGATACAGTCTTAGAGCAAAAAATTGACCGCCGAGTCGTTCACGTAAGATGGGCAATACAGTCGTGCTCCTCTCAGAATCCTATGTCCGGCAATATGTTCGATCTGGCAACACTGTAAACTGCGGCACGTCCCAGAGGAAGTCTTGACTTCAGTTTAAGTACTTTATTGTTGGCTATGACCGTAGTCTTGAGGTAAAACGCGAGACTAGCTAATACGAAGTCTGGTAACTAAAAGCACACGTCGACAAAGTTTTTATCGCCCCTTTCCTCTCGGTGCTGAAGCTATGAGTGTAATTCAAGCTAATCTACACTATATTTCGCTTTCTGTCACACTGGTAATAACTGTTTGGTCCAACAATGTTTCAGCGAAAGATTTCTTTGCCGACAATCTGCCTCTGAACACCGCATGCGTTTGAGTTCTCTGGGACCCGTTTACTGCCTACCGGCGGGGGCTGAGGCGCTGCATTGTCTCGCCTTCTGCCAACAATATCTGCTCTACTCCTCACTCTCGACAGCGTTAAATGCATTAATGTTGTTGAGTGGTTAATCCATAAAATCTGTCTACAATTTGTGTTTCACTCTTGATAGCAAAGGAGGCACAAAACCGTTTTTATTTGATGATTATTTTATTACACTAGACTGGCACAGAATTAATTTCATTGTTTCTGATCCAGTGCACTACAATTAAAGCGTCACATTCTGTTCTTTTTCCTTTCACGGGAGGTTCCTCAAATAATGTATTATTGTCATGGATTCATATGTGTTAGTCAAGGCACAGAGAGTAAATGCAATGTAATGTGTTTGATTTCTTTCTTTGATTCTCTATGGTAAACGGATGCAAAAGATTGTGTCAATAACTATCAGAACCTGCTCTATAGCTACTCAGGCAAACTGCTTGTTTTGAGGTCTATACCTTAATTAATGGAGAAGTGAACGCTGTTCACAAGTGATATTTAAAATATTCAATTGGATTTAAGGCGACAAAATTGCCCATATTTGAAGCTACCCAGAGAAAAAGTAAGTTGCTAGAGCCGGTTAGCAAATGTCTGCAGGGTGTTCCTAATTGCTACTGTGGAAATTTAGCATAGAGGCCCTATAGTAATCAAGAGGTTCATTTATCACCCTGGCATGTGAGTCTTAAGTGAAGAACAATATTGAATTTCGTGTTGCTGATGGTCGATTCGAACTTCTTCAGAGACGCTGGTATTGCGAAGCCGCTTGGCAGTCAGAAAGCCAAGATCTATGACCATTAACACAACTTACTGAATCGAGCTACAAAGAGGATTTGATGTGTAAAGGTTTTCTTCCGATTTCGATACAGAATTCTTTCTGGAAATTGGCAGCTCCATAAGATATATCAGAAAAAAAGCTCGTACACACTGGCCCCTACCCCGGTTAGAACTGACGACTGATTGAGCCATTCTGACCCGAGACACGGGCGTTACCACCGGGCTACGGACACACTGCTGCCTGTACGCTACTCTCATAATGGTATTTGTCACTCAGCCTCATAACGCATCGTGAAAGATAATAAACGTTGACACTACGTGAAGAATAGCATTTCTTTAGGCAAAAAATTGAATTTTCTGTCTCAGTGTAGTTTACAAGAGGATTATATAGCACGAGTCAATCAAATGGAAAGGGAATATAAAGTGAATTTAGCGAGTCAATTCACAGTGTTGCCTAATGTTTGTGACGATGTTGCCAATTCTCAGCTGTGCTAGGAACAGCTCTGTAGCGGTATGCGAGGAGAATCCCGTGCTCGTGTCATAGGAGGATATGGAGAGGAGGCGCGGGGTTTGGTTAATATAGAGCGTTTTCTCCTACCAGTTGTGTCAAACATTCAGGTGTATAATCTTCCATCAAGATTACAGTTTCCTACAAAATAGATACGAATAAAACTCTTACCTTGTTACTTTGTAACAAAAGATTATTTCAGTACAATAAAAAGTATTTGGAAATCACTTATGCCCACCTGTCACAAAAGTAAGATAACAAACACTTTGCACCTCGAAATCGATTGCACCTATGTGCAGTCTTGTGACGTTTAAATAAATCGTCTTAACGGCACTAAATCGTGGTTTGTGAATCGTTTACCGGCCGTACTCTGCCGCATTTCGCTGGTTGGAAGGCAAAAAGCTTACTGACAAATTTCACAGAAGGAATAGTGGGACAAAATGTCTCCCACTGGAAGGTCATGTTGTTTTATTTAAATGATTACAAAGCCAGTAAAACGAAGTCAGGCTGCCAGTATAAGCACATTACTGTTGTCAGTATGATGTTGCACTGCCCAGGGCCTGTAATGATAAAGGGTCCGCTTAGGTCAGGCATATTGTATACGGAAGTGGAAGAGAGAGCACCACTAAATTCTAATCCGTATGCATTGCATGCACACAGAAATTACTGTTACAGTGTGCATATGGAGCCCAGTGAGTGAATTGCGTATTTTACGGTCAGAAAGAGCACTGGCAAACAGCCTTCGCTACATTAGGTTACTTAATCTGTTGTCACTCTGAGCTAGAATTTGTGGTCAGCGACTAAGTGTAAGGTCAATGAGTCGGGTGCGAGTTTTGCAACTGTGAAATACTTTCCTACGTTATAGAAGCGAATATTAAATTTGAACTAATATTGCGAAAATTTTGTACTTGGATAGCTTTCTGTTTATTGCAAAGGAAAACAATTGATATTCTAAAACATTCTCAGCCATACACAACTTGAAAAAGGTGACGGCGACCAAATCATATGGAAGAAGTGACAGCGACGTATATCGGAAGGCCTTTTGGTTTGGCAGTACTCGATAGCCATTTTAGGCGCAAGTAAATGAAGAAAGGCAGTGCGTTTTTGTAATCAAGTAACGTCTTCATCAATTACTTTAGTTTTAATGTAATCCACGAGTAATTACTAATGTTTGATATTAACATGAAAAGGATTCCGTAGACAGGGAAAGAACCTGTTCTTGGGAAATTACTTCTGTTGTTGTTGTGGTCTTCAGTCCTGAGACTGGTTTGATGCAGCTCTCCATGCTACTCTATCCTGTGCAAGCTTCTTCATCTCCCAGTACCTACTGCAGCCTACATTCTTCTGAATCTGCTAAGTGTATTCATCTCTTGGTCTCCCTCTATGATTTTTACCCTCCACGCTGCCCTCCAATACTAAATTGGTGATCCCTCGATGTCTCAGAACATGTCCTACCAACCGATCCCTTCTTCTAGTCAAGTTGTGCCACAAACCCCTCTTTTCCCCAATTGTATTCAATACCTCCTCATTAGTTATGTGATCAACCCATCTAATCTTCAGCATTCTTCTGTAGCACCACATTTCGAAAGCTTCTATTCTCTTCTTGTCTAAGCTATTTATCGTCAACGTTTCACTTCCATACATTGCTACACTCCATACAAATACTTTTAGATATGACTTCCTTACATTTAAATCTATACTCGATGTTAACAAATTTTTCTTCTTCAGAAACGCTTTCCTTGCCATTGCCAGTCTACATTTTATATCCTCTCTACTTCGACCATCATCAGTTATTTTGCTCCCCAAATAGCAAAACTTCTTTACTACTTTAAGTGTCTCATTTCTTAATCTAATTCCCTCAGCATCACCCGATTTAATTCGACTACATTCCATTATCCTCGTTTTGCTTTTGTTGATGTTCATCTTATACCCTCCTTTCAAGACACTGTCCATTCCGTTCAACTGCTCTTCCAAGTCCTTTGCTGTCTCTGACAGAATTACAATGTCATCGGCGAGCCTCAAAGTTTTTATTTCTTCTCCATGGATTTTAATACCTACTCCGAACTTTTCTTTTGCTTCCTTTATTGCTTGCTCAATATACAGATTGAATAACATCGGGGATAGGCTACAACCCTGTCTCACTCCCTTCCCAACCACTGCTTCCCTTTCATATCCCTCGACTCTTATAACTGCCATCTGGTTTCTGTACAAATTGTAAATAGCCTTTCGCTCTCTGTGTTTTACCCCTGCCACCTCTAGAATTTGAAAGAGAGTATTCTAATCAACATTGTCAAAAGCTTTCTCTAAGTCTACAAATGCTAGAAACGTAGGTTTGTCTATCCTTAATCTTTCTTCTAAGAATAGTCGTAGGGTCAGTATTGCCTCACGTGTTCCAACATTTCTACGGAATCCAAACTGATCTTCCCCGAGGTCGGCTTCTATCAGTTTTTCCATTCGTCTGTAAAGAATTCGTGTTAGTATTTTGCTGCTGTGACTTATTAAACTGATAGTTCGGTAATTTTCACATCTATCAACACCTGCTTTCTTTGGGATTGGGATTATTATATTCTTCTTGAAGTCTGAGGGTATTTCGCCTGTCTCATACATCTTGCTCACGAGATGGTAGAGTTTTGTCATGACTGGCTCTCCGAAGGCCGTCGGTAGTTCTAATGGAATGCTGTCTATTCCCGAGGCCTTGTTTCGACTCAGGTCTTTCAGTGCTCTGTCAAACTCTTCACGCAGTATTGTATCTCCCATTTCATCTTTATCTACATCCTCTTCCATTTCCATAATATTGTCCTCAAGTACATCGCCCTTGTATAGGCCCTCTATATACTCCTTCCACCTTTCTGCTTTCCCTTCTTTGCTTAGAACTGGGTCCCCACAAAGCTCTTGATATTCATGCAAGTGGTTCTCCTTTCTCCAAAGGTCTCTTTAATTTTCCTGTAGGCAGCATCTATCTTACCCCTAGTGAGATAAGCCTCTACATCCTTACATTTGTCATCTAGCCATCCCTGCTTAGCCATTTTGCACTTCCTGTCGATATCATTTTTGAGACGTTTGTATTCCTTTTTGGCTGCTTCATTTACTGCATTTTAATACTTTCTCCTTCCTCCTACTTCTATAGTGACCAAAAGGCATCAAATGATCTTCAAGTACAGTGCTCCAGCAGCGGTATGAAGAAAACGATAGTAATAATGAAGGTAATAATCGAATTATCCGGTAACTTCACACTTCCCAGTGGATTTTCTCGAACTAAGAAATTTACTGAATTTGTGAAAATTTCAGAATGGCTTCACATCTAGCCTATGATGCCTAGAAGAGTCTTTACATCCTGCTTTCATGAGACTAGCATAATCTCCGCTTCAGAAGCTTGATTCTACTAAACCATGTAATAGACTCGCGTTTTTTCCACCATGAGTAATTTTGTAAGCTAAGCACATCATCTGTTACAGCACACTCCTGGGGCTGGGAAATATGGCCACAATGGTCTGGCGGAACGAACTATCACAGGTGAAATGCGTGGGTTCAGGCATTTACTTTTAAGAGGCACAAACAGATTTACTTTACCTCTGTTAACCTCAGGAGAAAGACGTTATAACTCAGAATCAGCATTAAACATCACGTTCCTTCATTACCAACTGGGCAGAACTGGTTTACGTTGGGAAAAGACAAAGCGGAAGTGATGGTAAACAGAAATACAGTCGCCAGTAAACTTACTTACATTAGTAAATTTTATTTTGTTTTATTTTGTGAACCGATAGCCATTTAAAGGAACGGAGCTCTTACTTTACATGTACTTGATTGAACTAGAGACGTTGAAAAATTTGGTGCTGGTCTGTGATTCGAATACGTATCTTTTCTTTCGAGGATCTGAATCTCTCGGAACAGTATAGTTCAATCATTTCGTTCCTTTTCTCAAGACTGCAATCTTCTGTAGGTCTCCTCCAAAGGTGAGTATGTGGGTCCGAATCCTGATTCAGTACAAAAATATTCATAATTTCATTTCAAGCCCTATCACGTGCACACCGGCCTGTTAGTGAAAATTAAAGTACATTTTTAATGTCTCTTCATGTGTTGCCAACAATCGCAATATGTGACGTTATTTCTGGTCAAACACGCACACATCTTACTATTGGTGAGTAAGCAACTCATACTTAAGCTATATTCCTGGATGCACGGTAGATGTGCAGTACGATTTTCGCTTAGGCACAAAAGTTTGTATCCTTATTTTAGATTCTACCACCTAGCAGCTGGCAAGAAAAACCGGTACGAAACATTTGATTTTACTTAGTTAACAATCCAATTACGTGTTGGGTTCGTGTCTCCGTCACAGAACTTCACATCATTCACTTCATCTTTAAATGCATGCACACTTTGTTACTTCAGAATAGAGGTATATCAGACATCTTTCGTGGTTAGTTAACAGGGTCTTGATAGAAGTCCCGGTTTATTACAAAAACTGTCGTCTTTTATTTTCAAGTTTAGATTTGGTTACCGGTATTAGCAAAAATTTCGGTAATTCATGACTCTTCATGGCTAGTCATCAACATGATATGATTAGATTAGATTACATTAGATTAATTCTTGTTTCATAGATCATGAATACGATATTTCGTAATGATGTGGAACGTGTCATTTTAATGAATGATTTCTTTACATACCATGATTCAATTTCTTTACAAATTTTTACTCTCTCTCTCTCTCTCTCTCTCTCTCTCTCTCTCTCTCTGACACACACACACACACACACACACACACACACACACACACACACACACGCACACACACATTCTTTTCTTATTTTTATTTGTTTGTTGTGCTCGACTATCGGCAAGGCACGAAAGCGTCTGTGAATGAGTTTCTTAGTTTTGAGTACACTTACGAAAGAAATATAAAAACAACTATGAGAGTCACTGATGTGTGATGCTTATTTTGCAGTCAGTTCTGAGTATCATTAATAGCTACGCTCCAGTCCCTAAACCTAGTTACAGAAATGCGAATCAGACGCATTAAGTATTCCAGGCCGTAGCAGCCGCGACTTGGAGACACCAGCTATGGTCAGTCCCCAGCCCACTGTGAGATCACATCGGTTCGTCTTCTTCCTGCTGGTATTGTAACTGAGATTTGGCAACAAGGCAATGTATGTTTGGCAACTCTGTGATCGGCGAGTTACTTCTTGGTGTGCACGGAATTAAGCCTCAAAGTTCACTTGATTTTACCTGTCATTTCCATTGAGTAATCTGTGTTATTATCGCTTGAGGTGTAACAAAAGATTGTAAATTTACGGTTTTCAGCCCAGGAAAGTCGTTGCACGTGGAAATCGCAACTAATCTCGTCCTTCAAATAGCGGTTTACGTGTTCTAGCCACTATTAGTCTCGTAAGAGGAAGCTGAGACACATACTTCTCCGCCAGCTCTGTGGTAACGTGACGACCTGTGAAAAAGCGTCTGTTATGGTTCGCAGTTCCAGTCTCACTGAGTGTAGCGTTGATATCCCTTCCGTGAAAGAGCTACAAACAGTCAGATCAAACATCGCTAAGGAAATCGCAAGAAAATACTCGTACTTTTGGCTCATGGTGAAAAACTTACAATGCTGCACACCAGGTAACGCCTTTTTCCGCTGCTGACAAGCAAATTTTGGGTTTCAAGGAATACATAACTTTACTTATGAAATGCCACATTTGCATACATCTTGAGTATGACACAGTATATCAATTAAACACAGAGCCAATCAAAATCTAAGTGAGTAGTATTTTACCAATTCGTGTCAATAGAGGCACGCTCATGTGCAGATATTCAGTTTTACTAAAACAGACTTTCGTCGTAAGGTTATTGTGGGTAGTTTTATTACATTTCTTATAGTACAGCTCACAATTTTCGTAAGGTTTCCTCTAATTTTGTTAAAACAATAGTAAACATGAGAGAGAAATTAATCATCAACGATATATGCGAATTCTCAGACCGCCCTTAACGCGGAATTTGTTCCCTTCGTGACAATACAGCTCGGCTACAATTTGTTGTTTGTTCAAAACTACAGATTCCTCAACATCTCCACATATTGCGCGTGAATGGGTTCGAATCCTGACCCGGCACTAAAGATTTCATTATGTATTATCAAGCTCTACCATGAGAACACCTATCTGCTGGTGGATAATAATTTCGATGTTTAATGTATTTTCATTCGTTGTCAACACTAACGATATTTGACGTTTTTGACTCCCAGTGAGACACAGAACTATTTGCGAAATCACTTTAAGTTCAAGATGTTATTCCGAGCTGCTGGTGGAGAAAAATTTGGTAGCTGACGTCTCTTTTTGTGTAGTCAACAACGATATGTGTGTGACTCTATTCCCATTCACCACTGAACTCTTCGTCTATTATTTCTAGTTCAAACATTCTCACATGTCGCAGCTGGTGCAACAAACCCATATTTAACGTTCGTTTTCTCTAGAATATAACAGCGATAGGTGCTGGGTTGGAGTCCTGGGAAGGAAAAAATTAATGTTTCGTCTCGTCATTTCAGTTAAAATATCTAGCTACTACCGAGAAAATGCGATATGTCACAGTTGACTGTGCTTCGATATCTATCCGATTAGCTTCTGGGTTCGAATCCCTGTCCAACACAATGCTTTACCTCACGGCATTTCAAATAAATTACTTGTTAAGAAGCAATATTTAACATCTCTCGTAGTTCGTTAACAGGGACAATAGGTACTGGGTAGGATTTCGCGTCTGTTAAAATTGTTTGCATTATGTTATTTAAAGTTGATATTTGCTAACTGATAGTGTCTAAAATCGAGCTATATCACTCTCTGTATGCCTAATCAGGAATGACTGTTAGTTTCCGTCAGTCACGAAATCTTTGCTTAGTCTGCATGACCTGGGTTTGAATCCATATGCAGAACGAGACGGTTCGTCATGTCATTTGAAGTTCATACATATTCTCAACTAGCTGCTCGTGAATAACTTAAATTTTTAATGTCATTTTGTGTTAAATAATAAGTACGGTATGTTACTTTGAAGAAGAAATCATGAATACGACGAACTTACTACGTGCATTACCTATCTGACGTAATGATGAGAGTGGTAACATTTCTGGTATCTCATTTATTGTAATAAATGTGAACTTACAAGCCTTAAGGACAGTCTTATCTGTGATAAGGTGTTCCCTGATATTTTTAATATCGTAGTATTACTTTACATCTTGAGTTATTGCGATACAGAGCAGTGTTTTCTAGTGGTGACTTGTTGGAACTATTTTCAATAGTCAAACGACTGTACGAAGGAGCGATTAGAGGACCTGCTAGACAGCAGCGTTACATGGGTTGCATGTTAATCAGGCAAAATGCAATTCAGGTCGTGCGGATACTTTTGAGCGCGGCTGTACGGTTGAAATTGTTTTTTAGGAACATTTGAAATTGCTAATTATTTGGCACACTGTTATTAATTACGTTATTGGATTCATTTATAAAATAATAATCTAAATAATAGAAATTCATTCGTCAAGAAAAATTGTAAACCCTTTGGAATATTGTTATTATCGCAGAGTGAGGGAGCTGCAAGCATGCCTCTGATGTGATCGGGTGTATTTTTGTATTTTGGGCGAACAATGTAATTTCGCCTTCGTTAACGTGAAAATTCAAACACAGCTTGATGTAGTAATAGGGCCTCTGGGGGCGAACCGCCACAATAACCCTGGGTTCGGTGTGGAGCGGCGGTGGGATGAGGGGACTGCTGTAGCCTGTTGTGGGGTTGTGAACCACTGAGGGCTACGGCGGGGACGAAGCCTCTCCGTCGTTTCTAGGTCCCCTGTCCAGTAAAATACAATACCAATACATAAGAGTTTCCTAATAGCCATAAGCCATTGCAGACCGTTGTTGGATCGCGGCCATAGACCTCTGATATCTTATATTTATATAATAATTAGTGGACTTCACCCGTCTTCTTGAATAGTTTTACCAATATCTTTTAATGATACGATTAAATGTAGCGGCTCAAGATTTTTTTTCTTTTTTGCTTATGTAGTAAAACGCACTGACCTGATCGTTTTCGCTTCACGAAATTTGATAACAGTGAATGTTTTGTTAAAGAATTAGCTTGAAGACAAATACTGAACAGATAACACTGAAGTAGAGTTTTTTTTTTCATTCTGGATGCTCAAAGAATAAGAATTACTTCATTACAATAACTTTTCGTTACGAAAATATTTGTATTGGCAATCTTTCTCGATAGTGTATGTTGGGCAAACCTAAACAATTTCACACTACTGGGGTCATATATGCGAAGCTTTATCAGACGTATTGGTTCGCAAGATTAATTTTAACATTATTTCAAGACCTTCTACTTACGTATTATCAACAGTGACAAACGCAAGGTAGTTTTCTGTTCTTTGTCGCTCTATTCATTTCATTGTCTTCACGTGCCGAGCAGCTGCGGCGCGCGTATATGTAAATCATTACAGGCAATTCCGGTCGCGTAACCACCGACCAAGTAAGATCAATACGATCATTCATTCTTAAATCATGTATAAAATAAATTCAAACAAAATTATAAACTAAGAGATGGAAGTCACTACAGTTCCTCAATTAATAAACCGCTGTTTCAGAATTATCTCGCAGCTGCATCCACACAACGTGTTAGTGAGATGAGACTGTGTGTACTCTGCTGTGTTTTGACAAAATTAGCAAATTTTAACATGGCAACAAAAGAAATATGTACATTTTAGTCAAAATTTTCCACTCATCACACTTCTCTTAAAGGTACAAATGGTTAACAAGCCAAGCCAAAATCAGTTGCTGCGTTTTCAGCGAAAATCTTTTTAAAGACTAATCAAAGCAGAGGTGACAGATCTTTTTTAATGGTCACTATGCAAGAGTGGATGGGCCGAATATTTACAAAAAATATGAGTGTAGGTTTCAGTTTAGAACATCACCTCTCCTCCAGCGCTCAGCATTTCTCCTACAGCGCCTGCTAGCATCCCCCACCTCTACCATTCTCCCTGTGATTGCCCTGCCATCTACGCATCTACCAGCCACAGTTGCCCCTGCCGCCATGTTCACTGTGAGACAGCCAGTGGGGGTGGACGCCTCCACCCAGACAGTCCCAGCCACGCCCCCTGCCAACGTGTGGGAGAGCGTGTCGTCCCCGATGGATGTGGAGACGTCTGCTCTCCCTCCCGAAGGGGAAGACAGCCTGCAGACACAAGGCGAAGGGACGCACATTGAGACACCCCCATTTGCTGCAGGGTGCATTAGTGCTTGCCGCTCCCAAATGAGCATAGCGTGCAACCTGTGCTGCAGAAGGTCGCCGTGTGTCTTCATGACAGGTCATACTCGCACCTGGACAACGCTTACGCATTCGCTCGTCCCGACAGACCCAAAACTCCCCTTCCTCACAAGCCATACAAACCGGTTAGACATCATAGTGTTCTCCACTCCCTTGTTTCGAGGAAGGACCTCATATTAATCAATAGCCATCCCGTCTTCACGTCCTCTGACTGGGAACGCATTTTTGTGGTCTCAGACAGGTGCACGTCGATGCGGGAGTCCCAAACGAGTCAGCGTGAGTCACCTCTGTGCGATCTGCCCCCAGATCAGTCTCCCAATCCATTCTCCGAGGCAATAGCCACATTCATCCGACAACAACATACAATTCCAATAGACGATTTCCGTCTTTTTGTTCCGCTACCTCCTACCTACTAGGTGCTGCAAGAATAGCGACCTCCACTTACCCTGCTCCCACACAAGCTCCAGATCGCTTGTTACGAGAGTGCAATGGGGTGCAGTACGAGCCACGGTATTCTGTGTGGAACTACCACTTGAAGAAAACCTTCACCCTGGATTTAACACCACAAGTGAATCCCAGTTCGCTGGTTACAGCTTATGTAAGTGCAAAATTTTCCATGGAGTTTCCATTGGTAATCTAGTTTTGATTTTCCTTCTCACAAGGGTACCTCCCCATCGCACCCCTCTCAGATTTAGTTATAAGTTGGCACAGTGGATAGGCCTTGAAAAACTGAACACAGATCAATCGAGAAAACAGGAAGATAGGCAACATCAAAGAAAGTGTGAGCTCAGGAGCGCTGTGGTCCGTGGTTAGCGCGAGCAGCTGTGGAGCGAGATGTCCTTAGTACAAGTCTTCCGTCGAGTGAAGAGTTTACTTTCTTTTATTTTCGCAAAGTTATGATCTGTCCGTTCGTTCATTGACGTCTCTGTTCACTGTAATAAGTTTAGTGTCTGTGTTTTGCGACCGCACCGCAAAACCGTGCGATTAGTAGACGGAAGGACGTGCCTCTCCAATGGGAACCGAAAACCTTTGATCGCAAGGTCATAGGTCAACCGCTTCCTCCACAGGAAAACACGTCTGATATATTCTATACGAGACTGGTGACGGCTTGTGCGTCACATGACAGGAATATGTTGTCAACCCACCTAACTTGTACACTTGGCGAATGGGTAAAATGATTCTTCTCCCTGCCCGATATAGTTTTTCTTGTGGATGTAATAATCACTCCCAAAAAAGCTATATGCTCTTCTCACATAAACTGCAACAAATGAATGCAACAGTTTCACAGTCGTACAGTTTTCCCTGAGCTCTGTCAAAACATATGTTTTTAACGTTTTCAAATTCTTCCGTGTGTAGACCGTCAGATCCTGCATATGTCCAAGCAAATCTGAACATGTCCTGGAATTTTGGAGAGCGAAGTTGATTATGTGTGAGTGCCTGAATTTGATAATTGACACACGATCACGTAAACAATACTGCTCTGTGTACCTGTCCAGCTTCGCAAAATCATAGAATCTTTTCACAAAGTATTTCACTTGCCGAAAACCAAACACATCTAACGGTTGCACAAGAAGTGTACAACCTGGAGGAATGGTAATCGCGTCTACTCCCACACTAAAATTGTACAATGCCTGATCCTTCTGTCCTGTATAGCTGTCAAGGAGTAAGGCAAAATCTTTGTCCGCGCAAGGAGCAATCACACGTTCATTAAAGTCTTTCACTAGTCTTTTCTCCACTTTTCCTGATGTTTGTTTGAGTGTAGCGTCCCCATACTGCGGCGCAGTTACCTCGCATCGGACGGACGGACGGACAGGTAATAATTGTCTGAAAATAAAAAATTAAACTTTTCATTCGAGGAAAGACTTGAACCAAGGGCCTCTCGTTCCGCAGCTGCTCACGCTAACCACGGGACCACGGCGCTCCTGAGCTTACGTTATCCTTGATGTTGCCTATCTTGCACATGGACTACTCAGTTTGCATATTTTGCTTATTTTTTTCATAGTTCCACGCAACTTCTTCCTGTTTTCTCGATTGATCTGTGTTCAGTTTTTCAAGGCCTATCCACTGTGCCAACTAAATCTGATGAGGATGCGATGGGGAGCTTCCCTTGTCAGCACACATATTAGCATCGATCTGTTCACCGTCGTTTCAGAGTTCCATCGCATGCCCATTAAAACAATAACAGTTTCGAAGTTGTGTACATTCTACCATAGTCTATCAGTACACATTAGTTACATCTTGTGCTTCTGCGTGATGCCCACAGACCTCAGTATTCTGCTCAAATGGAACAGAAAGAAAAATTTATTTACAAAATGAATATGCATACATTTTATTGGACTCATCCCATAATTCATAATAACATAGCAGTCCATACAATTCATCTTTCATGATTCTGGCTTGGGGTTGCCATATGTCCCAGTCACGACAGTCCCAGTTTCAGATTAAAGAAATCGCTATCCTGAAAAATACTTTAAGGACGATGATGACTAAAAGTCTGTAAAGCGCTGATTTTGTCTGGATCTGGTTTTATTCCTGTAGAAGAAATAATATGATCTAGAAATGTGATAGTGTCTCCGACAAAATTCGACTTCGTAGATTTGCTTAAACTCTTGTTTCTGAAACTCACTGTAATTTTCTTTCCAATGAAGCTAAATGCTCTTCTCACATATGGGTAGCTAGCAACAGATTATCAACATACAAGGTTACTTTATCTAGTCAGTCAGGCCTTTGAATAGCAATGCACAGAACTGATAACTCTTTTATCCAAATATGAAAGCATTAAATTTTCGGTTTCTTTTCACATGCTAAAATTCCAATATGAAGCTGTCAGATCGATGCTGGTGTAGTACTCAACGCCATGGCACTTTTGTATCTGTTCATCTAAATTCTCTGGTCCAATTTGATCAGGAATAATGATTTTGCTGATGGTACCTGCATCTAGTACTAGACAAACATTTCCACTGGTCTTTGCTACTGCCATCAAGAGACTGGTAGCATTGAGGGTTCAATAATTTTCCACTCGAGTATTGCGATTATTCTTTTGTGGCCGCCACTTGTTCCTACATAGGTTGGAGTACATATTCTGACAGTATATTTTATGTGGGTGAATTTCCATTTGATGCCGATATGTACTAATATCAACCTTTTTTTTCTCAAAAAACAGTACGTTCTTTAAAAGCAAATCCCTTAGCTCTACTTGCTGCGAGAGGACAATGGTTGTTGACTCTATAATGTTACCCCTTGTTAGATTTTAATTATTCTGCACCGAACTACAGTGGGAAGACATGCTATTGATGTTTGCAGTTTTCGTTTTAATCAACTTTACCTTCAAACCTTGGCAGTATTTACCACGCTCAGCCTTTGTTTTTACTAATAAGAGGGCCATTCCTCCTCGTTGTCATCTATTTCGCCCAGATGTATGGTATATGCAGGGCTTGGCCAGAAATCAAAGTCATGGAAGTGGGAGAATAATAATCATAACAATTTATTTAGAAAAAAATAGCATTTTTGGCGCAGGTCAGGCACAGCGTGAGAGATTAAGGTTAGAGTGGTCTCCAGGTAGCAGTTAGTGTATTAGATAGATTATAGAACGGTAATCAAGAGGTCATGGGTTTGAATCACCCAACAAACAATTTTTTATTTTAAATTTTTATGTTACTTACAGTCCAAAAAACTGGAACAAAGCTCAATATGTTATATTTATTAATATTTTCATAATAGGCATGAAAAGGAAAGGTAAAGGAAAATTTTGGGTAGCAAATGAATTTCCAAGATAGCGTCCTTGAGGACTCTGCAAATACTTTTGAGGAAAGGATTGTAAGGTGTACATGACAAGTTCGTATAAGAAATTAGATCCTTTTATTATTCTCCAATTGATGACCTACACGTGCTGAAATTGTACTTATAAAGCGGGGGAAGCAGTAATGTTCTCAGCAACTTGCACACATCATAAATGCTGCGGTTTTGTATTTATACGATTATATTAAATTTCTCTATATAAAAACAAATTTGGTTTACATTCATAGTTCGCAGCAAACCATGCACGTCACTGCTCAAAGCTCAAAATGAAACTAATGGAATATGAAGTCCTGTCCATTTTAATTACAGTCCCATCTTGGAAAATTATTTACAAAGTCCTCGTGGCTTCTGTAAGCACAATCCATTCTTGTAAATTTATTTGGTATCCGATATCTTCCTCTGCCTTTCCTTTATATACCTTTTATGAAAATATTACAAAACACGAGGGGTGTCCATAAAATAAGCGTCCCAAGGACCTGCAGTCGCAAGGAAAGCTGTTACGTGGGATCCAGAAAAACCGACGTGTAGTTGGTTCTCCCTCTCGCACTTCCCGCCCCGGTGAGCTGTCTGCGAAGCTCAGTCTCGACTTTGCAGCCGTTACAGGTGGAGGTCCCACTCGCCTCATGTCACGTGCGAATTACGCTCTGTGATTCGTTTTTATGTGCAAGTGGGAATTCATTCCCAACTGTGTGAAGTCTACAGAGATATATGTATGAGTATACAACATGTGCGCAAATGGTGCAGAGAATTCAAAGACACACGTACAGGTGTCCGTGACGAACAGCATACTGGACAGCTGTTGGTTTCAGACTAAACGATTGCGAAAGTGGAAGAAGTAATGCTGAAAGACCAAAGGGAGATGGTGTGGCAGCTCTGCGAGATGATCCCTGATGTCAGCAAGGCCAGCAAGGACAAAATTTTGAAAGATCATTTAGGGTATTCCAAGGTTTGTGCAGTTTAGACAATGCCTGCTGGCAAAGTGATGGTGAGCTTGTTTTGGGACAGGAAACGGTTTTTGTTGTGAGAATTCCTGCCTTCCAGTACAACAGTTAATGCTGACCGCTACTGTGAAATGTTAAAGAACCTTCGTCGTGCGATCCAAAACAAGACGAGAGTTACGTTCACGAAGGGAACGCTTTTCCATCAGGACAACGCTCATCCGCACACCGCCCCTGTCACGACCAATCTCATCAATAAATTTGGATGGTATGCTGTCATACACCTACCCTATAGCCCAGACATAGCCTCGACTTCCATCTCTTCCCTGAAGCGAAGAAACACCTGGGTGGGATGCATTTCAGACCTAGAAAGGAGCTGAAACAAGAGGTTTTAAGTTAAGTTTGTGGCATGGAGGAGATTTCTACATTGCAGGCATAGAGAAGATGGTACACCACATGCAAAAATGTTCTGATCTCAACGGCGATTATGCAGAAAAATAAGTAAAAATCCAAGCTTTCCACACATGTTTTATTCAATGCCAGTAAACATGTTTTCATTATGAAAGATAATTGGAAACCTTATTTTATTTACAACCCTGGTACAGTATATTAAACATTTCGGTTTTTTTCCGTGCAAGTAATGTAAAAATGCAAAATAAAAGATGTTGAGCGCGAATGGGACGGACCCCACGAATATCAGGTTACTATTCTGTGTTCTTGCAACTAACCTAAAAGCTACGTGGAAACTTTGCGAATATAAATGGCACACGCATCGATCAGCCTGCGCCAAAACTGCTATTTTGTTTCAAATCATTGACCATTTGCAACTATTACTACCGAAACTTTCATTTCTGGCCAAGTTCTGCATTTAATGTTAATCTGGGTGATACCATGATGTCGAGTAGCTGCGGTTCCATGTTAGTCAACAACTATATTTTTTCCATCGATGTTAGGAAAAGGATTTGCCCAAGGAGAAGTGGATCACTGCATCCTTCTCTCTTAGCAGCTCCATGACCAATACGCACTCTACAATTAATGCACTTACAATAAGATACGGGCAGACTATGGCTCCATTTCCTATTACAACTTCAACCAGTGTCCGCATTTTGACATTGTGAACCTGAACCAACTGCTCCAATAGTCTTCCAATTCTGTACAGGGAATGTTGGTACCCTTTTGATCTTACGAATCTTGCTAAAGTGGATGACATTCACCTTAGCACCTGTACCCAGGACAATTGTAGTCAGAATTTTCGCTACAACGATATGTACGGTATGAAATGTATATATACAGGGCAAAATTCTGAAAGAAAATTTTGTATTGAACCAGAGATGGTCAAATGTAATATCAATTGTGTAGTAGCGTCGCTGCTCAACAGCGATTGCAGGTTCAAGGTGTCAAAGGTAATGTGTTAGAGTAACTTTAGATAGAGACATGTATGGACTGTCAAGTGTAAAGACGTGTTGTATTTAATACGTGCTGGATATACAGGGTGTTACAAAAAGGTACGGCCAAACTTTCAGGAAACATTCCTCACACACAAATAAAGAAAAAATGTTATGTGGACATGTGTCCGGAAACGCTTAATTTCCATGTTAGAGCTCATTTTAGTTTCGTCAGTATGTACTGTACTTCCTCCATTCACCGCCATTTGGCGCAATTGAAGGAAGGTAATGTTGACTTCGGTGCTTGTATTGACATGCGACTCATTGCTCTACAGTACTAGCGTCAAGCACATCAGTACGTAGCATCAACAGGTTAGTGTTCATCACGAACGTGGTTTTGCAGTCAGTGCAATGTTTACAAATGCGGAGTTGGCAGATGCCCATTTGATATATGGATTAGCACGGGGCAATAGCCGTGGCGCGGTACGTTTGTATCGAGACAGATTTCCAGAACGAAGGTGTCCCGACAGGAAGACGTTCGAAGCAATTGATCGGCGTCTTAGGGAGCACGGAACATTCCAGCCTATGACTCGCGACTGGGCAAGACCTAGAACGACGAGGACACCTGCAATGGACGAGGCAATTCTTCGTGCAGTTGACGATAACCCTAATGTCAGCGTCAGAGAAGTTGCTGCTGTACAAGGTAACGTTGACCACGTCAGTGTATGGAGAGTGTTACGGGAGAACCAGTTGTTTCCGTACCATGTACAGCGTGTGCAGGCACTATCAGCAGCTGATTGGCCTCCACGGGTACACGTCTGCGAATGGTTCATTCAACAATGTGTCAATCCTCATTTCAGTGCAAATGTTCTCTTTGCGGATGAGGCTTCATTCCAACGTCATACAACATACTGACGAAACTAAAATGAGCTCTAACATGGAAATTAACACATGTCCACATAACATCTTTTCTTTATTTGTGTGTGAGGAATGTTTCCTGAAAGTTTGGCCGTACCTTTCTGTAACACCCTGTATACTTAATCGCTAGGGCGGTAATGATGTTTTATTTGCAAGATACCGTACTGGAAATAACTGAGGTAAAGAAAGTTGTTTTATTACAATACGATGCGCGCATTCATAAGTGATGATTGAGACAATAGATAGCACCCACATCCAATGATTGTGTGGAGCTAACTGTTAATGTATCGTCAGTTTATTGTGTGTTGAATGTGAGCATTATTAACTTTCAAAAAGTCAAAATAGAAGTTTTAAGGTTAGTGCCATATTTTTACTTATCACAAATCAATACCAGTTCTCAGATCCTCGTCGTGTTTGCTTAACTATTTTGCCGAAGAGGTTTTTTGTCTCAGTCATACTCGATTTAACTAAAATGTGTGCTAAGCAACAGCCTTGCACTGTAGCTGTATGCTTACTATACAATTTAAAGTACTAACAGAGAACAGTGAGAAGAGCCTTCCCATTGCGCAGATAAAGGTGAGAAATTTTATTATTTCAGGGATAGCATTCATTAAGCTCAGGGACCATTATTTTGAAATTGAAGAAGTTTTGTTTTATTACCAGGGCCAATTTGAAATCGATAGTGTTGCTTCAGATTCAGTATTTATGTTACGTAAATTCATGCAGTTTTGGTTTAGTTTAAAGTTATCGATAGTTTCTTTTCTCGCAGTTAGAAAAGTTCAGTACAGGGCAATTCTCTTAAGCTCTAAGAGACGAGATTAAATACACGTTCACTTGCCTTTCCCATTCTAACAGATGTGTTTCAGGCTACTATCAGTTACGTTACATCAAATGTACATGTGTTTAGTTGATTTATTTGTCTGTTATAAACGTGGCATTTGTAGTGTTCAGCATTTAGTTCATCTCTGATGATGCAAATGGCTCTGAGCACTATGGGACTTAACATCTGAGGTCATCAGTCCCCCTAGAACTTAGAACTACTTAAACCTAAGGACATCACACACATCCATGCCCGAGGCAGGATTCGAGCCTGCGACAGTAGCAGTCGCGCGGTTCCGGAGTGAAGCGCCTAGAACCGCTCGGCCACCGCCGCCGGCAGTTCATCTCTAATGGCTGTGCCATTGTTACATCGCAATACATTTATTACTTAGTCCATCCCACGATCGCCGCTGAAGAGCATAATTCAACAGCTGGTGCCATCGAACACTCTTCAGGTCTAGGTAGCCTGTAGGCTATTGGCGTGAAGTGCCCATTATACAGACACAGCAGGTCATTAAGTCTTATTGGTGAAAAAATGCTGACCAAAAACATAGTTTGGTAACTTCAGAACTCTTGCGATGACCCCAGACTCTTTGTCATGCATTCACTTTGTCAGTTAAGACTACATTTACGCCAAAACTGGACATTACGTTCATATTTCACGTACATAAGTGCGATAAATCTATGGATCTCGGTAACGTATAATGATATCAAAAAAGTTTCTAGCTTCTCCGGGAACATCATCTTAAGAATGTATGGTAAAAATGACGACGATATGCGATGAATAGTTGCCGTCTCCACAGTTGCTGGCTTGGGTTTTCCGGGTGTACCTTGATAACAGATAAAGACTTTCGAAATAGAGAAAACTGCGTTTCTAGTTAAATGTCAAATGAACATACAACTAAAATTTCAGCCATTTCCTATGGTTAGTTATTTAGATAACTGTGCGAGACAACGGTTAAAAACCTATTCTTGTGGTTTTCTGAAGAACTGCCCACGAACAAATTGTGCTTTTATAACTCGCCCACGACTCACCCTAGACCACAACTTACGCAAAAGGACCAACCGATTTTCTCTATTTTCCTGGTCTGGAGGAAGTATGTAATGTTTCAATTTTTATCCTGTACTGCAGGGTAGTACAGTATGCCCGTTCTTCCAATAGGTACACAATTGTCATTATTCCAAGGGCCAACCAAAACATTTGACCACTTGTCCCTGTGATCAACAGAACCAGAGACATGGCACTAGGAAAACCGCATTTTTGTTGGCGGCTTTTTGGAACATACTGGTGCCGTGCACATAGTCCTTATTGCCGCCAAATTCTTAATTTTCTAGGTACACCTAAGATTTTTCGCTGTCTCTTATAGATCTACATCACCTGACCCATACTAGTATTGAGAATGTGAATTCAGTATGTAGAAGGCATGTTGAATTTATATATATATCCGCTGAAGAGCCAAAGCAAATGGTACCAGCGACACCATGGATCCTGCAGTGATATCCATAAATCTGTAAGAATATGACGGGGTGGAGATCTCTTCTGAAAAGCACATTGCAAGACGTCCCAGATATGCTCAATAAGGTTCATGTCTGGGGAGTTTGGTGGACAGCAGAAGTGCTTAAACTCAGAAGAGTGTTCCTGGAGCCACTCTGTAGCAATTATGAACGTGTGGGGTGTTGCATTGTACTGCTAGAATTGCCCAAGTCCGTCGGAATGCACAGTGGACATGAATGGATGCATGTAATCAGACAGGATGCGTACGTACGTGTCACCTGTCAGAGTTACATCTAGACATATCAGGGGTCCCATATCACTCCAATTGCACACGCCCCACACTATTACAGAGCTTACCCACCTTGAACAAGTCACCTGTTGACATAAAGGGTCCATGGATTCATGAGGTTGTCTCCATACTCGTACGCGTCCATCCGCTCGATACGATTTGAAAAGAGACTCCTCCGACCAGGCAACACGTTTCTAGCCTTCGGCTCCGAAAGCCCTCATCGGTTTCGTTGAATGGTTCGCACGGTGGCACTTGATGGCGCAGCACTGAAATCTGCAGGAATTTGCCGAATGGCTGCACTTCTATCACTCTGAACGATTTTCTTCAGCCATCGTTGGTCCCATTCTTTCACGATCTTTTCCCGGCCGCAGCGATGTCGGAGATTTGACGTATCGAATTTCTGATATTCACGGTACACTCGTGAAGCGGTCGTACAGGAAAATCAAAAATGGCTCTGAGCACTATGGGACTTAACATCTGTGGTCATCAGTCCCCTAGAACTTAGAACTACTTAAACCTAACCAACCTAAGGACATCACACACATCCATGCCCGAGGCAGGATTCGAACCTGCGACCGTAGCGTACAGGGAAATCCCCATTTCATCGCTTCCTCGGAGATGCTGTGTCCCATTGGTCTTGCGCCGACTATAACACCACGTTCAAACTCAAATCTTGTAGAAACAGTAACCGATCTAACAACTGCGCCAGACACTTTTCGGCTTATGTAGTCGTTACCGACCGCTGCTCCGTATTTTGCCTGTTTACATATCTCAGTATTTGAACACGCATGCGTATATCAGTTTCTTTGGCGCTTCAGGGTATATTAACATAGAATTAAACCTGCTGCTAGTATAGACTTCCTGGAAGTTTTAGACTTCTTCCATGTGAAGACGATCAGAAGATGCGCCTTTTACAACACATTTCAAGATTTAAAAGATAATTCATGTCAGACGCTCAAAGAAATCGCGATTCTAACCATTACTTCCCTGATATTGAATGACGTGTCAGCCATGCTTAAAATGAAGGATGTGCTTTCGCCGGTAACGCTTTTGATAATGAAATGCAATAAAAACAGGCATTAGTCTGCTACGAGGATAAGATTTTAGATTGCACTCGAATCATAATTGAAAACGCCTCGTAGTTCCGTACATGTATGATCGATTTTGCCGCGCGACCGGTTCAGGGAGGTCTGCACTACGTGAGCCGAATCAGTAATTAAGCAATTACGGATCTCGTTAGAGACGGCGCGGGCCCGTTCCGTAGACTAATGCGAGTCTCGCATCAGGATGACGTGTGACACCTGATGAATGTCACTCCCACGGAATGAAGAACGACCTGCCGCCCCGACAAGTCGTGTTGGATCGTGTTGATTCACATTCAGCGCACTTCCTAGATCTGGCCACGTGTTCTGTCGGCTACTGCTTTAACGTCCAGGAAGCTGACGATTTTAACGTCACGGACCTCGCTAAAGTTGTTATGGCGAACGTGTGCTACATGTTATGACAGTTTAGAAGACTTCCAGTATACAGTGGAACCTCGTCTATCTGGCCCTCGTTAATCCAGAACTCCGGTTCATCCGGATTTAACACTGCTCCCGTTTGATGCGGGTGTAAGATGGTAGTGCCCACGAACGGAAAGGTGCTCTGTATAGGATGAATAAACGGCAATTGTATGAAAACGACTCTTTGGTCGGAGCAACCGAAACTGTCAGGGTACATTCTGTAGCAAAAGCTCCACAAACAGCTCTGTCATGAAACAATTTTAGAAAGGCACTACGGGGTTCATCGATTATAGCCACATCATCAACTGCATATCTGAATAACGCATCCATCGATTAGAGGCACATCATCAACTGCGTATCTGAATAACGAGAAACAAGCAATGGCAGAGCATGGAACCCCTACATATCAAAGTAATACGACAGCCAAAAGCACCTAATTATGAGAACAGATAATAACACCAATTTTACTTACAAAAATTTGAACATCGTATAGGAGATGGCGAAAAATATAGAAAGCCCAACTTCCATAGTTAAAACCGTAATATCCATAAGACGGAGAGTGAATGATTAGAAATGAGAGTAGATAAAACTTTAAAAACTAAACATTGTCAAGGACACAGCGGAGAATATAGAAGGCCAAATCTTTGTAGTTAAAATCATAATGTCCATAGGACGGATAGTCAGTGAATAAAACGTTGCTTTATTGCTTGGCATAGGTTATTCTCCTGTTGTCCAACTTTTTATTCATTGACTATCGATTCTATCAACATTATGGTTTTAACTATGGAGATTGGGCCTTCTATATTCACCACCATGTCATTTACGATATTTTAATTTTTGTATGTGCCATTCCTGTTTTTATATATTCTGACGCGAGGGTAGTTCGGAAAGTAAGTTCCGTTTCGATTTTTCGCCGCAGCACTGCTACGAACGCAGTTTCGCTCATCTGCTGTAGTACCTCTGGTTCAAGCAGAACAAAATGACGCCATTCCGAGCTCGCTCTGTGTTGTGTGTTTTTCATATTGATTGTTTATAATGGTATCATTGATATAAAACCCAACCGTGTGTGAACTGAGATCTGTGATTGGTGTTGCAATCGCCTCTGTTTACACAGACTGTCTGATAAACACTGATACACATCTCTGAAGGGTATACATCTAGTCAAAAGGAAAAATTAAACGTATTTAATATATCTATGTTTCGAGATACTACCTGCTTTGAACATGCGCGACAAAATACAAACATCAAAAAAAGTTCAGCATCATCTCGGTTCCGAGAGTTCCGGAACCTTTACAGAAAACTGGAATAGAGGTCAACATAAACATCATTTCTGCCCTTTTTATTGCTCATGAATGCCACACATTGCATGTTGTACCACCATACAGCGAGACCTTCAGATGTGGTGGTCCAGATTGCTGTACACGCCGGTACCTCTAATACTCAGCAGCACAGTAGAAATTCCTCTTGCATTGATGCATCCCTTTATTCGTCGTGGCATACTATCCACAAGGTCATAAAGGCACTGTTGGTCCAGACTGTCCCACTCCTCAAAGGCGATTCGCCGTGGATCCCTCAGAGTCGTTGGTAGGTTACGTCATACATAAACAGCCCTTTTCAGTCTATTCCAGGCATGTTCGATGGGTTCATTTCTGGAGGATATTCTGGCCACTCTAGTCGAGCGATGCCGTTCTCCTGAAGGAAGTCATTCATAAGATGTACACGATGGGGGCGCGAATTGTTGTCCATGAAGACGAATGCCGCCTCGCCAGTATGCTGCCGATATGGATGCACTATCGGTCGGAGGATGGCATTCACGTGTCGTACAGCTATTACGGCGCCTTCCATGACCACCAGCGGCGTACGTCGGCCCCACATAATGACACCCCAAAACAGCAGGGAACCTCCATCTTGCTGCACTCTCTGGACAGTGTGTCTAAGGCGTTCAGCAAGACCGGATTGCTTCCAAACACGTCTCCGATGATTGTCTGGTTGAAGGCATATGCGACACTCATCGGTGAAGAAAACGTGATGCCATTCCTGAACAGTCCATTCGGCATGTTCTTGGTCCCATTTGTACCTCGCTGCATGGTGTCGTGGTTGCAAAGTTGGACCTCGCCATGGACGGCGGGAGTGGAGTTACTCATCATGCAGCCTGTTGCTCATAGTTTGAGTCGTAACACGACGTCCTGTGGCTGCACGAAAAGAATTATTCAACATGGCGGCGTTGTGTCAGGGTTCCTCCGAGCCATAATACGTAGGTAGCAGTCATCCACCGCAGTAGTAGCCCTTAAAAATAATATCGTTTTGGTTCATTCCAAGACGCCTGGACACTTCCCTTGTTGAGAGCCCTTCCTGGCACAAAGTACCAATGCGGACGCGATCGAACCGCGGTATTGACCGTCTAGGCATTGTTGAACTACAGACAACATGAGCCGTGTACCTCCTTCCTGGTGGAATGACTGGAACTGATTGCCTGTCGGATCCCCTCCGTCTAATAGGCCCTGCTCATGAATGGTTGTTTACGTCTTTGGGTGGGTTTAGTGACATCTCTGAACAGTCAAAGGAACTGTGTCTGTGATACATATCAACAGTCAACGCCTGTCTTCAGGAGCTCTGGGAACCGAGATGATGCAAAACTTTTTTTAATGTGGGTATTACGTTGTAGCTTAAGTTCAAGGCGTTTTTCCATAATTTTAATAACACAGCAATTACGGACAACACAGACTTTAGTGATTAATAATATAATCTCCTTAACTATTTACAAGAGTTAGCCAACGCTGGGGTAACTTTTCGATTCTGAAACTGTAGAAATCACTTGGTTTTCAGGAGAAGAACTCGTCGAGACATGTTCGGAGCGCATTTACATCCGTAAAGGAAGTTCCTTGTTCCATAGAGAGCGGTAAAGGTGAAAATCTCAGGGTGCAAGGTGAGGTGGATAAGTGGGAGCGGAATAACTTTCCAACCCAACTCCTCGATAATGTTTTTTGTCAGTCTAGCAGAACGTGGGCGGGTGTTATGGTCGAGTATCAGAATTCCACGTAGTCCTTCTGGTCGTTGTCAGCTGTGATGGTTCAACATAGGAGAAGCAATTCATAATAAACCACACCGTCGCTGTTCCGCCAGAGTCATAAGGTTATCTTTTCTAGATGCGCACAGGTCTTTGTACTGGGTGTTTCTGCTTTGTTTGGACTCAACCATTCCTTTCTTTTCCTTAGGTTGGTAAAAAGGCATCATTTCTTGTCATCAGTGAAGATACAGTGTAGGCATGGTCGGTGTTGCTCACGAGGCAATTTATGACGAACAAGCAGATTTTGGCCTCGAGCATGCGGTACCCATACACCCAATTTTTGAGCCTTCTCCATTGCATGCAAATCTCGTCCGATGGTGGAATGATTACAGTTCATCACATTTGCCAGTTCTCGAGTACACTGACGAGGGTCATTGTGAATTAATGCCTTGCAACGATCTTCATCAAACTCTGAAGGTCTTCCTCAATGTGATCACAAATGTCACAACGTTCTTCTTAAAACGAGGAAAGCCTTTTATTACTGTGTGCTGCCAGTGGCATTATCCCCATACACCCAGTGACATTTTCCCCATACACCCAATGGCATTATCCCCATACACCCAGTGGCATTGTCCCCATACATGTCTCAAATAATTCTGGCTTCTGCCACTGCTGTTGTAAGTAGGCTGTTTAGGTTTTTATGTTGGTAACGCCACGTAGCACTCTACATGAAAATCACTGACTGTGCTGTGTGAAGGCTGTGGTTGGTTTGCATTGTTGGAGTATATGCTATTGTAGTGATGGGCAGTTGGCTGTTAACAGCGCGTAGTGTTGCGCAGTTGGAGGTGAGCCGCCAGCAGTGGTGGCAAAATTTTGAGAGCGGACGATCTGGACATGTGTCCATCAGAAAGAGTAAATTTGTAATATTGGATATCATGGACTGATATATATATTATGACTTTTGAACACTATTAATGTAAATCCATTGTTTGTTCTTTATCATAATCTTTCATTTGCTAACTATGCCTATCAGTAGTTAGTCCCTTCAGTAGTTAGAATCTTTTATTTAGCTGGCAGTATTGGCGCTCGCTGTATTGCAGTAGTTCGAGTAACGAAGATTTTTGTGAGGTAAGTGATTCATGAAAGGTATAGGTTAATGTTAGTCAGGGCCATTCTCTTGTAGGGATTATTAAAAGTCAGACTGCGTTGCGCTAAAAAATATTGTGTGTCAGTTTACTGTTGATCAGAATACGTAAAGAGCGAAATGTCTGAGTATGTTCAGTTCTGCTCAGTTGTTCGAAAATCCAATAATGTAAGAGGTTTATCAGCACAGTCATTCATTAATTCTTCTAAGGGTCGTTTCATTGTCACCTCTCCACTTAACTCAAACAGCAGAATATGTCTGAAGTGTTCCGATTTCTCCATTTGTCACTCCATTTATAGCGCCCACATCTCCTCTCACTATCTCCAAATGAGAAAATGACGATATGTAAACTGTAATTTCAACAGTGAACTACGAATAAAAAAATAACACTCGTTAAATAAACCCATAGCAGCCGAAATACCAACAATGAAAACAAAGATCCTAAGAATTTATGCACCAACCTAACACACGTCAAGAAGTTGAACTCTGGTTTCACCTTACACATTACTGAACATTGTAGCGTAAACTTCGTCCACAGGCCCTGGCCGGTTCATCGATACCGATCGACCGCCGTGTTTTTCTCCAGCAGTAAGGTCATAGGATGCGGTATAGTGGGGTATGGGATCAGCACCCGCTCTTCCGCCCATTGTCAGTTTTTGTGACAGGGAGCCGCACTACTCGGTCAAGTAGCCCCTCAGTTAGCATCGGAAGGCTGAGTCCACCCCGTACAATCCTGTCACCAAGGAAACCTCCCTGGCTGCTCAGGAAACTGAACGCGGGCCCTCGGTACGGCAGCCGGCACCGCCGACCACTCAGCTGCGGACGCATACCACTGTATATTGCACTCTTCACAGAAATGAAGTATTCGATAGCGTAGAAATTAGAGGCGAATTTCTTTAGTACCAATATTCTAGAAGATTTTTAAGAGAAACAATTTTGTATTGTATAGGTACAAATACTACATTCTTCTAGTAATATTTCTTCGTTTGATAAAACATGCCGCTCCATAATCAGAGCCTCAGATCATCGTCAGGGAGCAATTAAGAATACGTATTAGACTACTGCGCTAAGCGTAACCTAAATCCCGTAACGCCAGAGATGCGACAATCTGCTTGTGGTTGCGCATAAAGAGCTCCTGGTGACTTGATTTTTGCCTAAAGGAGAAAGGAAGAATAACTACTACATTTTACAAACAAATGGTTCTAGATAGCTATCTGAATTTCATGCAGTTTTTCATATCTGCTGTTGTTGCACGTACAAAACTCGCACCCACTAAGTACATTTGCACTGATCAGACGCCACTTTCAATTATATCCCAAATGTGTTCGATCGGTCTCAGATCTGGTAAGTTGAGGTGCCAGCACAACAACTGGAATTTGCCACTGTGTTCCTCGAACCACTGTATCACACTCCTGGCCGGCTGACAAGGGCATTATCTTGTTGAAAAATGCTACTGCCGTCGGGAAACATGATCGTCAAAAATGGGTGTACGTGCCCTACTCCATTGGACCGAAGGATGCTCATATGAACGTTCCCCAGAGCATAATGGAGCTGCCGCAGCTCGGCTCCGTCCCGCAGTGCGGGTTTCAAGGATTTGCTCCCCTGGAAGACGACGGATTTGCACCCTCCCATCGGCATGGTGAAGAAGGTACCAGGATTCATCAGACCATACAACACTCTGCCACTGCGCCAACGTCCGGTGCCGCTGGTCAGGTGCCCATTTGAGTCGTAGTTTCCGATGTCGTGGTGTTGACATTAGCGCATACATGGGTCGTTGACGGCGGAGGCCCTTCGTTAGCAGTGTTCAGTGCACTGTGTGTTCAGTCACACTTGTATTCTGCCCAGCATTAAAGTCTGTTGTTAGTTCAGCCACAGTCCGCTGCCTGTCCTGTTCGCCAGTCTGCCCAACCTACGACGTCTGATATCTTTAATGAGGGGCGGCCGCCCAACACCACGACGTCTGGACGTGGTTTCGCCACGTTTTGAAGACACTCATCACAGATCTCCTCGAACACCCGACAAGATTATGGGACTTTGTTACTAATGTAATATGTTCCAGAGAGTTCACTAGTCCAGATACTTGGGATCTTCGTTTACCAGTAACAACTACATAGAAATGGACATCAAGGAAAAATATCAAACTTCCTGGCAGATTAAAACTGTGTGCCGGACCGAGACTCGAACTCGGGACCTTTGCCTTTCCCGAAACTGTTGTGTCGTTCCCCACTATACACACGGCCATCATACTCACTACACTAGGTGCACGGTGCATGTAACTGACTAACAGGGGACGCTGCAATTTCCTGGACGAATTTATATCGATAGTAGGTCGGTGGTCAATGTTCTGGCTAATCAGTGTATATAGTACAGTTTTTACACGCCTGTGTTTAGAGTTGACAGCAATTCTTCGATTTCATCTATGAGGTAAAACTGAAATCACTATTAAGAACACCGACAAAAAAAATCAGCCTCCTCTGGAGACACCCCGTTAGTTGGTTGGTTGGTTGGTTTGGGGAAGGAGACCAGACAGCGTGGTCATCGGTCTCATCGGATTAGGGAAGGATTGGGACGGAAGTCGGCCGTGCCCTTTCAGAGGAACCACCCCGGCATTTGCCTGGAGCGATTTAGGGAAATCACGGAAAACCTAAATCAGGATGGCCGGACGCGGGATTGAACCGTCGTCCTCCCGAATGCGAGTCCAGTGTCTAACCACTGCGCCACCCCGCTCGGTACACCCCGTCAGTACCATGTGACACCGTCTCTACCCTTGATAATGAACTCAGTTCGTCGGCGAAGAGCACAAGTCACTTCCAGTGCGCCATATTCAGCTACAGCCATCGGTACCTCGTAATTGGATCCTGTGGAGCTTGACGGAGATGTAGGGGGTAAAATTGAACAGGAAGGCAGAGACTGGAATAAATGAAACAAATAATAGAGGATGATGTCTGCAAGCACTGCATTGGTTGTCATAGGAGAGGAATTCATAGCGGACCGCAAAAAGGAACCAGCCGGAAGGTTGAGGACCCTAGAAAAAAGAATTGCCAAATTGTTGTGATGTCGCCTGATACGTTTCAACAGCTGTTGCAAATAGTCCATGACATTTTATACGGGATTTTGATCGCGTGATGTAGCTGGTCATCGAAGTGAGATTGGATGCCCAAGTGTTCGACAAAATAAGCAACACATTCATACTACCCTGTTCACACGGCTGTTGTCATCCTGGATGACACGAGTGTGCACAGCTTACTCATCCTGAAGATGAGAAAAGAGAAATATTTGCTCGGCCCGTTGAAATAAACATCATAGTACATGTTGGCGGTAGCCTTAATGAGTGGGAAGAAGTCATGGTACGAAAAACACACCCAGGACGTTAGAAGAACCTCCATCCTCAACTCTCTGCTCACTGAATGATTCATTGAGCCGTCGGTGCACTTCACACGTTGTATCATTTGAAAACAGCCAAAAATTACTCCTACAGTTTACGTGTTGTTTGGTCCATTGAAGATGTGCCACTGTATGTAATGGCATCTTGCGAGGTAACCGACTTCAGATGTATGTAGTACGCAGTTCCCCTTGCAGCATTCTCTCGGAGACTGAGATGGACCTGCATTCACTGACAACAGAAATTCCTGCCGAGTCTGAGATCCATTGTAGTTGACAAGGCACGACACCTCTCCAGTCCCTAATGGTTCGGATGTTTCTGCAATCACCAGTCTTACACAGTGTTATATGGCTGTAAGTAGCACGGCATGTGTTGTGAAACCACTGCTACACCAACAAATGAAGATTCACTGTGTGGTCATGGGGACTTAGGAACACGATAGCTTCTTTCTAAGATTCTGTCACGTCTCCATATCGACCCACCCTACTATGCTAGTTCCATACACTCGCCTGGCAGTCTGCAGCTCTTGGTCGAGTGGCTAATGTTGCTGCCTCTGGATGACAGGGCCCCAGGCTTGATTCCTGGCCACATCAGGGGTTTTCTCTGCCCAGGGTCTGGGTATTTGTGTAGTCTTCGTCATTTCATCATCATTGGGGGAAGTGGCAAGACTGGACAGTGACAAACTGGGAATTTGGTTGTATGGGCACCAATAACCGTGCATTTGAGCACCCCAGAAACCAAATATCATCATCATCGCTACTGACTGGCATATACACACCACTTCACTGTTATTTCGGAAACAGGGGCGTGTCACATAATCGTCTGATACCAGATCTACTACTATCTACAGCGCTCGATAGTGGTTAATGTGCTCTTTTGAAGTGGCCAATAATATTTTCCCCGGTGATCTTTATTTTTCTTAGTTTCTTCCACCTCAGCCTGTAACCTTCTTTCCCTACACCTAAGTTTTTCACTCATCCAAAATGCCATGTCTTGTAAACGCAATGCTGAATGCTTTAAAAAAGAGAAAGAGAGACAGCGAGCACTATACACCACTTCAGGCTAACAACCAAGCAGAAATAAATGCAATTAAAAATAACTGTCGCATCCTATTCCGTGTAATTTTTGATCATTTCACACAGTTCCACTTTCATAATTTATTGTTTTATATTTTTCGTAGTTTTACACTTTCAACTACCCAGACAGCCATGCGTGTTAAAGCGCCACTCATGGGATGGGGAAGTATGGCACCGCCAAACTGAATCTGCCCAGCAGATTAACAATGGAAGTTGGTATGCTGGCCAGTCTATCTGTGGTTTTTAGGCGGATTTACGACGGGAGTTGGTATGCTAGCCAGTCTAGCTGTCGCCTTTGGGCGGATTAAGGTTGGGAGTTGGTATACTGGCCAGTCTGTTTGAGGTTTTTTGGCGAATTAACGAGGAGAGTTGGTATGCTGGCCAGTATGTCTGTGGTTTTTAGGCGGATTAACGATGGGAGTTGGCACGCTGGTCAGTATGGCTGTAGTTTTTAGGCGGGTTAACGACAGGTGTTGGTATTCTAGCCAGTCTGGCGACAGGAAAGGCATCAGGCCATCCATGGTAACCATGCTGAACCTGCATATATGTGGGACAAAGGCAAAGGAAAGGAAAATAGAGTTTATACTTTCAGCGTTCTACATTTTTAATGTTTGATAACAATTCTGTTCTAGTTCCATTACATATGTCTGCTTTCATAATAATACCATTTTACATCCTTTACAATTTACACATTTAGTATGCTACACTCTTAATATTTTAACGAGAATTTTTATACAATTTTGCTCTTTATAATTTTAGTGTAAGGCTCTTATGGTTTATATAACCTACTTGTTTCACTCTCTTGGTATGTTAAGGCACATGTCTGTTTCAGTTATTTTATACTCCAATTTTATAATTTACTTTTTTAAACCTTTTACAGTTTTACGCATCTGTTGGTCTACACTTTCAATATTTTAGCAGAAAATTTTTTTATGTAATGCTACTTTTCACAGTTTTAGTATAAAGCCATTTCTTGTTAAACTCTTAACATCCCTACCGCTTCCTCTCCTCCCTGCCCCTTTTGTCCCCTCTCCCAGTCACCCTCACTCCATTTTATTTATGCCTTTTGCAGGTTACACACACTTTGTTCTACTCTTTTAGTGTTTTAACGACTATTTCCACATAATTCTACTTTTTGTAATTTTAGCGTAAGACCTTCTCTGGTTAAATTTATGGCATCTCTACCACTCCCTCCCCCTGCCTTTTTCCCCTCACTCTATTTTTCCCCTTTAACCTCTCTTTCCCCTCCCATTTCCCCTACCTTCATCATATACCAACTTAAAACTGACAGCAGATGAAAAACACAGTGCTCAGACGTAAGGCTCCGACACTTATTGTAAAACAATAGACAGTAAATACTCACTTTTAGTCTGTTTTAGTGCTGAAGATGATCCAGAGGAAACGAAATATGTCATGTATAAAAAATTTGCAAATGAAAATGAAGAATAAATCAGAATTGTTTAAATATCGATTCAGTTCCTGTTCTTCTGCAATGACTATGTTGGCTATAGTGAGATAAGGTTAAACTGGAATGGGGAGGGTTGAATGTTTGTATGACGACGTTAGGTGTGGGGTGCTGTAGCATCAAGTGTGTTGGGATGCGTGGGTAGCTGTAAAGAACTACCTATGGTTTCTGGTGGGAGATGGGTGCCAGGATATTTGTAAGGATGAACTTATATTGGCAATGAGTTTAGGAAAGGAAGGGACTGAGAAGCCCTCATGGGGATGAGGATGGTAGGCTTGGATATGGTACAAGGACAAATGTTCAACACGAAAAATCACTCATTTTCAGAACTACATTTTCAGAACTACAAACTACAGACCTGCTTTACATTTACAGTTACATCTTCACTCCGCAAGGTGAGTGGTACTGCTATCTTTCCCCCAAGTACCGTTCGGGAATAACATTTGGGAACAACCATTCTGAGTAATCCTTCGTATGGGACATAATTTCCCTCATTTTCTAACCGTATTCATTTTACGAAACACATGCGACAAGAAATATAATGTTGCAGCTCTCTTCCAGGACCGTATCCTCCCGGAACACCACAGGAAACCTTTCTGTGAGGCACGACACCTTTGTGCCGACTGTCACTGGGGTTTATCTCCGTGTCGCTCCCGCACCAAGTAAACGATCGTGCCACAAAATGCGTCGCTCGTCGTTGAATCCTATCAATTTTGCTGATCTAGTTGGTAAAGGTCCCACACTGATGATCAATATTCGAGAATCGGTCGAACGAGTGTTTTGTAAGCAATATCTTTCGTGGATGTCTTATATTTCCTTTAGATTCTCAGATTGAGTCTAAGCCCGACATCTGCTTTTCCTAAAATTTATTACGATGCGGCCATCCATTTTAGGTCGCTCCGGATGGGTACTCACAGTTACGGTAGTTACTGATTCCAGCCAGTTATTTGTCGGCAATAGTGTAATCTAACTAGTAGATTTATTCGCCTATTTATAGACAATACATTAATTTACGTTCAGTTCGAACTGGCAGTCACTCCACCTATTTATATGTTTTGACAAGACTTTTACGCTTCAGGTAGGCTAATTCGACAGGACGATGGATCATAGGCTCCAACCCACCAGGTTAGCCGAGAGCGATAATGCGCTGCTTCCTGGACTCGGGCAGGCGCGTCGGCCCCGGATCGAATCCACCCGGCGGATTGACGACAAGGGCCGGTGTGCCGACCAGCCTCGATGTGGTTTTTAGGCGGTTTACCACATCCCTCTAGGTGAATACCGGGCTGGTCCCCACCTCCCGTCTTAGTTACACGACAAACAGACGTTTGAAACACATCCGCACTTTTCCGTTATTTACACTAGACGCAGACACATGGGGTATTCTGATTCAGTCCTGGAAGGTACGGGGTGGCGGCAGGAAGGGCATCCGGCCACTCCTTCACATTTACATGCCAAATCCGATTTAACCACGCCAACCCCGCGAAAAATGCGGGACAAAAGCGCAAGCGATAGATAGGTAAATAGATAGCTAGAATGGATCATAGGCTCCAACATGCGTTAAGAAAGTGAGAAACGATGACTTCTGTTCCTTCATGGCCTCTGTGATCTGTAAATATCAACAGTGATGCAATAGACGTGCAGCTATTTTCTGTAACATAACAACACTGCTTGCATCGGACGTTACGTCTACGAAGAGAGCATTGACACTGGCCTTTTGTAACAACCATACAAGTTGAAGCAGTTAATATACATTTACATATGGAACCAACGATAGTTAGTCTGCGACGCCGAGACGTTATGGTAGTCGATTACACACCTAGGCCAGCCAAACATTTGCCCAAGGTTGTAAACGTGTGAGAGGTTTTTTCTGTTAGAATATTATTAGTTGCACTACTCAACCCCTGCGACTACAGTCTGGCGTTGCAGATAATTGACATAACGCACATACATAAATATCAAGGATATTTTAACACGACTCGTAATATGGATTCTGAGGGAAGAAGTTAGTGTCACCGGGAGTATAGTGAAAAATGACGTCAAAATGACATGTCTTTCGCAAGATTCGATGCGACCGCTAAACTCGATACCAATCGACATGTGAAGAACTTTAGAGACGCCATATTTCATTCCGCCGATTTTATTTACGTATTTCATTGTTTTCATATTATAACTTGCGTGTAATGACAGTACGCAATTTCAAGGCAATCGTGCATTGAAGATTTTTCATAAACGCGTCACTCTTGATACGATTTATTATAATTAAATGTCAGTTAATAACATATCAACAGTAAAACATTTCATGAGATGTTAAGATGAAATAAATACACTGTCACAAATTATGTGAGTTCACTGTAGCGCAGTGGATAGATATGTTACCAAATTTCTTTACGCGGCTTCGTGTATGTATGAAGATTATGGGACTTTGTTACTAATTTAATATGTTCCAGAGAGTTCACTAGTTCAGATACTTGGGATCTTCGTTTACCAGTAACAACTACATAGAAATGGACATCAAGGAAAAATATCAAACTTCCTGGCAGATTAAAACTGTGTGCCGGACCGAGACTCGAACTCGGGACCTTTGCCTTACGCGGGCAAGTGCTCTACCGACTGAGCTACCCAAGTACGACTCAGGCCCCGTCATCACAGCTTTACTTCTGGCAGTACCTCGTCTCCTACCTTCCAACCTTTACAGAAGCTCTCCTGCGAACCTTGCAGAACTAGCACTCCTGAAAGAATATTGCGGAGACCTTTGCCTTTCGCGGACAGAGGTCCCGAGTACGAGTCTCGGTACGGCACACAGTTTTAATCTGTCAGGAAGTTTCATATCAGCGCACACTCCGCTGCAGAGTGAAAATCTCATTCAGGAAAAATATCAGTTGGAATGAAATGCCTGCAGTCTCTTAGGGGGACGCTCAGCTCAAAACCAGTATCAGCCAACATTAAGTTGATAATACATAACACAACGATATGCCCACCAGTTATGTATGCTTCATCAAGCTGGAGCACGACAAAAAGAGCAAAGGAAAAGAAGAGTAATGAGGAAGATATGGGGACGAACCTTAGGTAAAGGAGAATGGAGGAGGAGGAAGAACGACGAAATCTGCCTCTTGAAGCAACAACCAATAATCCTACAGAACTGAATAGCAGAAGAATCGAATGGGTGGGCCATGTATCCCGTACGTGAGAAGAAAGACACGTGAAGAAGGCATCTGAGGCGAAACCAAACACTAGACGCCACACAGGATAACCAAGGCAACGCTAGATGGACGATATGGCGGAAGAGCTGTCAGTCTGACGACACGTGGAAGAACCGAACACAAAACAGGAAGGAATGGAGGCAGTTTATGGAAGCAGCGCGTGACCTGCAGAACCTTTGATAGCTGGGTAGGTTGATAAGTGATGTGTTGTAATATTCGATATTATACAGGGTGGTCCATTGATCGTGACAAGGCCAAATATCTCACGAAAGAAGCGTGAAACGAAAAAACTATGAAGAACGAAACTTGTCTAGCTTGAAGGGGGAAACCAGATGGTGCTATGGTTGGCCCGCTAGATGACGCTGCCATAGGTCAAACGGATACCAACCGCGTTTTTTTTAAAATAGGAACCAACATTTTTTATTAGATATTCGTGTAGTTCGTTGCCGCGCGGGTTTAGCCGAGCGGTCTAAGGCGCTGCATTCATGGACTGTGCTGCTGGTCCCGGCGGAGGTTCGAGTCCTCCCTCGGGCATGTGCGTGTGTGTGTGTGTGTGTTTGTCCTTAGGATAATTTAGATTAAGTAGTGTGTAAGCTTAGGGACTGATGACCTTAGCAGTTAGGTCCCACAAGATTTCACACACATTTGAACATTTGTAGTAGGTAAAGAAATACGAATGTTTTAGTTGGACCACTTTTCCGCTTTGTGATAGATGGCGTTGTTATAGTCACAAACGCATGGCTCACAATTTTAGACGAATAGTTGGTAACAGGTAGGTTTTTAAATTAAAATACAGAACGTAGGTACGTTTGAACATTTTATTTCGGTTGTTCCAATGTAATAAAAGTACCTTTGTGAACTTATTATTTCTGAGAACGCATGCTGTTACAGCGTGTTTCGACGACCAATCTACCTGTCATGAAACATGCTATTCAATACCGCTTCAACCATATGCGAGCTATGTGCCGGACATCCATCATGTTGGAAGTACATTGCCATTCTGTCATGCAGTGAAACATCTTGTGGTAAAATCGATAGAACATTACGTAGCAAAACAGCATACATTGCACAATTTAGACTGCCATCGATAAAATGGGGACCAATTATCCTTCCTCCCATAATGCCGCACCATACATTAACCCGCCAAGGTCGCTGATGTTCCACTTGTCGCAGCCATCGTGGATTTTCCGCTGCCCAATAGCGCATTTTATGCCGGTTTACGTTATCGCTGTTGGTGAATGACGCTTCGTCGTTAAATAGAACGCGCGTAAAAAATCTGCCCAGTGGCAGAACTGTACACGAGGTTCAAAGGCGTCGCCATGCAATTCCTGGTGCATAGAAATATACTACGGGAGCAATGGATGTTGATGTAGCATTCTCAACACCGACGTTTTTGAGATTCCCGATTCTCTCGCAATTTGTCTGCTACTGGTGTGCGGATTAGCCGCGACAGTAGCTAAAACACCTATTTGGGCATCATCATTTTTTGCAGGTCGTGGATGACGTTTCACATATGGCTGAACACTTCCTGTTTCCTTAAATAACGTAGCTATCCGGCGAACGGTCCGGACACTTGGATGTTGTCGTACAGGATACCGAGCAGCATACATAGCACACGCCCTTTGGGCATTTTGATCACATTCGTATTTCTTTACATACTACGCGAATATGTAATAAAAATTGGAGTTCCTATCTCAAAAAACGCAGTTGATATCCGTTTGACCTATGGCAGCGCCATCTAGCAGGCCAGCCATAGCGCTATCTGGTTTGCCCCTTCAAGCTAGACGAGTTTCTTTCTCTGTAGTTTTTTCGTTTGATGCTTATTTCGTGAGATATTTGGACCACCCTCTATACATCTTAGAACGCTCTTTCTCAGGAGTGAGTTTATTCGATTTTGTAACCATGTCAGGAAACAAACAGCAAGAATGGTCGTCTGAATCACATACTCACCAACTACAGAAATTCCGGAGATAATGTGATAATCAATGTTAGAAAAGGCGTGCTAATATACGTATTTTTATATATTCACTAGCAAGTACAGACAAAGTACTCGAACTGTGCAACAACCTCCATTTTTTTATCAGCCCGAAGTATATACTTCGCCTAGTTTTGTATTTTTGGAAAAGCAATTGCGTACGTTTTGGTTTCTATATGCACTATTTCTGGAGCACATTTACTAATACGCCATTTCATTACTTAGGTGTGGAGAGCATGTAATATTCTGTAAATATAACTGGAGGATTTATCGAGTGTCCCAAAAAAATACCGACAAATTTTACGGACAGGTTCCTTACACCAGAGTCTAGTAAACAATGACACTAAAGCGGGTACCTTTAAGACTTATAAGCACTTGTTCAGCTTCTATATTATGAAGTACATTTCTTCCATCGCAAACTCTTTGCTTTTCATATTTTGGGAGGAGGTAGTATGGACCAAAACAAGGAAGAAAAATTTTAGTAAAAGTGGGTTCTGAAATGCACGTCTTAAGAGCTATAGGCATTTGTTCAGTAGAAGACATGTGTATGACACTGGTGGAGATGAACAAGTGCTCATAGGTCTTAAGACGTGCATTTCAGAACACACTTTTAATTGACATTTTTTATTTATTTCTGTATAAGGAACCTGTCGCTAAAGCCAGATGTTTGTTTTTTGACACCCCGTATAGGATGGATATTCTACTAGAAGTGAATCAACAGACGCAGTAAAGTTAATTGGAATACGACAACCTATGACTTTATGATTTATCGATGTATTAACTACAAGTTTTTCCTTCTGAACTGATGTCAAAATGAAACGCCTCTAATTGCTTTGGAAGAAAAAAGAAACAAGGCAGTTTGCAGCGAAGTATACACTTCAGTCTGATTAAAAAACGGAATATATAACTTATTCACTGGTACGTAACCCATTTCATCGCTGGAGTGTGAAATGGTGGTTGTGGTGACAGACTGATACAGGGGGAATCCCCTATGTAACGTCTACCACAGTACCACCAAAAACAGCAACCAGTCACATTGTTTCCGTTCATGGCACAATACACTAAATATACCAGACGCAATATCATTTTACACTGTGGAGGGACTGCTATTACAAAAGCGATCCCTAGATGCTGACTTTGTATCAACGAACGCTAATGTTTACAATGCGATTGAAAATTCTGAAATTACTTCAGGGACGAAGGAGAAAAATAATGTGAATACGTAACGCATTGCTTCCCATGCTGCTTGACTGTCCATGTGTTTTCGCAGGTGGTATTTTGACTTTTTCTGTAGTAAATGATGATAAAACTGAGCAGCAGTCTTAGATTGTTTGCAGATGACACTGGCGTTTACCTACTAGTAAAGTCATCAGAAGATCAGAACAAATTGCAAAATGATTTACAAAAGATATCTGTATGGTACGAAATTGGCTGTTCATACTAGGTAACCAAAGGGGGAGGTTATCCACATGAGTAGCATGACAAATCAATCAAATCTAAGCGACATAAATTTAATTATATATCTAAAAATTACAGTTACAAACAACTTCAATTGGAAAGAACACACAGAAAATGTTGTCAGAAATGCCAACCAAAGACTGCGTTTCATTGACAGAACACATAGAAGATTCAACGGATCTATAAAAGAAACTGCCTACATTACACTTGTCCGTCCTCTTTTGGAGTACTGCTGCATGGTGTGGGTAAGATTAACTGAATAGATCGAGAAGGTTCCAAGAAGGGCTGCACGTATTGTACTATCGAGAAAATGGGGGAGAGAGTGTCGCGGACATGATACAGGATTTGGGGTGGACAACGTTAATCAAAGGCGTTTCTCGTTGCGGTGGGGCCTTCTCGCGATACTTTAACCACCAACTTTCTTCTTCGAACGAGAAAATATTATTTTGGCCTGAAGTACATAGCGAGAAACGATCATCAAAATAAAATAAGGGAACACTGAGCTAGCACGGAAAGATGTGGGTGTTCAGATTTTCCGCTCACCGTTCGACAGTGGATTAATAGACAATTATTGTGAAGGTGGTTCCATGAACCCTCTGTCAGGCACTTAAGTGTAATTTGCAGAGCATCCATGTAGTTGTAGATCACGGTACCATATCATTAAAGAGGAGACCTTAGCTCACCATTACTGTAGTGCCGCCGATATTGTTTGGGCCCTAGACTGGACATAGCAGGTCTGCTACAGCTGTGATGAAAGCCATGGACAGCGGACAAACGGTGAGGCATTGGTACATCGATTTAGTCAACAGACCTGTTGACCCACCACGGGTTAGGCCATGCCGGACTTCGAAATTCTGAAGACACAACGGAAGTGCAGTGCAGCCGTGGGACGAGCTAGATTGTTACTAAATGGTTGTGGAGGTGTCTATTCGTACATGGTTAAAAGCACTGCGTTGGCATTAGAAACATGTCATTAGCCAGTACAAATGCCTATTAATTTAACAGATAGATGAGCAGTCTAACAGCACAGAAGACAAGACGAGAGCCACTATGTTATGAGTCAACAAACAGCTGACGACGTTCTGGACCACCATTTCCGCCAGACCAGCTCCCATTAGTAAGTTCACCACCAAGGGACTTAGTACCGAGCGTCAGGTGAGCCGCTTGCAGGCTCTCTACAGTAGCAGCAGAACTTTCCCTTGTATGGCAGCGGTTTTGTTTCCAGGACGGTGCGGAAGCCCACACCAATACTGGGGCGAGCGCTGAGCTGCAGTGCCTGAGAGTCTCTACGATGATTCCGGCAGTTTCTGTAAGACGTCACACTGTGGAAACGGCGACACGCATTGCTTAGACGGCTGTTCAAGTGTCAGCACCGATGGGCGCGGACGTCATAGCCAGCTAAGACGCCGGCAGCCGGCTTCCGCAGTCATCAGCGAAGTCTCCACGCCGCTCACCGAGGCGGCCTCTCCGCGGCTTCACAGCACTACGAGTGTTGTAGCATAAAAAGTTGGTTAAAGGCATTTTACCTTACATCTGGGTTTTCCTAGCCACCAAAGGTCAGCACCATCACCTCCACCACCCGTCGCACATCAACTTCTACACAACAGTGGCCCTTCAAATGCAGGCCACTCCACTACTGAGTAGGGATGGGAAAAACGGACCAGTTAAAACCGATATCAGCATTTTAGTTCTGACTTACCGGTACTTACCGGTATTTGTTTGGCCTTGGTTCTTACAGTTGTTTTTACAAGTCGGAAACGTCTATATAAGGCAACAAGAGTCTGACGCACTTGTTAGATCGGTTACTGTTTCTACAATGGCAGGTTATCAAGATTTAAGTGAGTTTGAGTGTGGTGTTATAGTCGGCGCACGAGCGAAGGGTGACACTATCTCCGAGGTAACATCTCCCACATCGCTGCGGCCGGAATCCTGCAGGAACGGGACCAACGACAACTGAAGAGAATCCTTCAACTTGACAGAAGTGCAACCTTTCCGCAAATTGCTGCAGATTTCATTTATCGGACATCATCAAGTGTCAGCGTGCGAACAGTTAAACAAGACATCATAGATATGGGCTCATGAATCCATGAACACTGCATGCCAGCAGGGGAATGTTCAAGCTGGTGGAGGCTCTATAATGGTGTGCGGTGTGTGCAGTCCCACATCACTCCAACTGCACACGTCCCATACCATTACAGAGATGCCACAATTTTGAACAGCTCCCTATTGACATGCAGGGACCAATGATTCATGAGGTTGTCTCCATATTCGTACACGTCCATCCGCTCGATACAATCTCAAACGAGACTAGTCCGACAAGGCCACATGTTTCCAGTCAACAGTCCAGTGTCGGTGTTCACGGGCCCAGACGAGGCGTAAAGCTTTGAGTCGTGCAGTCATCAAGGGTACACGAGTGGGCCTTTGGCTCCGAAAGTCCACATCAATGATGCTTCTTGGACTGGTTCTCACGCTGATACTTGCTTATGGCCCAGCAGTGTATTCTGCAGCAATTTGCGGAAGGATTGCACTTCTGTCACGTAGGACGATTCTCTTCAGTCGTCGTTGGTCCCTTTCTTGCAGGGTCTTTTTCCGACTGCATCGACACCGGAAATTTGGTGACCTACCGGATTCCTGGTATTCACGGTACACTCGTGAAATTGTCGTACTAGATAATACCCACGTCATCGCTAGCTCGGAGGTGGTGTCCTATCGTTCGTGCGCTGATATAACACCATGTTCAAAAGAATCTCGATAAACTGCCTCTGTCGCAGCAGTAAGCAATCTAACAAGTGCGTCAGACACTTGTTGTCTTATATAGGCGTTGCCGACGGCAGCGCCGTATCCTGCCTGTTTACATTGGATACCCATGCATATACCAGTTTCTTTCGCGCTAAAGTGTATTTGCCTGTTTAACTTCACATTTCAATTCTATTTATCTTAAAACTGAAAGAGTTAAAACTGTTCAATCTTTGTTCGATTTCTACGTTGACTACGGGATGTAATTGGAAAAAAAACACCAAAAATCGATAATTTCAGAAACTGATTATTCTGACCAGTTCTAACAGTCACGTTAAACTGGCGTCGAATATAATGGTATAACAGTAAAGGGTTGCTTCAACGATAACCACCATCCCTACTCCTCAGTTCCTAATAATAAGCTTCGAGAGAACACCCCCCCCCCCCCCCACCACCACCACCGCCACCACACACACACACACACACACACACACACACACACACACATCTAACTTCCGTAAAATTCAATGCCACCACGAGACTCAACAGCGGTCCAGCAGTCGAATATTGCGCTGGACAAGTACACATCTTTTTCGGGTGAAACTAGATTCTCCCTGCGCAGGCAAGAACTCGCGTTTGTTTCATTGAAGTACGGTTGCGCACTTTGCACATTTTTAAGGACTCGCATTTCGGGTTTTGTACATCGTTCTTCCACTTGGTGCCAGGAACACGGAGCTTGGCCGGGAAGGGGTAGGGAGTGTTTGCAGAGGCAGCGCGCCCGCCGCAGCCGCAGCCGGCAGCTTGCGTGTCGGCCGCGAGTGCGTACAATTAATTATAGGAGCCCGCGGGGTAGAGACGGCCATTCATCGCACTCCGCAGCGGGAGACGGATGCTCGCTCCCAGCCGAGAACATAAAACAGGTTGTCCGGCCCGCTTAAACACTGCGCCCTCCAGTGCTAAACGCCGCTTACCAGTCTCTCCGTGAGCGTGAGAAATTACCCCCGTCAGCACCGGAAAGAAATATTCAAATAAATGCGAGGAAGCTCGGGATGAAGGCGTACCAGGTACTTATTTACGCCTGCAGATAATTATGTGAAGGGATGATATGAAGTGCCTCTCCAGAAAGGAAGTATTTACGTTACGTGAAGAAATATACTCCAAGACACTTCCTCTCCGTTTTTGTCCAGTACAAACCAACGGGATCTTCCTTTTGCTCAGTAGGTTATGATTTTCAGCACGTATTGTCTACAATATGTCGAAAGGCGTTCAACCTCTTCATAACAAGATTCGAGGTAGTGCTTCAATTTCGCTGCTGAAGTTAAGGATCGTTTATATTTTCTTTGGCCTTTGAAAACGGCTGCAGATGTTACTGCAGTACATTTAGTTGCTAAAGTGGCCGGCACGAAAGTTAAGAGTCCTCAAGGTCACGGCCGCTGCCTACCGCCAGCACGGGCTGCGGGTTGTGATTCGCCCGCCTCTCGACTTTGTTGCCATGTAGGTACCATTAGCGTTGCGATAGGTCAGAGCAGCTGAAACTCATTGTTACCGTGCTATATCGAGTGTTCACGTCTGATCGCAATGTCTGTCATTAGAAACGTGCTTTGACGTGTGTTCGGTGGTGAACAACAATGTGAAGTGTCCCCACAGCAAATACCCTTTACCACGCACCAATTAATCATTTTCAATCAAACCATCCACATTCATTCACTTTGGAAAAGTTATCTGATCTGATTTTCTCGCAATATATGCGGCGACAGCTCGTCGACGTCAAAGCATTTACTAATGCATTTATTCTTTGAAATAACAGAGATGCATATATGCATTCTTCATGGTTGTTAGAGTGGTAACGGGGACAGCTTCTGGAGTATCGGTTGGGGGATCGACGTGTTTCTGAGAGATACATATGCTGCTTTTCTTCTCGCTAAAGCGAGCCAATTAACATTTGTGCCGCTAGCGGTTTGTTTTGAAGAGAAAGAGATTGTAAAAGGAAAATAATTAAGACGTGGAATCACCGGAGATCTGGACATGTAATGGAGATGGATTTAATACACAATTTCCTTCATAAATAAGGTTTGTGACTTTTTTGTTTTGGAGTGAATGAACGAATGAGTTTTTCCTGAATCATTTAATGATCACGTTGGCCCTGTAATTAGTGGGGAAGTTTCAGTTGTGTCGAAGAGAGCCTGCAATCACTGAGTCTGTGTTAAATCGTCCACAAAGGCTTCGTACACATCTGGAATTCGCAATCTTTCGTAAAAGGAACAAATTGTCCAAACGATTTATTCTCCCGACTGACTGCAGTGTTAAATAGTAATAATAAATGTAAAGATCTCTTACAGCAAGTCAGCCGTTGATTACCAAGACGAAGGACTCCACCAAAGATTCTATTTGGCTGATTCTTGTTATAATGAAATCTTGTATTAAAAACTGTATATAGATAAAGGAGAGAAAGAGAGAGAGCGAATGAAAATAGGGATAATACTAATAATCCTCCATTAGTCTAATTTTTCGCCTGTCTTATCACGGATCAGCCAAGAACTAGGAGGGCCTTACTTTACTGTATAGACTTGTGTGTAAAGGTGAAGGGATCTTAAAGACAACAGATACAAATCTATACAGACAAGACATTACACAGAGATAGCGGCTAGCTGCATTGATAATCTATTCTTAAATTAAAGAGACGGCAACTTATTATCAGAACATTTAAAAATGTTGAAAATGCAGGAACTACTTGCAGTACTCCTCCGGTCGGTGTGCATAAAGGGCGGAAAGACATTCGTAAACAATCGAAAATTATCATATCAAATGTACTCAAGTTTTTTACTGATTTTTACTGATCTGGCCGACAGTGAAGAAGCGAGGAATAACTTAAATTTTGTGCGAATTCATAAACTTACTGCTAGAGCGTGGGGTGTCTCCGAGTAAACTGTATGTCGTATTAGCAATGTGACCTGGTAGTCAGGGAGAGGCAGGATAAGGCAACGATGGGGGCGTAATCAGCTACCGTTGGCTACAGTAAACACGTACACTTTACTTAAGGAAATAATTTTCAACAATCATTTTAAAGGAATTTACTACACTGATTGCTGAAGTCCTTGCTAAGAAAGAATTCAAGATTATTTGTCGGCTGAAGGCCACAAGCAATTTCGGAAATACTCAACGGCTGAAGGCCTGAATTACAAATAAGGTAAGGAATTACATTTTAAAAATACTAAAAACTTTCCTAACCAATCTCAATAAACTGTAACAAGGTATTGAGATGGCTGAAAGCCTTATTAAGACAGAATTGAAAATTATTTGTCGGCTGAAGGCCACAAATAATGTTATAAACAATTAACGGCTGAAGGCCTGAATTACAAGTGAGGTACACAATCACACATTAAAACATGAAATTTTAAAGAATTATGAGATCTTGACCGAGTAAGACGGAGTGATCCACAGATAGTGTTCCACGGATCGACCTGAGGAAGGTCACTACAGCTGTGCAAGCGGTGAGACTGGCAGCCAAGAGTAGTGTTCACCTAAGGAGGGCAACTGAAACTAGAGACGCTTTAAATGCCAATCAACCCTCTTACCAAATCCACCTAACGCCACATAACCAGTACAACGATGGAGTAATTCAGGCGAGGGCGAAGTGACAGACAGCACTGTGTCTCCAGAATCCAGCGTTTAACACACCAAAAGGCAGAAGGAACCACTATAACCACGATAGACAAGGAAAATAATTATTCATACCCCAGTCAAGGAAGTTATCAAATTACATGCCATGACAGACAGCATTGGCAAGTCGAGGAAAAGTACACTGCCCCGAATTACGCTAACCTCCAGGGCAAGTAACTGGGGCGTTAGCGGCCACTAGGCAGTAAGATATCGCTGGTTGCACTTCACCAATAAAAACACCAAATTCAAACTAGTATCAAGCAGTAGAAGGCGACTAATAGCTTCCGCCAACCTGACAGACTCCACTTGTTGCGGTTGGTCTCACTCACCCCGGAAGCAGCAACAGCAGCGAGATTTCAAGCAGTGAAGGTTTCGCTACTGCATAACGTTTACTCAACTTCGAACATCCTGGGTTCGGTCGTCAGCTACAGCCCCTCGAGCCGACAGTGTCTGCACGCCGCCAGCGGACCCAGCCTGCCCTCGCACTGCGGACCTCCTCGCTGCTCCACTGCCTGACACAGACGACGACACGGAAATACAAGCGGTCACATCAAAGATAGTACCAGAGTACTGGCTATCGATAACCGCTGCTGCTGCCACTTGCGGACAGACAATACTAGACAAACTCCATGGCGCCATTAACACAAGAGGGAAACGAGACGCCACTACCGCTATTACAAGACGCCAAGTTATGAACGGCAAGAACGCGAGCCGCACACGGCTCAAGCGAATCTGTGTCATTGGCAAGAAAGGGATGTGAAACTAAACGGAAATCAACTGACTTTGACGATTTTATCAAAGAGCTCGAGCGTAGAACTGTACTTGGATATTACGACAGAGGAGAGTATCGAATGGATAAAAAAGTACAGGCTGACCTCCATTAAAAAATTTATTACTCGGGCTAAGAGTCCTCTGTTCATCGTCTTCCCCGCTCCCTTGGTTTCCGATTCAAGAAGTGTACTGACGGATGTAAATTTTTAATGGAACGCAGAGACATTGCAGCAGTAAGAGAGAAGTTTTTGCATACTATGCACTTCTTGCGTGCTGAAGACACCAGGCCTGTAGTGCACTTGGATGAAACTTGGAGGTTTCACAGAACCACACCAATAATATACAGGGTGTTACAAAAAGGTACGGCCAAACTTTCAGGAAACATTCCTCACACACAAATAAAGCAAAATGTTATGTGGACATGTGTCCGGAAAAGCTTAATTTCCATGTTAGAGCTCATTTTAGTTTCGTCAGTATGTACTGTACGTCCCCGATTCACCGCCAGTTGGCCCAATTGAAGGAAGGTTATGTTGACTTCGGTGCTTGTGTTGACATGCGACTCATTGCTCTACAGTACTAGCATCAAGCACATCAGTACGTAGCATCAACAGGTTAGTGTTCATCACGAACGTGGTTTTGCAGTCAGTGCAATGTTTACATATGCGGAGTTGGCAGATGCCCATTTGACGTATGGATTAGCACGGGGCAATAGCCGTGGCGCGGTACGTTTGTATCGAGACAGATTTCCAGAACGAAGGTGTCCCGACAGGAAGACGTTCGAAGCAATTGATCGGCGTCTTAGGGAGCACGAAACATTCCAGCCTATGACTCGCGACTGGGGAAGACCTACAACGACGAGGACACCTGCAATGGACGAGGCAATTCTTCGTGCAGTTGACGATAACCCTAATGTCAGCGTCAGAGAAGTTGCTGCTGTACAAGGTAACGTTGACCACGTCACTGTATGGAGAGTGCTACGGGAGAACCAGTTGTTTCCGTACCATGTACAGCGTGTGCAGGCACTATCAGCAGCTGATTGGCCTCCACTTGTACACTTCTGCGAATGGTTCATCCAACAATGTGTCAATCCTCTGTTGCTGTGTGTTTCCATTCCATGATTAATGTGATTTGAAGAGAAGTAATAAAATGAGCTCTAACATGGAAAGTAAGCGTTTCCGGACACATGTCCACATAACATATTTTCTTTCTTTGTGTGTGAGGAATGTTTCCTGAAAGTTTGGCCGTACCTTTTTGTAACACCCTGTATACGGCACGACTCCAAAGGAAACGGCGGTTTGGAAGTGCATACTGGTAGAGGTGGCCGATTAATCATCGCCCACGCTGGTTCATTAACCACAGGCTTCATACCAGAGGCCAAACTTGTTTTTCGTGATAGGAAAATCTCTTGCCAATCTGATTACCATTCAGAAATGAATGGAGAAGTTTTTAAGAATTGGTTTAGTCGACTGTTGTCTGCACTGGAAGAAGGGTCAATTATCGTGATGGATAACGCCAGCTGCCACTTCATTCAGATAGAAAAGCTGCCACGTTCAAATTGGCGCAATGCAGGTATTATGGAGAAGAGAAGAATGTTTCATTTTCAGCCGATGGACGAAGACTGAACTCCTGTCCAAGGAAGAAATCGTATGTGCCAAAAAGACTTACGAATTAGATCAACTGGCAAACGAAATGGGACACCAAGTGGTAAGTCTACCACCGTATCATTGCCAGTATAATTCCACTGAATTGATATGGGCCCAAGTAAGGCGAGAAGTAGCGAAAAGAAATACTACTTTCAAACTTGCTGATGTCGAGAAGTTAACACACGAAACTCTTGACAATGTTACTCAGCAGGACTGGGAGAGGTGCGTAAAACGCGTAGAAGCATTGCAAGAAACCGATTTCTTGAACCAGGGTTTAAGAGACACCACAGTGGAATCTGTGATGATACACCTGGCTGAAACAAGCGACAGTGATTCTGAAGACACGGAGTCAGAAGATCCTTCAGTTTAGGTAAGTACCGTCTATGTAAAAAGGTGACTTGATTTAAAAGTTTGTCTATTCATTTCAGTTGTAGAGGACATACTGCGAATGTTTCTCCCTTACAGAAGACGTCTGATAAATTTATTACAAGTGGTGGCGATTAATTTACTCGATAATAACTGTCAATTAAAATAAGATTATCAATTCCGCATTAATTAACAACAGTTTTTCCTAAAAACCTATATCGAATGTCTTAACATTCGGGTATAATCTTACTGCATTCGGTTTACTTGTACATACGAAATTTAACTCCTTTTTCTGTCGTAGAAGAATTTAATGGCTGTTTGGTAGTAAGGGTAATGCAGTTCATGAATGACAAAACGTTGTGGTGCTTCTGTATCTACTGTATATATAAACAGTGCAGTAACATCAGAACAATCCCAGCAGCTATTCTGATTCTCCGACAAGAGCATAAAAATGTGTGACATTTGACGACTTTTACGAAAAGCTAGAACGTAGAATTTTATTACTTTAGTGTGGCAGAGGATAGTATCCGATGGCTAGAGAAATAGAGGCTAATGTCCGTGATAAAATTGATTGTTCTGACCAGTCACTTCAATGCACTGTCTTCTCCGCCCACTTGGTCTTTAATTCAGAATATTTAATGATGGACGAAATTTGAAACACAAGACAGGGACACTGCAGTAATAAGAACGAGGTTTTTATATAGCAAGCTCGTATTGCGTGCTGAAGATAAAAGGCTTACAGCAAATTTAGATAAAACTTGGGTTTCACAAAACCTTTCGAACAAATATTTTGATCAACTTCAATGAAAATATTGACTTCAAAATAACCACAATTACTTTTACTTAGCGTATATGGCGTTTTGAGTGATGGATGCAGTGACGAAGGATATGTATTAGCAGCCAGAAAAATATTTTCGGGAAGTAGGGAATATTCTCGGTCACATTAAAGCGAGCCGTCCGAACAAAACCCTTGGCGATGGCCTACAACGACTCGCGCGCTGCTGCGCACGGAATATCGCGGAAGTAATTTACCTCTGTACGTGATACGATACAATAACGATGTCTGAAATGTTACCAAAAATAATTTTGTAGTTTTTTTAACAACTTTTTCGTGGGAAGTTTCTTCGCAGTCCTGCAGAAGGAAAATTCATCAGCTACTACATTTTTCGCTACGCAGTCGGGAGTTCCACACCTATTATAATATTTAACTTTTTATCTCAGAATGCTTTTATGTTTCCGAAATAAAAGACGCAGCATATGCATCCGTAAACTTTGAGGATGTTCTTTTTTTCAGTCCAATTACATTAGTGATTCTGTTACTACCACAGGTTCAAATAAAAAATTGTTTTCCTCCAAAATTTCTTGTAACGCTAGTTTTCGTGTTTTTCCCTAGCAGACACTGAGAATTTCCTTTTGGAAAGTACTCCATCATATTCTAGACTAAAAATAGAGTTTCCCAATAATATTTTTTTAAAATTTTTAAGAACATTTGAAATTATCACTATAAAAAACTGGCAATGCTATAAGGCGGCGAGATGACCTTGAAGCCCTATTGTCGTGCTGGCCACTATAGTTTGAAATATCAATCCTGTTGAGATCGTCTTCTTTCTGTATGTTTGGAATAAAAATATTTATGGACAGTTTTCGATAGAAAAAATGAAAGCCCATTTTGCATGTATTTGGAAGTAGCCAATGCAAACAACAGTCTACAATAATGTATGCGTGTTTGTGTGTGTGTGTGTGGGGGCGGGTGGGTGGCTGGGTGGGTGAATGGATGGGGTGTGTGTGTGTGTGTGTGTGTGTGTGTGTGTGTGTGTGTGGGCGGGTGGGTGGCTGGGTGGGTGAATGGATGGGTGTGTGTGACGGTGTGGGTACTTGTTTGTTTGTTTGTGTGTGTGTGTGTGTGTGTGTGTGTGTGTGCGCGTATTTTCGATGTTGCTAGACAGATGACTGGCTCGACGACGTATCATGTCCAGAAGAGTAAAGCGAATGAGACGTAAAATAACTGTAACCCAGAAGAGTAAAGCGAATGAGAGGTAAAATAACTGTAAAAGAAAACAGTCAAAAGATTTGTGAAGTCATTATGTCGAAAAGTAAGAAATACAGTGGATTAGAGAAACACATAACACGTCTTTGAATGGTGGTCGAAACCAAGTATTATCAGGAAAAGTGAGTAAGTAAGAAGAGTGATGATGACAGCACTTACATGGGAGACTTTACTTCTTGTGTCACACATATTCTCTTTTCTGATATTTGAAGCACTCTACATAGAAGTATTTTTGACACTGAAAAATTGTTGGAACTTTCGTACGCCATCGGACGTAGATGATACAAATATATCAAGGCCACACAACAGCAGAGTGCACAATCTACATAATTCACCACGTAAACGTCCTCTAGTACTCTTTAAAATAAGCCCTCCCGGTTAGCTGCCCGGTCTAACGCACTACTTCCAGAGCGGGAAGGCGTGCCGGTCCCCGACACAAATCCACCCGGCGGATTAGTGTCGAGGTCTGGTGCACCGGCCAGCCTGTGGATGGTTTTTAAAGAGGTTTTCCATCTACCCCGCCGAATACGGGCTGGTTCCCCTTACTCCGTCTCAGTTACACTATGTCGGCGATTGCTGCGCAAAAACTGTCTCCACGTACGCGTACACCATCATTACTCTACCACGCTAACATTTGGGATCACACTCATCTAGCATTAAACGTTCCCGGGGGGTCCACTGGGGGCCGAACCACACAATAACCCTGGGTTCGGCGTAGGGCGGCGGTGGGGTAGGTGGACTGCTGTGGTCCGTTGTGGGGTTGTGAACCACTAAGGGCCATGGTGGGACGTGGTCTTTCCGTCGTTTCTAGGTCCCTGGTTTAATACAAAATCAACACACTCTTTAAAATAATTCTAAGTTAACATTGACCTTTAAATTCTCTATCAGCGTCGCATTTTCTGTACACGGTTTGAGACGGTTGAGGCACATCAAATATTTCCCTAACTGCTTTAGTTCTTATTTTTAGACAAATGATTTCCAAAACATTTGTCTTTTTTTCAAACTTTTTGTGGTTTCTGAACTACGTGTGTTCAGAAATACTGAAATACAATATATTTAAAGATCTGTCGGTATTCTATTATTATTAAGAGTACATAGATCAAAAGAAAGCACAGAACTTTCAATTTATGCTGTGATATGATATTTATTTTATTTTTTAAGCGTGAAAGAAGGAAATCCACAATTTCTAATTTGATGAGAAGTGTAATTCTGATAACTTGTTCAGATCTTGCAACGGTAGACCTCATGCTCGCTACTATTGTGAAAGAGCAGATCAGTCGTAGTTTTACGATGACCTTCCATTCTAAGGTGCTTCAATGCGTCAAACGGTGGAAGGCCTCTCATATGCGCATATTCTTCGACAACTTCTGGTGAGGAGCAGCTTTAGAACAGTCGAGCTTCGACAATATCATCAAAAACGAGAAAAGAGTCCAAAGGGCAAAACGTGCACAACATCAGATTAGACCAGTAACGAATATTCGACTGCCCAATCAGACCACACCCGAATGCAAAGCAAGCCCTAGCGAATTGTAAGCAGGTATCGCCCTACTCATTGTCAACGGCAGCTGAAGTTGCTGGATTTTCGTGTTCAATTTCCCATCATAATCGTCACCAATCGGCTCGCCGGCCGAAGTGGCCGTGCGGTTAAAGGCGCTGCAGTCTGGAACCGCAAGACCGCTACGGTCGCAGGTTCGAATCCTGCCTCGGGCATCGATGTTTGTGATGTCCTTAGGTTAGTTAGGTTTAACTAGTTCTAAGTTCTAGGGGACTAATGACCTCAGCAGTTGAGTCCCATAGTGCTCAGAGCCATTTGAACCATTTGAACCAATCGGCTCAGAACCGTGGAGAGGTTTATTACTAGTTGGAACGTTCAGGACCGTCGAAACGGAACATAACTTATTGTGGTTGCTGACTTGCCTGAAGTTGATGTCGATGCCTCCAACGAATCTCAACAATTTCAACCAGTGCACCATTGATGAAACCTATGCCAACTGAAATGTTTAAGCTGAACACAGCCGAGCGTCGACTGCGATACTGATTTCATCATGAGTCCACCACAGTCATGTTGTTTCGTAAAATGCCTTTTATTTTTGCAGCCAGTTCTGCAAGCGTTAGATGGCTCCAGGCAATGCATGGTGAATTTGTTGGACACATGCAAGAGAACTGTTTCACTCTCTCCGATCTCAAATCAACTTCAACTATAGTTCGGCCTTAGGGGATTTCCATTTCGTCCTCATGTCCTCGTTGACCCCTCGGACACTACAATCGCATTGTACCCTGTCAGCACGTCTGCCACAGATCGCAACTTATTTTGTTCTGGAGAGTTGGCAAGCCTGTGACCTGCACGTTCTGTGATGAGGCGTCGCCTATTCGTGGTTTCATCGTCCTTCAACCATTTTTCACAGGTTCTCCTGAGAGTAGCAAATAAACAGCCGACTAGCTACGCTGCTTCCGAGGTGCTAGTTCCCAGGCGTCAGACCATAACAATCTGCCCTTTGTCAGTGTTAATGATATCAGTGGATTTCCCAGTTCCCGGCCTGTATCTTCACTAGTATGATTATCATTTCCTTAGTGTACAGCCCGCCTGCAAAGTCACCAGGAGGTATTTAGTCTCGTACTGGTCAGTGGTCGTACAGTTTTAGCTCATCAGTGAATGACATTTGGGGGTATTTTACGTATGACGTTTGATTACCCAAAAGCCATATACAGGGTGAGTCACCTAACGTTACCGCTGGATATATTTCGTAAACCACATCAAATACTGACGAATCGATTCCACAGACCGAACGTGAGGAGAGGGGCTAGTGTAATTGGTTAATACAAACCATAAAAAAAAGCACGGAAGTATGTTTTTTAACACAAACCTACGTTTTTTTAAATGGAACCCCGTTAGTTTTGTTAGCACATCTGAACATATAAACAAATACGTAATCAGTGCCGTTTGTTGCATTGTAAAATGTTAATTACATCCGGAGATATTGTACCCTAAAGTTGACGCTTGAGTACCACTCCTCCGCTGTTCGATCGTGTGTATCGGAGAGCACCGAATTACGTAGGGATCCAAAGGGAACGGTGATGGACCTTAGGTACAGAAGAGACTTGAACAGCACATTACGTCCACATGCTAACACCTTTTTATTGGTCTTTTTCACTGACGCACATGTACATTACCATAAGGGGTGAGGTACACTTACACACGTGGTTTCCGTTTTCAATTAGAGGAGTGGAATAGAATGTGTCCCGACTTGTCAGGCCAATAGATGTTCAATGTGGTGGCCATCATTTGCTGCACACAATTGCAATCTCTGGCGTAACGAATGTCGTACACGCCGCAGTACATCTGGTGTAATGTCGCCGCAGGCTGCCACAATACGTTGTTTCATATCCTCTGGGGTTGTAGGCACATCACGGTACACATTCTCCTTTAACGTACCCCACAGAAAGAAGTCCAGAGGTGTAAGATCAGGAGAACGGGCTGGCCAATTTATGCGTCCTCCACGTCCTATGAAACGCCCGTCGAACGTGTACCTCACCCCTCATGGTAATGTACATGTTCGTCAGTGAAAAACACCAATAAAAAGGTGTTAGCATGTGGACGTAATGTGCTGTTCAAGTCTCTTCTGTACCTAAAGTCCATCACCGTTCCCTATGGATCCCTACGTAATTCGGTGCTCTCCGATACACACGATCGAACAGCGGAGGAGTGGTACTCAAGCGTCAACTTTAGGTTACAATATCTCCGGATGTAATTAACATTTTACAATGCAACAAACGGCACTGATTACGTATTTGTTTATATGTTCAGGTGTGCTAACAAAACTAACGGGGTTCCATTTTAAAAAACGTAGGTTTGTGTTAAAAAACATACTTCCGTGCTTTTCTTATGGTTTGTATTAACTAATTAAACTAGCCCCTCTCCTCACGTTCGGTCTGTGGAATCGATTCGTCAGTATTTGATGTGGTTTACAAAATACATCCAGCGGTAATGTTAGGTGACTCACCCTGTATACAATACATACATGTCTCATTAATTCATATAAATTCCTCTTGCGGTCGAGTTAGTGGAAAGCAATGGAAATAAAAATAAGCTGTGAGTTTTTAATGCACTGTATTCCTCGTGAAAGGAAGGAGACATCTCTGCTACCTATGATGCTGTATCAAAGAGGTACACTTTTCAAGCAGAACTTCATTAGCAGCAAGGTAATACGTGTTGGTTAATATTTTTCATGTAAAACTTGTTGCGAAGTACCACGCCTCAATTTCTATGTGTTTGGTAAATGAGCAGAAGAAAATGACACCTGCTAACTGCAGGAAGTACCACATGCTTCCTGTAGCAGTATGCTGAACTAACAGACTTTCCAAGTATTTTAGTACAGAGCGACATGGGCCTGAAAACTCTGACAACTCCACCGGAACAATGGCACTTTTTTACTTTTATGGATACTGAATGAGCACATAACGTGGGAGCTACAAAACCATTTGTTAAGTAATGAAGGACACCAAACAGTTGTTATGGAGGGTGCTAGTCCTATTTATCAGCAAACAGCTACACGTGCAAACCAGAAAAATCGCGAAGTAAGTCTTATTTGATGAGATGAAACAAACATAAAAAGGAAGTAAGAGATTAACACCTGGAAAGTAGCAAAATATTACAGTTTACAACTTTTTCCGCATAATTTAAACTTTCTTGTCAAGTGATGTTCCCTGAAACTTCTCAAATTTTCATGCGAATAGTTCAGATATTGTTTTGTATCCCCATTTTACACCTTAATCCTGCATATCACCATCCATTCCTCGTACATTGCTAGATAAAAATGCTACACCCTCAAGGAAGAGGTCATTATATTGACAAGTGATGTCAGGTAGTTCATCATTGTGGAAGTATTTGAAACAAATGAAAAACATGTAGTAGGAATTGAAGTTCACACAGAAGAAATAAATTTGAAGCTTGCTGATGATATTGTTACTCTGTTAGAGACAACAAAAGACTTGCAAGAGCAGTTGAATGGAAGGACAGTGTCTTGAAAGGGTGATATAAGACGAACATCAACAAAAGTAAAAAATGGTTCAAATGGCTCTGACCACTATGGGACTTAACTTCTAACGTCAACAGCCCCCTAGAACTTAGAGCTACTTAAACCTAACCAACCTAAGGACATCACACACATTCATGCCCGTGGCAGGATTCGAACCTGCGACCGTATCGGTCGTGCGGTTCCAGACTGTAGCTCCTAGAACCACACCGGCCGGCAACAAAAGCAGACAACGTTAATGGAATGTTGTCTACTTAAGACAGGTGATGCTGAGTGAATTAGGTTAAGAAACAAGACTCTTAAAGTAGTAGATGAGTTTCGATATTTAGGAAGCAAAGTAACTGATGATGGCCAAAGTAGAGTGGCTATTAGATAGTCCGCAGCTTGTGGTCGTGCGGTAGCGTTCTCGCTTCCCGCGCCCAGGTTCCCGGGTTCGATTCCCGGCGGGGTCATGGATTTTCTCTGCCTCGTGATGACTAGGTGTTGTGTGATGTCTTTAGGTTAGTTAGCTTCAAACAGTTCTAAGTTCTAGGGGGCTGATGACCATAGCTGTTAAGTCCCATATAGTCTGGCTTTAGCGGTCGCACGCTCATCATGTTTGCTCCGTGAACGTTCAGTCTTTACACCACTGTTTTCGTGTTTCGTGCTCGTTTATTGACGTTTTGCACGTGAATTAAGCGTTATCAATTGAGCATTTGGTCTTCGTTCGTGTCATCTTTCTACGTAGTGCCGTTGGGATTTCCGCGTTGTCCGAGATTTCTTCGCTGCAGAACACCATGGCAAACTCCGTGACAAAAAACACCGTGATTTTCACCTTCGACAAGTACACCCGTCGAGTACAGCCCTCTGCACTTGAAATACATGACTGGATTACCGAGGTAATTGGCCTTCATTCTGAATCTGTTCATACCATGCAGCTAGACTTTGATGAATACTGCATTTTTGTAAAGTTTAACGATTCCGTGAGTGTAGACCGCTTTCTGGCAAAATTTGGCTATGAAACGGAATTTATACACCGTGATGGTACTATAAGTACTGTCAAACTCCGGAATTCCGAGTCTGTAATTAGGAATGTTAGGGTTTTGAATATTCCCATAGAAGTAGACAACTCGAAAATTAAAGATGTCCTTTCAAAGTGTTGGGTTGTCAGGCAAATAGTCAACGAAAGGTGGGCTTCGCATTTCAAGCTGCAGTGCTTTAACGGCATTCGCTCCGTGGAGATGGAAGTGAATGCAAACATTCCCTCCCACATTTTTGTTGACGGGCACAAGGCGCATGTTATGTACTCAGGGGAAACCCCTACATGTCATGTATGTAACGAGTCTGGTCTACTCCGTCAGGACTGCCCTCGCCGTGTTTTTGTGCTAACAAATAACGTTACGCAACGCCGGAAATTAACACTCAACGATTTGTTGCCAGCCAGTAATACAACAGAGCCGGCGGCTGTCGTGGATCCTGTTACTACCTCTGAAAATGTTGCACTTAATGTTAATGACTTTCCGTCTTTAAAACCTGCATGAACTGCTGAAATTCCGTCCCGTGACAGCGAGATTCCCACTAAAAAGCGTCCTCTAGAGGACACTGAAAAAAATGTTGATGAGGACTCTTCCTGTGAAACACCATTTGCCAAGAGGCCGAAGCCCAGTCCTGAAGATCTGTTGGAAGTGGAAAAAGGAGATGGAATGCAGGTCGATGTGGCTCCCACTTCCGCACAAGGATTTATACCGCCACGAACAGTACGAGGAAGTACCAAGTAAACAACCTGCTGACTCTGAAGCGCAACGCCGCGCCGAAGGAGGAAATAAACAAGCATCACCGCCTCGCCAGCAAGATAACACAACAGACACCACGCCGGAACCAAATATTGACGACTCGCAAGCCACGGCCGTTGCCCCATTCAGCCACCGCCAGCGGCTGCGACAGACACCGGGTCTTGCTGTCACGCGTCATCAAGCGAAAGCCACACCAGAGAAGAAATACACCAAGAAAAAGAATATTAAATAAGAAGTCATCAGGGCCAACACTGACGAGAAGAAAGAGAATGGCCACAGTGACCTATAGCAATGCATTGTCAGGATTTCAGGATACTTTTCTTCTCAAGCTCTTTGTTTAAAAACAGTGCAAATTTTTCTAGGAAGTTAGTACATGTAATGGGCACACAGCTTGTAAAGATCGTGCCTTGTAGGGAAGCACGTTGCTGCTATAATCATACCGATCCTCATCCCAAATAGCTTCTTCTGGTATGTCTGTGATGCAAGCTTATAGCATTACTACTATTAACATTAATAAAATACAGTCACCCTTGAAATTGGCAGCACTAAAAGAATTCTTGTACCAGTCCGGGACAGATATCGCGTTGCTACAAGAAGTTGCAATAACGGAATTTCGGATCCCAGGCTTTTTTGAAATTGTTAATGTTTCTACGGAAGCCAATATCGGTACAGCCATTCTTGTAAGGGAAGGCATTCCGGTGACTGAAATCGAACGACTAGAATCAGGAAGAGCCATAGGCATAAAAATTTTCGATGTGACAGTGCTTAACCTTTACGCCCCATAAGGAAATTCCCACAAATTGGATCGTGCGAAGTTTTTTCAAGATGAACTGATTTATTTATTGAGGAAAAATCCGTGTTCTCTTATACTAGGTGGAGATTTTAACTGTGTTTTAAACCAGAAAGATCATCAACCCAACTTCAACTACTCGCCACAGTTAAAAAAGTTAGTAAGTGATCTACACCTTAAGGATGTGTGGGAACTTCAGCACCCGCCGTCAGTCGGGTTCACGTATATAACCAGCCACTCCCGCAGCAGACTAGATAGAATTTACGTGTCACCAAATTTGCAAAATTATTTATTATACGTTGTAACTATTCCCGTGTATTTTAGTGATCACAGTACACTTTTAACTTGCTTTAATTTAAGTGTACAGCCAACCCGTCGATTCAGAGGCCAATGGAATTTAAATATCTCTGTTTTAACTGACGAAGAACTGGAACAGGAAATAAGAGTAGCGTGGACTATGTGCCTCCGCACAGTAGACAAGCACCCAACAGTCATTGACTGGTGGACTAGGAGGGCTAAACCAAGGCTGCGGAAAGTTGTCATGCAGTATAGTGCAGCGAGGCACAGGGAATTGAGGAATACAATGGAGTTTTATTATAAAGTTTTAAGAGACTTATATCAACAGGCCCATGATGACGTAATTCGTCTGAATGATATCAAAAAAATAAAAGCCAAGTTATTAAGCATTAAACGGCGACAGATGGAGGGTCTCAAAATTAAATCGAAAGCCACATCAATCGTAGCAGATGAAACAGCTTCTCTGTATCACTTGGTGCGGCATGCTAAAAACAGACGTCTAACTTTAATTGATGAAGTCCAGACGCATACTGGTACGAGGCTCACATACCAGAAACAAATACTGGACGAAGTCCACTGGTACTATGAAACCTTATATGCCCCTACCACAGAGGAAGATGCAGCTCTCGAGGACTTTCTCACTGTTTTAGGTCCACAGTTGTCGGGAACAGACAACGCTGACATCCTGTCACCTATTACTAAAGATGAAGTGCATGAGGCAGTGCGTAACTCACCTCTCAAAAAATCTCCGGGACTTGATGGCCTCCCTGTGGAGTTTTATGCCCGCTACTGGTCTATAATTGGGGACAAGATCACTTCCATGGCAAATGAGGTCCTGAACGGAAAACCGGTCACTGCAGAGTTTAAGGAAAGTAAAATAGTACTGATTCCTAAGAGTAAAGGCAAAACCAACTTAAACAATTTTCGGCCTCTTTCGCTACTAAATTCTGATTACAAAATAATTTCACGTATTATCAACTAAAGACTCTCTGCCTTTTCCAACAAAATATTGAGTCATCATCAATCTTGTTCTCCAACCAGAACGATATTCGAAAGTCTATCTGCATAGAGAGACGTCATTGCAATTACCTCAGTGACAAGTATAAAATGTGCGTTAATCTTTATAGATTTCAACAAAGCTTTTGACCGCGTTAGTCATAGATACCTCTTTGCGACGCTGTCAAGAATGGCTTTCTACCCCCAGATTGTGAACATGCTAAGGAATATCGCAACAGGTATAAATGCGAAAATAGCAATCAATGGCCAAACATCCAAACCCATACAGATAAGGCGAGGGGTTCCACAGGGCAGTCCCTTACCTATGTTTTTATTTTCCGTATCTTTAGAGCCCTTCCTCCGCTCTGTCCACGCAAGATTAACAGGCATAACATTGAGTGGTGAGAAAACTGTCATACGAGCTTATGCTGATGACGTGGGCGTTGTAATACGGAATAAGGAGGAGACAGTTACACTGGAAAGAGAAATCCAAAGGTATTGCCTAGCGTCGGGAGCGACAGCAAATGAAAACAAAAGTCAAATATTGAATCTACGGGGCCTAGATCACCTTCGACTGGCATGGGCAAAACAAGACAACAAACATAAAACTTTGGGAATAACCTTAATGGCTTGTCCGATGCGGATGGCTGCTTTTAACTGGACGGAAACTAGGAGGAAAGTTCATGGTGCCGTAATGGAGAACATCCATCGAACTATGGACCTGGTGCAAAAAGTCAGATTCATCAAAAATGGTTCAAAAGGCTCTGAGCACTATGGGACTTAACTTCTCTGGTCATCAGTCCCCTAGAACTTAGAACTACTTAAACCTAACTAACCTAAGAACATCACACACTTCCATGCCCGAGGCAGGATTCGAACCTGCGACCGTAGCAGTCCCGCGGTTCCGGACTGCGCGCCTAGAACCACTAGACCACCGCGGCCGGCCCAGATTCATCAACTCCTGCGTTTTGTCTAAAGCGTTTTTCACTGCGCAGGTATTTCCAATCGCTAAACTAGCAGCGAAAGGGATCATGTCCAATGTTACCAATTATTTATGGCGAGGAGACATATTCAGGGTTGGTGCGACTACCGTTATACTGGATGTCAGAAACGGGGGCCTCGGTTTGGTGGACATTCCTCAAACGGACTTTCCATATACTCAGAGAACTTCCACATGTCTAACCGCAAAGCTCTTTGAGGCTGTCACACCCCATAGCCCGCAAGCACCGATTGATGTGCGAAGGATTAATCGCCCGTCTGCAGTATGTGAGGAACTTTTTCCTCGAAGCAAGTTATCTTAGTGACGAAATCAGAAGCAACACACGTATCACAGTGCGCGACATCATACTTGAAAGGAAGTTAAATGAGAGTAGAAACCAAATTGAAACGAAATTCTCAAATTGTGACTGGAAAGCTGTATGGCGGAACATCAACTATGCCGGGCTATCTACAGACGCTATTTCCGCATGGTACAAAACAGTTAATGATGTCATCAGCACCAACGAGAGACTATATGGGATGGGTTTAAACCAGACACACCTTTGTGGAAAATGCAATCTGGCGGATACACTCAGCCACAGATTCACCTGTGGTGGCAATGTGCATAACTGTAATTGGATCAGGCAACAAATCGCCTTTCACACCAGATCCTCTACGGAATATATAACGCCATCGCTCCTCCTGAGACCAGACATGACATACTTTCTGAAATTAAAAACCAACGCCATTAGCTGGTTACTGGGAAAATATGTTAGTTATGTCATCCACACACTTGGGACGGACAACGAGATAGAATTCCGCGTTTACATGAAGTGTGAATATGCAAAAATCAGCACGTATCGCAACCACAAGAAGCACTACGGCAACATGGGTGTTGGTTAAATATGTTGAACCACTACAACACCTTGAACGAGAACGAACAGAAGAAAATTAAAAGTCACTTGGTTTCTTATTATTATTTACTATTACCTTGCTTCCGGAACTTTTTTTTTCAAAACATTTTGTTCAAAATTACTCGTGTTCGACTTCCAAAGTATTTGTGTGATTCGAGAAGAATTGTTAAGTTTTTTTATCAGTGTTCAGTTTCTACTCAGAGAAGAGGTTTCTTTGTCTTTCTTACATCGGAGAATGGGAATATTGTGTTAAGATTTCTGCACACTTAGTGCTATGACTCAACAGGGAACATGAAAAAGGGGTGCGAGGGGTTTGGGCCTCGACGCACTGGCAGTGCCGTGAACAGACCCCACTGCTAGTGCGGCGTGTACCACGCCTTGACCATCCTAAAACTACAAAAAAATAAATAAATAAATATAAAATTAAAAAATAAATAAAAAATAAAAAGAAAATAAAAGTGGTTAATAAAAATTGGATTGCTGAAAAAAAGGATGGATTAAAAAAAGTGGATAGAGAAAAAAAGGAGTAGCGAAAAAAAATAGTGCACAGAGCCATTTTTTTGGCTATTAAATGTGGACTGGCAATGGCAAGAAAAGCGTTTCTGAAGTAGAGAAATTTATTAACATCGAGTATAGGTTTAAGTGTCAGGAAGTCTTTTTTGAAAGTATTTGTATCGAGTGTCGCCAGGCATGGAAGTGAAACATGGACGATAAATAGTTTAGACGAGAAGTGTGTGTTTCAAATGCGTGTGAATTGCTAAGGAACCAAAGTGCTGAGGTCATCGATCCCTAGACTTACACACTACTTAAACTAGTTTAAACTAACTTATGCTAAGAACAACACAGAGACACCCAAGGACGAGGGAGCACTCGAACCTCCGGCGGAAGGGGCCACGCAATCCTTGACATGGCGCCTCAAACCGTTTGGCCATTCCGCGAGGTAGACCAGAAGTGAGCAGAAGCTTATTAAATGTAGTGCTACAGACGAATGATGTATATTAGATGAGTGGATCACGTAACTAATGAGGATCTACTGAATAGAATTGAAAAGGAAAAAAAATTTAGGCACAACCTGAATAAAAGAACGGATCGATTGATAGAACACACAATCTGAGACATCAAGGGATAACCATTTTAGTACTGGAGGGAAGTGTGGAGGATAAAGATCGCAGAGGGTGACTAATAGATCAATACAGTAAGCAGATTGAGAACTATGTAAGTTGCAGTAGGTACTTGGAGATGAAGAGGCTTGCACAGGATAGAGTAGCGTGGAGAGCTGCATCAAACCAGTCTTCGCATTGAAGACCACAAGAACATGGTAACAAATTCAGACTAAATGCAACATGTCACAGTTGCGAAACAGTCATATCACTAAACAGTGTACCCATCTTCGGCATCAATGCTGGCGTGTATTCTCGGAAGCAAACTATCATAAAGAAGACGAATAGTATCCAGCAAGAGATTGTCCCAAACATCTTATGCCTTTCGTTCCAGTTCTGCAATGGTTCTTGCAGGCCCTGGAGAACGAGTAATCTGCCGCTTCATCATTTCCCATACGTGTTGAACTGGCGAGAGATCGCTGATCTTGCTGACCGGGGCCGTTGTTGTACACCACGAAGAGCAGTGTGTGAACGTGTATTCTTCTACTGAAAACGTACGGCACATTCCTGTCGGAGAAATAGCAGTAGCATTGGGATAACTACCCTACAATGAAGCGGGCACTGGTTACTGTACCCTGAAGAAGCACCAGATGTGACCGTGAGTTGTAATTGATGGCCTCCCACACCGTGAAGCCTGGGACGGAACCTGCGTGTAGTGGGTGAATACACTCTGGTATAGACAACTCACCATACCTACGCCATACACGTGTACACCCATCACTCACACAGACAGGACCTACTCTCATCACTGAAGACATTAGGGCACCTTCCTCTCTCCGAACAACGCTTTCAACACAGCAGATTAGCCTTGCTTGACGGTATCATGGTGTCAGGGGCATACTGGCCACAGGCAGACGTGATTGTAAACCTGCTACAAACAGAGGGTTCCCATACGACACAGTAGGTGAGGTGCAATATGTGTCTCCGGATGATTTTCGGTCGGCCCCGTTGCTCGTACATCGAACGTGCGTTTGTACTACGCAGACGTCCGTAACCTGGTCTACACCTGTGGGAACGTCCGACAGACCACTACTCAAAGAGCGACACACCACAGATACACCGTACCCAAGATATACTGATGTCCGTCGATAAATCCATCCAGCTTCACGCAGGCCCGCAATACGACCCCTCTGAAATGGCTGAAGCTATTCAGCAGGAGTACGTGTTAGTCGACGAGCATGGTTGTACCCTAGAATGAATGTTGAAATCACTGTTCTCGTTTAAACTCAGCACAGTTACTGCCTGCAGAGTCAAAATAGAGGGCGCACAGACCGGCTTCCTGGGCGCCATCTGGTCGCCGATGACCGTCAGAAATGAATCATTATCATTACAACCCCTCAGTAGGCACCTACTACATCTTGGTGCCACTGAATACAGTCTTTGAGGGCGTTTCATCTTTACAAATATATCAATACTGCTACATTTCTCTTTCCTGTCTCTTATTGTGTATCCTGCTTTTCTCAAAAACTAATTTCTGCTGTCTTACTTTACTAGTCGCTTTCCAATAGGAGATCGTCCTTAACCAGTATTGTCCTTTCGCCATTTGTAATTTTTCTCTTTCTTTAGAATCGTCTTTCTTGCAATCAAGCAGAAGAAGCAAATTTTCTAGATTAATGGGTGTCTCTTCTCAGTTTCTTCTTCTTTTTTTTTTACTTGTAGAGTGCCATTAACGTAATTGAACCTTCCAGTTACGTTTCCATAGTCAACTTCTTCATAAACATAGAAACTATCCTCGTAAATTATACACATCTCCCGATTCAATGCCTCCCTTGTAGCATTTTGTTGTACATTTAATAAGTTCTACTCCCATAAGGCCAAGACTTTTTGGTATAAATATTGAGATCCTAATTCTAGCTGCAGTCAAGGAAAGTTCATTAGTAGCTCCTCACTAGGATTTTTCCCTGTAAGCAGCCGTTACCAGGTGCAATTACATGAAATAGAAAAGTAAAAGATCTTTTCGTGGACATGAAACTGGCATACAAGTTAACGCTTCGGTCGGAATGTAGCGTATTAGTATTTTAACAACTCCCTGTTACAGGCAATAGTTTGCCGTCCATTAAATTCTGGTTTCAAGCAATTTCTAATTTATTTCAACGTCGCTAAAAGGAGCATTTTAAAACATAAAACACTAAAACTGTAATTAATGTTGCTTTATCATCTGTTCCATTTTGGATCATTGATTGTAGTAAGCATTTTGAAATAGCCGTTTTACGTTCAAAACTACATGTGGTGTCGTCCGGAGAACGGGATACCAAAGACAAGGTTCGCACTTCGCAAAGAAACCACAGAAGGATGTAGTCGCTGCATGACGCACCGACGAATGAAAAACGTCGGCGTAGTTACTCCTTCTACACCTTCGCTACAACACCGCAATCGATGGTGTACTTACGGCTGAGTAGAGGAACGCTCGGCCTAGTTCAGAGTCACCGATAAAGACGACAGCATCGTCTTAGGTAGGAAGTCAGTGTATTAACTGTCTTATGCAGAACTTTAATGCTAACCTTATGTCAGTTATAATTCAAATGACGAGTCTCTAAATCTCTCTACATCAAGTGATACTTTAATACTCAGAGACAGTTGTAAATACTCAGAACATTCCTGTGGAAAAAGAATTGTACCACGTTAAGTAAATTTTAATAACTATTTTGTAATAAGGTGAACTAAAATTTTATGTTTTACAGTTTCACTCAGTTTCCTCCCGAAGCAAACCAAAGAATCCACCGTTGTACTGGCGTGTGTATTTTCGTGCAGCATAATATTACATAGCCTTTATTATGTTGCTGTTGGGTGCTACGCCTATTTGTTTTATGGAAATTATCATTACCAGTCAAAAATGAATTATGGAAGACTGATGTGAATATTGTACAATTCGCCTCATAAAACCCCGCACTGGCACAAAATTTGTTCATCAGCTAATACCACCACAAACAGGTTTAATATTTGATGAGTATGTCACTCGCGGTCTACTTGCCTAAAGGAGCGAAAAATCAGTTTTTCATCTGTGCAAATTATGAGAAACTGCAGCAATAAATTTAATGTGTGCTAAAGAAATCAGTCGCTCGCACAGTGCGTGACATGAAATACATACTAAGCCGCAAAACTTCTGTGACAGGTGTGGAAGAAACCATAACTCATGTCACGGCTTAGTGCCAGACAAAGCGAAGTAAATTATGATGGTGCCCCGCATACAGATTACAAGTTTTTCATCTTATCTGACCTCGATTCCGTATTAAACAGAATATGCTGAATTATACATAACCATTTGTGAGAAAGTACAGGAGAAAAATTTACAAGAAAAATTTCGGTAAAAGGACAGAAGTGTGAAAACAACAAAACACTTTGGATGGATATTACATTACAATAGTAAATGTGACAGACTGCACAGTAAGTAAAAACAGAGAGACAATTGTTGTGTCGTTCTGCATACCTGCAGAGGAACACATCTCCACGAAAATTAAAATCCACAAACCCAGTAGCCTCCCTTGCGTAATGTATAAGAAACTGACTACAGGCATTACAGGTTAGACGGAAATCAAAACATTTGATTTTAACCAAGTTAAGGAACAAGTTGGATTTAGAAGTGTGTGTCGCACAGTTAATTGTCTACAAATTTTGATTGAATACAGAATGAGTATTAATTGGAAGATTTCTTCAAAACTTCGTGCTGTTCAAAAGTTTAATCAGAGAGGGCTCTACCATAGCGAGGTTGAAGTGAGCGCGACGAACACTGGTCGAAAACATCACCATATTTTGCGAGGAAGAGAGCACCAGTGACGTCACGGTCAGCAGTGTGGCTATGTAACTACGAGGCCACGGCGATCCGGCTGTCATTTAACACATGACAATGGCCGAGAAGAGGTCAGTCGAAAGCTCGTGTGATTTGAACCATCTGACACGGCTGGAAGCGCGAGAAGATTCTATTAATTCATATTGCCGCGGGGCCATGCTTTCATATTCCGTTCACATGCAGTTGTTAAAGGTGAGCAAATTCAAATTCTCTTCCACAGCTGGTCTCGTTCAATACGATTTTACTGTGATATTTACAACGTAAAGCTTGACAACCAAATCAAGTATGCTAAACGTACCGTAACTACTTTAATTTGTTGAGATAAAATCTGCGACGCACAAACAGAACTGAAGTAAAGATCGTACAATGCACGCTTTCATGGCCGATGCCTAATGCTGAGAACATCTTCAGAGACTGTAACAGCACATTTAGTTGATTTCCCAACTTAATGAAACTCAGCAAGTCGAACTATTAAAAGGAACCGTAGAGCGTTGGGAACGCACGCCATCGTACAGCTGGCAAAGTTCGCGAAGTAGCGTCGACGTGTGTTATTCAGTGTACAGTGCGATAATCTGTCAATATAGACTGGTGTACAAAATTTAGGTATGAAAGTAACTTTTACATGGTGTCACTGCGAAGTAGTTCGATGAAACTTGGACTATACATAGAAGGAATTGCTCAATACAATACAGAATAACTGAAAGAAGATTTTTTTAAGCAATGAGACACTTTCTTTCAAAGACAATACTTCACTGAAGTCAACGCGATTTATGATCTTCCCCTGGATGTTGCAAAAGGCGGGACATGGTTCTCAGTTGGATGTGAGATCACCACAGTCAGCAGTGCATTTATGATACGTACTCCCATGCTGGCCACAAGGTTGGTAAAAGGTAGGGAATTTCATTTCTCCAGCAATGCGGTTGACAACTGCTGGATGGTGCATGTGGACTTTCTATAATATGTCTCCAAAACACATCCTAAACGTGCTCGATGGGAGTTACGTCTGAGGAAAGAGCACACCAATTCATTCACCTAACAGTCTCTCATTCCAAGAACTCCTCCACATTCACTGTTCGATGTGGTCGCGTAGTTTCATCCATAAAAGTGCAGTCAGGGCCGACTGCAACCCTGACAAGGCGAAAGTGGGGAAGGAGTAAAGTGTCGCAATAACTTTAATCGGTGATTGTATAGTGTTCAAAGATTTGGAGGACAATAGTCCATGCAACATTATGTCTCCCCACAACATAACACCTGGAGCACTGAAACGATAATATTCGACTAATGCTGGACATGCCCTCTTTTGGTGAGAAGGGGAACACATAAGGCAACTAGGAATACTGTCGAACATGATCGTATTGGTGGTCCGAATGTTTTGAGATGGGGAAGCAGGATGTTGCTTGCGCGTATTGACCTCCAAATCTCTGAATATGATACACTCATCGGTCAGTGTTGCTGTGACACTGTGCTCGTTTCCCATGCGCGTCTTTTCAGAGGTGCGTTAGGCCCTAGCTGTATTTTTATGGATTACAATGCGTTTCCCATCGAGCAGTGCATGTGGAGGAGCTGCTGGAACGGGAGGATTTTCGGCGAATGGACTGGCCTGCCAGTTGTGTCTAGTTGGGGTATATTAGACGTGATCGTTGGGGAGTGGCTACAGGGCAATGTTCAACGCTATTATGTTATAAATAGCGTATATTGCCTGAGGATGCACCGATAAGTGGTGCGAAACCGGTCGCAGGTTTAATAACAATCATTAATACAGCCAGTGCGGAATTTTCTTTGGAAAAATGTCGAAGTTTGGCTGTGATTGCCCGCCCTGCAAAACAACTCCTTACTAGCCTCTTTGGCAACACGGGAGCCCCTTTGCAGAGCACGTATTGCTATCCGTCGTGATCACACACCCTATTAAGAACCATGTCACGCTGTGATTACGTTGGCTTTCCCGGCGTCTTGATTTAAAGCTTACATTGGCCGTTCGATTCGCACAGTGCATGACAGGTGTGTGGAACATTGCCGTCATACGAGGCTACAACAGCCGGAAAAATCGGCAGTAGCGGAACACTGCTTAAATGAGTGACACAGTATGAAATTTGATGAAACTGTGGTAGTTGCCAACATTTCCGGTTTTTGGAACAGTGTCTATAAAGAGGCGATTGAAATTAGGTTGGCTGATAATTTAATCAACAGAGACAGTGGGTTTCCTCTTAGCAAGACGTGGAATCCTGTATTATCTCGCATCAAAACTGAACGTTCTTCGGTGCGGCCCTGAGTTCGATATATCGTTGCCAGCAGTGTTTCACTAAGGGCGGCGCCACCTCCCTGTCTTGGAAGGCAGAAACCGTGATGAACGGCGCATGCGCCGTGTACTGAACGGTGGCCTATATAGGACGTCGATTTGCAACCTGGCGTCAGTACTCAGCGGGACTCATCAGCAGAAGCAGCATTTTCCTGAAGATGGCGACCAGTTAGATCGCCGAAATATCGAGTGAAGTTGATTTTAGGATCCGGTCAACAACCATGTCCCGCTTTTTTTAAGGTCCAGGGGACAGTCATTAATTGCGATGACTTCTGTGTAATTGTTGTCTTTGAACAGAAGTGTGTATGTATTATCCAAGTTTCATCGAGCTATCTTACTTGGTAGTGACACATCATGCGAAAGCCACTTTCGTTTGTCGTTAAGTTCTGCACCCCAGTGCAGTTCAATCTAGATCCAGTCATTACAGTGCTAGGAAATTCGAAGAAACCACAGCAAATAGAAAACACGGAAGCAAATTCAACACATAAAGAAAGGTCTGACATTAGCGTTGTGGAAATTATTTGCTAAAAAAAGGAGCTAGCGCCAATTCCTCTGCAGTACTAGCTCCATAACACTGGCCAGCATGCCTCCACGATCTCTGGCAGCATACGGATGAAGTCGCGATCTGAACGTTGCAGAGTTACGAATGGACAGATCGGCTTTCTGAGAGTTTTTAGGTCTTAAAATCATCTAACTACGCTTTCACAGCCTCTACGGATGTCTCCAGCATTAGGAAACAAAGCGATAGGCACTCATATATGCCTTGGACTGCAGCCTAATTCCACCAAGAATGTACTAAAACAGATCGTTCAAAAGGAATCAGATTGTTGACATTCTAGTATTCCCAAATTATATTTTTTAACGTAAAAGCTCTAAATTTCTGCAAAGTTGGCATCCTCAAACAAATTACTGGCAGATCTTCTGCCACGTTATAAATAATTGTCGCTTCGGCACAAATTCTTCCGATAGTACTTCTCAGGCCTTGACTTTTACCGCCAACAATCACTGTATGGCTGCCGTTTCCTGCTACAGCTCAATAACGGTGTATTTAGGACCTGCGGTTTTCAGGCATCTTATGATCCATCCGAATTTCCCTATGCTGATCAGACCTGGTTATGGCGAGCGAGGTGGCGCAATGGTTAGCACACTCGACTCGCATTCGGGAGGACAACGGTTCAAACCCACGTACAGCCATCCTGATTTCGGTTTTCCGTGATTTCGCTAGATCGTTTCAGCCAAATGGCGGGATGGTTCCTTTGAAAGAGCACCAGAATTCCTTCCCTATCCTTCCCTAATCCTATGGGACTGATGACAACGCTGTTTGGCCCCCTCCCACGAGACCAACCAACCAACCTGGTTATGTCTCTTTTTCTGTGCCCAGCATGTGTAGTCCCGTAAGCCCTGTCGACTCCAGATCTAGTGACACCAGCATAGCACCGCGATACTAGCCTCATTCGGAATGCTGGCAACCATTCGACATTTATTTCGTGCTGTGGGTCTGCGACCAAGTAGGTCACTTATTCACTGGGAAAGTTCCGTCGACTGTTTATTTGTGTATTAAGAGTATGTTAATTAAAAGTGTGAATTATCTGTCTTGTGGATTTGTAGTCCACCTACTGAAGTGAGCACACAACTTTGTAACGATCGTGGTATTGTTATTTTAACCACTAAGTAACTAAATGGCGTTCATTTTCAAATTTCGACTATATCACTTAGTCTCCTTTTGCCTAAATACCTGAGTCAGAAGTAGCGTTATCGCAGTTCAGCAAACAGCAGCTGATCAAGATCCGACGCCTCGTCTTCTGTAAGCAGGGACAACTGCAGTGGTTAGACAAAAATATGGAAACGATGCAGTAAAAGAATGCTTGAACATACATGCAGATGATAGCCAAGCCTGCAGACTGCCCTGTTGTATGAGACAACAGACGCAAATGTCCTCCATATGTTGCAAGTGTCGATCGTGGTCAGAATAGCGTTCTGTGCAGTTGTGAGTGCATTACGTTGGAACTAAGTCAATTCTAACGTGGGGAAATTGTTGGTGCTCGTATGGTGGATTCTTTTGCAACCAAAGTAGCCAAAGTGCTTGGTGTTTCAAGCGGTTCCGTGTCGAAGGTGTATATAGCATACAGGGAAAGTAGAAGAACATCATCATCTAAGCGATGGTGACAGACTGTCACTAAGAAGGACTCTGACAAAAAATAAGATGACGACAGGAGAAAAAGTCACTGCAGAACTGAACCTGTCAACACCTAAACAACACCAGTGGGGCTTCAGTTGCGGGGAATTGCAGGAAGAGTTTGAAATCCAGTACCACTCATCGGTAACGAAAATGTCTGAAACAGGAAAACTCGTGCCAAACCTGGACTAAGGAACAACCGAATAATGCCATTTGGTCGGATGAGTTTTGTTTCACGCTGTTCCCAAAGTCTGGTCGTGATAACGTCCCGTAACAAAACCCGGTGGGTGGATGATTTGGCTAGTCGTATCGAGGTATCCTCTGTGTCTCATAGTTATTCTGCATCGTCGCATTTCTGCCAAGGCTCATGTGAGCATTCTGGCTGTTCAGATCCAACCCCCTCGTGATACTGTGTTCCAAGACGACAGAACTCCTGTTCACGCAGCTCACATCGTCCAGGACTCGTTTTGTGAGCATGAGGATGAACTGTCGCATTTCCCCTGGTCACCATAGTCGCCAGACCTCAAAGTTTTCGAGGCTTCATGGTCTCCTTCGGAGAGACGGGTGCATCGTCCATATCCACCTCCGTCATCGTTACTTAAATAATGGTATAAGATCCCCTTGAAAAACATGCAGGGCCCGTATTTATCTATTCTGAGACGACTGGAAGATGTTTTGAATGCCAACGTTTTCCATACACCGTATCAGGCATGGTAATGTTTTTCTGGTGCTTCCACACTTTGTCTACACACTGTGCTCAGGGTGAAGGAGGCAGGTCAGTAAAATTACAGAACTTCCGATGCGTTAACATCCACCTGCGACTGGGAGGGGGGGGGGGGGGGGGATCGCAGTTGGATGTTAACTCATCGCTGTAGGGGGTTGCTTATACACCAAATAACAAGAATTAAAATTAAAAACGTTGCATGCTTTCTATGTAGTTTAACTACCAATTCCCACATTTGATACGCTGAATCCTGGTAGCAGACAGCACCGCTATCGATGACTGGCAGTGAGGTCTAGCGTCCAGCAGCTGAAGCGCTTGACTGGCGTGACCTCCCGCACAGCACAGCACAGCAGACATGAAGGCGCAGTAATTGGGCCGGAGCTAACGGCCGCCTTCTGTAATTGGACTCGTGAGCTCAGTGATGTCTCAAGGACACACCTCGGGGCTCCGTGTGGCAGGTGCCGCTTCGTTCCCCGTTTCTTCTTAAACTTGAGCTCGTTAGCTTAATTGGCCATCATCTGCTGCTCATATGTGCTAAGCTTCATAAAATACGGCAATAAGCGACGTTCTCTTCGGCGCTTAGGCCTACCCATAAAACAGACGAAAGCCCTCCGGCTTGCACATTGCGGTTCTGATCGGCAAGAAGGACGGTAAGAAGGGCTAGTTCAAATATAAGAACTTTAAGTTCCGTTGCCACATTTCTCCAGATAATCGTAACGAACGAGTGATCTCATCCTCCATTCGTGGTATGTTTTCCTATTTGCAGCCGGATCCTCAAATAATTTTGACATAACACACACCCTGAGGCAGAAAAAAGATAAGAAAAACAAGAAAACATACGCACCACGAAGGAATTATCCGAATGGGACTGAATACAGTAAATGCGACGTAAATGTATAGAGAAGCGAATGATGACAGTTTTAGAAAAACTGCATGGTTTATCCGAGAGAAAGACCTTCGCAAATTGAGCAAGTCAGTAACGACCTGATCCACCTCCGACCTTTATGCAAGTAGCTAATCGGCTTGGCATTCACTGAGAGAGTTGTTGGATGTGTAAGTAGGCTGTTTAGGTTTTTATGTTGGTAACGTCACGTAGCGCTCTGTATGAAAATCACTGACTGTGGTGTGTGCAGTCTGTGGGTGGTTTGCATTGTTGGAGTTTGCTATTGTAGTGTTGGGCAGTTGGCTGTTAACAGCGCGTAGCGTTGTGCAGTTGGAGGTGAGCCGCCGGCAGTGGTGGATGTGGGAAGAGAGATAGAGTTTTGAGAGCGGACGATCTGGACGTGTGTCCATCAGAGAGAGTGAATTTGTAAGACTGGATGTCATGAACTGATATACATATTATGAATTTTGAACACCATTAAGGTAAATACATTGTTTGTTCTCTATCAAAATTTTTCGTTTGCTAACTATGCCTATCAGTAGTTAGTGCCTTCAGTAGTTAGAGTCTTTTATTTAGCTGGCACTATTGGTGCTCGCTGTATTGCAGTAGTTCGAGTAACGAAGATTTTTGTGGGGTAAGTGATTCATGAAAGGTATAGGTTATTGTTAGTCAGGGCCATTCTTTTGTAGGGATTTTTGAAAGTCAGATTGCGTTGCGCTAAAAATATTGTGTGTCAGTTTAAGCACAGTCATTTATAATTTTTCTAAGGGGACGTTTCATAGATGTTCTCCAGAGGGAAATCGTACCAAATTCTTTGCAATGGCCACATTGTATCGTCCGAACCCCGAGCTGGTTCGAGAGCCCTGCCCATAATGCTCCAAATGTTCTCAGTTGGGGAAAGACCCAGCGATCTTGATGGCCTAGGCGGAGTTTGTCAAGTACTAAGACGAGAGACAAACTCACCATGTGTGCGCGTGCATTATATTGCTGAACTGTAACCCCAGGATGGCTTGCCATCAAGGACAACAAAAAGGGACGCAGAATATCTTCTACGTACCGCTGCGCTGTAAGGGGACCGCGGATGACAACCAAAGGGGTCCTCCTATGAAATGACACCCCAGACCATTACTCCTGGTTGTCGAGCCTTATGGCGGGCGACATTCAGTTTGGTATTGCACCGCTGCCCGGAGCGTCTCGAGACACGTCTTCGACCTGGAATCTCACTGACTGGAGTAGAACTGTCTTCAATGATGAGTCCAGCTTCGAACTGAGCCCCACTGACCAGCGGAGACGTGTCCCAAAATGTCCCGGATAGCGGTGGGATACCAACCTGATTGTCGCCCGTAATATGGGACGACGACCGCAAGTGGTGGTCTGGGATGTCATTTCTTTTCATAGCAGCACCTGTTTGGTTGTCATCCGCGGCACGCTTACAGCACAGCGATACGCAGACGATATTCTACCACTCGTTTGGTTGCCCTTCGTGGCAAGCCATCCTGGGCTTACATTTCAGCAAGATAATGTCCACTTGCACACGGTGACAGTTCGTTCTGTTCGTCTTCGTGCTTGTCAAACCTCACCTTGGCGAGCAAGGTCACCGGATCTAGTTTCGATCACATATAATGATCATCTTCAGATACAAAAATACACGTTCAGTGTAACAGTCTCAATTACACGACTTTTGATCACATTTAATTACCGCCTTCAGATGTAAAAATAAAATAAAACATTAATAAGCAACTATTTCAATGGACAGTACAGACAAAAAAGCTTAACATTTAAAATTCTTAAAATTTTACCTGAATGCAACTGAAATATTCATTAGCGTTTTATTTTATTGTACATGGTGTTTATAAATGAATATCGGGCTTTTAACGCTTTATCATATTTATTATATTAAACTTTCAGTTAAAAATGATATGTCAAATGAAAGAGCAACTCAAACAGTTTTACCAAGAACCTTACAAGTGTTCAATGTGAGGACCATGTGTCACACGGCACACTTCAAGCCTATAGCCGAGTTCTTGCCAAACATTGATAGGTGTGTCTTCAGTGATTGTAGCAACAGCTGCTTCAATCCGGTTTCTTAATTCAGGGAGATCTTCTGGTAGCGGAGACACGTACACATGATCCTTGATGAAGCCCCAAAGGAAAAAATCGCATGGCGGTAGGTCGGGTGAACGTGGAGGCCATGCAAAGCAAGCCCTGTCATTGGGCTACTTGTGTGTTGGAGGATGAACTAGGCTATAGATTTAACGTGTGCCGTGTGACAAATGGTGCTCGCACTGAACATTTATAAGGTTCTTGGTAAAAGTGTTTGAGTTGCTCTTTCATTTGACATATCATTTGTAACTGTAAATTTAATATAATAAATATTATAAAGCGTTAAAAGCTCGATATTCATTTATAAACACCATGTACAATAAAATAAAACGCTAATGAATATTTCTGTAGCATTCAGGTAAAATTTTAAGAATTTTAAATGTTAAGCTTTTTTGTCTGTACTGTCCATTGAAATAGTTGCTTATTAATGTTTTATATTATTTTTACATCTGAAGGCGGTAATTAAATGTGATCAAAAGTCGTGTAATTGAGACTGTTACACTGAACGTTTCTAAGAAATTTTAATAATATAAAACAGACGAACAAAATTCTGCTTTAAAATTTACGTTTGTGGAGATTGTTTATATATTTTTTTCTTAAATTTAGATGACATTATATACCAGTTAAAATGTGATCACAAATGATGATGTTGATGTTGTTATGAAATGATCGTGACGTTAATGATGCATGTGAGTGATCATATTCATTACAGAGGTGAAATGACGCGAACTAGAATGAAGCTCTTTGGAACCGCAGGAAGCAACTAAAAGTTACAGCGGGGACGGGAAAAGAGGGAAGAATGCAGGAGGGAGAAAACAGGTGCTGAAATCATTCTTCACAAAATTCTGTCTTTGTCTGAGGGGCAGAAGGACATATTAATGTTAAACCTCTTTAAAATTCTCCCAATTCTGTTAAAGATTATATTGGAACATAGAAGCCCGTCGTCTACAAAATTGTGACAAAATATTTTCTAAGACATATGTTTGGATCTTATTTGCTAAATAGACAGAGATCTCATATCGCGGAGACATCAGCTAACGGGAGACGGTGTTTAATAACAGTGAAGCCCACTAGGCGAGGTCTTGCAGAAGACAATAAATTCCATTTGTTCCAGTGAAAACTTGTGGTTGTTTTGAGTGAGTCCTTCTTCCTTCAGACAGTTATCCACGTTTGCTTATGTAGGAGTTGCTGTAAACCGGTTGGATAGTGTGTATTGAGTGCTCACTGTGCCAGCTTTCCAATCAAGTGATCACACTTGAGCCGGCAGCTGTGGCCGAACGGTTCTAGGTGCTTCAGTCTGGAACCGCGCGACCGCACGGTCGCAGCTTCGAATCCTACCTCGGGAATGGATGTGTGTGATGTCCTTAGGTTAGTTAGGTTTAAGTAGTTCTAAGTTCTAGGGGACTGATGACCTCAGATGTTAAGGCTCATAATGCTCAGAGCCATTTGAACTACACTCCTGGAAATGGAAAACAGAACACATTGACACCGTTGTGTCAGACCCACCATACTTGCTCCGGACACTGCGAGAGGGCTGTACAAGCAATGATCACACGCACGGCACAGCGGACACACCAGGAACCGCGGTGTTGGCCGTCGAATCGCGCTAGCTGCGCAACATTTGTGCACCGCCGCCGTCAGTGTCAGCCAGTTTGCCGTGGCATACGGAGCTCCATCGCAGTCTTTAACACTGGTAGCATGCCGCGACAGCGTGGACGTGAACCGTATGTGCAGTTGACGGACTTTGAGCGAGGGCGTATAGTGAGCATGCGGGAGGCTGGGTGGACGTACCGCCGAATTGCTCAACACGTGGGGCGTGAGGTCTCCACAGTACATCGATGTTGTCGCCAGTGGTCGGCGGAAGGTGCACGTGCCTGTCGACCTGGGACCGGACCGCAGCGACGCACGGATGCACGCCAAGACCGTAGGATCCTACGCAGTGCCGTAGGGGACCGCACCGCCACTTCCCAGCAAATTAGGGACACTGTTGCTCCTGGGGTATCGGCGAGGACCATTCGCAACCGTCTCCATGAAGCTGGGCTACGGTCCCGCACACCGTGAGGCCGTCTTCCGCTCACGCCCCAACATCGTGCAGCTCGCCTCCAGTGGTGTCGCGACAGGCGTGAATGGAGGGACGAATGGAGACGTGTCGTCTTCAGCGATGAGAGTCGCTTCTGCCTTGGTGCCAATGATGGTCGTATGCGTGTTTGGCGCCGTGCAGGTGAGCGCCACAATCAGGACTGCATACGACCGAGGCACACAGGGCCAACACCCGGCATCATGGTGTGGGGAGCGATCTCCTACACTGGCCGTACACCACTGGTGATCGTCGAGGGGACACTGAATAGTGCACGGTACATCCAAACCGTCATCGAACCCATCGTTCTACCATTCATAGACCGGCAAGGGAACTTGCTGTTCCAACAGGACAATGCACGTCCGCATGTATCCCGTGCCACCCAACGTGCTCTAGAAGGTGTAAGTCAACTACCCTGGCCAGCAAGATCTCCGGATCTGTCCCCCATTGAGCATGTTTGGGACTGGATGAAGCGTCGTCTCACGCGGTCTGCACGTCCAGCACGAACGCTGGTCCAACTGAGGCGCCAGGTGGAAATGGCATGGCAAGCCGTTCCACAGGACTACATCCAGCATCTCTACGATCGTCTTCATGGGAGAATAGCAAAATGGCTCTGAGCACTATGGGACTTAACATCTATGGTCATCAGTCCCCTAGAACTTAGAACTACTTAAATCTAACTAACCTAAGGACAGCACACAACACCCAGCCATCACGAGGCAGAGAAAATCCCTGACCCCGCCAGGAATCGAACCCGGGAACCCGGGCGTGGGAAGCGAGAACGCTACCGCACGACCACGAGATGCGGGCGGAGAATAGCAGCCTGCATTGCTGCGAAAGGTGGATATACACTGTACTAGTGCCGACATTGTGTATGCTCTGTTGCCTGTGTCTATGTGCCTGTGGTTCTATCAGTGTGATCATGTGATGTATCTGACCCCAGGAATGTGTCAATAAAGTTTCCCCTTCCTGGGACAATGAATTCACGGTGTTCTTATTTCAATTTCCAGTAGTGTATTTGATCATACCTGAAGGTCTTTTGGAAGTAGTCGGACTGCTATGAAGCCTTGATTAGTGGCATAGAAGAAGTGACTACGTTAAACCAGTCTCGCGCGTCAATGTGAATTTCGTGACCCATATTAAAAACGATAATACATACAGACTTTGCAGTGCATCTAAATATACCAGGTCCGCCAACGGAGGCTTCCGAGAAAGTCTATGTAGCAATATGCCGGGTGATTTGCCTCGCGCGCAACTAGACACTAAGGGTGCATCGACCCTCGCGGCAGCCACGAGTGGGACTTCGCCATACGATGCAGAAGCTTCGAGACAGGGGACGAAAACAAACGTTTAAATCGGGAGCAGAATTCAGGACTACCAGCTAAACTAAGAACGTCGTAGCACAAACAGTCTGTCTGTCAGTGGAAACCGGCAACAGGCAAGACACAATGTAAAGATCCTACTCTCATTTCGATAACAATTTCATAATCTTGTGCGAATGTAAAATTATACCAGACATGTGTGCTCCAAAACATTAAAATCTCATCTTCCTACAAATCTAACAACGTCGGTAAGACATATTCACTCTTTAGTCTGGCTACTGAGTTGGAGGACAGTGGAAACATGATCCGAAATACAAGTAGCAGGAATTCATTCCCATATGCTAGTACTTTTCACAGATTCTGACGACATTATCGTACAGGATCGTAACTGTTCATACTTACTGCGTAAATTAAAATCCAGTGGTTCATCTGACAAATGCTGTTCGAGTGGGGCTGAAATCGGTAGATGTGATGTACATGTACAGTCAAATAATTGATTACAATTTCAGAAAAATTGGATGATTTATTCAAGAGAAAGAGCTTCACAAATCGAGCAAGTGAATAACGCAATGGTCCACCTATGGTCCTTATGCAAGATGTTATTTGACTTGGCCTAGACTGATGAAGTTGCCTGATGTCCTCCTGAGGGATGTCGCGTCAAATTGTGTCCAACAACTGGTGCATTTTTTTTTTTTTTTTTTTTTTTTTGGTCATCAGTCAACTGACTGGTTTGATGCGGCCCGCCACTAATTCCTTTCCTGTGCTAACCTCTTCGTCTCAGAGTAGCACTTGCAACCTACGTCCTCAATTATTTGATTGACGTATTCCAATCTCTTTCTTCCTCTATAGTTTTTGCCCTCTACAGCTCCCTCTAGTACCATGGAAGTCATTCATTCATGTCTTAGCAGATGTCCTATCATCCTGTCCCTTCTGCTTATCAGTGTTTTCCACATATTCCTTTCCTCTCCGATTCTGCGTAGAACCTCCTCATTCCTTACCTTATCAGTCCACCTAATTTTCAACATTCTTCTATAGCACCACATCTCAAATGCTTCGATTCTCTTCTGTTCCGGTTTTCCCACAGTCCATGTTTCACTACCATACAATGCTGTACTCCAGACGTACATCCTCAGAAATTTCTTCCTCAAATTGAGGCCGGTATTTGATATTAGTAGACTTCTCTTGGCCAGAAATGCCTTTTTTGCCATAGCGAGTCTGCTTTTGATGTCCTCTTTGCTCCCTCCGTCATTGGTTATTTTACTGCCTAGGTAGCAGAATTCCTTAACTTCATTGACTTCGTGACCATCAATCCTGATGTTAAGTTTCTCGCTGTTCTCATTTCTACTACTTCTCATTACCTTCGTCTTTCTGCGATTTACTCTCAAACCATACTGTCTACTCATTAGACTGTTCATTCCGTTCAGCAGATCATTTAATTCTTCTTCACTTTTATTCAGGATAGCAATGTCATCAGCGAATCGTATCATTGATATACTTTCACCTTGTATTTTAATTACACTCCTGAACCTTTCTTTTATTTCCATCATTGCTTCCTCGATGTACAGATTGAAGAGTAGGGGCGAAAGGCTACAGCCTTGTCTTACACCCTTCTTAATACGAGCACTTCGTTTTTGATCATATATGGCTCTGAGCACTATGGGACTTAACATCTAGGGTCATCAGTCCCCTAGAACTTAGAACTACTTAAACCTAACTAACCTAAGGACATCACACAACACCCAGCCATCACGAGGCAGAGAAAATCCCTGACCCCGCCGGGAATCGAACCCGGGAACCCGGGCTTAGGAAGCGAGAACGCTACCGCACGACCACGGGATGCGGGCTCGTTTTTGATCGTCCACTCTTATTATTCCCTCTTGGTTGCTGTACATATTGTATATGACCCGTCTCTCCCTATAGCTTACCCCTACTTTTTTCAGATTCTCGAACAGCTTGCACCATTTTATATTGTCGAACGCTTTTTCCAGGTCGACAAATCCTATGAAAGTGACTTGATTTTTCTTTAGCCTTGCTTCCATTATTAGCCGTAACGTCAGAATTGCCTCACTCGTCCCTTTACTTTTCCTAAAGTCAAACTGATCGTCACCTAGCGCATTGTCAATTTTCTTCTCCATTCTTCTGTATATTGTTCTTGTAAGCAGCTTCGATGCATGAGCTGATAAGCTGATTGTGCGATAATTCTCGCACTTGTCAGCTCTTGCCGTCTTCGGAATTGTGTGGATGATGCTTTTCCGGAAGTCAGATGGTATATCGCCAGACTCATATATTCTACACACCAACGTGAATAGTCGTTTTATTGCCACCTCCCCCAATGATTTTAGAAATTCTGATGGAATGTTATGTATCCCTTCTGCCTTATTTGACCGTAAGTCCTCCAAAGCTCTTTTAAATTCCGATTCTAATACTGGATCCCCTATCTCTTCTAAATCGACTCCTGTTTCTTCTTCTATCACATCAGACAAATCTTCACCCTCATAGAGGCTTTCAATGTATTCTTTCCACCTAACTGCTCTCTCCTCTGCATTTAACAGTGGAATTCCCGTTGCACTCTTAATGTTACCACCGTTGCTTTTAATGTCACCAAAGGTTGTTTTGACTTTCCTGTATGCTGAGTCTGTCCTTCCGACAATCATATCGTTTTCGATGTTTTCACATTTTTCCTGCAGCCATTTCGTCTTAGCTTCCCTGCACTTCCTATTTATTTCACTCCTCAGCGACTTGTATTTCTGTATTCCTGATTTTCCCGGAACATGGTGCATTAGGCTGTCAAAATTCCTGGGCGGTTTGAAGGCCCTGCCCATAGTGCTCCAAACGTTCTCAACTGGGGAGAGATCTGATGATGATGATGTTTGGTTTGTGGGGCGCTCAACTGCGTGGTTATCAGCGCCCGTACAAATTCCCAACCTTTGCTCTGTCCAATCTCGCCACTTTCATGGATGATGATGAAATGATGAGGCAACACAAACACCCCGTCGTCTCGAGGCTGTGGGGAGAGATCTGGCGACCTTGTTGGCCAAGATAGGGTTTGGCAAGCACGAAGACAGGCGGAAGAAACTCTCGCCGTGTGCGAGCGGGAATTCTCTTGATGAAAAATAATCCTAGGATGGCTTGCCGCGAAGGGGCGTAAAGAGATCTTGCATGGCACTCTAGACCATCACTCCTGTTTGTTAGGCCGTATGGCCACCGACAGTCAAGTCGTTATTCCACCGCTGTTTGGGGCGTCTCCAGACACGTCTTCGACCTAGAATCTCTTTCACTGGAGTAGAATTGTCTTAGTGATGAGTACCGATCCGAACTGAGCCATGACAACCAGCGATGACGCGTCTGGATTCTCCCCGGATAGCGGAGGGATACCAATCTCAGATTCGCCGGGCATACGGCCCGACAAACATGAGTGATGCTCTGGGGTACCATTTATTTTCATAACTGGACCCATTTCACTGTCTTCCGCGCTACCCTTACAACACAGCAGTACGTTGACGATATTCTACGTCCGTGTTGCTTCCCGTACACGGTGAGAGCTTCTACTGCTTCCCTTCGGGCTTGCCAAACCTGACGTTATACAGCGATGTCGCCAGATCATTCCACAACTGAGAACGTTTGTAGCATTAAGCGCAGAGTCCTCTGACCAACTTGGGATTTTGACGATCTAACGCTCCAATGTAATATATACGATAGGACAACGTAGACGTTCTTGAAAATGGAAGTCTTTCGAAACAGTTGTCTCAATAATCAATAAATGTTTTAAGCACTGACATATGACTCTTACTTACAATGTCCTTTCAAGACATATATTTCACTGCAGTCCCTATCATCAAGAAATTAATTCTAGAGGTATGTTTCAGTATTAGTGACCAGCCAGAACGTTAGTCAATAGTAAAGGTGAGAGCCTGATAAAAACAGCAGAATCGGTCTGTATTTTAAAATTGTACTTTATGCAGCACGTAGTGCATTTAGTAAAGTATGTGGAGAAACATGAGGTTCCACGGGGCTCGCGGAATAACGCCTTCCTCAAATCCATTGGGGCTATAGTGACCATCTAGAGGTAAATGCCAGCGGAATTGCAAGGTTTGCTTGTATGGGATATGTTGTGGATGTCAGTAAATATTTACCACAAGGAACATGGTGATCAGGTAAGCGAAACTGGGATATCCTCCATCACGATTACGGAGTCACTTATCCGAATGTTAGATAGACTTTAACCTCGTTCTGTTCGTATTTTTGGCGCTCCCCATTATTATTAATTTCCTGTGCGTTTTTTAAATTTTATAATGCAGATTATTTACTTTTCTTATTTAGTTATGCATTCGTACACGTTGGCCATCGTTCACTAACATTTTTAACGACATGTGACAAGTGCAAGTGACTAACATTTTTACAGGTTTCCAAGCTCTGGTTGCTATGTCGGCCTACATCCCAATTCATCCTTACATATTTGCGCCACAATGCGTTTGGCCGATTTGATATTAAATGATTGGTCGTGTTTGATTGATTTTAACGCAGTCCGTTACTGTCTCGTGTCTTGAGTTCAATCATACCACATGATTTCGTAACGCACTATTTGACTACAAAATAAATGCTATGACATTTTATGACGTGGAATGCAGGGAACAACGACCTAGTGCTAAAGATGTTTGTAGAATGCCGAGATTCAACAGCCCTTCTGGGGAGTTTTGCGCTCTGGTGAGAGCTTTCTTTGTTACTCGCCCTTGGCAGCGTTAAGGCAGTCGTATCGTGAAGCAACTATGTCTATGTAATGATATATAAATACTGCACGTAAGTGGAGTGTCTGCTGTATTGTTTGTGTTAACCTTTCCTTCGTACAGCAGCACTAGCACCCGCGGTCCTCAATGAGTTGTTAAATGTTTCGGACTCTGTCTCTTCCCTTCAGTTTTTACCTTCCACGGCACCGTCTAGTAACATTGACGTTATTCTCTGCTCTCTTAACGCGTGGTCTGTCATCCGGTTCCTTCTTCTTATTAGTGTTTACCCACTGTTCCTATCTTCGCCGATCATGCAAGGAATTGTTGCCTTCTCTTGGTTGGGAATACCCTCTTTGCCCGTGCTAGTCTGCTTTTTATGTCCTCCCTGCTTCGTCTGTAATGTGTTATTTTGCTACCAAGACAACAGAATTCCTTAATTTCGTCTACTTCGTTGTCACCGGTTTTGCTGTTAAGCTTTCTATATAGCTTACTCACGGCTTTCTCAGATCTTCGAACACTTTGTACCATTTTATACTGTCGACAGATCCCATGAATGAGTCTTGAATTTTCTTACATCTTGCTTCCAATATCAGTCGCAACGCCAGAACTGTTTCTCTAATGCCTTTACCTTTCCTACAGCCACACTGATCGTCAGTTAATGAGTTAGTTACATGTTCCGTAGATCATCTGAATGATTCTTTTACCTAAATGATGTGGAACGAGTCAGTTTACAGGATGTGTATACATGATTTCTGTCAACAACAATGAACACATATTTTTTTAGTCCTATTCGTGTAAAACACTGAAATAAAATAGAAAATACAGCTACCAGTTTTTAAACAGAAATTCGTCCGTGGAATAGAAGGAGCTGTCGTAGAGAAATGATTTTAGGTTAGATCTAAAACTTGCTTTGGTACCTGTCAGAAGTTTTATGTTATTCGGCATGCTGAACTCCTTTCTGAGCCACTGACTACTTTAATAATGGGCAACAGAGATCATTTTTCCAAGACCTCAATGTTCTTCTCAAATTGTGAAGTTCTAATTATGACAAATTTCATTATCGAATATTAAGTATTGTGATTGTGCAATTAAACTGCCTAGCTCCTTCAAACGGTACCTACATGTCTTCCATGGGTGAACACTACATATTATTCTTACTGTTCGCTTTTGTGCAATCAATACTCTTTTTCTCAGTGGTGAGTTACCCAGTAAAATTATGCTACAAGACATTATTGAGTGCAAATATGCAAAATATGTCACGACAGCTATTCATTTGTTTTCAAGATTATCAATTATACGAAGAGGAAAAGTAGCAGGACGTAACAGTTTGAGAATCTCAGCAATATGTTTCTTCCAGTTCAAGTTTTCGTCAATACCTGTACCCAGAACTTTGTAGCAGTCCACCCTACTCACTGACTCAAATTGACGTGTTACATCCGTTGCTGGTATGATTACTTGTTGCACAGAACTGAATATAAGCACAAGCTGTTGATAAGATGGTGAATATCTGCACTAAACGTTGTACCCAATTCTACAACATAGTCTGTTAATATTTTCATAGCCCTGTTCTGAAAATAGAAAATGTGAAACATCAATGTCCAGACGTATTAAAGTTTTATCCTTTTTTTTCTCCTCACCACTGGTAGGCTCGCTCACACTTCCACCCTTGCTGTAACTAGACTGCTGATGCTCTCAAATTTTTTAATAGCTGTAATCTCGGCCAAGAATTCCATCCACCGTTATCTTTTCTGCTTTCTCACTTACTCGCAAAGTGTAGTGCACCGGCGTGGATTGTAGAATACATGCTGACTCATATTGCTTCCCTTGTCGGTTACTGATCAGGACGTGCGTTAATTGCTTCCTTCTTCACATTATTTCTATGTTTTAGACTGTCTGTCGTCAGAATCTTTAACGTTCTCCTCCAGCATCGATTATCAAGATCTCAGAGTCTTTTCTTCTGCGCTTTCCTCAGAGCCCACACGAGGACACGTTCCGTGCGCATGCACCTACTTAGATATCGTTTCTCAGTATCCAGGGTGGCACAACTGGATGTAAGCACCGTTCTTTTCAGGAAAAGTGCTTCTTTCGCTTGCACTATTCTGCTTTCATATCCGTTGTATGTCTTCCATCCACTGTGATTCAACTTCCTATTTACGGTACATAAACGTAGTTTCATATGTTTAGTTTCACATTCAAAATGCGTAATTACATTTTGTTTTCCAGTTATTGTGAACTTCACTTTTTTTCCTTCTACTGACTGTCATCTCATACTTTTGTATTTGAATATCGTCTTGCCATAATGCATGCTGCAGTTCGTCTTTTTTTCTAACTGATAAGTCAATGCCACTTGAAAAATAGATCGGTTTGGAACCTTCTTCACTGTTTTCCCATTGCTCTGATTTTCATGCTATTATTATACGTATGTCGAAAACGGATATTATCAATTGGAACAGCGGCCAACACACACACTATATATATATATATATATATATATATATATATATATATATATATATGGGGGGTGCGTGATCTAAAGTATCCTAATACCTGGTGAAACGTCCCCTTAGAACAATTTATACATGACTGTGCTTAACCTGACACACAATATTTTTTAGCGCAACGCAATCTGACTTTCAAAATTCCCTACAAAAGAATGGCCCTGACTAACATTAGACTATACCTTTCACAAATCACTTACCTCACAAAAATCTTCGCTGCTCAAGCTACTGCAATACAGCGAGCGCCACTACTGCCAGCTAAATAAAAGATTCAAACTATGGAACGCACTAACTACTGATAGGGATAGTTAGCAAATGAAAGATATTAGTAGAGAACAAACAATGTATTTACCTTGATATCATCATATATAAATATAGCAGTTCATGACAAATTACAAATCTCCGCCATCTCTCTCCCCACATCCACCACTGCTGGCGGCTCACCTCCAACTGCGCAACGCTACGCGCTGTTCACAGCCAGCTGCCTCTGCCCAACACTACAATGGCGAGTATTACAACAATGCAAAGCAGCCACAGACTGCACACAGCACAGCCAGTGATTTTCATACAGAGAGCGCTACTTGGTGGCGGCGTTACCAATATAAGAACCTAAACAGCCTACTTACATAAAGAAAACATAAACAGCCTACTTACATAGCCCCCATGCTCCCCACAAAAAATTTTTACAAATGGTGTTGGGCACTGGCCAATACAGATTTGACAAAAATTTTTCACAATTACAGTAACAAAGATATAAAATGCACACACTTATTGATACAATGTTGGTCAAAAGCTAAAAATTTCTCACAGTGCATAAAGACAGTCCAGATTGTTCATCACAGTAAAAATGCAGAGTTTTTCTCAAAGTCTGAGCAGTAAAAGAAAATGCACACAGAAGTAGTGGATTTCCATGCAGTCTTGAAGAAGTAGTGTTGTCCTTCCAACGGAAAGACAGTGCTGACTCGACATGCAGACAGGTAATGGGCCATAACAGAGTAAACCCACAGAAGAGTCAGTCGACGTTTTGAAGAATATTGGTAGGTAGGTCATCACAGAGCAGACCCACTGTAGTCCTGGTAGAGAGTATGGTATTGGTGGGCCACCAGAGGTGCAGACCCACTGCAGACCTAGTAGAAATAATGGCGTTGGTGGGCCACCAAAGATGTAGACCCACTGTAGTCCTTGTAGAGATGGCCAGCAGCCATCTGTTGTGACTGTGCAGGTGCACAATCACTATCGAAGAGTCTTGCGGAGAATATAGCAAGTCCATAAACCACCACTTGTCCACTCACAAAAAATTTGTTTGACCTGTCCTTAGAACCAGCAATGCTGTTAACCAGTTCCTTGCTGAATTATCAACACACGTGCAAACACTATCAGTCCCTACTTCTCACATATTGTCCATATACTATGACCAACAGAAACGTGTGCAGTGAAATGTAACTTACATGTTAATAATATCATGAACTGCTGACAATTACAATTTTATAACATAAGAATACAATAACAAAGGTACAAAATACATCATTAAAAACATAACTATACAGATAACATTTGTAGTACAGGCTTTACAAAAGAATCGAACTAACATATACATCAGTGGAATTATGACATGAGTACATACATAAAAGATCACAATAACTTTTGAAACATCAACTTCACACATGAGCATTAAACAGAACGGAATTAATAATGTCTAACATCTTTACAAAGTAAATAACATATTATTAATGCCAATTATATTCGAGGATAACAGTATTCCTCATCATAGTGAATGTACCTTAATATTAAAAGAAGAAAAAATTCTATGAAACTACACAGAGACAGGAAGAAAACAAATACACAAGGGTACACAAACACATAGTGGGATAACGCCAATAGGAAAGGATAGGGTTCGTTTTCAGTGTAACATTTGGTACTGCAGTCCAATCCAAAACTTCATATATCTTTCCTCTTATTTCAATATTTGTTTCCACCAAAAAAATTCTATCCAAGCATGCTTTCTGTATTTATATGTTCACATATTTCTTACCTCATTATTTATTTTCCATTATCTTACCTCATCATTTATTTCCAAGAAAATCCTACCTAAACCTGTTGTCCCTAAACCCTACTTCTTTGGTTCATATCCTCTTTCAAAATACCCTTTTTTTTTGGCCAAACCATTTTCTTATAGCTTCTAAATGCATTTCTTCCAATTCATCATAGTTAGTTTCTTATATAGTCTACCCCCTCTTAAGCTAACTTAAATCTACTGAGCTCAGATGCTAAACTAAGGGACGAGGCAATGCAGCAGCACATAAAACAATTAATATAAACAGCAATGAAAAAAATGGAAAATCGCAAAGCAAGCTACAGTAAATCTAAATTACCAAGCAATTCAACATTACAACTAATATGAGGCAATGCGCAGCACACAAAAAAATAAATCTGGCTTAGCAGAGTAACACAAACTAAAGTTCAGTGGCACTATGCCTGGCAACCAACAACAGAAAATGAAAGAACTTATACCTAAACATGACAAAGCTTAAGCAGAAAAAATAGTACACTAAAAACAACACTGCAGACAAGGGAAATGTATATTCACATCTTAATGTCTACGTAATTAAAGTGGTGCACCACAAGAAGTTATTCTACCAAAAAGTTACCAAGTACTTGAAAAGAAAATTATGTGTCCAGGTACTGTTACTAGTCCCTTCTTATTGTTCTTTCCTTTCCAAGAGCTCCTTTATCGAAGAATGTGGGTCATAAAATAATTATTTAATAGATCTGTTGACAGAAAGTGTTCACATTAGCAAATGCATTTTATTTTATAAAAGCAATGCTGCAACACAGCTGGAAACCAGATGTCAAATGAAATAAGCAATTACGCAAACCAAAGCATAAAAATATCATTCAATAGCTATGTGGCATTTCGTGTCAGTAGCTCTCAACTCTCGTAGAAAGACACTTGTCATAATCAGGTGTGCAGATGTACGAATATTTCCCATCAATTCATAAGCATTTCAGTAATTAGCACAAAGTATGAGTAACCATATGTTTTCAGGTAATGAGCGTGTAATATTTGCGATGCTTTCTCTAAAGGAATGACAATGGTGAGGATAATCGCCCCCCTTTCTTTTTCTCCATCTGTACCTCTGAATGGCACACGCTAATGGCCCCTTTTTTTTTTTCTACCTGTGCCGCTGAAAGGCTAATGGCTTTTTTTTTTTTTTTTTTTTTTCGGGCGGCTGTCGGCCAGGTGGGTGCCCGCGACACATTACGTGCAGGTGGTCACTTAACTTTCTTACGGAAATATTTACGACAGCAGTTTCCGCTACAGTGACAGTCTCACATAAAAATATTTCACAGGTCAAGAATTAGCGTTGCAAATCTGTAGAAACAAAATCCTATAGATATAAGTGTCCAAAAAGTTTTCGTCGGCATTGTGATACATTCACACATGATTCACACATGTACACACATTTCATAATTCTAAAGTATGATGCTTGGTTTCCAACATCCTTTTCCATAAGTCAGAGTCCCTAATCACTATTCATTACTCCTTACCTTATTACACATATATATATTCGTCGACACGTCAATCTTGCGACGGCACTTCAATATTTCATCATAATAAATACATAGCATAACCAAATTCCTCATATAGCATCAGCTTATTGATCATAAACATACCTCAACAGCATAATACACATCGTCGTCGTAAAAATAACATCATAACACCTCAGTCAAATCTCAAAATCGTCGTAGCTTCCTGCAATAATGTCAAAACCTAAAAAAATTCTCTGCTCATGTCAAAAGTGTCATCTGCCTCAAACGTACTTTAAAAATCATGATCCCATACCAAATACATCATTCAAAGCTCTCATAGTATCACAATGGGTCCGAAAAAATATGAACAGTTCACACAGTACAGACAAAATACAATTTCATAGGTGTGAAGTAATCCAACTCTGTAATTGCGTAAACATCTGTCACTGACGTAGTAAAAAAAGTTTATCTCTCAGTTACATGATCAGATAGCTGTGTAATTTGTGTGTTAGAGAAATATGGTACCGATGTGTAAAGTTGTATAAGCAAATACCATATTAGCTAGGGTTCCTTGTGGTTGCCACACACATGGTACACAAAGTAAGCGTATACCCCCCTGAGGATTAATGTAATTATACCCTCAGGTGTTACAGATTACAGCAATGAAATGAAATGTATCACTGAAAACCTTTGTATCATTGTACTTCAAATATCTTTAAAAATAAATGTTTTAAGTACAAAATTAATCACTCAAATGCGTGTCCTGTAGCGCTAAATGTGCGTCTTGCTGTAAGATAATTCTGTGGAAGTGTCGTACTTATCTTCCTCCGAAAGCTAAGTTCTGCAGAAGTCAATGTAATTACCTCATGATAAACAAAAGTGAAATGCTTTATGTATAGATATCTTAGTTATTACGCTTATTGCCATGATGAAGAAAGTACTGTGCTGTAACGTATTGTTGTGCTACGGAAAAGGCAATCTCATTGTAGCTATACCACAAAAGTTACTACTAAAACATGTTTTACTTTGCAGAATAAAACAGAAAAACTGTGCAGAAATAAAACAGAACACTACAAAAGCAACATTGTAAATTGTCACTCATTAGAAGCGTCGTGATAAAACCGTGTAGTTGTCACTTAAACTAACCACTGTGTCGTCTGGTATCTCCCAGAAAGTACATTAAACCCAGAATGTATTTTCAAATAAACCAAAATGTTGCATTAAAATCTCATTAGCAGTACCAGTATGTGTCCTAAGTATGTAAGCCTGATAGTCGTTACTTACTCTTCCTAGTACGCGGAATTTCAGCTTGAACGCAATTATCATGCAGTATACGTCGGTAATTTTTCACAAGGTTAGCGTCAATGTTATTTTTCTCTGAGCCAGCCGGCGCACGTGGGTGCCCGCGGCGCGAGTCATTGTCTGTCTCTTTGTTGGCGCGCGTCGTTATTGGGATTAGGAGACCTAACTTCTACAAATTCACCTTGCCGAGAAGGCTCTGCTCTGTTTGAATCCCGCCAGTTCTGATGCAATTCAGGTCTGTCGTTACGATCATATCGTCTGTCGTCATGTCGGTAGTTCCTGTAGTTTCTTTCTTGTCGTTTAAGTGGTGGAGAATTTCTCCCTGAATCGTAACTGCGCGCTGGACCATTGCGTCTGAAATTATTCTGTCTCCCTTGATAATAACAGTTCTGGTTACCATATTGTCTGTTTCTATGATTGTCTCTGTCATATTCATTACTACAGAAATGTGATCTTTCTTTGTAACTATTATTACTCTGCCAGTGGTTGTCATATGGGTGGTGTCTGTTTTGGTCACGATTTGCATTGTAAGAATAGACCAGTCGTGTCCGGTTATTGTTTCTGTCGTCACGGAATTGTGACGGATGTGACCTGTAGTGATTGTTTTCCTGTTTTCGCATCCCGCGACGGTCTGTGTCAATTTCCAGTTCTTGTAACAGTCCCTGAAATGCTTCAATGTCGTCTTTGCAACGTCCTGCTAAAATAATGTGTCGTAAATGTTCAGGCAATTTGAGTAAGCAAATGCGGATGAGTTCTGAGGGGCTGTATGGGTTTGAAAGATATTGATTCTTATGCAACATGTCTTCAAAATATTTGACAAGACTGGAAAATTCAGATTGTTCAAAGTGTTTCATCATCATGATGCTATGATTTACACGGTCTTGTGTAGCTTGAGACCAATATGCTGAGAGGAAGGCATGGTAAAACTCTCCTTCACGGTGGCAATCGTGAATTACCGATCGCATTCTTACAGCTGGTTCATTCTCCAAGCAGCCACACATAAATTCTAATCTGTGTTCTAACGACCAGTTGGGAGGAAAACAATGAGAGAATTGATGGAGCCATGCTTGTGGATGAATGTCGTTGCCAGAATTCTTAAATGTTTTGAATTTACGTGTAGTAATGAACAGCTTATAGTCAAAATCATCATGTCGGCGAGTCGCATATCGGTCATTGTTAGGTCGTGTCGGCCGTTACATCTCAAAATTCGGTGCACATTGCCAATTTCTTTCATAACTTCCGAAATGCCCTGTGTTATTATTTTGTGGCTGTTCCGTATTTCTGTGTCCCTCTTCCCGTATTGGGGCGCGAGTATCCTCTGAAATACGTAATTCTTGTATTACCTGTGTCAGCTGATCTTGTACTTCTCGGATTTCTCTTTTGTACTGTGTATTGATTTGATTCTGATTTTGTTTGAATTTTCTTATTTGTTCATACTCTTCTGTGTCAGTGAAGGCTACAGGTCTTGTGTCATTCAGATCATCATCTACCTTTGTAGATAAGTTAGTGACCTTATCCGAAAGTTCGGCTACTTTCTCCGATAGTGAACACATTTCCTCAGAGTGTTTTTCTGAACCAAGTTTCAGAGTGTCCATTTGTGTTGAAATCGTATCTACTGTGTCCTTTAAGTTTTCTTGAGTTTTTGCAAGTTGCGTAACCGAATCGGTAGATGCAACTGAGTCAATTTTAGCTTGCAAGGTGTTGTGATTTTCATGAACTAGGGTTTGTAGTTCTTTTATGGCTGCTTCGTGATTCTGTAATACATTTTCATGCCGCGAAAAAATGGGTTGAAATTGCTCACAAATTTGTGTTTTTATGTCATTACAGACTTTTTGACATGTCGATTCAATGTTATGTAACTCACTAGTTAAATCTTCACGTGTTTGTTCAAGTGTGGTGTCTAACTTTTGAAGATTTTGTCCCATTGCGTCTAACTGTTGCTGTGTTTGTCTCTGGTGTTGTTCCATTGTGTCTAACTTTTGAAGATTTTGTTCCACTGTGTCTAACTTTTGCTGTGTTTGTCTCTGATTTTGTTCCATTGTGTCTAACTTTTCAAGCTTTTGTCCCATTTTTGCATTAATTGTAATAACAATGCACTGGTGTCTGAAACATGTTCCTCAGTGCTTTTCGGCAGTGAATTTGCACCGGCAACATTCACATTTTGACAAGTGGAAAATGTGTCTTGACTCATTTGAGAAAACGGTGAGAACCCAAAACCTGAGTCTGCAGTATTTGCAATATTGTGTTCTGTCATTCCCGATTCCTGAGGCGAGCTGTTGCCGACCAATCGATCGATAACGCTTCCCAGTTCACTACCTGTTTCACTGTCTACACCATTGTTTGCCGCCCGCTCCATTTCCCTATGCGCAATTACCAAATTACTACTTTGAACATCAGTTAATTCATTACTCAGTGGTGCTGGCAAGCTACGCTCGTCGTCACTATCATTTCTCAATTTACTTTGGAGCCTAGTGTTACGTTTTTCACACGCCATAATTGTCACAATATCTCACACGATAACACAGAAAAGCACAATTTGAAGTGCAAAAGTAGGAGAACACATTAACATAGCACTGAAAATAATATCTAGTTAATTGCAAGCGTAGCTGCGAAATACTTGGTGCAAATCTATATGCATGCCACAACTGTTTTACTGTACAACAATGAAAGGCTACAACTACAAAGGGGATTCTCTCTACAATTACGCGCTAGCAATAAACAAAAGCTACACTAAATACACAAACTACAAGAAAAAATCAGAAGATTCCAGTGAGGTATCCTAGGCTAAGGGTCGACATATGAAACGTCCCCCTAGAACAGTTTATACATGACTGTGCTTAACCTGACACACAATATTTTTTAGCGCAACGCAATCTGACTTTCAAAATTCCCTACAAAAGAATGGCCCTGACTAACATTAAACTATACCTTTCACAAATCACTTACCTCACAAAAATCTTCGCTGCTCAAGCTACTGCAATACAGCGAGCGCCACTACTGCCAGCTAAATAAAAGATTCAAACTATGGAAGGCACTAACTACTGATAGGGATAGTTAGCAAATGAAAGATATTAGTAGAGAACAAACAATGTATTTACCTTGATATCATCATATATAAATATAGCAGTTCATGACAAATTACAAATCTCCGCCATCTCTCTCCCCACATCCACCACTGCTGGCGGCTCACCTCCAACTGCGCAACGCTACGCGCTGTTCACAGCCAGCTGCCTCTGCCCAACACTACAATGGCGAGTATTACAACAATGCAAAGCAGCCACAGACTGCACACAGCACAGCCAGTGATTTTCATACAGAGAGCGCTACTTGGCGGCGGCGTTACCAATATAAGAACCTAAACAGCCTACTTACATAAAGAAAACATAAACAGCCTACTTACACTGGCTGAAAATGACTTAAAAGTTCGTGGCGCCCTCCATATGGTGTTGGCCCTCCCTTAGCCTTGATGACAGCTTTCTCTCTCGCAGGCATACGTTCAATCAGGTGCTGGAAAGGTTCTTGGAGAATGGCAGCCTATTGTTCCCGGAGTACTGCACTGCGGAGAGGTATCGATGTCGTTCGGTGAGGCCCGGCACGAAGTCGGCGTTCTGAAACATCCCAAAGCTGTTCAGTAGTACTAACGTCAGGACTCAATGAGGCCAGTCCATTACAGGGATGTTATTGTCGAGTAACCACTCCGCCACAGGCCGCGCATTATGAACATGTGCTTGATCGTGTTGAAAGATGCAATCGACATCCCCGAATTGCTCTTCAACAGTGGGAAGCAAGAAGGTGCTTAAAACATCAATTTAGGCCTGTGTTGTGATAGTGCCACGCAAAACAACAAGGGGTGCAAGCCCCCTCCATGAAAAACACGACCACACCACAACACCACCGACTCCGAATTTTACTGTTGGCAATGCATACGTTCGCAGATGACGTTCACCGGGCATTCGCCAAACCCACACCCTGCTATCGGATCGCTACATTGTGTACCGTGATGCGACACTCCACAGAACGTTTTTCTACTGTTCAATCGTCTAATGTTTACGCTCCTTACACCAAGCGAGGCGTCATTTCTCATTTACCAGCGTGATGTGTGGCCAAAGAGTAGCCGCTCTACCACGAAATCCAAGTTTTCCCAGCTTGCCTAACTGTCATAGGACTTGCAGTGGCCCCTGATACAATTTGGAATTTCTGTGTGATGGTCTGGATAGATGTGTGCCTATTACACATTACGACCCTCTTCAACTGTCAGCAGTCTCTGTCAGTGAACAGACGAGATCGGCCAGTATGCTTTTGTGCTGTACGTGTCCCTTCACGTTTCCACTAAGAAACAATGGACAATGGACCTAGGGATGTTTAGGAGTGTGGAAATCTCGCGTACAGACGTATGACACAAGTGACACCCAATCAACTGACCATGTTCGAAGTCTGTGAGTTCCACAGAGCGCCCCATTCTGCTCTCTCACGATGTCTAATGACTACTGGCGTCGATGATATGGAGTACCTGGCAGTAGGTGGCAGCACAGTGCACCTAATATGAAAAACGTATATTTTTCGGGGTGTTCGGGTACTTTTGAAAACGTAGTATATATAACAAATACTACCATCAGGCCATTGTAAGAGCAAAAAATCGCAGTTCTTAAGTGTAGGATAGCCTGTGACGGTTCTTGGTATTGCACTCGGTAGTTATTACACAAAACAAAGTGCGACTATTCAGAAAAGAAAACTTTTCTGATGTGTTGAAAAGCAGTTGAGAGATGCTCCATTCCTGCTTCTTTCGATGTCCTTACCTTCCGTTTTCCCCCATCTGTAACAACGTACTGGTTCTTGGAGTCTCATCATACCGAATATGGAGCAACAACTCCCATGAGTACGGATGTTGAGATAGAGGGTAGAGGATACAGGGTCAAGAAGAGATGTTTAAGCTCATACGTACAGTTTTACTGCGTCACTTACTCCGTAATTTCATTGCACTCCTCACGAGACCTACTTATGTTTTAATTTTGTGGTTTGAACGTCGTGCACCCAATACCTACAGTGAATGTATTTGTAAGACTATACTTTTCGCTTGGATGTTCCACCTGCGTCAAGAATGCGACGACATTTGATATTTTATTCACACTAAATTGTTTTGCCAGTGCAATTGATACGTAGTAGTGCAGCTAAATGGCGTATTACTTCTGAATTACTATGCATAACTTGGGCATTAAGATATTCAAGTATTATTTGTTTCCTATTTTCTCAATATTATCTCACACACTACTTAAATCAAATGCTGCCTACTCGCAATACACGTATAAAGCAGATGCGAGCTTGATTTCATAACCGGGAGGGCTACAGTTGACCACCTTGCGTTACAACCCTTCCTTCAGCTGCTGCACCCTGGCGAGCCCTTTGTGTGTCACTCACCCCTCGCGGTAAGAGGGGTGTCTACTAGGTGTCGCTAGCTGCTTCACGTAGCCCATCAAGTCATACTGAAAATTTTCTCATGATCATGCGGCTGGAACAACAAGTTTCTAAAACTCAGATACTGACTTGAATTACTGTATCAGACTGACATTCTTAAAAGCAGCAATGGAAAGTACACCTGAAAGAAAATATAAAGGTACGAAATAAAAGATAATGAGGGAAGTTCAGCAACGCACTGAATGTTTCCTGGAAGTAATATGATGAGAAAGTTAAATATAAGTTACTGAAAAAGCAAACCGCAAAGAAATATTGTGTTTTACTTGTCTACACGCGCAACAAGTGATCATTTTTAGACGAAACTGTGGAACAAGCTAATATACCACACGTGAAATTCAAGAAGTCGCTGAATCCTAGATGTATCATCACATGATGGTGGACAGTTTCCTCTGCTGTACCACGTCTTATGTTCGAAAATATCCTACAGTCTGTAGCTGTTGAATAATGATTGTAGAATAATGGATCTCAGTCAGCAATATCGCAAAGGACCGAGGAAATCTAAAATCCAGACATCTTGATTGTAACAGATAACAGATGCCATAACTGAATAGTTGATTTGCAGTGATATGACTATTTGGTGAGCATTAGTGACAAGGGTCATGAACGGATATAGTCTTGATTCAATTTGTTACTTTTCGTGACACCTAAAATTCGCATAAGCGTGCGTAATTTAAAAGATATGTATTGTGAACAATCAGCAGAGCGGTAATAAAGTTACTTATTTTTTGTGGTAATGGAAGACTGCTATGTAGAAAATGAACAGAACAGATATCTAATTGTACCAATTCAAGTGCTAGAAGCAAGAGTACTATTTCTCAAATGTCTATTAAACCTACTTCATTTAGTCACTTCAAATGTGAAGAGCGGAAAGAAGGGATGAGTGCTTTAGCAAGGAAAGAAGTAACGAAATTAAAATAATAGTAATCATAATCTTGCGTCATTCTTTCGTTTTGACCCTCCTTTCACTTCTTGCATCATATAAAGTAATTAGTTACTTACTACAATAAATAAAGCATGTGTTGCAGAAATAACAATAGTTTTAACCATTCTGCTAACGATCTAAATTCTTTAAAAACTGCATTACAGACTGATAGGTCGTATTGAATACAGTTCTGTAGCTCTCGCCGTCAAAGAACAATCAAAGACAAAATTTCAATAAGAGGAAGTGTAATTGGGACAGTCTACTACGATAGAGTTACGACTAATAAGCGCGGAAGTAGGGAGTATCAGCTATTCAGCACTTTTTTCGGCTTGAATCTGTTATTGTGATGTTAAAACGACTTTTTTTAAAACTGTGTGTGCATTTAAGGAAGTTATCTAAGACATGACAAGAATTTTCCAACAAATGAGACAGCAGTTTGAACGTACTCTCTGAGATGCCAGTATGGTGCAAATTTAATGTGATATGCAGGAGTTCTGCCCTTAAATGGTTCAAATGGCTCTAAGCACTATGCGACTTAACATCTGAAGTCATCAGTCCCCCACACTTAGAACTACTTCAACCTAACTAACCTAAGGACATCACACACATCCAGGTCCGAGGCATGATTCGAACCTGCGACCGTAGCAGCAGACTTAACAGGTTTCGACAGATGGTTACTTTCATGTGACGGGACAGTCTAGTATGTATTTCAGTGTGCCATGTTTAACTGTTATTACAGAAGTATTTTGTTGTTCCCTCTACGCCTAAGTTGAACAAGTTACGCGACTGCCAAGCGTTACGTCTGTTTCCTCGACTCCTTCGTGCCCATTGCGCCCAGTGTGTCGCATCATAGATCAAGTACGTGTCCTCTCACCATAATCGCAACACAGAGTCTCACGTATGTAGTACTATAGTTGCGCCCATCCATCAAACAAAAAGATTCGCAGACTCACCTGTTGCCGCTGTCCGCCTCTGGAACAACATACAGTTCACTCTGCGAACAGTTGAGTGCCTTTTTGCATTTAAGAAAGAAAGTAAAGCATTTTCTTTTGTCATCTCTATAACAATTATCTAAAAGAGTGACATGCACGTCCAGTCCCATCCGTCAAACAGTAAAGCAGGCGACCTCATCTTCTCCTAGTTATGGAAATTTTTTCTGTTTCTCCCTCTCCTACTCCTTGACTCGCGACCATTGCAACCAATGTACCCTGTTAATTTGTGTTTGTTGTTATGCCTTTCATGAACAATATGCTGCTGTAGCTACGCTGTAGCTGTTCATGCTGCTAGTATTTATGTCATAGATATTTCTAAGTGTTGGGTTCAAAACTATATACCAGGGCTATTCGTTTATTTATGTCCGATTAGTCGCGCAATAGAGACCACAGTGAAAATCATAAATTTATTTCCAACAGTTAGCTTCGTCTTAACCCCACTTTACTCCGACTAGGCAGCTGTCGTAGTGTCGTACTAACTTTCCAATATCCTCGGCATAGAAGGTTGTCGCCTGTACTTTCCAACAATTCTCTACGATGGTCTGCAGCTCTTATTGTGGATGATCAGACTCTTCCCCTCTATAACGCTGCATGGGCGTCTTCTTTGCCCCAGCACTATGCGGCCGAGAATTGTCATGTGCACACACAGGCTAACTGAAAAGAGCGACGTGGCGCGATCTACGGCCGTACCAACACATCTGTGCAAAACTTCTTCGAATTTTTATTGTGCTTCCCATTTCGAGACCGATCGGACCTTAAGGGGAGATTTATTATCTTTTGGCTCAAAAAATCGATTTTTAAAACTGCATTTTTGGATCCATAAAAGTGTTTAGAATCCACCCCTGAAACGGTTTTCCGAATACGGAACGGAAATGTTTGTTATTCACTATTGAAGAAAAAATGCACTTGCCTGAAATCGGCCTTCCTCACGCACCAGTTTTTTTTCTTTCGGAGGACGAGTTATTGCACCGAAGCTTGGGAGGAAACACAAAATTCAAATGAAAGTTTGAACGCGTGTGTTTGGAAGTTAGCCCCAAAGCCTTTGCATTCTGGTGCTAAGACTGTTGAGACTGCGACTTTCCTGGTAGTGAGCAGCATCAGCGGAGAGTATTCAGCACTTCTGATGACCATGACAACGGTGGACGTCACCCTGGGACTCTATTCGACGCAGTTCGCCAAGCATTCGGACGACCACCGGATTCAAGAGGCCGAAATCCGCTTGTCACCGGCCGCACGAGCGGCTCTGGAGCAGCGCAGGATGGCCCAGATCGAGCAGAATGCCCTCTGTGAGGACGAGGAAGGATTAGTTTATAGACCCGGAATAGCAGATTGAACTACGTTGTATAATATTGAGTTTGTATGTAGCCAAAACTTCAAACGCGTTTTTCTCGAAATGAGTTTTTTTTTTTTTTTATCGCGCGGTATGGTAGCTTCAAATATACTGAACGATTCGCATGATTCTTTGTTTCCGACGAAGCTAACTAAATTCTCTCCGAGTTGTACCACTTTTATTCCGATCCATCAACTATAAATATTTTTACTTGGCCGACGAAGTCGGAAAATGGATGAAAAACCCAATTTTTTTTCAAATGGCCACCATTTTGTTTCCTATGGTCCAAATAACTTAAGCGAGGTACAATTTCTAAAGAAGCTTATATACTTCGCTAACGTCAACTCAGTTTTGATTTCAAACGAGCAGGCTGACCTGTGACACACGGAACGTGGAGGTCTACATCAAAATTTTGTTTCGTTCCGACGGCACTTCCTCCTTTGCTCTTCGACATTTTCGGTCGAAAAACTTCCAATTCATAGTGGAAATATCAATAAACATTTTGACCAAATTTGACACTAATATCTATAACATATCGCGAGAAAAAAAATCTTAAAGAACACGCTTTTTTCGGGCCAAAGATAGTAAACCTCTCCTTAATAGCCGGCCGAAGTGGCCGTGCGGTTAAAGGCGCTGCAGTCTGGAACCGCAAGACCGCTACGGTCGCAGGTTCGAATCCTGCCTCGGGCATGGATGTTTGTGATGTCCTTAGGTTAGTTAGGTTTACCTAGTTCTAAGTTCTAGGGGACTAATGACCTCAGCAGTTGAGTCCCATAGTGCTCAGAGCCTCTCCTTAATAAACGAACAGCCCTAGTATAAGACGTCTTATAATATGTGTGTCGTAATTGTTGTTAAATATGCAGAACGAATGCCTGGCTAGAAGTAAGTGGGGACCTGACGTTCCTGATGTTGGCAAAATAAATAACATTAAAAATAAATAAGCAGTAAACAGTGCGAATTTTGGTCAGAGTGCCTGTAATACGCTGGGTGTAAGCTAAACGCGCAGGCCCTACGCCACCTGGATGGTGGTGCGCTCTGGTGAGTTTTTGTGTCTCTCACCCTGTGCTATACAACGGTTGACTACCAGGAGGCGTTAAGTGCTTCCTGGGGTAAAGCGATTCAGCGGTGCCTTGACGCAGTTGTGAAATGAGAGCATAACCACAGGGCGAACCCGAACACCACTAACAAAATTTTACGTTTTTTTTTTTTTTATTTTGACATCAAGGACCCGGAATCTCCAGTGGCTCAGTACAGAGTAATTGCATTTTGTTCGATTTTTCATCCCCATTTATGTCTATATTTGAAAATATCTGCTCAACAGTACAAATTTCCGTCTATGCACTGTGTTTCTATTTGAATACAATTTTATTCCATTCGTTTGCGGTATTTGCTGTGGGCTATACTAATGTCAATTTTTCTTTTCGGTCTCGGACTTGTATTCAGTACTGCTCGGGTTCCCTCTGAGCGTTGTTGCATTGGGCAATGTCTTGTGCTGTGCTTTTCTGGTGACTGCATATTGCAAGCTTTAACACTCTTTCGAAGGTATTTTCACATAAACAAATGTAATTAGAGCAAAAACCAAACAAATGGTATTTACATTATTGCTCTGTAACGAGCCACCAGAGACCACAATTTCCTAATACCAAAATAGTCAATAAGCATACCTGAACAACTTCCAAAATTTGTGGCTGTATTTCGGGTTCACCCTGTTAATGATAAGCGAAGTAAATTACATGGTGTCCTAAACGTTTCAGGCCAAAGGAATACAGTTATTAGGGGATTTAATACTTAGTGCTTTGAGCTGTGGAACTAGTGGTCAGAGATGAGCATTTGTTTTCTTTATATTTGCGTGAACCACTCATAACTTATGGCAACAAAAGTAGTTCATAGCAATTTCTCGAAGTGGTACTAAATGCATACACTGAATTGGCACCTGAATTTTACCACACGACACAGATAGCTGGTAGGCTGTCTGTCACTCAAGGACCGTTCCAATGAACTCCAGTTTTTTTCTGTTTTCTATATACAAACCGTTTTGTAACCAGGAGAAAGAGTTTTTAAGTCAGACTCAACGACAGCGATGACATTTCAACATGATCTTCCCTTGCAAATCAACAATGCAATCACCTGTTCTTCAAGTGCTCACGCATATTAACTGAAGCGCCAATGAAGCTGGTATAGGACTGCGATTGAAATACAGAAATATGTAAACATGCAGAATACGGCGCTACTGTCGGCAACGCCTACGTAAGGCAACAAGTATCTGGCGCAGCTGTTAGATCGGTTATTGCTGCTACAATGGCAGGTTATCAAAATTTAAGTGAGTTTGAACGTGATGTTATAGACGACGCACAAGCGATGGGACACAGCATCTCCGAAGTAGCGATGAAGTGGGGATTTTCCCGTACAACCAATTTCACAACTGTACCATGAATATCAGGAATCCAGTAAAACATAAAATCTCCGATACCGCTGCGGCCCCAAAAAGATCCTGCAAGAACGGGACCAAAAACGACTGAAGAGAATCGTTCAACATGACTGAAGTGTAGCCCTTCCGCAAACTTCTGCAGATTTCAGTGTTGGGCCATCAACAAGAGTCAGCGTGCTAGCCACTCAACGAAACATCATCGATATGGATTTTCGGAGCTGAAGGCCCCCTCGTGTACACTTGATGTCTGCACAATACAAATTTTTACGGCTAGCCTGGGCCTGTCAAAGCCACCATTGGACTGCTGATGACTGGAAACTTGTTGCCTGGTCGGACGAGTCTCGTTTCAAATTCTATGGAGTGGATGGACGTGTACGTTTATGGAGACAACCTCGTGAATCCATGGAGCCTGCTTGTCAGCAGGGGACTGTTCAAGCTGGTGGAGGCTCTGTGATAGTGTGGGACGTTTGCAATTGGAGTGATATGGGGTTCCTGATACGTGTAGATACGACTTTGACAGGTGACACGTATGTAAGCATCCTGTCTTATCACCTGCATCCATTCACGTCGATTGCGCATTCCGACGGACTTGGGAAATTCCGCCGGCCGCGGTGGTCTCGCGGATCTAGGCGCGCAGTCCGGAACCGTGCGACTGCTACGGTCGCAGGTTCGAATCCTGCCTCGGGCATGGATGTGTGTGATGTCCTTAGGTTAGTTAGGTTTAAGTAGTTCTAAGTTCTAGAGGACGAATGACCACAGCAGTTGAGTCCCATAGTGCTCAGAGCCATTTGAACCATTTTTTTTTATTTTTTTTTGTAAATTCCAGCAGGACAATGCGACACCCCACACGTCCAGAATTGCTACACAGTGGCTCCAGGAACACTCTTCTGAGTTTAAACACTTCCTCTGGTCACCAAACTCCCCAGACATGAACGTTATTGAGCATATCTGGGATGCCTTGCAACATGCTGTTCAGAAGAAATCTCCACCCGCTCGTACTCTTACGGATTTATGGACAGCCCTGCGGGATTCTTAGTGTCAATTCCCTCCAGCACTGCTTCAGACATTAGTCTAGTTCTGTCCACGTCGTGTTGCGGTACTTCTGCGTGTTCGCAGGGTCCCTACATGATATTAGGCAGGTATACCAGTTTCTTTGGCGCTTCCGTGCATTACCGAAGCCGAACGCTGAACCGTCCTGTTGAGACATTTTCTCGGAGACAACAAGAGCTACAGTCTCCAACAACGGTGGAGACATCCCCAATGAACTATAGGCTACGTGCAGCATTGAAACAAGCTGGTAGCAAATACGGTCCTATAAAGTCGACCTTGGACAATACCAGCACATACGTACACAGAGAATCGTTGCTGTGGTCTGAGACAAGGTTTACATATTGATGTTCATCATTCCAGATGTTGTTAATGTGGAAATAAAAAGAGTCATCGCGGCTGAAAGAGGCCTTATCCATGAAGAAAACCAGCTGCGGGAAGTTCGGCTCCGCCACCGTAGTTACCTGCGCTGAATATTTTACTGAAAGACATGAACACTGGATTCAAAATCGTTTGGCTCCGTGACTTAACACTTTCTTTATTTCAGGTGTGTAGTTTCTCGTCTACACGAATTCTGCGAACTGCTCTCTTTGAAGTGTACATTTCACGTAAAAGTTGACGAGTGCTTACTGGTGAATTCTGTCCCACACGAGCCAACATCATCTTCTCAAATTCTGCTGTGTCAACACTTCCCTATTCAGAACTTTGCTCACCTTTCTTTGGTTTGAAAGATCCAAATTTTCGTTCATTCGTGTCCAGGATGACATGTGTTGAGTAATATGTTATCGATTTATCTGCATTTAATATGAAACCAGTCGCTTTTTAAAATTTGGTTTCTGTGCCATTAACTAACTACTACTCGAATGAAACTTCCTGGCATATTAAAACTGTGTGCCGGACCGAGACTCGAACTCGAGACCTTTGCCTTTCGCGGGCAAGTGTTCTACGGGTCGTGAGTCGTGCTTGGGTAGGTCAGTTGGTAGAGCACTTGCCCGCGGATGGCAAAGGTCCCGAGTTCGAGTCTCGGTCCGGCACACAGTTTTAATATGCCAGGAAGTTTCATGTCACCGTACACTCCGCTGTAGAGTGAAAATTTCGTTCTACTACTCAAATAATTATACGAGCCTGGCTTTTCTACATAGTCCATCATGAGCACTCTGGGTGATACAAGCGACAAATTGTTTGCGTCTTTCCTGTCGTACACGTTGCTCACAAAGAGCTACAGATGGATCTCGTTGAACATTGAGAGATTTACATTCAGAAGCTAATAACACCTCGAAATATCGTTAAAAAACAAGTGAATCAACATAGGAATTTTTTTTCTAAAATTTTCAAGACATCCTTCTCACAACAACACGCCTTCAGAAAAGACAAATGTAAGACATATTCATCCTCCTCCATAAATTATTATTTTCTTTTCCATTTACTATTTATGTTACCTGTTGGTTCATTAACGTTTTGATCTTTATTCTTATATTGCCTTGACTCTAAGAACTAAAAGACTGTCCCATATGGTAGTAATTCGTTCACTCTTTAATAATATAGTAAATATTTAATTCTATTTGTGTATCTTTTTGTCCCATATGACATGTATATCATCAAAGTACAGGGCGTTTATAAATTAGTTATAAGAAAGTAGCCTTTAACTATGACAAAGATGATCACCTTACAGATATGTTTGATAGTTCACTGAATGCACATTATCTTCAACTGTTATTTCCGCCTAACACTGTTAGTTCCGGCGTTCCCGCTAGGTGGCATCTACAAATGAGTTATTCCGACAGTCATCATGGAGTTGTATAACGGTGCAGTTTGTGTGAAATGTTGTGACGACAAAACCACCTTCCTTACCTGTACTAAAGTAAATCAGCATAATGTTGAGATATGGGGTAACCAGAAACAACGTCATGTAATCTAACGTGTATGGGACTCGCCTAATGTGAATGTTGCTTTCGCTGTAAGCTGTAGCAAGATTTACAGTCCTTTGTTTTTTGCCGTTCCAACTGTAACTGGCGTGTCTTACCTGTACATGCTGTAATGTTATGTAATGTCTCAATTACAACACGTTATGGGCACAGAATTTATTTTCCAGCAATATGAGCGCCACCACATTATCATTGTGAAGTTGTCGCGCATCCCCATAGGAACATGCCGACTTGGACTGGACGTGGTACAACAATATCCTGGCCACCGCGGTCACCTGATTCAACCCCAACGAACTTCTCTGTATGGGGTTACTTTAAAGACATAGTATTGGTTCCTCCGCTTCCAGGAAACGCCGACGAGCTGCCACCATACATCAAGACTTGTTTCCTGGGATTTGGCAAGAAACTGATTACATATGGGATATTTGTAGTGTTAGGAAATGTAGCCACATAGAACATTTGTAAATAAAACCTGACGATATACGGCATTCAGTGCTGTATCAAACATTTCTGTAGATTATTTACCTTTTTCACAATTAAAGATTACTTTTGCATAACTAATTTATACACACCCTGTACAACACTCCTTCAGGTTGCAAGGATCGCTAACATTCTCTCTTTCTGCTTAGTGCTCTATACAAATGCGTTCCAAAAAGCCACGCGCGAAAATGCGGTTTTTCGAGGGTTCATATCTCAGGTTCTTTGATTACAGAGATATGGGATTAAGCGTTTTAGATAACCCTTGACCTAGCCACCATTTGTATACGTCACTATTGGAAGAAAGGGCATACTGTAGCTATCCTAGAGCACAGGATCGAAATTTAAATATTACTCACTTCCTACAGCTCATGCAAACTGGACAAGCCGATTGGTTCATTTGCATTAGTTGTGGTGAATGGTGATCCTTAGACGAGATATATAAGCACCATCTGTTCATGGACGGTACCTGAGGGAACCCCAAAAAACGGTGATTTCTGGGTACGAAAAATATTCATTGTGGGAATGGCAAGGTCTGCAATTTCTGTTCATGGCATAGCGTCGAAATTTTCACCATATATTCTTACTATCACATTCTTGGGGAATGTTGATACCATTATTCCGTTACCGAGATCCATAGGGTGAAAGTTAATGTACTTACGCATGTAAAATATGTACGTAACACCCGGTCTGAGGCGTAAATATAGTTTTAAATGACATAGCGAACACATGGCAAGGGTTCTAGGGTCATCATAAGGGTTCTGAGGTTACAGAACTAAGTTTTTAGTCAGCATTTTTTCACCCATAAAACTTTATGACGCGCTGCTCTCTATAGTGGACACTTAATGCCTATACAAATGTGCCCAAAGTGGCACTGCAGTGACAATGAATGTCCTAAAAAGTGTCCTAGCATGTCTAGCGAGCACAACTTAGCAGCGTTACGAATGTATATAATAACAAATGACAACGACATATAAATGTGTCAGCCTGTATAAAGCTGACATGGCTTAAAGCCAAAACATCTCCACTTGATAACGGCCTAAGGGCGAAATCGAAATAGCGGATATAAAATGTTTAACAGTCACTGGCGTAAACATGATGTCTTTCAAAAAAAGCTATTACTTTTGTATTTATGCGTTGTTTCGTCTTCACATAGAGGCACTAGCTGCCTGGATTCTTTTATTTCCTTACTGAACACATTTCGACGTTTTGTTTACCTGCCGCATCACATATTGTTTATTAATTAATAATCGGCATGATAGTTAAGCTATCGTATTTTGCTGGAATTTTAATGAAGGTAGCAGGGAACCTGTCACAACCCTACTACAGTAGGTTTCGTTTCCTGGAGAAGCAGCTCATCAACTGCTCACGCCGTACAGTGCTTGGAGCGTTCCATAAGACATTACAGTTTAGGCGGCCCGTAGAGCTTACACCGCAGAAAAAAATACAGACGCGGAAATTACTTTGCATAGAATATGAGACATAGTTAAGGTATGTTATTAAAAAATAAGCTCCCCTGAAATGCTTTCACTTATAAATAACAGCTATCGCTATTTACAACTACAACCTGTTCGCCACAAGTGTCTCATGAAATGTGACTATCTTCATACCATTTGGTGCCACCTGCTTAATTAACAGATGACAGAAAAGCAATTATGAACTGCCTCCTCAATGAATAAAACTGTTTAGGAGATGCATATTATTGAAAAGCCCATTAAGAGTTTAAATTATTTAATAATACTTAACCGTCTTCAACAACTACATGTCCGTTATTCTTACGTTCTCACCCTTATTTTGGTGTTCAGTCTCAAGAATTACAATGAGGTTCTCGAGATGTAAATTTCTTTTATTGTTTTCACTGAACAGTTTCCTAAACGACTATAAATTTGTGAGAATGCCTCGTCACGTAAAGAGTAACGGTACAATGCCAATACATTTTACAACGACTATCTTCTTTCACTCAATGAATAATTGTTGTACGCATCGCAAGAAAAATATCCGTTTCCATTTCACGTATGGTAACACTATCTTCAAGTGCTGCAAGACTCAAATGTTTTCACACAATTGCTACTTACAGACATACTGCACCAAACAAGACGATGTTTTACACGCACAGAAATTTCACCAAGATTCAAACCAAATTAATTTTGTGTTGGAGTTTCGGTTATGCGTACTCGCTGCCCGGACTTCAACCCTGCTCTGAAGCATTGTTGCCGTCGCGCAGCCGTTTACAGCCAAGTTCGCCTCCCGGGGAGACAGCTGAGAATGATACTACTCGTAGGTCGGTCATTAAAATACCGCACACAAAACGTAATCAGTGAATCGGCTGTACACCCGAAAGGCACATCTCAATTGCGCAAAGAGAAACTGGGATATTATTAAAATTCATCAAGCCGTCAAACAATAAAAGAATCACGGGTGATGTGTTGTGAAATTTCATGTGGGAACGTTTCTTTGTCACCCTCAGTTCTGGCGTTAGATTCGTCTCGAAAGTATCTCCCGGTCCTATAACAACTTAACTCCCACATTTCAATCGGAAATCCCAAGGGCACTGGCGCGTTGAATTCCCGAATGCCTTGGAGCTCGGTCGAGCGATGCTCTCAGCGTCTGAATATTTCCAGCCACTCTAGCTCTCTAAGTACTCGAGGTCGGCCAGGTTTACAGCTTTCTGTTTAAGGCTTACACTGTAGCTGCTTCGCACAAAGCACGCAGCAGATTTCTACCTTCAATCAGGAATGGGAGTATCTCGACCAATACTCTCAGTGTCACAGTTGCGGTGACCTTGAATATCATTGCAAGAATGGACCTATGAAGTTCAGCCGACATATTCAAAGTGTCAGTGGCTAAAATCGCAATGCGTCATTAAACAGCGAGACCCACCCACAACGGTATCTCTTTCTGCAGCCCTCTGAATGTGGGAGTCATTTCTTCACTCACTATAGCATCTTTTGTTGGATTTTTCTGGGCATCTCCGTGATGCCCTCGTACACACCAGGTACATGCATCTCTGATAAAGCAGCTGTGTTTTAAATCTTTTTGGTATTTTTTCACTCTTTCTACGAATACCGACAGTCGAGACTCAAGTATAAGTTGTACGAGTATTAGATAAGCTACTCATTTTATAAAAAAGATAGATCTCTACAGAAGTCTTCCGTTAACCCGTATCTCTTGGATAGGTCGGGCTAAGGCATATTAATCCCGCTAATACTTCTCACTTATCGTTGACACTATATCGAAACGACACAGGCACTTTTCCGCCAATAATGTAAATGTCTTACTCGTGCTTCTGCCTATCTCATCAACGCAACTTTACGTTCTTAGCGATGCTGCTTCTGTCAGACAGGTAAGAAAACATTATCAAATTTTTGACATTGCCTAAGACGTACTCATACAATACTAATCGAAATAAGTAATCTCTGTGGCCCTGGGTATATGAGATTCAGCTTTTCAGTAAGAGAAAAGGATGGGATCTAAGGTCTGGAACTAAAGATTCCCAAACCGAAGATTCATCTCTTTCGTCCACGGAATCAATTTACATCACAGCCTCTGTCTGCATAGAGCTGCATTGCTGCGAACATCCCCATAGGGCTTCAAACGTTATCTGCCATATGGTTTATACAAGAGAACAGGGTAAGATATATGTTTGTTTCACCAAATATGACCTTAGTTTTTGATTGGACATGGTTTAGACAAATGTAATTTTTATAAAATTATTCCAGAGAAAAGATTCCATTTCTGGAGATCCATTTAATCGTTGATCGTCCAATTCCGCATAGCGAACCTTCATCATGTTCCTGTCTAAGGATTTGCAGTTTGGGGCATCATTCAGTGGATTAATTTCAATAAGAAAATTTCTTTTTAAGATGATCTGTAGTTTGTAAATAAATCGAAGTAAATTTGTTCACAATGTAATAAAATTTGTTGGTTTCTCCACTTCATTATTCTTCATGACGTTGCTTCTGGATATTCAAGTTTTATATTTATTATGTGACAGGGTACATCGCCTTAATACTAACGCCGTATTTCAAGGTCATCGGATTTTCATTCCTATCCAACAAATTATTTTGGAGCCACTCACAATGAAGGCTCGCTGCACTTAGTTTATCTCGTTCCGAGTGACCCTGGAGTCAATTTTTAAGGACTGTCCCCCGTAAGAAAAACTGATTAGCAAGTAGACACCATGGGCACCTTGCTCCCATTATGTGCTTTACTGTCTGTCTAAGATAACTTGCAGACAACACTATCTATGTACCTCTTTCCTGGTGGAATGACTGGAAGTGATCGGCTGTCGGACCCCCTCCGTCTAATAGACGCTGCTCATGCATGGTGCCGCGCGGGATTAGCCGAGCGGTCTTAGGCGCTGCAGTCATGGACTGTGCGGCTGGTCCCGGCGGAGGTTCGAGTCCTCCTTCGGGCATAGGTGTGTGTGTTTGTCCTTAAGATAATTTAGGTTAAGTAGTGTGTAAGCTGATGACCTTAGCAGTTAAGTCCCATAAGATTTCACATACCTTTTTTTTCATGCATGGTTGTTTACATCTTTGGGTGGGTTTAGTAATATATGTGAAGAGTCAAAGGGACTCTGTCTGTGATGAAATACCCACAGTCAACGTCTATCTTCAGGAATTCTGGGGATCAGGGTGATGCAAAACTTTTTTTGAAGTGTGTATTTCAACTAACCCCTTAAATTATCTTAGATAAACACTTGATAAATAAGTTTACTGAAGTTCTTTCAATTACAATTATCTCCACTGTCAATAAGTACAAATTTCTTTTCAGTTTGTTGAGCGTTCATTATTTTAATATTATTGTAAATGCTTTTAGAACTTCCAAATTTCATATATTAAATTTTCCGTTATCTGTTGAAATTTATGTACACCAGAGGAGAACGGCAATGCGGCGCACGTTCAGCGAAGTTGTAGTAACACTTATTCCGTCTTCGCTTTCCTAGTTGAATGATCTCAAAACTTATTTTCGAACCGCTGAAAACAGCTCTGGTGATATGGGATCAGCCTGAACTGCTTTTCTTTCAGTTATAATTTTCGAAATTATTCATGAAGTCTGTGAAGTCTAGATGCTCTTTTTCGTGAGTCTTCAGTCTTCTGGCTGGTCTGATGAAGTCCGCCACGAATTCCTGCTCTTTGTCATATTTTCATCTTAGAGTAGCAATTGCAACTTACGTCTTCTATTATTTGCTGTTCATATCTATTTCTTCCTCTACAGTTTTTATCTTCCACAGTGCCCTCTAGTACTGGAACTCCCTCATTCCTTACGGTATCAGTCCAACCAATTTTCAGCATTCTTCTGTAGTACCGTTCCGATTATCCTACAGTGCATATGTCACTACATTTATTGTTGTGCTACAAAGTTTCATTATGAGAAATATCTTGTTTGATACTAGCAGACTTCTCCTGGCCAGGAATGTCTTACTTGCTTTTTTCGTTATTGCTTATTTTGCTGTCTAGGTAGCAGAATTCCTCAATTTTGTCTGCTTCATGATACCCACTTCTGATGTTAAGTTCCTCGCTGTTCTCATTTCTGCTACTTTTCATTAATTTCAGCTTTCTTTTATTTACTCTCATTCCATGTTCTTTACTCGTTAGGCTGTTCGTACCATTCAACACATGCTGCAGTAATTCTTCACTTCCACTGAAGATAGCAGTATCATCAGCGAATCTTATTATTGATAACCTTTCACCCTTCATTTTAATCCCATTCTTGAACCTTTCTCTTATTACTCTCTTTGCTTCTTCGATGTGTAGATTGAACAATAGGGGCGAAAGACTACATCCCTGCCGTACACCCTTTCTAATCCGATCACCTCGTTCTTGATCTTCGAGTCTTATTGTGCACTCTTTGTTCTTGTACATGTTGTACATTGCCCATCTCTACCCTAAGGCTTACCCCTATTTTTCTCAGAATTTCGAACATCTTGCACCATTTAATAATGTCGAATGCTTTTTTCAGGTCGACAAACCCTATGAATGTGTCTCGATTTCACTTCAGTCTTGCTTCTATTATCAACTGCCACATCAGAACTGCCTCACTGAAGCCTTTACCTTTCCTAAAGCCAAAGTGGTCGTCACTTCACAGATCCTCGGTTTCCTTTTCCATTCTTATGTTTATTATTCTCATCAGCAACTTGGATGCAAGAACTGTTAAACTGACTCTCTTGCACTTGTTACTCTTGCTATCTTCGAAATTATGTGGCTGTAATTTTTCCGAAAGTCGGATGGCTGCACCAGTCTCATACAGTCTCTTCACCAACAGGAAGAGTAGATTTGTTGCCACTTCCCCAAATGATTTTGGATAGAATGTTGTCTAGTTCTCCTGCCTCATTTGATCTTACATCTTCCAAAGCTCTTCTAAATTCTGAGTCTAATACTGGATTCCATATCTCTTCACTGTCGACTCGTGTTTCTTCTTCTATCACTTCATAAGACATGTCTTTCTCCTTGGAAAAGGCTTCTGTGTTCTCTTCCCACCTATCCACTCTCTCCTCTGCATTTAACAGTGTAATTCCCATTGAACTCTTAATGTTAGCGCCCTTGCCTTTGATTTCACGAAGGTTATTTTGATCTTTCTATGTGCCGAGTCTGTCCTCTTGATAATCATTTCTTTTTCGATTTCCTCATATTATTCGTACAGCCATTTTGCCCTAGCTTCCCTGCACTTCCTACTTATTTCGTTCCCTAAGTGCCTTGTATTTCTGTATTCCTAAATGTCCCTGAACATTTCTGTGTTTACTTCTTTCCTCGATCAGCTGTAACCAAAGGTTTTTTCACAATTGGCTTCCCTGTACCTACAGTTTTCTTTCTACGTTTTGTGATTACCGTTTTTAGAGATACCCACTGCTCGACTGACTTGCCTTCTGAGATATTCATTATCGCATTATCTATAGCCTCAGAGAACTTCAAGGGTCTCTCTTCGTTCCTTAAGTATTTCCGTATCTCACTTTTTTGCTTACTTATTTATCCTGCCCAGACTCTTAAAATGATATTTATTGCAGAGCTCCTCTCGTTTCTATTACCAAGCCCATATTCTCCCGTAACCCTTTCTTCTACTCTCTCCCATACAACCACAGTCTCCTCCCCCTAGACTATCAGATTTTCGACTACCTTCACGTACTGAATTACCCGTTCAGTATCCTCTCATGTATTTTCTAAAAATGGTTCTGAGCACTATGGAACTTAACATCTGAGGTCGTCAGTCCCCTAGAACGTAGAACTACTTAAACCTAACTAATCTAAGGACGGCACACACATCCATGCCCGAGGCAGGATTCGAACCTGCGACCGTAGCGGTCGCGCGATTCCAGACTGAATGTATTTTCTCTATCTCTTCATCCTTTGCTTGCGACGTCGGCGTATATACCTGAACTATGTTGTTGGTGTCGGTTTGCTGTCTATTCTGATGAGAACAAACCTACCACCAAGCTATTCGTAGTGAATCCTACTCTCGTTATACCAGTTTCTGCTGCTGTTGATATTACCCTATATTCATCTGACAAAAATTCTTTTTTTCTTTCCCTTTTCAAAGTTTTTAGCTTTCCTACCATATTCACGATTTGTGCATTCCACGCCCCGACCCATAGAACGCTAAAATTTTGTTGGTTATTCATTTTTTTCTCATGGTTACCTCCGCTATAGCAGTCCCCTGCCGGAGATCTGAATGGGGGACTAGTCAGGACTCTTTTGCCAATGGAGAGATTATCATGACATTTTTTCAGTTACAGGCCGCATGTTCTATGGATACACAGCATGGGTCTTTAATGCGTTGGGTCCCATTGCCCTCTGTATCCGCATGCCGTTGATCAGTGCTGATTCTTCCACCTTTTAGGGGCTGTTTCCCACCCCGAAAGCAAGAGAGTGTCCTGACCCTTTGACCCTCTTTCCGCTCCCCCCCCCCCCCCATTTTGACATGGCCGTTTGCAGAAGAAGGCTGACTTTTCTGTGCCGGAAGTTATCGGCCACCACTGCTCTATATGCCATATAAATTCATAAATATGAGAACGGGTTAAACAGTACTCAAATTAGACCACTTGAGGGCAATAGAATTTAATAAAATATGCAGTAATAATTACTACGCTGAATGTGATCAAGCCCTTTGGGTTCTACTTTGCTGTTTCTGACAACAACAGAAGACTCTCAACCACAATTCTTTAAAGAGTTGAACTCTTGTTTTACGATGATATAATTTTTCACGTACATTCAGCGGTATACGTGGGTACTGTCTGCAAAATGCGTTCAGACTACAGTTTGAAGTAAAGAAGTAACGAATTAAAACGTCTTCACCCATGCTGACGTCTTACTCCATGAACAGCGAAAATTTAAAAAGCGATAAAGTTTTTTTCCTTTAATCTGTTATGCTAATAGGGAGGGGTGTCAGAGAGAAAAAAATTCTTAAATGTTTGTACACTTGTGTAAATTTTGTTAAAAGTCGCTAAATGCTCCTGTTCTCAAACACTGGATGAATATAGTCTCGGTAATTCGTGCGCTGTGAGTTACACTGCCTCAAGAGACGAACTGTAACACTTCACTTATTGTGTTACACATGTAACATAGCTTACAATGAGGTGACGAAAGTCACGGGACAGAGATATGCACCTACGCAGATAGCTGTAATACCGCGTACACAAGGTATAAAAGGACAGTGCATTGGTGGAGCTGCCATTTGGACACAGATGATTCACGTGAAAAATCTTCCGACGTGATTATGGCCGCAAGACGGAAATTAACAGTCTTTGAATGTGCAATGGTAGCTGGTGCTAGACACATGGGCAACTCCAGTTCGGAAATGATTATGGAATTTATTACTCCGCGATTCACAGTGTCAAGAGTGTGCCGGTAATGCCACATTTCAGGCATCTCCCTTCACCACGGGCAACGGAGTGGCCGGCGGCCTTCACGTAACGACCGAGAGCAGCGGTGTTTGCGTCCAGTTTTCAGTGCTAACAGCCATGAAACACCGCGAGAAACAACGGCAGAAACAAATGTGGGGCATACGACGAATGAATCCTTTAGGGTAGTGCGGGAAAAATTAGCGTTAATGGGCTTTGGCAGCAGACGACCGATGCTAGTGCCTTTGACTAACGCTACGACATGGCGTGCAGCACGTTTCCTGCGTTCATGACCATATCGGTTGGACATTGATGATGGTGATGAAGTCCAATATTGCTTGACAGATGGTAGGGTAATGATGCGAGAGACCCGCACCGCCGTACAAAAAATGGTTTAAATGGTTCTGAGCATTATGGGACTTAACGTCTCAGGTCATCAGTCCCCTAGAACTTAGAACTACTTAAACCGTAGCGGTCGCGCGGTTCCAGACTGAAGCGCCTTGAACCTCTCGGCCACAGCGGCCGCCGTACTAGGTTAGGTCCTATAGAGGTGGTTTGCCATTGCCTTCAACCGACCGTAATGGGGATCAATGACGATCATGAAGACGACACAACAACACCCAGTCATCTCAAGTCAGGTGAAAATCCCTGACCCCGCAGAGAATCGAACACGGGACGCCGTGCTCGGGAAGCGAGAACGCTACCGCGAGACCACGAGCTGCGGACGGTTGGACATTAGATGACTAGAAAACCGTGAACTGGTCAGATGAGTCCAGATTTCAGTTGGTAAAAGCTAGAAAAGAAGGAAGATTAGTATTTAGCGTCCCATCGGCGTCGAGATAATTAGAGACGAAACAGAAGCTCGGATTGATCTAAAGTAGGGAAGGAAATCTCCTGTGATCTTTCAAAGGAAGCATCACGGCGTTTGCCTGGAGCGATTTAGGTAAATCACGGTAAACCTAAATCAGGATGACCGGAATCGTGTTTCAACCGTCGTCTTCCCGAATGCGAGTCGAGTATGATAACTACTGCTCCACCTCACCCGATTTCTCAGACCTGATGGTGGGGTATGACACCACAAACCATGGGCTCAAGTTGTCAACAAGGCACTATGCAAGCTGGTGGTGGATCCATAATGTGCGGCCTATGTTTACGTGAAATGCGCTGGGTCCTCTGGATGTTTCACTACTGGGTGACCATTTGCAGCCATTCATCTTCGTCATGTTGCTAAACTACGATGGGATTCTTATGGATGACAATACACCATGTCAGCGGGTAATAGTTGTTGACCCTTTGAGTGAATGATACGGTCACCCAGTTCGGGACATAATCGAGAGGTCATTTCGTGCACAATATCCAGCACCGCCGACACTTTCGCAATTATGAACGGTTATACGGGCAGTATAGCTCAGCATTTCTGCAGGTGACTTCCAATGACTTGTTGAGCCCTTGTCACGTGGAGTTGCCTCGCTACGCCACGTAAAAAGGAGGTATGTCTACTTTTGTCACGTCAGTGTACAGCATTTAATAGGTAGATTACGACAGCATTTAAAAAATTTTAACTTTGACCAATAACTACATGAAATATCCAAATTCAATTTTTTCCCCTGGTAGCTTTTAGATAGGTAACATGCAACTGAGATTGTGCGTCAGACGACATGACGCTATGGATGTAAATATAGAGTTCCGATTTTTTTTTCTGTCACTATTTGCTTCTGGTATTCGCTTTTCATAACAATTAACTGAAGACATCTCCGTGCGTAGCTTATTACATTGTTTTCTGCAACAAGAAGAGCAGCACTGCACAGAATCTCGTAATTAATACCACCCACAAGTATCAAAAACCATAATTCACTTATTAAATAATCTCAAAGTTTGGATGGATTTGTGTATTACCATTTGTTTTTGGTACGCTATGACGGTAGTAGCCCTATGGTCTCATAAAGAAACTCAACATTCATCATTTTCCATGAAATTCCCCTGCGTTGTAGCCCGCATTAAGTTTCAAAATGATATATCGGCAGTGGCCGAAACGTTGGTGCACCATTTTACGAAATGACACGATCTAGAATTGAGAAGTACTTAATGGAAATTGACTCCAGCCACAAAAATCTTCGAGCTTCCAAACATCTTGTTAAGTGTTTTCACTACTGTTACGGTCACCGCTCATCGTATAAATTCACCGTTCTGGTTGCTTATTTGGCACATCGGCTCTCATTCGGTACATTTCTTAGATCGTTACGATTCGATAGTGCCATTTGACTCCAATACAAAAAAGATTCGTTATCCGTTTTCACACTGATGGCTGTCGTAGCTTCAGAGCCAAATAACAACAATCGAAGATAGCCAATAAAGACGCAAGGCTAAGGCAACAGTTTGTGATTGAAGCGTGAATCAGCGCATTACTTCTCGGTCATTACACTAGAAATTACACTGTGCTACAGTAGTGCCATTCTGTCAGGGCCCCAACAAAAGAAATCTCTTACTGTAATGCGGCTCACTTTCTGCTTAAAATGAGTTGATGACATATGGTAGTAATCTTCCTGCTTAAGTAGTTTTCTGAGTGCTAAGAAAATTATTTTCAAGGTTCATATCCATAAATGTTAGACAGTTTTAAAAATTGAGATTAGGAAAATGCAAAAACCCACATTTACTGGCATGAAATTAACATCTAAACCTTCCGGAATTTAAATGACTTCTTTCTAGCTTGTTACCTGATCAAAAGTGTTGAAACGACCAGGGATTACCTCAGCTGAGTGTACACAAGTTTCTTAAAAGCGTATGCAGGATGACTAATCTCCATGATATTATTGGCAGCGATATACATTTATCAGATAATCAGATAAACAAGAAACACGTTTCCCCTGAAAGTCATCTACATAATCACTCTTGCAATCCCGGCACTGTCAATGAATATGCATTCTACAGTGACTCAAGCGTTGAGGATCGTGCTTATTTGCATCAGACTAACTTTTAGTACAGTTTGTCCTAAGGTTAAGGCAATCGTTTACAGTCTGAGAGAAGAAGGGTTCAAATTCTGGTGAAGCCATCATAATTCACTTCAAATGAATGTTAAGATGTTTTGTTTACCAATATCACACCCAATTGTTTGTTCATTTCGGTACAGTCGCAACTAGCAGTCCGTATCGATGTTGATTAGTTGTTAAATTCTAGTCTTCGAACCGTCATCTCATTACGGTTTCCCGTATGTGTCAAAAAGCAAACGCTAAGCTGTGTGCATCACTCCATGACTGGTTGTTAAAATAGTTTTCTGGAGATTTAAGTTTCTTTCATCTTGGTAGGTATATGTGATATCTTTCCCTCCACGACATGAAAGGAAACAAAGAGCAAATGTAGCTGAATTGAGATAGTCATAAATTTTTAAATCCGTGGATTTTTCTCATATACATTTATACATACCGAAAATCTTTGAAACATTTGCTTTATCTATTAAATTTTTCCTACGTAGTTAATCTGTCATTGCGTCTCTCTGTTTGATACGTGGGATAGATTATGAGCTGACAAAGAGAGTGAACGTCAGTAGAAATCCAATCAATATGTATTTTAATTGCATTCCTTAAGATTTCCACTGTTGTTTTATAATTTTTAGGATTGATTTTAGCATTCATTGATGCGTTTGGATCCCGAACCACGGGTCTGCAGTTTTCATTTCTTATTTCATCATACATGATAAATACACCAGAAACAGCACACACACACACACACACACACACACACACACACACACACACACATACACACACATAATAATGCTAATAAAATACACAAGGGGACTGATGATCTCAGATATTAAGTCCCATAGTGCTCAGAGCCATTTGAACCATTTGAATAAGATACACACGTTTCATACATAACACTAAGCAAACACAACTGGATACTTCAATGCAAAATGCAATCCAGCATCACATACATAATTACCATAATCACAGAAATCGGCTTACATTAGGTAAGCTACTAATTGCTCAAGCAAGTGTTGTGGCGTAGCGCAACGGTTAGCGTATAAACCTCACGTGAAAAAGGTCGTGGGTTAAGATGAAGTCAAACACTGTAAAAACAATTTTGTTATATACATCTAATCAAAATACTTTTATTATAATTTTACTCAAATAATTGGTTTAAATGAGTTGTTTTATTTCTAATTCTTTGCTGCGACATTTTCATCATAGTATTGACTGTTTTTGCCCTTATTTTTCTTCCCGTCGTTCTCTTTTCGTTTGGGCTCTGCGTGTGTCATCTGTAATATGGAATCTTGAACCAATGAGGACTCCTCATCGGTTGGTAACGCGGCGGCTCGTGTAGCCACTGTGAGGGTAGTTTCAGGTAGCCAATGACAGCAAGAAACTACAGTTTGTTTTTAGTGGCGAAACAGATTTTTTTCTGTCTTGAGTTTGCTCGTAGAAGTTAGCTCTAATCGCCGTGAACAAAGCGATCGCGATTTTAGCTCTGCCGCAGGCTGTTGACCACCGCTTGCTGCGATACAATGGGCACTACGAGGTTGTGGTTAGCTTACGACATAAGTTTCAAGGCTACAAAACGTGTCGTAAGCGGCGGTTCAGTCATTAGTCGCTTAAAATCAGCTAGCGACAAATCATCTCGCATTTCCGACATACGGTTGAAACAGGTCTCACCTTGAAAAACACAAACAGTGCGAAGTCCGACACTACAACTACTGCTCTAGATAATCCCCTGAAGGAATTGAAATACTATTCCAAAATCATTTCGTCCCATAAGCATCCGCAATGGGGAGAGGGGGTGTTGAAGAAGGGGCGCTTGTAGCCTCCTGGAATCTGAAAGTGTAGACGTTTTTATTCATCGTATAGTTCTCACGAATTATCAGCAACGATTGTCTGTGACACTACTAAACTGCAGTTGTAACATTTCTGGGAGCGACGGGAAACGCTGTGACTTCAGCAGTAACTTACTTCACTCATGCTCATAAATTAAGGATCATGCTGATACATTGTGAAACAATGCTTTAGTGGGCGGTTTGCGGGTTTAAATCACCTCGGCGTATGCCAATGCGATGCATTTGACCTGCGGTCGTCGTACGGTGGCGCTGGCAGCAGTCCACATACGCAGAGGTGTGTTGGTGCATGTTAGAGTACGGTGCAGCGAGTAAATGAGCAGACGTTTTCAGACGTGCTAATGGCGACTGTGTGTTGAAAATGGCTCAGAGAACACATATTGATGACGTTATGAGGGGTAGAATACTAGGGGGCCACGAGGTTGGTCAAACACAGCAGGTCGTAGCACGGGCCCTCCGTGTGCCACAGAGTGTGATCTCAAGATTATGGCAACGATTCCGGCAGACAGGAAACGTGTCCAGGTGCTACAGTACGGGACGTCCACTGTGTACAACATCGCAAGAAGACCGATATCTCAACATCAGTGCCCGCAGACGGCCACGCAGTACTGCAGGTAGCCTTGCTCGGGACCTTACCGCAGCCACTGGAACAGTTGTCTCCAGACACACAGTCTACAGACGACTGAATAGACATGGTTTATTCGCCCGGAGATCTGCAAGCTGCATTCCACTGACCTCTGGTCGCAGGAGAGCCCGTAAGGCCTGGTGTCAAGAACACAGTACATGGTCATTAGAACAGTGGTCCCAGGTTATGTTTACGGACGAGTCCAGGTATGGTCTAAAAAGTGATTCTCGCCGGGTTTTCATCTGGCGTGAACCGGGAACCAGCTACCAACCCCTTAATGTCCCTGAAAGAGACATGTATGGAGACGTGGTTTGATGGTGTGGGGTGGGATTACAATTGGTGCACGTACACCCCTGCGTGTCTTTGACAGAGAAACTGTAACAGGTCAAGTGTATCTGGACGTCATTTTGCACCTGTATGTCCGCCTTTTCAGGGGTGCAGTGGATCCCATCTACCTCCTGATGGATGATAATGCACGGCCCCATCGTGCTGCCATCGTGGAGGAGTACCTTGAAACAGAAGATATCAGGCGAATTGAGTGGCCTGCCTGTTCTCCAGACCTAAACCCCATCGAGCACGTCTCGGATTCTCTCGGTCGACGCATCGCTGCACGTCTTCAAACCCCTACGACACTGTAGGAGCTCAGGAGCTCAGCCAGGCACTGGTGCAAGAATGGGAGGCTATACCCCAGCAGCTGCTCGACCACCTGATCCAGAGTATGCCAACCCTTTGTGCGGCCTTTGTACATGTACATGGTCATCATATCCTATATTGATGTTGGGGTACATGCGCAGGAAACAGTGGGTTCTTGTAGCACATGTGTTTTGGGACGGTTTTCTCAACTTCATCACCAATACCATGGACTTACATATGTGTTTCGTGTGTGTTCGCTATGTGCCTATGCTATCAGCGCCAGTTTTGCGTAGTGCCCCGTTGTGTGGCACCACATTCTGCAATTATCCTTAATTTATGAGCATGAGTGTACATACCTCGGGTTTTTTTTCCGATTCGATGATACGGCGGCGTTTACGAAACTATTCTGCTGTCAAGATGCTCCATAGACCACTGCCGAAATAATGTTCTCAACCTTTTCGCTGTCTCTTCCTCGCACAACCCTTCCTGATCTGCATCCACATGCACAAATTTCTAGCTCTATATGAACATGGCAACAGTACATACGTGCTCATCATCAATCCCCAATTCTCACAAGACGCCCCTACCCCCTCCTCCACCCCTGCCGCAGGATACACAACAGTAGTTCATCATTTCACTGTGGACGAAAAAGATCACAGTCGATTTGTTGGTTTTACTGGTTCTACATTCAGTTTTACACAGCAAAGCTACTGCAGTAGACTTTGGAAAATACAGTCATGCTATACTGTAGCTGTGTTCAGTTTTACCTAATCTATGGGCCCCGGTGGCCTCGATGTCGACGGGACCTTAAACCCAATCTGTGGGCCCAAAAACATCGCCGGCCGGTGTGGCCAAGCGGTTCTAGGCGCTTCAGTCCAGAACCGCGCAGCTGCTATGGTCGCAGGTTCGAATCCTGCCTCGGGCATGTCTGTGTGTGATGTCCTTAGGTTAGTTATTTTTAAGTAGTTCTAAGTCTAGGGGCTGATGACCTCAGATGTTAAGTCCCATAGTGCTTAGAGCCATTTGAACCATTTGATCCTGTTTGTTCACCTGCATCCATTCATGTCCATACTGCATTTCGACTCACTTAGGCAATTTCAGCAGGACAAGGCGGTACATCACACACGCAGAATTGGTACAGAGCGGCTCCAGGAACACTCTTCTGAGTTTAAACACTTCCGCTGGTCACCATACTCCCCAGACATGAACATTACTGAGCATATCAGGAATGTCTTGCAACATGCTGTTCCGAAGAAATCTCCACCCCCTCGTACTCTTATGGATTTATGGATAGCCCTGCAGGATTCATGGTGTCAGTTCCCTCCAGCACTACTTCTCACATTAGTCGAGTCCATGCCAAGCCGTGTTGTTGCACTTCTGCGTGCTCGCGGGGTTCCTACACGATATTAGGCAGGTGTACCATTTTTTTGGCTCTTCTGTGTATCTCAGTATCTGAATAGCATTGAAAATGTCTGCATAACAGTGCAGTTTCCGTCTGAATGCGCAGAATGTGTAGAAACAAACCTGATCTATTCACTCACAGTGCCTGGTGTGGAAAACAGTAAGTCCCAGCTTGCTCTTCGCTCTCAAGTTTTGCATTCGGTACTATTCAGCCCTGTTTGTCTTGTAGTTTTAGTTGTACATTAACAGGAGTATGGATACGTTTATGGAAGAACAGTTGTCCGATATACACCTCGTTTATTAGTGCACTAAATGCAGTGAAGAGCGATACTGCAACGCTATGCTCAGCATTTCTCTCAGCGACGGCAGCCATATCACAATAGCGTTGTATATCTCTGCTTTGTGTTGTACTTTCCGATAATTGCACATTACAGGGTTTTTCACTGTCCTGAAACGATTTTCTAAGGAACAAATGGAAATGGGATAATAAACCCAACAAATCATAATTACATTATTATTCTGTGATGAACACACGGAATAACGCGTATCATACATCAAAATACTCAGAAAACATCTCTGAATGCTTTCCGAAATTTTTTCGATGTTCATCGGATTCACTCTATATACAGGGTGCCCATAAATTATCTTAACAACTTATGAGTAATAATTTTAAAATTAAAAGAAAATCTTTTTAAAAAATTTCAGCCTGTGATACTGATACTTTTTTACCTTCCAGATGATGCAATTTTGACGCAAAATTGAACCTGAAAACCCGATAAAATGTAGACGTCACAGGAGAAAGTTTAGGGTGTGGCCTGATTCGTACAGACGTCGTCCGATACGCAAGTGCAACAAAACTTTCGAACATCGTTTGGAAGGTAGCCATCGACTAGACTAACTATTCAGGCTTGGCGTACATGTTTGCCATAAAACGGGGCGGGTCGCCGATTTGTTTCTGAGGCTTTTGCAAGGTGTTCGACAAAATCGGTGCGTACGGCAGCCAGAGAGTTAGAAATGAGACGATCAACAGTGCATAATGTCGTGCATGAGAGGTTATGGATATAGCCCTACAAGGTGCATCTGCTTCAGGCATTAAAGCTGAAACGTCCCCTTTGAAAAATTTATGAATTACTGTGCTGATAAACCTCTTACATTATTGGCTTTTCAAACAGCTGAGCAAAACTGAACGTACTCAAATATTCACTAAAGTGACACACAATATTTTTAGCGCAACGCAATCTGACATTCAAAAATCCTATACCTTTCACAAATCACTTACCTCACCAAAAATCTTCGTTACTCGAACTACTGCAATACAGCGAGTGCCACTACTGCCAGCTGAATAAAAGATTCAAACTACTGAAGGCACTAACTACTGATAGGCATAGTTAGCAAATGAAAGATTTTGATAGTGAACAAACAATGTATTTACCTTAATAGTGTTGAAAAATCATAATATACATAGCAGTTCATGACATCCAGTCTTACAAATTTCAAAACTCCGCCATTTCTCTCCCCACATCCACCACTGCTGGCGGCTCACCTCCAACTGCGCCACGCTACGCACTGTTAACATCCAGCTGCCCAACACTACAATGGCAGACAACAACGCAAACTAGCCACAGACTGCACACAGCTCAGCCAGTGATTTTCATACAGAGCGCTACGTGGCGTTACCAATAAAAAAAACCTAAACAGCCTACTTACATAGCCCCCATTCTCCCCACAAAAAATTTTACAAATTGTTTTGGGCAGTGGCCAATAATTATTTGATAAAATTTTTCATAATTACAATAACAAAGATATCAAATGCACACACTTATTGATACAGTGTTGGTCAAAAGCTAAAATTTTCTCACAGTCCATAAAGACAGTCCTGATCATTCATCACAGTAAAATTGCAGTGTTTTTCTCAAAGTCTGAGCAGTAAAAGAAAATGCACATGGAAGTAGTGGATTTCCATGCAGTCTTGAAGAAGTAGTGTTGTCCTTCCAACGGAAAGACAGTGCTGACTCTCGACATGCAGACAGGTAATGGGCCACAACAGAGCAAACCCACAGCAGAGTCAGTCGAAGTTTTGAAGAATATTGGTAGGTAGGTCATCACAGAACAGCCCACTGCAGTCTTGTTTGAGATTACGGAATTGCTGCGCCACCAGAGGTGCAGACCCACTGTAGTCCTGGTAGAGATTGCGGTATTGGTGGGCCACCAGAGGTGCAGACCCACTGCAGTCCTTGTAGAAATAATGGTACTGGTGAGTCAGCAAAGGTGTAGACCCACTGTAGTCCTTGTAGAAATAATGGTATTGGTGGGTCATCAAAGATGCAGACCCACTATAGTCTTTGTAGAGATGGCCAGCAGCCATCTGTTGTGACTGTGCAGGTGCACAATCACCATTGAAGAGTCTTGCTGATAATATAGCAAGTCCATAACCACCACTTGTGAACTCATAAAGTTTTTGGAATTGTCCTTGGAACCAGCAATGCTGTTATCCAGTCCCTTGCTGAATTATTAACACACGTGCAAACTCTAACAGTCCCTACTTCTCACATATTGTCCATATACTATGACCAACAGAAACGTGTGCAGTGAAATGGAACTTACAAGTTAATAATATGATGAACTGGTGTCAATTACAATTTTATAACATAAGAATACAATTACAAAGGTACAAAACACATCATTAAAGAACATAACAATACAGATAAAATTAGTAGTACAAGCTTTACAAAAGAATCGAAATAACTTATACATCAGTGTTACAGGAATTATGACATGAGTACATACATAAAAGATCAGAATAACTTTCGAAACATCAACTTCACACATGAGCATTAAAACAGAACAGAATAAATAATGTCTAAACATCTTTACAAAGAAAATAACATATTATCAGAAGCATTCTACAACATAACTCTTATTAGCTAAACACATTAAGACAGGAAAAACACAAATTCACATAGTGTAATAACACAAAAATACAGGACAGGGTTTGTTTTCAGTGTGACATTTGGTACTGCAGTCCACCCCAAAACTTCATTCCATATATCTTTCCTCTTATTTCAACATTTGTTTCCACCAAAAAATTCTATCCAAGCATGCTTTCTGTATTTATATGTTCACACATTTCTTACCTCATTATTTATTTTCCATTATCTTACCTCATATTTCCAAGAAAATCCTACCTAAACTTGTTGTCCCTAAACCCTACTTTTTAGTTCATATCCTCTTTCAAAATACTTTTTTGGCCAAACCATTTTCTTATAGCTTCTCAATGCATTTCTTCCAATTCATCACAACTTGTTCTCTTATATGGCCTACCTCATCTTAAGCTAACTTAAATCCACTGAGCTCAGATGCTAAACTAAGTGACGAGGCAATGCAGCAGCACAAAACAATTAACACAAACAGCAATGACAAAAAAATGCAAATTGGCAAAGCAAGCAGAAATATTACAACTAATTTAAGGCAATGAGCAGCAAACAAGGAAAATAGATCAGTAGTAAAACTGGCTTAACAGAGTAGTGTAAAGTGAAATTTAGTAGCACTATGCCTGGCAAACAGCAGCAGCAACTGCAATAACTTATATCTAAACATGACATAGCTCAAGCAGAAAAAATATTACAGTAAAAATGGCCATGTTTAATACCTATTTCACATCTTAACACTTGAGTGATGCATCACAAAAACTTACTCTGCAAGAAAGTTACCAAGTCATTAAAAAAATTATTTATGCAATTCCTGTGAAGGGAAATGTCTATTTGTGCTCTCTTTTCTAAGAAAGTATATCATAAACGTATTCTTTACTGGGTCTATAGAGAGAAAATAGTGATATTAGTGCATCTATTAAATTTTATAATAACCAATGCTGCAGTGCAGCTAGAAACTAGATATTAAAGAAAATGAGCAAATATGTACAAAGGAAGGCATGAAATATCATTCATTAGCCATATGGCATTTCATAAGGTAGTAAAAAAATCTCTCAACTAGAAAGACAGTAGTCATAATCAGGTGTATAGACATAAAAATATTTCTTGTCATTTCATTAGGCATTTCAGTAAATATCATAAATTAAGAGCTCCACAGTGTTATCATATGTTTTCAAGTTTGAGCATGTCGTATTTGCGATGCTTTCTACAAAGGAATGTCAATAGCGAGAATAATGGCCCCTTTTTTTCCACCTGTGCCTCTGAAAGGCACACACTAATGGCTTTTTTCCAGGCGACTGCCGCGCAGCTGGGTGCCCACGACTCATTACGTGAAGGTGGTCACTTAACTTTCTTACTGAAATATTTACGACACCAGTTTGCATTACAGTGACAGTCTCATAAAAAATTTCACAGGTCGAGAATTTGCGTTGCAAATGCGTAGAAACAAAATCCTATGAATATAACAGTGTTCAAAAAGTTTTCGTCGGCATCGTGATACATTCGCGCATTTACACACATTTCATAGCTCTTATAGTATGATTCTCGGTTTCCAACATCCTTTTCCACAAATCAGAGTCCCTAACCACTATTCATTATTCATATACGTATTCGTCAACACTTCTTCAATATTTCATCATAATAAATATGTAGCATAATAAAATTCCTCATATATGGTAGCATCATCTTATTGATCATAAACATACCTCAACAGCATAATACACATCGTCATCGTAAAAATAACATCATAACACCTCAGTCAAATCTCGAAAACGTTGTAGCTTTCCGCAATAATGTCAAAACCTAAAAAAATTTCTCTGCTCATTTCAATAGTGTCATCTATCTCAAACGTACTTTAAAATCATGCTCCCTTCCCAAATACATCATTCAAAGCTCTCATAGTATCACAATGGTTCCGAAAAAATATGAACAGTTTACAAAGTATAGACAAAATACAATTTCATAAATGTGAAGTTATCCAACTGTGTAATTGCATAAAGATGTGTCTCTGATGTAGTAAAAAAAAACGTTTATCTCTCAGTTGAATGATCAGATAGCTGTGTAATTTGTGTGTTAGAGAAATATGGTACTGATGTGTAAAGTTGTATAAGCAAATACCATATTAGCTAGGGCTCCTTGTGCTTGCCAAACACATGGTACACAAAGTAAGCATGTACCCCCCTGAGGATTAATGTAATTATACCCTCAGGTGTTATAGATTACAGCAACGGAATGAAATGTATCACGGAAAACTTTCTTTGTAATTCAAAAATCTTTAAAAATAAATGTTTTAAGTACAAAATTAATCACTCAAATGCGTGTCCTGTAGCGCTAAATGTGCGTCTTGCTGTAAGATAATTCTGTGGAAGTGTCGTAGTTATCGTCCTCTGTAAGCAACGTTCTGCTGAAGTCAATGTACTTACCTCATCATAAACGAAAGTGAAATGCTTTGTTTACAGATATCGTAGTTATTACATACCTTACCATGATCAAGAAAGTACTATAATGTAACGTATTGCTGTGCTACGAAAAAGGCTGTCTCATTGTAGCTATACCACAAAAGTTACTACTAAAACATGTTTTACTTTCCAGAATAATACAGAAAAACTGTGCAGATATAAAACAGATACACCACAAAAGTAACAATGTAAATTGTGTCACATATTAGTAGCATCGTGATATAATCGTGTAGCTATCAAAGAAACCAAATGCTAAGTCATCTTTAATCTCACCGAATGTACTTCAAATGAAGAGTATCTTTTCAAGTACCAAAATGTTGCATTAAAATCTCATTAGCAGTATATGTTGTAAGTATGTAAGCCTGATAGTCGTCACGTAATAGTGCAACTAACAAGCAAGAATGTACACACACAATAACACGGTGACATCTGTTCACTATAACAATGCATTTGTAATTTCTGTTTAAAGAAGTTCTCTTGGTTCTTGATTGGATATTTAACTTCAAACATTGTTGCATGGTAACAGTTTCTAAGTCTGACAATGCATACTAGAAATGTGAAGTGAAAAATTTTATGGCAAAGACAAAGTTAAAAAGCAGATTATCTCTCAATAAACGGTTTTACATCTGAAATGTGGTGTAAACCTTTAATCTTCCTAGTATGCAGTGTTTTCAACTTCGACGCAATTATCATGTGGTATATGTCGGTAAAGAATACTGAAATTTTTCTCAAGGTTAGCGTCTATGTAATTTACCCTGAGCCAGCCGGCGCACGTGGCTGCCTGCGGTGCGAGTCATTGTCTGTCTCTTTGTTGGCGTGCGTCGTTATTGGCATTAGGAGACCTAACTTCTACAAATTCACCTTGTCGAGAGGATCCTGCTCTGTTTGAATCCCGCCAGTTCTGATGGAATTCAGGTCTGTCGTTTTATCGGTAGTTTACATAGTTTCTTGTTTGTCAGTCATGTGGTGGAGAATTTGTCCTGGAATAGTAACTGCACGCTGGACCATTGCGTCTAAAGTTATTCTGTCTCCCTTGATAATAATTATTTTGGTTCCCAAATTGTCTGTTTCTCTGATTGTCTCTGTGATAGTCACTACCGCAGAGAGGTGATCTTTCCCTGTAATTATTACTACTCTGCCAACAGTTGTCATACGGGTGGTGTCTGTTTTGGTCATGATTTGTGTTGTGAGAATAGTCGTGTCCAGTTATTATTTCTTTCATCGCGGAATTGCGACGGATGTGACCCGTAATTGTTGTGTTCCTGTTTTCGCGTTCCGCGATTGTCAGTGTCAATTTCTAATTCTCGTAAGAGTCCCTGAAAAGCTTCAATGTCGTCTTTGCAGCGTCCTGCCAAAATAATATGTCGTAAATGTTCAGGCAATTTGATTAAGCAAATGCGGATGAGTTCTGAGGGGCTGTATGGGTTTGACAGGTACTGATTCTTGTGCAACATGTCTTCAGAATATTTAATAAGACTGGAAAATTCAGATTGTTCGAAATGTTTCATCATTATGATGCTATGTTTTACTCTGTCCTGTGTAGCTTGAGACCAATATGCTGAGAGGAAGGCATGGTGAAATTCTCCTTCACTGTGACAATCGTGAATGACCGATCGCATTCTTACAGCTGGTTCATTCTCTAAATAGCCACACATAAATTCTAATCTGTGCTCTAATGACCAGTTGGGAGGAAAACAATGAGAGAATTGATGGAGCCACGCTTGTGGATGAATGTCGTTGCCTATATTCTTAAATGTTTTAAATTTACGTGTAGTAATGAACAGCTTATAGTCAAAATCATCATGTCGGCGAGTCGCATATCGGTCATTGTTACGTCGTTTCGGCGGTTCCATTTCAAAATTCGGTGCACCTTGCCAATTTCTTTCATAATTTCCGAAATGCGCTGTGTTATTATTTTGTGGCTGTTCCGTATTTCTATGTCCCTCTTCCCGTATTGGGGCTCAAGTATCCTCTGAAATACGTGATTCTTGTATTACCTGTGTCAGCTGATCTTGTAGTTCCCGGATTTCTCTTTGGTGTTGCGTATTAATTTGATTCTGATTTTGTTTGAATTTCCTAATTTGTTCGCACTCTTCTGTGTCATTAAAGACTACCGGTTTTGTGTCATTCAGATTATCATCTACCTTCGTAGATAAATTATTTAGCTGATCCGAAAGTTCAACTACTTTCTCTGATAATAAACTAATTTCCTCCATGTGTCTTTCTGAACCAATTTTCAGAGTATCTACTGTGTCCTTTAAGTTTTCCTGAGTTTTTGCAAGTTACGTAAACGAATCGGTAGCTGCAACTGAGTCAATTTTAGCTTCCAAGGTCTCATGATCTTCATGAACAATAGTTTGCAGTTCTTTTATGGCTGCTTCGTGATTCTGTAATGCATTTTCATGCCGCGAAAAAGTAGGTTGAAAATGCTCACAAATTTGTGTTTTTACGTCATTACAGACTTTTTGACATTTCGATTCAATGTTATGTAACTCAGTAGTTAAATCTTCACGTGTTTGTTCAAGCGTGGTGTCTAACTTCCGAAGATTTTGTTCCATTGTGTCTAACTTTTGAAGCTTTTGCTGTGTTTGCCCCATTTGTTGTATTAATTGTAATGACAATGCACTGGTGTCTGAAACATGTTCCTCAGTGCTTTTCGGCAGCGAATTTGCACTGGCAACATTCACATTTTGACAAGCAGAAAATCTGTCTTGACTTATTTGAGAAAACGGTGAGGACCCAAAACCTGAATCTACAGTATTTGCGAGATTGTGTCCTGTCATTTCGGATTCCTGAGGCGAGCTATTGCCGACCGATCGATCGATAATGTTTCCCTGTTCACTATGCACAATTACCAAATCACTAGTTTGAACATTAGTTAATTCATTACACGGTGGTGCTAACACACTGCTTTCGTCTTCACGGTCATTTCTCAGTTTACTTTGGAGCCTAGTATTACGTTTTTCACACGCCATTATTGTCACAATATTTCACACGACAACACAGAAAAGCACAATTTGAAGAGCAAAATAAGAAAACACATTAACATAGCACTGAAAATAATATCTAGTTAATTGCAAGCGCAGCTGCGAAATACTTGGTGCAAATCTACATGCATGCCACAACAACAATGAAAGACTGCAACTAAAAAGGAGATTCTCTCTACCATTATGCACTAGCAATAAACAATAGCTACACTAATTACACAAACTACAAGAAAAAAATCAAATTCCAGTGAGGTATCCTCGGCTAAGGGTCAACATATGAAACAACCTACTTACAAAGCCTACAGACGAACCTCAGCGCAAACATTTTGCAATGAATATGCTAGGTAGGACTGATCCAAACAATGACTTTTTGGAAAAAATTTGTTTCTCCGATGAGGCATCGTTTCAAGTATCGGTCAAACTGAATCATCATAACGTTCGTCTATGGTGTTCACAACATCTCCATGTTACATATGAAATGGAAAGAGACAGCCTCAAGGTTAATGTTTGGTGCGGACTGATGTGCAATTGCATCATTTCTCCATTCTTTCTCATCAAGTCTACCGTCAACGGTGGTGTTTACCTGGACATGTTACAAGAGTTTGCTGCGCCACAATTGAAACACCTGCAATCTGACGTCATATTGAAGCAGGATGGGGCACCACCTCACTGGTCCCTAAATATCCGTCAAATTCTAGATGAAAATTTTCCATATGAGTGGCTTGGACGAGATAATCCATTTCGATGGCCGCCACGATCACCTGGCCTCACACCTACAGACTTCTTCCTGTGAGATTTGTAAGGAATTTGGTGTACCGAACCCAGGTTAGAGACATACAGGACTTGAAGGCACGTATTTGTAGTGCATCTGACCCTATTACCGTGGAGATCTAGTACCGTACGTTGAGAGAAATTAAATTCCAACTAGACATTATCCGTGGCACGAAGGGTACACGCATGATGTGTATGAATGAGGAAACAAAATTTCATGAGTTATCACATGTTGAAAACCATTTGTTAATATCCAGTATAGTTTTAAAGGCATTAAAGTCTGAAGCTGTAAAAATTCCGTCGTCTTCAGGGAAGCATCAGACAGGAAGGGATGGAGATGGTTCACAATAACTTTCACGTAGTGCGTAGCTGTTATCGTGCCTCAGACTACAACCACAGGTACCATGGAAGCCCAGGTGAATGTCTTCCGTAGCATAAAGCTTTACTCATCGGCCTGCGAGTGTGGTACAGAGCATGTTCAGAACTACTGTTCTGGTATATCCGGAAAAGATCATCACGATCCAATGTCGATGATATCGTGCCCACTGCATTCATAATTACCGATGTCGTTGGGTCAAAATGGGAACACGTTTGAGTCGTTTGCCGTGCAGCTCCATGTTCAAGAGTGCCGCTGAACTGTGCCTGAACACTCCTGCCTGCATCGTGATCGTGCTTTGTCGTCAGATCAGGTGCGGATCGCAGTCCGTCCCGTTTGACAGAGCAGACAATACATGTTCTGTGGTGAGGCGTCTTCCCCTTACTCTTGGTTTCATTGTCCTTCAATCAGTTTCCATACGCTATATGCTCAAGACGTCACGCGCATAGCCGAGAAGATTATATTAGATTAGACTAGGTTCAGTTTTCGTTCCACAGACCCGAGAATTAGATGATTCTCGTGAGTGTGGAACATGTCAGAAAGTATAACATAAAAAACATAGAACATTTGAATGTAATGCTCGCTTCCCTGGTCATTTGTCTGGAGACTGTCAAAATATGTGAATACATTACAGTAAACTGGAACTGTTAATACCTACAGAATTAGCACACTGTTAGACTGAAACATAGTTATGCACTTTTAATACATCTGTCATAGACAAGATACCTAATCTCGACTCTTGTACCCCAAGTGCTGTCGAAACTGAAATTTAACAGACATTCTTACTTAAATTGATCTAACAGTCCCTGTTAAGATATTCGTCTACAGAGTAGAAGAAATTGTCTAACAAAATGTCTTCCATGCTATGTTGCTTTATCTGAAACCAAGTACAATTGATAGCTGGCAATTTATTGGAAATGTGTCTTTCTGAATGCTGGACCCCTTTTTGGAACAAAGAACTTGAATTTAGGACTTTATGTTTTTTTTCCCGAGGGCATGCAGCTTTACTGTATAATTAAACGATGATGGCGTCCTCTTGGGTAAAATATTCCGGAGGTAAAATAGTCCCCCATTCGGGTCTCCGGGCGGGGACTAATCAACAGGACGTTGTTATCAGGAGAAAGAAAACTGGCATTCTACGGATCGGAGCGTGGAATGTCAGATCCCTTAATCGGAAAGGTAGGTTAGAAAATTTAAAATAGAAAATGGATAGGTTGAAGTTAGATATAGTGGGAATTAGTGAAGTTCGGTGGCAGAAGGAACAAGACTTTTGGTCAGGTGAATACAGAGATTTAAATACAAAATCAAATAAGGGTAATACAGGAGTAGGTTTAATAACGAATAAAAAATAGGGGTACGGGTAAGCTACTACAAACAGCATAGTGAACGCATTATTGTGGCCAAGATAGACACGAAGCCCACGCCTACTACAGTAGTACAAGTTTACATGCCAACTAGCTCTGCAGATGACGAAGAAATTGATGAAATGTTTGATGAGATAAAAGAAATTATTCAGTAGTGAAGGGAGACGAAAATTTAATAGTCATGGGTGACCGGAATTCAACAGTAAGAAAAGGGATAGAAGGAAACATAGTAGGTGAATATGGATTGGGGCTAAGAAATGAAAGAGGAAGCCGCCTGGTAGAATTTTGCGCAGAGCATAACATAATCACAGCTAACACTTGGTTTAAGAATCATGATAGAAGGTTGTATACATGGAAGAACCCTGGAGATACTAAAAGGTATCAGATAGATTATATAATGGTAAGACAGAGATTTATGAACCAGGTTTTAAATTGTAAGACATTTCCAGGGGCAGATGTGGACTCTGACCACAATCTATTGGTTATGAACTGTAGATTAAAACTGAATAAACTGCAAAAAAAGTGGGAATTTAAGGAGATGGGACTTCGATGAACTGAAAGAACCAGAGGTTGTAGAGAGATTCAAGGAGAGCATAAGGGGACAATTGACAGAAATGGGGGAAAGAAATACAGTAGAAGAAGAATGGGTAGCTTTGAGGGATGAAACAGTGAAGGCAGCAGAGGATCAAATAGGTAAAGAAATATCGAATTTAACTGATGAAAGGAGAAAATAAAAAATGCAGTAAGTGAAGCAGGCAAAAAGGAATACAAACGTCTCAAAAATGAGACCGACAGGAAGTGCAAAATGGGTAAGCGGGGATGGCTAGAGGACAAATGTAAGGATGTAGAGGCTTGTCTCACTAAGGGTAAGATAGATACTGCCTACAGGAAAATTAAAGAGACCTCTGGAGAAAGGAGAACCACTTGCATGAATATCAAGAACTTTGATGGAAACCCAGTTCTAAGCAAAGAAGGGAAAGCAGAAAGGTGCAAGGAGTATATAGAGGGTCTATACGAGGGCGATGTACTTGAGGACAATATTATGGAAATGGAAGAGGATGTAGATGAAGGTGAAATGGGAGATATGATATTGCGTGAAGAGTTTGACAGAGGACTGAAAGACCTGAGTCGAAACAAGGCCCCCGGAGTAGAACTACTGACAGCCTTGGGAGAGCCAGTCCTGACAAAACTCTACCATCTGTGAGCAAGATGTATGAGACAGGCGAAATACCGTCAGACTTCAAGAAGAATATAATAATCCCAATCCCAAAGAAAGCAGGCGTAGACAGATGTGAAAATTACGGAACTATCGTTTTAATAAGTCACAGCTGCAAAATACTAACGCGAATTCTGTACAAACGAATGGAAAAACTGATAGAAGCCGACCTCGGGGAAGATCAGTTTGGATTCCGTAGAAACGTTGGAACACGTGAAGCAATACTGACCCTACGTCTTACCTTAGAAGAAAGATTAAGGAAAGGCAAACCTACATTCCTAGCATTTGTAGACTTAGAGAAAGCTTTTGACAATGTTGATTGGAATACTCTCTTTCAAATTCTGAAGGTGGCAGGGGTAAAATACAGAGAGCGAAAGGCTATTTACAATGTGTACAGAAACCAGATGGCAGTTGTAAGAGTCGAGGGGCATGAAAGGGAAGCAGTGGTTGGGACGGGAGTGAGACAGGGTTGTAGCCTATCCCCGATGTTGAGCAAGCAATAAAGGAAACAAAAGAAAAGTTCGGAGTAGGTATTAAAATCCATGGAGAAGAAATAAAAACTTTGAGGTTCGCCGATGACATTGTAATTCTGTCAGAGACAGCAAAGGACTTGGAAGAGCAGTTGAACGGAATGGACAGTGTCTTGAAAGGAGGGTATAAGATGAACATCAACGAAATCAAAACGAGGTTAATGGAATGTAGTCGGATTACGTCGGGTGATGCTCAGGGGATTAGATTAGGAAATGAGACACTTAAAGTAGTAAAGGAGTTTTGCTATTTGGGGAGCAAAATAACTGATGATGGTCGAAGTAGAGAGGATATAAAATGTAGACTGGCAAAGGCAAGGAAAGCATTTCTGAAGAAGAAAAATTTGTTAACATCGAGTATAGATTTAAATGTCAGGAAGTCATTTCTGAAAGTATTTGTATGGAGTGTAGCCATGTATGGAAGTGAAACGTGGACGATAAATAGCTTGGACAAGAAGAGAACAGAAGCTTTCGAAATGTGGTGCTACAGAAGAACGCTGAAGATTAGATGGGTAGATCACGTAACTAATGAGGAGGTATTGAATAGAATAGGGGAGAAGAGTTTGTGGCACAACTTGACAAGAAGAAGGGACCGGTTGCTAGGGCATGTTCTGAGGCATCAAGGGATCACAAATTTAGCATTGGAGGGCAGCGTGGAGGGTAAAGATCGTAGAGGGAGACCAAGAGATGAATACACTAAGCAGATTCAGAAGGATGTAGGCTGCAGTAGGTACTGGGAGATGAAGAAACTTGCACAGGTTGGAGTAGCATGGAGAGCTGCATCAAACCAGTCTCAGGACTGAAGACCACCACAACAACAACAACAACAACAACATGTAGCTTATTTCATTCCTAGTATTGATACTGTGTATTGAGCTATTGGTTGGAAATAGAGACACATTATTTGCAACAAATTTCATTAAGGAATAAACATACTGAGAAGCAGTGGTTAGAATACCTGGTTCCTTGAACAGTTTTCTACGTGATGTTCTTGAATTTACACCACAAATCAGTCTTATTACACCCTTCTGACCTCTAAAAAATTTTGCTCGTTTTTATTAGTTAACCCAGAATATGATGCCGTATAACGTAATAGAATGAAATTAAGCAGAATTTGCAAGTTTTTTTATATTTATATCTCCTACATCTGACATCGTTCGCATTGCAGATACGACTCGTTTGGGCACTTCAGCAATTCTGTGGTATGCCCTTCCCAGCTGAATTTATTAGCGAGTTGTAATCGCAGAAATTTAACTTTGACAGTCTCTTCGATCTGCATGTCATCATACACTACTGGCCATTAAAACTGCTACACCACGAAGTTGATGCGCTACAGACGAGAAATTTAACCGACAGGAAGAAGATGCTGTGATATACAAATGATTAGCTTTTCAGAGCATTGACACAAGGTTCGCGCCGGTGGCGACACCTACAACGTGCTGACATGAGGAAAGTTTCCAACCGATTTCTGATACACAAACAATAGTTGACCGGCGTTGACTGGTGAAACGTTGTTGTGATGCCTCGTGTAAGGTGCTACTGCTACGGTCGCAGGTTCGAATCCTGCCTCGGGCATCGATGTGTGTGATGTCCTTAGGTTAGTTAGGTTTAAGTAGTTCTAAGGTCTAGGGGACTGATGACCACAGCTGTTAAGTCCCATAGTGCTCTGAGCCATTTGAACCTCGTGTAAGGAGGAGAAATGCATACTGTCACGTTTCCGACTTTGATAAAGGTCGGATTGCAGCCTATCGCGATTGCGGTTTATCGTATCGCGACATGGCTGTTCGCGTTGGTCGAGACCAATGACTGTTAGCAGAATATGGAATCGGTGGGTTCATAAGAGTAATACGGAACGCCATGCTGGATCCAAACTGCCTCGTACCACTAGGAGTCGAGATGACAGGCATCTTATCCGCGTGGCTGTAACGGATCGTGTAGCCACGTCTCGATCCCTGAGTCAACAGATGGGGACTTTTGCAAGACAATAACCATCTGCACGAACAGTTGCAGCAGCTTGACTATCAGCTCGGAGACCATGGCTGCGGTTACCCTTGACGCTGCATCACAGACAAGAGCGCCTGCGATGGTGTGCAAACGACGAATCTGGGTGCATGAATGGCAAAACGTCATTTTTTCGGATGAATCCAGGTTCTGCTTACAGCATCATGATGGTCGCATCCGTGTTTGGCGACATCGCGGTGAACGCACATTGGAAGCGTGTATTCGTCATCGCCATACTGGCGTATCACCCGGAGTGATGGTATGGGGTGCCATTGGTTTACACGTTTCGGTCACCTCTTGTTCGCATTGTCGGCACTTTGAACAGTGGACGTTACATTTCAGATGTATTACGATCCGTCGCTCTGCCCTTCATTTGATCCCCGCGAAACCCTACATTTCAGCAGGATAAGGCACGAACGCATGTTGCAGGTCATGTACGGGCCTTTCTGGATACACAAAATGTTCGACTGCTGCCCTGGCCAGCACATTCTCCAGATCTCTCACCAATTGAAAACGTCTGGTCAATGGTGGCCGAGCAACTGGCTCGTCACAATACGCCAGTCACCACTCTTGATGAACTGTGGTATCTTGTTGAAGCTGCATGGGCCGCTGTACCTGTACACGCCATCCAAGCTCTGTTTGACTCAAAGCCCAGGCGTATCCAGGTCGTATTACGCCCAGAGGTGGTTGTTCTGGGTACTGATTTCTCGGGATCAATGCACTCAAATTGCATGAAAATGTAATCACATATCAGTTCTAGTATAATATATTTGTCCATTGAATACCCGTTTATCATCTGCATTCTTTCTTGGTGCAGAAATTTTAATGGTCAGTAGTGTATGTTATACTCAAGCTGGAAGAAAATCTCTTACTGGTCTGAATGCGTATAAGAGTCTTTTCAAAGTTTAATGAGAATGAATTAGTTTTAAACCATTAGTCAGTGAAAATTTGATTCGCAGCCATTTCTAAATCTATACTTGACTTTCTAATTATGGTAATGTTTGTATCATCTGCAAACAAAACAAACTTAGCATCTGGCACTGTAACAGATGAGAGGTCATTAATGTACACAAGATGGAGATGAAGAGTGATTGCTTAATCTGCAGGTATTTCGCAATGGCACCATTTGTTTCCTGTTAGTTAGGTATGACTCGAACCATTTCTAAGCGCTGCTGGTGACACCATAATATTCTAATTCACACAGTGAAAGGCTTGTGACAGGTCACGGAAAAGTCAGTAGCCTCTAATTTGTTATTGAATGAATTACGTACATTCTCACTGTACGTGATGCTCGTCCCCAGTCACCGGGAGTAATAACCTACCTATTGTCAAAAATCTTTTATAAGTGGGTTTACCCATATGCGTCCTTATCGCCGTTGGAATGATTTCCCATCCGCCCTTGCTCCGCCTATGTACTTTTTTTTACCGCATCACACGTCCGCAACGCCACCAGGCAGCATTCAATCTCTTCGTGGCCATTGGTCATGATCTTTCGGCTCGCCATTGTAAAAGAATTCTGTTTAGGACAAGCTACCCTCTGTATAATTTTGTTCGCTTGTGGTTTGGGACACCCTGCAAATCGTGAACAGTAGCCGTCATTTTGTACTTCCGAGAGTAACGGCGCTCTCTGCTTGCGCTTCGGCTAACGCCTTCCCAATAAGTTCACTGAGTCGTCTTGTATAGCAGGTCTTTCATTCCACAGCGTGCCAGTTATATGTCTCTTTATTCACGTTAAGTTTAGTTGTTATAAATATACAGTGGTGCAAATAAATGTTGCACATGGCTTTATTATTATTACTGGAAACAACAGGCGACAAAACTAATTTTATTCTGTCAGGTACAGTCATAAGACAACAAAAATTAACAAGATAAACACTTTTCCATTAATAAAGACAAACAAAAAATAGCAAAAAGCAACTTTACAAAACATTCCACTGCAAACGATGCAGTTTCTTCTCACAGTAATCTTGCATATCACATTGCTTATGAATAAATAGGCCCTCCTCGTAACTGGAGACACTTCTGAATGCGATTAGGCATACTCCTTACCAAGTTGTCCAGATGAGCGTAAGCAATATTGTGTCATTTCCCGCACATCGGCCTCTATGACGCCCTGTAAGGTCTCTGGTGGGACAGGACGATTACAAACCACTCGTTTTAGAATGACCCATACTTTCCCAATGCAGCTCATATCTGTAGAATATGGAGACCATTCTATTTTACTGATTCTATGCTTCACTAGGAAGGCGTTCACAAGATCGTGACTATTGGGCGGCGCACCGACGTCCATCAGCGTGAACCCCGCTCCAGTATCTTCACCAAATAAAGTCACTATGCAAGCAAGGATGATGTCCCAATGCTTTATACAGGTCATCCTCCCACGTATTGGTACAAGGTGTTTCCAGCGGCCATCCGGAAACATGATTGAAAAACCTTTATGAGTAAATTGGAAATTTGTGGTAAGGACTATGGGACGAAACTGCTGAGGTCATCGCTTCCTAGGCTTACGCACTACTTAAACTAACTTACACTGAGGACAACACTCACCCATGTCCGAGAAAGGGGTCGAACCTCCGACAGGGGGAGCCCCGAGAACCGTGACAAGACGCCCAAGACCGCACGGCTACCCCGCGGGGCCCTTTATAAGTGTGACGGTTCAACGATACTGTTAGGTCTCATCCGAAAGAAGCATTGTCTCCTGCTGCTGCCTAGTCGACAAAGATTGGTTTATCAAATGAAGCATAAAGTCTGAAAATAAGTCCATCACCATATTTTGACACTTTATTTTACAGATCCGTCTTGATCACACAAACTTTGGCACTTCACTGTTCACCTGTTTCATTCCTGCTGTATTAGAGTGAATATACGGAGTCTGTGATCGAACGATATTCTTGTGCGAACTGTTCTGTAGCAACACGAACAAGTCCTGAAATGTTTGCAGGTGACAGGGTAGCCCTAGAGTGGAAATTCCACCCCTCACGGTAAAAAAAGGCTGTTTCAGCCAGAAATATAGACAAAAAATCACTGCATTGATATCATACACTACTGGCCATTAAAATTGCTACACCAAGAAGAAATGCAGATGATAAACGGGAATTCATTCGACAAATATATTATACTAGAACTGACATGTGATTACATTTTCACGCAATTTGGGTGCATAGATCCCGGAAATCAGTACCCAGACCAACCACCTCTGGGCGTAATACGGCCTTGATACGCCTGGGCATTGAGTCAAACAGAGCTTGGATGGCGTGTACAGGTACAGCTGCCCACGCAGTTTCAACAAGGTACCACAGTTCATCAAGAGTGGTGACTGGCGTAATGTGACAAGCCAGTTGCTCGGCCACCATCGACCAGATGTTTCCAATTGGTGAGCGATCTGGAGGATGTGCTGGCCAGGGCAGCAGTCGAACACTTTCTGTATCCAGAAAGGCCCGTACAGGACCTGCAACATGCGATAATGCATTATCCTGTTGAAATGTAAGGTTTCGTAGGGATCGAATGAAGGGTAGAGCGACGGGTCGTAACACATCTGAGATGTAACGTCCACTGTTCAAAGTGCCGTCAATGTGAACAAGAGGTGACCGGGACGTGTAACCAACGGCACCCCATACCATCACGCCGGGTGATACGTCAGTATGGCGATGACGAATACAAGCTTCCAATGTGCGATGACCGCGATGTCGCCAAACACGGATGCGACCATCATGATGCTGTAAGCAGAACCTGGATTCATCCGAAAAAATGACGGTTTGCCATTCGTGCACCCAGGTTCGTCGTTGAGTACACCATCGCAGGCGCTCCTGTCTATGATGCAGCGTCAAGGGTAACCGCAGCCATGGTCTCCGAGCTGATGGTCCATGCTGCTGCAAACGTCGTCGTACTGTTCGTGCAGTTGGTTGCTGTCTTGCAAACGTCCCCATCTATTGATTCAGGGATCAAGACGTGGCTGCACGATCCGTTACAGCCATGCGGATAAGATGCCTTTGGTCTCGACTGCTAGTGATACGAGGCCGTTGGGATCCAGCACGGCGTCCCGTATTACCCTCCGGAACCCACCGTTTCCATATTCTGCTAACAGTCATTGGATCTCGTCCAACGCGAGCAGCAATGTCGCGATACGATAAACCACAATCGCGATAGGCTACAATCCGACCTTTATCAAAGTCGGAAACGTGATGGTACGCATTTCTCCTCGTCACACGAGGCATTACAACAACGTTTCACCAGGCAACGCCGGTGGCCAGCTGTTTGAGTATGACAAATCGGTTGGAAACTTTCCTCATGTCAGCACGGTGCAGGTGTCGCCACCAGCGCCAACCTTGTGTGAATGCTCTGAAAAGCTAATCATTTGCATATCATAGCATCCTCTTCCTGTCAGTTAAATTTCGCGTCTGCTGCACGTCATCTTAGTGGTGTAGCAATTTTAATGGCCAGTAGCGTATTTCTGGATCTTAAGATTTAGTATTAGCTTTTAATGAGCGAAAGACGTTTTGAAGGCAAGGGGCGTGTACTAGTGTCCGTGGATTAGACCTCTACGCTGGAAGGGCACCCAGAGAGCTAAACCTGTCCCGTTCGTGGGTGGCTCTATGTCGTCCAAGGCCTAGCCTAGTGAACGGTAGCCGGTCCGGGAGACCGCCAGGAACCGCAGGAAGGCCGAGTGCCACCTGCTAGCTGGAAAATGCCGAATAAGCAATAAAGGCCGGGATCGGCGCGTGCAGCCCGTTAAGACCGGCCGTCCTGTATGCGGGCGAGCGGGTTTAGCTAGTTTCCACCGACCAGTCACGCTGATAGCTCTCCTTCAGACCAAATGCTTCTCGTTTGTGCCCGCGCGGTCGCGTCTAGTTTGGTTCTAGCGGAGCGAGTGTCTGGGCGCGTCTTTACGCTGCGCCCGCAGCATCCAGCGACCTCTACAGGCGCACCTGGGGCCCGCCGCGACCGGAAGGAGCGATAGGTGGATGCGCCACTTCTAGCGACACAGGTAACTCTTCGCCGAGCATAACTTACCAGAAACTTGTTCTGCCGGTTCCGTGTGACCTATGAATAGCTAACCGCCGCGCTTTCGAGTTCTGTCCTGCAATGGCTCGTTTGGTATTCGGCGTCACATCTGACCAGCTTCACGGACGGAGATCATAAACTGAATTTTAAATCACACTAGTGGACTTTTAACTTCATAGTCGGTGATATGGACTATTACTGGCACGATCCACAATTTGGGACTGTAATCAGCTGTTTACGAAACAGTTCAGTGTCAGCTGTCTAATATACCACAATCCCCTAATGCGGCAGTAACGCCTCCATTCGTGCCCAGCAGTGCGACTGCATATGACGTCATTACTAGTCTCTCGGTGATGCTCGCCGTCCTTTCTCCTCATCCCCTCCCCCTCCCCTCCCCTAGCCAGCCCCACTCCACATTTTTACTGTGCCACTGCCGCCTCCACTTCCCCACCCAATCAGGCCGTGGCTCAAGCGCATGCGTCATGTTCTTCACACGCGCCATTTTGCTTTCCTTCATGGCTGTTTATCACGCACCGCGACAACTTCGTGCTAGCGCATGTGTGCGATATTTATATTTCTCGTTGCGTTCGCTCCTTAGTAAAATGCTCTACATTTTCCCAAAGTGCTACTACTTTAAGAAACTGCGTACACAGAACTCTACAAGACTCAACTACTGCTCTGTACCTAAATGAAGACATTTTTCTGCTTGTTGCACACACAACGAATTTCAACTTAGAAAGCCATTTTCGAATGGTAAACCAGAGCGAGGTGTCACTCGCATGAAAATGGCAGCGAATTCATTCGATGTTGTATCTTTCATGCTGGTTTATTTACAAACAGCCACGAGCCCTAACGTATCGTGCGAGTTCGCAACTAAATTCATATGTATGACACTGTAATGGTTCATTATTTAAGTGACCTTGACGGCACTCCAACACCAGTTCTCGATACCAGTAATATCGTACTACTTTTCTGCGAAGTAACAGACATATTTTTGTGACAATATTCACATTTGGTTTTATTAATGTATAGGTACTCCGATGTATCGATATATTACAGTGATATGGTTCTTTTGTGAATTCATTTCTGTCAGACTGTCATAATCTTTGGCTTACTTGTAACCGTTTTGGTGCGAATGCACACAGAGCAGTCTTTGTTTCACTTTGCAGAAGTTAAGTTGTTATTTCGCTTTGTAAAAGAACAGTCAAGTCTTGTGTTTGGTTAAAGTGGAAATTAAATATATGAAGATTGATACAAAACTGTTCTCTTGGTGATATGACAATTAAGAAGAAGTATATGTGAATTTACAAGAAGTTTAATAAAAATATGCGTCGTGAACACCAAGTCAGAAATTATTTCTGCCATTCCATTGTTCTGATCTGGGATTGTTTGATCATTAAGAATTTCCTCAAAAACGCATTTGTTAGGTCTTCAAATATTGCTAAAATACAGATCTGGACCTTCTAGCACTCAAAGTGGAATCACCCTAGAATCAACAAGATGAGCCATAGCAACTTCGACGAAATTTTCGTGGGAATCCATTCAATATAAGTGCCAAAATTAATGACTTTTTTACAGTGACGTCATTATTTCCATTCTGACGATACTATCCACAGCCAATAGCTTTGTTGTTGCCCGATAAAGAGAACATATGCTGCGTGAGCAACATTATTAATCTGATTTCTAACCTACTTTGCAAGTGGTGGTATTGTTAGAACACCTTGCTCTGGATGAACACTGGAAATGGGCTTTTTAAACTGAAACTACATGCGTATCTAAAAAGAGCTCTTCATAAACATTACTGCCTAAGTCGAAAAATACATCTTCATCCAGGATATTTATGGCTTTGGCGCCCACTAAGAGAAAGACTGTCAGTCGCTTATCATAATAAGTAATACGTACCCATAATGAGCTCTATGAAAAAATAGTCTTTTCACGGTTAAGTGCAGTGAAACATCAGATTTCCGGTAACAAATAGGGATAGCCAACTTCACCGGCCGAACTACCTTCGAAAACTTGCTGTAACTGTCGGATCATACCAGTTTCCAAAATCATTTGCAACTTCTATTGCTCTACGTTCTGCGCAACTTACGCCTGCGATGAAATTCTAGCGGCCATTCTCCCTCGGACGATCGGCGCTATAAATCTAAATCCTGACGTTCTTATCCACAAAACTGCACTGCCCCTAAAACAGTGGACTGACAAATGTAAAAGACAAAACAAATGAATATTTGGCAAAAACAGGTTTTCTTTCCCAACTTTATATATACTGAGCTTAAGATACCGGTATCGCAATTTACAATTCTTCGCTCAAGAAACGATTTTATTTTCGACTCCGTATAATACTAGATTATAGTGCAGAAGTAGATATTCCACGTTGATAGCTGCCCCTGAGCGTCGCTTTTATGTTATAAATATGTCAGTAGTAATACATTGTCTTAAGTCAAAATTATTATTTTTCTCATTTATGTACGAAGCATTTCGGAACTGTAATTTTATTTTTACTGACTGACCACTGTTTTCGAACATTATATCTGCTTCTGTTTAACTCCTAGAACCTAGCAATTATAGAACAACATGGTTCTACGTTTTACGACACAAACGTTTCAGATGATATAGTTTGTTTGTGGTCTTCAGTCTGGAGGATGTGTGACGCAGCTCCCCACTATTTCTGGTGGTAACATTCTGCTCAGTAGTTACCGCTCGGAGATGTGAATCGATGATTAGTTTCACTCTAGAACAGTTTACCCAAGAGGATAATCCTCATTAAGCCATACGATATAGTTGGAGGGCTTCGGAAATTACTGTGCCTGTTGTTTCCAGTTCCTTTCAGTTTTGGCCCATTGCTAACACAAAAAGTTCGTGTTGTCTAACATTACAGGGCCCCATAAGTCAGTCACCCTGACCATTGGCCCTGTAATTTCTGAAAATGCCGCAATCCCTCTTTAGGAACCGTATATTCGTCCGGTCTGAATATATTGTTGGGACACACATGTCATGCAACGGTGGAAAGATCCATGGTTTTTGGTGAACAGAATAAATATCATGAACAAACCACGTATTTTTCAGTAATTACCTGCATTCCATCAGATATACGTCGATAAAAAACCTCTTCACTCGCACTCATACTTCAAGAAATCTAGGATTTTTGCTTATAAACAAAATTATTCGAATGTGAATCTCTGTTCTCTAACCTGAAACTGGCTGAGATTTAACATTTATATTGGTGTATCCTTATATTTACTTTAGCGCTCCATATTTAAGGATTCTAGCTCTTCACAGATACAACTAGAAACTTGTCCGAATTACAGTGCAGTCAATATTTGTCGGACTTGCAGTGTTTCTCTGGAAATTTACACCGTCCTTGCTATTGGGTAATTGTCTCTTTCACTATTACTGCTGATAAACCACGAAGAAAAAGTATATCACGTCCGTTAATACTAACATTCTACTGTTGAGGAGTACCTAAAGTGACAGAAACGGAAACTAAAAATTAGATCAGTTCGATACACAGAGGGAAGTGCAATGGATGTGATAGCATACCTGTTACATTATTACACGGAATATAAGGAGAAAACTAACTCAATTTCTAGCACAGCGCATAGGTTGCAGGAACAATAAAGCAAGCCACGGTGGTAAAATTAGAAAATTTCGCGTTCATACAGAGGATCTTGACAGTGTTTCTCTTGCGTAGCGTACGCCAATTGAATAAGAAATGGAAGAAATAATTCTGATGCATAATGTACCCTCCACCACACAGGTTACCATAATATCGACTTGTATCTAGACAATGGGATGCAGATACCTTTCGTGGAGTGTCTGTTAATCCCAGAGGTGTGAAACAGAGTCCCGACAGATTCTATACATTGCATCATGACAGATGAGCGCAGAAGATTAAACCGTTCCACCCATTTCTCCAATTTTAGAGACGCACAGCGTGTTCATCCCTGTTTATATCGCATTTATATGTCACTTTCCATCGTTTTCATTTCTTTACTGCAAATTACAGGTTTTTATTTATTTAATGCAGACGAAGTGCAGAAACACTTTATCGAATCTGGAATGAGGACAAAAATAAAGCGACGTTGTGCCAAAACTGTCTCTGTTGCTTGTCAAAATTTTCGGGAAATTAATCATAGTATTCTTTAGCACCTTGAGTATGTATGTAGAATCAATAGTTTCACAATCTTCCAGTATTAAGTGAATACGTCGTCCTGATAATACGAGACGTGTAGCATAACTAACGTCCGGTGAGCAATATTTAACTGATGGTAGTTGTGAACGAAGTTTCACGCATGGGCGCTGGCTACGGACTCTTTAGAAAACTACTCTGTTGGTGCTTTGATTTAGTAGTCGTTTGCCATCAAGTGAGAACAGACTCCAAATGCAAAGACAAACGTAGATCTCGCCTGTTGTGAAGTGCGCGGTGCGATTAGGTTTTTGCTGGTAAAAGGATGATAGGTTGCTGAAATCCATCGTCAGTTACGCCTAGCGTATGGCTCTGCAATAAGGGATGACAAATGAATGTGAAATTGGTGTCGAGAATTTCAAAAGGGCTGCTCAGATGTTCACGACGAACAGCAAAGAGGTAGGTCCAGTATTCGGACAGAAGACATCGTTGATCAAGTGAATCAAAAACTTCGAAATGTTCGGCGATTGACAATTAATGATTTGGCTAAGAAATTCCAAAATATTGTTCGAATTCAGTTTAGAGGATTGTCACTGAACAGCTCGAATATCACAAAACGTATGTGAGGCTGGTTTCAAAAATGATCGACCCAAAGAAGGTGTAGAGCATGACATTTTTTGGACCGTGTAGACAAGAGGGAGAAGACTTGTTTTTCTAACACTTTACGGGTGACGAGGCGTGGATATTGTACGACGCAGAATCGAAACAACAGTCAATGCAGTGGTGCCACGCAAGTTCACAAAAACCAGATAAAAGTTAAGCAATCTCCGTTCTCGAATCTAAAAATGATAGCTACCTTTTTTGGGACGAAAAGGGCAGGTTTTTGATTGATTTCATAGACCGAGGGTAAACAATTACAGCTGACATACTCCGTGGAACGCTAACCAAATTGAGACATGCGATTGAGAATTGACGCCGAGGGAAACTGTCGTCTGGCGTAATCTTTCACGATAAGACATGCACCCACACCAGTGCCAAAACCAAGGAGAAGACTAAAGATTTTCGTAGAGAAATTTCTGAGCACCCTCCGTACAGTCACAACCTAACACCAAGCGATTATTTCATCTTTTTGCATTTATAAAAATGGCTGGGTGGGGAACTAGGCGGGCTATTGGGAAAGTAAATTCCGCTCGATCGCAAAACGGAAACCACTAAGAAAATCAAAAATGTTTTATTTTCAGTAGTTAGCTGCACCTTAAAGCTACTTCTCTACGTAATCGCCGCTCCAACTTGGACATTTGTCGTAACTTTTTACCAACCTTCCATTACCCTCGTCATAGAAGGTAGCCGCCTGTACTTTCCGTCAATTCTCTACGCTTGTCTACAGCTCATTGTCTGTGCCAAAACGTTGTATTCTTATACGGTGGTTCATATGAGCAGAAATGAAACTAAGAACTAGCCAATTACTGATTGTGTTGTGGGGGATCAAACATTTCCCATCGAAAACGCCGCAGGAACGTCTTCATTGTCCCTGTAGAGTGCTGCCGAGTATTTTCACGAAGAACGAAACGCGTGCCCACATGTGGGCTGCACACCATCGAGCGAAATCTCTCACCAGGCCCTCATACTTGGCGGGAGACACTACTTTCTAGGCATTTTTACGTGCGCACTGTGCGCTCAGAATTCAAACGAGCGATCGACGGGCATACTAGAGACACAACCCAACACATCCGTGCTAAACGTCATCAGATTTTTCACCGTGTTTTCCATTTCGCGACCGATCGGAACTTACTTTCCGAATATCCCTCGTATTTCAAAACGATGATGATCTCAAGACTGGCGCTACCAACTAGTTCACTTCCCAGGCGACAAACTTCTAAGCAGCTTAAAGAATCTGGCGCAGCGTTACAGAAATGTGAATGGTGATTATGTGAGAAAGTAAAGTGGGTATGCAGTAAAATATTACTGTCAGTAAAACCCTTTCCTCCTGAGCTTATTTTCTTATGATCAAACACAGCTTAGTTTTGGAATACGCCAGTGTTTCTCTAGCTTTCCGTGTGTTGTGTGTGAGTAAGAAATAGCTCTTAAACGAACCTGATGTTTCAATTAGCTTGCAAACAGCTACAGCCACACTAAGCAAATATTGTTCCTGTGCGTGTTGGTAACGCTGCATCGAGTTGCGCTTCGGGAGACACCCCGCCACTCCAGCTATATGTAAGCACACTCGAAGAACATGTCGATAAATTTTTTTTTTTTTTTTTACTCATCAGTCTTGTGACTGGTCCATGCGACCTGCGACGAATCCCTCTCCTGCGCCAACCTCTTCATTTCAGAGTAAAACTTGTAACCTACGTCCTCAATTATTTGCTGGACGTATTCCAATCTCTCTCTTCCTCCACAGTTTTTGCCTTTTCCAGCTCCCTCTAGTGCCATGGAAGTCATTCCCTGATGTCTTAACAAATGTCGTGGGGCGCACTCCGCCTCCTGATGCCAATTGAGGAATTACTCGACCGATTAGTAGCGGCTTCGGCCAAGAATACCATCATAACGAGCGGGAGAGCGGTGTGCTGACCCCACGCCCCTCCCATCCGCATCCTCCACTGAGGATGACACGGCGGTCGGATGGTCCCGGTAGGCCACGAGTGGCCTGAAGACGCAATGCTTAACAGATGTCGTATCATCCTGTCGTTCCTCCTTGTCAGTGTTTTCCACATATTCCTTTCCTCTTCGATTCCGCGCAGAACCATTCATTCCATTCCTAATTGTCCATCTAATTTTCAACACTCGTCTGTAGCCGCACATCTCAAATGCTTCGATACTCTTCTGTTCCGGTTTTCCCACAGTCCATGTTTCACTACCATACAGTGCTGTGCTCCAAACGTACTGCACGTATATCCACGCCTTACGTGCGATTGTACAGCGTTTCATAAGACAATTCTGCCTTCATCGGTACTGATTTAGGCTCAGGTTGCCTGTAGTCACAGCGTTTGTTCCCTACAGCATTTTCAGACGCTGACTTGGTATCGATTTTGGCCTCTACTCCCAACTGGTTGACGGCGATGACCTGCCTAGCTAATGATATAAATATCTAGGCTTCTGCCGCCGGAGTCAGCCTCATTAAAGTTCCTCTGTCTGTGCTGCCACGTCATCTTATAAAATACTTAATGTTGTTATGAGGGCATCAAAAAAAAATGGTTCAAATGGCTCTGAGCACTATGGGACTGAACATCTGAGGTCATCAGTCCCCTAGAACTTAGAACTAACTAACCTAAGGACTTCACACACATCCATGCCCGAGGCAGGATTCGAACCTGCGACCGTATCAGTCGCGCGGTTGCGGACTGAAGCGCCTAGAACCGATCGGCCACCACGGCCGGCAAGAGGGCATCAGAAACGTAAAGTATTAAAATACTACCCGAACTTTCCTGCCGAATTAGTCTGTGACAGGAAGAAGACCGCTGCAATACAGCCGAAATGTCGATTATTTCAATATCTTAGCAATTTACGGCTCTGCATGAGATTGCCTAGTTAGTATCAGGGTATGATATAAAAAAGACCAGTTGTAGGCTTTCGTATACTGTTCCCTAAGGACGAACGTCTTATTAAGTCAGTATCAGTCTTCTGTCCGAAAGGTAAATACAAAATCATTCTGAATAAACAAACCCTTGGTACACTGCGCCACAAGGAAATGTAAAATGCCCTCTGTCCTTCCAGACAAACACTTCGTCTAGCCGAGTTTAAACTCTAAATATTTAAGGATGTAAACCATTTCCTCACGTCGTTGTCATCGTAATTTAGCTACCAAGGAGACATTAACCAGTACAATTGGCTTGCTTATAAATTTGTTGGTTAGGAAGAGATGAACAGCAGTACGTCTATTTTTAATAACGTCATATATTTGTCATTCGTTAATCCATTTCCTCATACTATCACAGTTTCCAGGTACCCGGAATGAGGCAACTCTTGGACTTGCTGGAGCTGACAGTAAACAAATGGAAACAAGAAGTATACACACGTGCCGTTCAGTCAAGTCTTGAGTTGCAGGTATGTATGAGTGCAATGTCCACCAGCGAAGTGAAGTTATGAATGCTATTCAGTTATGGAGAAAGTAAATTTGCACTACCGTCAGGCCATTTGTCTTCTGTCAACTTCATCAGGTATACGCGTTACTTCAGCCCACGTACCTGCAATGTATACTTGTACAGGAGAGTCAAAGTCAGTTTTGTATTATGTTTTTCATAATGGCAGTTTAGTCAAATGGCACACTGTGATGAGTTTTTGAACTGGTCTTGAATAGAGAAAGTGGATTAACAAATAAAAAATAAAGGACGCTATTTAAATTAGACGTACTGCTGTCCACATTTTCCTAAAGAAGGAAGTTACAAGAAAGACGATCTTCCTGTTAAACATTTCCTCTACATATTTTGTATCTTACTCCTAGACAAAAGGTCATTTTGAGTGGCAATGATAAATAGGACATCATATACAGAGTATCAGGGATATAAGTGTAGATATTTCGATTGATGACTGCGGACAGTGGACTGAGTGATTATCTGCAGACTAACTGTTATAGCTATTATTAGTGGTATGTTTCTAAGTTGGTTAGTACCTCCAAGTATGTGCAAAGGTAATATATTAATGATTATTTTTCCCTGTTCACCAGGTCAGGTATTGAAGTGTGGATGCGTGGACGCAAAATTGTTAGTGTACACTGGCAAGCGTAATTCACTTCATGGCACAGTTACAACCGTGCAGAAAACATCAGGTATTAATTTGAAACTTCCTGGCAGATTAGAACTGTGTACCGGACCGAGACTCGAACTCGGGACCTTTGCATTTCGCCCGCGAAAGGCAAAGGTCTCGAGTTCGAGTCTCGGTCCGGCACAGTTTTAATCTGCCAGGAAGTTTCATATCAGCGCACATTCCGCTGCGGAGTGAAAATCTTTTTCAGGTTGTAAATTTTGTGATGTGCTTGAGGGAAGACTGTTAGACAAAAAGAAAAGAAAAACAGGTAACACACTGAAGTGGTTACATATTTAGGTACCAATTATCAAAATATCTTCGCCTATCCCCCTAACACCCCGTATAATCTGCCTCCGTAGCTGAGCAGTCAGCGTAGTTGTCTGCCATACAGAAGACCTGATTCTGATTCCGATTACTGCCAAGGATTTATGGAATGGAACGGGGTGCACTCAGCATCGTGATGCCACTTGAGAAGCTAACTGTTTGAGAAGTGCGGCTCCAAGGTCTGGAAAGTCGCCAAAACAGCCGCGAGAGCGTTGTGCTAATGGCATGCCCTTCCATACCACATCTGCATGACGTCACATGGCACAGAGTGACACGGCGGCCAGTCGATATCTATTGGGTCTTCATGACCTGGACGTATATACACACTACAGGCCACAATACTTGTAAAATGCGTAGTTACGGTACTTCTCAACGGTATTACTGATATCCCATTTAATTCTCCTAATGTACAAAAGAAAAACGATTCACTAAGCGTCCATGGGCTCTAATCTCTCTTATCTTACTCACAAGATCCCTATATACGGAGGCAGCAGAACTATTTCAAGTCTTCCTCATATAAGGGTTTTCAACATTTACGCCACGGATTTCGCGAGGTCCCTTCTCTTCCAGATATTCGCAGTTTGTTTTCTCTAATAGACTTCCGTATGATCTACACCGAGCAGTTAAGACCCTCACAACATCTTTCTAAATTCATCTGATGTCTGCTGCCGTGCCTCGTGTCGGTTTGACAAGGCTTTCAAACTCCGGAGCAGTACTCTAGGAATGGTCCCACTAGCGTTTTATGAGCTTCATTATTGGGGACGAGGTACTTTTACCTTGTACGTATATGAAGTGGCAATCCTCTCGGTTTCACGTTAAGATACATATGGCTGTCATTTTCCTTCTGTTCTAATTTCATGACCCAGTTAATTTTCGAAACAAACATTCCTATTTGGTTGGTTGATCCGGGGGAGTGGGACCAAAGAGCTAGGTCATCGGTACCATCGGTTTAGGGAAGGGTGGGGAAGGAAGACGGCCGTGCCCTTTCAAAGGAACCATCCCGGCGTTTGCCTGAACCGATATAGGGAAATCACAGGAAACCTAAATCAGGATGGTCGGACGCAGGCTTGAACTGTCGTCCTCCCGAATGCGAGTCCAGTGTGCTAACCACTGCGCCACCTCGCTAGGTCATTCTTGATAAGACTAGTTGCCAGAACAGCCAGTGAAGACCTCTGGCTTGCGAGTACGCGGCATCTGGTAGAACATGGCGCTCTCGTCTTCATTACATGTTCCGTGTTCGAGATCATCTAGCGGACGGTCCAAGGCAAATATTTTTATGTAATCGATGCGCAATTCATCAGCGGGGCGTGGTGACCCGACCGTAAATTACGACCCGGAATCTGAACTGCGCTGTCGCGCGTAATACCATGTTAATTGAATCGCCGTAGTTTGGCGGTAAACGCAGCCGGATCAGGCCGACTAATGGTGCGGCAATTTACGCAGATTCCTCGCCGTAAATCAAGTCCCTATCCCGAGCCACGAAACGCCATGTATACAGGCGTGTAATTTCCGATTGATTATGCGTCTCCCTCCGAACACCACAAGCTGCGCCTGTACTGTGGGCGTACGCTCTAATCGGTCACGCCGCGGAGCGTTTTTTCCGTCAGTGTTCCTTTGGCTTCAGTCTTCAGCCGTAGCTCGAGCGACCAAAATTGTAGTAACTCACTCCATTCTGTTGTGAAATTTTCTTCTCTGTAATCTAGAGGACATAAGCACTGACTCGTATTTTTCCTTGAGAGCTCCGTCACCAAAAACTAACTGACATCGTTCTATTCTTTCTATTGTAACGGCCTTTACACTTCATTATTGACAACGGCAACTTCTTTATCTTTCATCGTTTCATTGTGCTTGTAGGTTACATTTCGTCGAAAAATTTTTATTTCTATTGCACCGTTGATATGGCTAAACCGGCACATATCACCTACCGCTTTCAGTAGTCGACGATGCCGTATTTCTTGTGGTCAGCGCCAAGCTCTACCAATCCACTTATGCCTCAACTAGTTCATCTCCTTCATCACACGTCCCAATGCACTCTAGTGGTCTTAAAAATAGCTCTATCACTCTCATGACCTGTTTAATTGCTAGTGTTAACAATTATTCGTCAAGGCAAGTTCAATTAAAACCCAATCGCGCAGTCAGCTTCATTTTTTTGGAGACGCATTTACACATATGTATAATTAAGTTAGATGTAGCTGCTGTCGCCACGGTAAATGGAATAGCCTCGCGTGTCACGTGACTGAGACGTCGTCACATCCTGTACGAGGGTCATTCTAAAACTAAAGACCCCACCCACACCTCCGTATTCGTAGGCGTTCCTAATCTCTGGCGCCAGTATGGCGCTAATGGAGAGCAGAAACGGTCGTTAAATATCTGTGCTGTTTCAATACTTTTTACAAAATCATCGCTCATCGAAGGTGTGCAGTTCATAGCGCAATTCGGTTCTGAATGAAAAACGAAAGCGCGACCTGTCTGAATTTACCAACAGACAATCGAAGTGTATGGGAATGGGACGAAAGAATCTCAGTTCGAAATGCATCATGTATAACGGCGGACGAACGAATATTCAATATGAGAAACAATCACGCCGGCCTTCAGTTTTGATTGACGAACTCAAATCAAGAATTGAGGCAAAAGTTCAATATATAGACGTTTAACTATTGACAGGATGAGCTTATGCTTTCCAGAAGTCTAATGATAAGTTCCTTACCAAACTGATAGCTTTGATTTGAGCTAAGGAAAAGTGTGTGCCAGCTGGATTTCTCAACTATTTACAGCTGAAGTGCCGCGTTCCGGCCCAGGTCCAAGCAACTATTACAGAACTGGTGTGACCAATGCGGCGCAGTCAGGACGTTAACGAAAATATTGTTCGGCTGTGTTTCCCTCATTAACTTTTACAAAGGAGTCGAGAGGGAGTAGAACCTCACTGGCTGTTTAGCTTTGGTGTTGGAAACTGGGAAGGATGTTTGACAGGGACCATGATCTGCAAAAGTAGGAAAGTGACATGAAATCTTTAACCAGGTTTGCTTACCATTAGACACATTTATATGCGAGGTGTGTGGTGTCACCACCAGACACCACACTTGCTAGGTGGTAGCCTTTAAATCGGCCGCGGTCCGGTAGTATAGGTCGGACCCGCGTGTCGCCACTGTCAGTGATTGCAGACCGAGCGCCGCCACACGGCAGGTCTAGAGAGACTTGCTAGCACTCGCCCCAGTTGTACAGCCGACTTTGCTAGCGATGGTTCACTGACAAATTACGCTCTCTTTTGCCGAGACGATAGTTAGCATAGCTTTCAGCTACGTCGTTTGCTACGACCTAGCAAGGCGCCATTATCAATTGCTATTTATCTTGTGATGCATGTACCGTCAGACCGATGTTCACCAATTATGGATTTAAGTTAAGTATTGCAGCAGCTACGTACTTTTCTTGCTATTATAACTCCTTTAACTGTTCCAGACCTCACGCCAGCCTGCGTGAGCTTAAACGCGTGCCTTTCGGCTTCTCCTCCTAGTGGCTTGGCTGTTTTGCCAAGTCACTACAAGGTGTATGACCAGCAAATACCCTTAACATATATACATAAACCACACTTGATACTAAATATTTTACTATCTAAATCCCTTTTACCTTGCTGTCAAGAGGCAAGAGCCACCTGGGTTTCTCGTTCCAGTCACTATTGGATGTTCTAGCTGGTTTGCCTGCCTCAGAGACAAGTGTAATATATATAAAGCCAACTGCAAAACTGCTACACTTCATCAGTTGTATTTGCGCCGCCCAAGCACACTGAGGCGACAGGCGTCATGGGATAACTAGTATCGTATATCGTGTCGGACCTGCTTTGGTCCGGCATAGTGCAGCGTTTCGAAGTGGCATGGATTCAACAAGTCGTTGGGAGACCCTTACAGAAATATTGAGCCATGCTGCATCTATAGCCGTCTATAACTGCAAAAGTGTACCCGGTGCAGAGTTTTGTGTGCGAACTGACCTCTCGATTATGTCCCATAAATCAACATCTACATCTACTTGATTACTCTGCTATTCACAATAAAGTGCCTAGCAGAGGTTTCAGTGAACCACCTTCAAGCTGTCTCTACCGTTCCACTCTCGAACGGCACGCGCGAAAAACTAGCACTTAAATATTTCTGTGCGTGCCCTGATTTCTCTTATCTTATCGTGATGATCGTTTCTCGCTACGTAGGTGGGTGCCAACAGAATGTTTCCGCAATCGGAGGAGAAAAGTGGTGATTGAAATTTCATGAGAAGACCTCGTCGCAACGAAAAACGCCTTTGTTTTAATGATTGCCACCGAGCTGCTCTTCTTTGTACTTTTTCGATGTCATCCGTCAGTCTCACTTGATGCGGATCCCACACCGCACAGCAATACTCCAGAATATGGCGGACACGCGTGGTGTAAGCAGTCTCTTTAGTAGACCTGTTGCGCCTTCTAAGTGTTCTCCCAATGAATCGCAGTCTTTGGTTTGCTCTACCCACACTATTATCTATGTGATCATTCCAATTTAGGTTATTTGTAATTGTAATCCCTAAGTATTTAGTTGAATTTACACTCATCCGATTTGTGTGACATCGCGTAATCGAAATTTAGCTGATTTCTTTTAGCACTCATGTGAATAACTGCACACTTTTCTTTATTCAGGGTAAATTGCCCCTTTTCGCGCCATACAGATATCTTATCTAAATCGTTTTGCAAGTCGTTTTGATCATCTGATGACTTTACAAGACGGAAAATGACAGCATCATCTGCAAACAATCTAAGACGGCTACTCATATTGTCGCCTATGTCGTTAATATAGATCAGGAACAATAATGGGGTTGTAACACTTCCTTGGGGAACGCCGGATATTACTTCTGTTTCACTCGATGGCTTTCCGTCTATTACTACGAACTGTGACCTTTCCGACAAGAAATCACGGATCCAGTCGCACAACTGAGGCGATATTCCGTAGGCAGTTTGGTTAGAAGACGCTTGTGAGGAACGGTGTCGAAAGCCTTCTGGAAATCTAGAAATATGAAATCAATTTGACATCCCCTCTCGATAGCACTTATTACTTAATGAGTATAAAGAGCTAGTTGTGTTTCACAAGAACGATATTTTCTGAAACCGTGCTGACTATGTGTCAATAAATCATTTTCTTCGAGGTACTTCACAATGTTCGAATACAATATATGTTCCAAAACCTTACTACAAATCGACGTTAGTGATATAGGCCTGTAATTCAGCGGATTACTCCTACTTCCCTTTTTGGGTATTTGCGTGACTTGAGCAATTTTCCAGTCCTTAGGTACGGATCTTTCTGTGAGCGAGTGATTGTATATAATTGCTAAATATGGAGCTATTTTATCAGCATACTCTGAGAGGAACCAGACTGATATACAATCTGGACCGGAGGCCTTGCCTTTATTAGGTGATTTAAGCTGCTTCGTTATTCTGAGAATATCTACTTCTATGTTTCTCATCTTGGCAGATGTTCTTGACTGGAATTCAGGAATATTTACTTCGTCTTCTTTGGTGAAGGTGTTTCGGAAAACCGTGTTTAATAACTCTGCTTTAGTTGCACTGTCATCAGTGACTTCACCGTTGTTATCGCACAGTGAAGGTATTCATTGCGTCTTGCCACAGGTGTGCTTTATGTATGACAGAATCACTTTGGGTTTTCTGCCAGATTTCGAGACAGTATTTCGTTGTGGAAATTATTAAAAGTTCGATGGAATTCATGTCGGGTGATCTGGGTGGCCAAATCATTCGAATGAATAGCCCAGGATGTTCTTTAAGCTAATCGCGGACAATTGTAGCCCGGTGACATGGCACACCGTCATCTATAAAAATTCCATCGTTGTTTGGATGCAGATAAGTCTCCAAGCAGCCGAACGTAACCATTTCCAGTCAATGATCGGTTCAGCTTGACCAGCGAACCCAGTCAATTCCCCCTAAATACGGCCTACGATATTAAGGTGGCACCACCACCTTCCATAGTGCCTTGTTGACAACGTGGGCCTATGCCTTCGTGGGATTTGCGACTTACTGTAATCCAACCCTCAGCTCTCGCCAACTGAAATCTGAACTCATCTGACCAGGCCACCGTCTTCCAGTCGCCTAGAGTTCTAGGGTCCAATTGGTATGGTCACGAGCCCAGTAGAAGCGCTGTAAGCCATTTCGTGCTGTTGGCAAAAGCACTCGTGTCGATCGTCTGCTGCCATAGCTTATTAATGCCACATTACTTTCTTCCGTTATTTCACAGAGTGTTGCTCGTCTGTTAGCACTGACCACTCTACGGAAACGCCGCTGCTCTCTCGTTAAGTGAAGGCCGTAGGCCACTGCGTGGTCCGTGGTGAGAGATAATGGCTGAAATTTGGTATTCTTGGCCCACTCTTGACGTTGTGGATCTCGGAATACTGAATTTCCTAACGATTTCCGAAATGGAAATGGAATGTCCCATGCGTCTAGCTCCAACTACCATTCCACGTTCAAAGTCTGTTAATTGCCCTCGTGCGGCCATAATCACGTCTGAAACCTTTTACATGAATCACGTGAGTACAGTCAGAGCCCCGCCTGTGCATTGCCCTTTTGTACTTTGTGTATGCGATACTACGTCATCTGTATATGTGCATATTGCTATCACGTGACTTTTGTCACCTCAGTGTAATAGTGTCTTGTGGTGTGCTCTCCTCTACTATATTCTAGTATTGATTTCATACTGCTCATAGCTTTCCCTTTATACTCTTATTAAGGACTTTTACCCACTCGTATCTGGTTACAAATGGCGTGCTTCACTATCTTTCTAAAATATTCCATTTACACATACTCGCCTTAATTTCCGTCTAATATCCAATAATTGTGGTTGGGTGCTTCGTATCGCGAGAGTGGTCTCGATGATCGCCTTTGTTGGCGTTTTGACAAGTGGTAATCCCGTACTGGTGACCTGACCGACTTTCAAGTGATAACCGTTTCCAGCTGTGTCCAGAGCGTTACTGTAGCAAACGTTCTGGTCGCATGGGTGACTTCGCACGCACACACATGCGTTACTGCCAAGAAGTGTTGTACTAAGCTGCTCCACTTATACTCCAACATTTTACTAAAATGTTCTCCAGTCATGAAACATACACAAAAAGGGGAATAATGGAAGCTATACTGCTTTTTCTCACCTGGTAGAATAATGGTGAGGGATTTGGAACTACATTGTTGCAATTAACGGGACCCAGATTCGCATGGAAGTCCAGGAGCAAAATGCCGGTTAATGTAGTGATGTCATTCACAACCCCGACAAAATAACACAAAATCAAACAAATTCTAAATTTTGACCACCAAACAGAATAAGGCTGCAGTATTTAGTAATTGAAACGGTTTCCTGATCATTGCCTTTACACCTAAAGGAGAGATCATAAATGCACCAGCACACTGTCAGACCCTGCACCGACATTACGTGGCCGAGCGGTTCTAGGCGCTACAGTCTGGAACCGCGCGGCCGCTACGGTCGCAGGTTCGAATCCTGCCCCGGGCATGGATGTGTGTGATGTCCTTAGGTTAGTTAGGTTTAAGTAGTTGTAAGTCCTAGGGGTCTGGTGACCTCAGAAGTTAAGTCCCATAGTGCTCAGAGCTATTTTTGAACCGACACTACCACACATTTCAAAACCAACTGTTTGGAATGTCGTCCAGCCCCATTGTGCTTCTTCACAACACTCGCCCGCATTTTGATGCGTTGGCCAAGGAACTGCTTCGTTAGTTTAATTGGGAAGTTTCACAACATCCACCTTACTGCCCCAGGATTTGGCCCCAGTGATCTTTTATCCATTTTGAAGGATTTTTGGGCAGAAAGCACTACGGAAACGACAACGAACTGAAAGAGAACGATAGTTGTTGGTTCCGCAATTTGGCAGCAACTGAATATGCTGAAGGCACCAGGAAACTTTGGAACGCTACAACAGTCGAGCGCAAGATGTTAAAGTGCACGAAATTTGCGGTTTTTAACGTCGGTGCGCAACATCTTGGGAAAATAGCCGCTGTCAGAGCGCTGTTGATGCCAACATGCGGATAACCTATGTCGTCGTCAGATAATAGAAGGGCCAAAGAGCAACACATCACTAGCCATTTCGATGCTGGACGCTGGAGCCAGTGAGCAACCATTGCCATACAGAAACAACTCGATACTGGAAAAAGAAGCCAACACCCCATTTGTGTACCAAAAATTCACTGCAAACCTCAGGCACAAGAGGCAAACCGTCATTGGCAGCTCGAATCATGCAGAAAGGTCTCGTTGACTTGACAAATCGCAGTACCCGTCGGTATACACCGATGACAGAATAAGAGTATGCTGGAAACCACTTTAGGCGGGACATTCTTTTTGCCAAGTGAGCACCATTGTGTCAAGTGGGAAATGTTCAAATGGCCCACTGACGCATCTGCTTTTGCTCCTCAGGGGCTAATGATGTAGAAACCTACTCTCTAACCATGTGCATTCGCTAATCGCCTACAGCACAACACAGGCACTCGTTACTTTCAGCAAGATAACGCACCTCCTCCTCATCATTCTCGAACTGAGTCAGATTGATTAGAGGACCACTCAACAGATACGAGGGTGCTCGTGCGGTCTCCAGCTCAAATGACCATGACTCTGTTGCTTCCTTCTGGGATGCATTCGAATCGGATGTATATTCCTTGTATCCAGCTCTCGCCCATTGCCGCATGGTACAGGAACCAATGGTGCTATTATGGAGCAGGATGACCCACGGCCTTTAGTGTTTCGTGACTTCGATATTACATCAAGCCACCACCTTCATTAGGGTGAAAATACGTAATTATACTACGGAAGAGGTCTGAATCAGTACCTCACGTAACTGTACATGGTGTCAGGCAAGTAAGAAGTGCAGTTTTCACTAACGTATAGAGGAAAATGTGGCGGATTATCTGAGACACACAAATAATTTTGTCACTTATGTCTCCCAATCATGGCACCGACTGCATTTCTTTAACGAAACTGGGTACGTTTTTCCCTGGGATTAGAAAGAGACTTCGAAGAGGAATTCAACAGCTTAAATGTAGTAACGCCGCTGTTTTTGGTTCTAACCTGAAAATAAACATCTGCTACGGCTGTGTTGACATCAGTGGGCCAAGCAACGCCCAGCAAATCTGGCAACACTGGAGAAGTGTAGCGTAGCTGTAAGATGGACCAGGGGATTACTATACAGTTCGGCCATGAGGGTGCTGATTCGTGCTTGGTTGTACTGGCGTAGCAAACCTGCCATTAACCGGTATAAATGGTCGTTGACTTCAGCAGAGACACGAGCGGCCTGGCAACACCCACCACGAAGTGAGGGTCAGGTAAGCTACTGCCAGATTATGGGTCAGCAAGCAGCCAACGCCGATCTCGGCCGCCATCTCCGCCACACCGGCACCCAGTTCTAAGTACACCGGCTGGGGACTTACCTCTGTGCACCGGATGACCCATTTCCAGTCGCTCTTCAATAGAAGCTGAACTTCTGCCTTAGGGGGCAGCGGTTCGTGTTTGGGGTGGTGTGGCCGCCTGCACGTCAACATCAGAGCGAGGGCTCCTGCGCATGCAATAGTCAACCACTGCTGCATACCCATCTTCGGGGTTCTGACGGTCTCAACGTGAATTCTGGCTGTTACATGTGCCACTGGCATATGCCACACCCCATGCTGTGGAAGCTGGGGGTACATGTTACTGTGGTGGCGCGGGCTAGAAAAGCGTCAGCATCGCTGGGCGTAGACGTCACAGCCATCCAGGCTGCCGGCTTCCACAGCTGGACATCCATGCTGCACGCATGAGGAGACGTGGCCACGACATCGCAGCCCCACGATTGTTGTAGCACAAGTTGAATGAAAGTGCTTTACCTTCCAGCTGTGTTTTCCTAACCACCTCCAGTCAGTACTCCCTCCCCCCTCCCTCTCCACCGGTTCTGCTGCACCTTTAACTCTGCATCACAGTGGCGTCTAACCCCCAGGTTATTACATTAAACCTTCCGTCGGAGGTTCGAGTCCTCCCTCTGGCATGTGTGTGTGTGTGGTGTCCTTGGATTAAGTTAGATTAAGTAGTGGTTAATCTTACGGACCGATTACCTTAGCAGTTTGGTCCCAAAAGATCTTACCACAAATTTCCAATTACATAACATAACGTCAAATTGTAACAAGACAGAAAGACCTCACCACTGATCTGCCGCCAGTACAAGAGGTCCCAGAATCGTCCGCCTCACTACACCAAACGGAGGCAAACATAAGACTCTCATATAAAGTGCTCAGTTGTTGACTGTCAGCATTAATACATGCCACAAAGCGACTCCGGACAAGCAATACAACATCCGGATTAATCACAGCACAGGGCCTTGTTATACAGCATTACGTGCCTACGGGAGTCATCAGTTTACATCCTGTAGACCTTTCTCTTAAGACAGATAAAAGCTCAGAAGCGTTAAATCAGTTAAGTGTGAAGGCTATTTTTGTATCCTGAAAAACTAATCCAACAATCTCTACATGTATTAAGACAGTGTGTGGAATGGAAGGCAAATTCTTCGTGTTGGTACTACTTGCTTGATTCATTGGAACAACTTCCAACAAATGCAGCAGCACATCTGTGAGGAAATTTAGCTGTAAGGGGCAGTCAAATGAATGCCAGACAAATGGAAAAATTAAGGCATCATTTAGTAAGGCATTGTTCGAAAATGCACCCCGATTCCGTAGAAATATCGTAACACGTGAGGCAATACTGACCTTACGACTTATCTTAGAAGAAAGATTAAGGAAAGACAAACCTACGTTTCTAGCATTGGTAGACTTAGAGAAAGCTTTTGACAATGTTGACTGGAATACTCTCTTTCAATTTCTAAAAGGTGGCAGGGGTAAAACACAGGGAGCGAAAGGCTATTTACAATTTGTACAGAAACCAGATGGCAGTTATAAGAGTCGAGGGGCATGAAAGGGAAGCAGTGGTTGGGAAGCGAATGAGACAGTGTTGTAGCCTATCTCCAATGTCATTCAATCTGTATATCGAGCAAGCAGTAAAGGAAACAAAAGAAAAATTCGGAGTAGGTATTAAAATCAATGGAGAAGAAATAAAAACTTTGAGGTTCGCCGATGACATTGTAATTCTGTCAGAGACAGCAAAGGACTCGGAAGAGCAGTTGAACGGAATGGACAGTGTCTTGAAAGGAGGATATAAGATGAACATCAACAAATGCAAAACGAGGATAATGGAATGTAGTCAAACGAAGTCGGGTGATGCTGAGGGAATTAGATTAGGAAATGAGACACTTAAAGTAGTAAAGGAGTTTTGCTATTTGGGGAGCAAAATAACTGATGATGGTCGAAGCAGAGAAGATATAAAATATAGACTGGCAATGGCAAGGAAAGCGTTTCTGAAGAATAGAAATCTGTTACCATCGAGTATAGATTTAAGTGTCAGGCAGTCGTTTCTGAAAGTATTTGTACGGAGTGTAGCCATGTATGGAAGTGAAACATGGTCGATAAATAGTTTGGACAAGAAGAGAATAGAAGCTTTCGAAATGTGGTGCTACAGAAGAATGCTCAATATTAGATGGGTAGATCACATAACTAATGAGGAGGTATTGAATAGAATTGGGGAGAAGAGGAGTTTGTGGCACAACTTGACAAGAAGAAGGGACCGATTGGTAGGACATGTTCTGAGGCATCAGGGGATCACAAATTTAGCAGGGCAGCGTGGTGGGTAAAAATCATAGAGGGAGACCAAGAGATGAATACACTAAGCAGATTCAGAAGGATGTACGTTGCAGTAACTACTGGGAGATGAAGAAGCTTGCACAGGATAGGGTAGCATGGAGAGCTGCATCAAACCGGTCTCAGGACTGAAGACCATAACAACAAACAACAACAACAACGAGGGGATTAAGTAGGGGATGAAGAGTTTTTTGACAATATTTCGCTAATAAGACAATTTTGAAGCTAGAACTACAAAATTTGTTATTTGACTTCCTCGTCAGAAATTAAAAAATACATGCTCAGTATTTTTAAAAATTCAACCACTAGTGGGGCAAAATGCTGGCTGACGCTTTTTTTAAAACAAATCATTATTAAGGTACTATTTAAGCATTTTTAAAGCTACATCTGTGAAAACTGGTGTTTGATTTCTCGGTTAGAAATAAAAAAATACATTATTCAGTATTTTTGGAAATTCAGTCCCCAAGGGAGTAAAACAGAGGATGAAAATTTTCACAGAAATATTTAATTACGAAAACATTCTTGAAACTAAATCTCTGAATATTTGTATTTAGCTTCATGGTTACAAATAAGGAAAATACGTGTTTCAGTGTTTTATATATGTTCAAACCCTACGGGTAAAACAGAGGATGAACTTTTGTATGAAAATATTTCGTTATACCCAACCACTTATAAAGTTAAAGCTATAAAAACCGGTTTTTTACATGTAAAGAAATATGTGCTGGGGGATGAAAGTTTCTACGGAGATATCATCACATGAACTCAAAAGGCAGGATTAACAAAGACTTCCGACTCCAGATCTCAGTATCACTTTTTGGTTAGAAGTACATTCTGTAAAGGCTTTGCCGGCCGAAGTGGCCGTGCGGTTAAAGGCGCTGCAGTCTGGAACCGCAAGACCGCTACGGTCGCAGGTTCGAATCCTGCCTCGGGCATGGATGTTTGTGATGTCCTTAGGTTAGTTAGGTTTAACTAGTTCTAAGTTCTAGGGGACTAATGACCTCAGCAGTTGAGTCCCATAGTGCTCAGAGCCATTTGAACCATTTTGTAAAGGCTTTCTTTTATGGCCTTAATTAGCGTGAAAGTTTTAAAAGTGTTGCAGTTTGTGAACGACATAAAAATTCCATTAAAGAAAAACGAACAAATCTGTGCAGACCTTATAATTTACGAGAACGAAGCAAAGGCTCTAAGCTATTCAGACGACTCAGGTTATTCAAGTAGGTGTTTAAAACCAGGGTCTTTCTTACAAAAAAAATTAAATGAGCTATTAAAACTCACAAAATTAGACCAGAAGCATAATCATTTGTTGCAGTGCTGTTGCAGGGAGCAAAAAAGGAAAAAATAAGAAATTAAGAAATAAAGTTTAAAAAATTAAAAAAAAAACATATCAACATGCTTATGTACTACATGCATATCCAGTACTAAGCCTGGGTAAAATGTGGGGAGGTGTTCTTATTACAAAACGGTCGGCAGAGCATCCCCACACGTTGCAGCTCCCTTTCACAATCTATGACCCGCAAGTAACATATTGACGTCACGGGTCGCAAAGACCACGACGCCAAAAAAGCTCTCGTTTCCCTGGGAACCGACCTTGTCTTAGACAAAAGCCACTGTAATAGCACACAAGCACGGTTAGGTAATGAAGTGTACAAGTATCGTACTTCGACAGCTATAATACTTTAAAATTACTTACGTACGTCACAATATTCACGGCAGTGACCGCTATAGCTTAGCGAAAATTTCCCCGCGTTCCAGTTATTTGTTCTGAGCATATCTGTGGTGACCTACCTTAGCTCCTTCACCCTATTGATTACCATTTCTATTTCAGCACAGTTAGTGATAGACGCCCGATAACTGCACACTTCAGAACTGTCCCCAAGGCAGCACTCGAACCAGCGACTCCAGACAGACAGCGATACCAAAACGGCGACCTAGCGGACACTTAGGGTGTCACGACTTGGGGCACTTGCCACTGCCGAGAACGTCCAGGCAGATAAAAGGCACCTGCAGCTGTTCGGCAGAACAGACGGTCATGCTCTACTTCACGTGACAGCCGCCTCGTTCGCTTTATACGTTCCCCTTCTCAAAAGAATGAATGGCGTCGTAGGAGATTTTAAGGGAAGCGGTGCATCAAAAGTGTAACACTCGAGACCCACGGGTGTCCGACGTCGTAACGATGCCTGTCGGTAACTGTCATGTTGACAGGGGCATGGGAATTAAAAAACCTACACAATGTAAAGATGAAAAGAAGAGGAAAATGGTCAAAATTTGGTGATATTATGGGAATAAAGATACATAAGAGCTCCAACCGCCAGCCAGCCGCACATACCTGAAAATAGTTCTCTTATTTAGATGTTGGAATTTAATAAGAATTATCTTATCAGATGGATTTGTGGTTCTCTGGCTTGAGAAAGTTCTTCACGAGGTTGCTTTCCATTTCCATCGGTCTTCATTTTCACATAGTTTCCACTACTTTAATGTCATCCACCATCTTGTATAGTTCCGTTCATTTCACTCTTCTCCCAAGGACTACTCTTGTTAATGCGTACTCTATAAAACAGTCCCATCGCAACAAGTGACCAAGCCGTTTTTTCTCCTTGTAAGTTCCTACAGTCTTCTCTCTCCTTTTCATCTTAGTACCACTTCATTGGACAATAACAATGCACTTTCTTTTCCCTCTGATTCATCTTCATTCTATTTTATTAACAGACCTCATTAAGACATTGTAACATTTTGTTTGTGCTTCTTACACTTCATGCCGTATCACCCGCAGGCCCGTACGCATGCTGTTCTCTTTCCTCCGATCCACTTTTTCCAAATGGGCGTTTCTCAATAATTTCCTCTAGGCATAGTTAAATAGCAACGGGGAAAGACAGAAGCATTACCTCAATCCACTTACGATCATACCTTCCTCAAACATTTCATTTCCTACTTTTATTCTCATATTCTGTTTTGATATAAATTGTGTACACAATCTCATATTCACTATAATTTTATGGTACGTAAGATTTGGTGCACGGATGTGTATGCGATGTGTGTGTGTACGTGTGTGTGTGTGTGTGTGTGTGTGTGTGTGTGTGTGTGTGTGTGTGTGTGTGTGTGTGTGCGTGTTGCAGTCTTGCATCTGATAGTTTTATCGTACTTCAGACTTACTGACTTTTTCCTCGTTGTGCTTGTGGTCGGCCAAACTTACTTGTATTGTAAATTTAAAACTTTTTGTTATTAGTTCAATTTTAATCGAGTAATTCGTTACCTTATTTCCATAATCGTTGTTTTAACGTATTCAAAAGCAAGGCTCTAATAGTTTTAATCTTAGGTATCTGACAAGGAAATTAGGTGGACGCCTGTAACACAGAAACTGACTGCTCTCAGTCCCAAACGTAAAGATGGAAACTCAAAATATTACGCTGGAGTTCACCGATTCACAACTTGGATTCTCATAAAACACTGGGAGCAGAGAAACATGAGGAACGGCTGCGACAGATTCTGAAATTTACAACATTCGGCGGAGAAAGTCTTGTCGGCTGTGCGATTACTAGTTCAGGGAGAGAATTTGATACTTCTACTTCGTCTCGTCGTGGATAGCATCCATCCGAGAAACGAAAATTTTTGTGTTAGGAGAAGAGCCAGCACCGTGTTACGAGTGGACGCCGAAATGCACGCGTTTTAGCTCAAGCAGGCTGGCGTGAGGAAGGAAGAACTATACTGACGTGAGGGCTGGAACATGACAAGGAATGCGAATTCAGAAAGCGGACATAATTAGTTTTATACTTAACTTTAACCCATTAATGATGAACGTCGCTCTTGACGGTACATGATTCACAATATTATCTGTTCAGAATACATTCTTGAAGTAATTATGATAAGTGAATATGGCGCCTTGCTAGGTCGTAGCAAATGACGTAGCTGACGGCTATGCTAAACTGTCGTCTCTGCAAATGAGAGCGTATGTAGACAGTGAACCATCGCTAGCAAAGTCGGCTGTACAACTGGGCTGAGTGCTAGGAAGTCTCTCTAGACCTGCCGTGTGGCGGCGCTCGGTCTGCAATCACTGATAGTGGCGACACGCGGGTCCGATGTATACTAACGGACCGCGGCCGATTTAAAGGCGGTGACACCACAAAAATGAAGTGCTAAAATGAAGGTCTACCTTTTGAAAGGAGGATGGCGGGTAATAGTCTCGTCAACTTCCAAGTAGTAAGAGACAGTGCTGTTGCGCAGTTAGACAAAGATGAAGTTGATCAGCCGTGGTCTTATTCCAGAAATCATTCATGCATTCATTTGAAGCGGTTTGGGAAAATGCGGAAAACCTAAAGGAGAGAAGTTGGATGGATATTTTAGCCGTACTACCACAAAATTAGGGGAGAGTGTCTTAGCCGCTGCATCTTCCCACCTCAGCACTTCTTCAGAAAAGCCCAAATTCGTCTCATATTTGTCACCCCTTATGGTACTTATGGTCAGATCAGTGTCAACACGTGAAAGACGACTTTTTTTTATTAGAAGTTCTGCTTAACCTGCCAGGACTATTTCGACTGTGCTGTGAAGGTAGCTTATCATTCCTGTTTGTGTGGTTTCTCTATAAAACCTAACCTCCTCAACAACGAATGCTCACATATTTCCGACGACCTTTCTGCCAGATTTTGGAGCAACTTATAGGTTCCACAGTATCTCAGATTTCAATAATATGTACCAGAAATCCTATGCAAAACATGAGTGATACTGTTATCTACAAACAATGCACCCACGAAGTCGGGCAGTGTTCAACGTAACAGTTAGTGACGCAGTAAACATAAAGTTCTCTCTCTCGTTTCTAGATGATAGTTAGACATGAAATAATTAATATTCTGCAGCATAAACATCTGCCATTTTATACACTAACGATCCAAAGACACTGGTACACTTACCTAATATCGTGTAAGGACCCCGCGAGCACGCAGAAGTTCCACAACACGACGTGGCATGGACTCGAATAATGTCTGAAGTAGTGCTGGAGGGAAATGACACCATGAATCCTGCAAGGCTGTCCATAAATCCGTAAGAGTACGTGGGGGTGGAGAGCTCTTCTGAACAGCACGTTGCAAGGCATCACAGATATGCTCAATAACGTTCATGTCTGGGGAGTTTGGTGGCTAGTGGATGTGTTTACACTTAGAAGAGTGTTCCTGGAGCCACTCTGTAGCAATTCTGGGCGCGTGGGGTGTCGTACTGTCCTGCTGGATTTACCCAAGTCCGCCGGAATGCACAATGGACATGAATGCATGCAGGTGATCAGACAGGATGTTTACGTACGTGTCACCTATCAGAATCGTATCTAGACGTATCGGGGGTCCCGCTTCACTCCAACTCCATACGCCCCATACCATTACAGAGCCCCTACCAGCTTGAACAGTCTCCTGCTGACATGCAGGGTCCATGGATTCATGAGGTTTTCTCTATACCTGTACACGTCCATCCGCTTGATACAACTTGAAACGAGACTCGTCCAGCCATGCAATATGTTTCCAGACATCAACAATCCAACGTCGGTTTTGACCGGCTAAGGCGAGGCGTAAAGCTTTGTGTCGTGCAGTCATCAATGGTACACGAGTGGGCCTTCGGCTTCGAAAGCCCATATCAATGATGTTTCGTTGAATGGTTCACACGCTGACACTTGTTGATGACCCAGCTCTGAAAACTACAGCAATTTGCGGAAGGGTTGCATTTCTTTCATGTTGCACGACTCTCTTCAGCTATCGTTGACCCCATTCCTTCAGGATCTACTCGCGGCTGCAGAGATGTCGGAGATTTGATGTTTTAACGGATTTCTGATGTTCACGGAACACTCGTGAAATGATCGGACGAGAAAATCCCACGTCATCGTTACCTCGGAGATGATGTGTCCCATCGCTCGTGCGCTGACTATACAGAAAATATCCCACGTTCAAACTCACTTAAATCTTGATAACCTGCATTTTAGCATCAGTAATCGATCTGAAAACTGCGCCAGACGCTTGTTGTCTTATATAGGCGTTACCGTCCGCATCGCCGTATTCTGCCTGCTTACATATGCCAGTTTCTTTGGTACTTCAGTGTATATCGGCAGGAGAGTTACAAATTAATCGCGTGGCTCAGAGACAAACTATTCAAAGCTCTTGTGTGTGTCACAGAAGTCTCATTTTTGGTTGCTTGGTAAAGCATCTCCGCAGTTTGTACTCATATACGTGCGGAGCCCTGACGACCAGTCACGTGATTAGGCGGTCACGTGCAGTTCGAAGAGGGCCCTTTGGCAATACTCTCTTTCTCTGCTTCTTCCCCTGGTTCGCCCCTGCAGGAGCTAACATCGTTTTCGTTTGAAGTTCTGACGTTATTGTCTTTTGTATTGCTGTGATGGGCATTTCTAGGCTACAGTATTCAAGATTCATGGTGAGAGCGTTGCTTGCTACCGTTCCTGCGACGTAATTGTACACATTAAATGATTCTTTCAGCTTCGCAGATGTGTTTTGATTGTAAGCAAGGTTGGGTTTGTGTCCAGGACGCTTCTTTGTCTTATGCAGTGGGTATTTGTACTTATTTTTGTTCGAGCGGTCTGCAGTTTTTAATCGCTCTCCGTTTTACTTCCTTACTCACTAAATAATATTACGACGACTTGAAAGTTTATGTGGGCTATTTTCTGTTTTTCAGAGTGTGTGGTACTGTATTTCCATACAGCCCTTTGGAGGAAACTGAATCTACTGTTCCTGAACCTTCATGCTTATTCATGGCTCTCATCTCACGTTCCCCCTGAAGTCATTTCTCAGTTTTACAACTTTTATGTTTAATCTACATCAGCTCGTTTGCCCTCTAATTACTTCAGTAGCTGCGGCGAGCACCTGCCTTCAGCAGAATAAACAATATTTTGCCGGACAACGGAAGTTAAGCTCCCATAAGAGTACTAGGGAACGAAATAAAATAACAAGTTTTAAGAGTGTATGTGATGTTATTTCAGTGACTACAAAATCGGGTCAAATTTACACAGAATTTGGCACTGTGGATCCACTTATCAGTAAGACCGTTGACATAGAGTCACGCACTGATTCGGTTGGGAAGGATATTTGAACTGCGTTATCTCCTCTCCTGAGGCCCACAACTGATGTAGCAAATTCCTCTTCTTCTTCTTCTTCTTCTTTTTCAGTAGCACTACAGCCCTTCGTGAGCCTTGGCTTCTTCAACCATCTTTCTACACATTTCTCGGCTATTTCCTGCTCTTTTCCACCCCCGGGCTCCAATACTGATGGGAGCAACTATTACGTCGTCAGTCTATCTTCTTCTAGGTCTCCCTTTTCCCCTACTAAATGCATCACACCTTTGATCATTTTCTTTGGAATTCTATCCTCTGACAATCTCTCCACGTTACCTAGCCACCGTGTTCGCTGTGATTTCACAAATTTTTCTTTGTCCCTACTTTGTATTAACACTTATAATTCGGCGTTGTAGCGTATTCTCCAGCCCTCTTCCTCCCTTATTGGACCATAGATTTTGCGTAATACACTCCTGGAAATTGAAATAAGAACACCGTGAATTCATTGTCCCAGGAAGGGGAAACTTTATTGACACATTCCTGGGGTCAGATACATCACATGATCACACTGACAGAACCACAGGCACATAGACACAGGCAACAGAGCATGCACAATGTCGGCACTAGTACAGTGTATATCCACCTTTCGCAGCAATGCAGGCTGCTATTCTCCCATGGAGACGATCGTAGAGATGCTGGATGTAGTCCTATGGAACGGCTTGCCATGCCATTTCCACCTGGCGCCTCAGTTGGACCAGCGTTCGTGCTGGACGTGCAGACCGCGTGAGACGACGCTTCATCCAGTCCCAAACATGCTCAATGGGGGACAGATCCGGAGATCTTGCTGGCCAGGGTAGTTGACTTACACCTTCTAGAGCACGTTGGGTGGCACGGGATACATGCGGACGTGCATTGTCCTGTTGGAACAGCAAGTTCCCTTGCCGGTCTAGGAATGGTAGAACGATGGGTTCGATGACGGTTTGGATGTACCGTGCACTATTCAGTGTCCCCTCGACGATCACCAGTGGTGTACGGCCAGTGTAGGAGATCGCTTCCCACACCATGATGCCAGGTGTTGGCCCTGTGTGCCTCGGTCGTATGCAGTCCTGATTGTGGCGCTCACCTGCACGGCGCCAAACACGCATACGACCATCATTGGCACCAAGGCAGAAGCGACTCTCATCGCTGAAGACGACACGTCCCCATTCGTCCCTCCATTCACGCCTGTCGCGACACCACTGGAGGCGGGCTGCACGATGTTGGGGCGTGAGCGGAAGACGGCCTAACGGTGTGCGGGACCGTAGCCCAGCTTCGTGGAGACGGTTGCGAATGGTCCTCGCCGATACCCCAGGAGCAACAGTGTCCCTAATTTGCTGGGAAGTGGCGGTGCGGTCCCCTACGGCACTGCGTAGGATCCTACGGTCTTGGCGTGCATCCGTGCGTCGCTGCGGTCCGGTCCCAGGTCGACGGGCACGTGCACCTTCCGCCGACCACTGGCGACAACATCGATGTACTGTGGAGACCTCACGCCCCACGTGTTGAGCAATTCGGCGGTACGTCCACCCGGCCTCCCGCATGCCCACTATACGCCCTCGCTCAAAGTCCGTCAACTGCACATACGGTTCACGTCCACGCTGTCGCGGCATGCTACCGGTGTTAAAGACTGCGATGGAGCTCCGTATGCCACGGCAAACTGGCTGACACTGACGGCGGCGGTGGACAAATGCTGCGCAGCTAGCGCCATTCGACGGCCAACACCGCGGTTCCTGGTGTGTCCGCTGTGCCGTGCGTGTGATCATTGCTTGTACAGCCCTCTCGCAGTGTCCGGAGCAAGTATGGTGGGTCTGACACACCGGTGTCAATGTGTTCTTTTTTCCATTTCCAGGAGTGTATTATCCGCTGATAGGTTCTCAGTGCATTTTTATCGCGTTCTGTCAACGTCCATATCTCTGACCCGTATGTGATAACTGGGCGGACTAGGGAGTTATCTATTAACAGATGTGTTCTTCTTGTAACAAGGCTATTTTTGAAATTTGCATATTTGCAAAGTAAGCTCTGTTTTCTGCTCGTAGTCTTTCTCTTATAACCTTTCCAATACTGTTCTCATTTGTTATTAGGAATCCCAAGTAGTTAAAAGAGGACAGTCTTTTGAAGCATTTCCCATTGATGTTTGGTTCGTTAGGGGTTCTTCTGGCCTCAGATTGAGAGATTACCTTATATTTTCTATTGTTTTCATTTACAATTAGGCCAATTTTTAAGGCTTCTGTTTCCATTGCCCGGTATGTTTCTCGGACTGCACTGATACTTCTTCGTACTATAGCAATGTCATCAGCGTACGCACATATCTGGCCAGTTTTCATAGGTATGATGCCTCTTTTGTTTATTTTATTTACTACACTATGCAGGTCTATTTTGAATAGGACAGTGGAAAGACTATCACCATGCTTCACGCCTGTGTTAAAGTCAAAGCTTTCACTTGTTTTGATAAGGACCTTTACTTTTGTTCCCGTCTCTGTCATAGTCATTCTGATTAGTCTTGTTAGTTTAGCACATATACCAACTTCTTCCGGTACTCTGCGCAGTTATTGCCGCTTTATGTTGTCAAAGATCTGCTTTTCCCATTCATCACCTTCAAACACGCCTTTGACTGCTGTAGCAACTGGACCTTAATATCACACATGCTGGCACTGAGACAGACTTGACGTGCGAGTTCGTCCCACATGTTCTATTGGGGGGAGATCAGGGTATCTCGCTGGTGTCCAGAGAACCCTCATTTATTTGTCAGAAATGTGCCTTGTGTAGACGAGCACTGTCCTTTTGAGAAATCACCCCAAGACACTGGCCCCTGAGAGCTAACACATGAGAGTGCATGATCTCAGTAACATACTACTGTGCCATCAGATCTCCTATGGTCACAGCTAAACGTGACCCGAATTCATGCTCAGTAATTTCCCCTGACCGTGACGCCAGAAGCAACCTCGCTTTGCCTCTCCAAAACATTCGAAGAATGGGACGTCGCCCTAGGTCGCCGCCGCCGCCGCCGCCGATGATGGTTGTCCGGTGTAGTGCAGAAATGCTGAACACTGTGCGAAGCCATTTATCAGCTGCCCATGCTTCCCAATCACGGCACCACCCCAAACGCATGGGATGGTAGTTCCCCAGTCTGGCTGCTGTTGCTCTCCAACCAATGGCGCAAGAAGGCACAGAATGTTGCTGGAAGCCCATTACTTATTCTCAGGTGGCAGGTGTAGATTGGAATGAATTAGGACGCTCTTGATGCCCAATAAGGCGCTCCTTTCCTGTGGTGGTCAGACGTGGTTGACCGAAACCTTGACGATAGGTATGCTTGTGCTCACGACACCGAGCAATCAATTATCGGACGGTTGTCACATCCGAATGTGCCACAAACCTGGATATTGAACGATTCGATTTGTCTTCCAAATGGAAATCAAGACTGAGGCCACTTTCAAACTTTTACAGATGTTGATAACTCTGTCTCATATGGGTATGCGGCACCCCCAAAGAAATACTGCGAACAATGTATGAAGGGCAACAGGCAGAATGCATATTTCCAGATTTCCAGAAAGCATTTGACACGGTGTGCCATTGCAGGCTGTTAACGAAAGTACAAGTGTATGGAATAAATTCACTGATATGTTAGCAGCTCGAAGACTTCTTAAGAAATAGAACCCAGTATGTCGCCCTAGACGGTGGGTATTCATCAGAGACAATGGTATCGTCAAGTGTGCCCCAGGGAAGTGTGATAGGACCGCTGCTGCTCTCTATACACATAAATGATTTGGCGGACAGCGTGGGCATCAGTCTGCAGTTGTTTGCAGATGATGCTGTGGTGTACGGTAAGGTGTCGTAGTTGAGTGACTGTAAGAAGATACAAGACGACATAGAGAAATTTCTAGTTGGTGTAATGAATGGCAACTTACTCTGAATGTGGAAAAATTTAAGTTAATGCGGATGACTAGGAAGAGCAAACCTGTTATGTTTGGATACAGTATTACTAGTGTCCTGCTTGACACAGTCAAGTCATTTAAATATCTGGGCGTAATGTTGTAAAGCGATATGAAATGGAACGAGCATGTGGGGACTGTGGTAGGCAAGGCGTATGGTCGACCTCGGTTTGTTGTTAGAATGTCAGGGAAGAGTGGTTCAACCGTACAAGGGACCACATATAGGACATTGGTGCGACCTATTCTTGAGCACTGCTCGAGTGTTTGGGATCCGTATCAGGTCAGATTCAAGGAGGACATCGAAGCAATTCAGAGGCGAGGTGGTAGATTTGTTATCTGTAGGTTCAAATAACACGTAAGCGTTGCGCAGATGCATCGGGAACTCAAACCGGAACCCCTAACCGGAAGGAGACGATCTTTTCGAAAAACACTATTGACAAAATTTATGGAACTGGCATTTGAAGCTGACTGTCAAACGATTCTCCTGCCACCAACATTAAACGCGCTAAGAACGGCAAAGATAAGATACGCAAAACAGGGCCCATACGGAGGCATATAGATGGTCGTTTTTCCCTCCTTCTATAAGCGAGTGGAATAGGAACGGAAATGACTAATAGTGGTACAGGGTACCTTTCGCCAGGCACCGTACGGCAGCTTGCGTATTATCTATGTAGATGTAGATATACACACATCGAAAACAGTTTTGCATCACCCCGGACCCCAGAACTCCAGAAGATAGACATTGACTGTGGATATTGTATCACAGACACAGTCTCTTTGACCGTTCAGAGATGTTACTAAACCCACCTAAAGATGTAAACAGCCACGCATGAGCAGCGCCTATTAGACGGAGGGGGTCCGACAGACGATCAGTTCCAGTAATTCCACAAGGAAGGAGGTACATGGTTCGTGTTATCTGTAGCTCAATTGTGCCTACCACTGTTCGATCGCGCCGCATTGTTGCTTTGAGCCAGGAAGGACTCTCAACAAAGGAAGTGTCCAGGCACCTCAGAGTGAACGAAAGCGATGTTGTTCGGACATGAAGGAGATACAGAGAGACAGGAACTGTCGATGACATGACTCACTCAGGTCGTCCAAGGGCTACTACTGTAGTGGATTACCACTACCTACGGATTAACCCTCACAGCAACGCCGCCATGTTGGATAATGCTTTTTATGCAGCCACAGGACGTCGTGTTACGACTCAAACTGTGCGCTATAGGCTTATGCTGCGCAACTTCACTCCCTACGTCCATGGCGAGGTCCATCTTTGCTATAACGACACCATGCAGCGCGGTACGGATGGGCCCCGAAACATGCCGAATGGACCGCTCTGGATTGGCATCACGTTCTCTTCACCGATCAGTGTCGTATATGTCTTCAACCAGACAGTTGTCGGAAACGTGTTTGGAGGCAACCTAGTAAGGCTGAACGCCTTAGACACACTGTTCAGCGAGTACAGCAAGGTGGAGTCTCTCTGCTGTTTTGGGGTGGCGTTATGTGGGGCCGACGTACGTCGCTGGTGGTCATGGAAGGAGCCGTAATGGCGGTACGATATGTGAAGCCGTAACGGCTGTACGATACGTGAAAGCCATACTCCGACCGATAGTGCAACCATATCGGCAGCATATTGGCGAGGCATTCGTCTTCATGGACGACGATTCGCGCCCCCATCGTGCACATTTTGTGAATCACTTCCTTCAGGATAACGACATCGCTCGACTAGAGTGGCCAACATGTTCTCCAGACATGAACCCTATCGAACATGCCTGGGATAGATTGAAAAGAGCTGTTTATGAACGACGTAACCCACCAACCGCTGTGAGAGATCTACGCCGAATCGCCGTTAAGGAGAGGGACAATCTGACCAACAGTGCCTTGATGAACTAATGGATAGTATGCCACGATGAATACAAGAGGACGTGCTACAGGGCATAAGAGATACCGGTGTGTACAGAAATCTAGACTACCAAGTCTGAAGGTCTCGCTGTATGGCGATACAACATGCAATGTGTGGTTTTCATGAGGAATGAAAAGGGCGGATTCTTCCAATTTTCTGCACAGGTTCTGGAACTCTCGTAACCGAGGTGATGCAAAACCTTTTTTGATATGTTTAGAAGGCAGGAAAGTTAGATTTTAATGTCCTGCGAGATCGAGGTCATTGGAGACGGAGTATACCCTCGGAATGTTTCGAGGATGCAGAAAGAAATCTGGCGTGCCCTTTCAAATGGAACATCCCGGCAATTGCATGGAGAGATTTTGGGAAATCACGGAAAATCTGAATCTGGATGGACAGTCGTCCTCGCGAAAGCGAGTCCAGTGTCCAAACCACCGTGAGAGCTGGTTCGGTGCGGCGTCTCTGTGATCACTCTACATCTGACACAGTTCATTCTCTACCAGGCCTGGCAACGACATTTAATACGAGTAACGCTAATGCACTCTGGTAGGCGTCACAGAGAATTACAATTCTGGTTATATACATACCCGCCGATGGTGTGTATGTGTACAACGTTACGTTGACATACGATTGTGTCATCTGGGTGCCTCATTTTCTTTCTCAGGTAATGCATAAACTGCTTTCAACAGACAGAACATTTTCTTCTTCGCGCGCAATTTTCAGGTGTTATAAAGTAGAAAGATTTGAGACCCATGTTGCAGTCGTGAATATATCGAGAGTTAGCTTTCTTGTGATTAACGCTTCTTGCTATTAGGTATTAGGCAATACAAGATACAAGTTACATCTGCATTCCATGCGTTTTCTCTACAAGACGCAGCTACACGTATAGGTTATGTTGAATTGGTTGAATGTCTCTCGTATACTTTCATTATCTTAACACATGTTAAAAGACCCCTTCGAATACTCTGTTGAGCTATGAAAATGTGCTTACTAGCTAACATTTCATCGAAAATAGTCAAACCGCATTGTTGTTCATTCAGGGCTCAAAATTTTGTCCAAGAAGAGGAATATTTTCAGCGCACTGGTAATGGAGTCATAACTGCTATGCATACAGGCTATATATAGTCTAACAGGTAGACAGGGCGAGGTGGCGCGGTGGCTAGCACACTGGACTCGCATTCGGGAGGACGACGGTTCAGACACGCGTCCAACCATCCTGATTTAGGTTTTCCGTGATTTCCCTAACTCGCTTCAGGCAAATACCGGGATGGTTCCTTTGAAAGGGCACAGCCGACTTCCTTCCCACCCTTCCTTCACCCTACGGGACCGATGACCTCGCTGTTTGGTCCCCTGCCCCAAATCAACCTAACAGGCAGTAACTAGCTTTCAACAGTATCGAGATTTTGAGGTAGGACCACCGATTTTGACCGATATTCACAAAAGTCATTGCTTACAGCACGACAACGATGAAAATTTGCAAACAAATTCTAAGGAGTCCTCTACATTTAGTAGGTTGAATAAAGCGATTCAAGGTTCAAAATATGGCTATGAGCACTATGGGACTTAACATCTGTGGTCATCAGTCCCCTAGAACTTAGAACTACTTAAACCTAACTAACCTAAGGACACCACACACATCCATGCCCGAGGCAGGATTCGAACCTGCGACCGTAGCGATCGCACGGTTCCAGACTGAAGCGCCACACCGACCGGCCTGAACTTGTGGTCGACGCCTTTCGACCATACGGTACAGTTCTATCCCATATGGCCTAAAAATGGGCGAGTTTTACCGCATACCCCGTCCTAAATGGGGTGAGACAAACACGGATAGAACTGAGAAAGCACGACCCCTCTTATTGGTATATAGGGTGTTGTCGAGCGATTGATGGACAACCTCGCACTTGCTCAGGGTGCGGGAAAGAAGGCCACGTCCGCTCGGAATGCCTCCAGCGTCGTTTAGTGCAAACCCCGTGGGATGACGTTCAGGCACCACAACAGATGACTGTATTACCGTTGACCTTTGTGGAGGCCCTGAGAGAAGAAGTGAGGGAGATTTCCGATGGGCGCCAGCAGCTGCACACTATAGAGAACATGGACAACAACGGATTGGGACTCCGACCACCGGTTCCACTGTAGCAGACCCCATACAAGAGATGCAGCTGAAGGTAGATCCAGGCTCAACCGTGGTGGTTGCCAGTACTTCCACAGAGAGCGTGATAGATCAGGCCCGAGACGGAGGATACGCCATCCAAGCAGCCGAAGCGGAAGCACGACAACGGAAACAGCGTTCGCCGAAGAGAAGAAAGAAGTGACGACTGACTTCTGCGATGATAGTCATAGTCCCGAGGGGACAGTAGACGACAACGACAGTATAGACCTGCGACCAGTGGATTCAACAGATACCGAGGTGACAATGCAGGAGTTGCACAGCGACGATAACTTGAATTATCCTTCTGGTGACCAGAAGGTGGAAGTGGAGATGACGATTGTCCAACATCAGAGCGGTGACATCTCTGTCTCCCATCCTTCAGCCGGCTCTGGAAATATGCTGGAAGACTGGACGCATTAAATGGACCAACAGGAGCAGGATCGAGGATGGTCCTGGCCAAAGCAGGGAGGGGCCGGGGAATGTTGAACAATTTGGTGTGGTGAGGAGTGACGGGGGCACCGATGACCGACAGCAGTTTGGTTTTCAACACCATCGCTTGATGACAACCACCTCCAACTGATGAACACACGCCAGGCGTACCATATTGTGACGATCAACATTAATGGCATCCGGACACCACTTAAAATTTAAATGCTGAAAGATATGTTACACGCTGCAGACGTGGATATTGTACTCCTACGAGAAATGCTTTTCACATCGCCGCCGGAGTTCTACGGCTACGACGCACATTCTTCAGTGGACGATGAGAGTGGATGCGGTATGGTGATCCTCAGTAGGGAAGAAATAAGAGACTGATTACCACAATGGCGCTTCTGGATACCTGGGAACTGCTGCATGACGATAGAAAGGGTTACACGTATGTAACGGGACAATCGGCGAGTAGGCTTGATAGAGTGTATGTGACGCGCGCTCTACTGGATATCGAAATCTGGCCGACGGCTTTTACGGATCATATGGTGTACGTCTGTACGATTTTTGAGTAAGGGTCTCTGGAAAATGAACAGAGCACTTTTATGTGACGCTGCATGTCGCTGGTCGATAGAGGAGGTCTGGGAGACCTGCGTTCGCCGCCAACGGGCATACACATCGGTTCTCCAGTGGTGGGTCAAATGCGCAAAACCAGCGTTACGGAGAACATTGATACAATACGGGCAGGACAAGTGGAACCGAGCAACGGCGGATTTTTATTTTACAGCTCTGAGGGTGCTGACGACCCAACAACCATCGCCGGAAAGCCGCACGGCCATGCGCAGGATAAAAGCCAAGTTATTACAACTGACGAGACTAAGAATGGAAGGGATAATGGTCTGGGCGAGATTGAGGGACGCAGCTGCTGCCGAAGCCCCCTCAATGCATCACATAGTACGTGAACGCCAACGACGACGGAGGACATTGATCAGGGAAATAATCTCTGGAACTGGAAAGCAAGTTGTGGCCCAACGTGACATTGTGCAGGTGTTTACCGACTTCTTCCGCCAGTTATTTGGACCTGTACAAGTGAACCACGAGACACTAAATTATGTCATCTCCGACATGCCAGATAGAGGACCACCACTGGATGCACAGACTTTCAACACAGCGATAACGGAGGACGAGCTGACAGACGCAAATGCCAGGGGAGCTCCGAACAAGCCGCTGGACAGGACGGCTTCCCAATTGAATTTTACCGCGCCTTTGCGTACCTCATGGGAGAGATGTGGATTCAGATGTATAACGAACTCCTGTTATCGCAGACTGAGATACCTGTCGAATTCACGGAGGGTATCATCATCCCAATACCCAAACCACGTGGTGGCAAAATGCCAGGAGATTATAGACCACTAACCCTCCTGAACTGCGACTACAAGATTTTCTCGTGCATCCTTGGGGCTCCCCTGAAGTCTTCAACTTCTGATAGACTCCTCACAGACCAAATATGCCTCGGCGGTAAGAGTAATGTCCATACGGCGCTTGGTGATTACCGAGATATCGTCGCATTAGTAACGGCGTGCCGACTGCGCAGGACACTTGTCCCTATTGACTTCGATCATGCCTTCGACAGAGTGGATCATATCTTTTTGTACGCCGTGATGGGCAGTTTGGGAATTCCCCAGGCCTTCATTCTAGTGATCATGCGACTGTTACACGGCGTGCGATCCAAGGTCTCAGTGAATGGATGGGGCACTGACTACATTATCATTTCACGGTCAGTTCGTCAAGGTTGCCCCCTTTCGATATTTGTGTATGCGATGGCGTTGGAACCCTGCCTATATGGTCTCCGAAGACAGCTGGAGGGAGTGCCGTTGCCACAGCTGACCTTTCATTACCCGTTTATGCTGACGATGTGATGCTGCTGGCACGGACAGGCGATGAAGTACGTACGGCGTTGGCACGGATACAGCGTTACGGGATGGCAGCGGGAAGCGTGCTTAATCTACAGAAGTCACGCTGCATTAATGCCGGTCGCGGATTACAACCGGGGGAGGAAGACCCGCTCATGTTAGTTAACACCATAAAATGTTTAGGTTTCACGTTCCATTCAGATGTGCAGCGGACAGCAGCGGATAACTCCCGACGCATATTGAAGCTGATGCGGACAATGGTGCTGTTACAGAAATTAAGAGCGTTGGGTATGATTCAGAGGGTGGCCTATGTTAACGTGTACCTAGCACCGAGACTCACTCACGTAGCGCATGTCCTGCCTTTAACGCGCACAATGGCAACACGGATACAAGCAAGTTTCGGAACTTACGTGAGTGTGGGACACCTGTTTAAGATCCAATACACAACGCTTACGATGACACCTGGAGAGGGTGGACTTGGTCTGGTGAACGTATATGAAAAGGCACGGGCGTTATTCATCAGTATGGTTTTCCGACAGTGGTGCGGTCAGTTTCACAGTATCTCGGGTGCCTTGGCAGATGACTTTTTTTTTTTTTTTTTTGCTTAGCTATGTCAGAGAAGCCTTCCCAACAATACGACTACCGACAACGCGAGATATGTACCAAATATTACTGCGCCGGTGCCCCAGGAATACCCTGGGAAAGAAGTACCCAGACAAGAACTGGCGACAGATATGGCGCGTTATACGGAACGTTTACCTCCCAACGTCGGTACGTTCAACATGGTATGTGGTGGTAAATAGGAAGTTCGCAACGAACCAACGGCGGCATGCGATTCGTTTGGCACACACTCCATTATGTTTAAGCTGTGCAACAGTGGACACTGATGAACATCGTTTAGCATATAGTGTGGCGGCTCCGGTGTGGCACTTGGCACGACAAATATTGGCGGCCCTGTTACGCACCGCCCCTCACACAATTTCATCGGACACACTGCTTTTCCCCCAAGAATCTTGTTTTCAGTCCATAAGACAAATGCAGTGACATGCGTATGGGGAATGGTTGTGGGCTACGTCTGCAACGAATCGGAAAAGGACAAAATGAATTTTTGGCATTTTCTTCTGGATGGACACGCGAAGCTGCAACAGCATAAGAAATGTAGGCAAGACTTCGCTAATTATCTGCTCCGACCAGATGGGGTGTGGCAGGTGAGATATGAGATACACGAAGTAAGCCGAGACAGACCTCGATCGCACTTAATGGAATCATAGTAATTTTCGAGAAGACGACCCAGTCTTACACCAACGTCTGGAGAACGGGTCGATAGATGGCTCTATTGCTCTAACGATCGTAGGGGTGGTGATCAGGTGTCGCTCCCGACTTGAATTTCATTTCATTGCTAGAGGAGCATGTTTCTTTTGTATTTGTACTGTCAGCGATGTGATAATATCACTTTCATTTGGACATTTTCAATTTTATTCATTTACTTACTAAATTAATTTCTAATTGGCCGCCGGCCGGTGTGGCCGTGCGGTTAAAGGCGCTTCAGTCTGGAACCACGTGACCGTTACGGTCGCAGGTTCGACTCCGGCCTCGAGGATGGATGTGTGTGATGTCCTTAGGTTAGTTAGGTTTAAGTAGTTCTAAGTTCCAGGGGACTGATGACCTCAGATGTTAAGTCCCATAGTGCTCAGAGCCATTTGAACCATTTTTATTCTAATTGGCCACCACTTGTCAAAATTTGGACATTGTAGGAAAAAAAGCGGTCAGCACGAAAAAAAAATGGCAGAGCACTTGCGACAAATTACCATTCATTTACACAACAGTTACTTACATGGCTCATTGTAAACAGTCTGTTTGACCAAATTACACTACTGGCCATTAAAATTGCTACACCACGAAGATGACGTGCTACAGACGCGAAATTTAACCGACAGGAAGAAGATGCTGCGATATGCAAATGATTAGCTTTTCAGAGTATTCACACAAGGTTGGCGCCGGTGGCGACACCTACTACTTGCTGACATGAGGAAAGTTTACAACCAATTTCTCATACACAAACAGCAGTTGACCGGCGTTGCCTGGAGAAACGTTGTTGTGATGCCTCGTGTAAGGACGAGAAATGCGTACCATCACGTTTCCGACTTTGATAAATGTCGGATTGTAACCTATCGCGATTGCGGTTTATCGTATCGAGATATTGCTGCTCGCGTTGGTCGAGATCCAATGACAGTTAGCAGAATACCGAATCGGTGGGTTCAGGAGAGTAACACGGAACGCCGTGCTGGATCCCAACTGCCTCGTATCACCAGCAGTCGAGATGACAGGCATCTTATCCGCATGGCTGGAACTGATTGTGCAACCACGTCTCGATACCTGAGTCAACAGATGGGAACGTTTGCAAGACAACAACCATCTGCATCAACAGATCGACGACGTTTGCAGCAGCATGGACTATCAGCTCGGAGACCGTGGCTGCGGCTGCCCTTGACGCTGCATCACAGACAGGAGCGCCTGCAATGGTGTACTCAACGACGAATCTGGGTGCACGAATGGTAAAACGTCATTTTTTCGGATGAATCCAGGTTCTGATTACAGCATCATGATGGTCGCATACGTGTTTGGCGACATCGCGGTAAACGCAAATTGGAAGCGTGTATTCGTCATCGCCATACTGGCGTATCAGCCGGCGTGATGGTATGGGTTGCCATTGTTTACACGTCTCGGTCACCTCTTGTTCGCATTGACGGCACTTTGAACAGTGGATTTTACATTTCAGATGTGTTACGACCCGTGGCTCTACCCTTCATTCGATCCCTGCGAAAACCTACATTTCAGCAGTATAATGCACGACCGCATGTTGCAGGTCCTGTACGGGCCTTTCTGGATACAGAAAATGTTCGAGTGCTGACCTGACCAACACATTCTCCAGATCTCTGGCCAATTGAAAACGTCTGGTCAATGGTGGCCGAGCAACTGGTTCGTCACAATGCGCCAGTCACTACTCTTGATGACCTGTGGTATCGTGTTGAAGCTGCATGGGCAGCTGTACCTGTACACGCCATCCAAGCTCTGTTTGACTCAATGCCCAGGGGTATCAAGGCCGTTATTACGGCCAAAGGTGGTTGTTTTGGGTATTGATTTCTCACGATCTGTGCACCCACATTGCGTGAAAATGTAATGACATGTCAGTTCTAGTATAATATATTTCTCCCATGAATACACAATATATATAAATATATATAAATAACCTAGTAGATAGTGTCGGAAGTTCCATGCGGCTTTTCGCGGATGATGGTGTAGTATACAGAGAAGTTCCAGCATTAGAAAATTGTAGCGAAATGCAGGAAGATCTGCAGCGGATTGGCACTTGGTGCAATGAGTGGCAACTGACCCTTAACATAGACAAATGTAATGTATTGCGAATACATAGAAAGAATGATCCTTTATTGTATGATTATATGATAGCGGAACAAACACTGGTAGCAGTTACTTCTGTAAAATATCTGGGAGTATGCGTACGGAACGATTTGAAGTGGAATGATCATATAAAATTAATTGGTGGTAAGGCGGGTACCAGGTTGAGATTCATTGGGAGAGTCCTTAGAAAAAGAAGGTGGCTTACAAAATACTCGTTCGACCTATACTTGAGTATTGCTCATCATTGTGGGATCCGTACCAGATCGGGTTGACAGAGGAGATAGAGAAGATCCAAAGAAGAGCGGCGCGTGTCGTCACAGGGTTATTTGGTAACCGTGATAGCGTTACGGAGATGTTTAATAAACTCAAGTGGCAGACTCTGCAAGAGAGGCGCTCTGCATCGCGGTGTAGCTTGCTCGCCAGGTTTCGAGAGGGTGCGTTTCTGGATGAGATATCGAATATATTGCTTCCCCCTACTTATACCTCTCGAGGAGATCACGAATGTAAAATTAGAGAGATTCGAGCGCGCACAGAGGCTTTCAGACAGTCGTTCTTCCCGCGAACCATACGCGACTGGAACAGGAAAGGGAAGTAATGACAGTGGCACGTAAAGTGACCTCCGCCACACACCGTTGGGTGGCTTGCGGAGTAAAAATGTAGATGTAGATGTAGAATACCCGTTTATCATCTGCATTTTTTCTTGGTGTAGCAATTTTAGTGGCCAGTAGTGTATTAGGTGATATTTTAACAGTAACAAATAACCGTAGTAATGCCATTCCTCAACAGTGACGTCCATGGTCGTTTGTAAGCAAAAGGCCACATTCGTACTTTGTGGACAGATGTGAATGGTACGCCGTTTACGGTATCCGATGCTGGCAGCTATGGGACACTGCGTTATTCCCCGAAATACTCTGTGAATTTTACCTGGGTAGTGGGAGGGGGTAAGGGTGAGCGCACAACGATGACGTACGCAAGCAGCGCGCCGAAATTACGGGCGCATTTTGTTGACTGATAGGAGCGGCGATTATACGAGTCCCGAACAAGGCGCACCGCCTCTTCCGCCGCATATTTTAATAGGAAATTAAAGTCTCGCCAGTGCTGCCGCGGACGTAATAGGGGCGGAGGCGGCGGCGGCGGAGGATGAAGAGGAGGAGGAGGAGGAGGAGGAGTAGGCACAGGATGAGGAGAAGAGGAGGAAGAGAAGGGGAGGGGAGGGGTAGGAGGGAGGCATCAATTTTCGAGGAGGTGGCTGCTGCTGCTTCGGCCGGCGGTGTTGAATAATGGAAGACGCGTCGCCGGGGCGCGCTCGCCGGCCATGTAGGGCGTCGGCCGGACTTCTCGGAACGGAGGCGGCGGCGCCCAAAGAAACAGCGGCTGCGGCTGCGGCTGCGCTCGGGTATTTACTGCGGGCCGCGGGTCGCCTCGCGATTCCCGACGGCGGCGTGCCGGCGCTCCTAACTAGAGGCCGACGGGACGCCGCACAAGAAAAGGGACGCGCGGCCATAGCGCTCCCACTTTCAGTATTGTCTGCGGCCAGACCGTTGGCGCGGGCCGGCAAAAACTGAGGCAAGGCGGCGCTGGCGACGGCGTCGCTAGCGGGAACCGCCTAACCGAAAGCGACGACGTCACTTCGGAAGGCCAGCGCGGTGCCGGTGACCTCTGCCGTGACAGTCTCACTCGATCTCCAGGATGATCCATTATTAAATCTAAAGAGTAGAAACTTAAAACGTTCTAACGCCTTTTCAGTGCTGTTGTGTGCTCAGGACTATGTTGCATGTCCCGCTATTTAACTGAGGTGCCAAACCGTTGAGAAATGGTTCAAGTGGCTCTGCGCATTATGGGACTTAACTTCTGAGATTATCAGTCCCCTAGAACTTAGAACTACTTAAACCTAACTAACTTAAAGACATCACAAACATCCATACCCAAAGCAGGATTCCAACCTGCGGCAGTAGCGATCGCGCGGTTCCAGACAGTAGCGCCTAGAACCGCTCGGCCACCACGGCCGACAAACCGTGGAGAATTTTTTTTTTTTATTATTATGCGTTAGTAGATGGCTCGTCGTCTACGTGCCAAGCTGCGATTCCTTCTTCAGATCCAAAATTTGAAAGATATGAGAAGTAGTTTTCTTTTCTGCAGTTCTATTAGTAAAAAATTTAATGTTGTATTTCTGCTCTTGTATTACAACGAATTAAACATAGTGTCTCAGTATTAGTGAAAACTGGAACAAATACTTTCCTTCTGCTATTTTGCCGCAAAATGACTTTGTTGAGGCCGCGGCAGTGTAGGAAATAAAATTTGATTATTTCAGAAAACAGTACAGCAATCAGCAATTGTTAATAATGATACTCAGTTACGCAAACAGTGCTGCTACCGGTTTCGAATCGAAAGGTTCATCTTCGTACGGTGGGATTAAAATGTGGGTATGACAGGAAAGTACACTTTCGCCACTACTATTTAACCTATACATCGAAGAAACAATGACGGAAATAAATTTATAATTCAAGTGTGGTATTAAATTCAAGGTGAAAGGGTATGAATGACAATATACGCTAGTGATATTGCTATCCTCAGTGAAAGTGAAGACAAATGGAGCACTTATTGGAAGGAATGAACAGTCTAATGAGTGCGTAATGCGGATTGAGAATAAATCGCAGGAAGACGAAGGTGATGGGAAGCAGCGACAGATGAAGCATGGAGGACATAAAAGGAAGACTAGCAAAGGCGAAGGGGACGTTAGCGGCCAAAAGGTGTCCACTGGCATCAAACATAGGCCTTCGTTTGAGGAAGAAATATCTGAGAATATACGTTTGGAGCACAGGATTGTATAGTATTGAATCATGAACTTAGGAAAACAGGAAAAGAAGAGAATCGAAACGCTTGAGGTAGTGTACTACAGAGAATGTTAACAATTATGTGGTTCAAAATGGTTCAAATGGCTCTGAGCACTATGTAACTTAACTTCTGAGGTTCAAAAAATGGTTCAAATGGCTCTGAGCACTATGGGACTTAACTTCTAAGGTCATCAGTCCCCTAGAACTTAGAACTACTTAATCCTAACTAACCTAAGGACATCACACACATCCATGCCCGAGGCAGGATTCGAACCTGCGACCGTAGCGGTCGCGCGGTTCCAGACTGTAGCACCTAGAACCGCTTGGCCACACTTCTGAGGTCATCAGTCCCCTAGAACTTAAAACTACTTAAACCTAACTAACCTAAGAACATCGCACACATCCATGCCCGAGGCAGGATTCGAACCTGCGACCATTCTTCCTGCAGAGCTGCTCACAAGTCTTGGAGATGGATGGTGTCGTGACGCAACCCGTCTCCCTAGTGCATGAGAGAAATAAATATACGGTTCAAGTGTGGTATTAAATTCAAAGTGAAGGTATCAATGATAATATTCGCTAGTGACATTGCTATCGTCAATGAAAGTGAAGTGAAATGGAGCACTTATTGGAAGGAATGAACAGTCTAATGAGTGCGTAATACGGATTGAGAATAAATCACAGGAAGACGAAGATGATGGGAAGCAGCAGGAAAGAGAATGGCAATAAACTTACCATCAAAATTTGTGATTACGAAGTAGATGAACGTAAAGAATTATGTTACATTTTATTCAAAATATCCGTGACAGGTGAAGCAAGGAGGACATAAAAGGCAGACTAGCACAGGCGAAGAGGACGTTAGTGGCTAAAAGATGTCCACTAGTATCAAACAGAGGCCTTTGTTTGAAAAAGAAATTTCTGAGAATATACTTTTGGAGCGCAGGATTGCATAGTATTGAATCATGAACTTAGGAAAAAAGGAAAAGAAGAGAATCGAAAAGGTTGAGGTAGTGTACTACAGAGAATGTTAAGAATTATGTGGAATGATATGGTAAGGAATGAGGAGGTTCTCCTGAAAATAGGCATTCTCATACTGTGATGATATCCAGTTTCCGCCTCAGAAAATACGATACACAAACAGTCAAAATACGGTCACATACAGAACAAAAGACATAATTCACAGACAGGTAGCTCACACGACTTCCCTCCCTCAGGTATTGACGACTACGGCCACAGAATTTAACTAAAGTAAATCTGCCAAATGTTGGAGAACTGAGGACCCCATACTTGATAGTATTCACGCGGAGGAAAAAAAAGGAAGTAGAAGTAGTACTTTATCTCTATTTCACTGATTCTCCTGTGACTAAGAGGAAAGTGCATATGTCCCAAATAAATGGCTGAATGGTGAATGATAAGGTTCAATGATATCAAGTTTCCAGCATAGAAATGCACTGGTGTCCAAAATTAAAGCAACAAATGCAAATGTGACAAGGTTACGTTTATTTTGCCACAAAACAAAATAAACAAGTGATAGTAAAGTAGAAAAAATGTAAAGAACGCAGAACGTAATCAACTGCAACATGCATAACGATAGACAAAAATGTTCTTCATTTTTTTCCAACTTAACGGATTTCCACAAACATTCTGACAAATGATTAACGTGCTCAGTATGGGGTGTGACCCCTCCCCCCCCCCCCCCTGGCACCAATACAGGCCTGACAACGACGGCACATGCTGTGAATGATGTCATCAGTCTCATGTTGAGGAAATGACGCCCATTCTTCCTGCAGAGCTGCTCACAAGTCTTGGAGATGGATGGTGTCGTGACGCAACCCGTCTCCCTAGTGCATCCCAGACACGCTCTACGTCTACGAGATTCAAATCGGGAGAGCGAGCAGGCAGTGCCATACGTGCTGTAACTTCCGTTCCAAAACAAAAAAATCATCAACCTCTTGTGCTCTATGAGGTCGAGCATTACCATCCATCACTGCGAAGTCTGGGTCCAAAGCACCTCGCAACAACTGATCTCCTCACGGTACCTGACAGCAGTTAAATTTTGCTGATTAACCAGTACAGTTCCATGAAGACGCGTTGGAGGCCGTTTGCCAATACGGTATCTTCCTTGAGGCTGGTATGGAAGGTCTTCTCAATTGCAACGTACAAAAAATACAGGTACTTTTTTTTTGAGTCATCAGTTTTCTGATATGTTTGATGCTGCCCGCCACGAATTCCTCTCCTATGCCAACCTCTCGATATCAAAGTGCCACTTGCAACCTACCAATCTACGTCCTCAATTATTTGCTGGATGTATTCCAATTTTCTGGAGCCGAGCGACTGCTACGGTCGCAGGTTCGAATCCTGCTTCGGGCATGGACGTGTGTGATGTCCTTAGGTAAGTTAGTTTTAATTAGCTCTAAGATCTAGGCGACTGATGACCTCAGAAGTTAAGTCGCATAGTGCTCAGAGCCATTTGAACCTTTTTTTTTTTTTGTATTCCGATTTCCTTCTTCCTCTACAGTTTTAACCCTCTACAGCTCCTTGCAGTATTATCCAAGCTATTCCCGGATATCTTAACGCACGTCCAATCATCCTGTCCCTTCTTCTTGCCACTCTTTTCCTTTATTCGCCGGTTCTGAGGAGAACCTCATATCAGTCCACATAATTTCTACATCTTCTGTAGCACCCTATCTCAAATTTTTCAATATTCTTTTCTTGTACTTTTCCTACAGTCCATGATTCACTATTACACAACGCTGTGCTCCAAACGTACATATTCAGAAATTTCTTCCTCAAATGAAGGCATATTTTTGATAATACAAGATTTCTTTAGGCCGGCAATGCTCTCTTTGTCTATGCTAGTCCGCATTTTATGTCCTCCTGGCTTCGTCCGTCAAGGATATTTTGTTTCCAAGGTAGCAGAATTCATTAACTTCGTCTGCTTCGTGATCGCCAATTTTGATGTTAAATTTATTGCTATTCTCATTTCTGCCACTTCTCATTACTTTTGTCTTTCTTCGGTTTACTGTCAGTCCATATTCCGTATTCATTAGACTGTTCATTCCTTTCAACAATTCCTGTAATTCCTCTTCACTTTCACTGAGGATAGCAATTTATCAACGAATCGTATCATTGATGTCCTTTCACCTCTTGAACCTCTCTTTTGTTTGCCTCATAGGTTCTTCGAAGCATAGATTAACAGTAGGGACGAACGACAACAGCCCTTTCTTACACCCTTTTTAACCTGAGCGCTTCGCTCTTACTATTCCACTGTTATTGTTCCCTCTTGGCTCTTGTATGTATTCGCCACTGCTGTGCATGTGACGGTGGAGGTAAAAGTACCGCCCAGGTACTTGAAAGTCAGCGCTTGGAGCAGGGGTGCCCCTTCACCTTCGAGAGGCCTCGTCCGATGTAGATCGCGGATGATTTGATTACGTTCAAGGCACTGACTGCGGCAGGCACATAACGCGTAATTACACTACTGGCCATTAAAATTGCTACACCAAGAAGAAATGCAATTGGTAAACGGGTATTCATTGGACAAATATATTATACTAGAACTGACATGTCATTACATTCTCACGCAATTTGGGTGCATAGATCCTGAGAAATCAGTACCCAGAACAACCACCACTGGCCATAATAAAGGCCTTGATACGCCTGGGCATTGAGTCAAACAGAGCTTGGATGGCGTGTACAGGTACAGCTGCCCATGCAGCTTTAACACGATACTACAGTTCATCAAGAGTAGTGGCTGGCGTATTGTGACGAGCCACTTGCTCGGCCACCATTGACCAGACGTTTTCAATTGGTGAGAGATCTGGAGAATGTGCTGGCTAGGGCAGCAGTCGAACACTTTCTGTATCCAGAAAGGCCCGTACAGGACATGCAACATGCGGTCGTGCATTATCCTGCTGAAATGTAGGGTTTCACAGGGATCGAATGAAGGGTAGAGCCATGGGTCGTAAAACATCAGAAATGTAACGTCCACTGTTCAAGGTGCCGTCAATGCGAACAAGAGGTGACCCAGACGTGTAAACCAATGGCACCCCATACCATCACGCCGGCTGATACGCCAGTATGGCGATGACGAATACACGCTTCCGATGTGCGTTCACCGCGATGTCGCCAAACACGGATGCGACCATCATGATACTGTAAACAGAACCTGGATTCATCCGAAAAAATGACGTTTTGTCATTCGTGCACCCAGGTTCGTCGTTGAGTATACCATCGCAGGCGCTCCTGTCTGTGATGCAGCGTCAAGGGTGACCGCAGCCATGGTCTCCGAGCTGATAGTCCATGCTGCTGCAAACGTCATCGAACTGTTCGTGCAGATGGTTGTTGTCTTGCAAGCGTCCCCATCTGTTGACTCAGGGATCGAGACGTGGCTACACTATCCGTTACAGCCAGGCGGATAAGATGCCTGTCATCTCGACTGCTAGTGGTACAAGGCCGTTGGGATCCAGCACGGCGTTCCTTATTACCCTTCTGAACCCACCGATTCCAAGTTCTGCTAACAGTCATTGGATCTCGACCAACGCGAGCAGCAATGTCTCGATACGATAAACCGCAAACGCAATAGGCTACAATCCGACCTTTATCAAAGTCGGAAACGTGATGGTACGCATTTCTCCTCCTTTCACGATGCATCACAACAACGTTTCAGCAGGCAAGAAATCGGTTGGAAACTTTCCTCATGTCAGCACGTTGTAGGTGTCGCCACCGGCGCCAACCTTGTGTGAATGCTCTGAAAAGCTCATCATTTGCATGTCACAGCATCTTCTTCCTGTCGGTTATATTTCGCGTCAGTAGCACGTCATTTTCGTGGTGTAGCAATTTTAATGTGCAGTAGTGTATTTCGAGGACAGTTCGGATCTAGGAGCCGAAGCGGACGGAGAGTAGCAGATCAACAGCATATGGCCAGCAATGAAAGGTATGAAGGTCGGCGGGGCCCCAATGAGGGGCTCTAGGGCAATAATATACAGGAGAGTACAGAGCGGGCACCCTTGCCGTATTGAGCAGCGGATGGGTACCGGCCCTCCAAAATGTCCTTTGACTTGGATTCGGGAAGTGGCACTGCTGTAAAGCAGCTGGAAGACATCGATAAAAGGAGGTGGGGTGTCCATGCGGACTGCCAGTGAAAGTAGGAAAGGATGCTGCATTTTATCGAAGGCGCTATCGAAATCTATAGCGACGACCGCTGCGCTCAGTCTGCAAGTCGGCACCATCGCAGATAAGTCGCGTCATTAGCCTGTGGCAGTCTGTATGTTAACCTGTCCCCCAAGCGTCATTTACACTAGGGAAAGGACGCAAAGGAGTAGCGTTCGGAGATGCACTGCCAGTGAGATGAAAGTCTTGTAATCTGTGTTGAGTAGGTTGAGTGGACGATAGTCTGTGATCGACGAACTGCGGAATGGTTTGTGGACCGGGATGATTATGGAGGACCGCTTGGTCAGATCATCAGTTCTTGGAACATGTCGACCGCTACGATGCCAAGAGCCCCCGGAAGGTTCGGTAAAACTCAATCGGTAAGCCGTCGATGTCTGCGCCCTTATGGATTACATCGTCGACTTCTTCTCTAGCACTGTTAACGAATTCGCCTCCGTCTGAGTGAGGTCACGAGACATGTTGTAAGACGGTCGTCCGGACTGGCGTCAACATCCTCTTCCCTATACGTATGCCAGCAGTGTTCGACGAACACGTTAACGATGTCATTCTGATTCGTCATGGGCGAATCATGTGGAGAGACCAGAGTGTCGATGGCTGTGGCCATCATTAGTAACATCCAGCGTCAGTATCTACCCATATGGTTAAAAATAATATATATAATTAGTGGTCCATAAGTTCAAATGGTTTAGAGTGCTATGTGAATTAACATCTGAGGTCATCAGTCCCCTAGAACTTAGAACTACTTAAACTTAACTAACCAAAGGACATCACACACATGCCAGCCCGAGGCAGGATTCGAACCTGCGACCGTAGCGGTCTCGCAGTTCCAGACTGAAGCACCTAGAACCGCTCGGCCACTAAGGCCATCGGTCCATAAGTAATGATCACGTAGAATCCTTTGCTGTATTAACCTATAACAGTTTAACTTACATGACAGTGTTTGTTATTCGACATTATGGTCCGGAGACTGGTTCATTGTACTACTTAGCCTTACGTCTATGGTTCTCAGATCTACTGTCTTTTATATTTGTCCCAACAGCGTGATTACTACGTTTTTGTTTGTGGCATCTGGGTGTTTCCCGAGTCGTAGGTATTGTGTATGGCACATATGACCTCCTGGATTTTTGCACTGGATTAAGTCATGGCCCACGGTGCAGGCCTATTATTTTTTGATCTTTCTGAGTTGGTGGTGTCCTGTTTGTCTGTCACTAAGTATCGCGTAGTAGATAGTTTCTCGCACCCGGAGGTGTCATTTTACCTTTGAGATGTACTTTCGTGTTATTGCTTCAGTTGATTATGTGTAGGCCACTAGTTGCTCTGCAGATGTTCAATAGTTTTGTTGTCCTGTGTTTTTAAGTAAGTACATATGATGCCTATGACTTGCCGTCCACGGTGTGTATATGTATTTAGTTTTTAGTTTTCTTAAGCTTTTATGCTTTCAGGTTTTTCTAGGATGCTTGTCCAAAAATGTTTATTGTGGTGGTTAACACATGTAAAGTGGTTCTGGTTATTTGCAAGTGGCTATTGAGGTCATTTGTAGTTTAAGGTTAGTGGGTGTGTTATGTACAAGTTTCCCAGTATGTGGCGTTGGAATGATTGTTTGGATCATTTAGTCTGGACGTTTAACGACCACTTCCTGTATTTAAGGTGTGTGAGTGTATCGTTTGTTTCGCAAATTAGTTCGCCCTCTTACTAATTTGTGTGTACTTATGCAGCGTTCGGTTATCACCTCGTTGCGGTGGATGACTTCAACTGTCACTTGTAGTATTTTTTTTTTTTTTAATCTCTGGTTGAGTTTGATTCATTAGCAACTGAGAGTGGGTTCAGTGTCGATTTTCTCCGAATGAAGTGCCTTATGGGCCCACTCTCACAGTGTAGTTTAGGTGTGTGGAACTTCAACATATGAATTACGCACTTCGGCTAACATAACTTCATGCAGATCGCGACTAGATCTGTAAGTAGGTTGTTTAGGTTTTTTTATTGGTAACGCCACGTAACGGTCTGTATGAAAATCACTGGCTGTGCTGTGTGCAGTCTTTGGCTGGTTTGCATTGTTGTTTGCTATTGTTGTGTTGGGCAGTTGGAGGTGAGCCGCCAGCAGTGGTGGATGAGGGGAGAGAGATGGCGGAGTTTTTAAATTTGTAAGACTGGATGTCATGAACTGCTATATATATTATGACTATCAAGGTAAATACATCATTTATTCTCTATCAAAATCTTTCATTTGCTAACTATGCCTATCAGTAGTTAGTGCCTTCAGTAGTTTGAATCTTTAATTTAGCTGGCAGTAGTGGCACTCGCTATATTGCAGTAGTTTGAGTAACGAAGATTTTTGTGAGGTAAGTGATTTGTGAAAGGTATAGGTTAATGTTAGTCAGGGCCATTCTTTTGTAGGGATTATTGAAAGTCAGATTGTGTTGCGCTAAAAATATTGTGTGACAGTTTAAGCACAGTCATGTATAATTGTTCAAAGGGGATGTTTCATACGGCGACCCTGCCAGGATACCTCACTGGAATCTTCTGATTTTTCTTTGTATAATTAGTGTAGATTTTGTTTATTGCTAGCGCGTAATTGTAGAGAGAATCTCCTTTGTAGTTGCAGTCTTTCATTGTTGTACAGTAAAACAGATGTGGCATGCATGTAGATTTGCACCAAGTATTTTGCAGCTGCGCTTGCAATTAACTAGATATTATTTTCAATGCTATGTTAATGTATTTTGTTATTTTGCTCTTCAAATTGTGCTTTTCTGTGTTGTCATGTGAAATATTGTGACAATGGCGTGTGAAAAACGTAACACTAGGCTCCAAAGTAAACTGAGAAATAATAGTGACGACGAGCATAGCTTATCAGCACCACTGTGTAATGAAGTAACAGACATTCAAAGTAGTAATTTGGTAATAGTGCATAGCCGGCCGTGGTGGTCTAGCGGTTCTAGGCGCGCAGTCCGGAACCGCGCGACTGCTACGGTCGCAGGTTCGAATCCTGCCTCGGGCATGGATGTGTGTGATGTCTTTAGGTTAGTTAGGTTTAAGTAGTTCTAAGTTCTAGGGGACTGATGACCACAGATGTTAAGTCCCATAGTGCTCAGAACCATTTGAACCATAATAGTGCATAGGGAAATGGAGCGGGCTGCAAATAATGGTGTAGACAGTGAAACAGGTAGTGAACAGGGAAGCATTATCGATCGATCGGTAGGCAATAGCTCGCCTCAGGAATCCGAAATGACAGAACACAATATTGCAAATACTGTAGACTCAGGTTTTGGGTCCTCACGGTTTTCTCAAATGAGTCCAGACACATTGTCTGCTTGTCAAAACGTGAATTTTGCCGGTGAAAATGCACTGCCAAAAAGCATAGAGAAACACATTCCAGACACTAATACATTATTATTGCAATTAATGCAACAAATGGAGCAAAATCAGAGACAAACACAGCAAAAGCTTCAAAAGTTAGACGCAATGGAGCAACACCAGAGACAAACACAGCAACAGTTAGACACGATGGAACAAAATCAGAGACAAACACAGCAACAGCTTCAAAAGTTAGACTCATTGGAACAAACTCTTGAACAAACACGTGAAGATTTAACTACTGAGTTACATAAAATCGAATCGAAATGTCAAAAAGTCTGTAATGACGCAAAAACACAAATTTGTGAACATTTCCAACCTATTTTTTCGCGTCATGAAAATGCATTACAGAATCACGAAGCAGCCATAAAAGAACTGCGAACTATTGTTCATGAAAATCACGACACCTTGCAAGCTAAAACTGACTCAGTTGCATCTACCGATTCGGTTACGCAACTTGCAAAAACTCAGGAAAACTTAAAGGACACAGTAGATTCGATTTCAACACAAATGGACACTCTGAAACTTGGTTCAGAAAAACACATTGAGGAAATGTGTTCACTATCGGAGAAAGTAGCCGAACTTTCGGATCAGTTCACTAACTTATCTACGAAGGTAGATGATAATCTGAATGACACAAAACCGGTAGTCTTTAATGACACAGAAGAGTGCGAACAAATTAGGAAATTCAAACAAAATCAGAATCAAATTAATACGCAACACCAAAGAGAAATCCGGGAAGTACAAGATCAGCTGACTCAGGTAATACAAGAATTACGTATTTCAGAGAACACTCGCGCTCCAATACGGGAAGAGGGACATAGAAGTACGGAACAGCCACAAAATAATAACTCAGGGCACTTCGGAAATTATGAAAGAAATTGGCAAGGTACATCGAATTTTGAGATAGAACCGCCGAAACTACGTAACAATGACCGACATGCGACTAGTCGACATGATGATTTTGACTATAAGCTGTTTATTACTACACGTAAATTCAAAACATTTAAGAATTCTGGCAACGACATTCATCCACAAGCGTGGCTCCATCAATTCTCTCATTGTTTTCCTCCCAAATGGTCATTGCAGCACAGATTAGAATTTATGTGTGGCTATTTAGAGAATGAACCAGCTGTAAGAATGCGATCGGTCATTCACGATTGCCACAGCGAAGGAGAATTTTATCATGCCTTCCTCTCAGCATATTGGTCTCAAGCTACACAAGACAGAGTAAAACATAGCATCATAATGATGAAACGGTTCGAAAAATCTGAATTTTCCAGTCTTATGAAATATTTTGGAGACATGTTGCATAAGAATCAGTATCTTTCAAACCCATACAGCCCCTCCGAACTCATCCGCATTTGCTTAATCAAATTACCTGAACATTTGCGACATATTATTTTGGCAGGACGTTGCAAAGACGACATTGAAGCTTTTCAGGGACTCTTACAAGAATTAGAAATTGACACTGACAATCGCGGAACGCGAAAACAGGAACACAACAATTACAGGTCACATCCGTCGCAATTCCGCGATGAAAGAAATAATAACTGGACACGACAAGACTATTCTCACAACACAAATCGTGACCAAAACAGACACCACCCGTATGACAACCGTTGGCAGAGCAGTAATAATTACAGGGAAAGATCACCTCTCCGCGGTAGTGAATATCACAGAGACAATCGGAGAAACAGACAATATGGGTACCAAAATAATTATTATCAAGGGAAACATAATAACTTTAGACGCAACGGTCCAGCGCGCAGTTACGATTCAGGGAGAAATTCTCCACCACGTGACAGACAAGAAAGAAACTATGGAATCTACCGACATGACGACAGATGATATGATCGTAACGACAGACCTGAATTCCATCAGAACTGGCGGGATTCAAACAGAGCAGGGCACTCTCGACAAGGTGAATTTGTAGAAGTTAGGTCTCCTAATCCCAATAACGACGCACGCCAACAAAGAGACAGACAATGACTCGCACCGCAGGCAGCCACGTGCGCCGGCTGGCTCAGGGAAAAATTACATAGACGCTATAAGGTAAATACATCATTTGTTCTCTATCAAAATCTTTCATTTGCTAACTATGCCTATCAGTAGTTAGTGCCTTCAGTAGTTTGAATCTTTTATTTAGCTGGCTGTAGTGGCGCTCGCTATATTGCAGTAGTTCGAGTAACGAAGATTTTTGTGAGGTAAGTGATTTGTGAAAGGTATAGGTTAATGTTAGTCAGGGCCATTCTTTTGTAGGGATTATTCAAAGTCAGATTGCGTTGCGCTAAAAATATTGTGTGACAGTTTAAGCACAGTCATGTATAATTTTTCAAAGGGGATGTTTCAGATATGAGGAATGGCACCACATTTTTCTACGTCAGCGAGGACATGAAAGGATGTGCTTGGCGGTTGTCACGTTTGTGTAAGTTATTGTCTGAGGTTGCCTTCTTAGGGCCCTTCGGAGATCATTGTCTTGCTCTTGTACGTTAATACGCATGTGCGTCTTGGTTTTATTCCATTGGAATTACATATGGACGTTTCTAAGTTCGAGGTCCTGTATGTGTATGTTATACATGCTACGGGGCCGCGCGGGGTAGCCGCGCAATCACGGGTCCCTTGCCACGGTTCGAGCGGATCCCACCGTCCGAGGTCCGAGTCCTCCCTCGGGCATGGGTGTGTGTAGTGTCCTTAGCATAAGTTAGTTTAAGTTAAATTAAGTAGTGTGTAAGCCTAGGGACCGATGACCTCAGCAGTTTGGTCCCACAGAAACTTACCACAAATTTCCAGATTTCCATGCAATGGGTTTTAGTGATTAAATTCTACTAGCTTACTGTAGAGGTTATATTTACATAAAAATAGATGATCAGCCACAAAAGATGTTCTTCGGCAACTGTTCATCGATATGTATCATGTATGTTACGTTATTTCTAACCCTGTGGGTACATACTGACCCTGGATGTCACTAATTTTGGCAGCACTGTTTACGTCCAGTAAATTTCCTGGAATCAGTAGAAACACAGGTGCATTGTTTTTGTTGTTAATTTCGAGATATTGCATTTAGGATATTTTATTTACTCAAGTTACACATTTACTATGCTGTTGTGGTCGTGGACCTTAGGTATATGACTCGGTTGCTCTATACTAATATCAATGGAACATGTGACTTCAACGCTCGTTGTGTACTAGGTTTTAGACCGTGACTTACGTTTCTTGTGTATTGGAGGTCATTAGAGTATGTGCTATTGTATCGGTGGATTTGCATTATAGACCATGCCATTAAAAGTAACAGGACATCTGCTGAAAATGACTTATAAGTTTGTGGCGTCTTCCATCGGTAATACTGAAATTGAATGTGGTGTTGGCCCTGCCTTAGCCTTGATACAGCTTCCACTCTCGCAGGCATCCGTTCAATCATGTGCTGGAAGGTTTCTTGGGGAATGGCAGACCATTCTTCACGGAGTGCTGCACTGACGAGAGGTACTTATGTCGGTCGGTGAGGCCTGGCACGAAGTCGGCGTTCCAAAACATCCCAAAAGTGTTCTGTAGGATTCAGGTCAGGACTCTGTGCAGGCCAGTCCATTACAGGTATGTTATTGTCGTGCAACCACTCTGCCCTAGGCCGTGCATTATGAACGGGTGCTCGATCGTTTTGAAAGATGCAATCGCCATCCCCGAATTGCTCTTCAATAATGGGACACAAGAAGATGCTTAAAACACCAATGCAGGCCTGTGCTTTGGTAGTGTCAGCAAACCAACAAGGGTTACAAACCACCTCCATGAGACACACGACCACACCATAACACCACCGCCTTCGAATTTTACTCTTGCCACTGCACACGCTGGCAGGTGTTCACCGGGTATTCGCCATATCCACACCCTGCCATCGGATTGCCACATTGTGGTCCGTGGTTCGTCACTCCACACAACGTTTTTCCACTGTTCAGTTGTACAACATTTACGCTCCTTATACCAAGCGAGACGTCGTTTGGCATTTACCGGCGTGATGTGTGACTTATGAGCAGCCGCTGGACCATGAAATCCAAGTTTTCTCACCTCCCGTCTAACTGTCATAGTACTTGTGGTGGAAACTGATGTAGTTTAGAGCTCCTGTGTGATGGTCTGGCTAGATGTCTGCCTATTACACATTACGACCTCTTCAACTGTCGGCGGTCTCTGTCAGTCAACAGACGAGGTCAGCCTGTACACTTTTGTGCTGTACGTGCCCCTTCACGTTTCCACTTTCTGTCACATCGGAAACAGTGGACATAGGGATATTTAGGAGTGTGGAAATCTCATGTACAGAGGCATGACACAAGTGACGCCCCATCACCTGACCACGTTCGAAATCCGTGAGTTCCGCGGAGCACCCCATTCTGCTCTCTCACGATGTCTAATGACTGCTGAGATCGCTTATATGGAATATCTGACAGTAGGTGGCAGCAAAATGCATCTAATATGAAAAACGTATGTTTTTGGGGATGTCCGGATACTTTTGATCACATAGTGTACAATGAACCTTCGTTCACTATGTCTCTTTTGCACTTTTTATTCCGCCATTTGGTATTACGTTATTATGTTGTTTCTTTTTATGACTGGCGTATTCCGCATTCGTAGGTATTCAATTAGGAGATATACGAGACTTCGGTTGCTTGCTGGTGTAATTGGTTTTATGCGTGGGTCCCCTCGGGTATATGACGTCACTGGAGTGTGTGATTATTGGATTTTAAAGAAATAAAGTAACGTAAATTAGATGCTGAATTTAGTTTTGTATGACTAACGATAGTATATTTTTATAATGTGATTTATCGCTGTTTTAGTAACAAACTATAATTTCTGTTGTCAGTATTCTCATACTTCACTATCATGCTATGTATGTTTCCGTATACAGTGGCCTGAAGATGAAGCTTTTCGGCGTCGAAACTGGTTGCATGTTTTGAATAAACGACGTTGGATTACAACACAGCTGCTCGTTTTAACTATCATTATTCAAGTTCTTCAAGTACGGCTGCTAACCCAGTGTCCTCGATGGATTTCCCAGAGAGTTTGTAACCTCTGGCAGGGTTCGTTCTCTCTGACAGTTTTAAAGAGTACTATGGCGAAAATAATAAAGATGTTAATTTATTCAAAGCTTCCTGACTTCTTGCGCGTGTGAAGCGGCTGCTAAGTGTCACTTGTTGCAGAGAAGTGTGCAACAAACAATGTGAAAAGTGTGCTGGCAAAACGTCACCAGCACTTTGGAACCTTGAGAGACAAAAACAGGAACGATAAAAATGCAGTGTATGACAAGATAAAAAAATAGTCCCTAGACGCTGCTGTCCGGCACAGATTCTCGGCATTCAACGCCGGAGAAGCGACAAGCGGCCATTCCAGTCGGGATCTGCTTATTCGCTCATTCCAGCGTATAGGAGAGTCGTTACCAGTGCCACTCTTTATGAGCGCGCGTAATGAGGGCTTAAGCCATGTCACGGCCGCTGACTTTATCCGCTGGCCACTCTCCAGAGACTGTCCGGGCAGCCGTGGGCTCATAAACATCTTTTTATGCAGACGGTTCAGAGAGGTCGCGCGAATAACCATTAAAGATGTCACACGCGTCACCATTAGCTCCTTGTGATCCGCGAAAACCGTCTGGCTCCTTTACTTCTTTTTCGCATTTAGCCGTTTCGCCTTCCCTTTTTGGTTATATAGAGAAATATCTTGTTGCATTGAGGTTGAGTAGGCAAGGGTCAGACTACACGAACAAGGATTCGGAGCTCTTTCTGACCGTACTCATCCGCTATTTTCAACTTCGGGCAAATCTTGTGTGTGTATGTGTCTGTGTGTGTGTGTGTGTGTGTGTGCACAGTGTGCATCAGTGCCCACTACCAATAAAACTACCGCTAGAAAATGATTTGGTGTTGTTCAAATCGATTCCCAGCTTGCAAAACGTATCTTATTTTGCGTTAGTGAGCACTGGCAATCTTTAGCGAAAATATTATCGACTGCAAGATTTACATGACCTATTGACAGACGAGCTGAGGCACTGGTGAAGGCAACCTCGGGCTTACGGTCGGCTGGGGATACAGGTGATAAAGATCGTGAGTTTTCTATATTACATCAAGCGAATATTCTCCCAGCAAGGGCAGTGATCATGTGACCCAATGACTACCGTGTATACCCGACACTAAAAAATCCATTTCTTCTTCATCTTTCGATTTTGGATGCGACGAAACGGAGGAAGACCACTAATTTCCATCTTTTTTCCACTTCCTCTCTCAGTTGCGAATTTCTCTTTATCCTTCCACTTCATTTTTCTTCCCTTCATTCATCCAGAATCGTTTTTTCATTCTCCTCTTTTCCTCAGACACCACTACATTTTGTATGAAGTGCCTAAATATAATTTTGGGTTTGCGTCATATCTTCTGTTAAACGCGTTCCTCTCGTATCTTTCGTTATTCCTTGAATCGACGAGTTTCCGTTTTCCAGTTCTTAACCCTAGAACACGGAAGGGGCGAAATGTTACATCGTTACTAAACCAATGTAAATTTTACGACTCCGCACTTTATTCAAAGGAAGTCATAATTTATAGTTTGCGCACCAATTAATTACAAGTTCTCCAATCATACGTCACATTCAAAATAAGTACAAAATGTCCTGTTTTACACCCTGTCCTGATAATACCAGATCGGCGAGAATCGCGATTTGGTACCAACTGCAGCCTTAAATTTTACGACGGTTTCGTTATCTAGGGTTGAAAACACTATTTAAAATTCATTTTTTTAAGTTTACTACTGTCTGGGCTGACCACACGGCAAACAAAATAGCTCGCCTTATCCTCATAGTACCTGTCCAATCGGCCGCTTGCACAGCTCTTCTTCTGTGTATTAATTCACTCATCTCTCTTCTCATTACACCAGGAGGTTTATTCATAGGAATGAGTCTTATTTTGACAATGGTCAAGTGAGGAATCGCAGTGCTTAAGACAGTGGACTAACTAACATGTGGTATAAGTTCAAATTTCCGACAGCCATCCACACTTAAGAACTCCATTCTTAGACCATACGTCTGTTGGGTTCCGTGGAAAAGAACACGGTCGATTTCCTTTTCCATTCTTGTCCAGTCCTGTTTCTTCACCCAGCATTATGCTTGAAACAGCTATGTAACTTCCTGCACACCATCTGAAGACGAGCCTGAAAAGGTTCGAAAACCGGTTCATGGAATGAATAAGTAACTATTTCAAAAAAAGTGACTGGTCGCTGTTTTATGTAGTTACATGCAATCATAACAATTTGCATTATTAACAAAAATAATAACTGGAAATAATAATAATAATAATAATAATAATAATAATAATAAAATAGTGGATGATATTATTGAGTTATACACAACAAATTCAATAATAATAATTTGCATTATTAATAAAAAGTAATAATTTGCAAATAATAGGAACAGTAACACTAATAATCACAGTAAAAAATGGTGGCATTAAGTATGATATTGATTAGTTTGGCACTTTTGAAGCCTTGTTTGGTATTAGAAGAAGTGGAAGAAATAATGAAAGAGGAGAGGATTGAGATGATAGTGACAACGGCTGCTAGGAAAGAACCGAATTTCTGTAGAGAACTCTGTACCTAAGAGGAGGGAAAAGTGGTGAGGAGGGAAGGTTGACGACATTGAGCTCCGGAAGAAACAGTTATTGTGATAGAAGGTGGGCCATTAGCTGTCTCTTGAAGTTTGAAATGATTTAAATTCCTCTAATCTTTCGAGGAAGATTGTACCAAAGTTGGGATCCTTGTATAGACAATGAACTAGAGAACATGGAAAATTCGTGTACTGGTATGGAAAGGAGTTTGCTTTGTTGAGACATTTGTTTTAGGAACTTGAGTTATATTACAACATTGTTCCTGGACATTTTATTGTCTGATTCTTTTGGGCAATATGAAACGTTATTGGAGAGTGGCATTAATTGATGTAGGAACTCATGTTTTAGGCTGAAATATCGACACTGTTGTTGCAGCGAGAATGGATCGCACATTAAATGAAATGCGACAGACAAATGATAGAAATGAAGTTTCGGATCTTGGTTTTCTAATTTGTAGGATGTGCTATTGGAGCTGGCACTTGATGTGTAGTTTGACAATCGCCGATGGGACGTTAAATTATTATTTTTTTAATGAATGACGAGAAGAGGGTACATAATTGTCGATAAAACCTGGAAGTTATATTTCTGACGAGTAGGAAAGATCTTTGCTCTTTATAAAGAAAAACTGTACATTCCGGCCGAAGCAATCGAGAAATTTAATAACGTTTGCTAATTTATTGGAAGAAAGATATAAAGAAAAACCTTAGCACTAAAATTTGACAAGCGGATGCGTCCGATGTCTTTTGCGATGTGTGTGGGTGTTATCTCAGAGCTGAAGAAACCGACATGAAATCTTCTACTGGGCAGTTGTTTGTAGATCTAACAAATATTTGTGAAGTATAGCGTTCAATTTGTGTTTATGTGCATGAAAGATGACATGAAACAATCGGAAAATATGAAGCGGGGTGTGGGCCCATAGCTCAATTATTTCGAAGTTTATCGAAATGGCCCCTGAGTTTGTACCAGTGCCTGGTAAAGTAATTACAAGCAGCGTTCTATTACTCATCCGGGTAATACTGTCGAAATATGTGAATATTTCCCAATGCATTGCTCCTCCGTCATGTGGCCCACAAATGCACACGACCAACCTATCTCCTTACCAGAAAACGAAAGTGAGACAGACTTGACGTATGTTAACAATCTCTGCTGCGAGGCGATTATGTGGAACTATATAATGGTGAATATGGCAGATAAAATATGGATCTATAGCTAACAGCATAAATTTAGAGGAGAAATAAGCATATGTAAAAACTTAACCATCTGAAGGGGGAAGGTACTGATAAATGTTTTACGCCAGCAAATGTGATAATGGGAGGAACCAAGAAAGTTTCAATATGCCATAGAACGACGTGATTTGGGAATAAAAAGCAGATGATGGGTGTAGAAACCACTCAGAACTCGGGTATCTATTTATGAACAGGAAGACACAAAAGAAAACATCAAAGTAATCCGAAGGTTAGTGGCACAGTGAGGAAAACGGATAGAAGGAAAAGGGTTTTCGGCTACACGTCTACGACGTGATCATTGACGATGGGGGAATTGGTAAAGGAAGAAGATCAGTGATGTGCTTCTAAAGAAAATCTTCCAAGCATTTAGTTTAAATGATTTAGGCTCAAATGGTTCTGAGCACTATGGGACTTAACGTCTGAGGTATGGGTTCCCTAGAACTTAGAATTACTTAAACCGACCTAACCTAAGGACATCACACACATCCATGCCCGAGGCAGGATTCGAACCTGCGACCGTAGCACTCACGCGGTTCCGGACTGAAGCGCCTAGAACCGCTCGGCCACTCCGGGCGGCAAATTATTTTGGAAAACAACGGAGTAAGTAAATCTGGATGATGGTACAGGGACTGGAAATCCCCTCCTACTGAATGGAAGAAGGAAGAGAGAAAGGAAGATTAAAATACGAGACGGAGCACGGATGACGTGGGAGACAAAAGAAGCTACTGGTTCTGAATGACTCACCCTTGAATACGTCCAGCCAAGGGCGAGGCGGGAGGAATTCGACATCTTTTTTATGCTGCGCGGGCGGTTTTTAATTGGAGGAACTGGTCTGACTTGCTCTGCCCATTATCTGAGCACCCAGTAATTGGTGGGTCCCGAGATGAGGCGAGAGGGAGATAGTGATAATTAACTAGGAATAGAGAAAGGGATAGAGAGAATGAGCGAGGTAGGAGGATAACGTCCTAAAAAGGGGCATAAAGGCCCCTCGTTAAGCCGGAGATATTATTTAGATTCAGTGCATCTGTGGGAGGGAACAGGCATGGCCCGGAGCGGTATCGGCAGCCATCCCGAAAGCAATAACTACTGTCTCGTCAACTACCGCCGCCACTACCGGAAAATCCGGAATCGTGATAAATAAAAGTGGAGACTGGTTAAGTTATTTCCTGGCGTAGCGAGTCGGTCCCGTCTCGTCTCGGGCGGACGTCGCCGCAGCAGCAGCAGCAGCAGCAGAGAGGAGCCGGACCCGAAAACCTGTTGGTCTCGCTAGGCGCTATTTGGAACGAGTCCGGCGAAGAATGCAGCAGCATCGGCGCTAGCTGCAGGATCACCCTCGTCTGGACCGCAGCGTGGCTCAGCATCTCGCAGTGCCTACCCGAGCCGCTCGCCGACGCTACCGACGCCGACTGCCGCGCAGATGGTGATGCTGACGCTAGCGGGCGACGCGCCTTCTCCGCGCCTGCGCTCTTCGCAAAGAGGGGGCCGGCCCGTTTCACCTGTTGCTGCTTCCGCCGCCGCCGCCGCCGCTGCCGCCTGCCCTGCTGGTGGTGGTCGTGACGTCACACGGCGCGCACGCCGCCTGCGCCTGCAGCCACCGCGAAAGCCCCGGTCTGCTACCAGCGCCACTTTGCTTCTTTTTTTTTACTTCTGTTCGTAATTGTCCAATTGTTATTTTTTATTTATTTATTTTCATACCACAGTGAGTGCGTTCTAAATCGAACCGCGTGATGCACCGTTCGTGATGTGTGTGACCTCTGGATGTGTTTCCGTGTGAGTGAATCTAATTTCGTTGCCTTACGACAAATGGCGTACCTGTCGTTAGCGCTAGGAGCAGGGATCCTGAACAGTTGACACACTGTCTTGTAGCTTATCGATCATCGTGTGTAAGTCCGCGGCTCGTGGTCTTGCGGTAGCGTTCTCGCTTTCCGCGCACGGGGTCCCGGGTTCGATTCCCGGTGGGGTCTGCCTCGAGATGACTGGGTGTTGTGTGTCTTTCATCATCATTTCATCTTCATTCACTCGCAAGTCGCCGTAGTGGCGTTAAAGAACTTGTGGAGCGGCGGCCGAACCGCCCCGCGACAGGTCTCCTGGCCACCAATGCCATACGCTCATTATTATCGTGTTTAAAATCTTTAATGTCAGAGCAAACTCCTTTTACGCCTACAAATACCTCACAGCCCGTAAATCTAAGTTAAGGGGTGTAGGACGTCAAACCGGCCGACTTGGAGTAGGAGAGGCACCACAGGACATTTTAATTTCCAGTGTCTATATTTTTGCAAATAAATTCATAAAACTTTGTCAGCATGACCAGGAAGGCTTCAGAATTCACACTCATAGCAGTGGAAGTTGTAAAACATAATGAAATAATTTTTTTACTTGTGAAATTTCATCATTTTTTTCACTTACTAATGGCAGCATTTGCTGCTATAGGTACACTTTTCTTCATAAGTAAGAGAGAAGGTTCGATTAATTTTGCACAGCATACAAACCATACTTAAAGGTGTATGAAACTCTAGAATTTTCCAAATCTATTAAAAGCTGTGGTAAAAATTGAGGGAATTAACTACAAAATTTGTGTTTTTTCTAAACATGAAGTTTAAAATACAACAGATCATTCGTTTTTTCATAAATTAAATAAATTCTAGAGTTTCATACACTTGTAAGTATGGTATGTACGCTGTGCAAAATTCATCGAAGAATCTCTCTAACTTATGAAGAAAAGTGTACCTATAGCAACAAATGCAGCCATTAGTAAGTGAAAAAATGATGAAATTTCACACGTAAAAAAATTATTTTGTTATGTTTTCGAACTTCCACTGCAATGAGTGTGAGTCCTGAATTCTTCCTGGTGATGCTGACAAAGTCTTAAGAATTTATTTGTAAAAGTATAGACACTGGAAATTAAAATGTCCTGTGATGCCTCTCCTGCTCCAAGTCGGCCCGTTTGACGTTCTACCCCACCTTAAGTACGGAAGTAGCAGACGGAATTTCTCATTGTACCACATTACGTCTACATCTTTAATCCGTAAGCTATCGTGCGGTATGCATATCCAGTGTCCTCCCCTTTCCCCCACCCGTTTTTTTTCTCTTTTTCTTTTTTCTTTTTTTTTTTTTTTTTTTTTTTTTTTGTTCATTTCGCCGATGGTAAACGGAATGGAAGATCTCCAGTGTTCTGTGTACCAGTTCGAACATCACTAACTTCAGCATTATTAGAGTATGCGACAAACATAGGGCAAGAAGTGTGATCTTTCACTACTACTCGAACGTCAGATGGAATTTTCTGAATAAGTCTCCCACTATGCAGAACGTATTTGTTGTCTTCCTTGTTTTTCGGTCTCTCTTTCCGCAGTTGCAGATATACAAGTTGTGTAGCTAAATTTTCATCTTTCTCAACGGTAGTGAAAGTCTCACTAAGACCAGACGTGTTGCGCTTTCTTCTAAAGCACCTTCAGCGGACAGGTTTTTTGTTGGTCGCTTCATCTTTCTTCATTAGATGTATTCGCAACTGCGAATAAGGACAACCATCAGCAGTTGAATGGAACGACAGTGAAAATTTGCGCCGGACCCGGGTTTCCCGCTTCGACTTACCATTTGGCTACCCGTGCACGACTCACGGCCACATACAAACTTCCATATGTCTATGACCTGTACTCGTACATCCACTATGCATATCCCCGTACAGGTCAGACGTTGTATTCGAGAGTCTCTTGCCCGATATCGGCAGATAAATACGATATTGCAGTGCCTGTTTTATTCTGATTACGACGCAAGGTTTCTTTGAATAGGCATTCAAAGAAGAATCAAGTAAACAACAAAAAACTTGACCACTGAAGATACCTCAGAATAAAACGAGAAGCATCTGGTCTTATTAAGACTTTCATTAGAGTTGCAAAAGACGGAGATTAACCTACACAACAACGTATTTCTTGTAGCATTTCTGTGTTCTTTCTGCATAGCTTTTTCACATTTTAACAAATTCACTGTCCCCAAACAGGTAGTCAGACACTTTTGTGAAGTCACACTTTGAGGGCCTCCAGTGTTAATCGAACAGGTATGTAGTTCCTGTGAACAGGAATATAAAAAATATATTCCTTTCTTCTGAGTCGGTTAACTGAGAACTGACGGTAATCCAACGTGACTCTGTTACTAGATTTCTACCTCTTGTACGGTCCAACATGGTCTACACAGACCATTTGCAGCTGTTGTTATCAACTTCATAAAATAGCAGCTCCCGTCGTTCAAATTTGTATTTCTTTCCGCGACCAGTTTCGGCTCCTGGGCTATTATCGAGTGGTAATAAACAATTTCATTAAATTGCATTTGTTTAAAGAGCTGCATATTCTCTATGATATTTGCTATCAGTTTGCTCCTTTGATGATCATTAGGTGTCATAAAGTATCATGTTGTCATGTCTAACGAAGACTCCGAGGACACATAATACTATGCCGTCAATTATACATTACTATCTATGGGGTTCTGATAGTATCGTAGCCAATAGAAGATCGTACAACATCAAAACTATGGTAGTCATAAGGTATCCGTCAGTAATGGTGGACAGAGGATTTCATTAAAAGCGATTTCTGTTACGCCGTCAAAAATCAAAAACGTACAGATGTAACAGATACCGGCATTTCTTGAAGTTGGCATAGTCTGCATACCGACAAAATGAACAATTGATTTCTGTTTATTCTATCAGTAAGAAGATATACCCTTTATTCGAATAACTTGGTATCAGTGTCTGATATTAAACACTTTTTTAGCTTTTAAGAGTATCAGTTGACAAAGCTTACCAAGTTTCTGTTGTGTGGAGGTGGTAAGCTTCCGGAAACTGGTTCCTTTCCAAATCGATACCTCCTTCCATGTAACTAGAAGCCCTCAAAGCGAGATGAATAAGCTTATCTTCATCTGAGTGCAATGAAATACATTTTTTCAGAAGGATGATGAAATAATGTGGACAATCCTGAAGAGAAAAGTAATGTAAATGTATTCCATATTCCAGCTGTTCCGAGATAAAGCAATTTGAACTTCACGATATTAGTCGTGTTGGTCGCTTAAACGAGAACATGTTCAGTCATCCTTCACGGAGTTGCTGTTTATGGACGCGGTTTCAGACTATAGTCCAGATTTGAAATGTACAACCGGTTGAGGGATTGATTTCCATCTTTTAAACACTTGCCCTCGCGCTACAGAAAAATATAAGTACCGATACTGTTAGCAATACAGCTGTATTTAGATGAAGTCAAATTTACAGCTGCATTTTTGTTGAACTGTCAGATCAGCCTGGCAACGGACACATCAAACAACGATTTGTTAAATTATCTCCACCAACGCCGCTAGCATTCTTGACATAGTCAGTAGATCTGTACTTCGCACATTATTGAGAATAGAGTATATGGTTACGTGATGTTTTCACTTAAGAATATTAACGGCCTTTAGCACATGGTGATTCCTCCTGTGACATCCTGTTGGAGTAATCTTATAATCCACCTATGGTTTCTGAAATTTCGCAAGGAAGTATTAATTAGACGGTCGGATCTTTTTTTTTTTAATGGCTCTGAGCACTATGCGACTTAACTTCTGAGGTCATCAGTCGCCTAGAACTTAGAACTAAATCAACCTAACTAACCTAAGGACATCACACACATCCATGCCCGAGGCAGGATTCGAACCTGCGACCGGAGCGGTCTCTCGGCTCCAGACTGTAGTGCCTAGAACCGCACGGCCACTCCGGCCGGCTAGTCGGATCTTTTCTTGAGCTGGTTTACATATGTATTTGTTCTCGAATACTTCACATTAAACCTAAAAATTATATACCCATCAACACATCCTTGTTTGCACACATACAATTTCTTTGCGTGTCGTAGGTGGTTTCGGATCAGCATATTATATCAATATTGTGTGACGAGTTGTACAAGAGTTTTGTTAGTCCGCTCTCTCGTAAATGAAAAATGGTTTTACGCTGTTGCCGGTATAAATAGGAGATTGTAAGTGAATTTAGATACGATTTACTCAAACCGTAACGCCGTTACGACGAAGTCTCGGAAACTGCATCTAGCCTACGCGACATAGTACTCATAAAACTATTGTACGATTTACACAACAAAATGGAGGGTACCTCCTATCAACATTATTTTCTTTCCTACTCCATTCGCACACTGAGCAAGGGGGAAGTAACTGTCCATAAGCGCCGTATGAACTGTAATGTCTCTTACCTTACACTCGTGCTCCCTAAACGTAATTTATGATCGTGGCTGCAGAAGTGTCGCACAGTGTTCACCGAATACAGGCTCTCCAAATTCGCCAACAGGATTTCGTGAGAGCTACGCCTTACTTCTTGCATTAACATTCCCCGAGTATTACACTACCGTGTGTGCTGTGCCGACTCATTACTATCGTAACATCGCCTCTCCGAATTAGTTCAGTATCTTTTGCCGATGTCTACTTGATAACAAAATAAGCAGCCATTCTCCTACCATTCTGCTAGCACAAAAAGTATTATGTTACGTGTATTTGGCGGTGTTTTGCAGAGCTCAACCGTCGATGCAGGCGAATGTTGTTGTACCTAAAGGTGAGTCGGAGGGTACAACTTTTAAGCCAATCGCCGTACCACTGAAGAAGCGGAATGGCTACTCATTCCTTCGGTTGCATTCCATCGTGGATAAATACATCCTAGTTCCATCATTTTAGTTCAGGTGCGCTATAGTATTTTAATATTAAGCACTTACCGTTGTATTTCGAGTCCGGTGCTATTTCTGCCAGTTTGAATTATTACATTCGCATTTATGGCGTCCAGATCGCCAAAAGCTATTTCGTGCAGTGTCACTTCCTCTCTCTCCTTCCACGTCCACTGTGTCATCAAATGCGTGATGAATGTTGGATGAGAAAAGTATTTTATCCGTTAAGACACTTTTGATGTTTACTCAGTGTCATGTCATGTGGGGGACGAAATATTTTTTCAGTGTCCTTACTTCTGTTTAGCGCGCAGTTGATAAATAACTTTTCGCATACCTCATAATAAATTATACAAAATATATTGTAGAGAAAGTCTAGCTGTAGGATTACTTTTTATTATTCAGTGTGCCCACGAGTAACTAGTTTCTTCACATTTACAACACTGAGTAACTGACAGTGCTATTTCCGGATACGTCGTCTGTGAAATAGCCGAGATAAAACTGAGATACCTGTCAATTACAACGACGGGAGAAACTTTTTCTGGCGAGCCTAGATGTTGCTATAAATACTGATAGTGAGTCTGTTACGGCAGTAATTTTCGTAACTGGTAGTGGTTAATACTTTGTATCATCTGTCTTCCCTTCTGTTTTATGCTCTTCGCAGATAAGTGACTAACGTTTTCTCGCATGTTATCGTTTACACTATTGTATAACCACTATTTTTCTAGCAGTCTGATTTGTCGTAAGTTGTATTTTACAATTTTGATTGTATCTGATTAGCTCTGAAGAAAAAAATTGCCCATCATTTTTATGCCATTTTTGTTGTGCTAACCACATGTTGAATCGTTAAGTGAAGCATCGTTTAAAATATATAGGGTGTGAAAAATAAACGTGTTTCAGGGATTTCGTGACAGTATAATGTAGTCTACACAGACAGTGTTAGAAACACAACAGAAACGAATGCTAGCATTACAAAACAGTCAACGATATCCTGCAGAACAATGCGGCTTTACGAGTGGATATCTTTCTATTTCCTGCAAAGACTCTGATGTCTGTAAAATTTTACTTACGGGTAATATTAATATCTACGACTAGCAAAACATCGGATAACTGTGCAAGCAGGACTTAAAAGATCGTAGTCTCAGAACCGTATCAGAAAGGTGCTGCATCTTCATCGTCAGGAATTTTCTGTTGTCGATGAACTAAAGCTTCTAAATGAACGTGTGCATACTCGGTTCCAACGGTGGTTTCTGAATGAGAAGGTATCGGGACATTTAGACCTTCACGTCTTGTTTTTTTTAATGTCTTCAGATGACATCCGGTTCAACGTGACCAGGTATGTAAGCTCTCGTAACACGAAGCATTCCGCATCAGCAATTCTACTGCAGTACCATATAAAGACTCTGCCTATGCTACGATTAGTGTTTGGTTCACAGTTTCCGTACAAGTTCTACTTTGGCCACCCTGCATAGACAGCGTCTGGATTCACAAGTAAATCCTTTTCTATTTCCGACAAAAATTTTGGCGCTAATAAACCGTTAATTACCAGTAACATCAATATCTGTGACTATCAAAATTATGACATAAACTGTACATGTCGAATGACACAATGTCTTGCTGATCTGACCACTCTCAATAGCCTCTGCGCCCTCTTCTAGGACGCTGTAACGACAAGTGGAAGTCGAACAACGAAGGACACGTGGTACGGCACCAAAGATAAGCAAGGCTACAAGGCTGGCCTCGGTTAAACAAAGTTTTGATAAAGGTGCTGTTAAAAAGGCGCTGTGCGAAATAGTGTCACGGAAAAGGAAACGTGCAGAGAATGTCCCATTATCTCGACTCCTGTCGCTGGTGTTTAACCTCCCGAAAATAGGGAGGTCCTTGTAGAGCACGACAGGCTTCGAGTTGCGAATCGGTCTTAGCCTTGTCCAATGGTTCCCCTTCAGTTGCTCGGAACGAGGATTTGAAATTGCTTTCTCCGGAATACGAGTTTAGTACTCTGAACGAACGACAGCTGTGTCAAGAAAATTGGAGTTTAATTTCACGGAGGTGCATGTAAGCGGCGTGCCATCGTAAAAAGAGCCCCCGCGATAGAACGGGCCCTCAGACGGAGCGGATGATTGATCGTTTTTAGTTACCACCATGCATATTCATACACTTCACGTTGCGACAGGCAGACGTGGAATATTCATACATAAAGAATGACACCGAAACTATGTCGATGTAATCGGGTAGCTGATCGCCACCTTGCTTATACTTCTTACCCTTTCTTCCTGTCCTTTTTTATACGTGACACGCAGACACAGGCAAGTGCTGGGGGTTAAACGCATGTTCGTAACTGAAGCTAGTAAAGCTAGGCGCAGGGTACCACAAGTTTCAGACGAGGATCTGCAAGAGGTTATTCCGGATCCCATTCTCTCTCTCTCTCTCTCTCTCTCTCTCTCTCTCTCTCTCTGCCTGTGTGTGTGTGTGTGTGTGTGTGTGTGTGTGTGTGTGTGTGTGTGTGTGTGTGTCCTAAAGTCCAACAAAAGTAAAATGTCGTGTAACGGTCTTTTTTTTTTCAATGTAGTTGTAGAGCTGAAGTTTTAGATTACACAGAATACGTTTTAAATATATTTTGCTTTCTCATCTCAATCTAACTTATCAAGTATGTTATTTTGAAATGTTAAGTGAAATCACCCTGTGCGTCCTTCAACCGTATTCTTCCTGTCACTGTCTGCCTCTCAGTGTTTCCGATTCTGCTTCACTGTATTCCATTTTTGAGTGGCGTCTTCTTCAGGCCATCCTTTCCGTCTACTATCACAGAGTTGTTCATTTCTCGCCCAATCCAAATGTAGTTAAGGTTTACTGCGTTTTTATTTTCAGTATTTCTAGTACCCGTGATGATTTTTTTCTCTCATAAATTCTCTTTCTGTCGAGAAAAATGAACTATAAATGTGTTTCGAAGGCTGTTTCCGTGACTGGCCGTTTAAATTGTGAGTCAAAGAACACGACGTAAGTAGACTCTAAACTTCTGGTTTTTATTTACGACGCGTTTAGGAGAATTTCCTTCAGTGGTGATCGAGGAGACAAAATTAGACGAAGTACAGTCCAAACAGAGACGTTTAAACAATCATTCTGCCCGCTCTCTATCAGTGAATGGAAAGGACAGAGGCTCTAATAGCTAGTACAATCGGAAGTATCCTCTTCCATGCACTTCACAGCTGTTCCTCTCACAAAAACCAATAATTTCGAAATGCCTGCAGTCTTCCTCGAGAGGTGTTTTTCTTTTGGGGTCATCAGTCTTCTGGCGGGTTTGATGCGGCCGCCACGAATTCCTCTGCCGAGCCAACCTTTTCATGTCAGAGCAGCAATTGCAACCGAAGTTCTCAAGCTCTCTGTAGTACGATGGAAGTTGTTCCCTGATATCTTAACAAATATCCTGTCATCCTGTCCCTTCATGTTGTTAGTGTTTTCCTTATATTTCTTTCCTCATCAATTCTGCGGAGAACCTCCTTATTCCTTATCTCATCAGTCCACCTAATTTTCGACATTCTTCTGTAACACCACATCTCAAATGCTTCGATTCTTTCCTGTTTTGGCCTTCCCTCAGTCCACGTTTCACTACCATACAATGCTCTGCTTCAAACGTACATTCTCAGAAATTTCTTCCTCAATTTAAGGCCTATGTTTCATATTAGCAGTCTTGTCTTGGCCAGGAATGACCTTTTCGCCAGTGCTAGTCTGCTTTTTATGCCCTCCTTGTTCTGATGCTTAGTTAGCGGAATTCCTTAGCGTCGTCTACTCCGTTTCACCAACTCTGATGTTAAGTTTCTCGCCGTTCTCTTTTCTGCTATTTCTCATTACTTCCGTCTTCCTTCGATTTACTCTCAGCCCATATTCTGTACTCATTAGCCTGTTCGCTGTTCACTCCAATCAACAGCTCATGTAATTCTTCTTCATTTTCGATGAAGATAGCAATGTCATTTGCGAATCTTATCATTGATATTCTGTCACTCTGAATTTTAATCCCACTCTTGGACCTCTTTTCTATTTGCGTCATTGCTTCTTCAATGTTCAAATTGAACAGTAGCGACGAAAGACTACATCGTTGTCCTCCGCGTTTTTTAATACGAGCACTTCATTCTTGGTCTCCCATTCTTATTGTTCCGTCTTGTTTCTTATACATGGTGTGTATTAATCCTTCTTAGCCTATAGCTTACCCCTATTTTTCTCAGAATTTGGAACACCACTTGACACTGTCGAGCACTTTTTAGGTCGACAAATCCTATGAAGGTGTCTCGATTTTTCTTCAGTCTTGCTTCCATTTTCAACCGCAACGTCAAAACTGCCTCTATGTTTCTTGTACCTTTGTTTTATTTTTGTTAATCGTCATCTTATAACCTCTTTCATGGACATTAAACATTTCATTCAATTGCTTTTCAAAATCATTTTCCTTCTCTGACGGAGCAACAGTGTCATCGGCAAATCTCAATGTTTTAATTTCTCTTCCCTGTAAGTCAATACCCCTTTCCAAATTTCCCCTCGGTTTTCACCGGTAATAACGTAATTCACTAGGTGAACGCGACTAAAATGTGAGGCATGATTTGCATGATTGGGGTTTATGCCGGTATTGGCAGCAAATCGCTGGTCAGGATCTAATGAGCAGCTCTCGCGCTAATGGAGTGTTCACGCTCGGCTGTCGCACCCATTGGCTGTGATGGACTCCTGAGTGCTTCGCAACCCACAGGCGGCTACTTAACGAGGTCGGTTTTAGAAAAGCGTTGGCGCGTCCGCTGATCCGTTAAACGACCACTTACTTAGGGGCCGGGTTAAAAACAGGGCACTGTAGTGGTAAAAAAAAATCCACCTTCTGATACTCCGAGAAGTGCGGGACGCCTCTGGTGAAAAGTACGCTAGGCCTCAAGACCGACAAGTAGAGCAGTAAAGTTAAATGCGAGATCAGCCACCCCAATGAAAAGCTTGATTTCTGTTTTATTTTCAGACTGATCTTATCGGAATTAAGGCTTTACACACTCAGTGCCTAGAAGTCTTATCCGTTGCAAGTTAAGAGAGTGATTCCATAACTGCCGGAGCGTTTTCTCACGAGACTTGGCCCTGTTATACACTGTCTTTTGCAATATTTTGCGTAGAACATTCAGAGCAGAATATTGCCTCCAACCCGTTCAAGGTCGTCGACTGTCTAAGGTGGTCCTATTAATTAAGAAAACAAAACAACAGCAAATTGATGACTTGGCCTGCAGGTACATAATTTACGTCCGCTACGTCTGTCAATTCATTAATAAGGGAAACCATTCTGCAACTACTCCACGAGACTATTTGTGAAATGTAGGGGCATGATTCGATAAAAGCAAAACTATGCAGCCTCCTTGGGCAACAGTTACTAGCCATCTATACGAGCAAAGGCCGTATTAAAAATGGCAAACTATGTGATCCCGATGCAATTAGTGTTCTTAACCGGTATCTCTTTTACGTCGTTGGAAGAATTTTGCTCTCGATGGACTGCTGTCTGCATTGCGGGAATACAGTATTTAAATGGAAGAGATGCTGAGTCTCTTAACAACACAGGATTTAAATAAATCAGTATTTCGCGTCCTGTCGATGTATCATATACTATTACAGTCATAAGTGGACAATCGTTGTCTGGGGTATGCAACCATTTCCGCTTTCGTTGTAAACATGCGAAACTATGACGGAAAACCTAAATTGAAATTGTCATTTGAGACTGAGGTTCATCCGAAAGCATCTTCAGTTTGTAATCACAGTACATGCTCTGGTAGACATGCAGAGGAATGAACTACAGTGGAAGGAGAGAAATATGATGTCTACGAAGACTGCAGCGCTCCCTCATTTGCATACCGATCTCTTTTTACGAGTTTAAAACTATACGACGCCAACGTAAATACTGTCCTAGCTGGAGTAAGTACGTATTGCCTTTTTGTGCAACGCTTGCCACAGGATAAACCAATTATCCAACATGACCTTGTCCCTACCTTAGTGTGTAATTCCCATTCTACGTAGCTTTTCTTATTAATCCCCTCCTTCACCCGGCCCTCTCTCTCTCTTCCTCTCTCTCTGGTAGTTAATTTGACTATCACCTTGAACTACAGTTTGTCTGTGTGAAAAATTCCAGACGCTGCTTGGTTCACACACAGTGCTAACGGTATGTATTCCTACAAATGTCTGCATTCGTCAGTTCATAAACCGAACAGTATTTTGGCAAACCAAATAGGTTGAAGACTGTACCACTTAAATATTTTTATATTTTTGCAAATACTTTGATTACATACTTAAGCACGTAAATACATGTGCTCCTCGGCCGGCCGGAGTGGTCGAGCGGTTCTAGGCGCTACAGTCTGGAACCGCGCGACCACTACGGTCGCAGGTTCGAATCCTGCCTCGGGCATGAATGTGTGTGATGACCTTAGGTTAGTTAGGTTTAAGTAGTTCTAAGTTCTAGGGGACTGATGACCTTAGATGTTAAGTCCCATAGTGCTCAGAGCCATTTGAACCACTTGAACATGTGCTCCTCATTTTAATAATGTCTCAGTCATCTAAAACAACACAATTAAAGGTGCTTACTGGTCCACATTGCAATTTCTCTTTTACATTTTATCTATATATACGAATTAAATGTAGGGCTTAGTGTTTAGTGAAAGAAGTTACCAAGGACTGTAAAAACAAACACTTCCTTTGCAGGTTTATTCTGCCGCTAAGAATGACGATTTTTTGAAAACAAAAAAAATTGCTGGTTTATGAGAGCTCTTCTATGAGAGTTGTATCTACCGTAGCTTCTCTTTTTTATGTGAAGTGTCACTGAATAGGGATAGTTATTATAGTAGTCTACCTTCAGTTACACTTTTTTAAAAATTGTCTTATAGATTTAGCGCTCTGCAGCCTGCAAATATTGAAAATATTTCATTACATAATACGCGTAATGGAGTAACCTGCTTACATCACTACAATGTATTATAACATGACATACTTTCAACTACAAAACTTAGCTACACGCATGTCTGAAACTTTACGAAAATATCGGAAAATGAGACCTAGTATTATTTTCGTAGAAAACTCTCACACTAGGAACAAGTATCATAAGCCTAACAATATGACTAAAATATTGCCATATCACGTTACTACAGCAACTTCTGTTCTTATTCAGGCGAGTGAGGGCGAGTGGAAACCATTTTCACCTTCAACCACAGCTGCAACTGGAACTAGAACTATTTCGCCGTCGGTAATCTTAGCGTACACACTGCATAGGAATCATTACTTGACACAGTCAACGAACATTTGATAATATATTGGGTTAACTCAGTCCCAGTAGCAAAAGGTGTGTTAAGTTCAAATTTCGAATCAGAAAATTCATACGGCGGTAATGATAGAGTAGTAAAAAATACGTTGAAAATCAGGAAAGGTCTTAGAGCGATAATGACAGATTGATAACAGTTCAATAACAGCCATAACGACTAGCTGCACAATTTCTGCAAAGTTGTAAAGACAGCTACAATATCAACAAAATGTTTATGCACGAAACTTGGGCAGACTCCTCTGTCTTTTAGTAATGTGAAAGTATTCGAGATATGTCTTACCTCCGGAAGTAATCCATATAACACTGTTTCTCGGGAGACATTATCCAGAATTACTGGAGGCTGATCCTTGGGGTATATACAGGGTGACAGTTGAACTATATCAAATAAAATCGTCATAACTTCTAAACGGTTTGCATTAGGACTGTTGGCCACGGAGCATGATGGAAATTATTATGCGCTGTGTGGTTTGGTTTAGCGACGATGCCCGGGTTGGTCAATAACCAGAATTGACGCATTTGTGGGACTGAGAATCCGCGATCGGGAAGTCTCTTCACTCTCAACGGGTGACTGTGTCGTGTGCAATATTCCAGACACGGAATAATCGGTGCGATATTCCTTGATGGCACAGTGACTACCGAACGGTACGTGAAGGTTTTGGAAGATGATTTCATCCTCATTATCCAAAGCGACCCTGATTGCGACAAGATGTGGTTCATGAAAGAGGGTGCTCGACCCATAGAAGAAGAAAACTGTATGATGGCCTGGAGCAGCATTTTCGGGACAGCATACTATCTCTGGGGTACCCAGGGGCCACCGGTACGCGCCTAGATTGGCCGCCATATTCTCCGGATGTGAACACATGCGACTCCTTTCTATGGGGCTATATTATAACAAGGTGTACAGCAATAACCTCAAAACCATTGCTGAGCTGGAAACAGCCATTCAGGAGGTCACCGACAGCATCGATGTTCCTACACTTCAGCGGGACATGCAGAATTTGCAGAATTTCGCTATTCGTCTGCGCCACATCATCGCCAATGATGGCAGGCATATCGAACATGTCCTAATCTAAATCCGAATATCCGTAGTGACGTTTACATAATGAATAAACCGTGTATACGCTGTAGTTTGTAACTAATTTACGTTTTTGTTCATATACACTCCTGGAAATTGAAATAAGAACACTGTGAATTCATTGTCCCAGGAAGGGGAAACTTTATTGACACATTCCTGGGGTCAGATACATCTCATGATCACACTGACAGAACCACAGGCACATAGACACAGGCAACAGAGCATGCACAATGTCGGCACTAGTACAGTGTATATCCACCTTTCGCAGCAATGCAGGCTGCTATTCTCCCATGGAGACGATCGTAGAGATGCTGGATGTAGTCCTGTGGAACGGCTTGCCATGCCATTTCCACCTGGCGCCTCAGTTGGACCAGCGTTCGTGCTGGACGTGCAGACCGCGTGAGACGACGCTTCATCCAGTCCCAAACATGCTCAATGGGGGACAGATCCGGAGATCTTGCTGGCCAGGGTAGTTGACTTACACCTTCTAGAGCACGTTGGGTGGCACGGGATACATGCGGACGTGCATTGTCCTGTTGGAACAGCAAGTTCCCTTGCCGGTCTATGAATGGTAGAACGATGGGTTCGATGACGGTTTGGATGTACCGTGCACTATTCAGTGTCCCCTCGACGATCACCAGTGGTGTACGGCCAGTGTAGGAGATCGCTCCCCACACCATGATGCCGGGTGTTGGCCCTGTGTGCCTCGGTCGTATGCAGTCCTGATTGTGGCGCTCACCTGCACGGCGCAAACACGCATACGACCATCATTGGCACCAAGGCAGAAGCGACTCTCATCGCTGAAGACGACACGTCTCCATTCGTCCCTCCATTCACGCCTGTCGCGACACCACTGGAGGCGGGCTGCACGATGTTGGGGCGTGAGCGGAAGACGGCCTAACGGTGTGCGGGACCGTAGCCCAGCTTCATGGAGACGGTTGCGAATGGTCCTCGCCGATACCCCAGGATCAACAGTGTCCCTAATTTGCTGGGAAGTGGCGGTGCGGTCCCCTACGGCACTGCGTAGGATCCTACGGTCTTGGCGTGCATCCATGCGTCGCTGCGGTCCGGTCCCAGGTCGACGGGCACGTGCACCTTCCGCCGACCACTGGCGACAACATCGATGTACTGTGGAGACCTCACGCCCCACGTGTTGAGCAATTCGGCGGTACGTCCACCCGGCCTCCCGCATGCCCACTATACGCCCTCGCTCAAAGTCCGTCAACTGCACATACGGTTCACGTCCACGCTGTCGCGGCATGCTACCAGTGTTAAAGACTGCGATGGAGCTCCGTATGCCGTGGCAAACTGGCTGACACTGACGGCGGCGGTGCACAAATGCTGCGCAGCTAACGCCATTCGAGGGCCAACACCGCAGTTCCTGGTGTGTCCGCTGTGCCGTGCGTGTGATCATTGCTTGTACAGCCCTCTCGCAGTGTCCGGAGCAAGTATGGTGGGTCTGACACACCGGTGTCAATGTGTTCTTTTTTCCATTTCCAGGAGTGTAGTTCAATAATTGTCACCCTGTACCTACTTACTTCCTATATCGCCTATTGTCTACTAGAAATGTTTCTACTATGGACACCAAGTTGGCGCATAGCGTAATCATCCAAAGCAACGGAGAAATCGCCGCAGCCGAGAGACGGATCAACATGACAGTATTTTATGTCCGCCTCGATGAAACAGACGTTTCCGCTCAAACCATGACGCTGAGGCAAAGTCTGGTTTCTTCTGGTCAATTACGAACGGTAAAAATAGCTTCAGTCATCAGGATGTGATCCGCCTGACTTCAAATCAAGCACTACCACCCCGACCTTAAGTCAGCGATCACTTAGGCCAGATCAACGGATGAGCAAATTTTTAAAAACAGGCACTATGCCTCTGAATATTGAACATTCTAATGTTATTTCGTATTGTGTGTGCAGATAGTGAATCACTGGCATGAATTTCGTTTTTATCTGATGTTCTTCGCGGCACTGAGCTTTGCGAAACTATTCCGCGATTCCCAAGGAGAACGTGAAATTCCCAGAAAATATGCGTTTAACAGTGGTAAGCGGTGTGTTTCGGAGAAGGACATCTGCACTTCTCACGCAGAAGGCCGATCTCGAAGGCTATCGCAAGCGTGGCTGGTTACTCATTAGGTTCTCTACATTTTCGGCAACGCAAAATTTAAAAATAGATAGATTACGTAAGTCTTTGCAGACGACTCTGCTGCCAACAGATTAAAGTTCCGCACGTGTACAAGAGTAGATACCGGTAATATTTAAATTCGCACTCGGCTGCATCCGTTCATTTCACTTCTCAAAATATTTCTGCCTGTCGTTTATCGTGAGTCTGTGGAGGAGCTCAGTATTTTTTCTCGTCTCTTCCACTGGTGAGAAGGAAGACGTCTGTAGCAGACCACTCGTCAACTAAGACTAAGCTTGACTATGCCTATAAGACTTGTCTCAGGTGATCATTAATATGTAATAACAAATATTTACTTATTAGTGTGAGCAGATTCGAATCGTCCGTTTTTTCTGACCTCGTGACTTCACTTTTGGAATCCAAAAAGGGCTACTGGATAAACATCAGGACAATCAGATAGCTTGGTGTAGCTTAATACGTAATATAGATTTTTGACCACTGTGCTATATCGTTGTTGTATCTTTCGAGAAAGAAAGGAAGAATCTAGAGACCCAGGGAGAGGTCAGGGGCCTAGAAAGAGGTACTGTATAACGCTAAGAAAAATCGCTTCTTAGTTTTTGGCAAGATAAGTGTATAGTTTTTATTGTCTGTACTAAACAATTAGATCAGCAAGCAAAATTACTTTACAATTGTTATTACCAGCACTACATCAAACAAACGTGTATTCATCTCCATTAATTTTTCTTCTTATTGTGAGAGTCAGTGGTTTGCAGCTATCACTCCATATGGTGACGTTTGTAATGTTCTGGTTGTCTCTGATATTCTAAATGTCTACCATGCTATAACATATCTCTCTTAAAATGCTTCTAAACCTCCATAATCCTCATATGAATCAGCTACAACTGCTACAGTCATCCCTGTGCTTCCTCCAAAAACTGTATTCATCAGAATGGGAATCAAAATGTTATCCTCTAAATACAGATGGACCTCCAATTATTTTCTGCAGAGGAAATCCATCTTTATTTTAACAGCACGCAAAATTCTATACGCAGGGTTGTAACGGCGACGAAATCGTCGTCGGAGTGGCCTTGCTCTGCGGTATCGTTCTCCCATTGTCGTCTCTGGACCTTGCGCAAATGTTTTTGTGTGCCTATGCGAATTAATGCATTCGCTGTTCGGCCCGCCCATTGTGGCCGTTTTAGGAAAATCGGATGCAGCGCTTTCGCACATATAATTTACGGTGAAAAGAAGAAATCCACAGACAGGTTGCTTGTTTTTGAGCAGCAATTTCTTTGTCCGACACGGCTAGAACAGCGTTGGAGTAGAGGTGCGTTTTGCCTTCTGTGACAGTTCGGCTCATAAGGCGAGAGCAATATCACATCTATAGCCTATAATTCAATATACTATAGATGACAACGTACTGTGTGCGATCGAATGAATCCACATATGGAAATTTTCAGACTGATTTTTTTTCTCCTGCTGGAGCGGTATGTAGATTCTTCTTTGAAAATCATTTCTGATTTTGTTTTTGTTTCTTTTTTCTTTTTTTTTCTTGTCGTCGTTTTATACGAGATAATAGGAGTAATTCATTATAATGTTGTATCGCAGAACTGACGGGGTTGTTGAAACATATAAGGCAACTGTTTGTTCTCTCTCTCTGTCTCACTCTGCTTCTCTCTTGTTTTTCTGCGACTTGTTTCCATACTGTTTCAACATACTCTTCAGTGTATGAGAAAGAGCTCCGACGTGATGGTGGTACTCTTCCGTAGCTTATCTTACCCTCTCGATACTTGCTGAATCCTCTGAATATTGCAGATATATGCGTATTTTACAAACAGAACACAATATTCCTTGCTAGATTGATCGAATGTGATTCCATACACACAATACTACCGTAGAACTTGTCATAACTTTCTTTCACTGCGATACCTGCGTAATCACACTCAACAGTAACTATTGTAATCTAACAAAAGCAGTTTGACAGTTTGGCTACAGTGCATGTATGGTCAGTTATCCAAGTCGTGGCCAGATAACCTAGAGCTCCACTCCGCTAAACTTTCTTAGGACACTTTGAACGGCAGGTTCGGCGAATAATCACCGACGATGCAAATGGGGACCCTATTGCGCTAATACACAAAGTGAATGGGAGTGGAGGCAGCCACCTGCTGTGAGCATTATGGATTCTGCTTTTACTTCCGGTCTCAAAATGGCACACCTGAACTACAAGGACTTACAATATATTGCATAATTAAAGACAATGCATAGCATTCATTTCAATATTAAGGTTTACTGATAAGATGCATAGAACTGTCACCAGTGTGTTTTAGAATAATAAAAGACATTTTATTCTCGCTTATGACATTTTAGGTCGTCGATGAACTCGCGTATAGGAAACAATATAGTTTTCTCAGGAACCGGTCGTATGAAACTCCATCTCGCTGTGTTCCTTCCTAATATTCAGAAGGCAGTAGCTCTTATTCATGCCTTATTACCTCATTTCCAGGAATAATTAGATACAGTTCCGCATCGTCAAATGCTGAACTTTGGTATAAATACTCTTCATCGAACATCAGCTGTGGCTTCCGGAGAACAAATACTGTGGACAAGCGATTTAAAAGCATACGGAATGAACAACGAATTTTTCTGTCAGTGCATCCACAGTTCTCTCTTCCGTAAGGAAGTCACCGAACACCAGAGCGCTCATTGAACAATTGTAAACACTCTTACGTGTAATATTATTTTCGCATCGCGCCTACGAAATGAGGACACTGCACGTGGGCAGTACGTTGGCAACGAATAGCATTGCTAGGAAGTTTACCAGGCGCCTTAAAAGCCAACAAATGCCTCGACATCCTAGCTATTTGTACCCTAACGTCACTTATTTTAGCAATCGGATGCTTGGGTTTGGTTTACATGGCCTTGATTGCAATGCTTTTCGTCACTATCCTATGTGACAGTGATCTGTTTGAAGGATATATCGATGAAATGAGGTCCTAAATATTAGGAAAAAATCGTGAAGACAAAATTAAATTAACCGAGCTGAGTCCTCAGAACTAGTAACCCAGAATTTTATCACTACGCCAAAAAGCTCTAGTGAATTTCATTAAACAAATAAAATATGGTCGTTAGGATTTTCCTCTTTCTACTGCTAGAAGAAATTTAGAGTCCACAAATTTAATACAGTGATTCATAAGCCTTGTTCGCCGTATTTCCAGTACCGTCTACATAAAACGTAGCTGAAAACGTGTTCGCCGAACAGCTCATGCAAGCTCGGTGTGTGGAACCCTGAGGCGTGCATGTCGCAAATTGCTGGTTGGTTCCTTAACCCAGCCAGTAAATCACTGTGCACACGCCGTCAAGTAATAACAGCCATCCATCACAGTGTTCGCGAATTACAAGTATCTGTCAGCTACGATTAACTCACCAATGGGGCAGTTATGCAATTGGAGCACAACACTAAAATTACCTCGGGTGTGTTTCCTTCTTACCTTTTATTGTGCCTGTCTTTAACGATCTCTCCGTCGGCCTCATATTTAATCTGCCTGAAGAAGGAAGGAAGCCTGGAGTCCAATGCCCCGTCGACATCGAAGTCATTAAAGGCACAGGCCAACTACAGTTGGACAGGGTGGGAAACGAAATTGACCGTATACTTGTGAAAGGAATAATCACAGCAATTGTAGAGAATGATTTAAGGGTAGTGTGAAAAACTGAATTTCTTGTGGCAGGTGGGGGTAGTGCCAACCACGAACTATGCGGCTGTGAGTTGAGTGCCAAACACTGGAGACTTGTGAGTGTACAACGCGCATCGTTAAATATTTTATATCTGCTTTAAGTGTGAATTTCCTAAGCTTCTTTTCTAAATGTCTCTCTTACTTTTCTATCCTAGAATATACACAACGGCCTTCCAGCATATTCTTAAGCAAATTAAATCATTATCTCAAAGGCTGATCCGGAAACAACAGTGTTCTTCAAAAATGGTTCAAATGGCTCTGAGCACTATGGGACTTAACATCTATGGTCATCAGTCCCCTAGAACTTAGAACTACTTAAACCTACCTAACCTAAGGACATCACACAACACCCAGTCATCTCGAGGCAGAGAAAATCCCTGACCCCGCCGGGAATCGAACCCGGGAACCCGGGCGTGGAAAATGAGAACGCTACTGCACGACCACGAGCTGCGGACCACAGTGTTCTTCCAGGCACAGTTCTGCTATAAGTTGTCTTTCCTCAAAATAATAAATGGTTGACCTAGACAGTTACATGGGCCATCCAATTCAGAGTGGTACCCGAAACATAGTGAAATTTGCCTTTTTTACCTCCATGAATCTTTTCTATAGACAATATCGACTTTCAGCGTCACGAAATATTGTGAGAATGCTTGTATATGGAAACCCTATCCTTAACATTAAGCTGATCCAGTAGGCCAGCACTGTAATCTATTAAGAAGTAACTTAATTGCAGTGGCGAAAACAGGGAGCCCATTTACTTGCTTAACACAGGAGTCAAGTTTCCTGAAAAAGTTTTTTAACTGAATCCCTTTATTCGTTGAAAAAAATTCTCGCTCCTCAAGATGGATCATCGGTATGCAGCTTTCATTTTTATCAGATTTACGGATTGAAAATACAACGTTGCACCGCGGTTTTGTATATACTCCGGTTTCACCAGAGCAGTTTCTAAAATATCTTAGCTTGTGGTTATGGCAAGTGTGCGGTTCATGGAATTCGCTTGATGAGCACACAGGTAACCAGGGAAAATTGGGGCTTATAGTTCTTCCACAGTCGCTTACAAGAGTTTAGGAAGTTATATTACACGAAAGTTGGGAATCATGAAAATGTATCTCGATGGGAAATAGTTTATGTAGATTAAAAGCTGTTCAGCTCGATGCTATACAAACCATGGTCTTCTTCAGCAGCGCAGTTTTAGGGACTATCGGAACCGGTCGCCTAAAAATAGATTGCTGATTGTGTCACAATGTAAAAATTACTTCATCAAGTACAGCAATTACAATCATCTCCAAACGATAGAAACTCCGTACCTCATACAATGGAAAATTTAGCGCTTCCTTGTCATTTCCTTAGAAGATCTACTGGTAGTTACGTACACCCAATCTAAATAGAGGGAATTTTAGTGAACAGATACCTTTCTTACATTTTTTGTAGTTCTCTTACGATAACAAACTCAGATAACTTAAAAAGAACACACGAAGATCAAGTGAGAGCGATTGAAGGACTTTATGGTGCTAACTAAGATAATTTTCTGTTCCTGCTTTTATCCTGACGTACTAATATACAGTTCCCACTGTTGAAAACTCCTAACTTTTATATTTATTGCAGTGTGTACCATCATTTGGCACTATCAGTTCGTCATCAGTTAAATGAAAAAATCATTGCAAAAGCGCAGTACAGACGCGGTACCATACGACCTATGGAACAGGTAACTAACAAAGTTTTCCGTTTTCAAGAATCGACTTCAGCACGTGTGCTCGGCCTCACATATATATCGGCATTATTTTGCAACATTTATTTTTTATCCGCATTCAGTTTTCCTGATTGATGACGAACTGACTGCTTTATATGTCGCCGCTGTCTTGCAGTGTTCATGTTTTGTTACATACAATTATGTTGTGCGAAGCGAGACATTTCGTTTCTAAGAGACGAGCAATTAAGTTTCAGACGTCGTATCATGTTTTGCCTGAATTTACTTTTTCTTCCGAAATTTTGTCAAGTGTCTGGAAATCTGCAATTCAATTTGTGATGATGCTTTTGTTATGTGCTGTTTCCCTGCATACATATAAACATGAGCTAGATGTGGATTATTACAAATGTACGACTAGGTAAAGATAAACGCGAGCATGTGGTCCACCACATCGATAAGTGATTATTTATATCAGTTGATTAACAGAGGACTTTTTGATATTACTGTCCACAGTTTCAATGAATGGCTCTCACGATAAAATGTCTGCCACGATGCGTTTGGCTATCTTCTCAGAGTTCAGGGCCTTGCCTCACGTATACCTTCCGAAAATAGTGTCTAAAGGGGATGCCTTCTCAATGGTCCTCTGAGGACCGAGTGTTTAAGGGCGTGATCCCCTGTCGTCGGTCTTTCAGCTTTCTCAGTTTTCTTTTATGCTACAGTGAGGATTGTGCCCCAGCTACCTGTGCTCGGAAGCGCGCCGGGATTGTAGACTAGTTTTTTCTGGTGGCGGTCACAGCCCCGGCGCTTCGCGGGCCCGTGAGTGCAAAGGGTTCCCCGAACACCGGATGTGGACGTTCTTTCTGAGGACGGAGGCTTCTGAAACAGAGACGGTGGATGGGTGCGGCCGATGACCATCCAGTTTTCTTTTAAGTCGTATCTCACTAAACGTCGGAAGCGGCAACGGAGCTCACTTTCTTTACGAGACTTAACGTCTAATGTTTTATTTTGTTTTATTCTGGGGACTACAGTCAAAATTTCAAAGCAGTGTGCAGATTTACTACACAAAATACTTGAAATGGTAATCTTCTCGCTTTTTGACTTCCAACTGCTGTTTTCCTGCCAGTGACCTTCTTTGAGTCCTGTTGAGACCATAACATTACAGACATCTCCATAACAGCTTCTACACTGGCGTCTGATCTTCCTTCTCTCAGAGAGAATCCATTTCCATTATTAATTCTATTTGCTTTCATTCATCGTTTCAGGTCAAAATTTTTCCCTGTAATCCCAATGGCCTACATTCTTTTCGGTGAACTACCGCACGTTGTATGCATCAAAACCTACCACTATTTACATTGGCTCTTGTTCAGAATTTGCGTCTCTGGCCTGTGAACATTAATTCTGCCAACAACAGTCACATATACAAAGGCCTTCGGTGTCGTCGTTACATCTATGCTTAAAAGTATGACTGACGTATTGCACAGTTATCCTCCGTTTATTGTTTAGTGACGAGACGATTCCAGTATGAAAATAATTCACAGTCGTTAATCCTGTTTTAAAGTGAACAAAGCTCACATGTTGTTTCTTGTTGAAACCTACCTACATATTGATTATTACGTCTTATTTAGAATACACTTCTATCAAAAATTCTCCCATTTAACCCTGTTTTCCCTTCTATTGTACTTTCGTATATTCTTTACAATGTGCTCTGTGTATTATGCTCCCTAAGACCCTCATATCATTTTTACAACCAATTCATCTGGCCGTTAACATTCAATCTTGTACTATTTAGTCAGTATAGGTAATCTTAAATGCCTACCAGTAAAGATGATTCAGAGTAACAGTTTCTGTATTTCTCCGGTGTTATGGAGCGTAATTTATATAATACGAATTCTGTTACAGAATTTGCGGAATTACGTCCAACGAGTTATGTTAACTAACACGCTCTTAGATTTTCTCTCTAATATCTTTTAATATCTTTTATAATAACTCGAATGTCAAAACTGAGCAAAAACTTTGCTTTCATTTCTTCCTCTGGGTCAAGGTGTAGCCACTGCCGGAGTCCAAAATGGCTCTATCTTATTTATATATAGCTTTCTAAATCAAGTCAATGTGGGGAGAACAGCTGACTGGGACATTAACCATGACGTCACCTTCTCCCAGTAATTGTTGCTTAATTTGGAAATGCATGTCCAAGATGGGTGTGTCAGTTGCAGTTCCGTCAGTTGTCTGCATTTTTCTGTGGAGTAAACTGTCGCTGACATGAATTATTATTTCATCTGCCTAGTTTGCATCAACTTCCTAGACTAAAATTTGTGCTTCAGGTAGCCTGATGTTTAGTGGTGCGAGAACCAGATGCTGTGAGTTATCGCAGCTAGAAGTTTGCTGATGGAATCTAAAGGAGAATAATTATTCTGACCAGTTGCTGACACCAGTTGAATGGTTCACAGGTAGATAAAAAACTACGAAAAATGATTATTTGGCTGACTTTTGATTTGACAGATGCTAAATGGTTAAAATGGCTCTGAGCACTATGGGACTTAACATCTGAGGTCACCAGTCCCCTAGAACTTAGAACTACTTAAACCTAACTAACCTAAGGACATCACACACATCCATGCCCGTGGCAGGATTCGAACCTGCGACCATAGCAGTCGCGCGGTTCCGGACTGAAGCGCCTAGAACCGCTCGGCCACGGCGGCCGGCTTGACAGGTGCTAGCCCCTGATTAATTTGACCGTTTTCCTCTGACAAGTAAAGCAGCGCTTTACTTGGATGTGGTGTGCCCTCACCTTCTTCCAACTTCTGAACAATGTTACCCGGCCATGACCAAATCAGAGGAAAGTGTTCCTTGACAGGCAATAAAGTAGTAATGTAAAACAAATTTTTAGAGAAGAGTAATCTGAGACACGAAGAAAATAGGTAACAGTTGACAAGCAATCAAAGCAAAAGGATGGAAACGCGAAATAAACGAACAAAAATGAACTTGACAATGAAAGGATTAAAAAAATTTGAAAGGATAGATATGAGCACTTAATTTTCCGGAATATTGTTTTCGGCAAGGGTATATATGAAATGGAATGACACTAGACTAGAAAGGACGTTCTGTTTTACAAGAGGAAGCATAGTAGAAAACTAGAGAAAGGAATTTCTGTGATTGCTGAAACCAAATATGTCGAATTCAGAGTCATTACTGACAGCTAGTACATAGCTAATAAATAGTTGCTTCTGCAATACCGTATTTTACACTCACGAGGAAAACACACTGCAATCGAATTTTTTTAATGGTATGTGAAGTTCAGAACTCAAATAGCTATCACCCAAAGCAAATCAACATAACTCTCAAAAATTCTCGACAAAATCGACTTCGATGTTTTCCAAACGTCTGAAATACGTTGAAGTAAGGCCGAGCCTTCGATAGGTAGCGTGACTCTGAGATAGAAGGTTCACCTGCCACGTGGACGGACTGTATATATCCTGGCTATGGTAATGTTATAAACAAAGATGCATGTTGTACGAGCATTTCCATGAAGAATAAAATATGTAAAAATGTAATATGTAATATCTGTTTTAAATGGAGACAACATATAGTGAGAGTCTTTTACAAAATACCGATATTAAGGACGAATTCAATGAAAACTTAATTTTTGTACGCGATAAGTAATCAGAAATAACATGACGCGCATTTTTCATAAAAATAACGATACGTGTTAATTATCATATTTTTGATGAATTCTATGTTGAAATGACATACGTATTCCAACTGAATGAAAAATAAGGAAAAACATAATGAACAAAATGAGGCTCCAACCAGTCATTACCAGTCTCAAACTCTATCGATTTTTTTCGATCTTTATATTTTTACGCTTGCCGCAAATGCTTTTTTTAAAGAAATTGCATCGGCTAGGAACCGAACACAGACCACCCACGCAGCAGGCAAGCACTCTAGCACACAGCCAGGCTGCTTGTCGAAAAGTCGGTCTTACTTTGGGGTATTAAAGACGCTTGGAAAAATTCAAGGTCGATTTTCTCCAGAAATTTTGAGAGTTTCATTGAATTGCTATGGACCATTGCTGTGGACAGTTTGGTTCTGATCTTCAAGTACCGTAAATATAAAAAATCGCAAAAAGCCAATTGCCGTGCAGTCTCTCTGTCAGTGAAAGTCCGTGTATGGCATCGTCCTTACAGAATAAAGTAATCCAAGACACTACACACGCACCACAGCTGTTGTGTCGCTAGATTTTATTCTAAATCAGATATGCAGCAGTACTCTTAACAAATAATCAGTAGGAAACGACTCATATACATTGGAACAAACCTTACGAGGTGATCATAAGCCCAGTGTCTCCAGAAACAGAAATGTGGAATTGCATAATCACAATAATTGTTATTATCGACACGTCTCAGGTTTCGAATCCGCAATATGTTCCTGAAGCGCTAATTGACTGTCTTAGCCTTCCACGGCCTTGTCTGTGAGAAAATGACACAATTTACTTTTACTTGCTGGAGAACTCCTTGACCACTAAGCATTCGTCATTTACCCTGTGGCAACTCAAATACGTGACAGGGCACAGTAATGGATGAACGTTTTTCTGGTGGATTTCTGTCCTGCTCTTCTTATTCACGCCGTTAATTGGCACTGATAAACAAGTAACAAGTCGAAACTTCCTGGCAGATTAAAACTTTGTGCCCGACCGAGACTCGAACTCGGGACCTTTGCCTTTCTCGGGCAAGTGCTCTACCATCTGAGCTACCGAAGAACGACTCACGCCCGGTCCTCACAGCTTTACTTCTGCCAGTATCTCGTCTCCTACCTTCCAAACTTTACAGAAGTTCTCCTGCGAACCTTGCAGAACTAGCACTCCTGAAAGAGAGGATACTGCGGAGACATGGCTTAGCCACAGCCTGGGGGATGTTTCCAGAATGAGATTTTCACTCTGCAGCGGAGTGTGCGCTGATATGAAACTTCCTGGCAGATTAAAACAAGTCATAAGCGTTACCACTCTGTGTGGTGATGCTGAGCTGATGATTCAATGTTTTTGTATAAGCTACCGCTGTAACACGAACCAACGTCCTGTACCCTAGTCAGCCTAAAATCATATACTGGCTGTTTGTGTAGCAACAGACATGTTTCTTTCCTGTTGCTGCTGTGTGTGCAACTGATCATGAGGGAAAAAACTGCCTTTATTTGACCACAGTTATCAGATCTCATAGTTCTCTATTTCATTAAAAGATGACTGTACAATGAACGTTATACAAGGTACGAGTTGTTGTGCTGGGGAGGAAGGTTAACATACAACTCAGAGAGTCTTATGAAAAATTGGAAAGTCTAAACACGTTGACCTAAGTAGCACCCAGTATTTCCTACCCTGCAACTTTGTGCACCATCTTCTCCTTGTCAGTGGCAGAACGACAATAATAGCCGAATTGTATTCTCCAGTGGCTATGGAACTTTTAAATTTGACAGTATATCCTTTTTTGGTGAAGCCATTTTCTACATTTGTGTATACTTCCTGTACACAGACGTAAGATATATGATTACACATGCGACAAAAATTAATTTTTTGACGCATTAGTTGACATATGGTCAATAAGTTTCCCCTTGCCGTTGACTAACATTATCATCGTTATAGTTATTATTATTATTCTACTATTATTATCACTAGCAGGCAATCTCTTTTAACGAATGAGTTTCTGTGATGTTCATATGCCTGACGAATGGTATTGTTCGCACGTAAAAATGAGGAGACGAACAAGCAGGTGATGCGCCATTTCTTCTCAAGGCTTCCATCAGCTCTCTTGTTGCGCAGTTTCCCATTGTGCCCTGAAGTCTCTGTTTTTCAAAGAGTGCTACTCGTCGGTGAGTCACTGTCTCGCCGCTTATTGCACTGAACTCACGTCGAAGACAAATGGAGACGGGCAGTCATGGGTCACATCTTATGATGTACTTTCCTACAGATTATCATCACAGGAAAATAGTTGACACGTGTTTTTGCTTTTACATCTAAAGTCTGTAGTTTTGAGAAAATTAACATAGATTTATTTCTGTTTCGCTGTGAAATCTACATTTTTCACTAAATAATCAGCATTTGATTGTTGTAAATAGTTACTCAAATGAAGTGAAGTAATTCATGAAAATCGACATAATTAATATTTTAATTCGTTGGTCATTATACTTATTCTATTTCGGTCCGATATATAATAATAAAGGTAATTTTGTGTGTGATAATAAACGTAAACAGCATTACACAACGACAATAATTTATTTCCAGTGGAGCTTTTTAAAGTAGCAGAAACATAAACGTTTGTTGCCCTAGGTTAAAGAACATTAATGATATTATCCTATGTCTCGTTTCTTCTACATCAAATGAACATAGCTTTTTATAATGCTGAAAAATCAATCATTTTGTTGAAGACATATTTTTAATGAAAACGCTTTATCTAAATCGGGATGCGAACTACAATTAGAGTCTGTAAATCTGTGTGATGCGTTGACCATTCGTCCACCGGATAGGCTCACCGTCTGATTATAGGCATCACAGATTATACGACACAGAAAATTTCTGCGCCGATTTATTGGAAAACCAAGCTTTGTCTAGCTTACAGCAGATTTTCTTCAATCCATTGATGAACATCTGGATGAACCCTCATAAAATCAGTGAACCATAATTTTCGACTTTCGATTGGGAGCATGAATAATACACTTAACTGTTATGATCTTCTGCTTTCTCTCTTTCATTTACGTCTGCAAAACATTCTACAATCTTTGAAGCTACTGGAAATCAAGAAGCATTCAGGTTTTGAAACGGAAATGATGAGGTTAGAGGGGGAATTTGAGACAGGTAATTACGAAATGAAGAAGCAATCAACGTTAACAGCAATTGAGGTATCCAATATCTTGGAAAAGACTGCATCGAAATTTCTAGAAACCAGTATTAATTATAATATTAGCAAACTTTCCAACCTCTACGCACCGTTCTTGCAGAAATCATGAAGCTAAAATTTGATTAACATCTCCTCGAGCCGTGCCTTATAAATAGTCATTCTTCCCATCCTCCATCCGGGAATATCACGGAAGAAGCTTTATTGGGGCACAAAAATAGAAGTACCCACAACCTCGCATTTTATAGAGATTTACAGGGAACAGTTGTCGACGTAGATTTTCAGCTAATCAGATGAATATCATAATTTTAAGAATAGCAAATACAGATTAGTGCTCGTACTGATGGAACACAGTTATAAACACAGAATGGAGGGACTCTCAGCAAAAAACGTAAAACAGTCGCCTCTCAACATCAGATATGGAATTATTTACGCTATAAAATGCTCCAGCCATGTCCGAGTTCGATATATTCTTGAACTGAAGGCATTTTGTTTATACATCTTAATTCTCGTGACGACTTACGTCTTAAAGTAAACAGTTTCTCAGATACTGTACTCGAAGATATACAGAAATGAATTAGGTGCATACCGCCGTTCCTCATTGCACTAGATATTACAGTTTGACTAAAGGACCGACTTCCATGTGATTTACCACATTATTTCTGGATCATGTCCCACTTGCCACTGAACACTTTTCAACGCCTGACCTGTTTCAACATGTAGGTAACGTGGATTATGTGGGACATGAAATAACTGTGAGAGTTGTTGCTCTAAACATAACAACTGTCTTTTAGATAGGTCACTGAATACGGATTTTTATTCGTATAGGCAACTTGCAACAAAATCTAGTTATATCAAGATAGAACACGAACATCGTTGTCTGCAATGATTACGAAGACTGGAGAGAATTTTAATGATATCAACTAATAAAAATTCTGTTTCAGCCGCTTGACCTCTCTAAATTGCTAAAGACATACGCCCGGGTGATTCCACTGGAAAAGAGCATTCGATTTCCTGATCTGTCGCTCCCTCGATCGCACCTCGCCGCTGTCGAACGTTGATACGCTGGATTTGTTCACACTGACGCTCAACTGCCAGTTCCTGAAGCAGTCGTAGATCCTTGCGGGTCTTCCAGTATTCCACTACAATGTTCTAGCATTGCGAATTCACTGGTAGAACAGCGTAACCTGCGAACATACTAAAGAAGCGACTGACGTCATCCAACAGGTCATTTCTGTTTACAGTGAATTGTAATGGTCGTACAACATTCCTCCGGAGTATACCCGAAGTAACTTCACGTTTCTCTCAGTTAATAGTGCCGTGCAGTGTTCTGTTAGCTAGATACTCTGCGTTGATTCCGCACAACCTCCTGATACATACTCAGTATTTCACTGCCATGACTTGCGTCAGCGGTGGAGCGCCAAGCCAAGCCAAGTACCCGTTCTGTATAATCCAAAGCAACTAGTATACTCCTTTAGGATCGGCTAATATTTTTTGTCGTTATCTTAAACGTACTTCCGCAGGTTCAAATGGCTCTGAGCACTATGGGACTCAACTGCTGAGGTCATTAGTCCCCTAGAACTTAGAACTAGTTAAACCTAACTAACCTAAGGACATCACAAACATCCATGCCCGAGGCAGGATTCGAACCTGCGACCGTAGCGGTCTTGCGGTTCCAGACTGCAGCGCCTTTAACCGCACGGCCACTTCGGCCGGCTTCCGCAGGTTCTCACTTTCTTCAAGCGCTGTGATACCCATAAAATATATCTTTCACCATTACGCACCAGCTCATTTGTGTCCATCATGAATAGTAACCATACTATAACAATTCCTTGGGAAACATCTCTCACGTTTGATGATTTCATCCCGTTGAGAACCTTACGCTAGTGTCTACGTGCTAGGAATGTTGTAATCTAGACAAAAAAATGCCCGATGTTCCATTAGCTTAAATTTCGTTCAACAGGCAACAGTGTCGAACTGCAGCAAAAGGTTTTCGAAAGACAAGGAACACGGAATCATCTTGCAAGCCACTCTCTATGGTATTTCGTACCTCATTCACGAACAGAGCGAAATGAGCTTCATAAGACCTCTAATTATCTCTTCGATGATTGTACGTAAGTCGGTTATCATCCTCCCCTTTCTTTTGCTACTGTATCTTTCTCCAGCGAAGATGCCAAGTACGTAGGGCCACAAGAAACTAGGTAACACATGTTCTCCCAGGCTAAATTACGCAACAAGAATTGCGCACTCTCAGAGAAGAGTACATGTTCCGGGATTCCTGCAGAGACAGTTCTGCTGTGGTACGGATAATAGGCGCATCACAGTGTGCGACTGAAATTACGCGGTAACTAGAGAGCACGGGGGCAAAACGTCTACATTGCATACGAATTCCCTGTGAAATTCTGACGGTACATGGACCAAATGCAATGTTGTATCAAGCCAAAGTGAAATGGTGTCAATTATTTGACCAAAGTCACAGAGACGTGGGTGAAGCAGATCAGGAAGTCAGGATCTTGCACTATGTGATTTCCATCTTTTGGCAAACTGAGAGAGCATCTGGAGAAAAGAGGTTTCCCAACTATGATGGCGTTCACACAGAGGCTCTCGAATGGCTCCGTGACGACAGGTCGGATTCCTATCGGCGAGGAGCTGATCGACTTCTCTAATGTTCCGACAGTTGTTTAGAGTTTTGGTGGCTATGTTCAAAAATAGCGTCACGTATCTGTGTAACTTCGAAGTGTAGCGCAGCATTTAATAAAAAAATATGTAACTTCACCTTGGCTATGAGCACTATGCGACTTAACTTCTGAGGTCATCAGTCGCCTAGAACTTAGAACTAATTAAACCTAACTAACCTAAGGACATCACACAGATCCATGCCCGAGGCAGGATTCGAACCTGCGACCGTAGCGGTCGCTCGGCTCCAGACTGTAGCGCCTAGAACCGCTCGGCCACTGCGGCCGGCTAACTTCACCTTATGAGGTCCCTACCCCCCTGGACAGCCATGCGAGTTAGCACACAACTCTCGGTATTCAGGAAGACGTGTCGGCCCTTCATCGAATCCACCGAATGGATTAACGACGAGGATCAGTTTTCCCGCCAGCCTGGATGTGGTTTTCACTGGGTTAACACATCCGATTAAGTGAATACCGGGCTGGTATCCACGTCCTGCCTCAGTTACATGATTCGCAGACATTTCGAAAACGTTCACACACTTCATCTACACACTTTCACATGTATAACTCTAGACGCAGATTTGTGGGGTACACATGTTCTGTCCCAGGGGCAGGATGTGGGGCAGGGTGGGGTTGACAGAGAGGGCATAAGGCTACTCTCTGCTACTAACATCCAAATACCGATTAGCTTGTCGATCCTGTGAAAGAATTGGTAAGGCTAGGAAAAGGAGGAAGAAGAAAATACTTTTCGCAGTTCTCTTGTATCTAAAGTCGCTATCACAGGGGCGATCTGGACTGTGAAGACTGGGAGTGTGATGCAATGGTCAACGCTCTGGTCTCCTATTTTGAACAATCTGTGTTCGAATCCTCTTCTGGCCATACAGACTTAGGTTTCCCATGGTTTCCTTAACTTCATTAAAGAAAATACCACATTAGTCCCTTTGAAAAGGACGCGACGTATTTCTGTTCTCATCCTTCTCCAGTCTGTGGTTGTGCTCTGTCAATGGTGACCTTATCGCCGACTGTATGTTCAACACTAATCTTTCAGTTTTGCTCACGAGGTTGAAAACCGTTTCGCCTACCATCAAGTCATTAGAAACTTAACGATAGTTCATTGCACAACACTGGGGAAGTAAAATGTCTGTGTCGTTGATCACAATAATATTTTGGGCAACGTGAATCAGGTTTCCTGACCTTGTATTTAGATTCTGTTGAACCCAACAACGATTTAAGAGACACTGTACCACCTCTCTAGGTTATGCCAGTACAGAATGATATGGAGAATCCTTAACAGAAGAAGAGACTTGGGAAGTTGGAGAGTTATTTGAGCAAGCGGACGTATTACAAAAATTATAAACGACTTTGGATGCAGTAGTTAACCTGACACGGTGACCATTAAAAAGTAATACACAACAATTAACCTTCTCCGTGCTTGAAGCAATTGAATCATGGTTGCATTCAACCTGCAGATAGCTGGCTTCGGGCATGGGTGTGTGTGATGTCCTTCGGTTAGTTAGGTTTACGTAGTTCTAAGTCTAGGGCACTGATGACCTGAGATGTTAAGTCCCATAGTGCTTAGAGCCATTTGAACCATTTTTTGATAGCTAGCTAGAATGACAGGGGTAAGGAAAATTGCAGAGGTGTCTGTTCCGATCATCAGAGTGTACTCCAGGTCTTAAATTCAGTTATAAATCACTCCGCAATGTGTATGAAATGAGGGCATAATATAAAGTTGATTGCCATCGGTCAGGCTAACGGGAAAGTTGAACTCGGCCGCTGTCTTTGATCTGCTCAGAAGTAGGTTGTGTACCAGCTCCGGATTTCACCCTCTCCCTATGTTTTACTCCATTCTCATGGAAATCAATACAAACACAGCAGGGTTCACACTGGAGAATATCAGACAATCGTTGTTCTGCTATTACATGTCAAAGTGTCATATGCGTTACCTCAAAAGTAAACGAAGGAAGCCATATGTACCAAGATACAGCTCACTACTGCTTCAAATGTCAATAGCGTTGTTGTTTAATGCAACAGTGCTTAGTGTAGCTACCACAACAAAAAATTGAGAACGTTTCTATCATCAAAATATGATCTGTTAAAAAAAATTAAATTTCTTGACAGTCTTGACCGCAATAAAAATACATTATTACAACCTGTTAATTACCGCATTCACTTGTTAAAAACCATTTTCAGATCTGTGAAAATAAACAGAAATTGTCTTTCAATTAATGTGAGAACATAGATTCCTAAAAATTATTAAAACACAAAAATAGTAAAACACGTACAACCCTTACTAAAGAAAGCTAAGTTAGTAACGAAAATGTTTCTGCCAACTTTGTTCACAGGTACAGATTCTTCAGTAAACATAGTATGTTTCTTACTATTTTTATGTATCAATACTTTTCAAATAACGTAGGTTTTTTAAATATCGATAAGTTCACTTTAAGTGAAAGGCAGTTTTCTGCTTATCCTCATGGACCTGAAGCTGGTCGTTAACCAACCGAAACCGGTGATCAACAAATTATGTTTTTATGTTTTGTATTACTATCAAGACCATCAAAAAATTTAAAAAATAATACAGATCGCTGTATATCTTTCACTCAGCGATGCGTGCATTACAAACATCGTACATGAAATATAATGATGGGGCTTAAACTATCTGCGAAGCATGTATGTGCTTAGCACGCAAAAGTAATTGTCTGTGTTGTGAAATGTCCTTTTTAGCAAATGAGCACGTCTGCCTTAAACCTTTCGAAAATTTCATGAGTGCAACGTCTAGTGACCAAAAATATGATTTTCCAGTGAGATTTAGAGAGACCAACTAGCTTTTGGTTTTGTGGGTTTTCATGAAACATTTATGGAAAATATTGGGATGATCCTTTGAAAATGAAATTGCCGATTTCTTTATTCGTCAGTCCGAGCTTGTACTGCGCTTGTAGTGACCTTGACGCTTACGGCGCATTAAACGATAGTACATCTGCTTCTACACACGCCACAAACCGCGCTATAGAATGTGGCAAAGCGTACGTTAAGTGCACTGTCACTCGCCCCCTCCACCGTCCCCATCAATGTTGCAGCCGCCAATGGTGCGCGGGTTGAAAGATAGTGCGTAAGCCACCGTGTGACCTTGAATGTCTATAATTTTATCTGCGTGGTCATCTCGTGAAATATAGCGTAACTATACTCCGTTTAGGCCTAGGAACGCCCAACGGTACCGACCGGCCGCCGTGTCATTCTCTCGGCGAAGGGGCGTCACTGGATGCTGATACGGACGGTCATGTGGTCAGAACACCTCTCTCCCGACCACTGTCAGTTTTCGTGACCGCAGCGGCTACTTCTCATTCAAGTAGCTCCGCAGTTTGCCTCACAAGGGCTGAGTGCACCCCGCTTGCCAACTGCGCTCGGCAGATCGGACGGTCACCCATCCAAGTGTTAGCCCAGCCTGACAGCGCTTAACTTCGGTGATCTGACGGGAACCGGTGTTACCACTGCGGCAAGGCCGTTGGCATGTGAAATATAACATGCGATCTCAAAATTTTAACAATATAATACACTGTGACGAACACCGTCTCTATTGTGGCATCTGCCAGTGAAGTTAGTTGCATGAGCATCCCTACGACGCTTTCGGGCTCACTAGATGAACGTGTGGCAAAACGCGCTGATCTTCTTTGGGGCTCCTCTGTTTCCTGTATTAGCCCCATCAGGTAAGCGTTGCAGAGAACGAACAATAAACTGTGGGTCGGACGAGTGTTTTTCAGTCTATCTTCTTCTTGGGTTAACTACACTTCCTGAGGTCTCTTCCAATGAATCTGTCTGGCCTGTGCATGTGTCTACGATTAGTTTTATATGGATCTTCCCCTTTATACCACTGTGTACGCATACTCTCTGATGCCTAATGGATGTGTCATGCCTAGTGTCTGTTTGGTAACTGTGAAATCGCCAATTATGAATCTTTCCGCCCATTTGTGCGCACTGGGTTACGTTTGTTTATGTGGTTTTATGTTTTTTCCTGTTATAATGTGTTGAATCCGATTGCGTGGCGTGTGTTACATTGAAACTCTAAGAAGGTGACACACGCAGTTCCCAGGACAAATATTTTATTGATATGGAGACAGTTTGAACTTTTCTCCTGAAAAGGTGCGTGTAATGAATGAGAATAAAATTAATAAGTAACAAAAATATTTCATTTCACAAAGAACTGTGATAACGTGAAAAGAACGCTTGAGCTGTATTAAAATTCTTTTTTAATTTTTTTTCAAATTATCTTTTTTGTAGGTCGTGAAGTAAGATGTAAACCAGAGGACAAGCTACTGTACAGGACATTCTTCGCTGCATTACTAATATTAACTCCAAACACGTCTAACAGCATTGTTTTGTTACTATTATAGATCTATTCTTCCTCCTAAACTCTATGTTCACGGTAGATAATTCGAAAAGTGAGAGTTTGGGTTTTTGGTTGGTACGACGTCAGAGCACTACTTACGAAATGGACATACTCTGAAATTATGAGAAAATACATCAGTATTAATGTACCTATAAATATTAATGACCTAGTTTGGACTAAGTTAGTTTAGTGTTGTTGTAAACGCTTGAGAGTTGAGTGGAAGAGGTGTTTCTGTATATTTCTGGCACTGCCTGTGTAATCACTTTAATATCATGTAAATAGTGGACTGTGACTCGACGTCAAAAAATTCGCCCACACAACATTCATTATCTCACAGTGGTTTTATCTTCCGGGGTTCTCTATGTTTTGCTGTTTATTGCGTAATATCAGTCCACAAAACTGTAAGTAAATCATAAACACTTCACGCTAATACTGAAGCAGTAACCGAAAGGAAAACTTGGTAAACAGATAACAGTACTTGCAGTCTTTCCTTGCTCTTGCCGCAGTTATTATTTCCTATATCACTGTGTTCTTCGCATGTACACTTAGCAGGTGTTTGAAGTCATTCGTTATTTGCTTCGACATGTCAACCGTTATCTGGCTCACCAAGCTCAGTCAACATGGCGTAAAATATTCGACATAATAATACATAATATCAGGCGGAAGAGAAGAACGATAGAGGGGAAAATAGTCGAAGAACTAATAACGTGGTTATACGCGTCCTTTTCTACAGTTTATCACACACTCGAAGAAATACGTCGTTGTTCATGGTAATGAACGCAACTGAAAACTATTCCTGTCTCGCAACAGTCCGACTGAGAGCTATCTCTTTTGTGTACCTTTACAATCACGTACGCCTGTGCGGACGCGCGTTCTGCATATTTCGTCTTGCACGCATGTTCATCGGTATGTACTACAGTGCCCATTACTCAGTTATCACCAGGGAAAGTACACTCGCTATTTTAATTTGACCCACGACGTACTGCAACCTGCTCTTGTAACACCAAGTATTAAGCACTATTTTACGAGGAAAGGAAACGAAAGCAGGTAGTGATGAAACGATTAACGATGTCTGACAAGATACAAGAGTCAGTGTGGCTGCAACTTTCAACTGGGTCTCCAGATTGATTTAAGCATGCAGTGTTCGCGTTCCCCGTTCTAAGACCCGTAATAGTCCAGTCGAAAGGAAATGAATATGCACTGAACGAGGACTGCATTACTTGCAGTAATGTGATATAGGTGAGTTACTTACGAAACTGAGGACAGTTAGATAAGCCGATCCGAAGTCGGAGAATGCATCTGGCAACAAAAATGTAGACACCAAAACGCACTAACGACAGTATTAAATTCATAGAAAAATAGGTAATCTGCAGAAGAATAAGAAGGAAAACAATAGCTACATTATCACACATGAAAGGCAGTCTTTTTAAATTCATCCCCTGTAGATGTACATTTCATCCGCCTCTGTTCACAACTAATTTCGCGTACAGAACTCCCGCACAAATATTTCACTGTGTTTATCCAGTATAGCTTTTTTTGACGTACTCTGGACATGTTTTTCATTCAAAGAGATGAAGTGCACCCGACGTCAAGGTTATCAGTAGGCTCAGTCGGTTCAGTAAGCTATAACAAAGTATCCGTCCTGCTGTTGATGGAAAATTTTAATGTCTATTGGCCTGAAGAGATTTAAGAAAACCACAAGAAGCATATTCGAAAATGACAGAACGAGAAAATACACCTAGTACTTCTGAGGTACGAGACCCATATCTAAATGATATTGGACAGGATTAATCAAAAGTACTTTTATAAGAACTGCCTTCGAACTTTTCACAACACAACGGGTAAAAACTGGCCCGAAAACCGTTTTTGAATTTTTACGGAAAGTTAGTATCCAACGCATCTCTGGGTAAAATAAATCTTAACCTAGTAATCAAAAATAAAAATTTACTTTGTTAGATAATCGAATAGTGTTATCGACACAAGTCAATTGTCCTAAGTTCCTAAGTGTATCCCCTATGGCGATGCGTTGCTATAGAGACGTATTTACCTTCGAAATAACAAATTTTCCCAACTACTCCTGTAGGCGGATGAAAATCCTCGTAGTACGGTCCGGGTTACGCAAGAGAAGCTGCATAAGATTAACGTGTATACCGCAACTGAAAGTGGCTGGTAGCTTAATACGTTCTCTTAGCTCTGATTATACTCCCTACAATAACATCATTCAGAACACTTGTACAGGTTTACTGTTTATGAAGCACACTTTGCTGATACAGAGTGTCTTCGTCAACGGGCAATGGAAGCGCGCGAAACTATTCCATACCGTCCAGAACTGCTTTAAAAACTGCGACAGTCCTTAATTTGACAATTACATGAAAATGTGGAAACAGCCGAGATATTTTGGACATTTGCTATGACTTTCTCGCTAAAGAATTCAGTAAAATGATTAATCACTAAAAACAAACCATATTCGGATATACGTTTTTATAATCTTTTTTTCCTATTTTGGTTTGATGAATACTCCCCTCCCCAAAAGTTTTTAAACACTTTTTTGATACGCGCTGTGTTTTTTGTGACAAAGAATCTATAGTGGGCACTGTCAGTAGTGTGTAAATGTGAGTGATCAAATGTTTTTAATACTTCAATGTTTCTTGTGGATCGCTGAGAAAATGTTATGTTGCTTCCATACAACCTTGAAATTATATAGTGAAGGTCAATGCAGTTTGGAAGATACAGAAAAGTGTAATAGAATGAATAAAGGAAGGCTGGTTACAGTTAAACGTCACGTCTACGACGAGGGCATTGTGGATTGAGGATTACACCCACGGAACAAGCGTGATGGAAGAATTCGACCTGATGTTCACAGTTTAATTTGACAGTAACGGGATCTAAAATTTTTGTAACGTAACGAATATAGATTAAATTAGATATGATAAAAGACGTCGTCTGGTTAAGACCTAATTAACAGAAGATATATTCGTAATAAACACACTTCAATGGAATAAAAGTCAAGCCATTCGCTTTTCAACCTTCGAGATGAAACTGTTTTGCCAAAAAGTGACGGAAGTACAAATTAATATGTTACAAATATAGATCAATACTGTATACTGTTACAAAGAGACTGTCTAATAATAAGGAAATTAAAAAGAAACTACAGTGTTTGAAGTGGACTTATTTAGACTATATCCAATTTTATGCAACATTCAGATGGATTTAGTTCTGCATTGTCGTCCTTCGGTAAGGGTGAAAGAATGTGAAAGATAATTCCGTATTAGTGCAGCTAATTACGAAAGCTGGAATAAGCAGATTCAAATTACAGGTCATCAAATTGCTATTCGCCACAGCAAGACAAGCAGTAAACAAGTTACATTCTCAGACAGCTGATCGGATCTAGTAACTTCTGCATACAAAACTCTTCGATTTCTTTCTAATATCGGAGTAAATATAGCAACATTACATTAAACATTTACTGTCTGAATTTATCCTTTACAAAAAATGTCATTTCCTAAAATATCCCGTCCGCATTTCTTCGAATAATTTGAACTTTATCTAAGTGTTGACGTATCCCCAACACCAAAAAAACAAAAACAAAACAAAACCGCCAATTGAACTCACTTCCTGCCTCTCCACGCAGGCAGACGTATCAGTTGAGTGTAAGTTTGAACAAATACAAATGTACGTAGATCCAATAGTCTTAAAATCTCAAAACTGTTTCGAATTCACCGCGAAACTGAATTGCTCCTACACCATCCCACTCGGCTCAAATCCTCTTGAGTACGAACTTTAGAGTTGTTTTTCTTAATGACATGGCACCACTAATTCACTACAGTAAGTGAATTTCTTTGTGTCACCTAACGTATACGAGATAATGATACATCACCACGGATCTTAGTGGTATTGATTTTAGTACCATGGACGGTCGTTGTGCATTAGGTCACTCTTCCACTATGACACACACGTTCGGCTGCAACGTGCACTAGTGACCTTGCCACTCCTGGCCTTTTTTTTTCTTCATTTCGCACGTGCATCGTGCAGCAGACTCAGAAACTATTACGTAATACCTCCTGTAGTTAGTTCACAATTTTCTGCTCTGCGTTTCACTGTCTCACAAACACATATTTCCCCTGTTATTATGTTCAGTTTGTAGTCTACATTTGTGTGGTAGCATAACATAGGTTCCACAAAGCATACCGGCCGATGTGGCCGAGCGGTTCTAGGCGCTTCAGTCTGGAACCGCGTGACCGCTACGGTCGCAGGTTCGAATCCTGCCTCGGGCATGGATGTGTGTGATGTCCTTAGTTTAGTTAGGTTTAAGTAGTTCCAAGTTCTAGGGGACTGATGACCTCCGATGTTAAGTCCCATAGTGATCAGAGCAATTTGTACCATCCACATAGCATTGACGAACCATACCGCCGTCAGAGTAGCAGTAAGTGGAATTGCCCTAGCAGTTTCATGCTCTTAAACAATAAAATCCACTTGCATCCTGCTCGATGTCAAATCAGTTTCATACATAATATTACTGTTCTGATCTTGTACGTTTTATCCCCCTTGCCGTCAAAGGATAGCAGCAGGCATATCTTTTACTATACGTTTTTTTATCGCTATGGATAACATATACGACCTAAACATGAAAATTTCCGAACTGAGTTCTATGCTGCCAACCACAGGAAGTCGCAGACTGAACTGGTACGAAACCTAGACGTACAAAAATACTGCTACGTGGTCAACCCTCTGGAAATGTTACTTCTGAGCTGTGAAAGAGGTTGAACAGCCCTCCGCTAAGTTTTACTTAGTCCAAAGGAAGACGTATGATTTAGTACGGTATCAAAAATGGTTCAAATGGCTCTGAGCACTATGCGACTTAACTTCTGAGGTCATCAGTCGCCTAGAACTTAGAACTAATTAAACCTAACTAACCTAAGGACAACACACACATCCATGCCCGAGGCAGGATTCGAACCTGCGACCGTAGTGGTCGCTCGGTTCCAGACTTTAGCGCCTAGAACCGCACGGCTACTCCGGCCGGCAGTAGAGTATCAAATAATGCGTGAAATAACGTCGAAGTATACAACCGTCAATATTGTTAGCAATGGAAACCATAAACGAAAGTATTCCTGATTTAATGGCATATTTACTTGGCCTTTCAGCATTTACGGCAACCTATGTGTAAATACTGTAGTGTCGGACGAAGAAATAGGTAGCATGACCGAAGAGAAGGCGCTGACAGTTCAGAATCAGCCTTCAAATGTTTTTCAAGCATATTTTAATCATTCTGAAGTGTATGGGAAATAATCGGGAAAATCCTAGTTAAAGAAACAGCTTGAACTGTATATTGTCAGGCATGCGTTAACATCACAGGAGCACGAGAAATGTTACGGGGAAATCAAGAAACTTTGACAGGCCTTTATCCAAATTTTCCAGTGAGAAACGCGTGGGAACAGAGACATATTTACTATTGTAAGTTCCCGATTTATTTACAGCGTCCTTGAAGTATCTTAAATATACACTCAGTAGTGATGTTACTCTTTTCCGCAGTCGAAAACTGAAACCCACTCAACTTGTGGAAAATGTGGTAGTTGGTATGTTATGAACATAAACAATATGACATTATAATTAAATTTTGTTTTTATCTGCGTCCACAATCCTGCAATAATTTGCAAAAGATTTTGTCTTCTGACTGCACTACTATTCAGTGCATTTAATTATGATCGTGATTTAGGCCTAATGTGCCACTCTGGAATGACAAATGTCTACGTAATTACTAAAATACCAGTTAAACTTCAAGAATACACGCTGTTCTGAGTTTTTAGCACAGTCCAGGCGGAAAATGCCGTCATTTATTGTCTACATTTTTGTTAAAGTACGGTCTTGGACTGATGGACAGGGTAGTGGAGGAGGTAGACACACAAGTCCTAATACACTACTCGTCAAAAACGAGCTGTCACATGATTTAACAAAATGGTTCAAATGGCTGTGAGCACTATGGGACTTAACATCTGAGGTCATCAGTCCCCTATAACTTAGAACTACTTAAACCTAACTAACCTAAGGACATCACACACATCCATGCCCGAGGCAGGATTCGAACCTGCGACCGTAGTGGTCGCTCGGTTCCAGACTGCAGCGCATAGAACCGCACGGTTTTACGAATGTTCGGTACTTGTTGTTTATTGTATACATCTGTAAGATTTAAATCGCCGTTGTCTGTGGTCAGTGTCTGTGTTTCATATTTAACTACAAACATACGTCCGCAGCTAACGAAGTGACCCATAGCGGCAGTGGCGGTACTTGTGCCATACAACTTATTTTGAATGTTATTTAGGTGTATACCACATCCACTCTCTGTATTTTGTCAAGAATCCTTAGGTTGCGCTGACATATACCGGCTAGAATACTGATTAGTGTTTTTCTGCAATGTCTGCCCCCTTTGCTTCTTCAGACAGCCTCTATAACAAAATAAAGTGAGTGAAACATTCAATAATGAACTTGAAGGGCTGTCATGTGACGACCACCCAGACCAAATGCCGTGACCAATGACGAAAAAAAAAAGGAGTCAGCGCGTCTGACTGCCATGCAACGGGTCCGGGTTCGATTCGTGGTTGTGTCGGATAATGTCTCTGCTTGGGGTATGTGTACTGTGTTGTCATCATCATTGATACGCAAGTTGCTCAGTGCGTCGTCAACTTAAAAGAGTTGCAACTCGGCGGCCAGCTTCGTCAGGTGGGGATGCCCGACCGTCAATGCCACACTATCATTTCACTATATTTTTTCTGTAATTTATACCAGCTGTGTGCCGTATATTACACTACTGGCCACTAAAATTGCTACACCGCGTAGATGACGTGCAACAGACGCGAAATTTAACCGACAGGAAGAAGATGCTGTGGTATTCAAATGATTAGCTATTCAGAGCATTCACACAAGGTTGGCGCCGGTGGCGACACCTACAACGTGCTGACATGAGGAAAGTTTCCAACCGATTTCTCGTACTCAAACAGCAGTTGGCCGGCGTTGCCTGGTGAAACGTTGTTGTGAAGCCTCGTGTAAGGAGGAGAAATGCGTACCATCACGTTTCCGACTTTGATAAAGGTCGGAATGTAGCCTATTGCGATTGCGGTTTATCGTATCGCGACATTGCTGCTCGCGTTGGTTGAGATCCAATAACTGTTAGCAGAATATGGAATCGGTGGGTTCAGGAGGGTAATACGGATGAGTGTGCTGGATCCAAACGGCCTCTAGCAGTCGAGATCACAGGCATCTTATCCGCATGGCTGTAACGGATCGTGCAGTCACGTCTCGATCCCTGAGTCAGCAGATGGGGGCTTTTGCAAGACAACAACCATCTGCACGAACAATTCGACGACGTTTGCAGCATCATGGACTATCAGCTCGGAGACCTAGGCTCGGTTACCCTTGACGCTGCATCACAGACAGCAGCGCCAACGATGGTGTACTCAACGACGAACCTGGGTGCACGAATGCCAAAACGTCATTTTTTTCGGATGAATCCTGGTTCTGTTTATAGCATCATGATAGTCGCATCCGTGCTTGGCGACATCGCGGTGAACGCACATTGGCAGTGTGTATTCGTCATCGCCATACTGGCGTATGACCCGGCGTGATGGTATGGGGTGCCATTGGTTACACGTCTGGGTCACCTCTTGTTCGCATTGACGGCACTTTGAACAGTGGACGTTACATTTCAGATGTGCTACGACCCGTGGCTCTACCCTTCATTCGATCCCTGCGAAACCCTACATTTCAGCAGGATGCACGACCGCGTGTGGCAGGTTCTGTACGGGCCTTTGTGGATAGAGAAAATGTTCGACTGCTTCCCTGGCCAGCACATTCTCCAGATCTCTCACCAATTGAAAACGTCTGGTCAATAGTGGCCGAGCAACTGCCTCGTCACAATACGCCAGTCACTACTCTTGATGAACTGTGGTATCGTGTTGAAGCAGCATGGGCAGCTGTACCTGTCCACGCCATCCAAGCTGTTTGACTCAATGCCCAGGCGTATCAAGGCCGTTATTACGGCCAGAGGTGGTTTTTCTGGGTGCTGATTTCTGAGGATCTATGCACCCAAACTGCGTGATCATGTAATCACATGTCAGTTCTAGTATAATATATTTGTCCAATGAATACCCGTTTATCATCTGCATTTCTTCTTGGTGTAGCAATTTTAATGGCCAGTAGTGTACGTGTGAGGTCTGTCCCGAGACATCTGAAGTGAAGCTGCCTCTCCGCTCGCGTGCCGTGTGAGTCGACCTATAAGCACAGCGGCACCTAACAGGTAGTTGATGGTCGCGGAAGGGCAGCTGTTGACAGTAGTGGAGCAGAGCTGTGTTCCCGCATACCTGTCTGCCGGCTGCCAGGCAGACCGGACCCGGCCCCTGCCCCGAGGCGCGGTGGTTCTGACCCTCCCCATTATTATCACTCGCGTCCGGCCAGATCAACCGCGGGACATCTCACACACCGTCTCCCCCCATCTCTCGTAATCACAGTTGTCCCGGCTGATTGTTACAGCGGCAATATTTAACACGACTATAGCTCCACGACTGGTGTTGCTTGCTTATTAATGACGCATAAAAGCAATGAGCAGTCACCGTCTCGCCCATGTCCGCTCGAAGCACGTTTCGGTCTGCGTGACGTTAACTTCTGGTCGGACAAAAAGAGTTTGGAACTACAGCGTTCTTATTTTCCTGTTAATTCTGTTCCCCAGTGGACCTTGCCAGCTTCGGTTCAGCCATGCTGATGATTTGATATAGACTGTCAACGTACTTGCAGATGCTCTTCATTAACATCTATGTCATTGTAGCCGACCATATGGTTAGGAAGCATAACTAGTGGATAGAAGAATGGGAAGAAACACAGGGTCATAGGGACTGCAAATATTGTAACCACAATTTATTGCCCACAGAAAATCATGGTTTACAGTTGGACTGGTGGTAGACGTCACTTATTATCGATTATAAGACTGCGTATCATGACGTTCACAGACTTTTCTTTCTTGTGAATCAACAGTCTTCTGACCGGTTTGATGCGTGATGCTGCCCGCCACAACTTCCTCTCCTGTGCCAACCTTGTCATCTAAAAGTAGCAATTGCAAGTTACATCCTCAATTCTATGCTGGATGTATTCCAAGCTCAGTTTCCTTCTACAGTTGTTACCCTCTAAAGCTGAAGAGGTTATACACTGATGTCATAACAGATGTCCTATCATTCTGTACCTTCTTTTTGTATGTGTTTTCCATATATTCCTTTCCTCAACGATCCTGCGGAGAACTTCCTCATTCCTCACTTTATCAGTACACCCAATTTTCAAAATTCGTCTGTAGCACCACATCTAAAATGCTTCGATTCTCTCGTGTTAAGTTTATCCCACAGTCCATGTTTCACTTCTATACATACTATACATGTTTCACTACTACGTGCTGAGCTCCAAACGTACATTTCCCGAGATTTTTTCCTCAGATTGAGGTCGATGTCTGATAGACTCCTTTTGACCAGGAACGCCGTTTTTGCCATTGTTGATCTCTTTTTTATGTCCTCCTTACTCCGTCCATCATGAGTTATTTTGCTGCCTATGTAGCAGAATTCCTTGACTGGATGCATAGTACGAACAAAAAATGCAAAAAACATAAAAGTGATGAGATACAAACAATGGTAATAGGTGAAGTAGTGATACGTCTCTAATAAGCTGCGAAAGGAACATAGTCCTTATTCATGTGCCCGACCGTCTGGGTGATAAAAGGTTCATTCGAACCCTTTTGACTTTAGCTTAACGTTGCTCGTACTGCTTTAACATGCCGGACAGTGATCATGGTTGATCATGAATTGTTAACTCGTTCCGTTTTGACTTTGAATTAGTACTATTCATACTGTTTTGACACTTTTTATTTGTAAGCATTGAATTTTCTTCAAGTTTCTATTGCATTCCTTTTTTTTTTTTACCTTGTAGCTCTTTGGTAGTGGAATCAATGTATCCTGGTATTCACTTTAAACGTACGTAAATCACTACGAAAAGCTACAGGCTTTATCGTCTATAGGCTCTTATAGACAGACTTGTCTCCATTGACTTTACAAGCACGGTCTTTTGTCTTTTTCTCTGGGAAGGTATTACTAATGGCGTTAGCTGTACGTACATGATGCTTGCATTTGTATTGTGGAAGGAATGTCAAATATGTACAAAACTGTACAGTTGTCCATACTCAGAATATAGCAGTACAGTTTGAATTCGAAGTTCGATTACAGATTCTGACAACAGTGCTCCCATCGAACTGCCCGTTACATTATATATTTTTAACGGGTTTGTATAAAAATCTAAAAGTGTGTAGTGTTTATTACCGTCCTAATAGTTGAGGTATTGAGATAACTGCTGAATTTTCGAAAATAACTATTGATTCTATTGTTTCTTACTGTCTTGGTCACCGGTTTTTATCCAGGTACTAATCTCCTTTAGGTACTAACAAAGTTAGCCAGATCTGACTGCGGACATGTCACGAAGTACATGGAATTTAAATTAGATTCGCACGCTAGTGTTTTGTTCTGTATCAGCAAACACAAATTGCTAGCCACTGCAGAAGAGCACACAAAATAATCCGGCAAATTCCTTGAATCCTTTTGAAACTCTATCGCATGTATTCTAGCATGACTAAACGTGAATGCTCAGTTAAGCAAATATTTTAAATCTGAATAATTTCTTTGTATTGCAGTTAGTGGAGTCATTTCCATTACACTGCGCCAGGAATGTTAGCGGTGGAGAAAGTTTCTCTCTATGACGGTAGTACCGAGTTCTAATTATAAACCCACTATTATCAGTTGCTCGATCTTCTCTTTATGCGAGATTCAATAAATGCAAAGTCATTAGAGAAAGATTCCCATTTTTTTAGGTATTATGTAACATTTGAAACAGCAGCACATACCGAGTAGCGTAGTATTCATAACGCAGTTCAGTTTGAGTGGGAATGGAGTTTTTCCTTATCTATTGAATAACTTTACTATGAAGCGAATAGTATTCATCTAGCACACATTTTTCCATTTATTCCGTATTTGATACTACACATCTCTTAATATACTGAATTCAGCTTACACTTCTAAATGAGATCTTTCTTAGTGTGATGGGAGAAAAAGCCGAAAACACGTTTTACAAGAGAGAAAAGCCGCGCTGGAATCTAAAGAAAAGAAATACCGGTAGACCAAGAAATATTTTAACAGAACAAGTTTTGATGTTCATAAAGGCCAATATGGCTGCACATAAATCCCCCCAGTGGACGTTTAGCTATATCTGAGACGTACGGAAAGGTTCCTTGTTGAAGCGGCAGGAAAAGAGAGTAATAGAAGATTGGGAAGTGTGGTAGCTCACTTCATTGAAACGATAGCTATTAATTTTTTTATGAAATGAGAACTGTGATTATAGAAGACGAATTCTTGCGATGGATCACACAAGAACACCAATTAACAATTTTTATTTTCATTTTCTTTAAAATCAACGATCCTCGCAAGATATTTGAGCCTATTATGTCGTTTTTGTTGGAAGAGTCTTCGTAACGCGTCTTGCATTCTCAGAAACGAAATTAAGACAAGCAGTTAAGGTTATAGTTTATATGTTATCTCTTCTTTTGAAATGCGAGTTCAATAATTACAAGAAGTACAATATAACATTTAAATTATAAAATGAGCGCTGATGAGATCAAAATCCACAATTTCATCTAATGAATGTGTGTCCGACGGTAGACGTGCTATGATGGAGAAGGTCGAGGTAAAAAGCATAATGTAAGTGAAAATTCTGAGTCCCGTTAAACGTCTCGACGTACATACAAAATACTGAAATAAAGCTTGCGAAACAACTGTTGTCCAAACGCAAATGTGGAGCTACAGTGAATTGTACTATTCCAAGCCTCTGAGCACCATATATGGAGGCTATTTTAATCCCAAACTGACGAGGGTAAAGGTAGGTCTGAGGAAGGATTGCTTATGAATCCAAAACGTCTGTTGTGAAGAAAACTGGCGATATCTGACGGCTAAAACAGTAAATGTTATTGAAACACTGCCACGGCTTTTCTTTTGAAGTAAAATCTGTGGTTTAAAGGCAATTAGCAAGAAATCTTACGAATAAGCACTTTGATTGAGGAAGCAAATATGCGAGTTGTAGTGAATCCGTCATTTTCGCACTGATTTCCAAGGATACTTGGAGTCGGCATGATATGTACATCTCTGACTCACAAACAAAAAATAGACACCATTAACCGATTACACGCAATGCTACAGAAAGCAGAAAATAAAGTATGTTGGGCTCTGTGGTCTCAAACAGGTAAAAATAACCATCACCGTTAAGCAAGCACACATTATTCTTAAAATAATTTTTACTACCCGAAGTAATCGCATGAGATATTTTAACAATCAGCGTCGTCTAGACGCGACAAAAAAAGTCGTTCTGCATAAAACTCGTAATTCTCTTTGAACAATATTCGTACCTCAATTTCTGTCAGTGTCAATAAAGCGTCAATAAAGGATGTGGGGCACTCTTCGTTACAACAATAGTAATTTTCTACTTCAAACTCTCATCCTCGGTGATGTTGCGTTGCACGTTTTCGGAGTACAGAACATTAAATTCGACTCTCGGTGCCCAGACCAGGGTTTCCCTAACTGTATTCCACGTAACACTGGTGCTCCGTGGGAAGTGAATAAGTGCATCTCAAAAAACTATTAATAATATGGCGTTTCTTTCGGCATATTCAATTATTTCTTTCAAATTCCCTTATGATAACTGTGTTGTTAGTTATAATTTAAAACTGAAGTAATCACTGATAGAGCAAGTTATTTTATTTTTTTAATTGTAATAACTTGCAATATAAACACGGTGTTTCATTGAAGTATCACAATCCTCAAAGTTTTCCGTCAGGGGGAGATTTGGGAACCCCTGTTCTAGACTACAACTTTAACACAAATTTGGGTTCGTCATCTAACATAAGATATTGCATGTTGTTGACTGCTCTTCGTTTCGGTTAACCGTGATGTATGTTTTCGGAAATCTACGTTTTTTTTTCTTTTTCAGTTTCTTTGCTTCATTTTGAAAACGTACAGTGCACGCACTTACTCTTACATTTTAGTTACTTTCATTTCTAAAAGAGAAGAACGTCTTACTGCACTTTTAATCGACTGATTTAATTGACTCTCGTGAATTTTAAGACGAATTTTCCAGACAAGAGCGTCTGTGCAAGAAAATGGATCGAGTGGTAATGGGTAGAGCTGTGTTACGAAAAAGAGTAACGGTGCAAAACTGCAGTGAGCGGCGTGTTCCATGCTCACACTTGTATATGTTATCTGACGAAGGAAAGTATATACGAAGAAATAGCTGAAGAAACAGACGTCCTATATTTTGATGTAGATACATCATCAAATACGTCTAGATGAAAGAAATATATTGCAATTTAAACTCGCGTCAATGCTATAATTTCGCTGGAGGTGACTATAGCGTGGAGTTGACTGTGGTGCTGCTGACGGTATGATCGCGGCCCTGGCTGACATGTTTTACGGAAGAAATAAAATCGAACGTTATGTGAACCAGTCTCATCCCGGAAGAAAGATAATGCGTAACAAGAAGTACGTAGGTTTTTAAAGAAATACTTAAACTCTGGAAAAGGACCAAGTAAAGCTAACTGGGAACTAAACTGAATGCTGAAAACAAAAGAACGTTCCCAATATAACAATTAGCTGTACCTCATATATTAAAGAAAAACGATACATCTATTTATTAGACAAAACAGTAAGAACAACAGTTGCTAGAAATCACTCGTTGTCGTATTACTTCCAAGTTTCCTTTGCTGGTAAACAAGTTCTACCTGGAACAATCAAGCAGCAAAATGCTGAACACAATGATATTGTACTCGATCTAATGATGGACGAAACTGAAACACAGAAATCAATCTTGTTGTTTAATTGTCTTAAGTTAGCTATAATTCGGCTCTCGAAGTAATTCTGAACAGCTTATTTAGAAGCCATCTTCTATTCACTTAACAATGACGATAACGGTCTTAGAATACTCGAATTACAAACATTATTTCGTAGTGAATGCTTTGTGTACGACATATTGAATAAGAACGAATGGTCCGGAAAGTATGATTTATTTGCTATAAACATGGCAAAATTGAATTGTTTGTTTAAACCTCTAGATTCTGATGATGTAGAGCGCGACTCCTAAGATAAGATTTTATATGGGCCAATCTGTTTCCGTTTTTATTGGGACATCGTTAGTTACATATTTCAAGACATTCACAGGAAAAAAGTAAAATGAGATTAATTCCGGACGTCGGGGAGGTCAACAGTTGCTCCCTCTCAGGCTATTCATCTTGCTCCTGGCGTTTGTTCGGAACGACTGCAGACAGCTGCTGTCAGATGCAGTAATACGCCTCCGTGTTACGTCACGACCAAACTCACGCTTGTGAGAAATCTTTGGAGTCAGAATAAGTGTTGAAATTATACACTTCGTTACATTTTGCATTAACCGTAGCCGATAAAGGGAATATCTCCTAATAAAACTCCATATTCGAAATCTTACTCACTCAGCCTAATTTCTAACGACCCGCTGTATACGAATCTGTATATTTGCTGCGAGAGAAAGTTTAGACAACCTACGACTCCCCTTCGTGCTGCACCCCAGATACCGCCGCATTTTTCTCTTCTTGACACTTGTACAATATGTAAATCAGTTTTCCCCAAGTAGCGGAACGAATCGGAATAACTTGTCACTGTACAAGTAAGGCGGTAGCCACAGGCTGCTCCAAGCGCCCGTTTGAAATTTATCTCTATCAGGCAGCTACAGTAGCTGGTCACTTATCGGCACTATAATGTCACAGCAATAATTTAACTGGAAGGTACAGTCTTGTCTGCAGTCATTCACAGGATTTTGCTAAATCATCCTATTTCCTCATAAAATAGTTGTATGAGCGTACCGACGCCCTCTGAAAGAAATACTTTGCGCAACTCTTGTTCTGTGAGGACTCAGCACAGTGGTTCAGTCTCCAGAGTCTGTGACGAAGCTCGTAGCGACGTGAAAAAATTATTTCACTAGCAAAAGTGTGTAATGATTATGAACAATTTATATGTTCTTCAACAAACTGCCACATCTTTTAAGCGTTTAACGCTGATTAAGGTTATAGAAGCATGGTCTTTTCAGAATATACTTCTGACAAAAAAGTGATTCTGGTAACTGGAGTCAGACGTCTTTGTTAATCCTGCCTTTTGAATTCATGTGGTGATACTCCCACACAAATTTAGAAGTCAAATTTCACTTTTCATATATTTAGCTTTAAAATATTTTAATATAAAGAAATATTTTCATAAAACCTTTTGCCTCCTGTTTCACTTCCTTAGGGGCTGAATTTACAAAACCACTGAAAGACGTATCTTTCTTACTTCCAACAGAGAAATCAAATACCAATATCCACGTCTGTAGCTTTAAAAATGCTTTAGTAGCACTTAAATAAAGATTTATTTTCAAAATAAACTTTCACCTACTGTTTTACCACCTTAGTGGTTGGATTTCCAAAACTGCTGAAGCATTTATTTTTTTATTTCTGATTGAGAAACTAAATATCAATTTTCGTAGTTCTAGCTTCAAAATTACCGTAACAGCGATATATTTTCAAAACAACTCTTCAACCCTTGCTTCTCCCCCATAGGGCTGGTATTTCGAACAGGCTTTTACTAAACGATGCTGACAGTATAAGAGCAACGCCCTCTCCAAATTTCAAATTTCTATCCCTAGCAGTTTTGGCTGGGCGGTGATGAGTTAGTGAAACTGTCAGCCCCTATTTCACCCCCTTAGAAGTTGAATTTCTCGAAGCACTGAAACGCGTAATTTCTTACTTCTAACCTGGAAGCCAAATTCACATCTTCATAGATTTGGCCTCAAAAATGCTATTTTCGTAAAACATTTCATCCTTTGTTTCACATAGGGGTTGAATTTACAAAAATAATGAAACACGTATTTTTTTATTTCTAACCAAGAAGTCAAATACCAATGTCCACATAAGTAGCTTTAAATAGCTCAGTAATGATTTATTTCCAAAATAATCTTCCACGCACTATTTTATCCCCTTAATGGTTGAAATTCCAAAAATGTTTAAGCACTTTTTTATGTTTCTGACCGAAAATCCAAACACCAATATTACTAGTTCTAGCTTCAAAAATTGCCTTAAAAGCAGCATATTTGCTAAAAATCGTTCATCCTCTATTTCACTCTTTAGAAGTTAAATTTCTAAAACTGCCAACATAACCTTTTTTTTATATCTGACGAAGAAACCAGCTTCTAAATTTTCTTCAATATCACATTTTTTGCAAAGCCTTTCATCCCCTATTTCACCCCTTAGCGGTAAAATATCGAAAAATCCCTTCTTAAACGACGCCTACAGCATAAGATCAACGCTCTCCGTAAATTTCAAGTTTCTATCCTTAGTGGTTTCAGCTGAGCGATGATGGGTCTCTGAGTCGGTTAGTCGGCACATTGCCTCTTACATATAACGACAATTATAAACTACTGCAAGTATCTGTCTACCTTTCCCCTTATGAAGAGAACCTCTATATCATTTGAACACTGCGATGTGTCGCTCGCCTAGTGTTCAGTCCATTCTCTCACGTACTCACAGCCGAGCATGCGATGTAAGGGCAAATGGAGCGAGCACAATTGCTCGCATCCATTGCTTACAGAGCGTCGGATAGGCAAACTGGTTCCCAGCCTTATATGTGGCCTCGGCGAAGAGCAGATGCTACTCTGCGCACTCGTTCGCAGCGACGTATTCCGTGAAACACTTCATCCGGGATTCTCGATAGAGCCATGAGATCGTATCGGACAAGTGAAGATGACGCACTATTCACATGCTATTACAGCGCAAACAGTATTGTGTATTTGCCCAAGTATTCTGCCAATAAAGCTAACTGTTTGCTTCGCTTTCCCCCAACATTTTCTACTTGATGGTTCCAGTTTAAGCAGTTTGCAGTTGTAATCCCATGGTATTTAACTGAACTGCAACAATTAATTTTGTGTGATTTACATGCAACCGAAATTTAATAGATTTTTTTTTTTTCAGTGTTCATGTGGAGGGCTTCACACTTCTTATTGTTCACGATCAACTGCCACTTTTCACACCGTATCTTGTTTAAATCATTTGCATCTTATCGAATACAGACATTCGTTTGCTAAATAATCCTACTGTTACAACTGTCATACTAGTACTGCTCTGAGAGCCAGGGTAACTACATGTGCAATTAAAAAGGTTTTAAAAAGCGCTTTTGATTTTAGTTATTCGGGTATTAAGCCATCGTCAAAGGGCCATATAACCGAGGTATCAAGTTTGCAGGTACCACCCGTGAGAGCCAACATTGTATGGTTTTAAAATATCTTAAAACATGTTAGTTACAAAAGATAAGAAATAGCCCCTGAAAAGCGATACTGTGTCGCCTCCTATGGAGTATTCATTCTCTTATTTTCAATTTCGGTCGTGTACTTTCCTCCGGATCTATTTAATTTTTTAATACGTGTGTATTTCAACAGATGTGCCAGATAGTTACGACAGAATAGATCGTCACTACACAAACGCTTTTTAAGTTTGAAACATTCAAAGGCCGTACCTTGATAACTTTTTGCACGCCGACAACTGATTTGTAGCAGCTTGACACTTGAAATTCCTCTCGTGAACAGCTTTCATGTGGCGAGTAAACAAAAATGAAAAAACGGATGTGTTTAAACTTTCCGTTAACTTTCATCTTTTTTGTAAATTCAGCGTTTTAGCTAGAATGATGTGCACCAAACATTTACTGCTTATATGCAAGAGCGGTCAAATATAAAAATTTGAAGAAAATCGTACGAAGTGATGTAGAATAACGAAACTCTTCTCAGCTGCGTTCTTATTATATTTAGTTTGTTCCTAACTTATTTTTGTTTGTTCTAAAACTATTGTTGTCTGCAGTACAGAAGAACTGTCAGCACTAACACTAACACAAAAAAAATTCTCACATTGGATAAGAATAGACTGTAAACTTTCCGCATTGTTTCCGGAATAGTTAATCAAAGTTCACTGACATCTCCTTTTCCGTAGTCAGTTTCAGCAGTCAAATGATAATTCCAGAAAACGTAAACATTGTAAAGAATTTTAATGGAGTCGCACTTCTGTCAACAAACACGTTTAAAAGCAAATTATGAAAATATCACAAAAGAAAACTCGTACCGTTTCTACACGTAAAACATCCGTATCAGATTACGTCAAACTGCTTTTGTTGTGAGAAAATACGGACTATGCAGTCACCACACGAAATCATTTGCTAAATATTAATAGTGGTGGATTTATTTAATCTATTGGGATAACCAAGAAGTTTGTGTGTATATAAAGACACCAATATGAGGAAGTGTTGTGATTAGTGACAACAAAGTAATTTATTCGATAGTTTTTAGTAGCAGCTGATTGTAGATTACCTACGGGAAACTCGCCTTAACAGGTGTGATGTATTATTTTCCTTTTCTTAGACAATAGAGGCAAAAAAACACATTATTTGCCCACTGTATAAATTATTCTTTACACACAAGTTGGACAGTGAGTCTTCCAATGAGAGGAATATCATGAGCAAGAAACTTCATTGCCTGAGAAACATCCATTTTTTTTTTTCATTCGGCTCCCATTTTCGCTTTCATGTATAAGCAGAGTCTGGTGGTATAGTACACGTGTTTCGAATTCCACGTTAAGGTGTAGGCTCGCTTTCCCCGGATGGGTAAGTGAGGTAGGTTAGGGCCACTCAAGTCGTCGAAGAGGCGTCCAATTGAAAGACTTGCACCAGGCGACTGAACCATACGAAATCATAACTACTTTCTAATGATTAGAGCCATACGGCATTAATTCACACTGTCATTACGCAATATTCTCGGAAGTTGTAACAGTCGTTTTGTCAAAACTCAGTAACAGATAAGACATACACTTACTATTAATCGTGTTACATATTCCCGTGATATGCGTCAATAAGAAATTCGATAATCAATAACTTGCGGCAACCAAAATATTTTATTACCTTTATTTCAGTTCCCCAAGAACGAGTGCATGTTCCATTTCTTAATTGTTAGACTGTTTAATCAATTACGTCACCACCGGCAGATTTTCATACGTGTTTCACGTTCCAAAAATGGTTCAAATGGCTCTGAGCACTATGGGACTTAACATCTGAGGTCATCAGTCCCCTAGAACTTAGAACTACTTAAACCTAACTAAGCTAAGGACATCATACACATCCATACCCGAGAAGGATTCGAACCTGCGACCGTAGCAGTCGCACGGTTCCAGACTGTAGTGCCTGGAACCGCTCGGCCACCCTGGCCGGCTTCCCGTTCCAGAGAATGAATTTACATACAGGTCGTAAAGTAATGAAAAATAATGAATTTCCTATTTTTACGTTCCTGCGATTCTTGAGTTGCATAATTTAAGTTTATAGAACTTTTCATGAGAAATTCGTAAAACGTACTTGCAGGAGATACTAGAGTCAAGTAAAAATTTCAGTCATCGCCGGACATGTTTTGAATTGTTATTTTATTCGCTCTTTCTGTTATCTGTGTTCATAGAACTAGTAAAGCGAGAGAGATACAGCTATACCCTCTTATTGTGTAGGAACCTCAAACTGAACTGAATCATCTGGGGTGTGGACTGCCCGGACTATTGGGATAGTGTCATTTGCTTATGTTACACTAAAGTCATTAATCATTTAATTAGCGCAGCACACAGCTTGCCTACAAACTGCTATTTAACCTCAATTTATGTCATTTATGTAAAATTAAATAGTGGTGTTTCCTAGTCAGTTTTTCTTACAAGCTCAAGAAAGTGTAAGAAAGACAAAGTTAGAGAGACATGCATGGGAATTGGAAGGTCAGAATTTCTCCCTACTGATTTCATTGGTTGTGGAACGATCACACGTATGACAAGCAGTACGTTTTTCATTCGAAGCACTTCACTACAGCGCTGACTCTGCAAAGAAGAGTCCAACCATGAAATTAAATTTCCAATTTTTCCTGTTATGTGAATGTGGCGATACACGGACTAAATCCTTAGTATTTGCTTAGCGATATATCGGCGTAGTCTAAAGTCAAATTTCCGAGTTCTAGAAACCGCTAGAAACGCAATGGCTATTCGGACCTAAGATACGTGCCGCAATTCACCTCCTCGGAGTCAGATTGCGATGTTAGAAACTTTAAAAATAAATATTTATATACCATCAACATTAACTGGCGTCATCGTATTACTGATTATTAGTACATGTTAACTAAGCCGGCCGGTGTGGCCGTGCGGTTCTAGGCGCTTCAGTCTGGAACCGCGTGACCGCTACGGTCGCAGGTTCGAATCCTGCCTCGGGCATGGATGTGTGTGATGTCCTTAGGTTAGTTAGGTTTAAGTAGTTCTAAGTTCTAGGGGACTGATGACCACAGATGTTAAGTCCCTTAGTGCTCAGAGCCATTTTTTTGTTAACGAACATCCAACTCACTCCGATTGTTATTCTTGATTACCCATTCTGAACGTAAGAGTGCAGCAGTACTGTCGCAAGATATACCGTTCTAAGGTCATTTTAGGAGTATATCACCAGTTCTACGCCGTGATTGCAACCTTAGTGACTACTTCAGGCGCAGTTTCAAGTTTTTGAGCATATAATAAAATCTTTTAGTTGAAATTAAACACGCTGAACTATAGTTCTACGCTCCGCCACACGCAGTAATGTCACTCACGGTAAAAATAGAGGTAGTGTCGATAGTTCATAACCAGAAACTTTTCTATTAGTTGCGATACTAAGTTGCCGATAGTTCTTATTCTACATGTAACACCAGCTAGCAGTCGTAATCTCCTACTGCCATTAACTGCAGTTACCTTAAACAGTCCTCCGGCTGTGGTGGCGACAGTAACTTATTTTGTACTGATGTGAAAGTTTCTTAGGACGATACCGTAGAGCTTCGTAACCGATAGCAATCAAACACATAAATAATAAGAATTATAGAGGAAACAAAATTGTAACGGAATCCGTAGTAAAATAAATCTCACAGTCCTGAATTTTTCCTTCGTTCATACGTCATGTGCGTGTATGAAAGCTATGTGTCCCGTTCGTCATGTGACTGGAAGCGGTCTAGAGCTATCACCTACTTTAATTTCCCCCTCACGTGCAGGAATGTCCTGCAATCACGCTCGGTGTTACGGTATTGACTAGTTAACCGATTAGCTGGGAGAGCAATTGAGGCTTAGGGTGGACGGTGGCCGAAAGTGCGGGCGCGCGGCTCGAAACATGCCGGCCGACGACGGGCCAACTGCCGGCCTGTAGTCAGCCGCTCCCCCGGACACACTAGTGGCGTATCGCTCTGTCTTTTGTGAGTGGCTGTGAACTGCAGAGAGAAGTATATGATTAGTGTATTTTAAAATTTACGGGTACTTATTCTGTTGTTTAGTTCACTAGCAAAAGTACCGTATTAGAAAACTTGATGTGACGCTCAACACAATAAAATTTGGGAGTGAAAATTGAACCACACAAGGCCTAGAAGCTAACGTCTCTCCTGACGGTAAGATCCTTCGCCGAAACAGCTAATGCTCGAGCAATTATTGCTTTGATTGGAAATCAGTTTTAAGGTAGATTAGGTTTGTTGAGAGCTATGCAGAAATTCCTTTGCTTTTTGTACTGTGAAAAATATTTATGTTGAAACACGTTTTATGTTTAAAATCATTTTCACGAACGAATATTCGGCTGCCTTGCTACTAACCTGTGAAGAATATCTCCAGAATAGATCAAGAACAGCGAAACAGAACTGTAATGGTTTGTGGGTAGGTACTGTCCGTTGCGTCCCAACGTCATCGAAGCTTCGAAAAAGCTTTACAGAACTATAGGTTGTTCTTATAGAAAAGTATTAAAGTAAAAGGGTGAGCATAGAAGCAGTAAGAGTAGGTTCTTGAAATTAATGTAATATATTCGCACGCCAACTACTGTCAAACGCACAAATCTTACAAGAAACCGAGTGAGGTGGCGCAGTGGCTATGACACAGCATTCGCATTCGGGAGGATGACATTTAAAATCCCCATCTAGCCTTACAGATTTTAATTTTCTGTGTTTTGCCTAAATCGCTCCAAGAAAATGCCGAGATGATTCCTTTGACTGGGAAATGATCGATTTCCTTCGCCATCCTTCTGTAATCCAAGCCTGTGCTCCGCCACTAATCATTTCTCGGCCGATTGGACGTTAATCTTACTCTAAAATGGTTCAAATTACTCTGTGCACTATGGGACTTAACATCTGAGATCATCACTCCCCTAGAACTCAAAACTACTTAAACCTAACTAACCTAAGGACATCACATACATCCATGCGTGAGGCAGGATTCGAACCTGCGACCGTAGCGGTCGCGTGGTTCGAGACTGAAGCGCCTAGAACCGCTCGGCCACAAGGGTCCGCAATCTTCCTCTCTTTCTTCTTCAGCGAACAACGTACAGTAAACAGATAACGTCATACTTTCCAACAAACCTGTTCTATAGAGATGTTCGTCCCACTATATTAGCTTCAAATACTCCGAGCAACAATTTGTGACTACGTGTCTCCCATCTACACAGCGCTGTAAAATTCCGAATGTTGTGCCATTCAAGTAGAACACGACAAAACCAAAGTATTAAAAGCATTTTACTTGTTTTTTTTTCTTTTAACCACAAAACAATCTTCTCGTACTGTTACGTCTTATCGAGTATCACTGTTATCAAACTAAAAACAACATATTTCAATTTATAAAAAAATATGTCTGTGGCTTAGTGGGCTACAAAGTTACGGAAACACATTGGTTTTTATGTTACCCTCTCGTGACAGTTATTCAAGCTGAAATTTACGAAATTAAACTGTCGCTTTCTTTAAAGTATCAAAAGTTATTCTGAAGGAAAATGTTTAGCGGTCACGATGTGTACAGTACTATCGCTACTCTTTGCTTCCAGTTCAACTTTTCATGTTTTCCGTTTTATTAAATCATATGTTTATCTTAGAACTAAATCCCCGTCTGACAAATTCCTACAATGAATTCACTAGGGAGAGAAATGCGAAAGAGCCATCTCTGTAGACGGGCATGTGTCTCCACAGCTCTTTCCCGCTCCTTTAATATACCAGCAGTCGACGAAATAGTGCACCTGCCTCACTAAATAAAACTTTGTCTCCTTTGCTACCACCACAAAAAAAAAAAAAATCTGCCTCGACCTTCCCCACGGGGACGTGCTGAAAAGTAGTGCTTCCGAATTTTTCATGAGAAAACTCTTTAAGGTTTTTAAATAACAGAAATGTTATTAACATTCTGCTCTTTTATTCTTCATGTCTACATATTTATTTCTCACCATAGTCACACGCGACGAACACGTTTCACCAAACGAGACTAGTTTCTTGATGCCGTCACAGTAGAATGTTTGACTCTGTTGACGAAGCCATAACCTCCCTATTGCTTGTACTGCTTCATCAGTATGAAGGCATGGAAGGTGTTCCTTAAGTTATACAAACATATCAAAGTCGGATGAGGGATTGTTGTAGATATCACAGCGCTCAATGTTCTGGCATTGTCGTGCTGGAAGAGAGGGCGCTCGATGTGTAGACGAACTCTTCGAATTCGAAACTTGATCACAGCACGTTGTTTCTCACACGCCAGTGTACCTAACGCTACACATCGCCATATTACACGCTACAATTCGGAGCCCTCTAGCGGCAGAAGGTTTCAAACATGTAGACTTGAGGAATAAAGAGGTAGAATGTTAATGACGTTTGTTTTATTTAAAAAGCAGTAAGAGTTTTCACATAAAAGATTCAGAAGGATTACTTTTCAGCAGGCTCTCGTAATTTTGGTTTCCTTAATGCGCTTGCTAAAGATGGAAATTAACTGCATGCCGCGCAAAAATGGAATGACCTAGTCAGCTGCCGTTGAGCTCCGATGAACAAAAGATGTTATCAAATATGTTATAGGCTAACACGTCGTAGCGAATTGGTAGTGATAGAACACTAACTACATGAGAATTGATGAGACTCGAATCCTCGACAGGACTACCTTACCTTCCTTGTCACTTTTCTCTTTAATTCTCCATTTTCCCCGCTTCGTAATGTTCACAGCTTTTTTCCTCCACGCTTTTTTTTATTTTTGTTTGAAGACAGCACCAAAAAATCTTATTTCCGTAGCTCAGATCCTAACTGAAATTATTACAAGGCTCCCCTAACAACATACCAAGAGCAACTCTGGCGATGATAATAATTTTGAACAGCATTTGATATGTATCTTTCTTATCTCAAAGCAAACTTCAAACACTGGTCAGTCGGTTGTTGCATGAAACAACGTCCCACTTCCAGGACAAATATTTCTGTCATCCTGTCATATTCCTAGTGCAATCTGAGATACAATGATCTAAAGAAAAGAAAGAAATTGTCGTAACAGAAGGTGGAACAGTTATGCGCACAGTGTCTTCATCACTCTGCGGTCTCCATCTGTGTGTGGAACTACTGATTTCGCTTCGATCAGGTAGATAACAACATTTCTGAGGCACGCCCTTTTTTTTCGCTCGGCTAATTCATATGCAAAGGCGATGGTCTTTTTCTTCCTTCTTAGTCCCATGTTTTCTTTCTATCGCGATGGTTGCCCGTTTCTTGCTCAATCGTTGATTATGATGTCATCGTTCCCCCTCCTTCTCCTCCATTTCCTTCTGATTCTGCTTCTTCTTCCCAATATTCCAAAGCGTTTTTATTGCGGCGGACATGACAACATACGTTCATTTCTCTCCTTTTTTATTAGTGGTTTTTCGTTCTTATTGTTTCACGTTGCTCCTACCTGACATTTTCGAGGTTGGAAACTTGCTTCCTCCGCTCTCCTTTTTTTTTTTTTTTTTTTTGTTACATACAAACTTAGTCTTTATTTTGTTGTGACATAACACACTAAACGAGCCTGACCTCTTAAGTAGATAATAATTTATTTTGTCGCGTACGTATATTATTAAAATACACTCTTAAGCCAAATATAGTAACCAAATATTTAATCAAATATATGGATACTTTAAAGGGATTAAGAGCAATTCACAATCTGGAAAAAGAAAGGGATTCGATCTCCTCTGTAAGAATGACGATGGCACGTTAATATAGTTACTGCTAGAAACGACATGCTCTTAAGTAGATAATAATTTATTTTGTCGCGTACGTATATTATTAAAATACAGTAAAATATAGTAACCAAATATTTAATCAAATATGTGGATACTTTAAAGGGATTAAGAGCAATTCACAATCTGGAAAAAGAAAGGGATTCGATCTCCTCTGTAAGAATGACGGTGGCACGTTAATATAGTTACTGCTAGAAACGACATGCACAAAAGTAAATTTGCTGCTAAATATTAGGGAGCCTGGGGAAACATTTTTTATCTAGGTAGGCAACTAAAACATAATTCTTCATTGAAAACCTAGCAACGTGTCAGTTATCCCCCGATTCTTCAAATAATCCAATTCGCATGTATAAAACATCCTCAGACGTTGATTACTTCACTACTGTGTTAAACATTTGACCTTAAGCATCTAGTCGAGTAAAGTTTTGTAGAGGTTTCAAACTGTCTTTAAAGTTTGTTGGAAGTCGCTAAGTACTCTCACTAAGAAACAGTGGATAAATAGTCCGGGTAATTTCCGCTTCGTTTTAGCGTCCGCTAGTTTTTCTCACATCTAAGTGTTTATGACGTCATATCTCTTGAACTGTGAGTCGTACAATGTTATAACTTCGTAAGTACATCGAGTAGTGTATGTGGACACTGTCTGCAAAATATGTTGCGAATAGAGTAGGTAGTAAAGAAGTAATAAATTAAAAAGTCGTGTCTTACACCGTTTTACTACTTGAACGGCGAAAATGTATTAAGCGATACACTTTTTCACTTTTGTCATTTTGAGAGGGATGTCAGCGACAGAAAGTTTCGTAAAGGTTTGAAATTGTGTGTAACTTTCGTTGTAAGAAGGTAACTGCTCTCATTCTTAAAATCTGAATGAATAAACTCCTTGACTGTAATAGTAAACTTACTGTGTTAAGCCTTTAACGTAATATCATACCTCTCAATGAGTAGAGTATGATAGTCTTTTAAATTTTTAAATTCGGCTAATGATTATATGAAATACTCAAAATAAAATTTTTATATCCCCTGAAAACCGTTAGATAGACAACGTGCAGCTGGGAATGGGTGATAGTCCCACGGAAAAGCTATTTAGTAAAGTAGGATGTAGATTTCGTGTCCATAGTTGTTGATTGTGGATTGCAAAGTATAAGTGAATTTCTTTGGATTATTAGCTTCTTTGGATTATTATTTATCAACGCACGTTTTCTAAATTATATAAACTATATTTCTGTTCAGATATCTTTCCTACTGTGGCGTCTGGAAAGAATACAAATATAACAGCGATTTTATATATTATGATAATTATTAAAACTGTTAATGATATAATTTTGTTCCAGTTGTGCACTTGTATCATAAGAGAATTGTTTATGATAATTACTAACAACACAGTACGTGAGGTGTAGGTAGTTTCCTTTACGTGGTAAACTGACGGCGTCCCTCTACCTAGTAAATATCTTCTAATTTTTTATTACGTTATTCGTTCGTTAACGAAAGTTCACCTTACTTAGCTCTATGTAGCATTAAGTAGAAGTTACAACGGTAATTTTGATCTGACGACAAAATATTTACTTTCGTATGTATTTTTGCATGATTAATAATAATGTTGTCAAATTTCTTCTTGCTACTAAGAAGGGGACAACGTTTGGTAGCACTGCATTAGAAAAGGACATCAGGAAATTAAATAGCAGTTCAGCACTTTAAAAACAGCGACTGTCACGTGTCACCTGAAGCATCGTCTGGTAAAAGCTGAAAAGCGTGTTCCCTGCAGGTAAAATACTGCAAATACTCACTTCACAGAGGAAATTCAAAATACACAAATAAAAGTAAAATTGATGGGTAACCATAATTGTTTTATATCATCACCGTCATTGTTTCAGTTTAAAAACTATATGTTGATTACACAACTCACTGTTGTTTACAGAACACTAGATTGTGACAGGACTGAAATGCGAAGTTTTACATCTAGATTATATTTACCATTGGGCGTATGAGTGCAAAAATAATATTTTCCTATTTTGTTTTCGGGTTCTATTCTTTCTGGCTTCCACAATGTAATCTTATTAATAATTTTTTAACTTACTCTGTAGCTTCTGAGGCATCCCTTGCAATATATAGATGTGCTAATGAAACCGGCAAAGCTTCGCAACTGCTAAATATTTATGGGGACCTTTGCCTTCTTTTTTGGTTGTTATTGTTTTTGAGGTGTTTTTAAATGATAAACAATGAAATTAGAGGATATTAGAATATACAGCGTTTTTTTGTTTTTTGGTTGCTTTGTGGAAAGAGTGTCAACTGGTTTTCTGAACTAACAGTCCGTGAAAGGACGTACAACTGACCATGCGGTAAACACTGAGCGTAAATCAATTCCCACATATATGGCTTTCTGACCTTGCGCCTTCTTTATTGTCATCGCATTCGAAACAATGACTGAGAGTTTAAATCGCTTAAAATGAATGGGTAAATCGTTTGGGATAACTAGAATGCGAGGTATGAGAGCGACCTCTCGAACTGCTGAACCTGTGAGAACTGACATCACTTCTCATAGGTTAAATCTGCAAATGTGTATCATTACCAAGTTTTGGAGAATTTTGGTTGCGTAATAGTATTACTGGAACGCCGCCTTTAAGCCTCAAACTGTGTTTAGTGGTTTGAATGGTTTTTTTGTAGTTGAAATCGACTGCGAGAATGAAAACGAAATCCCAAATTTTCACAGCACATCACTGCATTTTCTCCTCGCAATCGACTTAAGAGAAAACCCGTAAGTTGTTGTTTAAAGAATTAATACCGTATGTTCGCCCTAAAGTTTATTAGAGTATCGTGTAAAATAAGAAGTAAATCAATCAAGAACTTTTCGAGATTTTTGCTAACAACCGTTCCCCTTTACATAACAGTGCATATGTTTTAACACATAACGCATTGGATACGCACTCTCTTTCCGTTTATAAACATCGTCTTATGCTATTAGCACAATGATTGTGTTACAAAGAAAAACAACTACTTTGTTACAATGGAACAGCAGACAACGAGCTTAAACCCAAGACGTAAGTTGTAAGCAGTATACCAACAGATACAGAAATTCTGAGGAACGCTTCATTTCGTTTTATTGACTTCTGTTCTTTGTAATCACGCGGCTGCCTATAACATGCAAAGAACATTCTTGTTTACTCACACAATATATTGTGCAAGTCAAACGTTATCACTGAATTCTCAAATCCACTTGGCGAGTTTGCCTTGATGTATTTGAATAACACTAGCTGCCTTCATATTGTAACGTGCAATCATTTTAATTAATAAGTTTAGTTTCCTTAAAAGTTTTATCTTTCTGCTATGGAAGAACTTCGCAATTCCAACGTCCCAAAGTAATTCTAGAACACGACCTCTCAGGTTTTCTCGTCGTGATTGACTGATAATGTGCTTTTGGGTGTTCAGCCAAATTGTTGATTCTATTTTCATGTACGATACTTTGAAATGTCATATATATTATTTCTCAACGATGTTTCTTTTTGTCGGTACGCCGTATATCCCATGTTACTTATTCAAAGTTAATGACTGAGACACAATTTTCAAGGTTTCGTTCACCTCAAATGACAAAAAATACATATACAGTTTAAAATAATTTTTTGGTTAAAGTCTATATTTTATAAAAAAACAAGGTAGAAGGTGCCATATTTGTCAATCTCTTTAACTAACGTGCACGACAGCTCTTACTATTGTTAAAATTCTTCACGCAAGCATTGGCTACCACGTGATTTCGATCATACACGCCGGTGTAAAGAATTTAGAAGGCGCAATCTATTGACAATATAGTTTTACTATAATGCCCAACAGCGGTTGGATTGTTTACTTTCAAACACGCGCTGAGCATTGTCGATCAACTTTTACGACAGTGTGACTAATAGTCTCTCTTATTGTGGCAAAATAATTCTGTTTGGTAGAGATTTCCGTCAAGTATTACTCGTCATTAGACACCTCAATAAAAAAGCCTTTGCCGAAACTACAGATAAACTATCACCCATACGTTCTCATGTTAAAATTCACAAGTTGACTCAAAATATGAGATGAAATGGTGATCGTGCTTTTACTGAATGATTACTTCAACGAAACGATCAAAATTCCTAAACGTTGTCATGATAATTATGATAGTTTTATTACCACCATATTCAATGCAAGAGAAACCAATGAACAAAACGTTTCGCAGCTGTATTCAAAGGCAATTTTATGTTTAAAAATGATTATTGTCGAAGAACTAAACAATATGTCATTTATAATTTGTTACCTGGAGAGGCAAAGATTTACCACATTTCAGATATTGTCCAACTAGAAGCAATAAACACCGTTTCTGTTGCATCCTGTAGCATTCCTGATTTCTTTAAATTTATCCAATGTACCACCTCTTCAATTGGTTTTAAATGAAAAACGCTATTATTATATTAATCAGAAATGTCAACGTTAATCAGAGATTAATTATTGGTGCAAGATTAGTGCTAACTCTCTAATGCTAGTAATCATCACTGCTAAATCCACAAACTCCGATGAGACTGTGGTCATACTCTGCCTTCGTCTCACACCTCCTGAACAAACCACGGCTTTGCAAATGATGCGAAAGGAATTTCCAATAATAGTACCCTTCGGTATGACCATTAATAAGGCACAAGACCAGACGCTTCAAAGGGCAGGTTTGTATTTACCAGAAACTGTTTTTCGCATGGATAGCTATACGTGACTTTCGCGCAGAATCAGCCGAGCGGCCAGGGCGTTGCAGTCGTGGAATGTGCGGCTCGTCCCGGCGGAGGTTCAAGTCCTCCCTCGGGCATGTGTGTGTGTGTGTGTGTGTGTGTGTGTGTGTGTGTGTGTGTCCTAAGGATAATTTAGGTTAAGTAGTGTGTAAGCTTAAGGACTGATGACCTTAGCAGTTAAGTCCCATAAGATTTCACACACATTTGAACATACACGTGGTTTTCTCACGAGTTCGCACATTCAGTGACACACGCACACACATACAATCAAAAACTAAATGTCACATTATAACTGCTAAAATTGTTTTCAAAGAATTTTTGTGAAAAAAAGATAAGTTTCAAGAAATAAAATTGATCTGACAAACACAATACCTGCTTTTTAAATGTTATACGTCCATTATTAACTTACTTATTGGTGTCTGGTCAAAATAGTGCGCGAATTATTTGCATAGGTCAACTAGTCTTATATAGCATGGAGTCAACTGAACATCCGAAAGCAGACCACATTTCGAAAATAATCTGAACATCTTGAAGGCTGTTGTTGCCGTGAGCATTTTCACGTTGAATAGTCCGCTATCCCTTGTTCCTCGGCAGCAGGACTAGGGTGTCCGTCACTTGTTTCCGTCGTCGACACGCCAAGTAACTCGATGTTAAGATCTTCTTCCTCTTCGGTTCGCAGTAGGGGAAGTAAATTCGTCCAAGTCACTGCCGATGTTTCTGTTTGCAGCGTCCGTGGTTAAATTCCAAGCCTTTATAGCTAAGAAATGTCAGATGTAAGTTCATCAATGACGAAGGTCGCACAGAAGCAGTGCGTTTCCAGCTGCGGGCTGCGTCCAGCACGCGAGTCGCAGCTTCCTCGCAACCGGCCATATTTATTGCCCACTTGTCTGCACTCGCGTGACCGTCGGTAATGGCTCGCTCCACTAAACGCAGAAATTCCGGCATTTGTCGCGGCTATTGCACAGTGTCGCGCAGAACGCGGAGTGACGTGAATCGATGGAAATCGGACGCGAGGGCAGTTGCAGCTGGGTGTTTGCCGCAGATTACGGCTCGGAGGCGGCCGTTTGCGTCAGCGAGGCGACCGCTCGCCGTTCATCAGCTGAACCGCCGCCGTTGCGCGGTTATCGGTGTGGCGGACGGCGAAGTCGGAACAAGCGCTCCGCAATTGTAAAAGGCCGTGCTCGACCGCCTCCTTTGCATGCTCGCCTGCCACCGCCGCTGAATTATAGCCTCGCGGGCAGGGAGGTCTGCGCCGTGTGTCGCCAGCATCCGGGAACTGCAGCCAGGCAATTCTTTCCCGATGCGATAATTACCCCCAAACTGCTTGTGGCCTCTTTCATTACCATCTCACTGTATTTAAATCAACTGCGAACGAATTGCTTTCGCTAAGCTGCGGAATGTTGCCTGGGCATTTCCATTAACAGCAAATTAGAAATTAACACTTTATCGTAAGACAAACGCAGACTGTCGGCTGTGATTCACCCGTACTGAGAAGAGTAACACGCATACAAAGAAACGAAACGGAAGCTTCGATTCAGTTACGATTGCCTTAAGGGGGGTAGGACGTCAAACGGGCCGACTTGGAGCAGGAGAGGCACCACAGGACATTTTAATTTCCACTGTCTACACTTTTACAAATATCATGAAACTTTGTCAGCATGATTGCCGGCCGCGGTGGTCTCGCGGTTCTAGGCGCGCAGTCCGGAACCACGCGACTGCTACGGTCGCAGGTTCGAATCCTGCCTCGGGCATGGATGTGTGTGATGTCCTTAGGTTAGTCAGATTTAAGTAGTTCTAAGTTCTAGGGGACTGATGACCACAGATGTTAAGTCCCATAGTGCTCAGAGCCATATGAACCATTTTTTTGTCAGCATAATCAGGAAGGATTGAGTACTCACACTCATAGCAGTGGAAGTTCAGAAACGTAGCAAAATACCTTTTTTTTACATGTGAAATTTCATCATTTTTTCACTTAGTACTGGCTGCATTTTTTTCTGTAGGTATACTTTTCATCCTAAGTAAGAGAGATTCTTCGATGAATTTTGCACAGCATACAAGCACTACTTGCAGGTGTATGAAACTCTAGAATTTTCCAAATCTGTTAAAAACTGTGGTAAAAATTGAGATAATTAACTTTAAAATTTGTGTTTTTTTCTAAACAAGAAGTTTAAAATGTAACAGTTCATTCCTTTTTTCATAAATTAAATAAACTCTAGAGTTTCATACACATACAACTATAGTTTGTACGCTGTGCAAAATTCATCGAAGAATCTCTCTTACTTAGCAAGAAAAGTGTACCTATAGCAACAAATGCATCCAGTAGTAAGTGAAAAAATGATGTAATTTCACATGTAAAAAAATGTATTTTGTTACGTTTTTGAGCTTCCAGTACTATGACTATGATTCCTGAATCCTACCTGATCATGATTTCAAAGTTTTATGAATTTATTTGTAAAAGTATAGACAGTGGAAATTAAAATGTCCTGTGGTGCCTCTCCTGCTCCAGGTCGGCCCGTTTGACGTCCTACCCCCCTTAAATACTAAAACGCTCCTCACTGGCGCTTCTAATTAATTTTAATTCGCCTAAGTGGTCGAAGTCAGACTAACAAAAATCTACTCCAATGTTGCGGTTTGGTGAAAAATAAAACACCAACTTTCACGCTTCTATAATTTACTCATATGTATGAAGGGACAACAAATATTTTGTTAATTTCCCAACGCGATTCTCCTACTGACTATTTTTTTCTTCAGTTTATTGGCTTTCGGGCCGTGGCCTTTCAGCTTTCACAACAGTGTAACGTCAGTTATGACGATGCGAGCATAAGGACAACACAACAGCCAGTCTCCGAGACTGACTGACTCTTCAAGAGAACATGAAGCTGATCGTCAATGCTGACTGTAAAAATTATAAGTACAAATACTTTTGATTTATAACGGCAAGATTGAAAAAAATACTTTTTATCGATCTATTTCGTGTCCTAAAGATGCCGAGAAGCTGAACGCAAAATCAAAAATGTTTCAAATGGCTCTGAGCACTCTGGGACTCAACATCTGAGGTCACCAGTCCCCTAGAACTTAGAACTACTTAAACCTAACTAACCTAAGGACATCACAAACATCCATGTCCGAGGCAGGCTTCGAACCTGCGACCGTAGCGGTCGCGCGGATCCATACTGAAGCGCCTAGAACCGCTCGGCCACATAGACTGGCAGCTGAATGCATCTCGAAAATATTTGTTGTCCAGAGAACCGTATAATTAAATTGTATAACTGCAGCTATGCCCCCTATTTTCCTTTCATTTTATATATTTCCATCTGTCACCTTGTTGAGGGCTACTTTCTTTTTCCGCCGCGATTCAGTTACACAATAGTGGTACCGCAGCAACTGCATTACTCCTCTAGAGTAAGATGGTGTATTTGTAACAGAAGTTAATTAGTAGAGCCGGCCGGAGTGGCCGAGCGGTTCTAGGCGCTACAGTCTGGAACCGCGCGACCACAACGGTCGCAGGTTCGAATCCTGCCTCGGGCATGGATGTGTGTGATGTCCTTAGGTTAGTTAGGTTTAGGTAGTTCTAAAAGTTCTAGGGGACTGACGACCTCAGAAGTTAAGTCCCATAGTGCTCAGAACCCTTTTAACCCTTTTTTTGCTTAATAGAACGAAAAACCAGTCCAAGTTGCAAATATTTTATTTTTCATTAGATGACTAGTTTCGGGCCTAGACTCATTTCCAAATCAGCATAACAAAGTCGAAACTGGCATTACCGAAGATGTCAACAAAATTTTTGCAACTTGGACTGGTTTACCGGCTTCTGATTAACAGAAGTTGCTGACCGAAGTTTCTCTAACATGCTGGAAGTTCCTCAAGATGTTACTTTTTTCTTGCTGATTCTTTCTACATGTTTCGATGACAACAGGTTTTTCTCTTATTATCGGCAGTAAGTAACGTGGATCCCTATTCATACGCAAAACTGTTTCTAACTCCAGAAGAATCAAAATGTAGTAACGTATATGTTTGCAAAGTATTTACAGATTCACCACTGATGATGTCTTGACAATAAACGCGAAACGTCTGGCACAACATTATATTAAAATTAGAGTGAGCTGAAGACGGATAAAAAGTAAATAGTCACTGTTATACAACAGTTGTTGCGGAAAATGGCCATCCGGACAAACATGTAAGGTTTTTTTTGTTAATTGATGCAATCTTGGTGTAAAGGAGTATTATTTGTGAGCTACTTCAATCTTGTTATTCGAGTTCTAGTGGTGTATACTTAGTCGCAACGATATTACAGTTCTGATGATCTTGTGTAAACTCAGGGAAGAATACAGAGCCAACTTGGTTAGGAAATACGGAATCTTCCACCGACTGTTTTGAGTTTAATATTCTTGCAGCTAACAAGCGATAGAACCGCTTTAAATGTGAATAAGAATGCGGAGTAAATTATTTTGGCAGATACTGTATTTTACGTGATACAGAATTATCTTTCAGGGGTATTGATTTTTTATAAAATGAGTAACATTTTTAGTTCATTTTCCTTGATGTAAAATTAATTCACACAAACCTTCAGTTGAAGGCGGTTGATTCTATGAGTCATATGCATTTTTCATGTGTTTCCATTTCTTTACTGGCAGCTCCGTCAAGTGAACGAGTTACATTACCTCGGATAACCTCTGCAGTGAGCCTAAGTTAACATTGCGTAATATTTTTAACAACGTCACGTTAACGTGAATGGTACACTATGATACATTTCTGACAAGTCTTTTGGCGAAGAAGTGGGTTGCCGAATAAAAAACATTACATGCAGTTACAAAAAAGTACTGCTGTTCGTATCTTCGTAACGAATGAAGTTACAAGAAAAGCAGTTATGCTGGTTAATGTTCCCCTCGTAACTTCACAACATTACCTTGCAGTATTTTTTTGATTTGCTTGTGACAAACAGTTATTTGACAGCGATCGAGATACTATAACGGGATTGCTTGGGCTATTTTATCTGTTTATTTAATTTCATTCAAGCAATTACTCTCAGCAAACATCAGAACAGTGCCAAATAATAGGCCTCTGAATTTTTTAGACAAACCTTGCTGCCTTATAAAGCACAGGCAGCGGCTTCGAGGCCCGTGTAGGACATGAGTAAACATTATAAATTACGAGACAGTGAATGTTTTTTAAATGTGTAAAACAACTTCACGTTACGCATTGTTGTATGTTTTGACATAGTTTTGAAATTAATCTAATTTCAAGCGATCTTTATAATTAAATTTAATATTGCAGTTAACAAAATATCCTCAAACGAAGTAGCTGGACTTCGTGAGAAAAACACATTCTGGGAAGAAAAAAGAATAGACCGCAGACAGATTTCTGGCAGGTTAACTGTAACAATTGGTAATCACAACGGTTAAACAGAAATAAGGCAGCATTCTCATTCTTTTACAGCAAAAGAAAATCCTCTGAGAAAGTATTGTGTATTTGATTTACATTTTCATCAAGACAGGCATTTTTCTACTTTCCCGTACGAGCAGCGATGTTATCATTTCGTAATTCTCTTTTTTTATTTGCATAGTACATATAAAACAATCATAGAGTTGGCTGACGATGGAGTTGTATAACTCCGAAATCGATAAAACATTGTAAAAATGAACAGTAAAAATAAACACAGCTGACTGGAACATTCCAAACTAAGAGAGCTCCTGCGAGAAAACTGAAACCTTCTCTTCTGTTCCATTAAAGTCACCTGCGTATGAAGACGCCTTTCGATAAAATAAAACAAACCAAAATAAAAAATTCTGGATCAGGAAAGGTCTTGAGCTTTAGAATATGATCCTATTGTTTCACTACCGAATCACCTCTGTCAGTCACTTCTTCATTGACGCCAACACTAACACATTTTCACTCCAATGAACACCCACGTATCTTCATTCTGTTGATTCTATCAAGCGTCATTCGCAAATAGTTCGTGATGAGGATTACACATATCAGTGCTACTAAATTACGAGTTACATAACAAGAAAAGAGGGAACATTTCCGAAGAGGTTTTTCTTAGTTTCGTAGCATTACACACGCTATAATGTGCTTAGAACGGTCAATAAATCAATAAGCGAATTGTGAACTTGTTCTTTAGCTTTCATTTAAAGCTCTGTATGACTTTAACGCCGGAAAAATTACAATTTGGCAAATAAGCTGAACGTTTTCCAATGTCCGAATGAAAATGTTTTTGAAGTATCAGAAAATTCCTCTACTGCAGAAATACAGCAATCTTAACGAGCCTAACATCCATTTCCGTGTGCCCTTCTTATGCAAATATGCATAGCACATCGTACTGGACGTTTTCGAGATATCTGAACAAGGCACAAGTCTAGGATCTGGATGAAGGATGTGCTGATAGAACTTATCAAAGTAGTTTAAAAAAAATTTATAAACAGCGAAGATTGACTTGTAAAATACGTTGTATCGTTCTTGGAAATAATAAAATAAATTGTATTGAAACTGTAATGGAGTGAAATACTTGTAATCTCCTGTACATTAAGGGGCGCTCATTTTTTATCAGTATCCTTAAACTGATAAACGTGCTTGGACAGCATTTTCAATAACGTTTGACAACTGCATTTCATTCTCATCGTGTGGAAAAGAAATATCAGTCGCTTCTTTTTGGCAGTTTCGGTGATTTTCTCAGAATGTTTGTGTAATTTGTGGGATTTTCTCTTTATATGTATGCTCTCTGTATGCACTGAGCTGAAAAATTTATCTTATGTTTTTTCTATCTTTTTGTATGTCTGTAATCACTGTTGCGATACGTCGAAGCATTCAGCTTTTTTATTATGACGTGATGCCTTAATTTTGCGTTCTGGGATACTGATGTTTTTACTGTGCCAGTTTCAAGATTATAATGCTTTGATTTAGATTAGTGACCCGATCTCTCGTAAGTGTTTCAACTTAGTTTCTTCACTAACATCAGTTGAAGGAGTGTCTCCTCTAACTTTTCTTATAATTAAAAGAAAAAATAGAAATAAACACTAAAAACTGAAATATTAAGACCTTTTTATACCGGAATTTGAACACATTATCGTGTTACAGGATACCAACTGTTGTCAACTGGTTTCAACAATTGAAGCGTACGTAACAGCAACACGTAACGCATGTATTTTCTGTTAGACTACGCCTTCAAGATGTGTCACCGTAAGTTTCGGCATACATAGGCTGTAAATCGTGAAGGTTGCACGTGTCTAAGAGAGACTGTGTAAGAGAGATTTAATCTTAAATATTCCTCTGACATGAACGTCAACAGCATAAAGCCTAAAGTGATACATGATTCTCCGTGCTGAACATGTTTGCTTTGTAGTGATTTTGCTCGACTGAGAAAAGAGGCGTATCGTGCTCCAGACGTAAACATAAAGCGAGAAGGATAGCCTTCAATTACTTTCAGACCTGTTCCCCTCTCTCTCCAGACTGCACACACGTTCGTGTCGTCACCCTTGCGGACGTCTCCGCCTCGTCCAAGAATCAACATTTTTACCGAGCCGAGCACGCGCGAGCTGATAACCCGAAGTTTGTAGCTCAGATATCTAAGGACAGTGTTCTAAGTGCCACTTCTTACTGTAAAACTCGGCACGCAATTTTCTTATTAAATCACGAGAGAGGAGCTCTACAATTTCTGAGCTCCAAACCCGTGCACGCGAGGCACTGCACGCAAGACGATTCGCGATTTTCAAACTATAATTCGCCGCCTAACGGCGCGACTCTTTCGCTAAGTTTGCCTGATTTGCAAATTGAATGTAATCGGTACGTTGACATGTTGCCCCGTAATTAGCGCAGAAAAATGCATATCGCAAAAATTGACTTCTGTTGTTTCTCTCCTTTCAGAAATAATGATTTTTTATTACCACTGCATGCTGTCTCTAGTCCTGGACAGAAATTAGCAGTGATGGTTTTGTCAGTTTCCTCCGTATAAAAAACATAAATAAAACTCTTTCACACACTTTCAGGAATGGTGGAAGCTCCAGAAACGTATAAAAATATGTAATGTCCAACATGTTTTACTGTACTCTAGAAAGGTAGTAACTAGTGGCAAGCGTGCTTCGCGAAGAAAATGATCTACAATCCCTGCGTGAAATTTTCCATGGTCTGGGTGATATTGGTGATAGCGGTATATTTAAATGATGTTTTCCACAATATTTGGATTATCAGGGGTAGAAGCGTTTCGTGTGAGAGACAGGTAACTGATTTCGAAGTGTTGTTTACTAAGCCTGCAGAAGCCGCCAAAATTATTCACCAAACTCCGATCTCGTACGAGCTTGTCAGACAGTCATTAATTCGAAAGTGTAAGGAAGAGTCAACAAAAGCTCCAAAGCAGCGTAAATTTCAACCAATGAAAACACAGAGAGAAGTCATACCAGGACTTAATTTATTCTCCCGGAAACGTGCTTGAGCTCGTAGCATGACTCTTTTACTGTCTTTGCTTGTTTCCATTGCTGGAATTTTATGAAGTTTAAGAGTCTATATTCCAAAAGTAAGATCTGAATGTCTCCCGTCCTTTCATTTTAGGTTTTCTTTGTTTATATTGTTGTCTTATTGTGTAAGTTTATACAAAGAGGAGTCCGTGATTTTCTCTGAGGATTTTAAAAGTGTAACTTGTTCCCGCCTCAAGAGTTTTTCAACGACTGCCCAAGGTTTACATACAGCGAGCACACTATAATTATCAAATCTGCGATAAAAACCATACCTATTCTCCTATTTGTCTCATTTTCTCATCATTTTATGAAAGCTTTATTTTTCCAGTTTATATGCAATCCACGTCAATGAGTGTAATAACAATAAAATGGACTTTCTTCACCAGCAGTCTCGTTTCCTAAATGTGGCGTATCATCAGAAGACACTACTTCAAAATTAATGTCTATGAAGTAAACATATTATGATGTCAAGTTTTCATGAATTCATTTGTCGTGACGTTTTTTGTGTCTTACAGATGAATCAATGAATAGGAAATTCGACATGGTTTTTGTATAATGCCGATGTTTAACTGCGAAGTAGTATGTTTTATATTAGGGTTCATGTGTCTTTTATCAACGTAACCTCCCTCAGCTACGGTTGCTTTAACGATCCAAAGCCTAAGAAAATTTGTGAACCGAGAGAATAGAAGTTCGGCTCTGAAATATGTATAGGTTCAATAAAAAAACCGAAATTCTTACGTTCAGTGGGTGTTCATTGAGAAAGAACATTCCACCAAGTACGTTTACGAACAGTGTTAATAAAACGATTGTAGTCATTATATTGTGGATAGGATTACAGTAAACAGATCCCGAGAAAAACAGCAAGTAACACTCTGCCGAGAATCCATGTTCGACTACAGGTCTGGGTGGGTAAGCCGGTTCTAACACGAGAAAAAGACAAGAGCACACCAGGTCCAATAGCATTTTACCCTATTCGATGTAGCTTTCCTTTTAATTACAATGATTCGAGTATTTATTGATGTTACAGCTCTTTTTCCTAGGTAATAACTATCTGATACGCTCCTGCTTCGTGAATAAATGATAGCCATTTGCTACGACAACTAGATACATCTGCTTAAAACTAAATTGCACTCAACTGCTCTCTCCATTGCCCAGTAGTGGCAACTTGCCTCCGTTAGCGAGCACTCGCAATGCTAGTTCTACGCAATTCTTGGTTCGCGAACTGCGTTCCGTTTCTTATAAATGATCTTTTAACTTGTCGACCTGCTCACCTGTGATTAAAACAGAAACTCGTCGCATACAACCTTTTGATATCAAGCGAGCTTCTGTTTTGGGTTACCTTCCGGAACATTAACGCTGTACAAGAACGGTGCACACGGTCCTCTGTGACAAAACGATAGTCTTGGATACTCTCCCTCTACACCAGCAATTTTTTTTCATTCAAAGTAGAAATCACCTGCCATTTTTTTAGCCTAATGTGAATATGTTTAGGCGAGGCGTTGCATTAAAGCCATGAACTTTAAAAATTACGTGTTGTGCAACATAAGGATAACCTAATGTCTTCTTCTTTTCATGATTTCCGTGAGGTATATGGATTACACACATTGTCAGTAAAATTTAATAGCAGTTATTCTAATCTAGTAAAACTGTGAAATTTTTTTTATGTTTTCATATTTTAATAGCGCTTGTACAATTAAAAATTCGATTCAGCGTGCAAACCAAGAGCACTGCATTCTTTATTGTTATAAAGATGAACGAAAAGTTAACGAATTACTCGGGCAAAATGTATCATTCTTCAGTTGGTTATTTTATTTTTTTCAATTGGCATAAAATGATAATTTGGCTGAAGCTGCCTCTCTTCAAACGACTGCACGAATAATTTTCAAAAGGTATCGTAGACCTACTCGAGTTTGCTCAGTTACGCGAGTACGTAACCGCCTTCATCGCAGATGTTGTGATCACTTGACTGCCTTTATATAACCACCACCAAACACTCCTTGTTTATCCTCAATCACTACTGGAACGCTGCCACACGTCTCCACCACAATTATTTTGTAACAGAATTCCGTCCTCAGTTACACTCCACTACTTATTATCTTATTCGCTCAAAATCCTTTGCATGATACTACACCATCTCACATAAAGTATTGTACCTCTATACAGAAAAGTATTCTATATTATTTGTCCTAGTAGTTATCAACAGAACATGCATTTACTTTTCTCAGTCAAATCATCTAAATATTATAAAACTTAGTTATTATGAAAAAATTACCCGAAGAAACATATTTCGAATGCCTGAATCTGTGTAAAATATCTATTTCAGTAACTTTTCTTCAAAGATGCGAAGCTACGGTTAATGTTTAATAGTTTTGTCACTTGTTACCTTAACACTAAATATTTTTGAAAAATACTGAAGAAATCATTTCTTGTGGTTCTGTTTTTCAGTGGACTTCATTTCAGATTTCCTAAAGTACATGCAAAACAATAAGTATTCGTATATATTTATCACGCACTCTAACGAGGTTGAGAACTTGAATAACACTTTTATGCAAAAATTCGTAATACTTAATACCTGCCGCATGAATCGGAAAGTAGTTATTTCATGGTAACCATATGGCAAGTGGTCACATCTTCTCGAAACTTTATGCAGCGCGGACTTATTATGGAAAGAAAAATGCCGAAGATAGTAAAACGATTATGAAATTATATTGAGCTCTTACACAGTATGAACGTAACCATATAATAAGTGTAATAGGTAACATCCATACCGCAAGGGTTGCATGAAACTCTCTTTCCATCGTTAACTTAATGTCATTGTCATTTAAATTAATTTCTGATTTAGAGCTAGCACAGAAAAGAATAGAAGAATGCGGAAAGCGCGTAATAAACGTTCAGTGAAATCAGTTTACTGTATAATATTTACGTCGACAGCTGAAACTTTTTTTCCATGGAATTTACTGCAGTAAACACTATTACATTTGCATGTGTTAACTAACAAATGAATAATAAAATAGCACTTTACAATGCAGTCAACTTACTCTGTTTTATGAGAACTGTTGTTGAAAGCCTGTGACTTCAAAAACAGTGATTTTTGCTGCTAGCAGATTAAGTTATTTTCAGACAACGCTGGACACGTTTCGGAAATTATTTGTAACTGCAAGAGCACTTTACATGTCAGATGCGACTTTTGTTTTTTTGGAAACAGCTGCATAGTTACTATAGCTTAAATGTAATGTGAATTGACCGAAATGACGCACTCACTCGAACATGGTGGATCTCATGTTTGAGATGTTATCTGTATGAAATAACGAAACAAATGACAGTGAGAATAATTACTTGAAACTCGTGTATTTTTTTAACAAAAAATAGACTGCCAAAAGAAAATGCATTAGAAATAAAAGTTGTTAACACGCAAAACTGATCATTTGTAAACAAATAATTTCTACTTCTATGTATCGTGTAATTAGTGCAAACTATCTAACACACACCAAGCTAAGCATTTGCTACGTATTTTAGTGCCGCAGTGTTAGATTATTTCTTTTAGGGTACAAACTGATTGCGAGGTACTAATCGTAGCCTACAGATCCAAAATATGTTGCCAGTTAAACATATTTGAAGCTCACTTTCTCATACTACTACATAATGTAACACAGTCTGACAGCTTGGTTCAGATGTTTCCCTAGCAACATGAACGCTCTACGTTTATTCAAAAAACAAATCTGTGGATGCGTGATATACATATTAATCACTCTGTGCAAATTTCTTTTCAAATGCAGAAAGTGAATAGGATATCGCTAAAAGTATATTTGGTATCACCTGGAATCTATAATAATTTCTTCCACTGAAAAATATATTTTACGAAATTCACGTACTTCAAGGTCAGTTCAAATAGTACTTCACAAGAAGCAATTATCGAAGGTCTACTTCCTCCCTTTTTAAAACAGGTATTTCAATCCTCACTTTTCGTACTATAACTATCTCGAATTATTGAAAGTTTAAATGGAAAAGTTGTTCCAAAACCCACACCTCTTTTGCAAAGAGGGAGCAAAATCAACAACTGCCGACGTGACCAAAATCTCTACCGGAAGCAGTGCAGTTATGTAATTGTTCATGTTACATATTCGATGTGTATTAGCATCAGCTTTAAGAGTTGTCGTACTACAGCGCAACATGCATCAATAAATATACAGAAAAAGAGTTTCGCTGTTACTTACGCAACGCCGTCGGGACGCCTTTCGTATAACCTCAAAACTATTTTCTTCTGTGTTCCTCATGTCACTCAGTTTCAGACACACCTCGGTAAGGGTAAAGTGCTAAGTCTTTCGACGAGAGTCAGTCAGGAAAAATAAAATACAAAGTAAAATATTACGACAACGAGAAAAAAAACGTGTACACAGTCAACTATTTCTCAAAGATGATACAGCATTATGCTGTTCTACAGCAGCACATTAAGCTGATTCTTCCTTTTCGCACACAGAGATAAAGAAATAGCTGGAACTTAGAAACGTAAGTGGGTCATTAAGAAGCGAAAATAATGAAATTATGTGCTCAACTCCCTCCCCCCCCCCTCCCCGAGATGATGTGCTCATCTGTCTTATAATGCATGGCTTTTTTCCTATACAACAAACGGGTACATTACACTTTACATAGAATTTAACTGATTCGAGTCGAAATTATGTAAGCTGAATGAAACAAAGGGTGTCCCCGTACCTATAATTGACTTTTTTTTTAGAGAAAAGTATTTGTGTTTCATCATATGAGGTATATAACCGTATTTTTTTGCGAAATTTTCTGTAACAGAGATAGTTATCAGCGTAAAATTTGGTAATGTAATCATTCTCCGAGAGACTAAATGAACAGAAAGACTGTTAATATTCCGTATTCAACGGTAATAGCAGAAGTGAGGGCGTGAGTTCGTCGTTTAAAATGCTCCCTATATCATCTTTTATCTTCCAGCAAATTTTGAAATTTTTTCGTATGTTAACAAGGCATAAACTCCTCACAGATGCTCAAAATGCCTTCCGCTTGCCACTACAGACGGTGCGTCATGATCTCTCAGACCTTTCCAGTCAATGTCTGAAGATGTCGAATTGTTTCGCACGTTTCAGTGACGCTATAATGAAGCCTCATGGCGTTATGAATGTCAGGTGGCCCTACAGATGACGAGGTCATTATAGAGGGAGTGAAAGTTTAGACTTAAGGAGGAAAAGAAAGAAAAAAGGCAGTTTCGTCTTAAAAGAACGTATCAGACCATTTGCCTTTTTATATTTAGATAAGACTCGGAAAACCTAAATCCAGATGGCCAGACAGAGTTTTTAATTTCTTCTTACAGTCGCTCTGTCTTGTGTCTACGATCATTCGTGTGAGTCGCTCTCGAAATTAGTAGCCTACCACTGTTAAGTCTTTAGTTCACTCGCTCTTGCTATCCATGCCGAAGCTTCAAAACAGATGAACTACAAATGCGTACAAAGATAAAATGTAAACATAGCTATGTATTGGCTAAGCGACTACTTGTCGCTGCTCTGATGATGGCTGCAAAGCCGAAATAGAAAATCGGTTTTAATAAAATAGCATTTCGACAAAACGTTGACTGTTACAATCTAATCAGTTACAAATATCACAGGTCGCCTTAACATGTCCAAACAACCACAATGAAATGAAAACATGACCCACCACGCCGCAGCATTTATAATGAGTGTCTCAGCAGACTGACTTGCGTCGATACTATCACTTGTAAGGTGTACTGCTATCTTTGATGTCATAACGTATCGATATTTTACTCCGTACTTATCGCTCGCTTCTGGAGCTTTCGGAACCGAGCGGAGGGAGTGCTGTGGTGCTGTAGAATGACAACAATGCCTCAGCGCTGGTGGTGACACGACGTTTTGGCGTGGGCGGGAGGCTCGGTGTTCGTAAGAGAAGGTATTTCAGTTCTTTCGCGGTCAGCCATCGTGGCCGAATGGTTCTAGGCGCTTCAGTCCAGAACCGCGCTGCTGCTACGGTCGCAGGTTCGAATCCTGCCTGGGGCATGGATGTCTGTGATGTCCTTAGGTTAGTTCGGTTTAAGTAGTTCTAAGTCTAGGGGACTGAAGACCTCAGAAGTTAAGTCCCATAGTGCTTAGAGCCATTTTTTGCGTTCTTTCACGGATTAATTAAGATATTTGTGATTGATACGGTGTCATGTTTGAGAATCACGTACTGTTGTGGAGAAACATGTTGATAGTAGAACGTAAACGAAAATGCTTCCGTGATCAGTGACTACCTCTTTAATTAGAAATCCAACGTAGCAATGTTTACCTTAATCTTAGTGCGAAACAAGCTTAACTGGTAAACCAGACTGGATGAATGAAAGCATTGCTAGGGAAGTACGCTACTTGCAAAATGGGCGATAAACCAAAGTAATTTGACCTGTACTGATATTATTTCAAAGTGACATTTTCAAGTCATTAATTGAATAACTTAAATATTTGAGAAGTATAAAAGACACGTAGTCACATTAGGTTCAGTTTTATTACGTAACGAAGCGTGATCTCTATGTAAAAAAAATCTCTATGCAAAGCTCCCACACTTGCGTAGGACTGCCACAAAAATAAAGCAGGGAACACTTTATCGAGAGGGACGAGGAGCTTTACATGTGTTGCCGTGACAGGGACAGTAACCGTAACAACAGGGAACAGCAGTAACTTTACGTCCTCAGTGATCCAAGAAAATGAATTTTAAATTGTGGTTAAAAACTTTAGTAGTAGTTTTTTTATCTGGAAAATTGATGAATTTAAAGTAAAAAAAAAATAAAAATAAGGAAGTAATTGGTCATTTTACTTCTTGTTTTGGTGCGAGTAAATGAGAAGTCCCTTCTCCTTGAGCCGTATTACGACTCATGAGAACTGCTTCACTTAATTTAACAATGCGTAATTTTACACGTATTTGTCACATTGCATCTCACAAGTGACAACACAGCTACTCAGTGTCGTAAGAATACGATATACATGTAGATACCTCAGGAGTTAGAGAAGAAAACAAAAGAGCAGAGGAGAGAAAAATTGAGAAAACATTGAGGGTAAAAATTAGAGTTGCTCAGCCGTCATAATGACGCTTGTTATAGCTAAACTGTAATAACAGTTAAATGCTGTGCCGTACTCAGATTTACTAATATTAGCGAAATAAGGTCGCTAGTAATCTCGTCTGCGGTAGCAGCGCAGCCAGTTTTTTTACCTCTCGTCTATATATTCACGACGGTATGTTACCTTGAGTTGTGAGAGGACATTACTTTGACAACTCATTCATTATCGTCTACTGTTCAGACCTGTGAGCGATATGATCGCTGTGTTGTCACTGCGGATAGCGGACCAGAGCAGCAAACTTTTTGCACTTTTATTTTAATTAAGTGCTAAACTCGTTTTATGAGGGAATTGTCCTGTGACGCTCTGTTACGCAAATTCAGGCTCGGCATGATAGCGTTAAACCGTTTATACTGTCTTGAAGAACATCACAGCTATTTCCCTCAGAGAGCCGCATTGACTGAACAAGTTTTATTTATAGTTCTTCCTCACAAACTAGTGGACGCCGGACTAACAAAGCCGGCCGTCAGGTTTCTAATCCCTGTGAAAGGGTCCTCGTATATCCCTTCTGTTTATTTTATTTACTTATTTATTTAATGTTTTTCTGAGTCACAGAATGGTTCATTAAGGTTGGGCTGCATTCAGTTTCTTCCCCGATAGTCATATAAATATTTCAGCGTTATATTTCTTATGATAAAGTTGATGTTACTGACGAAAAATGTGTATTAAAATTCTGTGAGAAAATCTAGATTGAATTACGAAATAAATTTTACTTTGAACCAAGTTTTTGTACTTACGGGGCTTCATTCTCAGTTACAGCCACCCGTTTTAGCTTAATGGACTACAGACACGCTAAGTTCTTCAACGATTTTTTTTTCTTTTTACGTCAGTCTACCGACCAAATTACGACACATAGATACATTTTTCCACGTCAGAACATCACTCACAAAAGTAGTAGTATAAAAAATAAAAATTAGTGGATGTGAAAGTGCTAGTGTGATGAGTGGAGCGTAACTAGTTTCTGTCTACAAGTAGGAAGGAACGTTAGTGTTTAACGACAAGTCGACGACGAATCTTTAAAGACGTTGAAAAAGCAGGGGTGGGGGAAGAAGTGGGGAGGAAACTGCGTGTGTTGATTTTAAAGGAACCGTCTTACCATTTGCCTTAAGCAATTTAGGGAAACTTCGGGGAAACGTAAACCTATATAGCTGGACGGAGATTTCAACTGGCGTTCTCTGAAATGTGAGCACAGTTGCTCACCACTGACTCATATAGTTCGTTCCACTCCATGAGAAAGGCAACAGAATCAACCCTATACTGCCTTATTATACCAATTACAACAATGACATTCATCAGTCATAAAGATTTTGGTAATTTTATACACCATGAATGTCATCAAAAAATCGTGACGAAAAATGAAAACACCTACAGCCGTCTTTATGATTTTATTTTATTTTGTCGCTACCAGTTTCGACGCTTCATTGCGTCTCTTCAGGCTGTTTTGATTTGGTACAGGTTGATACGATCCCCATGCATGACCCATCAGTTGCCAGAATTACTGGATTCGCAGATAATGTGTCAGCACTCCAACCATCAACTGTCAAATCACAGTTGACAGTTGATGGCTGGAGTGCTGACACATTGTCTGTGAAGCGGGACTTATCACTGAAGACAGTTCTGCTCCATTCAATAAGATTTCAGGCCGAATGATTTCGACACCACTGCTTTTTGGTGTACGGAGGTCAATGGTAGTCGGCGCAAAGGGCGCCATGAGCTCATTTCCCGTTTCTAAGCCTCTTATTAATGATCCTTGAGGTCACTCCAGCACCAGTTGCACGTCGGATTGATTATAGTGACGAGTCCGGGACTCTGAGTGCCTCTCTGACGATTGCTCTGTGATCACGTTCTATCGTCTCTCTGGGTAGACCGTTTCTTCACCCATTCATGCCAACATCGTCGAACACTGACATTGCTCCTACAGAAATGTCGAGCGATTCGCCTATTACACCAACCGGCTCTCTCAAATTTTGACATCAGTGTACATTGTTCACGCACCAGTCTGCGAAGCATAGTTATTCTCCAAGTGAGAACACTGAATGAAATTCGCAAAGACTTTACTCCCGGGTATCGACGTTTCCCCTGTTTACTACCCTTGCCACTAGAACTCTGAAACTGCGTTGAAGCGTCGCACATTCATCCGTCGGCGACCGGTAAAGTTCACAATTTTGCGTTTTCCGTCGATACCTGTACGAATAGCAGATTGTGACTATCTTCTTCTGGTGCGTTGTTTTGGTTTTGTCTCAGAGTGTATGTTAAATTAAATACACTGAAGACCCAAGAATATGATGCATCTGCCTAATATCGTGAAGGGCCCCAGCGATCACATAGAAGTGCCGCAACACGACGTGCTATGGACTCGATAATGTCCGAAATAGTGCTGTAGGAAACTAATTCCATGAATCTTGCAGGGCTGTCCATAAATCCGTAAGAGTACGAGGGGGTGGAGATCTGTTACAAGACTGCGCGTCGTAGCCGCGCGGTCTTGAGTGCCTTGTCACGGCTCCCCACGTCGGAGGTTCAACCCTCCCTCGGACATGGGTGTGTGTGTTGTCCATAGCGTAAGTTAGTTTCAGTTAGATTAAGTAGTCTGTAGGCTTACGGACCGATAAAATGTAAATGTCGTGTGACTAGGGCCTCCCGTCGGGTAGACCGTTCGCCGGGTGCAAGTCTTTCGATTTGACGCAACTTCGGCGGCTTGCGCTTCGATGTGGATGAAATGATGATGATTAGGACAACACAACACCCAGTCTCTGAGCGGAGAAAATCTCCAACCCAGCCGGCAATCGAACCCGGGCCTCTAGGACTGACATTCTCTCGCGCTGACCACTCAGCTACCGGGGGCGGACTACGGACCGATGACCTCAGAGGTTTGGTCCCGTAAGACCTTAACACATCCTTCCAAATCTGCTCAATAATGTTCATGTCTGGGGAGTTTTGTGGCTAGCGGAAGTCTTTCAATTCAGAAGAGTGTTCCTGCAGCCTCTCTGTAGCAATTCTGGACATGTGGGATGTCGCAGTGTCCTGCTGGAATTGTCCAAGTCCGTCGAAATGCACAATGGACATGATCAATATAGGTTATCAGACAGGATTCTTACGTACGTGTCACCTGCCAGAGTCGTATCTAGACGTATCGGGAGTCCCATGTCACTCAAACTGCACACGCCCCACTCCATTACAGAGCTTCCACCAGCTTGAACAGTCCCCAACTGACATGCAGTGTTCATGGATTCATGAGGTTGTCTCCATACCCGTTCACGTCCATCAGCTCGATGCGATTTGAAACAAGACTTGTCCGACCAGCCAACATGTTTACAGTCATCAACAGGTCAATATCGGTGTTGACGTGCCCAGGCGAGGCGTAAAGCTTTGTGTCGTGCAGTCATCAAGGGTACACGAGTGGGCCTTCTGCTCCGAAATCCCATATCGATGACGTTTCGTTAAATGGTTTGCGCGCTGACACTTATTGATGGCCCAGCATTGCAATCTGCAACAGTTTGCGGAAGAGCTGCACTTCTGTCACGTTGAACAAATCTCTTCAGTCGTCGTTGGTCCCATTCTTGTGGGATCTCTTGCCGGTCGCAGCGATGTCAGAGATTTGAAGTTTTGCCGGATTCCTGATATTCACGGCACTTTCGTTAAACGGTCGTACGAGAAAACCCCCACTTCATCGCTACTTCGGAGATTCTGTGTCCCATCGCTCGTACGCCGACTGTAACACCACTTTCAGACTAGCTTAAATCTTGATAACCTGCCATTGTAGCAGCAGCAACCGATCTAACAACTGCGTCAGACACTTGTTGTCTTATATAGGCGATGCCGACCGCAGCACCGTATTCAGCCCCTTTACATATCTTTGTATTTGAATACGCATGCCTATACCAGTTTCTTTGGCTCTTTAGTGTATAAGACAAATAAAAGTGACTGGTAGCAGAAAATACACATAAACAAACTTTGATTTTATCCATACTGGATGACAGGTCGTGGTTGTCAATACACATGTTAAAAAATATATCGGCTCAATCACTTGTTTATAGTGTAAAACACTAAGACTGACGCGTTTCGAAAGTCAAGCTTCCATCATCAGAATAATAAAAAGTAAAAGAACCTGTTAAAACTCGCTAAAATGGAACATGCACCAGGCACAGTAAAATTGATAATAAAATTAAAACATCGTGGCTACTTCCCTTGTTGCAGCCGTGTCTTCCAAGGTGCATCTCCACGTAGCCGTCAAAATTAAAAAAAAAAAAACAAAAAGCTCTAAAATGGTGTCGCCTATGGTGTTCAACATCTAACGACATGGCTCTCTCCTCTATCGGTGTAAACCGCCCGTGCGTCTTCGTTGATACCACACACCACGTAGCCAAACACGACACTGAAACACGAGTCAGCTCACGCGCAAGTAAACAAGGAAGTCACAGAGATGTCTATGCAAACAGATAACATATACATGTTCCAAGGACCTCATGAAAGATGGCATCCTGCCAATTGCTAAAAATGGAGTTACTAAAAGAAACCAGTGAAACGTTTAAAAAAGTTATTTGTATCACCTGTTGGCTGTTCATTCAGTGTGTTTTGATTATCCACGCTACGTATCGTAATTTCCAGCTGTTCTAGTAGATCCAGCTTTTGCCTTTGTCCTGTCTGTGTAAAATAACGAGATCTTGATCCGTTCCCAACATGGTGTGTCCCGTTTCCCAAATGTGCGTGGATACAGCTGACTTTTCGAAATTATTAAGCCGGAAAGCATCGCTATGTTCTTTGTAACGTACTTTAAAGGACCTACCAGTTTGGCCTACATAGCTTGCCTTGCACGTGTTACACTGAATTTTATAGACCCTAGCTCTCTCATATTTATCGCTTTCCTGCTGTAAATTATTTCTTAGTTTAAACCGCAGCGTATTATTGGTCTGAAAAGCGGTATCAGCTTAAAAAGGTTTGAAGATGTTAGCCACTTTTTGCGAAATATCACTGAAGTATGGTACTGTGACTCTCGTAATATTATTTGCGGTATTCTTCCTAGTAATCTTAGTGTTTTACACTATAAACAAGTGGTTGAGCCGATATATTTTTTAACAAATAAACAAAGTTTCAGTGTGTTTTCTTCAGTTGCAAGCGCCTGTATGGGACAGTGACACGTACACCGCCCAGAGTTGCTCTTTAAGGAACGCACAAGTCAACGGAAGCTGCACCAACTCGTGTGTGGTTGGGATCAATGCTGGCCTGCGAGTGTCTGACTCACCTGCTAGCGGCCCCCATCTGAGTGTTGGGTAGCCTGTCGGCTCTCAGACACGTGCAGCTTTTGTTCTCATTTGGTTGCCGGGCGTAGCTCTCCGGAGCGGCTGTCGGAAGGTCTCGCTGGCCGTCAGGGGGACTTAGGCTCGCCGGCTCGGCCCGACAGCCTCGGAGTTGACGTCTGCTGGAATTAATTGAAACTGGTGCCCGCCGGCGTTTCAGCTGCGAGCGGGAAACGGTACCAAGCCTCGTAGTCCTCACTCAGCCCATATGATTCTCCTTGCGGCTATACGTATCGAGTTCAATATCAAGCTCGACGGAAAATCCGCTGTAGTTTGCTAGAGCACGATTACAACAAATACTCGCAAGCGTTCTACAGTTGTTTATGTTCGAGTATTATGACTTTTCTGGAGACTAGAAATCTACTCTGTAGGAATCAGCATGGGTTTCGAAAAAGACGATCGTGTGAAACCCAGCTCGCGCTATTCGTCCACGTGACTCAGAGGGCCATAGACACGGGTTCCCAGGTAGATGCCGTGTTTCTTGATTTCCGCAAGGCGTTCGATACAGTTCCTCACAGTCGTTTAACGAACAAAGTAAGAGCATATGGACTATTGGTTGCCGGCCTGGACAACAGAACGCAGTATGTCATTCTCAATGGAGAGAAGTCTTCCAAAGTAGGAGTGATTTCAGGTGTGCCGCAGGGGAGTGTCCTAGGACAGTTGCTATTCACAATTTACATAAATGACCTTGTGGGTGACATCGGAAGTTCACTGAGGCTTTTTGCGGATGATGCTGTGGTATATCGAGAGGTTGTAACAATGGAAAATTGTACTGAAATGCAGGAAGATCTGCAGCGAATTGACGCATGGTGCAGGGAATGGCAATTGAATCCCACAAGTGTAATGTGCTGCGAATACATAGAAAGAAAGATCCCTTATCATTTAACTACAAAACAGCAGGTCAGCAACTGGAAGCAGTTAATTCCATAAATTATCTGGGAGTATGCATTAGGAGCGATTTAAAATGGAATGATCATATAAAGTTGATCGTCGGTAAAGCAGATGCCAGACTGAGATTCATTGGAAGAGTCCTAAGGAAATGCACTCCGAAAACAAAGGAAGTAGGTTACAGTACACTTGTTCGCCCACTGCTTGAATACTGCTCAGCAGTGTGGATCCGTGCCAGATAGGGTTGATAGAAGCGATAGAGAAGACCCAACGGAGAGCAGCGCACTTCGTTACAGGATCATTTAGTAATCACGAAAGCGTAACGGAGATGATAGATAAACCCCAGTGGAAGACTCTGTAGGAGAGACGCTCAGTAGCTCGGTACGGGCTTTTGTTGAAGTTTCGAGAACATACCTTGACCGAGGAGTCAAGCAGTATATTGCTCCCTCCTACGTATATCTCGCGAAGAGACCATGAGGATAAAATCAGAGAGATTAGAGCCCACACAGAGGCATACCGACAATCCTTCTTTCCACGAACAATACGAGACTGGAATAGAAGGGAGAACCGATAGAGGTGCTCAAGGGACCCTCCGCCACACACCGTCAGGTGGCTTGCGGAGTATGGATGTAGATGTAGATGTAGATGTAGACAAACCAAACATCTGGAGCTGGTGCACGCCAGTTACAAAAGTCGATAATGTAAATCAGTGTATCTGGGAATGAACGGCAGAAATTTTAAAACTACGAGCATACAAGAAGCTGGAAGTATGAAAATAGCCCTTCAACCTTTGCAGAAACGGGATGAAACATGGCCAGGAACCATTTAACAGGGAACGGGATATTAAAATTACCAGAATGAAGAATTACAACAGAAGACTCTATCATTACAAGAAAACTTTCACCAAACGCACACACACACACACACACACACACTCACACACGTACACAAAGACAGTCACACAGAATAACACACTCACACACATAACAACACACGCACACATATAGAAAAACAATCAAATATCAGACTTTATGTAGGCATTACAACACGAACAAAAGATGAATGGTAACACACGGTGACAGTTGGTAACACCACACAGTGCACACACATACACACACACACACACAAAATTCGCAGTGAAAAGTTTAAGTGAAGCATTCATATAAATGTTTCCCAAAAAACGCCGAAAAACGGTCACTTCGAGGTTGCAGACCAATAGTGTAAATATGGCTCAAATGGCTCTGAGCACTATGGGACTTAACATCGATGGTCTTCAGTCCTCTAGAACTTAGAACTACTTAAACCTAACTAACCTAAGGACAGCTCACAGCACCCAGCCATCACGAGGCAGAGAAAATCCCTGACCCCGCCAGGAATCGAACCCGGGAACCCGGGCGTGGGAAGCGAGAACGCTACCGCACGACCACGAGATGCGGGCAGTGTAAATATGACTCCAGCACAACACATATGAATTAATAACATCAGAAATCGTAAGTAATGCCATATCGAAATTTGACATCACGAAACTTGTGCAGCAGAAGTTGTTTCTCACGCAGAAAACAAGATAACATCAAGAAAAAATGTAATATATTGTATGTCATTAGTACACATCTCAGTTATGATCGATATGAAACAAACGTGTGCTACAGGGGGCTGAAGATGCTCTACAGATAAAAGAAGCGAAATTCGTATGACACAAAACAAACTGCCTTTCAGTTAGCTGAAAAGAAGGAATACATTTTACTAACACAGAATCAACTAAGGAACGACGTATCGCATATGTAAATGATGACTGAGTTTTTAAAAATTTATTTAAATAGGCTTCGGGCAATGGCCCATACAGCCAAGTACTAGATTTTCAAACGTCAGGCTAAATTATCGTTACTTTATGAATAAGAACAAACTGAAATCTTTAATTTAAAATTTGTACGCATTGTTGTTTTGATGAAGCTTGTCTCTAAAATAAAATATGAAGAAACCAATAAAGAAATAACTACAGTCTTAAAGTATCATCGAAGATAATCTGAGTAATCGGAATTTTAGACCGCCAGACGTACAAATACATTGGTAAATACTTCAGAATTTGTCAAAGCGATCTTTAATTATAATTTGTACTTATCAACTGATTAAAACTCTGAAGTGTGTTAGAACACATAAATATAACAAGGAAACGGAGTAAACTCCAGTGTCCAGGTTTGTTTACAATATTCTACTACTGGCCACTGGTCTACGTATCATCTTCTATTTACACTTTTCTACTTTATTTTTCTGACGGTTAGGCAGATGTAACTAATGAGTATTCATTCTGAAGTACGGTATATGTAATGTGGCGCTATATAAAGCCATGGCTTCCATTAATTCTAGTTTTTTTTTCAAATTTGTTTATGACAAGAACCACTCGGCTTCATCTAATCTATTGTGCCATCATGTGATGTAGTAAGATCACTACTTCTGATGAAGATATTTTTAACATGGTCAAGAGTTTATAAACCTTTATTTGCAACTTGCTGGCTGGTTTTTCCCTCTCTTCAGATATTTATACAGTGTTGGCAGTCCATCTCCTCCTGCTATTCCTGCTGCAATTACAAACTATTTTGCATTGTTACCTTAACTTCGTATCTTTTCCTGCTTTTCCATGCTTTCTTTTACCATCTCAACTCAAGCACCTGTCAATAAACGTTATCTTCTTTGACGGTATCGTAATAAGTTCTTTATCTCTTTAAAATCTCCAGTACTATTTATTTTTTCTGTGCCAACATTTCTTAATATTTTAGCATTCTTAATTATTTTAACTATTTCTGTACAGCTTATCTTCTCATGTTTCCATGTCCGCACCTCAAAGGCCTCCATTCCGTTTTTTCTTCTTGATCGTCCACACCCCACACAAAGCATTTAACCAGTATTTTTCTAAGTTGTCGGTTCTGTTTTCCACTTAGCAGCTTCCTCTTCATGTTGAATGATTGCATAACCATGACACGTTATGGTTTATACTTCTCGACAACATTTTATATTCTCTCTTATTAAGCTGTTTAACTATTCAAAATTTTTGACTTGTTTCTTCCCTTTTTTGTACCGGTGATCATACTCTTGGTTTTCCCTTTAATACTTTGACACGCTGCATTCAAATCATGTGCCACTTTGTTCAGTGCCAGCCCTTTTTCGTCAGAAAGCACAATATTGTCATCAACTTTTACACAATTTGTGCATTTCCACTCATAGCATTACTTTACAGTTTTCCAAAATATATACTGTACTAGATTAGATAGAGACGACAACCTTGTCTGATCCAGCTGTAACCTAGGCATTCGTTTGTTGTCTTTTCTCTATTCTATGCCTTGATTTTCTGCTGTCGATATAGGCTCTTAAATCAGTCCCTTTTCTCTCCAATCCACTGTCTTTTCCCTTTACACCTGTAACATCTTGTCCCGTTGTGCTCTATCAATTACTTTTTCGAAGTCGCTATATACAGCACAAAGTTATATGTTTATCTCGATATACATCTTTCCCTCACAATAATCCTGCTGTACCTCTTGTTCCTCTTCCTCTCCCAAAATCATACCGTTTTTCATCATTTACGTATATACTTCTTTTAAACACTCTGTAACGTTTTCTCTACATTTAGCATTCGGCTGATGGTCTTGAATTCTTCACATTTCTTGTTGTTTCTCTTCTTCTCAGTGTGCGTCATTATCGTCGTCAAGAAGTGCTATGGCCACTTCCCGCGTTCATACCTACCCCTAAGTTAAACTGCAATCTCGTTTAATTCCCTACTTTATAGCCACTTAAATACCTGTGCTAACTCTGCTAGAAGTTCATTCAGCCCAGTTGCTACACATTACGCAATCGAAGAATATTACATGAAAAAGTTTCGAACTGAAAAATTTTTGCCGGCCTGTGTGGCCGAGCGGTTCTAGGCGTTTCAGTCTAGAACCGCGCGACCGCTACGGTTGCAGGTTCGAATCCTGCCTCTGGCATGGATGTGTGTGGTGTCCTTAGGTTAGTTAGGCTTAAGTAGTTCTAAGTTCTAGGGGACTGAGGACCTCAGATGTTACGTCCCATAGTGCTCAGAGCCGTTTGAACAATTTTTTTGAAAAATTTTTGTTTGTAACATACAAAATGGACGTGTCAGTCTGTGGTGTCACCGCCAGACACCACACTTGCTGGGTGGTAGCCTTTAAATCGGCCGCGGTCCGTTAGTAAACGTCGGACCCGCTTGTCACCACTGTCAGCGATTGCAGACCGAGCGCCTCCACACGGCAGGTCTAGAGAGACTTACTAGCACTCGCCCCAGTCGTACAGCCGACTTTGCTAGGAAAGGTTCACTGACAATTACGCTCTCATTTGCCGAGACGATAGTTAGCATAGCCTTCAGCTACGTCATTTGCTACGACCTAGCAAGTCGCCATAGCATTTGATAATTAATATTGTGAAGCTTGTACAGTAACGAGAGATGTTCACCAATTGTGGATTAAAGTTAAGTATTACAGCAACTGCGTCCGTTTTCCACGTTCTCATTTCCTTGTAATGTTCCAGACCTCACGCCAGCCTGCGTGAGCTAAACGCCTGCCTTTCGGCTACCTCCGAGTGGCTTGGCTGTCTTGCCACGCCACTACACAGTCGAATAGGTACAGGTTTACTGTGATCTCCGCATTCGGGGTACGTGTAAAGGAACGATGGAGGGACGCAGTACTGACTCTCTTCTGGCTCTGTTTTGAATACGCACTATAGCGGAACGTCCTCAAGATATTTAAGTCTGTAAATCGTTCTACAAATGCAGTATTCTTCATTACTATTTAAAGCAATGCTAAAACAAAATTAATGAGAACTATCCCGTTTCTCTCATCCGCTGCGTGATGGGAAACGCACGTAGTGGGGCACTTAAAGCTTTTTCTTCAGATGCATTCCGACTATAGCGCCTATTTTACGTTATAAGCGAGAATCATCACTTGCCAGCCTGACGAGGTATTCACCAGACGGAGAACAGACGAACTGGATATTCCATGTACGGCATCTTGAATATCGTCTGCGGGTTACGGAGCATGCAATTCCGCACCTGTTGCCGCTGATCTCGGCACTTGAGATCTTTAATTTAGATTGTTGTCGTGGCCAAAAAGAAATGAGAGCCGCTTATTGGCAGGAGCTGACGCCGGGCACGTAACAGGAGAACAGCACTACTTCGTGCATAATGGTAAGACAGTTTTCCGTTTATACAACATAGACATGCAAATATTGTATTTAGTCTCATTGTTACAATGTCCGATTAAATATATGCGATATACGTTCATTAATGATTAAATTATTTGGCTATGAACGTTTATCATAATCAATCATCGGCGATAATAGTGACCACAGAAAGCTCAAAACACAATTTATAGAAGTACTTTCAAATAGCTCTGAGCAATGTGGGACTTAACATCTGAGGTCATCAGTCCCCTAGATCATGAACATCACACACATCCATGCCCGAGGCAAGATTCGAACTTGCGACCGTAGCAGTAGCGCGGTTCCGGACTGAATCGCCTACAACCTCTCGTAGAAGTACTCCACTGAAGAATTTTCATATTAGTATGAGGCATTAAAAAATATCAATATTAAGACGAAGTACGTTATTTCTTCTTGTGTACTGCTTTCTAGTTCCTGATATGTGCACGTGACATTATGGTGAGTATAATACAAGAGGCGTTCTGTAAGTAATACAACACTTTTTTTTCTGAGAGCAGATTGGTTTCATTGAAGATTCCGGTACGCCATGTTATTCCCAATCCTTTAGCTACAAATCCTATATTTCAACATAATCTCCATTCAATACGACGGCTTTTCCTCCATCTTACTAGAACTGGATGCATGCCCTCGTGGTACCACTCCACTGGTCAACGTTGAAGCCAACGTATTTCAGCACCAATAACGTCCCCACTAGCCACATACTGCTTTTCGCGATGTGCATCCTTTATTAGACCAAGCAGATGGAAGTAGGAACATGTGAAATCCGGGCTTTGGGGTGGATGAGGAAGAACAGTCGAGTGAAATTTTGTGAGCTCCTCTCCGGGGCACAGCCTTGTGTGAGACCTAGTATTGCCATGGAGAAGGAGAAGTTCGTTTGCACTTTTGTGGCGACGTAGACACTAAAGTCTTTTCTTACATTTCCTGAGGATATCACAGCTGTATGCCGCTGGTCGGCAAACGGAAGCTCGGTGAGGTTTGCGCGACCCTGTTGCGATGATGGCAGACGCCTAGCCCAACGGCTCACCGTGCTTTTGTTCACTGACAGATCTCCGTAGACATTCTGGAAGCGCCTGTGAATATCTGTGATGCTCTGGTTTTCCACCAAAAGAAACTAAATGACAACCCTTTTCTTGGAACGCATCTCCGCTACAGACGTCTTTTTGAAGGCTGCATATAGCTCCGCCCCCTATAGAAACTTCGCAAAACTGTAGAAGCTGTAACAGAAATATTCCACGATGTTCACAACAGATTCCGCATTTTACTCAGCTGAAATCGGCCGAGGAAAAAAAAAATTTGCTTTACTTACCGAGCCACTCCCGTGTTAACAGATATTGAGCATAACCAATTCCGTACGCGGTAACTGAGGAGAGAATTCATCTAATTTAAGCCGTAACGGCACTTATTTGTCAGACTTCCTTTGAACATAGTGAGGACTGTTTTGTCCCAGGTCTAAGGTCCCCGTTTCTAGATCTTCTCACTCCCGTTATGTTTTATTTCGTGGAACTCATAAATTTCTATGATCGTTTAAATTGACAACAATAATCGAACTTTGACCTTCTAATTACCCAACCCGATCTCTAGTTCCGATATCTGATTAACTAGCAAAAAACATTTTATGATAATGTAGCCATATTTGGTTGATCTTACAAAATACTGGCCATTAAAATTGCTACACCAAGAAGAAATGCAGATTCATTGGACAAATATATTATACTAGTACTGACATCTTATTACATATTCACGCAATTTGGGTGCATGGATCCTGAGAAATCACTGCCAAGAACAACCACCTTTGGCCGTAATAACGGCCTTGATACGCCTGGGCATTGTATGAAACAGAGCTTGGATGGAGTGTACAGGTACAGCTGCCCATGCTGCTTCAACACGATACCACAGGTCATCAAGAGTATTGACTGGCGTATTGTGACGAGCCAGTTGCTCGGCCACCATTGACCAGACGTTTTCAATTGGTTAGAGATCTGGAGAATGTGCTGGCCAGGGCAGCAGTTGAAGATTTTCTGTATCCAGAAAGGCCCGTACAGGACCTGCAACATGCGGTCGTGCATTATCCTGCTGAAATGTAGGGTTTCGCAGGGATCGAATGAAGGGTAGAGCCACGGCTCGTAACACATCTGAAATGTAACGTTCACTGTTCAAAGTGCCGTAAATGCGAACAAGGGTGACCGAGACGTGTAACCAATGGCACCCCATACCATCAGGCCGGGTGATACGTCAGTATGGCGATGACGAATACGCGCTTCCAATGCGTGTTCACCGCGATGTCACCAAACACGGATGCGACCATCGTGATGCTGTAAACAAAACCTGGATTCATCCGAAAAAATGACGTTTTGCCATTCGTGCACCCAGGTTCATCGTTTACACCATCGCAGGCGTCCCTGTCTGTGATGCAGCGTCAAGAGTAACCGCAGCCATGGTCTCCGAGCTGATAGTCCATGCTGCTGCTAACGTCGTCGAACTGTTCGTGCAGATGGTTGTTGTCTTGCAAACGTCCCCATCTCTTGACTCAGGGATCGAGACGTGGCTGCACGATCCGTTACAGCCATGCGGATAAAATGCCTATCATCTCGATTGCTAGTGATAGGAGGCCGTTGGGATCCAGCACGGCGTTCCGTATTACCTTCCTGAACCCACCGATTCCATATTCTGCTAACAGTCATTGGATCTCGACCAACGCGAGCAGCAATGTCGCGATACGAAAAACCACAATCGCGATAGGCTACAATCCGACCTTTATCAAAGTCGGAAACGTGATGGTACGCATTTCTCCTCCTTACACGAGGCATCACAACAACGTTTCACCAGTCAACGCCGGTCAACTGCTGTTTGTGTATGAGTAATCGGTTGGAAACTTTCCTCATGGCAGCACGTTGTAGATGTTGCTGTTGTGGCGTAACAAGCTAGCTACGCCACACTGAGAAGGGAGCCGAAAGGCACGCGTACACACACGCCGACTGGCGTCAAGTCTGGAACAGGATACGTTATGACTGCTATTAAGAAAATACGTAGCTTTGGAATATACTTAACTTTATTCTTTGTGGGTTTACAACGTTCTTCTTGAGACATTTATACGATAACTCTCAAACTAGGTAAGGCTAATGGCGCCTTGCTAGGTCTTAGCCATACACTTAGCAGAAGGCTATTCTAACTGTCTCTCGGCAAATGAGAGGAAGGCTTCGTCCGTATTGTCGCTAGCAAAGTCGTCGTACAACTGGGGCGAGTGCTCGTCCGTATCTCGAGACCTGCCTTGTGGTGGCGCTCGGTCTGCGATCACACAGTGGCGACACGCGAGTCCGACATGTACTAAATGGACCGCGGCCGATTTAAGCTACCACCTAGCAAGTGTGGTGTCTGGCGGTGACACCACAGTTGCCACCGGCGCCAACCTTGTGTGAATGCTCTGAAAAGCTAATCATTTGCATATCACTGCATCTTATTCCTGTCGGTTAAATTTCGCGTCTGTAGCACGTCATCTTTGTGGTGTTACATTTTCAATGGCCAGTAGTGTAGCCGGCCGCGGTGGTCGTGCGGTTCTAGGCGCTGCAGTCCGGAACCGCGGGACTGCTACGGTCGCAGGTTCAAATCCTGCCTCGGGCATGGATGTGTGTGATGTCCTTAGGTTAGTTAGGTTTAAGTAGTTCTAAGTTCTAGGGGACTGATGACGTAAGATGTAAAGTCCCATAGTGCTCAGAGCCAGTAGTGTAAACGAGAATGAATTGTAGTGAAACATTTTCATTTATATCTTTTCTGTTTGCAGACTTATTCCGATATAAATTACAGAAGCCCAAAGTTGTGGATTGGCAAGACAGCCAACCCACTATGAGAGGAAGCCGAAAGGCACGCGTTTTAGCTCACGCAGGCTGGCGTGAGGTCTGGAACAGGTCAAGGAAATGAGACTAAAAAAAAACGTACGTAGCTGCTAGAATACTTAACTTTAATCCATAATTGGTGAACATCGCTCTTGACGGTACATGTTTTACAGCATCAATAGTAACTGGTAATGGCGCCTTGCTAGGTCGTAGCAAATGACGTAGCTGAAGGCTATGCTAACTATCGTCTCGGCAAATGAGAGCGTATTTTGTCAGTGAACCATCGCTAGCAAAGTCGGCTGTACAACTGGGGCGAGTGCTAGGAAGTCTCTCTAGACCTGCCGTGTGGCGGCGCTCGGTCTGCAATCACTGATAGTGGCGACACGCGGGTCCGACGTATACTAACGGACCGCGGCCGATTTAAAGGCTACCACCTAGCAAGTGTGGTGTCTGGCGGTGACACCACAAAAGTAATTTTAGATTTAATGCAGTAGAGGAGAGATTACATTCATGTTTGTGTTTTTAACACGATATTTCCTGACAATTTCAATGAGCCCCACAACTATGTAGCTTATTCGCGGTTGGTTCTAAACAGGGGAATTCCGTCGACTGCTCTTCTGCTTTCCCTGATCGTGTCCTCAAGATTCGATGCCTCCAAAGTTCACTGTCTCCGACGCCGATTTATCCACGATCTTGAGGGCGCTGGACCAAATGAGATGTGCGGCGGCTGCTAAATTCCTTGTCTGATCCGACTCCATTAGTGCTTTTCAATCCCTGCAACGCTCGTATCCGGCAAATAAAGAGGTCCAGAAAATGCAGGACGCCCTTCTCCGCTTACAGACGCTGGGGAAGGAGGTGCCTTTCTTCTGGGCTCCAAGGCACATGGTTACTGCTGAGAACTAAAGGACGGTTGTAGCAGCTAAGGAGGTGTGTCGTGATCCTCAGTTATATACAGAGTCCGCCAGAAAAGTGTATACACTCTTTGTCAGGCTCTATCGGGATATCGATATTGTGGTTCGATTTGAGTTGCGATTGTGTTACAGTGTGGCTTTGGCTCAACAGATGTTAATACTTTCATCTCGGTATTGAGAAAACAAGATGGCTAGAGCACGCTTGACATTAGAGCAAAGAACATGTATTGTGAAGTGGTTTTTCAAGTTTGATAATGCTGATGAAGTGCAACGTCAGTGGAGGCGGGAGTCTGAAACAGAACCGCCAACCCCCTAACAATTAAACGCACCATTGACAAGTTTGAATTGCATGGGACGATTTGTGATATTCACGAAGGAAGTTCAGGAAGACAGTGTACAGCTACAAGTCCTGATTCGTCGGCTCTCTTGTTCGAAACGTTTGTTAATTCTCCACAAAGTCTGCTACGCAATGTGCACGTGAAGCGGGGGTTAGCAGTACAAGTGTACGAAGAATTCTAAAAGCTGCAGAGTAGAAATTTTACATTCCACGATTGTTGCATGCGATTAATGATGGCGAACCTGATCGCCGAATGCAGTTTTGCGAATGGTATCAGCAAATGGTAACTGATGACGAAAAATTTGTAACGAAGGTAGTGTAGAGTAACGAGGTACAATTTAAACTTAATGGAACCGTGAATCGGCGCAACAGTGTACTGGGCACCGGAAAATCCTCATGTGTATGTGGATAAAGCTGTCAATCTACCAGGGGTTCATGTGTGGTGTGGACTTAGTGGACTTAGTATGACCCTTTTTCTTTGTTGCTACTGTCACTGGAGAAGTGTACTTGGAAATGTTACACTCATCAATTTTGTCAGGTATACGTGCGTTTTATGAAGCTGATGAAGAGGTCTTCTATCAACAGGACGGGGCGCCATCACACTACCACCTAGCCGTACGGGCTATCCTGGATGACAATTCTCCGGGGCATTGGATTGGACCGAGAGGGTCCATTGAGGTCCCTCCACGGTCGCCAGATCTAACACCTATGGACTTTTACTTGTGGGGCACTGTGAAAGATAACATCTATCGACGTAAGCCACGCACGCTGGAGGAACTTCGCCAGGAGATTACAGTGACATGTGCAGCGATCTCCTCTGTAAAATTGACTGACGTCGCTTTGTTACGTGTATAGCCGCCAACGGTGGACTTTGAACACTTAAAGTAACCACGTGCCAAACTGAAGATTGTACAACATGTGTGATCAATTATTAAATGTAAAATAAACACATAAGTAATACTTTTTGTTCTTTAAAGTGTGTATATATTTTTCTGGCAGACTCTGTAGTTCAGTGTGCCATCCTCCTGCATGTTATCACTTCGCTGTTGAGGTACATAGTCATGCGTCGATGGGAGGAAGACTGGCTGGAAGTGACGGACTATAAACTGTGTCTAGTAAAGCACAAAACGCGGCCCTGGCGTACCTCCTTCCATACACGCAGCTGAGAGGAGGTCCTCTGCATTCGTCTTCACACAGGCCAGAAACGTGTTACACGTGGCTTCTTGATCCGGCGAGAGAACCTTCCAATGTGGTGCTCCTGGCGTACAGATCACTGTTCGCGACGTATTACTCGACTGTGTTTTGTTTTCGGACCAGAGGGCAGCGGCAGGCTTGCCGAAAGATCTGCCCTCTAGTTTAAGCGACATACAAACGAAATCGGTTAGAGTCTTAATGTTTCGTGATATGTCAAACTCGTTTCCTAAAATTTTAGCGCAATGTTTTTAATATGTTAACGGGGACACTGACTCACCAACGGTTTTTGTAAGTTGTCAATCAATCACATTAACTTATGCTGCTATTTTAGCTCTTCTCAAGTGTTTCTTGTTTTACTTTCAGTTTTGGCGCCTTTAAGGTGTTTTACGGACTGGTTCACTCTCGCGTTTGTGAGTGGTCAGCCTGTCACACTTTCCTGTCAGTTACTTTAGCTCCTCTGTCTTTTTATTTGTGTTTTAATTCCAGGTACAGCACTTGCCACCCTTTCTCCGTTGTCCTAAGGCGTGTGAGAAGGAGCTTGTAGGTCAGCGCGAATGAGGTGGGAGTGAGTAAGTGAGTGTCATTTTGTTTGTTTACCTCTCACGATCAATTTCCAACTTTATCTAACTGAACTAGACTCTGTGCGTGAGCATATGTATTACTACCTCGCTGCTTGTGTGAGTGGGTCAGATTTTTCTGGGCGTCGCTGTTTCTTAACTTAATTACATTCAGTTCTGTTTATCCATTGTCTACAATGTCGCTTTTAATTGGGATGAGCCCCCTCATGAAGTGAACCAATCAAAAGCTAAATTATTCTTATGCAGCGAGGCTAATTGGTTAATCATCTTTGATAACAAAGCGTTAGTAGCCATATTTAGCATCTAACGGTTGCCAGGTACCACACTTTGAGCATAGTACCATTTGACTTATAGGTCCAGACAGCGGTTGAAATTCTCGGTCATTCCCATGGCAACAAGCTGTAGTGGAACCTGAACATTATACACCACTGAAAAGTGCAATATATTGATCTGACTAACGCTTTACTGCCCTCTGTTGCGAACCCACTTTGATTATGCCTAGCTATGCTTAGACTCGACGTTGATTCAGCATTACGTCGCCTTAAAATGGGTCAATACAAAGCACTCACAGTTTTTCTTCACGCCATGGTGCAAACGCAAACGAACGCCGCTCTGGTGGAGATGAAGGGAATATCTCAGTGTATGGTAAGATTTTATTCACTACGTTTTTTTGGTAAAATATATCATCTCACTCATGTAATTTCGGACAGTATAGTATCTTAATGTTAGAAAAGCGTTTGAAACTCACATGTACCTACAAATCTTTTACTCACATCCCTGATCTATCGGAGATTTTTTCGTTAGTTTTGAATTAAATTTACGTCGGTGTAATTTGGCGAGGAAACTGAATTCTTAATTCCCGAACTTTCAAAAAAATTTCTCAAGGCAAACTTGAGGATACTTCATGAATAATCAAGCTAATGGGATAAAAAAAATTGCGAGCGTCAGGTGCGTATATTTATTTATTGCGCTCCGTTGGTGAAATACTTCTTGTACATGCGGACCCAATGTTGAAATTTGTCTTAACCGGTTCCCATTTATTTAGAGTTATATAGAACGCTTTCAGTAATACAACATATTACATTCGTCGTAACTCTAATTACGATTACGGATATTTTATAAAAATTGTATTTTCATTAATCTGTCAACACCTTTTAAAATTCTTACATGACATTATCCAATTACCACATTAATTGTTTCACTTATCATCGTCACTCATGCTCCAACAACATTCTGGAGCACCATTATCTTGAAGGACTTCTTACCGCAAAAAGTAAACAGCGTGTCTGGAATGTAGTGATTTGTTGCTCCTAGGTCTTCGACTTCTAAAACGACACTCGTTTTCTGATATACAATCAAACAGGATGTATCACTTTAAAAATTTCAGATATGGTAAATCGATAGTGCGTCATACTGGGCGATACAGGCTAGATCAGCATTCCACAGTGGGGCATTTCTTGTTCTTATTATCCGTTAACAGACCATTCTGTCTACATAAACGTCTTTTGACAGCTGGTCCATTTCTGCATTCTCTTCCGTCCTTTGCCACCTGTCTCTAAAGGCTTACCATGAACTAAATATTTTCTAAAACTGGTTATTTTTAATGTCTCCCACACAAACTGTAGTTTACATTGGCCTTTCCAAGCCCTGTTACCTCGAGTGATTTACAAATCATTCCATTAGGTGGATCCTTTCCTTTAAACAGATTTTATTCATACACTTTTCCTCAACGACTTTGGTGAGTACTTCTATATTGGCAATGGTTTCCTTGCAGTTTTAAAATTTTCTCATACTAGTTCGCGAATGCTGCGCCTCTAGTACCTTCTCAGCCTTGTTTTTGAGTTCCACTCAGTTATTTGCGCCTAACCCTTAATGTCAGAAATTTCTTCCCGTATCGCTATTTGTGTTTGTCACCGAAACATTTATTAACGTGAGAGAAAACTTCACTGTTCCAACTGTTCAGCTTACCTTGCCTTGCTTGCGGCAGTTCACTTGTAGAGAAGCCTGCTTTTATCTCTTTTTCAGCGATATCTCTTCCAACTTCATGTTTAAGTTATAGTTAATCTCTTTTGTCCAACGACGCCAAAGGCTACCTCCAAAGGTTACCTGTAAGATACTAGCTGGCAGATAAATTATTCTTGGTGCTGAATAGGGTAGACGTTTATTTGTATAATATCTTTTCTTCCACGCAGAGGATATCTTTCATAGCATTTTGAGGCACCAGTCCTCACATGGAAAAGGAATACTTACTCAGTTCACATCAACATTCGTTGTCAGTGGTTACGACTGTACTACACCGAATCTGATGAATCTCATATTGTGTATATTTCAACACCATGTTATGTTGCTCCATTTATTTTATCACCCAGTGAAGCTAATCAAAACGCCTTGTGCATTTTAAAAAGCTAAACCCCCGGAAATGTTACTAGGTGCAGCGCTTGCAATACATAGACTTATAACACTATTCAATTATCAGTTGAGTGCGCTGAGAAATTTATCACATTCCGTATAGACAATGACGGACTGAGTATGGAAAGGTGTGTCTGTTGCCGGGCCAGTTAGTTGAGATGGAAGCTAATACTCAGAAGATTCAGTTTTCATTCCCCAGTTAGCGCTTGGGTATTTTTCTAATTTGTCACCTCCGAAAACGAATGAAAAATTGTATGTTAACGTTTTGATTTCTTTATTACTGGCTAGGTGAAATAGTTCAAAAATCGCAGTAGGGAAACTCTATACGATATTCAATTGAATCGTACGTACTTACACGAAAATCCATTGCGTACGGGAAATTTTGCTTCATGAGCAATTACGTAGTGTTGATATAATGACAGATTTGCAGTCTCCACACGAGAGTTGATAAATCAGCCACACCAGACAAACAATCTGAAATACTTGTTTAGAATTTAACAGGGGATATAAACTGAGAAATGTAACAACAGAAGAGCAGTTGCTGTTACCTGTTTCATTAGCATTTATATTCGATATTCTAGTAGTAAAACCAAATTCGTTCTCCAGTTTGTCTTCAGGATCTCATAAATGTGCTTAAAGAACAATACAGTAAATTCGAAATTTCTTCGAGGTCTAACCGTGGTGATAAGCTGAAAACCAGCCTTACACATACACCTGAACTTTCTTGACTTTCGACTGTTATTACTCCTGTAGACTGTACAGAGCTGTTAAAGTAGGTACGTAACAAACAGTCAGTCCAGATCGCAAATGTTTCTCACTTTTACGACACGGTAACCGGTTTCAGTAGTACATAGACCATCATCAGATCAGTAATATCTCGGAAATTAATAAAGTAGGCCAGGAATAATACAGCTACTTATCTTAATTCTTTTGTAGCTAACGTTTTAATGTTACACATATACTATATGGAGATTTTATAGTCATTGCATACGCTGTTTTGTGTGTCTTAACGTTACTGATTCTGCATCTGATCACTCGCCGATCGATGAGAGCAGCTCTGTCTCTTTATAGCCCGTTGGCGTCCCTACGCTAGCTAGCAGTTGCCGACAGTCGCTTCTTACCCCCATGCGTCACCAATAGGCGTATACACGAAGTATTTTCTTTTTTTTAGCGTTGTTTACCTAATGACATTTAAGCTGAATATCTGTTTTATTCCTGGCCTACTTCTACATCTACATGGATACTCTGCAGATCACATTTAAGTGCCTGGCAGAGGGTTCATCGAACCAGCTTCACAATTGTCTATTATTCCAATCTCGTATAGCTCGCGGAAAAAACGAATACCTATATCTTTCCGCGCGAGCTCTGATTTCCCTTATTTTATTATGGTGATCGTTTGTACCTATGTAGGTCGGCGTCAACTAAATATTTTCGCATTCGGAGGAGAAAGATGGTGATTGAAATTTCTTTACGCTGTCAAGCCTATCTGGTAAGGATCCCACACCGCGCAGCAGTATTCTAAAAGAGGACGGACGAAGGTATTGTAGGCAGTTTCTTCAGTAGATTTGTTACATTTTCTCAGTGTCTTGCCAATAAAACGCAATCTTTGGTTAGCTTTCCCCACAACATTTTCTGTGTGTCCTTTCCAATTTAAATTGTTCATGTTGTAATTCCTATGTATTTTGTTGATTTTACGGCCTTTAGATTTGACTGATTTATCGTGTAACCGAAGTTTAACGAGTTCCTTTTAGCACTCATGTGGATGACACTTATCGCCATTTAGGGTCAACTGCCAATTTTCGCACTATACAGACATCTTTTATAAATCGTTTTGCAACCTGTTTTGATCTTACGATGATTTTACTAGTCGATTAACGACAGCGTCATCTGCAAACAACCTAAGGCGGCTGCTCAGATTGTCACCCAAATCGTTTGTATAGATAAGGAACAGCAAAGGGCCTATAACACTACCTCAGCGGACGTCATAAATCGCTTCTGTTTTACTCGACAACTTTTCGTCAGTTACTACGAACTGTGACATCCCTGACACGAAATTACGAATCCAGTCACATAACTGAGACGATATTCCATAAGCACGCAATTTCACTAAAAGCCGCTTGTGCTGTACAATGTCAAAAGCCTTCCGGAAATCCAGAAATACGGAACCAATAGCTCTCAACACTTCGTGCGAGTAAAGAGCTAATTGTGTTTTACAAGAACGATGTTTTCTAAATCCGTGTTGACTGTGTATCATTATACCGTTTTCTTCGAGGTAATTCATAATGTTCGAATACAATATCTGTTCCAAAATACTTCTTCATATCGACGTTAATGGTATGGGCCTTTATTAACTTCAGAGACATGACCTGTCTCTTGATGGTCTATATACGAATGAGACTGGTCATCATACCATAAAAATAAAGCAATCTGCAATTTGAATTTTTTTTTACATGCGATACAAGATCGCTGACGTTCCAATTATGAGGTCAAAAATTATTATTGAAGTAGCCACTTCTCTCAAGATGCATTTCTCATTGTAGGAGAAACACTTTCAAGAATACACCACCACAGAGCCAAAGATCCTGGACACCTGCCTAATAGCGTGTAGCCCCCCCCCCCCCCCCCCCCCGGAGCACGCAGAAGTGCCACAACACGACGTGGCATATCCCCTAATGTCTGAAGTAGTGATGGAGGGAACTGACACCATGAATCCTGCAGGGCTGTCCAAAAAAACGTAAGAGTATGTAGGGATGCAGATCTCTTCTGAACAGCACGTCACAAGGCATCTCAGATATTCATCTCTGGGGAGTTTGGTGGCCAGCGTAACTGTTTAAATTCAGAAGAGTGTTCCCGGAGCCATTCTGTAGCAATTCTGGACGTGTGGAGTGTCGCATTGTCCTGGTGGAATTGCGCAAGTCCGTCGGAAAGCACAATGGACATGAATGGATGCACGTGATCAGACAGGATGCTTACGTACGTGTCACCTGTCAGAGTCGTTTCTAGACGTATCAGGGATTCCGTATCACCCCAACTGTACACGCTCCGCACCAGCTTGAATCGTACCCTGCTGACATGCAGGGTCCATGGATTCATGAGGATGTCTCCATTCCCGTACACGTCCATCCGCTCGATGCAATTTGAAACGAGACTCGTTCGACCAGGCAACATATTTCCAGTTATCAACAGTCCGATGTCGGTGCTGACGGGCCCAGGCGAGGCGTAAAGCTTTGTGTCGCGCAGGCTCCGAAAGCCCATATCGATGATGTTTCGTTGAATGGTCCGCACGCTGACACTTGTAGATGGCCCGGCGTTCAAATTTGCACCAATTTCCGGAAGGGTTACACTTGTGTCACGTTGAACGATTCTCTTGAATCGTCGTTGTTCCCGTTCTTGCAGGATCTTTTTCCAGCCGCAGCGATGTCGGAAATTTGATGTTTTACCTGATTCCTGATATTCACGGTACACTCGTGAAATGGTCGTACGGAAAATCCTCACTTCATCACTACCTCGGAGATGTTGTGTCCCATCGCTCGTGCGACGACTGTAACACCACGCTCCAACTCACTTGGCCGGCCGGGGTGCCCGTGCGCGTCTAGGCGCTATAGTCTGGAGCCGAGCGACCGCTACGGTCGCAGGTTCGAATCCTGCCTCGGGCATGGATGTGTGTGATGTCCTTAGGTTAGTTAGGTTTAATTAGTTGTAAGTTCTAGGCGACTGATGACCTAAGAAGTTAAGTCGCATAGTGCTCAGAGCCATTTGAACCATCCAACTCACTTGAGTCTTAATCACCTGCCATTGTAACATCATTAACCGATCTAACAACTACGCCAGACACTTGCTGTTTTACATAGGCATTGCCGACCGCAGCGCCATACCCTGCCTGTTTACATGCCTCTGTATTTGAATCAGCATGCCTATACCAGTTTCTTTGGAGCTTCAACGTTGTTGTTGTTGTGGTCTTCAGTCCTGAGACTGGTTTGATGCAGCTCTCCATGCTACTCTATCCTGTGCAAGCTTTTTCATCTCCCAGTACCTACTGCAACCTACATCCTTCTGAATCTGCTTAGTGTATTTATCCCTTGGTCTCCCTCTACGATTTTTACCCTCCACGCTGCCCTCCAATACTAAATTGGTGATCCCTTGATGCCTCAGAACATGTCCTACCAACCGATCCCTTCTTCTGGTCAAGTTGTGCCACAAACTTCTCTTCTCCCCAATCCTATTCAATACTTCCTCATTAGTTATGTGATCTACCCATCTAATCTTCAGCATTCTTCTGTAGCACCACATTTCGAAAGCTTCTATTCTCTTCTTGTCCAAACTATTTATCGTCCATGTTTCACTTCCATACATGGCTACACTCCATTCGAATACTTTCAGAAATGACTTCCTGACACTTAAATCAATACTGGATGTTAACAAATTTCTCTTCTTCAGAAACACTTTCCTTGCCATTGCCAGCCTACATTTTATATCCTCTCTACTTCGACCATCATCAGTTATTTTGCTCCCCAAATAGCAAAACTCCTTTACTACTTTAAGTGCCTCATTTCCTAATCTAATTCCCTCAGCATCACCCGACTTAATTAGACTACATTCCATTATCCTTGTTTTGCTTTTGTTGATGTTCATCTTATATCCTCCTTTCAAGACACTGTCCATTCCATTCAACTGCTCTTCCAAGTCCTTTGCTGTCTCTGACAGAATTACAATGTCATCGGCGAACCTCAAAGTTTTTATTTCTTCTCCATGAATTTTAATACCTACTCCGAATTTTTCTTTTGTTTCCTTTACTGCTTGCTCAATATACAGATTGAACAACATCGGGGAGAGGCTACGACCCTGTCTTACTCCCTTCCCAACCACTGCTTCCCTTTCATGTCCCTCGACTCTTATAACTGCCATCTGGTTTCTGTACAAATTGTAAATAGCTTCTCGCTCCCTGTATTTTACCCCTGCCACCTTTAGAATTTGAAAGAGAGTATTCCAGTCAACATTGTCAAAAGCTTTCTCTAAGTCTACAAATGCTAGAAACGTAGGTTTGCTTTTCCTTACTCTTTCTTCTAAGATAAGCTTCAACGTATTAACAGTAAAAGTACTCTTTCAGAAGCACCTGCCAATGTTTTGCAGAGGGATAGATCTGGAAGTGGATGCGCGGGCTCGCGAAGGCAACCAGTTTCCTGGAACCAGTAGCCGGCCACGGCTGCCTCTCTCGGCTTCCGCCAGCCACTTCGCTCGCCGCCCGCTTCCTGTTCTGGACCACTCGCCGAGGCGCCAAATTCCGCAGTTGCACGACCCGACCCGCGAGACCTGCTCCCGTTGCCACCCACAGGTTCCGCCGGCCTCTGCAGACTTGCCGGCCAGTCCAGCGGCTACCGGTTCGCCTCTGACCAGAGTCGAAGCGGCCGCTCGGCTACGCTCAGTCGGCGACCACGCTCCACGGAGCGAAGGTCGAGGCGTGGGCCCCCCCGTGCGGAAGGCGTCTTCAGACGTGACGACTCTTCCGCGTTGGTTCATTCATCGTTCTTTTGAAAATCGAAATTTTTCCTTCAGAGTGACACCGAGTCATTCCTCTCAATTTCTTCTTTTTGTTGGCAATACCGTATTGGTAAGCCACTAACAATTGAGTCTCATTCCAGTTCTCTCTACTTCACAATCAACAAACGAGGAATAATTTTTCTTTCCGAGAACAAGATTAGGCTTTAACATCCCGTCATCGATATGACCACTATCGGCGGAGCATCACCAAGTATTGCACAAGGATAGAGAAATGTGCCGTGGGTACACTAGGCTACCTTAACCACTGCATCACGTGTTAATTTGGGGATGTGACAATGTTTAATTTCGTTCAAACAACAAAGCTGTTTGGTGAACTGTTATTTAATTTATGGGGCCGCTGAGGGAGCGAAAAGGGTATATCTGAAAAACATTGAAAGATAAAATTCTTAATATCCACGCGCTGCCGCACCAGTGTTCTTTGAATGCAGTCGAATTAATTAAGCCAGATATGGATCCAACACTATTGAACATGATACCAATACAGGTCGAGAATGTGGTTTGTGAACAAGCATTTTCGTGGACAAACTGCGACTTCCCCCACAACCAGGTGTAACTGACTCTTCAGCTTTGTATTATTAAGTCAATTCCCGTGTTAGATCCAATTTCTGACGAAGGTTTTTGATGAAAGGGATATAAGGTACGTTGGCGTGTAACTTTATTTTGAAAGGCCCTCTAAACCCGGCTCCGTGTGTAATGGTGCCGTTTAAGGGGTCGAATTGCGAGCTGGATGTGTGGTTGAAAGGTTCGTAATTGGGAATAACTGTGAAAGGACTTCCAGTTCCAGCGTTCGACAGATAACCAAGGGAAGTTTCTCGAAAATCTTGATCGGAACCGCAAAATTTGAACTGATTTGATGGAATTTCTTCTGGTGACGCTCCAGAGCTACTAATTATTTCAAAAAGGGAGCAACGAAGGCCGAAAAGTTAGGAAAAAATCTTTACATTCGGCGTAGTCCATTAACATAATGTTACCAGTGGGCTGCACGAACTATACAGATACATATACAGATATTTGAAATGTGTAATGCTCCACGCTATATGATGACAGTGGTTCGTAGTAGAAAGCCGGTATGACTGTCGTCTAGATGATATAATGATCTCGAGGCTTGTTGTACAATAAATAAAATAATAATGCAGTTATTTGGCAGTTTTGTCTTCCTTTTCCAGAAGCTATTTTTAGTTTCAGTACAATACAACAGTTAATACTGCAACGGCCCTTACTGGATATGCCACCTGCCAGCGTATGTGAAAGCTGCGCTTCAAGTTTTGCCCTTGAATCTATATTGTAACGAAATTTTCTGGCTGAGGAACTGTAAAGTATGTTGACATTGAAATTTTTTGTATGGCTCACTTAAGAGGCATTCGTTCGTCATCTTGCCGTTAGGAGCCGTTATTTTCTGTCTCGCTATGTCATTTGATGTGGGAAAGTATTCGTAGTACGTAGGGGAAAAAGATCAGTCCAAGTTATCCTTTGAGGAAGCAAACAAAATACCTGCCAACTAGAAGAATTGTCGAAGAGACAGAGGTGTAGTCCGTTGGTCGGAAGTGAAAGGTCACCCCTTTGAAATTTCGTCTGTAAGATTTGGGCACGGAGCAGTAAGGGACCGGCGGGAAACTAGTGGGCTGAGGCGATGGTCGAAAAATCCCGGCCCGTCTATTGTACGGGTGGTGGCAGGTTCCCGTTAACCCTTCTCGGAAGGTCACGCCAGCCTCCAACAGAGAACACGTTCTTTCCTTTAAACGCGGCTCCGATTTACGTTGGGCGCCAACGGATGGTCAGTCACCAGCAGCGGGCAGGCAGCCGCCTTCCCACGGCAGAACTCGTCCAGTTGGTCATCTGCAGGTAGGGCCCAGTGGTCGCGGCGGGGAAACAGGTTAGTCAGCCAACAGCAGTATCGCACCATCTAGGGCTGCCGCTCCGCTTTGAATAAACTGCCGGCGGCCGATGGATATTAAGTATTAACCCGATCCGGCCCTGCCCAGCTCAGCGCTAGCCCTTTGGCCGCGGAACTGGACTGTCCAGTCTCCGACTCACGGAGGCCCAGCTGGTCATCGCAACCCCTTCGTGCCGGCAGGTTCTCACGGGCGCCTCCCTCCGCAACCGGACTGTCCAGTCGGGAGCAAAGGCGGATGGCGCGCCCCTTTGATCCCGTGGTCACTCGGATCCCATTCAGAGGCCGGTGGCAGTGTAGCCGCCGCTGCCGCAGTTGTAGCGGAACCGGGTCGTCCTGTTAGAGGCAGGCGGTTTATATTAAAAGCGCGAGCGTGAGGAGGCAAGTGGTCACTCGCTGACCGGTTCGGCCGCGCCCTTTGTCATTGAAATGCGCGCGCGTGTGTGTGCGCCCCTGCCCGCGCGCGCATCTCTGTGGGAAGCGCAACAGGCGACGCGCCGGCACCTGGGCCGCGATGCGACTCGTGGTCACAGCTGAATCCTTTCGGACCGCCACCGTATCTGTTGGGCCCTTGTGCCCAATTTCATTCTTTCGAGCTCACTGGGAAGTAGCCGTTACGTCGCGGTCCGGAGATGACCGTTGAAGATCGCGATGTACTAACGAAAACCTCTAATTGTTGTGAAGAAGAATATACCTGCTTCTTGGCGACGGTTCGTTACTTCTTGTGTGACCTACTACGGTTCGGTGGACGATCACATGTCTTCAGTTAACGGTCCCGTGACTTAAACCTCATTGCGAACACTACCATATACCTTACGTAAAAAAGACTTAACGAAAAGCGTGAACATCTTGGGAATTTCAAATCAAATAAATAACTCGGGGCAAGACTCACAAGCGATAACGTAAAATCATTATTGCCGAAGTAGAATCGAGATTTAAATTTGTAAGAAGAGTCCTGAAAAGAGCGTTACATCTCCAGCCCGATCGTCCTTATTTTCCAGTATTCTTACCCGATGTAGTCTCCTTAAATGTCTTTTTTCCAAAACTAACTATATCAAGAAACATCGTTTTGCAGGCTTAGAAATTCTTCTCTTATCTGCCACTGTTATTATTGTTATTAACGTCACAATAATTTTCATTATTATTATTATTATTATAAAGTTATTATATTATTATTATTACTGTTATCACTATTAGTGGCTGCAGCTGTAGTAACACAAGTAATGCCAGTATTAAATTTGTTACTTCACAGTCAGTGCACTTTACAAACACAGACATTCAAATCATTTTAATATTAAACTTCCTGGCAGATTAAAACTGTGTGCCCGACCGAAACTCGAACTCGGGACCTTTGCCTTTCGCGGGCAAGTGCTCTACCATCTGAGCTACCGAAGCACGACTCACGCCCGGTCCTCACAGCTTTACTTCTGCCAGTATCTCGTCTCCTACCTTCCAAACGTCCCGAGTTCGAGTCTCGGTCGGGCCCACAGTTTTAATCTGCCAGGAAGTTTCATATCAGCGCACACTCCGCTGCAGAGTGAACATCTCATTCTGGAAGCATTTTAATATTAGTTATCATTCTACATTGTTATTTTCTTCGGTAACTATGATGTAATATATATAGTATGTGTGAAACCATGGTCCAATGTAAGAGAGGGACTGATGGCTCAAATAAGATCAAGTTAAATAAATAAATGAATAAATAAATAAACAAATATAATAAGTGTCTTTGTAACGGCGTATCAATTTTATAAATATCAGTCATTTTTCGTAAAACTGAAAGCAGTCATGTCCGCTTTCATAAAATTATAGATCTAGCACTTGGCTGATTATATCTTGGTTTCGTTGACTCCTTCATGGTGTGATTGTAGTCTCGAGTTTTTCCAGTGCAAAGAAATATGCAACTTCGTAATAGCTCAATGGTTGATTGTAACTACTAAATCGTAAAAGTTCATTCATTTTAGCTTCTGTGTTTTTTCAGCACTCAAACAACTGGTTCACAATAATCATTCAACTTCCAGTGGGAACTTGTAACCTTGTGTTGTCTGCTGTTAGCATTTGGTAGTGGTGAGGAAACCTGTTTATACATGTACCGGTTATTCATCTTTTTAAACTGAAAAATAGTTCACACAAAATGAATGAACGTCATAATATGTTGTCATTCTAAATATCTAAGAACTATTGTATTAGTCGTCCACAATATTATGACAACCGGGACTTAGACTTGTCGGATGAAGTGGTTTGTCTCCTTAATACAAAATGTGGATTCAGTTCAGCAAAGTGCATAAGCTTGATGCATATCCCATCACCGAGGACAGCTTAACTTTTTTGTACTTCTATTTCCCGTAGTGGCAGCAAAACTACACGACATGATCAAAGCAAGGAGGGTATTGCGGCAGATTATAATGAAAGAATAAAACTTTCTACAACAATACAATTTCTGGTATCACATATTACAGTATTATTTATGACTTCATTTGCGACGCAGGTGTATGCAGTGCAGCACTACATACAAGTGAAACGTGTATCCTACGAGAAGAGGAGAAAGTTGCTAGAAATTAATAAAGTGGATAAAGAAAGTGTGAAACAAAGAGGTAATAGAAATAGTGGAGAATAAAAATATCAGTGGGAAACCCTTACGAGGAGAATAGACAGGTTAGTGGCTCAGGTGCTAAGTCATCCATGGTAAGATAACAGTTTGGTAAGATCAGTAAGGAAGAAAATTTAGGACACCAGGCATCCATTAGAAAGTAAACGCCTTATTGAACTCGCGAAATACTGAAAAATAAATGAATCAACTTTTGTTAAGCAGATTTAGGTCTTTGATGGTTACAAATCTATCTGTGGGCTAGTCCTAGGTGTTGAAAGGGTAACATCAGTTTCTTCATTTCTGCTCCTAATGAAAGTGATACTCAGTAAACGTTTCTTTCATGTACAGAATTGAAAACGAAATTTTAATCATCGTGTCATCCAATTCTTTCGTCAAAGTTCATTGGCGTTCAAAATGTCATCGAAGGTTTTGATGGTGCCTTCAGTGTTTTCAAAATAATTACACAAATTATAAGTACGTAAAACACTACTTGAATCTGAATCCATGATGTTTTGCCACAGTAAATATACAAAAGACTTTTTTTATGTCGTCATACATCTGTTTATTTCACCGAAAACACTACACAGCCAATATCGGATTCCGCAAACAGAGGTAAGAAAGATCTCAGTAACAGCAAACGTACGCCACACACTCAGTAACACACAGTGCTGCCGGAAGAAGGCTCAAACAACGCTGCTGCACGTCGCCAGTTTGGCCCAGAGAACGCCCTTCACCAGGTAAGCATTTTCGAAATATTACAAATCACTTGCTGACTAGTGAAGCACATTGCAGAATGTGGAGACCCATCAGCATGTACTCAAACAGAGAAATTTCTGCGTAATGTCAAACACTGGTGGAGGTTTATAATATCAAAATGTACGATAGGAACATCATTGCAAAAGGATGTTTATCTTGATAACGGAGAAAAAGTGTCTTAGCGTAATATTAGAGATAAAAATACTAATAGTCTAGTAACGACTTTGGAACCAGAGAAAGTATTTTCACAAAAGCAATTAATCACTCCAGAGACCATCAGTAGCACGGATTAGCACCACTGTATATGGAATAAACATCCGGAACTTTCGCAAGGCCTCACAGTGAAATAAATGACAGGAGGGTAATACAATGTCCGGTCATATTAATGTGCCTACCTGTCAAAAGCCTGAATAACCACCTTTTGCATCGCGTGCCGCTGCAAGACGTGCAGGAAGAGTGTCAGTGAGGTTCTGGAAGGCACCGAGAGTGATGTAAAGCCACACCGAGTCCAGTACCGCTGCCATATGTGCTAGATTTCTCAGTTGAGGATTCTTAGTGCGAAAAGTCCGATCGAAATGATGCCACAGCCTCTCCCATGGTTTTAAATCTGGGGACTTTGGGGACCAGGGGAGTAGGGTAAATTCATTCTTGTACTCTTCGAACCACACACGTACACAGCGCTGTGCTGGTATTTTGCTTTGAAGTGGTCGTAAAAGCAAAAGCCATCGTGCTGGGAAAAACGAATTGCATGCAGGTTAGACATGGTCCCCAAGGTTAGATAAACATTTGTATTCATCCATCGTGCCTTCCAGAATGACGAAATCACACAGGGACTGCCTTCCGGCCGGGACCCTTCGGCCAGTTGTTGCAGGGTGTTTTCTTTCAGGCGTTTCACTCCCTACATGCCAACAGCCACCAGTGTGATGGAGCATAAAACGTGATTTATCCGAAAAAACGCCTGTCGCCACAGACTGGACGTCCCGTTGCAGTATTGGCGTGGAGATTCCATTATTATGAACCGCAGTCAACATGGGTGCATGAAACAGGAGCCTGCTGCGGAGGCCCATACGCAGCAGGGTTTGCTGAACTGTCGTTGAGGAGACACTATGGGTTGTCCCGTGATTCACCTGGGTGGTCAGTTGCTAATCAGATGCACGTCTATTCGCCCATACATAGCTTGATCACCCTGTCATCTATATAGCCCATGGTGCACCACAGCTACCTCGGCACTGGTTCTGACATGCACGGTATACTTTAATCAAGGCGGCACGCGAGAAGTTTACAAACTCAGCTGTTTCGGAAAAGTTTACGCTCTTAGTCCGAAAGTCAGTGATCACGTCCTTCTGAACGTCTGATAAACCGCCCCGCTTCCGCATTACGACAAGGGCTGCACTGTTTTCTGCGTCCCCCCCCCCCCCCCCCGACGACTCACTTTATTTTATATGCCCTCCACTGTTAGTGCGTCACCTGCCATGTGTAAATGGTTATTGCACGTTGACTCTGAGCATAGGTGGCTGTCACATTAATGTATCTCGACAGTGTATGTTGAATTAGAGAAGAAGTACATCGGGAATTATATATATGAACAAGGTATCTGTTCTTTCGCCGCGACAACAAGAAAAATGGATCATCAGGAAACTCTTCTTTCGTACACCGGAGATTTACGTAGAGGGTCACGAAAAAGGGAATAAAGTTTTACTGCGTTATCTCAAAGAACGTAGTTCACAGTTTGTCTTCGCGAAACACAAGAACAGAATCAAAATTTCGGCCTTTTCCACTCTGTATTTATCTTCCGTGATTCACAGAAGTAATTCAAGTATACGAGTATGTTTAGCATGATGAAAGAGAGAGTTTTTAATAGCTTTTGGACGTCAATAATGACGAGCCAGTAATGCACCAGATCGATATCGTCAATCAAAAGTAAAACAAAAATGAATAAGACGAAACAAGTCTTGTAGTCATCCGCCTGTACATCTAGACATAGTGAATTTATTGCCAGAAGTACCTGATGTTCTTTTATTACTTGAATTACTTGAAAAGACAGCATACAGCCACTTTTTAGAAAGCTTTATTTGTGCCAAGACACGTTCCAGGCTTTCGCGAATCCTCATTTGGTGCAATGAATTCGTATCTTCGTTAATACGTCTCTATCAGCTGCATTTTGGAGTCTGAAGATGCCTTTCCTTCTGTGATTTACAGCTACTTTTTCCGCCATCATAGACATAGCACAAACACTTTTTGTTTCGCTGACACGCAGCGCAGAATTGCCATGTGGCTGACTTAGTGTTTCTTTATGATATTCATCGTAGTTGTGACGAACTGCTAGGGAGCTACAAGTTGCTCTGAAAGTTGCTAGTATATCATAAACTTCTTCCTTGAAATAAAAAACTGGGTATTCAGATTGGCTCCTATACTATGGGCGAAATACGGTACCTACATGCATGCATGTGTGCTGGATGTGAGCCAGGACGACCTTGTGTGTCTGTGGGCGCTTGTGTAGGCTCGCGTACGCTCACTTCCTTGTTTATTTGTTTCTAAATGATTTTGAGTCATGAGATGATTGCAGTCATAAAAACGTGCGTAAATTGGAATGTCTGTGAACTATACGCTCCAGATGGAAATTCCCAGCACTAGGTGCTGGGACTCCCGGCATTGCTACCATTCTCAGCACGTAGGGTTCCTGTCGTTCGTCCTGGAATGTTACTGCGCATTTTAATTAAGTAGGGCGTCCTCACAGACTCCTCTGGTTTCTCTCCTGGCTACGCACTGCTCTTGCTGCCCACTTCGGTTCTTTTCCTTCTTACGTGCTTCGTACTAACTAGCCGCAAATTACGCACATAATGCGATGGCAACGATTATTACCTGCGAAGGAAATTTCCTGCCAGCAAGGATAATTCACCTTCGTTTGACCTTCAAGAGATGTCGATTACACACACGATGCATCAGTCGGAATATGCTTCATATTCTTGTTGACCTTATTCTTCCTTGTTGTGAAACACATTGCTTAACAGGTGTATTAAGTCTGATTTGATGGAGTATTCTTCCACGAATTTTGAAAAAAAAATGTGATGACGAGAGGGATATCAATTTAAAAAGTACTAAAGCATTCAACTCATAAGTACAGAAATCATCGAATCCGATGGTCTGTAAGATTGGTATGTGTCTCAAGGGAGAGACAGATCGATTTCCTTTGTAAAGTCATGGTACGTTGGCGTTCCGAAAATGGTGGATGGTTCACGCAACAGGACCGGCGACACCGTTTCACATCTCGTGGGCCATTTCTAAAAAGTTAATGTCTGTCTAACAAGCTCGCCCATCTTACAAAAAGTAGTGTTTGCTAACAGCGCTATGGAATTATCAGTGGTGATGACTGACAAAGCTAATTATCGATATCCTTGACAAATCTGCTAGTATAAGCTCAACGTCTGCCAGATGTTGACAACAGAAAACGAAGTGTGTTTTTTAATATCAGTGTTTCACTTTTTACAAGCTTCGGATAATTTTCATAAATATAGAAAAGTAATATGATTAAGAGAAGAATCAACGTGCCTTTCACCTTATAAGTGTCCTTCTTTCGAATTCCGAATTAACATATCAAACGCTTGTTTTGTCTTCGTTTTTCATTGTTGAAGCAATATTCATGATAAAACTTTTCAGGTGAAAGAGATTTACACACTGTTTTACCTCCGCCCTCACACCTACCATGTTATTCTTTTACGGATTATTCTGTCACATAACTTCGCATTGTGCTTAGAATATCAAATACTCACCAGAAAACAACAGGTGAAATGCATAGAACAATGACGAGAGTTGCAGGGTATGGAAGAAACCGCAGCTTTGTTGAATGTAGGGCAACATCGTATAAGGTAACTCCAGTTAGCCTACTTGTATGAAACCAAGACTATCAAGTACTTATTTTAAGTTCTGGTTTCAATAACAAAAGTGAGGGAATCAGTCTAACTACGAGGCGCGTTCAGTAACTAATGAAACGATTTTTTTTTCTGAAAGCAGGTTGGTTTTATTATGGATTCCAATACACCATATTATTCCCCACTCTTTTGGCTACAGAACCCTGCTTTTCAATATAATCTCCGTTCAACTTGGCGATCTTACGCCACCTTACTAGGAGGGCGTGTATGCCCGCATGGTACCACTCTACAGGTCAACGTCGAGCCAACCTCTTGCTGCACCAATAACTTCGCCCCCATCCATGTATTGCTTCCTGCGGAGTGCATCTTTCATTGGACCAAACAGATGGAAGTCGGAAGATGCGAGATATGGGTTGTGAGGCGAATGAAGAAGAACAGTCTAATGAAGTTTAGTGAGCTCCTCTTGGACGCACAGACTTGTGAGAGGCCTTGCGTTGTCATGGAGAAGTAGAAGTTCATTACCTCGAATGAGAGTGTCCGCACGTTTCAACAATGCAGAAGGTACAGCTGCGTGTGGCCGACGAGAGATCGGACAGGTTTGCAAGAACTTGGTGCGATGACGACAGGCGCCTCACCCAACGACTCGTCGTTCTTTTGTTGACTGCCAAGTCCCCGTAGGCATTCTCGGGCGCCTATGAATATCTGCGATGCTCTGGCTTTCCGCCAAATGAAACTCAGTGGCATTTCTCTGGCTGGAACGTACCTTCGGTACAAACGCCATTTTGAACGCTATGTATAGTGCCGCTACCTATCGCAACTTCATGAAACTATTAACCAAAAAAAAAATGTGTTACATTAATTATTCAACCCCCTCATAAAACCGAGAGCATTAAAATATTAGCAGATTAAGTTGCACTGAAGCAAGCGTTAAGTTGGATGTCATGTTTAAAGGTAATTCCAAATATTCTTCAGACATGGTCGGGGAAGATGCGAAGTGGTTGCGAATCCGGAAAATTACATCCTGTGACGATTAGACAGGTTGAAGGCTTGAAGGCTACCAGCGTTTCGGCCGTAGGACTGATAGACGAAGCGAATAAGTGCCATTTTTGTTAAATGTAGTAGTCTCAAAATAATACTCACTCTACTGAACAATTAATAATGCAAAATGAATAAGTCACTTGCTATGCTTCCCCTGTAAGACGTTTCGAACATCTTGATACAAGTGAGGACTTTTTCTATATCGAGTTATAAGAACACACAATCGTTTCCGTGTTCAACATAACTTATAGCAATCACGAATGCTTACATCTCTACTTGCATTTCAATCACGTCTTCTCCAACACAAAAATGCAAGCGACGTGCTTCGTGAACATAGTAGGTAAAAGGCGATGTATTCAACTCATTCTTGGGTAGTGTTTGTTTGCTGAATTTCTTTTCAGGCAGTAGTGACTTAGATTCATCCTTACCCTACACGAATTTTTTAGACAGGCTCATCAGATGGTACCAGGAAGTACTGCAAGACAGATGCTAATTGTTTGCCTTCCACCCTTAACCCATCTATATTAAAATTTTGTCATATGTTATTACGCCTTCCGGAAGAGTTTGCTTCATTAGATAAGTTAAGATTATTCATTTTTTTCTATTAAACAAGAAGAAAATTGCTCTTTAGTAACTGTGCATATATGAAATTTCAGTTTTTAGGGGAAGTATTCACAAATTTGAATACAATTTTTTCTATATATGCGCTCTGTTGCTACATGCTTTCGTTCTTGTAGTTTCCCGTATTTTGCATTACAGCTGTTTTTCTTTCACAGTTTGTTATCTAAATCCATAGGTAAATTAATGTAGAATGGTATCTAAATCGTAAATTTAAGACTGGGAGGTTAAGGTTAACACTTTTTATTATATTGGGAAGGAAAACCAGAAAAAAATCTTCATAGATTCACTCTCACAGATTTTTGTTTACACACACGTATCTGCTCTAGGCAGAACGTATCTAAAAGTCAACGTTAAGATTGACTAAGCAGGAAGCTCTGTTAAATCTTTATTAATGGCAGCAGCAGGAAGTATTTACAGTTATACCAAAACACTGTAGAGGTTCATCATTCTCTTAGTACTCACTTGTACAGGATGTCGTAAAAATTTGGGTTCAGAATTATTCAGCTAATAAAGGAAGATATAAGAAACTAATTTTTGAAAGCTAATATTTATTTTTTATCAGCACCGCCGGGTTACATCTTACAGCAACAGCTTAAATTCGTAACAACTGTTCGGCGTCTCAGCCTCAACCAGTTCAATCTATGCATTACAACAGTTCACAAAATTTTTTTGCTTCATGTGTAACGAGACAAGAGCTTGGACACCATCAACTAGTTCCTCTCCGGTTTTGCAGTGTAGTCTCATACAGCATCGCCTTTATGTAACTCCTCTGGGACACAAAATATGTTCAAATGAACGCCGGTGACCACGCAGACAATGCGTCAGGACTTCCTCTTCCAATCCACCGTAAGAGGCATCACTCAAATGGGGTGGGAGCATATAAATACCTGTCGGCTGTCGTACGATTCAAACTGAATATCGGTTCTTTTGCTCGGAGACGACCACGGCGTATGGGTTTTCATTACCCGCGATGAATAACGCAGCAAATGAAAAACCACCGACACCATTGAATGAGGACTCACCAGTGTACAATACAAACTATAGGAAACTCTGCACTGCGGTACAATGCTACACACTATTGACAGAACGGATCTTCAGACCCAGAAGTATGTAGTTTTGTTTCTAATGTCTTTTAATAAATACGCTCACTCCGGACATTCAATTAAGGTAACCACAAAGGAGGCCGCTGACAAAATCTGTGATTTGGTAATGCAAGGCCGCTACATAAAATTCTTGAGATTGCTGAAACTGTAGGCATCTCAATCGAGCGAGTGCATATTATCCTGCAAGGAGAATTGGCTGTTAAGAAGCTGTGTGCAAGGTGTTTGTGGCGATTGCTCACAGTAGACCAAAAGCGCATGTAGCACATTTCAACATAATGTCTGGCGATGTTTAACCGCGATCTGGAAGATCTTTTGCGCTGATTTGTGACAGTTGATGAAACCTGGATTTATCATTACACACCATAGTCAAAGCTGGCGGTCGAAACAATGCACAAAGGATGGTGGAAGTGAACCGAAGAAGGTAACGACTATTTTGTCAGCTGGTAAGGTCATAGTCACGGTTTCTTTTTTGGGCTTCCCAAGGATTAGGCCTCATAGATTACCTGGAAAAAGGTAGAAGCACAACTGGACACTCTTATGCTTGATTATTGGGCCGTTTAAAACTTGCGTTAGCTGAAAAAAGACCAAAGTTGGCACGCAAAAAAGTGATTTTTCATCAGAATAGTCACCATACCACACATAACTGACAACAATGTCGAAAGTACATGAACTGAGCTTTGAACTGATTCCTCCTGAACCCTACTCACCAGAATTATGGCCAAGTGACTTCTTTCGGTTCTCTAAATTGGAATTTTGGCCTGTTTGGAAGAAATTTTCTTCAAATGGGGAAGTTATAGTTGCAGTCAACGAGTATTTTGCGGCATCTGACAGAGTCTATTTTTCCGATAGGATGAAACAACTGGAGGATCGCTGGAGCAAGTGTGTATCCCTCAGTGGAGTCTATGTCGAGCAGCTACGTGAGTTGGTTACTAAACAAACAGTTTTTCTTGCTTTTTTACCAGGCTTATCAAACCACTCTCGTACGTGTGGAGAAAAAGAACGGCCCAGCACACTACCCTGCGGCACTCCTACGATATCATAATCCCTGATGACCACCACCGTCCAGGACAAAACACTGTTGTAGATATTCCTCAGTATACGGTCACTGCACTCTACGTTGTTTGCTGCAAGACTCTGTAATACCGCATGAAAATTGTTTCTCAGCATTCAAGAAGACGACAACCATTGATCCCGCGGCCAGATGTGATCGCCGGGCAGACTGTAGACGGTTTGCGTGATAAGCCTCAAGTAACGTGGAAATAAAACAGCCCATGCATTTCAGCCGACAGTCGCGGAAGTAAGCATATACGACTACTGACAAATATAACGCTATTCATACAAAACTAGTCATTTTCAGATCCAGGTGATGTGGACAGTTGCCATAATGAGCAGTGATTCGATAGGGTGTCCATACAACCACCAGACAGCTCATTCGGTTTTTCCCCCAAACACTTCATCGAATCTGAAATGAGATGTAAAGTAGTGTACGCAAGTGTGTGTGTGTGTGTGTGTGTGTGTGTGTGTGTGTGTGTGTGTGTGTGTGTGCGTGTGTTTAAATGGTTCAAATGGCTCTGAGCACTATGGGACTTAACATCTGAGGTCATCAGTCCCCTAGAACTTAGAACTACCTAAACCTAACTAACCTAAGGACATTACACACAACCATGCCCGAGGCAGGATTCGAACCTGCGACCGTAGCAGTCTCGCGGTTCCGGACTGAAGCACCTAGAACCGCTCGGCCACCGCGGCCGGCTGCGTGTGTTTATATTTGAGTGAGCACGTGTGCGCGCGCGTATGTGTATTTCTATTTGATCGAAGACCACGTGTGTGTGAGTGCGCGTGCGCCTACAATGTGTGTGAGACGGAGTGAGTGACACACACACACACACACACACACACACACACACACACACACACAGATAATGAGAAAATACTGAATTAGTATCCTAATAATGAGCAACAGAAATCAACAAAAACAAACATCATTTTAAAAGCTTTATTTTATTTTTACTTCAGATTACTTTCTTACTTAGCAGATTAACAAGCTTAAAATCTTCGTTGATGAAATACGTAGCGATTTTAGAAAGTAAGTTATGCATATCGTCCGCCGCCAATGTCATTGCTCAACGTGACTGGTGCCTTTACAGAAGAGAGTAGACGTTCCAGGTTTCCTGAAGACACAGTTCTTCTGCTGTATGTGTAACAGGTGCTTCAAGTGTGTAAGTGAAACGGCGCAGCAGATGGAAATGTACTCCAAAGCTGGAACAGGCGGGGCAGTACTTTTACTAGTGGGCGAAGCGTCTAAACTGCACACGTAATTCACCGCGAAATTCTGGCGGTGTATGGACCAAATGCAATATCGTGTCTGTTCGCCAACAGTCTGGCCATGGTCTCACGGGCGTGAGTGTCGCTGATCGCGAAGGAAGGTCTTTGACATCGACACAGGCGACAATGCCCAGCCAACCGAGGGACTGATTCGCAGCAGTATCACAGTTACTGTGACTGGCACCGCTCAGCAGATGCCCAGCACAATATGCAGCGATCATTTCATCGTCCGAGATCGTCTCTGGCATTAGAAGTTGTGCTGACGTTGAGTTTTGCTATACGTGTAGCCTGCAAAGGCGCAAGGCAAGGAAATTTAAGCACGACAACGTAACCTCCCACGCAGCCCACGCGTCGCAAGCTTTGCTTTATGTTTCTCGTGGGAGGTTTGAAAACATGCGCCATACAGCCCAGATCTTGCACCACGAGACTTACATCTCTCCTGCAAACTGAAGGATAATCAGCTTTTCTACAGATGAGGATATTCACACCGTGGTTCTCGAATAATTCGGTGACCAAGGAGAGGGTTTCTATCGTCGATGACTTGAAAGCAAACAGAACGTTCCGAGTGTTGTTTTCAGAGACTTGGTGACTATTTTTAGAAATCTTGCCACGTCTCTGCGTTAATTTGAAGTGTAGTGTGGCATTCAGCAAAAGTTACTTGTCCCGCCATAATAACGTATAACTTATTTTTTGAGTCCGCCCCATTAGCCGAGCGGTCTAAGGCGATGCAGTCATGGACTGTGCGGCTGGTCCCGGCGGAGGTTCGAGTCCTCCCTCGGGCATGGGTGTGTGTGTTTGTCCTTAGGATAATTTAGGTTAAGTACTGTGTAAGCTTAGGGACTGATGACTTTAGCAGTTAAGTCCCATAAGATTTCACACGCATTTGAACATTTCTTTGAGTCCGCCCCGACAGCTGAGTGGTCAGCGCGGCGGTCTGTCACGCCAAGGGGCCCGAGTTCGATTTCCGGCTGAGTCGGAGATTTTCTCCCCTCAGGGACTGGATGTTGTGTTGTCCTCATTATCATTTCATCCTCGTCATGGGAAGGCAACGGGAAACCACCACTGTAATTACGTCCCTAGACGCTCATGCGGTGGACCTCTCTGACCAGGCTTTCCCCATGCCAAGACCTGCCGTAAGGCAGAACACATTTAATGAATAAAATAAATAATTTTTGAAGTCCCCTCGTAGCATATAAGCCGTCCTTGACAGTTATTCTGTTCCCTCTCTTGTTACTTAAATATTGACTTTTCACTTGACAGGTGGCACTGGAGTCCTAAAATTAGTTTTGTAAAGCATAAATATGTTGTAAGAAGTTCGTGGTAACTTTATTTCTGTGTGGCCGTGTCTTTTCAGGAGAGTGAAATGCATTTTTAACGCTTGTTGGCTTTGTTATACTTTTACTAAACTCTTTCTATTTTATAAAGTGATTTTTAACCCGTATTGTAGTGGATGCTAAAACATGAGATCTGCCAAATCAACATTTTAAAATGTTAAATATTTTCGTTGGGAAGGGAGGGAGACAGGGTTGTAGCCTATCCCCGATGTTATTCAATCTGTATATTGAGCAAGCAGTAAAGTAAACAAAAGAAAAGTTCGGAGTAGGTATTAAATTCCATGGAGAAGAAATAAAAACTTTGAGGTTCGCCGATGACATTGTAATTCTGACAGAGACAGCGAAGGACTTGGAAGAGCAGTTGAACGGAATGGACAGTGTCTTGAAAGGAGGGTATAAGATGAACATCAACAGAAGCAAAACGAGGATAATGGAATGTACTCGAATTAAGTCGGGTGATGCTGACGGAATTAGATTAGGAAATGAGACACTTAAAGTAGTAAAGGAGTTTCGCTATTTTGGGTGCAAAACAACTAATGATCGTCGAAGTAGAGAGGATATAAAATGTAGACTGGCAATGGCATGGGAGGCGTTTCTGAAGAAGAGAAATTTGTTAACATCGAGTATTGATTTAAGTGTTACGAAGTCGTTTCTGAAAGTATTTGTATGGAGTGTAGCCACGTATGGAAGTGAAACGTGGACGATAAATAGTTTAGACAGGAAGAGAATAGAAGCTTTCGAAATGTGGTGCTACAGAAGAATGCTGAAGATTAGATGGGTAGATCACATAACTGATGAGGAGGTATTGAATAGAATTGGGAAGAAGAGGAGTTTGTGGCACAACTTGACAAGAAGAAGAGACCGGTTGGTAGGGCATATTCTGAGGCATCAAGGGATCACCAACTTAGTATTGGAGGGCAGCGTGGAGAGTAAAAATCGTAGAGGGAGACCAAGAGGTGAATACACTAAGCAAATTCAGAAGGATGTAGGCTGTAGTAGGTACTGGGAGATGAAGAAGCTTGCAGAGGATAGAGTAGCATGGAGAGCTGCATCAAACCAGTCTCAGGACTGAGGACCACAACAACAAATATTTTCTTATGTTTACACAATTGTATTTGTATTGGATTACAAGCTCGCTGAATTTCTTAAACGAGAACGTGTTCGCCTTCGATTGCACTATTTATTATACATTCCCAATCGCAGTTTCGACTTTTAAGTCGTTTTTAAATGATTAAACTGCTGAACGCACAGCAGTTCTCAGTATTTAACAAACTGACCACTTAAAGATAGAAACCGCCACTGTGTGTTTGCCTATAATGTGCAACAATACCGAATGAAGAGAAATCGAAAAAACAGAGAAGCATGAGGTGTAATTCTTCGTTTCCTGCATTCGGTAGGTGTGTTGTGTGAGGAACCAGTTTTACAATGACCCAGCAGGTAATTTAATAGAACAAGGATACGGCATTGCGATTATGGACATTATATTCGCCTACGGTTTTTCCTTCCTATATTGTAACAAAAAAGAAAAATGACAACATGCATGTAAACTCGCTATGTTTTGTCATCTTAACTTGGCTTATGCAAGCTTTCAACAAGGTTAACTCGGTTTGACGTAGGCCCAAATTCATTCCAGATATCGAATGCAATTTGTTAGACACCTGCGAGACCCGTATGCAAAATCCACGGTACTTTTTGACGGGATATGTCCGTACTGTTCTTTTTTATTGCGATGTATTTACACGTAACTGCGCAGACTGCTTTACGGGTAAAACAACTTGGGCAGTGGACAAAGAACCTGTTTCTGTGCATCCGAATGCTCACTCCACGGACATTTCTACGGTGTGCATATAACACGATTTAGACAGCCATTGGGTTAAAAGCTGTTGTTTGAGTTAATAATAAATATCAACATAAGTGCCACTGGAAACTAAAGTTGTTGTCTTGGAACCCTTTTCTAGTATATTTCGCTACAATTTTTTCACGAATAGTTGAGTACGTAGCCCCAATACCAACATTTCAAGATGCAGCGTATCTACCTTTTTTTTCTACTTGTGTCTTCGTCAATGTCATTAGTGAGATTTCGTAGCACTCCGTATGATACTTGAACTGATAGCCGAGTGCTTCTGACTCTTTTACATAGTTCCACTGGTGGATCCACTTACAGATGTTACTTAAACAACTGTCGTTCGTGTGGTGTCACCGCCAGACACCACACTTGCTAGGTGGTAGCCTTTAAATCGGCCGCGGTCCGTTAGTATACGTCGGACCCGCGTGTCGCCACTGTCAGTGATTGCAGACCGAGCGCCGCCACACGGCAGGTCTAGAGAGACTTCCTAGCACTCGCCCCAGTTGTACAGCCGACTTTACTAGCGATGCTACACTGACAAATACGTTCTCATTTGCCGAGACGATAGTTAGCATAGCCTTCAGCTACGTCATTTGCTACGACCTAGCAAGGCGCCATAATCCTTTGCTGTATATATTGTGATGCCTGTACCGTCAGATCAGTGTTCACCAATTATGGATTAAAGTTAAGTATTACATCATCTACGTACTTTATTTGCTACTATAATTTCCCTTAACTGTTCCAGACCTCACGCCAGTCTGCGTGAGCTTAACGCGTGCCTTTCGGCTACCTTACAGTGGCTTGGCTGTCTGGGCAAGTCACTACAGTTCGGAACTGAAGTCTACTGTCGCCGTTGCCACTTTAAAAACCTTTTGCTATAGCTAAGTTTTCTCGGCTGATTGAACGCACAGTTCCAACGCTAATATTTCAACAGTTAGTATCATCAGCAGTTGTGACGGTTTTCATACCTCTGCTTTAGTGAAGAAGGTCGTTTGTGCGATTTCATAACGCTTCGCTCGAAGCTTCGACTGGTTGTGCTGTGTAGTAGTCGGTGATACTTTCCCGAACAAATTTACACTTTTGAATCCACTCATAGACGTTTCCGTGACTAAAACATTTCTCGGTATAATGTGTCAGCATTCCCGAGTAAATCTTGGCCAATTTTATTCCTTCGGACAAAAGGAATCTTTTGGATATTGAAGCACAAATTTCGAAGGGACCTTACGTTTTGGAGTGAACCAAAGAGATTAGGTTTGTTCAGATTTACATTATCCCCTCTTTTCCTGAGCCGCTTCCAGTGAATTCCGGAATAGTTCCTTTTAACATGTCCCCAAAGATTCGTTTCTCATAGCTGACCAACGTGAATTTGTGCTTACTAACCTCGACGAATATATGCTGCTTATTTGTATCCTTCTTATTGTACAATGTATGAAGAAATCGCACAATAATCACTTCAGTCTAGGAAGTACGTATTTCAGGAAAAAGCTTAAGCTGTGCGTCTTATGAGACAGCCCCATTAGTACATTGTTTGTAACGAACGGCAATTTCCGTTTGTTCATTACATTCTGTGAATCCTTTACCTTGACCTCGCCCTTGAAGCGTGGTGGTATCTTGCTTTGCTGCATTCCTTTGTTGCAACTGCCACCAACATGCCATTACGTTAGAAACAACCTAAAACGGTTGGGAAAGCTACCACGAGCACGCTATTAACACGACTGGCGCACGTGAACGTGACAGTTGTCACGTGATGCTTTTTTCTGCAGAATGCTTGCGTCAGTAGTTGCCGTTGACGTTACGAGGGATGCGTAAGATCAAACTAGACTTAAGACGTCGACCTCGATCGCAAGTCGTCAACAACGCTCTCGACTTCTAACGAGTGCTTGTGAGACATCGGGTTTGTCTCAGGGAACATGAGAGCACTTGTGTTGTTTTCAGCATGCACGTCGTAAATGGAAAGTGTTACACCGCGAAACACCAGTGTGATATTTATCAGATCTTCTGGAGATGTTCGGCGGCCGCGGTGGCCGCGCGGTTCTAGGCCCTGCAGTCCGGAACCGCGGGACTGCTACGGTCGCAGGTTCGAATCCTGCCTCGGGCATGGATGTGCGTGCCGTCTTTAGGTTAGCTAGGTTTAAGTAGTTTTAAGTTCCAGGGGACTGATGACCTAAGATGTTAAGTCCCACAGTGCTCAGAGCCATTTGAACCATTTCTGGAGACGATCGTCACATAACGACTATTATGATATAATTCCATTCCATTCGGAACAGATGTCCTCCATAAAACCTTAATATGAGGTTTGAGCTGCACGAGAACGAATGTCATGTCGAGGAATTTCGTGCCATACCGGCATCATATGCTGCGTCAGTTCACGAAGGCTAAAGGATGGTATGAAAACTGTACGTCTTGCCTGACTAACCTGGACATGCTCTATGGGTGATGAATCAGTGAACTGGGCAAGTCGTTGAAGGATCTGCACTTTACTCAAGGAATTCCTTGTATGAACTCAGTGCGTAGCCTTGAATTATCCTACTATAATATACCATTTTTTACCCTGGTCAAGAATGGTATCATCGTAGGGTCTGCCGTTCTTGCCACATGCATTACTGGCCATTAAAATTGCTACACCACGAAGATGACGTGCTACAGCCGCGAAATTTATCCGACACGAAGAAGACGCTGTGATATGCAGATGATTAGCTTTTCAGAGCATTCACACAACGCTGACGCCGGTGGCGACACCTGCAACGTGCTAACACGAGGAAAGTTTCCAACCGATTTCTCGTACACGAACAGCAGTTAACCGGCGTTGACTGGTGAAATGTTGTTGTGATGCCTCGTGTAAGGAGGAGAAATGAGTACCATCACAATTCCGACTTCGATAAACGTCGGATTGTAGCCTATCGCGATTGCGGTTTATCGTATCGCGACATTGCTGCTCGTGTTGGTCGAGATCCCATAACTGTTAGCTGAATACGGAATCAGTGGGTTCAGGAGGGTAATACGGAACGCCGTGCTCGATCCCAACGGCCTCGTATCACTAGCAGTCGAGATGACAGGCATCTTATACGCATGGCTGTAACGGATCGTGCAGCCACGTCTCGATACCTGAGTCAACAGATGGGGACGTTTGCAAGACAACAACCATCTGCACGAACAGTTCGATGACGTTTGCAGCCGCATGGACTATCAGCTCGGAGACCATGGCTGCGGTTACCCTTGACGCCTCATCACAGACAGCAGCGCCTGCGATGGTGTACTCAACGACGAACCTGGGTGCACAAATAGCAAAGCGTCATTTTTTCGGATGAATCCAGGTTGTATTTACAGCATCATGATGGTCGCATCCGTGCTTGGCGACATCGCGGTGAACGCATATTGGAAGCGTGTATTCGTCATCGCCATATTGGCGTGTTACCCTGCGTGATGGTATCGGGTGCCATTGGTTACACGTCTCGGTCACCTCTTGTTCCCACTGACGGCACTTTGAACAGTAGACGTTACATTTCAGATGTGTTACGATCCGTGGCTCTACCCTTCATTCGATCCCTGCGAAACTCTACATTTCAGCAGGTTAATGCACGACTGCGTGTTGAAGGTCCTGTACGGGCCTTTCTGGATACAGAAAATGTTCGAGTGCTGACCTGGCCAACACATTCTCCAGATCTCTGGCCAATTGAAAACGTCTGGTCAATGGTGGCCGAGCAACTGGTTCGTCACAATGCGCCAGTCACTACTCTTGATGACCTGTGGTATCGTGTTGGAGCTGCATGGGCAGCTGTACCTGTACACGCCATCCAAGCTCTGTTTGACTCAATGCCCAGGCTTACCAAGGCCGTTATTACGGTCAGAGGTGGTTGTTCTGGGTACTGATTTCTCAGGATCTATGCACCCAAATTGCGTGAAAATGTAATCACATGTCAGTTCTAGTACAATATATTTGTCCAATGAATACCCGTTTATCATCTTCATTTCTTCTTGGTGTAGCAATTTTAATGGCCAGTAGTGTACTTGGGAGCACTCCGCCTCTCTTCAACATTCATAAAATCAGATCTATTTTCGTATCCAATAGCTCTCCACATCACGATTTCAGGAGTTGGGGCGGTATAGGTCTCGAAAGTCACTGGTTGTTTTGATCTTTCAACAGGTTGTCTACAGACACGTGGGCGTCAGTCTTATCACTACAAACTGAAATGGCTTTCACATGCATAGAACAAAGATGAAGAAGAAAGTTGCATTAAGTACTAGAAAACTATCTAGGAGTGGACGAAATTGGATTTTTATGCTGCCAGTTACCAACTGAGTCTCTATTCTAATAAACATTATTCACCGCACGGGTAATACAAGCTATCTAAAAAGTATAGCATTAATTTCAGACATTAGATGCTGAATTATTATCCATGGTGAACTCCCGGATTGAATATTCTAAAGTTAAGTTGTAGGATATCAGTTCTAACTTTGTTACTTCTTTCGTACGTAGGACAGCTCTCAGCAGACAGCAAACATCAGACACTCCTCTACACACCCCGAACGCTGGAGGTCAGCCTGTCGCGACATTTGCGAGTTTACGCAAGTCGCAACGAATCTCGGCGAATACTTAATGAGAATGAGAGAACGCTGTCGCTTTCGCGCCCGCGGTGAAAGTTTCTAGGCAAGCAGATCAGTCTGAGATCATCCACAGCCGTTGAAGGATTTAGTCATCTCTTCTAATAACGGTGACCAGGCATTGCCGGTATGTTCACCAGTATTCAGCACATCTCCGACTCCAATGAACGATTGACGAATGATGGGAACTTCAAACATGGAAAAAAGAAGGTATGAGCACCAAAATATAAGGACTGATCACTGCTACAAATGTACGCGCACAAAGCCTCAGACAAGATTATGTAAGTCGTTAGTCCACCGAAAGAGTTTGAGGCAGACACTAAGGTAGTTCCCCCAGCCGGCCGTTGTAGCCGAGCGGTTCTAGACGCTTCAGTCTGGAACCGCGCGACCCCTACGGTCGCAGGTTCGAATCCTGTCTCGAGCATGGATGTGTGTGATGTCCTTAGGTTAGTTGGGTTTAAGTAGTTCTAAGTTCCAGGGGACTGATGACCTCAGATGTTAAGTTCCATAGTGCTCAGAGCCATTTGAACCATTTTTAGTTTGCCCAAAGAAGCGACAACAACGCCAGTTGCTACTAAGCACAGTGTTACAGTGATAACGTTTTTGTTTCTTCCCTCTCTCCATCTTGTATTAGCGCTTACAGCCAAAATCCTCAGTTGTTTGCTGAATGTATTCAAATTTCTGTCTACCCCTACGACTCTCGCTAACACCGCAGAAGTTACTCCTAGACTTTCGAACACACTACCAATCAGCTTGTGACTTCATCTAATTAGAATTTTGCAAGTATTCCCTTCCTCGTCAATTCTGAATTTTCAGCATTCGTTTTAAACGCTTCGATTATCTTCTTTTACTGCTTTCTCACAATACATGATACACTTTCGTGCAACGCTGTGCTCCAGAAGTAATTGCTAGATATTTCTATCTTAAGTTAAGATATTCGTTGAATACAAATTCACTTCTTTTGGCGATGAATTATCTCTTCGTCTGTATTAGTCTGCTTCTTATGTCCGTCATGCACTATTTTGTTACTTAGGCAGAAAAATTTCGTTATTTCGTCAACTATATGTTCCTCAATTTTGATCAGTTTGTTGTTGGTCTCGTTTCTGCTAGACTATCATACACGATGCAGCAGAAGTCGGAATACTTTGTACGCATGTCAAGTGGGTATAGCGCTACAGCCGCCGTCCGCTGTGGCCGAGCGGTACTAGGTGCTTCAGTCCGGAACTGCGCTGCTGCTACGGTCGCAGGTTCGAATCCTGCCTCGGGCACGGGGCTTTGTGTGATGTCCTTAGATTAGTTAGATTTAAGTAGTTCTAAGTCTAGGGGACTGATGACCTCCGATGTTAAGTCCCATAGTGCTTAGAGCTTTTGAACCATTTGGCACTGCAGCCGAATTTCCGACATTTTCCCACTTATCACACTGCTGCTACTAACAGTTAGATTGCTGATGTTTGCTGTTAAGACTTCGTTACTCCCATATGTCCACAGGGCACTTTCATCTCATCGTGTACTTCGTTCTTCTGACAGCGGGCAACTCATGATGCGACCAAAATACTTCATGTCTTTGTTGGTTTTCGTAGATTGGTTGAGGGGAGTGTTGGAATGGTTGACTGCAAAGACAACTGCCGGTGCATCTCGAGTCGGAGCTTGTGAGCAGTATCTCACATCTGAATGGTAAAACTTACTCTGTGAATGGCAAAACCAATCTTTCTCCATTTTTCTGTTGTGGTGCTCTAACGCAACTCAAAGTTGCCATTACACTACTCAACTACAACCGCTAAGTTTCTAAATGCCGAGACAAGGTGTAATAACGAGGAGAAAAATATCTCACACCACAAGTCTCCACAGTTGCGATCACTAACGAGCAGCAATGACACGGTTCTAGTCCTGAGGGCAGCCGGTTCGAATCCTGATGGTGGAATAAATATAGCCAGGGAAGAATCGAGTACACACTGTGCGTGAACGGCTGATTATTCAGTTCTTTGACCACGTTCATCAGGAATTCCGTTGGTCTCCGTAGTTTCCAAAAAATATCGAAACACTATGAAGTTACTCCTTGACTTCCGAACACACTACCTATCAGCTTGTCACTTCATCTAATTAGAATTTTGCAAGTATTCCCTTCCTCGTCGAGTGTGAATTATCAGAATTCATTTTAAACGCTTCGATTCTCTTCTTTTACTGCTTTCTCACAATACATTAGCTTGTGAGCAGTATCTCACATCTAAATGGTAAAACTTACTCTGTGAATGGTAAAACCCAATCTTTCTCCATTTTTCTGTTACGGTGTTCTAACACAACTCTTGCTTTTCGCTGTCAATGGTTTACCGAATGAGATACCTAACTGTGACTTAGGCCCTCTCTCACAGACTTGCTTCCGCGAGTGCCTCACACCTATCCTACGAACTTCAAATAAGTTCTCCTGCATTCCTTGAGAGACTGGCACTTCTGGAAGGAAGAATATTGTAGCGTTTCATACACGAATTCAGTTACGCACAACCGAAATATTCTTCCGAATTCGTGCGACAGATTACCGCCCTCTTGGTTTTCTTGCTTAATCTGTCAGTATGTGCAGTCACTCTGTTTTCCCGAATCTCCTCTATTGCTATGTAACTGCTCACCGCAAGACTTGAACGTTTATAGCTGAGTGTAAACCCTTGCTTGCACCTGTAGTATTCACCTGTCATTATCTGCTGTGCCTAGTCAGGATGATTGCGATCAAAAAAAGATTGCACGGCTACAAGACGCTGTAACTACTTAATCTTTTTCTCTGAGTACATGGCCTGCATTTCAGGTGCCTTTCATGTCATCATAATCGCATCACAACATCTGACATCTGATATATTGGTTGTACCCGTCCATAAAATTGAAACTTTCTTGGTCACTGCTGCTGTTCGCCTCTGGAACATACTACGTATCGGTATTCACACACTCAAATATAACCTTTGCATTTAAGAAAAATCTTGAGGAGTCTCTACTTTCACCTTAGTAGTTTCTCCATCAAAAATCAACAAAATGATTATTGCTCTTGTTCAAGATTAAAGAAAATGTTCACTTCTAGTTCCGAAACTCTTCTTTTCTTTCCTCAGTCACTCATTTATAATAATTTTTTCCGCTCCGTTCAATTGCATCGGTTTCGTACACCACTGTATCTTCCCTTCACCCCAACTGTTCTTTAACTATTCCCATCCATAGCTTTGTTATATTCTTCTCCTCAGAAAAAATTGATACTGTTGTAGCTGTTACGGTCATCACTCTTTCCTTTACCACTTTTTCTATATTTTAATCTCGATATTAAAAAAAAAGACCTATGGTGTCACAGGTATCATAATAAATGTAATTGTGCAAAAAATGTCGCGTTAGATGAGAAGCCTTACGGTCCTAAACAAATCATTCGTGTGACAGATGACCACACTCTTGGTTTTCTTGCTTAATATGTCAGCTAACAGTCTACTGCCGTACAAATCCCATACGCATGTCCATCAGTATATAGATTAAATGGTGCTAATACATTGCAGCTAAAGCGTTTCATACACGAGTTCTGTTACGCAGAACAAAAATACTCTCCCGAATGACCGAACTTTCATACTGCACCCTTAACGGACCTCTCAGAAGCTATTCGTTTCGTCTGCTTTGCATCACTAGTTCCATCTGTTGGACAAAGCAACATGAGCGGTCACACGACTCACAGCCTGTTAGAAGTGTTTCAGTGATACATATGTTTACTGAGTTCATTGACCTGCACAAAGCTAACGGATTATCTGCAGATCATTCTCGAAATAAGTAGACGGAAGTGACTACTCGAACTGACTCCGAGAGGTACGGAGCAGTAGTTACGGTTTCCAAAGGCTACTCGACAGCACTGGACTGTTATGAAGAAAATCCAAGTTTTTCCTATTTTGTGTTGCTTTCTTTTCATTTCTCCTTATATTCTCTATCTCCATTGGAGGGAGGAGGGGGATAGATTCAAACTGTGTACCGGATCGGTTCTCGAACGCCGAAACTTCGCTTTTTCCGGTCAGTGGTTTACCAAATGAGATATCTAAGCGTGACTTAGACCTTCTCTCACAGGCGTGCTTCCGCGAGGGTTTCTCACCTATCTTATGAACGTCAAAGAAATTCTACTGCATGCCTTGAGAGACTGGCACTTCTGGAAGGGAGAATATTGTAGAGAGATTACTTAACCATACCCTCTGCGACTATTTCCAAAATGTACTTTCACTATGCTGGGAGGTGTGGATGATTCGAAACTCCCTGACAGATTAATGTCCTTTCTCCTAAGATTGATAATCCCGCTAGATGTCCAGATGGACTTCTGTGAGGTTTAGAAGATAGGAGAGGGATACAGGCTGAAGTGAAACTGTTAAAGGGGGTTGTGAGTCTTGCCTGGACAGCTTAGTCTGTAGAACATTCGTCCGCGAAAAGCAAAGGTACTGGATTCGACTCCCGGTTTCAGGCCAGTGCACATTCCGGTGTTCCACTATTTCCGTAACACTCTTCTGTAGGATGTAAGATGGACGGAGCATGTAAAGTGTGGCATGTAAACAGGGGAAAATTGCTCGCCTGTTTCACTCTCGTGCTAATACTGATGTTTGTCGCTAAACTGAGTAGTAAATCTGCAGAATATGACGATAACCAAGCTCGTTTCAGACATTGTGTCTTCACAGTTCTGATACACATAATCCACAAATACTTGATACACCGTGAATCATTTCGCTGCACCCACAATCAATACATACAGGTTTACCCTCAACTGCACAGGGGTCTCGTAAACAAAACTTCTCAAGTATCCAGGCAAGAAAGTGGCTAAACGTGCCAAACCTGTGGACCTTGTTGCCCAAGCAAGTGGTCCACCTCGGTCAGTCCAAACTTTCGTAAATTTTGCATCAAGTTCGTCTCGGACAGACACTACAAAATGAGCCGATACGCCATACTGTTAAAACAACATTTCTCCACGAATCATCAGAGGCACGTCTTGCACTGACTCTTCTTGTGGGAAAAATCAGAACTGCAGCACTGTATGACCTTAGTTACCGACGTGGTTATCAGATCTGTGAGGAAGGGAGCATGAAAACATAGGACATCATTTGACGTCACGAGGCCGTATAAGGCAACCAATCAATGTTGTTGGCCTTCGGGGGCAACTTTGCAAGAAACATCAGTATTAGCGCTAAAGATAAAAATGAGAATCGGGTTTATTTTCTTTACGTATATCAAGGAAGGGAACCGTTTCCTCACATATATTGCTATGCGAAAAAATTTTTGATAGCTGTTTTAGAATGGACCGTTAAACGATTGGATGAATAAGAATTAACGAGAAATGGTTCAAATGGCTCTGACCACTATGGGACTTAACTTCTGTGGTCATCAGTCCCCTAGAACTTAGAACTACTTAAACCTAACTAACCTAAGGACATCATACACATCCATGCCCGAGGCAGGATTCGAACCTGCGACCGTAGCGGTCGCGCGGTTCCAGACTGTAGCGCCTAGAACCGCTCGGCCACCTCGGTCGGCAAAAATTAACACTGCCATAACAATTCACAGAACCCTATTAAGGATTTCGTCAAGTGTCTGAACCAAAACACGATCATAACGCCTTTTACATGCTCCTAGTGTCAGTGTAAAAGTAGGTTTGTTTCTGGTTTCATTTTCTTTTTTTTTACAGCTGAAATTTTATATGCCTGTTCTACATTCGTACCAACAATATGTCTTTAGGACAATCTCTAATCGTTATTCGCTTGACTTGCTGCGTCTTGTTTGAAGGTAATGCCCGACTGGTACCGCCGTGCAGCGACGCTACTCAGTCGCTGTTGGATTAGTCGTATTTTGCTCTCGCTATTAATACAAATCACCAAGCGGAAAGTAGATTTTTTTGAGGCCGCTATAAGGAGCGGGTATATAAAACTCCACCTAAAAATTGTTTGTAAGGAGATCAAATCGACGTTATTCGTTAACACTAGAGTCTCATGATCAAGTGATTAGAAACATTTATTTGCGTTGATTGCACCTACACATTGCTATAACTAAATTGGTAGTATCTGCCGAAACATCAGAGAAAATGTTACTGACGACTTTTTAAAGAGACACTCGATATGGGGGGGCGCTTTTAAAAATGTGTCACGTGTTCTTATAGGAGAAGAATGGTTTCTATGGATCAAATGGCTCTGAGCACTATGGGACTTAACATCTTAGGTCATCAGTCCCCTAGAGCTTAGAACTACTTAAACCTAACTAACCTAAGGACTTCACACACATCCATGCCCGAGGCAGGATTCGAACCTGCGACCGTAGCAGTCCCGCGGTTCCGGACTGCAGCGCTAGAACCGCACGACCACCGCGGCCGGCAATGGTTTCTATAATTGAATGTCCAGAAACCAGTATCTGTTGAGATATAGACCATTTCCGTCTATCTCTTACGTAGAAATAGACACTATAGACAGCGTTTTATCTGATTGACATACATCCTGGCAAATCCTTCAGCCATTCTTCGCAGTTAATCGCGCACTCTTTCAAATACACGTGGCTCCATTCATATTGTGTAGCATGCGTTGGTCACACGCTCCTATAACGTCTGCACTATGTCGATGGGTTCTGTGTACGCCAATGCAATTATATGTCCCCATAGCCAGAAATCCAAAATATTCAGGTCTGGAGAACGGGCAGATCATCCTACTGCACCTCCTCGACCAAACCTTCGCAGATGAAACGAAGCCTCATCGCGTACAGATCAAAGTCTTAGTGTTTCTGCAAGGATAAAGTTCTCCCATAGCGTTGGTAATTCATCGCAGACGCACTGGTGTATGCCCAATCTATCGACATTGTGCGGACGCTACAGGAGGCTGTCACCAATGCGTGTGACGCGGTTCGAATAGAGCCAGGTGTATCTGAAAGAATGTGAGATTCACTGCATAGAAGAGCTGAAGGATATGTCAGGACGCGCATTAACTAGATGCCTGTAGTGTCTACTTCTGCGTAACGGATAGATGGGTTCAAAATGGTTCAAATGGCTCTGAGCACTATGCGACTTAACTTCTGAAGTCATCAGTCGCCAAGAACTTAGAACTAATTACACCTAACTAACCTAAGGACATCACACGCATCCATGCCCGAGGCAGGATTCGAACCTGCGACCGTAGCGGTCGCTCGGCTCCAGACTGCAGATAGATGGGATGAGAGGACAGACTAACCCATACCTCAACAGTTGCCGCTTTCCAGACATATCATTGCAGCAATATGTAAGAGCTTTTTTAAACACCCTGTAGGCTATAATGACATTCGAAAGCAAAAACATACGATAAAATAGCTTCATCTGAAGGTCCGTACAGCCGACCAGAGTGTTTTTTCCTTCGTTAGCATTCAAGGTAAGATAATGGTGCTCATCCAGCACTGTGCCCACAGCTTTCATGACACTGTGGTGACGAAAGTCATGGGATAGTGATGTGTATATATACAGATGCCGGTAGTAACGCGTACACAAGCTGTAAAAGGACAGTGCATTGGCAGAGGTGTCAGTTGTACACAGGTGGTTCATGTGAAAAGATCTCCGACGTGATTATAGCCGCACGACGTGAATTAGCGCACTTTGAAGGTTGAGTGGTAGTTGGAGCTTTACGCATGGAACGTTCCATTTCGGAAGTTGTTAGAGAATTCAGTATTCAGAGATCCACAGTATCAAGAGTGTGCCGAGAATACCACATTTCACCAAGGGCAACGACGTGGCCGACAGCCTTCACTTAACGACCGAGAGCATCATCATTTTTGTAGAGTTGTCAGTGTTAACAAACAAGCAACACTGCTTGAAATGACAGCAGAAATTAATGAGAAACTTACGATGCACGTATCCGTTCGGACATTGCGGCGACGTCAGGCGTTAACTGAATATGGCAGAGCAGGCGACCGGCGCGACTGCCTTGTTAACAGTACGCCATTTCATTCAGCTCTTCAGCTGGGCTCTTGACCATATCGACTGGACCCTATACAACTGTAAAACGGTGGTCTGATCAGATGAGTCCCGATTTATATTGGAAAGAGCTAACGGTAGAGTTTGAGTGTGGCGCAGACCCAACGAAGCCATGGACCCAAGCTGTTCAAACATAGTTCAAATGGCTCTGAGCACTATGGGACTTAACATCGGAGGTCATCAGACACCTAGAACCTAGAACTACTTAAACCTAACTAACCTAAGGACATCACACACATCCATGCCCGAGGCAGGATTCGAACCTGCGACCGTAGCGGTCGCGCGGTTCCAGACTGTAGCGCCTAGAACCGCTCGGCCACACCGGCCGGCGACCCAAGCTGTCAACAAGGTACTGTGCAAGCTGGTGGGGGCTCCATAATGGTGTGGGCTGTGTTTGCATGGAATGTAGTGGTTCCTCTTGTCCAACTGGAAATGGTTGCATTCAGCTACTTGGAGACCATTTGCAGCCATTCAGCCATTTCATGTTCCCACACAACGATGTCGTATCACTGGGCCACAGTTGTTCACGATTGATTTGAAGAACACTCTGGACAGTTCGAGCGAATATTTTGGCCACACAGATCTCCCAACATGAATCCCATCGAACGTTTATGGGACGTAATCAAGAGGTCAGTTCGTGCACAACATCCTCCGCCGGAAACACGTTTGAAATTATTGACGGCTATAAAGGTAACATGGCTCAATGCTTGGGCAGGGGACTTCCAACGATTTGTTGAGTCTTTGCCGCGTCGAGCTGCTGTACTACGGCGATCTAAATGAGGTATCCCATAACTTCTGTGACCTTAGTGTGTAGCAGCCATAAGGACGATCCACGTATAGCTATCAGAACGTCCTGGGCCCACACTGTGAATAAAACTTAACAGCAATGGCGGGCGAATAGTCTTGGTAGAAGATGCCACAACACTCGTTCTGCCAACAGCCCAACAGCCTTGTCACCACAGCTTCTTGCTCTTGGGCACGGAGGGGGAGGGGGGGCGAAGAGCAAAACCTGTCCTAAAAGGCAAAAGAATTAGCAATTGTCAACGGCATGAGAGTGCCGATGGCAATGGAAACCGCTGTATTAAAGACACACGACATTTCTGGTCTATAATCGAAGAATATCATCATGCTATCTCCTTTGGCAAAAGATTTCGGAATAGTCCCCCATTCCGATCTTCGGGTTAGGGACTGCAAAGGTGGAGGTGACCATGAGAAAAAAATTGAATAACAAAAGAAAGGGCACTGCTCGGAGTTTGAAAGGTCAGCAGTATGAATGTGGTGGGAAGATAGGATATCTGAAAAGAGAAACGCAAAGGCTTAGTCCAGGTATAGTGGGGTTCATTGAATTGAAATGGGAAGAAGATAAGAACATCTGATCAGACGAATATAGGGTTAGTAGCAACAGCAGCAGAAAGAGCAATAACAGGAGTAGAATTTGTTGCGAATAGAAAAGTAGGACAGAGAGTTTTTAGCTGAGAACACATCGATGACGGGGTTGTTTTTATCAGAATCGACAGCAAACCGACGCCAACAACAATAGTTCAGATTACGTATCGACGTGAGAAACGGAGCCGGCCGGAGTGGCAAGCGATTCTAGGCGCTACAGTCTGGAACCGCGCGACTGCTACGGTCGCAGGTTCGAATCCTGCCTCGGGCATGGATGTGTGTGATGTCCTTAGGTTAGTTAGGTTTAAGTAGTTCTAAGTTCTAGGGGACTGATGACCTCAGAAGTTAAGTCCCATAGTGCTCAGAGCCATTTGAATCATTTGAGAAACGGAAGAAACTTCCCGTATCGTCAGAACTTTTCCGGGTATACTTGCTCCTACTGCGATTTTTGAACAGTGTATTTGCTATTAGTAATTGAAATTTATTGCAATAGATTAAGAGATAGAGAAAAGATATATGAAGTTTTTGATCGGGTAGTTCAGAATGTATAAGAAGATGATAATCTTATAACCATGACGAAGTGAAACGTAGTAGTATGGGAAGGATTAGATTAAAAATTTGCAGGTGAATATGGGCTTGGTAGTAGGAATAAGAGAGGAGAAAGAATAACAGAGTTCTTGTCTGATAACGTGATGGCGGAAGAGATGGAAGTTGATATGGAACTTATGAAGGATCCAATATTAGAGTTTAACAGAGCTTTGGAAGTCTTGCGAGCAAATAAAGCAGAAGGATGGACAAGATTCGTTCGGAATTTCTGAAATCACTGGGAGAGGGGACTGGGGGCGACGGAGGTGGGAGAGGGGGGGGGGGGAATTGGCAACCAAGTACCTATTCAAGTTGGTGTGTAGATTCTATGAGTGTGGAGACAGACTTTCAGCAAAATCATCATCCACCCAGTCTCGATTGTAATAAGTGCTGCTAAGTGCGAGGACTATTGTACAATGAGCTCAACGACTCATACATCCAAATTGCTGACAAGAACAATTAAGTGTGTACCTGAAACCTCCTGGCAGATTAAAACTGTGTGCCGGACCAGACTCGAACTCGGGACCTTGGTCTTTCGTGGGCAAGTGCCCTACCAATTGAGCTACCCATCACGACTCACGACCCGCCCTCACAGCTTCAATTCCGCCAGTACCTCGTCTCTTACCTTCCAAACTTCACAGAAGCCCTTCTGCGAACCTTGCAGAACCAGCACTCCTGGAAGAAAGGAGCACTTGCCCGCGAAAGGCAAACGTCCCGAGTTCGAGTCTCGGTCCTGCACACAGTCGTAATCTGCCAGGAAGTTTCGCATCAGCGCACACTCCGCTGCAGAGTGAAAATCTCATTGAAGTATGTACCTGCTCATACCGTCAAGTTACGAGTGCTCGAAATATATTGCTTCCCTAATCACTGAGTGAAAGATTCCGCGGCGTCCCGATAGGGGCCACGCGAAGAAGCAGAAGGAAACTTCATCCCAAGAGCGCCTGCGCGAGTTTTTTCTCGGCCCATGCTCTTAGTGGTTATTACGCAGTCCAGTCACATTAATGTAACCACCTGTCAAAAGCCTGACTAACTACCTTTTGCAATGCGTGGCTTGCAGGACGAGAGTAAGTAAGGTTCTGGGACGTACCGACAGGGATGTGGAGCCATGCAAGACTCCAGCGCTGTGCCCAACTGCGCGAGATTTCTCAGTTTAGGATCCATGACGCGAACAGCCCGATGGAGGTGATCCCACAGATTCGCCATTGGATTAAGTAGGGAAATTTGGTGGCCAGGTGGGTACGGTAAACCTATCGCGGTGCTCTTCGAACCACGCGCATACACTGTGAGCTGTGTGACATGTTGCATTGTCCTGCTGGTAGATGCTATCGCCCCGAGGAAAAACAAACTGCATTCAGTGGTGGATATGGTCCCTAAGGATATATGCATACTTATGTTGATTGAGATTTCCATAATGACGAGATAACCCAGAGAATGCCTCGGAAATATTCCCCAGATCATAACGCTCCCTCCTAACTTCAGGGTGTTTGCTTCCGAACGTTTCACGCCGTACACGCCATCTGTCCGATGGAACATAAAACGTGTTTAATCCGAAAAATTCATGTGTCGTCACTCTGTGGACGTCCAGTTGAGCTACTCGCGTGCAAATTCCAGCAATCGTCGTGGGTGCATGAAGCAGTCGCCTGGTGCGGAAGCCCATACACAGCAACATTTGCTGAACGGACGTTGAGGAGACACTGTTAGTAGCTCCTTCGTTAATCTGGGCGGTCAGCTGCTCAAAAGCTTCACGTCTTTTCGCCGGCAGACGTATCTACTGCTCTCGTTCACCCCTGTCATGTATGGGGGCCGGATTTGGGTAGCACCATTTTGCCATGACGGTATATTTTAACCGCCATGGCACATAAAAAATTTAAAATCCTTGACATTTGGGAAATGCTCCCACGATCTGCTCGAAAGCCAATTTTCTTGCGCTTTTGCTCGTTAGGCAAATCGCACCGTTTCCGCATTACGACACGACCTCACCATTTTCCCCGTCCTCCCGAGCCTTTTTCATTGTGTCTAATTGAGTCAAGATCCCCACACTCGAACACTGCGTGATCTCACACACGTATTTACCTCCTTACCTAACGGCATTTGTGGAAAACTTTAATTCTACCTCGAATGGTATCCTTTTTATCTTTGATGGGCGAAATTCGCATAATGCTGTCGTCTGAGGCGTTGATCAGACGCTGCACGTCTTATCGCTCTTAATTACAATAATTTGCACGCCATTATAACGCCAGCGTTTGCTTACGACCTCGCACCGGTACTCCATCCATTATATGAAGGCCACACCGTCGTGTGCCTCATGCAGATAACATTGCTGCCTACTGTCGGAAAATTATAACTCTGTATAAAGATACGCTATTGCTTTGTGATGAAACTGAAAAGATAACGCTTTTATTAGGCGTACGGGCCTGCAATCGATACCGTAAATCTCTTCCAGTAGCAATAAATCTTCTATGCAGTGTGTTCCGTAATACATTTTACAGACTTTTACCGGTTATAGGAGGGACTTAGCAGGCAAAGTTTTAACATGGAACCCGCGTCAGAAAGTGTAACGTTTGGATATAAGGTAAGTTTGATGATTGTATCGGTTTGATATCTCCAGCGTCATGCGCTCACCGGAGACAATAAGCTCTGACTGTGTTGTCTACAGTAGACCATGAAACAGGCAATGTTTCGGGTTCTCTTCTGCGTTACGAAGGGCGTCCTCTTCAGAACCGAAAGTGGACCACCATCTTAGTTGTGAATATACCAGTTCCCCGCAGCCATTGTGGTTCGTTCAAAAATGGTTCAAACGGCTCTGAGCACTATGGGACTTAACATCTGAGGTCATCAGTCCCCTACAACTTAGAACTACTTAAACCGAACTAACCTAAGGACATGACACACATCCACGCCCGAGGCGAGATTCGAACCGGCGACCGTAGCGGTCGCGTGGTTCCAGACTGAAGCACCTAGAACCGCTCGGCCACACCGCCCGGCCGTTGTGGTTCTAGGAAAATCGTATGCGTTGTGACAACAATAACTGACGGCGGTGCCCACTTCCCAATTTGTGTGCGCACTAGAGATAGCGGTTATCGCTGAAACAACCGGTTTTCGGTTATACCGGTTTCAGCGGTTATACCGCCCCCCCCCCCCCCCCACACACACACACACATGTTTAACCAGTTTAACCAGACTGTTAAAACGGTTGAAAGTAACCAGTTTCTGAAATAACTGATTTTCTCATTTTTATTCCCATTATTTCACCTAATAAACATAGAAATTCAACAAAGATTGAAGAACTTTGACTCTCTCCGTTTCAAGACACACATAATCAAAATATTAAATTAAATAGGATAATAAAAAAATTACCAACTTTTCGCCACTTTTCTCGAAAAGTGGTAAGTGGTTGAGTACTAGAAAAACCACAAGTATTCTCGTATTGATTCTAAATTATTTGAAACTCTGCTCAAAAATCATTTTATAAGCGGGGATGATGCCACTATCTGTGCATTACTAACAGGGAGTGCTAAAGGGTGAAAACAGAGGTTGACGCACTCTGTGTTTCTCGTGTTCATTTGTCCGTGCAAGCACGTAAAGCAGTATTATGAAGACACAGGCAGTAGAAAAGCTGCTAGCTGTTTTTATTGTATGTTATGAATGAACTGTTGTTAAATTTTTAATGTATTACTGTTACCATAATAGCTTCCTCCTGTATTATTTCTTAGAAATCATTTAAAGGAAATGATGCATTGTGCTTCATTACTACGTCACTTCGTAAAAATATTTCCAGACTGTGGTTGGTGCCATTCTGCAATAGCAACTACCATATAGGCCATGTGGGGGCGTATCTTGCACGTCTACCTTATGTTGAGCCTTGTACCACGGAATCAAGGGAGATGATGTTGTTTGGTGGCCGGCAGTATCCTCTTTCTACAAGACAACTGCACACATATATTAACAGGGTTCTTTATTTACTTAAATAGGAAGCTACTTGTCTTTAAGAAAGTCCATGTATTTTGATACAAGCTCTTCAGTAATAGTCTACATTAGTCTCACTGTTGGTGAAGTACAGATCCCGCTATAAACACTATCCCGGGCGCTATACACTTTTGTAGCCGTGATGTGAACTGACAGACGTCAACTGGAATAGTGACTGAGTGACTGAGACAGACTGACTGACTGAGCCCTCCGGTCCGCAGTGGCGAGCTATATACATGCGGTCGAGAGGGCGTTGGCGGCGTACTGCTTGCAAGTCTGTCTTTGGCGTCCCTCCTGATAGGCGCACTTGATCCAGCGCCTACTATCGATCTTCTTGCTACATCTTTGCCGACCGGTGTACTGGCGACAGCTTAACACCAGCACACCTCGAGCCATGACACATGGCAAAAGGGACATTATTGTCTCAGCTATGCTCTACCAATTCTTATGCCATGTGTTTGTTCCTCATTTCTGTCGGCATTGTTACTAAAATAGCACTGATCGCTTTTCCGATTTTCTATAATAACGCAATATTTCAAACCAATGCAAATTTTATAAATAAAAGTTTTTCTTTTTTTAAAAAAGGTTTACTTAAAATGAAATATTTTAGCATTACTGCTATGTGTAACTGATAGGTCGGTTTTTTAACTCGGCTATTACCTAAAAATAAAAACAAAAACACCTGTCATAAGCGAGACCATACAAATACCGAAAAATACTGGTCATTGAGAACCAAAATACCCGTATTAGTTTTAACCGGCCGATTTTTTCCATCCCTAGTGCGTACCGTGATGTGGGGTATTTGAAAGCAATCCGATCTTCAGAATTATAAGGGGCGAACAAACAGTTTCCCTTTGAGGGCGTTGCTCCAGTGAATATGTAATGTAACCCGACTCCGATGCGCATATATGACCACAAACGTGTAAGCAAGGTATTAGTGTGACACTCGCATCTTTCGACGTGCGTGCTGTAAATGCGGAAACGTGAACTATGTCGATGGGTACGTCCAAACAGCACAATCGTACTGTTACTCTGTTCTTGGCTGTCGAAGGACAAACATCGGCAGACATCGATCGGAGAATCAAGAATGTGCATGGGGCTACAAGCCTGTCGAAACCATCGATGAAGAATGGTGCGCCATGCTAGTCGCGGTTCGAGACAAGAAGTCGTGGGAGGCGAGGATTCATTGAATACTACCGATGAACTGTAGATGAAACCCGACCAACAGGCATTACATGCATTGATAAAGAATTATAGTTCATTGAAATTGGCTAGTTTCTAGCTGAAATCTAGATCTACCAATAAAATTTAAAAAGGATGACTGATAGCTGAAATCTATGATTTACATGTCAATAAAACAGCCGCTGGGTGCAACAACGTTCTGAATAAAATACGTGTTAGGAATATACTGATTTTCAGTTTCGGGTAGACTATTGCACTACTTCCATGAAGGAGGAGTGGAAAAACCTCACCAGTGTAATGATTAATAAGATTATAATCAATGAAAAATAACTTTCAGCCTGGTGCGTAAAGTGAAAGGCAGAATTTATCTGTAGCATAGACTTTCTCGTTTGTAGTGTACAGATGATATAAATTTAAGGTTTTTGTATTTCATTACTTGACGAGACCGGCGAGGTTTTCTATGCTTTAGTGCGAACCGTGTGAGCGCAGTAATCTGAAATCACCCTCCTGTCTGAACTTATCTCAGACGCCCTCAGCGAAATTTTTCGGGTTCGAGCCGGCCAAATACCGGTAGCATGGCGTGACAGGTGGCGCCTCTAGCGGTGAGTTCAGGGTTCTGTGTGATGGCGGACGACGGTGGCGCGCCGTGGGAGTAACTGTCGCCTGAGTGGAAGGAGGGAAGGGGCGGGAGCTGTCGAGGTCGGTCGACCACTGCGCGCGCGTTTCGATAAGCGGCGACTCCCACGCCTGTCGACAACACTTATCGATGCCGGCGCGCACATTACGGTCCATAACTCACAACATCTGCAGCGCTTGCACCGCATCTTGGGCGCCGTCTGATTGCGCAAGGCCTCGACGTCAGGTAATGAAGATACACGAGCCACAGCCTAAGCAATTAAGTGGAATTCGTAAAAGAGATAGAGAATGTGACTCTCTTGTAAATCTCTTTCGTATTATGGTTTCCTCGCAAACACGGCCCTTATACATGAAATTACGGCAGAAGACCACAACGGCGTTCGCTACATTTCATCGTGCTAAGTAACTATGTGTCATGGCGGTGATCCGTGCAGTTACGAAAGTCACCCGCTAACTGAAAGCAACATGAGCGTTCCTCTCTCGCTTTTTATGTTTTCACGTGGCGCTTAAAGTAACGTCCACCTGCTTCCAATTTTTTATAGCAAACTTTCGAAGAATAAAGTATAATGAAAACTAAAAGAATCGAGAATGGCAGAGGATTGTTAAGGTGGTCGATTGTTCGTTTTATAATGAAACACTGGTATGGTAGTGCAGCACTGTAAGGGATATGTGGCGGTACAAAGAAATGACAAATTATGAGGCAACTACGGGTCTGGCGTTCTCGGCTGAGGTTCTCCCTTGATATTTGTTAGGATTATGCAGGCACTGGGTCCATGAGATACAGAAACACGTCAACACCGAGTTGTTAACCTGTACTACTTTATTTTCGTAAGAACAGTTATAATAAAGCCCTCGTTACGCCGACCTGTCAGGACTGTGACTGACGTCCTACCAACAATAAATACGGATTTGTCAGGGCTATATTGTGAGCCGAATGGGTATAAATTCCATGTTGAAACCACATTCGTTGAAAACAGTTCGGTCCGTGCAGGTAACCAGCGACACGACTCGACTAATGCCTGCGCGAAGGCGCTCTGCGGCCAGCGTATACTGAGTAGGCCAGTTGATATGTTTAAAAATATCGGGAATCCGGTACATCGATATTTGATAACATCATTAACCGCCCTAATGTATATCGAAGAGAAGTATCGATATATCGACAAAAAGAATATCGACGTTCTGCCCTATACAAATATCTTTTACACATTGTGAATGTACTGAAGGTTTCAGAACTGTATATTTAAGTATTGATTTACTATTAGATATCCTGTACATCAACAAGTTAGCTGCCTGCTTATCCCCTTTAGAGCAAGAATTTAAAGGAAGACAATGCACGCTCACGCTTGGCGATAAATACTTTGCTAACAATGGTAACAACATCTATGTTGCACAATAAAAGGTGTCCGATTGATCGGTCGTGCCTTTTCGCCACATAGCGGATTTGTCTGGAACACTTCTTGCCGACTTCCCGGTTTTTTCATTTCTGAAAACGCCATCGACCTAGCAGCTGTAGTGTCAAAATTGCCTGGTGAAGTTGAACGTTGCAGTTTCTGTTGCTAGCGCCGAGTGCCGATTACTTTAGCATATCCTCTCACACGTCCCGGCCACCGCAAAAACCAATCTTGCCCTTTAGATGATGGTCATGTTTTTCATCAGCTGGTTTTGAAGAATGTCGACGTGAAGAAATAGCACACTAGTCTTGTTAAAAACTGTTTTTTAATTCAACCGGTGTGATGTTTCTCTACACTGGAAATCTTGATATTTCATTCCCACCGCTACCCCCCAGTGCAATCGGACTTCTTTGTGCCACCTACACTTGCTTGACACAGTCAAAGAGAAAGACTGGACGTGACGGGAGCTCAAAAAGTAGTAAATCTCTTTCACATAGTGGAAGTAAAATTATATGCTACTACTATATCAAAAAGAACAATTTCATATATTCATCTAAAATTGCGAAAAAAATATAAAATAAAAATATCGGCACTCGATATTGCTGTTTCGATGTCGATATATAGGTGAGAAAATTACGCCGATATATATCTATATTTTTGGGAAAAAATATGGATATTTCGATACTTTTACAACAGCCCTAATAAGAGGTGCATTCAAGTTCTAAGGCCTCCGATTTTTTTTCTAATTAACTACTCACCCGAAATCGATGAAACTGGCGTTACTTCTCGACGTAATCGCCCTGCAGACGTACACATTTTTCACAACGCTGACGCCATGATTCCATGGGAGCGGCGAAGGCTTCTTTAGGAGTCTGTTTTGACCACTGGAAAATCGCTGAGGCAATAGCAGCACGGCTGGTGAATGTGCGGCCACGGAGAGTGCCTTTCATTGTTGAAAAAAGTCAAAAGTCACTAGGAGCCAGGTCAGGCGAGTAGGGAGCATGAGGAATCACTTCAAAGTTGTTATCACGAAGTAACTGTTGCGTAACGTTAGCTCGATGTGCGGGTGCGTTGTCTTGGTGAAACAGCACACGCGCAGCCCTTCCCGGGCGTTTGTTGCAGTGCAGGAAGGAATTTGTTCTTCAAAACATTTTCGTAGGATGCACCTGTTACCGTAGTGCCCTTTGGAACGCAATGGGTAAGGATTACGCCCTCGCTGTCCCAGAACATGGACACCATCATTTTTTCAGCACTGGCGGTTACCCGAAATATTTTTGGTGGCGGTGAATCTGTGTGCTTCCGTTGAGCTGACTGGCGCTTTGTTTCTGGATTGAGAAATGGCATCCACGCCTCATCCATAGTCACAACCGACGAAAAGAAAGTCCCATTCGTGCTGTCGTTGCGCGTCAACATTGCTTGGCAACATGCCACACGGGCAGCCGTGTGGTCGTCCGTCAGCATTCGTGGCACCCACCTGGATGACACTTTTCGCATTTTCAGGTCGTCATGCAGGATTGTGTGCATAGAACCCACAGAAATGCCAACTCTGGAGGCGATGTGTTCAACAGTCATTCGGCGATCCCCCAAAACAATTATCTCCACTTTCTTGATCATGTCGTCAGACCGGCTTGTGCGAGCCCGAGGTTGTTTCGGTTTGATGTCACACGATGTTGTGCCTTCATTAAACTGTCGCACCCACGAACGCACTTTCGACACATCCATAACTCCATCACCACATGTCTCCTTCAACTGTCGATGAATTTCAATTTGTTTCACACCACGCAAATTCAGAAAACGAATGATCTACATGCCTATGGTACCACTTGGAAGCCTATGATATTGCCAATATAACTGCTGTAATGTTCCCAGACACTGTTGCCAGTCGTAGCTCTCCGTAAATACGGACTGTTCGCAGTATTGCACTGAGCTGTGTGCTGGCACCCAACTGAAATGTCTACCTGCTGGCTCTTGATGCACGTCATCTGAAGGAACCCCATGTCCGTCAGTATAAGGCCAAAGCGACGTAGTCTGCAGTTAACAGCACTTTCTGTCATCGGTGGTTATGTACGACACACTGAAGGGAGGGCCGAAGGAGCAGGAAGAGGTTCGTCTTAGTGACTGCAGTCTGAAGGCTGAGAGACGCCACGTGATTGGTTATGGCTGTATGGTGACGCAATCTGGCGGTATTTGTTGCGTACCTCATGCTTGGAACACAACGGTAGACTACCATACCGGACGCCCAACGGCTCTGTAGAGGCGTTACCTCAGCTGGTGAAAAATTAAATTACGTGAACTGATTGCACGACACTATTACAATGTTGCAGGTTCAGAGAGAAATATTACCTCGCGAAGATTTCAGCATTCTTCATAATCACGTACTGCATCAGTTGACAGGTAATAGCACGACGCTGTCTCATGAAGATTTCAGCATTCTTCATACCCAGGTACTCCATCAGTTGATGGGTACTGTATTCGTACTTAACGTTGAAATGCACGTTGTTTGCGTATAAATTTTTTCTGAAGAACCATCCTTATAAGATGTCATTGAGCTATTTTCCCGTTGTAGTTAGCCGGCCAGTGTGGCCGAGCGGTTCTAGGCGCTTCAGTCAGGAACCGCACGACTGCTACGGTCACAGGTTCGAATCCTGCCTCGGGCATGGATGTGTGTGATGTCCTTAGGTCGGTTAGGTTTAAGTAGTTCTAAGTTCTAGGGGACGGATGACCTCAGATGTTAACTCCCATGGTGCTCGGAGCCAACCCGCTATAGTTATGAAAAATAAAATGTCATCTCAAAGTCCCCACAAGTAAAAGTCACAACTGGACAAGTTTGGTGACAGAGGTGGCCACAAATCTTTGCTGATTGTCCTCTCTGGTGTAAACATGTCGTGCACACGGGACAATGATGCAGCTAACCTATGGCTTGTTGCCGAAAGTAACATAACTGACGCTCCTCTTCTGTCAAGTTTGAACAAAACTCCTCCAGGAATCACAAATACATGTCACAATCACTGTCGTCTCAAAGAATATAGGCCACACAACACGCGTGGCGGAAAAGGCGCACCAAACACAAAACTTCTCGTCGTGAAAGGCTACCTCGCGGACCGCGTGTGGATTTTCTGTCGACCAATACCAGATGTTTTGCGAATTTATGTGTCCAGACAGATGGAGCCACGTCTCATCACTCATGGTGAGCCTTAGTGGGTCCAAGACAACACCGGCAACCTTTCTCAATAGCCATGAACAGAAATGCACTCTGCACGTCAGACTCCTTCAGTTCTTGCACAACGCTTAGCTGGTAAGGTTTTAACTTCAGTCCCCTTAAAACACGTCTGCTACTTCTCTCACTCCCATGAAACTGTTGACTCACTGTCCTGGCTTGACTTACGAGGACTTCTTTACCTTCTACACCTGCCTCTTCAATTCACGTGTGCAGATCTGTTCCTGGAAGCATTTTGAACCGATCCCGTAGGCCGCCATTTTCCAGTCAGTTCCTGTAAGGCGCTTTTTGCTGGCGCAGAACGTCCTGGAAATATCTCCTGAAACAAAAGTCTTTGTTTTCACAAAAGATGCAGTGCGAATGGACGCTTCAACAATGGCAACACGCTGGGGTAACGAATACGGCATTGTCACACACTCACACTAATCCAGCTTCACACAACGAGGCCTTTTTCTCAACTCTTTGACATGTTTCACTGGCTGAGGCTGCAGCTGCCATACTCAACAATGAAGTTCCGAGCAGTGTTGGCACATCAGAGGAAACTGTTAGAACGTGCGGGACTGTTTGGACGGCGTTTCTTGTTTTCCGCTATTCCCGTAAATGAGATATGGTGAGATTTTCCCAGAGCCCTCCCCTTCCACTTTGAGTTCACGTAATTAATGGATGTCTCCTTAGCGGCTTAGCCGGTTGCCATTAACGCTGCTGCACGACGGCTAGAGCGCTACTACGAGTGTAATATTGAAAAAAGCTAAAAAAACTTCGAGTTCTACCAAATGTTTGAGAAGAGTATCGTACTGCAGCAGCTGTGACATGTTGACTGTGTGCTTCTCTTGTAAAATATGCCAGCTCCACTAACCTAATTGCAATGAAAATACTAGGGTTGTAATGTTCGCGGTTAACTAGTCTCGACGCATTCGCATAAAATCCCAAACCTTGGATGAATTTCGTGACGAAGTAGGACTTGTCCCCTGACGACGATGAGGGATGCAGAGATTGAAAGCTCGGGAATTTATCCGACTTTGATGCGGAGAGTTAACCGAGACGTTTTTGTCGAGCACTCGGCCACAAAAGACTTGGTAGCCAAAGTCCTAGTGTGTCCTTGCGTTCTGCTTTATCTGTGCTGTAAGCACTGTCACAAAGCGATGGACGACTCTTAACTAGCGATGACTAGGTTTTAGTGTATGGCGAAGAATTTTGTTGCTGTTTATGTATGAACAAAATGCTATTCCGTCAGTGACGCCAGTCTATAGGCAATTACAGACTCGCCTAAAAATGTTAGGAAATGCTATCGTTAGACAAAGGTAACGGACGCTCAAACAAAATATCCTTATTTAGCTCCAAAGTAAATTCCCTTTCCCACAATGGCGCTTCGCCCATATTTCTAATACTACAAGTTTGTTTGTGTTTCGGACCTCACCTGTTTAATGGTGAAACAGGAAACATCTTGCCAAAAATGTCATCTCGGCTGCTATGTGTTGCACCACTATTTTTTTATCGTACAGCTAATTTCAAGCTTGACGCTAATAAGTAAATAACAATTTACGCCTAAAGTGCATGACAGATTTCCCCTGACAGCTTCGCAAGGCGGGTCTATGAAAGTTTTCGCAGCGTGTCAACGCAAATAAATCGTCACGACTTTCTAGCCGCGTACGATCGCAGTGTAATCGCGACGTTTAGAAAAGGCTACTCTCTGAAACTTCCTGGCAGATTCAAACTGTGTGCCGGACCGAGATTCGAGCTCGGGACATTTGCCTCTTGCGGGCAAGTGCTCTACCAATTCTCTCTCTACCATTCTGGGAACATCCCCCAGGCTGTGGTTAAGCCATGTCTCCGCAATATGCTTTCTTTCAGGAGTGCTAGTTCTGCAAGGTTCACAGTAGAGCTTCTGTCAAGTTTGGAAGGTAGGAGACGAGGTACTGGCAGAAGTAAAGCTGTGAGGACGGGGCATGAGTCATGCTTGGGTAGCTCAGTTGGTAGAGTACTTGCCCGTCAAAGGCAAAAGTCCCGAATTCAAGTCTCGGTCGGGCACACAGTTTTAATCTGCGAGGAAGTTTCATATCAGCGCACACTCCGCTGCAGAGTGAAAATCTCTTTTAGGCTACTCTCTGTCCACATCTGGCGATACTCAGGTGTATCCCAGTCCGTCTCTACATACGAATACAGTACTAGTGGTGTGCTGTCAGCAGAACCGGTTCGAAGCTATTTTTCCACACAAGCGACTTAAAATCTGGCGCCCCCCCCCCCCCCCCCCCCACAGTCATCCCTCGTACACTTTCCTGATTTCAGTTTTCGCTCCTAATTGTCATACGCACTATATACAAATGTTGCGCGTAGGCGACCCCCTAAGCTTGGCGCCCCGATCGGCGGCTTGGCACAGCCACGTCGAATTAAATTAAGCATGACGCTTCAAAACGGTAACCCTACAACAGTAAAGGGGGAGGGGATACATTGTTAGTAATCATCCTAAATTGAAGTATTCCATATTTTATTCGAAGGAAGTCATCATTTACAGTTTTGCACAAGTTAATTACAATTATAACGTCTCCAGTGGTATGTGTCACTTACAAAATAAACACAAAAGTCTTGTTTTACTCCCTATACTGCCAATACCAGATGGCAGGAACCATTTGCAATACAGAATTTTACGAGGGTTTTGTAATCTAGGCTTAAGATCGGTAGCAGGGATGGTGAATGGTCGACTACGGTTTATTGGTAGAATTCTAGGAAAGTGTAGCTCATCTATGAAGCAGACCGCATATAGAACTCCAGTGCGACCGATTCTCGAGTATTGCTTGAGAGTTTGGGATTTACACCTGGGCAGACTAAGGGGACACAATGTAGCAAATCAGAGAAATGGTGCTAGATTTGGTGCTAATAAGTTCGATCAGCACGCGAGTATTACGGAAATGCTCCGTGAACTTGAATGGAAATCCATTAATGGAAGACGTTCTTTTCACGAAACTCAACATTTATAGAATCTGCATTTGTGACTGACTGAAAAACGACTTTGCTACCCGCAGTCTACATTTCGTGTAAGGAACGCAAAGAAAGACGAAGTCAAATTACGGCTCGTACGGAAGCATATAGAATTACTTTTGCCTCACTCCAAGGCGCGAGTGGAAAAGGAAAGGGTTCAAAATGGTTCAAATGGCTCTGAGCCCTATGGGACTTAACATCTATGGTCATCAGTCCCCTAGAACTTAGAACTACTTAAACCTATCTAACCTAAGGACATCACACAACACCCAGCCATCACGAGGCAGAGAAAATCCCTGACCCCGCCGGGAATCGAACCCGGGAACCCGGGCGTGGGAAGCGAGAACACTACCGAAAAGGAAAGGGAAAGACAAGTCGTCGTACAAGATACCTTCAGCCATTCATCGTGTGGTGGTTTGTGGAGTATGTACAAGGGCGCGCTGAAAAGTAGTGCCTCCGAATTTTTGTTCTATACTCAATACCGGTTGAAGTATTACATGTCATAAACGTTACTCGATCGACTTTCCAGTTTCGCTGACGCACGTTGCAATCCTCTGCCGCTAGAGGGCTCCGAGTTGTAGCGTGTAACATAGCGGCGTGTAACGTAACTATGTCGGTGCATGAGAAACAACATGCTGTAATAGATTTTATGACCGCAGAAAACGTGCCTCCAATTGAAATCCATAGAAGAATGAAAGCTGCGTTCCATGATGATTGTATCGAATCAGTAAAGTGCGACATTAGGTTGTTCGTGCTCGTAATGAAGGACACGGTAGTGCCATCTTCAACGAGTGTGACCGAACTCAGGGTGAACGGTAGCGTGCTGCATCCGACGAGACTCATTGGAATCGGCTTAATGAACACATCAGGGAAAATTGAGGCACCCACCGTCCTTATACTTTTCTGTACCGCAGTTCTGCAACGGTACTCCCTACACGCTCTCATGATATGCCTCACTTAGCTGACAACTGCGCCCGTGTTATCCGACGATTTTCTCTGACATGCATGATCAATCGGTTAATTGCAATTAATCGCTTACCTATAGCACACCAGCACATCGCCAGAAGATGCAGACAGAGAGAATCCTTTCCGAAGCACTGTGCTGACACTCCGATTTTGTGCGACAAGAAACCCGTGAAAGTGTGGATTGCATACTACCAAGGTACGAGTATATGGCGGTTGTAGCTTTAGTTTTAGTTTAGTTATGTCAAGTTCCGTTGATCATTTTCACGATTACTTAATCAATATGATGTGGAACAAGACAGATTACAAGATATACATATACACACATATAATTAGTGTTACTGTTAATATCATTGAAATTTTTAGTTCTTCGCATGCAACTACATTGAGAGGTACCTTTTTTCAGTTATCTCGCCATCATGTTGGCCTGACAAATTCTAAGAAATGGCGGTCTTCTGGCTGACAATGCAGTGGAAGGAGATCACCACCGACTCCGACACAGAATCTGCCACCACCAGTTGACCAGGTGTCACATCTAGATGTAATTTAGCAAGTGAAGTTGCAAGTTACATCCAGTAAAGAGCATATCAGTGTAAGAGACGGCAGTGCAAGAAACATTCCCAAGAATTAAGGCACTTTGGCATGTATCAGTGGAATTTTCTCGTAACGATTTGTTTCTCAAACTTCAAACACTAAATACACTCCTGGAAATTGAAATAAGAACACCGTGAATTTATTGTCCCAGGAAGGGGAAACTTTATTGACACATTCTTGGGGTCAGATACATCACATGATCACACTGACAGAACCACAGGCACATAGACACAGGCAACAGAGCATGCACAATGTCGGCACTAGTACAGTGTATATCCACCTTTCGCAGCAATGCAGGCTGCTATTCTCCCATGGAGACGATCGTAGAGATGCTGGATGTAGTCCTGTGGAACGGCTTGCCATGCCATTTCCACCTGGCGCCTCAGTTGGACCAGCGTTCGTGCTGGACGTGCAGACCGCGTGAGACGACGCTTCATCCAGTCCTAAACATGCTCAGTGGGGGACAGATCCGGAGATCTTGCTGGCCAGGGTAGTTGACTTACACCTTCTAGAGCACGTTGGGTGACACGGGATACATGCGGACGTGCATTGTCCTGTTGGAACAGCAAGTTCCCTTGCCGGTCTAGGAATGGTAGAACGATGGGTTCGATGACGGTTTGGATGTACCGTGCACTATTCAGTGTCCCCTCGACGATCACCAGTGGTGTACGGCCAGTGTAGGAGATCGCTCCCCACACCATGATGCCGGGTGTTGGCCCTGTGTGCCTCGGTCGTATGCAGTCCTGATTGTGGCGCTCACCTGCACGGCGCCAAACACGCATACGACCATCATTGGCACCAAGGCAGAAGCGACTCTCATCGCTGAAGACGACACGTCTCCTTTCGTCCATCCATTCACGCCTGTCGTGACACCACTGGAGGCGGGCTGCACGATGTTGGGGCGTGAGCGGAAGACGGCCTAACGGTGTGCGGGACCGTAGCCCAGCTTCATGGAGACGGTTGCGAATGGTCCTCGCCGATACCCCAGGAGCAACAGTGTCCCTAATTTGCTGGGAAGTGGCGGTGCGGTCCCCTACGGCACTGCGTAGGATCCTACGGTCTTGGCGTGCATCCGTGCGTCGCTGCGGTCCGGTCCCAGGTCGACGGGCACGTGCACCTGCCGCCGACCACTGGCGACAACATTGATGTACTGTGGAGACCTCACGCCCCACGTGTTGAGCAATTCGGCGGTACGTCCACCCGGCCTCCCGCATGCCCACTATACGCCCTCGCTCAAAGTCCGTCAACTGCACATACGGTTCACGTCCACGCTGTCGCGGCATGCTACCAGTGTTAAAGACTGCGATGGAGCTCCGTATGCCACGGCAAACTGGCTGACACTGACGGCGGCGGTGCACAAATGCTGCGCAGCTAGCGCCATTCGACGGCCAACACCGCGGTTCCTGGTGTGTCCGCTGTGCCGTGCGTGTGATCATTGCTTGTACAGCCCTCTCGCAGTGTCCGGAGCAAGTATGGTGGGTCTGACACACCGGTGTCAATGTGTTCTTTTTTCCATTTCCAGGAGTGTATTTAGCTAGCACCGTCATCCACTACAGTGGACCGAATGACCCCTGTGCGCGTATGGCATAAAGAAGGACACCAACGATGTCTTTATCCAATATCCTCTGTTATCACAAGATTAAACTTGTACAGAGGCCAGTAAAGTGACGCGATTTGCATCCGGCTCCACAAAGAAACAAAAGTACCAGCAGGAGAACTGGAACGAACAAGTTGTCAACCAAACATATCACAGTTATGCGGAACGAACCTATAGCCCAGGGACACAGCAGCACCTTCTTCCCTGGTTACCTGAATGAGGGGCAATATCTCGGGCTATAAAATCTTCCTGAAATTCCAGTTCCTACTCAGACTGGTCTTTATACCTACGAAATTAGAGTCAGATGATTAACCGCCTCAGTTGTAAATAGCTTTGTCGGTTCGAAATTTAATCAATAAAACTATTTACAACTGAAACGGTCAATAATCTGGCTCTACTGTGAAGCTCAAATGCGGATGCTCTTCTAATCAAAGCTTATATAAGTGGTTCAAATGGCTCTGAGCACTATGGGACTTAACATCTGAGGTCATCAGTCCCCTAGAACTTAGAACTACTTAAACCTAACTAACCTAAGGACATCACACATATCCATGCTCGAGGCAGGATTCGAACCTGCGACCGTAGCAATCGCGCGGTTCCAGACTGAAGCGCCTAGAACCTCTCGGCTACACCCGCCGGCGCAAAGCTTATATACTTGGGAAGTTTCATGCTTTGTTGCCCTTAGCCATAATACCTGCTGTTGTTAGCTACGCCTCTCAACAACGAGAGATGCACGTTCTTTCATATTTCCACCTCGTTTAACGGTTCATTAGTGATTTTTCTGGTTACAGCATCTGTCTGTAACATTACCACTTACTGCTGATACACTGTCATTCACATCGCTCGAGATTGATCTGTTTCGGGAAGTCTTTACTGTTTGTCGCGTTTTTTACGAACGTCCTGTATTTCATAAAAGAAGATGACTAACTAAGCGTTGACTTGGAAAACTGACAGAGGTTACTGTAATATATAAGGCAAATAAAAATGCGTACAGCGAAGAAAAACTGCTATTACTATTCAGTACATAGCGATACTTCGATAGGAATTACAGAAAATATATGAGAAAGTGTATTATGTCGTGGCCGAGCGGTTCTAGGCGCTACAGGCTGCCACTGCGTGACCGCTACGGTCGGAGGTTCGAATCCCGCCTCGGGCATGTATGTGTGTGATGTCCTTAGGTTAATTAGGTGTAAGTAGTTCTAAGTTATAGGGGACTGATGACCTCAGAAGCTAAGTCCCATAGTGCTCAGAGCCATTTGAACCATTTTTGTATTATGTCATCGTTGCGCAAGCATTGTGAATGAGAAGTTGGCGCTTGCGCGATAATGCATCAGTGAAAATTTCTATGCCTTTAATGAAAATGGTGGGTTCGAACACAAGGCATTACGCGTTTTAGAATGTAACTACTGTAGTTCTATAATCAGAGTGCAGAGATTTCTACGGATGACATCTTTCAGGAAGGTGGAGCGTTCACCTTGGGGATACTGAGGTTCACACATTTTTAAATCAAATCTTTCACACCGTCGTACTGGACTTGCCAACGCTGTGTTGTGCTCTTAGTCACACTGATTTCCGGAACTGGCACCCTCGATATTTTTGTATTGGTGCGTGTGAAACGCCTTGTGTTCCAGGATTCAGAATGGGTATTTCTAATGCGCTTGAGTAGGGAACTTCACATATGCTTGAGAATGTATGGCATGAAATGTACTCGTATTATCGCTTAACATTATCTATGTGACCAAGAGCAGTCACACAAAACACCTATAAAGTATGTAAAAAAGGAACTTTCTTCTACATTCTCTGTAGAAATTAAATAGCTATAGCTTCCGTCATCGCTATATTCGTTTTGAATTACTCTGTATAAAGTAATTTATTTATTGTCTTTACTGTTTCCAGTAACCTATGGATACTATATTTTTATGTTTCTGATAAGTATTTCAAGTTAATTTCTGTCGTTTTCAGATGTTTAGTGTACACACAGTTACTTATTAATCTCAACAACCCATTGTAAAGCAGAGCTGCTACCCAACGTATTTTGCTGTATTGCCGTAGGATTACTGAAATGATGGTACTACAGCCCGATTGATAATTGATTTGAAAGTTTGTTCCTTGATTGGTGTGCATGCACTGTGTGTTGCCTTTGTATTCTTGTACTAGGCCATAGATTCTCTGCCGGTGATTGTTTAAAATCTTCTCACCTCTAAACATTCAAAATGGTCACTAGAGTACAAACGTAACGGTGAACTCATTGAACTGCTGGGGACGCGAGAAAATAAAAAAAAGTGAAATGTATAACTTAATGGTAATTTTTGTAAAGAACATATCTTTTCCGCACCGCAGAGGAACATGTGAAATCCTGTCCGCTAAGCTGTAGGGAACAAATCAGTCCCATAGAAACGTCACTTTTTTCTTTCCCAAATTATCTCTGCGGAGTTTCTGGACTGCGTTCGACCAGGCCCTTTTTGCTGATGAATATTAAAGAGTGTGACGACGGTATCACGTAAAATACGATTATCGCAGGAACCTTAACTAGGTCGTATACAAGAGCGCTTGAATATTCATTTCTTATTTTTTCGTACAAAACCTACGATTAGCAGCTTGCGCCCATACCTGCTGTTGACGGCTGGGCCACGTCTACATAGAGGCAATCTATGTGGCGCTACAGTTTGCGGGTTAACGAGAACTTCTAAAGAATCAGTTCTACCTTACTAGCATCACATTCTTCCAGGGTTATCCCTTGTCGTCACCCTCTAAGTTACAATAAAAACTGCCTATCTGGTATAGTCATATAAAGAGTCAGTACTGGTAATGACTGCAAGATTTCGTGTGGTAGACTACCACAAAATTGTCAGATTTTCTTTTATCATACCCTCTAGCATCTTTGTAATGTGGCCTCTTAAGTGTACCTAGCGAGGTGGCGCAGTGGTTAGCACACTGGACTCGCATTCGGGAGGACGCCCTTCAATCCCGCGTCCGGCCATCCTGATTTAGGGTTTCTGCGATTTTCCTAAATCGCTTCAGGTAAATGCCGGGATGGCACCTTTGAAAGGACATAGCCGACTTCATTCCCTAATTCAATGAGACCAAGGACCTCGCTGCTTGGTCTCTTCACCAAACAACCAACCCTCTTAAGTGTAACTGCTTAGTGTAAATGACGGTACCTACTGAGTCTAGAGTGTACCGCCGTCCCATAGCCTACTCCTCTAGAACAGGAGAAAGTAGCTTCCGAGACAAATATCGGAATGTATCTCTATTGACCAGGTAGAAATGAAAACTACGAGATAACATGGCGCCACGCAGGCAGACAGGTTGAAGTATAAGCTTTGATGACATTTACGTTAACTACATTCAAAATGGTGCCATGCTCAAGTTAGTGATCTATGTTCGATTGCCGAGCGACGGGCGAACATAAAATTTTAACGTCTGTACACGTAAGGATCGATCAAGAAGTCTATTTACGTTCGAAGGCCACATTAACCCCTTGCTAGGTGCCGATGGTTATGCACTGAGGTGCCAAAAGTTGTGAGATATCTCTCATTATCGTGGCGGACCGCCTTTTTCCCAGCATAGCGCAGCACCTCAACTTGGAATGGACTCAACAAGTTTTGGGAAGTCCCCTGCAGAAGTACTGAGCTATGCTGCCTCCATAGCCATTCATAATTGCAAAAGTGTTGCCTCTCGATTATGTCCCGTAGATGTTTGATAGGTTTCATGTCGAGTGATCTTGGTGGCCAAATCATTGGCTCGAACTGTCCATAATGTTCTTCAAACCAATCGCGAACTTTTGTGGTCCAGTGATATGGCGCATTGTCATCGATAAAGATTCTGTCGTTGTCTGGGAACATGAAATTCATGAATGGCTGTAAATGGTCTCATAGTAGCCGAACGTAACCATTTCCAGTCAATGATCGTTCAGGTGGACCATAGAACCGTGTCCACTGAGTGTATACGCAGCCCACGCCATTGTAGAGCCCCCACCAGTTTGCACAGTGCCTTGTTGACACCTTAGGTCCATGGCTTCGTGCAGTTTGCGCCACACTCGAACCCTACCATCACTTCCTACCAGTTGAAAACGGGATTCATCTGACCAGGCCCAGAAGGCGGGCTGGGATATGTCAATTGGGAAGAAATATACCCCGCGAAAGGCAGAGTTGCCGAACATGAATATCTTACAAAATGAAATATTAGTGTCGTCGGCAGGCGAACGGATCATCATCAACACTGACATGCCACATCGAACAAATGTATCACAATCAGCACTGTCACATGTCTCATCGAATGAGTGGATCACCATCACCAGTACCACTTCCGTCATCGAACAGACGGATCAACAGTGTCGTATGCCTCATCAAACGGACGGATCATCATCAAATGTCTCATGTGGCATCATTACACGAGACATTGAGCACAAGTCGATTAATTTATTGTGGGAGTGCATCACAGCGACCAGAGATTCAGAGACATCATTTCCACAGGGAGATGTTTGAGACTTAGATCAAGTCCTCGGTGCAACTACTGGGGATCAATAAATTTACCTCTTCGCATCTCCATAGAGAATCCAGCAAAGTGGCGTTGTTGGTAAAACACTACAGGGCGGTTTGGAGTGGTGGAGGAGGGGGAGTGGAGGATGAGGATCGGGTTTCGCTCTAACTCCAGTTAGCTAGCTCTGACTTTTCTGTTGTTTCACTGAACCATTTCTACATGTATAACCTGCAAGCCAATTTACGGCGTTTGGTGCAGAGAACTTCGTGTACTATCAGTTCATCATTTCGTCCTTTCGTGCTCCATTCGTGACTGGTGTACCGGAGGGAGGACTGACCGCAGTATTTGCCACCTGAGTTTGACGAACACTTCGCTAATTCTCTCGCCACTACTAACAGACCCGTCAAAACGTGTGTTACTCTTCTTTAAATCTTGCCTGTCTGCTCTATTAGACATTGCTGGCAAGGGTGTCAGGCAATATTCAAGAATTGATTGGATCTTGAGTGAATATAGCTTCCTTAGTAGTATTCTGGAAAATCTACTTCTGCTGTTTTGTCGAAAACTGACATTTTGAGCCCGTGACTGTGTACAAAATACAGGTTGATACTTGCAGAGAAGATAACAGCAACCAGACACTTTTCGTTATGCTATTTATTTGTATAAATAGGGCCGTTACCGGTTTCCAACCGACAGGTTCATCATTAGATAGCTTGTACACGTTCATCTACATTTACATCTACATCTACATAGATACTCCGCTAGCCACCGTACGGTGCGTGGCGGAGAGTACCCTATAGCACTGCTAGTCATTTCCTTTCTTGTTCCACTCGCAAACAGAGCGAGGGAAAAACGACTGTCCAAATGCCTCCGTTGAGCCTTAATTTCCCGTATCTCATCTTTGTGGTCCTCATGGGCAATGTATGTTGGCGGCAGTCGAATCGCGTGGAAGTTAGCTTCAAATGCCGGTTCTCTAAATTTTCTCAATAGTTTTCTCGAAAAGAACGTCACCTTCCTCCCAGGGATTCCAACTTGAGTTCGCAAAGCATCTCCATAACACTTACGTATTGCTCGAACCTATCGTTAACAAATCTAGCAGCCCGACTCTGAATTGCTTCAGTGTCTTCCTTCAATCCGACTTGCTACGGACCCCAAAGACTCGAGCATTACTCAGGAATAGATCGCACCAGCGTCCTATACGCGGTCTCCTTTACAGTTGAACCACTCTTTCCTAAAATTCTCCCAATAAACCGAAGTTGACCATTCAACTTTCCTACCACAGTTAAGATATTGTTAGCTGACTTTAGTTCTAACTTTTTATCTCCCCATATGACGAAATTTCCTTGGGGTGGTGGTGCCGTAGGAAATTCTGCACCATTACGTTCCAGTGCTGACCTTCTCTGCAAGAAACAATTATAAATTGTCTTCTAAAATCTTCTTTTCCTACAACTATAGCGGCATTCGTAAGTACCTCTGGGGTTTCAAAAGATGTCTGAGTGAAAACTGCAAGATACAGAAAAAGACACATTTCAGTGGGTAGAGCATCTCTCGAAGTTTCGATTCGTAATACGCGTTGTGACGTCATTACACTACGGACCATGCTAACTAATGCTGCGTCCTCCAGGTATTTCGTGTCAGCAACTTCAATAAATTACAGCCGCGTTTTTGCGTTTACCACATCTCAAATGGTGCCCATGTTAAGCACTTGTAATGCGAGATAAAAGCTTTGAGAAATGTTTTATCCATTGATTGTTTTTATTTTCTGTGTGTATACGTTTTGTAGTCGACTTCAGAAACCCCAGAGGTATTTATGAATAACCCTCTGTCTGCCTGTGTGGAACAGATACACTTACGAACCAAAAAATTATGACCATCTGCTTAAGAGCTTGTTGGGCCATCTCTGGAAAGCAATGCACCATCGATTCTCCTTATCACCCACTCTACGGTTCGTTGGTAGGCTTGTGGAGGTATGTGGCAGTGCATGTCTAAACACAAGTTATGTAATACCGGTAAATAACGGGCCGCTGATTTGCGTACGCGGTAATGGCACCCGATAGCGAACCAGATGGTTTCCATCGGATTCACATCAGGCATATTTGGTGGCGAAGACATCAACGTGAGTTCACTATCATGCTCCTCAAACCACTGTAGCACGGTTCTGGCTTTGAGACATGGACAATTATACAGTTGAAAGACGACATCGGTGTCGGGGAAAACATCAAGGATGAAGGGGTGTAGGTGGTCCAGAGCTGTCAGAGTGTCTTTGAAAACTACCACAGGCTCCATGTAAGCGCAGGAGAATGTCTACTACAGCATAATACTGTTCCCATCAGCCCACGTCTGTGGCGTGGTGCACCGGCCGGAGTGGCCGAGCGCTACTAGGCGCTACAGTCTGGAGCCGCGCGACCGCTACGGTCGCAGGTTCGAATCCTGCCACGGGCACTGATGTGTGTGATGTCCTTAGGTTGGTTGGGTTTAAGTAGTTCTAAGTTCTAGGGGACTGATGACCTTAGCAGTTAAGTCCCATAGTGCTCAGAGCCATTTGAACCATTTTGTGGCGTGGTCCACTCTTCTAGTCGCCGTTCACCTCGTTGACTGCACTTATGGAGATGGCTATCTATCTGGTGTAATAAGAAACGTCATTCATCTGCCCAGGTAACAAGTTTCCATTAATTCGCGGTACAATGCCGCTGATACCGTGCCCACTGCAAACGTAATTCACGATACCGTTGGGTCAATATGGGAACATGTAGGGATCATACTAAACTGGACCACTTCTACACAGGCTGTCTGACCTGTAACTTTGGTGGTAACAAAGAAAAGTAATATACAATCACTAGCAAAAAAATTGTAACGAAAAGACTCTGCGTACGAGCTAGCTCAGTTCCTTGCGAACTAATCGAGTCAAATATTGACTGAGAAACGAAATAAGTTACACAGAAGCTAGTTATCTAAAATACGTTTTGTGTAATGCAATAGGGAGAACTCTAAAGTGTATAATAGAGTAAATATTTTATTAATGCTATTAATATAAGGGAAACATTATTTTTAATAAAAAATTTATTTACATTTATTGTAAGAATAGTATACCGAAGACGGAGAAAGAAAATTGAGGATCTATTACACGACGATTAGTTTGGCTCACGCTGGGATTGAAAATGGAAGCAAGACTGAAGAAAAATCAAGACATGTTCGTGGGATTTGTTGACTTGTAAAAAGCATTCGACAACGTAAAATGGGACAGAACCAAGAGGGAACAATAAGACTGGGATACCAAGGACGAAGTGTTCGGATTAAAAGGGTTGTGATACAGGATGTAGACATTCGCTCCTACTGTTCAGTCTATACATCGAAGAAGCGGTGACGGAAATAAAAGAAAGATTCATGGGTGGGATTAAAATTGCGAAAGGATGTCAATGACAACATTCGCTGATTGTTGTCTTCGGTGAAAGTGACGAAGAATTACAGGGTGTGTTGAATTGAATGAACAGTCTAATGAGTATAGAGTACAGACTGGGAGTAAATCGAAGAAAGATGGAAGTAATGGAAAGTAGCAGAAGTGAGAACAGCGATGAACTTAACATCAGAACTGGTGATCATATAGTGGACAAAATTAAGGAATTCTGTTACGTAGGCAACAAAATAACACATGATGGACTGAGCAACGAGAACAAGAAAACCAGATCAGCACTGGCAAAGAAGGGCACTCCTGGCCAGGAGAAGTCTACTAACACCAAAAATAAGCTTTAATTTGAGGAAGTAATTTCTGGCTATGTACATTTGGAGTACAGCATTGCATGATAGTGAGACACAAACTGCGGGAAAAGCGGAACAGAAGAGAATCGAAGTACCTGAGATGTGATGCTAGAGATAAAGGAATGTTTGATTGATTTTTTATATCTGTTGAACGTAAACATCTCTTTCCCAACTTAAGAATAAATTTTTGTGAGCTTTTGAATTAGAAGGGGTTTTTCCTTTTTCGAGACCTTAACAGATAAGAGAAAGAACTAGACGGCAGATAAATGCTGTTGGTTAGAATTAGAATAATTTAATCTTTAGTGTTTCCCACTTCCCAGGTTCCCATCTAACGCCCTTGATTACAACTGAAAGCGCCTTTTTCAAAAGAGAATGCATGTACGAAAAAAAAGGAAACGTTCTTGGAAATATGCGCACTGGTTTTCTTCCTAAAGGCCATTCAGTATTTGCAGGCAACAAAATAAATACTGATTTATTAGTTTAAGGTTTTCTTCTAAATGCTGTTATTTACTGGCGTTTTAACATTAAAAATGAAATCTGTAGTTCATTTGCACTAGTTCATCGAATTAGATCAATAAGAACTGGCTCAGAACGAAAGGTTCCGTAAAAAGAATTACTTTCCCCGTCTCTACTTTAGACGCGAAAGTAACTTCGGAGGTATCCCACGAGCGTGATTAATATATTACTTTTCATGGTATAAGCCTCTTTAAATGACCTAGCTGATAACCTTGGAAGTTCCATGAGATCTTTCGCGGAGGATTCTGCTGTATAGAGTAGTCGCAACTATAGATAACTGTAGCGAAATGCAGGAAGACCTATAGAAGATCGACACATGGTTCAGGGATTAGCAGTTGACCCTCAACATAAAAAAATGGGACGTATTTTACATAAACAGACATAAAGACTCTTTATTGTATGACTACACGTTTGCAGAACAAGCGCGGAAGTAGTGACATAAGGAGCATGTGGAGAGATTTAAACTGGAACGACCAAGTAAAACATATAGCAGGTAATTATTGGAATGACCGTATTGCTTCCTTCCGTCTATTGTTCGCGAAAATACCTTGAAGATAAAATTAGATTCGAGTTCACACGGAGGCTTACAGGCGATCCTCCTTCTAGCGAACCATTCGCGGCTGCAAAAGAAACAGCAGAAAGGGACAGTGGCACATGAAGTACCCTCATCCACACAACGAAACGTGGCTTGCGAAATATAGATGGAGAAGTAGACTTTTTTTTTTTTTTTTTACAATTTGTATGTAGCAATCTCTACGGTAGACATCTTGTCTAAAGTTATTGAATGATAAAGTCATTGTTGCAAGATGGTGAAACGAACTCCTTATAGAAAAATGGAAAAACCGATAAAAGCCGACCTCCGGGAAGATCAGTTTGTATTTCGAAGAAATGTAGGAACACGCGAGGCAATACTGACTCTGCGACTTCTCTTAGGAGAAAGGTTAAGGAGAGGCTAACCTACGTTTATACCATTTGAAGACTTAGAGAAAGTCTTAGACAATATTGACCGGAATACGCTTTTTGAAAGTCTGAAGGTAGCAGGTGTAAAATACAGGGAGCGAAAGGCTATTTACAACTTGTACAGAAACCAGACGGCAGTTAAAGAGTCGAGGGGCATGATACGTAAGCAGTGGTCGAGAAGGGAGCGATACAGGGTTGTAGCCTATCCCCAAAGTTATTCGATCTGTACCGTGAGCAAGCAATAACGGAAACCAAATAAAATTTGAACTACGCATTTAAGTCCAGGGAGAAGAAATAAAAACTCTGACGTTTTCTATGACATTGTATTTCTGTCAGGGACAGCAAAGGACACGGAGGAGCAGTTGAACGGAATGGACAGTGCCTTGAAAGAAGGATATAAGGTGAGCATAAAGAAAAGCAAAACAAGGATAATGAAATGCATTCCAATTAAATCAGGTGATACTGAGGGAATTAGATTGGAAAACGAGACACTTAAAACAGTAGGCGAGTTTTGCTACTTGGACACCAAAATAGCTGTTGATGGCCGAAGGCGAGAGGATATAAAATGTAGACTGGCAACACCAAGAGAAGCGTTTCTGGAGAAGAAAAATTTGTTGATATAGAATATAAACTTAAATGATAGGAAGTCTTTTCTGAAAATGTGCGGAGTGTAGTCATGTATGGAAGTGAAACATGGAGGGTAAGATGGGAATTGCGGCTTTTGAAATGTGGTGTTACAGATAAATGTTGAAGATTAGATGTGTAGCTCATATATCTGCCAACGGACTTGCCTCAGTGGTAATACCGGTTCCCATCAGATCACCGAAGTTAAGCGCTGTAAGGCTGTGCTAGCATTTTGATAGGTGACCATTCCGTCTACCGAGCGCTGTTGGCAAGCTGCGTGCACTCAGCCCTTGTGAGGCAAACTGAGGAACTACTTGATTGAGAAGTAGCTGCTTTGGTCTCGTAAACTGACATACGGCCTGGAGAGTGGTGTGCTGACCACATGCCCCTCCGTATCCGCGTCCAGTGACCCCCGTGGGCTGAGGATGACACGGCGCCGGTTGGTAAAGTTGGGCCTTCATGGCTAATTCGGGCTGTGTTTAGTTTTCTAGATCATATAACTAATGAGTAACAGTGTAGACAAGAGGGGAAGAGAAGCCTATGAAATTTGGTGCTACGGAAGAATGCTGAAGATTAGGTGGATAGATCAGTAACTAATGAGGAGGTACTGAACAGAACTGGGGAGAAGAGGAATTTGTGGCTCAGCTCGACTACAAGAAGGGATTGGTTGGTACGACACGTTCTGAGACATCAAGGGATCACCAATTTAGTAATAAAGAGGGAAGCATGAAGGGAGGGAGACCAAAAGATGAATACGACAAGCAGATTCAGAAGGATGTAGGATGCATTAGTTATTCGAGGATGAAAAGGCTTGCACAGGATAGAATAGCATGGAAAGGTGCATCAAGCAAGTCTCTGGACTGAAGACCACAACAACAACAACTAATGGGAACGTATTGAATACAATTGCGGAGAAAAGAAATTTGTGGCAAAACGTGAGTAGAAGAAGGGATCAGTTCATAGGACACATTCTGAGACGTCAAAGGATCACCTGTTTAGTGTTTGGGGTAAACTTCGTAGAGGAAGACTAAGGATGAATACAGTAAGCAGATTCAGCAGAATGGAGGATGCACTAGTTTTTCAGAGATGAAGAGGCTTGCACAGGATAGAGTAGCAAGGAGAGCTGCGTCAAACCAGACTGAAGTCTACCGCAACAACATTGTTATGTCAGACAGACTTAAAAATTCTGAAAGAAACAGAAATAAGTAGAGACAATGTGGATATCCGTTTGGTGTCTCGGTCTAGTGGGCGTGGTGGACCTTCTTTCAAAGATAATCACGGAGTCTAAACGCACGTTTCTCAGAAGCACTCATTTGCCAAATCGCGGTATATTTCTTTCTTCGACACTGGCAGAAGATTACTATTTCTTGGTCAGCGATATAATTAAGCGTTTTACGACACCCTAGCACGGAAGAGGCGTTTTCTCCAGACGGCGAAGACACCTGCGAGGAAGACAATTTCCCTGACCACTCTACTCGGCAAAAATGTAGCACCCTTCACAGAACTACCAAAATTTGTTTCTGCGGCCGTGGGCGGCAGTAATTACACACTGACTCCGAAACAAAGGGGCCAGAGACGCCGTTAGAGACCATAACTGTGAGCGTCTTAATGAGGGAAAATTTAGCCGAGTGCCGGGGGCAGGTTCTTGCTCTCGGATCCAGAATGGGGGCGCCCGCACTCTGCCCGTGCTCTGGGCGGCGGTTTACGAGCCGTGAGGGCCCAAGCCCGGCGCGGGAAAAAGGAGGCGCGCCGGTACTTTCGGCGCCCCGTCGTTAAGAGCCGTGGGAAAGAGGCTCCCCGGTCGTCGAACCCAGTACCGGAGACGAGGAAAGCGGCGAGCACTATGGTCCTACTGGACTAGGGGGTGGACTGCTCTCGTCACCAATACGCAAATGAGAACCTAGCGTTCTCGACTTCCAACGTGTTGCCACGTGTGAAATCTTATGGGACGTAACTGCCAAGGTCATCAGTCCCTAAGCTTACACACTACTTAACCTAAATTATCCTAAGGACAAACACACACACATGCCCGAGGGAGGACTCAAACCTCCGCCGACCAGCCGCACAGTCCATGACTGCAGCGCCTTAAACCGCTCGGCTAATCACGCGCGGCCCGTGTTGCCACTTTCGCTGCTCAAAAACATTGTGTATGCCAGATCTCAAGTACCTTTAATAACGTTTCCTTTCAAGTGTCTCACAGGGTGCGATGAAAGAAACCGAAAGAAGGTCATAAAGACAATGCCGTATGTTAAATTCATAATTTGTACAGGACTCTTGTAGGAGAGAGACTCTAAAGCTCTTGCCTGTGAACAGTCAAATACGGGGAAAAAAGTCTTAAAAGGCTTGTTGTTGTTGTGGTCTTCAGTCCTGAGACTGGTTTGATGCAGCTCTCCATGCTACTCTATCCTGTGCAAGCTTCTTGATCTCCCAGTACTTATTGCAACCTACATCCTTCTGAATCTGCTTAGTGTATTCATCTCTTGGTCTCCCTCTACGATTTTTACCCTCCACGCTGCCCTCCAATACTAAATTGGTGATCCCTTGATGCCTCAGAATATGTCCTACCAACCGGTCCCTTCTTGTTGTCAAGTTGTGCCACAAACTCCTCTTCTCCCCAATTCTGTTCAATACCTCATTAGTTTTGTGATCTACCCATCTAATCTTAAGCATTCTTCTGTAGCACCACATTTCGAAAGCGTGTATTCTCTTCTTGTCCAAACTATTTATCGCCCATGTTTCACTTCCTTACATGGCTACACTCCATACAAATACTTTCAGAAACGACTTCCTGTCACTTAAATCTATACGCGATATTAACAAATTTATGTTCTTCAGAAACACTTTCCTTGCCATTTCCAGTCTACATTTTATATTCTCTCTACTTCGACCATCATCAGTTATTTTGCTCCCCAAATAGCAAAACTCCTTTACTACTTTAAGTGCCTCATTTTCTAATCTAATTCCCTCAGCATCACCCGACTTAATTCGACTAGATTCCATTATCCTCGTTGATAAAGCTTGTATACGAGGGCTATTCGGAAAGTAAGGTGCGGTCCTTCGCGATATGGAAATTGCAGTGAAAATGAAAAAAAGTTTTATTTACAACAGTTTGCTACACCTTCTGGCGAATTCCATACATAGCTGCCGCTTTAACTTAGACATTTGTCGTAGTATTGTACTTCCCAATAATCTCGTCATAGAGGAGAATATCTGTGCGAACGGTGCACAATACGAGGGGCGTTTGAAAAGTTCGGGCAAAAATAAAAACTACTTACGTGTTTGGGGTAAACCTTTTTTATTTTTCCACATAGTCTCCTTTTAGACTTATACACTTCGTCCAACGCTGTTCTAATTTGTTGATCCCTTCCGAATAATACGAACTGTCCAAGTCTGCAAAAAAGCTATTAGTTGCTGCAATCACCTCCTCCTTTGAATAAAATCTTTGTCCCGACAGCCATTTCTTCAAACTGGGGAGCAAGTAGTAGTCAGAGGGAGCCAAGTCTGGAGAATAGGGGGGATGTGAAACGAGTTGGAATCCCATTTCCAATAATTTTGCGCCCACAAATGCTGAGGTGTGTGCTGGTGCATTGGCGTGATGGAAAAGACTTTTTTGCGGTCCAATCACCGGCGTTTTTCTCGCAGCTCGGTTTTGAAACGGTCCAATAACGATGAATAATAAGCATCTGTAATAGTTTTACCCTTTTTCAGATAGTAGATGAGGTTTATCCCTTGCGAATCCCAAAAGACAGTCATCATAACCTTTCCGGCCGAAGGAATGGTCTTCGCCTTTTTTGGTGCAGATTCTCCCTTGGTAACCCATTGTTTAGATTATTCTTTGGTCTCAGGAGTATAGTGATGTATCCATCTTTCATCCACAGTGACGAGACGAAGCTTAAAGTCCTGCGGATTCTTCCTGAACAGCTGCAAACCATCCTTGCAACACTTCACACGATTCCATTTTTGGTCAAGCGTGAGCAGTCGCGGAACCCATCTTGTGGATAGCTTTCTCTAGTGCAAATGTTTATAAAAAATATTATGTATCCGTTCATTCGAGATGCCCACAGCACTAGCAATCTCACGCACCTTAACTCTTCTGTCATCCGTCACCATATCATGGATTTTATCAATGATTTCTGGAGTCGTAACCTCCACAGGGCGTCCAGAAGGTTCAGCATCACTTGTGCCCATATGGCCACTCCGAAAATTTTGAGACCACTCATAAACTGTTCTAATCGATGGTCTAGATTCACCGTAATGTTTATCAAGTTTCTCTTTAGTCACCTGAGGCGTTTTGCCTTTCATAAAGTAATGTTTGATCACCACACGAAATTCTTTCTCGTCCATTTTTTGATAATCACTTTACTTCCTTGATTCACACGAATAACAAACACAAAGAAATAGACCAATATGGCTGAAACTTGGTGTGCGTTCTTTCCAAAGATGCAAATAACTAAACATGACCTCGATACGCGCCGGTGGTGCCATCTCTCAGACTTTGCACGGACATTTCAAACGCCCCTCGTAGCCGCAAATAAAATACATAAGACGTTCAGAAAATCCATACACTTTATACACGTTTTTTGTATTATATTTGTGACTGTTATACAGTATTCCAACAGTTATTCTCTTATTGTTTGATGAGAGACGGTATTATGGAATATCGTCACTATAAGGTATGTTTACTTGGAATTCGTATGCAATTTATGTTGGTTTGACGTTAGAATTTTTTGTAATTGTTCTTTTTACGGTTGTGTCCAATTAATGTGAAAAGTCGACTAGATGGATTGGCCCTGTAAAAATTTTTTCTGTACAGATGATCTGGATGTGGCTATTTAGTTTCGCTGAAACTTGTAATCAATGTGCACTTTTATGCGATTTGGCAAATGGACTTTTGTAATAAGAAGAACAACCATGTTGACTTGTATTTGTTTACTGTAGCTGCACTTTGCTCTCCCTCTACAAGTCATCTTGCTGAGTTTGGACACACCTATTGCAGTGTTTTCGTGTCTGCGAATTAAATTTGATTTTTTAAACATCTCTCGATTAATGTGCCTACGTAATGTTTCCTAAATGTAGTTTTGGGTACGAAAATCTGCAATATTACGTGAGATGGAAGTGGAAAAGGTGCTAAAAACAGTGCTTTTAGTTACAACCTGCACAGAAACACCAAAGATGTACAGTACAACGAAAAATACGACATGGTATCAAGTCATAAAATGCACATAAGCAGGCCAAACTGTATAATCTCATCCTTAAACTAAACAAAGTTTCAGAGGTAAAACGAGACCGATTGCAGACGAAAAACTGGTTTGGGAACATGCACTGTCAGGTCACAGAAAAACACTGTATTTTGCAGAAAACGGAGTTTCAAAAGCCAAATATTTCTACAGTTTTTACCAACCACACTCCCCGCCAATACGCAATTGCTAATGCCTTATCTTGTGTCCTATCGACCGACCACTTCTTTCAGTCAATCAGTTCTGCCACAAAGCTCTTTTCTAACCAATTCGATTCAAGACCTGTTCTTTGGTTACTCGCTCTGCCTATTTAATGTTCAACGCACCACACTCTAAAAGCTTCTGCTCTCTTCTTGTACGCACAGTTTATCGTAAATAGGGTAGAATGCTTCAAATCATCGTATAAGCGTTGTTTTACTAAACAAATAATTCAATACTTTAACATGTTTAATAATTTGGTCGTAAAGGTTTTAACAGTTCTACAAACATTAATTAGTAATATTGGTCACCATTCTGTTTTCTCATCCCCGAAATTTGATTATCGTTGACAGCATCATCAGAACTGCAACGAAATAATAGCGAAATACGCAGTTTTGCTGAGCAGAACTAATCCGACTGGGCTTCTGCCTGGTTATAAACGCTCACGTAACGAGGAGCGTGTATTTCACGAAGCCGATAGTCGTAAGCTAACCCGATGCGTCAAACAACATAACCTGAGTACCAGTTATATACTTTTGCTGATTGATTTTAAACAGATATCGCTTGACAAGGAGAACATCTAGAGTGTGATAGTAAAAAAGAGGAGATAGAAAATCCATCTATCGCGCATTCAATAAGTTCTTCAAATTCTGCCTCTAACGATCACGCTGTCAACAGGGCGTTACATTTTAACCTACCTTTCTTCGAAATACTCTTGCCAGACTGTAAGAAACTCTAAAAATACGTACTGTAACATATGCAGGGTGAACCAAAGCTTCACCAACAAACTTTCGGAGGAGGTAGTATGGAACAAACAAGAAAAAATGTCCAGTAAACATAGGCTCTAAAATGCAGACCTTAAGAGCTATGAGCGCTTGCTCATCTTCGCTACTGTGAAACACATCTCTTCTACTGAAGAAGTGCTCATACCTCTTAAGGTATGGTTTTTAGAGTCCATCTATACTGCACATTTTTTCTGGTTTTGTTCCTCCTCCCAGAATACAGAAGGCAAAGATCTTGCAGTAGAGGAGATGTGTATTACAGTATCCAAGATAAACACGCGCTCATAGCTCTCCAGGACACATTTTAGAGTCGACGTTTATTTCTTGTTTTGGTCCTTAGTGCCACCTCTGAAAGCTTGTAGATGGAGTTCTGGCACACGCTGTACATTGATTTATAAATTAGAGACGAGATCTATGTGACACCAACATATATGCTATCAAAAATTTTTTTACTGCTGCTCACTAACCATGCAAACTGTGGGAAAATTCTAAACTGTACGAGAACACCTCCAGGTAGCTGCAATTCACCCTATTCAGATTACCTACCCGGTCACCTCTTGTTCTGCATCTCATTTTCCACATCATCAACAGTAGTATTCCGTGCACTCTTTGGGGGATATTTTGGTGAGGATAGTACTGTTTTTGTTCGCAGGACAAGCCCGCTTGTCGACCGTGGGGATGACGCCTGCCGTCAGTCCACGTCACATGCGCTCTGGCGACAGGGGAGTGGCGGCTTCCTTGTAGTTTTGCTGCTACCTCAGGCGGCATCTACTAAAGTTAAAAGGCATCTGCTACGTTACAAAAAATGAACACACACAAATTCTGATCACAAACACAACTTACACTGACTTACAGTCAGAAGTTGACTAGAGCGGCACATCAAACCCAAGTCCTACGCAGATGGAAGTAGACGATTTCCATCCTTTGAATCACAGTTCTTATGAACCAAAGCGTTATCCAGTGAGGAGCACGGCTGGGTAACAGCCCCTCTCATGTGCCCATACCCCCTGCTTCAACGCTGGAAAAAAAGTCGCCGCCAATTGAACTCACATACTGCTCCGCCAAGTAGACATATTACTTCAGTATACACTGATATGACAGAAGTCATGGGGTAGCGAAAGGCAGATATGCAGATAGTCGTAGTGTAGCGTACACAAGAAAGGCAGTGAATTGGCGGAGCTGTCATTTGCAGCCGGCCGGTGTGGCCGAGCGGTTCTAGGCCCTTCAGTCTGGAACCGCGCGACCGCTACGGTCGCAGGTTCGAATCCTGACTCGGGCATGGATGTGTATGATGTCCTTAGGCTAGTTAGGTCTAAGTAGTTCTAGGATATAGGGGACTGATGACCTCAGATGTTAAGTCCCATAGTGCTCAGAGCCATTTGAACCATTTATTTTGCCATTTGCGCTCAGGTTATTGATGAGCAACGGGTTTCGACGTGATGATGACCGCTCGACAGGAACTAACAGAGTTCGAACGCTGAGTGGTAGTTGGAGCTAGACGTAATTCCATTTCGGAAATCGTTAGAGAATTCAATATTCCGAGATCCACAGTGTCAAGAGTGTGCTGAGAATAACCAATTTCAATCATTACCTCTCATAGCGGACAACGCAGTGGCCGCGGCCTTCACTTAATGACCGAGAGCAACGGCATTTCCGTAGAGTTGTCAGTGCTAATATACGAGCAACACCGCGTGAAATAACCGCAAAAATCGGTGTGCAACGCACAACGGCCGTATCCGTTAGGACAGTGTTACTGGGCTGTGGCAGCGGACGACCAACGTGAGTGCCTTTGCTAACAGCACATCGCCTGCAGCGCCTTTCGTGGGCTCGTGACCATATCGGTTGGACCTTAAACAACTGGAGAACCGTCGCCTGGTCACATGAGTTCCAATTCTAGTTTGTAACAGCTGATAGTAATGTTCGAGAGTAGCGCACATCCCACTAAGCTGTGGACCGAAGTTCTCAACAAGGCACAGTGCAATTGGTGAAGGCTGTGTTTACTTGGAATGGACTGGGTCCCCTGGTCAGACTGAACTGACCATTGACTGGAAGTGGTCGTGTTCGGCTACTTGGAGACCATTTGCAGTCATTCATGGACTTCATGTTCCCAAACAACGATGCCATGTTACCGGGCCGCAACTGTTTACAACTGGTCCGAAGAACACTGTGGGCAGTTCGATTTGGCCATCCAGGTCGCCCGATATGAATCCCATCGAACATTTATGGAACATATTCGATAGGTCAGTTTGTGCACAAAATCCTGCGCCGGCAAAATTTTCGTAATTATGGATGACTATAGAGGCAACATGGCTCAAGATTTCTGCAGGCGTCTTCAAACGACTAGTTGAATCCATGCCACGTCGAGCTGCTACACTACGCCGAGCAAAAGGATGTCTGACAGGATATTAGGAGATATCCCGTGACGTTTGTTACCTCAGTGCAAGTTTGAAGAAAGCCAGACCATGTAACTGATATTTGTTCGTCGCAGGTGTACCCATCGCAGTCTGCCGTCTATTTAGTCGTTCACTAATTCACCGCGAAATTAAAGTTAATTTTTTCCTCCCCTTCAACCCTTTCCGCAGTTGAGGTCTTGTGCACGCTCTTGCTCTTCAAATGGTTCAAATGGCTCTAAGCACTATGGGACTTGACATCTGAGGTCATCACTCCCCTAGACTTAGAATTGCTTAAACGTAACTAAGCTAAGAACATCACACACATCCATGCCCGAGGCACGATTCAAACCTGCGACCGTAGCAGCAACGCGGTTCCCGACTGAATCGCCTAGAACCGCTCGGCCACAGCGGCCGGTGCTCTTGTTCTTACCGACAGGTGATTTGTCACGTGTAATGGATATTTCATATGTAGTAGACAGGGAATGTGATATACTAAAATTTTACTCACTAACCGGATGGACACAAGTTAGAAAGAAAGGGTAATTAGTGAAGCTAACGGCAAAAAATTTAGTTTCTAATTTCTGAACCCATACTTAAGACAGTACGATTTATCTCTCCCGTTCTAGCACAAACAATTGCTTAAAAAATCTAATGTTGAGTGAAACCACGGAGCATACGAAATACTCGCTATAACCTAATTAGCTACACTCGAGCATTATTCCTACATTAGAACTGAAATTCACTAAAACACAAAAAGGAATTTCAAATCATTAGGTGATTATTAGTTTGCTGCCAGAAATATGGGCATCTTGAAAGTCTACATTAGGTACATATCCCGTCAGTCAAAAAAGTTTCAAGACTACATTAATAAGATATTGAGATTAGTTGAAATGGTGGTATTAATGCCTCAAGTGTTTTACGTTGTCCACCAATCTCCCCTCCGGCCTTGTAGAGTGGGCAGATCGTTAAATGACGTGGCGTAGACGAATTCCTCCAAGTGTACTCATAAGCAAACGTCTAGCGGATTGAAGTCTGGGGAACGAGCAGGCCAATATGTGGAGCATCCCTCCCCCGATCAATCCCTTCATGTCCTTCAATATCTGCGTCAGATGTTCGCGGACACTGTGACGAAAGCGTGCTGCTGCACCATCATGCATGAACGGCAGTATTTGTTGCTGCAGTCGCACAGTCTTCAGCGGGGTAGGCAATACATTAATGAGAAAGTCTAGATAATGCGCCGCAGTTAACCTTTGTGGTAGTACGTATGGCTCTATTAATCTCTCGCCAAGTACGCATGCCCATATGCTGATTGAGGATCGGCGTTGATTCCTTCTTTTCTGAATTGCTTGGGGTATTTACGGAATTTACACCTATCCATACATTCTGGTTGTGGAAATTCACAACACTATCTCTTGAGAACCATTTCTGATCGGTAAATAAAATCTTGGACGTCAACAGTGGGTCTGCGGCATACCTTTGCAACAGCCATTGACAGAACCGCCGTCTGCCATGATGATCCTGTGGCCATAGAGGCTGAACGCGCTGTAGATGATATGGGTACAGCAATTGTTCATGAAATATCCACTACCTCCCCCCCTCCCCCCCTCCCCACAGTTAAGAGAGCGAGACACGCCTTCTGCTGTTGCTAATCGTCGCACACAGGACCTAGGGGTTTCTTCCACCGAACATAGCATGTCAGGCGTGCGGACTGTACAGGGCCTTCTACTCTTAGTCTTCCGAGGTGCAAGGGTACCTGTGTTCCTCAAACACTGCAAAAGTCTGCTGAACAGCTTATCAGAGGGAACTCTGCGCTGAGGATATTTTTCAGCGTAGAGGACAGGGGCTCGCAGAATATTTCCATTTGCTATACCACAGCAGAATATCATATCCGCCATTTCACTTGTCGAATAGCAGGCTTCCATTGCTAACACGTGGCGGAAGAGAGAAAATGTAAATGTATTACACAATTTGTACGTACAAACAGCTCATTAACAGTAAACACAAGTGAATCCGCGTTTGGAATAAGGTAAAACATTAAGATGCGTACCCAGGCTTGACAGTACTGTGCCAAAAGGCCCACAAAGTCGACGAAAACTAACGTAGCCTACAAAACGACTCGAACCACACAAATGACTGCAGAGCACCTAACGGTACGTAAGGTCCTGTGAGCAAGACAACATAAAACCCTGCCGACGCATTTGACGGAGCGCCAGTGCAACGACTGCGATAATATATGCAAACCAAGCGTCGCGCAGCACTTCCTATAACACATGTCTATCTCGGAAAGCATGCGTTTACGGACCCATGTTTAGTGGACATATTTTTCTTGTTTTAATGAGTACTATCACCTCTCAAAGTATTCGACACTTCTTTGTATCAACATTTGTGTTACATACACACACGTTCATCATCTCCTTCTGAGCCCTGCATCCATTTCAACCAAACTTCATACACATGCTACTTAGTATCTGAAAAAAAATACTGTGGCGCTAAAAGATTCCCATTGGCGGCAAGCAAACATTTTACATACTTAATCATTTTGGAAATGCTTCCACTTTTGGCTTAAATGAAATGCTCATGCCTTTTTGGACATCAGATAAATCGCTCCATTTCCGCATTACGATAACGGTCGCAATGCTTTTAGTGTCATTCCCCCCCCCCATCCCCACCCATCCCTCCGGGTACCCCCGACATGATTTATATACTGTTGTGTACATAGTTCTGCGTAGTCAGCGCGTACACAACTTTCCCACTAGAGCGCGCCCCACTAAGCACAACAGTGCAGGAGCAACGCTCGTCCGTCTCCGCACTACGAGATGGCGCTGCCTTAGAGATGGACCAAATTCTGCTTCTGCCGATCCGCGTATTAATATGTAACGCAGCCAATGAGATTGCTGCTAACGTAGAACCTTTTCTCCTCACGGATCACACTCGCGCAGTGATACCTAAACGCATGAGGTATTATAACGAGTGTAGACCTCCGATTAATCAGTCTGCATTAGTCTGCATTTGTCTGCACCAGTCTGTACCAGTCTATAGTCAAGTTTCAGTCTGCACCTAAGAAGATTACCATATTCCTGTACATAGCCATGAAGATAAATAAATAGACACTTTGTCAAGTGTCAGAGACATGTGAGAATAACATTAACGTACCAAGACCAAAGGAACTTCAGATTGTCAATTGTAAACAGCATCTAGAATCAAGTTACGTAATGTCTAGGTTTTTTATTATTTTAATAAATGTGTGTGAAAATTAATCAAGTTCTGTTTAAAGTTGGTCACCGTTAATCTGCTACTCTAAGCGTGCAAGTGGAATTTCTATCGTCTAACGGCAGGAGATAAACACGCCACGATAAGACCACGAGACATGTTGCTGACACTCGCCTACTTCGTTAGAGCGACAAGTCAAATAATCTGATGGTGTGTGTACCGAAGGCTTACAGTACGCACACCACATATACCCTCCACTGCTAGTGCTGCCACATGTCACCCGTGAGTGGCTATTGCACTCTGATGTCGTCCATAGGCAGTGACCACATTAATGTGACTCATCCATTCGTCCTGGCTGTTTGCCTGCGGCGTCCCATTCACTGAATCTGCCCGCCTCACTCTCCACTGTCCATGGCCGCTGGAACGTCATATCTGTTTGCTGTCCCCTGTCTTGCTATCTGTCAGTGTAACGCCAGTTGCTTGTATGCCTTTCTGCACATACATTTACAAAGATTAGGTAAGGAAACTAATTGAAGATACGCATTCAAGGTAAATTTACGCAGAAAAAAGAGTGTGCAAGTTACAGTAACCCAACAAAGCCGACTTTTCACAAAAGAGCATGAGGAAATACGTCAGTCCAACTTTAAAAGCAAGGTCAGTACACACATCTGAGGACAATCCTAACACATTACTGATGAAGTCGTATACACATATCTAGTAACTCTCCTGTGCTGCAGGAACTCATGAATACACACCGAGGTGGCGCACACGCTTCAGACCACTGCAACACACAGCGTTCAGCTACGTGACGTAACTTCATTTTGTTTTGCTTCTGAGGATGTTATTGTCTTCTGGAATATATATGCAGATGAAACTCAGCCTATCAGATAGCCTCCACTTCACTTTTCGCTATTTTTTTCCGTGCAGTTATTGATCAATCAATATGTACTCATCGAAGGATAACAACGGTGCATTTTAGTAAGAGGCTGACTGTGGTTTGTATGTATTAAGCAACATATTTCCATGAGTTAATTTCTGTCCGGGAATAATTCCTGTCCACTCTGAGTCGAGGCCTGGCTATAGGTCCATTAATGGTCAGCGGCCCGCCACAAAGGCAGTGGGAACAGGCGGATTTTCTGAGAATTTTCCGTGCTAGAGGTAAGGCTGTAAAACAGCATCGTCTGACGTATGCTAGACATGTGGCCCATTCTTCAGGGGCGGCGAAGCTGTGAAAGTACGCTTTGGTGCAGCGTATTTTCTGTGAGCCAGTGCATGGCGTTTACCGGGGAGAAAATGATGTGGGTGATGCTACCGGAGACCATGACATCGTAGGCATAACAATGGCTCTTGTCTTCCATGACAGAGCAGCGCCAAATTTCTGTTACATGCCACCGAGATACGGTTCCAACTGGAAACGGCAAAACTCACTACAATTGGCTGTGCGGCTGATGACGTCAGAAGTAGTTGTAGAACCGCGCTGCTGCTACGGCCGCAGGTTCGAATTCTGCCTCGGGCATGGATGTGTGTGATGTCCTTAGGTTAGTTAGGTTTAAGTATTTCTAAGTCTTCGGGACTGATGACCTCAGATGTTAAGTCCCATATGCTTAGAGCCATTTGAACCATCTCAGAGACAAAGCTCCAATTGACTGACTTTCTGTTGCGTAGATTGATGTGTCGACAGAAGTGCCGACACAGTGTGGTTTGAGGGGATCGCAATGCACGCTATAAGCTCACGAAGTATGGCGTGAGGTCTGAAACAGGATACGTAATGAATGCTATAAAGAAAAGTACGTAGCTTCCGGAATACTTAACTTTAATCCATCCTTGTTGTACATCGCTCTTGACGATACAAGTGAGACTCTCTAGATACAAGCTATGTAAGGCTAATGGCGCCTTGCTGGTCGTAGCCATGGACTGAGCTGAAGGCTATTCTAACAATCCGCTCTGCAAATGAGCGAGGCTTCGTCAGGGTAGTCGCCAGCAAAGTCGTCCGTACAACTGGGGCGAGTGCTAGTCCGTCTCTCGAGACTTGCCGTATGGTGGCGCTCGGTCTGCAATCACTGAGAGTGGCGACACGCGGGTCCGACATGTACTAATGGACCGCGGCCGATTTAAAGCTACCACCTAGCAAGTGTGGTGTCTGGCGGTGACACCACATTCCTCCCCCGCAAATCGGCGAAGGGTCGTGTTATAAGGCTTCCGCCCGCCGTGGGGAGGACCCCATGGTGACGTATGCGATGAGGTGGGGAGCCTAACAACAGGCGAGGCTGTGCCACCCGCACCCGGCCATTCGGTCCGAGGGGAGCTAGGAAACGCATGAAAACCTAGTCCAGGGTGCACGTCAACATGCGGTGTACGCGCCCTTAGAGATACAGGAGGGGCCGAAGGGTCGACCTCCACTGCGTCGGGGTACCCGACGCGCGAAGACGCCATGTGGTCCGGAGCGGGCAAGATTTCCATGGCGGAGGACGGCTGGTCACGGGAAGTGACCGGCGGCACGTGACCCAGGGAGGCGCCAGGCGGTTGCAGCGACGCGTCCACTGCAGGTGGCGCCGGCGAGAGAACAGGCGGCGGCGGCGGCGCGTCGCCATGAGGCAAAATGGAAGGCAGCGTCGGTATCACCTGGGGATGAGGCGAGCCAGTAGATGGGTCCCCAGGGCGCTGACCGGACGCCACCGACACTGAAAGCAGACGGGGAGCGGCAGAACCCGGGCGACGACAGAGGCGCAGCTGATTGAGATGCCGACGCACCTCACCAGAGGCCCCCAAAACCAGATACATAGCGCGGCCGAGGCAGCGAAGAATGCGCCCTGCGAGCCAACGCCGTGAACCTCGATAGTTGCGATAGAAAACAACGTCGCCTGGAGCAAAAGTAGGTGGTTGCCGCTGCACAGGAACCTGATGCGGCGGATGCAGCAAAGACACCAAGGTTCGATGAGGACGACCGTGGAGCAACTCAACCGGCGAGCGACCATCTCGGGGCTGAGAGCGATACGAAGACAAAAAGAGCAACAACGCGTCCTCCCGAGAATGCGACTCTTTCAACTTCAACATCTGTGACTTGAAAGTCCGGACCAGTCGTTCAGCGGCACCGTTTGAGTGAGGCGAAAACGGCGCGGATGTCAGATGTTGAATACCATTGGCCTTGCAGAATGACTGAAATTCTGCGGACATGAATTGTGGGCCACTGTCGGAAACAATAGTCTGTGGAAGACCTTCAATGCAAAAGATAGCAGATAACGCTTGGATGGTGGCAGATGACGTCGTGGAAGACATCCTGACAACAAAAGGAAAATTACTGAAAGAATCGACCACAACCAACCATCTAGCATTCCAGAATGGACCAGCAAAATCGATGTGTAAGCGTTGCCAAGGGGAAGTGGCTTTCGGCCATGCAAAGAATTTCTGCGGTGGTGCGGATTGTTGTTCGGCACACGCCATGCAAGAAGAGCACATATTCGTAATCGCAGCATCGATTCCGAACCAAGTACAGTGCTGACAATCAAGTTGTTTCGTTCGCACTATACCCCAATGTCCTTGTTGGAGAAGCCGTAAGACAGATGACTGTAACGAACGTGGGACCACGACTCTGGACTGCTCATTATCAGAACGCAACAACAAAACACCACGTCGTACAAAAAGTCTCTCCTTATGAGCAAAAAATCTGCGAACCAACGGATCCTCGATCCATGACTTTGACAAGGGCCATTGCGTAGCAACAAAACGCAAAACGGTAGCAAGGACAGGGTCAGCAGCTGTGGCTGCAGCTACACGACGAAAATCAATCGGAAACGATTCGACCACGTCATCGGTTTCCGAATCAATGAACATGCAAGCAAGTTCGAAAGAATCGAATGCTCTATCCTCAGCAACAGGCAAACGGGACAACGCATCAGCGTTTCCGAGCTTAGCAGTGGACCGATACAAGATATCGTAGCGGTACTGCGAGAGGAAAATAGACCAGCGAATGAATTTCGGTGCTGTACGTGGAGGTACAGGCTTGTTCGGATGAAAAAGCGATGTCAAAGATTTGTGGTCTGTGATGATGGTAAAGTGGCGACCATACAAGAAATCATGAAACTTAGTAACACCAAAGACGAGAGCCAAAGCTTCTTTCTCGATCTGTGAATAATTTATTTGCGCAGATGAGAGCAATTTGGATGCAAAGGCAATAGGGCGATCATGCGATCCATCTTTGTGCGCAAGCACAGCACCGATCCCGAAATCCGATGCATCTACCATCAACAAAAGGGAATTCTGGGGATCGAATGGCGTAAGGCAAGTATTAGAAAGCAACGCTGATTTCAACTGGCAAAAGGCGCGGTCGCATTCCGTCGTCCAGACGAACGGAACACATTTACGGCGTAAGCGATGAAGCGGAGCTGAAATGGAAGAGGCATGCGGGATAAAGTTATGATAATAGTTAATTTTTCCCGACACACTCTGTAGCTGCTTCAAATTCTGTGGCGAAGGAAAGTCTTGTATGGCACGGAGGTGCTCTGGACTCGGATGTATGCCGTGGGCATTGATTACATCTCCTTTCTTATTACAGTAAAAACAAATAGCTTGGCGTGACGGGCAATTGTCACGCGAATGTCTAGTTGCACACCGCGGGCATGATTTCACTGCATTTGCTCGCTGACGCGGCACACTTGGTGGAGAGCGCGGCGGCAGCTGCGCGGACGGGCGCGAAGGCTGTTTATCGTTCCGTGCAGCTCGCCCCGCGGGCCGGTTAATGTGACGCACTGCTGGCGAAGTTTCAAATGATTCTGGAGCAAAGTCAAGTGTGTCCTGCCTATCCAATATGTCTATCACTTGTTGAAGGGAGGGATTGACTAGTTTCAAAATCTGTTCCCGTATACGAACATCAGAAACGTTCTGTGCAATTGCATCACGTACCATTGTATCTGAATAAGGGAGTCCACATTCACACTCAAAAGCACAATCCCTTGTAAGGCCTTGCAAAGTTGCAACCCACTCCCGATTAGTTTGACCGGCCGTACTTTTTGTACGAAAGAATGTATACCGTTTTGCAACCACATTGACTGTTTCTTTGAAATAGGCATCTAAAGCAGAGAAAATTTCTTTGTAGGACAGAGTTGCTACGTCGCGTCGGGGAAACAATTTCACTATCACACGGTACGTGTGCACGCCAACACAAGACAATAAGTGAGGCTGCCGCTCGTTACCTTGAATTCTGTAGGCGGCGAGTTGGAATCCAAATTGGCCGGACCACTCCGTCCAGGATTCCATAGCCGGGTCAAATGGCCGGAACGGGGGTGCAACAGCATGTTGTGGCTGCGGTAGCTGTGAAGCGGCGGCTGCTGCATCGTTTTGCATTGCACGTTGACCCTGAACGAGCTGTCCAAGGGCATCCAATAACGCCTGCGTCTGCTGATTCTGCAAGCGATAAAATTCGGACAATACATCTGGAGATTGTGGCGAAGCCATGACACAATGAAATGTAAGCAAGTATAAAGAGCAAGACCCTTTTTTGACTCGTCGCCAGATGAGGTGTCGACAGAAGTGCCGACACAGTGTGGTTTGAGGGGACCGCAATGCACGCTATAAGCTCACGAAGGATGGCGTGAGGTCTGAAACAGGATACGTAATGAATGCTATAAGGAAAAGTACGTAGCTTCTGGAATACTTAACTTTAATCCATCCTTGTTGTACATCGCTCTTGACGATACAAGTGAGACTCTTTAGATACAAGCTATGTAAGGCTAATGGCGCCTTGCTAGGTCGTAGCCATGGACTTAGCTGAAGGCTAGTCTAACTATCCGCTCTGCAAATGAGCGAGGCTTCGTCAGTGTAGTCGCTAGCAAAGTCGTCCGTACAACTGGGGCGAGTGCTAGTCCGTCTCTCGAGACCTGCCGTGTGGTGGCGCTCGGTCTGCGATCACTGAGAGTGGCGACACGTGGGTCCGACATGTACTAATGGACCGCGGCCGATTTAAAGCTATCACCTAGCAAGTGTGGTGTCTGGCTGTGACACCACATAGATGATAGAGGCATTGTATGTGTTAGCGGAAGGTATCCTATTGGCGCTGAAAAAGCACGCAGTCACTCTGATATGCTGAAGATCTTTCTTGGCGTGCTCCTGATGGAGATAGCCAGCCGTGGAGGTAGCAGGAGGACGAGAAGATTAGTATTTAACATACCGTCGATATAGAGGTCATTAGAGACTGAGCACAAGCTCGGATTAGGGAAGGGTAGAGGAGGAAAGCGGCCATGCCCTTCCGTAGGAACCATACTGGCATTTGCCTTAAGCGATTTTGGGACAGCGCGGAAAACCTAAATCTGGATGGCTGGGTGCAGGTTTGAATCATCGCCCTCTCAAATGCGAGTCCAGCGTGTTAACCACTGCGCCATCTCGCTCGGTGAAGAGCGTTTTGCGGCGGCAGATAGTCAGAAGGGCGTGGAGCGTCGATTAGAAAAGTTCGACTGTCAGAAGGGCACGATGCACAGAGCATGGGAGTTCGTTAGAAGAACAGCTCGAAGCACCGAGTGGGAGTGTTGGATCCAGAAGGGCGTAGGACCCCTCTTTGTTAGTTTGCATCTGGGCGCGGCGAGTGAGGATAGCCGTTGCCACTGGAGACAGATAAATAGCAGGTGTTTGCCGCAGCACCGTTTCTTGCAGACGGCTGTGTCTTTTGGTAAGAATTTTTCCGACTCGAGTGTTGGTTCACTCTCTGTGGAGAGCTTATTTCCACCGGTTCTGAGTTGAGCATACAATTTCTGCTAGTGCATTCTGTCGCTTCAGAAATATGGTGAATTCTAGTTAAATTAAGATTGCATTATCCAAAATTACTATCTGCGGGAAGTAAGGGGAATCATTTCCATTTCTATTTCATCGTTGCCAACGATATTTTGTGAAGGTTGTTATGTGCAGAGTTTATTCTCGCTCGCAGTATTTCTGATTAATTGTTTGTGTTCTCCTTTGGGATAATAAAGACATTCATTACCTGGTAGCTAATGTTTGATTTCAGTAGTGTAAAATCTTTGATTCATTATTTTGGATGGGTTTAATATTTTGCTAAAGGATTACGACCACTGGTTCGAGTGCACAGTTATTACTGGAAGGGGCCATCTCTAGTTAGCATTATCCTTGTGCGTAGACCTCAATAGGTTTCTGAAGGATGGTTTTCTGTGCCGAAGGTAAATTCCGGAACAGGAAGTCGTAATAGGTATACACAGGCTAGCATTACATCACTGTACTCTACACAACGAGGAGCCGTTGGCAAGATTGTGTCTTGCAGTGTATAGAAAAGAAAAGGTATCGATTTTCAGCAGGCTAGTCCACGTATATTTTGGCTTCCGACCAGAGGTTTGAGTAACTAGAAGTAGAAACCTCTTTCAGCTATTAACTAGCCTGCTTGGAGTGGAGTCACGGGGTAAGTAACACCACTATGTGCACTAGCCTAGAAAAATCGACCTGTTGCTTATAAGAGGTTTGTGGCAGCTAAGGAGGTGGCTTACAAAACACTCGTTCGACCTATACTTGAGTATTGCTCATCAATGTGGGGTCCGTACCAGGTCGGGTTGACAGAGGAGGCAGAGAAGATCCAAAGAAGAGCGGCGCGTTTCGTCACAGGGTTATTTGGTAAGCGTGATAGCGTTACGGAGACGTTTAGCAAACTCAAGTGGTAGACTCTGCAAGAGGGGCACTCTGCATCGCGGTGTAGCTTGCTGTCCAGGTTTCGAATATATTGCTTCCCCCTACTTATACCTCCCGAGGAGATCACGAATGTAAAATTAGAGAGATTCGAAGCCGCACGGAGGCTTTCCGGCAGTCATTCTTCCCGCGAACCATACGCGACTGGAACACGACAGGGAGGTAATGACAGTGGCACGTAAAGTGCCCTCCGCCACACACCTTTGGGTGGCTTGCGGAGTATAAATGTAGATGCAGATGTAGATATTTCGAGACCATGTCCATTGACGACCACGCCAGGAGTAACTGAGAGTGTTCAAATGGTTCAAATGGCTCTGAGCGCTATGGGACTTAACATCGGAGGTCATCAGTCCCCTAGACTTAGAACTACGTAAACCTAACTAACCTAAGGACATCACACACATCCATGTCTTAGGCAGGATTCGAACCTGCGACCGTAGCGGTCGCACGGTTCCAGACTGAAGTGCCTAGAACCGCTCAGCCACAGAGGCTGGCAACTGAGCGTGTAGGACGTACTTACTGCCATATACTTATGAGGACAAGTTATGCACTCTGCACTCGAGAATTAGAACTATTTCGAAACTATCCGAGTCATGCGAGACTCTTTATGGATGCCTGCCACTCTAGCGCAACGTGTTTGGCCCTTTGCCTGGTAACTATGGCTTGGGCGTCCCGTTAGAGAATAGTGCCGTGACGCTTCTTGAGGGTAAAGGTTCGCACATGAGCTTAGACAAGTACGTTGTTGGTTGGGTATCCACTACACTACTGCAACTTGTGGACGAAATTTTGCTGACGGTTCAGTGTAACAAGCGAGGGACTGGCTTCAGCGGATGCGTCCCTTTGGAGTATCGAGGCGGACGTGTTGGCCGTTAATATGGCGGACACGCTTTTGAAGTGCCTGTTTGCTTCTTGCTTGGGCAGCGGCGAGTCACGGATTGAGTCCGACTCCATGAATACGCTGCCTTGTCTGGTGTACAGGCTGCTTGTGGTGGTATTAACTTCATACAGCAACAACATCGAAACTGCCATTAGCATCTGCTTTACAGCCGTCAGGCGATGAGGAGCGAAATTTTGGAAAATCTTTATGTTCTACCGCAAGGTTCCACCGTCCTGGTTAACGAGACACATTGTTCTGTAATTCTGTGTTTCCAATCCGTGTGTTTGCATTATTTACGCTCTGTTCTTGTAATAAGCAACTGTATTACTTAGTATCACATTTTTATAAAGTTCTGAATTACATTTGACAAAGGGTTGCCTTGTCAGTATACATTGAGTAGGATGGAGAAAATTGGTAAAAAGACGAGAAATAGTAGAACTCCTTGGGTAACACAAGAAATATTGAACTTAATGGATGAAAGGAGAAAATATAAAAATGCAGTAAATAAAACAGGCAAAAAGGAATACAAACGTCTCAAAAATGAGATCGACAGGAAGTGCAAATTGGCTAAGCAGGGATGGCTAGAGGACAAATGTAGGGATGTAGAGGCTTATCTCAGTAGGGGTGAGATAGATACTGCCTACAGGAAAATTAAAGAGACTTTTGGAGAAAAGAGAACCACTTGTCTGAATATCAAGAGCTCAGATGGAAACCCAGTTCTAAGCAAAGAAGGGAAAGCAGAAAGGTGGAAGGAGTATATAGAGGGTCGATACAAGGGCGATGTACTTGAGGACAATGTTATGGAAATGGAAGAGGATGTAGACGAAGATGAAATGGGAGATACGATGCCTGCTACGGTCGCAGGTTCGATCCTGCCTCGGGCATGGATGTGTGTGATGTCCTTAGGTTAGTTAGGTTTAAGTAGTTCTAATTTCTAGGGGACTGATGACCACAGCTGTTAAGTCCCATAGTGCTCAGAGCCATTTGAACCATTTTTGGAGATACGATGCTGCGTGAAGAGTTTGACAGCGCACTGAAAGACCTAAGTCGAAACAAGGCCCCGGGAGTAGACAACATTCCATTAGAACTACTGACGGCCTTGGGAGAGCCAGTCCTGACAAAACTCTACCATCTGGTGAGCAAAATGTATGAGACAGGCGAAATATCCTCAGACTTCAAGAAGAATATAATGATTCCAATCTCAAAGAAAGCAGGTGTTGGCAGATGTGAAAATTACCGAAAATTCAGTTTAATAAGTCTCAGCTGCAAAATACTACCGCGAATTATTTACAGACGAATCGAAAAACTGGTAGAAGCTGACCTCGGGGATGATCAGTTTGGATTCCGTAGAAATGTTGGAACACGTGAGGCAAAACTGACCTTACGACTTATCTTCGAAGAAAGATTAAGGAAAGGCAACCCTACGTTTCTAGCATTTGTAGACTTAGAGGAAGCTTTTGACAATGTTGACTGGAATACTCCCTTTCAAATTCTGAAGGTGGCAGGGGTAAAATACAGGGAGCGAAAGGCTATTTGCAATTTGTACAGAAACCAGATGGCAGTTATAAGAGTCGAGGGGCATGAAGGGGAAGCAGTGGTTGGGAAGGGAGTGAGACAGGGTTGTAGCCTCTGCCCGATGTTATTCAATCTGTATATTGAGCAAGCAGTAAAGGAAACAAAAGAAAAATTCGGAGTAGGTATTAAAATCCATGGAGAAGAAATAAAAACTTTGAGGTTCGCCGATGACATTGTAATTCTATCTGAGGCAGCAAAGGAAATGGAAGAGCAGTCTAGAAACGACTATGACAGGTGACACGTACGTAAGCATCCTGTCTGATCACCTGCATCCATTGCTATTCATTATGCATTCCGACGGACTTGGGCAACTCTAGCCGGACGGAGTGTCCGAGCGGTTCTAGGCGCTGCAGTCGGGAGCCGCGCGACCGCTACGGTCGCAGGTTCGAATCCTGCCTCGGGCATGGATGTTTGTGATGTCCTTAGGTTAGTTAGGTTTTAGTAGTTCTAAGTTCTAGGGGGCTGATGACCTAAGATGTTAAGTCCCATAGTGCTCAGAGCCATTTGAACCATATTTTTGGGCAATTCTAGCAGGACAATATGACACCCCACACGTCCAGGATTGCTACAGATTGGCTCCAGGAACAGTCTTCTGAGTTCAAACATTTCCGCTGGCCACCAACCTCCCAGACATGAATATTATTCAGCATACCAGGGATGCGTTGCAATGTTCTGTTCAGAAGAGATCTCCACCCCCTCTTACTCTTACGGATTTATGGACAGCCCTGCAGGATTCATGGTGTCAGCTCCCTCCAGCACTACTTCATAAATTAGTCGAGTCCATGCCACGTCGTGTTGCGGCACTTCTGCATGCTCCCAGGGGCGCTACACGATATTAGGCAGGTGTATCAATTTCTTTGGCCTTTCAGTGTATTTTATTTGCGTTGAGATTGTATGTAAAACTACGTGTCGCTGGTTGCACTGACAGGACTGCTCACGTTTATTATTACTTGGCTTTCGACTTATTATGTGCCAGTTCCGTGTTAATTGGCACTTATATTTTGATTCTTGTGCCATCTCACGCTGGTGTCCGTTTGGTGACTGCTATTTGGTGTATTATTTACTTTTTGTTTTTCTTTCTGAAGCCTAAATATTTAAACTGCTTTGTGTATTTTAAATTCAGTTTAATTCTGTGTGCTTGTCAAATTACTGTCAAAAGATTAAAGATTTTTTAGTGTGTTTCAGACAACCTCTTACTGTTTATGGGCCTTGACATGTTAAGGAATTTAAATGCATGAAGTTAGCCCAGTTGTTTCCTAATGGCTTCTAGTAAAGAACTGCTTTCTACGTTTTGTGAATTCATTTGGAACCTAGTCCGACACCTGAGACGTATAGTTAAATTCCGATGCTCTTCGTTTGGTAATTTTTCCGACTGCCGTCGTCGCTGGTTGCCAAATGCTATTTTTTAAAATTTTGCTTATCATGGTTGCCGACTTAGGCGAGCTACTGGTTATAACTGTTTTAAATTTTATTTAAACGCATTGGTCAACATGAAGACGCTGACATAATTACTGTGTTTCGTCATTCTGCTGTCTTGTAAGGCGACTCATGGTTGCAAATATTTCTCATATTTATTGCTTGGACCGTCATTATTCTGAGCGTTCACCAGAGAGTAAAAGTTAACAGAGTGTAAATTGCATTCCTAAACTGTCCACCAGGAACAGTATCCTATTAAGCACCAGTGGTCTCTGTCTGAAACGACCATTTTATAATTTTTGTTTTGAGGTACCAGTGCCTTTCGCAAGAAACCACCCGTGCTATTACAAGACAGAGACATCTAGTGGTACACAGAGGTACTCCTACGAATGTATTGCATTATAGCAGCCACTCAAGAGCGTTCAAAGCAACAGTCGACGCGGCGGTTTTGACGTATGTTTCTTTTTTTAATTTTTATAGTCATCGTACTGAAGGTATAATTGACAGTGAAAGTAAGTACGTATATCCAAAGTTACTGAAACTGAAATCTGAGTTTGCACTGCTGCTGCTACAAGACTATAATACGTTTTAAGTGTTCTGAGTTCATGGAAGTTTTGAGGTTTCTGATGGTGTCTACAAAAAATCAGAAATTGCTTTCAAACATATCTCATAAAAATATGGGTGGCTGAGAACTGTATGTTCCAGTGGTTCCGAAATGGAACCATAACTTTAAAACGTTAATTTTGCAAAAAAATTTAATTTTTTTGTAGTGCTGGGACTCAGAGGTTAACAGAGGTAGAACTTGTTTGTTATTTTTTATGTTTCACCTTGACGTTAAAATTAAAATTTGAAACTGTATCAGTTTATTTGATCCAGCACCTTACCACTCACCAACCTAGTTGCTTACCGTTTCACTAGCTAATAGTATTTTTTTAAGTTAACAGCTACGTGGATACGAAGAATTAATTAAATCTATCGACGCTGCTGTGCCACTCGGAAGAAGTTAGAAACCACTCTGTCAAAGGGTCTGGCCCTACGAAGAGAAGCAGCTTATGCGACTGGGCGGCAGTGAGAACCGTCATACTGAATCAAGTGTAGTAGGTTCATTCCTACGCTGTACGTGGTCCGAGGTCGGAGACGGACTAGTCCATCTTGGATCTCGGACCAGTGTTGTGCCAAGGATAACTCAGATTCCCAATCAGGTGTCATTCAAAATGGCTCTGAGCACTATGGGACTTAACATCTATGGTCATCAGTCCCCTAGAACTTAGAACTACTTAAACCTAACTAACCTAAGGACATCACACACATCCATGCCCGAGGCAGGAGTCGAACCTGCGACCGTAGCAGTCGCGCGGCTCCGGACTGAGCGCCTAGAACCGCTAGACCACCGCGGCCGGCAGGTGTCATTCAACCGATGGTACCCACAGCAGAGTAACGACTGGCCGCTTGAGACAAAGATCTGGATAATGCGATCACTATGTCCTTCGACCACTACTGCAATGCAGCTGCTCCGAAAATGATTTATCAGGTCCACATATTGCCTTTACAAGTGTGCATACTAATTCAGCCCAATGTACACTTTATTTACTTCAGTAAAACTACATAACTACATTTCGATGATGGACTGTTGTTGTGGTCTTCAGTCCAGAGACTGGTTTGATGCAGCTCTCCATGCTGCTCTATCCTGTGCAAGCCTCTTCATCTCCCAGTACTACTGCAACCTACATCCTTCTGAATCTATTTAGTGTACTCATCTCTTGGTCTCCCTCTACGATTTTTACCCTCCACGCTGCCCTCCAATGCTAAGTTTGTGATCCATTGATGCCTTAGAATACATGGTACCGACCGATCCCTTCTTCTAGTCAAGCTGTGCCACAAATTTCTCTTCTCCCCTATTCTATTCAATACCTCCTCATTAGTTATGTGATCTACCCGTCTGATCTTCTGCATTCTTCTATAGTACCACATTTCGAGAGCTTCTATTCTCTACTTGTCTATCGTCCATGTTTCACTTCCATGCACGGCTACACTCCATACAAATACTTTCAGAAAAGCTTTCTTTGTCATTGCCAGTCTACATTTTTATATCCTCTCTACTTCGACCAACATCAGTTATGTTGCTCCCCAAATAGCAAAACTCCTTTACTACTTTAAGCGTCTCATTTCCTAATCTAATATTCTCAGCATCACCCAATTTAATTCGACTACATTCCATTATCCTCGTTTTGCTTTTGTTGATATTCATCTTATATCATCCTTTCAAGACACGGTCCATTCCGTTCAGCTGCTCTTCTAGATCCTTTGCTGTCTCTGACAGAATTACAATATCATCGGCGAAATCGAGTATAGGCTACAACCCTGTCTCACTAACTTCCCAACCATTCCTTCCCTTTCATGCCCCTCGACTCTTATAACTGCCATCTGGTTTCTGTACAAATTGTAAACAGCCTTTCTCTCCTTGTATTTTACCCCTGCCACCTTCAGAATTTGAAAGAGGTTGTCCCAGTCAACATTGTCGAAAGCTTCCTCTAAGTCTGCAAATGCTAGAAACGTAGGTCTGCCTTTCCTTAATCTATTTTCTAACATAAGTCGTAGAGTCAGTATTGCCTCACATGTTCCAACATTTCTACGGAATCCAAACTGATCTTCCCCGAGGTTGTCTTCTACCAGTTTTTCCATTCGACTGTAAAGAATTCGTGTTAATATTTTGCAGCCTTGGCTTATTAAACTGATATTTCAGTAATTTTCACATCTGTCAACATCTATGGACTATGACAACACAACTTGTGTTTTGGGGAACAGGACTCTCATATGTTATCTAATACCGAGGAGCCAAAAAATTATGGCTACTGCCTATCAGGAGATTGAATATCGCTCGGTGCTCTTGCGAGCACGTGATGCTTTGAGTAATAAGTGTAGACGATATAGGGCGGAAATGGGGAAATCCGCTAACGTAAGCGACTCTGACGAAAGTCGGACTGTTGTAGGTGGACGTCTAGAAATAAGCATCTCGGAAACGGAGAAGCTGGTCCGCTCGTCATGTACTGCTGTCGTGAGCGTTCTTTACTACTTCGTACACACTTGTAAGGAGAGATGGGCTGCAGAATGGTGCAGCAGCTATCGTCGTATAAACAATTGAAGAGCATCGTGCAGTTCGAGGATCCCAATACTAATGTACGAGTGGACTGCCGAAGGCTGTCTAAGAGTGAAAACTGAGACTGGGACTGGCCGTGTAGCTGCTGCCGACCATCCGATATCGCGGCGGCAGAGGGCGCTCGTAGGTGGAGTCACTGAAGGCGTGACTCAGCAAGCGCCCATCATTGGATCCGCCGGACCCTGAGTGACTGCTGACGGCGACCGTGGGAAATGTGGCACTACACAAATTGGCGGTAATAGCATAGGCACATAGGGAACACACAAGACACTGATCTCTAAGTCCACGGTATTGGTGATAAGTTGAGATAACCGTTCCGAAACACATCTGCTACAAAACGCCACTGTTTCCTGCGCATGTACCCCGACATCAATATGGGATATGATCACTACGCACACGTACACAGGCCGTACAACGGGTTGGCATACTCTTGATCAGGTGGTCGAGCAGCTGCTGGGGTATAGCCTCCCATTCTTGCACCAGTGCCTGTCGGAGCTCCTGAAGTGTCGTAGGGGTTTGAAGACGTGCAGCGATACGTCGACCTAGAGCATCCCAGACGTGCTCGATGGGGTTTAGGTCTGGAGAACAGGCACGCCACTCCATTCGCCTGATATCTTCTATTCCAAGGTACTCCTCCACGATGGCAGCTCGGTGGGGCCGTGCGTTATCATCCATCAGAAGGAAGGTGGGATCCACTGCACCCTTCAAAAGGCGGACATACTGGTGCAAAATAACGTCCCAATATACCTGACCTGTTACAGTTCCTCTGACAAAGACGTTCAGGAATGTATGTGCACCAATCATAATCCCACACCACACCATCAAACCACGACCTCCATACATGTCCCTTTCAAGGACATTAAAGGGTTGGTATCTGGTTCCTGGTTCACGCCAAATGAAATCCCGGCGAGAATCACTGTTCAGACTGAACCTGGACTCGTCTGTGAACATAACGTGGGACCACTCTTCCAATGACCATATACTGTGTTCTTGAAACCAGGCTTTGCAGGCTCTCCTGTGACCAGGGGTCAGTGGAATGCACCTTGCTGGTCTCCGGGCGAATAAACCATGTCTGTTCAGTCGTCTGTAGACTGTGTGTCTGGAGACAACTTTTCCAGTGGCTGTAGTAAGGTTCCGAACAAAGCTACCTGCAGTACTCCGTGACCGTCTGCGGGCACTGTTGGTGAGATATCGGTCTTGTTGTGATGTTGTACACTGTGGACGCCTGGACACGTTTCCTGTCTGCTGCAATCGTTGCCATAATCTTGAGATTACACTTTGTGACACACGGATTGCCCGTGCTACGGCCTGCTGTGTTTGACCAGCCTCCAGTTGCCCTAGTACTCTACCCCTAATAACGTCATCAATATGTGTTTTGTGAGCCGTTTTCAACTCAAGTTACCATTAGCACGTCTGAAAATGTCTGCACAGTTACTCGCTGCACCGTACTCTGACATGCGCCAACACTCTCTGCCTATGTGGACTACTGCCAGCGCCACCGTACGACGACCGCAGGTCAAATGCACCGCATGGTCATACCCCGAGGTGATTTAAACCCGCAAACCGCCCACCAGAGAGTTGTTTCACCATGTATCAGCATTATCCTAAATTTATGAGCATGAGTGTATGATACCACAGCGAGCATCTACAGAAAGTGCCCGAAAGATGAAACCATGAGAAGGCAAAAAGTTAATGGACAGTCATACGTCACCACTGAATGTGGAGCACAGAAGCTTGTCTGCTCTATAAAGTAGGATAGGTGGCGATCCGAGGCAGATCTAACGATAGACTACACTGCTGGTGGAGGCGCAGGTGTTTTGGCGCACACCTTGTTGTCGAGCATTGGGCTCTGCAGCAGACGACCTCCACGTATCCCCATGTTCACCCAAGAACATCGGCAATTATGGCTGCAGAAGGCACGATGTCATCGACATTCGACAGTGAATCAATGCAAACATGTTGCATGGTCGGATGAATCACGTTTCTCACTACACCTGATCAACGGACTTGTCCAAGAACGCCGTCATCCAGGCAAACGACGACTCGAAACATGCTCTGGGCCAGGGAAGCATACCGATGGGGCCAGCATTGTGCTATATCGAACATTCCTTTGGACTTCCATGGGTCCTGTGGAAGTATGAAGGCAACATGACAGTTGCGCACTATGTGAACGTTATTGCAGACCGCCTGCATCCTTCCATGCCTGATCTCTTACCTGACGGCGGTGGCGTCTTTCAGCAGGATAACTGCCCGTGTCACGAGGCCAGAATTATACCACATTGATTTGACGAGTGCGATAGTGGCCTATGTCAATGTCTTAGCAACCAAATCTGCTTAACCAGATCGCGGTAGAGGGGCTATCTCCGCGCCCACAAACAACCGTCTGTAATTTACGGGAATTGCGTAACCTGTGCCTAGACATCTGGCACCACATTCCTCCGGAAACCTACCAAGGACTTGTCGAATTCATACCGCAAAGAATTGCTTTTATATTGCGTTGCAAAGTGGTTCAAATGGCTCCAAGCACTATGGGACTTCACATCTGAGGTCATCAGTCCTCTAGAACTTAGAACTACTTAAACCTAACTAACCTAAGGACATCACACACATCCATGCCCCAGGCAGGATTCGAACCTGCGACCGTAGCAGCAGCTCCGAACTGAAGCGCCTAGAACCGCTCGGCCACAGCGGCCGGCTGCGTTGCCGTGGTGGACCGACACACTATTAAGCAGGATTATTATAGTCCTTTTGGTCACTAGTGTGCATTGTTACTTGTGTAAGCTGTAGGTTAGCTAATGCTGAACGCTGGTACATCAGACGCCTCTCCGCATTATGTTCGGTTTTAGCAGTCAGAGCCGGCCGGAATGGCGCTTCAGTGTGGAACCTCGCGACCGGTACGGTCGCAGGTTCGAATCTTGCCTCGGGCATTGGATGTGTGTGATGTCCTTAGGTTAGTTAGGTTTAAGTAGTCCTAAGTTCTAGGGGACTGATGACCTCAGAAGTTAAGTCCCATAGTGCTCAAAGCTATTTGAACCATTTTTTTAGCAGTCAGAGCTGCGGTGGTTCCCTTGTCATAGCAATTCCGAAACCTGACCACTGCACAAGCAATCTCTAAGACTGCAAGATGGGTCTTTGTAATGTCCTCGGCACAGTCAGCGGGTGATAAGTCCGGAAAACGTCGCAGTTTTTGTCTACTTTAGTAAATCTCTCGAAGTTCGTTTCTTTGATTAAGTTCCTCAGATAATTATTAACTCCTCGATCTAGTACAAGCCTCATAAAGTTAACGCCCTCTTGGAATGAGCCACTATTCGCTGGACTTGTTAAGTCGCAAACAGTTAAGCAGCTACCACCCCCCCTCCCCCCAAGCGCCGTGATGTACTTTATTTCACTGCTTGAGGCATTTAATTTACGCGCTACAACACAAATGAACCTAGCTGGGTAAGTGTCCTAAACGTGATTAAATTTTACGATCCTGCACAGCAACTTCATTACTGCGGCGCGTCTACTGGCAGTACGGAACGTATTAGAGATAGTTTAATGTCTAAGCTATTTTTTTTATATTTCAGTTGTCGGAGTTAAAGCATTTTTTCGATATCAGCTATCAACAGCTGTTGATTACCTCTACTGTATCTAATTATTGGACCGAGCCGACGCCATATTTGATTTAATCGTTCTGAGGATAAATTTCGGTATTCGCCGAATTTTCTGTTTTACTAGAGTTGCCCAGAAAGAAATGCAACGCATTTTTTTTCCTTCAACAATTCTTTTTCCACGTAATCTCCATCCCGTTCTATGGCCTTTCTCCAGGGCGAAACAAGGGCGTGTATGCCCTGTCGGTACCAATCGTTGGTGGCGGAGCCAGTGCTTCACTGTGTCAATCACCTCCTCATCTTCCTCAAAATGTCTTCCATGAATGGCACCCTTTAATGGCTCAAACGAGTGGAATTCCAAGGGAGCTGTCAGGTGTGACAAGCGTGGATGGTCTCCCCTACTGCTGCAAATCGTGGAGCTACGCCGAACCGCCTTTTGATGACTTCACCCACCGTGCCCAGCGACTAACTGTACTTCTGTCGACAGCAGATGCTCCACAGACTTTGCACAAGCGTTTGCGAATATCCCCCACAGCTCTATTTCTCTGCAGTATAAAATTCAATGACGGCACTTTGATTGTAACGTACACCAACTACAGACGCCATTTTGAAACTGTCCTGCAGCTGCGCTATCTGGCGGAAGTGACGGAAAATTGGCGCGCTCACTCAGGAAACTTCAAATAATGCATACGTAACATTTCGCATTCATAGCATTGTTTTCGACTGAGAAAAAAATGCGGTGCATTAGTTTCTGGGCAGCCATCTTAATATGTGTGCAATGAAAATATGCTGAAAAGGAGGCACATAGATCTCTCGGAAGCGACCAGCAATTTTGTACGATTCATTAAAAGAAAACGCCGTAGCATAACAATAATGGTAAATAAAAACGGTGTCTTCTTAAAACTAACTGCCGAAATCGTCGTGAGAATAGTGAAATATGATTCTGTATAACGTCTTTCAGAATTTAGTGAATACTTATTAATGCGGTAAATTGTAACTGGCAGAAATGAGCATGTCCTTTGCATAGGCATCTGCCATTTATCAGCCTATCCTGCCAGGCAATTTTCTTGTGCCTCGAATATAAGCCTTATGAAATACTTAGATTAAGAAAACGAAGAATAAAATAGTAACTGAATTAGATTTTAGCAGAATTGATGATTTAACATCATAAAGAAGCTCCAGAAAAAATTCAACGTGATACGTCCCACAGCATGAGCTCTTTACTAACACTTGTAGCTAATAACGGTAAAAACCGAGTAGTGCAACAGAGTAGTGGGTAATAACAGTGACTCAAAATTTTAACGTAAAAATCGTAAATAAAGTATCAGAAAACGTAAGATTGCGAATTGACAACATGTCCAGTTACTAAATTAAACAACTTTCTCTAGAACAAAACACATTCGGTGAACTTCTTGTATAAAACTATGAAATAAGTTACGAGATGTCTGATTATCAATTTTTTCACGTCGGCTGTAACAGCTGGTGAAACCCAGTTCAAAGCTGGGTGCCAGTGATAAATTATTTAAGCAACAGTTACGAGCATTAACTCCGTGTATTCACGAGGTTTCAGAAAGACGACTAACAACCTCCACCTTCATAGCATCAGAGCTCATTGGAAAAACTTTTCTAATAACTGAACACTACGAACAGCAAAAAGTCTCACATGCTACATGTTACGTGGTGGCGTTGCTGGAATGACAGTAATTGGCGTCCGGAAACGTTTTGCCACATGGCGTACTTCCGCGTAGTTTTGTTACCCACATCCGTGATGTCATTCCCTAGACTGTACAGTTCCCACATGCGGTCGCTAAGTACCTGTCTCTGTTCAATTAGACGTATGGGCAACCAAACAAATATTAAAATTTTGCTTCATGCCAGCATTACTTGCTGCGTACAAGAGAACTTGTCAAATGTTCAGTCTAATTCACGCACACACAACATAAAACAAATCTTTTGCAAATTTTACGTGAAATGGCTGATGCAACACATCTCTTTTCGCAGCGATCGTCTTCTGTTGCGTGAGAAACGCCATTTCTGTGGGTAGCTGATGCTATCGTGCATTTACGCCACGCGTTCACCTACGAGCCAAAACATCGCATCCCACCGCGAGATGGAAGACCATCTGATGGCGTTGCGGGTACGTGAAGCGGAAAAGGAAATATAAAGCGGAGCAGAAACAAGAGGGAAATCGCTCAGGCGACTACACGTGTTCGGAAATAGGGAAGTATACTGACATAAGCGAGTCTGTCAAAGGGCAGATTGTTATAGTTCGTTGCGGGAGGACGAACATCTCTGAAACGGCGAAGCTGGTTAGCTGTTCGCGTAGCTACTTCTGTAGTTATCATCTGTGGAAAATTGTTAAAGGACAGAGATGCTTTGAATGGGTGACCAGGTGTAGCGAACGTAGAAAATGGTTCACATGGTTCTAACAAGGGAACCTCCCCATCGCACCGCCCTCAGATTTAGTTATAAATTGACACAGTGGATAGGCTTGAAAAACTGAACACAGGTCAATCGAGAAAACAGGAAGAAGTTGTGGGGAACTATGAAAAAATAAGCAAAACATACAAACTGAGTAATCCATGCGCAACATAAGCAACATTATGGACAACTTCACCTGATGGGCGTCGTGATCCCGTGGTTAGAGTGAGCAGCTGCAGAGCCCGAGGTCCGTAGTTCGAGTCCTCCCTCGAGTGAAAATTTTTCTTTCTTTATTTTCGCAAAGTTACGATCTGTCTGTTCATTCATTGACGTCTCTGTTCACTGTAATAAGTTTACTGTCTGTGTTTTGCGACCGTGCGATTAGTAGACGAAAGGACGTGCCTCTCCAATAGGAACCGAAAACATTTGATCGCAAGGTCATAGGTCAACCGATTCCTCCACAGGAAAACACGTCTGATATATTCTATACGACACTGGTGACGGCATGTGCGTCACATGACAGGAATATGTTGTCGACCCACCTAACTTGCACACTTGGCGAATGGGTAAAAAGATTGTTCTACCTTGTCCGATTTAGGTTTTCTTGTGGATGTGATAAACACTCCCAAAAAAGTGATGAAAACATAAGAGTTTGTCACATAAACTGCAATAAATAAATGCAACAGTTTCACAGTCGCACAGTTTTCCCTGTGCTCTGTCAAAACACGTTTTTTACGTTTTCAAATGTTTCCGTGTGTAGACCGTCAAATCCTGCATATGTCCAAGCAAATCTGAACATGTCCTGGAATTTTGGAGAGCGAAGTTGATTATGTGTGAGTGCCTGAACTTTGATAATTGTCTGAAAATAGAAAATTAAATTTCTCACTCGAGAGAAGGCTTGAACCAAGGACCTCCCGTTCCGCAGCTGTTCACGCTAACCACGGCGCTCGTAAGCTTACGTTCTCCTGGATGTTGCATATCTTGCACATGGACTACTCAGGTTATATATTTTGCTTAATTTTTTCATAGTTCCACACAACGTCTTCCTGTTTTCTCCATTGATCTGTGTTCAGTTTTTCAAGGCCTATCCCTGGTTCAACTTATAACTAAATCTGACGGGGGTGCGATGGGGAGGTTCCCTTGTAAGCACTATGGGACTTAACAACTGAGGTCATCAGTTCCCTAGAATTAGAACTACTTAAACCTGACTAACCTAAGGACATCACACCCGAGGCAGGATTCGAAACTGCGACCGTAGCAGCAGCGCGGTTCCGGACTGAAGCGAACATAGAGATCGGAGGCTTGCTCCACCTGTAAATCAGGGTGGGGGGGGGGGGCGGGGGCAATCTGTGGCTGATCAAACAACAGAGTACAAGGTGTGGCTATAAAATAATTGGTCTGATGCTGTCACAGAATAAGTAAGTATGCACCAAAGACAAAAATACCAACAGCTGTGAAGCGTGAAGCCTTTTCAGTGGAATTCAGTATCTCTGGCGTCTGCAGACAAATCAGTGTAGCCGCAGTCTTCGTTTGTGTAAGAACTGTTATATTAATGATGAGTGCAATAACAGAGTAACGAATTGATGTCAAGTTTCACATGAAACTTGGAAAAACTTCAACAGAAACTTATGTTTTCTAAAAGAGGCGTATGGGGAAAACTGTTTGTAGTATGTGCGAGTTTTTGAGTGGATCAAGAGTTTCCAAGATGGCTGAGAAGACGCTGAAGATGACTTACGCGTGGGACGCCCTTAACATAAAAAACGGGCGAAAATGTCGAAAAAGTAACTAATCTGATTCGATATGACCGTCGGTCGACTGTTCGATCGATTGCTGAAACTGTTGGAATTTACAAGGAATGCGTAAGTGAAATTTTACACAGCCAGTTTAAAATGATTGACGTCTGTGCGAAACTGGTGCCGAAAATTCTCACGATCGAACAAAAAGAACCTCGTGAAAATGTTTGTACTGACACTTTGAATACGATTGAAAATGATCCTTATTTATTGGAAAGAGAGATAATACGAGGCGAATCTTAGTTTTTCACTTATGAACCCGAAAGTAAGCACCGATCCATCCACTTGAAAGCCCTAGCTTCACCGAGAGAGAAAACGCTCGAGTGAGCAAATCAAGATTCAAAGCAACGATGGTTGTTTTTTCCATATCCGTGGAATTGTGTATCTTCACTTGGTTCCTGAAGGTCAAACTGTTAATCATCGTTACTACCTTGAGGTTCTTGCTCTACTCCGTGAGAAAATAAGAAAAAAAGATACGAACTGTGGAAGAACAATTCATAACTTCTGTATCAAGACAATACATCGGTTCGTACCGAATTCTCTGCTTAGAGGGTTCTAGCGAAGTACAGCGTCCCGGTATTAGACAGCCAACGTTATTCGCCTGATCTAGCACCATGTGACTTTTATCTATTCCCGACGGCCAAATCTACATTAAAAGGGACAAAATTCCTGTCTGTTGAAGCAATGAAAGAAAAAGCGGCACAGAAGAAGAGTTCCAGCACTGTTTCCATCAATGGAAAATTCGCAAGGAGCGTTGTAGGGATAGAGGAGGGATGTATATTTAGGTTGACAATAATTAAATATGTATGTATTTAAAACAAAATGTTTTGCAGCAATAGGCCCGTTATTTTATAGCCACACCCTTACAATGCTGGTAGAGGCGCAAGAGTTTAAGAGCACACCATTCAGCGCATGTTGTTGCACATGGGGCTACGCAGCAAACAACATCTGCGTGTTCCCATGTTGACTCAGTGACGTCAATGTCGATTGTAGTGAGCACGCGATCAGCGAGATTGGACCGTGGTCGCTGGGAATATGTAGAAAATATGAGATATTGGTCGTTCCGGTCAGTTAGTTGATTTAAACTGCGTGACAATATCATCGTGTTTATCCATAAATGTGACTACAAAACAGAACGTATTAATTTGTGATTTTAGATATTCTCCATACACCATGTAAAAGGCACCTTCCACCCGGACACTAGAGAAAAATTCAAAAGACCGGATTAATTCCGCAATAAATAGTGATAGGCTAATTTCTTATCGTCCCTGTAATACAGATATCATCGTGTTTATCCATAAATGTGACTACAAAACAGAACGTATTAATTTGTGATTTTAGATATTCTCCATACACCATGTAAAAGGCACCTTCCACCCGGACACTAGAGAAAAATTCAAAAGACCGGATTAATTCCGCAATAAATAGTGATAGGCTAATTTCTTATCGTCCCTGTAATACAGATACGAATTTTTCCATTACTCTGTTTTGCTTCCGTACCAGACACGTTCTTTTGCACGAACACGTAATCGCAATAAGTAGAAAAAAAGATAATGTAGAATAGATAAATCAGTGACACAGATCATAGCAGCCAAACACATATAATTGTCGAAATTCATATTGTAGAAACATAAGCTGATATGAAAAACCTTAATTAATTGTTCCTGATTGTGTAATTTGTATTCGGTACGCACCTACAACGTTTATAACACCACCTACCGATCGTACGTTAACTGTACCGTGGGCAGCAATCAATAAATAACATTGGTTCTCTACAGAGAATAGCTATCTGAGTTGTGAAAATGTAACTGTACAGCGTGCTCCCTAGAACTTCATTTCTTTGACAGACAGTGAATTACAGAATCAGTCTTACTTACACAGGTTATTTAAATAAACTAATCTCAAGTATTAGCGAATTAAAAGTGTCTTTCTTCTTTTAAGAACAAAATTTCGTTTTATCCGCCAAATATGTTTCACTATACTTGTGACATCTTCTGTAAGTTCTCCATTTATTGCTTATTTTCTTACACATGTGTGTCCTGTGGCTCTCAAACAAAATCAGCCACACCTCATTGCTACAGATGACCTATTATGAGCTGTACATGATTAGTATTTGGCTACTAAATGGATTGTTGTTGTTGCTTTTATGTTTAAAGCGACGTTTTCTCGTGCTCATCGGCGAATTCTGGTTGTTATTTCAGTGATTTGACTTTCACGCTCTTTTCGCTGCACATTTACGTTACAGACACGGTATTCACAGAAGAAGGCGGGCCTTTTTAATCCATTATTATTTCCTGCAGTCAAGGGACCAGAAGTTAATTCCATTAGGGACGCAAGTACATATGAAAAAATTATTAAACGTTAACCGGATAACAGGTGACAGTTCGTTTGTTTCTAACAGCGCACAATCTAGTTTAGAACATGTCCCTTGCTACGGTACAATATACTGAACCACCAATGACAATTCAGTACCCGAATTCCTGAGAAAGGTGGAAATATTACCGATGTGAAACAAGCGTAAATCTTTGTCGCCATTAATCTTACACTTCTACCTGGAGTGTTATCAGCTGCTCTTGAACTACCATGTAGAATGCACGTCCATTACAGAGTAACGACACGAGACAGCCGTGAAGTCTGCAGAAGATTTATGACCGTATCATTATATGAGAACATAAATTTCCTTTGTATTGCGTAGCTATGTCCGACCAGACTCCGTACAAGAAGTGTGTAAGAACTCATGAAGGAGAAAAAGGGCGCCTCTTTCTTCAGTTGCGTCCTTAGCCAGTACGCTAAAGTAAGATCCTAGCCTCCATTCGCAACACAGGAGAACAAATACCGTCGGAAAATCTTCTTCACGTAATTTCTGACACAAATCTGGTTACAGATCCTTGCTTCAAGTGGTACGCGATTGTTACATATCTTTCTCTCTCTATCCTTCTGCCTGTCTCTCGTTTGCTCGTATCTCCGATTTACAGGAACTGACCTCCGAGAAGAGAAGACCGACAATATTTCTTCGTGTTGTGAGTCTATTACTGTGGTATCATGACTTTTGGATGAGTTTGCGTTCTCTTTTCCCTAACAGGTATTTCGTGAAGACATGTTTAATTACGTATAGAGTCTTTCCGTTTCATCGATAGGCTTCCTTATAAAACTTGTCAATGTTGTAATCAGACAAGCAATCTTCTGCTGTTTAACATAGTCTTTCTGCTGGCGTAAAAGACTGTACACGACAAGATTAGACAGAACTTCTGTTTCTTTATTTATTTTCCTCCATGTTTCAGTGAGATAAGAGCTGGGATATACCAAGTGAGTCCAGCTTAACTTAAAGCAGAATGAATTTAAAAAAATCAATTAAGACTAGAACTGAGTGTTCTGTGGACATAAAGGTCTGTACAGCTGGAACACTAGCTCAGTGGGACAAGGATGGAGGATAGAATAGGCCGTGACTATTGATGAAATCATCCCAGAATTTACCTTACATGTTTTATCAAAAACACGGAAAAGCTCCGTGAGGATTTCCAGGCGGAATTCTGAACTTCGCTTTTCGCAATTACGAATGAGGTGCCCTGACCACTAGAACGGCTCGCATCGATGAATTTGCCGAAGGAAGTTGTAACCTATCAGTTAATTTTATTATACGGTCCAATAACGCAAGAGTAAAATCCATTTTTAGACCTTTCAGTACTTATTACGATTAAACTCGACACCGTTATTGATAGACCACGTAAGCGGTATAACGTCAAGGAAAACGAAACACCCATATTTTACATCTGGTGAGTAACTTTCCATTCTCTTAGGTAGTTGAATAGCGATTAGTAACTGCGTATAGAGATAAAATTAAGTTGTGGTTCTTGTGGTCTTCAGTCCTGAGACTGGTTTGATGCAGCTCTCCATGCTACTCTATCCTGTGCAAGCTTCTTCATCTCCCAGTACCTACTGCAACCTACATCCTTCTGAATCTGCTTAGTGTATTGATCTCTTGGTCTCCCTCTACGATTTTTACCCTCCACGCTGCCCTCCAGTGCTAAATTTGTGATCCCTTGATGCCTCAAAACATGTCCTACAAACCGATCGCTTCTTCTAGTCAAGTTGTGCCACAAACTTCTCTTCTCCCCAATCCTATTCAATACCTCCTCATTAGTTACGTGATCTACCCACCTTATCTTCAGCATTCTTTTGTAGCACCACATTTCGAAAGCGTCTATTCTCTTCTTGTCCAATCTGGTTATCGTCCATGTTTCACTTCCATACATGGCTACACTCCATACAAATACTTTCAGAAACGACTTCCTGACACTTAAATCTATACTCGATGTTAACAAATTTCTCTTCTTCAGAAACGATTTCCTTGCCATTGCCAGTCTACATTTTATATCCTCTCTACTTCGACCATCATCAGTTATTTTGCTCCCTAAATAGCAAAACTCCTTTACTACTTTAAGTGTCTCATTTCCTAATCTAATACCCTCAGCATCACCCGATTTAATTTGACTACATTCCATTATCCTCGTTTTGCTTTTGTTGATGTTCATCTTATATCCTCCTTTCAAGACACTGTCCATTCCGTTCAACTGCTCTTCCAAGTCCTTTGCTGTCTCTGACAGAATTACAATGTCATCGGCGAACCTCAAAGTTTTTACTTCTTCTCCATGAATTTTAATACCTACTCCGAATTTTTCTTTTGTTTCCTTTACTGCTTGCTCAATATACAGATTGAACAACATCGGGGAGAGGCTACAACCCTGTCTTACTCCCTTCCCAACCAGTACTTCCCTTTCATGTCCCTCGACTCTTATAACTGCCATCTGGTTTCTGTACAAATTGTAAGTAGCCTTTCGTTCCCTGTTAAGTTATACGAAGTAAAATATTATGCTAACTTTTTTTGCGGAGGAACACAGTTCTTTGACTGTCTGTACTACCAATCGTTTTCTTGGTTTTCACGAAGGATAATACACTGAGGCAACAATAGTGATGGGACAGCGATACGCACCACATATACGGATGACGACAGAATCGCGTACACCAGATATGAAAGGGCAGTGCATTGGCGGATCTGTCCTTTGTACTCAGGTGATTCATGTGAAAAGGGATCCTACGTGATTGTGGCCGCACGACGGAAAGTAGCAGACACTGAACGCGGAATTATAGTTGCAGGTAGACGCCTGGGAGATTCCATTTCGGAAATCTCTAGGGAATTCAATATTCCAAGATCCACAGTGTCAAGAGTGAGCCGAGAATACCAAATTTCAGTCATTAACTCTCACCACGGACAATGCAGTGACCGACAGGATTCACTTAACGACCGAGAGCAGCTATGTTAGCGTAGTACTGTCAGTGCTGACAGATACGCAGCACTGCGTGAAATAACTGCAACCGACGCGTATGCCGTTGCTAACAGCACGACATCGCCTGGAGCACCTCACCTGGGTTCGTGACCATTTCGGTTACGTCCTAGACGACTGGAAAACCGTCACCTAGCGAGATGATTCCCGATTTAAGTTGGTAAAAGTGAAAGTTATCTAAATAAATAAAAGTATAGCCTGAAGTATACTGTTTCTGGTTGTAACCAATAGCTGTGTTAATAAATGCACTGTCGTAATAAGAAAGCAAAGCTGCACTGTAAAAGTCATTAACCCTTCCAGGGCGGAGCGCGTTTCCCCAAAGCGGAGCAATTCGGCGGTGCTGTGCGGGTTCCATATCCCTTCATACTATTTTCATTATTCCACATCGCGCACTTTTTGACTTGGCCGTGGTGTTAAAATAGAAAAAAATGAAAAATGTGATATTTTTTTACTTTTTTTTAGTTGAGAGGTGATGCACTGAATTAGATATATTTAAATTAGTTGTATCTTATACTTTAAAGTTTTACCTTTAAAACGACATATAAAATACAATTTTTTCTCTTATGGGACGTCCGTGGGAAGAAAAATAAAAAGTCCATTATGAGGGATGAAAAATTTGATTTATGTCAAAAAACTACGAAATCTCATAAAATTTGCTTAAAACAAACTTTACAGCTTTGGCATATCGATTTTTCGATAGGTAACCATATTTTACAAGTCCTTCCGGTACTTTGCTGCTTTGTGATACCTGTTGGAGCACTCAGGCGTATGAAGAGATTGGGTTGGACGGACACGTTTCGCAAAACGAGGGGGACCGTTTTCGCCCTCCTGGCTTGGAGCGATCACTGCAAGCGACATAGTCACCCTGTTTACCGGTGACTCTTCTTGCGATAGCATGGTACAGGCCGTCCAGCCTGTGTAGGTTACCATGCTCAGAGCGTGGCCTCTTCCTCGACTGGTTGGTTGAGCCTGACGTCGCCCACGAGCTCCTTGACGAGACTGAAAACTGCAAGTGACTCTTTGGTGTCTCTCCTCTTTTCTTTGCCGTGATGACATATAGCAAGTAAGCGTTGACGATTCCCACCTAAAATTAGCCAGAACAATTACCCTTTTAGCAAAATAAAAATTTTGTAAGTAGACCAAGGCCTATTAGATAAGTGAATATCGTACTTCGAATTAACAAAAGAAAACTTTCCTCCACCATTTGAGGAGTTTTCTGGCAAAATAGTACGACGCGCAGTAGTGATCGGTTCTGACTACGGTTCCCATATTTGCCGTGTATTCACAAATCATTGATAGCTTCTGACGCGACAATAGGACCACGTATACGGGCCTCGCGTCCAGAAAGGGTCATGTGTCGTAATTTTGGACAGTGTAAACTACCTGAATCATTAACTTGGGGCCGCGAGGGTTAGCCGTGTGTCCTACGGCGCCTTGTCACGGTCCGCGTGGCGCCTCCACCCTCTCCCCCCCGCCCCCCCCCCCCCCCCCCCCCCCCACCAACAACAGAGGTTCGAGTCCTCCCTCGGGCAAGGGTGTGTGTGTTGTCCTTAGCGTAAGTTCGTTTAAGTTAGATTAAGTAATGCGTAAGCCTAGGGACCGATGATCTCAGCAGTTTGGTCCTATAGTCCTTACCACAATTTCCAGAAATTTTCAGTTAACTTGGACATGAAGCCTAGAGTAGTTGGCTTTGCAAAATTTAATCACAATTTCCAAAAAATTTCAATTAACTTGGACATGAAGCCTAGAGTAAATGACTTTGCAAAATTTGATCACAAAACTGTCTCTGAATAACGTAAGTTGGCCTTGGTTGAATAAACAAAAAAAATCATAATCTTTTCTCGTTACATCTGTTCTGTGGAAATCTGGATAATGCGTTATAGTACTGCTCTGTTTTTGCATGCCGCTATGCTGAAGCTACCAATTACTGCATCTACACAGACACACTTGAGAGGTGCGTTGAGGTGTCTGTTAATTTCAAATCGATCTCTTTTTCGAACACACTTGGTTGAATAATCCATTAAAAAGAATGGTAACGGAAAGGTTGATAAGAAAACGAAAATTGCGCATAAATGACAACACTAAGTTTTTTGTGTACTGTGAAAAAGTGCTCAAGGCAGATTTTAAATTTAATGAACTTCTTAACATCCAAACAATACACTTTTCTATCTCTCAGATCTAGCAACCATCAGTACAATAACCATCTTAGTTCGATGGCACAGCAACAGTGAAAATAAAAAAAAAAAAATCATTATTGTATTTTCTTCCTTCACAAATCAATTTCAGAATCATGTTGATTGAACAAAATGATAAACTGAGATATTAAATTTGAATCATAATATTGCCATAGCTTCCTCACTAACACTGCTTAACACTGCCTAACTCTAACACAGCTGAACTTCGACTCCTGTCATTGTCTGCTCTACTGCGCCCTCGCGCAGTTCAAAGATACTCACTGAACTTCTGCGATACATCTTACAACATCGCTGCTCTCTCACAATCGCTTCAGACAGCAAAAATTCAGATACCAAAATTATACGTCGTGACACCTATCAAGAGGTGAGAGCAGGGTTCGGGTGTGGCGCAGAGCCCACGAAGCCATTGGCCCAAGTTGTCAACAGTGCAGAATTGCTTCATAATGGTGTGGGCTGCGTTGACATGGAATGGAGAGGATTCTCTGGTCCACTTGAACCGATCATTGACTGGAAGTGGTTATGTTCGGCTACTTGGACAACATTTGCAGCCAATCGTGGACTTCATGTTCCCAAACAACGACGGAATTTTTATGGATGACAATGCACCATCTCTCCGGGCCATAATTGTTCGCAATTGGTTTGAAGAACATTCTCTGCAATTCTAGCAAATGATTTAGCCACGTAGATGGTCCGGAATGAACCTCATCGAACATTTATGGGGCGTAACAGAGAGCTCAGTTCGTGCACAAGACACCGCACCGGCAATATTTTTGCAGTTGTGGACCGCTCTAGAGACAGCATGGCTCAATTATTCTACTGGGGACTTCCAAAGACTCGTTGATTCCATGCCACTAAGCCGGGCAAAAGTAGGTTCGACACGATGTTAGGAGGTATCCGATAGAATAGTAGTGAGTGGAATAGTAGATTTGTGATTGGTGTAAAGAATGGCAGCTAACTCTAAATATAGATAAATGAAAATTAATGTAGATGAATAGGAAAAAGAATCCCGTGATGTTTGAATACTCCATTAGTAGTGTAGCGCTTGACACAGTCACGTCGATTAAATATTTGGGCGTAACATTGCAGATTGATATGAAGTGGGACAAGAATGTAATGGCAGTTGTGGGGAAGGCGGATTGTCGTCTTCGGTTCATTGGTAGAATTTTGGGAAGATGTGGTTCATCTGTAAAGAAGACCGCTTATAAAACACTAATAAGACCTATTCTTGAGTACTGCTCGAGCGTTTGGGATCTCTATCAGGTCGGATTGAGGGAGGACATAGAAGCAATACAGGGGCGGGCTGCTAGATTTGTTACTGGTAGGTTTGATCATCACGCGAGTGTTACGAAAATGCTCAGGAACTCTGGTGGGAGTCTCTAGAGGAAAGGAGGCGTTCTTTTCGTGATTCACTACTGAGGAAATTTAGAGAACCAGCATTTGAGGCTGACTGCAGTACGATTTAACTGCCGCCAACTTACATTTCGCGGAAAGACCACAAAGATAAGATAAGAGAGATTAAGAACTCATACAGAGGCATATAGGCAGTCATTTTTCCCTCGTTCTGTTTGGGAGTGTTCACAGGGAGAGAAGATGCTAGTTGTGGTACGAGGTACCCTCCGCCACGCACCGTATGGTGGATTGTGGCGTATGTATGTAGATGTAGATGTAGATGTAGATGTAGAATCAGTATACAGGCAGGATTCCTACGAAAGTAAGATACATTGACTGCAGGGTAGAATTTTCATGTATCCGTATCGCACTTTCAGGCACAGTAGCACAATAAACCGAGAGAAAAGGACGTCTGTTGGATAGATCTTTAATGCACTGTAGCACTGAAACAGCATATTTGAGGAAGAAGCAAATATAAATACGAACTCTATCTAATACGACACAGTAGCTTCGGAAACTGTGACATCAAGATGGCGCTGCACGATGTACTTTTGTTACACAATCTAGGCACAGGACACGTGATCTTCTCAGCAAGTCAGAACATAGAATGAGAACACATTACACGGAATGTAGTCAACCAATCGTAGTGTGCGAATACAAGAAGAACGAAAAAATTCTAAAAACGAAAAACGAATAAAGCAGATATTACAATGTAGTGTACAAAGTGTGTAGTACCAAGCAAAGCTATGCTGTAACAAACCTGCTGCAATGTTGACGAAACTGAAGTCGCCCATTTCCACGAAAGGCAGGAAATATAGTCGCTAGTCGTACTTGCAACATTCTTCGAAAGAATTATTGCATTACAATTCCGCCGGGCGTGTTAAGTGTTCCCTCTTCAACAAACACGTGATGGTAATGTTTCTTTTCGGCGATGTGCTCCACGGAACATATACTCAGTTAGCTAACTCGTGAAATGTTTTGTATTTCTGTCATACCACAGGATGGCGCCTCTGACGTCTCACCACATCCTCTCCACGCTCTGTGTGAGAAAGGAACGATCTTTCAAATCAACGACGTTCAGACTGTGGTTCACTGTACAGTGCTGAAACCCTTCAGTACCTTGAGAGTCGTATGAACAGAAGCAGTCACTAAAGATCGTCGCCCCAGCATCATCGTTTCTTTAATATTTCCGAACGGGGTAACGGAAGAACGTTTTCAACACTCGCTGAATTCCACTGAACACCCAACTTCCTACGATTTCACAATCACTGTTATGTTTGCTTTACGTGAATTACACTTCGCCCACTCACAATCACATTGTTGTTTTCCATCCTCACCTAGATCTCTGGGTACGCTACAGATCAGTTTATCACCACAAGTACGTTTTTCACTTTCACATTCCTTGGCTTCACCAACCACAACCAATTTCATGCACTCGAATCTAAGCTGGCGCTGTATCTACGCTACAGACCAGTCAGTCACCACAGCCAGGTTTTTTACTTCCACATTCGTTGGCTTCGCCAACCTCAACCAAACTCTGCACTCCAACAAAACCTGCATCCACGATACAGCTTTGTTTATTTCAATTCGTTGGCTTCGCCAACTGACAACCAAACTTCTGCATTCCAGCCTAACCTAGACCTGTGGCTACGTTGCAGATCAGTATGTCACCACAAGTAGGCATTTTGCCTTTTCATGCGTTGGTTTCGCCAATTCACAACCAAACTGATGCATCCCACCTAACGTAGACCTCGGGCTATGTTACGAATCAGTCTGTCTTCACAATTAGCTTTTACCTTTCACATTTGTTGGCTTCGCTAACTCACAACAATACCGTTGCATTCGAACCTAACCTAGACTTCTGGCTATGCTGCAGATAAATCAGTCACCACAACTAGGTTTTTTTCCTTTCACATTCATTGGCCTCGCCAACTCACAGCCAAACTATTCAATACCAACCTAACCTAGATCTCTGACGGCGATGCATTGGTTGTAAGTTGGCAATGCCAACGACTGTGAAAAGCAGAAAAGCTGGCTGTGGTGACAGACTGATCTGTAGCATAGCCAGAAGTCTAGGTTAGGTTGGAATGGAAGAGTCTGTCTCTGAGATGGCTCAAATGATTCAAATGGCTCCAAGCACTATGGGACTTAACATCTGAGGTCATCAGTCCCCTAGACTTAGAACTACTTAAACCTAACTAACCTAAGGAGGCAGGATGCGAACCTGCGACCGTAGCAGCAGCGCGGTTCCCGACTGAAGCGCCTACAACCGCTCGGCAACAGCGACCAACCCACAACAGGCTACAGCAGTCCATCCACCCCACCGCCGCCCCACATCAAACCTATGGGTATTGTGCGGTTCGGCACTGAGCATTGTTTAATGTGGAAATAGCTGGAAGAAGGAAGGAGGGAGGGGATTACAGCCTCTACGAAAAAATATTACCTATCGTAGTCGTTAGCATTGTTACTTACGCCCTCTGGTTATCATGGGGGTCACTGTATACCGACAACAGTTAACGGACTGAAACATTTTGTAATTGTGCCAAAGAAAATATAATGTTAATGAACAGTTTCTCGTGGGTGGTACTATTTATTTTATTATTTTTACTTTACAAACATTTTAATGTAGAAGTACCAATGATACCAGGAAAACCCAGTGTTCTGGGCGTATATGCTAATTACCTCCTTTGTGCTATTATTCTGGCATATTTCTACATTGTAATACTGATTGCAGCTCCACTGCTATTGCGAAGTTTCACCTCTGATCTTCTCGTTACTGCCGGACCGGACCGTTGGGATGATGAATGCTTCCCAGCTGGTGTGACCAGTGTAACCGCTTCAGGAAAACACGGAAGGGGCAGAGGTCACGCCGCGGCGGCCTGTCCGACCAGAACCTCGACCAGGCGTAACGGCGACTCAGCGTCCAGAAGACTGGACAGAACGTGCCGCGCCGCAGCCTGGCGGCGGCCTTGCGAAGGCCGTAGGCTGGTTGTCGACCAGGTACTCACTGTTCACGGGGGCCAAGTACACCACCAAGCGTGCACGCAATGTACAGGTGTACAGAATTTTAGAGTCTTTAGAGGAGATAAATGGCACACGTGCATCGTTTCCCACTTGAGGGTCCTTGAAGGTTTTGACTGCAGTGGTGTTCAAAGACGGTGTTAAATTGTTGTGTGATAAACAATATTTTAAAAATGTTGCTGGAAATATCGTCCGTTTACGTTACTGTATGACTGGCATCTGCGTTCTAATGATTGTCTAACCCTCTTAAAACAACCAGGTGTTTCACGGATAATGGCTGCAGCTTCCGCCAAACGTGCTACCAGCTCTTCTGGAGTGTCTAACGGTGTATAGAACACCTATGGTTTCATCTCCCCCCACAAAAAGAAAATCACAGGAGCGAGGTCAGAACAACGTGTTGGTCACGGTACTGACCCACCCCTCGAAGTCCAACAGTTGGGGGAATATTGACTGAATGTTCTCTGACATCAACGGCAAAGTTTCGCGGGGACCCATCATCTTGGAAACATAATCGTTGCATGACTGGTAGCGGGAAGTCCTCCAGAATTTCCGGAAGTACTTCATCGAGAAAGATATGGTAACTTCCATCGAGCGTGTTAGGCACAAGATACGTCCCAGGAAGATAGTCGTGAACAATAATAGCCTACACATTTATGGTAAATGTCTGTTGACGTTGGGACACATGAGTTGCCATATGATTTTCTACATCCTACTTTTGCCTTACTCGTGCTGTGTTTGAAGCACACTTTTTGTTGTGCTTACTTCCCAATAAATAATTATGGAAATATGGTTCTGCCTTGAGTAAACTCAGTTTCATCTTCTTTAACACCCAAACATGTTTCGGTGAAGTTTCACCATCATCAGTTGGTTCAAAGTAAATGGTTCAAATGGCTCTAAGCACTACGGGACTTAACAACTGAGGTCATCAGTCCCCTAAACTTAGAACTACTTAAACCTAACTAACCTAAGGACATCACACACATCCATGCCCGAGGCAGGATTCGAACCTGCGACCGTAGCAGTCGCGTGGTTCCGGACTGAAGCGCCTAGAAGCGCCGGCCACCGCGGCCGGCAGTTGGTTCATTTATTTTCCGTCAAATAACACGTAAACAAATTTTGCATGATAATATATGCACTGAGAACATAGCATTTGTATTTATCAAACTTTTGACAGCACATATGCACTAAAGAGCCAAAAAAACTGGTACACCTGTCTAACATTGTGTAGGGCCCCCGCGAGCACGTAGAAGTGCCGCAACACGGTATGTTGTGACCTCTAATAATGTCTGAAGTAGTGCTGGAGAGAACTGACACGATGAATTCTGCAGGGCTGTCCACAAATCCATAGGAGCACGAAAGGGTGGAGATCTCTTCTGAACAGTAAGTTGCAAGGCATCCCAGATATTCTCAATAATATTCACGTCTGCGGAGTTTGGTGGCCAGCGGTAGTGTTTAAACTCAGAAGAGTGTTCCTGGAGCCACTCCGTAGCAATACTGGACGTGTGGGGTGTCGCATTGTCCAGCTGGAATTGCTCAAATCCACTGGAATGCACAATGGGCATGAATGGATGCAGATTATCAGACAGGATGCTTACGTACGTTTCATCTGTCAGAGTCGTTTCTAGACGTATCAGCGGTCCCATATCACTCCAACTGCACATGCTGTAAGTAACCAATTTATATGTTTGTCTGTTGGCAGCGCTATAGACTGAATTAATAACTCTGACAGCACTGTGCGCACTCTGTGAGAGACTCTGTGGCTGGTCGGACTGGTATATGGGAATATAGAGTCAGCAAAAAATGGTTCTGAGCACTATGGGACTCAACTGCTGAGGTCATAAGTCCTCTAGAACTTAGAACTACTTAAACCTAACTAACCTAAGGACATCACACACATCCAAGCCAAGGCAGGATTCGAACCTGCGACCGTAGTGGTCGCGCCGCTCCAGACTGGAGCGCCTAGAACCGCTCGGCCACTCTGGCCGGCATATAGAGTCAGCAGTGATGGAGGTTGGAAGTTAACAGTTAGCAGTGATGGAGGTTCGAGGTTTGAAGCGTTGGAGCAAATGGATGGTCTGGACGTGTGTCCGTCATGTAAACGTAAGGTTGTTGACGATTATATAATTTTTTTTTTTTTTGGAACTGAATGTCACGGATAATTATATATAATTTTTTGAACTGGATGTCACATTATTAAGGTAAAATTTGCTAAATACACTCCTGGAAATTGAAATAAGAACACCGTGAATTCATTGTCCCAGGAAGGGGAAACTTTATTGACACATTCCTGGGGTCAGATACATCACATAATCACACTGACAGAACCACAGGCACATAGACACAGGCAACAGAGCATGCACAATGTCGGCACTAGTACAGTGTATATCCACCTTTCGCAGCAATGCAGGCTGCTATTCTCCCATGGAGACGATCGTAGAGATGCTGGATGTAGTCCTGTGGAACGGCTTGCCATGCCATTTCCACCTGGCGCCTCAGTTGGACCAGCGTTCGTGCTGGACGTGCAGACCGCGTGAGACGACGCTTCATCCAGTCCCAAACATGCTCAATGGGGGACAGATCCGGAGATCTTGCTGGCCAGGGTAGTTGACTTACACCTTCTAGAGCACGTTGGGTGGCACAGGATACATGCGGACGTGCATTGTCCTGTTGGAACAGCAAGTTCCCTTGCCGGTCTAGGAATGGTAGAACGATGGGTTCGATGACGGTTTGGATGTACCGTGCACTATTCAGTGTCCCCTCGACGATCACCAGTGGTGTACGGCCAGTGTAGAAGATCGCTCCCCACACCATGATGCCGGGTGCTGGCCCTGTGTGCCTCGGTCGTATGCAGTCCTGATTGTGGCGCTCACCTGCACGGCGCCAAACACGCATACGACCATCATTGGCACCAAGGCAGAAGCGACTCTCATCGCTGAAGACGACACGTCTCCATTCGTCCCTCCATTCACGCCTGTCGCGACACCACTGGAGGCGGGCTGCACGATGTTGGGGCGTGAGCGGAAGACGGCCTAACGGTGTGCGGGACCGTAGCCCAGCTTCATGGAGACGGTTGCGAATGGTCCTCGCCGATACCCCAGGAGCAACAGTTTCCCTAATTTGCTGGGAAGTGGCGGTGCGGTCCCCTACGGCACTGCGTAGGATCCTACGGTCTTGGCGTGCATCCGTGCGTCGCTGCGGTCCGGTCCCAGGTCGACGGGCACGTGCACCTTCCGCCGACCACTGGCGACAACATCGATGTACTGTGGAGACCTCACGCCCCACGTGTTGAGCAATTCGGCGGTACGTCCACCCGGCCTCCCGCACGCCCACTATACGCCCTCGCTCAAAGTCCGTCAACTGCACATACGGTTCACGTCCACGCTGTCGCGGCATGCTACCAGTGTTAAAGACTGCGATGGAGCTCCGTATGCCACGGCAAACTGGCTGACACTGACGGCGGCGGTGCACATATGCTGCGCAGCTAGCGCCATTCGACGGCCAACACCGCGGTTCCTGGTGTGTCCGCTGTGCCGTGCGTGTGATCATTGCTTGTACAGCCCTCTCGCAGTGTCCGGAGCAAGTATGGTGGGTCTGACACGCCGGTGTCAATGTGTTCTTTTTTCCATTTCCAGGAGTGTACATTGTTTGCTCAGCAACAAAAACTTTCCTCTGCTAACCACATGCCTATTAGTAGACAGAGCCAACAGTAGTTAGAATCTTTTATTTAGCTGGCTGTATTGGTGCTTGCTGTATCGCTGTAGTTCGTGTAATGAAGGTTTTCTGTGAGGTATGTAACTTGTGAAATATACGAGTTATTGTTGGAATTTCTTCTAATTCAGGGCCATTCTTTTGTGTTAATTATTTGAGCAGTTAGAATGCGTTAACGTTGTATATTGTGGGTAAGAAGTGAATAAGTTTGAGTTGTATTTGTCAGGAATAATTCTGTAGCTCAGAAATGAAATGATAAAGACAAGCAAAGAGACGATACGTTCAGTTTCACTCAGCAGTTTTAGATGATTCAGTTGCAGTAAGCAGTTTCACTCAGCAGTTTCAGAATAAAATTAAGAAGTTTCATCTTCCAAGCTATTTCAGTATAAGTAAAAAACTTAATAAAGAAGTTTCAACGTCCCACACCATCACAGAGCCTCTTCCAGCTTGAACAGTCCGCTGCTGACATGCAGGGTCCATGGATTCATGAAGTTGTCTCCATACCTGTACACGTCCATCCGCTCGATACAATACGAAACGATACTCGTCCGATCTGACAACATGTTTCCAGCCACCAACAGTCCAATGTCGGTGTTGACGGGCCCAGGCGAGTAGTAAACCTTGGCGTCGTGCAGTAATCAAGGCTACACGCGTGGGACTTCGGCTCCGAAAGCCCATATAGATGATGTTTCGTTGAATGGTTCGCACTTCTTGATGGCCCAGAATTGAACTCTGGCTGTTTGCGGAAGGATTGCATTTCTGTCACGTTGAACGATTCCCTTCAGTGGTCGTTGGTCCCGTCCTTGCAGGCTCTTTCTTCTGTCACAGCGATGTCGTAGATCTGATGTTTTACCGGATTCCTGATATTCACGATACACTCATGAAATGGTCGAACGAGAAAATATCCACTTCATCTCGAAGATGTGTCCCATCGCTCGTGCCCCGGCTGTTATCACCACATTCAAACTCACTTAAATCTTGATAACTTGCGATTGTAACAGCAGTAACCGATGTAACAACTGCGCCAGAAACAACTGCGTCAGACACTGGTTCTCTTACATGGGCGTTGCCGACCGCAGCACCGTATTCTGCCTGTTTACATTTGAATACGCATGCCTATACCAGTTTCTGGTCACACGGTCACACGTCCACCGCTTAACACTGCCTGCTCACGACTGACTCTTCGAAAGCACATCTGTTATTCAAAGTTGTTAGGTTAAGCTGCCACCGTAGTTACTGCTCTGATGGCGCTTTTATGCCAGAAATAAAATGAGCATTGTAACTTTTAGAAGAAACGGTGTACCACCGTGGTAAATTCGTAAATAATTTGCACTTTGGCAACACGTAGGTTTGTTTAGTGTAACAGTTTGAAAACTGCTTTAGGATATGCTCATGCGGAAGAAGGATGTAGTTTGATACATACCGTCGTCTATTTTTTGAGTAACGCGAAGCTAGTCTGAAACCTATAAGGTTCTCTTAGGGACTATAGAATATTAAAGGTCGTACTTCAAAGATGAAATCTTACGTGGCAAAAAATCTCTCAGAAACGCAGAGTAGTTAAAGTAGAATTTGCAACGTGTGAGCTGTCAATTGTAGTGCAGTTTATCGCTTTTCTAGTAGTTCCTGTTGTGGGCGTTGAAGCGTAAACTATATTAAAGACGAGGAAGGCTCAGTATATTGACAGAGGAAGGTAAGCTGAGACTGCGAGAGAGGATCTCGGAAAAAGATTGTCGTGCGACTTACTAAGTGCTTTCTAAGGCCACAGACATTCCTTCGACGTCAGTATTTCAAAATGTGACAAATTACTGAGACACGGAAAAACAGCTCTTGCGTTATTTCCTCTCCTCCCTCGCCCCCCTCCCCCTCCCCAAAAGAAACATAGTACATGAGCTCAATCAAAACTCGAACGAGTGTTATCATCTACGTCATTCCAAATGGAGTAATAATGAGGGAGTTCTATGTGATCAAAATGTTACCTTTGTTACCGCGGTATTGTGTAAAATCGGTACATGAAAATAAACGAGGATTGAAAATTATTTTAGGATAGGACATTCATTCTCTGCAACAATGCTCTCCCACACATTGGAAATCATGTTGTGGTCTTCTGTCCGAAGACGAGTTTGATGCAGCTCTCCACGCTACTCTATCCTAAGCAAAACTTTTCACCTCCGAATAACTACGGAAACTTACATCCTTCTGAATCTGCTGTACTGTGGTCACCTCTCGGTCTCCCTCTACGATTTTTAACCTCCGCTCCCTCCCGCACTTACCGGTACCTCCAGTGCTAAATTTGAGATGCCTTAATGTCTCAGACTGTGCCCTATCAACCGATCCCTTATTCAGTCATATTGCGACACAAATTTCTTTTTCCCCCATTTCTGCTCACTACCTCCTCATCAGTTGCGGGATCTTCCCACACAAACTTCAGCATTCTTCTGTAGCGCCACATTCCAAAAGCTTCTACTCTCTTCTTGTCTAAACTGTTTATCGTAAGTGTTGCACTTCCGTACATGGCTCTACTCTAAATACTTTCAGAAAAGACTTCCTAACCCTTAAATCTATATTTGGTGCTAACAAGTTTCTCGTCTTCAGAAAAGCTTTTCTTTCCATTCCCAGTGTACATTTTGTATCTTCTCTAGTTCGACCAGCATCAGTTACTTTGCTGCCCAAATAACAAAACTCATCTACTACTTTAAGTGTTTCATTTCGCAATCTAATAAGCTTAGCATTACCTGATTTAATTCCACTACATTCCATTGGTCTTGTTTTGCTTTTGTTGATGCTCATGTTGTGTTTTTCTTTCAGCTGTCCATTCCGTTCAAACGCTCTTCCAAGCTCTTTGACGTCTCTTAAATACCGAAAGCGAATGTCTGCTTGAATTTGACTGACAAGCGCTGCTTCATGCTCATTACAGTTGGGACATAAGCCCACCAGACATCCATCGGTTTATTCCAAAAATCTATCTCTAAATAAGCACCGTAGTTTATCCCACTGGATGGTCTTCTTGTCTTTTGTTACCTTAGCCAGTCACAAATGAGCAAAATGAGCGGGAATATCGTCTTTGATAAAACAGAAAGTCTTCCGAGATGTACGAACTCTATCATAAAGAGTCAAGGACAATACTGTAAACTAAAACAAGAAAATAAATAACTTTGTCGATGAACGAAAAGCGTATGAATTATTTCTCGTGTATGTAAATATGAGAATATGCTCTTATATTTAATTCCACTCGGTTATTGTAACTCTTTTAAAACTGGTCCGACTTGCTCGTAGTTACGAGAAGTAGGCTGGAATCCAAAATTAAAGCAACAAAGCGCGATTTCCCCGTCCTGTGTCTAATTCACGATATAAACATACAGACTGTCAAAAGATGTCCGTACGATCGTGTTCGTCACGGTTGGTGGCATTTCGGTCAACGGAAAGCCACACCCACGATGACGTCAGGAAACCTATCGAACAGAGTAGTATTTTCGGGGTTGTCCCACATTCACAACTGCTATGTGCACATCGGAGACGGTGCAGTATGGCACAAAGAAGACGACGCCTACCAGACTCTCTGGTGTGGAGGGCTTCTGGAAGAATTGAAGCAGGACAGTCGCAAACTCCTGTGGTCCGATGGCTTAATGTGAATCGTTGTGTTGTTTCTCGGCTGGATGTGGTGATAAATTATAGAAACCGAAACTGTATCACCAAGACAAGGGCAGGGCTGACCATATGTGGCATCAGAAAGGGAGGACCGTTGTTTAGCTGTTAAGGGCATGACGGTACCGCCTTAGTACTGCGCAGCAACTGGCATCTGTCCTCGCAGCATCCACTGGACGAGTTGTTTAGAGGTAAACGAGGTAGAGAAGACTTCGACAGAGTGGCCTTTATTGTCGGAGACCTGCTGCGTGTGTACTTCCGACTCTTTTCACAACAGGGAACGTCTAGAGTGGAGTCGTCCACTTGGACAGTCGAAGAGTGGGCCAATGTTATTTTCAAAATTGAGTCTCGATTTCGTCTGGAGAGTGGTTCTCGACGGATTGGCATCTGAAGGGAATGCGGAACACGATTTCGAGACCTGAATATTGAGGAAAGAGACTGATATCGCGGAGGGTCGTTAATGGTGTGGGGAGGGATTACGTTGATCATTCGAACATCTCTTCATGAAATTGTTCCGGTGAATCGGAAAGGTTTAACTGCTCATAGATATCGTGACGAGATCTTGGGACCTCATGTGAGGTTGTTGTTGTGGTGTCACCGCCAGACACCACACTTGCTAGGTGGTAGCCTTTAAATCGGCCGCGGTCCATTAGTATACGTCGGACCCGCGTGTCGCCACTGTCAGTGACAGCAGACCGAGCGCCACCACACGGCAGGTCTAGAGAGACGTACTGGCACTCGCCCCAGTTGTACAGCCGACGTAGCTAGCAACAGTTCCCTGACAAATACGCTCTCATTTGCCGAGACGATAGTTAGCATAGCCTTCAGCTACATTTGCTACGACCTAGCAAGGCGCAGTATTCAATTGATAATTAATATTGTGAAGCATGTATCATCAAGAGCGATGTTCTACAAATGTGGATTAAAGTTAAGTATTACAGCAACTGCGTCCATTTTCTAAGTTCTCATTTCCTTTTAACTGTTCCAGACCTCACGCCAATCTGCGTGAGCTTAACGCGTGCCTTTCGGCTTCCTCTCGTTGTGACTTGGCTATCGTGCCAAGTCACAACAGTTGTGAGATGCTGTGCGCCCAGACTTCGTACTGACGGACGATAGCGCTCGATCTCATAGATCACGAGTGGTTGATGTTTTCTCAGAAACGGAAGATACTGCACGCTTGGCCTGTTCTGCTCGCTCTTCCGATTTGAATCCCATAGAGCATGTCCGGATGTACTAGGGAGACATGTTGCATCACGTCAGCATCCACCAATCGCTATCCAAGACTTGCGAGGAGCTCCGCAGGAAGAATGGGCATTATTGCCACAACATTTCATTGATGACGTTATTCACAGCATGCTCCGTCGTCGTAAGGCCCGTATTGCTGATAGAGGTGGTCACATCCCACACTCACCGCATTAACCAGTTGTCGGAAAGTGTGTGCAAGTCTGTTAAGTTGAAAAAACCGAAGATCATTTTCGTCTACCGTTATGCAAGTTGCAGCTGCTTACGTTGTGTATTCTTAACATTGTTTCTGCTTTGCTATCACCTGTTTATACTGTTTTGTGCCAAAACAAACGCAGCCTTGCAAAATTTCCGCTTCTGGCTTTAATTCTGGACACCAGTGTATAACACTTATCGCAAGTGAAACACATTATTCTTTCGTCTTTGATCAGACTAATAAGAAACATCACAAAACGTTTGCAGTATTTTCACGTTTTCATGTGACATAAGAGTTTCGTCGTTAATGTGGCGAGTTGTGAGATGTTGCGCAATCCGGTACTGCATGCGGCGTGTGTGGGGAGTGTCCCCAGAGCGATTGACGACTTGTTTGCTCATTCCGCAGCGACACATCTCATTACTGTCACAGCATGCCTATAGATTCGCTGATACATTTATCATCGCAGCGAATTTTTAATCCATGGATTAGCAAGTTTTGAGACCTACTCAGTCTTATGTCCGATTTTTCTACATTATGTGACATTAATTCCAACACGAACCATTCATCAAGCATGTAGCTTTTTTTATTATAATCGTGGAATAAAGATCTCGTTCGCCAGCTCATAGGTTCAATTTATGTTTCCTCAATTTGACAATGTCCTTGCAGCAGCCCGACCAGGAGAAAATATAAAAAGTTCGAGAGTTCCGTTCAGGAGTTCAGCGGTTCTATAGAACATAAAGTAACTACCAACGGGTCACAGTACCCTTCACAGTTTGCGTGAAATCCTCTACTGTGGAAAGGGCTTTACTGAAATGTAAGTGGAATAGATGAAATATGAGGTAAATCAATTGTCTGTTTGGACCAGTCAAGGGCACAGCTTCTCTGGCAACTTACAACTATTTCAGAGAGAAAATTAAATACCACATATGAATGTTTATTCTGAATGTTCTGTTGATGAATAATTCATCTAGTTTTCCGCTACCTCACCCCTCTCTCGCCCGCACCCTACCTCACCCTCACTATCTAAAATAGGCAGCAATAATGCAGAAGGTTATTCGAGCTATAGTGCAGGCTCGCCTACTCGGGCTTTGATTATAAGGATTCGAGTTTATCCGAACTGTCAACAGTGAGCAAATATCTTTGCAGTGTATTCGGTGCGTGCACGAATATGTAATGCTGGCACTATCCGCAAGCGCCTCTCGCGACCTCTGCCCCTTGTGTTTCGTAATTGTTTGCGTTAAGATACGTGTAATTACTCTTATTATTGATTTTGCACATTGCGTGGAAACTAACGTCCTAAATCTTTCACGCATATTTTACGCAGTTTGTACACCAACAATTATCACTGAAGTCCATTCTCCTCTTCCCTTGTTCCCTCACTTTAACTGAAGATAAAAGTTCTACGGGCCATCCAGAGTTCTAGTACGCTCGTAGTGTCAAAACTTTATGTTGTTTGCTTGGCTTCTACATAAATTTTGAAGGTCACGTTATCGCAGATAGACGAACTAGTTTTTTTGGTGGTTCGAAAAACAAGCCGTTGAGATTATTCTTTAACGAAACTGTGGAAGTACTTAAAGAATTCAGCTCGTCCCTCTTCAGCGCTGAAATTTGGATTGTGAAGAGCTAACATCAGGTAAATTCACTGTGCGAATAGAACGACCAACGTGGAACATCGCCGTCACACGAGGCTACAACAGCCGGAAAAATCGGCCGTAGCAGAACACTGTCTGAATGAGAGACACAAAATGAAATTTGAGGAAACTGTTGTAATTGCCAACATTTCCGGTTTTTGGAATAGCGTGTATAAAGAGGCGATCGAAATTAGGTTGGCTGATAATTTAATCAACAGGGACAATGGGTTTCCTCTTAGTAAAACGTGGAATCCTGTATTATCTCGCATTAAAACAGAACGTTCTTCGGTGCGGCCTTGATTGCGATATATCGTTGCCAGCAGTGTTTCACTAAGGGCGGCGCCACCTCCCTGTTTTGGAAGTCAGAAACCGTGATGGGCGGCGCATGCGCCGTGTACTGAACGGTGGCCTATACAGGACGTCGAATTGCAATCTTGCGTCAGTTCTCAGCGGGACTCATCAGCAGAAGCAGCATTCCCTGAAGATGGCGAACAGTTGGATCGCCGAAATATCGAGTCAAGTTGATTTTAGGATCCGGCAGCAATCCCGAAAAGACTTTCAAGACTTATTACGCCGGGAAAGCCTACGTAGTTACAGCCCGTATTTTGATGTTTGTGTCTTTTAATGTACTATAATTTTGTCGTGCAAATAAATGCTAGAACAAACGAAGTAATTATGACAAACGTAATATGACAAATAAAACTAGATATTCGTCTGTTTAAATATGATTGGGTTGCTCCTGAGGAAGCTACAGACAAAAATGACGTTGCTCAGTTGATACCAGGGTTGCAACATGCGTCAACGAGATTAAATATTTCCGTTTTGAAGAATTTGATGGCGAGCGGTTGGGAAGACACTTCGTCCTCGAAGCACATTAGATGTCAGGTGGGCAAAGTCGGTGAAGACGTCAGTGTAAGCCGATAGCAGGGAATGAGTACGTCGCAAGCGAAGTTTTGCCATGAAGAGAAAGGATTAAGCGCTAAAGGCACTTCGACATTAGAGGCGGAGGTCAAGCTGTAACTGGAGAAGGATAACGACATCAAGTGTGTAGTTCCAAAGGGCTCATCCCAGAATTTTATTCAAGCTATTTAGAAACACCGCGGAGAAACTAATTCCAGGTGGAGGTAGGGAGAATTGAACCGCCGACCTCCCGGTTGCGAGTCCACTGTGCCACTTCGCTACATACGATACTTCTGAGCGTCATTCACGCAACTGGTGAAGATATTTTGGTGTGATATAAGTTTAGATGAAATGGAACCACTGATAGGGATGCCACCTTCATTCAGCAAGCGAGGGTCATGGCACCTATGGCCCGACTATTTAAAACCAATCATTTACCTGGCATCTCTTACGCTCTGGAATCAAGTGTGTATCCTCTGGGGAACACTGTACTAGAGTTACATGAGCATTACGGTGTCACCTCCCGCTCGAGTGGGTCACCTCACTTCCACTCTGGTGAGCCCATATGGAACACCGCTGAACGCGATGTCTGAGCGTAGGGAGCAATTCAGCTGCCACCGAGGTTTAACAGTCCTAGATTAGCTCTCACTATCTTTAACAGTTCCTCATGAAGTTCTTCCAATTACTCGTCACCACCGCCATCGGGGCGAAAAGAGGTACTGTAGGTGTCTAGTTAAATTACTCATGATTCGACTTTCGATCTTTCCCTTTTTCGAAAATCGCTCTACCAGGAAACTCTACCGAGTGAGGTGGCGCAGTGGCTAGCACACTGGACTAGCATACGGGAGGAGGACGGTTCAAATACACGTCCGTCCAACCTGATTTAGGTTTCCCGTGATTTTCCTAAATAGCTTCAGTCAAATGCGGGAATGATTCTTTTGGAAGGGCATTGCCGATTTCCTTCCTCCCTTGTACCAACAAATTACTGAACTCGCCAAAAGAGTCCATTCGACACTTCGGACGTCCAGCATACCTCTCCTTATCTGTCTAAACTAACACTCTCAGGATTAAGACGAAGATACAGCCAAAGCCGATAGTATACTTCCAGAATCAGTTTTTCAATCTACATTGCTGCTTATGCGGCTAAGAGACCTGTCGAGTGTTAAACGAACTGAATGTCGCATAGATATTCGAAGACAGACCTTCCCTTAGCGATTGTGTTATCGGAGCACTACCGACTGAATATTTGAGTTCTTCAGTACCATCCACTTATTCTACCAGAAATCTACACCTTCCCCCGTGTGTTTGTAGTCCGTGAAGATGTGGGCGAGATCATTGTGTAATCTGATAAATCATCATAATTTTTGATTCTCCATGTACTCAGAATAATTTGATAAAATGGACAGAAAGTGCTGTCTGGTTGAAGGCAGTCAAGGTGAAGCGCACATAGGGAGGCGATGCATGGTGGCTAAGCCCAGAGCTCCACGTAAAGCTATTCAGCCGCTCCTTTCTGTTGCTTGCCTTCTGTGAAAATGCACAACTGGGTAGGAAATATAGCGCTTATTTTCGTTTTAGTCTCGGTATGGTGAGACTACTTAGCCATTGTAGTGCTCATTCTTAATGATAAAAAGAGAACAAATACTATGTTAACAAGTGACAGCTATTGCTTTCAGAGTATATGCATTTTTGGAGAGAGAGAGAGAGAGAGAGAGAAAGAGAGAGAGAGAGAGAGAGAGAGAAAGAGAGAGAGAGAAGAGAGAGGATCAGAAAAAGTCCCCAAGTAATACACACCACAGCGATGCACGATACCAGGGGACGAAACAGCGGGAGTGTGTGGTGCAGCAGAAGCGTCGTATGTACAGTCTGTGGACATCCTAGGCTAAACCTGGGCTACAGACCATACAGAACAAATTTCACGATAATTAGCATTTTGGAGCAATTTTTTGATCAAACACCTTTTACGCACAAATGAAGGTTTGTTATTTAGTTTATTACATTTTTTTAGACTATTTAAGATTAAATATTGAAGACACTTAAAAAAAGGAAAATAATTTTCGTTTCGCACTTGTGATTATAAATGTCTAATTCTTTCTGCGGTGATTATTTTGTATTTTATGGTAGTCTACAATATAATTACACAGAAAATGTAAAAAAAAGACCTCTCATTCAGTAATAGCTTTCCTTTGCTATTACGTTATTGTTATTCGCTACGATGACGGGTACAGCCGTCATAGCAGTTCTAGTATTGAGCCAGAAAGGTGGGGATGTTGACATTTTTGGTTTCCTGTCGGTAACAGTAACTAACACAACAGAAATATAGGTTTTACAAGAACACACTTATTGTTTTAACCTTTTCACTAAATTTTTTTTTCGGAGTGAAAGACATTAATGTAGGTCATTTTAATTAATGTCGTACTCAGAAGTAAACAATACTAAAAACTATATTCTTCGTAATTTCATTTTCCAGTGAGGGGAGGTGTGGTACAAGCAGGGCTATTCATAAGTACCTCCGGATTTTCGGAAGATGACTACCCAAAAACTAATGGACGCACAGAAAACAGACACACGTTAGTGGATAGAGCATCTCTGCATCTATGAAACTCACATTACTGGTTCTCAATACGGGTAGCGTTTGTGGTACGGCAGTTCGATGAAATCGAAGTGCCGTGGGTCTAGGGCCTCTAGGCGGGTAGACCGTTCACCTGGTGCAAGTCTTTTGAGTTGACGCCACTTCGGCGACTTGCGTGTCGATGGGGATGAAATGATGATGATAGGGACAACACAACACCCAGTCCCTGAGCGCAGAAAACCTCCGACCCAGCCGGGAATCGAATCCGGGTCGTAAGCTATGACATTCCGTCGCGCTGACCACTCAGCTACCAGGGGCGGCTCGGCAGTTCGACGAAACTAGCTGTCCAGGAAAGCGCGACAGCACATCGCTTTGCAAATCTGTACATTGGGTTGCCTATTATCAGGCACAAACTGATTCGATGCCACACTACAGAGTGCAGCGGAACAGATTGTTAACACTTACGTTTGAACACAGCGCAGCCTAAAGGTGCAAGCTATAAGACTTCTGTAAACTATTAGTAGGCATGTTTCACTTTAGCAGTACAACATTGATAGATACCAATAATATGCAGCGAATTCACGCTGGTTCTCTGACTGCGTACAAACGTCTCAGCGGTAGCGAAAAAGCTAAAAAAAAATGTTTATCCGACGTTAGAATTTACTATTACAACCCTCACGGTGGTCCTGTGGAAAAGGTATGACGTCAAGGGTCAGCATGCTATCTTGTCAGACGCTGTCTATCTGAAGACATATTGTACTGTGAGGTGGCAAAGATCGTGAGATACCTCCTAGTATCGTGTCGGACTTCCTTTTACCCAGCATACTGCAGCAACTCTACGTAACATAGACTCAACAGGTCGTTGGAAGTCCCCTGCAAAAATAGTGAGCCATGCTGCCTCAACAGCCGTTCATACACTAATGGCCATTAAAATTGCTACACAAAGAAATAATGCAGATGATAAACAGGTATTCATTGGACAAATATATTATACTAGAACTGACATGTGATTACATTTTCACGCAATTTCGGTGCATACATCCTGAGAGATCATACCCAGAACAACCACCTCTGGCCGTAATAACGGCCTTGATACGCCTGGGCATTGAGTGAAACAGAGCTTGGATGGCGTGTACAAGTACAGCTGCCCATGCACTATACCACAGTTCATCAAGAGTAGTGACTGGCGTATTGTGACGAGCCAGTTCCTTGGCCAGACGTTTTCAATTGGTGAGAGGTCTGGAGAATGTGCTGACCTGGGCAGCAGTCGAACATTTTCTGTATCCAGAAAGGCCCGTACAGGACCTGCAACATGCGATAGTGCATTATCCTGCTGAAATGTTGGGTTTCGCCAAGATCGAATGAAGCCACGGATCGTAACACATCTGAAATGTAACGCCCACTGTACAAAGTGCCGTCAATGTGAACAAGAGGTGACCGAGACGTGTAACCAATTGCACCCCATACCATCACGCCGGGTGATACGCCAGTATGGCGATGGCGAATACACGCTTCCAATGTGCGTTCACCGCGATGTTGCCGAACACGGATGCGACCATCATGATGATGTAAACAGAACCTCGATTCATAAAGAAAATGATGTTTTGCCATTCGTGCACCCAGTTTCGTCGTTGAGTACACCATCGCAGGCGGTCCTGTCTGTGATGCAGCGTCGAGGGTGACCGCAGCCATGGTCTCTGAGCTGATAGTCCATGCTGCTGCAAACGCCGTCGAACTGTTCGTGCGGATGGTTGCTGTCTTGCAAACGTCCCCATCTGTTGACTCAGGGATCGAGACGTGGCTGCACGATCCGTTACAGCAATGCGTAAAAGGTGCCTATCATCTCGATTGCTAGTGATAGGAGGCCGTTGGGATCCAGCACGGCGTTCCGTATTACCTTCCTGAGCCCACCGATTCTATATTCTGCTAACAGTCATTGGATCTCGACCAACGCGAGCAGCAATGTTGCGATACGAAAAACGGCAATCGCGATAGGCTACAGTCCGACCTTTATCAAAGTCGGAAACGTGATGGTACGCATTTCTCCTCCTTACACGAGGCATCACAACAACGTTTCACCAAGCAACGCCGGTCAACTGCTGATTGTGTATGAGAAATCGGTTGGAAACTTTCCTCATGTCAGCACGTTGTAGGTGTCGCCACCGGCGTCAACCTTGTGTGAATGCTCCGAAAAGTTAATCGTTTGCATATCACAGCGTCTTCTTCCTGTCGGTTAAATTTCGCGTCTGTAGCGCGTCATATTTGTGGTGTAGCAATGTTAATGGGCAGTAGTGTAGTTGCGAATGTGTTGCCATTGCAGCATGTTGTTCACGAACTGACCTCTCGATTATGTCCCATATTCGGTGGTATTCACATCGGGTGATTTGTGTTCCAACTCATTCTCTCGAATTTTCCAGAATGTTCTTCAACGAATCACGAACAGCTGCGGGTGCATGACATGAAATCGTAGTTTGGGGACATGAAGTCCATGTCGTTTATGTCTGCAAATAGTCTCCAGGTAGCCTAACATAACAATTTACAGTCTGGTTCGTTTCGACCTGAGGATCCAGTCCAGCCGGTCGGTGTGGCCGAGCGGTTCTAGGCGCTACAGTCTGGAACCGAGCGACCACTACATTCGCAGGTTCGAATCGTGCGTCGGGCACGGGTGTGTGTGTTGTCCTTAGGTTCGTTATGTTTCAGTGCTTTTTAAGTTCTATAGGACTGATGACCTCAGAAGTTAAGTCCCATAGTGCTGAGAGCCATTTGAACCATTTGATCCAGTCCATTACATGTATACACAGCTCACAGCATTATGGAGCCACCACCAGTTTGCACAGTGCTTTGTTGACAGCTTGGATCCATGGTTGCGTCATGTCTCCGCCACACTCGAACCCTACCATCACCTCTTAGCAACTGAAATCGGGACTCATCTCACCAGGCCACGTATTTCCAGTCGTCTAGGCTCTAATCGATATGGACACGAGCCCAAGAGATGCGCTACGGGCGATGCCTTGGTGTCAGCAAAGGCTCTCGTATCAGTCGTCTGCTGCCATAGTCCATTAACGCCAAATTTCGCCACACTGTCCTAACGTTTGCGTTCATGCTACGTCTCACATTGATTTCTGTGGTTATTTTAAGCACTGTTACTTGTCTGTTAGCACTGACAACTCTATGCAAACAGCCGGCCACGGTGGCCGAGCGGTTCTAGTCGCTTCAGTCCGGACCTGCGCGAGTGCTACGGTCGCAGGTTCCAATCCTGCCTCGGGCATGGATGTGTGTGATCTCCTTAGGTTAGTTAGGTTTAATTACTTCCATAGTGCTCAGAGCAATTTTTTTCTATGCAAACGCTGCTGCTCCCGGTCGTTAAGTGAAGGCTGTCGGCCACTGCGTTGTCCATGGTAAGGGGCAACGTCTGAAATTTGGAATTCTCGCTACACTCTTGACACTGTGGCTCTCGGAATATTGAATCCCCTAACGACTTCCGAAACTGAATGTCCCATGCGTCTAGCTCCAACTACCATTCCGTGTTCATTCCTGCCGTGCGGCCACAATCACGTCTGAAACTTTTTCACGTGAATCAACCTGACAGCTCCGCCAATGCACTGCCCTTTTATGCATCGTGTTGCGATACTACCGCCACCTGTACGTGTGCATATCACTATCCCACGACTTCTGTCTCCTTAGTGTATGTTTCCAAAGTATCTCGTTAACGAGTAAAGTTATCTGAAAATAGAATTACTCAGTCTTAAAAGCTCCGTAACCCGTGTCTGGTAACGTGAAGGGAAAAAAACGTTATCGCTAGTGGTCTGGATGACATGACGTAAGGAAGAACTTTCCTTAGCTTGATATTCAACTCATGTATTGCTAAAATCCCTTTAACCATTCTTTTAAATGTTTTATCGATTTTGCTAGCTGATGTGCCATGCCTTTGGCCGACAGCCTCTGGAAATTTGGCGAGCAGGAACGCTGGATTTAAGGGGTGGATGCAGCCTTAGTTCAAGGCAGCTAGATAGTGAAAAATTGTGTCGAATAAGTCCATTCAAAGTAATTACATGTACATCTTCTACGATTATAAGAGCGTCAGCAAAATAGTGTTGAAACTAATAATTTTTGATTTAAAATTTTTATAGTATTGTCTCCTTTGTAGTGCGGTTCTCTCTGTTATGAGGCCTAGCGGTTGGACGAAAATATGGAAACACTGCGAGAAACGCTTCCTTGATGTTAAATACAGCTGCCCGCCAAGCCTGCATGTTGCGCTGTTCTACACTCCCGGAGATGGAAAAAAGAACACATTGACACCGGTGTGTCAGACCCACCATACTTGCTCCGGACACTGCGAGAGGGCTGTACAAGCAATGATCACACGCACGGCACAGCGGACACACCAGGATCCGCGGTGTTGGCCGTCGAATGGCGCTAGCTGCGCAGCATTTGTGCACCGCCGCCGTCAGTGTCAGCCAGTTTGCCGTGGCATACGGAGCTCCATCGCAGTCTTTAACACTGGTAGCATGCCGCGACAGCGTGGACGTGAACCGTATGTGCAGTTGACGGACTTTGAGCGAGGGCGTATAGTGGGCATGCGGGAGGCCGGGTGGACGTACCGCCGAATTGCTCAACACGTGGGGCGTGAGGTCTCCACAGTACATCGATGTTGTCGCCAGTGGTCGGCGGAAGGTGCACGTGCCCGTCGACCTGGGACCGGACCGCAGCGACGCACGGATGCACGCCAACACCGTAGGATCCTACGCAGTGCCGTAGGGGACCGCACCGCCACTTCCCAGCCTATTAGGGACACTGTTGCTCCTGGGGTATCGGCGAGGACCATTCGCAACCGTCTCCATGAAGCTGGGCTACGGTCCCGCACACCGTTAGGCCGTCTTCCGCTCACGCCCCAACATCGTGCAGCCCGCCTCCAGTGGTGTCGCGACAGACGTGAATGGAGGGACGAATGGAGACGTGTCGTCTTCAGCGATGAGAGTCGCTTCTGCCTTGGTGCCAATGATGGTCGTATGCGTGTTTGGCGCCGTGCAGGTGAGTGCCACAATCAGGACTGCATACGACCGAGGCACACAGGGCCAGCACCCGGCATCATGGTGTGGGGAGCGATCTCCTACACTGGCCGTACACCACTGGTGATCGTCGAGGGGACACTGAATAGTGCACGGTACATCCAAACCGTCATCGAACCCATCGTTCTACCATTCCTAGACCGGCAAGGGAACTTGCTGTTCCAACAGGACAATGCACGTCCGCATGTGTCCCGTGCCACCAAACGTGCTCTAGAAGGTGTAAGTCAACTACCCTGGCCAGCAAGATCTCCGGATCTGTCCCCCATTGAGCATGTTTGGGACTGGATGAAGCGTCGTCTCACGCGGTCTGCACGTCCAGCACGAACGCTGGTCCAACTGAGGCGCCAGGTGGGAATGGCATGGCAAGCCGTTCCACAGGACTACATCCAGCATCTCTACGATCGTCTCCATGGGAGAAAGCAGCCTGCATTGCTGCGAAAGGTGGATATACACTGTACTAGTGCCGACATTGTGCATGCTCTGTTGCCTGTGTCTATGTGCCTGTGGTTCTGTCAGTGTGATCATGTGATGTATCTGACCCCAGGAATGTGTCAATAAAGTTTCCCCTTCCTGGGACAATGAATTCACGGTGTTCTTGTTTCAATTTCCAGGAGTGTATTTGATCACGCACGGCTCAATACGTCGCAAGCGTCAGTCTAGGTCAGAACTGTGTTCCGTATAGTTGCGAGTGCATTATCTTGGAACTAAGTGAATTCGAGCGTGGGAAAACTGTTGATGCCCGTACTGGGTCTGCTTCCGTTACCAAGGGAGGCGAAGTGTTTGGTGTTTTAACAGCCTCGTATCGAAGACTTACATCAGACGCAGAGAAAGTGGAAAAATCCTCTGCTATGTCATAACGTGGATGAAAGTGCGTGTTGAGTGATTGTGACAGGTGGTCATTGAAGACGAATGTGACGAAAAATAAGAGCACGACGGCTGCAAAAATCACTGCAGAACTGAATGTTGTACTCATAAACCCTGTCAGCACCAAAACAACATGAAGGGAGTTTCACTAGGAGGGAATTTCAGAGCAAGCTGGAATTTCAAAACCACTCACCAGTGATGCAAATGGCAGTAACAGAAAAACGTGGTGTCGAAGTCACAATATCTGGTCTATGGGGCAATAGAAAAAAGTCGTTGTGTCGGATGACCCTTGTTGATTGCTGTTTCCAACTTCGGGCCGAGTCTACGTACCAAGAGGGAAACATGGCGGGGGTTCGGTAACGATTTGGGCAGCCATATCGTGGCATTCCACGCTCCTCATCGTTACTATGCAAGGTCGTACTACCGCAAAGGATTATGAGGCCATTTTGGCTGAGCGGGTCCACCCAATTATACAGTGTGTGGTGTGCGTACTGTAAGACCTTCGGTACACACTCCATCAGATTATTTGACTTGTCGCTCTAAAGAAGTAGGCGAGTGTCTGCAATATGTCTCGTGGTCTTATCGTGGCGTGTTTATCTTCTGCCGTTAGGTGAGACGATAGAAAGGCCACTTGCACGCTTAGAGTAGCAGATTGACGGTGACCAACTTCAAACAGAACTTGATTAATTTTCACACACATTTATTAAAATAGTAACAAGCATAAACCTTACGTAACTTGATTCTGGATGCTATTTACAACTGACAATCTGAAGTTCGTTTGGTCTTGGTACGTTAATCTTATTCTCACATATCTCTGATACTTGACAAAGTGTCTATACATTTCTCTCCATGGCTATGTACAAGAATATGATAATTTTATTAGATGCAGACTGAAACTTGACTATAAACTGGTACAGAATAATGCAGACTGGTACAGACTGGTGCAGACAAATGCAGACCGAGTTATTGGAGGTCTGTACACTCGTTATAATACCTCGCGCGTTTATGTGTCACTGCGCGAGTGTGATCTGCGAGGAGTGAAAGGTTCTACATCAGCAGGAATCTCATTGGCTGCATTACATATTAATACGCGGATCGGCGGAAGCAGAATTTGGTCCGCCTCTAAGGCAACGCCATCTCGTAATGCGGAGACGGACGAGCGCTGCGCCTGCGCTGTTGTGCTTAGCGGGGGGCGCGCTCTATTGGGAAAGTTGTGTACGCGATGACTACGCGGAACTATGTACACAACACAGTGTTTGGTAGCCAACGATGATGCTGGGTTCGAAGGCGACAGGTGGCCTGCACACAGCTCGCATGGACCAGTGCTGGTTTTGTAAGCAGGAGGACGAACATTTGCATCTCATCTGGCCATTACAATCACCACATGTCAATATGACTGAGCTTCTATAGTCTACTTGGGAGACAAGGTTGCGCGATCGCTATCCACCTCCATCAGCCTTAACTGAACTTGAGAGTATTTTGCAGGAATAGTAGTATAAGAGCCCTTATTCATTCCGAGACGACTTGAAGATGTTTTGATTACCAGCGGGTTTCCTACATCACCTTAGATATGGTAATGTGTTGTGTTTTTGGTGGTCCATATTTCTGTCCAACCTCTGTACCACTCACGTGTGGACTGAGACAGAGAAAGCACACTGAGGACGCCGCAAGTATTTTTCCATCTGTACCTACGCTGAGTCCGCCCCGATAGCTGAGGGTGTTGGCCTTTGGCTGTGCTACGGTGAGGACACGCTGTGTTCCTGCCGCGGAGCGAGCGCTCGTGTTGTTTACATCGTACTCGGCCGTTTTGCCCGTGCCGCACTCAGCTTATAGATCACCATGGCGCATCAATACAGAAAATCGACGCTCAAATTTACGTTCCGCAACGAATTTGCACGACCCAAAGCACTTGAAGTCGAACGATTCGCCGGCCGGTGTGGCCGAGCGGTTCTAGGCGCTTCAGTCTGGACCCGCGCGACCACTCCGGTCGCAGGTTCGAATCCTGCCTCGGGCATGGATGTGTGTGATGTCTTTAGGTTAGTTAGGTTTAAGTTGTTCTAAGTTCTAAGGGACTGATGACCGCAGATGTTAAGTCCCATAGTGCTCAGAGCCATTTTTCGAACGATTCCTACGAGAAGAGGCAAAAATCCCGGCGACCGACATTCTTGGCATTCACTTGTCCATTGTGAGTAGCATCGTATATGTCAAACTCATCAACGACGCAACGTATGAACGGATCCTTCGGGAGACGAAACAGGGCCTCCGTTTCTGCCATGCTGATGGCAATGTGGGGACTGTGCACGTCGATTATTCCGCACGATCAGACTTTTCGAACTTCCATTCGAACTACCGGCGGAGGCCGTCATGGCAGCGCTGCGCCCCTACGGCACGGTGCATAATTATATTGCGGAAAAATGGACGCAATTCCAGACATATCCTGTGCCGAACGGAGTCGGCCAGGTCCGAATAGAACTTAAAAGACATGCACCTTCATATCTGAATATCAGTGGCTGTCGTGCCATCGTCATCTACGATGGGCAACCGAAGACCTGCTCTGGTTGTGGGAAGGAGGGACACCTCGGATCCGAGTGTATCCAACGTCGAATCACGCAACTGCCGCCGGCTGACGCGGACCCGCCATCGCAACCGACGCTGCTTCCTGTGACTTACGTAGCAGCCCTCACGACCGCTGCCACTTCACCACGACGACCGATATCCAGTGTTGAGTCGACGCTCCATCCTCCAATACAGGGCGATGACGACACGTCCGTTCTACAAGTTACGGATTCAACTCCGATGGCGCCGCCCCCGTTGACGGATGACGCGAGGCATGGCGGTAGCATGGTAGTTGACTCGCTTATTGTGCCAACGGCGGCCTTTGTGCCGGAACGTGGTGAGGCGTTGCCATCGTCTGACACAGAAGGACACACCAGGAAGCAAGTGACGGAAGCGGAGGCGTAGAGCAACTTCTGAACGGGATGCGACACAGCCTCCAGAGGACGACGACTCCACCTTCAATGACGACGTTACCACAGAGGCAGCCGCCATTTGCTGCAGTGTGGCACCAACGAACGGAACTGAGGACAAATCACATATATTTACAGAGGCACAATTGGATGCCGATATGCCGGACAGATGCTGCCCACCACATTCTGGAGTGCAGGCACCCATGCCATGTCTTGAGACAGCTAGGGAAGCCGATCTTGCTCTGAGTTCCCCGGTGTGGCGGATGACCACGACGACGACGGCCCCATGCAAGTCACGCCAACGGGGCCCACGCCACTGGCGCCGGCTCTCTAGAAACGACTGCGGATGAGGTTTGGGGGGATGCAGAGGTGCCGATACAATCGGAAGCTCCATAGACAATTCCAGTCTTAATGGATAACTTAGCACCTGCGCTTCAACAACAAGCGTATCGTATCGCCACGAGTAATCTCAATACGATAAGAACTGCAGTGAAGATTCAGTTGCTACGTGAGGTGCTTCGTTCTTCGGATGTTGACATTGCTCTGTTGCAAGAAGCGTATATAGCGGCCCTGCCAGTCTTCTACGGTTATGTGACATATATGCACCGGCGGACCGAAATGGCAGCTGTACGGCAATACTAGTGCGCGACGGAACTGCTATCGAAGAAGTGACTTACCTTCCCTCAGGCAGGGGGCTGGCGATCACTGCGCTGGGCACGCGCATCATTAAAATTTACGCTCCATCAGGAACTGACCAACGCCGCGAGCGGTCGCAGTTCTACTCGCAGCATATCCCTACCCTCTTTATTAGTCGCTTCGATCAATATATCTTCGGCGGCGACTTTAACTGTGTGCTCCACCCCAAAGACCAAGTCCCACATTTCTCGACTTGTCAAGAACTTCGGCTAATGGTTCGAGATCTGCTTCTTACCGACACTTGGACCGAGCGAGGTGGCGCAGTGGTTAGCACACTGGACTCACATTCGGGAGGACGACGGTTCAATCCCGTCTCCGGCCATCCTGATTTAGGTTTTCCGTTATTTCCCTAAATCGTTTCAGGCAAATGCCGGGATGGTTCCTTTGAAAGGGCACGGCCGATTTCCTTCCCAATCCTTCCCTAACCCGAGCTTACGCTCCGTCTCTAATGACCTCGTTGTCGACGGGACGTTAAACACTAACCACCACCACCACCACCGACACTTGGGAGAAAATGCATGGTGACCGTCCCGGACCGACATACTTTACTAGTCGCTCAGCCAGTCGCCTAGACCGCATTTATGTCTCACGAGCTCTAGCGCCGGGAGTGTTGGACGCCGAACGCTGGCCGCTTGCCTTCTCCAATCATAGCGCTTTCATATGCACGCTCACTCTACAGCAGCAGTGGATATGGCGCAGCCGTGGACCTTGGAAGCTGAATGTGGCACACCTTCAAGGCCCGGAATGCCGTCGGATTATCGCGAGCACATGGCTGGATTGCGAACGTCGTCTTCCCCGATATCCTTCGACCCTAGCATGGTGGATGGAATGCGCAAAACCAGCGTTTCGGCGTGTGCTAACACAATATGGAAAAGACATTGCAGCGTGGCATCGTCACACATTGGACTTTTATTACACAATGCTCCGCGAACTCGCCTTCCAACCACCGTCACCAGACCGACAAATGGAAAGCCGCCAATTTAAAGGTAAAATATTGTCTCTTACGAGGCACCGTTTGGAGGGGGTCGTCGTGCGGTTGAGACGTCAAGACCGAGCGGGAGGAGAAAATCCCTTTGTGCATCACGACGTGCTCGACAGCCGCCGACGCCACCAGCAGTTGATCACGGACCTCATTTTGCCCGATGGTAGGGTCGTAATGAGTCAGGCGGCGGTTGCAGAAGCCTTTTCAGATCGCTATCGCCGGTTTTACGAAGAGGTGACTACGGAGGAAGCGGACGATCACGACATACTGCAGCAAGTGTCGCACACCCTCGACAACGCAGCAGCGGCGTCGCTTTTAACGGGACTTACACGGGACGGCATCGAGGACGCCCTTAACAAGGGAGCAGTCAACAAATCAACCGGGCCGCTCGAGTTTTATCCGACTTTCCACGATCTAATGATGCCCCGATGGATCACCATGTACCAGGAACTGATGACCCTTGGTTTCCACGTGCCACCTGGATTCGTCGAAGGTCTCCTCATACCGATACACAAGCCTTCCAGAGGTCAGAGTGTCGAGGCCTACAGGCCAGTTACATTGCTAAACTCGGACTATAAAATTTTCGCTCGACTACTCGCCGGCCGCATAAAGAAGGTTCCGCCACTACTCGTATCCCTCGAGGCAAACGACACAGGGCGGAGTGACCAACGTGCAAACGGCAATGAGCGAATGCAGGGATTTAATAGCCATCGCCACATCCTGTCGCCTTAGAGCTGCTATGATCTCCATTGATTTCGACCACGCCTTCGACAGAGTTCACCACAAGTTCCTTCTGTCAGTTATGACCCGCATGGGCTTCCCGCCTGACTTTCTCGATATCTTTCAGCGCCTTTTCCGTGGAGCTGCATCCCGTGTACTGGCGAATGGACGGATTGCGGGTCCTTTGCCGATCCAAAGGTCAGTTCGCCAACGATGCCCACTCTTCATCATCCTTTACGCGATCGCACTAGAACCACTTGTCGGAGGATTGAAAAACAGGCTCTAGGGCATGTCATTGAGGGATCACACCTTTCACTGCACGATATATGCTGATGACTTTCTATTACTTTTCCGATCTGGTGAGGAGGTACGCTCGGTGATACAATGGATCAATCGATATGGATTGGCAGCGGGCAGCCGCATGAATCTGGCCAAGTCGGCGGCGATGCCCATTGGGAGAGGTCTACAGGAGGGCGCTTTAGCCCCAGTCCCACTAGTCAACAAGATCCGTTTCTTGGGCATAACATTTACACAGGATGTGCGCCGCACAGCTCCTATGAACTATAAACGATTACTACAGGCGATACGCACAGAATTTCGCCGGAACCTACTTCGACGGATGGATCTTCTACAGCGTGTGGAATACCTCAACCTTCACGTGGCGACTAAGATGATCCACATGGCTCAGATTCTACCAATGTCGACAGCGATGGCACACAGACTGCAAGCAGTGTTTGGATATTACCTTACCGCTGGACTCCTATTCAAAGTCCGCTACGAAACACTCACACTCCCTCCACGTGAAGGTGGACTGGGACTTATAAATGTACGAGCGAGAGCTACAGCGTTATACTTGTGCACAACGCTGAAATTGTGGGCCCAACAAGATGCTTCCCTTACGGGACGTCTGTTAGAGGAATTGCTGCCGGCGTCTCTTCTGCCACCTGTCACGATTGCGCACATTACACCCTCACTCTCGCCCCTCTCGGCATTTATTCTTGAGTATAGTTACGTACACCCAAACCTTCCCAACACTCGCACTCCCAAGGCGAGTGATATTTACAGGTTTCTGCTAAGGTCCATCCACGCAATGTGATTGAGAGGAAAAGCCCGACCACCCAGTGTGGAGAGCGGTCCAGAAGCCGTTCCTCCCCAAGCGGGTACTAGCCACGTGGTACCAGGTGGTGAACGGGAAGGTTGTAACACGACAAAGGCTGCATGCTATTGGGATGACGGATTGCCCCCTTTGCCCACGTTGCCACCTCGTGGATACTGACGAACACCGTTTCACATGAGGATCGGCGTTAGAGGTATGGCTGTTAGTGCAGAAGATCCTCGCCTGCTACCTACGTATCGTGCCTCGCACAACTGAGCCATGGCTCCTCCTTTGTCCAGAGGATACTTATTTCCCACCTGCGAAGACTCACGCTCTCACATGGTTTAAAGGTATGTCCATATACTACCTCTTTCGAGATGATGAGAAGATGGTCCTTGATTCCTGGCAATTTCTCCAGGACAGTCAAAGCACACTTGAGCGTACACCCCAATACGGACAGCTATTTGCGAAGTATTTGCTCAGTGTCTTCGGTAACCCGCCTCACAGTTGTACCGGGCAGAGGATGACCGCCGTCATGGAGCTCCACACGCTGCGAAATGTTTTATCAACTTGGAACATGGCATTTTGTGAGCAGATGGGCCATGCACATGGAATGGTCTGCAAGATTTGCTTACATTTCTTTCTCTATTATCTATCATTTTACTATGAGTTTCAAATTCTATTTCATAGTTTCGAAGGTACTCTTGTTTTGTTATTGATATGGATGTAAATTCTAATTTTGCTTGTCGTAACTGAACGACGCCTTTTTCTAACACAAAAAAGTAGTCAGAGCATAAACAAAAAAGATTCATTAGCAAAAAAAAAAGTGGTCAGCGTGGCGGTCTGTCACGTCAAGGGGCCCGGGTTCGATTCTCGACTGCGTCGTAGATTTTTCTCCGCTCAGGGACTGGGTGTTGTCCTCATTATCATTTCATCATCATCAGTGGAAGGCAACGAGAAACCACCACTGTAATTACGTCCCTAGACGCTCATGTGGTGGACCTCTCTGACGAGGCTTCCCCCATGACAAGACCTGCCGTAAGGCAGAACACAAAGTTAATTTTATCTATGCAACCACGTTTTATTTGTAACCAAGTCTAGTTACCTATCAACGAAAGTTTATATTCGCAGCACAACTTTACATGGAGAGAGACTGTGATATGAGCTCACAGTAGCCGTTTATTTTGAGCACGGTAAAAATTTTCTTCACTTGCGGCGCAACAGGAAGTCAGGCGCAGCTGTTTGGCACTATCGGTAACATTTTGCATTTGTAACTTCTGTATAATGATCTAAAAGTTCTATATGTGTCCCTACAGTAGTACAGACATTAAAAGATATCTTCCTAGATTTGAATGCCACAAATTTACCCAACTATTAGCCGGTTAGCACGGCAGTACTACTCACTAGCTCAGGAAGTGACTCAATGTCTACACTGAAAGTGTTTTTACAAGCCATTGGTAGCTGCCTCAAGAGCAGCTTGGTACGTGCACGGGTAACGACGAACCTCATTCACCTTAACTGCCTTCAGATTGTTTCCGTCTTAGCTCAGAGTACTGTTTGGAGGAAATCGTTTCGAAAAATGTGGAACACCCGGCGAACCCGTCCCACCGGTCAGATCACCATCTCACGCCTGTCGACTGTGCCCAAGGTGAAGGCAGAAGGTGACCCAGCTCCGTTCAGACCAAAAATGCGAAAAGCAGACCCTCGTTTGTCTTTTAGCACTTTGGAGCAGCTTGCTAAATCCTAAAACATTTGGCAGAGTGCCTCAATGCCACCCCATTTTCAGACCAGTTTGACAACGTCAACTCTCGTCTTTAACGTTCGAATTTCTCGTGAATTCCGACTAGTCTCCTTTCTTTGGTTCCACGACTGGTGCGGTATGTTATAGCGCATGAATTCCCCTTGAAGACAGCAGGTGATGTGCAACACTGCACAGCGACTGACACACTGGACTCAGTTTCGGAAGGAGCGAGGTTCAAATGCCGCCCTTATTTAAGGTTCCCATAGTTTGCCTGACAGATCGAGACGAATGATGGAATGGTTCCTTCGAAAACAACACTGCCTATTTGTTTCCCCCATGTTAGCGCTCTTCGAGTTTGCATTGCGTCTCTAAGTTCTCTCTTCGTCGACGGGGAGTGAACTGTACGTTCCTGACGTGATGGCAGAAGGTTCAAAGAGGGCAAATAATTAAAACGCAAACGACTTGTAACAGTGAAACGATAACCGCGGTAGTCACTGTTTTCTTTGTTCGTCCTATAAAAATAACGTAAATATTATGGACAGTAATAAAATGTTATTTTATAAATGGTGGTTACTTATGAGTATTTGTCCACGCACGTAAGGTGTTCAACACTTATTGTAGCATTATAATAAAAATCTGACAATGAAGGGAGCATAATTGATCCTCGAGTCAGGCGCTAAACACGATGGCAGCCTGTTTTGGTTGACACCGGGTGTTTTCTCTCCTTTCTCACGCCTCTAATGTCAGTCATGGTAATGAAACGCTATTTCCAAATGAACCCATCTCGACCATACATTTTATTCACTTACACTTAAAAGAAATCGCAGACATTGAGAAGAAATGGAAACACTTTTAAGTCATCAGGCGGTCTACCCCAAAGTACTGGTTTGCTTGCAATATCATGCCACTCATTTTTCTAAAGTTAATTATTTTCTTCTATTTTTAATTAAGATTCTTATAATTATGAATTGCACTCAAAATAAGGTATGACATCGTTATTAGTCTTTACATGAAACTGTGAAATTACCCCACTGCTCTGTCTCTGTTAAATGAATCCTCTGATGTACAATGACCTCAGCATTTGTTAAGATTATCCAAAAAGTGAGCCTTAAATTCAAAGGAAACATAATTGCCTGGAAAAATTTCTTAGAGGAATGACTTAAACCTCTGTGCTACTTCTTAACATACGCATTACCGCACAATCATCACAACGTAGGATCAATATTTGAATCATTAGGTCACGTAAGTTGTCTGCCTGGGATTGTTGTAATCAGTTTTTGACCGCCGCTGTGTTCCTCCACCTCTGAGTGTAGGACGGACAAAAACTTATTTAGAAGTAAGGAAAGATGCAGTTTGGTGTAAGCGAGAATGGGGCTACAGAATGAGTGGTCAGACACTTCCCAGCGCATCTCCTGCAGAATTTGTCTTACGCTGCGAGCAATGTGTTGTCGGTCATTCCCGTTGTCAGTCTACACCTGCACTCAGCATTGATACCCACTGCCTCTTTATTACGGACGTTTTGAAGACTTCTGTTTATCGTCAGGACATTGGGTGCACTCCTTTATTGTTATTTTATTTCCTCGTTCTGTTGGTTGAGCATCTTGTAAAGATGAACGTTTACTGATGTCATTATGAGGCTGAAACACTTGGCTGCACTGCACTAAAAGCAGTAATTCCGAATTGGTAGAGGACAATATGGTGGTAAAACAGTTAACTGGTCCTACGAAATGGTAATGAAGTTTGCAGGTTGGTTTGTGTTGCGTGAGGAAGAGAGTAACGGTAGAGAAAGGGTTGGGAATAGGTGTAACTTAGATGAAGGTGAGGTCATGTTTCTAAACAGGAAATAAAATGGTAATTTGGTAAAGGAGGCAACCGTGTTGTGCGAAAAATAAGGGCGAAGGGATATCTTACAGGAACGATAAATATTGATGTGGAGTTCATTCGCTGAGATGACACCTGATCGGGAGTGGTTAAAGTTATATTGGGAGTGTATATGGAGGATATGTAAGTCGATGCTGGATCGGTAGAATGTCAGGATTGACAGGCCTAACAGGACAGGGGGGAGGGGAAAGGGGGTAGGTGGGGTTTGGGAGTCGAATTTGCGTTATGTGTACGAGAGTTTCAATGTGGATGAGAAAGAAGAGGAATTTGATGAGTTCGTAAAGGATACGAATAAAGGAAGATAAGCGGCTGTGGCAGGCGAGAATTAGTGGCAGAAACAGAGTGCAATGGACATCCAGGTGACATTGCAAAATTTTTTTGGTGTGCAAAATACAAGAAAGAAGCCATCCTCTGATTCGGTCTTGCTTTTAGTCACTTGGCGCCTTTCCGTTAAAAGGATTGCAGGTTGGTTTTCTATGTTACTTTACTGTCAACAGTTAGTTGAAGATATTTTAACGTTTTTGTTAGTGAGGTAATCGGTAGTGAATGGTTAGGAAGAAGTCGTGAGGACGAAGGCCGCACGTGTTTCGTCCTACACTTGGTAGCTAGGCTTACCTTAAGCAGCCACTATTTTCAGAGGGTGGTAAACTAGGTAAGGTAATTAGAGAGACCACTGGAACTTCTAGAAACCGCTTTAACGGGGCTAACGATGAAATGTCGCTATGTGGTGGTGCGCTCAAATACGCTATCACAGACTAAACCTGACAGTTGACAGGGAAAACGGCTGAACCATCTTTTCAAACACTGACACAGGCGATACTGTTACCGATTGGGGAACAGCTGACTGTCGCATTTGACAGTCATGTCCTACATTTCTCTCAAAACTCACTCGCCGACATATCTGATCGGTGAGTGGGAACTCCGCTTCCGGGCGACCCCCCCCCCCCCCCAACCCCCCACAACTTTGCGTCGCGTACGCTGTGACTAACGTCTCCTGCGAGCCCTCTGGCGTGTGACATGGCCGCTCGCTCAGGACCCCTCGGTCGTGTTTCGCCGAGCAGCGCCACTTCTCAGCCTTAATTAATTCCGGAAGGCCACTAATTTGCGGTCGCCACTGTCCGCGGCTGTCCGGTTCTGCCGGCCAGCAGGTCGCGCCCACTTGCTTTCCACTGTAGCCACGCACAAGAGAGAACCTCCATTTTTTTAAAGCCCCGTCAGTAGGGAGGTCATTGGAATAGGGCCATTAGCCGGACAGGACTGAGAGTTTGGAAGGTTTCAACTGTGCCATTGCCGAATAAAGCTTAAGACCCATGAAGAGAGTAAGAGCTAGTCGACTTGTGTTTGTATACTGGACAGCTCACTTTCGCTTTAACGAGATTCAGAACATACTACGTCCTCACTCTCAAAAGAACATAGTAGCTTGCTAAAGTAACTGAGTAGGAAAAAGTTTTCTGTAACACTGCCACGAAGATACACTACTGGCCATTAAAACTGCTACACCACTAAGATTAGGTGCTACAGACGCGAAATTTAACCGACAGGACGAAGATGCTGTGATATGCAATTGATTAGATTTTCAGAGCATTCACAAAAGGTAGGCGCCGGTGGCGACACTTACAACGTGCTCACATGAGGAAAGTTTCCAACCGAATCCTCATACACAAACAGCAGTTGGCCGGCGTTGCCTGGTGGAACGTTGTTGTGATGCCTCGTGTAAGGAGGATAAACGCGTACCATCACGTTTCCGACTTTGATAAAGGTCGGATTGTAGCCTATCGCGATTGCGGTTTATCGTATCGCGACATTGCTGCTCGCGTTGGTCGAGATCCAATGACTGTTAGCAGAATATGGAATCGGTGAGTTCAGGAGGGTAATATGGAACGCCGTGCTGGATCCTAACGGCCCCGTATCACTAGCAGTCGAGATGACAGGCATCTTATCCGCATGGCTGTAACGGATCTGCAGCCACGTCTCGATCCCTGAGTCAACAGATGGGGACGTTTGCAAGACAGCAACCATCTGCACGAACAGTTCGACGACGTTTGCAGCAGCATGGACTATCAGCGCGGAGACCATAACTGCGGTTACCCTTGACGCTGCATCACACACAGGAGCGCCTGTGATGGTGTACTCAACGACGACGAACCTGGGTGCACGAATGGCAAAACATCATTTTTTCGGATGAATCCAGGTTCTGTTTACAGCATCATGATGGTCGCATCCGTGTCTGGCGACATCGCGGTGATCGCACATTGGAAGGGTGTATTCGTCATCGCCATACTGGCGTATCACCCGGCGTGATGGTATAGGGTGCCATTGGTTACACGTCTCGGTCACCTCTTGTTTGCATTGACGGCACTTTGAACGTTTCACATGTGTTACAACCCGTGGCTCTACCCTTCATTCGATACCTGCGAAACCCTACATTTCAGCAGGATAATGCACGACCGCATGTTGCAGGTCCTGTACGGGCCTTTCTGGATACAGAAAATGCTCGACTGCTGCCCTGGCCAGCACATTCTCCAGATCTCTCACCAATTGAAAACGTCAGGTCGATGGGGGCCGAGCAACTGGCTCGTCACAATGCGCCAGTCACTACTCTTGATGAACTGTGTTATCGTGTTAAAACTGCATGGTCAGCTGTACCTGTACACGCCATCCAAGCTCTGTTTGACTCAATGCCCAGGCGTATCAAGGCCGTTATAACGGCCAGAGGTGGTTGTTCTGGGTACTGATTTCTCAGGAACTATGCACCCAAATTGCGTGAAAATGTAATCACATGTCATTTCTACTATAATATATTTGTCCAATGAATACCTGTTTATCATTTGCATTTCTTCTTGGTGTAGCAATTTTGATGGCCAGTAGTGTATTTGTGACAGTGCTACGTTACTCTTCTCTAAATCCGTTTCGTCTCCGATCGGTGAATCATACGTGTTCCTTCAATAGCATATTACGATTGGAACAACAAACAGTTTAATAGAGAAAAATTCATTGTTTATTGTTTGCAAAGTTTCTTCTCCAAAAAATATTTGATCAGAAAAATCCTGTACGCCGCAACACAAATGAAATTATTTACACTGGCGCTTCAGGTATACTGGGTATGTGGCGCGAATGATTAAAACGAACAGAGCCGCGAGATGTGTACAGTTTTATCCTGGTTGCATCAAAACGCACACCTCATCGCGTCTGCATCTCAAGACCGCTACGGACCAACTAGGGCTGATTCCAATATTACGCCCAGCGCGCACAGTACAACAGCAATGGTAATTAAAAAAAAAAACCTTTGTCGGCTGGCAAAGATTATTATTACTGCTGCATACCGCTCAACCAGCTGTTACTGGATCACTATCGATTCTCAATATGCAAAAAAAAATATAAAAAAAACTGAAGAATAAATCTTAAAATGCCAAAAATCGGTAATAACATGATGTATGAGGATGTAGAATCATTTCAGTTTCCTGCGTAACAGTAACTGGTTTGTTCGAGTACCGATTTGACACACAGATGCCAGGAAACGGATCTGCTGATTTAAATATTCGTCCTAGAAAGATTCTCAGTATTGTGTTAAGACATTTTTCCTCCATTCCGTTAGTGCTAGTCCATTGATGTTCACGAATACCTCTGTGGTACATGGAAAAGTCGGAGAGAGGTTGCAACAAACCATATTTCTGGTGGTTAACCATTTTACTTTAACGAACTTATTTGTATTATTCACATTTGGGTGCTGCAACACCACGCAGTGTTTTGTTGTAGCTTTTCTTTGGACCCGTATTATATTCATTCTGTGAGAATGCGCTCCTTTCCGCCCGCCAGACGAATTTGGTCCGTTCTCCTGATGTTTCCCTGCCTGGCCAACGGCGCGGTTTGAATTTTCTGCCCAAACATTTGCCTGCCTGGTGTGTCGTGTTACTCCCGCTTCCTTTCTTCAGTATTCTTTTACTGCACCGAGCAATCTTATTTCTTCTGTTTTAGTTTACTGCGAATTTCTTAGAATTCCACAACCCATGTAGTTAATCTTGACTATTCCAATCGTTTAATATGTCCATAGAATAATAGCATGCGTTTTTTCATATCCGAATAAATGTTGGTGTTACCCATTTTTTTAAATTTTCTCTTAATCTGCATGCTCCTTCTACAGTACATTTAGGGCCTAAACTTTCGCTAGTTACTTATTGTCCTGTCTTTTGGATTTCCTCTATTCTTTTATTTCCGTTAGGATAAGTGTCCTTCCGGATAAAGACGCTCTGGTTTGATGATTGTGCCTAGTGTCTCAGTTTTATGTATTTTGAGACGCATTATTTTTTGTCTTTCGTAAACTTGAAGGATGTATTCATTTGGTGACTACGAAATTCGTAAGCAGTCCTTTTTAGGTCATTCTTCCGAGTGGTTTCTAGTAAATACTTGAACTGATAGACTCCCTCGATTTACTCGTATTTAGTTTTTAGAATTTTGGGTGGCAAATTGTTGCTATATATGCACTTTGTTTTTTAAAATAATAATTGAAAACCCCCTCTTTCTGCTGTTATTCAGCGAATTTTCGTCTTGTTTGAAGGTGCTGATGTAGAATAGCCAAGTATAAATTATTTAAGTAATCACGAAGTCATTAATTCAAAACTATTATACGACACTATATATCTTAATATATGTGCAAGTGCCTCAATTAATAACGCCGTGAAAAGAAAATTAGTCGCAAACAATAATTACACAATTTAAATGATTTACAGCATTCGAAAATGAGACTTTTTTTTAGTACCCATAACCGTCTGACACATTGCTCGAAACTTCTGTGTGATTGACTGGATTACTGCTGCACACCTGGAGCCATTTATCTAAGGTGACGATCTTCTTCGCATTTCGTCCTGTGACTACTCACGGCTATTGACTTTCGTGTAGGCTCGGGAGTCACTCCTCCTGCGGCGATCAGGAAAATAATACCTGTCTCCAGATGTACGATTATTATATATTAGCTTCTTAATTATCAGCTAAAAAACAATCAAACCGTTCCCATGAAATTTTGTGTTAGCCCTTCTCGTTATATTCACTCTTGAACATTCAAGAAACTAAGTGTCAGTCCTTCTCTGTATAATCATCCTTGCATATTCATGAAACTGTCAGGTTATCTCTGCATATTCACTTAGCATATTTATGAAATTTAATGTTCACATTCACCCCCAATATACATTACTCTCAATGATGATAACTTTTCGTAGATGTTGGTTATATAAACCGGCATTTTGATTGTTCAGGAAAAGTTCCACCTCCAAACCCACCTAGGTATCACCTGGAAATGCTTGCCATGCAACAGGTTCTGAACTTACAACCGAGAAAAGAGGGTTGCGTTGTTTTGGGGGAAGAGACCAAACAGCGAGGTCATTGGTCTCATCGGATTAGGGAAGGATGGGGAAGGAAGTCGGCCGTGCCCTTTCAAATGAACCATCCCGACATTAGCCTCGAGCGATTTAGGGAAACCACGGAAAACTTAAATCAGGATGGCTCAGGAGACTACAGAGAAGCCTGATAAACATTACGGTGACTCTGCGCCTTCGAATAGAACAGTTTACAAGTGGTTTCAAACTTTTTGAAGTGGCCATATGAGCACAAGTGTTGCTGAACTTTCTGGACGCCCTGTGAAGGTTACGACTCCAGAAATCATTGATAAAATCCATGATATGGTGATGGATGACAGAAGAGTTAAGGTGCATGAGATTGCTAGTGCTGAGGGCATCTCGAATGAACGGGCACATAATATTTTGCATAAACATTTAGACATGAGAAAGCTATTCGCAAGATGGGTTCCGCGATTGCTCACGCTTGACCAAAAACGGAATCGTGTGAAGTGTTGCAAGGATAGTTTGCAGCTGTTCAGGAAGAATCCGCAGGACTTTAAGCGTCGTTTCGTCGCTGTGGATGAAACATGGATACATTACAATACTCCTGAGACCAAACAACGATCTAAACAATGGGTTACCAAGGGAAATCTGCACCAAAAAAGGAGAAGACCATTCCTTCGGCCGGAAAGGTTATGGCGACTGTCTTTTGGGATTCGCAAGGGATAATCCCCATCGACTGTCTGGAAAATGGTAAAACTATTGCAGGAGCGTATTATTTATCGTTATTGGACCGTTTCAAATCCAAGTTGCAAGAAAACGCCGGCGATTGGACCGCAAAAAGTTCATTTCCACTACGACAATGCACCAGCACACACCTCAGCAGTTGTGGTCGCAAAATTAATGGAAATCTTCCTCTGACTACTATTTGTTCCCCAATTTGAAGAAATGGCTGGCGGGACAAAGATTGTATTCAGACGAGGAGGTGATTGCAACATCTATTAGCTATTTTGCAGACTTGGACAATTGCTATTATTCGGAAGGGATCAACAAATTAGAACAGCGTTGGACGAAGTGCATCAGTCCAAAAGGATACTGTGTCAAAAAACAAAAAAGGTTTACCCCAAACACGTAAGTAGTTTTTGTTTTTGCACGGACTTTTCAAACGTCCCTCGTATTATGCACCAGTGTCGGTTTGGCCCTTACGAACAAATAACGCTAGCACCACACCACGGCGGCTCCAAAAAATGGTTGTGGTCCGCCTTTTGCCAACGTAGTGAATGCACTGCTTGCTTTTCTCCTTTATCCCGGGGTCATAGTTGTCCATAGCGATTAGGCCCCTAAAGAAACCGCCGAATGGGGATGAGCAGTCGCGGAACTCAGGTTAAAATATCGTGCAAGATCAAAACTGACCCATGACTGAGATCTGCTAGTTTCGTTATGGCTTTGATCGTGATACACAGGTCTCCGACTACCAGGAGCCCCAGCCGTTTAGAGAGAAGTGGTCTACCGCTCCGTTCTTCGTCACTTAGACTTGTTTCACCACGACGGAAGCGTAAGTTTCACCTCACAATTCTGTCACAGGATCACGTATTATGGCCGTACACTTCGAGCAACTCCGCATGGATTGTTGCAGTTTTGCTTCCCGTGAAATGTAGAAAATGAATTTCCGCGCAATGCCCCACTTTATCAGTGGGCTGTGCGCTTTATTTTGGCTCCTCATGCAGCGTGTGCGGTACCGTGACGCTGGGATTTCAATGTTTACCAGGACTGCGGAGGTGTACCCACAGTGAAAAAAATTATTACAAATCTTTCTTTATTGTTTCGAAACTTCGTACACTATTCCATTTTCAGCTTCTTAGAGACAGGGAAACAGTCCAACCAGGGTGCTCCTCGGAGGTTACCACGACTTTGTGAACAAATCACATACTTAGTAGGTGTGTGAAACGTGGAAACTTTTTCTTCACAGCTCGTGTGATTTCTTGATACAATTCTCAGGTAAACCGCAGAAACCACGTCTATAAACGAAATTAAGCTCACGTCACAAGAAATTAATTCCAGTTTGCTTCTATACGCATTTCCTCGAATGCTATGCATCACAGTATGACATTAGTTGTCATCCACGCGCAGTATGACACAGTAATATCAGAGGGCGGCTGGAGCTTTAAGTCGAAAAGTCTGAGCTGTGTGTTTGGGTTGCTTAGCTGTAACTACTTTCCCTTTGCATGTCAATAGTCATCTCTGAGACCTAGTCCAGCACCTAATTTGGGTATGTTTTATATATCTATCTCCCCTAACAGGCCATGAAGGCCCAACGGCACCTACCGCCCCCGCCGTTTGTCATCCTCAGCCCACATGTGTCACTGGATGCGGATATGGAGGGGCATGTGGTCAGCACACCGCTTTCCCGGCCGTATGTCAGTTTACGAGACTGGAGCCGCTACTTTTCAATCAAGTAGCTCCTCAGTTTGCCCCACAAGGGGTGAGTGCACCCCGCTTGCCAACGGCGCTCGGCAGACCGGATGGTCACCCATCCAAGTGCTAGCCCAACCCAACAGCGCTTAACTTCGGTGATCTGACGGGAACCGGTGTTACCACTGCGGAAAGGCCGTTGGCCATATGTTTGATATGGTAGAATATAATGTTCGGTACATGAAACACATAAATGTAATCGAAATCAAGAGCTTTTCTGTATCCTTTTAAGACTTGTCCACGTCGAGCGAGAAATGTAATGTCTTAAATGAACAGTGAGTCTTTAATTTACAGTATAATTAATTTGTTACTGCTTAACTGGTTCAATTAATTACTTAAACTGGCCGTGAGGCTGCTAACTATAAACCTACATGCATACAATCCTGAAAGAGTGATGTTCGCAAAATGATACGGAAATCAAAGATAAAAAAACAATGAAAAATTAACATTTTGAAGTATATATATTGAATCATTGCAAATAAGGATAAAAAGCAAGACAAATCTTCTAGATAGAGTGATAGAGAAAAAAATGTTAACTGGAAGCTTTGAGAGCAAATGTCTTCCAGTCAGTTTTGCCCGGGAACAAAAAAAATGGTTCAAATGGTTCTGAACACTATGCGACTTAACTTCTGAGGTCATCAGTCGCCTAGAACTTAGAACTAATTAAACCTAACTAACCTAAGGACATCACACACATCCATGCCCGATGCAGGATTCGAACCTGCGACCGTAGCGGTCGCTCGGTTCCAGACTGTAGCGCCTAGAACCGCACGGTCACTCCGGCCGGCTGCCTGGGAACACAAAATGCACATGTTAACGGTGTTTTTCATTTGACAGTATTAATAATTTATTGTTATGCACTTGAGGTAATACAGAAAAATTAGTGATATATAATTTACCATCCTAGCTCTTAAGATGGGCAACGTTGCATTCCACTGTTTCTGAATCATACGGGTACCTCACGAGAAGAATTATTTTCATTATGAATGCAGCCATTCGTGCACTGCAGTTTTTATCTTTTAATAGCTTCTGAAATTCTTGCCTTTCAGTTGTTCTTAGAACCCTTCGAACACACAAAATGTCACTTGGGGCGAGCTCTGAAGTGTAGGAGGGGTGCTGAAGAAATTAAAATTTCATATCTTGTAATTTTGTACGTTTAAACATTCATTCAGAATGAGAACGAGCAATGTCGTGTTGCTACAAAACACATGAAGTTAGAATTCCAATTCGTTTTCCCCTGACTGCATCCGGAAACTTATTTCCTAACGGATTGGTGTATTACTGGTTACTGATAATCCCGTGCCTGCTCCAAAACTATCCCTTCTGTTTTACAACAGAGATTAATCATGAATTTTCCTTGTGATGATTGAGTACGGAATATTTGTGGATTTGTGAAAAGATATAATGCTGTTACTTGCTCGTTCATTTCGATTCAAGCAGTTGACAGTGCACCCAGATTTCATATATTGTGGCTACTTTGTCCATAAATCCATTATCTTCGACCTGCAGATGACACACCGATTTATAACAAGCATCGGCGCGGTGATATATTTTCTCAGCAGTCGACTGATGTGGCACCCATCTTGAGGGCACTTTACTGAATACCAGAGCGTCATGGACAGTATTGTGCGCTGAACCAACACTGATATCCAAAACACAATGAAGCGCAAAGAAACAGGTATAGACACGCGTATTCGGTCGGCATCGCTTATATGAGACAAGTGTCTGGCACGGTTGTTGGATTGGTTACTGCTGCTACAATAGCAGGTTATCAAGATTGTAGTGAGTTTGAACGTGGTGTTATAGTCGGAGCAAGAACGATCGGACACAGCATCTCCGAGATAGCGATGAAGTGGAGATTTTCTCGTGCGACCATTTCACGATTATACCGTGAATATCAGGAATCCGGTAAAACATCAAATCTCCGATAGCCGTAAAAAGATCCTGCAAGAACGGGACCAACGGTTACTGAAAAGATTCGTTCAGCGTAACAGAAGGACAGCCCTTCCCAAATTGCAGCAGATTTCAATGCTGGGCCATCAACAAGTGTCAGCGTGCGAACCATTCAACGAAACATCATCGATATGGGCTTTCGGAGCCGAAAACCCACTAGTGTACCTTTGATGACTGCACGACACAACGCTTTACGCCTCGCCTGGGCCCGTCATCATCGATATTGGACTGTTCATGACTGGAAACATGTTGCCTGGTCGGACGAGTCTCGTTTCAAATTGTATCATGCGGTTGGACGTGTAAAGCTATGGAGACAAACTCATGGCTGGCTCTGAGCACTATGGGACTTAACTTCTGAGGTCATCAGTCCCCTAGAACTTGGAACTACTTAAACCTAACTAACCTAAGGACATCATACACATCCATGCCCGAGGCAGGATTCGAACCTGCGACCGTAGCGGTCGCGTGGTTCCGAAGTGTAGCGCCTAGAACCGCTCGGCCACCCCGGCCGGCGACAAACTCATGAATCTATGGACCCTTCATATGAACAGGGGAGTGTTCAAACTGGTAGAAGTTCTGAAATGCTATGGGGCGTGTGTAGTTGGAGTGACGTGGGACCCATCATATGTCTAGATACGCCTGTGACAGGTGAAACGTACGTAATCATCTTGCCTATCACCGGCATCCATTCATGTCCATTGTGCATTACGGCGGATTTGGGCAATTCCAGTAGGACAAAGGACAATGCGTCCAGAATTGCTACAGAGTGGCTCCAGGAACACTCTACTGAGTTTAAACACTTCCGCTGACCACCAAACTCCCCAAACATGAACTTTAATGAGCACATCTAAGATCCCTTGCAACCCTTATGGATTTATTGACAGCCCTGCAGGATTCATGGTGTCATTTCCCTCCAGCACTACTACGGACATTAGTCGAGTCCATGAAACGTCGTGTTGCGGCACTTCTCTGTGCTTGCTAGGGCCCTACACGATATTAGACAGGTGTACCAGCTTCTTTGGGTCTTCAGTGTAGTAGCTATTTCGATTACAGTAATGGGTCTGTTTTCTATCACAAGCTCTTCCATTGCGATTATGTTTTCGTTCATCACTACGCGGAGTTCATAGCTCTGGCACGGAGCACGTTTCGCAGAAGCTCTACCTCTTTTCAAGTTTCTGCTGTACTTTTACACATGCTGCAGGGAAATACACGTATCGCCGCACTTAATTTCAATCCTGCGACGCATTTACGTAGGTTTAACAGCTTCGCTACTGAAAAAAAAGTATCAGAATCGCTGCTACAACGCCAATCTGAAGAGAAAAAACTAGTGAAAAGTTCCCAGAATAACTTCTTCCTGTCAGAGCAGTATATCCTCCATTCCTAAAGGCTGCCATTGTGGGGTGATACGTAGACAATGAGTGCACCAGTTCCTAGAATCAAATCATACGCAAATATAGGGTGATCAAAATAAAACCGGCCTGAAAAATATTTCATGCACCCCAAGTTTGATTGCCCATACCCGGGGTGAATGATGTAATGTGGCTTGTCTGCCGTAAGGCGCCTGAAACGTTATTCGGGACAATTTCGTTAGATGTGATCAAAAAGATTTGTTTGAGGGCATTGCTGTGGTGTATATGCAATGCAGCGCGACTGTGACATGAGGATATAAGCACCAATACTAGGCAAGGGATTAATGTGGCATTTGTGTCTTTCTGACATGCCGGCGATAGTTGCGGAACATGGAATATGGAGACATCGTTACCAAATGCGTCCATCAGGACTAACGTACCGGTATTCTTTTCTTGGCTGCCGAAGGACAAATACCGGCAGATATCCATCGGCGAATGGAGAATGTGTATGGGCTGGACGTGTGTCGAAAACCACCATTCTGGGTGCCTGTTCTGTATCTTTCCGCCATTGTGCCGATCGTTTCGGTACTCAAGAGCACCGAACGGTCTAGTACACGAATTAGAGCCCATGCATTATTCAGTATGCATTTCGGTAGCGATACCGTTCGGGTAGAGAATCGAAGGGCTGTTTTCGGTTCGCGTCCCACAAGCCAATCTAAAGGAAGCCACCGCAGATCCGCGCATGCGCACTGCAGCGCGCACAGCGCCACGAACACAAAGCGGCTAGCACACGACACAGGCGAGCTATTCTCTCAAGTACAGAAAATTCCGTTTACGTTACCATAACGGATGAAGCCGCATTCCATCCAGCTGACGTGCCCGCCTTCATCGCTCTTGCCTCCTGCTTAACAGTATCAGGCGCAGTATATCCATTTCCATGATTCTTAGCTAAAATGCATAGAAATTTTTACAGTTTCCCTGACCGCATGTTTCCATGCATGCATAATAACGATAGCGTATTTGGCTGTATTCTGCTGGTTTCGTAAATGCCGCATTATGTCATCTTATTCTCATTCACACTGACATCGTGTTTTGGATTTTACTTTTCGGAAAATGAGTTAGGAATAGTATGTAGTACCACATTGTACTAATACATCTATAAAAACACCCGGAAAAATTTATTCTGAGAGTTTCAAAGAATAAGAAGATAAACAGAATGTGGTTATAACTCGCCCCTAGAGATCCAAATAATTAAGTAGCACGCTTCCCTATACGATACGACAACGATTTGGGTCTTAAAAACAAAATTTAAAAAAACGCATTTTCGAGAGCTCCTGCAGTTTGTCGAAGTTTATAACATGCATCTCATGAATGAAAATGTTTCCTATACGGTGCTACAGTCTAAAAATATTACGGCAGAGGTCTTTCGTCTCTGTCTACTATTGTTGAGGATTCGATCGCAGATAAACAGTTGTGACAAGCAAGATTATGAAGATGACCGCTGCTAGTTACATTCCCAGTAATTTAAATTGTGCTCTTAGATTCCTGTCTAACCGCAAATCGGAAATCTCTACATATTCGGAAAAAATGGTGAATTATTTCTGACAAGAAAAAATATTCAGATCACTTTCGGTTGTTTCACTCACAGCAATATCATCTCCAGCAATTTCATGTTTCGCTTTTTAAACACACAGAAATCACGAAATCATTACTGAGGAAGTGCGCACTTACATGTAAGTAATAACGAATATCGCAAAAAAATTTTAACTTACACGAATAACAATGTCTCAGAACGTGTTGCATATATGAAATGCCTGTGCGCTAACCATTTAGCCACGACAAACAACAGAAACATAGCGCTCAATTCTTGTATTATGTTGTAGAGGAACGTAGGCTGACTTCGTTGCCAAACGGTGCGGTGTAGGTCATAAATGCGTGATAGTTTGGAAGACTTCCAATATCAGGCTTCACATAATTGCTTTCCATAATAATAATAATAATAATAATAATAATTACTAACTAAACCATTTGTAGGGAAAAGTACACAGACTCACTAGTAACGTCAGTTCATACTCATGTAATATAGGTAAGCAGAGCCGATGTCTTGATATTTAATGATCTTTAAACTCTTATTTGCATAAAAATAACACGTATTTTGAGAGAATATTGACCGAAAACGTTTTTTTGGATGTAATCATTCACAGTAACAACCTAAGCTAAACATATTTCCAACAAAGGAAAATAGTCTATTATGAACTCACTTTCCAACTGGATGCGTCCTCTGGTGATTATTTAGTAACACAATCACTAAATCCAAAGCTAAAACCGCTAAATATGTTTAAAATAACAAACTGTTGGTGTACGTAAACCTCAGCACACCAATTGACAGGGCCACACCGAAATCCAAAACGTCTCGGTACAATTGTCCTAAAATCGGTGGGAGGACCGTTCGGTAACAGGTCTTAGAAGCTTACTGAAAAGGATATTTTGATAAGAATCGAAAATTACGTCACTACCGAGACTAACCTACTACACCGATCGGTATGAACGATACAGAATAGGGCCCCTGGAATGGCGCGCCAAGTTCCCCACAGGTCGCGATTCGACATATGACGCCGGTCGATCTGGGAGCTCAGCCTCATCCATGGCCGTTTTCCTGAGCACCCGATGCGTTTCAGTGTTGAAGGCAACACGTTCCTTGCGTGCACTGTTGCACGCAACGAAAGCTGCTACGACAAGAGGTGCCGCTGCTTCGTGATAACTCACGTCTCTGTGTCGCAAATGTAATGCAGAAGTTACACCAGGTCACGTAGGAGACACTCGAGTCCATTAACCTTCATCTGTCCTCACGCAGTTAGCACACCTTAGGTTCTTTGGAAAGGCCTTGATGGGTCAACGATTCCTGTCGTACGAGGCAGTTACAGACTCTACAGGCAGTTATGGACTCTACATGCAGCAGGACACGGTGTTTTAATAGAAGGGTATCTAATCTCGTGAGTCGGTGAGGTGATTGCCTCAATGCTTACGGCGATTTGCCTGATCTGCATACCGATTCTGGAGTGTACGACCTTCCAACGAGAATATTTTGATGCTCATTTATTTTTCACGCACCTCATAGAATCTCCCGCACATTAAATCATTTGAAGCATTGGTCGTAAATTCAATGCGGGACAGAAGGAAAGAAGTAGGGAATGTTACGGCGTAGCATCTTCTCTACTGTGGGATCATTAGGCACTTATTCCAACTGAGGAGAGAAGGGGAAGAAAATTAGATAAGCCGTTTCCAAAGGAAGAGTAGTAACTGAATACATACACTACTGGCCATTAAAATTGCTACACCAAGAAGAAATGCAGATGATAAACGGGTATTCGTTGCACAAATATATTATACTGGAACTGACATGTGATTACATTTTCACGCAATTTGGGTGCATAGATCCTGAGAACTCAGTACCCAAAACAACCACCTCTGGCCGTAATAACGGCCTTGATACGCCTGGACATTGAGTCAAACAGAGCTTGGATGGCGTGTACAAGTACAGCTGACCATGCAGCTTCAAAACGATACCACAGTTCATCAAGAGTAGTGACTGGCGTATAGTGACGAGCCAGTTGCTCGGCCACCATCGACCAGACGTTTTCAATTGGTGAGAGATCTGGAGAATGTGCTGGCCAGGACAGCAGTCGAACATTTTCTGCATCCAGAAAGGCCTGTACAGGACCTGCAACATGCGGTCGTGCATTATCCTGCTGAAATGTAGAGTTTCGCAGAGATCGAATAAAGGGTAGAGCCACGGGTCGTAGCACATCTGAAATGAAACGTCCACTGTTCAAAATGCCGTCAATGCGAACAAGAGGTGACCGAAGCAAGTAACCAATGGCACCCTATACCATCACGCCGGATGATACGGCAGTATGGCGATGACGAATACACGCCTCCAATGTGCGTTCACCGCGATGACGGTAAACACGGATGCGACCATCATGATGCTGTAAACAGAACCTGGATTCATTCGAAAAAGTGACGTTTTGTCATTCGTGCACCCAGGTTCGTCGTCGTTGAGTACACCATCGCAGGCGCTCGTATCTGTGATGCAGTGTCAAGGGTAACCGCAGCCATGGTCTCCAAGCTGATAGTCCATACTGCTCCAAACGTCGTCGAACTGTTCGAGCAGATGGTTATTGTATTGCAAACGTGCCCATCTGTTGACTCAGGGATCGAGACGTGGCTGCACGATCCGTTACAGCCATGCGGATAAGATGCCTGTCATCTCGACTGCTAGTGATACGAGGCCGTTGGGATCCAGCACGGCGTTCCGTATTACCCTCCTGAACCCACCGATTCCATATTCTGCTAACAGTCATTGGATCTCGACCAACGCGAGCAGCAATGTCGCGATACGATAAACCGCAATCGCGGCAGGCTACAATCCGACCCGTATCAAAGTCGGAAACGTGATGGTACGCATTTCTCCTCCTTACACGAGGCATCACAACAACGTTTCACCAGGCAACGCCGGTCAACAGCTGTTTGCATATGACAAATTGGGTGGAAATTTTCCTCATGTCACCACATTGTGGATGTCGCCACCGGCGCCAACCTCTTGTGAATTCTCTGAAAAGCTAATCATTTGCATATCACAACATCTTCTTCCTGTCGGTTAAATTTCGCGTCTTTAGCACGTCATATTCGTGGTGTAGCAATTTTAATGACCAGTAGTGTATATCGGTATGGTGCGACATATTCTAGTGTAAGTCTTAACCACGTCGTCAGTTTACTCACTATACGGTGCAAGACTTTTTTCTTACTAACTTTGAAAAGATACAATTTGCTCACACCTGCTCCTAGACATGGTTTCAAGTTTACTGTCAAAACTACGAAACTGCTGTAAATTCAGCCTTGCAGTTACCGAGGCAGAAACTCAGAAAGGCTTTGACACCCTCCGTCTGATTCTAAACGTGCCCAGTCGAGTGACAAGCCGGGTGACCTCGTTTACAGAGGAGTTTCGTTGCCGTGTCGTAAAGCTGAGCGAGTGCCGCTGTGGCGAACGTGTTGGTGAGCACGAACTCGCTACTGGCTGACACTGAATCCGTAGCGTGGAAAACACAGCACGTGGGCCAAACGAGGTTAACCAGTCGTTAATACAGTGCTTTCAGGGGGAGCGGGGTCCAAGCAGCTTCGCAGTCATCTAGCTGCAGGATATAATTACGACTCCGTCTGTCGTGTCTCTGGATACAGCCGAGCAAAACACATTGTCGGTAGAGTCCCGAACAATTGGACAATTTTACATGAAGTTTAAAAACTTCCAGCATGCTGGAGTAGCTGTGTATCAGCAACGTCTGTTAATTTAGTACAACGAAATAACCAGTTCAGAGTTGCAAATTTTACTTTTTTTTATTCACTAGGTGGCTGGTTTCCGGCCGAGACCATTTTCAAATCATCCTAAAATAGTAAAAATGTGCAACCAACAGTTAGTCTCGACCCAAAATTAGTCACTGAGTGAATAAAAAAAGTAAAATTTGCAACTTTGGATTGGTTTTTCGTTGTACTTAATATGAAGTGATAAGGCACTTGAGACCTCCCCTTGGAAAAATTATAAATGACTGTGCTGAAAAACCTCTTACGTTATTTGATTTTCAAACAGCTGAGCAAAACTGAACGTACTCAGACATTTTTCTCTTTACTTATTTTGATCATCATTAAACTGACACAGAATATTTTTAGCGCAATGCAATCTGACTTTCAATAATCCCTACAAAAGAATGGCTGGGACTAACAATAACCTATACCTTTCATCAATCACTTACTTCACAAAAATCTTCGTTGCTCGAACAACTGCAATACAGCGAGCGCCAATACTGCCAGCTAAATATAAGATTCTAACTACTGAAGCCACTAACTACTGATAGGCATAATTAGCAAATGAAAGATTTTGATAGAAGACAAACAATGTATTTACCTTAACAGCGACCAAAAGTCAACATATATATATATATATATATATATATATATATATATATATATATATATATATCAATTCATGACCTCCATATTTACAAATTTCCTTTTTCTGGCGGACACACGTCCAGATCGTCCGTTCTCAAAACTCTAGCATCTCTCTCTCCACATCCACCACTGCTTGCGGCTCACCTCCAACTGCGCAAGGCTACGCGCTGTTCATATCCAACTGCCCAACACTACAATAGCAAATATTCCAACAATGCCAACCAGGCACAGACTGCACACAGCACAGCCAGTGATTTTCATACAGAGCGCTACGTGCCGTTACCAACATAAAAACCTAAACAGCTTACTTACACACTTTACACCTTGTAACAGTTTTCCGATAACATTATGAACGAGCAATTGTCACTTACGCATAACGAAACGGAGTGCATTGTTTCCACTGTGTTGTAAGGATGACAGGATGTCGAAGTATGCAGTTGAGTTTTTCGTTTGATGGTGATGTATTTATTTCATTTCGTCGGTAGCGAAATCTAAAAATTTCGGTCAGTTCTCAATCAAGTTTTACTAACTAAAGGGTGGCTATCCAATTCAATGTATAGTTTTTACTTCTGTGAAGTAAATTCACAAGCCAGTGCTTTGACGGAATGGAAATGAGCGAACTAGAACGATCGCTGGCGACGCGGCGATCGTATCTGGGAAGAATTAAGACGGTTGACTGCCGTACATCGTCCCATGATGGCTGTAGTAGCTGCTATAGCACGGAAACACAGTGTTTCAACGGGTTTCGGGTCCTCCTCTAACTCATTCTATAAGGTGATAGTGTTTATATCCCTGCGCACTTGCTACAGCACATGAGCTCGTTAATGCGCGTAACAGGTGTTAATCTTTACCTGACCTGAAATATTTCTTCTTTAATACTCGTTCCACTGTCGGGTTTTTCAGGACACTTTTACAAGTTCCATTTGCTACCAAAATCTATGTATCGATCGCGACCCCTTTCGATAGTGGGACCGGAGTCATGGGCCCTCGGGGGAGGAGTGGACGTTTTAAAAGTGTTACTTGCATGAAGACGGGAGTGATGATTTTCAGTGAGCAAGGAAGTTGTATTCTGGCTTTTGTGAGAAAGAGAGCGACTCAATGAGCGAGCATTTTCTACGTTGAGAGAGGTCTCCCACTCATTGTAGAGACAGTAACTACATGGAGTTAGTGTTTAATAACAACGAAAACTAGGCCTTGTTTTATACAAAAAATTGGTCTAAGAACTATGGGGCCTAACATCTGAGGTCGTCAGTCCCCTAGAACTTAAACTACTTAAACCTAACTAACCTAAGGACAGCACACACATCCATGCCCGAGGCAGGATTCGAAGCTCCGACCGGCTAATTTATTACAAGACAATAAGTTATGTTTTTTTTTCTCATTGGAAACCTGTGGTGTTTTTGTAAGGGTCCTTCTCCTTTTAATTTCAGACTGCATGCAGTTTTCTTTATGGACGAGATACTATAAACCAGTTGGATACGGTGTACTGCCTGTTTGAGGAGCTCGTCTTCCAGTACTGTGCTGGAGCTTAAAGTCTTTAAAGTACTAGAGGGCATCATTAGTTGTATAAAAGAATTGACTGTCTGAACACTGTGCTTTATTTAGCTCCATAGCATAACTGATCAGTCAAAACATTATGACCACCAACCTACTATCGATATAAACCCGTCCAGGCAACGCTCTACCACTGAGCTACCGTCCAGTGCCAATGGGCACGTCACCTGGTGAGAAATGTCTGCTAGTCAAAGACGCACGGTGCATGTACACTGCTGGCCACCGTAAATGCAACACCCTGAAGGAAGCATCCGAATCAAGTGAAATTTACACCATGGGTTTGCAGCGATGAGATATGCAACTGATTAGAATTTCAGCGCAGACGCACATCACGCGCGCCTGTGGCGCCACCTCATAGCGCCATTTAAGGCTTGGCGATTTCGACGAATGTACGTTCGGCACGTGTGTTTACCTTGTGGTTGTTTCACAAGACGATCAGTTATGCCTCGTAGACAACAGCGAACATCGTTTGATCAAGTATCCGAGTTCGACAGAGATTGTGGATTATCATACAGAGAAATCGCTAGTCGTGTTGGACGAAACCAAACAACTGTAATGCGGATATGTGACTGATGGATGCAGGAGGGCACGACGTGGTCGATCGCATTCACCTCGGTGCACCACTGCACGTGCTGATAGGCAAATTGTGCGCATGGCAGTGACGGATCGCTCAGTGACATCCCGAACCATAGCACAGCACATTGCGTCTGTAACGCATCATCCAGTGTCTGCGCGTACCATTCGACGCCGTTTACAGCAGAGTGGTCTGTCCGCAAGACGTCCATTGCTTCGTCTACCATTGACGCAGAACCACAGACGTCTCCGTCGCCAATGGTGTGATGACAGACGGATGTGGACGGCAGAATGGAATGACGTTGTCTTTACTGACGAGGCACGCTTCTGTCTGGACAGCTGCATTATGCACCGCCACACTGGTCTTGCACCGGGTATTATGGTATGGGGCGGTATTGGATATTACTCTCCACGCCTCTAGTACGCATTGCCGGTACTTTAAATAGCCGGCGCTACATATCCGAGGTGCTGGAGCCAGTTGTCCTTCCTTACCTTCGGGGCTCGGCCACAGCCATATTTCAACAGGATAATGCTCGACCACACGTGGCACGCATTGTCCAAAGGTTCTTCGTCAATAACCAGAATGAATTACTTCCCTGGCCGGCTCGCTCTCCGGATCTTTCGCCGATAGAAAACATGTGGTCCATGGTTGCTCAACGAGTGACCCAGATTACATCCCCAGCTGCCACACCAGATGATCTTTGGCAACGTGTGGAAGCTGCTTGGGCTGCTGTACCCCAGGAACACATCCAACGTCTCTTTGACTCAATGCCGAGACGTGTGGCAGTGGTGATTCTAACAATGGCGGCTACTCTGGCTACTGATTTTGGCAGGAACCACATGTCACAGACGTCTGTAAACGTAATCATTTGATAGTTGGTCAACATGTTATCTACAAAATAAATTTTGTTGTGCTACCTCTTGTCTTTCTTGGTGTTGCATTTACGGTGGCCAGCAGTGCAGTATCAGTGAGCGTGCTGTAAAATTGGAAATTTGTGGCAAGGTCTTATGCTGAGGTCATTGGTCCCTAAGCTTACACACTAACTTACGTTAAAGACAACACACACACACACAACCTTGCCCGAGGAGGACTCGAACCTCTGACGGGGGGAAGCCGCACGAACCGTGACAAGGCGCCTAGACCGCTCGGCTACCCCGCGCGGAGCGTGCTGTCCTTGGAGGACTCGCAATCTATCTGACTCTGACCGAGGGAAGGCTGTGATAGCCAGGGGCTCGGCACGTGCATTTAGGAAACTCCACAACTTGTTGTTTGTTCGAGGAGTGCTGCGGTGAGTGTCTTCAACATTTCGAAACCAAGGTGAAACCACGTCCAGACATCGATGGGTTGGATGGCCACCCCTCGTGACAGACGTCGGGTGACGTAGGTTGGGCAGGCGGCCAACTGTGGCGGAACTGACATACGCTCTTTACCAATATGCCAGTCAAAGCAGCGTTGGACACAGTAGAAAAAAAATTTACCGTTCTTCAAAAAAGACATTTCCGACGAACAAATTACTGATTTCATGAATTTGCTTCAAATTGTAGATAAATGTAATTATGTCGACTTCAATTGACAGTTATATCAACAACCTCATGGTCTTGCGATGGGAAACCCGTTAGCAGAAATCCTAACAGACATTTTATACATTCCCTAGAAGAAAAATTGTTTAAAAATTTTTCAGCTTCTGCTTTAGGCGTTGTTTCATATTCTAGATATGTTGACGATATTTTGGTTATTTATAGAGGACCGAATAACGGTATTGATCACATATTAAAAATTTTCAATGAATTACACGAAAAAATTACTTTCACCTGCGAACTTGAAAATGAATTCCGGCAGTTAGACTACTTAGACCTTACTCTGACAACAGTAGATGACAAAATTTCCTTTAATATCTTCCGCAAAGAAACTTGCACTGATCAGATAGTACCTTTTACTTCAATACACCCCCAGTCCCATGAAAAAGCTTTCTTTCATTCAGCTGTCCATAGAGCTATTTCTGTTCCCCTATCCAATGGAAATCTTGAAGCAGAAATAAATTTGATCAAAACTATTGCAGTTAATAATGGCTACGAACCCAACATAGTAAGTAACATTTTTAATAATAAAACGAAGAACAGAATCACCACTCTGAGCGTTTCCGTTAATGACCGAAATGATTAGAAAAATGCAATTTCCATACCATGTCTTGGATCTGTCTCTTACAGAATACAGCGTCTTCTGCACAACAAATATGATTACATAGTAGCTTTTTCCACCAATAATTCTCTAAAAAATAATCTCATTTACAATCTGGATTCAACGCAGCCCCACTTACAAAAGTCACGAGTTTATAAAATCGTCTGTGACTCTTGTCCGGCCTATTACATATGACAAACAGGGCGAGCTATAGCTGTAAGATTTAGAGAACATCTTATAGGAGAAAAGGGTAATAATGTTCATAATTCATCCTTTGCCGACTGGTCTTAGCTTTCTACAGCTCGTGCCGCCACATGCAATCATCGTTTTATCATTCTGTGATAACTGTCCCTCTTTTTTATTACGACTTTTGTTCTTGACTCATGGAATACGAACATATCATTTGACGAGAGCACTGTTGCTGAAATTTGAAAGTTGTTACGTGATTTCGTGTAAGTACGTTTTCCTGGTTTTAGCTGAGAATTTTCGCATATGTAACTATTTTATGTATATCATCTATACCTTATATATTTTTCTAGGTGACTTTTACCATTCTGATGAAGATAGTCTTAGAACTATCGAAACCTGGTTATGTGTTTTCTAAAAAAGTTGAGTGCAGGTGTTGGCTGACTATTACATTTTATATAACCTTTTCATGTGTTATTCGATTTGCCCATCTAATCTTCAGCACTCTTCGACAGCTCCACATTTCATTAGCTTTTGTTATCTTCTTGGTTGAACTGGTCATCACTGACGTTTCACTGTAATTTAAGTCTATACTCCAGCCACAACCTTCAGCCTGTATAGCCCCACAACTTCAGCCATTATCAGTTATTCTGCGTCCCAATAGTTAAACCCATCTACTACTTATAGCGTCACATTACCAAAGCTGATACCCTCAACATCGTCTGATTTAATTCGACTGCATACCTTCACCCTTATTTTATTCTTATTGATTCCATTCACCTGCTCTTCCAAATCTTTTGTCGTCTCTCGTGGAGTTACTATACCATAGGCAAACCTCAAAGATTTTATCTCTTCTCCTTGAACTTCGAATCCGTTTCTTAATTTCGCTTTGGTTTCGCTTACAACTTGTTCGCGGAACAGACTGAGTAACATTAGGGATAGTTTAGATACCCTGCTCAACTACTGTTTCCCTTTCATATCCCTCGATCTTATGATTGCACTATTGATTCTGTAAATATTGTAAATAGCTTTTCACTTCCTGTCTGCTATTCCTGGTATCTTCAAAATTTCAAAGCATGTAGTTCTCTTGGGACGGTCAAAAACTTTCTTCAAATCTATAGATTTTGCAGACGGAGGTTTATCTTACTTCAGTCTATCTTCTAAGGTGATAAGTATTGCCAGAGTTGCTTCGCATATTCTTGGATTTTGCCGAAACCCAAACTGCTTTTCTCTGAGGTCGGTTGCTTCCCTTCTTCTGTAAATAACTCTTATCAGTGTTTTGCAACTATGATTATCAAACAGATGATTCGGTAACATTCACACGGTCAGCACCTGTTCTTTTTGGAATTGGAATTGTTATGTTTTTCTTGAAGTCTGGAGGTATTTCCCCTATCTCAAAGACAATGTAGGGGGGAAAAACGCACCATGAAGGAGTTATCTGAATGGGATGGAAATCGGTACATTTGATTTACATCTAAGTGCAAACAAATTATTACAATTTCCAAAGAATTGGATGATTTATTCAAAAGAAAGAAAAGAAAGAACCTCACAAATTGAACAAATCAATAACACGTTTGTCTACCTCTAGCCCTCATGCGAGCAGTTATTGATTTGCCACTGATTGATAGAGTTGTTAGCCAGCCGGAGTGGCCGAGCGGTTCTAGGCGCTTCAGTCTGGAACCGCGCGACCGCTACGGTCGCAGGTTCGAATCCTGCCTGCATGGATATGTGTGATGTCCTTAGGTTAGTTAGGTTTAAGTAGTTCTAAGTTCTAGGGGACTGATGACCTCAGATGTTAAGTCCCATAGCGCTCAGAGCCATTTGAACCATTTTGATAGAATTGTTGGATGTCCTATTGTGGGATATCGTGCCAAATTGTGTCCAACTGGTGTGTTAGATCGTCAAAATCCCCAGAAGGTTGGCAGGCTCTGCCCATAAAGTTCCTAACTTTCTCAGTTGGGGAGAGATCCGATGATTCTGCTGGCACTCTCTCCTTGTGTGGCCGAGCATCATCTTAGTGAAATGTAATCCCAGCATGGTTCGCCATAAAGGGCAACAAAACGGAGCGGATCGTTGATATACCACTGTGCTGTAAAGATATTTCCCATCTACTTTTCATCTGCTTTCTCTTCTCCTTCTATAACATTGCACTCAATGTCACTTCCTTTTTATAGATCCTCCATATACTCCTTCGACCTTTCAGCTAGTCCACCTTCATTACTGGTTGCAATCTGAACTGTTGGTATCTGTATAGTTGCTTCTCTTCTCTCCAAAGACCTCTCTAATTGTCCTATGGGTGGCAATTGTCTCTCCTCTGGCCATGCATGTTCTCTAGGCGTCCCCACGTAGTTATTCAGTATTTTCAGTTTATCTCATTTTTTAGATGTGTCTTTTCCCTTTCGGCTGCTTCATTTACTGCATTTTTATGTTTTCCTCTTTCGTCAGTTGAATTCGTTAATTCAACATCTCTTGTGTTTTCCAAGGATTTCCATAAGGCCTTGGCATTTTTCCATGTTATTTCCTGCTGCCATCAGTATTTCATCTCTCAAAGCGATCCTTTCGTCTTCTGTCGCATTCCTTTCCCCGCTGCAGTAAAAAGTTGCCTCATGCACCATGTTAAACTCCAAACAACCTCTGGTTCTTTCAGTTTATCCAAGTCCCATCTGTTTAGTCTCCTACCTTTCTGCAGATTCTTCAGTTTTAATACATAACGAATAAATTGTGGTCAGAGTCAACATCCGTTCTGGGAATAGTTTACGATACGGTTTCGAAATCTCTGCCTTACCATTATACAATCAATCTGAAGCAATTTCTTGTAGCAAATTTTTTTATAATATTAATTTCTCGTTCTTTAAGTTGGTGAGAGATGTGTGTATGGTGGAATGGCATTTGTTTTGCATATAAATGAAGGAATTACTCGCTACACAAGGTGTGATCAAAACGTAACGGTAATTTTAGTTTTTCTTCAAGAATCTTTATTTATTGATCAACAGCAACTTTGCCCGTTTCAAAATAATCCTCCGCAGGTATAATCCATTTGTACCAACGCTTTTTCCAATCATGGAAGCACTTCTGGAGCGCACTTTTCTTTATGTTTTTCAGCTGCTTCAGCCACTCTGTTTTTATCTCATCAGTGATGGCAAAGCGACGTCCTTTCACGGTTTTCTTCAGTCTCGGGAGTAGAAAGAAGTCTCTGGGGGCCTTGTTCGGCGAATACGACGGCTAAGACAAGATAACCGTTTTAATTTTTTGCCAATAAATCACTGAGCTGCGAGTGGGAGCATTGTCGTGATGCAATTTCTTCGGAATGCTTCACATAAAAGGCGCATAACTTCCAGGTAGTACTCCTTACTGGCGTACGACCATAAGGCAGGAAGCCATGATGCGTTATCCCATTGTAATCGAAGAAAACAGTGAGAAGAGGCTTCACTTGTCGAATATTTTTCGGTGTTCGCTCTTCAGGCAGTTTCATTGCGAGGACAGGACGTTAGTTTCGACGTCAAACCCATACACCTGTTATAACCTTCTCTAGAAGTTCTGGATCTATGTGGACTTCGTTCAGCAACTTCTCAACTATGTGAATTCGACGTCGTTTTTGGTCGAAATTCAATAATTTCGAAACAAACTTTGGTGCTACACGTTTCGTGCCCAAAACATCCGGAAAAATTGCTTGACATGATCCAGAGGATGTACTGGCATCATCAGCAATCTCACCAATGGAGATTCGGCGATTTTCCAGAACCAGTTTCTTTACTTCTTCCACGTTGTCGTCAATAATTGATGTGCTACGGCGTCCAGGGAGGTCGTCGTCCTCAGCTTCTTCTCGATCCTTTTTGAAACATTTATACCGCCAGTAAGCTCTTGTCTTACTCATACTAGATTGACCAAAAGCCACAGTCAACATTTCGAATGCAATGGTGCTCTTTATTCCATTTTTCGAGCAAATTTTAATGAAAATTGTTTGGTCCATCTTTTTCGAATGTAGAAATTCGCCGAGAACTCGAAAACACGTACCAGGTGTAGAAGTATGAAACCGGAATTTCCCTATAGATGGTGGTAGTAGGCCGGAGTGGCCGGGCGGTTCTAGGCGCTTCAGTCTGGTACCGCGCGCCCGCCACGGTCGCAGGTTCGAATCCTGCCTCGGGCATAGATGTTTGTGATATGCTTAGCTTAGTTAGGTTTAAGTAGTTCTAGGGAACTGATGACCTCAGATGTTAAGTCCCATAGTGCTCAGAGCCATTTGAACCATTTTTTATAGATGGTGCTAGCCGTCAGTGTAGGGCCCGAGAGATCGCATCTGCAGCGCCATCTGCTTCCTGTAACGGCTGGCGACGAAAGTCAACACACAGTGACCCAAGTTCCACATATCGTTATCTGTTTGAAACCTGTGAACATGTCGAGTTTTGGACCTACGAACTGCGATTTGAGGACACCATTGGTTTTCTGTCATAATTTGAAGAAAACTGCTGTAGAATCGCATCGAATAGTGGTCGAGGCTTTCGGCGAACATACTCTTGGGAAAACACAGTGTTTCGAGTGGTTCAAAAGATTCAAAAGTGGTGATTTTGACGTGAGAAACGACGAGGGAGGAAAACCACCGAAAAAGTTCGAAGACAATGAATTGCACGCCTTATCGGATGAAGGTGATACTCAAACTCAACAGGAACTCGCGAAACAACTGAATTAGACGCAGATAGCGTTTCTTTTCGCTTGAAAGCTATTGGAAAGGGGGAAAATGGGTTCCGCATTAACTGAATGAAAGACAGGAAGCAAATCGAAAAACCACTTGTGAAATGCTGCTCGCCAGATACAAAAGAAAGTCGTTTCTCCATCGATTAATGACAGGTGATGAAAAATGGATATCTTTTGAGCATTCTAAGAGTCATAAATCATGGGTGAATCTAGGCAAACAATCGGCATCCACTGCAAGACCAAATAGCTTTGGAAAGAAGTGTTTGGTGGTATCGGAAGGGTGTCATTATTATGAGTTGCTGAAACCTGGTGCAGCCGTTAGCACTGATTCTTAGCAACAGCAAATGATCGATTTCAATCGAGTATTACGTCAAAACGACCGGAATATGGAAAAAGGCAACACAAAGTCATATTGCTCCATGATAACGCCCCATCACACACCGAAAAACGGATCAGGGAAACGGTCGAGGCGTTCAGTAGGGAAATACTTATTCTCCACACTTGGCTCCGTCTGATCATCATCTTTTTGCATCACTGGTACAGGCTCTCGCTGAGCAACGCTTCAGTTCGTCTGAAAATGTACGAAAATGGCTCGCTGACTGGTTCGCTTCAAAAGAAGATCTGTTTTTTTGAAGTGGCATTCATAGTCTGCGGGAGAGGTGGGAGATTATTTTGAATAAAATATTGTTTATCAGTTTCAAACAACAGAGGTGTAATTATTGCAACAAAATTCCGGTCTCATACTTCTACACCTGGTATAACCTTTTCTACTCTCATTAATAAACTACATATTCAACTACAGCTGATAATGCAAACATACGTCAGGAATTTGTGTGCCAGAAAGACAAAAAAAAATTAAAATCGGATGTGTAAAGACCAGAAATTAAAAAAAAATTCCGTTTCTTTTTGATCACAGCTCGTAGAGTATTGTGTGACGTTTGACTCGACGTTATTTAAGCAGCACGAGAACAATAGGATTCGCCTAAAGCTGTCGGCACACGGACCGTGCATCCGAACGTTGAGCGTTAAGCGTGCCAAATTTATGACAACATAGCGTGGAATAGCACGTTCGGGAGTCTTTCCGAACGTGCAGAGCAATATCTGGCATGTCAGATGTTCTGTGCGTGCGTCTGAGCGTTGACCAATCAGATGGCACAATGCCACCTACGTCACACGCACGCCGTCTCCCTTCAGTACAGAGTTGTGAGGCGCCATATTGGCATTCATTTCAAGCCTATATGTATATATGCCGTTTCTGAGCACCAGCAAATTGAGAATTACTGGAAAACCCGTTGTTAACTGTGTGATTCGTTCCAATAAAATAATGTGAAACATCATATTCGTGGCAAAAGAATTATTACAACTTGCGTATTATGAGAGTAGGCTATTTGAAGTCAGCGACACACTGAAGATCCACCCAAAACGCATTGTTCTTGGTACAATTTGTTATAATTAAATTTCAATTAGTAACATAATTATCTACGATTAACGTTTTCAGCAAGGGCTAGCATAATATGATTAGGTACAAGACGTGTGTTTTTGTTTTAGCGTAGTGAGTGGCGTTACTATCCGCTATTGAGTACTTTGTTGGGGCTGTGGTTCGCGTCGTAAATCCACCAAATTTTTTCCTAACATTCGTGTTTTTATTAGGTTCAGTTTAATATAAGTAAATGCTATAATAGTTGATGTTATGTAAATATAAGTTCATCTTTTTTTGAGGGGTGACATCGTTCGATTGGCTTAATCTACAGGACAGCTTGCGCTACTTGTATAAAGATATTTTGCTCCTTTTTCTTTTACACTTCGTAATTCACATGTGGCAAAGATTCTGCTACTGGGTAGGAACAGTGATCAATCAAGATGATGTTGTGGTGTACGGGAAGGTGTCGTCGTTGAGTGACTGTAGGAGGATACAACATGACTTGGTCAGGATTTGTGATTGGTGTAAAGAATGGCAGCTAACTCTAAATATAGATAAATGTAAATGAATGCAGATGAATAAGAAAAAGAATCCCATAATGTTTGAATACTCCATTTGAATACTCCATTGACACAGTCACGTCGATTAAATATCTGGGCGTAACATTGCAGAGCCATATGAAGTGGACAAGCATGTAATGGCAGTTGTGGGGAAGGCGGATAGTCGTCTTCGGTTCATTGGTAGAATTTGGGGAAGATGTCGTTCATCGGTAAAGCAGACCCCTTATAAAACACTAATACGACCTATTCTTGAGTACTGCTCGAGCGTTTGGGATCCCTATCAGGTCGGATTGAGGGAGGACATAGAAGTAATTCAGAGGAGGGCTGCTAGATTTGTTACTGGTAGGTTTGATCATCACGCGAGTATTACGGAAATGCTTCAGGAACTCGGGTGGGAGTCTCTGGAGGAAGGGAGGCGTTCTTTTCGTGAATCGCTACTGAGTAAATTTAGAGAACCAGCATTTGAGGCTGACTGCATTACAATATTACTGCCGCCAACTTATATTTCGCGGAAAGACCACAAAGATAAGATAAGAGAGATTAGGGCTCGTACAGAGGCATATAGGCAGTCATTTATCCGTCGTTCTGTTTGGGAGTGGAACAGGGAGAGAAGATGCTAGCTGTGGTACGAGGTACCCTCCGCCACGGACCGTATGGTGGATTGCGGAGTATGTATGTAGATGTAGATGTAGACTGAAAAAAATGGTTCTAAGCACTATGGGACTTAACATCGGAGGTCATCAGTCTCCTAGAACTTAGAACTACACACACATCCACGCCCGAGGCAGGATTCGAACCTGCGACCGTAGCAGTCGCGCGGTTCCGGACTGAAGCGCCTAGAACCGCTCGACCACGGAGGCCGGCAAGCAAGGCTGACCTTCGGGTTTTACTAAAATGTGGGAATGATGAAATAATGTTTATCTTATGCGGAGAAGTATCCCAAATTTGTACCGCACTGTTTTTAATGGGACTTTTACAAGCCTGTGTCCTTATTGACTGGACATGGTACTTTCCTTTTCGTGGACGGTAGAGGAAATGTGTGTTTTAATAGAGCCAACGTGGGAATTTTACGCGCGCCCGTTGAGTAAACAGTGTGATTTACGTACTAGAAACATCCCTCAACTGTCGCTGGAGTGCGTTGCGATCGCGAATACCACGTTGGGGCCCACGTGCCGTATGCACAAGTCGAATCGTTCCTGAGCGTTCAGCAGCGCGTTGAACTCGGCACGCTCAACGTTAACGTTCGACAGCACGGTCCGTGTGTGCCGACGGCTTAAGGAGCGGGTTGGCAATCGGGATTTGGACACGGCGTAGAATTAGCCGATGCCAACGTGGAACCCGACCTACCGGTTCCCTGCAGATTTATGTAAGTGTCCGCGTACACGCACAATTACTTTCTTACGCGGTCGTATTTGTAGCTGTCCTGTCGGTGGCGCGGGCATCCCTTACATCGGGCGGCTACAAGATAAAAACGCCAAGGCGGCTGCCGTGCTGGGCGGATTACGCCGTTGCCGGACGGTGGGCCGGTAGCTTTTCTCGGAAGGGCGCCACCCCGGCTGGCCGGGCGCACAGCAGGTAGAAGGCAGACCGCGTGCGACTGCGCCGCTTAATTGACAGAGATAAACATCCTATCGTCACCTAGTTAGCTGGCGCTCGTACGTCTCACAATTATCGGTGGCCACTCTCTGCATATTTAAAACAACCTCGAAGGCCGCACCGCTGGCGAAGAAAAAAAAAAAAGAACTAAAAATTTAAAAAAAAGCGAAAAGTGAACGTAAACTTTGGAGGCGATAGCGAAAGATGGATAACGCGACTTCATAATGGTTATTTATCGTCAGATGTCTGGCCGAAAGATTGGAACGGCCAGTAATTAAGGAGTCTCACTTTACGTAAACTCGCCAATTGCGATGGCTAGTACTAAAGAACGTATCACGCGGTTATCGCTTTTTCACCAGCTTTATGACCTTTTCGGAAAATATATCAGCGAAGAAAAAAAAACCCAGACGCGTTTCGCATATTTACTTACACCTAGGAGAAGGGAAACTATGTTTTTGCAAATTTTCTTTGCCGATTGCGTGAACAATTTTCTGCGTTTTATAGCGCGGTAAAACATTTAAATTTAATCGTGGTTAAATACACTCTGTGCTGGTAACACAATTTGCGAGGCAGTTAAAGGATTGCGCCTAATCAATATTCACGAAAAGGAAAGTTTATTTGGCAGTGACATGTGGACATCTGAACACAATTTCTTTGCTCGTCCGAGGCATGCTGACACTTGGTGGAAGGTTGGCAGCTGTCCAGTTTTGAAGAGATTGGCTATTTTCATTGCATCCGTCTCAGTTGCACTGATATAAAATTTTTGCTGCAGTGGTTACCTATTCCGGGCAGATACGCCCTTTCTAAAACCACACATCTTGTTATTAACCGTAGCTATTCATACAATATGGACTCAAAAGGCACAGAAGGTTCTGTACAGAAAGGTATACTGTACGTCACAAGTACCCTCATTGATATTAACCTGCACTATGTGATCAAAAGTATCCGGACACCCTCAAAAACATACGTTTTTCATATTAGGTGCATTGCGCTGCCACCTACTGCCACGTACTCCACACCAGCGACCTCAGTAGTCATTACACATTGTGGGAGAGCAGAATGGGGCGCTCTGTGGAACTCACGGACTTCGAATGTGGTCAGGTGGTTGGGTGTCACTTGTGTCATACGTCTGTACGCGAGATTTCTACACTCCTATACATCCCTAGGTCCACTGTTTCCGACGTGATAGTGAAGTGGAAACGTTAAGGGACACGTACAGCACGAAAGCGTACAGGCCGACCTCGTCTGTTGACTGACAGAGACCGTCGACAGTTGAAGAGGGTCGTAATGTGCAATATGCAGACATCTATCCACACTGTCATACAGGAATTCCAAACAGCATCAGGATCCACTGCAAGTACTATGACAGTAAGACGGGAGATCAGCAAACTTGGATTTCATGGTCAAGCGGCTGCTCATGAGCCTCACATCACGGCGGTAAATGCCAAACGATGCTTCGCTTCATGTAAGGAGCGTAAACAATGGGCGATTGAACAGTGGAAAAACGTTCTGTGGAGTGACGAACCACGGACCACAATGTGGTAATCCGATGGCAGGGTGAGGGGAATGGCGAATGCCAGGTGAACGTCATCTGCCAGCGTGTGTAATGGCAAGAGTAAAATTCGGAGGCGGTCGTGTTATGGTGCGGCCGTGTTTTTAATGGTGGGGGCTTGCACCCCTTGTTGTTTTGCGTGACACTATCACAGCATAGGCCTACATTGATGTTTTAAGCCCCTTCTTGCTTCCTGTTGTTGAAGAGCATTTCGGGAATGGCGATTACATCTATCGACACGATCGAGCACCTGTTCATAACGCACAGCATGTGGCGGAGTGGTTACACAACAATAACATCCCTATAATGGACTGATATGCACAGATTCCTGACCTGTATCGTATAGAACACCTTCGGGATGCTGTGGAACGCCAACTTCGTGCCAGGCCTCACCGACCGACATCGATACCTCTCCTCAGTGCAACTCTCCGTGAAGAATGGGCTGCCATTCCGTAAGAAACCTTCCACCAACTGATTGAACGTATGCCCGCGAGAGTGGAAGCTGTTATCAAGGTGGGCCAACACCATATTGAATTCCATGGAGGGCGCCACGAACTTGTAAGTCATTTTCAGTCAGGTGTCCGGATACTTTTGATCACATAGTGTATGTTAGTATTGTAGTCGCCTCGATTTTGAATGCAAGCATGCAAAATCGTATGCCTTATGACGTAGATGCCCCATATAACACTGTCTGAGATTGTATTCTGTTTACTTGCGTTCGCAGTTCTACAATATTTTAGATGACAATTTTTTTCCGCCTGGATTTTTGCTCAATATATTTACTCAACCATTTTAACATGAGTACCGTGTGCCCGCCGGTGTGGCCGTGCGGCTCTAGGCGCTTCAGTCTGGAACCGCGTGACCGCTACGGTCGCAGGTTCGAATCCTGCCTCGAGCATGGATGTGTATGATGTCCTTAGGTTAGTTAGGTTTAAGTAGTTCTAAATTCTAGGGGACTAATGACCACAGACGTTAAGTCCCCTAGTGCTCAGAGCCATTTGAACCATTTTTGAGTACCGTGTCCCTCAAAAGGAGCAATTATGAACAGACGTTCTTCATAGAGCTATCAGCTGAGTATGGCACGGAAGGCTACAATCTGGATTATAAATAATGCGTTTCCTAATAGTCCATGTGGAAGATGATGCGGTTTCCATAATTTTGTGGAACTCTGTGCTACATCTACATCCACATTTCGTATGGTGCGTGGTGGAGGATATGCTGTACCATTACTTGTCATTCCCTTTCCTGTTCCACTCTGAAACAGAGCGAGGGAAAAACGAGTGTCTGTATGCCTCCGTATGGGCCCTAATTTCTCGTATCTAATCTTCGTGGTCCATACGCGCAGTGTATGTTGGCGACAGTATAATCGTTCTGCAGTCATCCTCAACTGACGTTTCTCTTAAATTTCCTCAACAGCTCTCCTAGAAAAGAATGTCGCGATCCCTCCTGGGGTTCCCATTTGAGTTGCCGAACCACTTCCGTGAAACTTGCGTGTTGTTCGAATCTATCGGTAACAAATCTAGCAGCCCGCCTCTGAATTGCTTCAATGTCTTCCTTCAATCCAAGCTGGTCTGGATCTCAAATACTCCAATTAGTACTCAAGAATCGGTCGCAGTAATATCCTATATGCGGTCTCCTGTACAGATGAACCACACTTTTCTAAAATTTTCCCAGTAAGCCGAAGTCGACCTTTCGCCTTCCCTACTACAACTCTTACATGTCCAGTCCATTTCATACTGCTTTGCAATGTTACGCGTAGATCTTTAATCGACGTACCTGTGTCAAGCAGCTCGCTCTGATGTCCTTAGGTTAGTTAGGTTTAACTAGTTCTAAGTTCGAGGGGATTGGTGACCTCAGAAGTTAAGTCCCATAGTGCTCAGAGCCATTTGAACCATTTGATTTTGTTAGCTGCAAGAGCGACTTCGATAATTACCGCTTTGCAATGATTTCATTGAGTACAGTAATATATATGCGCTTGTAATCAGGGAGAACTATCAGTCATATGCTCAGTATTCTATGTAGTCTTACCCCATTTACATTAGTTAACTAACATTAAATTAGGAAGTGAAGAAAACAAATTTCCCAATAGAAATATTTTATAAAATCAGACATATTAGGATATGACAGTGCTGAGAGAAAGAATGATAATTATTCATATTAGTTGTGATTTACTTTTGTGTTATTAAACGGACTGAATTTCAAAGCTCTTATTTTAATGTTTATAATTATTTCACAATGTTCAAAGAAACATGTTCGGCAAAATTTATATTGTTACACATTGGACGTTTGCGTGAACAATAAGCAATAATTTTGAAAATAGAATATAAACTAATTTTCATAAAGAACAACTTAAAAATAAATAATAATAAGAAGGCAGACTGGCGCAGAGTGATTTATTCAGATGATCATTTGCAGTGTAGCCAGAACAGAATCAAGTTCTCCGCTCCAAGGTAACAATTCTGTGTAGGACGTAAATGAACATTTTTGAGAGCACGCTTGGAACAGGTTCAATTAGTGAAATTACATGTATCTTCAACAGATGCTTTGTTGTAATATGGCACACTGAAATTGCGTAACAGTCAGCCCCTCTGAGTACTCTTGTGAATCATTCTTTTGTGCAGTCTAATTTTCAGACAGTCAGGAGCGTTTCCGATTAATTAAAATTAATTGTGTTACAGTCAGCCCCTCTGAGTACTCTTGTGAATCATTCTTTTGTGCAGTCTAATTTTCAGACAGTCAGGAGCGTTTCCGATTAATTAAAATTACAATCACAAAAGTAATTTGCAGACATAAGTTCGTGTTCAGAAGTAGGATAGGTGCGCCGATTCTAGATCAGAATCTGTAATCGAAAGTTTATAAGTCAGCAAGTTGTGAGATTGTTCAGGAGAAATTTGGTTAAACACAGTTTCAGCATACAGCTCCCAACAATACGGGTAACGTTCATGGATTGTTTCACTTACATCAACCTCAAAATGTCAAATCGAGGCGATATCTGATGCGCAGAGCACATCGCTTGTTTATTGCGTCAAAGCTACTTCAATCTGTCAGAGTTTAACCTAAGAATCCATAGCAGTTAAGGTTCCAGTATTAATGCCCTGAAAATATTCCCCCTTGTATAAAATTTATCCAATGAATTAAAGACAATTCAACCTAGCTACTGTTAATGAAACATGAGGTAATCAGTAAAGTGGGCTTTAACATCTTTTAAAGGAAACCAAATCACAACCCAGACCTCCAACAGTCATAGTTCGACCCATACTTACTGTCTCTTTTTGTAGAAAAGACGCGTACAATGCAGATGAGACTGCACTTTGCATCGTCTTATACATACCGGTAAGAAGCATGACTCCCTAAACTGAAACAATGTCGAAGTACTCGTGACTGCAATATATCTCGAAGTTCTCTGCGTCTCAGACCTGCCTTGTTCGGCTGAAAAACTGCTTTTAAAGACGAAAATACTTTGTCTGCTAGGAGCAATTTACAGTACTATTAATTCTCCAGAAGGCATATCATTCGCAATAAGCTGTGCTCGCACCGCCTACTAATCTGCTCGTTTATAACACACGTGCAGCTGAGCATAAAAATTGTACAACCGAAGCCGGCCAGAATGGCCGAGCGGTTAAAGGCGCTACAGTCTGGAACCGCACGACCGCTACGGTCGCAGGTTCGAATCCTGCCTCGGGCATGGATGTGTGTGATGTCCTTAGGTTAGTTAGGTTTAAATAGTTCTAAGTTCTAGGGGACTTATGACCACCGCAGTTGAGTCCCATAGTGCTCAGAGCCATTTGAACCATTTGTACAACCGAAGGAAAATTTCAGCAGGAAAGTAATTTATGAGAGATTCCAAATTAACTTCACTCTTTATTCAGTAAACAGTGGCGTAGCTTCACGAACAGTAGATACAAATATCGTCCAGAGAACCACATGGATGTACAACACGGTACAATGACAAAAGCAGAAAATTAACCCATATGTTTTCAGATCCTCGTAATACTATGTAGTGAGTAGGGAAGTGAAAGAAAAATGAATGATGTATATGGATGACTAATGCAAAATTAGATACTAATCTTCGCAAAGTTAGGCAAAGACGCGAAACGAATAAAGGCCTGGCCTCGCTCACATCAATAGGCCTACACGTTTGCAAAGCAGAAATCATGCAATTAGGCCAGTGGAACGCCAGCGAGCAACGCTCTCATTATAAACTCTGAATGCCGCAGCTTAGAAATTTTCATCTCAGTAACACATAAGACAAAATGGCTAGACTTGACAAATCGTCAGCAGGGAGAAAGATGTTAGCAGCTCCAGGCGCCGAACAGGGGCAGAGTGTCTCCACATGGCCGTATTCGAACTCGAAGCCTTGCACCTGTCAAGTCTCTGCATCCAAAGTACAGATTGACGACACGTGTTTCACAAGATATGACTTCTCGAGTAGACTGCAGCGTGGGCTATATACTGATAACCTCCTGCGCAATTGCTTGTTCGTCCGTCTTTCTGACGAAATACATCACTGATTCTGCGTACCAGGAACCTGACAGTTTGTCGGTAGGTTTGTGGAGGTATGTGCCATTAGATGTCTATTCACAGGTCACGTAATTTGTTTAAGTAACGGGCCGCTGATTTGCGTATGCGGTGATGGCGCCCAATAGCGACCCAGAAGGGTTCCATAGGATTTACATCAGTCGAATTTGATCGCAGAGGCATCAACGTGAGGTCACTATAATGCTCCTCAAACCACTGCAGCACGGTTCTGACTACGAGACACGGACAGTTATACTGCTGTAAGATGTGTAAGTAGGCTGCTTCGGTTTTTATGTTGGTAACGCATCGTAGCGCTCTGTATGAAAATCACTGACTGTTCTGTGTGCAGTTGTGGCTGGTTTGCATTGTTGGGATATTTGCTATTGTAGTGGTGGGCAGTTGGATGTGAACAGCGCGTAGCGTTGCGCAGTTGGAGGTGAGCCGCCAGCGGTGGTGGATGTGGGAAGAGAGATGGCAGAATTTTGAGAGCGGACGATCTGGACGTGTGTCCATCAGAAAGAATAAATTTGTAATACTGGATATCGTGAAGTGATGTATATATATGATGACTTTTGAACATTATTAAGGTAAATACATTGTTTGTTCTCTTGCATTTGCTAACTATGCTTATCAGTAGTTAGTGCCTTCGGTGGTTAGAATCTTTTATTTAGCTGGCAGCATTAGTGCTCGCTGTATTGCGGTAGTTCGAGTAACGAAGATTTTTGTGAGGTAAGTGATTCATGAAAGGTATAGGTTAGTGTTAGTCAGGGCCATTCTTTTGTAGCGATTATTGAAAGTCAGATTGCGTTGCGCTAAAAATATTGTGTGTCAGTTTAGTGTTGATCAGAATAAGTAAAGAGAGAAATGTCTGAGTACGTTCAGATCTGCTCAGCTGTTTGAAAATCAAATAACGTAAGGGGTTTACCAGTACAGTAATTCATAAATTTTTCTAAGGGGAGGTTTCAGATGACATCGCTGTCGGGGTAGACATCAACAATGAAGGAACGCCAGTGGTTCGCAGCTGTCAGCGTGTCTTAGATTGCAACCACAGATCCCATGCAAGGTAGGAGAATGTTTCCCACCAGCCTGATTCCGTGGCGCGCTGCACGTTTCGAGCCGCCGTTCACCTCGATGACGGCGTTTGTGGAGACTTCTATCGACCTGGTGTAGGAAAAACGTGATTCACCCAAAGAGCCGTCACGTTTTAATTGATCGACGGTCGAATCCCAAAGGTCTCTTGGCCACTGCAGTGGTAATTGACGATGTCGTCAGGTCGACATGTGAACACATAGGGGTGGTCTGCTGCGGGGCTCCAAGTTCAACAATATACTATGACCCGGTGCGCTCAGAAACACTTGTGCGTGCACCATCATTGTGGACTTACGGCAGAGCTGACACAAATCACTATTGATCCTACTTTACAGAGCAGACAAGCCTCCGAACTCCACGTTCTGTGAAGAGTCGTAGACGTCCAATCATTTAGAGCGTAGTGGCAGTTTCACTGTCCTACCTCTTTCCGCGGATGCTCACGACAGTAACACACGAATATTCGATCAGCTTCGCCGTTTTCGAGACACTCGTTCGCAGGTTCTGCTTAATAATAGTTTGCCCGTTGTGAGAGTAGCTTATCTCATTGGATTTCCCCATTTGCAGACCGTACCTTCGCTAGGGTGATCCCTCGTCCGTGTCTGCTCCGCTTACTTACTTGCTATCGCGTCACATACCCGCAGTGCCACCAGGTGTAATCCAACGTCGCAGCTGTAGTGGTCAAAACATTTTAGCTGTTCAGTGTATAGTCTCTGAGCCACGCGAGTGACTAGCAACTTGCATATTGACACTTAACATGGAAGACGTTTCTATCAGAAGGCTTTCAATAGCAGGCTGTCTATGCCAAATCAGGGTGGCGTTACTGGCACCACTATTACTCGAAAAGTGCGAAAGCTGAATCGGCGTCATCTTTCTAATATAGTTTATCTCGCTCAAACTCCTTCTGGGTATTGGTATTTCATTTTCCACCAGCAGATGATGTGCGACTGATTTCTAAGGTAACACGCATTGTCCTCAGGCCCCTCTACTTCATTAAATTGCATGGCTTTCCCTTTTTCAAATCAGTCTTTTGTTCATGAGGCACTAACTGCGGACTGTCATTATTCTTTTACATATTACACGTCTTGATTCTAAGTGCTCAAATTGTCTTTCACAATCGGATGCCAGAAGGAAGTTGCTATCAGTCCTAATTACGGAGTCATCAGGAAGTGGTTACACGGTTTAGCGGATACAGCCTCGATTATACCCATGTTGGATCTTGTGAACTCTGTCGTCAATAGAAAATGAATGATATCTCTGAATCTTTGCTTAATGATAATATTTCCGTTGTAAACAAAAACGTCAAATGTACAGTACATGTGACATTAAGAATATTGTGAAGTGTGCCACAGTCATTTATTTGCAATATTTGTGCTATCTGCAACAACAACACATGCATCGACTTGAAAAACCACATAGACCACAACAAAACAAATCGCCATCTACTGGAACTTATGTAATTTAATACAACTATTTCACATTTTATCTAAGTAAACGCAAGAACTTTAGCATGGTTTTGCTACCGAAACAACTTGCAAAGTGGCATTAAATATTCAGATATTCTTGTCCAGTGTAGGTGCAGACGACCTGCTGTAGATCAAAATATTTGAGTAATTGAAAATATTAGCCTTCTGGAAATGGGCATGGTAGCCCGAACCCGGTTATGGCACTAAAATAAAACATGTAAAAATTACTTGTGGCTGGCTGGATGCGGCATTCACCAACTTCTAGAATTATTTTTCACAAGGTTGTGGCAGGCGCACTTCCTGTCCTCTTAAAGCAGTATGAAAATTCTGTAGTTGTTTTAGTCTGTCAGATCTGACTTGCTACACTGTAACACGTTGTAAGACGCTACAGTCGATGGTACCACGTGTCACGAATCGTTGTTTTCCACGACAATTAACTCTGGTGTCCGCCGAAGGTACTTCACGAATCGAGGTACTCACTCATTAATGTCAGTGACACTGCAACACATGCTGAGTCTGCTCGAGCCGGAACTTCCCTTGTCCAGTGCATACGTCAAGTAAGAAATAGGTTTTACAGTAACTGATAATTAAAAACAGTTGTGACTGGTAGATGTTATTGTTAAACGTCCACTTAAAAATTCAAATGGCTCTGAACACTATGGGACTTAACGTCTGAGGTCATCAGTTCCCTGGAACTTAGAACTACTTAAACAAACCAACCTAAGGGCATCACACACATCCATGCCCGAGGCAGGATTCGAACCTGCGACCGTAGCGGTCTCGCGGTTCCAGACTGAAGCGCCCAGAACCGCTCGGCCACTGCGGCCGGCAAACGTCCACTTAAAAGAATGAAAAATAAGAACAAACACCGTCGACAACAGCCAGTAAAAAGGAAGATTCGTTTTAACGTCCCGTCGATATCGAGGTTATTAGAGACGGAGCAGAAGCTCGGATCGGGTGAAGGATGGGGAAGGAAATCGGACGTGCTCTTTCAAAGGAATCATCCCGGCATTTACCTGGAGCGATTTGCAGAAATCGCGGAAAGCCTAAGTCTGGATGGCCTGACGGGGGTTTGAACCGTCGTCCTCCCGAATGCGAATCCAGTGTGTTGGTAACTACCTCATCTCACTCGGTCGAAAACAGCTAGTGTGGGTGCAGATGAGCCACATTATTTTTTGAACTGTTAACTATTTTTCAGTTTTTTTGCTTAATTTATATTGGTGAAACCTCCATCATGTTCACTCCAAGTTTAATCATGATGGTCGTAAGAAAGACACTGTAGTGAGATACCGGTACCTTGTTTCACCTCCAAGATATTTTACTTATTTGTGGAAGTTGAAGACATATTTAGTTCTTAATTTGGTTCAAGAATGAACAAAGCAATTACGATGTGATGAAGAGTTATAGGAGGAAGAACAGCGACTTATTAAACATAAAAACTCGGAAGACACAAGTACCGATATATGATAATCCTGCTAACTAAAACACAATCCATTACTCATATTGACCGAAACAAGAGAGAGACATAAGCAGCAGACTGGGGAAACGATAGAAGGTTCCAGCAAAAATGTCAACATTGACATAAAAATGAGGTAGAAGTTTATGAAACTGTCTCGCAGCACAGTAGGTACGAGTAAAAGATTAGCGTGACAATATTGGTGAAGAAGAAAAAGGCTCTGATAGTTATTGATACTGCGTGACATGCTAAAACTGTGTACTAGAGAGCAACTGTAACTTAGAAGTTTGCCTTGTCTTTCCTTGAGTATCTTCGAGTGTCGCCATTAGCAGTGCAGTGCCAGCAAACGGCAGGTAATCTGGTCCAACTGTCAATACAGCATACAGTTTTAACTTGTTAAATATGATCAGCACCGTGCTCAGCAAAGCGGACTACTCTTTAGGTTTCTTATTTTCATCTATTTTCAGTTTTTCCTCAGCTCTTAATTAAAATTAATGATACCTGCTACATCTCTTTGTGTTAGACTTGTAACGGGACATCCTGCTCTAGCATTACTTTCCCTTATCCGTAGTTGTCGATACCAGTATTATTTTTCGAGTTTTGGACAGGTCAGTATTATCTCAGTTGCTTTTCTCAAAACTTTAATATAATTTTATACACAGTGTGTTATATTTCAAGCTAAAATTTATGAAAAGAAATTACTTTATAAAATATTTTAGTTTCGATGTTTTAATCGGAAAGTACTAGTTCTGAATGAACAGTTAAAATTATTTTTTTAGAAACATTTTAAATTACGAATTATTCGCACACTTAAAATTTCTATTATTAATTACGCAATCCTGTGCTGTTTACTATGTTTATTTCTGGATTCATTTATGAAATAATATTCGAAATCAATAATGTAATGAAAACTTGTAGGAATTCATTTGTTAATAGCAATTGTAACCCTTTGGAATATTATTTCCTCAGAATGTGTGAGTCGTAAGCTTGCCTGTGATGTGATAGGACGTATTTTTGTATAATAGGTGCGAACGATGTAATTTCGGCTTTGTTAATGTGAAAAATCAAAATACTATATGATATACTAAAATGTGAGAAAAGCAGTGGCAAATATATTTACGTAAAAAAATTCTGCATGAACAATCTTTCAATTTATTTAGCTCAAACCAACCGTGAGGACCTGATGTTAGATTTTCAGCTTCATGAATCAAACTCCTAGACAAAAAGAACTGGGTCCATCTCAACATGACAAGCTAAGTAAACTGGAAAGTTTATAATAATCTTCGCCCCTCTCAAATCTTCATAAAAGACTTTGCTTATTAGTTAATTGAATTGGGCATTGTCTAATGTGGCCAATAAATGGAAGATGGAAGGAGGGGGGAGATTACGCTCTTGTTACTCTGAATATTTCATGATAGTTTAATCCCGTTGCAGCATCGTTGTAATGTATAAGTCTTCTATCAATTTTGTGGTGTTACGTATGTATCTGTAACCGACCCAGTGTTTTGAGAATTACATTTTTTAACATTTACTGCGCAAAACTGATTGCGGTTGATTGGTCGCTAGCAGAAAGACAGAATTACGGCGCGGTACTTGGTGTTCTCGTTTGCAAGATTGCTTGCCTGTCTCATCGGTTCCCGTGTGGTAACACCAGTTCCGTGACATTATTTGAAATTTAGCAGGCTGATCTGCAGTACTCGTTTTTTTTTTAAAAAAGGGATATCCTCTTTGAGATCCCGGTTTGGACAGCTTGCCTGTTCTTGTAGAACCTGTCAAGTTTTCGGGGCGGGTTTCCAAGGACCATGCAGCACATTCGCCCCCACAGCTTCCTTCAGTCTTTCACTACGTCTGTTAAAAGACAGATGCGCGATGTGGTTGCAGTCAGTGCATATCGTCTTCTTTGGTTCACGAAAACAGTCAGTGCTGATTTACAAGGCCGTCATAACTACCTGTTCGGGGACCTGCATACAGAAAGGATACATTTTGCATCATGCTAAAACACGTTTGATCGAAGTGATTCAGTGTAAGGAAGATCTGAGACAAAATTACGCAACGTGGTTTCTATTTCCTGTGTGAGATAAGCGTCATGGACCCAACTGTTACGTAAGAAGTACTTGTCTCATATCTGGTGAGTGCTATGCAATCTTCGTTAACTGTTTAATTTTACGGAAACTGCTAACAAATTAAAACTTAGTGGAACACTTTCCTGTTGTCTGTCAGTTGAAAAATATTTTCTGTTTTACAGATTAAATGTGGAGTGGCTTAAACATGAGCGTCACCACCATATTCGTCCTTATCTTTTTCCGGTATCTAAATATACACTAATACAATGTAACTTAAAACATGGTCAGCTCCGTTCCTCGTGTCTAATATGACAGTCAACTCGATTTTTGGAAAAGACTGTTTATTTTGTCACAGTGACCTCGGCTCAGTTGAATCTCCTTACTAGCGAGAACTAATACACTCCTGGAAATTGAAATAAGAACACCGTGAATTCATTGTCCCAGGAAGGGGAAACTTTATTGACACATTCCTGGGGTCAGATACATCACATGATCACACTGACAGAACCACAGGCACATAGACACAAGCAACAGAGCATGCACAATGTCGGCACTAGTACAGTGTATATCCACCTTTCGCAGCAATGCAGGCTGCTATTCTCCCATGGAGACGATCGTAGAGATGCTGGATGTAGTCCTGTGGAACGGCTTGCCATGCCATTTCCACCTGGCGCCTCAGTTGGACCAGCGTTCGTGCTGGACGTGCAGACGGCGTGAGACGACGCTTCATCCAGTCCCAAACATGCTCAATGGGGGACAGATCCGGAGATCTTGCTGGCCAGGGTAGTTGACTTACACCTTCTAGAGCATGTTGGGTGGCACGGGATACATGCGGACGTGCATTGTCCTGTTGGAACAGCAAGTTCCCTTGCCGGTCTAGGAATGGTAGAACGATGGGTTCGATGACGGTTTGGATGTACCGTGCACTATTCAGTGTCCCCTCGACGATCACCAGTGGTGTACGGCCAGTGTAGGAGATCGCTCCCCACACCATGATGCCGGGTGTTGGCCCTGTGTGCCTCGGTCGTATGCAGTCCTGATTGTGGCGCTCACCTGCACGGCGCCAAACACGCATACGACCATCATTGGCACCAAGGCAGAAGCGACTCTCATCGCTGAAGACGACACGTCTCCATTCGTCCCTCCATTCACGCCTGTCGCGACACCACTGGAGGCGGGCTGCACGATGTTGGGGCGTGAGCGGAAGACGGCCTAACGGTGTGCGGGACCGTAGCCCAGCTTCATGGAGACGGTTGCGAATGGTCCTCGCCGATACCCCAGGAGCAACAGTGTCCCTAATTTGCTGGGAAGTGGCGGTGCGGTCCCCTACGGCACTGCGTAGGATCCTACGGTCTTGGCGTGCATCCGTGCGTCGCTGCGGTCCGGTCCCAGGTCGACGGGCACGTGCACCTTCCGCCGACCACTGACGACAACATCGATGTACTGTGGAGACCTCACGCCCCACGTGTTGAGCAATTCGGCGGTATGTCCACCCGGCCTCCCGCATGCCCACTATACGCCCTCGCTCAAAGTCCGTCAACTGCACATACGGTTCACGTCCACGCTGTCGTGGCATGCTACCAGTGTTAAAGACTGCGATGGAGCTCCGTATGCCACGGCAAACTGGCTGACACTGACGGCGGCGGTGCACAAATGCTGCGCCGCTAGCGTCATTCGACGGCCAACACCGCGGTTCCTGGTGTGTCCGCTGTGCCGTGCGTGTGATCATTGCTTGTACAGCCCTCTCGCAGTGTCCGGAGCAAGTATGGTGGGTCTGACACACCGGTGTCAATGTGTTCTTTTTTCCATTTCCAGGAGTGTACATGAAGAGCAATGTATATGATAAACTTCATTCCCTAAAATTTGTTGTGATAATCACTATTACGGTTCATTCTATTCGCTGTTCAATTTACGAATTATCGTTATTAGTGGTTTTGTATCTTTCACTGTGACTGTGACCTTTTGGTGGATCGCACACGTGCACTCATACAGACTGTGCTTCGGGGCAGTCGTTTAAGGCTGCATGAATTAACTTCCTTCATATTATCAGCAGTCTTGAAAATAAAAGAAGAAGCACCTTTTAGAGCGCTAGAACCACGCATTGTACACCACTGTTTTGCAGGTATGTTGCGTTAATTCACGTCTTCGTCATCTGGATATGCAGTCGCGATATTCTGTACAATTAGTTATGCAGTACCAGATAAGCCAACCCACTTCTCGACTAAGAACCCTTTAGTTGCAACTATGAATGGACATTGTTTTGCCGGCCGGTGTGGCCGAGCGGTTCTAGGCGCTTCAGTCTGGAACTGCGAGACCGGTTCAAATCCTGCCTCGGGCATGGATGTGTGTGATGTCCTTAGGTTAGTTAGGTTTAAGTAGTTCTAAGTTCTAGGGGACTGATGACCTCAGATGTTAAGTACCATAGTGCTCAGAGCCATTTGAACCATTTGACATTGTTCTCATTGCCAGTTCTCTTGTGCATATGACATATATACTGGTGAATCTCTTTTTATCTCATTGATTAAACATGCTGCAGTTGAGAGGTAGGCCCATGGAGCGCAAGTCGAACCGCATCTCCGTAAATTGTGAGGGACGGGGGGGGGGGGGGGGGGGCGGGGGGGAGGGAGGGGAAGAAACGCTTTGTGGCGTTTTTCAGTTTACAATGTGGCCACCCCACTGCATTTTCACAATGCATACCTAGACGATAGTTTTGTGTGTTAACACAAATTTGAAAGGATGTACCACACGCACACTTCAGTCTTTTCTGGCACTCTCATGCTACAGCAAACATCTTCACTCTTCTATAAAATGTTTCGCATAAACTTCATTATCCCACACCAACAAAGATTCTCTAAAAATTGGAACGTGGGAAGAATTACTGGTTAAATGCTCCTATTCGCCCTATAATTACTCTGTCTTGTATTCATGACTCCTGTGGTTGCAGTATGTGAGGAGCTATAGAATGTTACAAGATACGCAATAAATAGTGTTTCTTAGAACTCTGTAAGCAGGCTTTCGCGCGCTAATTTACGTCTCTCTTCAGGCGTCTGTCAGTTCAGGCTTTTGAGTATTTCTGTGACGTCAGACCAACTTGTGACCCTTCGCACTACTCTTCTTTAAATACATTGAATATTCCATGTTCTTCCTTTTTGTCACGGTTCCACAGTATTTCGGCAGTATTCTAGGGTGATGGTTCGCACGACTATTTTATAAGCAGTCACCTTTGTACACTCCTATTCCATTTTCCCAGCGTCTTACCAGTAAACTGAAGTTCGACAGTTGCTGTAGCCCGTGTGATGATTCCATTTCATATCCTCACAGATTCGTACACGCTGTCAAATGTGTGCTTCAACTTCTCAATTGTGTCGTACTTGTGGAATAATCACGTTTTCGCGTTTTGTGAAGAGCACGAGTTTTCGTTACTGATTAATTATAGCAAGCCGTCAATCCTTGAATCACAAGGATCTTACCAGCATCTGACTGAATATATACTCCTATGTATCTTTTTCCTGATAATACTTCATTATAGATAACTTCATCATCTGCAAACAATATCAAAAGTAAGCTTACTTTTGATATTGTTTGCCAGGAGATTAATATCAGTATTAATGGCAAGGGTTCCATTACACTTGAGCACGCCTAAAGTTACTTCTAACTTTATCTTGCCTATTTTGTCTAATATTTATTCAATTATTACTTGGTCTTTTCATTTAGTTTTTAATATTTTTCTGTAAACCACACGTAAAATTTTCCAGGTTTTACTCTCTACTTTCATCAAGATTCACGTTTCTCCTCAGTATAAATTCTCAACAGACATTTAGCCCTTTGTCCAACAATTTATACCTGTAGAATTCCTTCGTCGGAGACGTATTCTTGACATGCTCCAGCCTCTGCTTAGTCTCTTCTTTGCTGCAACTAATACTGCGTGATCTTCCCTTCTAGAAAATAGAATTGTTTCACTTTTTCCTTTACATATTTTCCAGTTCCTATGTTTTAAGAAAGCATTTTGTTTCTTCCATTCATCATTTTTGTCTGTGCTTTATTTGCCTTAAACTGAATTTCTGTTCTACTAAGTCCGTACTGTTGGCTATAAGTAAAAGAAGGGAAGTTACAGTTTTACGTTTCGCTACGTTGTAATTGCTAAAAACAGTGCAGGAGACCGGAAGGAACTTGGCTGTAAGTCTCGAGAGCCTGGTGGGTATCTGATCCCACCCACACTCCACTCGCTCCCCCCCCCCCCCCCCCCCCTCCCTCGAATGCCCGTATTTTGTTAGTCGCTATGTTAGTTGCTTGATTTCGACAGACATCTTCATCCCTTGTACCTTAATTCAAATGCTGTGGTCGTCATTAGCTCTTTTTCTTGTTTTGCCTACGATATCTGTCGAAAAAATTAAGCTCATTGACACTAACAAAGCAAATCATTATTTTTCACTTCTTTGTTGCTAGATGATGTATATATCAGAAGTATTTAAATCTCATCCGAACGTTTAACGCGCATGAAGATCATTCTGCGTGCAACAGTTCCCTTAAATTTCGATTAGATGGACGGTTATGGCTTACAACCCTATCAAAGATGATAATATAAATTGATCATAAGACAAAGATAGGGTAGAAAACTGACGGTCTCGTCTGCGAATGAATCATCCTGCATTGGCTTTAGTTCACTTAAGGAGACCACAGACAACTAAAACTAGATGACAGGACGAGAACCAAATGTGTGTTAAGTGTCTCAACTCAAACGATGGTGTCAATACACAAAATATTGTCCGCTTTTCATAAACTGGGCTTTGGCTAAATTCCTTCACCTCATTGTCCATCTAATCTAATGATCACTCTATAATAACATTCACGTTAATGATACGATACATTGAAGTGTTCCCAACTTCTCTTCTGTAAGTTTGCTCTCCCCTGCGTTTAAAAATAACATTCGTAATGTCACTTGTTCGTGAGAATAACAGGCGACACTCATCTTAGAAATTTATCCACCGATTTGGCTGTTACCTGAATCAAATAAAATGCTGCATCTAATTCCCAGTTAAATGTTTTTTTTTTTTTATTCAACGTAATTTCAAGTAATACACGCACAGGACACAACTGTATGGCGATCAATCTTCTGCTATGCTCTAAGATTCTATTAGCAGAGTTTCTTTCAGTTCATCAGCACTTCTGTATCTTAAACGTTACGTAAATGTTTCATGTTTACTGCTCAAATAACTCACCTTATGCTGGAAAGAAAAATATTTACAAGAAAGAAATTTTTGTCTTACTGTACCCAAAGTTATTTGTGTTCTTCCGTTCTTATTAGAGCAATAAATGGGCTTAAAAGCAATATTTTAATATAAGCAAAATGACAGCATGACTCAGATGCAATTTTACCATGTGCCAGATGTCATTGAAGTATACTGTGCACCTCTAAGACTATTTTCCTAGTCGGTTTGCTTTGATGCTATGCAACGCAGGTGATAGTTAAAGAATGGAAATCAGAAACGAGCTCAGGGATGAAATTAAAACATCATGAAACCAACTAATGTTTTACTGTTTGTGGATAATCTTACTGTCATACAAAAGAGAGATGATGTTCTTCAAAGATCTGTGTATCGACTCTGAACAAAATGTCAAAAAATATTACTTGGAAACTTCGATACCTAAAACTAGAGTAATGGCATTTCAAGGAAAATCCCTTCTCTGTTCAAAGGTAAATTATCAACAGTAGACTCATAGAATAAATCTCTTATTTATGCAATCTGGGAACAGTTACAAGTTACAGTGAAGATCAACATAGATGTAGAAACTAAATTCAAAATTTTAAGACGTAAGTGACATTATAAGCAGACCGTTGAATAATAAGACAAGAAATGATTATGCAATCAAAATTTATGAAGTAGTGGCAACACCAGTTTTATTGTGTGAGAGTGAGACTTGTGTGCCTCTACAGAAGGTAACGTGACTATTCAGAAAAGTGAAATGACGTTCAACGTTAGACAGAAAACATAACGCAGACATCAGAACGACACTTAATGTTTATAACATTGGGGAAAGAGTGAGCGAATACAAAAGAAAATGGATAAAATATACATACATCAAAAAAAGTTTTGCATCACCTCGTTTCCGAGAGTTCCGGAACCTGTACAGAAAATTGGAATAGAGATCAACATAAACATCATTTCCGCCCTTTTTATTGATAATGAAAACCATACATTCCATGTAGTACCACCGCGCAGCGAGACCTTCAGCGGTGGTGGTCCAGATTGCTGCACACACCGGTTCCTCTAATATCAAGTAGCACGTCCTCTTGCATTGATGCATGCATGTATTCGTCGTGGCATACTATCTACAAGTTCGTCAAGGCACTGTTGGTCCAGTTTGTCCCACTCCTAAACGGTGATTCGGCGTATATCCCTCAGAGTGGCTGGTGGATCACGTCGTCCATAAACAGCCCTTTTCAGTCCATCCCAGGCACGTTTGATAGGGTTCGTGTATGGCCACTCTAGTCGAGCGATGTCGTTATCCTGAAGTAAGTCATTCACAAGATGTGCACGATGGGGGCGCGATTTGTCGTCCACGATATGGTTGCACTATCGGCCGGAGGATGCCATTCGCGTATCGTACAGCCGTTACGCCGCCTTCCATGACCACCAACGGCGTACGTCGGCCCCACATAATGCCACCTCAAAACAGCAGGTGACCTCCTGTTTGCTGCAGTCGTTGGACAGTGTGTCTAAGGCGTTCGGACTGACCGGGTTGCCTCCAATCACGTCTCCGACGATTGTCTGGTTGAAGGAATATGCGACACTCATCGGTGAAGAGAACGTGATGCCAATCCTGAGCGGTCCATTTGGCATGTTATTGGGCCCATCTGTACCGCGCTGCATGGTGACGTGGTTGCAAAGATGGGCTTCACCAAGGACGTCGGGAGTGAAGTTGGGCATCATGCAGCCTATTGCGCAGAGAGTCGTAATACGACGTCGTGTGGCTGCGCGAAAAGCATTGTTCAACATGGTAGCGCTGATGTCAGGGTTCCTCCGATCCATAATCCGTAGGTAGCTGTCATCCACTGCAGTAGTAGCCCTTGGGTGGCCTGACCGATGCATGTCATCGACAGTTACTGTCTCTCTGTATCTTCTCCATGTCCGAACAACAACGCTTTGGTTCACTCCAATGATGATGATGTTTGGTTTGTGGAGAGCTCAGCTGCGCGGTTATCAACGCCCGTACAAATTCCCAACCTTTGCTCAGTCCAATCTCGCCACTTTCATGAATGATGGTTTACTCGTAGGCGCATGGAAACTTCCCTTGTTGAGAGCCCTTCCTGGCACAAAGTAACCGTGCGGACGCGATCGAACCGCGGTATTGACGGCCTAGGCATGGTTTAACTACAGACAATATGAGCCGTGTTCCTCCTTGCAGGTGGAATGACTGGAACTGATCGACTGTCATGCATGGTTATTTACATCTTTGAGCGGGTTTGGTGACATCTCTGAATAGTCAAAGAGATTGTGTCTGTGATACAATCTCCAAAGTCAACGTCTGTCTTCAGGAGTTCTGGGAACCAGGGCGATGCAAAACTTTTTTGGTGTGTGTATTGACAGAGTGAGTGAAGACAGATTGCGTAAGACAGACAAGTCTTTGTACGCGAAATGGAAGAAGAGATCCTGGAAGAGCTAGCAAAAGATAGGACCGACTGTGAATGTGACGTGTGAATTGGTAATTGTTAAGTGTGGAAGAAGAAGAAAAAGAATTTGAAACAGATTTTCATTTGCAGTATGTCCAAGATCAAAAACACGTTGCTAGCCGGAAACTAACTCATACTTTTTCATTTCATTTTAATGTAAAAACTTTTTATGCCTGAACCGCAATTTTTGGTATACAACTACAGCACGATGACTACTTTCATTTGTTTTCTACAGTCGTCTTCAGTTCGTTCAAATCGTAAAAAAAAACAGTGAACATGCATCATTAACTACAGTTATCCAGTGAAATGCATTCATATTGTGGACCAAAAAGATTAGAACAGTGTCTAGTTAAACTCTTCAGCATGATCGCCCAAGTTGTAAACCATCATCTCGCAAGGTGACGGTGATAAAGAAGGAAAACTGCCAGTTGCATGAGAAAAACTTGTACCACATGCCCGTGATTTTCAATTGTACAGCAGGCACTGTACTGAGAACAGTATAAGCAACATTACAGGTAGTGTCATTTATTCCATTGCATGGTTTACTAAAAAGCGATCCAACATAAATTAGTCATCTTTATAAAATGTGCCCAAGGGATGACTAAAAGTAAAATGTCACAAGTCTAACCTGACTGGCAGGACGCTTCAAAAGTAACCGGCATGTGATGCAAGATTTACTAAGAATCTGGCAATTTTCCTTCTTTACTACCGTCATCTTACGAGATTATGGTTTACAGCTTGGCTTGCTCATGACGAAGTTTTTAACTACATACTGTCATTGTCTCGTTGGGCACAATACGAATGCATTTTAGTTAAGGATAATGTTTTTCAATACATGTTCGCCGTTTTTCTACGATTTGAACGATCTGAAGGTATTTGTAGTAAACAACCGCAACGAGTCATCGTGCTTTAATTTTTTGTACACTGAGAATTTTGGTCTAGGCATAAAAATTTTTTATTTTAATATTATATTTAATAAGTGAGATTAGAAATAATAGTGCACCGCTTTTCGCCGGGATTGTGGGGTGGTTCCTTGGAACAGGACACATTCTTTGTTGATCCCAGAGCACGGCCTCAGCTGAACACCTCGCCGAAGAGACCGTACTTCCAAAGTTCTTTTTTTCGCACAGTTCACGCCTCCAACACGGCATCGCTGTGTCCTTTACCTGTCCCCTTACATTTGGAGAATCCCGAGCCGGAGACGGCGCTCCAGATACGGAGGACGGCCCAGCAAAGGGCTGGCTGGCGCGCCCAGCAGGTATGAAGGCGAGGTAATTGGCGCGCCCAGTTCCCAGCGTAAATCACAGCGTCCCGGTCCCTTGCCGCCGGCTGCTTCCATTCACTACGCCACAATGGCACGTTTAGCGAGCGCCTCCGTACCTGCCCGTGTGGCCCCTCTCGCCTCACCTCCCCCACAACACACACACAAATAGAGGTAGTTGAGGTGGTCCACGACCACGACGTCCAGTACCAGACAGAGCAAATATTTCGATTACAGTACTCCTAAAGCAAGGAAAGCGTTTCTGAAGAAGAGAAATTTGTTAACATCGAGTATAGATTTAAGTGTCAGGAAGTCGTTTCTGAAAGTATTTGTATGCAATGTGGCCATGTATGGAAGTGAAACATGGACGATAACTAGTTTGGACAAGAAGAGAATAGAAGCTTTCGAAATGTGGTGCTACAGAAGAATGCTGAAGATTAGATGGGTAGATCATATAACTAATGAGGAGCTATTGAATAGGATTGGGGAAAAGAGAAGTTTGTGGCACAACTTGACTATAAGAAGGGATCGGTTGGTAGGACATGTTATGAGGCATCAAGGGATCACCAATTTAGTATTGGAGGGCAGCGTGGAGGGTAAAAATCGTAGAGGGAGACCAAGGGATGAATACACTAAACAGATACAGAAGGATATAGGTTGCAGTATGTACTGGGAGATGAAGAAGCTTGCACAGGATAGGGTAGCATGGAGAGCTGCATCAAACCAGTCTCAGGACTGAAGACCACAACAACACAACAACAACAACTCCTAAAGCCATAAAACTTGTTGTTCTTTCGTGATTCACTCTATGGGTGGATACAACCAGTACGCTCACGAGTGTCCTTTCATTTTAATACTCATCGTCATCTCACACTATCATCTACCATATGACATTCACTGTCATATTTGCATATTAATGACCTAAAATCTGTTACATTAACAGATGCCAAGTTTGTCTTATTTGCACGTGATACAAACATTGCAATATATATTAAATCAAATATAAATTTAGAAAGGGCAGCTAATTAAATTTTTACTGACATTAATAAGTGGTTCATAGCCAACTCACTGTCATTGAACTTTGAAAAGACCCACTATGTGCAGTTCAGAACTTCCAAGAGATTTCCTTCTGGTGTGTGTATAAAATGTGATGACATGGAAATAGGAGAAGTTGAGAGTGTAAAATTCTTGGGATTACAACTTGATAATAAATTCAGTTGGGAGCAACATACTAACGAACTGCTAAATCGCCTAAACAAGTGTGTGTTTGCAGTGCGAATGATGTCAGATATAGGAGATATAAATATAAAAAACACTGGCATATTTCGCTTATTTTCTTTCCATTATGTCCTATGATATCGTATTTTGGGGTAACTCCACAAACAGAGAAAAAATTTTTAGAGTACAGAAGCATATAATAAGAGTAATGAGTAGTGTAAATCCAAGAACATCATCTCGAAACCTATTCAAAGAACTGGCCATATTAACCACAGCTTCTCAGTATATTTACTCCTTAATGAAGTTTGTTGTAAATAATACGTCTCTTTTTCCAGATAACTTCTTAGTACACAGTATCAATACTAGGAATAAGAACAATATACATAAAGATTGAAAATCACTTACTCTTGCCCAGAAAGTAGGCCAGTATTCAGCTACGCTTTTTTCAATAAGTTACCAGCAACCATTAAGAGTTTAGTTTCAGACAAGGCAAAATTTAAATATAATTTACAAGAATTTTTGGTGGTCAACTCCTTCTATTCCATCCACGAGTTTCTCAACAAGTGCAGTAGACCATTTTAATGAAAATTTATTAAACTTTTATTTTTGACAATACTTGGTTGTAACTGCCAAGTAACTACCAACTGTGTGAATGATGAATGTATGGAAAGGAGATGTAAGTCTTAAGTCTGTAAATAGTGGAAGTTTAATTTTAAATCTTGTACATACTCTGACTGTTCTTAACTGAGGATCACTGAATTTAATTCGTGTGAATAATTTTACTGTTTATTGACTGAGGATCATTAAAATTAATGAAACTCAAGTTTTTCTAATTACATTTTTGTAATGTGTTTATCTGACATGTTCCACACCCAGGAGGATTCCCTCTTTCATGGGTCTATGGTATGAATAATTAATCTAATCTAATCTAAACTGCTGGATAAAGGCCTTCTATAGAACTACAGTATTCAGCAGTTCAGGCCCTCCCAGTAACGTGGAGTAAGGTCGTCGCATTGGACGGAGATTATGTTGTGAAAGTGTTTTATAGCCAAAGAGTGTGGAATAATATGGTGTATTGGAATCCTGAATAAAACCAACCTTCTTTCAGAAATAAAAAAAAAAAAACAAAAAACTGTGTTGCATTACTTACTGAACACCCCTCGTAATAATCTTCTCGGGATGGTCGATGAAAGCCACATATAACACTTATATTCGTCGTAAGTGTTTGTAAAATATTGATATGTAAATTTTTCGTAAAAACATTTTTAGTAGTATTTTTCCTTTGGTGATCGTAGGTCCTTGGGTGGCATTTAGAAGATGATGAAATCCATCCCGGTTGGTTCCACTCGTTTATTGTTACCTTTGGGAATGAGTAAGTGTGCAGAAGAATAACAAGTCAAATCGCGCTTTGAAATTGCTACCAATTGATAATTCCCTCGGTTATGACAGGGTGATGCCGTGCTTAAGTCAGAGGACGGTACAGGGATATTTTCATAGAATAGGACTCTTCGTACAAAACCACTCTATTACGAAAATATTGCTGGTTTATTTCTTTTAATAGTTGAAAATACAGCACTGGAAAAAGTAGAAGTAAATATCCTTTCTGCCCCGTTGTGGTACTCAGATCCTTAGTAACATAATTATTCAGAAATTGCTTTTGATAAATTGATCTACAACTGCATGCATACTCATAGACACTGTGAAGTGCATGGCAGACGGTGGTGAGACGCGGTATATTCCTGGTTTCCTAAATACTTCTTAAGTAGGTTGTCAAGGGATAATAGTCGGTGTGTTAAATTTTTTCAGCTTCTCCATGGGTCAAACAAACCTGTGCCCTTCGTGCTGTCCTTCTTTGTATACTTTCAGTGTACCCTGTTACTCCTATTTGATACGGATTGCCGGCCGCTGTGGCCGAGCGGTGCTAGGCACTTCAGTCCGGAACCGCGCTGCTGCTACGGTCGCAGGTTCGAATCCTGCCTCGGGCATGGATGTGTGTGATGTCCTTAGGTTAGTCAGGTTTAAGTAGTTCTAAGTCTAGGGGACTGATGACCTCAGATGTTAATTCCCATAGTGCTTAGAACGATTTGAGCCATTTTTGGTATGGATCCTACACACTAGAGCAATAGTCTAGGATGGGTCGGACGAGTACTACTCAAGCAATCTTCTTTGTAGACTGCTTTCATTTCCCTAGTATTCTACATATGAATCGGAGTTTGAAAGCTGCTTCATCTACGACTGAGCTTATGTGATCATTCCATTTCATATGCCCACAAGTTTTTACGTACAGGTATTTGTAATACAATTGTGGCTCGTTGATACAGTAGTCATAGAATAGTATGTTCTTTTCTTTTTGTGAAGTGATCGATTTCACATTTCCGAACATTTAAACCAAGCTGGCAATCGTCACACCACTTTGGAATATTAGCAGGCTCTTACTGGGTATTTATACTGCCTTGTTCAGACAGTACTTCATTATACGAGGGTCACTCCAAAAGAAATGCACACGATTTTTTTAATAAAATCCATCTTTCATTCTACATGTCTGAAAGTTTTACAGTGTGTAGATACATCCTTTAGGAACAATATTTTCATTTCTCCACGTAATTTCCATCCCTCTCAACTGCCTTACGCCACCTTGAAACCAGCGCCTGTATACCCGCACGGTAAAATTCTGGACCAACCTGTTGGAGCCACTGTTTGGCAGCGCGCACAAGGGAGTCATCATCTTCAAACCACAAAGAGAGTCTTTCACTTTCCCAGAGGTAAGATAGTCACATGGAGCCAGGGCAGGACTGTAAGGCGAGTGTTTCAGTGTTGTCCATCCGAGTTTTGTGATCGCTTCCATGGTTTTTTGACTGACATGCGGCCGTGCATTGTCGTGCAACAGCAAAACATCTTTCATTTGCCGATGTGGTCGAACACGACTCAGTCGAGCTTGAAGTTTCTTCAGTGTCGTCACATATGCATCAGAAGTTATGGTGGTTCCACTTGGCATGATGCACACAAGCAAGAGTCCTTCGGAATCGAAAAACATCGTAGCCAAACTTTTCCAGCAGAAGGTGTGGTTTTGAATTTTTTTTTTTTTTTTTTGGCGAATTTGCATGAGGCCACTCCATTGATTGCCTCTTCGTCTCTGGTGAAAAATGATGGGGCTATGTTTCATCACCTGTCACAATTCTTCCAAGAAATTCATCTCCACCACTCTCATACTGTTCCGAAAGTTCGCTGCATACCGTTTTTCTTCTTTCTTTGTGAGCCCCTGTCTACATCCTGTGAACCCACCTGGCACAAACCTTTTTTAACGTCAACACTTTCAGTATTCTGCAAACACTTCCTTCCCCTATCCCAACGTAGCATGACAATTCATTAACTGTGATGGTTTTGTCAGCAGTCACCAATTCGCTAACTCTCTGCACATTGTCTGGATTGTGTGCAGTACGAGGCCTGCAGCTACGAGGACAATCCTCAATATTGCCGTGCCCACTTTCATCACGTAACCTGCTTGACCACCGACTAACTGTACTGTGATCGACAGCAGCATCTCCATACACCTTTTTCAATCTCTTGTGGATGCTTTCCACTGTCTCGTTTTCACACAGGAATTCTATGACAGCACGTTACTTCTGACGAACGTCAAATGTAGCAGCCATCTTGAAGACATGCTGTGATGGCGCCACTCACGGGGACAGGTTGAACTAAGTTTGAAAACTAGCCGGAAGGATGTATCTACACACTGTAAAACTTTCACACATGCAGAATTAAAACTGTAATTTTACAAAAATTGTGTGCATTTCTTTTGGAGGTAACAGCATAATGTGTGTAGTACGGTTTGCCGCTGTGAATAGTACTTTGCTCTTGAAAAACTTGTGTGGACCATTGTAACACTACTATCGTAGTCTAACGTCCGGAAATTGAGACCGCAGTGCATCCGTCGGCGTCTGTTCTCGCCGCTAAGGCGACTGCTCGCTGACTGCGCCAGATGTTTACCGCGTTCCTCCGCTCGCAGGTGCTCCGTCTCGCAGTTTTTCTGTCCGCAGAGGGCAACGCGACAGCGGCGTTCAAAGGCTGCGCTACAGACCGCCGTTTTCTTCTTGTAAATTTCTCACCCGTCTCGGGAAACACAAAGCGCAACGAAACCTCGGGTTATAATATTGTGCGAAGGCATGTCAGAGAGGGGAAAGTCTATCGCAAAGGCCATAGGGGATAAAAAGCGCCATATTTCATGCGGGAACGGAAATCTCACGTTGAATTAAATATCATCAAAGGGGTTTACGGCAGCCATATGACACCGCGACGAAGGGTAGAGAAAGCGGGACCACACTCTTTCCCCTTTTTCCCGCAGGCTGCTTCAATAAACTGCCTCGTATAAAATTTCTACTGTCTGAGAAGTGACATGGCGATAGAGAAAGCTACTTCTAATTGTTAAAAGATTTTAATGCCACATCAAATCTTATTTTACGTTCTGCTTTTGAATAATTGCATTTTCTGGTGGTCAGATTTCTATTTTATTTTATATGCGTTGGTTTCTTACAACCTGTCCACTTTTGGAAAGATGAGAGACATAAAATGTAGGAAATGTAAGGAAACGTGACATGACAACAGCTGCATGGACATCAGTATACTAGCTAACAGCGACATTCCGCATACCACCTTGTGTCTGTTCCACGTGATTTTCTTATCACCGCGGTTGCTCACCTTCTAGAACTAAGATAAACGCAAGAATATTACACGGTTGGAATGCATTCCAAAACAAGTACCTTGGCAACACAGATTACTTCAGTATAAAACGTGACAGCTTTCCCTAAAAAATTCCACCAACACACCACAGAAACGACTTACATTCCGAAACAATAATACTTCTGCCAGCCACTTCTAAAAACAGACAGGACAATTCAGAGACAATAATTTTTATTTCGTTAGGAGGCATCAAAAGAAGCACAGGTTAGCGCTCTTCACTGCATCCTCCGGGGGATACCATCTGGAGCTCCGTGTGCCTGTTTGCGAACGACGTAATTGTGTAGAAGAAGGTGACATCTCTGGAAGCTTGTTACGAGATGCAAAGAGACCTTCAGTTGCGCCGGCCGCTCTGACCGAGCGCTTCTAGGCGCTTCAGGCCGGAACCACGCGGCTGCTATGGTCTCAGGTTCGAATCGTGCCTCGGGCATGCATGTGTGTGATGTCCTTAGGTTAGATAGGTTTAAGTAGTCCTAAGTCTAGCGGACTGATGACCTCAGATATTAAGTCCCATAGCGCTTAGAGCCATTTGAACCATTTGTTCCATTGCTGAGCGCATCTTACAGATATTGACAGTAGACTCTAGATGTAAATAAATATTTTTTGAGAAATTATTATTTGACGCAATAGCTGTATGTCGCTTCTTTATTAAAAATATGTTTCGGTCAAACAACAACACCGAGCGAGGTGGCGCAGTGGTTAGCACACAGGACTCGCATTCGACAGGACGACGGTTCAATCTCGCGTTCGGACATCCTGATTCAGGGTTTCGGTGATTTCCCTTAATCGCTTCAGGCAAATGCCGGGATGGTACCTTTGAAAGGGCACGGCCTATTTCCTTCGCCATGCTTCCCCTAATCCAATGAGACCGATGACTTCGCTGTTTGGTCTCTTCCCCAAACAACCCCTCCCCCCCCCCCCCCCCTCTCGGAGTATCAGTATCAGTTCAAACAACATACCATCCTCAGCCAATAAGAACATTAATCACTAGGCATGCATAAAAACAGGATCATTTGTATCTAATTTCAATATATTTATCAGTTCAACAATTATACAATTCAGGAAAGCACCCGAATTACCGAATTATACACTATGTGATCAAAGGTATCCACACGCCAGTTAGTTCAACTGGTTCAAATGGCTCTGAGCACTATGGGACTTAACATCTGAGGTCATCAGTCCCCTAGAACTTAAAACTACTAAAACCTAAGGACATCACACACATTCATGCCCGAGGCAGGATTCGAACCTGCGAACGTAGCGGCCGCGCGGTTCCAGACTGTAGCGCCTAGAACCGCTCGGCCACCCCGGCCGGCACGCCAGTTAGTGGGCATTAATAAGATCTATTCAGTTCTTCGCTTTTATAACCGCCATAACTCTGCTGGAGGCACATTCTTTGAGCTGTTTGACAGTATGTAAAAGAACAGAACTCCATACTTCCTTATGAAAAGAAACCAGAGAACCTAGTAATGTTAGACGCTGCGGTCTTGAGCGGAGTCGAGGAACTAACTTATCCAAAAGGTGTTCCATTGGATTCAAATCGGGACTCTGATGAAACAGACCCTCGTGCCCAGCACTACCTCCTCCTTGGCACAGCATATGAAGGCGGGTAACGTTCTCCAGGCATTTGTCAAACCTAAACAAATGGTTCAAATGGCTCTGAGCACTATGAGACTTAACTGCTGAGGTCATCAGTCCCCCAGAACTTAGAACTGCTTAAACCTAACTAACCTAAGGACATCATACACATCCATGCCCGAGGCAGGATTCGCACCTGCGACCGTAGCGGTCGCGCGGTGCCAGATTGTAGCGCCTAGAACCGCTCGGCCAGTCCGGCCGGCCAAACCTAAACACTTGCACAGTATTTTCACGGGGTGCATCGTGACTCATTACTCCAAATCGCTCGTTAGCAATCATCCACTCTCCACTGGCGTCGCCCTTTACACCACCTCAAGAGACATATTACAAAAAATGTGGGGCTTTAGAGGAGCCAGTTCTACCGTTGTACCCCTATACACAGCCATAGTGCTCGGCTGACTGAAGGTCACACTTTGGAACCCATGAGTTATTCCATCCGCTAATTTAACGCAATTTTCTGTAACCACGATTCGTAACGCTCGACGGTCTCTGTGCGACAGTGCATGATCTCCCACGCGTCTTACTTAGCTGTGGTTGTTCCTTTCAGTTGCGGCATCATAATCACATCACCAACAGGCGACTTGGGCTACCTTAGCAGTGTTGAAATGCCCCCGCTGTATTTGTTGCTAAGTGATAACCAGTCTCTAGCCCACGTTTTCTGGCTCATTTCATTTGGGAACGACGCATGGGATGAATGGTTGACACTAGACTTCAGTACGAGATTTTCTCGTCGTGGTCATTTCGCGAGACGTGTGTGGGAGGAAGTAATGCATTGTCCGCTTTCAGAATTTCAACAATAAACGTTCCCCTGACGAGCAACTTCGACTGAACCATCCCGTGTCGAAACGAGTTACGCGTTTCTGGATGTTCTCTCTCTCTCTCTCTCTTTCGCTCTCTCTCATCTATTAACCCAACACGGTAAGAATCCAGACTGACGAGCAACACTCAAGAACAAGTCTTACCAAAATTTCGTAATACACTTCTTTCACGGTTGAATTAGATTTTCTTAACAAACTAACCGATATTTTTCATGCTCTTCCAGTGTGCGACGCTATACGTGAAGCGTTCTGCAGCGCCATGTTGTTTACTGTTAAAACTCCGAGGACTGTGGATTCCAAGGACAGTCATATTATTGTTTCCTCTAACATGTACGAGGAGTAGAACTTTAATAATGGCAACTATTTATTTACAGCTCGTACAAAACAGATACGTGTTTCAAAGTTTTACTGACCTTCAAAATAGTCACCAGCATTGTGTATAACACGTTGCCAGCGATGTGGAAGTCGTAGGATACTTTTAGCAGTGCCACTTGTGTTGACAGTACGAGCGGCGCGGTCTATTGACCGACGAATTTGTACCGGTTCTGAAGCGAATGCCATTAAGTGTTTCTTTCAGCTTAGAAGTCGAGTTGAACTGACGAGGGCTTAAGTCAGGGGAGTGCAGTACGTGGTATAGCATTTAGCAGCCCCATCAGTCAAACAAATCAGTGACAGCTTGCACTGTACGTGCTTCAGCATTGTCCTTCAAAATGATGGTCAGTTCCTGCAGAAAGTGTCATCACTTTTTCTCTTATCTAGTCGTAGGTAGTGTTCCAAAAATGAACAGCATAGAGACAGAAGTGATGACACTTTCTGAAGGACCTGACCATCATTTTGCAGGACAATTCTCAAGCACGTACAGAGCAAGCTGTTACTAATTTGTTTGCCTGATGGGGCTACTATTATGTGCTATACCACCTACTGACTTAAGCCCTCGTAAGGTCAACTCGAACCCTAAACTGAAGAAAACACTTCAAGGCATTCGTTTCAGATCTGCTACAAATTCGTCGGGCAATAGACCGCGCCACTCGTACTGTCAACACAATTGGCACTGCTAAGAGTACCCTACGACTTCCACATCGCTGGCAGCGGGTTACACACAATGCTGGTGACTACTTTGAAGATCAGTAAAACTTTGAAACACGTATGCATTTTGTACGAGCTGTAAATATATAGTTGCTACTATTAAAGTTCCAACCCTCGTACATCGTGAAGAGATGATGATGGTAATGACAGAACTATTCGAGCTCATATAGAGTGATATTTTTTCGCCTTTGACGCTCGTCCACACCACCGCGCCACACTTTATTAGTAATTGGATCAATAATGTGACAAAAATAACAGTGTAATCGGAACTATCCTCAGCCACTTAAGGAAATTTGTATTGCGAAGATATATCCGTGGATGTAGAATCTATCAGGAATATATATAGTATCTATAAAATTACCGATGAAAAGCTGTAAAGTTAAGTGAAGTCTTGAATTACGTTTTTACTATCGAGGCTGAGTGTAATATTAAAAGATTACTCGTATTCGAAAGATTTTGGGCTTCCGTCAATGGCCAGCAACAAGAACACTTTTTTCCACCTCCTTGAAGATAGATGTCCAGAAGCAAAAAAATAAGTAACGCGTCTGACAGTTTAGACGGTCCACACAAAGATGGCGTAGGCGACTGGGTAATTCAGGCAGGCATCAACCGTGCGAAGCTCCTGGGAGCTGGCATGAAAAGGGTCGGGAGGGTGGGTGATATCTACCTTCTCTCTCCTCACAACAACAACAATAGGAGCAATAGAAAAATGGTGTACTCGTTTGAAATGTCAATATTTTTTGGTGTACTAGTATTATTTATTACTTTCGGCAACTTAAAATCCACTGCTGAACACATGTCTTCTTCAAGTTTTCTGCGTGCGTGGTGGTATTTCTGTGACTGTTATTATTTTGTGCAATTTTTCCTTCTATGTGTTGGTTTCACATTGATTTATTCTTATTGTAATTTATTGTGACGCCTTTTTACAAACGTGCTCTATTATTTTTCTCCCATCATTTACTGAAATTCATCTGTACAGAGTCGAACAGTACTGTATTCTGAGCAGTACGATTCTGGTTCAAATATTTTCAGATAACCCTTCTTTTTTCCAGTTCAGGGATCTGAAAACTTCCACTAGCGCTGCTGATATCAGTCTTGATGATGACGTATCTCCTTGCCTAACTTTTCTTTCATATCTGAATTTCATATCTGAATTTCGTATTCTAAACGAAGCTGTAGTAGGCCTGCTGATGTAGATATTCTTCAACTGGCTAACATAGGTCAAGTTAGTGCCTTGTTTTTGAAGATCCGTTTCTCATGTTTTGTTGCCGGTCTGTGTGGCCGAGCGGTTCTAGGCGCTTCAGCCTGGGACCGCGCTACGGCTACGGTCGCAGGTTCAAATCCTGCCTCGGGCATGGATGTGTGTGATGTCCTTAGGTTAGTTATGTTTAAGTAGTTCTAAGTTCTAGGAGACTAACGACCTCAGACGTTAAGTCTCATAGTGCTCAGAGCCATTTGAACCATTTTCTCATAGCGCTCAGAGCCATTTGAACTATTTTTGCTTATATTCCCGTGGGCAACAGGTCAGGTTTTGAAGTGAGGGCACGTAGATGCAGAACGGTTAACCTATACTGACAGGCGTAGTCCACTTAGTGGTGTATTTACGACTCTGCAGAAAACATCAGGTAGTAAATTATGTGACATGTTTGTGTGAAGACTGTTCGAGACAGAGTAAAAGAAACCAACACATTGAAGTGTGTGCATATCAAGGTGGCACATATAAAAATATCCACACTTACACCCGTTACACCGTGTATAATGTGTTGAAAGTAAGAATCGCCCAAAAAATATTTCGTGTACCTTAGTATAGGCTCCTAACTTACGCCATCTGCCTCAGGTGTAGATAAAGAGCTGGGTTGCCTGTCTTAAGGCGCATGAAATGTTTTCTGGGCCAGTTTTATTTTGCCCGCACTGTATTTATTGGTAGGTTCTTGTGAAACTGAAATCGCATTATCAGGGATATTCCTTAAACGTAAAGCCGTCATCAGCATGATGGCTCATTTGATGACTGCAGTGTTTTACTAGCACTTGTCGTGTTGGACATAGTAGTCTTCTTATGAATTTTAAAATGACTTTCACAAACAGAGAACCGATTGCAATTTAACGTGCATTACCAACCACAGTGCGGCTTAGCATTGTTCACATTAACACCTCATGCCTTGAAGTGAAAGGTGCAACAAACGACAGGAAAAATGTTATAGATTTTTAGCGTTACACTCACACACCTAGCCACCGACGTTACATAATACTCATAGCCGTTATTCTACTCAAATGGTAGTGATACTTTGAGAATTAGATACCTCATGTTGCGAAGAAGACGTTTATCGGAGTATAATCAGCTGGTTTAGAAGCAGTGGAAATTAAATGCGAAGTGTACAAAATTTTCCTACGTGGGACGCGTGGCACAATTAACTTGAATAGTGACATAATAAAGTGACACGGAAGACGTCGAAGTAAGGCTCAATCTTGTGTGCCGACTACTACTCCTGTAAAAAACATGTAAGTGTGTGACACTTGTTACCACCACTGCATCTCTGCACCTATCCTTAGAAATAGTGCTTGGCCACCCCACACAGCAGGAACACCTCACAATGAAGTAAAAATCCTAGAAATGCAGCTGGTTATATTTATTATTTAAGGGTCACATAACCATAGGGAAGTTGCAGGACATTAGAGCCGTCAAAATGTAAGTCATATCGAGAATACATCATGTAATGTAACCAAGTGAATAATCGATAATGAATAACACAGAGCAATTTTCTGAAAATTGTAGCAGACCAAAATGAAATGACTCAAATATTCGCGGGAGTTGCATTTAATCAGAAAACAGCAGGAAGCAAAAATGAATAATACCTGCACATCTGAGCAGCAAACAAAAGCAAGATAAGTGAAATAAATATTTAATATAGACAACTGAGCATTGAAGATACGTAACCAAATGAGTTAAATGCGACCTGCTCGGAAGACGAACTTTGCCATTGCCTGATCGAAGGAGCAGGTAAAGTGAGAGGGCGTCGGTCAGTACCAGACGAGAGCTGGGAAGTTATTCTCTCCAGTCCAAATTCTCTTCTGAACTCCCACAGTACCCAAGCTCCTCTCGGACGAGAGACTGATTGTTGCGGCCAATCTGACAAAGAATATGTTCTCTTTCCTACATAAAAGGAAGGGAAAACAGCAGAAACTACCCATGCATCATTACGATTGGTGACGTTGGTACTGCTTTCGAACAGTGTCTTCTTATTGGTCAGTAGCGTCGTCGCATCTGGTGGAGGGGACGATATTTTCGATTGGACAGTCCGTAATTTTGGGGCTAAGCAACGACTTTCTCATGCCAGGGAAGCGCTGGTAAGTGGCTCGTCTTTGATGTGTGAACGAAAGACAAATTTCCACCTGAGGCACCCTTAAGGGGAAAACTGTGGCGAGTGACGGGTCCACGTCTGTGGTGAGCGGGTTAGCGCCAGGAAGTATTTCGGGAAACAGGACCAGTTTCCGCGAAAATTGGCTGACACCCAGGAGGCACTGGTTTCCTGCTTTTGAGGCACAGTGAAAGGCCTTCTGCCGAGCTTACAGGACTGCTGAGTCCTCCAGATCCACTCCCTTCTGACGAGAAATCGAATACTTTCCACTTCCAGCAAAAATGTTCCCATCTCACACGCTTGTTTAATGCTGAAATAAAATCGCAAAGCAATATATGACAGTCATAATACAGCCGGTCAGGTCGAACTTATTGAGGACTTTGATTAAATTCAATCTGGCGTTAGAAATGGTCAAATACGTGTTTATACCATGCGAAAATGTAACGGGAATGCTGAAATAAACCCGAACTAGCGGACATTTGAAGAAATGTATGCAATATCGTGCAAAATCCTTCTTAAAACATATCAGGTTTCGGTTTATTACGTAATTACCAGAGATATTCTTGACTTGTGTATATTGCACCCTGGTGCAGATCGGGAGATTAAAAGTAGACGGTTGACAGCACACTCTGAAGTTTGTACGAAGGATTTTCATAAAGAAAACTGTCTAAAATACTGTTATGTAATTATTTATTAACAGGTGCACCTCTACTGTCCTGTTACACATTGAAATCCCCATGCCACATTACCGCAGATTGCCACTACCGTAGCCAATGGCCCCAACACGTTGACAAAGTCGAGTATCTTACTATACTTTGTTTTCAGCAGCAACGGAAATGATGCAGTTGTTTCAAATTTATCGAGATTTCTTCTTTAGTCATCTGCATGAGTCTGACACAGCTGCAACAGCGCCGAATACCAACTACCGCGTGATGTTCCGCTTTATCAAAGGGCTGTCGTGACTTTGTTTTCGGCCCTGCAGTGGCGACCTGCGGCACTGTGGGGTGGCGATTTCAGTGAATACGAGGACTACTGTCAAGTACTCGCAAACAAACTAAACATACACTGAGCTGAAAGAAGTCATGGGATACCGCCTAATATCCTGTAGTACCTCCTTTTGCCAAGCGTAGCCCAGCATGGGCTTAACAAGTCCCCTGAAGAACAATGAACCATGCTGCCTCTATGGGCGTCTATAATTGCGAAAGAGTTGCCGGGGCAGGATTTTGCGCAGTACTGACCATTAGATTATGTCCCATGAATATTCGATGGGTTTCATGTCGTGCGATCTGGGTGGCCAAAGCATTCGCTCAAATTGCCCAGAATGTTCTTAAAAACAATCAGGAACAATTGTAGCGCGGTGACATGGCGCATTGTCATCCATAAAAGTTCCATCGTTGTTTGGAAACATGAAGTCCGTGAATGGCTGCATATGGTTTCCAAGTAGCAATACATAACCATTTCCAGTCAATGATAAGTTCAGTTGGCCCACACCATTATGGAGCCAACATCAGCTTTCAAAGTACCTTTTTGACAACTTGGGTCCATGGCTTCGTACGGTCTGCGGCACACTCGAACCCTACCATCAGCTCTTACCAACTGAAATCGGGACTCATCTGACCAGATCATGCTTTGGCAGTGGTCTAGGATCCAAACAATATGGTCACGAGCATAGGAGAGGAGCTGCGAGCGACGTCGTGCTCTTAGCTAACAGCAAAGACACTCGTGCCGTTCATCTGCTGTCATAGCCCGTTAACGCGAAATTTCGTCACACTCACCTAACGGATACTTTTGTCATATAGAGGGGTCCAAAAAAATGTATCCACTGTTTAAAAATCCATAAATGGCAAACTAATTGACGGAGTGGTCTCATCTATGGTAGTGTAATAGTTAGTAGTTCCGGCAATCGCAGCACAAGCGTTGTATTGCATTGTTTTGCTTTGTCAGATGGCAGTCGCCAGATAGTCAGTGTTTTGTTATTAGTTGCACCTACTTACTCGAGTAAACATGGCTGGCGCAAGGCTAACATTCGATGAAAGGAAGTCAGTTTTGAAGTAGTATTTTAGGTACGAAAACATTAATGAGGTTCAACGGCAACGGCGAAATGAGTATCAAACAGAGCCATCGACACGTTTAATGATTCGCTGCATTCGAGACAAAATTGGAAGCCGAAGGCTGTGTTAAAAATGTACACAAACAACGATCTGGACGACCTGCAACAGTGACAAGTCCAGATAACTCCCGTTGTGTGTTAACAAAAATTCACTCGCTCACCACAGAAGTCTGTGAGACAGTGTGCCCGTGAAACTGGTGGGAGTCGCTCAAGTGTTCGGCGAATTTTGAAGACAGCAAAGTGGAAGTGCTACATCCCACGACTGCTACACGCAATGAACGAGGACGACCCAGATCGTAGAATGGAGCACTGCGAGTGGTTTACTAACATGGTGCGCAACGATGAACAGTTTGCAGAGATGATTGTGTGGTCTGATGGGGCACAGTTCAAACTCAAAGGTACAGTAAATCGCCACAACTGCATCTACTGGGACGCCGACAATCCGAACCTCCATGTAGACAAAGCCGTGAATTTGGCAGGAGTAAATGTGTGGTGAGGGTTGTCTTACTGGGGCTGGATTGGGCCATTCTTCTTTGACGGCACAGTTACCGGTGAGGTGTACCTTCAGAAGCTTCAGACATCCATTTTACCTGCCATCCGAGACTTGTATGGAGGCGGAAGAGTTTAATTTCAACAAGGTGGTGCCCCAGCCCACTACCAAAATCGTGTTAGGGCGTATCTCGAGGAAAATTTACCAGGACGATGGATAGGCCATAGAGGTGCTGTGGAGTATCCACCACGTTCCCCAGACCTAACTCCTCTGGAATTTTACCTGTGGGGAACACTAAAGGACGTTGTTTATCGACAAAAGCCGCGCACATTTGATGAACTTCGAGAATCCACCGTACATTCATGTGCAAATATCCAACTGAATACGTTGCAGTCAGTAGTTCGCGTAGCAGTTAGGCGGCATTGTTTGTGTGTGAATGTTAATGGTGATCATTTCGAATACCTACAGTGATATCTTTAAGCTGGACTTTAAGCTACACGTTCACCAAAAATGAGGCAACTCCGCCAATTAGTTTGCAAGTTATGGACTTTTATGCAGTGGATACATTTTTTGGACCCCTCTTTAAAAACCACAGTGATTTCTACGGTTATTTCGCGTAGTGTTGCTTGTCAGTTACATCTGCCAACTCTGCGCAAACGCCGCTGCTCTAGGTCGCTAAGTGAAGGCCGATGGCCACTGCGTTGTTCGTGGTGAGAGGTAGTGCTTGAAATTTGGTATCCTCGGCACACTCTTGACACTGTGGATCTCGGAATACTGAATTCCCTTACGACTTCGAAATGGAAGGTTTCATGCGTCTAGCTCGAACTACCATTCCGCTCTCTAGGTCTGCTAAAAGCCGTAGTGCTACAATAATGCCATGACTTTAGTCACGTCATTCTAAATTACGTAATTAATTACGTAAATCACGCAATTACATAACTTTATTTCTTCATGGCGATAATTACTACTTTATCATTACATTTCGTAAGCAATCTTTTTTTTTCTGCCATGCATCATCTGTTATTGTAATGGGGTGGGACTGAACATATTGTCGAAAAAAAGGTATTCTCTGTCAGCTACTGTAAGGTGATTTACAGAATGCAGATGTAGAATGAGAATCGTGTATAACACAGCAGCAATTTACATCCGACGGCACGATCGATGACGAATTTCTGCACACGCGAGGCAGTCAGTACTCCGCTACAAACGGTGCGTGCCACTGAACAGTATGAGGAGGCCGACCTTGTTGGCACGAAGCACTCTAACGTCGACGCGCGTATCGCTCTAAGCACCGAGCGCTGGGTGACGTCGTGGCTTCAGCGGATTTACGCACCTGTAAAAACGCAGACAGAGATAACGGGCCAGCACGCCGCGCTCATCAACTGCGGAAAATACGGCAGCGAGCCACTATCCTAGACGATCGTCACGACCGTCTTTATTAAAGTTTTAACTAACTAAGCAGCCCGCTCCCACCCCCAGCGTTTCAGCTCCCGCTCATGTTCTCCTTTTCTTACTCTTTTCGTCGTTACTGTAAGTGTGTGGGGAAGCGCCTACTTTTACGACCTTTAACCGGAGGCCCATAAGAAAACGTGCGGAGGTATAACAAGGACCCTTGGCGACTTGCAAGGACCCTGCCAGACGGCGCTTTTTTTTTTACGGCGTCGTTCATTACGCGAAATTTACTGTACTCGTCAACTCCTTTGATCTGATTTACTCAGACCGTACGTCACACAAACATTAGCGAGATTTTTGGTCTGCGACACTCAGGTACAAGCGACGAGCTAATGACACTGATGCCGGGCTCGGTGGCCGAGCGGTTCTAGGCGCTTCAGTCCGGAACCGCGCGGTTGCTACGGTCGCAGGTTCGAATCCTACCTCGGGCATGGATGTGTGATGTCCTTAGGTTAGTTAGGTGTGGTGTGCGTACTGTAAGACCTTCGGTACACACACCATCAGATTATTTGACTTGTCCCTCTAACGAAGCAGGCGAGTGGCAGCAATAGGTCTCGTGGTCTTATCGTGGCGTGTTTCTCTTCTGCCGTTAGGTCAGACGATAGAAATGCCACTTGCACGCTTAGGGTGTGACCAACTTTAAACAGAACTTGATTAATTTTCACACACATTTATTAAAATAATAAAAAGCATAGATATTACGTAACTTGATTCTGGATGCTGTTTACAATTGACAATCTGAAGTTCCTTTGGTCTTGGCACATTAATCTTATTCTCACATATCTCTGATACTTGACAAAGTGTCTATACATTTCTCTTCATGGCTATGTACAGGAATATGATAATCTTATTAGGCGCAGACTGAAACTTGACTATAGACTAATGCAGACTGACTAACCGGAGGTCTGTACACTCGTTATAATACCTCGCGCGTGCAGGTATCACTGCGCGAGTGTGATCCGCGCGGAGAAAAGGTTCTACGCTAGCAGCAATCTCATTGGCTGCGTTACATATTAACACGCGGATCGGCGGAAGCAGAATTTGGTCCGTCTCTAAGACAGCGCCATCTTGTAGTGCGGAGACGCACGAGCGCTGCGCCTGCGCTGTTGTGCTTAGCGGGGCGCGCTCTATTGGGAAAGTTGTGTACGCGTTGACTACGCGGAACTATGTACACAACATTAGGTTTAAGTAGTTCTAAGTTCTAGGCCTGTTCGGGAGGAGTTATGGTTTCCGAGGGAATGTTATACCTTTCTCCCTGCTAAATAATGGTAATTTTAGGTAATGTTTATGGAAGGGGATCTCCAAAGGCTCAATAATAGTGAGATTTAGTGAATATGATGGTAAGAGGAAATGTGACGATTGATCTTTGTGCTCAGAAAACGAGTCCAGGGCGATGCGAACTATGTGAGCAGGAGGCTTGTCTTCTGGGGACACATCACCACTGGGGAACAAACATCGTAATATGGAATGGACCTGATCAGGCAAAATGGTCACATAATCTACATCTACATACAAACTGCGGAAGCCACCGTCCGGTGCGTGACGGAGGGTGCCCTGTACCACTACTAGTCATTTCCCTTCCCATTCCACTGGAAAATAGAGCACCTTAGTGGCAAGAGAATCGTTCTGCAGTCATCTTCAATTACTGTTTCTCTAAATTCTCCCAGTAGCGTCCCTGCAAAAGAACGTCGTTTTCCTTCCAAGGATTCCCATTTAAGATTACGAAGCATTTCCGTAACATTTGCGTGTTGTGTGTTCGAACCTACCAGTAACAAATCTAGCAGCACGCTTCTACGTTTTCCTTTAATCCGATCTGGTGCCGATCCCAAGCAATCGAGCAGTACTTAAGAATGGGCCGCACTTGCGTCCTATAATGCTGTCTACTTTACAGATGAAACACAGGCTCCTAGAATTCTCCCAATAATCTGAGGTCGGTCATTCGCCTTGACTACTAGGATTGCCACATACTCGTTCCATTTCATATCGCTTTGCAACGTTATGCCTGCATACTTCATCGAGGTGACTGTGTCAACAGCACACCACTAATGTTGTATTCGAACATCAGCTCTAAGCTGATTCCCATTCATCAGAGGAACTACAAATTTTGACTAAGTCATCTTGTATCCTCCAAAAGACGCTTAACGATGACACCTTCCCGTACACCACACCATTATCAAAAAGTAGGCGCTGCTCACCCTGTCCGCCAGATCATTTATGTGTATCGATAGTAACAGCGGGCTTTTCACCCTTACCTTGGCAGTAATGCTTCCTTGCTCTATGGGGCTCACGGAGTACTACGATACGCCTGCCCGTATCATCATCGAAACCCTGCCATGTTACACTCTTGGGACGTAAACTGGGCCAGAAGTTGTAAACAGTGTGAAACAAGACTCATCCGACAAATGACTTTCTTCCGTTGCCCCACAGCCCAGGTTTTGTGGCTCTGGCTCCACGTTTTCCTGTTACGGACATTTGTATCAGTGAAGAGTTGTTTTCGAATTCCGGTCGCTCTGCAGTTCCCAACATATGGAGCTTCCTTCGTGTTGTTTAGGTGCTGACAGGGTATATGAGGGCGACATTCAGTTCTGCGGTGCCTTTTGCAGACGACAGGCAGATGTCCGCTTTAAGCGATTTCCAGCTGGAAAGGTACGTTTATCAAATCGTATATCAGATGAGATATTTATGTAAAGAACGGCGTTGTAAAACCACTAAAAAGCCACTTTCCCTCAAGCGGCCATTTTGGAATCACAGATTAACACTGTATAAAGTTAAATAATGATTTCTTGCTTTTAGCTGCAGCATTTGTCACATGTATGTCAATATATTATTTTATATAAGTTTCGTCAATCCCCAAACGCAAAAATCGACAGTCAGTTGCAACGTGACATTTAATGGGGGTATTTAAATGTGCCAGATGTTGCAAATAAAAACAATTATCTTTTTTAACGCCAAAGAAATTTCTTTTGGCTTGATGTAGGATTAATCTGTGACTTTAACATGTTCCCTTGACCAAAACTGGTTGTCCGAGAGCAAATATACACTGAAACTGCTTTTTGTGGATGCATGATCCGGTTCCTTAAACACACTGCAGCTGTGGAAGCACTTTTTTGCACAAAATATTTTGCGAAATTTATGACGTACTTCCACAGCCCACGTACATGGATGGCAGCTATCAGTTTTCTGTATATGAAGCACGGTAGGATTGTAGGTGATACAGGATATGTAATACGTACACCTCGACTTGAAAATATTTTAAACGTGAAATTGACTGCTTCTTGTTTAATAAACGCGTGTTGGTTAATAATTGCAGCTGGGAGGAAAATGCTTACGTCGTTTGGTAAATGAGCACTGGTTGAAATATGTTCCTCCGTCTGCTTATTGACAACAGGGTCCATTCGTTCAAATGGTTCAAATGGCTCTGAGCTCTGTGTGACTCAACTTCTGAGGTCATTAGTCCGCTAGAACTTAGAACTACTTAAACCTAACTAACGTAAGGACATCACACACATCCATGCCCGAGGCAGGATTCGAACCTGCGACCGTAGCGGTCGCGCGGTTCCAGACTGTAGCGCCTAGAACCGCTCGGCCACTCCGGCCGGCGGTCCATTCGTCACTCCACAGTTGCTGAAGTCATTCGTAATACAATCTTTCATTCTAGCTGTTCTGACTGTTTTCTTTTATATGCATAGAATGTACGTCACCCAACGCTGTATGTGCACCACACTGCAAAGAACAAGCTATACGCCGTCTTTTGCATTTATTAAAAAATAAAAAGTTAAAAAGCCACGAAGAATTACTGCATTAGAATATAATTGTATTTCTGGAACTAATTTCACCCAGTTTCAATCATCGAACAGATAACAGCGTCGTTAAAAAAGATGAAGTGGCCAAAATTATAAACTGTTGCTTCATATTCATCAGTTACATCAAAACTTTTCTGCAAAGTTGTACAATGGTTCGAGGTCCACGCCATACTATAGATTTGCTCCTTAACAGACTGTGTATGTCAGTTTCAAGGGTCGGAGAAAGCTAAGAGCAAACCTTCTCGAATAACGTAATTCATACCAAAGCAATGCAGCATCCAAACCATCATTCGAGTTTACGATGGTTTTACATTTTTGTATTTTTCGACATATATCAATGAATTCTAGTTCAAATTAATGGTTTAGGAGATTATTCGGTCACCCTGCCTACAATGGTTCGAGGTCCACGCCATACTATAGATTTGCTCCTTAACAGACTGTGTATGTCAGTTTCAAGGGTCGGAGAAAGATAAGAGCAAACCTTCTCGAATAACGTAATTCATACTAAAGCAATGTAGCATCCAAACCATCATTCGGGTTTACGATGGTTTTACATTTTTTTATTTTTCGACATATATCAATGAATTCTAGTTCAAATTAATGGTTCAGGAGATCATTCTGTCACCCTGCCTACTCTTCCACTTCTTGTGACGATCTAGTTCCTAGCCCGCCTCCATGGATAGTGGTCGCCTGGTAGCCTCTTGCATCTTGGTATTTGGGGAAGTCAAGTGGTGGCGTATGGTTGATGGTCACTTGGAGGCATCGATATTTTCCTTTTTCCTTGGGCAATAACTGGCAAAACTAAAGAAAGGCTTGCATGTGTGTACGTGGGTGGTTGTTAAATTGCCTGTTGGCATTGCTAATAATTTCGCCAACTGCTGAAAAAGTAAACACGACTGCAGATAATAATGCGGAACTCACCTCAGGTGTTAGTGTTACTCATTCAGCTGCCATGAAGATTTCTCCAAAGAAGATATATTTCTGTTTTCACTTCGAGAGCTTCAGGTATTTTCTTTCTGTATAATTTAGTACGTGAAATCGATAAATAACGAATGAATTATTGTGCTTATTTAGGAACTGGCGTTCAAATGAGATGTATTCGGTTTTATTCTCGAACTATTGGCAACAAATAGTATCAGTTTCAAGCATCAGTTTCCAAAATAGTGAGATAACTTGGAATGAGCCATTAATACTTCTATCTCTATTATTGAGAATAACAAACGAATAAAAATATAAACTAAATTCCGTTAAATAGAAGAATATTTACTGATATACTGTTATACTCAGAGACAATGTAATTAATGCCAATTCACGGCAGTGATTAACCGATCATGAACCTCATCTCTATGACTGTATAATCTCCAAGTACATCGGCCATTTTAAATGTCACTCTTCAGAATTACCAGCTTCGTCAACATAGCGCGACAGGCGCCCGTCGACTCACAATATATATTCCTCCTATCAGCTATCTGATAAAGATATCTGAAGACTTCGGATACTATAGAGGATTCATAGACTCACATGTTGTCTCATTTCAGTTTTAGCGAATCTTGCTTGGTGAATAACTGTTTAACAAGCGTTAATTCCATCGCATCTCGCTAAATAGCCAATGACAACGCTCTTGTAGGTATTCCAAGAAAAAAAAAAACACTTGCATGCTGCTTTTATGTATTGTATTTCTCTGGCATTTTGTGTCCACGCAGTTACTGACACGTTCCACATCATAACGGTTTTCCGTGCTCTTGATCAATGGAACACGTAACTAACTAACTAACCAATTATTACGGATGATGCTTACAAGAGAAATGCGGGGCGGTAAAAGGGACGTGCGGCATGAAAAGGGACGTCGCATGCTCGTAGTTCTGGGTCGTGTTAGAGAGTCCAAAGCACTATGCAGTTTCTGATGGAGAGACAGAAGGTATGTGACACTGCGGTGACGATCCGTTCTTCGGATTAAGGTGCCAAGTAGCCCAGAATTCCCTGCAGTGTCTCTGTAGTTAACGGCTGGTGAGAATGATCCGAGCGTTGCATGAGAGTCTTATATTTCTCTCTCACCTTGGTCAGCAGCACATCTGCAATGATACACTCTGCACTTATATTACACAGTTGTCTTCTTAAATGCTGCGAATGAAAGGTATCAAAGATGCGCAGAGAAAGGACACCTCTCTAGGTTGCCGAATGTATCTCACATAGTATCCAGTCAATAATATTATATGCATATCACTTACTAATCTCCCAGAATTGTTTTCTTGTTACTTAACTGTTTTGAGAGTAACTGGGATGAGGGTAAGATTAGTTTTAATCTGGGAACATTATTTCAGTCGAAATCAATATGAAAGTAAGACGTAGTTTGTTAAAAAATGAACGGCATCGAAAGTGTTTTAAAATTTCTTTTCCAAGGGTATATGCTAGGAGAGCGAAATGAGATGCCATTTTCAGTCACTAGGTCCGCAAGCGATAAAGAGCCGAACAGATAGCATACCAGCGTCGAAACGAAGCTTAATAGCTCACTTTGCGTTTTGTGCGAAGTAGCCAAATGCTAAATCAGCTATCAAGCGAGTGATTAGGCATAGCGTAATGAATACGAGCACACCCTTTTTTCCCTATTTCCTCCCATAGCCGAAATTTTACAACAGCGCTATCTTTTCCCGTACTCTACGACAGTGACTTATTTATGTGTTTTTTTTTTTTTTTTTACTCTGCGTATTTACGAACGGCTGTCAGTCTGTTACGACTCAGATATCTCCAAGGATACTCTTAAGATAACCCAGAAATGTTTACGAGGGCGAAGACTTTGCGACTTTGAGCTCTCTCCCTTCCCTGTCGCTTCTCAGATTTCTATTCTGTTGCTAGTTGAGTGAAAAAAGCAACAGAATTTAGCTTTATTTGTTTCTCACTGTACATACGGTATTGCTACAAATTCATTACATCTTTCTCTCTGATAATCGACATCACACTGTTCAGCTCGACAAGCGAATACCAGGCCATTTTTATCTCTTTGGTTCATTTCAGTTGGTATCCGTCCATTCGTTGTCTTCAGCTGCCCTAAATACAAAAACTTGTCAGCTGGCTCTATGACTTACATATTAATTTTCTTTATTTACACATCGCTACGTTCATTCTACTCACCTTTTTATTGTTATTACATTTTTTTTTTCAGTGGTAGCCTCTACTTCGCTCTGTTAAGTTGTTCGCTTCGTTGCGGAAGTTTATTTGCGCTAGAGGGAAACTTAGAATGTGTCCATAAAAACGAAGGTGGTTTGTTTTATTAACAAGTACTTCTTCAGCATTTTCTCTGAATTAAGGATATAAACACTTTTTGTCGTACTGTTGACAGCAGTTGGACTGCATAAAATCTCCTTGAATAACGTTTCTTTCAGCTCTTAATTTGCGTCCAACCCGAAGAAATCTAATGTATTGATTATAATACAGCAGGTAAGACAAAAGCCTTTTGTCTCAAAATTATCTTGTACTAATTTTGTAGAAACAAAATTGAGAGCGTATCTAAGCTTACCACACACACACACACACACACACACACACACACACACATATATATATATATATATATATATATATATATATATATATATATATACTTTGCTTTAGTAAAGTGAAATAAAAGTGCCTGATAACGAATAAAACATGGTCGGAATGCCTATCGATGTATTAAATAAATAAATAACATGACTAGTAGCAATAAAAAACAAGTAGCTTATTCCTAACAGTCCAGTGCCTACACTTATTCACTACTGCCACGGTTATTTTGACCAAGTTGTGATTAGAGATTGAGAACATGGCCCATGTAGGCTATATTCTTTTTTTCTATGCGGTTGGCCAGCTTTAACCTTTTGTCATTTTGAAGCACATCTCTTAAGCTTCCAGCTTCGTTTTACATAATAGTATATCTCTGGTGGATGTAGACTGGAATACATCTTACTCCTGTGTGTATAACGCACAAATACAATACTTTATTGTACATCTTTTTGTCTATTTGCCGATTCCAACAGAAACATATCATACGCACACAAACAAGACGTATTCCTGTCCACATGTGCCAGCGATGTGTTGTAATGTAAAATGAAGCTGGATGCATAAGATACGTGCTTTTAAAAAGAATAAAGCATACCGGACCATGTTTTCATTGTCAAAACACTTTGAGGCTGTGAACCCCCAAAAAATTAAAATTTTTGGTTGTGATTAGTTTGTTTAGGATTTCTCTAATAGGCTACAACGTCCTGTATTTCTTCCCTAATCTTTATTCCCACTTTCCTTTGTACGTTACAGTTAGAATAAATATTTGACATACAGGAAGTTGACTGTATATAAAACTATTATATGTTACAGTCAAAATATACAATAAAGTGCTGCAAATAACGGTTTTTCAATTGCAAAAATTCGCAGTCTCTTAGACCAGACACTAAATGTGGGGTTTATATCGGCAATGACAGAAGACTGTATCACGTTGTTGTGGAATGTCAAAACTCCAAAATCAATGATGCCCTCATTGCGACTTATTAAGATACTGAAAAAACGACCGAAGGTTAGAGTCTATTGTTCCTTTGGTATCCTTGTTATTAGAGGTGGTGCGTACTGAGAAAGCCTAGAATGAGAATCACATCAGTCGTGACTCATCTGACAAATTCGTCTGAAGCGATTCGTAACAGAGTGAACGAAGACTCGAATACCATTCTTACTGAAACGCATATATGTTGATTCTGTAGAGCAAGTTTTACGTTATGATGAGTTTTCTTCTGGTTTATAAGGTAAAAAAGGAACGGAAGATAATGTACTAACCTCCAAGTCTTACAGTTAAACTACAGCCATCGAAAACCTGTTGACATATTTCAGTAACAATAATATAAAACTAAATCCTTCAGATACACATGTCATTACTTTTCACATACGGAACAGGGACTAACAACGATCTGAATCACACGTTTCTGGGAATAACTCTCGTCAGAGCACGGCTGGCAGTGCTGGCGCGCTCCTGTAATCCAAGCTGCTGGGAGGCCGTTGTGTGGGAGAGAACTGTAGTTCAACTGCAGTTTCGGCCGCTTCATGAGCTCAGAAGCCTCCTCGGTGCTTTCGTCGACCTATGACCTCAACGTAGATGGCAGTGCAGCGAATTTCGGCGAATCGTCGAGCCAGAGTTAGAGAAGACGCACATGCTCGGGAAACCGCAGCGACCACGTGAAGTCACAGTGTGAGTGACAAAATTAAGGCTTCTATATAAAATAGTCTAATTCGCACGTACTTCGAAAAATCCATACCAGCGATATCACTGCGTATTTTTTGTTGATGAATATAGTTCACAAGTTTAGTATATATCATCTCATGCCAGACCTCTACATTCTGCTCCCATCGAATCTTGGAGGCTGATAAAGGGTTCTTTCATGCATTTTGTTGTACTGTTGTTCTCTATGCAGAGAAGTACTGTAATTGTCAGCCCGCAAGGAGCGGTACGCCACAAATCCCACACACTATTACTGAAGAGAGGTGTAAGCGAAGTTTCCTGTGAACTTCTAATGCAGCTTCAAACTTCCTTTCAGATTAAAACCAGTTATAATTGGTTATCTTTCTGACAGAAGGTAAAAACACGTCTTGGGGCTGTATAAAATTTTCTCGGTGAAATTGACACATTACATGGTATGAAACGTCACCGGCCTAAACGAAATGCAGTGGATGCTGTGATCAGAGAAGGATAATCACGCTGCCAGAGCCCCAGCAGATGGCGTTGATATTCCGTGTAAATGTGACAGCGGTTTTTTTCCCAGCTCTGCACCGGACACCGGCAGCAAAATCTAGAAAATTCAGTTCAACCAGTCATGGCCTTATCAATAAACACAAGATCTTGTTTCAGGCGACACAGATTCTAGTCCGCGCTTCAGATTTCTGGAAGTCGGTCATCAAAGATGCCGTGAAAGTTTTAATGTATGTCGTTGTTGTTGTTGTGTTGTTGTTGTTGTGGTCTTCAGTCCTGAGACTGGTTTGATGCAGCTCTCCACGCTACTCTATCCTGTGCAAGCTTCTTCATCTCTCAGTACCTAGTACAACACACATCCTTCTGAATCTGCTTGGTGTATTCATCTCTTGGTCTCCCTCTACGATTTTTACCCTCGACGCTGCCCTCCAATACTAAACTGGTGATACGTTGATGCCTAAGAACATGTCCTACCAATCGATCCCTTCTTCTAGTCAAGTTGTGCCACAAACTTCTCTTCTCCCCAATCTTGTTCAATACCTCCTCATTAGTTATGTGATCTACCCATCTAATCTTCAGCATTCTTCTGTAGCACCACATTTCGAAAGCTTCTATTCTCTTCTTGACTAAACTATTTATCGTCCATGTTTCACTTCCATACATGGCTACACTCCATACAAAAACTTTCAGAAACGACTTCCTGACACTTAAATCTATACTCGATGTTAACAAATTTCTCTACTTTAGAAATGCTTTCCTTTCCATTGCCAGTCTACATTTTATATCCTCTCTACTTCGACCATCATTAGTTATTTTGCTCCCCAAATAGCAAAACTCCTTTACTACTTTAAGTGTCTCATTTTCTAATCTAATACCCTAAGCGTCTCCCGACTTAATTCGACTACATTCCATTGTCTTCGTTTTGCTTTTGTTGATGTTCATCTTATATCCTCCTTTCAAGACACTATCCATTCCGTCCAACTGCTCTCCCAAGTCCTTTGCTGTCTCTGACAGAATTACAATGTCATCGGCGAACCTCAAAGTTTGTATTTCTTCTCCATGGATTCTAATACCTACTCCGAATTTTTCTTTTGTTTCCTTCACTGCTTGCTCAATATACAGATTGAATAACATCGGGGATAGGTTACAACCCTGTCTCACTTTCTTCCCAACCACTGCTTCCCTTTCGTGCCCCTCGACTCTTATAACTGCCATCTGGTTTCTGTACAAATTGTAAATAGCCTTTCGCTCTCTGTATTTTACCCCTGCCACCTTTAGAATTTGAAAGAGAGTATTCGAGTCAACATTGTCAAAAGCTTCTCTTACAAATGCTAGAAACGTAGGTTTGCCTTTCCTTAATCTAGCTTCTAAGATAAGTCGTAGGGTCAGTATTGCCTCACGTGTTCCAATATTTCTACGGAATGCAAACTGATCTTCCCCGAGGTCGGCTTCTACTAGTTTTTCCATTCGTCTGTGAAGGATTCGCGTTAGTATTTTGCAGCCGTGACTTATTAAACTGATAGTTCGGTAATTTTCACATTTGTCAACACCTGCTTTCTTTGAGATTGGAATTATTATATTCTTCTTGAAGTCTGAGGGTATTTCGCCTGTATCATACATCTTGCTCACGAGATGGTAGAGTTTTATCAGGACTGGCTCTCCCAAGGCCGTCAGTAGTTCTAATGGAATGTTGTCTACTCCCGGGGCCTTGCTTCGACTCAGGTCTTTCAGTGCTTTGTCAAACTCTTCACGCAGTATCGTATCTCCCATTTCATCTTCATCTACATCCTCTTCCATTTCCATAATATTGTCCTCAAGTACATCGCCCTTGTATAGGCCCTCTATATACTCCTCGACGCGCATCTGCTCGACGACCCTTAACTTTAACTTACGTTAAAGAGGGAAATATAGCAAGAAATTACGAGAATGATATCCTCGTATGTATGTTTTTGGATCTATTACATCGATACTTTGTCTCTTCGCATTACCAAAGTTCACCTCTCAGACCCTGAATAGGTGATCTTACAAATGGCTCAGTGTGTTGTTTTCAGGATGAGGATTTCCGTGCCGTTCGAAGCTATCGAAGTGGCTTACTTCCCTTGTCAGTAATGCATAGAAGGAGTGCTAGATATCGAGAGGTTACAAAGGAGTATGTTCTGTGACAGTCGTAATAATGATGCTGTGGAGTTGTATCATCTTTAGCATTGATGTATTCTCCTTCTGCGGGAGCTAACACTACATCAGTTATATATGTTGACTTAAGCTCGATAAAGAGCACAAACACAGGATCACCTTTTTAGTCTGCTTCATATTAGACACTTGTATATACTTCCCTTGAAAGTTGCACTTTATTTTTCGAGAGTCTCCGGAACAAAACGGGGTTTTCCACTTGCCCTCCCTACATCTGGCGTTCAATTTCATACAGCATCACAGTGTCACTCCAGGCTGTTTGAAAGATATGGAAACCCACATAAACGACGCTATACTCGGGCACCATCAGCCCTTTCTCTTATTTGTGAGCATTATCTAGGCCTTATTCTAGTTTAAGGAGATCTGAAATTCAGTGAAACAAGTGAAAGTACTCAGTCCTTGTATGTTTTTTTCACTACCATCCGGCAAAGATGCTCGCTTGTACAGTAAACGACAGTATTATCAGTGACGAAATAGTGTCGCTGATTATTATGCTGGCGACTCATTTATGACTGTAAACGTCTACAGGTACACGATTGCTTTGCAATTCACAATTAAGTGATCAGTAGAGGGTGCGTAGAACTACTGTCACATATTTCTTCATCATTATACTTTCTTAGAACTTGGGAAAAATTAACACCTATATCTTTCCGTCAGAGCTCTGAATCCTCTCATTTTATCACGATGTTCATTTGTATGTGGATCGGAGAGAAAAAAATACTTTAGCATTCAGAAAAAAACAGTTGACGATTGATATTTCGTGAAAAGATATCGCCGTCACAAAAAATGTCTTTGTTTTAATGATTGGAACCCCAATTCACCATAATATCCACGACACTGTCTACTCTATTTCGCGGTAGTACAAAATGTGCTGACCTTCTTTGAAACGTTTCGAGGTCCTCTGTTAGTCCTATCTAGTAAGTCGACCATAACGCCCAAATGTTCTCCGTAAGAGGAAGGAGAAGTGTAGTGTAGACAGTCTCTTAGTGGATTTGTTGCATTTAATAAGTGTTCTATCAATAAAATGCAGCGTGTGATTCACATTCCTCATAACATTTTGATATCGTGATACCAATAAAAGTTGTTCATAATTGTAGACGCTACATATTTAGCTGGAACGACGAATTTTAAATTTGTGTGGTTAGTCGCGTAACAGAAATCTAGAATGGTCAGATTATCTCCTAAGTCGTTTTGTTTCCTAACTCTTTTACACAGACTGAGAACAGCAGAGGGCCTATAACGCTTCCTTAGGCAAACTTCGATGTCACTAAATGACTTTCAGATAGGAAACTAAATGACTTTCAGATAGGAAATCATGAATGCTTTCACGCAAAAAAATATTCCGAACTTTAACATTGTCGTCGAATGAATACGAAACTCAAAGTTTCGCCACATTTTCGGAGGACATCTTCAAGGAGGTTTTAGATTCAGTGATAGTCCAATTTGCACCCGGGCTCGATCATACAGTAGTGACTTCATGAGAATTCCACCATTGCCAAATAGCTCCGAGTCTTTTGATGAGTGTAAATTCATTTACGCATACTGGTCAGATTAGTTGCTCTAATCCTTTCTGCGGAACGTTTGCTGTCCAATAGAACGCACTGGATTGTATCTGTCAGAAATGATTGCACATATCAGTAGATGCTTCGCTATCGGTCAAAAGCCGTTTGGTAAACCACTGTTTATCATGTGAAATGTCGTGTGAAATGATTATCAAGAGACAATTAGCCTAACAGAAATGTCGACTTACTAAAATATTCTAGAGTATTACATCGTGGTCGTGTGTATATGTTGGAAAAACTAAATGATTCGTCTCCATCTTCGGAGGACATCTTCAAGAGGAAACTTCTATGAGGGTCCGATTTACGCTGTGGTTCGTTCAGCCAGTAGTGACCAGCATCTGAATTGCCACAGAGGGTCAATGGATCAATGGTCAATGGATCACTGGCAAATAGCCGGGAATCTTTTAATAAGTGTGAATTCATTGCCGGCCCCTGTGGCCGAGCGGCTCTAGGCGCTTCAGTCCGGAACCGCGCTACTGCTACGGTCGCAGGTTCGAATCCTGCCTCGGGCATTGATGTGTGTGATGTCCTTAGGTTAGTTAGGTTTAAGTAGTTCTAAGTCTAGGGGACTGATGACTTCAGATGTTAAGTCCCATAGTGCTTGGAGCCTTTGAACCATTTTGTGAATTCATTTGTGCATAGTGAGAAGATTAGCGCCTCTAATGCTTTCTGTGGAACGTTTGCTGTCCAATGCAACGAACTGGATTGTATCAGTCAAAAATTGTTACACATGTGAGTAGATGATTCGTTATAGGACTAAAGCCGTTTGCTAAGGAACTGCTTTGTATGTGAAATGTCGCATGAACTGAATGTTAGAGACTAGTAGCGTCACGAAAAATATGCTTATTGAACCCAACACGAGGACGTGATTTTTTGCAAATACGCTGTGTCGGTGCCGTCGCACTTGGTGATCCGCGCGGTAGCTGGTGGCTGTTGGATGAGCAGCAGAGTGTACAGGTAGGAGAGGCAGGGGGCCCGGCCGCCGCGACAACTATAGCGCCGAGAGGATGACAGCGCAGATTTATTGCTATACATACACTGCCGGCATTTGCATGAGGACGGCCGCGGGCCCGGGCTCGGGGAGCGGGAAAAAGCAACAGGCGCCCGCTGCCTGCCTGCCTGCTTGAACGCGGGTCCCAGACAGCCACCGGCTGTCTCCGCTGCCGCCAGCATTCATCACCTCCGTCTGCGACGACACGAGCAAAAAGCTAGCAATGTCCTTGATAGCTGTACAGAATTTCCGAGTCAGGAAAGCAAAGTGAAACGTTTATTCGCAGACAGATCCGACGTAATAGACGTCTGCAATAAAGTAAGCTGCGAACGGAGGACGTCACAGATTTATTAACAAGGTGCTAGAAAACTTTCAAGCAAAACAGTAAGTCCAGGGTATAAATATCTACTCTGACACACAAATCAATCCTGCATTTTAAAATTTTTTCGCCGACAAGCTATGTGTATCTTTACTGAAACAAAACGAAAAACTGGGAAGTTTCCGCCCAGAGAAAAGCTGTTAGTCCTACACTGCTTCATACCCCATTCTTGCACCATTATACATGTCCTGACTGAGACTCCTTATGTTGCCTGGTAATATCCGTTTTTTAATTTTTTTTTCACTCTGATTCAAAACATTCGTCGCACATTGTCAGAGCGATTAACGACTGTCAACTTTACTTCTCCGTGTGACTCGCAAATATAAGAATATCTGCTCAGAAACACGCTTTTATAATTGATTATTTATTTTAGTCAGAGTTACTATTTAACTTACACCAACACTGGTTTATCTTCAGGTCTATGCAGCTTAGTTACTGTGTAACACGCCAACTACGTCGCCGTGTATAAAATGGCTCTGAGCACTATGGGACTTAACTTCTGAGGTCATCAGTCCCCTACAACTTAGAACTACTTAAACCTAACTAACCTAAGGACATCCCACACATGCATGCCCCAGGCAGGATTCGAACCTGCGACCGCAGCGGTCGCGGTTCCAGACTGTAGCGCCTAGAACCGCTCGGCCACTCCGGCCGGCTTGCAGTGTATCGTTGCCTCAAAATTAATCTTCTTTAATATTGCGATGTTGTAGAAGCCACACACGACAATTTAGTGAACATGTCACACTATAACTATGTTGAAAAGATCTGAAGATGTCCGATAACGGCCGGAACCGGTAATCTCCTACCTTAAATTGCAACCGTGACACAAATAAATAATCATTCAGGAAATTTATTTCTTTTATTGGTGCGAAGAGTTCTGCTCAATTTCTCTCTCCCTGGTAAACAACAGAGGGGCTACATTAATGCTACTCGCTCACCAGTAATTAATACTCACTATCGATGATTTCTGACGTTGCCCGTCTTTGATGAGTCAGTTACAGTCTTTGGTGAGTTACAATCTTTGATGAAACTCCCTATAGGTGTAGTATCTGCCCTTACAAAACTCTCTTCTTATTCCAGAAATTCTTCAACCATGTGACAAATATCATGAGGGACTCTTCGCTAATGTTAGTTAGGTCCTCTTCCGAACCGCCACACCCAATAATCCCATCATTGACAAACAGAGGTATGCATTGTAAGTTATTTATGTTCAGTAGTAGAAGAACTGAACCAATCATAGAACACCAGGTACGCTGAAATAACCTGTCGTCACCTAAATGTCGTCTGAGGCCAAAAATTTCAATTTCGGGGTATTGTATCGAGAAGGTAGTACGTGGCCAAGCCAAAGGCACAGAGAAGGTAGTATGTCTAGATATATGTAAATTTAGCTATTAACGTAGTTGCTAGATAGCCTAAGTTGTATGTGCAGAGTTGTTGACGCGGACAAGGTAGTGTTACCTTTTCATTGCCTCGCCAACGGAGAGTGTCTACACGTGTTGGTAACAAGTAGTGGTGTTTGTTGTGATAGAGAACTGTGTTTATAAATCAGTATACTGCCAAAACCTCCTCTATTTAGAATGGTAAATTAAAATTACTAACCTTTTGCTGATGGTTCACTATTTCATGTGAGTCTAACCGAACTCGCTTATGCACAACATTCTTTCCTAGTCAAAAAGTAAGTGGCGTTATGTCTCGCAAATTCATTTAAGAGAGTACAGTTCGTAAAGAATTTTGGAAACAGGCAGCTGATGTGCAAAGAAATATCTGATGAGTTTAACCGACACTGTGAATATTCACAGAAGGCTTGATCCAAAAATACGATGATAGAGCATTAACTAGGAGCAAAGTTCCTGTCACGTATTGCTTACCCGCCGACAGTGACCGTGTGCAACTTTGTAGTAGATATTTTAAAAATACGTTGCGGCTACGTTGAACTTCTTCGATGAGAATATAACGCATTTTACCGCAAAATTTGTGTGTAAAATACAATTCATAGTAATCCTGAGTGGACAGGATATATATGAGAGGAGAAAGAGAGAGAGAGATACAGTGGGATATCATGGGCAAATTTTTTCGTTCTTTCAAATGTAATATGTAATACAAAGGATGAGTGTATGCCTTCCATTCCAAGCAGTATCTGTAACAATCTGTTAGGAAACTAACTCATAAATTTGCTTTATGATTCCTCTGAAAAGTTCTCTTTTTGGCAGTTACTACCTTTACCACGTCGATGTGTTATTTGATGCCAGGCTGTAGGCTATGCTATCGCTTAGGCGCGTGTTTTAATCTCGTAGAATTTAAAGCGAAATTGTACACGTTGAACTAGATCAGCAGTTTAAAATGTGCGCCGGTGTTACAAAGAAGAAACAAGGTGTCGCTACAAAAGTGCGTGACACGGCATCCTGTCGCGTCGCAGAGCTGCTGCCGACATAGAGAAGGCCCAAAGACACCTCATTTCATTACCCTCGCAGCGCCAGCGCGCGCTATCAGCTCTGCGGCCCTCCCGGCAGGCATACATGTCACATGACTCTGCCCCGTCATCCGGAAAAACCAATTCCTAAAGCGAAACACGCCGCAACTCCGTGTTATGCCGGCTGAGTGCGCAGATGGGGCGCGAGATAGGCTCTACCGCTTTGGCGGCCCGCATCTGCACCAGTATACACACACACACACACACACACACACACACACACACACGCACACGTATAACGCAGACGGCGCACGAGAGCACCGCGACAAAAAAGCTCGGCGCGGGCCCCAGGCGAATAACTGGAGTGCACGCAGGCGCAGGAGGGTAGGGTGAGCCCATTGAGGCCCCCCGGCCAACCCCTTTGTGCCCTGCGAGGGCAGCTCGTCGCTGGAAATTGGGCTCTGTTGCGCCCTCGCGTTCCTGCGTGCTGGGTGACACCTCACGTATATGTGTTACAGGTATCCGGGAACCGCCGGGACCTCTTAACGTCACAGCCCGGCCCGTACGTCCGATGATACACTCGAGTATTTACGAACATGTTGAGGAGATCCGTTCTTCTTACGCATAACTTTATTCTGGGATGTAGACGGGGTCATCTTGTAAAATGTACCAACCTTTCTGTCAATATTGGATGTCGCCTTCGTGCTACTGTAGTATTTACACTACTGACCATTAAAATTGCTACACCACGAAGATGACGTGCTACAGACGCGAAATTTAACCGACAGGAAGAAGATGCTGTGATATGCAAATGATTATCTTTTCAGAGCATTCACACAAGGTTGGCGCAGGTGCCGACACCTACAACGTGCTAACATGAGGAAAGTTTCCAACCGATTTCTCATAACCAAACAGCAGTTGACCGGCGTTGCCGGAAATGTTGTTGTGGTGCCTCTTATAAGGAGGAGAAATGCGTACCATCACGTTTCCGACTTTGATAAAGGTCGGATTGTAGCCTATCGCGATTGCGGTTTATCGTATCGCGACACTGCTGCTGGCGTTGGTCTAGATCCAATCACTGTTAGCAGAATATGGAATCGGTGGGTTCAGGAGGGTGATACGGAACGCCGTGTTGGATCCCAACGGCCTCGTATCACTAGCAGTCGAGATGACAGGCATCTTATCCGCATGGCTGTAACGGATCGTGCAGCCACATCTCGATCCCTGAGTCAACAGATGGGGACATTTGCAAGACAACAACCATCTGCACGAACAGTTCGACGACGTTTGCAGCAACATGGACTATCAGTTCGGAGACCGTGACTGCGGTTACCCTTGACGCTGCATCACAGACAGGAGCGCCTGCGGTGGTGTACTCTACGACGAACCTGTGTGCACGAATGGCAAAACGTCTTTTTTTCGGATGAATCCAGGTTCTGTTTACAGCATCATGATGGTCGAATCCGTGTTCGGCGACATCGCGGTAAACGCACATTGTAAGCGTGTATTCGTCATCGCCATACTGGCGTATCACCCGGCGTGATGGTATGAGGTGTCATTGGTTACACGTCTCGGTCACCTCTTGTTCGCATTGACGGCATTTTGAACAGTGGACGTTACATTTCAGATGTGTTACGACTCGTGGCTCTACCCTTCATTCGACCCCTGCGAAACCCTACAGTTCAGCAGGATACTGCACGACCGCATGTTGCAGGTCCTGTACGGGCCTTTGTGGATACAGAAAATGTTCGACTGGTGCCTAGCCAGCACATTCTCCAGATTACTAACCAATTGAAAACGTCTGGTCAATGGTGGCCGAGCAACTGGATCGTCACAATATCCCAGTCACTACTCTTGATGAACTGTGGTGTCGTGTTGAAGCTGCATGTGCAGCTGTACCTGTACGCGCCATCCAAGCTCTCTTTGACTCAATGCCCAGGCGTATAAAGGCCGTTATTACGGCCAGAGGTGGTTGTTCTGGGTGCTGATTTCTCAGGATCTATGCATCCAAACTGCGTGAAAATGTAATCACATGCCGGCCTGTGTGGCCGAGCGTTTCTAGTTCCGTCATTCTGGAACCGAGCGACCGCTACGGTCGCATTTTCGAATCCTTCCTCGGGAATGGATGTGTGTGATGTCCTTAGGTTAGTTAGGTTTAAGTAGTTCTAAGTTCTAGGGGACTGATGACTTCAGATGTTAAGTCCCATAGTGCTCAGAGCCTTTTGTAATCACATGTCAGTTGTAGTAAAATATATTTGTCCAATCAATACCCGTTTTATTATCTGCATTTCTTCTTGGTGTAGCAATTTTAATGGCCAGTAGTGTACGTCGCTGTGTTGATTCAGCCAATAACGATAACAAGAAGAACATGTGCGAATACGTACCAGGCTACTCACAGCTTCGAACAGTAAAAAAATTTTTATTCGAGTCAGAGATACATGAAGTACGTGGTAATTACCATTAGATGAGGAAGAATTATCCAGTTACACTACTCTTCACCAAAATCTTGCAACTTCAGCTGCACACGGAGACCCAAGCAAACAAGCTTCTGTGCAAGCGCAGGGAGTAAATGAAAAATCCTGTAGGTCTTCCCTCGCCTGTGCTTCTCCGCATTCACAGTTGGTTCTATCTAAGGTCCAGAAATCCACAACTGTTTCCTTAATATAGCTGCTGCTGGTGGATTCGAGGACACTATTTCTGGACCTCAACCATGGTGCTGGTTGGACGTACTAATGTACTGGATGGCTTTCGCGATGAGTTTGATTTATTCTTTCCGTATTCGGAGTTGCTTCACGATGAAAATTTAGTGGTGCTACTCCTGGGAGCTGTGTTGTTTTAGAAGTGGCATATCTTTCAGATAACCTGTCATGAGACTGTGTTTCGTTTAGCACCTTTGCAACTATGCGTATATTGGTAGATTTGTAGCAGATTGGTCACGCATAATCTGTAGCACTTTAAATTATTGTCATCTGTCGTTTCGACAATTTGTGGTCGAGACTCTTGCGGAGGATGTTACTTCTAGCTTCCACTTTCACTCTCGTAGTGCGGCTTGTACGTTGGCAAACGATTCAGAGTGACTCTAAGTAATTTTGGGAGAGCCGTATTTACTAATTGTTTTCCTTGCTATGTGATTTTAAGTTTGCGACGTGCCTGATTGTGCATAAGATGAAACGTATATAGCTGAAAATGGATTGTATGTTATCAAGTGTTTGCGTTGATCATGAAGTAGGCTCCTCTTTGTCAGTCCTTTTCTTTGGAGAAGTAGCATCAGGTCATCATCTACTGGTTTATGGAGAGTAACGTAGGGGTATGGGGGTAAAAGCTGTGCAGGGGGACCGAGGGAGAATACAGTAAGCAGCTTCAAATGGATGTATTTTGCAGTAGCTTCGAAGAGATGAAGAGGCTTGCTCAGGAGGGACTAGAGTACAGTGCTGTATGAAACCAGTCGTCGGAATGAAGACAGCAATAACAACAACAACAACAACGTCCCTGCGGTGTCGTATACACTATGCCACTGAATGGCATCTACTGACTTTGAGGGGTTTTTGACGCTGTCTTGAGAAACAAATTGCGGATAGTTAACCTTGTTCGGAAATGTCATTCAGGGAGGCTAAAGAGCGTAGAAAATTCAAGGGCTAACGTCAGCCGCTGGGGCATTTCTTAGAGGCAAACGTAATTTAGTACGCTGTCGGTCCGAAAGCGGAACTTTTCCTTGTGGGCCTGATAGCTTTCGGGATGTTACGTCCTGCCGAAGGTATCCACCTGTCACAACTTTATGGAACGTACAATCACTTGTTTATTGCCCAAAGAGCGGCCTAGCGACAGACATTAGCTCCCGTAAATTTGATACTCAGTGGTCTCATAGGATTACGTTTCAGACTCGGTCCCTTCGCCCACTTCGTTCCTTAAAACATCCTATTTCATGTATTCAGCCTTAACTGTATCGTTCTGTTACACACTACTTTCCATCAAAATGAACTGCAGTTCCGTTGTGTCGTAACTACAAGTCCTGAATAAAATAGGAATAATATTTACTGCATCCTAAATATTAATACAGCCTTAATGTTAATGACTTCGACACACATATAGACATTGCCATTTGGCAGGAAAAAATGCAGTTTGAAGGAACTTTGAGACTGTTTTTCTGAAGTTTCGACTTAACACTCTGTGACCAGTATCACGCCCACTGTAGACTCTAACGAAACTATCAGTTCTTCTTTGAATATCGTGCAATTCTCTCGTTAATCCAACTTCCTTAAGAATTCCACACCGTAGAATAATACTCAAGCACTGTTCGAACAACGATGTGATCTCTTTCGTGAGTCGATCACACATTCTTAGAATTCGTATTATAACCCCATCTGGTATCCATGTTGCACTTCCATGTTTTTTTCTTTTCTTTTTTTTTTTTTTTTTTTTTTTTTACATCATCTAGTCACTTTTCTTGAAGTTTTCTTGGTCTGTTGATGTCTCTTGCAAGCTTAATAAATAACGACACGGTCACAAAGCCGGAAACGCTTTACTGAAGATAACATGCGCCGCGAAAGTCTACGCTCGCACGCTGTTAACCTTAATCTCGTACAACACGACAGCTGTAAATTGTAATTATGGTGGCCTACGATTTCCTAGATGCGCGTTCGTTAATTATATCGAACATGGCTTAACAGCCAGCTGCTAACATTAATGGGTCGTAAAAAATTATCCTTCGGAACACTCGCTGCATAAGTTGAGTGTTACATGAAGAAGTAGTTAAATTGGAGTCGAAGGGCACAAATATAAATAAGTCAGTTGCAAAACAACATCTTAGTTTACTGCGTCTGTGTCAGGAACTCTGTCTTCAGTGCTTCCCATGTGCTTCTTTCCTTCGTGAATGAAGCAGAGGCTTGTGCGTCTCAGTGACCTGGTGCAAGTCTTTCAATTGGAAGCCAATTCGGCGTGTCCCTGAGTTGCCCCGGTAATCTAACCTATAGCGTAAAGAGGCATCCGAACTACATGTCATTTTTGGCGAATCTGTACACCATTGAGAGGTGAATGCTAGGTTCAAAGACTGAAAAATTCGTGGTTCCACCAGGAATCGGCCCCAATCCTATCGGTCTCCAGGAATGCGTTTACCGTTTCTTTATATAGTTACTTGACTTGCCATAATAAGGTGTAAATTTCCTTCTGAAGTTCAAAATGGTTCAAATGGCTCTGAGCACCATGGGACTTAACTTCTGAGGTCATCAGGCCCCTAGAACTTAGAACTACTTAAACCTAAGTAACCTAAGGACATCACACACATCCATGCCCGAGGCAGGATTCGAACCTGCGACCGTAGCGGTCGCGCGGTTCTAGACTGTAGCGCCTAGAACCGCTCGGCCACCCCGGCCGGCCCTTCTGAAGTCCTCTCATATATACGTCGGGGACCACCACGCACGACCATTCGTGACTACTATTAAGTTGTTAACATAGAACATGTAAATGCGTCGAGTAATGCTTAGGGCGACGAACCATGCAATCGTCAGAACAGGGGCATGGTTTAACTTGAAGCCATTTTGACTATTGTTCGACCGTGGCAGTCTCAAGAAATATGTAAAGGTTTTTTAAATTACCGCTACCGGTCACAAACTTTGTCAACTATTGTATTACTTATTTATTTAGCGACATGTTTCGAGGGAATACCTCATCTTCAGATTAAATGGCATTACAAAAAAAACTTTACAATGAGGTCATACTGATGTTACATGGTCTTTTCGTAAATGCTGCGGTCATCTTTGTTCTTCTGTCGTGGCAGTCCCGCTGTGATGCGTTGAGGTGTTTCCAATTCCGTGAGTCTCTTGGTCACTGTTACAAATTGTCACTAACATACCAGAAATTTGGAAACACGATCACAAATCTGTAGTGTAGTGGACAAGATGGCGGTCGAAATACAGCTGGTTTCGATTTAACTATCGATTTGTCGATCTATGTGGTGTCAGATGTTTACCTGTCTTCTGCACGTCTTGTTATCGTATTACAGATATAGGTTGACGAAATACATTACTAATTGAGCAACTGTTACAGTATTATTGAACACATCATGATGTAAACTATTTATTTTACATATTTCTAAGCTATTGCAGGCGCTAGAGTCGAACGACTGTCATGTTAGGTATCTTTTATTCTAGGAGTACTGTAGTGACATTAGAAACGAAAGCCGGCCGCGGTGGTCTAGCGGTTCTAGGCGCTCAGTCCGGAGCCGCGCGACTGCTACGGTCGCAGGGTCGAATCCTGCCTCGGGCATGGATGTGTGTGATGTCCTTAGGTTAGTTAGGTTTAAGTAGTTGTAAGTTCTAGGGGACTGATACCCATAGAGGTTAAGTCCCATAGTGCTCATAGCCATTCGAACCATTTTTTAGAAAAGAAATGTGAATTTCTGTGCTCTGTTTAAGAAGGCTCTCAATGAAGCTTATTTATGTGAGTTGGGATGTGAGGAAGATTTATTAATGACTGTGTCTGTGTATGTTGGTTTTCTGTGTACATTGATATTTAGGGTTTGTCTGTGTTACTTATTGTCATGTTTAGAAAATTAATTTTGTTATCTTTCTCATGTTCTGTGGTGAACTGGATGTTGTTGTGAAAACTATTGAATCTGTTTAATAGAGTTTATATTTCTTCATCAGTTTCACTGTATACAATGAATGTGTCATCAACATATCTGCAGTAGTGTACTATTTTCTGAGTTATTATGTCTTTGTTGTTGAGAAGTTTATTTTAGAGGTGGTTAATGAAAATTCTGCAGATGATGACAGTTTCAGTTGTCGAAAGCGGCCGTCGCTAATAAATAATAATTAATGCGTTCTCCGCTATAAAAAGTTTTTTCACGTTATACATCGCTCATTCCATTTTCTCAATATGAGAAATTTCAATAATGCTGACCAACGCTGGGAATGTGATGAACTACAAGATCCATGCTACTTGCTAATCTACAGAACATGTGATGAATCGCGTGTCTTAGATAACTTGATTACAGCAAATAACATGGCTATTAAGGCTGTTATTTTCTGGAATAATTTTGGAATACCTTTGCGGACACCATTTTCATTACTACATGACATATTGTTTAAGATGTTGTAATGTGTTGGTTCGGTTGTGTTAACTAAGTGTGTTTTAATACTGCAAATTATTATTTTACTTAATAATTTTATTGTTCGTATTGTATATTGTCTTGAACAGAAGTTAATAAACAGAGTGATATATGCTTGTGAAGTGGTTTTCCTGTTGATCGCTCGTAGCACCAGAAGAAATCCCAATGTGGTAGCACAGAGTGAATTTTTAGTGATGTTGTACATTGGTGTCGTTCACACTAAAGCATCAGATCATCCGTCTGAAAAATTCTGCTTTGACATTTCGCAGAAAATCTAGCGAAACATTCTTAAAGCTTTGCCACACTGTTCTGTCCCTATGCTTCAGCATTAATTTAAACTCAATATCTTTAAAAATCTCCCTGAATGGTTTACGGATAAACACACCTGCTTTCTTTTTATCAGAACTGAGCTTGAGGAACTGTCGACGTAAGTGAACGCAGAGCCATTTACTTTTAAAACTGTTAAAACTTCCTTCACAAGACCGACTTTTATATTAGCCCCTTGCTTGACTCTATTAATGGTCCCCGCACAGCATTTTTCACCCCAGGAATTAATGACTGTCTCTTCACATAACATTACTTTGAATAGTGTTCTTCCGAACTCAGATATCCTACTGCAACGAGAAGCAACAGTACTTGGTGTAGTCTGATTGTAGTCTTCATAATATGACAGCAACTCAATGCCTGCAACGTATCCACTGGTATTTCGTGCATAATCTGGATGTCTCTCACATTTACACATATCTGGTTTGTATACAGTTCTCATTAAAGCACTTCGATAAGCGTAAAACTGGTAGCAACTGAAAATCCTTACCCTGCCACATCGCTGTTTGATCACGTGATGAACACATGCAGAGAGCATGTAAACTATTACGTGACGATAGTAGGGAATGAGTATTACGAAACGCTAAAGCATGGCAACAACTGCTTATGTGAGGAGGGGGAGGGGGAGGGGGGGGGGGGTGCTCTATTTGGCAAAAGACAATGTAATTACAGGTATAGACTGCAATTCCAAAACTAGAGCTGACATGCGAATTTTTACTTCAGTTTCGTGAGCAGTGGGACAGATTAACAAAGTTTAGCTCATTTAAATCTTTTTACATAGTTATTGAAGATATACAGCATAAGGTCTCAGACGCGAATGATTTTCTCAGATCGTTCATTTACAGTCACCGTTACTGAGTAACAACTGTGTTCAAAATTTTTAAGTTGTCAGATGTGTTAGTGAGTCGAAGACTTTTTAAGAAACAGAACCCAGTATGTTGTCCCGAACGACTAGTGTTCATCGGAGGCAGCTGTAACGTCAAAAGTGTCCCACGGTAGTGACAGGACCTCTCTTACTCTGTGAAGGTTAGGTGAGCTTTTCGCCGACGACGCTGTAGTCTACGACAAGTGATTTGTTTGGGCGACTTTAGGAGGATACATGAGAACTTGCACGTAGCAAAGCGACATATTTGAAACGATTACATATTAGTAACTTCGGTCCACTTCAATTTATAGGGTGTATTGTAGGAAGGTGTAGCTCATGTATAAATCAGACCGCATACAGAACAATGGGTGAGAGCTATTATTGAGAACTTCTGGAGATCTCCACCATGTCTGATCGAAAGAGTTCAGTGACGTGCTGCTAGATTTGTAACCGGTAGGTTCGATCAACAAGCGAATGTTATCGTTATACATGGCGAATTCGAATGGGTAGTCTGCAGTTCGTGGTCTCGCGGCCGCGTTTTCGCTTCCCGAGCACGGGGTCCCGAGTTCGATTCCCGGTGGGGTCAGGGATTTTCACCTGCCTCGAGATGAGTGGGTGTTTGTGCTGTCTTCATCATCATTCATGAAAGTGGCGAGAATGGACTGAGCAAGGGTTGGGAATTTGTACGGGTGCTGATAACCGCGCAGTTGAGCGCCCCAGGAACCAAACATCATCATCATTGAGTGGGTATCCCTGGTGGGAAGAGGAAGAACGTCTTTTCGTGACACGCTATTGAAAAGCTGAAGAGAACAGGAGTCTGTGACAAACTGTAAAACGATGACATAGCAACCAACACGCGTCATGCGTAAGAACTGCGAAGACATGATGGAAACCGCAGCTCCTACGAAAGCGGATAGACCGTCAGTTTTTCCTTAGTTCCGTTTACGAGCGGGACAGGAAAGGGCTTCTAAACAAACTGAGTGCCTACAGTGTATCGTCACAGTTGTGCGATTGAATTCGTGATCTCCTGTCAGAAAGGACAGAGTCCAAAGTAAATGGTGAAAGTCATCGAGTAAAACAGAAGTGATATCTGGCGTTCCCCAAGGTAGTTTTACAGGCTCTCTGCCGTTCCCAGTCCATGCAAATGATTTAGCAGACAATCTGAGCAGCCTTCTGAGATTGTTCGCAGACAACGCTGTCATTTATCATCTGGTAAAGTCGTGGTCTTGTGATATCTTTCTCGCTTCCCGCGCATGGGGTCCCGGCTTCGATTCCCGACAGGGTCAGGGATTTTTCCCTGCCTCGAGATGACCGGGTGTTGTTGTGTCGTCTTCATCATCATCATCATCATCATCATCATCCCCATTACGGTCGGAGGAAGGCAATGGCAAACCACCTCCGCTAGGACCTTGCCTAGTCGGCGGTGCGGTTTTCCCGCATCGTCCCCTGCGCTCCTCCGAGTATGGGACCTCATCATCATCATGAACGTCATGGGAAAGTCAAAATCAGATGCAAAAAAGTAGGAAAGATATCGGTATGGTTTAAAAAATGGCAATTGACCCTAAATAATGAAAAGTCTGAGGTCATCTTCATGAAACTAAAAAGAATCGCACAAACCTAAAGAGTGTCAAATCAAGTAAATACCTAGGGATTATATTTACGAACAACTTAAATTGCAACGATTACGCAGATAATGTCGTGGATAAACTGGCCCAAAGGCTCCATTTTATTTGCAGAACATTTAGAAAATGCAATAGGCTTACCAAAGGGACTCCTATACGACGCTTTTCCGTCTTCTGCTAGATTACTGCTTACCTGATAGGATTGACGGAGGACATCGAATAAGTTTAAAGAAGGGCAGCTCGTTTTTTACTATCGCGAAACAGGAAGGAGTGTGACAGATTTGATATGCGAGCTGGGGTGGCAGTCATTAAAAACAAAAGCGTTGCGACAAGATGTTTCACGAAATTTCAGTTACCATCCTTCTCCTCCAAACGTGTAAATATTCTGATGACTCTCATTTTGATAGAGAGAAATGGTCATCGTAATAAAATAAGAGAAATCAGGGCTTGCACAAGTGTTCGTTTCTCCCGCTTGTTCTTTCCGAGTAGAGCGGTGTAGAAATAGTGTGAAACTGGTACGGTGAAGCCTATGGTGATCTTTTAAGTGTGAATTTTGCAATAGTTATGTAGATGCAGATTTATATGATTTGCAGTGGTATAAGTTCCCCTCCATGTGGTATCATTGAGAGTTCATGGTCCCACGCCAAATTCGGCAACACGTTTTTATACTACAGACGTTCGTGAGATCTCGCTGCAATCCGGAACCACGTATGGTAGGCGCTCTTGAAGACCACGTCTCCCTTTCAGCACAACAGCGCCCTCGCACCGGAAGTCAATATAGAGCCGAGCATGGAAGCTCTCTGCCCCAATATTTGATCTCAGCTGAACTAGTGTCTCAAAATTTAAGATGGACTTGTACTTTTGAAAATGTGGTACACTGTATGTCAGTTAATAGTGCATCAAGTGATGTCTTAACAGTCAACGACAGTCGCAAATTATGAAGCACTCCTGTAGCAAAGAACTATGTCAAGTTAAGTAAATATTTTTATCAACTACGTAAATGGTGACAAAAGTCATGGGATACCTACTAATGTGTTGGAACTCCTTTTGCCTGGCGCAGTGCAACTCCTCGATGTGGTGTGGACTCAAGGAGTCATTGGAAGTCACCTGCAGAGATACTGAGCCATGCTGCCTCTATAGGCGTCTATAGTTACGAAAGTGTTGCCAATGCGGGATGATGTGCACAAACTGACCTGTAGATAATGTCCCACTGATGTACGAGGGGATTCGTGTCGGACAATCTGGGTAGCCAAACCATTCATTCTAACTGTCCAGAATGTTCTTCAAGCCAATCGCGAACAATCGTGGCCCAGTGAGATGACGGATTGTCGTCCATGAAAAATCCACCGTTGTTTGAGAACATGGCGTTCTTGAATGGCCTCAAAGGTCTCAAAGTAGCGGAACATCTAGAAGACCCAGTCCATTTCATGTAGACACAGCCCACACCATTATGGAGCCACCACCAGCTTGCACAGTACCTTGTTGACAACTTGGATCCATGGCTTCGCGGAGTCTGCACCACATTCGAATCCAACCATCAGCTCTTACCAACTGAAATCGGGACCATCTGACCAGGCCACGGTTTTCCAGTCGTCTAGGGTCCAACCGACATTGCCATAAGCCCAGGAGAGGCGCTGCAGGCGATATCCTGCTGTTAGCAAAGGCACTCGTGTCGGTCGTCCGCTGCCATAGCCCACTAACGCCAGATTTCCCCGCATTGTTCTAACGGATACGTCCGCGGTACGTCCCACATTAATTTCAGCAGTTATTTCACGCAGTGTTGCTTTTCTGTTGGCACTGACAAGTCTACGCAAACGACGTTGCTGTCGGTCGTTAAGTAAAAGCTTTCGGCTACTGCGTTGCGACACTGTGGATCTCGGAATATAGAATTCCCTAACGATTTCCGAAGTGGAATGTCCATGTGTCTAGCACCAACTAATATTCTGCGTTCAATTACCGTCGTGCGGCCATAACCACGTCGGGACCCTTTTCATATGACTCACTTGAGCACAAATGACAGCTCCACCAATGCTCTTCCCTTTTATTCCTTGTGTACGTGACACTACGGCCATCTGTATATGTGCATGTGGCCATCCAATAAAGTTTGTCTGCTGAGTCCAGTTCCTGTATGCCACCTTACCAAACAATCAAAAAACCCACCGTTATGGCCAGGCGATAGTTGTTTCATCAGGTCACAGTACTCCACGATACACCGTGGGATGTGCATCTGGTTGGAGCTGTAGATGTAGGTATAGATATACAGGGCGGTCCATTGATCGTGACCGGACCAAATATCTCACAAAATAAGCGTCAAACGAAAAAACTACAAAGAACGAAACTTGTCTAGCTTGAAGGGGGAAACCAGATGGCGCTATGGTTGGCCCGCTAGGTGGCGCTGTCATAGGTCAAACGGATATCAATAGGGCTTTTTTAAATAGGAACCCCCATTTTTATTACATATTCGTGTAGTATGTAAAGAAATATGAATGTTTTAGTTGGACCATTTTTTCGCTTTGTGATAGATGGAGCTGTAATAGTCACAAACATATGGCTCACAGTTTTAGACGAACAGTTGGTAACAGGAAGGTTTTTTAAATTAAAATACAGAACGTAGGTACGTTTGAACATTTTATTTCGATTGTTCCAATTTGATACATGTACCTTTGTGAACTTATCATTTCTGAGAACGCATGCTGTTACAGCGTGATTACCTGTAAATACCACGTTAATGCAATAAATCATGTCCATCAAACTCAATGCATTTGGCAATACGTGTAACGACATTCCTCTCAACAGCGAGTAGTTCGCCTTCGCTAATGTTCGCACATGCATTGACAATACGTTGACGCATGTTGTCAGGCGTTGTCGGTGGATCACGATGGCAAATATCCTTCAACTTTCCCCACAGAAAGAAATCCGGGGACGTCAGATTCGGTGAACGTGCGGGCTGTGGTATGGTGCTTCGACGATCAATTTACATGTCATGAAATATGCTATTCAACACCGCTTCAACCACACGCGAGCTATGTGCCGGACATCGATCATGTTGGAAGTACATCGCCATTCTGTTATGCAGTGACACATCTTGTAGTGACATCGGTAGAACATTACGTAGGAAATCAGTATACACTGCACCATTTAGATTGCCATCGATAAAAGGGGGGCCAATTATCCTTCCTCCCATAATGCCGCACCATACGTTAACCCGCCAAGGTCGCTGATGTTCCGCTTGTCTCAGCCATCGTGGATTTTCCGTTGCCCAATAGTGCATATTATGCCGGTTTACGTTACCGCTGTTGGTGAATGACGCTTCGTCGCTAAATAGAACGCTTGCAAAACATCTGACATCGTACCGTAATTTCTCTTGTGCCCAGTGGCAGAACTGTACACGACGTTCAAAGTCGTCGCCATGCAATTCCTGGTGCACAGAAATATGGTACGGGTGCAATCGATGTTGATGTAGCAATCTCAACACCGACATTTTTGAGATGCCCGATTCTCGCGCAATTTGTCTGCTACTGATGTGCGGATTAGCCGCGACAGCAGCTAGAACACCTACTTGGGCATCATCATTTGAGACGTTCGGTCGTAAAACATGGTAACCAACAAAATGAAAACTTACGGGAAATCGGCTGTTAAGTTTTGCGGAAAATATCAAATAGTTAGCTCTAACAAAACTCACATAATTATGTTGCGCAGATACTCTATGTGTACTGAAAAGTAAAATTCGTCTTAGCAGCTCCTCATAACATTTTGTTTGCGAATATAAGAACTAAAATCAGAGGAAAGATGTCCGTAGATACCATATTTTTCATTTACGTATGAGACATTGCTACCTTGTTATCTGCCAGATACCATGTTTCACAACAACTGACGTTAAATGTTACTTCTGATACGTGGCAGTTACCACATAGATGGAACCTTACCAGGATGTTTACAGCGCAGTGGTGTAACATGATAATCACATTGGAAATAAAATAAAGTAGCCAAAAGTTGCATTACCAATTGTTTTATTAGTAGTTTTTAGGTACAATAATTTTACATTTAATGCTCAGGAACTAAGCTCGTGTAATATCCGTGATATGCCTTTGGAATATACTTGAACAGGCTGAGGACATCGCGCAATTTTTCCTTATTGACTGGTATTAGTGTATTATACAGCAGTGGAAGAGGGGCGTTAAATTTCCCCAGAAAATCTTCTGTAAGAGGACGACCTTTCAGCTTCAATGATATTTCTTCACCAGATCCGAAATATGATTTATAAACAGTCAGAGAATCTGTTTCTTCGCGGACCAACAGAAGTTTGACAGAAGCAGCAACTACATTCTTGGGTGCTCTAAACAATGCCTTCAGTGAAGAAACTTGAAAGAAATCTCCCTGCTGCATTTGTACACAGTAAAGGGAGGTGAGCGTTGGGCGTTTTTCAAGATCTGTCCCCATTCCTCCGGGCAGTACACATACTGAATGTGACACCTCACATACTGCTCTACTCGGCCGAACTCTCTATCTGATGGCAACGTAGTATGTCCAACTACTGGAAAAACATGCTCAACACGTTTTACACGGCCACTTGCCAATAATTTAAGCCAGAGAGCGACTATTGTCCAGTTTTTATTTTGACCACAGCAGTTATCTGATATTACTATCAGTTTCTTGCACTGTATGTCATTCACGGTGAAGTGTTTCAATATGAAACTTGCAATTTCATCACTTCCTCTCGTAGCAGTAGCCTCGCCCCAGTAATAAATGTACCCTACGTTATTGGAGCAATCATGAATGCTGAGGTTGTAGCAAAACAATTTTCTTTTGTAAAATGCAGGTCCAGTGGATAATTTTGGAATGGGTAACGGCTGCTGGAGATCAAATGTTAGAACAAGGGCTTCTTTGTCCTCTGGGGCAACTTGCAAAAATTTTTGGCCGGTAGCGGCATTTAGGTGGTGTTTTTCGATTTTGTGTCCAATTTCTTGGACTTTAGCGTCACTTTTATCGTTTTCGGCTCGTTGCAGTTCAATTCTCATTGAGTCGCAGTCCTTACATGTGTATGTCTTAGGAGACTTGAATCCTATATTAAATTCTTCCGTAAATATTCTTCTGAACTTGTCTGAAGATACAGGACTGCTACCACCTTCTGAACAGAACTGAGTATATTCTTCAAAACAACGTTTAACTGTGTATTCCATAGACATAAACATCTTACAATGATTTTTGTGCCTGGTGTAGTGACTTTCGTATTTGGTAAGTTTTGATATAAAAGTATGCACATTTTCTATATCGTCTTCTGAATACTTTTTCTTGTAGTGCCAATGTGCACCTCTTTTATCTGATGGTGGAGTATAAGCGCCATTGTTTTTTTTTTAAACCAAAATTTCGACTCTCTCCCCAACTTTTTGCAGTCCGTGGATGTTGAGGAAATCAGTTTTACATACTTCTACTTTTTGCCCTTCAACCAAGATATTGTAAGTAATGGTAAATTTTCTTCGAGAGGGACTTCCACTCTTTTTCTTACTTCTGGCAGTTTTCTTAACATCTATTAGACCACATAGATAAGCGTTTTGGATGTTGTAGTTTCCCATTCTATTGAACTCTTCAAACACCGAGTGTCGTTCGTCAGCATCAATCTTTGAAAAACAGTTTTTCTTACAAAGGCAATCTGGGCCTGCTTCTCGAGGTGCTTGTGGATTTCCTTTTCCTCGGTAAGACAAATAGCTTTTACCTAAATTTCTTAATTTTTTATTTTTTTCCTCTTGGTTTACCCCACATTTCCTTTTTCTACCTTTTTTGTTTGATTATTCCTGATCATCTACAGTATCCTTTTGTTCAAGAGGTACCGACGATCCTGCATAACGGACTCTACTAGGAGCATTAGATTTTCCAGAAGAAGTAGGTGACCTTACATCCGCATTGTTTTCATCATGACTGTTGGTTGTAGACCTACTGGTACATGGTTCCGATTCACAATCCTCGTTGATATTGGGCGCGGTCGATTTCTGAAACAAAACAAGGAATACTTGTAACGAAAAGCTCATTACCCTTCTTTCTAAAAAAAGAAAAAGTGCAAGGGATAATAATAAAAATCTCGTATGCCTCCCGATTCTGTTGCTAGTCTATCAACTTGAAGCCACTTGGGAGGTTCCCGTATCCCCAACCTGCAAGAGAAGGGATCTACAGTTCATCGCGGAAGCCGAACCGCGGCTGTATCTGGCGTAATTCGTATCTTATTGAAAACGATCGGTCCGAAGATTAACTGAAAACGCTTCGTGATCCGACCAGGATTCAATCTCGTGACCTTTGGCTTGGTAGTCAAGCGCTTAAGTCGCTACACTACAGGACGTAAGGTAAAAGTGTTGTGTTTACGTTTCAGGTAGACATTTCTTCTGAAGAGCTGAGTTACACCACGATAATAGAAAAGCTCCTGAGTGATTTAACGTAGTGGGTGTAAAACATGGCAACTCTAGCAGATACCGTGGTCACCTTCGCACATATTTATAATTTGCGAGTCAAAATGAAACCTATTTCGGTTATTTCTATATAATGCATTGTGTTTATGTTTTGCGAAGTTTGGCTACCACGTACGCAGTACATATTTGATGAAAGGGACGTTCAGAATTTCCGTTTTTGAAAAGTTTCAATACGGAACAGGCAGTAAAACTTGGTAAGTGCAGTACATACCATCTTTTACTTCAAACAGATTAAGAAATAAAGGCATCTGTTCTTACCTTTTTAAGGAGTAATTTGCATCCGATTTGTTTGCACTCATAAACAGGATAATACTCTGGGCTTTTATCTCCGTCATTACTGGAAGAACTGTGGTCAGAATTATCGTTAGCGCTCGAAACTTTCGATTCAAGTTCCTCATTACTACAGAACAGACTGTGTCGGGCCGCCATGTTCGTTACTTACAATGTTTTACCTTCAGTCAGGTGTCACTTACCATAACATAGGACCAACATAATTTCTTACAACGTACACATCTCTCACAGATTCCTTCACCAACCTATGAAATCAGTTGTAAGGAGTCCGACGTTGCCAAAAACGCCAATTGGCAAAAATTGTTAGATACCATGTTTTACGACCGAGTGCCTCATTTGTGGTTGACATGTGGCTGAACTCTTTCTGTTTCTCCTTAAATAACGTAACTATCCGGCGAACTGTCCGGACACTTGGATGATGTCGTCCAGGATATCGAGCAGCATACATAGCACACGCCCGTTGGGCATTTTGATCACAACAGCCAGTCATCAACACGATATTGACCTTTTCCGCAATTGGTAAACGGTCCATTTTAACACGGGTAATGTATCACGAAGCAAATACCGTCCGCACAGGCGGAATGTTACGTGATAACACGTACTTATATGTTTGTGACTATTACAGCGCCATCTATTACAAAGCAAAAAAAAGTGGTCCAACTAAAACATTCATATTTCTTCACGTACTACACGAAGATGTAATAAAAAATGGGGGGTTCCTATTTTAAAAAAACGCAGTTGATATCCGTTTGACCTATGGCAGCGCTATCTAGCGGGCCAACCATAGCGCCATCTGGTTTCCCCCTTCAAGCTAGACGAGTTTCGTTCTTTGTAGTTTTTTCGTTTGATGCTTATTTCAGCCGGCCGGTGTGGCCGAGCCGTTCTAAGCGCTACAGTAGTTCTAAGTTCTAGGGGACTGATGACCTCAGAAGTTAAGTCCCATAGTGCTCAGAGCCATTTGAATCATTTTTTGATACTTATTTCGTGAGATATTTGGCCCGGTCACTATCAATGGACCACCCTGTAGATGTAATTTTCGGACATGATGAGTATTGAATATTGCTATCAGCCTGCGTCGTCACTGGCGGTAGGAGACTCTGTACCCTCCCAATGGGCGCCGTTTGGTGGCGAGGGGTTCAGACACATGTCGCCGGAGCGCGCCAGGAATATTTGCGGGCGCCCAAGGCCAGCGCGGCCGCGTTTAGCGAGGAACGCCGGCCGTGGCGCTGGCGGCCCGGGAATCCGCCAGATAACAAAACGATAAAGCGGCCGTGCGAGTGGGCAGCCGAGCCAGCCAGCGCTGCCCGTCTGCCGCTAACGACCGACCGCCGCCGCCACGAAAAACGGCGCCACTTTTTACTGCAGCCGCAGCGCCACGCCGCGCCGCTCTCAAGACACGGCCGAGCTGGTTGCAGCAGCTCCACTGGCGCCAGAGCGTAGGCTCCTGTCCTGGACGCCACTGGCCATTTGCGCACCTACGGGGGTTCTCTGTAATGTTGCCGGACGTGTCCGAAAGAACAGATACCACCCATTCATATGACTGATTAGCCTCGAAGGACAATGAATACATCACCTTTAGTGCCGATGCACAGTTATGTTCGACCTCGTGCGAAAATCTCAAATTAACGAGAGTGGAGGACACGGGCTGGGACTACGGTAAGGTGGCGCTAGGGGGATGTGCGAGTTGGTCAGGAGACATACCGAGGTAGTCAGTGCAGTTGCGATAAATACTGTGCCCAGGTTGCAAAGTAGTTAACAGAACTGCCTAATATGCAGCAGATCCCAGGTTCGAATCCCAGTCTGGCACACATTATCACTCGTCGCTGCTGATTCTGCATAAAGTACCAATGCAGCTGACATCAATAGTTCTACATTTACATCTACATCTACATCTACATCCATATTCCGCAAGCCACCTGACGGTGTGTGGCGGAAGGTACCTTGAGTACCTGTATCGGTTCTCCCTTCTATTCCAGTCTCTTATTGTTCGTGGAAAGAAGGACTGTCGGTATGCTTTTGTGTGGGCTCTAATCTCTCTGATTTTATTCTCATGGTCTCTTCGCGAGGTATACGTAGGAGGGAGCAATATACTGCTTGACTCCTCAGTGAAGGTATGTTCTCGAAACTTCAACGAAATCCCGTACCGAGCTACTGAGCGTCTCTCCTGCAGAGTCTTCCACTGGAGTTTATCTATCATCTCCGTAACGCTTTCGCGATTACGAAATGATCCTGTAACGAAGCGCGCTGCTCTCCGTTGGATCTTCTCTATCTCTTCTATCAACCCTATCTGGTACGGATCCCACACTGCTGAGCAGTATTCAAGCAGTGGGCGAACAAGCGTACTGTAACCTACTTCCTTTGTTTTCGGAGTGCGTTTCCTTAGGACTCTTCCAATGAATCTCAGTCTGGCATCTGCTTTACCGACGATCAACTTTATATGATCATTCCATTTTAAATCACTCCTAATGCGTACCCCCATATAATTTATGGAATTAACTGCTTCCAGTTGCTGACCTGCTATATTGTAGTTAAATGATAAGGGATGAATCCTTCTATGTATTCGCAGCACAATACACATGTGTACATTGAGATTAAACTGCCATTCCCTGCACTATGCTTCAATTCGCTGCAGTTCCTCCTGCATTTCGGTACAATTTTCGATTGTTACAACCTCTCGATATACCACAGCATCATCCGAAAAAAGCCTCAGTGAACTTCCGATGTCATCCACAAGGCCATTTACGTATATTGTGAATAGCAACGGTCCTACGACACTCCCCTGCGGCACACCTGAAATCACTCTTACTTCGGAAGACTCCTCTCCATTGAGAATGACATGCTGCGTTCTGTTATCTAGGAACTCTTCAATCCAGTCACACAATTGGCCTGATAGTCCATATGCTCTTACTTTGTTCATTAAACGACTGTGGGGAACTGTATCGAACGCCTTGCGGAAGTCAAGAAACACGGTATCTACCTGGAAACCCTTCCTTTCCTTTCCTCAAACCTTCAGCTAGTTTGCCACATAATAATCTCCTCTTTCCATTGAATGCCTCCTTCACCTTCGCTATAGCAATACGAGTTTTCACCTCCTGATGGCATTTCAAGTCTTCAACAACCGTGATGATGATGGTGAAGTCCCATACTCCTTGCAGAGCGTAGAGGACGATGCGGGAGACCCGCACCGCTGTACTAGGCAAGGTCCTAGCGGAGGTGGTTTGCCATTGCCTTCCTCCGACCGTAATGGGGATCAATGATAGTGATGGAGACGTCACAACAACACCCAGTCATTTCGAAGCAGGTGAAAATCCCTGACCCCGCCGGGTATCGAACCCGGGACACCGTTGTCGGGAAGCGAGAACGCTATGGTGAGACCGCGAGCTGCGGACTTCCAAGATATTTAAATGTCTAACAATAACTTGTTTTGTCTCAGTCTTTTCCCATCTAAGGCTTTCACAAAAATCTCTTCCCGGTATAAGTTGACCAATAAAGGGGAGAGGCAATATTATTGTCTAAAGCCCGTTCCTATGCTGCTTCCTTCAGACATTTCATTTCCATTCCTTATTCTTACTTTTCTTTTGTAAATGTACGTTTTGTACCAATCGTCTCTCCCTCCAATTTTCTCCTTTCGTCTTCAAAATACCCATCAGCTTGTTTCATAGTGCAATTTACTAATTAATGAAAAGAGCATAAATTTCTCTGCTTTCCACAGTAAATTTTCTCCTACGATTCTTAACAGACTGCTATCTTCTGTTTTCCTTTTTCTCTCATAAATCCGAATTGTTCCTGTTGTGACTTGGCAAGACAGCCAAGCCACTATGAGATAGCCGAAAGGCACGTGTTGAAGCTCACGCAGGCTAACGTGAGGTCTGGGACAGTTAAAGGAGTTGTGTCTAGTAAAAAAAGTATGTAGCTTCTGGAATACTTAACTTTAATCCATAACTGGTGAACATCGGTCTGATGGTACATGCATCACAAGATAAATAGCAAATGATAATGGCGCCTTGCTAGGTCGTAGCAAATGACGTAGCTGAAGGCTATGCTAACTATCGTCTCGGCAAATGAGAACGTAATTTGTCAGTGAACCATCGCTAGCAAAGTCGGCTGTACAACTGGGGCGAGTGCTAGGACGTCTCTCTAGACCTGCCGTGTGGCGGCGCTCGGTCTGCAGTCACTGACAGTGGCAACACGCGGGTCCGACGTATACTAACGGACCGCGGCCGATTTAAAGGCTACCACCTAGCAAGTGTGGTGTCTGGCGGTGACACCACATTCCTCCCCCGCAAATCGGCGGACGGTTGTGGCATAAGGCTTCCGCCCGCCGTGGAGAGGACCCCATGTTGACGTATGCGACGAGGTGGGGAGCCTAACAACAGGCGAGGCTGTGCCACCCGCACCCTGCCATTCGGTCCGAGTGGAGCTAGGAAACGCCTGAAAACCTAGTCCAGGGTGCACGCCAACATGCGGTGTATGCGCCCGCAGAGAGACAGGAGGGGCCGAAGGGTCGACCTCCATCGGGTCGGGGCACCCGACGGGCGAAGACGACATATGGTCCGGAGCGGGCAAGAAGTCCATGGCGGAGGACAACTGGTTACGGGAAGCGATCGGTGGCGCGTGACCCATGGAGGCGCCCGGCGGTTGCAGCGACGCGTCCACTGCGGGCGTCGCCGGCTAGAGAACAGGCGGCAGCGGCGGCGCGTCGCCATGGGGCAAAATGGAAGGCAGCGTCGGGAACACCTGGGGCTGAGGCGAGCCAGTAGATGGGTCCCCAGGGCGCTGACCGGACGGCAGCGTCGCTGAAAGCAGACGGGGAGCGGCAGATCCCGTGCGACGACAGAGGCGCAGCTGATTGAGATGCCGACGCACCTCACCAGAGGCCCCCAAAACCAAATACATAGCGCGGCCGAGGCAGCGAAGAATGCGCCCTGCGAGCCAACGCCGTGAACCTCGATAGTTGCGATAGTAGACAACGTCGCCTGGGGCAAAAGCAGGTGTCTGCCGCCGCACAGGAACCTGATGCGGCGGATGTAGCAAAGACATCAAGGTTCGATGAGGGCGACTGTGAAGCAACTCAGCCGACGGGCGACCATCGCGGGGCTGAGAGCGATACGAGGACAAAAAGAGCAATAACGCGTCCTCCCGAGAATGCGACTCTTTCAGCTTCAACATCTGTGACTTGAAAGTTCTGACCAAACGTTCAGCTGCACCGTTTGACTGTGGCGAAAACGGCGCGGACGTCAGATGTTGAATACCATTGGCCTTGTAGAATGACTGAAATTCTGCGGACATGAATTGTGGGCCATTGTCGGAAACAATAGTCTGTGGAAGACCTTCAATGCAAAAGATAGCAGATAACGCTTGGATGGTGGCAGATGACGTCGTGGAAGACATCTGAACAACAAAAGGAAAATTACTGAATGAATCTACCACAACCAACCATCGAGCATTCCAGAATGGACCAGCAAAATCTATGTGTAAGCGTTGCCAAGGGGAAGTGGCTTTTGGCCATGCAAAGAATTGCCGCGGTGGTGCGGATTGTTGTTCGGCACACGCCATGCAAGAAGAGCACATATGCGTAATCGCAGCATCGATTCCGAACCAAGTACAGTGCTGACGAGCAAGTTGTTTCGTTCTCACTATACCCCAATGTCCTTGGTGGAGAAGCCGTAAGACAGAGGACTGTAACGAACATGGGACCACGACCCTGGACTGATCATTATCAGAACGCAACAGCAAAACACCACGTCGTACAAAAAGTCTCTCCTTGTGAGCAAAAAATCGGCGAACCAACGGATCCTCGATCCGTGACTTTGACAAGGGCCATTGTGAAGCAACAAAACGCAGAACGGAAGCAAGGACAGGGTCTGTAGCTGTGGCTGTAGCTACAGGATGAAAATCAATCGGAAACGATTCGACCACGTCATCGGTTTCCGCATCAATGAACATGCAAGCAAGTTCGGAGGAATCGAATGCTCTATCCTCAGCAACAGGCAAACGGGACAATGCATCGGCGTTTCCGTGCTTAGCAGTGGAACGATACAAGATATTGTAGTGGTACTGTGAGAGGAAAATAGACCAGCGAATGAATTTCTGCGCTGTACGCGGAGGTACAGGCTTGGTCGGATGAAAAAGCGATGTCAAAGGTTTGTGGTCTGTGATTATGGTTAAGTGACGACCATACAAGAAATCATGAAACTTAGTAACACCAAATACGAGAGCCAATGCTTCTTTCTCGATTTGTGAATAATTTCGTTGCGCAGACGAGAGCAATTTGGACGCAAAGGCAATAGGGCGATCGTGCGAACCATCTTTATGCGCAAGCACAGCACCGATGCCGAAATCCGATGCATCCACCATTAACAAAAGGGGCTTCCGGGGATCGAATGGCGTAAGGCAAGTATTGGAAAGCAACGCCGATTTAAACTGGCGAAAGGCGCGTTCGCATTCCGTCGTCCAGATGAACGGAACACCTTTACGGCGTAAGCGATGAAGCGGAGCTGAAATGGAAGAGGCGTGGCGCACATAGCGATGATAATAATTTATTTTTGTATGGCACGGAGGTGCTCTGGACTCGGATGTATGCCTTGGGCATTGAGGACATGGCCCAGATAGGGTAAGTCACGAGCAAAAAACACACATTTGTCCTTCCGCAAGCGAAGACCATTTTGTCGCAAGACCTGAAATAATGTTCTGAGATTGGCTAAATGTTCTTCTTCCGTCCTTCCGGAGATCGCAATATCGTCCAGATAGTTTGCTGCAGTACGGACCGACGCACAAACTGTTTGCAGATATTGCTGAAACAATGCAGGGGCGGATGCACACCCGAATGGCAGTCGTTTGAATCGATACAAACCAAGATGCGTGTTAACCACCAAAACGCGCTGGGATTCTTCGTCCACTGGTATTTGCAAGTACGCATCTGCTAGGTCCAACTTCGAAAAATATTTACCCAGACACAGTTTGTCAAAAAGATCTTCCGGGCGGGGTAAAGGATAAGTTGCAGTCACTAGTTGTGGATTCACTATTGCCTTGAAGTCCACGCAAAGTCTCTATTTTCTGGAAGGTTTTTGCAAAATTACTAAGGGTGATGCCCAGAGAGAAGCCTGTACACGTTCAATTACACCTTGTGATTCCAAATCGTGTAATGTTCTTGCGACCTCATCACGCAATGCATGGAGAACATTGCGCGCTCTGAAAAATTTCGGTTGCGCGTTGACTTTCAGTTCCAAATGTGCTTCATAGTTCTTAGCGCAACCAAGGCCCGGTGCAAAAATGTCTGCAAATTCTTCACATAGACGAGAAACACTGTCTGAAGGCACAGTCTGGTTCACTGATAGGACCTGATTTACTATAGACAAGTTAAACAACTGAAACAAATCGAAACCAAACAAGTTCACTGCAGAAAAATAACGAAGGATGTACAGTGACACAAGTTTTGTTTGTCCCTTGTATGTTGCAAGCAGGCTGCACTGTCCTAACACAGGGAGCCCGTGACCTGACTATGTAGTTAGCTTGACATTTGCAGCACGCAATGGAGGTGTGCCCAGCTGTTTGTATGTGTCTGATTGATCAATGAAACTGCAGTTCCGGTATCGAGCTGGAATGGTATCACTGTGCCGTGAATGGCCAAGTCCACAAAAAGTTTATTGTCCTGCTGACGACAAGAGCGACTGTCTCATGCAACGTGAACTGACACTGATACAGAATCACTTGCGACTTGACGGGATTTCCGGCGATGTCGACACACACTATTTGTGGCACGAACACAGTCACTGTTAGAGAGAATGGCACTGGGCGGAGTGGCATGAACTACATGAATTTCCACAGACGAAGTATCGTGAGCCTGAGTATCCTTGGTTCAACTCCGATTCCGGCGCGAAGCAAAGGGCCTGGAATGGTTTTGAGCTTCCGATCGGAGCTTTTTCTGGCAAACACTTTGAACATGTCCTTTTTTATTACAGAAAAAGCAAATAGCCTGGCGTGACGGGCAATTCTCAAGCGAATGTCTAGTAGCACACTGCGGGCATGATTTCACTGCATGTGCTTGCCGACGCGGGACACGAGGCTGAGAGCCAGGCGCTTTGGCGCGGCCGGGCGCGAGGACTGTTTACCGTTCCATGCAGCTCGCCCGGCGGGCCGGGTAACGTGACACACAGGTGGCGAAGTTTCAAATGATGCCTGAGCAAAGTCAAGTGTGTCCTGCCGATCCAATATGTCCATCACTTGTTGAAGGGAGGGATTGACTAGTTTCAAAATCTGTTCCCTTATATGAACATCAGAAACGTTCTGTGCAATTGCATCACGTACCATAGTACCTGAATAAGGGAGGCCACATTGACACTCAAAAGCACAATCCATAGTAAGGCCTTGCAAAGTTGCAACCCACTCCCGATTAGATTGACTGGCCGTATGTTTTGTACGAAAGAACGTATACCGTTTTGCAACTACATTGACTGATTCTTTGAAATATGCATCAAATGCAGACAAAATTTCGTAGTAGGACAGCGTTGCCACGTCGCGTCGGGGAAGTACTCGTAATTTCACTATCACACGGTAGGTGGACACTCCGACACAAGAAAGCAGAAAAGGCTGCCGCTCATTACCTTGAATTCTGTAGGTGGCGAGATGGATTCCAAATTGGCGTGACCACTCGGTCCAGCTTTCCAGTGCAGCATCAAAATGACGAAAAGTTGGTGCAACAGCGTGTTGTGGCTGCGGTAGCGGTGGAGCGGATGCCGCCGCATCGTTTTGCATTGCACGTTGCCCCTGGACGAGCTATCCAAGGGCATCCAGTAAGGCCTGCGTCTGCTGGTTCTGTAAGCGATAAAATTTGGACAGTACATCTGGAGATTGTGGCGAAGCCATTACACAAGTAAACCAAGGCAGTATTGGTACAAACGCGAATTGGCTCGCCGCCAATCCTCGGCGCCAAACTGTTGTGACTTGGCAAGACAGCCAAGCCACTATGAGATAGCCGAAAGGCACGTGTTTAAGCTCACGCAGGCTGGCGTGAGGTCTGGGACAGTTAAAGGAGTTGCGTCTAGTAAAAAAAGTATGTAGCTTCTGAAATACTTAACTTTAATCCATAATTGGTGAACATCGGTCTGATGGTACATGCATCACAAGATAAATAGCAAATGATAATGGCGCCTTGCTAGGTCGTAACAAATGACGTAGCTGAAGGCTATGCTAACTATCGTCTCGGCAAACGAGAGCGTAATTTGTCAGTGAACCATCGCTAGCAAAGTCGGCTGTACAACTGGGGCGAGTGCTAGGACGTCTCTCTAGACCAGCCGTGTGGCGGCGCTCGGTCTGCAATCACTGACAGTGGCGACACGCGGGTCCGACGTATACTAACGGACCGCGGCCGATTTAAAGGCTACCACCTAGCAAGTGTGGTGTCTGGCGGTGACACCACAGTTCCTTTCCTGTCCTTGCATCCAGCTCGTTGGGAGTGTCATTGAATATTGCGAACGACCACATTTTCGCCATGGACTGCACCATTTATTATAATACGCACAGTCGAATCGTTTATTTTTAGAATGAGACAATTCACGATTGATAATTTTTTCAGGACAAATAAGAAACATTCCATTCAATTGTTTAGAAATTTAATGGCGAAGTTCTTTCTGAGTTGTGAAACAGTTCACTTTCCGGACTGAGTAAGTTTGAAAAATATTTGTGGCTGCAATGATGATTTTTATGGTATGGAGTTGTTCTATTACAGTACTGAATGAGAGGCCAAATATATTCTAATGCCTTTATTTTAATTACGCGAAAATAGGAAGTTATGATTTACAAAGGGCAGTATTTCGAGCACAATAAATTTAATATAAGGTAAGTATGTCTGTCCTGAGCGTTCTATTACACACGAAAGTACATTATTAATGTATACAATGACGTACGTTTAAATAAAAACGAAATAACCTACGGTTTGTCAATGCTGTGGAACCTAAACCACTGCATATGTTTAACATTAACCTCATAACAGTTACGTGATCAGGAAAATGGCTTCACAAATTGCCTATTGGCTTCCGTCTCAGGTTCTTCGCCTGAAGTTTGTTTGATAATTTTTTGAAGTTTCGCAGCACGAGTAGGTGGCATTGCTGGTGGTGGACTGAAGTCGTGAATATACCAAACACTAAGTACATGTCGAAAAGTCCATGTGGGAATGACAGGACGATCGATCAACACCTGGATAACAGAACATAAGCGCCGTTGCAGGTGATCGTGGCAGAACATATATACAATTCGCCGACATGGAAGTTCTTGCTGTAGAGAAGAGCTATCGCACCCGTCTGTTCAGGGAAGGCCCAGAAACACACAAACATGACAGTAGCTTCAACGAGGAAGAATAAGGCCTCAAGGTGAACGGATCCTGATGTCTAGTGCCGCAGAGAACGACCGTCGCTGTTTGCAAAGGGAGAACCCAAATGGTAATGATCACGGTGAAGTCTTCGGAAACTGGCGCGCCACGTGCATATTATCTGCGACAACGAGTTCGTCGCCAGTAAACCACCACCAATGAAGGGTGAAGCTTCGACAGTGCCAGCCACTCGCGCTGGCTAAACGTCAGAAAAACTGTCAAACAAACGCAGGTCGAAGAGCGCGAGACAGAAACCAACAGGCAATTTGTCAACACGTGGCCATAAAGCCTTAACAATTTTGTAAAATGACTTCTGTTCATACAGGAATGAATGTAAAACATGCTACAAAAGATAACTGGCCACTTGTTCACAAAACTATTTTAACATCATACAAAAATGATACAAAATATTTTGCGAACTCTGTGACAGAGAGTCTGTCCCATTGTACCAGTTATTACTGCTTTTTTTCGTTACATTCACGTATGGAGCGTGGGAAGAATGATTTTTTTTAATGTCTCTGTGCGTGCTGTAATTAATCTAATCTTGTGCTGAAGATCGCTATGGGAGCCGTACTTAGGACGTTGTATATTCCTAGAGTCATAAGTTATAGTTGGTTCCAGAAATATTCTAAGTGGTTTCTCAGAGGATTGTTTGCGCCTACCTTCAGGCGTCTGTCAATTCAACTCTCTCAAGCCTCTTCGCGATACCTTCCAATGCGTCGAACAAACCTGTGAGCATTCGTGCTGCCCCTCCTTACAGCCGTTCATTACCCACTGTCAGTCCTGTTAGGCATGGATTCCGCACGTCGAGCAATATTTTAGGATGAGTCGCACAAGTGTTTTGTATGCAGTCTCCTTCGTAGACTGATTTCGCTTACCTACTATCCTAGCAATGAACCACAGTCTGCCACCTGCATTTCCTACGACTGAGCCTATGTGGTCATTCCATTTAATATCCCTACAAATTCTTATACACATGTATTAGTATGAGTGGCCCGTCTCCAGCTGTGACCCACTGAAATTGAAGTCATAGACGACTACGTTTGTTCCTTTTTGTGAAGTGAACAATTTCACATTTTTGTACCTGTTGTTGTTGTTGTGGTCTTCAGTCCAGAAACTAGTTTGATGCATCTCCATGCTAATCTATCCTGTGCAAGCTCCTTCATCTCGCAATACAGACTGCAACCTACATCCTTCTGAATCTGTTTAGTGTCTTCATCTCTAGGTCTCCCTCTACGATTTTTATCCTCCGCGCTGCCCTCCAATACTAAACTGGGGATCCCTTGATGCCTCAGAATATGTCCTACCAACCGATCCCTTCTAGTCAAGTTGTGCCACAAATTTCTCTTCTTCCATTTCTGTTCAGTACCTCCTCATTAGTTATGTGATCTACCCATTTAATCTTCAGCATTCTTCTGTAACACCACATTTCGAAAGCTTCTATTCTCTTTTTGTCTAAACTATTTATCGTCCACGTTTCACTTCCATACATGGCTACACTCCATACAAATACTTTCAGAAAAGACTTCCTGACACTTAAATCTGTACTTAATGTTAACAAATTTCTCTTGTTCAGAAACGCTTTCCTTGCCATTGCCAGTCTACATTTTATATCCTCTCTACTTCGACCATCATCAGTTATTTTGCTCTCCAAATAGTAAAACTCATTTACTACTTTAAGCGTCTCTTTTCCTAATCTAATACCCTCAGCATCACCAGATTTAATTCGACTACTTTCCATTATCCTCGTTTTGCTTTTGTCGTTGTTCATCTTATATCCTCCTTATATCCTCCTCTTATATCCTCCTTTCTGAACATGTGCTCATGTAATAAGACTCTGGCAGCGTACAAGTCATTCGCCTGGTGGGTGGCTATGATTAAGACGGTTTTTGGTTTTAGAAAAGACCACAAGTCCACTGTCCTCAGGATTCAGTTGTCGAACACGTCTGTGACAATGCCATAGGAACCAAATTTTGGCGTTACTAAAGTACCATCTAGTAGGCTGAAATGAGTAGCAAACCAGACGCTTCTTATATAATGTCCACATTTTATATCACAATGCCCAAACCACTGAATTTGCACACAGGTCAACGTACGCGGTAAGTTAGATGAATATAGAAAAGTTACTTTTGCTGCCAGCTCGGAAAAATGGGTTTCTGACAAGTATTACCCTAGAGACCCTCAGCTAATAACGGCGAAATGAATCCAGCAACGAATGATCCCTCAACAACACAGAGCTAACTGTATTGGTTATCTGTTACCCTTTAGCCATACTAATTTGAAATACTGAAATATTTTCGTTCTACTTAGGTTTCCTGGGAATATCAACGTATCATTCGAGGACTAGGAACGACCTCCAGGCATGGGGCAGCCCTTGAGAGTAGGCCGCCTCACCTGGCTGTGATTACGTAACGATCGAGTTCTCCGCAGAGAAGTACACGTGTCATAGTTTTTTGTATCAGGTGTTCACATTTTAATACAAACATTATTTCACATTATTAATTCTCCGCCACTATCAGACATGTAGACAGACCTATCCGTAATATTAGCAGAAAGAGAACAGGATTCTGTCATTAAAAATTGACATGCTTGCTATAATAGAAATAAGTGCACCAGTGATATGACAGAAAAATTTATGGAGCAATCACGGAGTTACATCAGCACACTGTCAACCGTAGTCGGAGGAAGTATTGGCCCTGCGAACTTGTGTTACAAAATTAAAAAAAGAGGGCCTGGAGCACATGATTCGAACACAGGTGAACTAAAGGCACTGATGCAAGAATCACATCTTCAAAATTTTGCACGGGAGGAAATATAGCAGTAACCTTTAATAGGAATAGACCGATATTCAAGCCAAACAAAGCGTTGCAATCAAGTTTCAGTTAGAATCGTTAGCAACAGCAGTAATAAAACACACAACATCTCGTGGCAGACAGGTTGACACTGCTCCATTAGAGAGAGAACTAATCGTAACAAAATGCCTGTTAGTACCATCTGATGTCAGACCAGGGACTATGTCGGAAGTCACGAAGCATAAGCAGCGAAACGACACAAGACTAGCCTTGTCTGTCAATGAATCGTAGAGTAATAGCTTCTAATCAAGAGAGATGCCTAGTTTGTTATCTGCTTCGTCACTCCGAACATAGCTCCTATGGTAAATCCGAAAGGTTGCAACGATTGGTGTTTACACCCCGTTATCATAAACTGAATACATGCTTTGACTGAACAAGGATTTTGAAGGTAGTTGGCATTGTCATTGTCCTGCAAAGGATTAATCCAGGGTTTTGGAAAACGACCGAAAACACAAGGCAATGTTACCGGGCGGCAATCTGAAACTACCTTCGCGTGATTTTGAATCCTGGATGCTAAACATTCGCCGGCCGCTGGTGCCGATCGGTTCTAGGCGCTTCAGTCCGAAACCGCGCTGCTGCTACGGTCGCAGGTTCGAATCCTGCCTCGGGCATGGATGTGTGTGATGTCCTTAGGTTAGTTAGGTTTAAGTAGTTCTAAGTCTAGGGGACTGATGGCCTCAGATGTTAAGTCCCATAGTGCTCAGAGCCATTTGAACCATTTTTTTGCTAACCATTCGGTCACTTACTACGGTGAAGATCAGTACGTGGATGTCGGAAAGAAGACCATAACGTAATTTCTACTTTCCACTGTTGAAGACATGTGAAAATAACAAAAAAGAAAGAAATAAGACTGTAAAGGAAAATCGTATCACATCCTTGTTAGAGAAAAGGACACTGCATCTGACGAGGTACCAGTTACAAAATCTGGAAAAACTGGCCGCTCTTCTAATAACAGTTGGTAATAGAGTCCTGGAACAACGAAGCAAAAAAAGAAAAAAAACACAGAAAAGACACGCCATTCAACGGAACCTACCGGCCACCGTGTCATCCTCAGCCCTTAGCCGTCACCGGATGCGGATACGGAGAGGCATCTGGTCAGCAGACCGCTCACCCAGCTGTTGTGTTTTCGTGATCGGTGTCGCTACTTCTCACTCAAGTAGCTCCTCAACTGGTCTCACAAGGGTCGAGTGCACCTTGCTTGCCAACAGCACTCGTCAGACCTGAACGGTGACCCATCCACATGTTAGCCAAGCCCGACAGCGCTTAACTTCGGTGATCTGACAGGAACCTGTGTCACCGCTGCGGTACGGCTGTTGGCATTAACGAAGCGCACCTAGTGACATGAAAATGCTGCAGGCCGTTCCCATTTACAGGGTGGTCAGAAATAGTCTGAAAAGCTTGTAAAGGTGTTGTAGTATAGGTTGTGCTGAGAAATAGTTGTTAAAAAAAAATGCGACACTTAGCGCCGTTTCCTAGTTAATTAACATTGAAGTTAGACAATCAAGCCGTTGCGCGAGCAAACTGAAGCGGCCCACCAGAGATGGTATCGCTAAACGTGTTCCTCGTCTGGTTTCCATAAACCAAACAAAAGACCAATATAAAAATTGGGCAAGGGAAGGTGGCAAGGATCGAACCCCAGTGTCGTGCGCTATCATCTACCAAGGAACCGTCTCAGTGCGAGGTCGCAATAGTTCAATGATGTTTACGGCATTCGACGCCCCGCATGTTGTCTACCATGCAACCACAACATTGGCTGCTAATGGCAACAGTGGGCGGGACTGGAGGTACAGGGTGATTCAAAAAGAATACCACAACTTTAGGAATTTAAAACTCTGCAACGACAGAAGGCAGAGCTAAGCACTATCTGTCGGCGAATTAAGGGAGCTATAAAGTTTCATTTAGTTGTACATTTGTTCGCTTGAGGCGCTGTTGACTAGGCGTCAGCGTCAGTTGATGCTAAGATGGCGACCGCTCAACAGAAAGCTTTTTGTGTTATTGAGTACAGCAGAAGTGAATCGACGACAGTTGTTCAGCGTGGGGCACTGAGAATCCGCGGGAAACAACTCAGTATGAACGTGACTCGCCTAAGGTGAACGTTTTCTGTGCCATTTCAGCCAATAAAGCTTTGGTCCCTTTTTCTTCGAAGGTGCTACTGTAACTGGACTACAGTATCTGGAGATGTTAGAGAATTGGCTGTTCCCTCAGCTCGAACAAGAAGCACAACAATTCATATTTCAGCAGGATGGAGCGCCACCACATTGGCACTTATCTGTCCGTAACTACCTGAACGTCAACCACCGGAGGCGATGGATCGGCCGCCAGGCAGCCCGTGACAGAGCACTTCATCACTGGCCTCCAAGAAGCCCTGATATTACCCCCTGCGATTTTTTCTTATGGGGGTATGTTAAGGATATGGTATTTCGGCCACATCTCCCAGCCACCATTGATGATTTGAAACGAGAAATAACAGCAGCTATCCAAACTGTTACGCCTGATATGCTACAGAGAGTGTGGAACGAGTTGGAGTATCGGGTTGATATTGCTCGAGTGTCTGGAGGGGGCCATATTGAACATCTCTGAACTTGTTTTTGAGTGAAAAAAAAAACCTTTTTAAATACTCTTTGTAATGATGTATAACAGAAGGTTATATTATGTTTCTTTCATTAAATACACATTTTTAAAGTTGTGGTATTCTTTTTGAATCACCCTGTATACAGTGGCGAGCACAGCATGAGGCTGCGGAGTGTAGTTGAACTGCTTAGTCGACGAGTAACTCACAACAGTGTTACACTGCTAGGGGCGTTGATACAAAGCAGAACAATGGCAACACTAAACAATGTAAACATAGCATTATATCTACAGCAAAAGTTCCCAAAGTTTTTATTTTGTCAGAAAGAAGTCCAAGGAACTTCGCGCAGTGAAAAAGAGGTGTCAGATCAAATATTAGCGTTACTGCAAGCTGAGTCCGTGGGATGTGTGGTGTCAAATACGCTCGACTGTGCGGACAATGTATACGAGGAGTACAGTGATAGCTGTACGTGCTTAACAAGTGATAATAATACTGTTTAAGTAGGCTGTTTATGTGTATGTATGTTGGCAGCGCTATGTAGTGCTCTGCATTAATAACTCTGAGAGCGCTGTGCGCACTATACAGGAGACTCTGTGGCCGGTCGGACTAGCAGTTGGAAGTTAACAGTCAGCGGTGATGGAAGAAGTTGGACGTGAAGAGCCAGCAGTGGTGGACGTTGGGAGTGAGTAGCCAGCGGTGATGGAGGTTAGAGGTTTGAAGTGTTGGCGCCAGCGGACGATCTGGACGTGTGTCCTTCATGGAAATATAATTTGTCGATGATTATATAATTTTTGGCACTGGATTCATGGACGATTATATAATTTTTGAACTGGTTGTCACATTATTAAGGTAAATACATTGTCCACTCTGCAACAAAATCTTTCCTTTGCTAACCACTTGCCTATCAGTAGTTACAACCTTCAGTAGATAGAATCCTTTATTTAATTGACTGTATTGTCGCTTGCTGTATTTCAGTAGTTTGTGTAATGAAGATTTTTGTGAGGTAAGTGACTTATGAAATGTATAAGTTATTGTTAGGATTTCTACTAATTCAGGACCATTCTTTGTTTTAATTATTTGAAGTCAGGTTATCATTTCTGAGCAGTCATATTGCGTTGCACTGGGATATTATGAGTAATTAATGAACACGAAAAGTTTGAGTTGTATTTGTCAGAAATAATTCTGTAGGTCTGAAATGAAACGATGAAAGAAATAACAAAGTGACACTTGCAGTCATCTCAGTTAAAGCAGTTTAACTAAAAATTAAATAAAGAAGTTTCAACTGAAACAGGTGTCGAGCCATTTAGGTGATCATCCTTGTCTGACAGAGGGCCAGAAATCCCGTCACCAGTGAAACGCAGTAAAAGCAGATCGCTGTCCAAGGAGCGGCTAGTAAACATGATTAAGCGCGTGAAGGATCAGCCAGAATATAGTAAAAAAAAAAAAAAACAATTACGAACAGATTTCGAATAAATCCGCAGCAATACGACCGTATAGTGAATAAGAAAATCTATTGTTATTGAAGGGAGCACGAGCCCCACTTGTTACCAAAACTATTGTTTGAGCGTTTTAGGGATGCTCGATACAATTTAGAGCATGTGCGTGATAGAAGTCTACTCCGTTACACACATCAAATTGAGTGTATCATAGATTACAGTGATTTCGTGGGAAGCAGTAAATGGTTGCATAACTTCAGTGCTGCAGAACTGGAAGACGTAATATAACAAAACTGCAAACAAAGTGTCAACCTGACGATGCACAGCAAACTGCAGAATCGGCCAGCTCGGTAAGGAACTTGCTTTCAACTCCGACCAGTCGGAATTTGAAGAGGAAATACATATGAATGGAACCCTGGAAATTAAAGTTACCAAGAGAATCGTACCAAGTCCAACTAACATCAGTACCCTAACGCATTTGTATACAAAAGTTCTATGCGCACCACGCGAAGCAACAGTCTTGGATAAAACACTGTACAGTCATTATTCGTAAAGCCAAGAGTTCTGACCAATTTCCAATGGTTTTAGTAGCATTCGCTCAAAAATTTAAACAGGAAACATTTGGTTCTCTCATTGCAGCGTGCCAGTTCTGTCCTTCGAGTTATTGTTATGCGTGGTTTTACAATATGGTGTCGTTTTCTAGTAGTTGTTACGTGTAACTATATGAATAAATAATCGTCAGAAGGTTAAACGCTGTGCGTCAAATAGCCTACTCCTCTCGGATTTTGCAATGCCGACTGTTGATCGGGATGGTAAATTGGCTGGAAAGTTATTTGTTGTGCTGCGAAATATTGGAGGTGTTTACCCCCTACGGTTCTTTCTTGTGTGCGTGATCTTGCTGGAGCAGTAGGGAATGTTTACGTTGCAACAAGCAAGAGTGGGAAAATGGGCGTAAGAGAACTACAACTACGGTATGAGCACTGGTTTTGGCCAATAACTGGCCAAAATAACTTACTTTTGCTTGATTCTTGGCTTGTACATAAAAATCATATTCCTTTAGAGCGAACTATCCATCCAGAAAAGTGTGTGACATTGCAATTCACACTACCTGGAACCAATGGACAAATTCAGCCTCTGGAAGTTTATTTTTTCCGTGCCTGTAAAAAAACATTATCGCACTATATTCAGCTGCACCTTAAAGGATAGGCAGTTTCACAATAAGCTCCATGACAGTCTGTTTCGCATTCGGTTGCATGTCAACAGATTCCATTAGTTCTTATCACGTTACAGCAATATGATTTTATATGCATCCTTTAAGAGTAGATACCCAGCTGAAAGTCATGCACCGTTTGTAACTCCCAAGGAGTTCGCCTTCGATCTTGACGGTGCAAACGTTTGAGATCACAGTGGCATGACATTTTTCACTCGGTGTTCATCGCTCAAGAATTGTTTTGAATATTCCTTGAATGACGATGTCCATTTTGTGGCATACATACATCCCATAGGAGGTTCATCTCTGCACCTTCCGAACACTAATTTTCTGTCACCCTCCTGATGCACGTGGAGAGTGATTAGCAGCTAATATTTTTCCTGTCATAATCGTTAACACCACACTTTCAAATGGGTCTTACTAAGGCTTGAACTTGAGACTTCGCTCTAACGGGGTTGCTTGTAAACTGTGAGAACATCTAACACTAATAGTATACGGCGGACAGCTTGAATTGGCGCGCTCAACTTGTTCCTTCGACATATTCAGGCGCTCATTGAAGTAAATGACAGAATGCTCTTCTTATGATATATCCCTGTTGCAATGTGTATAGCTCTGTCTTCATAAATCTGAGAGGAGTAGGCTATTTGACGCACAGGATTTTTATTCACATAGTTACACTTAACAACTACAAGAAAACAACATTACATTGCAAAACCACGCATAAAAATAGCTTAAAGGACAGAATTGACACGCTGCTATGAGTAAACCACATGTTTCCTGAATGAGATTTTCACTCTGCAGCGGAGTGTGCGCTGATATGAAACTTCCTGGCAGATTAAAACTGTGTGCCCGACCGAGACTCGAACTCGGGACCTTTGCCTTTCGCGGGCAAGTGCTCTACCAACTGAGCTACCGAAGCACGAGAGAGCTAGGAGACGAGGTACTGGCAGAAGTAAAGCTGTGAGGACTGGGCGTGAGTCGTGCTTCGGTAGCTCAGATGGTAGAGCACTTGCCCCGCGAAAGGCAAAGGTCTCGAGTTCGAGTCTCGGTCGGGCACACAGTTTTAATCTGCCAGGATGTTTCATATCAGCGCACACTCCGCTGCAGAGTGAAAATCTCATTCTGGAAACGTCCCCCAGGCTGTGGCTAAGCCATGTCTCCGCAGTATCCTTTCTTTCAGGAGTGCTAGTTCTGCAAGGTTCGCAGGAGAGCTTCTGTAAAGTTTGAAAGGTAGGAGACGAGGTACTGGCAGAAGTAAAGCTGTGAGGACCGGGCGTGAGTCGTGCTTCGGTAGCTCAGATGGTAGAGCACTTGCCCGCGAGAGGCAAATGTCCCGAGTTCGAGTCTCGGTCGGGCACACAGTTTTAATCTGCCAGGAAGTTTCACATGTTTCCTGTTTAGCTTATTGAGCAAATGCTTCTAAAACCATTGGAAATGGGTAAGAGCTCTTGGCTTTACAAATAATGACTATACAGTGTTTTATCCGAGTGTTGCTTCGCGTGGTGCGCATAGAACTTATCATGTAACTATACATTCAGTGTGACTGCTCTAGCGATAAATTTTGAAATCTTGAACCGAAGAGCCTTTCGGCATGCAAATTGCACTACCAGTGTTTACAGGCATTTAGACCACGCCATTGAAATGGTGCGCTACACGTAAAATGGCTTTTGCAAAATATCTCTTTAGGTCTAAATAGACCTCAGAAGGCGTAGCGCGTGGAGAGAACAAAACGTAATAGTTCACTCTGTCACGTGGATTACTGCGAAACTTGTAGTGGGAAGACTTATTTGACAGATGATACAGTGACGAGTAGTTTTGCATGTGCTTGCGGCATGTTTACTGATAAATTTAACAGTGAACTAGACACGTAAGCTTTGTGTAGGCCTGGGAACTTCGCCGGGTGACAGGAGCATGAAACATTACAACGGGAAGCTCCCAATTATAGGAGGCGCTGTCACTAGGCTGACAGTCTAGTACGTCACATTACGCAAAAATTTCTTATCTCGTCTGTCTCGTGTAGACCGACTGCGAAGCAAAATTATATCACAGTAAATTTCAAAATTTCTCGTACATAACCCGTTTTAACAAAGGAAGACTTCCACCCACAGAGCTCAGAACACCGAGTTTTTCGCGTTACAAAACTGTAAACAATGTGTATCGTTAATTTATTGTTCAGTAATATATGGAGAAAATAGGAGGGGCGTTCAATTAGTAATGCAACAAATTTCCTTCTGAGTGCAGGTTGGTTTCATTCAGAACTCCGATACACCATATTATTCCTCCTTCTTTCGGCTACAAAGCCCTATTTTTCAACATAATCTCCGTTCAATGCGACGGCGTTACGCCACCATACTGGGAGGACTGGTAGCCCGCGTGGTACCACTCCATTGAACGACGTCAGAGCCAACGTTTTACTGCCACCTGCTGCTTCTCACGGAATGCAACCTTCATTGGACCAAATATATGGTAATTGAAAGTACGAATCCGGGCTGTGGGGCGAATGAGGAAGAACAGTCCAGTAAAGTTTTCCGAGCTCCTCTTGGGTGCGCAGACTTGTGGGAGGCCTTGCCTTCTTATGGAGACGGTGAAGTTCTTTTTCATTTTTGTGGCGATGAAGACAGTGACGTCATTTCTTCAGTTCCTTGGGGGTAGCACAATACACTTCAGAGTTGACTGGTACACAATGAGGGAGGACATCAAACAGAGCAGCCTCTTCAGAGTCCCAGACGACCGTTGCCCTCAAACGTTGCTCTCAAACTGGGGAACAATCAAGAATGGGGTGCCGCAAGGTTCGGTCTTGGGTCCTCTGCTGTCCTTAATATATATTAATGGCTTGCCATTTTATATTCACGAAGATGCAAAGCTGATATTTTTTCCGATGATACAAGTATACTATCACACCCAACAGACAAGGATTAACTGGTGAAATTGTAAACGATGTTTTTCAGAAAATCATTAAGTGGTTCTCTGCAAATGGGCTCTCATTAAACTTTGACAAAACACAGTATATACAGTTTCACACAGTAAATGGAATGACACCATTGATAAATATAGACTTCGATCAGAAATCGGTAGCTAAGGTAGAATATTCAAAATTTCTAGGTGTATGCATTGATGAGGGGTTGAACTGGAAAAAAACACACTGAGGATCTGCTGAAATGTTTGAGTTCAGCTACTTATCCTATTAGGGTCATTGCAAATTTTGGCGATATAAATCTGAGTAAATTAGCTTACCATGCCTATTTTCATTCACTGCTTTCCTATGGCATCATTTTCTGGGGTACCTCATAATTGAGTAAAAGAGTGTTCATTGCACAAAAGCGTGTAATCAGAATAATTGCTGGAGCTCATCCAAGATCATCCTGCAGACACTTATTTAAACAGCTAGAGATCTTCACTGTAGCCTCACAATATATATTTTCACTTATGAAATTTGTTATTAACAATCCGAACGAATTCAAAAGTAATAGCAGTGTACATGGCTACAACACTAGGAGAAAGGATGATCTTCACTACGCAAGGTTAAATCTAACTTTGGGTCAGAAGGGGGTAAATTATGCTGGCACGGTAGTCTATGGTCGCTTACCTAATAGCATCAAAAGTCTGACAGATGGCCATACAGCATTTAAAAGGAAATTAAAAGAATTTCTTAATGGCAACTCCTTCTACTCATTAGATGAATTTTTGGATATAATAAGTGGGTAATTTCCCCAACCACCACAAAAAATTAAAAATATTAAGTGTCATGTAATATTTTGTGTAATGTAATATCTTGTATAGACACCTTTTATTAACCTGACACGTTCCACATCATTATAAAGTGTCGTATTCATGATCTATGGAGCAAGTACTAATCTAATCTAATCTTTATCGGCTGAGGGTCAGGTTTTGAACTTCTTCGGAGGAGGAGAGGTGGTGCCGAGCCACTACATGGATTGGCGTTTCGTTTCTGCTTCGAAGTGTTAAAACACATGTTTCATCGCCTGTGACGATGTTCGAAAAAACTGTCACGATCAGCCTCGTAACGAGCGAGAAATTCCGCACATCCTTCGTCGCTCCTTATAGTCTTCTGTTGGACGGTTAGGAGTGCTGCAGGCACACACCTTTGGGTAGCCAAAATGTTGGACGAGTGTACCAGCACTACCAACAGAGACGTCCTGTTGAGCAGCGAGGTATTTCAAAGCGATCCGTCGATCACCTCGAATGATAGCATCCGTACCTCCCACCACTGCAGGAGTCACAGCTGTGTGGGGCCGGTCGGCCCTCGGGAGATCGGACTGGTTTGCGCGGCCTTGTTGCGATGGTGACAGACGTCTGCCCAAGGACTCACCGTGCTTTTGTTCATTGCCAGGTCTCCGTTAACATTCTGCAAGCGCCTATGAACATGTGCGATGCTCTGGTGATCCACCAAAAGAAGCTCAATGACAGCTCTCTGCTTGGGACGCACCTCCCGTTACAGACGCCATTTTGAAGGTTACATATAGCGCCTCCACATTCGGAACTTCACGAAACTGCAAGGGTTGAAGCGGGAATATGCCACGATATCCTACAACAAATTCCGTATTTTTTCAACAGAAACTGGCCAAGAAAAAAATGTGTTGCATTACCTATTGAGTGTTCCCCGTAATACTGATAAATCGCTCTACACAAACAATAAACTGGATCATGTTGATTAATCGGGTTTCTGCCGGTTATTCGCGTCTTTCTTGCACGATATGTCAACTGCCTGACTCGCAGTCTTCTTTAGGTGCTGTCTGATACTGATTCTAGCGTCATCAAAGAATCTATTGAGATTAAGGTTGCTGAGAATCTCAATAACCGGGACACCGGTTTCCAGCCGAGCTCGGCCTGCAACCCAGCACTCGATCTTCTGAAGACGCAGCGTAGACAACATCCAGACACCAAGGGACGCAAGTATAAGGATGGAATTAGAGATAACAGCCTAGTACATGTAACTAAGAACGTACACGAAATACCACCTCAGACAAAAGACAAAGTATCTGAGGACGCTCTTCCGAGTCTCGAGCGACGATTTGAACACAATCGGCGTGAAAATGACGCTGCAGCCGCTCCTGGTGGACAAGAACTTCGGACGGAACGCCTGACACGACACAGCACGGTAATAGAACGTCCTAATCCACAGAAGGACTCAAATGACGACAATCGGAAAATAAAACGTAACCACAAAGTACGGGCACTGCTTTCGGAACAGCCGCGGCTAGAAGAAAATGCTGGCCTCCAGCCGGTGCTATTGGGCGGCGCACACCACCGACAGAACGCAAGACGCGGCGCCGACGGCAGAGGGAACGTAGGCATATATACCGGACTCGTTCCACATTGGAATCACTATCAGACAGCACCTGAAGAAGACTGCGAGTCACGCAGTTGAAATATCGTGCAAGAAAGACGCGAATAACCGGCAGAAACCTGACTAATCAACATGACAACGCCTCGCCAGGAAAGCTTGAAGAATTACAATAAACTGGATCATTGCAACTTGTTGGGGAAGGTGTGGCTCTCTGAAAACTATTACGCACGTCACTCAAGAAACGGAAAAAAGAGGACAAGTACACAATGTGGCTTCTTTCCCCTAAGTGAGTATAATTTATCATGAAATTGTTAGGTGATGGTGTTAGACTTTTCCCTTACTGCTTTATACCGTCGTAGTAGGGAGGTTGTTTCAGTTCATTCTTCTCCGCAATTAGTACAGAATCTCACACTGGCATTGGGATGGTTGCATTTCAGCCGGCCGCTGTGGCCGAGAAGTTCTAGGCGCTTCAGTCCAGAACCGCGCTGCTGCTACGGTCGCAGGTTCGAATCCTGCCTCGGGCGTGGATGTGTGTGATGTCCTTAAGTTAGTTAGGTTTAAGCAGTTCTAAGTCTAGGGGACTGATGACCTCACATGTTAAGCCCCATAGTGCTTAGAGCCATTTGAACCATTTTAGTTGCAATTCGTTTCAGCCTGTAACAGCTATACGATGATAACTTCTTACTTAAAAGAAGTACTTGTGATTTGAGTCTGCCAGCGAGTCACAGGAAAGGGATCATACCTGCAGTCAAATGTGGAAACTGAAACACTGCACAACTCGGTATTTACGCACACAGGAAGTTTTCAGAATTAAAAATTATTTGCAAGACAGAAAATGGAAGTGAGATAGGGACCGTAGAGCTTTCTCTGTATTGTTATATAGAAGACTCACATCCGGAACTATCGAGGATCATAGCTTACAAGCTAAGTATTTCCTAATTATTTCTTTACTGTGAGCTTGCATTTAGTTATCCAGTACAAGAAGCAAAATTTCATCATGAAGGTAATGTGTACGGAATAATTTGTGGAATACATGTAAGATACTTTGAACTCCATTCGGCTGCACTACGCAACAAAAGAAAAGTGTTACTGTTGTTCCATCGACAGCTCTTTGATTTTATTGGAAAAGAAGTAAAGCGGATTAGGATTTAAGACTGTGTCGATGACGTGGACATTAGTGATGCAGTATGAGCTGGGACTCAGCAAGAATGCGGAAAGAAATCAGCGACAGCCTCTCTAAAGGAACCAAAGTGAACTTATTTCTCGTTAGGTTCGTAGCATCCATGCTGGGCATGCTCAAGATCAGCTGTAGAAAAGGCTCACACGATATCTAACGAATAGGAACTGCAAGAGGTTTGCGTTCGCGCAATGGCAACCAATTTTCTGTGCTGTCCAGAGGGCAGTCGTAGAACATCAGGACCCACAGTCACTTGGAGCTGTCAACATACCCTCGCTCAGCCGTTCGCTAACCAGAGAAAAAGAAAGCAACACTGACGGAACAAGAAAAAGGCGTGTCCGATCAGTGACCGCAGGCGGGGAAAGGTTGTGTGATCTTCGTCTGACTAACGAATCCGAAATACAGCGGGAACTGTTACGGCTGAACGGCCCAAATAAAGTTGTTAGCTTACTTACAGCACCTGTGACGGACATTCACAGTCAAAAGATGAAGATCTTTTGATTAATGAGCGAAAGGTGTTTACTTTTACGAAATATTGTTAAATATTTGCATCATGAAGAGCACAACGGCGTCAATACTATTGTCTGTCCGCCAACATACTCCTGCACAATGCATACTCCTGCACAGTGGCTGTTGGTCTTATCTGATATACCCTGATAAGCCGAAACATTATGACCACTCAAATGTTTTTTATTTCACTCTTTCATCACAATATGAATTCTTTAGACGATGACAGGTTTCATGACCACTGTCCACCGCGACGTTGGATGCCGCCTGCTGGCGTTGAGAGCAAGTGAGACAATTAAAAAAAAAAAAGTAAGAGCAGGAAATACGACGGGTCATCACCATAGCGAACAAATGGGCTGCAAATGGGGAAATCCACTGAGACTTTGGCGACGGGTACATTATTAATATGCAGAGCTTGTGAACAAGTGTCTCAAAAACAGTGAATCTCGTCGAATGTTCAAGTGCTACTGTCATGAGCACCTACGGAAAGAGGCAGAAGGACAGTGAAACTACCACTCGGCGCTAAATGGTTGGACTTCCACAGAACGTGGTGTTCGGAGGCTTGTCTGCTCTGTGAAGAACAGATGCTGGTCTGTGGCATCTCTGCCGAAAGAGCGCAATGCTGGTGCACGCACAAGTGTTTCGGAGAACAGCGTTCATCGTACATTCTTGAACTTGGAGCTCCGCAGCATACCACTTCTAAGCGTTCACATGTTAACCCGACGACATCGGCATTTCCGATTGCAGTGGGCACTGGGCCATCGGGATACGACGGCCGATCAATGAAAATTGGCGACTCTTCGGGAGAACCACGTTTTTGCTACCCTAGATCGCTGGTCATCCCCACAAGCGTCGTCATCGAGGTGAATGGCAGCTCGAAACATGCAGCGCGCCATGGACGCAGGCTGGTGGGGGCACTGTTATGGGTGACGTTCTCTTGAGCTTGCAGTAATCGAAGACACGCTGACGGCTGCGAACCATCTACATCGCTTCACGCTTGATGTCTTCCCAGACGGCGATGTCATCTATCAGCAGTATAATTGTCCGTTTCTGGGAGCCAGAACCGTTCTATAATGGTTTGAGAAGTATTAGAGTGAACTCACTTTGATGTCTCGCCGAACAAATTCGCCTGGTGTAAATCCTATGGAACCCCTTTGATTCGCTATTGGGAGCCATCACAACGTACGCAAATCAGCAGTCCGATATTTGTACGTATTACATGACCTGTGAGTAGACATCCAATGCCACGTAAGTCCAAAAACCTACCAACAAACAGTCGGATCCCTCATATGCAGAATCAGTGATATATTTCGTTCCAAAGACGGACAAACAAGCTATTAAGCAGGTGGTCATAACGTTTTGGCTCATCAGTATATCTCACTTTAATCAGAAAATTATTTTGTCGATAAATATCTTAGCCGTGTCACTCTTTCAACGCTGATTCGTCTTCGTTAGGTAACAACACCGTTTCCTTTATAACAAACAAAAATATTTTAAATCCTTGAACGATGCCCTCGAAGAACAAACAAGTTACTGTGATTTTAATGTATGTGCATATATGTGGAATATCGAGATAAAACGAAGAAAGTAAGAGCATATAGCTACAGCATTCACTGTGTAACAAAGAATTGCACAGGCCTGTCGTGGAATACAGGAAGGCATATAATTGCATTTTACTGCTTAAGAAAATCGTTAACTAGTAAAATTCCGATGAGCTTCGATATAAGGTCGGGACCGAGAAAAGGAGATGGTTATCACGAGTCTTTTTAAGCCTTACACTAGAAGAGATAACGAAGGAAAAATTAAAAAAGAAAACTTCGGTGAAGTTCTTGGCTGAGAGACGAAAAAAACTGACCTGGCATACGCCATACTGCATAGATGTAAGCGGAGAACTGGAACTAATGAACGAAGCTTTGAATACAGCGAGGAGAACTGACCTTCTCATTAAGGCATAACAAACAAAATATCTCTTAATCATCAGAGGTCGAATTGGAGCAGTGGTCTGACGGATCTACGAAGCGGTCAGCGAGTTCTAGTGACTGGGAGCAAGATGCACTACTAAGTAGTTGAATTACGGTGAATATATTATTTGTAATGGCGTTCATAGACATGATAAATTTTTTGAATGATATCAATTTGCTCCTCTGTTTTTTTTATGGTTAAACCAAAACTTCTTTAAGTTACATGGTTTTAGAAGCAGAGCGTGATTGACCAGACGTTAGAGTTATTGGCATGACACCAGATGTTACAAAAACAGGAGTTACACAGCCGTAGACCGTAGCTCAGATGGGGTGTCAGATATTAAGGAATTATTTACCTTGAACCACTGCTGTGGTGCATTGTAGCAACTTGTTTTTCTTTCGCAGGAGCTGCACATGATGAGCGACAGAAAGGATATAACTCACGTGTCTGCAACCTACCCTTGAAGATTTTCGAGTGACCACTTGACAGCATGGTAAGTTTTAAGAACAATAGTCATGTAATGATAATTTAAGTCTGAGTTCGAAGGGCGACTAGGGTCTGTCTCGTCGACGTTGAGGCCATTCGAGATGACCCTCGAGCTCAGATTTGGGAAAGAAACCGGTCACGTCTTTTTCAAAGGAACCTGTTTCCTTAAAGGATTTAGGGGATCGACGGAAAACCGAAAGCTGGATGGCAGGGCTGGATCTGAACCGCCGTCGTCCCGAATGTGACTCAAGCGCGTTATCATTACGCCACCACACTCAGTACTCCAGGTCTGCTTGTTTGGGAAGGCGGGTTTGCAACTGAAAGCGAAACTAAAGCAGTGGTATCTAAGAGAGTCGTTACTGCCAAGACAATACCGTGTCTGGGAACAATCACTGTGTCTTCAGCGGAAGATTTAGCTACTGAAATGAGACATGATAATTTTCCAGCATCACCAAAATATGTTCTCGGGTATACCATAGCTTTATTCATGACGTGGTGGAATTCATCGTGCCAGACAGAAACTGAAACAAAACCGTTCAGTTCACGTGATTAAGGAGGCATTCACGATGAAGTAGATGGAGTAGGAAAAGACAGCAACATGGCACAGAAAAGAATATTTATACTGCTCCAGTATTCCGACTTACTGTATGCTTCAAGAAAAGATGTATACTTGGAATGGGAACAGCAGTGGCAAAAGTCACAGCAGAGAAACGCGTGAAGGTACGCGACAAAGACGAATGACTGCACTACAATTTCAATCGCAAGCGAGTACTTTGAAGCGCCACTGTTTCAGTGAGTTTTCATTTCTCAACATCTAATTTTAAGCATTTACAGTAAAAGCGAAGATCAACATAAAAGAATATTAGGTAGAAATAAGTTGCAGGTGTTGCTTTCTAATTATGAGTGCTATATCAGGGTTATAATGTGAACGTTAGTTTCACCTGTAAACAACAAAAAAGACAGTGCAGAAACAATAATTTCTTTGAAGAGCGAATGACGAACAGTGACATAAGACAGCCAAGAGTACACTGTACGACCCAACGCGTGGACATCCATTGGTGGATATTAATATGGGAAGGTCTACCCTTCGCATTTACGAGGGCTTGAACTCTGCTGGAGAAACATTCAGAGAGGTGTCTGAATGTCCTTGGAGGAAGGCAACCCATTATTCTTATAGAGCCGAAACCAGAGAACGCACTGACTCGGACGCCGTAGTTTAGGGCGATATCAACGTTTTATGTCATCCCAGAGGTGGTCCATTGGGTTCAAGTTGGGACTTTGGGCAAGCTAGTCCACTTCAGGAATATTATTGTTCACAAACTATTACATCACAGATATTGCCTTGTGACAGGGTATACTGTGAAGCTTATACAAACAGTCATCCTCTCCAAACTGTGTCTCTACTGTACGTAGTACTCAATGCTGTAAAGTATGTTCGTGCAGTTCCTAATTTGGCGTTTCCTTTAGCGCAATGAGGGACCACACCCTAGCCACGAAAAATAGCCTCATACCTTAACACCACCGCCTCTATACTTCACTGTTGGCACTACGCATGGCGACAAGTAACTTCTTCCAGACATTCGCCAAACCTAAACCGTCCCATCGAACTACCACAGGGTATAGCGTGTTTCATCGCTCCATATCACTCGTTTCCAGTCATACAGTGTTCAGTGGAGTCGTTTTTCGCACCATCGAGAGCATCGCTACGGAAAATTGTGTCTTATGAGGAGTTGCTCGATGATGGTACCCTTTCCTTTTTATCTGCCTAGGGGCAGTCATTGTGCTAGGTGGACTGCTGATATCACTTTGTTCCTTGTCTGATTTCTTGCGACTTTTCACAAGCACACCCCGCTTTGCTCGACGGACAGTCAGTATAAGCGTCTGATCGTCAATACATAAAGTCTGCCTAATGTTCTACATCTACATCTACATGGTTACTCTGCAGTTCACACTTAAGTGCCTGGCAGAGGGTTCATCGAACCATTTTCATACTACTTCTTTACCATTCCACTCTCGAATGGCGCGTGGGACAAAGGAACATCTAAATCTTACCGTTCGAGCTCTGATTTCTCTTATTTTATTATTATGATCGTTTCTCCCTACGTAGTTGGGCGTCAACAAAATATTTTCACATTCGGAAGAGAAAGTTCGTGATTGAAATTTCGTAAATAGATCTCGCCGCAAATGAAACTGCCTTTGTTTCAGTGACTGCCACCCCGATTCGCGTATCATATCAGTGACACTCTCACCCCCATTGCGCGATAACACGAAACGAGCTGCCCTTCTTTGCACTTTTCGATGTCCTTCGTCAATCCTACCTGGTAAGGATCCCATACCGCGCAGCAATATTCCAGCAGAGGACGGACAAGTGTAATGTAGGCTGTCTCATTAGTGGGTTTGTCGCATCTTCTTTCTGCCAACAAAGCGGTCTTTGTTTCACCTTTCCTACAATATTATCTATGTGGTCTTTCCAATTTAAGTTGTTCGTAATTGTAATTCCTAGGTATTTATTCGAATTGACAGCCCTTATATTTGTGCGATTTATCGTATACCCAAAATTTATCGGATTTCTTTTAGTACCCATGTGGATGACCTCGCACTTTTCTTTGTTTAGTGCCAATTGCTACTTTTCACACCATACAGAAATTCTCTCTAGATCATTTTGTAGTTGGAATTGATCGTCTGATGATTTTACTAGACGGGAAATTACAGCGTCATCTGCAAACAGTCTACGGGGGCTGCTCAGATTATCACCTAGATCATATATGTAAATCAGAAACAGCAAGGGCCTATGACATTGCTACTGTTGTTCCTTCACGTTTCCACTTCAAAATCACGTCACCAACAGTCGACTTGGGCAGATTTGGGGCTGAAACATCCCTCATAGGTTTATTACCCAAATGAAATCCAATGACTATTCGACATTCGAAGTCGCTGAGATCACCTGACTTACCAGTTCAGCTGTTGCTGCTACTCTACTGACAACACAATACTTCTTGCTTCCTTTTACACTGGAGGGTCCGCCTCTCGTGTAATCTAGTAGTCAACTCTGTATTACATATGGGTCTCCGGATATTTTGAACCTGACAGTGTACAATTTTTATGTCCTATACAAAAAAAGCATTCACCTGCATTTCAGCAACGAGGGGTCATATACAAGATAAAAATATGGTAATCTGTCGTTTTGAACTAGTTCACGCACAGTATAGCGAATATCGTTGGCTCACACGTTTTCCGTTTGGAACAGGGCAGATGGAAATCGAGTAATACGCGAATTACCCTCCGCTACGCACGGTAAGGTGTCCTTCGGACACAGATGTAGAACGCAGGCGGAGGAAACTGGGGCATTTATAAGTTGCCCTCGCCATGTGCGGCAACCCGTATCCGGTGCCGAAATGCTGCTGCCATCGCCTCCGACTTAAAGCTGCACCACCACTGCAGACCTGCCGACGGCTGGTCCCAGTAGCATGCGGGCTACGAGTCAGACTGCGACAGTTCCGATTATGCGGGTCACAAAACATTTTAATGCGCCTGATTACATCGACAGCGTAATCGACAGCTAACAAGGTTCATTTTTCAGGAGCCTACTCGTATATATATATATATATATATATATATATATATATATATATATATATATATATATATCTTGTTGTACAACACTGAAATAAAACCAAAAAAGAACGTTTCTGAAACGTTAAAAGTGTGTGCTTGACCAGGTCTCGATCAAGGACGGTTAACCTCGTGGTCCAGCCACAAGCGACGAGCTGGATGAAAGCGTAGGCCCGCCACTAATGCATTACACTGAGATGACAAGAGACATGGGACACCTCCTAACATAGTGTCGGACCACTTTTGCCCGGCGTAGAACACCAACTCGGCATGGACTCAAAAATTTGCTGGAAATGCACTGCAGGAATATTCAGAGACGCTGCCTCTATAGCCATTGATAATTGCGAAAGTGTTACCGGTGCACGTTGTTGTACACGAACTGGTCTATCGATTATGTGCAATAAACGTTCGATAGGATTCATGTCGGACGATCTGGGTTGCCAAATCGTTCACTGGTAGTGTCCAGCATGTTCTTCAAACCAACAGCGAACAATTGTTGTGTTTGACAGTGCCTTATTCTGGCATGTATTAGTTTATTTTATGCTTCTGAAGAAGACTAGATTACTCTAGCTGCAACCGGGGTAAAGACCAGTAACTTTTCGCAACTGAGGCGGACCTTTGACGATTAATTTATCACAGTTGCTGACAGGGCTGCAACATGTTAAAAATTCTTTGCGAACAATTGTAGCCCGGTAAAATGAGGTCATTGTTTGGGGACATGAAGTCTGTGAATGGCTGCAAATGTAGCCGAACATATCCAATTCCGGTCAATGATCGGTTCAATTGGACCAGAGGACCCAGTCCATTTCACGTCAGCGCAGCCCACACCATTATGAAACAACCATCAAAGTGCACACTGCCCTGTTGACAACTTGGGCGCATGGCTTCGTGGGGTATGTGCCACACTCGAATTCTACCATCACCTCTTACCAACCGAAATCGGCACTCATCTCGTGAGTCGACGGTTTTTCAGTCGTCTAAGGTCTAACCGATATAGTCTCGAGTCCAGGAGAGGCTCAAAAAATTGTTCGAATGGCTCTGAGCACTATGGGACTTGACATCTGAGATCATCAGTCCCCCAGAACTTAGAACTACTTAAACCTAACTAACGTAAGGACAACACACACATCAATGCCGGAGGCAGGATTCGAACCTACGACCGTAGCCGTCACGCGGTTCCAAACTGAAGCGCCTAGAACCGCTCGGCCACAGCGGCCGGGCCAGGAGAGGCACTGCAGGGGATGTCAAGCTGTTAGCAAAGTCACTCGCGTCAGTCTTCTGCTGGCATAGCCCATTAACGGCAAATTTCGCCGCACTGTGCTAACGGATTCGTTCGTCGTACGTCCCACATTGATTGCTGCGATTATTTCACGCAGTGTTGCCCACTTGTTAGCACTGACAACTCTTCGCTAACGCCGCTGCTCTCGCTTCTTAAGAGAAGCCCGCCGGCCACTTCGTTGTCCGTGGTGAGAGGTAATGCCTGAAATTTGGTATTCTGGGCACATTTTTGGCACTGCATCTAGGAATATTGAATTCCCTAGCGATTTCCGAAATGGAATGTCCCATGTGTCTGGCTCCAACTACCATTCCGCATTCGAAGTCTGTGGCCAAAATCATGTCAGAAACATTTTCATGTGAATCACCTGTCGTCAAGTAACAGCTCCGCCAATGCACCCTTGTATACCTTGTGCATGCGACATTACCGCCATTCGTGTACGTGCACAAAACTGTAGCAATGTAAGATATCTTCCTATTTTCTGGTATAAAGTGAATAAAATTACATTCAAGTGCAAACGCTAAATATTGTAGAACGCGAGAACTACAGATAAATGAAGGGTATGGTGTAGTGAACTGTACAGCGTTAGAAAAATATTTTCTGCACCTTGTAATTCTCAAAACAACATTTGATCGATAGAACACAAATACTCTGGTGAACTATTACAAATTTCAAATTGGAATGATGTGTACTAAATGCCTGAATATACAAATTTTTAGTATTTCAGCTTAACTGTGGAAAATAGGTAGGAGCAGTGTTATATGCATTATATGTATAAGGAAAAGTAATGCAGTGGTTTTCTCATTTTGAGCCAACATTTTGATGGTGTTTGTTCATGAGAAGATCATATTATGCCTCTTGTAAGAAGGAGAAACGTCTTCCAGCACGAAGTGGAATCCGACAGCGGCAGGATTGTGGCACATTGAAACTACAGTTTATCGTTGTAGGATATTGCTACTTGTGTTGAGTGGTATCCCACACCCGCCATACGAATAGGGCCTCGACTGATTCAGTAGCGGAATATTCCACTCCATACACGATCTTAACGGCTCCATGTGATTAGCGCGCGAGAGGATTTCACTCTATACACAATCTCAACGGCTCCATGCGACTATCTCACGAGAGGATATCATTTTCTTGGGCAAGCAGAATCGCGAAGCAGTGTCAGGTACATTGAGTCAGAAAACGAACTTGTTTGCAGCTAGGTAAATGTCCACGCAGACTGTGCTATGACGTTTGGAGGACCATACCATACACTTCCGTCACAGCAACCAACGTTGGTGCTTCCTTTGACGCGTAAGTAGACAAAGGCTTTCCAGACGAGTCTCTGTTGTGCATATATTATCGCGATGGAATTATTAGTCCACGGAGGTTCCGAGGATAACCACAGTGGCCAGTTTACATTGGTCATCATCGTCGCTCATCGTGTGGCACGTGTGAAATGATATTCGATACAGCAGGCGATCAGCTATGTTTCGCATAGGTGGTAACTTGGACAACGGCTTTTACGTTTCTGCTGGTAAACCTTTCGAGATATAAATTCATGTTCCACGAAACTCTTCTGCTCCAAATGTTTCATCCAGAAGAGCGCTAGACATCTTCAGAGGCACTATTTCTCCGTTGAATCCTGTCGAATGATAGGGTCGGACGTCTGAGAGCGACATATATACTGTAGAAAAAAGGAGTGTTGCCAGAGTTACACGTTGTAACCAAAGACGATCCTTGTCAAAGATGAAACTTAACTAGCAATTGTCGTCTTGTCAAAGATAAAAAACTGTTTAGCGATTCTGCAGAGCTACTCTCCGTGTTTCATGGTCTCTCTCTTCACATTAAATTTACCCCAGTGTTTATATATTTCAACGGCTTCTCTACATAGCCGTGGATAATTGTTCGTCATCGTAGATAAAATTTTTGTATCAGAACACTTCGTAACTTTCTGGCTGAAGAGCATGCTCTGCTACAACCGATTTTCCCTAGTCGCCAAAGACCTTTGCGTTCCCTTAGGCGTGTATTCACGCTTCTCTCGGTTGTTCCAAAATAAATTTTACGACACGCTGACAGAGCAGGGCGTTTGTCCTTCACAAATAGGAATGCTTGACCTATCCTCTTTGTTGGTCTAGAAACCGGTCTAAAGTCATGTTTCTGTAAAATCTTTCCGATTTAATGTGCTACTTTTTCAATAAAAGGGAGAGAAACTGTATTCTGAAACCCTGCTTCAGATGTTTTAATTCGGCTGCTAGGTGTGCAGTCCGGAGTGCAAAGCCTTTTTGGCTCTATCGGCAAGACTTTAAATGGCACCTCTCTTTTGTTGTGGATGGTGATTATCGGAAATTGGAAATTCGTGGTAAGGACTATGGGACCAAACTGCTGAGGTCATCGGTCCATAGGCTTACGCACTACTTAATCTAACTTAAACTAACTTACACTAAGGACAACACACACACCCATGCCCGAGGGAGGACTCGAACCTCCGACGGGGATAGCCGCGAGAATCGTGACAAGACGCCTCAGACCGCACGGCTACCCCGCGCGGCTGATGATTAAGAGTTCTTACGTCAATATCTGGCCTTGTGCGTGTGCGATAATTTTCGAAAAACCTTATGTTTAAAACTTTCATCGGTCTGTCTCTTCTGGGTTGAGGCCAGTGTCTGAGCTTTATAGCCGAGTTTTGCGTAATGTTATCTTTCAACAAGATAACGAAAGACCACATGTCGCCCATGCTATCCCGGTGTTCCTCGGTACAAAGGGTGTTGGACTGTTGGCCTGGTTAACACGTACTTCATACTTCTCATCCACATTAAGTAAAATTTAATTATTTTCTCATCTTCCTAGTGCTGAAATTTTGATGGTCGGCAGTGAACATGGGTATTCGGTGTGAAACAGAGGAGGAATTAGAGAACAGCCTACTGAGCTCAGAATGCAATTGAACAAAAAAAGAAACAAATTGAGCAGTTGCATAGTTTAGCGTAACAACTGGGGCACCATATGCTAGACAAAGTGAAAGATTTCTCCTACACTGGAAGCAGAGTGTTGCTTGACGGACCAAGCATGGGTGACGTAAGAAGTGGATCATCACAGGCAGAGAGACGATTCCACGTTAAAAGAAGTCTAATAATGTCAGGCAGAAGTCTTAACTTGGGAGCTAACTCTTAAGACAAGAAAATGGAGCTTGACCCGGATCAGATTCGTGCTGTTAAACGACCGTGGGCCTGTACATCGGCCAGCCTTAGTGTCGTTTTTAGGCTCGTTTAGGCAAATTCTGGGCTGATCCCCAAATTGCAGCACAGAAAAGAACGGTTAAGGTACGATAAACCAAAGAACAAAGTTTGCAAGGGTCACAGAGAGAGGGCGCACTCGATTTCCTCCCCTTGGGTTATCTTCACGTCTTGTGAACAAGGAAGGGCATTTGACTACATAACTAAATAACATCCACAAGTTTCGCAGGAGATCTGTGAAGTTTGGTAGGAGAGCAACGCTTGCGGAAACGTCTACGGGCGAACAGACGTGCAGCTGTTGAGCATCTGAACACCCAAACGAACCAAGGGGCTACCAACAGTGTCTTCTCAGCTACAGTTCAGCGAACGTTGCTGCGTATGGACCTGGTTTTTGCACCCGTATGCACTGATGTAATTCGGCGACAGAGGCTGGAATTTGCAAGCCGGTACCTCAATTGGACGTTCATTGAGTGGCGACAGGTGATATTCGCAGATTAATCACGTTTTATGCTCTATTGGACAGATGAACGTTGGCGTGTACGGCGTGAAACGTCTGAAAGCAAAGATCCTGCAACAATCGTCAGAAGGATCCAGGCCGGAGGGCATTCCCTGTGTGATTCTGTCATTCTGGAAGGTACAATCGATCAACACAGGTATGAATTTATCCTTGGGGACCATGCCCACTCCTAAATGCAGTTTTTTTTCAGGCACGATGATATCTACCAACAGGACAACGCAACTTGTCACGCGCCTCACAGTGTACATGCGTGATTCGAACAGCACCAGGATGAGTTTTCCTTTCTCTCCTGGCCACCAATCTCCCCGAATTTGATTTCGAGATGGATCGTCAACCTAGAAAGCTAGTGCAGGTGTCCACAGCACTGAAGGGTGCGCTCCACATACCCGGTTGGTACCTCGCAGAAACTAGTGACTCTCTTCTTGCACGTCTCGTATCGGTCCGCGCTTCAAAATGTGGTTATTCAGGCTTCTGACAGGTGGTCACATTACTGTGAGTGGACAGTGATTGCAAGCCTTCATGATGCACCATTTAGACGTTTCGTCACGTAACTGCCCGTTTACAAGGTAGGGCTCTTAGCAGTTTCTCCGTTCCTGGTGGCAGCACCTTAACCTGGACAATTTGCATTCAGAAAACCTGGTGTTCATGATGCAGAACAGGAAATGAAAAGTTTTGGAGCTAAACTGGTTCTTCTGTCCTCAGCAGGGCGAGTGCTGCAACCAGTCTTGTGGACTGCATTACAACCAAATGTAGGAAGCGAGATTCTGCCGAAATCCTTCACTGTCGCTGCCAATACCGTCGCTGTCCGGTTATCCAGCGACGCTCAACAGATGCTGTTTAGAAAGAAGTATGCCAACTTAGGGAAACCGCCTGGTCATTATCTCTACAGCTACGGTCACAGGTTCGAATCCTGCCTCGGGCATGGATGTGTGTGATGTCCTTAGGTTAGTTAGGTTTAAGTAGTTCTAAGTTCTAGGGGACTGATGACCTGAGATGTTAAGTCCCTTAGTGCTCAGAGCCTTTTGAACCATTATCTTTACAGAAACCATTTGAATGACAAGTCAAGTGATACTTCGGTTTCTTGATGTCGACTGCAAGCTGTAGAAGTACTACATTAATCTTAAGTGGCGGTAGCACTGCACCTCTCACTATCGAATATCTGAGTTCAAATGGTTCAAATGGCTCTGAGCACTATGGGACTTAACTTCTGAGGTCATCAGTCCCCTAGAACTTAGAACTACTTAAACCTAACCAACCTAAGGATATCACACACACCCATGCCCGAGGCAGGATTCGAACGTGCGACCGTAGCGGTCGCGCGGTTCCAGACTGTAGCGCCTAGAACCGCTCGGCCACACCGGCCTGCCCGAATATCTGAGTTTCAGTACGGATAAATAGGAGTTTCCTTACTGATTGAGCAAAATGTAGCCACTGGAAATTTGGAAACTAACCTCACGTCACAACGGAATCCTTAAAGCATTAGCACAACACTAGCTAAGCTTGTAAAGGAAAAGCGAAAAAAATCAACAACGTCATACTGAGACGATTTAGGGAACCTTCGGAACACTTAAATCATGTTCGTCGTACTCATCACTGAAACTCACTTTCACTGTGTGCGAGTCCTGTGTCTTAACCACTAAACCAGCTCTCTCGGTACCTGTACTTGATTCACTTCGATTTCCGAATAAGCATTCATTTATCTGGAAACCATTGGTGAAATATTACCCAGGAACTAATTGACTTTTGAGTTGGCAGATGCAGCGATTGCCATCAACAGAGTAGGATTTCGATGTCTTCAAGCTACTAATGCTCAGTGGATACAGTACTGATTCCTTGGGAATACTTTGGTGGATACGTTTCACCCTTTAGCATCCCTACCCTTTGCCGACTAAATACTATGGATGGGTAATGCTTCCACTGTCAGAATTCAAGCTGGATACTGTGCAGTCGGAAACCGTCGCTTTATCTCCTCAAACAAGTTCAGTGAAGGTGGGTGGCACGTGCGGAGCTAATCCGTTTTTAATTACTGGGAGGACTACGAGCTTCCTTAACATGTATTGTCCTAAGGCTGCAGAGCTGTCAGCTACAAATAAGGTCCCGACAAGCATAAGATAAATTACATTCATATGCGACTAGAAAACGACGTTAAATAACATGTTCCGGCCTTCTGTTTGATTAATTTTTGTAGGGATACAGTCCATGCAAGTGAGTTTTTAGTAATTAATAAGGAGACGTTTCAATGATAAAGTAGGAAAACGGCCTGAAATAATCTATTAATCAAATGAAACAGAACTGTAATTAATAATTTAAAAGGCAGTGATGGTGTATAAAATGATTACCCCTCGAACGCAGACAAAGGGATTGGATCAGATATGTAACTTTTGCCGTTAGTGGATTTCACGGATATTGTGGTAGGAAATATTATCGTCGCAAAAACTACATTTAATTATTTATTTACTCACCCATACGCATTTACCACCCTGCGCAGTTTCACCAAGGAGGTGTATGAAACATTACGTACAAGTGTTGCATTAAACCATCACGTCAACTGAACGCAGAAATATAATACACATATGAGCACTGGTAAATCATGTTTTGAGAGAAGTGAGCGGATAAAATATGTGGCGTGACATACACTAATTTTTCTATCGGAGAGTAAATGACAACTCCTCGATTAGTTCCCGATAGAGGGAATATATCATCGGGGCTTCGTATAAACTTTAACATCTATGAAATGTAGGATACAAGTGACTAACTAATCTGAAGTAAAACTCGCATTCAGAGTACATGAAATACTTAAAATGTAACGAGCACAGAACTCTCCTTGAGAATATAATTTGGTATGAAGCCTTGACATGGACAGAGCCTGAAAAGCGCGCAGCCTGGAATGAAACACGGTCTGGATATGACGTAGGCAGTCTCCCATCAAGTAATCTCAAAAGGAGTCGATACAGCGCAAGTACCATTGCTGGAGGATCGAGACCAAGTTGCCGAACACAAAATGCCAAACAAACACTTTCGATTAGCAATATACCAAGCGACAGTGGTCAGGGATGCAGAGGAACCTACAAGGGCCGGACTAAATATGGAAACAGCTGATACACAACATATTACCACACCTAACACGGTTTAGAAAAGCCGTTGTCACTCAGGACAGCTTCCGGTCGTCCCTGAATGGATAAATAAGATCCTGTATTGTTTTCGAGGGAATGTTACACCATTCTGCCTGCAAAATAGTGGCAAGTTCAGGCAACGGTACCCATCTCTCCAAAGTAGACCACAAAGACTCAATTGTATTGAGTTCTGGTGAGTGTGGTGGCCACCAAAGGTGCGACAGTTCTTCCTCGTGCTCACAAAACAAGTCCTGGTCGATGCGAGCTGGCCGGCCGCGGTGGTCTAGCGGTTCTAGGCGCGCAGTCCGGAACCGCGCGACTGCTACGGTCGCAGGTTCGAATCCTGCCTCGGGCATGGATGTGTGTGATGTCCTTAGGTTAGTTCGGTTTAAGTAGTTCTAAGTTCTAGGAGACTGATGACCACAGTCGTTAAGTCCCATAGTACTCAGAGCCATTTGATGCGAGCTGTGTTAACAGGGGAACTCAGCATCACCATTGGGGAGCAAACCTTGTACCAAGGGGTGGACCATATCAACCAAAATGGTCACATAATTCTTGACAATAATGCGACTTCGCAGAGTATTTATGAGGTCCTTGGCATACCACGATATGGCTAACCTAATCACCACCGAAACCCTGCCACGTTTCACTCTTGGATCGTAAACTTGGCCAGTAGTTAGAACCAGTGTGCAACAAGATTCATCCGGAATGAGATTTTCACTCTGCAGCGGAGTGTGCGCTGATATGAAACTTCCTGGAAGATTAAAACTGTGTGCCCGACCGAGACTCGAACTCGGGACCTTTGCCTTTCGCCCCGAGTTCGAGTCTCGGTCGGGCACACGGTTTTAATCTGCCAGGAAGTTTCAAGATTCAACCGACCAAATGACTTTCTTCCATCGCTCCATAGTCCAGATTTCATGGTTTCAGCACGACATTTTTTGGTAGAGGCATTTGCATCACTAATGAATGGTATGGAATTCGAACTCGCCGTGCAGTTCCCTATTTCTGGTGCTCCTTTTGTGTTTTTTTGGAGCTGACAGCGTTTGTGAGTGCGACAATGAGTTCTGCAGCGCCATTTGCAGCTGTGGTTCTCTTATTTTTCGACACAATCCTCTTCAATCATCGACTGTCCTGATCACTCAGGAAATGCTTTCTTCCGTGTTGTGCCTTAGCGGACCATGTTTTTCGGCTTTTATATATGCGGGATAAACCTTCGATACGGTACCGCTTGCAGCACCAAACACCTCGGCTCACTTGGTGACGAGCACCAAATATTTGCCCATATTCGAATTCACTTAGCTCCGACAAATAATGCACTCATGACTACACAGTACACTGTTCTGACCACGAGTGACACTTGCAAAATACCGAGGACAATGCACAGGTGCTGTTCCTTGTCAGACACAATAGCGCCGGTTGCAGGCTTGGGTAGCATCTGTATTCATGTTCAAGCGTGAATTTCTCGCGGTTTTACCATATTTTGCAAAAAACAGACGTAATGTCTGCAGGGATATCCCAATCACTTTTTTATGCAATGATATTTATAATCCGTCTTGATTGCAAAACATTTATTCACGTGACTGGTTTCTGTTCCTGTAGAACCATCTTCAGATCCTCAAATCTCGGTTACAGGAGTAAACCGTCCACATTCAGTTATCTTCACATCCTGCATGAGGAGGTTGCTGAGTGTGGACGGGTTAATCCTGTAACCGAAATTTGCAGATCTGAAGATGGTGCTAGAGGAACCGAAACTGGTCATGAGAATAAATATTTTGCAATCAAGACGGGTTATAAGTAACATTGTTTTAGCATACTTTTGTCCAGCCCCTATACATTTACATTTAAATATACAGGGTGAATCAGCAGGAAAGGGACATTCTTTTAGGAGTGATAGTAATAGTGATTCTGAACAAAAAACTTCATAGCTACTACGCCCAGATTCGAATGGTTTCCGATATGGAACATATTTTATACCACTTTTGCACGTTTATCTTGAAAACTGGAAACTTGAAAAACCCTCCAGTGAAAATGTGTTGCAGTGCAATATCAGACTACATTAAATTTCCTACAAGAAAGATCCGATTCGATTCATCTCTAGGACTGTCCCCCTTAGAGCAAGAATTGAAAGGAAAGCGATACACGTTTACGCATGGCGATAAACGCTTTGCTAACAACGGTAACTGCATGTAAGTGGCACAATAAAAGATGTCCAATAGGTCCGTCGCTCGGTTCCGTCACTTATTGGATGTTCCCAGAACTCTTCGCGTCGACTTCCCTGTTGTTTCATTTCTGCTAACGCCAGCCACATAGCAGTCGCAGTCTCAAAGTTGCGAAGCGAAGCTAAACATTGCGGTTAATATCGGTAGGGCCGAGCGCCGATTACGTCAGCATTTCCCTTCCGCTCACCATAAAGACCAATTTTGTCATTTTGATTTTTGTTCATTATTTTCAGCAACTGTTTATGAAGATTGCCGATGTGAAGAAATTGCACACTAATTGCATTAATAATTGTTATTTAACGCAACTGATGTGCTATCTCTTCACACTGGAACTCTTGTTATTCCATTCAAACCGCCCCCCCCCCCCCCACTCACACAGTGCAATCGAACTATCGGACTTCTTCTTTAGTGCCACATGTACGTGTTTCACAGAGTCAAAGAGAAGGATTGGGCGTGATGGAAGATCAAAATGTTGCAAGGCCCCCTCACACAGTGAAAGTAAAATTATGTTCTACTGCAACTTAAAAAGAACAACTTCAAGTATTTACCAAAAACAGAGAAAAATATAATATCGATACTCAATGTTGCATTCTGATGTCGGGCCAGAAAATATCGCCGGTAAATATCGATGTTTTGTGGAAAAATATCGATACATCGATATTTTATCAGCAGCCCTAGTCGGAGCCAACGTCCTGCTGCATCAACAATCTCCACATCATCCACTTACTGCTTGCCGCATTGGGACAAAAACACGAAAGTCGGAAGTTGCGAGGCCCGAGCTGTAAGGTGGATGAGAAAGAACAATCCAATAAGTTTTCTGAGCTCCTCTCGGCTACGCAGACATGTGTGAAGTCTTATGTTGTCATGGAGAAAGAGAAGTTCGTTTCCATTATCGTTTCTTCAACTTGTTGAGGGTAGCACAACAGACTTCAGAATTGATCGTTGCACCTTGAAGGAGGACATCAAACAGAGTAACCCATTCAGAGTCCCAGAAGATCCCCGCCTTAACTTTTTCTTCGGTGTGGCGCCACTACATAGACTGTCGTTTTCTTTCCGCTTCGACGTGATCAACCAATGTTTCATAGCCTGTGACGATGTTCGACAAAAAATTGTCACGATGAGCCTCGTAAAGCGCAAGCAGTTCGGTACAGATAGTCTTTCGTTGTTCTTTATGGTCTTCTGTTACGCGGGGACGAACTCAGTGGCCACACACGACTACCCCATTTGATGGACGATTGTGTCAGCACTACCAAAAATAACGTCCAGTTACGTAGCGATGTGTTTGATTGTGATCCATCGATCAACTCGAATGAGAGTGTCCGCACGTTCCAACATTGCAGGCGTCGCAGCTGTTTGCGGCCGACCTGCACGTGTAAGATTGGACGGATTTGCACGACCTTGTCGCGATGATGACAGACGTCTCACCCAACGACTCAATGTGCTTTTGTTACCTGCCACGCCTACATTGAAATTCAGCAAGTGGTTATGAATATCTGCGATGCTCCGGTTTTCCACTAAAAGAACTCATTGCAGCTCTCTGCTTGGAACGCCACACTTCCGTTACAGACGCCATTTTTAAGGTTAGGTATAGCGCCGTCACCTGTCGGAACGTCATGAAGCTACAGGGACTGGAGCGCGAATATTCAACGGTGTCCCACAACAAAATTTGCATCTTTTCAACCGAAACTGGCCGAAGAAAAAATGAAATGTCTTCACCCCTCGTACCTTGTACTACTCTATTACAGCTTCTAATGTCGAAGCTCATACAAGCTTTCGGGAAATTACTGAATTTTGTTGACATTCATCATGCCTACTGCTGACAAGACCATACACTGCTTAAGACACGTAAGTAGCTTTCGGGAATGGTAGTAGTGAGACCCATTCAAAGTATAGAGATTTACGATTTCAGCAATTTAGGCTATGTTCTCGAAGGTTCGTTTGGCAACGACGCGGCCGATTTCCTGCCTTTCTTCTGTGCATACCTAGCTCGTGCTCCGTCTGTAACGATCTTGTCATCGATGGAACGTTAAGCACAAGTCTTCCTTCTTGCATGTCTGTAATTTATACTGTATGTCCAACCAAATCCTCCGGTTACATAGGACAAAGATAAACTGATAAACCTTCCCAGAAATAAAAAACAATTACAACACATATTTCTAAGTAAGACTCGAACATTGATGAATGAGACAGAATGTAGATACTCGTTCGCAGCATATGTGGTGCGCTGTTGTACTCGTAGAAGGTCATATTAAACCCGAAACCAAGTTCCCATTTGTTTTCTGTTCTTTTTCAGGTACTAGCCCCACGGCTTCATTAACGATGAAGGCAGTGTGATTGGATACCAGAATGACATGAACACGCGAGACTATCTGGATATGGCTTGGACGCCTACAAGTAATTGCTGTCGTCGAGTGTGGCGAGCGTTAAGAAAACGACAGCCTGCAACAGTAAACAAGCTGCAGCAGCTGTCACAGCGCACAAGGACTCCGGTAAGGATAATGAATGCATTCGCTGCTAGCCAGTAGCCTAGAGAAATCAATTCACGAATAATCATTACTCTCGTCCATCAATGAGTTAACCGAGAAACAATCTGATGGACTGTTGCAACTGTTGATGCAGGCGAATCTGTGAGCAAGAAACATGCATTTCACAAATTTCAATTAACTGACATCTAGGTAAACAGATATATTAACCGAAGAAGCATCTTTATCAAACTACAAATACTATTAAGATTTCGAAAGAACCCACTTGGGCCGCGTGGTGGAGACGCGCGGTTTAAGGCGTCTAACCAAGATCCGGGCGGCTCCCCCGTCAGAGGTTCGGGTCCTCCCTCGGGCATAGGTGTGTGTGTTGTTGTTAGCGTAAGTTACTTTAAGTTAGGTTGAGTAGTGTGTAGACTTAGTGACCGATGACCTCAGCAGTTTGGTCCCTTAACAATTCACACACATTTGAACATTTTTTTGAACCCACTTGGGACCATTTTTATTTTGTTAATTTCGGTCAAGTTCCATGGGAATACTTGAGTCCAGCCTACTCGGACACACAACAACACATCCCATATTAAAGAAGGGAATCTGGCTTGCAGTAGTGACACTGGTCTTCAGTACACAGTTTTTCGCGGATCTGTGATGTTAGCGATGCAAAGTTGTCAAAACAAATGTTCTGTATGGAAACTGATTTTTTTGCAACTTGCCCTCGTAGACAGGGAATTTTCAGACTACAGACCGCGAAGCAGATGATTGATAAAGAAGTACCAGTGTATGGCAAATATGGAAGCCCATTTCTTCTGCCACTATGCAGGTTAATATCTGCCGCCAGATTTGTCTGAAACTGTGTAATCACGCTTGCCAACAGCCTGACACTAACGCATTGATAAGGAAAGTGTAAGAGAAAAATGCGTACCTCCGATCCATAATCCGTAGGTAGCGGTCGTCCACAGCAATAGTAGCCCTTGGGCAGCCTGAGCGGGGCATGTCATCTACAGTTCCTGTGTCTCTGTATCTCCTCCATGTCAGAACAACATCGCTCTGTTTCACTCCGAGACTCCTGGACACTTCCCTTGTAGAGAGCCCTTCCTGGCACAAAGTAAAAATGCGGACGCGACCGAACAGCGGTATTGATCGTCTGGGCATGGTTGAACTACAGACAACACGAGCCGTGTACCTCCTTCCAGGTGGAGTGACTGGAACTGATTGGCTGTCGGACCCCTCCGTTTAGGCGCTGCTCATACATGGTTGTTTACATCTTTGGGCGGGTTTACTGACAGTCGAAGGGACTGTGTCTGTGATACAATGTCCACGTCTATCTTCAGGAGTTCTGGGAACTGGGGGGATACAAAACCTTTTTTGATGTGTCTAATAAACTGAGGAATAAAAGTTGGGTGAGTCATGGGTAAGACAGTACGCACAACAGAGTCAGTTACAGATAAAGCTTTTTGCGTTTAAGAATAAAATATAGCGAGCACCACATCAGATAATACATAGTGCTTATACGTTATGTAGTCAATTATTAAAATGGACGGCATGTGTTAAAATTCCAGGTAGAGAAAACTCAAAACAATAATTTCTTTGAGACTGAAGATGAGAAATGAATGGTTTCGAGGGATTGTTGAGACGCAAATCGTTGTCTCGCTTGAGCAAATTGTCTGCCAACAATATTTCCACAGATTCATTGGCCACTGAATCCTAATGCAACGAAAGCGTGACTTTCCTGTAATTCATGGAATGGCCAGCGGAAATACTATGTGTAGCCACTGCAGATATGTTGTACTGTAGAAGGCGGGTGTATCGCTGACTTTCGGTGCACCCTTTTGATGCAATGCGTGTTGTTTGTCCTATGTACACTACTGGCCATTATAATTGCTACACCAAGAAGAAGTGCAGATGATAAACGGGTATTCATTCGACAAATATATTATACTACAACTGACATGTGATTGTATTTTCACGCAATTTGGATGCATAGATCATGAGAAATCAGTACCCAGAACAACCACCTCTGGCCGTAATAACGGCCTTGTTACGCCTGGGCATTGAGTCGAACAGAGCTTGGATGACATGTACAGGTACAGCTACCCATGCAGTTTCAACAAGATACCATAGTTCATCAAGAGTAGTGACTTGCGTATTGTACGAACCAGTTGCTCGGCCACCATTGACCACACGTTTTCAATTGGTGAGAGATCTGGAGAATGTGCAGCAAGGGCAGCAGTCGAATATTATCTGTATCCAGAAAGGCCAGTACAGGACCTGCAACATGCGATGCGGTCGTGCATTATCCTGCTGAAATGTAGGGTTTCGCAGGGATCGAATTAAGGGTAGAGCCACGAGTCGTAACACATCTGAAATGTAACGTCCACTGTTCAAAGTGCTGTCAATGCGAAAAAGAGGTGACCGAGACGTGTAACCAATGGCACCCCCTACCATCACGCCAGGTGATACGCCAGTATGGCGATGACGAATACACGCTTCCAATGAGCGTTTACCACGATGTCGCCGAACACGGATTCGACCATCATGATGCTGTAACCAGAACCTGGATTCATCCGAAAAAATGACGTTTTGCCATTCGTGCACCCAGGTTCGTCGTAGAGTACACCATCGCAGGCGCTCCTGTCTGTGATGCAGCGTCAAGGGTAACCGCAGCCATGGTCTCCGAGCTGATAGTCTATGCTGCTGTAAACGTCTTCGAACTGTTCGTGCAGATGGTTGTTGTCTTGCAAACGTCCCCATCTGTTGACTCAGGGATCGAGACGTGGCTGCACGATCCGTTTCAGCCATGTGGATAAGATGCCAGTCATCTCGACTGCTAGTGATACGAGGCCGTTGGGATCCAGCACGGCGTTCCGTATTACCCTCCTGAACTCACCGATTCCATATTCTGCTAACAGTCATTGGCTCTCGACCAACGCGAGCAGCAATGTCGCGATACGATAAACCGCAATCGCGATAGGCTACAATCCGACCTTTATCAAAGTCGGAAACGTGATGGTACGCGTTTATCCTCCTTACACGAGGCATCACAACAACGTTCCACCAGGCAACGCCGGTCAACTGCTGTTTGTGTATGAGAAATTGGTTGGAAATTTTCCTCATGTCACCACATTGTGGATGCCGCCACCGGCGCCAACCTCTTGTGAATTCTCTGAAAAGCTAATCATTTGCATATCACAACATCTTCTTCCTGTCGGTTAAATTTCGCGTCTTTAGCACGTCATATTCGTGGTGTAGCAATTTTAATGACCAGTAGTGTATATCGGTATGGTGCGACATATTCTAGTGTAAGTCTTAACCACGTCGTCAGTTTACTCACTATACGGTACAAGACTTTTTTCTTACTAACTTTGAAAAGATACAATTTGCTCACACCTGCTCCTAGACATGGTTTCAAGTTTACTGTCAAAACTACGAAACTGCTGTAAATTCAGCCTTGCAGTTACCGAGGCAGAAACTCAGAAAGGCTTTGACACCCTCCGTCTGATTCTAAACGTGCCCAGTCGAGTGACAAGCCGGGTGACCTCGTTTACAGAGGAGTTTCGTTGCCGTGTCGTAAAGCTGAGCGAGTGCCGCTGTGGCGAACGTGTTGGTGAGCACGAACTCGCTACTGGCTGACACTGAATCCGTAGCGTGGAAAACACAGCACGTGGGCCAAACGAGGTTAACCAGTCGTTAATACAGTGCTTTCAGGGGGAGCGGGGTCCAAGCAGCTTCACAGTCATCTAGCTGCAGGATATAATTACGACTCCGTCTGTCGTGTCTCTGGATACAGCCGAGCAGAACACATTGTCGGTAGAATCCCGAACAATTGGACAATCTTACATGAAGTTTACAAACTTCCAGCATGCTGGAGTAGCTGTGTATCAGCAACGTCTGTTAATTTAGTACAACGAAATAACCAATTCAGAGTTGCAAATTTTACTTTGTTTTATTCATTAGGTGGCTGGTTTCCGGCCGAGACCATTTTCAAATCATCCTAAAATAGTAAAGGGCGTATTTCCGAAGATGTGAAAACCATGTCAAAAATGTGCAACCAACAGTTAGTCTCGCGATACGATAAACCGCAATCGTGATGGGCTACAATCCGACCTTTATCAAAGTCGGAAACGTGATGGTACGCATTTCTCCTCCTTACACGAGGCATCACAACAACGTTTGACCAGGCAACGGCGGTCACCTGCTGTTTGTGTATGAGAAATCGGTTGGAAACTTTCCTCATGTCAGTACGTTGTAGGTGTCGCCATCGGCGCCAACCTTATGTGAATGCTCTGAAAAGCTAATCATTTGCATATCACAGCATCTTCTTCCGCTCGGTTAAATTTCGCGTCTGTAGCACGTCATCTTCGTGGTGTAGCAATTTTAATGGCCAGTAGTGTAACTTTTACCACATAAAGTTTTATCGTCTGACGCTATCTTGTCGCTGTGTTACCTCTGGCGCATGCACATTCACTCCATATTTCATCATTGGTTAGGTAGCCTTAATTCAGTTACCGACTCCCCATGAAGATTGTTGTACGGGGTAACAGCCGAAATATCGGAAGGTGAAATATTGCTGTCTCGGCTGCATTCCCGAAGGACTATTGATTATTTCACCTGCCGAGCAAGCTTTAAGAAACACGTGACATGCTGATAATGCACTAAATCTCACGATGTATCCCTCTGTATTTTATGTGCTTCTGAGTATTACCCGCAGAAACTACTTAGGTCGTGACAAACTGTGTGCCTACATCAAGGCAAATTTCAGTGTTCCACAATATTTTTCTGCAGGCAGCAGAAGAGGTAAACTGTACAAGGAGTGGAAACTGCTTGATCCGAATCGCTGTCATCATTTTCCGTCTTTCCGTCCTGGTACCCTTTTGACCGCAATTAATATCCGCTTTCAAGAGGCGAGAGATTCTAAGTTGACCAGTAGTAATTTCCTCACATTAGAAAAATTGTTTCGTGAAAACGGTGAACTGAATTAACTTCAAACAGGAAAATCGTGGCGGACTTACAAGTAAACCAGGCGACGTCTTGGAGAAGTGTCGCCCCAAGCGCTCTTATCGTATGAGACACGTAGCAGAGAACCCGAAACCGGTAAGTCTGCACGGGTTTCTCTCGAAAGGTCGCACCATTTCTTGGCAACTGGAACCCGACGCTGGAGACGCAAGGTCGACCTTAATTACCGGATGAGTTATGCGGCCAACTCTCAGCAGGACAGCAGAGTCCAGATTGGAAAAGTTAATCACTGACTGACATGCCAGCGGACAGTGGAGGTTCGCTAGTTTCCTAAACCACGGCCACGCTTCGCATCCGGTGACCTACATGACTCCCTGTAGCATCACTTCACAAACCTAGTCATCCCTTCAAATGCAAGCCAGTACTATACGTCGTAACAGTGCAAGACAATCGTCAGCGACTGTCCTATCACACAAGATGCAGTTGTATTCTTCGATGAAGGTTTGCAAATTATAACGAGAGAAGAATTTACTTACTATGGTAAGCACCAGGTAAAAACGATATTTTCGGTAAAACACTTTTTGATCATTCCTTCAGTGCACGGCAGATGACCCAGGCAGAAGTTTTAAGATCACTTGTCACATCATGGATTTGTTACATGTGATCAAATTCGCAAGTTGGTGAGAACTATTTGCAAGCTAGAGCTGCGAATGTGAGAGGTATTTCACTGATGATGGCGCAGTCACTGAAGTTATCAGCTGCCTCTCAGCCACGTTACTTATTGCTGCCGGCCGGTGTGGCCGAGCGGTTCTAGGCGCTACAGTCTGGAACCGTGCGACCGCTACGGTCGCAGGTTCGAATCCTGCCTCGGGCATGGATATGTGTGATGTCCTTAGGTTACTTAGGTTTAAGTAGTTCTAAGTTCTAGGGGACTGAGGACCTCCGCAGTCCCATAGTGCTCAGAGCCATTTTAACCAACTTATTGCTATATTCAAATGGTACTGGACTGATTTTACAGGGTGTACAACTTTGCTTCCGCCGTTTGCCGATACATGGCGACAACGGTAAATAGAGTTCGAAAGAAACAGATCGCAGATGTCAGCGTGGACCTCGGTCAACATAACCTCATTCAAACGTTAATCGATTTGTGTTTGCATCATAAAGCTGTTCTTGATTGAAAATGTCAGTTTACGAGCCAAATTCTCGTCATTTGCAGGAAGTATTACTGTTTTGTTTCAATATGAAGAAAGCAACAGCTGAGTCTCATCGGATGCTCTAAAGTACGTATGGTAAGGACGCTATTAGTGAAAGAACGTGTCGTGAGTGGTTTCAACGCTTCAAGAACGGTGGCTTTAACGTCGTAGACCGGCATAGCGGTGGAAGAGAGAATGTTTTCGAAGATGGAGAATTGGAGACATTGTTGAGTGAAGACTCGCGTCAAACGCAAGAAGAATTGGCACGATTAGTGGGAGTGACACAGCTCGCCATTTCAAAAAGTCTCAAGGCTATGGGCATGATTCAGAAAGAAGGAATTTGGGTGCTGAAACCAAGAGACGTTGAACGGCGTTTGTGTGTTTGTGAACAGTTGCTTCAGAGGCAAAAACGGAAGGGATTTCTGCATCGCACTGTGACCAGGGGCGAAAAATGGGTTCATTACGATAACCCTAAACGCAAATAATCATGTGGATATCCCGACCATGCTTCCAAGTCGACGGCCAAATCGAATATTCACGACCTCAAGATCATGCTCTGCATTTGGTGGGACCTGCTCGGTGTCGTGTACTATGAGGTGTTAAAACGAAGTGAAACAGTCACAGTTTCTCGTTATCGAACGCAATTAAGCAGAGCATTAAAAGACAAACGGCCGCAATACAGCGAGAGGCACGATAAAGTTATTTTGCAGCACGACAACGCTCGACCCCACGTTGAAAAAGAGGTCAAAACGTACTTGGAAACTTTAAAATGGGAAGTCCTACCCCATGCGCCGTATTCTCCAGACAATGCTCCCTCTGACTGACACCTGTGTATGTCAATGGCGCATGGCCTGGCTGACTAACATTTCCGATCTCATGAAGAAGTCACAAATTGGATCGCTTCAAACGATAATCAATTTTTTTCGACGCAGGATTCGTACACAGCCCGAAAGATGGGAGAAAGTAGTGACCAGCGATGGAAAATGCTTTGAATGATACTTGTGTAACCAATTTGTTTCATTAAAGCCTCAAATGTTTGGGAAAAAACGGCGGAAGCAAAGTTGTACACCTTGTAATATCATCGGTTTCCGAAAAGAATATACTATCAAATGTGTATACTAAAGATCCTTAGCAGAAGAAGGTACAGGCACATCTGCTAAGGCATCCAGAAGTAGTTAGCTTGGCGCTACCTGAACGAGTAGGGGGGAAAAATATTAGAGGCAGCACATTACTAGAAAAAGAAAAACAGATTACAGAGTTTGTTGGTTGTAGTAGTTACGTAGAGACGATAAATTTAGCACAAAGCAGGGAAAGGTGGAGAAGGCCATTAAACCAGTTTGAACTGATGGTTTCAGACCCCTGTGTTTCAGGATCTATTGACGCTTACATTCCTGCATTCCACCCGGTTTTTTCAGGGAGTTTTTGTGCCTCATCTCGATTATTCAGGTACCTAAATATGAATCGTAGTAGAACTTTAACATCGAAATAAGCAATACAGTTGAGAGGAAAATATATTTAGCATAATAAAACAGAAAACATAGGCACCTGTACCACTCTCACTTACCACTGAGCGACACCACATGCTTTTGAAACGACGTCCCCAGTGCTTCGTCACAAGGACTCCCAAACCGAGCTCTGTTATCCATAAGAATGTTCAGTAAGTTTCACTTTTATCTGAGCTGTCATAAGGAGAGTAGTATTTTGTACACTAGAGCGAAACTATTCTTTAACAGAGCATTAACGATTTTTTAAATGAGATATGTCGTGGGAGATGAAATTAATTACACTTGGTTATGTTACTGTTTCAAGAGGAATAGTTACTGGAATTTCAGCAGTTACTGTCCAACCGAAACATAAATTTTCAAAGGAAAAGCTTTTATAATAATACCATTCAAAGCAGATCTTCGTGCTAATCTAGAATTCCATCAGTGTCATACAGCTCAAGATTTTAGGAAATATGTAAGTGTCAATTATTAGAAACTCTTCAGTAAACTGAGTTCCTGCGTACCTGAAATAACGAAAAAGAACTGAATCCTCATTCAGATTTGACAAGAATTTATTTTAAATACAAGGAAAGCCTTGAACAACGGGAACAAACTCCGTGATGAAGTCCAGGAGACAAACGCAGTGTTGCATTGGACGGAGGTATGGAAGGGGTTTGAGCACATCGTTATCCCGATCGTACATGTCGTTTTATGAAACCGGAATGTATTCCTCTCCCTGGTGTACCTTCTTATTTTTTCACTCAAGATTCCAGCCCTCACACTATGTTCAATAGGAAGCGCCGAGTAGAATCTTGGTGCTCATATGTTGCAGTCATAGACACTGACACAATGTTACGGAGATGTATAGATTTCTCACAATGATTAATCCATTAGTTCAGTTGAAATTTGAATTACTTGAATAATTATGTTCTTTTCATAAATCTTAGATTTCTTTGGTCGTAAGGATATTCGGCTTAATGCTTGTTACAAAGTGACTCATCAGCTCAGCAGGTAAGCCTAATGCATCAACAGATCTTCGTTTGACGTTACAGATACCAACCTGTTGTGTACTCTAGCTCATCACGGATTGCTTAATGTTGCTTAAGGTTCCCCTTTGTTTCAAATAAATCCTGGTAAATTTTGGATAATGGTTGAAATACGTCGGAACAAACGATCATATGCTTCCAAAATGTTCCGTTCTGTGTCACTGGTGTAAATCTTGTTTTCCACATAGATTACATAATTTTCAACTTAGTAATTACAGTACTACAAAACTTTTTATCAGAAAATTGAAGTTTGCTTACGCTACTAATTACTCTACTAACAACTTGCACATAATTAATTTGTTAGACTCAATGTGACTTCCAGAAAATTGACTATGTGATATTAACAATAATACTTTTGTTTTCAGATCGCATGGATGCCAGAGAGAAGAATTCTCGTGCAACCTGGTGAATGCTGAAGTTTACAAGCGGACTTCTATCACAGCGACCTACGCAGGCTCTGTTCGCAAATATACAGCTTCCCTTTAACAGACATTCTTATTTTGAACACAAGCCTGTGATAATATTTTTAATATGTAATACTTTCATTTATTTAGTATCAACACAGTGCAAAACTGGATATATTTTGTGGTGATACTTAACCATGTGTGTATGTTACTTGTGACACACTGTTTAGTTAACTGAAGGCTAAATAAATTAAGGAAACATAAACTGACTAAATTCACACGTCTCATATATATGTTCCGTGGATAAACTTTAATTCAGATACTTAACCATAAGCGCCTTATGTGTGTTACTTGTGACACAATGTTTAGTTAACTGAAGGCTAAATAAATTAAGGAAAGATAAACTGACTGAATTCACAAACAGATAACCTGGAAGAAAATTCATCACTTCTGAAACGATGCTAACATTACTTTTTGAACAACAGGCATGGAACTTGTTCACGCAGTGCAACCGGAGAACAAATTTGTATTGTAATATCCATGCAGGAAGATTTGGATTTTGAGTCAACGATTTTTACAAGAATGTAAGTGTACTCGATATGAGACACCAGATGACCAAGTTTTTAATTCTAATGAACAGAACCCTTCATTCCCTTAATACAGGCCAGGGGTTATTTGTATAGGAGATATAAAATTACCCCCGCAAATATCATGTCAACAGATGTCTTTCTTCGACCTGTTAGTAGCGTCACATGTCAGTAGATGTAGCATTTGTATAACCATGGTGATCGTGTGTTTATTGTAGTATTTCATTAGTGTCGCCACAAAGCTTACTAGTTAAATAACACAGAAGGTGGCCACCAAACTTAACCTCTCCATCTGGACGGTGGATCGAAATACGCCGTGTGTTACTGAGGTGAAATTATAGTCTTCAGCGCACGTGAGGATTTTATGACAGCTGTATATGTATATTTCGAATTTATAAGTCCACCTATCGGATTATATCGGATTCAGTCAAAAATACTTATTATAAATGATTGCTGAAAACGTTTACTTTATATACCTTCGTGTACGGCAATAGAACGCACCTATTATACACCTTAAACTGAAACAGCAGCTGCAGCTTGGCCAGGCATGGAATGTTTCTCTACCGGTGTCTATTTCCCATTCACGTGAACTATGTCAGTTACAGGAAAGCTTTTGGGAGAACTAATACAAAAAATCAACGTTTCGAAAGCAGTACTACCAGTAAGAAACACATGAGATTTAAGGCTCTACAGAAATCATTTAAAGTATTGTAAAGTATCCCGCTTAAGATATAGCCACAAGGTAAAACGTAACGGTGAGTGACTGTACACGCATTTTGCACTAAAACTGCGGTGTTTTCACCTTCATAACATGTTCGCTGGCCTTCGAGGTGCCAGGAACAATTAATTTTCTGGCACTAATTTTGGCAGAAAGCGGGGTTGTCCTTGAAGGTGAGTGAGGTGGACTGGTCAGAGGAAAAGTTATGATGCTAGCCTGGGATCGAAGGAGAACCAATTAATAAGGAGACTATAAAAATGAGAGCTGTCACACGGTAAGAAGCTTCTCGCTTGTAAATGTACATGCAGTTTTAGAATATCCTTCTGATCTCATGCGATGGTCATGTGCTTTTCATAAAGTATACTTGAAATTTGCGTACTTCTGTTACGTAAACCATTCATTCCGCGTGTCTACTGTAGACTGACATGCACTAAGTTTGTGCTCTCATGGACAGACAACTGAATAGCTACAGAAGCCTGCGAAGATTAGTACACATTTGATCCTCTTTGGTTTTCTATAAGCTATTTTCTTTCTTTATTCGTTATTTAAATTTGTTACTTTCCTTTTCTAACCGTAGGGTAGGTCGGCGCTGTTTGAAATCCAGTCTAGCTAGAGTTCGGTTCATTTTAGCTAAATCCCAATTAGCTAGGAATAGGGCAGAGTGGATCCCAACTGGGTAAGTTTGGGAGAGCATTTTCGGTTCTGGCACTTTTCTTACAGCCAGAGTAAATCTACCGAAAAACATTGCTCGAAATCGAGAGGTTGATCGTGATCTTAATTTTTCTCTGAGGCAATTTGTCCTAGATAAAAATACGAATGCTTGTTTAGTTTATGTGTTTCTGTTAATGAATGAGTACAAGACTGAAGTCAGTGACATGCTCACCATGTGCTGCAGTGTCCCTCAGAGCTACTACCACCCCGAAGGACCTCAATCCCGTAAGATAGGAAACTTGCACGCATCCAAAAACGCAGACGCATCAAAAGACGCAAATCGTGATAATGTCGGACTGCCACTCTGTCTCTGTTAGAAAACCACTTTAAGTGTAATTTGTCAGTGCCAAGTAGACTAGAAGTAATTGGCAAGAATGTAGTGCTCATTTGTGTGAAACTATACAGCACTATTGAAGGTAATGAGAAAGTAAAATAACTGGCAAAGTGGGAGGCATATCAAAGGCAAATGTGTGGTCTTATGTAAAATCGCTAACCGGGTTTAAGGCTTCCATTCAGTCCCTTGTTGACCAGTCTGGCGTGGCAGTTGAAGATAGCAAAACGAAAGCCTAAGTTTTAAATTTCACGTTCAAGAAATCGTTCACACAGGAGAATCGTGCAAACATGCCGTCATTTGACCGTCGGACACACTCCCGTACGGGTGACCTAGTAATAAGCATCCCTGGCCTAGAGAAACAATTGAAAGATTTGAAAGCAAATTAATCGCCAGTTCCAGATGGAATCTTAATTCGGGTTTACAAAGAGTACTCTACGGCACTGGATCCTCAGCTAGCATGCATTTAACGTGAATCTCTCGCCCAGCACAAAGTCCCAAGTGACTGGGAAAAAGCGCAGGTGACTACAGTACATAAGAAGGGTAAAATAATGGACCCGAAAATTACAGACCAATATCCATAACTTCGGGTTTCTGCAGAATTTTTGAACATATTCTCAATTCCAATATGTTAAACTTTCTTGAGACTGAGAACTTTACGTCGACAAAATCATTTAGAAGGGATCGCTCGTATGAAACGCAGCTTGCCCTTTTCTCACAAGATACACTCCTGGAAATGGAAAAAAGAACACATTGACACCGGTGTGTCAGATCCACCATACTTGATCCGGACACTGCGAGAGGCCTGTACAAGCAATGATCACACGCACGGCACAGCGGACACACCAGGAACCGCGGTGTTGGCCGTCGAATGGCCCTAGCTGCGCAGCATTTGTGCACCGCCGCCGTCAGTGTCAGCCAGTTTGCCGTGGCATACGGAGCTCCATCGCAGTCTTTAACATTGGTAGCATGCCGCGACAGCGTGGACGTGAACCGTATGTGCAGTTGACGGACTTTGAGCGAGGGCGTATAGTGGGCATGCGGGAGGCCGGGTGGACGTACCGCCGAATTGCTCAACACGTGGGGCGTGAGGTCTCCACAGTACATCGATGTTGTCGCCAGTGGTCGGCGGAAGGTGCACGTGCCCGTCGACCTGGGACCGGACCGCAGCGACGCACGGATGCACGCCAAGACCGTAGGATCCTACGCAGTGCCGTAGGGGACCGCACCGCCACTTCCCAGCAAATTAGGGACACTGTTGCTCCTGGGGTATCGGCGAGGACCATTCGCAACCGTCTCCATGAAGCTGGGCTACGGTCCCGCACACCGTTAGGCCGTCTTCCGCTCACGCCCCAACATCGTGCAGCCCGCCTCCAGTGGTGTCGCGACAGGCGTGAATGGAGGGACGAATGGAGACGTGTCGTCTTCAGCGATGAGAGTCGCTTCTGCCTTGGTGCCAATGATGGTCGTATGCGTGTTTGGCGCCGTGCAGGTGAGCGCCACAATCAGGACTGCATACGACCGAGGCACACAGGGCCAACACCGGGCATCATGGTGTGGGGAGCGATCTCCTACACTGGCCGTACACCACTGGTGATCGTCGAGGGGACACTGAATAGTGCACGGTACATCCAAGCCGTCATCGAACCCATCGTTCTTCCATTCCTAGACCGGCAAGGGAACTTGCTGTTCCAACAGGACAATGCACGTCCGCATGTATCCCATGCCACCCAACGTACTCTAGAAGGTGTAAGTCAACTACCCTGGCCAGCAAGATCTCCGGATCTGTCCCCCATTGAGCATGTTTGGGACTGGATGAAGCGTCGTCTCACGCGGTCTGCACGTCCAGCACGAACGCTGGTCCAACTGAGGCGCCAGGTGGAAATGGCATGGCAAGCCGTTCCACAGGACCACATCCAGCATCTCTACGATCGTCTCCATGGGACAATAGCAGCCTGCATTGCTGCGAAAGGTGGATATACACTGTACTAGCGCCCACATTGTGCATGCTCTGTTGCCTGTGTCTATGTGCCTGTGGTTCTGTCAGTGTGATCATCTGATGTATCTGACCCCAGGAATGTGTCAATAAAGTTTCCCCTTCCTGGGACAATGAATTCACGGTGTTCTTATTTCAATTTCCAGGAGTGTATATTGCGAACTACGGATGAAGGGCAAAAGGCAGATTCCATACTTCTAGATTTCCGGAAGTACCCATTGCAAGTTGTTAACGAAGATACGAGCATATAGAATAAGTTCATATATATATATATATATATATATATATATATATATATATATATATATATATATATATATATGAGTGGCTCTAAGACCTCGTTAATAATAGAACACAGTAACTTGTCCTCGACGGTGAGTGTTCGTATGAGACAAGGGTATTGTCGAGAGTGCCCCAGGGAAGTGTGATAGGTCCGCTGTTGCTCACTGTATACATACATGATTTGGCGGACAGGGTGGGCAGCAATCTGCTGTTATTTGCCGATGATGCTGCGGTGTGCGGTAAGGTGTCGAACTTGTGACTGTAAGAAGATACAAGATGACTTACAAGGGAACCTCCCCATCGCACCCCCCTCAGATTTAGTAGTAAGTTGGCACAGTGGATACGCCTTGAAAAACTGAACACAGATCAATCGAGAAAACAGGAAGAAGTTGTGTGGAACTATGAAAAAAATAAGCAAAATATAAAAACTGAGTAGTCCATGCGCAAGATATGCAACATCAAGGAGTGTGTGAACTCAGGAGCGCCGTGGTCCCGAGGTTAGCGTGAGGAGATGCGGAACGAGAGGTTCTTGGTTCAAGTCTTCCCTCGAGTGAAAAGTTTACTTTCTTTATTTTCGCAAAATTATGATCTGTCCGTTCGTTCATTGACGTCTCTGTTCACTGTAATAAGTTTGGTGTCTGTGTTTTGCGACCGCACCGCAAAAACCGTGCGATTAGTAGACGAAAGGACGTGCCTCTCCAATATTCATTGACCTTGTTATTGAAGTCGTGAGCTATATTTGCTGGATTCATATTGCCCACGGAATACATCTCACGTATTTAATGCACACTCGTCCAAAGTAGCGAACAGTCAACTGTCATCCAGGCAGCTTCGTTAGCAGGAATATTCTCTCTTCCGTGCGCTGTAGTCGACTGACGTCTTGTGTTTCGATGTTTGTTTAGGTGTAGCGTCCCCATACTACGGCGCAGTTACCTCGCATCGGACGGACGGACGGACAGATAATAATTGTCTAAAAATAAAAAATTAAACTCTTCACTCGACGGATGACTTGAACCAAGAACCTCTCGTTCGGCAGCTGCTCACGCTAACCACGGGACCACAGCGCTCCTGAGCTAGCACTTTCCTTGATGTTGCCTATCTTGCACATGGACTACTCAGTTTGTATATTTTGCTTATTTTTTTCATAGTTCCACACAACTTCTTCCTGTTTTCTCGATTGATCTGTGTTCAGATTTCAAAGCGTATCCACTGTGCCAACGTAAAACTAAATCTGAGGGGGGTGCGATGGAGAGGTTCCCTTGTTAGACAAGGGACACTGCTGCGACCTATTCTTGAATACTGCTCGGGTCGGATTGAAGCAACACTTCGAAGCAATCCAGAGAAGGGCTGCTAGATTTGTTACCGGTGGGTTTGAGCAACACGTCAGTGTTACGGAGATGCTTAGGGAACTCAAACGGGAAAGTCTGAAGGGAAGGCGACTTTCTTTTAGAGAAGTGCTATTGAGGAAATTTAAAGAACCGGCGTTTGAAGCTGACTGCCAACTATTCTACTGCCGCCAACATATGTGCGTGTAAAGACCACGAAGAAAAGATATGAGAAATTAGAAAAAAATGGTTCAAATGGCTCTGAGCGCTATGGGACTTAACATCTGTGGTCATCAGTCCCCTAGAACTTAGAACTACCTAAACCCAACTAACCTAGGGACATCACACACATCCATTCCCGAGGCAGGTTTCGAACCTGAGACCGTAGCAGTCGCGCGGTTCCGGACTGCGCGCGTAGAACCGCGAGACCACCGCGGCCGGCTTTACGACCGTAGCAGCAGCGCGGTTCCAGACTGAAGCGCCTAGAGCCGCTCGGCCACAGCGACCGGCTGCTTTTGACACACGTACTGAAAAATGTCATATAGTGGTTGTGACACTAAACCTAGTTTGTAACGAATGAATATGCACATTGCTGGGGTTTCAAGACCATTTCAGTTGTAGTCCATAGAAAATACTAATATACTTATCATGTGAATGTGTTGTGTCTGTTCTTTCTTACATGTCCGGATGCACAGAATCGTTCAGGAATTTAAAGTTAGCGAGCGAGCATGGACGATATGGGTGTGTAGGCGTCGCTAGGTGGGAATATGAGTCAGCCTGGAAGCGTGACGAGACAGTCCGTACATTCGCGAAGAATCCTGTCCCGATGGCTCAGTGATTAACACACCTACCTAGTAAGCAGACAGTCCCGGGTTCGAGACCTGTTCCAGCAACATTTTCTCTCGTCGCTGCCGATGCCGCGTTAAGTTCCGACGCAGCTGTATCAGTTACTTCTCATTTCTTTTCTTCCTTTTTCCCAACTCCACCTTCAATTTACATAATAACTGATATACCTAAATATGATCGCTCTTCTGTCCCTAGCCGGCTTGAATATTGTGGAGGGTAAGAACGAAGATTAGAGTTTTACGTCCCGTTGACGACGAAGTAATAAGAGACGTGGAACAATCTCGGGTTGGGAAAGTGTAGAGAAGAAAACTGCTATTGCTCTTCCAAAGGAAGCTCTCTAGTGGAAGAGGATTCGAATCACTTTCTTCCCGAATACGAGTCTAATGTTCTACTACTGCTCGAATTAGCTCGGAAGTTGATTGTGGTCATTCGCTTGTACAGTTTGGCATTCTGTTTCTATTAGTGTGGATGGTTATAGAAAAGCAAAAGAAGAGAGATTGTGAAACTCGGCGCCGACATAGAGCTTACTGGTGAAGAACAATGGCCATGCATCTTTAATTTATCTTTGTGATGTATGAATCACCACCGCTACTCTCTCATTGCGGAGAGAATTCCAATTTGACTTCCGTGTGTGTCTCATAATCTGTGGACAAGGAACTATGCGCAGACACCCCTTTAAGCACCACAGATCGTATCTGAGCGATGATAACATCTCGTACAGCTAGGAATCAAACCAGCTGCCTCGGAAATTCCACTTGCGTGGTTCTTGTGACCAGGGGAAAATTTTCAGGAGTTGCGAAAAAGAGGTCGAAAGAATAATAGTAGTCTGCAGAGCGTCACGATTCTTCATGAACATTTGATCTTCTTTGTACAATAGATAACCAGCTAGGAGTGGAAGATGCATCACTTCATAATTAATGTATCCGTTATTAATTTTCGCTTCCTTATGTCTCAATATTGTAAGACAAGTGCTGCTAAATGCAGTCTATCCTCATTTCAAGCTACGCTCATGGCAGTGAAAGCATCGATTTCTGCTCCCACATTTATGCTGTTAACGTTTTTCCCTCTCCCGTGTTACTGAGAAATTAGACCCTTGCTTCCGGTCAGACAACTTTATGTCATTATTACACAGCACGATCTTGCATTACTGTCAGAGATATGATTAAGTAATTATCTCGTTAATTTATGAGACTGAAATTGCCGCGTAATTCAGTAGTATTGCCGCACAGGTGTTTTAAACAGGCATTAACGTTACCCAATTGTCAGGGACCAAGTCGTTACAATTATAACAATTCCAGAACGCGTCTTTGAAACATTATTCTGCTACTGCGAATTTTTCCCCGCAAATTGTCAGTCGTTGTGGCACATGTTTTGCAAGATGCTCAGTTTCCAAAATTTTTACTCGATTTCTGGAAAAGAAGTGGCAGTGCGAACAGCTCTGCTGTTATAACAGTATCTTTAGTTTCAAAATACGGTAAGGCAGCACTGTTATAAACTTGCACTGCAAATATTGCGGAAATGGAAGCGATATTGATATGCGGTTTTCATAGAATGGATTGGTAGTCAGGGATTCGTTATTGTTACCCAATAAACAGATTGTAATAATACTTATAAAGTGTATTTTTTGTGTAAACAAGAACTTTTTTTAAATGGAACAATGCCTATTGACATCAAGAAAGGAAAATTAAGGTAAATCAGAACGTCAGTGGTGTTTGTTGCAGGATTCTAGTGCGAGTCGTTTACGAGACACCGTGTTTTGAAAAGTTTCCACGCCGACAGTTGTTTGTACCATTCAACTTGCATAGTTGCTAGGTACGATGTTGTTATGTTTGCTTACAGTGTGTCTGTTCCTTGAGTGCATTGAGTGAACAATGAGATTTACCAGCGCAGAAGAAGCCGACTTGCTCAGTGTGTATGGTGAGTGTACGAAGAAAGCAGTTCGTTCTTGTACGGTGTATGAGGTAAGGTATCCCAACAGACGTCAACCATCTAGGCATTTGTTTATCAACCCTTCAATTATTTACGTGAAAGTTATAGTGTGGCACCTAGATAAGTTAACGGAAGGAAACAAGTGACGACAGAAGAGTGGAAAATTAGGAGGAACCAGTGGTACCAACAAGATGCCTGTCCAGTCTATAGTCCACGAGGAATTACAGCATGTCCTCATAAATTGTTTCCAAATCCTTGAACTGGACGAAGAGGACCTGTACCTGTAAGTTCCCCGGATTTAACGCCCGTAGGCCGGCCAGTGTGGCCGAGCGGTTGTAGGTGCTTCAGTCTAGAACAGAGCGACCGCTACGGTCGCATGTTCGAATCCTGCCTCGGGCATTGATGTGCGTGATGTCCTTAAGTTAGTTAGGTTTAAGTAGTCCTAACTTCTAGGGGACTGATGACCTCAGATGTTAATTCACGTAGTGCTCAGAGCCATTTGAACCATTTTAGACGCCCGTTGATTTTTTTTTAGGGAGAAAGCTGACACCTGATGATATACTACTATGTTTTACTGCAGACTGCTCGAACACCTCGGCTGAAATGCTAGCACGTGTGCAGCAGTCGTTTCATACCAGACTGGGAGCGTGTATAGCCGCTGTCGGTGGTCATTTTGAACGCAACCTGTCATGACCAGTTCTCTCGTTACTGGTCAAAATCAACACAACTAGTGTATGCACTAGGGCTGTTCTTGAGTGTGTGCCACCACAGTATTGTACAAATGTCGGTGTGGGAAATTTCCAAATACCGTTTCTCGTAAACGACCCGCATTAAAATCCTGAAACAAACACCACTGGCATTATAATTTTCTTGCTTTCAGATTATCAATGTCAATAGGCATTGATCCATTTTAAAGGTGTATGTTTGCGGAAAAACTACAATTTCTAAGTACATTACTGGCGATTAAAATTGCTACACCAAGAAGAAATGCAGATGATAAATGGGTATTCATTGGACAAATATATTATACTACAACTGACATGTGATTACATTTTTACGCAATCGGGTGTATAGATCCTGAGAAATCAGTACCCAGAACAACCACCTCTGGCCGTTATAACGGCCTTGATACGCCTGGGCATTGAATCAAACAGATCTTGGATGCCGAGTACAGGTACAGCTGCCCATGCAGCTTCAACACGATATCACAGTTCATCAAGAGTAGTGACTGGCGTATAGTGACGAGCCAGTTGCTCGGCCACCATCGACCAGACGTTTTCAATTGGTGAGAGATCTGGAGAATGTGCTGGCCAGGGCAGCAGTCGAACATTTTCTGTATCCAGAAAGGCCCGTACAGGACCTGCAACATGCGATGCGGTCGTGCATTATCCCGCTGAAATGTAGGGTTTTGCAGGGATCGAATTAAGGGTAGAGCCACGAGTCGTAACACATCTGAAATGTAACGTCCACTGTTCAAAGTGCTGTCAATGCGAAAAAGAGGTGACCGAGACGTGTAACCAATGGCACCCCCTACCATCACGCCAGGTGATACGCCAGTATGGCGATGACGAATACACGCTTCCAATGAGCGTTTACCACGATGTCGCCGAACACGGATTCGACCATCATGATGCTGTAACCAGAACCTGGATTCATCCGAAAAAATGACGTTTTGCCATTCGTGCACCCAGGTTCGTCGTAGAGTACACCATCGCAGGCGCTCCTGTCTGTGATGCAGCGTCAAGGGTAACCGCAGCCATGGTCTCCGAGCTGATAGTCTATGCTGCTGTAAACGTCTTCGAACTGTTCGTGCAGATGGTTGTTGTCTTGCAAACGTCCCCATCTGTTGACTCAGGGATCGAGACGTGGCTGCACGATCCGTTTCAGCCATGTGGATAAGATGCCAGTCATCTCGACTGCTAGTGATACGAGGCCGTTGGGATCCAGCACGGCGTTCCGTATTACCCTCCTGAATCCACCGATTCCATATTCTGCTAACAGTCATTGGATCTCGACCAACGCGAGCAGCAATGTCGCGATACGATAAACCGCAATCGCGAAAGGCTACAATACGACTTTGATAAAAGTCAGAAACGTGATGGTACGCATTTCTCCTCCTTACACGAGGCATCGCAACAAGGTTTCACCAGGCAACGCCGATGAACTGCTGTTTGTGTATGAGAAATCGGTTGGAAACTTTCCTCATGTCAGCACGTTGTAAGTGTCACCACCGGCGCCAACCTTGTGTGAATGCTCTGAAAAGCTAATCATTTGCATATCACAGCATCTTTTTCCTGTCGGTTAAATATCGCCTCTGTAGCACGTCGTCTTCTTGATGTAGCAATCTTAATAGCCGATAATACAACGGCCCGTTTCGCAGACTCTGGCATGTGGTGTATCGCTTTTAGCTGAAAGCAACGAGTTAAGAAGAGGCTTGGTAGAGCGAGAAAATCATTTCGCCGTTTAGCACTCCAGACGGGCGTGTCAGTAGCTACAGCTCACGGAGCTGTGAAAAAACGCGGACCGAAACCTTAGAAGGTAACGGTAGTGCGTTGACTGACTAGTTCAGGTACTGTTGCTCGAAAACTGCCCTGCAACGGCCTATTGCGGTCTGGGCTTGATAGACAGATTGATCCCGAATACTCTTCGATAATATTGCATTTATCGGGGTGTGTGAACTCGCAGACAATCGACATTGGAATTTTGAAAATCTTGACATAGTATTATTGCTGTAGTAGTTCCAGAATAGCATCACAGATACATTTATGGCTTGTGCTCCTGCATTGTCCTACATGAAACAACCATTTGCCTTGTTGACTGAGTAACAAAATTAAAAGATATCTTTTTTTCAAACCCAAATGTTTTCACCCATTGCGGCGCTTAAGCTTTAAATATGGCTTCACATCGTTTGACACTGCTGACACCGTCGGACGTTTCATCCCTTCTCTAAGGACGTCGTGGGGCTGCTACCCCGCGGAACATATCACAACCGTTTGGAGAGCAGTGCGGCCACACTTTTGGCTTTTGTGTACAGACTGGAACCACTAGGGGCCGTTCAAAACCATTCGACGAAATTTGAACATGATCTGAAGCAGTAAAGGATGCGTATGCCTTTACAGTGGTCTTATTTTGTGTCCTGTGGCATGATCATGGGGGGTTGCGACATTGACATATGAGTGAATAAAATGTGCCAAATGGCTCCTCTATGAGCCCCATTACAGAAGAAGGTTGTAGGAACCTTCGAACCAAACTTCAAACTTAAGCTTCACAGTGGGTGGGAATTCCGGGGTTTCGAAAAAGTGAACCTTTAATTCTACTAGACAGTGTAGTTAGTTGTTATGTACGAGATAGCAGTGCCTGTGTTATTCCGAATTACGAGTCAAAGTTGCTTCGGAGATGCATGCATGCAAGACCGCTCGCGATAAGAGCGAAATCTGGGTTCGATTCTCGGTCCGTCACAAATTTTTAGTGTCGTCTTTGTATTTTACAGCTGATCGTTTCCAATATTTGCAACTGCGAATACATTTAATGTCATCAATTGTTAGTTCTGAGAAGAAAGGTTGTAGTAGGTGTTGTTGTTGTAGTCATCAGTCCAGAGACTGGTTTGATGCAGCTCTCCATGCTACTCTATCCTGTGCAAGCTGCTTCATCTCCCAGTACGTACTGCAGCCTACACCCTTCTGAATCTGCTTAGTGTATTCATCTCTTGGTCTCCCTCTACGATTTTTACCCTCCACGCTGCCCTCCAATACTAAATTGGTGATCCCTTGATGCCTAAGAACATGTCTTACCAACCAATCCCTTCGTCTACTCAAGTTGTGCCACAAACTCCTCTTCTCCCCAATTCTATTCAATACCTCCTCATTAGTTATGTGATCTACCTATATAATATTCAGCATTCTTCTGTAGCACCACATTTCGAAAGCTTCTATTCTCTTGTTGTCCAAACTATGTATCGTCCATGTTTCACTTCCATACATGGCTACACTCCATACAAATACTTTCAGAAACGACTTCCTGACACTTAAATCTATACTCGATGTTAACAAACTTCTCTACTTCAGAAACGCTTTCCTTGCTATTGCCAGTCTACATTTTATATCCTCTCTACTTCGACCATCATCAGTTATTTTGCTCCCCAAATAGCAAAACTCCTTTACTACTTTAAGTGTCTCATTTCCTAATCTAATTTCCTCAGCATCACCCGACTTAATTCGACTACATTCCATTATCCTCGTTTTGCTTTTGTTGGTGTTCATCTTATATCCTCCTTTCAAGACACTGTCCATTCCGTTCAACTGCTCTTCCAAGTCCTTTGCTTTCTCTGACAGAATTACGTCATCGGCGAAACTCAAAGTTTTTTATTTCTTCTCCATGGATTTTAATACCTACTCCGAACTTTTCTTTTGTTTCCTTTACTGCTTGCTCAATATACAGATTGAATAACATCGGCGAATGGCTACAACCCTGTCTCACTCCCTTCCCAACCGCTGCTTCCCTTTCATGTCCCTCGACTCTTATAACTGCCATCTGGTTTTTGTACAAATTGTAAATAGCCTTTCGCTGCCTGTATTTTACCCCTGCCACCTTGAGAATTTGAAAGAGAATATTCCAGTCAACATTGTCAAAATCTTTCTGTAAGCCCACAAATGCTAGAAACGTAGGTTTGCCTTTCCTTAATCTAGCTTCTAAGATAAGTCGTAGGGTCAGTATTGCCTCACGTATTCCAATATTTCGACGGAATCCAAACTGATCTTCCCCGAGGTCCGCTTCTACCAGTTTTTCCATTCGTCTGTAAAGAATTCGTGTTAGTATTTTGCAGCTGTGACTTATTAAACTGATAGTTCGGTAATTTTCACATCTGTCAACACCTGCTTTCTTTGGGATTGGAATTATTATATTTTTCTTGAAGTCTGCGGGTATTTCGCCTGTCTCATACATCTTTGTCAGGACTGGCTCTCCCAAGGCCGTCAGTAGTTCCAATGGAATGTTGTCTACTCCCGGGGTCTTGTTTCGACTCAGGTCTTTCAGTGCTCTTTCAAACTCTTCACGCAGTATTGTATCTCCCATTTCGTCTTCATCTACATTCTCTTCCATCTCCAGAATATTGTCCTCAAGTACATCGCCCTTGTACAGACCCTCTATATACTATTTCCACCTTTCTGCTTTCCCTTCTTTGGTTAGAACTGGGTTTCCATCTGTGCTCTTGATATTCATACAAGTGGTTCTCTTTTCTCCAAAGGTATCTTTAATTTTCCTGTAGGCAGTATCTATCTTACCCCTAGTGAGATAAGCCTCTACATCCTTACATTTGTCTTCTAGCCATCCCTGCTTAGCCATTTTGCATTTCCTGTCGATCTCATTCTTGAGCCGTTTGTATTCCTTTTTGCCTGCTTCATTTACTGCATTTTTATATTTTCTCCTTTCATCAATTAAATTCAATATTTCTTCTGTTACCCAAGGATTTCTACTAGCCCTCGTCTCCACTGTAGGCGGTGTAATTCTGCATTCCAAGCACAACACTTCGTCAGTTTGAAACTGAGCAGCTATAACCGACTGGAAGGGGTTCACTACTGTGGACGGTGTAACGCTCCTGCTTGCGAGATCTTCCCTGGTGCTGAGATGTTTCGCAGAACGTTTGCAGCAACTAAGTGGTTTCAGCTGAGTGTGACTGTTTAGGAAACCCGCAAGCACTGCTCAGTGCGGCCGCAGCTGTTGGAGGCGCGATAGCATCTGCGCAGTCCATCTTGTGCAGCAGGCGCGCATTTGTCTCCGCTAATCGCCGCCTGCGCTTCGGCGGCCTCCCCGCCTGTCGTGATATACGCAAGCCGCACGAAGTAATTTGGACACCCACCTCGTACCGCCAAGTACCTTTTGGAACAGCTTGAATCCTCGTGGGGATAATGTTTCGAAGTCCTATATTGTGTTCCAGTAGTGTTCTGTACAATTAGTCGCAGAGAAACTGTTACTGTAGTGACGTGCAAGTAATAAGACGGGCGCTTGGTGCGTTCTGCGTAGAGAGCAACGAAAACCACTTTTGACGCGTCGCCAGATTGTGACCTGTATCTGTCTCTCGCTTAATGATCCAGCCGTTGCCTATCTTGGTACCTGTCAGTACTGCGAGAAGTATCACATTGGGCATTCTTTCTGCTTCTGACCCTTACGGCAAGAAAAAAGGAATAAAAGTGAGACAGTGTTAATACTTTCAACCTTCTTTACCTCCTCTGCTTTACTGCAGATGACGTGTCCCTGAGCACATTTGTACTGTGCATGCAGTACACGTGAGGTGCCTAGTTGTTTCCACTGCCCTGTGTGGAATACATAAGTTCTTGTACACTTCACTAACCTGTTGTCTTCATGATGATGATGTCCCCAGCGCAGAAAACAGCACGCAGGTCGTGGATTCTTTTTCTTGAGGCTGAAATTAACTTCGCAAGGAACTGCTATAACTCATTTGCGATGCCACTCGCGTTTTAATTTATATAGACACGAGAAATTATTCTTGATCACAACGTATTGAACATATCTTTCCACAGTCATTGTATCTGGCTAAAATAACATGAAATACATCCTGTCACAGACAACATGTCTGTCCACTGGAACCGTCAGAACTGGAGAATAAAATTACATGAATCAAATACTACTATTACGGACAACATGTCTGTACCTAGCGACGGTCGGAACTGTAGTAAATAAAATTGCATTAAACAAATACTGCTACAACAGACAACATGTCTGTCTACTGGAATGGTCAGAACTGGAGAGCCGGACTGCCCGAGACACTTCGCGCGCCAAGCCAGCAAGGGGTGACCCGAACGCCACCGAAGTGCATCGGCAGTAATATCGTCAGTCTTTTGTTTTAGTAATACTTTGACTTTAATAATTTTGAAATGACTGATTGATAGCTGGCTGTTGAGAGATGTTTATTTTAAAAAATTAAGTAATTTGGATGACAGGTTTAATTAATAATAGCAACTAAAGTTTAACGTTTTGGCGCCCTACCGCCGAACACAGCAGCCAATCACAGAGCAGCAGCATCATGCAGGCAGTCTTTCTCTCGGGAATGGTACCGAATCTAACACCTGTCACCGGTACCTCATCACACATTGCGTCATCTCTATGCTTCTTGCATCTCCACTGCCCTGGAAATAGCTTCCTGGAGCCTAATATGATGGCTGAATAAGCCAGAAATATTACACCCTCCCTAGAAAAACGGTAAGCTTACTGTCGCTGTAGCTTATATAATATCTGACGTCCTTGCACTATGTCGGCTGTACTAAACAATGCAGTTGCTGAATACTCTCATCACACCTAAAGGTAGGAAGATGGTAATATTTTACAAGAAAATTTCAATCTTGGCCTAGTCCCTGAGCGGACAAAATCGAAAATCGATCTCGCACCCAGCACAGGGAGAGGGGTGGAAGTGCTACGGGGGTGGGGGGTGGGGGGGGGAGATCTGTCTCGTCTGCGAAAGCTGCACCCTTCGACGCTCCTGCTCGTACACGTATGATGAGGACTATTGCGCATTCAGCCAATGGTGTAAATAGAACTTAACAAATATTGGATGAATAACAGAGAGCTTTCGCGTTTTCTAAGATTAAGGAAAGGAAAACCTACGTTTCTAGCATTTGTAGACTTAGAGAAAGCATTTGACAATGTTGATTGGAATTCTCTCTTTCAAAATTCTGAAGGTGGCAGGGGTAAAATACAGGAAGCGAAAGGCTATTTACAATATGTACAGAAACCAGATGGCAGTTATAAGAGTCGAGGGGTATGAAAGGGAAGCAGTGGTTGGGAAGGGAGTCAGACAGGGTTGTAGCTTATCCCCGATGTTATTCAATCTGTATATTGAGCAAGCAGTAAAGGAAACAAAAGAAAAGTTCTGAGTAGGTATTAAAATCCATGGAGAAGAAATAAAAACTTTGAGGTTCGCCGATGACATTGTAATTCTGTCAGAGACATCAAAGAACTTGGAAGGGGAGTTGAACGGAATGGACAGTGTATTGAAAGGAGAGTATAAGATGAACATCAGCAAAAGCAAAACGAGGATAATGGAATGTAGTCGAACTAAGTCGGGTGATACTGAGGGAATTAGATTTGGAAATGAGACACATAAAGTAGTAAAGGAGTTTTGCTATTTAGGCAGCAAAATAACTGATGATGGTCGAAGTAGAGAGGATATAAAATGTAGGCTGGCAATGGCAAGGAAAGCGTTTCTGAAGAAGAGAAATTTGTTAACATCGAGTATAGATTTAAGTGTCAGGAAGTCATTTCTGAAAGTATTCGTATGGAGTGTAGCCATGTATGGAAGTGAAACATGGACGATAAATAGAAAAGACAAGAAGGGAATAGAAGCTTTCGAAATGTGGTGCTACAGAAGAATGCTGAAGATTAGTTGGGTAGATCACATAACTAATGATGAAGTATTGGATAGAATTGGGAAGAAGAGGAGTTTGTGGCACAACTTGACAAGAAGAAGGGACCGGTTGCTAGGACATGTTCTGAGGCATCAAGGGATCACAAATTTAGCATTGGGGGGCAGCGTGGAGGGTAAAGAACGTAGAGGGAGGCGAAGAGATGAATACACTAAGCAGATTCAGAAGGATGTAGGTTGCAGTAAGTACTGGGAGATGAAGAAGCTTGCACAGGATAGAGTAGCATGGAGAGCTGCATCAAACCAGTCTCAAGACTGAAGACCACGATAACATGTATCTCAGTTGGTCGAGACAGTTTCAGAAACGGTGACGGTGCTTCCTTGTGGATTGTAAACCAACGTTGCCAGTTGCCAGAGATAAAGAACATCTGTAGCGTGTGATAAGGGGCAAAGATAGAGACAGGGCGGGACACGCGGCAAAGCATTCTCTCTGTGTATGGAACGCATCACTGTCTCGCTGTCTTACGGGCTCTGACAGGGGCAGCCACCGGGCAGCCAGGTCTCGAGCGTGAGGCGCTCGCTGTGTTTTGGCTGTTTAGTAAGTACCTACAGAATCGGGTTAGTCGTTGTTAGCTGCACCCCCCACCCCCCTTACTCCCCCCGCCATTCGCCCACCCCAACTCTGGTCTACGACTCTGCAACCTGTCAATCACAAAATTACTTTAATTTGAGTGTAGCTGCATACTACCCTAATACGAATGGTGGCGACCTCGTTCAGTTTCGGAAGCCTATTGCAAGTTTCCCTGGGACACAGTGGCCGGCTTGTCCATGCCCTATTTACAAAACGAGCTGTTGCAATGTGACACCAATTTTACACCACCGAAAGTGACGTTCAACACTGTCGTCTACGACACTTGTTGTGGATATACATTGTGGCACCATTAAATCACATACTGCATGCTTTAAATTCAGAACTACATAAAAACCTTAAATATTGCATTCCTCGTTGTGAAAGCTGATGATAACTACTGCTTATATCTTGAACACTCAATAGTCTAGACTTCGTTATATTCTGTAGATATGACGTCCTATCTGAGGACGGTAACGCTCCCGGTCATAATTTGACGGAGCACCGAATGATTTGAACTCAAACAAGGCAGCAGAAGTTGATACACCTTCATAGTTACAAAAATCTGTGGGAGACACAACAGTTGGAAGGTTATTCGACTTGGTGTCAGCCAATGAGATGAATGTCTGACCACTAGATTTCCAGAAGATCATTACATTGCAAACGAATTCACGTGTGGATAAATCTGAAAGCTATCGGGCAATTAGTACGACAAACCATCCTTGTAACTGCCGACCAGAATAATATACAAAAAAAGGAAGCAGAATTTGAATACATACAGAGAAAGTCAGTTTGGTTTTACGAAAGGAAAAGGTTCCAGAGAGGCAGTTCCGATATTAAACTTGACAACGAAAAGCAGACTGAGGAAATGTCAGGATGACTTCATAACATTTGCGTAGCTAAAGGAAACGGTTGACAGTGTAGAATAGATTAAGATACTCACAGTACTTAGATTGGGGCTAAAGTACAGACCCAGACACATAAACTAAAATGTCTTCAAAACCCAAGTGGAGGTAATAAAACTTGAACGTCAAGAAAGACAAGTTATTGTTAAGAAGGATGTCAGCCCGTGTTGGAGCGTTTCATCACTGCTGTTCAACTTGTACGTCGAAAAATCAGAAAGGAAAAAGAAGTAACTTCCCTAACACAAATGAAACATATCAGCCCTATGCTTCGCAGACGACGTAGCTTTCTGGCTGGATGTACAGAAACCGTACAAGACCTGTTGAACATCCTTATGCAACATCCTTAACAAGCATCGTTAAGGATAACCAGAGCAAAGAAGAAGGTGATGATGCACAGAAGGTAGAAGAATAACAACCTTCCTAACATCAAAACTGGGTATGATACACTAGTGTAAAAAGAAACAATATTCTCCTACCTAGGGGAGAAGTATTATGCAGGTTGGTCGAATCAGGGAAGGCACCGGATAGACTGGCACCGGCAAAGAAAGATTTCCGAAACATATTTTGCCGCTAGTTTTCAAGAACAGCTGGCATAATTTTGGTTCAGACCACAGCAAAGCTTTAAGTTGGTTACATTTTGAGAAAATTCATTAAGTTTCTGCAAAAAAATCCCATTACTCCAGAGTACTCGACATGAAGTGGAATAACTGGATCTCGCCAGAGTGGGAAGGTTTCTCCCGTTAGTCCGCTCCAGTACGTCGCAGTTGATCTCTTTGCGCTACAAAATGCGGCGACAGCCACCTAAATGGCAGAGGTCCTTGATTTTCTCTCCGAATAAAATCGTACCCGATACAGTCTTGTAAAAACTTTTACACTTCTCAGTGAAGGCAGAGAAATCACTTCGAAAGTTGAGATCAGTTTCGTGTGGACGCAAATTAATAATGTGTCGAAAAATATTCAAACCACTCGGCTGCCTGACATATGATATACACACATATCATTACTAGGAGACATAGAGGAGATAAGAGAATTGTTCCTAAAACATGCCGGGCATAGATGCCAACACTTTCATTCCCCACTGTCTTCTTTATCTCTAATGTAAGTGGTGCTTCAATTGAACATATATGTCATTCCACATTGTAAGGAGCGTGTCGGAACTCTCCATTACATTGGAAACAATATAGCCAACTTAACGCTATTCTCTGCATTGTGTAAGCACTCAAAAATCGATAGTAACAATCTGAGGGCGAAACATGGTGTCGCGATTCTAAGCATTGTTGTGAGACGAGGTCTGTCTGCGAGAATGGAAGTAGTAGTGTCGGCCGAGAGCTCGAAGACGGAAGATGTGTCTGCTGCCCTCACGTCGGTGACTGTAGATCTTGCCAAACTCTAGGCCTGATTTCACTTATATAGCCAGGAGAGATTTAGACGGCTTAACTAAGCTTGAAGATGGAGTTCAAGGTAAAATTCGCAAGCATAGCGCAAAAACAATTGCATTGTTAGACTCGTGATTGCTAGTCCGAGTTGGCAATAGTCCCATTTTTTGCTTGTCAGTTAAAGAAGCCTTCTTATCCTCCAAATAGTAATAATTATTCTCCACATCTAATTAATAAATAAATGCTGTGGTTATTAAATGTTAATGTAACTTTGAAATTGAAATAATTTGTTTACCTGGTACTCAGCCATTATCAACACACATGTCATTGTCACTGTCATTATTTATACTAGGCCATGATGATTTCTGAAGCTTTTAAATAGACTTCATTTATGAAATCCCCTCTTACAAGTCATTTAGTAGTTAACAGGACCCAAGTAAACACCTTTTTATTCAATTTATTCTTAGTAACAATAAGCTTTAGCCGCTGCCGCTGCATGCTGGTGCGAATTGCTGTAAACCACATGGAAATAGGCAGTCATCTAAAGAGGTGAGTGCAAAGCTTAGGGCCAAAACAGAGACACTGACGCACTACAACATGTCATTTACTCTAATCCAGTAAATTCCACTGCACAAGTCAGATTCTGTATCACTTGCAAACTATTGTTCAAAAACGCAGTCAGATAGCTTAGGTATTCATTGCCACAGGTTCATTTGTTCCTGTAGTTTTTCATATTCAAAAACGCAGTTAGACAGCTCATCCAAATGTTAGTTCTAAGTTTTTCAAGTAACGATCTGTTGAGGGCTTAAATGACAGAGAAACGGCACTCATACAACATGCACACAGTGTTATGCACGTTAGATTCCGATTTCAGATAGCTCAATTTCCTTGTCGAGTCCATTTTCACAGACGAACATACACATATTAGTTGTAGCTACGTTACAAATTTGTTGCATATAGCCGCGCGGGATTAGCCGAGCGGTCTCAGACGCTGCAGTCTTGGACTCTGCGGCTGGTCCCGGCAGAGGTTCGAGTCCTCCCTCGGGCATGGGTGTGTGTGTTTGTCCTTAGGATAATTTAGGTTAAGTAGTGTGTAAGCTTAGGGACTCATGACCTTAGCAGTTAAGTCCCACAATATTTCACACACATTTGAACATTTTTTTTGTTGCATATACGTTACAACATCTGCAATTACAGATGTACTCTGGAAACGATTGTGAAGTGTCTTTCCAACTATCCTGCGTATTAGGTTTTCCTTCCGTTCCATTCATTCACAGAGCGCGAAAATATGGCTCGTTAAATATCTTTGAGCGAGTAAAAGATTCTAAAAGGCTTGGAATTAAGTATCAAATTTATTGGAAGCCGCAAAGCACTGTCATTCTCAGGTACTGCATGATTATATTCCGGATAATTTGCGCGCCATGAGTTGCTCTCTCTCGAGATAGGTACACAGTTTCTAACTTTAACACTTGACGTATTTTGTTGGTTGGTTGGTTCGGGGGAGGGGATTAAACAGCTAAGTCATCGGTCCCATTGGGTTAGGAAAGAATGGAGAAGGAACTCGACAGTTCCCTTTCAAAGGAACAATCCCGACAATTACATGAAGCGATTTAGGTAACCACTGCGCCACCTCGCTCGGTGAGTCACTGTGTTAAGCATATAACGTAAGGCTGTACTTCTTGATCATGGGATTATTACAACATTTAAATTTTTAGATTCGGTCAATAATTATGTGAAATACTAAAAATATGATTTATGTTGCTCCCAGGAGCCGTTAGTTAGGCACTGTTGTTGAGAAATCGTAACGCAGAGGAGACCTGTTAGGAGCTACTCTCCATTCAAATCTTCACCATATATCAGCTTTATGCGGCGAAAGAAAAATTACAAAAAGGCATCGATTATTTGGTATCGATCAACTTGAGACATGACTGCAAAGAAGCTCGATCACGTGGAATAAAATGTTCTGGTTTTCTGCATCAGTTTATTTAACTTGAACTGCAGCGTATCGGAAGAAGTCGTTTGTTTTCTTTGTGGGGAAGACGTTAATCTCTCTTTCATTGGGTTTATCCTGTCATTCCACTGTTTTTCATGCATAGGGAAATTTGTTTCACTTTAACTTTGCTTCAGTTGAGGCTGCGGCTCAGTGAAAGAATTTACAAAGAATGGTTTCAACGCTTCAAGAACGGCGATTTTGACGCCGAAGATCGGAATAGCGGTGGAAGAGAGAAGGTTTTTCGAAACTACTGGAATCAACGGAAACAAAAACAGGAGATCGTTATCGAAAGCAAATGATGGTTGTGAGTCGAGCACTGAAAAACAAACGGCCACAACGCGACCACAAACATGAAAAAGTGATTGTGCAGCATGTCATTGCTCGATCCCATATCGCAAAACCCGTCACAGCTTACTTGGAAACTTTGAAATGGAAAGACCTACGCCAACCGTCGTGTTCTGCAGACGTCGCTCCCTCTGTCTACCACCTTTTTCGATCAATGGCATACGGTCTGCCTGACCAGTACTTCATGTCATATAAACAAGTGCAAAATTGGATCGATTCATAGATTTCCCCAAAACACGCCCATTTCTTCCACCGCGGGATTCGTATGCTGCCCAAAAGAGGGGGAAAAGTAGTGACCAGTGCTGGCCAGTACTTCGAATAGTATTTTTTTGTGTTTTTCACAATAAAGCCTCGAACTTTGAGAAAAAAAACGGCGGAAGTTAAGTTGTAGACCTAGCAGTATTTCTGTAAAAATCTGCAGAAGGACCACTGACTATCACATTTTACACTATTACTGCTCCTTTCCAGATATTATTCACGTAGGAATGTTTATTTACCGTCATTTACCGTTCACTTAACCCACAGAGAACTAATAAGAATAAAACTGCGTTTCGACAAAGGAATTTAACATTATCACAGTTTATTTCACAAGTTTAAATATGTTTCGGTATTGGTTCTTAGTAAATCATATCAGACAGTAACATGCTCGAACATCTACTGTCTGCATCAATGAATCCAATAAATACGAATGAAAATCACTTTATCATTACCCCGTGATACTTGTTGTTAAGCAAATCAGAAGATGAAGAGTGCAGAGAAAGAGGAGAGTGCAAAGCCATAGATCTGAACAGAATGGAAATAGCTCACACTTTTTGTATTATTACTACTCATAACTCACCATACCAGTGAATGCCTATGCATTTTCTGGTCTGGGTAACATGAATGGGAACGGGATTCCGGTTTCAGAAAACAGAATAAGAACCACTGAAAGGATCAAGCAGCGAGAGCGCTCAGCCATTAGATGAATGTTCCCAGAGCAAGGAATGTGCATCAATCAGGCTTGGATGGAGAACTGCAAAGGTTACAGAGGCCAACTACATGGAACGTCTCGTTACTAAAGAGACACCAATGTGTTGGATCGCTTGGTATGGAATGCGTGGAGACTCTCCCACGAGGATTTTATTGACTCTTCGTTTTATCAGGAATGGCGATTAGTGACAAAGTAAAAAACTGAATAAGAGCACTACAATTTCTACTTCTTCTCCCTGTGCTACGATGTGTTTAGCACATTTTGTCAGAGGTGTTTAACTGCGACATTGTGTATACTCTTAGGATTACTTAATACTATTTACATACTGAGGTCACGGCGTGTAATGGGAAGTCTGCTATTCATCTTGGGAAACATCAGTCATAATCGCAGTATCCCTCTTCAGTCCCTAACGCATCAGTAAGCAGACATTCAGCTACTGATAAGTAGTATAATTTAATATGATAAATGACGTAAAAATTAGTCGGATGAATAAAGCATTACTTTCGAGACCACTGTACAGAAGTAAGCGACATTACGTTGATGTTCACTTGTAGCTGTTCGCGTGGATGTTCAACGAAGATTGTGGCATACACATTCGACTTTCTAACAGTGATATTATTCTGATTTCTCACATAATTCCAAACACAAGAGTGTAAAAAGGACTCTCTTCTGCCGTGGTACTGTAGTCACAGCTGAAAGCAGGAATGTCAAACTCATTTCTTGTAATTGTATTACATCTGACTTCTCTAAACCACAGTAGCTGCATAATCGGATAGTTTCTTGAGCAATTTAAAGGAGATTTACTTTTCGCAGATTTCTCAGAACTATCTTAAAAAAGAGAAAATTAAAGATAATCTGCATTTTCTAGCTTTACTTGATTAATTTCGTTACATCCAAAGCGAATATTTTTATACCCATTTTCAACACACTAAGTATTAGTGATGAAAATGTTTATTTTATGCCGCATACTGTGTACGTGAGATCAAGAGCAAGTAACAACTGCCGATTTGCGAGACGATTATTCAATGTGTAACGGCAGCAGAAATGTCATTTCCAAAAGTACAATAAACTATCTTCCCTAAGCTGAAGATTAATGACTGTATGCGACACGCTACCGATCCAGCTCACAAACGCAGACAATCAGAGATTCTTATTTGCATTAGTTAACTCTTTGTTTCTGTCAGCTCTCACAGTGACAAAATACTTGTCCAAGAAAGTTTATTTTTCGTGTAAAACTCATTGTGTTTAATATTTCTCATAAGAGTATATTTTAACAGGTCTTCTCTGTGTCTCATAGACTATTGTGTTCACAAGAATATGTACTAAGGAAAGGTTAAAATGGTCACCCAGCCACGCAGACCACACAGTACCAGCTACACCAAAAATTTTATTTTCAGTATTTTGTGTAATTATTGACCGAAATTAAAAACTTAAATTTCTGCTACTTATTAAGAGCTACAATCCTACATTAAAAGTTTAATACAGTAAGACAAATATTTTAAAGTTAGGAACTCTGTATATGCCTTGAGGGCGCATAATTCACGGCGATCGTATTGTCCAGACTAAACTCACCCATTATTTGAAATTTATAGAGTTTCAATAAACTTTAAACATAATTTCGAACATTTTTGAAATTGTTTTCGCTGACATCCTCTACAAAATGATGAAATAAAAAAAGACTCTCACTCACTACAACTTCGCTGTTTATTTATTAAAACTTCAGTATCAGACATGATGTTTTATGGTATTATTTGTTTACTTCTAACTTTATTCGTAACACTTTCCTCACACAGTATCTACTTGTACTGCTGAATTTGCATGAAAAATTAAATCATTGCACAAAACGTAGTTCAGAACATATGATGCAAACATGTACATGCATGAGAAACTAGCTTTTGTTAAAACGAGAAGGCTTCAACAATAAAGGTTTTACGTCATTAATGTCAAATATTTAGCACATTAACTCAACGGTAATGTAATCAGACGATTGAAGCTGCCTTATAGACGTGAGTTCAATTTTCTGAAGAATCTGGGATGTTGCGATTACTGCTATTTTCTAATCTTTGCCCCAGCTGTTTAGTTACTATTACTTCCGCCCGAACAAAAATAAAAATAAGCGCATTTCCCTCCGGCAAAGAATAATGATAATGTATTTATTTGTGTTTTGTCCAATTTATACTACAGTCTTCCCGCAAAAAGAACGGAAACTTCTGCTCCTCAGACATGTATCAGAAGTACATACAGAGGGGTCCAAAAAATGTATCCACTGTTTAAAAGTCCGTAACTTGCAAACTAATTGACGTAGTTGTCTCATTTTTGGTGAAAGTGTAGCTTGAAGTCCAACTTAAAGATATCACTGTAGGTATTAGATATGGTCACCATTAACATCCACACAAAAAGTCCAGAGGATTTAGGTTTGGGGAACGTGGTGGATACTCCACAGCACATCCACGGCCTATCCATCTTCCTGGTAGAGTTTCGTCGAGATATACCGTAACACGAGTTCGGTAGTGGGCTGGCACACCATCTTCTTGAAAGTAAACTCTTCCGTCTCCATAGAAGTCTCGGATGGCAGGTAAAATGAATGTCTGTTCTGAAGGTACACCTCCTCGGTAACTTTGCCGTCAAAGAAGAATGGCCCAATCAAGCCCCGGTAAGATAACCCACACCACACATTTACTCCTGGCAAATTCGCAGCTTTGTCTACATGGAGGTTCGGATTTTCGGCGGCCCAGTAGGCGCAATTGTGGCGATTTGCTGTACAATTGAGTTTGAACTGTGCCTCATCAGACCACACAATCATCTCTGCAAACTGTTCATCGTTGCGCACCATGTTAGTAAAGCACTCGCAGTACTCCATTCCACGATCCGGGTCGTCCTCGTTCATTGCGTGTAGCAATCGTGGGATGTAGCACTTCCACTTTGCTGTCTTCAAAATTCGCCGAACACTTGAGCGACTCACTCCAGTTTCACGAGCACACTACCTCACAGACTTCTGTGGTGAGCGAATGAATTGTTGTAACACGCGACGGGAGTTAACTTGACTTGTTACTGTTACAGGTCGTCCAGGTCGTTGTTTGTGTACACCTTTAACACAGCCTTCGGCTTCAAATTTGTCTCGAATGCGACGAATCGTTAAACGTGTCGGTGGCTCTGTTTGATACTCATTTCACCATTGCCGTTGAACCTCATTAATGTTTTCGTACTGAAAATACCACTTCAAAACTGACTTCCTTTCATCGAATGTAAGCCTTGCGCCAGCCATATTAACTCGAGAATCTAGGTTCAACTAAGGAAAACAACAGTGACTATCTGACGACTGTCATCTGACAAAACAAAACAACGCAATACAACGCTTGTGTGGCGATTGCCGGAACTACAAACTATTACACTACCAAAGATGAGACAACTGCGTCAATTAGTTTACCAGTTATGGACTTTTAAACAGTGGATACATTTTTTGGACCCCTCTGTATATACGGGTGTGCAAAATTTAAAGACTAAGGAAACTGTCGCACGATGTCGCTGCCAAGTAACAATTCGACGAAACTTGTACCATACATAGAGAGAACTGCTACAGTGTAACACAGAAAGTAACTTAAAGAAACACGTAATCAGACTAAAAGAAATGGCAATTTTATTCAAAGACAATAAATATACTAGAACGGCTGGGCTTTATGATGGTCCCCTGGACACTACAGACCGCGGGATATGGTTCTTAACCGTATGTGTGATAACCACAGACGACAATGCATGCTCTGAAAGTAGCTACCAAGGTGGCCACAGGGTTGGTAAGGAGTTTTTGTGGTGGTGGTAGGGATTTCCATTCCTCCACCAGCGTAGCTGAGCTGCCGACAGGTGCCGGAAGGTCACTGGTGCGTATTGCACTACGCCTACCTAGTGCATCCCGCATGTGATCGATGGAATTTAAGTCGGAGGTGCGAGCAGGCCAATGGATTTGTCGAAAATCCTCTCGTTCCAAGAACTCCTCAACCTGCTTTGTTCGATGAAGTCGCGCATCAGCATAAAAAAATGAGGTCAAAGTAGAATGCATTCTTTAAAAGACGCAGATGGGGAAGCAGTACAGCGTCACAACGTTAGCCTCTCTGTGGGTTCATGTTTACACAGATGGTTGCGGACCTCGGCTGTTCAACGTAAAATGTCGAATCAAAACACCGTCAGCTGTCTAAATTTAAAGTTGTTATTTGATCTGATCAACCAGTTTCAGTGTTACACTACGCTATCTTCAAGCCTACTGACAGTCTTATAGGAAGAAACCCACCTCGGTCCCGTCAAAATAGGGGTCAGTGCTCAGTGACTGATACCCGTAAATTTCTTCTTGACACAGTGATCTCTTCGATCAAGTATTGATGCGCTATTTCCACGTCTTGCGTAACTTTCGCCCTTCTTTTTTCTCAAAATTCCTTTTAGTTCCGATGATTTGAAAATCTAGATTTGTCTTTCTTGAAGAACAATCGACTGTAACAATATACATCTTTTCTGCATATGAATTTTTCTGGTTTTCTACATATAAAATATTATGGTAAAAAAATGATATAAGAGAATGAAAAAGCCAATTTCTACAAGTGAATTTTTCTCTCTTCCTAGGGACAAAATATTACGATGAAATAATAACGTAAGAGAATGAACAAGCGATAAGTGTGCTTCGCTAAACTCATTCTGAAAAAAACATTTTAATCAAAATAGGGATCTTATGCTGAGAAATGAAATATGATATCAATGTATATACATTTCAATTACTCTTGTAACACAAAGGAGAATAGACAGACTCAATGACTTAAAAAAACTCAAAAAATGGTTCAAATGGCTCTGAGCACTATGGTACTTAACATCTGAGGTCATCAGTTCCCTAGAGCTTAGAACTACTTAAACCTAACTAACCTATGAACATCACACACATCCATGCCCGAGGCAGGAATCGAACCTGCGCCCGGAGCGGTCGCGCGGTTCCAGACTGTAGCGCCTAGAACCGCTCGGCCACATGAGCCGGCAGAATAACTCAATAGTTGACTATATTGTACATCTACAAGTAAGACTTTCAATGCATACTATTTGAGAAGGAAAATAATTACATATTTTTAGTACTGTGGAATTAATATCTAATGTGAGTCCTTCATCAGTAACATGTAAGTTACGTAAAACGTGAGAAGGACAGCCTATTCCTACTAATTTATCAGTTAACTTGTTTTCCAGCTCGGCGAAAACATTATTTCCCGAACTCTTAGCAATTTCACCACAATTTGTATTCGTAATGTCCTCGGATTAAGTAACACATTTGATATCAGTACTGCTAGTTTTAAGAGTATCGCATATGTAACATTCAAGCATTTCAGATTTTTCATTTGGAGAGCTTTTAAGTTCTGTGAGCTTTATTTGAATTCCCCCAGATTTAATGTCCTAATATGGACTTAGGATTGGAAACTTTCACACAACCATGGTTACTGCCGACTGTTGCAACATCAAAACATGACATACATGCTAAAACGTCAACAGACACATTAAAAGAGTGAGGTGAAACTAGAGAATTAATAACTGATTGTATTTCAGTGCGAACACATGACATTTGCTTAGGTATACGAATCACACTTTCCGCAGTTTTCCTGTACATTTTATTGATTTGAAATTTGATCTTGTTTGACTGTGTGAAAAGCTGGGGTGCTTCAGCTGCTTCAACCAGATCACGAAGTTTGGAATCCTTTTTTGCAAAAAAAAAAAAAAAAAAAAAAAAAAAAATCGTTAGCTCCGGATGAAGGTGCAACAGAATTGTCCCGCGTTTTTTGTTTACCAGTGTCACTAAAGACACATTTGCTTTTTGGCATGATTTCGATTAAACATTTACCACTGCTTCACTTCACAACAACCAACAAGCAACTGAGAGTAGGGTAACTGAAAACACACATCCTACGATATTTGCTTGGCCACCTCCGCAGCAGAATGAGAAACACAAGTAAATGCGGTCCAGTTTACAAAAGTGAAGTGTGAGTAATGCAATGCAAGAAATACTGCAGAACGGTAAAAACTGCCCAGTGCATATGTGAATCGAAGTCTTTCGATGTAAACCAGCGCTAGCAAGGGGGGAAGAAGCTGAATATGTAAAGAAACACCAATAACCACGAACGATGCTTTATAAATAAAAGCGAAATGCGTCTGGTGTAATTCTCTTTAAATAAATTACAGTAAGCTCAAGACGGATAACCAATAGTAACTGACACTCATACTAATTTGAAATCATTAGAAGCGGGGGTATGCTGCTTTGTTGGACCCGTAATGCTTTTAGCTGACCGAATCGCCATCTCGCATTTCATAATAATTGCCGCGGCAGTTATATCAATTGCTTTGAAATCGTAACTTGAACTTGGCGCGGCATGTAGACAAGAGGAAAGGCTATAATAAATATCACACTGTTCGAAGAAGAGCAAAATTCTTTAGAGTTTGGGTATGTGAGAGTTTCAGAACGCTGTATTTCCGCACTATCAAGTTGAAGCAGTTGCATAGCTCTGGGAAGAGGATATTTTCTAATTTTCCTAAACTCTCGCCAGGACCATTTTTAGGGTCCTAAAAAGAGACATGTCCCGATAAAAGACGACGTCTGGTAAGCGTAATAAGAGTCTATAATCAATTACTTAATCTCTGATGATGTCATTTCTTCCAAATTCCAATTTCATTTTCGCTTCCGAGTCGAAGTTTTTCTGCGGGCGTGTGCATTCAGCATGCAAACAAACAAATACACATGCACAAGTCAGAGGGAACAGGTGGGTAGGAATAGAGAAATAAAAATTTCTGTTGAACATCCCGTCGCTTACGCGTAGTCAGTTAGAAGGAAGAGAACAGAATGCGGTACAGTTATTTTTGCTCTTTATGAGCGAAGTGGCCCTTACCACAAGCAACGCGGATCCTGTTAAGCTCAAAAAGTCGCCGCAACCTAATTGATTTGGTGGGTTTTGACGATGGTGCTGAGGCGTGTCTTCTGCCCAGAGGGAAACCACAAAGCGGACAGGATCGGCAGCAGAACAATCACAAAAACAGGAACACTTCCGAAAGACGGCCGCACGTGTTGTCCGCGTCGGCAAACCGGCAGCGTAAGATGGGCTACATCGTTTTCGTCTCGAAGATACAGGATAACGGCTCAGCAGACGATGTCACAGTTCTAACTGCCATTATTCCACACACAGTACACGTTTCAGTCCGACAACAATAATACAACAAAGATAACCCGATTTAACACGTTATCGAGCCAGGAAACGCGTTGGTTAATAAGACACTGAACTAAAAAATGGGACGGAATGGTCTGACATCTCTATTTGGCCATCCAGGTTTGTCATCCATTGTTTCACCAGTCACATTCTGTGAATACAGGAACAGTTTCTGAGAAAAGTAGCGCTGCCACTTGTTTCCATAAGCTTCCCGAAACTGAGGTAGTGTTGGGTGCATATCCACCTCGATATGGACAGTTTGCGGAAGTCTGACCTTCTGCACCTACATCTGTACGATGGTCCGCAATTCACAAGTAAGTGCCAGACAGAGGGTTCACCGAATCACTTTCACACTATTTCTTTACCGTTCCACCATCGAACAGATCGCAGGAAAAACGAACACTCAAATCTCTCCGCGCGAACTCTGCTTTCTCTTATTTTATTACGATGATCGTTTCTCCCTGTGCCAGTTGGTGTCAACAAAATATTTTCGCATTCGGAGGAAAGAGATGGGGATTGAAATTTGGTGAAAAGACATCACCGCATCGGAAACATTCTTTGTTTTAATGATTGCCACCCCATCTCACGGGTGATATCCGTGACACTCTCTCGCCTATCTGGATATAATAAAAAACAAACTGCCCTTCGTTGAACTTCTTGACCTTCTTGGCATTTGGATTTAAAGAGGAAATTTAATTCCTTTGAATAAATTAGGAACACTGAAAACAAGTCAGTTGATTTTATTTATATGGCGTTTGACCATTATTTAACATACTTGATAACCACCCTCAGGCAGTAACTGCTTGGTATCTCCGAGGGCTATCTCATAAATACGACTGACACAGTTTCCCCAGTTGTTAGTAAATTGTGGCAATAAGAAAGGACGGTTATAACATTATCCTGTTTATGAGGTGTGCATTTTCAGCATTCAGTTGGGCACCAACTAACTGCATTGCTCGTCAGATGCAGATAACCACTGGCTTCCCTTTTGAAAAATTCTATACAACGCTAGTCAGTTGATCATGTTCGGTTTGTTGGGCGCTCATCAGCACCCATACAAAGTTCCAATTTTTACACAGTCCAATCTAGCCACTGTCACGAATGATGATGATGATGAAATGACGAGGACAACACAAACACCCAGTTCCCGGACAGAGTAAATCCCCAACCGAGCCTTGAATCGAACCGGGGACCCCCTGATCCAGAGGCAGCAACGCTAGCCACTAGACCACGAGCTACGGACCCGCTAATCAGTGTCAGCCATCTCAACAATAGTCCGGCCCCGGTAGCTGAATGGTCAGCGTGGCGGAATGTCAATCCTAAGGTCCCGGGTTCGATTCCCGGCTGGGTCGGAGATTTTCTCCGCTCAGGGACTGGGTGTTGTGTTGTCCTAATCATCATCATTTCATCCCCATCGACGCGCAGGTCGCCGAAGTGGCGTCAACTCGAAAGACCTGCACCAGGCGAACGGTCTACCCGACGGAGGCCCTAGCCACACGACATTTCATTTCATCTCAATAATAGCCCCGCGCGAAAACAGTACTGTTGTTGCACAGTTCATTGTCACACTGTGTAATGGTGGTAACCTATGTGATATTGATGGAGGCAGGAAGAAGCCTGAATCGGTCTGTATGAACGTACGAACTGAAGTCGTGTCATTGATTCAATTTTAGACCCTTCCAATGTTTTCTGTCTCTGGGCATATTCTTGTGAGGTCGCAGAGCATCTATCTCATTCCGAGGCGGTCCTGTCACCTCAGATTTGGTCTACCCAAAAGTCTCCCGTCTTGTGTCTTTTCTTGTTGCATCCCTTTTGCCACCCGTTCTTGCCTTCTGAGTGCGTACCACAGCCGTCCAGTTCTCCTGCTCTTTATTGCTGTTGCCGCACTCAGCTCGTCGTACAGTACGTAGGTTTCTCCACGGGTCCAAAGATTTTCCTTGACATATTGTTTTCAAAAATAATAGTTTCTCTCTTCTTCTTGCTTCGTGTCTATGTCCTGGCCTCACTTATTTGGGTCACTCGCATAATTGTTTTGCAAATACGGTTTTTAGATGTTCTTGTCAGCAGTTTAGCAGTTTATCGATAAATGGTGTACTCACTGCAAACACACATCTCAGTGCTTGGAAACGGTTATATGAAACTTAACGACAGAAATAATGTTTTTGGATGTTCATTTTCCTATAGGCAGAGGTAGGTAAACGGATGTGTCAGATAGCAAGATGAAGATATTTCAACCCGGTTTTTTAATTGCACACAGCTAATGAGTCTCCTCAATTTATAATTCCAATTAACTAAGCTTCTGCGTATTTGAAGTTATCGATCTTCTTCAATGGTGTGCTTCCTATCTCCAGTGCTGACACGAATGATACTCATCTAACATCAATCGATTTTCATTTTATTTGAACTTTAGTGCGTGAAGGAGAACTATGTGACAGATTAATTCAGTCCAACGTATAAACTTGCATTGTCCATAATTCGGCGACGATTGGTGTTAGGTCGTGGAGCTTATGGTGAGATGTAATGCACAATATATTTTCTCAATCCAGCTGATTTTTTGAAAACGAGAATCAGAATGTTTTTGTTACCATGAAAATTGCCATAGCTAGTCAGCATTTTTTATGTTGTTTGTTTCAAACACACGAGTGTAATGGAATGGAGGTCAACTTGAAAAGCGTCAATCCATGTCAGCTGGCCACTTTTCATTCAGTTTTATAGACATATTTGATTTAAAATAGGTAAACTTGTGCTGATTATGCAAATACGATTTTCGTGTTGGATAAAGCGAAAACTGTGATTGTTAAGGGATAATACTGACTTTCCTTTTCTGTACTACAATTAACCTAGTACACGTCGTTGTAATGGCGTCTTTTGGAGAACGTTCACGTTGTGGTGTGCTAGGGATAGGACACTCATGGAGAAACAGAAATGAAGAAAACCCTGTAGTTAAAGGATAAGATGTTCTGAGAATTGCCGAGGGCAATTCAAGTAAAAGAAGAGCGAGTGCTCACATTGTTTGTAGGAAAAAGATTACTGGACACCGAGGCATTGGTACCCGCGGCTAAGAACTAGACTGTCTAGAACAATATTAGCCAAGGCGGAAAAGTATAGTAAAATATCGAGGCCCAGCTGGGGAAAGGTGCTCTCCAAGGTCTGTGTCCTGTTAGAGAAAGGTGCACTGAAAGCTTTACGTCTGCAGCTAGGAATTTTGGCGAAGCTGCAGACGGCCGTCGGGACTTTGTCAAAAAAGAACTTTCTGCAAGATAGCCTCCTCTTGGCCGTCCTAAAATGAACGGAAATAGGACTCTAGAGAATTGTAGGTTGCATGTGGCCAACAGACTGTCGCCAGGAAAAAAAATTATTTTTTTCTTAATTCTTTTCCCATGGCCAAAGAAAATTATGTTACCAGTTAAAAAAAGACTATTGATTGGTGGCTATAGTGTGATGTCAGTATGTCGCAGCACTTTGAGCTGACACGAGAACAGAGGAGCAGAGAATGAGCTAATTGTATTTGACGTTTTGGCGGAGTCTGGTGAGATACTTTTTTCCAATAAAACAGTTACACTGTTGTCAGAGGAAATGTAACATTCTAAGGACTGAGTGACAAAATTCTTTTGGCACAAAACACAGGGAGGTTCCATTCTAACTTCTTAAAAAACGTGGACTTGACGTTTGATTCTAGGATAGTTAACTTTGACTCTCAACTTATGGCTCTTGGTATCTCCATTTCAGGAGTTACTTGGGGGGGGGGGGGGGATTTTGGATGGCAGACATGGAAGGCAGCCCTCCTCAGCGGTGGAGACTGGTTCAGCCTTCTCTTGTTCAATAGTACAGCCGCAGTTGCAAGGATAGCTTCACCATACATTCATTGTTATTGATGCTGGAACGGACTACAGTAAATTCACTAGGAAAGGAGATGATACAATCTCTCCCACCAAATATATTAATTATATTTTCTCAGCTGCATTTTTCGTCAAGTTTTAATTGTACATGAAGCAATTTCATGTCACGTGTTTTTCTTGTTTTGAGCAGATAAAATTTTGCAATAAATTCAATCACACAGATAATGGTTTTAATTAAAGTAGTTAGCGTACCTTTTGTCTTGAGCAATGCTTCTGTATAAAATGATTGTGAGCACGCCGTCTTAAGTCTCACTGCTAAGGTCGAAAATTTCTAAAACGTTAATTCACTTCGTTGTGCACATGTATTCCAGTACTGATTCTTAAGGGTAAATCTGTCTCACAGTTAATTCCGACACACATTGTTATAAGAGCACAGGGTTTAACAAAGTCACCTTCAGCCGGTTGATAAACATATTTACAGAGCCGTCCAAATGTGTAGAGAAACGACGTAATGTGGGAATGAGCGCCCTGTGTCTGCACGAAACATTTCGCTAACGTAGTAGCAAGCGGTGGGCAGCAGTATGCGGACGGGCATTGTCGTGCAACAACACACTTTTTGACAGCAATCCTCGGCGTTTGCTTCGAATTGCAGGCCAGGCAGTAAGCATCTCACTGTAACGTACACTGTTTGTTGTTGTGGCCCTTTCCCCATAATGTTCCAGAGCTGGAACTTGTGCGTCCCAAAAACCTGGAAGCATCAGTTTTCTTAAGGACGGTTGGGTCTTGAACTTTTCCTTGCACGGCGAATTCGGATGTTTCCATTCCATACTCTGCCGTTTACTCTCCGGCTCGTAATGATGGATAAACAAAGCAAGCGTCATCAACGTAAAAAGACAGTACTACCAAAATAAACAAAAATATAACTAAATTGCGGATAATAATTGACTTACCCTTGTAGTATAACTGGTAGTCTGTAAAATGCTCGTCAGTCTCACAAAATTATGACAGAGGATTAAGGGATCTGGACTTCCATCTCTAGCAACACTTAGTTACGTGCTAATATAAATCTCTATATATTTAACACTTTTATCCTTATTTGGCTACAAAGGGTGCGGCAAAACAATGACCTGTATTAAACTGCGCACGTTTGTAGGACAGGGCACTATCTGACAAAGGTGTTGTCAGCAGAACTCCGAAAGACCCTGCTGTCCGCATATCTCGTGGGCATTTCTCCAGCGTTCACCATGTGGATGTAAAATAAGTCTGAAGATCGGCTGACTTTGAAATCTCCTGCTTCACGGTACGCATCAAGTCGCTACACAAGCTGTATCTGCGACGCAAGCTATCACGCCCACGGTTCACAAGACCTGGTGAGAGTCCGTGGAGTATCACAGTCAACATTTCTAATTGCCAGCCTACCAGTTTGTCGCAGCCATTGCAATAGTCGGACAAGATTTCCATGAGACGCAGTGAAGCAATACGGGCAATGTTCTCGATAATTGGCGTTGCGCAACTCTACCATTAAGTGCCGAAAACAAGAAGTGGACAAGAGGTCTCAATATATAATCACCTGGACAATGTTTAAATTTTTTGTTTTTGTCATTATGTCCATTGAATGGTACGATCTTCTTGAATGTATCCATACAGGCGCTGTAAAAACTTCTTAACTGGTTGCAGTAGTGAAAGTTTTTAGAGCAGCAGACGGTGGCATAACATGATTTCGACAAATAACAAGAGCTAAATGAAACAGAAAAGACTGTTTAATTTGCGAAACAACTGCATGCTCTGAATACGGCTATAAACAGAAGCGAGGGAGTGTTAGAATGTATACCTGTAAGCGTTAATGCAGCTGTCGCAAGAATACGACATACATTACTTCCGTGCAAGTAAAAGGTCACTGGGAAAGAGTTACATGAGACTTAACAAGGGAAATAATGTTTTTGCATCCGCTTTCCTCTACAGGTGGACACTGAGGTAAATGAATGTATCAGATAACAAGAGAGAAAAAGAAATCGCACTACAGTTGTGTGCCGATGGAGAAAATTACTTCACACGACAGATAATGTATTACTATTCAAAGTGAACATGGCTGACGGAAATCGAGAAGTCAGTTTGCCGGAAAATTAGCGCAGCATAATTTTTATAAATACAGATTGCCAGGTGCAAATGTACTATCGACTAAGGAGAATTTAATCAGTAATTTTCTGTCGAAGCATAATCATTGAAATATCGTGTTTAAGTGCAGCAAATAAAGATGGCAAAAATGAGTCGTAATGTAAGAGGTAAGAAAGAAATCACACCCGGACTTCAAAAGAAATACCCATTGTCGTGAATGGATTTAGTAGATGTTTTCTATATAGTTTCCTTGCGTCCTGTCCCGAAAATGAAGTCGCGGTGTTGTATTGGTTCTGGACAGTATCTGCTCTACCCTTCATATGTCACGTAATAATTTAGAATAATGCAGTGATGGCATTGTCATTCGTGACAGTTTCAGAATTCAAAGTACGTAGATAGTGAAGTGTAGGTTGACTCTTATGTTTCTCGACTTCGGAAAGGCCACTGACACAGCTCCGCACCACCGTGCGAAAAAAAAAAAATTCTGAAAGAGAAGACATCGTCAGGAGCGGAATGAGATGGGTACCAAGCAAGTGTGATAGCACAATTACTCTTCGTATGTAGAGTCGATCCGAGAAATTCCTTCATTTTTCTTAAAACTGTTCTCCGTCGTACAGCACTGAGGACGAAAAGTGTAGATAAAGAAGCGCAGCGATAACTCAATAGACTAGAAGACTGGATGTCAAAATGGGAGTTGGCTCTATGGCAACGAAAAGTAAAGCAATCCTTTTCTGCCACCACATAAATCTCAGAAAATCACCAACAAGAGAAAAGGGACAGCCTACTAATCCTCCGGGATATACTGCTCAGACTACAAAACACAGTGAAGTGCCTTGGGATGCATCTAGACAACTGGCAAAGTAACCCCGTACAAATCCTTTAAAAAAAAAAAAAAAACGTAGAAGAAGAAGAAAATTACAGCAATATCTAACAAGACAGGTGCAGGACCGCTTCCACGGACTATTCACTAGGACTGCAGTACAGACTTGGAAGACGTTTGTTGTGCGATTTTCGAGGATGGTACGTCAAAGCGCCCCTGTCAGGCACACCAAGAATATACACAGACAGATTCTACACCGTACCACACACCTGCAGCCACTCACACCCAGCAGTCAGGTCAACACAACGGTGGACTGAGTGCCATGGTGGAGTGGTTAGCACTCTGGACTTTGCATTCTCGAGACGACACTTAAAATCCCTGGCCCGCCATCCACTTTAGGTTTTCATGATTTCCATAAATCGCTCCAACCGACTGCTGAGATGGTTCCTTTGAAAGGGCACGGCCGATTTCCATCCCCTCCCTTCCCTAATCCGAGTTCGTGCTCCGTCTCTCAACGATCTACTTTTTTACGGGAGATTAAAGTCCAGACGCCCTTTTTCCTTTAACAAGAGTCGAACCTCTGCAAAAACTCGACTTTTCAAACTGAAGTAAGGAAGGCATCTGCTTCAACTCAGATGGAACGCAGAAGACATAATCACAAGTACGCCATCACTATACAGAAGCCCAAACTACAAATACACTTGTCCAGCAAGGACAGAGACGCAAAACGTAGTGGAAATTTGATCAGACATCACAATGTCTCCAGTACCACTCACCCAAAAAGAAACACCGCCACACTTATGCATATAAGAAAAACCGAGAACACTAGGCGAGCCACACGTAAGAAGGGGAAACTAATAACAAATAAGTATAAACATAAATTCTCATGAAATCACAAGTGGTTACATACTCTGCCTTCCTCACCTGTCGCTGCTCTGTATTCAGCGACCCACAAGGGCGGTACTGTTTGCTCGTTCCCCCACCGTGGCGCGATCCTTCGGTCTCCGGAGTGCGACAAAGCTGTCTGCACGACGAAACAAGCCAGTCTCCGTGCTCAGTCTATGGATTCGCGGGAAGATCGATTGCCGGTAAGCCCCCGTGCAGGCTCGATTCTCTCAGATTTTATCTTCAAGATCTTTTCGCTGGATATATTTAGGAGGACGTAATACATACGCTGACACGTCTAGGAACGTACGCTCTGGGAACTTCAATAGTTAACCATACCGTGATGCAGAACGCCTCTCTTGTAGCATCTGCCATTGGAATTGGATGAGCACCTTGGTGACGCTTTCGCACTTACGAAAAGTAACTGTAACGAAACGGCATTGCTGTTCTTTGGATCTTCTCTATTTATCAATCAACCCTATCTGAAACGTACACCAGACTGACAAGCAGTAGTCAACTATTGGTTGAATGAGAGTTTTGCAAGATACTTCTTCTGTGTGTGAATTACATTTCATGAGCATTCTTTCAACGTATGTCAGTCTGGCATTGTTTTATCGGGGATACGTTTTAGGTGGACGCTCCACATTAAATATTTTGTGGATGTAACTGCTTTAGTGATTATTTTGCAATCGCGTAATCATACAATAAGAGGTCTTCCTGTCTATGTATAAGCATACGTTACATTTGTTTATGTCTATTGCCAATCCCTCCATTAGGGGTGATTCCCTGCAGGTCTTCCGGCCCTTCGTTACAATTTTCTAGCATTGCGGCTTCCTGTATATAACAGCATCGTCCACGAAAATTTCCATGGAACTTCCGACGTTATCCGATAGGTCGTTTACACTGCGGAACAGAATTAAAGAGGCATTTTTTCGAAACCCCATAGTTGTATCCCGAGGGTGCCTAGCAATACTTGGAAGTTTCTTCCTGTAAAGGCACGTGTTTAAAACTGTCAATAAGTGGAAGGTGGGTGCCCCTGAGGTTATTGACGAACGGAGGGGAGGGGGTTTAGAGGGACCCTTCGATGTTTTATTCACACACGTTCCCTACCACAGGATGGAAGGGAATGGGAGCACTGAAAAAGAATATTCAAATTTAATCGGTTATGAATGGTGCCTAGTGTCTCCACCTCTTACAGCAGAGTGAAAATATGCTCACGCTGCCCACCAAGGGGATGAGATCACGTTTACTGCGGTTAATAGCTCGCCATGTCCTTAGAAAATAGTTGAACTTCCTAGCTGAGGCCTCGTTTCCTCATATGTAGTCACTTTGCTGTTTGAAGCGCCATCGAGCTAGAGGGTGACGTCACAGTGCGCCATGCTTTTGCCCCGCTACAGAGGAAGGTTGTAGGCACTTCTGAGCCAAATTTGAAATCTGAGCCCTGCAATGGGCGGGAATTACTGGTTTCCATAAAATGATCCTTTGATTCTGTTGCACAGTGTGTGTATACTATGAAAAGTAATGGTCGTGTAACACGACCTTTGGGTGCGCCTGAGGCTACTCTTATGTCGGAAGAAACTTCTCCTTTAATGATGACAGCCAGCCGGAGTGGCCGAGCGGTTCTAGGTGCTACAGTCTGGAACCGAGCGACCGCTACGGTCGCAGGTTCGAATCCTGCCTCGGGCAAGGATGTGTGTGATGTCCTTAGGTTAGTTAGGTCTAAGTAGTTCTAAGTTCTAGGGGATTGATGACCTCAGAAGTTAAGTCCCATAGTGCTCAGAACCATTTGAACTATAATGATGACATCTTGTGTTTTATTTAATAGACACTCTTCAGTCCAATCACACAGTCGGTTTGATACTACGTACTCTCTTTTTGTTCATTAGGCGGCATTGCGGACCTGTATCGAACGCCTTCTTAAAGTCAAGAAACACGACATCCACCTGGTCGTCGATATCTGCTGATTCCTGCGTCTCGTAGACGAGCAGACCCAACTGAGCTTCGCACGATGTTTCTTCCCGGTGCCCATTTCGATAAGTAAAGAGGATATTCTTGCTCTAAAGGAGTAGGATTTTTGTACACAGACCAGGAATCAAGCAAAAGCAAGTTATTTTGACTAGCTGTTGGCCAGAAACAGTGTTCATACCAGAGTTGTAGTCCTCTGATGCCCATTTTCCCACTCTTACTTGCTGTGATTAAATATTCCCTACTGCCCTTGCAACAACACGCACAAGGAAAAATCTTAGTGGGCAGATCACCTCCAACTTCTCGCAGCGCGATAAATAAATTTCAAGCTGATAGGTTAAGGCACTGATGATGGTCGATGTTGATATAACTCTCTTGGTACATCTAATTTCCAGGGTTCCTTTCATATGCGTTCCCTCTACAAATTCTGATTGGTCGAAGTTGAAAACGAATTCCTTATTGAACAATGGGGTAAGCTGTTTCATCTCATTTGCAAATTTTCGGGTCGATTTTGCAGTTTTCTGTGCTTCTCTAAATTGGCGCTTTGTTTGAAATTTCGTTATCTTACATATTCCAGTTCTGTAGCACTGTTTGAACTTACGCAAGCATTGGCTGTTTTCTTGAAATCACTGTAATCTACGTTGCGCGAAATTTGTTCTGCATGACGTAGTATGTTACTATCACTCACTTTCTGTAAATTGTATCGAGCATCACCGAAACGCGCAAACACCAGTTTTTGTAACAAGTGCGGCTTGTCATCCCGCACTTGACTATCCAAGCAACTGCATTGAAATTGCACTATTATTCGCTTGATACCTTGCGAACATTTCACATAAAGCTCTATAGCGTTTCTATATAGCTATATAACTTCCTAACGACGGTATATCAGCTAATGAAGTCCGTAAAATGATTCGTATCATCCCCAAGTATCGACAGCAGTAGTCAGCCGTTACGACCTCGTTATTCCGTGTGTGTGCGCTATAAAACCGCCCAGACCGTTAGCGGGCGGCTGCTGTCTGCACCCGTAGCTGTAAAATGCGAAATTGTTTTTATTACTTAGTTACCGGCTGGCATTTGGGTCCATCAGAAGACTGAAAACAGGGCAACCAGTAAAAATAGCCATTGCTTTTCGAGTAGTTCCGGGTCACGGTACTTCCCAGTACCGCTAACAGGCAAAGCAAAATTTCGGGGTTTCGGATAGTTTTATTGGTTTATAGTATAGTATTCAGGAGTCCTGAGCTACGAGTCCAGTCAACAAAGAAAATATATGTCTACCGATAAGATCGCTGTAGCAGAACGTTACGCACGAGATATTCTTCCCATTTCTGCGATACAGTCTTTCACATGAATCTCAAGTAAATTTACATTGCTTATCATAATTACTATAATATGTAGGAATACGCGAGGCAATACTGACCTAGGGCTTTTCTTTGAAGATAGGCTAAGGAAAGGCAAACCTACTTTTATAGCATCTGTACACTAAAGAGAGCTTTTGACGATGTTGGCTGGAACAATATCTTTGTAATTCTGAAGGTAGTAGGGGTAGAATACAAGGAGCGAAAGGCATTTACAACTTGTACAGAAACTAGACGGCAGTTGTAAGAGTCAGGGCATGAAAGGGAAGCAGTGGTTGAGAAGGGAGTGAGACAGGGTTGTAGCCCATCCCCGATGTTATTCAATCTGTACATTGAGCAAGCAGTAAAGGAAACCAAAGAAAAATTTGGAGTAGGAATTAAAGTTTAAAGTCCAGGGAGAAGAAACGAAACATTGAGGTTTGCCGATGACACCGTAATTCTGTCAGAGACAGCAAAGAACTTGAAAGAGCGGTTGAACGGTATGTACAGTGTCTTGAAAGGAGGATATAAGATGAACATTACCAAAGCAAAAAGAGGATAATGGAATACATTCTAATTAAATCAGGTGATGCTGAGGAAATTAGATTAGGAAACGAGACACTAACAGTAGTAGATGACGTTTGCTGAGCAAAATAACGGATGATGGCCGAAGTAGAGAGGATTGAAAAGTAGTCTGGCAATGGAAAGAAAAAGTTTGTGAAGAAGAGATATCTGTTAACATCGAATATGGATGTGAAGCCTTTTCTGAAAGTGTTTGTACGGAGTGTAGCCATGTGTGGAAGTGAAACGTGAACGATAAACAGTTTAGACAACAACAGAATAGAAACTTTTGAAATATTGTGCTACAGAAGAATGCTTAAGATAAGATGAATATAGCCAGTATCTACTGAGGAGGTGCTGAATAGTATTCGGGAGAAAAGGAATTTGTTGAACAACCTGACTAGAAGAAGTGATCGGTTGTTAGAACACATTCTGAGACATCAACATCAAGTATCACCAATTTAGTACTGGAGGGAATTTGGGGGGGGGGGGGGGGGGGTTAAAAGACCACTGAGCAGTAAGCAGATTCTGAAGGCTGTAGGGTGCAGCAGTTGTTCGTAGATGAAGAGGCTGCAGGCTACAGTGCGATGGAGAGCTGCATCAAACAAGTCTTAGGACTGAAGACCACAGCAGTAACTTTGTTATCCAAGGGAAGAATGGAGATGGAAGAATAAAATGAATGTGACTAAACATAATGTCTAGAGGAGAAGAAATGGAATTAAAAAATTTTTCGGGCAAAACCAGTTTTCTTAAACGACAATTCTATATTCCACCCTGTCTACTACAGACTCACTGTCATTTGCATTTCTAGCATCTGTTTTCTGAACTTTACCATTTTCTTGAGGAAACATCCGAAAACAAGAAAATAATGAAGAAAGTTAAGACTGGCTTATTATTGGTGTATTCTAGACTGCTCTAATGTTTGAAGTTTAAACTATGAAATTATCCATTTGTTGTACTAATTAATGTCTTAAATAGCAAGATTTTTGTTGAAAATATAGAGTGAAAAAGTACTTATTGTTCATTTTCTTGTATTTCCAGTTACGTACCGTTTGTAGAGGATGTACAGAAAAAAATTTGTTAATCAGCACAATATTTTTCTCTACGGAAAGCATGTTCTAGTAAAATCCTATTTTTTCTCCAGATTTTGACACGTCGGGGAGAACTCCTCGAGGCATTGATCTCTTGAGGTATTGTTGAATGCTTACGTCTCGTTTACCGGGCGGTGGTTCGAACCCATCGGCTGGGGATGACGGATCTTTTTAAGTTGCGTCCATTTTCTTCATCGCTCTCGAACTTTAGTCACAATCAGTCACCATTCCTACTTGCCAGTATGTATGTTTGCATCACCGTCAGTTCATGTACTTCGTCTCAGTTCTCACGTCTCTGAAGCTAAGATCTGGCTTTGACAACGAACTAAACGTTACATCACTGGCTGTTTCACATTCTGCCAGCGCTGCTAATCCCAAGCTAATGATGACGCAGCGGAGTGGCGCAATGTTTTAAAGCACTGGACTCTCACTAAGGAGGAGTAGCTTCAGATTTCCGTTCAGCCACTAAGAGTTAGATCTTCCGTGGTGTCCGTAAAAAATAATGGTGAGTGCCGGAGGTTTCCATTAAAAGGGATGTGTCCGATTCACTTCCTCTCTTGAGCTGCGTCTCTAATGATAACTTTATTAAAGGAAAGTATAACCTTGCTCCTCCTATTCGTTTACAAGAGACTGACTGTAAATATGTAAACCAATCAACTGACAGGAGGGCTGAACACGACAGAAGTGTTGAGCGTTTGTCTCTTCTTGATCTGTGAACCGACTCGACAAGTCAGTAACTGAGACCTTCCGTTGAGAATTGGAATTCTGCAACACTGGGTGGCGTTGTTGTCAGTATTAGACATTTTCGTCTAAATTATGGAGTCTTTGGAGCCATATGTTATGTCAGTTAATGAAACTGAAACAATCGTCAGTTTCTATGCACTGAACCAGACGCAGTGGAGTAGTCTGTTAAGTTGCGACCACATCCTCAACTTCTCTGTTCAAGAAAGTATGTAGCTCACTGCAATATACGCTTCCGACGGATTTATACAACAGAGACTGTTAGTCTGCAGTTTTTAAAGTCAGAGGTGAAAGCTCACTGGAAGTGCATATCTTCTCCTTATGTGGATTTGTCAAATCCGATAATGAGATGAAAGTCATTGAAGTGACTGTAATTATAAACGTCACTTATAGTACACACTGTCGACAGTTTCCGTTTCACCTCCTAAGGTGTACCTGCAGACGGAGACAAAACGTCCAGTAATAATTCTATCTTTCTATCAGAGTCTCTAAACCTGGAGTTCTAGAGTCAAGTGCTAGATATGACATGACATGTTTGTATGTCAGTTTACGAATGATTAGCCGGCCTAGGTGGCCGAGCGGTTCTAGGCGCTACAGTCTGGAGCCGCGCGACCGCTAAGGTCGCAAGTTCGAATCCTACCTCGGGCATGGATGTGTGTGATGTCCTTAGGTTAGTTAGGTTTAAGTAGTTCTGAGTTCTAGGGGACTGATGACCTCAGCAGTTAAGTCCCATAGTGCTCAGAGCCATTTGAACCATTTTATGAACGATTCAGAGATCACACATAAAATTTAATTTAAACAGAAAATGGAAATGAGCGTATGGCGTCAGTGGCCGGGAGTTCCCAGTCGGGAAGTTCGGCCGCCAAGTGCTGATCTTATTGAGTGCGACGCCACATTGGGCGACTTTCACGCCGGCAACCAGTCCCTGAGGAGAGAAAATCTCCCGCCCCAGCCGGGAATTGAACGCGGGCCTCCGTCCGTGGCATCCAACGCGCTGACCGTTCAGCTAATGGGACGGACAATTTAAACAGAGAAAAGTGATATTTGCATTGGTCGTCAGTCAGAACCGCAAGTAAGCATTTTTCACAGGAAAATGCGAGAAAAACTACTAGCTATTGTAACAGTCTTTTGTTATTATTCCATCAACATTAGACCAACCGATTGAAGCAAAATCAGGTTTCGGCAAATACAAAATACACTAAAAAGAAAGGACGACGTGCCTCGAAGGAATTATCCAAATTCGATGGAAAATTGATAAGTACGATGTACATGTACAGACAAACAAATTTTAGGAAATTTGGTAATTTGTGGTAAGGTGTTATGGGAAGAAACTGCTGAGGTCATCGATCCTTAAGCTTAAGAGCTACTTAATCTAACTTAAACTATCTTACGCTAAGGACAACACGCACTCATACCAGAGGGGGGACTCTAACCTCCGACAGGTGGAGTCACGTGGACCGTGACAAGGCGCCTCAAACCACGCGGCTACTCAATATTGCGTTGGTCTACCTCTGGCTTTTATGCAATCTGTTATTCGGCCTGGCACTGACTGACAGAGTTGTTGGATGTCCTCCTGAGGGACATCGTGCCAAATTCTGTCCAACTGGTGCCTTAGATCGTCAAAATCCCGAGGTGGCTGGAGAGCTCTGCCTATAAAGATACAAACGTTCTCAGTTGGGGAGATATCCAGCAAACTTGCTGGCCTAGGTACGGTTTGGCAAGCACGAAGACAGGCAGGCGAAACTCTTGCCGTTCGCGGGCGGGCATTATTTTACTGAAATGTAAGCCAAGGATGTCTTTCCACGAATGGCAACGAAATGGGGCGTCAACGAACCGCTGGTCATTGGGGCTCAGTTCGAAGCGAGACTAATCACTGAAGGCATTTATTCTCCAGTCAAAGAGATTCCAAGCCGAAGACTTGTCTGGAGACGCCTCAGACAGCAGTGGGATACCATCCTGACTGTCGGCCGGCAGACGGCCCAACAACCAGAAATGATAGTCTGGGTTGCACCCTTACAGCACAGCTGTACTTTGACAATATTCTGCACCACTTTTGTTGCCCTTCTCGTCAATCCATTCTGGCTTACGTTTTAGCAAGGAAAAGCCTGCTCGTATACGGCGAGATCTTCAACTGCTTGTCCTTGTGTCAGTCAAACCGTACCTTGGCTAGGTAGGTCGCCGGATCTCCCCAGTCGAAAACATTTGGCGTTTTATGGGCACAGCTCTCCAAACAGCTCGGAGTTTTGACAATGTAACTCTCCATTTGGACACAATTGGTACGATATCCCTCAGGAGACCATCCAACAACTGGATCAATCAATGCAAAACCGGATAACTGCTTGTATAAGGATCAGAGGTGGTACGAGGACGTCATTGAGTTGCTCAGTTGGTAAAGCTCTTTCTCATGAATGAATCAAGCAGATTTGCTGAAATTGTAATGATTTGTTTGCATATACATGTACACCACATCTATCGATTTACGTCCCCTTCCGTATGATTCCTTCGTGGTGCGTCGTTTCTTTTGTCTTAGGGTGTACAATAGAAAACGTTAAGTTGCATCTTGACGATGTACACTAGGTGATCGAAACTGTCCGGACACCTGGTTGAAAATGAGTTATAAGTTCGTGGCGCCCTCCATCGGTAATGCTGGAATTCAGTATGGTGTTGGCGCACACTTAGATTTCATGACAGTTTCTACTCACGCAGGCATACGTTCAATCAGGTACTGGAAGGTTTCTTGGGGAATAGCAGCCCTTTCTTGCAGGAGTGCTGCACTGAGGACAGGTATCGATGTCGGTCGGTGAGGCCTGGTACAAAGTCGCCGTTACAAAACGTCTCAAAGGTGTTCTATAGGATTCATGTCAGGACTCTGTGCATGCCAGTCCATTACAGGGATGTTACTGTCGTGTAACCACTCCCTGCCATCGGATCCTCACATTGTGTACCGTGGTTCGTCACTCCACACAACGTTTTTCCACTGTTCAATCGTCCAGTGTTTACGGACCTTACACCAAGCCAGGCGTCGTTTGGCATTTACCGGCGTGATGTGTGGCTTTTCAGTAGCCGCTCGATCATGAAAAACCATGTTTTCCCCCATCCCGCCTAACTGTCATAGTACTTGCAGTGGATCCTGATGCAGTTTGGAATTCCTGTGTGATGGTCTTCGGCCTGGACGCTTTTGTGCTGTTCGTGTCCCTTCACGTTTCGACATCAATATCACATCGGGAACAGTGGACCTAGGGATGTTTAGGAGTATGGAAATCTCGCGTACAGACGTACGACACGAGTTAACACCCAGTCACCTGACCACGTTCGAAGTACGTGAGTTCGGCCGGCCGGGGTGGCCGTGCGGTTCTGGCGCTGCAGTCCGGAACTGCGAGGCTGCTACGGTCGCAGATTCGAATCCTGCCTCGGGCATGGGTGTGTGTGATGTCCTTAGGTTAGTTAGGTTTAAGTAGTTCTAAGTTCTAGGGGACTTATGACCTAAGATGTTGAGTCCCATAGTGCTCAGAGCCATTTGAACCATTTTTGAAGTACGTTGAGTTCCGCGGAGCTCCCCGTTCTGCTCTCTCATGATGTCTAATGACTACTGAGGTCGCTGATATGGAGTACCTGGCAGTAGGTGGCAGCACAATGCACTTAATACGGAAAACGTATGTTTTTGGGGGGTGTCCGGATACTTTTGATCACATAATGTATATTACTGCAGTTCCAGTTGCCTTATTTGAACCTCTTCGCCGCTCTAGTACTTGGTAACTTTGTGCGTATAATACGCTTGATTTTTTCATAATTAATATAATGAAGTAAATAAAAAATAGTGATTAAAACCATTTTGTTATATAATGCATATTATCGTGTTGTTGAATTTTCAGAGTCGCATGTCATGAAGACATGTAACGAAATAGATGCAAAAGTTTAGCATTGCAGTGCATCCACTCAAAACATGCACCAGTAACGTCATCAATGTTTCATAGAAAAAGGAAAGATTACGTATCGGGTTTCTCATTCGGATATCTCGTGTAAATGTTGGTTGTTATTGAGAGGATCATGTAATACCTCGTGTGTAAGAAGGAACGAGGAACGTCTAGCCAGCATTTGTCGCTATTCGGTACGGTCGTGACCTTTCGGTACAGCACTTCATCATTCCGTGACGTTGATCGGAATCCCACGATTGTTATGCGAATATTTATCAATGGCTTCCAGAGGGCCATACGCAACGCCATACGTGATCTCAACCACCCAAACGACTAGCGCCCAAGAGGAGAGATGTATTTCCACTTGGCCACACTGGATCGTACGGAGGGTTCACGTACATTGTGTCAGGAAATGCGTTTGTTTCCAGCAAGACAAGTACGCATGTAGGGAGCGCAGTGACACTTGTAGCATCACAGTCACGGTGGAGACTGTTGTTGCAGATCCCCGTGACATGGCACAATTGACAGATTGTAGTTGTCATCGTCATGTGCACATCACCTGGCGAGATGTTACGAGGTACAACTGGGTACAAAACACGAATACGTCTGGTTCGAATAGCTCATGGGCAGCAGCCGTCAAAATTTCTGCTGTGTTACGGCCTATCTTCGAAGTCTCGATGACATTAACTTTCAACAAGATAACGCTAAATCGCATGCTGCCCGTGTTGTGCTGAACTATCTAGATACAGACGTTCTCCAGGTCTCTTACCCAGGTAATATCTAGTCAGCGGGTGGCGTCGCCGTCTGCTGTAACTGATGAACTCTGACACGGTGCTGAGGTAGTGGAGAATGAAGTACTCACATCCGCCATCAAAGGCCAGTTCGACTCCGTGCTCAACCGGGCCAGAGCTTCTGTTCTCTAAATTTCACATCCTGCATATCTCCAAATCACCTACAGATTTAATTGGTTCAAATGGCTCTGAGCACTATGGGACTCAACTGCTGTGGTCATCAGTCCCCTAGAACTTAGAATTACTTAAACCTAACTAACCTAAGGGAATCACACACATCCATGCCCGAGGCAGGATTCGAACCTGCGACCGTAGCAGTCGCACGGTTCCGGACTGCGCGCCTAGAACCGCGAGACCACCGGGGCCGGCCAGATTTAATTACTATGCTATTTGCACCCAATAAGTAAAATTTTGTTGTTTGAAATCTTTCATGGTATTGCAATTTTAATACACCGCAGTGTACTTACATCGAGTTCTGAGGAGAAGAAAATGCCATGACATGGGAATACCAAGTGGAGCTGCAGCTTGAATCACATTTTCTCAGATGATGAAGCGGTATTAACTGGATGTATTGAGATGTGATTCGAAAATTGAAATAAGAGTATTCAAAATAGGGGCTCAACAATCAATGCTAAGGAAACAATATTTTAAGGTAATGAGGTTCAAAAGTGGATATTTACAGTTAGAGTTGGAAACCGCGTACATATTTGGAAATCATCGCGTCGTAATTATGGGTGATGTAAACTGAAATATAAGTCGTATGAATATGCAAAAGATCTAGGCAACTCTGTGCAACGAATAAACAGATCTGTGCCCAGAAAACAGCTAGTATATGACCTAAAAGTCATAAGATGACAGTATTAACGTGACAAAGAAAGGTGCAGCGGCAATCTGAAAATTACTTCGGTACCGGGGGAGAATCAGAACTAATTTGTTGGCACGCGAAGTGTCACCACAAAACGATGTATAAGGCTAAGCGTAACAATGGTAAACCACTCAAAATAAAGGTCACCTTGGTGCGAAATTTTCAAGAGGAAGGATGGAAGTAATTGACAAAAGAGTATGCAAATAGATTCTCCAGAAGCGGAGGAGAACAAGGCGCCTAAACAGAAACTGATATGAAGACTTTCGGCAAGGAATGAGACGATGGTTGATGGGAAATTAACAGCAGCACCAGCAGTGAAAGATTCACGATTGTATATCGGGTGAGGGAGCACAGACAGGCTACCCAAAATGCACCCGGAACGCATAGACAGATCAAGGTATTATTTCAGATAAATTATAAGGGACATTGTGGCAAATTTTCTGATTTACTCAAGTAGCTTTTAGCATTATCAGCTTCCGAATTACGAGAACGACTTCCTTTTTTTGTTTTGTCTGTTACTCTGTGGCAATGGAAAAAGCATTCCAAGAAACCTTCACTCGCAGAACATGTTAGGAGTTTGATCAACTCGTAACAACGACACCATACACTATGTCAGTGCCATGTGACATGTAGATTGTGTGTTGGCGCTGTTACAATATTGACCGATATTTTCTCATCAGTTGCTGTTATATTTCGTCGCTGCATTTTACTCCTCGCTCTTATACTGCACCGTTATTTGATTCCATCTTTATAATGTTTGCAAAAATAAATAAATAAATAAGTAAAGTAAAAGGATCGCGAGTGTTTCCCACGATCAGGATATCTTCCAGCAAACAACGCATCGTGGGTTCGGAATGGTTCAAATGGCTCTGAGCACTATGGAACTCAACTTCTGAGGTCATCAGTCCCCTAAAACTACTTAAACCTAACTAACCTAAGGACGTCACACAACACCCAGTCATCACGAGGCAGAGAAATGACCCTTCGTTAGAACAAGATATGTGACTCACGTCTATTTTACTAAGTTTATGCACATACACACCTGCGAACAGTAGACACGTTTATTTATCCATCAGCATGCTGTCGGTTTAATAAGTCATACATGCAAAATGCTTACTCCCGTACTTTAGAGAAGAATGGAAAAAATGTTAGAAGCCGACCTCAGTGACGATCAGTTTGGATTTCGGAGAAATGTAGGAACGGCAACGCAATACTTATCCTGAGAATTATTTTAGAAGACAGGTTAAGGAAAGGCAACCAGACAACAGTCGTAAAAGTTGAGGGGCATGAAACGGGAGCTGTGATTGAGCAGGGAGTGAGACAGGTTTGTACTCTGTTAACCATGTTATTCAATCTGTACAATGAGCAAGCAGTAAAGGAAACAGAAGAAAAATTACGAGCAAGAATTAACTTCATGGAGTGATGACCGTAGATGTTAAGTCTCATAGTGCTCAGAGCCATTTGAACCAATTTGAACGAAGGGTCAGTGGTCTGCAGCGCAATTATCTTATTATCCACACATTCAAGTCCCTTTCTGAGGCTCTCCTGACATCACAAAAATGTACTTCCATTAAAAAGAACGAAGTGTCACGATTTGATAACTATAAACGTCAAAAATTACTTCTGTACGTCAAGTAATTTATGTATTTTCGTTTGCGAGGAAATGCAGGATAGCATGAAACCAGACTAGAAACTGATTGTTCCCAAAAAGAAAAGGTAAAAACAAAAGTAAAATAACGTAAAATTGGAATTCAAAAAGAAAAGATAAAAATAAATTAAATAATGTAAAATAAAAATCAGTTTCGCAGAAAAAAAAAATTTCTATTGCAAGGCAGTAATATGTAATAAGAGTTAAGTACCACGAAATACGAATACGCAAGAGCGGTAAATTACGTGCAGGATGACCTAAGAAGAGGCGTGGATGGGAAAGACTCCTATGATTCGTCAGGGAGGAAGACGAATAAGTGGAAAACCGTGTGGTGGCCTTGGCATTACGATCTCTTCTCAGTGGCTGCTGGCGAGTGCTGTCGAAGAGCACAATGGCAGCTGATGGCGTTCGCAAATTAGGCTTGCCTCTTACGGCTCAATTTCCTCGGCGGCGCATCTTTGTGTGCCATCTATAGGAGGTGGTCGCGAGAGGCGATCTCGGAGCACTGGATACGTCGTTCTCTGAGCGGGAGCAATTACTCCGGAAAGCAATTATGCTGGCCTCACTGACCGGACCTTCAATTACCCATGGCGCCCCCAGTTTAATAGAGCCGCTGCCGACGTGATGTATCGCGAAAACTGTGAAACCAGTCCCGTCTCCTCTTCTTGTTTCCCTTTTTGTATTTTCTTCTTCGTGCACTGCCTAACTCCTGTCGTCTGTCTGCAGATGAGGAATCCGAGGACGCAGGAAGAAACCGCAGAGAATTTCGACGTACAACGCGAGAACCTGTATCATATTCTGTGAAAGATTTTTGAAATTCAGAAAAAATTATTCACAAAACGAAACAGTTTTTTCTGATTTAACTTCACATTCTTATCATTCTCTGTGTATTGACACCTCAATAAGATATTTTTGTTAAAACAAATCCCATGATGTATTACCTTTGAAATGTGACTCATATACGTCCTTAGACTGTTATGGCGATAAAAAAATTTAAATCGTTTGGTCTGGTGGACACATGCTGTTTTCTTAAGAATTTCCTACTCGACTGTTTGCTGTTTACTTTATTTGGGATCAATTTCTGTGCCTTTTATTGCTTCCCTTTCAGGCACACAAACAAAGTAGACGAAGTAAACATTCTAGAATCCGAATCAAGAACATCTGCCAACATGAGTAACTTAAAAGCAGATATCCTTGGAGTAGTAAAGCAACATAAATTACTTAATAAAAGCAATTCGTTTGGTGCAGACTGTATATGAGTTAGGTTCATTGCAGAGTAAGCTGATCCAATGGCTCCATACATAACAATCATATGCAACGGCTCCGAAAGTTGCCCGGGTTATAACACCACAACTCTGTGGATAATCACACATTTTCTACGTGTTTTGCGAAGTTTGTTTCATTAGTTGTGCTGAGCTTTTTCTTGTAAATATGTTGCCAAGTAACAAATGCTATTTGTTATTTAAGAAAGAGGATGCGCATGGACTGTTAACATTTTGTAAGTAGACATGCTGGCCTAGTCAGGGAAAAGATATTGACAAAGAGTGTAATAAACTGTAAATGCATTACCGTTGGGCGTGCGAGCGCGCCAAAAAAGTAGCAGTTCGCAGTCGCGTAGAGACGATTGGCGTCGTTGGTTGTGTGTATTCACCGGTGTGGCTGTGCAAAAGTGCGGAGATAAAAAATCTGTTTCCAGAGTGCGAAGGAGTGAAAACTGAAATCTTTGGTTTGGCGGATGTTTAATACGGGCAAGCTATGGCATAACTACATAATATTTTAAATAGGAATCCATGTCCAGAAAAGGTTTCCGTTCTACGATGGTTTCACTTCAGATGTGTGATGCGTCCACATCTGTTGAGGGAAGAGAAAAGTCTCAGATTTCCTTGTCCTCGTATGCGACAGGTTTCGTACTTCTAATGGGGTCATACGCGAAGTTTAATTTACAATACTCCTGTAGAGACAGAGGAAGATTTGCTGGTACGAGTTCTGGCCGCTTTATTAGAAACTGTAGTGACACCAGGTGGGATGGAGAGGGTATAATTTTTTTATTTTCTTTTTTGGTTTAAAGATTTTATTTATTTCATTTGTTTAGTGAAATTTTTTGAGAAAAGTTAATAGAAGAGTTAAACTTCCAGTTTTATGTTTTCAAAACATATGCTTTTCCTAACCTAATTAACTTATTTATTTTATTCCTTAATTAGCTTATCTCATGCATTTGCAACATGGACATTAATTAAGAAGTATGTAAAGTAGATAATTGTTAAAATTTGTCCTGTTATAATATATGGTTCTTCAACTGGTCGTTTAAATGGTTCAAATGGCTCTGAGTACTATGAGACTTAACTTCTGAGGTCATCAGTCCCCTAGAACTTAGAACTACTTAAACCTAACTAACGTAAGGACATCACACACATCCATGCCCGATTCAGGATTCGAACCTGCGACCGTAGGAGTCGCGTGGTTCCAGACTGTATAATTCAGAATAAAATCTGATTAATAGGCTAAAATTGAATACCTCGGAATGGTGTTTTGTTGTAGAATGGTGAAATTATTGTAATTCTAATAGATAAGAATAGTGCAATAACACGTCCTAATTAATTAGGAATTGATCGTAGAATTGAGTATGCAAATAGGAAGTATCATTCTGGCTGAATGTACTTCTAATGGGGTCATACGCGAATTTCAATTTAGAATACTCCTGTAGAGACACAGGAAGATTTGCTGGTACGAGTTCTGACCGCTTTATTAGAAACTGAGGTGACACCTGGTGGGATGGAGAGGGCATACCAGAACGAGCTTTGTAGGTACAATGTCTAATAACATTGGTGGTCGCCACATGGAGCCGCTGTTGTAATGTGTCAGTACTGTTCTGTACGTACATTATGCCGGATTCTTTTTTGATTTGGAGTAATGTATACACGCAATTTTTAATTATTAGTGCAAATAAATGAGCTTAAGTGCTAAATTCATGTTTCGTTATGTTTCCTTCGAACTGTTTCCTAATAATTTTACTGTGTCAACCTAATTCAGTTCCTAAACTGAAACCGTCATAGAACGGAAACGGTACGTTTCCGGATATGTGATGGCATTCAAAATATTATGTACTCACTATCCTCTAAAAGTCCTAGAAGTTTGTAACGGTAATTTCTGAACACCCTGTACACTAAGAAAATACAGTTAACCACGAGCTTTAAAAAAATCCTTCATGATATATATATTTTTTTCAATTTGGTCGTCAGTATGGGGCTTTTGCCCGCACGGTTGGCCCTGCGGTCTAACGCATGGCTTTCCGGGCGGGAAGGAGCGCCTGGTCCCCGGCGCGAATCCGCCCGGCGGATTTGTGTCGAGGCCCGGTGAACCGGCCAGTCTGTGGATGGTTTCTAGGCGGTTTTCCATCTGCCTCGGCCAATGCGGGCTGGTTCCTCTTATTCCGCCTCAGCTACACTATGTCGGCGATTACTGCGCAGACAAGTTCTCCACGTACGCGTGCACCACCATTACTCTACCACGCAAACATAGGGGTTACACTTGTCTTGTGTGAGACGTTCCCTGGGGGCATCCACCGCGGGCCGAACCGCACTATAACCCTGGGTTCGGTGTGGGACGGCGGCGAGGTGAAGTGGACTGCGGTAGTCGTCGTGGGGTTGCGGACCACTGCGGCTGCGGCGGGGACGGAGCCTCTTCGTCGTTTCTAGGTCCCTAGGTAATATAACATAACATAACATGGGACTTTTACCAGATGGGATTAACAAAGGAAATAGGAAACTTTCAAAAAAGAACTATACGTTTTGTCACGGTTTCGTACGTTTAGAGGTGGAGAGATAGCCATCCTACTGTAAGAAGCAACACAGCCGGAGTCATTACTGAGAGATTTGCGAGGAAATACTAAAAGTAATGCCTCAGACTTCTTTTATGTGAAAACTCTTAAAGCTTTTTAAACAAAACAAACGTTAATAACACTTTAAACCTTATTCTTCATGTCTACGTGCTTGCAGGCCTCTGCTGCTTGAGGTCTCCGGATTGTGACGTGCAATATGGCGGTGTGTAACGTAACTTTGTCGGTGCGCGAGAAACAGCGTGCTGTAACCGAGTTTAGAATTCAAATAGTTCGTCCACACACAGAGCACCATCTCCTGCAGCACGATAATGCCAGAGCATACACGAGCGCTGTAGCATCTGCAAAAGTCCCACGCCTAGGGTTCCCTGTCATTGATCATCCTCCTTACGATTCCGACTTGACCCATCCGATTTTCATCTGTTTCCATAACTCAAAGAACACCTTCGAGGGCGTCCCTTTGACACTGTAAGCAGAGGTGAGGCTGTGGCTCTGTCACGAAAGTGAAACATCCTACAATGGCGCTATCAACAAACTGGTCTCTGGTTGGGAGAAATGTACAGGGTTATTACAAATGATTGAAGCGATTTCACAGCTCTACAATAACTTTATTATTTGAGATATTTTCACAATGCTTTGCACACACATACAAAAACTCAAAAAGTTTTTTTAGGCATTCACAAATGTTCGATATGTGCCCCTTTAGTGAATCGGCAGACATCAAGCTGATAATCAAGTTCCTCCCACACTCGGCGCAGCATGTCCCATCAGTGAGTTCGAAAGCATCGTTGATGCGAGTTCGCAGTTCTGGCACACTGTGTCTGTTCACTTCACGATTAAGAAAAAATGTTGCTTCATCACTGAAAACAAGTTTCGCACTGAACGCATCCTCTTCCATGAGCTGTTGCAACCGCGTCGAAAATTCAAAGCGTTTGACTTTGTCATCGGGTGTCAGGGCTAGTAGCAATTGTAAACGGTAAGGCTTCTGCTTTAGCCTTTTCCGTAAGATTTTCCAAACCGTCTGCTGTGGTACGTTTAGCTCCCTGCTTGCTTTATTCGTCGACTTCCGCGGGCTACGCGTGAAACTTCTCCGCACGCGTTCAACCGTTTCTTCGCTCACTGCAGGCCGACCCGTTGATTTCCCCTTACAGAGGCATCCAGAAGCTTTAAACTGCGCATACCATCGCCAAATGGAGTTAGCAGTTGGTGGATCTTTGTTGAACTTCGTCCTGAAGTGTCGTTGCACTGTTATGACTGACTGATGTGAGTGCATTTCAAGCACGACATACGCTTTCTCGGATCCTGTCGCTATTTTGTCTCATTGCGCTCTCGAGCGCTCTGGCGGCAGAAACCTGAAGTGTGGTTTCAGCCGAACAAAACTTTATGAGTTTTTCTACGTATCTGTAGTGTGTCGTGACCATATGTCAATGAATGGAGCTACAGTGAATTCATGAAATTGCTTCAATCATTTGTAATAGCCCTGTATTTGTAGCCAAGGTGGCTATCTTGAGAAATAAATATGTAAACATGAAGAATAAAGGTGTGTAATATTGACAAGTTTGTTTTATTTACAAAGCTTTAAGATTTTTCACATAAAAAATTCGGACGCAATACTTTTCAGCAGACCCTCTTGCTTTTCAAATTTCAAGACTACACATTTGGAAAAAATAAAGTTCCATTACCTTTTCCCACATGTAACTGACGAAGTGACCTTAACGCTAAAAAATGAAATATAAGGTCATTCAGAATACTATTGACCGCACAAAATTCGCGAATGGAACATGATAGGGTAGATAGAAATAGTATGGGAAATAGGATATTGGTAAATATACACGGCACATTGAAACGTATCTTACGGATTTTGATACAGGAATATGAAATCCAGATCGTTACCTGTCGTGAATATTCTTAATGGGATTAACGCATCTGAATGAGTATTATGGATCAGCTCAGTGCATCAGCTGAATGCATCATTTTTGGAAACGTATTATTCAATTTATCCGCAACATGCTTTCAAAGCTTTCCTACTGGTACATCGTCAGTCTTTTTCAACCTCTCAGCCACCAACTGTAGCATTTTCTTGTGTGAAGAAACTTCGTTCGTTTTACTGCTCGCTGACTGCTCCCCGTCGACCGATCGCTCCCTGATGGTGGATATGAGGAGGATCTTGTAAACTCTTGATCTGATGTTGACTTTGTACAGAACATTCGTCATCACCTCCTTCTTCGTACTGATGGACTGCGAGTTCTCCTGTAGTTAGAAAAAAAAGTGAAATGAAATAGAGATGATGTCATTACGAAATAAATTTGCATAATATATTGTCCGGGAGCAGTTCATGGCCAGCACGTACGCCTAATTCCACCACAGGAGGTGGGTCGCTGTAATGGAATTACATGAAGTTTCATACTATTGTTCTCCTGGCTATTGTGGGTTCGAGCTACGAATTTATGCTGTCCTTTCCGAAAACATCGCGAGAAACTAAATTAGGTTCTAGAAGATAGGTTAATTCCCAGCAGAAAACTTTCTCATCAATATCGTTTGCTTGCAGATGACAAGCTACCTGGGGTAATTAACACAGAAGTGCTCCAGAAAATTCATGCACACCAAATGAGAAGGTATTTACAAAAAGAAACGATCTGTTGTTTGAACTAAAAATGCACATAATATTATAATCATTTAACAAAAATGTTCACACTGCAGAATAAATAAAACCGAAAACCCACCGATGATAGCTCAGTGGTACCGAAACATGTTTGGGTACTGAGAGAAACGGTGTTTTGCATAACTGGCGGACCTCACGTCCAAATATGTCGTTTCAGTGTTTAATTTTTGCACATAGGAAAACACAGATAGTCTGACTGAAACTGAAATTAAACTGAGAACTGGTTTTACCGTCTAAAATGTCCTTTTTCAAAGAAAATAACTACGTGCTATCAACCTCCAAAGTATTTCAAAGTAATCGTTGCCACAGGTCTAACGCCCAAGAAGCTCTGTAATAATAACAAAATGAAAACGTTCGTGCGAAACAATTCGTGGTTCACGGCTGCGTGCTTCACCAATGACTCTAAAGTTTCCGGTGGTGAATACGCCTCTTCAGGCTGTACAGGTCATCTCACAGAGGTATAATCCTATTTGAAACTACTCCAACAGATGAGGTTCGTTACCTCGACGGAATACAATCACCAATAGCATAATAATGCTCCCACCAGTCTGTGTCATGTTTCGAGCCGCCGTTCACCTCGATGAAGGCGTTTGTGTAGACGACCTGGTGTAGCAAAAATGTGATTCACCCGAAGAACCGAGATGTTTCCATCGATCGACGGTCGAATCCCGATGGTCCCGTGTTCACTGCATTTGTAACAGTCGATGTTGTTGGGTCAATATGCCAACACGTAGGGATGGTATCGTGCGGAGCTCCATGTTTAACAACCTACGATGAATGGTGTGATGCCGTGCGGTCTAGGGCGCCTTGCCACGGTTCGCGCGGATTCCCCCGTCGGAGGTTCGAGTCCTCCCATGGGCATTAGTGTGTGTGTTGCCCTTAGCGTAATTAGTTTACGTTAGATTAAGTAGTGTGTAATGCTAGGGACTGATACCCTCAGCAGTTTGGTCCCATAGAACTTACCACAAATTTCTAATTTCCAACGGTGTGCTCCGGAACACTTGTGCGTGCACCACCATTGCGCTCTTTCGGCAGAGATGCCACAGATCACAGTCTATCCTACTTCACAGGGCAGATAAGCCTCCGAACTCCACGTTCTGTGAAGAGTCGTGGACGTCCAACCATTTAGCGCCCAGTGGTAGTTTCACTGTCCTAATTCTTTCCGTAGATGTTCACGACAGTAGCACGCGAACACTGGACCAGCTTCGCCGTTTTCGAGATACGCACTTGTTCACACGCTCTGCGTAATAATAATCTGCCTTGTGTCAAAGTTACCTATCTCAATGGATTTGCTCGTTTGCAGCCCCTATCTTGGCTACGGTGGTCTCCCGTCCGTGTCTGCTCTGCTTACACACTTTTGTTACCGCGTCACGTGCCCGACGTTGCCGCAACGCCACCAGGCGCCATCCAACGTTACGGTGGGTAGGGGTCATAATTAATGTAGGTTAATTCTTACAAAGAAGAAAACAGCAACCATCCACTATTAATACTGCTATTTATTTAGGTAAATAGCGCCGTTACCTGTTTCAAACTGGGAAGTTCATCATCAGAAGGCTGTTCACATGATTTTCAAGATACACTTTACATTATCGTCAGTTTTCGATTTTTATTGTTCCACTGTGGCGAAGTATAAGCAGGTGTTGACAGATGTGAAAATTACCGAACTATCAGCTTAATAAGTCACAGCTGCAAAATACTAACACGAATTCTTTACAGACGAATGGAAAAACTAGTAGAAGCCAACCTCGGGGAAGATCAATTTGGATTCCGTAGAAACACTGGAACACGTGAGGCAATACTGACCTTACGACTTACCTTAGAAGAAAGATTAAGGAAAGGCAAACCTACGTTTCTAGCATTTGTAGACTTAGAGAAAGCTTTTGACAATGTTGACTGGAATACTCTCTTTCAAATTCTAAAGGTGGCAGGGGTAAAATACAGGGAGCGAAAGGCTATTTACAATTTGTACAGAAACCAGATGGCAGTTATAAGAGTCGAGGGACATGAAAGGGAAGCAGTGGTTGGGAAGGAAGTAAGACAGGGTTGTAGCCTCTCCCCGATGTTGTTCAATCTGTATATTGAGCAAGCAGTAAAGGAAACAAAAGAAAAATTCGGAGTAGGTATTAAAATTCATGGAGAAGAAATAAAAACTTTGAGGTTCGCCGATGACATTGTAATTCTGTCAGAGACAGCAAAGGACTTGGAAGAGCAGTTGAATGGAATGGACAGTGTCTTCAAAGGAGGATATAAGATGAACATCAACAAAAGCAAAACAAGGATAATGGAATGTAGTCTAATTAAGTGCTGAGGGAATTAGATTAGGAAATGAGGCACTTAAAGTAGTAAAGGAGTTTTGCTATTTGGGGAGCAAAATAACTGATGATGGTCGAAGTAGAGAGGATATAAAATGTAGGCTGGCAATGGCAAGGAAAGCGTTTCTGAAGAAGAGAAATTTGTTAACATCGAGTATAGATTTAAGTGTCAGGAAGTCATTTCTGAAAGTATTCGTATGGAGTGTAGCCATGTATGGAAGTGAAACATGGACGATAAATAGTTTGGACAAGAAGAGAATAGAAGCTTTTGAAATGTGGTGCTACAGAAGAATGCTGAAGATTAGATGGGTAGATCACATAACTAATAAGGAAGTATTGAATAGAATTGGGGAGAAGAGAAGTTTGTGGCACAACTTGACCAGAAGAAGGGATCGGTTGGTAGGACATGTTCTGAGGCATCAAGGGATCACCAATTTAGTATTGGAGGGCAGCGTGGAGGGTAAAAATCGTAGAGGGAGACCAAGAGATGAATACACTAAGCAGATTCAGAAGGATGTAGGTTGCAGTAGGTACTGGGAGATGAAAAAGCTTGCACAGGATAGAGTAGCATGGAGAGCTGCATCAAACCAGTCTCAGGACTGAAGACCACAACAACAACAAACAACGTTGGTTGGACCGGTTGGTTGGACATGTTCTGAGGCATCATGGAATCAACAAATTTAGCATTGGAGGGCAGCGTGGAGGGTAAAAATCGTAGAGGGAGACCAAGAGATGAATACACTAAGCAGATTCAGAAGGATGTAGGTTGCAGTAAGTACTGGGAGATGAAGCAGCTTGCACAGGATAGAGTAGCATGGAGAGCTGCATCAAACCAGTCTCAGGACTGAAGACAACAACAACAACAACAACAACATAAGTATGTGAGGTTAAGTGTTTATGGTGCTTACGTCGAAACTACCACGCGATTTTGTTGCGAAGCTGCAGGATTGTATTTTTCGAATACATTCCGTTTTGCCGTAACCACTGGTTTATTCCTTTGTACATGGTGAACCCGACCCAGAACCAAGTAATATTTAATGCATATTGAACGTGAAGTGTGTTACTGTTATCAACAGCTCGTAGCCGCGCGGAGTGGCCTCGCGGTTAGAGGCGCCATGTCACAAATTACGCGGCGCCTCCCGCCGGAGGTTCGAGCTCTCCTTCGGGCCTGGGTGTGTGTGTTGCTCTTATCATAAGTTAGTTTAAGTAGTATTTAAGTCCAGGGACCGATGACCTCAACAGTTTGGTCCCGTAGGAATTCAGACACATTTGAACAGAACGTACGGTGAGTGAATCGAAGAACTTTGGTTCTATAAAAAAACACACAGCGCATACCATCCACATTTGCATTTTTTTCTGATATTTCTAGTGTAACAGAGGTACAAAGATAAATATGCGCAAGAAATCAAACGAAATTCAATTATCCTCTAACGAGCATAGGGCCCATGAACCAAAATACTGAGAAATATTGTCGGTGAAGATAGGGTTTACCCGCAGTAACACTTCACCTTCGAATTTCATCTTCTGTTTAGCTTATTTTTCTATCCACACTTCACTGTTTTCCTCAAAGAGGTGTCGTTTTGCTATGAGCTTTCTTGCTCCATCCGCATTTTAGGTGCCAATTCTCTTTATACCAGTGTAAAAACCCGTTCCAAAACGTAGCTACGTTTCCGTTTTTCGCAATTCACGCATCTCTTTTTGTTAACTAAACTATAACGCTATTTTAAAAGTATGTTTTTATCCATACGGTTGAGTAAGCCATCGATCACGGCCGTTATTTCCCGGTGAGAATAGCGGCGTTGGCCAACCCGAGAATCAGGACAGTGTAAGCGACAGCCCGGAACGTTATGTCCCATATTTACGCAGCGTGTGGTTATTACCGCTCACGTTACAGCACGGTGCTTAAACGTAAATGCTCCAGGTACCGAGAACAATGTCGGAGTTAGCCGTGGGGGTTGGCGTAGCTCCCCCGGCTCCAATTAAATAGAGTGGGTACACCAGTACGGCCGGCGCGTAATCACGGACAGTTGGCAGGCCTTCGGTCATTAAGACACAATTTATTTTTTATGTGCACTTGCCAGCCCAGTATTATGAGGTATTAACGGTCTAAAGGTTTGCAGCCGGATCGCGTAAGTGGCTGCCGTATTACATGCTCACTCTGTGGACGCTTACAAGTCGCGGGCCTCCACGTTAATTTCTAAGCCACTCTACTACCCTTAGCAATAACAAAGCAATATTTACCAGCGGGACGCCTGAGAGCGAGCATATTGCCTTTCACTTAATATGTTTTCGATGGCTATTGACAGCTGTGATGAAATATGAGGTGTGATCACTTTCAAGACAGATTGAAATACTCGGCAGTGGATTCACTTTATGAAAAGCGTGAAAGATATAATGTAGACAGGTGCCAGTCATTGTTTATTCAACCAGTTTTTCGAAAGTTTTTGAGGAAATACTGAATGAGGAAGTAGTGGCACATATCAGTTCACACAATTTGTCGTAAAGTTGGCAGCTGGGCTTGAGTAAAGAAATATGCAGTTCGTTCTTTTGTATGTGACACGCTAGCAGGACGAAACGATAGGCTGAGAACTATAAGTATTGTCTTTGATTTAACAGAAACATTTGTTTGTTTGGATCGAGAAATACTTTTGTATAACAAGGAACATTTTGGGATGAAGTTCAACATTTATTCAACCATTTATTCCAATTTTTTTGATACTTCAGAACAGGTTGTGCATTTTACAGTTTTTGTCATGCAATAAAATAATTTTTTTCATTGTACACGCAAATATTGTTTTCAACAAAGAAAAATCAAAGTAATAACAATGAGTTTAAACAATATTAAACAAAATAGAAACTTCAAATAAGTTAAAGGAAGTGGAAGGTGTTAAATAAAAATGATAGAAATTTAGAAGAGAATAAAAGGACAGGAACGCAAAGGTAAGATTGTTGCCCGCTAGCACAGAACTTTTTAATTTCAGTTTGACATTATTAATTTATATATAAACTGACTGCAAATTGAGGGTTAGTTTCATGAATTAATTACACTTTTTAAGTGACCTGTAAGCAACAATGGCAGGTCACTGTTCAGAGACTATTACGAGACATGCTTCAAAGACATTCATTGTGTAGTTATTATTATAGTGGTTATTTCAGTACTTTATCAGTAAACCGGCCGCTCTTTAAATAATCGAACTCCCATGTGTAAAAGAGCTTAGCTTCAAACGTCTGTTAGTTAATGTGTTTAATATATGACATTAAGTATGTGAGAGAGAAGAAGTTCATAAAAGGTTTGGAATTATGCTTAAAGTTTGTCGGAAGTTGCTAAGGGCTTTCATTATGGAACACTGGGTGAATATAGTCTGAATAATTTCAGCTCACTGAAGTTCTTTACCACTACAGCTTCTGACCTAGGTGATATATAAAAGTTTTTGATGTTGCTGAGCAACAGTCATATAATAATTATCAAATGAACAAGCCTCCATTTAACTGTATTGTTGTTTATTTAATTACGTAATTAAATAAACAATAACACATTCAAATGGCAGTGCGTTCATTAAAAAAAATCTATAAAAGCACGCGGTCATTATGTTGACTAACCTTTGATGCTGAACTTCACCCAGATTAATTCATGTTCTGATTCCATGATAACTGCACTAGTTGTTATAGAATTCTTCACTGCGATGTATACGCTGCCACCATTGGCATTGAACCTATCCTTAGTATAAATATTACTATTTCAACTTAGGATATCATTGCTGTTCACTTCCGGTTTCAACCCACTTTCTGTTCATAGTACTATCTTGGCATTAAACCTTCGATAAGCGATACTAATTCTAGGACCTTTCCTTGGATGCTCCCGCAGTTAATTAACATCGTATTAACTTCTTCTATACCCAGTTTGCGAGGACGAGCATTCTCTGAGAGCATAGCTGCTGACGTAATTTCGAATTTGGTTGGCAGTTTATCTTAGTGCAAATGGGGCTGGGGGATGGGAGCGGGGATTCGCTAACCTAAAAAATCCCCTTGCACCCACCGCACATAATCTGATACCGTAGTAGTCGTTACCTGTATGTAGTTTGCATATGACCTACTAAAGGGAATTCTACAACTCTCCATCCGATTGCAGAGGGCGAGAAACATCAAGTCTTCGAATATGTTATGATATATTGACAATTTCTACTTTTTGTACCGTCTGACTACAACAGAATGAAACACAATTTTCGTGTCATACGCATTTAGCCTTTATTCTCTGCAAGGTATCTTCAGTGGCAGGTTGCGCGCTCGATTTTCTACATATTACGTTTCTGTTCCAATTTGGGTGCCGTTCTTCTTCTTATAATTGCCACTTGCGGTTTCTTCCATATTTCACAGCACTACGAACTGGGTACTTGTTTTGATGCAAAAAACCGCAAGTGGCAATTATAAGAAGAGGAACGGCACCAAACCTGGAACAGAAACGTAATATGTAGAAAATCGTCCGCGCAACCTGCCACTGAAGATGCTTTGCAGAGAATAAAGGCGAAACGCGTATGGCACGAAAATTGTGTTTCACTCAGTTGTCGTCAGACGGTTCATAAATGAAAATTATCAATACACCGTAATATTAAACGCAAGTGAGGAGGACAGAACTACGAAAGTTGAAGATGTTAATACAGCTATTCCTTCGAATGTAAGTAGAAATCTTTCTCCGTGGCACACTACTACTTTTTTTTTTTTACAGGATTTCCTCACAGTAGTAGAGAACCTTTTTCTGTAATGTATTATTGATTCGTGTTCTCTCTTTTTTCGAGTTTTGTTGATTTTTAATTTTTGTGTTTCTAAATTTTCTAATAAACGTACTGTAATTGCGCATGTCACTGGACAGAGGGAGGTTCAAAGTTTTGACACGGCGGCACCGTTGTTTGTTCTTAGTAACATGGTGACTAGGAATCATTTTGTGTTTTGGAATTAACGCGAAGTCTATCCACTGTTAAATTGGAACGTGCATTCCGCCGTCGATTCAGGAAGAAGCCGCCTCTGCAGAAACAGATTTATGAGTGGCGTACAAAATTCTTGGAAGATGGTTGCGTGTGCAAAGGGAAGAGCACTGGTCGGTCACGCATGAAAATGTCGAGCGTATCGGACATGCGTTCACTCGGAGCCCTCGGAACTTCACAAGGCAGGCAGGCCAGCAATTTCAGCTTCCTCAAAGAACCGTAAGGCGTGTCCTGGAACGGGGTCTGCATATGAAGCGTTACAAATTGCAGAAACTGCAGCAACTGCGTCCCGCCGACCAGAACAGAAGGTACGAATTTTGGATTTCAGTTCTCCACGAGACAGGAGAGGACACTTTTTCCTAACGAATCGTCTTTTCGGACGAATCGACGTTTTATCTATTGGATAAAGTAAAACACCATAATGTAAGATTTTGAGGGTCCCAAAATATTGGCATCGTTGTCGAATACGAGAGAAATCACCGAAATTGAAGATTTTCTATGCCGTTTCTAAACACAGAGTTTATGGATCTTTCTTTTTTGCAGAGCAAACTGACATGAATATCGTATCTGGACTTGCTGCAAAGTTGGTTAGTTGGTTGTTTCCTCGACTTTACGAAGATTCTTCCTCTTTTTTTCCCTCGTCCAGCCTCACTTTCACTTGACGTGCGGCGTTATCTTAACAACAGTTGGACTGGAAGAGGCTTTTGGCCTGCCAGGTCACCAGATCTCAGAACTTGCGATTTGTGTCTGTGGGGGTACATAAAAGAGAGACTAGTTGTCCCACTTAGGACAGATACTCTTCAACAGCTGAGAAGTTGAAGTGCTGAAGTTGTCGACTCAGTGAACAGGGACCTGTTGATTGGTGTGTGGAATGAAATGGACTGTCGTTTCGATGTTCCTCGACTAGTGTATGCTAAGTGTATGGTTTAGTGCCTGTGCGAACTTTAAACTTTGGTTTCTTAAAGCTTTTGTTTACGGATTCTGTCAAAAGTTGCCGTATTTATAGTAGGCGACTAGTTTCGAATCTTATTATCAACACAGTCCTATTGAGGCTGCACTTACAATGTCTGGTCTTCATATTAAACATCAAAGTGGCAACACATGCTTTATAAATGTTTGCAGAATGAATGCCACAATCCATACAAGCCTCTTACCGAGTCAAAATCAGAGTCTGAAAATGAACCTGTAAGATTCGAAACTAGTCGCCTACTATAAATATTACTTCTGTTGACACAAGCGTTCACGATTGCTTTATGGAATTTAATAAAGTTGCTAGTGCCTATCAAAATGTTGAAACTGATTAATAATACTTTGAACCTTCCTCCATGCAGCGACATGCGCAATATGTTCTATCTTTCATAGTTTCTTTGTAATAAACAACTGAAATCTGTTCTTTCTTTTTGAATCACCCTACACTGACCCAATAAAATATATACATGAGTAAAAGATGAGCTGAAGGCCAGGAATAACACAACTTGATATACAAGTCAGGAAAATATTTAGGCAGAAAATTGACTATTGGACATTCGATCTAGAGGAAAAACACACTCAGACCGGCAAACCTGGCGTGACGACCAGGGCAGAGCCCGTTCAGAGGGGATGAAAGTAATGCAGACACAAAGGAAAGCTAAAACGAAGCGTTGAAAATGCCCCTAATTGTATATAACGAAATCCACTAATGCCCAAACTTGGATAATAATACAGTAAGAAACACGGCAGCCATAGTGGTTTCGTGAACTGCCTTCACTGTGCTTCGAAGAAAATTTGTACATTAGTGTTCTGTGTCGTGTTTCTTTGCAAAGTGAGATAGTCTTCTTGTATGTAAGCCGATAATATTTAAAGTGTATGAATACTAGGATGATGGAACGCTCAACGACCAAAAAAAGTTCTTTGTGTCTGCAGTACAACTAAATGACTGTCGTGCGTGCTGCACGACCAAACAAGTATGAAAACTGACATGAAACATACATGACACTCAAAAGTAGGAGCTATTCTTGCAAACGATTCCAACTTGTTACACAGCACTATGGTTATCTGGCGTCCAGTGCATCTATTTACAAAACTAAGGAATGAGACAGAGACAAATAAAAAAAAACTCAGAACAAAAAACGTTAGATATATGAACAATTCTCACAAAACTCATTAATTCGGTGGCAGGAGAAACATTTTCTTCGTTGATAGCTTTCTAAATACTTTTAAGCAGATCATCCTTGACTCAGTGGTAACATCGGTTCCAATCAGATCACCGTAGTTAAGCGCTGTCAGGTTGGGGTAGCACTTGGATTGGTGACCATCCGGCCTACCGGGCAATGTTGGCAAGCGGGGTGCACTCAGCCCTTGTGAGGTAAACTGAGGATCTACTTGATTGTGAAGTAGCGGCTCCGGTCTCGGAAACTGCCATACGGCCGGGAGAGCAGTGTGCTGACAACATGCCCCTCCATATCCGCATCCAGTGACGCCTGTGGGCTGAGGATGACACGGCGGCCGGCCGGTACCGTTGGGCCTTCATGGCCTGTTCTGGAGGAGCTTTTTTCAGTTTTTTCGATCACCCATAACACAGTCAGCTGTGATTCCCTCCCCTACAATCACTCGGAGGCTTTTCGGTGATGTATTCCCACCGCTGCCGTCTCTCCTTCCACCACTTCTTTCCAATCCTAAGCACAGAGAGCAATAGACTCCACCAAAAACTTACAATAAACATGAACTACTAACAAAATAGCAGTGCTACAAGGTAAGAACATTACGTAAAAATCATTGTTTACAATACATAATGAACTACACAAAGATATGTTCTCAAAAAAGACAGTATATCAAACATCCTCGATTAACCAAAATCACTAGCTTCTCCAACCACTTCCCCTTACTCTCTCTCTCTATCTCTCTCTCTCTCTCTCCATCTCTTCTCTCTCTCACTCATACTTCTCCCACTCACTCACTCACACACACACACACACACACACACACACACACACACACACACATCAGAAAAGTTCTGCCCCAGCAGACGCACCACAATAAGTTTTACCAAGCATTCAAAATTAGCGCCACGCTGAACAGAAACAAATAAAAACATGGCTCTAAGTACTTTGGGCTTAACATCTAAGGTCATCAGTACCCTAGACTTAGATGTCCTAAGGACATCACACGCATCCATGCCCAAGGCAGGATTCGAACCTGCGACCGTTGTAGCAGCGCGGTTCCGGACTGAAGCGCCTAGAACTGCTCGGCCACAGCGGCCGGCGAACAGAAACAAAACGATGAACAAGTGAGTGGCGACAGCGAGGTAGCGTCTCTCGATATGCATGGCGAGATAAGAGTTTTCTAAAAAATGCCTTTTTTGTGTAAAAATCGTGAGACAACATGTAAGAGTAAAGTGTAAAAAGGTGCTGGAAAACCGTGTAAGTAATTACAATACAAAGAGAAAACACACCAAAGATGCACAACCGCACGAGAAGTGTTAAGTACGGCTCATACACTACTAATACTCTCGTAAAAGGATTTCAGCATTAATAACTCTTTAAGAATATTCTTCCGACTACTTTTCAGATGACAAGCTGCAGAACGATAAAACTGCTTAAAAACAGTTAGTGTAGTTTAAGGTGACAGTACAAAAAAGAATCGAAGCATCTGACATGTGGTGCTACAGAAGCATTTGACATTTGGTGCTACAGACGACTGTTGAAGATTAGGTGGACTGATAAGGTGAGAAATGAGGAGGTTCTGCGCAGAATCGGAGAGGAAAGGAATACGTGGGAAACACTGAAGAGGAGAATGGAGAGAATGATAGAATATCTGTTAAGACATCAAGGAATGATTTCCATGGTACTACAGGGAACTATAGAGGGCAAAAATTGTAGAGGAAGACAGAGATTGGAATACATCCAGCTAATAACTGAGGACGTAGGATGCAAGTGCTACTCTGAGATGAAGAGTTTGGCACATTAGAGGAATTCGTGGTGGGCCGCATCATACCAGTCAGAAGACTGATGACTCAAGGAAAAAATAGGTTAGCAATAGAAAAAAGTAAAAAATGCACATGTTACAGCTCTTAGGTGAAACGAAGAAACGGAAGCATGAACCTCTTATAATACAGTGTCCAGTCACATTGATGCGATCACCTGTCAAAATCCAGAATAAGCACCTTTTGCAGCGCGGACCACTCTGAGATGTACAGGGAGAGAGTCAATGAAGTCCTGGAAAGTACCGACAGGTAGTGGAGTCATGCCAACTGCATTTCTGTGGTCAACTGCGCTAGCTTCTCGGCTGAGAGAGAATCCATGACGCGAACAGCCAGATCGAGGTGATCCCACAGATTCTCGACTGGGAGATTGATAGCCAGGAGAAGGCGATAAACTCGTTCTGGTGCTCTCCGAAGCACGCACTTACATTGCGATCCGTGTGATACATTGCATTTTTCTGCTGGTAGATGCCAGCGTGCCGGTGCAAAACAAACTGAGGTTGACGTGGTCCCCAATGATATATGTGTTGATGCATTGGGCCTTTCTCAATAATGGGATCATCCAGAAAACATTCCCTAGACCATAACGTATGTAGGCTGTTTTTCTTTCAGACTTTTCACGTCTCAAGTGGCAAAGCCATCTGTCCGATGGAGAATAAAACGTGATTCATCTGAAAAGGCGACCTGTCGCCAATCAGTGGACGTCCAGTCGGTGGTGTGCAAATTCCAGCCTTTGTCGAAAAATCAACAGCAGTCAGCGTGGGTGTATGAACCAGGCGACTCCAGGGGATGCCCATACGCAACAAAATTCGCTGAACGATCGTTGAGGAGAGATTGTTGGTAGCCCCTCGGTTCAGTTTCTCAACAGTCGCACGTCTGTTCGCCTGTACAGTCTCCACATCCGTTGTTCACTCCTGCCATCTATGGCCCGTGGTGCACCTCAGTTGCATTGGTGCCGGTTTTGGACAGCGCCATTTTGCTCTGCGCAGTCTGCTTTAGCCAGGATGGCATATGAACAGCTTACAAAGTTATCCATTTCGGATATGCTTCTACCCTTGGCCTGAAAACCAATGATCATGCTGTTTTGGACCTTAGATAAATCACTCCGCTTCCGAAATGCAACAACAACTGCGCTTTCTTCTGCGTCTCCCCCAACACACTTTATACAGGGTGAAGCGAAATTCGCGCACTCGGGCTTCGCGATTCCTCACATGCCAGCGATAAAAAAGTGTCTGTCACAAAATTTTGTCCTGAGAGTACATCCGGCAGAGAAAGGACGTTAAAGAGTGGCAATCTGGCAACACTGTAACCATATTTATAGTAACTACCCCTGTCACCTCATACCAGCTCTCCTGATGACCTCAACAGTTAAGTCCCATAGTGGTCAGAGCCATTTTGAACCATCGATAATAATAATAATAATAATAATGTATTGACATGTGTACCGAACAGCATGGGGTTACCAGTCTCAATGTTGAAAGGCAGAGTTAAGGGGACCATGGTGATAACACATACAAATAGTAACTGAGTTTAAACATTATTTTCAAAGCATGTTGCTAGTCCTGCTGGCCCTAACGAAATGTAATGGACCTCAAGGAGGCAAGAATAATATGATGAAGTGGTGCGAATAAATTCACGCCCACGACGTGGAAAGGGCTTCTTTCAGAGCTGACCAATCTTCCATTTCTACGATTGTAGTATGTAAGTGCAAATGTTTTCTAGAGGACCTGCTGCAACCGCTGTTGACGATTAAGATGCCAGATACCGTACCACCTGCACTACATTTACCAAATAAAAAACATATACCTCAACCCGCGATCGAACCCTTGTTCTCCTGTATGCTGTACAGCACAACCAATATCAGCTGGCAGAGGTAGTTACCATACGTGTGGTTACAGATTGCCACTCTTTAACGTCCTTTTTCTGTCGGATGTACTCGTCGGACGAAATTTTGTGAAAGACCTTTTTTTGTCTGTGGAATCACACTGCGAAGCCCGAGTGCGCGAATTTCACTTCACCCTGTATATCCTTCACTGCTTGTGCTGCTACATGCTGTTTGCACGGTTACGCAGGCTGACTTCGAACATGGGCGGTAGTCACATTAACGTATCTAGACCGTGTACCTTTACAGAGACAAATCGGTAACAACAGAAGATGACACACAAGTGAGGAACGTAAATAGAAAAAGAAATATATTGTGGTTTTCAAAAGGCGGAATTTAAAAACCCAAACCTGCTGACACAAGGAAAATTTACCTCACATGGGCGTTGAGAACTGAACTGGAGCACCAAGCACAGCAGGGTGTGAACTCTCCCGGGTTCGATTCCCGGCGGGATCAGGGATTTTCTCTGCCTCGTGATGACTGGGTGTTGTATGATGTCCTTAGGTTAGTTAGGTTTAAGTAGTTCTAAGTTCTAGGGGACTGATGACCATAGATGTTAAGTCACATAGTGCTCAGAGCCATTTGAACCATTTTTTTGCGAACTCCAGATGCTGTTATCAGCGTCGCTGGTGTCGATTAACCGAGCTTTTAAATTTTTGGATGTGTTTAAGTTTTACTATCGAGTCCTTGGGTACGTCGTATCGAGTAACCAGAAGGTTGCAGTCAGCGTTCTTTTTTTGTTTTTTCGCGGGTGGGTTGCAGAGATCTGTCATTCACCAGAGATGAGTGTCAAGTGGTGCAGTTAATAAAAGCTTGCCAGATTTTCGAGTACTATTGACAGCTTCAATTACATCTCCTCCGTAAGTTTCAGCTTGGCCAGAAACTACTGCTGGTGATAGCATGTGCCTGGTGTAGACATCGCTCTCTGGACTGTTGCGTTAGGCGTTTCTACAAAGTAAATAAACCAGAAGTAATTTTCTTCTGGTACGTAAACAAAATAAGCACGCCTGGCAAAGAAATCATTAACGTCCAGGAGAGATTACTCTAAAACAATTGTAACCCAGATTGTAACCTTGGTAATGGCACCAGTTCTGTGAAGAAGAGGCCACATGATTATACAGGTACGTCATATGAAGCCATGATTAATTCCCGAAGAGGTACCAAATTTTGGGCATATTGATTACTGTGTCTCACCCGCTGTTCCAAATATTCCCAGAATTTCTTAAATAATCAGTCTTCTGACTGGTTGGAGGGAGTCTGCCACTAATTCCTCTCCTGTGCCGACCTTTTCATCTTAGAGTAGGACTTGCAACAAAAGTATTCAATTATTTGCTGATTGTATTCCAATCCATGTCTTCCTCTACGGTTTCTGCGCCTTAGAGATGCCTCTAGTACAAAGGATGTTATTCCCTGATGTGTTGACAGATGACTTATCGTCTTGTTCCTACTTCTTGTCAGTGTTTTCCATATATTCATACCCTTGCCTATACTGCGGAGAACATGCTCCTTCCCTACTCTATCAGTTCACCTCAGTTACAACGTTCTTCTGTAGAACGCCATCTCAAATGCTTCCATTTTCTTCTGTTACAGTTTTCTCACATTCCATGTCTCACTACATTCTCGGAAATTCAAATTAAAGTCTATGTTGGATACTAGTAGACTTCTTTTGGCCGCGAATGCCCTGTTTGTGAGTGCTAGTCTGCTTTTTATGTCCTCCTTGCCCCGTCCGTCATGGGCTATTCTGCTGCCTAGGTAGCGGAATATCTGAACTTCGTCTGCTTCGTGGTCCCCAGTTCTGATGTCAAATTTCTCGCTGTTCTCATTCCTGCTAGTTCCCATTACTTTCACCTTTCATCGATTTACTCTCAGACCGTATTCTTTACTCACTAGATTCTTCATTCCATTTGATAGCGATTCTTATCATTTATGTTCTCTCGTGTTGAATTTTAATCCCACTGTGGAACTTTTCGTTTCTTTCCCTCTTTGCTTCTTCGATGTATAGATTGAACAGTACACTACGTCCCTGTCTTACCTCTTTTTAATCCGAGCACTTCTTACTTGGTCTTCCAGTCTTATTGACTCTGAGAACTATGGGACTTAACTTCTGAGGTCATCAGTCCTCTAGACTTAGAACTACTTAAACCTAACTAACCTAAGGACATCACACACGTCCATGCCCGAGGCAGGATTCGAACCTGCGACCGTAGCGATCGCGGGCTTCCAGACTGTAGCGCCTAGAACCGCTCGGCCACTCCGGCCGGCTCCAGTCTTATTGTTCCCTCTTGATTTCAATACACATTTTATACTACCCGTCTTTCCCTATAGAAACCCCAATTTTTCTCAGCATTTCTAAAATATTGCATCATTTTACACTAACGTTTCCTCTGGTCTATAAATCGTATGAATGTATCTTAATTTTCTTCAACCTCTCTTCCATTATCAATCGCAGCGTCAGAACTACCTCTCTGTTGCCTTTACTTGTCTTACCGACAGACTGATCGTCATCTAACAGATTCTCAGTTTTCTTTTCCATTCAGCTGCATATTATTTTTGTCAGCAACTTGGAGTTTTTGGCTGTTGTTCTTTCACATGTCAGATTTTGCTACCTTCGAAGTTGTGTGGATGATATTTTTCTTAAAGTCAGATGGTATGTCGCCAGGCTCATCTATCATACACACCAACGTGAACAGTCGTTTTGTTTCCACTTACCTCAATGATTTTAAAAATTCCGATGGCATGTTCTCTATCCCTTCTGGCTTATTTCATCTTAAGTCGTCCAAATCTCTTTTAAAATCTGGCTCTAATACTGGTCCTCCCATCTCTTCCCTGGTGACTTCTGTTTCTTCTTCTGTCACATCATCAGGTAAGTTCTACCGCAAATCCGCTCTGCATTAAACAGTGGAATTCCCTTTTCACTTTTAATGTTAACGTCCTTCCTTTTAATTTCACGGCAAGTGGTCTTGCCTTTTCTAAATGCTAAATCTGTCCTTCCGACAACCATTTATTTTTCGATTTCTTCATATTTTTCGTGCAGCCATTTCGCCTTAGCTTACCTGAACTTTCTGTTTATTTCATTCCTAAGTGACTTGTATTTCTGTATTTCTGAATGTCGCTGAACGTTATTTATTTCTTACTTCGTCGATGAACTGAATTGTTTCTTCTGTTAACCAGTGCATCTTCGCAGTTACCTTCCTTAACCTTCGTAACTATGTTTGTCTGTCCAGTATCTGTGATTGACCTTTTTATAGATGTCCAATCGTCTTCACCTGAAATGCCTACTGTGGTATTCCTTGTCACAGTATTCATATCCTTAGGGAACTTCAAACGCATCTCCTCATTCCACAGTATTTCGATATCCCACCTCCTTCCACACCGATTCTTCCGGCTGCTTCTCTTGAACTTCAGTCTACTCTTTATCATTACTAAATTGTGATCTGAGTCTGTATTAGCTCTTGGGTACGCGTTACTGTCCAATATCTGATTTCGGAATCTCTGCCTGACCATCATGGAATCTAACTGGATCATTCACGTATCTTCCGTGCTTTTCCAAGTATACCTCCTGCTCTTGCAATTCCTGAATAGTGTATTCTCTATTACTAGCTGGAATTTATTGCAGAACTCAATTAGTCTTCCTCCTCTCTCATTCCTATTAACAAGCTCACATTCTCCCGTAACCCTTCCCTACACTCCATCCCCTACAACCACATTCCAATACACCATGATTATTAGATTTGCATCTCCCTGTATGTATCGAAGTACCCGTTCAATATCATTATGTACTTTCTCTGTCTATTCAGTGCCGTCGATTCTGACGAGAACAACCCTGTCACTGAACTATTCACAGTAACTCATTCTCTGCTCTGCCTTCCCATTCATAACAAATTCTAATCCCGTTAAGTATACTATTTGCTGCTGCTGTTCATATTAACCAGTATTCATCTGACCAGAAATCCTTGTCTTCTTTCCATTTCACTTCACTGACACCGATTATATCTGGATTGAGCCTTAGCATTTCCATTTTCAGATTTTCTAGCTCCCCTAAGAGGTTCAAAGTTCTGACATTCCACTCGCAGACTCGTAGAACGTTACCCTTTTGTTGGTTATTCAATCTCTTTCTCAAGGTCACCTCCCCTATGGCAGCCCCTCCTAGAGAACCGAATGTGGGACTAATCGAAATTATCTACAGTACAGAAATGGGATGATTTAGAATGTCAATCGATGCACGGTACGTTGCCTGAATGTTCATCAAGTCAGGAACGTATGCATTCAGCCCTGAGAACGTTGCAGTGTTATCTTGGAATACAGGAATATCCACATCATAGTGTCCTAACTCATTCTTAAGGTATAGAAGAAAAGGCAGCGCTACGTCAACGACAGTAACGAAATACACATCTTGATTTATGCTCACTGTAACATGAATGGGTGGACTCAACTCAAGGCACGAAAAACGCACTCAGAACATCGTAAAACCATCTCCGACGTGAACTACACTAAGACTTCGGCACGTCTAATTCTCAGATACAGACACCAAAATCTTCTCCAAACAGTATTTGTGTATCAGAGCCAAAAATTCCGCTATCCATATCACCTGTAACGTTCAGAGAAGTAACTGTTTATCCTGCTTGCAACATATTACTGATATTTGTTTTTATGAGCATTAGGCTGTGGCGCAAGGCATAATTCATGCGTATCATTTCATCTTCCAGTGTCGGAGACGTCATCAGAAGCTTTAACAGCGCAAAGAAACTCAGCAAGGTGAACTGTTTACCTACGCAATGGTCAATTCGTGACGTCTTCAGATTGCTGCCTACAGTCACGGAGTCACGTAGCCGTATACTACGGTGCTTCCTGTGGGAGGAGATGGCTAATTTCATTCCCTCTTCTTTTCTATTGAATTTGTTTTTGTGATTTTGTATTTCTATGCCATCTCTGTACATCCTAGCGTAGTAATTATTACATCTTGCTAAAACCGCAGTATGAGGGAAACGAATCTGGTGTTTTCCCGGTCCTAGTCCGTTTGATCGTTTTTTGTTATTTTTTTTTTGGTTCCTATGCGAAGAATTATCCCTTCGACTATGGCCTAAAGACCATAAAAAATAAAAAGGAAATATCAAGCTCAGAGTCCCGACACGGTACACAGCTTTAATCTGTCATGAGTTAGAATTTTGGAAACAGACAGCTGATGCACAAGGAACATATCTGAGGGGTCACAATAATACGGTGAATATTCGGAGAAGGTCTGATGGAAAATACGATGATCCAGCATTGAGTAGGAGTAGCATATAATATCGTTTCCAACAGAGGAAAGTCATTTTGAGCGTCATAAATCAATGAAACGTTGCCTGATTTCTCTCGATCCATAGAAAATAACGCTCCAAATTTTTCAAATGTCATATGTAACACAAAGCATGAGTGTACCCCTTCCATTCCAAGCAATTTCTTTAGTAATGTTAATGATAGGGAATTTATAAATTAGATTTTCCGTTCCCTGAAATGTTTTCTTTTTGGCAGTTACTGCCTTTCCCATGTCACTGCGTCGATTTACCTTCTCGATGTCAAAGATTACCTTATGTCTAAGTTGCGGACATTGAACGAGGCCGAATGTTCGGCCTTAGTGAGTGGTGTCGTTGCGAAACTGCGGCTTGTACTAGGGATAATGTTATTACTGCGTTGCGTGTTGAGAATGTGTGGGTTGGAAAGTATCAGACGAGTCGTAAACACTCCAGAGAACCTCGAAAAGCGAGACCCGCGCGGAATTACGCAACAACTATTTCCACTCTCAACTTGTTACACTGTTAGCCTCAGTGGCCATTTATACTGTATATCCGCGACCTCGCACACTCGCCACTCGCACCTTATTTAAAGCACCGACAGTCCCAGTATATTTCTCGCAGTAACAGGCGTCGCAGTTGGGACGGTATTGTGTTAATGAGCTATTCCAGTACCTTTGGTCATATTGTATAAAATCGGTTTAAGGATGTGCAGTAACAGGTTTCTGAGCCACTAACTTATTTTGTGTTGAGACAGATGCCACCACTAGCTCACCAATCACTCCTCTGGTTACTGTAAACGAGGCAGTAGGCAACAGCGAAGCAGCTTCATTCAAGTTGTTCCGTACAGACCTTGATAAGGCTATGAAATGTCGCAGAAATCTTATTTTGATTACGCTACGGAATACAGTAACGCTCACGTGGAAACAAATGACAGGGATCTGCCCGATAATTCTTTGAAAGCTAAGCGCAGACTTATTTTCGTAACCGATTCAAAAGGCAAGTCGTAAGGCTATAAAACGTAAATAACAGTAACCCTGGAGCTAAGCTATTCGAATAATGCTGAAATAATTAACTGAAAGAGGTAGTACCTACTTGGCAGCACAGCTACACAAAAATGAGAGTTCATCTCATCACGCGGTGTGTCACAAATTTCCAGATATTCTGATATAAAAGCACTTACATTGATTGCATGCTTATTGTTCACAGTACTGATGGTAACAATAGCTTGAGTAATTTGGTTGGTCTCAAAAGATGTAATAAACTTACAAAGAAACGAGACACAAATAATTCTAGCTAACGAAAAGTCGAACAAACGCCTGAGGTGCCAGTGAAATTTCACTTATGCTGTAAAGCACTGCGTCAGGTGTAGTGTGGTTCGATATGTCACTATTGATGAGAAAAAACGTCAAGTTCAAAAATGGTTCAAACGGCTCTGAGCACTATGGGACTTGACATCTGAGATCGTCAGTCCCCTAGAACTTAGAACTACTTAAGCCTAACTAACCTAAGGACATCACACACATCCATGCCCAAGGCAGGATTCGAACCTGCGACCGTAGCGGTCGCGCGGTTCCAAACGGAAGCGCCTAGAACCGCTCGGCCACAACGGCCGGCAAAACGTCAAGTGCTCCAGCAGCCCACCGAGGCGTTTAACCTGCAATGTGTGGATGGCATACCACAGGCCGCATGTAGTCGTACAGAGAATGGATATCAGTGGTGAGATTCGCTGATGACATTGCGATCCTCAGGGAAAATGAAGAAGAATTACACGATGTCGTGATTGGAAAGAACAGTCCGATGAGCACAGAATAAGGATGGAGAGTAAACCGGAAAATGACGAGAGTAATGAGAAGTAGAAGAAATCAAAATAACGAGAAACTTAACATCAAAACTGGTGGTCACGAAGTAGACGAAGTTAAGGAATTCTGCTACCTTGGGAGCAAAATGTCCCTTGATAGATGGAGCAAGGAGGACATAAACGGCAGACGAGCGCAGGCAAAGAGGACATTCCTGGCAAAGAGAAGTCAATTGGTATCAAACATAGGCCTTAATTTGAGAAAGAAATTGCTGAGAATATACGTTTGGTGCGCTGCATTTTATGGTAGTGAATGATGGATAGTGGGGAAACCGGAACAGACGATAATCGAAGCGTTTGAGATGTGTTTCTACAGAAGACTGTTGAAAATCAGGCGGACTTACAAGGTAAGGAATGAGGAGGTTCTCCGCAGACCAGGCGAAGGTAGGAACATACGGAAAACACTGACAAGAAGAGAGAACAAGATGATCGAACATGTGTTACTCATTCAGGGGATAACCTCCATGGTAGTAGAAGGAACTGGTGAGGGTAAGAACTGTAAATGAAGACAAAGGTTGGAATGCATCCAGCACGTAACTAAGGGCGTACGGTGCAAGTGCTAGTCTGATAGTCTGATATGAACAGGTTGCAGCAGGAGAGGTATTCGTGGCGCGATCCATCAAACCAGTCAAAAGACTCATAACTCATAAAAGAGAAGGGTGAGATCCATCTAACTTAACCAGAGGACACATTATTCATGTGACCGACAATCTACACATACAGCAAGAAGCAACTGTTCGCAATAAACGAAAGTTGGTAGGCATATTTCATCATCTGAAATACACTACTGGCCATTAAAATTGCTACACCACGAAGATGACGTGCTAAAGACGCGAAATTTATCCGACAGGAAGAAGATGCTGTGATATGCAAATGATTAGCTTTTCAGAGCATTCACACAAGGTTGGCACCGGTGGCGACACCTACAACGTGCTGACGTGCTGCATCACAGACAGGAGCGCCTGCGATGGTGTGTTCAACGACGAACCTGGGTGCACGAATGACATAACGTTATTTTTTCGGATGAATTCAGGTTCTGTTTACAGCATCATGATGGTCGCATCCGTGTTTGGCGACATAGCGGTGAACGCACATTGGAAGTGTGTATTCGTCATCGCCATACTGGCGTATCACCCGGCACGATGGTATGGGGTGCCACTGGTTACACGTCTCGGTCACCTCTTGTTCGCATTGACGACAGTTTGAACAGTGGACGTTACATTTCAGATGTGTTACGACCCGTGGCGCTGCCCTTCATTCAATCCCTTCGAAACCCTACATTTCAGCAGGACAATGCAGGACCGCATGTTGCAGTTCCTGTACGGGCCTTTCTGGATACAGAAAATTTCGACTGCTGCCCTGGCCAGCACATTCTCGAGATCTCTCACCAATTGAAAACGTCTGGTCAATGGTGGCCGAGCAAGTGGCTCGTCACAAGACGCCAGTCACTACTCTTTGATGAACTGTGGTATCGTGTTGAAGCTGCATGGGCAGCTGTACCTGTACACGCAATCCAAGCTCTGTTTGACTCAATGCCCAGGCGTATCAAGGCCGTTATTACGGCCAGAGGTGGTTGTTCTGGGTACTGACTTCTCAGGACCTATGCACCCAAATTGGGTGGAAATGTAATCACATGTCAGTTCTAGTATAATATATTTGTCCAATGAATACCCGTTTATCATCTGCATTTCTTCTTGGTGTAGCAATTTTAATGGCCAGTAGAGTATGATGTCTGTTTAATTTTTGCACAGTCGCATAAGAGGGCGCTGGTAGCTCTAAACATACGCCGTTACGTTGGCTACCTTTGAGAATGAACATTGTGAGTTAATGTTAGTCAAGAATGCCTTCAACGCGACAAAGGCGCCATTATCAGCACCTCACTGGGTTTCATTGGTTCGTGTAATACGGGTACGAGAAGATGGATGTTCCTTCTGGGATAGTGGAAGAAGACTCGGCCGGCATGTAGCCAATGTACATGATTATTGGCAGCGGTAGTCACGATAATATACGTTCGCAAGAAGTCCGGGCTCCAGACGGCCACGTGGCACAATCGAGAGGGAAGACCATCGTATTCGGCGTATGGCTCCGGCTCACCTGCAGCAGCAACAGCAATTTGAGCAGAAGTTGGCGCCACAGTGACAAACTGAACTGCTACAAATCGGTTACTTCAAGGACAGCTCCGAGGCAGACGCCCTGTAGCGTGCATTTCATTGAGACCAAACCACCGCCATTTGCGACTTCAGTCATGTCAAGCGACAACTCATTGGAGGTCAGAGTGGAGGTCTATGATGCCGGCGTGTTGGCTAGGAGGAGGCAGGTTGAGGGCCTGCAAACAACGTTTCTGGGTGCTTGACATGTTGGACGTACACCTGGAGGAGCGATTTAGTATGACAACTGGAGCACTCTCGTGGTTATCCCACGCACCCTGACTGCATATCTGTACGTCAGTCTTGTGATTCTACCTGCTGTGCTGCCATTGATGAACAGCATTCCAAGGAGTGTTTTTCAACAGGATAACGCTCGGACACACACCACTGTTGTGAGTCACCAAGCTCAACAGAATATCGACATGTTCAATGGGCTTCCTCGTTCACCAGATCTGTCTGCAATCGAGCACATATGAGACATCGTTGGACGACAACTCCCGCATCATCCACAAACAGCATTAACCGTCCCTGTAGTGACCGATGCATTGCCACAGGCGTGGAACTCCATCCCACAAGCTGGCAACCCGCACCTGTACAACACAAAGCATGTAAGTTTGCCTGCCTGCATTCAACATTCTGGCGGTTACAACGGTTATTAATGTGCCAGCATTTCATATTTGCAGTGCCTTATTCCGCGCGTACATTGACCTGTGAACTTGCAATGTTAATCACTTACATATGTTACCAAGATACATGTATTCCCGAAACTTCATTACCCTACATTAATAATTTTTTGGTGTTGCGTTTTTTTACGTCACTGTATTATCAAGGGGCTAAAACGGTGCTCGGTGCAAGGTGCACTGTCTCAGTTGCAGATTGTCTGTTTAATGGCTTGCAGGTCCAGTAAAATTGTAATGTCTCATATAACTACTGATAGAATTTAAAAATAAAAGTGCTGTCATTATCTGTTATCTACTCCTTAAGAGGTATAATCTTACGTTACAGGTTTAACACACTAAAGTTAGGTACTGTTTACATGTAGGCACTGTTTACATGTCTTGAGGCAGGAGAAATCACTGCCCGAAAATTGCTCAGAATGTATTCATACATTGTTTGAGAATTAGAGCCATCAGCGACTTCCAATTAACTTTAAAAATCGCAAAATCTTGTACATGGCTGCACGTTCAGAGACCGTGAATAGTTACAATTGAAAGAAAATCAGCCCTCGGTCACTATTTTTAACAAATTAACCTGGTTTCGACACTGCTAGGAGTGTCTTCTTTGGAATTTAAAACAAAGAATGGTCTATATTCTATAACATTTTTGTATTATATAACATTTTTATTCATAATTCTGTGACCATATTGTAGAATATAGACCATTCTTTGTTTTAAATACTGAGGAAGACACTCCTAGCAGTGTCGAAACCAGGTTAATTTGTTAAAAATAGTGACCGAGGGCTGATTTCCTTTCAATTGTAACTTTAAAAATGATTCCGAACATTTCCGAAACTTTTCTCGCTGACATCCCAGACAAAATAATGAAACGAAAAAATTCATCGCTCATTCCATTTTCCCTGTTCATGCAGTGAGGCTTCAGCACCAAGCATGACGTTATATTTACTACAACTTTTCTACTAAATTTATTCCAACAACTTTTGCAGACAGTTTTCACAAGTACCACTGAATGTACCAGCAAAATTATATCATTGTGTGACACGTGGTTCAGGAAACATGAGGGTTAATGCTTGGGAGTTCGCTTCATTAATGAACCCGTGGTCTTTGTGGTTACGGCAGAAGTGAAGATTCCTCAAAGCGTCAGGGATATTTTGCGATGTTTCACCTTTGAACAAAGCTATTTTCACAAAATCAAGTACAAATAAGAAGAAAGGAAGTTATAATAACGAAGTATACCACTGGAATTTACATAACCTGAAAAATACATATAGTGAAGACGCAGAACATTGATATAAAGTATTAAACAAAGAAGTTACACACAAAATGAGAACACGTTTGAAAGTTACGTAATGTACGTTCATCTACGTGACATCAACATGAAAACTTCGCAATTCACACTGAAGTCTTTGGCAGAGGGTTCACAGGAACACTCAGAGACCATTTCTCGACCGTTCCACTCTTGAACAGCATATTGGAATGTGTCTGCCAGTTTAGTGTAGCAGAAGTGACGTCAGCGCCGAATGTCTCATTACACGTAGCAGCAGTGAAAAGTGTAAAGTGATTTGTGGTAGTGTTGAAAAATGTTCAAATGTGTGTGTAATCTTATGGGACTTAACTGCGAAGGTCATCAGTCCCTAAGCTTACACACTACTTAACCTAAATTATCCTAAGGACAAATACACACACCCATGCCCGAGGGAGGACTCAAACCTCCGCCGGGACCAGTCACACAGTCCATGACTGCAGCGCCTGAGTCCGCTCTGCTAATCCCACGCGGCTGGTAGTGTTAATCGGGTGTCCGCGAGCTCAATAGAATGCGGTTCTCTTTACAAAACTGTCCTCACGCAGCAATTTTCGTGGTAGGACGACCAGAAGCACCAATACAGCTCCCTAAGGAACCAAAACATTGCTTCATGGGACACATATAGGATCCAGCTGGCCTCGACAGGCGTTCAGTTATTTTCCGTTGATACTCGACCTGTGTGGCATAAGGCTTTGCCTTGTAGGATAAATCATCAGCTGTTATGCTGGAATGGAGTCAATGAGAAAGTCACCTTTATGCATCTGAGGCAAATTTATCCGTAAGTTATATCCCTTTTCTTTATATCTTCTATTGATCAAATTGCTTGTTACGGCATTCTATCTCTAGTATGTCCTTACATTTCTTCTTCCAGTGCGTTTATAATTGAGATTTTTTACCTGGAATCTTTCTGCATCCATACAGTCTACATGCTCCTTCCATACCTTCATTTCCTCCATTTTGTTTTATTTTCCCGTTCAGATTACATATTCTATATTCCTACGTTACATCTTCATTTATTTCTCTCGTATCTCCTTCCACCCTTCTTAGAAACCTCTTTTCGTGAGCCTTAGTGTCTTGTTGTTACCTGTGCTTCAATTGCCCCAGTAAGGTTTGGTACTGCTATGATCTTGTAAAACTTCAGCTGGGTTTCTTTCCTGACTTTATTCTGCAAACTTTTTTACAATCGTTCCACATATGGAAGTAAGTTTATTTAATTTTTGGTCCACTCCATGGCAACATTTAAATGTTTAACTTGGTAAAAAGGTTTGATTATTCAAGACTACTAGCAGTATGCCTGAGGTGCCATCACTTCCGTTTTATCTGCAGGTAATTTTAGGTTTCAGTCTTGTATGTAACTAAAATGACTCGTTCCACATCATTACGATTAATGATATAAATGATCCATGGAACGTGAAACTAACTATCTAACTGAGGCTATCTGCTGCAACTTACGGTCTCCCATCTGAAGATCATCTTCATTCTCCGCAATCAGCGTTAGCTCATCTGCATGTGGGATTGAATTTAGTCTAGTGTCACGGTCTAAAACCAGTTATTTTTTGATTCACCATTTTCCTTTTAGTAATGATTTCATCTGTGTACATATTGAAGAGTGCTGGGGAGTGCAGCATCCTTGTCTTACTCCTTTGTTAGAGTTCAATAGCCCCGTGATTATATTACGAATGTCTATAACAGTCTCGGTGTTCGAGCATAGATCCGTTAACAGTGTTTATGCCTTTTCAAAATATACGATAGAAGATAGGTTTCTTATTAAATTCTCGCCTCTTTTGTAGAACTTGTTGTAGTGTAAAAACATTGTCATTAGTTGATCAGATCTTCTTAAAACTTGATTCTTCTTCAGATATCATTTTCTTCATGACAGTTTTTAGGGTTTTGGCATATAGTTCATTAAATTAATAAAGCCATTAATTTAGTGTGAACAGGGATCTCGCAAGGTGCATTTCTATAACCAGAAGCAAGTTTTCTATACTTTACAATCTATGCACGCTACACCTCTGAAAGACACGCCATAGTGACGTGGCCGCCGCTTCCATCCGGCGTGAGAGCGATGCGGCACTCTGTGGACCGTGATGCTATCTTTCCTGGATATTTGCTGGCTCTCCACTGCAGCCAGCACTATCCATGAATATGTATGAGCACGGCTGCTGCAGCTCGGGGAATATTAACGGTAGATGGACGATATAGGCTGTAAATGAGCAGGTAGCAGCTCGTAAGGTCCTGCTGGAGTAGCAACGGGCAAAGTAAGCGGAACAGCTACGAAAGGACACGCAGCTTTAGGAGAACCTCCCCATTCACTGGAACTCATATGTTCCTAAACTTACAGAGTCAGGCCTTGTGAACTGAATGTTTTCCTTTACTGTTTATTTCTTTACACAATTTTAATATGAATAGCCAAGACGTCCGAAGCTTCAATTTCAAATAAATGAGTTTCTTTGTGCATCGCGGCTATGTTTTATAATAAAATTTCTAGATCGGACGGTCATAGATAAGTCAAGGAAAAAATAGTTTTATTCTAAATATATCTACCGAACCCTTGAGGGTAAAAATATACATATCGACGTTTTGTAGAAAATCTAAACTTGTTCAAATGGCTCTAAGCACTATGGTACTTAACATCTGAGGTCATCAGTGCCCTACTCTTAGAACTACTTAAACCTAACTAAGGACATCACACACACCCATGTCCGAGACAGGATACGAACCTGCGACCGTAGCAGCAGTGCGGTTCCGGACTGAAGCGCCTAGAACCGCTCGGCCACAGCGACCGTCCCTTAGCTTGTATAACTATCAATAAGACCATGGGAGTTTAGATGTGCAGTTCTGCCTTTACTGTTTTATTACAATGGGCATACTTCGTTCACTGTATTTTAGTATTTGTTTTCTTTCGTTCCGTGTTTTATGCGATGTTTCATTTTTTATACATTTTTATAAGGGGTGGTCAAAAAACTTTGTAATGTAATTCAACACAAAAAAAGCGCATTACCTGTTTGTATCGCCTCAACTTATTATCGATTTTTATGTTCTGTCCTGTCAAGTCAGTGAGTTTGCTACGCCCAACCGACCGCTGAATCGCTGCGTGCGGCAAAGATAACAACTACTCTGGAGCTGGCCACTGCGAATGGTTACTGGCGACAGATAAGAAGAAATACTTATTGTTAAATGAGAATTAGCGTAATGTGTTTATTTACAGAGAATGGTTCTTTTAGAATTCGACTTCAGTATCTGAGTATTGTTGTGGTAGTGAGCCTCAAGAGAGATTATCTCAAGAGTGTGATGAGATCAGATCACAGGTACGATACGTGAATTAGTCTGCAGCGGGAATAGAACTCAACAGTGTTCAAAGCAATTCTAATTCGTTCAGAAAGATATTTTGAGAAGATTAGCGTCTTGTGTAGAAAGTGATTATTTGGCCGATTTTGGTAGTGTAAAATCTCAAGGTATAGGAAAAGCTCCAATTTATTGAAGTGTGAAATTAGTTTCTTCTGTTATGGCGTAAAGTCAAGCGCCGGCAGGCCAGTCGGGAACAACAGAGAAGGGATGGCTGTGAGAAAATGTCAGCCAATCGAACGCTGGCCGACCCCTCTTCAGGACGACAACGCAACAGCAGCGGCCCCTATGTGAAGAAGACTTAAGCGCCGCGACCGGCTGGTAGTGGTGCAGTTGGATAGCAGCTTCAAGACTAGGGTCTTGGATAGAAGCGTCAACGTTCGTTACTTCGCTTGTACACTCTACGTAACACGGGCTTGGAAATGTTTATACTGAAGAATATTTAATATTTCGTATGTCGCCCTTTGCTTGTGACACATCTGTGTAATTGTCAAAATTAAGTATTATCATTTACTTTCTGTAGTAAAACTCATTAATACGATTTGTTTTTTAATGTTTGTCTAGCGAATCTAGTAAGCAGGTTTCCCAGACACCACATATTTGACGACGAGCATGGAGACATAAAATCTCCTATTTGTGATTAATGATGCGTTGTGTTGCTTAATAGTCACGCGTTTGTACGCGAACCGTGTTTCAATAATTTTGAGAGATTTTTCGTTGGCTGGCGTATGTGAAGAGACGTGTTCACGTGAAGTCGTTTAGTTGTTTTGTGGTTGAGGATTAAAGTGCGCGCTAAGGGATAGTAGCGGTGCATTCCATTATTGTAGTTGAATAGATGTACGCAAGCACTGAGGAATAGTGACTTGGCGATACTCGGTTAGGATATATTGTATGACTTCGGCGTGAGCGTCGTAATATAGTAAATTCCGGAAATCTCGTTGTATGCACTGAATTCGTAGTCTATATTAAAGAGAACGGTCTCCATACGTAATGGTTATTTACTGAGAAGCAGTCTGAAGTGTATTGCGAGTTTGACAGCTTTTCCCTTTGTCCCTAAATGGCAAATTAAGAACCATTTATTAGATCACTAAGTACTGTGTTTTGAGTTTTGAATATTAGTGGGTCGCAGAAGTAACGCCTGAAGTTGCTGAGCTTTGTTTGATTATTTGAAGTTCATATAGTTGAAAAGTGGCAGTGACACTCAGGTTTTCTTTATTGTTATTACATTTCCTCTTAGTGGGGTTTTGAATAGAGAACCAGCACTCGTAAAGTGAAACGCTGACGTGTACTTGCAAACGAAGTAATTGCAAGGAATAAAGAATTTGCTGTTTTAAACTGAAAAAGTCTGTACTCGACTTGTTCTTTATCACTAAACTGTTACAAGAAAAATTATCAAAAGTTTATTTCAAAACAGACTAATATTTCGAATATCTCTTTTCGTACCAAAGTAAATCCAAAGGCTATACTGGTAAATTGGTAAATACAAAGTTCAAACCAATTAAATCCCTAAAGAGAGGGTAATAGTATTTTTCAGTGAATAACTTGCAACGATAAGAAAGTTAACTAATCTTTATTTGAACAGGGAAAGTAAGTGATTAATTATTCATGAAAAGTTCTTCCATTTAATTCTGAAAGGTTGAGATTGACGAAATTATTAAGATAAAATTTCAATAGAGTCAAGGATACTGTTGTAGCAAGGCGCTACTTGTAGAGGTTATCGTTGATTGACAACGAAAGATAAACAATATTAAATTATATCATTGACTTGTGAGCGTATTCTCCAATTTACGTTAAAATTTATAACGTTCACACTGAATGATGAAGCTTTAAAAGAGGAACAACTACAACAGGCAACGAATCTATATTACGTATTCATCAGTTATAAACGAAAGCTGTCGTTTCTGCAACTACGATGCTAAGAAAGGGGGTAGTTGTACTGTCAGAGCAAACAGAGTAAGCTTCGCTATAGGTTGTTGTTACTAGTGAAGTAAGTATATCATTCCTACTACCCGTAGACTTAGTATTTTTCTGGTGATTGATACTAACTTTGGCAACGGCCTTGCCGCAGTGGATACATCGGTTCCCGTCAGATCACCGAAGTTAAACGCTGTCGGGCGTGGCCGGCACTTGGATGGGTGACCATCCGGGCCACCATGTGCTGTTTGCCATTTTTCGGGGTGCACTCAGCCTCGTGATGCCAACTAAGGAGCTACTCGACAGAATAGTTGCGGCTCCGGTCAAAGAAAACCATCATAACGACCAGAAGAACCGTGTGCTGACCACACGCCCCTCCTATCCACATCCTCAGCTGAGGATGACACGGCGTGCGGATGGTCCCGATGGACCACTTGTCGCCTGAAGACGGAGTGCTAGTTTCTAGATGCTAACTTTCGTGGTAGTTTATCTTTTGAACATAGTGAACGCTGTTAGTCAGATGTTACCGCTGATCCCACTGTACCACGAAAAGTGTTACTGTGTCCATCCTTTTGTACATAGAGATGTGATTTGTAGCATGAGAAGCTGAATATCAAACCTAATATGACGTCACTGTGTTGGTACAGACGATTTTTTCAAGTCACAGAGATTACGTCGTTGACTGTATGCAAGGTCTTGACAGTACAACTTATTGTAGTATTATGAGAGAGAGCTACTTTGTATGATGTTCCTTTTCGCCTACTTATTGCAGTGTTGTTAGAACCCGTTCACACAGTATATCTGCTTCGAGTTAGTGGTATCTAAAGGACGGCGCAGTACAACTCCCGTTCCAAGGCCGTACGGTCCAGATTCGGTATGCTAATCACGCAAAATCACCGTGAGCATTGACCCATCGGTGTCCTCCTGCGTGAAGAAGTCGGTAACTACTTGCTGCACATCCTCGACCGACAGGAATCGTCGACTGTTCAAGACCCTTTCTGAGGTACCGAAAGCGGGATGACCGCATGCTCAGAGATGCGGACTATCGGGCGGGCGCTGGAGTATCTCCCAACTCCCAACAGAGTTGAAGTAACTTCTGCGTTGCGACATTTGCGATATGGGGACGTATGTGATCACGAAACAGCGACAGCACCCTTGTCGAAGTTTTTCACCACGTTTCGCCTTAACTGTACGCCGTAATCTCTACAGCGTTAAGCAGTAACGCTACACAGTGATGGAGACACCAGGTTGTTCGTAACGGCCGAGGTTCGCATTACAGATCGCGCATAGTGTTAGGCCACACGCTCAGTTTGTTAGCAGACGTATGCTATAAAAAGACTGAGTATTTGCCTGATTGATTACTGCGGTGAGAAGATTGGTAATGTGGTTTGTATGATGTGCAGTACCAAATGATGAGTTAACGAATGAATCAGCTCTCAAACTAATTCAGTAGGTAACCACTATATGGAATTCAACGCTCTGTATGACTGAAAGATTTTTGCGGCTACGTCCAGTGATTAGTAATGTCATCAGTTGCCATGCTAGTACACCATTTACGTTAACAGCAGCAGACATTGTAAATCTGGGAGATGTATGTGGTTCATACCATTATGAGGTCTATAGAAGTGGCTACTCTTGTAATTTGAGTAGAAAAGAACGTCGTAATCAGTAAAGTAATGCCTATAACTAACAGACTGAATATCAAAATATTTGGCACACAACCATTATATAGCACCTAAGAGACAATCTTAAGAGTAACTTCATACCAGAAATCAAACTGCGCTTGCTACATTTTACCATAGGAGCTATCTCAGCGTTGTTCGACCCTGGGTTCAAGAACATACACCTTCAATATGCTTTAGCGCGTTTGAAAGTAACTAAATCATCAAGGATTTCCTTGCAGCTGTTTAGGCGAACGAAGATGAATGTTCGGCTTAGGTTTATTGGGAGAATTTTGGGAAGTGTATATAGGACACTATCGCGACAAATTCTTGAGTACTTCTCGAGTGTTTGGGAGCCATACCAGGTTAGATTAAAGAAAGACATCGGAGCAATTCAGAGGCGGCTGCTGGATGTGTTAATGGTATCTTCGAACAACACGCAAGTGTTACGGAGATGCTTCGGGAACTGAAGTGGGAATCCCTGGATGGAATACGACTTTTTTTTCAAGGAACAGTGTTGAGAAAATTTACAGTACCGGCATTTCAAGCTGACTGCTAGAGGACTCTGTTGCCTCCAACATACATTGCACGTAAAGACCACGAAGATAAGATACGAGAAATTAGGGCCCACACGGAGGCATGTAGACAGTCGTTTTCCCCTTGTTTCTGATTGCGAGTGGAACAGGAAAGGAAACGACCACTAGTGGTCGGGATAGCCACCCTCAAGCGCCATAAGGTAGATTGCGGATTTTCATGTTTCCAAAACTTAAATATCACCTTCGAGGACTTCACTTAATAGCGATGAAGCAGTGCAAGTAGAAGTGAGAGTGTGGGTCCGTCAACAAAGTCAAACGATCTATAGCAACAGTATTAAGAAATTGGTCTCTCGCTGGAAGAAATGTTTCGTCAACAGATTGACTATGTTGGGAAATAAATACATAGAGATGAAGAATCAAGATGTAGAATGTTAATAAAGTTAGTTTTATTTAAAAAGCCTTAAGAGTTTTCACATAAAAAATTCGGAGGATTTACTTTTCAGCACGCCCTGATATTACCAAATGGCAGTTGCAGTTCGTCTATCTAAAGTTTTCCAAGGGAAGCAAAAATCTGATTTTCAGTAGTTCGCGTAATTACTGACCGAACTTAAAAATTTAAAATGCTGTCATAATCAGCTCATTTAGAGATATAAACTTACGTTAAAGGTTTATCATAATAAGCAAAGTACTAACGTTAGAAGCTGTGTATATGTCATGGGGGCATGTTACTCACGGTGTGCAAATACCCGGACCATATTCATCCACCGTTTGACAATGAGAGCACTTAGCCACTTTCAACAAACTTTACTAGTAATTTCGAACCTTTTCCAACCCCACAAATTAAAGACGAAATATTGTTCGCTTTCTACATATTCGGTGTTCAAGCAGTGAAATCTTAGCACCAGAAAGAAATTTCCCTTTATTACTTCTTCACTACAAACTACATTCACAACAAATTTTCAGAGAGTATCCACAAACACCGCCGGATGTACCTGCTAAATTATGTTGTCCGATACATAGTTAAGAAGATATCATGTTGAGATAGGTGAAAAACTTACTTATCTTAAAATGGACCTATTGAAGTTCTATTATTTAAGGTAGTATGAAAGTAATCCATAAATTTGAAAAGAACATCAATAAATAACGAACTATTTTACAACTAATCAGAGAAATGTACTAAATTGTTTCTTATAATTAAGGAACACATTTTTAAGTGCTAAAAAATTTTAAAATATTTTATTTTTTATCTAGGGAATATGTAAGAAATTTGCAAAAAAATTCAAAAATATTTTCTTCCAATATTACAAAACTGTACATATTTCACTCACCAGCCATGGTAACGCAGTGACGGATTGAAATAACTAGCTGTTGCAGTGAACCTCGAAAATTTCCTCCAAGTTTTCCATCACAAACCGATGTTGCTTGTCATGAAAGAATGTACGATACCGGGGAAAGAACCTTTCAAAATCACATGGTGATAGTTTTGTTTATTTCGTCAAAGGAATGTCCCTTCCTGGTTTAGGTTTTCCATGATTTCCCTAAATCACTTCAGGCAAATGGCGGGATGGTACCTTTGAAAGGACAGGGCCGACTTCCTTCCCCATCCTTCCCTGATCCAATTGGACCGATGACCTTTCTGTTTGGTTCTCTCCCCCGAATCAACCAGCCAATCAACCAATGAAATGTCACTGGCACACATATGATCAGTTTCGTTTACGTCTAGGTTCCCTTAAAAACAATTATACGAATTTCACTATTTTTTCAACACACTTTTAAATTACTGTTTAATAGCTTCCACGTTTTGGCTTTTGAGCGAACTAAGTTTTTTCTCAGTGTCATGCACCTCATTAACTGCCTTATTTAGCAAGCTGGTTGATCTTTCAAATTTTTCTGGTATAGGGAAACAAAAATCTCAAAATTGCAGATAGATGAGTTTTGAAGAATTTAAACTCAAGAAGCGTCATTCTTATTTAGTTCATCAATGGAGTATTTAAATTTTTCAAATTCGTCTTTATAATGCACTGCTGCTTCCAACCATGTCCCCCAACGAGTAACTATAGCTCTTAGTGTAAGTGCAAGACCTGGATTTTTGGCTCTGAAGAAATCATTACTTATTAGAGCTTTTAGAAACATCTTTTTGCAGTTTGAGAGTAATTTGTCCATTTTAGGACATAATGTACGTGTCTGCTCAGACAGTCTGTGTAAACTATGTATTACACGCGTCTTTAACTTCTGTATTCCTGTCCTCTTCAGTTGCGTGTTACGGGGTGTTGATAACTTTTACTTTTGGATCGTCTGACTATAACTGAATGAAATACGATTTTCGTCCCATAGGAACTGTGCTGTGAGGTTCGGAAAACAAAAGCCCAAATGGCAATGGTAAGAACAGCGCCAAAACTCGAACAAAAACACAATATGTAGAACATCGTCCACGGAACTTGCCATTGAAGATGCCTTGCAAAAAATAAAGGCGAAACGCGTACTGAACGAAAATTGTGTGTCATTCAGTTGTAGTTAGACAGTCCAAAAGTAAAAATTGTCAACATTTCGTAACATGTATTACACAGGCAATGTATATGTCGTCTCGGAAGGTTACAGAAGAGGGCTTGGCTGCCTCCTTCATACAAAGCAGCATCCGTAAGTAAGTGTGAAACACTATCATATTCCACTTCATCCGGCCATAACAACTGCAGGGATTCATTGAATAAGCACAACATTCTTACGTGATTCGATGCTGATATTTCTTTAAATATTTCTTTGAATATCAATAGAAAACACCGCGTCGGAACTATTTCATCGTTCTCTACAGCTACCACAACATTTCCCATCTTCCTACCGCTCGATGCTGGTAATTCGTCATTGCCTCCCATTTTTTTAAAATTCTGCTCTATTCTTTCCTAACATTTCTTCGTAATAGGCAGGGACATACAATTTTCTTAATGTTGATTCTCCTGGTGTTTCAGAATTTGTGTACTTCGTAAGAAAACTTCTGACTGGTGGATTTCTCAATATTTATAATAGAATATTATACGAAAGGAATGTGTTGCATAAATATGCATAATATTCGTAACTTTTTGAAACTAGCCTAAAAGAGCTTGTCTAGAAATTGTAAGTGAAGCGGCCATTCTGTGTATACTACTTGCTAAATATTGCAAGACATGAGATCACTTGCCTATAGATTTCCCATATTTTTGACGGAATAGAATTCTTCCAACACTTGTAAATATGCAACTAAATTCAGCCGCATGTTGCTGCAACGAGAGCGAGTACTTTACTTTCGGCATTATTCGTGTCGCCAACCACTTTAATTAAGATACTTATTGTATAAATGCTCTGCCTTGAACAAGACGTGGGCAATGACTGAACACCGTTGTGTACACTGCGCCAGCAGTGCACGTCATGAATGAAGGATTCCTCTTTGAGACAGTAGGGCAAAACGTGTAGTGGAGATCACTCAATATGCAATAATTTTACAAATGAAGTTCATTCAAACTGTGTTGCCGTAACATAACAATAAAGGAGAATTGTTTTTAAATTTAAAAATTCAACAAAAAAGTGACAAATTATGTGCTTTTAGTGAAATTATATAAAATATTTATTTACGTAAAATATTACAAAAATATGTATTTTTACGTGAAACAAAATTTCGTATACGATTGAAGTGTGCTGTTTCCGGAATTTATGTCTTAATTACAGTTTTCTACATGTATTTATCCGTTCCCTACTTGCAACATATAAGGTGATGATACAAATTCTAACCACAGAAATATAAAAATATGCGGAAAATTAATTAAAAATTGCAGTTTCTAAAAAAGTATGTGTAAATTAGTATCCAGTAAAGAAAAATAATAGTATTATTTTTTTGACCAGGATATATTAAGTACGAAGGGAAAAGAATATGAATCAATTCGCAGACGTAAATGTTTAGAATTATAACGGGTGTCTCTTTAAAGAGTTATCAGGCCCATTATTCGCTCGTTTTTCGGCAGATATTTGCAATTTCGTTTTTTTTAATGTGCAACTGGAGTTAAGTCTAGACAAACAGTGCTCATCACGCGTCTCATGCGACGCCTGGTGTCGGAGGAAGGCGTCTGTCTGTTTTCTATTGCAAACTAAATGATTTTTACAACGGAATTTTTCGTTTTCATTCAATAGAGTGTTTCTAAATTAGTCCAGTACGATATTCGTTTTATCGATATATATTAACAGGGACAGTAAAACACGATGAATGATCAGAACTCCAGCAGCGGCTCCGCGATCTGAACTAGACGTAGGTTTCGCAAACTATATACTACCCGTTCAGTAATGATGGTATTGCATTCAAGGGAGGGAGAAATATATACATTTACATTTCTCACAGTTTTAAATAAGAGGGTGGCGGATTGTTTGGTAACAGAACGATTGAGTTCTTTGTGCTCTCTATCGTTGGAAATTCCTTGATTGCAGTACTAACCTGTATATATTAAAACGAAGTCCTATACTTTCAGTTTAACAGTTTTATGTACGAGAATCTCAGCGAACGTACGAGGTCGAACGTTACCATACGATGGTGACAGCCAACACTGTACATCGGCCTGATGCAATCATTCAATACCGATGGATGCTTAATGAATGTTCTTTATTTACCTAAATATGCATAATTTGAAAAATATTCAAATACAAAACCATTAGTTTTCTTTTCCATGGCTAGTGGAGTGTATCCTTTGCGTGCGACAATTCACGATTACGATCGGGTCATTTTCATTCGTTTGGTCGCTGAAAAAAATCTTAAGTGAAAATATCGCAAACGTTATAAATGGCTACGCTTCAGGCAGCAGGAGTCAGCGCGACCCGGGGCGGAACTGCCTCTGTTGGAGTACTGGCTATTCTCCGTGTTGTAATATACTTGTTACAACATATCGATTAAAGGAATGTCGCACTAGACTACTTTTGAATAGCCCTATCAAATGAGGACACAAAAATTTCTCTTTAAATTTATTTACTGATCTATTTATTTTTATCTTTATTTTTTTAAACGAGAAACAAACGGATGCTATGCGTCGGTTCTGGACATAGCATGGAAGACATGATAAGCAATTATTATTTGGGCTGATTTCAGCTGCACTTTGGAATAAGGAAGTTGAAAATATATACCGAAACACCAGAGAAAATGCGCCCGACGACTCTTAGGCAGTTCACCCTGTATATACGATACGAAAGAGGTGTCTGTAGGAAGTGGTTCTTATATCAGACCGATAGTAAGAAAATAAGTTAGATACTGTCAAGAGCAACGAAAATTAAATATAGGCAGACTATCAATAATATTACCACAGATTTAGATTATTAACTGCAGGGGTGTAAGGTACTGTAAATAAGACTGAAACACCATGATCGAGTGTAACCAGGGATCTCATCTTCTACTATCATTCTTCGAAGAACCAAAAGAAAATTTCATACTAACCAAACGCATCAGCTTAAAGACCAACTGTAATTGGAGGACATCTGTCAAAACAACCTTGGACAAGAACAGTTGCTAATATTCACGGCAACACAAATGAGCACATGTCTCCCAATAGTTTACGTTGCTTATAGTTTAGATCCTCCCCCCATGAACCATGGACCTTGCCGTTGGTGAGGAGGCTTGCGTGCCTCAGCGATACAGATAGCCGTACCGTAGGTGCAACCACAACGGAGGGGTATCTGTTGAGAGGCCAGACAAACGTGTGGTTCCTGAAGAGGGGCAGCAGCCTTTTCAGTAGTTGCAAGGGCAACAGTCTGGATGATTGACTGATCTGGCCTTGTAACAATAACCAAAACGGCCTTGCTGTGCTGGTACTGCGAACGGCTGAAAGCAAGGGGAAACTACAGCCGTAATTTTTCCCGAGGGCATGCAGCTTTACTGTATGATTACATGATGATGGCGTCCTCTTGGGTAAAATATTCCGGAGGTAAAATAGTCCCCCATTCGGATCTCCGGGCGGGGACTACTCAAGAGGATGTCGTTATCAGGAGAAAGAAAACTGGCGTTCTACGGATCGGAGCGTGGAATGTCAGATCCCTTAATCGGGCAGGTAGGTTAGAAAATTTAAAAAGGGAAATGGATAGGTTGAAGTTAGATATAGTGGGAATTAGTGAAGTTCGATGGCAGGAGGAACAAGACTTCTGGTCAGGTGACTACAGGGTTATAAACACAAAATCAAATAGGGGTAATGCAGGAGTAGGTTTAATAATGAATAGGAAAATAGGAATGCGGGTAAGCTACTACAAACAGCATAGTGATCGCATTATTGTGGCCAAGATAGATACGAAGCCCACGCCTACTACAGTAGTACAAGTTTATATGCCAACTAGCTCTGCAGATGACGAAGAAATTGAAGAAATGTATGATGAAATAAAAGAAATTATTCAGATTGTGAAGGGAGACGAAAATTTAATAGTCATAGGTGACTGGAATTCGAGTGTAGGAAAAGGGAGAGAAGGAAACGTAGTAGGTGAATATGGATTGGGGGACAGAAATGAAAGAGGAAGCCGCCTGGTCGAATTTTGCACAGAGCACAACATAATCATAACTAACACTTGGTTTAAGAATCATGAAAGAAGGTTGTATACATGGAAGAACCCTGGAGATACTAAAAGGTATCAGATAGATTATATAATGGTAAGACAGAGATTTAGGAACCAGGTTTTAAATTGTAAGACATTTCCAGGAGCAGATGTGGACTCTGACCACAATCTATTGGTTATGACCTGTAGATTAAAACTGAAGAAACTGCAAAAAGGTGGGAATTTAAGGAGATGGGACCTGGATAAACTAAAAGAACCAGAGGTTGTACAGAGATTCAGGGAGAGCATAAGGGAGCAATTGACTGGAATGGGGGAAATAAATACAGTAGAAGAAGAATGGGTAGCTTTGAGGGATGAAGTAGTGAAGGCAGCAGAGGATCAAGTAGGTAAAAAGATGAGGGCTAGTAGAAATCCTTGGGTAACAGAAGAAATATTGAATTTAATTGATGAAAGGAGAAAATATAAAAATGCAGTAAGTGAAACAGGCAAAAAGGAATACAAACGTCTCAAAAATGAGATCGACAGGAAGTGCAAAACGGCTAAGCAGGGATGGCTAGAGGACAAATGTAAGGATGTAGAGGCTTATCTCACTAGGGGTAAGATAGATACCGCCTACAGGAAAATTAAAGAGACCTTTGGAGATAAGAGAACGACTTGTATGAATATCAAGAGCTCAGATGGAAACCCAGTTCTAAGCAAAGAAGGGAAAGCAGAAAGGTGGAAGGAGTATATAGAGGGTCTATACAAGGGCGATGTACTTGAGGACAATATTATGGAAATGGAAGAGGATGTAGATGAAGATGAAATGGGAGATATGATACTGCGTGAAGAGTTTGACAGAGCACTGAAAGACCTGAGTCGAAACAAGGCCCCCGGAGTAGACAATATTCCATTGGAACTACTGACGGCCGTGGGAGAGCCAGTCCTGACAAAACTCTACCATCTGGTGAGCAAGATGTATGAAACAGGCGAAATACCCTCAGACTTCAAGAAGAATATAATAATTCCAATCCCAAAGAAAGCAGGTGTTGACAGATGTGAAAATTACCGAACTATCAGCTTAATAAGTCACAGCTGCAAAATACTAACACGAATTCTTTACAGACGAATGGAAAAACTAGTAGAAGCCAATCTCGGGGAAGATCAGTTTGGATTCCGTAGAAACACTGGAACACGTGAGGCAATACTGACCTTACGACTTATCTTAGAAGAAAGATTAAGGAAAGGCAAACCTACGTTTCTAGCATTTGTAGACTTAGAGAAAGCTTTTGACAATGTTGACTGGAGTGCTCTCTTTCAAATTCTAAAGGTGGCAGGGGTAAAATACAGGGAGCGAAAGGCTATTTACAATTTGTACAGAAACCAGATGGCAGTTATAAGAGTCGAGGGACATGAAAGGGAAGCAGTGGTTGGGAAGGGAGTAAGACAGGGTTGTAGCCTCTCCCCGATGTTGTTCAATCTGTATATTGAGCAAGCAGTAAAGGAAACAAAAGAAAAATTCGGAGTAGGTATTAAAATTCATGGAGAAGAAATAAAAACTTTGAGGTTCGCCGATGACATTGTAATTCTGTCAGAGACAGCAAAGGACTTGGAAGAGCAGTTGAATGGAATGGACAGTGTCTTCAAAGGAGGATATAAGATGAACATCAACAAAAGCAAAACAAGGATAATGGAATGTAGTCTAATCAAGTCGGGTGATGCTGAGGGAATCAGATTAGGAAATGAGGCACTTAAAGTAGTAAAGGAGTTTTGCTATTTGGGGAGCAAAATAACTGATGATGGTCGAAGTAGAGAGGATATAAAATGTAGGCTGGCAATGGCAAGGAAAGCGTTTCTGAAGAAGAGAAATTTGTTAACATCGAGTATAGATTTAAGTGTCAGGAAGTCATTTCTGAAAGTATTCGTATGGAGTGTAGCCATGTATGGAAGTGAAACATGGACGATAAATAGTTTGGACAAGAAGAGAATAGAAGCTTTCGAAATGTGGTGCTACAGAAGAATGCTGAAGATTAGATGGGTAGATCACATAACTAATGAGGAAGTATTGAATAGGATTGGGGAGAAGAGAAGTTTGTGGCACAACTTGACCAGAAGAAGGGATCGGTTGGTAGGACATGTTCTGAGGCATCAAGGGATCACCAATTTAGTATTGGAGGGCAGTGTGGAGGGTAAAAATCGTAGAGGGAGACCAAGAGATGAATACACTAAGCAGATTCTGAAGGATGTAGGTTGCAGTAGGTACTGGGAGATGAAAAAGCTTGCACAGGATAGAGTAGCATGGAGAGCTGCATCAAACCAGTCTCAGGACTGAAGACCACAACAACAACAACATAGTTTAGATGTTCGGTAGCCATAAAATGAATTATTAGCTTTATCCTGGAGCACTAATGTTCCATGATGAATCAACTGTCAGACAAATTATTTTCCTGGTATAATGAGGGGAGTTATTCGATGATTAACGTATTCAGAAGGTGTGCTTCACGCTCAGTCGTGTCATTAACGTTGCGAATCATTTATTTCACAGATGTGGCACAACGAGAGAACCATCTTTTTTCTGGTGCTTCCTACTGAAAAATTATCGCCGTGAATCGCACAAGCATTTTGTTCTTATTTTGCAGCATTTGCTTCTCTTCTGAAACCAGGAAAGAGAATATTTCTGTCACTTTACACTCCGTCTTCATTAGGGTGTTGTAGCACCAGCATTATTCATATACGAAGAATTCAATGTATAAAACCTCAAACGTGTCACAGAAGAAAACTTATGTGGGAAGATACAATAATGTTACCAACATGCGCAAAAGACTGAGCTAAGACGACAATAACTATAATACAATAACACAATGAATGGTTCAAAACACCTATGCGTCGGCCGTAAGACTAAATTAATTTCAACATAGTAGTGTTAGTGCTAGCATTTACCATATACTGATTTAACTACTTCCAGGCTTTATTAATCTTTTTGTACAGACATCATGACACACTGATCGTTAAATAAGTAAATACAGGCGAACAGGAACTGTTTTACTTTTGGGTGTTTGTATCTGTGAAATCATAACTAACATGGGCCTGACAGCGATTCTGACACACACAATGCAGGCTTCTGTTTTTTGGTGGATGTCGCCCGCTTCCGGGCCATTTCCAGCCTAAAAACTGCAGCTGTAGAACATCTAAAATTCCTTTACCTGTTTTTGAGAACAATAGTTGCTTAAATCAATATCTCAAGAGCAAAAGAGCGACCCGCATCCTACCTAATGCGGGGCCATCCTGTTACCATCGCTCACGACTTTCGATTTTCGGTCGGAGTCACTCAAGACGCAACACCTGCCCTCGTAAGTTCAGTGGTTTTTGTTACAGAACCTGATAGCTACCCCGAGTGACCAGACTGCCTCCATAGGATCGGCGATGTACTAATAACACACTTTACAAGTTTATTTAAGGTACACGTATACAAACAAGTAAGAAAGGCAGAAACAAAGCACCTGTGTCATCAGACGTCAGACATGTTATTTGTTTGTCCGAGATCACTATGGTGTCCTAGTGCCGTTAGTTTCCAATAGTCTAACTCGAGACTTTGTAAGGTATAAGTGTTGCTATTGTGAATGATTATAGGAATAAAACAGATCTTAAAAGTAAGTCTGCTGCTAGATACAGTCCTGTAACTTCGAATATGACGATGAGAAAGTACCATCGATGTTGATGCATCCATCGAACGAACACGTCACAATAGTTAAAATCTAGTGCTCTCTTCCCACGAGGTCTTATGAAGAAGTATGGGTCCTCACACATGAAGTTGGTGCATAGTCTGGTAATCACGGTCAGCACGCTGACATTACCTGTCCTCTAGTCAACACAATTGTGGTGATTCAAGTTGTAAGTACGCTGTTTATGTTGGTAACGCCACGTAGCGCTCTGTATGAAAATCGCTGGCTGTGCTGTGTGAAGTCTGTGGCTGGTTGGCATTGTTGGAATATTCGCTATTGTAGTGTTTGGCAGTTGGATGTGAACAGCGCGTAGCGTTGGGCAGTTGGAGGTGAGCCGCGAGCACTGGTGGATGTGCAGAGAGAGATGCCAGAGTTTTGAACGGACGATCTGGACCTGTGTCCGTCTGAAAAAGGAAATTTGTTTAGTTGGATGTCACGTTTGCATGCTATTAAGGTAAATACATTGTTTTTTCTCTATCAAAATCTTTCATTTGCTAACTATGCCTATCAGTAGTTAGTGCCTTCAGTAGTCGGAATCTTTTATTTAGTTGGCAGTACTGGCGCTCGCTGTATTGCAGTAGTTCGAGTAAGGAAGATTTTTGTGAGGTAAGTGATTCATGAAAGGTATAGGTTATTGTTAGTCAGGGCCATTCCTTTGTAGGGATTATTGAAAGTCAGATTGCGTTGCGCTAAAAATATTGTGTGTCAGTTTAGTGATGATCAGAATAAGTTTTACTCAGCTGTCTCTGTATCAAATAACGCAGAAGTTTACCAGCGCAGTAATTCATAATTTTTCAAAGGGGACGTTACAAAGTAAATGGTCTATTCCATAACTTAGATAAAGGACGCAATTCATTAAATTCAGGACAAGGCAGGAAATACTAGCATCAATAACAAAACAGCACGCAAATATAAAAATATGTAAAACTGAATGTTCAGTTTAAATTAATACAATATTAATCTGTATTTTTTGTTCAAAATTCCTTTTCATCCGTAGTTATCTCAACTTGCATTGCAGATCATGTATTGATCTTTTCAAACATTTGAGTTCAACGGTATTTTCTCAACGTGTGTTTGCTGAAAAATGGCTCTGAGCACCTTCAGACTTAATATCTGAGGTCATCAGTCCCCTAGAACTTAGAACTACTGAAACCTAACTAACCTAAAGACATCACATACATCCATGCCCGAGGCAGTATTCGAACCTGCGACTGTAGCGGTCGCGTGGTTCCAGATTGTAGCGCCTAGAACCGCTCGGCCACTTCGGCCGGCCACTGCTGCGTGCTCGCGGGGTTCGTACAGGATATTAGGCAGGTGTACCAGTTTCTTTGGCTCTTCATTGTACATTCATGGTTGAAGAAACACAGACCATTGGAGTGAACGTCCTGTCGAAGGCGAGACGGATAACATCTTCATACATACTGTATTCCGCAAGTCACCGTAGGGCGCGTGGTGGAAGGTACGTTGTATCACTAGGACTCATTTCCCTTCCTGTCGACTCGCAAATAGAGCAAGGGAAAAACAGCTGTCTGTATGCCTCCGTCTTATCTTCGAGGTCCTTACGCGAAATGTATGAACGTCTCTAATGACCTCGATGTCGACGGAGCGTTAAACTCACCCTTCCTTCCTTCCTTTTTGTGAAGTGTATGTTTGCGGTATTAGAAGCATTCTGCAGACAGCTTGTAACTTTTGTCAACAATGTTCGCCGGAAAGAACGTCGCCTTCCCTCCAGGAATTTCCATTTGATTTACCGAAGCAACTCCGTAATGCTTGCGCATTGTTGGAACATATCAGTAACGAAGCAGCAGTCCGCCTCTGAATTGCTTCGATGTTTACCTTTAATCCGACCTGGTACGGATCCCAAACATTGAAAGGCTACTCAAGAATAGGTCCCACTGCCGTCCTATATCCGGTCTGTTTTACAAGTGGACCACACTTTCCCAAAATTCTTCCAATCAACCAATGTCGACCATTCGCCTTCCCTACCACAATCCTCACATACTCGTTCCAGTTCATATCACTATGCAACGTTACGTCCAGATATTTTAACGACGTGATTGCGTCAAGGAGGATTGTTATTCAGTTGAAACACGACCACAGACTACCAGAAATAGTTGAACCACAATATTTTGTGATATGGTTTGAAGGCACTGTGCTTTAGAACTTAACGGAAAGCTCTGTAACTGTTGTGGATAACGCTCCATATCATTCGGTTACACAAGACAAGGGGCCCACAAAGGCAAGGAAGAAAATAGACGCTGTCTGCTGGCTAGAAAAAGGTAAGATACGGTTTGACAGTAACGTGACAAGCGCAGAATTATTAGAACTTGTGTCGCAGCAGAACCCAGTTTACATCGTGGATAAAATAGCCATAAAATACGGGCATAAAGTGCTCAGATTGCCTCCTTACCTTTGCCACCTCAACGCAACAGAACTGTTTTGGGCTTAGGTTAAACGACATATTGCGACGGGAAATAAAAATTTACGTTGACCGAATGGGAGCACCCGTTGAAGGAGACAGTTGGGAAAAGGTGGTGGATCATGTGAAAGGAGTTATACAAGATGCGAGGATAAATGAAGGTGCGTTAGACAGCTGCGTCCAAGACTTGATAACATTTGTCACTACACAGGTACACCGAGTCCGACTCTGAATTAAGCAATGTTTACCATTGTTCAAAAATGGCACTGAGCACTATGGGACTCACTTATGAGGTCATCAGTCCCCTAGAACTTAGAACTACTTAAACCTAACTAACCTAGGGACATCACACACATCCATGCCCGAGGCAGGATACGAACCTGCGACCGTAGCGGTCTCGCGGCTCCAGGCTGTAGCGCCTAGAACCGCACGGCCACCCCGGCCGGCTTTCCCATTGTTGATTGGTGTGTAATGTACAGTGCAGTGAACGTCTTAGTTCCATTAAATCTTGGGTTTGTGACTTTATTTCGACCGATTTTTCTTTCATGTTGAGAGACTGAGTAATACTGTCCAGCCAACTTCCATAATCTCCTTGTGGTAAGTTGGACAGCATTTTAAATATATCTCAGTCTAGGCGGATACGTGGATGTTACTTCATGTGTGTTATAGTTTTCTGGATATGAAATGATCAAAAGGAACATTGCGGGTTTGTTTTTCCAACATTCCTCGCATTGGGCAAGGATGGAGAAGGAACTCAGTCGTGCTATTTTCGAAGGAACCATCGCGGCATCCTTCTTAAGAAATGTAGGTAAATAAAGGGAAACATAAATATGGATGGTTAGACATGGATTTTGAATCACAGTCTTGTGGAATGCTGGTCCAGTAATATAACCACTGCACGACCTCGCTTGGTATTTGTTGTTGCAATACGTTTATTGAATTTCACTGTAGATTAAGATTCAAGTAAGAATACAGTTACATAAACGGCCAACATGTAGTCCAGTTTTCACATGATAACGAATTATCGTAAGATGATGGACGGAACATGCAAATAAGTAACTAACTAACATGCTACGTTTTCAACATGAATTTAAGTGACTAAATAACACGCTATCTTCTCAGTATGAAATAGGGACGATCCTAACGCAGCAGTGAAAAAGTAATGTTCGTGAGCCATTACGTAAATGAAGCGGAGTATGGCAATATAGCGTATTAGCTGGCGAGACGTCAATGAAGATGCGTAGTTTTCAGTTGGAAACTCGAGGAAGAAGATAATGTTTTGTATCAACAATGCAGCGAAAAATAACAGATATGGTTTCGACTTCACACTCGTAATCATTAAATCATAATGTATCCAAGTCAGTAGCTGATAGATCCTAACTATCCCGGGAAGGCCTGCATACAAAGTTCCTAGAGAGAGTATTAAGAGAGAAATACAGTAGCATACTGCAACTATGTACGTAATGTCTCTGTAGGGACTGAGAAAACAATTTTAGATTAATTAAGCATATAAGCAGTCTTTATTGCCGCGCCTCGTACACGAGTGGAACGGAAAGGAACCTTAATACGAGGTTCAGTGTCGAAACTCGTGTTTGTATGTGTCTGGTTGGTATCTGAAAAATTCGTATGAAACTTATTTTGATATAGAAATACGTACATAGCAGTGCAGGGCAACAGAACTGTGTTACAATTAAATTTTGAACGATAACATGTGAAGTTCACGCTACACGAAGCAAATTCCGGTCCAGCCGGAACGCCAAACAATTCGTATGCGAGAAAGTTATCCGTTTTCAATTACGTTTACATAAGCCATCTGATAAGTCATCTGACTGCAAAACAAAATGATACGGATTAAAACGTTGGCCCTGAATATTGCTAAGCTTTATCTTTAGCTTTGCGAACGATCACTGTACAAGGACAACTACTGTAATTACAGAGCAAATGACCATATAACTTAACATATCTGAATTTCTAATAAACTGCTTGAAAGCTTACAATATAGTACTTTCTCAAATCTTTTGCTGATATGAAACCTCTGAAATGATATATTTTTCATACATACATTTTGAGAATCGCCGGCCGGAGTGGCCGAGCGGTTCTAGGCGCTACAGTCTGGAACCGCACGACCGCTACGGTCGCAGGTTCGAATCCTGCCTCGGGCATGGATGTGTGTGATGTCCTTAGGTTAGTTAGTTTTAAGTAGTTCTAAGTTCTAGGGGACCTCAGCAGTTAAATCCCATAGTGCTCAGAGCCATTTGAGCCAATTTCAGTATCACTGTACCTTACAGTGGACATGAATTTTAATGATAATTACATTTGTCGGTCGACCTGTGGACACGGAACGATCGTCTGTTCTGCAACCTGTTACTATTAGGATTATTGATCAGATTGTCCAAAACCAAATTTCATTTAGCATACTTGCGATGTGCAATGCAAGACTGTACCTTATCATTTTTCATAAAAATGCTTCTCAGTACACATCTCGGGGTGTGCAATGCGAGTATGCAAACAATCATAAAGGTAAATGAAAATGAGGAAGCAAACTTAACGACTGATAAATGAGAACAAAGACTTCAAGTTTAACTATGCTTCATTAAGCCATGACTACGACACACATTTTCATGAAGTTCACACACCTGCATAACTTAGCAAAATCTTTCCTAATATCTCTCTTGCATACAATTACCTATGTAACTCTTGTTTCAACTGTAAGACAAAACCACATCTTGCATTAAAAAATTTCTACTGTAGACTTCAGTCACACACAACGTGCTATCAATTAGAAACTACACAATTACAAATATAAAAAACTGGTTACCTTACACGTTGGCTTACACATTTCCTCCATTAATATAATCCAACTTACTCATATTTTTCATCAACATATTGTTACAAAATCCTTTTTAAATAATGCTACCTCCACTACACGGCAAGCCAGCTTCCATCATTTTCAAACCGAGTACATTGCCACACTGTCCAACACACAGTACCTGCTATTCTCTTCAAACGATATAACCGCTCTGAAATACATTTGTGGTCTTGGGAACAGACATACGAAATCGATACCACAGAGGTTTAGTACATTTATCAGTTCAGAACCTCATTCACATTTATGTCCAAAACTTCTTGAAAATCACATGACAAATAGAACAGCCCCCTTTCAAACAGTATGTACGCTAAAGAGCCAAAGAAATTGGAACACGTGCCTAAGATCGTGTAGGGCCCCCACGAGTACGCATATGTGCCGCAACACGAAGTGGCTTGGACTCGACGTCTGAAGTAGTGCTGGAGGGAACTGACCTCATTAATCCTGCAGGGCAGTCCATAAATCCGTAAGAGTACGAGGGAATGGTGATCTCTTCTCAACAGCACGTTGCAAGGCATCCCAGGTATGCTCAATAATGTTCATGTGTGGGGAGTTTGGTGGCCAGCAGAAGTGTTTAAACTCACAAGAGTGTTCGAATGGCTCTGAGCACTATGGGAAGTTAATTCTGAGTTCATCAGTCCCCTAGAACTTAGAACTACTTAAACCCAACTAATCTAAGGACATCACACACATCCATGCCCGAGGCAGGATTCGAACCTGCGACCGTAGCGGTCGGCGGTTCCAGACTGTAGCGCCTAGAACCGCTCGGCCACCCGGCCGGCGCAAGAGTGTTCCTGGAGCTACACTGTAGCAATTCAGGACGTATGGTGTATCGGATTGTCCTGCTGGAATTGCCCAAGTCCGTCGGAATGCACAATGGACGTGAATGGATGCATGTCATCAGACAGCATGCTTACTTACGTGTCACCGGTCAGAGTCGTATCTAGATGTATCAGGCTTCCCATATCACTCCAACTGCACACGCACCGCACCATTACAAAGCCTCCGCCAGCTTGAATCGTTCCCTGCTGACATATAGGGTCCATGGATTCATGGGGTTGTCTCCATACCCATACATGTCCATCCGCTCGACACAATTTGAAACGAGACTCGTCCGACCAGACAACGTTTCCAGTCATCAACAGTCCAATGTCGGTGCTGACGGGCCCAGGCGAGGCGTAAAGCTTTGTGTCGTGCCGTCATCAAGGATATATAAGTGGGTCTCCGCCTCCGAAAGCCCATACCGATGACGTTTCGTTGAATGGTTCGCACGCCGACGTTTGTAGATGGCCCAGCATTGAAATCTGCAGCAATCTGCGGAAGGATTGCACTCCTGTCACGTTGAACGATTCTTTTTAGTCTTCGTTGGTCCCGTTCTTGTAAGCTCTTTTCCCGGCCTCAGCGATGTCGGAGATTTGATGTTTTACCGGATTTCTGGTATTCACGGTACAGTCGTGAAATGGTCGTACAGAAAAATCCGCACTTCGTCACTACCTCACATATGCTGTGTCCCATCGCTCGTGCGCCGACTGTACCACCAAGTTCAATTTCACTTAAATCTTGATAACCTTCCCGTGCGGTTAAAGGCGCTGCAGTCTGGAACCGCAAGACTGCTACGGTCGCAGGTTCGAATCCTGCCTCGGGCATGGATGTTTGTGATGTCCTTAGGTTAGTTAGGTTTAACTAGTTCTAAGTTCTAGGGGACTAATGACCTCAGCAGTTGAGTCCCATAGTGCTCAGAGCCATTTGAACCATTTGATAACCTTCCACTGCAGCAGTAACCGATCTAACAACTGCGCCAGACACTTGTCTTATATAGGCGTTGCCGACAACAGCACCGTATTCTGCATGTTTACATGTCTATGCATTTGAATCGCATGCCTATACAGTTTCTTTGGCGCTTCAGCGTAGAATGATAAGGATGATGACAATGGTAATGTAGCTGTTTTGTTAGTTGAATGCGTAGTTCTAAGACTAATAATTTTGGTATTTCAGTCTCGGCAGCAAGAAGTTATATCAACTCTGCAGAGACGACGACCCCTCCCGGTGGCCAGAGGGAACATATTTAAGGTTTGCGCACGCCTACGCCCTCGCAGGGAAGACGTGTAGCGATGGCGGACTGTACCGTAGCCCGGCCTGAAGGCGCGGCCCCTCACGTCGCTGACAGCTCCGTTACAGCCGCTCTCTTCCCCACTGACGCCCACTACTCCGTCCGTAGACCGGTACAGCCGGCGACATTTACATACATAGAGCTAACTTTTGTAGCAATTCTCCTAGCTGCTTAGGGTCTCGGATTACTTCCGGCGTACTTGTCAGTATCAACTGCAGAATTAATGCCGCCTTAGGTGGGTGCCGTGTACTCCGAGCCGGGACTTCGCACGGGTGGTAAGCACGTAGCGAAGAGAATTACGGCAACTGTGCTTTAATTACTCCTCGCAGTGTTTACCTAGCTATTTGTGAATGCTTTTGCCAGTTCAAACTATCCTTTCGCCAAACAGGTGTGGCTATACGTTAACGGGACTGATACTTTTACAGAATAAGTGCGCGTGCGCTGAGAGTGAACGACCAATAGCTGTGGAGCGTGAAGTCTTCTCAGTCGATTGCACCATGTCTATAGAAAAATTAGTGTGGCCGTGACCTCCGTTTATGTAAGAGCTGTTATTTAGTTTTGCCGGGAAAAATGTGTGTGTGAATTCCTAAGGGACCAAACTGCTGAGGTCATCGATCCGTATACTTACACACTACTTCAACTAACTTAAGCTAAGAACAGCATAAACACACACACCTATGCCCGAGGGAGGACTCGAACCTCCGGCAGGAGGGACCACGCAATCCGTGACGTGGCACCTCAAACCGCGTGGCCACTGCGCGCTACTTGATGGAGAAATGATAAGCGTAATAATAGAGCAACGAACTGTCAAGACGTTTCACATGAGACTTCGAGAAACTGCTACTTAAACCAGTCTTTTTCCTAAAAGAAGTGTATGGCGAAGATTGTGTATCACGTACGCGAGTTTTTCGGTGGTTAAAACGTTTCCAAGATGGCGGGATGACGCTGAAGGTGACTAACGCCGATGACACCCTTCAAAATCAAAATGAATGAAAATATCGAAAAAGTAACTAATCTGATTCGATTTGACCGTCGGTCGACTGTTCGATAAGTTGCTGAAACTGTTGGAATTCACAAAGAATGTGTAAGCCACATTTTACACAACCAATTTAACATGGGAGATGTGTGTACAAAAATGATGCCGAAAATTCTTGCGATCCAACAAACAGAAGCTCGTGAAAATGTTTGTGCTGATACCGCTTCGAATAGCACTGAAAATGGTCGTAATTTCTTGGAGAGAGGGATAACATGAATCTTAGTTTTTCACTTGTGATCCAGAAACTAAGCGCCTGTCCATGCATTGGGAGGGCCCAATTTCACCGAGAGTGAAAAACCTCGAATGAAAAACCAAAATTCAACGCTTTGATGATTGTTTTCTTCGATTTTCCTGGAACTGTTTATCTTCACTGGGCTTCCAAAGAATAAACTTTTGATCAACATAACTTGCTTGAGGTTCCTGCTTAGCTCCGTGAAAAAATAAGAAAATATTTAAAAAAGACCCGAATTGTGGAAGAACAGGTCATGATTCTGCATCAAGACAACGCATCAGCTCATACCACATTATCTATTATGAGATTTCGTTGATGGAAAATTCGTGTGAAGCGTTAGGGGTAGAGGAGGGAAGTATACTGAGGATGACGAAACTAAATATGGAAATAAAATGTTTTACAGCAATAGTCCCGTCATTTTATAGCGAAACGTCTTATCTCTTACTTTGAAGTAGGGATAGGTTTTCCGAGGTGTAATTATTGATCTTGATTTCACCCTGGGGAACAATTTCTCGTGTGTTAAGTATGAGGCGACAGTTTCCCATAGAGACAAGGTCAAGCAATTTAAACCAGAACTGCACATAAGCAGAGATACTTCCCTTGTCAGCAGTCTTCGGGGGAGTCGAGGGTATTTTCCGCATGTTTGAGCGTAATGCTTTCACTGCCCAGGTTAGTTACAGCATTTCCCGTGGCGTCACGTGTGTTTTTTTGGTAGTCGTTTGTCCAGAGACTAATAATTGAGTACAAAAGACATCTTCCCGGATTAAAGAGGGCGTTAGGCAGGATTGCAGTCTATCACCTATACAGTTCTTCGAAGAAGCTTTGGCAGAAGTAAAAGAAAGGTTCAGGAGTGGGATTACTATCATCAAAGAGAGTGTCGAATAATTATGGAATCTACTGAATGGAACTAACATTACAATGAATTCACGATACAGACTGAGATTAAACGAAAGGAAGAAAAAGTAGCAGTAACGATATTAGTGAGAAAATTCGCATTATATTTGGGGAAGCAATTCCGCTACCCTGGAAACAAAATAACGCAAGGCGTCGATGCAAGGAGAATGTAAGAAGCAGATTAGCGAATTCAAAAAGGGTAGTCCACACAGAAGAAGCCTGCTGGTATCAAAGGTAGGCCAAAATTTGGGCAAGTAATTTCTGAGAATGTACGTCTAGAGCAAAGAATTGCATGGAAGTGAAACATGGACTACGGGAAATTGAAAAAGCACAGAATCGAAGCATTTGAGAACTGACTGGGAATTAGGTAGAGTGATAAGAGACGAGGAAGTTCTCCACACAATCGACGGGCAAAGGAATATGAGCAAAACACTCCATAGAAAGAGGATTGTGTGTTATCAGGGAATAACTTCCAAAGTACCAGTGGGGACCATAAAGGGTAGAAAATTTAAGTAAAAACGGAGATTAGAATATGCTCACCAAACAACTGCTGACGTTGGATGTAAGTGTTGTGCTGAGACGAAGAGTTTGATACAGTAGAGGAAGTCGAGGAGAGCCGCATCAGTATACTAATCACTTGAGAGAAAAAAGTTTGCCAAATTAGCTTACAGGTATTTGACCTAGGCGAGAGCACCAACTAGATTTGATCGTTAGCTGTAGAGACGGCTGAAACTATGTTAATACCCGTGTGAAATAGACATAACGCAAGCACCACTCAGGGATTAGGCCTTAGGACTGTTGCGAGTGGCCGACTGCTGTCTACAAGGCTGTAAGAGGAACGATCTATGATCGTGGGACTTGTGATCAGCATGCTGCCAGTTCCTCCAGCCGTTATTGCCCGCAGATGAATCCTGGTGATGCCACTGCTTCTTTAGTCAAGCAGTTCCTCGTTTGGTCTCACGAGGTTGCCTGGACCCAGTTGGACGCTTCCCTACTTAGAAAAATCCGAGGAGGAAGCTGGAATCGAACCCAGGTCCTTCCACACCGAAGGCGTCGAAGCTAATTTTTGATACTTTATTTTTTTTTTTTTTTGGTAAAGGAACTGGCCACAACAGATAATCACTTTGAAATTGGTAATGGATTACAACAAAAGAAGACAAAAACAACAAGTTATAACCTTTGTAGTCTTTAAAAAAGCTTATGATTGTATCCACAGGTCTGCAGTGATGAAGATATCGAGGAATTTCGGTCTCCATCCCGAATTAATAAAAATCCTAAACTTAACTCTAAACAAATACCAGATCTAAAATAAACTTCAGAGGAGAACTATCTGAGCCATTTACGATTAAAACAATGTTAAGACAGAGAAATAGTTTATCGCCGTCACTTTCCAGCTGTGCATTCAAGTACGTGGTGGAGGAATGGTACAAGGAAAACCCTAAAAAGACAAGAATTGAGACCAAGAAAGAACAAATGATCTTAAATTGTTTGGGATTCGCTGATGACTTTGTGTTACTAGCTAATGACATTCAAGAAGACAGAAATCAAATAACAAGCCTACAAAATATAGCACAAAAAATAGGACTCCAGATATCATTCGAAAAGATAGAGATAATGGTAGCAGATTCACTTGTAACCACCCACATAACACTAAATAACAGGAAAGTGAAAATAGTGAAACAGTTTAAATCTCTAGGTGAAATTTTAACATACAATAGGACGAGGCACCTGGATGGCAATTAAGAACTAAGAAAATGATAATAGCTCAAAAATTACCGTGATGTACATACTATAAAAATGTCTATCAGTCAAAATTAAATTAAGACCTTACACGATGGTGGTTTAGCAGGAGGTGATATACGGAAGTGAAGTTGTTTTCAAAGTCACACAGAAAAACAGAATCGATAAAACCCTACAAATACAAAGAAGAATAGCTAGAACATGCGTAAATAAGAAATATAAAAAAGAACTGAGACCAAGAAGAACAAATGAACTTAAATTACTTGGGATTCGCTTATGACTTTGTGTTACAAAAGATGGACAACGACGGATAGCGCCAAATGGAGTGATGTACAGCGAACTGGAGACGATTACGGATACTATACAGAAGAAAAGGATCTCTTTATTTGTTCACATTATGAGGACAACAGAAACTAGATTATCAAGGACATTTATAGACAAACTTTGGAACATGAAGCAACAGGTGGGATGGATAAAGGAAATCAGGGAGGATATGAAAGAGCTACCTGTAGAATTGCGATTTGCAAACCAAAGCAGAAAATTTAAAGAAACTGAGAAACATAAAAATAATATTTAAACCAAAAACAGACAAACGGCATAGAATAATGTGTGGATGAGGGACAACGAAAACAATCAGACCGAATGAAAAGATACTGTGCATTTCAGAAGAAAAAGCTATTGAAGCAGATACAGAAAATGATGGACAGAAGTTGTCCGATGATATCGTAAAACAGAAGAAGAAGAAGAAGAAGAAGAAGGAAGAGGTGAAATGATCCTGGGGAAAAGAAGGCAAGAGTCATGATACGAGGAATGGCCATATTGTCTCCGTCGCGAAATAGGAAGAAATGGAATCGTTAAATGGCCACTGGAGAGTACTAATTTTTTTATTGACAGACAAAAACTCCGCCTTTTCGATGAATTGTCTCTGTCGCCAGGATTTTAAAAGAAGAAGGGATACGTACTAAGTGCGCAAGAAAAAGGAACAAACAGAAGGAAACACTTCTGAAATCCGCATATGCGGCGTCGAAACTCAACGAACGCCGCCGCCCTATCTTCATGGCATGTATCCTCGTAACGTCGTGCAGGTATCGTTATCAGTTCAATCATCTACTTGTGAATGTATGAAATTCGTCTCCTCCCATGAGTGATCCAACTGCGGGGCGGATCGTGGAAGATGCTCCACTAGAAGTTCGAGAAGTATTGGCTGCACTAAGGATTCTTTACAGTAGCACACTGACGATTGTTTAGATAGTCCCAAACATCCATGAGACCTATGACACACTTCTAAACAAATAATGAGTCACGTAGCCTCTGATCCACGTGACGACATTATGTTTCGTCCTCGGGTAATAAAATTCGACCGTGTAGAGAAAAGTGCGTGAATAGATAGACGAGGACGACATCCGTAAAAAGAGAGCCAAAAGCTAAAGCACAAAACAATAGATCCCTTCCGTCGGCCCACAACGTATCAGGTGAACCATTCGACTAAGGAGACGTTACTCCGTAGTGGAACAAACAAGGAAAACTGCACCCACAGTACTAACAGAGGTTAGACGCCTACATGGTCAAAAAATGTGGAGAGTTTGTCGGAACTTGCGAAAGGGTAGACAAGGTCGTAAATCCTCTTGAAAGAAGGGAGCGGGTGGCACAGGTAGGCTGTAGCCTGTTAGCGCCGTTCCGAGTTTCATAGATGGACGTAATCCCTTTCACTGACGCCAGAGAACCAGTTGGCGGAGACTGTTAGCTTTGTGTGTTTCCAGTGTAGTGGCTGAATTTTGAAATTTATCTGGTTTCGACTGGGTTGCTACAGGGGTGTTACATAGTGCCAGAGTTGTGATTGATAACGCGGTAGCGTGTTAAATCAAAGCTGTAATAATGTTACACTAACATGGAAGTGCGAGGAATTGATTAGAGTCCGTCGATTAAAAGTTACTTCAGTGACGGTGGTTCAATTACGCCGCGCGGCGGGATCGCGAGCGTCGTAAAGAACTGGGTCCCACAGACTGTGGCCCGAACGTGGTTTCGTGTTGCACGCAGTTACTGAAGAGGAGTAAACGATTGGTTTCGTTGCCTTTATGTTAACCAGATTCCATAGACTTTTTTCTACGCCCGTCCTTTCTGAAACCTCATCACGCTGCCCTTTATTATTATTCTTTGGTAGCAACAATTTTTAATAAATATCGGAGTAGAGATGAAATACTAGAAAGCAGAAATAACAGTTCAACGGGATGGATTCCAATGCTATGTCCATAAACGGCGTATCTTTTCTAACCAAAAATAGATTTCAAACTTAAGTAGCATATCTAATAGGAACTGAGGAAATTTTGAAGTGAACAGATGAGGAAAGAAGTCAAGATACTGGCTAATATTCTAAGGCACCTGTAAATGGTTAACTCAGGCAGGAAGGACCACCATCACAAAGATATGCGTTAGGCTACTGGTTGTACACACACATGCCAAATCCCTCATAACTATTTTCATCTTGCGTTCAATCGTTCCGTATTCCGTCCTCTTTATGGCCTACAGCCTTGAAATGTTATTTACCTGCTTGCATATTATTGCGAGTTACGTCGAACATTGGCTATTTTCCATATAAGCAGACGTTCCTACTTGTATTACATGTATCTTTCTTTTACTTTGCCATGTGTATGCAGCAACAGATCCCAGAAAAAGACAGCATTTCGCCTTTAGTGTGATACATGCTGGTGCATTCAGAATCTACGTTTCGCTAACATACTCGAGAGGCTGAGGTTCTGCAAAGGGGTTTACCTTCTGAGGGAAGAGTCGCAGTTACAAACCTTCAGGAAATGCCTCTGCATTTTCGCAATTAGTGTGCTTGACACATTTTACGTATTTACTATCGACGTATTTCCGTCTCCAAACGAGCATTCTCCATAATACACTTCCCAAATATTTAAAGTTGTCCACTATTTCAATATCCCGTCCCTTAATATGAATTTGTCCCTTGCCCCCTCTATCCCCTCTGGTTACCACCATGGTCTTGCTTTTCTCCACACTAAATTTCATTCCATAGTTCTCGACCTTATCATTTACGATGTCTATTTGTTTTTGTATCTCCTTACTACTTGTTCCCCACACCACACTATCATCCGCAAATAGAAACAGCTTCATCTCCCTTCCTCTATAGGCTTCTTTCGTCTGTAGTCAAAGAGAAGGAAAGGAACAAACTCATATTAACGGACGGGATATTGAAATAATGGACAACTTTAAATATTTGGGAAGTGTATTAAGGGGGAATGCTCGTTTGGAGACAGAAATTAGCAAAAGAATACAACAGAGTAGTAAATTTTACCAGTGTTGTGAGGGGCTTGGTGTGGGGAAGGGAAATGTCAATGAGGTGCAAGCTGGTGCTATACAAGACTGACTTCAGACCCATATTAATTTACGGCTCAGAGACTTGGACTATGACTAGGAGAGAGGAGAGTAGGATACAATCCAGTGAAATGAAGTTTCTAAGCAGTGTGCTAGGGAAGACGAGGAGAGACAGAGTGAAAAGTGAAGATGTTTGGAAGGAAATCTGAGTGGAGAAGTTGACTGAAAAAATTGAAAAGAATAGATTAAAATGGTTTAGGCGTGTGAAGAGTATGGGAGAGGGAAGAATACGAAGAAAAGTGATAGAGCTCAAGATTGAGGGCAAGAGGCCAAGAGGAAGACCGAGAACAAGATGGACTGACACAATAAAGATGAGTTTCAGGAGGAGAAACCCGCTATGGAACCAAATTGTGGAAGAAGAATAGTGGAAAGACCGAGTAAAGTGATGAAGTTCCATTGATACCCCAATCCGACCAGATGTTGGATAGAGGGAAAACGAAGATGATGATAAGTATCCACGTTTCAGTGCCATACTTCCTGGGGTTCGTAAGCTCGAAGCGGCTTTGCCTTCTGACAGAAATATCACAACAATAAATCTTCAGAAAATGCCTTTGCCTTTTCTCGCATCTCTGCTGGGAAATCACATATTGAAATGCATGAAGGCAAAAGCCACTTGGGCCCTGCTCACTTTATACTCAACTAAGGGAAGAGAATAAGTTATTGCCAATTCTGTAACATACGATTTTCGAGCGTATTGTTGGGGCATCTGTTGGGGACGCCAGAGCTGCCATTCGTCATCAAGTGGAATTCTGGGTCTGGTGGGTTACCTTTACCTAATCCCTATCCGGTGGGCTCACTGTCCCATCACGACACGCATTTTCCTAGGACCTATTGAAAATAATCTTGCGGAAAGTTTTGGCCAGAAACAATGCTTTCCAGGCGAATACTATCAGCGGGAAGAGGAAACGGCCAACGAAAATGCGGTATCGCGTACCACTCACATCCCCGCGGAAGAAGAGACATTTATCATTCACAGTGATATTTATCATAGAGATTCGTCATTGGTGGTTACAATATCTACGTTTGTCTGTATCTGTACAATGCAATGTCCTTCAGACACGCAACAGACCATCAGTGATATATTCATATCTCGACGGGCTAAAATGAAGAAATAATATTTGTGTCCCTGTGCGGGGATCACGAATTGTGCCAGCATAATGGTTGTGACTAAGTGGCACATGGAAGTTTGAATTGGTCCCGGAGGCGTGGTCGGATAGCCGAAGTGGTTAAGGTAACATTAGCGGGAAATCCGGATTCGAGTTCCGGACCGGCACAAATTTTTATGTGTCGTAAACAACGGACGTCAGTGTACAGCCAAAGAATGGGAATTTGTTTCGTAATGACACATGTAAAAAAGCCGCAAATGAGTCTCGCGTTGTCCAGGGTTCGCCGTCTACCTATGGGTGGGGTCACAGACGCCACAGCAGGGCAACGTGTTCGCTTCTGCTCACTGTACGGAAATCTATCCGCTCGCGCTACTTTTTAAGACGCCGCAGATGGCGGGAGACTTGCAGTGCGACAAATACTACGTACTAGCACAACGCCATTCACAGTGATCGAAACTAACAGCCCATGATCAATATTATTGCGAGTACATTTCAGTCATAGTGTGAGAACTAATGGGGAAGAGAAAAGAGACTTTAAGTTACGTGAATTTTCGGTTACTTGTTCATACATTAAATAAATACATTCAGTTTGGAGTGCGCTTAACTGACTACGCCACCTCATACCGACTACAGATACAACAGAAATACCCTCCTTTCTGCTTCTATGACTGGCTGAAAGATTGGGAGTTTCTTGGATCTCGAAAAATCGTGGCCAGCAGCTGTCCGGGTTGTAGGAGGCAAATGGTGTGTATTCTGTGGAGGTGGTTCTATTTGGAAGTGTTTGACAGTTGTGAAGCAGGTTTTTAATGTCCTTAGGGGGGAACAAAGCTTTTATACGAAAATTCTAAAAGTATTGCAAATGTGTGCTCCCTTTGAATGAGCGTGCAACTCGGATTAGCCGTTTTCCGGGCTTCTGGGTGCATGCCTCATGGTAGACAGCGGAAAAAATAGGTAGCTGGAGGACGTTGTAAGCTAATAAATTATATTTGTGTCCCTGAAACGTGACACGTGGTGTTTCTGTGTGACTTCTGACCTAATAACTTTGATCACCTGTCCTGCTTTGTCTGTGTGGGGATCATGGGCGGAAGTCACTAACAATCAGCTGGAGCTGTTATGTTGACTGTTAGCGATGTGCATTTTGTATTTCAGTGGTCGGATCTCGGAATCTCCCCGAATGCAATTTGATAGCTACAAGGCGTTAGTCGTTGGTTTTGAAATACTTACAAGTTTAACCCGGTCTCGTGGGTCAAATCGAGGCTAGAAACCTTTGTGTTGATTATCTCGGAAGTGTACACGTGCGCAAAATTGACCCAAATCCGCCAATAAACGTTTCTTAGATAATTATAGGAGCAACGCGTTGCGTGGATCCTCTGGCCCGACAAGAGCGCTAGTTTAAGGTCTCGGCCGAAGGTGAGACATCGCACGATGCCACTATCTCTTCGAAGTCAGAAAGAAACGAATGTTTCATCTCCACTAAGAGGCCAGGTACCTCATACTACTACAGTTAAATAGCAAAGGTAATAACATGTGAACTGTTACCACAATGGCCACATACTAGATCGCTTGATAAGTCATGTTGGAAGGATGAAGAGAGACAATTTTTTGTTTGTGGTAGTGAACAGTAAGCAGTTGATGATCCTTCCATGTATATATGTTTGATTTTATGCGACTACTCTCTGACGACGTCAATTTGTTTAAAAACTTCATTTCCTTTTTTAGAGAGAGCTGTGTTAGTGGAAAAATATGTAGCCGCCAAACAGACACTGAACAGTGAAACGTTTCCAACCCCTATGCCCTCACAGTTCCCGCACTGCTAAGAGAAGAGCTAGTTGTGATAGCAGTACTTTCCATGTCAGTCAGCGTTGCAATATTGGACCAGAACTGCCTCATCAGAGAAACACATCACTATCCGGTACTCATACAGCGTGTTTCAACTCAGCAGTTACAAACTTTCAGGGAAGATGGAGAAAACCTAGAAAATAGAAAACCATATGCACATGCTTGGTCGGAAACACATTCCACGCGGTTAAAGGCGCTGCAGTCTGGAACCGCAAGACCGCTACGGTCGCAGGTTCGAATCCTGCCTCGGGCATGGATGTTTGTGATGTCCTTAGGTTAGTTAGGTTTAACTAGTTCTAACTTCTAGGGGACTGATGACCTCAGCAGTTGAGTCCCATAGTGCTCAGAGCCATTTGAACCATTTGAACATTCCACGAGCGCAGTGACGACACAAAACAGAAGGAAGGAAGAACAAGAACAGGGTCAGAAAACATGTTCATTATGCTTAGTACAGAAAAAACCAAGAAATAAGATCAAAAACAGACAACTATCGTAAACAAAGAAAGTCTTCGAAATTACAACCGCGGACTGTAGTGCAGGCCCAACATCTCCGACGCGTGGACAGAGGTCTAGCTTGGGGCCCCAGGTACAGCATTGCAAAGCCTGCCATGATTGTAAGGAAAATCCAACCTTAGTGGTATTTTGACATTTGGATCTACTCCAGATGGAGAATTTCTACTTACACTGGGGCTTAAAACATTTTATAAGGGCGTTCAAAAAGAAACGAGCCGGAGTCTAGAAGACGCAAGCCGGTGACCTGAGGGTAATATCGTGGCGAGTGTAACAAGGTGAGGTTCCGAACGGAGCATGGAATTTCACAGAGACAGAGGGCACGTGTGCGCGTCACGTGACTATACAGAGCTATCAGCAGCATGCATCAATCGTCCAACGCTGCCAGTCGCATTGCAAACAGTGACATGGAGGAGTCAACAGAAGAGCAAAGACGTGTTGTTCGTTTTCTGACAGCGAAAGGAGTGGGAGGAACGGACATACCTGGACGAATGTCACAAGTGTACAGCGAACACTGCATGTCCTTTGCGAGGTTCAAGGCGTTACACAAGCGCTTCACGGAAGGTCGGGTGTCGTTAGCCCATGATGTATGATCTGGAGCACCAAACTACATTATCGATGACATCGTCCAGCTGGTGGATGGACTCATTATCCAGGACCAACGAGTGACAGTGAAAGCCATAGCCGCCATGGTGGGATCGAGCATCGTAAGTCTTCACACCATTATGAAGAAAGACTGCACATGAACAAAGTGTGTACTCAATGGGTGCCCCACAGTCTTCAACCACACCAGGAAGCATATCGAATGGCCCACTGTCTTGCTCATCTGCAGCGCTATGCTCGGGAAGGGAATGCGTTCCTGACACGAGTGGTGGCTTGAGTCACGGTATCATCACTTCGAACCAGAATCAAAACGAGAAAGTCTCCAGGGTCACCAGCACCAAAAAAAGCCAAGGCCATCCACACGAGTGCAGGAAAGGTTATGATGACATTCTTCTTTGACCAAGGTGTCCCCCTTCTGATTCACTTCCTGTAGCACAGGACAACAGTGAATGTCCAGCGGTACTCGCAAACCTTGACCACCCTTTGCCAAGCGATCAAATCATAACGACCAGGCAATCTCACCCATGGGGTCATTCTGCTCTATGAGAATGCAAAGCCTCATACGGCCAACACAGACTCGGCACTGCTGCAGAAATTCGAATGGGAGGTTCTCGGCCACCCTCCATACAGTCCGGACCTCTCTCCCTGTGATTACGACATTTTTCATCCCCTCAAAAAGGCCTGAGGGCCAAACTATTCACCTCGGACGACGACGTCCAGCTGTATGTGCGGAACTGGTTAACATCGCAACCCCGGGAATTTTATGAGACAGCCATTCACCGCCTTGTGACACAGTTGAACGTCTCAACAGCCAAGGTCAATACTTCTAACATACAGGTACTGGTTTCTGTAATTATGCCTCCGGTTTGTTTGTTTTTGAACGCTCCTTATACTTCCTAAGTTGATACCGAACTGCGTATTATGAATAAGAGAAAGCAAAAGGGAAAAAATTCAGATAATTTAGCAACAGCCAATTAGCAAGCAGGAAATTAAGAGCATCATGCTACACATACGGAAATCTTTGAAGCAAGTGGTTTAACTCTTGAAATTTTTGGTGGTGTACGAAAGAGACAAGTTACGATTTTTGCAACTGGCTCTCAAAATGCTGGACTTTTCTATTTTCAATTTTTTTAAACGGTCGTGGCTCTCACAGACTTGTAAATATTCAGTAGGAAAAAGGAGTACAACGGGATGGGGTATCAAATGCTCCCGAATGAATACCAGATGTACATTGAGGTAATGACAGTCATAGGATACCTCCTAATATAGTGTCGGACTTCCTTTTGCCCAGAGTAGTGCAGCAGCTAGACGTGACATGGGCTCCACAAGTCGTTGGAAGTGCTGTGCAGAAATATTGAGCCATACTGCCTCTTTATCCGTCCATAACTGCGAAACTGTTGCCGGTGCAGAACTTTTTGCACGAACTGACTTCTTGCTAATGTCCCATAAGTGTTCAATGGGTGTCCAGATCATTCGCACAGATTCTCCAAAATACTCTTCAACCCAATCGCGAACAATTGCGGTCCGGTCACGTGACGCATTGTCGTCCATCAAAATTATTCCATTGTTTGAGAACATGAAGTCCATGAATGGCTGCAAATGGTCTCCAAGTAGCCGAACATAACCACTTCCTGTCAGTTATCGCTTCAGTTGGACCAGAGCACTCAGTCCATTCCACGTAACCACAGCCGACATGGAGGCACTACCAGCTTTCACAGTGCCTTGTTGCCAACTTGGGTGCGTGGCATCGTAGGATCTGCGCCACACTCGAACCCTACCATCAGCTCTTACCAACTGAAATCGGGACTCACCTGACCAGGCCGCTGTTTTCCAGTAGTCTAGTGTCCAACCGACATGATCACGAACCTAGGTGAGGCACTGCAGGCGATGTCGTGCTGTTAGCGAAGGCGCTTGCGTCGGTCGCTTGCTGCCATACCCTATTAACAACAAAATTTCGCCGCGCTGTCCTAAAGGATACGTTCGTCGTACGACGCACGGTGATTTCTACGGATATTTCACGCAGTGTTGCTTCTCTGTTAGGACCGACCACTCTATGCAAATGCCGCTGCTCTCGGTCGTTGTCAGTCTTGAGAGGTAATGCCTAAAATTTTGTATTCTCGGCTCACTATTGACACTTTGAATCTCGGAATATTGAATTCCTTGGCAATTTCCATGTCGCATGCCTCTAGCTCCAACTACCATTCCGCGTTCATCTATTAATTCCCCTCGACCGACCACAGTCATATAGGACATCTTTTCACATGAGTACTAACAACAGCTCCGACAGTGCACTGCCCTTTTACGGGGTGACAGTTACTGAACTATATGAAAAAAACGTAAATTTGTTACAAACTACGGGGTGCACACACTTTATTCAACGTGTAAACGTCACTGCAGATATTTAGGTTATGACATGTTCGATACGCCTGCCATCATGGGCGATGTTGTGACGCAGACGAATAACGAAATTCTGCATGACACGCTGAAGTGTCGGAACATTCATGCTGTCGATGACCTCATGCATGGATGTTTTCAGCTCGGCAACAGTTTTGTGGTCATTTCTGAACACCTTGTTTTTAATACAACTCCAAGAAAAGGAGTCGCTTGTGTTCAGATCCGCAGAATATGACGGCCAATCGAGGCCCATGACAGTGGCCTCTGGGTACCCCAGAGCCAGAATTCGGTCCCCAAAGTGCTCCTCCAGAACATCAAACGCTCTCCTGCTTCGATGAGGTCGAGCCCTGTCTTGCATGGACCACATATTGTCAAAATCAGGGTCACTTTCGATAAAGGGGATAAAATCATCTTCCAAAACATTCGCGTACCGTTCGGTAGTCACCGTGCCATCGAGGAATATCGCACCGATCATTCCGTGACTGGACACTGCACAGCGTACAGTCAGCCGTTGAGGGTGAAGAGACTTCTTGATTGCAAAACGCGGAATCTCAGTCCCTCAAATGCGGCAGTGTTGCTTATTGACGAACCAAACCAAATGACAGTGGGCTGAACCAAATCATGTGCGTAGTAATTCTCATCATGCCCCGCCGCCAGTCTTGAAGTTAGGGTTGGGTTGTTTGGGGGAGGAGACCAGACAGCGAGGTCATCGGTGTCATCGGATTAGAGAAGGATGGGGAAGGAAGTCGGCCGTGCCATTTCAAAAGAGCCATCCCGGCATTTGCCGAGAGGGTTTTAGGGAAATCATGGAAAACTTAAATCAGGATGCGAGTCCAGTGTGCTAGCCACTGCGCCACCTCGCTCGGTCCTTGCAGTTTGAACATCCTAAAGCAAACCATTCAGAAGTTATGACGATTTTATTTCATATATTTCAATAATTGTCACCCTTTATACCTTGTAAACCGATACTAAAACCATCTGGATAAGTGTATATCGCTTTCCTATAACGCTCATCCCTTCCGTATAGTGACATATGGATGTCCTGGTAACCGCGAGAGATGGTAGGCGTTGGCAAGTAGAAGGGCAGTGAAACAGGGCAATCAACTATTTATAACGACTTGTTCAGCAATATAAGAGCGCCTTCGCTAGGCGTGCTTGTTCATCAAAACGAGTGAACTGTAACAGGTTGTCTCGTAGCTGGGTGCCACATACCGTTACTGGAGTTGTGTGAGGCAAGCTCACCTATCGGCAGCCTGGAGCGGTGCGAGATGGACCGGATCCTTCTGCTGGTATGACCTGCCACCATGTGGGTCGATTTCCACTGGAAAAGCAATGGCGACTACAGTGGGTGCTAGCGCTACGTTAGAAGCAACAGTTTGAACTACTGTAAGAAACGTGACCACAGAAAAATAGGAGGGTAATCCCAAAAGTAAAGCCTCCTATTTTTTTATAAGTACATAGACCTATTTATTTCTACAATGGTTTACATCAGTTTACAGCTTGAACATTTAGCTATTTTTTGACATAATCACCATTTCTGTCCATGCATTTTTGTAGACGCTGTGGCAGTTTTTGTATGCCCATGTCATACCAGCTCGCCGCCATGCTGTTCAGAAAGTTATGAACCTCTTATTTCACCTCGTCGTCGGAGCCGAATCGCTGGGAGCATAATTAACGCTGACAGGTACTGTGAAACTCTGAAAAAACTCAAACGGGCAATTCAGAGGCGGAGAGGAGGAATGTTGAGCAAGGGCGTACACATTCTCCATGACAACGCTCGCCCACACATCGCTCGGCAAACCGTTGCTCTCCTGCAACAGTTTCAGTGGAACATAATCACCCAGCCACTCTATAGTCCTGACTTGGCACCCAGTGATTATCACCTGCTCCCTAGGTTAAAAGATCATTTGGCCGGAAAGCGATTCAGCTCCGACGCCGAGGTGAAGAAGAGGTTCATAACTTTCTGAACAGCATGGCGGCAGACTGGTATGAGATGGGCATACAAAAACTGCCACAGCGTCTACAAAAATGCATCGACAGAAATAGTGATTATGTCGAAAAATAGCTAAATGTTCAAGCTGTAAACTGATGTAAACCATTGTAGAAATAAACGGGTCTATGTAATTATAAAAGAATAGGAGACCTTACTTTTGGTATTACCCTCGTAGGTATGAGTGAGAAATAAATTTTGCAAAAAATAAGTATAAATTTCGCGTTGACGACAATGCGAAATCGACGAGTGCTAGAGTTCCCGTGTAAAAAATATATTAGATCCGAGGGCAGCAGTTTATTAATATGGTAGCAGATTGAATACTGAAACTCGATTTGGACTTTTTTCTCATCTTACAAAGACGGAACATTTCCGTTGTGAAGAACTAAGACTCCAGGTCTGATATGAAACGAAAATGTTCTGGTTCTAACGAACTCCGTTCCGATTACAGGCTTAATATTAGTCACCACAATTCCTGACACTATTGCACAACAAATCGTACCTAAAATGACTTGTTTTTGGAAGATATTTAATGCAGAGTATCAAATGAACTATATATTTCCGTAATAGTCAAGTATGACGGTCAAAATCGGCAGTACGGCACTACAGCTTTTCAAACAGGTAAATCGTTGTGGTGTCAACTCGGGTTGCTCTCATCAGTGATTTAGAAGTCATGTGGGCATGGAGACATTACCGTCTCCACATATTGTCATAGACGGAAGAATTTAATGGTGACTTCTTATGGAATCACGTTCATTCAGCTCACAAGCTAATTACCACTTTTCAACCTCATCTATACTTTTGAATATGCAACGTATCAAGCCGTCTCCTCGAACTTCATTTGCAAGACAATAATTATTGAAAATAACATTCTTAACGTTCTGTTTTACTGCCAGAGGCACCTTTTGCTGATGTATCTTGACCTGTGCTGTTATTGGCCGATAGAAGCAACCCGAGCAGGCGCTATGTCCATTCACTTGATTGTGAAGCTAAAGTGCGTATTTGATGATTTCCTTCTTTGTACTCGTGTAATACAAAAACATTCATTTTAATTTGTGGTCTGCATTAAAATTCTCTCAGAAATACGGCGTTGTTGGTAAGCTTCGTTGCGCAAAATTATCGGCATATACGACATCGTCGGATAAAACTCTTAACTCTATTTCAAGTTAAATTTGATTCATTAATGTGAGAAAAGATATTTTTGCTGATGAAACTGGCAAGCTTCTGAGGAATGTACGGCCGCAACCACAACAAACGTAGCTTAACCGAAACACTGAAACGCACTCCAGACTAACTTAACAAATTTCGCGGTCACAGATCCAGAAAAGCCTTTGTTCACAGCCATAAGCTGTCGTTTCAGCCATTGTACGACAATGGTGGTCTGTCAGTGCGGATCTGCAAAGAGTCTGTTGTATATTATGCCTGTAGAAGCAAGTCTTCATAATTTAATGAAAAAGCGATTTTCCATGCCAGGAAAAAAACATGGACATCGTTTAATATCTGATGTTGTGATGAAGACAGTTTTGACTTCCGTGTTAAATTATAGACTCAGGGTATTTATTTTCATACAAAAGTGAAGCGTTGAGGGATCGGTAGTACGTCATCTCAGAAGAGAACTCTGAAATTATGGCAACACTTTAATTTGAAAAACTTTCTAATGCATGATTACAGAACTACTTTCCCTTTATCCGATTAGATTTGATTGATTTAAAGTAAATGGTTCTATTATTTTAATAACGGAAAGAAATTTGATGTAGACACCAATAAATATCAAATAACTGGTATGCTGAAAAAGAAAATGTATATAATACACTAAAACAATTAAATAACAGAAAAAATCGTGTGGTACTATAAAATAAGTCGACAGAAAGTAATATCGAAAAACACAAAAATTGGCAAAAAATAAATTGACCACAAGTAACACAAAATTGCCTAAAAAAATTTCACCTAAATTGTCCATAAAACGATTTATTCCTTTCCCCTGAAATAAAATGTGTTTTACATTTCACCGTACAATTTTACAATCAGTTTTATATTCTAGATGACGGGCATATACCCCATAATAACAATAACTGTAACACTATACCGCATGGTTACGTTTGATTAAGTTGCAATCATCCTGTAACCAACACATCGTAAGGCAGCTATTCTACGTGGGTTGGGGGTGGAAGGAGGGCCGCAGAGGCTTGATGTGCCCCGTGGACTGCTTAACACATCTGTGCGTATTGATTTGCAACTGGAATTCGGTCAAATACAAAAATTAATATTCCGGATTAAAGGAGAATGTTCCTTAAATCGAACAGCAATACGCGATCCTTCTCTGGGTTGTAATCTAACATTTTTTTTTTTCAGATCTAACGGAGTATACTACCAGAGTCAGGTTTCCTGAGTAGCTGGAACACGTCACCGAGGCTCATCATCCGGGGAAATTCTTAAGCCGCGTCCGGGACACAGGTGCCCCGCAACAAGTCTGGAAAATTGTGCGCCGGTGGATATCTGAATATCATCAGAGGCATTTCAGGCATGTAGGTGTTCGATGATTGCTGGTTTCTCGATAGGCGATGAATGCTGCGAGATATGTGGCGCAGCCGGATGCGGCAGATTTCTCGCTGGCCCGTTACTTGCGTGACCGGAGTCCGGAATCTGGAGCTAGGGTGGCCTCTGGCCATCCGCACGCACCATCCTTCACGGCAAGGACCCGCCGCAGGCGTCATTTTCCAAAGCAGAATCTGGAATTTAGGAAGAATTCTCGGAATGTACTGTTCCTGAACGAGTACCTACAGCACTACGACACAGCCGAACACTTACTACACTACTGGCCATTAAAATTGCTACACCACGAAGATGGCGTGCTACAGACTCGAAATTTAACCGACAGGAAGAAGACGCTGTGATATGCAAATGACTAGCTTTTCAGAGCATTCACACAAGGTTGGCGCCGGTGGCGACACTTACAACGTGCTGACATGTGAAAAGTTTCCAACCGATTTCTCACACACAAACAGCAGTTGACTGGCGTTGCCTGGTGAAACGTTGTTGTGATGCCTCGTGTAAGGAGGAGAAATGCGTACCATCACGTTTCCGACTTTGATAAAGGTCGGATTGTAGCCTACCGCGATTGCGTTTTATCGTATCGCGACATTGCTGCTCGCGTTGGTCGAGATCCAATGGCTGTTAGCAGAATATGGAATCTGTGTGTTCAGGAGGGTAATACGGAACGCCCTGCTGTATCCCAACGGCCTCGTATCACTAGCAGTCGAGATGACAGGCGTCTTATCCGCACGGCTGTAATGGATTGTGCAGCTACGTCTCGATCCCTGAGTCAACAGATGGGGACGTTTGCAAGACAACAACCATCTGCACGAACACTTCACGACGTTTGCAGTAGCATGGACTATCAGCTCGGAGACCGTGGCTGCGGTTACCCTTGACGCCTGCGATGGTGTACTCAACGACTAACCTGGGTGCACGAATGGCAAAACGTCATTTTTGCGGATGAATCCAGGTTCTGTTTACAGCATCATGACGGTCGCATCCGGGTTTGGCGAGATCGCGGTGAACGCACATTGGAAGCGTGTATTCGTCATCGCCATACTGGTGTATCACCTGGCGTGATGGCATGGGGTGCCACTGGTGCCATTGGTTACACGTCTCGGTCACCTCTTGTTCGCATTCACGGCACTTTGAACAGTGGACGTTACATTTCAGATGCGTTACGACCCGTGGCTCTACCCTTCATTCGATCCCTGCGAAACCCTACTTTCAGCAGGCTAGTGCACGACCGCATGTTGCAGGTCTTATACGGACCTTTCCGGTTACAGAAAATGTTGGACTGCCGCCCTGGCCATCACGTTCTCCAGATCTCTCATCAATTGAAAACGCCAGGTCAATGGTGGCCGAGCAAGTGGCTCGTCACAATACGCCCGTCACTACTCTCGATGATCTGTGGTATCGTGTTGAAGCTGCGTGGACAGCTGTAGCTGTACACGCCATCCAAGCTCTGTTTGACTCAATGCCCAGGCGTATCAAGGCCGTTATTACGGCCAGAGGTGGTTGTTCTGGGTACTGATTTCTCAGGATCTATGCTCTCAAATTGCGTGAGAATGTAATCACATGTCAGTTCTAGTATAATATATTTGTCCAATGAATACCCGTTTATCATCTGCATTTCTTCTTGGTGTAGTAATTTTAATGGCCAGTAGTGTATTAACCTGCTTAAGAATTCGTAAATATTTTTTGCTGTCGCTGACTTCTGTTCAGGAAGAGTGACCCTAGAGGAGGGTGTCCCTTTACAATACCAAGCTACCTGTGTCCCGTCACCGCCAGACAACCAGGTGTGATTGTCTGGGGTGCTATTTATTTTGATAGTAGGACACCTTTGGTTGCCATCCGTGGCATGTTTGTAGCACAGCGGCACGTCGTCGATATTCCGCGCCCCGTTTTGTCGCCCTTCAGGGCAAGCTATCCTGGGCCTACATTTCAGCAAGCTAATGGCCGGCCCAACACGGCGAGGGTTTCTGCTGCACATCCTCGTGTTCACCAAATCGTAACTTGACCAGTAATGCCGCCCGATCTCTCCCCAACTGAGAACGATTGGAACATTGAGGGCAGGGCGCTCCAACCGTCTAGGTATTTTGATGAACTAGGGCGCTAATTTGACAGAATTTGGCACGATATCACTCAGGAGGACATCCGACAGCTCTATCAGTCAATGCCGAGGCTAATAACTGCTTGAATAAGGGCCACAAGTGGACCAACGCGTTGCTGACTTGCTCAGTTTGTCAAGCCGTTTCGCTTGAATAAATCGTTGAAGTTTTCTGAAATAGTAATCATTTGTTTGTCTGAACGTGTACATCACATCTCTCGATTTCCGTCCCATTAAGATAATTACATCCTGATGCGCCGGTTTAAGATGCTCTCAGAGAATTAGCACGGATTCAGAAAAAAAGACATTAGAGTCGGTTACAACTTACTTCAACATAAGCGACATCTTACAAACAACAGATGCACGTACACTGCCCGGCAAAAAAAAAAAAAAAATAAAATAAAATAAAAAAAAATAGCATCCGCAAGAGCAGGAAACGAAATCTCAAGAATTAAGAGGGTATATGATGTTATTTCAGTGAGTACAAAATCGAGTCAATACAGAAAGAGCCCACTTATCGGTATGCCGTTGGAACCCTCTGGCCTGCATGCATGCACCGATTCAGTTGGGAAGGGTGTCTTGAAATAAGCTGACCCACAACCGGCGTAATGGTACGAGAGCGCTCGAGTAAACACATTTACCATCGTTTTACGGCCGAAACCATATAAAACTGTTAAATCAGATGATCCTGAATTCGACTGGATGGGCAGTAACGGTTAAAAATATCACAGCTTCGCTCGGGTCCATTTCTGCTAGTCGGAAAAATAGACATGGCATTTTCACAACACGTCTAATATTAAAAATATGCATGGATTTTGTAGTTTTGTTACGAATTGGTTGTTTTCAGATATTTTGCGCATAATATTTGGTATGAGTTTATTTTCAAATACCTCAACAAATTTTAGCGAACTTTCTACGCTTGTAGATACCGAACCATGACGTAGTCACCAATTTTAATTTTTTAAACCTTTTCAGTGGCTGTCATTATAATCAAAATACTGTTTTCATGTATTTTCGATGCCACCTATACATACAAAAACGAAATGAAGGTTGTGGCGTCTGTTACATCCCTTTGCTGGGAACTGCTATTTACTTGTTACGCTCTCGTCTCTCATTTCACTACGCCTAATGGCGCAGCAGGCAGTTGAGATCTTCGGATCAGCGGCTTTCTCATTCCGAAATTAGTTTCATAGAAGTCGTTTACCTGAAGTTCGGTTTGTGCATAGTGTCAGAAGTGCGTGGAATTCGACAGCGGCTTCGAATACCCGTTCTCTAAATTTTGTCAACAGTGCTCCTCGGGAAGAACATGCCTTCCCTCCATGGATTCCCATTTGAGTTTCCGAAGCATCTGCATAATACTTGCGTGTTGTTGGAACCTGCCAACAACAAATCTAGCAACCCGCCTCTGAATTTCCTCGGTGTCTTCCTTTAGTACGACCTGGTACGGATCCCAAACACTCGATCAGTACTCAAGAATAGGTCGCACTAGCGTCCTATATGCGGTCTCCTTTACAGATGAACCACACTTTCCCAAAATCCCCCCCCAAAAAACGGAATTTGCCATTCGCCTTCAGCACCGCAATCCTCACTTGGACGTTCCATTTCATATCGCTCTCAACGTTACGCCCGATATTTAAAAGACTTGACTGTGTCAAGCAGAACAAAAAAAAAAAAATGGCTCTGAGCACTATGCGACTTAACTTCTGAGGTCATCAGTCGCCTAGAACTTAGAACTAATTAAACCTAACTAACCTAAAGACATCACACACATCCATGCCCGAGGCAGGATTCGAACCGGCGACCGTAGCGGTCGCTCGGTTCCATACTGTAGCGCCTAGAACCGCACGGCCACTTCGGCCGGCCAAGCAGAACACTAATAATGCTGTATCCGAACATTACGGGTTTCTTTCTCCGTCTCATTCGCTTTAACTTACGTTTTCCTACATTTGTAGCTGGCTAACATTCATGTCACCACAGCAACTATAAAATTTGTATAAGTCATCTTGTATACTTCTACAGTCACTCAACTTCGTCACCTTCGCTTACACCAAAGCATCATTAGCAAACAACAGCAGATTGTGCCCATCCTGCCCGCCAGATCATTTGTGTATATATAAAATAATATCGGTCCTATCACACTGCAATGTTGCTCTCCTGTCTCTGACGCTCACTCGCCGTCGAGCACAACATATTGGGTTCTATTACTTAAAAAGTGTTCGATCCATTCACATATCTGGAAACCTATTCCATATGCTCGTGCCTTCATTAACAGCCTGCAATGGGACGCCGGGTCAAATGCTTTTAGGAAATCAAAAAATACTGGAATCGGCCTGGAATCTGCTTGTTGCCTTTCATCCATAGTTCGCAGTGTAGCATGTGAGAAAACAGTAAAGTGAGTTTCGCGCGAGCGATGCTTCCTAAAACCATCCTTATTCGTGGGCGTAAGCTTCTTGAGCTCAAGAAAATTTATTGCATTCGAACTGAGAATGTGTTCAAGGATTCTTCAGCAAACCGGTGTTAGGGACACTGGTCTGTAATTTTGCCCTTCTCGTGCACAGGAGTCATCTGCGCTTTTTCCTAGTCGCTGTGAGAAAGATTCGCGATAAATGGAAGCTAAGGAAGGGACCAACGACGTAGAGTACACTTTGTAAAACTGAATTATGATTCCTTCCTGACGATTTACTTGTTTTCAACTCTATCACTTGTTTCTGTAGGCCAGTGATGCTTATTACTATGTCATTCACGTAAGAGTCTGTTCGATGGTCAAACGACGACATGTTTGCACGATTCTCCTGCATCAACCATTTCATGATTCCTTAAATGCGCAATTTGAAATTTCGAAGCAAGTAGTACACTTCATTTGAAATTTGTTGCAAACTGTCTTTGTGCTGTTGTATTTTAATGGCCAGTAGTGTAGCTTTCTGGACATTTTATTTTTTTCCATTACTGCTACTCTTTGTTGACCCACCATCTTTGTAAATAAGAAGGGTCATTCTTTTTCCCCAGAGGTCGGTCTCTTAGACGTTAAACAGAGCATCCTACTATGTGTGCAGTTGCCCATGTCCCACTTTGTGGAGTTGGACCACTCTGCCCTCTTTTATAGTGGTTACTAGCTGAGTTCCCAGTATTGCCCACGTATATATTTATTCCATTTCTATTAGCCCGTCTCCTCCTCCTCCCTCTCTCGGTCCATCTCCTCCACTCTCTCCACTATCCTTCTTCCCCTTTCTCTCTCCCCTTTCTGCATCTATTTCTCTCTGTCCATCTCCTCCTGCTCATCTGCTACTCCCTTCTCGCCTTGTCTACCTGATCCTCCCCTTCCATCTGTTCCGTTCCTCTCTCTCCATTTACACCTCCCCCTTCTAAGTTCGTCTCTTGCTACCTCCTCTACACCCTTCTTACCCCCTCTATGTCCTCCTCCCCCTCTCTCTGTCCATCCCCTCCTCCCTCCATTCTCTGTCCATCTCTTCCTTCTCGAGTCTATCTCTTGCTTCCATCACCCTCCATCCATCCTCTCTTCCTTTCCTCTGTCCATTTCCTCTCCCCCCCTCCACCATCTCTCTGTCCATCTCCTCTCCCAGCTCTCATTGCATCTCATCCTTCCCCCTGTCTCACTATAACTCCTCCTCCCACCTCTCTCTGACCATCTCCTCCCTTTTTCTTCCTCTTTCCGGCTACTTCTTCCCCATCTGTTTGTTCATCTCATCCTCTTCCCTTTCTATGTCCGTTTTCCCCTACCCCTCTCTCTGTCCATCTGCTGCTCCCGAATATCTGTGTTCATGTCCTTCCCCTTTGTTCATGTCTTCCTTCTTCTGCTATTTCTCCACGTTATCGCACCCACCGCCAATAGATCATTGATGGTCCTTATCCCCACTTACGATTTTTTTTTTTTTTCAGGATGTAAGTAATATGTAAACCAAGTTGGTTGAAATCGATCTAGGGGTTTAGGAATAGCATATCTATCTGCGGCTTTGTCCGCATATGCACATGTGGCGTATGTGTGAAATATATTTAACATGTTTAACACATATTTGTACAAATATTTTACCTGCATCTCTTGCGAATTCCGCCCTGCAGTTTCGTTTTCACGCTGCTCAATGCTTATGATGTCATATATTCTCAACTATATGCCGTACAACGATATAATTTACTAGGCACATTCAGTGGCATGTGTGAATATCGTCAGCTAAATGTGTTGTAGACAGAACTAGAAGCAAAGAAGTCATAAATTTAAATGACATGTATGATGCCGCAGTTCTTCACGCATCTCATTCTTTACGACGTCATATCTCCAGATAAGTGTGTGGTACAATGGTGTAATTTTGCAGGTACATTTGTACATTCGGTGGTACATGTGAATACTGTCTGCAAAGTGTGTCGGGAATACAGTTAACAGTCAAATGCTAATAAAGTAAAACGTCACGCCTGATGCGGCATTATTACTAAACCAACAGCGAAAATGTGGTACGCGATAAGCCATTGCGAATGTGAACTGCTGATACATTAATAACTGATGTAACCGCAGGAAAGTTGAATGCAGACATGCAAACGTGCGTGCATTGTGCTGTCCAAGTGATGCATGTCGGTTTGTGACGCGATGTTCCATTTCAGTTGCACTTGATCGATCAGTACAGGGACGGGTTTTGCGGATGACGCGGGAGTTGTCGCCGATGATATCCCAGATGTGCTCGACTGGAGACAGATCTGGTGATCGAGCAGACCAAGGAAACATGATGACGCACCGTAGAGCATGTTGGGTTACAACAGCAGTATGTGGGCGAGCGTTATCCAGTTGGAAAACAACCTCTGGAATGATGTTCATGAATGGCAGCACAACAGTTCGAACGCACAATTTTGCACTCAGAGTGAGTGGGATAACCACGGAAGAGATCCTGCTGTCGTTGGAAAATGCACACCAGACATAACTCCAGATGTAGGTCCTATGAGTGTAGCATGCAGGCAGTTTGGTTGCAGGAAGTCAATTGACCTTTTTCTAACCAAAACACGCCCATTAATGGCACTGAGACAGAACCATTTTCATCATTAAACACAACGAGCTCTCAATTGATACCATTGAAGTCGCAAATGGGGTGGTTTGGGGTCAGTGGAGTACACCCTACAGGCGATAGGACTCGGAGCTGTCTTTGAAGTAAGAGATTTGTAATCGTTCATTACGTCACTGTGGTGCCAACTGCTGCTCATACTGCTGCTGCAGATGCAGTAGGATCCGCCAAAGCCACACGCCGAACACAAGGGTCTTCCCTCTCGGTAGTGACACGCAATCGTCCGGAGCCCACTCTCCTTGCGACCATACCCTCGTGACCACCGCTGTCAGCAGCACAGTGATCTTTCTGCAATAAAGCAGAAGGAACTTCTTCTCGTAACCCAATTACAGGACCTCGTTCAAACTCAATGAGGTGTTGATAATGGTATGTTTGTCGTCTTAAAGGCATTCTTGCCTAACATGAACTCACCACGTCCAATCCCAAAGGTAACTAACGCCCACGATCGATACAGCGTGTATTTAAAGATGACCTCATTTGCATGCTCACAGTGGAACTACTACCGCCACTCTCATGCGACTGGCGCGAAATTTCTATAGTCATCATCTTTCAATCGTAGAAACACGCGTAATAAGTTTCGCACATTCCTTCTTGGTGCTGTAATTTTTTCCGTCAGTGTGTAATCAATATTTGAAAAGAGAATATGCGGCCTTCGTAAGATACTTTTACAATTCTTTGTTTTGGTTCTATTATCTCTTCATTGTTGCTGTCGGTATCACCGTCGGTTTCGCTGGTCAGTAGAACTCTTCTTCTTACCGTACCATCTCCCGCACTTTTTCAGTAATTAACAGTTAGATGGCCTCTCTCCTACTAGCATTTCATCCTCAGTGACCGAGTGAAATGCTGCAGACGTAAGATGAACGCCTTTTCGTAGAAACTGGGTTGAAGTCTCCACATGGCCATGTAGATTCAGGTTGTTCATGGTTTCCCTGAACCGGCTACAGTTAAAGCCGGGATGCTTCCTTCAAGGAATATATTGCCAGTTGCCTTCCCCATCTACTTCGACTCCAGACTTGTACACCGTCTCCAATAATCTCAACACTGATGGGGCACTTAACTATGGCTTCTTCTTTCGTTGTCTATAGTGGAGAACTTCCTCACCACTTTATCCCCAAATTCTTCCTGGTTTTGCGGCCCCTCATGTTTCTTGCAGCGGGATTTGAATAGGAAAAACACAGCAGAAATGGAACTGCAAAGTATAAATGAAGGTGGCCACACAGCACTGGCATTCACGCGGTTGCTGCACAGGTGCGGCGGGTTTCCAAGGTCGCACACAGCGTCTGCCGCGCGCTGCGGACCAAAACGCAATTATGGCGTGGAACATGAAGTGTATAGACAGTGGTCTCTTAATTCTGGAAGTGTAATAATATCAATGTATTTATGATATAAGGTCCCGAGGCTATAAAAACACAACTATGAAGATAGAGAAGTGGCAAGCAATTACTATGGAAATTGCTGAGGGAACATGAGAGAAAATGGAACCGGGAGAAAGAAATAGAATTGGTAAATAAGGAAACTATGGAAAAGTTTTATTTGTTACTTCATTGCTCTTTACAAGCAAGCTTCTCTTAAAATTCCAGTCAGGACAACCTTTTACGATTAGATCTGTGCACCTCTTTTAGCAACACCCTGATCTATGACTAGAACAGTGGTAGTCAGGAAAGTGGTCTGTGACATATTTTCCGCTTGTGTTTCTGCTAGTTCCGCATGCATACATACATGTCAATGGACATGTCAGTGTGTCCTCAAAGTTGTATCCGTCAACAGTCCTCAGACAGTTCTGAAGTACGAAAAGGAGTGGAAGAGGCCAGTGTGGAAAAAGTTTCTATTGTGCCAGATTTGATATCTGTGTGTAACATTCTTTGCCTAGTATAACTTACTTCGAACAACATGTTTTAAATATACCGTCAAGAAACTGAACGTTCACGTCTTGTGGCCGATGCAAAATCCACCATTTGTCTACTAAAATGACAAATTCGTATTCAATCAACGCCTGACTCCTGATAACCAATACGTGAAAACCTTTTTGAGACTTCTAGTTTTTTGCTGGATAAGACTTATTCATACAGAGCAAATGCCTCGTCAGTCACGAAAAGGAGAGGAGGAGGCCAGTTTGGAAGAAGTTTCTATTGTGCCAGATTTGATGTCTGTGTGTACATTTTTTGCCTAGTATAACTTAATTCGAACAAATTTGAATCTTCTTCATGCTCATAGCCTCTAACATCAATGTATCTGAAACAGTAATTGATATCTGCCACAACTACTATGAGAATCGAAAAGAGCTTTTATAGTTGAAGAATTCACATGTCGATCAGCATGGTTTTGTAGTCATGAAGTGCTTTCCATCAGTGAGAAACTGAACTTGATCTCATACTTCTAATTTCCACCCAGTCTTCGTTTGTTGGCTGCTTTATGATTTCTTTTTATGTGTCTCCCATATAGCCACACTGATTATGGCGAATAATGCGTGCAATCGAGGAACGACCAAACAGAAACTCGAAGTGAAGTGAACGGAATGAGTTTCCTGAACCCAGATACCTGAAATTTTTTTCAAAATGATAATCAACGTACTATAATGTATATAAATTTTATTTTAGATAACGAGGTACAGAAACGTTGGAAAGCAGAAGGGATAGCTTAACAGTGCAGGAAGTCATAAGTGGATATGCAGTAAAGAATAAGCAGAAAGGATAGCTTAACATTGCAGGAAGGCAGAAGTGGATATGCAGCAAAGAATAAGAAGCCTTATCTGTATAGCAGGCCAATGATCTTTTCCAGTCAAGTGGTTCAAATGGCTCCGACCACTATGCGACTCAACATCTGAGGCCATCAGTCCCCTAGAACTTAGAACTACTTATACCTAACTAACCTAAGGATATCACACACATCCATGCCCGGGGCAGGATTCGAACCTGCGACCGTAGCGGTCGCGCGCTTCCAGACTGCAGCGCCTAGAATCGCTCGGCCACAACGGCCGGCTTTCTCCAGTCATACTTTCAGCTGAGAGAGCGAGTTATTGAGACATATTATAACTTTTATTGAATGTTCCATTAGTTTAAATCAGTGCAACACAAGAATAAATCTTTACAGGACAACAGGAAGCAGTGAGGACTCAGTTTCGATCCTGACGGAACTGTGCCGTCACCAAACGTTTCAGCTTCGCCTCGGGCTGCATTTGTTTCAAGGGTCCCACTGCCACTACCTGAAAGTTTTTCCCTGTTCTGCGTGGCCGTCACATTTGCTGGAATTCCTGCCACGTTTTTTTCACCCCATGTCCCGCTGAAAAGAAAACACACGTGGGGCCGTAGCCCATGGGACCAACGAGGGAGCTGCTATGGTCTTGTGGACCGTAGAAAGAAGCTACAGAGCCCATCTCAACAACGTTACACTAGCAGCGAACGACTATTGGACGCTGCTGTCGATTGCAGAGCCCAGAGCTAGTATTTTGACGACATCCATCACGCCATCTACCAGCTTACACGCATCCTCTCGCACAGGCGCAGGTGTCTGTGCAGCGAGCGGTTCGTTAGCCAGCACAGAGGCTCGGCGGCTAGACAGCGCGGCGTGAAATACGGGCAGCGGCAGCGCGTAATGAGTACTTGCGCCCGCAGTGGCGCGAGCCGCTGATTTACGAGGGCGGCGCGCGACCCGGCACCGCCTCCTCGCGCAGGAAGTCGCCCGCCATTGGCCGCCGCGACAGAAATGGCGGCATTTCCGGTCCGCACGACCGAAGCAACTCGCCCGTTGGCCCCTTATAAAGTGTTTCGGAATAAAGTCGTGAGCAAGTTCTCCACTATAGATAACGACCCGGTGACATGTCCGGCCGTTCGTCCGGTAACACCCTTATTTATCGCTACTGTCAGATCACAGGCGGAGAGTGCGCAGTGTTTACAATGAAGTGCAGGCTTCAGTGCGTGTCCATTGTAGATCTAAGCTCGTTTTACTAGAGCGACTTTCTGGTCAAAACAGAGATATCTCCACGCCATCCACGTCACGAATGGGACGATGACGTCACTGATAACTCCGTTGTGCCGAGGAGAGTTATAAAACTCTAGTACGCTCATGAGTGTGCATGCATAGAAACAAAATACTGTTGCGTCGTCTGCCACGAATGGAATTTAAGCAGTTCTCGTTGCTCCCACAAATGTTGTACTAACACAGTTTGTGTTTTCATAATACACTGCTGACCATTAAAATTGCTATACTACGAAGATGACGTGCTGCAGACGCGAAATTTAACCGACAGGAAGAAGATGCTGTGGTATGCAAATGATTAGGTTTTCTGAGCATTCACACAAGGTTGGCACCGGTGGCGACACCTACAACGTGCTGACATGAGGAAAGTTTCCAACCGATTTCTCATACACAAACAGCAGCTGACCGGCGTTGCCTGGTGAAATGTTGTTGTGATGCCTCATGTAAGGAGAAGAAATGCGTACCATCAGGTTTCAGACTTTGATAAAGGTCGAATTGTAGCCTATCGCGATTGCGGTTTATCGTATCGGGACATTGCTGCTCGCGTTGGTCGACATCCAATGACTGTTAGCAGAATGTGGAATCGGTGGGTTAAGGAAGATAATACGGAAAGCCGTGCTGGATCCCAACGCCCTCGCATCACTAGCAGTCGAGATGACAGGCATCTTATCCGCATGGCTGTAACGGATCGTGCAGCCACGTCTCGATCCCTAAGTCAACAGATGGGGAAGTTTGCAAGACAACAACCATCTGCACGAACAGTTCGACGACATTTACAGCAGCATGGACTATCAGCTCGGAGACCACGGCTACGGTTACCCTTGACGCTGCATCACAGACAGGAGCGCCTGCGATGGTGAACTCAACGACGAAGCTGGGTGCACGAATGGCAAAACGTCATTTTTTCGGATGAATCCAGGTACTGTTTACAGCATCATGACGGTCGCATCCGTGTTTGGCGAGATCGCGGTGAACGCACATTGGAAGCGTGTATTCGTCATCGCCATACTGGCGTATCACCCGGCGTGATGGTATGGGGTGCCACTGGTGCCATTGGTTACACGTCACGGTCACCTCTTGTTCGCATTGACGGCACTTTGAACAGTGGACGTTACATTTCAGATGTGTTGCGACCCGTGGATCTATCCTTCATTCGACCCCTGCGAAACCCTACATTCAGCAGGATAATGCACGACCGCATGTTGCAGGTCCTGTACGGGCCTTTCTGGATGCAGAAAATGTTCGACTGCTGCCCTGGCCAGCACATTCTCCAGATCTCTCACAAATTGAAAACGTCTGGTCAATGGTGGCCGAGCAACTGGTTCGTCACAATACGCCAGTCACTACTCTTGATTAACTGTGGTATCGTGTTGAAGCTGCATGGTCATCTGTACCTGTACACGCCATCCAAGCTCTTTTTGACTCAATGCCCAGGCGTATCAAGGCCGTTATTATGGCCAGAGGTGGTTGTTCTGGGTACTGATTTCTCAGGATCTATGCATCCAAATTGCGTGAAAATGTAGTCACATGTCAGTTCTAGTATAATATATTTGTCCAATGGATAACCGTTTATCATCTGTATTTCTTTTTGGTGTAGCAATTTTAATCGCCAGTAGAGTATTTATTTTATACATGAAATGTACTCACAGTTGCGAACTCGAACAACCAGCAGCTGTATAAGGGAATGTCGATGATGAAAATTTGTGCAGCACCGCGACTTGAAACCGGATCTCCCAGTTTGCGCGAGGGGTCGCCTTAACCACTTTAGCTACCCGTACACGATTCAGGACAGACGCAAACTTCTCCGTCTCAACATTTACTCGTACACAAGTTTGGTATTCTCGTACAGGGGAGGGCGTTCTAATTGTAAGTTGCTCCCTAGTATCGGCGGATAAATACAGGGTGATTCAAAAAGAATACCACAACTTTAAAAATGTGTATTTAATGAAAGAAACATAATATAACCTTCTGTTATACATCATTACAAAGAGTATTTAAAAAGGTTTTTTTTCACTCGAAAACAAGTTCAGAGATGTTCAATATGGCCCCCTCCAGACACTCGAGCAATATCAACCCGATACTCCAACTCGTTCCACACTCTCTGTAGCATATCAGGCGTAACAGTTTGGATAGCTGCTGTTATTTCTCGTTTCAAATCATCAATGGTGGCTGGGAGAGGTGGCCGAAACACCATATCCTTAACATACCCCCATAAGAAAAAATCGCAGGGGGTAAGATCAGGGCTTCTTGGAGGCCAGTGATGAAGTGTTCTGTCACGGGCTGCCTGGCGGCCGATCCATCGCCTCGGGTAGTTGACGTTCAGGTATTTACGGACAGATAAGTGCCAATGTGGTGGCGCTCCGTCCTGCTGAAATATGAATTGTTGTGTATGCGAACAAATGCTTGCTGTATGCGTGCTACATTTTCATCACTCGTTCTCGGCCGTCTAGAACTTTTCCCTTTGCACAAACACCCATCCTCTGTAAACTGTTTATACCAACGTTTAATACACCACCTATCAGGAGGTTTAACACCATACTTCGTTCGAAATGCACGCTGAACAACTGTCGTCGATTCACTTCTGCCGTACTCAATAACACAAAAACCTTTCTGTTGAGCGGTCGCCATCTTAGCATCAACTGACGCTGACGCCTAGTCAACAGCGCCTCAAGCGAACAAATGTACAACTAAATGAAACTTTATAGCTCCCTTAATTCGCCGACAGATAGTGCTTAGCTCTGCCTTTTGTCGTTGCAGAGTTTTAAATTCCTAAAGTTGTGGTATTCTTTTTGAATCACCCTGTACAATATTGCAGTGCCAGTGTTGTTAAGAAGAACGATGTAATGTTCCTCCGGACAAACTTTCATTGTCGTCATTCCGTCACACAGTTGACGGTCCAACGTATTCGAAGCTGCGACTGCATTTCATCTATTTCAGAACGGTTGCAGTCACCGAAGTGCCAGTTCCTTCGGACTCGCATGCGTGTCCGAAGTATCACTGCATCCTTCTTTTCAACAACACAGGCACTGCAATATCGAATATTTATTTTGTTTCTCTCTTGTTCTTGTCACATTGCGAAGGTTGCGTGTGGCGTGTGTCCTGCTAGTATCGTCCCACAAGACACACCAAGGATTGTGTTACTGATTCATCCATCGCTTCTTGTTGGAACAAAATTGGAAAGCACAGAACTGTACGTATTATACAGATTTTATTTAATCAGTCGGTTTGCTGCTAACAGCGCTACCATTACAGTTTAACTGACAGTGGTCTTCAAAGAAGTTACAATATTTTAGACAACAATGGAGAATCCGTGCGGTTCTAGGCGCTGCAGTCTGGAACCGCGAGACCGCTACGGTCGCAGGTTCGAATCCTGCCTCGGGCATGGATGTGTGTGATTTCCTTAGGTTAGTTAGGTTTAACTAGTTCTAAGTTCTAGGGGACTAATGACCTCAGAAGTTGAGTCCCATAGTACTCAGAGCCATTTGAACCATTTGAGCCAACAATGCAGAATATGTCATACTAATCTTGACTGAGATATGAACACAAAGTAAATGTCACGTCTGACAGTGCAGTAGTAAACCAAATAACAAGTTAAAAGTTGAAAAGTAGCTAAATATGAAGTGCGCAAGCCAGGAAAAAATTATCATTAAATTCGTGAAACAGTGGTTATTTAATTTCAATTGTAAGACAGGCACTGTTTTTCGACTAGTGACGGTATGTTCCGTTTTTGCAGTTAAATGAAAGGCAGCTCGGTTTTCGCCATACGCGTTCCGCTTCTTTTATTTACGAAGCTATTTCAGTAGCCTGTAAGGCATAACACTGAAGCGCCAAAGAAACTGGCATAGGCATGCGTATTCAAATACAGATATATGTAAACAGGCAGAATACGGCGCTGCGGTCGGCAACGCCTATATAAGACAAGTGTCTGGCGCAGGTGTCATATTGGTTACTGCTGCTACAATGGTAGGTTATCAAGATTTAAGTGAGTTTGACGTGGTGTTATAGTCGGCACACGAGCGATGAGACACAGCATCTCCAAGGTAGGGATGAAGTTGGGATTTTGCCGTACGACTATTTCACTAGTGTTCTGTGAATGTCAGGAATCCGGTAAAACAGCAAATCTCCGACATCTCTGCGTCCGGAAACAGATCCTGCAAGAACGCGACCTACGACGACCGAACAGAATGGTTCAACGTGACAAAGAACAACCCTTCCGCAAATTGCTGCAGATTTGAATGCTGGGCCGTCAACAAGTGTCAGCGTGCGAACCATTCAACGAAACATCATCGATATGGGCTTTCGGAGCCAAAGGCCCACTCGTGTACTCGACTGCACGACACGAAGCTTTACACCTCTCCTGGGCCCATCAACGCCGACGTAGGACTATTAGTGACTAGAAACATGTTGCCTGCTCGGACGAGTCTCGTATCAAATTGTATCGAGCGGATGGGCGTGTACGGGTATGAATCCATCGACCCTGCATGTCAGCATGGGACTGTTCAAGGTGGTGGACGCTCTGCAGTGGTGTGGGGAGGTGTGCAGTTGGAGTGATATGGGACGCTTGATGTGTATAGATACTATTCTGACAGGTGACACGTACGTAAGCATTCTGTCTCATCAGCTGCATCCATTCTTGTCCATTGTGCATCCCGACAGACTTGGACAATTCCAGCAGGACAATGCGACACCCCAAACGTCCAGAATTGCTACAGAGTGGCTCGAGGAACACTCTTCTGTGTTTAAACACTTCCGCTGGCCACAAAATTCAACAGACATGAACATTATTGAGCCTATCTGGGATGGGTTGTAACGTGCTGTTCAGAAGAGATCTCCATCCCCTCGTACTCTTACGGATTTATCGACAGCTCTACAGATTTCATGGTACTTACGCGTGCTCGCGGGAGCACTGCACGATGTTAGGCAGGTGCACCAGTTTCATTGGCTCTTGTATATACACTCCTGGAAATTGAAATAAGAACACCGTGAATTCATTGTGCCAGGAAGGGGAAATTTTATTGACACATTCCTGGGGTCAGATACATCACATGATCACACTGACAGAACCACAGGCACATAGACACAGGCAACAGAGCATGCACAATGTCGGCACTAGTACAGTGTATATCCACCTTTCGCAGCAATGCAGGCTGCTATTCTCCCATGGAGACGATCGTAGAGATGCTGGATGTAGTCCTGTGGAACGGCTTGCCATGCCATTTCCACCTGGCGCCTCAGTTGGACCAGCGTTCGTGCTGGACGTGCAGACCGCGTGAGACGACGCTTCATCCAGTCCCAAACATGCTCAATGGGGGACAGATCCGGAGATCTTGCTGGCCAGGGTAGTTGACTTACACCTTCTAGAGCATGTTGGGTGGCACGGGATACATGCGGACGTGCATTGTCCTGTTGGAACAGCAAGTTCCCTTGCCGGTCTATGAATGGTAGAACGATGGGTTCGATGACGGTTTGGATGTACCGTGCACTATTCAGTGTCCCCTCGACGATCACCAGTGGTGTACGGCCAGTGTAGGAGATCGCTCCCCACACCATGATGCCGGGTGTTGGCCCTGTGTGCCTCGGTCGTATGCAGTCCTGATTGTGGCGCTCACCTGCACGGCGCCAAACACGCATACGACCATCATTGGCACCAGGCAGAAGCGACTCTCATCGCTGAAGACGACACGTCTCCATTCGTCCCTCCATTCACGCCTGTCGCGACGCCACTGGAGGCGGGCTGCACGATGTTGGGGCGTGAGCGGAAGACGGCCTAACGGTGTGCGGGACCGTAGCCCAGCTTCATGGAGACGGTTGCGAATGGTCCTCGCCGAAACCCCAGGAGCAACAGTGTCCCTAATTTGCTGGGAAGTGGCGGTGCGGTCCCCTACGGCACTGCGTAGGATCCTACGGTCTTGGCGTGCATCCGTGCGTCGCTGCGGTCCGGTCCCAGGTCGACGGGCACGTGTACCTTCCGCCGACCACTGGCGACAACATCGATGTACTGTGGAGACCTCACGCCCCACGTGTTGAGCAATTCGGCGGTACGTCCACCCGGCCTCCCGCATGCCCACTATACGCCCTCGCTCAAAGTCCGTCAACTGCACATACGGTTCACGTCCACGCTGTCGCGGCATGCTACCAGTGTTAAAGACTGCGATGGAGCTCCGTATGCCACGACAAACTGGCTGACACTGACGGCGGCGGTGCACAAATGCTGCGCAGCTAGCGCCATTCGACGGCCAACACCGCGGTTCCTGGTGTGTCCGCTGTGCCGTGCGTGTGATCATTGCTTGTACAGCCCTCTCGCAGTGTCCGGAGCAAGTATGGTGGGTCTGACACACCGGTGTCAATGTGTTCCAGGAGTGTATAAGCTGAGGCATAATAAAGAGCGATTTTTAAAAGGGTGTTAAATAAAAACACTTCGTCAAATTTTTTTGTTTCATAGCTTTAAAACGCATGAAAAACATTTTATGCAATAGTAAAACATCGGTTATATTTTGACGATAACTCCAGTAAGATGGCGTCTATTTAGATACACACATTCCTCCAGCCGGACCCTGAAGTGGCTCATCACATTGTGCGCTTTGCCAGTGGGATTTGAACAACTTCCTGTCAGATCCGCTCTTTCAGGGCTCCAATTGTTCGAGGAGGTTTATCTTGGTAAACTTTGCTTTTCAGATAACCCCACAAGAAAAAGTCAAATGTTGTGAGGTGCGGTGAAAGAGAGGGCCATGCAGTAACCCCATTGCGGAAGATAACATGATTTGGAAATAAATGGGTGACACTATTCATGATTACTCGAGCAGTGCGGAAAGTTGTTCTGTCCTGCTGGAAAAACGTCTCATGGTTCACTTCATAGTGAGCTAGTTGTGCAGTAAAAAAGTTTTCCAGCATGTCTGTGTATCTCTGCGAAATCACTGTTACAGCTGTGCCAAAGCCATCTTCAGATAAGTATGGGTCTTATGATCCCTAATGAAGACATGGCGCGGCACACAGTAACTTTTGCGAAGTGCAGTGGTTGCTGATGCAATTCTCTAGGATTAACGTCACTCAGAAATCGAATGTTCTGCTTGTTCACATAACCGGAGAGGTGAAAGTGAGCTTCAGCACTCATCCACAAACGGTTAACAATGCCCTCGTCTTGATTAATCATGTCCAAAAATTCTAAGCAGAACTGACTTCGGCTCACATAATCCGTTTCCTTAAGGGCCTGAACCATTTGGATTTTTTAGGGGTGAAAGTGAAAATCTTGGTGTGAAATTCTTCTTACCGTTCTGTTTGAAGTCCCAAGTGTAGCGTTATGTCGGCGAGCTCAGCGACGAGGACTTCTCTCAATGGCAGCTCCTACAATTTCCATGTTTTCAGATGTGCGCACAGTTTTTGGTCTCCCAGTTTTCTTCTTTGCCGTTGATGCAGTCTCCTCAAAGTTCTCAGCCCACTTTTTAATTTCACAGGCAGATGGCACCGGCAGATTACGATTAACGTTGGAATGATTACGGAACGCACGACGTGTTGCTGGTACGAGCTACCGTTTTGATAAAATGCTTTGATAGCGTAAACACGGTGCTGTTGGGTCCAGCGCTCCATTCTGATTAAATGCTATTTCGCGCCAAACGTAACTGACGCTATACCCTCCACTTCTCTCCGTCGCAGCTTGATTCGCACGCTTGTTAAAATTGCTCGATGTTATGCCTCGTCCTATACGTATCCCTTGTTATTCTTTTGTTTTTCAGGTTAGGAACAACTTCTGCAGCAAGAATTTTGTGGGCTTAAGTTACCATTTGGCGTTACTTCCGATTTTCAGTGTTTTTAAACCATGTATGAATCCTTCAGGTGTATTCAATTGGTCTCTCGTACTCCAGATGTCGAATTTTCTGCGGTTTTCGACCACGTTTATTTGAACTGTGAACGCTTCCTAGCGGCCCGAACTAGTGACCAGACGCCCGACCACTTCTGCAACAATGTCTTCAGACCGTATCAAAACTAAGTCTCACCAACTTTTACTCTCGAACTGACAAACTACGGGAACCAGGCTATAAGGCCTCGAATCGAGACATGGAATCGAAACAGTTCTCAGGTGGAGAAGCGTTTTTACTTGGAAACGCACTGACGAAATCAGGAGAGCAACAGCTTTGCTGTGATATGACTGGACCGCTTCTGGTATATTCTCGCAAAGATTATTACGGCATCCCAAGCGACCTCGTATTAGGAGAGGCAGATAAGAAAGAGAAGCTGAACTACACTGTCTTCCAAAAATGTGGAGCGCACAAAATACGTGGGCAGATGTCGCTGTATTGTCGTACATGTGCAGGCCATGGGTGGATATAATAATGTTTAGAGATGCAATTCTCTATGACAGGTACCACAGTACATTAGCGTTGTTACTGGCAGTGGCAGAATATATGAAGGGATGAACGGCACGAGATGTTGCATGATCACTCTGAAGGGAACTTATATGTCGTGTACCAGTCTGAGACAGCGTTATCAGCACCTGACAGAGTTTGAAAGGACCTCATTGTGCATCTCCATTTGACTGGATGGTTGAGCCTCCAATATCCAAATCTGTGGATCATTCGCATGGTGGCCCCATGTTGGACTGCATGGGAACGTGGGGCAGGCATACTCATCCTCAAGACTCCTTCGCGTGTGACTACTGAAACTTCTTTATTTAAATGTGTCTGTACCTAAATTGCAGAATGAGTGAGAAGATGAAACTTCTATGTCATTTGATTCTGAAACAGCTGAGTAAAACTGAACGTACTGAGCCTATTTTCTCTTTACTTATCGTGTCAACACTGACCCACAATATTCTAGCGCAACGCAGTCTGACTGCTCAAAAAAATTACAACCTGACTTCAAATAATTAATTCAAAAGAACGGCCCTGACAAAGGTCATCGTAACATTTTCATACGTGTGCCTGCCACCCGAGAAGAAGTAATGGACTCCATACAATATTCTGTGTCTCCCCGCACTTTTAGTCGGAGAAAAACAGCAGCCAGACTAGGGAATTGACGTTTTAAACTTTTGAAACTATTACATTCAGCAATGATGAATGTAAATAAATCATTTGAAAAAATCAAACAAGCAATTGCAGGTATAAATGTTTGTTAACTACCCTTGACCTCGTTTTCAATTATAAAATTGTGATCTTCAGAAGTAGGGGAGACCGGAGCACATTCGTCATACGTACACAATGGCTAATTGGTATTATTTCGTTAAATTGCCACCAGGATACGCCATCGATCAGGGAGGATAGTAGCAAAAACGCCGTCGTCTTACCACGAACATGTCAATGCAGTAAAACTGTCGAGCGGGAACAGGCAAGTGGAAGTGGAAGTAAATTTTGGTTACTCAAGATGATTTGTTGTGTACTTGAAAAAACATTCTTACTAAACAAATAAATACAATTATTAAAGTCCATAGATTCAGGATTATTTTGACACTGTTTACAGCGATAAATGTTTAAAATGTTTTCGTAAACGAACTAAAATAGTTCCAATATGACAATGGGGCGGAACAGCTCTCCCTGGCTTGCGCAATTCATATTTAGTTACTCTTCAACTTTTAGCTTTTCATTTGGTTTACTACTGCACTGTCAGACGTGACATTTACTCTGTGTTCATGTCCCGGTCAAGATTAGAATGACATATTCTCCATTCTTGTCTACAAAGACTGTAACTTCTTTGATGACGACACTCAGTTAAACTCTAATGGTAGCAATCCCCTGTATCCAATGCAATATTTACGTAAGCAAATTGTATCTTGCATTGATTTTAAACCGGTAACAAGTCTGCGATTTTTATTTGTATTTATTTTTTTATTTTCACCGATACTTTTGCACGTAAAAGACAGGCGTGATGCTAATGCTGTTTGTTGTATTTTCGCTGCTGAAGCTGGCCCTTCAATTGCACAAGAACACAATGTTAGGCCTATGCTGTCGAAACAACTCCTATTAAGTCGAACGTCACTTCAGGTGACCAACCGTACCATCCAATGCCTGAAGAAGTCCTGCCATTTGAAAAATGGCAATCAAGAAAAAAAGACAGGATACTAACGACAAAAAATTTCAGCAATTCTGACAGACACTGCAGTGAAAGATGCGTTACAATGCGATAAATAAGCCTCCACAGACAGAAAAGGGAGATGTGGATATTCTATAATTAGTTTAAATTACATGATAAAGCTCCTTAAATAAAACGCAGAAAGGATGTAAGTATTCCTAAGAAGGATCTTCAAGACGAAGAAGATGAGGACGCGTCCTGTGTCTGAAACCATTTTCTCACAGCAGTCCAGGTGATGAAAGGATTCAATGAACAAGTTGTAAGCGGTGGGTACATTCGTCATGTGTTAAAAATGAAGCGAAAGAAGTCTTTTTGAAGAATTTTTGAACTGTGAAGATCGTATATGGTATTCAGAAGAAATCCGATAAAAGTTCTGGACATACTTTTCTATCAAACTTTTGTTATAACATAGTTTTTTCCATAAAAGTGTCGGAATTTATATTAAAATAATCTGTGAGTATTAATTTCGATTTATTTTCGGATAAATAACTACTTTCGCAACTATTTAAATCATAAAATCATATGGGCCAACTTGCCCCAAGGGTGGGGTAGGTTGGCTCTGGTGGTAGTACTGCACGAAGTACTGTTTGTGAACAGAAAATCAGCGAGGCATCATAATTACTTAGATTTGAAGGTGCTGAAACAAAGTACCCATGTTTCCACATAAGAAGATCAATGGTAACTTTTAAAACACAAGCTGGAAAAAATCAAGGAATAATGTGGCCCAACCTGCCTCAGTCTCCCTACATGAATCTACTGAGGTACTTTTTACATCAAAATTAAAAAGAATGATCAAGATGCAGGAATGTACAAAACCACTGGATGAAAATATAATAAACCAAAATCACTTACGTGTAGACTCACACACTAGCGACGACAAAGCGAAGAAGCTCAAGTCAAGAAACATAGGACGTGTGATCATCAGTAAATACAACTAAAATCCATTAAAAACATTCTCACTGAAGTTGGATTTAACGTAACATTAAAATTTACATGGAACTAAAAGGCAGTGAAATGGCCCGTAAATGGCGTGTGCCATCCAGCAACTGAAAAAAATAGTCGCAGTGCACGAAATAGGAAATATCGATAGGTGGGGTACCTTACACAATATATGCACATAGCAAACAGATGAAGTATAAGCTAACAATCATCATGTTATATCTAAAAAGAGTCTAAGAATTATTTTTAGGCTGAAAAAGAAGGAAGATTGACGGTAGGTAGGAGGAGGGAAAATTTTAAAAATGAATTATAGCAGTAAAAAGGAGGACAAACAGAAAGACATAAAATATTTTACATATTTTAGAAGAAAAGCAGAAATTTGATGAGGATTAATGACAAATGGAGGCCATCAACGAACTGTAAATACGTTAAGCAGTCTGAAGTACCAGGTGTTAACATCCCTTGGTTAGTTTTCCATTAAATGTAAATGTCGTGTAACTAGGGCCTTCCGTCGGGTAGACCGTTCGCCGGGTGCAAGTCTTTCGATTGTACGCCAGTTTGGCGACTTGCGCGTCGATGGGGATGAAATGATGATGATTACGACAACACAACACACAGTCCCTGAGCGGAGAAAGTCTCCGACCCAGTCGGGAATCGAACCCGGGCAGGATTGACATTCTGTCGCGCTGACTACTCAGCAACCGGGGACGGACAGTTTTCCGTTGACATCACAGCACAAACCGCTGTTTGGAGTGGCTGTGTGTCTGAGATGTATGGACTGCTGATAAATGGCGTTGCATTTTGTTCAAAAGTGGATCGCGATTCTGCACTGCTGCAGTTGACCATCGGTGGCGACTATGGTGAAGATCTGAGGCAAAGGTCCCAGTCTTCCAGTGTTTTGGAGAGGCACAGGGGTGCTATTCCTGGCGCAATGTTGTGTGTAGCCGTTGGGTATGACTTTTGGCCACGACAGGTAGTGACAGGGAACTCTGATGGTGTAACGGTAGACTTGTTGCAAAATACCGAGCGCAGTCGGCAGGGCAACTGTGGCGAGAACGGTAGTGGTGGGAACTACGGGCAGGCGCTGTAGGGGAAATTCCAAGTGCTGGAGGGGAAGTGCTGTTCTCAGCTGATTCTCACAGTTTTTGTAGATATTAACTGGAGCCCCTCAACGCCCACTGTTGTATGGTGACCATTCAAAAAGATCTGTCACTTCTGCTTTGGTTAGTATCTAATTCCACTGAAAATCCAGCAATTTGTATTCCCTTGGCTTGTTAACCAGTTGTAACTTTCAGAGAAGTGTCATGAGTGGCGAATTTTGAGTGAAACCTACACATTTATCTTGTTGCCATGTCAAAATTTGCTTCTTTTGCCAAAATACAGCGGAGCTTACAAACTGTCACTTCATTAACATGATGTGGAGACACAATTGCGGGAGAATTCTCTATGAAAAAGCATATCTTCGATACAAAATAGACGTGTAATGTGCTCAATTATGTTGTTCCCAAAACAACAGCACTTCTTGTTTCACCAGCTATCGATCGCCCTTAAAAATTACATTCTTTCTTTGAAAAAGTCTGTAGTTAGTGGGATAACATAGTAGATAATGAAGTTTTGCATGATAAACGCATGGCAAAATACTCTCCTCCTTGATTGCTATCGTTTGCCAAAATCTCTTTTCGATATCTCAAATCGGTTATAAAATATGAGGAATGTTCTGTATATTTCACTCTGATTTTACCGATGTTGTGGCGCGATCGCAAAGGAGTGTACTACCTCAAATAAATTTTCTCGAGATTGGTGACAGATAGAGGCCTCCAACCAAGTCTAAAGAAAAATTCGGTATGTTAGCCAAATTTCGTGTGCAGCAACGTATTATGTAAGATGCACCACACGGAAAGTCACAGCGACCCCTATTTTTCATTGCAAACTTTTTTGAATCTCTCGTAGTGTCTTACTTCTATGTAAATATCACAATAACTACGACCATTAACGAAATGATGGTGACATCATCATGAAACTGTCATATAAAGCTACAAATAACTCAAAAATGATTTTCTTACAGACTAGTATCCCATAAATCGTTTGTGACAGATTGCAGGGCGTGCGCCTGGATTCTCTCTTCTCCGACCTGTCGAAACGTGGCAGAGACTGTCGGTCTCCTCTTCTGAACAAACGTATGAATTCGTCCAGCGCTTTGGACGAAAATAGGTCACTGCACACTAGTTACTGTATCCTGTGCGGATTCTACATCACGGATATGAAAAATGGTTCAAATGGTTGTGAGCACTATGGGACTTAACTTCTAAGGTCACCAGTCCCCAATAACTTAGAACTACTTAAATCTAGCTAACCTAAGGACATCACACACATCCATGCCCGAGGCAGGATTAGAACCTGCGACCGTAGCGGTCGCGCGGTTCCAGACTGTAGCGCCTAGAGTCGCTCGGCCATCCCGGCCGACTCACGGATATCCTGCGTCCTCCTGTGTTATTGTGGCACCATTTTCTTCAACTGGACAATTCTCGACCACCAGCAGCACATGTCTCTGTAATCTGTATGCGTCATATTGAGGTACTCTCACGACTAGCATGGTCCCCCGATCTCTCCCCTACAGAATATGTGTGGGACGAATTGGGACGTCAATCCGAGGCCAGAGTCAGTATTTAATATCTCAAGCACCGGTGACAACAGGTATGGTTCGTGTGTTTACCTGTCTACTTGACATTCGTCAGCTCGTGCTCTGCTGTTGTAGCGATCAAAGAACTTGACCGCGAAGCTATTCGGACTGCCTCAATGCTCAATGTATATGTCACACGAAAAAGTGGGCGGTGGTTTTGGTTTACGTCAAATGTCGTCAAACTATTAGAGCAGCGATGCGATTGTACGCTTCCCCTCTTGGTCGTGCTAGGCCCTCACGTCTTATCTTATCAAACAGAATCAAAATTCGAGAAACTGCAGGAATAAAATACGCCAACGAAGCAGAACAACAGCTGATGAGAGAAATTCACTTAACATTTCAGCAGCAGTAAAACATAATCCCTATGAAACTACGAGACAGCTTGTGTATTTGAGTTAGACGGACGAAAAGTATGTTATGTGAATATTGTATCCCAAATAGTTCCATTCTTTCCATATTTCGTTTCATCAGTAGCTTCATGGCAATGACATTCAAAAGCGGATACGATTCTTCGAAAGTTATCTACAAAAACTGCAGTATGATATGGCGTCTCTATGCAAGATTTTGTTTACGGAGGACCGTTTACAAAATGGTTCAAATGGCTCTGAGCACTATGGGACTTAACATCTGTGGTCATCAGTCCCCTAGAACTTAGAACTACTTAAACCTAACTAACCTAAGGACATCACACACATCTATGCCCGAGGCAGGATTCGAATCTGCGACCGTAGTGGTCACGTGGTTCCAGACTGAAGCGCCTAGAACCGCACGGCCACACAGGCCGGCGCCACCGTTTACAATCACGAACAAGTCAGTCGCCGCAATATGCTCCACTGGTCAGTTGAAAAATCCATCCTGGTTGCAAGAACAGGATAAAAGTCGACCTTGGTCAGTCAACGTAGGGTGCGAGCTTTTGAAGTATCGCATAATTGGTACCTGTTTTATTCGTGGGACTAGAAATATTCACAGTTATGTACAGTTCTTAACAGATAACATGCCGCATTTACTGAAAGAAATGCTGCTGAAAATAAGGCAGTCCATGTGGTAACAGCACGATTGATATGCAACCCATACCACACCGATAATTACAGGTCTGCTTCACAGGAAATTTAGATGCCTTAGGATAGGTCGTTCGGGAAAACGAGCTGGCGTGCATGCTGGATATATTTACAATTATTAGTGGGGAAAATTAAAACAAGTATTCTAGAAGAAGAAATCGATGACTGAAGAGGATATGAAATGCTATGTAACATAAGTCTGTGGTGCTAGAAGTCAGAATGAAGTTAAACGTGCAATATTTCGCTTTTTAGCACATTTTGGTGCTCAAGATCAACATACTGAGCGCTTTAAATGACATACACACTAAAATATACACGAATTATGTGTTTGCTAACATTTGCTTCACTAGGGCAGACGTTTGTGGAAGCTCTCAAAGCCCCCCCCCCCCCCCTTCCGCGGCAAACGTACACCACCCGCGTATACTGCGCATTTATATAAGGAAGATGGAGTCTAATAGCCTGACATCCCGTCGCCGCAGAGGTCCTTAGTCCTTAGAAATGGTGAGAACGGTGAAGTTCGATGAGGGGGAGGGGACAGGGAACTGGCAGTGCCATTTTCAAAGAAACACAGAAACACTCCATTATTTGCCTAGAGCGATTACTAAAACAAAAAAAACACACATTGAGGCAGACGTTTCAGAGCCACGGGCCACGGATCAATTATTTCCCGTTCTAAATCTCTTACATCTCTCCATGTTGTTTTAGTTCGAGAGGAGTAACGACTGTCATTTCGACGTAGTGTATCTGACCTTCTCTGCATAGCTTCGTGTAACGCAGCACGCGCCTAGAGGTTCTTCGGCAGACTTTTGGCCAAATAGTGTATGTGTGAGAGATAAAGAATACTGACAACGTTGGCTGAAGGAAGCATGCAGTCACTGAGAGATCGTAGAAGAACATAATAGCTTAAATTAGACTGCTCAGTTTAAAGTTTAGATTAGTAGTGAAAGTGAATCCTAACATGCCCCGATTTTGAAGAATCTGTCTCTTTCACAGATTAAGTTACAAGCCATGCAAAGTCAACTAATGAATGCAAACTAACTACAGCAAAATATAGAACTTACTGTGCCACCACACACTTATTTAAATGGCGCAACGCCAAATAGTGGGCAGACTAGTATGGAACTGAACGTAAGTGAACACAAAAAAATCATTTAATGTAAGGTGCTAGCAATAGTGGAAGTGTGTTAACAACTCGGTCACGGAGTATAAACGCTAACTGTAATCATTATAGTTAAACACGTAATATATTCTCTTCTGTTGAATCAAAAACAGTGTGCCGGCCGCTGTGGCCGAGCGGTTCTACGCGCTTCAGTCCGGAACCGCGCTGCTGCTACGGTCGCAGGTTCGAATCCTGCCTCGGGCATGGATGTGTGTGATGTCCTTAGGTTAATAGATGTAAGTAATTCTAAGTCTAGGGGACTGATGAGCTCAGATATTAAGTCCCATAGTGCTTAGAGCCATTTGAACCATTTCAAATACAGAGCCTCTGCAATTCATATCAGCGCCACACTTTTTCCTTTAATGTAAAAATTCATACACAGAACGTGATTCGTAATATTTAGAACATTATGACCTAACTTTGATATGAAGAGTCTTCAGAGTAAAATCGACTGAAAAAAAATACATGCCTCCATGGCATACAAGAAAAGACATTAGAAAAAGTGCAGATGCATACTTATCATGTGAACAATGTTTCCATAGACAATGCAGAGAATTTAATACGCTTAAGTTATGGAAACAGTGGTTGAACTGACTGTATAACTCTTCGGATTAACTGACAAAAGTCGCATGTTGTACCAACCTTCGAGTCTAGTGACTACACAAGGACGCAAACAATTTCCAATAGCACGTGGAACACCCATTTGCGATTCGCGGTAAATTTAGGAACGTGAAAATTTAACCGTGAAATATAACTACGTAACCAATGATTAACGAAGTAACTTTGCAGATAAGCAATAACTTCGAATAATGCAGATAAAGAGAATCGTTTCACCAAACAGCAATCCAGCGACGCAGCATCCGACACCAGATGGACGACTACAAGCTACCGATAAGAACTAAACTAAAATGAAATCCTCCTGAACAGGCCATTAAGGCCACGCGGTACCGACCGGCCGCCGTGTCATCCTCAGTTCATAGGCGTCACTGGATACTGATATTGAGGGCGTGTGGGCAGCACACCGCTCTCCCGGCCGTATGTCAATCTCCGAGACCGGAGCCGCTGCTTCTCAATCGAGTAGCTCCTCAGTTTGCCTCACAAGGGCTGAGTGCACCCCGCTTGCCAACAGCGCTCGACAGACCGGATGGTCACCCATCCAAGTACTAGCCCAGTCCGACAGCGCTTAACTTCGGTGATCTGACGGGAACCGGTGTTACCACTGCGGCAAGGCCGTTGGCTACCGCAATTGTTTGGAAGGCATGCTTCTGTGCCTGGCTACACTCTCATTGTCCTACCCTCCCAGAAGTGCACGACCATTCTTATGGTTTCCTCACAGAGAGAAAAATTCGAAGATAGCGAATGTCTGTGGTACAGAAACATCTTTGCATGCTGCTATAACTACGAGTAATTTGCGAAGTAATGAGAATATAGGGAAACTAGAATTGAGCATTGAAAGCGGCGATTTAACAGCTAACTAAATTAAATGGATGCAAACGATCACGAAGCCTTCGCTTGCGTTTTCCCGAGGGAAAGTACAGCCACTTTAAATGTCGTACGTCAACGGTAATGTTTGACAACACGTTTGTCAGCCAACAATCTGCATCTTCGGACCGTGATGAAAACTGTTGAAAACGCTGTCACGTGTCGTGTTGGCTATGACGTAGTCGCAAATCTCCAGCACACAGTTTTTCCTTCTGACACGTAACTATTGGCCACGGATTTAAATGTTAGTGGGCGACGCCCGTCAGCACATCACCGCAAACATGAGCGGTTGCGCAACCACTGGGTCCGACGTCCCGGAGTCGAGTCCTTGCGGCAACCAGCGTCCTCCAGAGTTCACCGCCGGAATGATAAATGCCAGCGCTGCTGCTAGCCGCTCGGCTGCAGTAATACGAGGGCTGCCGGCCATCGCGATAAATATTTATCCCGGGGTCGTGGTCGTGCCGACCTGGTCGTAATTACCGCCGCTGGTCCTTGACGCCTCTCGCCGTGCCGAGCCATGCCGCGCCGCCCACCACGAAGCCGGCTGCTGCTCAGCCCGGAAACGTCCGCCGCTCAATCCTATTGTTTCGAGGCTCTCACAACAAAGCCGTGCACCCTACCAATGGCAGCGTTTATGACAATATCATCACAACAACACACTGCTTTAAAAACTGGACAAGATTTGAGTGACACGCGTGTCTCGCAAAATGTAGCTTCTTTCGCTCTGATGACATCGATACTCCTATGAGGCATCCAAAGCGTTGAGAAGCCACGAGTCTCCACTTCCGTTCATTTGCCGGGCACAGCTCACAGAAACTGTAAAAACTTCGAAACTTGTGTACTGTGGAGCTTTGGCGTGTGTCATGTATGTAATTTTTCAGTGGAGCGTCTAAAAACAAAAAGCAGATCGATTTTGTAGAGTGGTATCCACGAGACGTGTTTTTTAAGTGAGTACCGTTTTGAAATTAAAAAAAGACGCGCTAAGATATCTCAATAATTTTATTTTTACATGAAAGCTTGTACCTTAATCTACGCACTGACGCAATTACAGTCTGATTCTTCCTTGTTTACGTTGTGTACTGAGTGTTCAACATGCCTCCGATAATCGTGAGTCCCGCCAACTGTGAAGTACGGTCTGTTATAAGATTTCTTAGCGCTAAAGGCCTAAAATCGATCGATATTCATCGTGAGATCTGTGCAGTTTACGGAGAAAACATTATGAGTGATGGAATGGAAAGAAATTGGGTGAGAGAATTTAAAGATGGCAGCACAAATATGCATGATGAACAACGGAGTGGGCGTCCTTCGGTCGTTAATGAGAGTTTGGTGCAGGAAGTGGACAATAAGGTGAGAGAAAACAGGCGCTTTACGATTTCCTCCTTGCTTGATGACTTTCCTGTTTCTCGTAGTGTTTTGTATGGCATTGTGACCTGGCACTTGAATTACCGAAAATTGTGCGCACGTTGGGTACTGACAGTGTTGACGGATGTGCTCAAAACCAAACGTTTAGACTGTGCATTGACTTTCCTTGAATCGTACCACAACGACGGTGATGATTTCTCAAGCCAAACTGTTACGGGCGATGAAACATGGGTGGCCTACGTCACACCAGAATCAAAGCAACAGTCCATGGAATCTCAACAAGGGCATCGATTTGCTGCAAGACAACACTCGTCCGCATGAGGCGAATCAGACCAAAGATCTCATCACATTTTTTCGATGGCAAACTCTAGATCATCCTCCGTACAGACCCGATCTTGCGCCCAGTGACTACCATCTGTTCCTGCACTTGAAGAAACACCTAGGCGGTTAGCGTCTTAAAGTGGTGATGCAGTGGTTAACAAGTCAGGCGGCAGACTTCTATGAGGAGGGTCCTCAAAAACTGGTACAGCGTTATGACAAGTGCCTCAACATTGACGGGAATTATGTAGAAAAGTTGATTAAGGTACAGGTTTTCACGTAAAAACAAAATTATTGAGATATCTTAGTACGTCTTTTTTTTAAATTTCGAAACGGTACTTACTTAAAAAAACAGACCTCGTAACAGTGTTAACAATTAATTATAACTGCGCAAACTTCCGTTGAAAGTACGAAGTTGGCAGGTAAGACGTATAAGTTAAACCAATAATGCACAGATAAAACCAGTGACAAATCTTACATCTTAAAATATGGTGTTACCATTGTTCTTCAATATGAAGAGCATGTGACGCAAGCAATAGGTAAAAATACAGCGTTGAAGATAAGTATGTAATAAGGCATATGACCTGGTAAGTTTGTGTATTGGAAATATTAAAATAAGATAATTAACAGTTGTGTCTAAATCCCAATTACCTTTTATGTACAAGTTTGTGTTGGTGTAGGAAATAAAGAGATCAGTCCGTGTATTTGGCATAGTAAACGTCGCAATTTGTCACCCTTGCGCAACCATCCGCCTCTATGTGAAAAGTAATAATACACGAAGCATATTCGCAGTTGCGAATAGGAACAACCATGAGCTGTGTAATGGAATGACGACAGTGAACATTTGTGCCAGGCTGGGCGGAGGAGAACGCGAATTTTCCGCTTATCGCGAATAGTCGCTTTACCATTAAGCATCTGAGCGCGTTCCATGGCCATACCTAAACTTCCATATGTCTTGAACCATTTGTCCACAACTTGCCATCGTACATCCATTATGTATATTCCCATACAGGGGAGACATTTTAAACGAATCTCGTCTGCACGGTGTCGGTGAGTAAATACAATATTATAGCGCCTGCGTTGTTCAGAAGTATGATGCAATCTTCAAATGGTTCAAATGGCTCTGAGCACTATGGGACTTAACATCTGAGGTCATCAATCCCCTACACTTAGAACTACTTACACCTAACTATACCAAGAACATCACACACATCCATGCCCGAGGCAGGATTCGAACCTGCGACCGTATCAGTGGCGCGGTTCCCGACTAAAGTACCTAGAACCGCTCGGCTACACTGGCCGGCTGGATGGGAATATTTTAATAGATCAAACGCAGAAATAATCCTTAGAATGTGATTTTTAATTACCAATTTTCACTTTTCCACATAATCAGCAGCCAATTGGATACATTTCTGCCGACGATGAACATGTTTTCTCAAGCTGTCACGGAAGAAGTCGACACTCTGTTTCCTCAACCACAGTCTCACAGTTCTCTCAACTTCATCAGAAGCAGAATGGTCTCCGCAGATCGTCTTTCATTATTGGGAACTGATGGAAGTCAGATTGTGGTAAATCTGGACTGTATGGAGGATGCCGTACGGTGGTGAGATTCAGTCTCAGGAGTCAACATCCGGGATACCCATCGTGCACAGATCTGAGAGTCAAGCAAAGCAATAATGTGACCCACATGGTTTTGTGAAATAGCCATTGTGCTTGCAGTTTCTCCCTGAGTGATAGGACGATCGTCCTGAATCAATCTATCAACATTTTGCTTGTGAAACTCGGTGGTTACTGTCACAGCCCGTCCAACTCTTTGTTTGCTACACAGGTCAGATGTTCCCGCCTCGACATCTTTAAACTTATTCGCCCAACGACTCACAGTACTCACATCAACACAATCACCATAAACTGCTTTCATTCTCCGATGAATCTCCAGTGAGGTGATACCTTCTGCTGTCGAGAATTCAATGACTGAACGTTGCTTAAATCGCATTGACCGAGCGTCTGCGAAGGGTTCTGTACTTTACACTGTAACAACACATCCGTTCAACGCTACGGCTTCCCCCCAACTGGAGCTGTAGAGAAGAGGCTACGGAAAAAGCCAGTATCTGCCGCATACCAATGCTGCAAACTATTGAAGAGGTACGAAGGTGGAGGCCTTACTTTTCAGTCAATCCTCATATGAACCCACCTGTACAGGTATACAGGGTGAAGCGAAATTCGAGTCCACTCGGCAGAAAGAAGACGTTAAAGAGTGGCAATCTGGCAACACTGTAACCACATGTATGGCAACTATCTCTGCCAGCACACATTACTCGTACCGAATAGTTGGTGCCATGGATACAGTTTTGGGTTAGCGTGAAGTAAGTCGGTGGTTAGATCCTGGATTGGGGCACATTTTTATTTACTAATCTCATTCTGACATTTCGTACTGTAATATACACCATTTCTTAGGTCACATGTATGTTAAATTTACGTTTTGTAACCCTGAACATAACAAATACGTGGTTAGACAAATAAGAAATAAACAGTTCAAACAAATGACAGATTAACTACAAAAACAATATCAATTTCGAGATGCTATAGATGATAGCACAGTACAATAACACAATATCTACGTGTCATTTATATTACATGTAACATGAGCGTTCAGATGTCGCACATTAGCAACCAGTGACAATAATAATGTTCATATTAATGACCACACGACCTACGCAAGAGAATACGTTGTCATCAGAACAACAGATGCTCAAAGCGACCTTCCTGCACGTCCAAACATTGCGCAAGCCGCCGGATACAGCTCTGGACCCTTCGAAGCAAAGTTGCGTCCACAGTAACAAGAGCAGCATGATCACGTGCTACCAATTCTTCCACATTCGTCGGCGGAGTAGAGTACACGTGCTCCTTCAGGTGTCACCACAGGAAGAAATCCAGGGGATTTAAGTCTGGTGAACACGGTGGCCACACAAATGGAACTTCACGTCCGAGCCATTTCCCTGGAAATGCTGTCACATATCAGTTCCAGTGTGTGGAGCTGCATCATCATGTGGGAACCATATCCTCTGCTGAACATGTAGTGGAACATCTTCCCGCACATCAGGCAGATAGTTTGAGAGGAATGCATGATATCTTCGTGCAGTCAACCGTTCAGGCAACATATAGGGGCCCCAACACCCGTCGCCCAATATTCCGGCCCAGACGTTGATAACAAAGCGAACTTGGTATCTACGGTCCCGGGGTTAACCTCACACTAATGGTGGGCATTGTGCATGTTGAAGATACCCACACAAGTGACTACTTCATCCGACCATATTGCGGTGTTCACGAAGTCACAGTTGGCTTCCTGCAACCGTTCACAGAGTTGCATCCACTGATGGCTATCTGCAGGATGCAGGTGTTGCGTGAAAGCATAATGATAGGGTTGCAGCCCATGCTCGTGCAGCACGTTAACGACCGTGCATTGCGAGACACGTCGCTGCCTTGCTACCCTTTGTGTAACTCGCTGAGGTTCTTGGTGTATGACCTCCAGAACAGCTTCCTCAGTAGCTGGAGTATGGCGAGTCCGTGTACGACCTTTTCACGCATAGGTGGATGGAGAGAACTTGACTCCCGAAGGCGTAGCTCCAGACGAGAAAACACATTTTTATTTGGATGGCGTCGACGAGGATATCTAGCAGCATAATCACGATCGGCAACACCATCCCGGTTTTAGATGCACCAAGAACCAGAAGCATATCCATATATTCATCGTTTCTGTATTCCATACGCCTGCTACACTGGTTTAGAGATTTACAATGATAAAATTCGATACGTGTACGCATTTACACTGGAGTCTGTCACGGGCGCGTTACTCCACTCGCAACAAGTCCCTGTCTGATGGACAGCGCATACTGTATAAACGCACTGTCTGTCCTGCGCGCTTTTCCACGTAACGCGTATTGTTCTGCCTGATTCATCCCGACACCGCTAATCGGTTTCGAATTACACTGTTTCCCTAATGGTAACAGACGTGATGTTTCCACAATCCCACCGATAGAATGATAATAATAATAATAATAATAATAATATAGTAATAATAATAATAATAATATCAAGCTAAAACTAAACAAAGGTCGCTACACTATGCATACATTGATTACCGAAAAGCTTTTGATAGTGTACCCCACTCATGATTACTACAAATATTGGAAATATACAAAGTAGATCCTAAATTGATACAGTTCCTAAACATAGTAATGAAAAATTGGAAAACCACTTAATATCCAAACAAATTCAAATAATATCACATCATAGCCAATACAGATTAAGCGTGGAATATACCAAGGAGACTCATTAAGTCCTTTCTGGTTCTGCCTTGCTCTGAACCCACTATCCAACATGCTAAATAATACAAATTATGGATACAATATTACTGGAACATACCAACACAAAATCACACATTTGCTATACATGGTTGATCTAAAACTACTGGCAGCAACAAATCAACAGCTCAACCAATTACTAAAGATAACAGAAGTATTCAGCAATGATATAAATATGGCTTTTGGAACAGACAAATGTAAGAAAAATAGCATAGTCAAGAGAAGAAAGACGAAACAAGAAGATTACATATTGGATAACCACAGCGACTGCATAGAAGCGATGGAAACAAGACAAAAGCTATAAATACTTATGCTATACCAATATTAACCTACTCATTTGGAGTAGTGAAATGGAGTAACACAGACCTAGAACCACTCAATACACTTACACGATCACAATGCCACAAATATAGTATACATCACATACATTCAGCAACAGAAAGATTCACATTAAGCAGAAAGAAAGGAGGAAGGGGATTTATCGACATAAAAATCCTACATTATGGGCAGGTAGACAATTTAAGAAAACTCTTTATAGAACGAGCAGAAACTAGCAAAATACACAAAGCAATCACTCATATAAATACATCGGCTACACCATAGCAATTTCATAACCACTTCTACAACCCTTTAGATCACTTAACATCAACAGATACGAAGAAAGTAAATTGGAAAAAGAAAACACTACATGGCAAGCACCCGTATCATCTAACACAGCCACACATCGATCAAGACGCATCCAACACATGGCTAAGAAAAGGCAATATATACAGTGAGACGGAAGGATTCATGATTGCAATACAGGATCAAACAATAAACACCAGATATTAGAGCAAGCATGTTATTAAAGATCCCAATACCACAACAGATAAATGCAGACTTTGTAAACAACAAATAGAAACAGTAGATCACATCACAAGCGGATGTACAATACTAGCAAATACAGAATGCCCCAGAAGACATGACAACGTAGCAAAAATAATACCTCAACAACTTGCCATACAACATAAACTAATAAAACAACACGTTCCCACATACGAGTATGCACCACAAAATGTACTGGAGAATGATGAATACAAATTATACTGGAACAGAACCATTACAACAGATAAAACAACACCACATAACAAACCTGACATCATACTCACCAATAAAAAGAAGAAATTAACACAACTAATCGAAATATCCATACCCAATACCACAAATATACAGAAGAAAATAGGAGAAAAAATTGAATAATACATCCAACTGGCTGAAGAAGTCAAAGACATGTGGCATCAGGATAAAACTGACATTATACTAATTATACTATCAACTACAGGAGTCATACCACACAATATCCACCAGTACATCAACGCAATACAGCTACATCCAAACGTATATATACAACTAATTATTGAACATGTTCAATCACCCGAAAGTTCCTAAATGCAATGAAACATTGAAACACGTATGTAACATAGCAGCGATGGCGAGGCATTGTAGCATCTGTGACCAGAGAGTATGCGCTTGACCGCGCGAGTGTTGCGAGCGGTTCTCAGTCAGTGCAGTACAGTAGTCGTTGCGAGTAGCAGTCAGTCTGTTAGTAGCTGTAGGCCAGTGCAGTACAGTAGTCGTTGCGAGTCTGTAGCTCTGTCTAGTTGAGAGCAGTACTCAGTCTGTAGTCGTCATGCAGAGCGGTCGGTCAGCAGTAGCAGCCCAGTGCGGTTGTGTGATGTAGGCGGTCGGCAACACTGGTCAAGATGAGGAATAAGGTATACTGTTAATTAATATAATCATTAGATAATGAAAAATTTTATTTATTGTAATTATTCTCCAACAAGTCTCCCAATAATGATTTTTATTTCAAAAGCATTTTTCAAAAATTTAATTTTTATTGAACTAAAGATCTCGTTGCACTTTCCATTTCATTCCACTTCTTTTGAAGAAAAATTCCAGTAAAATCACCAAAAAAGAGAATATTATTATTTGCAATGCAGTTCCTCCAAGCGGTGCGCAACAACAACAGCAGATATGTGACATTGATTTATTCTGAGGTAAGACTTTAATTCTGATTGTTTTACACAGGGCCAAAGACCGATATTTCGGTTTAATTGTATTTTCTTGTCACTGAACGGACTTTAAATTTTGTGAAGAATTTATATTTGAGTCAGATTGCGTATTTCACATTTTTGTTGCCATTGTCAGTACATTTCATTGTGGGCAGGTTACGCATAGAGTCATGTCCATCAGCATTTCTAATTAGTATCGTCCTTTTCTTTAAAAAATTTTGTGGGGAGGTTACACTTGGCTCCCATTTCTATTAAGTATTGCTATTACTTCTTTTAAAATTGCTGTGGGGAGGTTACACTTGGCGACACCCAGTCCAGGATCGTATTTCGTTGAGAGTCTTTTGAACAACAGTCAGATATGTGCTCTTGTTTGCTTAGAGATAATTAGGATTTGGCGCAACGCTTTTAATAATATTGTGACTTTCTTTCTACAGGTCAACGGCAATTTGCTGCTTTGTTGTATTTGTGTGTTGCTTTTGCATTGTGCTTATTTGTTTTGTGAAAAATTTTGACTATTGTAAAAATGCCGCGAAAGACTGTGAATAGTGTATCGCGAAGTATTGTGAATGAAATTACCGACTTAAACAACGTGACCGATAGTAATTGTGATACGCAACGTAATGATGACAATCCTGCGTTCACTAACAATCAGTGCATTCCAACCACTAATGATGACTTTCACCTTAATGATGAACAAACGAACTCAATTGTCTCGTCTGTTAACTTGACGACAATTGATGACGCAGAATGCTCTATGGTAATGAGCGCTGCTGAGCTTAACACACCCGATTTGGAAAATTCAAGTAACGTACAGGCAAATTTGTCTAAAGAAAGTGTTCAGGATACACAAAGTACGACGGATTTATTTAATTCCGGAACAGTGTCTGACAATGTACATCCGACTGATAAACGTTTTTGTAAATTACAGAATGACCAAATGGTCACACAAAACGCGACAATTGTAGATACACCATCAAACAGTAGTGAGAATAAAGTGGGTAATGTTACTTTGGAACAATTTATGACAATAATGCTACAGTCTAAGAACAAAAATGACGAAAATTTCAAACACTTAAATGAAAAACTTGACAATAATAACGAAAATCTCAAACAACTTAATAAAAAATTAGACGACAATTCCAGACAGCTTAGTGAACAAATTCGAGACGTTGCCGCGCAGTGCCATGACACTAAGGAACAGTTGCGCGTGGAAATTGAGGCTTGTTCACAAAAAAATAGCGAAGAAATAAAGTCTGTTGCGCAAGAATTAAGGGAAATGCAAACAGCCGCGACAGATACACTCAGAGACGAAATTAGCGGAGTCGCTAAACAATGCTCTGAAAAAGCTGCACAATTACGGGACGAGTTTAGAGCAATGACGGTAGAACTTTCGCGCACTATGGACGCAAAGATAGACACGAAATTCGAACAGCAGAATACTCAGATTAACGAGCGCTTTAATCAGCACATACAGAACAGTGATACGCGTTTCCGCAGATTTATTCAAGATCAAAACAAAGTAAAACGACAAGTCATGGAAACAATCACTGCACAAAGACAAGAGGACAAACGTAAAATATTCGCGAAAGCGAAGACGTATGTAGACAATAATATTACTACAGTGTCCGACAAAATTAATACCATAGAACATTTGAACGCGGAATTACGAGATGAAATTTCTGATCTTAAAGCAAAAACAGATACACACACAGTAAATATTCAAACAGTGACAGATAGATTCGAACAACTAGATCTAACACAGGATTGCGATGTCATCAAAGCTGATGTTAAAAAACTGAGCGAAACTACGCGCAAGTTGCAAAAACAGATTAATGCGTCTGATTCTAAAACCGATGATCAGGTTAAAATACTGACTGAAAAATGTGATGAATTGGCCAGTCGTATTGATGCTATCGAAAACACTAATGACAATAAATCAGACGATACTGCACCGGTTTCATTTATCCAAACGCCTGAATTTCAAAATTTACAGCAGACAATTAATGAGATCGATTCATCTAACAACACGTTACGTAGGAAGTTATCAAATTTACAACAAGAAGTAACAGAAATGAAAAACACTTCTGTTAATAATACACAACAGACGCCACTTTATGAACATGTGTCAGACTCACGCAGCGCGTATAATTTGGGTAATCTGCAGAGAGTACGGGACTTAGATTCCGATCAACCGCAGTTCAATAGATTCTCTTACGATCCTGAACCTGTTTCATTACACAGAGATGATAATTTCGACTATAAACATTTTCTGTCAGTAAGAAAGTTCAAAATATTTAAAAACGATAGAACGCAGATTCACCCACTGGATTGGATTCAACAGTTTAGTTTTGCTCTTCCACCGACTTGGCCTGTAACACATAAACTTGAATTTATTTGCAGTTTTTTGGAAGGCGAACCGGCAACTCGTATGAGACCGATCGCGAGACAGTGTTACTCGGTAGAGGAATTTCAGAATGCTTTTCTGTCAGCGTACTGGTCGAAGACGACACAGCGCGGAATTAAAGATCAACTAATTAGTTTGCCAAACTATGAAAACTCAAATTTTCCCAGTGTAACGCAATTTTTTGAGCACATGGTACAACAAAACCAGTACCTAAGTGAACCGTACAGTGAATCCGCACTTATACAACTATGCATCTCTAAATTACCACGGTCATTACGAGTGTCACTTCTAACGGGCCAGCAAAAAGAAAACATTTCAGCGTTCAGAGATCTTTTACAGCTCTTGGAAGTACAGCAATCCGATTATTCTTTTGTAAACAAAAACTTTTCGAGTAACAACCAAGGTCAACAACAGTACTACAATTATGATCAGGGACGTAATTCCAATCGGAAAGATAACAGACGTTTTAGGAACGACAATTACCAAAACTTTAATAACAGGCAAAATTCGAATTGTCAATACCGTCAAAATTTTCAGCAACAGGAACAACACTTTGGTAACAGTAGAGGTGTTTCACAACAACAACATCAAAACCAGCCGGTTAACATACCTAACCAACAATGGAATACACAAGGTCAACCAGGCTTTAATGTTTCGCCGCGTGGACGTATAGCCCCTGGTCCAACAAATAGTAACGTACGTCAGCAAGGAAACAACTACGTACAAAGAAGACAGTATTTCAATTCCTATCGTAATGCACCGTATAGGAATGACTATTACGACAGACGTAAAAATAATAAGGACAATTTTCAGCGAACATCTAACAACAGTCGGTCATACCAACAGCAAAATCATACGCAAGAACATATTCTTATGAATGAACCCGACAGTAGGTACCATCCAGAGCGTAACACGCCTGGAAGAAGTAATAGGACAGTTCAAATAGTCGAAATGCCACAGAATCCTCCTAATAATAATAACACGTCAGATAGAATCTGACTAAATACTGCACAGGACGCATCTTCTAATAACACAAGCACTACCTTTGACACGCAAAATGTTGTTCACGAAAATGTAATTACTTTTGACGACATCAGAGACACTCTTTTACAGGAAAGACCAGTTATTCAGAAAACCATTTCACATCCTGTTATCGAAATTAAAATTGGTTCATCGAAATTTTCAGCAGTAATTGATTCCGGATCACCAATATCAGTAATTAATGAGGAGACTTTCAACGAGTGCAACAAAGAGAATACTTATCCGACGTTACCTTTAGGCAAAACAAAAGTGAAAGGAGCAGTATCGAGTAAAGGTGTAGACGTTAAATTACAGACGCATTTATCATTTTGTATTGGAGGTCATACTTTTCACTCTAATTTTTGGATTGTTCCTTTATTGACAACAGACATTATTTTAGGCACGAATTTTCTAGTACAACACCACGCAGTTATCGATTTTCAGAATTCTTATTTAATGTTAAAGGATGAAAATATACAATTGGCCTTAGAATTTCAGCACTCTTTATCTGCGGAAGAACAAACAATTAACCGCACAGAGGTCATTTCCGCAACACGTAACATAGACTGTAATCCCACATTGTTCACGGATACGTACGTACATAACTATAATACTCCAGACGAAGCTGACTACGACGTTATGCAGTTAATTTCTGATAAGGTTAAAGAGAGCAGTGCAACTACAGACGACGAACGAACGCAATTACACAAAATTCTTTTACAGCAAGCGCCAGTTTTTGACAACATTCCTGGTACTATGTCCGGCTTTATGTATGAATTTCAAGTCAAACCGCACGACACATTTAAAGCAAAGCATTATCCCATTCCATATATTCACAGAGAACAGGTTAAAAAAGAATTGCAGGATATGCTTGATCAAGGAATTATTGAACCAGCAGTTAGTCCGTACATAAACCCGCTGCATATTGTTAAGAAAAAAGATGGCTCGCTTCGCCTTGTACTTGATTCACGTCACATTAATGACATTATTATTAATGAAACAGATCGACCACAGACACTAGAGGAACTTTTACAGAAATTTCACGGTACAGCTATTTATTCTACACTAGATTTGAAATCGGGATTTTGGCAAATTCAACTTCATCCAAATTGCAGAAAATATACAGCTTTTCTCTGTTTCGGCGACTGTTATCAATTTTGCAAATTACCGTTCGGCTTAACTATTTCTTCTGCAGCTTTTATTCGCGGTTTGAACACAATACTTCCGACAGAACTTAAGGACAGAATCACGACGTATGTAGACGACATTCTTATAGCAGAAGCTAATTGGTCTGAACACAATCTGATTCTTGAACAACTGTTACAAACTTTTCATGCACAAGGACTTACAGTTAACCTCAGTAAATCGCACTTTGGTAAAACTTCTATAAAATTTCTTGGACACGTAATTTCAGCAGAAGGCATTGCACCTGATCCGGAAAAACTTCAAGCTCTACGTGACATTACTGTTCCTACAACAAAAAAGCAATTACGCAGTTTTTTGGGCTTAATTAACTTTTTTCGTAAATTTATTCACCATTCTGCTTTAGACACGCCTAGACTATGCCAATTAACGGGTAAAAACACTATTTGGTCTTGGGATAAGCAAGCACACTCTGAATTCATGAACCTGAAACATGCTTTGTTGAATGCACCACTTTTATCGCACCCCGATCTTACTAGAAATTTTTCCATTGCCACCGACAGTTCCAACACCGCTTTAGGCGTACATATTTTCCAGGAAATTGAAGAAGATGGTTCAATAGTAATCAAAAACATCGCATTTGCAAGCCGCATTCTGTCACCTGCTGAACGAAATTATTCTGTTACAGAATTGGAAACATTATGTGTTGTATGGGCTTTCACGAGATTTAGGCACTTTCTTTATGGCAGACATACCACTGTTTACACAGATCACAGAGCGATACAATTTTTGCTTTCGGCTAAATTTACTCACGACAGATTAAGTAGATGGAAACTTTATTTACAAGAATTTAATTTTACGATTGTCCACATTCCCGGCACACAAAATGTTATAGCAGACGCACTATCGCGTTCTCTCGGCAACAATCAGCAAGACGTAGCAACCCACTTCTGCAAAACAAATTTCAGTGTCATGTACATTCAGCAAGTTGCATTTGAAAATTTTATTTCATCGTCATTACAGGACATAGCACAAGAACAAAACAAAGACAATGTCTGGAAAGAAATTAAACACCTTTGGCTAGATAAGAATAATGTTACGATTAGAAACCACTACACTGTACGCAATGACATTCTGTTTCGCCGCTCTCATCCTGACAGCAACAATTGGTTATTATGCATTCCTGACGAACTGGTTAACAAACTAATTTGGTACACTCATTTAAGTTACGCACATTACGGAGCAAGAAAATGTTTTCTTATACTGAGACAGAACTGTTATTTTGCCAACATGGAGAAACGTATTCGACGAGTTTTAGCGTCTTGTAAAATTTGCCAGAAAGCTAAATCAGACACCACTTCACATATTCCTCCTTTATATCCCATTATACCTGTGAAATTAAGACACATGGCCGCAGTAGACATTTTTGGTCCGATTCCGAGAACTAACAGAGGTTTTTGCTACATCTTTGTCGCTGTTGAGCTCACTTCAAAATTTGTTACTTTCACTCCGTTACGCAAAGCTACTGCTAAAACTGTTTCGAAAGCATTTGTAAAACATTTTCTATCTCATGTAGGGCATGTAATGAAAGTAATTTCTGACAATGGATCTCAATTTCGTAGTAGCGTATGGACACGCATGTTACGAGCTAGAAACATTTCTCCGATTTATATATCCAAGTACCACGCTTCTTCGAACCCTTGTGAAAGATTAATGAAGGAAATTGGTAAGCTGTGCCGAATATACTGCCACAAAAGACATATTGATTGGGATACACACATACTCTCATTCCAAGATGTAATTAATTCCATTCCAAATGAATCCACTATGCTATCTCCGACTGTTATACTGAAAAACGTTGAACCACCGAACAAAATTAAAGAATTAATAGAATTTCCCAAAAGTCGTCGCCTACGACACCACGAAATAATTGACATTGCGCTGAACAACATCAAACGTGCCGCAGAGCGCCGGAGAAGACAGCAAAAACAGGTTTGTACACGCCGCGACTTTCACGTTGGACAGAAGATATTAGTACGTACACACTATTTATCCAGCAAATTAAAAGGTAAGTGCAGTAAATTTGAACTTCTATACGCAGGTCCGTATCGGATTCGCAGCATCCCTCACCCCAATGTTGTACACGTCGAAACTTTGAGAACCAGAAAATCGAAAGGCAATCACCATATCTCAAACATTAAACCGTTTATTGAGTGAAACCACTGTATGATTCAACACACTATGATGCCATTTACTAATGCAATTATTTCACGTGACTAATTACTGATGATTATCGTATTTTTTCTTGGCAAGTGCCCGGCAAGGTAAGGTTAGCAGGTCGCTCTTCTTGTCGTTACACATCAGACCGTGCATATTTTTCCAGATGAATTTACACATTTACGACTATTTCTGCAATTATATTTATGTGACTACTTATTGATGATTATCGTATTTTTTCTTGGCAAGTGCCCGGCAAGGTAAGGTTAGCAGGTCGCTTTTCTTGTCGTTACACATCAGACCGTGCACATTTTCTACTTTTTTGTGTATATGACTGTACTCCAGTTTTGTTTGTATGCACTATGAAATAGTTGAGATATAACACACACCAGTCGACTTTGACATTTTTTTGCCTTATGACATCTCAACATCGTGACTGTTTCACATTTTTTTTTTTTTTTGCTGCTGCATTGTATTATTCTGTGTATATCTTTGTTTTTGAACACTGTCAATGTTTTTGACATATTACGTTTTCTGTCATGTTATGCTGTAGGGTTAATTATGTTACCATAAACCAGTCATTATCTAGTGGGTATATGATTTAAATGCAGGACATTAATCTTTGTTCATCAATTTCAGAAAGGAATGATGATTCTAAGAAATAAATTTAACATAAATGGGAATTTCACCTACGGAATAAACGAAAGGAGATGCAATAACTTTATGAGGAAGAGTAAATGGATCAGGATTAACAAACATTAACAAGAATATACTATACTCATCGAAGAATAGCAGTCTTAACTAATTTTTTCTTTCAGAATACAAGGTGATTGATGCAGGCTGTCAGAGAGAACTACACATCTTAGTTTTAGTGATGAAATATGCTAGAGATAAGGAATAGTTATGTAATGAGTAATGAAGTGATTTTTTGCAGATGATAGTGAATACTGATGAATAAGGATGATGATAATGGTGAAGTTATGATGATATGGATAATGAAGTTTTTTTCTTTACAGATGAGGATAATGTTGAAGTAATGTATTTATGCTACGTAGTTATTTAAGTATTTGTTGCAGTTTGCTTTGACAGCAGGTGTTACATTGCATAGTAGGATGACTGAAAGTTTTGGAAAGGACAGCTATGGAACACATTTTATACACATTTCACTACCTGTTAATTCGAAGTTCACTACTTTTCAGCATAGTGTGCTTTTCTTCTTTCAGGTCAATAATCCGTTTTTGTATTTTTTTTTCCAGGAGAAGTTTTTCATGACACTTACTAAACCTGTTACTTATTGTACCTGTTCTAGTACTTGCATTTTTATATTTTTTACCCATTTGTGTCTATCGTTTATAAATGTGATCACATGTACTGCCTTGTTACATAATCTTGCTACAGCTGACTCATGACGAATGACGTTACCTATCCTCATTTGCTGCAATAGGTCAAAAGCAAATAGTGTTATGTTTCAGCAATTAATTATCGATCCCAACGCAATGCATTGCTAACAAAAAAAAATGTATTACCAGTCCCACATAATGTCACTAGTTTATGATAATTCTGAATAATACTGATCAACTCTGAATAGCATGTCACTTGATTAATGACCTCTTAATGAGACTATATTTAAAATAATGCTTTGTCACTAGCTAATAACTGCCACTGTCTATTATAATGATACTACGTATAATGCCTGTGATTATTAATGATTTGACTGTAATTAACTGATTTTTAATAATGACTTCGTAATAACCTGAATAATACTGAATGATGATTCTATTCAATACTTGCTGGCCACTGAGTGCCAATAATTGTCACTTGAAGAATTGTGATTAATTATGCCATTGATTAGCTCTTGTTTCCAATGTTGATACTTTGTAACCAGAAAAGAATGTGACTGTTTAATAATGCTTTGTAATTAATTAAGGCTAATAATTTTTACTATATTGAAATGACAAATGATTAATTAATTCACTGTAATTAGACAAATGATTAATTAACGACAAATGATTAATTAACTGTAATTAGACAAATGATTAATATGATTAATTAACTGGAATTATACAAATGATTAATTAACTGTAATTAGACAAATGATTAATTAATGACAAATGATTAATTAACTGTAATTAGGAGAAGGTTAATGATTCTTGATTATACTCTGTAACTGAAAAGAATGCGATTATTTCATAATGCTTTGTAACCAGGAAAAGAAGATTACTGATTCTATGTAAAACAATTAATGAACATTTTTCTGTAATACTACATACATGGTACAGAAATGTTCAATAACTGGGCTATGAATGCCACAAACTACTAATTAAGTCTGTAATTGTCAATATTATGTGACTTGATGTCCTTCACCTCATAAGCTGACTACCCTGAATTACTGCAATGTCCATTTGTCCTGTTTATCCTAGTGATCATGGAGCGCTATCTTTGGTTTTGCACTAATTCTACGTGGGTGTGCCTTGTAAGAGTGTGGTGTTGACACGACATGCTGTCCACCACCATGAGCGATGAAGACATTATTATGGTCCCACTGTTTGGTGTACGTAATGTACTGCCAAAATGAAAACATGGAACATTACTACGACAGTTCAGTGTCTTGGCTACACTGATAAATTCTGATGGGAAAAGAACTTCAAGTTGTGTCACTTGGTGTTGTACTTCTGTGGAAAGATATGGACTTTCAGAGCAGCTGTGTGCAATCTAAAGTGCTACAACCATGATGCAATCCTTCCCTTTCCTATCCTGATTCTTGTCACATAAAGAAAAATTTTTTGGTAACATCATTTATGTTCATAGGTTATACATTTTTCGATTCGCTGAACTCCAATGCGAGTACACTTATGTCACTTGTCAACATAATATTTTTTGCCAGTCTGTTTATTTGTTATGAATATGCTAAAGAATTTTTTTCAGTGCGTGTGCACTTTATCTGTCAAATAATTTGTATATACTTTTCTGATTTGCTACTATGTTTCGTACTCACATTTTGTCTTTGTCTGATATATTTTGTACTTAGTGCGTGTGCACAACATATACTTTATGTACTACATCTAATTATTCTTGCCAGTCTGTTTATTTGTTCTGCATATGCTAAAGAATTTTTTTCAGTGCCTGTGCACTTTATTATCTGTCAAATAATTTGTATATACTTTTCTGATTTGCTACTATGTTTTGTACTCACATTTTGTCTTTGTCTGATATATTTTGTACTTAGTGCGTGTGCACAACATTTACTTTATGTACTACATCTAATTATTCTTGCCAGTCTGTTTATTTGTTCTGCATATGCTAAAGAATTTTTTCAGTGCCTGTGCACTTTGTTATCTGTCAAATAATTTGTATATACTTTTCTGATTTGCTACTATGTTTTGTACTCACATTTTGTCTTTGTCTGATATATTTTGTACTTAGTGCGTGTGCACAACATTTAAATACTCTGTAAGTTGTAGAATTTTGTTAATTAAAGAAAAATTTTGCCGCGCTTGGCAAGTCCAAATGACTCACCATCGCTGCCAAATTTTTCCCCCCCCAGTGGAGGGTTATGAAACACGTATGTAACATAGCAGCGATGGCGAGGCATTGTAGCATCTGTGACCAGAGAGTATGCGCTTGACCGCGCGAGTGTTGCGAGCGGTTCTCAGTCAGTGCAGTACAGTAGTCGTTGCGAGTAGCAGTCAGTCTGTTAGTAGCTGTAGGCCAGTGCAGTACAGTAGTCGTTGCGAGTCTGTAGCTCTGTCTAGTTGAGAGCAGTACTCAGTCTGTAGTCGTCATGCAGAGCGGTCGGTCAGCAGTAGCAGCCCAGTGCGGTTGTGTGATGTAGGCGGTCGGCAACACTGGTCAAGATGAGGAATAAGGTATACTGTTAATTAATATAATCATTAGATAATGAAAAATTTTATTTATTGTAATTATTCTCCAACAAGTCTCCCAATAATGATTTTTATTTCAAAAGCATTTTTCAAAAATTTAATTTTTATTGAACTAAAGATCTCGTTGCACTTTCCATTTCATTCCACTTCTTTTGAAGAAAAATTCCAGTAAAATCACCAAAAAAGAGAATATTATTATTTGCAATGCAGTTCCTCCAAGCGGTGCGCAACAACAACAGCAGATATGTGACATTGATTTATTCTGAGGTAAGACTTTAATTCTGATTGTTTTACACAGGGCCAAAGACCGATATTTCGGTTTAATTGTATTTTCTTGTCACTGAACGGACTTTAAATTTTGTGAAGAATTTATATTTGAGTCAGATTGCGTATTTCACATTTTTGTTGCCATTGTCAGTACATTTCATTGTGGGCAGGTTACGCATAGAGTCATGTCCATCAGCATTTCTAATTAGTATCGTCCTTTTCTTTAAAAAATTTTGTGGGGAGGTTACACTTGGCTCCCATTTCTATTAAGTATTGCTATTACGTCTTTTAAAATTGCTGTGGGGAGGTTACAACATATACCGTACAGTTAAAAGGAAGTCACGCTTGATCAAGGTCCGCGCCGCTTTCCGTTTTTAACCAGACATAGCGTCTGAGAAAGGAAAGAAATAATAATAGTAATTCATTGAGATACGCACTAAAAAGCATGCGGTTACCAGACTCAGTGTTGAAAGGCTTAATTAGTGGGACCATTGTGATAATATATACTAACAGTAACCGAGTTTGGATACTATTCGCAAAGCACGTTCCTAGTTCTACTGGTAATGTAGGACTGTAGCGAAATGTAATGGACCTGAAGGAGGCAAAAATAATGGTTGGTACTAATCTATGGGAACATTGGAGGAGGATACAAAGAAAACAGGTTTCGCATCTAGTAGATGAAGTGGTGCCAATAAATTCACACCCACGACGTGGAAAGGGCTTCTTTCAAAGCTGACAGGTCTTCCATTCCTACGATTGTAGTATGTAAGTACAAATGTTTTCTAGAGCACCCGCTGCAATTGCCGTTGACGATTAAGATGCCAGATACCGTGCCACCTGGACTACATTTATCAAATAAAAAACATACACCTCAACCCGGGATCGAGCCATCGACCTCCTGCACGTTAACCCAAAATTCTATCCAGACGAAATTTTGGGATAGACATTTTTTTGTGGCTGGCATGTGAGGAGTCGCGCTGCGAAACCCGAGTGCGCTAATTCTGCTTCACCCTGCATATACTAGTGTTGTGATACATGTTGACAAAAGTTTGAATAAATAAAGGAACATATAACAGAACAGTATTTTATGGCATTTACGCGTCGAAAATTACCTTCATCGTACAACCATTGAATAGTACTGAGTCTAAGCAGTGCACACATCTCTCCTGAATGGCTTCTCAAGAGGGCTCAATAGAAGTGAGGGTAGGTGATATGGGGCACCATAAAAACAGTACTCACATGTCTATGCAGCCCTTGTCAACCTATTCTGACAAAATCTGGAAATGGTAAGGTGGTGCACTGCCTTGCTGAAACCATAGGCACCTTGCGGGTTGTTATAGTAAACACACTGGGTATTTGATAGTACGCTAAGCTTGAAGAATACCACCACCACTCCTTAAACGGTTCCATATTGTTAACAGGAGGCATGACCTCATGTTGATCTCGCCATTGGAGTATTACAAATTTTTCCGTGACCTACCAACCCTGACATCCTTTTTCTTTGCTTTGAGTTGTCGAGGGGACTGATCGTGCGCTCGTGATAATCTCAGAGCATTGTGTCAGTCAGTGAGCAGGGATGCTGGTAAGGGATGGTGGCTCCTGCTTACAAAACTTTGTTAATGGCTATATACCAGATTTGGTTTTCCATCAATCAATTGACGAGTGGTTGTATACACTGCGTCACGCATATTCGCCATTGCAATAAACAAAAGTTGACACTCACCCCTGTCATTAACACACAATTTTCCCATTGACACGGGGTTACTTGAAAAATTTGAGTCAGGATGACTTCGGAGACGAAAAAACGTAACCAACGGTCATCTAAAATCAGTTCATGATTAACTGTGCTGATGCTAATCTCTTCGCCCATTCCGCACAGACCTTCACTGCATTCTCCAGCTTTAGGGCTGGCAGTCACGTGGTGAACCAAATATTCCATGCACCGTGCCGACAAATTTTCATGCTCCATAACTAAATTTTCATGCTCCACAACTAAATTTTCATGCCCCACAACTAAATTTTCATGATCCACAACTAACCAGTATTTGTGATGCAGTTGTTTGACAGTAAATCACTCACGACTTTTCAGTCTATCTAGGCCGATCGTTTGCAGATTTATTTCTCAGGTTTGTCTTCTGATAACACTGTATAAGTCTCACAATATTACTCTGAAGCAGCTGTTGGTGATCTTTAGATGGTTACGTTAGTTACTGCTGCAAGACACGACTGGTGACATCCGATTTTTTATCAAGGCTATAAGCAGGAATGGCCCATAAGCTAGTCAGTTATTAATTAGATACATATTCCATACATTATTTGAACGCCCATTTTATCGATATTATGTGAGACCAGTCAGTTTAAAGGATGATGTTTACATGATTAGTGTAAACATTAATGAAAGTACTGTTTTCCTAGTCCTACTCATACACCTGACTACAAATTTTTAAATAGAATGGAACAGAAGAAAAGCGAAAAACATCTTGCAGTTGTGTGAAAACAGCACTCAATGTACCCCATACCGGGAGGTGTTCCATATGTTGCTACTTTCTGTCATAATAACTGAAATGGATTCAGTGAAGTATTCTACACAACAATTCCGCAACATTGGGAATTAAAATGATGTGTTACAAGTTGTCATCACATATTGCACACTGTTCAAAGTTAGTCATATAGCTATTATATCAGGTGTGCGTTGCTTATTTATTTATCGTCAGGAATGGAAATCGGTAGGTATGATGTACATTTACAGGCAAACAAATTATTACAATTTTAGAAAAAACCTGATAATTTATCCAAGAGAAAGAGCTTCACAAACTGAGCAAGTCAGTAACAAGTTGGCCGACATCTGGCCCTTATGCAAGTAGTTATTTGGTTTGGCGCTGGTTGATAGAATGGTTGGATGTCCTGAGGGATATAATGCCAAATTATGTCCAATTGGCGCATTAGGTCTTTAATTTCGTGAGCAGGTTGGAGGGCCCTTTCCATGATATTCCAAACTTTCTCAACTGGGGATAATTTCAGCAGTAGTGGGATAAAGCAGCTTCTGAGAAAATTTGTTAATGTGGATTGTATACATTCAAGTGCAAACTTGACTGATTTATGATCTTAACCTATTGTTCTGCTAAGTGGTTTATGACCCCCTGGGGGTTGATGTATGACCCACTGAGGCTAATCTGTCCTCCTAAGAAACCTCCACATTCCTCTCCCTTCTCCTCTGACCCTCCCCTCTCAACATCTGCAATAAAAACACACTTTTGCATTGAGGGGGAGGACAGAGGGTTGGAGGTTTCAGAAGGAGTAGGGGAGGAAGAGGGCGAGGGGAAAGAGTGGAAGGCTTTCTTGGAATGATGGAGTATCCCCAGGGGCTCATGAATCAATGTACAGAACAACAAGTTAAGGGGAGAGGGAGTAGGAGGGATTACATGAAAAACCACTTAGCAGAACAATAGGTTAATGTCACAAATCGATCAAATTTACCCCTTAATGTACGCTTGCCCCTGAATGCAAGCAAACCCACACTAAAATGTGCCTCAGAACCCATCTTATCCCCCTATTTTCAGTGGCCTTGCTGGCAAAGGTAGGGTTTGACAAGCATGAAGACAAACAATAGAAAGTCCCACTAAGTTCGGACAGGGCTTATCTTGTTGAAATGTAAGCCCAGAATGGCTTGTCATGAAAGACAATAAAACAGTGTATAGAATATAGTCGACATAACGAATTCTTTAAGGGAGCCCCAATAACATCAAAGGATGCTGCCGTGAAATCAGATGGGTCCACAGAACATCACTCCTGGATGTTGGGGCCATACAGTGGGCGACAGTCAGGCTGGTATCCCATCGCTGACCAGGGTATCTCCAGATGTCTTCGCCCTGGAATCTCATTCCTAGAATAGAATTGTCTTGAGTGATGATTCCTGCTTTGAACTGGTGATGATTCCTGCTTTGAACTGTTCCACAATAACCGGCAAGGATTAATCAGGAGATGCACTGGACAGTGATGAGATACCAACTTAAGTGTCGCCTGTCATACAGCATGACGACCAGGAATGACAATCTGGGTTGCCATTTCTTCTCATGGCAGGACCCTTTTGCCTGTCATCCAAGGCATCTCACAGCACAGGTGTATGTCGATGACCTTCTACATCCTGTTTTGTTGCCCTTCATGGAAAGTCATCCTGGGCTTACATTTCAGCAAGCTAGTGCCTGTCAGTTCATCGCGAGAGTTTCTATGGCTTGTCTTCATGCTTTCCGAACCCTGCCTTGGCCAGCAAAGTCGCCAGGGCGCTCCCCAATTGAGAATGTTTAGAGTATGATGGGCAGGGCTCTCCAGTCCTCTCAGAATTTTGGCATCTAAAGCGCCACTTAGCAATTGGCACAAATTTCCTCAGGGGGACATCCAACAACTCTATCAGTCAATGGCAAGATGAAGAACTGCTTGCATAAGGACTAGAGGTGGATCAACACATTATTGATTCGCTCAATCTGTGTAGCTATATCCCTTCAAAAGAATCCAGTTTTTCTGAAACTGTCATCATTTGTTTGTCTATGCATGAACCATGGACCTTGCCGTTGGTGGGGAGGCTTGCGTGCCTCAGCGATACAGATGGCCGTACCGTAGGTGCAACCACAACGGAGGGGTATCTGTTGAGAGGCCAGACAAACATGTGGTTCCTGAAGAGGGGCAGCAGCCTTTTCAGTAGTTGCAGGGGCAACAGTCTGGATGATTGACTGATCTGGCCTTGTAACATTAACCAAAACGGCCTTGCTGTGTTGGTACTGCGAACGACTGAAAGCAAGAGGAAACTACAGCCGTAATTTTTCCCGAGGACATGCAGCTTTACTGTATGATTAAATGATGATGGCATCCTCTTGGGTAAAATATTCCGGAGGTAAAATAGTCTCCCATTCGGATCTCCGGGCGGGGTCTACTCAAGAGGACGTCGTTATCAGGAGAAAGAAAACTGGCATTCTACGGATCGGAGCGTGGAATGTCAGATCCCTTAATCGGGCAGGTAGGCTAGAAACTTTAAAAAGGGAAATGGATAGGTTAAAGTTAGATATAGTGGGAATTAGTGAAGTTCGGTGGCAGGAGGAACAAGACTTTTGGTCAGGTGATTACAGGGTTATAAATACAAAATCAAATAGGGGTAATGCAGGAGTAGGTTTAATAATGAATAAAAAAATAGGAGTGCGGGTTAGCTACTACAAACAGCATAGTGAACGCATTATTGTGGCCAAGATAGACACAAAGCCCATGCCTACTACAGTAGTACAAGTTTATATGCCAACTAGCTCTGCAGATGATGAAGTAATTGATGAAATGTATGATGAGATAAATGAAATTATTCAGGCAGTGAAGGGAGACGAAAATTTAATAGTCATGGGTGACTGGAATTCGTCAGTAGGAAAAGGGAGAGAAGGAAACATAGTAGGTGAATATGGATTGGGGGGAAGAAATGAAAGAGGAAGCCGCCTTGTAGAATTTTGCACAGAGCATAACTTAATCATAGCTAACACTTGGTTCAAGAATCATAAAAGAAGGTTGTATACCTGGAAGAATACTGGAGATGCTAATAGGTATCAGATAGATTATATAATGGTAAGACAGAGATTTAGGAACCAGGTTTTAAATTGTAAGACATTTCCAGGGGCAGATGTGGATTCTGACCACAATCTATTGGTTATGAACTGCAGATTGAAACTGAAGAAACTGCAAAAAGGTGGGAATTTAAGGAGATGAGACCTGGATAAACTGAAAGAACCAGAGGTTGTAGAGAGTTTCAGGGAGAGCATAAGGGAACAATTGACAGGAATGGGGGAAAGAAATACAGTAGAAGAAGAATGGGTAGCTCTGAGGGATGAAGTAGTGAAGGCAGCAGAGGATCAAGTAGGTAAAAAGACGAGGGCTAATAGAAATCCTTGGGTAACAGAAGAAATATTGAATTTAATTGATGAAAGGAGAAAATATAAAAATGCAGTAAATGAAGCAGGCAAAAGGGAATACAAACGTCTCAAAAATGAGATCGACAGGAAGTGCAAAATGGCTAATCAGGGATGGCTAGAAGACAAATGTAAGGATGTAGAGGCTTGTCTCACTAGGAGTAAGATAGATACTGCCTACAGGAAAATTAAAGAGACCTTTGGAGAGAAGAGAACCACTTGTATGAATATCAAGAGCTCAGATGGCAACCCAGTTCTAAGCAAAGAAGGGAAGGCAGAAAGGTGGAAGGAGTATATAGAGGGTTTATACAAGGGCGATGTACTTGAGGACAGTATTATGGAAATGGAAGAGGATGTAGATGAAGATGAAATGGGAGATAAGATACTGCGTGAAGAGTTTGACAGAGCACTGAAAGACCTGAGTCGAAACAAGGCCCTGGGAGTAGACAACATTCCATTAGAACTACTGATGGCCTTGAGAGAGCCAGTCATGACAAAACTCTACCATCTGGTGAGCAAGATGTATGAGACAGGCGAAATACCCACAGACTTCAAGAAGAATATAATAATTCCAATCCCAAATAACGCGGGTGTTGACAGATGTGAAAATTACCGAACTATCAGTTTAATAAGTCACAGCTGCAAAATACTAACGCGAATTCTGTACAGACGAATGGAAAAACTGGTAGAAGCGGACCTCGGGGAAGATCAGTTTGGATTCCGTAGAAATGTTGGAACACGTGAGGCAATACTAACCTTACGACTTATCTTAGAAGAAAGATTAAGAAAAGGCAAACCTACGTTTCTAGCATTTGTAGACTTAGAGAAAGCTTTTGACAACGTTAACTGGAATACTCTCTTTCTAATTCTGAAGGTGGCAGGGGTAAAATACAGGGAGCGAAAGGCTACTTACAATTTGTACAGAAACCAGATGGCAGTTATAAGAGTCGAGGGGCATGAAAAGGAAGCAGTGGTTGGGAAAGGAGTGAGACAGGGTTGTAGCCTCTCCCCGATGTTATTCAATCTGTGTATTGAGCAAGCAGTAAAGGAAACAAAAGAAAAATTCGGAGTAGGTATTAAAATTCATGGAGAAGAAGTAAAAACTTTGAGGTTCGCCGATGACCTTGTAATTCTGTCAGAGACAGCAAAGGACTTGGAAGAGCAGTTGAACGGAATGGACAGTGTCTTGAAAGGAGGATAAGATGAACACCAACAAATGCAAAACGAGGATAATGGAATGTAGTCAAATTAAATCGGGTGATGCTGAGGGAATTAGATTAAGAAATGAGACACTTAAAGTAGTAAAGGAGTTTTGCTATTTAGGGAGTAAAATAACTGATGATGGTCGAAGTAGAGAGGATATAAAATGTAGGCTGGCAACGGCAAGGAAAGCGTTTCTGAAGAAGAGAAATTTGTTAACATCGAGTATAGATTTAAGTGTCAGGAAGTCGTTTCTGAAAGTAATTGTATGGAGTGTAGCCATGTATGGAAGTGAAACATGGACGATAACCAGTTTGGACAAGAAGAGAATAGAAGCTTTCGAAATGTGGTGCTACAGAAGAATGCTGAAGATAAGGTGGGTAGATCACGTAACTAATGAGGAGGTATTGAATAGGATTGGGGAGAAGAGAAGTTTGTGGCACAACTTGACTAGAAGAAGGGATCGGTTGGTAGGACATGTTTTGAGGCATCAAGGGTTCACAAATTTAGCATTGGAGGGCAGCGTAGAGGGAGACCAAGAGATCAATACACTCAGCAGATTCAGAAGGATGTAGGTTGCAGTAGGTACTGGGAGATGAAGAAGCTTGCACAGGATAGAGTAGCATGGAGTGCTGCATCAAACCAGTCTCAGGACTGAAGACCACAACAACAACAACATGCATGTACATCACATCTGCCGATTTTGTTATCATTCGGAGAATTTCTTGGTGGTGTTGATTTTATTTCTTTATAGTGTTTTCAACAGAATAAACTGGAGGGATCTGTTGAATGGATGGAAGCCAACAGAATCTCTACAGTTGCTTTGAAGTGTGGTGTCCAAAGAAAATGAAATATTGGCCACCTTTTAAAAAGATGATTTATTCAATTCTGGGGCGGAACAGGCCAATGAGTCTAACGTATTAGCTCGATGACGACGATAAAAATTAAACGTTGATGGGCAGGACATGTTGTAAGGCGAATGGAAGGGAAGCAATTTAAAGAAAGTTTTCCTGCACTTCAAAGCATCAAAAAATCTAAAGGAGACTTTTATCAGCAGTACATGTTACATGCCTCACGGTTAGGATGACGTTTTAATAAGACATCAAGTAGTACAGGAAACTTAGAAAGCAGCTGAAAGCAACCGGGGAAAATGGAGACCCGAACGAACCTCGCAAGGGGCCAAGCTGGTCGAGACAGCTCTGAAATTTATTGAGTTCCGAAAGTCCGAGATAAAAGACTGAACAACTGTGTAGCCTTTGCTTCGCGCAACTGCAAGTGTACGACATGTGCGATAATTGTTGTAACTGCGGTGGGCACGACAAATTAAAAGTCGCCGTCCAATTACAGCGAGATAGTGTAGGGTCGGGTACCGGTTCCAGGCGCCCCGCTCCGTAAATAAGGCAGTGCTGCAGCGCGGCGGCCGCAGACTCTTGTAATTGGCCATCAGCGCGCAGCTGCCCGTCAGCTCGGCGCGAACCCGGCAGTTGCCGAAGATGGATACGTCGCAGCGGCTGAAACGTCGCAAGCAGCCCGTCGAATCGACTTTTTCTCTCTGGCATGCCCATTTTACACGGCAAGCACATCTGAAGGCGGAACATCGTAATATACTCTTGCACTACTAATGTACTGAAGGCCCGCACAGAGACAGAACGAGCTTTACTGTTACACGGAAGAACTTTATGAGCCTCAAAATAGTTTGAATTATGGTTCGTCCACTTCTCATGAAAATGTGCACAGGAAACAGTTGCTATCTAGGTTTCGAATTATTCTTTATTCCAGTGATTATTTTTAAAGCCATACTGGACACTGCAGTCATTATTCGTTAGATGTACTTCTAGGAAGCTATTAATGTAGTTCAGATGGTTCAAATGGCTCTGAGCACTATGGGACTTAACTTCTGAGGTCATCAGTCCCCTAGAACTTAGAACAACTTAAACCTGACTAACCTAAGGACACCACATACACCCATGCCCACATGCCCGAGGCAGGATTCGAAACTGCGACCGTAGCGATAACGCGGTTCCAGACTGTAGCGCCTAGAACCGCTCTGCCACTCCGGCCGGCTATTAATGTAATGATGGCTTTATTAGACGGGGTCATTCCATGAGTCATGGCAACTATGGTACATCTTCCGATAATGTGACAACATGCGAGTTCCACGATGTGGATTGAACTGCAGCGACATTGTGTACGAGGTACGATTAAAAAGTGACGGAAATTTTTGTTTCTCTAAAAGAATCTTTATTATTCATCAACATCAACTTTGTCCCTTCGAAGTAATATAATAAACTTGTGCCAGCGCTCTTTCCAGTCTTGGAAGCACTTCGAGAACTCACTTTTCGTTAAGGTGTTTAGCTCCTTCGGCGGTTCTGGTTTTACATCATCAATCGTGGAAAAACGACGTTCTTGCATCGTTCTCTTCAGCCTCAGGAACAGACAGAAGTCGCATGGAGCCATGTCCGGCGAGTGCGATGGCTGAAGCAACACAACGATTTGTTTTTCGCCGAAAAATCGCGAGCGACCATAACTTCCAGGTAGTATTCCTTATTGTTCGTGCGATCGTACTGCAGGAACACATGATGCACTATCCCATTGTAATCGAAAAAACAGTGAGAATAACCTTTACACGTGACTGAACTTCTCAAATTTTTTTTCGCTCTTGGATCTTCAGGCAGCTTACATTGGGACGATTGGACCTTGACACCTCGACGTCATACCCGTATACCCATGTTTTGTCTCCTGTTATAACCATTTTTAGAAGTTCCACCGCGGTCGATTTCATTGAGAAATTCCTGAAAGATGTCTCCTCGAAAAACACAATTTCGGAACAAACTTTGCTGCTACACGTTTCATGCACAAAACATCCGATAGAACTGCTTAACATAAGCCGACATCATCAACAATCTCCCTGACGGTGATTCATTAATTTTTCAGATCGCTTTTTTTTTTCAACTCTGTCATCAGCAATTGATGTGCTGGGGCGTCCAGGGCTGTCGTTATCTTCAACTTCCTCTCAACCGTCTTTGAAATGTTTATACCAATTGTAAACTTTTGTCTTATTTTTAGTAGATTCGCCAAAAGCTTTATCCTATTTTTCAACGAAAATTTAATGCAAATTCTTTGATCCATCTTTTCCGAAAGTAGAAATCTGCTGAGCATTCGATGACGCGTATAATCTTCTCCACTATCACCAATAAACTAAATATTCAGAACATCTGAAAACGCAAAGATCGCATTAAAATATTTTTGAAATTAGGACGTATAAATCCAGCAAAATTAAAACCTCATATCTGAAAGCCAACATAAAGCAACTTTTCAGTATAGGAAATCACGGCAGAGGCTGAAATGAAACACACACATCGGAACTCTGTTTGAATTTATTGAGCACGTGTACAAATGGAACAAAAATGAATCAAAATGAATTGATGAGCTTCAAAAGAGTCCTCCACAACGTTGCCAACGATGGTGAAGGCAATGAATGCCATTTGCATTCCCATCAATGTGTGCCACCTGTTGCCGAAATTTCTGGACTGAGATCTGGTGAGTGGGTAGGTGGGAGGGATACAGCTTTCAGCACGGCCAACCTCAAGCTGAATGTTTCTGGTGCTGCTACCTAGCCATCTTCGAATGCCGTAGCAATCTTTCGGTTGATTTCGGTAATGTTTGCCATGGACTTTCGAATGTATTTACTGTCATGCCAAACGCTCGTACAACTTATCATACTTGCCACAACTTATGGAATGATCCTCATGCTATCCAGTTAGAAAATGTAGTTTGTATTAGTTACATTTATTGATTAAAAACTGCGCTGAATTTCGGCATTTACATTCAGTGCCCAATTGAACGGACTGATTTCGCTGATTGTAAAAATGTAATAAATGTCTATTGTAATGGTTTATTTGGTGACAATATCGTATATACCCGTCTTTTTCTACAGTTAACAACTGTTCTTCAGTATATTTCAAATATCTTGCACCATTTTATGTTGTCGAGCGCTGTTTCCAGGTCAAAAGGTCCTGTGACAGCGTCTTGATTTTTGTTAACTCTTCCTTCCATAAAAAGCGCCACATCTGAACTGCCTCTGATGCCTTTGCTTTTCCCAAAGTGAACATCTAACAGATTCTCAGTTTTATTTTCCAGTCTTATGCAATCAGAGTGAAAAACGCTTCTATCAAAGCAGAGTAAAAGATGATATGTCATGGACAGAGTTATGGATATAAAAAAAGGGAGCTTGCCTTTCGACTTGCCCGGCAGCTTCAAAGACATTTTAATCAAAACATCTGGACATAATCGCACTTCTTTACTTGTCAGTAAAGTAACATGATACATGATGACATGTTCTATGACATGATATATGCCATCGTGTCATCCAACATGGAATTTGTCACCTCGTGCAGAATGACATAACGTATCATTAAAGTTTTGGGATGTATTCCTCCCCACCCTAGGATAATTCCTTTTACAGGTGTACCTCTACTCTCGGGTACTTCCTATTGCAGATGCATCCCACTCTCTAGAAGAGCATAAATTTATTTCTAAGCTGGGAAGGCTGTATTATTCGGACAAAATACATAATGTGTACAAAGCGAGTTTTTCATCTTCAAACCTTTTTAATGATGGCGCATGCTAAGGATACACCAAGTTTGCTTCTTTATCACACAATGGATTCACACAGATTTGTTTTGAAACCAGACAGAGTTTTGAATCTGTAGACAGTTTTCGAGGTACATTTTAAGGCAAAAAAAGCTGTTTTGTTCGTGTTTTAAGAGCGTGACGGACTGCCGTCCTCAGGGGCCCGGGTAAGATTCCCGGCTGGATCGGGGATTTTCTCCGCTCAGGGACTGGGTGTTGTGTCATCTTAATCGTCATTTCATTCCCATCCGGCGCGCAGGTCGCCCCTGTGGCATCGAATGTAATAAGACCTGCACGAAGGCGGCCGGACCTGCCCCATAAGGAGCCTCCCGGCCAATGACGCCAAACGCTCATTTCCATTACGACTGACGTACAAATTTGCAGCCAGTGTGAGTGGGATAACCACGAGAGGCTCCTGCTGTCATACGAAATCGCACCCCAGACCATAACTACAGCTGTAGGATCATTGTGTCTTGCATGCAGAGAGATTGGTTGCAGGCCCTCAACTGACAAGCTCCTAACCAACACACAGCCATCACTGGCACCGAGGCAGAACCATCTTTCATCAGAAAACACAACAGACAGACACCCTGCCCTTGACACTGTCGAAGTCGCAAATGGCGCTGATTTGAGGTCAGTGTAATGAACGCTACAGGGCATCTGTCTCAGTGCTGTCCTTGAAGTAACTACTTGTAACCATTCGTAGTGTCATTGTGACGCCAACTGCTGCTCAAATTGCTGCTGCAGATGCAGTACGATACGTCATTGCCGTGCGCCGGACACGACGGTCTTCCCGCTCGGTAGTGCCACGTGGTCGTCCGGAGCCTGGTATTCTTGAAACCGTACATTCCCGTGGCAATCCGTGGGCAGTGATGCACAGTGTCTACATTCCTGCGAAGTATTTCTGCAATATCGCAGAAAGAATACCGGTTTCTAGTTGTCGTATTACACGAATTCGTTCAAACACATACGGTCGCAGGTTCGAATCCTGCCTCGGGCATGGATGTGTGTGATGTCCTTGGTTGGTTAGGTTTAAGTAGTTGTGACTTCTATGGGACTGATGACCTAAGATGGTAAGTCCCATAGTCCTCAGAGCCATTTGAACCATTTTTTTTGTTCAAACTCGGTGAGATGTTGGTAATGGCGCCTTTGTCCCCTTAAAGACATTCTTTACTAACATCAACTCACCGTGTCCAGTCTCAATATCCAACGCTCATGAGGGTTACAGCGTGTGTTTAAAGCAAACCTGATTTGCATCCTCATAGTGGCGTTGCTACCGCCACTCTTATGCAACTGGCGCGAAATTTGAATAGACATCATCTTTCAGATGTAGAAACAAGCCGATCAAATTTCGTTTATGTCGTACAACATCTTTTTTGTTTTGCAGTTTTTTTCCATCAGTACATAAGCACAATTGTAGAATTTGTGTCAGCTTTTGATCGCAAAGGTCTTTTATATTGTTTTATATACTTTATATTTTTGCTTTTTTCTTGCGGTCAAAAGCATAGAACTACCAGTCATTGTGACCACATCACACTGGATGAACGCATCCAAGGGCACCAGGTAATGGTGAACATCAAACTCGAAATGTAGTCAAAACTAAGTATCAAAATAAAAGCAATAGCATCGTCTTGAGTCAATGCTTTGCCTGAGGAGAACGAGCAGGAAACTTACAGAAACGTTTCTTTAAGCAGTCAAAACTGAGTATGAAAATATAAGCAATAGCATCGTCTTCAGTCAATGCTTTGCCTGAGGAGAACGAGCAGGAAACTTACAGAAACGTAGCTTTAAGATGAAAATGATAAATAGAAAAGATCCTATCAGTGGACATCGCTCATATGGAATTAAGGTTAAAAACCGAGAAGTGTAATATTACATCGTGTCAACCCGAAACTGAAAGTAATTATATGTTGCCTACCTGTTTCAGTTCTTACGATAGACGAAAATTGTAATAGTGAAGACACGCTTTTGTTTCTTGTGTAGCTGCTTGTGACTAACTGATCAAAAGACAGTCAATTTTTTGTTTCACTGCCTTCGGTTACTTGTTCTGAGTATAACCATTTTTAGGCGCAAATGAACTGTGTGACAGTGCGCCCAAAATTTCTTGTGCGAACGATGCTGACACTTATCTCAATAGTCACAGGTCATTATCTAGTCCCATTTCTTTCCATCTTCTCTTCACTGCAGTGGTATGCAACTTAAAAACCGTGTTCCTACGAATGCGCTGACTTAATAGCCCTCGCTACCCAAGGTGCTAAATCCTCCCTCCGGAGATCCCACTTCCAATGGAAGTTTTGGTGTACACACTGTGCACAAGTTTGTTTTATTGATTAACGATCTGGAATTTTCACTGTGCGTCATCGGATCTGGGCGACCTTCGATGAGGGAATTTAAAGGAAGTATCGGAACTAGTTCCAGTCTGGGTGAGGCGTTATAGGATCCAAGCGAGCGTAGCTTTCCGCAGCAATTGTCATCTTGAATGAAACTTTTCCGAGTACGTGACCATGTCGTCGTGTTGTTTTATAGACATGATCATATAACCCGAAACATATTTATTTATTTATTTCGGCAAATACCATTGCAGCTCAGTATAGACGCATTTATTCCAAGAGAGATTCGGTAATTTCCTCACGATCGCAAGTGCTATTGAGGTGTGTTAATCACAATTATTCTTAGAGGTATTAAGTTTCAGATTTTCTGAATGAATGATTCTGCTAAAATCGCTGAAATGAAACTATCATAAAAAGTAATTTCATAAAGATTGTACCCTGAATGGAATTCTTTGCAGTGAGAGTGAATACAGTGATAGTGATTGCATTGAAGTAATTTATGTTTACTTTTATATGTTTTGTTTCGATCTTGTCTATATTATGGCCGTAATTACCACTCATAGAGACGATTATTTATTTATTTATTTATTTAACCTGATCAGAGTTACATCATGACAATAGTTTAAATGAGAAAATTAGGTTACTCTAATGACAATATAAATAAGACCTAATAAAGTAAATGCGGCAGTATTTTTAAAAACAGGTGCTATACATACAGATTATGATAAAAGCAATAATAATAACAGTAAAAAATCAAATAATAATGATAAACATGACTAAGACCTAATAAAGTAAATGCAGGCAGTATTTTTACAACAGGTGATATACATACAGATTATGACAAAAGCAATAATAATAACAGTAAAAAAAATCAAATAATAATGATAAACATGAGAAAAATTGGCAATAATAATGAAGATTTGTGCAGATTACATTAATATCTTGGTATGTAAAGTAGATGTTTACTAGTATAGCAAGTTTTGGGGAAGGGAGATTTAAGGAGGGGGAAAGAGGGAAGTAATGAGGTGAAGTGCATTCATGTACAGAGGAAGGCATTACTGTGTGTAAGTAGATACGTCATTAACTGTTTTTTGAAGCCGGACGTGTTTTTAAGTTCCCTAACATAACGAGGGAGGTTATTCCAGAGTCGGGTTTCCGCTACTGTAAAGGACTTGGAGAAGGTGACTAAGCGATGCAGTGGAACAGAGAGGATTTTATTATAATGGGAAGGTGTGTTTCTGTCATGTTGTTCCGACATGAGCGTTAGGGACGAGGAGAGATATAAGGGACAGTGTATATTTATAAGGCAGTAGCCTGGGGGAGTTGCTAGTCTCCTACCAGGCGCCTCCCCAGGTGGCGGATAGGGGAATGCTCACCAGATATGGTGGGTACCGGGGAAATAAAATACCCAGGGTGGACCAAAACTAGCAAACTAGGGCACGACGGTTCCACATGTCAGTGGCGGTTTCCCGACAGCGTCTGTTCTACATGTTAGTGGCGGCTGATTTGTGTTTCAAGGCTCCACAACCTTGATCCTACCAACTGGCACATGTCAGACCAAAATACAATTACAAGTAAAATCATGGTTCGTGTATGTAATAACAAAAGTACCCCAGGTGGTGAAATCCACCCACCTAGCAGAAAGGTGGCAACCGGTCTATCGGATTCTGGGGAGACCGGACCTACACGACTTGTGAGTGTATCGGAGCACTCTGGAAAACTTCCCAAAAATGAAGATTACATTGGAACAGTAAACATACGGACACTAATACAAACCGGAAAATTATACACATTAACAGAAGAATTAAAGAAGCTGAAAATTCAAATCCTAGCAGTACAAGAGACCAGATTTCCTGATAATCAAATCACTGACTACAATGGCTTCAGAATTTTCAAAAGTGGAACGGACAGAAAAATTGGTAAAGGGGCAAACATGCTTGGTATGGCCTTTATGGTCGAAAAATCCTCAGTTAAATTTGTAAAATCTGTAAAAACTATTAGCAATAGACTAATGTTTCTTAGGTTGAAACACAAGAATAAATATTACACCCTAATTAATGTTCACGCACCCTGCAACGTTGACAATAGAAAGGACCTAGACAATGTGGATAAATTTTGGGAACGATTAGAACTTGAAATGTCAAAGATACCGATGAATGAGGTCAAAATACTTCTTGGAGATTTCAATGCACAGATTGGCAGAGAAAAGAAATACAGGAAGACGGTTGGGCTATACCCAGCACACAAATTGACCAACAAAAATGGCATGCGACTAATCCAACTTTGTCAACAATTCAACATGAAAATCAGCTCAACGTCGTTCAATAAGAAACCAAGAAAACAGAAGACCTGGAGATCCCCTATAAGCCAATTGGGAGAATTTCAAATTGACCATGTGGCCATCTCATATAACTTCCAAAAAGAGATCAGAGATATCCAGGTTAGGAGAGGTGCAAATATTGACTCAGATCATTATCTCACAAGAGTTCGGGTCCAATTCACCCCAAGAAGGAAAACACCAAGAATTCCACCAGCAATCCCAAAATTTGACCTACAAAAACTAACAGAATCAGAAACAATTAAAAAATGGGAAAATTCTCCCGCAAACAACTGGGAAACATTCAAGGAAAAAATCACAAAAATAGCGAAGGAGCAAATACCACTGAAGAAGAAGCACAAACATCCATGGTGGAATATGGAATGCGAAAAGGCAATTCAAGTTCGTACAGAAGCCTTTGCGAAGTACAGTTCAAATAAAAATGAGAAAACTCTTCAAAACTTTTTAGAAACACGGAAACTTTCAAATAAACTTATTAGACAAGAGAAGAGAAAGCATGTAACTCAGCAACTGGAATCAATAGAAGCAGATTTTAAAAATTATAATACGCATGGATTCTACAAAACTTTTGCAAACCAAATTAAAGGGTATATCCCTCAAAATGTCTGTTTTCGGAAATCAGATGGGAATCTGGCACTAAGCGACGAAGAAAACTGTGAAGAATTAGCCAAATATTTTGAAACGCTACTAAACTGTCCAGAACCAACAGAAGCTCTTCCAATATCCAGCACTAAAGCCCCGCAACAGCAAGACTCTGTACCGCCAACTGAAGAAGAAATTATCAAACACATAAACAAACTCAAAAATAACAAAGCATCAGGTGAAGATGGAATTGTAGCCGAATTTCTCAAAAGTCTAGGGTCTAACTCAAGAAATGAGCTAGTTAAAATTATTCAAAACATATGGGTTACTGAAGAAATACCAGAAGATTGGAAATGTGCCCTAATACATCCGTTACATAAAAAAGGGGATAAATCGGATGTGAACAACTATAGAGGAATCTCCTTACTTGCCGTCACATACAAGATATTATCAGCTTGTCTTCTTGAAAGAACACAAAAACTGCTAGAACCCAAAATCTCAGATTTCCAAGCTGGTTTCAGACCAAACAGATCATGTCCAGAACAAATTTTAAACTTGAAATTGATTACAAGGATGAGACAAATGCGAAGGAAGCCTACAGTATATGTCTTTGTCGACTTTAAAAAGGCATATGATTCAATTCACAGACCCACACTATTTAAAATTCTTGAAGAACAAGGACTGGATAAGAAGACACGGAACATCATAGAGCAGACATTAACAAATACAAAATGCAAAGTGAAATTCATGGGAAAACTTTCAAAATCATTTGAGATAAAAACTGGGGTTAGACAAGGTGATGGATTATCACCTCTGTTATTTAATTTAGTTCTGGATAGAGTCATGGCAGAATGGGAAAAAGAACTCAAAAAAGGAAAGTACTGGAAACCAATATCACTGGGAACCAAAAAATATGACCTACAAATCCCCTACTTAGCCTACGCAGACGATCTTGCAATAATGGCAGATTCTAGTGAAATGGCAGTCAAACAGATAGAAACCTTAAAAGAGTGTGCAGGAAAAGTTGGCGTACAAATATCTTTTGAGAAAACGGTGTTTACAACAAAATCTAGAAATTTCTAAGTTACAAACCAAATATGGAGAAATTAAGAGGGTACCATACTTTAAATATTTAGGAGAGATAATTTCTGAAAAATACTCACAACAAGAAAGAATATTAAAAGCTCGTAGGGGTCTAGGGCTGGTCCAAAACATTTACAATAAAAAATGTCTATCTATAAATACAAAAATTAAACATTATAAGTCGGTAATTAAACTAATAATGCTATATGCCAGCGAAACCTTGACACTTAAAAGGAAAACAGATATGGAAAACCTGAAGAAAGAGGAAAGGAAAATCATTAGGAAAATTCTGGGACCAAGATGGACCAAAGAGGGGTATAGATTACAGAAAAATTCTAAAATTGAAGAATATTCTAACATAGAGATAGACATGAGGAAGAGGCGTCTAAAATTCTATGGCCACATAATGAGACTTCCCGATCACAGACTTACAAAAAAAATAGTAAGATACGTAGCATCCCTTGTTAATGGAGGAGAATGGATTAAAAATGGAAAGAAAGATCTGGAATTAGCCAACATTACTACTGAAGACATGAACAAAAGAAACAATTTCAAACTTAAAGTTGACAAATGGGAGGTCAAACCAGAGACAAAAGCGCCGAGAACTGGAACAAAATGGAGCGAAGAAAGAAAAGCTGAATTCTCGCAAAGAATGAAGACCTGGTGGGCAAACAAGAAGAATAAGAAGCCCCAGAAGTGAACCATCTTTACTTAGCGTCTTCCATGTTGGGAGCTTTACGACTAATAATAATAATAATAATAATAATAATAATAATATAAGGCAGTAGATGAGACAGAGTGTATGGAAATCTCTGCGTTTGTCTGCACGCAGACAGGACAATTTTGCATATGCTGGTGAAACGTGATCAAAAAGTCGAACATCACAGATATATCGGACGCAGGCATTCATGACCAGTTCTAGACGTCACGAATTTTCCTGAGAGAGGCCTTGTAGGATAATATCGCTGTAGTCAATGGTTGGGAATATAAGGGTTTTTACTAATTTCTTTTTCAGATCGAAAGGGAAGAGTTTTTTATATTTTTGTAGGACATGAAGGGATGCTGATGCTTTTTTGCACACTGCAGTTACGTGCTCTGTCCAGTTTAGATTTTCATCTATTATTACTCCCAAATTCTTTGCTGAGGGGGAGAAGTTAATATTTGTTCCATTTAGGATAATACGGATTCCCGATGTTTTGGGCTAATGAGCTTAGAGTGACCAACAAGTACCGCTTGGGTTTTAGATGGGTTTAGTTTTAGACCTATGTCCTGTGCCCATTTTGACAGTGCATCGAGGCAGTATTGAAATTTTCAATAGCTTTCTCGAGATTGCTTGGTTTCCACTTAGATACAACTGAAGGTCATCAGCATACATATGATATTTGGAATAGGTCAGAAACGATGACACATCATTGACATACAGAGAGAAGAGTATAGGACCTAATACTGAGCCTTGGGGAACGTCTGACACTACTTGCCGCCATTGTGATTTTATATTCCCAGACAGGACGCGTTGCTGACGAGACGTCATGTATGAGTGAAACCATTGCACTGCACTTGGAGAGAAATTTAGACCGCTAAGTTTGGCTAGTAAGATGTCGAAGTCGGCAGTATCAAATGCTTTGCTGAAAGCTAAGAAACAAATGATAGTCGCTTCTTGTCTGTCCATGGCAAGTTTCAGGTCATCTGTCACCTTTATCAGTGCGGATGTTGTGCTTCGATGTTTACGGAAACCTGATTGGTATTCATCTACCAGGTTGTTAGTAGTTAGGTAGTTGGTGAGCTGGTCATGAACTATATATTCTAAGGCCTTTGATAGTGCAGGAAGAAGTCAGATGGGGCGGTAGTCAGAGGGTGCTGTGGCGATGTCCTTTTTAGGCAGTGGCTTAATTTGTCCCAGTTTCCAGGCCTCAGGGAAAACACTTGTGATTAATGAATCGTTGAAAATGTCTGTTATAGAGGGTATTAGTTGGTCAATAATAAGTTTTACGATCTCGATAGTGATGCCATCATGTCCAGTAGATGCTGATCTAATCCGCATTATGGCTTTCTTGACAGTACTGCAAGTGACGTGCTGTAGACAGAATTTTTGTTTGCTACAGTCGTTCATCCGCATGAAGTAGTCAATGATTCTCTGTTTTTTTTTTTTTTGCGTTCAATTGTGGTTGCAGGTAATGTGAAGAATCGGTTTAGTTCTTCATCTGGGACCATGGGATTTTCTGCAACTTTTATTTTGCCTAAACTGAGACTAGGGAGATTTTTCCACAGGACAGCTGGTCTACATCTATTGTCAGCTAATGTACGGGCATGCCTGAGCTTAGCGTTTCTCACCGCTTGACTGACTTTGTTTCGTTTCTGCTTGTATACAGTATGATTTTCAGGTGTAGGGTATATCTTGTATGCTCGATGTGCAGCGTCTCTGAAATTCATGAGCTGTTTTAGTTCATCAGTCAGCCAAGATGCAGGTTGCCTTTTTACTTTTCTGGTCTTTATTGGAGCATATTTGTCATATCGTTGAGTAATTTTGTTAGTGAAATCCTGGAGTTTGTCGTTTATGTCTATGAGGGGAGGCAAGTTATATTGTCTATAATAAACGCGTAATTTTTTGAAGAAACTAAATGCAATTAATGGTAATGCGTTTTGTCTTTACACCACATTAATAATAATGCTACAGCTAAAAAGAAAGGAAAACGACGGAGAAAGACTCTTAAAAACGTGTCCATATCGAATTACGTATAACGAATTATGAGAGATTCTAATTAGTGATGTATATCGACTCAGTGTGTAACTTCTCTGGATTTAAGTAGCTATATATTTAAGTAGCTCTGGATTTAAGTAGCTATATTCATGTATCGAGTGCTTGGAACGCTAAAGAATTTGGTGGTAATGTCTGTGATATGACAGAAGTTTAATTGCAATGTAGATTATATGGACCAAATGAGTGTAGGAAAGCTGTATTCCAGGGTCGATATATGAGTTTTTTGTTAATGAGCAAACGTTGGAAAAATACCATTTCGTTAGCCTCCCTTTGGACTTTAAATAACCAGGATATATTTCTCAGTAAGAACCAAGTGCGGAGAATGGTTCAAATTACCATCTGCCATACAAATTTAGAGTCTCCTTAGTTTCCTAATAAGACTAAGGAAAACGCCGGTAAAGTTCGTTTGAAAAATACAGCCCCTCCCTCTCCATTTCCGCTCCACGTGTTCTATCTCCAGGACGTTAGCTCCTAATAATCACCTCCTTCTTCTCTGTAGAATGCCACAGTACTAACGTAAAAAGGTGTGTCGGTAGGTTTGTCGAACGGAGTTATCCAGCTACAAAAAATGGTTCAAATGGCTCCGAGCACTATGGGACTTAACATCTGAGGTCATCAGTCCCTTAGAACTTGGAACTACTTAAACCTAATTAACCTAAGGACATCACACACATCCATGCCCGAGGTATCCAGCCACAATTCAACACGATTGAGGCTTGAAGTTGACTGATATTCGAACACCTGATGACATCAAAATGTGAACAGCTGTTCCGAGCATTCCTCACGGGATAGTAACGCGTGTCACTGTGACGTTAGCTATGATTTAACTCCAGGTGTCTCTGCCTTTGCCACAACTTAAGAGTTATCTAGGTGATCCGTATGGGTATTCGTTAGGAGTTCCTGCACGACTTACACATCTTCCGAAAGCAAATCATTCTGGAAAAAGGCAGGAAAATTTACCTTGCAGACGACGTAAAGGTGATTTTATCCATTATAATAATAACTCAGCTAGACTAAAGAATGGCGACGGAATGGGCTGTTCTCTTGCTGGCATCATCACACACATTATTTGTGACATAGATTACAATAATGGTATTGCTTTGTTGCAGTCTGGTAAATTAAGATGGCAACTGACTTCACCGCCGAAAACCAGTGGTCTCTGTTCTGAGCATGTTAGTGGTGGAGGCTTAAATATGAAAAAGGCGGATTCTGAGGATGATTAAGAGAATTATTATTGCACCTTCTATTTGTACTCGTGTAGTGGCACGTACTGCAAGCCACTGCACAACCAGATATGTTGATGATAAATCGATTGGACGGCATTACGCAAATACAACCTACAGAAGGCGCTGCCACAGTGGAAGCCGTTTATTGGAAGACGTCTTTCATATCATTTACCTTTACTCGAGACATTAGTCGCTGGCGAGGTTCAAAGACATACAATGCACAGGTTTCGTCTGGAAAGAATGCCACAGTCTTTGGCTGCACAACGAAGGAATCTATACGCTATGTTTTGGAGAAGTAACTATCTGACCAATAAGGTGTCAGCACGGCAGAGGTTGAAAAGCTTACCCAAGCAAAAGGACAGACACAGCGCACTTACTTTTGCGGTAGCGTTGGGGCTAGATGCATTACGAGGAACCCGTCTACACCATTCCATTGACTTTGTCTAATGTTTCGTTTAGATGCCCATTTTCTATGCTATAACATACAGTTTATGGTGATAAGTAGGCTTGCATGCACACATCGACGTTATATTTAGTTCACAGAGTTTTGAACTTTATGGATGTACTCATTTGTGACAAATGTTAACACTTTCCCCAAGATGGAGCCGAGTCTCACACTCATACGCTTTTGAAGGTCTTACTGCTTCACTATTAACTGTGCTGGCAGCAAATTTTGCAACGGTATCCACATGTACGAGTTTTCCAAAAAAAAAAAAAAAAAAAAAAAAAAAAAAAAAAAAAAAAAAAAAAAAAAAAAAAAAAAGTAATTCTGTCCCGTCATCACTCTTCTAAAATGACTGAGAGTGCCAACCATTGATCGAAAAGCGAATTTCGAAAGTGTTTTCCACTGAAGTGTCTGGTTTTTTCCTGCGCCCATTGATCATTATTACGTGTATTGTTGACTCAATTCCGTGTAAGCATGGCTTCTTCAGTGAATAGTGTTAACGGATGCAAATAATGATCGTCATTTAAACAGTGACAAAATTCAAGTCGTGTATCATTTTCGCCAATGTGAGATTGTGGACACACTGTATATGAAATGGGAATAAGCTTTCCGCATGTAACGTTCACCGTACACATGTTCATGAGACACTGACATGTTCAGAAAGTCACCGTTTGCTGGTTGTAGGGCTACACTGCCCTACTGCAATGTGTTGCTGTTCCTGCACAGGTTGTTTACTTCACGTTCTGAAGGAAAATGGGAACTTGGAAGAATACCTGTTTCATGCATTGTGTTGAAAGCACTCGTAATCACTCTACGATTAAGAATTCGACGTATCGGAAGTGCCGGCTGTATTTTTAGACAGCAACAGGAGCACTACCATCGCAGAAGACTAGACATGCACCATATCTGCATATTCTTTATTAGTGTAGACGTGTGGAATTTTAGCCAGCGCGTGTATACAAACGCTGTTAACCGACGCTTTTCTCTGATCCACATTCAATCCCTCACAATACTTCGCTCACAACACAGCATGGACATCTGCTCTGCCGGTGGGCCAGTTTAATGGAAGAAAGACATTCCGAGCAAAGAGGTTGAAAGAAACGACATGTGTTAGGCTAGAAAAAAATGTCAAGGAGGTTGGTGGGTTAAGGCACACACATGCGTGCCACTAGCCCAGAAACACACGTACATTAAATGTGTTCTATCTCGGAAAACATTCGAAACAGGGAATCTGCCCCTACGAAGTTTTTTTGCTCCAAATGAATGTTGCTGTCGTACGTATCCTTATTTATTAATCGCTCCTCCTGGGACACCCTGCATATTTGCAGATGACATCAGGAAATTAGGGTGTGTTGACTCTAACGTTGCGTTCACTTGAATATATGTTCAGGATCCCCCTAAATTACTCGTTGAGCTATGAAGGTATTTCCTGCTTCTGAATATATCACTCAAATAGCAATCAGGTCGCCTTAATTTTCTATAAAAAGGGGAATATTTTCACGGCATTCTCATTGAAGTCATACCAGTTATGTGCTCAGATTAGTTAAGTAAAAAATAGGAGGTTTTCAGCTGGAGCCACCGCGCGTCGTATCTGGTGTGGAATTTGTACAGCTTTTTTATTCTTTGTAGTGCTTTCCACACATAAGTATTATACACAGACGACTCTTACTTCACACATATCTGTTATTTTGCAAGCTGAATAACCACGATTGTGGCTATGTGAACTCTAAAACAATTGGTGCTGTATTTCACCTTCATAGGTTTCTGGCGACCGATTGGGTTGAAATTGTTGGTAATCATATTGTAGGTCGTATGCTTCTGGAGCACATATTTGACTAAAGTAGCTTTCCACTAGTGACTACACACTACACTTCAGGAAGTCTTGTACACAGCATTGCTTCAAGTAGATAGTGACCTTTGGTTCTAACATGATGAGACCGTAGTAATGCGCGACTGTAGCTAACTAACCACTTTTGAGAAGACTGGATAATTTTATCAGGACTTGTTGCACAACCAGCGTGTTCCCTGTTTTAACACATGTTTGTTTTTCTCTGGGGGCACGTAAAGAGTGAGGTGTACACTGATTCGTATTTCACTGCAGCTGAGCCGTTTTCCAGAATCAAAGATACATATCATTCTATGGAACTCAATCCAGCCATGCTCGACAAAGCTGGATCTCCTTTATTGCTAAGGTATCACACATGTACTGAGATTCAGAGCAGGCTATTTGAAAGGCTCTTGTAAGTTTGTTCGAATATGACTTTAACGAAAACTTTGTTTATGTACAATTGTTGTTATTTATTCTCAGAAACTTACCGTCCCATGCACATCTCTTACGTCTTCATCTACATGGATACTCTGCAAATGACATTTAAGTGCCTGGCAGATGTTTCATAGAACCACTTTCACAGTTCTCTATTATTCCAATCTCGTATAGCGCGCGGAAAGAATGAACACCTATATTTTTCCGTACGAGCACTGATTTACCTTATTTTATCGTGGTTATCGTTCCTCCCTATGTAGGTCGGTGTCAACAAAATATTTTCGCATTCGGAGGAGAAAGTTAGTGATTGGAATTTCGTGAGAAGATTCCGTCGCAACGAAAAACAGCTTTCTTTTAATTTTTTCCAGCCCAAATCCTGTACGGTTTCTGTGACACTCTCTCCCATATCTCGCGATAACACAAAACGTGCTGCCTTTCTTTGAACATTTTGTGATGTACTCCGTCAGTCTTATCTCATAAGGATCCCACACCGCGCAGCAGTATTCTAAAAGGGGACGGACAAGCGTAGTGCAGGCAGTTTCCTTAGTAGGTCTGTTACATTTTCTAAGTGACCTGCCAATAAAACGCAGCCTTTGGTTAGCCTTCCCCACAACGTTTTAGTGTTCTTTCCAATTTACGTTGTTCGTAATTGTAATACCTAAGTATTTAGTTGAATTTACGGCTTTTAGATTAGACTGATTTATCGTGTAACCGAAGTTTAACGAGTTCCTTTTAGCACTCATGTGGATGACCTCACACTTTTCGTTATTTAGGGTCAACGGCCACTTTTCGCACCATTTAGGTATTTTTTCTAAATCGTTTTGCAGTTTGTTTTGATGTTCTGATGACTTTATTAGTCCATGAACGACAGCGTCATCTGCAAACAACCGAAGACGGCTGCTCAGATTGTCTCACAAATCGTTTATATAGATAAGGAACAGCAAAGGGCCTATAACACTACCTTGGGGAACGCCAGAAATCACTTCTGTTTTACTCGATGACTTTCCGTCAATTACTACAAACTGTGACCTCTCTGACAGGAAATCGAAAATGCAGTCACATAACTGAGACTATATTCCACAAGTACGCAATTTCACTACGAGTCGTTTGTGTGCTACAGTGTCAAAAGCCTTCCGGAAATCCAGGAATACGGAATCGATCTGAAATCCCTTGTCAATAGCACTTCATGTGAATAAAGAGCTAGTTGTGTTTCACAGGGACGATGTTTTCTAAGCCCATGTTGACTGTGGGTCAATAGACCGTTTCCTTCGAGGTAATTCATTAAGTTCGAACATAATATATGTTCTAAAATCCTGTTGCATATCGACTTTAACGATATAGGCCCGTAATTTAGTGGATTACTCCTACAACCTTTCTTGAATATTGGTGTGACCTGTGCAACTTTCCAGTCGTTGGGTACGGATCTTTCGTCGAGCGAAAGGTTGTATATGCTTGTTAAATATGGAGCTAATGCATCAGCATACTCCGAAAGGAACCTAACTGGTATACAGTCTGGATCAGAAGACTTGTTTTATTAAGTGATTTGAATTGCTTCACTACTCCGAGTATATTTACTTCTACGTCAATCAAGTTGGCAGCTGTTCTCGATTCGAATTCTGGAATATTTACTTCGTCTTCTTTTGTGAAGGCATTTCGGAAGGCTGTGTTTAGTGACTCTGCTTTGGCAGCGCTGTCTTAGATAGTATCTCCATTGCTATCGCGCAGAGAAGGCATTGATTGTTTCTTGCCGCTAACATACTTCACATACGACCAGAATCTCTTTGGATTTTCTGCCAGGTTTCGAGACAATGTTTCGTTGTGGAAACTGTTATAGGTGTCTCGCATTGAACTCCGCCCTAAATATCGAGCTGCTGTAATGGATCGACAATCTTGGGGATTTTGCGTCTGTTTAAATTTGGCATGTTTGTTTCGTTGTTTCTGCAACAGTTTTGTAACCCGTTTTGTGTACCAAGGAGGATCAGCTCCGTCGCTTGTTAATTTATTTGGTATAAATCTCTCAATTGCTGCCGATACTATTTCTTTGAATTTAAGCCACATCTGATCTACACTTATATTATAAATTTGGTAAGAGTAGAGATTGTCTCTCAGGAAGGCGTCAAGTGAATTTTTATCTCCTTTTTTGAATAGGTATATTTTTCGCTTATTTTTCTAGGATTTGGTGATTACAATATTCATTCTCACTACGACAACTCTGTGTTCACTAATCCCTGAATCGGTTTTGATGCTCGTTATTAACTCAGGATTATTTGTTGCTAAGAGGTCAAGTGTGTTTTTACAACCGTTTACTATTCGCGTGGGCTCATGAATTAATTGCTCGAAATAATTTTCAGAGAATGCGTTTAGCACAATGGTATTTTATGCATACCTCCGGAATCAAACATGTATTTTCGCCAACATATCGAGGGTAAATTGAAGTCACCACCAACTATTATTGTATGAGTCGCAAATTTCCTTTGAACCTTTCAGCAACTGTATCATCTGAATTGGGAGGTTGGTAAAAGGATCCAAATATTATTTTATTCCGGTTGCCAGCAATGAGCTCTGCCGATACTAACTCACAGGAAGTATCTACTTCAATTTCGCGACAAGTTAAACTACTTCTGACAGCAACAAACACGCCACCGCCAACCGTGTTTAGCCTATCTTTTCGGAACACCGTTACGTTCTACGCAAAATTTTCGGCTCAGTTTATATCTGGCTTTAGCCAGCTTTAAGTGCCTATAACGATTTGAGCATCAGTGCTTTCTATTAGCGCTTGGAGCTCTGGTACTTCCCCAACACAGCTACGGCAGTTTACAACTGTTATACCAATGGTTCCTGTATCAATTTTCTTCCTGTTTTCAGCCTGCACCCTTTGTGACTGAAGCCCTTCTTGTGTTTTTACGAGACCCTCTAAACTAAAAAACCGCCCAGTCCACGCCACACAGCCCCTGCTACCCGTGTAGCCGGCTCCTGCGTATAGTGGGCACCTGACCTAATCAGCGGAACCCGAAACCCAACCACCCTTTGGCGCAAGTCGAGGAATCTGCAGCCTACACGGTCGTAGAACCGTCTGAGCCTCTGATTCAGACTCTCCATTCGGCTCTGTACCAGAGGTCCGCAATCGGTCCTGTCGACTATGCTGCAAATGGTCAGCTCTGCTTTCATCTTGCAAGCAAGACTGGCAGCCTTTACAACATCTATTAGTCGCTCGAATCTCTTCTGATCCAAAGTGATACACATCATTGGTACCGACGTGAGCAACCACCTGCAGTTGGCTGCACCCTGAAAGAGTAAAAATTTACATGATCGTTAGAAAAGAAAATGCTCTGTGTGTAGCAAGTCGTTTCACAAAGTATCTGGGTGAATTCTTAGAGCACACCGCACACTATCATTTTATTAAATTGGATGGCGTTTTCGGTACGGAACAAATCACAATTTACTTAAGCTGTTTACTACCACACACAAAGGAAATAAGTGGCCGTTTGGCTACTTTACAATCAGTAATTTAATGTTCATTTGTTCTTGTTGGCAGTAACGAAGATTTTTTAAAAGTGTAAACCTGGCCATGATAACTTGTGAATAAACGGTATTACTTCCAGATACTAGTGAAGCTAAACTACTCAAACAGGAACAAAGGTAGATGGTACGGGGAAATGTGCTTATTCTATAACAGCCACACCTGCATCAAGTGCCTTCAGCCCTAGGCCAGTTTTTCCATACCATGGTAATTAAGAAACAAGGGTCTGCATTACAGTGTATGTAGAGTATATATCTTTTGCATGGATAAAATGGAGTGTCACTCGTGGACGAATATTTCGACCATAAGCGAGGCATCATGTAGACTGTGACTGTTGACAAATACAAATAAAAGTTTCCTGCATCAGTCACTTATGTATCTTCCCACTACGCGTTTCGATAGTTCTCATCGTCATCTTCAGGTAGAAATTGTTTAATTACGTAGCTAGTGTTAATGAAAAGCACAGACGCCTTTCCTCTGCAGCAGACAAAGGCTCAAATGGCTCTGAGCGCTATGGGACTTAACATCTGAGGTCCTTAGTCCCCTAGAACTTGGAACTACTTAAACCTATCCAAGCTAAGGACATCACACACATCCATACGCGAGGCAGGATTCGAACCTGCGACCGTAGCGGTCGTGCGGTTCCAGACTGAAGCGCCTAGAACTGCTCTGCCACAGCGGCCGGCCAGACATAGTGTAAAACAGGTTATATTACATCTTTTCCTGGTGATAAAATTGTGTTTGTAGAAAATCTTTGTTAAAGTTAAAAAACATGAATTTGTGAAAGTTAATTTGTATTTACGAGGGAAGTAGAGTCGAAAAAATGCTTCATACTGTTACTTGCTGCACGTGCTCTCCGCTTTACATAATGTTATACTTCAGAGATGTTCTTGCCTTCATTAAGTACAAAGATAATTGAAAGATGCAATTGTTGGACCTTGACTATTGGTTACTGTACCTAACAATTCAGTTATTGTATTAAATTATTACATGTAAAAATATGTTTTACTTTTATTTAAAAAATATGAATGGGCCACAACAGAACATGTGCATGTGTACAATTCAGTTATTATATTAGATGGTTATGTATACGAGTAAATAAATATTTTCCTTGTATTTGAAAAAATGTGATGTGCTGCAACAGAATATGAACATGTGCACAATTCAATTATTATATTTAAGTGCTTGTACATAAAACAGTTTACAGCAGATCATACATCATTATTGCAGATTGAACTTAACTGGGAAATGAATGGAAGAGGGGAAATTAAACGCTGAAAATGTTTTAAGTACTTTATTATAACTATTGAAAAATTTGGTTGAGCCTGTTTCATTACTGTCAGTGAGTAGATTTTTTTTCCGTGTTTCTTTCTGTGGATATAGATTTACAGTTCTTCATACAGAGACGTCTTGTGTCCTTCGTTTAATGTGTTTAGTATTTAACGTATCGACGCGCAAGTCGCCGAAGTGGCGTCATATCGAAAGACTTGTACCAGGCGAGCGGTCTACCCTACGGGAGACCCTCGTCACACGACATTATTAGTATCATTATTAGTATTTAACGTAGCTTTGTGCTCTGTCTGTATCATTTGTATGTGAGGCTACTGCATATCATCGTAGTGTGTTGCATCGGAAACTGTTGACGACTTCTTTGAACATGGTGTGGAAGTTATGGCGTTTTTTACCCTTATACTGAGCTGGTCATTCACTACAGATGACTTTATATGTGCCAGAGGATGGAAATCTATCTTGGCCGCTTTTTAGGTTGTGTTATAGTCTCTGCAAATTTTATAATTTGCTTTTAATGCAATTTTTATTTCATTTCGTTGAAATATATCGGCAACTTTTAGGAGGAATCACCAAGGGAGAGGATGCTACTTACTATCGCATTTTCCGGATTCTTGAGGGTTACTTTGTTCATTTTCTTTTTTTGTCCGTTACTGTGAATTTACACCCCTTAGCTGAGCTCTTTGATTTACGATTCGCATTGCATTCCGGAAGTTCTCATCACTCAGCGAGGTTTCTGGACCTCTTTGAATCATGAGTTATATACTGATAGTTCGTGCATGTAGCGGTGGTGGTTTCCTACTCGCACATTTGGAAGACAAATTTGTCATCTTGCTTGCAGATGGTTAGATCAAGGAAATTAATGCTATTATTTATTTCCTCCTCGCAGGTGTGTTTAATGTTGTTGCGCATACTATTGGAAGTTTGGAGGACATCTTCAACACCATCCTAGTTATCCCCTTCAGTAACTAGAAATGTTCAAAATTTTTGACATTTTCTGGGAGGAGCGGTCTTGTAACTTATATGAAATCAGTGAGAAAACAGTCTAGATCGCAATGGTACTTTATTACAAGACCGGTTTCGGCCTAGGTTTAGGCAGTCTTCAGACAGCACCATCAGCTGAAGTTGACGATGTGCAACACAGTCAGTCGATCTGAGCTGCTGAAACTGCGACTGAGGTCAGCTGACTGTTACTCATCTCAACTTCAGCTGATGGCGCTGTGTGAAGATGGCCTAAACTTGGGCCGAAACTATTCATTTTAATGAAGTACCATCGCGATCTAGACGTTTTTCTCACTGCTTTTAACTAGAAATGTATCATCTATTTATCTTCTGTAGAACTGAATTTTCTGAACGCAAGTTATCTTTCTTTTAGGTCTGTGCTGAAGGTTCTAGTTCCTGATGTTCTGGCACCAATAGGTGACCCATTTGTTTGATAGTACATTATTAATTGAAAGATTGAAAGAGAAATAATTGCATTTCAATATCAGTTCCAAGAGGATACTGAATTCTGTAGTTTCTGTAAGGGAGAGCTTCTTGTACATTATTAGGCTCTGTTTAACAGCATGTATAGCATCATGACCAGCGATGTTATTATAAATATTTGTTAAATCTAGAGGGATCATTTAGCCTTAGTTAGTATTGTGTATATCTTTCAGATCATTGGAAAATGAGAGGTTATTTTTTTAGTGAGTAGTTAATTTCCAACGCAAAGGTCAGTTGTTTGTCCTTCCTGACAAAGCGTTCATTGTTGAAACAAAGCACAAGCTTAACTAATATGAAAATACCAACATAACTGATCATCAGTGGAAGTAATCCTTTACAGTACGCTGCTTCTGAATATCGAGGCTGCAGTTTTTTTCAGTCACTAATGGGTGTTGTTAGATCGTTTTAAGTGCATGAATTAAACGTTTACTCCACGAAAAGCATTTAATTGCATTGAACTGGCATTCTGGTACCTGCTAACCCTGTCATGTTAAAAATGTCTTCCGTAGCTTCGTCTGCGAACAAAACCATCATCTGAAATCTATATATGACGCTTTTTCAACGTTAACTACGGACAAAATGTTACTCAATTATTTCGACATCTAAAATCAATACCGCTTCTTCCATCTGTCTAACGTAAATGGCATGTTAACAAGTAATTCATCTTCGTCTCCCCGTTTTCTTTTCTTTTCTTTACTTAACAAGGCCCCCTAACGCTACCTTTCGCCAGCGATACTTGGCAGCTGAGAGACTTGTTAGTTTTTTTCGTTTTTGTTCAGCTTGGATGATTGATATACCTGTCAGAAAGGCAGCACCGCGCCGTCATACATCCCTTATCAGTCCTTACGTGGAGTACCGCACGGCAGCTTTCACGCTGTGTAAAGGATTACCCCTGCAAGAGATCTCAGCGGCAGAATGAGGCCTTTGTGGCCTTCACACGAAACAGGGAATCCAAAGGCAGCCCTGTGAGTCACACTGAGTGATGTAACTCTCTTCCGACACGTGTACAATTTATTCATCGTCGATATTAGCACAATTCGTGATGATGTGATAGTCAAAGAGTTGCAGCTCATCGTTTAGGCAATTATGATGGCACATTTTCGTTTGGGAACCACCCTAAGAGTGAATGATAAGTTCTTGTAACACCCCACCGAAATCACTAACCTCTGAAATAATCTATACAGTTTTATTTTCCGTTTTTCCTATTTTTTGACTGAGGTTTGTTGTGTAAGTTAAAACAGGTTTTCTTTTGATTATGTGACTAGTTATGCTTCGTGGGGCCACGACCAAAATTTTTAACTTACAGCAATGTGCCCAAAATCGAATCAAATCGAGAGACTCGATTACTCTAAACCAAAATACACTAATTTCACAGATTTGACGATATTTTCAAAAATGTGAACAAATTTTACACAAGTGTTCCGTATCAGCATGTCTGGTTTTCGGAATGCTGTTGAATAATAGATCTAAGATATCGAAAACATGTTTTTCAGACGTCTTTGGCGTAACACAAACACAGTGACCACTTGAAAAAAAAGAAACAAAAAATGAAAATCACAATAAAAGTCCGAAAAACTGCTTTACTACTAATTTGGGTCAATTAACAAGTAAAACAATCACTTTTCGGAAGAAAACCTGGGCAGTTTCCATTTTGAGACTATTTTTAAAACTTTAATAAAAAAGTTTCACTGGTTGGTAACAATGCATTACATCAGAAAGGTATTGGACATGATAAAATAAGTTGTTGAGGTGCAGAAAACATTGATATCAGAAAAATTTGGTGAAATCAGACAACTATTAAATACTCAAAAACCATTAAAAACTGTATTGAGGAGTATGGAAGTCTGAGATGCATACTAATGAATAAGCTGGCACCCTCAAATTCTGAGATGATTAATAAAGAGCTTGTAAGTAGGCTGTTTAGGTTTTCTTATTGGTAACGCCACGTAGCGCTCTGTATGAAAAATCACTGGCTGTGCTGTGTGCAGTCTGTGGCTTGTTTGCATTGTTGTCTGCCATTGTAGTGTTGGGCAGATGGATGTGAACAGCGCGTAGCGGTGAGCAGTTGGAGGTGAGTCGCCAGCAGTGGTGGATGTGGGGAGAGAAAGGGCGGAGTTTTGAAATTTGTAAGACTTTTGAACACTAGTAAGGTAAATAAATTGTTTGTTCTCTATTAAAATCTTTCATTTGCTAACTATACCTATCAGTAGTTAGTGCCTTCAGTAGTTTGAATCTTTTATTTAACTGGCAGTAGTGGCGCTCGCTGTATTGAAGATTTTTGGTGAGGTAAGTCATTTGTGAAAGGTATAGGTTAATGTTAGTCAGGGCCATTCTTTTGTAGGGATTTTTGAAAGTCTGATTGCGTTGCGCTAAAAATATTGTGTGTCAGTTTAAACACAGTCATGTACAATTTTTCTAAGGGGACGTTTCATACGTCGACCCTTAGCCGAGGATACCTCACTGGAATCTTCTGATTTTTTCTTGTAGGTTGTGTAATTAGTGTAGCTTTTGTTTATTGCTAGCGCGTAATTGTAGAGAGAATCTCCTTTGTAGTTGCAGTCTTCCATTGTTGTACAGTAAAACAGTTGTGGCATGCATGTAGATTTGCACCAAGTATTTCGCAGCTGCTCTTGCAATTAACGAGATATTATTTTCAGTGCTATGTTAATGTGTTCTCTTATTTTTGCTCTTCAAATTGTGCTTTTCTGTGTTATCGTGTGAAATATTGTGACAATAATGGCGTGTGAAAAACGTAATACTAGGCTCCAAAGTAAACTGAGAAATGACAGTGAAGACGAAAGCAGTGAGTTAGCGCCGCCGAGTAATGAATTAACTAATGTTCAAAGCAGTAATTTGGTAATTGTGCATAGGGAAATGGAGCGGGCTGCAAATAATGGCGTAGACAGTGAAACAAATAGTGAACAGGGATGCATTATCGATCGATCGGTCGGCAACAGCTCGCCGCAGGAATCGGAAATGACAGGACACAATCTTGCAAATACTGTAGATTCAGGTTTTGCGTCCTCACCGTTTTCTCAAATAAGTCAAGACACATTTTCTGCTTGTCAAAATGTGAATGTTGCCGGTGCAAATGCACTTCCGAAAAGCATAGAAGAACAGATTCCAGACACTATTACATTATTATTGCAATTAATGCAGCAAATGAAACAAAATCAGAGACAAACACAGCAACAGTTAGACACAATGGAACAAAATCAGAGACAAACACAGCAAAAGCTTCAAAAGTTAGACACAATGGAACAAAAGCTTCAAAAGTTAGACTCAGTGGAACATACACTTGAACAAACACGTGAAGATTTAGCTACTGAGTTACATAAAATCGAATTGAAATGTCAAAAAGTTTGTAATGACGTAAAAACACAAATTTGTGATCATTTCCAACCTATTTTTTCGCGGCATGAAAATACATTACAGAATCACGAATTAGCCATAAAAGAACTGCAAACTATTGTTCACGAAAATCATGAGACCTTGCAAGATAAAATTGACTCAGTTGCATCTACCGATTCGGTTACGTAACTTACAAAAACTCAGGAAATCTTAAAGGACACAGTAGATACGATTTCCACAAAAATCGACACTCTGAAATTTGGTTCAGAAAAACACACTGAGGAAATAAGCATACTATCGGAGAAAGTAGCCGAACTTTCGGATCAGTTCACTAACTTATCTGCAAAGGTAGATGATGACCTGAATGACACAAGACCTGTAGCCATCACTGACGCAGAAGAGTATGAACAAATTAAGAAATTAAAACAAAATCAGAATCAAATTAATACGCAACACCAAAGAGAAATCCGGGAAGTACAAGATCAGTTGGCACAAGTAATACAAGAATTACATATTTCAGAGGACACTCGCGCTCCAACACGGGAAGAGGAACTTAGAAATACGGAAAAGCCACAAAATAATAACACAGGGCATTTCGGAAATTATGAAAGAAATTGGCAAGGTACACCGAATATTGAGATGGAACCGCCGACACGACGTAACAATGACCGATATGCTACTCGCCGACACGATGATTTACTACACGTAAATTCAAAACATTTAAGAATTCTGGCAACGACATTCATCCACAAGCGTGGCTCCATCAATTCTCTCATTGTTTTCCTCCCAACTGGTCATTAGAGCACAGATTAGAATTTATATGTGGCTATTTAGAGAATGAACCAGCTGTAAGAATGCGATCGGTCATTCACGATTGCCACAGTGAAGGAGAATTTTATCATGCCTTCCTCTCAGCATATTGGTCTCAAGCTACACAAGACCGAGTAAAACATAGCATCATAATGATGAAACATTTCGAACAATCTGAATTTTCCAGTCTTGTGAAATATTTTGAAGACATGTTGCACAAGAATCTGTACTGTCAAACCCATACAGCCCCTCAGAACTCATCCGCATTTGCTTAATCAAACTACCTGAACATTTCGACATATTATTTTGGCAGGACGTTGCAAAGATGACACTGAAGCTTTTCAGGGACTGTTACAAGAATTGGAAATCGACACTGACAATCGCGGAACGCGGAAACAGGAACACAACAATTACAGGTCACATCCGTCACAATTCCGCGATGAAAGAAATAATAACTGGACACGACAAGGCTGTTCTCACAGCACAAATCGTGACCAAAACAGACACCACCCGTATGACAACCGTTGGCAGAGCAGTAATAATTATAGGGAAAGATCACCTCTCCAAGATAGTGACTATCACAGAGACAATCAGAGAAACAGACAATATGGGAACCAAAATAATTATTATCAAGGGAGACAGAATAACTTTAGACGTAATGGTCCAGCGCGCAGTTGCGATTCAGGGAGAAATTCTCCACCACGTGACCGACAAGAAAGAAACTATGGAATCTACCGACATGACGACAGACGATATGATCGTAACGACAGACCTGAATTGTATCAGAACTGGCGGGATTCAAACAGGGCGGGACCCTCTCGACAAGGTGAATTTGTAGAAGTTAGGTCTCCAAATCCAAATAACGACGCGAGCCAACAAAGAGACAATAGGCAATGACTCAAACCGCTGGCAGCCACAAAACGTACTTCTGAAACTGACGACGCAGCTGCCGTAGCTAGTAATTACGTAAAAATGGAAGACATTAGGGACATCTTACTCCAGGAACACGACGTAAAACATAACAACATTGCATATCCTGTGATTCACATTACAGTAAATGACGTAAAATTTACGGCAGTACTTGACTCTGGCAGTCCCATTTCAGTAATTAGTGAAACAGCCTTTAGCAAATGCAAACTAGCCACAGACTGCACACAGCACAGCCAGTGATTTTTCATACAGAGCGCTACGTGGTGTTGCCAATAAGAAAACCTAAACAGCCTACTTACAAGCTTACTCGAAATCATCCAACTGAAGCTGAATAATTTTTTAAATAAATTGCACAATAGGAAAATGGGATAATTTTTGAAATACACTGTTTATTTAAAATTTCCAGTCACTGTCAGGCTCATCACCATTATCGTCGACATGAAACTCGTTCACCAGATCACTAAAAAGATCTTCAGTACCTTCTTCTGGAAAACAAATATAATTAGTCCGAACCATTCATTTCTTTATAAAAATCTAACAATATAACTCATGTGAACTGTACCTTTTGTCGATGCTGATTCTTTGTCTAAAACAACGTCGGTCATTTCTGTTGGTTGTCTAGTAAAAACCCACGAATAATCATAACATCTTTTTTGTCATACCAACCGAAGTCTGTGGCGTTTAGATCTAATAGTTTTCTTATGAGCATTGCTCAATTTTTGTGCTACATATTCTGTTCTCAGCAAATGCTGTAGCAATTCTGTTTTACACAGCAGTAGACTGCAGGTATCGTAATTAGACAAATCCAGGTTCAGAGTTGCAGGAGAAGATTCACTTTTCGTTTTACATGTTCTTGTAAAAATGTTTAATTTAACAGAATCGAAAGCATAAATTTTTTCATTGCGTAATCTGTACCTGAATTATCCTAAGACGATCAGTACAGTTCCTTTATGAGAGGTATACTTCGCTAAATGTGTGAAAGCCTTTGATATCAGTAGAATTTTTTAGCCTTGACAATGGTATTCATTTCCCCTTGTAAAAGTGGTTTTCTTCACCCCTTGCAACAGAATGGGGGTTGTATTGGCAACCGATCACAGCATGGAAAACAAGTAAAGATTTTGCTACAGAGAGTCCCCGTATTTCATACAGAAGCGAAACATCAATGTAACGGCAAGACTTACAAACGGCAACATCCACCCAAATCTTTACAGAACATTTTACAAATCCCATGTTCTCAGGCATTGTAACTAAATTGTCAGTGCCTAATATTCCATAGATGCTCGATCTCCTTGATTTATTTGACAAACATGCCATCTACCTCCTTCAGTTCTTGACAAGTTAGATCTTCAGTAATTGTCTGATATACTGTAGCATCTTTGGCCCAATATTTATGTCCCATTTCTTGATTAAAACGGATGGCCTTGATCACGATGATCTGCACCAATTCCTGTTGGGACCAATAATTAACAAAACATTTGACCAGAGTTTCTTTAAATTTCATGTTCTTTGATTTTTTTTTTTTTTTTTTTGCCAAATTCGAGGCTCTAACTTCTCGTGGTCCTGAGATGTGAAAATCTACCGATGTTATGCTATCGCGAAATCCATGTTCGGTGTCCCTAATAGAGGACCAGAAATTTCTGTGAGATGTTTGCCCGATCGTTGCAACATCGTGTTTATACAAAACGGGTAAGATTTTCTGCGGGAGTTCTCAGAATGTTCCGGGTAATGTGTCTTAAGGTATGTAGAATCAAATTCAAATGGCTCTGAGCACTATGGGACGTAGTATCTGAGGTCATCAGTCCCCTAGAACTTAAAACTAACTACTTAAACCTAACTAACCTAAGGACATCACACACATCCATGCCCGAGGCAGGATTCGAACCAGCGACCGTAGCAGTCGCGTGGTTCCAGACTGAAGCGCCTAGAACCGCTCGACCACATCGGCCGGCTAAAAAGAATCCAACAACGACTGAAACATCTACAGATTCCGCTGTAGCGTACCCAAGGATGCTTTTGACAACTAAATATAAAATATACAAACTATGTTGATTTTTGTTGAAAATGAAATATTATTTTGATATTAGAAACACTGATGAAATCTACAGTTATGTATATTTAGTAAACATTTCGTTTATAATTGCTAAAGACTATGAAAAGGATGTGTGTAGAAGCAAACATGTAATTACTGGCTGCTATCATTTAATATATATAATTGTGCGATAAGATTATGGCGCTCTGTTCTGTTCGTTTGGTTCGTTTGTTATTGATCTGATGTACTCGATGCGAGTAATAGCTAATTACTGTGCCCGGATGTGTTATTTTGTTAAATTTAATTTATTCTGAAATAGAGACTTAGTGGTAAATGTGATTCCATGTTTTCAGTTATATTTGCCACATTCTTGAGTTTTCAGCATTTTTAACAGACGCTGCTGCGGAGACGAACGTAACATCGCTGGTCTCCTTGTTGTCCACCATTACGAGGAAATTTTAGTGTTCAGTAATTATTTATGAAACGGCGTAACCTAAAGCGCACAGAAGGTTATGTTATCATTCCACAGGAGTATAGAGATCATAAACATTTTTCTCCAAAAGTATAGAACTCATGTAAGTAGAAAACCAGAATCGAGAGCGCTTGGTCTCAAGGCAAAATAATTTAGTCTCAGTTTATGCTGGTGTAAACCTGAAAGATATTGAACCTTACTAACCTTACTGATTTATAGAGGATATTTTGCAGTGCTGAAACTGTATTTTTGTCGTGTCCAATTCATACTTTATGCGCACGCATGTACAGACGCTTAACGTCGCGAGTTTTGTTTTTCTTGCCTAGACAGACCAAATTATTTTCACTTGTACCTTAGCATTTTTACAGACTCAAGCTCCAATTAATTTCAGTACATAAAATAATGAGTCCAAAAGTGGATAGATATTATTTCTGCGGCCTACATGTAATGCAAAAGTGTGCTAACAAGAACCCATGGAATTACTTTCAGTTTTATAGGCAAAAGTATTAAACTTTCTTGTCTTGAAGAGTGTACAACCGTTAAACATTTATAACGTACATCACTTGCAAAAACATTTATTGTCCATAACAATAATAATTTCTCCTTCCCTAAGACGTTAAATACCTAACCCAAAAAAGTAGGATTATTTTCCAGTAAGACACTACACCGCCTCAATGATCTCAGTTTTTTTTTTTTTTTTTTACTGTCTCAGTCTAACAAACGCTGGTACCCTCTTTTCATTTTCGGAAGGGTAGTTTCTTTTTCTTTTTTTGACAGGAGAAGTGGATCCCGAAAGATTCAGGGTCATCTAATATAAATATTGTATAATGTTTTGGCGTTAAAACGATGCGTCATGGTTTTGGCCGAGAACTTCCGTATTGTAAATAGTCTTCACGAGTTTGCCGCCGGAACACGTTGTGCAAATTCCACAATATTTCCTCGGAGCAACTGTCTGACATCTTCAGGTGGTTCAGACTTGCTGGTGGCAGTCGTACCTAGCCACAAGCAAGGTTGAACCACCTGAAGATGTTGTACAGTTGCTCCGGGGAAATATTATGGAATTTGCGCAACGTGATTCGGCGGCAGACCCGTGAAGAATATTTACAACACATCCACCGGGAAAGATTGAAGAGTCAGAACTTTCGTATTATTAGTGCAGGATGTCATTCATTTCATATTTTTTCACACATTGGAGATAGGTTCGCAAGATAAGTCGCCCCCCATAAAACGGAACACCGATCACCATGGAGTGTTGTGAATTGTGTGAATCTGGCACCAGGCAGTCATGTGACCTACCACAGCTGACGTAAGTCACATCTGTGAGTGGTGTCTATGTGCCAGTGGGCTGTAAGGAATCAACGCACTAAGACGGCACGACTTGAACACGCCGTAGAATACAAGAAGTGCCAGTGACCACATCGTGAACTTGTACGATTTGTTGGTGTACCAAATCGGAATGTGTCTACAAGGAATGGTGTACTACTCAAAGTCAAATGACATGGCGTAAGTACAGTATCGTAAAAATATTGTAATCGAGATCGACCGGCAGCGAGTATCACGCCCTTTTCAGTGGCAATCAGTTTCAAACCGACAGGAATAACTGAAGGCAGATCTGGCTCAACAACTTTCTGAGCGAACATTGCAAAGCTCACTCTGCCGGCCGCGGTGGCCGAGCGGTTCTAGGCGCTTTAGTCCGGAACGTTCGCATCCTGCCTAGGGCATGGGCGTGTGTAATGTCCTTAGGTTAGTTAGGTTTAAGTAGTTCTAAGTTCTAGGGGACTGATGACCTCAGATGTTAAGTCCCACAGTGCTCAGAGCCATTTTTTGAAAGCTCACTGCCCACAACAGCATATAAAGATAACCGTCTTCAATGGGCCAAATAACATTAAACCTGACTGTATCTGCCTGGAAGTGGGGGGGAGGGGGGGGGGGGAGGGGAGGGACGTTTTGTACCACGACTTGGGTCCATTCCTTCAGGGTTACTGTGAACATTAACCTAAATGCTTATTTCAATGTTCTCGGTTAAAACTATTGTCATCTTACACCCCTTCAAGATGACTATGAGACAGGAAATCGAGTCTTCCAAGCTCACGGTGTGATAATCAAAAGATTAGGTATATGATAGGTAATTTAAAAGGTGAAGTATCTTAATGGGGAGTATGAATTTATAAGCTGAGCGACTTTTTAGATCTCTTGAAGAAAAATACAGGTCAGAGCGAGAACAGTAAATATGGCCATAGCTTGGGATTCTCACAAATTCAGGTGTTTGTTAGTGGAAAGGAAAGAAGTCATTTAAACAAACAAAAATCTTTGACGTTTTCGATGAAAAGCAAGTGGTTTAACCACAGGTTAATGCTTTGGGTTTTATCTCTCTAAGAGATTACCATCGGTGCAGAATACATTTAGGAAGCACAGAATAGTGTATCTCATGCTCGATCTCGATGGTTCATCAGGATGAGTAATTCAGACCCATATGTAGGTGGTAGAAGGGAGTTTAAAATTTGTTTTATTTTCCCTGAGGAAACAAAAACAAGTGAAAGAAGTTTTCTGTTCCTTTTATCCAAGAAAAATGAAAGATGGTTATTTAGAGAATATTAATGAAACAATAGACGGCAGGACTTGTAATAGATCACATCACAGTGAACAATAGGGAAATTAATATAGTGAAACAATTTAAATACCTGGGTGAAATTATAACACATAAATTGGACGAGAAACCTGCATGGCGAGCAAGAACTAATAAAATGATAAAAGCTCAAAAACTAACATGGTCTACGTACAATAAAAAATGTCTATCAATTAAAACAAAATTAAAACATTACAAGACGGTGGTTCAACCAGAGGTTGCATACGGAAGTGAAACTCTTTTTAAAGTCACCCAGAAAAACAGAATTGACAAAATTTTAAAAGTAGAGAGAAGAATTGCTGGAACATGCATAAATAAGAAATATCAAAAAGCTGGGCAATGGCGGATAGTTCCAAATGAAGTGGTAAACAGAGAACTGGAGCCCATCACCGATACTATACGAAAGAAAAGGATCTCTTTTTGTGGTCACATTCTGAGGACACCAGAAACCAGATTATCAAGGAAAATTATTGAGAAACTCTGGAATTTGAAACAACAAGGAGGATGGCTTAAGGAAATAAGAGAGGATATGGAAGAACTGGAAATAACTCTGGATGATTTGCAGAACAAAACGCCAAATTTAAAGAAGTTGAGGGACACAGAAATAAGATTTAAACCAAAAATTGACAAACGACATACAATGAAAAGGGTATTTACAGATGAGGAACGACGAAAAGCATCGGAACGAATGAAGAGATACTGGGCCACTCGGAGGGGAAAATACCAAAGAAGAGGACCAGAAATGATTGACTGAAGTGGTCCAATGAGGCCGTAAAAGCAGAAGAAGAAGGAATCACTGGATTATTTATTAAGGAATGTTCTCCTGGAAAATTGATCTAAGAAATACTGACGAATTTTTGTTCCGCAGTTGGCTGCGCAGAATTTAGTTACATACAACGATCAGCAACGATAGCAACGCCACCTAGCGAGGAACGACTGCAGCCAGATACACGAAGGGTGTACGGAGTGTCAGTGAGCGTCCCGTCCGCGTGTAGAATGGGAAGGGTGCGCGATTTGTCCGAGTTGGCCGAGGTCAGGTTGTGATGGCCCGGGGACTCGACACGAGCGTTTCGGAAACAGCACGACTTGCCGGCTGTTCGAGGAGTATAGAGGTGAGTGCCTCCAACATGTGGCGAAACAATCGTGAAATCACATCCAGACGTCGCAGGGTTAGACGGCTACCCCTTATTACAGATACCCGACGTCGTGAGCTGGCCAGAACTGGTAAGGCAGGGCAGGCAGCGAACTTCAACAGAGTAAACATCAGACTTTAATCGTGGCCAGAGCACAAGTGTGTCTGAACACATAGTGCTTCGAAGACTCCTAACGACGGGTAACCGCAGCTGATGACCCATGCATGTGCCAATGTTAACACCACGACATCGACAACTACGGCTGAAATGGGCACGTGACCATCGGCACTGGACATTGACGCAGTGGCAGAGCGTTGCGTGGTCTGATGTATACCGATGCCTTCTTTATCATGCGATGAGAGAGCGCGAATCCGTCATCTTCTAGGGGAACAGGTCCTTGACACTTGTACCGTGGGAAGGAGGCAAGCTAATGGCGGCTGCATTATGCTCTGTGGAACATTGACACGGGCATCCATGGGTCCAGTGGAGCTCGTGCAAGACGTCATGACGGCCAAGGAGTATCGCACACCGGTTGCAGACCACGCACACCTCTTGACGATGATCATGTTTCCCGAAGGCATTGGCATTTTTCAGTAAGATAACGCGACATGTCACGAGGTAGGGGTGCGATGGGGTCGTTCGCGGAACACAGTGGCGAGTTCTTCCCCCGCCCACACACACTCGGCATTCGATCGAATATATCTGGGATGTCACTCAACGTGGCATCAGAGCTGATCGCCCCCTCCCCGGAATTTGAGGCAATTAGGTGACTTGTGTGAGCAGATGTGGTGCCATCTCTCAAAAATGTTCAAATGTTTGTGAAATCTTATGGGACTTAACTGCTAAGGTCATCAGTCCCTAAGCTGAGACGTTACTTAACCTAAATTATCCTACAGACAAACACACACACCCATGCCCAAGAGAGGACTCGAACCACCGCCGGGACCAGCCGTGCTATCTCTCTCCAGCGAGCTACCAACGCCTCATTGCTTCCATGCCACGAAGCGTAGACGCTGTTATCCGTGCCCAACGTGGACATATCGGCTGTTAGGTAGGTACTCATAATGTTGTGGCTGGTCAGTGTACATCCACAATGGTTACAGACATTTTGGGATCGGTAAATGTTTATCATATATTAGTAAATACTGTTTCTGTACAAACAAGAGAATTACATCAAGCATAATCAGGGCGTGAGAGCTATGGTGAAGAGGAAATGATTTGCCACTTATAACACAATACCAAATGTACGCAATAAAACCGAAGGAAATGTGAGTTCTAGTAGGTTTAGACTTTTATGGTCCTTCATGTATGGGGAAGTAACTTACTAGTTGTGTAGGGTACAGTAAGTAAGTAAACACCACTCATGATTCGGCCTTGGACGTGTTTCAACTGGCCGACTGCTGCCAAGAGGGCAGTATGCGTTGTGAACTGTGACCGTGGGGTATGTGATCATTATGCCGCCAGTCCCTCCAGCGGATATGATCAGTAGATGAATCCTGATGAAGCTTCTGCTTCTTTATTCAACCAGCTCCTCATCTGGCCTCACAGTGTACGAGTGGATTTATCTACGTCATGAAAAATCTTCCGCGTTGAAAGCAGTAAGGCAAGCCATTTGGTTATGAAGGTAGTCTGTTGTTTGTGTTGCAGTAAATTGGTATGGTTACATCTTTCAAGCATAACTGTTGCAAAAGGTGTGATTCGGTCTTTGGAAAACGAGTTACTTTGTCAAATTTACTTAAGTCACTATGTTTCCTTTCATATAAAGGAAGTCAATTCACAAGAAATTAAATAACTTTTAGTGGAAAATAAAATAAAACATATAATGATCTCTAGATTCCATCCTCAAAGAAAGCCTTCGGAAAGAAAATTATAAGCAAGGTAAGGAGACTTTGACATACGTAGTGTGCAAAAAGGCATACCTTATGGATTCATTAGGTTAGTGATTTTGCGTATGTTATGAATAAGTTACCCCATCTAAGTACTGTTATGGCCCCAGGTAAAGTATGGAGTGATCCATTGTTACCGAGGTTACCTCAGCCTAAGCAGTAACCACATAGTTAAAAAGAGATAAGCAGTTTGGCAGGTCAGCAGTTTAATGTAAGTGCTAGAAAATGACTGCATAAATACTACGAATGGGCTACTGAGCCGCCATTCGACTGGTGAGTTGACAATGGTAAAACTACATGTACAAAGTTCCAAGTATGTTAAGCTGTCAGTGGAACTGATTCATAAATCACAGAAACTATAGATCAATAAGAGAAAATATCATGTGTACCATGTCTGAAAGAGAGACCAGTTCTTTACAGATTCCGGATTTAAGGGGAAAGAGGTTTCTTAATTATTTAGTAGACACCTCCAACCAAACGTAAATAGCAATGTATTTCTTGATGCAATAAATTACCAACAGCCATATGTATTGTAGAAGTTTATTTTATGAGCTTCTTATATGCTACCAGTTTCGACATTACATTGATGCCATCTTCAGGCTCCACACGTCATAGTCGTAAAATCGCTATACGCGGAAGGAGCCATATAGTTGGATGCGTGAATCAAATCGATATGCAACAGCTCTTGGTGGCCAGGCGACACAGTTTGCAAACCACCCCAGCGATTTTACCTCTATGACGTGTGGGGCCAGAAGATGGCATCAATGTAATGCCGAAACTGGTAGCACATAAGAAGCTCATAAAATAAAATTCTACAATGCATACGGCTGTTGGTAAATTATTGCATCAAGAAATACGTGCCAGCCTTTTGTCCCACTGTCCATAATACATCAACAAAGATTAACAATGTATTTGTCTGGACTGGATGTACTAATCAAAACCAGCTAACCATTGAAGCCAACAGATAAAATATTACGTAAGCGAGATTTGTAAGAGTGGAAAATGTAGTTCTTTCCTTACAGTTCATATTCAAGAAACAGACAGTCATAAGAGGGATGTTATACTACTGAAGTCTAAAAGGTAAATTGTTTAAACAGATTTCTTGTGAACTGTTTCGTTAAACGACAAGAGACATCACGGGTTATGTAACGTGAAACAGTAATTCTTTTCTTCTTGCAGTGGCTGCACTCGAACGATACAATAGCAACAATTTACTCCAACACAACCAGTACGTAAGACATTTCCCTCTTCCCTTACGTAAAGACCCAAAAATTCGGGCGCAGGATTAGCCGAGCGGTCCAAGGCACTGCAGTCATGGACTGTGCGGCTGATCCCGGCGGAGGTTCGAGTCCTCCCTCGGGCATGGGTGTGTGTGTTTGTCCTTAGGATAATTTAGGTTAAGTAGTGTGTAAGCTTAGGGACTGATGACCTTAGCAGTTAAGTCCCATAAGATTTCACACACATTTGAACATTTTGAACAAAAATTCGGGAGCTAGTAGGCTTCACATTCCCCTCAGAATTATTGGTTACGTTTGATGTCTTATTTGGGATCAAATTCTTTACTCTTTGATATAGCTTGTAGGCTTCATGTAATTTGACTGATATTTTGTTATTCAGATATCTAAAGAAGAAAGTGCTCTGGATTTTCATGTACTGAATTTTATGGAGGAGGTGCAAATTAATTGTATTGTTAGAATACATTTTAATTTTTATTACACACTAGAGTCTGGAGAGGAGTTTATGGTATGGACACTTTATGTCTCTCAAAGATATAAAAAAAGACTTCAGTAACATGCTACATCCTTATTCTTCGTGTCTACATATTTGTTTCTCAACATAAACATCCTGCCGACTAACACATTGCTCCGAACGGCAGACAAGTTTAAGGTTACCGTCTCTGTAGAATGTTTGACTTTGTTCAGGGAACCACAACCTCACGCCTGCTTGCATCGATTCACCACTATCAAGTGGAGTGCTCGAAAGAGTTCTTTACGTTTTGGAAACAGATGGAAATGTGATGGGGTCAAATCGGGCGATGATCGATGACAGTGAACCCAAGGCGTCGGATTGTTGCAGATGTCACAGGGCTCGTGTGTGGTCCGGCATTGTGATGCTGAAGCAGAGAGTGTCCCATATGTGAACGAACGCTCCTGCGCCTAGAAACTCGATTACAGCACACTGTTTTTCACGCGCTGACATCACACACCACCATGTTACACTCCACAGTCTAGTGACAGAGGGTTGTAACTTGCTTCACCGAAGCGGGAAAGTGAACCGACTAACATGCATAACATTTAACACCAGAATAAAAAATTCAGAGCCATTACTTTTCTGCACGCTCTCGTAAATTGTATACTGCAACACCATCAAGGACAAGGTCACTTTACTGGCAAGGGAGGTGATAGGTAGTTCTTCATTGCAGGAGGGTATGACAAAAAAATCATAGCAAATGAAACACACACATCGCAACAAAGAGTGCCTAAACAGTCGTACAGTTTACTCTCCTCTGCGCCTTATGCCGCAATTGGGAATGGTCCCTGCAGGCCCTGGAGAACGGTGAAGTTCCCGTTTCATCATGTCTCATTCACTTTCAATTGGCCAGAAATCTGGTTATCTTGCTAGTAAGGGAGGTTTTGTACATCACGAAGAGCATGACGTGCTGCAATAGCCGAATGTAGATGTGCATTGTCCCGCTGAAAATTCATACCACTTTTCTGTCGAAGAAATGCCATGGGCTCGTGGATAACAGCCTGTGGAATATAGCGGCCACTTTTTAGTTTAAGCTGCAAAAGAATCAAATGTGATCTTGAGCTGTAGCTGACGGCTCCCCACACTATGAATCCCGGGAGCGGACATGTGTAACGTGGGCGAGCGTACACTGGAAAAGGGAGCCCATGAAGTCTCCATCATACGAGGGTCACTCCAAGAGAAATGTACACTATTTTTGTAAAAATACAGTTTTCATTCTACATGTGTGATAGTTTTACAGTGTGTAGATACATCCTTCCCAATTGTTTTCAAACTTAGTTCAACTTGTTCCCGTGAGTGGCGCCATCACAGCATGTCTTCAAGATGGCTGCTACACTTGACGTTCGAGGGCTGCTACACTTGACGTTCGTCAGAAGCAACGTGCTGTCATAGAATTCCTATGCTGTGAAAACGAGACCGTGGGAAACATCCACAAGAGGTTGAAAAAGGTGTATGGAGATGCTGCTTTGATCGCAGTACCGTTAGTCGGTGGGCAAGCAGGTTACGTGATGAAAGCGGGCAAGGCAATATTGAGGATTGTCCTCGCAGCGGCAGGCCTCGTACTGCACATACTCCAGACAATGTGCAGAGAGTTAGCGAATTGGTGACTGCTGACAGACGCATCACAGTGAACGAATTGTCACGCTACGTTGGGATAGAGGAAGGAAGTATTTGCAGAATACTGAAAGTGTAGCGTTAAAAAAGGTTTGTGCCAGGTGGGTTCCCAGGGTGTTCACAGTGGCTCACAAAGAAACAAGAAAACCGGTATGCAGCGAACTTTTGGAACAGTACGAGAATGGTGGAGATGAATTTATTTGAAGAATTGTGACAGGTGATAAAACATGGGTCCATCATTTTTCACCAGAGACGAAGAGGCAATCGATGGAATGGCAACATGCAAATTCACCCAACAAAAAAAAAATTGAAAACCACAACTTCTGCTGGAAAAGTTATGGCTACAGTGTTTTTCGATTCCGAAGGACTCTTGCTTGTGGACATCATGCATGGAACCATCATAAGTTCTGATGCATATGTTACGACACTGAAGAAACTTCAAGCTCGACTGAGTCGTGTTCGTCCAAATCGGCAAAAGCAGGATGTTTTGCTGTTGCACGACAATGCACGGCCACATGTCAGCCAAAAAACCATGGAAGCGATCACAAAACTCAGATGGACAACACTGAAACACCCGCCTTACAGTCCTGACCTGGCTCCATGCGACTGTCATCTCTTAGGAAAACTGAAAAACTCTCCTCGTGGAACAAGGTTTGAAGATGATGACTCCCTTGTGCACGCTACCAAACAGTGGCTCCAACGGATTGGTCCAGAATTTTACCGTGCGGGTATACAGGCGCTGGCTCCAAGGTGGCGTAAGGCAGTTGAGAGGGATGGAAATCATGTGGAGAAAAGAAAGTATCGATCCTAAAGGATGTATCTACACACTGTAAAACTTTCAAACATGTAGAATAAAAGAAGAATTTTAAAAATATAGTGTGTATTTCTTTTGGAGTGACCCTCATATATGTGTACATCTATCACTTCATCCATACAGACAGAACTTCACTCATCACTGCAGCGACACACTACCGATGCATTGTGCCAAAAAAACTCAGCAATTCGTGTATAATACATCATCCAGCTTCCCGCAGGCGCATAGTGCGACTGCGTTGAAATGGGTAAAGACGTTCAACAGGCTTCCTAAGCACCAACTGATCGCCGATGACAGTGACAAATGAATCATTAATATTGTAACTCCTCATTATGCACATGTTATAATCCCGTTGCCACAGACCACAGTCCTTGAAGAGTTATCGTCTTTTACCAGCAGTTAACGCCTGGTGCAATAATGACAGCCTGTAGGAGATGTATTCTGATGCCTCATCTATTACTGATCCACTGTCTTGGTTAATTTCTCTGCAGCAGTCATACTTTTACAAGTGGTAGAGCGTTACATTTAACAGCCATATGTCCAGAATATCCATAACATTAAGATTAAAGCATAGTCGCGTTCCTGTGCAACGACAGGATACATCATAGTATTAGTTTATCGTAATGGAAGATGAGTAGTATCTTTACTTGTCTTTCTACATAGGGTGATTTTTTTTCTGACGCACCAGGTCCAGCGCCGCACATGCTTTACGATATCAGAAAAGAAACCTACTGAGCAGAGAACTACCGATGCGTTGCCCCTTTCAGGTCTCGCTTAGAAGTAAATCACTGGCCTCTACAGCCATCTTTAGCTGGACCAAAGATATGGTAATCAGAAGGAGCGAGATCGGGCCTACATACAGAAAGCTCCGTCCTCTGTGAAGCCAGTTTCTCAAGCGTGTGAATACTGAATGCATCGGTACAGAGGGCGTTCTTTCTCATGCAGCAACAAAACGCCTTTTCACAACGACTGCGAGGGTTTGATTCTGAAAGCAAGCTTCAGCCTGTCGCCCAACACCATATTGTTACATGGGCAGTTCTTTCCCTCCCCCGTAATGCTCTAACTCTCAGAAGACGCTAGCTGCACTTTGTCCATCTCATTTGTCGCTTTACAGTAATGGATCGACATTCCGGCCGTATTGATTAAGTGGTTCAGAAGAGGTTCACCTTCATCAGCATGCTATCCACTAAGAGTCGAAAAAACAAAAAAACACTAAAATTCGAAGAGATTAGAAAAATCAGCCAACCAGTTGCAAAACAAAGGTTTATTAGCCTTGACCTAGGTTTCGATATTTCTGGCTGATTTTTTCAACCTCTTCAGATTTATAAGTTGCTGATTCGCAGCCATGTTTAAAATTTTGTCTCTAGAACTCGATAGCTGAATTTCTAGATATTAAATACTGTAATTTCTAATTTTTTTTTAAAATATTTTGCTGTCGCTACATGAGTCCGTCATGCAGATACCAAAAAAAATCAATACTATGTTTTTAGCAATGTCAAGCTATTAAATTATGAGTGTGTTACATACTTACTTATACTACACATAAATTTAAAATGTGAAAATAAGCAAACCCAAGCACTTACTCCACTAGATACAAATAAGTTTCAAGGATACAACATACAGTTAAATTTGAAAAAAGAAGGACCCATAGTAATAGCTACAAAGAATGTGGACCCCTGCTATCCACAACGCTGGCTAGACAGTGTACAGCAAAACAAATCATGTCTGCTGATATACCAGTAGCAACAGTGAATATTCTATACCTACTGCTAGTAAGTGCGAGTACTGTACGCTGTAGATCGGAAGAAATCCTGCAGGCCGCAGAGCACTACAGATTAAAGTATCTTTAGAGCCTAAAAAACATGTTATTATAATGTCGACACAGCGTTATTTTAATATTTTAATGCACAATGTCAAATCTCTAGATCGTTTTGCTCGGGTTCAATGTGGTTGTGTACAAAATAAAGAATACTTAAAGTATCAGTTTCTTAGTCAGACGAGGCATCAGTGCAACGTAAACTAAGTCGAATATTCCTTTGATACTGATGTAAATGAGAAAGTGAAGGAGGAACAGGATAAGAAAGTAAAGTCTACTGGTTGTTAGTTGTTACTGCTATTGTGGCTGCGCCTCTTATTGCTTACAAAGTTGCACAACAGTGCCTAAGTGTGACACATAAAGATATTTTTACACTAATGAGAAAAATGGAACAGAGATTCCTACCTAGTAGGAGCTATTTAATTACGGATGAGGAACAGGACAAGAATGTAGAGTCTGGTGCTTGATGCCCTCATGGTGGGGATGTTTCATGACACAGAATCCATCAGATAACGAAACGACAAGGAGTCCTTCCGAGTAATGATCAGGAAATTGATAACTCAAGGAAAATGGCCGGACCGGGGATCCAAGGCGTACACATCTCGCTCCATCTCATCCTTGATTTACTCAAGAGGATAGAGGTACGGTGATAAGCACTCTCGTGCTCGAAGAGTGAGCTAGATATATTTCGGGAACGATGGAATGGTGCATTGCAATCCTGAAGGTAAGGTAAAAGCAGAGTGCTGTGGACAAATAATCAGATGAACAAAGCCATACGTTCACCACACAGATATCACCCGTGCGTTCCAAAGTGCTGCCAGTAGAACAGCTAGCACAGTGACTCTGTGTAGGAAGTTGAAAAGAATGGGGTACAGTGATCGAGCAGGACCTCATACTCCACACATTTGTTTAGGCAGAGCTATACGACACTTCACATGGGGTGAAGGGCAGCGTCACTGGACGGTGGATGACTGAAAACGCGGAATTTAGAGTGATAATCACGCTATACCCAGTAGCAATCCAATGGAGGAGTTAGGGTTTGGTGAATGCCATTATGAGAAGTGCCACCTGCGATTAACGGAGGAAGTGATGTTAAGGTATGGGAGTGTTTTTCGTGGTTAGGGCGTCGTTCCACTACTGCGTTTAAGAAAACGCTAAATGCGGAAGGATACGATCACACTTTACATCTCTCCAGACACCAGCGTCCAATATCAGTATCTGGTCTGGTTTCGACCCTTAGGATGAACGCACTACCATTCCTTCAAAGATATTCAGACATCTCAGTAGAAGTGTCACCAAGGTGAAGGATGGACACACCCTATATTCATGTCTCGATAATTTTAATCAGATACCTTCTAAGCCATGGCCTTCTGACTGGCCCACCATGAATTCCTCTCCTGTGCCAACCTCTTCATCTCAGAATAAACTACGTCCTCAGTTATTTGCTGAATGTATTCCAGTCTCCGTTTTCGTCTACAGTCTCTCTAGTACCATGAAAGTTGTTTCCTGATATCTTAACAGATGTCCTATAATCCTGTCCCTTCTTCTTGTCAGTGTTTTCCACATATTCCTTCACTCGCCGATTCTACGGAGAACCTACTCATCACTTACTTTATCAGTCCACCTAATTTTCAACATTGATCTGTAGCATCACATCTCAAATGCTTCTGTTGTCTTCTATTCCGGTTTCCCCACAGTCCATACCTGTTACCATAAAGTGGTGTGCATCAAACGCACATTCTCAGGAATTTCTTCCCTAAATTAATACCTATGCTTGATACTAGTAAACTTATTTTGTGCCAGTGCTACTATGTTGAACACAAAATGAAAAATGCAAGTGATGTATGCGATGTGTTGAAGCAAATGTGGGTGTAAGAACGTCGGAAGTAGGTCGACTGGAGCATTGAGACTATTGAACACATCTCCAGAACCACACGCATGAGCTAACAGCGCTGTAAATCGCCACTGAAGATGCTTCACAAATAAAAGAAGCGAAACCCGTATGGCAATAAACAAAGTACCCTCAATTAGTTGCGCAGACGGAACATAAAACTACGAATACTAATTATCAATTAGAAAAGTGACAGCTGCAAAGCGTCAAATGGAGAGATGCATGTTAGAAATTACGAGAAGGGAAAGGAAAAGAAATAAAAGAACCAGAGATCAGACAGGAGTGGTATACTTAATGACTACTTATAATTGTCATTGTATCTCAGCAACAGAGACGTCAGCTCTTGCAGTCAGCGAACAAACACCGTCTGGTTCACTATTTCTTTTACTTCTTGAGCCTTACGTCGTTCTTACCAGTGGTGAAAAACTATACCGTTAGGCGCCATTTCTGCAGATGATGTGCTAGACAGATAGAAACCAGTAACCATTAATAACAGAAGTAGTGACCAGGACGGTGCTTCTCTTATGTAATTACAACTGTAGCTGAAACTAAATGGGATGGTCAGGAGCCATGCGAGTGGGTGGTAAGTAGACCAAAACATTCTTTGCTACCTAAAATCCCAGAGCTAAGAACCCGACCGAGCCTCGTAGGAAGTGGGTGGATAGCATTGGAACACATGCAGGGGCGACAGGGAGGCACGCGGATTACCGCTATGCACGGAAAGACTTTTAACGAGCAGTGAATGACAGCAGGTTGGTGATAATGATGATACTTGTCACGATGTCATGTGTGAGTATACTGATTGTCACTCCTCACATGGACCAATAGGCAGAGGGTCTCCACAAGCAGTAATTACCAAACATTATTCTTTGTATCTATCTAAGCCACGCATCACAACATTGTGACTGTACATAGTGCACATGTTGTCGACGTGCCTTGTTTCATGGGTCTCTTAGGTAACCTACAGGATTGAATTATACACAGGTTGAAAATTCCTGACAGATTAAAACTGTGTGCCCGACCGAGACTCGAACTCGGGACCTTTGCCTTTCGCGGCCAAGTGCTCTACCAACTGAGCTACCGAAGCACGACTCACGCCCGGTACTCACCGCTTTACTTCTGCCAGTACCTCGTCTCCTACCTTTCAAACTTGGAAGGTAGGAGACGAGGTACTGGCAGAAGTAAAGCTGTGAGTACCGGGCGTGAGTCGTGCTTCGGTAGCTCAGTTGGTAGAGCACTTGCCCGCGAAAGGCAAAGGTCCCGAGTTCGAGTCTCGGTCGGGCACACAGTTTTAATCTGTCAGGGGCTTTCATATCAGCGCACACTCCGCTGCAGAGTGAAAATCTCATTCTATACACAGGTTGTTTGATAAGTATAGGTACAAACGAAATGGGCGAGTGGAGCACAATGTAATAAGCAAATAAGGCTAATAAACACAGGTCCGGAAACCAATGGTTTCCCTGATATGACGTAGGCACAAGTATAGTCATTCTAGTGTTTCATCACTGTTAATATCTAATGCTACGTTCTGGATGATATTCCTTATGGCGAAAGATTTGTATGTACTATACGCATGGTGGTAAACTGGCACACTTTCGTGTGGCTGTACCGGGAATACGCAGAACGAATCTTTGACGATAAGTGTATCACTAGTGGCTCACTTATATCATGGCCTTCCAGGTCTGATGACTTGAATTTTTCCGATTTTTTGTGTGTGGGGATATTTAAGAGCTTCAGTGTATTCCAGCCCTGTTGGTAGTGTCGACCGATGAATTTCGGGAACGCATTGTGGATGACTGTCAATGCTTTTGGAACACAACTGAGAGTTTTGAATGTGTATGGGTAACAGTGAGGAGACGTTCTGAAGTCTGCCTTCACACGAAACGTGGAACACTTGTTCTAATGTGTTTCTGCTCAAGTAGTCCAGTCAAACAGTACGTATATAAGGGACGATCAAAAAGTTTCCGTCCGAAGGCAGTACAGTCCTAAATCGGATGCCAAATGGGCAAAATCGACATGTGCATTGAAGCAATCATCCCATCCACGCAGCAGATTGAAGATATCCGTTTTGGTAGCACACTGCTTCCTGCTGCGCGAATAAGTCCGTAACTGTTTGCTGCACATCCTCGTCCGACAGAAATCGTCGACCGTTCAAGGTCATTATTAAGTAACCGAAGACGTGACAATCGCATGGGGTGACATCAGGATTATAGGGCAGGTGCTCAAATGTCTGCCACCAGAGTTGGCGTAACTTAGGCGTTACATTTGCGCTATGGGAACGTGTGTTATCCTGAAGCATCAACAACCAGACATGCTGTTCCATACGCATTCTTAATTTTCCGGTGGATTTTTTCTGGTGTTTGTCCTTCGGCAGCCAAGAAATGGATAACAGGACGTTGGTTATGTTTGAATGCATTTGGTAGTAACGTCGCCTTAGTTCACGTTTCCGTATTTACCACACGAACGTCGGAAAGACATGAATGCCACACTGATCCCTTGTTACATGTCGGTGCTTATACACTCCTGGAAATGGAAAAAAGAACACATTGACACCGGTGTGTCAGACCCACCATACTTGCTCCGGACACTGCGAGAGGGCTGTACAAGCAATGATCACACGCACGGCACAGCGGACACACCAGGAACCGCGGTGTTGGCCGTCGAATGGCGCTAGCTGCGGAGCATTTGTGCACCGCCGCCGTCAGTGTCAGCCAGTTTGCCGTGGCATACGGAACTCCATCGCAGTCTTTAACACTGGTAGCATGCCGCGACAGCGTGGACGTGAACCGTATGTGCAGTTGACGGACTTGGAGCGAGGGCGTATAGTGGGCATGCGGGAGGCCGGGTGGACGTACCGCCGAATTGCTCAACACGTGGGGCGTGAGGTCTCCACAGTACATCGATGTTGTCGCCAGTGGTCGGCGGAAGGTGCACGTGCCCGTCGACCTGGGACCGGACCGCAGCGACGCACGGATGCACGCCAAGACCGTAGGATCCTACGCAGTGCCGTAGGGGACCGCACCGCCACTTCCCAGCAAATTAGGGACACTGTTGCTCCTGGGGTATCGGCGAGGACCATTCGCAACCGTCTCCATGAAGCTGGGCTACGGTCCCGCACACCGTTAGGCCGTCTTCCGCTCACGCCCCAACATCGTGCAGCCCGCCTCCAGTGGTGTCGCGACAGGCGTGAATGGAGGGACGAATGGAGACGTGTCGTCTTCAGCGATGAGAGTCGCTTCTGCCTTGGTGCCAGTGATGGTCGTATGCGTGTTTGGCGCCGTGCAGGTGAGCGCCACAATCAGGACTGCATACGACCGAGGCACACAGGGCCAGCACCCGGCATCATGGTGTGGGGAGCGATCTCCTACACTGGCCGTACACCACTGGTGATCGTCGAGGGGACACTGAATAGTGCACGGTACATCCAAACCGTCATCGAACCCATCGTTCTACCATTCCTAGACCGGCAAGGGAACTTGCTGTTCCAACAGGACAACGCACGTCCGCATGTATCCCGTGCCACCCAACGTGCTCTAGAAGGTGTAAGTCAACTACCCTGGCCAGCAAGATCTCCGGATCTGTCCCCCATTGAGCATGTTTGGGACTGGATGAAGCGTCGTCTCACGCGGTCTGCACGTCCAGCACGAACGCTGGTCCAACTGAGGCGCCAGGTGGAAATGGCATGGCAAGCCGTTCCACAGGACTACATCCAGCATCTCTACGATCGTCTCCATGGGAGAATAGCAGCCTGCATTGCTGTGAAAGGTGGATATACACTGTACTATTGCCGACATTGTGCATGCTCTGTTGCCTGTGTCTATGTGCCTGTGGGTCTGTCAGTGTGATCATGTGATGTATCTGACCCCAGGAATGTGTCAATAAAGTTTCCCCTTCCTGGGACAATGAATTCACGGTGTTCTTATTTCAATTTCCAGGAGTGTATATCCGCGCTGGAGTCGCCCGAAGTTCCATATACGCTGCAGCAACGCACTCAAACTGAACCCCGTATACTTATCAAAACGTGTAGTAAAGGATTTTACCTTTTTAACTCGTTCGTATGGTTGGAAAGTTTGGAAAATCAAGTTTTTCCAACGAAATTAATGTTGGCTGAACTTTCTTAAGCCAAAAACTTCGAAAATTTCGCATTTTTCATTTTTTTAAATCTCTGTTCCTTCTGCCCCTAGCGCTTTGACGTCTATTTCCTTTCCAAGTGAGCATAAAATTCTCTACAAATGTGATCATTACAATTTTTTCTGCATCCAAATACCCAGGGCGCTACAGTTCATCAAAAAGTTCCTACTTAAATATGTTTTTACTACAGAAAATTTGGTCAACACAAATTTTGTTGGCGAAACTTGGTGTTCCAGTCTTTCCCTAAAGAGCGTACTTTCAATTTCGTTCCTCGGAGACTATATTATGCGTTCTTGTAAACACTCGTAATACGTCGTATCAGGGAAACCATCAGTTTTTGGAGCTATATTTGTTGGGATTATTTTCTTAATTCGGTATTCTCTACTCGACAACTGGTTAATAAATTTCCATGTTTAGAATACCGATTTGGTGCTTCGAACACATAGGCATAATTTACACATTCGACCCTCCTGCGTTCTCTGGCTGAACGAGCTGAAATAATTTACAGTATATCTGGTAATTGTTGCATTACAGTGTGGTATCAATGCCCAATGCTCTACGCTATTTTAGTACGATAGGGTACGAACCATTACTGGAACAAGATAATATGGTGAATGAACACTGCACGTAACAAGTAAAATCCTCTGGGTGTTTAGGCCGAGTCATTTTCTCTTCGGACTTCTTCTTCCAGTACTCTGAGTTTAGGTCGCTCAGTTAGTGTCATCTTCAGCAGCTTTCTGGTGTCCCCAAATAAACCGCGTGAGTCTGAGGCAGACAATAACATACAAATGTGGAGAATAAGGCTTTTCAGAATACATCGGACAATATACCAACATAAGACACACATTCCACTTAAACCTAAGCAATATTCAAGTCACCATAGACGTAATGCTCAGACATGAACACCAGTGGACCATGGTAAACACACTCACTGACCACTGATGTATCAGAAGTGACCTATAGGAAGTATGTTCGAACCAGACAACGAGCCTATATGCAACAAAAGGAAGGAATCCACAGGGTGGAAAAAAGCACTGATTCCAACATGGTATCAGATGATGATATGATCTCGACACGACCGTAAATGAGAATGTGAAGAAATGCCCTAAATAAGAAACACAACAGCCTAAAGCATAAAAATAAAAAAGCAGAAGAAGAACACACTACAAATTGTAAAGACAATTATTAGCGGTTAGTGTTTAGTTATTAGGATATCTGGAGTAGATGTTAGATTTAGATGAAGAGCTGTGGTTAGCAGTCTGCGGCTTGATGAAAAATTCCAAGACACTCACCGCCATACACACCTGGTGAAGGGACATTCTTCCATTACCATCTTTCCTAGCTTCTGTTTTTATTCTTCCTAAAATGTGGTTATGGTTTATATTTCGATTTCCCAAATTATGTTAATTTCACAAATGTTTATATCATTTATTGATCCATCTTAAATGCAGAGTCTTGTTTATTTTAGAAAACATTTTCCCAATTTATAATATGTATTAGAGTTAAAATATGTCATAACTTCTTCTCTGTCTTCATAAATTCTTGTCTTAATTCGTAAATTGTTAATTTTAAGATTTTCGTTTCTTAATTACTTTTAAGCCTGTAAGTATTTAAAGCTGCATTATTATTAATCCTTATTAAAAATAATATATAACAACACGTTTCACATTCTGTACATGTACATTTTCGTACTGTGAAAGTACGACCTGTCTTAGTAACAAGGTGACAGGTCATTTGTAAACATCAGTAAATAAATAAAATAAATGTACCCAGTTGAGTGGTCAGAGAGAGGATGGGAAGGGGGTGGCGTAGAAAAAGAACGTGAATCCAGTTATTGGTCAGGAATAGAAGGGAACAAACAGGAGAGAAACCCTGACTTGTAGAGGAAAAGCTAGGTGGATTTCATTAAATCTTACAATATCGACAGATATCACGAAACATAAAATATAATCGGAAAAGATTGTGAATATGTCAGTGTGCGACTAGAGAATATGTAGATGTGATCCCTTCTAGGACTGAGTATTAGTTAGAACGCGATGAAGCTGTTTGTACCGGGATGTACGACTCTGTAAGATATATCTACTATGATTGTGGGAGACGAGAGAAGGAAATTTGGCAGAACGACGAAAATTTCGAAAAATCCAATTGGTGCAGCGAAGGTGAAGAGTTAAAACTAGTTAAGACTATCTAAGACTAGTTGCGACATTGTGACCATTTATGCTGCGTTTTATATCATCATCTGAACTTTCCGATACGTTATGCACAGGAAAATCACACGAAGTACCAACAATAGCACTGTGTACAACAACAATGAAGACAATGACATTATCGCGATGTTCACTTACCTAACATTACCCGTCGACGTTATTATTACCTCGTCGAAATTGAATTAACACGTGGTAATCCATGTTTATAATTATTGCTGTCTAGCTTCTCAAAAATTTACTGTTTACATTTGTGTGTAGTCACCATTAGTATCTTCACCATGAGTCATTTGCCTCTATTTATCGAACAGTTTTATCATGTCATGCATCTTTTGACGGTGCCTATCTTGACTCCAAGATTTTTTTTTTTAAATTAAGTATTATTTAAGCGAGACAGACATATCTAATGATGACCATATAGATCGAAACCTATTATGAAATGACTATTAAACATTGGATCGCTGTGTCTTTCACTGTGACTGTGTCACGTTACACTGTTCTACCGTTCATGTGATTGATCTCCTGTGGATGGAGAGCGATAGTTTCACAGCTGCCAGCCCTCCCCCCGCACCGCGCAGAGGAAATGAAATAAACAAGAAAAGACGCAAAAAAAACAAAACAGATTGGGCACTTGAAACCACCGTCTGGATTTCAGCAGCAGGCAAACGTGAGCTCCTCGCTATAGCAAATGCTTTAAGGTTAGTGCAGGATATTTGGAGAAGTAGGCTATGAGTTTCAACAGCCAACGCAACGCTGCTGTTTTCTTGGAATGTCATTGTTTTATTTTGTCACTAACAGAACGCTTTGAATGTTACTCGTAAAAATTTAACAGGAGGCAGTTGGAGTAAGATATAACCTGTTATCTAGAATACAGTATTGGAGTGCTCTGGAGTGGTAGGAGCATGGCGTTTCTCAAACACCTGTCTCAAACTATCACGACCTCTTAGCAGTTTGTACTCCTGCGTGTGTGTATGTGTGTGTGTGTGTGTGTGTGTGTGTTTCTAAAACAGAGCGAGACTGATGGAAACCACTCACGCGCCCGTTTTTAATGAATGTCTATCAACACAAAACAGTTCACAATCTGCTTTAATAAGTCTCCCGGTTCCCAAGGAACGCGATAAACATAGGTTGCTACTTTTGAAATGAGAATCAAGAGTGCGTCTTAGGAAAAATAATTTTCACCCCGCTGCGTTGCTTCATGAAGAGGAGGAGAAAAAGAATTACAAATGTTTAAGTGCTTTCTACCTCTAGATCACTAGAGGCAAATCGTTAGATGAGATATACAAGGTTGAAAGAAGGAATCAATCGCGAAATTAGTTTTCAGTGACTGGGGGAAACTTGAATCAGGACGACTGGACGGAAATTGATCTTCATTTCTCTTTACTGGAATAACATCAAAACAAGGTTAAATGTCGCTTTACAGATAGGAAAACCCAGTGGATTTACCAGTATTGGTACATTAGCTTTGCGTAGCAACAAAATACGTACGCAGTTTTGGCTCACAGAGACCTTCGAATCTATTGCCATTACTATTTCTTGGTGTTACATTGCATAACATGCTAGATAATGCGAAGAAACTGAAATATACAACACGATCCTGAACACATCTGTCACTTCATTTACGTGCTACTCAGAGTGTAGCGTAATTAACATTTCAAATACACGTTTACTGGCTAGGACAATATTTCATACTCACGTCATTGGTCGCCCGTAACCACACATCTGCAATTATCTCTCAAATGGTGCGCGCGCTGACCCGTGTCTACTGGAGCTTGTTGCTTTTTTTTTATCGTATACTTTCACCCATGTCAGCGTTCGCTATTAATTTTGGTACACGCTGTACGTTTCACACAGCAAGTCAGTGGTCGTACGGGTAAACTTCTCGCTGAGACAACTGTAGGCCCTAAAATGTCTTCAAAATGTCTTACTGATGATATTTAACAGTTGATATGAAATTATTAATTTGGTAAACATGTATACGTAAATATTTTCTGATCTTACGTATACATTAATTTGTATCTGTCTAATTATCTATGCCTTCTTTAGAAATGTGACTAAGATGTGCCTTTAAAAAATCTTGCGCCTTCAAGTTACCAATTACTGTATTGGCCCTTTTAAGTATCCGAATAAAATATCTATTTTTTTTATAGTTCAGCTTTTCATTTTCTGAAAGATTATAAATGTTTTACTATGAATAGATGGATGAATGGTTGCTTGTATTCTTTGTCATTGTAAGTGGGGAGATACACATGTAAGGATAAAAATTCCACGTCAAAATCGCAAATTTTCATTATTGATTACCGGTTTCGGCTCACTGACGAGTGATATTCAGATCCATCTATAATGTTGATCAGTGTGTGACAATCATTACACATCCTCGTAATCTTAGAGCTAAGTCTCCGATCAACAGCAATGATAGTTGCATCGCCCATGAGTAGATGTAAACAACATATCGCTTTTAATGTTCGTAATACACTATGTGATCAAAAGTATCCGGACACCCTCAAAAGTAAAAGAATACTGTTATAATACCACAACAGCCACTTCAGTTGAAGAGGAATGGACATCTCTAGAAAGAACAATCACAAAAGTTAGACAAACAAATACAGGGAACAGAAAATGTAATTAAATTGACCGACGGCACCAGTAAGCGCAGAAATGTTGAGAGAAGATGAGGAATAGAGCACTAGAACTCAGTCTGCAACGAAATAAACTGAAAGTGTAGGGAAGCCACGGTGAGATTGCTGCAGGAAATATGTGAAGACATCTGGAACAAATGGTCACCACAAAGACTGATTCAGCGTATAAAAAAGTGGATAGCCACTTGGATTAAATTAAAAGCAGAGGCTCCAACATTAAGAGCGCAAGATAAATTTCCACTGTTAACACAGAGATGAGAGCGGATAAGTATAAAGTGACACTGAAAGCAGATACTGAAAGAGTACATTGAACAGAGCTTCGGTAGATTTGCTATCAAATGAGGCGGACGGTATAGATACACTATGGGATCAAAAGTATCCCGACTCCCCGAAAAGCATACTTTTTTATATATATTACGTGCATTGTGCTCCCACCTACTGCCAGGTACTCCATATCAACACCCTCTGTAGTTATTAGACATCGTGAGAGAGCAGAGTGCGGCACTCCGCGGAACTCAAGGACTTCGAACGTGGTCAGGTGATGGGGTGTCACTTGTGTCATACGCTTGTACGCGAGATTTCCACACTTCTGAACATCCCTAGGTCCAGTGTTTCCGATGTTACAGTGACGTGGAAAAGTGAAGGGACACGTACAACACAAAATACTACTGGCCGACCTCGTCGGTTGGCTGACACAGACCGACCTCCGACAGATGAAGAGGGTCATAATGTGTAATAGGCAGACGTCTATCCAGACCATCACACATGATTTCCAAACAGCATCAGCATCCACGGCAAGTACTATGACACATAGGCCGGAGGTGAGAAAACTTGGATTACATGGTCGAGTGGTTGCTCATAAACCACACAACGCAATGGTAAATGCCAAACGACGCCACGCTTGGTGTAAGGAGCCTAAACATTGGACGATTGAACAGTGGAAAAACGTTGTGTGGTGACGAATCACGATACACAATGAGACGATCAATGGCAGGGTGTGGATATGACGAATGCCCGGTGAACGTCATCTGCCAGCTTGTGTAGTGCCAACAGTAAAATTCGGAGGCGGTAGTGTTATGGTGTGGTCCTGTTTGGAGGAGGCTTGCACCCCTTGTTGTTCAGCGTGGCACTATAACAGTGCAGGCCTACATTGAGGTTTTAAGCACCTTCTTGCTTCCAACGGCTTAAGAGCAATTCGGGGAGGGCGGTTGCATCTTTCAACACGATCGAGCATCTGTTCATAATGTACGGCTTGTGGCGTAGTGGTTACACGACAATAACATCCCTGTAATGGACTGGCCTGCACAGACTCCTGACCTGAATCCTACAAAACACGTCTGGGATGTTTTGGAACTCCAACTTCGTGCCCAACTCAGCGAACCAACACCGATACCTCTCCTCATTGCAGCGTTCCGTGAAGAATGGGCTGTCATTCCCCAAGAAACCTACCAGCACCTAATTGAACGTATGCCTGCGAGAGTGGAAGCTGCCATCAAGACTAAGGGTGAGCCAACACCGTAATGAATTCTATCATTACCTATGGAGGGCTCCACGAGCTTGTAAGTCATTTTCAGACAGGTGTCCGGACAGTTTTGATCACATAGTGTAGGTACCAGGAAGTGTCTCCGTGACAGCTGTCGGTTATTAGTCTAAGACGTTTTAGTCTACAAGATATATGTTCGTCTCGATCAATTAAATTCAAAATGGAGGATTTGAAGACAACAATGGTAGATATAAAACCATCAGTTGGCTGACAGTATCACGTAGACACTTCCGTGTTCCTGTTATGAGTATTAGAAGTGATGTCTTGCTTACATCCACCCATGGGCGATGCAACCATTATTGCTGTCGATCGGCATCTTTAAGAATACGACGATATATAATGATTGTCACACACTGAACAATATTTTAGACTGATCTGATGATGTCTCGTCAGTGAGCCGAAACTGGTAATCAGTAAATGAAAGTTGCGGTCTTGACGCAAGATTTTTTTCCAGACATGTTTTAGAATGCTTGCACTTTACTAGTCATTACTCCATTGTTAACATTGTCCTAGTCATACACAGTGGATGACTCATTTGTTGATTAATCGAGAAAGATGTTAAGAGCTACCAGGAAATCGTGAGCTCATTCGGAATCAGACACGACGTGATAAAATGAACAACATTGAGGCCTTCCTTTATTGTCTCTTTGGCGCACATGGTCGCCGAGAGAAACGTCTCTAATTCCCCTCGACATGAGATTAAAATTTTCGGAGTGTCATAACCCAAAGGAAGCGGTTTCTAATTAAGCTGTCAGGCAAAAACGTGTACCACTTTTAATTACAGTCGAAAGAAATATTTAAGACTTGTATAAATCACGAAGGTTCAGAACAATAGGCCAGTACTGCTACTATAAAAGCACACAGCCGGCACCTGGCTACCATTCTGCCCGCCCCGAGCTTTTAATTAAAACGATGCCCTAATAGCTTTCGAAAAACTGATTCTCCAGATACTGCGTGAAACGCTTCAGCCCGCACTCTGCCGAACACTTTTCCCCCTTTTATGTGAATAAAGGGATCGCTCGCGTTTGAGTTAACAGCAAAAGCGCGTACCGCTCGTAACTCCAATTATCTCTTTTGTGATCGGACGTGACCGGCGTCCGTACCGGGGCGGATGATTGCAGCTCATTATTCCGCCGCTCCGTGATAAAAAGTCTCCCTGATGCCCTGTATTTCTCCTTCGTTGAAGGGAAGCTTTCGTGGGCCGCTCGCGATGCCTGGTACACTTTATGACCGCACGTATCCAGGTACACAAGAGGAGGTGGTGTATGTAGTCTCCTAGTGCAGTGGTGGCAGAGATTTGGCTCGTTCTTCTGTTTCTGAAAATAATGGGCGCTCAATAAGTAATGCAACACTTTTCTCTCGCCCAATTTTGTTACGAAAGAAATCGGAATTTGTCGTGTGACGTCATGGAATATTCCCGCTTCAGCCCGTATAGTTTCATGAACTGTAGATAGTGCGTAGCCTTGCAGCCTTCAAAATTGCATCTCCAATGGAGGTGCTTTCCAAGCAGAGAGCCGTCACTCCGGGCGATTTCTCTTTTTCTTTTTGAGGAAAACCAAAGAATCGTAGATGTTCATAAGGTGTGGACTTGGCAGTGAACAAAAGCACGGTGAGTCATTGGGCGAGGCGTCTGTCACCATCGCAATAAAGTCGCGTAGCCGGCCGCTGTGGCTGAGCGGTTTTAGGCGCTTCAGTCCGGAACTGCGCTTCTGCTACGGTCGCAGGTTCGAATCCTGCCTCGGGCATGGATGTGTGTGATGTCCTTCGGTTAGTCAGGTTTAAATAGTTCTAAGTCAAGGGGACTGTGACCTCAGATGTTGAGTCTCATAGTGCTCAGATCCTTTTGAACCGTTTTTAAGATCGCGTAAACCTGTCCGATCTCACATGTGGCGGCTGGCCACACACAGCTGTGACTGCTGCAATGCGCTACCCTCAGGAAATTGGGGAAACGACTTCAGGGTGTCCGTCGCCGCAAAAACCAAAACGAGTTTCCCCTTCTTCCTAACAATGTAAGGCCGCAATCAAGTCTGTGCACTCAAGAGGAGCTCACAAAACTTCACTGGACTGTTCTTCCTCATCCGTCCTACAGCCCGGGTCTTGCACCTTCCAACTTCCATCTGTTTGGCCCAATGAAGGATGTAATCCACGGGGAGCAGTACGTGGATAATGGGAAGGTTATTGAAGCAGAAAGACGTGGGTAAAAGCGTGGGGAATAATATAGTATATTGTAATCCTGAATAAAACAAACCTGATTTCAGGGAAAGACTGTCGGATTACTTACTAAATGCCCCTCGTACTTCGGTCGGAAAACTTGATAGTAGCATTTGTCTACCAAATTTTCAATTAAGTCTACCTACTCCAATGTACATCTTGAAGTTACAACTTCATGATGAGGACTTCACTTATTTGGCGAGGACCTTCGTTGCAATATTAACATACCAGAAACTAGTACCTGGGAATTTTACTTTTTGTTTTGTATATGACATCACAACGAAGGAACTCCCACATGTTGTTTACACTGTCATATCAACACACACATTTCCTGATAACTTTCATTTCTACATTGTCAACGGTAACAAGCTATTGAAAAGATAGTAGTCACATTTTATTACAAGGTTTCCGACTATTTCATTGTCACGATTTTTCCAAGAACAGCCATTATGGCTTCTCTGAAACACACTATCTCATCAAAAGTATCCAGACATTCCTGTCAAATGTAGACCTCACAACTTTATTTAACAGGGGTCAGACGCATAAACATAATATTAGATGGTGAGTTTTGGGTGGTATCACAGGTCAATACCACCCTCACCAGTGTCCCATTGTTGGCAACGGAAACGCACGTTTCCGATAGATGCCGATTGTGGTAGTGCTGGGTCTTAGCGGATCCCATGATGCGCGCCCGCTGAGCCACACCTTCAGCTGCTCCGACTACGATCGTCCTCCACCTGCACTATGTAGGATGGCCGGCAGCAGCTAGACAACCAGTCTCAGTCACAGTCTTCTACAGTCTTCAGTCTTACTCGGCCTTCAACAAATCGCTCGTGCATTAGTAGCGGGAGTCTCACACTGCATGACGCTCTTTAGTTTACTTGTTGTAACAGCTAGACTTTATTGCTGTTTGTCCTTTTGTAAATTTTCTTTGAAGCACTTGGAGATAAATATAAGTTAAGTAAGACTTCTGTCTACTGTATTTACGTGTTCGCTAATCATTTCTGCTCCTGTCCAGCTCCTCTATGATGACAGCTGCTGCACCAGTCTGTAGCCGTCCCCCCACCCCCCTCTCTCCTTACCCTTGTGTACGAAGCAGTACACAATATTTTTTCCTGTCAATAGAGAAGCAACAACAACTGAGAAGAGCTCAGTGGTATCGAGCTTGGAATAATCATTGGATGTCATCTGAGTAACAAATAAATCAGAAATATTTCAGCCTTTCTAAAGATGCCTAACTCGATTACTGGTGATGAGAATGTGAAGTGGAAATGTGAAGGAACAACCACAGCTCAGCAACGATCAGCCAGAAATCATTTACAGGAACTGTCAAGCATTGCAAACAGTGGCTGTAACAAAATCGCATGAAATCAGCAGAAAGCATCACTCGTGAATTCCAAGGTGCTACCAGCAGTCCAGCCAGCACAATGACGGTGCTAAGGGGGTCGAGTAGTCAACTCTCCGTATGCCATATATGTCGGTAATCAATGCTAAGCGACGCTTGGGGTACGGAAACAGCATCTCCAATGGGCGGGGGAGGATTGGGAACGAGTGATCTGTATTCAAGAAGCACTCTGTACATTGCGGCAACCTGATGAAAGGGTTTGGGTTTGGGGAATGCCTAGAGAATTTTACGTGGCATCATGTTTACGCCAACATTGAGGTATGGAGGGGGTGGTGTTACAGTATGGGGCTGTTTTTATGGTTGGGGTGGGGTCCCCTTATTGGGCTCAATAAAATGCGGAGAAAATGTGGAAAAATACGAGGTGCGACGGTAAAGTAATGAGACTGATTTTCTTTGCAGGATGTGGCAACCCTGCAGGCTTGGGTAGGCACAATACCTTTGACCTTGGTCTATGAGCTGCTTCTAGTCCAAGCGGCACATCGATGCAGCTGCCTAGTCGTGAGTTGTGCTGTAATAAGTTAACATGTGTTTATGTCTCTCCTCACGGGAATGGAACTGCATAATATTCCGCATTGGTGTGCCATTTCTTTTTGTGTTAAATTGGGTGAAAACGCGACGACAACTTACAATAGGCTTTAGAAGGCTTTTGGAGAGGAGGTCATTTGAATAGCTCAAGTTTTCCGTTGGCATAAAATGTTTAGTGATTGCAGAACGAATGTTGAAGATGAAGACGGCAGTGGACGACCATCAATCTCATGGACGGATGTCAAGTTGGCCAGGGTGCGTGATCTCATACGATAGGATCGAAGATTATGCGTGAAAATGATTGCAGAAGAACTGAACATCAATCGAAAAACGGTTCGTCTAATAATAACTGAAGATCTTGGTATGAGAAAGATTTGTGCAAAAATGGTCCCCATAGTGTTCTGTCAGTACAGCAATATTTAACCTCAAAGCAAATTTCAGTACTCCCACAGCCACCTTATTCCCCAGATATCGCTCTGTTCGACTTTTTTCTATTTCCAAGAGTCAAACGGCGGTCAAGGGACACCATTTTCAAACAACACAAGATGTCCAAAAAGCTGTTACGAGTGTCTTGGAGGATATTACAGAAGATGGGTTCCAGAAATGTTACGATCAACGGCAGAAGCGCTGGAAAAAGTGTGTTCAATCAGAAAGGAACTATTTTGAAGAAGACAAGACTAAACTGGACTAAAACGGTAAGCAACATTTTTTTCCACGTCAGTCTCATTACTTTATTGTCGCACGTCGTATGAATACATTTTGTAGCATTGTGTACTGAGTACCGTAGAGGAGCAGTTCATCATGACAACACTCTCTGTCATAAAATAGCATCTGTGGGGCAATGGTTTGTGGATGGTAAGTTTCCTGAAATGAACTGGCCCACCCAGAGTCCCAAATTGAACCCCATGGAACGCCTTTGGTATGAGTCAGAATGTTAACTTCAGACCGCAGCATCTATTATTACTTCTTTCTCTGATTTCAGCATTTGGGGAAGAATGGGCTGCCACTCCTTCACAGATATTCAGATACGTCACTGAAACAGTCCCCGACAGAGTTCAAGCCGTGATAAAGATGAAGGGTGGACGCAGCCCATGTTAATGTCCACTAACGATGTCTGGATGCTTTTGACCAGACGGTTATCTACATCTAGTGGAAATATAAATTTTACTCGATGCCTTTGTAAATGTCTCAGTGACTTATGTTTCCTTCTAGTAACAGTTTGCAACTCCTCCCCTCTTCCGTTATTTCTAGTCCCTGTTCCTTTTACACCTCACTCTTCCTTGATCTAGTAGCATTGTCTCGCCGATCAAAGTACTATACCGTTACCGATTGTGGTGCTAAGCTTAATGCTATTTCTTTTTCAACTACTCCTCAACGCCTGGGTCTAAGTTTTACTCTCAAGTTATATTCTGTGTTAAATGTGCAGTCAAGACCACTCAGCGCATCGTTTCAGCGTTGCTTGTTTTCAGACAGAAGCGCTAGGTCGTCTACGAAGTGTTAATTTTCCTCTGTCCTTTCTATCCGTCTTATGAAACTTTCTTTGTTCCTTCAAATTTCTTCGACAAACGTATTAAACACTTGAGATATGAGGTAACTCTGTTTCATACCTTATTAACACGAACTTGTACTCCTTGAACATTCACTTTCATTACTCATTTTTTTCATACTCTGCTTTTACATATTTTTTGTGTGTGCACGTACTTGTTGCCGGCTCGTTACGAACTCGTTACGCAGCGATATTAAAATAATTTTATTTCCTCAATAACAGTAGAATCACGATTCTGAGAAGGCCAGTCCATTCCCGACATAAAAAAATATGATTTACAATTTTAACCCAACGGAAAAAAATATTTTCCCACTGTCTAGATGCTTAAATATGTGTTTCTACTCGTGCGTTAACACATCATTAAATGCTAAAAATGTCTTCCCACTAATGGCCGGTCGTTTTGCAGGCTTGAATAGACACTCGCAGTAAACAAGTTGTTTCTTGTGGTCACAGAGACTCACAGACACATCCTGTTTCCTGAGAAGAGCGAGGTTCAAATTGCCATCCGGTCACCCAAATTTTGAGTTTACAGTCTTTTTTAATCTTTTTATTTTAAATCGCTTGAGGTAAATGCAGGAATGTCTCATTCAGTATACCTATGGCCACTTCATTTCCTCTGTCTTGTCAAGGAGAGTTAAAAAAATGTTCAAATGTGTGTGAAATCTTATGGGACCTAACTGCTAAGGTCATCAGTCCCTAAGCTTACACACTACTTAACCTAAATTATCCTAAGGACAAACACACTCACACCCATGCCCGAGGGAGGACTCGAACCTCCGCCGGGACCAGCCGCACAGTCCATGACTGCAGCGCTTTAGACCGCTTCTTTTTTTTTTCGATGCATGAGAACGTGGATTAGGGTGTTGCCTCATGTGACAGGTAGGCATGGCACACCCCAACTTTGAGGGGGGTAAAGGAAGACGCTGCGGAGATAACCGGCAAAAGTTTGTCGGTAAGATGTTTTTCGGGTGAGGGTGCTATGCGCGGTCACAACTTTGTACCAGCAGTCAAGGACTGTATGCAGACCACTCTGAAAGAGGTATTCTAAAGCCTGTCCTCGAAACCAGATTAGGGCATGGTGCTTAGCAAGAGGGTAGTGAAATGTCTGGGGCAGCAACAAGAAATCCGGAGTTACCGTCGTTGGCGGGGCACGGAGGTAAAAGCCCACGATTCGTTGGATGCGGAGCAATACGTTTTGTTTCAGGGGGCACGTTAAGACGGCGTTCGTCGGTGACTTCGAGCTGACAGTCAGGGCAGAGTGGGGAGGTGGCCAGTCCTATGCGATACAGTCGACTATTAGTCGGGAATTTACCGTAGACTAAAACATACCAGAGTGCAGACACAGACGTCGGTAAAAAGGGTGCATGCACACACCCCCAAACCGTTCGCCAGTTAATGTCAGGGTGCTATAGCACCATGGGGTCGCAAGGGTTGGACAGCATAAACAAACGATAAGAATCTTTTGTACAGGGAGGACGGGTGACTGGAAGATCGGCCCGAACGTAGCTGAGTTCTATAAAACAATTGGCGACGTGGTACAATAATGGAGAAATAGGTGCCACATTGAGCGGTGGATGGAGAGAAGCTGGTCGGAGGATATCTAAGAGACTGCGTGTTAAGGACGGGACCGGCCCCTGCCAGTGCCGCAACATAGTATGGACAAAGAGTGCAGAAGATCGTGCCCGCACGTTGACGAGTCCGATGCCACCTTTTGCTGGAGGCAGTGTTAGAGTGTTGTAGCGGACTTTGAAAAGTGCCCCTGCTGACACGAAATATCGAAAGGCTGATTGGATGCGGCGGCCAAGGAGTAACGGCATTGGGAGGATCTGGGCGACGTGTACCAGTTTAGGGGCGACATACATGTTGACATAGGACACACGTTGGAGTTGGTTTAAGTTACGGTGCACTTGACCGCGGGCATGGTGACGAATCGACTGCAAAACCCGCCGGTAAGCGAGGGCCACTGTGCGGTGTGTGAAGCTCGTAAATTCGATACTCAAGTAACAAAGGGTGGTACTGGTACTGACTGGGAGTGGGGTCGGCACCATAGCCGGGAGGCCGCGCCCAATGTGCATCATAGTCGATTTACTGACATTAAGAATGCTACCAGGAAGACGTCCATACTGATGGATCAATTGGAGGATCGGCTAATCCCGTGCGGCTCAAGGACAGTTAGCACTCCCTTCTTAACGATATCAGAGCTGTAGAATACGCCCTTCTGACATGTATGTTGTGCTGGGGTTTGTTCAAGGAAGTGACTTAGGTCCGCTGGTTTATGTCTCGATTTATGATGTTAGTAGTTCTCAGAGTCTGTTTGTGGACCACGCCTTTGGATACAGGACCATCAGAAAATGGGTTTGGATTGGGCAAAAGATCTACAAGTAAACCACCCTTTGTGCTAATTCCGACAATTGACGAGTAATATACGCAAATATGATGCACATAAATAGGCGAAAAGATGGACATTTATTGTTTTGATACCAGTGACGATAAATCTCGCTAAACTTTTGTTCCTACCCTTTCCTTCCACAGAAAACTCTTCATACGAGCCGATTATTCTTTCCCCTCGCACGTCGACAACACTTTATCTTATATTTCATGCATAGACTAGGTATGCTACCCTAGAGGAAGAAAGCGATCGCCTTTGAAACGATAGGTGTTCTTTACTATATTTCCTAGCCTCAGGTTATATAGATAGTATCAGAATCTGATTCGATTCTTAGTAAGCTATAAGCATCAAGTTATTTTCATTAGTTTGAGTTTCACTTTCTGGAAATCTGTACGTTCTCTCATGTATGGCGAGGCACAAACTGACAAGAATTGCCAAATGATTATTTGTTTACAGGTCGAAAGCAGTTACGGTGCCGTCTGTGTGATCTAAGGCTGAAAATATAAAAAAAATCTTTTTTTTTTCATTTTGCACTTTCTTTTCCACTTACTTTGTTGTATATCAATTAAATAATTTGTAAATAACAGATTTCAGCTATCAGTCGTCCTTTGGAATTTTTATTGGCAGATCTAGATTTCAGTTAGGAACTAGCCATTCTCAATGCACTATCCTTTTTTGGTCAATGCATGTAATACCTGTTGGTCTGGCTTTGTACACAGTTCATTGAATCAAATAATTCTGGATCCATATTCTCTGTTTTTACCTTCCTTTTTAATTTCCATTTGATCCTGGGATATAGACGCAGAGTTTAATGATTTTTTCTCTCTATTCCCTGTCAATTTCTGGTGCAATTGGAGCTGTTTGGATGAAGGACTCTTTCTTCACATACACTGACATGCTCTGGTCGTCTTACTTCCTTTGGTATTCTTGTTTTACAAGTGGAATGACAGCTTCTAAGTGGTTTTAGTTTTAAGCAAGCAATATTCTTCATATTTCAAGATACTTTTGTCTTCGTTTTGTTTATCGCTAACCGTAATTTTGTGCTGAGTATGCACACTTTTCCAGTAGTTCCATCCTCCTTACTGTGTATCGATAACGATCGTTACGCGATCGCGAATTGTGTGATCCTTTCTGTAGACAATGTGTGTTAACTTCTCCTTCGACCTTGGAACAGCACAGATTTGTTCTAATGTCACAAGTCACACTTTCAGTAACACAACTGGCACGCGCCCACGCTCTTTCTAGTTCCCTTACACACAGAAAATTCTAAAGGCAGCTTCTAGGAAATACAGTAATACGCTTCCCACAAACAGCTTCTGGAGTGGAGATTATTTGTTGCGAAGATCTTTCCTCACTTGTGTTGCTACCTTCGGCCGTCTTCTGTAATGCGTTGGTGCATAAGATCGTAGCATTTTTCGATAAGACAAATAAACACAACAGATACACAAAACAGTGAGTTTAATCATCAATAATATATTCTCCTTCGCTATTGAGAACAGTCTGCCAACGCTGGTGCAGCTTTTCGATTCCGCGACTGTTGAAATCACGTGATTTTGAGGCGAAGAACTCGTCGAGCCAATTTCAAAGCGCATTTTCACCCGGAAAGGAAGTTTTTTGAAGGTTGTTCCATAGAAAACGGTGAAAATCTGAGGGCGCAAGATTAGGTGAGTGCGGAATGACATGCCAATCCCGCTACTGAATAGTGTTTGTTGTCAGTCTAGCAGAATGCGGGAGGGCGTTATGATGGAGTAGCATCACTTCACGCGGTCGTTCTAGTCGTTGCTGGATTGTGTCTGCCGGGCGTCTCAGCTGTTGACAATAAATGTCAGCAGCGATACTTACACCTTGGGGAAGCAATTCGCAGTACACCAGACCGTCGCTGTTCCACCAGAGGCGTAACGTTATCTTTTGTGTATGTGCGCAGGTCTTTGTACGGAGAGCTGCTGCTTTGCTTGGGCTCAACCATTCCTCTCTTTTTCTTACGGTAGCATAAATACACCATTTCTCGTCTCCTATAACGATACTGGCTAGTAATGGTTGGTGCTACGAGGCGTGGTTTTTAAAGTAGGAACCGCTTTGAAATTTAAAAAAAGACTTGATAATATATCTCAATAATTTTATTTTTACATGAATGCCTGTACTTTAATCTACTTTTCTACATAATTTCCGTCAATACTGAGGCACTTGTCATAACGTTGTACCAGTTTCTGAATACCCTCCTCATAGAAGTCTGCCGCCTGACTTGTTAACCACTGCATCACCACTGTTTTGACTTCGTCATCGTCTTGAAGACGCTGACCGCCCAGGTGTTTCTTCAGGTGCAGGAACAGATGGTAGTCACTAGGCGCAAGATCGGGGCTGTACGGAGGATGATCTAGAGCAGGGCTTCCCAACCTGTGGTCCGCGGAACCCTTAGGGGTCCGCCGGCTCTTTCTAGGCGGTCCGCGGCCACCTTTCACCAAATCGTGTAAAATAATGAGTATAATTATTGAATAAAAATGTGAAAATCAAATTCTTCACTATTTTTTTTTCGTGTGAAAAATATGTGTACTTTTACTTCAGGTCGTATCCGCAAGCAGCCTTTGCGGTTCCTAAGTGAGAACGTATACACAGTTTAATGCCAGAGAATGCGGCTTCTCTGGTCGACTGTTTAGCAACAATACGGGGGTCGTTTGTGCCCTGGCTCACGGCGCTAGATGCGCTGAAACCTTTTACGCATGCGCGGAACGAGCTTTGTCGACCAATCACAGCGTTCGCTGGCACGTATGCCGCCCCAGGCATCATTAAATGTTAAACTTGCTTTTTCAGCGCGCTACCTATTTCATAAGTCGATTTTTGACCAGTTTATTACTTCTAACATGGATCGGTGGTTGAAGTCAGGATCATTGAAGAAGGGTGCAGTTTCTCCATCGCCTTCACAATAAGGGAAGTTTCCAGTTGAAATGAATGTGGAGGGAGGACGACCAAAGGAAGACTTTACATACATTTGAACATTTTTCTTCGGATTTCACGAAAAACCACACACACACACACACACACACACACACACACACACACACGACTGTTACGAAATATGCATTCTCCTTACACAACAGTAGCCAAATAGTGGAAGTGAACAGACAATAGGCGGCAGCTTGTCAACAGCGAACAGTTTGGACGTGACATTGATTGCTCTTCGAGGAAGACAGCTCCATCGTGTGAAATTTCAATTACCAAGTAATTTTAATCAGGCGATAGTGTGTTGAACAAAGGGAGTAAATCCACTAGTAAGTGTCTGGATACAGTAGGAATCAAATTGGATCGTTAATTTCAAGTTGTTTTCATTCATCTCTAATCCAAAGACTATTGATACTTTAGGGGTGGGGGGTGTCATTGGGAACATGGCACTTGCATTAAGAAGCTTTCAGTTCCCATGGGTTTCGCTCTGAAATTTAAAGTTACTGTGCTCTTGACTGACTAGGGGTCCGCCATGGATTTTCGACAGAAGAAGGGGTCCGCCAGCTGAAAAGGTTGGGAATCCCTGATCTAGAGTTTCCCATCGAAAGGATGTGATGAGATCTTTGGTCTGATTCGCCACATGCGGATGGGTATTGTCTTGCAGCAAAACGATGCCCTTGCTCAACTTCCATGGACTGTTGCTTTGATTCTGGTGTGACGTAGGCCACCCATGTTTCATCGCCCGTAACTATTTGGCTTAAGAAATCATCACCGTCGTTGTGGTACCGCTCAAGGAAAGTCAATTCACTGTCTAAACGTTTGGTTTTGTGCACAGCCGTCAGCATTGTAGGTACCCAACGTGCGCACAATTTTCGGTAATTCAAGTGCTCGGTCACAATGCCATATAAAACACTACGAGAAACATTAGGAAATTCATCCCGCAAGGAGGAAATCGTAAAGCGTCCGTTTTCTCTCACCCTGTTGTGCACTTCCTGCACCAAACTTTCATTAACGACCGAAGGACGCCCACTCCGTTGACCATCATACACATTTGTGCGGCCATCTTTAAATGCTCTCACCCACTCTCTTTCCATTCCATCACTCATAATGTTTTCTCCGTAAACTGCACAGATCTCCCTATGAATATCGATCGCTTTTAGGCCTTTAGCACTAAGAAATCTTACAACAGCCCGCACTTCACAGTCGGCGAGACTCATGATTATCGGAGGCATCTTAAACACTGAGTACACAACGCAAACAAGGAATAATCGGACTGTAATGGCGTCAGATTAAGGTACAGGCTTTCATGTAAAAATAAAATTATTGAGATACCTTAGCACGTTACTTACTTAAAAAACACGCCTCGTATTTATAAGCCAGTTGATGACGAGCAAAGCAGAGATTCACATATGACCACTCGCTGATTTTTGTGATTTTGGGTTAGAGTATGTGGCACCCCTTCATCCAATTTTTGAACCTTCCCATCGCATGTAAATGTCGCACTTTGGCAGAATGATCACTGTTGTCACATCTGACAGTTCTCGAGTACACTTAAGCCCATCACTGTTGATTAATGCGTTTAAATGATCTTCATCAAAACCCGAAGATCTTCCTGAACGTGAAGAGTACTAACGACAAAGCCATCCACCTTAAAACGAGAAAACCATTTTGTTGCCGTGTTCCGTCCAGTGGCATTATCACCATACACGGCGCAATTGTTTCTGGCTGCCTCTGTTGCTTTCACTTATCTGTTTAACTCAAACAGAAGAGAATGTCGAAAACGTCCCGATTCGTTCACTTGTCACTCCATTTTTCTAGCGTCTATAGCTCCACTCACTATATCCAAATGACAAAATGACAATATGTGAGCTCAAATAGCAACAGTGAACTACAAATTAAACTGTGACACTCGACAGATGAACACATAGCAACCGGAATACTAACATGCAAAACATAAACGCTATGAACTCATGCAGCCCACTGAAGATACCTTAGAGCAAGAAAAAAGGGAAACGCGGGTGGGCAAAATAATTTTAGTTGCAACAAGAAAGCCGGCCGCTGTGGCCGAGCGTTTCTAGGCGTTTCAGTCCGGAACCGCGCTGCTGCTACGGTCGCAGGTTCGAATCCTGCCTCGGGCATGGATGTGTGTGATGTCCTTACGTTAGTTAGGTTTAAGTAGTTCTAAGTCTAGGGGACTGATGACCTCAGATGTTATGTCCCATAGTGCTTGGAGCTATTTGAACCATTTGCAACAAGAAAAGGCGACTTTATTTACAAAAGAAGGAATAATATTGTTTTCTAGCTGGGATGGCATCTTCTACTTCGTCGTCCCTTGGTTTTCGTTTTAAGCAAGTCTGTATTCTCCTTCCTTCAAACCATTTTTAATTTCATTGATTGGGCTCCATGGAGTGTTCTGTGCACCACGACCAGATAATGGATATAAATGGAAGGAGAAACAGCAGTGGTCTTTTTTTTTTGTTTTATTATCCGCAAAATCGATTTTCGGTCACTTAGTGACCATCCTCAGTGCTGTAAGATAACAATTAAAATTGTTAGGCACTGGTATTAACAAGCTTAGAGCGATCACAGTTTATGTGATCGCTTTAAGCTTGTTAATACCAGTGCCTAACAATTTTAATTCTATCTTACAGCGCTGAGGATGGTCACTAAGTGGCCGAAAATCGATTTTGCGGATAATAAAACAAAAAAAATACGACCAATGCTGTTTCTCCTTCCATATTTAATTTCGTTTTCTTTGTTGTTAGCAATTTCCTACTCAGTGAGCACTCCACACCACTCAAATGACGTTGGAGTAGAATTTGCACATCAGCTGTCGCAAGGCGGTCGTCTCTTCTGAAGACAATTCGTGTTAACCTCTTCTTTGACGATGAAAAAGCGTAGACCTGTCCTACCGCTGCAGGTCACAGAGAGCTGTTGTGACACCATTCGCACACACGCACGGCTTTTCTACTTTCCTAGGTCAAAGAAAAACTGCAAAGGCCGCGACATGTAGATGCAATAATACCCTTCCCATAAGGACTGCCTGCCCACGCAAAGTAGCGCGTCTACACTCATCCGTGCTCAGCCAAGTGTGCCGAGGTCAGTCCCCGCTGACCTGGGAACACCGCAGACCTGTCCTGTCCCGTGCGGTCGCAGGTCACACAGACGTTGACGACGACGACACAGTCTTCCGCGTAGGCGGGCAGCATTCCCCGGGACGCCTTCCCCGGCGCGAACGCTGCAATTACTCCGTTGGCAGCGCATCAACGCGAGAATGGCGTTGCGTCAGCGTTAATAATCGTACCGTGAGAGCGTCTATTGAATATTTGAATTACGTTTAACCTCCAGTCGATCGTGAGCTTTCTCTGTTTGCCTAGGCGCAAGGATGATTGAGCCCAATTAACACCAAACTGCCAATTTCTAGTATTTATAAATTATTGCGAAATATTCAATTACTCGGCACAGTCAACGAATTTATATATCTTGTAGAATATATGTGAGTTTATCACGTAAGGTTTAGAGGTGCAGATGCACGTACATACCTTTCCTTTTTTTTTAGTTTTTCAGGGAAGCTTAAATGCAAATTACGATCCCTGCAGTTAATGCATGCGAGTATGCGCTACGTTTAACCTTATCTTTGTTCTGGACGGAGAAAAAATTATAAGTAACAGTCAACTACGCAGCAGCGCACTAGTGCAAGGATGGGCGCGTTTGTAAAAAGATCGATGCACGAAGCTTACAACAGCTGTCACCGTCACACCTTAGCAACAGATCTACCCGAGAACCCGGGAAAATTCTGGTCCTACGTAAAATTCCTAAGTGGGTCTATGGCTTCTGTCTAGTCACTCGTTGACCAGTCTGGTGTGGCAGTAGCAAAAGTAAAGCCGAAATTTTAAGTTTCACAATTAAGAAATCGTTCATGCAGGAGAATCGTACAAACATGCCGTCGTTTGACCACGGCGCAGCCTCCCTAAGGAGGACGTAGTAATAATCATCACTGGTGTAGAGAAACAAAGAGTTGAAAGCAAATAAGTCGCCAGGTCCTGATGGAATCCCAATTCACTTTTATCGCTATCAATTTATCGCTAATTTCTCGCCCGGCACTGACTCCCAGGCGACCGGAAGAAAGCGCAGGTTACTCCTGTAAATAAGAAGGATGTGCTGCAGAAGTCTAGAACATATTATGAGCTCGAATACAATAAATTTCCTAGAGACTAAAAAGCCTCTCCCCACCAATCAATACGGTTTTAGAAAGCGTCGCACGCTCGGAACTCATCTTGCTCTTATCTCATATGAGATCCTGTCCGATTCCTCAATCCTAAATTTCCGTGAAGCATTTGACACTGTGCCACACTGCCGACTATTAACGAAGGTAGTAGCATGCGGAGTAGGTTCCCAGGTATGTGAATGACACGAAGACTTATTAAGTAACAGAACGCTGTGTGTTGTGCGCGAGGTATCTTCAGGAGCGCCCCAGGGGAGCGTGATATGACCGCTGTTATTTTCTATCTACATCAATGATCTGGCAGGCAGGGTAAGCAGAAGTTTGCGGCTGTTTGCTGATGATGCTGTGCTGCATGCTAAGGGGTCGTCATTTAGTGACTGTAGGAGGGTACAAGATGGCTTAAGACCAGATTTCTGGTTCTGTGGTCAATGGTAGCTACATAAAAAAAAATGCAAGTTAATACAGGTGATTAGTGAAAGCAAAGCCATAATGTTAGACCACAGTATAAGCAGTGTGTTACTTGACATAGTTAGGCGTAATGTTGCAGAGCAATATGGAACGGAATGAGCATGTAAGGATTGCAGTAGGAAAGGCGAATGGTTGAGTTCGGTTTACTGGGAGAATTTTAGGAAGTTGTATTTCATCTATAAAAGACACTACATATAGGGCGCTATAGCGACTTATTCTTGAGTTCTGTTCGAGAGTTTGGAATCCGCACTAAGTCTGATTAAAGGAAGACACAGAAGCAATTCAGAGGCGGGTTGATAGATGTGTTAATGGTAGGTTCAAACATAGCACAAGTATTACGGAGATGCTTCAGGAACTCAAATGGGAATCACTGAAAGGAAAGCGACGTTCTTTTCGTGGAGAACTATTCAGAAAATTTAGAGAACGGCTGTACTGACGCTGCATACATTTCGCTTAAGGACCATGAAGATAAGATTAGATAGATCAGGGCTCGTACAGAGGCATATAGACAGTCGTTCTTCTTTCGCTGAGATGAAACAGGAAAGGAAATGACTAGTAGTGGTACAGGGAACCCTCCGCCACTCACCAAACGGTGACTTTTGGAGTATGTACGTAGATGTAAATGAGTTGATAAGTTAACCTGTCGTCGCAGGGGACTCGAACACGAACGTAGATGTCGAGCGGGACGAGATTTGTGACCTCATGAAGCGAAATTCCCCACTTAGAAGCAACTGTAAAATAGTTCTCGTTGTATTTACACAACTTGCTGAAAAAACGTGAACTAATGCTATGGAAGATCGCTTACTATGTCACATGCCGAACCGAATACACACAGCTTTCTGAAGCCGAAGGATCGTCCTTAGTAAACCACGTATTGTAACATGCATATTACGAAAATATATTGTTCCAACGCGTCGAAGCATTTCACATTCGTATTTGTTGCGATTGATAAAATGATATTTGGGAAAAAGTTACGTCAGTGGTTAAAAGTGGCACAATACCGCCGTCTGAAGGCGTCGTTTTACACTACCAAAATACTGGTGCGCCTCCATTTAAACAGTGTTTGAATTCAAAATGAATGGCGTGAAGGCAACAACGGTAAAAATAAAACTGTGAATTTATCAACAAATCATGTTTGAGTAACGTATCCTGTAGCGTACTGTTTTCATAATCTAGGGATCACAAATAGTCACAATTTCATTTGATCGTTCAGTCATGCTGCAACATCATTTTACCAAGGTGTTAGTTTAACATATCGGTGTTCTGACTGGACAGATACGGCTCGCTACGAATTCTTCTTGTGGTATCGACAGCTACACTAAAATCTACAACAAATATCTATAAATATTGTGCCCTTTCTTTGTGGTCGTCAGTCTTCTGACTGGGATGAGGCGGCCGACCGCGGCTTTCTCTCCTGTGCCAACCTTTTGATTTCAGAGTAGCTCTGGCACCCTTCATTTTCAGTTTTTTGTTGGATGTATCCCACTCTCCGTCTTCCTCGACAGCTTTTACGCTCTACAGCTCCCTCTAGTACCATGGTTGTTATCCCTGATGGCTTAACTAGTGTTCTGTCATCCTGTCCCTTCTTCTTGTCAGTATTTCTCACGAGTTCCTCTCCTCGCCGATTCTGCAGAGACCCTCAGCGTTTGAGCCACTTAAACTTCTACACCAATCCATACTAGTATACCTGAATTACTTCGATTCTCTTTTTTCTCTGATCTTCCCACAGTCCACGATTCCCTTCCATATAGACTGTATTCTCAAAATTTCTTCCTGATTAAGGCCTACTCGTAGACGTCTGTTTTGAGGAATGACCTCTTTGCCTTTGATACTCTGCTTCTTCTATTCTCCCTGCTTCGTACGTCGTGCGTTATTTTGCTTCCAAAGGAGAAGAATTCTTTCACTTTGTCTGCCTCGTGGTATCCAGTTTTGATGTTGGTAGATGATAAGCGTAATATCTGAAACCAGTTTAATCCATTTTTGGAAAGTAGGTAACGTGTAGTTATTAATTGGCAGTTATCTTAAGTGAACGGTGTCACAAATTCTGTAGGTGTGAATCAGCACGAATAGTCTATTATGATGTATAGCTTTTATTTATACAGACTTAGCTAAAGTAACTTTGTACCTTTACTCATTTTCTGTTTATAATTGTAAAACTAAATTCGTACCTTTACAAGTTCTGTAAGGGAGTGACACGACGATCCATGGCGTAACAGCGAAAGGTTATCACACTAACGAGGGAACTACCCGATCTCGAACGGTTGAAACCGAATGAAAAGGCTTTAAAGTACAGAGATGTGTCTCTTCCACCACACACAAAGTTTTTTAACTGTAAAACTATCGGTTTGTGAAATTAGGTGTTCGAAATTTAACGAATGTGGACGACAAAACTTAAGGATGAAAGTAGTTTTCTCACGATGCGTCACTGCCAAGTAACATACACTACTGGTCATTAAAATTGCTACACCATGAAGATGACGTGCTACGGGCGCGAAATTTAACCAACAGGAAGGAGATGCTGTGCTATGCAAATTATTAGCTTTTCAGAGCACTCACAGAAGTTTGGCGCCGGTGGCGACACCTACAACGTGCTGACAAGAGGAAAGTTTCCAACCGATTTTTCATACACAAACAGCAGTTGACCAGCGTTGCCTGGTGAAACGCTGTTGTGATGACTCGTGTAAGGAGGAGAAATGCGTACCATCACGTTTCCCACTTTGATAAGGGTCGGATTGTAGCCTATCGCGATTGCGGTTTATCGTATCGCGACAATACTGCTCGCGTTGGTCGAGATTCAATGACTGTTAGCAGAATATGGAATCGGTGGGTTCAGGAGGGTAATACGGAACGCCGTGATGGATCCCAACGGCCTCGCATCACTAGCAGTCGAGATGACAGGCATCTTATCCGTATGGCTGTAACGGATCGTGCAGCCACGTCTCGATCCCTGAGTCAACAGATGGTGACGTTTGCAAGACAACAACCATCAGCACGAACAGTTCGATGACGTTTGCAGCAGCATGGACTATCAGCTCGGAGACCATGGCTGTGGTTACCTTGACGCTACATCACTGACAGAAGCACCTGCATTGGTGTACTCAACGACGAACATGGATGCACGAATGGCATAACGCTATTTTTTCGGATGAATCCAGGTTCTGTTTACAGCATCATGATGGTCGCATCCGCGTTTGGCGAGATCGCGGTTAACGCACATTGGAAGCGTGTATTCGTCATCGGCATATTGGCGGATCACCCAGCGTGATGGTATGGGGTGCCAGTCTCGGTCACCTCTTGTTCACATTGACGGCACTTTGAACAGTGGACGTTACATTTCAGATGTGTTACGACCCGTAGGTCTCCCCTTCATTCGATCCCTGCGAAACCCTACATTTCACCAGGATAATGCACGACCGTATGTTGCAGGTCCTGTACGGGCCTTTCTAGATACAGAAAATGTTCGACTGCTGCCCTGGCCAGCACATTCTCCAGATCTCTCACCAATTGCAAACGCCTGGTCAATGGTGGCCGAGCAACTGGCTCGTCACAATACGCCAGCCACTACTCTTGATGAACTGTGGTATCGTGTTGAAGCTGCATGGGCAGATGTACCTGTACACGCCCTCCAAGCTCTGTTTGACTCAATGCCTAGGCGTATCAGGGCCGTTGTTACGGCCAGAGGTGGTTGTTCTGGGTACTGATTTCTCAGGATCTATGCACCCAAATTGCGTGATAGTGGAATCACATGTCTGTTCTAGTATAATACAGTTGTCCAATGAATACCCGTTTATCATCTGCATTTCTTCTTGGTGTAGCAATTTTAATGGCCAGTAGTGTAGCTCGATGAAACTTGGACCAAACATGGAAAGAACTGTTACAGTACAGTACAAAAGGAAACTGAAAGATATACGCAAGGGGTAAAGAAATAACAGTTTCATTGAAATACAGTAATTACACTGAAGTCATTGCTAAGCATAATGGTCCCCTGGACATTATAAAAGGCAGCACATGATACCGCATAGGGTCTGTGATCATCACGAACGGCGCTGCACGCTCTACAATGTGCTCCTCACGACGTCCCCAAGTATGCTAAGGAGTTCTTGTAGCAGGGCGTTCCATTCCTATACCAGCGAGTTTGTCAACTACTGAATGTAGGAGGTGCTTATGGACATGCTGCAGTACGTTTTCCCAAGGGATTCCACACGGGCTCGGTGGGTTTTATGTCGGGAGAAGGGGCAGGCTAGTCCATTCAGCGAATGTCCTCCCGTTCCGAGAGCTGCCTCACCCGCGCTGTTCGGTGCTGTCGTAGCTAGTCATCCACAAACCTGAAGTCAGGGCCGAGTGCACTTATGAAAACTCGAATACGGGCAAGGAGCACAGTGTCATAATTACGACGGTGAGTGTACAGTGTTCAAAGATTTGGAGGCTAGTACACCCACGTAACATAATGGCTCCCCACGCCATAACACATGGACCACCTAAACGACCACGTTCGACAATATTCCTAGATGCGTTACGTGTTCCCACCTCACACCATATGAGGGTAGGCTCAGCATTCTCGAAAATGATCGTTTTGGTGGTCCACATATTGGGAGAGCTTGTCCTGCTCATTCCCCGCGGTGTAACACCTATTGAGTGCGTGTGAGATGCCTCGGAGAGACGTAATGCTCCATTCACATGCACCAACGACCATCAACCACAGTGGTGGAGGAGTGGTACGCGCTATCACAAGAACGCCTTACCAGCTTTGTGCCAGAGTGGGAGGATGTTGAAGAGCATGTATCGCCTTCAGTGAATAACGTATATGCTGCACGTTAGCGCTAAGTATAACGCCCTCACAACTAACGTTACCCTCTGGGACAATTTTTGTATTTGACCGTGTTTTTACCTAATGGATTTTCTGACTACGGTAGTTAACAGAAAGTGAAAGTAGCAAAGTTCACGTAAATGAAACACTAAACGGTCGCCAGCCTAATTAGGCATGATACTTTGTGTGATGTCGTCAGTCATACGACCACACCGCCGCAGCTTCTCGCGCACGGGGTTCCGGTTTCGATTCCCGGCGGGGTCAAGGATTTTCTCTGCCTCGAGATGACTGGGTGTTGTGTGGCTTTCATCATCATTTCATCCTCAATCACTCGCAAGTCGCCGTAGTGGCGCTAAAGAACTTCTGGAGCGGCGGCCGAACCGCCCCGCGAGGGGTCTCCCGGCCACCAATGCCATACGCTCATTATTATTATCATTATTATCATTACCACCGCCTGAGAGATCGATCCGCCGGATGCGATTCTCTCGATGAACGGAACAGAAGAACGGCTGTGTTAGCCAAAGAGTACACAGCCAGTCGCAGTACTTACGCTCGCCGCGAGGCTCCGCTAGGCCACTTCATGTGCAGCAGGAGAGTAGTGCAGTTGTGGCAGTCTACAGTTCGTAGCCGCGCTCAGTGGTCAGCCAGCGCCGATGTTAGTCATCGTCTGCAGCTCAGTCATTGCTGCCATCAAGTCTTTGTAGCCAGTTCCAAGTTAGTCTTCAAATTCACCGGATTCGACATTCAAGATTGTTGTTGTTGTTGTGGTCTTCAGTCCTGAGACTGGTTTGATGCAGCTCTCCATGCTACTCTATCCTGTGCAAGCTTTTTCATCTCCCAGTACCTACTGCAACCTACATCCTTCTGAATCTGCTTAGTGTATTCATCTCTTGGTCTCCCTCTACGATTTTTACCCTCCACGCTGCCCTCCAATACTAAATTGGTGATCCCTTGATGCCTCAGAACATGTCCTACCAACCGATCCCTTCTTCTGGTCAAGTTGTGCCACAAACTTCTCTTCTCCCCAATCCTATTCAATACTTCCTCATTAGTTATGTGATCTACCCATCTAATCTTCAGCATTCTTCTGTAGCACCACATTTCGAAAGCTTCTATTCTCTTCTTGTCCAAACTATTTATCGTCCATGTTTCACTTCCATACATGGCTACACTCCATACGAATACTTTCAGAAATGACTTCCTGACACTTAAATCAATACTGGATGTTAACAAATTTCTCTTCTTCAGAAACGTTTTCCTTGCCATTGCCAGCCTACATTTTATATCCTCTCTACTTCGACCATCATCAGTTATTTTGCTCCCCAAATAGCAAAACTCCTTTACTGCTTTAAGTGCCTCATTTCCTAATCTACTTCCGTCAGCATCACCCGACTTAATTAGACTACATTCCATTATCCTTGTTTTGCTTTTGTTGATGTTCATCTTATATCCTCCTTTCAAGACACTGTCCATTCCATTCAACTGCTCTTCCAAGTCCTTTGCTGTCTCTGACAGAATTACGTCATCGGCGAACCTCAAAGTTTTTATTTCTTCTCCATGAATTTTAATACCTACTCCGAATTTTTCTTTTGTTTCCTTTACTGCTTGCTCAATATACAGATTGAACAACATCGGGGAGAGGCTACAACCCTGTCTTACTCCCTTCCCAACCACTGCTTCCCTTTCATGTCCCTCGACTCTTATAACTGCCATCTGGTTTCTGTACAAATTGTAAATAGCCTTTCGCTCCCTGTATTTTACCCCTGCCACCTTTAGAATTTGAAAGAGAGTATTCCAGTCAACATTGTCAAAAGCTTTCTCTAAGTCTACAAATGCTAGAAACGTAGGTTTGCCTTTCCTTAATCTTTCTTCTAAGATAAGTCGTAAGGTCAGTATTGCCTCACGTGTTCCATTGTTTCTACGGAATCCAAACTGATCTTCCCCGAGGTTGGCTTCTACTAGTTTTTCCATTCGTCTGTAAAGAATTCGTGTTAGTATTTTGCAGCTGTGACCTATTAAGCTGATAGTTCGCATTCAAGATTATTTAGTTCTCTATGTTTGCTGGTTTGTACAAAAAGCTATCTACTGATAACCACTTTGTAGTTCGTTCGTTAGTTGTGTGTATCCACTGCACTGTTTAAAAGGAGCATTAATGGAAGTCTCTTCAGCAACCCATGTTCATTTTTCTTTAAACTTAATGTTTCAAAGTGATGGCTCTCTATCTTCCACCATAAGATTACTAGAGATTAATTCGTCAGTGCAAGATTTGTGACTTGTAAATTATGTCATTCTACAGACGCTTAGTCTATCGCGTCTTCTATAATTGTCAACCAACTGATCATGGAATACAGCAGAGTTAAGTAATAAATAATTTCTTATTTTGTACTCCTGCTAATTAATTGTGTTTTCCTGTTGTAGCTACCAAACAGTCTTGGCATCGTAGTACCCACGTTTCCACCTCCTTGGCTACCTCATATTTCCCACCTCATGTTAATGGACTCGATTATGGTGGAAGATCGAGAGCCGTCACTTTGAAACATTAAGTTTAAAGAAAAATGAACATGGGTTGCTGAAGAGACTTCCATTAATGCTCCTTTTAAACAGTGCAATGGATACACACAACTAACGAACGAACTACATACTGGTTATCAGTAGATAGCTTTTTGTACAAACCAGCAAACATAGAGAACTAAATAATACTTCACTCATAGTAATAAAAGTTACTATTGCAATCATTAATTAATTCAGTACTAAATAAATATTAAAATGTTACTAAAGACACACTGGACTGAAATTGGGCATGGAAAGAGTTGTGATTTCAGCTAACACATACATATTTATTATGCCTTCATTATTAGCAATGCCACACATTTCTTGTAATAGCAACAAAAAAAATCTTTAGTTTGACTTTCTCATAGTGGAAAAGAATATAGTGGGGGGGGGGGGGGCGATAAACTGTCATTTACTCTATAGCTAAATTCTGTGACTGTTTCAGAGGCATCTGCATTACACTAATGTGGATTTCTAACCCCACTTGAATTTGTTTATATTTTAACACTATATAGCAATTTACTCAATTAATATTTTCAAATAAAACTTCAGAAATTAGTTCCTAGTAATAGTCACAACAAAGTTAAGTTTCATGAAAGCTCATAGTATATGCCTGTTCCATTACCTGTGAAGCAGTTAGTTTAACTAGCAACATTTATACACTTTAACACTGAAACTTTGGCACATTCAAATTAGAAGCAATTCAATGGTTATTCAGAACAAGGATACTCGGTCTTTAGCATGTTTAGGATAGGTTCCTGTATAGGTTTCATGATCAGAGCAATTTCAAAGTTCAAACACATATTTTTATCACTGAAATTGCTATTGAAAGAAACACACACAAATATACTGGTCCATACTGAAATACATATCTGATTTTTTGAAGTTAGTGGAGCAGTGGATCAATAGTGGTGGCAAGCACGTGGCGGCTATCTGGTCTCACCTCTAGCTATTTAAGGCTCTTTTCAGATTTCTTGTTGGTGACGTATTAATCATTTCAGAGCCATTCCATAATACAAGACCACCATATTACAGCGAAAACCACATCAGAGGCAATTTCAACATAAATCGGCTTCCGAATGCCGCACTTGGCACCTGCGGTGTTGACTGTACAACTGCTGGCCACTGACCGCGTAATGTGCTCTCTCTCTCTCCCTCTCTCTCTCTCTCTCTTACGGCCCAGATCGACCGCCAAATCCACCTTTTCCCGCGCGCCAAGCCCCTTCTGCAGCGGAGGGGATTCCCCACACCATTTCTTTTATGTAATACAACGTCCCTAAGTATGAACCAGTATTCAGAGTACAATTTCTCTTTTACGAGCATACATATTTTATAAAGTTTCATTATTTTAAACATTATTAAGATTTTATACTATATACTTCATAAACTCTCACATCCCTCTGACAATTCAAAAATCTTAACTAGTACAGAACAATCACGTCAAAGTTACCTACACATCATTACATAGCATGACATACTTACTATCGATAATGGTGTTACAAGTGATGATGACGCAACCTGTTAAGAACCATGTCCAACCGTTTGTAATGCCCAGCGGACGATCGTGAACCGCTGAGACTTCAGAGTAATTATTTTCTTTGAATTCTCATTGTCTATTTACCTTGAGTACGATGCTGTAGAAATTCATATTAAGTATGGTTCAAAATTCACCGAGCTATGTAACTTGGCAGCGATTCATTATATAGGAGTTACTTTCGTCATTACGTTTTGCACACCAGTTTACTACAAACACAGAAGTCTCTGCAGAAAGAGTACCATGTAAGAGGCAGTTATGACCAGTGGATTCACTAGAGTCAAAAACGCATTATTTGTCAAAAAAAATGACTACTTGGAGCAAATACGTTAACACATGCAAAACTTGCAGAGTCTTATTTTCCAAAGCAGGACTCTCGTTTGTCACTGAAGCGAAAATGAAGTGATTAAAACGCAGCGGAATGCCACAGTTCTTGCAAATGCACGGTCCAGGCACATTAATGTGACCACCTATCAAGAGCGCTGACCGCTACGAGACGTGCAGAAAGAAAGTGAGTTTCTGAAAGGTACAGACAGGAATGTGGTGCCATGCCGACTCCGTTGCCGTGGCGGCCCCACAGAGTATCGACTGGGTTTAAATCCCAGAAACTTGGTGGCCAGGGAGTATGCTAAACAGGTGTAATTCGAACCACGCACGCACACTGCGAGCTGTGTGATTCGTTGCGTTGTCCCACCGGCACATGCAGCCATGGCGAGGAAAAACAAACTGCATGTGAGGATGTATATGGTCCACAAGGGTTGACACATACTTGTGTCGATCCATTGTGCCTTGTAGAATGACGAAATCACCCAGGGAATGCTATGAAAACATTTCCCAGACCATATAGCTCCTGCCTCCGGCCTGGAGCTTTCCGGCGATTGTTGCAGGATGTTTCAGATGTTTCACGCCCGATGATGCCTAAAACGACATTTATCTGGAAAGGCCATCTGTCACCACTCACTGGACGTCCAGTTACAGTATTAGCAAGCATATTCCAGCCTTCGTCGCCGATGAGCAGCAGTCAGAATGGGTGCAAAGTTCATTGAACGGTCGTTGAGAACATACTGTTGGTAGCTCCTTCGTTCATCTGGGGGTGTCAGTTGCTCAACAGTTGCACGTCTATTCGCCCGTACGCATCTCCACGACCGTTAATCACCCCTGACATCTACGGCTCGTGGCGCATCACAGCAGCCTCGGCGCCGGTTTTGGATAGCGCCCTTTTGCCATGCACAGTACACTTTAACCATGGCCGCACACGAACATTTTTCAAACTTCGCTGTTTCCCGGAACGGTCCCTCCCTTGCCCCGAAAGCCAATGATCATTCCTTTTTTTGGAGTCACATAAATCGCTCCTTTTGCGCAATACAATAGCAACTGCACTGCTTTCCTATTCCCCTATATGCTTTATAAATCCTCCACTGCTAGTGATACCACCCGACGTCTGTGAGTGGGTACTCCACGTTCGCTTTGGACGTAGGCGTGGGTCAGATTAATGTGATTGTACCTTCCTTTGACGTGGAGAATGTGATCACTGTGGCTATTGATACTGTACTATTGGTGTACGGATACACAAAAAACGATATACCAAGTACACCGTTGCCTAGGCAAGTGCTTACACTGTTCCATTTCGCTGTGTTTTCATCACTGTACTGAAACTTCTCACGCGTAGTGAGTAATCCCATGCGATTTGAAACGACGGAAGATCACTCCTGTTTGCAAAAGTGTAAAACAACGGATGTACAATATTTATATTCGCCACTAACATCTGTCTTTTGTCGATAAATGTAAATGTCGTGTGACTAGGCCTCCCATCGCCTAGACGGTTCGCCGGGTGCAAGTCTTTCGATTTGACGCCACTTCAGCGACTTGGGCGTCGATGGGGATGAAATGATGATGATTAGGACAACACCGTCCCTGCGCTTAGAAAATCTCCGACCCAGCCGGGAATCGAACCTGGACGCTTAGGATTGACATTCTGTCGCACTGACCACTTCTTTTTTTTTCATTTTGTTCGGCATTGTTCGTTGCGTTTGGTCTGGGCTGACGTCACAAGACATCCGTTCAAGTTGATCGTTGATTTCTTTACTCAGTTTTTTTTATTTATTTATTTTTTATTACAGAGTGCGAGCAGCCCTCTGACCGAACACGCTGAGCTACCGTGCCGGCAGTACCACTCAGCTACCGGAGGCGGCCTCTTTTGTCGATGCCTGTAGGGTATCTTAAGCTCGAAGATTATCCTTGAAGAAAACATGTTTCTGCCCTTGATCAACTTTGGTTCAAGAAAAACCACTCGTGTGAATAACAGTTCGCTATATTCAAAGACAATAGACGCCGATGATAAAGGCTTTCGACACTGTACCGCATTGTTGACTGATATATATATATATAGGGGGCGTTCAAAAAGAAACGAACCGGAGGTATAAATACAGATACCAGTACCTGCATGTTAGAAGTATTGACCCTGGCTGTTGAGACACTTGTCCCACTGTGACACAAGGCGGCATGGCTGTCTCGTAAAATTCCTGGGACTGTGATATGAACCAGTTCCGTACGTACAGCTGTACATTGTCGTCCGAGGTGAAGGTTATGCTGACATTCTTCTATGACCAAGATGGCCCCCTTCTGATTCACTTCCTGCATCACAAGCAACAGTGAATGCCCAGCGTTACTCGCAAACCTTGACCACCCTTCGCCAAGCGAACAAATCAAAACGGCCAGGCAATCTCACCCGTAGGGTCATTCTGCTCCAAGACAATGCAAAGCCTCATGCGCCAACACAGTCGCGGCACTCCTGCAGAAATTCAAATGGGAGGTTCTCGGCCATCCTCCATACAGTCCGGACACCTATCCCTGTGATTACACCATTTCCGGTCCCTTTAAAAAGGCTCTGAAGGGCAAACGATTCACCTCGGACGACGACGTCCAGCTGTACATGCGGAACTGGTTAACATCGCAGCCCCAGGTTTCTTATGAGGCAGCCATTCCCCGCCTTGTGTCGCAGTGGGACAAGTGTCACAACAGCCAGGGTCAATACTTCTAACATACAGGTATTGGTTTCTGTAATTATGCCTCCGTTTCGTTTCGAACGCCCCTTATATGATACCATCATTTGTAATACCTTCACAGGTACGTTATTAGCTCGAAGAATTTTTTATTTAATGGAACCCAGTACGTTATACTGGACCCTAAATATTCATCACAACTATATCATCAGGAGTGATCTAAAAAAAAAGAGTAATAGAATCGTAAACGTTCTCAAAATACAAAAATTATTCAGCAGGTAAGATGTACTTGCAATGCTAGACTTTTTGTTGACTATAAATGATAGCCGATGAGCTGTATGAAGATAAGTAATGAGAGAAAATTTTATGAGATGAAATTAGTAAGTGCGAGCGTCGACTACTTCTGCTTGTGGTTGGAAAGTGGGAAATACAGATTTCACGTATGAAAAGTAGGGCATATCTAAAGTAGCAGCACTAAAGTGATCAATGCCTGTAGGTGTCACGAATGTAGGAAAAATGCTATAGCAATTTACTATACTAGTAAGATTATATTGGAAATTATGATGTGAGAACTAAGATTGCGGTAGTAATGTTAACACAACCTAATATTTATTGGATCGATATACTTTCTCCAGTGTCACAATTTAGACCTCATTATCCGGTGGCGCCATTATCTGATATGCCAATGTTGCAGATTGTATTCTGCATTTATTATAAAGTCTATAGCTGAAGGGACATTTACAGAAAATTCAAGTTGTAATATAAGAGTAAGATACAGTAGTCATAAACATGATTTACACAGCAGCAATAACCCGGTGCTTACATGTTCGAAGTACACAAAAATTGTACCATTTGTATTAAAAGAGGAAATAAACTCGCACTGAGGATGCCGCAACTACGATGAAACCTTTTTGGTTATACTCAAACATACAACTGTGCTAATCCTATTTTATGCGAGCAAGGACGTAAACCTAAAACAACGCAGAAAAACAGCTCTAAGATCACATTTTGCATGATGTGAAACGCTCCCTAAGTTTTGAAGAAGTAGAAAATGGCTAGAAAAGAGTTGAACTGGTATAAGATGTTGATTCGGATATCTGGATACTCTATGCAGTATTCAAACAGTTTTGAAAGCTTTTGGACCGAACGACATTTCAGTCGATTGATTGCACACAGTGATTAATTGATGTGGAAATAAATTACTGTCCAGCAGAATCAAACGAATTTCAAACGAAATGACCGGTTTTGGTCGGCAGCGGCCACTCTCAGATCATAAAACGATTGCCGTGATTCACTCCCACCTCCACGGAAACAACATTTCAGATTTGAAAGCATGGACGTGACGTGGATACTAACTTCAGAGTTAATGAGTAGCTCCCCGCTGAAATATATGTTCACCGTGCAACACAAATGAAAATTTTGCCTGAGGATAGGTGTTCACTCGACGTAATAACGACTTGTATTCTTGCACAACTAACCATGACGGTGTCTCGCTGATGGAGACTAAGTTATTAGATTTCAGAAGCAGTTACTGAGCATCGCTTGTCCGTCCTCACCGCCAAAGAGCACATCCATTAAAATTTGCCAGACAAGTTGTTCCAACAGCTCTTTAATACACCTGACTAGACCGTAGGTGCTAGGGATGAAAATGAGAAACAAAACCGTAGCGTAAAATTATTTCACATTTGATTTCCTCTCTCAGTTTCGAGCCGTGACCTTTCGGAATTTATTCCGGCCTTTCTATTTAATTTATGCCCGACTGCGTCGGTAATTCAAGGACGTGTCAGACACGCGTCGCCGGCGGTTTGGCGCGGCCTCGTAAATCCGGCGTGAACAGCCCGCTGCGGGGCACCGCCGAGGCGCGCTCACAGTGCCGAGCTGTAACACGTGTGGTCCGGCTACCAGGGAACCACCGGCCAACACGTGAGTGGCACGTGTCTGGGCCACACTCACTCACAAGGAGACCACAAGACGAATCCCCCAAGTTGCTGACTGGATCAAAATCTTCCACCAAGTCCCTCATTAGTTATTGTGCGATGACACGATCGAGTAAAGCTGATGATAGGAGCGAAACCATCCTCAATGTATCTCGTTAATCTCTGTGCGGTCGATGGAATAAAGTTGATAATTGGATCTGAACCTTCAAACCGGGTCTCTCGTTAGTGAAACTTCCTATCAGATTAAAACTGTGTGCCGGACCGAGACTCGAACTCGGGACCTTTGCCTCTCGCGAGCAAGTGCTCTACCAGGAAGTTTCATATCAGCGCACACTCCGCTGCAGAGTGAAAATCTCATTTTGGAAACATTCTCCAGGCTGTGGCTAAGCCATGTCTCCGCAATATCCTTTCTTTCAGGAGTGCTAGTCCTGCAAGGTTCTCAGGAGAGCTTCTATAAAGTCTGGAAGGTAGGAGATGAGGTGCTTGTGGAAGTAAAGCTGTGAGCACGGGACGTGAGTCGTGCTTGGGTAGCTCAGTTGGTAGAGCACTTGCCCGCGAAAGGCAAAGGTCCCGAGTTCGAGTCTCGGTCCGGCACACAGTTTTAATCCGCCAGAGAGTTTCATATCAGTGCACACTCCACTGCAGAGTGAAAATCTCATTCTCTCTCGTTAATCATTGTGCGGTGGATCAAGTGAAGATGATTGGATTGTGCCGCGCGGGATTAGCCGAGCGGTCTTTGGCGCTGCAGGCATGGACTGTGCGGCTGGTCCCGGCGGAGGTTCGAGTCCTCCCTCGGGCGTTTGTGTGTGTGTGTATTTGTCCTTAGGATAATTTAGGTTAAGTAGTGTGAAAGCTTAGGGACTGATGACCTTAGGAGTTAAGTCCCATAAGATTTCACACACACATGATTGGATCGAGACCTCCTTCCCAGTGTCATTAATCAGCGATCGATCGATCGAGTAAAGCTTATAACTGGATCGAAACCTTCTACCAAGTGTCTTTAATCAGTGTGTCGTAGATCGAGTAAAGTTGATGACCGTATCGAAACGTGCCACCAATTCTCGAGTGGTCGATCGAGTAAGGTTGGTGACTGGATCGAAATCTTCCATGAGTAAACCTTCCAAGAGTCTCTCATTAATCGCTGTGTTGTCGATCGAGTAAAGCTGATGATAGGAGCGAAACCATCCACAAAGTCACTCGTTAGTCACCGTGCGGTCTATCGAGTAAAGATGACATTGGATCGAATGTTTCTAACAAGTCGCTCGTTAACCAGTGTGCGGACGGTCGAGTGATACGGATGACTAGATCTCTCGTTAATCAGTGTACGGTAGATCGAATCAGAATAAAACAGCTGAAATTTCTAACTTCTTCATTCAACAAAAACACTCACTCACGAAACCACGTTACGATACTACCTATAGACAATAGACGATGTCGTTATACTGAAACCAACATATCGATCAGCTGACTAATGGCATCGTACATTTACAGACAACGTCTGTGGCACTGTTCATTTCATCTTCCTCTTAACTGTAGAATTTTCAGTAATGATTCGTTTATTACCAATGCTGAAATCTGATGCATTGTTTGATAAGGAAGTAATATTTCGTTCCATAGCTAAAGTTATTTTAAGAAAACAAAAAAATTTCTGAACATATTTTCTGAAGTTTAAGATGTGTAATATGGTGATTCTCAGACAGAATGGCGAACATTTTCACATGATAGAATGTTAATATCTAATTCACTGCAAGAGTTTCTTTTCTTGATATTGTGTCGGTATCTGTACTGAATTAAGTAAAAGCTATAAAATATAAATGATTGTTTTGTGTAAAAATGGACATTATAGGTAGAAATGGGTGTATTTTTTTTATATAAGCAGAAAAAATATTTCAAATAGATTGTTGACAAATTGTCAGTAAGCTGAATTCTTACTATCACATATGTGGTGTCTGTTCTTTTGGACATGTCTGAAAGAACAAACATCACACACACTCGTACAATATTGATTTACACGCCTTGACGAGATTTCATAAGATCCCCGGTGTGAATGCGCACTAGGTCCGACCTCTTGCGGAAATCCCGATAAATGTTGCGAGCAATGAGGATGGTGGACAGGGGAGCGCTTAGGAAGTAGTGTGCGACAAGTTGCGCGTTTTGGTTTCACCGGAAGCGTGTCGAATAACCGAAGTTGTTAAGGCGACCGCTCGCATAAAGCGGGTAATGTGGGTTTGAGTCACGATCCAGCACAAATTTTCACTTGTCACCATTGAATTGTTTCAATACCAATGGCTAACATCAGTATTTCTTTCATCATAAGAGTCTTCTACCAAACTGGTTTCTCGTATTTTTCTCCCGCAGAACTGAATGACCTACAGTGCAACAAAACCATGAATTCACTGAAGAATAGTATTTCTGTCATTTGGGTAAAAATAAAAAAAAATGCTGTCAACATAGTGGTTCAAACTACTTGTTACCCTTTCACCTGGCCAAATGTGAAAGCGGTAACTACACATTGATACTGAGAATTTCGGAAAATGAGGTTAACTGTACTGCTAAATGTGTAATACTAATACAGCAAATCCCTGGAGTGTTAAAATCAGTGCTTAATTTCAGATATGAATGAGAAAAAATTGTAATTTATAGCTCCACTTCACTTAGAGCGTAATGACAGGAACTCAGGTTTTTTCGTAACGATGCAAAACGGTATGAAATGTACGGAGTTCGTAAGGTCGGCAGTAGGGAAAAGGAATGGTGAACTTCGGTTTATTTGGAGTATTCTGAGAAAGTGTACTTCATCTACAAAGCAGACAGGGTACAGAACACCAATGCGATCCATTCTTTGCGAGAGGAGCGGGGAAGGTAATGGGAGAAAAAAAATGGCTCTGAGCACTATGGGACTTAACATCTGAGGTCATCAGTCCTCTAGAACTTAGAACTACTTAAACCTAACTAACCTAAGGACGTTATACACATCCATGCCCGAGGCAGGACTCGAACCTGCGGTCGCGCGGCTCCAGACTGAAGCGCCTAGAACCGCTCGGCCACGTCGGCCAGCTAACGGGAGAAAGGCTCCGCTAAAAGTTATCTGTTTAAAATGATTTCAGCGAAAGTGGTTCTGCATGATGGTTGTGGTTTTAATGTAAAATTGTTTGTTAGATGTTAAACTCTTGGCTTCCTATTTAGGAATCAGACTTACATGCTGATAGCTTGCGTAATGCTAACCGTTGACGAAATTCAGGTGCGAGAATGCATATATAAATGTAGCTGCGAGAATCCTAAGAAAATCATGCCCTATCAGAAACGTATTGTTATCACAAAATCTGATGACGAACTTTGATGAAAAACTGATTACTTAGAAAGTAAAGTTTGTCCCTGAAAATTTAATTAAAGAAAGAATCTGTTTCCTACACAGCTTGACTTACCTGGGAGGCACTGGAGAACGCCGTGCAAACTGCTCTCGTAGCAACAGCGCGTTTCGATAACAGAGCTGCAAAATCTAACTACTAGAGATACGCTAACAAAGGTCCAATGCGTTCTCTAAAAACATTGCTATCATTCTCGGTCCATAATTTTTGTTAATGGTTTTCAATAAATTGTAAATTAATTAACCTTTGGGATGTGGACGATAATCCGGTTTAAACGTACCCAATAGCAATCTCATTTTACTAGACTTGATAACATTTAATGAAACCTCAATAATGTGAAATAACGTAACTATAATCGAAGAATTACAATAACTAACCTTCACATGTATAATCTTTCCTTAAACAAAATTCCAAAATGTAGTTCTTAAAATCATTTCTCTCACAAGGATCTATAGATCCCAACAACAACAAAAAATGAAAAGCAAAAAGATTCCTGATCTGTATGATGAACCAAAAACACTGCTACAGTAATAATCCCCTGCTGAAAATAAAACAAACTTAATCGTTGCCCGTAATCCACTCTTCACTAAGAATATAATCAAAATGAATTCTGTTTTCTCCACAGTAAATCTGCCATTAAAACGTAATATAAATCCTAATAATCTCCATTGTTTGCTGCTTACTGCTAATAAACTAAAACCCGACCGGTCACATTTAACACCGAAGCTCAACTGTCTGTGTCCTCTCCTCTTCTCGAAATCAACAGACATATCAAGAGTAAAGATCACCTTTAACTCATTTCTGTGCAGCGCATCTTCTCTGCCAAGGCTGCACTCACATGTCTAAGTAATTCAAACCTTACAAGGGCGATTCCATATACCCAAAACAAGAAAAATTCCTATGAAAATTTGTACACACTCCTTTCACGCCATGCACCCTATGCTGGCATGTAGTGTATGCATGTAGATGTAGATGTAAATGTGGAAGTGTAAAAAATTGCGTTTCACCTTTTCAAATAATTAGGGGTGGGGGTGCACATGTTTTGAAACACTAGCCACCCATCCCACTTCATCCTAGAATAAGCTTATTGATTGAGAAACACCCGTACAAAGCTAGTTACTGAACCGAAAAATAAATTTATAACCCATTGGTGCATTTTGCAAAGTGTCAGAATCAACTTAGAACTCGAGGTGACAAGCGGTAGGGAATGAGGCTTTGTGTGGTAAAATGTGAAAGATAGTGTTCTACAGAACTAATTGAGGAGACGATAGCGCATTTCACAATTTGTAATTGCGTGGCAGAATTCTACAAATATTCAGAAGTCCCTCTATGTGTCAATCAACAATGGAGTCCAAGAATTCTGACTTATACTCTAATTCACTGACATAAACTGCCCCAGTCACATCCTGCTATACAAGGCCTATCATAAATAGTTTTAAAATCATTGCGGTCTGCTCCTCATAAGATAAAAATCGATATAAATTGAAGTGTCGGCAGAAGTGCCAACACCGTGTTGTTTGAGGAAGCCGAAATGCACGCTATAAGCTCACGCAGGATGGCGTGAGGTCTGAAACAGGATACGTAATGAATGCTATAAAGAAAAGTACGTAGCTGCTGGAATACTTAACTTTAATCCACAATTGGGGAACATTGGCCTTGTTGATACAGTATTATCATTTCAATATAACTTGGTGATGGCGCCTTGCTAGGTCGTAGCAATTGACTTAGCTGAAGGCTATGCTATTTATCTTCTCGGCAAATGAGAGAGTCTTCGTCAGTGTCTGTTGCTAGCTACGTCGGCTGTACAACTGGGGCGAGTGCTAGTAAGTCTCTCTAGACCTGCCGTGTGGCGGGGCTCGGTCTGCAATCACTGATAGTGGCGACACGCGGGTCCGTCGTATACTAGCGGACCGCGACCGATTTAAAAGGCTACCACCTAGCAAGTGTGGTGTCTGGCGGTGACACCACATAAATAATGTCCGAAAATCTTGCTTTTTTCAGGATTTTTAACGAAATTTGATGATCAACTCATTTCCTTAGACAATTGAGTCATATTTTTCATACCCGCGCATGAGTATTATAAAAACGTATGTCTCTAAGGAAAGCGTTTCTGAAGAAGAGAAATTTGTTAACATCGAGTACAGATTTAAGTGTCAGGAAGTCATTTCTGAAAGTATTAGTATGGAGTGTAGCCATGTATGGAAGTGAAACATGGACGATAAATAGTTTGGACAAGAAGAGAATAGAAGCTTTCGAAATGTGGTGCTACAGAAGAATGCTGAAGATTAGATGGGTAGATCACATAACTAATAGGAAGTATTGAATAGGATTGGGGAGAAGAGAAGTTTGTGGCACAACTTGACCAGAAGAAGGGATCGGATGGTAGGACATGTTCTGAGGCATCAAGGGATCACCAATTTAGTATTGGAGGGCAGCGTGGAGGGTAAAAATCGTAGAGGGAGACCAAGAGATGAATACACTAAGCAGATTCAGAAGGATCTGGTTGCAGTAGGTACTGGGAGATGAAGAAGCTTACACAGGATAGAGTAGCATGGAGAGCTGCATCAAACCAGTCACAGGACTGAAGACTACAACAACAACAACATGTCTCTATGTAAGTGTGTGTGTGTGTGTGTGTGTGTGTGTGTGTGTGTGTGTGTGTGTGTGTTCCACATCTCCTCCTAAACCACTGGGCCGATTTCAACCGAATTTGGTGCACATATCCTTTAGGACGGGCAGTAATCACTGTGGGGGTTAGAACCACCTGCTTATCATAGTTTAGCACATATGGCGTTATAAACACTGACAATGCCGCATCATACATGTTTAAATTTATTCCTTCCTTGTTACCAAATCTGTTCACAACATATTCACAATATATTATTGTACGACATATTGTTCAAGAGATAAGACGTCATAAACACTGAGACACGTTGAAAAAGATGCGGCGTAATGCATGAAGTTTTAATACATTTATTCTTCACTACTAAGACACTTGCTACAGTCGAATCAACTTATGGAAATCCCTGATATCTGGCAGCGCTTTTGACAGCTTTCAACTTCGTAGCGCAAACGGCTGTAGGCGAAAATAATAGCTGCCTATGAAGAGGCTTTACCATAGAGATATTTACAAAATCGGGTGGATCATGTTTTTTAATTTGGATACTGTACTTATACATTTATAGATTATGCATATTTCTTTGTTCGACTGTTTCATAATTTCGAACGTGATTAACTTCTCATGGTTGGGATTGACAGTCATATAATATTTCTGAAGACATCATAGTCGCCGTAAACTGTATAAAATGATGTCTTTTAAGAAATTTCTAATGTGTTTTTACGTATACATGGAAATGGAATTCTTTCGATACTTGAGTACAAACACAAATCATTTTTTGTTTTAGTTTCTAATAGATAAATGACACATTGAATACCGGTCAATACCGGAATCGTCAGCCAGTTTTCGATGAAAGTCAGTCTGCTAACGTCCACATTGTATCCGGGATGGTGAACTGTTGCTATGGAGACATGTTTAAATTTATATATGTTCAAATAACTTACGGGAATGCAGCTGGGTGACGCCTTCGACAACTGCTGATATTTCGCCAGATGCACATACTGCCATTTTCAAGGCGCAAACGCAACGAGAAAGCAAACTCGGTACGCAGCGCGCGTGCGCCCTTACACACCCACACCCACCCACCCACCCACACACCCACCCACCCACACACACACACACACACACACACACACACACACACTAGCGCCACCACACAATCAGAGGTGACCCACGTGAGAAGTTATCAATAATCCCTCCGTTCTTTGATCAGGAAAAGAGCGCAATATCCCATTCAGAATTTAATGAAAACTTCCATCTCTATTTGTAAGGTTACTTACTTCTTTAATTTCACATGCTTCATTACAACGGCTGGGAGTTCAAGCTAGAACCGCCGTGTTGTTGCATTCCGTAGGAAAACGGATGCTAAGGCAGTGTTCTGTAATAAGAGATTTACTCTGCTACTGAAAGCGGATGTGACGCTTATGGTCGATCCATCGGTCGTCCAGGGTTCTGACGGTCTGACAGACATACGACATGGCACAGCTGCAAGGTGTACCATAATTACAGTATTCCTTGCAGTTGTTGAAGAACAACACCGTTTCTACAAGACTGTTATTTCAAAATTGTGCTTTACTGAGCACGACCAGCTGGTTTCGAGCATATTTCATTCTGAAGTGCATAACAGACGTGAATACGTCATCCTCATAAGGAATAAAAACCAGAGGTCACATATCATGTACTGTTAGATATGGCGTTGCCGTAAATGCAGAACACGTTGTTATATGTTTCAACAAACCACAAATACCCATAAATGCTCGCACTTCCGCCACATGTGTACGTACAAGAGTGGGAGGAAAAATTTGCAACTTCCTATTTTGCTGTTTCAGTATATTTGAGGTTAGTCTATTTTATTTGTGTACGGGTATTGAATTACCTGATAAGTGTTTCATTTAGCGATAGCAGAACTGACTCACATGTTCTCCTAACACGTCTTTGAGGTACTGTATACCAGGACTTTCCTCAGAACACTATTCCAGATTTGCTATACGATTTTTCTCTACAAACCAGTGTAAACATATGACTCAAGCGTGATGGAACTTGGTGCATTCCAGTAACGTTTGCAGAGTTGCACTCGATAATAGCTTCTATGACTAACAAATAGCAGGGCAAGAACCAGTTTCATCGCCTAAATATCTCCCAATTTCAATCCCTCAGTTATAATTGGCAACGTCGATTGAAGCAGTTGGTTTGTGTAGCAGGTATTTCTAATAAAGAGACGGTTGCAAAGCTATTCGAAATTGTCAAATGGTCTTTTGGAAAGATGCGACAGTCTATGATACAATGAGTGATAACATGTGGACAAGCTAGCAGACTGTCATAAGCGTTTGTTGCGATTTCCTGGATTGAGAGTTTCTTAAAATGTTCATTCACGAATTACTTAAAAACGAAGGATTTTTGAATATGTTTAAGTGTAATTTTTCCTTGTTTGGCGAGTGGAGATAACCTCCAGTTCCTGCGCTATAAAACACTGTCCTCTGGGAATGTTCGAAAGGAAATATTTAAACACATTTCGTCTGTCGTCTGCTGTTGAGGAGACTGTCGCATTTACGGTGAGAATCCAAAATGAATATTTTGTAAGTAAACCGGCGACCTTTCACTGGTAAATAATTCACAGATGACGCTACGGAACCTTCTAAAACTCTCAGAATGCAACACTAGGTCAGAGGAGTGAAAGTCTGCAACCTTACAGAGCTCTTGAACAAATTCACGAAAGCAGTACTTGTACCCAACTATAAAATTATCCGAAACTCTTGCCTCGGGCAGCTCGAGAAAGCGTGAAAAGCAGCATGACTCAACATTTAGCCGCCCCAAGCTCCTCAAAGTTACTCCAAACTTCTGCGGTTGCGTCATGTCTACCTGCATCCACAATGAGTGCAAATTACCGTCTTAAGGCACCGGGTTCTATAATCACTCTTGCACAGAGATCCATGCACTCGAATCAAGGCCAGTACATTCCCTTGAGGGGTCTTCTGACGGGTCGGGACCCACGTAAAACAGGATCAATTTGTCATGTCAGTTACGAAGAGTAATACACTACTGGCCATTAAAATTGCTACACCACTAAGATGTGCTATAGACGCGAAATTTGACCGACAGAAAGAAGGTGCTGCGATATGCAAATGATTAGCTTTTCAGAGCATTCACATAAGGTTGGCGCCGGTGGCGACACCTACAACGTGCTGACATGAGCAAAGTTTCCAACCGATTTCTCATACGCAAACAGCAGTTGACCAACGTTGCCTAGTAAAACGTTGCTGTGATGCCTAGTCTAAGGAGGAGAAATGTGTACCATCACGTTTCCGACTTTGATAAAGGTCGGATTGTAGCCTATCGCGATTACGGTTGATCGTATGGCGACATTGCTGCTCGCGTTGGTCGAGATCCAATGACTGTTAGCAGAATATGGAATCGGTGGGTTCAGGAGGGTAATACGGAACGTCGTGCTGGATCCCAACGGCCTCGTATCACTAGCAGTCGAGATGACAGGCATCTTAACCGCATGGCTGTAACGGATCGTGCAGCCACATCTCGATCCCTGAGTCAACAGATGGGGACGTTTGCAAGACAACAACCATCTGCTCGAACACTTCGACGACGTTTGCAGCAGCAAGGACTAGCAGCTTGGAGACCATGGGTGCGGTTACCCTTGACGCTGCATCACAGACAGGAGCGCCTGCGATGGTGTACTCAACGACGAACCTGAGTGCACGAATGGCAAAACCTTATTTTTTCGGACGAATCCAAGCTCTGTTTACAGCATCATGATGGTCGCATCCGTGTTTGGTGACATCACGGTGAACGCACATTGGAAGCGTGTACTTGTCATCGCCATACTGGCGTATCACCCGGCGTGATGGTATGAGGTGCCATTCGTTACTCGGTCACGTCTTGTTCGCATTGACGGCACTTTGAACAGTGAATGTTACATTTCAGATGTGTTACGACCCGTGGCTCTACCCTTCATTCGATCCCTACGAAACCCTACATTTCAGCAGGGTTATGCACGACTGCATGTTTCAGGTCCCGTAGGGCCTTTCTGGATACAGAAAATGTTCCACTGCTGCCCTGGCCAGCACATTCTCCAGATCTCTCACCAATTGAAAACGTCTGGTCAATGGTGGCCGAGCAACTGGCTCTTCACAATACGCCAGTCACTACTCTTGATGAACTGTGGTATCGTGTTGAAGCTGCATGGGCAGCTGTACCTGTACACGCCATCCAAGCTCTGTTTGACTCAATGCCCAGGCGTATCAAGGCCGTTATTACGGCCGGAGGTGTTTGTTCTGGGTACTGATTTCCCGGGATCTATGCACCCAAATTGCGTAAGAATGTAATCACATGTTAGTTCTAGTATAATATATTTGTCCAATGAATACCCATTTATCATCTGCATTTCTTCTTGTTGTAGCAGTTTTAATGGCCAGTAGTGTAATAACGTTTCCATTATCACCTTCTGGTTTTTATCCTTCGATGCGACACGTATTTCACCATAATGTATATGTTGTATCTTGGTTGAAAAAGTCTGTATATGGGCTGTTCAGGAAACGTTTCACCGCGAAAATCTCCTCCTCGTCATTTTGGAAATCCCCGCCACGCAGTAGTTTTTCCATACGAGGAAAGAGGCTGAAGTCACTGCGTGTGATGTTAGGAAAATGCCACGGCTGAATCAAAAGGTGATAGCCCAAAAGACTGTCTCCTGGGGAGTGGTCAAGCAACAAAACAACCCATTAAAAAGCATCTTGAGATGCATCGTGTTGGCAGCCTCCCGTCAAAGCGTTTTGATAGTTTGTCCGCTACGAGCATTATCTGTTAGGACCACGTAATTGGTACACCACTAAGCCCTCAAAAAAAAAAAAAAGTGTTACTTAGCATTACCTTGCTCGATTATAGTTGGGATCTTCACCTTCTTCCACGTGGGTGGCGGAGCCGTATATAGAGGGTGGGCCAAATATCTCACGAAATAAGCGTCAAAAGAAGAAACTACAAAGAACGAAACTCGTCTAGCTTGAAGGGGGAAACCAGATGGCGCTATGGCTGGCCCGCTACATGGCGCTGGCATAGGTCAAACTTACATCAACTGCGTTTTTTAAAATAGGAACCCCCATTTTTATTACATATTCGTGTAGTACGTAAACAAATATGAATGTTTTAGTTGGACCACTTTTTTCGCTTTGTGATGGATGGTGCTGTAATAGTCGCAAACGTATAACTACGTGGCATCACGTAACATACAGCCAGTACGGACGCTATTTGCTTCGTGATACATTACCCATGTTAAAATGGACCGTTTGCCAATTGCGGAAAAGGTCGATATCGTGTTGATGTATGGCTATTGTGATCAAAATGCCCAACTGGTGTGTGCTATGTATACTGCTCGGTATCCTGAACATCATCCAAGTGCCCGGACCGTTCGCCGGATTCTTACGTTATTGAAGGAAACAGGAATTGTTCAGCCACATGTGAAACGTCAATCACGACACCCAAGTAGGTGTTTTAACTGCTTTCCCGGCTAATCCGCACATCAGTAGCAGACAAATTGCGCGAGAATCGGGAATCTCATAAACGTCGGCGTTGAGAATGCTACATCAACATCGATTGCACCCTTACCATATTTCTATGCACCAGGAATTGCATGGTGACGACTTTGATCGTCGTGTACAGTTCTGCCACTGGGCACAAGAGGAATTCCGGGACGATGACAGATTTTTTGTACGCGTTCTATTTAGCGACGAAGCGTCATTCACCAACAGCGGTAACGTAAACCGGCATAATATGCACTACTGGGCAACGGAAAATCCACGGTGGCTGCGACAAGCGGAACATCAGCGACCTTGGCGGGTTAATGTATGGATGTTACTACAAGATGTTTCACTGCATGACAGAATGGATGTCCGGCACATAGCTCGCGTGCGGTTGACGCGGTATTGAATAGCGTATTTCATGACAGGTGGATTGGTCGTCGAAGCACCATACCATGGCCCCCACGTTCACCGGATCTGACGTCCCCAGATTTCTTTCTGTGGGGAAAGTTGAAGGATATTTGCTAACGCGATCCACCGAGAATGCCTGACAACATGCGTCAGCGCATTGTCAATGCATGTGCGAACGTTACGGAAGGCGAAATACTCGCTGTTGAGAGGAATGTCGTTACACGTATTGCCAAATGCATTGAGGTTGACGGACATCATTTTGAGGATTTATTGCATTAATATGGTATTTACAGGTAATCACGCTGTAACAGCATGCGTTCTCAGAAATGATAAGTTCACAAAGGTACATGTATCACATTGGAACAACCGAAATAAAATGTTCAAACGTACCTACGTTCTGTATTTTAATTTTCGAAACCTACCTGTCACCAACTGTTCGCCTAAAATTTTGAGCCATATGTTTGTGACTACTACAGCGCCATCTATCACAAAGCGGAAAAAGTGGTCCAACTAAAACATTCATATTTCTGTACGTACTCCACGAATATGAAATAAAAAACGATGGTTCCTATTTTTAAAAAAACGCAGTTGATATCCGTTTGACCTATGGCAGCGCCATGTAGCGGGCCAGTCATAGCGCCATCTGGTTTCCCCCTTCAAGCTAGACAAGTTTCGTTCTTTGTAGTTTTTTCGTTTGACTCGTATTCCGTGAGGTATTTGGCCCGGTCACGATCAATGAACCACCCTTTATATCTACTTCTTGGGTGGATCCTTGGTCTCAGAGACACAATGGTACACCCAGCACTCGTCCATGGTGATTAGGCGGCTGAAGATGACACATGAATTGACATGACACAACTGCAGTATTTACCCGGCTGCCTCGCTTTGCTACGCGAGTCTTTTTAATCGGGTGTGAGTAATCTCTGACCCATTGGGCGGCGACTTGTGTCATTATCAACGTATGCTGCAGAGATTGAAAACCGATCCGTCACTGGTTTTCACTTTTTTCACTGTTGTCTCTATTGTGATACGCAGGTCTTCGAGTTCCAAGGCCTCCACCTCTTCTACGATTCCTGGTTCTTCACAGAGAGAAAACCCCCACTTCGTTCTTCTTTATTCAGATTTGTATGACCGCACTGTTTAAGCGTCTGCGCCATCTAAGCACTGAGTCATTTGGTAGTGCACTGTTGCCGTATACCTCCTCTAAGTTAGCGTGGATTGTTCAGTGTTCTTCTTCTGCAGTGCAGAAAAAGAATTGCCGCATGAAACTCCAGTCTATTTTGTGTACTATGATAACGTGGCGTGAGGATATCAATGTGTAGAGTAAGGATAGACCAGGGTGAGTAATGTGGCTACTTCGTTTCAGTCTTTTGAAGACTGATTCAGCCTATTAGGAACATTGAAAACTGTTCGAAAAGACTTCTTTCGTTCGACAGCGAGTTTGATGGCGATAGCTGTGCGCATATCTCTGGAGTGAAATATCTTCTATTTTCTCAACTTTTAATGAAAGACAAGCGACAAATTCATTTTCCTATATACAGGGTATAACAGATATAATTGCAAATATTTCTATTGGTGACTGAGAACAGTGTACCGAACAACATTACATTAGTACTTACGTCATATGCACACTAATAATTGTAGCTATCACAAGTCATACCTTTTTAGGCTGGGTAATACCTCCAAGTACACGTGGCAATAGCAAGCCATTAATGCTTATTTTCCCCTGAATAGCAGGGTCAGATGTTGAAGTGTGAATGCATGGGTGCAAAATGGTTGGTCTATACTGACAAGCATAGTACATGTAGTGGTGCAGTTACAACTGTGCAGAGAACATCAAGTAGTAAAGTATGTGATATGTTCGACTGTTAACTTTTACATCTGCATCTACATGACTACTCTGCAAATACTCAAGTAACTGCCTGGTAATTCACTGCACTGCCTTCAAGCTATTTCTCTAACGTTCCACTCTCGAATAGCGCGCGGGGATTTTTCTCGTTTTCGGTGTCTGAAGACACACACTTGAAAGACCAGATCTTAAAAAAAAAAGGACATGCTGGTGCTGAAGACAAGAGGATTTCTGGGAATCTCATATGTCCATTCAACAATGAACAAAAGGAAGAACTGCTTAAACATATTTTTGACACATAAAGAAACTATTAAATCATATCAGCAACTGATTTACGTGGCTTGGCATTTCAACTAGCTGCGTGCACTATCTTCCATACCAGCTCAACAAAGAGAAAAAGTTGGCAGACAAGAAATGGGTGACACTGTTCAGGAAGAGACATTCAGACATTAGCTTTAGAAAACCAGATTACACTTCATTTGAGTCTACTTTTTCCCCTCCTCGTCTCTGGCCAGTCGCCCTACCTACAGGGCAAAGTGGCCATTTTGCAGACTTCAAATTAAACTCACTTTTCTACTACTTACTGTTAGACTGTTTGGAGATAATGTTGACATTTACTGTTTGGTAAATTCATGAGCTAATCCAAACAAACTGCAAAATGATTTATACAGGATAACTGTACGGTGGGAGAAGTGGCAAATGACTCTGAATAATGAAAAGTGTGGAGTCATTCATAGGAGTACTTAAAGGAATCGACTGAATTCCGTTTACACAATAAATCTCACAGATGTAAAGGCTTTGATTCCAAAGACATACTTAGAGATTACAATTACGAATAAATGAAACTGCAACGATGACAGAGATAATGTTCTGGGGAAAGGAAACAAAAGACTGCGTTTTATTGGCGGAGCGCTTTGTAGATGCAACGGGTCTACTAAAGAGACTGCCTGCACTACGCTTGACGGTCTATGCTAGAGTACTGCTGCATAGTGTAAGATCCGCGTCAGATAGGAGTGACGGGGGACACAGGAAAAGTTCAAAGAAAGGTATTTACTTGTAGTGATTTAGGATAATAAAAGGGACCCTAAATCTAGATGGCCGGTTACGCATCTGAATCGTCGTCCTCCCGAGTGCGTGACCAGTATGCTAATCATTCTGCCATTTTGCTGTGTCTCAGTCTACAGTAGTCGTCAGACAGATGGGGTTAATGGAAAGGCTGAAACAAATGTCTGAGAACTAAAATACGGCAATGTGAAAGAATTACTTCTATCTGAGGTATATACACCGGAGTCTTGTACAGCAGAGAACAAGATCAATAAGTGTCACATAAGGGGAGGTATACTATAGATTAATAAGCTGAATGAAGAGTGCAAACCTGAACTTCTTTCTGATTCCGCTACTAAAAAATTCAGCTTACGCAGTAATAGGAGTCGCCGCGCGAGCAGCCGTACGGTCTAGGGCGCCTTACCACGGTTCGCGTCGGAGGTTCGAGCCCTCCCTCGGGCATGGGTATGTGTGTGTTGTCCTTAGCCTACGTTAGTTTAAGTTCAATTAAGTAGTGTGTAAGCCTAGGGACCGATGACTTTAACAGTTTGGTCCCATAGGAACTTTCCACCACCAGCAATAGGATGAATCTGCCTTTAGGGAAACGATAACGCAGTAGAATGTTTATCATCCGATACTGTCAGGAAAATAGCGGATGTTATGGAAACGATAACGCAGTAGAATGTTTATCATCCGAAACCGTCAGGAAAATAACGGATGACACTGTGTTTCAACAGATGAAATATTAAAAAATTGAAGAGTTTTAATTAAATGCACATCATAACCCTCTAAAATTAAAATAATTACGTTATATAAAGTGTAAGTCACTAATGTACTACAGGAAATATAACTACGATTGTGATTACACATATATATGGAGTACATTTTATACACAGTAGTGGTGTATTAGAGACGTAATTGTGTAGTGCAGAATATACTTGACAGGTTTGTTAGAGTTTAGGAGTTCTAGGGAAGAAGCCTTATAATCCGATCATGTATTCATACTTCACACGCATCGTATTTCTCAAGCTTATATGACTTCGTGTAAACAAAATAGATGACTTTATAGTTTTTTATTTGCAGTGTTACATTTATACGATGATTTCGTGTAAATGTAACACTGCAAATAAAAAAGTCTAATGGCGTTACTGACTTTGAAGAAATATATTATAATTGTGACCCCACATTATGAAAAAAATATTAAAATAGATGACATCGACATGAAAGTGGTACTGCCAACACTAATAGACTAGACAGGTTTTAGCAGTCAACTTGTCAAATCCCATTTCTTTACATACACTGCAGCCAATCGCCCTTTATTTCCGACATGTGCCTTGTGCGATATTTTTATAACTCGGTGAGCTGTACTGGGGGTCACTCTCACCTGCCGGGCAACAGAGGTCCCGAAAGCTAACAATAGCACTTCCCCTTTGCAGCTGGACGTAGCGTACAAAAGAACTGGTCGACATGACCGCTCTAAAAAAGAAGCGCATTGTGCAAATCCAGGCTACTTTTCAAATTCAAACGAAGGGTCAGACTCGTTCAATAGTTATTCTGAGCTGCTACGCGGACGGCCTTCCACACACGGCATCATCTTGACAACGCTTCTGAACAATACCGTGATACGTCGCTCAAAGTCCAGCGCGACCTTGCTGCTGAAAAACATGCTTTTGGGCAGACAATGTGGACTTCTTTACACTTTTGTGGACGATGGTGGCCCTTCTCTGCGGTTCTCTCCAGCTGGCAGAGTTCGGCTTCTCTCGGATACTTACAATTGTGTTCGTGTCGCAATCCCTGTTGTATCATGGCACCGCCCTCGAGTTCTCAAGAGCAGCAAGCTGGTGGCATTGTTCCAGAGCGATTTCCTCCCGCTCTCTGGTTTCTATCCGCTATTTCTGCAGAAACGAGAGTCATTTAATATTATTTATGAGTCTTATTCCGTTTTATTATATCGCATATTTCTTTAATATTCAGGGTCGAGTTTCTATTTGTAACATAAATCGGCTTCGCATGGGTAGCCGGACTATGTGTCTGGCATAAGGTAATAAATTATAAATACACAAACCTTCTTTTTGAATCATTCTTCTTATTAGGTGAAAACAGTATAAAAAACCTACAGTAGTGCCTGAGCTTACCGTTCACATACAGAAGTAAAAACCCGGCGGGGCTTCAATTCTTCACAGTTGAGCCAGTCTGCACGAAATATTTGTAAATTACAAACAAGAACCTTCTTCGTGAACCAGTCTACCTGTTAATGAAAACCATATCAAAAATCCCTATAGAAGTTTGAAAGTTGGACATTAATGTTTCTTTGGAAAGTTGGCCACTGATTCTGCTGTGGTGTGCATACACAAATTCTGGATACTGGTATTGTAAGAGATGGAAATTTACACATTTCCGTACATCTTTCACCAGAAGTATAATACGAGGGTCGTCCACAAAGTAAGTTCCGTTTCTATCTCTACGATCGCAGTTCCAAGGATGCTCGGCAGTTACTCTGACTCAAGGAGTAGACATGTACGCCATTTTCAGACCGCTGCTGCCGACGTGTGCTTTGTAGTGCTTCTTTACAATGTCATGCGTAATTGAAAAAGCCGCCGCGTGTGAAATCAGATCAGTGATTCGTTTTCTAAATGCGAAGAGAGTTAAACCAAAGGAAATTCATCGGCAAATCTTCGGGGTTTACGGACAAAATGCTGTGAGTGATTCAGTGGTTAGCCGGCCGGTGTGACCGAACGACTCTAAGGTCGTCAGTCTGGAACCGCGCGACCGCTACGGTCGCAAGTTCGAATCCTGCCTCGGGCATGGATGTGTGTGATGTCCTTAGGTTAGTTAGGTTTAAGTAGTTCTAAGTTCTAGGGGACTGATGACCTCAGATGTTAAGTCCATAGTGCTCAGAGTCATTTGATTCAGTGGTTAAAAGATGGGTCAGACTGTTCAATGAAGGGCTTGATCAACTGAACGATGAAGAACGAAGTGGACGCCCGTCTGTGGTTACTAATGAACTGGTTCACCCAACTGAAGGGAAGATTAAGCACAACTGTAAGTTTACACTTAGTGCCCTCGCTATGGAAGTTCCGCAAATATCGCGATCACTAATTCGTGAAATTGTTACTGAAAAACTGAAATTTCGAAAACTTTGCTCACGTTGGGTACCCGAAATTCTTACTGAACAACACAAAAAACATCGGATGGGCAGGGCACTTCAATTTTTGACACGCTACAATGAAGAAGGCGATGGTTTTCTTTCTCGGATAGTCACGGGGGATGAAACTTGGGTATCGTACGACACTCCTGAAACAACGGCAATCGATGGAATGGAGGCACTCTTCATCTCCAACGAAGGTTAAGCCTAAGCAAATCTTCACACCTCTAAAAGTCATGTGCACCATTTTTTTGGAACAGAAAAGTCATTTTGCTGATTTATTTCTTACCACGAGGCCAAACAATCTATGCACATGGTTAATGCGGGACCATTAAGAAATTGCGCCGTGCAATACAGAACAACCGCAAGTGGTAGAGTCTACATTGGAACTACAAAGAAAAGTGTGAATACAAGGTTGAAGGAACATAAAAGTCTTTGCCGACTAGGAAAAACAGACAAGTCAGCCGTGGCGGAACATGCTCTTCAGTCGGGTGACCACGTAGTGAAATTTTAGGAAATTGAATTTTTATTTACTATGACGAACTATTATCCACGGCTACAAAGAGAAGCCATCGAAATATATAAACATGGGGTTAATTTTAATAGAAAAGAAGAAGCTATGAAACTCAGCGATATATGGAAAGAGTCGCTACAGAATCGATGAGAAGTTTTTATATTTGACGTACTATGATCGGTAGTTGTATTTTTCTCCTTGACAAGGTTTATCTCTGCTATCGCGTGAAATCCAGACCACGGCCACTTTCCACGGTATTTAGGCCATTCTTCGACGTCCGACTCGTCAGACGGCAAGACTCAACACAGCCAGGAGCACCTCCGAAGATGTTCAACGTAGCTTTGGACGAAACGTCAGGGATAGAAGAGTTCTATGTACCAAGGCCTTACAACGCGTAAGAATTCTCGGCAGCTGAAACATCCGGTCGTGAAAGTCTTTATTGTATATTCTTTCAGTTTCTGCAACTAAGATTATACATACCAAATGTTGCTATCTGTCTGCTTTTGATTTCAGGTTTGGAATGTGATTTTGTACTGAAATGCTTGTTTTTTTTTTAAGCAAAGTTTATGCCTTGTTCCTTGAATATGTTACCTGTTTTATCTGTAAAGCCGGCCAATGTGGCCGAGCAGTTATGGGCGCTTCAGTCGGAAACCGCGCTGCTGCTACGGTTTCCGATTCGAATCCTGCCTCGGGCATGGATGTGTGTGATGTCCTTAGGTTAGTTGGGCTTAATTAGTTCTAAGTCTAGGGGACTGATGACTTCAGATGTTAAGTCCCATAGTGCTTGGAGCCATTTGAACAAATTTTATCTGTAAATTTGCTGTGGTAGGTCATTGTATGCCAGTTTTTGTAGTATTGCAGGTTGTATGTGTTGGTGTGGTTTGCTTAAATTTTTCATTATTTGTGTCTTCACTTTTTAATTTAGTTTGTCTACCATTGCTTCTTTGTGTAAATTTTTGAATGCTGTTTGTTTTATAATGGCTAGCTCTTTCTGGTATTGAGAAGTGTTCATGGGGCAACACTACAAAACGCAAACCACAATACATACTTAAAAGTATAAAAATAGATAACAGTGATATGCGAAAAGGTGTGCTGTGTAAAAATGTGATAAAGCATAGTTCTGCAGAGCAATTAACAATTAGACTACAAGCATCAGTGTCTGATGAAAAAAAAACCTCAAATATATGCTAGCAGACGGCATCTCCCGATGTATGCGAGAAACGAATAATAATAAGAAGAATAAAGCAACGTATTGTTAACAAACTATTTTTTGATCTTAAAATCAAATCAAATTAAAAGTATCTTTAATTACAGAGCACTGATGATGCTTTAACCTTATTACAGCGAAACGCGTCTGGTGAAGAAAACGCCCATTTTCTTGTAGTTGCAACGACAGAACGAAAATACTCTCAGGAACTGTAAAGTAGCTACGGACAATATGACCACACAAACGAAGAATTTAAAGATCTGAAGAAGTTAGAAACGCGTGAAGAATGATTTACTGCCAACCAGATTGCTGAGAACCAATCCTCGGATTGAGCCCTAAAGAAAGAAATGGTTCATAAATAATAGTAGAAGTTGTGGAAAATCTCCTGAACCAGGACACATACTGATAGAAGTAGTGGAGTATGATCCGAGTGCGTTATGAGAATGTTTGAGTAAGTTGTTTAATGTATGCGTGTTAGAGGAAGAAAATGTGCCCAACGAATAGAATTTGGAATTTACGAGAAAGGCACTGGCAAGATATGTCGAAACTATCGTGGACTCATGTCACAAACTGTATTGGTGGGGTGGGTAGACGGTTTCTAAATGACAGGGTAGAGGGGATGTTGTTGGGCACTCAAGAGCAAAGTGTATTCCCGAAGGGGAGATGTTGTAACGAAAACAATTTTACTTTAAGATAACTAATGGTGAAGAGACTGGAAAAGAACCTGAGTAGCCATTTAGTGTTCATAGATCTCGAGAAGGCATATGACACAGTGCCGCTGAAGGAAGTGTCTGAAGTCCTGAGCAGGAGTGGACCTGAAATGAAATATGTTAGAAGGGTATGCAATCTATACAAATTTTTAGAGAGTGTAATCGAAGTGGGGAATAAAATTTCAACAGCGCGTTTCAGAATTACAAAAGGATTAAAGCATGGATGCAGATTGTCTCCTGTATTGTTTAAAATATACTTTATATCCAGAAAGTCTTAGACTTGTGAATAGGAAATGCGCAGAAATGAGCATTCATATGACAATGGATCAAAGTATGTATACCGTGCTCTGTGCAGATCATCAGATAGTAGTTGAAACGTCCCCTTAGAAAAATTTATGAATGACTGTGCTGATAAGCCTCTTACATTATTTGCTTTTCAAACAGCTGAGCAAAACTGAACGTACTCAGACACTACTCTCTTTACTTATTCTGATCAACACTACACTGACACACAATATTTTTAGCGCAACGCAATCTGACTTTTAATAATCCCTACAAAAGAATGGCCCTGACTACTGAAGGCACTAACTACTGATAGGCATAGTTAGCAAATGAAACATTTTGATAGAGAACAAACAATGTACTTACCTTAATAGTGTTCAAAAGTCGTAATATATATATATATATATATATATCAGTTCATGATATCCAGTAATACAAATTTACTCTCTCTGATGGACACACGTCCAGATCAAAATTCCGCCATCTCTCTCCCCACATCCACCACTGCTGGCGGCTCACCTCCAACTGCGCAACGCTACGCGCTGTTAACAGCCAACTGCCCAACACTACAATAGCAAATTCCAGCAATGCAAACCAGCCACAGACTGCACACAGCACAGTCAGTGATTTTCATACAGAGCGCTACATGGCGTTACCAACATAAAAACCTAAACAGCCTACTTACATAGTGACTAGAGAAAAGGATGATATCTGCTTTACGCTAAGAAACTAGGAGAATGTGAGAAGTGGAGATCCAAAGTAACTTTTGAAAATGCTGAATACCCAGAGAGTGGAGAAAGTGTAGGAAACTTAATGCTAGAAGTCCAGCACACCAAGGCATATAAAAAATGTAAATATTTGGGTAACATCCTATCGGAAGGCGTAATAAGTGACTGGGAAATATAGCAATGAGCAGCCTATGGCAAAACAGCAACCCAGAAGCTAAACCCTTTGGAATGGTCCTCTAAGGTAAGTTGGAAAGTAGAGAAGATGCTCATGGAAGTGTTGTAGAACCCATAACAACTTATGGATGCGAGTATTGGCAGTTTACTGAAAAAAATAAAAATAAATTGAAGGTTGTAGAAATGTAATATCTCAGAAGATAGTGTGGTATACCTCGAGAGATCACGCAAGAAGGAAATGATACATCATGGGAACATTGGAAGCAGAATAACGGCTAGTCGCTTGGTATGACGATGACAGATGACAGATGACAGATCTTGATATACCATCCTCGTGGAAGAAGGAGAAGAGGACGACCGAAGAATCCCTGGTTATAAGGGGTAAAGATGGTAAAGAAAATAATAATAATAATAATAATAATAACGATAATAATAATAGAAGAAGACGAGGAAGAACGGGATGACAGAAACCAATGGTGACAGATATGTTGGAAACGGTGACAGCTGCAGGAACCCCAATAGAAGAGAGGCAGTGTAGAAGCTATCCAGTCAAACATCGTTCTTATGTACAGGAGCGTGTTATGAGAGGGAACTTCAAAGCTAAAGTGTGAGAAAGTGTGACACACAGGAAGCGAAGAGGCTGTCACACTGGAGCTGTGGTCAGATACAGCTTTTAATTAGGTTCGTGACTTGCAGCAGGCTGTGTGTCTGTGTGCGTATGTGTGTGTGTTTGTGTAATGGGAAACGTCTCTCAAAACAACAGCCACGGGTGTCACTAAGCCAGAAAAACCAGCGTTGGCGAACGCCGGAAGAGATAGCATCGCAACAATGAAACTCTTGTCTGTGCCAGTCGCAAGCGGCTTCAGCTTATCTTGCGGTGTGTGCTCCACTTTCACATAGGAAGCTGGTCTTGCTATAATAACGGTTTTTGGTGCCCCTACCCATCATGCAGAATCGAGAATCTCCATACCGTACAATTCAACCACCGAGTTTTAAAAAGCACTACACTCTAATTTCGCGTTTCATTTGGTACCTCTGCTCCATTTGGTTCTCTGAGGTAGCAGATGTGAATTTTGAGAGCCCTGGTTTTCCGTAAACAGTTTCTCCTCATTTTACCTGAAACAAGAGATAAGAGCTACACTGGCCATTGTACGCATAGTTGCAAGAAAAACACTTATCCTGAGCACTCTGACAAAGTCGAAAGATATATATCTATAACTCGTATCCAGTGATCACACGATAAATTCTTTCCGCAAATCAAATAATTAATATTTGCTTAATTGTCACTTATTTACTGTAGTAAGCTTGATTTCTGGGGTGATACAAGAATGATAAGTATATGGCCAAATTTCAGCTGCTTACTACAAGAAAAATTTCTGCAATATCTGATATATCGCATTCCCAGTTGAGGCCAGGACTCATTCCACAAACTCTAAATTTCAATTTTTATCTCAAGAGAAGATATTTTTATTCTACAGACATAGCAGCAGTCGTTCCCATAAGACCACAGCACAAAATCTGAATCACAAAGAGTATTTTTGAGTCCTAACCATGGGAAAGTTCTTAGTTTTTTGAGAATGAGATATTTTTCTTATAAGGGTGAAGAGAAGCTGTTTAGTTTGTGGTAAAGAAGTGTACCGATTTTCTTTTCAGTAACTGACAGTACTTGTATTCAGAACTAAGGAAGGAGAGAGTAAAAGTCTTAGGAGGCAGGATATGAAGGATTAAGAGCTAACGCCGTTGGAGATAAAAAAATTGGCAAACGTAAGGATGCGCCAAACTGTTAGAAGGTGCACAAATTGAAAAACACGACGCCACTAGTGCACAGTTCTGTCACCGCCCTCGGCTTGGGGAAACTGGTTCGAATCCTGATAGTGGGAGACATTTCCATCGCCGTCGTTCAGCAGTCAGAGGAAGCATACGTAGTAACATTGATGTGTTGATCACTGAACTATCCATCAACGCTCTGCGTATGCTCAGTGTCTCATAGGAGGCGTGTATGTTTTTATGGATATACGAGTAGATATGCGACTTAACAGTATGTCAGGGAAGAATCGACGGGAACGAAGGCAGAGTCCGTCGTACCTCAAGGTAGTGTGATAGGATGGTTATTTTTCATGCTGTATACAATGACGGAAATAATCGCAACACCAAAAAATAATTACTGTAGAGCAATGAAATTCCGGCAATACATTTCTCTAGGTAACATATTTAAGTGATTAACATTGCAAGATCACAGGTTAATGTAAGCACGAGATAAGCCATTGTAAATGTGAAATGCAAGTATATTAATAACCTGTGTAACCGCCAGAATGCTGAATGCAAACATGCAAATATGGATGCATTGTGTTGTACAGTTGCCAGAGGTCAGTTTGTGGGATGGAGTTTTATGGTTCTTGGACTTGGTCGAATAATACAGAGCTGTTTGTGCAGGACGCTGGAGTTTTCGTCTGATGACATCCCATATATGCTCAGTTGCAGACACATTTGGTGGGCGAGCTGGCCTAGGCAACATGTCGACGCTGTAGAGCATGCCGGGTTACTACAGCAGTATACGTGCGAGCGATATCGTGTTGGAGAACACGCCCTGGAATGCTTTTCATGAATGTCAGCACAAGTGGTCGAACGCACAATTTCGGATAAACTATTTTGGAGTAACCACGAGAGTGCTCCTGCGATCATTCGAAATCGCAGTGAAGACGATAACTTCAGGTGTAGGTCCAGCGTGTGTAGCACACATGTCGGCCGCTGTAGCCGAGCTGTTCTAGGCGCTTCAGTCCGGAACCGCGCTGCTGCTACAGTCGCAGGTTCGAATCCTGCCTCGGGTATGGATGTGTGTGATGTCCTTAGGTTAGTTAGGTTTAAGTAGTTCTAAGTCTATGGGACTGATGACCTGAGATGTTAAGTCGCACTGTGCATAGAGCCATTCTTTTTTTTTTTTTTTTTCACACACACAGTTAAGTTTCAGGCCGTCAACTGGCCTCCTTCTAACCAACACACGACCTTCACCAGCACCGGGGCAGAACGAACTTTCAGCAGAAAACACAATAGGCTTCCATCGTCCCCTCCCACGAGTTATTGCTTGACAAATGGTTCAAATGGCTCTAAGGTCATCTTTCCCCTATACTTAGTACCACTTAAACCTAACTAACCTAAGGACATCACACACATCCATGCCCGAGGCAGGATTCGAACCTGCGACCGTAGCAGCAGCACTGTACCGCACGAAAGTGCCTAGAACCGCTCGGCCACAGCGGCCTGCTATTGCTTGACACCACTGAAGTCGCAAATTGTGGTGGTTTGGGGTAGGTGGAATGTACGCTACAGGACGTCTGGCACGGAGCTGTGGTTCCAACTGCTGTTGATATTGCTGCCTCAGATGCAGCACGATACGCCACATCCATACACCAAATACGACGGTCTTCCTTCTCGATAGTGCGACGTGGCAGTCCAGATTCCAGTCTTCTTATGACACTTTATGTTCGTGACCACCGCTGCCACCAAACACGCACACTGGCTACGTTCCTGCCAAGTTTTCCTGCAGTATCGCAGAAGAAATATCCGGCTTCTCGTAGCCCTATTAGGCGACATCATTCAAACTCAGTGAGTTGCTGCTAATGGTGTCTTCGTCGCCTTAAACAAGAATGAACGACCATACGAATCTAGTTGTGAGGAAGCAAGTGAAAGAATTCGAAGGACAACAAATGTATACAGCTTGCAATTCGGCGTACAAAGTGCTCGTTCAATCAGTTATTGAGCATTGCTGTTTGCTCAGGGACACTTACCAGGTATGAATAATATGGGAGATAAACAAAATTTAAAGGAGGGTAGCTTGTTTCGTCAAGGGGTTCGTTAAGTAAGCGCGAGAACGTCATGGAGACTGCCATCCAGCGACGGGAAACAGATGGAAATGATAGCAGTATAAGAAACACCGCAAAGTGGCTTGCAGCGTATGGAATAGGTGTAAACACGATTATCTGCGGCCATTTGAACCATTTGGACCGTCAGACGAACGGGAAGACCACGCTGCAGGACCTCCTCGTCAAATGTATTACTCGTTGAACGTCTCTGTAGGGCACTATTGTACGAGGCGTCGAAAGCGGAATTGTGCCATGTTGTATGAGACAGTAGTCAGTAATTCATTTCAGTCCAGTACGAAATTCGCAGTGCACCTCATCTAGAAGGCTTCCTACTTCATTGAATACTGGTCGTTCTCTACACAAGCATAAGGACATAATGACCCATACCTCGATAACTATACAGTTTCCGGACGTTTCTCTAGGACTCTGTATTTAGCTGTGACCAGTACTCTCAAATGTAAGAAATTGAGATACATATTCCTAAACTCCATGTACTTATTACGTACTGCGAGATTAAGACTGACTTAGCTATTTTTATCTTAAGTAAGACGGTTAGCGTCAAAACAGGACATATACCGGATGCGACTACACAACTTCCTTGTTTGACAGGCACGCTTTTCAGGCTGTAGCGGTCGTAGCGGGAGAGGAGTGGTCTCATTCGAAAGGTGTCTTTCTGCTGTTCTATTCCAGGTCAGTTACCAACATCCGTTGGAACAGTGAGTGCGTTTGCTGTCGAAGCACACTTTTGGAATGGATGCTCTGTAAGCGCAGCCCAGCGGTCCTTCCGAGATCACTTCAATGTAACCCCGCTAAGCGTATCCTGGATCGGAAGTCAATTGTTATACGGGTCACTATGTTCAGAACCACCACGAGTATAGAAATATGAAGAACTGGAGTCTAGCGGCCCATCAGACTACGTGATAATATACAGGCAGTGAGAGCTTCAATCTTGCAGTCCCCACGGCATTCTACGCGCGGGGATGCGTCTGGCTTTCGGCTTTCCGATCGTTCAGTGAGGCGATTTCTTCTCGATGCCCTTCATTACCGCCGGCCGCTGTGGCCGAGCAATTCTAGGCGCTTCAGTAGGGAACCGCGCTGCTGCTACGGTCGCAGGTTCGAATCCTGCCTCGGGCATGTATGTGTATGATGTCCTTAGGTTAGTCACGTTTAGGTAGTTCTAAGTCTAGGGGACTGATGACCTCAGATGTTAAGTCCCATAGTGCTTAGAGCCATTTTTGAGCCCTTCATTACCATCCGTACAAGTTGAAGATTGTGCAGAAAATCTCCGAACGCGACTTCGGTTCTCGGAAGAAATTCTCGAAAACGTTCCTGAGGACGTAATCAATTTTTTTCAGAGACGAAGCCCATTTTCTCTCAGCTGGATGCGAAAACAAACTGAACATGCGCTACTGGACCGACATCAATCCCTGAGAATTGCATCAAAGGCCTCTGCAGTCATCTAAAGTCACAGTGTCGTGTGAAATTTCCTCAGTTTGGAGTTTTGGTCTCCGATTTTTTTGAAGAACGTGGGATCACTGTAACAAATGAATATAGACTGTTTAAGTAGGCTGTTTAGGTTCTTATGTTGGTAACGCCACGTAGAGCTCTTATGAAAATGACTGACTGTGCTGTGTGCAGTCTGTGACTGATTGGCATTGTTGGAATATTCGCTTGTGTAGTGTTGGGCAGTTGGATGTGAACAGCGCGTAGCGTTGCGCAGTGGTGGATGTAGAGAGAGAGAGAGATGCCAGAGTTTTGAGAGGTTACTATAAGCGGACGATCTGGACGTGTGTCCGCCAGGAAAAGGAAATTTGTAAAGATGAATGTCATATATCTGATGACTTTTGAACACTATTAAGGTAAATACATTGTTTGTTCTGTATCAAAATCTGTCAGCTACTAACTATGCCTATCAATAGTTAGTGCCTTCAGTAGTAAGAATCTTTTATTTAGCTGGCAGTATTGGCGCTGCCGGCCGGGGTGGCCGAGCGGTTCTAGGCGCTACAGTCTGCAACCGCGCGACCGCTACGGTCGCAGGTTCGAATCCTGCCTCGGGCATGGATGTGTGTGATGTCCTTAGGTTAGTTAGATTTAAGTAGTTCTAAGTTCTAGGGGACTGATGACCTCAGAAGTTAAGTCCCATAGTGCTCAGAGCCATTTGAACCATTTTAGTATTGGCGCTCGCTGTATTGCAGTAGTTCGAGTAACGAGTTTGTGAGGTAAGTGATTCATGAAAGGTGTAGGTTATTGTCAGTCAGGACCATTCTTTTGTAGCGATTATTAAAAGTCAGACAGCGTTGCACTAAAACTATTGTGTGTCAGTTTAGTGATGATCAGAATAAGTAAAGAGAAAACTGTCTGAATACGTTGAGTTTTGCTCAGCTGTTTGAAAATCAAATAACGTAAAAGTTTACCAGCACAGTCATTCTTAATTTTCAAAGAGGACGTTTCAACTGATATGTCAACATGTTGGAGAATTTTTGTTTTACTTGATGAATTGGACTCAGGGGACATTTGGTTTCATCCGGACGGAGCAACAGGTCACTCGTCAAGGCCATCAGTGGCTGTTTTGAGGGAACACTTCCAGATGCGCCACATCTCAATAAGGGACGGTTCAGAGTGGCCAGCTCGCTCCCCCGATTTGGTCCCTTGCGATATTTTGTGGAGTTTTTTGAAATCCCTCGTTTATGTCAACCATCCTAAGACTCTGCATGACCTGAAGGCCAACACCCGGGCTGATGTTGCCAACATCCCTGCTGCCATGCTAGAAAGAGTCATGAGAAACGTCAGAAATTGGATTATTCAGTGTACCGGCAGTGAAGGGTGTCATCTACCTGATATTGCCTTCTAAACTGTGTGAAAAAAATTTGTTATGTCCCCACATTATTCAAATAAATCAAAAAAATCTGATTCATAAAATTGGTTTTATTGCGTTTTGAAATCAGGAAGTTATGTTTCCGCACCCTGTATAACGCTTCGACGGTTTACTCCATGCCCTGCGGCATTGAAACAATCGAAACAGAGTAACAGGAGCAAAAATATTCTTCATATGAAGGACATTCTAAACACAGAACATATGTAATCCATCAAAGTGGGACACCTTTGTCAGTATGAATATATATTTCCGCAAATGGTTCAAATGCCTGTGAGCACTATGGGACTTAACATCTGAGGTCATCAGTCCCCTAGACTTAGAACTACTTAAACCTAAGGACATCACACACATTCATACCCGAGGCAGGATTCGAACCTGCGACCATAGCAGCAGCGCGGTTCCGGACTGAAGCGCCTAGAACCGCTCGGTCACACCGGCTGGCTACATATTTCCTCAATGCTGTAGAAACTGCGAGGTATTAACAACTTCTTTAAACTCATTTTCTAAGGTGCTATGTAGTTGAAAAATTACAAAGAGAATACTGCAAAAGTTTATACCTTCCTCCATCTGAGTTCGAGGCCTGTCTCCAGTGAACTAGGCCTGCTTCTGTGTTGGCAGCGCTGTGTAGCGCTTTGCATTGCGTCTATGACTGCTCTTTCTTTGTAAGAGACTCTGTGGCTGGTTGGACTCGTTGTTGGAAGTTAGTCGCCAGCAGTGATGGAAGTACTGTTGGGCAGTTGGAGGTGAACGGCCAGCAGTGATGGATGTTAGATGTGAGAAGTTGGCATTGATGGAGGGTAGAGGTCTGAAGTGTTAGCGTAGGTCAACAATCTGTACATGTTCGAGTTGGATATTGAATATTATTCATGATTATGTACCTTTGTACTAGATGTCAATGACGATTTATGATTGGTCTGAACTGGATGTCACGTTATTAAGGTAAAAAATACATTATTTGGTTTGCAACAAAAGCTTTCCTTTGCTAACCACATGCCTATTAGTAGTTAGTGGCTTTAGAAGTTAGAATGTTTTATTTAACTGTCAGTATTGACGCCCGCTGTATTGCAGTAGTTCACGTAATGAAGATTTTTGTGAGGTAAGTGCTCAATGAAATGTATAGGTTATTGTTAAGATTTCTTTTTAATCAGGACCATTCTTTTGAATTAATTATTTGAAGTTAGGTTATCCTTGTTTTGAGCAGTCAGATTGCGTTGCGCTAGAATATTGTGGGTCAGTGTTGGCATGATAAGAATAAGTAAAGAGAAAGTAGGTTCACTTGCATTCAGTTTCACTCAGCAGTTTAAGTACACCACTGGCCATTAAAATTGCTACACCACGAAGATGAGGTGCTACAGACGCGAAATTTAACCGACAGGAAGAAGACGCTGTGATATGCAAACGACTAGCTTTTCAGAACATTCACACAAGGTTGGCGCCGGTGGCAACACCTACAACGTGCTGACATGAAGAAAGTTTCCAAGCGATTTCTCATACACAAACAGCAGTTGACCGGCGTTGCCTGGTGAAACGTTGTTGTGATGCCTCGCGTAAGGAGGAGAAATGCGTACCATCACGTTTCCGACTTTGATAAAGGTCGGATTGTAGCCTATCGCGATTGCGACATTGCTCCTCGCGTTGGTCGAGATACAATGACTGTTAGCAGAATAAGGAATCGGTGGGTTCAGGAGGGTAATACGGAATGCCGTGCTGGATCCCAACGGCCTCGTATCACTAGCAGTCGAGATGACAGGCATCTTAACCGCATGGCTGTAACGGATCGTGCAGCCACGTCTCGATCCCTGAGTCAACAGATGGTGACTTTTACAAGACAACAACCATCTGCACGAACAGTTCGACAGCGTTTGCAGCAGCGTGGACTATCAGCTCGCAGACCATGGCTGCGGTTACCCCTGACGCCGCATTACAGACAGGAGCGCCTGCTATGATGTACTCTACGACGAACCTGGGTGCACGAATGGCAAAACGGCATCCGTCTTTGGCGACATCGCGTTAAACGCACATTGGAAGCGTGAATTCGTCATCGCCATACTGGCGTATCACCCGGCGTGATGGTATGTGGTGCCATTGGTTACACATCTCGATCATTTCTTGTTCGCATTGACGGCACTTTGAACAGTGGACGTTACATTTCAGATGTGTTACGACTCGTGGCTCTACCCTTCATTCGATCCCTGCGAAACCCTACATTTCAGCAGGATAATGCACGACCACAGGTTGCAGGTCCTGTACGGACCTTTCTGGATACAGAAAATGTTCGACTGCTGCCGTGGCCAGCACATTCTCCAGATCTCTCACCAACTGAAAACGTCTGGTCAATGGTGGCCGAGCAACTGGCTCGTCACAATACGCCAGTCACTGCTCTTGATGAACTGTGGTATCGTGTTGAAGCAGAATGGCCAGGTGTACCTGTACACGGCATCCGAGCTCTGTTTGACTCAATGCCCAGGCGTATCAAGGCCGTTATTAAGGCGAGACGTGGTTGTTCTGGGTACTGATTTCTCAGGATCTATGCACCCAAATTGCTCGAAAATGTAATCACAGGTCAGTTCTAGTATAATACATTTGTCCAATGAATACCCGTTCATCATCGCGTTTCCTCTCGGTCTAGCAATTTTAATGGCCAGTAGTGTAAAATTTTTAGTATAAATGTTTCAGACTGACTTTTTTGTGAGTTTATCAGAAATATATAAAAGAGAATCTTTTAATGCTGGAAAAAGTGAATTATATCCGGCCCTAAAAGCTTCTTAATATCCGTTCAACATTAAATGCTAAGTGCTCCGTTACTGGGAAAGACTTGAAAAATTTGCCTAACTATGCGGCGACCTCGGCGGTTCCTCGCGAATGTTCGCAGACGGGTCCACTCCTCCATCAGAGGCTGTTAGGAAGGCCTCCGAGAGGAACTATCTGCTATCGCGCACATCGGACACGTTGCTAAGCGACCGAAGTGGAGTCACCCGGCTTCGTGTTTTAGGGAGACGGTGGCCATTGCATCCGCGCTGCGGGCCATTCGGGGGGACATAAAAGCATCAGGCACGAAATAAGACGCAGTTAAATGCTGTGAGTTACACTCTCCAGCAGAAGTGGGCCCGGTTCGTTTGCACGGAGCCCAAAGCACGCGTGTTGCTTAAGGCTGTCGACACAGGCTGCAGACTGACCGTCGGGGAATTCGAAACAGATCCCAGCACTCAAGACGAGAGAAAGAGATGTGCATCGTCCTACTGTCTGACGCCCAGTCTTTAATTGGCCGGGTTCAAAGATGTGTCGGTATAAAGCTGGATTCTGGCAGTGTCCTTCGGCCCAACCCGTTCGAGTGCGCGATTCAGACCAGTGTTTACGTCGACCACGAGCGCCTGTTGACATCGGGCAACTGTAATTTCCACTTCGCGAATTATGGTAACGCCTGAAGGACCTTGAGACTTTCGGAATTTATAGTACTTGACTGGTTTAGAGCTTAATCGTTAACGCGTTACTGTCACGCACTTATTTAATAATTTGCGTGGTCCGTGCCATAAGGAGTTGTAGCCATATTCCTTTCCTCCGTTGGTGAGCCGTGAATTAAGTTACTATCCTCTGGCGACCAATATTTAGATCATATGTTTACGCAGAGACATTCCTTCAGTTTCTTCTTCTTTTTTAGGCTTTCTATGTCGTCTTCCATTTCTTTCCACACCATGCAGATCTCTTCCACTGATCTGCTGAAACTACCCACATATGCCAGTCTTTATTATTCTCCAGATCTTTCTGTCGCTTTGGACTTCGACAAAATTAGACAGTTTGAATTCCTTAATACTTACCTTACTTATCTACCCATTCTTCCAACGGTATCTCTTTTCTGGAACGCCCGGTCTAATCTCTTTTCCTTCGATCCTTTGTCTGTCAGTTTTATATTTCACCACTATCTGTAACACCATCCACCTCCATAACTGCTACTGAAGAGCCATTGAAACGAGGAATAATGCAACCAATTCGGAATCCCGCGTTAAAGACCTGGAGAAAAGGACAAACTGTTGCGAACGCATACCCATCCACGCCGCAAATGACGCTTTCAGTAGAGCATGCACTGGCACTGGTATTTTGAAAATCACTGACCTATTTTTGTAAAATATTCGCTGTAACTTTTAAAAATCATTAATATACCGACTGGTGGGATCTTGGTCTCCATCTTTTCCTGTTTGGTATTGCTCTTTTCATTTCTCCGTAAGTAATACACCCACGTGTACTGCAGTCTGTTTAACAAGTTCTCGTCTGTTAACATTACTATCATTAAATCATTGAACTATTATTTATAAGAGATTTCGATTGTCCATAAAAATACAACGATCTGTTGAAAACAGAAAAATAGATCTTCCTCCTCCCAGTAATTTAAAAATTTGTTCTAGTGCAATACTAACCAGACTGGGAAAAGAGAATTCGATAAGTATACAGTATAGCACTGCGTCTTCAGGCCACTAATGGCCCATCGGGACCATCCGACCGCCGTGTCATCCTTAGATGAGGACGCGGATAGGAGGGGCGTGTGGTCAGCACACCGCTCTCCCGGTCGTTATGATGGTTTTCTTTGACCGGAGCCGCTACTGTTCGGGCGAGTAGCTCCTCAGCTCCTCAATCGGCATCACGAGGCTGAGTGCACCCCGAAAAAACATACAGTATAGCAGGCTATATCAGACAAGATTCTGAAAAGGAAAGTCGTGTGTAAATCAAATTTTCGAACTCTACTCAGTAATCTGACAAAACAGGTATGTCATCACTTTTCTAGATTTTTCGAAAGATCAACCTAGACCTTCCCCCCCTCCCCAATTCCATGAATTCATATTGACGGGAATTTTACAAATTTGGTAAAAGAAATCAACACAAACACAAATTCGGTAACGAGGAAATGCACTGCAGTAAGCTGGAATAAATCACCAAGTTATAGTGGGAGTCAAAATCAGCTTTCTTGCTTTCGTACATGACCTACCGACCTATTCCAAAAGTCCGCAGCTCGTGGTCGTGCGGTAGCGTTCCCGCTTCCCACGCTCGGGTTCCCGGGTTCGATTCCCGTCGGGGTCAGGGATTTTCTCTGCCTCGTGATGACTGGGTGTTGAGTGATGTCCTTAGGTTAGTTAGGTTTAAGTAGTTCTAAGTTTTAGGGGACTGATGACGATAGATGTTAAGTCCCATAGTGCTCAGAGCCTATTCCAAAGACATAAATTCAGACTCGATTTAGATAAATTTTCTCGGAACAGTTGTTGAGATACCGGCTGAAATCACTTGAAACAGAAAGCTAAAGCAACAAAAAAAGTTAAAAAGATTCAAATAGACTGTCTAGTCATAAGTGATCGGACATCCCTGTGTAATGCAGTATTGATGTCCAGATGTCACGAGAGGCCGACCTCCCATTATAAACGGACGCACAGAGTATTGAGCTGTCAGTGGAGAAGCAGAATCGACCATGTCAGGACAGCTCAGTGACTCTGAACACGGACTGGTCACTGAATGTCACGTGAGTAATAGATCCATCGGGGTTATTTCAACCCTTATAAAGCTGAACAAGTCAGCTATTTGTGACCTGATTTTGTCCACCCCCGGTAGCTGAGTGGTCCTAAGGACCCGGGTTCGATTCCCGGCTGTGTCGGAGATTTTCTCCGCTCAGGGACTGGGTGTTAAGTCGTCCTACTCATCATTATTTCATCTCCATCGACGCGCAAGTCGCTGAAGTGGCGTCAAATCGAAAGACTTGCACCCGGCGAACGGTCTACCCGACGGGAGGCCCTAGTCACACGACCTGATTATGAAGTTGAAGAGCAAAGGAGCCACCGCAGCTGAGCCAAGACTAGAAAAACTGTCGGGAACCATCGACAGTAGCGGAGGGTGGTTGTAAAAACGTCATGACATCTGCGTGAGGTCCAGACTGCTACCAGTAACCCAGCTAACACAAGGACCACGCTTCAGTTGTGTGAAGAGCGACACCATAGAACAACGGATGACCGGAAACGAATGGTCTGAAGTGGTGAGTCACGCTGTACCCTGTGGCAGTCCAATGCGACGGCTTTGGATTTGGAAAACGTCATCTTCCTTCGTGTGTAGTGCCAATATAAACTGTCGATATATTTCGTGCGGACGAGGTGATGTTACGGATGAGTGTCTTTTTCGTGGTTGGGATTTGGTCCCCTTAGTGCTCTTAAGAGAAGGCCGGGGTGGCCGAGCGGTTCTAGGTGCTACAGGCTGGAACCGCGCGACCGCTACGGTCGCAGGTTCGAATCCTGCCTCGGGCATGGATGTGTGTGAAGTCCTTAGGTTAGTTAGGTTTAAGTAGTTCTAAGTTCTAGGGGACTGATGACCTCCGAAGTTAAGTCCCATAGTGCTCAGAGCCATTTGAACCATTTTTAGCTCTTAAGAAAATGCTAAATATGAACTCATTTTACATCGTTGTTCACTGCACACGGTAGAGGAATAGTTGGAGAAAATGACGGTATTAGTATGACAATGTACCCAGTCACAAAGCGATATCTGTGGGGCAATGGTTCTTGGGCAACAGGATTCCAGAAATGAACTGACCTGCCCAGAGTCCCGCTTGAACACAGTGGGATGAATTAGAGCGTCGACTTCGCTCTAGACCCCAGCATCCAACATCACAACCTTCTCTAGTTTCGGCTCTCGAGTAAGAATCGGCTGCCATTCCTCGACATACAGTCCGACACCTCAGTGAAGGTATCCCCAGCAGACTTAAAGTCTTCACGAAGGCGATGGGTGGCCACGTCCCATTTTAATGTCCACTAATAGGTGTCCGGATGCTTTTGATGAGGTAGTGTGCCTCGGAGAAACCATACAGAGAAATATATTAAATAAGCAGGCAGCTGGCGTCGGAGTACGACCGACTGAGTCTGCGTAACAATTCTCGAAGAACATCTACTGAAAATTCGACATTTACTCGTATAACAGCAAAAATCAGGCACTGTACCACTATAACATCACCTTAAGCACCCTACGCACCCTAAGCAGCAGCGTACGTTGAGCGAATATAGTAAAAAAGAAAGTAAGATTCTACGAAAAATTCTAAGGGTGGAAGGCGAAGATAGCAAATATACACAAAGGGACAACAAAGAAACCTATAGGAAACTCCGAAGACATGGCACTCTCTTTGGACTAAAACTGGAGGAGAGCACTAACTGAACAAATATTCCAATAAATCATTTTGTTATCGTAGCTCTTTCCTTGCCTGCGTTTGCTTCCTAATATGTAATACGGAAATTTGTTTCTGTCTTTAGAAAACACACTTTTTCTTGTTTTACTACCCATACCTGTTTCGGATAAGTTTCTTCCACATCCACATTTACATACATAGGATGCCCCCCCTCCCCAAACAGCATTTCACAAAGCTTAATACAATCAGCACTGATTTTTCGAAAAATAAACGGTGTAACAGAATGACAGTAGTGCTACAGAAAAGAAATCGATATTATCATATTAAGCCTAGAATTTGAAAAATTGCGTAACAAATCACTGATAAATGCTTATTAATTGTAGATGACATACTGGAAGGCAGTAATTATGGCTGTGCTGCGAATACCAAACATACCTGTGAAAATCAGTATGTAATGGTATATGTTTATTGTTTATGTTAAAATTTATGACAATAATTATAATAACGTAAAAAATATAATCTGTAAAACTGGTAAATATCATAAATCATAAATTCTTTGTATATTTTTCAACAGATAAATAATTAAACCCACTGAAATTGGAGAAACCAGTAAGAAACATGTATGGGTAGTGAAACTAGAAAAACTATATGTGCTCATGGTAGAACCAAGTTTCGTTATTAAGTATTACAATACTTCAGCAACAAAATGAATGGTGAAACAAAAAGGATGTAGAAGAAATGGAATTTTAGGAGATTATTTCCAAAACCAAGAAAAATGAAGCGTGAAAATCAAATGAGTTGAATAGTAATAATATAACGGCAAGATAAACCATTATTGCACAAAATACGACCAGCTACGTGCTGCGGAATTCCGTGCTATGAATAGAAAAGACCTTACCAAGAAGTCTGAATTGAGACGAAGATCATGAAAATTCTAGGTCTAGTAAAAGAAAATACTGATTCTGAAGAGGAGGGTTGTTTTGTGTGGCCAAGTTGTTCGTAAGTGTCCTGCAGTCGGATCGTCCACCACTGTCTCAACACGAAATGCTAGGAGGCCTGGTTTACCGACGGACAAAATCTGCAAGAAGTGGGGATTTCCAGGATGATATCCATAAACGCATTCCGATAAAGAAGGCTACCCCCTAGCAAGTGTGGTGTCTGGCGGTGACACCACAGGATTGGCTTAAAGAAGATGTTCTTGCGGATGTGAATCTCAATCACTTCCGAGAGTCGCGTTGTTGACCAATTTTTCAAGGTAGCTTGAAAGTTAAGCTGATAATTTGTTAATTGTTGCATTTTTTATCAATGACTCAATAAAATGAGGTAGCATCGGAAAGACAAGGAAATTGTGCATTTCAAACAGGGAGAGAGTTCTGAAAGAAGCCAAGTAAGCGATTTTCAAAATGTGGATACGAGTTGTCCACTCTCACTAGAACTGACGTTGAAACGATACTTTATTCCTGGTTTTGATCACAGATTGTAGTAGCTGATAACCAGTTTCAGTGCAGATGTTAGCGCTCGAGTATCCTAACGTAAATGTGCCTCAGCTCATTTGAGCAAAGAGATCTGAAGATGATCATCATCGACTGAAATCACTACTCATTTATTGTATTCCTCAATCAAAGATCGGAGTAAAGAACGTTTTCTGCAATTCGCGGGTCACTGCTTTCTACCTCTATGGCAAGGTCACATTTTATTACACCAAACATGCATCTCTCGATTATCACTAACTTTACAGGACTGAATTTTTGTCTCTATAGATGTATTTGGGTCTTCTCTTCCCACGTATTACGGGATTTTCTGTTGAGACATGTCGTCGGTCATAGTGTATGCAATAGGTGGGAAAAGCCGGATAGCAAAATGTAGCTGTAATCGCATAAGCGTTGTGCAAGAGCTTTAGCATGTCACTGAAAATAAAGAGTAATCAGCAATTCATACTGTCATACATGTAATAAAGAATATCGCGGATTATCAAGTAGCCTGTTGTGGAATGCCGACCGTTGCATAAAACTTCATCCTTCTGACCGGAGACTATAACTGCTCGCCAACTTTCAAAACGACTTTTACTCACATTTCGCCGTTCAGAGATGGGTTTCAAATATTTCAGGCTACACGGCTGAGATTCGTCTCTTTGACGTAATATTTAATCTCTCAGTTACGCTATAAAATTAATTTCAGTTCTCAGTGTGCTACAGATCAGTGTCACAGCATATCTTTTCGCAGAAGAAAGTGAGAACACTGATACAAGAAATACCGATTCTGTTATTACACTTACCAATATCGTTGCTTGGAAACTTTTGCGTGTTTCGAAGCCAAAGTTTCTGCTACAGAGAAAAGTTTTTTTTTTTTGTACGGCAGACAATGTTAATTTTTTTTTCACTCTAACAATCACGAAGAGATTTTTTCTGTTGCGTTGTACCTATCCCACAAAGAAACAATATTTTTCTTTCATCGTCAACATGTCCCAGCGTTTCTCACTCCTACCGTTCCTTCCTCTCTCTCTCTCTTTCTCTCTCTCTCTCTTACTGCATCCTTCTCTTTCTGCTGACTTACTGACTTGTCTTTGATATTTATTGCTTTTATTTATTGCTTTTATCCAATTCCTTTCGTATTGCTGCCATGCCTATCTCTTAACGTACCATTTATTAATAACAAGTGTCATTTTCATCGTGTTAACAGAACTGAGATTATTTTAATACTTTTACTAATAAAATTAATAACTATAAGAGGATCTACGGTTCCCTGTTGGTTCACACTACAGAAGAATTTGGAAAATGAAGATAAAATGCAGGAAGGAGCCATACCTTACTTCAGCCTCCCTTTCTTGGAATATATTCTTTTATTCGCCATCTTTTGGCTAACCCCAGGGCATAGCTGCGTTGACATCAAAGGCTTCCACCATGATAAAGACAGCAAAAGAGGAAGGATAGAGAGAGATGAGAGATTGTAGCACAGGAAAGGAAGTAAGTGGTGATAATATCAAAGGCGGATGCTTAACTTCAGTTAACTGAGAGAATTTTAGAAAGCTGTGGTTCATCTGTAAAGGAAATTGCCAGTAGAACGTTAGTGCGACACGTTCTTGAGTACTGCTCGAGTGTTTGGCATCCCCACAAGCTCAGATTAAAGGAAGGCTCCGAAGCAATTAAGAGGCGGCCTGCCAGATTTGTTATCAGTGGGTTAGATCAACAGGCAAGTATTACAGAGATGCTTCGTGAACTCAGGTGATAATTCATGGCCGAAAGACGGCGCTCTTCTCGTGGAACTGTCGTTTGAAGTTTACAGCAGAACGATTCTACTGTCTGTAACGTACATTCACATAAGGACCACGAGCCTAAGAAAAAAGAAATTGAGGCTCATATGGAGGCATGTTAATAGTTGTTTCTCCCTCTTCTATTTGCGAGCGAAAAAATGGTTCAAATGGCTCTGAGCACTATGGTACTTAACTGATGAGGTCATCAGTCCCCTAGAACTTAGAACTACTCAAACCTAACTAACCTAAGGACATCACACACATCCATGCCCGAGGCAGGATTCGAACCTGTGACCGTAGCGGTCGCGCGATTCCAGACTGTAGCGCTTAGAACCGCTCGGCCACTCCGGCTGGCTTGCGAGTGAACAGAGAAGGAAGTGAATAGTATTGGTACAAGGTATCCTCCACCAATCACTATACGGTGGCTTTTGGAGTACGTATGTAGCTGTAGACGTAGATTAAATTATGCTGACAATTCAGTTTTACAATTGTAGTATATTTTATCAACGCTCGAGCAGCTACGATTTCAGATTGTATTTGAAGATAAAACTGTCGTCTATATTCTTTACGTCTCTTGGTAGGCAGTCAAAGATTTTTGTTGCGGAGTACTTTACTCCATCCCGTGCCAACCATGCTAAGTAAAAGATAGTGCAAGTAATTCTTCTTTGTGGTACTATATTTATGAATGTTACCGTTGTTTTATAACTTCATAAGGAAATGAATGTACTGTGATAATGTTTTCAGTATACCCAACTGTTTAAAGAGCTGTCTATGAGAGGCTGTAGCGTGGACACTATATAAAACATTTATTACCTACTTCTGTGCGACAAAGCATTGCTTCCTTAGTGGTGAATTATTCCAAAATATGATACCATAAAATATTAATGAAGGGAAACAGGAAGTCACGTTTTTCCAAATCTAATGTTATATGTAACGCAATTTGCCACTTCGGTCTTGGCAGTTAATGTGTTGACATCATCACACAACACTGTGTGTGCCGCACTAATGTTCTTGCAACCATACTTCATATGGAAGCCGTGCTTTAAAATTCCAAAATGGGTAGCATTTTGGTGGTATTATTATTTGTCAGGTTCTATGGGTGTTATGCAGTATAAGCTACTTAATGTAACAAATCATCTTATAATCCTCAAAAAGTTGATAAAAAGCCTTAAAAACCAAAAACAATATAAAAGTTATTTACCCATGCACACACACACACACACACACACACACACACACACACACACACACGCACACACACACGCCATCAGCACCACCACAAAAAATCGCACTAGTATGATATCATAACCACAATGAAAGCAAATTTGTTACGAACACAAACCCGTACAGCCAGGACACGTCGACACAGAGTGCAGCTATCTATAGGAACATCTAATACTCCAGAATGTTGGTATTTGTACAAATATCGAATATTCCAGAATGCACTAACATTACAAACTAAAGATACGGGGCTGGTGCGTAAGTTCACAGCGTCTTTGCATAGGTTTTGTAAACACAACAGATACTGATAACAGAGATTTTAGTCATTAGACTTTAGTCATCAGTAATACAGTATATTCTCCTGCATTATTTACGACAGTCTGCCAACACCGGGATAGCTTTTCGGTTCCATGAGTGTAGAAGTTACGTAGTTTTGAGGAAGAACTCTTCGAGCCATATTCGGAACGCACTTTCATCCGGTAGTTCCTTGAAGGTTGCTCGACAGAGAGCCGACAAGGTGAAAATCTGAGGGCGCAAGATCAGGTGAATAAGGTGAGTGTGGAATGACTCCCCAACCAAACTCCTGTACAGTGTTTTTGTCAGTCTAGCACACTGAGGGCGGTCGCTATCGTGGAGTAGCAGCACTTCACATAGTCTTCCTGGACGTTGTTCCTGGACTGCGTCTGCAAGGCGTCTCATTTATAGACAATAAATGTTAGCAGTAATGGTTACATCTCGGGGAAACAATTCATACTACACCACACCGTTTCTGTTCCATCAGATGCATAAAATTATCCTTTGTGGATAATTGCATGTCGTTGTACGAGAAGTTGCTGCTTTTTTTTGGGGTCAACGATTTCTTATCTTTTCCTTGTGTCAGTATAAAGACACCATTTATCGCCGCCAACAAAGATACAGGACAGAGATTATCGCTGTTGTTCACAAGCCAATTGATGACGAGCAAGCAGAGAGGCACAGATGACTACCCGCTGATTTTTGTGATTTTCGCTTAGAGGATGCGGTAACCGTACACTCGATTTTTGAACCTTCACCATTGCGCACGATGGTGGAATGATCACAGTTCACCACATTTGCCAGTTCTAGAGTACACTGATGTGGATCATTGTGGGAAAATTTGGAAATTTGTGGTAAGGACTATGGGACCAAACTGCTGAGGTCATCGGTCCTTAAGCTTACGCACTACTTAATCTAACTTAAATTAACTAAGGACAACATACACACACCCATGCCTGAGGGAGGATCATTGTGGATGAATGCGCTTAAACGATCTTCCTCAAACTCTGAAGTTCTTCCTGAATTGGAGAGTCGCTAATATCAAAACGATCCTTCTTAAAACGAAAAAAAAAAAAAAACATTTTCTTGCCGTACGCTGAACAACGGCATTATCCCCGCACACGGCGCAAATGTTTCTGGTTACCTCCGTTGTTGTGACCCCTTTATTGAACACACACACACAACGATATGTCCGAACTATCCCAATTTCTCCACTTGGCAAGCGTCCACAACTCCACTCACTATCTCCAGGTGACTAAATGACAATACGTAAATGCAAATATCAACAGTGAGCTACAAATAAAAAATGACGATTGATAGTCTAAATAAGTCCGTAGCAACCGGAATACGAGGATGAAAAACAAAAGCGCTACGAACTTATGCGCCAGCGTAATATTTAAAGAACCTCCCAGAAAAGCTAAATATTGAACAACAAGTAATTGTTAATAGTTGGATTGAACTGGTGGCCCGCAGTACACCAGCGAGAGACGCTAATCATTACTATACGGCACTGAATGCACCACAGCTTGCGACATTGCTCCCTTTCCTGCAGCAACAACGACCTGCTGTTTCAGAGGTTCTCATTAGATCCGACTACAGCACCCAACATCTAGATTTTGCCAATGGTCTTCCGTGAGACAGTGATGGCAGATCGTGTTGTTACATCCTCTCCAACATGATGAGGATCGAAGGTAGCCCTCCCATCGAAGCTTCGCGATCTTCAAGTGGGTCGTCACATCGTCGATGTGTACTTCTGGACTGTAGTACGGCTTCATACGAACATGGATCATTCATCTGGATATCTTGACGAACGGTTATAATCCTAAACTTCAAATATAATGTCTGAAAAACAACGAAGGACGCGATACGAAGCAAAGTAGCGCTTTAGTAACTTTTCTGATAGTCCCACTTTTCACACTAGAATAAAAATCCATACCAAGTTTCTCACATCGAATCTCAGTGGCTGGTGTTTGGTGTTACAGTGCTCTCGGCCTCTTTCTGTACGTCCAGGATTCGGATGTGAGCCAGCTGCCTTGCTTCTTCGGTCCTGGTCATTATGTGTTTCATGTAGTCATCCTGATGAAAGTCCGGTTGAAACTGTAACAGTGTATCCGTTCTCATTTCAGCCTCGCAAATATGGAAGAGAACGAACAGCATGAAGCCTTTAGGATGTTGCTTCGGTGTATTGTATGTGAATGTCATGACAGACAATTTTCTGTCCCATTCTCTGTGTTAAACATCAATATCGACATCAAAATCGAGATCATGACTGCCAACTTTTTATTAAAGCATTCTGTGAGGCCATTCCTTAGTGTGTGGTAGGCAGTTGTCATCCAGTGGGCGATGTCGCAACGTGGAATTACCTCTGTTACAAGTATAGACCGGAAAACTTCTCCACACTCAGAGACGATCACACGGGATGCTCCATGTTTCAGAATTATTTGGAACTTTGCAGTTTCCAGAGTTTCGGCGTTCGGCGCAGCTTTGGTGACACCATTACTGGCAATGCAGTCAGTGCAGGCTGTTATCCGTTGATTCCCGTTTGTCAACTTGGGGAACCCCCAAAGAGATCAATTCCAGTCTGTGGAATGGGGCTGCAGCAAGTGTATTGGTACTGGCTGCCTTGGAGGTAACTGCGGCAGTTCCTTCCGTTGTCGACGTCGGCATTCGTTAGAATGGTTCACGTAATATGCATCAGTGGAGGCCTGGCCAGTGATATCTTAGTCTGGTTCTCACTACAGTCCTCGTCAATCCCACGTGACCGGATGTTTGAGCGTTGTGGGAAACTTCATAATAGCTGGCGGTAGGTGAGCCAGGATAACGAGCAACCCTTTCCGACCCTTTGGTTCCTCTTACACAATGCTCCATTTATTAACTGGATTTTTCCTTTGGTCACTTCCTCCTGCTTCAAGGCTTCTATGTTTCTCAGTTATGCAGATCTTCCCTCTGTACAACAGCAATGTCATTTAATGCAGCAATGTGTGAGATTTCATCCATGTGGCCGTGTTTGCGTCCGCTTTTGTAGACAACTCTGATGTACTCCTGAAGCCTCAGTGCCCATATTGCCAATCTACCTGATGGATCCTTCAGATATATCAGCAATCATAAAGGATGCTCATCTATTACCATGGTGACTGGTTCGCCAAATAAACGAGGCCAAAACTTGATGATGGCGCAAACAACTGCGTTCATTCTTGATTGTAGAACAGTTCATCTCGGACTTTGCGAGCGCTCTGGAAGTATAAGCATCACCTTTTAACAACTGGTCATGCAATGCTAGGACTGGAGATGTTAGAACATCCTTATGGACAAGAAAAGATCTTTCTTGAACTTCATTCTAGCAAAATCTCGTGCTTCCCTGCGGTAGCTCCTGCAGAAGATGTGCCTTGGTGCAGAAGTCCTTTGCGAACTGCTGGAAGTTAAAGCACATTATCAGAAAACTTCTCACGTGACTAATGTGCCGAGAAGTCGGAAAACCTGAGACTGCTCTTATTTTCTCTGGATCAGTAAAGTCTCCATCACCAATCAGTAGCCCTCCGAGATTTTTTTATTTCTTGCCTGGGAAAAAGCCACTTTTCATATTAGTTGCAATCCTGCAGTCTGAACACGTTTCAACACGGCTGTTAGGTGCCTTAGATGTTATTTAAGTGTCTTAAAAAAGGCTATCCAGATAGCAATGGCACGCCGTCCATTTAATATATTGAAGCACACTGTCCATCACATGTCTGAAGATGGCTGGAGCATTACACAATCCAGTCATGTAGATTTGAACGCCTACAGGCCATCGGACGTAATGAAGATAGTCTTTCCCTGGTCAGCCTTATCATACATGGCTGGATGTCTGTAGTTTCCAATGCCGCAGGCAAATTTGCGTGCCAGTTGCGTTGAAAACAAGATTGCACCTGAAATCAGAGGATGGTATCGGACCGAGTCCCATAGGGAATGTTTCTTTAAATACATAAAATCACAATCACTATAAATTCTGAACACTGTGTTGTCTCATTTTCTTTTATTTGACGTGGTGCTGGACTCACTTGTTTGTGGATGATTTTGTGTGCCAGGGGAAGCACAACGTGTTGGATTTGAGACAGGGTGGACATAGAATGCAACAAAGAAACGGATCTTTGGCGTGAGAGTAGGCCGATATCCCAGGTGCTGACTTCGGGGAAGCGAGGTCACCAGGGCCCGCCCAGGGGTAGCAGCTATTGTGTCTTTACTTACTCGCCTAGCGCAGTGGTCGAAATGGGGCAAGGGAGGCGACGTTAGCAGCAGGACTGCACAGCTTCCTCCTAATGATTTCGCCAGGCCTTTGCAGACAGCCATCTGACGTCCAGGATTCACTATCAGACGGCTGTGTTTTTTATTTTCCTCTGTTGGAGGGCAGAGACGGTATGACGGGGAAAGATAGTAGGGCGTTAGAATCCGCCAAAAATTGTAAGACTTTTTTGGGAGGCACGGAGAAAGACGCATACTCTTCTTACGGGGACGCCGAAGTGTACTCATCTTGTGCGTATCAGGCGCATACCTGGCAGACGGAGATAAGCGCATTTTAGTGTACACGTGGAGGATGGAGTGCGGCAGTAGGAACGCGTCCTCGTCTGCAGTCTGGAGCCATCCGCTCGACGGCAGCGTTCACGGAGATGGTCGTATATAATTACGGTGAGCACAACCAGCAGCACCGGCGTCAGAGGGCATTTTCCGTCTGCCCTTGAGAAATTCTGTAGAAGTACCTGTCTCAGATTCAGAAAGGTTTGTTGAATGTGTAAGCTTTGCTGTTAGTCCAAAAATTTACAGTCACTGTTTTCCGTGAGGGGTTAACAAGCATTGTAATTGTTTTCTGATTGACTTCAATGCCAGCAGAGCATACCTTCTTGTCCAATCGTGTAACACAGCTAATCATTTTAAACCACTAATTAGAATTTCTAGGATTTATATTGTAAACCATTCCACATTTTTTGAGGATTTATACATATGATTGATGTTTTAGCGAATACATTAACGTATTTAAATAAAATATTGTTTCTGTTGGACATCGTACCTTCAAGTTAAATATTCTATGCATAAATACCCATTTCAGAATCTGTAACTAGGGGCAATGAATCTAAGCGTTATCTACTAACTCGTGTACGTTAATATCATAGCACACATTAAAATCATAGCATAGGCGTGGCCACCTCGAAATTAGTTTTGTGGCTTGGCGTAACTTTCCACGCACCATGTTTTCCCAAGTTGAGAAATACTTTGTTCCTTTCCAGCTGTCTTTCTTCGTGATTTTGTTTAGTCGATAGTTGACTTCTTCTTCGCTAGGACCACACGAGACCACCACGGACTGTCTGAAGGTTCAGAGGTGTCATCTGGCAGCATCTTCTCCACTTCCCCACGGATTATCCGTCGTTCAGATGGTGACATCCTGTACGAGCGCTGGGTAGTAGGTGGACCCCTGTTGTTCGAGCTTCTGTCACAGTTCTTTCACAACTCTTGTAAGAACTGTGACAGAAGCTCGAACAACAGGGGACTGACGTACTAGAAAATGCACTGATAATATGAAATGGTGCATTGATAATGGCTAGGCACTAGCCAAAATCTAGCGTGCAAGAAAAAGACGACTTATTGCTGTGCTCTACCATCTGAAAATCATATCACAGTCGTTGAGTGCACCCACGTTCCTAATGGAAGGTAACGTAGTCTTGCTAGCACCTACGGCTAGCTGATCCTTTATGTATTCAGTCCACGAGTTCACAACACCAAGTAAGCGAAATGGAAGGAGAGGCTTGTAGGCCACTTCTTTGTGCCACCGTTACGCAGTGAGTGGAACATCTCAATGTAGGCAACAACAGAAAGCAGATACCACTGAGAAAAAAATCCGGATAAAATGTTCACCCTATTGGTCACACAGTTGCACTGTAGAAGCAACTGTAATTGCATTTAAAGAAAAATAGAGAAGTAACGTGCAACTGACTAGACGTGGGGATTGAAAAGGATATCCCTGAATACTGACCATTCCTTCTCGTACACCCTGTATAATAACGAATTGTATTAGTGATTTCGCAAGTTTCCTCAGTGTCATTGATTAATGGTTGCTTTCGTGCCTTTAGCAGAGTTGTTGATGCCATCGTTCGACAACCGTTCGAGTTGTCTTCTAATGTTGCTACAAGCTGTGTTTCTAGGTATAGTTGAGTTAGACTTCGGACGCCCCCTTCTCCATTTGATGTTCTTTCATTTTTCGGAGCTACCACACTGCAAGTCCAAAAAACAAGTGAGCATCAGAGGGCTAGCGAGGGCTGGGAGTCGAACTGAGGGGCTATTTGCCGAGAATATTTTTCTCAATTTGTTTGGAGTTGAGTACTCACGCTAAAACAGTCAGCAGCACCTGGAGAAGAAGACTGGGTCAGTTGGCGAAATACCACGCAGAAAAAATTAATCAAGAACTCTGCTGAAGACCGACTTACACACCATGAACTGTATTTCCTTACTAGGTCACTTATTTCGAAGATTCAGTTATTTTGTAAATCAGTTCATCCTAAAGTTATGCAACCTTCTTAATACATGCAGCCATTTTCCTGAGTTGCTAATAACTTCGATTATACGAGGATTGCCCAGAAAGTAACGCACCCCATTTTTTTCTTCTACAACTATTTATTGAATATAATGAGAATTACACACCCGAAAGAATGGTGTTTTATCTACACACCCTATTTTCTCACGTGTAAGTAGGCTGTTTAGGTTTTTATGTTGGTAACGCCACGTACCGCTCTGTATGAATATCACTGACTTTGCTGTGTGCAGTCTGTGGCTGGTTTGCATTGTTGGAATATTTGCTATTGTAGTGGTGGGCAGTTGGATGTGAACAGCGCGTAGCGTTGCGCAGTTGGAGGGGAGCCGCCAGCAGTGGTGGATGTGGGGAGAAAGTTGGCAGAGGTTTGAGAGCGGACGATCTGGACGTGTGTCCGTCAGAAAAAAGAAATCTGTAAGACTGGATGTCATGAACTGATATATATGTTATGACTTTTGAACACTATTAGGTAAATACATTGTTTTCATTTGCTATCTATGCCTATCAGTAGTTAGTGGCTTCAGAAATTAGAATCTTTTATTTAGCTGGCAGTATTGGCACTCGCTATATTGCAGTAGTTCGAGTAACTAAGATTTTTTTGAGGTAAGTGATTCATGAAAGGTACAGGTTATTGTCAGTCACGGCCAATCTTTTGTAGGGATTATTGAAAGTCTGATTGCACTGCGGTAAAAATATTGTCAGTTTAGTGATGATCAGAATAAGTAAAGAGAGAAATGTCTGAGTACGTTCAGTTTCGCTCAGCTGTTTGAAAATCAAATAACGTAAGAGGTTTACCAGCACAGTCACTTATAAAATAAAGCAATGGTTTTCTGAACAGTAGTGTCATGTTCTATGGCTTCTTGAAATAAATGAGCACCAAGACTGACTTCAGAAGAACCCGTGCTAAGGCAGAACTCTTGTGACAGATGTGGATGAGCTAGTATTTGCGCGTTAAGTAGCGCTTCTTTCAAAGAATTGAATTCCACTGTGCCTGTTCGTCCCAGTACCAAATAATATTTTTTCCAGTGAAAGAACAAAGTTTTGGTGTAACTATAATTTGCATATTCAGAAAACGACGATAAAAATTTACGAGACCTAGAAAACTGGGAACTTGTTTTTTTGTGGATGAAACTGGAATGGCTCTGATTACTTCTAATTTTTCAGGATCCGGCTGAATGCCTTCAGAAGAAATAATGTGTCCCAAAAACTTCACCTTTGACCTACCGAATTCAGGCTTTTCCAAGTTAACTGTAATTCCAGATTCTGCAAAACTACGTAACATACTGTTGAGGATGCGATTATGTCGTGCTCATGAGGTTTCTGTTATTAGAATGTTGTTGTTGGTGTTGTTGTGGTCTTCAGTCCTGAGACTGGTTCGATGCAGCTCTCCATGCTACTCTATCCTGCGCAAGCTTCTTCATTTCCCAATACCTACTGCACCCTACATCCTTCTTAATCTGCTTAGTGTATTCATCTCATGGTCTCCCGCTACGATTTTTACCCTCCACGCTGCCCTCCAATGCTAAATTTGTGACCTCTTAATACCTCAGAACGTGTCCTACTAACCGGTCCCTTCTTTTTGTCAAGTTGTGCCACAAACTCCTCTTCTCCCCAATTCTATTCAATACTTCATCATTGGTTATGTGATCTACCCATCTAATCTTCAGCATTCTTCTGTAGCACCACATTTCGAAAGCTTTCATTCTCGTCCTGTCCAAACTATTTTGCTCCCCAAATAGCAAAACTCCTTTACTACTTTAAGTATCTCATTTCCTAATCTAACTCCCTCAGCATCACCTGACTTAATTCGACTACATTTCATTATCCTCGTTTTGCTTTTGTTGATGTTTATCTTATATCCTCCTTTGAAGACACTGTCCATTCCGTTCAACTGTTCTTCCAAGTCCTTTGCTGTCTCTGATAGAATTACAATGTCATTGGCGAACCTCAAAGTTTTTATTTCTTCTCCATTGATTTTAATACGTACTCCAAATTTTCTTTTGTTTCCTTTACTGCTAACTCAATATACAGATTGAATAACATCGGGGAGAGGCTACAAATCTGTCTCACTCCCTTCCCTACCACTGCTTCTCTTTCACTGCTTCTTATAACTGCCATCTGGTTTCTGTATAAATTGTAAATAGCCTTTTGCTCCCTGTATTTTACCCCAGCCACCTTTAGAATTTGAAAGAGAGTATTCCAGTCAGCATTGTCAAAAGCTTTCTCTAAGTCTACAAATGCTAGAAACGTAGGTTTGCCTTTCCTTAATCTTTCTTCTAAGATAAGTCGTAAGGTCAGTATTGCTTCACGTGTTCCAATATTTCTACGGAATCCAAACTGATCTTCCCCGAGGTCGGCTTCTACTAGTTTTTCCATTCGTCTGTAAAGAATTCGTGTTAGTATTTTGCAGCCGTTTATTATTAAACTGATAGTTCGGTAATTTTCACATCTGTCAACACCTGCTTTCTTTGGGATTGGAATTATTATATTCTTCTTGAAGTCCGAGGGTATTTCGCTTGTGTCATACATCTTGCTCACCAGATGGTAGAGTTTTGTCAGGACTGGCTCTCCCAAGGCCGTCAGTAGTTCTAATGAAATGTTGTCTACTCCCGGGGCCTTGTTTCGACTCAGGTCTTTCAGTGCTCTGTCAAACTCTTCACGCAGTATCGTATCTCCCATTACATCTTCATCTACATCCTCATCCATTTCCATAATATTGTCCTCAGGTACATCGCCCTTGTATATACCCTCTATATACTCCTTCCACCTTTCTGCTTTCCCTTCTTTGCTTAGAACTGGGTTTCCATCTGAGCTCTTGATATTCATACAAGTGGTTCTCTTTTCTCCAAAGTTCTTTTTAATTTTCCTGTAGGCAGTATCTATCTTACCCTTAGTGAGATAAGCCTCTACATCCTTACATTTGTCCTCTAGCCATCCCTGCTTAGCCATTTTGCACTTCCTGTCGATCTCATTTTTGAGACGTTTGTATTCCCTTTTGCATGCTTCATTTACTGCATTTTTATATTTTCTCCTTTCATCAATTAAGTTCAATATTTCTTCTGATACCCAAGGATTTCTACTAGCCCTCGTCTTTTTACCTACTTGATCCTCTGCTGTCTTCACTACTTCATCCCTCAGAGCTACCCATTCTTCTTCTACTGTACTTCTTTCCCCCATTCCTGTCCATTGTTCCCTTATGCTCTCCCTGAAACTCTGTACAACTTCTGGTTTAGTCAGTTTATCCAGGTACCATCTCCTTAAATTCCCACCTTTTTGCAGTTTCTTCAGTTTTAATCTACAGTTCATAACCAATAGATTGTGGTCAGAGTCCACATCTGCCCCTGGAAATGTCTTACAATTTAAAACCTGGTTCCTAAATCTCTGTCTTACCATTATATAACATATCTGATACCTTCTAGTATCCCCAGGATTCTTCCATGTATACAACCTTCTTTCATGATTCTTGAACCGAGTGTTAGCTATGATTAAGTTATGCTCTGTGCAAAACTCTACCAGGCGGCTTCCTCTTTCATTTCTTAGCCCCAATCCATACTCACCTACTACGTTTCCTTCTGTCCCTTTTCCTACTCTCGAATTCCAGTCACCCATGACTATTAAATTTTCGTGTCCCTTCACTACCTGAATAATTTCTTTCATCTCATCATACATTTCATCAATTTCTTCATCATCTGCAGAGCTAGTTGGCATATAAACTTGTACTACTGTAGTAGGCGTGGGCTTCGTGTCTATCTTGGCCACAATAATGCGTTCACTATGCTGTTTGTAGTAGCTTACCCACACTCCTATTTTTTTATTCATTATTAAACCTACTCCTGCATTACCCCTATTTGCTTTTGTATTTATAATCCTGTATTCACCGGACCAAAAGTCTTGTTCCTCCTGCCACCGAACTTCACTAATTCCCACTATATCTAACTTTAACCTATCCATTTCCCTTTTTAAATTTTCTAAGCTACCAACCCGATTAAGAGATCTGATATTTCACGCTCCGATCCGTAAAACGCCAGGTTTCTTTTTCCTGATAATGACGTCTAGTCTTCGCCCGGAGATCCGAATGGGGGACTATTTTACTTCCGGAATATTTTACCCAAGAGGACGCCATCATCATTTAACCATACAGTAAAGCTGCATTCCCTCGGGAAAAATTACAGGTATAGTTTTCCCTTGCTTTCAGCCGGTCGCAGTACCAGCACAGCAAGACCGTTTTGGTTAGTGTTACAAGGCCAGATCAGTCAATCATCCAGACTGTTGCCCCTGCAACTACTGAAAAGGCTGCTATCCCTCTTCAGGAACCACACGTTTGTCTGGTCTCTCAACAGATACCCCTCCATTGTGGTTGCACCTACGGTATGGCCATCTGTATCGCTGAGGCACGCAAGCCTCCCCACTATCGGCAAGGTCCATGGTTCATGGGCGGGGGGGTTATTAGAATATCGTCAACATATAAGGTGATATGACGTTTTAAGAACTCAGGTAATATGGAATTTAGCCCACGAATGAATGCTGCCGAAGAATGTTCAAACCAAAAGGAAGTTTACGAAATTGATAGCAAACGCCGAAACAAAGAAAAACTGTATATTTCTACATTCTGGATGAAGTTCGATCTGATAAAAGCTGGATCTGAGATCAATATAAGAGAACACTTTTACACCATTAAAATTTTGAAAAAGTTCTTCCAACGTTTGCGGCCTGTCTGTTTCAGGAATGATGATAGTATTGATTTGTCTCGAATCTAAGACAAGCCTGATCGATCCATTTTTCTTCCCAACATCATGTAATGGATTGTTGTTTGAGCTTACTGCAGGCTCAATATTGCCCCGGTCAAGCTTAGATTGTATTTCTGTTCTAATACGGTCCCTATAATGTGCAGGAATTACGTATGGTCTAACACAAAATTTTGTATGCTCACAAACACGAAATTTGTTCTGAAATCCCTTGATTGTTCCTGGTTTGTGAGTAAAAACTGTTGAAAGTGCTTGTAAAATCTCAAAAAGGTCCTGCCTATCAGTGTCATTACAATTCTCAATTGCTGAATTTTATTGTGAATTAACTCATTAGTATCAAATACGCCGTCGATATCATCCCTGTCAGTACTTGCAGAGTGATTATTAGTGTCAAGTTCCATCGGAAATTCCGAACTGTTGTCTAACAGGAGGTAAATCCGATCAATTTCCTTGTCATGGTTTGGGAGCCAATCTTCACATTTCAAAGCCATTGACTTACCTTCTTTCTCTAAACTTATTTCAGCATCGTGAAAGTTTAAGGTTTCTTTGTATTCATTCAAAAAGTCTACTCCCAATATAATTTCCGTCGACAATAATGGAACAATAAAAAAGTTCATAGAGAAACTGTGGCTTTGACAAAAGAACTCTAAGTTGGTTCGTTGGCGTACATCTACACGTTTTCCAACGATTGCACCTTGTAATTTCATCTTACGTAACGGAAGTGTGGGGCAATCGTTCGATTTGTTGCATTTGCCAAAGGCTGTTTCACTTATTACTGAAATTGGACTGCCAGAGTCAAGTACTGCCGTAAATTTTACGTCATTTACTGTAATGTGAATTACAGGATATGTAATGTTGTTATGTTTTACGTCGTGTTCCTGCAGTAAGATCCCCCTAATGTCTTCCATTTTTACGTAATTACTAGCCACGGCAGCTACGTCGTCAGCTTCATAAGTACGTTTTGTGGCTGCCAGCGGTGTGAGTCATTGTCTCTTTGTTGGCGCACGTCGTTATTGGGATTTGGAGATCTAACTTCTACAAATTCTCCTTGTCGAGAGGGCCCTGCCCTGTTTGAATCCCGCCAGTTCTGATGAAATTCAGGTCTGTCGTTATGTCGGTAGTTTCCATAGTTTCTTTTTTGTCGGTCATATGGTGGAGAATTTCTCCCGGAAACGTAACTGCGCGGTGGACCGTTGCGTCTGAAGTTATTCTGTCTCCCTTGATAATAATTATTTTGGTTCCCATATAGTCTGTTTCTCTGATTGTCTCTGTCATTGTCATTACTGTGGAGAGGTGATCTTACCCTGTAATTGTTACTACTCTGCCAACGGTTGTCACACGGTGGTGTCTGTTTTGGTCACGATTTGCGTTGTAAGAATAGCCTGGTCGTATCCAGTTATTATTTCTGTCATCGACGAATTGTGACGGATGTGACCTGTAATTGTTGTGTTCCTGATTTCGCGTCCCGCGACTGTTAGTGTCAATTTCCAATCCTTGTAACAGTCCCTGAAAAGCTTCAATGTCGTCTTTGCAACGTCCTGCCAAAATCATATGTCGTAAATGTTCAGGCAATTTGATTAAGAAAATGCAGATGAGTTCTGAGGGGCTGTATGGGATTGACAGATACTAATTCTTATGCAACATGTCTTCTAAATATTTGACAAGACTGGAAAATTCAGATTGTCCGAAATGTTTCATCATTGTGATTCTATGTTTTACTCTGTCTTTAGTAGCTTGAGACCAATACGCTGAGAAGAAGCCATGATAAAATTCTCCCTCACTGTGACAATCGTGAATGACAGATCGCATTCTTACAGCTGCTATGTTTTACTCGGTCTTGAGTAGCTTGAGACCAATATGCCGAGAGGAAGGCATGATAAAATTCTCCTTCACTGTGACTATCGCGAATGACCGATCGCATTCTTACAGCTGGTTCATTCTCTAAATAGCCACACATAAATTCTAATCTATGCTCTAATGACCAGTTGGGAGGAGAACAACGAGAGAATTGATGAAGCCACGTTTGTGGATGAATGTCGTTGCCAGAATTCTTAAATGTTTTGAATTTACGTGTAGTAATGAACAGCTTATAGTCAAAATCATCGTGTCGGCGAGTCGGTCATTGTTACTTCGTTTCGTCGGTTCCATCTCAAAATTCGGTGCACCTTCCCAATTTCTTTCATAGTTTCCGAAATGCCCTGTGTTATTATTATGTGGCATTTACGTATTTCTAAGTCACTCTTCCCATGTTGGAGCGCGAGTCTCCTCTGAAATATGTAATTCTTGTATTACTTGTGCCAACTGATCTTGTACTTCCGGATTTCTCTTTTGTGTTGCGTATTAATTCGATTTTTTTTTAATTTCTTAATTTGTTCATACTCTTCTGTGTTACTGAAGGCTATGGGTCTTGTGTCATTCAGATCATCATCTACCTTTGTAGATAAGTTAGTGAACTGATCCGAATCATAGGCTACTTTCTCCTATAATTAACTGATTTCCTCAGTGTGTTTTTCTGAACCAAGTTTCAACACAAATGGTTGTGTTGAAAGCTATCTACTCTTTCCTTTAACATTTGCTGAATTTTTGAAAGTTGCGTAACCGAATCGGTAGATGCAACCGAGTCACTTTTAGTTTGCAAGGTGTCGTGATTTTCATGAGCAATAGTTTGCAGTTCTTTTATGGCTGCTTCGTACTTCTGTAATGCATTTTCATAACGCGAAAAAATAGGTTGGAAATGCTCACACATTTGTTTTTACGTCATTACAGACTTTTTGACATTTCGAGTCGATTTTAAGTAACTCAGCAGTTAAACTTCACGTGGTTGTTCAAGCGTCGTGTCTAACTTTTGAAGCTGTTGCTGTGTTTGTCTCTGGTCTTGTTCCATTGCGTCTAACTTTTGAAGCTGTTGCTGTGTTTGTATCTGATTTTGTCTGATTTGTTGCATTAACTGCAATAATAATGTATTAGTGTCTGAAATCTGTTCCACTATGCATTTCGGCAGTGCATTTGCACCGGGAACATTCGCATTTTGAAAAGCAGAAGAAGTGTCTTAATTGAGAAAAAGATGAGGACGCAAAACCTGAATCTACAGTATTTGCAAAATTCTGTCCTGTCATTTCGGAATCCTGAGGCGAGCTGTTGCCGACCGATCGATCGATAATGCTTCCTTGTTCATTAATTGTTTCACTGTCTACACCATTATTTGCCGCCCGCTCCATTTCCCTATGCACAATTACCAAATTACTACTTTGAATGTCCGTTAATTCATTACACAGTGGTGCTGATAAGCTACGCTCGTCGTCAATATCAATTCCCAATTTACTTTGGAGTCTAGTGTTACGGTTTTCACACGCCATAATTATCACGTATTTCACACGATAACAAGAAAAGCACAATTTGAAGAGAAAAAAAAAAGATAACGCATTAACATAGCACTGAAAATAATATCTAGATAATTGCAAGCGCAGCTGCGAAATACTTGGTGCAAATTTACATGCATGCCACAGCTGTTTTACAGTACAACAATGAAAAACTACAAAGGAAATTCTCTCTACAATTACGCGCTAGCAATAAACAATAGCTACACTAATTACACAAACTACAAGAAAAAATCAGAAGATCCCAGTGAGGTATCCTCGGCTAAGCGTCGACATATGAAACATTCCCTTAGAAAAATTTACAAATGATAGTGCTGGTAAACCTCTTACGTTATTTGATTTTCATACAGCTGAGCAAAACTGAACGTACTCAGACATTTCTCTCTTTACTTATTCTTATTCTTTTCTTATTCTGACACAATATTTTTAGCGCAACGCAATCTGGCTTTCAATAACCCCTACAAATGAATGGCCGTGACTAACAATAACTTATACCTTTCGTGAATCACTTAACTCACAAAAACCGTCGTTACTCGAACTACTGTAATACAGCGAGCGCCAATACTGCCAGCTACATAATAGATTCTAACTACTGAAGGCACTAACTACTGATAGGCAGAGTTAGCAAATGAAAGATTTTGATTTCGTTTTCCTGACGGACACACGTCCAGATCGTCCGCTCTCAAAAGTCTGCCATCTTTCTCCCCACCTCCCACTGTCCAACGCTACGCGCTGTTCACATCCAACTGCCCAACACTACAATATCAAATATTCCAACAATGCAAACCAGCCACAGACTACACACAGCACAGTCAGTGATTTTTATACAGAGCTCTACGTGGCGTTACCAACATGAAAACCTAAACAGCCTACTTACACACGTATTCTACATGCAGTTCTATGGCTTACCTCCAGCGCTGAACAAGGAAGTATATGCCCTGTCGGAACCAATTCTTATCCTGATGGCGGAGCCAGTGCTTCACTGTATGAATCACCTCCTCACCGTCCTCAAAATGTCTTCCACGAATGGCATCCTTCAAGGGCCCAAACAACTGGTAGTCCGAAGGGGGCTAGGTCAGGGCTGTAGGGTGGATGGAGAAACACTGTCCAACCCTGTTTTGCGATGTGTTCAGCAGTCCTCAGACTTGTGTGGAACCGAGCGTTGTCGTGTTGCAGCAAAACATCTCCTCGGTTGATGTTGCGCCGAAGTCGCCGAAAGTGCCTCTTGAGTTTTGTTAATGAGTTGACATACGCTTCTGAATGAATGGTACCGCCTCTTAGTATCACATCAAAGAGAATCTCACCTTCACAGTCCCAGAACACGGTGATCATGGCCTTACCGGTGGAAGCAGTTGCTTTGAATTTTTTCTTCAGTGGGGGGTGGGAATGGCACCATTCCATCGACTTCGTTTTGTTTCGGGGTCAAAATCACCTGTCAGAATCTGGGGCAAGAAGGCCTCCCCCTCATCTTAAAAAAGTTGCAACAAACCAAGACAAATGTATCTTCTGTTCGATTTGTGACCCACCGTTAGACACCACGGGGCCCGTCTTGCATACACTTTTCGATATCCAAGAGTGTGGATAATTGCTTCCACACTTCCTTTGCTGCTTGACAGATGCAGCGCCAACTGCCGAGTCGTAATGCGCCAGTCGTCGCGAGTGACAACATCAGCTCGCTGCAACATGTCAGGTGTGACAGCCGTGAATGGTCTCCCCGACCGCTCTGCAAATCGTGGAGCTCCGCCGAATCGCCTTCTGATTGACCTCATCCTCTATGCCTAGCCACTAACAGTACGTCTGTCGACATCAGGTGCTCCATAGACTTTGCACAAGCGTTTGTGAATATTCCTCACACTTTCATTCTCTGCAGTGAGAAATTCGATGACGGCACGTTTCTTGTAACGTAAACACCTGAAGACGCCATTTTGAAACTGTCCTGCGGCTACGCTATCTGTCGAAAGTGACGGAAACTTGGTTCGCTCACTCACGAGACTTCAAATAACACACATGTAACTTTTCGTTTCGCATTCGTCACATTGTTCCAGGCTTGAAAAAAAAAAAAAAAAAAGAAAGAAAAAAAGGGCGATGCATTACATTCTGGGCAACCCTCGTATTTTAACATAAATATAAGAAAACTTCTCTCTTTTGCAAATGAAATTTGTTCTTTTGTCCAGACATGTTTCCCCTATTCATGCTAGGCATCTTAAGTGGTCTATAATACATATAAAATTATTTAACTATACATCTTTTGACGTGAGATTTGTAGTGGTCACAACAAATGGCTGGATGAACAACACACACAAATGAATGTGAGTAAAAACTACGAACATATAATTGTAAATAGAAATAGCTAGATCTAAAAAAACTGCCAAAGATTCACTACAAGTGTCACATAAAATATATGTGATAAAATAATTTTATACGTTTTATAAACCACTCAAATTTCTTTCTTTCTTTCTTTCGCTACCGCCTTTATCCCGCAATGTGCGCAGGGTCGGCAGGGTTAAGTACGGATTTGGCATGGTTAAATTTTAGGGGTGACTGGATGCCCTTCCTGCCGCCACCCCATACCCCCCGGGATGGAATCAGTGCACCCCAGCTGTCTGCGTCTAGTGTAAATCGTGAACTAGTGAGAATGTGTTTCATATGTCTGCAAGTTGCGTAACTGAGGCGGGACGTGGGGAATAGCCCGGTATTCACCTAGTACGATGTGGAAAACCGCCTAAAAACCACATCCAGGCTGGCCGGCACACCGGCCGTCTTCGTTAATGCGCTGGGCGGATTCGATGCGGGGCCGGCGCGCCTACCCGAGTCCAAGAAGCAGTGCTTTAGCGCTCTAGGCTATCCTGGGGGTTTATAAACCACTGAAATGCCTAACATGAATAGGCGAAACATGTTTGGCACTCAAGAATAAATTTCAGTTGCAAAAGACGGAAGTTTTCTTATATTTATGTTCAAACATAATTGAAGTTACATAACCGTTTCATCGGTCTGCACTTAAAATCCTATTCTTGTGACAATACTCGAACCCGCGACCACGACAGTGCGAGACACGGCTGTCCCGAGATCACGGAAGCGGCAAAGCGACGTTAGATTATCGCGCACAGTGGCCGGGAGATAGTGCCTCCTAGTTACGCCAGACCAGCACGCCGTTTGACATTTGGGTGCGGTGTGTCTGCGCGGTGCCCGCTGTGACGGCGCATTTGCATGAGTAAAAATGCAGCGGCGGCGGTGGCCGGCGCGATCACAACCGACGCCCGCCTCCCCTCGCTGCGTAAGTGAAAGGCAAAGGCACTTCATTTGTCCGCCGCTTCGCCACCTCTGGGTGGGGCGCCCGACACTTTTCACCGCGCCAAATAAATCGTCCGTATAAATATCAGAAGATTACAATCGAAGCTTTGCAGGCGGATCGCGATACAACGCTGGCCAGCGACTGCCTTATGTAACGAGCCCATAACGCAGTCTCGGTGCACGTGGATTACGTTGACACGCTGCGGTGAGTAAGTGGAGTAGCATGTGAGAGTACAAAGAGGCCGCACCCACCCACCCACACCCACACACACACACACACACACACACACACACACACACGCACACACACACAAATACTCAAACGGAGAAACAGATGCGCGAAATAATAACTTAAAACTACGAATCTTTCGCACGGTCCTGCATATACAGGGTGGTCCATTGATCGTGCCCGGGTCAAATATCTCACGAAATAAGCGTCAAACGAAAAAACTACAAAAAACGAAAATGGTCTAGCTCGAAGGGGGAAACCAGATGGCGCTATGGTTGGCTCGCTAGATGGCGCTGCCATAGGTCAAACGGATATCAACTGCGTTTTTTTAAATAGGAACCCCTATTTTTTATTACATATTCGTGTAGTACGTAAAGAAATATGAATGTTTATTTGGATCTCTTTTTTCGCTTTGTGACAGATGGCGCTGTAATAGTCAGAAACATATGGTTCACAATTTTAGACGAACAGTTGGTACCAGGTAGGTTTTTTAAATTAAAATACAGAGCGTAGGTACGTTTGAACATTTTATTTCGGTTGTTCCAATGTGATACATGTACCTTTGTGAACTTATCGTTTCTGAGACCGCATGCTGTTACCGCGTGATTACCTGCAAATACCACATTAATGCAATAAATGCTCAAGATGATGTCCGTCAACCTCAATGCATTTGGCAATACTTTTAACGACATTCCTCTCAACAGCGAGTAGTTCGCCTTCCGTAATGTTCGCACATGCATTGACAATGCGCTGACGCATGTTGTCAGGAGTTGTCCGTGGACATAGCAAATATCCCTTCAACTTTCCCCACAGAAAGAAATCCGGGGACGTCAGAACCGGTGAACGTCCGGGACCAATCCACCTGTCATGAAATATGCTATTCAATACGGAGCTATGTGCCGGACATCCATCATGTTGGAAGTACTTCGCCATTCTGTCATGCAGTGAAACGTCTTGTAGTAACATCGGTAGAACATTACGTAGGAAAGCAGCATACATTGCACCATTTAGATTTCCATCGATCAAAGTCGTCGCCATGCAATTCCTGGTGTATAGAAATATGGTACGGGTACAATCGATGTTGATGTAGCATTCTCAATACCGCCGTTTTTGAGATTCCCGATTCTCGTGCAAATTGTTTTCTACCGATGTGCGGATTATCCGCGACAGCAGCTGAAACACCTACTTGGGCATCATCATTTCTTGCAGGTCGTGGTTGACGTTTCACATGTGGCTGAAAACTTTCTGCTTCCTTAAATAAAGTAACTATCCGGCGAACGGTCCGCACATTTGGATGATGTCCAGGATACCGAGCAGCATACATAGCACACGCCCGTTGGGTATTTTGATCACAATAGCCATACATCTACACGATATCGACCTTTTCCGCAATTGGTAAACGGTCCATTTTAACACTGGTAATGTATCACGAAACAAATACCGTCCACACTGGCGGAATGTTGCTTGATACCACGTACTTATACGTTTGGGACTATTACAGTGCCATCCATCACAAACAGAAAAAATTGGTCCAACTAAAACATTCATATTTCTTTACGTGCTACACGAACATGTAATAAAAAATGAGGGTTCCTATTTAAAAAAAACGCAGTTGATATCCGTTTGATCTATGGCAGCGCCATCTAGCGGGCCAACTATAGTGCCATCTGGTTTCCCCCTTCAAGCTAGACAAGTTTCGTTCTTTGTAGTTTTTTTGTTTGATGCTTATTTCGTTAGATATTTGGCCCGGTTACTATCAATGGACCACCCCGTATGTTGCACCACATGCAACTTAGACACACACACGCCGAACTATGAAAAATTCACGCCACTCTTCAAGCATCATTGATTCCCCTGGGAGCACTGTGCTACTCTGTTGGCAGATGGCACACTAAGATTCCAATGAAGACCTTCAAGCATGGAATATCACCGGTCTTTTACCTAAGTCTTCGAGTGGGGAGCAAGGCAAGACAAATTTTACACTGATTGGTAACCACGCAATTTGAAGGCCGTCAGCCATTTTCTCCTGCTCTGTGCTAATCCACCTGTACTTAGCGAACACACTGAACGCCATCTATAAATTGTTTTCCATATTCTGGTCTATTTTCCTCCCTGTTGCACCATCCATCGCCCAGATAAATATTCTTAAATGCTGGATCAGGCGTATCGCTGACGATATCTTTCTTTTGTTAAGTTCCGCGGAGTGCTTCATTCGCATAATCTTTTGCTACCTCTTCATTTCGTGCTCCGTCTGCTCCCTTAACTGTTTTTAAGGGTTTTGTGTAGTGCAATTCTTGAAATACGACTACTTTATCATTCTCCTGATGTACAACTTCAGCTACTTCTTCAACTACATATGTAGTACACTGAATGTTATAGCTGGGTAAATTTTATTTCACCTGTGTGCCGAAGTATTGTTGTGGTGAAGAAACTGGTACTTCACGACCTTCGACAAATGATTTTGTATGTCCGTCCTTATGACTGGAGATCTAAGAGACTTTGGCCGTTCACTTATGCAATAAAATGGAACACCTACAGCCGTCCTTAAGATGTTATTTATTTTTTAGCTACCAGTTTCGGTGCTTCAATACACCATCTTCAAGCCTTAACTGACACTGAGGGGTTAACTCCAATCGTATACACTATTCCTCACTGGCCAGCATCTACCAGTTTAGGTGGTAGTTGATGATTGGAGATAGAACATCGATGTTACAGGTAGTCTGCGAGAAACAGTTCATAGTTGTTGGCCACTGGTGAATCGTGTATCCGGTTGGAATTAACCCCCTCAGCGTCAGTTATAAGGCCTGAAGTTAGTACGCTGAAACACCGAAACTGGTAGTCATATAATACGAGTAAATAACACCTTAAGGATGGCTGTAGGTGTTTCATTTTATTATATTCGACAAATGTAGCCGCATGGTTTGAGGCGTCGTGTCACGGACTTCGCAGCCCCTCCCGCCGGAGGTTCCAGTCCTCCCTCGGGCATGGATGTGTGTGTTGTTCTTAGTGTGGTGTCACCGCCAGACACCACACTTGCTAGGTGGTAGCCTTTAAATCGGCCGCGGTCCGTTAGTATACGTCGGACCCGCGTGTCGCCACTATCAGTGATTGCAGACCGAGCGCCGCCACACGGCAGGTCTAGAGAGACTTCCTAGCACTCGCCCAGTTGTACAACCGACTTTGCTAGCGATGGTTCACTGACAAAATACGTTCTCATTTGCTGAGACGATAGTTAGCATAGCCTTCAGTTACATCATTTGCTACGACCTAGCAAGGCGCCATTATCAGTTGCTATTGATATTGTACAGAATGTACAGACAAGAGCTACGTTCAACATTAATGGATTAAAGTTAAGTATTCCACCAAGTACCACCTTTTTTCTGAAGTCTAAATTCCTTGTCCTGTTCCAGACCTCACGCCAGCCTGCGTTAGGTTAAACGCGTGCCTTTCGGCTTCCTCCAAACTCCGTGGGTTGGCTCCTGCCAATCCACAACACTTAGCATAAGTTAGTTTAAGTAATGTGTAAGTCTAGGGACCGATGATCTAAGCAGTTTGGTTTCTTAGGATTTCACACATATTTGAACATTTTGACGAATGTAGTCCAACATGCCTCTGAGATGACCGGCCGGTGTGGCCTAGCAGTTCTAGGCGCTTCAATCTGGAACCGCGTGACCGCTACGGTCGCAGGTTCGAATCCTGCCTCGGGCATGTATGTGTGTGATGTCCTTAAGTTAGTTAGGTTTAAGTAGTTCTAAATTCTAGGGGACTGATGGCCTCAGATGTTAAGTCCCATAGTGCTCAGAGCCATTTGAACCGTTTGCCTCTGAGACGATCGCAGGCACTGCCCCGAGTACGACATCTATGTCACTCCTAGAGTGGGTTATCTCATCATAACAGATGTGATCAGAAAGTTACAAGAATTTTTGTTTTGGAAAGTATTTCATTTATTGGCTTACATCAATGTTACCTCCCCCCACCCCCCCTTTCAAAAGAGTTCGCAGTGGATATTATACACTTACGCCAGTGCTTTTTGGTATCTGCGACACACTTGTGGTAACTTTCAGCTCTTCCAGTAATGTGTTTTGAGCTGCACCTACGCTTGTAAAATGATGGCCCTTTAAGATTTTCTTTACTGTTTGCAACATAAAAGAATGAATACTCTAAGCAAGAAAAACATTCGCTTGGACGATATAGTGTTCAAGAAGATGCTCATCGATTTTTCCAGATGGGGACGTTCACATAGTGTGAAATAGACTCCCAGTTAGGTTTCCTACTGACAAATGTTACGGGAATTTAGTGTCCGACTTTATGTTCCCTTTCGTTCCACTGTAACACCCTGCAAGAGAGATGTACTTTAAGCAAGATAATGCACCACTTAATTCCCCCCGAACTGTATCAGAATCGTTTCAGGAGAGCTGCAAGAACATAATAATACTGTGATAACTCTCACATAACCTGCATCTGTCTTATCGCATGTGATGTTCGGATATTATACACATTTCCAATCTTCCTTCATATCTTGTAGGCGGTGCATATCTATCCCGTATGCTACGTGGGATTTTTCCATACCTTTGGGATATGTTGAATAGAACCTTTTTACAATACAGAAAAAGACCATTACTACAGACGAAGAGTCGTGTGAGTACAGAGTAACTACTAGTATGAGCTGTGTCTATTGTTCCTGGTACTCTTAAGGTGGAGATCACAACACAGCACGGCCTCAGTTCGTGCATGTACAGCTTAACATCTTTCAGACTTAGAGAACGCGCCGATCTTTGCCATGCGGAGTTTACCGCTGACACAGTACCACGGAAACCTACACGGTGTACACGCAGAGTGGCATTCTGTGGTGTTCGGCGGTGAGTCTCGCTTCTGTTTGTGGCGATCGGATCGACGCAGTGTGTCCGCAGACGACAAGGTGGCAGATCAAAGGAAGCAGTGATTCTCGAGACCCATGTCGCTCCAACTCCTGAAATCACGGTGCACTAAACAGCATTCTGCAGCATGATAATGCATGACCCCACATTGTAGTTCACTCGACAGACTCCTTAAGGAATATACTAATCCTTGACTGACCTACCCATTCCCCTGCTTTATCACAGGCTGTCCATGCCTGGGATGTGATGGGAAGATGTACAACCTCGTACCAGACTTCAGTCAGTAACCTTCTTGAACTGACACAGCATGTGTTTGAGACATGGCAAGATATTCCTTGCAATGATATTCGGAGGCCGTTTGCCTCCAAGCCACAACGACTACAAGAGTGATTTCGTACCTGAAGGGGGCACTCCGCCTTCTGATGTCGATGATGGACATTAGTCGCGAATGGAATGAATCTTTAGCCATTTAGTGCCTGATAAGAGACGAACATCTGGGTCAAACGGTTCAAATGGCTCTAAGCACTATGAGACTGAACATCTGAGGTCATCAGTCCCCTAGACTTAGAACTACTTAAACCTAACTAACCTAACGACATCACACACGTCCATGCCCGAGGCAGGATTCGAACCTGCGACCGTAGCAGTCGCGCGGTTCCAGACCGAAGCGCCTAGAACCGCTCGGCCACAGCGGCCGGCGCGAACATCTGATAAATGTTTATTTGACACTACAACAGTGAAGCCATAGTCACAGTACATAAAATTTTTCTTCAAAAACAGGGGTTCCATTACCGGTTTAAACGAAGTACGTAGTCATTTTCAAATGTAACACATCAATTGGAGAATATATAAAGGGTACTGTGATCACACATGTGAAAACAATTACGAAAAATGCGACCAGGCAACTGAGTGAGGCAATGGTGGAAGAACCAAGTAACTCTTAGTTTTGCCCACGCTTGCCCAACCGTTCGTTCCATGTCCTAATGTAGAATAGATAAAAACTACACCAGGGTAAAAACTACCAAAGATTCTTGCAGAATGTCCTACTGTGACAGAACAATCGTATGGCTGATATAAATTCACAAGTCGTGAGTGTATCAAGCAAAGTAAGCTCCAACTGATGTTTTACATTTGAAAATGACGACGTAGTTCGTTGAAACCAGTAATGTAACCCGTTTTCTTAAATAAAATTTTTATATACTGTGCCAATGGCTTCACTATTGTAGCGTCAAATAAACATTTAACTTATATTACAGTCACACTCCTTACGACAATTATGTCGTAGTATAGAACGAACATCTGACACAGTTTGTTACGTATCAGACTCGAGCTTCATGTTATAACAATTTCCATTTCTACCAACGTATTCGGTGGATCTCAGAGTCCATTTCACGACGCGATACCAGCAGAAGAGCATAATAATATTGGCTGAGGGCAAATCTTCCTGTCTCTAATCTAACTAATTATCCATCGGTGGAAAGGGGAGTTCAACGTGGAATTCGAATCACGTGTCGTTCCTGGCAACTCTTCGCGTCGTAGAGAGCTGGAGGCTAGATTAAAAGCAGACTGAAAATTTCCATAGCCGACCGGGACTCGATCCCACGACTTCTCGGTTTCCAGGCACGCGTTGCACCGCTAGATCATCAGTCTCGACTATTAACTGTTAAATGGTGATACACTACTTGGGATCTCTAATTCGATATGTCGGTCTTCCTCTTTTCCTGGTTGCGTTTCAGTTTTGCTCACTACCTTTCTGTCGCACCTCTCGAGTATTTGGGACAGAGTACTAAACTCTGCCTGTCATGTAATTCCCAAGCCATTCAAAGTTGCAGCTAGACATCCCGCAGAGGAAACTACTCAGCTTAGCTGCTGGCGAGACGGCACTGTAGCACTGCAGCGCATCGGTAGATTTCCAGTTCCCGTGGCAACCCTGTCCGCAACCGCCGACCCCCCGCCGGCATCGCGAATTAGCGTGGCGGGCGCGGCGCATTAATTATTTCGCGAAACCGACACGGGAGTAGCCGGTAGCCGCAGCTTCCCAAGGCTCCGGAGCGTGTATCACAGCGCCGGCCACCAACCTCCCGACGCATGCTGCGAGGGGAAAAAGGCCCAGCGAGACGGCCTCTTCCATAAACATGTCGGCGCGTTAATTCCTCGCCGTTCAGGCAGAGTGAAGAACCGCTCGGAAGGCGCGGCCTCGCCTCCGACTGCGCGCTGCGAAACTCGAATTATGCGCGTTACCGTCCTCACTCCCCCTCACCAGAGGGACTGCGGCTGCGACAAATGTAGGCGTCTAGACGCCTTGCGCGTCTGCGAATTGCGGCTGATCGGATGGCTGTCCAATTAAGCTGAGATTGTTGTGGTCGTCGATCAGTGCAAAGGTCCAGGTTCAGACAAAGATGACGTTGTGAATCTTCAGGTTTTGGCGGCGCAAAGACTGTTCCATTAAGTTGCGGGTGTGCAGCTGCACAAAAGCTCCTTCTTCTTCTAATATTTCGGCTGTATACCGTCCAGGCATCTTCAGAGTGAGTCGCAAGACTGCCGCTCCAGTGCTCGCTTCGTCGCTTTATACTCGTGTACCGCGCGACTGCGCATGCGGCCACAGATGCAAGTGCGCCAGAGACGTTGGTCGGCGGCAGAGACGTTGCAGGAGTCGCAGCTGTGTGCGGCCGGAAGGCACGCAGGAGATGGGACAGGTTTGCGCGAGCTTGTTGCGAGGGTGGCAGACGTCTCGCCCAACGACTCACCGTGCTTTTGTTCACGACCAGTTCTCCGTAGACATTCTGCGAAAGCCAAAGACTATGTGGTGTGCTATGGTTTTCTGCCTAAAGGTAGTCTATGTCAGTTCTCTGCTTCGAACGCACCTCCGTTATAGATGCCATTTTGAAGACTAGCGCCGCCACCTATCGGAACGTCACGAAACTATAGAGGCTGAAGCGGGAATATTCCACGATGTCCCACAATAAGTTGCGCATTTTTTCAACCGAAACTGGCCGAGAAAAAAAAAGTGTTGCATTACTTAGTGAACGCTTCTCGTATTTTTAGAATGAGCAAATAGAAAGAAAGGGATTTCCACGTACCGAAAACATTCATTTCTTGCGTGTATTCTGGCCTTCGTATAGGTCAAAGATGCCGCACAGACGTTGGTCGGCGGCAGATACGTGCATAATGCGCGAGTTGTATCTATGACCCCGCACTCGATCTGTGTTGGCATAAATCGATATATCATTGTGAGCTGCACTGTGACGACGTCTTTGTGAGTTTATTACAGCAAGTGCCGGATTCCATGATTTATCAAGATTGAAACCACTATTTCTATTAATTAAATTCGTAGTCAAGCGAATTTCAATTGCCTCCTTCACTATCGAATCCCAAAAGGCTGATGTAGTTGCCAAAATTTCGACGCTGCCGCACAGTCGGAAAAGGTTGAGCACAATCTGCCCGCACTGGTCAGGAGGGATATCTTGGGCTCAGGTAAAAGAGCTTTGTGGAGACGGTTGAACAAACGATATCCCACACAGCGTCATAGAGAGGCTGGGTTGTAGCCGCTGCTTGGGTGTTGTACCTTTTCCGACCATGGGCTTTGCGACCCGTGACGTCACAGTGGTGTGTCTGACCACAAATGCTATAACTGTGTGTACTGAAACTGTTGAAGAAAGCTGCAACAGTGGTTAAGGCTCTCCCTACCGTTTCGTAGAAAGGGCATCCCTTCACATTTTATCCAGGCTTAGTATTGACTCTGCACATCGTATGTAGACGTGTTGCCATGCAACATACTGTATTGATAATGGTTACAGTTTTCTTTTACTTTTTTATTTTTAATAATTTTGATTTGTACTTTTTTCTTTTTACGACAATCCTGCACTATGACTGGTGCAAGATGCGGGGTCGACAATTTGTCTTCCTCTATCTTTGACTCGCAGGAACGTGTTTACCTTCCGCGTACGTAGGGGGCAACCGACGCTTCACGTGGGTCGTTGATGTTCGGGGAGTGAGTCGTGAGCTTGTGTTACTTGGGACATACACTAGCCGATCACGATATTATTGCACTTGGCCTTCCGTGGCCGTTATGGGAAACATGCGGTAACGGCACAGTACAGTGTTCAGCTCGCGAAATGCATAGCACTACGAATGCTTTCAGGACAGTAATGTGTATACTGTCGAGTAGTTCAGTGTGCCCTCGTGAAACTTCACGGTAAAAACTTACGATAAGGCGACCGAAACGTCGTCACTCCCAGGTGCAGTAATATTGTGGTCGACTAGTACACAGGTAATGGAATAGATGGACTAGAGGCACTATACTGCAATACGATTTCGTGCTGTCGACGAATCGGGAAGTTCTGCTTGGCGCCTTCTACTTCCACGCAGTTTAAGCATAGCTGTTAATTTTGAGGATCCTCTTAAGGAGGAAGTTAGCGTAAGTCAATCAGTTCTGGGCACTCGACATCGAGCGCTATGAAACCGTTACTACAAAACGATCACAGAGGAAAATATTATTTCTTGAGAACTTTATGCTAAAACTTGCTACAAATCCTGCATTGCCCTGTTATTTGTTTACAGCTGTGCACGACACTTAATACGAAAGCTTATTTGCTTCACTGACACAGGGGAGAGCCACATAGAGCTGGCCATGCAAAAAGCTTCTGCCACTAAGGTCCATGCTCGCAACATGCAGCCTCTGGCCTTGTGCTTTTTTTGTAGTCTACATCCACATCTATACCTACATCTACATCCATACTCCGCAAGCCACCTGACGGTGTTTGGCAGAGGGTAACCTGAGTACCTCTATCGCTCCTCCCTTCTATTCCAGTATCGTATTGTTCGTGGAAAGAAAGATTCTCAGTATGCCTCTGTGTGGGCTCTAATCTCTCTGATTTTATCCTCATGGTCTCTGTGGTGTCACCGCCAGACACCACACTTGCTAGGTGGTAGCCTTTAAATCAGCCGCGGTCCGTTAGTATACGTCGGACCAGCGTGTCGCCACTGTCAGTGATTGCAGACCGAGCGCCACCACACGGCAGGTCTAGAGAGACGTTCTAGCACTCGCCCCAGTTGTACAGCCGACTTACCAGAGATGGATCACTGACAACTACGCTCTCATTTGCCGAGACGATAGTAGCATAGCCTTCAGCTACGTCATTTGCTACGACCTAGCAAGGCGCCATGGCATTTGATATTATTTTATGAAGCATGTACAATCAAGAGCGATGTTCTACAATTATGGATTAAAGTTAAGTATTCCAACAGCTTCGTACTTTATTTGCTACTCTTAATTCCCTTAACTGTTCCAGACCTCACGCCAGTCTGCGTGTAATTAAAGGCGTGCATTTCGGCCTCCTCTAGCAACACGGTGTTGGCTCTTCTGCCAACACTACAGTCTCATCGCGAGATATACGTATGAGGGAGCAATATACTACTTGACTCCTCGGTGAAGGTATGTTCTCGAAACTTCAACAAAAGCCCGTACCGAGCTACTGAGCGTCTCTCCTGCAGAGTCTCCCACTGGAGTTTATCTATCATCTCCGTAACGCTTTCGCGATTACTAAATGATCCTCTAACGAAGCGAGCTGCTCTCCGTTGGATCTTCTCTATCTCTTCTATCAACCCTATCTGGTACGGATCCGTCCCCCTCCGCCTCGTACGATGCGAACGCCGTTGAACACGCCACTCCCCTTGGGGAGAGAGTGGCTCAACCGCGCCCGGTACCCGCGAAGATATCTCGACAGCAGGGACCGTGGGTGAAGCATGTAACACCTGGGTTGTACCATGCGACGCACCGGACTCCCCACTGCCGATACACTCCGAGGCTGCAGCCTGAAGACGGCTGACCGCAGCCATCAGCACGTTCAGCTGTTCGCGAACAGTGGCGAGCTCCTCCTGCGTCCATACGCAGCAATCACACATCCTGTCCATCTTAAGAAACCAACAATTTACTGTAGATAGTTAAGTAGTCAACTTTTAACTGGAATGCTAATTCACTAAAGGCGGCTGATAGCTGAGTAAACTGTAGTTACTAGACACTTCTTGTTGGAAACAATGAAAATAAGCACCAACTGTCTGTGGACTGTATTCAAAACAAACACGAAATCTATGGAACACTATTACTAGTAATCGAAAATTAAATCTTCCTAGAAGCGAAAACACACGGAAAAAGAAGTGACAAGTAAGAAAAACACAGTTAAAACTGAAATTTACGTAGCTTGCTGCACAGGAGATGTGAAGCAGACGGGGATCTGTACACGTTTAAAGAGAAATGGCAAATCATTCGGAATAAGAAAGATTCATGGTACAGAAGCTTGCTCACCTGCTCCGCTTCTCATCAAAATTTTCTCTTGGAGAGAAGTGCCTTTAAGCTTCTGCGAGTGAAAGGTTCAGAGGAGTGAGGTAATGCATGGCAATCTTCAGGTCTTCCTTTCGGAAGCTGTTCCAAGGAGCGGGTTAAAGCCTGATGTTTTCAAGCAGCTGCAAGTCTCGTCTCCATGATCTTCATTAGCTTCTTGAGACCTCATAGTTCTCTGCCTTTTAGCCGTTCTGGTGTATACAGTAAGACTCGACCGTATTCTAGCCATTTTTATTCGAAAGCGAAATGAAATCAAAATGTAATGAGTCCAAACTACAAAGCGAGCTTCTAAAATTTCCTACTAAAGAATATAAATAATACCTGTCTTAGGAAGCAAAGCAATGTCGTTAATTTTATAATACACAGCAAAATCAATAAATCCGATATCCCAGTCAAGTAAATTCTATGTTACACAGGAAATGTATTCACAGTTGTTAGTATGAACCACCTTTAGCTGTATTTTAGAATGACGCCAGTGAAATTCTGTTCTGGACTGGGGCTCGAACCCGGATCTCCCACTTTACGTGAGTAGTGGTGTTAACTTCCAGCGCTATCCACAGATCACGGCCAGACCCAAAGTTCCACATGTTGTCGTCCTTACGTCACGGCCTGCACTCATACGTTATGTACAGTCCCGTCCAGGAGGGCATATTTATTGAAAGTCGTTGCTTGCATGTCCAAAGAAACATTGCACCGTACTTCTTAATAACACAGGCACTGTTGTTTCGCAAGTCTATGTCAGTTTGCATTCGTAAATATAAGGCTGCAGCGCTTAATTCTGTCACTGACGTGGTCTTCTGAAAATGCATCTGTCACTGGGTTAAAAAAACTAACGGTGCCATCTACTGGTTCTTTGGCGTACAATGAAACTAACAGCGCCATGCATTGTTTCTTTCGTGTACTACATTGTAATGACTAAACATCTGAATTACTAAACTTTAGGTAAATCTTTAAATTACGATATCTTTTTTTACATGTTCAGATTTTGATTAAATAAAGCCTATATGTTGCCCTGAACCATGCTCAAGTTATTTGTGAAAAAATAAATCTTCTAGCAGTTTTGAAAATTAATGTGTTCAAACGGAGAGAGGCGATGGCTTTACAGTTTTATTATTAGTATAGATTGTTTCTGTGGATCTTACCGGAAAATTAGCACTGAACAATCACTTACTGCTGCTCGCCATGGTTGATACTTCGTATGTGTGTTAATAATTTCTATTATTGTGAGTGATGACATTTTCCTTATCCATCTCTGTGGACCGAATGATAACGGCAGAATACTGTATTAAATTTTTTAAGACTCAGCTGGGGACTTTTTATAACCTTTTTTTTCTCTTAAGTTGTGTGATAATTTCTGGAGTATCAAAGCGCAACTTTTACCCATATTTGCTGTAAATTTAAATGTTTCGAAATACATCAATGGCATCTCCCGTGTTTTGGTACCCACATTTTGTTATTTGTTTAAACTAATGTTATGCTAATTTTTGATTGTGTTTCTTTCTCTCTGTTACAGTTCTGCTGTATCCTGACTAACTATTATTATTCTTCCAAGGATACAGTCAGCTGGGTTTTTCAGTACCAATGAACAAAAAGCATTTCGTTCGTTCCTTCAAGTAAAAGTTGTTGAATTTCTTTTCTTATTAAAATCCTTTTACTATTTATTAATCAAGTGAAGGTTTTTCGTGATTAAATGTCTGTATCTGTTTTCTAAAAAATTGTATGTTCGTTATCTTAAGACGAAGACTAAACTAATAAAAATTTGTCCTGTTCGCGATTATTCCTGGCGCTTTACCACTTCCTAGCCTCCTACCTATCACAGTAAATGACTAAGCTTCTTGTCTTATTTTATGGGTTTTAATTTCCTGCTTAATTTATTGTAAGAGAGCTACAGATTTTAAACATCTTCTTAAATCCTCCTAGTCGTTATATACTGCTATAAAAAGTGTAAGATCGGTTGTTTTTGATTTACTGACGAGTTTAGTTTCCTACCCCAATCCTCGAAGCGTTCTTGGTCCTGTGCCACTGATGACAATAGTTTATTTCAATATCGAGACCTAATCTCCAATGGCAAATCCCTCCACTATTGCCGGCCGCGATGGCCGAGCGGTTCTAGGCGCTGCAGTCCGGAACCGCGCTGCTGCTACGGTCGCAGGTTCGAATCCTGCCTTGGGCATCGATGTGTGTGATGTCCTTAGGTTAGTTAGGTTTAAGTAGTTCTAAGTTCTAGGGGACTGATGACCTCAGATGTTAAGTCCCATAGTGCTCAGAGCCATTTGAACCATTTGAAAGTCATATCTTACTCATCGAATGAATTCTGCATTCCTAATGGAAGGTAACTTCATTAGGTCAAAATATTTGTCATCTGTGCGAATAAATGCCTTCCATTAGAGAAACCTCAGAATATACACGTTGTCACCGCCATTAAAACGTATCTTCGATTATTGTTTGATTCACGTATATTCTTTTCAGAGAGAGAACAACTTGATGTCATTCCAAGGCATCTGGCGCCCAGCCCTAATCAGTAGATAATTGGTAACTACATAAAAGAACATGCATGGTTATGGATACATTTATAGGCAGCACAGTTGAAATGCCTCATATCGTTGGGCCTAACTACATCCAAACTTCGCTAACTTAGTGACACACAGCCATAACACGCCCAAGAACTGCTTTCTGGCCAATGTTACAAGAGTTCCTTTTCAGAATAATGTATTTAATACTTTATGACTGCAGACGTCATATATTTCGCCGTGCTCCTAATGTTAGTTTGCCAAGTATGTCACTGAAACTTTAGTTTTTATCTGATGGTAGGATCGGGGAGGTGGTGTCTGAAACCCTATATTAATGTATGAAACCCTATATCCGATTTTGGGTATACTATAAATCGCAGAAATCTAAGGGCTGTCAATTCGACTAAACACCTGGGAATTACAATTACGAGCAACTTAAATTGGAAAGACCACATAGATAATATTGTGGGGAAGGCGAAACAAAGGCTGCGCTTTGCTGGTTAGAAGATGCGGCAAACCCACTAAAGAGACAGCCTACATTACAGTTGTCCGTCCTCTGCTGGAATACTGCTGCGCGGTGTGGGATCCTTACCAGGTAGAATTGACGGAGGACATCGAAAAAGTGCAAAGAACATCAGCTCGTTTCGTGTTACCGCGCAGTAGGGGTGAGAGTGTTACTGATATGATACACGAGTTGGGGTGGCATTCACTGAAACAAAGGCGGTTTTCTTTGCGACGAGATCTATGTATGAAATTTCAATCACTAACTTTCTCTTCCGAATGCGAAAATATTTTGTTGACACCCACCTACGCAGAGAGAAAGGATCATCGTAATAAAATAAGAGAAATCAGAGCTCAAAGGGAAAGATTTAGGTGTTCCTTTTTCCCACGCGCCATTCGAGAATGGAATGGTAAAGAAGTAGTATGAAAATGGTTCGATGAGCCCTCTGCCAGACACTTAAGTGTGAATTACAGAGTAACCATGTAGATCTAGATGTAGATATTTACAGTAATTTTTATTTTAATTCCTACTGCTTGGTGTTGGTGGATTAGGATCAAACCAGTACACGTAGTACTGCTCCCTTGCAACCCGATGCTGGCTATGTTTGCTGCTGTTTCTGATGACACAATCTCACGAGCGCTGTCGACGGGATGGCCTGCTACTACAGCTACCCAGTCTCAGTCGCCTCTCGGATCTTTTTCTTGACGATAAATGGATGTCTACCAGCAACACTAGCCATTGCTAACTGAATGCGTTGTCCGAATATTATGAGTCGCTCGCTTTCCGTTAGGTGTGTGGTTATAGGACTGCTACGGTCGCAGGTTCGAATCCTGCCTCGGGCATGGATGTGTGTGATGTCCTTAGGTTAGTTAGGTTTAAGTAGTTCTAAGTTCTAGGGGACTGATGACCTCAGAAGTTAAGTCCCATAGTGCTCAGAGCCATTTGAACCATTTGTGGTTATGGATCGCTCGTCTCACCAATGTATACTATTATGCTTGGTTCAAAATTGTTCAAATGGCTCTGAGCACTATGGGACTCAACATCTGAGGTCATGAGTCCCCTAGAACTTAGAACTACGTAAACCTATCTAACCTAAGGACATCACACACAGCCATTCCCGAGGCAGGATTCGAACCTGCAACCGTAGCGGTCACGCGGTACCAAACTGAAGCGACTAGAACCACACGGCCACACTGGCCGGCATACTATTATGCTCCAACAACTGACTTCAGAGAGAACCTGCTAGCACAAAAAAAGCAGCGTAACGCGCGGCGATCTAACTTTCGAAAAAGGAAGGTACGGCAGTGTTGTGACTTGGCAAGACAGCCAAGCCACTATGAGGAAGCCGAAAGGCACGCGTTTAAGCTCACGCAGGCTGGCGTGAGGTCTGGAACAGGACACGGAAATGAGAATAGCCAAAAACGTACGTAGCTGCTGGAATACTTAACTTTAATCCATAATTGGTGAACATCGCTCTTGACGGTACATGTTTTACAGCATCAATAGTGACTGGTAATGGCGCCTTGCTAGGTCGTAGCAAATGACGTAGCCGAAGGCTATGCTAACTATCGTCTCGGCAAATGAGAGCATAATTTGTCAGTGAACCGTCACTAGCAAAGTCGGCTGTACAACTGGGGCGAGTGCTAGTACGTCTCTCTAGACCTGCCGTGTGGTGGCGCTCGGTCTGCAATCACTGATAGTGGCGACACGCGGGTCCGACGTATACTAACGGACGGCGGCCGATTTAAAGGCTACCACCTATCAAGTGTGGTGTCTGGCGGTGACACCACAGGCAGACCTAGATCGAAAACTTGCGCCGAAATGACGAGATGTGGTTTGGAACACCGACGGGTCCGAGTGTTATTCTTAGGCAGTTTCTGCGCTCGTTTATGCAAATTCTGGGCTTATACCTAATCTCTGTGTCAGAAAATACGACATACAAGCAGTTAAAATACGACAACGAACTTCGCACGATTCACAGACGGATGGCAAACATGACTTCCCTCCTTTAGTTTACTTGGCAACTGCGGTGAAAAGAAAGGCATCCGGCCACAAAGTTATAAAAAAGTGAAAAATATGCCAAATCAGTGCATTCTTTATAGCAGCATAAACTGTAGGAAAGACCTGACAACACATACTTCCGGCGAGTGTAACTTGTCTATTGCAACCTCCCTGGAGCCTAAGACGTTTTGATTTGCCGCTACTTCAGTACCCAGATCTTCACTAAAATGCTGCATCTGCGCTAAGAGGGCGATGTGTTGTTGATCCATCTCCTTCTCTATTTGGTTTTCTTTATACGTAAGCTCCGTCCACACACCTAGCGGGACCATAATTATCGACCGACCGTCGTGTCATCTTCCAACAGCGGCGTGAAGGAGCGTCGAATCAGTATACAGCTCCCGCACCTGTTGTCAGTTTCTCTGCTGCTTGCTCAAGTAGCTACTCAGCTGACATCACTCGGCTGACTGCACCTCATCCCAGTCCTTCCACCACCGCAAAAGCTCTAGCTATACCAGCAACCGTACCCGGGCCCTTCACCACTCAGCTACAGAGACAGACGTTGGTTTTGTTTCGTGTTGCGATAAGGCTACGTATTGTTCTTTTATCGTAGCTATTAGCTCTAAACATCTGCTTCAACCCTCGAAATACCAAGGGAGGGGTGGTTACTTTGTGCCCAACTTATCAACGTACTGTAATCTAGTCATTCACTTTATATTTTAAAATTTTGAAAAGAATATTTATTGTCTTTAGTGAATTCTTCTACCAGATTCCACAAACATTTTAAATTTTTTAATCCAGAAACTTAAGTCTTATTCGTTTCAATATTTCACTTCGCCAATGAATGTCACTTACTGTTTTTTCAGGTTCATGGCCTTACGCACACAGCAAGATCTCTTTAAAAGGCATCTTGTGACTAAAAGTCAACAACAATTAACGAAATTTGCGTTTTTAAATTTTTTTAGAGTGGGCATAAACTGCCCCCTTCCTCCTTAGCAGTACGCATTACTGAAAGAGCGTTGATGTAGCTTTGAACATGCACAAATAAATATTCATGTTCAGGACACTGATAAGACATCTGCACATCTTTAAAAAGTATGTTGTTAATCTAAGTCAACAACAGTTATCAAATTTTGCATTTTTTCCAAATTTCTTTTCCTTTTCCTTTTTAGGGTTGGCGTAATGTACCCCGTTCCCCCGTGCGATGCGCGTTATGGAAAATACGTTGGTACTGCTAGCGTTAAGTTGTGCGCCAGAGCTTTGATAAAATAACTGTTTTATAAATAACATCAAAAAGGAGTTATTTTATTGCTACTAATTTCGACTACTGCGTTGTTACCTGAGTAAAAAAGCATTAAACGGTATACAATATATGTCTATTACTAGAAAATGCGTTATATACACTCCTGGAAATTGAAATAAGAACACCGTGAATTCATTGTCCCAGGAAGGGGAAACTTTATTGACACATACCTGGGGTCAGATACATCACATGATCACACTGACAGAACCACAGGCACATAGACACAGGCAACAGAGCATGCACAATGTCGGCACTAGTACAGTGTATATCCACCTTTCGCAGCAATGCAGGCTGCTATTCTCCCATGGAGACGATCGTAGAGATGCTGGATGTAGTCCTGTGGAACGGCTTGCCATGCCATTTCCACCTGGCGCCTCAGATGGACCAGCGTTCGTGCTGGACGTGCAGACCACGTGAGACGACGTTTCATCCAGTCCCAAACATGCTCAATGGGGGACAGATCCGGAGATCTTGCTGGCCAGGGTAGTTGACTTACACCTTCTAGAGCACGTTGGGTGGCACGGGATACATGCGGACGTGCATTGTCCTGTTGGAACAGCAAGTTCCCTTGCCGGTATAGGAATGGTAGAACAATGGGTTCGATGACGGTTTGGATGTACCGTGCCCTATTCAGTGTCCCCTCGACAATCACCAGTGGTGTACGGCCAGTGTAGGAGATCGCTCCCCACACCATGATGCCGGGTGTTGGCCCTGTGTGCCTCGGTCGTATGCAGTCCTGATTGTGGCGCTCACCTGCACGGCGCCAAACACGCATACGACCATCATTGGCACCAAGGCAGAAGCGACTCTCATCGCTGAAGACGACACGTCTCCATTCGTCCCTCCATTCACGCCTGTCGCGACACCACTGGAGGCGGGCTGCACGATGTTGGGGCGTGAGCGGAAGACGGCCTAACGGTGTGCGGGACCGTAGCCCAGCTTCATGGAGACGGTTGCGAATGGTCCTCGCCGATACCCCAGGAGCAACAGTGTCCCTAATTTGCTGGGAAGTGGCGGTGCGGTCCCCTACGGCACTGCGTAGGATCCTACGGTCTTGGCGTGCATCCGTGCGTCGCTGCGGTCCGGTCCCAGGTCGACGGGCACGTGCACCTTCCGCCGACCACTGGCGACAACATCGATGTACTGTGGAGACCTCACGCCCCACGTGTTGAGCAATTCGGCGGTACGTCCACCCGGCCTCCCGCATGCCCACTATACGCCCTCGCTCAAAGTCCGTCAACTGCACATACGGTTCACGTCCACGCTGTCGCGGCATGCTACCAGTGTTAAAGACTGCGATGGAGCTCCGTATGCCACGGCAAACTGGCTGACACTGACGGCGGCGGTGCACAAATGCTGCGCAGCTAGCGCCATTCGACGGCCAACACCGCGGTTCCTGGTGTGTCCGCTGTGCCGCGCGTGTGATCATTGCTTGTACAGCCCTCTCGCAGTGTCCGGAGCAAGTATGGTGGGTCTGACACACCGGTGTCAATGTGTTCTTTTTTCCATTTCCAGGAGTGTATAAACGGTATTTCAAGTCTTTACAACAGACGCCTAGCGGTGACTGGATTATAGGCAAAACATATTGCTTACAAACGCTGCCACCTCTCAGGGGCATAATCAGTAATTACTGACATCTAAAGTCGCTGGGAAGCATCAGCGAACTTCTGTCTGTAACACAAGCTGTCCACCATGATATAGTCTATCCCCCATAGACGCAAAGACTTGGAAATACCCTGCCTTTGTGGAAGCAAATGTGCTGGATGTATGGCATAAGTTCATTCACATACGCACAAACTGGGGAATAACTTTCGTTGCAGACAAAATGTCCACCGACGCTTTCCAGCGTCGTTATGTGTCCTTTAATATTCGCCGGCCCTTGGATGACGACATTTCACAGAACTGGCGGGGTCTACTAACCATATTTGTTCACTTCCTACCCCGTTAAATTAACGGACCGATTTTCAACAAGAAAAAACAGTCTTATTAATGAGTGTCTCCGAGTTCATAAAGATATTTTAGAAGCGAATCAGGAACCTTAATTTCACTCGGCCTATGCTCTTTCAAGTCGAGCAGACGACTAGATTATAGGCAAAACAAACTGCATACCAAGGCTGCACAGTGCCTACACCCTGCCCCCTCTCAGGGGCAGAACCAATAAAGCGTTAGTGAACATTTCTCTCTGACAAAAGTCGTTCCCCATGGCGCGGTCTATCCCTCTAGACGCAAAGGCTTTGACACACCCTTTAATTAATGTTGTGAAAGCAACTGGACTGGGTATATGGCATGATTTCATCCACACAAGTACAAAATATTACTTAAGCCACACTTGGTAATTTTAAACGCCCAAACACTTGCCGACGTAAGAGAATCATCTCACGTATTCTGTTGCGTTCTGTCAATTCCAGAATGCCATACTTGTATATTTACTGTGCCGTGCGTGCGAGAGGCATATCTGAAGAGAGACGATAACGTTTCATTCAATGACGCTGCAGGTGCATTACAGAAAGCAAGACAAGACCCAAGTTTTTTGTTGCTTTCACATCAGCAACAATGTACAGTGGAAGACACAACCGAAGGAACAAGTAGATCTTGGACTACATAGAAAATGGAATTCCCAGACATTGGCAGACTAAGCAATACTTAGGAATAGTTTTACAGTGGAAGATTCCTAATAACAACTTGTTTTTTAGTGTGGAAAGGAGAGCTATGAAGAACAGCAATGACAGTTATTAAAAAATATTACGATTGGTCATGAAAAATCTGAACTGGCTAAATTGGTGTAAGCACGTGTCCAGAGCAAATTTTTCAGAATGCTAGCAGATGGTGAACGCTATGCTGCTGAGCCTAATGTAAGACACTTTTGCTAGACAGTTGATGATGGATACTAAGCTAATCCAATGACCATCAGATGCAATCATTGCCAGTAGATGCCTGGCCCTCAGTAAGGGCAGCACTTGTGCTGTTAATTACCCATCTCCACCTGGTAACGACATGTACTATAGTGCTCCTGCAGTAGTTCGTCCTTGATGTCCTGTGTCCCTCAGATTAACTCCTAAGCCATAAGTTCCGTGCCTTCCGCACAAGATACAGCCAGTGTAAAAGCACCACAGACGCAAAGATGCGAGCAGTTGCCTGTGCCATAGAGACACGTCACTTGCGCGAGTTCCACCAGAGTCACGGGCGGCGCTGTCGATGAAGATGTCGACCACGCCTCGTCCAATTGCCGGCAGAGTACAATCCGCCACGGCCGGACGACAATGGGGAGAAGCCTTCCCGGAAGACAGAAGAGCAGCTCTCGCACACTCGGTTATAGATCATCGTTCAGGGCTGACTTAGACAGGGAACGTCGTGTAGTGAACTCTCAGAAGTGAACAGACAGTTATTCTAAATTGCGTTTGCTATGTACTGTGAAGTTTACCTACGATTATTTGCGCTTAGCCAGTGAGGGCCTTTATCGTGTTATGTTATATGCGATGTTGCAAACTTCAGTATCCGATAAGTCACTAACATAAGTAAGACTTTTTAACCTAATTGTGTGGCTTTGATACTTATCTGTTGGAGTGTTGTAGAACTTTCGTTCTCCTATCTTGTTACCTGACCCTCGGGCATTGCTGTGTAATAGTGGCAGGAAGAAATTGTCTTAGCGGTGTACTGCACCATAAGCCGTTCGAAGAACTCACAGACTCGGCCTCTACAGCAATAACGACGAGGCCTTTACTAAATTGGCGATGAGGGTTTACAAAACTAAGAAAAGATACTGATACAATTAATATTATAGTGAGGGTAATACTGTTTTCTTTTTTTTAAGTTCACTGTGCGAGAGTGACATAAATTGCTTCAAAATGCGTTTCGCAAATGGCCCTAGACTAGAGGTGAAAAATGGCAGCCTAATATGCGAAATGAAATAACTTCCAAAGTAACCATACTAAAAATACTAAAACTAACTTCATAAGAAACTATAGCACTTTTCCTCCAAGTTGTTCTGCTCCTGCACGACCGAAGTACCTTCTTTCTTCCACAGTACTGGAACTTGGAGATGTCAGTTGTTACATACTTTATTGAGTAGAATAATGACAATTTATTTCTCTTACAAGTACATCAAGTTGTTATAATCCAGCATCGTATGGTATACAGGGTGTTACAAAAAGGTACGGCCAAACTTTCAGGAAACATTCCTCACACACAAAGAAAGAGAATATGTTATGTGGACATGTGTCCGGAAACGCTTACTTTCCATGTTAGAGCTCATTTTATTACTTCTCTTCAAATCACATTAATCATGGAATGGAAACACACAGCAACAGAACGTACCAGTGTGACTTCAAACACTTTGTTACAGGAAATGTTCAAAATGTCCTCCGTTAGCGAGGATACATGCATCCACCCTCCGTCGCATGGAATCCCTGATGCGCTAATGCAGCCCTGGAGAATGGCGTATTTTATCACAGCCATCCACAATACGAGCACGAAGAGTCTCTATATTTGGTACCGGGGTTGCGTAGACAAGAGCTTTCAAATGCCCCCATAAATGAAAGTCAAGAGGGTTGAGGTCAGGAGAGCGTGGAGGCCATGGAATTGGTCCGCCTCTACCAATCACTCGGTCACCGAATCTGTTGTTGAGAAGCGTACGAACACTTCGACTGAAATGTGCAGGAGCTCCATCGCGCATGAACCACATGTTGTGTCGTACTTGTAAAGGCACATGTTCTAGCAGCACAGGTAGAGTATCTCGTATGAAATCATGATAACGTGCTCCACTCAGCGTAGGTGGAAGAACATGGGGCCCAATCAAGACTTCACCAACAATGCCTGCTTTAACGTTCACAGAAAATCTGTGTTGATGACGTGATTGCACAATTGCGTGCGGATTCTCGTCAGCCCACACACGTTGATTGTGAAAATTTACAATTTGATCACGTTGGAATGAAGCCTCATCCGTAAAGAGAACATTTGCACTGAAATGAGGATTGACACATTGTTGGATGAACCATTCGCAGAAATGTACCCGTGGAGGCCAATCAGCTGCTGATAGTGCTTGCACACGCTGTACATGGTACGGAAACAACTGGTTCTCCCGTAGCACACTCCATACAGTTGACGTGGTCAACGTTACCTTGTACAGCAGCAACTTCTCTGACGATGACATTAGGGTTATCGTCAACTGCACGAAGAATTGCCTCGTCCATTGCAGGTGTCCTCGTCGTTCAAGGTCTTCCCCAGTCGCGAGTCATAGGCTGGAATGTTCCGTGCTCCCTAAGACGCGGATCAATTGCTTCGAACGTCTTCCTGTCGGGACACCTTCGTTCTGGAAATCTGTCTCGATACAAACGTACCGCGCCACGGCTATTGCCCCGTGCTAATCCATACATCAAATGGGCATCTGCCAACTCCGCATTTGTAAACATTGCGCTGACTGCAAAACCACGTTCGTGATGAACACTAACCTGTTGATGCTACGTACTGATGTGCTTGATGCTAGTACTGTAGAGCAATGAGTCGCATGTCAACACAAGCACCGAAGTCAACATTACCTTCCTTCAATTGGGCCAACTGGCGGTGAATCGAGGAAGTACAGTACATACTGACGAAACTAAAATGAGCTCTAACATGGAAATTAATCGTTTCTGGACGCATGTCCACATAACATGTTTTCTTTATTTGCGTGTGAGGAATGTTTCCTGAAAGTTTGGCCGTACCTTTTTGTAACACCCTGTACATAATAACCACATTCTAGATGATCAAAACTTGATGTGCTTGTGGTAGTATACTACATGGATTACTAATCTAAAGTGCCTTAAAGCCTAAGAGCTGTAGGAGCCCACCACATGCGGCCTCCTACGTGAATGTAGGTAAAACAAGTGGAGTTGCGGTGCTTGATTCCTATGGAGCGCTGCGATGCTGATGAAATATCACTCGGTCAACAATCATTTATTAGCAAGTGTTTTGCATTCACTCTGTCTCATTCCCAGTGCTGCCCGGCAGTGGTTTTCTGAGCCCACGTTTCACGAAGGCACAGAGTATCGCGTCAGCGCCCATTAGGAGTGTCCGGTAGCCGGTGCGTCGCTACAGTCCAGCGTTGTCGGAGCCTCAGCGCCCTCGTTGAGTGAGGCCCGGCTCGAGAAATCTGCCTGCACCTGTTATGGGTTGTCGAGATGGTATGTAGGCCAAAGACCCAATAGTGACGCAAAGGACAGACCGAGAGGCGGTCCCAGCATACAGCCTATAAGGTGATAGTCGTACTGCGCAGTACATGCGTCACAGGCGCCCTCCTTCTAAGCCGAACAGCGCGCAGTTGCGCAAGTCGGTTCCTCATTTTCGGAAGATCGGCCCGGCCCTCATCTTTACTCAGTCACCGTTACGTCCGGCAGAAGTGGAGCTGGCAGAGTCGAACTTACAGTCATAGCAGTAATTCCAAGACGGCGGCGGCTGAAGACCATTCGTTGTATTCATCAGGGCATCCTGCAGATAGCAAAGCTGATTTGCCATCGACATCCACGATGCAGGTGCTGTGACCTAACGCTGAGTAGCATTAAGGCGAGGGTTTTATAGCAGTCGATTACGATTCCTTCCTCTCGTTTTCTGACACCCAAACCTCCAGATGTCAGACACTCAGGCCGGTACCAAACGATATACACTACTGGTCATCAATATTGCTACACCACGAAGATGACGTGCTACAGCCGCGAAATTTAACCCACAAGAAGAAGATGCTGTGATATGCAAATGATAAGCTTTTCAGAGCATTCACACAAGGTTGGCGCCGGTGGCGACACCTACAACGTGCTGTCATGAGGAAAGTTTCCAACCGATTTCTCGTACACAAACAGCAGTTGACCGGCGTTGCCTGTTGAAACGTTGTTGTGATGCCTCGTGTAAGGAGGAGAAATGCGTACCATCACGTTTCCGACTATGATAGAGGTCGGATTGTAGCCTATCGCGATTGCGGTTTATCGTATCGCGACATTGCTGCTCGCGTTCGTCGAGATCCAATGACTGTTAGCAGAATATGGAATCGGTGGGTTCAGGAGGGTAATACGGAACGCCGTGGCCGGCCGCGGTGGCCTTGCGGTTCTGGCGCTGCAGTCCGGAACCGCGGGACTGCTACGGTCGCAGGTTCGAATCCTGCCTCGGGCATGGGTGTATGTGATGTCCTTAGGTTAGTTAGGTTTAAGTAGTTCTAAGTTCTAGGGGACTTATGGCCTCAGATGTTGAGTCCCATAGTGCTCAGAGCCATTTTTGAACGGAACGCCGTGCCGGATACCAACGGCCACGTATCACAAACAGTCGAGATGACAGGTATCTTATCCACAAGGGTGTAACGGATCGTGCAGCCACGTCTCGATCTCTGAGTCAACAGATGGGAACGTTTGCAAGACAACAACCAATCGCACAAACAGTTCGACAACGTTTGCAGCAGCATGGACTATCAGCTCGGAGACCATGGCTGCGGTTACCCTCGACCCTGCATCACACACAGGAGCGCCTGCGATCGTATACTCAACGACGAAACTGGGTGCACGAATGGCAAAACGTCATTTCTTCGGATGAATCCAGGTTCTGTTCACAGCATCTTGATGGTCGCATCCGTGTTTGGCGACATCGCGGTGAACGAACATTGGAAGCATGTATTCGTCATCGCCATACTGGCGCATCACCCGGCGTGATGGTATGGGGGGTGCCATTGGTTACACGTCTCGGTCACCGCGTGTTCGCATTGACGGCACTTTGAACAGTGGACGTTACATTTCAGATGTGTTACGACCCATGGTTCTACCGTTGATTCGATCCCTGCGAAACCCTACATTTCAGCACGACCGCATGTTGCAGGTCCTGTACGGGCCTTTCTGGATACAGAAAATGTTCGACTGCCGCCCTGGCCAGCACATTCTCCAGATCTCTCACCAATTGAAAACGTCTGGTCAATGGTGGCCGAGCAACAGGGCTCGTCACAATACGGCAGTCACTACTCTTGATGAACTGTGGTATCGTGTTGAAGCTGCATGGGCAGCTGTATCTGTACACGCCATCCAAGCTCTGTTTGACTCAATGCCCAGGCGTATCAAGGCCGTTATTCCGGCCAGAGGTTGTTGTTCTGGCTACTGATTTCTCAGGATGGATGCACCCAAATTGCATGAAAATGTAATCACATGTCATTTCTAGTATAATATATTTGTCCAGTGAATACCCGTTTATCATCTGTATTTCTTCTTGGTGTAGCAGTTTAATGGCCAGTAGTGTATTATCAACCAAAACATCGATTTAGTTCGTGCTACGAGCCGTCGTTCAGTAGAACATACGTAAATGATACTTAAAAGTAACATCGGAATTACGGAGCACAGGAAAAGCGTATGTGATGCGTAGTTTTCTAGATCTCGCGTGGGTGTGTTGGTAACAGGTGACAGCGTCGTACCATAGGTCCATTGTTCAAATCCAGCTTATCACAGTCTGTTCCAGCTGTCTATGCGTGGAACTATTATATGGGAGAACACTTTCCTGACATGTAAAAGGAATTTTCGGGGCCTGTATCAGTGTTCTTTTGGCAATCTGCTTTCGCTTCGTTAATCTTGTATGTATTGTATTGTATGTTAAGCGGGGGCCTAGAAACGACGGAGAGGCTCCGTCTCCGCCGCAGCCGCAGTGGTCCACAATCCTAGAACGACTACCGCAGTCCACTTCACCCCTCCGACGCCCCTCACCGAACCACTCTTCCAGGGTTACTGTGCGGTTCGGCCCCCGGTGCCCGGTGGACCCCCCCCCCCCCCCCCCCCCCGGGGAACGTCTCACACCAGACGAGTGTAACCCCTAAGTTTGCGAGGTACAGTAATCGTGGTGTACGCGTACGTGGAGAACTTTTTTGCGCGGCAATCGCCGACATAGCGTAACTGAGGCGGAATAAGGGGAACCAGCCCGCGTTCGTCGAGGCAGATGGACAACAGCCTAAAAACCGTCCACAGACTGGCCGGCTCACCGGACCTCGACACAAGTCCGTCGGACCGTTTCGTGCCGGGGACCAGGCGCTCCTTCCCAATTCGGAAAGCCGTGACCGCACGGCTAACCGGGTCGCTTCCTTAGCTGAAAGCAGCAAACATATAAAGTACATTTGTGTAGATAGGTATGGTGTTACGTCGGACATGGGCGACAGAACAGACACCACTCGTGATGAAGCAGCTAATGCACTTGTAGTTTCACGGAATAAACATGAACAATCGGAACAGTAGAATAAAGAAGCAATTGCATCACACCTGCGGAGGTATTAATAATCCCCGGCCGGTGTGGCCGTGCGGTTAAAGGCGCTTCAGTCTGGAACCGCGTGGCCGCTACGGTCGCAGGTTCGAATCCTGCCTCGGGCATGGATGTGTGTGATCTCCTTAGGTTAGTTAGGTTTAATTAGTTCTAAGTTCTAGGCGACTGATGACCTCAGAAGTTAAGTCGCATATTGCTCAGAGCCATTTGAACCATTTTTTTATTATTAATCCCTTGTAATAATTACATGTATAATACAGTTAAAAATTGTAATCGTTAGGGTTCGTACCCAGGACCTTTGATACGATGGTCTAACGCTTTACCAACTTCCCCACTGAAGCTGCACACGCAACGTTTGCACAGTCTGATTTTTCTGTGCTCCGTAGTTCTGGTGTCACTTTTAATTAATGTTTACGACCGTTCTGCTGAACGGCAGCACATAGTAGGAGTTTTGATCAACATATAACGTTTGGTAAAGATCTGCATGTCTGTCATCTGGAGGTTTGGGTGTGTGCCTATCAGCGCCCCTGGCTGGCCTAATGCTTAACTTCAGAGCTTCAGAGCACTCCTTTATGTAAGGACTGCAGCCTGAAAGGCGTTCTTGCGTCATCCGTAGGTGGAGTTACCACATGTAGCCCCATCACTGCAGTGCATTATTTTTGCTCTTCAGTGTTCCCAACTTCTGAATCAATAGTTGATGGCGTTCTCGCTCGCACACGATGAGGCAGTAAGCTCCCTGTCTCTTCAGTTCTCCCGAGTGTTGACATTGGTTACGCCACGTTGTATATTCGGCGGACATATTCCGCGTAGCTTTACCCCACCTGGCTCCAACTAAATTTTATTCTTACACTTAATCACTATTCTGCTGTGCAATAGAGCTTCCAGTCCACAGTAAGTGGTCGAAAAATGAGAAAGAGAGCTGAGTGAAAACAAAATAGTAAGATAATAAATGTCCTTTACTGTCGACAGTAAAATAAATATACTTTCACTATTTGTTAGAAAAATATTTACGACTTCGATATATGTTCCATTACAACGGAATCGTGCGTTATTTCAACAACTAGTTGTAGAAGTCAGGGACACCGAAATCACAACGAACCACCTAAAGGAAAGCACACTCTAGACTAAAACTATTAACAGGTCTCACTGGTCCCATTCTTAAGTAAGGAAATATTTCCTGCAACTCTTCTCCTTCCACGTTCTGCCTTTTCCAACAAATGTTTTAACAACGTATACACCATCTTGGTTTCCTTGTCTGACTACCTTTTCCCACCCGCATTCTATACTAGCCCACAAAATTTCCACACAGATTGCTGAACCACGTTTGCCTATGACTTGTGAAGTAGCCAATGCGATGACTCTCTGTCTTCCTAAATCCCTGCTTTCTGCCGCACCAGTAGACACCATGTTATCTCTTAACAGTTCACTCGCTGTCTCCACCGCCCTTCCCTCTCTCTCTCTCTCTCTCTCTCTCTCTCTCTCTGAGGTTATCTTAGTCACCTTCGCCTCCCCAATCCGTGAAGTCAGCCTACCAGTCATAAAGTAACCCATCTGTCCATCACCAGATGCAGTCTTCTGCTTTACTACTAGAGCGTGCTGAAAAATAATCCTTCGAATTTATTATTTGTTCCCTATATCGATGCAGGCATTACATGTCGGTCGACTTTCGCGCTTCGCCGACGCAAGCTGCAGCACTCTGCCGCTAGAGCGCTTCTAATTGTAGCGCGCAACATGGCGGTATGTAACGTATCTATGTCGGTGCGTGAGAAAACGAGTTTCTAATCGCAGGAAAAGTGCCTCCAATTGACATTCATACAAAAAAGAAAGCCATATACAGTGATGACCGTATCGACATCAGTAATGTGCGACGTTCGGTTTCCAAAACTCCTTCCAGACTTAACTTTGACAGTGATGAAGTGGTATCAGAAGACATCAGGTTGTGGCTCCACCAACGGAGTCAAACAATCTGCAGCGAAGGTATCAACAGACTGGTCTCTCGTTGAGAGAAATGTTTTCTTCACCAGGGTGACTACCTTATGAAATAAATTTGAAGACATGAAGAATAAAGATACAAAATGTTATTAAAGTTCGTTTTATCTAAAAACAATGAATAGTTCACACATAAAAAATTTCGGAGTCAATACTTTTCAGCACATGACTTTCCGTCATCCATGTCACATATGTTGTTAGATGCTTCCGCATTTAAAAGACAAACCTTTGATCCTTAAAAATTCAGTATTTATTTTGCTCATCAAGAATAACTTTTTTTCCGGTGGGTTGAGTGAAAAATATTTTTTAGCATCATTGGGTAGTTCTTGTTGAGAATGTACGTTTTATGTATCCCCATAGATGTATGAGATGCGGGGTATAGGTTAATTTTTTTTATTGTAACCATGTACATTTTATTCACGAATGAACTTACTCTTTCCAAGAGCTGTTCAAAAATATATCACACTGTACCATGTTTGTCAATAAAACGTAGATGTGCAAACGATAAAGAGTACACAGGCAGTGAAGAAACCGAGCTGTTAACTGCTTGACTGTTCACGTTACGTACCCATCGTAATGATGTAGTAGAACTGCGGGTTTTGTTTAAGATTTACGTTTATGTAAACATAAGTATTCCTCTTCCCCCTCCCCCCCCCCCCCCAAGCACCTCATTTGTTATTGCTTTAGCGTAAAATACACTGCACACTAACGTAGTCTTGCATCAGAGTAACTTAGTAACTGCATGGCGGTATATACATTGTCAATACAGTTGTTGTTGTTGAAAGGTATACGATGTGCACGCATAACGATAAGTCTGAAATGCTGCTGATCTACGGAGTAAGTACGTTGACAGGAAATAATTTAGTAGCTTGCATTTTTATGTTCAGTACTGTTAGAGAACATTATGATTGTTATGTTATTATCCCTTGGACCTCTAATCACTAGGATGGACATACAAATGTATGCATTATTGGTCCATCAACAGTCGATGATGGCTCCGACAGGTAGAGCATGAACGTCCACTGAACGTTAATATTCAGTGCGGAATTATTGGAGGTATCTTTATTGTACCAATGTTTGTAAGTGTAAACCAAAATGGCAGACTATATTCCCGATTTTTAAGACACACTCTCCATACCTCTGAATCAGAAGATGTTCATGTGGTATCATCGTGATGGATGCCCTGCATATAACGCACTACGAGCACTAATTCTGGACCGTAAATGTACTAGGAGGTGGATTGAACATGGTCGGCCAGTTAGTTGGCCTGCCCGATCTCCGAAACTTATGCCGCTGCAATTTTTTCTATGGGGAGTGGTCAAGGATTCTGTCTACCAAAATGTTCTAGTAACATCAGAGGACATACAGCAGCGCATTTTTAATGCTTGTACAGCCATCACAGACGAAGAAATAGTGTGATATAGGGCGTCCTTCATCCACAGAGTGACCCTTTGTAAGAATGTCAATGGTCACCATTTTGAGGTTATCGGTCCCTAGGCTTACATATTACTTAATCTAGCTTAAACTAACTTACGCTAAGGACAACGCACTCAACCCATGCCCCAGGGAGGACTCGAACCTCCATTAGGGGGAACGGCGCGAACCGTGGCAAGGCGCCAGAGACTGCGCGGCTGCCCCACGTGGTCTCTGTTTTTCATGCAGTGGTAGTATCACAGTAAAAGTTACTACAATGGGCCATGTTACTTCTGAATTGTCATAAGTACTGTAACACGGTACTATACAACGGCAGGATCCAGTTACTAAACTCTTACAGTTGCATTCAAAATTTATTGGTAATTTGTAAAATGTTCAATCGCTCCTTGGAGAGGTTAAATGATGTAGTTAATGAAATACACTGAAGTGATATTCAAATTAGAGAAGTAATGTATTATTTATTGTTTCCATAGATACTAGTTTCGTGGATAAAATGGTACACTGAGATACATTTTTGAATAGCTCTTGGAGAGAGTGAGTGTATTCTTGAATAAAAATGAACATGTTTCCGTTCAAAAAACTTAACTCCAACCCCGTATCTCCTACATCTGTGGGAATACATGAAACATATAGCCTCAGCAAGAACTACCCAATGATGTTAAAAATCATTGGTTGAAAATATTTTTCGTTTAACATATCGGAATAAACTTCTTTTGGGTGAGCATGATAAATGTAACACCCTATATATACAGGGTGGTCCATTGATAGTGACCGGGCCAAATATCTCACGAAATAAGCGTCAAACGATAAAACTACAAAGAACGAAACTTGTCTAGCTTGAAGGGGGAAACCAGATGGCGTTATGGTTGGCCTGCTAGATGGCGCTGTGACTATTGCAGCGCCATCTATCACAAAGCGAAAAAAAGTGGTCCAACTAAAACATCCATATTTCATTACGTACTACACGAATATGTAACAAAAATGGGGGCTTCTATTTAAAAAACGTAGCTGATATCCATTTTACCTATGGCAGCGCCATCTAGCGGGCCAACCATAGCGCCATCTGGTTTCCCCCTTCAAGATAGACGAATTTCGTTCTTTGTAGTATTTTCGTTTGATGCTTATTTCGTAAGATATTTGGCCCGGTCACTATCAATGAACCACCATGCATGTGTGTGTGTTTGTGTTTTTAAACTGTCTTCTAGAACGGTTATAGTTGAAAAGCGGCAGATAGGCCGTTTGCAGTTCACTCTGGAACATAGAGAAATGTAAACAACTGGTAACTAATTTAAAGCTTAAAGAAGTGAGTAACGTGCATGTCTCTCACTACGATCCGCCCAGGATGTCATACATTTTGAAATTCATCGGGAAATAGTGAAAGATTAGTAAATCTCAACTGTTGTTTGAGCAGCTTTCGTATGTATATTTTATATGTAATAACTTTTCCTGCAAAGTGCTCGATCAGCCACTTCGTATCCCATCTGTATCTGTTCGTATTCACTTCATCAGCGCCAGGCAGCGTTTGCAAACGGTGAAGCGTCAACAGAGAAAGTCTGAATCAAGCGGTGACGGCGTGGTAAAAGGTGGGGGAAATTGGATGACGAGCAGAACGGCGGCGAGACGGATCGTCTGCTGGTAAAAAACGCCGGCGAGACGCGCCCAGCGCAGGCGTGGTGGTGTTCCGGCGGCTGTTCTCCCGGCCTGCCGCAGCCCCCCGCTGCGCCACCGCGGAAGACTAATGGATCAGCCGTCACCTAGCGCCCGTCGGCGACGGCTCCATTAGGCGCCCTCCATTAATAACAATTAATCCCGGCTGACAATTTGTTCAGCGCGCCGCCACCAGCCCAATAAAGATGTCATTCTATATATCAGCGCGGCTGGAAGTGATTTTTGTTCCGGTGATAGCAATTGGTTTTATCTGACGCACACTGTAATAGCAGTGGGTCCTCGAGCTCACGCGTCCGTGCGGACTCGGTTGCTTTCTCTACGGCCGACCGGGAGCCGACACGTAACAGCCCAGCCAGGGTCGGGCGGACGACTTCATCTGGCCCTACTGCCTTCTGGAAGGAGGGCAACCGAGGGAGTTTAATGTCCAACCCACGTTTACTTTTAGAGTTGAAATATGAGCTTAGACGATGTGGGTGGGGAACGATATCGACCGTTGAATTCTTCAAGTAAATGTTCAATAAAAATTTGTAGACAGTCCTTTAGGTAGTCCAACAATTTATATGCAACAAAGCGCGCAGGTGACTAGTACGGTATACGAGAGTGGTCGAGAAGGTTGTAGCCTAACAAATAAATAACGACAGAAATTTTATAATAACAATTTATTTTTCAATATAACACCCGTGTACACTGATACACTTGCGGGAACGCTAAGACAACTTCTGCAAACCATTCAAATTAAAGGTCTTCGATTTCGAGTCTAACCAAGCGTTCACAGCATCAAATGGTTCAAATGGCTGTAAGCACTATGGGACTTAGCATCTGAGGTCATCAGTCCCATAGACTTAGAACTACTTAAACCTAACTAACCTAAGGACATCACACACATTCATACCCGAGGTAGGATTCGAACTTGCGACCGTAGCAGCAGCGCGGATCCGGACTGAAGCGCCTAGAACCGCTCGGCCACAGCGGCCTGCGTTCAAAGCATCAATCACTGCGTTATAATTGTCAAATCGTCGTCCTTTGAGGCCTTTTTTTTAGATTTGGGAAAAGAAAAAAAGTCTGATAGAGCCAAATCTGGAGTATATGGTGGATGGTGTAAAAATTCGAACTCGCAGTCACGCAGAGTTTCCAGTGTTGCGAGGGCTTTGTGCGTCGGTGCATTGTCCGGAAGTAAAAGAACTCCGCGCGCCAATTTCCCGCACCTTTTTTTCCTTTATCTCTTCTCTCAAATGGTGCAGGAGGGTGCAGTAGTATGATGCGATGATAGATACGCCCTTTTGGAAGCAATCCACCATAATTACCCCCTCTGCATCCCGAAAGACCAATGCCATCACCTCACCGGCTGATACCCGGGTTTTTTTTTGGGGGGGGGGGGGGGTAGTGGATGAAGGATGATTCCATTGCTGTGACTGTCGTTTTGTTTGAGGATCAAAGTGATGAACCCACGTCTCGTCCATTGCCACATACCTTGCAAGAAACCGTCTTCATCTGCTTCATATTGGCGAACGATTTCTTCACAATACTGTACACGCTCTCGCCTCTGATTTGCATTCAAATCTTTCGGTACCTACCGAGATGAGACTTCCCGCATTCCCAAAATATCCACAACAATGTCATGAGCACGCCCATGGGAGATTCCAAATGTGGTTGTTCGACGATTCTGCAAAACCGTATCGTGAATTGCAGTCTCTGTTTCATCAGTGGCAACAGTGACAAGTCTTCCGCTCCTTGGCGCATCTTCCACACTCGTTCTTCCACGTTTGAAGTCAAACATCCAGTTTTTCACTGTTTCATAAGACGGAGCACTGTCCTTAAGTGTATTTCACATGTCCTCCGCAATTTCCTTGGGCGAAATTCCCTTCAAATGAAAATATTCAGTCACAGCGCGGTTCTCCATTCTCTCGATAATCGCCATTTCGCTTACACTACGGTATACAAAGCATCCCAGCGGCAAAACTAACGAAGGTGGAGCTGCGAAATTGGACTCGCATACCCACAAAGGGTCACAATAGAAGTAGGTGTTGTTTATGCGAGACATTACGGTAACTATCTCGGGATAGAAACTTTTCGACCACCCCTCGTATATAATAAGGGTAAAAGAACACATCCGCAAATTGCTGACCGATGCTCTTAACATCGATTTGCTGCAGAGTCGTTGAACATATTCTCAGTTCGAATATACGAGTTGTGTGAGAGAAGTAATGAGACTGACAACACCACGAGCGATCTGGCAAAGTTGTTTTGTTCTACTTGTGTAGACAAATGTGTTCAGCCCTACGTACAGTGGTCACATGATTTTTGAGAGCGTCATCAGTGAAGTTGCGTTTATGTTGTGTGTTACGAAAATGGAACAGCGAAACTTAGAGCAATGCTTTACCATCAAGTTTTGTGTTAAACTTGGTGTAGCGGCATCACCGTTTAGGATAGGGAATGTTAGTTTTGTGCAATATTCGGAGCACGAGTTACAGCCAGGTGTGGGGCTGATAGCAGTAAGTTATGCATACCAGCAGTTGCGAAGGCAAATAGAGGCCACAGGGAGCGGGTGCACACAGCAGTTTCCATGGCGCAAGTCACAGGCAGAAGAGGGCCACTGGCCAACCTAAGTGTTATGCCGCACAGCCGACTATAAGTAAGTGCCGTTTTCTGAGGAGACTGATTCAAGTATGGCAGCTCTCCTGGACGGCGGGGCGTGTTACACCGCCGAGCTACACGCAGCAACAGATGGGGCGCCAGCATCCCAGTCCACGGCGGGTCGTTGGTTCGAACCTCTGAGGCCAACGCGGGGTCTACAGCCAGCCAGGGCAGGTCACTCCTCGCCTCGCTGCCGCAGTCAGTCGTCTCAGCTCCCGAGGCGAGTGCCACAGATTCGGACCCCGGATAGTGGCACCTGCAGCTCACACCGAGGGCCGCTGAGTCGGCTGCTGGTGCAGCCGTCCTGTCATCATCGAAACTCAGCGGGCCGGCCAAGGCTGGCGCGACACGGTGTTGTGTTGCACAGGCCGCTGGGTTGCTTCCTCAGCATTACGGGGCCAGTGACGCAGATCGAGGTGAATGGAGCACTGTAGTGGAGGCAAATAAATCATTTGGAAAGTTCTTGCCGAGTTTTAATACGGAACTTCGTAGCACCCATCCACTACATTTGGTGTCAATACGCCACATTTGGCGTCTGATACCTCTACATTTGGCATCAGAGTAGCAAACATCGTCTGTCCAGTACGATGTCTGAGCCCACCACCTGCAGTACAGTCACAATATGTGGTGAGTGCTCTCAAAATTGTTCTTTTGAGTGTTGGACGTTTTCTTTCTTTTTGGTTTGTGTTTTCAGTATGAAGTGTCAAAATCCACATTTTGGATGTTTTGCATGGGTGTCGTATTTTTTGTTGTCAGAGTAAGTGTTGGTGTATTTTGGGCAGTAAGATTTTTTTTTGGTGGCATTTTATTACTTTTGTATTGGTTTATGAAGATACTAAGTATGACGATACGGAGCTATAGGAAGTCAGGCTATTCTGGTACTTAGTCCCAAACCAAAACGACTAACTGGGAACGAAAGCAACATAATGGCAGAGTCAAGGACGCAAGGTGTGTCGGAACCAGAATCAGTGCAGATTTTGTTGGAAAAGTACCACAATTGACAGCAAATACGAAGTTGAGAAATGAATTAACATCTAGAAGTGAGCGGGTGACGGCATCGGATCAGTCATTGTTGCATAGGGTGCAGGAGATTGATCCATCTGCTGCAACTTTGATTATTCCGTTTTCTGGCAAGGCATCTGAGGATATGCGTTCGTTTGTGTAGGACTTGGAGACTTCAGCTGCGATGAATGGTTGGTCTGATGAGCAGTTGGTACATGCATCCAAGACAGATTAACGGGTGAAGTGGAAACATATGTAAGGCGTTCTGAGGCCTTAAGGAAGGCAGGACAGTTTAAGCAGTTAAAGGAAGGGCTTTTACAAAGGTATAAGAAACAGAATAGCGCTCGGTACTTTAGGGAGAGGGTAAGTACAATGACAAAGAGACAGGGGGGACGGTGGAGAAATTTACGGACAGGATAAGGGAAACTAATGAGTACACCTTGGAGTTGGGTCACAGCGATGGAGCGAATAGTGTTCTGTTGCAGGAGGCCGAGCAAAGGGCACTTGATGTATTTTTGAGAGGGTTACCGGCGCTTATATCACGGAAAGTGCATGAAGGGAATCCGAAAGATTTGTATTCCGCCATTCAGCTGGCAATTCAAAGTGAGGAAATAGACGTGGCAACAGGTGTACGCGAGAGGCAAACAGTATTTACAGGTGGTATGAAATGTTTTAAGTGTGGTCGTATGGGATATGTGCAGAGGCATGTACCCAGTCACCAAGGAATAGAGGAAGGGGTGGAAATCAGCGGCGTGGAGTATGGAGAAGTGGAGACAGGAGAGGTGGACAATCGTTAAACGACAGAGGGGGCCCAGTACCCACCTAAGAGAGCTCCCGTTTACTGTCAATGCTACGAATACATATGCAGAGGTGGAATGTTCAGTGGTAGGATCTAAAAAGTTTAAGATTTTGTTGGACGCAGGGGCGCAAGCGTCAAAGGCTACTAAGAATATAATGGGACAAAGGAAGTTAGATCCACCACGTTAAAGGCTGCGTGGAGTGGGGGATAAGGAGGTCACGCCTTTGGGGTCGGTGACAGTTGACTTTCGCCTAGGGAAAGTCCGATTTAATGCATGCATGGTGGTGGTACCACGGGTAACCGAGGGCTACGACGTGATCCTAGGAGTAGATGTCTTACATCAACATCATGCCAAAATTGACCTTGGACAACGAACTATGGAACTTGGTGGATCCTTATTTCCGCTAGGGGAAACTGTTGTCAATGCAGAGCTGTTGCGAGGGGCGTTCAATGTAATGAACAAACCAATTGAACCGCGTACATTAGCATCAAGGCTTAATTCTCATGAGTATGTGTCCAGTGGCACCGGGAAGTCGCTTTGGGTAAGGGTGGAGTCGAATCTACCTGTGGGTACAGTATGTGTTATTGAACCATTGGAGGATAATGAAGATTTGGGTTCATTGGGTTGTTTTGTGAAACGTAGTGTTTTACGCGTACAGGAGGGGAACGACGGGCGAGTAGTTCCCGTGAACGCGGATAATTTTAGCGCTGTAGATGCGAATTTGAGGAAAGGAGTTTTAGTAGCAAATTTGGATGTGTCAGATGACGAAGACTGGTGTTCGAGAAGTAGGTGAAGCGATGAACCACTAACTGCCGATAGAACTGCATTGCGTGACAAAACTGAGTATTTGAAAGGAGGAGAAAGAGAGCATATGGAAGAATTATTATTAGAATTTAAAGATTTGTTTTTTCCACAAGGGCCGTTACCAGCAACTTCATAAGTTCCACATAGGATACCAACAGGGAATGAATCACCTGTTTACCGTAAACCATACAGAATACCGGGGTATTTGCAGCCCGATTCTTTGCGCAATGGACATGAATGGATGCACGTGATCAGAGAGGATGCTTACGTACGTGTCACACGGCCGAGTCGTATCTAGACGTATCAGGGGTCCCATAGAACTCCAACTACACACACCCCACACCGTTACAGAGTATCCACCACCCTTAACAATCCCCTGATGACATGCAGGGTCAATGGATTCATGAGGTTGTCTCCATACCCGTACACATCCATCCGCTCGATATTCGTCCGACCAGGCAACATGTTACCAGTCGTCAACAGTCCAATGTCGGTGTTGACGGGCCCAGGCGAAGCGAAAGCCTTGTGTCGTGCACTCATCAACGGTACGCCAGAGGGCCTTCGGCTCCCATAGCTCATATCGATGATGTTTCGTTGAATGGTTCGCACGCTAACACTTGTTGATGGCCCAGCGTTGAAATCTGCATTAATTTGACGAAGGTTTGCACTTTTGTCACATTGACTGGCTCTTTTCAGTCCTCGTTGGTACCGTTCTTGCAAGATATTTTCCGTCCGCAGGCATGTTCGAGATTTGATATTTCGCCGGATTCCTGCTATTCATGGTAGACTCGTGAAATGGTCGTACAGGAAAATCCCCACTTCATCGCTATCTCGGAGATTCTGTGTCCCGTCGCTCGTGCGCCGAGTATAAAACCACGTTAAAACTCACTGAAATCTTGATAACCTGCCACTGCAGCAGAGGTAACCGATCTAACAACTGCGCCAGACACTTGTCTTATATAGGCGTGTTTTGCCGGTTTACATATGTCTGTATTTGAAAACGCACGCCTACACCAGTTGCTTTGGAGCTTCAGTGTAGTTTTAAGCGTAACGTAGACTGTGAAATCTGCAGTACTACCTAAAGCTTTGCGAAAGAGGACTCGGGAAAAGAATCATTCTTGTCACACTTACACATTTCGTGACTACTGCGTCGGAATATGAAGTGGAATGATGACACAGGCTCAGCCAGTAAAAGACCTGGATTTCTTCCAAGGTCACCGACAAACTGCAGTTGTGTAGTGAAAGATGTTGCTTCGGAAACAGTTACACTCTCTGTACTGGTGTTCTCTTCAATTATTTGGGACCCGTATCAGTCGTGAAGCGGAGCGTCTGCAAAGAGGGATAATATTCGTCTCGCACGAATGTAGCAGAGACCATGAAAAATTACAGCTCACAGAATCTTGGAAGAAGCCGCCTAATACCTGCAAAAGGAAACCTGCATAGAGAAACGGAAGATCCAATTATGATCACGCTACAGTTGTGGCTATGAAGAGAAGGTAGAATTCTAAGATCTCAAGCACAGGTATGAAAATAGTCATCCATCCCTGAAGGGAGGAGAACTGTTAGTTATTGTGTGATATAATGATGCATACTCTCTGTCATCTATTTTATAATGGTTTACAAAATATACATGGAGTTGCAGATATAAATACAAGAAGCTAGTCGTTATTGTGATATGACAGTGTGTGTGGACGAATAAAAATCTTGAAGTTTTAAGAAACTGAACTGTATCTCTCTCTCTCTCTCTCTCTCTCTCTCTCTCTCTCTCTCTCTCTGTGTGTGTGTGTGTGTGTGTGTGTGTGTGTGTGGGTGTGTGTGGGTGTGTATGTGTGTGTGTGTGGGCGCACGCGCACGATTGAGTCGGATCAATCCTTCGGAAGAGCAGTTCTCAATGTCTGCGTGTCTGGGTGAAGTGCATCTTCTGAAATAAATTGTGTACCAGAGCAAGAGGTAGCGGTCCCACAGAAAAGTATGCATTTTTAAAAAAAAAAATTTTTGGTGCAACAGTTTTAATTTCATGGAGACTAAGACATTGCAAGAGGATGTCGGGACAGTTCGTCTAACAAGGTTAAATAGTCTACACGTCCCATCCCTGTTCAAACTCACCACACTCCATCTCAGCTGACACTACCTCAGTGGGACAACAGATTCTAACATCTTAAAGGATTTAAGAGTTTACTGGCATAGAAGAACGCTGCGGAACGTTTCGAAATTATGTCAAAGGCAATTCGGAGAACAGGAGCTGAAGTCTTCTTCAATGAATACTCTAAATTTATATGTCCGAAAAATTAAAATTTCTGAACTTATGTTTACGTCTGCCCTAGCTCTTAACCGCTCATTTTCATGGGCATATTTTTATTGCAAAAAGTATGGAAAACGCGTCTGTAAGAAGTAACTATAAATAACTAAGATACTTATTGTCACTTAGGGCTATCCAAACAACGGTATTCTTTTATGAAGAACTTTCTCGAAGTCTGGCGAGCGGAATATTTCTCTCAATGGTATTGTAAGTGACTTATCTGTAGGATTGAGGAATTAGAATTATTATAACGGGATGCGAGCATGCATCGTGTATATCTGTCAACAGAGGCAGATAATAATTTTTTACACGTTTCATGCAAACTGAAATGAAAGACGGAGAGGAAGGCAGGAGGAGAAAATGGAAGGGAGGTGATTGATAGAGAAAGACGAAGGCGTCCGGAAAAGTACTGAACCTGAACCGGCATCTCTAGACCGTAAACAGTTGTCTCAGAATTCCCCTGAAATTTCTGGAAATTCACCACATTACAGAACCACGTCACCTACCAAAGATTTCCAGTTTTGTGGCTACAGAGAGGAATCAGACCACTTGCGTCAGCATATCAAGGACGAGTGCATAAAACTCCATTCGCTCATTGGTCAGGTGGGAAAAGAAAGAACAACATGCGGTGGACTCTTTTACGTGTAATGAACGTGCTTGCTTCCACACGTTCACTGACTGTCCTCCGAACCGGTTAGCAGCAGCACCTGCTGTGTTGTCGGGAGCGGCATCTGTGCTTTGTGGATGTTTATGACATGTAGTTAAGGAAGAATACTGCATGTCACTTTATAAATTTTCTTGCACAATCTCAGACATCTAGTTGTTCAGTAAACCCTGAACAAAGTACAGCTGGAGTACCTCCTACGTGACTACAATAAGACGTTATGAAAATATTTACTAGGAGGCAATAGTATCTTCTCGTGCTAATAACCTCATCAACTTTTTGTCGACACTAACAGTTTTTAGTTATTAATTCGTTCGTCATTTTGGTAATGGTTTGCAACGATACATTACACCCTCTAAGGAAAAAAACAACAAGACGCACAACGAAGGAATTATCCGAAGGGGACGAAACTCGATAGATGTCATGTGCACACAAACAATAAATCAGAGTTTCACATTAATTTGATTATATATTCAAGAGAAAGAGCTTCACAAACTGAGCAAGTCAATAACATATTGCCGGCCGTTGTGGCCGAGCGATCCTAGGCGCTTCAATCCGGAACCGCACGACTGCTACGGTCGCAGGGTCGAATCTTGCCTCGGGCATGGATGTGTGTGATGTCCTTAGGTTAGTTAGGTTTAAGTAGTTCTAGGGGACTGATGACCTCAAATGTTAAGTCCCATAGTGTTCAGAGCCATTTGAACCATTTCAATAGCTTTTTGGTCCACGTCTGGCCTTTACTCAAGCTGTCATTCTGCTTGGCATTGCTTGACAGAGTTGTTGAATATCCGCCTGAGGGATATCGAGACGTATTATGTCCAACTGGTGCGTAAGATAGTCAAAATCCCAAGATGGTTGAAGGTCATAATGCTCCAAATGTTCTAAACCCAGGAGAGATCCAGCGACCTTGTTGGCCAAGGTAGGGTCAGACAAGCACGAAAACTAGCAGTAGAAACTGTGGCTGCATTATCTTGGCGAAATGTAAGCCCTGGATGGCTTGCAATGAAGGGCAACAGAACGAGCCGTAGAATATCGTCGACGCAGCACTGTGTTTAAGGGTGCCGCAGATGACAACCAATGTGGTCCTACTGTGCAATGAAATGGTACCCCATACCGTCATTCCTGGTTGTCTGGCTATACGGCGAGCAATATTCAAGCTCGTATCGAACCACTGTCTGGGATGTCTCGAGACACGTCTTCGCTGGTCATCTGAGCTTACTTTGAAGCGGGACTGAGCACTGAAAACTATTGTACTCCACTGAATGTGATTCCAGGGAGAATGTGCCCAACAACTCCACTGCTTGCTGATGTACAGAGGGCAATGGTAGTCGGCGCAGTGGACTCTGTGAGCTCAGCGCCCTTTCTGTGAGAAGCCTATTAATGCTCGTTGTGATCACTGAAGCACCAGTTGCACGTCGCATCGATGGTAATGTTGACTCTAGAGTCTGAATACCTCTCTGACGATTGCTCGGTTCTCACGTTCTGTAGCCTCTCTCGGTATACTGTTTCCTTGTTGATGCTGTGTTCGCCCACGCTTCACCCATTCCTACCAACTTTGTCTAACAGTAGCATCTCCCCTTTTCAAATGTCGAGAGATTCTCCGATCACTCGAGATGGCTTCTTTGAGCCCAACTACACGTCCTTCTTCAAATGCTGACAACTACGTATATTGCTTACGCGCTTGTACGCGAGGCACAGTTACACTACTGGCCATTAAAATTGATACAACACGAAGATGACGTGCAACATACGCATAGTTTAACCGACAGGAGGAAAATGCTGTGTTATGCAAATGATTAGTTTTTCAGAGCATTCACACAAGGTTGGCGCCGGTGGCAACAACCTATAACGTGCTGGCATGAGGAACGTTTCCAGCCAATTTCTCATCCACAAACAGCAGTTGACCTGCGTTGCCTGGTGAAACGTTGTTGTGATGCCTCGTGTAAGGAGGAGAAATGCGTACCATCACGTTCCGACTTTGATAAAGGTCCGATTGTAGCCGATCGCTATTGCGACATTGCTGCTCGCGTTGGTCGAGATCCAATGACTACTAGCAGAATAAGGAATCGGTGGGTTCAGGAGGGTAATACGGAACGCCGTGCTGGATCCCAACGGCCTCGTATCACTAGCAGTCGAGATGACAGGCATCTTATCAGCATGGCTGTGATGGATCGTGCAGCCACGTCTCGATCCCTGTGTCAACAGATGGGGACGTTTGCAAGACAACAACCATCTGCACGGACAGTTCGACGACGTTTGCAGCCGCATGGACTATCAGCTCGGAGACCATGGCTGCGGTTACCCTTGACGCTGCATCACAGACAGCAGCGCCTGCGATGGTGTACGTACTCAACGACGAACCTGGGTGCACGAATGGCAAAACGTCATTTTTTCGGATGAGTCCAGGTTCTGTTTACAGCATCATGATGGTCGCATCCGTGTTTGGTGACTTCGTGGTGAACGAACATTGGAAGGGTGTACTCGTCATCACCATACTGGCGTATCACCCGGCGTGATGGCGTGGGGTGCCATTGGTTACGCGTCTCGGTCACCTCTTGTTCGCATTGACGGCACTTTGAACAGTGGACGTTACATTTCAGATGTGTTACGGCACGTGGCTCTACCCTACATTCGATCCCTGCGAAACCCTACATTTCGGCAGTATAATGCACGACCACATGTTGCAGGTCCTGTACGGGCCTTTCTGGATACAGAAAACGTTCGACTGCTGCCCTGGCCAGCACATTCTCCAGATCTCTCACCAACTGATAACGTCTGGTCATTGGTGGCCGAGCAACTGGCTCGTCACAATACGCCAGTCACTACTCTTGATGAACTGTGGTATCCTGCTGAAGCTGCATGGGCAGCTGTACCTGTACACGCCATCCAAGCTCTGTTTGACTCAATGCCCAGGCGTATCAAGGCCGTTATTACGGCCAGAGGTGGTTGTTCTGGGTACTGATTTCTCAGGATCTATGCACCCAAATTGCGTGAAAATGTAATCACATGGCAGCTCTTGTATAATATGTTTGTCCAATGAATACCCATTTATCATCTGCATTTCTTCTTGGTGTAGCAATTTTAATGGCCAGTAGTGTATTATCCAGCTGAGTACATGGAATGAAATCCGCAGAGACTTTATGCCCCGGTATCGAAAATATCCCTGTTTGTTATCCTTGCCAGCAGTGCGGTCAAACTGCACAGTAGCATCACACATTCATCCATCGGCTGTCAACGTTAACAACTTTGCTTTTTCCGTCGATAACTGTGTGAATTTCATCATAGATTTCTTCAATTTCTTCGTCATCTGCACAATAATGCGTTCACTATGCTGTTTGTAGTAGCTTACCCGCACTCCTATTTTTTATTCATTATTAAACCTACTCCTGCATTACCCCTATTTGATTTTGTATTTATAATCCTATATTCGCCTAACCTAAAGTCTTGTTCCTCCTGCCACCGAACTTCACTAATTCCCACTATGTCTAACTTTAACTTATCCATTTGCCTTTTTAAATTTTCTAACCTACCTGCCGATTAAGGGATCTGACATCCCACCCTCCGATCCGTAGAACGCCAGTTTTCTTTCTCCTGATAACGACGTCCTCTTGAGTAGTCCCCGCCCGGGGATCCGAATGGGGGACTATTTTACCTCCGGAATATTTTACCCAAGAGGACGCCATCATCATTTAACCATACAGTAAATCTGCATGCGTTCGGGAAAAATTACGGCTGTAGTTTCCCCTTACTTTCAGCCGTTCGCAGTACCATCACAGCAAGGCCATTTTGGTTAGTGTTGTAAGGCCAGATCAGTCAATCATCCAGACTGTTGCCCCTGCAACTACTGAAAAAGACGCTGCCCTCTTCAGGAAGCACACGTTTGTCTGGCCTCTCAACAGATACCCCTCCGTTGTGGTTGCACCTACGGTACGGCCATTTGTATCGCTGAGGCACGCGAGCCTCCCCACCAACGGCAAGGTCCATGGTTCACGAAGAAATTGAAGAAATGTGTGATGAAATTAAAGAAATTATTCAGATAGAGAAGGGAGACGAAAATACAATAGTCATGGGTGACTGGAATTCGTCAGTAGGAAAAGGGAGAGAAGGAAACGTAGTAGGTGAATATGGATTGGGGGTAAGAAATGAAAGGGGAAGCCGCCTGGTAGAATTTTGCACAGAGCACGACTTAATCATAGCTAACACTTGGTTCAAGAATCATAAAAGAAGGCTGTATACATGGAAGAAGCCTGGAGATACTGACAGGTTTCAGATAGATTATATAATGGTAAGACAGAGATTTAGGAACCAGGTTTTAAACTGTAAGACATTTCCAGGGGCAGATGTGGACTCTGACCACAATCTATTGGTTATGAACTGTAGATTAAAACCGAAGAAACTGAAAAAAGGTGGGAATTTAAGGCGATGGGACATGGATAAACTGACTAAACCAGAGGTTGTACAGAGTTTCAGGGAGAGCATAAGGGAAAAATTGACAGGAATGGAGGAAAGAAATACAGTAGAAGAAGAATGGGTAGCTTTGAGGGATGAAGTAGTGAAGGCAGCAGAGGACCAAACAGGTAAAAAGACGAGGGCTAGTTGAACTTCTTGGGTAACACGAGAAATATTGAATCTAATTGATGAAAGGAGAAAATATAAAAATGCAGTAAATGAAGCAGGCAAAAAGGAATACAAACGTCTCAAAAATGAGATCGACAGGAAGTGCAAAATGACTAAGCAGCGGTGGCTAGAGGACAAATGTAAGGATGTAGAGGCTTATCTCACTAGGGGTAAGATAGATACTGCCTACAGGAAAATTAAAGGAACCTTTGGAGAAAAGAGAACCACTTGTATGAATATCAAGAGCTCAGATGGAAACCCAGTTCTAAGCAAAGAAGGGAAAGCTGAAAGGTGGAAGGAGCATATAGAGGGTCTATACAAGGCCGATGTACTTGAGGACAATATTATGGAAAAGGATGGAAAAGGATGTAGATGAAGATGAAATGGGAGATATAATACTACGTGAAGAGTTGGACAAAGCACTGAAAGACCTGAGTCGAAACAAGGCCCCGGGAGTAGACAACGTTCCATTAGAACTACTGACAGCCTTGGGAGAGCCAGTCCTGACAAAACTCTACCATCTAGTGAGCAAGATGTATGAGACATTCGAAATACCCTCAGACTTCAAGAAGAATATAATAATTCCAATCCCAAAGAAAGCAGGTGTTGACAGATGTGAAAATTACCGAACAATCAGTTTAATAAGCCACAGCTGCAAAATACTAACGCGAATTCTTTTCAGACGAATGGAAAAACTAGTAGAAGCCGACGTCGGGGAAGATCAGTTTGGATTCCGTAGAAATATTGGAACACGTGAGGCAATACTGACCCTACGACTTATCTTAGAAGCTAGATAAAGGAAAGGCAAACCTACGTTTCTAGCATTTGTAGACTTAGGGAAAGCTTTTGGCATTGTTGAGCAGAACACTCTCTTTCAAATTCTGAGAGTGGCAGGGGTAAAATACAGGGAGCGAAAGGCTATTTACAACTTGTACAGAAACCAGATGGCAGTTATAAGAGTCGAGGGACATGAAAGGGAAGCAGTGGTTGGGAAGGGACTGAGACAGGGTTGTAGCCTCTCCCCGATGTTATTCAATCTGTATATTGAGCAAGCAGTGAAGGAATCAAAAGAAAAAGTCGGAGTAGGTATTAAAATCCATGGAGAAGTAATAAAAACTTTGAGGTTCGCCGATGACATTGTAATTCTGTCAGAGACAACAATGGACTTGGAAGAGCAGTTGAACGGAATGGACAGTGTCTTGAAAGGAGGATACAAGATGAACATCAACAAAAGAAAAACGAGGATAATGGAATGTAGTCGAATCAAGTCGGGTGATGCTGAAGGAATTAGATTAGGAAATGAGACATTTAAGGTAGTAAAGGAGTTTTGCTATTTGGGGAGCAAAATAACTGATGATGGTCGAAGTAGAGAGGATATAAAATGTAGACTGGCAATGGCACAGGAAAGCGTTTCTGGAGAAGAGAAATTTGTTAAGATCGAGTAGAGATTTAAGTACCAGAAAGTCGTTTCTGAAAGTGTTTGTATGGAGTGTAGCTATGTATGGAAGTGAAACATGGACGATAAATAGTTTGGACAAGAAGAGAATAGAAGCCTTCGAAATATGGTGCTACAGAAGAATGCTGAAGATTAGATGGGTAGAACACATAACTAATGATGAGGTATTGAACAGAATTGGGGAGAAGAGGAGTTTGTGGCACAACTTGACTAGAAGAAGGGATCGGTTGGTAGGACATGTTCTGAGGCATCAAGGCATCACCAATTTATTACTGGAGGGCAGCGTGCTGGGTAAAAATCGTAGAGAGAGACCAAGAGATGAATACACTAAGCAGATTCAGAAGGATATAGGTTGCAGTAGGTACTGGGAGATGAAGAAGCTTGCACAAGATAGAGTAGCATGGAGAGCTGCATCAAACCAGTCTCAGGACTGAAGACCACAACAACAACAACTGTGTGAATAACAATTTGTAACTAACTAACAAAACTCGTTGGTGCTGGGTCTTTCTTTGTACTGAAAGTGTACATGGTTCTGGTTTCATCAGAAATTGTCTACGAACAAGAGAATTTTCACGGTACAGTGTGGCTAAGAAACATACAAATGCACCTGGAACCAAAGAATTTAGAGCTGTTTCTCGCTCACAACCAGAATGTTGTTTCCATGTGTGCATGCTACGCTGCTCTGTGTTGAGCTTTTGGGAGATGGAGGGAGTTCGTAAAGTTTGCTGTTCTAGACACTACAGTCTGGAACCGCGCGACCGCTATGGTCGCAGGTTCGAATCCTGCCTCGGGCATGGGTGTGTCTGATGTCCTTAGATAAGTTAGGTTTAAGTACTTATAAGTTCTTGTTACATATTTTCCCAGGTTTCCAAACATTCCTTCTCTCTTTAGTTCTGTATGATGAGTAATGTAAATTTCACACTATAACATCGAAAATTTAAGCCCAAACCAGAAGATGGCTCCAGTTCTTCTCGAGGTATTCATTCAGTGCGACACTTTTTTCCGAATGTAGGATGATACGGCAGGGAGTCGACATTTTGTCGGTTCAGGAAGCGTTCGACCTTGAAATTTATATGGTCGTTATTTTGGAAATGTATACCACTTTGTTCCTTAATCCGAAGAAAGAGGAAGAAGTGACTGGGTGCTGCGTCTGGACAATTAGGGATATCAGCTCAAATTTGACAGGCCCCAGAATCACCAGAATGAGCTGGGACGCTGTTGTGTTGAGAAAAGCTTACCGCCAAGCTTCGTCTTGTCATCCCTCCCCAGTCTTCCCAATGACTTCTGGCAATATACTCCTATGACTGATCATAATCTGTTAGCACCACAGCACGACGCTCTCAGAAGATACTTGGCATTACCTTGCCCGAACGTGGTTCGGTCTTCGTCTTTTTCAGCGGTGTTGAATCTCCATGTCATTGCTCTTTGGTGTCGATATTATAGCGTTACACCCACAACTCGTCCATGCTGATCAGATCATTAAGATTTAACGTCGAGTGGTCTGATACAAGTGCTGCCTCGGGTGGGCGGGCGATTTGAATACGTGTGTGAAACGGTGGAGCCCAACGGTCCGCCACCACCGTCACATTCAAAGCGTAGTGTAGAATGTTCAACAGTAATACCTAACTGATTTTTCACTCTTCTATCGTCTCCATTCTGATATGTCGGTCATCGAACACCAAGAACTACACATCCCTTACGATTCCGAATTCTTGACAGAGAATAGTCCCCCACTTCGCTATTAACAAGCCGTGCTTGTTAGCCCACCTAAACATGGTGTCATAGGCTGCCTCGGGTGGGCGGGCGATTTGAATACGTGTGTGAAACGGTGGAGCCCAACGGTCCGCCACCACCGTCACATTCAAAGCGTAGTGTAGAATGTTCAACAGTAATACCTAACTGATTTTTCACTCTTCTATCGTCTCCATTCTGATATGTCGGTCATCGAACACCAAGAACTACACATCCCTTACGATTCCGAATTCTTGACAGAGAATAGTCCCCCACTTCGCTATTAACAAGCCGTGCTTGTTAGCCCACCTAAACATGGTGTCATAGGCTGCCTCGGGTGGGCGGGCGATTTGAATACGTGTGTGAAACGGTGGAGCCCAACGGTCCGCCACCACCGTCACATTCAAAGCGTAGTGTACAATGTTCAACAGTAATACCTAACTGATTTTTCACTCTTCTATCGTCTCCATTCTGATATGCCGGTCATCGAACACCAAGAACTACACATCCCTTACGATTCCGAATTCTTGACAGAGAATAGTCCCCCACTTCGCTATTAACAAGCCGTGCTTGTTAGCCCACCTAAACATGGTGTCATAGGCTGCCGCGTTTCTGCCGTACACGTTCACCAGTTCAGCATGGGTCGACCCCGAATTGCTCTATTTCAACTGCAGAGAACGATTTTTCGCACGATACTCCATTTTATCAATGTTCCATGTAATTTTGTTTTGTCTCCTCCGGCAGCTTGCTACGGTATTGTGGAGTGGGCATTTTATTGTCTTCCAGAACTACTACCATGTACCTGCAGTCAAACAAAATATTAATTACTTGATTTGCTCGAGGTGATAAATATAATTTTACGAATAATCTCGTACTATTAGCTGAGGAAGTTTTTCTCGTCTTTTCTGTTGGTACGATCTTCCCGTTCCTATTTTCTGTTGTTTGTCTTTCAATTTTAATACAATTTAATTCTATTCTTACCTCCTGCTTATTTGTCCTGTCCAACTTCCACTTTTCTTAGGAAAGATATTTCAGCGTTTTTGAATATTGATAAAGTTCCTCTGTAAGGAGATCCACGCCTCCATCCCATTAGTCAGAATCGTTACTCTCAGTATTATTATTTTTACTATTATTAGTATTACTATTATTACTTCGTTAATTCCCCCTTGAGGGGAGCGCTAAAACAAAATCAATTTTCATGGCATTTTTTGTCTCTTTATTTTTTCTTCCCCAGAAACCTCCCATATATTCTCTTCTGTCAAGTTCTTTTTTATTTCCATTTCTTTGGACGTGTGCTGAAATTCTTGTTTTACAATTTTTTAACTGTATTTTTCTGAATGTGTCATGTCTTCTGTGGAGATGTTCAGTTTCTCAAGGTCTTCCACAGTTCCCTTACCCAATTGGTTTTCACCTTACTAGTTGTCTCCACGTTAAAATTTTTCTTGGTCAATCTACTTTCTTTCATCCTAAGTATCAGTCAGTAGAACTTTGCGCTTCTATTCCATTTTATGCTGACGGTTTTATCCTTGTGTCTCCCAATCTTTACCCCATTGACTCCTTTTTCCCATGTCCTGATTATTTTCTCCAAAATCGTCTCTTTCTGTTCGTACGGTTCCCTTGTCGATCTCTTCATGCAGGTCCTTTCTTCCTAAATCTTTTATCAGTATTTTCCTCTCTTGTTTCTCCGTCTCCTTGATTTTCGTTCTTCCAGTGGTTACTGTTGATTCTGAGGCGTATGCGACCCCTGGTAAGATTACTGTGTGTCTCAATTTTGCATTGACGAAATTAGTTCTTTTATTTTAATGGTTCCCTTAACTCTGTATACTTTATGAAGTTTTGTGACCCTTTCTTCATTGGATGTCAATTTCAGTCTTTCCCAGATATTTGAAACTTTCTGCTTATCTTATCTTTCCAAAACTCGTTACAGTTGGTGCCTGTCTGTGAATTTGGTATCCATGCATTGTGTTTTTTTTTCATTTTAAATTTGTAGTCCAGTTTTGGCTGAGATTTCGTGTAATGTTTCTAGAGCTTTTCTGACTTCTTTTCTGTTATTTGTTATGGTGGCTATATCATTGACAAAAGCCAGACATTTTATGCTGACGATTCTATCCTTGTGTCTCCCAATCTTTACCCCACTGACTCCTTTTTCCCATGTCCTGATTATTTTCTCCAAAATCGAGTTAAATAGAATAGGTGACAGGCCCTCTTCCTGTCTCTCTATATCTTGACTTCGAATGGTTCTGAGATCTCTCCAATGAACTTTACTTTGGACGTCGTAATTGTTAATATTTTGTGGATTAGCTTTCTGATCTTGTTGTCCACCTTAATTTCTTCCACTATGCTGAAGAGTGTTTCTCTATCTATGGTGTCGTAGGCCTTCTTGAAGTCATAGAATGTTATTGTGGTGTTCCTGGATTTTATTGTTGTTAATGTTGTTCTCAGGCACCAGATCCGTTCGCTGCTTCTCCTTGGCATTGTCCTCTCTGTGGATATGTTTGAAGATATAACTGACTTAACGGTTCTTTGCACAGAATTTTTGTGTCACTGGCTGTAGTAAATTCCTCTGTAGTTATAAGGGTCTGTCTTGTCTCCTTCCTTGTGCAGTGGGTGTGTTAGCGCTGATTTCCGTTCTTACTGTACCTTTCCTGTTTCCCATATGTTTTTGATGGTTATGTGTATTTGGGGTGTGATGTTTCCGCGGTCTAATTTCCAGACTTCGGCAATCTGTCCATGTTCTCCAGGTGTGTGTGTAAATTCCACTAATTTTATTATTTTCACGATCTCCTCGTGTTTTGGCTGTTCGGAATCGAGATAAGGTTCTGGCTTCTCGAGCTATAGAATCTGCATCGATTTTTCTCAGTTTAGTAATGTGTCGAAATATTGCGGTAATATTTCACAGTTCTTTTTCGGGTTTGTCTCCAGTGTTCAGTCTTATCTTTTTAATCATAACTCGGTGGTTTATATCCCGTCGTATTTTCTCTGAATGTTATAAAAATTTCGTGTGTTGTTTCTGTTGAAGTCCTCTTCTATTTCCTTCAGTAGTTGTCTTAACCTCTTTTTTCTCTACGGGTTATTTTCGAAGTGGTCCTTTGTATCCTGTTGAATTCTTTCCATTTTTAGATGCTCTATTATTGCTAAAGTTTATCCAAGCTCGTATTCTGTCTTCTATGGCTCTGTCACATGTCATGTTCTAGCATCGGTGTGTCCTTTTTCTCGGTGGTTGCCCCATTAGTTTCACTGTTTTATTGTGTGGTTTCTTCCTCTAGCAAGAGAAATAAAGATAGTTCGTAACAGACTAATTCGATGTTCCAGATAGATTTTCGAACCCACTTCAAAGTTAAGTTTGAGCCAAGTCAACTCTACATCTGTTTATGACATTATTGCTGCTCATTCTTTAGATTTACGAAATAGATCTAGAGAATGAGTCGACGTTATGAAACTCTCCCGATGATCACATATTAATGAAAAAGAAGCTGCTCCGATTTGTCACAAAGGTATGGTGTCATTTATCTTCTCGAAAATTCATCAATTCTCGTAGATATTGCAGTTGTATCTCCAGAGGTACAATGAGCTATCGCTGCTTGCCGATTCATCATGGCACGCCTATCAAAAAATTTTCGAAAAGCTTCAACAATGACTAAAGAGACTAGGGGATCATCCTGTGCCGTGACAATACGTCTGAGATCACATTAATCTTAGCTCCTCGAATCAGCAGAAGTCAAATTTACGACTCTCTCATGCTATTGTCTTGATAGTAGCGAAGTTATGCGTAGCAAAAGATTCAACAGCCACGAAAACAGAAAAAATGATTAGGTTTTAACAGCCCTTCAAAACTAGACAAAAAGATTTTTCAACTGTTAACTGCTTATCCATATTACAATGAATTTAATTAACAAGATGAAAACATAAAATTTACTCTCGACTACGAAAATAACTATAGACTTTACCATTATCAAAAGAAATAACAAACACATTATTCAAGTCACCTAGCAGCACAGTAATATGCTGCTTGTACAGCGAGGTCAATAACATACCAACGGATAAAAGTGACCCATCAGAAAAAATTCCACACATCCAAACAAACATCTACATCCAGTGCACAGGTTAGTAGGACTATGAACAACGTCACATAGAGGAAAAACCGGCAACTTACAAACAGAACTTTGAAAATAACAAATTTCCCGTGCAACTTTCGCTGGAAAACCCTCGTACAGACTTGCAAAATAAACACAAAACAAGCTACAACACACACCTAAATAAATGCAGTCAGGAATGTATAAAATTATATGTGCTACCTGAAAATCTCGCTGTGTAGACGAAACAGGAAGCGTGTTCCATGAATGCTGCAGTGAGAATGTAAATGCTATCCTACAAATAATTGTCAAAATCTGTCGCATACATAAAGGACACTTGTCACCATTTTCACAGCATAAAATAAAAACTGCATACATTATACGAAGTGGACATGAGTACCAAATGAATTTATTTGACGATTTTGCTATATTGATGAAAGGCATTTCACATGGGCACTTTTTTAATGAGAGAGTTGAAACTAAGAAGTAAATTTCTCTCAAAACTTCTGTATAGTTAATAGGTTATTTCACAAACAAATAACTTATGCAGAGTTCCTGGAAAATAGTATAAATTAATAATTGTATAAGTAATACATATTGAATAATAACAAAAATCGTTCATTGCAATGTCTGTCATAATGTTCTTTACGTATAATACCAGTTTCACATCATCTGAGCAGCTTTATAGTCTGCTCCAGCCATTCCAGCATAAACATTTTTATGCAAACTATGTAGCGATGTTTTGTTTGTATTTGTTTGCTCTTAGTGCCAATTACGGACGAAGTTTTTTCTCGTAATTTCTAACTCATGCAATCCATAAACGGTATAAATTAATGTCTAGTAAATTTTTCAGGCGTGATAACATTTTGGCACCTAACCTAAATGGCACTGCCAGTAAAATCATTGGTTCTTTGGCCGTGAACTCAAGACTTGCCAGATTAACATAACAACATCTCCTAAATCGGAAAACATACACTGTGCTGTCCAAGTCTAATAAGTCACAGCTGTCTTTTCCAAGACACGAATAAGGACGTGTCCAGTTAAGACACAATTTTTTTTTCAAATTCAATTGTACAGATACCCCTCATGGATTACCCAGTTCGCAACTGTCATTTTCTTCTTCCTCCTCATTGCTAGTCCTATAGCGTCAGAGAATTAGGGGAGAATGGAAGGGAGAAAATAATAGGTTTAAAATATTATTTCGATTTGTCAGGCTTAAAAGACGAATAGATTTCGAAGAACCGTAACCCCAAAAAAAGCAGATATCCATGTTCGAGTCCTGGTATGGTACACACAATTATTTATCGCAAGAGATTAACATTGTGTTCACACTGTCCGTAAGTAAGAAAATTTATTTATTCTTATAGCAAAAGGCTTTAAGCTCAGTTGATTTACTCTAGTCACATACATTAAACAAATAAAGTGTGAAATTACAGTATTAAAAACGTCAGGCACTAAGACCAACTGTGACTGTGTAAATGACATGTGTTCGAAATGGAAACCGTATCCGTGCAGAATTTATCAGCTTTTCTTGCGTGTTTCGAGGTTTGGTACGTCATGTTCAGGTGGATGAGGTTTACAATATGGCGGCAGTGTCTCTGTTAGAGATATTACCATGACACACTGGCAGGGCACATTGTTTTCTATTGTTAAACAAGCGAACGTTAAACAGTGAGTCCTGTCACAATGCCATAACATCTCCAGAGGAACATTGTTTTGAGGTTTGACCTGAAGATGAGATACTAAATCTCGAAACTTTCCGTAAAATGTCGTTAAACTTTTCAGGAATTGATTTCGTTGTACCATGTTACTATAAGATTTGTTGATCAGTTTCTTGATTGCGTGATGAGTAATCGGACGTTTGTATTTGTCCCCTGTTATTTGTAGTTTTATCCCTATTTTATGTGGGACATATGTATCGCAGTAGACACGAAATAAAATAAATTTAGGGAACCATTTTATGAAAAAATGGAGTGGGTTCTGTAAAACTAGAATAAGCATTAATATTGAGACAATAACATTTAATTATTCACAAGTTAATATAAATGATTTTTTCATAGGTTGGATAGTTACACAATGGCATTTTACAGTGGTTACAGTTGATATTAGTTCATATCTCTTGTGCTGCAGTTTTTCCATCGTCTTGTGTTCTTTCTATTGTTTGGAGCCGCATCTTCAGTAACTGTGTTAACTCTTGGTTTGTTTTTTTATGAGAAAAGTTTGCGTTCCCTTCTTTTTGTCTCTCGTCCGACTGATTGCTGTCTTGTAAGAAGGCAGAAAAAATACACTTGATCAGATTGGCCACCATTACCGTAAGCCCACATGATGAAACTATACGCTAATGAGACGTCTGTGAGAAAATAAAAAAGACACTGCTACATATTATGGAGATAAGCATACATTCTTACCATGAGGAAGCAAAATAGTTCATAGAAGCACATACGACACAGGATGGTAAAGACTTAGTTTCAGATATATACTAATGACAAAACAAAAATTCCTCTACGCCCTGGGTAGAAGGGAAAACGATACAACCAATTGATCAACTGAATAAGATTTTATTTATTCGAGTCAGAATCCGTACCAAACTCTATATGATATAGCTATGTAATATTATGGGTTACCGCTTAAACAACAATTTACGTCACTTACAAATTACTCTGTTAATTGCAAGAAAATCAGATGAAAATACTAAATGATCTTCACCCGTAATTGGGAATTAGCAAGTTCACCCTCTTCAGCCTTCATCAATTCTTCGTCATTGCTTGATTCTGGGCAGCATAGGCAGTGCCACAGGTGATCCATTTTCGGTTCTCTTCCATATTCACATTTTGTCTGTATTCCGCCTGCTTAACTGAGTGGTAACGTGTTTGCCTACCATGCAGCGGTCCCGGGTTCGATTCCCGGCCCGGTTGGGCATTTCCTCCGACCGGGAACTGGGTGTTGTGTTGTCCTCATCATCGTCTGTTTCATCATCATCGACGCGCAAGTCGTCCAGCGTGGCGTCACTTGAAATAAGACTTGCATCCGGCGGCGGAACTTCCTCGGGCGGGGCCTCCCGGCCAACAATGCCAAACGATCATTCCATTTCACAGTGTCTAGTAGTAATAGCACTTTTCTCACATCAGCTACTGGAAGCCACTGGTCAAGGCAGTCAGGTAGCATTTCTTAAGTTCCGAAAAACATTTGAATCACTATTACACCTACGTTTATTATCAAAAGAACGATTGAGTGAGGTATGAAACATTATATAAAGGGTTTATTAGTAAAGAGGACTCAGCGTGTTGTTCTGGATGGAGAGGCATTGACATAAGTAAAGGCACTTAAGGCGTTCCCCATGGGTTTGTGTTGGATCACTTGCTGTTCATGTCGTTTATTAATAACTTGGCTGGTAATGTTCATCGCAACCTCAGATTCTTCGTAATTGATGTGGTTATCTAGATCGAAGTACTGTCTGAAAAGTGCTGTACAAAACTTCAGATCTTGATAAAATTTCGCAGTAACGCAAAGACTGACAACGTGCTTAAACCCTTCTGAAATTTAAAACTGTGCTCCCACGAAACGAAAGAATATAGTATGGTAAGACTTCACTATCAGTTTGTCACAACTAAAATCAGTGAACTCAAACAAGTGTTTGAGGAGTAGGAATATTAAAGGAAACAATCAAGCATGATCAGTCGTAGTTAAAGTGGGTGGCAGACTTCTGTTCATTGGTTGGATGGAAGAAAAGTGTGATCAATCTACAAAGGAGATTGCGTGCAAAACAGCCATGTTTAACAGGATATTGCTCAAGTGTCTGGAGCCCATACCACATAGTATTAACAGGGGGTATTTAAACCTATGTAAGACAGGACGCACACCAATGGGCAGACGTCTGTTTGACCAGTGGGTGAGCGTCACAGAGATGCTGGAAGAACTGAACTGGCAGGCTCTTGCAAATAAATGCTAGTTATCCGGTGAAAATGTGCTTTGCAAGTTCGAGAAGGAATATGCTACATTACCCTGCACATGCCTTCAGCAGAGATAGCGAAGGTAAGAGTAGATTAATTACAAAGCACTTAAGCATACATCGGGTCACGTTCCATACGTGAATGGAATGGGATGAAGCTCGCATTGTTGGTACAATATTAATAATGTCACATTGATTTGCAGAGCGTAGAAGTTGAAGAAAGAGTACTTTCGTAGGGCACAAGGAAAGATTCAACTAAACTGAAACTAGTTTGAGTTTCCGACTGTTTTGAAACGTCCCCTTAGAAAAACTAATGAATTACTGTGCTGATAAACCTCTAACGTTATTTGATCTTCAAACATCTGAGCAGAACTGAACGTACTCAGATATTTCTCTCTTTACTTATTGTGATCAACGCTAAACTGACACACAATATTTTTAGCGCAACGCAATCTGACTGTCAACAATCCCTACAAAAGAAAGGCCCTGACTAACAATAAACTATACCTTTCATGAATCACTAACCTCACAAAAATCTTCGTTACTCGAACTACTGCAATACAGCGTGCGCCAGTACTGGCAGCTGAATAAAAGATTCTAACTACTGAAGGCACTAACTACTGATAGGCATAGTTAGCAAATGAAAAATTTTAATAGAGAACAAACAATGTATTTACCTTAATAATATTCAAAAGTCATTATATATATATATATATATATATATATATATATATATATATATATATATATATATGTGTGTGTGTGTGTGTGTGTATGTATATATCAGTTCATGATATACAGTATTACAAATTTACTCTTTCTGATGCACACACGTCCAGATCGTCCGCTCTCAAAATTCTGCCATCTCTCTCCCAACATCCACCACTGCTGGCTGCTGGCGGCTCACCTCCAACTGCGCAACGCTACGCACTGTTAACAGCCAACTGCCCAACACTACAATAGCAAATTCCAACAATGCAAACCAGCCACAGACTGCACACAGCACAGTCAGTGATTTTCATATAGAGCGCTACGTGGGTTTACCAACATAAAAACCTAAACAGCCTACTTACAGTTTATACAAGGGTGTCCCACGAGGAATGACCAACATTCAAGGATATGGCAGGAGCGATCATTCATAGCAAAAAAGTCCAGTAAACATGGGCTATAAACATGCAACTTAAGAACTATGAACACCTCTTCGTCTTCGGTATTGTAAAGCAAATCTCTTCTACTGCAAACAACTTGCTTCCCATATTTTGAAACATTGTAGTGTGGACTAAAAGAAGAAAAAAATGAGCAGTGAAAATAGGCTCTATAATGCATACCTTAAGAGCTACGAGTATTTGTTCAGTAGAAGATACGTGTTTCACAGTAGCGAAGATGAGCAAGCGCTCATAGCTGTTGAGATACGCACTTTAAAACCCATCTTTATCACATTTTTTTGCTTCGAATAATCGTTGCTGTTGTATCCCGGAATATTGACCATTCTACTTGGGACACCCTGTGTGCTAGAGAGATAGGATAAGTCGCTGCATGCTGTTGGTTATCGTGGTTCGCGTGTCTGGTAACTTGGCTGGCCGCAGCGCCGTAAAGCAGTCGCACCACGCGCTCGTTAAGAGCGCGCTGTTGTCCTTGCCGCGGGATCAGCGCTTAACCGGAGATGACCTCTGCTAAACGAGGCCATCGGAGCAGAAATTCAGCATGTGGCGGTACGCGCGGCGGTGGCCGAGCGCCCCACATTTCCGGCCTATGATGGCGGCGCGCGCGAGGTCTAGGAGCGCGCGGATCCACCCTTCCCTCCCCCCTCCTCGCCAGAGCGCCAGCCTTCACCACTGGCGTGTCTTCATCGCGGCAGCCGCTTATTTACGGCGCGGCTTTCACCGCGGGCTTTCTAGGCGCTTCCTGCCGGCTTTCTCGCATGGGCGGGGCCCGTTCGCGGCTGCAGCTGCAGAGAGCCCCCCACGGGGGCCCGCAGCAGGGGAAAATCGCGCGGAAGGTTATTAATCGTCGCTCCGCCCGAAAGCTGCCGAGCCGGCTCCGCGAAAGAAGCGCGCGGGGTTCGTGCCCCGTCGCCGGTCCCGCCGACGCCCACTCTCACCGTTCGACTGTCGCCGTGAAATACTGCTCTTTCTCAGGTTGCAACAGCTGCTGCAGCGGGAAGCCTGCAGTTCGAGACGGGGCGGCAATAATCGTATTCTATGCCAGAAATGAAACAGCTTTGCAAGGCAGCTTCACCACGCATTCTTTTACACCCTTTCTCCTCACCCCACCCTCTCCCTCCCACTCACGAAGGCTCAAACCCCCCCTCCATCCACGCATCTACATCTACATACATACTACGCAATCCACCATACGGTGCGTGGCGGAGGGTACTTCGTACCACAACTAGCATCTTCTCTCCCTGTTCCACACCCAAACAGAACGAGACAAAAATGACTGCCTATATGCCTCTAAACGAGCCCTAATCTCTCTTATCTTTGTGGTCTTTCCGCGAAATATAAGTAGGCTGCAGTAAAATTGTACTGCAGTCAGCCTCAAATGCTGGTTCTCTAAATTTCCTCGGTAGCGATTCACGAAAAGAACGCCTCCTTTGCTCCAGAGACCCCCAACCGCGTTGCTGAAGCATTTCCGTAACAGTCGCGTGATGATCAAACCCACTAGTAACAAATCTAGCAGCCCGTCTCTGAATTGCTTCTATGTCCTCCCTCAATCCGACCTGATAGGGATCCCAAACGCTCGAGCAGTACTCAAGAATAGGTCGTATTAGTGTTTTATAAGCGGTCTCCTTTACAGATGAACCACATCTTCCCAAAATTCTACCAATGAACCGAAGACGACTATCCGCCTTCCCCACAACTGCCATTACATGCATATCCCACTTCATATCGCTCTGCAATGTTATGTCCAAAAATTTAATCGACGTGACTGTGTCAAGTGCTACACTACTAATGGAGTATTCAAACATTACGGGATTCTTTTTCCTATTCATCTGCATTAATTTACATTTATCTATATTTAGAGTTAGCTGCCATTCTTTACACCAATCACAAATCGTGTCCAAGTCATCTTGTATCCTCCTGCAGTCACTGAACGACGACACCTACCCCTACACCACAGCATCATCAGCAAACAGCCGCACATTGCTATCCACCCTATCCAAAAGATCATTTATGTAGATAGAAAACAACAGCGGACTTACCACACTTCCCTGGGGCACTCCAGATGATACCCTCACCTCCGATGAACACCCACCATCGAGGCCAACGTACTGGGTTCTATTGCTTAAGAAGTCTTCGAGCCACTCACATACTTGGGAACCAATCCTATATGCTTGTACCTTAGTTAGGAGTCTGCAGTGAGGCACCGAGTCAAACGCTTTCCGGAAGTCGAGGAATATGGCATCCGTCTGATACCCCTCATCCATATTCGCAAGATATCATGTGAAAAAAGAGCGAGGTGCATTTCGCAGGAGCGATGCTTTCTAAAGCCGTGCTGATGCATGGACAGCAACTTCTCTGTCTCAAGAACATTCATTATATTCGAACTGAGAATAAGTTAGAGAATCCTGCAACAAACCGATGTTAAGGATATTGGTCTGTAATTTTGAGGATCCGTCCTTCTAGCCTTCTTATATACAGGCGTCACATGCGCTTTTTTCCAGTCGCTCGGGACTTTACGTTGGGCAAGAGATTCGCGATAAATGCAAGCTAAGTAAGGAGCCAATGCAGTAGAGTACTCTCTGTAAAACCGATTTGGATTCCCATCAGGACCTGGCGATTTATTTATTTTCGACCCATTCAGCTGCTTCACAACCCCAGGGATGTTTATCACTATGATCTCCATACAGGAATCTGTACGAGACTCAAACGGCGGTATGTTCGTACGATCCTCCTGCGTGAAAGGTTTCTCAAATGCTAAATTTAAAATTTCAACTTTCGTTTTGCTGTCTTCCGTTGCCAGGCCAGACTGATCAGTGAGTGACTGGATGGAAGTCTTCGACCTGCTTACCAATTTTACGTAAGACCAGCATTTCCTTGGGTTTTCAGCAAGATCTTTTGCTAAGATATGACGGTGGTAGTGGTTTCGATGCAGCTGCTAAAGTAACAGGACGTCTGCAGTTCATGACGGGACCGAAAAACCTTGCTCTTCGCGAGGAATGAAACAGCATTGCAAGGGAGCTTCACCATGCATTCTTTCGCATTCCTTCTCCACACCCTCTCCCCCCCCCCCCCCCCCGACTCTCTCGGAGGTTCAAATCCCCGTCCGCCCACCGAGGCGTAGATTTCGATAAACACTCTAAATCACGTAAGATTAACTCCTGGGTGGTTCTCTAGAAAGGATAAGGCCGAATTTAAACCCATTTGCATTCTTCCACTGTTATTAATAGAATACGTAGTCCACGAACAGCTCGCGTATTATTTAACACCAAATAACCTTAAGACGAATACCAGACGGGTTTCCGGAAAAACAGCAGCTCGACGACCGTTCTCATAAAAGTGACATACTAACTGAAAACAGCTATGGACAGCCAACGGGAGACCATTTTTTGCTTCTTAGCTTTCAGCATAGTTTTAGACGCTCAGTTTTCTTGAACTCCTATAAAATGGTTCCATTCATACCTCACAGTCAGCCAATCGTGTGTAATGATATAAACTAAATGGTCACCATGGAGGTTCTAACAATACCACCACTTGCAAAGTAGGTTAGAAATCAGATTTATAATGTTGCTCACACAGCATATGTTCGCTTTATCGGGCAACAACAAAGTTATTGCCTGTGGATGGTATCGTCAATATGGAAATAATGAAGTCAGTGTAAAAAAGTCATTAATTTTGGCACTTTTCTTGACTGGATTCCCACGTAGATTTCGTCGAAGTTGTTATGGCTCATGTTGTTGATTCTAGGGTGATTCCACTTTGACTGCTAGAAGGTCCAGATCTGTATTTTAGCAATATTTGAAGACCTAACAAATGCGTTTTTCAGGAAATTCTTAATGATCAAACAATCCCAGATCAGAACAATGGTATGGTAGAAATAATTTTTGACTTGGTGTTGACGATCCACATTTTTATGAAACTTCTTGTAAATTCACATATACTTATTCTTAATTGTCCTCATCAAGAAAACTGTTTTGTATCAATCTTCATATATTTAATTTCCGCTTTAACCAAACACAAGACTTGACTGTTCTTTTACAAAGCGAAAAAACAACTTAACTTCTGCAAAGTGAAACAAAGACTGCTCTGTGCGCATTCGCGCCAAAACGGTTACAAGTTAGTCAAAGATTATGACAGAAATGAATACACACACGAACCATATCACTGTAATATATGGATACATAAAACCAAATGTGAATATTGTCAAAAAAATGTGTCTGTTACTTCGCAGAAAAGCAGTACGATATTACTGGTATAGAGAATGGGGTTGTAGTGCCGTAATGGTCACGTAAATAAAGAACCATTACAAGGTGCGTAGTATCTGTGGTCCTACAAGGATCATTATTGGTCCCATTACATTTCTCCTTATCCACTAAGATGAAAAAAGTCGTGAAATACCTCCTAGTACCGTTTCGGACTTCCTTTTTCCCGGCGTAGTGCAGCAGCCCGATGTGGCATGGACCCAACAAGTTGCAGAAATACTGAACCATGCTGCCTCTATAGCAGTCCATGATTGCGAAAGTGTTGCCGGTGCAGAATGTTGCGCATGACCTGTCTTCTCGATTATGTTCCACTAATGTTCGGTTCAAGTCGGACGATCTGGGTGGCCAAATAATTCGCTGGAATTGTCCAGAATGTTCTTCAAACCAACCGCGGACAGTTGTGGACAGATGACATGGCGCATTGTCATTCATAAAAATTCCATCGCTGTTTGAGAACATGAGGCCCTTGAATGGCTCCAAATGATCTCCGAGCAGCGGACATAACGATTTCTAGTCAATGATCGTTTTACTCGGACGGGAGGACCCGGTCCATTTCTTGTAAATACTGCTCGCTCCATTATTGGAGCCACCACCATCTTGTACAGTTCCTTATTAACAACTTCAATCCATGGATTCGTGGAGTCTGCGTTGCGGTTGAGCACTACCAACTAAAATCGGGACTCATCTAACCAAACCACGGTTTCCCAGTCGTGTAGGGTCCAACCGATATGGTCACGAGAGTCCAGAAGAGGGGTGAAAGGCGATGTCGTGCATTACCAAAGCCACTCTTGTCGGTAGTCTGCTGCCACAGCCCATGAATGAATGACAAATTTCGCCTCACTGTCCTAACGCATACTTTCGTCATACGACCTACATTGGTTTTGCAGTTATTTCATCCAGTGTTGCCTGTCTGTTAGCAGTGACAACTCTACGGAAATGTCGTTGCTATCGGTCGTTAAGTGAAGGCCGTCGGCCACTGCGTTGTCCGCGGTAAGAAGCAATGCCTGAAATTTCGTATTCACGCCATAATTCGATACTGTGGTCTCGGAACACTGAATTCTCTAACGATTTGCTATATGTAAAGTCTCATGTGTGTAGCGTTTACTCTGTTAATTCCCGTCATGAGGCCATTTTCTCGTGGGAAAGGTTTACACATTAATCACTTGAGTACAAATGGCAGTTCCACCAATGCACTGCTATTTCATACTTTGTGTACGTGGAACTAATGCCATCTGTATTTGTGCATGTCGCTCTCCCATGATTGCCGTCATCCTAGTAAATATTTTAATGATGTTTCAACCGTACTCTCCCGCTGCGAATATCACATATATGCTGACGATCTTAAGTTATATCTAAGTGTAAATCCAACAGAACTGTGCATAGGCATCGAACATGTAAATGCTGATTTACTTGCCTTGTCCGAGTGGGCGCTGAATAAATGTTTTGAAACTTTACTCAGCAGTCTTAGTCGCTCGCAAAAGAGTTATTACCACGCAGTCGACAGAACTCGACCACTCTCAATTCCAAACGGCACAGGGATAACCTTTTTGCCTTCTGCAAAGAACTTGGGGATAATTCTGGACCATCAGTTAGACTGGACTGAACACAAACCTGCAGTCCATGAGAAGGTGTCAGCGTCACTTTATTCACTACACAAATGTAAAGTAGTATCTCCTATCGAGCGTAAAAGGAATCTCGTAGAGTCACTAATACTCCTCATACTTGACTATGGTGATGCTGTTCTCCAGGGAGGTTCACATGAAAGCTTAAGCAATCTACAACTGGCGATGAATACCTGTGTGCGGCACATCTGTGACGTACGATATTTCGACTATATCACTCATCTCTATGAACAATTATCATGTCTATGCGCCGATAAGAGTAGAGCTTCCTCTTTGTTTGCTCTGCCGTCTTCTCAATCATTGAAATCTGATTTACCTTTAACTCTTGCACTACTATCTGATTGCACTACTGTATAAACAGAACAGCAGAAATACTCTTTCCCAACAAAGTCAGATCCTCTCTGTAGCATCACATAACATCACTATTTTCTCTAAATCATTTTCTGTATCAGGAACCCGACTTTAGGAGAACAATGTTCCTCAAAATATCAGAGAAATTTATTTCGTTCCAGACTTCAAAAGACAGTTAAGGCGCACCTTCGATCACAATAGCCGTCTCTCCCATGTACTGTACTCACTCCCGTCAATCCCCTCTCCCCCACAACTTTTCCCACCTCCACGTTGGCTGAGTTCTTTATTTAAATCCTCTTCTTTCCTAACACCCACTGTCAATCTTCTCCTCTTTCTTTATCCTTCCCTCTCCTGTAATACTAAAAATATATTCAAATGTGCTAAATTCATCAATATCGTTCTTAATGCTCTTTACTATTATTATCGTTGTCATCATTATTATTAGTGTCAATTACTATTTTCATTATTAGTGTTAGTTACGATTATTATTATTATTATTATTATTATTACTGTTATTATTATTCCTGTGAATGTTTTGTAATATCTTTGGTATGTGTCGCTTCTGATTAGATGTAAGAGAGAGCCTTGAGGCCCTAATGTGGTCAGGCTAATCAAGCAATAAATAAATAAATAAATAAATATGGTTCCCCAGTGTGGACTGGCGCTCTCTTGTGCAGTCCTACTTAACCATCTAACCCTCTCTTTTCTCTCTCTCTCTCTCTCTCTCTCTCTCTCACTCTTTCTATCTTTCTTTCTTTCTAAAGCCCCACGTTTCAAACATTTAGATTCTCTCCTGCTCAGCTTCACTCACACACCATGATTCACTTGCACAGAACCCAGTGTTCCAGACGTCCATTCCCATACATTTTCTTACTTAAATTCGGACTAATGTTCGGTACTAGTACATTTCTTTTTATATATCCTTACTTCGTCGGTCAAGTGATATTTTGCTTGCTACTCCTCGTCACTTTCGTCTTTCTTCGGCTGACTATCAATCCTTAGTATTTCTCATTTTCACTGAAGGAAGCAATGTCATTTGCGAATCATATGATTAATATCCTTTCAGACTCAATTTTAATTCGAAGTTATCCTTCTCCAATCAAAGCTTTTGCTGCTTCTCTAGCTGCCTCGTCACCAATGGAACGTAAATCTGTAATCTTCCTTCCTTGTAATGGTTTTGCCGGCCATGGTGGCCGAGCGGTTCTAGGCGCTACAGTCTGGAACCGCGCGACCGCTACGGTCGCAGGTTCGAATCCTGCCTCGGGCATGGATGTGTGTGATGTCCTTAGGTTAGTTAGGTTTAAGTAGTTCTAAGTTCTAGGGGATTGATGACCTCAGAAGTTAAGTCCCATAGTGCTCAGAGCCATTTGAACCATTTGTAACGGTTTTACTTTTTTGTTTTCAGTTTTTAATAATACAGTTCTTTTACAATAACAATAATACAGAGGTGCCACGTACGACAGTGACAAAACTTCTGCAAATGGCTACCTGGTGATAGTAACATATCGCAGCTGTTCTCTGACGCACGGATGATGTTTAGTACGGACCCTCCCGCCTGAGTTTCGAGACCTCCCTCGGGCAAGGGTGTGTAAGTATTCTTCTTAGCATAAGTTAGCTTAAGTAGTGTGTAAGTCTAGGGACAGATTACCTAAGCAGTTTGGTCTCTTAGGAATTCACACACATTTTTTTTATGTTTAGCACTGCACGATATCATGCCTGTTAGCTGCGAGGCGTGCATATCATTTTGGCTGTTACAGAATTGTTAACTTCTTACTTTCGTATATCGATATGCACACATCTGAGAGCAAACCAAGCTGATCCGCAAACTTTGGTTGCGTTGTTACACCGTCTCTGCCTGTGGGCGCTGAGAGAGAGCATTATTATTACAATTATTATTATTATTATTATTATTATTATTATTATAATCATTGTTATTGTTAGGCGAGATGTGTTGGGAAGCAGATATACAACCGAATGGTTAGGAAATTTTTATCTGGAACTGCTAAATATTGAATACAGAATTGCTGCAAACTATTGAATAAGATGATGATGAGAGTATTTACGGATTTTGTAAATAGTTTTGTGAAGAATAGTGATACACGATAAATCCGTAGCCTTGAGTATTTGCATGCACTTATCAATCTGTTGTAAGAGAAACTGTCGTACGGAGATTTGGTTGACGCATTTATCTTATGGACTGCTCACAGAGAAGTTAGTTCTCCTTCCCTATGAATATGTACAAAGAAAAAACAGAGATTATTTTGGGTGGTTAGTCTCTTATGTAAAGTAAATTTTTGAATAATCAGTGAGTTAGAATTGTTTCTAAGACCAGTCGATTCTGTATAAGTCTTTACTGTACAGGTCTTGAAAGTGAAATTATAAAATAATGATTTGCATAAAATTGTTTCAGAAAAATCATTTGTAGAACTTTAATACCCATGCAGGAAATCCAATGTGACTTGAGTCAGCATTGCAGCTGTCGCCACATGTGCTTTTGAGTGTCATTTTTAGCCTACCATTTTAATTTAGCTTTCAAGGGGCGCTGCTTGCTGTGATCCACTTTCGAGAGAAATTTTTACTGTAATGAGGTAAATGCAAGAATAGTTCAAGACCATAGTTAGAGAGTTATACTATATGTACAAAACAATGTCATTACAACAGTTCATCAGTGATTAAGTCAGATAACCTACATTCGGTTTGGAAGTTATTTTCTTGTTGTACAAAGTACATTTAAGTGAACAGTGTAATATATCCGTGTTGAAACGTTTGTCATATTCTGAGTTTTGTTTCTCAAGTTAGCTACTTAAATCAGGAATGAACTTTTATCAAACTAATTTCAGTCGCTTATGAGTACAAAATTTTGTAGTTCATTTGATTTGTAATGCTTATTAATTTTATTTCAGCTTGTTTTTGAGCTGTTGAAAACTATTTACAGTGACGTCAGGCAAAGCAGCACGGTTTATTCGACTGCGCGGTACATATCTTCAGTAATCACATTTTTAGTAATTATTTTCTTGCACTTATTCTCGACATTACATATACAGAGAAATATAAAGAAGAACACTTACATTGCTTATGCATAAACGTGCACTGTTGTTGGAAAGCCAGTTCTTTGAATCAAATTTGCTTTTTAATGATACGAAAGCAATGCACTTTTAATCGGGTTTAAGTCTGAATTAGCGCACAGGCGACTATAAGCGCGTGATACCCTGCTGTTTCGGGTACCCCCCCCCCCCCGCCCCCCTTTCGCCTTCAGACCAATTTTGTTGTTCTCACTTGAGAGACGGATCGTTGGTATAAAGGGTCAGTCGCTAACTATTGCCACCAAGAATAACTGCGAAAGTATGATAGAAGGTGGAAAGTCTTTTTGGGAGAAAAGTTGCATGGAACAATGGGGGCCATAATATGACGGTTTTTTGTTGCTAGGTGAGGTCGCTTCAGAGATATGAAGCTCCACTTTATTTTTTTTAAATGGGATGCTGTAGTTTGGTACTTATTTTCTGATAGCGGCTATCGAGACAAATCCGGTGATGCGTAACAGTAAGGTCTTTGAAGGTCAACGAAGGTCACAAAGCTGGCATGAACGTCCATTTACAGAAGGCGTTCGAAGTAATGAACATTGGTATCAATGCAGTGCTGCAATCTTCTTATCATGGATTGAGTGGTATTCCTTATCACTTCGCCACTTATCGAAGCACATGCTCTGAAAATTCTCTCTTGCATATCTTGAGGAGTAGCTGGAACGTCTTTATAAAGAACGTCTTTTACGAATCCCAACAAGAAAAAATCCAGAGGCGTCAAGTCTGGCGAACGAGTCGGTCACGACTCATCTCCGCGTCCAATCAAACGATTTGGGAATTGTCTCTGCAGCTCATTTCTAGCCATCAGCGAAAAATTTGCTGGACACCCATCGTGTTGATATCACATTCTATTCCTTGTTCCTAAAGGTATTTCGTCCAATAACAGACTTAATGTTTCTTCTAGGAATCTTGTGTACTTCCTACCATTAAGATTTCCTTCACTGAAATAGGGGCATACAATTCTGTCCTCCAGAATCTCTCGCCAATACATTCACCAACCACGGTTTTTGGTGTGCAACTTGCCACAGCCAAAATGGATTTTCAGTTGCTCAATAATAATGTTATGCAAATTAACATTTTCATGGTTCTTGGATATAGCCTCGTCAGTAAATAAAACCAAATTAATAAATGTGTCATCGCTCTGAATCTGAAGTTGAGCCCATCGGCAGAATTCAATGCGACGCGTACGATCCGTACTAGTTAATTCTTGGTGGAGACTGGTATGGTGAGGATTATATTAATGGCGATGCAGAACACGAACAACACTACTCTGGCTCATGGCAGATTCCCTTGCGATTTGATGCGAACAAACACAAGGATATAGAACGACAGTGGCAAGAGTACCAATTTCCGTTTCCTCGTTAGTAACTTTCCTTTGCTGGATATGTTTCCGATGCGTTAAAGATCCAGTTTTTCTCAATTTTTATACACATATTTAAATTTACGACGTGTAGGGTGAGTACGTTGAGGATATTTTTCAACGAATAAGTCTTTAGCTCTCACTGAACTTTGTTGGCATTCTCCATAAACGAGAAGCAAATCGACTTGTTCTTGGAAGGAATACATCATTCACATTTGCTTGATCCGACGATACTAGTCTTACCGTTCGTGTTAGCGTTGTATTGCGAAACCATCGAATGGTGTTTACATGTCAATGTCACGTTAGATGGATAAGTGGTATTCGGCAAATATTTTCTCTTTGCACGATATACGAGAGAGAATGGTCAGAGCATGTGCTTTGATAAGCGCCGAAGTGATAAGGAATACCACTCAATCCATTACAAGAAGATTGCAGCACTGCTTTGATACCAGTGGCCATCACTTCGAACATCTTCTGTAAATGGACTTTCATGCCAGCTTTGTGACCTTCGTTGACCTTAAAAGACATTACTGTTACGCATCATTAGACTCGTCTCGATAGGCGCTGCCAGAAAATGAGTACCAAACTATTGTATCCCATTTAAAAAAACAAAGTTGACCTTCATATCTCTGAAGCGACCCCACCTAGCAACAAAACACCAACGTCATATTATGGCTCCCGTTGTCCCATGCAACATTTGTCCCACAAACTTTCCAGCTACTGTCATACTTTCGGAGTTATTGTAGGTGGCAATAGTTAGTGACTCACTCTGTAGAAGCACCGCGAAAAATGAACGTATTTCGTTGTAGGGCGTCATCGTTACAGACCACGTGGTAACACTACTTCTAGGAAGCATATGCTGTATTCTTAATTATTACGATACGGCGAGTGACATGAACACTAGCGCTGTTTTTTGGTCCATTTCCACAATACTCACATTTTTGCCGCAGGGGCTCTCGCCGTGAGAACGACAGTATCCTGGAGCTGTCAAGCCCACCTATGCTGCGCAAGACATGACATTTACGAAAATACACGCTGCTTGAGCAGTGTCTCTAAGCCGACAATACAGTGACAGGGAAGACTCTGTCGCACCCAGTTTCTAGTCAGGGACAGGTGCTGTGTTGGTTGGACAGATAATGGTACTGGTGCTGGATATCACATGGTCCCCTCAGCCACAGCTATCCAAGGCGATGTACATTTTGTGTTTTACTTTTGACTTCAAGTACAGCTTACAGGGCAATTCTCTGCTTGCAGCTACTGACTATAACGAAAATAATTACATAGACATTTCAATACATAAAAACTTTACGGCGCTCTACAGATTCTTCGTTGCAGTTGCTGCTACGGATAGCGTGGCTACATAACAGGTTATATCTGCAGATTTAAAATGAGAATGTTCTAAACAAAGTAACGGTGTTGTACACTGATAGCTACATATAGGTGATGAAAGTCATGAGATCGACATCCCATTACGGAGATCGTTAGCGATTTCACATTCTGAGAGCCACAGTGTCAAGAGTGTGTCGAGAAAACTAAATATCAGGCATTACCTCTCACTACAGACAACGCAATGTCCGACGACCTTCACTTAACGACCCACAGCAACGGCGTTTGCAAACATTTGTCAATGTTAACAGGCAAGCAACACTGCGTGAAATAACCACAGAAATCAATAAGGGACTTACGACGAACGTATCCGTTAGGACAGTGCGGAGAATTTTGGCGTTAATGGGCTATGATTCATTGGGAGAGTCCTTAGAAAATGTAGTCCATCAACAAAGGAGATGGCTTACAAAACGCTCGTTAGACCTATACTTGAGTATGGCTCATCAGTGTGGGATCCGTCCTAGGTCATGTTGACAGAGGAAATAGAGAAGATCCAAAGAAGAGCGGCGCGTTTCGCCACAGGGTTATTTGATAAGCGTGATAGCGTTACGGAGATGTTTAGCAAACTCAAGTGGCAGACTCTGCAAGAGAGGCGCTCTGCATCGCGATGTAGCTTGCTGTCCAGGTTTCGAGAGGGTGCGTTTATCGATGAGGTATCGAATATATTGCTTTCCCCTACTTATTGTAATGTTGTTGCATTGATTTGTTCTGAAAGCGGTGCGGATAGACAATAAAAGCGGTTTAAAAGCTGTGAGCTGTCTGGGGAAGTTAACCTTGCATTACTGCGCAACTGTTTCACCAGGTATCCAGTCTAGCTTACCAAATTCCTAACCAGACTAACATTAATTATAATCTTTTAATAGTCATACGACAACCATATAAAAGAGAATTTAAATAAGAAGAAACAAATCAGTTTATATTTGGAAATTTATTTTAACATTGTTCATTGAAATTTCAGCATATTAAACTTGATTCATAACTAAACTGGTACCTTATTTAGGATTGTGAAAATGTGAGTTTGTAATCTTACAGAACACATCAAATATGGAGCCAAGATTGGGAGACTGCATACAACACTGCATTCATAAAACAACACACAAAGAATGTTGAAACATATGCAAGAGGAAATTAACCACAACCAACCGATTCAATTTTCACCCAAAGAACTTACGTTCTTAGCACAATCCTGTCCGTCATGTAATTACCACACACTGGTATACTAAATTCATATCAACTCTTTGTGAAATCTTCCCAAAAAGAATAGCTGAGGGCTACTTTGACGATTACACCACATGCTTCACGTGGTCAACTTGGTTTACACAAAGAGTGTAACTCCACAATAATTTTGATAGTTAAAATGAATTAGATAGAAAAGCAATTTACAAAAGGAAAACCTCGAACTGGTTGCTATCGTCTTACTATTAACCTGATGGGTCCAACAATTGTATAAGCATGTGGTACTGGTCTCACAAAGTATGACCCATGTGGGTTGAACATGAAGAAAAGTTGCTATATTCAAAAATATTGTCAAGACGAGACGTTATAATCTCACGCACATTCGCATTGAAGATTGATGATGCTAGTTAGAGTTACTGATCAACACGTGGTTCCACCTTACTCACAAAGTAGTGACAAAGCAACTACCGGAATATATTCTGAACTTCACACTCGAATTACACTGCGTTGCAATTTAAGATAACATTAGATATTTTAGAGCTAAACCTGAAATAAAGGTGATTAAATTTTCAGTTAGGCTGAACTTAAGAAATCCATTGTCCTACAGACTTAGCAGACATGCGCTTAGCCGGAGATCTTACCACTTCAGACGCTCGCCACGGACAGACTGCCGTGGTCCCTTCCTGAGGGTGGCTCACAAATACAAACGGAAGTTGCCAGAGGGGCAGCTTCCTATACCAACATGACAAGGGACGGACAGGACCGTACTAAGAATAGAAACCTCTCTGCTTTTAGAAAGCATAGCTACCTGTTCCGACGTTGGTCCTACTGTTCTTTAGCAGACAGGCTTATCTGCTACCCTCAAGCAGGCAACTAGAAATACATTTGCTCATTCATCCTCTCACACAGAAGGGAAGGGAGATGACAGTATCTTACCATATACAGTATATAAAAGAAAGCAGATATAGGTTCCGTATGAGACTGTGTGACATGAATTACATATAAACTGTGTTTTAAAGTGTAGTAGTGTGACAGATCGTTCTTGTTTATGTTGTAAAAGTAACACGTTTCACTGCTCAGTCTCCTCCCAGATAGTCAAAAACACCACAGTAAATTTAGAAGAGGAATTTATGCCGTAAATGACAACAGATGTGAGAAATTAACATGAAAGGAATCCAACAGAGACCTTTCATTATACCTCCCGAGGAGATCTCGAATGTAAAATCAGAGAGATTCGAGCACGCACGGAGGCTTTCCGGCAGTCGTTCTTCCCGCGAACCATACGCGACTGGAACAGGAAAGGGAGGTAATAACAGTGGCATGTAAAGTGCCCTCCGCCACACACCGTTGGGTGGCTCGCGGAGTATAAATGTATATGTAGATGTAGATGTAGACCACCGATGAGAGTGCCTTTACTAACAGTAGGACAGCGTATGGAGCGCCTCTCCTGGATTCGTGACCATATCCGTTGGACTCTAGACGACTGGAAAACTGTTGCCTGGTCAGATGAGTCCCGATTTTGGTTGGTAAGACCTTATGTAAGGGTTCAAGTATGACGCAGAACCAAGAAGCCATCAATTGGAAATGGTTATGTTCGGCTATTTGGAGACCATTTGCAGCCATTAATGAATTTCATGTTGCCATGACAGTGCGCCATGTCACTGGGCCACAATTGTTTACGATTTATTTGAAAAATACTCTGAACAATTCGAGCTTATGGTTTGGCCACCAAGGTCGCCCGACATGAATTCCATGGAACATTTATGGGACGTAATTAAGAGATCGGTTCTTATACAAAGTCCTGCACCGGCAACTTTTTTGCGATTATGGACGGCTGTAGATGCACCATGGCTCAATTTTTCTGCAGGGGACTTCCAATGACTTGTTGCGTCCATGCTATGTCGAGTTGCTGCACTTTGTCGGGAAAAAGGAGGTCTGACACGATATTAGCAGGTATCCTCAATGTATAGAGAAAATTTTTGACCTTCGGTCAAAGTTGTTTATGTAATTTGTTTACGTTAGCCCTTACAACACCATCTCAGTGGAACTTCCAAGAAATTGCAGTTCAGATAAATACGTAATCTGAAAATAGTCAAGAAATTTGAGTAGCATCTGCGTCTTGCAGTTGTTTTAAGAACTACGTTCTTTAACACAAATCAGTTCTGTCTCAGCAGTGGAGTGTGCATTCGTTTAAAACTTCCTAGTACATTAAAACTCGAACCTTGGATCTTCGTCTTCTGTGAGCAAGTCCCTACAATCTGTCCACACACCTCTCTCAAACACCCTCCATATTTCACAGAAATTCTCCTGCATACTTTGCGGGTCTAACATATAAACTACTAGCCATTAAAATTGCTACACCACGAAGATGACGTGCTACAGACTCGAAATTTAACCGACAGGAAGAAGATGCTGTGATATGAAAACGATTAGCTTCTCAGAGCATTCACACAAGGTTGGCGCCGGTGGTGACACCTACAACGTGCTGACATGAGGAAAGTTTCCAACCGCTTTCTCATACACAAAAAGCAGTTGTCCGGCGTTGCCTGGTGAAACGTTGTTGTGATGCCTCGTGTAAGGAGGAGAAATGCGTACCATCACGTTTCCGACTTTGATAAAGGTCGGATTTTAGCCTATCGCGAATGCGGTTTATCGTATCGCGACATTGCTGCTCGCGTTGGTCGAGATCCAATTACTGTTAGCAGAATATGGAATCGGTGGTTTCAGGAGGGTAATACGGAGCGCCGTGCTAGATCCCAACGGCCTCGTATCACTAGCAGTCGAGATAACAGGCATCTTATCCGCATGGCTGTAACGGATAGTGCAGCCACGTCTCGATCCCTGAGTCAACAGATGGGGACGTTTGCAAGACAACAACCATCTGCACGATCAGTTCGACGACGTTTGCAGCCGCATGGACTATCAGCTCGGAGACCATGGCTGCCGTTACCCTTGACGCTGCATCACAGACAGGAGCGCCTGCGATGGTGTACTCAGCGACGAACCTGAGTGCACGAATGACAAAACGTCACTTTGTCGGATGAATCTAGGTTCTTTTTACAGCATCATGATGGTCGCATCCGTGTTTGGCGACATCGCGGTGATCGCACATTGGAAGCGTGTATTCGTCATCGCCATACTGGAGTATCACCCGGCGTGATGGTATGGGATGTCATTGGTTACACGTCTCCGTCACCTCTTGCTCGCATTGACGGCACTTTGAACAGTGTACGTTGCATTTCAGATGTGTTACGACTCGTAGCTCTACACTTCATTCGATCCCTGCGAAACCCTACATTTCAGTAGGATATTCCACGACCACATACTGCAGGTCCTGTACAGGCCTTTCTGGATACAGAAAATGTTCGACTGCTGCCCTGGCCAGCACATTCATCAGATCTCTCAGCAATTAAAAACGTCTGATCAATGGTGGCCGAGCAACTGGCTCGTCACAATACACCAGTCACTACTCTTCATGAACTGTGGTATCCTGTTGAAGCTGCATGGGCAGCTGTACCTGTACACGCCATCCAAAGCCCGTTTGACTCAATGCCCAGGCGTATCAAGATGTAACCTCCCCCCTCACTTCAACATCTTAAAGACAGTGAAAAATTAAACCGCGTGTACCTAATGGAAATTTGGGAAAAAGCAATCGTCACCGAAGTTAATCTATCGGTAAAGAGGGAGGAAAGGGTTACATCTAAATGAAAGGAAAAATGCAAATGAAACTGGTGGAAATTAATTTTGAAAAAGGGTAAAGATAATAAAGAAAGTAAATGTGCGGCCGTTACGTTAACAATTAACTAGCGGTAATTAGATATTTGAGATTTGGGGGAAATCACGGTCGCCAGTCCTAAGGACAATTACTATAGTAACTGAAAAAGAAAGGTTATTACACATATAATTAACACTAGAAGCGTGGCAACTGAAGGTTGACACGTGTAGTGTGAAAACTGAAAGTTTGTCAGAAGTAATAAATTTCGCTACACTCTGACTTAATTTAGCAAAAGAATTAATAAAACCGGAAAATCGAAAGTTAATTTAGTGACTGAAGTTAGTAGTGAGCTTTCTTTCTGAAGCACATCGAAATCCAGTAAAATACGGTTAGTCTTGGACTACCTCAACAATCATTTCAAAAGCAACTTGACTCTACGCAATTTAGAAACAAGAGATTTAACTTTGAACTTGAATTAAATGATTCTGAACTATTAACAATAGTAAAATTTAGTACGTACCAAGCTGAGCTGCAGTCACAGGTAAGCTAAAATATGCTAACAAAACTCGCACTCTAAATTTGTGCTCGTGTAACCTAAATATTGTAGCCAGCTACAGAACTTTGAAATTAAAGCAGTGAAATCTAATTATATTATTTTAATGCTGGCGTTTGAATTTCAACGACACTCGGGTTCATTTCGGAAAAGGAAGGGACCCTGCTTGGCAATGCAATTGGGACAATGAGCAACAAAGGTTCATGCTAAGTTGCTGTAATTTTGCGAGGCAAATGGAACAATTTGAAAAGCTGAGGTCTGCCATACAGTTCTGAAACTTTACGTGCTTTTAGTCTTCCTTGTTGGTTGATTGAAGGTTTAAAGCCGTCGATCGAGGAGGTGGCGACAGTCACTCATTGTCGGCCGTCGCTGTTGCAGAAGCTGGATGTTGGCGCGCCTTCTTCTCGACACGGTCACCAGGCGAAACGGGCTCTTGATGTGCGCCAGCTAATGCTTCCCGTCCGCGACACCATGTCAGAAACTATCATCGCGAGTCGAGCGCAATTACATGCTGCCAAACCCCGAAAGCGCGGCAACTCGCGGGAGAGTCACACAACACCTCCTGCTCCACTCGCTACTCCAGCCAGACTCCCACTGTTCTGCCCGCGCTCCACGCGGCAGAGTTGACACTACCAAAGATCCTGCACACTTTGATTCTTCACACGACCTATCGATGTAATCGTTCGATAGCAGTTTTCCCTAGGCAAGACCCAGCGTAAAAATACAAATAATATTTACGAAACAAACCAATTACACATCGACATGAGTGCATAAATATATATATACAAACAGTAAAACAATTACAATATATAAAGAGACAGAAATGTCATATCTTGAGGTAACAAAACAAGGAAAAAAAATAATAGTACAATAGATGGAAATAGGAGTATATGCATTTCCGGCGTTACACGTGCCCCACATTGTCTGAGGATGTTCGTGTAACGTAAACAGACTCAGAAAATGTCCCAAAAAAGAAACAGCGGAAATGCATATGCTCAAAACATCAACAAAATTTAGCATTCGTCTAATTAATCATAAATCAATTTTTAGACCATAATAATTGAGTGGGGACACTCCTAATCTTATTCCACTCTGTCATCTTGCACAAAATAAAACAGGTTGACAACATATTAAAATTCATAGAAGATATAGAAAATGGTTTAGCTATTCCAAAATCATTAAAATTCGTAACACTATGAGAAATGGAATACTATTTGCAAAATTAATCAGAGTACATGGTCATAAAAACAGGTAGATCAAAATACGCAAATTAATAATTAATTACATAGAATACACATTTTTACATAACCTTTTCATAATTAATATCTCGTCATGAGATTCCACTTAACGCTAAACAAGAAAATAATATTCAGTAGATCGAAAAAAACATAAATATTGACAGCAGAATTCTTTCACATCAGCTGTCCGGGAAGAAAAACTATTCCGCCTTTCGTACTCGCAAGTACAAAGAATGCCGACAGCGGCACAAGAGCCAACAGTGGCACAAGAGCCGACAGCGGCTCGCCTCGCCAGTATTGTTGCGCCCGCGTGTGCGGCACGCTTGATCTCACTCGCCCTTGTGACGGCGTTTCCAGAACGTCCGTTTCACTGAATTCTTTAGGAAAAACTCACTCCCGAGTAATCTCAAGGAGTCCCTTAATACTATCACAGTGGATAACTCAACACTGTCCATCATCACACGCATGTACTAGCCTGAAACTTAAAACAGCGTCTAAGTACATCGGCAATGACTAGTAAAACACATATTCATGAAATCTTACAGCTAGTTACAAAATCATATTTACGTTGCTTAATCTACTGTGACTCAGCTGAAAACTTAAATTAGCAGCTTGGATTTTTCAATTGATAAATAATCACTCTCTCTTAAATCATTTAGTCAAAATTAATTACTTATTAATTACAACTTCTTTAATGTCCTCTTGGTCAGTCAAAAGCATGGCAATCTAGCAAACCTTAAATCTTACACTCTATATTTACATATTGTACAAATTACCCATTGTGTGGTATTAATCGATCCTAGGTTGGTACAATTTCAAATCTATTATATTTCGTATACCTAATAGCTTTCCAGAGCTTGGATACTCTAAGCAATAAGCATTTGTGTGAGGTATACCAATGACTTTATATGGTCCATTATAAACAAACTTAAATTTAGAGATTTCATTGTCTATCTCGCTCGATTTCTCATGAGCTTTTACAAGTACTAAGTCTCCGATCGCAAACTTAGCAAAACGTGCTTTAGCGTCATGACGACGTATGCGAGCATCGGCTTTAAGCTTCATTACTTCTCGCAAACGATCTTTTTTCACACCAATACTAACGTCAATCCGTGGAGGGAATTTGATTACCTCTTCCACTAAACTTTTACTTCTGTCATCCAACAGGATTTCCTCTGGAGAAAATCCCGTAGATTCATGTCTCAAGGTGTTCATAATTCTCTCAAATACTGCTACATATTTGCCCCATGCCCTATGGTTGTGATGGCAATAGGTACGGCAAAGTCGGCCTAGCTCGCGCATATACCTCTCAGCGGGATTCCCAGCCGGACAATAAGCTGAAATATGGATCACCTCGACCCCATTACTTTCCATGCCTTCATTCCACAACTTAGAAGTAAATTGTGCCCCATTGTCTGATAGAATCGCCTTGGGCTTGCCAATATGAACAAAATAATCGTTCACAAGCTTGCTATAGACTGCTTTGGCTGTAGCTTTCCTAATCGGGTATAGTTTGATGAACTTGGAAAAAGCTTCTAGCACTACTAAAAATGTAAGAAAAGTTTCCTGATGACTTGGGCAAAGGTCCGTACAAGTCCACGCACAGTAACTCAAAGGTGTCGTTAGGCCTTATACTTTGCATAGGACCACGACTCGTACAGTTGGTAACCTTCACCTTCTGACATAAATCGCAAGTTTTCACTCTGTCAGTAACTCGTTTTAACATGTTGTTGAAATGCACTACTTCACTCAGCTTTTCCGTACATTTCTTTGGTCCACAGTGACCATACGCCAAATGGTAGTAGTCTATTATTTCCGTGACGTATTTGCTGGGCCAGCATACCCGCCAAATATTACTATCTTCACCCTTACGTATGTACAAGATATGATCGTATATCTTGTAATACTTCCTTAATTTCTCTCCTTCTGGACTCTTTTCGTCATACCGGGTTTTCACCATAGTTAAACAACTATCCTCGTTCTGATGACGACGTAGATTCTTACAGATGTTCATTATTAATTTACGTCCCTCAACTTCTTTAAAATAGTACAATTTGACCACTCCATCTGCCTCATCTTTCAATAGACCTTGATTAGACTCGGGCAACCGCGACAGCACATCCGCTACGCAATTGTCGGTCCCTTTTACGTAACAGATGTCATAGTTAAATTGCTGTAAATACAGCGACCACCTAGTCAGTCTTTCGTGAAGTAGTTTACAATCCTTCAGATAAGTGAGCGCCTTATGGTCCGTATGAATAATCACCTTACGGTCCCATAGGTAACCCTTGAACTTCTTGAATCCCCACACGATAGCGAGACACTCTTTCTCAGAAATCGTGTAGTTTCGCTCACTTTTTGATAAAGTTCGACTCGCGAACGCTATCGTCCGGTGTTCCTTATCCTCTCCTTTACCAACTTCTTGGAACAGTTCTACCCCCACCCCGTAATTCGACGAATCCGTTCCCAGATGGAAGGGTAGCGATAAATCAGGATGAAATAGTATGTTAGATCTTAACAACTCGTCTTTTAATCTCTCGAAAGCGGTCTGACACCCGTCAGTCCACACAAACGGAACATTTTTGCGTAAGAGGTTATTCAAATTTTCATCATTAAACACTTGTCCTTTTACAAATTTACGGTAAAATCCTGTGAGCCCTAGAAAACTTTTTAACTGTTTCCTAGACTTGGGTGGAGGACAATTCTTTATTGCCTCTAGTTTCTCTGGGTCTTTCGTAATACCAGCAGTGGTAATTACATGCCCTAAAAATTTCAGTTCCTGCTTCACAAATTCGCATTTCTTTAGCTTTAGAGTCATTCCGCCACGGCGCAATGCTCTAAAAACTTCATCTAACAGGTCACAATGGTCATGCCAAGTGGCATTGGCCAACAATAGGTCGTCAACATATACAGTTAATCTTGAACTCAAAGCCGGTCCTAGCACTTTATCTAGGGCCCTGATGAACACGGACACAGATATATTAAGTCCAAACGGCAGTACTCTATACTGATAACACCTGCCCGCAAACAAGAAGGCGGTGTATGGCCTAGATTCTTCTTCGAGTTCTATTTGCCAGTAACTAGCTGTCAGATCGAGGCTAGTCATGAACTTAACGTCATGAAAACGTTGCAAAATCTCCTCCATACTCTCTGGTCTGTCTGTTTCACGTTGAACGACCCTATTCAACGTGCGTGCGTCAATCACAATACGCACACTACCATCCCGTTTTGCTACAATGACCAAACCGTTATTGTATGGACTTGTACTTCTTTCAATCACTCCCCATTCGATCATCTTATCTATCTCCCGTTGCACTGCTTCCTTTTTGGACAGCGGTATAGCATACGGTCTCACGAAGAATGGTTCGTGCGGAATTACATGCAACTTGCATTTATATCCTTCCACAAGACCCGGTTTGTCTGAAAACACACTCTTATTCCTCATTATTACTTCATACAGGCCTCGTCTTTGTTCGTGTGTTACGTTTGACACACCGTCTACAATACTTTCCAATTCACTTTCTACACTATTGTCAATGCCGAGATTCCTCACATTACAGTAGTTCAAATTCATACCTACGTCAATACCATTCGGCCAGTTAACAATGTGTATAGGCTGGTATTGCCTATGCACACCGTCTCCTGCCTCGTCAAAACTAACTACTATTGTTTTATCTTGGGACGTACATGTCAACGTTTTGCTTTCGCAGTTAATCACTGCACGGTACTTTAACAGCCAATCTAACCCGATAATTACTTCCGTAGTTAAGTCTGGCACGACGACAAACTCTTGTTCAAATCGTGCCCCACATATCTCGAAGTTGACAAAAATCTGTTTTGTGACCGGTTTACTGGCCTTCCCAGTAGCACCGATAATTTTCACTCCTGTTACTGGAATAACTACGATGCCAGGTCTGTCTTTCAGTAACTCAAATATTTTCCCAGATACAGCACTCAATTCTGCACCGGTGTCAATCAACACGTTTAGTTGTAGGTCGTGCATATTAACAGACACTACTATCTGTCTACACTTGTCCTCGACTGTTTCTTTATTTTCCCACAGTAAATCCTCGTCTATATCCAGGTCATTCCAGAAAAAACCATCCGGCTTTGATCCTAAATCCGGCTTATCTGGCGGCTTTTTCAGCCTCTGTTCACATACAGTTTTAATTTCAACACGTTTGTCCTGAGGCTTAGTCTCTAGCTTCGCCTCCAATACCGAAACCTTTTCCTGTAAATCGTCAACTAGTGAGTGTTGCTTTGCTATCAATTCACTAATTGTCACCTTCGTTGATTCCTCTTTAATCAGATTGATCTCATCTGCCAATCTACCTGGAGGAATGTGCCCAGTCGCATCTGAAATTACTTCCTCTGGATCTGCGCAACCCACACTGCTACCGTCTGACCGCATAACGTCAGCTCTAACCTCATACACGCTGAAATCTATGTGCTTTTCTACCAATTGTGTCCGGCTATCACTAAAATTTTCGTAATCTTTCCCCTTAATACTCTCGCAATGTTTAAACTGGAGGTTTGCGTCGGATGGGTCGGCTACTTCTACCACTATAACTTTCGGTAAAGTCTGACGGTTAGGGCCAGAACTTTCCGTTACTCCTTCAACATCTAACTCCTGCGGGACGAAACACGACGAATCTTGCTCGTGCTGCCCATTAACATCAACTATTTCTGGTAAAGTCTGCCGGTTAGGGCCAGAACTTCCAATCACTTCACAAATACTATCTTCCTGTGGGACGAGACGCGGCAAATTCTGCCCGCGCTCTCCATAAATACTTCTCCCGTACAGGCCCCTATAATCTCTTAGTTCGTCGTATAAGCGACCGAACTGCCTTAACCAGACCTCATCCCTCTCTGCATCCCCTCGCTCGATGACGGACGTTTTATCCGACATCTGATCTTCTCTCAACAATTGCGAATCATTCTTAAACTCAATCTCCAGTTCCGCTGTGGGTATTACAGCTGGCACCTTATAATCGATTTCCGGAACACTACTTAAATTGTTCTCACAGACAGTGAATGTACCTTCTACTGCCGTGTATACAGCTGATCTACTATTTGTGGGCGCACTCCTTTCTCTTAACACTGGCACACTCTCCCGCCGTTGATTATTCCATACGGAATTTTCATAACGACGACACCTGAGTTTTCTACTGTTATTGGGCCGCCAAAATTTCTCCACGCCCGGTCGGCCCCTCACCGGCGCGGCTAATGGTTTCCCTGTCTCGTCCCAGCAGATACGCTCCTCGGATGCTGCTGGGGCGGCTGATCACACCCTCTGGCGTTATTACTATTCTGTGAAGCCCGTATCACGTTAGTATGATACTGGTTTCCGTCATTCCTGTTATTATTTGCATTGTGCCGTTTGTTATTACGGTCCGAACCATTATTGTTATTGCTGCCATGGTTGCGGTATGCATTATTCCCGTGGTTATCGTTGTTGTGGTTGCTGTGGTACCCGTTGTTGTTACCACGGCCTCTGCCACTGTCGCGATTATTGCGCCAATTGTCCTCGTCCTCCACTCTTTCCAGGAAATCATTGATTGTCCTGTAATTGCTTCCTACGTAGCGTTTTGTATCATCTGGAAGCTTCTTGTAGAGTTCCCAGACTATTTCGGATTCCGTGCGGCGATCACGCAAATATTCCAACTTGCGGATCCAGCCCTCACAAAACTCCCTCATCGAACCGCGCGAATTCGCATCGAAAGGCCTCGATACGACAAATTCGCGCCAGACACGTTGCTGTTTTTGCTCTGACCAGTTTTCAGCCAGAAACAAATTTTTAAACTCGTCAAAAGTCAGGTTCGTAATGTCGAGGTTTAAGCCCCAACGCTTGGCATCACCAGCCAGCACATCAATAACCGCATTAATTTTTCTCTCATTAGTCCATGATCTGGGTAAAACTCTTTCACAATTTTTAATGAAATCCGTCGGGTGTATACCGCCTTTTTTCAAGGGGTCGAACCGCTCCTCTTTCGTCAACAACTCCGAACTATGTGCACAGATTGGCACATAGCTCTGTTTTTCGTCAAGTTTCCTTTCTAATTCCGACACCCTCGTAATCACTTGGCAAGTGGTTGTCGCAAGCGTTTCCACTTCCCTCTTTTTCTCTTCGCAGGTGTTAGCCTGCTTCGTCACTTTGGTATCTACTTCGGATACTAAAGCCTTTAAAGTTTCCACCTTCTGTTGATCCTCTTTTCTCACTAATTGAATTTGTTCCGTCACCTTATTCTCGATGATCGGAGCAACTGCGTCTCCTACGCTTTTCTTGATTCTGCTAATTTCGGAATCAAAACGAGTATTTATGCTCGCAATTTCCGCCTGAACGCCTATCATTTCCTGTTTAAGATTACCGATTTCGGTATTAATTACAACAATATCTTCATTGATTTTATCAACTTTTGTGTTAACAACTCCAACATTGTTGTTAACAACGTTAATAGCTTTGTTCTGATTGTCTAGCATCCGTTCAAATTTTTCAGACTGAGCTTCTTGCTTGACCGATTGACTCTTGATTTCGTTAATCAAAACGTTCAATAAATCAGTTAAATTCCCGGAAACTACCGGTTTTACTTCCGTAGCGGCTTCCTCTTTAATTGTCCCCCCGTATTCGTCATCAAGGGATTCAGATTTGATTTTCACTTCTGATTCCGAAACATTTTCTAAAGTTTGGAATTCCATTTCTGCTCTTTGTTGCGTTTCGCCGGTCGCGTCTTTCATGCTAGCCGCCTGCCCCTGAACAATGGGTACCGCGGTGCGCGTTTCCCACTGTTCGACCGATTGTTTCGTATCCAAGTCTACCAAATTTTGGCAATTGTTGCCTTCACTCATTTTAATAATTTTCAATATAAATGCCAAATCTCAAATCTAATTAGGATTCCTCACACTAATATTCTCGCTGACGTATCGACCATTTCGTAACCAGTACTTTGTTACGAGATTTGTACAATGCAAAATTCGTGTCCAGAACAACCTCAAATTTGAAGATTGTCCTGTCACGAGGTCGCCACGTGTAACCTCCCCCCTCACTTCAACATCTTAAAGACAGTGAAAAATTAAACCGCGTGTACCTAATGGAAATTTGGGAAAAAGCAATCGTCACCGAAGTTAATCTATCGGTAAAGAGGGAGGAAAGGGTTACATCTAAATGAAAGGAAAAATGCAAATGAAACTGGTGGAAATTAATTTTGAAAAAGGGTAAAGATAATAAAGAAAGTAAATGTGCGGCCGTTACGTTAACAATTAACTAGCGGTAATTAGATATTTGAGATTTGGGGGAAATCACGGTCGCCAGTCCTAAGGACAATTACTATAGTAACTGAAAAAGAAAGGTTATTACACATATAATTAACACTAGAAGCATGGCAACTGAAGGTTGACACGTGTAGTGTGAAAACTGAAAGTTTGTCAGAAGTAATAAATTTCGCTACACTCTGACTTAATTTAGCAAAAGAATTAATAAAACCGGAAAATCGAAAGTTAATTTAGTGACTGAAGTTAGTAGTGAGCTTTCTTTCTGAAGCACATCGAAATCCAGTAAAATACGGTTAGTCTTGGACTACCTCAACAATCATTTCAAAAGCAACTTGACTCTACGCAATTTAGAAACAAGAGATTTAACTTTGAACTTGAATTAAATGATTCTGAACTATTAACAATAGTAAAATTTAGTACGTACCAAGCTGAGCTGCAGTCACAGGTAAGCTAAAATATGCTAACAAAACTCGCACTCTAAATTTGTGCTCGTGTAACCTAAATATTGTAGCCAGCTACAGAACTTTGAAATTAAAGCAGTGAAATCTAATTATATTATTTTAATGCTGGCGTTTGAATTTCAACGACACTCGGGTTCATTTCGGAAAAGGAAGGGACCCTGCTTGGCAATGCAATTGGGACAATGAGCAACAAAGGTTCATGCTAAGTTGCTGTAATTTTGCGAGGCAAATGGAACAATTTGAAAAGCTGAGGTCTGCCATACAGTTCTGAAACTTTACGTGCTTTTAGTCTTCCTTGTTGGTTGATTGAAGGTTTAAAGCCGTCGATCGAGGAGGTGGCGACAGTCACTCATTGTCGGCCGTCGCTGTTGCAGAAGCTGGATGTTGGCGCGCCTTCTTCTCGACACGGTCACCAGGCGAAACGGGCTCTTGATGTGCGCCAGCTAATGCTTCCCGTCCGCGACACCATGTCAGAAACTATCATCGCGAGTCGAGCGCAATTACATGCTGCCAAACCCCGAAAGCGCGGCAACTCGCGGGAGCGTCACACAACACCTGCTCCACTCGCTACTCCCGCCAGACTCCCACTGTTCTGCCCGCGCTCCACGCGGCAGAGTTGACACTACCAAAGATCCTACACACTTTGATTCTTCACACGACCTATCGATGTAATCGTTCGATAGCAGTTTTCCCTAGGCAAGACCCAGCGTAAAAATACAAATAATATTTACGAAACAAACCAATTACACATCGACATGAGTGCATAAATATATATATACAAACAGTAAAACAATTACAATATATAAAGAGACAGAAATGTCATATCTTGAGGTAACAAAACAAGGAAAAAAAATAATAGTACAATAGATGGAAATAGGAGTATATGCATTTCCGGCGTTACAAAGAGATGGTTGTTTTGGGTACTGATTTCTCAGGATCTATGCACCCAAATTGCGTGAAAATGTAATCACATGTCAGTTCTAGTATAGTATATTTGTCCAATGAATATCTGTTTATCATCTGAATTTCTTCTTGGTGCAGCAATTTTTATGGCCAGTAGTGTATATGACGGAGAACAGGATTAGCCACAGCCCACCTTCGAGCCCCGAGCCCCCACACAGTTTGAATGTGGTAGGAAGTTTGAGAGTTTCACAACTTCGACGACATCATAAATTACAGCGTACAAAAGCAAAGTGTGCACTGACCGCTATCAGTACTTCGCTTAGCTTTATGTTGCGAACTCAGCTTTACAGACTACGGCTATGCAAGCGTACGGCTGCTGTATCTCTCTCTCTCTTGTTTCCACCTACGCTGGAGAAAGTCAGTTTTTCTCTTATTTTTTCTTATTGCAGCATTTTTTTCGTTCTCTCGCGCCTTTACTCAGCTTCCTGTCGTTTTCCGGCTCCACCCTTACACTGACGAGACGTGACACACTTCTTGCTGGCAGGAAGGTCTATTATTCTACGAACGGTCGCTTTTTCCAGGATGAAATGTTTCCTATAGCCACTCAGGACGCAAACCGCTCCCTGTGCGTTAACTCCCAGGAACACAACTGAATAGTATCCTGTGTTAAAAGAAGCTTGTAATCTTTTAGATCTTGACTTTTTGAGACACTTAGTTTTCACGATGGTGTTTTGTTCGGGAACTAGCTGAAAAATTTGTGAATTAATATCTATGAAAATATAAACACAGAATTAAAAATGTCTTCGTAGCTGGGAGTGTCATTACGATAACCTTCCCCCTCCCCTCATTGGAACCGCAGCTGCTTCAGAAATTACTCCGTCTGGTACTGACTACGCAATCGATTTAAAAGAGGTCATTGTCCTGTGCCAAGGAAATCTAAACTACGTAATTATTGCATACTCCAGCCACGTGCTGTTTTTGCGGCGTTTGCTTGCTGCTGTCACCGCATCTGCAGTCTACTGGAAGTAAGATATCCAGCAGGTGTTCTGTCCAATCGTTTCATTTCTCTGTCATCTTCCTTAATTAGAGACGACAGTAACAATGACGACTTGATCTTGGCAGTAGAAACAGTATGAGTCCTTCACTACACATTCAATTTTAATTATTATGTAGCATATAGCTCATAGTGTCTGATTCTCGTATTGTGTATTGTTTCCTTGTAAACACACGAAAATTCTTTATAGAATTGCAACTGGCTCGCGCTATTCGTCCACGAGACTCAGAGGGCCATAGACACGGGTTACCCGCTAGATGCCGTGTTTCTTGACTTCCGCAAGGCTTCTGATACAGTTCCGCACAGTCGCTTAATGAACAAAGTAAGAGCATATGGACTATCAGACAAATTGTGTGATTGGATTGAAGAGTTCCTAGATAACAGAAAGCAGCATGTCATTCTCAATGGAGAGAAGTCTTCCGAAGTGAGAGTGATTTCAGGTGTGCCGCAGCCGAGTGTCGTAGGTCCGTTGCTATTCACGATATACATAAATGACCTTGTGGATAACATCGAAAGTTCACTGAGGCTTTTTGCGAATGATGATGTGGTATATCGAGAGGTTGTAACAATGGAAAATTGTACTGAAATGCAGGAGGATCTGCAACAAATTGACGCATGGTGGAGGGAATGGCAATTGAATCTCAATGTAGACAAGTGTAATGTGCTGCGAATGAATGGAAAGAAAGATCCTTTATCATTTAGCTACAATATAGCAGGTCAGCAACTGGAAGCAGTTAATTCCATAAATTATCTGGGAGTAGGCATTAGGAGTGATTTAAAATGGAGTGACCATATAAAATTAATCGTCGGTAAAGCAGATGCCAGACTGAGATTCATTGGAAGAATCCTAAGGAAATGCAATCCTAAAACAAAGGAAGTAGGTTACAGTACACTTGTTCGCCCACTGCTTAAATATTGCTCACCGGTGTGGGATCCGTACGAGATAGGGTTGATCGAAGATATAGAGAAGATCCAACGGAGAGCAGCGCGCTTCGTTACAGGATCATTTAGTAATCGTGAAAGCGTTACGGAGATGATAGATAAACTCCAGTGGAAGACTTTGCAGGAGAGACGCTCAGTAGCTTGGTACGGGCTTTTGTTGAAGTTTCGAGAACATACCTTCACCGAGGAGTCAAGCAGTATATTGCTCTCTCCTACGTATATCTCGCGAAGAGACCATGCGAATAAAATCAGAGAGATTTGAGCCCACACAGAGGCATTCCGACAATCTTTCTTTCCACGAACAATACGAGACTGGAACAGAAGGGAGAACCGATAGAGGTACCCTCAAGGTACCCTCCGCCACACCCCGTCTGGTGGCTTGCGGAGTATGGATGTAGATGTAGATGTAGAACGCACTTGTTTCCTTTTGACGCGACGCAGAAAGTAGTCTTACTTTTGCTCAGTTTGATCTGTTCTCGGGATCACGAAATAGGGTGGCAATCCTAAATAGTTACGGACGCCCGACGGTTGCAGCTCCTTAAAGAAGGGCCAGCGGTCCAGTTTGCTGATCAACGCGGCAGCGGCAGCGGCACTTGTCCAGGGGCCTCGTTAGCAGTTATTGGTGAGGTCGACCCGCAGCCGAAACTGGGAGGCGCCGGGCCAGGTCGCAAGTGGCGAGGAAACCGAGTTGCCTGACGATTGAGATCTCCTGTGCGACCATAAATTACAAAAAACGGAACGCAGAAACGCCGTTAAATTCGTGTGGTAATCAGCCGCTGGGGCAGCGGTGTAATTATTTGAATTATGTCTTCATTCCACTCGCCGGTGCGGGGTCGGGAACAGGTCCTCAGAAGAGTTCCGTCCGCCACCAATCAAAGTGGGCCTATCATTTTAACCCGAGATAGGAAACGGATAATATAGCAAGAAATTATAATATTAACTGCTTTATATGCGTTAGTGGTCTGGAGAAACTGCTCCTCAGAGATGATATATAGATCGGGGTTCTTGCATTTTGTTCGTCGGCTCGGAAGAAGTTCGCCACTTGGAGGCTTCTGCTATTCCTCCACGAAAGGTCGTTCGACGGCTCCTGTAATATTAATCGTCCCGTGATGTTATTGGAATGATGCTCCACCGGCATGCGCTCAACATTAGACATGAGCTACGGCCAACGTCCAGTACCGTGCCTTGTACTCTGGAACTTAACAGTAAAAATGTGCACACGAGAAACAGTAGCACCTGTCTTACATTTGCTTCAGACAGACTCTGTGGGTTCACTCATTATTTCACTAATTCGTGGACTGATTGTGATGTCGCTCTTACGGTCTGGATATTCAAAGAGAAATCTAAATTTAATTCTTTACTTCTTAAATCAGTCAAAAATTGTCCTGTGTATTGTTTCTCCTGGGTGGACTTGGGTTTTTAAAAAAGTTTAAACTAAATATTACGATAGATTTTATAAATAATCGACAAGTACGCCAAAGAAGAAGAGATAGAACTACATTGGACATGTTATTCCATGGACTCTTGCGCTTCTATGCATGAACTATCTTTCCTTTGTCATTCGCTTATCTTATCTGCTTGGATTCTGACCTAAGAGGACGTTCTTGTGTAAATCTCATCTTTCTGTACCAGCTGATAATGTAAGTTGTACTTAAAACCCGCAAAATATTATGGTTATTTTTTCAAAAGGATTTGTATATGTGCTCAATCAATTGATCATCTGATACCTAGACTGTCTTAAGTAGATATGGGCCTTAACAAAGAATTTCCATTACTAAGCGCCATCTTAGAAAAATCTAACATTTTTCTTTTAGCTCATCTACGAGATGTGCCGTCGGTTAGGAAAATTAACTTTATTTCAGATCCCACGAGACCGGACGCAGCTACTAATAATTTAACAATTTTATTTGCAGATTTTTTTTTTACATAACGAGATAACATCCCGGGCAGAAAAGGTCTGGTCACAGGATTCCAGTTCCATTACAGGATTTCATTTGTAGATGCTACTCTTGTTATCTTGTATTGGGCAATCGAGACGAAGCCACGACATTAAGTTACGTACTACAATAGTGTACATCGAACAGACTTGGCAATTATTCTCTGGTGCAATAAGCACACGACTTCTCACGATCCTAGTGTTGGATAAATAAGAAAAGGACAATTAATTATAGACGATTACGTAACTACCCTGAGAACTGAGCTAGTTATTGAGTGCTTATACACGTCGCGCTAAATTAAGCAACATATTACACTGTTAATAATATCCGTACATTAGTTATTTCTCTTTTATGCTGAGCCATTGCATTAATGTGTGTTTCCTTTTTACATAAGTTGCGGCTCATATTTTATTTTATTACATTACACTAATAGTCACAAAACAAATAATTTTTTTTATTTTATTACATTACACCTCTAACCTACCTTAATTCTTTATAATATGTTTTGTAGCAGCATCTGCGATTAAAATGAGGTACGCGATAAAGGGAAACATCGATCTTTGAAATTAAAATGCGTATAAAACCAAAAATCCTACGCATTCGATACCATCAGTTGAAGACATGCGTGGAAAAACGGGCTAACGCTCAAATGTAAATACTTAGACGTAAGTGTTGCCGTTTGTTGTTGGGTGCGGGAATTGTCAAAAGTGACATTGGTCTCACACCTAAATATCACTTAGCGGTGACACCAATGTTAATTTTGATACTTCCCACACCCAGAAAATGATGGCAACACTTATCTCTAAGCTTATACATTTGAGGGTTAGCCCGTTTTTCCGTGCGTGTCTTTGATTACATCTCTATATTACGCGTACGTTTAAGAGGTCCCTCTTACAGCTGAAATAATGTAAAACTGTAAATGGAAAAATACGATTTTCGGTTACTGCTATCGTAAGATAAGGAATGTAAAATGCAAATACCGTGTGGCTAGGGCCTCCCGTTGGGTAGACCGTTCGCCTTGTGCAAGTCTTTCAAGTTGACGCCACTTCGGCGACTGGCTTGTCGATGGGATGAAATGATCATGATAAGGGCAACACAACACCCAGTCCCTGAGCAGAGAAAATCTCCGACCTAGCAGGGAATCGAACCCGTGCCGTTAGGTATGACATTCCGTTGTGGTGACCACTCAGCTACCAGGGACAGACATACTATGTAGAAGTACGTAAACGAAGTTCAGCGTTAGTGCATGGATATCTCATGGTCACAGACTGGTATATGTAACTGATTCCTTTTATTCAGAAAAAGACTTTATTTGTAGACAGGAAAGTGTATTTTCTAATCGGCAATAAAATAAAATCTAAAAACTTGGAAAAGTACAAGATGATCCAAACGCACGTTGAAATCTGAAAATTCAATACTTCATGAAATAATGTGGGTAGAATTGTAAAAATTGACACCATGCTTCAAATGACTTGGGGTTTTATTGAAACCAAAGAACGTGCACATAATCACCAACAGATCGCTTCATATGAACAAAAGCAATAATTAGTATAAAAACTGACTTTTAGCAAAGACGATGTTCTTTATAACAAGTGCTCAACATGTTGGCCGTCATTTATCAACAATACCTGTAGTCAAGGGACAACGTTGTGAACAGCACTGAAGGGAATATAATTAGGTATGGTGAGAAACTGCCGGCGGGTGCTGTACTTCAGCATCCCTTATGAGGTCGGATGACCTCAGGTAATCACACAATCAAGAATAACACGGATAGAGGTCTTGGAACCTGGGAGCCAAGCATGATGGACGTGGAGGCTCAGCTCGCGGTCGTCTCCAAACGATGTGCGGAAGAGGTCTTCCACACATGTAACTATTTTCCAGCAGATGTTTGTGTGCTAGGCTAGTGGTGATTCTGTAACACATCGGCATATTTGGCACCCTATTGCTGCGTCACTGACGTGTTGCTGTCTAGTGCCATTGCTGCTCGGTTTTTAAGCTAGTTTCTGACGTAGTAATGAAGTACAATGCTTCATTTGCTTTAAAAGATTAAAGATTTTTCTGCCATTTCGATGAAATAATAAAAGAGGGAGGAAATTATGGTGACAGTAATAAATAAGAAACAACAGTTCATTCATATTACACAATAAAAATATGAAGTGGCTGACCTTCTAATGTATACGTAAGATGCCTTTATACGTTTGTAACTCTTAAATACGGACAAGTTATTATGAAAAATAGAGGTTTTCAACCTCAGTTTGTACCCTTTAACAACGATTATTGGTAATGCCCAAATAGTGGTATAATCCCCAATTACAACATGATTTTTCAGCTGAGTTTCAATAAATTAGAATCAGCAGAAGAATATTTGTGATATTTTGCAGTATTCAACCATTTATTACTGTTCGATAAAGCTGCGAACAGTGGGTGGACTGTTTTCTTTTATTTGCCTATTTAATTTAATACTATGATCTTCAAAATTTTTCACCCTTTGTTCGATTTCCACGTTTATTACAAGAAATAATTGGAATAAGAGCGATTTTAACAGCCAGGCTAAACTGGTGTGAAATAAAAAAAAACGGTATAACAGAAAACCGGTTGTTTCAGCGATAACCGCCATCCCTGTCTGTAGGTTGAGAATAAAGATCTTCCACAGTGACCCCGGTATCAGTACCTGGCAGGTGGCCTGCCAGCATGGGGTGAGCCATGACAGCTGTCACTCTCCGTAGCACTTAGGACACGTGCAGGTCTTATTGCCCACATACTTGCCTGCACTGCAGTGATTTTGCTGCTGGTTCGTCACAGACCACGATGCTGGAATTTCCCTTCTGTTCACAACGGATAAGGCTGCATTTACATGGGGCGGTATCGCCAACGTTCACAACACCCCCCCCCCCGCTTCCCCCTCCCATCCCCCCCCCTCCTGTGGACTACGGAGAATCCCCTTGGTATGATGTGGTGAGCCATCAAGACCGGGTCAACCCTGATGTGTGGACGCGGATTATTGGAGACCGCCTCGTGGGGCCAGTCACGCTTCCACAACGCCTCGCAGGCGAGCCGTATCTGCACTTCCTGCGCGTGACTGTGCACCCTTTTGGAGGACATGCCTTCCCTGACACGAAGGGAAATGTGGCTACCGCAAAATTGGGCCAGTGGAAACAATGGTGTGAACAGAAACGAAACTTCCGAAAAAGTTCTATGGTAACGTATGGGAAGACAAATGGGAATATTATTCAAAGATTTGCTTGCCTGGGTTGGTAGTGAATCAATCTAACAGGCAAATGATGAATTTCAAAATATGAAACAATGTCAGTTGATGTTTTGCTCACTGTATGACGAACATTAGATGTGGTGCCGAATTTGCTTACTTCGAACATTATTTGTAAGTAGCATTCTAAATTGTATTCTCTTAATTTAAGTACTTGGTAATCAAATCTGCAGTCCTGTTCCGTTAACCTAAGCTTCTTTCGAGCTGACTTGTGTTTCGGGTAATTGAAAACGTAGGGGTGTGCTTTCGGAATTTGCGGGGTGAATAGCGTCATTGTTTCTTCAGAAAAAAAACAGAAATTTGGCGGGAATGGAAAACCACCTGACCTTTTCTTAAACCAGGAGCAAAAAAGTAAGCAGTCATTTAGGTTGTATTGATGTTAAATTTGTTATTTAGAAGTCAGAGATTATACTGACACTTTTTTGAAAAAAGGTCGATTAAATACGTTTACTGAAAACAGATGAGGGATCATTTTTTAGTCAAGGAGATGATGTCCGAAACTTCTTCGTTACTTATTCGGGTACAACTTCCACTTCCAATTTTTAAACATTATGTCAATGACTTAATGTAATGAGAAACGAAATTCATTAGTTTAATGTTGCAGAAGGGTAATTAGAGATATACCAAGTTTTATTTGGAAAACACAACGCAATTCATGCACAATTTTTAGTTTTTGTAGCGAATAAATCTTTTTTAATCAGATAAGTTTTGCTTCTTATTCTTCTGCATCGAAAACTGATTTTGACATGCCCCTATTCACCTCAAAGACCAATAAATAGAAAAAATAATAAGATTAACACTGCTGTTTCTATTCACGCCTGTCTGTAGGGTGAGCGCAAACACCAAAATTTTATTTTTTCATGTGTTGTTGTGTTGTGTTATATTAGCATGAGCTACGTCCCAAATCTAATTATTGGTTTAAAGTTAGGCACAAGACTTAGAATTCCATATAATTTTTATTTTCATATTTCTTTTTAAAATTATCATTCTTTTATTTTAAAGTTGGATGCTCCTTCTACACAGCTTACTGCTCCAGTTCACTGCCCTTTTGAGTGAGGAACCAAAACCCTAGTAGAGGCAGAACATTCCTACTTGCCTGGTGTCTTCTCAAGTGTGCTTTCAATCACTGAAAACTGCGCTCTCAAGGATCTTTTATCTGCATCTTCAAGTAGGTGTGTCCCTCTTGGAGCACATTTTCGAGCGTACGTTCATCAGATCTTTTTTACTCCTTGTCCTCTCACGGCCCGTTTCCTACAGTTTGTCTGTGGTCACCAAGCGAAATTATTTTCGGCTGGCCACAATTGTTGGTCCTTTAATTACTCTCGGAGAAGGCTCATCACCTAGAGCACATGAAATATTATTTCACTTTATTACATAAAGGAATAAAGGATTTATTTAACTTTGACACACTTCTTTGTCACAGGAGTACTGGATAATTTACAGGTGTCTTGGACTAGCAAAGCATCACGCGATGCACTGATTAACAAAACGTGCGCTTGAATACGGGTTCACCTGAAACATCTTTGGCCTTAGACGATGGCCGGCCGAAGTGGCCGTGCGGTTAAAGGCGCTGCAGTCTGGAACCGCAAGACCGCTACGGTCGTAGGTTCGAATCCTGCCTCGGGCATGGATGTTTGTGATATCCTTAGGTTAGTTAGGTTTAACTAGTTCTAAGTTCTAGGGGACCTCAGCAGTTGAGTCCCATAGTGCTCAGAGCCACTTTTGAACCTTAGACGATGATGGTAACTGCTGTAGCTGAGGTCTCGAACTGGGGCTGGTCTTTTGCTTGCTCAGCATTATATTAACCTCAGTGTGAGGACGCTGCTGTTGCTTAGAGGGAGACGCAGCCATCTGGAGCGCCTCCCACACGTCATTGAGAATTGCAGCAGGCCTTGAAAATATCTGTGGTATCGATTCGCGTTGTCGACTTCGGTGTACCACAGCGATCTCTGTACGATGCTGGATTGTTCCCACTGGCAAAATCACCCCGCGTAGTAGACTTGACATACGATACTGCTTGCGTTACTGAGGAACTCCTTAGCGTAACGTGTTAGTAAATTACTGCTTTTCTATTTTAACTCCTTTCACTACGTCAAGTTTTGTCAAAACTGATCAGCTCGGCAGCAGTGGATGATGAGTTTGTTTCTAACACGTTCTTTCTACTCGCTAGAAAAGAAACTGAATACGAGATCTGATACACATAACAACTGACGCTGCAAACTTCCTTCCTACGAATCAGTGCGTGGTGGTCGCCTTAGAACTGAGGCTAGTTTGTGACGTTTCCCGTGGCAGTGCAGAGGAACAACCCTGTCTTCTCCTTGTGGTGGGCCGGCCGCTGTGGCAAAGCGGTTCTAGGCGCTTCAGTCCGAAACCGCGCTGCTGCTACGGTCGCAGGTTCGAATCCTGCCTCGGGCATGGATGTGTGTGATGTCCTTAGGTTAGTTAGGTTTAAGTAGTTCTAAGTCTAGGGGACTGATGACCTCAGATGTTAAGTCCCATAGTGCTTAGAGCCATTTGAACCATTTTGAACCTAGCGGTGGAGTACGAAAACACGTCTGTTGTAAGTAGCTCGTCCGCAGTCGCTGACCTGTTCGATTTCGATAAAACTTCTCACACAAAGTTTAAGATCAAATAAATGCTCGTGAGTACGCCATCACAAATGGAATTTATACAGGGTGTATAAAAACGTGCGTCGGGAAGACTAAGCGTCGCCAGGAGCACCTCCAAATACGTGCAGAGCAGCTATGGACGAAAAATTAGCAACCAGGAAGTTTTGATGGACCATGGCCATACAATCCGGGTGACTCACCAGCGACTCAGACATCCGAAATTTGGAAATTTGTGGTAAGTTTCTATGGGAAAAATCTGCTGAGGTCTTCGGTTCCTTGCTTTATACATTACTTAATCTAACTTAAAGCAACTTACACTAAAGACAACACACACACACGCACACACACACACACACACACACACACACACACACATACACACACCCGAAGGAGGACTCGAAGCTCCGACGTGGCAAGGCACCTCAGAGTGCGCAGCTACCTCTCATGGCAGCGACATCCGATCGTAAACGCCTTCATTGTATGACGTGTCAGAAACCTTAGGGATTTATTCTTGTCATTAAAACATTACGAAAAGTTCATATGAAAATGAGTAAGAAAATCCTTCGTTAGGAAGGAAAGAAATGATTCATTGTACATGTCGCAAAAATAATACTTTACCACACACATTTGCTCGTACGAAACTGTTTTATTATTTATGGCGCAAAAATGACAAATTTACGAAACACTTTTACATTTACAAAAACTGTTAGCAGGGACTATTTCTTGCTTCCATGCATCCCCTGAGCCTGCGTTCACTGCTTTGCCGTACCTTGTGGAAGACTCCCGGTATGTTCCGTATTCGGTCAAATCCGTTTTGAATATGCCCCCACACAATATCGGCATTGGATACGGTAGCTGAATACACTTAGGATTTTAAATGTCGCGAAAAAAGTCAATTCGATTCAAACGTGGAGGTCGGGCAGGCCTTTCAATGGACCCCCTCGATCAATCCACATGTTCGGAAACCTGCTCATCTAAATAGTGGCGAGTTGTCTGTGTAAAGTGAGCTGTGCATAAACCTCATTTGTTGGATGACATGTAGAGGTACAACGTCAAGTAAATCAAGCAACTCATGTCTCAGTACTACGTTGACAATAACTATCACTAAAAACACATTGAAATACTTGAAAAAGTGATGATGCAAAAAAGTAACTTACTGTTTTTCTACTTTTGTAATTATTTTCATGACGTGTCGCTAGGTTGGTATTCTGCGAATCGAAGCTTTCTGCTGCATAATATAAATGGTACGACATGCAATATGAAAATAATTTATCCTTGTTGCTGTGGACAATGTGTCCCACCAATAGTACAAACCCTCAGTTATATTAACATGTAATCAAAAACTTTCTTATGGTGTCGCAGGGCCCCATGGTGACCGCAGGCATAAATTTGGGGATCCCTGCCATAGAGGCGTACTTACGTGGCTTTCTGGTCATGTACTACATGGCTGGTTACCGGCCCCGAATACCGGGCGCTTAAGAAGCAATATAGTGATTTTTGGCATAGAAGGATAATGGCTGCTCTCAACTGTGGTCATGATTACTAATTGTAAACATTCCAGAATATCTGCGAGCAGTGGCTGCAGGTCCATGATTCGAGAGAAATAATGTGCTTCCAGTAAGTATTGCTAGGCCAAGGTCCCTAAAGGAAGTAACGCGTTTGTCTGTAGAGAGGTGGGGATGTCATATTGACATTATCACAAGTGTGAACACTGTTGTTAAATAAATCCCTACAAGAGCACGGTAAACTTAACAACCAATTCGTTCACAAGATAAAAGAAAATTGTTTAGCAAATTGGTGTCCTATGAATCGATATCCAAAATGGAACAGAAATGTGGTGTGCATGTACAGGCAAACAAAAGATTACAATTTCGGAAAAATTGGATGATTTATTCAAGAGAAACCGCTTCACAAATTGAGCAAGTCAATAACGTGTTTGTCCACCACTGGCAATTGTGCAGGCAGTTTTTCGGGTTTGCACTGATTCATAGCTGTTGGACGCCCTCCAGAGGGATATCGTATCAAATTCTATAAAAATTGGCGTGTTAGACCGTCGGATTCCAAATCTGGTTGGAGGACCCAGCTCATAATGGTCCAAACGTTCTCAGTTGCGGAGAGATCCGGCGATCTTGCTCGCCAACGTAAGGGTCCGGCGAGCACGAAGACACGCAGTGGAAATTCTCGCCGTGTGTGAGCGGGCATTATGTTGCTGAAATGTATGTCCAGGATGTCTTGTCATGAAGGGCAACAAAACGAGGCGTAGAAATACCGCTGTGCTATAAGTGTGCTGCGGATGACAATCAAAGGAGTCCTGCTACGAAAAGAAATGACACCCCAGACTAACATTCCTGGCTGGTGGGTTGTGTGACGTGCGATAGTCAGGTAAGTATCCCAACGCTGTCCAGGGCGTCTACAAATCGTCTTTTCTGGTCATCGGAGGTCAGTTCGAAGCGAGACTATTCACTTCAGACAATTCTTCTCCAGTCAATGAGATTCCAGGCCGAAGACGTGTCTGGAGATGCCGCGGGCAGGGATGGAATGCCAACCTGACTTTCGCCATCCAAACGGCCAGAAACCCGGGAGTGATGGGCTGGGGTGCCATTCGTTTTCATAGCAGGACCCATTCGGTTGTCATCCACGTCATCCTTACAGCACAGCGGTACACCTGCGATACTATACGCCATGTGTTCTTGCGCTTTATGAGAAGCTATCCTGGGCTTACATATCAGTCTGATAATGTCCGTTTCCACACGGTGATTGTGTCTAGTACTTGTCTTCGTGCTTGCCTAACCCTACCTTGAACGGCCAGGTTGTCGGATCCCTCCACAACTGAGGACAATTGGATCATTATGGGCAGGGCCCTCCAATCATCTCGGGATTTTGATTATCTAACACTCCATTGGACAGAATATGGATCGCTATCCCCAAGAGGACATCTAATAACTCTATCAGTCTATGAAAAGCCGAATAACTGCTTGCATAATTGCCAGAGCGACTGATGGCCGTGCTGTTTAGTCTATTTACTCTCCAAACCAACCAGCCAAACAACAATAATTGCCAGAGGTGCACCAACGCGTTACTGGCTTATTCGGTTCAGAATGGTTCAAATGGTTCTGAGCACTGTGGAACAACGTCTGAGGTCATCAGTCCCCTAGGACTTAGAACTGCTTAAACCTAACTAACCTAAGAACATCACACACATCCATGCCCGAGGCAGGATTCGAACCTGCGACCGTAGCGGTCGCGCGGTTCCAAACTGAAGCGCCTAGAACCACTCGGCCACACCGACCGGCGACTTATTCGGTTTGTGAAGCTCTTTCTGTTGAATAATTCACCCAGTTTTTCTGAAATTGTAGTCCTTTGTCTGTCTGTACATGTACATCGCATCTACCGATTATTATATTATAATAAATAATTATAGGTATCGAGATGGACTGTCCTTTAGTCGCTGACATGTCGTAAAAAACAACATTTACAAGATGAATACTGGTAATTTGCTATCCGATGAAGCGTCCTCTCCATTTTCGGCAAAGTATTCTGGTTTATATAACGTTATTTGCTAAATTGCTTTCCTGTAGACGTGTTCCTGAACTCGTGGCAGAAAATGAATGTGCCTGATCGTAGGAACACAAGAAACATTTCGGCATTCATTTTCTGCTGGCGAGTCCCCAAATATTCGCTCCAGATCGGCAAGGAATTACGTGTCGCGATCGACACGGGGCCAGCTCTCGCCACTTGCCGAGAGGCACGTGCAGCGGTCCCGTAACGCGACACGTTTTTCGCCTAAATGTGTTGGCGTAGCGGCCGGATTTAAAGGCAGTGGCGGGACGTGTAGAGCTTGGCGACTGATCTCGTGGAACCGGTAGCCGTGTGCGTGAAACCGGCCGCTGTTAGATCCAGCGGAGTGTCGGGTCAGGCATCCATGTTGCGACCCCACTTTCAAGCCCGTTTTACATGAGCGATATCCTTATCTGAATCGACTGCTTGTCGTGGGTGCGCGTCAGTTGGCTGCGTGTAAAGCAGCCACCAACCACGTCACGAGTAGCTCGGTGACGTCAGTGATCAGTTGATTGCAACGAGCGTAAAGCTCTCAAATCCAGCCTACGCTGAGGACCATGCTTGCGCTCAGACGGCTGAATGTGGATGTTCACAGGGATAGGTGGCGTCGTCACCTAACATCATAACATAGCCGACTCTCGCTGCGTTGTCACATCACAGTATTTACTGCTTTCATCTATATTGAAACTTAACTTTTTGACTTGTGCAAAGTTTGTAATGCCTAGGGAGCAAGATCTACATGCACATCTACTTAAACTTTACAGTACACATTTAAGTGACTTGCAGAAGGTTCGTCTAACTGATTTCACACTATTTTTCTACCATTACACTCTCAAAACGCGCGCGGGAAGAGGAACACTTAAATCTCTCCCCGCGGGCTCTGTATTATTTTATTTTGTTGCGATGATTATTTTTCACTGTGTAGGCGGGATCGACAGAAGATTTTCGCTTTAGGAGGAGAAAGCTGGTGGTTGAAATGTCGTGATAAGATCTCCCTTCAACGAAAACTCCCGTGTTCTCATGACTGCCATCCCGACTTGCGTATCATACGGTAACACTGTCTCGTCTATTTCACGACAGCACAAAACGAGCCCCTCTTCGTTAGACTTTCGCTGTCCTCCATGAATCCCATATGGTAAGTATCCCATACAATGTAGCAATACGTGGATTTGTTGCATTTTTTAAGTACTCTTTAGTTCGGCTCACCCACAACATTATCTATGTGATCGTTACAACTAAAGTCACTCACAATTGTAATCCTTAGGTATTTAGCTGAACTGAAATTGTGCTATCTATCTTATAACCGAAATTTAACTGATTCCTTTTAGTTCTCTATGGATCACTTTACATTTTTCATTATTTCTCGTCAGTTTCCGCTCTTGGCACCGTGTAGATATTGACAATATCATCTTTAAATTAGTTTTGGTCTTGCAATGACTTTACTAAGCGGTGAATGACAGCACCATTGGCAAGTAATCTCAGAAGGATGCGCATATTGTCTCCTGAATCATTTATTGGTTTAGAAACAAAAAAGTAAACGCAAGATATCACTCTTGTTGTAGTTGGTGACGTCCCGTCAATTACTTGGAACTGTGACCAAATCCCATAGCACAAATGATACGATGCTTCGTAAACACGGAATTTCATCAGCAGACGTTTGTGAGTAACAGGATAGCAATGGGAAAATGGCATTTTGTAAGAAAAGGAGAGTTTTTTGCAGCAATAAGGACAAAAATATCAGGAAAAGTAGGATGAAGTGTTTGGTACGGAATGTCCTCCTGCGTATTGCTGAAACATGGAGAGTGAGGGGGGAAGACGGAGCAACGCTGGAGGCTTTTCAGGCTTGTATGTAGCGGAGGATGGAAAGAGTAAGTTGGACGGACAGGTTGAGAAATGGGGACGTAATGAAAAGAGTGAGAGACAAGAGATAATTACTGAATGTAATAAAAAGACGTAAAGGAAACTAGGTAGGACATATATTAACAAAGAAGAAGGGACTTATAACACTGGTGTAGAAGGGTATGTGGAGCTGAGCAGAAGGCGTTGAAGGAAGAGATTTAAGATCCTGGCTTATGATGCAGACGACATTGAGATGCAACAGTATTAAGAAGGAAGCGATCGATTGTCAGAAATGGAGACGCAAAGGATCTGATGACAGACCACGAAGCTGATGATGACGAATCTTCATCATTCTGACCGGGTACCATGTATCAAATGGTTCAAATGGCTCTAAGCACTATGGGACTTAACGTCTGAGGTCATCAGTCCCCTGGACGTAGAACTACTTAAACCTAACTCACCTACGGACATCACACGCATCCATGCTCGAAGCAAGATTCGAACCTGCGAGCGTAGCAGCAGCGCAGTTTCGGACTGAAGCGCCTAGAACCACTCGGCCACAGGGGCCGGCAGGTACCACGTATCTCCCCCAGCATTACCGAATACTGTATGGCGTCGCAAATATTCTATCTAAAACAGTTTTGTGACGAATTAGCACGTGATAAATCCTCCTACCTGTGTCTTGGTTCGATTGCTCAGCAAAGTGCTTCAGTACATTGAGTATCGCTATCATTTATAATAGCAGTAAAGTTAACGCATTAACGGTTGCCAGGAGCGAATCGTTAATGATAATGTGAAAAAACAAAAGATGCACTTGGAATATACTAATACATAGTCAAAAAAATATTGTTGTTGTGGTCTTCAGTCCTGAGACTGGTTTGTTGCAGCTCTCCATGCTACCCTATACTGGGCAAGCTTCTTCATCTCCCAGTACCTACTGCAACCTACATCCTTCAGAATCTGCTTAGTGTATTCATCTCTTGGTCTACCTCTACGATTTTTACCCTCCACACTGCCCTCCAGTACTAAATTGGTGATCCTTTGATGCCTCAGAACATGTCCTACCAGCCGATCCCTTCTTCTAGTCAAGTTGTGCCACAAACTTCTCTTCTCCCCAATCCTATTCAATACCTTCTCATTAGTTATATGATCTACCCATCTAATCTTAAGCATTCTTCTGTAGCACCACATTTCGAAACCTTCTATTCTCTTCTTGTCCAAACTAGTTATCGTCCATGGCTCAAATGGCTCTAAGCACTATGGGACTCAACTTCTGAGGTCATTAGTCCCCTAGAACTTAGAACTAGTTAAACCTAACTAACCTAAGTACATCACACACATCCATGCCCGAGGCAGGATTCGAACCTGCGACCGTAGCGGTCTCGCGGTTCCGGACTGCAGCGCCAGAACCGCACGGCCACTTCGGCCGGCTATCGTCCATGTTTCACTTCCGTACATGGCTACACAACATACAAATACTTTCAGAAACGACTTCCTGACACTTAAATCTATACTCGATGTTAACAAATTCCTCTTCTTCAGAAACGCTTTCCTTGCCATTGCCAGTCTACATAAAAAATTTTAGTGTGCCTGTAAAGACGAAATCGATTTTGATCCGATGACGACATATGCCTCCTAGGGGATAATAGATGAACTCGTAATAGCTTCAGCGTCGTCTTTCAGTGTCGCCCGCTAACGGATATCGTAGTGGCATAGCTACCAGAGCGACATCTGTGTCTACCCTTTAATAGGTAATGCTCACAGGCAGAAGGATGAGTGAGGTGCAAACGCGTAAAGGAAGCAGGCAACTAAAAGGAGAGACGCACTCGCGCTTCCTACGGTCAGCTGAGCGAGTTTGAAAGGGGTCAAATTGTGGCCTTTCGAATGGCAGGATGAGCATTTCGAAGAATCTCCACACAAGTTGTACGTGCTGCGTCAGTTGTGCAAATATGCTGATATGAGTGGTCAAGTGAATATTCTCAGACTCGTAGACTATGTTCTGGGCGTCTACGAGGCACAAACGGCCGCCAAGGTCGTCGTATTCTAAGGGCAGCAGTGGCAAATCGTACAGCTACCACAGCACCGACAAGAGGAATCGTGAGCCCAGACCTGTCAACACGAACTGTTGCGAACCGGTTATTAGCACTGGGACTGCAGGCATGCACATCTCTATCTGGCCTTCCACTCACGCCATAGCATCGACGTGCACGCCTCGACTGATACCATCACAGGACCACTTGGAATTGTGCGCCGTGGTCTTCAGCGGTGACAGCAGATTCTGCGAAAACAGATTCTGTCTGCACGAAGGTTACGGTCGTTTGATGTACGACGTAGGCCTGGTGAATGCTGTCTAATGGAGTGCATTCGTCCAAGACACACTGGTCTCTCCCCAGGGCTAATGGTCTGGGGTGCGATAAGCTACAACTCTCATCCTACTTTCGTGTCTCTAGTGGAGACGCTAACCAGCGCTTGGTACTTGCAGAATGTTGTTAGACCCGTTCTTTGGCCGTTCTTGCAACAGGAAGTGGATGTGTGGTTGCTATAGGATAATCCTTGCGCTCACACTGCTCGTGAATGTTAACGTGCTCTGCAAGATGTGCAGCAACTTCCCTGGTCAGCGCAATCTCTGCACGTGTCTCCAATCGAGCATATGTGGGATGTGGTGGGACGAGATGTAGCTCGTGCGACTCGTCAGCCAACATCTCTTACGGAACTACGTGAACAGTTCGGGCTGGCGTGGCATAACGAATCCCAGAACAGTGTTGACTATCTGTCCGATCGAATGGATACCGGAGTCGGCGCCTGCAGTGCCGCCCAGGAGCCTACACTATCTACTAATATTGGTGTTTCAACATGGGTGGATACCTGGTACCTCAGAACAGTTCAGTCACTTCATGTACTCTATATGCACTGTTGCAACAATTAATCTTGAGTGAACTGGAAACCTGTAAAAGGATGTAGACTACTAAGCCTTTTTACGGTAATGTATTACAGGCATAACCTTCTACATCTACATTTATACTCCGCAAGCCACCCAACGGTCTGTGGCGGAGGGCACTTTACGTGCCACTTCATTACCTTCCTTTCCTGTTCCAGACGCGTATGGTTCGCGGGAAGAACGACTGCCGGGGCGCTCGAATCTCTCTAATTTTACATTCGTGATCTCCTCGGGAGGTATAAGTAGGGGGAAGCAATATATTCGATACATCCAGAAACGCAACCTCTCGAAACCTGAACAGCAAGCTACACCGCGACGCAGAGCGCCTGTGTTGCACAGTCGGCCACTTGAGTTTGCTAAACATTTCCGTAACGCTATCACGCTTACCAAATAACACTGTGACGAAACGCGCCGCTCTTCTTTGGATCTTCTCTATCTCCTCCGTCAAGCCGACATGGTACGCATCCCACACTGATGAGCAATACTCAAGTATAGATCGAACGAGTGTTTTGTAAGCTACCTCCTGTGTTGGTGGACTACATTTTCTAAGGACTCACCCAATGAATCTCAACCTGGTACGCGCCTTACCAACAATTAATTTTATATGATCATTCCACTTCAAATTGTTCCGCACGCATACTCCCAGATATTTTACAGAAGTAACTGCTACCAGTGTTTGTTCCGCTATCATATAATCACACAATAAAGGATCCTTCTTTCTATGTATTCGCAATACATTACATTTGTCTATGTTAAGGGTCGGTTGCCACTCCCTGCACCAAGTGCCTACCCGCTGCAGATCTTCGTGCATTTCTCATTCCTCTACTTAGCCCAGAATATGACCAGAGGATGAAACGAAAAAAAAGGAAGGTAGTGAGGAGCACCGGGATGGAAAATAACGACCTTTCAGTATCAAAGTAAATGATACGCTGAGTGGACAACTATCAGTACGTTTAGTGTAATTCTTATCAAACTCAGTTCTTGATGTAAGATAAGTCTTAAATTTCACTGTATCTCTCATATAAAAAAGACATTAATTTTATCATCCATGCTTAACATAGGATATCTCTCAGTAGCTTGCATGAGGACCAGTCACGTGATGAGGATGAGGCCCGACTGCCTCTGGAGAACATTCCAGCCAGGAAAAGGAGAACGTCTAGAGGCTGATCGCACCTCATACCAACGACAATTGTTCGTGAGTCCACACGTAGAGTCGGCAAACTACAAGTAATCGAGTAAAGCAAGACAGAAAGAGATAGACCATCTGATAAGGGAAAAAATACCAGAAAGACTGACTTCTTCTAACGGATGTGGAAATTACCCTACATAACACAAACTGAAACCGCGCCTGTGGAAAAAATGGACAACATGCTCTACTTAGGCTAGAATATGACCAGAGGATGAAACGAAAAAAGACGAAGGTAGTGAGGAGCATCGGGAAGGAAAATAACGAACTGCTTAGGTCCACATTTGAGTTGTGGATTAACTGAAAAATTCTCCCATCTAGAAAGTAAGATGTCCATCATGTTATAATCAAGAAAGACTCAGAAGCATGTTGGCACAGGTCGCACAGTAAAAGAGATCTGCTGATAGACGTTGATATGGAAATGGGGAAAAATGTCCTAAAAGTGTGTGTCAGGAGCACGGCATTGTATGGAGTTGAAACGTAGATCACCGGAAATCCGGCGAAGAAAAAACTGGAAGCATTTTAATTGTGGTGCTATTAAGGAATATTAAAAATTAAGTGAGCAGATGAAGTATGAAGTGTGAAAATACTACAAACAATAGGTGACAAAGGAGTGCATGGAAGACTCCAGAACAAGGGACAGTTTGTTGGAATACCATCTAAAGGATCTCAGGAACATCGAACCTAGTGCTGATAGCAGCATTAGAGAGCAAAAGTATTAGAAGCAGACCATGGCTAGAATGTGAAAAGCGCGTTATAGGGGATGTTGATGTTGGATGCAAGAGTCACACAGAGATGGAGAAAAAGCGCAATGTAGGAAAGGATGGAGGACAGCATCAAACACGTTTGACTGGCTGATGACATAAAAAAAAGAGAAAAATGAAAGTCTCAGCGGAGATTCGATTCTTCGATGGACATCATTACACTTCTTGTAGCTGTAGAGACCCTGTTAGTTGTGCCATTACTATTTGATTTCTGTGCTGTACTACCAGAATGTGAGCGAGTTTAACCCTGTCATGTTAAGTAGGAACATTATTTCTACTTTAGACTTTAATCAATATGTATTTCAGCTAGAGTTCATTACTCATTGAATTAATCCAACTCGTAATTTGTACTGAGTGAGAAATTTCAACCTTCCCACACTATTCTCATATGCAGCTCTGTCTGAGTTGGCAAAATGTTTCTGTCATTGGTGAGAAACTCAGAGAACTGGAACTGGCCTCTAATGATGACCTATGGCTAAATTCTACAACTCTAATATAAACACCTTGAATAACATAGTCTTATGTAAAGTAATGAGTGATGATTCCAACAGCAAAATCATCTTTATAAGCTTCAAATAACAGCCAAATCTATCTTTCTCTTTTAATAGAGTCAACTATTTCATGACTGAGACATTTAATGGGAAAAATATTGTCTAGTAAATTTAATATTTAGGAGGGGGATAGACTTTTTTCTATATTAACATATTGTGAAACCCAAAAAATGTTTCAATTTTACATATTGGGAAACTATTGCAGGACAGTACTGATGTGAAAAATATAAAGTTTTCCTACAACAATTGCAATGTGCCATGAAAATTAACCAAAGTTTGACTTTTTCACATTTTATTTGCTCAAAATACCTACATATGTGTAATTCTTTTTATCATTTCCCTCAAAAGCATATACTCCACTTGCTGCAAAATCTCTTGACTGACTCTTAAATTTTTTTTCATTTCTTCTTATTTGCTTTCATTTTTTGTTCCTTCTCTAAAACATTTTATGTTATTTCTTTAGAAATTGTGTATTATCCAAGTATTCTCTCATGATGCTTAAGTTTTCCAAGTCTTGTTCTCATTTTTTAGTAGAGTCTAAATATCCCAAATTAATTGGTTTAATTTATTCAATGGAATATGGATAGAATTTGTTGCCAATATTTATTCTCTTTGTAGGTGCAAATGGAATAATATTTGTTGTTTTTATTAATTCCAGTTCTTTGATATTTATTTATTTCTGATACTGCAGAAAATGAGCTATTGGATTTAGAAAAATATTTCTCTAGATTTTATAAAGCATGTTTGTTTCATAGAAATTACAGTCTGTGTCTCTTTAAAGTTTTCTATGCAATTAATGAGTAAGCAGTTAAACCTAAATGCATATAAAATATATTTAGGTACGATTCTCTTTCTTTCTTATCATCTGTTCCAATTTTATTTGTATTCCAGTTAATTTTTTCGTGTTTTTGCTACCCCAAGAAGTAATGCTACAGATTTTTGTAGAGAAGGCAGCAAGTATTCTGTAAAGAATCCATTTATTTTCGCCACATTTTGACTATTGGAACAGAATAAAAAGGAAATTTCTCAAAACATTCATTGTTATTTGTTATTAATTCTAAACAATTTGTTAATGAATCGAATTCATGATCTTTTAGGAACTCTGGGTTAATATAATTATAAATTGTTGCTTTCAGTCTTCTAATTACATTTTCTTTGCCTAATATAGAAGCAAATGTTTCTTTTAATCTTCTGATTGGACAATTTAGAAAATATATAATGTGGTTGTGAAGTTGTTTGTTAACTCCTGGACTCGATAATTAACAAATAAACTTATTGTAGATTTTCACTCTAGAATTAAAATTTATCCTTGTTAAAAGTCTTTGCCTAGAGAATTATCAATGTTAACTTTCAAACTATGTTTTTCTTTATATTCTCCTTGCAAGTGGAAATTAAATATTTTTGTTAAATTTGCACACATTTCTTCTTTATCAAAACTTCCTGCAACATCTTGGGAAATGTCTAAATATAATAAATAATAATGTTCTTTACAAAGTTCTTGCAATATTTCTGATATATCTCTTAAAAGTGTATCAATCTTTGTGTATGCTAACTCTGCCTTGTAAGGAACATAATTGGATTAGTATGTATTCTTCATATTACATTCATATTTATGTTAATAGATTGTTTATTCGAATCTAGAAGAAGAACAAACTTAGATTTAAAAGCAAGATTTGTAGAACAATATTTAGAAAATAGTCCTCATAAGAAACTGTTAAATGATCTACATCTTTTGTAAAACATATTAAATCTGTTATTTTATCTACCATAACACTGCCACAGAATGGTTCTGTAATTGGCTCAAATTCTTCTAACTTTTTTCTCCTTTTGTGTAGATAATGTATCCTATATTCGTAATATGCTTATTATTGTTTAAGTTTTCTGTAAGTAGCCATTAGCCAAATCTCTCACTGGCTGGTTTTGTTTTATTGTCAAGTAGATCTGCTGTAGAAATATTTTTGTTAGATTTGTTCAAAAACAGCTAGAATTAGAGATGCACAATTATTTTTGAAAGGCATAAAATTTAACTGTGTTAAAGTAACTAGAATCGATATGCAAAATTAATTGTTTTCAAAAGTAGCTCAAACAAGGTAGCTGAAAGTAAAGTGAAGTGATTTTCTTACCTATCTGAAGTTGAACCACTGAATCAAAGAAATGCTTTTTATGGTAGTTTACAAATACAATGAAATAAGGAGCCAAAGCAGACGGAGTCAACAAAAAAATAAGGTTTATAGATTGACATAGTCTCTATCCAACTGTACAATATTATGATTATTATCCTGTAGGTTACCCAACAAAAATAAATACACCAAAATATAGTAGTGAATGGTATGGGCTTATAAAATGTAAAGTAGTGGCACCTGGATGATTTTATGATCATGTTCTACCTGCATGAATGAAGAGTGATTAACATGAGAAACTGTTGTTTCCTTTATGTGAAAAATTTGCTGTAGAAAGAATAAATAAGTGTAATCACAATGATGACCAAAGAAGGTTTATTGGAACTTGGACAATTGATGAAGTAAATAAAGCCATAGAAAATATAGCATTTTAGATACCTACAAAGAATGGAATTTTAGAAACGAAAGCAATGTGCTGTTTGACAATTATGTGAAAGACTTTATGCAAATAAAATTAGTAGATAGTCACCATAAGTTTGAAACTGACAAGATGTATATAAAACATGTAAAAGAAAAAATAAGTATTGATCCTGATAAAGTAAAGGAAAATCCAGAAAAGCGAGCTGTTGCAAAGATATGTCTCAATTCATTATGAGGAAAATTTTGACAAGGACAAAAATGAGTAAAAGTGAGCATGTTACAGATTTATATCAATTTCAGGAGAAGTATTGTTTCAAGGATTATTATGTGGAAAGTAACACAGCTACAAATATTTTTATAGCAGCATTCACTACATCAAATGCAACACTCAGATTATATGATGTGTTAGATAAGCTAGGTAAAGCTGTTACATATTTTGATACAGATAGTATAGAATCTAATGATAACATTGAAAATATAGTGGAAACAGGTTGTATGCTAACTGAATCTACTAGTGGATTAGGAAATAACTGGGTTACAGATTGGGCTTCAACTGGACCTAAAAGATATTTTTTGAGAAAAATGATAAAGATACAGAGATGAAAAACAAAGGGATTCCCTTTAAACTATAAGAATATTCAAAAATTGATTTGTGAATGTACAATAAAATTAACTGAGGATGAAGAACAAGAAAAGATACATTTAGAGTACAACCAAGTAACTAGAGATATAAGGACTAAAACTTTAATAAACAAAACAAGAAAGAATTCTCATTTCAGCATGATGAAAGAATAGAACTAGAAAATTTTGATAGAGTGCCATATGGATTTTAAATTTTATTAAAAAAATTGTTGTGTATAAATGTAAGCATTACTAAAGAAGCTCAACAATGCTAACAACACTAATTTGTTTTAATAGATTGGTGAGCTACAACTGAAGCATATTATATAGCATTACCAGTTATGAATATTTCAACACTACACATGAAGATAAATTATACTTGGAACTGAATAATGACTTTTAAATTATTTTGCCAGACAGATATTTGAAATTATTTAATGGTTGAGATTTTCAGTTTTTGGAAGGAAAAGCTATCAAACTGAGATATAAAGGAACTAAGAAAGTTACAATAATAATAATGAATCTCATGAGCTGGAATTTTGCACTGATTTCTTTCACTGTCATCTAGTGCTGGATGACCATCCAACACCCGATTAAATGTAAAATATTAAATTCGTTTTATTTAACAATTGTGGGGGATGGCCATTCCTCACTGAAGTTGATGCAACAAAATGAATCTTTTAAGTTAATTATAGTGCATTCAAAAATGTCCATTACTTTCAATTAAATTTTTATTTCATTCTAGTGTGTTCAAAATTTGCCAGGACTTTAATGTGTAGTAGTAAATGTATACATCGAGCACACTTGTCATGTTTTTAGAACACTACCTTTTTTATGAATTAATGAAATTGAATATATTATATCATATTTACAAAGATTTACAGTACAAAGTTATTTAATAAGAAAAAAGATCTCTGTACCGAAAATCTTTATGGATATAATGCAATAAAATATAATATAATGAAATATTATTAATCTAATTAATTCGAAAAAAGATTGTGCATTAACATGTCAAGTGCAGTCCAGGTACCCACTTACTACTACCATGATGGTGGGGAGTATCATACACTGGTAGCAGACAATGGACACCTGTTCATGATGATCATGTTGCAACACATCTAGGATGTGACTGAATGTGGCATTGGATCTCATACCCCCACTCTCAGAAATTTGTGGGGATTAGGTGACTTGTGTATGCAGATGTGCTGCCAACTCCCTCCAGCGATGTATCAAGGCATCATTGCTTCCATGCCGTGATGCATCGCTGCTGTTATCCATGACACAGGTGGACATACCAACTATTAGGTATATGGTCATAATGTTACTGCTGATAAGTATAGTTCGTGAGATATGAGGTCAGAAACACTGAGATGTGTGAAAATCTGATACATCATGCATGATGTTTTAATTTATTACTTCTTTACTACTAACTCTGTTTGCAACACATTGTGCAGATAGTATCCTCATATACCAATGGCTGTGTCTGCAAAGTTGTGTCACTGTACGACATAGTTCAGGAGATATGACGAAACTGCTGGGCTAAATTCGCTAACGATAGAGTGGGACATTTTTACAGTTATGAGTGATATATTTTAAATGTGTATGAACAAATGTAATGTGCATATGTGGGTAAAGCCATAAGGAAAAGCCCCTCATAAACTCCTGGGTAAATTTCAATTGGAAATGAATATTGTGATGGAAAGAACCAGCAACCTCCTATTTGCAGTGATAAGGTAGAGATAGAGTGGGAAGGGGAGAATGACAGAGATGGGGAAGTAGGAGAATGACACAGATAGGGGGTAAGAGGAAATGGAGTGAGGAAGGGGAATGGGAAATGGACAAAAAGGGAAAAGCATGAGGTAAACAGAGAGAGGGAAGAGAAAGAGATGCACTGTGAGAGGAAAGAGAGAGGGGAGAGGGGGAGATAGAGAGGGGGAGATAGAGATGGACCAGAGAGAGGAGGGAGGAGGAGGTGGACAGAGAGAGGGGAGGAGACAATGAAGTTAGAGGTGGTGAGGAGGAGATATAGTGGGGAGGGGAATTTGGACAGAGGTGGGAGGAACTGATGGACAGAGAGAGAGGTAGGAGGGGATGGACAGAGAGGGGGGAAGAGGTGGATAGGGAGAGGGGCGAAGAGGAGGTAGACAGAGAAGGTGAAGAATGAGGTGGACTAATAAAAGATTTGAATAAATACACGCCTAAGCAACACTTGTTACTGAACTAGTTCCTATACACAATTTTTTCCACACCATTGTGGGAGAGTGGTTCAGCAATAAAAACAGTGTTAGTTGTGAAGTCATATAATACCAATAACGCGTTTCGTCCTTCTGGGCCATCATCAGATTGTGTAAAAGCAGCTGGACATGTTACCCATCCATCTTGATGGTATACAAAATGGACAAATAAGTTACTGGCTTGAAACTTCCTGGCAGATTAAAACTGTGTGCCCGACCGAGACTCGAACTCGGGACCTTTGCCTTTCGCGGGCAAGTGCTCTACCAACTGAGCTACCGAAGCACGACTCACGACCGGTACTCACAGCTTTACTTCTGCCAGTACCTCGTCTCCTACCTTCCAAACTTTACAGAAGCTCTCCTGCGAACCTTGCAGAACTAGCACTCCTGAAAGAAAGGATATTGCGGAGACATGGCTTAGCCACAGCCTGGGGGATGTTTCTGGTTTCAAGTCTTATTATTTCACATGGCCTACAAATTCTGCTGTCGTACAGAAGCAGAGATCTCCAACAGATTTTTGCTAAAAAGTGGGAATGATGAAATAATTTTCATGTTATGTGTATCGCTGTTATAAATGTGTACTGTTCTGATTGTGTTGCTGACTGGATATAGAACTTTCCATTTGGCCCTACAGAAACACGCGATTAGGGTATTGACAAAGGAGGAAAATTGCGTTTTAATAGAGCTTACGTAACAGTTTCACGTGCGGCCATTTTTGGAAGCAAACTATGTAATTTGTGAGTCATATAATGCCGACAGCTGCCGCTGGACAGCGCTGCGGTGGCATATCCCGACGAGGGGCACGTTCCGTGTGAACTAACCGCGGTGTAAACCACGTCTGGTGCGCATAACGCTCAGAAACAAGTCCCGTCTGTGGGCAGCTTTAGAGAGGGAAAAACACGAAGCCCTCTCGCCAAGCGGTTGGCGTCTTGCACCAGCGTCCAGACACACTCGTCTGAACAGCCGGCGCAGCGGGATGTCAGACGGCCAGCTGTTACAAACGCAGCGGAGGGAGAAAATTACTTTGTTCAATTAAGTGTCATTTTAAGCGCGAGCTAAACGCGGCTCTTAGCCGAGGCGTGGCTGGAGAAAGCGGCGAAGGCGCACCGGCTCCACCCAGGCCTCTTCTTGTCCCGCCGGCCGGCGCTGCAGCCCATTCACTCGCTGTTTACAAAAAGGAAAATGAAGATGTGCGGCGCTCATACCAGTAAACCCTGATACGCAAGGCTGGTCGTTAAACCCGTCGTTCTTCAGTCGGAGACTCAATTTCCCCTGCGTTGCTGCGTTCAGAATGTCAATTGACATACAGGAATGCCGACTACAAATTTTATAATTAACTGTAATTAAAACGTGGTCGTAAAATGAAAGCTTCCCTTGCGTTTATGCCTAATGTAACTACTTGTTCTTGCATTCTCCTGCAGCAAATCAAGCCCTCTCTCGCAAGCCGGGCGGAGTGGCCGAGCGGTTCTAGGCGCTTCGATCTGAAACGCGCGACCGCTACGGTCGCAGGTTCGAATCCTGCCTCGGGCATGGATGTGTGATGGCCTTAGGTTAGTTAGGTTTAAGTAGTTCTAAGTTCTAGGGGACTGATGACCTCAGAAGTTAAGTCCCATAGTGCTCAGAGCCATTTGAACCGTTTTTGAGCTCTCTTGCAAACATCTCTGTTTGCTTAGTCTACCGGCTAATTTTCTACAGTCATAAAAAAATCCGTTCAACCACTCGTGATACGTATGACATAAATGCATAATATTGTTGTGTATAGAATACTGGATATGCCACTGTGGCGTCAGACAACAGTAATTGGAACGTTTATTATATAAGCGTGGGCACAGTTCGGTTTTAAGTACTTCTCACCTCAATAATACCTTTAGATAGTAAAAATCAAAGTCATCGTCACATAATGTTCTATTAAAACTTATTACCTATTTCGGGTTTGCAGCCATCATCAGATCTACTGGCTACGCGCCAAGGTGCCGCTGCTGAAAGTTTGAGATCTGATGATGGCTGCAAAGCCGAGACTCGTTATTTGTTTTAATGAAGTATTATGTGAGGGGAGGACCTAATGATGACGCGATAGGTGAATAAATAGGAGTCGACAGAGAAGAGGTAGGAGATCCAGTGTTAGCACCAGAATTTAAAAGAGCTTTGGAGGTCTAATGATCAAATAAGGCGGAACGGATAGATAACAAAAAAAAAAAAGGTTCAAATGGCTCTGAGCACTATGGGACTTGACATCTGAGGTCATAAGTCCCCTAGAACTTAGAACTATTTCAACCTAATTAACCTAAGGACGTCACACATATCCATGCCCGAGGCAGGATTCGAACCTGCGACCGTAACGGTCGCGCGGTTCCAGACTGTAGCGCCTAGAACCGCTCGGCCACCTCGGCCGGCGATAGATAACATTTCATCAGAATTTCTAACATCATTGGGAAAGTGGCAACAAAACGACTATTCATGTTGATGTGAATAATGTGTGAAACTGGTAATATACAATCAGACTCTCGGAGAAACATCATCCATACAATTCCGAAGACAGCAAGAGTCAACATGAGCGAGAAATATCGCACAATCAGCTTCACAGCCCATGCAGGCATTTTTGACATTCCGGTTGACAATGGAAGCAAAACTGAAGAAAAATCAAAGCGCATTCATAGGATTAGTCGATTTGGTAAAAGCATTTGGCAATGTTAACTACTGCAGGATGTTTGAAATTCTGAGAAAAGCAGGGTAAGCTACAGGGAAATGCGGGTAATGTACACTGAACAGCCAAAGAAATCGGCACACCTGCCTAATATCGTGTAGGGCACACGCGAGCACGGAAAAGTGCCGCAGCACAACGTGGCATGGACTCAACTAATGTCTGAAGTAGTGCTGGAAGGAATTCACTCCATGAATCCTGCAGGGCTGTCCATAAATCCGTAAGAGTACGAGAAGGTGGAGATCTATTCTGAACAACATGTTGCAAGGCATACCACATATGCTCAATAATGTTCATGTCTGGGGAGTTTTGTGGCCAGCGGAAATGTTTGAACTCAGAAGAGTGTTTCTGGAGCCACTCTGTAGCAATTCAGGACGTGTGCGGTTTCGCTTAGTCCTGCTGGAACTGCCCAAGTCCGTTGGAATGCACTGCGGACATGAATGGATGCAGGTGATCAGACGGGATGCTTAGGTACATGTCACCTGCCAGCGTCGTATCTAGGCGTATCATGAGTCCCGTATCACTCCAACTACACACGCGCCACACAATTACAGAGCCTGCACCAGCTTGAACAGTCCTCTGCTGACATGCAGAGTCCATGGACTCATGAGCTTGTTTCCATACCCGTGCATGTCCATCCACTCGATACAATTTGAAACGAGACTCGTCCAACCAGGCAACAAGTATCGGGTCATCGACAGTCCAATGCCAGTGTTGACGGGCCCAGGCGAGGCGTAATGTTCTGTGTCGAACAGTCATCGAGGTACACGAGTGGGCTTCCGGCTACGAAAGCCCATATTGCTGATGTTTCATTGAATGGTTCGCACGCTGACACTTGTTGATCGCCCAGCATTGAAATCTGCAGCAATTTGCGGAAGGGTTGCACTTGCGTCACGTTGAACAGTTGTCTTCAGTCACCATTGGTCCCATTCTTGCAGGATATTTTCTCGGTCGCAGCGGTGTCGGAGATTTGATGTTCTTGGAGATAGTGCATAGTCACACGTGTCATGCATGGGTGCAAGCCGGCCTGAGTGGCCGTGCGGTTCTAGGCGCTACAGTCTGGAACCGAGCGACCGCTATGGTCGCAGGTTCGAATCCTGCCTCGGGCATGGATGTGTGTGATGTCCTTAGGTTAGCTAGGTTTAATTAGTTCTAAGTTCTAGGCGACTGATGACTTCAGAAGTTAAGTCGCACAGTGCTCAGTGCCATTTGAACCATTTGAACCATGGATGCAAACTGCCCTGCTGAAAAATGGCACCGTGATACTGTAGCATGAGATGTAATACACAATGACACAAGATGTTCGTGTTGTACAGTTATGCCCTCAGAGTTATCTCAATCACTACCAGCCATGACCAGAAGTCATATCCCATACCTCCCCACACCATGGTTCAGATGGTTCAAATGGCTCTGAGCACTATGGGACTCAACATCTTATGTCATAAGTCCCCTAGAACTTAGAACTACTTAAACCTAACTAACCTAAGGACATCACACACACCCATGCCCGAGGCAGGGTTCGAACCTGCGACCGTAGCAGTCCCGCGGTTCCGGACTGCAGCGCCTGAACCGCTAGACCACCGCGGCCGGCCCCACACCATGAAGCCAAGAGTAATGCAGCTGCGCCTCTCGAAAACATCAGATGAGAGGGACCTCTCCCCATATCGACCTGTTGCAGGATGTCGATGCTCGAACCCAGGAATCAAGTTGCAAGAGCTGAAGCCAGGGCCCACCGCGCGCTTCTCGTCAGGATCCCAAGCAACTTCAATAGCGTCAACGGCAGTGCAGAGTGGTACAGCGGTATTCGGAAGTATTGCTTTATTCACATAACTTACAATACTATGATAGGTGAGTGTAGTGTCAGCGTGCCGCCCACAGCCCTGTTCCGCGAGTCCAACCGGCTCAACAATTCCTCGTATGCCGATGCCACTGCTCCGTCATCAAGGCCGCTCAGCTGGAAGACGGCTGCACTCGCCCTGTCGCCGCCCCAGCGAAGCGTTGCGTCTTGTGTCTCGTAGCTGCCCGCAATTCCGGAGAATGTTACAGTGCCTGGTCCCCGCCGCCCCATTTGGCCTGCTCTGTCCAACCGTGGGACAAAGTTGGATGTACTGGTCATCCATGGCCCTCGGATCGCCGCTGCTCCCAGGATAGGAGTGGACTCGAACCCGTGCTCTCCTGGATGCTGTGCCGCAGTTCGCCACTAGTGGCGCTTGCCGGATGGCCACTGTTCCTAACGTTGTCTCAGCGCTACTGCGCCTGCCGCAGTGTACGCCTTGCCCCGACCCCAGTACGGCAAGTGGGAAACAAATGTGGCCTATCCTGGACCCGCTGCAGACCACTGTCACTGCCCTCCTTCAAGCAGACTGTGCAATCTCCAAGTACCCGGCTGCCGTTCCGTCCAGACCCGGTGTTGCGCCCCCGGAGGCGGAATAAAGCCCAAACATGTACATAGAAATGAAGTACATTTTTACAAAGAATATTTACAAGATTTTGCCAGACTGGCCCCTATAAGCGTAGACCAGCACAGGTCCGACCCGACTCTCGACTGACCTGGTACACCCCCTCAAGCTAAATGTGTCTATTTATACTGATTTTCCCCTCGCTTCTGACGTGGTGTCAAAGAGAGAGACAGAAACTATGACAGGGGTTAATTCCCATACATCAGCCACTTACACATCGCCCCTTAGGCTCGGGCCTACTGCCTCGCCTCGTACTAAGCAATAACTTCGAACAACACTGCAGTTCCCGGCCTCGGTGATGCTTCATTCCAAAAAAAATCGTACGTGGAATACACCGTTACAGCTCCGCACCATGTTTACCCTGTTTGGCCTACTGGCTGCCAATTATTACCACACCCTGTCAGCGGCCCTACACTTCATCGCCCAACCGCGCCTTTACTGAATTTTTTAACAAAATTACTGAATTTTTTAACAAAATTCCCCATTCATACGGGTTCGATTCCCGGCAGGGTTAGGGATTTTCTCTGCCTCGTGATGACTGGGTGTTGTGTGCTGTCAGTTAGGTTTAAGTAGTTCTAAGATCTAGGGGACTGATGACCATAGATGTTAAGTCCCATAGTGCTCAGAGCCATTTGAACCATTTTTTTTAACCCTTTCCTACGACAGAGTCTAATACTAGCGCAGCAGGCACCATGGACATACGGCCCATGCTTCCTGGTCACGACACCACTCAAAACTCAGCTGTTTGTGTATCGGTGTTAACAGCAGACTACACATGAGACAGTAATTCCCCAGCGCGCTTGTCGTCAGTCTTTGACCAATGGTGCGGGATGACACACCAGTGTTGCGCTGAATCCATTATTTGTTCTGCAAGTGCAGTTATGAAATGGTTACGATGTCCTTGGAGCAAAGGAGGTCGATCCTTCCTTGTAGCGTTGAGACGTGGTCGATCAGAGCCTTGGCGAGTGTGTCTGCCTTCAGTTACCATGCAGTCCTACATCGGACCACTGTCACATACGAATGCCCCACAAATCTGGATACTGCACGATCCGACCTGCCGACCAAACCGTGACCCAGAATGTAGCCCATTTCACACTCGTCAGTCAACATATGACGGTGTTCATGCCCCTTAAATATCCTACTAGACCTGATAAAAACACTAAACTCGAACAACACTAGTGTAATGAGGTCTCCGTTCTACCTGTCACAGAAAATTGCAACTCTAATCATTTACATACGCACCGATAGTGTATACTTGTACGACGTTACATTGATATCCGACCGTTTCTTATAGCTACTTCACTTTTTTGTGAGGCAGTGTAATACACACAAAAATTTGCATTTCATTGAATATATTCGGCACTACTATTGCCCACATATTCGTGATGAGAGACTCCGGAACTACATATCCATACTGACTGTTTTCGCACATCTAAAGATGCCAAATATTGTGTCTCACTGTTCAGAGGCACAAAACGCGTGGGTGTTTTCAGCTCGTTACTAAGTGCAAATAAATAGGAGGCCGAGTTGATAGGAGCTAAAGGAGTCCAGGTTGCAATAATATGCGGTGCGGCACACTGTTAGTGAGAAGGATTATTATTCAAGAGACACATAGTACAATGAAATTACTTATCTTCAGTAGTTTGTAGGACTGCAGCTGCGGCTATGAACTGACAATCTCGTAACATGGAATACCATGAACTAATACAACATATTCTCAGGGACTAAGCCTGATGGGCCCTCAGAGAATCAATGCAAACATTACAGAACTGGCTGAGGGCCCATTATGAAAGTGCGTCTGCCTGGGTTGAAATCTAGCTAAGAAGTGAACGAGGCACACTCCAGTTCCGTCGAGCTGCACAGCCCGCTAGAGTGCGCTGTGCTCGGCAGACGGCGGGCTGCCAACCTTGTGTTGGCGCGGCGTTATAGTACTATCTGTGGCAATGATACTACACCAAATACTAATCGATTTTTAGTCATCATGAAAGCAGATACGCAATTCACACCGAGGAATTTAGGGTAAATTTAAAATTCGGCACCTTACAAACATTTTTCAGTTTATAAATTGTAGTGCGATCTACATAAGGTTGAAAGAAATAATCGTATGTGTACTTTTCCACGTAATAATTGTAACGTCTGTATTACTGCTTTTGCTGATACCCTGTACCTTTTACTATCATTTTATGTGTCAATGAAACTGTACAATAAGTATACAAAAACGTTCTGTACGAAGCTATTGTTGAGTGTTGGCAGTGTTGGAGGGCAGACGTGCTGTCGGATTGCTTTTGGACGCTGATGAAGAGCACTTACTTTTACTTTTTTGTGTCCAGATGAGGTCTCAGCCACGGTCTCTGATTCTTGTCATCTCCTCGCAGATTTTCAGCCCAAAATTGAGCGATATCAATCGTTGCATTGTTTCCCATTGGCAGCTCACCGCAATCGCAGAAAATGTCGCTGTCTTCTTGTAGCTCCATCTTGATAGGTTTGTCTTTATTGGGATAACACCTATCCATAGACTACTGTGGATCCTCAAAGTTTCCCATTACAGCTGGGTACTGTTGGCCTAATGAAGACCACCATTATATGCCTGAAGCTCACCTTTGTATCGCGTAATGGAGTTATTTTTATTCACGATGAAAACATTCCGACGTGGTCTGCTTGACTCGGAGAAATTGAGCTTTTAGTAAAATAACTGTTAAAATCACGTTAGTGTACTTATTCTTGTGTACAGCAAAGGACACAGTTGAACACGGGGTTAAACAGTGAAACACCAGGAGAAACTCATATCGTGTGTTTGCAATTAAGGTGTGAAAAGTACAAAACTTTATTTCGCATTTTTGTTGTGTGTTAACAAAAATTAGTATACGTAGAATACAAGAGACATCTGCTAATAATATTCTAGGTGCCAACAACTGTAATTAGTGCTTTTTTTAAAAAAAGAAGAACTATAACACTGATCGTGCCATTGCACGGTGGATCCCTAACATACTGGAAAGCTTTGTCTTTCTACATTACTAACAAGGTGCTGTGAGCTGGGTGGGGTGCTGTGAAGTGGTGGTCAGTATTCAAGGACCACTCCAAGCTCTTTGCTTTCCATATTTTGGGAACTAAAATAAGAAAAGAAATCCAGTAAACATGTGACCTAAAACGCATAACTTAAGAGCTATGAGCACTTGTTCATCAGAAACACAATTCTTCATAAGTTTTAAGGTATGCATTTTCGAGCACATGTTTGCTGGACTTTCTTTCCTTGTTTTGGTCCATACTACCACTTCCCAAAATATGGGAAGCAAAGATCTTTCAGTAGAAGAGATTTGTTTCACAGTATCGAAGATCAAGAATTGTTCATAGCTCTTAAGGTATGCATTTTAGACCCGACGTTTACTTGACTTTTTTGTTCCGAATTATCATTCCTGTCATATTGCTGATTATTGACCACCACTTCTGAATCACCCTATATATATATATAGCTTTACTTAGTGTACCTTAAAGCGTTAGTCGAACTGATTCTCAACATACTGTTGTAATTTCAAGTTATGGATATTTTCAATTTGTTTATTCAAAGCTTATGGGAGCAGTACTAGGCTTATCACTATTTACTAAGCGTATTAATTACGTCACAAAGCTATCACCTTATTTCAGAGACAACTGGGCATCCTTTTACTGTTATTGCATGTGCATTTCCAAGTCATTTATAAGCATGTGTGCATATGCATGAACCGCGAAGCTATTTTACGTGTAACAGTGTTGATAGATACTTACAAAATGGATCATTTGTCAGCGAAAAATTCGATCAGTCTCCGCCCATGTTGTTAACCCACTGGTTTATACAGCCTACTCACAACCGGCTGCAGGTTTCAAATCCGTTATTACATTGCTGGCTGTGAGACAAACTAGCACTATAGCTTCTTCGCTGTTAATAGACGGTGTAACTTGTTGTATACCATTGGAAAGCTGAGGAAGCGGTGTGTTTAATGGTGTGCAACACACTTTATTACCTTTGATATATTGTGAGTCGTAATCAATCATTTTCAGGTTTTGTTAGGTTATGTCCCCCTCCGTCCCCAATACCATCATGAAAACACGCTCCAGAAAGCGTGTAGTGTGCAAACCAAGGAAGAAGAAAAGTGATACACGGTATGAGTGTGAAAAATGTCTAGTGGCGTTGCAAAAGGCCTGTATTTTTTCTATTATATTACACCAACAAAACTTCTAAAACAATATTATCTTCACTCCTCATCATATCAATAAATAGTGAGGATGGATTTATAAAGAATTCGTATCAAACAGTTACATAATTTTGAGAAAAATTTTGAGACAAAATATGCCAATTTACATAAATTTAAATAATAAATATAAGGTCAACTATGGGGAAAAATATTTGTAAGTCATCCCCTTAATGCTGTTTCCTATTATGTGATTAATGTATCTGACATTCCATTTAATCGAAAATGATTCTAGTAGGTAATGAATAAATAATGAGGAACACTTTGGTAGAGTGCCATAATCTACTATCTTGCAGTTCTGCTATAATGTTATGTTAGCAAAAATGAGAATCTGAATTTTCGTGTTCACGAACGATACGTAGTCAACACGTTAGAATCTGTGTACAAAGGTGCACTTCTCTTCAGGGAGAAAAAAGAATCACGTCTTTGTGGCCGGCCGGGGTGGCCGAGCGGTTCTAGGCGCTACAGTCTGGTACCGCGCGACCGCTACGGTCGCAGGTTCGAATCCTGCTTCGGGCATGGATGTGTGTGATGTCCTTAGGTTAGTTAGGTTTAAGTAGTTCTAAGTTCTAGGGGACTGATGACCTCAGCTGTTAAGTCCCACAGTGCTCAGAGCCAATTGAACCATTTTTTTGGTGTTCCATGTTTTCTCTGTGGAATTGAAGTAGAATTTAAATCCGATGCGAAGCAGCAGGCGTACGACAATATCGTTAAAATATTTGCTTTTTTAATTAAAAACCGCCTTTTCTTGTTGCACTGTAATTTATTTCTCCCAGGCGCGTTTCGACTTTTTTGTTACTGTAAGGCAACTTCGGTGGGATCTACAACTATACAATTTTGTTTTGATATGTGTTATTTTCAGATTATAAAACAGTTCACGTCGCGTTTTTCATGTAACTAAGTAACTACTTACAGTTGGTTGGCATCTACGTTTCCTATCATCTGGTCTGCAGGCCGCACTATCACTTCGATTACGAAACATAAGCACATGTTTATATTCTGTGCTTTTTCCTTCACACTGTTCATCCAGTTTACCCTTGTTTTTGTGGTGCACTATTACTCTTCTGCCACAAGTTATAGATATTTGTTCGAAAACTTTTTATTTACAAAACAAATATTTCTGTGTTTGCTGCAGAGGATGACCACGCAAACAAATTTGTTATATCGTTAAAAATTCGTTTAGAAGGCAACAGGCGTACGTGTATATCGTCAACGATGACTGCTCACGTCTAAAGATTTGTTCCTATTTTCTAATACAGTACAGGTATTTTCTAGTTGAAAAAGAAGTTAACGTTGCCCAAGCGGACTCGTGCTACGTTACTCTAAACTAGCCTCATTTATAATGATTTTCTACGTAATGCTCGTTTGTATATTAAACTTACGACTAACATGATATATATGTGTTACCACTAGAACACAAACTAATAGTCGCATAATATATTGCTCAGTCTTGCGAAAATTCATCACCAGGCGACCGGAGTGTCAGATTAAACAGTCCCTGTCTGGCTGATTGCCTCGTGAAGATGTAGTTACGCCACACATTTATCATTCGCGCACTTACGTTTAACTGGGGACTTACAGAGAGAAAATCCACCACATACAAGAAGTCCATGAATCAGACCTGACCCCAATTTAGTCTCCTTCCTGGCTCCACGTCCCTTGCGGGAGAAAGCGCTTGAAAAAAAAGCATGACTACTTAGTGCGGCTTCGGGAAAGGATGGTGAGTAATGCCGAGTAACACTGTTGTAAAAGTACAGGATGGCTCTTGTTTGCTACTGGTTGCGGCACACTGTAACGTCTCCCAGTTCTAATGTTGTCCGGAATGGTTCTTTGCATATCACAGCGTGACCACGGCAGCTGCTGGCCGTTTACACTTCATCATACGATTTAACTTTAGTTACCGTCGCAAATGGTTGAACACATTCGGATATCCACGTCAGAGTTTATCGCTATTACAGCCATTAGTGTTTCTTCATATTAGTTGTTGTTACAGAATATTGAAAGAAATCTATGAAAAAGGTTTCTTTGTGTGATTTGATCCATTATAAATGGTTCTGAAAGCCTGCGACTGTGAAAACAATACTTTCGTTTATAAATAACTCACCTGCTACCAGTCACGATTTTCTTTATTTTATTTTTGGCACGACGCGTTTCGGGAAATTATTCCCATTTTCAAGTGCGTTTTTTGTATTTGTTATGTCATTCCTATGTGATGTTGTCGATGTGTGAGATTCTGCTTCATTTCATTGACCTTACTGCAATATATAAGATAGCACGCGACTTATAGTTGGTTGTCGATCGCCAGTAACTTCACAAAAAGATCGACAACCAACTAAATACCAACTAGTTGGTTGTCAATCGCAAGTAACTTCACAAAAAGATCGACAACCAACTAAAAATCGCCTGTTTTCTTATATACTGCAGTAAAGTCAACGAAATGGAGCATAACCTCACACATCGACAATATCACATAGGAATGACATAACAAACACAAAAAACGATCTTGGAAATGGGAATCATTTCCCGAAACGCGTCGTGTGAAAAATAAAATGAATAAAATCGTGACTGGTAGCAGATGAGTTATTTATAAACAATCCTATAGGTTTCTTTGCATCGAAGTGGGTACTATTTCCATCTAAAGATTAAATTGTTATTGATAACAGCTTAGGTTTGACAGGCGGACTTCTGTACGATTTAGTTCTGTAAGATGTTTAAAAGTGCCCCATTTTCTTACAGGTGATTGCATCGGTCGAAACGAAAAAAAACTGCCAGGAAGCAAATGTGCTGAACCAAAAATTCACGTATGATTGGGTGAACACACTAGGTTGCCTCCTATTTGGTTATAAGCATTGCATAAACACTCCTCCAATGTGTGCACGTTGTAGTTGGGTGTGGCATACAACTTGTCTTTGCATGCTACCATACCCATAAATTCTAAAGATTAAGGCCAAATGAACTAGAAAGCTCCGCTAGTGTACTTATTCGAAGAAGCCATCGCTCTTCACACATTGGTTCCACGAGACATAGAAAAAGGAGTGGTACCAACATGTTCGTAAAAATCTGTTGTCTCTCTGCAGTGGTGACATTCTCCAATAGCTTGGAAAAGTAGCTGCACAAAAACTGTTTATAAAAAGCACCACTTAATAGACCCGGTAAAGTCTACGACCCTAGCGTCTATCATCCACAGTTCCTGTCTTACGTTGATTCTAAAGAAAACATAGCGTCTTCTACCGCTCAGTGAGTTTCATCTGTCTACACGTGGCTGTTGTGGGACGTTATTGCTCCACTTACAATGAACATCGTATGATCCATGTCAAATGCTCCACACAAGTAATATAGCCCATTTTTTCTAGTTTGGATGAACATCCCATCAGCGAAAATAGTCATTTTTAAACGTCTTGTAAATCGCTGATAGGAGGATCAGGAATTAAAGTGCTCTCTGGAAAGGAAATCATCTCGGACCAAAGAAGAGGTTAACTTTAGCTGCTAAGTACTTAGTGATACATGTAGTGGAAATGTTGTCTGTGCCATACAGACTGAACGCTTCCACGCATATCGAGTACATGACAGACGCTGCAATCGTACGATATCTGTAGCGTGGGATGAAAGGGGTCCCTGTATCGTTCACGGCTGAGATTTTCTGCACCTTTCTGTATTTTCCTTCAAGATAAAATGACAAAACAGCAGCAAAATAAATATTCCGCTAACATCACGATCGCCATGATTTTCCTCAGACTGTTATTAACTCATGAGAGAGTTTAGTTATATCAGTATCTGTATGGAAATATACCATTCTGATAAGTATTTAGTGCTCGGTCATTAATATCTCAGACATATACTGACTTCCATATATCAGCAAACGAGATACGATCAGATTTCCAACTCTTGACTTCATATGGCATTGTGGACCAGCAAATTACAAACCACCTCCAAGTGTCTCATCATCATGTGTTATTATTCACATCGTAGAACATAGAAGGTTACTTAAAATGAATTTAAAAACTTAACCAAAAACACTCTGCATCGAAAAACTAAAATATCAACATTATCGCAAAAGTCGTTTACCATCAGAGAATTACGTAAAACCATGCATAAGCTAATGCGTCCAAATTCATATATGGACCAGTTGATTAGGCGACGTCATCTATTTATTTATGGATTTCAGTCTGACATCTGTTTAGTAAAGAAATTAAGTGAATTAAGACAGTTTATTTACTCGTTTTTAAAGAAATACAAGATTGGTTTGATGCAGCTGTAAATGGTACTCCATCCTGTGCAAGCCTCTTCACCTCCGATTAACTACAGCAACCTACATCCTTCGCAATGTGCTTACTGTATTCATCTATTGGTCTCCCTCTACGATTTGTACCCTCTCACGCTTCCCTCCTGTACCACATGGTGATCCCTGATGTCTCAGAATGTGTCCTATTATCCGATCCCTTCTTCTACTCGGTTTGTGCCCCAAATTTCTTTTCTCCCCAGTTCTCTTCAGTACCTCCTCATTTGTTACGTGATCTACCCATCTAATCTTCAGTATTCTTCTATAGCACCACATTTCAAAAGTTCGTATTCTCTTCTTGTCTAAACTGTTTATCGTCGACGTTTCACTTACATATACAGATACCATCCGTACAAAGACTTTCTGAAAATACTTCCTCACGCTTATATCTATACTCGATGTTAACAAATTTCTCTTTTTCAAAAAAGCCTTTCTTGCCATGGCCAGTCTACATTTTATATCCTCTCTACTTCGACCATCATCACTTATTTTGCTGGTAAAATAGCAAAATACATCTTCTACTTTAAGTATTTCATTTAATAACGTAATTCCTTCAGTATCACCTGATGTAGTTCAACTAAATTCCATTATCGTCGTTTGCTTATGTTGATGTTCATCTTATATCGTCTTTTAAAGACACTGTCCATTCCGTCCAACTGGTCTTCCGAGCCTTTGCTGTCTCTAACAGATTTATAATGTCATCGGCAAACCTCAGAGTTTTTATTTCTTCTGCATGGATTTTCGTTCGTACTCCAAATTTTTCTTTTGTTTCGATTACTGCTTGCTCAGTGCACAGATTGAATAACATCGGAGATGGGCTACACCCTCTCTCACTCCCTTTTCAACCACTGCTTCCGTTTCGTGTCCCTCGACTCTTATAACTGCCATTTGGTTTCTGTACAAATTGTAAATAGCCTTTCGCTTCCTGTATTTGACGCCTGCCACATTCAGAATTTGAAAAAGAGTATTTCAGCCAACACTGTCAAAAGCTTTCTCTAAGTCTAAAAATGCTAGAAAGATATGTTTGCCTTTCCTTAATCTATCTTCTTAGATACGTCGCATGGCCAGTTGTGCCTCGCGTGTTCCTGATCTTACCCGCGATCGGCTTCTGCTAGTTTTTCCATTCTTCTGTAATGAATTCTTGTTGGTATTTTACAGCCGTGACTTATTAAACTAATAGGTCGGTAATTTTCGCATCTCACAGAACCTTCTTTCTTTGGAAATGCAATTATTATATTCTTCTTGTATTCTGAGGTAATTAGCTTGTCTCATACAACTTGCTCACCAGATGGAAGAGTTGTGTCATGGCTGTTTCTCCCACGGCTATCGGTTACTTCTAATGGAATATTGTCCACTTCCAGGGCATTGTTTCGACTTAGATCTTTCAGTGCTCTATCAAATTCTACATTGTGAAAATTATGAAGCAAAGTAATTTACAGTTTTTATATTATCAATGTCGCAAGAAACGTGAACATAGGCAACATTATAAATATGTCTTCCATGTGGAAAAACAAATAAATAATTCTTGGATGAAATCACTATTGAGTTAGTAGCATGAAATTGCTCGCGTGACAAACATGACATCTTTTTCCTCGTAAAGAAAGTCGCCTTTCTTCCAGGGATTCCCTAATGCGTTCCCGAAGCGTCTCCGTAGTGCTGGCGTCTTGATCGAAGCTACCGGTAACAAATCTAGCAACACGTCTTCGAATTGCTTAGCTGTGTTCCTTTAATCAGACCTCGTGTGATTCCAAACACCCGAGCAGCGCTCAAAATGGGCCGTAGTAGCGTTATATACTTCATTCCCTTCACAAATGAAGCACACTCTCGTAGAACTCTCCCCATAAACCGAAGTCGACCATTAGCCGTGTCCACCACAATCTTTATATGCTCATTCTAGTTCATATCGCTTTTCAACGTTACGCACTGATACTTAATGAACCTGTGTCAAGTCACGCACTACTAATGGTGTATTCAAATTTCACTGGATTGTTCTTCCTATTCATTTGCCTTAATTTACAATTTTCTACACTTAGAGCAAGCCGCCATTTATCACACCAAGTAGAAATTCTGTCTCTCATCGTGCATCCTCTTACAGTCACTCAATGATGACACCTTCCCATACCCCACAGCATCATCAACAAACAGCCACAGATTGCTGCTCACTGGTCCGTCAGATCATTTATGTATGCAGAGAATGACGGCAGACGTAGCACACTTCTCTGGGGCACTCTTGACGACACCCTTGTCTCTGATGAACGCTCGCCATCGATTTACCGATATCGAAAAGTTAACTTAGCCTACATCTACATGTGTTACGCACTGTGACATTAGATCCATTACAATACGAACAAAAAATGCAAGAAGTGCAGATTTCTCCTTCGCTCACAGTCGTCTTGCGTCCTCCAAGCACACCATACGCGTTTCCACTCGGCAGGAAATTTCGAAGCCTTTGTCGAACAGATTCGGATCTCCCCTTGGTTCAGAGCTGCTGCCAGCAGATTAACCGTCGCTCTGCATACACAGGCACTTACGCAGCCAGCCACTGGAAGTAATGTATTCGTCTTTAATGACATGCAAATAAAGTATATTTTTCAGCAAAATATCATTGCGAACTTCCTGGCAGATTAAAACTGTGTGCAGGACCGAGACTCGAACTTGGGGCCTTTGCCTTTTGCGGGCAAGTGCTCTACCACATGCTCGGTAAAGGCAAATATCCCGAGTTCGGGTCTCGGTCCGGCACAAAGTTTTAATCTGCCAGAAAGTTTCGTATCAGCGCACACTCTGCTGGAAAGTGAAAATTTCATTCGGGAAACATCCCCCAGGCTGTGGCTATGCAATGTCTCCGCAATATCCTTTCTTCCAGGAGTGCTAGTTTTGGAAGGTTTGCAAGAAAGCTTCTTGAGGTTTGGAAGGTAGAAGACGAGATGCTGGTAGAATTGAATCTGTGGGGAGGGGGTATGAGTCGTGCTTGGGTAGCGGAGTTGGTAGAGCACTTACCCGCGGAAGGCAAAGGTCTCGATTCGGCACACAGTTTTAAACTGCCAGGAAATTTCACATCAGCGCACACTCCGCTGAAGAGCGAAATTTTCATCCTGACAGTATCATTGGAGTTCCGGAATGGATATGTACTCCATTACAGAATTTTGTTGAGCCACAAAGGAAGTATGTTGAGGTTGCAGTACTTCAGAAGTTGAACGTAAACGTATGAGGTGAAGCTCACGTAAACAGATCATTCCTTCCAAGCACACATTTTGCGCTTTTGTGTCTTTAGAATGTTTTGAAGTGGCCTGTGGTTTAACACTGCCTGCACTTTCACTTACTTGAAGCCTGTTGTTACTCTGCTCCTGCCTCTGATCTTTCGTTGCGGCGGACCACCTATCGGCACCAATTTGCCTATTGAGGCGCTTTCACGCCAATTTGTCAGAAAGCTGCCTCTCAGAGCCACTCGCGGCGCCACGGTTGAGTGCGTCAGTTGATGGCTCGCTGCGACTCCAGAGAACATTCTGCTGGCTTCAATAGGCACGCAGAGTGCACATCAGACAAGCACTGGTGTACCCACACACCATTTCCATTTTACTTGACGTGAGGGGGTGAAAATGCAGAGCGTTGTATCCTGTGCTCGGTGGTATTCTATGGTCCATTGTATGTCCCAAAAACAAAAACTCGATTTGTCATATGTATAGAATTGCTAATGGGCACTCGCACCATCAGCTTCAGATATCGGCCCTGATGAGGACTGCAGTAAGTCACTCGAAACGTCGGCAGTTTAGTTGTTCTAGTGGCTTAAAATGATACGGTCCAATACCCTAAATTATTTTATCCAAAATGTCCGCAACTGTCTACGTAAGCCGAGGTCTTAATGTCGGCTGCCAATAGGCTATGTGATGAGAAGTATGCCGACTTCTATTAGTGGAAATTAATATGGGGTGCGTCCAGCCTTTGCCTTTTTTACAGTCTGAAGACTGCTGTGATCATTTTCAGTGAGATGGTTGAATGTTGGTTGATTTGGTGGAAGAGACCAAACAGTGTGGTCATCGTTCTCATCGGATTAGGGAAGGAAGCCGCCCGTGCCCTTTCAAAAGAACCATCCCAGAAATTTCCTGAAGTGATTTAGGAAAATCACGGCAAACCCAAATCAGGATGGCCGGACGCCGGATTGAACCGTCGTCCTCCCGAATGCGAGTCCAGTGTGCCAAACACTGCGCCACCTCGCTCGGCATGTTGAACGTCTGAGGAGCAATGATAATCGGAACCAAAGAAGGTAGTGACTTTGGACGCTAGAATCTAGAGCGAAGTTGTCGTTCTGACTCATCCCAAAGGTGTCCCATTGCGTTCAGTTTGGGACTCTGGATACGCCATTCCATTTCAGGAATGTTATCTTCCACAAACCAGTCCCCCCACAGAAGCTCCTTTGTTACAGGGTGCATTGTTATGTCGATACAGTCGTCACCTCGGAACTGTTCCTCTATTGTATGCAGTGTTCATATCCTTCGACATCACGCGTAGTCTGATAAGAAGTAAGGGGACCACAGCTTAACAATGAAAAACACCCCCATAGCGTAACACCACTGCCTCTGTACTTCGCTGTTACCTCAACACCTGGTGACAGGTAACGTTGTCCAGACATTTGTCAAATCAGACCCTTCCATCGGATTGTCAAGGGGCATTGCATGCTTCATCGCTCCAAATACCTCGTTTCCAGTCATCCATTGTCCAGTGGTGTCGTTCTTTACAGCACCTCAAGTGTCGCTTATGAGAAACAGTTCGCCGGCCGGAGTGACCGAGCGGTTCTAGGCGCTTCAGTCTGGAACCGCGCCACCGCTACGGTCGCAGGTTCGAATCCTGCCTCGGGCATGAATGTGTGTGATCTCCTTAGGTTAGTTAGGTTCAAGTAGTTCTAAGTTCTAGGGGACTGATGATCTCAGATGTTCAGTTCCATAGTCCTCAGAGTCATTTGAACCATTTGAGAAACAGTTCAACCATTTTACTCCATTCTTTTTAACTTCGTTTTTTTTAGTAATACGTCTTGTGGCTGGTTTGATGCGACCCGCCACAAATTCCTCTCTCTGGCCAACCTCTTCATTTCGGAACAGCGCTTGCAATCTACGTGCTCAGTTCTTTGCTGAACGTATTCCAATCTCTGTTTTCCTCTGTAGTTCTTACCCTCTACAGTTACCTCTAGTACCTTGGAAGTCATTACTGATGTCTTAAAAGACGTCCCGTCATCGTGTCCTTTCTCCTTGTCAGTGGTTCAAATGGTTCAAATGGCTCTGAGCACTATGGGACTTAACATCTGAGGTCATCAGTCCCCTAGAACTTAGAACTACTTAAACCTAACTAACCAAAGGAAATCACACACATCCATGCCCGAGGCAGGATTCGAACCTGCGACCGTAGCGGTCGCGCGGTTCCCGACTGAAGCACCTAGAACCTCTCGGCCACACCGGCCGGCCATTGTCACTGTTTTCCACATATTTCCTTTCCCCTCCGATTCTGCGCAGAACCTCCTCATTCCTTACCTTATCAGTGCACCTACATTTCAACATTCGTCTACAACACCACATCTCAAATTGTTCAGTTCTCTTCTGATCTGGTTTTCCCACGCCTGTGCTTCACTATCATACTATGCTGCGGTCCAAACGTCCATCCTCAGAAATTTCTTCCTCAAATTAAGGTCTATATTTGATACTAGAAGACGTCTCTTGGCCAGGAATGCTCATTTTTGCCAGTGCTAGTCTGTGTTGATGTCCTTGCTCCGTCCCTCATTGGTTATTTGCTGCCAAGGTAGCAGAATTCCTTAATTTTACCTTCTTCGTGACCATCAGTCCTGGTGTTAAGTTTCCCGCTGTTCTCATTTCTTCTGATTTTCATTACATTCGCCTTTCTACCATTTAGTTTCAGTCCATATTCAGTACTCATTAGATTGTTCGTTCCATTCAGCAGATCATGTAAGTCTTCTTCACTTTCACTCAGGATAGTAATGTCATCAGCGAATCGTATCATTGATATCTTTTCATCTTTAATTTTAATTCCGTTCCTGAATCTTTCTTTCATTTTCATCATTGCTTTTTCGATGTCCAAATTGAACAACAGTGGTTAAGGACTGCATCCCTATATTACACCCTATTTAAACCGAGCACTTCGTTCTTGGTCGTCCACTTTTATTATTCCCTCTTGGCTCTTGTACATATTGTATATTACCCATCTCTACCAATATATATATAGCTTACCCCTATTTTTCTCAGAAACACTTCTAAAACACTACAGAGCCACTGCTGGTCTCAACTACAGCCTGCACACACTGCTGCTTAAACGATCCATTCGGCCGTCGTCGTGCTCGACGCCTCACTTCATTCGCAAAACAGATCAAATCGTCCACACCAAACGCCTCACGCCAGCTACTGTCCATGTTCTGAGTTGTTTGGCCCATTCAACGCGAGCAGATTTTTTATGCCACTGTGAGCAAGGTCTTTGGAGAGGTTCCTGACTTCAGATGTCTGTTGCATGCTGTTCCCTTGTCAACGTTCTCTCTGAAATTGATTCAGAGGGACACACAGGGTGACCCAAAAGTCGATTCACATTTGAAAATGCACTAATTCACGGAATAATGCTGGTAGAGAGGTAAAAATTGACATACGTGCCTGTAATGACATGGGGTTTTATTGACACCAAAAATAAGTACCGAGCGAGTGGTTAGCACCCTGGACTCGCATTCGGGAGGGCGAAGGTTCAAACCCGTCTCCGGCCATCCTGATTTAGGTTTCCCGTGATTTCCCAAAATCGCTTCAGTAAAATTCCGGAATGGATTCCATTGAAAGGGCACGGCTGACTACCTCTCCTAATCCGATTGTGATAGTTCCACTTATACGTGGAGCCCGATTTTTTATATAATTCATGAAAGATGACTTGAAACGATTGTCATATGTAGAAGAGATTGTATTTTTGACACCTCTGAACCAAAGATGTTGCCAGAGTGGCAGAATCGATTGTAAGCAGGGCTGCGTGGAGCGCAGTAGCAGATGCCGTTACGCTCTCTTACAGATAGGATGTAAGGATTAAAGCTAGTGGCTGGCTGTGAGAATTTGGTTGTTGGTATATGGACGCAGCATAATACAGTTTGTATAAAATGAAGAGATAAATGATACTGTAACTCAAAGGTAAAGCAACAGGAGCAAATTTGTAAGCTAATGAAATTTTGTACATTTAGTTTTAAGTATGCAGCAACGCAGTTTTTGGATATCGCTAATATTTACGGTACTGACACTTGAATGTAGAAACCAAGTATTTTCCATCAGATTTAATGTACAGGTTGATTAGGTATATCCGATTAGTAATATCTTTTGTGTTTTGTAATCCTGATACTGAGAAGTTAAATTTTGGAATCTCTTTTGCCAAACGATGTCAGACTTTTTCTCATGTAGCAGTCCAAGTACTTTTAATTACGTCAGTAAGCGAGAATTGTAGAACAGTTGAGAAGTTCACTGATTCTGAAGTTAATGTAAAATGTTTCATATCAGATTTTGAGAAGGAGAAACTTTATTTTGAATGCAATTTTCAAACTGAAGCATTTGGTCTTAGGATATCCCCTTATCAGTACCTCATCCTCTTCCATGTCTCCTTTATTTTGACCCCAATGGAATTTTTTTTAAGGAAATGATTTTCAAATCAGAATCAGAAAAATTCTAACGTGTCAGAATCGAAAAACATTAATGTCTCTAACAGTTTAAATGCTGGCAGCACTGCACAGCACTGAGCCAATATCCAGTATTTTCACTGCACTTTTGGAAGATTATTCATTACATCCGTTGCGACTTTGGAGCTAAGGAAAACTTATTCCATCGTTTATTTGCATAGTGAATTTTATCAGTTTATTGCAGAGGGCCATAGAACTCGGTGCTCAGGAGACTGGGTAAATTTCAGAGGGACTGATTTCATTATGAACATTGCGTGTTGGTGTTGCAAATTAAGTCATTTGCTCAACAACACAGCACACTGTAAATTTGCATGACACAGACATTACGCGTTTCATATTCATTGGCAAAGAAAAATACAAAATTTTTTAAGAGAATGTTACAGGATGAGACCGATGACCTGGCTGTTTGGTCCCCCCTCCCAAATCAGCCAACCCACCAACCAAAAATAATTGCAAAAACTTGCCAGTAGATGGCCCTGGACAACAAACACGTCAGTGACGCCCCATGAGAATCCTGTATAAAATGATCTATAATGAGAGCTGGAATGATATCATCCCTAGACTGGTTGGTAAACGCCTGCTGGAAGGTACAACTTTTATACGGAATGCCATTCCATATATTGCACCACGTGTGAAAGATCTCTTTCGCACTTGGTTTGGTGAGCATCGCGTGCTGAGCCACCAGGCCCGTCGTGATTGACTTCCCCTTTATCCAGACCATAATCTGTGTGATTATTGTATGTGGGTCTACCTGAAATCGCAAGTCTACCGCGACCGTCCTATCTCATTAGGGATGCTAGAAACCAACATCTGAGGGCAGTTTCTCACCATACGTACTGATATGCTGTACAGTGCTTTTCACAACATTGTCCCACGACTACAGGTATTGTTGGTAAATGATAGCCGTCTTTTTGAACATTTGGTATAAATAACGTCGTCCTTGCTAAAAGTCAGTTTTTAAACTAACTAGTGCTTTCGTATCATATGAAGTGCCATCTATTGGCCATTTTGTGCACATTTTTTGGATTCAATAAAACCTCATATCATTTCAAGCATGATTATGACCTTTCTACCTGCATTATTCGGGGAACCATTGAATTTTCAAATAGTAACGGGCTTTTGGTCACCCTGTATATTTATTCAAAGCAGTAATTTCTGTCGAGCTTGTAACTGATAGTCACTGACATTTTTTTAATCGCTGTTCTTACGCCACGTTACATGGTTGACAGTGATATAACCATTAGGGTGGCACTTATTTGTTCGAATTTCGTCGTTCTTGAAGTACACCCACTAGTTTTTTTTTTTTTCATTTAATTTTAATCTGAATTTTAAGACCCATTTGTCTGAAAGTGAAGACAAAGAACCCATGCTGCAACTGTCGAGAAGTTGAGTCGTGTCACTATGTATTGTTTGATATTGCTTTTGCATGTGCTTGAGTGCTATCATACTCTAGAACGAAATTTTCACTATGCAGCAGTGTGCGTGCTGATATGAGACTTTCTGACTGTTTAAAACCTTGTTCCCAACCAAGACTCGAACTGAGGACCTATGCATTCGCAGGCAAGTATCTACCGGCTGGGTTACACAAGCACCGCTCCCAGCTCGTCCTCACAACTTTACTTTCGTCAGTACCTCATCTCCTGTCTCCCTGTCTCCACAGAAGCTCTCCTGCGAAACTCACAGGGCACTCCTTGAATACATGGCTTACCAACGGCCTGGGAGATGTTTCCAGAATGAAACTGTCTCTCTGCAGTGGAGTTATGACTTCACTTCAGTCAAGAGTTTGGACAACTTGAATAAGTTAATTATGGATTTAGATTCCTTAAATAAGATCCCTTTCTCCTGGGATTCACATACTTCCTACCTTAGTGCCAAAGAGGTCAACTGCCTTGTTGCAGTGGTAACACCGGTTCCCGTCACATCACTGAAGTTAAGCGCTGTCGGGCTTGGCTAGCACTGGGATGGGTCACCGCCAGAGTCTGCCCAATGCTGTTGGCAAGAGGGGAGCGCTCAAGCCTTGTGAGGCCAATTGAGAACCTACTTGACTGAGAAGTAGCGACGCCGGTCACGAAGACTGACAACGACCGGGAGAGCACTGTGCTGACCACATGCCCCTCCGTATCAGCATCCGGTGACGCCCAAAGTCTGAGGATGACACGGTGGCCGGTCGGTACCATTGGGTCTTCAAGGACTTTTCGGACTGTGTTTCTTTTAGTTGCAAAGAGGCTACTAAAAATCGTAAGGCAGCATACGATACAGCGGAAAATGACGTTAATGGAAGGTTTCGATGGGCTACTGACGGCCGATTGCAACCAAGCACATGCGTAAGCAGTGATGAACCACACGTAGTGATATGACCCGAATTCTCGGCCCCTGCGACAATTTCAAGAAGGTAGGTCTTAAAATTCCTCTTAAAATAAAAAACAAAAAAAAACGAGGAGCACGAAGAGAAACGAAATTCGAGAAAAATAAGGATCACCCTAATACTCATACCTTGAAGACACACCAAACAACTCTAGTAGCTTCCTTCACTATCTTGCCACGAGAACGTCTAACATGATGACTCATTTCAGCTACTCCGTCACCTACTCAAATGGTTCAAATGGCTCTGAGCACTATGGGACTTAACATCTGAGGTCATCAGTCCCCTAGAACCTAGAACTACTTAAACCTAACTAAACTAAGAGCATCACACACATCCATGCCTAAGGCAGGATTCGAACCTGCGACCGTAGCAGCAGCGAGGTTCCGGACTGAAGCGCCTAGAACCACTCGGCCACAGCGGCCGGCCCGTCACCTACTCACGTCCACCAATCCTACTGCGCTGATTCCATATAACAGACTGCCGCGTCCATATCTCTTTACTGTCATGACTTACGTCATCAGTGAAGAGTTATATCACCGCCTGGGCCGGCCGCTGTGGCCGAACGGTTCTAGGCGCTTCAGTCCAGAACTGCGCTGCTGCTACGGTCGCAGGTTCGAATCCTGCCTCGGACGTGGATGAGTGTGATGTCCTTAGGTTAGTTAGGTTTAAGTAGTTCTAAGGTCTAGGTGACTGATGACCTCAGGTGTTAAGTTCCATAGTGCCTAGTGCCATTTGAGCATTTACCTGAAGCGATTCAGGGAATTCACGGAAAACTTAAATCAGGATGACCGGTCCCGGGTTTGAACCGTCGTCCTCCCGAATGTAAGTCCAGTGTCCTAACCACAGTGCCTCGTCGCTAGGTCTAACGTTTTGAATCGTGAGCATTTTATAAAATGAAGACAAATTAACAAGGACAAAAATAATCATTCTGCGGTATCACCAAACATTTAAAATGTTGACCGTGATGCCGTAATATTAACCATCCGTAGTTCACTTGAAACAATACATTAACAGGAGAAACGTTAAACAAATAATGCAACACTTTCTTTCTGAAAGCAGATTAGTGTTATTCTTGATCACAGTTCGCAATATTTGCCTGTAAAACCCTATTTTTCAACATAATCTCCGTTCTGTGTGACAGCCTTTTGCCTCTTTGCTGGAAGGTGCTGTATGCCCGCATAGTACCACTCTACTGGTCGGAGCCAGCGTGTATCTACATCTACGTTTATACTCCGCAAGGCACCCAACTGTGTGTGGCGAAGGGCAGTTTACGTGCCACTGTCATTACCTCCCTTTCCTGTTCCAGTCGCGTATGGTTCGCGGGAAGAACGACTGCCGGAAAGCCTCCGTGAGCTCTCTAATCTCTCTAATTTTACATTCGTGATCTGCTCGGGAGGTATAAGTAGGTGGAAGCAATATATTCGATACGTCATCCAGAAACGCACCCTCTCGAAACCTGGATAGCAAGCTACACCGCGATGCAGAGCGCCTCTCTTGCAGAGTCTGCCACTTGAGTTTGCTAAACATCTCCGTAACGCTATCACGCTAACCAAATAGCCCTTTGACGAAACGCGCCGCTCTTCTTTGGATCCTCTCTATCTCCTCCGTCAACCCGATCTGGTACGGATCCCACACTGATGAGCAATACTCAAGCATAGGTCGAACGAGTGTTTTGAAAGCCACCTCCTTTGTTGATGGACTACATTTTCTAAGGACTCTTCCAATGAATCTCAACCTGGCACCCGCCTTACCAACAATTAATTTTATATGATCATTCCACTTCAAATCGGTTCGTACGCATACTGCCAGATCTTTTAAGGAAGTAACTGCTACCAGTGTTTGTTTCGCTATCATTTAATCATACAATAAAGGGTCCTTCTTTCTATGTATTCGCAATACATTACATTTGTCTATGTTGAGGGTCAGTTGCCACTCCCTGCACCAAGTACCTATCCGCTGCAGATCTTCCTGCATTTCGCTGCAATTTTCTAATGCTGCAACTTCTCTGTATACAACAGCATCATCAGCGAAAAGCCGCGTGGAACTTCCGACACTATCTACTAGGTCATTTATATATACTGTGAAAAGCAATGATCCCATAACACTCCCCTGTAGCACGCCAGAGGTTACTTTAACGTCTGTAGACGTCTCTCATCCTTCATTGGGACAAACAAATGAAACTTGCGAGATCTGGACTGTAGGGTGGATGAGGAACAACAGTCCAGTGATGAGTTCTGAGCTCCTGTCGAGTGAACACATATGTGTGAAGCACTGCGCTCTCACGGAGAAGCGGAACTTAGTGTTCATTTTTGTGGCGACGAACACACTGAAGTTGTTTCTTCTATTTCCTGACGGTAGCACAGAGGTGTTTGATGGACCATGAGGCAAGAAATCAAACACAGTAACCGCTTCAGAGTCCCAGAAGACCATCGTCATGAGTTTAACGTGTGGTGATTCGACTTTGAACTTTTTCTTCGGATGAGAAGTGGTGTGGCGCCACTCTATGGCTCACCATTTTGTCTCCAGTTCGAAGTGATGAACCCACGTTTCGTTGCCTGACACGACGTTCGGCAGAAAATTGTCACTATCAGCATCGTAACGCACAAGAAGTTCCTCACAAGTGCTCCTTCATTGCTTTTATGGTCTTCAGTTAGGCAGCGAAGAACCCAGCAGACATACAGCTTTTAGTAGCCCAACTGGTGAACGAGTGTGTTAAAACTACCAACAGAGACGTCCAGTTGGGTAGCGAGGTGTTTGATTGTGACCCGTCGATCACCTCCAATGAGGGTGTCCACACGTTCCATTATTAACAGGAGTTAAAGCTGTGTTTGGCCGGCCGGCAGCGTGGCAGATCGAATGGTTTGCGCTGATGACAGACGCCTCGCACAACGGCTCGCCAGGATTTTGCTCAGTGACAGGTCTCAGCAGAAGTCCTGCAAGCGCCTATAAATGTTTGCGATGCTCTGGTTATCCTCCAAAATAAGCACAAGACAGCTAACTGGAACGCACCTCCGTTTCCGTTACAGCCGTATTTTGAAGGCAATGCATACGCCACGACTTCTATAGTTCATGAAACTATAACTTCTGAAGTGGGAATATTCCACGATGTCTCATAACAATTTTCGCATTTTTTCAAGCGAAACTGTCCGAGAAAAAAAGTGTTATATTACTTATTGAACGCTCCTGGTACCAGTCAGTGATAAACAGAAAATGTTGAAATCCAAAATGTATCCCATCATTTAAAATTATCACGTTCGCTTTAACAATTTACTAGTAAATTAACAACATTACATGCATCTAAGCCGGCCGGAGTGGCCGAGCGGATAAAGGCGCTACAGTCTGGAACCGCACAACCGCTACGGTCGCAGGTTCGAATCCTGCCTCGGGCATGGATGTGAGTGATGTCCTTAGGTTAGTTCGGTTTAAGTAGTTCTGAGTTCTAGGGGACTGATGACCACAGCAGTTGAGTCCCATAGTGCTCAGAGCCATTTGAACCATGCATCTAAAGTATACAAAAGTTAGGAATGATAATGTAAATAAAATGAGATTTTATTGGAACTACTGAAACATTTATGTGTGTGGTATGTATTGCTTCTTTCTTTCTTCCTTAAAACGTCACATGGAATCTGCTTGCCACAAGCCGAGAAAGCTGATGCTAGGGATGTTCATGAGTAAAACTCTTTCATTGTGCTTGGAAACTGTAATGATTTCAGAGATATATGAGTTCGTTTATTTAGTTATTTTAGGGATACGGGAGTTCGTTTATTCGGGTATTGATCTCTTCCTTTGATGTTGTGACGAAGTATCGATCAATTCATTTTGTCCTATTCCTACGAAGAATTTAGTTAAATCATTATAGATTCCCTTTTGAAGAAATGTTTGCAGAAATAATGATTCTGCGTGTATTTCTGTGACATCCTAAATTGTTATTATTTTTTTAAATTTTTTATCACAGTATGAAATTGCGATATCTCATTACTTCCTCCTTTCAGTGTGAAACAGACTTTTTATTTTACTTTTTAAAACATCATCAACTTAAAGGGCACAGCTTAGCTGCGTATAAAATTATAAGAGATGCGGACGGTCTCATGTCACAGGTCCATAATTCGTGGTATTTTGAGGAGCATGACTGTGAACACACATCGGATACGATAAAGAGGATGCAGCAACTTTCTGTGATGAGACATTTAAGCTCTGAAAGTAACAGACTAGCAGTCATTTGTCTCTGTGAAAGTATGAGGATTTCTATGTATCGCTTCATCGGATACATGAACGCCACAGAAAGATAAATAAATTGAATGCCCACTCTGGATGGTGTCATTGACTCTGACCGCTCACGTACATTATCTGCACTAAGCAATATCACATTTATAGAGCGAGTGTGGCAAGGGAAGACACGGGTGACACGAGACGAAATTTCTTCAAATTTGGGTATTGGTCTCGGACCTATTAACTGAGTCCTGCTGTGAACGGACAGAATAACGTAATTTCACCCACTTATCATTAATATCGATGATTCTCTGCTACTACTTAATAGAGTTGAAGAGAAAGATTTATTAAACCTTATTGTAACCAGTGATGAGTGTTGCTGTTTCCAGCAAGAAGAAAAATGGGCAACCAGTAAACGGCCACTTTCATTTTCGCTTGAAACTGAAGAAATGCGCTACTGCCCTTCACGGCAGAAATGCGTTACAAATATGTGGTTATGGACTTTTAAGACTAATAAGATGCAATCGTGGAACATTATACACCCAGAGCACGTGCATTAAACGGGGAATTATATTGCGACTGACTCTACGACTTTGAGGACATACTGAACTATAGCTAACCTACGTCTGTAGCAATTTTAGGTATCATGATGTCTTTTGGCAATGTTGACTGGAACACACTCTTTGAAATTCTGCACGTAACAAGGATAAAATACACTCGGTGAAAGGTATCTACACGCATGTGAAACCAGACTGAAGTTCTTAGAGTGGAAGGACATTAAAAGGAGGCCGTAAATGAGAAGTGAGAGAGACAAGTTTGTAGCCAGTCCCCGATATTATTCAGTCTGTACATTGAGCAAGACGTTAAGCACATATAGAGATGGCGGTAGTATCACCGACACAAGGTATAAAAGGGCAGTTCAATGGCGGAGCTGTCATTTGCACTCAGGCGATTCATGTGAAATGTTGGAGATAGTCGCATCCCATGTTACATTCCGGAAACCTTTAGGGAATTCAGCGCTCCGAGATTCACCGTGACAAAAGTGTGCCGAGAATACCACATTTTCAGGCATTACCTGTCTCTATGGACAATGCAGTGACAGACAGCCTTCACGTAAAGACCGAGAGCAGCGGCGTTTGCGTAGAGTTGTCAGTGCTAACAGACAACCAACACTGCAATAAATAACCGCAGAAATCAATGTGGATTGTATGACGAACTTATCCTTTAGGACAGTGGGTGAAATTCGGCGTTAATAACTATGGCACGACAACGCCTGCAGCGCCTCCCCTGGGCTTGTGACCATATTGATTGGACCCTAGACCACTGGAAAACCGTGGCCTGGTGAGGTGAGTCCGGATTTCAGTTGGTAAGAGCTGATGGTAGGGAACGAGTGTGGCGTAGATCCCACGAAGTCATTAACTCAGGTTATCAACAAGCAACTGTGCACCCAAGTGGTGGTCCAGTAATGGTATGGGCTGTGTTTGCATGGAGTGGACTGGGTCCTCTGGTCCAACTGAACCGATGATTGACTGGGAATGTTTATGCTCGGCTGCTTGGAGACCATTTGCAGCCATTCGTGGAGTTCATGTTCCCAAACAACGGTGGAAATTTTATGGATGACGATGCACCTTGTCAGCGGTACACAGCTGTTAGCGATTGGTCTGGAGAACATTCTGGACAGTTCGAGCGAATGATTTGGCCACTCAGATCACCTGACATGAATCCCTGCGAATATTTATGGTACATAATCAAGAGGTCAGTTCGTGCACAAAATCCTGCACCGGTACACTGTCGCAGTTATGGACGGCTGTAGAGGCAGCGTTGATCAGTATTTTTGCCGGGGGGTTCCAACGACTTGTTGAGTGCCTGCCACACCGAGTTGCTCGACTTTGCCGGGCAAAAGGGGGCCCGACGCAATGTTAGGACAGGTATCCCACGTCGGCCGAAGTGGCCAAGCCGTTCTAGGCGCTTCAATCTGGAACCGCGCGACCACTGCGGTCGCAGGTTCGAATCCTGCCTCGGGCATGGATGTGTGTGCTGTCCTCAGGTTAGTCAGGTTTAAGTAGTTTTTAGTTCCAGTGGACTGATGACCACAGAAGTTAAGTCCCATAGTGCTTAGAGCCATTTGAACCACTTGAAGGTATCCCACAACTTTCGTCACCAAAGTGTAACGTTATCATTCAGGCGATCTGATAGTCAAGTGTTTGGCCACATCGGAAGGCACTAGATGTTGAAAAAGGATACATAGTTACTATCTGGTAAAAGACGTGATAAATGAACGGTTACGCACTCAACATAAAAGCAAGTCTTCTGGTCCAGACAGTATACAAATTAGGTTCCTTTCGGAGTATGCTGATGCATTAGCTCCATACTTAACAATCATATATAACCCTTCGCTCGACGAAAGATCCGTACCTAAAGACTGGAAAGTTGCACAGGTCACACCAATATTCAAGAAAGGTAGTAGGAGTACTCCACTAAATTACAGGCCCATATCGTTAACGTCGATATGCAGCAGGATTTTGGAACATATATTGTCTTCGTACATTATGAATTACCTCGAAGAAATCGGTCTATTGATACACAGTCAGCATGGGTTTAGAAAACATCGTTCCTGTGAAACACAACTAGCTCTTTATTCACATGAGGTGGCGAGTGCTATTGACAAGGGGTTTCAGATCGATCCCGTATTTCTGGATTTCCGGAAGGCTTTTGACACTGTACCACACAAACGGCGCGTAGTGAAATTGCGTGCTTGTGGAATATCGTGTCAGTTATGTGACAGGATTTGTGATTTCCTATCAGACAGATCACAGTTCGCAGTAATTGACGGAAAGTCATCGAGTAAAACAAAAGTGATTTCTGGCGTTCCCTAAGGTAGTGTTATAGGCCATTTGTTGTTCCTTATCTATATAAACAATTTGGGAGATAATCTGAGCAGCCGTCTTCGGTTGTTTGCAGATGATGCTGTCGTTTATCGACTAATAAAATCATCAGAAGATCAAAACAAACTGCAAAACGATTTAGAAAAATATCTCAATGGTGCGAAAAGTGGCAGTTGACCCTAAATAACGAAAAGTCTGAGGTCATCCACAGGCGTGCTAAAAGGAACTCGTTAAACTTCGGTTACACGATAAATCAGTCTAACCTAAAAGCCGTAAATTCAACTAAATACCTACATATTACAATTACGAACAACTTAAATTGGAAGGAACAAATAGAAAATTTTGTAGGGAAGGCTAACCAAACACTGCGTTTTATTGGCAGGCCAGTTAGAAAACGTAACAGACCTACTAAGTAAATTGCCTACACTACGCTTGTCCGTCCTCAAAAGTTCAAAGAAAGGGAGCACGTTTTGTATTATCGTGAAATATGGAAGAGAGTGTCACAGAAATGATACAGGATTTGGGCTCGACATCATTAAAAGAAAGGCGTTTTTCGTTGCGACGGAATCTTCTCACGAAATTCCAATTACCAACTTTCTCCTCCGAATGCAAAAATATTTAGTTGACACCGACCTACATAGGGAGGAACGATAACCACGATAAAATAAGGGAATTTAGAGCTCGTACGGAAAGATATAGGTGTACATTCTTTCACGCGCTATACGAAGTCGGAATAATGTGATTTGCAGAGTATCCATGTAGATGTAGATCATAAAAGCTTTTTTTTCTGCCTTAAATCTAAGTATATAGTAACTTTTCGCCAAACTTGCATTAATGACATTGGAAACTATGTCGATGATGTACTTCAGTCCTATTGTATATATTTCAGTAGTGAAAATACAGGGTTACAATTATTGAACTATACGAAGAAAACGTTAATTGGTTCCAAACTGCGGCTTGCACACACTTTATTCAACATGTAGATGTCACCAAAGATATTCCGATTTAGGTTATGACATGTTCGATACGCCTACTATCGTCGGCGACGTTGCGGCGCAGAGGAATAGCGAAATTCTGCATGTGCTGCTGAAGTGTCGGAACATCGACGCTGTCGAAGACCTCCTGAATGGCTGTTTTCAGGTCAGCAATGGTTTTAGGGTAATTGATCTACGTCTTGTCTTTAATACAGCGCCACAAAAGGGAGTCGCATGTGTTCAGATCCGAAGAATATGGTCACCAATCGAGGCCCATGCCAGTGGCCTCTGGGTACCCCAGAGCCAGAATGTGGTCCCCAAATTGCTCCTCCAGGATACAGCGTATCCTAATTCTCATCATGCCCATCGGCCAACCGGCAGTTTGAACGTCCTAACGCAGATCGTTCAGAAGTTATGATGACCATGTTTCATATAGTTCAATAATTGTCACCGTGCACCTACAGTATGTCAGTTACTTCCTGGAACTGCCGTGTAGTTTTGCCCTCTGCCGTGTAGTTTTTACGCATAGGTAGCTGCAATTTTGCAATTTTATGTTGATTGACTTAATTGACTCCACAATCGGCACTGTATTACTATTTTATTTTAAATGCGAATCGAGTATGCTAGCCTGAGTCTCCATGATCCGCTGGGAGATTGTCTTAGCCCGTGCAGAGCAGCAGCGGCGGGGCACCGCAGAAGTGAACGCTGCCAGCACACCGCTCGCAATTCCGCCCCCTGAGTGCCAGTGAGCGATGATGACGCAGCCTAGGCCTGTGAGATGCAGGTGTGACCGCCGGCATGTTTGATGTTCTCATTCCGCCTCCTGTATGGTGAACCCAGTGCTCGACCAACAGGTGTAACAGCGCTCATTGTTAATATCAGCAATTATGACGCGCCAGCGCCGTTTGCAGGTGCTCGGTGAAAGCGATTATCACTCAGGGCGCAGAAGAGCGCCAAAGTGAATCGCTCTGGTAAACCCCGCGTCGGACAGCGGGCAAGATTTATCGCTCGTAATAACAGCGGCAGGAGCACAGTGCTGATACGGCATGAGCCAACAGCTGGAGAACCAGTGCGGCAGAAAGAGCGGCACTTGCGCGAGTTGCAGGACTGTGTGAATGCCATTTTATTCGACAGCGCAGTTAAAGAGTTAGAAGAAGCAACTAGAGGCTAAGGATGAGAAATGGAACGTTAGGGATTTTTTTATTTTCCATTGTGTTTATCGTGTAAAAGTAGGATGAAGCAAACAGCTTGGTGGAATGACACAGTCAAGGCAGCCTGTAAAAGGAAAAAGAAGGCGTATCAAAAATGGCTACATACTAGAACTCAGGTAGACAGAGAAAGTTATGTTGAAGAAAGAAACAAAGCCAAACAGATAATTGCTGCATCCAAGAAGAAATCTTGGGAAGACTTTGGAAACAGGTTGGAGACTATGGGTCAAGCTGCTGGAAAACCATTCTGGAGTGTAGTTAGCAGTCTTCGAAAGGGAGGTAAGAAGGAAATGACAAGTATTTTGGACAGGTCAGGAAAACTGCTGGTGAATCCTGTGGATGCCTTGGGCAGATGGAGGGAATATTTTGAAGAGTTGCTCATTGTAGGTGAAAATACGATCAGTAATGTTTCAGATTTCGAGGTAGAATGGGATAAGAAAGATGATGGAAATAGGATCACATTTGAGGAAGTGGAGAAAATGGTCAATAGACTGCAGTGCAATAAAGCAGCTGGGGTGGATGAAATTAAGTCGGAATTCATCAAATACAGTGGAATGTCAGGTCTTAAATGGCTACACAGGATAATTGAAATGGCCTGGGAGTCGGGACAGGTTCCATCAAACTGGGCAAAAGCAGTAATCACACCAATCTTTAAACATGGAAACAGAAAAGATTGTAACAACTGCAGAGATATCTCTTTAATCAGCGTTGTGGGTAAAATCTTCTCAGGTGTTGTTGAAAGGAAAGTGCGAGTATTAGTTGAGGACCAATTGGATGAAAATCAGTGTGGCTTTAGACCTCTTAGAGGTTGTCAGGACCAGATCTTTAGCTTACGGCAAATAATGGAGAAGTGTTATGAGTGGAACAGGGAATTGTATCTATGCTTTATAGATCTAGATAAGGCATATGACCGGGTTCCTAGGAGGAAGTTATTGTCTGTTCTACGAGATTATGGACTAGGAGGCAAAGTTTTGCAAGCAATTAAATGTCTTTACATGGATAGTCAGGCAGCAGTTAGAGTTGACGGTAAATTGAGTTCATGGTTCAGAGCAGTTTCAGGGGTAAGACAAGGCTGCAACCTGTCTCCACTGTTGTTCATATTATTTATGGATCATATGTTGAAAACAATAGACTGGCTGGGTGAGATTAAGACATGTGAACACAAAATAAGTAGTCTCGCATACGCGTATGACTTAGTTACGATGGCAGATTCGATTGAAAGTTTGCAAAGTAATATTTCAGAGCTAAATCAGAAAAGTAAGGACTATGGTATGAAGATTAGCATCTCCAAAAAGAAAGTAATGTCAGTGGGAAAGAAACATAAACGGATTGAGTGCCAAATAGGAGGAACAAAGTTAGAACTGGTGGACGGTTTCAAGTACTGAGGATGCATAGTCTCACAGGATGGCCACATAGTGAAAGAACTGGAAGCGAGGTGTAGCAAAGCTAATGCAGTGAGCGCTCAGCTACGATCTACTCTCTTCTGCAAGAAGGAAGTCAGTACCAAGACTAAGTTATCTGTGCACCGTTCAATCCTTCGACCAACTTTGTTGTATGGGAGCGAAAGCTGGGTGGATTCAGGTTACCTTATCAACAAGGTTGAGGTTACGAATATGAAATTAGCTAGGATGATTGCAGGTACTAGTAGATGGGAACAATGGCAGGAGGGTGTCCACAATGAGGAAATCAAAGAAAAACTAGGAATGAACTCTATAGATGTAGCAGTCAGGGCGAACAGGCTTAGATGGTGGGGTCATGTTACACTCATGGGCGAAGCAAGGTTACCCAAGAGACTCATGGGTTCAGCAGTAGAGGGTAGGAGGAGTCGGGGCAGACCAAGGGGAAGGTACCTGGATTCGGTTAAGAATGATTTTGAAGTAATAGGTTTAACATCAGAAGAGGCACCAGTGTTAGCACTGAATAGGGGATCATGGAGGAATTTTATAAGGGGTACTATGCTCCAGACTGAACGCTGAAAGGCATAATCAGTCTTAAATGATGATGATGATGATGATGATGATGATGATGATGTGTTTATAGTTCGCCTTCCAGCTGTATGCCATTTTGAGTTGAACTGTGAACAGTGCGAGTAGGTCACGGGGTCTGTCTTGTGTTGTCGATACGAAATTTGTAAATACAAAAGACTGTATAGAAATGCAGGTCGACCTGTAGATGGCCGACGGGAGCTGTATGGGCTGGAAATGATCTTGTACGTAAGTAAATATAATCTACTGTTCATACGTGGTGTTTGATGACACCACTGCCAATAAATCAACGCCGGACGAAGTGGCCGTGCGGTTCTAGGCGCTGTAGTCTGGAACCGCGAGACCGCTACGGTCGCAGGTTCGAATCCTGCCTCGGGCATGGATGTGTGTGATGTCCTTAGGTTAGTTAGATTTAACTAGTTCTAAGTTCTAGGGGACTAATGACCTCAGAAGTTGAGTCCCATAGTGCTCAGAGCCATTTGAACCATTTTTGAATAAATCAACGTAAAAAGTAACTATTGTAAAATGTCTAAATGTAACCATCTGGAGTAACTTAAAATGGAACGGTCATATGAAACGACCTGTAGGAAAAGCAGAAGCCAAGGCGTAATTCATGAGAAAGATCTTACGCGAGTGTAATACAGCTATGAAAAAATCTACTTAAAAAATTGAGTAAAATTCTTTTGGGTTTTGCCCACATCATTGTGAAACACTTAAAACAACTGAAAATACCAACGTTTCAACTGTCTCTGCAGTGGTGAGCTTCAAAGCTGCTTACTACTGGATCCTGGTGATGGAATTACCCTACGTATTGTCCGCAGCTCGTGTTCTAGTGGTTAGAGTTGCTGCCTCTGGATCACGGGGTTCCCGGTTCGATTACAGGTTGGGTTGGGCATTTTCGCTGCCCGGGGACTGAGTGTTTGTGTTGTCCTCATTGTTTAATCATCATCATCATCATCATCATCATATTCGTTACTGTGGCTAGATTGGACTGCGTACAAATTTGACTGTATAAAAATTGGGACTTTGTACGGGCACTGATGACCACGCAGTTGAGCACCCCACAAACCAAACATCGTCATCACCAGCCCATGTACTGTCTTATTTCTGTTGTCAGGCAGCTACCGACGTCACATTCTCTGATGCCACTGGACAGTTCAGATGCCTGCAGCGGAGGGATTGGTGTAACGTAGGTCGGGCACTCGCAGAACGCAGCTGAGTCTGCTCAGCGCTACAGCTCTACTACCCACCACTACGCTATTCCTAGCAAGTGTGCGGGTGAGACGTCTGTACGCCGAAGGCAGCACACGCACCAAACTTAGGGAAGACGTGTTTGCAACTCTACGCGACCACTCCTAACACGCGAGCATTGCAGCATACTTCCATAATGATAATTTTATCTCTAGTGTTTATTTTCAACTTTTTATTTTTTCCCCAAAGAAATAACTTCACAACTTAATTCAGTAAGTGCATCAGCCAGTGAGAAGAGTTACAGAAAGCTCTACATACAGACATTTGATATGAAGTTGTGACGTTTATAAATTTTTACACATTTCTGTTTTAAAATACATATTATAGTTCGAACTATGATTCATGATACAAATATATGGCGCCAAAATCTATTACACTCCAACGTTGACAAGGACTTCGAAGAGAAAAAATAAATAAATAAATAAAATAAAATAAAAAAATTAATAAAAAATAAAATAAAACCTGGACTTTGGTGTGCAGCTGAGGATAATATAAGCCTTGTCCGGAATATCTGTTATCAAATGAGTTTCCGCTTGCTTTAAGACGCTTAATGTACTGAAATAATTGGTGATATTGACAAGAAAAGGTTTTGTCATTACTTTTCTTACGCTTAACTAATTTTTACCTAATACCCATGTTCAGTTCAGGCAGCATTCACTGTCGCTCATCAGAAGATAAGCGCATCATATTATCTTAGTTTGTGATGACATTCCAGTGAATACTTTTTCCAACTAATAATAGTGCAGTGATGTATTAAGCACTAAATACAGGGCGTCCCACATAAAACCGGTACACCTCAACATGTAACAATGAACAAACTAGGAAAGAATAGATAGTAGAAAATTAAAAAACATAAGAGATGTTGGAAGTGGTAGCCACGGGCATCCAGGAATCGCTGACTTTGTGTGGTGACGTTACCAGCAACAAGCTGCGATTCTCCAGGTCTGACGTTACTTTCTCTAGGAATGATCCGTTTACGGTCGTCTATTGTCAGAGGATTGTCAATATACACTTTGCCTTTTATTGTTCCCTATAAATAAAATTCACATGATGTTATGTACAGGGACCTTATGGACCAGAGGCCTCTACAGACAAGTCTGTCTTCATGGAACACGTTGATGATGTGAGCGATGCTCTGGCTTGATGTGTGAGCAGGTGTTCCGTGTTGTTGGAATACTGCATACGCCATCTCTGCGTCTGTTAATTGTACTAGAAAGATTCAAAGCTCTCTAGATACCTGGCACTGTTTCAAGTGTAATTGAAAAATGTGGGGCTAATAATGCACATGCCGCCGGGCGGTCTACGGCGCCTTGTCACGGTCCGCGAGGCTCTCCCCGTCGTAGGTTCGAGTTCTCCCTCGGGCATGGGTGTGTGTGTTGTCCTTAGCGTAAGTTAGTTTAAGATCGATTAAGTAGTGTGTAAGCCTAGGGACCGATGACCTTAGCAGTTTGGTCACATAGGAACTTACCATAAATTTCCAAAAAATGCACATGTCGGACAATGCCCACCAAGCACTTGTCTTCTCTGAGTGGAGAGCTTCTTCATGCAGAATATGTGAGTTGGCCAGCAATCAGTTCTACAATTATGGGAGGTTACGTAACGTGACAAATGAAACCAGGCCTCGCCTGCCGTGAAGAAAGGCAAGGGGTCCGAGTAACCGTCAGCAACTGATGTTAACAACCAGTTAAATAATGAACTTGTTTTTCCTCGTCCCCGAATTTCAACTCTTACACCACACTCACACTATAGGCTTTTAATTTGATATATTTTGGTATATGATTACACGATGTACGAGATACGCGAACCTGCTGCGATAACTTCCTTACCGACGTGTGGGGATTTCTCATAATGTCCTTTCGAATTCTATGTATAGTTTCAGGAGTCCTCACTTTCGGTCTCCTATTCTTCTGCACATTCTGAACGGATTCTACAGTCCTCCATTTCCCGTACAGATCTTGAATAGTCCTGGTCGTGGGGAGTTTTCTACCAGGATATTTCGCTTGAAAAAACTCTTTACATTCCTTGATGGAGCATGTCTTTGTGTAACACTTGAAACGTCCCCTTTGAAAAATTATGAATGGCAGTGCTGGAAAATCTCTTACGTTATTTGATTTTCAAACAGCTGAGAAAAACTGAAGGTACTCAGACATTTCTCTCTTTACTTATATTGATCATCACTAAACTGACACAATATTTTTAGCACAACGCAATCTGACTTTCAATAATTCCCACAAAAGAATGGCTCTGACTAACAATAACCTATATCTTTCATGAATCACTTACCTCACAACAATCTGCGTTACTCGAACTACTGCAGTAAGGCGAGCGCCAATATTGCCAGCTAAATAACAGATTATAACTACTGAAGGCACTAACTACTGATAGGCATAGTTAGCAAATGAAAGATTTTTATAGAGAACAAACAATGTATTTGCCTTAACAGTGTTCAAAAGTCATAAGACATATATCAGTTCATGGCATCCAGGCCGGCCGGACTGGCCGAGCTGATCTAGGCGCTACAGTCTGGAACCGCGCGACCGCTACGGTCACAGGTTCGAACCCTGCCTCGGGCATGGATGTGTGTGATGTCCTTAGGTTAGTTAGGTTTAAGTAGTTCTAAGTTCTAGGGGACTGATGACCTCAGAAGTTAAGTTCCATAGTGCTCAGAGCCATTTGAAACATTTTCTTGACATCCAGTCTTACAAATTTCCTTTTTCTGACGGACACACGTCCAGATCGTCCGCTCTCAAAACTCTGCCATCTCTCTCCCCAAATCCACCACTGCTGGCGGCTCACCTCAAACTGCCCAACGCTATGCGCTGTTCACATCCAACTGCCCACAATACACAAGCGAATATTGCAACAATGAGTCCAACCAGCCACAGACTGCACACAGCACAGTCAGTGATTTTCATACAGAGCGCTACGTAGTGTTACCAACATAAAACCTAAACAGCCTACTTATGCACTATACAATATCAATTCGCGGTTCTACTGCAAACTGTCCCACTTCTGTAGCAGCACAACAATACGAGCCTCTCGGTACAACTGGAGCACGAACACACAGCGGCACTCAACTTTCCGATAAAATACAGTGCAGCCAACTTTCGAGTCAGTGTTGCCATTTCACAAGCAATTCGACTACAGAAGACTAACCAGTACACGAGGCGTACGGGTTTCATGTCGGGCACCCTGTTTAATTTATCACAGTTGGTATAATTATTAAATTGTGACAAGCCGAGTGCCTCGCTCTAGCGGCGTCCGGCTGCAGCCTTCATTTTCCTGCTCCTCCTCGTCCCTCAGCCCCACTCGGCGCTGCACTGCGCTCGGAGCACTACGCAGCGGAGCGGCCGGAACGCTCGCGGTAGCGGAGTGCTGTTTGCGCAGGCCTTCCGTAGGCTGTAGATACACTGCTGGCCATTAAAATTGCTACAGCAAGAAGAAATGCAGATGATAAACGAGTATTCATTGGACAAATATATTATACTAGAACTGACATGTGATTACATTTTCAGGCGATTTGGGTGCATAGATCGAGAGAAATCAGTACCCAGAACAACCACCTCTGGCCTTAATAACGGCCTTGATACGCCTGGGCATTGAGTCAAGCAGAGCTTGGATGGCGTGTACAGGTACAGCTGCCCATGCAGGTTCAACACGATACCACAGTTCATCAAGAGTAGTAAGTGGCGCATTGTGACGAGCCAGTTGCTCGGCCACCATTGACCAGACGTTTTCAATTGCTGAGAGATTTGGAGAATGGGCTGGCCAGGACAGCAGACGAACGGTTTCTGTATCCAGAAAGGCCCGTACAGGACCTGCAACATGCAGCCGTGCATTATCCTGCTGAAATGTAGGGTTTCGCAGGGATCGAATGATGGGTAGAGCCACGGGTCGTAACACATCTGAAATGTAACGTCCACTGTTCAAAGTGCCGTCAATGCGGGAACAAGAGGTGACCGCGACGTGTAACCAATGGCACGCCATACCATCACGCCGGGTGATACGTCAGTATTGCGATGACGAATACACGCCTCCAATGTGCGTTCACCGCGATGTCGCCGAACACGGATGCGACCATCATGATGCTGTAAACACAACCTGGATTCATCCGAAAAAATAACGTTTTGCCATTCGTGCACCTAGGTTCGTCGTTGAGTACACATTGCAGGCGCTCCTGTCTGTGATGCAGCTTCAAGGGTAACCGCAGCCATGGTCTCCGAGCTGATAGTCCTCGAAATTTTCGTGCAGATGCTTGTTGTCTTCCAAGCGTCCCTATCTATTGACTCAGGGATCGAGACGTGGGTGCACGATCCGTTACAGCCATGCGGATAAGATGCCTGTCATCTCGACTGCTAGTGATACGAGGCCATTGGGATCCAGCACGGCGTTCCGTATTACCCTCCGGAACCCACCGATTCCATATTCTGCTAACAGTCCTTGTATCTCGACCAACGCGAGTAACAATGTCGCGATACGATAAACCGCAAACGCGATAGGCTACAATCCGACCTTTATCAAAGTCGGAAACGTGAAGGTACGCATTTCTCCTCCTTACAGGAGGCATCACAACAACGTTTCACCAGGCAACGCCGGTCGACTGCTGTTTTTTTATGATAAATCGGTTGGAAACTTTCCTCATGTCAGCACGTTGTAGGTGTTGCCACCGGCACCAACCCTGTGTGAATGCTCTGAAAAGCTAATCATTTGCATATCACAGCATCTTCTTCCTGTCGGTTAAATTTCGCGTCTGTAGCACGTCATCATCGAGGTGTAGCAATTTTAATGGCCAGTAGTGTATTTAATTTCAATATTCAAATGTTTTTTATTCCAGTCTTTGATCACAATATCAATTCATTAAACGATGACCAGTTTCAGTCCGTAATGACCATCCTCAAACCTTTTGTACAACATGTCCTAAAGTGATACTGCCACAATGGCATCGTCAAAACATATAAATATAATCAGCACAGCATTGTCACATAGATCTGAAATAAAGTGTAGAATAGGCCACATCGTCCACACAATCATTATTGCAAGGTCTGTGGATGGTCATTACGGACTGAAACTGGTCATCGCAAAAAAATTGATATTGTGATCAAAGACTGGAATAAAAAAACATTTGACAGTATTGGATCACTGTTTGTATACGCGACTATGTCGCAGCTGGTGGACCTGTAATATTAAGTGGGCGTGGAAATAGCACTGGGGTACTTACTTTATAGTTCACAATCATGTTTTAGGCACCAATTTGACGGGTACGCGTGCATTAGCTCGACATAACCAATAAACTTTTTGCATTCTTAACGGACTTTTTGCAGTCATTTTAAACGTTGATTTATATTGTGACGCTTTACAGGCATCACAGAACAATTTAGGCGTGGAAACTAATTAATCTGATGCTCAGTTGTGCCTTGTACCAAGAACGATATGTGGAACTTAATATGAATCAAGGCGTATTTTGGTGATGACAAGCAACAGGAGAGAAAGCGGCAGCTGATTTTATTTTGCATTTTGAAGTTCTGTGAAACAGTATGTAAAGGACAACTCAAGGTTCAAATAAATGGTTAAAATGGCTCTGAGCACTATGGGACTTAACTTCTGAGGTCATCAGTCCCCTAGAACTTAGAGCTACTTAAACCTAAGTAACCTAAGGACATCACACACATTCATGCCCGAGGCAGGATTCGAACCTGCGACCATTGCGGTCGCGCGGTTCCAGACTAGCGCCTAGAACCGCTCGGCTACTCCGGCTGGCGAACAACTCATCTCCACTAACTATGTATTTCTAATTCGTTAATTATGGCGTATTGTGAATGTTCGTTTTTAACTGCTTATGGAGAGCATTATTATAGGTGTTCTCGTACTCCATAGCGAATGCTATATAGTTTCCAGTGAAATTTACAAATGTGACTGATGAGACTGTCCATCTACAATCTTTTATAGTGAGGAATGGAAACCCAGTCGACAAATTTATTAAATGATGCAAATTTATGCAATTGAGGTGAAGATTAAGTATTTTTCAAGTCACACCCTTTGCGTAATTTTTTGACAAATAATTCTGGTCGTTCGGGTGCTTTTGAGCATGGTGCTGAAAATAATACAGCCGATGATATGATCCGACATCTCTGCTAAAATGCTAGTGCAGCAGTCTTTCCGAAGCAGATTGGAAATGCCTATTTCCGCTGTCGGTGGTGATTTTGAACACAACCTGTGTTGGTCTATTGGCCTGTTACAGGTCAGAATCAACATAACTAGTGTATGTTCTAGGTCTGTTGTTTAGTATGTGCTACCACAGGTATTATCCAAGAGTCGGTGCGGGAAATTTTCAGAATACCGTGTCTCGTAAACGACTCGTACAGGAATCCTGCATCAAACACCACTAACATTCTAATTTATCTGATTTCAGTTTGTTTATGTCAATAGGCATTGTTACATTTAAAAAGTATGTGTTTGCGCAAAAACTGCACTTTATTAGTACACTACTGACCATTAAAATTGCTACACCACGAAGATGAAGTGCTACACACTCGAAATTTAACTGAAAGGAAGCAGATACTGTCATATGCAAATGATTAGCTTTTCAGAGCATTCACACAAGGTTGGCGCCGGTGGCGACACCTACAACGCGCTGACATGAGTAAAGTTTCCAACCGATTTCTCATACACAAACAGCAGTTGACCGGTGTTGCCTGGTGAAACGTTGTTGTGATGTCTCGTGTAAGGAGTAGAAATGCGTAGTACCAAATTTCCGACTTTGATAAATTTCGGATTGTAGCCTTTCGCGATTACGGTTTATCGTATCGCGACATTACTGCTCGCGTTGGTCGAGATCCAATGACTTTTAGCAGAATATGGAATCGGTGGGTTCCGGAGGATAATACGGAACTCCGTGCTGGATCCCAACGGCCTCGTATCACTAGCAGTCGAGATGACAGACATCTTATCCGCATGGCTGTAACGGATCGTGCAGCCACGTGTCGATCCCTGAGTTAACAGATGGGGGCGTCTGCAAGACAACAACCATCTACACCAACAGTTCGACAACATTTGCAGCAGCACGGACTATCAGCTCGGAGACCATGGCTGCGGTTACCCCTGACGCTGCATCACAGACAGGAGCGCCTGCGATGTGTACTCAACGACGAACCTAGGTGCACGAATGGCAAAACGTCATTTTTTCGGATGAATCCAGGTTCTGTTTGCAGCATCATGATTGTCGCATCCGTGTTTGGCGACATCGAGGTGAACGCACATTGGAAGCGTGTATTCGTCATCGCCATACTGGCGTATCACCCGGCGTGATGGTATGGCGTGTCATTGGTTACACGTCTCGGTCACCTCTTGTTCGCATTGACTGCACTTTGAACAGTGGACGTTACATTTCAGATGTGTTACGACCCGTGGCTCTACCCTTCATTCGATCCTTGCGAAACCCTACATTTCAGCAGGATAATGCACGACCGCTTGTTGCAGGTCCTGTACGGGCCTTTCTGGATACAGAAAATGTTCGACTGCTGCCTGGCCAGCACATTCTCCAGATCTCTCACCAATTGGAAACGTCTGGTCAATGGTGGCCGAGCAACTGGTTCGTCACAATACGCCAGTCACTACTCGTGAGGAACTGTGGTATCGTGTTGAAGCTTCATGGCCAGCTGTACCTGTACGCGCCATCCAAGCTTTGTTTGACTTAATGCCCAGGCGTATCAAGGCCGCTATTACGGCCAGAGGTGGTTGTTCTGGGTACTAATTTCTCAGGATCTACACACCCAAACTGCGTGAAAATGTAATCACATGTCAGTTCTAGTATAATAGATTTGTACAATGAATACCCGTTTATCATCTGCATTTCTTCTTGGTGCAGCGATTTTAATGGCCAGTATCACATTACAATCTGTTGATTAGCTAACAATACGAGTCCCTGACTACCAATTCCTTCTGTGAATGCCACACATCAGTAGCACTTTCCATTTCTGCAAGATTTGCTGTGCAAGTTTTAGGTGGTTCACCCTGTATAGGCGTTTGAACAAAACAGTTTCGAGGCTCATGTTTAGCAACAGTGTTGGCTCGTAGCAGCAGTTCGCCTTGTTAGAGTAATTTACAAGACTCTGTATGTACAGGACGTGCAACGCATGTAATATACAGTGAAGCACCAAAGAAACTGGTATAGGTATGCGTATTCAAATTCAGAGATATGTGAACAGTCAGAATACGGCGCTGTGGTCGGAAACGCCTATATAAAACAACAAATGTCTAGCGCAGTTGTTAGATCGGTTACTACTGCTACAATGACAGGTTATGAAGAATTAACTGACTTTGCACGTAGTGTTATCGTAGAGCGATGGAACACTACATCTCCGAGGTAGCGATGGAGTGGGGATATTCCCGTACGACCATTTCACGACTGTACTGTAAATATCAGGAATCTGGTAAAACATCAAATTTAGAACATCGCTGCGGCTGGAAAAAGATGCGGCAATAACGGGACCAACGACGACTGAAGACAATCGTTCAGCGTGACAGAAATGCAACCCTTTCGCAAAATGGAGCAGATTTCAATGCTGGACCATCAACAAGTGTCAGCGTGTGACCCATTCAACGAAACATCATTGATATAGGGTTCCGGAGCCGAAGGCCCACTAGTGTACCTTTGATGATTGCACGACACAAAGCATTACTCCTCGCCTGGCTCCATCAACACCGAAATTAGACTCTTGAAGACTGGAAACATGTTGCCTCGGCGGACGAGTCTCGTTTCAAACTGTATCGAGCGGATGGACGTGTAAGGGTACGAAGATAACCTAGTGAATCCATGGATCCTGCGTGTCAGCAGGGGACTGTTCAAGCTGGTGGAGGCTCTGTAATGGTGTGGGGTGTGTGCAGTCGGAGTGATATGGGACTCCTGATACGTCTAGATACGACTCCGACAGGTGACACGTGCGTAAGCATCCTGTCTGATCACCTGCATTCATTCATGTCCATTGTGCTTTCCGAAGGACTTGGGCAATTCCAGCAAGTCATTGCGGCATCCCACAGTCCAGAATTACTAAAGACTGGCTCCAGGAACACTCTTCTGGGTTTCAACACTTCCGCTGGCCACCAAACTCCATGCACATTATTGAGCATATTTGGGATGCCTTGCAAAGTGCTTCCTCCCCTTCGTACTCTTACGGATTTATGGACGGCCCTGCAGGATTCATGGTGTCAGTTCCCTGCAGCATTACTTCAGACGTTAATCGAGTCCATGCCACTTCGTGTTGTAGGACTTCTGCGTGCTTGAATGGGGGTCCTTCACGATATTAGGTGTACCATTTTCTTTAGCTCTTCAGTGTATTGTGGGCATTGGAATATACGCAAATGAGACGTTGCATGGTGGAGATGTCACTTCGATGATCGGATTGATGCTACCCGTAAGAGTAGAACTAGTTCTCTTGCGGAGTCGCCAACGCAGAAAGCTCAAAGCACCGGTATGACGGTAGCGCAGCTGTGGCAATAACCGTCGCATGAATGTCGCCAGTGATTCCGCGAGTCGATAGGCGGGCTCGTAAACGCAACGCGACACTCGCAGGGCTGGCCGCTCTCGTTGAGACAGCATCACCGCCGGGTGTACGCTGCACATCGTGGATTGCTACTCCCGGCTCAGGAGAAAGGAAGGATGGCGTTTAACGTCTACTAATCCCAAGAGTGAGTAATAAAAGCGGAAGTGAATGAGCAGAATGTCGAGAAATACACGTTTATGTTAAGAATGGTGTAATGTGGGGTTATCTGGCAATGGATTGCTAAAAGCTGGAAATGGAGACCAAGGCTTCATTAAACACCTTTAAAAGATTGTAGATTGCAGTACTTGACAAAGAGATCACGAGCTTGCACAACGTTGACTGTCGTGGAGAGCTACATGAAACCAGTCCTTGGACTGAAGACAACCAACACAGAATATGAGCATGTGAACTTAGTTAACTCTGATATATATATATATATATATATATATATATATATATATATATATATATATATATATATATATCACAATGCATTCCATACGAAAAGTAAATAAAAACCAATGTTGTTCGACTTGTACTTTGACGAAACAATAAATGTAGTGAAATACAACATCAGAAGACGAGTAAGACTTCGAACTATGTACAGGTGTATTTTAAGGTGCTGTGAAATTATTTATGAAAATGTGGTTCTCAAGGTATGCAACAGGTATTACATGCTGTAAGATAATAAAAGGTGCCTTTTGCTAGAGTAGCCAGACTGTACAGTGTCTCAAGAAATACTTAAAGACCGTGATGCTACTGTAGACAAGAAGATTCTTGGGAACTTCAGATGTCTATTAAAACAAGACCAAGAGCAAGAAGTCCCTGACCATATATCTGACATGGAACCAAGATATTATGTGTTATCACAAATGCTTTGTGCTACTTGTCATGTCAGTCTACACAGCTGAATAATCCACCACAGTCATTCAACTAAGTGTAGAGGACGCAGCCAAGGACTCGGTGACACAGTTTAGGGAGAGATATCCAAACATAGGCTTTAGAAAACAAGATTACTGTTCAGAGAATTATTTTTGCTTTTCTTCTCCCTCTGGACACTTTCCCGTACCTACCAGAGAAGGTGGCCATTTATCATAGTTTCACTTGAGCTCACTTTTCTACGACAATAGGAGGATCAGAATAATAATACCATCGTTATTACGCTGCCCAGTATCTATGTAACCTGTTGACTCTCGTACCACAGAAATCAAGGGAGAGGATGTCGTTTGGCGGCCTGTATCCTCTTTCTAAAACACAACTGCGCACACGTTATAACAAAATTCTTTATTTACATGATCAGGAAGCTACTTATCTTTAAGGGGATCCTTGCGTTGTGGTACAAGCTCTTCCATAATGCCCACATTAGCCTCACTGCTGGTGAAGTACAAGTCCCGCTATGTGATGAATGACAGACACCAAACTGGGGTGCAAGGTCGTGCGTCAGCGACTGAGCAGTGTCTGAGGGACTGAGCTAGTGACTGAGACTTAGCTAGTGACTGAGACTCAGCTAGTGACTGTGCTAGTGACTGAGATTGATCTAGTAACTCAGACTGAAACCGAGACCCACCGGTCAGCAGTGGCGATCCAAATACTTGCGGTCGAGATGGCGTTGGCGGCGTGATGCTTGCTAGTCTTTCTTTGGCCTCTCTCCTGAGAGGCGTGCTAGATCCAGCGTCTACTATCGATCTTCTTGCTACATCTCTGCCGACCGGTGTGATGGCGATAGCTTACGCCAGCCCATTCCCTCCCCCCCCCCCCCCCAAAAAAAATGCCACTCCATTGTTGTGTAGGGAAGATGCGAATGACAATGGGGAATGATGCAGTACGCTGGATGTAGAGATGAGCCGTGAGCTGTGACTGTGGAAGAGGCTCACTACCGACCATAGCCCGCCATATGGCTTGTAAGGCAACAGGAACATCCTGTGGTAAATTGCTGCCAGGGCACACGTTCCAATCTGAGGGCCTGCCCTGAGGCCATGACGGCGGCCATGTCGGCGATGTCGGGTCCAGGTCCATCGGGTCGGCAAGAGGGGACAGCGTGGGGAAGGGCTCATCGTCCATACGGTCCATCGGCTACTCCTGATGTGCCCTGGCTGCACCACAGGATGGCTGCGAAGGCCGCGTGGTCCTGTGAGGCCGTGAATGTGGGGTAAGAAAGCAACAAAATCACGGGGTAAATGAAACGCAAGAATTTGCTTCTGGTGGCGGCGCTGCAAACCATAGAGGCCTGCAGTTATGTACATAAAAGAGCGCTCACGGTCGCCATAAACCCTGAAAAGAACAAGATCGCACGGCGCGAAGGGATACTTGAGGACCATCGGCGGCCCCGGATGCTGCTGTGGCTTTAGCAAGTGTAGTAGCGTCCTATGGCGGCGTCCACGCAGCAGGTCTGCCGGTGATGGTCCATATCGTGGGAGGAAGCGAGAGGAGGCTAAAAAGAATTGCAGCGCCTGTTCCCGTTTGTGGATAGTGGGGAGCTTGGCCAACTGTTGCTTAGAAGTACGTACTAAGCGTTCTGCATCTCTGTTGGACTGTGGGTGAAACGGATCACTTGTTAGATGATGAATGCCATTTCGTTCACAAAACTGTTCAAAATCACGTAAAATGAACTGTGGTCCGTTGTCCGACACAAGTATTTCTGGGAAACCTTCTATGCAAAATATGGAGGACAACGTCTGAATGGTGCTACGTGATGTGGTGGAGTTCATAGGCACCGCAAATGGAAACATGCTAAAGGAGTTTACCATAGTGAGCCAACGCATGTTCCAAAATGAGACTCCTGCGAAGTCTTTGTGCACTGGTTGCTATGGCTATTGAGTCTTAGGCCAAGCTGAGAATGTCTGCAACGTCATCTATTCAATACGGGCGTCCATACAAATAGTGATGGAATTTTGTCACACCATACACAATAGCGAGAGCCTCTTTTTCTGGGGAATGGGCACTAAATCTAACTACTTTGAGGCAAAAGCAATAGATCTGTCCTGTTCTCCGATTCTGTGCGAAGGCACAGCACCGATTACGTAGGAAGAAGCGTCGACGTGCAGAACTACCTGCTTGGCAGGGTCAAAATTTACTTAACATCTGTCACCAAGCGAAGAATTTCTGAGTTTCTTAAATGCGTCTCGACAATCTCTAGTCCGCACAAAAGTTACATATTGCGACGCAAACGATGCAATGGAGTAGCGATCTGAGTGGCATTCGGTGTGAACCGAATGTAGTGTGTCATCTTAGCTGGTACTGACTGCAGTTCAGACACATTGCAAGGAACAGGCAGGTGATGCATTGCCAGCAGATGAGATTTCTGGGGTGCACGCCCTGACTGTTTATCACAGGACCTAAGTACAGTAGCTCAGTTTGAAAAATATCACACTTTTCTTGAGTCCTGCTTCTGACAACAATCGAAACAGAATACGCAAATTGGCAATGTGTTCTTCTGGTGAGTGAGATGCGATAAGAATATCTTCAATGTGGTTTGAACAAAATGGCACTTTTGCAGTCAGCTGTTCCAAGTAACGTTGAAAAATGTTGGGATGCCGAAGGGCAAACGCAAATACTTGAACAGTCCTAAGTGTGTATTTGCAACAAACACTTCCTGTGATTCTTCATCCAATGGCATTTGTAAGTAGGCGTCACGCAAATCTGTCTCAGAAAAGGAACGTCCTTCACCAAGCCTGTCTATGAATTCCTCAGAGCGAGGTAACGGATAAGTATCAATTGCAGTCTGTGGGTTGGCTGTAAACTTGAAGTCAACACAAATGCGAATACGACGAGAAGGCTTGGGCAACAAAACGAGAGGACGTGGCTATTAACTAGCTTGAATAGGAGCAATTAAACAATTATCTCGCAATTCTTTAAATTCCCTGGTTACTTATTCTCTTAAAGCAATTCGAACGGGGCGGGCCTTGAAACACTGAGGCAGTGCATTGTCTTTCAGTGTAAAATGCTCTACAAAGTTATTAGCTTTTCCCATTTCTTCGGAAAAATGGTCAGGAATTTCTTTAAGCAAGCTAGTGTCATTGTATTTTGGTGCAACAGCCGATACTGATAGTACATTGTCTTGGACGCTAAGGCCAAACATATCAAAGGCATCTAAACTGAATATGTTCTCATTGCTCTTGATTCAAACACTGTAAAATTCACTGTCCTAGTATGAGATTTGAAAGTGGCAGGCAAACTACAGTGTCCAAGCACTGGAATTTCCTGTCCATTGTAGGCAGTGTGATGCTTGCTAGATTTAGAAACGCTTGTTGAGCCTAACTGTTCGCACATGGCACGATTAAGTAAAATTACTAAGGCACAGGTGTCTAACTGCTCCCCTCCTGGAGTACATGCAAGAACACAACAACAATTGAGCAAATAGAAATGAGCACCCCTGCAATCTAAAACACAAGAGAAGCCAGCAAAATCTTCAGTCTAGTTGATTAACTTCGATCGCCGCTCAGTTACCCTAGTCGCCAGTGTAGTGTCTTCGTCGGCCCTGTAGTGTCTTCGTCGCCGCTGTAGAGTCGTGTTGTGTGATGTCCTTAGGTTAGCTAAGTTTAAGTAGTTCTAAGTTCTAGGGGACTGATGACCATAGACGTTAAGTCCCATAGTGCTCTGAGCCATTTGAACCATTTTTTTTTTTTTTTTTTTTTTTTTGTTGAGTCGTGTACCATAGGAATCAAGGGAGAGAATGTTGTTTGGTGGCCGCTGTCCTCTTTTTACAACACAACTGGGCACATGTATTAAAAGGGTTCTTTATTTACATGAACAGCAAAATACTCATCTTTAAGGGAGTCCATGTGTTGTGGTACAAGCTCTTCCATAATAGCCCACTTAGTCTCACTGGTGGTGAAGTACAAGTCCTGCTATGCAGTGAATGACAGACGTCAAACTGGAGTGCCAGATGATGCATCAGTGACTGAGCTAGTGAGTGAGTGTCTGAGCAAGTGACTGAGACCGAGCTAGTGACTGAGTTAGTGATGGTGCTAGTCACTGAGACTGAGCTAGTAACTGAGACTGAGACCCTCTGGTCAGCGGCGGCTATCTAAATACTTGCAGTGGAGAGGGAGCTGGCGGCGTGTTGCTTGTTAGTCTGTCTTTGGCCTCTCTCCTGATAGGTGTGCTTGATCCAGCGCCTACTATTGATCTTCTTGCTATATCTTTGCCGACCGGTGTACTGGCGACAGTTTACGCCAGCACATGACCAGCTGTCAAAAGACTGAATAACGACCTCTTCCAGCGCAGATAGGAACGACCTCTTCCAGCGCAGATAGCTGTGAGATGCTGAGGATGAGAGTCAGTGAGTTCCTGGAAGACGTTGACAGTGATGTGGAGACATGCCGACTCCAGTGCTGTGGACAGCTGCTCTAGATTTCTCAGCTGAGAATCCTTATCGCGAACAGCCCCATCGAGATGGTCTCACAGTTTTCAGACTGGGTTTTAATTAGGGGAGTTTGGTGGCCAGGGGAGTACTTGATGCTTTTCGAACCAAGTACGTACACTGCAAGCTGTGTAAGACGTTACATTCTTCTGCTGGTACACGCAATCGTGCTGAGGAAAAACGAACTGTAACGTTACATGCGTACTTGTGTTGATCCATGGTGCCTACCAGAATAGCGATATCACACAGGGAACGCCACGAAAACATTCCACACACCATAATGCTCCCTCTTCCCGCCTGGACCCTTCCTGTGATTGTTGCAGGGTGTTTGTTTCATACGTTTCACGTCGTATACGCCAACGAATCCGATTGAGCATCAGACTGTTTGATCTGAAAAGCCACTTGTCACTCAGTGCACGTCAAGCTGCGATACTGGCGTGCAAATTCCAGTCGACAATGGGCAGTGATCAGCGTGGGTGCGTGAAGCAGCCGCCTGCTGCGGAGAGCCATATGTTGCAACGTTCGCTGAACAGTCGTTGAGGAAGCACTGTTGGTAGTCCTCTGGTGTATCTAGGTGGTCAGTTGCTCAACAGTTACACATCTGTTCGTCTGTACACATCTCGTCGTTCACCCCTGTCATCTATGGCCGATGGTGCTTCGGCGGTGGTTTTGGACAGCGCCGTTTTGCCGTGCACGGTATACTTAACCACGGCGGCGCGCGAACAGTTTACCGACTTAGCCGCTGCGGAAATGCTACCACCTTTGGTCCGAAGGCCGACGTTCATGCCCGTTTGGACGTCAGATAAATCGCTCCCTGTTCGCATTACGATAATGACTGCATTGTGTACCGCGTCCCCCCGTCGCGATTCATATACCCTCCACAGTGAGGGCTTCCACCTGGCGCAGGTAAGTGGTTATTGCACATTGACGTCAAACTTAGGCGGTGATCGCATTAATGTGTAGCTACGGAACGTATACAGTGAGCCGTGCAGGGCTCGCGTTTATCCCATTTATTGTTTGTCATTTTCTATTACGATACTGCCGCCTCGTTTTCTTATTCCATTTACTGGCGTCACTAACTTCCTGCCTTACTTGCCAGTGAGCGGCAGTAGCAGCGCTTATCGATAAGTGCACTTGCGTACCATCTCTGCACCGACCAAAAATGGCTCTGAGCACTATGGGACTTAACATCTGTGGTCATCAGTCGCCTAGAACATAGAACTACTTAAACCTAACTAACCTAAGGACATCACACACATCCATGCTCGAGGCAGGATTCGAACCTGCGCCGTAGCGGACAAGCGGTTCCAGACTGAAGCGCCTAGAACCGCTCGGCCACACCGGCCAGCTCTGGAGCGACCGATAGTATTTCCGGGTCGTCGTGTGTCTGGCGGTGAGTTGGAGACGGACCAGCAGTGTAGTCGGGACGCAGCAGCAGTGAAGTCAGGGACGCAGCGCCAGTGAGGCGCGGACAGCCAGTGCTCGACGACCGCTGGCGACACACACGAACTGTCCGACGGAGGGAGATTGGAGCGGGACGACCGTCGGTTGGTCGTTCGGTTGGTCGTCTCATCGGCCGACGTATATCTTGTCCTTCACCGTTTCCGGGCCTGGGCCGGTTGGCGTGGAGCAGCGAGGAAACCTCCGTGGCGCGTGTCTGGCCGGGGCCTGGCTACGTCCACGCGTGGTCGGAGTGTGAGGGGCTGTTCCCATTGCTACGAGGTCCGTGGCTCACCGATCCCGGACACGAAAGATAAGTTATCCTGTCACTTGGTCCGTTGACTATCGGTCGGTTGGGTTGTCGTCGGATCGTGAATGGTTGGCCCGACTGCCTGTGTCATCTAAGCTAGCGTTAGTGTTTGAATTCCAGGCCGACCCTCCAACATCTGAGCGCCCTTGGGTGTACTGCCTTTTTTTAAATTTGTTCCTATTGTTTGTACTTGCATGGCTTCAAGCCGATTTTTTTAAAATTGAGGCTGTTTTTTCCGTAAGATTCTTTAGGCCTTCAGCCTAATTTAAAGAGCTGTTTCACGTAAGACCTTTGGCATTTTAAAGGTTTTAATGCTGTTGAATTTTACGTTTTGGGCTTTCAGCCGATTTTGAGTTTGTGTTGTTTTGCTCTTAAGGCCTTCAGCCTAAATTAAAGAGTTTTTTTCACGTAAGGCCTTTGGTATTTAAAAAAGTTAATGTTATGGAGTTTTAAGTGTTAGGCCTTCAGCCGATATAAATTTAATCTGTTTGCTCTTGAAGTGTCTGATTCTTTGGGCCTTCAGCCTAACTAAAAAACTGTTTTAAGACAAGGCTTTGCCTTTTAAAATTCTGTTTTGGTTGTTTTTTGCCTAATTAAGAACTGTTGTACGTAAGGCCTTTCTTTTTTTTTTACATTAATGTTATTTAGTCTTAAGTGTTGGGCTTATAGCCGATTTTGAATTCAAATTGTTTGCACTGAAAATCTCAGATTCTTTGGGCCTTCAGCCTAAATAAAGAACTCTTGTAAGATAAGGCTTGCCTTTTAAATTTCTGATTATGCTTGTGTTTTACGTTCTTGGCCTACAGCCATTTTTAAATTAAAGTGCCTTTCAGCCGGTAATTAAGTCCTAAAGATAAAGCTGTGTGTTTTTTTTAAATGTTTTGCCTCTTGTATTGTTTGATCAAATAATAAAGTTGTATGTTAGAGTGTAACTGACAGCCCCTTATTTTGGCCCCTTTCCACAATTTAAACTACCTGTCCTGTCCCGCGAATAAGCTGGCCGTATCATACAGTTCATACGGATACAAGAGTATTTCATACGTTTATCTGCGACGTGAGAGAAAGACAGCATTTTCCTTACGGTGGGCACCTTAGCCTTTCCCCAAATACTTGCGTGGAGGAATCTACATTGTCGGACAAAAACTTGCAAGGTCCTCGCAAGCGCCCGTAAACAGGGTCGGCTATAACAGCAAGTGCCTACTGAGTGCCGGGCACAGGCGCGACTCTTGCCGTCCGGATTTCTCTCGTCACGCTACGCTGTGCGCGAGAGCTCTTTAAGCGCCGCGGCCTCTGTCTGGACGGAGAAACACGCAGAGAGGGAGCTCCCAGACTGTGTGACCCGGCGCGCCCCCGCGTTCCGCCTGGGCTCGGGTCACACACAGGTCGTGCGATGCCTCCGTCCGCTCTCCTCTGCAGCCATGCCACAGGTTAAGTGCGCAGGTGGACTCGTTACCAGGAACAGACACGCGGGAAGCTGGAGGCGGAGAGCTACCAGTTGCCGGCTTCGGTGGCCGAGCGGTTCTAGGCGCTTCAGTCCGGGGCCGCACCACTGCTACGGTCGCAGGTTCGAATCCTGCCTCGGGCATGGATGTGTGTGATGTCCGTAGGTTAGTTAGGTTTAAGTAGTTCTAAGTCTAGGGGACTGATGACCTCAGATGTTAAGTCTCATAGTGCTCAGAGCCATTTGAATCATTTGAGAGCTACCAGTTGTGTACAGGAAGGTCCTGCTAGCTTGTTACCCCTTCCGCTTTGTGGACAGGGGTTTGGCCTTTTTTCGAAATTACAGATCACGTGACTAGAATCCATGGGACACATGGAAAAAAATAAAAAAGAGCACCGCGAAGGAATCATCTGCCAGCCACTTTTTTTGCAATGCTAGTTATTTACTTAAATAGGGCCGTTACCCGATTCGAACCGAATGATTCATCTTTAGACGGCTAGATCACGTTAAGATACATTTTACATTAGCTTTTACTCTTTGTTTTCCCAAATGATGAAATTTCCTTGTGGTGGTGGTGTCATACAGCCAAAACAAGATGTGAGACACTGTCTTTTTAACTGTAATTGTGCCTCACAACAACTTTAAATCTTCATTAGAATAATTTGTCTACATCATTTAAAATCGTTGTGAGGCACAGTTACTGTTAAAAAGACATTGCCTGACATCTTGTTTGGGTTGTATAACACCACCACCACAAGGAAATTTCATCATCTGGGAAAACAAAGAATAAAAGCTAACGTAACATGTGTCTTAACATGAACTAGCCGTCTGAAGATGAAGCTTTTGCTTCGAAACCGGTGTTGTTCTTTGGTCTTCAGTCCAGACACTGGTTTGATGCAGCTCTCCATGCTATTCTATCCTGTGCAAGTTTCTTCGTCTCCCAGTACCTACTGCAACCTACATCCTTCTGAATCTGTTTAGTGTATTCATCTCTTGGTCTCCCTCTACGATTTTACCCTCCACGCCGCCCTCCAGTACTAAATTGGTGATCCCTTGATGCCTCAGAACGTGCCCTACCAAGCGATCCCTTCTTCTCGTCAAGTTGTGCCTAAATTTCTCTTCTCCCCAATTCTGTTCAATACCTCCTCATTAGTTATGTGGTCTGCCCATCTAATCTGCAGCATTCTTCTGCAGCACAACACTTCGAAAGCTTCTATTCTCTTCTTGTCTAAGCTTCCATACATGTCTACACTCCATACAAATCCTTTCTAAAACGACTTCCTGACACTTAAATCTATACTTGATGTTAACAAATTTCTCTTCTTCAGAAACGCTTTCCTTGCCATTGCCAGTCTACATTTTATATCCTTTCTACTTCGACCATCATCAGTTATTTTGCTCCCCAAATAACAAAACCATTTACTACTTTAAGCGTCTCATTTCCTAATCTAATTCCTTCAGCATCACCCGATTTAATTCGACTACATTCCATTATCCTCGTTTTGCTTTTGTTGTTGTTCATCTTATATCCTCCTTTCAAGACACTGTCAATTCCGTTCAGCTGCTCTTCCAGGTCCTTTGCTGTCTCTGACAGAATTACAATGTCACCGGCAAACCTCAAACTTTTTATTTCTTCTCCATGGATTTTAATTCCTACTCCGAATTTTTCTTTTGTTTCCTTTACTGCTTGCGCAATATACAGACTGAATAACGTCGGGGATAGGGAGCTTTCTGACCGTGGTATTTCCGATCCTTTTGTTGCAGCCGCAGGTTCCGTGGGGACTTCAGGCCTAGCAGTTTTTCAGCGTTGGTTTTCCGAACAGAGCCTCCCCCGGTCATGATTTGCGATAGTCATTCACCAGCACCGGATGTCCTGTCACTGTCTGTCAGGAGCCACCCTCGCCGAAACCCTTAGTTACCGTATAGTTTCGTAGACCAAAGGTGCACACTGTGACAAATGCAGTCACAACAACGAAAGGGAAACCATGTCTTCCGAAGGACTGCCATCGCTACCGGGTGCGCAGAAAATGTGATGAGTATATTAACTGATTGTGCGTGCATTACGAATGGAGTAACTGCCGAGACCGTTTAAAAATGGCAAATAATAGAATCATAACTGTACAGGAGCGTTCTTACCCACCTGACGAAGTATAAGCACAGGTTAAGAAAGGAATACAGAACTGTTTGAAAAAGATTCCACGAAGTCTATTTTCCAGATTTTTAAAGAGAAATTTCAATCTTTAAAAGATAACACTTTAGATTTCGTCAAAGTTATGGCAAATTGTGAGAACGCCAGGAGAAACTCTTGACACGGTCCAGAACCGTGGCACTCTTTCGCAGAATCAGGTCTGCGCTGATGTTTTGAAATTAACTGGGGGTAATAGCTCTCCGAAGACTGGCAGTAGGTCTCTTCCTGACAAAGGAGTTCTGGTGTTCGGTTGTGAAGAAGTGGAGAAAATCCTGTTCGAAAATGGAAATGTTCTTATGGATAGGACATTCTACAATTGTTCGAAACAGTTCAAACAAATGTACACCAGATACGCTGATACTGGAACCATAGGAAAAGAGACGAAGGTAGTTCCTTTTTTATTTACTTTAGCCCCAGACAGAAAACATATGAAAGATTTTTTCTGGACTGAACAAATTAAAATATTTGGGTGGTCGGCGAAAACTGTAGTATTAGACTGAAATTGCTACAACTGAAGCTATGAAAATAGCATTACCCGAAATATCCCTCTCCGATTGCTGTTCCTACTTCAACCAATATCTGCGGAAGAAAATGCAGAGAAGAAGTCGATTGTTTCGCCCCATTTATGCTGCAGTGGCACATCTTCTGCCGGTGTTCATGAAGCGTGGATGGTGATAACGGAGGAAATGCCCAGTCGGAAAAGGTCAGGAAATTCACAGATTATATGGTCAATCAATGAATAGAACTTTCTAGTATACGAAAAGAAATGTGGAATCTTTCTAACCAGTGGCAGAGGACCACGAATACTGTTGAAGATTCAAATAGGAAACTAAACTCGTCAACGAAACAAAAACTTCCAAACATGTACTTTCTGAAAAATAAGATGAAGTAGAAAGCCGTAAATTCTAAATTTGAATTTACAGAAAGATTCTATTGGACTGGCTCTTCAAAAACAATAAAAGATATATAGATATTGACAAAAGGTTAAAAGATAGAGTGATATATAACAACAAGGAGGATTTAAAAAGATGTTTAAAATCTTTGGATTTCTTACAAAAAATTGAATGAGATATTAAAAATCATGTAATAAGACAAGAAGTTTAATCATTTGTTGCAGTGCCGTTATAGAAAGAAAAATATGTAGAAGTAAAAATATAAATAAAAAGATAAAAATTTATCTATGCCTATTTACTGTCAGCTAAGACCGTCGTAAGCCTGGATAAAATATGGAAGGGCGTTCCTACAACAATACGGTCGGCAGGGGCTCCCCCAGAGTTAAGGCTTCCTTTGAAGGTCGGAAAACCCATGGAAAAAATATCTGTGGTGGAAACACCACGTTGACGTCACTAGTCGAAAATCGAGGCCAACGAGAAAGACAGGCCGCGCCACGTACGTCACACAGAGGATGTCACGTGACCGACAGCGTCCTAACATCTTGTCACTTCAGAACAGATAGCACCTCTGTCTAAAATGCGTCCGTGAAAGTTTTATATGAATTAAAGTTGTGCTGGGAACACATATGCTGGATTTCTGAATAATGGTAAACTTCGATGCAAGATATACTTGGAAACCTGGCAATCAAGAACACAGTTGTAGGCATACGTATTTAATAGCTGAAAAACAGCAGGTCTGGCATGACAAATAAAACACATGCATCCCAATTGAGAGTTTATTGAATTTGTTTGCTTAATAACCAAGCACAGTTTACGTCTAGATGTATGTGGTTTTAGACATTTTTTGCTTGTGGTTCATTTTTGTCTCCAGTAACCGGTAAAGTAATTACACCACACAATAATTGCATGAACGAAATGAAAGAATGTGATCAGAATTTTTTCTAAAGTGCAGTTACACACAACTAATTTTCGAAAGGCTCTCACATAGAATTCCATTCATAACATTATTTGTAAGTGTATGAACATTTCTAACAGACAGCGAAATATTCAAATCACAGTGATCGAAACAATTAAAAGATAGACGTGTCATAGGCATTTCCGTTCTAGATTACATTCACGCAAGGCGCAGAGAAATATAGGTAGACCGCCTTTGCTTTCAGTAGGTCTGTTTTCCTCACACGAAAGAAAATGCCAGCAGCCGATATTTTTCCTGATAATTTCGCCGATTTTTCTCCAAGTTGTTTCATTTTTAATGAGTGAAAACTTAATTACAGAAGATGCTCATCTCTACAGAATGATTTCGACGAAGTTGTGCATTACGCCACAGTTTTGACAAGACTTGAAGGGCGATCACCTGAACGTAATAGATGTACCTTATTTCCTGTTTTGCACAAATGCCACGTTGCTTCTACGAGGCATAATAAAATTGCTTCTATTAAATACTTTAAGACAGGAATTATTACGTTCTTGGATTTGAACAAACCTGATGTATCCAACTGTCAGAAGCAAATTCTCACCATGTTTTTCTTGCATATTTTATTCATCGCAATTAGAAAAAGGCGCTAATGAGGAAGAGGTTTCCTCGAAACAGGTTGTGCAAAATATGGTAACTTTTAACATATTTTTGCAGTTGTTTGGCGGTCAGTTCTACCAAAAACAAAAATCTCACCTGTAGTTTGACAAGAACTTGTCACTTACGTGTCTCTTGAGGAAGTCAGTGTTGATGCAGATATTATGTTTATGGAATAAGGGCTATTAGGTCTTTTGGAAGAACTGATACATCTTTTCAGTATTCTCCACAACGGAAAAATTTTTACTTGGAGTACTGACTGTGTAGTAATATTTAATAGACATTCACAAGGGTATGAAGTCAAAAAACTACACTCTGTCTATATATATTGGTTTGTGTCTGAAGATGACACTAAAAAAGGCATAATCTAAGTTCTGTATTTTTTTCCATTTCATGCTCACTGTATATTCTAAGTAGTTCCAATATAAAATTGAACATTTACCATCTTGGATTACCACTTTACTTCTCTACAAGCCCCCTAACTGTCAAGCAGCACCTACATTTACAAATAGAAGGAACTGATGGAGAAGGAACTGAATAAAAAGAAATTAATTTACAAATTGGAAGGACAATTTCAATTTATAAGGGGCCCTGTATCCAGGACAGTAGTATTTAAAACTTCTTTGAATGTACCCACATCTGCAACACCTGAGATAAACTATCATCAAACAGTGTACTACAGGTAATTTCCATAAATCAGCAACAAGCACTTGTTGATAAACATTAAAATTTATTTAGGTTTATGCTTTCTGTACAACACGAATTTATGCCAAGGTCTCTCTGTCCTAATAACACCCCCCCCCCCCCCCCACACACACAGACTTGAATATACCAAGAATAAACATCAGTAGATGTTTTTCAATTTTCACTTCATTCCTAACTGAAGTGTAGTATAGCAAGAATCAGGTATCAAGACAATAATGAACAAGAACAAACATTTCACATACATAATTTACTTTAACAAATTTGTAATGCTTTTAAATACAGACATTTTCATTATTCATAACAGTTGATATTAATTGAGATAAGATAATAGGATGGTAGGTTAGTTCATAAACATTAGGCAGGTAAATTCGTGGCATGTTTTAAACTCACTACAGTAGTGTGATAAATTTGTAAATATAATTTTACACCTTACTGTGAGCTTTCATGTTTCCAATAAAAGTGGCCCTATTTGCCCCTTTGAAAGTTTTAATGAAACTAGATGTTCCAACTTATTGGTGCTATACATTTCATGGCAATACGATACTGTCTTAGGTCAATTTATTATTGATTTAATGATACTATTCTCAAAAATTTAGAGGCAGTTTACACTCCTAATAAATTCTTTACATGCATTGTAGAAAATATGACAGAATTAGCCAAATGATCATAAAATCTGTTTCTGCCATGGATGTGACACCAAGAAAAACAAAAACGTTTCTTAAATCAGACTAAATGCCTGACTATATAAAAGAAATTAGACACAAAGTTCTCTGAAAATGCGTTACAACCATATTTGCAGTATCACTACTTTATCAAACAATATTTGCAGTAGAATTTGCTTTCTCATGCTGTATATATATAGACATGCAATCTGAGGTATAGATGCCAAGTGTGGAGACAAAGAAGCATTTGTACCAAGATTTATTTTCTGCTCCACTCTATGTATGCTCCCTCATAATGACGCATCTGTGTTCAATGTAATTTTAATGTAAACAAACCAGCCACAGAAACAACATATGTATATGCATTAATACATTATGTATTTGTAGATTATCTGTGCAATGTATGCAGTCTGAACAAAAATAAAGAAATGAAAACTCAAGCAATCAAGTGGGCTACTAGTGTGTCCTGTTGCACTTTTCATTATCTGTAAAGCATGAATAGACACAAAAAATATAATGGCAGGAATTGACTCTGTTACATTCAGTTTCCTACTATGTGAAATTAACTGAATGGGAGGGTGGAGATGTTAGAATGACAAAATAAAAAAATAAACATATTTCACAGAAGAAATAAACAAATTCCTGACAATCCATGGTGTTGCCATGGCATTATCTATAAGTTACTGAAAACATCATCCTCAACAACATCAGAAGCTGTGGCATCACCATCAGCAGCAGTAACAACATCAAGTTTTGAAGGATGAGACGTCAGTAGAAGCAACATTGTGTAGTACTGTCAGGAAATGGAAAATCATGCCTGTTCTTCATCCAAAGGATTTTTTAGTCAAGGACAAAAAGAGAGAGAAACCTTCAAGGTAAGGTTTCTTAATCCTCCACCAAAATATTCTGTCCATGAGAAATAAAGTCCATCAACTACAAGTGGAACTACAGACTATAGACAACTCACTCGTTTAAATCACAGAAGATTGATGTAGCACACCTTAAATAAGTCCTAATGGTTTAAACTCTTATAATCTAGCATTTCAGTATAGCAGAGCCTTTATGTGGGATGGTAGGTCATGCATGTATGTTAAGGAAGGCGTTATGTATGAAGTCAAAAATGACATTATTTCATTAAGTGAAGAAAATCATATAGAAATATCAGCCATAAACATATGGGACACACATATGTTCCAAAGCCTAACCATATTATATATCCATTGTTCTACTAGCAGTGATATGGAAATTTTCATCACAAAACTGAACCATCTGGGAGGTAAATGAGCAGAATATAGAAACAACTACAACTACAACAAAGGGTTATACATATTATATTAAACAGTAACTAGAGAGCTCACTGCAGAGTGCTGTTTAAAAACTTGGGTATCCTGACCGTTCTATGTGAATACAATTTTCAGACAGCGAGATACATAAATAAATATATTGACCAGTACCCAACCAACAGTTGCTTTCACAAACATGGAACCACATCTGGCCACTATTTACACCTCCATAGGAAAAACAAAGTAAAAATCAAAAATAGTGTGCTACATAATGAAATAAAATTGTACAATAAGAACAGTGAGATATCTGTGAATCTTGATAACATGAGAAAGTACAAAAAAGGAAATGGTATCTTCGTAGAGAGCTTCAAACTTATGTGTCAGTCTTAAGCTTCTTCACTTTCCTTGAATCTACTTTGAACTTACTTGCCTTATCATTATGCATTTTCTCAAAATTGTTAATGAGTATCCTGTTTGCACAGAGAGATACATATTCCAGTTTGCTTAACAATGTGTTGTAAAGCACACATTCAGCATTATCCACTGCTTTCACTAGTTTTGACATGCATATCTGCTGAGAAATGGAAAGCTGTTTGCCACATGACATAAATTGCTGAATAAAGTCATTCGCAAGCAGAGAGACTGTATGCAACACTATTCCAACTGTGATCACTACTGTCTCTGTAGGCAAAGTCATTTTACCCCTGTCCAGTTCCTTCAGAAAATTGTAAGAAGAATTTACCTCAACTTCTTTGTTCAGCTGCAACCATTCAGTACATTTGTCACACTTAGATTTCTGAAGGGCTTTCCTAGCTGCTTAACCTCCTATGTATGTCAAAATTGGTAACATGTTAGGTGGAACATCATCCATACCGAAGGTGATGTCCATAATATCAGAAAAAATGCTAATGTCAATATCACAGTCTAGCTGCTGTTGGGCAGGAATTGTGTGTTTCAAGTGTACATTATCATTTTGAGCTGCAAACAGTACATCATTTTTGAATCTTAATTTTCTTTCATTTTCTAAAACTTCGATGCAGCTAATATAGTAATTTGCCCCACTCAACTGTCGGTAGCACCCAAAGCGGCCCTCTAAATCATCACTTTGAAATTTTCCTAGCAATATGTAGTCGATGTCATATTTCTCAAATAAGTATGGCATTACCTGCAGAAAAGATTCAGTTGTTAATATTAAAGACTGGAATGTCTGTGATGTTAAAGCATCACTTATTGGTACAGATACTCTACAAACTTTTAGCCAATGACATAGATTATTTAGAAATGTCACCTGATTGTCTGTTGTCTTCCTGATGACTTCTCTGTAAGGATCATTGAATCTCTGGCCTTCAAATACACTTCTAACATTCACAATCTTCCACCAGTTCACAATCACCTGAAGGAAAGTCACTGTCTGATTTATGTGCTCAGTAACATTAGGCATATCCTTTGTTGCATGTTTCAAAGCTACTATGTTATTATCATTGAAAATTTTTAAAGTTAATTTCACATTTTGTTTCTGAATAGACGATGGATACAGCACTCTAGCCGATAGTGTGTGGCCATATTTGACTAAAGAGCTTCTTTCTTTCACCATCTCCAAATGCTTATACTGTGCTGTCAATATTACTGAATGATCAGTCATGTCAGGAAACTGTAACACTTTATTAACACTTCTTTTTGTCTGCCAATTGTTTGTGATACATTTCAGAATGTGTACAGTGTCAAACATAAAAAAAAGATTCCTGGAAGAATCTAGAGGGTGTTCAATACTGGGTTGGAGAATTCTACTGGGGGTGAAGAGTTCATATGCCTTCCTGTTTACACTGTTGTTATCTGCTATCAGACATCAAACATTAAATCACATTTCCTTGAGGCATTGTATGCACTGACAGAATGTACACACAAGCAGCATGCCACTATCATAGTGTTGTTGCCATAGTGTCTGTTGTTTTTCGAGATTTGTGATACCTGGAGCTGTTCTACAATAAATTTCAGTTGTGCATTTTCATCATAATTTGGGATAGTCTGCAAGCAATTGACAGCACAGTTTAATTTATCTGTAACACTAGGCAAAATTTCCCCTTTCTCAACCATTGACATTACATTTTCTAACACGTTTATGGAAGTTACTTTCGTCACACCATTGATTGATACATTAATTGCAAAATTAATTCCTTCACTAACATTTACTCTAAAGCTCAAATCACTATAATCAGTGATGAATGCAGTAACACAAGGTTTTCCTCTGTCTAATCCCAAAAGACAGATATACAATTTTCCATCATCTCTAATCACAGACCACTTGTTTTTGCAAATTTTCTGGCCTTCTAGAAATACAGAAATGTCATTGAGACACGAAAGTGAATTTTGTTGGAGGTGTAAGTTGTTTGACTCAATATTGTCTTGAATAGCTTTTTTTTAAGATTATCGTCTTCCACGTCAGAAAGACATCTCACTTTTGTAGTTGATTTAGAACAGTATGAGGGAGTGTTGGGAAAAATAGTTGGCACGGCATTTTCGGTGAGTTCTGGGATTATTCTGGGAAATTCTTTCAGTTGTCCTCTGTCCATAATTATGTCCACTCGAATTACACATGATTCATCGAAGTGTTTTACACAAATATTTGGCCGTTTTAGTTTGGTTAAGTCTGTTGGGATATTTCGAAGCCACAGTGCACGTCGACCCTCGTCAGATGGCAAAAAGAAAATGTAGTCGCTTTCTCTGTTTCGGAATCATAATTCGACCAACAGCCGAACACACTAACCCGACGTGGCATTTCAAGAGTTCCAGATCTAGAAATAAAATGAAACCGTATTTCAATACATTACCTCGATGTTACAGTGAGGTGTAAGATCCAGAAATCACGTCAGGATAAACACACACAGACGGTTAGAATCTTCTAAAGTAGTAAACGAAGATTCATTTGAGGTTGACATACCTTACTTGCAATTATCAATGTTTCGCACACAACACCGTAAATATAACAAATTGTCGATGCAAAAATGGTTCAAATGGCTCTGAGCACTATGGGACTTAACATCTGTGGTCATCACTCGCCTAGAACTTAGAACTACTGAAACCTAACTAACCTAAGGACATCACACACATCCATGCCCGAGGCAGGATTCGAACCTGCGACCGTAGCAGTCGCACACACACACAGACGGTTAGAATCTTCTAAAGTAGTAAACGAAGACGCATTTGAGGTTAACATACCTTGCTTACAATTATCAATGTTTCGCACACAACACCGTAAATATAATAAATTGTCGATGCATCACCACCACACGTACACATATACACACGTATTCTGTTTATGCACTTAGTTAAACTCCACTTTTGTAGTACGAAAAACAAACGCAGCAAATAGAATGCTCTTTCGCACACGTAGCTTCCACTAGCAAAAGAAGACGCCGAGTGTGACGTCACGTTCACGCTCCGGGGCCTGTATTTCTCGTTGGCCTCGTAGAAAATTCCATAATCGTAAACCCCACGAGACCGACGGACGGTCCCTGCCTCCCGGAAACAGGAAAACCGGCTTTGGCGTTCAGAGTAGAGACGAGCACTAGCCGACGGGTGCGGATGTGGTATGTTACACCCTGAGCATAAAGGAAGACTCAATCAGTTCTGTTTGCCAGGAAGTCTTCAGTTCAAATTACATGCGTAAGCATGTATTTTCTTTCCTAGCTGACTGTGCAGAACTACATCGACGCTTTCTGTAAGTTAAGAGGTATGGCATCAATCATAGCTCCGCTATATACTGCCTCCTCGATGTCATGTACGAACGCAGCAGTTTCGGTTCCACACGACCGAAGCCTGCGGAAATCATGTTGTGTCCTACGTGGTAGTTATACAGTCTCCATGAAGGTCATCATATGCGAACACTACATATGTTCTATAATTCTACAAGCAGTCTGAGTCAGTGCCACAGGTTACACTTTTCGTGTCGCTCTTGTGAGCCTTCATATACAAGGAACATTCAAATGCAAACCGAACACCCACCACAACCTGCTCACGGAAAGTAATCACCATACTCATTAAGGCATTTATTCCACTGGGGGGCGAGACGATCAATTCCTGGTTCGTAGAACGCTTTCGACCGCTGACGGACCATCCACGAATGTCTTTCTTCATGTCGCCAAAGATGCGAAAATCCCACGTTGAAGGATCGAGGCTCTGAGGAGGGCGTTGCATTGTTTCCCAATCAAATCGACGAAGCATTGCCTTCGTTCGACTGGCAGTGTGGGGGCGGGCGTTTTCTTGCAACATGATGATTCCGTCCGACAACATTCCTGTGTATTTTGACGTGGACTTCGCAGTTCCTATATAGCTGCGCATTGATAGTGGTTTAACGTTCGAGGAAATCGACGAGCAGAGGGTCTCTGCAATCGCAGAAGATGGTCATCATGACCTTATCGGAAGTTTTGTGAACAGCTTTGGGTTTCTATGGCGGGGGAGATGTGGAATGTTTGCGCTGTTGGCTTTGCCGTTTGCCCTCTGTTGTTGAAATGATTATATTGTTATCTTTTGTTGTTCTATTTTTTTGTTTTATAGACAACATTAGCAAATATTCTTGGTTTTCAGATGGTGTATTGAAGTGTTCATTGAACCTAAACTCGACTTGTTCGTGTTTTGTCGTGTGGTTATGTGTTGGTAAAGAGCTGCGGCAACTTTATTGCTGTGTGCTCTTGAGTCCGTTGAAAGTCGCCGTGTTTATTTCCAAGTTCTTTCGCCAAACTCCCTAGAGTCTCTCCAACTCCACGTCGACATAATGTAACGGAAACTTTCTATAGTAATTAGAATGACTAGAAAAGTAATATAAGAACTTACGTCCGAGTCTCACCTAATTATTTATCAGGGATAAGCACCCTTTCTATTTCTTCCTTGAATACAACTTTTACTATCCAGTATAATATTCACAATTGCAAGTTCCTTTCGTCTTTATCACAGCAAGAACAAAACCGGAGGCATTAATATTACATTCAACAACAGAAATAAAAATAAGAGATAATGCAATGATAATGTTTGCTTTTTCTATGCAGGGGGTAATGTATTTCGTTCCTACACACAGCACAGTATCGGACACAGCTATTTCTGCAATAAAATGTGGTAGTACAGGCTGTCTGTCGGAAACATTCTGTTGCACGGTAACGTCCGGTTCCACACTGCTAACCGCACGATTTGGTTGGGAAAAACTGCAGCATCCTCCGTATAGTCCGGGCCTTTCACCACGTGATTTCCACATCTTTGGCTGTCTGAAAAAGGAAATGGGTGGATGTCGTTTCAGTCGGACGAGGGAGTACAAGAGTGGGTGCGGTTGTGAATTCGTCAGCGTCCGATCACTGTCGACGAACCAGGAGTTGATCATCTCGTGTCCCAGTGGGATAAATGTCTTAAAGAGTGTGGTGATTACTTTTGAATGGAACCATTCCATGGTCCCATTGTGGCAAGTATTCGGTTTTTATTTGATTGCCCCTTATAGACGGATTTCAGACAGTTTAAGTACCTGCAGTTATGGCATAAGAAGAAGAGATTACATTTCTGCGAGGCACCTGGTAAACAGACATTCACTGACATGAAACAGATCAAAACTGTGTGCCGGACCGAGACTCGAACTCGGGACCTTTGCCGTTCGCGGGCAAGTGCTCTACCATCTGAGCTACCCAAGCACGACTCACGCCCCGTCCTCACAGCTCAGATGGTAGAGCACTTGCCGGCGAAAGGGAAAGGTCCCGAGTTCGAGTCTCGGTCCGGCACACAGCTTTGATCTGCCAGGAAGTTTCATACAGCGCACACTCCGCTGCAGAGTGAAAATCTCATTCTGGAAACATCCCCAAGGCTGTGGCTAAGCCATGTCTCTGCAGTACCCTTGCTAGTTCTGCAAGGTTCGTAGGAGAGCTTCTGTAAAGTTTGGAAGGTAGGAGACGAGGTACTGGCAGAGGTAAAGCTATGAGGACAGGGCTTGAGTCGTGCATGGGTAGCTCAGATGGTAGAGCACTTATGGCGAAAGGCGAAGGTCCCGAGTTCGAGTCTCGGCCCGGCACACAGTTTTGATCTGCCAGGAAGTTTCATATCACCGCACACTCCGCTACGGAGTGAAAATCTCATTCTATTCACTGACAGGGTTAGCATATTATTGGGATCATATTGCAAAAGTGCAAATAACTTGTTATAACGCTCACTAGAAACCACAATGTGGATTCCCCCTCAGTGATATCAGTACAGTGCCAGCCTTTAGATTGGGTTAGGAGATAAATATTTTAAGGTCCAAATGAATAACTTAAGCAAATAAAATTAAAACTTAGAAACGGGGTGAATAGGCTTGTGTGAAAAACATTTGGCGTTGCTTCTCCCTACGAAACGGTCGTATACCAAACATCATCAGAAGTATTGCAAATGCGATGAGGTATTCTGCAAGCGCGTCTGCATCATATTTGCTGTGAAGGGCAGGCTCACACGACGAACTGAACCACATCCGTCGACAGTAAATCTGTCTGATGACTGTAAAAGTTCTTCAGAAAACGCCTCTTAATATTCATAAATTTGCCACCGGAATGCTACTGCCCTTTCAGAAGCCGATACTTCGCAACAGCTTACACGATAATCTCCACTATAAATTTAACGCCCATTACCATAAGGGCTGTTTAAAATATCTAAGCACGTAAGAACATCAAGCCGCCACTCTAGAGGAATGACATGTTTTAAAATAACCATTAATTAAAATGATGGTACGTAAAGGACGCTTCCAGGTAGTTATGGGCAGTTTAGCCAAAACAGGTTTTATGATCTCCCTCGTGAAAAATTATATAATTGCAGGATATTAAGAACAAGTTGAACAAACATTTTTATCGTCAAAGGCGTTATAATGCTGTCATAGCTTGCAATAAACGTTTCATAGTAGCGTTTATTTCGCCACTTTGTAGTAGTTACTGTTTTACAATCAGCGGAAAACGTCTTCTAGATTACATTGTTAATGTTATCCTGACACCCTTTGTTTCCTATACAAGGGCCTCTATTGGTTGCAGTTTGCAATCACTACCGCTCCCTAAAACTGCGAGGTAGGATAGAACCTGAACTCAAAGAGATCAAGCTATCCCCATATCCTGATTATACCGTTATTAAGTTCTTCTTGCGAAGAAATTACGAACTGCAGAGAGTTTTAATTACATCACGGGCAGAAGAGGGAGCAGAAGATAGAAACAAAGAAGAAGATTACAGATTAAGGTTTTGTCGACGCGAAATGATAAGGCATGGTACACATTATTTGAGCCGATAACGGCAGGAAGTAAATCAGCCATTGCCTCGTTTGAGGAACCATGCTCACATTCACCACAAACAAGTTACGGAAACCACAGCAGATCCAAATCAACGTAGCTGAATGGTGACTTGAAGTCAGTATCTCTCAAACACGACTGCCCAGTCTCAGTCACCGCTTCACCTGCTTACATAACGTTACACAGGAAATCAAGCGGGAAGGACTTCAGTTTTGATTTTCAAGTATGTAGAAATTTGATTGTAATACACAAAAGTAAATTATTTGAACCCTATATTTTCAAGAGCGAAGACAGTCATTATTTTCAACAGCGAAGAATTTTCATTTTAAAACTCGAGGGAGAATATTTTAACATGAAAGAAAAAGGAATATTATTTTTTGAAATTTAATCGTTACTTACTTCTTACGAGAAGAGATTCTATGTTTTCAATTAAGTAAATACTTTCGCTTGACTACCAAATACTTTCTGCAAGACTGGAGAATATTTGCTGTTAGAAGTCAATAATTTTTACGAACTTCAAACATGCTCGGGGCGAAACCCATTTTCAAATCATCGTAACATAGTTAAAAATGGTACTTCCGAAGATGTGAATATCGTGTCAAGATGTGCAACGAACAATTGCAGCGCATACAGCAGATATATCTGTATGCACTGTAACTGTTGGTTGCACATTTTTGGAAGCTGTTCTGGCTACGACGCTAATGAATCCGCACAGTGGAACGAGAAATATCTGCAACGAATGTGGGCTCATCCAGACGAGTTTCATTCGTATCCTGCGTCGACAAAATTTGCATCCCTATGACCTGTCATTATATCAGACACTCGACGACCATCTGAGAGACAACCCTTTGTTTTTCCAGCGTGTGCTCTTTACCGATCAAGCAAAGTTTACTACGCACGCTAATGTAAATTTACTCAACATGCACTACTAGGCCGCAGAAAACCAACACTGGCTTCGTCAGGTGCAACATCAACGGACATGGGGCGTAAACGTATGGTGCGGCATCTATCAAAATGACATTGTGGGACCTTACTTCATCTTAGGCGTTCCAAATGGACATTCGTACGCATACTTTCCGACCAACGTTCTGCCTGTTCTTCTAGAAGACCACTGGATATTCGACGGTGAATTTGGCTGCAACAACGCGATTTTCCAGCTCACTCGCCCCGTGTTTTAACACAAATACTGAATGAGAACTTTCCTGGGTGTTGGATAGGACGAAATTCTGTTGTCAAATGGCCTGCGAGGTCCTCCGATTTGACTCCTCTCGATTTCTTTCCATTAGCCCTCCGCGATACGCTAGAAAATGGTTGGCTTTGAGCACTATGGGACTTAACATCTATGGTCATCAGTCCCCTAGAACTTAGAACTACTTAAACCTAACTAACCTAAGGACAGCACACAACACCCAGCCATCACGAGGCAGAGAAAATCCCTGACCCCGCCGGGAATCGAACCCGGGAACCCGGGCGTGGGAAGCGAGAACGCTACCGCACGACCACGAGATGCGGGCGATACGCTAGATTCTAGCCTATGTCGTATTTCCATAGCAGGCCTGCCTTATGATATACAACTACGCAGTCCGGTCCTAGACGTCTGCTTGGCAGTGTTGGTTCCGCAGATGCCGTTTCCGGCCACCGTACTCTCACATTCTACATTTCTCGAATTATTTTTTCGACAGGTTTCAACGTCAACATTAACAAATGCTATATCAATGTAACTGTCTTCTCAAGATCTATCAAATGCAGTTATAAAAATTATACGGTTCCATTTAGAAAAAGGTACTTACACCAATGTCTCAGGTGATATCAGCGCTAAAAATATTAACAAAACAAAAACATACGTGCTCCTCGACGCTCTAACATTTGCCGAAAACCGAGTTTCGATGTGTGTACCCATTTACGATATGAAAACGGGCCTTACATCTTATGTGACTCCCCTTGTATACTGGACTAGCTGAAAAACCAAGCATTGCCCAGGTATTCATTTTGCCAATTTCCTATTAGAAACGAAACGTTATGTTAGGCTTCGTGCGTGTACGACGCAATTTTGTAACCGTCTCTATGGCAATCCCTCTTCATAGTCCTATGAAAGGCTATTGTTTCCGCCTACAGCCGTTTGCGCTTCTGAGTCGAAAGCTGTCAAAAGCGCCGCCAGGCGTCAGGGATTTCCTTCAGCTGACTCGACTGTAGGAGAGTCTTAGTAGTAAAGAATAAATTTATAGAAAATTTATGTACGATGCTACATTTTTCACGCATATCGCTGTTAATGACGTCATATTTCTTGAACTGTCACACAAGGATTTATTTGTGTAGGCACATTCAACAAAATGTGTGGATACGGTCTCCGAGTAGCGTTAATACCAAAGAGGTAATAAATTTAAACGTCGTGCACGGTGCGGTGGTCTTTCGCGCTTCTCAGTCTTTAGGACGTCATATGTCCTGAGCTAAGTGTCACACAGTGATATAATTCTGTAGATACATTCAGTGGCACATGTGAATATTGTCTGCATAATGCATTGCGGATAAAGTTAGTAGCAAACAAATATTAATTTTAAACGCCGTGCACAATGCGGCAGTTTTTCACGAATCTCAGTGCCTATGACGTCATGTCTCCTGAAGCATGCTTGGTATTGTGATATAATTTTGTAGGTGTGATTAGAGGCAGATGTGAACAACTGTCTGCGAAATACAATGCGAATCGAGTCAGTAGCAAAGAAGTAATAAATTTAAATGCCATACATGATCGAACCGTTTTTCACACATCCCATTGTTATGACGTCATGTCACCTGAACTATGTTAGGTATGTGGTTCTTATCCCCAACGGCGTATGTTGCCTGACGGTAAGGGATATGTGTATCAAGTTTGGTTGAAATCGGTCCAGGGGTTTAGGAAGAGATGTGAAACAACCACACACACACACACACACACACACACACACATACACACATACACACACACACACACACACACACACACACACACACACACACACACACACTCATACATACTCTATGTGATCAAAAGTATCCGGACATCTGGCTGAAAATGACTTACAAATTCGTGGCTCCCTCCATCGGTAACGCTGGAATTCAGTATGGTGTTGGCCCACCCATAGCCTTGATGACAGCTTCCACTCTCGTAGGCATACGTTCAGTCAGGTGCTAGAAAGTTTCTTTGGGAACTGCAGCCCATTTTCACAGAGTGCTGCACTGAGGAGAGGTATCGATGTCGGTCGGTGTGGCCTGGCACGAAGTTGGCGTTCCGAAACATCCCAAAGGTGTTCTATAGGATTCAAATCAGGACTCTGTGCAGGCCAGCCCATTAGATGAACGTTATTGTCGTGTAACCACTCCGCCACAGGCCGTGCATTAAGAGCAGGTGCTCGTTCGTGTTGAAAGATGCAATCACCATCCCCGAATTGCTCTTCAACGGGGAAACACGACCACACCATAACACCACCCCCTCCGAATTTTACTGTTGGCACTACACACGCTGGCAGATGATGTTCATCGGGCATTCGCCATACCTACACCCTGCCATCGGATCGCCCTGTTATGTACCGTGAGTCGTCACTCCACACAAGGTTTTTCAAATGTTCAATCGTCCAATGTTTACGCTCCTTACACCAAGCGAGGCATCGTTTGGCATTTACCGGCGTGATGTGTAGCTTATGAGCAGCCGCTCGACCATGAAATCCAAGTTTTCTTACCACTCGCCTAATTGTCACAGTTCTTGCAGTGGACTCTGATTCAGTTAGGAATTTCTGTGTGATGGTCTAGATAGATGTTTGCCTATTACACATTACGACACTCTTCAACTGTCAGCGGTCTCTGTCAGTCAACAGACGAGGTCGGCCTGTACGCTTTTGAGCTGTACGTTTCCACTTCACTATCACATCGGAAACAGTGGTCCTAGGAATATTTTTGGAGTGTGGAGATCTCACGTACAGACATATGACACAAGTGACACCCAATCACCCGACCAAGTTCGAAGTCCGTGAGTTCCGCGGAGCGCCCCATTCTGCTCTCTCGCGATGTCTAATGACTACTGAGGTCGCTGAAGTGAAGTACCTGGCAGTAGGTGGCAGCACAATGGGCCTAATATGAAAAACGTATGTTTTTGGGGTGTCCGGATACTTTTGATCACACAATATACGTCCATTTTTATCAAATGTACGGAAGTATCGTCTCTTTCTGTACAGATGGTCCGAGCCCTGTTCAGCTAGTTCACATTGAGCCTCTTTAGCAATTTATTAGTTGATTACAGATGCAATAACGAACAAATCCATCGTGAAGGACTATCGCTCCTACACTCAGCAGACGAAGGAAAGAGGAACACCTTATTTTATACCAATATTCTAAGGTAACGAGATCGGAGGACGTTCCCGGGGCAGTCTAGCGTGACCAGTTTCCGGTCGATAGCAGGGCACTGCATTCCAGAGGTAAAGCGTTGTTTCGGGACGTGCAGGTAATTTCTGACATCCGCTTCCTCTCGGGAGGAGGGAGATTCTCAAATGGACAGCTAACTGTAAGACTGGTCCGTTGTATAAAATCGCGAATCCCAAAGCTACAAGCAAATAAAAAAAGAGGAAAGATAAGTATTTCCATCAGAGGGAAACGTTCGTTTCGAGTTAAAAGTAATAAAATGTTATTATTTTGCCACAAGGGGAAAAGAGTTGTATGCTAGAGTTGGAACCAACTGTTGGTTCAGTCTAAAATCAAGCAGCTGAGTGCATCCAGCACATAGTGTGAAACTTGAGGTCACCATTTTTCGAGCACTTGCCGTTACATTCCAGAGTCACTAGTTGCTTGTCACGTAGTCTTAATTAGATATCACCATGCTCAAGTTGTGGGACAACATGCAAGTGAAAAGGATGTGCTATGGCAATGACCGAATTTAACATTGCGAAAGAATATACCCGTCCCAACCAGCCAGGAGATCCGTGCAACCAAATAATTCGCTACACCGGCCAGGATAGCTGTGTAATACCACAGTAGTATTTCTTCTGCATGGTTCCATAGCAACCATAGATCTTTTGAATCAAGTCAGTTTCCTGCACGATTTATTTCTCTGGTACCAATTATATAATTTAATCTCTTTGGTCATCATCGAGCTACATCACGCCAAACGGTATATTATGTTTACAGTACGCCATGTACAACACAATAATGCGGAAAAAAGCAACGTATAATGGCGACACTAATAATAATTCCACACAACCATAATAAATGTCGGCACAGCTATCACAGACGAGACTTTCAACACTGAAGGACAAAAGAAACTGGTACACCTGCCTAATATAGTGTACAGCCCCCGAGAACACGCAGACGTCCGCAACACGACGTGGCATGGGCTCGACTAATGTCTGAATTAGTGCTGGAGGGTTAGTGCTGGAGGGAACTGATACCATGAATCCTGCAGGGCCGTCCATAAATCCGTAGGAGTACGAGGGGGTGGACACCTCTTCTGAATAGAACGTTGCAAAGCATCCCACGCTCAATAACGTCCATGTCTGTGGAGTTCGGTGGCCAGCAAAGTGTTTAAACTCAGAAGAATGTTCCTGAAGCCACTCTGTAGCAACTCTGGACGTTTGGGGTGTCGCACTGTCGTGCTGGAATTGCCCAAGTCGGAATGCACATTGGACATGAACTGATGCGGGTGATCAGACAGAATGCTTACGTACATGTCACCTGTCAGAGTTGTATCTAGACGTATGAGGGATCCACATTACTCCAACTAAACACGCCCCTCACAATTACAGAGCCTCCACCAGCTTGAACAGTCCCTTGCTGACATGCAGGGTCCATGGTTTCATGAGGTTGTCTCCATACCCGTACACGTCCGTCCGCTCGATAAAATCTGAAATGAGACTCGTCCGACCAGGCAACATATCTCCAGTCATCAACAGTCAAATGTCGGTGTTGACGGGGGCCAGGCGAGGCGTAAAGCTTTGTATCGTACACGAGTGGGCCTTCGGCTCCGAAAGCCCATATCGATGATGTTTCGTTGAATGGTTCGCACGCTGACACTTGTTGATGGCCCAGCACTGAAATCCGCAACAATTTGCAGAGGAGTTCTTTCACGCTGAACGATTCTCTTCAGTCGTCGTTGGTCCGGCTCTTGCAGTATCCTTTTCTGGAGGCAGCGATTTCGGAGATTTGGTGTTTTACCGGATTTCTGATATGCACAGTACACTCGTGAAATGGTCGTGCCGGCCGCGGGGGTTTCGCGGTTCTAGGCGCGCAGTCCGGAACCGTGCGACTGCTACGGTCGCAGGTTCGAATCCTGCCTCGGGCATGGATGTGTGTGATGTCCTTAGGTTAGTTAGGTTTAAGTAGTTCTAAGTTCTAGGGGACTGATGACCACAGCTGTTAAGTCCCATAGTGCTCAGAGCCATTTGAACCATTTTTTTGAAATGGTCGTACTGGAAAATCCCCACTACATCGCTCCCTCGGAGTTGCTGTGTCCTATCGCTCGTGCCCTGACTATAACGCCAAGTTCAAACTCATTTAAATCTTGATAGCCTGCCATTGTATCAGCAGTAACCGATCTAACAACTGCGCTCTACTTGTTGTCTTATATAGGCGTTGTCGACAGCAGCGCCGTGTTCTGCCTGTTTACATATCCCTGTATTTGAATACGCATGCCTACACCAGTTTCTTTGGCGCTTCAGTGTCTATGTAGAATAGAAAAAGTGTAATCCATAAATTGCCCATAGTGCCGAAGTAAGCTAATCGCAAATAATGAAACAAACTGAAATAAAACACCTCACACAGAAAAGTGAATTCATCCGAGAACATTATTTTGTTTGTTACTGTGGTACAGATGAGTGAGTCATATCCAGACTCCTCATACACTGTCTGATCAAGAGTATATGGACACCCCTATATAATGCGGAACTGCCAACTAGATGTCACATGAAACGGATCTACCGTTTCAAAATGAGGCGGTGAGTATTGAGAGAAGCATTAGTAACATAGTGGCTCCATCAGAAGAGTTCACTGACTTAGAACGTGGACTAGTCAATGGCTGTCACCTGAAAACAAATCCATCAGGAACATTTCAGCTCTTCTAAAGCTAGCGAAGTCGACTTTTGGTGATGTGCTTATAAAGTGGAAACCTGAAGGAAGGACCATAGCTTAACAAAGACCAGACAGACCTCATGTTTTGACGTACAAAGGGAGTCGAGCGTTGCGGTAGGTGATTGTATAAAATCCCATGGAATGAGTGGAAGGAATCCCTCGGTGATTTTCAAAGCGCTGACATGACTTCATGCAGCTGGGGAGTTAGTTGGTTAGGGAGTTAAAAGGAATGGTTACAAAGGTCTAGTAGTTACTCGTAAGCATCACATTTCTGTAATCAATGGTGAGTAACGCTTGAGTTGGTGTAAGAGTGACACCAGTGGACAATAGATGATTGGAATGATGAATCTGGCCTTACCCTGTGGTAATCCGATGGATGGCTTTTGGTTTGTCGAATGCCTGGGGAACGTCACCTGCCATCATGTGTAGCGCCAACAGTAAGGGACGAAGGGAGTGATGTTAGAATATGGAGGTGATTTTGGTAGTTAGCGACTGGTCTCATTATTGCGCTTAAGAAAACACCAAACGTGGAAAGATGTGAAAAAATTTTACAGTACTGTTTACTGAGTACAGTAGAGAATGAATTCGGAGATAATGATTGTTTGTACCAGCGGGACAGTGCTCCCTGCCGTAAAGAAATGTTTTGTTGACAATAACATTCCGCAAATGCACTGGTATGTCTAGAATTCTGACTTGAACCCAATGCTGTACTTTATGAGTCAGAACGTTAACTTCACGCCAGACGCCAGCGTCCTACATTACTTCTTCTCTGGTTTCGGCTCACGGCGAAGAATGTGGTGCCATTCCTCTACAGACATTCAGACACCTAACTGAAAGTGTTCCCAGCAGAGTTCAGGCTGTCATAAAAGCGTAGGATAGACACATCCCACATTAATGTCCAGTAAAAAATCTACAAATACGTTTTATCATATAATGTATATACTAGGAGATAGTTGTAAACGTCCTTACACAGATATCCTCCCTAAATTAATATTATTTATTTATTTATTTACACGTCAAATTCCGTAGGACCAAATTGAGGAGCAAATCTCCAAGGTCATGGAACGTGTCAGTACATGAAATTACAACATAAAAGTCATAACTGATAAAAATAAAATGTTTATGAACCCAAAAAAGTTAAGCCATAAGTTTCAGTAAACGCAGTCCACAATATAACAAGAATCAGCTTAATTTTTCAAGGAATTCCTCACAGAATAGAAGGAGTGACCCATGAGGAAACTCTTCAGTTTAGATTTGAATACACGTGGGTTACTGCTAAGATTTTTGACTTTTTGTGGTAGCTTATTGAAAATAGATGCAGCAGTATTCTGCACAAGAATTAAGGAAGTCAGATCCAAATGGAGGTTGGATTTCGGCCGAGTATTAACTGAGTGAAAGCTGCTTATTCTTGGGAATAAGCTGGTATTTTTAACAAGAAACGACAGCAAAGAATATACACACATCAAAAAGATTTTTGTACCACCACGGTTCACAGAACACCTGTACATAGACGTTGACTGTGGATATTGTATCACAGACACGTCCCTTTGACTGTTCAGAGATGTCACTCAACCCGCCCAAAGATGTACCAAACAACGATGCATAAGCAGCGTCTATTAGACGAAGGAGGTCCGACAGCCGATCAGTTCCTGTCATTCCACCAGGAAGGAGGTACACGGCTCGTGCTGCCTGTAGTTTAGCCATGCCTAGAAGGTCAATCCCGCAGTTCGATCGCGTCCGCATTGTTACTTTGTGCCAGGAAGGGCTCTTAACAAAGGAAGTGTCCAGGCGTCTCCAAGTGAACCAAAGTGACATGGAGAAGATACAGAGAGACAGGAACTGTCGATGACATGCCTCGGTCAGGCCGCCCAAGAGCTACTACTGCAGTGGATGACCGCTACCTACGGATTGTGGCTCGGAGGGACCCCAATAGCAACGTCACCATGTTGAATAATGTTTTTCGTGCAGTCACAGGACGTCGTGTTACGACTCAAACTGTGCGCTATAGGCTGTATGATGCGCAACTTCACTCCCGACGTCCTTGGCGAGGTCCATCTTTGCAACCACGACACCATGCAGTGCGGTACAGATGGGCCCAACAACATGACGAATGGACCGCTCAGGATTGGCATCACGTTCTCTTCACCGAAGAGTGTCACATATGCCTTCAACTAGACAATCGTCGGAGACGTGTTTGGAGGCAACCCGGTCAGGCTGAACGCCTTAGACGCACAGTCCAGCGAGCGCAGCAAGGTGGAGGTTCCCTGCTGTTTTGGGGTGGCATTACTTGGGGCTGACGTACGCCGCTGGTGGTCATGGAAGACGCCGTAATGTCTGTACGATACGTGAATGCCATCCTCCGACCGACAGTGCAACCATATCGGCAGCGTATTGGCGAGGCATTCGTCTTCATGGACGACAATTCGCACCCCCATCGTGCACGTCTTGTGAATGACTTCCTTCAGGGCAACGACATCGGTCAACTAGACTGGCCAGCATGTTCTCCAGGCATAAACCCTACTAAACGTGCCCGGGATGGATTGAAAAGGGCTGTTTATGGACGACGTGACCCACCAACCACTCTGAGAGATCTGCGCCGAGCCGCCGTTGAGGAGTGGGACAATCTGGACCAACAGTGCCTCGATGAACTTGAGGATAGTATGCCACGAAGAATAGAAACGTGCATCAGTGCAAGTGGACGTGCTACAGTGTATTAGAGGTACCAGTGTGTACAACAATCTGGACCACGACCTCTGAAGATCTCGCTGTATGGTGGTACGACATGCAATTGTGGTTTTCATGAGGAATAAAAAGGGCGGTAATTATGTTTATAGATCTCTATTTCAGTTTTCTGTACAGGTTCCGGAGCTCTCGGAACCGTGGTGATGCAAAACTTTTTTTGATGTGTGTAGATATTGAGAGGCCAACGTCAAAATACCCAGACTAGTGTACAGGGGTCGACAAGAGGTTCGGGAACTTACACCACTTATTGCCCGAACCTCCCGTTTCTGAAGCAAATATATGCTTTAAGAATGGGAAGAGTTACCCCAGAATATAATACCGTAAGACATAAGCGAATTAAAATAAGTGAAGTAGACTAATTTTCTTGTCGAACGATCACTTACTTTAGATACCTTTCGAATAGTAAAAAAGACAGTATTGAGTCTTTGAACTAGAACCTGAACGTGGGCTTTCCACGACAGTTTACTAGAAATTTGAAATGTTCATATCCACTAATCATGTGCCCATTCTGTGACATTAAAACGTCTGGTTTTGTTGAATTATGTGTCTGAAACTATAAAAACTGAGTCTTACTGTGATTTAGCGTTAGTTTATTTTCTACAAGCCATGTACTTATGCCCGCATCTTGTGGTCGTGCGGTAGCGTTCTCGCTTCCCACGCCCGGGTTCGATTCCCGGCGGGGTCAGTGATTTTCTCTGCCTCGTGATGGCTGGGTGTTGTGTGATGTCCTTAGGTTAGTTAGGTTTCAGTAGTTCTAAATTCTAGGGGACTGATGACCATAGATGTTAAGTCCCATAGTGCTCAGAGCCATTTAAACCATGTACTTATGACACGCACTGCACTGTTTGAAACTGAGCTAATGTTGCACGCAACATCGTTTATTACCAAACAGAAATACTTTAGAGTTACCCATAATACTAGAGGGCATATCATTTATATAAATAAGGAACAGGAGTGACCCCAACACTGGTCCCTGGGGCACACCCCACTTGACTGTAGCCCACTCAGACCCCACATCACAGCCATTCTCGACACTGTGAATAATGACCTTTTGCTGTCTTCGGTGAAGTAAGAGGTGAACCAACTGTGAGCTACTCCCCGTATTCCGTAATGGTCCAACTTTTGGAGCAATATTCTGTGATCAACATAATCAAACGCCTTAGTTAAACCAAAAAAATATGCTTAGCGTTCGAAACCTTTTGTTTAACCCATCCAGTACCTCACAGAGAGAAGAGAATATACCATTTTCAGTTGTTAAACGAATTCTAAAGCCGAACTGTACATTTGATAGCAAATTATGTGATATAAAATGATCAGTTATTCCTACATACACAGCCTTTTCACTAACTATAGCAAGCACTGATGGCATAGAAATAGATGTAAAATTGTTCACGTTATCCCTTTCTCCCCTCACATAAAGCGGCTTTACTGCTGAGTACTTTAATCGTTCAGGAAACTGACCACTTCTAAAGGAAAAATTACAAATATGGCTAAGTAACATTGATGAACTTCACATAACAGTTAGAATCGGAAAGTTAGTTTGCTTTTTCTGCTGTTAATCATTGACTATACGTTAAGTTATATTATTGGGCCAATTTACGCATAAACACAAATTAGTAATTGCACAAGAACAATGAAAAAGGTAACATGTTATTTACAGTCTCAAACTTCGTCCAGACAACTGTTTAACCAAGAAGGCGTATTACTTAATGGCTATGTTTTCTGTCTTCAACACCTGTCAGACTTCCGGAACAAAATGTAGTACTAGACACAATGATCAGCACTGGTCACGATTTAAACTGGCTGCAAAACACGAAGGTAAAGAATTTACGTCGTACGCATTAATCGAGAACTACCAGAATCACTTGAAAATCCCCATTGATTAATCCAGCCTGTTTCCATGTATGGTTACGGTGCTTTCAGGATCGCAACCGAGAGAGCTACAATTTAAAAAGTTCGTCTGTTAACTTCCTTTGACTATTACTGAATTCAAAAAGCTATCATAAGTGATGCATATAAATTATTGTGTAAGAGACAGTGCTTCGATGTAGATTCACGGAGACGGCTAGAATTAAATTACGTAACCTGTGTATCACTTCTCCGTGACATTAAGGCTGTTTTCAAAAAATAGTTCAAAAATGGCTCTGAGCACTATGGGACTTAACATTTGTGGTCATCAGTCCCCTAGAACTTAGAACTACTTAAACCTAACTAACCTAAGGACATCACACACATCCATGCCCGAGGCAGGATTCGAACCTGCGACCTTAGCGGTCACGCGGTTCCAGACTGAAGCGCCTAGAACCGCACGGCCACAACGGCAGGCCAAAAAATAGTTCCGGCGGTGCATAACGCTGATTCAGTAAAAGGAAGAGACATTTCCGGGGCCCAGATTTAAATACTGAGAGACTTCCATATTTTTCGTAATCAATAGATTTCCGAAAATCAGTGTCCAATGGAGATTTTCAGATATCGGAAATCAGTACCGTTTCGTAGAACGCTAATGAAATCCTTGGTCCTTACAAAATGGTATATCCCAGTAATTATTACAGAATAACATAATATCATTTTCAGTATTTACTGTAGTACTATTATCTAGTAGTGGAAAGATTTTTTTATCGCAAATTCCATCCAACTCGTTCCACAAAACAATCCATTTTCAACGTGACCTTTGTTTTTTCTCAGTGAGTATTTCCTTGAATACTGTTTGGGAGCAGTGAGCATAAGCATAAAATGGCGTTTTCTGACACCAGAACAGCTCGTATTCGTTTGAGGACTGTTGGGTGGGGGGGTGGAAGTCTTTACTCGATAATTAGCTTTATAAGAAATATTCTCAGATATATTACATAAGCAGGCATTGAATAATTCCAAACAATGGCCGACGGTCATCATTCTTCTAACGAGTCAAATTTTATTATTTCTTCCTGATATGATATCGAAAGAACCACACTGTCCTAACATTTAAGTAGCTTATTAAAAAAACTTATGCTCCAGTCTACACTCCGTGGCTCACATTTTCCGCTCGCCTCGCGTGAACGCATCTGTTGCAGCCACCAGTGTGTGGCGCTAGGGAGCCTTTAATTGAGCACGCCACGACCGGTTCGGAGAAGCACTCGAAAGCAATTCAGTCGCTTTCCAAGTACATCGTCTCTCAAGACGTGGGAGTGCCTCCCGTACCGCCTGTGGACGTTTAAACGCTTGCCGTACCTTTTTCCGTTGTATTAACACACTCCCCCAAATTAGTGCATTTTCCTTAATCTCAGGCTTGTCTCCGCGACACGCGAAGTCAGCATGTTAACCGCTAAACGGTTAAACGGACCGCGATTACATCGCCACCAGCAAATGTATACACAAGAATCGGGAGATAGCCTCGGTACTTAGCTGTGTAAGAGAGTGAACTCTCGTTGCGCATGTAGTTTGTATTGCTCACACCTACTCCCTGTCCAGCTTCATTGCTTTTTCTCTTTAGTCAACTCGTAACGAGGAATTTCCCGTCTGGATTGCTGTGAAGTTTTGATCGGGAGATACCAAAAACTGAGCACTATCAACAAAATACAGCGCGAAAAGCGGGACGTTAACACTGGATAAAATGTCTTAGTAGTTGTGAGCGCGAAGTTTCCGAAAATTGTTGAATATGATCGAAAATGATGTAAGATAAGCGAGAATAATTAAACGTTCAAACATTTTTCTGTAATTGCTCGTGTAATTATGAAACTGCAATATGTGGAAATATTCTCACGAATATAATATTTTATTACAACGATCTTTATCCCTGGATTTTAGAGATATTACGTTCGTTTGAATTCTTAAGCATGGATTACATCAAACATCGAACAGATACTTAAGTACTCGTTCTTTATTCTTGATACAGGAAAGATAAATGGAGCTAGATCAATAAATGTCACTAGAGAGTCATAAATATTTTAGCTCCCAAGGTGATACAATAATGAATGGAGCAACTGCTTTCGCGAGTAACTCATTGCTCTCACCAACTCTGAAGGCATCGGAGTATAAATAAAACATTATGCTAGCAGGATGTACAGTTTCTTTCTTACTTGCCTTGGAATACTGCATAACCTCAGAACTATTATACTACTGTGGTATAGATTTTATTGTAAAACCTAGACTTAGGTTGTATAGACCAACATTACACCTGTCCTTCTAAGGATGACGAATGTTAACTACAACATCTGTGATCACAGAAATAAACACTGGACGACATAAGAGCTTTGGGAAAGAAAAAGAAAAATCATGTATCTAACTCGAAAAAACTGGAAAAGTCAGTTTTTTCGTTTTCTTTACTATATGACGAAGATCCGTTACACTAGAATGAGATTTTCGCTCCACAGCGAAGTGTGCGCTGATACGAAACTTCCTGGCAGATTAAAACTGTGCGTCGGACTGAGACTCGAACTCGGGACCTTTGCCTTTCGCGGGCAAGTGCTCTACCAACTTTTTTTTTTTTTAAAGTCTCATTCTGTTCGCTTTCGTTCGTTGCATCTGCTCGGGGCGGCCGTCGTAAGACATCCTTTTAAGTTCGTTGTTGATCGATTAACTCAGTTTTTTTATTGCAGAGGGCTGCCAACCCTCTGACCGAACACGCTGAGCTACCGTACCGGCTCCAACTGAGCTACCCAAGCACGACTCACGCCCCATCCTCACAGCTTTAATTCCGTCAGTACCTCGTCTCCTACCTTCCAAACTTCACAGAAGCTCTCCTGCGAAACTTGCAGAACTAGCACTCCTGGAAGAAAGGATATTGCGGAGACATGGCTTAGCCACAGCCTGGGGGATGTTTCTAGAATGAAATTTTCACTCTACCGTGGAGCGTGCGCTGATACGAAACTTCCTGGCAGATTAAGACTGTGTGCCGGACCGAGACTCGAACTTGTTTTAATCTGCCAGGAAGTACTCGTTATACTGATTGGAAACTAGTCCTGCTAGTATAGCGTAAAGCCTTCTTCTCACGGGACGTGAAAAGGTACCTATACAAGGAACTGGCGACGTCACAGCTTGGAATTTCACGTTGCACTACGTTGTGAAGCGTAATAGAGAATTTGGGCTGCGAGAGTTTTGCATCGTGGAGAGGAAAGTGGCCAACGAGATGCGGCATCGTTTTACATCACAAGCAGAAATTAGGGGACATATTGTACGGAGTAAAACTGTGTATTTGCTGCTTTTTTTTAGTTACACAGTAGGTGGTATGAACACAAGCTGTTTCAAAGCATACTGAGGATCTCTAGGTACGATTTGCTATAAACTAAAATTTCCCGCTTAACACCAATGATCACCTTAACATCTTCGGCTATCCGTGCACGTTCGCCAGACTGATCTAAACCTTCATATGCTATACTGTCCAAATTCTCGGGTCCCAGTCCTGGTCCGGATGAAATTTTCTTGTGTCATTAATAAATTTTATCTCTATATCTAGCACTGCTGAAGTCAAATGCATTCGCAATCTGTGGATAAGTTTCGTAATAGGTCTATTTGGTACAGCTGTGGGTCGTCAGCAATGTCTGTTCCGATAGACAGAAAATAAAATAAGTACATTTCTATTTCAGCTTTTTACCCAGTTGCTAGTCCTGGTCGTTCCGGTGTTTGTGTTTCTTGGTTCTTTCTCCTCCCCCAATTTTTCTAGTGGTTTCCCTCTGGTGGGACAAATGACGTCTTCTTCTGCAGGGAAGGGGGATGTTTCTTCTTCTTTTCCTTCATCCTGAGTCTGTGATGGTATTTCTTTTTCAGGAGAGAGTGATGATACTTTTCTTTTAGAGAAGAGATGTTTTTTTCCTTTTTTACAAGTCACAACTATGCCTCTTCTTCTTGTTCATCGTCCTGAGTCTGTGACAGTCATTCTTTTCCTCGAGACAACGATACTAATTCTATTTCTTTCACTATTCATAGTGGGACTGGCGTCTGTTCCTGTTCTGGACAGTTAATCACTTCCAGTATTTCTTTGTACGTAACTTTTTTGCCGAAATTGTCTCCGTCCAAGTAAAATTTCGTGAAACGTTCTCCCACCTAGCCTCGAGCTTAAATAGATGTGACATTTTGAAAATAGGTACATATCTTCCTGAATTTTCTGTGTGTTCTGATTTATATTTACATATGAGGCTTCAGTCAGATCGAGCCTCTGTGGAATGCTTACAACAAAAACACGTGACTAAGATTCTGACTAAAGTTTCTTTTAGAGCTCTGGTTGTATTGCTACTTACGTTCCTGTAGAAAACATTTCCTCCATTATTAATAACGTATTCTGAACCCTTTCTTATCGGTGTCATATAGTCTTTTACCACTTCACGTAGAGGGGCGCCAGGTTTGGTGATGCCAGTTAGTCTGAATATTGTTTGCATGTTTGCCATAAAACTTGCTAAGCCTCTTCCATTGTTATCAGAAAATATGGTGATTTCTCCTTTATTATTTTTCGTATTTAACTACTGATTTCACATGCACTGACATTTCTTGAATCTTCAAAACACTTCTTGGTGAAGGAAGTTCTTTTCTTATTTTTACTTGTTTGAGCGCAACCGCCTCAGATACATTTGTTATTTCGAGTTCGTAATTTTTCTTGTTTTGTTTTGCATGTGAACCTAATTTAGGCCTAAGAAACAGCTAATTTACAGTGTTTCGTTCTTCTTGTAGATTTCTATACGTTATTTACAAGTTATTCAATTATCTTTTGACAATCCATATACCCTGTTTATTTACAAGTTATTCAAGTATCTTTTGACAGTTCTAAAGCGTACACCACGTTTTCTTCTTGCTGCGCATGATGTTTTGTTCAGTACATCACAGACACATTTCGTATTTATTGTGTCAGAAAGTGCGACACACTTGGTATGTGTCCACTTTTAAGTCATTGAACGCAGCTGAATACCATTTATAACGCTTTTACTACACAAAATACGCTTCACATTCGAGAAATAGTCTATCTTCACACAGCCACTTTCTTAAATCTCTATAAGAACCGGTACGTGTTTTGCACCGTCAACATGTAAGTGTAATTGACTAATAATCGTGGCCACACAACTCCACTGTGGAAGAATTTGGCAAAAAGTACGTGACACAACGTGCAGTAATTGCTCTTTTCGACAAAATTTGGTGACTGTTTCTAGGGTGATCAGCACTAATCCTTCTGATTGATGATCTTTTTAGATAATTATAGACCACTGATAGAGTAAAGGACTGTGTGCATATACTCATTATGCGAGCTTATTGCTTGATGAAATCAATATTTGGATAGCGCACGAACAGTGAATCTGATGGTTTTTCTCTCAAATCCTACAAATACAGAACAGATGTAACTAATATAGCAGGATTATATTTCTTTCATGCTGCTAGAAAGAACGTGTGCTTGTCGAGCATTTGACGGGCTTGAGACCTTTCTAATTTTTTCTTTATTTGTTTCTTTCCTTCCCTGAATCTGAAGAGGAAAGAGGAGTGAAAGAAAATCGTTCCCGGGGCTATTTAGGGAGAAAAATTTCATTAAAGAGAGAGATTTTGATTAAACTTTGAGATGAAAATCCTTTATCCGGTACCGGACACTGCTGCTCACGTGAGTTTCAGAACACACCCGGAGACTGAGACAATATTGCAAAATTCAACGCTAGTTAACGCTGCTATTCATTATGACCTGTATTTTTCTTCGGATATAAAACACATTCAGGCAAAGGGAGTGAAGCCACTGCTTCTAGACCTACAGTGAACGCGTTTTGTTCCGATGACGCTAGCAAATTTCAAGCTACGGCACCGAGCCCTTAGTAATATTACCTGTACTTTGATTGCAGTCCCTGCTGCAGTTGCCGATTTTCGACAATATCCACTAAATATACGACCCTTCTGGAAGTCCTTAATCCCCCAACTCGTCACAAACTTCTCCAGAGCGAGATTCACAATCAAATCGAACTTCGTCCGTAATTCCTCCACGTCCATCATACTGGAACTAAATTATGTCTACTCATTGTGTAAGCTGGATGTTAACAATTGCTTATGTTTTCTTTCTAGCAGAGATACTCGCCAAGCCTTCTTGATGGATTTATTACCTTTCGTTACTGTCAAAGCGACGACATTATACAGAAAGAGAGACTTCTGTTTCTGCTATTAGACAGAAGTGCATGCAAATGGTCGTCATCAAGCTATATCAATTATAAGCAGTTCTGGAGTTGATTAGATGTCGCATACTGCTATTGTGCGAGTGTCGGAAAAAGAAAAAACAGAAAAGATACATAAAACATTTTATTATTATATTTCAAACTACATTAATCCTATTCAAAGTTGTATTCCCAGATGCTGTCTCAACTTAGCAGCCCATATTACTTTTTATAAAATCGGTCCCACATTGAACAGCTTTTCTTGCGGCACACGGATCGTGATTTAGAATTACGAGACTTTTGGCAATAGTGGATATCAAATGACGACCATTAATAACAAAAAACTGGCTCGAATGTCTCTGAGCACTATGGGACTTAACTTCTGAGCTCATCAGTCCCCTAGAACTTAGAACTACTTAAACCTAACTAACCTAAGGACATCACATACATCCATGCCTTAGGCAGGATTCGAACCTGCGACCGTAGCGGCCGCGCGGTTCCAGCCCGTAGCGCCTAGCAACATTCGGCCACACCGGCCGGCCCATTGATAACAGAAAAGAAGTTGTTGTCGTCCTAAGCTCCTTAATTCCATGCATAGCTGGTCTATGGAGCTCACATTACACACACGTCTCCTTTTCGTGCAGTTTAGGATACAGCCTGACAAGGCTGCCACAGACCACTGTCCCTGAGAACTTTTTTGTAACTTAGAAAGTATGTCGTCTGTCTTATAAAAGCAAATCACCACACATCCTGTATGTCTTCTCATCCAACCTGGCAAACTCGCAGACAGAGCGGTGGTCCGGGAGGAGGGGGGGGGGGGGGGGAGGAGAAGAATAGAAAGAGTCGCAGCAAGAGGAGGATGAGTGATGGTAGAGAGGGGGGGGGGGTGTCAGGCGGAACCTGGGAAGAAACGAGAAATTGAAAGACCTTATTACGGTGTACTGAAACGGTTACGGAATACGAGGTGCATTCAAGTTCTAAGTCCTCCGATTTTTTTTCTCCGGACTGGAAAGAGATAGAAACATGCGCATTGTTTTAAAATGAAGCCGCGTTCATTGTCAATACGTCCCAGAGATGGCAGCACCGTACGGCAGATGGGATTTTACCGCCAGCCGCGAGAATGAGAACTGTTTTAAATACTTAAAATGCCGACGTTTTCCTTACTTGAACAGCGTGCAATCATTCGTTTTCTGAATTTGCGTGGTGTGAAACCAATTGAAATTCATCGACAGTTGAAGGAGACGTGGTGATGGAGTTATGGATGTGTCGAAAGTGTGTTCGTGGGTGCAACAGTTTAATGAAGGCAGAACATCATGTGACAACAAACCGAAACAACCTCGGGCTCGCACAAGCCGGTCTGACGACATGATCGAGAAAGTGGAGAGAATTGTTTTGGGGGATCGCCGAATGGCTGTTGAACAGATCGCCTCCAGAGTTGGCATTTCTGTGGGTTCTGTGCACACAATCCTGCATGACGACCTGAAAATGCGAAAAGTGTCATCCAGGTGGGTGCCACGAATGCTGACGGACGACCACATGGCTGCCCGTGTGGCATGTTGCCAAGCAATGTTGACGCGCAACGACAGCATGAATGGGACTTTCTTTTCGTCGGTTGTGACAATGGATGAGACGTGGATGCCATTTTTCAATCCAGAAACAAAGCGTCAGTCAGCTCAATGGAAGCACACAGATTCACAGCCACCAAAAAAATTTCAGGTAACCGCCAGTGCTGAAAAAATGATGGTGTCCATGTTCTGGGACAGCGAGGGCGTAATCCTTACCCATTGCGTTCCAAAGGGCACTACGGTAACAGGTGCATCTTACGAAAATGTTTGAAGAACAAATTCCTTCCTGCACTGCAACAAAAACGTCCGGGAAGAGCTGCGCGTGTGCTGTTTCACCAAGACAACGCATCCACACATCGAGCTAACGTTACGCAACAGTTTCTTCGTGATAACAACTTTGAAGTGATTCCTCATGCTCCCTACTCACCTGACCTGGCTCCTAGTGACTTTTGGCTTTTTCCAACAATGGAAGACACTCTCCGTGGCCGCACATTCACCAGCCGTGCTGCTATTGCCTCAGCGATTTTCCAGTGGTCAAAACAGACTCCTAAAGAAGCCGTCGCCGCTGCCATGGAATCATGGCGTCAGCGTTGTGAAAAATGTGTACGTCTGCAGAGCGATTACGTCGAGAAGTAACGCCAGTTTCATCGATTTCGGGTGAGTAGTTAATTAGAAAAAAAATCGGAGGCCTTAGAACTTGATTGCACCTCGTACAACGAGGTTACAAAAGTCGTGGCATAGCGTTATGCCAGTATGCAGATAGCGGTAGTATCGCTTACACAAGGTATAAAAGGGCAGTGCATTGGCGGAGCTATCATCTGTACTCAGATTATTAGTGTGAAAAGGTTTCCGACGTGATTATGGACACACGATGATAATTAATAGTTTGAACGGGGAGTGGTAGTTGGAATAGACGAATGGAGCATCCCATTTCGGAAATCGTTAGATAATTCAGTATTCCGAGATCCACAGTGTCAAGAGCGTACCAAGAATATCACATTTTAGACATGACAGACAAGCAACACTGCGTGAAATAACTGCAGAAATCAATGTAGGGCGTGCGACAAACGTATCCGTCAGAACAGTGCTGCAAAATTTGGCGTTAATGGGCTATGGCAGCAGACGACCGACGTGAGTGCCTTTGCTAACAGCACAACGTCGCCTGCAACTTCTCCCCGGAGCTCGTGACCATATCGGTTGGACCTTAGACGACTGGAAAACCGTGTCCTGGTCTGATGAGTGCCGATTTCTGTCGGTAAGAGCTGATGATAGGGTTCGAGTGTGGAACAGGCCCCACGAAGCCATGGACCCAAGTTGTCAACAATGCATTGTGCAAACTGGTCGTGGCTCAATAAAGGTGTTGGCCGTGTTTACATGGAATGCAATGGGTTCTGGTTACGTTCTACTACTTGGAGACCATTTGTAAGACTACTTGGAGACCATTTGTAACCCTTCCTGGACTCCATTTTCCCAAACAATGACAGAATTTTTGTGGATGACAATGCGCCATGTCACCTGGCCACAACTGTTCGCAACTGCTTTGAAGAACATTCTGGACAATTCGAGCGAATGATTTGGCCGTCCAGATCGACCTATGTGAATCCCATCGAACATTTATGGAAGATAATTCAGAGGTCAATTCGCGCACAAAATGTTGCACTGGCAACACTTTCGCAATTATTGTCAGCTATAGAGGCAGCATCGGTGAATATTTTTGCAGGGTATTGACAACGACTTACTGAGTCGATACCACGTCACACTACGACATGCAAAAGTATATCCAACACGATGTTCCGAGGTATCCTATAACTTTATTCACCTCAGTGTACCGGGAGATCAAAAAGTCAGTATAAATTTGAAAACTTAATAAACCAAGGAATAATGTAGATAGAGAGATAAAAATTGAAAGACATGCTTGGAATGACATGGGGTTTTATTAGAACCGAAAAAAAACAAAGTTCACAAAATGTCCGGCAGATGGCGCTGGACACCAAAACGTCAGTGACCGCGCATTGACAATCGTGAATAAAAGGAGCTGTAATGAGAGAGAGAATCAGATGCGCCAGCAGTCGCAGCATGTTGACCTTACCTGAAAAGACGCTTTTAGCGAAGCCGTATTATCAGAATGGGGAATGTGCTACTTCAACGTTACGATCCTATCGCCATAGGAAGGGAATTCGAACGGATAAAGGTCCGTTGACAAATGCAGCTGTGGCGAGAATGATTTCGAAGTTCGAAGCCACGGGTTGTTTAGACGATAGACCCCGTAGTGGCCGACCGAGCACAAGGCGTAATGCTGCCGAAACAGTTCAGGAAGAAATGGAGACTGTAGCGGGTTCGTCTATGCACAAGGAAGTCAGCACTCCTGCAGTCGCACGTCGCACCGGCATTCCATACACTACTGTTTGGTTGGCACTTAGGCGTACCCTCCGATGCTATCCGTTCAAAATCCATCGGCATCATGAACTGTTACCTAGCGATTTAGTGAAGCGGAGGGCATTTGCGGTGTGGGCGTTTGAAAAGATGGCGGAAGATGATGATTGGTTGAGTAACGTGTTGTGGACCGACGAAGCTCATTTCACGCTCCGAAGGTCTGTCAACGTCCACAACTGCAGAATTTTGGCTACCGAAACTCCATTGGACGACGAGAAGGTCATGGTATGGATTGGATTTACCACGTCTACCGTTATCGCGCCTTTTTTCTTCAAGGAAATGCGTGATTCTGGTTTTGTAACTGCTACCGTGACGGGTGAGAGGTACGCCGATATGTTACAGAATCGCATCATCCCCAGCCTGGCTGATAAACACCTGCTGGAACGTACGATGTTTATGTAGGATGGCGCTCCACCCCATATTGCTAGACGCGTGAAAGATCTCTTGTGTGTATCGTTTGGTGATAATCGTGTGCTCAGCCGCCACTTTCGTCATGCTTGGCCTCCCATGTCCCCAGACCTCAGTCCGTGCGATTATTGGCTTTGGGGTTGCCTGAAGTCGCAAGTGTATAGTGATCGACCGACATCTCTAGGGATGCTGAAAGACGACATCCGACGCCAATGCCTCATCATAACTCCGGACAAGCTTTACACTGCTGTTCACAACATTATTCCTCGACTACAGCTATTGTTGAGGAATGATGGTAGACATATTGAGCATTTCCGGCAAAGAACATCATCTTTGCTTTGTCTTACTTGGTTATGCTACTTATTGCTATTCTGATCAGATGAAGCGCCATCTGTCGGACATTTTTTGAACTTTTGTATTTTTTGGTCTTAATAAAACCCCATGTCATTCCAAGCATGAGTGTCAATTTTTACCTCTCTATCTATATTATTCCGTGATTTATTCAGTTTTGAAATTTATACTGACTTTTTGATCACCCGGTACATTCGCTGGGAATTATTTGTTGTTGCGTGACAGACGCCGGACTGTGTGAGTGAAGGAGTTATCCGCCCTACATCCCATTTATGAAACTGAACAGAATATTCAGTTTCACTTCTTTGCAAACACATGAATAGAGAACGACTCTTCATGACGGTTTCAGGTGTGAATATCAAGTTACAGCCGGCAAGGCGCTGCGCCGTAGAACCTCCAACAGTTCACGAAGGCCGGTTTCGCACTCCTTATGGTATGCGAATAATTTGGTGCCGCCGAAAAGGACGTGTTCCTCCGGAGCGTAGGGGATAAAATGCCGTCCGCTAAGAGCCAGCATGCTTTAATAGGCAAATGACAGTTTCGTGTCGAGTGCCACCTCACAGCGTCGAATCTCAAATTACGCTGAGGACTGGAGTCCCCGGCCATGGAGAGGAGTGCCGAATTTACAAAATCCGCAGAGGTGCTGTAAGATCGGCGGCGGGCAGCGGCTGTCCGTGGGCGTCCCCGCGGTGTCAATTAGCGCATTCCTGTCGGTTCGCGGCCGCCGTCCGCCGTTCGTTACCGCCGAACGACATGCTAATGAGGCGTAAAACCCGGGCCGGGCCCCAAACACTGCAGCCACTAATGGCTACCGCCGCGGCGCTCACATCAGCGCGGGCGACTTACGACCGCTCCTAGTCCGCGATAGTTCTCACAACCGCGCCGAAATACTTATCGCTGGCCGGCTCTCGGCCCAATAATTGCAGCGATAAACTGTTGCGCCACCGGTTAACGACTTCCCGAACAGATTACGCGCCCGGAGAGTGGGTGGGTGGACGCAGCCGCTGTCACCACGTCGTCGTCAGCGGGAGAAACGCTGCTGGTTTCCTCATCCGACGACGAGATGCTGTGTAGGACCTAAGCTTACCTCTTATTAGCTACACTACTGGCCATTAAAATTGCTACACCACGAAGATGACGTGTTACAAACGCGAAATTTAACCGACAGGAAGAAGATGCTGTGATATGCAAATGATTAGCTTTTCAGAGCACTCACACATGGTTAGCGCCGGTGGAGACTCCTACATCGTGCTGACATGAGGAAAGTTTCCGACCGATTTCTCATACACAAACAGCAGTTGACGGGCGTTGCCTGGAGAAACGTTGTTGTGATGCCTCGTGTAAGGAGGAGAAATGCGTACCATCACGTTTCCGACTTTGATAAAGGTCGGATTGTAGCCTATCGCGATTGCGGTTTATCGTAGCGCGACATTGCTGCTCACGTTGGTCGAGATCTAGAATATGGAATCGGTGGGTTCAGGAGGGCAATACGGAACGGCCTCCTGGACCCAGCGGCCTCGTATCACTAGCAGTCGAGATGACAGGCATCTTATCCGCATGGCTGTAACGGATCGTGCAGCCACGTCTCGATCCCTGAATCAAGAGATGGGGTCGTTTGGAAGGCAACAACCATCTCCACGAACAGTTCGACGACGTTGGCAGCATCATGGACTATCAGCTCGGAGACCATGGCTGCGGTTACCCTTGACGCTGCATCACAGACAGGAGCGCCTTAGATGGTGTACTCAACGACAAACCTGGGTGTACGAATGGTAAAACGTCATTTCTTCGGATGAATCCAAGTTCTGTTTACAGCATCATGATGGTCGCATCCGTGTTTGGCGACATAGCGGTGATCGCACATTGGAAGCGTGTATTCGTCATCGCCATACTGGCGTATCACCCGGAGTGATGGTATGGGGTGCCATTAGTTAAACCTCTCGGTCACCTCTTGTTCGCGCTGACGGCACTTTGAACAGTGGACGTCACATTTCATCCGTGTTACGACCGGTGGCTCTACCCTTCATTCGATCCCTGCGAAACCCTACATTTCAGCAGTATAATGCACGACCGCATGTTGCAGGTCCTGTACGGGTCTTTCTGGATACAGAAAATGTTCGACTGCTGCCCTGGCCAGCACAGTCTCCAGATCTCTCACCAACTGAAAACGTCTGGTCAATAGTGGCCGAGCAACTGGCTCGTCACAATACGCCAGTCACTACTCTTGATGAACTGTGGTATCGTGTTGAAGGTGCATGGGCAGCTGTACCTGTACACGCCATCTGAGCTCTGTTTGACTCAATGCCCAGGTGTATCAAGGCCTGAGGTGGTTGTTCTGGATACTGATTTCTCATGATCTATGCACCCAAATTGAGTGAAAATGTAATCACATGTCAGTTCTAGTATAATATATTTGTCCAATGAATACTCGTTTATCATCTTCATTTCTTCTTGGTGTAGCAATTTTAATGGCCAGTAGTGAACATCCCAACGTCTGTCTTTTGCACGGTCAAAAGGCAACTTTCAAGTCGGTGTGTAGCAGTTATATATTGGACGTAAAGAAATTTACAGACGTTGAAGGCTTGTAGTGGATACCAAGGCAGTTCAGTTTAGCATTGGAATTTCTGTTCGGAAACGTACCGTTCGCTGCTACACACAGAATGCCACAAAACATGTCCAGACCTTACGCATTTTCAGCGTCACTGACTACGGTATTGCGTACATCATTCACCTATCAGTTGTTGTCCCATGCCCGCTACAGCCGAGAGAGGTTTGTACCTGCTTCTGTGCTTATGGTCTTCCTTCATACTGTAGAACAGTATTCGCCCACAGAGAGGTTTGCACTTGCTGTTGTGCTTATGGTCTTTGCTAATATTGCGCTACGGTACAGTAGTAATCATTCACTACATTACAGAAAGCGATCTGTACGTACGTTTCATTTTTAGTGTGCTGTTGTCGATCTTGGTGAATAGCACGTTTATGTAATATGCCGACATGTCGTAATTGTACTGCGGAGCGCGGTGGAGTGGGAGGGCTGCACGTCAGTTGCGTGCGAAGCATTTTCCACACCGCCAGGTACCTTGTAAGTAGGCTGTTTAGGTTTTTATATTGGTAACGCCACGTAACGCTCTGTATGAAAATCACTGGCTGTACTGTGTGCAGTCTGTGGCTGGTTTGCATTGTTGTTGGCTATTGTAGTGTTGGGCAGTTGGCTGTTAACAGCGCGTAGCGTTGCGCAGTTGGAGGCGAGCCGCCAGTGGTGGTAGATGTGGGGAAGTGCGATGGCGGATTTTTGAGAATGGATAATCTGGTGGTGTGTCCATCAGAAACAGTACATTTGTAAGAATGGATGCCATGAACTGCTATGCATATTATGACTATTAAGGTAAATACATTGTTTGTTCTCTATTAAAATCTTTCATTTGCTAACTATGCCCATCAGTAGTTAGTGCCTTCAATAGTTAGAGTCTTTTATTTAGCTGGCAGTATTGGGGCTCGCTGTATTGCAGTAGTTCGAATAACGAAGATTTTTGTGAGGTAAGTGATTTGTGAAAGGTATAGGTTAATTTAGCCATGGCCATTCTCTTGTAGGGATTACTGAAACTCTGACTGCGTTGCGCAAAAAAAATATTGTGTGTCAGTTTAAGCACAGTCATGTATAATTTTTCTAAGGGGACGTTTCATATGTCGACCCTTAGCCGAGGATGCCTCACTGGAATCTTCTGATTTTTTCTTGTAGTTCGTGTAATTAGTGCAGCCTTTGTTTATTGCTAGCGCGTAATTGTAGAGAGAATTTCCTTTGTACTCGTAGTTGTAGTTTTTCATTCTTGTACAGTAAAACAGTTGTGGCATGCATGTAGATTTGCACCAAGTATTTCGCAGCTGCTCTTGCAATTAACTAGATATTATTTTCAGTGCTATGTTAATGTGTTATCTTATTTTTGCTCTTCAAATTGTGCTTTTCTGTGTTATCGTGTGAAATATTGTGACAATAATGGCGTGTGAAAAACGTAACACTAGGCTCCAAAGTAAACTGAGAAATAATAGTGACGACGAGCGTAGCTTATCAGCAGCACTGTGTAGTGAATTAACAGACATTCGAAGTAGTAATTTGGTAATTGTGCATAGGGAAATGGAACGGGCGGCAAATAATGGTGTAGACAATGAAACAAGTAGTGAACAGGGAAGCATTATCGATCGATCGGTCGGCAACAGCTCGCCTCAGGAATCCGAAATGACAGAACACAATATTGCATATACTGTAGACTTAGGTTTTGGGTCCTCACCGTTTTCTCAGATGAGTCAAGACACATTTTCTGCTTGTCAAAATGTGAATGTTGCCGGTGAAAATGCACTGCCAAAAAGCATAGAGAAACAGATTCCAGATACTAATACATTATTATTGCAATTAATGCAACAAATGGACCGAAATCAGAGCCGGCCAGAATGGCCGAGCGGTTCTAGGCGCTTCAGTCTGGAACCGCGCGACCGCTACAGTCGCAGGTTCGAATCCTGCCTCGGGCATGGATATTTGTGATGTCCTTAGGTTAGTAAGGTTTAAGTAGTTCTAAGTTCTAGGGGACTGATGACCTCAGAAGTTAAGTCCCATAGTGCTCAGAGCCATTTGAACCATTTTGAACGAAATCAGAGACAAACACAGCAGAAGCTTCAAAAGTTAGACACAATGGAACAAAATCAGAGACAAACACAGCAAAAGCTTCAAAAGTTAGACACCATGCTTGAACAAACACGTGAAGATGTAACTACTGAGTTACATAACATTGAATCTAAATGTCAAAAAGTCTGTAATGACGTAAAATCACAAATTTGTGAGCATTTTCAACCTAAATTTTCGTGGCATGAAAATGCATTACAGAATCACGAAGCAGCCATAAAAGAACTGCAAACTATTGTTCATGAAAATCATGAGACCTTGCAAGCTAAAATTGACTCAGTTGCATCTACCGATTCGGTTATGCAACTTGCAAAAACTCAGGAAAACTTAAAGGACACAGTAAGTACTCTGAAAATTGGTTCAGAAAGACACATAGAGGAAATTAGTTCATTATCAGAGAAAGTAGTTGAACTTTCAGATCAGCTAAATAATTTATCTGCAAAGGTAGATGATAATCTGAATGACACAAAACCGGTTGTCTTTAATGACACAGATGAGTGTGAACAAATTAGGAAATTCAAACAAAATCAGAATCAAATTAATACGCAACACTAAAGAGAAATCCGGGAAGTACAAGATCAGCTGACACAAATAATACAAGAATTACGTATTTCAGAGGACACTCACGCTCCAATACGGGAAGAGGGACATAGAAATACGGAACAGCCACAAAATAATAACACGGGGTACTTCGGAAATTATCCAAGAAATTGGCAAGGTACACCGAATTTTGAGATGGAACCGCCGAAACGACGTAACAATGACCGATATGCGACTCGCCGACACGATGATTTTGACTTTATCTGTTTATTACTACACGTAAATTCAAAACATCTAAGAATTCTGGTAACGACATTCATCCACAATTCTCTCATTGTTTTCCTCCCAACTGGTCATTAGAGCACAGATTAGAATTTATGTGTGGCTATTTAGAGAATGAACCAGCTGTAAGAATGCGATCAGTCCTTCACGATTGTCACAGTGAAGGAGAATTTTATCATGCCTTCCTCTCAGCATATTGGTCTCAAGCTACACAAGACCGAGTAAAACATAGCATCATAATGATGAAACATTTCGAACAATCTGAATTTTCCAGTCTTGTGAAATATTTTGAAGACATGTTGCACAAGAGTCAGTGCCTGTCAAACCCATACAGCCCCTCAGAACTCATCCGCATTTGCTTAATCAAATTGCCCGAACATTTATGACATATTATTTTGGCAGGACGTTGCAAAGACGACATTGAAGCTTTTCAGGGACTGTTACAAGAATTAGAAATTGACACCGACAATCGCGAAATGCAAAAACAGGAACACAACAATTACAGGTCACAACCGTCGCAATTCCGCAATGAAAGAAATAATAACTGGACGCAACAAGGCTATTCTCACAACATAAATCGTGACCAAAACAGACACCACCTGTATGACAACCGTTGGCATAGTAGTAATAGTTGCAGAGAATGATCGCATTTCCGTAGTAATGAATATGACAGAGACAATCATAGAAACAGACAATATGGGAACCAAACTAATTATTATCACGGAAGACAGAATAACTTCAGACGCAACGGTCCACCGTGCAGTGATAATGCAGGGAGAAATTCTCCACCACTTAACCAACAGGAAAGAAACTACAGGAACTGCCGACATGACGACAGATGATATAATCATAACGACAGACCTGAATTTCATCAGAACTGGCGGGATTCAAACAGGGCTGGGCCCTCTCGGCAAGGTGAATTTGTAGAAGTTAGGTCTCCTAATCCCAATAACGACGCACGCCAACAAAGAGATAGCAGACAATGACTCGCACCACAAGCAGCCACGTGCGCTGGCTGGCTCAGAGAAAAATAACATAGACGCTAACCTTGAGAAAAATTTGAGCATTCTTTACCGATGTACCATATACCACATGATAATTCCGTTGAAGCTGGAGCTCTGTATAGTAGGAAGAGTAAAGGCTTGCTCCACATTTCACATGTAAAACCGTTTATTGAAAGATAATCTGCTTTTTAACTTAGTCTTTGCCATAAAATTTTTCACTTCACACTACTAGTACGCATTGTCACACTTAGAAACTGTTAACATGCAACAATGTTTGAAGTTAAATATCTAATCAAGAACCAAGAGAACTTATTTAGACAGTAATTACAAATGCATTGTTATAGTGAACAGACGACACAGTGCTATTGTGTGTGTACATTCTTGCTTGTTAGTTGCACGATTATGTAACGACTATAAGGCTCACATACTTAGAACATATACTACTAATGGGATTTTAATGCAACATTTTGGTTTACTTGAAAAGACATTCTTTATTTAAAGTACTTTCTGAGAGATACCGGATGACACAGTGGTTAGTTTATTTGATAGCTACACGATTATATCACGACGCTACTAATGTGTGACACAATTTACATTGTTGCTTTTGCGTTGTATCTGTTTTATATCTGCACAGTTTTTATGTATTATTCTGGAAAGTAAAACATGTTTTAGTAGTAACTTTTGTGGTATAGCTACAATGAGACAGCCTTTTCCCTAGCACAACAATACGTTACATTATAGTACTTTCTTGATCACGGTAAGGTACGTAATAACTACGATATCTATATGCAAAGCATTTCACTTTCGTTTATGGTGAGGTAAGTACATTGACTTCAGCAGAACTTTGCTTACAGAGGACGATAACTACGACACTTCCACAGAATTATCTTACAGCAAGATGCACATTTAGCGCTACAGGATACGTATTTGAGTGATTAATTTTGTACTTGAACCATTTATTTTTCAAGATTTTTGAATTACAAAGAAAGTTTACTGTGATACATTTCATTGCATTGCTGTAATCTGTAACACCTGAGGGTATAATTACATTAATCCTCAGGGGGGTACACGCTTACTTTGTATACCATGTGTTTGGCAATCACAAGGAGCCCTAGCTAATATGGTATTTGCTTATACAACTTTACACATCGGTACCATATTTCTCTAACATAAATTACACAGCTATCTGATCATTTAACTGAGAGAGACAAACATTTTTTTTTTACTACGTCAGTGGCACATGTTTACGCTAGGGCTCCTTGTGCTTGCCAAACACATGGTATACAAAGTAAGCATGTACCCCCCTGAGGATTAATGTAATTATACCCTCAGGTGTTACAGATTACAGCAATGGAATGAAATGTATCACTGAAAACTTTCTTTGTAATTCAAAAATCTTGAAAAACAAATGGTTCAAGTACAAAATTAATCACTCAAATGTGTGTCCTGTAGCGCTAAATGTGCGTCTTGCTGTAAGATAATTCTGTGGAAGTGTCGTAGTTATCGTCCTCTGTAAGCAAAGTTCTGCTGAAGTCAATGTACTTACCTCACCATAAACGAAAGTGAAATGCTTTGCGTATAGATATCATAGTTATTACATACCTTACCATGATCAAGAAAGTACTATAATGTAACATATTGTTGTGCTAGGGAAAAGGCTGTCTCATTGTAGCTATACCACAAAAGTTACTACTAAAACATGTTTTACTTTCCAGAATAATACATAAAAACTGTGCAGATATAAAACAGTTGGATAACTTCACACTTGTGAAATTTTATTTTGTCTGTACCTTGTGAACTGTATATATTTTTTTTGGAACCATTGTGATACTATGAGAGCTTTGAATGATGTATTTCGTATGGGATCATGATTTTTAAAGTACGTTTCAGGTAGATGACACTTTTGAAATGAGCAGAGAATTTTTTTTAGGTTTTAAAATATTCAGAAAGCTACGATGGTTTTGAGATGTGATTGATCTGTTATGATGTTATTATTACGACGACAATCTGTATTTTGCTGTTGAGGTATGTTTATGATCAATAAGCTGATGCTATATGAGGAATTTGATTATGCTACGTATTTATTATGATAAAATATTGAAGAAGTGTCAACGAATATGTATATGTGTAATAAGGTAAGGAATAATGAGTAGGGGTTAGGGTCTCTGATATGTGAAAAAGGGTGTTGGAAACCAAGAATAGTACTTTAAGAGTTATGAAATGTGTGTAAATGCGTGAATGTATCACAATGCCGGCGAAATTTTTTTGGACGCTGTTATATTTATAGGATTTTGTTTCTGCAGATTTGTAACGCAAATATTTCGACCTGTGAAATTTTATTTGTATCAAACTGTCACTGTAGCGGAAACTGATGTAAATATTTCGGTAAGGAAGGCAGGTCACTGTAAGCACCCAGCTGCACGACAGTTGTCTGGAAAAAAGCCATTAGTGTGTGCCTTTCAGAGGCACAGGTGGAGAAAAAAAGAGGCTATTATCCTCGCTATTGACATTTCTTTGTAGAAAGCATCACATATACGACACACCCAAACTTGAAAACATATGATTACACTGTGGAGATCTTAATTTATGATATTTACTAAATTGCCTAATGAAATGATGAGAAACATGTTTACATATATTGTCTTTCTAGTTGAGAGATTTTTTACTGCCTTTGTAGATGCCATATGGCTAGTGAACGACGCTTCACGCCTTGCTTTGCCTATTTTGTTTAATATCTCGTTTCTAGCTCCACTGCAGCATTGGTTAAAATAAAATTTTATAAATGTACAAATATAAATATTTTATGCCTACAGATCCAGTAAATAATAACTTTATGATGTACTTAAAAAAAACAAAGGAGCACAAAAAGACATTTCCCTTCACAGGAATTGCATACAGAATTTTCTTTTCAAGTACTTGGTAATTTCTTTTGTAGAATAAGTTGTGGTGCACCACTTTCTTGTCATTGCTGTTTGTGTTAATTTGTTATGTGCTTCTACATTTCCTCATCCCTTGGTATATGTATCTGAGCTCAGTAGATTTAAGTTAGCTGAAGAGGGGGTAGACTATATAAGAAACTAACTATGATGAATTGGAAGAAATGCACTGAGATGCTATAAAAAAATGGTTTGGCCAAAAAAGTAGTGTACAGTGGAGAAAAACTATTTTTGAAAGAGGATGTGAACAGAATACAGAAAGCAGGCTTAGATATGACTTTTTGGGAATAATGATGAACGAAGGGAGGTTTCCACGCAAAATACTGCAGTAAAACAAACCCTGACCTTTCCTTTTGTGTCATCCTCCTATGTGTTTATGTTCCCTTGTGTATTTGTGTTTTTCCCGTCTTTATGTGTTTAACTGATGTTGTATGTTGTAGAATTTTTCTAATACTATGTTATTTACTTTGTAAAGATGTTTAGACATTATTTGTTCTGTTTTGTTTTAATGCTCACGTTTGAAGTTGATGTTTCGAAAGTTATTCAGACCTTTTATGTATTTACTTATGTCATAATTCCTGTAACACTGATGTATATGTTTATTTCTATTCTTTTGTAAAGCACCTATTACTACAAATGTTATCTGTATTGTTATGTTCTTTAATTATGTATTTTGTACCTTTGTAATTGTATTCTTATTTTGTAAATTTATAATTGTATAGATCCAGTTCTTAAAATTAAGTATCATTTCACTGCACACGTTTCTGTTGGTCATAATATATGCACAGTATGTGAGCAGTTGGGACTGTTAGTGTTTGGACGTGTGTTAATAATTCAGCAAGGGACTGGTGAACAGCATCGCTGGTTCTAAGGACAATTAGAAAAAAACTTTGTGAGTGCACAAGTGGTGGTTTATGGACTTGCTATATTCTCTGGAAGACTCTTCGATGGTGATTGTGCACCTGCACAGTCGCAACGGATGGCTGCTAGCCATCTCTACAAGGACTGCAGTGGGTCTGCATCTTTGATGGCCCACGAATACCATTATTTCTAAAAGGACTGCAGTGGGACTGCACCTCTGGTGGCCCACCAATACCATACTCTCTACCAGGACTACAGTGGATCTGCTCTGTGACGACCTACCTACCAATATTCTTCAAAACTTCGACTGACTCAGTGGTGGGTTTGCTCTGTTGTGGGCCATTACCTGTCTACATGTCAAGAGTCAGCACTGTCTTTCCGTTGGAAGGACAACACTACTTCTTCAAGACTGCATGGAAATCCACTACTTCCGTGTGCATTTTCTTTTGCTGCTCGGACTTTGAGAAAAACACTGCAATTTTACTGTGGTGAATGATCAGGACTGTCTTTATGGACTGTGAGAAAATTTTAGCTTTTGACCAACATTGTATCGATAAGTGTGTGCATTTGATTGCTTTGTTATTGTAATTATGAAAATTTTTTTCAAATCTGTATTGGCCACTGCCCAAAACAATTTGTAAAATTTTTTGTGGGGAGCATGGGGGCTATGTAAGTAGGCTGTTTAGGTTTTTATATTGGTAACGCCACATAGCGCTCTGTATGAAAATCACTGGCTGTGCTGTGTGCAGTCTGTGGCTGGTTTGCATTGTTGTCTGCCATTGTAGTGTTGGGCAGTTGGCTGTTAACAACGCGTAGCGTTGCGCAGTTGGAGGTGAGCCGCCAGCAGTGGTGGATGTGGGGAAGTGTCATGGCGGATTTTTAGAATGGATAATCTGGAGGTGTGCCCATCGGTAACAGTACATTTGTAAGAATGGATGTCATGAACTGCTGTATATATTATGGCTATTAAGGTAAATACATTGTTTGTTCTCTATTAAAATCTTTCATTTGCTAACTATGCCTATCAGTAGTTAGTGCCTTCCGTAGTTTGAATCTTTTATTTAGTTGGCAGTAGTGGCGCTCGCTGTATTGCAGTAGTTCAAGGAAGGAAGATTTTTGTGAGGTAAGTGATTTGTGAAAGGTATAGGTTAATGTTAGTCAGGGCCATTGTTTTGTAGGGATTATTGAAAGTCAGATTGCGTTTCGCTAAAAAAATATTGTGTGTCAGTTTAAGCACAGTCATATATAATTTTTCTAAGGGGACGTTTCAACCTTTGCACTCCATCTTTGCTACAGGTACCTGCGGTCTTTGGAAATGAGTACATTCGCAGCAGGACCGGCTGTGGAGCTCCACTGCGGCGGCAAGCAAATAGAATTTGAAGAGGCTGCACTCTATGCAAAAAAAATGGTTCAAATGGCTCTGAGCACTACGGGACTTAACATCTGTGGTCATCAGTCCCCTAGAACTTAGAACTACTTAAACCTAACTAACCTAAGAACATCACGCACATGCATGCCCGAGGCAGGATTCGAACCTGCGACCGTAGCAGTCGCGCTGTTCCGGACTGAGCGCCTAGAACCGCTAGACCACCGCGGCCGGCGCACTCTATGCAAGAAGAGGACGCAACGACGAATACCAGAAACATAGCAGGTAGACTGAATGTGGGTCACTAACCTGTCTGGCGTGTTCTGCATGAGCAGCAGCTACACCCATACCAGCCTCAGAAGGTACGCGCAACGCAGCCACAGGAGTTCGCGTCGCGAGCCCACTTCGGAAAATAGTTCTTGTGCAGATGTGTGGACGTACCCACGGCGAACACTTTTGACGGATGAAGCAAAGTTCGCCGGCCGGAGTGGCCGTGCGGTTCTAGGCGCTACAGTCTGGACATGGATGTGTGTGATGTCCTTAGGTTAGTTAGGTTTAATTAGTTCTAAGTTCTAGGCGACTGAGGACCTTAGAAGTTAAGTCGCATAGTGCTCAGAGACATTTGAACCTTTTGAAACCAAGTTCATCAGAGAAGGTTTTCTCAGTTCCCACAACAGTCATCTGTGGGCTGATGAAAACCCGCATGCTGTGCGCGCCCATGGGTTGTAGTAATGATACTGTCTGAATGTCTGGGTAGCGTTCCTTGATGGAGTGTGATTGGGTCATACCTCCTTCCACCATCATGTCTGATGTCTACAGCGCGCTTGCGATTGCTTGATGGTGTCGTGCATGGGCTCTCAGAAGATTTGCCAGTACACACGCGTCAAAACATGTGGTTCCAGCACGATAGCGCACCTTCTCCTTTTTCACTTGGGGTTGAGTTACCTGCACCAACGATTTGGGCAACAGTGGATTCATACAATTTGATAAGTCTAGCTGGGAAATGGATCCACCTTCAGTGCGGATGCACAAATACATCTGATATCTTGAGGGAATCTCAGAGAGGGAACATGGAGGAGATGGACAGGTACTGTGGACAGGTGATGCTCGATGCGAGTGTTGGTCGGCCTTGAGGAGTGTCGAGATAGTCGGTACAGTTGCGATAACGGTGTATCCCGGATGGTGCAGTTTATACCGCGCCTACCTAGTTGGCAGGAGATCTCGGGTTCGAGTCCCGGTGCGGCACACATTTTCACTCGTCGCTGCTGATTCTGCATAATGCGCCCTCCGCCACACACCACTTGGTGGCTAGCAGAGTATATATGTAGATGTAGATGCCTTTGCTTTCCTTTCTTCCCCTCTCCACCTTCAATTTGCATACAACAATGGATTGGCCACGGTTGACAGACTTCTTGGTTCAAATGGCTCTAAGCACAATGGGAATTATCATCTGAGGTCATCAGTCCCCTAGACTTACACTACTTAAACCTAACTAACCTAAGGACATCACACACATCCATGCCCGATGCAGGATTCGAACCTGCGACCGCAGCAGCAGCGCGGCTCCGGACTGAAGCGCCTAGAACCACTCGGCCACAGCGGCCGGCACAGACTTCTTGGCCTGAACGTTCTCCCGTCTTGAATGTGATAAACTACTACCTATGGGCTCGCATGAAATCCTTGATTTACGAGATCCCTATGGCATTCGTGGAATACCTGTCGGCGCGAATTATAGCTGCGGCGGATGCTGGAGGACCAGAGATTTGCAATCGCGTGTAACGGAACTTACCATGGCGGTATCAGATCTGTAATGACGTTCGTGGTCGTCGTATCGAGCCCTGTTTGTAAGTAGACCTAGACGAGAAGCAGCAGGAGACGGAGCTGAGTGTATGATGTGGTATTTTGGGTGGAACGGGAAAACGGTACGTTTTTGGACGTAAGTTTCTGGGATCTTCGTCCTCAAAGTCTGTGAAGTCATTTTAGACACACACTGTACAGGATGTTTTCTCAAAAATGTATCACATTTTTCTACAGCCGCTAGTATTGCTCGAAACTAAAAGAAAAGTTTCTAAAATATAAGTCCGGAAACTAATACCTGCTGATATATTAGCCATTTTACTTTTGACAAGTATTGTATCGGCTAAATGGAGGAGTCAGCACAGACGCAAACAGCGAAGGAGAAAAGTTGCGATGGCCGTTGGTAGAAATCCAAAAATCATCTGTACATAACACTTACAGATTTACAGAAAATATTATTTCTAAAACGGAAAGAAACGTTACTTCTCGCTAAGAGGTTGATTGATGTGCTCCCTGTGGCTCGTACATGCAATTACCTTCACACACTATTACCATTCGCAGAAAGCGGGCTAAGTATCGACTTCCTATTACTCAGTGCTGATGCTCTCGAAGTCTGCAACCGAGCTGTGTCGGACCAGTGATGGGCGACTGTTTAAGTCAGTGTAGACAGGGGGCGCTGAACTGTGTCTTCCTGGAGTTGTGGCGCTGCCCGCTCTTTCCGTTGGCACGTGGGTCAGTGGCTTCTTGATACTGTTTCGCTGCGCTGCCCTGTTCAGTGTGCAGTCGTTGCTTTAGGACTCCACCAGCAAGTAACGTATTAGTGCTCCGTACAGATGAGGTATGATCCGCAACAGATGGCATAGCGAATTACCACAATATTCACGTGTGCGCAGATGCAAATACTCGAGCAATGATGGAGGCGAGGCACAAGGATCGCTTCAGTATCAATGCCTGGGCACGAACTGTTAGTGGCAGACTAACAAGCTCACACTCCTTACCGGATTAACAGTTGCTGTGCATTACTGATTTCTGCGTGATGAATTATCTGCGCTATTGGAGAACGTTACCTCTCTACCACGCAGCGTGACCTTGCCATTCACCTGACCTGAATCAGTTGGGTGGAAACGTTTAAAGGCATTGGTGTATGTCCAGTTCATCGACAATGTGGATACGTTACAGGAGTGTGTGTGATTAATGCATGTGCAGCAATCCAAATGCAGCCAGGTGTATTTCAAAGAGTTCGTGATTCAATGCGGAAAAGCGCTGAAGGATGTACCAGGATGCGTGGTAACCATATTCTACACCGCCTGTGGTGTCTACTTCTGCGTAACTGACAGACGGCAATGAGAGGACAGGTTGGCCCACATATCAACAGGTAGTGCTTTCCTGACATATCTTTATAGGAACTATTCTTCTAGTTTTAACCAGTACTAACTCCTGTGGGAATAAGTGACACCCATTCTTAAACGCTGGCCGCTGGTGGCAGAGCGGTTCTAGGCGTTTCAGTCTGGAACCGCGTGACCGCTACGGTCGCAGGTTCGAATCCTGCCTCGGGCATGTATGTGTGTGATGTCCTTAGGTTAGTTAGGTTTAAGTAGTTCTAAGTTCTAGGGGACTGATGACCTCAGTAGTTGAGTCCCATAGTGCTCAGAGCCATTTGAACCATTTTTTTCCCCTCACATGATTTCCTGGATCTCTTTAACCACGTCGAAAAAGCCTGGTACTCAGTGATGTTCATAACGGCACAATGACTCTCACGAGCAGTTCTAAATCTTTCTGGTAGTTTTGCCTTCACACTTCTGCAACTTTAATTTTGGCGCATATTTCGTACTTCGCGTGAATATTTTTTCTATTTATACAATTCACGTTCAAATTTTACGAAACGAAACTGGCTTTGCACACTGCTTATTTATAAACGTTTTCTCCGTCCTTCGTTTATTAGATGAAATTGTTACACAAGTGAGAGGAAAGAAAATCAAGTTAACGTTACAGACGTCCTCCATCAATCAGAACTTTAATTTGCGGACATTAAATATTTCATAACAATTCTTACAGCACAATTCTTACGATAATTTGAAAATAATATGCATTTTATCAAGAACGATGCAGTTCCTTGTTTATTTCTTATAGTCGTCACAAAAATGCGAAATATCTCTTGGGAGCCGAAGACAAACGATTTCCTTACACTAGGCACTCATGACAAAAGCAAAATTCATGCACTCAGGCACTTCACAGTAATTAATAGTTGTAATTAGACAAATTTGGATGGAGGAAAAACTGGTCGTGGCTGTTGCTCTGCATAGTTGCTGCGTACCAGGCATGCTTGATCAAATTCGTAAAACGTGCTGATGCAAGCTGACAATGTACAGATATCTGAAGTTTAACAATACCTATCCGCTGATAAACCTGAAATGACTAAGAACTATTACAAATTATATTTTCCGACAATTTTCTGAAAAATGCTTCACAGTGTAGAAAAATTTCTTTGTCGAGATGATGAATTACACCATCAGTGCCTGGTGATATCCAAATTATATAAACAGTCTTTTTGTTGCCCTCCTTAAGAAAGAGCTATTGGTATGCACAGGTCAAGCATCCAATAAAATCAATTAACTATTTTCTGCAACTGGGAAGAATACGTATTGGATGTACTATTGAAACTTATCTCTCCATTTTTCCTGATTTTGCTACGAAAATTACAATATTTTTGAAATTAAACACTCCATTTTTTAAATATTTGGTCCCAGTTTTCCCTGAGGTTCCTGAAGGAAGATATAAAGTTATGGAAACAGTAATCCGCTGATACTCATCACTGGCATTCTTGTATACGAACGTGCCATAGCATTTATCAGCTACAAAGTGACCTTGTCTTTTCCCGCTCGAAACGATAAATCGCTATTTTCAAGCAGTTCTTAGAAGAAATCTGACTGACTGGCTATATACAAAGTACTTTACGGGGTGAAAAGATGCTTGGTCTTCATTTCAGTTACGAATTTCTCATTCAAATGAGCAAAAAGTAGGCAAAGTTTGGAAATTATTTTTGAGACAACAGAAAGACATGCAAAGTTTCTGTTTGGGGATTATGATTGATCATATCTTGAACTTCATTTCATATTTTCAATATGAAAGAAAAACAAAATGGCGCCCGTAATTATGGTTTGATCAAGGGCCTGCACGTTTGAAGTGCGCAGACTGCGTACAGTCTAACCCCTCAGTAGTGGTCTGAAATAAAAACTGGATAACATCAGTCGATACTACATTAAATTTATGGGAGCTTATACCTACTTTTATAAGTATTATTAGTTCAATTTGCATAAAACATATATGTTGTCACATATTTATGGGGTCACCGAACTCAAATCTGATATTAGATTTTCAGAATTCAAAGCAGTTAATCTAACATGACGGGCCCAAAATTACGTTTTGACTAATTTTGACCAAAATTTGTCCACAAAAAAGTGCTTTCGTTTCTTACGTTTACTCTGCAATTCAAGGACTTTGTATCAACCCTTCCTCGGACTCAAATTGTTCCTGGAGAGCAATTCCCTCCTCTTTTTGGCGAGAAAAACCGACGTGGCAGAGGCGGATGTGCCGCGTTCGGCAGTCTGCACATATCGTTCGCCAACTTTTTCGGCGTAAATGTTTGCATGCAGACTGCAATATAAATCATTTTATGAACGTGCGTCATGGCACAAGTTTTTTACCTGAACCGGACGTCTCTAGCTGAGAGCGTCCCACGGTGGCCATGACACTGCTTCGGACAATGGGTTTAGGAACTTTTGTCCCAACGTTTTACACACATACACCTTTCAAAATACGCCATAAAAATCGATTTTCTACCATTCTGAACGAGAACTCGTATGTAATGACATCTCCTCTACATTTTTACTTCAGTTAAACATTGTAATTTTGCGACTTCTTTTCCCACGATTTCCTGGATCTCTTTAACCACGTCGAGAAAGCCTGGAAATCATTGATGTTCATAACGGTACAATGACTTTCACGAGCAGCTCTAAATATTTCTGGCACTTTTCCTTTCACACTTTTTGCGACGTTCATTTTGGCGCATATTCGTACTTCGCGTAAATATTGTTTCCATTTACAGAATTCACGTTCAAATGTTACGAAACGAAACTGGCTTTGCACACTCCTTATGTATAAACGTTTTCTCCGTCCTTCGTTTAACTAAAACTTTATAGCCTATTCTCTCTCACTGAAAGCTGTTACTGTACATACTCGTATTTTCTTTGCGTTGGATGGCAGTGTGTTTCTTTTCTGGACTTTAATTAGAACAACAATCATTGACGAAGCAATTTCTAGTTTCCACTAATATTTCCACAATTTCCAACGAAATGTCGAAACCATTCAAATGGACGTCGAAGAAATTAACAAATAATCCATATGTAGGTCTTCAGAAGAGGTAGGTGGTTTAGATTGCATACCACGTTCTTCGTATTGCATCTCAACAAGGTTGAAAACATTAACTGGATTCCACACTAATGTGAAACTCTGGAACCTGCACAAAGAGAGATGATACTAGCAAGCGTATACGAAGAAGTTCAGTTTTACCTCCATTGTTAACAATCAGTGATACCGCAAAGGCAACTGCTAATTATTATGGATATTAAATGAGCTGCAAATTCGAGCGAAAAGTAACTGAACAGTTGTGTCAGAGAAACTATCTAAGGAAACAGGAATTCGCTTTACAAATTACGATCGCGTTGTGCCGTGTTATCTGTTCACCGACGTGCCTCAACCAAGCATACGCTCCGGCCGTGTTGCGCATGCGCTATCTGCAACGCTTACGGCAGGGGCGTACATTTCTCCTGCTGCCTGGCCAGCTATGAATTTGGTTAATTTGAACATTTTCTTAAGATACAGTGTGTCTTAGCAGCTAATTTTTGACGTAGTGCAAGTTTCTGTTTATTTTTACTGTATAAAAAATTGCAGGACCGGTTTGGACATGTAGGATTGGACAGTTCCCTTGTGAGGTTTGTTTCAAACTTGTTGTCGTGTACGTAAAACATCGAAGGCAAGTTTCAGTTTTTATCTATAGCAATAGCATGCATTTTGATACGATGTATCATTAAAAAATGAACACCTACAGATGAGAGCACAGTTTTGGGCTATCTCAGTTGTTCATACTGAGAGAAATAACTAGGTTGATCACGAAGGATAACTTTCTCCCAACTTCTGAAGGATGTTACGAAAACACCACGTCGGTTCCCGAGTGCACACGGCTTCTACACCCTACGAAGTCTGCTGGCCAATTCTACGATTTCACGAGCTCCAGACCACTCCAGGAGATTATTTGACATTTAGGCTTCCAGTTACTCCGAATCAGGAACAGAATGCACACATTTTCACAAACTATCTCTTTTTCCCCCTTTAGTGAGATATTGATTTTTGGCTGGGGTTCTAGAAGTATGTCTGCAACGGATGTTACCAAGCAACGGCCGTCGTGGGGAAATTCCACACCTGGTCCACTCCAACCAGCAAACGTTTAGGAAAATTTGGGAAAGACCGACCGATCATCTTCAAGGCATATAAAAAACCCCTTCCCTATGCAACAATGTTACCATTTTGCGGAAGCAAGGAAGGAAAAAGATCCCTATCCAAAGACTGGAAAGTTGCACGGGTCACATCACTATTCAAGAAAGGTAATAGGAGTAATCCACTAAACTAGAGGTCCATATCTTAAACGTCGGTATGCAGCAGAATTTTGGAACATATACAATATTGTGTTCGCACAAGAATTACCTCGAAGAGAATTGCCTATTGACAAACAGTCAACATGGATTTAGAAAACATTGTTCTTGTGAAACACAAGCAGCTCTATACTCACACGAAGCGTTGAGACCTATTGACAAGGGATTTCAAATTTATTCCGTATTTCTGGATTTCCAGAAGGTTTTTGCCACAGTACCACACATGCAGCTTGTAGTTAAGCTGCGTGCTTGTGGAATATCGTCTCAGTTGTGTAAGTGGATTGGTGATTTCCTGTAAGAGACGTCACAGTTTGTTGTAATCGACGGAAAGTCGTCGAATACAACAGAAGTTATTTCTGGCGTTCCACGATGTAGTGTTGTAGGCTCTCTGTTGTTACTTATCTATATAAACTGTTTGGGCAACAATCTGAGCAGCCGTCTTAGTTTGCTTGAAGATGATGCTGTCGTTTATAGTCTAGTAAATTCATAAGAGGATCAAAACAAACTGCAAAACGATTTTGAAAAGATATCTGCATGGTGCGAAAGTTAGCAGTTGACCCTAAATAATGAAAAGAGTGAAGTCATCCACCTGAGTGCTAAAAGGAATCCCTTAAACTTCGGTTACGCGATAAATCAGTCAAATCTGAAGGCCATAAATTCAACTGAATACCTAGGAATTACAGTTACAAAAAACTTAAATTGGAAAGAAGACACAAAAAATGTTGTGGGGGTTGTGGAGAGGGAAACCAAAGACTGCGTATTATTCGCAGAACACTGAGAAAATGTAACAGATCTAAAGAGACTGCCAACACTAGCCTTGTCCGTCCTCTTTTGTAGTACTGCTGCGAGATTTGGGATCCTTACCACATGAGATTAATGAAGTACGTCGAGAAAGCAGAGCTGGACGCTTTCTGCTATCGAGAATTAGGGGACAGAGTGTCGCTGGTATGCGGAATCTTCTCACGAAATTCCAATCACCAACTTTCTCCTCCGAATGCGAAAATATTTTATTGACGTCGAACTACATATGAAGAAACGATCGTCGTAATAAAATATGGAAAATCAGGGCTCAAATCAAATGGCTCTGAGCACTATGGGACTTAACTGCTGAGGTCATCAGTGCCCTAGAGCTTAGAACTACTCAAACCTAACTAGCCTAAGAACATCACACACATCCATGCTCGAGGCAGGATTCGAACCTGCGACCTTAGCAGTCGCGAGGTTCCAGACTGTAGCGCCTAGAACCGCTCGGCCACCCCGGTCGGCAATCAGGGCTCGCAAGGAAAGATGTAGGTGTTCGTTTTTCTCTCGCGCTGTTGGATTGGAATAATAGAGAATTACTGTGAAGGTGGCTCGATGAACACTCTGCCAGACACTTCTGGCTGCGTTTGTCTTTGACTGTGTAACTTGATTAGTCGATCCAGTGTGAATACAAACATCTTGCTCAGGAGAAAACTGCGTATTTGAGTCGTAACACTGAAGGCGGTTGTTTTACAATGGTGGTAAGCGGCTGAGAGATGATTGAACACGAGACCGCCGACGTCTTCATTAATGTGGGCATAAACAGCTGTTACTGCTTATCGCTTGTCAAGTTTACACGGCTGCGGAGTTTTCTATGGGCTATAGACGTCGCCCGGAAGAGAAGAAATGCGCATAACGCCGGCCAGAACTGGTTTAGACAATGTGCGCCGCTCGGAGACCATTCTGCCCGTGATGGCGCATCTCCATATGAAAAGCCGGCCGGCCGCGCGCTCGGATTATTTCCCCGGGGAGAGAGGTTTCAGTAGCAGCAGCAGCTGCTGCTGGCTCTGTTCTTTTGGTGCCGCTCATCCTTTCACCTGTCACACCACACCACTGGTCCGCCGCACATGTCCCAGTCGTCTTACAGGTTATTCCTGCTGAATAGTGCCAGTAATCTGCAGTCTGATGGCAACCTTGGACTGGCGTGTTCAAATGTATAGCTTAAATCTTCAGAGACAAGAAACTTTTAAACTTGGTTATCCTGTCGTTAATATGAATAAAGCTGCCACGAAGGAAAGACTCGTTTCTTTATCGCCACTAAGTTGGTGACGTTTCTTTTGGCGAAATTTGCTAATTCCCAGCTCTCTGCCAACTCGTGTCGACTTCGTATTTGTTAACTCACTTCTGGTCAGGTCTCTGACACACACATCCAGTCTCCATACAAGGGGTGGCTGACTATTATGTACACAAACAGAAATAGCGAGCAGGAGACAATGAATTAAGCAAATAATACCGGAAACCAGTAATTTTCACTGTACGCCACGTTTCCTTTCTGGCCGACATGCTGGTCGTGTGTGCCGTTGTTTCCTGTAGCACAACCTAACTGACTATTTAGGTGACGTTGTACCTCCATAACGTGTCCGGCGTAATAAATGGTTTATTCATGTAGGGTCTCCAGCCGGAACATATCGTCATCTGGACACAATATTTCGGCCGTCCACATGGCCGCCATCTTCAGGTGAGTAGGCCGTCGTCCGTTCATTATGGTGAAGGAATGCGTATGATGTACGTGTATGATGGTGCAACGGTACATTTTCATGTTGCTGTTGAGGAATACGTGACACCAACTTTCGACAGCAAATTTATCAATCGTGACTCGGCAATACCATGGCCTCCCAGGTCCCCTGACTTGAGCGTGTTCCATTTTTTTCATGTATTCCAGCCCTGTTGACAGTGTAGATGAATTCAGAGAACGCTCCGAGGATGGTTGACAATGCGTACGGAAAACGCCTGGGAGTTTTGAACGTGTACGAGCGTAGAAGACAAGACGTGGTGAAGCTTGTCTTCACACAACGGTGGCCATGTGAAACATTTGTTTCAATGTGTTCGTCCTCAGGAGTATATGTACAGTGTGGATTCTCGAGGGCTGTATTATAAGACGTCCATGCTCAGTCCTAATACGTCGTAACGAGCGAACAATTCGTTTCGGGACCGATGTTTATTAGGATTACGTAACTTACTTGTTTCATCGCCCTCTACTCACCCCTTCTCACTCCTTTCTATATAGTAGTCAAGTATAAGTACACTCCTGGAAATGGAAAAAAGAACACATTGACACCGGTGTGTCAGACCCACCATACTTGCTCCGGACACTGCGAGAGGGCTGCACAAGCAATGATCACACGCACGGCACAGCGGACACACCAGGAACCGCGGTGTTGGCCGTCGAATGGCGCTAGCTGCGCAGCATTTGTGCACCGCCGCCGTCAGTGTCAGCCAGTTTGCCGTGGCATACGGAGCTCCATCGCAGTCTTTAACACTGGTAGCATGCCGCGACAGCGTGGACGTGAACCGTATGTGCAGTTGACGGACTTTGAGCGAGGGCGTATAGTGGGCATGCGGGAGGCCGGGTGGACGTACCGCCGAATTGCTCAACACGTGGGGCGTGAGGTCTTCACAGTACATCGATGTTGTCGCCAGTGGTCGGCGGAAGGTGCACGTGCCCGTCGACCTGGGACCGGACCGCAGCGACGCACGGATGCACGCCAAGACCGTAGGATCCTACGCAGTGCCGTAGGGGACCGCACCGCCACTTCCCAGCAAATTAGGGACACTGTTGCTCCTGGGGTATCGGCGAGGACCATTCGCAACCGTCTCCATGAAGCTGGGCTACGGTCCCGCACACCGTTAGGCCGTCTTCCGCTCACGCCCCAACATCGTGCAGCCCGCCTCCAGTGGTGTCGCGACAGGCGTGAATGGAGGGACGAATGGAGACGTGTCGTCTTCAGCGATGAGAGTCGCTTCTGCCTTGGTGCCAATGATGGTCGTATGCGTGTTTGGCGCCGTGCAGGTGAGCGCCACAATCAGGACTGCATACGACCGAGGCACACAGGGCCAACACCCGGCATCATGGTGTGGGGAGCTATCTCCTACACTGGCCGTACACCACTGGTGATCGTCGAGGGGACACTGAATAGTGCACGGTACATCCAAACCCTCATCGAACCCATCGTTCTACCATTCCTAGACCGGCAAGGGAACTTGCTGTTACAACAGGACAATGCACGTCCGCATGTATCCCGTGCCACCCAACGTGCTCTAGAAGGTGTAAGTCAACTACCCTGGCCAGCAAGATCTCCGGATCTGTCCTCCATTGAGCATGTTTGGGACTGGATCAAGCGTCGTCTCACGCGGTCTGCACGTCCAGCACGAACGCTGGTCCAACTGAGGCGCCAGGTGGAAATGGCATGGCAATCCGTTCCACAGGACTACATCCAGCATCTCTACGATCGTCTCCATGGGAGAATAGCAGCCTGCATTTCTGCGAAAGGTGGATATACACTGTACTAGTGCCGACATTGTGCATGCTCTGTTGCCTGTGTCTATGTGCCTGTGGTTCTGTCAGTGTGATCATGTGATGTATCTGACCCCAGGAATGTGTCAATAAAGTTTCCCCTTCCTGGGACAATGAATTCGCGGTGTTCTTATTTCAATTTCCAGGAGTGTATATAAAAAACAGTGCTTCACTACTATGTAGAAAGGGGTGAGTAGAGGGGCAGTAGAGGGGCAGGATTCGAACCTGCGACCGTAGCAGTCGCGCGATTCCGGACTGAAGCGCGTAGAATGCCCTCAGCCACCAAATTTATTATGGTACAAATTGGTGGGGTTGAACGTAGGACTGAATGTAATGGACATGCAATGGCAGTGGGAGACGCGTGTATTTGGGCAAGTGAATGATCGATAAATCAAGAAAGTTATCTGCTGTGGAGGAAATAAAAAGATAGACTGAAACAACGACCTAATACAAGGAAACTGGATTGCAACAGAAAACCAGAAGCGACAACTTTACCGATGAAGATGATAACGCATGAAAAACTGGAAAGTCTCCTATTCAGCAGTGGATGACGTAGCTGATGATAATGTCGACGATAAAGGGCTCTAAGCACCATGCAGAGTGTCACCAGCACATTGAGACCGAAAATAGTGTGCCACACAAAGTACACTTTACCGTCCGTTCGCTTCAGTGTGGAACCGCGTGACCGCTACGGTCGCAGGTTCGAATCCTGCCTCGGGCATTGATGTGTGTAATGTCCTTAGGTTAGTTAGGTTTAAGTAGTTCTAAGTTCTAGGAGACTGATGACCACAGACGTTAAGTCCCATAGTGCTCAGAGCCATTTAGCGTCCGTTCGACACGTACCTAGTGTTCTCCACGCTTGCACAGAGGGACCTGCTCCATGCCAACGTTTCTTACGGTTATCAACGAATGTGAGGATGATCTCTTACATCGAAACCGATCATCTAATAACAAAAATGAACAATTAAAATGCGATCACAACTGTGAGTGTGTTGAAGTGACTTATAGTAGCATCAGTATCACTTTTTTCCCCTGGAACGATGTTCCAAAATTTTAAATACCCTTCTTATGCCTGCGGTCTCTCCCTCTCTGTCTGTCTGTCTGTCTCTCTGTTAAACATACACACACACACACACACACACACACACGCACACGCACACGCACACACACACACACACACACACACTCCCGTAGGAGTAATTAAACATGGAGTTAAAGCAATGAAACTGTCTAAGATTTACCACAGTTTACAGTTCCATTCCAATTCGATTTAATTTGTATCCTCACATGCTTGAGCCAGTCGTTATGAAGGGCCTGTCCCTGTATACTGCCTCTTTCCTAAGCTTGTGAACTTCTTGCTCTTTCATCCTCACTTCAGCAGCTTTTTTTAAGGATGTGCATGTGATTCAGCCATCCATTCTACTATACAATATTCTAAATAACTGTTCTTGTCGCTCAATCTTTTCCACTGAATTTCTCTTTTTCATATGAAGTTTTGTGTCAAAAAAGTGTGTGTGTGTGTGTGTGTGTGTGTGTGTGTGTGTGTGTGTGTGTGCGTCTGTGTGTATGTAGTTTTTAGAACGTTTTTATGTTTTAATTTTCAAAGTATTATAATTGTGTCTTAACTTACAGGGTGTTGGACAAATGTACAGAAACAATGGGAGAAATACATGCCTGAACATGAATGCACATGTTGGCCAATCCTGTACTGGTGTATTTCTTCACGAACTGCACCAGTGCAACGTCTCCAATGTGTTGCAAGGGTCAGTCTTGGCGAGAACAGTGTTCTGCATACTTCTGAGTATATTATGTCGAAGGTGGGTGTATTGAACGTGAGAAGTTGTTGGTGCTCATATGGTGGGTGCTTCAGTAACCAAGGGAACTAAAATGTATGCCGTTTCAAGAGGCAGCACATCAAAGACTTATACCGCATAGAGGAAACGTGGAAAAATATCACCTGCTTAGCCGGCCGTTGTGGCCGAGCGGTTCTAGGCGCTTCAGTCCGGAACCGCGCTGCTGCTACGGTCGCAGGTTCGAATTCTGCCTGGGGCATTGATGTGTGTGATGTCCTTAGGTTAGTTAGGTTTAAGTAGTTCTAAGTTCTAGGGAATTGATGACCTCAGATATTAAGTCCCATAGTGCTTAGAGCCATTTGAACCATCACCCGCTAAGTTACCATGCGGACAAAAGTGCGTGCAGAGCGATCGTGATGGGTTTGAAGACGCGAGGTAAGAGCTGTACTGACCCGTAAGGTTTCATTTTTTCCTAACAGTGAGGTGACAGAAGTCATACCTCCTAATATCGTGTCGAACCTCCTTTTGCCGGCCAGTGCAGCAACTTTAAATTGAGATGGAACATTGAGTCGTTGAAAATCCCCTTCCATGCCGCCTCCATAGCCGTTCGTAGGTATTGCAGGTGCAGGATTTTGTGTAGGAATTCACCTCTCGAATACGTCCCATAAATGTTCTAAGAGATTAATGTCGGGCGAACAGGGTGGCCAAATCATTTGCTCGAACTGTCCATAATGTTCTTCAAACCATTCTCGAAAAATTGTGGCCTGGTGACATGGCACATTTCCAACCATAAAAATTTGGTCGTTGTTTGGGAACATTAAGTGTATGAATGGCTGGAAATGGTCTCCAAGTGCCGAACTTAACCATTTCCAGTCAATGATCGGAGCCGCGCGGGATTAGCCGAGCGGTCTAGTGCAATGCAGTCATGGACTGTGCGGCGGGTCCTGGCGGAGGTTCGAATCCTCCCTCGGGCATGGGTGTGTGTGTTTGTCCTTAGGATAATTTAGGTTAAGTAGTGTGTAAGCTTAGGAGGAGGAGGAGGAGATTACTGTTTAACTTCCCGTCGACAACGAGGTCATTAGAGACGGAGCACAAACTCGGATTAGGAAAGGATGGGGAAGGAAATCGGCCGTGGCCTTTCTAAGGAACCATCCAGGCATTTGTCTGAACCGATTTAGGGAAATCACGGGAAACCTAAATCAGGATGGCCGGACGCGGGATTGAACCGTCGTCCTCCCGAATGCTGTGAGCTTAGGGACTGATGACCTTAGCAGTTGAGTCCCATAAGATTTCACACACATTTGAACATTTTTTCAATGATCGGATTAGTGTGACCAGAGGATCCAGTCCATACCACGTAAACACAGCCCACACCATTATAGAGCCACCACCAGGTTGCACAGTGGCTTGATGACAATTTGGATCCACGGCGACGTGAGGTCTGCGCCACACTCGAACTCTACCATCAATTGTTATCAACTGAAATCGGGACGCCATATTTCGCCGCACTGTCCTAACCGATACGTACCTCGTAGGTCCCACACTGACTTCTGCGGTTAAAAATGGTTCAAATGGCTCTGAGCACTTAACTTCTGAGGTCATCAGTTCCCTGGAACTTAGAACTACTTAAACCTAACTAACCTAAGGACATCACACACATCCGTACCCGAGCCAGGATTCGAACCTGCGACCGTAGCGTTCGCGCGGTTCCAGACTGTAGCGCCTAGAACCGCTCGGCTTCTGCGGTTATTTCATGTAGTGTTTCCTATGTGTGCCACTGACAACCCTACGCAAACGCCACTACTCTTGGTCGTTAAGTGAAGGCCGTCGGCTACTGCGTTGTCCGTGGTGAGAGGTAATGCCTGAAATTTGGTATTCTCGACATACTCTGTGGATCTCGGAATGTTCGATTCCCGAATCATTGCTGAAATGGAATGTCCCATGCGTCTAGCTCCAACTGTTGTTACACTTTCAAAGTCTGCTAATTTCCCTCGTGCGGCCGCAATCACGTCTGAAACTTTTTTACGTGCATCACCTGCGTACAAATGACAGCTCCGCTAATGCACTTTTACACCTTGCGTACTCAGTACTACCTCCAGCTGTATATGTACGTATCGCTATCCCACGACTTTTGTGACTGCAGTGTATGTCCGTTCGATAGTGTGCTGCCGTTGTTAGATTTCAAGACAAAAGACGAACTTTGGTATTTACCAGTGTGCGTACAGGGATAATCATTTCAGCAGAATCGTTTTCTTTACGAATGCTTACAAACGTGCGGTACGACACGCGTCTGCTCTGCTGTGCTCGCATTGTCACTGTAATCATGCGACAAAAGGATAGAGAGTGCCTTAATCGAACCCCTGATGATCCTGTAGAAACTAAAAGTTCCTTATTTCTGAGAAACCATTATCTCCCTCTAAAACATCGTCGACTCGATATGGCCTCACCCAGTTTTACTGGCAATGGCAGTGCGAAAAATGCTGCAACCTTGATATCAAATGTTAAACGGTTTACACACACTGTCCTTGCAACAGAGGATACGTCACAGCTGTACATAAATTTTGCAGCTGAAATGTTACCTCACAGGACAGTTATTCTGTCACGAAAGTACGAGATAAAGATAATACTTTTTCGTGCTGCTCCGTCTAAATTTGAAGAGTTTTCTTACATGCAGTGCAGCACCTGCTGTCCCGACTGACCGTGAGCAGCTAGCCATTCTCTTGTCGGCACCCCAAACTGGTCACCTTTTTACGAGCGTTGAATGGGGCAGCAGACCAGGTGGCCAGAACTGACAGCCCGCAGACCCTGAGCTGACACAGCCGCTGTCCGCGTCATCTTACGTCAGCTTCCCCCCCTCCCCCACCCACCCAGCAGCCTACCAGCCACTTTTGGTCAGCTCTGCTCCGACAGCGTCGCTATTAAGTTTCGCAGAGCTGATTCATATTTCGTTTTTAATTTGAAGATTAATCTCTCTCCTATCTTTGGGCTGCTGACTTAATCCTCGTCACGGAAGCAACACTCTGGTCTTCAGAAGGAGTCGAGGCAGTACTTTAAATGTGACATGATGATGGAAGAGGGGACGGCAAGAACGTTGACGATGATAATAAATATGCGAATGTGGAAAGAGGAGAAGGTTGAAGGAAGAAGTAAGAGCGAGAGGAGGAGCAGTAGGAGAAAAACTTCATGATTAAGAAGAAGAGGAAGTAGGAGACCGTCAATAGCGAATGCCTGAACCGCCAATACCCTCTCAAACACTCCCAGCTGATCGTTTTGTTCCAGTAAGCTAAGATTTACTTAACGGGTAAGATCTGCAACAGTTCGGCTTTCTCTGATGAGTGGGAAATGAAAGGAAAAGAAGAGGTATGTACATCTTCGCAGATGTCTAGCAAGTAGTCAACTTTACACTTGTACAAACAGAAGAAGCCACGCAAACACACACGCACACACACACACACACACACACACACACACACACACACCGTAAACACATGTTTTCATGGAGACAGTTAAATAAGTTCCAATTCCTCTGTCAAGATAATCACCAGCAGAAAAATGCTCCTATCATGCGAATATGTTCCGGTTTATTTAAAAGACTGACTGAAAAGTGGGATCGAGCTGCCTCATTCTACCTTCCTCACCTCCTTTAAAAATTTTCCCAGAAAGTTTAGCGTGGAATATATTCGCTCTTTTTTAACGTGGAACTCAGCTCAGACTCGCACAAGCTCCCCCCAACGGTAACTTACTCACACCCTCCCGCTAGTCCATGCTGTAAGTCACTCATACCCATCCATTCCCAGTTACACTTTCTCACTCACTCATTTATCCTCATTGTCATTATCTCTTTCTCTCTCTCTGTCATTGTCCCCTGTGTCACATCCATAGTCTCTTCATCCTGTCCCACCGCTACAGCCTCTTTCCAATATCATTGTCTCATTCTTTCTCTCTCTTACTGCTAATTTGTCATTCCTTCCTTCCTACTACTGCTGTCTCTTTTCACTGTCACTACCTCTCTCTTCCTCGTTCTCATTGTCATGTACTCTGTCTTTCATTATCACTGACTCTCACCTACTTCCAATTTCTCCCTCTGTATTTCCCCTCCCTCCCCCCACCCCCGGTCTACTTCACTCTTCCGTTGTCTCCTTCGCTAACACAAGCGCTGTCTACTATCTTCCAGTATTCCATTACCTTCCCGTCTCTTTGCCACTGGCATTGTATTCTTCCGTCTCAGCATAGAGAAGCAAGAATATGTTCGAAAGTCAAAATTTTTGAGAAAATGATTAAAGGTGCCGAAGAAAGTAGAATTAGAATAAACAAGAACATATTCGCCGGTTGGTTCCCTTTATTTCTCCGCTGTAGCAGGGCACATAATTCAAATGAAAAGAAATATATTGGACAGTAAAACTTGCAGATGATTAATGAGACACTTAACAGCATATTTCTCCGAGCAATGTCACTTTATAAACGAATTGTTCGCATCACACCGGGTTTTACGTGCGTATTATCCGTGTACAAGTAGGGTAACTTTGAACCTCTGTATCTCGGAAACGGCTAAAGATATGAAGAAAATTTTCAAGGCTGTTCGAGATCGTAATCTTAGGAGCACATCGTAAAAACTGCAGCCATTTGGTGTGCATAACCTACTAGAAACCCTCAGCTGGGTTTTGGTCCGATGGTGACGGTGAAAATGATGTAATAAATCCTTTTTGCTGGGTATTCCGAGGATTCAACCATCAGCTAATGGTGTCTCCGTAAGTCCCATCAAGCGCACGGTAGACCACACCAAATGCAAAAAGAACCAACCAATTTGCTCCATTTACCTGAGCAGGAGGAAGTGTGCTTTGGGCTAGTGACGCTAAGACGATCCTCCTGTTGGGTATACAAAAGGTCCCTAGCCGAAGGGCTATCCAAAACACATGACGCTACCTTTTTATCACCAATAGAACTAGTGGTATTGTTGTGACTTGGCAAGACAGCCAAGCCACTAGGAGGTGAAGCCGAAAGGCACGCGTTTAAGCTCACGCAGGCTGGCGTGAGGTCTGGAACAGTTAAAGGATTTGAGTCTAGCAAATAAAGTACGTAGCTGTTGGAATACTTAACTTTAGTCCATAATTGGTGGACATCGGTCTGACGGTACATGCATCACAAGATAAATAGCAAATGATAATGGCGCCTTGCTAGGTCGTAACAAATGACGTAGCTGAAGGCTATCCTAACTATCGTCTCGGCAAATGAGAGAGCAATTTGTCAGTGAACCATCGCTAGCAAAGTCGGCTGTACAACTGGGGCGAGTGCTAGGAAGTCTCTCTAGACCTGCCGTGTGGCGGCGCTCGGTCTGCAATCACTGATAGTGGCGACACGCGGGTCCGACGTATACTACCCGACCGCGGCCGATTTAAAGGCTACCACCTAGCAAGTGTGGTGTCTGGAGGTGACACCACAGGTATCAGCACTTGGAAACCTATCCCTAATGCTTCCAATCCCATCTTGCTGGGATATGGCTCAAAACATTCGAGCTCTGCTAAGAGCTCAGGCCTCTAACATTCATTTATGCCCACGTGGGTAAGTAATTTAAACTGTAGATAAATAACTAATTAGGTACAGTTATCATGTTAACTGATTCTTCCGTCACTGCTTGGCATTTCATTTATAATTAATATGGACAGTGATGAGCACAAAAAAATAACAGTTCTCGAAGATTTTTTTTTCTTTATGTTACGTTCTAGTTTACTAGACATAAATTGTTTATTGAATAATGGAATAAACAATTTCTACACATTTTGCTACATACACAGCTTTAGCACGTAAAGTTCACTGACAGGCTCAGTTGAACCGTACATGCTTGTTGTACTAGTAAGTTGTTATGCGTATAACTTTGCTATATTTATGCGTGAATGTATCAGTGATCTAGTTATGTGAAGTATGCAGTCTTGTTCTTACCGTCAACATATTAAGTGTATTTTCATTTTTTTCGTTCACTTCAAACACTGTGAAGTGAATGACAGTCGAAAGAAGTGATAGGAATGGTTTCAAATGTTCAAATGATAATCATTGTTCTTAATGAGTCAGAGAATATCTGTGGAACTTGACAGCATCTGCAAGAAGAACGGTAGTAGAGAATCTTCGATATATGTAGTATTGACGAGAAAGTGGTGGCAGCAGTCCGTACTAGTAGGACCATCTATCATAAGTATTTTATTGTTTCGTTTATTTTACTACCGTTACGAATGTACATAACTACAATCATTTAGCAGTCATTTGTTAGCATTTTCTGTATTGTTGTTGCAAGAGCCAGTTTTGTGACTAGTCAATGTTGTGGCGTTGATATGGTAAGATCGCAAGCTGCGCTGCACATTCGTAGTATGGGAAAAGAACTATGTACCACCATACGTGATCGCAAGCCACGTGGTGCAGGATCACTCACTTGGTGCCGTAAGCGCTCGTATCAGCACTCCAGCTTATCTTGGCGCAGTTTGACGCCAGAGACATCCGATCGGAGCACCAGCTGTCTGCTGAATGTAACTTAACTGATCTGTCAGGGCCTCTGGCGCTTTCGGCGGAGGCAGTGGACGTACGTGACAGCCCGTCTGAACGTTGAACGTACACGTCGGCTGAAGAAAAGGCTGCTTGTGAAAAGACTTGCTTCCAGTCAGACGTGTCTTTCGAGTTGGAACCAGGTCCAGTCAGCTATACAGAAGGGAAAGAAAGGATTGTCACTGTGACAGAAAACATTATGAGTCCACAAGAAGTAGTCGAAATGAAACTTTACTTCACTTGTCTAGAAGTGTGGGTGGAAGCCTGTTATTGAATGCACGTCAGTACATTGTAGCATTTCCTCGAGCTAAATTTTATACACGTACCAACCCAGTTGGAACGATATCGTACAATTGCTGTCCTTTGTGTGGTAGGATTCTTTCTTACGAGTATTACTGTTCAATCATTCGTTCGAATCCTACGTTGTAAACCTTTAGAACGTGTGTTCCAGGAAATATCGAGATAATAACGAGCGTCCAACTATTTCTCCTCATCCTAATGTACCAAGAGCGTATCGGTGTCGAGTGGATGACATCAATGACAGTTGCTATAGAATATAATGACAATGAAAAGAAGGCAGCAGATTGGTCCAGCGTGATCCGACAAGATGGCCACGGCGATTCTCGTCCGACGAACGGATCACCACGAATATACCCTAATAAGGCATGGGATTAGTGCCGTGGCGAACTGATCAAAACGAAGGGACTCATGTACTGAAAGATCGAGTTTATAAAACCCGCCCGATTACCTACATTTAGGGAAGTTTCTGAAGCTTTTCCTATAAGTTTCGGAAGTGCGCCATTCTACCACTAAATCTGAAGGGGGTGCGATGGGAAGTTTCCCATGTAAGTTTTTTGGGCTACGGCCATGTAACGCCGGCCGATGTGGCTGAGAGGTTCTAGGTGCTTCAGTCTGGAACAGCGCGACCGCTACGGTCGCAGGTTCGAATCCTGCCTCGGGCTTGGTTGTGTGTGATTTCCTTAGGTTAGTTAGGTTTAACTAGTTCTAAGTTCTAGGGGACTGATGACCTCAGATGTTAAGTCCCGTAGAGCTCAGAGCCATTTGAACGGCCATGTAAACTAAGAACAGTGCAAGTGAAACAAGTGCATGACGGTGAAACGTGTGCTTACTCCACTCTGGCTCTGAGCACTATGGGGCTTAACTTCTGAGGTCATCAGTCTCCTAGAACTTAGAAGTACTTAAACCTATCTAACCTAAGGACATCACACACATCCATGCCCAAGGCAGAATTCGAAACTGCGACCATAGTGGTTCCAGACTAGCGCCTAGAACCGCTCGGCCACTCCAGTCGGCGTGTGCTTACTCCACTCTGTTTACAGACAAGGGTTGGTTCCATTTATAGCGGTATGTTAATTCCCAAAACCATCGACAGTGCAGTCACGATACACCTATCTCAGTCCATCAGGAACGCCTTAACGACCAGAAAATGTAAGTGTGGTGCACAGTTAATTGTCACAGATTAATGGGACGCTAATGAGACAGTTAACAGTGAAATATATTAGTAAAACATTTTGCAATCGTTTTTTAATGAAGTGAGAACGAAGCTTCGTGTTTTCTTCAGCAGGATTCCGCAAAGCCTCATGTCGTCAATGTTTCTTCGCACGCAATTCACGATGCGTTGCATGACGGACTTGTTAGCAACAATACCTAGCCCCCTGGAAGTCCCGATTTAACCCTGTGCTATTTCTGTTTGTGGACTGCACTAAAGGATAAAGTGTACACAACAAATCCGCACACGTTACAGGAATTAAATGATAATATCTGCTAGTCAATTACCTCAGTTTGTCTAAGGGAATTTCATCTTGTGTTGGATAATCTCTTGAGTAGATGTCAGAAATACGTGGAAAACAATGGCAGGCAGTTTCAGCATCTCCGTGTATGATATGGTTGAGTACATATTTTAAATTTAGTAGTGTGTCAGTGGACGGGCAACATTGCATTTGCTTCGCCAGACACTGGAGCGCTAGCTGCCCGCCATCTACTGTGCTGTAGCGCCTAGAACCGCACGGCCACACTGGCCGGCAGCGCATTGGTGGAACTGTCTTTCGTGCTCAGGTGACTCATGGAGGGGTCTTCGACGTTATTATGGCCGTACGGCAGGAATTAACGGACTCTGAATGCGGAATAGTGATTGCAGCTAGACGCATGGGACATTCAGTTTAGGAATTCATTAGAGAATTCAATATTCCGATATCCACAGCATCAAGAATGTGCCACGAGTATAAAATTTCAGGCAGTATCTCTCACCACGGATAACGCTGTGGCCGACGGCCTTCTCTTAACGACCGAGTGCAGCGGCGTTTACGTAGATTTGTCAGTGCTAACAGACAAGCAAGAATGCGTGAAATAACCACAGAAATGAATGTGGTATTTACTACGAACGTACCCGTTAGGGCAGTGTGGCTAGATGTGGCGTTGGTGGTTTGTGGTAGCAGACGACCGACGCGAGTGCCTTTGCTAACAGCACGACATCACCTGCAGCGCATCTCCTGAAAATGGTTCAAATGGCTCTGGGCACTATGGGACTTAACTACTGAGGTCATCAGTCCCCTAGAACTTAGAACTACTTAAACCTAACTAACCTAAGGACATCACACACATCCATGCCCGCGACAGGATTCGAACCTGCGACCGTAGCGGTCACGCGGTTCCAAACTGACGCGTTTAGAACCGCACGGCCGCACCGGCCGGCGCATCTCCTGAGCTCGTGACCATATCGACTGGGCCCTAGACGATTGGAAAACTGTGGCCTAGTCAGTTTAGTCCCAATTTCAGTTGGCTGGTAGAATTTGAGTGTGGCGCAGACCCCACGAAACCATGGTCCCAATTTTTGTATGAATGCATGGCTTCGTGGCGATATGAATTAATAAAATTTTCTCGGGCTTCCAGGAAGCACTAGCGACGTCACAGCCAGCAGTGCGGCTATATAACGACGCGGCCACGGCGACACAGCAGTCATTCTTACCACCTGACAATGACTGAGGAGAGCTCGTGGGATTTTAACCACCTGACGAGGAAATGGTCCCAAGTTGTCAACAAGAAACTGAGCAAGAAAGTGGTGGCACCACAATGGTGTGGGCAGTGTTTACATCATCGAATCGACTGGGTCCTCTGGTCCAGCTAAACCGATCATTGGTTGGAAATGGTTATGTTCGGCTACTTGGAGACCATTTGGAGAATTCATGGGTTTTATGTTCCCAAAGAACGTCGGACTTTTTATGGATGACAATGCGACATGTCAACGGACCACAAGTGGTCGCAATTGGTTTGAAAAACAGTTTGCCATCCAGATCGCCCGACGTGAATGCCATCGAACACTTATGGGACATAATCGAGAGGGCACTTGGTGCACAACATTCTGCACCGGCAACACTTTCTTAAGAGAGACAGCATGCCTCAGTGTTCCTGCAGGGGCCTTCAAAAGCGCTTGTTGAGTGCATACCACGTCGAGCTGCTGCATTACACCGTTGAAAGGACGTCCGACACGTTAATAGGAAGTATACCAAGACTTTTGTCACCTCGTTGTATACGCTGCGGCACATAAAATCGGCAAGTGGTACGCAACGATAATGTTTTAGTGTGTGCGCGTTACCCGAGCGTGTTGCCATTGCTGAGGCGTCCATTCGCAATGGATCTTTTGTGAAAACGAAGAATTTTTTTCAGCAGAAATTTTCAGGAGGTTCGGTGCCAACGAAAAGCACCACACAGGAACTGATTGAAAAATGGCGGCAGGGATAGTATCGGTTCAAAACACTCCCAGGAACAGGCCACCAGGCGTCTCCACAGCTGAATTACAGAGGAAGGTGCAAGAGATAATATGAAGAAGTCCTCGAAAGTCAAGCAGGGGATTGAGTCAACAGGTTCATGCGAGTGAGAGGTTGCAGACTTGTTTTAAGGGGAGTGAAGTTACAACCGTACCGGATAAATGTTGTACAAGAGCTGAAGGAGCCTGACCTGTAGGAGAGACTGCATTTCTGTTCATGGCTGTTGAGAAACGTTGCCAGTGGTGTCTTGAAACGTCTAAGGCTCATCATGAGTGACGAGGCGTGGTTCCACTTGCCTGGGTACATAAATTCCTCCGGACAACCGGTATTGGTCGACAGAAAATCCACACGCGATTCCCCGGGTACCCTTTAATGACGTGAAGATTGGAGTTTGGTGTGCCACTTCCGCCACGCGCATTATGCGGCCCATATTCTTTGAGACGACAGTAAACAGTGGCGTGTATTTGGTAATCCTGGAGGAGTTTTATTCAACAGAAAAGGAGCGTCAGTTATGTTACTTTCAGCAGGACGGTGCAACATGGTACACATCAGCTGCATCACTGTCCCGTGTGCGTGAGATGTTTACACCAGAGATAACAATCAGCAAAGGCATGTCCACTTGTGACTTTTACTTGTGGGGACTGTTAAAGGGGAGAGTATACGAAACAAATCGACACTTATTTGAAGAACTCAATATCAGGATCCAGGATGTCTTCAATAGCAACAAAGCAGAACTGTTGACAAGGGTATATATGAATCTCCTCCAGCGTGCTCAGATATGTGTCTTTGTGGGCGGAGGACACTTGGAGGACCTGCTGTGAAGGTGAGTAATCATACACCACTGGCCATTAAAATTGCTACACCACGAAGATGACGTGCTAAAGACGCGAAATTTAACCGACAGGAAGAAGATGCTGTGATATGCCAATTATTAGCTTTTCAGAGCATTCATACAACGTTGGCGCCGGTGGCGACACCTACAACGTGCTGACATGAGGAAAGTTTCCAACCGATTTCTCATACACAAACTACAGCTGACCGGTGTTGCCTGGTGAAACGTTGTTTTATTGCCTCGTGTAAGGAGGAGAAATGCGTACCATCACGTTTCCGACTTTGATAAAGGTCGGATTGTAGCCTATCGCGATTGCGGTTTATCGTACCGCGACATTGCTGCTCGCGTTGGTCGAGATCCAATGACTGTTAGCAGAATATGGAGTGGGTGGGTTGAGGAGGATAATACGGAACACCGTGCTGGATCCCAACGGCCTCGTATCACTAGCAGTCGAGATGACAGTGAAACATCCCCTTTCAACAATTATACATGACTGTGCTTAAACTGACACACAATATTTTGTTAGCGCAACGCAATCTGACTTTTAAAATTCCCTACAAAAGAATGGCCCTGACTAACATTAAACTATACCTTTCACAAATCACTTACCTCACAAAAATCTTCGCTGCTCAAGCTACTGCAATACAGCGAGCGCCACTACTGCCAGCTAAATAAAAGATTCAAACTATGGAAGGCACTAACTACTGATAGGGATAGTTAGCAAATCAAAGATATTAATAGAGAACAAACAATGTATTTACCTTGATATCATCATATATAAATATAGCAGTTCATGACAAATTACAAAACTCCGCCATCTCTCTCCCCACATCCACCACTGCTGGCGGCTCACCTGCAACTGCGCAACGCTACGCGCTGTTAACATCCAGCTGCCCCTCTACAATGGCAGACAACAATGCAAACTAGCCACAGACTGCACACAGCACAGCCAGTGATTTTCATATTGAGCGCTACGTAACGTTGCCAATAAGAAAATATAAACAGCCTACTTACAACAGGCATCTTATCCGCATGGCTGTAACGGATCGTGCAGCCACGTCTCGATCCCTGAATCAAGAGATGGGGTCGTTTGGAAGGCAACAACCATCTGCACGAACAGTTCGACGACGTTTGCTGCAGCATGGACTATAAGCTCGGAGACCATGGCTGAGGCTACCCTTGACGCTGCATCACAGACAAGAGCGCCGGAGATGGTGTTCTCAACGACGAACCTGGGTGCACGAATGGCGAAACGTCATTTTTTCGGATGAATCCAGGTTCTGTTTGCATCATCATGATGGTCGCATCCGTGTTTGGCGACATCGCGGTGAACGCACATTGGAAGCGTGTATTCGTCATCGCCATACTGGCGTATCACCCGGCGTGATGGAATGGGATGCCATTGGTTACACGTCTCGGTCGCTTCTTGTTCGCATTGACGGCACTTTGATCAGTGGACATTTCAGATGTTTTAAGACCCGTGGCTCTACCCATCATTCGATCTCTGCGAAACGCTACATTTCAGCAGTATAATGCATGACCGAATGTTGCAGGCCTTGTACGGGCCTTTCTGGATACAGAAATTGTTCGACAGCTCACCAATTGAAAACGTCTGGTCAATGGTGGCCGAGCAACTGGCTCGTCTGTATACGCCAGTCACTACTCTTGATGAACTGTGGTATCGTGTTGAAGCTGCATGGGCAGCTGTACCTTTACATGCCATCCAAGCTCTGTTTGATTCAATGCCTAGGCGAATCAAGGCCGTTGTTACGGCCAGAGGTGGTTGTTCTGGGTACTGATTTCTCAGGATCTATGCACCCAAATTGCGTGAAAATGTAATCACATGTCAGTTCTAGTATAATATACAGGGTGATTCAAAAAGAATACCACAACTTTAAAAATGTGTATTTAATGAAAGAAACATAATATAAGCTTCTGTTATACATCATTACAAAGAGTATTTAAAAAGGTTTTTTTTTTCACCCAAAAACAAGTTCAGAGATGTTCAATATGGCCCCCTCCAGACACACGAGCAATATCAACCCGATACTCCAACTCGTTCCACACTCTCTGTAGCATACCAGGCGTAACAGTTTGGATAGCTGCTGTTATTTCTCGTTTCAAATCATCAATGGTGGCTGGGAGAGGTGGCCGAAACACCATATCCTTAACATACCCCCATAAGAAAAAATCGCAGGGGGTAAGATCAGGGCTTCTTGGAGGCCAGTGATGAAGTGCTCGCCGGCCGAAGTGGCCGTGCGGTTAAAGGCGCTGCAGTCTGGAACCGCAAGACCGCTACGGTCGCAGGTTCGAATCCTGCCTCGGGCATGGATGTTTGTGATGTCCTTAGGTTAGTTAGGTTTAACTAGTTCTAAGTTCTAGGGGACTAATGACCTCAGCAGTTGAGTCCCATAGTGCTCAGAGCCATTTGAAGTGCTCTGTCACGGGCTGCCTGGCGGCCGATCCATCGCCTCGGGTAGTTGACGTTCAGGTAGTTACGGACAGATAAGTGCCAATGTGGTGGCGCTCCATCCTGCTGAAATATGAATTGTTGTGCTTCTTGTTCGAGCTGAGGGAACAGCCAATTCTCTAACATCTCCAGATACTGTAGTCCAGTTACAGTAGCACCTTCGAAGAAAAAGGGACCAAAAACTTTATTGGCTGAAATGGCGAACAAATGTACAACTAAATGAAACTTTATAGCTGCCTTAATTCGCCGACAGATGGTGCTTAGCTCTGCCTTTTGTCGTTGCAGAGTTTTAAATTCCTAAAGTTGTGGTATTCTTTTTGAATCACCCTGTATTTGTCCAATGAATACCCTTTTATGATCTGCATTTCTTCTTGGTGTGGCAATTTTAATGGCCAGTAGTGTATTCAATAAACTACACTTCATTTTGCGATCGTGTGTTGACTTTACGGGCCGGTTTTACGTGCCGCACCCTGTGCAAGGAAACGTGTATGATGTTACGGTGTAGTGAATGTAATGACGAAGTCTGGATGGAGTCACGTACTCAGTAATGAAGCTACAGTAATGTGAATACTTGGAATGTGTAATACACCATCAGGTAAGTAAAAGAGATTCCAGGCGGTATCGGCAGTAATCAGAGCGGGTAATCTGCGGGGACCACGAGTCGTGCTGTGAGGAAGACGGCCCGGAGAGCGTGGGGAGGCCCGTTAGCCAGGCCGCGGATCCCGTTGAGGCTGTGATCTGCCAACGGAACCCGACCAGTGGGAGCGCGGCTGGTCCAGTCGGTAATTGGGCTGCCGTCTGCCGGCTCTGAGGCGTGTGATCGCCTCGGCTCACACCACAACACACGTGACGCGGGCCGCGCCACGCCCGCCGGCCAGCTCTGACCTTGGGCCGGGCGCGGCTCTCGTCCGTAGAAGGCCGGAGGAAGGGCTGCGGCTTCGGCCGCGCTGTCAGCAGGGGCTGGGCGGCGGGAACGTCCGGCACGGCAGAATCCACTAAATTACTCGTCCATATCATTAACGCAGATATGAAACAGAGTTTTGCAACATATACAATATTGTGTTCGAACGTTATGAATTACCTCGAAGAGAACGGTCTATTGGTACACAGTCAACATGGATTTAGAAGACATCGTTCTTGTGAGACACAACTATAGTTCAATTCTTTTTTATTGGCGGTTCGCGCATGCCCGCCCAGACGCGAGAGATTGCTGCGTTGTTAGAAGCAGCGCCATAGTATAGTTCGCAAACTTACGTTTAGGGGGGAGCGCGCAGTTTATGAAGTAAAGCCACCACGGCCGCATTAAGCCTTTCGCTGCTACAGAGACGTGCTCCCCGCATTCTGCTCTGTGCGCGATTTTGTCATCACTGCTCTGCTGGACTGTGATGACACACGGTGTTCCGACTGCTTTGACACACTTATCATTCGATTTCACAAAAACTATTTGGCCCAAAAATTTGATTTTTACACATCTTCTTGACTAATACCTTCCCCTCATAAATAGCTTAATTTTGTTTCGATGTTCAACGCAGTTATTGTGCAGCATTAAATGTAGTAAACCATTGCACAAAATTTTGAAGAGTTTGTAGAGGTAAATGTCCATAGCGTATACTTCCCGTATGGTCGATTTCAGATGCCACTAGAAATTTGAAAAAATTACATTCAAACGAATAAAATTCATGAAGTAAGACACTTCGATATTGTTTTTAAATAAAGAAAATATTAAGCACAGAGCAAGGTTAGATCTCGGAACCTCTCACATAGTAACCAAACACTTTAAGCATTACGCTAACGCGGCTCATTCTTCAACATTCTTCCTGGAGGACTTTAATTGTTGGTATGACTATTAATTGCTCACGTTTCGTCGAAGCACAATAGGAAATAAACAATTACCGCTGTTCTTTATTGCGAAAAAGCGGTTCGTGAGAATGATACAAACACCTTTCCTTGCTATCGCCTGAATAGGAGGCTTATTGCTTGTTTGGTTTAATTAATTAATAGAATATGAAGCAATTGGTACAAAGAATGCTTTTTTCCAACCTGTCTATAAAAGAAATTCTGCTATCAAGACATTGCTTTCGTTCAGTTACTTTATTTATGACTGAACGTTTCTAAAACTGAAGACACTCGTCCGTGCTCTGTACTGCAGTCGAGTTCTGGCAACGTCGTTCTCTGTTCATTGGCTGACTGCGTTATGTGACGTCAGATGCGCAGAACGAACCTAAACTCGGCCGCCGTCATAAATGACGCGCACTTTAGTTATACAGGGTGCGTCAAAAAATGTATACACACTTTGAACTGTCATAGACAATTTATTTCCCGTTCTACAAGGTTAAATATCTGTGAGAAAGTAATGCTATGTTTCTTCAACAGGTGGCAGCTGTGGCAAGGAAGTAACTGCAACATGGCGGACGTGCGTTTGAGCTTTGAAGTGCGGAAGCAGATAATTAAGTGGTACTGGAGGTTTGAGAATGTAGCTGCGGTTCGAAGACAGTGGAGAAGTGAGTATGGTACAGAACCACCTTCAAGGTTAACAATTACACGTCTACGAGACAAATTCGAAATTCATGGAACAGTGTGAGATGTGCATAAAGGTCGATCAGGGCGACCTTGTACAGCTACAAGTGATGATTCCACAACTGCTGTCTTGGAACTGTTTCAGCGTTCACCTCAAAAATCTTAAAGGCAAGCGGCACGTGACAGTAATGTAAGTGCTAGTAGTGTGCTACGCATTCTGAAGAAACACAAGTTTCGTGTGTACATTCCAAGGCTGGTGCAACAGCTAAGTGACGACGATCCAGATCGAAGGTTAGAATTTTGTGAATGGGTTCAGGAGATGGTGAGACGTGAACTGGGATTTTTTTTTGGTCGGATGAAACCCAATTCAAACTCAATGTAACTGTCAATAGGCACAATTGTGTGTACTGGGCTGAAGATAATCCTCAGATTACAGTTGAAAAGGCTGTGAATTCGCCTGGTGTAAATGTGTGGTGTGGTTTGTCTGCAAGGGTACTCATTGGGCCTTTCCGCTTTGAAGGTAATGTTACTGGAGAAACGTACCTAACAATAGTTGCTGACTCCATATTCCCTGCCATTCGTGCGTTATACGATAATGATAAGTTTTATTTCCAACAATATGGCGCCCCGCCGCACTATCATAGGGACGTACGAGCCCACCTGATCACAATGTGCCAGGCCAGTGGATAGGACGCAGGGGACCAATCGAGTTTCCTGAACGCTCTCCAGACCTCACGCCGATGGATTTGTTCTTATGGGGCACAGTAAAAGATGAGGTGTACAAACGTAAACCACATAACCTGGACACACTTTGGAATGGGGTTCAGGCGGTGTGCGCAGAAATCTCAGTGGACACTTTGGTACAATGTACGGAATCAGTGGTGACTCGTACTCAGAAATGGATTGATGCTGAAGGCCACCAGATTGAATATTAATCACATTTGCAAAGTACATTTATTTTTACAATTGGACTTTAATCTTTCCGTTTCCAGAAACTTAGCATTGTAGAACGGGAAAAATTTTTCTGACCCTTCAATGTGTGTATACATTTTTTTGACGCACCCTGTATATGAAGATGGTATCTGTTCTTTCGGACATGGCCATTTGACCATCTTCTTCTGTGCGGATGCACAAACAGTGCCCGAACTCTTACGGGAATCGGCAGTAACGCCGCGAGTAATGAGTATAATGGGCAGGGGCACTATGAATGTAGCGCGGGACAATAAGTTGCGAATGTGGGTCTCACGGGAGGCGTGCCAGAGGTAAGTCCCTGCAGTCGCACTGTCCTCTGTGCCCTCGGTGGCTCAGATGGACGCCGGCACGATAGCTTACCGAGTTCGGTCAGAGGGTTAGCTACCCTCTGTAATAAAAAACTGAGTGAACGGATCAACGAACAACCTCAAGGGGTGTCATCGGACGTTCGCCCCGAACGAATTCAACGAACAATATAGAACAAAATGATACCACAAAAAATATGGATAGAGAGTCTGCCACGTAAGCAGGAAATCCCGGATTCGAGTCCCGGTCGGGGCACATATTTTCAACTGTCCCCGTTGATTTACATCAACGTCTGTATGCAGCTAGGGCTATTCATTTCGTTGTAACCACAATTAGCACTTTACTCACGCGAAGTGTTGAGGGCTATTGACAAGGGATTTCAAATTGATTCCGTATTTCTAGATTTCAATAAAGCTTGTTGCAATATTGTGTGCTTATGGAATGCTGCCTCCGTTCTGTGACTGGATTCGTGTTTTCCTGTCAGAAAGGTCACAGTTCGTAGTGAATGACGGAAACTCATCGAATAAAATAGAAGTCATTTCTGGCGTTCCCCAAGGTGGTGTTACAGGCCTTCTGCTGTTGCTTATGTACATAAATGATTTAAATGATGTAGGAGACAATCTTAGAAGCCGCCTTTGATTTTTGCAGATGATGCTGTTGTTTATCGTCCAGTAAAGTCATCAAAAGATTTAGAAAAGATATCTCAATGGAACAAATATTGGAAATTGACCCTAAATAATGAAAAGTGTGACGTCATCCATATGAGTACTAAAAGGAATCAGTTACACGATAAATCAATGAGATATAAAGGCCGTAAATTCAACGAAATACCTAGGAATTACAATTAGGAAAAACTTAAATTGGAAAGAACACATAGAAAATGTTGTGGACAAGGCAAACGAAAGACTGAGTTTTATTGGCAGAACACACAGGAGATGTAACAGATCTACTAAAGAGACTACCTACACTAAGTTTTTCCGCCCTCTTTTGGAGTACTGCTGCGCTGTATGGGATCCGTACCAGATAGGATTAACAGTGTACATCGAGAAAGTTCAAAGAAGAGCAGCACGTTTTGTACTATAGCGAAATAGGGAAAGTGTGTCACTGACACGATACAGGATTTGGGTGGACTTCATTAAAACAAAGGCGTCATTCGTTGCAGAGGAATCTCACGAAATTTCAGTCACCAACTTTCTCCTCCGAATGCGAAACTATTTTGTTGACGCCGAACTACTTACGGAGAAACGATCATAACAAAATAAGGGAAATCAGAGTTCGTACGGAAAAACAAAGGTTTTCGGTTTTTCCTTGTGCTGTTAGAAAATGAAATAATAGAGAATTATTGTGAAGGTGGTTCGATGAATCCTCTGGCAGCCACTTAAGTGTGATTCGCAGAGTATCCACGTAGATGCAGATGTGGACAGGACTGGCTAAAATAAAATATGCTATAGAAAGAAAAGTAGGGTAACGCTAAACGGCGAAGCAGTAAAAATGACAGAACTGAAAATTGCAATTTGAGGCTTTTTCTGCAGCCAGAATTTTATGTAGAGACATTAAAAGGAAAGTGTCAACAACTGGATGATCAGTTAGGCGTGGGTATTCAGCCTGAACATGTAGACGTAGAAAAGGAAAAGACAGAAGATTCAAGAACTCAGGACTTCGTTCGTAAAGGCCCCGGAAGGCCCAACGGCATCGACCGACCGCCGTGTCATCCTCAACCCATAGTCGTCACTGGATGTGGAATGGAAGGGGCACCTCGTCAGCACACCGGCCTACCAGTCGTTGTTAGCTTTCGTGACCGGAGCCGCCACCCTTCAGTCAAGCAGCTCCTCAATTCGCCTCAGAAGGGTTGCGTGGATACCGCCTCCCATCAGCCCTCGGCACACCCGAAAGCTCACCCATACAAGTGCAAAGTCAAGCCCGACAACGCTTCCGTGATCTGATGGGAACCGGTGTTACCACCGCAGCAAGGTCGTTGGCGCAAGACTTAAGAATAACAGTGAAATGATAAGACTAAAGAATCACTGTATAGCTATTTTCCAAACAGAATAATCTGAAAAGTTTATGTTGAAGATGGTGTAAAAGTCCTGATTTTGTGATTGCTACAGTTGCCTTTCTTGTGTTCACTGCAAAAAGATTGCTTACCATTTTACTGTAATAATGGTTAAACACTAAAAAATGGATCTACATGAAGAGATTACTTTTTATGTACAGGGTGTTGGTTTTAACATGGGGTAAATAAATATCTCGGAAACGACGCATCGTACGAAAAATATATTCAACTTGAATGTTAATATTAGCAAATGGGACATGCGTGTGTGCTACAATTCGCCAACTCCTAACCACCCTTCCTGCGTGAGCGGGGTCAACTTTGTATTTTGAAATGGGAAACCCCTTTTTATTGCATTTTCTGACTCTACGCCAAAAAATACGTATGTCTTACTCAAATCATTGTTTTCCATTGCCAGTAGTTGTCTTTTTAATTGAGAAACATTAAGTGTTCTTGTTTTTGTCATTAATTACCGATGCATTTGATTTTAAATTTCGTTTACTATGTACACGTAAACGTTGGTGCTCTAACGGTTAATATTTATGTTCAAATGTATTTAAGTGATGCAAACATCAATGGTGAGAGGCAAAGGGATTCGCCGATATTAAGCCTCCCGATGGGAACAGAATGCTGTTACACCCACGTCGTCGTTCCTGCATCACGCTAAACGTAGTTTCTCACCAGACACTGAAGCGGCTAACCATATCGTACTGTACCTTGAAGTTTGCAACACTAAGGCACATTTCGAACATAAATATCTTCCGTTAGATCACATACGTCTACATTTACATAATGAATGAAATGTACAATCAAATTCGTCGGTTCGTAACTCCAAAAACATGCACACTTGATGTTAGTCGATTTCAGCGCCATGTACAACGAATGCAAAACATAAGTCGTACGGCTTTTTTGCGTAGAGTACGAATATGCGATATAAATGGGGATTTCCCATTTGAAAATACAAAGTTGACCCCGCCCATACAGGAGGTGTGAATTGGAGACAGATGCCCCCTTCACTAGTACCAGCTATTCACATAGAACTTTTGTTTTTCGTACGATGAGTCGTTTTCGAGATATTTAGTTGTCTTAAACTAAAACAAACACTTACTGTATTTAGCCTTTGAATAAAAATCATCAGTTATAACGGCCGAAAACGTACATTATAAGCAGTCACTCACATTCTTCCAACGGCCGCGTCAAACAGCCCCTACGATAGGATACTTGTAAATGTGGAAGGATCAGCATTGATCTACGGTATAAATGTTCAGATGTGTGTGAATTGCGAAGGGACCAAACTGCTTAGGTCATCGGCCCCTAGACCTACGCACTTCTTAAACTAACTTAAACTAACCAATGCTAAGAACAACACATACACACATGCCGGAGGGAGGGCTCGAACCTCCGGCGGGAGGGGCCGAGCAATCCACAACATGACGCCTGAGACCGTGCGGCCACTCCGAATCTTCGGTACAAGACACATAATTTGTATGCATACCAAATGTGGTGTGTATTGGCGGGCCGCATCGAACCAGCCAGAATGCTGACGGAAAAATGAAAATAGCTTAGTTCATCAACTAGATACTGCACACTTTTCGTTCTACAAACTCATAAAGTGGATCTGCCCTAGAATCTATACAGTGAAGGAGAAAGGGGAAATTTGGAAAAGGAATGGAAGTTCAGGAAGAAGAAATAAACGCGTTAAGGCTTGCCTACGGCATTGTAATTCTCTCACAGATGGCAAAGAAGTTGGGGGGTCAATTAAATGGCATGATGAAAAGAGTTTATGGGATCGAAATACATAAAAGTGAATCGACGGTAGGGAGTATTGTGTAATCAAGTCGGATGACACTGAGGGGATTAAGTTACGAAAGAAGACGCTGAAATCGGTAAACATATTTTGCTATTTGCCATTAAAATAACTGACAATGAAGGAAGCAAAAGGAATATAAAAACATGCAACGGAAATGGCAAGATCAGCTTTCCTGAAAAAGACAAATATATTTCTATAAAGTACAAAAATTTAAGTTTTAAGAAGTCTTTTCTGAAGGTAGTTGTTTCTAATGTAGACTTGTATGGAAATGAAACGTTGACGACGAACAGTATACGCTAGAAGATAATAGAAACTTTTAAAATGTGTCATTTCGGAAGGATATTGAAGGTAAGACGGGTAGATCGAGAAACGAATGAAGAGCTATTAAATAAGTTGTGGTACAACTAGACCGAAAGGAGGGCTTGGTTATAAAATACACACGGAGGTATTTGGTAACTTAAGAAAAGTGTGAGGCAGACGAGGGGTCGATGAGATGAAAACTGCGGGGAGAGACGAACGCCTCAGTACAGTAACCAAGTTCTTATGAATGCAGGTTGCAGTAGCTATGCAGAGATAAAGACATCTGCACAGGATAAAGCAGCATGGCGACCCGCACCAGTATTCGAACTTATGACTACAAAAAACGGAACATGTCACGAAAATGAAAACACTTCATATAATCTGTTGCTAGTACTGCGTGAAGTGCTTCTAAAGGATGCATATATATTTAAAAATTTTTAACTAATATTCATTTACAAAGCAATGAAAAACTTATCACGTGCTGTCCCAGACCTTCATGATCAAAGTCATACATGTGCTGTGCGATCCTAAACTGGGTACTTCTGGTTAAATTATTTATCAGTTTCAAAGAAAATGTTGTAGGATATTAATTTAACTATTGCACACCTGACGCGTTTCGAGAGAACATGCTCCCTTCATCAGATAAAACCAACTCACCAAATTCGTTTAAAGAACAGTAGTAAATGATTCGTGGTTGTCTTCAGAGACGCAAGACAACAGTAACAATTCTTACTTCCTTCCTCCTCCACGTGATATTGTGCTCAACATGAGTGGAAGCTTAAAAGAAAATGTCACTCGAGTTTCGTACGTTGTAGTTTTCTGTGGAATAGTAAGTGTTACAACATGAAGCGGTGGAGATAACTGCTCCGTCCAAATCGTAGTTGTTCACAAATACGCTGCAGAACGACTAGGCAAAGGTGACCGAAGCACCATTTTCTACGTCTTCTTTCTCTTCTTCAGCCGCTGAAATCAGTTATAATTCTCGTGGTTTACGGATCAGTCTCTGCGGCGAGATAAGTCTTATAAGTGTTTGAAATTCGTTTCGCATCTTTTATTTATGAAATATCCTCAGACGAGAATTTTCATAGTCGTGTTTCACGCGTTAGTTGCACTGGAAGTGATTATAGGATACTGGTTCAGTTCAGAAGACCGTATTACATGTTACCAATACGTAAACGAGCGTGTGTCTTCATAACTGGACTGTGCAAACCGACCGTTACAATCCAGGGGGACCAAGCGACGCAAATTTCGCTAATGAGAATCCCACATACATAAAAGAGGGTACACTGCATGGCAACCATGAAGTCTTTCGTGAGTGTTTTCGAAATAGACAGTCGATGTCTATCTTTTGAGTGTTTATCCAACGTATGTGTTTTTAACAATGAAGGCTCCGAAGTTCACAGATATGATTGAAGCCACCGTCGTCTGGTAGAACAGTCACAACTGTGTTTTAGGCTTGTCTGGTTTAGTCTGTCTCGTTAAAGTATTTTGTCTACATCGTTTAATTTTTATCACACATTCAAAGTCCTCACAAAATGATGCACGAAAATCTCAGTCGCATGTGACCAACTGAATAAAATCAGTCCTGTTTATTCAGTCATTTTAGTTGTTTTCATTTCTTATTTTGTTTAACATGTTTCTTTCACCTACTCAACAAGCAAGATGGTCTCGGTGAGATCTCGGCCCGTTATAGGCCTCGGACCTTTTTCGTCAGTTCGCTAAAAGCTGGAACTGGGTGAGAGAAGTTAACAGCATAGAGAAGGCGCAACCAAGGAAAACCTGCAAACAACCTTATTCGGAACTGGAGAATTAAAACTGTTCTAATTTTTTTCTGGGACAACAGTCAAAAATATATGAATCTAGTGAAAGTGAAAATTCGATTACTTAAAGGATCTATTCTAAAAGCAATCAGCTTGTAATTAAAAAAAGAAAGAAAACATTTGACCGAAACAACCGGTTTGGGCTACGTCACGAACCATTCTTGAATCTGCCTGAAATTATGTAACGATACAACGAATATAATTTTACGATGGATTTATCCGCCCTACTCACAAGGACAGATCGAGCGTGTACACAATAAGCGAATGCGCTGGCTCGCAGCAGTAATCGTTCATGTTGGCTTTGTGCCAAGACAATAGAAAACATGACATTAGTGTAAGTCTTCCAACTGTCATCCTGCAACACGGAAATTTAAAATTAGGACGTACACAGTTACTGACATGTCTGGTGTTTAGTTTTTAGACGTGACGATACACTTATTAAAAGAAGCAGAGGACTTTTCTTTATCGGAGATAAGACGCGAAAATCGGTATCGGTCGTAATGTCTGGCAAGTGCTTTTACTTGTGTAAATATGACTGATGTCATAGAACTGAGTCAGTGGGCTAAGTACGTAGTTCTGAGGTACGCTCACTTACAGTATGGCTTCACATTACGTAACTAGTGTTGTCGCTTAATAACACGTTTCTTGCACTGCAACGAAAGTGACGCTATCTGTGTTATTGTCGTTCAAGTACGATGTGAGTGCATAACTGTTTCGTGGCGCGATAAGTACCGTAATTGTTAATAATTGCATAGATCGGTTGACAATTTGCTGTTTTACGGCAGTACGAATATGTCAGTTCATTGTATGTTTCCGCACCAAGCTGTCAAGTCTTCCCTTTGTCGTAAGAACTATAAATTACCGGTGACACGAACGAAATGACTATGTAGCACACAACAAAATTCCGGTAGTTCTGCAGGACGAATACGGTTACACAATGATTAAGAGGGTAAAAAGCGATTACACTTGAGTTGATCTTGAAATTTATTTATTTTTGAAGGTCTTTGCTATTGTCTGGTTGCCAAATATCGACAACGATGATCTTCAGTAGTCGCGGTGGCCGCCATTTGTGGTTATATAACGGAGGCGCCGGCCGGGAGGGGCGTCTCCATTTTGAGGCCCGGGCTACTGTCACGTGGTCTAGAGGACGCGACAAGTGGCGCTCCGCGCGGCCGAATCTGTGGTTACTGACGCTACTACCAGGCGGCACCACTGCCGCAACAGTTCACTGCGTTCCATCAGACGCTTTTTCCATCTGAAGAAAAACAGAACCGCGACGTCACTGATGGTCGTTAGAAAATATTAAGGAATCGTTGTCCAGGAAGTTAAAAATAATAATTAGATACTGTGTGGTGTATAGTTTGTTTCAGAGCAGAGCTACCAAACACGAATGTCCACATGTAGTGCAGTATTCAATGACCAATGCCGGATTATCTGTTAGCCTAATAACCCTTAACTCACGAGGTGAATTTTCTGTAACGTATACTACGAGGTGTGGTCTCTGACACTCCTATCTCTAAACCAAGATTTAAGCTGTAAATCATTTGAAAATTTAACTTATGGTACACAACATTTATCGCTAGCAGAATTGTGATCAATGGCTATTGAAAAGTCGTTGTCTTATCGCCTACTTCTTGTTCTATGTCACTGACGTCATTCTCCATCCACTGACTAAAAATTTCATCGGACTTGGAGTGTGTAAAATTGTCGCATTCTTGCTAACGCATATTGTACTGACCACCTGACTAAAGCAGGTGCGTAGTTCACGAGGCGCTCTCTAGGAGACCCCATCACGTCAACAACAATCAAATAAGGCGATAACGCAACTGACAATAATAATTTGTAGGGTTGGCGATTAAAAGAGGGTAGGTGATGTATAAAAACGTTCCGCCATAATCGACCTAAGAGAGCGACTTGGAAAATTCTGGCGCGGTCTGAGAGACTACACCTCGTGAGTTATGGGATAAACGCAAGTCTATGGGCAACATAGGTATCATGTATTTTTCATAGAACAAATGCCGTTTACAAAGTCTTCGAAAAACAAACACTGTAACTTAAAATGGTTATTGAACTTTTTAAAACAGTACTCGTCTCTTTAACATTACAAAAAGAATTGTTCGATTTCTATAGTTCAACATAAAATTGTTGGCATATGACCCCTAAAGTCTGAAGTAGAAAATTATTTTGAAGTCTTCTATAAAAATCACTCAAAACAATTAAAAATCCCCGTATAATACATATTCTATAGTGTTCCTAAGCACGTCAAAATTTGTGTTTAGTTTACTTACTGTCGGAGTAACATTCATCTTTCTGATACGTGTGAATTTATCTCCGCCTTGGAAACAATTTCAAGTTTACTACGTCGCATCTCGAAAACTATAGGGCCTAGAACTCATTCTAAATTAATTTTCGTTTATTACCAAAATAGGCAACGGACAGGGCCTATTTCCAAAGCTTTGTATCGCATTACATATGTTATGCATAGGCTTCAGCAAACGGCATTTGTTTGTATTTTATCAGTATTTAACTCGTAACAAGCATGAAGCCAAAGGTCTCTATAACCTATAAAAATCACATAAACGTTCTGAAATTCACGTAATGTATAGATGTCTATAACGTCTCTATGCATATCCAACATCTGGAGTTTACTTTTCTTTTTTTTTTTTAAAAAAAAAGGTGAAATTTTCGCCTCTGTAAAAATGTCCTACTTAAAATGTGACAGGACCAACACTTTGTACAGCATCGGTGGCCACATTATTGAAGCTGGTACTTAAGTATTACTACTTGATACACAAAGCGTAGCGGTATTTGTCGTACAAAAACGACAAATTACATTTAATCTTTAGCTTACTCGATTGAAGAAATCAGACATAGAAATTAGATAAGCTATCTAAATATTTTTATACTTATTTGACGAAAGTGGACGCGGTTTATTAAAATACTTTTTTGTTTTTGTTTAAATATCATGTAAGAGTGTTTAATAATACACCTCATTTTTAAGAATGTTATCAGGTTCTGATGTCTGTCTTGTTCCATACAGTTATTTTTTGGAATAACTGATTGTGTAGTGGGGCAGACAATTTCCATCGCCTCGGGGTCTCCACATTAATCCAGCGATATTAACGATGATATTTTAGCCATAGTCGAAGGAGGAATTCCGTGACAGTACTGGAACATAGATTAATGAATGACAACCAGGCACTTGCGTTGGATGCTCTTTTCTATACCACAACCGGTTATCATCATCTCTGGTTCATCTTCTGATGAATTACATTCTGCGTATGCGTTTCATGCTGAAGGTGCAAACCTTGTTTAAAGCATGCGGTTGATTCGTTTACAAATAACATAGATTCTCGATAAGATCGTGAAAACTGGGATTTGGCTTTCCATGAACAATGATCGAAAATATTGTCACACATTCATGGGAATCAACTTGAGTGACCATAAATTATAATGGAGTGGCGAAAATATGTGTATCTGATATTTGACAGGATATTATCACTCCTGAAGTGGTATTTGTAACCTAGTAGGCATAAAGGTTATAATATATCACGAGTTATGAAGAAATAAGGATTGAAGATCATCTATAAAGTGTCACTAATGATATAAGAAACATACAGTGACGGGAAAAAATCGCAACATCAAAAAATAGTTAGTGTAGAGTATGAAATTCCGCGAATACATTTGTCCAGATGACATATTTGGCTGATTAACATTGCAAAATTGCAGGGTAATGTAAACACGAGATAAGATATTGCAAATGTGAAATGGTGCTACATGAATAACACGAGTAACCACCAGAACGTTGAATGAAAGTATGAAAATGTACACACGAGATAAGATATTGCAAATGTGAAATGGTGCTACATGAATAACACGAGTAACCACCAGAACGTTGAATGAAAGTATGAAAATGTACATGTATTCTATTGTAAAGGTGCCAGATATCAGTTTGGGGAACGGGATTCCATGGCTATTGCACGTAGTTGGTCAGTACAGGTACGGTTAGCTGTTTTTGGGTTATGGTGGAATTGTCGCCAAATGATGTCCCATATGTGCTGGATTGAAGACAGATCTGGTGATCGAGAAGAGCAAGCATGCTGGCCAAGCATGCTGAGTTACAACTGTGGTAAGTGGGCGAGCGTTATCCTGTTGGTAATCACCCCTTTGGAATGATGTCCATGAATGGCAGCACACGAGACAGAATCACCAAACTGATGTAGAAATTTCAGAAATGTGCGTGGGATAACCGCGAGAGTGCTCCTGCTGTCAGACGAAAACGCGCTCCAGGCCATAACTGCAAGTGTAGGTCCAGCGTGTCGATCATGCAGACAGGGTGGTCGCAAGCCCTCAGCTGGCCTCCTTCTAACCAACACAAGTCCATCACTGGCACCGAGGCAGAACCAGCTTTCACCAGAAAACGCAACAGACCTCCTCCATGCCCTCCAAAGAGTTCTCGCTTGACACCACTGAAGTCGCATATGGTGGTGGTTTGGGGTCACTGGAATGCATACTACAGGGAGTCCGACTCGAAACTGTCGTTGAAGTAACCGATTTGTAACAGTTCGTTGTGTCACTGTGGTGCCAACTGCCGCTCGTATTCCTGCTGCACATGCTGTACGATGCACCATCGGCATACACTGAACATACTGGCCTTCCCTCTCGACACTACCACATGGCCATCGGGAGCCCGGTCTTCTTGCTACCGTACATTCTCGTGACCACTGCCACCACCAGTCATGTACTGTGGCTATGTTCCTGCCCAGTACCTCTGCAATATCGCAGAATGAACATCCAACTTCTCGTAGCCCTATTACACGACCTCGTTGAAGCTCTGTGAGGTGCTTTAATGGTGTCTTTGTCGCCTTAAGGGGGGTAGGACGTCAAACGGGCTGACTTGGAGCAGGAGAGGCACCGCAGGACATTTTAATTTCCACTGTCTATACTTTTACAAATAAATTCATAAAACTTTGTCAGCATGACCAGGAAGGATTCAGGATTCACACTCATAGCAGTGGAAGTGCAAAAACATAACTAAATAAATTTTTTTTAGATATGAAATTTCATCATTTTTTCACTTACTGTTGGCTGCATTTGTTGCTACAGGTACATTTTTCTTTACAAGGAAGAGAGATTCTTTGATGAATTTTGCACAGCATACAAGCCATACTTACAGATGTATGAAACTCTAGAATTTTCCAAATCTATTAAGAACTGTGGTAAAATTTGAGATAATTAACTACAAAATTTGATATTTTTCTGAACATAAAGTTTAAAACGTAACAGCTCATTCAATTTTCCATAAATTAAATAGATTCTAGAGTTCCAGACACCTGTAAGCATGGTTTGTATGCTGTGCAAAATTCATCGAACAGTCTCTCTTACTTATGAAGAAAAGTGTACCTATAGCAACAAATGCAGCCAATAGTAAGTGAAAAAATGATGAAATTTCACATCTAAAAAAATTATTTTGTTATGTTTTTGAACTTCCGCTGCTACGAGTGTGAACGCTGAATCCTTCCTGGTCATGCTGACAAAGTTTTATGAATTTACTTGTAAAAGTATAAACACTGGAAATTAAAACGTCCTGTGGTGCCTCTCCTGCTCGAAATCGGCCCGTTTGACGTCCTACCACCCTAAAAGGCATTCTTCACTAACATCAACTCACAACGTCCAATCTCAAAGGTAACTAACGCTGATGACCGTTACAGCGTGTATTTAAAGCGGACCTGATTTGCATCCTCATAGCGGAGCAATTAGCACCACCCTAATGCGAGTGCCGCGGAGTTGGAACAGGCATCAACTTTCAAACGTTTAAACACACCTACCAACTTTCGTTTATGCCGCACAACTCCTTCTTGGTGGTGCTGTTTTTTATTCCGTCAGTGAACAAGGCGTGCACCAGTATTATTTTGCAAGGAGTGATAGTTCAAAGAGTTAGTTGCCTGACGCACCTTCGTACACAGCTCTATGGAATGAGAAGTGAGGAGAGTAGGAAAGCTGTTTGCAACGGATTATTTCTGGGTCGCGACAGTCGGCGACTGCTTGTCGCTTTTGTGGCCGACAGCGTGTGTTTCCCTCCCCCGCGGGATGGGGACCGTTCTCACGCTTGGAGCGAAGTGGGCGGTCTTTGCTTAATCCGGGTAACAGGTGTTGCCAGGCCTGAATGGGACGTTTTCAAAGGAGAGTGTTTCTCACAGAACGACTGGAGTTTCCTACTACCCTTCAGGAACAAAACACTGAGAATGTCATCAGGCAGCAGCACTTCAGCCCTCAGTGCTACTACAGCCTAACACAGTATTCGTCAAACTGCGGCCCGAATAGTACTCGAGAGGCCCGCGGTTCTCAACCGTATTTTATAATAATAGGCATCTAGCAAGTAACAACGGAATCCAAAAAATCAATTAACGTTAAGAGGTTTTTAAGAGTGTAGTTTTCCTTTTCAGTAACACACAAAAATAGTTACCGAGACGGTAATGCTTTACGATGTGCTTAATTTTAATCGACGTTGGTGAATATGTCAGTGAGCTAAATATGTTACGCCAAGGGCAGAGTAGTACGTAGCGCGGCCACAGCGTTAATAGAAGTGGGAGGCGGAATGCTTTATTGTTTGCCTTCCTGTGCTGACAAGTCACGAGCGTGTGCATCTAGCACCGATCAGTTGCTGTGGTATGAATGTCAAACGTAAGTAACATGGATTCATGAATGCGCAATGTAAAGTCAGTCATCTTAACATGTGGTGCATGTTTGTAGCAATAAATATATCATTGGTTCAAATGGCTCTGAGCACTATGGCACTTAAACCTAACTAACCTAAGGACATCACACACACGCATTCCCGAGGCAGGATTAGAACCTGCGACCGTAGTGGTCGCGCGGTTCCAGACTGTAGAGTCTAGAACCGCCCGGCCACCCCGGCCGGCCAAATATATCAAAAAATGGCTCTGAGCACTATGGGATTTAACATCTGAGGTCATCAGTCCCTTAGAACTTAGAACTACTTAAACCTAACTAACCTAAGGACATCACACACATCCATGCCCGAGGCAGGATTCGAATCTGCGACCGTAGAGGGCCAAATATTCATTAAGGGCTGTTGTAATACAATGCAATGCATGAAAGAAAAATAACACTCGAAACATTTAGCAAACACTCGTGTCGTGTCTTATATTGCAATTGCAGTTATTAATTAATATAACAAACTAATTTATGAAGGTTAATAATGATCGGGAAAATTATCCACGCTACTCGTCGGATAAAGTGGCCAAGGTGTTCTCGCCAATAAGAGGTATTTATTTCCAAAAACCACGCATAATGCAACAGATAAAACTAACTTCTAAATCCGGTTATACACGAAGCTATCATCTGCCGTTATAGCCCTTTGTCACGACTTTGAATTAATTACTATACGCAGGAGGCGGCTAAACGGCTAGCAGGGGCTATGTGGCGTTGACTGGGCGGTTTTTTTAGGTTAGAGGGCCTCGGGAAAACACAAGAAGGGCTTCAGCCACAAAGGGTGCGGGTCGAACACAGGATGAACGTAGATACAGGAACCATCGGTATAACAGCTGTAAATTGTCGTAGCTGTGTTGGGAAAGTACCAGAGCTCCAAGCGCTAATAGAAAGTGCTGATGTTTAAATCGTTATAGGCACTGAATGCTGGCTACAGCCGGAGATAAGTTCAACCGAAATTTTTGCGAAGGAACTAACGGTGTTCGGAAAGGATAGGCTAAATACAATTGCCGGGGTGGTGCCTTTTTTGTTGCTGATAGAAGTAGTTTATTTTATAGCGAAGTTGAAGGATATAGTTCTTATGAGTTAATATGGGCAGAGGTCATTTTTGGCAACTGGAATAAAATAATAACTGGATCCTTTTACCGACCTCCTAATTCAGATGATACAGTTGCTGAAAGGTGGAAAGAAAACTTGAGTTTGATTTCAAACGCGTAAGCGACTCATACAATTATAGTTGGTGATGACTTAAATTTACCCCCGATATGTTGGCGAGAATATACATTTAATTCCGGAGGTAGGCATAAAACATCGTCAGAAACTGGGCTAAAAGCATTCTCTGAAAATTATTTCGAGCAGTTAGTTCATGAGTCCACGCGAGTAGTAAACGATTGTCAAAAAACTCTCGACCTCTTAGCAACAAATAATCCTGAAGTAATAACGAGCAGCATAACGGATACAGGGTTGTCGTAGCGAGATTGAATATTGTAACCATCAAATACTCCAGAAATAAACGAAAAATATACCTATTCAAAAAAGTAGATAAAATTCACTTGTCGCCTTCCCGAGAGATAATCTCCACTCCTTTCGAATTAACAGTGTAAGATGTGGCTTCAATTCAGAGAAATAGTATCGACAGAAGCTGAGAGATTTATACCAAATAAATTAACAAACGACGGAGCTGATCCTCCTTGATATGCAAATCGGGTCAGAGAATAACCTCTAGAGATTCACGTTGCCTACTTTTCTTTTACTGAGTAACGCGGGCGAAGCCGTGACGGGTAAATTTTTAGGTTATTTTATGTTTTTTGTGCGGAAGAATGAAGGTAAAATAATACGTGTAGAATGTAATAAGCTACATGCTATATTTAGACCAATTTAAAAAGAAACAGTTGATAAATTCCTACTGCATTTTAGTGGCAAAATTGAGTAGATTGGAATACATTTTGTAATAAATATTAGCTTAGCATTATTCTTTTACCTCTAAAAAAAAGGGCAGTATTGATCATTGCCTTGAACCTTCTTCATAGCATTTCCTCTTGAGTCATGCCCTTTCTGTAACTTTATAATTACACCAACACCTGACTGTAAGTGACTGTCGCGTCTTATTCGATTGTTAGCCGTCTGCCTCCTCGCCACCCCCCCTACAAACTCACAGCAAAGCCAAGCATATTCGTGCTTGTCTATCCCAGTCCTTCGTCACTCGTGGTCTTCCCAACACAATTCATTAAACCTCGGAATACTGTCTATTAAATGAATATCACAAGTGGTTTCTGGCAATATTATGAAAAGGGTAGTTAATACCATATAGCGGAGATGCTGAGTCGCAGATAGACACAACAAAAACACTATCAGAATGTAAGCTTTCGGTCAACAAGGTCTTCATCGGAAACGGACAAAACACACACACACACACACACACACACACACACACACACACATGACTACAGTCTCTGGCTACTGAGACCAGTCTGGCCTCGCCAGCCAAGGACTGTGGCCATGCGTGTGTGAATTGCGTGTGTGTGTGAGTTGCGTTTGGATGTGTTTTTTGTCTATTTCCGATGAAGACTTTGTTGGTCAAAAGCTTAATTTTGACAATTTTTTGCTGTGTCTATCTGCGATTCAGCATCTCCGCTATATGGTGAATAGGGACTATACTTTTCATAATTTTTCACATGTCATCCTGGATTTTCCATTTGTACACAGGTGGATTTGATTTACTGGAACGTTAGTAAATCCTGCAAATCACTGTAGTTCTTACTGTACACGAGGTTGTGGTATGTGTAGTGACTTGGCAAGACAGCCAAGCCACTCGGAGGTAGCCGAAAGGCACGCGTTTAAACTCACGCAGACTGGCGTGAGGTCTGGAACAGGACAATGTCTTGAGAATTGCAAATGAAGTACGAAGATCTTGGAATACTTAACTTTAATCCATAATTGGTGTACATCGCTCTTGTTGATACGTTAATAACAATCTCAATATAAACTGGTAATGGCGCCTTGCTAGGTCGTAGCAAATGACGTAGCTGAAAGCTATGCTAACTATCGTCTCGGCAAATGAGAGCGTATTTGTCAGTGTAGCGTCGCTAGCAAAGTCGGCTGTACAACTGGGGCGAGTGCTAGGACGTCTCTCTAGACCTGCCGTGTGGCGGCGCTCGGTCTGCAATCACTGACAGTGGCAACACGCGGGTCCGACGTATACTAACGGACCGCGGCCGGTTTAAAGGCTACCACCTAGCAAGTGTGGTGTCTGGCGGTGGCACCACAGTATGTGTAATCACGAGTAGTTAAAATCGAATATATTCATTCAACAGTGTTATTTTCTGTCAACTAAAGCACAAAAAGTTGCAATTGTATTTAAGAAAGAATTAGGGGAGACACGTCCCCTCTCACCCCTCCCCTCCCCCCCCCCCCCGCCCCACTCACCGGTTGGTGGTGTCCACGCTTATAGTAGTGCCTCCTTTCTATCCGGGAGGCTGATGGGCCGAAACGTCCGCATGTAACAAGAATGACGTGCAGTTATTAACAGCAGTCAAAATCGAGGAGTCAGTGAGTGACACTGGTAGCATGCAGGAGGCGAGTTTGAGCTATCTTGGAAGGAGATGGTGTAGAGGAATATTTCGGAAGTTTGTAATCGGGGACCACTAAGGTTGTTTTCAGTGTACGGAAAATTCAGAAAGGGTTCGTAAGTACACACCTTTCGCAGGTGTGGGGCAGGTCGTAATTTGTTGCCTGTTTTCGAGATGGGTGTTGATGTCTAGTGAACGTACACGGACTGTTTAGAATAGGCCTCTGTGGAGTAACTGGCTAGCTTGGGGAGTTGTCGAACGAACGCAGCGGACTTGGCGGCGTTATTGAAACATAATAAATTGAGTTTTGCTCCATTAGAAATTTGAAGTGTGGCGCTCTCACGTATGTCCGTGCCCTCTTTGGACTGTGTTCCTGTGTTGTTTACAGAAGGTATGGGAGAGACCGGTTCGTGACAGTTAACTGATTGACTGCGGTGTTTGTTGTCCAACCTAGTGACCGGACTTTGGAGCTTTCGAGGGTAGTCAGATTGCTGGCTACAGGGCATTGAGTAATAATGTAGAAGAGGCGACTGTTTTAACTCTGACTTGCGGATCAAATGTTCAGATGTGTGTGAAATCTTATGGGACTTAACTGCTAAGGTCATCAGTCCCTAAGCTTACACACTACTTAACCTAAATTATCCTAAGGACAATTACACACACCCATGCCCGAGGGAGGACTCGAACCTCCGCCGGGACCAGCCGGACGGTCCATGACTGCAGTGCCCTAGACCGCTCGGCTAATCCCGTCTTGCGGATCAAAGTGAGGCTGGTGAACTGGGTTGCATAATTGTAGCGGCATCTAGAAATTGACGAGGTCCGCCAACAAACGTTTCGGAGGAAGTCTACGGAACAGTACCTCGTGTGGTTTGTCTCGTGCTAAGAGTCTGTGCACCCTAGTCGCGGCTGCTACAGAACTTCAGCAACTGCTACAGAAGCTCCGAGACGTCGGGCGAGAGGGAACGTTCCTGTGCAGAAAACTGCGGGTATTCTTATCGAGATACGATAGTTTGTATGAGCCTAAGTACCATACATCCGTAAAAAAAAAAAAAAAAAAAAATGGAAACAGTGACATCGTATCTCAAGTAGCTTTGTAATATCTAGCGATTTCAAACACGTCAAAATCTCTTGTTCTGCTTCTTCCTTTCTTCCTAGGCTAAAGCCTGTTTCCTTCAGTACCCCCTCAGTCTACATGAGGTTGTCGCTTCATCTTTTCCTTGGACGGCCAGTGTTTCTTTTACCAGCCGGCGATTTACTTCTTACGATTTTCACGATCTTCCATTCATCCATCTCGTCTATGTGTTCGCTCCATTCATACTTTCTCTTATGTCCTAGTCATTAATGGAGTCCAATTTGCATCCTTTCCTAATGATTTCACTTCTCCCTCAACTTCCCAGTGTCTTCCCTGTAATCCCTCACAGGATTTTTATTTACGTGGTTTCCAGAAACCTTTTGTTCTGGATGTTTCCGATCTTCTCTCAGCTGTGTATGACATAACTGGTCTTACAACTATTTTATATATTCTTGCCTTTGCATCTTTTCCTATATGCTAGTTTTTCTAAATAGTAGCATTTAAACACCCTGCCACTTTGTTATTGCTATTTGTTCTCTAACTTTCTTTTCGACATTTCCACTACTGGACGGTTCAATTCCGAGATATTTAAATATTATTACCTGTTGAATAATTTTTCCGTCCACTTCCTGTTTGCATCTAATTGGTTCGGCAGACGTGGTCATACAATTGGTTTTTTGGATGTATATAACCACATTATGTATTTGTAAAAAATTCTGTAGATTATCTTCACTGGTTGCCAGCAGAACTGCGTCTTCGGCATAACAAATGATTTTTATTTCTTCGACCCCCCAATCTGTAACCATTACCAGCCAATAACTTCTTTATCACTTCGTCGATGACTACATTAAAAAGCAGCGTGCTTAGTCATCTTGTCTAATACTATTATTATCTTTTATGCTGCTAGTTGACCTAGAACCAATTTTTGCCTGGATGTATTAGTAGGTATAAACATCTTCAATTGTTTTTATTAAGTTGGAAAGAATACCCCTATTGTAGAGCAGGTTTAAAACATCCATTACCTGAGTCCAACCCAAATCAACAGAACTAGATAAGCTGGTATGTTGTATACCAACGAACGTTTACTCACGTCGGAAGGTAGGTCCAAAACATACTTCCTAACGTAATCATGGACTGAGATATTGCACTCTTATCATCAGCCGAGGATGTGGCGCAGTGGTTATAGACTTGATTCGTGTTCCGGAAGGAATATCTTACTACGCAATACAGTTGAACACAAGTGGTCCTCTATAACACTGGTGATCAGAGAAGTTGGAAAGACAAACATAGGTACAAAGAAGGTAACTGTGAAAGAACCATAGGTAACAGAAGAAATACTTCAGCTGATCTATGAAAGAAGGAAGAACGGAAATTCAGGAATGCTGAAATATAAGTCGCTGAGGAATGAAATGAATAGCAGGTGCAGAGAAGCTAAGACGGAATGGCTGTATGAAAAACGTCAAGAAATCGGGAAAGAAACGATTGTAGGAAGAACTGACTCAACGTATTGGAAAGCCCAAACAATCATCGGTGAAATTAAAAGCAGGGGTGGTAACATTAAGAGTGCAACGGGAATTCCAGTGTTAAATGCAGAGGAGGGAGCGGGTAGGTGGGAAGAGCACACTGAAGCACTGAAGGTGAAGTTCAGATATAAATGCCGACATTCTAAGCCGAAGCTGAAAAGGCAGAGAAAATATATGAGTAAATTCTAGGATGATTCAGTGTGTAAATGGAAATGAATCTAAAAATGGTGGGGAATGGATTTCTTGTAGCGGAAAAATAATAAAAAGGGCTACGGGAGAATATGGTCTAGGCAGTGGGTACGAGAAAGGTATGAGAAAGGAGAAAGATTAATTGAATTCTGCAATAAATTTCAGCTGGTAATAGGAAATTTTTGTTCAAGAATCATAAGCGGAATAGGTATACTTGGAAAATGACGGGAGATGCATGAAGATTTCAGTTAGATTACATCTTGGTCAGGCAGAGATTACGAAATCAGATACTGGATTGTAAGGCGTAGCGAGGAGCAGATATAGACTCAGATCATAATTTACTAGTGATGAAGAGTAGGCTGCAGTTTAGAAGCCTAGTCAGAAAGAATCAATGCGAAAAGTAGTGGGATACGGGAATACCAAGGAATGAGGATATACGCTCTAAGTTCTTAGAGGCTATAGATACTGCGATAAGGAAAAGCTCAGTGACGCAGTTCAGTTTAAGAGCAATGGACAAAAAAGGACAGTCACAGATTTTGGACAGTCAAATACAGGTGCAAGGGAGATAACTCCGAAGAAACCATGGTTAAAAGAAGAAATACTCGTATTTCATCCAATCGACAAAAGGAGAAAGTAAAAAAATGTTCAGAAAAAGACAGGAAAACAGCACATACAAATCACATAGGAATAAAATAAATAGGAAGTGCAGAAAAGGCAAGGCCAAATGGCTGCAACAAATAATGTGAAGAAATCTAAAAAGTAATGACCGTCAGATGCACTGTCTCATCATACAGAATTGTCAAAACAAACTTCGATGAAATTAAAAACAAGGGTGGAAACATTAAATGTGTAATGGGGGTTTCACCGTTAAACGCAGAGGAAAGGGCGGATAGGTGCAAACAGTACACTAAAGGCCCCTATGTGCGGGAGAACTTGTCTGATTTCTTGATAGAAGAGGAAACTGTAGTCAATAATCAATACGTAGTGAGTCCAGTATCAGAGACAGAATTTAAAACAGCTCTGGAACACCCGATATCAAATAAAGCAGAGAGGAAGAAAACATTCTATCGAAAGTTCTAAAATCATTGCGAGAAATGGAGACCAAACAAAAGTTCAAGTGTACGTGTAGAACCTATAGGGCTGACTACATACCATCAGAGTTTCAGAAAAAATATCATCCCAACAATTCTGAAGGTATCATGGGCAGGTAAATTTGAAAACTATCGCTGAGTCTGCTTAAAAACTCGTGCATCCAAGCTGCTGACATGAATAATATACGGAAGAATGGAAAAGAGAAGTGAGGATCTGTTAGATGACAATCAGTCTGGCTTTAGGGAACGTAAAGGCACCGAAGAGACAGTTTTGACGTTGCGCTTGATAATGGAATCAAGACTGAAGGAAGTCAAGATACGTTCACAGGATCTGTCGATATAGAAAAAGTGTTCGACAGCATGAAATAGTGCAAGAAGTCCGAAATGCTATGAAAAATAGGAATAAGCTGTAGCGAAAGAGGGAACAATGAGATTGCAAGATCGAGAACGAAGGATGCTCGGCAGGAATTTGTAAATTTGTGGTAAGGTCTTATGGGACCAAACTGCCGAGGTCATCGGTCCCTAAGCTTACGCACTACTTAATCTGACTTAAACTAACATACGCTAAGGACAACACACACACCCATGCCGAGGGAGGACTCGGACCTCTGAAGGAGGGAGCTGTGCGAACCGTGACAAGACGCCGTAGACCGCGCGGCTACCCCACGCGGCTGTAAGTCAGGAATGCAGTCTTTCGCCGTTACTGTTCAATCAATACATCTAAGAGGCAATGACGCAAATAGAAGAAAGGTTCAAGAGTGGAATAAAAATTCAGGGTGAAAGGATAACGATGATAAGGTAAGTTAATAACAATGTCATCCTCAGTGAAAGTGAAGAAGACTTACAGAATCTGTTGATGGAATGAATAGTCTAATGAACATAGAATGTCTGTTGTTAATTAACCGGAAAAAGACAGAGGTAGCGAGAAATATTAGAAGTATACTGGTATTAAACACAGGCAAACATAGTCCTTAATTTGAGGAATAAATTTCTGAGAATGTTTTGTGCAGAGCATTGTATGGAGTGAATCATTTGTAGTGAAAAAACCGGAACAGAAGGCGATCGAAGCGCTTAAGTTGTGGTACTACAGAAGAATCTTGAAAATGAAGTGCACTGGTTAGATGAGACATAAGGAAGCTCTCCATAGAATTGGCGAAGACCGGAACATAAAACAAATACCGACAAGAAGAAGGGACGGGGTCATAGGACATCCATAAAGACATCAGGGAATAATCTCCATAGTACTAGAGGAAACTGTAGAGGGCAGAAACTGTAGGGGAAGGCATAGACTGGAATACATCTACACGATAACTGACGACGTAGGATACAACTGCTACGCTGGGTAGCTTGGTAATGTTGATGGATGGTGTCTTAGTTGTCGTGTGTCAGTATTCATAATAGAGGGAAATGTTGTTAGGGGCTATACTCGTAGTCCTGTATAAGTTTAAATATTTTTTACAAGTTTTTCAGTTGTCATGTATGGCAAGAGCAGATTGCCCCACGTTTTAAATTGTTATATTGTTACCTAGTTCACTGTTGTAGGGCCAGATTGAATTTGTTCTCTATTTGACCTTTACTGCTGCTGTAAAAAGATGTTTTGTGTTTGATTATTCTAGCGCTCCTTAAGTTCTTTCGAGCTGCAGAGAATTATATTGTTTTTCTTTAAGTGATTTCTGTTTCATTAACTGATATTTTGATGTTAAATAAATTAATGTTAAACTGAGCCTCCACGTCTCCACAAACCCCAGCCCGAACCCCACTCAACCTAGATCCCACGCTGCAACGGGGGGCCACACTTGGTAAGAAACTTATAGAGTGATAGTAAAGGGCTAGTTAAAGCAATTAATCAAAACCAGGAAAGGAAGAAATCGTTTGAGGGTTGTAAAGTAGTGCCGAGTAGCCAGTCAGATTCCAAGGATGCGAGCCAAAGTTGTCATGCAGCATCGGTTAGCACATCGCAAAACACTGCAGTAGAAAGCAAGAGTATAGTATAAATAAGAAGGAATGTGTGCGGGATAAAATAGACCGTGAAGAACGTCACTCCGAGGAAGTTACAGTGTCACAGCAAACGAACCACTCGGCCGTTTATGGCAAGGTAGAAGAAACGAGCACGTTGCCTCTTGATGTGAGACACTGTAACGATATTGAACTGACTGCGCCAACTTCTACTCAGGCAGCTGGGAGCGTAGGAAATGAAACCGAACGTAGATGTTTAGAAGACACGCCTGTAACTACTGATGACGTTCAAAAGGCAACTGCTAATGTAGACAATACTGAAAAGAGCCCAGAACGAATACAATGAACGAGGTAAATGCTGTGCGAAATGATTTGGTTCCAGCAGCAGGCACTGCTAATAGTGATACGGTCGTTGCAACTAATAATATTAAACTGACCACATTTCCCTGTGACACATAACTGATGATTGTGGGGAGCCTTTCAGACTGTGCACGTGCGGTACATTTTGTAGAAAGTGAAAGCGACTGGACTAGATGTTTGGCTAATCCACCATCAGCTCCTTACGAAGTTCAGAAAGCACCCTGCTGTGGTGTGGGTGCAGGTCAAAAAAGAGTCCGTATGTGAGCACTATTTGCCAAGTAGGTCATGTGCAGGGCAAAGTAATTACAACAGCCGAGAAGGATGAGTGTGTCGCGCCTGTTCATACTCTTAATGATCATATTATGACTTTCCCTGAAATGAAAGTTACAACTGAGGTGAGCCTATTCGAACGTGCAGATGAGACATCTGATATACGCAAGAGTGAGCTCACGGGTGAGAAATCATTGAAAGATAAGTCTTGCGCTCCAGTGATGAGTTAAAATACCTGTTTTCCATTCAGCAAGCCCTTAGGGGTGGCCCGGCACAGACGTGTAATTCAGTCTGGCAGCACTCCACACAGAGCAATGTCAGTTCTTTCCGGCGAAGTTTTCATCTTGGATTTTGAGAACAGGTTTCAGGACCTCCAACATTCTCAAAAGAAAACTGTCATTCCGAGAGGTGGCGAGTCTTGGTGTACACAGCCATGGACTGCTGCAAATTCAACAAGGAACTGACTTCAGCTAGAAGCGCGTGAGACTAGCGCAGAACTAATGTTCATCAATTAGAAATTGTTGACAATTTGATCTGCATACAGTGTGATATAAAGAGATGGTTTGCTGGTACTTTCAAGATGATCTAGTGATTTTGTTCTTGTGCTAGCAGTGTAGTAATACTGTGCGTAATATTGTTGAGTAATTGGAGTATTGAAAAGCACCAGAGGTGTGGTTGAACTGTTTCATGTGATGCCCCTTTTCGCTGCTCGGATGAAGAAAATAATAGGTGTGAAATTCTAGAAGCAACAAAAATAATGAAGTTTGGTTGCTAGTTCCTCCTGCATACCATCTCATCATTGTAATTTAGTTAGAGGTAAAGCATGAGCAATTCGTTAATCATTACAATGGTACGCAGATTGAAGCGATGAATGAAAATTCGTGCCGAGCCCGGGTTTCGACGCCGTGTCTCTTACTGACTCGGCAGATGTGCTAACGACTACGTTACCCTGGCAAAGTGGCTTTACACAAGTACACGGACTGTCTTAGCACGGCTTCCTCCTCAATACAAATTCCCATTCACGCCTCAGTCCACTTGTTATCCCCCCTAAACTCGAACTGCATTGCAGAGGCTCTCCAACTGTATTGGAATAGCACCTCAGCATCGAACTAAATGGGAGATCCTGCTTGAACTGAAGGCAAAGGTACTTTAATCGAACGAAACAATATGGTTCCAAAGATCTTTTCAAGTCTCGACATCTGTGATGTATATATGCAGACTGAAGCGATAGATGAACGTTTCTACCAAGGCTAGGATTCGAACCCGGGTCTCCTGCTCACTAGGCAGATGCGCTAAAATTGCTCTAACCTCGCCAAGTAGCTTTGCACAACAGGGCGGACTACCTAGCAAACCTCCCTCCTCAAACTAAATTCGAATCCTGCCCTTGGTACAAATTGTCATTCGTCGCTCCAGCCAGCATATATACATCATAGATGTCTGAGGCTTGAAAAGGTTTCTTGCACCGTATACTTTCATTTGATCAACAGAAAATGAGCTTTCGATTGGTAGATAAATTTCTATGGTCAGCGCGGCGTTGTTATGGAGCAGAGACCCAGAAGGTTCAAAAATGGCTCTGAGCACTATAGGCCTTAACTTCTGAGGTCATCAGTCCGCTAGAACTTAGAACTACTTAAACCTAACTAACCTAAGGACATCACACACATCCATGCCTGAGGCAGGATTCGAACCTGCGACCGTAGCGGTCGCGCGGTTCCAGCCTGTAGCGCCTAGAACCGCTCGGCCACTCCCGCCGGCAGACCCAGAAGGACTGTGAGACTCATAACCTGGTCGCAGGTTGTGTGGGACAGTCCAAACGTAGGGTGGTTCATTTACACTGCTGGCCACCGTAAATGCAACACCCTGAAGGAAGCATCCGAATCAAGTGAAATTTACGCCATGGGTTTGCAGCGATGAGATATACAACTGATTAGAATTTCAGCGCAGACGCACATCACGCGCGCCTGTGGCGCCACCTCATAGCGCCATTTAAGGCTTGGCGATTTCGACGAGTGTACGTTCGGCACGTGTGTTTACCTTGTGGTTGTTTCACAAGACGATCAGTTATGCCTCGTAGACAACAGCGAACATCTTTTGATCAAGTATCCGAGTTCGACAGGGGAAGGATAGTGGCTTACCGAGATTGTGGACTATCATACAGAGAAATCGCTAGTCGTGTTGGACGAAACCAAACAACTGTAATGCGGATATGTGACAGTTGGATGCAGGAGGGTACGACGGACCGACGTGGTCGATCGCATTCACCTCGGTGCACCACTGCACGTGCTGATAGGCAAATTGTGCGCATGGCAGTGACGGATCGCTCAGTGACATCCCGAACCATAGCACAGCACATTGCGTCTGTAACGCATCAGCCAGTGTCTGCGCGTACCATTCGACGCCGTTTACAGCAGAGTGGTCTGTCCGCAAGACGTCCATTGCTTAGTCTACCATTGACGCAGAACCACAGACGTCTCCTTCGCCAATGGTGTGATGACAGACGGATGTGGACAGCAGAATGGAATGACGTTGTCTTTACTGACGAGGCACGCTTCTGTCTGCAGCACCACGATGGTCGGATTCGAGTGTGGAGACACCGTGGAGAGAGGATGCTGGACAGCTGCATTATGCACCGCCACACTGGTCTTGCACCGGGTATTATGGTATGGGGCGGTATTGGATATTACTCTCGCACGCCTCTAGTACGCATTGCCGGTACTTTAAATAGCCGGCGCTACATATCCGAGGTGCTGGAGCCAGTTGTCCTTCCTTACCTTCAGGGCTCGGCCACAGCCATATTTCAACAGGATAATGCGCGATCACACGTGGCACGCATTGTCCAAAGGTTCTTCGTCAATAACCAGATTGAATTGCTTCCCTGGCCGGCTCGCTCTCCGGATCTTTCGCCGATAGAAAACATGTGGTCCATGGTTGCTCAACGAGTGACCCAGATTACATCCCCAGCTGCCACACCAGATGATCTTTGGCAACGTGTGGAGGCTGCTTGGGCTGCTGTATCCCAGGAACACATCCAACGTCTCTTTGACTCAATGCCGAGACGTGTGGCAGCGGTGATCTCCAACAATGGCGGCTACTCTGGCTACTGATTCTGGCAGGAACCACATGTCACAGACGTCTGTAAACGTAATCATTTGATACTTGGTCAACATGTTATCCACAAAATAAATCTTGTTGTGCTACCTCTTGTCTTTCTTGGTGTTACATTTACGGTGGCCAGCAGTGTAGTTTGCATTTACGACGTCTGCTTGGGTGGGTGCTTCAAAGCAGAGACACCATTTGGGCTCCAGGTAGGTTTTTGTTAGGCGGCATGGGTCTGCACAGCAACTTGAGACACGCCTCGTTCTTGTGTGTTCTAGAAAAACTTGTCGGGCACAAACTTGAAATTTGTTTGATAGTAGGCTTGTAGGGACACAGCGACGTCGAATTGGGCAGTTACTAGTCAGTTTCTCCTTTTTTTGTAGAGACACTGTCTCGGTCACGCATTGAGTAATTGGAGGAAAAGACGCAACACTTGTCTTGCAGAAGCTAATTTACCATGTTAAGAAGGAAGCGTCCTCGTTTGTGCTGTGATGGTCATTCTATGGGATGGGCCTCACTTGTTTGATGAAGTGATTGGACCATGTAATGTCAAAGTTTCCTAAGTACAAGATATCGTGACCGACTAGTGGCATGCTGACCGTTAAAAATATCTCTCTCTCTCTCTCTCTCTCTCTCTGTTTCTCCCACCTCCTCTCACCCCTCTCTCTCTTTTGTCTTTCTCTAGTTTCTTGCTTCAAATCTTCCTCTGGAACACACTCAAAATATTTTGAGGAGGGGGTTTCGAAGAGGTAACGCATCAGTATACAATTATACCGACTGCAAATCTGGACGGTAAACTGGCTGGAATGTTATTTATTGTGCTGCGAGAAGTTGAAGATGCTCTGTCCCCTACGATTGTTTCTAGTATGCGTGGTCTTCCAAGGGCAGTAGGGAATATTTCCGTCACAGCAACCACGAGTGGGAAAATGGGCGTAAGAGAACTACAACTACTGTATGAGACTGCCGCGCGGCGTAGCCGCGCGATCTGAGGTGCGATTCCCTCCATCGGGGGTACGAGTCATCCCTCTGGCATGGGTGTGTGTGTGTGTGTGTGTGAGTTGTCCTTAGCGTAAGTTAGTTTAAGTTAGACTGAGTAGTGTGTAAGCCTAGGGACGGATGACCTTAGCAGTTTGGTCCCATAGGAACTTATCACACGGCATGAAACTGCTTTTGGCCAATAGCTGTCAAAATAATTTGCTTTTGCTTCATTCCTGGTCAGCGTATAAAAATCATCCTCCTTTAGAGCAAACTATCCCTCCTGAAAAGTGTGTGACACTGCTGTTCATATCACCTGGAGCCAGTGGACAAATTCAGCCTCCGGATGTTTGCTTTTACCGTGTCTGTAAATCATATTATCGCACTATCTGCACCTTTAGCGATTGAAAAGCTGGGTGGCTATTATGATAATAACCACCTCAAGCCAAACCCAGCAAAAACCCAGGTCTGTGCCTTTCACCTACGTAATAAGGAAGCAAGGAGGAAACTCAACATAAGCTGGAAGGGACAACATCCATCTCACTGCGACACACCAAAATATCTTGGGATTAAACTTGACCGTGCTCTCACCTACAAGGAAGACTGTTTGGCCACAAAGATGAAAGTGAGTGCCAGGAACAACATCATCCGCAAGCTAACAAATAGCAGATGGGGAGCGCAACCTACAGTTCTCCGCACGTCAGCTTTAGCTTTATGTTTCTCCACTGCGGAGTACTCGGCACCCGTTTGGCAAAATTCCACCCACGCTGAACAAGTAAATATAGCATTGAATGAGACTGGACGCATCGTGACAGGATGCCTCCGCCCAACCCCCACAAAGCAGCCGTACCACCTCATGGGCATAGCCCCGCCAGACATCAGAAGAAGGACTGCCGCAGAAATCGAGAAACATAAACAGGAGACAGATCCCAGGCATCCAATGTTCGGTTACAATCTTCAACCTCGCCGACTTAAATCAAGGAAGAGTTTCCTACGAACAACTGAAGCAACTCTTTTATCGCCTAGAGCACGACGAGAAGAGCTGTGGTACAATGTGGACCCAGGAAGACCAGGGAATAGCCCCAGGGAAGAACCCACAGCTGGCTCTGAACTCCCATATACGACCTGGAAAGCCCTGAATAGACTACGAACAGGCGTATCAAGATGCAGAGCAAACTTGGAAAAATGGGGCTACATCAGTGCAGACGAGCCCTGCGAGTGTGGAGAACAGCAAGACCCACAACACCTACTGGTCTGCAGGAAACTAAACAACCCGTGTTCGACTCAAGACCTATTTGAAGCAAATGACAAGGCTATTCAAGCTGCAGTGTATTGGGCTTCACGTGGGATATGAAAATGGCTCTGTTTCGCATCCTTAGCGCTTATCATTATAAGTTACATACTTTTCTATATTATTGTAGTTAATTTACCTTATAACCATGTATTATTGTATTATAACTGCTTCTCTTGCATTGTAATATATTTTTTTTTGTAAAATGGTGATGTCTTGGATACGATAAATAAATAAATAAATCTGCACCTATGTCTTAAAGGATAGCCAGTTTCACCATAAGCTCCACGACACACTATTTCGCATTCGACTGCAGCAAGTCGACGTGGCATGGTCTTCACAAGTCTGAGCCGAGCTGCCTCATAGCGGTCCGTAATTAAGAAAGTGTTTCCAGTGCAGGATTTTGTGCACGAACCGACCTCTCTGTTATGTCCCATAAATATTTGATGTGATTCATGTCGTGAAATTTGGGTGGCCGAATCATTCGCTCGAACTGTCCAGAATGTTCTTCAAACCAATCGCGAAGAATTGTGGCCCAGTGACATGGAGCATTGTTATCCACAAAAATGCCATCGTTGTTTGGGAACATGAAGACTGTAAATGGCTGAAAACGGTCTCTAAGTTGAGAAACACAATCATTTACAGTCAATGATACGTTCAGTTGAACCAAATGACCAGCCCAGGTCATATAAACACAGCCCACACCTTATGCAGCCACCACGAGCACGCACAGTGCCTTGTTGACAACCGGAGTCCATCGCTTCGTGAGGTCTGCGCCGCAGTCTAACCCTACCATCTGCTCTTACCAACTGAAATAGGGACTCATCTGACCAAGCCATGGTTTTCCAGTTTTCTAGGGCTACGAGCCCAGCAGAGGCACTGCAGGCCACGTCGTGCCGTTAGCAAAGACATTCACGTTGGTCGCTTGATACCACAGCACATTAACGCCAAAGTTCGCCGCAATGTCCCAGTTCGCCGTTCTTTACACATTAATTTCTGCATCTATTTCAAGCAATGTTGCTGGTCAGTTAGCATTGACAACTCTAAACAAACGCCGCTGCTCCCGGTCGTTAAGTGGAGGCCATCGGCCACTGCTTTGTCCGTGGTCAGGGGTATTGCCTGAAATGTGATATTCTCAGCACGCTCTTGACACTGTTGATCTCGGAATATTGAATTCCCTAATGCTTTCAGAAATGGAATGTGCCGTACGCCTAGCTCCAACTACCATCCCGCATTCAGAATATTTTAATTCCTGTAACGCTCTCATAATAACGTGGGAAACTTTTGCAGTGGATCACCCGAATACAAATGACAGCTCTGCCAATACGCTGCACATTTACAACTTGTGTACGCAGTACTACCACCATCTGTTTATGTGCGTATCACCGTAGTGTATCTGTCTTGGAGACATGGTTTTGATCCGGAAGGACACTTAACTATCTAAATGAGGACACTTAAAAATTGCCTTTTTTGTAAGAAATGGCTGTCCTTTTAGAGAATATTAAGATTTTGGCCTTGAAAACGCTGTTTCTCATGCATCACAGGGCAGGGAGCCCGTTCACTATGACGACTGTGTTGTCCGCATATGTGTTGTTATTAATAACTTTCCATTTATTTCGATCCTTCTCAATTTTATGTCAATGCTTCCATTAAAATTGCCTCAGAATGAATAATGACCAAAAGAGGAGTTTAATATTTGTTTATTTTTCTGCCTCATAGCACTGACATTGTTACTTAAAGATGACTAGTTTTAGACCTAGTTAGTGTAAGGATAGGACACAAAAATTTGAATCTAATCTTCCCATTTCGCCTTATAGTTGTGGTAGCAGAGAAGGGATGTGGGTTTGAGTCCCAGTCCAACACGGAGCTTGTTCACAAATGTTCACTGCAGCATACCTTCCACCTCACTTCACCCTGCCTGACTGGCCATTAGAATTGCAACAGCCTGAAGAAAGCGTGCAACAAACATCAAATTAGTTCAAATGGTTCAAATGGCTCTGAGCACCATGGGACTTAACATCTGTGGTCATCAGTCCCCTAGAGCTTAGAACTACTTAAACCTAACTAACCTAAGGACAGCACACACATCCATGCCCGAGGCAGGATTCGAACCTGCGACCGTAGCGGTCTCACGGTTCCAGACTGTAGCGCCTAGAACCGCACAGCCACACCGGCCGGCAATCAAATTAGTATGCATGGATATAGAAGGTGATTAACGTTTCACCACAATCGCACGAAGTTAGCGGAAGCAACGTCGTTTACGTGTTCGTATGCAATTAAGGATTACGGAGAGGCTTTCGCTTATAGTACTCGCATTTTAATGTTAAATGTGAGAAATTCGTTTCATACCCCGCTTAATAAGAGTAAGCGTCTACCAGATCGAGCTGGAATTCGACAGCGGCAGATTCGTGTCGTTTAATCGAGAGCGCGGTTTACTATCCAGCGGTATTGATGCTCGCGTTGGTTGGGATCCCACTAGTGTCACACAAATATGGAATGAGGGGGGGGGGGGGGGGGAGTCAGTATGAGCGTAACGCCATGCCGTGTCTCGACAGCCCCACACGACGTCTATTACCCGAGAGGACTTATGTGTTGTTTGCTAGGCCATGGAGGATTGTGCAGCCACGCCACTTGCCGTGAATCAGGAAATGGGTATCCACACTGTTAGTGCAATGACATGTGAAGCATCACCGACTGCCACCACCAGGACTACTGCTGCGACTTCTCCTGACATGCCAGTAGTGTTGTGATGAACGACAGTATTGGATACAAGATTAGCAGCTCGCTGCGTTTACAAAACGTTCTGTTGATGGCAGCATTGGCAACCGAAGACTTCCAGCAAAAGATGTCACCCTCATACTGCCAACGGCTCTGTCAAACAGGGCGGAGGAGCAGACAGATGTTCAGGGCACTCTCTTGTCCTTGGGGTGGGAAACTGCTCCTAAAGGCGGAAGAATCAGCAATGATCAACGTCATAAAGATGCAGAAGGCATCCACATAATGTGTATCCACAAGACATGTGGTCCGTAATAGAAAAAGTGTCATAATGATCTCTCCATTGGCAAAAGATTCAGGAAATTCCCCATTCGGATCTCAAGGCGGGATTGCCAACTGAGTGATGACCATGAGAAAAAGATTGAATAAACAACAAAGGATAACGTTCTGCGAGTCGGGGCGTGGAATCTCAGAAGATTGATCGTGGTAGGAAAGCTAGAAAATCTGAAAATGGAAATGCGGGGTGCCAGAGAAGTGAAATGGAAAGAAGACAAGAACTTCTGGTCAGGTGAGTATAGGGTAATATCAACAGCAACACAAAATGGTATAACGGAAGTAGGACTGGTTATGAACAGGAAGGTAGGGCAGAGAGTGTGTTACTGTCAACAGTTCAGTGATAGCGTTGTTCTTATCAGAATCGACAGCAAACCAACACCGACAACGATAGTTCAGTTATGCGTGCTGACGTGGCAAGCTGAAGATGACGAGACAGAGAAAGTATATGACGACACTGATAGGGTAATACAGTACAAAAGGGAGGTGAAAATGTAATAGTCACTCGTGAAATAGTCGTACGGGAAAATCCCCACTTCATCGCTACATCGAGATGCTGTGTCCCATCGGATATAACACCACGTTCATACTCAGTTACAAATCTTGCTAACCTGCCATTGTAGCAGCGATAACCAATCTAACAACTGGGCCAGACATTTGTTGTTTTATATAGCCGTTGCCGACAGCTTTGCCTTCATGCCACAGGTGGCCCATTGGGACCATCTGACCGCCGTGTCATCCTCAGCTGAGGATGTGGCTAGGAGGAGCGTGTTGTCAGCTCTCCCGGTCGTTATGATAGTTTTCTTTGACCTGAGCAGCTGCTATTCGGTGGAGTATCTCCTCAATTGGCTTCACGAGGCTAAGTGGACCCCGAAAAGTGGCAACAGCACATGGTTACCCATCCAAGTCCCGGTCTCTCCCGAGAGCGCTTAACTTCGGTGATCTGACGGGCACCGGCGTATTCACTGCGGCAAGGCCGTTGCCTCTGCCTGTTTACGTATCTGTATTTGAATACGCATGGCTATACCAGTTTATTTGGCGCTTCAGTGTAGAAGTCATTGACACGACAGGCCTTCACCTGCACTTAGCTGTCTTGAAAAAAAAAAAAAAAAAGTCCGACACTTGAAAGGTAGGTCACACTTTGCACATCCACGACCTATGCGATGATCCATGAGATGCTAGACGAATGGTACGACGCACACGACTTGGCGCCGGGTACGAGGCAGAGAAAAGGCGCGCTTGCAATTAATGCTCGGTGCAGAGGCCAAGAATTAGAGAGTGCATGCGTGCTGGCCCCCCGGACTTTCACCACGCGCACGTTTTCGTCGGTTGCAGCGGACACGTGATTTGCGATGACCTGCCTGATAGCTGCAGGTTAACCGCCGGAGACACCGTGGGACTTCCGCGTGTCCGCCGGTTTCTGCGTGCTCGGCCCTTGACGTCAACAGCAAGGTACCATACCACCGCGATGCCGCCTAGTAAATACGATATCTGGCCGACTTCTTGAAAAACACACCGACGGAAAAAAATTACTACACCAAAAGGTAATTTATGTAGAGTAATGAAATTCCGGGAATACATTTTTCTAGGTAAAGTATTTGCAGGATCACAGGTTAATGTAAGAGCGAGATAAGCCATTGCAAATGTGAAATGCTGATACATTAATAATCGGTGCACCCGCCAGAATGTTGAATGCAAACACGCGGACGTGAATGCATTGTGTTATACAGGTGCCGGATGTCATTTTGTGGGATGGTATTTCATGCCTGTTGCTCTTTGTCGGTCAGTACGGGACGGTTAATGCTGTTTGTGGATGACGCTGGAGTTGTCATCCGATGATGTCCTATGCGTGCTAGTCTGGGACAGATCTGGTGATTGTGAAGGTGAAGGCAGCATGTCGTCACTCTGTACAGCATCTTGAGTCACAACAGTGGTATGGGCCGAACGTTGGGAAAAATCCCCTGGAATGCTGTTCATGAATGGCAACAGAACAGTTCGTCCAACCTCCGTGAGGTGTTAGTAATGGCGTCTTTGTCGCCGTAAGGCATTCTTGAGTAACATCAACTCATGACGTCCAATCTAAAAGTAAATAAAGCTCACGAGCGTTACGGTGTGTATTTAAAGCAAGCCTGAGTTGCATCCACATCGTGGCTCCACTAGCGCCACTCCTATGCGACTGGCGCCGCACTTGAAGAGACATCCAACTTTCATTCATGTCGCACAATTTCTTCTTGGTGTTGGGACTTTTTTCTAGATCGTACTTTGCCGGAATTTTTACAATGAGCCTCTCCTTGTCGCAGGACGGCTCCACACCTACGTCTACGTCTGTACTCCGCAAGCCACATAACGGTGTGTGGCGGAGGGTACTTTGTGTACTACTGTCATTCCCCCTTTTCCTCTTCCAGTCACGCATGGTTCGGGGTAAGTACGATGGCTGGTAAGCCTCCATGTACGCTCACATCTCTTCTAATTTTATCGTATAGTGTCTTCGCCAGATATAATAGTAGGAGGAAATGAGGGTGTTCAGAAACAGTCCTAAAAGTTTTTAAGGGAGTTTCAGGGCAGGTTATGCTGCGAAATAACTGTTACGAAATCAGTTCGATACGTTGCCCTGTTTCAGGTTTAATTAGCACCGAATTTAGCCAAGCAGGCCGTTGTGGAAGAGAATTCAAGCAGCCCAGCAGACAGAGTTATTATCAGTTGTTCTCATGGCGTAGGTGATAGCGCACGAGACTGTTCTCATGGCGTAGGTGATAGCGCACGAGACTGCCCAGCCCTTGGCTCGGGTTCGATTCAACGACAAATTTTCGTATCGAAAACCAAACGAAGAAAACGTTTGGGGACACCGTCTCCGGCGGACCGTCTCAATTTGCACGCGCAACGGCTTGATTGGCTAACTTCAATGGTAATTAACTCGGAAACGGCGAAAATTAACGAATTTTTACTTACCGGTTATTTATCAGGACAACCTACCCTGAGACACCCTTACAGTCTTTTCAGGCTGTTTCTCACCAACCTATGTACTAGCTGGCGTTTCTAGGAATTTTAACGGTAGACTATACCACGATTCAGGCTGCCTCTCATCATTGTGTCCCACTGGAGCTGGTTGAACATCTGGTGACGTATTCGCGCTTGCTAAATGAACCTGTATCGAAACGTGCTGGTCTTCTTTGGGTCTCTCTTATATCCTCTATCAGCCGTCTCTGGTATGAGTCCCTCACTGACGAGCAATATTTAAGTACTGGTCGGGCAAATGATTTTTAAGCTGCCGCCTTTTTCTGAGGGACGACATTTCCTTGAGGATTCTTCCAAACAATCCCAGTCTGACATCTACCTCACATGCGATCAATTTTATGGGGTTGTTCCACTTCAAATCGCTCTGTACGTATGCTCCCAAATATTTTGTGGATGTCTCTGCAGCAGGATCTGATGACCTCTGGCTGAATCAAGAAACCTACAGAGTGATTCAAAGAGGAAAAACTGTGAAAGATAGAAACACGTTGCTCACGTCACTGGATAGAGGAAGGTTTAAAGTTTTATTTTCACACAGGCACTGTGGCAAACACTCAACATGATCGTCAAGCATTGCTCGAGGAACATCGAAACGGTAGTTCATATAATCTAGACACAAATCAATAGTTCCCTGCTTACTTAGTCGAGAGGTTCGACAATTCTATTTCTCAGTTCTTGAAGAGTAGCTGCCATAGGTGGGAGAAAGACTCTGCCTTTTAGGTACCCCCACAGAAAAAAATAGCAAGGTGTGAGATTTGGTGGCCTGGGAGCCCAAAAGCAATTAACAAGATCTCGTGGCCCATGCGTTATAATCCACGATTGGGGGATGGTGTTATACTAATACGTCGCCCAGGATACGGTGGCCGATACTCAGTGACCAGTTTTCGTCCAAAGCAGAGGACGACTTCATTCGTTTGTTCACAAGGGGAGATCGACAAGAGTTTGTCATCTTTCGGCCGGTCGCCGAAGACAGAACTGGTGCGCGCGCCCTCCAATCTTTTTCAAACGATTTTACAGAAACTAATCGGTAAATAATTTCATTTTTGCTTTACTTGTAGCTTTATATGTCAGATTAATTATAATGTGCCCATCATTTCGTTAATGATCGTAGTTATTGTGATATTTGTGTGGAAGTAAGACACTACGCGAAATTCGAGAAAGTTAGCAACGAAAAGGAGGGGTCACTATGATTTTGCATTGCGGTATATGAAATTTAGCTAACGTATTGAATTTTTATTTAGACTTGGGTGGAGGTCTCTGTTTCTCACCAGTCTCGAGAAAATTGATGTGACGTATCGCACTCATTTGCTATCGCATCGCGCCAGCGATAAAGCCAGAGTGAAATATCCACATCATTCCTCGTATTTTGTAAACTGTTTCAAGTATCGAAATGAGATTTTCAAAAGTGATAGCACACAAAGAGGAGAATATTTTGCCGTATGGTTGTTATGCAAAAATTCATTATCTACCGTGTTATTCCACTAACTATCGTCTTTTCTGATGAAAGAATGTAATTTTTAAGAGCCATCGATACATGGTGAAACGAGAAATTCTGCGGGTTTTAGAAAAACACAAGTGAAGTCATTGCACGTTTATTTTGTACCGAGGATGTGCTTTCTCATAAGATGCTGACCTTACTTGTCTTCAGTTCCTTACTTAATAAACTTAATGAACCACTGTTTCAGAATTCTCTCACAATTGTGTCTCCACAACATGTTAGAGAGGCGAGGCTGTGTAAACTTCTCTGATTTTCGGCAAAAAAAGCAAATTTTAACATAGCAACAAAAGAAATATGTAGGGTCTACTCAAAATTCCTCACGCTGGCCGGTATGGCAGAGCAGTTCTAGGCGCTTCAGTCTGGAATCGCACGACCGCTATGGTCGCAGGTTCGAATCCTGCCTCGGGCATGGATGTGTGTGATGTCCTTAGGTTAGTTAGGTTTAAGTAGTTCTAAGTTGTAGGGGACTGATGACCTGAGATGTTAAGTGCCGTAGTGCTCAGAACCATTTGAACCAGTTGAAAATTCGTCACTCGTGACACTTCTCAGAAAGTTACAAATAGTTAAGAAACCAGGCGAAAATAAATGGCTGAATTTTTGATGGAATTATTTTTCGATACTAACCAAAGAAGAGATGACAGATATTTTTAAATGGTCTCCATGGAAATGTGAAAAAAAAAGAGTAGGCCTCAGTTTAAAATGCCACTTCCCCTCCAGGGCTCGGCATTTTCCCTGCAGCGCCTGCCCACAGCCCTTCCACTACCACTCTCCCCATGCATGCCCAGGTGTCTGCACATATATCGGCCACAATATTGTGCGTGCACTCTAAGATAACCCTGCACCTAAAGGTGTAAGTGAGGCTGGACGCCATCATGTACGAAAATGAAATCATTAGAATATTCTTTAAGTTGAGGAAACAAGCAATTTTGCAGAATTGCCAAGTAAATCATTCCTGTCACAATTCTCACTCTGCAAAAAAAGAAAGGCCCATAAACTTTGTGAACAGAAATGACACAAGGCGAATTCAGTTTTGGTCAGTCTCTTTTGTGTTCAACAACGGCACTAGAATTTTGTGATCCCCAAATTCTTATAGAACGGCAGTTCCCTTTCCCTGGTAAATGAAACCACATCCTGGAGAACTGAAATGCAACAACCATAAATTCTATTATGATCGCTGGGATGCTGTTGCTGCAGTAACTGCTACTTGGAAGGCTTCATATGCAGGTGTCGTTTCAGAACTCGCCACATCCTTGTGTGAGGAAATTGAAGTTTGTAGTCTGTCTGTCTTGTGGAATTCCAAGTGCTGTGTGTGAATGCATCTGGGATACACTCGATATTTTCAGCAGACGTGTGTGGCCGGCCAGTACTCCTCCATTGGCGCATGCAGCCAAATTGCAAGACTTTTGTATCTCAGTCATGAATCTATTCGTGCAGTGGCAGCCTCTTGCTAAATCAATGGCGGAATTCACGTTATACTTGAACAATTGATCGACTTCGCACAAATTCCAGCGTACGAAATGATTTCTCTTGTAGTGTAGTCATAATGTAGCTACAAAAAAACAGCCGGCCGAAGTGGCCGTGCGGTTCTAGGCGCTGCAGTCTGGAGCCGAGCGACCACTACGGTCGCAGGTTCGAATCCTGCCTCGGGCATGGATGTGTGTGATGTCCTTAGGTTAGTTAGGTTTAATTAGTTCTAAGCGACTGATGACCTCGGAAGATAAGTCGCACAGTCCTCAGAGCCATTTGTACAATTTTTTACAAACAAATAACAGCGAAGCTGTACAAAAAAAGAAAAAAAACTTTATACCTTCTCCCCTCCACTGGCATGCGCAGTGGGCTCCTATCTTTTACAGTTTGTCTTTAAGAAACAACTGAAATCTGTTCTTTCTTTTTGAATCATACAGTATCACTGTCTCGAGAGCTAGTATTCCTTGTGACTTGTCCTCCTCTACAATCGAACCTTCTTGGCTTGTGCTCTTTAGTCACTCCTGTGAGAATGAAGTTCCAGGTTCATAGACGGCAGTACCTACTAAGACAAGGGTATTTATGAATTAGCTTTGGAAGAACATCTGAGAGTCACCCGGACGAGGAAACGGCAATGCGGTGTAGGGATCTCTGCCGTCCGTGGTTTGTTATCGGCAGTGGGCCTGTGGACGTGACGGAATGGGCAATACATGTTGTCTGCTGCCCTGGCACCCCTGTGATCTCTATCCTGTAATATGGTTCCGAGCAGGGCGTTATAAGAAAGCCGGTAGTGGAACGACTCCACTGAATAATAACGGATTGTAATGATGCGCAACATTTTAGTTCAACTTCGCCATTCCGCTTGTGTGTGCTTCAAGCTTTATAGACGTTATCCGTTACGTGGTGACTGCTGCAAGCCTGTTCTGTCTCATTCCGCGCACTCTCTATAATACCTGCAAGTGTTGTCATTCTTGCTGGTATTCAGTTGCACCTCTGCAAGAGCGATTTGCTTATTTGTAGTTTCGTTCACCTATCAATGTTAGTTGTTCGCCGGCCGGTCTGGCCTAGCGGTTCTAGGCGCTTCAGTCTCGAACCGCGCGACCGCTACGGTCGCAGGTTCGAATCCTGCCTCGGGCATGGATGTGTGTGATGTCCTTAGGTTAGTTAGGATTAAGTAGTTCTAAGTTCTAGGGGACTGATGACCTCAGATGTTAAGTCCCATAGTGCTCAGAGCCATCTGAACCATTTTTGTTAGTAGTTCAAGGAATATTTTTTGTATGTAGTTGTCGTTTGCTGTGCAAGTTATTATAAGATTATGTGTTTCAGACCCATCTGGTGTTTTAATTGTGTTTTATTGTGTTTAATGGGTCCTACTGAGTTGCTGGTAGGAAATTAGCCTAATGTACTGAGATATACAAATACGGCTCACATAAACATGTAACTGGCCATGCTCAGAAGGTATGCTAAAATTTTTGCGTAACAGTTCGTGGGTCCTGGCACTGCTGTCGTATGTGAAACTGAAAAAAAATAAAATTGTTGATATCGGGAGTGAGCCTTTCAAGTCACTTTAACTGTTTGCTGTATTAAAATTTCTGGTTACGTCATAAACCCCAACTTCCATTTGTTAAATCGCTTCAGAACTACTTAAAGTCTGTCCTTGGCCAATTGATCAAATATATCGTGTGTCAGTAAACCTGCCTTGGAGAATAACACTGCGACTTTAATAGTTCTGAGTGTTGCAGATTTAATGTCATGTGTGGTTGTGTACTAATTTGGCCGTTGGTCCGTGATTAGAAACTATTCTTCCCAAATGACGGTTAAGCGAACGATAGTGAACTTTTAAATAGTTGTCAGAATAATAATCTGAGCCATTGCTGTTTTAGTCAGCCAAAACTGTTGCTTTATTTCAATGAAAATTTCTAATCAAGTATTAATTTCTCTTACTAGAATATAGTTTTGAGATTTGTTTTATTTTATTGCCTGTTCTGTTCTCCAGTTTTAAGTTTGTTCTGGTAGCTTCTTGCTACGTTCGCTGTCTTCGTGAAAGTCTTTGATACTGTTTATTTGATATATCCAAAGGGATTTCATCCAAAATATAAAGTGGCTTGCTTATTAAGAAATTTTCAGGGCAGTCTGCCGTTAGTGAATATTTGTAGAGTTTTGACCACAGACTCCTTTGAAGAATACAAGTAGCATAAATTTAAAGCTTGTCCTATACCAGCCCCATGCGTACAGATTTTAGAGCGATTCAGTGTAATTTTAAAACAAATATATTTAGTTGTGAATGCTTCTTAATCCAGTTTATTGCATGTGTAATGACCTTAACGTTGCTAACTGAGCGATGATTGCATTTATTAAATGCCATGTGTTCTTTTGTTCCTTTTAATTGCATATTTTCGTATTGTTTACTTGTTGCGCACTGGATATGAAAAAATGTTAAATAAATTTTCTCTCATGGAATGTTTTGGTAGTTTTTACCGGGATCAGCTCCAAACAATTCCTAGCCCGCTCCCGGGTTCGATTCCCGGCGGGTTCAGAGATTTTCTCTGCCTCGTGATGACTGGGTGTTGAGTGATGTCCTTAGGTTAGTTTGGTTTAAGTAGTTCTAAGTTCTCGGGGACTGATGGCCATAGATGTTAAGTCCCATAGTGCTCAGAGCCATTTGAACCATTTAATTGCTGTATGTATAATAAATGCTCAGACTGGGCCGAAAAGAAGAAGATTAAGTTTCGAGTTTAACGTCCCATGGATGTCGAGACCGTTAGAAATGAGGCAAAAAAAGGTTCAAATGGCTCTAGTCACTATGGGACTTAACATCTAAGGTCATCAGTCCCCTAGACGTAGAGTTACTTAAACCTATCTAACCTAAAGACACCACACACATCCAGGCCCGAGGCAGATTAGAACCTGCGACCGCAGCAGCAGCACGATTCCGGACTGAAGCGCCTACACCCGCTCTGCCACAGCGGCAGGCAGAAATGAAGCACAAACTAGCATTGCGCAAGGATGAAAAGTGAAATTGGTCGCGCCCTTTTGAGAGGAACCACGGCTGTTTTAGCCTTAAGGGATTTAGTCCAATGACGGAAAACCCACGTGCCTCCGACAACCCAGTCCTCTAGCGCACTGCTGTAAGGTGGCGTCCGACTCAGAGGTAAGTCGATTCGAATCATGATGGTGGATGAAATTTTCACTGCCAGTATTTCACCGGCAAAGGGAGGAAGAGTGGTGGCATAAAATTCCTCGTCATCAGTCTTCGCGTCAGTTCAAACCTCTCCGCAGTGTCTCATGAAGTGAGGGCATGCTACACTGCAGATGGTGATCCGTACGTCGGAGGGGGACGTCAAGTTCTGCGAGCCCCCCTTGGTGCTATGCGAGAGGAGTAGGTTATGTGCCGCAGCCAGATTTCACCCTCTCCCTTCTCTCAGCATCACCATCATCATCATCATCATAATCATTGTATAACACAAACATAACGCTACACAACACTACAAAATGCACTTACGGCGCAACACCCGTGTGCTCGGAGGAAGAACACTCTTTTCCACTAGGTGGCTTAATCCTTCCCGTAGGATATTCCAGCCAACAGTTCCACACGACATGAAAGCCTAAATTTGGATGGCTCAGTAAGGCTGTCTACATCTACATCTACCTACATATTCCGGAGGCCATCATACGGTGCGTGGCGGAGGGTGCCTTGTACCACTACTAGTGATTACGGCATACTGTAGATAGCCACCAGAGTAACCGCTACCGATCCGGATATTTCCAGTGTCATATCACTGCGCCATCTCGCTGGGTTAGTATGTGGAATCGTCTTGTATAATTAATGCATTAAGGCTAATGTTACACGCTGTAATTTACATCACCTGCAATCGACAGCGACATGGTTACACTGTACATGACGAATAAGTCACCTTTACACCGTAAACTCATAAATAAATCCTTTCATAGACATTTTCATATATTTTGTCTTGGATACATTACCTTAGAATCACATTGAAAACAGTTACCATCTCCTTGTTATGACCAAGATTTTCGTGAGGCTTCACTTGGTTGTAAAAAAAACTTTATAGCTATCTATCGTGTGATAGGCGTTGTCGCAGAAGTCTTTCCCTGGTTATAAGTATTCATAAAGCATAAGATATGATACATAGTCAAATATTTTTTATCTGAAAATGCATTTGGCCTATTCAAGTTTTTGTGTACATACATACTTACTGTTACTTTGTGTGTTACAGGACCCAGTGACGTAACAAGAGCGGAATCGGATACCATTTGCAATCAACATGTAGTCAAACCAGGAGAAAGCCCAATGTGTCTTCTAGTATCACGAGACACAGTCACCGAAAACAGCCCAGAGAAAATTCCAAGCGGCATACTGTAGACAGCCACCAGGTGTTAAAATCGTCAGAAGTGATAAGCAAAGTTTAAGGATACAGGGAGTCTCTCAGAGGCGGCCATATGTCAACCGACACTTTGCTAGGATCAGGATGTCCGAGAATCCCAACGCTGTGTTTCAGGACCGTCAGAGACAGGCCTAAGCTGAAGGAGTGGCGCGGTCTTATGCATAATGAAATGATGGGATCGTTTTTCTTCAGTGAAACGACGATCGCAACCAATATTTATCTTGAAATGTTGCAGTCATTTGTTGTGTCACAGATACAGGACATTTCGAACTTAATTTTCCAACAAGGATGTGTGCTGCCTCAGGGGGAGGGGGGGGGGGGGTAGATGTCCGTGCCTATTTGGATAAAACATTTCCGGGAAACTGGATCGGACGCTGTGGTCCCATCAGCTGGCCCCCACGATCACCTAACGTAAAACCACTGGTTTCTTTCTTTTGGGGTTGTGGCAAGGAGCAGGTTTACCGAGCACCAGCATTATGGCAGAATTACTGACATCATAGCACCCATCCCTCACTAAATGTTGTCCAACACAGGGATGGAATTGAAATATCGCCTGAATATCCTGCTGGCAACGAAAGGAGAACAATTTGTATTTACACTGAGATGACAAAAGTAATGGAATACCTCTCAACATCGTTTCGGACCTCTTTTTGCCCGGCGTAGTTAGGTAACTCGGCGTCATATGGAAGATCCTGCAGAAGCGTTGACTCTTGCTGATTCTATACCCGTCCATAATTGCGAAATTGTTACCGGTACAGGATTTTGCGCACGAACAAACCTCTCGATTGTGCCCCAAAAACGTTCATTCATATCAGTGATCTGTGTGGAAAATTACTCGCTAGAATTCTCCAGAAGGTTCTTCAAACCAGCCCCGAACAGTTGTCATTCATAAAAAATCCATCGATGTCTCGGAACGTGAAGTCTACAAATACTTTGAAATGGTTCAAATGGCTCTGAGCCCTATGGGACTTAACATCTATGGTCATCAGTCCCCTATAACTTAGAACTACGTAAACCTAGCTAACCTAAGGACATCACACAACACTCAGTCATGACGAGGCAGAGAAAATCCCTGACCCCGCCGGGAATCGAACCCGGGAACCCGGGCGCGGGAAGCGAGAACGCGACCGCACTTTGAAATGGTCTCAAGGTAGCCGAAGATAATGATTTCCAGTCATTGATCGGTTACGTTGGACCAGAGGTTCCAGTCCATGCCATGTAAACCGAGCCCACACCATTCAGGAGCCACCACCATCTTGCACAGTGGGTTGCTGGCGACTTGGGTCCATGGCTCCGTGATGTCTGCGGCACAGTCGAACTCTACCACCAGCTGTTACGACCTGAAATTGGGACTCATCTGACCATGTCACGGTTTTCCAGTCGTCTAGGGATCAACCGATATGGTCAAGGGCCCAGGAGAGGCGCCGCAGTCGATATCGTGCTGTTAGCAAAGGCACTCGTGTCAGTCGTCTGCTGCCGTAGCCCAGTAATGACAAATTTCGCCGCACTGTCGTCGTACGTTCCACAGTGATTTCTGCGGTGATGTAAAGCAGTGTTGCATTTCTGTCAGCACTGACAACTCCACAGAAATGCCGCTGCTCTCGGTCGTTATGTGACGGCCGTCGGTCACTGCATTGTCTGTGGCGAGAGGTACTGCTTGAAATGTGGTAGTTTCGGCACACTCTTGACACTGTGGATCTCGGAATATTGAATTCTCTAATGATTTCCAAAATGGAATATTCCATTCCGCGTTGAAAGTCTGTTAATTCTCATCGTGAGACCATAATCACGTCGCAAACCTTTCGACATGGATCACTCGAGTACAAATAACATTGTAAGTAGGCTGTTTAGATGTAAGTAGGCTACTTAGGTTTTTATGTTGGTAACGCCACGTAGCGCTGTGTATGAAAATCACTGACTGTGCTGTGTGCAGTCTGTGGCTGGTTGGCATTGTCGGAATATTTGCCATTGTAGTGGTGGGCAGTTGGATGTGAACAGCGCGTAGCGTTGCGCAGTTGGAGGTGAGGTGCCAGCAGTGGTGGATGTGTGGAGTGAGATGGCGGAGTTTTGAGAGGGGATGATCTGGACGTGTGTCCATCAGAGAGAGTAGATTTGTAATACTGAATATCATGAACTGATATACCGGGTGATCAAAAAGTCAGTATAAATTTGAAAACTGAATAAATCACGGAATAAAGTAGATTGAGAGGTACAAATTGACACACATGCCTGGAATGACTAGGGGTTTTATTAGAATCGAAAAAATACAAATTTCAAAAAATGTCCGACAGATGGCGCTTCATCTGATCAGAATAGCAATTTTTAGCCTAACAAAGTAAGACAAAGCAAAGATGATGTTCTTTACAGGGAATGCTCAATATGTCCACCACCATTCCTCAACAGTAGCTGTAGTAGAGGAATAATGTTGTGAACAGCACTATAAAGCATGTCCGGAGCTATGGTGAGGCATTGACGTCGGATGTTGTCTTTCAGCATCCCTAGAGATGTCGGTCGATCACGATACACTTGCGACTTCAGGTAACCCCAAAGCCAATAATCGCACGGACTGGGGACCTGCGAGGGCAAGCATGACGAAAGTGGCGGCTGAGCACACGATCACCACCAAACGAAGGGCGCAATAGATCTGTCACGCGTCTAGCAATGTAGTGTGGAGCGCCATCCTGCATAAACATCGTACGTTCCAGCAGGTGTTTATCAGCCAGGCTGGGGATGATGCGATTCTGTAACATGCTAGCGTACCTCTCACTCGTCACGGTAGCAATTTTACTGTCCATCGCCATCTGTCCGACATTTTGTGAACTTTTTTTTTGTTCTAATAAAACCCCATGTCATTCGTAGCATGTGTGTCAATTTTTACCTCTCTATCTACATTATTCCATGGTTTATTAAGTTTTCAAATTTATACTGACTTATTGATCACCCAGTATATATTATGACTTTTGGACACTATTAAGGTAAATACATTGTTTGTTCTCTAGCAAAATCTTTCATTTGCTAACTATGCCTATCAGTAGTTAGTGCCTTCAGTAGTTAGAATCTTTTACTTAGCTGGCAGTATTGGCGCTCGCTGTATTGCAGTAGTACGAGTAACGAAGATTTTTGTGAGGTAAGTGATTGATGAAAGGTATAGGTTATTGCTAGTCAGGGCCATTCTTTTGTAGGGATTTTTCAAAGTCAGATTGCGTTGCACTAAAAATATTGTGTGTCAGTTTAGTGTTGATCAGAATAAGTAAAGAGAGAAATGTCTGAGTACGTTCAGTATTGCTCAGCTGTTTGAAAATCAGATAACGTAGAGGTTTAGCAGCACAGTAACTTATTAATTTTTCTAAGGGGCGTTTCAACATTTCGGCAAGTGCACTGCCCATTTAGTCCGCAGCTCGTGGTCGTGCGGTAGCGTTCTCGCTTCCTACGCCCGGGTTCCCGGGTTCGATTCCCGGCGGGGTCGGAGATTTTCTCTGCCTCGTGATGACTGGGTGTTATGTGATGTCCTTAGGTTAGTTAGGTTTAAGTAGTTCTAAGTTCGAGGGGACTGATGACCATAGATGTTAAATCCCATTGTGCTCAGAGCCATTTGAACTACTGCCCATTTATACCTCGTCTTCGCGATACTACCGCCATCTGTTGATGTGCATTTTGCTGTCCGATGACTTTTGTCACCTCAATGTGTTAATTGTATACGTGTATCCAAAAACTTGAATATGCTACCTGCTCTTCGAGGTGCAAGATACGTGTTTATGTGTCATATTTTCTACCTTCTAATCACGGAAATTCTTCTGGGACACGTAATGGGAGTTTCGCTGAAGACTAGCTTCCAGGGACCAGTGGGAGAATGCGTGAGGCAGAAGAATGTTAATAAAGTGGCCTGCTGCTAGGGAGGGTACCTCAGCGAGCGGCGGCGCGCCTTACGAAAGCGCGGCCCGCCCGTGACATGAGTGGCAGCCGCCGGCCGCCGGCGCTGTCCGAAGGGCACATCCCCGCCGTCGCCGTACAAGGCAGCTCATTTCAATATGAATCCCCGCCCCATCCCGCTCCGTAGCGCTCCCCGTACCTCAGGCCGGGCGGCGAGCCTCATAGAATATGCGTCCGGTGTCGGGCGCGCGGCGTCGGATCACGCCAATAAATACTCGGCGACCGCGCGTACATCGCCTCTGCGTCTCTTATCCGCCACGAATAACGCCGGCAGTCCGCTAAAAACGTGTGTCAACTAGGCGACGGGCGGCGTGCGAAGGCGACGCCGGGGCCAGTGAAACCGAAAACTTAACGCCCGAAGCTGAATTTTAATGCCGCGTAAAGAATGCCGGACCGTGAGCCGTGCGAAGAGGCCTCGCTCTCGCCATATTATACAGAAGGAATAAATGGAAGAAAACAACACCTACTTGGCGCTCACCGCTGTTATATCTTAGGCAGCAGTCCGAGCTAAGTAGTATGGCGCCACTCGACTGCAGCCGCAGTATGTGACTAAATACTTCTTTCTACTATCAACAGTTACCTTGATGATGGTCGAAGTAGAGAGGATATAAAATGAAGACTGACAATGGCAAGGAAAGCGTTTCTGAAGAAGAGAAATTTGTTAACATCAAGTACAGATTTAAGTGTCAGGAAGTCATTTCTGAAAGTATATGTATGGAGTGTAGCTATGTAAGGAAGTGAAACATGGACGACAGATAGTTTGGGCAAGAAGAGAATAGAAGCTTTCGCAATGTGGTGCTACAGAAGAATGAGAAAGATTAGATGGGTAGATCATGTAACTAATGAGGAGGTATTGAATAGAATTGGGGAGAATAGCAGTTTGTGGCACAACTTGACTAGAAGAAGGGATCGGTTGGTAGGTCATGTTCTGAGGCATCAAGGGATCACCAAATTAGTATTGGAGGGCAGCGTGAAGGGTAAAAATCGTAGAGGGAGACCAAGAGATTAATACACTAAGCAGATTCAGAAGGATCCACGTTGCAGTAGGTACTGGGAGATGAAGAAGCTTGCACAGGATATAGCATGGAGAGTGTTGTGACTTGGCAAGACAGCCAAGCCACTATGAGATAGCCGAAAGGCACGCGTTTAAGCTCACGCAGGCTGACGTGAGGTCTGGAACAGTTAAAGGAGTTGAGTCTAGTAGAAAAAGTACGTAGCTTCTGGAATACTTAACTTTAATCCGTAATTGGTAAACATCGGTCTGACGGTACATGCATCACAAGATATATAGCAATTGATAATGGCGCCTTGCTAGGTCGTAGCAAATGACGTAGCTGAAGGCTATGCTAACTATCGTCTCGGCAAATGAGAGCGCAATTTGTCAGTGAACCATCGCTAACAAAGTCGGCTGTACAACTGGGGCGAGTGCTAGGACGTCTCTCTAGACCAGCCGTGTGGCGGCGCTCGGTCTGCAATCACTGACAGTGGCGACACGCGGGTCCGACGTATACTAACGGACCGCGGCCGATTTAAAGGCTACCACCTAGCAAGTGTGGTGTCTGGTGGTGACACGACAGAGAGTTGCATCAAACCAGCCTCCGGACTGAAGACCACAACAACATAATTAAAGTGGAGCTACTTAAAGAGGTTCAGTGTGGGACACTTGGATGATATCCTAATAAGTTACTGTTAAACCGATTTACGCTGGAAAAAAATTAGTTCCAATTTTGGCCACCAGGTCCAAATGTAATGCTGTGAATGCAAGAAAGATGTGTAGTAACGTTTCCGTATTTAATTAATTAAGAACGGGACGTAGGCAGAAAAGGTCCAACAAGTGAGAAAGCCATAACGCTGATCTTATTATTAACTGCTGCTTGGACAATTTGTTTAATATGAGCACCAGAGACATCGAAGAGATGCTGTCTGTATCCGTAAATATCTTAACGGGGGCTGTCAGACCAGCTTAAGTAAAAACGTCTGTTAGATTTCGGTTTTGACGGCATTTGGTCACAGCAGTCAAGATTAGCTATTTTGTGTATGATAAATTTATTAAAAGTGCATGACTATGTTTCTTTGTGATAGTGTCTTACTCCAGTAAATATTAGCAGTTCCAGTTTACTGTAATGTATTCACATATTTAGACAGTGTCCTGACAAATGATCAGGCAAGTATTATATTAAAATGTTTTATGGTTTTTTATGTTGTATTTTTCGACTTGTTCTACACCCACGAGAATCATCCCGTTTTTGGGTCTATGGAACGCAAAGTAAATCTAATCTAATCTAATTTAATCGCAGCAGTTTCTGTCGAATCTTGGCAACGTGTTGTTGTATACTGGCATTCAGATCAGGTGGAGACCGAACGTGTCCCTTGTAAGCGCGTTCTTTTACATATCCCCAGAGTAAAAAGTCGCATGGATTCAGATTAGGTGATCTTGAAGGCCATGCATCGGGAAAATCTCAGTAGATAACGCGTCTATGGAAGATAGCATGAAGCAGATCTTTCACTGCTCGAGCGGCATGAGGTATTGCTCCATCTTGCACGGCCGGCCGGGATGGCAGAGAGGTTCTAGGCGCTACAGTCCGAAACCGCGCGACCGCTACGGTCGCAGGTTCGAATCCTGCCTCGGACGTGGATGTATGTGATGTCCTTAGGTTAGTTAGGTTTAAGCAGTTCTAAGTTCTAGGGGACTGATCACCTCAGAAGTCCCATAGTGCTCAGAGCCATTTGAACCAACCCATCTTGCACGAAAACAATGGTTGTGCTCTTCCAAAGTAGGAATCACTTGGTGTACAAGGAGATCTCGATATCGTGCAGACGTCATGGTACACCTGACAAGTGCGCGGGGTATATTCTCTTCAGAGAAGAACAGACCGAGAATAAAGGTGCTTGTGAATTCACAGTACGCAGTCACATATGGCGAGTCCAATGGCTCTTCATGCACTACACGCGCTTTGACTGTACCCCAAATTCGGCAGTTCTGCATACGCACTGCATCCTGTAGTGTAAAATCTGCCTCGTCACTCCACAGAATATTGCCCGGCCAAATGTTATCAACTTCGTTCCGTGCCAGAAATCTAAGAGCAAACTCAGAACGTTTCTGAGGACCACAAGGTTCGAGTTTCTACACCGTTTCGATCTTGTGCGGGCACGCGTATATACTAGACAGCAAAATATCCGGTCTGTTGACCGTGGGATAGACAGTTCTCGTGACACTGCACGAGCGCTAGTACGTACCGCATGGGCAGTTACAGCAATCCCATCAATAACTTCCACTGGGAAAGGACGCCTTCCTCTTGTAGATTCCATACCAAGCTCCATCGTGTTCTCGAATTTCATTATAATCTTCTTCAAACCATTTAACGACATCGGGTCACTCCGCAGACCTTTCAGTAGGCAATACTCTCTCAATGCAGCGCTTTAATTGCTGCCGTTCACATAAAACAGTTTCAGTATGTCCGCTCTCTCTCTTTTCCATAGCCATACTATTCAGTCACCTTATTCCTTGTCAAATGACAACTTGGATGTCAACCCCATACAAACAGTGAACAGCGCCAGATTTGCACCTCTGGCGAAAATTGGAACTGATTTCCTCAAGTGTTAATCGATTCCACATTGACACATTAGCAAATCTACCAAGTTTCACTGCCACATTGTGATTACGGCCCGAAATTGGACCTCTGTGAGTGTCTGCATTTCAATTGTAACCACCTGCAAAGACATCCATGGAATAGTTAAAAGACCACAGAATGCAACTGTACACCTACACACGAGCTATATCGTGTCTCAACGAAACTTTTTCCACCGCCCACCAACCTGACCATAAAACCCACCCTGAAATTTAAGTACCTGTCCAGCTTTAACAGAATACTCCCCTTCTGAACTATGTCAGGACCTCTCTTCTTCTCCTTTCGCATTTACCTGATTGCCTTTCCAACACGCGTTTCAGGGTCCTCTGCTCGAAGTCTTCTGTCCTGCTTTCTTTCCAGACCACCGTCTCTTGGTACGGTGATATTAAGCAGCAACATAGACACTGGAGTGGAAGGGTCTGGGGGCTGTGAAGGTTGGTAATAATTTAGCAGTGACACCATTTAGTAACGACCCCACTACTGAACACAATACTACATCCACATCTACGTACACAATGCACAAGCCACCGTATGGTCCGTAGTGGATGGTACCGATTACTACTATTAGTCATTTCGTTTCCTGTTCCACTAGCAAAAAGAGCGAGTCTGTGTGCTTCCATATAAGCCCTAATCCCTCTAACCTTATTTTCATGGTCCTTACTCGAAATGGAGATTGGCAGTAGTAGAATCGTTCTTCAGTAGCCTCAAACGCCGGTTCTCTAAATTTTTTAAATAGCACTTCTCGAAAAGAACGTCGCTTTCCTTCCAGTGATTCACTTTTTGAATTCCCGAAGCATCTCCATAGTGCTTGCGTGTTTTACCAACCTACTGGTACCAAATCTAGTAACCAATCTCTGAACTGTTTCAATGTCTTCCTTTAATCCGACCTGATGCCGATCTCAGTCGCACCAGCGTCCTATATACGATATCCTCTACAGATGACTCACACTTTCCTCAATTACCCCAATAAAGCGAAACCTACTACTCGTCTTCCATACTACAATCCATACATGCCCATTCCATTTCATATCGCTTTGCAACGTTACGCCCAGATATTTAATCGATGTGAGTGTGTCAAGCAGCATACTACTAATGCTGTGGTCGAACAATATTGAAACCTGGTTGGTAGGTACTCAGAGAGTGGACAGGATGTTATGATTGTGGGTGGGGCCATAAACAGTTACTGTAAGTTGCACAGTCAAACACACGACTTTATTTTTCCAAGAACCACTCATTTACACATTGCTTCAAAAGATTACAATCAAACAATACGGCTGAAGGCCTAGTTAAAGAACTTGAGATGCTTTCTGAGCTGAAGGCCCAAAACCACAGCTTAGAAATCTAAGCAATAAAAATAGAAGGTAAAACATTTTTTTCTTAAAAAAAAAACAAACAATTCAAAACAATTAGCGGATGAAGGCCTACACTACACATCTGAAGTACGACTATAATTAAAATACGTTAATAAATAATTTTTCTAACCAAGTCATTTCTTTTAAACGTACAACAGAATGGCCAAAAGCCTAATTAAAGGAATATTAACTTTTTGCTCGGGTGAAGGCCACAAACAAATTAGTAACAACGGCTGAAGGCCTGAACAAGTCAGACAAACAATTTAAAATAAACCCCTTCCTTCTCGTAAAAAAATTTTCTTTTAAAGAATACACACGGCTGAAGGCATTATTAAAATGGGTTCACGTAAATCCTCGGCTGACGTCCACACACAACACATCGGATAACTAACGGCTTAGGGTCTGGATTACAAACAATTTCCGATAGAACAAATTTTAAATTTTTTTTACTAAAATCAATCTTCAAAATTTTAATTTAACACAGCTGAAGGCCTTTATGTAAAATTTTATGAAAACTGAATTAATACACAGCCGAAGGCCTCACACAGTACTTCAAACTAAAATTAAAATCACAAAAACCCAAACTAGGACCGACCAACAATTTAACCAATTCCCTTCCGTCCGACCAACGGCACAACGATGGAAAATATCGGCCGAGGACGAGGATATGAACAGCACTACATCTTCAGAAATTGGCGTCAAAAACAGCCAAGGGAACAGTAACCACTTTAAGCAAATATTAACCAAACAATTTAAAGGCTTTCTAACTACACATTGTGCCAGACAGTATCAATACGACGAGGAAAGGCTCACTGCTGGAAAACTATGCTAACGACCAGGGCAGGTAACTGGGGCGTTAACGGCCACAAAGCAGAAAATACCGCTGGTTCATTTCACTGACAAGTAACAGTAAATTTAATAATTAATCACAATATAGAGAGACGGCAGCAAGATTTCGCTGGCTCCAACACATCATACATTGCTGCTAGCCCGAACGGCCCAGGGAGCAACAACCTGTAAATGAATGAAGAGATGTCACAATAGTTGAGGTTTGATAATAGGTTAACTGATGACTCAACTTCACCGTCCAGGTTCGGTGGGCAACGAACATTGTCGCTCTCGCAGCTAGCGCCTCACTATCTGACAGCATGTGCACGCCGCTAGCGGTCCTGGCCTGGCCTCACGCTGCGGAGACTTCCCTGCTGCTCCAGCCCAATCGACTGACTACATGCAGCATGCAGACAGCATTAAAGTAGCTGCTCGGTCAAAACCACACAAGCTACACACAGTTCCACGAAAACACTTCCACAAACAACTCGAACAATACGAAAACCACTGACTGTGGAACAACAAGGACGAATCACAAGTCGACACACATGGAGAACCCAGAACCGGTCGGCGACCATATACACGGCGTCCGATGAGACGATCCACCGAACGACCAACCAAGGTCGTCCCCACTCAAGTCATGTGTGTCGTCAACGATCGGGCGAGTCATGGCTGTCCGTACATCACTGCTGCTCCGTCCCGACTGAACTCCCGACACATGATGAGCCGGAAATACTAGCGGTCGCTCAAAAGATAGTATGACAGGGCTCTGATCGATATGCGCTGCTGCTGCCACTCACGGGCAGGCAAGCCGGCAACTTAGTGACGCCAGTAAATTGAATAAGAAACGAGGCAGCAGTACTGCAGGGACAAGATGTCAAGCAATGAACGGTATGAACACGAGCCGCACACGGCTCAAATATGGGTTTGTTTTTCCTACACATCTGCAATAACTTACTTTTTTTTTACATTTAGAACTAGTTTCAACTCATCATAATTCATCGATTACTAAAATATTAACTAAAACACTACCAAAATAAATTATTTACTATGCGCACAAGACTATAAGAAAATCTTTACTGATTGTCTATAATAATAATACAATAATAATAGCCGGCCGAAGTGGCCGTGCGGCTAAAGGCGCTGCAGTCTGGAACCACAAGACCGCTACGGTCGCAGGTTCGAATCCTGCCTCGGGCATGGATGTTTGTGATGTCCTTAGGTTAGTTAGGTTTAACTAGTTCTAAGTTCTAGGGGACTAATGACCTCAGCAGTTGAGTCCCATAGTGCTCAGAGCCATTTGAACCATTTGAACAATAATAATAGTAATTATACCCAAAATATGGTACCAAACAACCTTCTGTGAGAGAAATAGCAATACCTGTAATTAAGTAACAGTAAAAATAGTAGAACTACACCATACTTCAAACATATAATACAAAATCTCATAATCCACAGTAGAGCTCCAGCTCAGAATTCTAGAAATCCTCAAAACCATCAAGAAGTAAACACTAAAATCCTGACCTAAGGCGACTAGGGTAATATCACAATTAAGATTTAATATACGCAGAGCAAATTCAGTATGCGAGAACAGAGCAAGGTACACACACACACAGAAACAGTCGCACACTTACAACTGCACAGTCCTCACTTGAGGTGATAATCGTACAAGAACTGAAAACCTTCTTCCGTATTCACATACGTTTTATCATCCAGCATTATGCAGTAATGTAAGTCAACGATCTTGCTGTGTTGAATACACCGTCTCCGGAAGTTAAGCGATGTTGAGCACGTTCAGTAATCAACCCAGGTACACCACGTGCTCTTGACAGATTTCCCTATGCCTTTATGGCAAAGGGCGGATTTTGTGCCAGTGTAACGGATTATATGCCATAGCGTCTTCGCAGTGGCTCATGAAAGAAAGCATGTAGCATTGTTGATGATGATCTGTCTAATGGATGGGGACTTCAAGCTCGGCGTAACCCTTGGAGCTATTCGAGAGGAGAAAGCTAGATGTCGGCACCAAGTATCAGCCTATCCATTCTCTCATCATTTATCAGATACGCTAAAACGCACAACTCTCACACTTAGTGAAGAAAGGGTGCCATTGTGTGTGCATGGGACAGAAAGACTTTTCCAGTTACATGGGTGAACCTGCCCTTTGACGTCTCACAGCCGACAGTGTCTTGTAACTTTAATTCTTTGCATAATATCGAGCAGAAAGCTCATAACAAAAATATGTCACAGCTAAAAAGCAAAAAAGAAAGGTAGAGAAATACTTAAGCAAAAAACTTGACACTTTAAGAAATATTCAGTTTCAGTTTAGCAGGCAATTCGACTTATCGGCAGTTTGAAACGTCCCCTCAGAAAAATTATACATGACTGTGCTTAAACTGACACACAATATTTTTTAGCGCAACGCAATCTGACTTTCAAAAATCCCTACAAAAGAATGGCCCTGACTAACGTTAACCTATACGTTTCACAAATCACTTACCTCACCAAAAATCTTCCTTACTCGAACTACTGCAATACAGCGAGCGCCACTACTGCCAGCTAAATAAAAGATTCAAACTACTGAAGGCACTAACTACTGATAGGCATAGTTAGAAAATGAAAGATTTTGATAGAGAACAAACAATGTATTTACCTTAATAGTGTTCAAAAGTCATAATACATATAGCAGTTCACGACAACCAGTCTTACAAATTTCAAAACTCCGCCATTTCTCTCCCCACATCCACCACTGCTGGCGGCTCACCTCCAACTGCGCAACGCTACGCGCTGTTAACAGCCAACTGCCCAACACCACAATGGCCAACAACAATGCAAACCAGCCACAGACTGCACACAGCACAGCCAGTGATTTTCATACAGAGCGCTACGTGGCGTTACCAATATAAAAACCTAAACAGCCTACTTACAAGTTGCCTCTTCTCAGATGCCACAAATTTCTACCCTTCGAATGTTCTACTCTCACTTTTACGGCTTTAGCTACAGTTCCCCTCCACGTTGCCCTTGGACCCCCTTGCCTCATTCTGCCTGGCGGAGAACAGTTGAGCAGATTCTACGGCCATCGTTGTTCCTCCATCCGTCAGACTTGGCCACAACATCTCAGAGTTCGAACACTAATCCTGTCTGTGACTGGTACCGCAGCATCCATCGCTATTATTACGCATTCATTCCTCTGTCGATCTATGCGGATCGCTCGCATGCTCCACCGTAACCCGTTGGCTTCAACAGCCTCAATATTCCACCTTTGCCTCTCGCTCAGTGTCTAACAGTTTGAGCCATATGTCAGAATGCTTTCAACGACGGCGCATAACACTACTTTGCTTGTTCAGCTGGATATGCATCGACTCAAAAGGTACCATTTAATGATCTAGCAGCCACCCTCGCTTGACTTATTCTGTGGGAATGTCCAAGTTGTAAGGTGGCAGAATAAATGGTCAGATTCGCACCTTACATGAGACCTTTACAAATCGCAATGAGAAAGTGAAGATGACACCTAATGTAAATCGACAGTTACGAGAAAATTTTCCTATCAAGAAGTAATGCAAAAAGGGATGACAGTCAATTGACGGTAATTAACACACCATTCCTATACAATGCATGTCTTTGAGCAGAATGTAGAACAGGCAACGCGAGTTGAGTTGCTTTTAGTTTTGGAAAGCCAGCTCCACAACGGCATAGCAAAGCCGTGCTGCGGCGGTTATGCCAGCAACCACTTAAAGGGGTGGCTGAAAGAAGGACAGCGACCCCAGGCCAGGTGATTCAAGCTGGAGGGCCGCCTGTAGTGACCGCATCGGTACAAGAGCAGTGATGAAGCTTTAGAAAACTGCGTTTCGAAATTCCAACGCGATACGAACAAAAGCAAGTGACGCATTTTCGTCCAGCGAGTGCAACACACGGGAAGGTGAACGTACTTTAGGCGTCTAGAATGGGCACAAAACATTCGATTGGCGGAAACTCACTAGGAAGGAGAAAACTACTGAGGTTTCGACGCAGTTTGATGGATGGGTGGAAGGAACGTTGCGATTGGTAGAGGGTGTTTCTGCAAAATGAGAGGAACGCTCCTATTGGTCGAAAAAAGCCGTGACGTGAAAAAGGAACCCAAGTGGAGGGAGGCAGTTCTGCCATGAGTAGGACAAGAGACAAATTTTAGGGGGACTCTTCTCTGAACTGGCGTCAAGTGCAGAACGGAGCGCTTAACGCTCCGTACGATGCAGAGAAGAATTTGGTGTGGACACTGTGTTCACAGTGGCTGCACTACAGCTAAAATTAGCTATAGCAATGTTTAGCTTCAACTGTGGAGAAACGAACCAGCCAAAATTAGCTAATTGTTCTTGCGAGAACTAAGAGGGCACTATAATATGCAAGCTGTTCCAACCATGCGCGTGTATAACGCCGCATAATAAGACTAGCGCTGAGTACATGTTTTCTCGCATAATGAGAAACATAGGGAAAGTTTACGCTGGAAATTTCAGCAACGGCCAGATTAGTTTTGTAGGAATTTCAGTGGGAGAGATCCTTGCAGACAGCAGCACGTCGCAACTTAAGGTGAAAACCACGCGCAGAGGCGTAAACTTTGTTAGTTCACCAGCTTGCGTTCACTGTAAACTCGAGTGGCCTTGAGTAATCTTGCGCTCAGATTTGTCACTTGACTAACCATCCACCGTAGACTTGATTGTCATCCTAAATAGTACCGAACCTTGAACCAGAATCGGACGATTTTCGTTGTACTGCCCAACATCATAACATATGTGTAGAAGCGATTTTGTAAAAAAACGTCCAATTAAACTTTCATATTATTGTGCTTAGGATTAATGTAAAGAAACTTCCAATTAAACTTTCATAATATTGTGCTTAAGATTAATGATCTTTCAGAGAGTCAATATTTAACAATGTTGTGCATAAACTTATTTCACTTTTTGATGTTGGCAAGATGCGTTATCCATTGCGCTGTTTTTGTGTTGGGGAGTTGAAAACTGTCTGAAAAGCTGTAATTTGGTGAGAAATATTGCGACATTAAACTTGTCATTTCACCTCACACAGCTGTTCACGGTTCAAGAATAAGTAAAAACTAAACCCCCAGACCTTTACGAAGTCACACTGTCCGGTCTTATCGATCAGTGAACTCATATTTGAACACTTCCATATTAGTTAGGTTTAAGTAGTTCTAAGTCTAGGGGACTGATGACCTCGGATGTTAAGTTCCATAGTGCCTAGAGCCATTTGAACCATTCGAACACAAGAGTGTCCTGTTATTATCGATAAGTGTGAAAGTTGTTTATGAATAACAGAGACATGTTTTATACAAGCTCCACGAAGTATTGAAATGATGTTTGATATTTTTTACTTTGCGTTTTTTTCAAATTTCATATCTTTATTTTTTTTGAGGAAATTGCGTTTTCTAACACTACAGGACAAATTGTATTGCTTTTCTATTTTTGCTGCAAAATCCCTCTGTTTGAAGTTAAAAATAAAAAATTGTCAAGTAAAACCCGAATTAAACATTGAAAATTTCAGTTATAAATACTGTACATGTGCTGCTTTCCCGACGTAGTAACTGCTCACTGGTTCACGGGCGTTGCGTCCGACAATGTGTAAGCTGCACAGTATTTAGACGAGACCTGAAGGTGACGAGTATATGTCTCGTCGAAATATTGTGAAGCTTCCACAACATCATACGACGCGGCGCTAGTGAACCAATGAAGCAATACTATTCATTTTTAAGTGACAGGCAGGAGGATAACTATGTAGCACAAAAATATTCTGTAGGTTATCTGGCCCTTTATATGTCGTTACTCAGTCTATAGACGGCTCGTCATGTCCAGTTCCTAGGAGAATCTACTAAGTCACTGATCACATACGCAAACAAAGCGATCGAAATGAGATAACGCCCACAGGCATGCAAAACACGTAACCTACAAGCAGCGCGGTTACGATCTTGCTGACCAAGGCTATTAGGAAAACTCCCGTAGTCTACATTGCTTCTGGTAGACTACGGCAGCCTACGGTGCCACACAATCACAACACACTCTCCAAAAAGTCCTCCTCACCTACCGTTCACTTTCAAAAGTCAAGTCCAGTAAACTGAAGTACTCAGTTTTTTTAAAGACTGTGCATATTGAAAATGTAAGAGCTCCTTCTTTCGGATATTATATACAGCTATACAAGAAGTCAGAAGTGGAGAAGAAAAAAACAGAGAATCGACCCTAGACATCCATTTTTCGGTCATGACCCTCAATAGCCAAGACTGAGGTCAAGGAAAAGCTTCCTACAGAAAACTATGGCAATTCGTTCATCACCAACACCTCGCAGAGAGGAGCTTTGGCGAGACTCCGTAGCTGAAGACAATCATATAACGGTCAAGGAGGAAATAGCCGAAGGTTCCCACCTGCCATACATGACTTGGAAGACTTTTAACAAACTGCGAGTTGGGGTGTCAAGGTGCAAAGCCAACCTCAGGAAGTGGGGCTTCAGTAATGAGAAGGAAACTTGTCAGTGTGGTGAAGTACAGTACGAACAACATCTGCTAGTCTACAGGAACCTACCGGCTGCGTGCACTATCTGTGATCTTGCTGCAGCCAGCGAAACTGCTGTGATGACCGCCGAATACTGGGCCCGTCAAAAAATATAATCATCTTGCTGCTTGTTGGTATATATTATTGAATCTGTGTCATAAATACTACTGTACATATTTAATTTTGCAAATTTCTTATGTGAATCAATACTTATTAGTTTTTGTAATTATTTTATGTCCTGGACTCGAAAAATAAATAAATAAAATTTATCTAGATAAATATTTCAGTAAACGCTTCTATGCAGCTCCATGCAAAAGTGAAACCCGGATATCAGAATAACATACTAAAATTAGAAACGTACGCACTTCGGAAGGACGTTGACATGAAATGGACAAATTCAGCTGAATATGTGCAATGGAGGTAGCGACATAAAATGGACAAATTCAGCTGAATACGCGGAATGGAGGTAGTGATAGACGAGAGAAAATTACAGGGCAAGATAATGATTGTACAGAGCAGAAATATTGCAGAGTGAAGAATCGGACTAACTATGTCGGTCTGTGTCAAGAGCGTGTGGGAGTGTTTAATTTCATGACGCAGATGGAAGCTGAGAAACTGAATAATACCTGAAGCTGTCAACGCATTGGGAATCACTATGAAGTTCTGACATCGACGAGCCAAGACGGGATGCAACTGATGTTATATAAATCGTAAATTTGAGAACGAAAAAATTATTAATGTCTGATCGTTAGGAACTTGTCTGGCTCTTTAGCCTCTCTCTCTGTTTTATTGCCTCTTAAGCTACTAGTCGCTTCTTGAGAAAGAAAGGTCGCAAGCTGTACGTAGCTGACAAACGAAGTGACCCTGCGGATTACAAAGGTGTAAACCTAAGGAGGACAGCGCTTAGAGATTAAAGCTGTTTCCCTAGAGGAAATAGCAATGCAGTTATCTTAGAAAAGAATATTTACAGTTACCGCTACATAAAATGCTGCTTGGTTGGCGACACTTTCCTATTCCTCGTACTCCTGCGGGAGAAAGTCTCATCAGTCCGCAGTCCACGCACTTTTTTAGGTAGCCTGAGTCTTCCGACCTAGAGACATAGTACGAACTGTCGACACTGAGCAATGACATGGAATGAAGTCAGATCAGTAAGCAGTAAACTGAAAGAGACATGGTATTTAGGGAAAGTGACGAGAGGCTGATAAGCCAAACTAATATCGATGATAATTTCAGCACCAGGAATGAGCTTTCTACCACTACCATGACGTTGCACATACAGTAAAGTTCAGTATGATGTAGAGATACCACGTGCAACAGTCAAAACCCCTAAACGTCGTGGCTAGAAATGAAATTTGTTTTGAGTCTTCCTTCCACACAGCTAGGTCCAAGGGGCCGCTGCGTCTCAAGCCTTTGGCAGCGTACTGCTGTATATGAGGGCTATACAATAAGTAACAGGCGTTTTGGACTATAGCGGCGGTGGGTGGGGCTACAGCTGCCATCTTGGTGCACACTCAGTACGCATCCAGCGTTGGTAGTGTGTGGCCTTTGTCTCTGCTACTTTGCTTTGTGTGACGTGTAAGAATGTGTTGTGAGGTGCGTTCGGTGTTTAGGTTTCTGTCGACAAAAAAAAATGCAGACCAAGTGAAATTTATCGTGACTTTTGTGATGTGTACGGAAAAGGAATAATGAGTGAAAGTCGAGTGAGGAGACGATAGGGTCATTTTAAGAACGGCCATACCAATGTTCACGATGTGGACTCAGTGGTAGGCCTAGCCTTGTCATTGACGAAGTAGTGATGATCCTAAGGGAATGATTCTCGTTGATTTCCTTGAATATGGCACAACAGTAACTCAGAGAGGTATTATGAAACACTGACAAAGTTAAGACACAAAACAAGTGTCGAGAAAAACTTAGAGCGAAAGTTTTGTTTTTCCACAACGACACACGTTCACACACGGCAGTCATATCTGAGAGCTCCAAAGGGATTTTGGGAGGTGTTTGATCATCCACCAAACAGCCCAGATTTGGTGCCAGGTGACTTCCACCTTTTCCCTGCAATCAAGGCAGGACTCTCTACACAAAGCTTTGATAGTGACGCCGAACTGCATGCCGGTAGAAACCGGTAGTTGCAATTGCAGGCGGCAGATTTCTATAGAGACGGTACAGAACTTGTACCACGGTATGATAAATGCCTCAACTTGAAAGGAGATTATGTAGAAAAATAACTTAAGAGTGTACATTAAAAATGCGTGAAATCTTATGGGACTTAACCGCTAAGGTCATCAGTCCCTAAGCTTACACACTACTTAACCTAAATTATCCTAAGGACAAACACACACATCCATGCCCGAGGGAGGACTCGAACCTCCGCCGGGATCAGCCGCACAGTCCATGACTGTAGCGCCTTAGACCGCTCGGCTAATCCCGCGCGGCAGTGTACCTTTAAAATGTGTATTATAAAATTTGGTTGTTTTCATACTGTTAATTTTTTTATTTCAAAACGTCTATTATTTTCTGGATAGCCCTTGTACATTTCATTAATGGACTAATGATCGAAAGTTTTTTTATTGGTAATTGAATATTTAAATCCAGCCTGAACTCAGCCTCATTTCACGTAGAAGTTTGCGAAGAAAAAAGAGCTGGCAAGAAAAGGAAGTTTTTTCCAATAATATTGTACTTAACAGCAAACCATGTCAAAACGTGTGGTATAATCACCGGAGAGCGTAGCGAGCGACGTGGGACGATGGAGAGGATGCCATAAAGACTCCAAGGTAGCGTCACAACACAGACGAGAGGGGCTTAGGACGTACTGAGTGGTGAACGTGATGTTGGACGACAGGTACTGCAGGAATACTGAGGCTATATAACTTGCAGTACTGTCTTAAATAACACACCGTGCCCCATCTCTGAAACAGTTTTTTTTTAGAAGAACAAATAGCTTTTACAAGAGACATCTCTACATTGATGGTATTTCTAGTTTCTGGTATGAAACAACTGGTAGACAAAAAGAAAGAATTTTGCTTAGAGAAGCATATAGCGTTTGTAGATAATGAGAAAGCTTTTTACAAAGTCAATAGACAGCTACTGTGGCAGATTATGACAGAAAAGAGGCTTCCCAGCGCTTCTGACTCTATTAAATCTCCTTACAAACAGACAAAAGTTATAATCGAAGATAGAAATAACTTGTCTAAGCATTTAATAGGACAGGGAGTTAGACAAGGATGTGACATGTCTCCAACTCTTTTCAGTGTCTACACTGATGGCCAAGTCATAACTTGGAAACAAAATATTAGCTTTTTACTACTACTACTACTACTACTACTACTCTACAGCTATATGTAAATAATCAGATAAAGATTCAAGAGAATGAAAATAATGTTGAAAGAGTCGTCTGTCATTTTAATTTGCTGGTTTCTAAATATAACACGAAAATTTCCATTAATAAAACGTGAGTTATGGCTTTCAAGAGAAAATCGTCTACAAGGCCTAAAATTGTAATAAATAATTAATACTGGGCAGATAACCTACTTTCAGTATCTCAGCTGTGATATAGGACGCAACTTCGACCATGATATTAAAATTTAACGCTCTCAGTGGAACAATTAGAAACACACTACAAAAGCAAGCCACGAAAGTGACTCATGAAATTTTACAAAGTCCTGGCAGCATCTGCTATGCTGTAGGAATCTGTTAGAGTGTGCCCCAGAGATGATCGCTTCAGAAATGAAGACATTAGGAAGGAATTACAAGTAGGTTCAGTGTACAATAAAACAGATCAAAATAGAAACAGACGAGGGGAACTTCTATATAGTATGCCTGAAAATGAATTTCCAACACAAATTCTTTACTACAAACCTAGAGGGACCAGACAGAGGGGAAGACCATGGAAGAGACTCCTGGACTTTGTTGACTGGAACAGATGAAATCACATAATCCGCAAAGAAAGAAGAAGAAGAGGAAGAAGAAGGTTCACAAAGTTTAGACAGAATACTGAGGGCATGAGGTCGGAGTGACTGTTGAAGAAGAAAAGTTTGGAACAAAGTTTATTTTAGCATAGTGATGTATTTAGTGTAACAATGCGGTGTAAGCAATGACAATGTCTTATGATAACAGTTCCTGCCATAAAACAAAAGGTAAATAATGGTGACAACTCAAAACGAATATCTATGAGTTTAATATTTTATGTATGGATTTACCTATGAATCAGCTTCACGAAAAGATCAATGTATTCAAGCTGAGCTCACCTTAATCTTAAATGGTTATACAGAGCGGATTGTGCGTATCTGAAGCAGAATCCTCCTTCAGAGTACTAGATACATAGGAACACTCCTTCAGGAATCTGCAATTTCAGTGATTAAAACTAAAGTTTGAATGCAAGCGATTATTTCAATAACATTGCACAGCAATTAGATTTCATCATGTGAGCATGATACAAAACGGTTGCGCAAATAGACGCTTAAAAATTACACTTACAATTTGAAAAACGTAAAAGAAATCCAGTAGCAGGCACGTTTCATTTGATTTCCTGTGTCAGTATTTTAATAGTCAGAAACAGGATATACAGTTACAACGAAATGCCACGTTATAATTCATACAGTACTTATGTGATATAATTAGGTATTGGTAGAAAATGAATATTTAGATTTCTTACAGTTGTTTGTTTTTACATTGCCTCGATCACAGTTAATAATTTCACAGGGTTGTAACAAATGTGTGTGATGCACGTAGACACACTGAAGAAGCACTGATATGGGAAGATTTAACAAGGGCTACAATAAATCGAAATCTGCAACACTGTAAAATGATTGACTCTCGTAAGCACATAGTTATACGAGGTGCATTCAAGTTCTAAGGCCTCCAATTTTTTTTCTCCGGACTGGAAAGAGATAGAAACATGCGCATTGTTTTAAAATGAGGCCGCGTTCATTGTCAATACGTCCCAGAGATGGCAGCACCGTACGGAATTTTACCGACAGCGGCGAGAATGAAAACTGTTTTAAATACTTAAAATGGCGACGTTTTCCTTACTTGAACAGCGTGCAATCATTCGTTTTCTGAATTTGCGTGGTGTGAAACCAATTGAAATTCATCGACAGTTGAAGGAGACATGTGGTGATGGAGTTATGGATGTGTCGAAAGTGCATTCGTTGGTGCGACAGTTTAATGAAGGCAGAACATCGTGTGACAATAAACCGAAACAACCTCGGGCTCGCACAAGCTGGTCTAACGACATGATCGAGAAAGTGGAGAGAATTGTTTTGGGGGATCGCCGAATGACTGTTGAACAGATCGCCTCCAGAGTTGGCATTTCTGTGGGTTCTGTGCACACAATCCTGCATGACGACCTGAAAATGGGAAAAGTGTCATCCAGGTGGGTGCCACGAATGCTGACAGACGACCACACGGCTGCCCGTGTGGCATGTTGCCAAGCAATGTTGACGCGCAACGACAGCACGAATGGGACTTTCTTTTCGTCGGTTGTGACAATGGATGAGACGTGAATGCCATTTTTCAATCTAGAAACAAAGCGCCAGTCAGCTCAATGGAAGCACACAGATTCACCGCCACCAAAAAAATTTCGGGTAACCGCCAGTGCTGAAAAAATGATGGTGTCCATGTTCTGGGACAGCGAGGGCGTAATCCTTACCCATTGCGTTCCAAAGGGCACTACGGTAACAGGTGCATCCTACGAAAATGTTTTCAAGAACAAATTCCTTCCTGCACTGCAACAAAAACATCCGGAAAGGGCTGCGCGTGTCATGTTTCACCAAGACAACGCACCTGCACATCGAGCTAATGTTACGCAACAGTTTCTTCGTGATAACAACTTTGAAGTGATTCCTCATGCTCTCTACTCACCTGACCTGGCTCCTAGTGACTTTTGGCTTTTTCCAACAATGAAAGACACTCTCCGTGGCCGCACATTTACCAGCCGTGCTGCTATTGCCTCAGCGATTTTCCAGTGATCAAAACAGACTCCTAAAGAAGCCTTCGCCGCTGCCGTGGAATCATGGCGTCAGCGTTGTGAAAAATGTGTACGTCTGCAGGGCGATTACGTCGAGAAGTAACGCCAGTTTCATCGATTTCGGGTGAGTAGTTAATTAGAAAAAAAATCGGAGGCCTTAGAACTTGAATGCACCTCGTACGCTACCTGCTTCTCAAACCGATACCGTTCTCTCTCCGAAACCCCCGAATGTCACTGTTGCAAGTGGGAGATGGGGGTAAAGAGTCGTGAGTGTTGGGACGTGCTCGTTACCGAACATGTTGATAATTAGTGCTTCATGATTACCGTGCTATGCAACATGTCTCTTCCAAATGATGGCGAACATTCAGAAACTGATCTTTTTAAATTTGTGTATTAAACGGAATGAACAGAGGTTACCAATTGTCCTTAGAACAAAGCAACATAGCTGCGCGGTCTCGGGCGTCTTGTCACGGTGTGCACTTCTCCTTCCGTCGGAGGTTCGACTCCTTCTTCAAGCATGGGTGTGTGTGTTGTCCGTAGTGTAAGTTAGTTTAAGTTACAGTAAGCAGTGAGTAAGGCTAGGGACCGATGACCTCAGCAGTTTGGTCCCATAGGAAAAAAGAAAGAAAGAGAAAAAGAAACAAAGCAACAATTGTAGTGACCTTAAGATGGTCACACTTAACTGCTTACTTGACAAGTACTATTGATCAAGGATTTTGCGCAAGCATTCACAAATTCCTCACGTCTCCATGATCTATTATCATATATTTAGCAAGAATGATGTCAAATGCAGTGCCCCTCTTTGCTCTATCATGATATGCTTTCGGTTTCACGTTCCATAGACAAGCGTAGCTTTCATAAAAATGAATTAAGCATTCTGGCAATTCAATATTTATACGTTTCAGATCGCTCGACATGATCGCTAAGGAAATTGTCTCGCAACAGGCGTATGCTTGTGCAAGTCTTCCTATTATTGGTGCACACGTTCAGACATTCACACTTAGAATGCTTGCACAAGCCTGCATTTGGTCAGCTCCTACAGTTCTGATGTTTGAGGAAATTTGCCTTACACACGCTCAAGTATGCTTGGGCAAAACAGTTGATCAAACATGCATGCCAAACACACAGTGGCGTGTGTCCCACGCATACAAATGGCTACAGAATGTGAATAGCGCAGTAAGTATTTATGTGTGTTTTTTATGGTCTCAATAGATCAGTCCTTCTCAAACTGCTTTCCTTGGTAAAATGGTGTTCCGTGAGAAGTGAAGAATCGCTTCCAAAATGGCTCTGAGCACTATGGGACTTAACTTCTGAGGTCATCAGTTCCCTAGAACTTGGAACTACTTAAACCTAACTAACCTAAGGACATCACACACATCCATGCCCGAGGCAGGATTCGAACCTGCGACCGTAGCGGTCGCGCGGTTCCAGACTGTAGCGCTTAGAACCGCTTGGCCACCCCGGCCGGCGAATCGCTTCACGAGAAACTTTTAACATTGCGTTTATTTTTGGCAATTTCGATTTATTTCATTTTTAAAATTTTGATGTGATTTCTCTGTTATTAGTTATGATTCAAAATCAGTTATCACTCAATAAAACAAATTCTCCTCAATTTTAAAACTTTATTAAATTTATTAACCTTCAAAACAAACAGGGTGTTACATCAGAGTAACGAGATTGTCAAAGAGTTCGCCTGCAGTAGACGAATAATTCTAGCAGAGCTTCATTCAGTGATGTCAAATTGTGTCTTTTCTCCAACCCGTCAGACATCAGTTAATTACTGGAATGCATGCTGTTGGAACTGAAGCATTAGGCTGAGTGCGTCGGGGAGAACACGTATGTGGGCTTGGCAGTCACTGGTCAACAGCGTTTGTTGTTGTTGTAGTGTGTGTGTGTGTGTGTGTGTGTGTGCGTGTGTGTGTGTGTGTGTGTGTGTTAGTAATATTAACCTTTTCTGCCGGGCCGCTTACTTTGCGATGCGGATTGTGTAAGAAGACGTAAGTTAACGATACGATCATTGAGAGTGCATAGGGTATGTTTCCAGTCGATTTATTATTTCATCGGCAAAAGCGACTAACACGTCACAGCAGATGGGGCAGCACTTCAGACGGCAGGAAGCATCACTGATTGTATTACGACAATTCACTGTTTTGAAATCTGGGTTCAAAGTCATTTGACGACATTCCTTGAATGCATTGTTTATCATAGAAGTATATATATTTCTACCCAATTAGCACACGCCACACTGTATTCTTCAAAACGTCCATTTCACTGTAGGTTTTTGATAAATATTCTGCAACACCATCTTCTCAGATTCTTCTGCGTAAACAATTCCTTGTTGATAAAGTCATCTAGTTTTCTATAGCTTGAACGAATGAGTTACTCCAATGAGGTGAACGCTTACTGCGAAGTTTTTTCCTGTGGTTTCGTTCAGCTTTCTTGGCGCTATGAGGTTGGCATTTCTGTGGAGCCTGGGTTTTTTTCCGGTGAATGGTTTTTCGCAGGTAGTCTGTCTGTGAGTTGGTGACGCTAACAAATGTGAAAGCAAAATATCTAATTGTGGTGCCAGACTAATTTGTAACTTAGCCCAGGTCTAGATTATGTAGGAATGTGACAGTTTGGTTCTGAGGTGGCGCAAAAATCAGCTGAAGTGGCCTGTGCTCCGTAAAAATGTCAACACATTCCATCTCTGCACACGTGTCAAACGGTACAACTGTAACAATTTCGGCCATTACATCCGGCTGCATCCGTTACAAGGATGTCTGCAGTTCCGAGACAGTGCTCTGTCTTCGACGACCAGTCGTGAACTGTTAGCAGTAATCAACGCTCCTTGAACACAAACAAAAACAAGGCAGCTACACCAATGTCGTTGGAGCAGGCAGTTGTTTGTTTTGCCCCAAAATATATGGGACTGCCTGTACGTCGGTTGACGAGACGATGAATGACTGCCCGCATCTCGTGGTCGTGCGGTAGCGTTCTCGCTTCCCACGCCCGGGTTCCCGGGTTCGATTCCCGGCGGGGTCAGGGATTTTCTCTGCCTCGTGATGGCTGGGTGTTGTGTGCTGTCCTTAGGTTAGTTAGGTTTAAGTAGTTCTAAGTTCTAGGGGACTGATGACCATAGATGTTAAGTCCCATAGTGCTCAGAGCCATTTGAACCATTTTTTTTTCGATGAATGACTGACGAACACACAAGATATTACAACATTTGACTTATTCATGATCAGTGAAAGACGAAACGTGTCACCATTCAGACGATAAGATGATTCTGTCTGACTATAAAATTGTTATAGATTTTTTGTTGAGTTTTGTTACTTTAGATACATTTTTGTCTTCGGTTTAAGAACCTTGTCAACTCTGATGTACTAGGCACTGTACATTAGATAACATCAGGATCTGCAGGTTTGTCGTGTTCTGTGACAGTTAAGATGTCTTGGTCAGAAAATCGGTCTAATTTTTTTTCAACTTTTGGCCACTGTGAAAGTCGAAACTGACCCTTACACATCTTGTGTTTGTATCTGAAATTTTCCTAGCTGCTTATCATTTCTAACCTGACTTCTTACACACGTCACAGCGATAATTTCAGTTTTATACGGGACACAACTCGCTGTTGGTTTGCCACACAATCGCCCCTGCTGCGCTCTTCATAATAGAAGCGAAAAGTGAGTTATTCTATCGCGTCCGCCATCATTCACTGTTTATCCTTGAGACGGACGCTAGGGTGGGGTCCGACACCTACTCGCCTTCCCTCGTCTGCAGCATAATTCAGTAAAATCGCTACGTCCCGTCGGCATCCGACATCTTTACGAGAATTACCGCCGATGAGATGTAAAACAGGCGCATAATGCAGAGCCCATACCTTATACGGGTGCTTATTCTGTTTTATTGGGTCGACCAGCTACTTCGATCCCTGGCGTGGAAACGCTCTAAACCTGCGGCGAGCCGTTCCGTCCCTTTCATAAAACTGCTCGGCCAGAACGTTAAACCGTCGGACATCTTCATTTGTCAGTGTGAAGCTCGGGCAACAAAGGATGTGTGTTCGGCGGCGTAATTTATTCCGTTAGCTGTAAAGCAACAAAGGTCACTTCCTCCAAATTTCATTGTGGGGTTTCATGGAGAATGATGGTTTGAACTTTTAGATTAATGTTTACCAGTACAATGATTGTTTTTTTTTTTTTTTAGAAAAAATTTTATCTGTATATTTGGTGTCAATAGTGGAAGGAAAACTAACGAGCTCCAGGATACTCTTTGGGGACCATGGATCCAGAAAAACATTTGGGGAGTATGAAGCAATGTAAGGTGATCTAAATTTTCAACAGGTTATGAGAAATAGGATGCAGTAAGTAAGCAAGCAATAGAAAGTCACTGACGAAAAAGTGTTGTGGTCATTTATTACAAGCTACGAATGAGCTAGCACAATGGTTGGGGATTTTTATTTGGGAGGTCGGAGTTAATCCCTGTTCAACCACCCCGATTTAGGTTTTCGGTGGATTACCTAAAGCTATTAACATGAATACTGGAACAGTTTCTCTGTAAACTATATGACTTATAATCTTGTTGTTTCCATAGCGATAGAAGAGAGAGAGACTTCAACTTCTAAATTTCTCACTACCATTATTCCATTTTTAATTATTTTTTGACTGGTCAACGGTATTTATTGTTTGCCACTAGCTGCAATCGATTTCAAAGCCAAGAAGCTTCATCCTCGGGTACCTAGTATAGTAATCGATGCTTAATACGCTATGTGATCAAAAGTATCCGGACACCTAGCTGAAAACCACTTACAAGTTCGTGGCGCCCTCCATCGGTAATGCTGGAATTCAATGTGGTGTTGACCCACTCTTAGCCTTGATGACAATTTCCACTCTCGCAGCCGGCCGCGGTGGCCGTGCGGTTCTAGGCGCTTCAGTCCGGAACCGCGGAACTGCTACGGTCGCAGGTTCGAATCCTGCCTCGGGCATGGATGTGTGTGATGTCCTTAGTTTAGTTAGGTTTAAGTAGTTCTAAGTTCTAGGGGACTGATGACCTAAGATGTTAAGTCCCATAGTGCTCAGAGCCATTTTTGAACCACTCTCGCAGATATACGTTCAATCTGGTGCTGGAAGGTTTCTTGGGGAATGGCAGCCCATACTTCACGGAGTGCTGCAATGAGGAGAGGTATCGATGTCGGTCGGTGAGGCCTGGCACGAAGTCGGCGTTCCAAAACATCCCAAAGGTGTTCTATAGGATTCAGGTCAGGACTCTGTGCAGGCCAGTCCATTAAAGGAATGATATTGTAGTGTAACACACTCTGCCAAAGGCCGTGCATTATGAGCAGATGCTCGATCGTGTTGAAAGATGCAATCGCCATCTCCGAATTGTTCTTCAACAGTGGGAAGCAAGAACGTACTTAAAACATCAATGTAGGCCTGTGCTGTGATAGTGCCACGCAAAACAACTAGGGGTTGACGTACCCCTCCCCCCCCCCCCCCCCAAATGAAGAACACGACCACACCATAAAACCAACGCCTCCGAATTTTACTGTAGGCACTGCACACGCTGACAGATAACGTGACGGTCACCGGGAATTCGCCATACCCAGACCCTGCCATCGGATCGCCACATTGTGTACCGTGATTCGTCACTCCACACAACGTTTTTCCACTGTTCAACTGTCGAATGTTTATGCACCTTACACCAAGCTAGGCGTCGTTTGGCATTTACCGGCGTGATGTGTGGTTTACGAGCAGCCGCTCGATCATGAAATCCAAGTTTTCTCACTTCCCGCCTAATTGTCATAGTACTTGCAGGGGATCCTAATGATATTTGGAATTTCTGTGTGATCAGGATAGATGTCTGCCTATTACACATTACGACCCTCTTCAACTGTCAGTGGTCTCTGTCAGTCAGCAGACGAGGTCGGCCTGTACGCTTTTGTGTTGTACGTGTCCCTTCACGTTTCCACTTCACTATAGCATCGGAAACAGTGGACCTAGGTATGTTTAGGAGTGTGGAAATCTCGCGTACAGACATATGACACAAGTGAAACCCAATCACTCGACCACGTTCGAAGTCGGTGAGTTCCGCGGGGCGCCCGATTCTGCTCTCTCACGATTTCTAATGACTGCTGAGGTCGCTGATATGGAGTACCTGACAGTAGGTGGCAGCACAGTGCACCTAATATGACAAACGTATGTTTTTGGGGGTGCCCGGATACTTTTGATCACATAGTGTACATTCGCAAGTGTAGCTGCACCCATTGAAGCTTAGGTCTGGACTTATGGTTGCATGCTACGTGAGAGTAATACATAGATTTCCGTACTGTATGACAAAGGATAAAGCCAATTGGTTTTGAGATCGATTTCATGAGAGCAATTCAAATTGAAACAGTAAAAGTGCAATAAAATTCGTAAAAGTTGTGTTACCGATTTGACAGTTGGCTTGAGGTGTCCTTGTGATTCAACAAATGACTAGCCGTTGACAGCCTGTCGTTGCGTAAGAGAAAAGGAAGCTGCGTCAGTGCAAAGATTAATCCACTGCAGGATGAAAGTATAGTACGGTGTTTCTCGTGCGTCCCGTAGCAAGTGTACGAACAGTACAGACAGTTTAAAGGAGGGCTAACACCTGAGGCCTGGGTCGGAAACGCCACGCATTGACTAATGCAAACAATGTAGCTGTGGACGAGCATGTGATGGAAACCAAGGGTATAGTGTAAAAAAAAGCCACTGTTTTGAATATTAGTGTTGCTTCAGCACACCGTAATGTCCTCAATATTCTGCGATTGAGTGAAGCCTCCGCAGTATCGATACCACGTCACATGACTGATGAATTGAGAAATCATCGCATAGATACCTGTGAGGGACTTCTGTGTCGTTACCAGGTCGAGGGTAACAAATGCCCGGACAAAATTGTTACACTTAATGAAACCAGGATACACTGTCACCAACCTGAAAGGAAAAGATCGAGCAAGAAATGGTACAGTAGCTCTTCGCCTCCACTACCTCAAAAAAAAAAAAAAAAAAAAAAAAAAAAAAAAAAAAAAAATACTAGTTCACCCAATTTTTGGATGCAAAACTCGGAATTTTGGAGCATTACGCGGAAACAGGATTAACAGTGACAATTAATAATTAATTCATACTCGAATCTGCTACACAATCACTTTCGCCCTGCACTCAGAACGACGATGACATTTGACTGCAGGTATTTTGTTGCAACACAACAACCCTCGTCTCTGTCCTCAAACGATAAAGGATATGAAATTTGAATATCTCCAACACGTGCTTTACTCATCAGACCTCTCCACGAGAGATTTTTCTTGTATTAGCACTGCTCAAACAAGCGCTGGTAGGCAAGCACCCACAACCAAAAGAATTCTTATCCTGATGTATCCTCGAACTTCCGGACCGTTGGAATGTGTGCATTACACGTCATTCAGACTATCTCATAAATTAAATGTATGTAATTTTTTTGCTTTATCTTATAGTGAATAATAAAGATTTTCATCTGAATGATGACCGTAAATAGCAGAAAACAATAAATACAACTGGTTACACGTAATAAAATAATGCAAAGAGGGATTAATTAGTTATTGTCTCGATAATAAGGAACGACTCATACGTTGTGCTTGTGCACCTTGTTTGTCAATAAAACCGCCTATCTCGCGTGTTTTTCATCATTTCAACTACTGCCCTCATCAGATCTGTAATTAAGATTAAAGAAACTCAAGAATGAGAGGTGTTAATTATTCATTATCATGAAGCTAAAGATAAAAAAACGAAATTTTCACTCTCCAAAACTTAGTACTGTAAGTAGGCTGTGTAGGTTTTTTTATTGGTAACGCCACGTAGCGCTCTGTATGAAAATCACTGGCTGTGCTGTGTGCAGTCCCTGTGGCTGGTTTGCATTGTTGTTGGCTATTGTAGTGTTGGGCAGCTGGATGTTAACAGCGCGTAGCGTTGCGCGGTTGGATGTGAGCCGCCAGGAGTGGTGGATGTGGGGAAGTGAGATGGCGGATTTTTGAGAGCGGATGATCTGGACGTGTGTCCATCAGAAACAGTACATTTGTAAGAATGGATGTCATGAACTGCTATATATATTATGACTTTTGAAAACTATTAAGGTAAATACATTGTTTGTTCTCTATCAAAATCTTTCATTTGCTAACTATGCCTATCAGTAGTTAGTGCCTTCAGTAGTTAGAATCTTTTATTTAGCTGGCAGTAGTTCGAGTAACGAAGATTTTTCTGAGGTAAGTGATTTGTGAAAGGTATAGGTTAATGTTAGTCAGGGCCATTCTTTTGTAGGGATTATTGAAAGTCAGATTGCGTTGCGCTAAAAAATATTGTGTGTCAGTTTAAGCACAGTCACGTATAATTTTTCTAAGGAGACTTTTCAGTACTTGTAAAACAATGTTCGTTCTCAGTACCATTAAGACCTGTGGCTAATTGAGGTGCTAACTGCCAAATCGGTTCAAAAAGTTGCAGAGATAGAAGAGCTACACAACAGGTAGCGATGGTTTGGGATATGTTTTCTTAATTTTTCATATCGTACACATCAAATGACAGGTAGTCTTTAAAATTAGAAATATTTGAAAGTAAATTATAAAACACTGTTTAAATGGGTACAGACACATTCATAAAATAGGTATTCAGATGGCATCAGTAGTTTGACATGCGCACCATCTCAGTATAGTAACTAGCGTTCATTATATATGCTTCGCAATCACGTGTTTGAGGATTTTTTTTACGCGTAAAAACACCTTTCGGAACGTGCACCACTAAATGTTAATGCAGCAAATCTCCTGCTGTTCTTGCGCATCCCTGGTCAAGTACTTCATTTAATTTTCTTCGATATCTTCATAATAGCACTATTCTTTTATTCATTTGCAAGACCTACCTTCATAATTACTTGATATTCTTCCTCAGTCTCATCTTAATCCTATTGTACCTTCAAGACTCTGTGTGTCATATATTTGAAAATCGGGTACTTATACCAAATGAGACGGCAAGACTTGGATTTTCGGTCACTTCGGTGTTGTTTGGTTTCGTGTGTATACCTGTTTTGCACCTGCCGCCACGAAATTTATTTCCTTTATTACCGAGCTCGTGATCTGTTCCTGACAACGTCTTTGTTCGCCGTACGTTAAACCTAATCTTACTTCCTTTAAGCCGTCGTCACACGGAACGCCCATTCGAACGTCACCGGTGAGCGTGCCGTCTCACTGACGTCATAGCGCAGAAAAAGCATGTTGGGAATCATTCCGAAAGCGTAGAGCAATATCAAGCATAATAGACACTCTGAACTTTCGTCTGAACGTAGGCCAGTGGGATGGAATAATGTCACCTACGTCACGTGCACGCAATCTCTTTTCAGTACAGAGTCTGGAGACGCCATATTGGCCTTCAATTGAGGTCCATATTTGCTGCATTTTATATTACAACTTATGTCCTATAAATATATGCCATTTCGAAGCATTATGAAATTGATATCTCGAAAACCCATCGATTATTCGGGCGGTGTGTTGTGATAAAATGACAGGGAAGTCATGTTGTTGGTTAAATAATTTTCTAATTGTTAGCTAGCGTGTTATCGAAGTGCCGTTTCAAGGCAAAGGCACACGGAAGATCCATGGTAAACGTGAATATCCAACAAAAACTCGTTTTTCTTAGTGAGATTTATTATAATTAATGTCATTTAATAACACATCCGCGATTAAAGCCTTCATAAGATATTAAGAGTCAAGAAAAGGTAGTATGTTACGAATGTTCAGTGTAGCGTAATGAATAGAATACAGTGTAACATAACAAGGCATGACGTTTTGCTAGCTTCGCGTGTCACTACTTCCAGTTTTTTTCTGATGTTAGGGTTTCCTAACAGCTTCTCAGGCTTTCTTGTTAATTTAATACATGTATATTCTATACTATTCGGTGTTATGTAAGTATAAGTTTGCTCTCTCTTACAGGAATGTGTGTGTACGATTGACTTAACAGCAGAGTTTGCACTGCTCGCGGTAGGATATTTTGGACTTTCTTGTTTTGTCTTGTATTTCACATGATGTAAAGATTGTGCTACTGAATAGAAACAGTGTTCGAAGAAGAATGACCTTAGGATTTTACTAAAAAGTGGCAGTGATAAAAATTATTTCATTGCGTATGTAAGACTGTTCTAAATTTGTTTCGCACTTTTCGTGACGGAATGTTTATAAGCTGATGTCCTTACTGACTGTAAATGGAACTTTCTTTTTTGCCTTATAGCACGTTCATGGATACAGAAGTTTGTATTTGTGTATACTACAGACAGAACAACGGAACTAACGTATAGACAATGGAAGAAATGTGCGTTTTAAAAGAACTGACATAGGAATTTTACGCCAGCCCATTTCGTAAACAAACTGTGCGACGCGCGAGCCAGGTCAGCCGCCAACTGCCGCCGGAGCGCGCTGCGATCGCCTATAAAACGTTGAGACACACGTACCTTATGAACAAGCTTCAATGTTTCTGACCGATTAGCAGCACGTTGAACTCGGCGCGCTCAACATTGATGTTCGAATGTACGATCCCTGTGGCAACGGCTGTAAGTGTACAAACAGTTACGTCGCTAACACGTGCTGAAGAGAGTAAACAGAACAGATGCTGATGCGATCTCTTTTGTCAGACTGTGGTTTCCACATGAGAGATGGGGCAGGTAAAAACTACAGGTAAGTCACGATATTGAACAGCAGTTGATAGCACATGTTTTGTCTCGGTAAAGCAGACTGTTTCAGCAATGGTTACTACAGGGTGTCCAAATGTTTTATAAACAATACACCGACAATTCACCCGTTTTTTGTAAAAACAGAATGCTGTGTAATAAATTATTGTTACAAAAAACAACGTACTGAACATTCAATAGATGAGAAGTTCGCAGGAGGTACTGGAAATGGCCAGCCGCTGTGGCAGAGCGGTTCTAGGCGCTTCAGTCTGGAACCACGCTGCTCCTACGGTCGCAGGTTCGAATCCTGCCTCGGGCATGGATGTGTGTGATGTCCTTAGGTTAGTTAGGTTTAAGTAGTTCTAAGTCTAGGGGAGTGAAGACGTCAGATGTTAAGTCCCATAGTGCTTAGAGCCATTTGAACCATTAGTTGGAATTCTTCACTACAAATTCCGATACACAATTCAGTACGTCTCAACATTTTTCTGGAAACTTTTGCCAGTTCAGATGGTGTGATTTCACCATTCGTACTGCGAATGTTCGTATTCAGCTCTTTAGTTGTAGGCGGGTCGTAACCGAAGACTTCATACTTTACCCCAAAAATAAAATACCCAGGTAAAGAGATCGGGCGATGTAGGAGGGCATAAACCTGCGCAAATTGTCCGTTCTTCTCCGAAGGCTTCATGGACGTATGACACTGAAAAGCTTGAAGTATGCGCCGTAGGGCCAACTTGATGGATAAACACAGTCTCGTTGTTTCCCAGGTAACTGCGCTGTGAATGGTCGCAACTATTCCGTTACATGTTCATAAGATTTCACACTGTTGTTAAGGAAAATGGTGCCTACAATCTATTGGGCTGAAACTGCACACCAGCACCTATTTTCGAATCATGCAGAGGTACCTCAAAGCGTTCTCTGGGATTATAAGTTGACCAATAGCGTATATTTTGAGATTTCCCGTACCCGCCAAAGTGAATTATGCTTCATGCGAGTTGAAATAAATATTTGGATCCATATAACCATCAGAAACATGCCTCAGTAACTATTCGCAATAGTGTTCTCGTTGTGAGTAATCCGTTAGGTTTCAATGCTTACGTCACTGCTCGCTTAAACATGTTCTGCCATGACGTGCACTTGATGTTTAGTTGGAAGAATAGACTTATAGTTGATCCCTATTGACTTCTTACCATACTCTCGTAAACACGTTCAGTATTTTTCGGTGAACAAATTTTCTTTACACGGGTGCATTTGGCGTTAGCGTTTGAACCTTTTGGTCTAAATTTACACTACTGGCCATTAAAATTGCTACACCAAGAAGAAATGCAGATGATTAACGGGTATTCATTGGACAAATATATTATACTAGAACAGGCATGTGATTACATTTTCACGCAATTTGGGTGCATAGATCCTGAGAAATAAGTACTCAGAACAACCACCTCTGGCCGTAATAACGGCCTTGATACGCCTGGGCATTGAGTCAAGCAGAGCTTGGATGGAGTGTACAGGTACAGCTGCCCATGCAGCTTCAACACGATACCACAGTTCATCAAGAGTAGTGACTGGCGTCAAGGGTAATCGCAGCCATGGACTCCGAGCTGATAGTCTATGCTGCTGCAAACGTCGTCGAACTGATCGTGCAGATGGTTGTTGTCTTGCAAACGTCCCCATCTCTTGACTCTGGGATCGAGATGTGGCTGCACGATCCGTTACCGCCATGCGGATAAGACGCCTGTCATCTCGACTGCTAGTGATACGAGGCCGTTGGGATCCAGCACGGCGTTCTGTATTACCCTCCTGAACCCACCGATTCCATATTCTGCTAACAGTCATTGGATGTCGACCAACGCGAGCAGCAATGTCGCGGTACGATAAACCGCAATCGCGATAGGCTACAATCCGACCTTTATCAAAGTCGGAAACGTGGTGTTACGCATTTCTCCTCCTTACAAGAGGCATCAGAACAACGTTTCACCAGGCAACGCCGGTCAAGTGCTGTTTGTGTATGAGAAATCGGTTGGAAACTTTCCTCATGTCAGCACGTTGTAGGTGTCGCCACCGGCGCCAACCTCGTCTGAATGCTCTGCAAAGCTAATCATTTGCATATCATAGCATCTTCTTCCTCTCGGTTAAATTTCGCGTCTGTAGTACGTCATCTTCGTGGTGTAGCAATTTTAATGGTCAGTAGTGTAGTAATCAATTTCTTCACAACACTTTTTGCAGGGGCAGCTGACTCTAGATATTTTATCTAAAATTTTCATTTCACATTTTACACTATTTACATGCAATAAACTCTCTTTGCTCTATTGAAGAAGGTGTTCTGCAGAATTGTATACACAACACCCTTCAAACCAACTACTGACAACGCAGCACTGATCATTAACTCGCTGCTCCACATCACGTGAGCACGCTCGAGCGCCGCCCTAGCGTTAAGAACTAACAACACTCAGATAACTTCAAATATCACGTTCGGTATAACACGGGGCACCCTTTTTTCTTTTTTTTTTTTAGCTGTCCCGTACAATCTACGCAAACGAAATTCGTAGCTTGCTTCATTTTCGCCAAACATCGTCCATTAGCAACCCGTTGGAGATAACGGCCACGATGGAAACGTCTGGATGGAACACGAGTCGTAACAGAGAGAGAGAGAGGGGCTACGCGGTGGTAATTCCTCGTGTCCGTCAAAGGGGCCTAGTGTGGGCGTTTACTTAGCAGGGACGGACCAATTAGAAACAGTTGCCGCTGCCGGAGTAGGCCATTAGAAGCCCTTTGTCGGCCAACGACGCCAGATACGACCTAATGGCGTATCCGCCGCTAATCTCTGAGTTACCGCCGCACTCAGCGCGCCACCTGTGCCAGGGACGATTGCTTTACTGCCTGCCGGCTCGGACTATTTGCTGTCCCACGCTACAAAGTATCTTTTACTGCGCCCTTTATGACTGGCTGTAGACGTCTGTCTACCGATGCGAAGAAATGAAAGAGCATCGTGCGTAAAATCCGGTTTACCGATTCCGGGTAATTTCAGTTGTGGCCTTTCATTAATATCTTGAAAGCAACGTCTTGTTTGTGCCGTCACGTTCGACGGAAGGAAGTGAGGCTGAACTTTAGTCCCAGCCGTACATACAGGGTGTTTCAAAAATGACCGGTATATTTGAAACGGCAATAAAAACTAAACGAGCAGCGATACAAATACACCGTTTGTTGCAATATGCTTGGGACAACAGTACATTTTCAGGCGGACAAACTTTCGAAATTACAGTAGTTACAATTTTCAACAACAGATGGCGCTGCAAGTGATGTGAAAGATATAGAAGACAACGCAGTCTGTGGGTGCGCCATTCTGTACGTCGTCTTTCTGCTGTAAGCGTGTGCTGTTCAGAACGTGCAAGTGTGCTGTAGACAACATGGTTTGTTCCGACTGAAAAGCGATACAATAAAGGATCTGTTTGAAAAATTTCAACGGACTGGGAACGTGACGGATGAACGTGCTGGAAAGGTAGGGCGACCGTATACGGCAGCCACAGAGGGCAACGCGCAGCTAGTGCAGCAGGTGATCCAACAGCGGCCTCGGGTTTCCGTTCGCCGTGTTGCAGCTTCGTCAATAAACAGAACTGGCGCATATGGGGAACCGAAAAGCCCCATGTTGCAGTCCCATCGTCCCTGCATCCTCAAAAAGTACTGGTCTGGGCCGCCATTTCTTCCAAAGGAATCATTGGCCCATTTTTCAGATCCGAAACGATTACTGCATCACGCTATCTGGACATTCTTCGTGAATTTGTGGCGGTACAAACTGCCTTAGACGACACTGCGAACACCTCGTGGTTTATGCAAGATGGTGCCCGGCCACATCGCACGGCCGACGTCTTTAATTTCCTGAATGAATATTTCGATGATCGTGTGATTGATTTGGGCTATCCGAAACATACAGGAGGCGGCGTGGATTGGCCTCCCTATTCGCCAGACATGAACCCCTGTGACTTCTTTCTGTGGGGACACTTGAAAGACAAGGTGTACCGCCAGAATCCAGAATCAATTGAACAGCTGAAGCAGTACATCTCATCTGCATGTGAAGCCATTCCGCCAGACACGTTGTCAAAGGTTTCGGGTAATTTCATTCAGAGACTACGCCATATTATTGCTACGCATGGTGGATATGTGGAAAATATCGTACTATAGAGTTTCCCAGACCGCAGCGCCATCTGTTGTTGAAAATTGTAACTACTGTAATTTCGAAAGTTTGTCTGCCTGAAAATGTACTGTTGTCCCAAGCATATTGCAACAAACGGTGTATTTCTATCGCTGCTCGTTTAGTTTTTATTGCCGTTTCAAATATACCGGTCATTTTTGAAACACCCTGTAGGTCGTAAGAGACGTTCCAGTCATTCTCTTTTTAGGAATCACTTTCGGAGAAATTTTGGCCTGTCCAGCGGTGGGTATTTTCATCTACAAGGAATTGTTCCACCAGTGTAGATCAGTGCGGACAGGTGTTATCACCCATAAAACAAATATGGCCAAATATGTGCTGGGTGAAGCAGAATCCAACCGGAGATTTTTTAGGAGGCTGTTCAGTGATATTTCCGGAGGTTGTTCTGTGATATTTCCTGAAGTTCCTTCATCATAATCGATGTTATTAGAAAGTCTGCAACTGTGTCAGTCACCATTTATTTGATAAAAAACTACATAATTATTTATTTTTCTCGTGACTAGCACAACGAGTTTCAAGTTTATTTTCATATTCAAGCGCATTTGTTTACATAAACATTTTTTGTGGTGTTTGCATTTATGATTCTGCCTCTCCAGCACTGTAGTTGTCTTTTGAAGTTATACTGTAATTGGAAAATCGGACAAAATGCCCATTTGTGGCATTCTTTGTAATGGAGGAGAAGCAGTACTTGTAAGTAGGCAAACGTAAGTACTATCTCTAATATTAGCATATAAAAGATTCCAAGATTCATTTTTTCCGATTTCCCAACTGTGATATAACCTCAAAAAGTCAGCTACAATGTAATAGATGCAGAAAATCACGCATTAAAATGTCACAAAAAATGTTCATGTAAACAAATGCATTTGAAGAATGGAATAAATTTTTGAAAAGAATTGTGTTGAACATGAAAAAAGTAACTTGTGCAATTTTTCGTTGCTTAAACTCTGATATAACCTGAGCATTTTGGCATAATGGACACAGAGTAGCCTGAGGTTCGATGCAGAGAAATTACATTATGTTTCATTTCTTACCCGCGTCTGTCTCCGTTCAGTAGTGCACTGACATGATGCAGGATTTGGGGTGGACATCATTAAAACAAAACTGGCAACTGACTCTAAATAGCGAAAAGTGTGAGATCATCCTCATGAGTGCTAAAAGGAATCCGTTAAACTTCGGCTACACGATAAGTCAGTCAAATATAAAGGCCGTAAATTCAACTAAATACTTAGGATTACAATTAGGAACAACTTAAATTGGAAAGAACACATAGAAAATGTTGCTGGGAAGGCGAATTAATGGTTGTGTTTTATTGGCAGAACGCTTAGAAGATGAAACAGATCGTCTGAAGAGACTGCCTATACTGCGCTGGTCTGTCCTCTTTTGTACTGCTGCGCGGAGTGGGATCCTTACCAGCTAGGATTAACGAATTACGTGGATAAAGTTCAAAGAAGAGCAGCACATATTCTTACTATCGAGAAATAGGGGAGAGAGTGTCACTGACATGATACTGGATTTGGAGTGGACATCATTAAAACAAAGGAGTCTTTCGTTGCGGCGGAATCTTCTCACGAGATTTCAGTCACCAACTTTTTCTTCCGAATACGAAAATATTTTGTTGACTCCGACCTACATAGGGAAAAACGATCATCATAATAAAATAAGGGAAATCAGAGCTCGCACGGAAAGATATAGGTGTTCGTTTTTTCCGCGCCTGTTCGATATTGGAATAATAGAGAATTAGTGTGAAAGTGGTTCGATGAATCCTCTGCCAGGCACTTAAGTGTGATTTGGAGTGCGTCCGTGTGGATGTAGATGTAGAGATTTCCAACAGAGAGAATGTAAATCGTATGCACTAAATGCCATGTTTGAAAACAAACTTGGTCCATTCACTCACAACACTTGTTATTAACGTCCACTTTGCTCTCCGCCGTTAGGTTTACATTCTATACATCTCGGTTCTGCCTAAGGTTTGTAAAGGAAGTAAGATTGTCGACAATGATTTATTAGAAAATGGCTCTGAGCACTATGAGATTTAACATCTGTGGTCATCAGTCCCCTAGAACTTAGAACTACTTAAACCTAACTAACCTAAGGACATCACACACATCCATGCCCGAGGCAGGATTCGAACCTGCGACCGTAGCAGTCGCGCGGTTCCGGACTGAGCGCCTAGAACCGCTAGACCACCGCGGCCGGCCAATGATTTATTAGAGACAAAGGACAAACTCTAATTGGGGACGGAAATCAGCCGTGAGCTTTCCAAAGGAAAGAAGAAGGGAAATCACGGAAAACATAAATCTGGATGAGTAGACGGGGATTTGAACCGTCGTCTTCACGAAAGTGAGTTCAGCGCGCTATCTGCTGTAATAACTCGCTTTGTTCTTAGGTACGTTTTGCCGACAGTGTCAGTTACACATTAACAGCGATACACAGCTGTGTCGATACGTATACTGGTGACAAGTTGAAAAAGTTGCAGATGCAAAATTATTCAGCATAGCTTCGTGGTGCCACTTTCGAATTGGATTCATTGAACTCAAACAGGAGTTGCATATCAGTCAACTCTCCATGAGTTGACCTATCCATACTGCTGTGGATAGATGTTAACGTAAAACCGCAAAAACCAACCAAAGACAGATTCGAACAGTACTGAATGCAAGCATGAGGCGAAGAGTAAAGCGGGAATTACCATTTTCCAACTGCAAGTACCGTTCGCGGACGGAAGAAGTTTCTTTCCAGACACGACACGCGTTGTATAGGGTCAACATTCGCAATGTCGTGCAGATTTCAGTGCGATACAGGTACAATGATAAGTCGCGTCAATGAGCCAAAACAATACAATTTTTCTGCAATGAACTACCGGACGCCCTGTGTCTGTCTTACCAAAATGCACAGAATATACCTCAGAAGGCCGGCCGGGATAGCCGAGCGGCTCTAGGCGCTACAGTCTGGAACCGCGCGACCGCTACGGCCGCAGGTTCGAATCCTGCCTCGGGCATGGATGTGTGTGGTGTCCTTAGGTTAGTTAGGTTTAAGTAGTTCTAAGTTCTAGGAGACTGAAGACCTCAGAAGTTAAGGCCCATAGTGATCAGAGCCATTTGAACCATTTTAGACCTCCGAAGAACTCTAAAAATTTTGCTGGTGGGGTTCTGATTCATCCTGTATAGCATTTTCCTTGTCTGGTGGGGTAAACTGAGGATTCTGACCCTTCTAGAAACAATTTCACCTAGCCTATACAGGCTGGTTAGAAACAGTCTGCAGAGCTCGTAAGGGTGGTGCAGGGTAAGTTGTGGTGAGAAATGATTATTAAGAAAAAAATTCATTACTTGCACCGTTTCCGAGTTAATTGGTACGGTAATGAAGTTAACCAATCAGGCCGTTATGCGCGCAAATGCAAGCTCCCCTCCAGAGACGATGTCGCCATATGTGTCCTTCGTTTGGTTTCCTAAAACCAAACAAGAGAGCAATACAGAAATTGGACATGGAATAGTAGTAAGCACCGAACCCGAGCCAAAAGCTGAACAGTCTCGTGCGTTGTCATCTACGCGGTGACATAAACTGACACTAATCGTAATTAAAAAATGGTTCAAATGGTTCTGAGCACTATGGGACTCAACTGCTGAGGTCATAAGCCCCTAGAACTCAGAACTACTTGAACCTAACTAACCTAAGGACATCACACACATCCATTCCCGAGGCAGGATTCGAACTTGCGACCGTAGCGGTCGCGAGGTTCCAGACTGTAGCGCCTAGAACCGCTCGGCCACTCTGGCCGGCCTAATTGTAATTACCGGGCCGCTTCAATTTGGACGCGCATGCCTTGATTGGTGCTTCAATGCCAATTATCCTGAAAACGGCGCAATGTATTGAAGATTTTTCTTAATAGTTATTTCTCAGGGCAACCTACCCGCAGCACCAGACTGTTTCTGACCACCCTGTGTAGTTCTCCAGGCAGTTGGTCTATTCTTCACCGACGGCGGCATCAATACGTCGACTACAACCTCACCAACAGCTGACGTTACTTCTTCGATCACTAGAAAGAAAGAAACATTTCGTTACCTACACTATCTGCTAAAAAGTATTCCGATACCTGAAAGTGGACGTTAATCTGCTGTGTATTCACCTTTCGCGTTAGTGACGGCTTGAACACTACGAGGGACACATCAATGGAGGTGTCTGTATGTCTGGACGGATGGAGCCCGTTCCTCCTCAACTGACGTAAACAGAGAAGGTAGTGACGTTGGACGTTGGGATCATAAGGGAATTCGACGTTCTAACTCATCTCAAAGCTGATCCATTTGGCTCAGGCCGGGACTTTGGGCATGGAAATCCGTTTCCGGAATTCCATTGTCCGTAAACCATTGCCACATATATGCTGCTTTATCAAAGGTTGCGTTGTTACGATGATACAAACAATCATCATGTCCCAATTGTTCCTCTACTGTAAGCAGTACACAATGCTGAAAAATGTTATTTTTTAGTTTTTTCAGTTTCTGTCACAGTTGTGTTTAAAAAGTTTTACAGCAGAGGAAGAAAATCGCAACACCACGAAGTGTTTCAACATCTAAAAGATGACGTATATTCATTTCGTCCCGGTCGCATAAAAGTACCACTAGTAGCGCCACTATGAGGATACAAATCAAATCTGCATTTGAGACTGGACGTGATGAATTGATGTTAGTGAAGAATGAGTTTAATGCGACAAAGACATCATTATCAACACCTCACAGAACTTGGACGAGGACGTGTAATAGCGCTACGAGAAACTGTATGGTTCTTCTGTGGTACTGCAGATAGACTTGGCAGGAATGTAGCTACTGTACATGATTGCTGGCAGCGGTGGTCACGAGAATGTACTGTTACAGCAATACAGCCACGTGGCGCTACCGAGAAGGAAGCAGGTCGTGTTCGGTGTCTGGCTCTGGCGCATCATACGCGTCTGTTGCAGCAATCTAAGCAGCAGTTGGCACCACGGTAACACAACGAAGTGCTACAAATCGGTTGCTTCAATAACAGCTCCAGCCAGACGCCCTGTAGCGTGAAATTCACTAACGCCATTTGATACCTTCATTGGTGTCAAGTTCAAAATGGTTCAAATGGCTCTGAGCACTATGGGACTGTGGTCATCAGTCTCCTAGAACTTAGAACTACTTAAACGTAACTAACCTAAGGACATCACACACATCCATGCCCGAGGCAGGATTCGAACCTGCGACCGTAGCGGTCGCGCGGTTCCAAGAGCTATGGTCTGGGGTGTGATTTCATATGACAGCACGAGCATTCTTTTGATTATCCCTCGCGCCGTGGCTGCAAAATTGTGCGTGGATCAGGCGATTCGACCTGTTGTAGTGCCATTCAACATCCCAGAGGGTTTTTTCCAACAGGATAACGCTCGCCCCCATACCGCCGTTGTAGCGCAGCATGCTCTACGGAGTGTCGACGTGCTGCCTCGGCCTGCTCGATCACCAGATCTGTCTCCAATCGAGCACATACAGGACATCATCGGACGGTAACTGCAGCGCCGTCAACAAGCAGCATTAACCGTCCGTATATTGACCGACCAAGTACAACAGGCATTGAATTCCATACCACAGAGTGACATCCAGCACCTGTACAACACAATGCATGCACGTTTGCCTGCTTGTATTTTAAATGGCTCCAAGCACTGTGGGACTTAACATCTAGGGTCATCAGTCCCCTAGACTTAGAACTACTTAAACCTAACTGACCTAAGGACATCACACACATCCATGCCCGAAGCAGGATTCGAACCTGCGACGTAGCAGCAGCGCCGTTTCGGAGTGAAGCGCCTAGAGCCGCTCGGCCACAGCGAACGGCCTGCTTCAACAGTCTGATGGTTAGACCGGTTATTAATGTACAAACATATCAAATTTGCTATGGCTTATCTGTTGCTTACGGCTAACGGCCTTGACCCAGTGGTAACATCGGTTCCCGTCACTTCACCGAACTTAAGCGCTGTCGGGCTGGGTTAAGCACTTGAATGGGTGGCCATCCCGTCTGCCGAGCGCTATTGGCAAGCGGGGTTCACTCAGCCCTTGTGAGGCAAACTGAGGGGCTACTTGATTGAGAAGTAGCGGCTGCAGTCTCGTAAACTGACATACGGCTGGGAGAGCGGTGTGCTGACCACATGCCCCTCCATATCCGCACCCAGTGACGCCTGTGGGCTGAGGATGACACGGCGGCCGGTCGGTACCGTTGGGCCTAACAAGGCCTGTTCGCACGAACTTTAATTTAGATTTATCTCTTGCTTACTTATGACCTGTTATCTTGCAACGTAATCAGTTAAATACGTTAGACAAATTTACTCCCGAAATTTCGTTACTCTGCAGAAATATTTTTTTGTTGTTGCCATTTTTTCGGTCAGTGTATGTTGGCGAATTGCCGGAGGTGGCCAGACGGCCAGTGCGGTGGTCCCGGCCTAGCCGGCGCGCCTTCCCGCTTGCGCCGTGGGCAGGTATTTATCACCGGCGACCCCGCGACGGCGCGGCACTCTTTCCTTATTACAGCAGCCTGCGGCCGGCGGTGGGCCGCGAGCTGTAAACCTCGGCTGTCCTTCGCTAATTGCAGCGGCTCGCTCGCTACAACAGACCTCCCGACCCGGGCGCGGCGCACCTCACACCGCGCCAGGTCGCGGGGCGGCTAACGGCCTGGGCCCCTTCTAGCGCTACGTGTGTGTCGGGAACGAAATAAGATTAAGGACGAAGATGGAGGAGTAGAAGCAAATAAGCAGTGTCCTTTACAATGGAAACATCTCGGTAATACGATTGATGGATTTACGGAAACAACAGAAAATGTACAAGGGGGGACCCAAAAGTAATCGGAATCGTAATGCTGCAAAACGTGTACTTGTGGTAGCAGGTTGCGCCGTCAGAGGGTTGTAGTAGGAGCTCTGCTGAGTCATTCTGCCACGCGGCGTCATCCAACAGTGAGAAGTGTGGTTTATTTGACAGTTCTTTGAGTGTGCGTACAGTGCAGACGTGACACGAGGAAATGGCTAGCTCTTACCAACAACGTGCGGCAGTGAAATTTTGTTTCTTGCTTGGCAAGAACGCAGCAGAAACTGTTGCGATGATTCAGACAGCCTACAAAGACCATGCTCTTAGTAAAACGCAAGTGTACGAATGGTTTTCTCGGTTTAAAATGGGAGAAATGGTGGTTGAAGATCAGCCCCGCTCCGGTCGACCTTCAACTGCTCGAAGCGAAGACAACATCGACAAAATCCGTGATCTCATCAGTGAAGATCGGCGCAGGACAATCGACCAATTCGAGAACTTGTCCAGGTTGTCCTGGAGCTCAATTCAGCGCATCTTGACCATCGATTTGGGGATGCCAAGAGTGGTAGCAAAATTCGTGCCGAAGCTTCTTGCCGGTGATCAAAGGGATCGTCCCGTTCAAGCCTGTCTCGAAACGAAAGACGCATTCAAAAATGATCCACATTTTTTTCAACAAAATCATTACACATGATGAATTACGGTGCTATGCTATGGGTACGATACAGAGAGTAAACATTAGTCATCACAATGGAAGTCACCTGACTCACCTCGACCAAAAAAAAAAAAAAAAAAAAAAAAGGTTAGCACACTGGACTCGCATTCGGGAGGACGACGGTTCAATCCCGCGTCCGGCCATCCTGATTTATGTTTTCCGTGATTTCCCTAAATCGCTTCAGGCAAATGCCGGGATGGTTCCTTAAAAAGGGCACGGCCGATTTCCTTCCCCATCCTTCCCTAATCCGAGCTTGTGCTCTGTCTCTAATGACTTCGTTGTCGACGGGACGTTAAACAGTAATCTCCTCCTCCTAGACCAAAATAAGCTCGACATGTGAAATCGAATGTGAGAACGATGTTGATCTGTTTTTTTGACGTCAAAGAGATCTTACACTCTGAATTTGTCCCTGAAAACCAGAGAGTAAACCAACAATTCTATTCGGAGGTTATGAAATGGCTTCGCAGAAGTTTGTCGCGAAAACATCCGACTTCGTGGGATTCCGGCGTGTGGTTTCTGCATCACGACAACGATCCCGCGCACACAGCTCTCAGCGTTCGCCAGTTTTTGGCCTCAGCGAAGACGACTACCTTGACCCACGCGCAATATTCGCCGGATTTAGCACCCTCGGACTTCTCCCTATTCCCGAGGATGAAAAGAGACTTGAGAGGGAAGCGTTTTGCGGCTGTGGAAGACGTAAAACGCAATGTCATTAAAGTGCTAGCAGGTATCAAAGAGGACGAATTTAAAAGGTGCTTCGAACACTGGAATGAACGTTTGGACAAGTGTATTAACGCTAATGGAGAGTACTTCGAAGGAGATTAAGGTTGTATTTGAAAACAATATAGTATATGCTTTCTATAAAGAAAACTAATGACAAATGGATATTCAGACAGGTACCGACGGAAAATTGTAAACTTTAGCAGCCAACGACGCGTGTGTGACGCTGCAGCGGAAATCCACCCGCACCTGGCAAGCATAGTAACCAAGGGAGATGTCGATACTAAGGCGTATTTCAATCCGTGTACTCGGCTGGACAGTAACTATGCCTCAAAGCGGGCCCGAGAGGAAGACAGTCCGTGGCGCGTACGACACAGCACGTGACACTGCAGGTCTTACGAGTGCCAGCAGCCGTCTCCAGTGTAGGGAGCCAGTAACTATTTCGAAATTAGAATTATATTAACAGGGACAGGTGAAAATGTGTACCCCGACCGGGACTCGAACCCGGGATCTATTGCTTACATAGCAGACGCTCTATCCATCTGAGCCACCGAGGGCACAGAGGATAGCACAACTGCAGGGCCTATCTCGCGCATGCTTTCCCGCGAGACCCATATTCTCACATTGTATGTCCATATACAACATTTGTAGCGTCCCACCCCAACACACTCATTACTGGTGGACAACATTCTTGCAAAGTCGCGTACGAGTTCGGGGAATACGTGTGCATCCGCACAGAAGAAGAAGGTCATGCTCGGTGTTGCCAGCTGAAAAATAGTTCAAACGGCTCTGAGCACTATGGAACTTAACATCTGAGGTCATCAGTCCCCTAGAACAACTACTTATACCTAACTAAGCTAAGGACATCACACACATCCATCCCCGAGGGAGGATTCGAACATGCGACCGTAGCGGTCGCGCGGTTCCAGACTGGAACGCCTAGAACCGCTCGGCCACACCGGCCGGCTGCCAGCTGAAGGTATCAATATAATTCTAATTTCGTTCTAGACAGCTGCAGGTCATCAATGGTGTCTGTTCTTTCGGACATGTCCGCAAGAACAGACAACATATCCATGTAAGTATATAGTTCTGGCAATACCGGCCATGACCTTCTTCTTCTGTGCGGATGCACACACATTCTCCGAACTCTTACGGGACTTGGTAAGAATGTCTTCCATGAGTAATGAGTGTGTTGGGGTGGGACACTACGAATGTAGTGTGTGGACAGACAAGGTGATGGTTTAAATGGCTCTGAGCACTATGCGACTTAACTTCTAAGGTCATCAGTCGCCTAGAACTTAGAACTAATTAAACCTAACTAACCAAAGGACATCACACACATCCATGCCCAAGGCAGGATTCGAACCTGCGACCGCAGCGGTCACGCGGTTCCAGACTGAAGCGCCTTTAACCGCACGGCCACACCGGCCGGCACAAACAAGGTGAGAATGTGGGTCTCGCGGGAGGCGTGATCGAGATAGTCCCTGCAGTCGCACTATCCTCTGTGCCCTCAGTGGCTCAGATGGATAGAGCGTCTGCCATGTAAGCAGGGGATCCCGGGTTCGAGTTCCGGTCGGGGCACACATTTTCACCTGTCCCCATTGATGTATATCAACGCCCGTCGGCAGCTGACGGTATTAATATAATTCTAATTTCGTTCTAGGTGGCTGCATCTCATCAATAGTGTCTGTTCTTTCGGACAACATACCCATGAAGTAATTATTTCAGACAAGAATGAATAATTCTTGACTGCTTGTTTAAATGCACGCAAGTTGTCGACAGCTCACGACAAAGTTAAGCCCTTTAAAGGATATCTTACCAACTAAATACTGATTTCTCTTCGACTCTGCACGGAGCCGAGCGTTCGCGAAGTGTGGCGGACAAGTCGACTAGCGGCGCGTCGCAAGTTCGTTGCAGGGCCCGCATATCTCGTTGGCCTCGGTCCCACAGACGGGCGCGTTAAAAATATGTGCAGGTCTCGGTATTTGTGAGAGAACGCAGTTGAGCTCAAAGAAGCCGGGAGGAGTAATCGGCGACCGCTCGACATTTCAATAGGAGCGATGGCACTTTCCGTCAATGTTGGCAGGAATGGGTGGACCATGCCCGAACATAGTATCAAGAAGCAAACGTTAGACGTAGGAGATGTCAGAATCCAAGGATAGAGCAATCGTTAGAGAGGTACTCAAAGCGCGCGCATTCATCATTGTCATTAATCCGACATGCAGCTAGTTCAAATGGTTCAAATGGCTCTGAGCACTATGAGACTTAACATCTGAGGTCATCAGTCCACTAGACTTAGAACTACTTAAACCTAACTGACCTAAGGACATCACACACATCCATGCCCGAGGCAGGATTCGAACCTGTGACCGTAGCAGCCGCGTGGTTCCGGACTGTAGCAGCTAGAACTCCTCGGCCACAGAGGCTGGTCTATGCAGCTGGTGCTTCAGTGATCACAAGGACCATCAACAGACGGCTCGCAGAAAGCGGGCTGTACTTACGGTGCCATTGCGCCGAGTAATGTTGACCTGTTAAAGGATGGTGTGTGCAACACTGGCCCGGTTTCAAATAGTGCAGTTCATGACCTAAATTCGTGGCTTGTAGAAAATAAACTAACGCTAAATCACAGCAAGACTCAGTTTTTACAGTTTCTAACACACAATTCAACAAAACGTGACGTTTTAATTTCACAGAATGGGCCTATGATTAGTGAAGCTGAACACTTCAGATTCCTAGGTGTTCAGATAGATAGTAAACTGTCGTGGAAAGCCTACATTCAGGATCTTGTCCAAAGACTTAATGCTGCCAATTTACTATTCGAACGACATCTGAAGTGAGTGATAGTTCGACACGAAAATTAGTCTACTTTGCTTATTTTCATTCGCTTATGTGCTATGTTATTATATTGTCGTGTAACTCTTCCCATTCTTAACGGATATTTCTGGCTCAGGAACTGGCAGTTCGGGCAATAAGTGGTGAAGTTCACAAACGTCTTGTCGACCCCTGTTCACGAGTGTGGATGTTTTGACACTGACCTCTCAATATATACATATTCCTTACTGTCATTTCTTGTTAACAATATTAGCTTATTCCCAAGAATAAGCACCTTTAACTCGGTTAATACTCGGCAGAAATCAAACCTGCATTTGGATTGGACTTACGCAACTCTTGTGCAGAAAGGTGTGCAGTATACTGCTGCATCCATTTTCAGTAAGCTATCGCTCGAATTAAAAAATCATAGCAGTAATCCACGCGCTTTCAAATCGAAACTGAAGAGTTTCCTCATGGGTCACTCCTTCTATTCTATCGAGGAGTTACTTGAAAAGTTAAGCTGATTCTTGTTGTATTGTTGATCGCGTTTTTTTTTATGGAATGACTTTTTTCGGGTTCCTAACCACTATATTTTTCTCTGTTATTACTTTTATGTTGTAATTTCATGTACTGATATGTTCCATGGCTTTGGAGATTTGCTCCTCAATTTGATCCTACGGTACCTGACGTGTAAACAAATAACAAAACCAACGGTTTCCTTTGCAGTGGCGTTGGGCACATTGGCCCTGGAATCTCACTGACTGGAGTAGAATTGTTTGACGAGTCCCTCTTCGAACTGAGCACCGACGACCAGCGAGGACGTGCTTGGCGACGCCCTAGACAGCGGTGGGATACCAAGCTGACTCTCGCCCGCCATACAGCCCGACAAACAGGAGTGATGGTCTAGGAAGCCATTTCTTTTCATAGCACGACGTCTTTTCTTACCATCCGTGGCACAGTTACATCACAGCGGTACGTCAACGATATTCTACGCTCCGTTTTGTTGCCCTTCATGACAACCCATCCTGATCTCACGTTTCAGCTAGATAATGCCCGCCGAACACGGCGAGGATTTCTACTGCTTGTCTTCGCGCTTACTAAACCCTACCTTGACCTTCAAGGTCGCTTGATGTCTCCACGAAAGAGAATATTTGGAGAATTTTGGCGGGGCCCTCCAGCCAGTTTTGGATTTTGACGATCTAACGTCCTAACTGGATATAATTTGGCACGAGTACCTCAGGAGAAGGACTTCTAACAACTCTGTCAATCAATGCCGAGCCAAATAAATGCTCGCGTAAGGGCCCGAGGTGAATCGACGCGCTGTTGATTTTTCTCTATTTGTGAAGCTCTTTCTCTTGAACAGATCATCCAATTTTCCTGAAATTATGATACTTCTTTTGTCTCCACATGTACTTCATACCTACCGATTTTCGTCACATTTGGATAATCCCATTATTGTGCGTCTTTTTTTTTGTCTTAGTGTGTATTAGTTGCAACAGGTAGTATTGGTTGTTACAGTTTATATGTCCTACCACTCGTCCGTGCACCTAAAGTCGATAAAGTTCCAAGGCTACAAAGTTTTAACAGCCGTGACGTCATCGCTTATCGGACATTTCACATCGCAGGGGCCTACAATAAAGATATGGGTAAATCAGATTACCTGTCGACCATGCCTTTCGTTCTCAGGACCAGGAATCATTGTAAAATAAATGAATCCGAATCTGTTTCATTGTGGGTGAAAGGTGCTGACAATTGTAAAGAGATTAAACTCGTCGGCGATCTCACACATTACTATAGAAACTAGGTTTCACATAACTGTGAAATTACTGAAGATTATTAGATTCATTGCGTCCTGTACCTCCGGCGTTGCCTGTAAATCTCACCATCGTCGGTGCGTGAATGCGCCGCCTGTGGCCCGCTATGTGCGACTGTGTGTACACCGTTGCTGCATCGCCCTCGGACCACGTCTGAACCAGAAATTTGCTGGGCAAAGCCTCTGCCTGGACGTCCTGACCGAAGACTGTCCCAGCTGTGTGCGGACCCACAGTATGCATACTGAGTGTAAAATGCGAAAGGACTCTGCTGCAGACAGGATCTGAACTGTCCTCTCTGCAAGCAGAGCCTGAAGTCTCCGTACTCGCACCAGAATCCGAAGAGACGTGTCGAAATGGCGCAGAGCGGGTCCGCTCTGCAGATGTTTCCTGCAACTTCAACAGTAGTTGCCAACCAAAAAGTAACATTCTTCTCACGCCAATGAAAAAATCAAGCAGACGCCGCTATAATCCCACCGTTGTAGGGGCAATGGAGCACTTCCAATCAAATGTACTGAAACCTCTCTTTCAGAAACGTGCGTCTAAAAAATTTTACGTCGCAATACTCGAGACAGTCTAGATGTCTCGTATTTGGCGTCTTTTCACACTTTTTTCTAGCGTGGGAACATATAAAGAGAATAGGCAAAAAGAAAAAAAAGAAAAATGTGGGGCTAGATGCGGAACAGGTGTCTCAAGAGTGTGACTGTCCTTTCCATGGACTGCCCGCGTCTTTTAGAAAGCTTTTGAGATTGGTATCTCTCCTGGAAAGTATTCTCTTCAGAGTAGCTAAAAAAACTTGCCTCGTTATTTACAAAATCCTCTTTCCGCCTCGGAAACCTTTTTCACTTGTTCCTAGCAGAAAAAAATGCTACAGAGTGCGCCTGGAGGATAGAATACAACGGACGACGACCTCCGGCACTTTTCCTCACCTGCCAGGGGGCAACAATTTCCCTGTTTGCTAAACCGAATGGTTTTTCTGTTGAACTGCCCTGGTTGTTCTGCTGCTGGCACAGCACACAGAAATCGTCTTAGCCCATACCCAGTATATGAAATGGAATATCTACAAATCTCAACATTGAACAAAAGGAATAAATTACTCGTGCCATCACTGTCGTTGTACTGCAACTGCAAATAAAAGTGTATTTCTGCAGTCTCTCCGATCTGAACTGATTTAAATTAAAATGTGTTTAATTTGGGTATCAGACTGACACCAATTTGCATATAAAGATGTCGCTAATGCACATAATGATGTATTGTACAATGAGAAGAGACGAAGCCCACTTCTTCAATGCTTTCCCATCAATAAAACTTCCTTACGGTTTGCGTTCACAACAGTGGTTCACAGAGACGCATCCTAGCTTCTATATAGGCGCGACGTCGTATTACTGTATCCCTTTGAATGACTGTCCTACAAGCAGTGGCGTAGGCTGTGGTAGTTTTTGCCTGGTCCTATTACCCAAGTAAAGTTTGACGCCGGTACTTCATTCTTTGTCACGTAGTTGTCGTTGTCCACGTTAAAGCAAAAGCAAGTCGAGGGTAATGGAATGTAGTCGAATTATGTCGGGTGATCCTGAGACAATTAGATTAGATAATGAGACACTTAAAGTAGTAAATGTGTTCTGCTATTTGGGAAGCAAAATAACTGATGATGATCGAAGTAGAGAAGATATAAAATGTAGACTGGCAATGGCAAGGAAAGTGTTTCTGAAGAAGAGATTTAAGCATCAGGAAGTCGTTTCTGAAAGTATTTGTGTGTTGTGTCGTCTTGTATGGAAGTGAAAAGATGGACGATAAATACACTCCTGGAAATTGAAATAAGAACACCGTGAATTCATTGTCCCAGGAAGGGGAAACTTTATTGACACATTCCTGGGGTCAGATACGTCACATGATCACACTGACAGAACCACAGGCACATAGACACAGGCAACAGAGCATGCACAATGTCGGCACTAGTACAGTGTATATCCACCTTTCGCAGCAATGCAGGATGCTATTCTCCCATGGAGACGATCGTAGAGATGCTGGATGTAGTCCTGTGGAACGGCTTGCCATGCCATTTCCACCTGGCGCCTCAGTTGGACCAGCGTTCGTGCTGGACGTGCAGACCGCGTGAGACGACGCTTCATCCAGTCCCAAACATGCTCAATGGGGGACAGATCCGGAGATCTTGCTGGCCAGGGTAGTTGACTTACACCTTCTAGAGCACGTTGGGTGGCACGGGATACATGCGGACGTGCATTGTCCTGTTGGAACAGCAAGTTCCCTTGCCTGTCTAGGAATGGTAGAACGATGGGTTCGATGACGGTTTGGATGTACCGTGCACTATTCAGTGTCCCCTCGACGATCACCAGTGGTGTACGGCCAGTGTAGGAGATCGCTCCCCACACCATGATGCCGGGTGTTGGCCCTGTGTGCCTCGGTCGTATGCAGTCCTGATTGTGGCGCTCACCTGCACGGCGCCAAACACGCATACGACCATCATTGGCACCAAGGCAGAAGCGACTCTCATCGCTGAAGACGACACGTCTCCATTCGTCCCTCCATTCACGCCTGTCGCGACACCACTGGAGGCGGGCTGCACGATGTTGGGGCGTGAGCGGAAGACGGCCTAACGGTGTGCGGGACCGTAGCCCAGCTTCATGGAGACGGTTGCGAATGGTCCTCGCCGATACCCCAGGAGCAACAGTGTCCCTAATTTGCTGGGAAGTGGCGGTGCGGTCCCCTACGGCACTGCGTAGGATCCTACGGTCTTGGCGTGCATCCGTGCGTCGCTGCGGTCCGGTCCCAGGTTGACGGGCACGTGCACCTTCTGCCGACCACTGGCGACAACATCGATGTACTGTGGAGACCTCACGCCCCACGTGTTGAGCAATTCGGCGGTACGTCCACCCGGCCTCCCGCATGCCCACTACACGCCCTCGCTCAAAGTCCGTCAACTGCACATACGGTTCACGTCCACGCTGTCGCGGCATGCTACCAGTGTTAAAGACTGCGATGGAGCTCCGTATGCCACGGCAAACTGGCTGACACTGACGGCGGCGGTGCACAAATGCTGTGCAGCTAGCGCCATTCGACGGCCAACACCGCGGTTCCTGGTGTGTCCGCTGTGCCGTGCGTGTGATCATTGCTTGTACAGCCCTCTCGCAGTGTCCGGAGCAAGTATGGTGGGTCTGACACACCGGTGTCAATGTGTTCTTTTTTCCATTTCCAGGAGTGTAGTATTATTCTTCATGCAAGAAGGAGAAATGTCTGTCATTTCCTGTCGGAATTCAACGACGGTAAAATAATGGCTTACTGAGACAGGGATATTGCCACTCGCATTGGTCGGAATTCCGCGACCACCATACGAATAAGAAATGTGTTCTGTACGGCCATACTCAAAGCCATGCCGGGGCTTAATGACACTCGATTAACACCCGACAGGATAGACATCATGTTCGCTCCGCTATCCAGGATCGTACAACAACGACATGTGCCTTGAGTTATAAAACTGACATTTTTTAGGAAGAAATGTCCACACTAACAGTGCAGTGACGTCAGCACGGTGATGATCGTTGCGTCTTTCCACGGCGGGCAGCAGAGAGAAGTGCTCCCAGTGCAAACATCGAGCACAGGAGTGGCCCGCCGTCAGCTTCTAGACGACTTCCGGTTCTGCGGAGAGCGTCAGGATGGACACATCCACGTGTGGAAGTCCTGAGGAGAACGAACGTTGCCAGATGGCATTCGTCCCTTACACGTAGGCCCACAACCTGGTGTGATGGCATCGAGTGCCAGTGAGTACAGAAGACATCATTTCTGGCTCCGATAGCCGGTAAACTGGACATCAGGCTGCACGTGTCTGACTTATTAAGACAGGAACCTTACCTCCAAAGTCTCTGTGACGTTATCTTTCAAGAAGATATGCTCGACCGCATTCTGCCCGCTGTTTCCAAAACTACATCGATACATAAGTTGTTAGAATTTCTCCCTAGCCAGCATGGTCTCCAGATTTCTCTCCCACTGAATTCATCAGCTCATTAGTTGTCAAGATACTGTTATAGAACCACTCGCCAGCTACTATGCTTGACCGCTGCACAGAGTCCCATATGAAGGACATTGAAATAGGCATCCCTGACGCTAAGAAGCATCTGAAAGAGTTGGGAACAACTAACGAGTAAGTCACCAGATACAGATGGAATCCAGTTTCGCAGAAAGCAGTCTACAGCACTAGTCCCTTTGTTAGCTTGCATTTATCGCGAATTCTCTCCGAGCGCTAGGTCCTATGTGACTGGCAAAAAGCGTAGGTTACTGCAGTATACAGGATGCCCCAGAGGGAATGGTAAGTATTCAGGGCGATGACAGGAACGATCAATCAAAGTGAAGAAGTCTGGTAAACATGGACCCCAATATTCATACTTTAAGATACATCGTCGATACTATGAAACAAATCTCTTCTACCGCCTATTTTCTTTCCATATTTCAGGAGATTGTGTTATGGAGCAAAGCCAGGAAAAAAGGTCCAGTGAACATGTGCTCCAAAGTGCATACCTTAAGGTCTATGGGCACTTGTTCATCTTCACTGATTTGAAATTCATCTCTTCTACTGAACAGGTTTATGGATGAAGGGTTATCGCTTATCGGTTACAGGTTATGGATTATCGGGCTATCCATGACAGCTTATGGGTAATGGAGTTATGGGTTACATGATATAGACTACATCTTATGGGTTAAGTTTTGGGTTACAAATCATAGGTTATGGGTTACAGTTTAGGTGTTTTGGGGTTTGGATTACGGGTGGTGGGGTACTGGTTATAGGTTATGCGTCACAGGTTACGAATTACAGGTTACAGACTATGGATTACAGGTTATGGGTTAGAGTTTAAGGATTAGAGGTAATGGGTTATTGGTTGTTATGCATTAAGGGTTTCATAATCATCGACCATTTATCATTATCACTGATCACTGACCACCACTTACCATTATCATTGACCACTTACCACCATTGACCACTGATCACCATTCACCACAAATCATCATCACTGACCGCTAACACATATTACAGCAATACTATAACAAGTGCAACAGAAAAATCTAGTAGCTGTCACTCTGTATCCCCCCCCCCACAGAATTTGATATACCCCAGAAGCTAACACCACAGTAACTGACGTATTCAATAGCTGAAAACTACGGCAGACAAATACTTATTTTTATTAGATATATTGTGTTTTCTCTCTCGGAAAAGATAGCTTTAATGAGGCAACAGCATTATAATATACAAGGTGATTGCGTGATGATGCTACAGACTTTCAGGTATGACCAAGAAAACAAATGTATCAATTTCAGGTAAGGGGACCTAGTCCAGAAACGGGCGAGACGAAAGTTATACACACTGATCTTTCTGATACCTCGGGCAGTGGACCGAATCGGAAGTTATAGTTGAAAATCGTTCTGATTCCCCTGCCAGTGGTCCTCTTCCAGTGCAATTTATATGCTATCCATGCTTTGGGACGAGTTAGTAAGGACATTTTTTCTTGTTTTGGCCCATACTATCTGCTCCCACAATGTGGAAAGCAAATACCTTGCAATAAAAGACGTCCACTGTCAGAGGTATCAGAACGAATTTCTCTTATTAATTTCGACTTGGTAGTTCCTGAATCAGGGTCCCTTACATCAAATTGATGCATTTGCCACTTTCCATCATTCCTGAAAGTTGGTAAGCAATAACCCTGCATTTCACAGAAGGAGTACGGTTTACCCTGTGTAATTGTGGAAGATGAAAATGTTTTGCACTCCTGTTAGTAGTAGGCCTTTTGATCTGATTGCTATGCTTAATGCATTCCAAGATGTATGTAAACTGCTTTTTGCTATCTATGTTGATATTCTTTACTCTGCTAATTCTTGGTATACATCGATTGTAACTTAGGTCTACATTAATGCTCTAGATGAATTTAATGTTTTGTCTACAAGAAATCTGTGTGTATTTTAAAACAGTTATACACGCTATTTAGGTGTGGAAAATTGTTCTTGCAAAGTGTGGTAGGAAAATCGGACCTTCGCTTTTAGGTATGTGCTTTGGACGTGAAAGTAAAATTATTAAATCTTAGAGCATTTTAAGCTGTAAGTTAGATCTTCGGCAGTGTTCAAGTGCATATCTTCTGCAATAAATTTTTATGTTTTTAGATGTATTTAATTTGTGATACAAAGATCGAAATACAGTCGTCTACTGACCTATAATTTATTTAAGTAATGCCAATAAGCGAACTGTATATAATTTAATAATACAAGCAATTCAGATGTAGAAATATTTAATTGGAGAACTCAGAGAGCTTGCAAAGTGTGTGAAACATTACACACTGCGAGGAACAATAAAATTTCATTTTATTAGAATTTTCGTAGAGGTTTGTAATTCTACTTACATATTAAGACAAGCATGCAAGCGCTTTTAGTTTTGATACATAGTACGGAAAATTTAGAGGTGGAAATATTTAACTTGAAGGCCGACTGTGCTTACAAAGTTTTCAAGGGCTTACATATTTTGAGAAATAATACAATTTTATTTTTTCGATTTTTTTAGAGGTCTCTTGCATATTACGATATCCATGCAATCTGCGTGTGTTTTAATAAGTAATACAGATAAGTTAGATATGGAAATAGGACTACTTAACTTGAACATCCATTGTGCTTGAAAATGGTATGAAATCTTACATATTTCGAGAAATTATACAATTTAATTGTGGTCGAAGTTTCATAGAGATCTGTAGTAATACTTATGTATTTTGTGTGGTACACTAAGCAGCATGCATGCATGTGTGTATGTGTGTGTGTGTGTGTGTGTGTGTGTGTGTGTGTGTGTGCGTGTTTGTAGTCGATAAAGGATATAACTTTATTAAAGACTTTACTTTTGAGATACTGAATGTAAATTGTTGCATCACATTGTATGCAGGTGCTTGTGCTTTGGTGGTCACATGTGTCTAAGCATAATATAAGTTCAAGTTATGTATTAGACAAAAAATGTAGTTCAAGTACTACATCAGAATCGTCAAAACACTTTCTTCTTTCTATCCTTTCCTACATGGTGATTGACCAGTCTGTCTTTTGACTATATTGTCTGTGTGTGAATGCGTTTTCAAAACATGTATTTTTATTAGGTATTGGTATTGCTTAATAGTTGTTACGAGTGTGACAGAACTCTCCATTATATAAAACAATATGTCCAACTTAACGCTATTCTTTGCATTGTGTAAGCACTCAGATATCGGTAGTAACAATCTGAGGGCGAAACACGGGAGCGCGATTCTAAGCATTGTTGTGAGACGAGGTCTGTCTGCGAGAGAGGAGGTGGTAGTGTCGGTCGAGAGCTCGGAGACAGAAGACGCTGCCCTCACGTCGATGATGGCAGATCTTACCACACTCAAGGCCTGATTTGATTTACATAGCCGGGAGAGATTTAGATGGCTTAACTACGCTTGAAGATGGAATTGAACGTAAAATTCGCAAGCATAGCGCAAAAGCAACTGCATGGTTAGGCTCGTAACTGTTAGTACGAGTTTGCAATAATCCCACGTTTTGCTTGTCGGTTAAAGAATCCTCCTTATCCTCCAAATAATAATAATTCTCCACATCTAAATAGTATGCTGTGGTTACTAAATGTTAAGGCAACTTTGAAATTGATATAATTTGTTAATCTCGCACTCAGACATTATTGACACATTTGCCATTGGTCATTGTCATTATTAACATATTTTCATGATAATTCTGAACTTCTTAAACATACTTAATTAATGAAGTTCCTTCTTAAAAGTTATTTAGTAGTTAACAGGACCCAAGCAAACTCCTTTTTATTAAATTCATTCTTAGTAACAATAAGCTTTAGCCGCTGCTGCTGCGCATTGCTGTAAATCACATGGAAAAAGGTAGTCGTCTAAAGAGGTGAGTGCAAAACTTAGTGCCAAAACAGAGACACTGACACACCACGACATGTCACGTTCTCTAGTCCAGTAAATTCCGTTGCACAAGTCAGATTCTGTTTCAGTTGAAAATTCTTGTCCAAAAACGCAGTCAGATTGCTTAGTTATTCATTGTTACAGGTTCATTTGTTCCTGTAGTTTTTAATATTCAAATACGCAGTCAGATGTTAGTTTTAAGTTTTTCATGTAACGATCTGTTGACGGCTTAAATGACAGTGAAACTGACACTCATACAAGACACACACAGTGTTATTCAGGTTAGATTTAGCCGCTGCTGTTGCATATATGTTGTATATACGTTACATAGTCGACTATTGTAAATACGTTCTATAAAAGGTTAGGTACACTTGGCACCATAGTTCCGATTGGTAAATTGCAGCCTTCTCAAAAGTTGTTATTGCACATAATTTGTAGCAGGCCTGAGTATTTTGTAATAAAAGCCGGCCGCGGTGGTCTCGCGGTTCTAGGCGCGCAGTCCGGAACCGCGCGACTGCTACGGTCGCAGGTTCGAATCCTGCCTCGGGCATGGATGTGTGTGATGTCCTTAGGTTAGTTAGGTTTAAGTAGTTCTAAGTTCTAGGGGACTGATGACCACGGCTGTTGAGTCCCATAGTGCTCAGAGCCATTTGAACCTTTTTTTTGTAATAAAAACAGTAATTGTCAATTAATAACATAGATTAAATTTTTCTAGTGCAGATCACGATGCATTTTCTGTATTCTCCTAAAACGGTGATTGAGAACAATTTAAATGTGGGAATATTTAATATGAGGGCGTATTGTGAGTGCATCAAGACCGGTTCTAATTGATTACATTCATCGCGTAAATTCGACTGTCTCTTTGGTTAGACGCCCCGCGCGGGGTAGCTGTGCGGTCTCAGGTGCCTTGTCACGGTTCGCGCGGCTGCCCCCTCCGAGGTTGAGTCCTCCCTCGGACATGGGTGTGTGTGTTGTCCTTAGCATAAGTTAGTTTAAATTAGATTAAGTAGTGTGTAAGCTTAGGACCGATGACTTCAGCTGTTTGGTCCCATAGGACTTACCACAAATTTCCAATTTGCTTTCATGCTTGTCTGCTTAGCGTAGTATTTGAGCTGACAATTTTTTTTTTCTTTTTGTTATAAGAGTAGTCAGTTTAGTTTTACGACAGCGAGTTCTTACAGCTAATCTCAACTGTTGGTTTATCATGTTATTTGTAATAATTTACTAATGAAAGTAGCACTTTAGATTTGAAAATCAAGTTTAGGTACTAATTTGGCGAACATGTGTCTATGTAGAAAATAACATTGAGATACTTGACAGACACATTGCCTTGTTTTGTATTTCTGTCGTATTTTTGCAGTCATTTTACACTTGGAATGAACATTGTGACACAAGCGTGGTACTCAGACTGAACACTGAAGGTTTTACAAATCTAACCAGCTGTTGATAAAGGCTAGCAACAGGAGCTTAAACCAATAGTTGATTTTAATTTCTAGTTTTTGAGTTTTTGGAGTTATATTTAAAGTAAAACTCATGTTTGACAACTACAAATTACAAATTCATTAATTACACTGCATAGGCAAATGATGCTTTTTAACGATTTATGGAGAGTATGTTGCATACTTGTTGCAATTATCGTAGGGAATGATATATAACTTTCTATAAAATTTGCCAATGTGACCAGAGGGCCACTCCATAAACTATTTTTGAATTGAATAATGAAAATATATTGAAAATACTATCGCTGTTTAATAAAAGTCAGATACATTTTTATGTGTGTGACATATTGTAGGTCGTATGGATACGTTTTATCACAGCCTCCATGGGGCTAGATTTTAATTTCTTTCATTTGCATGGTGGTTAAAGTACTAGGATAAAATTGGATGTCCAAGAACGAAGTGCTCAGATTAAATGGAGCGTAAGACAGAGATGCAGCTCTGGCCACTAATGTTCAATCTATACATCGAAGCATCAATGAGGAAAATGAAAGGAAGCTCCAAGGGTGGAATTAAAATTTAGGGAGAAAGGATATCGATAATAACACTCGTTGACGACATTAATATCCTGAATGAAAGTGAAATAGAATTACAGGATCTCTTGAATGGAATGAACAGTACGATACGGACAGAGTATGGATGGAATGTAAATGGCAAAAGACAAAAGTACTGAGACGCAGTAGAAATAAGAGCAGCGAGAAACTTTACTTCAGAATCGGTAACCATGAAGTACATAAGGAATTCTGCTACCTTGGAAGCAAAATAACCCATAACAGACAAAGCATGGAGGACATAGAAAGCAAACTAGCACAGGCAAGAGTTGTCTGCTTGTACTGGGAATGTACGTTTGGAGCGCAGCATTGTATGGTAGTGAATCATGGACTATGGGGAATCTGGAATAGCAGAGAATCGAAGCTACAGAAGAATGTTGAAAATTATATGGACTAATGAGATAAGGAATTAGGATATCCTTTGTAGAATCTGTGAAGAAAGGAACATATGGAAAACACTGACAAGAAGAAGGCACAGGATGACAGGAAATGAGTTAATCAAAGGTTCAAATGGCTCTGAGCACTATGGGACTCAACTGCTGAGGTCATTAATCCCCTAGAACTTAGAACTAGTTAAACCTAACTAACGTAAGGACATCACAAACATCTATGCCCGAGGCAGGATTCGAACCTGCGACCGTAGCGGTCTTGCGGTTCCAGACTGCAGCGCCTTTAACCGCACGGCCACTTCGGCCGGCAAATGAGTTAATCGATCAACAGCGAACTTAAAACGAATGTCTTACGACGTCCGCCTCGAGCCGATGCAACAAACAAAATTAGATTAAAAAAAAAAAGATGGATAGAGCGTCTGCTGTGTAAGCAGGAGATCCCGGGTTCGAGTCCCGGTCGGGACACACATTTTCATCTGTCCCCGTTGACGTATGTCAACGCCTGTAAGCAGCTAAGGGTGTTCATTTCATTGTAATAAATTCGGAGTGCTGATTACTTTTTTACATCACCATTGTCCTAACTTGCAAAAGTTTAATCTTCAAGAATGGTTTATGATACACATCTATAAAAATTTTGATTATCGCAGAATAACACCTAGGCCTCTTTGCATCCGAGCTTGGAATCATCACTACCTAGATTTTCGACGATTAAGCCATGAGTTCACAACGAGACCAGCGTGGGAAACACGAAAAGATGAGTGCCTAGTTTATCCATTATTTCAAGAAATGACTTTATTAACTGTGCTCTAATGACACCTGACACATAATATAACTTTGTTGTTGCCCGAAAATGCAATATTTAGCAGCGTGAGCAACACTACAATCATAATTAATTTTTCACCTTTGTTGTGGTAGGGTTGTTAGACCAGTTACACATGGAGCATTCAGAAGCACGACCGGAGACTTAAAGACTGACTTGTAACACGCAGGAACTGAAACAGTAATAAACATCCTGTGATGAATCGATATAAGCGTTACGAGTACAGAACTGTACTTAAAGCTATAACGCTGAACTCTTGCCTGCTAACATAGGCGAGTACGGAGGGCTCCGTGTACGTGACGCAGCGCTATCATCTGCGGGTATTACAGCCAACAGAGCGATAGAGACGGATGACCGCTCGGACTTCCTCGCTCGCACGTCCCGCTGCCCTGTGATTGGCCCCTCAACCACGAGCGGAGCCTCTCAATCACGCGGTGACGTGGGCGCATTACCATTCGCTTCGTTATCTCGGCCTGCCCAAGCGTAAGCGCCGGCAATATACATACGGAGTTCGCTAATAACCCGCGTTAACGACCGAACCTCGACTGCGCTCGTTAACGGGCTCGCGTGCTTTAGTTTTTGTGCGCTTACGACTAGAGACGTCTGCTTTAAATTTCATAGGTCATTCACAACGGCGTGCCTAGTGATACTATCTCGACGGAACATAAAATCAATCTACCGTCTGGCTGTCTTCTGCACTGTCACATAAAAAAACCTGATGTGCTCTCAAGCATTACGAAAGTATCTAAGTAAGCAAGCGAACGGCATAAAACTACACTCAAAACTGACAACAGCCCAACACGTAAATATGTTGAAATTTCATATCTCGCTTTAATCTCTAATAAACTAAGTAATTTATTCAAAAACACAGATGTAGAAATCAGTTTCAGCGTCAACGTTAACCTAAGTACGAAGCTTGTAACCCAAGGATTATTCGTGGACAGATACAGCATTTGGCGTAGCCTCCCAGACTACCCTTCCTAGTACTAGAAGACGAAGAAATAGAGTGAAATACAAGCAGTTCAGAAAATTCGATTACAAGTACCAGGCATTGGCCTAACAATTGCATAATTGAAAAGTTCACTAATTAAACTGATTAATTTGAAAATCAATAACAATTTCCCCGACCAATAAGCACCACTGACGTCATGCCTGCATGGCGGACTGTCGGGTGGAGGGGGCTAAATATTTTTCCCGTTGGCCATTCAGTTACTATTAAAATCGATCAAGATGGCAAGTTTTCTTAAAGTTGTAGCAGTTACTTTCAGACTTGACCAGGGAGTACGTCAGTACTTAGAGACTCAAACTGTCTACAAGTTCGAGGATTGGCGCCTGCACAGGCCCTGTAACCTAAACTTCAACCACTACGGTCGCAGGTTCGAATCCTGCCTACGGCATGGATGTGTGTGATATCCTTAGGTTAGTTAGGTTTAAGTAGTTCTAAGTTCTAGGGGGCTGATGACCTCACATGTTAAGTCCCCTAGTGCTCAGAGCCATTTGAACCATTTGGAGAGTTCTCCCTGTTATGAAATGCTAAATTTGGTAATGAGATTTTTGCTCTCTTGTTCATGTATTCACTTGTGTTGGGTGTGTTAAATATTCTCAAGGACCTAAAAAAGACTGTTTAGTTCGGTTAAATATTTTCGTGTCTAGACGCTTACCGCTCAACCTAAATCAGCGCTCCATACCAATTGCACTTGTTAATGAGTAGGTTATGACGGCAATTCAAATTTTGAAATTCGATTAATAATGGTTCGGAATAATGAAACTCATACTTTACTTGCCCCTAGAAACCGTTAGATAAGCAACCTGCTATTGGGATCTGGTGATAATTTTAGCAGTTCATTAATAGTCTATAAACAGATAACAGTTTAAAGAGAAATGTTGTACATTCAGTAGAGATTGCCGGCGATTGGTTTTCCAATTCATGGGTTTACAAACCTGTAATAACTGTCCGTCATATTATATTGGTCAAATAGGCAGAGCTGTGAAAACAAGATATAAAGAACACCTATTAGGTAAAAAAGGAGCGAATATACACATCTCTACTTTTGCTGAACACCTGCTGATAGCCAGTTATACGCCTAAACATTTAGAAGACACTGTTATCCTACACAAAGAAGTCAAAGGGCGTAGATTAGATCTGTGGGAAGAGTTACAAATTTTCAAACATCTTGAGCCCAAGGACGGTAAAATGCTGAACGACCAGTTGAACCTTGCTTGTAGACAATTTTTCGAAGGCTTTAAACCTGTACTGTTTATGGTATAACATTAATGCTAGTAACCTTGGTGGTTTATTTCCTCAGGAAGCTATGATGCGCCTTCAATGCTTGAAGCTCACTACTCCTTATGTAATGGTGGTTTTCTCACGATGTATGTTTGCTACAACATGGGCCCTCATGTCATTTTTTTCTGGCTCTAAAAATTTTGGTTTTCCCTGCGAATGTGTATTAATAGGGTTGTGTACCAGTGTTCTTTCTTGACAAGAGCCATTATTGTCACTTTTAAAGTTCTGACATATATACCGTTTGTGGGCTTCATTAATACAGTAATGTAATTTTTTTATATTTTGGCTGTATATGCCAGTGGGCGTAATTTTCTCGGCGTAAGCGCCACCTGCTTTTTTGATGTATAACTTCATTATTTGTACCAATGCTCCCATACTGTTATAACGGGAGTGTTAATTGCCTTCATTTTTTATTGTTACTTTACCTAAGGACGTTATTAATACTGATAATTTACACGTTGCCTTTGTACGCCAATTGGCACATGTTTCTCGCCACGAGCACCACCTGCCCTGTTTTCAGAGTAACTACGCTCGCCGATTACACTCAGTCGGTTGTGAGCTCTGCAAGATCCATGTACTATTATATATTTACGTGACAAACCCTAATTCTAGGGCTATATTTCAGTTTTGACAAATGGATCTATGCCGACATTTGTAAAAACGGCGATGGTACGTTAGTCCTTACTAATGTAAAATTGTTAAGTACCAGTCGTCGTTATCATATTTCTGTAATGCAAGAGTTCTCTAATTTGTGTTAAAATTTATTTTTGGCTTAAATTTCATACTTTTCTAATGTAAGCTATGATGTTCATTGTCCTTAGGCTACCTTCTGAAGAAGACAAGTTTATATTTGTCGAAACTTAGGTGAAGAATTCTTTATCCATTGCAAATGGTCGGCTGGTTATAACTTTATTGCGTGGAACCGTTGCTGTTGTGCAGCTATGTTTAGAATAGTGAAGTCTATAAATCGTTGCAAATCTTCGTTAGTTCTACGTCTCTAATTACCTCATCGTCAGCAATGTGTTCAGACCTTTATCTGCAAGTGCAACACGTTACTGATACAGGAGTGGCTGAAGAACATACCTCACGCTTGCCGCGCTGACAGTGTAGCAGGAACCGACGCGGTTCTTTAAGCGCGCATGCTGCACGCCGCCACTTGGCAAGAAGCCCGCCTCTGCAGCCGTTGCCTAGCAACGCTATCGGCGTCGCCTTCCCCTCCACTGTCCACTGGAAGCGGACCTATGATTTATCTCCTGCCGCCACGTAAGCAAATGGCGGACAGCGGGCCGTTTAAATCATGCGGCACGCCGCGATTCCGGGTTCAGCCGACCTCCGCCGCTGCAGCTGCAGCTGCAGCTGCGCCTGCATGTGGACGCTCGCGGCTCGTTTGCACTACAATAGCGACACCTCAGAAGGATAATTGCGTTTCCACTGCGGGGGCAGCAGGGGGTTAAGAATATGACCTGCCAGGCAGTACTCCTAGTCCTCAGCGGCACACACATCACTAGAAACTGCTCATACTGCCCTTACCTTACTCGCGTATAATGAAACATAAATACAAGAAAACTAATTTACATTTACAATTCACCTTACCTTCAATTACCTTACAGAGTTAACAAATCGATCATATTTCAGACTTATGTTGACAAGTAAATGAGAATTTTTACCTACTCCATTACAGGAAATACATATTCTGAGACGAGAGAAGTTATTGGATAGTGATATTCACATAGACAGATAGCGGCAGTACCGCGTACACAAGGCCTAAAACGGCAGTGCATTGGTTGAGCTGTCATTTACACCCAGGTGATTCTTCTGAAAAGGTTTCTGACGTGATTGTAGCCGCACGATGGGAATTTGCAGAATTTAGTTCGGAGTTGTAGTTGGAGCTAGACGCTTCGGAAATTCGTAGGAACTTCAATGTTCCGAGATTCACTGCGTCAAGAGTGTGCCGAGAATACCTAATTTCAGGTATTACCTCCAACCACGGGCAACGCAGTGGCCGATGGCCTTCACTTAACGACGGAGCGCAGCGGCGTTTGAGTAGAGTCTCAGTCCTAACAGACAAGCAACGCTGCGTGAAATGACCGCAGAAATCAGTGTGGGAAGTACGACGAACGTTTCCGTTTGGTAACAGACGACCGACGCGAGTGTCTTTGCTAACACCACGCCTCTCCTGGGCTCGTTATCATATCGGTTGGACCACAGACAACTGGAAAACAGTGGCCTGGTCAGATGTTCTCCAATTTCAGTTGGTAAGAGCCGATGGTACGGTTCGAGTGCGACCAGAGAAGTCCTTGACCCAAGTTGTCAACAAGGCACTGAGCGAGCTGTCGGTGTCTCCATAGTGTTGTGGGCTGTGTTTACATGGATTGGACTGGGTCCTCTGGCCCAAATGAGCCCGTCATTGACTAGAAATAGTTATGTTTGGCTACTTGGAGACCATTCGCAGTCATTCATTCATGGACTTCATGTCCTCAAACAACGTTGTCATGTCACCGGTCCACAACTGTTCACGATTGGCTTGAAGGGCTTGAAGAATGTTGGGGACCATTTGAGCGAATGATTTGTTCACCTGTTGAACAGTTGTGGGACATCAGCGAGAGGTCAGTTCGTGCACAAAATCCTGCATCGGCAACAGTTTCGCAATTATGGATTGCCTTAGAGGGAGCATGGCTCAGTACTTCTGCAGGGGACTTCAAACGACTTGTTGAGTCCACGCCATGCGGAGTTGCTGAACTACGTCAGGCAAAAGGAAGTCCGACACGATATCAGGAGGTATGCCATGCCTTTCGTCACCTCAGTATATACTTTCAACTTCCAAATACTTTACTGGATGATTTCAACCTTTTTACCATAGTATACTTCGCACTCAGCTAGCTCTAACAGTCAGTTTCCAATGAAACCGAATGCTTGGTGTCAATCGACAGGAGAAAGAAGCCATAACCAGAGTAGAAACAGCTACAAGAAAAGGGTTTTAGAGTTCTATAAACTCAAGAGCAAGATCTTATCTGCAGAAAAGACGCTCTAAACGTGAAATCAGTCATTCACGACAGCAAACGTGTATTCAGAATTCAAATAGTATTCCAACACCAGAAGCTGACAGTGTGTTGACCATAATTTGACAGTGCGTTTCAGCTACAAGATAGTACTCTTATTTCCGTTAGGCAAAATAACTGAAGTTGGCTCTGTTTGCAGCAGTCAAAATATTCTTCAAATTCATAAATTATTGATGACTGAACTAATCCTTATTGCCTCACAGCCACTCAGCCACTAGAAAACTGATGTAAATTAAGACCCCATAGCTGACACACCTTTTCAGCCTTATGAAATATTACATTATGAACCACCATTAAGTATGATTCAATAACTAGGATGACTATAAATTCCAAATCTGTCAACCACAAGCTATTATTCATATAGGTGCCAAACGGGGGGAGGGGGCATGGAATGCTTTCAACTACCCAATTTCCACTACTTCCCAAATGAGAGTTGCTGTGCTTTCAGCTACCCAGTTTCGGCTAATTGTCACCGTCGTTGGTACAAGACGCAATAGTCCCTGAAATTAAGTGACACAACGTTATTCGCGCATCACACACACACACACACACACACACACACACACACACACTGTCACTCCAATTTCCAAGACAGTAGAGATGTTTAATGTGGTGTAACACTTTCGTAAAACACTAATGCTTCACCTAACCAAGCCTCATTTCAAGGAGGAAGTATATATACAGGGTTATTACAAATGATTGAAGCGATTTCACAGCTCTACAATAACTTTATTATTTGAGATATTTTCACAATGCTTTGCACACACATACAAAAACTCAAAAATTTTGTTTAGGCATTCACAAATGTTCGATATGTGCCCCTTTAGTGATTCGACTGACATCAAGCCGATAAGCAAGTTCCTCCCACACTCGGCGCAGCATGTCCCCATCAATGAGTTCGAAAGCATCGTTGATGCGAGCTCGCAGTTCTGGCACGTTTCTTGGTAGAGGAGGTTTAAACACTGAATCTTTCACATAACCCCACAGAAAGAAATCGCATGGGGTTAAGTCGGGAGAGCGTGGAGGCCATGACATGAATTGCTGATCATGATCTCCGCCACGACCGATCCATCGGTTTTCCAATCTCCTGTTTAAGAAATGCCGAACATCATGATGGAAGTGCGGTGGAGCACCATCCTGTTGAAAGATGAAGTCGGCGCTGTCGGTCTCCAGTTGTGGCATGAGCCAATTTTCCAGCATGTCCAGATACACGTGTCCTGTAACGTTTTTTTCGCAGAAGAAAAAGAGGCCGTAAACTTTAAACCGTGAGATTGCACAAAACAGGTTAACTTTTGGTGAATTGCGAATTTGCTGCACGAATGCGTGAGGATTCTCTACCGCCCAGATTCGCACATTGTGTCTGTTCACTTCACCATTAAGAAAAAATGTTGCTTCGTCACTGAAAACAAGTTTCGCACTGAACGCATCCTCTTCCATGAGCTGTTGCAACCGCGCCGAAAATTCAAAGCGTTTGACTTTGTTATCGGGTGTCAGGGCTTGTAGCAATTGTAAACGGTGAGGCTTCTGCTTTAGCCTTTTCCGTAAGATTTTCCAAACCGTCGGCTGTGGTACGTTTAGCTCCCTGCTTGCTTTATTCGTCGACTTCCGCGGGCTACGCGTGAAACTTGCCCGCACGCGTTCAACCGTTTCTTCGCTCACTGCAGGCCGACCCGTTGCTTTCCCCTTACAAAGGCATCCAGAAGCTTTAAACTGCGCATACCATCGCCGAATGGAGTTAGCAGTTGGTGGATGTTTGTTGAACTTCGTCCTGAAGTGTCGTTGCACTGTTATGACTGACTGATGTGAGTGCATTTCAAGCACGACGTACGCTTTCTCGGCTCCTGTCGCTATTTTGTCTCACTGCGCTCTCGAGCGCTCTGGCGGCAGAAACCTGAAGTGCGGCTTCAGCCGAACAAAACTTTATGAGTTTTTCTACGTGTCTGTAGTGTGTCGTGACCATATGTCAATGAATGGAGCTACAGTGAATTTATGAAATCGCTTCAATCATTTGTAATAGCCCTGTATATATATTCATGTTTGCTGGCCGCGGTGGCCGCGCGGTTCTAGGCGCTCCAGTCCAGAACCGAGCTGCTGCTACGGTCGCAGGTTCGAATCCTGCCTCTGGCATGGATGTGTGTGACCCCTTAGGTTTAAGTAGTTCTAGGTCTAGGGGACTGATGACCTCAGATGTTGAGTCCCATAGTGCTCAGAGCCATTTGAGCCATTTTTGAAGAAGATCTGCTCTACAATGGATAAATATAATCCGATGTTATTGACAGGCTAATACAGCATTTTATTATTTTCGGTCTTAGGCCTACCTGAGGTTATGCTACTGGTGGTACAAACATCGAACTTTCATCACCTGACGTTTTTTATAAGTTGTTTTTAATAATTCTCCAGCTCCGCAAACAACATTTAAGGGGGCTATATTCTAGAAAAATGTAACTGACGTTACTGACAGGCTAAAAGCCTTTTATTGTTTCCCATCTTAAACCACATGAGTTTTTGTTCTAGTGGTGGTGCAAAAAAAGTACTTTCGTCAGCTGACGTGCTTAGAAGTTAGTTAGTAAAATTACACCTCACCAAAAACTATTTTAAGAGAGGAGGAACGTAATGTATCATATTGTACACTAGAAAAGTGTAACTGACTTTGGTATCTGATTTTATATTTGCTTTACTTTGTGAAATTTCTCACGCAGCTTTATGTTTGAATTGGTGTAATTCAATGTTACCATATTGCGGATGGGGCTGATAAGAACTGCGCTACCTCGGCTTTCTCATGTTTCCTTATCACAATCAACTACTAAATAATACCAACAGATAGCGCCAAGATACGATTATAGTACGTTTAGCCGATAACGTCACATTTTCTGACACTTGAGCACAACAAACCTTACTAAAAATGTCTCACTTTGGAGAGATCTTTAATGCGGTATAGCGCTTAAACTATTTCGTAATACTCAAGTATGACTATAGAAACACCCAGTATGACATCTTAGCTTCGTAAACACTTGGATCAATAGCGTTATAGTCGCTCAGTTTCCTTCTCTCAAAGGGCTTCCTCAGTCTCTTGGTTATACGTTGCCAATTCCTCCCCAGTTTCTAGCGGAATTTGTGCACACGAGTAGAGCTAAGGTTACCACTTTAGCAAACGAACTGACGTCAAACATAGCCATTTCATCAGTTTTGAACCCTGCAAATGGCTTCGCTATTGGTAGACTGACAATGTCAAGACCACCACATTTACACTGTAACCAACTTCGCGCCAGTGTCCTCGCTTGAATACCAAAACTCTCTGTAGTGAGGGTATGAGACACTGTAGGACAGGCTGCGTGTTGGCACCGGGTTTCACCCTCTCTCTTTTCTCATCTTCGTCATCATACAGTACAAGCATTACACTCCACTACACACACACACACACACACACACACACACACACACACACACACACAATCCATATAAATATCTCTGGAACAATAACAGCTATTGGAAAACGACTTTCACCGGTACCAATGTAGGGCTGGGGCCCTTGATTGTACATATTTGGAAACAGTCTAAAACGAAAGAATATGTGTTTTTTTCTAAATGGACCTCCTATATTTTTTCTTCAGAAATCCACAGCATGACAAAGCACATACACAATGGCGTTAATTGCATTGCAATATTCCCATTACATCCCGAGATATTGAGACGCGAAGTTGGCGTTTGAAACACCCGACATGCGCTACTAGCCGCACGTCCTGAGGCTCAGGCGTGAATCCCATGCTGCCCGTAATCGCGATGTGATTGACATGCGTAATCACACTTCCATACTTATCAAGAGGTCGGAAACGAATGGGCATCACTTTGAGCATGAGATGTGGTTAGGTTAGGTTAGGTTAGTGTTTAACGTCCCGTAGACAACGAGGTCATTAGAGACGGAGCGCAAGCTCGGGTTAGGGAAGGATTGGGAAGGAAATCGGCCGCGCCCTTTCAAAGAAACCATCCCGGCATTTGCCTGAAACGATTTAGGGAAATCACGGAAAACCTAAATCAGGATGGCTGGAGACGGGATTGAGCCGTCGTCCTCCCGAATGCGAGTCCAGTGTGCTACCACTGCGCCACCATGAGATGTGAACGCTATGTTTAGTATGTAGTGCTGGTATCACAGCGAAAGTTTCTACAAAGGGCCATTTTACCCAGTGATGTTAAGAAACATCTGTTTGCAACAATTTGTCATTTAACGCATTAGATAAACATTACATTGATAGTTAAGTGATAATAAAACTAATTAGTTAAACATGTTTACATTCATATTCTACGTCCTACCTGAACTTCCCAAATCAAAACATTTTTACCTAAACTACGGTAAAGCTTTTAGTCCACTTGCTCGTTTCACTAAAACCATCAACACGAATCTTACTATTACGAGTGAATGATTAATTGTCACTTACGCTAGATCTACAGTAAAGTAAAGTTTTAACTTTGAACGGCATTACCCTTTCAGTAACGGATTAACGATAAGCGAATTTAACTTTGTGACTAACGTTGCGGTACACAGATATGTTACAGAACCGCATCACCCCTAGCCTACGGGATAAATACCTGCTGGAATGTACGACGTTAATGCAGGATGGCAGCAGACCGTATTATTCGTTTCGGACCTCTTGATAAGTATGGAAGTGTGATTACGCACGTCAATCACATCGCGATTACGGGCAGCATGGGGTTCACGCCTCAGCCTCAGGACGTGCGCTAGCAGCGCATGTCGGGTGTTTCAAGCGTCAACTTCGCGTCTTAATATCTCGGGATGTAATGGGAATATCGCGATGCAATCAACGCCATTGTGTATGTGCTTTCTCATGCTATGGATTGCTGAAGAAAAAATATAGGAGATCCATTTAAAAAAACATAAGTTAGTGTTAAAAAACACATATGCTTTCGTTTTAGAATTTTCCAAATACGTACATTCATGGGCCCCAGCCCATGATACCGGTAAAAGTCGTTTTCCAATAGCTGTTATTGTTCCAGAGATATTTTGGGTGGTCAAGATAGCTGGGACACCCTATATATATACACTCCTGGAAATTGAAATAAGAACACCGTGAATTCATTGTTCCAGGAAGGGGAAACTTTATTGACACATTCCTGGGGTCAGATACATCACATGATCACACTGACAGAACCACAGGCACATAGACACAGGCAACAGAGCATGCACAATGTCGGCACTAGTACAGTGTATATCCACCTTTCGCAGCAATGCAGGCTGCTATTCTCCCATGGAGACGATCGTAGAGATGCTGGATGTAGTCCTGTGGAACGGCTTGCCATGCCATTTCCACCTGGCGCCTCAGTTGGACCAGCGTTCGTGCTGGACGTGCAGACCGCGTGAGACGACGCTTCATCCAGTCCCAAACATGCTCAATGGGGGACAGATCCGGAGATCTTGCTGGCCAGGGTAGTTGACTTACACCTTCTAGAGCACGTTGGGTGGCACGGGATACATGCGGACGTGCATTGTCCTGTTGTAACAGCAAGTTCCCTTGCCGGTCTAGGAATGGTAGAACGATGGGTTCGATGACGGTTTGGATGTACCGTGCACTATTCAGTGTCCCCTCGACGATCACCAGTGGTGTACGGCCAGTGTAGGAGATCGCTCCCCACACCATGATGCCGGGTGTTGGCCCTGTGTGCCTCGGTCGTATGCAGTCCTGATTGTGGCGCTCACCTGCACGGCGCCAAACACGCATACGACCATCATTGGCACCAAGGCAGAAGCGACTCTCATCGCTGAAGACGACACGTCTCCATTCGTCCCTCCATTCACGCCTGTCGCGACACCACTGGAGGCGGGCTGCACGATGTTGGGGCGTGAGCGGAAGACGGCCTAACGGTGTGCGGGACCGTAGCCCAGCTTCATGGAGACGGTTGCGAATGGTCCTCGCCGATACCCCAGGAGCAACAGTGTCCCTAATTTGCTGGGAAGTGGCGGTGCGGTCCCCTACGGCACTGCGTAGGATCCTACGGTCTTGGCGTGCATCCGTGCGTCGCTACGGTCCGGTCCCAGGTCGACGGGCACGTGCACCTTCCGCCGACCACTGGCGACAACATCGATGTACTGTGGAGACCTCACGCCCCACGTGTTGAGCAATTCGGCGGTACGTCCACCCGGCCTCCCGCATGCCCACTATACGCCCTCGCTCAAAGTCCGTCAACTCCACATACGGTTCACGTCCACGCTGTCGCGGCATGCTACCAGTGTTAAAGACTGCGATGGAGCTCCGTATGCCACGGCAAACTGGCTGACACTGACGGCGGCGGTGCACAAATGCTGCGCAGCTAGCGCCATTCGACGGCCAACACCGCGGTTCCTGGTGTGTCCGCTGTGCCGTGCGTGTGATCATTGCTTGTACAGCCCTCTCGCAGTGTCCGGAGCAAGTATGGTGGGTCTGACACACCGGTGTCAATGTGTTCTTTTTTCCATTTCCAGGAGTATATATATATATATATATATATATGGACTGTGTGTGTGTGTGTGTGTGTGTGTGTGTGTTTGTGTGAGTGTGTGTGTGGTGTAGAGTGTATTGCTTGTGTTGTATGATGACGAAGATGATAGAAGAGAGAGGGTTATATTGCAAATGTTGTAATGGAGCATGTTGTAAATAAATAAAAAACAGGCATATCCAGATGTTCCAATATACCGTGTTTAAAGTAATTTATAACCCTTCTTTGCACATCTGCAATGCCTTATTCTTTTTCCAATTACAGATTAAATTCTTCTTTTTCACGGTAATTGTTTTCGCATTCTCCATTTTTTTACCTCTTCCATTTCCAATTTTCTTTTGTGTGCACAAAACACACTAACTGTACTTCAAGGAACAATTTCTGTAATAGGGAATGGTTCAAGATAGTTCGATACAATTGCTTCTTTCTTATTAAAACCCATAGAATAACATTATTCTTGGGAACCAAGTGAGGAACTGTTTAATGAACTGAGAAAAACATGGTCCTCCAACTTTGATGTAAGACGTATAACATTGATATTGGGTGTGCAGTTTCATAAACAGGTTGTTCATACTTACTGTACTGTAGCAAATGTCACTGTGTCCACTGTTTTCTGTGAGTACTCAAAGATGTTTTCGCTTACCATTGGTATTAAGAGTAAATGGTGATATTTTGCATTCCACAGTCATTTCCAGACTCGCGACCTTGGCGGAGGTCGCAGACGCATGCTTGTGCGGTGACCCTCAACCAGGGGATACGCCGGTTCGAATCTTGGTGGTAGGAAAAGATTTTCGCTGCCAGTATTTGGGCGGTACTGGAGTAGAGGTGGTGGCGTAAAGTTTCCGATCACCAGACTTTGCTCCAATATCCTGATTTAAATACCAAACCTCTCTGCAGTGTCTCGTGGAATGATGGCATGGGGACATCGAGCTTAGCGGCTTCCTTGACGTTATTCGCAGGAGTAGACCGTGTGCTGGTACCCGGTTCCACCCTCTCTCTCTTCTCTCATCTTCATCATCATACAACACAGTCATTACGTTCCACTTCACACACGCACGCACACACACACACACACACACACACACACACACACACATAGTACACACATGTAGTACTACAAATATTGTAATGGAGCATGTTGTAAATAAATAAAGCAGGCATATCCAGATGTTCCAATATACCGTCATCATCATCATCTTGGACAGTTTCCAGCCACTGGCTGGGTCTGTCGGGAACACAAGCCTCTCCATCGTGTTCTGTCTTTCCACCATTCCCCCTCTTCCACCTTCGTCCAGTTCTCTCCTCTTCTCATCACACATTCTTTCACTCCCTTCACCCATCTATCTCTTGGTCTTCCTCTGGGCCTCTTCCCCTCCAGTTGCAGATCAAACATCCTCTTTGGAATTCTTCCCTCATCCATTCTCTTCATGTGTCCATACCACTGCAGTCTTGATTTTTCTATCCTGTCCTGTACTGGTTCCTCCTTTAGTCTTTCCCTCACATACACATTTCGCAATCTGTCTCGTCTTGTTACACTCAACCTGCTCCTCTGGAACTTCATTTCACTAGCCTGTATTCTACTTTTGTCGCTTTTGTGCATTACCCATGTCTCACTTCCGTATGCCAATATGGGGACAAAGTAGGTTCGGTATATAATTCCCTTGGATTTCTGTGGCACCTCCTTGCTCCAAATAAGCCTCCTAATGCATTTGTAGAACTGCCCTGCTTTTCTGCACCTTTCATTTATTTCCATCGCGTTTCCCCCCTTACTTTCAATCATGCTTCCCAGGTACTTGAAGTTCTCTATCACTTGTAGTTTTTCCCCTCCACAAGTTATATCCACATTTGGTCTATTCTTCTTCCTTGTTGTGACAATTATTTCACTTTTCTTTGCAGAGAAATGCATTCCATATTGTGCTGCCGTTGCCTCCCATACATCTAACTGCTCTTGCACCTCCTTCTCGCAATTTCCCCATAACATCAGGTCATCGGCAAAAAGCACTGCTTTCATTTTATGATCTCCAATTGCATCTCATACTTGCTGTAGGATTTCATCCATAACAATAATAAACAATAAAGGCGAAAGTGCACTTCCCTGTCGCAGCCCATTTTCCAGCTTGAACCATGCAGTACGTTCCCTCCCCACTTTCACACAACTCTCACTTCCCTCATACATTTTTCTGACTTTTCGTGTTATCTCTTCATCTATCCCTTTTGCGTTCAGTACATCCCAGAGCTTGTCCCTATAGATACTGTCATACGCCTTCTCAATATCTAAAAAGGCCATGATTAAGTCCTTCCCGTACTTATAGTGCCTTTCCTGCAGTTGCCTTACCGCAAATATGAGGTCCGTTATTGATCTTCCCGGTCTGAAACCATACTGCTCCTCTTGCAGTCTACTTTCAATACTGCTTCTTATTCTCTTCTCCAGGATCTTTTCATAGATTTTTCCACAGTGGCATAGCAGGGTGATTCCTCTGTAGTTCTCACATCTCCTTTTATCCCCTTTCTTGAAGATCGGGACTATAATTCCTTTCTTCCAATCCTCAGGAATTCTGTTCTCCTTCCACACCACCCTCAGCACTCTGTATAGCCACTGGGTTCCTACTTCTCCTGCTGCTCGTATCATATCCACTGTTACTTCGTCCCAACCTGGTGCCTTGCCCCCTTTCATCCTCTTTATGGCTTCTTCCACTTCATTCCAAGTTAGATCATCAGTTTCCCCACTATTATAATCGTCTGCTGCCTTAGGCTCTCCATCGCTGTTAGTTACCCGCTTGGCGGCATTCAACAGATCTTCAAAGTACTCCTCCCAAATCTTTTTGAGCTCATGCATTTCCTCCACAACTCTTCCATTATTATCCATGATCCTCAGGCACTCGCTTCTGTCATTCCTCTTATTTCTTACCATGGTGTAAAGTACTTTTTTGTTCCCTTCACTGTCCTCTTCTGACATTCTTGTCCATTTTTCCATCCACTTCTTCTTCTCCGCCCTTACTATGGTCTGTGCCGCTTTCTTGCTTTCCTTATATTTTACCCTAGCTTCCTCTGTTCGGGTCTGGAACCATTCTCTGAAGGCTTTGTTCTTTCGAAGTACTGCCTCTTTACATATGTTGTTCCACCATGGAGTTTCCTTACTTCTCCTCTTTGTGCTAGTTCTTCCGCACACAGTCTCAGCTGCCTCAACTAGAGCCCTCTTAAAATCTCCCCATTCTTCTTCCACTGTTCTCTGATCTTCCTTTGGCAGTTTCTTCCTGATCAGTGTCTGGTACTGGGTCCTCCGTTCATCCTCTTTCAGCATCCATGTCTGCAACCTTTTCTCCTGTATATCTGTTGCCCTCCTATCTTTTTTCTCTCTCAGGGTGGCTACCAACAGCCGATGGTCACTGTCTAAGGCCTCAGATGGAATGACCTTAACATCTGTGAGGCTGCTCATCATCTGTCTATCCACTAGTACATAGTCTACTACTGAAGTTTGGAACCAGTCTCCACTGTACCAAGTTATTTTGTGGCTACTTCTCTTCTTGTACCAGGAATTTGCGATCGCCAGCCCATTCCTCTTGCAGAATTCCAGCAACAATTTTCCTTCTCTATTTCGGTACCCCCAGCCCTCTGGTCCCATTATCTCCTCGAATCCTTTCCTGTCTGTGCCAACATGTGCATTGAGGTCCCCTATTATAATCTGATTACCTCCATTTAGCTGCTTTTGCATGTCATCTTCAAATTCCTCCTTCTCCTTTTTTGTACACCCCACCTGTGGGGCATACGCTTGGATGATTTCAATGCTTTTTCCTTTCACTCGTACTCTGGCTTTTATCATTCGATCATTGATACCTTCCACCTCCTTCTGCAGACCCTCTCTGACCACTATTGCCACTCCATTTCTTCCCCTCTCATTCCCTATCCAGTACAGTTTACATCCTTTACTCAGTGGTTTTTCACCAACTCCTCTCCACCTAGTCTCAGCAAGTCCCAAGATGTCCAATTTCCTCCTTTCCATCATTTCTACAATTTCTTCTAACTTCCCAGTTAGAGTCCTTACGTTTAAGGTGCCCAGTCGTAAACCATACCGTGTTTGAAGTAATTTATAATCCTTCTTTGCACATCTACAGTGGCTTGTTTTTTTCCGATTATAGATTACATTCTTCTTTTTCACGGCAATTGTTTTCCCATTCTCCAGTTTACCATGTTTTTCTTTTACCTCTTCCATTTCCAGTTTTCTGTTGTGTGCACATAACACACTAACTGTATTTCAAGGAACGGTTTCTATAATATGGAATGGATCAAGACTGTTCGACACAATTGCTTCTTTTTTGATAAAACCCACAGAGTAACATTATTCTTGGGAACCAAGTGATGAAAATATCTTCCTCCAACTTTCATATAAGATGTATGAAACTGATACCGTCTTAGTGGGAAGTCAGTTTCTACATAGTTTACAGGTAAATAATCAAAATTGTAGAAAATGAAACATACAAGGCGAGGTCACGACGCTGGGATCAGAGATTTACTTCAAACTTTCAGCACCTTTAGTAGACCAATAAAACAACAAAAAGTGGAAGTAGTAAGGTGCACTATTATGGCAATTCCGAGAAAATCACAAGAGAAGTTTCACGCGTCTCTAATGTAACAGATGTATCTGTGTTTCGATACAGGATGTTTGTGTTCATGGTGGTGAAATGGTGCCGGCACCGTAACACCGCGTGTTTGGTCAGAGGGTTACCTGCCTTTTGTAATAAAAAAAATGGGTTAATGACTCAACGACGAACTGAAACGGGTGTCTTGCGTTGTCCGCACCGATCAGATGCAACGAACGAAAACGAACAAAATGAGACTACAAAAATAAAATAAAATAAAATAAAATAAAATAAAAAGTTGTAAGTGTTCAAAATTCGTAAGTTTCACGTGTCTGAGGCGACCTTTCGACTCCCGCTCACACTTACTTATTAATCTATATTTTCTCATCACTGGTCATATTATTTAATTTATAAGACATTTGAGAGGTAATATAATTAGAAAACTACGTGTATTTGGATGAAGTTCTAGTGAATTTCATATTACTTGACTATTTACTATTTTCAGTTAAATTTAATTATTGGAATAAACGTATTTTTAACTATCGACAAGTAAATGAAGAAACGTATAGAGTTTTTATGAAAATGTATGCCTGTCGTGATTTGTGAAATGCCCTATACTTGCAGTCTGGTAAGGTACCGGGAACTACTTTGCCCCTCGAAGCTTCGAGCTGCAGACACAGAGGTAGGCCCCATTTGGCTGTTAACCTGCGTTGCGATGAGACATTGTTAATGTAGCGAGAACGAATAGCGCAGGCGCATTTTTTTTTTTTATATCACAGAATTTACACTCGTACAACAAAACTGAAAGTTTGAGCTAGGGTCGAACCGTCGCCTCGTACACGTTCGTTTTACGAAGTTCGAACGCTTACCATTTTTTTTCTTCTTTTCTTTTTCCTTTTTCTTTCTTCTTTCGTTTTTTCTTTTTCTTCTTTTTACTTCTTTTTCTTTTGTTCTTTTTCTCGATCGCCACAAACTCTGAATTCTGCTACTTACATATAGATACTTCAGTTACATAATAGACACATAAAACGTCTCTTGTGATTTTCTCGGAATTGTCAGAGTAGTGCACCTTACTCATTGCACATTATATTGTTTTAATACCCTAATAAAGGTGTACAACGTTTGAGGTGAATCCGTGATCGCAAAGTCGTAGCCTCCCCTTGATGGTTTATTATCTTTCAAATGGCTCTGAGCACTATGGGTCTTAACATCGGAGGTCATCATTCCACTAGAATTAGAACTACTTAAACATAACTAACCTAAGGACATCACACACAGCCATGCCCGAGGCAGGATTCGAACCTGCGACCGTAGCAGCAGCGTGGTTCCAGACTGAAGCGCCTAGAACCGATCGGCCACAGCGGCCGGCTATTATCTTTCCTCGGACTTGATTATCTGGAATATTTATTTATGTGGTAGTTAACTTTTGTGTTTCTTATTGCCTCAGTAGACAAATTGCAGAACAGTTAAGCATAACACAGCAACTGTTCTGTAAGCATACAGTTTATATCACACAGAAGTGACTGGCACAGAGTACAGTGGAGCACATTAGAAATACCGTTTGTTGGCATTTAATTCACGTAGTCTTCCACTAGGTCAAATACACACTTCTTTCCGTAAATATAAATATAGTTGTCACTCGAGTAATAGCACGTTCTTTAGCCAAGGAGCATGTAAAAGTTTCTGATAGATGCCTATCAGGTACACTTCTTATAATGAATAAGATGATTACCGATATCATTGTTCACCGCTGGGCTTGTGATTTGTACTATAAATTTGTTTTATGTCTTTATTCTACAATAGATAAACATGTATATAGATAACTGAAATACAGTACACATTTTCTTCTCTAAAATTACAGAACACCATCCATTCCGTAATCATAATTCATAGCTGCCGGTCTAATAACAGCATGTTCTTTAGCCAAGCAGCGTATAAAAGTTTCTCGTAGATGCCTATCAGGGACATTTCATATAATGGATAAGGTGGTTACTGATACCACTGTTCACGACTCTGCTTCTGATATGATGTGGAAATTAGTTCCAAGTCTTTACTCTCAACAGATAACCACGGCTATAGATGACTGTTAAATATAGCACACATATTCTTCTTTAAAATTACAGAACATTCCTTCTCTACTTTATCTTCGCAGTCCACCAATGTACAGCTGCCTCCCCACTGTAACCTGATACACGTGCAAGCCACAGCTCTGTAATATGAGAAATAATCCATATGCAAGTCTGAACGTGCCAATGTCTCGACTTGTCCGAGACCTTGCTGACTAAGCATATGTACACATCTTAGCACTGTTCCCCACACACATGCTTCCCCCTCCCACCCTTCCACCCTCCCTCTACTTTGTGTGTCACCACTTCAGTTATTCACATTCTGGTGTGCTCTCTACCTTCATCTACAGTTTTCCTCCATAATTTCGCTGTTTCCTTTTCTTCTCCTAGATCTATTTTAAACTTGCGGCCCTTACATCTGTAACACTATTTACATTTTGTGGACAGCACGCCGTGCTAATTTCGGAATTCAGTTCCACTCTTTATAGTATACAATATCTATTATTATCATCACGATTTTCGTCTTTCTCCCTGAGACCAAGTAACAACCTCAGTCTCTATTGTCTCTAAATGGTTTCCTGTTGTCTCAGTGCACAGTCTTCTTCTCCCCACGTTATCTTCTACCTTCATTTTTCCATATTGTTCCTAAATTCTTATTTTTTCTCCCTTGAAAAGCCTTCCAAATTTAGCATTTTGTTTTTAAACTGCTGTTTTTCTGTTGTTTCCAATTTTTACAATGTTTTTCTCTGCTTGTTTTCGTATTTATATTATCTATGCCATTTCTTACTTTTCCTCAGAAATGCGGGCATACGTGTTTTGTTCGTCTATTTTAATTCATTCGGTAAAGGTGTCCAAAGAAAATTAATCTTCTTTTTACCATTATTTCTGATATTTTTTGCATACTTTGGTAGATCTCCTCATTCCTTCTCATTATTCAACTCTTTGTCGTTCGTATTGTATCCATTATTTTCCCTAACATTGCATCTTTCCCGAGTTTCTATTCTCTCCAGCTTATAGCTCATTGTTAAGCATCCAGATGCATATACGCATTCCATCATCCCTTTGTGATGTGCTGTTTCAGTTTTGTATTTGTAAAGAAACTTCTTGTAGTAAATATTTTTACTATTTCCTACATTATTGTGGCCAAATCGTCTGCAAAAGCAAGGCGCTTTACTTCATTTTCATTCAATTTCCTTCCTAGAATTATTGGTCTAATTTCGTTTTTTTACCTTTAAATTCCACATACTACAATTTTTTTCTAAGACACAATTTTACTTCAATGTTGATAGCATCACGTTGTCACATGCCAGTTTTATTCACAATGCCCGAGAGATTTCTCTTATAAATATCACTCTAGATAACATATTGGTAAGATCTTCACGAATTATGTTAGCTTATTTTGCTTTAACACCAAATTCTGCAGTGGTTGTATCGATTGTGCCTCTGTCTACTGACGTTTTTGAATTCAATAACCGATAGTATTATGCATGCTGTTTAACATTTTGTGGCGAAATATCAGTTTAAGTTAAAAATTTGTTTTATATTTCAGTAAGTATCCTGACGTTCTCCCAACTGATTATCTGAAGTTTCTTTATTTCTGTTGTTACCATTTTAAATCGCTGCCGTTATTGAAGGACTATTTGGTGTTTCAAAAACAAAGAACGGACTTCAAATGTATATTACACTCAAACTATAAAAGATAGGAACACATTGTGCATGTCCCTGGATGGGGGAAGGTTCAAAATTTTGACGCAGCTGCGCTGTTCTTTGTTTCTAGCAACATGGCTACTACATTACAAGAGAAATCTTTTTGTGTGTTGGAATTTGCGCGAAATCAAACCATTGTTCAAGTGCAATGCGCATTCCGCTGCCGATTCAGCAAGAAGCTGCCTCTGGACAGGCAGACTGATGAATAGCATACAAAATTCTTGGAAGTAGGTTGCATATGCAAAGGGAAGAACGCCTGTAGGCCACGCGCTTCTGACGAAAACGTCGGGCGTATTCGAGATGTATTCACACGGAGCCCTCGGAAGTCGCCAAAATGGGCAGGCCAGGAACGTTGACTTCCTCAAACAACGATGTGGCGTGTTCTGAAACGACGCAGGCATACGAAGCTTTACAAGCTGCAGTTACAATAGGAACTGGGTCCTTCGAGCACAACAGAAGTTACTAATTTTGCATTTCAATTCTCCATGATTGGGCTGGGGATACTTTCTGGGAATGACTCATATTTTCGGACGAAACGACGTTTCGTCTATAGGGTAAAATAAACCGGCGTAATTTTAGAATTTGGGCATCACAAAGTCCGGTGTCATCTTCGAACGTAAGGGAGACTCATCGAAACTCAATGTTTCCAGAATAAAACTCAATGTGCTTTGTACCTTTTCTGTTCACGAACTTCGTGGACCTCCTTTTTTGCGGTGACAGGAATGTCCTACCTGTACATAATGCAAAGTTGGTTGTTTCCTCAACTTCAAGAGGATTCCAATGATTTTATTTTTGTGCAGGACGGCGCCATTCACCTTGAGGTACGGCATTTTATTGAAAACACTACCCCACAACATTTCATTGCGTAAGGTGGACAACAAGATCTTGTTCAATGCTTTTGGCGTCACAGGCCACCAGACTTCACACCTTGCGATTTTTTCCTTTGGCGGTTTGTAAAAGGTGAAGTCTTTCCACCTATGGCGGGTACTCTTGAAGATCCGAGAAATCGAATAGTTGAAGCTGTCGAATCGGTAAACAGTGGCCTGTTGATTCGTCTGTGGAATGAACCTTTTCGATGTTTCTCGAGCAACGCATGGTGCTCATGTTGAATGTATGGTATAGTGTCTGTGCGAACGTAAGACTTTGAACCCTCCTCTATTTATTTATTTATTTATTTATTATTCCGTGGGACCACATTTAGGAGAAGTCTCCATGGTCATGGAACGAGTCAATACATGAAATTATAACACGATTGTAGAAACAGATAAAATGAAATATAAGAAACATATTCAGGCGACAAGTCGTTAGTTTAAATAAAGAAAATCAAGAATGTAACACTGGAATTTGCTTAATTTTTTAGCTCTTCCAGGAGCTCCTCGACAGAATAGAAGGAGTGAGCCATGAGGAAACTCTTCAGTTTAGACTTAAAAGTGTTTGGGCTACTGCTAAGATTTTTGAGTTCTTGTGGTAGCTTATTGAAAATGGATGTAGCAGAATACTGCACTCCCTTCTGCACAAGAGTCAAGGAAGTGCATTCCACATGCAGATTTGATTTCTGCCTAGTATTAACTGAGTGAAAGCTGCTAACTCTTGGGAATAAGCTAATATTGCTAACAACAAACGACATTAAAGAAAATACATACTGTGAGGGCAATGTCAAAATTCCCAGACTATTGAATAGGGGTCGACAAGAGGTCTTCGAACTTACACCATACATAGCTCGAACAGCCCGTTTTTGAGCCAAAAATACCCTTTTTGAATCAGAAGAATTACCCCAAAAAATAATACCATATGACATAAGCGTATGAAAATATGCGAAGTATACTACTTTTCGTGTTGAAATGTCACTTATTTCAGATACTGTTCTAATGGTAAATAAAGCGGCATTTAGTTTCTGAACAAGATCCTAAACATGGGCTTTCCACAACAGCTTACTATCTATCCGTACGCCTAGGAACTTGAACTGTTCCGTCTCGCTTATAACATGCCCATTCTGTCTGATTAAAATGTCAGTTCTTGTTGAATTGTGGGTTAGAAACTGTAAAAACTGATTCTTACTGTGATTTAGCATCAAATTAGTTTCCACAAGCCACGAACTTATATCATGAACTACATTATTTGATAATGTTTCAATATTACACACAAGATCCTTCACTACCAAGGTGGTGTCATCAGCAAACAGAAATATTTTTGAATCACCTGTAATACTAGAAGGCATATCATTTACATAAATAAGAAACAGCAGTGGCCCCAGCACCGACCCTTGGGGAACGCCCCATTTAACAGTGCCCCATTGGGACTGAACATCATTACCACTCTCAATATTGCGGAGGATTACATTCTGTTTTCTGTTCTTAAAGTAGGAGGCGAACCAATTGTAAGCTACTCCCCTTACTCCATAATGTTCCAACTTCTGCAGTAATATTTTGTGGTCAACACAGTCAAAAGCCTTCGTTAAATCAAAGAAAACACCTAACGTTCGCACTCTATCCAGTGACATGGGCAATGTGTTTCTGTCTTCCATAGTTTTTCTGTAATAAACAACTGACATCTGTTCTTCTCTTTTTAAGTCTACTGAATTTTGTACACTGAAGAGCCAAAGAAACTGGTGCACCTGCCAAATATCGTGTAGAGCCCTGCGAGCACGCATAAGTGCCGCAACACGACTAATGTCTGAAGGAGTGCAGGAGAGAATTGACACCATGAATCCTGCAGGGCTGTAAGAACATGAACCGGTGGAGATCTCTTCTGAACAGCACGTTGCAAGGTAACCCACATGTATTCAATTATATTATTCGGTGGTCAGCGGAAGTGTTTAAACTCAAAAAGGCCACTCTGTAGCAATTCTGGACGTGTGGGGTATCGCCTTGTCCTGCAGGTATTGCCCAAGTCCATCGGAATGCACAATAGACAAGAATGGTTCAAAATGGTTCAAATGGCTCTGAGCACTATGGGACTTAACAGCTGAGGTCATCAGTCCCCTAGAACTTAGAACTACTTAAGGACATCACACACATCCATGCCCGAGGCAGGATTCGAACCTGCGACCGTAGTGGTCGCGCGGTTCCAGACTGACGCGCCTAGAACCGCTCGGCCACACCGGCCGGCAAGAATGGACGCAGATGATCAGACAGGATGCTTACGTACGTGTCACCTGTCAGAATCGTATCTAGGTGTATCAAGGATCCCATATCACTCCAACTGCATGCACTCTACACCATTACAGAGCCTGCATCAGCTTGAACAGTCAAAAAATGGTTCAAATGGCTCTGAGCACTATGGGACACAGGCGAGACGTAAAGCTTTGTGTGGTGCTGTCATCAAGGGTACACGAGTGGGCCTTTGGCTTGGAAAGCCTATATCGATGATGGTTCGTTGAATAGTTCGCACGATGACACTTGTTGATAGCCCAGCGTTGAAATCTGCAGCAGTTTGCGGAAGGGTTGCACTTCTGTCACGTTGAGATTCTCTTCAGTCGTCGTTGGTCCCGTTCTTGCAACATCTTTCTCCGGCAGCAACGATGTAGGTGATTTGGTGTTCTACCAGATTCGTGATGTGCACGATACACTCGTGGAATGGTCGTACGGAAAAATTCCCACTTCATCGCTACATCGGAGATGCTGTGTCCCATCGCTCGCTCACCGGTTGTAACACCACGTTCAAACTCAAATCTTAATAAGCGATTGTAGCAGCAGTAACCGATCTAACAACTGCGCCAGACACTTTCTGTCGTATATAGGCCGACCGCAACGCCGCATTTTGCCTTTTTACGTATCTTGAAACGTCCCCTTAGAAGAATTAATGAATTACTGTGCTGATAAACCTCTTAAGTTATTTGATTTTCAAACAGCTGAGCAGAACTGAACGTACTCAGTCATTTCTCTCTTTACTTATTCTGATCAACACTAAACTGACACACAATATTTTTAGCTCAACGCAATCTGACTTTCAACAATCCCTTCAAAAGAATGGCGCTGACTAACATTAACCTATAACTTTCATCAATCACTTACCTCACAAAAATCTTCGTTACTCTAACTACTGCAATACAGCGAGCACCAATACTGCCAGCTAAATAAAAGATTCTAACTACTGAAGGCACTAACTACTGATAGGCATAGTTAGCAAATGAAAGATTTTGACAGAGAACAAACAATGTATTTACCTTAATAACGTTCAAAAGTCATCATATACATATCTCTTGATATCCAATATTACAAATTTACTCTTTCTGATGAACACACGACAAGATCGCCCACTCTTAAAATTCTGCCATCTCTCCCCCCACATCCACCACTGCTGGCGGCTCACCTCCAACAGCGCAACGCTACGCGCTGTTCACATTCAACTGCCCAACACTACAATAGCAAATATTCCAACAATGCAAGCTAGCCAGAGACTTCACACAGCACGGTCAGTGATTTTCATATAGAGCGCTACGTGACGTTACCAACGTAAAAACCTAAAGAGCCTACTTACAATGTCTGTGTCCGAATACGCAAGCCTGTACCAGTTTCTTTGGCACTTCGGTGTATGAACATCACAATGACGGCAGAAAAGCTAAAAAGGATGCCAGGTTAGTTGATGGTCTACAGACGATATCTTGCTAGCTGAAGTACTGCAGAAACAAATAATCCAAATAAACATCGAGTAGTATTGATGTTGATTTATTCCACAAGATCTTATGAAAAGCTATAGTGTGCTAGTGCAAGTCTTCGAAGCAAAAGACGTTTCTCAGAAGTATGATGTGACGTCAGAAAACGACCACGGCTCCAGCGGTGTGATGTACATCAGTGTGGGCAGCATTCGGAACCAGGGTGACCTTTTGTTCCAGCGCCGTTAGAAGGAGAGGCACCGACCTGACGCCATAACTCGTGTGCCACACTGACCAGCAGGTCGTGAGTCGCTGCACAGGTGTGTGACGAGAGAAAGGCGACCCTGTGGAGACGTGTCGGGACGCGGCAGCAGCCGGCAGCGGCGCTCGTCTGATTTAAGGCAGCGGCTCTCCGGCCCAGTGGCCGCACCGCTCCGCAGGCCTCATTCCTCAGCCCTCCTAATTGCTGTCCGCGACCGCCGTATTTATTTCGCCGGGCGCCAGCTATGCTAATACCTCAGCAGCCGACGCCATCCCCGCCCCCGCTGCGAGAGTGAGTTATCGTTTATTTATAAATCATAAACTCCCGCGAGGAGCCCGCGCCGCCGCTTCCTGCTGCGAGCGACCTTCTACGGAGCGGCAGCGTGAAATATGAGGCCCGACACCGGATTATTTCCGCGGAATTCCGGCGGTACATTACTGCTGCGGAGGATGTCGTGTCTGCCGAGATCTCCTGACACTCTTCGTGACCGTCCGGTCGCTGCTGTTAATAACTCGTTCGCCTCAGTAGAATAAGGTAGCTACTCATTTCTGACTTGGAAAGGAATGAACATGGCGTTTGGTAACGACTGTAATACCTTACTTGTATTTTTTTACTGAAGTATGCTGTTGTTGCCTTCTGCTCGATGCAGCTCTCCGCGCTATCCTATTCTGTGCAAGTGTCTTCATCTCTGATTAAGTATTGCAACCCACGTCTATTCCAAACTGCTTACTGTGCTCGTCTCATGGTCTCCCTCTGCAATTTTTACCCCTCCCCCCTCACACAAACACTTTCCTCCATTAAGTAATTGACGATATGTTGATACACCAGAACGAGTCCTGTCAGTCGTTTCTTTCAAATGGTTCAAATGGCTCTAACCACTATGGGACTTAACATCTGAGGTCATCAGTCCCCTAGACTTAGAACTACTTAAACCTAACTAACTTAAGGACACACATCCATGACTGAGGCAGGTTCGAATCTGCGACGGTAGCAGCAGCGCGGTTCCGGACTGAAGAGTCGATTCTTTCTTTCAGTTAAGTTGTGCCATACAGGTCTTTTCTCTGCAGTTCGATTCTGCACGTCCACATTACATAACCAATATACCAATCTAATCTTTAGCATTCTCCTGCAGCACCTCATTTAAACCATTTACATTGTTTTCTTGTATGAAATTTTTATCACCCACGTTTCACTTCTGTACAAGGAGACACTTCAGACAAGTATCTTCAGAAAACGCTACCTGACACTTAAATTTATATTCGGGTTTAACAACTGTCCCCTTCTTTCTCTCCTTAAAGCATTAGACCAACTGGTCCTCTGCAAGCTCTTCATCAAACCATTTTCTCTTGGGTCTGCCACCGCTCCTTCTTCCTTTAGGTACGATCTCTAGCAGTTATTTTCGTACACGTTTATTACTCTTCCTTTCTATATGTCTATCCAGCGTTTTCTGCATCGCTTAATATTTTCATTTGAGTCGTAAATTCTTGCATTCTTCCACGTGGTATCATTTTTTAATCCGTCTCTTCTTGTTACTCTCTTGACCGTTCTAAGTAATATGATTCCCATTACTGAGAAACGTTTTTCTTGTTTAGCTTCTCATGTGATTAACTTCTCACGGTTGGGATTCACAATCATATAATATTTCTTAAAAGACATCATAGTCGCCGTTGACTGTATAAAATATTTATTGTTACTATTGAAATTTCTGCCTTATGGCCATTTTCAAGTAATACTGCAAAGTTACATTCTGTCAGAATATAAAACTATCTGACATGAGTACATGTCGTCGTCGTCGATCTTTTTGTTGGCCTGTAGCTACCCAAAGAGCAAACCTCATCTATAACGTTCTCAACTCCTAATGTATCTTCCACGGTGTCCAAAATCAACACGTGATGCTCTTCCTTCTCGTTAATACCACACTGCCGTCCGGACCCCCGTCTTCTTGGGACGGCGACCACAGTGGTCACAGTCATACCAAGTCTTTCTGCAATATCGCAGAAGGAACATCCAGCTTCTCTTGGCCCTATAACACGACCTCGTTCAAACTTGGTGAAGTCTTTGAAGTCAAGGCGTACTTCTGTAGCGTGAGCTAACCTCAAACGTCACTACCGCTCACGACGGTTACAGTAACTATTTAAAGCAAATCTGATTTGCATGCTCATAATGGCAGCTGCTAGCGCCACTCTTATGCGACGGACGCGGAATTTGAATAGACACGTTTCAGAGGTAGAAACACGCCTACCAACTTTCCTTTACGTGACATAATTGCTCCTTGGATTTGCGATTTTTTTGCCGTCAATGTATTATTTGTTGCCTGACACCACTGAGTTGAGTAGTAACGATTAGCTAGGGGCGGTGAAATTAATTACTGTGGAATGTGAGAGCAGCCGCGTCAGTATGCGGCACAGGTGTTGTGGTAGTGGGCCGGGCCTGTAATTCCTCAGGAGCCGTCGGTGAGGGACGGGGGCTAATCCGGAGGGGCGGGATATATCGCGTTGTCCGGAGATAACGGTTGCATTAGGCTGCTCATTAGGCGCTGAGTTATTTGGGCCGGCCGCGTGCCTCGGGCCGGGCTCTCACGGCAGCCGCCCTCGCTCCAAAAGGAAGACCGCGCTGGGCCCGCTAAGGCAGCCCGCGAGCTCCCAGGGGTCAGCGGGTCGCTGCACCGCCCGCCCCGCAGCTGGTGCTGGCTCTGCGCCCGGGGACTCCCCGCGCCCTGCGCGGCCCTGCGATAAGCGCGGGGAAGTACCGTATCGCTGCGCGGACTCGTGACCGGCACTCGCTGAGACACTCCACGTGGTCAAAAGCCTCCGCAGACGACGCTGCAGGCGCTCTGCGTAACGACAACCTGCTGTTGCCGCTGTCTTCAACCCGAAGACTGGTTTAATGCAGTCCTCCAAGCTAATCTATTCCGTGCAAGCCTTCTCATCTCTGCGTAGCGCCTGCAAACATACCTTGTGTGCTACCTTGTACACAAAAGTAGGAGAGGTGGAGTAGCAAGTGGTTCATCAGCAGTTGTAGGGAAGCTGTACAGGAGCAGAAATGATTAGCGAACATGTAAATACAGTAAACAGAAGTCTTACTTAAGGTTTCTCCAAGCGTTGCGAAGAAACCTCACAAAAGAATAAACAGCAGTAATGTCCAGCTATTGCATGAGCGTCATGTACTGTGAGGCTCCCTCTACTAATGCACGAGTAAACCGTCGAAGGGTGGCTAAGACTGAAGACTGTCGAAGACTGTAACTGAAACAGGACCGTGTAGCTGCTGCCGACCATCCTGTATTGCGGCGGCAGAGGGCGCTCTTAGTCACAGCCGCGAAAGGCCCGGTTCAGCAGGCGCTCGTTGTTGGATCCACCGGGCCTCCACGTCACGTGCATTTCCGTACCAACCGTGAGACGTCGGAGGGCGCGGGGGGGGGGGGGTTTAGTATCGATCGATCTGTAATACAACCATTGGCACCTACTTACTGTTTTTAATCCTTGGCCACTCTGTCATATTTACCGCCTCCCCACCCTTCTATTACCAACCCGACAGCTCCCTGATACCTCACGATGTGTCCTACCGACCAATCCCTTCCATAACTCAAGTTGTGCCATAAATGTCTCTTTTTCCCAGTTCGACTCAGTAACCCTTCACTTGTTTTGCAGTCTACCCACCCAGTCTTCAGGATTCTTCACTTTTCAAGTGTTTGTATTTTTTCGTTGCCTGCATTGCTTACCGTTCACGCTGTATCACCACACAATGGCTATACTCCAAATACCTTCAGAAAAGAGTTTCTGCCACATGAATTTATATTAGATGTTAACAAGGTCCTCTTGAGACATCCTGGCAGATTAAAACTGTGTGCCAGACCGAGACTCGAACTAGGGACCTTTGCCTTTTGCGGCTCTACCAACTGAGCTTCCCAATCATGACTCACGCCCGCTCCTCACAGCTTTACTTCTGCCAGTACCTCGTCTCCTACCGTCCAAACTTCACAGAAGCTCTTCTGCGAATCTTGCACAACTGGCACTCCTGGAAGAAGGATATTGCAGAGACATGGCTTAGCTGCAGAGTGAAATTCTCATTCTGGAAACATCCCCCCTGGCTGCGGCTAAGCCATGTCTCCGCAAATATCCTTTCTTCCAGGAGTACTAGTTCTGCAAGGATCGTAGAAGAGCTTCTGTGAAGTTTGGAAGGTAGGAGACGAGATAATGGCAGAAAAGCTGTGAGGAGGGGGCGTGAGTCGTGCTTGGGTAGCTCAATTGGTAGAGCACTTGCCCGCGAAAGGCAAAGGTCGCGACTTCGAGTCTCGGTCCGGCATACAGTTTTAATCTACCAGGAAGTGTCATATCAGCGCACACTCCGTTGCAGAGCGAAAATCTCATTCAAGTTCATCTTTTCAAAAATACACTACTTTCTATTGCCAATTTGCATTTTATATCCTGTCTAACTTCTGTCATCATCAGTTATTTTGCTACCCAGTTATCTAAGCACATCTGCTATTTTTGATGTCGTTTCACTCGGCATCACCTGATTTAATGCGACTACATTTCTTTACCCTTGTTTTACTTTTGCTCATATCCATCTTGTAAGCCTTTGCAAGACGCGAGCTATTCCTTGTTGTTTTAAGTCATTCCGCTTGTCTGTTCTTCCAAGTCCTTAGCTGTCTCTGACGGAAGTACAGTGTCATCGACGCTTTTTTGTTTCTTCTCCATAAACTTTAATTTCCTTTCCATATTTCTCCTCAGTTTTCTTCACAGCTTCCTCAATGAACAGACTGAATAACAATGGGGACAGGCTACAACCATGTCTCTATCCCTACTGAACTGTGGTTTCCCTTTCACGTCCTTTAACTCTTGTAACTGTAGTCTGTTTTCTGAACAGGTTGTAAATAACTTTTCCGCCTCTGTATTTTATCCCTGATACCCTTATTTACAGAAAAATGGAAAAACTAGTAGAGGCTGACGTTGGGGTGATCAGTTTGGGTTCTGGAGAAATGTAGGAACAAATGAAGCAATACTGAACGTATGACTTACCATAGGAGTATAGGCTGAAGAAAAGCAAAGCTACGTTTATAACAATTGTAGATTTAGAGAAAGCCTTTGACGTCAACCTGTAACCAGCATAATACCCACATTTTCTAAAGCCCCGGATTACACTGTTCATGAAACATTCAAGGGTACTTTAAACCGTATTCCATCACCTTCCGGCCGTGCATCTGCAGCAGCAGTTCTTCATCTTCTGATACTTGGGCTATTAAATGTACAGCCATTTTCATGGCGAGTCCATGACTGAATTCTGAGTGTCCAGAATGAAGAAGCCTAACGTGGCTGTGATATTCTCCCCACTGACGAAGACAGCTGCCTTCTGACTTCTGTTGAAGGTAATCTGCTTTATCGAAGGTGGCTAGCGATGAAATTCGTTGCCAGTGCGATAAAAAGGGGTGTAGGACACACAAAACGCGCTGTACGAGGAAGGTGCATTGAAAACCAGCGGAACTGCATTATTTTTCATCACACTAAATTTACGGTGACATGACATTATTTCCACTGGCCATCCGATGGGTCACGGGAAAGTCAAGCAACTGGCCACAGTCTCATCCTGTTGTTATTCATTGGTCAGGGAAACCGTGGAAGGGTATCTGATAGAGTACCTGCTCAACCTACAGCAGACCGTATCTCTCGATAATTCTTGGTTATCACTCACTTATCTTGTGGGATCCCAGAGGAACTGTTGGCCTAAGTGTACGTTGCGTGACGCTCCAACACCTGACATCCATTTCAATAATTAATCACATAACTGGTAAGGAGTGCCTGCTACATTTTTATCTTACGTATGTCAGACTCACCTATGACTGGCGCTGTTGTGCTGACTCTTATTTGTGATATAAATGTGCATTTTACTCTACAATACACCTTTTCTTCACGTAATTTTAGCACTTAATCCTATAAATAGGCACACTGGGACAAACAGCACACAGTCGTCGACTCGTGTTGAAGATAGCTGTACGGTTAGATGCCAAAATATCTAAAGATGGAGTATTAGTGTCCCAGATTCACGCCCGAAAGATAGTGAAGTATTCTATCCTCCGGGAAAAATTCAGAATAGTATCTTAAAACGTGCAAAATTAACGACAAATATCAATCAAGCTACCGAAAACAACGGGGCACAGCAACAGCATTAATTAAAGAGGCTAACGGCATAAAGCATCTACATCTACCGCTACATCTATATACATAATCTGCAAGTCATCATACGGTGCATGAGGAGGGCAACTTGAACCATTCTCTCTCACGTTCCACTCGCAACACTCGCAAATGCCTCCGAACTAATCCTAATTTCTCTTGTCTTGTCTTCGCCGTCCTTAGGTGAGATATACGTTGCTGACGATAGAACCATTCTGCAGTCAGTTGCAAATGCCACTTTTCTAAATTTCCTCAATAGTGTTTGACGAAAAGAGCATCTCCAGGAATTCCCATTTGAGTTGACGGAACATTTTCGTAATATTCGAGTGTTTATCGAACCTATCGGCATAGTAGCAGACTTCTGAACTGATTTTATGTGTTCCTTTACTCAGACCTGGCGGGGAGCCCAAACACTCGACAATGGATCACACAGGTGTTTATGCGTGATCTCCTTTATATGTGAGCTACACTTTCCTAGAATTCTCCATTTAAATGGAAGTCGACCATCTGTCTTCCCTATGTGCTCGTTCCAGTTCACATCGCCTTGCAATCTTACGTCGCGATATTTAATCAACTGGCAAGGAAAATGTTTCAAGACGGGAAACCCATAACTCAACCTGTATCATTCCCACCCAGGGTGGACGATACAAGTTGGGTTGGGCTGCCTATCTAAATTAATGAATGTGGATCAGAATCACAAGCTTTTTCTTTACAGGAGAGATGGTAATCAGAGAATAAACGTGATCATACGTCCTGTTTTGCTCACCTTTATCATCTCTGACAGTCAACACAATTGGGAATTACGTCAGTCAGTTGCTGACGACGCATATTGACGGTAACGTAAGAGTTGTTACGTATACTAATTGTTACTCTGTAGGGCGTGTTATTTTTACCGGTTGAATGTGTGTAGCCACTAACGAAAGCGCACGGAAAAGTGATAAGGCGGTTAACATCATCTTAAATGAATCAAATACAGCATGTTAACGGGAAGTGTAAACAGAACGGAAATTGAAATAAACGCCTGTTGCTGCTACAGCCGTATTTTGCTTATGAACAAAGGTGAATCGACGAAATTTCTCCCTTCTGTACTTGACTGTCAATCACACAATTATTTTAATCTAAGTACCTTAGCGCAACGTTACTTGTCGCATGAGAGAGGTGGGTGCTGGTAGCGGAGGAATGGCTGGAAGCTGGCCGCTATTGACTTGTTTCCGCGCAGTGCCAACCTTGATTAGAAAAGAATACTGTTCGTTATACCATTTCGTCGAGTCTTAAAATATTCTTGCCTATTAAGCAGTGGTGAAATTAATATCTTGTCCTCATCTGCTGAAGACATCTTCAGTGAGGGTTGTAACGAATCAGGGTGTGGGTCAGACATTCACAGAAGCTATAGTCCTCCTTGATGATGTCTTCCGCAGATGAGGATGAAAGTTAAATTGCCAGAAAAAATTCATTCCACCACGAAATAATGCGCGGAGTATTTTAATGCGAGTGACATCTACATCAACGTCCAAGCTACACAAGCCACCTTACGATGTGTGACAGAGGGTACTTTCAGCACAAATGGCGCTTTGTACCTTTTCTGTTCCATTCGCAAATGGCCTCATGGAAGAATGATTGTCGGTAAACCGTAGTATTAGCTGTAATTTCGACTACTTTTTCGTTATAGTCACTCAACACGACACTTAGGTGGGAGGAAGAAATAAACCGTCCAAGTCTTCCCGGAAAGTAATATCTCGGTATTTCAACAGTAAATCTCTCTGTGATGCACAATGCTGTCGAGCATCTCCGTTATGCTCTCGCAATAACTAAACGATGTCGCGACGAAGCGTGCTGCTACTCGTTGTATCTTCTCTATCCCTTCCGTGAATCCAGGATCCCAAACTGAAGAGCAATGGTCAAGAATGTGTCGAAAAAAGGACTCCTTTTGTTGATGAATTACATTTTTTTGAGATTCTTCCAATTAGCCTCAGCCTGGCATTTGCTACAATTTGCTTTATGTGGTCTTCCTACTTTTGGTCGCCCCATATGGCTACTTCTAGCTTTTTCCGTAGTTTTTACAGTGATTTGGCGGAAACAATGTAATCGTCCAGTAGCGAATTTCTTCTTGTATTTATGGGCACTACGTCACATTAATTAATGTTCAAGCGTTGAAATTTCACCTGTTAGTTTTTTGTGATTTTGTAGCAACAGATATATACAGTCATTTAAACATGCATTGCTTGAGTGTGCTCTAAATGTCAAGTTATATTGCGCGAAAGGACGGAAGACTTTCTGAAAACAAGATTAAAATTGTGAAATAGCGCACCGGCCTCTAGTAGCGTAATAGCTGCTGATTCTGCACGCTCATAATGGCAAATTTGGAAAATAATATTTCTCTGTTCTAGCGTGTGGATTTTTTGGCATTGAAGAAACAAAGAAATTTTTGAAATTTTGTTAAGCAAGATTAAAATACAGGACCATTTTAGTTTCTGAAAGTAGCACAAGAAGAACGCTTCATGAGGTTTATGCAGTGCTACGAGTGATAAAAGTGTCCTGAAACTGGTAGAATGGCGGATGACACAGATCCACTGCCTCAACTACGTCCCGCATCTACAGACGGTCATCATATCGTGCCATTACTCCGACAATTGGCAGGATATCGTCTGTTAACGGGTAAAATAATGGGCATTTGTATGCGATTGCACCATGAAGTGATAACGAACGAACTTAACATGATCCACTTCTCTAACTCTCTTGCTCATTGGCGAATTTTAAGAGAACTGCGTCTTCAGCCAAGGGAATGTTGGGAATGCCAGTAAGGGTAACTGGAAAACACCTTGGCAGGAGACTTGGGGAAAATAAATATTAAAAGAATGCGCTGATTCAAATGCCCTTACCCATCACGAGTTCGTTCCTCCTGGCGATGTGGCAAACAATGTTTTACCGCTTTTGTGACAAGCTGTACGGTGGAAGAGAGCTGGACTGCTGGAAAATCCAGTTGTGGACTATCCACTTATTTTACGTTATTATGATTGTATTCTGCAGGACTGAGCAGGTGATGGAGTAAGCTCAAATGTCGAGTAGCTCCCTCTTGATCTGACGCCTTTTCGCAATTTCCTCCTTCTTGCTTTCTGCTACTATCCTGATGTTCTCAATATATGTAAACGGTTTATCTGCAATCGTTAGCAAGACAAGCAATTTGTTCGCTGACGGAGCTGTTGCCTGCAGGAAAGCAACGTCCATGGATGACCATAAGGAAATATACGTAGAACGACATGGAATCGAAGTTAATAATCTAAATTACATGTTCAAAGCCGGCCGGTGTGGCCTTGCGGTTCTAGACGCTTCAGTCTGGATCCTCGAGACCGCTACGGTCGCAGGTTCGAATCCTGTCGCGGGCATGGATGTGTGTGATGTCCTTAGGTTAGTTAGGTTTAAGTAGTTCGAAGTTCTAGGGGACTGGTGACCTCAGATGTTAAGTCCGATAGTGCTCAGAGCCATTTGAACCATTTGAACATGTTCAAAAATAATGGCTATTCGGTTCGAGATATAAAGTTAGGGCTTTCCAAAAAATGAAAACATGAAAATGCTGAACAATCAAGTGAAGATTTAAAGACAGCGCTTTTTCATTTTTGCAGAACTACGTTTAGGAAAATAATTAGGGGTCTTGGAAGGAAGAGAGCTAAGGCATCTTTTCCGACAAAGATACAGAAGATGCTTCACATGGTTAGTACAGTCTCGGTCACAGGTTGCTTGGCATTTATATGGTTCAGTGCGAGTGCGGAAAGCAACTGCAACGGTGGGTCTATTCCTACCGTTACCGACAACTGCGCGGAACATCAAAGGCACATCAAAAATAGAGGACATGAGGAATCAGCGGTTACTGAACACAGTCTGACAACTAAACACAGAAAAATTTTTTTACGAAAGTAAAATCCGATATTACGTTAGTTATGAAACAACAGAAATCAGAATGTACGAGAACATTTCAGTGGTATGTGGAAGCAAACGCTCGAGACTGAAAGACATAGAGGCATGCGCTGAATTGTTCACGTTCCTATGACAGCGATGACGCACTCTCAGGTAGCATAACGTAATGAAGACATACGCCGACCAATCACAAGTCGTCTACATAATATAAATAGTTACCGAAAAAGCAGTCATGACACTTCGTTGTTCGTGACGGCACCGATGGAGGATTTCATCAAAAGCTCAAGATTTTACCCATATTTGAAGCGGCCAATAAACCGAGAATGTTTTATAACAAGATTTAGTCCCGAGAAACTTCGAAGTCAGAACAAAAATATTAATTAAGCAACTTCATGTTCTAGAGGCGATAACTAAATCTTTACCCCTCGAATTTGCTCTTATGAGTCTCTTATGATTTCCTTACTCAAGAGAGCTAAACATCTAAATACTTATTGCTAATCTCAGCCAGCAAACCTGTACAGCAGCCGAGAAGCAGTGACGTCTTTAGTTTCACTTACAGGTTGAATGGCCAGGAAATATACGAGGGTTGGAACTTAAGGAAAGGAACCACTTCGTGGCATTCGTTTCAGAACTGTTCCAGAGATTCGACAGGCAGTAGACCCCTCCATTCGCACCATCAACAGAACAGGCTCTGTTAACGGTATACTATACCTTCCACATCGCTGGCAACGGGTTCTACACAACGCTGGTGACTACTTTGAAGGGCAGTAACAGGTGCAAGCATGTAACTCTTTTGTATCGGTTGTGAATAAATAATTGCCACTATTTAAGTTCCAACCCTCGTACATCCTTCACAATGCACAATATGACAACAATTAATTCTCCTCCAAATCTCTTGCAGTAAATCCCAGAGGCAGTCATGGAGCCAACTGGGAAGAAATACTTATCCGTATTTGTCAAAGTGGCTTTCCATGCTACAAACCGAACATCACTGAACCATTCAACTCAACTGGCTTTCCATGCTACAAACCGAACATCACTGAACCATTCAACTCGAAAAATGTCTAGGATTACTCCCATGCACAATGAAATGTTCACTACGTTCAAATCATTACCTTCATCGAAAGCCACATTTTCCGGTATTCGAGGATGATTGCGATATATTTCTGTTGTCTCGTTGTACGCCTCGCGTAGGGGCCATGATAGTAAGATACTAGTTTAATGTAGGTGGTAATGAGATTTAGTAACCTTTCCTTCGCTCCATATGCGGATGGAGGACGACAGAAAATGTTTAATATCGTAGGAAGTGCCCTCTACCATACACTATACCGCGACTAGTAGCATATAAATGTATATGCAGGTCCTCTGACTTACTCTCACCAGTTCAGAGCAGCGTTAACCTGTGAGGCGTCAGCAGACATACTTCATAGGAGTACTTCGTTTCTTTGATGCAGTACGAAAGTTAGTACTCCTCGTGTTACTAATAAGCTAGTGAATGATGTAACTCAACATTTCAAAGTAATGCAAATTTTACGGATAAAACTACTTCTTATTAAAAAAGGTGTATTTAAAAACGAAAAATTTTTGCATTGCTGCTATCGCTAACTGATATTTCGCTGTTTTTACTCGGTTGTTACTGACAAGGGAACCTCCCCATCGCATCCCCCTCAGATTTAGTTATAAGTTCGCACAGTGGATAGGCCTTGAGAAACTGAACACAGATCAATCGAGAAAACAGGGAGAAGTTCTGTGGAACTACGAGAAAAATAAGCAAAATATACAAACTGAGTAGTTCATGTGAAAGGTAGGCAACATCAACGATCGCGTGAGCTCAGGAGCACCGTGGTCTCGTGGTTAGCGTGAAACTGCAGAATGAGAGGTCCTTGGTTCAACTCATCCCTCGAGTGAAGAGTTTAATTTTTTATTTTCAGACAATTATCATCTGTCCGTCCGTTATGTTTTCATCACTTTTTTGGGAGTGATTATCACATCTACAAGAAAACCTAAATCGGGCAAGGTAGAAGAATCTTTTTACCCATTAGCCAAGTGTACAAGTTAGGAGGGTCGACATCATATTCCTGTCATGTGACGCACATGCCGTCACCAGTCGTATAGAATATATCAGACGTGTTTTCCTGTGGAGGAATCGGTTGACCTATGACCTTGCGATCAAATGTTTACGGTTCCCATTGGAGAGGCACGTCCTTTCGTCTACTAATCGCACGCTTTTGCAGTGCGGTCGCAAAACACAGACACTCAACTTATTACAGTGAACAGCGACGTCAGTGAACGAACGGACAGATCATAACTTTGCGAAAATGAAGAAAGTAAACTTTTCCCTCGAGGGAAGACTTGAACCAAGGACCTCTCGTTCCGCAGCTGCTCACGCTAACCACGGGACCACGGTGCTCCTTAACTCACATTCTCCTCAATGTTGTCTATGTTGCGCATGGACTACTCAGTTTGTATATTTTGCTATTTTGTTCATAGTTCCACACAACTTCTTCCCGTTTTCTCGATTGATCTGTGTTCCGTTTCTCAAGGCCTATCCACTGTGCCAACTTATAACTAAATCTGAGGGGGGTGCGATGGGAAGGTTCCCTTGTGAGAAACAGAAAACACTTGTTACATCGGAGACCAAACAAATACCGAAAAATACCGGTTATTTAGATCTAAAATACCGATATAGATTTTAATCCGTCGGTTTTTCCCATTCCTGTACGGGACCTCTTTGGACGCACGGCGTTCGTACGAGTTTCCAAATTTCCTGGGAAACAGGCGCGCTCTGGGAGAAGCGGCGGCGGTTGCAGACAGTGCAGTCCCGTGGCGTGGCCAGGGGGAGGGGCGAACAAATGGCAGGTGGATGTGGACGCGGACGCGGTGCTCTTGATGGATGGCCACGCTCGCGCATCCAAATAATTAATGCGTCCCGCGCGGCGGACTGATTGTTTTTGTAAATGCCGCCGGCAGGCGCGGCCGGACGTTGAGTGATGCCCGCCCAACGCGCCGGCGCCGCCCCGGGCGGGGTACGAGCAGCAGCACTGGCCTCTCCTCGCCACTCCCACATCCTCTACCTCCAAAATGAAGTCTAACAAGCACACCGCTGCTCACAGAAACTGGCGAAACGGGCTCACTGAATCGAGGAATGTTACCAAAGTGGCCAAAATACACTGGTGTCCAAATTAACAAACCGCTGTTTCCCCGTTCACTGTTTAATTCACTATGTAATCATACAAGACTGTCAACAGATGTCCGTACGATCGTGTTCTGCACGGTAGCTGGCATTCCGGTCAACGAACAATAGGGCTAACGATGACGTCATGAGACCTATAAAACAGGGTAGTGATTGCCGGGTAAACCCACATTCACAATCGCTGTGAATACAGTCATAGACTGTGCGGAATGGGACAGTGAAGAAGCCTACCAGACTCTCTGCGGTGGAGGGCCATAGGAAGAATGGAAGCAGGGCGGTAGCGATGGCTTAATGTGATTCATTTTTTTCTTTCTCCAATGTGGTTCAAATGGTTCAAATGGCTCTGAGCACTATGGGACTTTACAGCTGTGGTCGTCAGTCCACTAGAACTTAGAACTACTTAAACCTAACTAACCTAAGGACATCACACACATCCATGCCCGAGGCAGGATTCGAACCTGCGACCGTAGCAGTCGCGCGGTTCCGGACTGCGCGCCTAGAACCGCGAGATCACCGCGGCCGGCCTTCTGCAATGTGGCGACAGTTTACAGAGACCGAAACTTTATTCCGAACACGAGAGCAGTGCCGACCGGTGTGACATCAGAAAGAGAGGACCGTTATTTGCCTGTAAGGTCACGACAGTACCGCCTTAGCACTGCGCGGCAACAGGCATGTGATCTCGCAGCATCCACTGGATGTGTTGAGTCGAGACAAACGGCGTAAAGATGGATTCGGCAGAGTGACCTTTGCTGTCGGAAACATGCTGTATGTCCACCTCTGAAGCTTCTTCACAGGGGAATCTCTAGTGTGAAGTCATCAACATGCCGAACAGAGGTCAAATGTTCTTCTCACGGATGAGTCCCGATTTGGTCTGGAGGGTGATTCTCGGCGGATTCGCATCTGGAGGGAACTGGAACACGATTTTGGGACTCGAACATTGTGGAAACAGACCGATATCAAGGAGGATCCCCAATCTGTCAGAAATTATATTGACCACTCGAACACCACTTCATCTACATCTACATCTACATGGTTACTCTGCAGTTCACACTTAAGTGACCAGCAGAGCGTTCATCGAACCATTTTCATACCACTTTTCTACCATTCCACTCTCGAATGGAGTGTGGGAAAAAGGGACATCTAAATCTTTCCTTTCGAGCTCTGATTTCTCTTATTTTATTATGATGATTATTTCTCCCTACGTAGGTGGGTGTCAACAAAATATTTTCGCATTCGGAAGAGAAAGTTGGTGATTGAAATTTCGTAAATAGATCTCGCCGCAAAGAAAACCGCCTTTGTTTCAGTGACTGACACCCCAACTCGCGTATCATATCAGTGACACTCTCACCCCTATTGCGCGATAACACGAAACGAGTTGACCTTCTTCGCACTTTTTAGATGTCCTTCGTCAATCCTACCTGGTAAGAATCCCACACTGCGCAGCAACATTCCAGTAGACGACGGCCAAGCGTAATGTAGGCCGTGTCTTTAGTGGGTTTGTCGCATCTTCTAAGTGTTCTGCTAACAAAGCGCAGTCTTTGTTTCGCCTTCCCCACAATATTATCTATATGGTCTTACCAATTTAACTTGCTCCTAATTGTAATTTCTAGGCATTTAGTCGAATTGACAGCCCTTAGATTTGTGCGGTTTATCGTATACCCAAAATTTATCGAATTTCTTATAGTACAAATGTGGATGACCTCGCACTTTTCTTTGTTTAGTGCCAATTGCCACTTTTCGCACCATACAGAAATTCTCTCTAAATAATTTTGTAATTGGAATTGATCGTCCGTAAATTACAGCGTCATCTGCAAACAATCTAAGGGGGCTGCACAGATTATCATCTGCATCATTTATGTAAATCAGGAACAGCAGAGGGCCTGTGACACAGATATCACTTCTACTAGACGATTTACCGTCTATCACTATGAATTGTGAACTCTCTGAGCGGAAATCACGAATCCAGTCACACAGCTGAGACGATACTCCATCTGCACGCAATTTTATTAATAGTCGCTTGTGAAGAACGGTATCAAAAACCTTCTGGAAATGTAGGAATATGGAATCGGTCTGAGATCCATTGTCGACAGCACTGATTACTTCATGGGAATAAAGAGCTTGCTGCGTTGCACAAGATCGATATTTTCTGAATTCGTGTTGATTGTGTAACAACAAGTCATTTTCTTCAAGGTGATTCATAATGTTCGAGTACAGTATATGCCCCAAAATCCTACTGCAAATTGAGGTCAATGATATGGGTCTGTAATTCTATGGGTTACTCCTATTTCCTTTCTTGAATATTGGTGTGGCCTGTGCTACGTTCCAGTCTTTTAGGAACAGACCTTTCGTCAAGTGAGCGGTTGTATATGATTGCTAAGAAAGGCGCTATTGTGTCTGCATACTCTGAAAGGAACCTGATTGGTATACCTTCTGGACCGGAAGACTTGCCTTTCTTAAGTGAATTTCTTCATGAAATTGTAGGGGTTAATCGGCAACGTAACTGCTGTCAGGTATCGTGACGAGATATTAGGACTTGGCGTGCGATTGTTGCGAGGTCCTGTGGGTCCAGACTTCGTACTAATGGACGGTGATGCTCGAACTCATAGAGCACGAGTGCTAGATGTTTTCTTGGAAACGGAAGATATTCCTCGCATGGCGTTGCCTGCTCGCTCTTCCGATTTTAATCCCATAAAGCACGTCAGCATCCACCAAACCACTCTCCTAGACTTGCGAACAGCTCTTCAGGAATAATGGACTTACTGTCTCAACACAAGATTGACGGATTCATTCACAGCATGCCCCGTCGTTGTCATACCTTTATTACTGCTACAGGTGGTTACACCCTATACTGAGCACATTAACCAGTTGTCGGAATGCTCGTGGATATCTGTTAATGTGGTAAAAACATTTTTGTCTACAGACAAGAATGTTGCAGTTGTTTACGTTCCGTATTCTTTACATTGTTTCTACTTTAATATCATCTGTTTATACAGTTTCAGGGCAAAATAAACGCAACTTTACAAAATTTCCATTTGTTGCTGTAGTTTTGCACACCAGCTTACATGGGAAGGCATTACAACTTGAGGCAGTCATCACCTGCTGAAGCCAATGCGTCGAACTCGTCTCCGTACAGCCCCTGTAGCAATGCGTTCTTAATGTCTCACATTACAAACGGTTGCGATCTGACTGACACCAGACTGTATGACTCTGCGGAGGCGACGAGGCTTCAAATCGTCAAACAATAATGGTCGATCTGTGTTGCAGCGTACAGGTGTAGAAAGACTGTCTGTGCGGTATTCATGTCCGACACAAGTGGCTGGAGAAATCTTGTTTAATCTCCGAAATACAATGACCCAAACGTCTTGCACTGACTGTAATCTCACATTAAAATTCACATTGTCCATTACATAACGGCCTGAAAAAGTTTGCTCAGATCGTGCTGTTATAGCACAGGTGAGTAAAGAGCTAGAAATTACGAAGATTTTGTTAACACCCATTCACATTGCCACACGCAACTAAAGTGATTACATACGCAGAGGTGGAAGTGAGGAGCGAGTCAGTACGTCGTAAGTTGGGTCGGGTGAACGACACATTACGACACCATCTACCGAGTGAGGGCACACATTCAGCAGAAAAGGGACAGCGACAGAAAACCAAAGGGAGCGAGAGGGGCGCATTAGTTTGCTCGTAAGAAAAGTTACAAGGACCTCTATCTCGATCGCAAGAGCACATAGCAAGGAACCGGCACAGCAGTTAACAGCCTGTTAAATGAATGTAGCAGACTAAGGAGGACAGAAGTTGATCGTTGGGGTCGATGGGAGTAATAGCACTCGATTCCATTATTACGAAATTGTAGTGAATCTATGCCCTAGATGACCTATAACATTCCATGAACTAGCCAAAGATATGCACAAGATTATAGCCCTCGCCCGATGAACTTCATGCTGCTCGCCACCTACCATCTACTGATGGAGGAACTGACTGTCTCCCGACAACACCACGTCGCAGACTGTTGCCAGCAGCTTCCTGAGGTCCACATTCCTGTTCGACTCTCAGGTGCCTCCGGATGCTGAAGCCTATAAGGGGCAGGGAGGACATCAACTGCCCACACGACTACCGATGCCAAGTACATCGCAGATGGGTCATCGAGGGTCATTGTAGAATTCTTAGTGGGACCGAGTACCCTCCAGCAGCCAGCCCGAGACCATTTCGCACTGAGAAATGGTCACGCCTGCTCGCCGGCAATCCGCTGCTGCGCCAGGGTCACTGACTCATCTCCTGGGCGTGCAACCGCTGAGCTGACTAGACAGACGTCAGCAAGAATCCGATACGCAGATGAAGGAGCAGCAGCCGAGGCTGTTGCGGAAGAACGACGACTTGTAAACACTATGAATAAATGACTGAACTCTGAATGTTTTACTATCGTCAAAGACGCTTCACAGGTTCCCAACAGCTATCCTGACCTCTCCGCTCGGCCTGCTGTAGCAGTCCATACGCAACATCTGGCCGCAACATTCGTGCCTCATATACGGCACATATTCAGCCGGGACAAACCTTCCTGTGAGTTTCGCCTCTGATTTTCTTACTCTTCCCATAATGGCATAGCTATCCTCGGTAAATGTGAGGAGAAATAACAGGAAGTGTTGAATGGAACGAACAGTGTAACTAACACACAGTGTGGACCGACAGTAAGCCACAGAAATAAGCTTAATATCGAAATTAGAGACCACTTTCTAGACGATGTGAAGGAACTCTGTTACACTAAATGCAGAGCAGCTCGCGTCGGACGAAGCAAACAGAATAAGAAGACAAGTGCAGGCAGAGATTGGCATTCCTGGCCAAAATAAGTCTCCTATCATCAAAAATCGGCCTCAGTCTGAATGATGTATTTCTGAGAGTGCACGTTTAGGGTACACCATTGTATAAGTCAGTCACGGACTGTGCGAAAACCAAAAAAGAAGAGGAAATAAGTTGAAAACTAGATGGACTATTAAGGTAACAAACGAGAAGGCTCTCTGCAGAGTCGCCGTGGAAAGCAACTTGTGGAACGCTTTGACAAGAAGCAAGCACGGGATTAGTAAACATAAGCTACAAAATCAAGGAATAATCTCCATAGTACTATAGCGAGTTGCTGAGTTGAAAAACTGAAGAGGAAGACGGAATGCAATACATGCAACTGAGGGCATTGGGACAGGATTGGGATAGGGGAAGAGGTTGTGGTGGGTTTAGCAAACCAGTTAGAAAACTGAAAACAACAAAAAAGAAAGCAAACAGCACAGCTTGTCTGGTAAACCCCTTATGTGTTGTTTACCATCTCAAGTGAAGTACAATTCATAATAAATTAGACATCTGCTAGAGTTCATTACTACTTTAATTCCAGTTATAGCTACAGTGGGTTTCCGGTAGATAGGCTCACAAAGTCTACACGATACATCGTTTCCTGAATAACAGTATCATGCCTCAGTATGGAGACGCTCGACAAGTACACTCTAGGGACTATTGAAAGGAAAATAGTAAAATGAGAAATGTTTGGTGTCACCATCACATCGTTCTGTTTAATTACTCTATTGGCTGAAGCATAAGAAATTTATCAGGGGAACGTTGAAGCTGTTGCTCACCACATGTCATCAACACCCTCATTCAAGCAGCATTCTTTCCACGATGGTCTTTCGGATAGTTACACGGGATAGTAGCTGAAGCGGATCGACAGGTTAGAACAAAAAATTACACAATTATTACACACTACGGGCCAATTAAAGGCATAATAAAATTAGGTGTCACCGCCAATTAGCAAAATAATTGGTCAGGTGCGAGTAAGACTCGCACTTAAGGGCTGTGTACAAACCTAATTACGTATATAGACAGTACATCCTTATCAGGGATCGAGAATCTTGACGACTTTGCCTGTTATCGACACAGGTACTGGCAATATATCGGTTCCGGGAATTCCGAGACGTTCGAGAATATTTTAATTTTATATTTAGAGTCGGGTCAGAAATGATAAAAGAAAATTTTTTTGCCATATAATTACAAATTAACAATTTATTTTTTATTTTTTCCTTTACTTGTACTTTGAAGCACTGCTCCTTTTGCATTGACTTAGAAGATTACGTGCATTACTCTGACAAAGAAATATGTACCTTAGTATGTGATATAAATTTCAACTTGATAGTCCACCCTTTGCTGTGATAAAGGCTTCTTAACAGAAGGAGGGACAGACAGATAATCAGTTAACAAATGACAAAACATTTTTTCACTGTAATATTATACAAGTTAACAATTTTCGGATTTTTTTCTTTAATTGTACTGTTATACCTAGTTCCTTGCCCAATTTAGTGATTCTAGATTAGCGGAAAATACCCTGTAGGTTTCGATGAGTGTGTGTGTGTGTGTGTGTTTGTGTGTGTGTGTGTGTGTGTGTGTGTGTGTGTGTGTGTGTGTGTGTGTGTGTGTGTATGTGGAAGTATCAAAATAAAATATGTGACATAAATGGCCGTATCTTTTAACTACACCGACGTAGTAGTTCACCTTCTTTATACCGTTGAAGGACTATATACCTTAGCGTGTGACTTAAGTTCAACTTGATACGTCCACCAGACGGATAGACAGATAACAAGTGGCAAATATATGTATATTTTTCGTGTGGTTTAATTAAAAATTAACAATTTTCGTTTTTTTTTCTTTTACGTGTAGCGTGAGCTCTTGCTTCTTGCAAAATTTCATTATTTTAGGTCAACGAGAAGTACTGTATAGTGTGCCGTCTCCTGGCGTAGTTTTCCTTGTGAATACACTTGAAAAAAGGACTTAATATTTTTCTGTAATATGTGAAACAGAATGATATTTATTCATGTGAAGTGCGTCGATTGAAAAGGACAAAGACAAAAAAGACCAGTTTATCATCTGTATAGACACTGACTATAAAGGACAATAGATACTCTGTTAATTTTCATTTGTCTGATAGAAGAGAGGACACTGCACCTTTTCGAGTAGTACCGCTGACCTAGCAAGACGCGCTCCTACATTCCATATTAAGAGATCTGTAATCACTGTAATTTATCTAAATCGTTTTCAGAATGCAAAATATTATTTATTACTATTGAAACCATCTTTTATTTGTAGGAGAATTGTATCCTTTCCTGCAGTTATTAAAAATTTTATCAGTTACAATCTTACGTTACTGTTTCCCACCAATACGGTCGGTATAACTATTTTTGGTAATCACGGCTTTTCTAGCCCAAATGTACGTATTTAGTTTATGCGTTTATGAAAGCAAGAACGCATCTCTGTGATTATTTTCATTTTGTGATGCTAATTTTGCAGTACTGGGCCACTAATGTCGAGTACTTATTTTTGATGTAGGCACCATTACAAAGAAAGCTATAACTAAATATGCTTCATGCAATTAAAATTAACAAACACATATATTCAAACCCTAAGGTTTCACCCCCTGGGACAAAAAGAGATCGTGTTCATACATTATTTTTGCTTTGGTGTGCAATAACGTATCTGCGCGATAAGATAACTTCTGTGAAAGGAAATAACTGCAATCAATTATTTATCGCACCGAAGTGTTGGGTGTAATAAGTCTGTGTTAACCTTTTTACAGTTTAAAAGATTGTAAGAAGATCTGTGATAACAACAATTAAACACTGTCTGTTTAAAAGACAATTTCATACAACATGTCAACACGTTACAACACAAAAACTCTCTCGCTCTCTCTCTTTCTCTCTCTATCTATCTATATCTATATATATATATATATATATTGCATAACAATAGGTTTTGAGCTTGCGAGTATCAAAATATGTGACATGAATTGCCATATCTTCTGATTCTATTAACTTAGAAGCTTCAATTTTTTACATCGACAATCGACAGTAGATTTTAGTATGTGACATAAATTTCAGCTCGATACGGCTACCCTTTCCTGAGAAGAAAGATTTTCAATAGTCGGAAGTGATGATAGACGGACATCAAAGTAAGAGTTCTGTTTTTACCGACTGAGCTAAGAAACCCTAAAAATCACTCAAATCAAGCTCCGCAACCAGTTTCCTTCAAAATACAAACGACACCTGTTATAATGCTTTTAACCAACTTACAGGTTCCCTCGAGCAGCTGTATGATGGTAAGAAAAACTGCCTCTAAAAGCTCTTCGCAAGTAACTGATAGTTATTTCAGGACTACTGGTGACGCAGCTGCGGTGGTCGGGGCCCCACAACACTCAGCAACACTTCCAGCTTGATCTGCAGCTAAGGTCAGTGCTCCCGCCCAGCCATAATCACGGAGCCAGCCACGTGTTCGATGTCGTTCTGTCTCGACCGGCCCAAGAGACTTCGCTGCCTAGCGTGCTCTATATGAATCGGAGGTGTCACTCGACACAACCTCTTGGAAATTCAAAATCCATCCAGGGATTAACTGACGGATACCGTGTTCATCGTGGCACATCCTCCCACCCCTAAACATCTCAACTGAACGGAAATTTTCCGGAGAGAACTCAAACTAAATACGGCTGGACGTACGACAGTAAAATTACAGTGAGGCTAAACTCATCACCGACAACTGAGGAGTTCCGGTAACATATACTATTTAACAAGATTGCTGAAAGGTCTCTTTTTTTTAATGTCACACAGATCTACACTCAAAATAAAAACGGTTAAGCCTGACAAAGACTTTAAAATAGCAAATGTAGAACATGAACTAGCAGCTAACAGACCCTTCTTAAATGTGAAAATCATTTAAAACTACATCAAAAACTACCATGAATTTCTTCAAGATGTAACTAGGCTGTTTAGGTTTTTATGTTGGTAACGTCACCTAGCACTCTGTGTGCAGTCTGTGGCTGGTGGGCAATGTTGAAATAGTCGCTATTGTAGTGTTGGGTAGTAACAGCGCGTAGCATTGCGCAGTTGGAGCTGAGCCGCCAGCAGTGGTGGATGTGGAGAGAGAGATGGCGGAGTTTTGAAAGTGGATGATCTGGACGTGTGTCCATCAGAGACAGTAAATTTGTAAGACTGGATGTCATGAACTGATATATATATATTATGACTTTTGAACACTATTAAGGTAAATACATTGATCGTTCTTTACGAAAATCTTTCATTTGCTAACTATGCCTATCAGTAGTTAGTGACTTCAGTAGTTTGAATCTTTTATTTAGCTGGCAGTATTGGCGCTCGCTGTACTGCAGTAGTTTGAGTAAGGAAGATTTTTGTGAGGTAAGTGATTCATGAAATGTATGGGCTATTGTTAATCAGGGCCATTCTTTTGTAGGGATTATTGAAAGTCAGATTGCGTTGCGCTAAAAATATTGTGTGTCAGTTTAGTGATGATCAGAATAAGTAAAGAGAGAAATGTCTGAGTACGTTGAGTTTTGCTCAGCTGTTTGAAAATCAAATTACGTAAGGGGTTTACCAGCACAGTAATTCACTCATTTTTCTAAGGGGACGTTTCAAAGATACATAATTCTGATACTGTGAGAAAAACAAGGTGCAGCATACGTTTAGTATATACCATTATTAAAACTGAGAAAGACCAAAAAACCGGTAAATACCACTTAACACTGTTGCCTTAACGTCGATTCTCAAATCAACCAGACATTCACCGAGAAAACTAGTTAATATTTTATGTAAATCAGAAAAGCAAACTTCTGTAAACCCTCGTCGGCAGTTTTGTAAAGGCCTCGTCGCTACTGCTGTGGAGGCGGAGTTGCCACTGTTGTTACGGTAGGCCGAGTTTGTGAGTTCGTGAAGCGGCTTCTGGTGCAGTTCACAGCTAAGACAATTTCTCCCTGCCACTGCTACACAGCTATGCCCCAAGGCCAGGTAACAGGATAGGAGAACGTAGGTTCTACAACACTCCAACAAATTAGGAACAAAGTTACACAAATGAGTTAAAAGGTTTACTCATCTTTGTGGCTTGTCGAATAATGAAGAGGCCCTCAACGGCTAAGTGCAAATAATCGTAGGTACATTTCACAGTAGATAGCAAATGCAATTTACAACAACTGTCTGTTCACTTCTAAGAGTTCACTAAACGACGTTCCCTGTCTAAGTCAGCCCTGGACGATGATCTGTACCCAAGTGGGCGAGAGCTGCTCTCCTGTCTTCCGAGTAGGTTTCTGCCAGGTGTCGTTCGGTCTTTGGTGGATGTATACGGTTATATGGTACACCGTAATTTCTCCTGTTTGAGGACAGTGTGTATCGGCACAGTGCAGTAATTACCGGAAATAGCGGAAAGCGCTCAAGTTAATATATTGGTAACTGTTCTTCGTAAACTAAATTTTATAAATTGCATTTCCTTTGTTTAACTAACTGTAAATAATGGTGTGAGAACTTAAGCTGATCATTTTCTGGGTGAACTTATTTGTTATCAAGTGCTCTCGTAAATGAATTGGTAGACTTATTTAACTGTGGAAATTTAATTGCACGTTTCCTCTGGAATTGTTAGTTTATAGGTTATTGTAAAAGAACTGTCTTCTGATATTGCCTGAGTTCTTTTAAATTTCAGCTTAAGCGATTGAAATGCAACTTCGTTCAGTGGAGGTTGTTTTAGAACATTGTTTTAATATTGTTGTTTAAATTTTTTTGGGCATTGTCTTTGCATAAGCTCTTTTAAGAGAATGTTAGAAAACAAAAGGCTTTGAGTGTAAGATGGACCTGATTAACTAATGATTATTGGAGCTTAAATAAAGGAAGAGACTAACACTTGCCTTCAGCAAAAAAAAACAAACGGTAGGGCACGGTATTGACTGTTAGGCCAATGTATAAAAAAGGTTATTGAGCAACTGAAAATTAATGAACTTTTGTAATAAGGAGTGCTCGACTTTCAGCGTACAACCAGGCCGCTACACTTCCCCATTAAATCCGTGTCTCCGTCTCAGTTTCCCACAAACTTGAGAATCTGGACTAGCTCAGTAAAGCTGGACAGCAACTTCTCCAGTGAGGTTTTAAGGGCCGTCTCCAGCGGTTCTACTCTGGCTTCTCTTCCATGGTTTTACTTCAAATTAGCCGTTGCCCAGTTCCAATCATCGCGAATTCGCTCTGCATTGATTCTTTCTGGAAATAGTTGATTAACAGACGATAAATTTGCTAACGTTTAATCGAGCTTATGCGGAAGCATAAGACTGGCATGGCATGGTCCTTGCCGTTGGTGGGGAGGCTTGCGTGCCTCAGCGATACAGATAGCCGTACCGTAGGTGCAACCACAACGGAGGGGTATCTGTTGAGAGGCCAGACAAACGTGTGGTTCCTGAAGAGGGGCAGCAGCCTTTTCAGTAGTTGCAAGGGCAACAGTCTGGATGATTGACTGATCTGGCCTTGTAACAATAACCAAAACGGCCTTGCTGTGCTGGTACTGCGAACGGCTGAAAGCAAGGGGAAACTACAGCCGTAATTTTTCCCGAGGGCATGCAGCTTTGCTGTATGATTACATGATGATGGCGTCCTCTTGGGTAAAATATTCCGGAGGTAAAATAGTCCCCCATTCGGATCTCCGGGCGGGGACTACTCAAGAGGATGTCGTTATCAGGAGAAAGAAAACTGGCATTCTACGGATCGGAGCGTGGAATGTCAGATCCCTTAATCGGGCAGGTAGGTTAGAAAATTTAAAAAGGGAAATGGATAGGTTGAAGTTAGATATAGTGGGAATTAGTGAAGTTCGGTGGCAGGAGGAACAAGACTTCTGGTCAGGTGACTACAGGGTTATAAACACAAAATCAAATAGGGGTAATGCAGGAGTAGGTTTAATAATGAATAGGAAAATAGGAATGCGGGTAAGCTACTACAAACAGCATAGTGAACGCATTATTGTGGCCAAGATAGACACGAAGCCCACACCTACTACAGTAGTACAAGTTTATATGCCAACTAGCTCTGCAGATGACGAAGAAATTGAAGAAATGTATGATGAAATAAAAGAAATTATTCAGATTGTGAAGGGAGACGAAAATTTAATAGTCATGGGTGACTGGAATTCGAGTGTAGGAAAAGGGAGAGAAGGAAACATAGTAGGTGAATATGGATTGGGGGACAGAAATGAAAGAGGAAGCCGCCTGGTAGAATTTTGCACAGAGCACAACATAATCATAACTAACACTTGGTTTAAGAATCATGAAAGAAGGTTGTATACATGGAAGAACCCTGGAGATACTAAAAGGTATCAGATAGATTATATAATGGTAAGACAGAGATTTAGGAACCAGGTTTTAAATTGTAAGACATTTACAGGGGCAGATGTGGACTCCGACCACAATCTATTGGTTATGACCTGTAGTTTAAAACTGAAGAAACTGCAAAAAGGTGGGAATTTAAGGAGATGGGACCTGGATAAACTAAAAGAACCAGAGGTTGTACAGAGATTCAGGGAGAGCATAAGGGAGCAATTGACAGGAATGGGGGAAATAAATACAGTAGAAGAAGAATGGGTAGCTTTGAGGGATGAAGTAGTGAAGGCAGCAGAGGATCAAGTAGGTAAAAAGACGAGGGCTAGTAGAAATCCTTGGGTAACAGAAGAAATATTGAATTTAATTGATGAAATGAGAAAATATAAAAATGCAGTAAGTGAAACAGGCAAAAAGGAATACAAAGGTCTCAAAAATGAGATCGACAGGAAGTGCAAAATGGCTAAGCAGGGATGGCTAGAGGACAAATGTAAGGATGTAGAGGCCTATCTCACTAGGGGTAAGATAGATACCGCCTACAGGAAAATTAAAGAGACCTTTGGAGATAAGAGAACGACTTGTATGAATATCAAGAGCTTAGATGGAAACCCAGTTCTAAGCAAAGAAGGGAAAGCAGAAAGGTGGAAGGAGTATATAGAGGGTCTATTTTGAGGACAATATTATGGAAATGGAATAGGATGTAGATGAATATGAAATGGGAGATACGATACTGCGTGAAGAGTTTGACAGAGCACTGAAAGACCTGAGTCGAAACAAGGCCCCCGGAGTAGACAATATTCCATTGGAACTACTGACGGCCGTGGGAGAGCCAGTCCTGACAAAACTCTACCATCTGGTGAGCAAGATGTATGAAACAGGCGAAATACCCTCAGACTTCAAGAAGAATATAATAATTCCAATCCCAAAGAAAGCAGGTGTTGACAGATGTGAAAATTACCGAACTATCAGCTTAATAAGCCACAGCTGCAAAATACTAACACGAATTCTTTACAGAGGAATGGAAAAACTAGTAGAAGCCAACCTCGGGGAAGATCAGTTTGGATTCCGTAGAAACACTGGAACACGTGAGGCAATACTGACCTTACGACTTATCTTAGAAGAAAGATTAAGGAAAGGAAAACCTACGTTTCTAGCATTTGTAGACTTAGAGAAAGCTTTTGACAATGTTGACTGGAATACTCTCTTTCAAATTCTGAAGGTGGCAGGGGTAAAATACAGGGAGCGAAAGGCTATTTACAATTTGTACAGAAACCAGATGGCAGTTATAAGAGTCGAGGGACATGAAAGGGAAGCAGTGGTTGGGAAGGGAGTAAGACAGGGTTGTAGCCTCTCCCCGATGTTGTTCAATCTGTATATCGAGCAAGCAGTAACGGAAACAAAAGAAAAATTCGGAGTAGGTATTAAAATCCATGGAGAAGAAATAAAAACTTTGAGGTTCGCCGATGACATTGTAATTCTGTCAGAGACAGCAAAGGACTTGGAAGAGCAGTTGAATGGAATGGACAGTGTCTTGAAGGGAGGATATAGGATGAGCATCAACAAGGGCAAAACAAGGATAATGGAATGTAGTCTAATTAAGTCGGGTGATGCTGAGGGAATTAGATTAGGAAATGAGGCACTTAAAGTAGTAAAGGAGTTTTGCTATTTGGGGAGCAAAATAACTGATGATGGTCGAAGTAGAGAGGATATAAAATGTAGGCTGGCAATGGCAAGGAAGGCGTTTCTGAAGAAGAGAAATTTGTTAACATCCAGTATTGATTTAAGTGTCAGGAAGTCATTTCTGAAAGTATTCGTATGGAGTGTAGCCATGTATGGAAGTGAAACATGGACGATAAATAGTTTGGACAAGAAGAGAATAGAAGCTTTTGAAATGTGGTGCTACAGAAGAATGCTGAAGATTAGATGGGTAGATCACATAACTAATGAGGAGGTATTGAATAGGATTGGGGAGAAGAGAAGTTTGTGGCACAACTTGACCAGAAGAAGGGATCGGTTGGTAGGACATGTTCTGAGGCATCAAGGGATCACCAATTTAGTATTGGAGGGCAGCGTGGAGGGTAAAAATCGTAGAGGGAGACCAAGAGATGAATACACTAAGCAGATTCAGAAGGATGTAGGTTGCAGTAGGTACTGGGAGATGAAAAAGCTTGCACAGGCTAGAGTAGCATGGAGGGCTGCATCAAACCAGTCTCAGGACTGAAGACCACAACAACAACAACAAGACTGGCACGAGTGTACCTATGGGATTCATGTGTTGCGGCATAAAATGTGAACGCCAACCATGGAAGGGATTAGCCCTGCCAGGAATGAACTTGATGGTTTATTACACATTATAGGTATACTCTTCTTTGTCCCTATTCCCCACGCCTATCCGGTCGGATACCTAGATAATCTAGTTTAAAATGGTCATGGCGCCCACATCTACAAATCTTACACAGCATTTTACTTTTCTTTTGACAGCCTTTCCCACCCTCCATAGGGACCGATGACCTCAGCAGTTTGGTCCCATAGAACTTTCCACAAATTCCCAACAAAAATTCCGCCCGCCATAGACGCCTTCAAATCACGTATTCCGTTCTCTGGTTCATGCTTTACGAGCTGCTAATGGACGACCTGCCATAACATACCTTGTAATTCCTGGAAGGAGTGTGGTCTCAACACAGATCCCATGAAGGAATCCCTTAGGCAATACTATTTTCGTCGGCCGGAGTGACCGAGCGGTTCTAGGCGCTACAGTCTGGAGCCGCGTGACCGCTACGGTCGCAGGTTCGAATCCCGCCTCGGGCATGGATGTGTGTGATGTCCTTAGGTTAGTTAGGTTTAAGTAGTTCTAAGTTCTAGGGGACTGATGACCTCAGAAGTTGAGTCCCATAGTGCTCAGAGCCATTTGAACCAATACTATTTATAACGTCTGCTGCGACCTGGAAAAAGGGTTAGACCATATCAAATGGTGCAAGATGTTCGAAATTCTGAGAAAAATCGGGGTAAGCTGTAGGGAAAGACGGATAATAGGCAATATGTACAAGAACCTACAGGGAACAATAAGAGTAAAACACCAAGAACGAAGTTCCCGGATTAAAAAGGACGTAAGGCAGGGATTTAGTCTTTCGCTCCTACTGTTCAATTCACACATCGAAGAAGCGATGGCGGAAATAAAAGTTCAACAATGGAGTTAAAATTCAAGGTGAAAGGATATAAGTGACAAGTTTCGCTGATGACATTAATATCCTGAATGAAAGTGAAGAAGAATTAGAGGATCTATCGATTGGAATGAGCAGTCTAATAAGTACGGATATGGACTGAGAGTAAACCGAAGAAAGACGAAAATAACAAGAAGCAGCATAAATGAGACCAACGAGAAATTTAACATCAAAATTGGTTATCACAAAGTGGACGAAGTTAAGAACTTCTGCAACTAGGCAGCAAAATAACCCTTGACGATTGGAGCAAGGATAACATCCAAAGCAGACTAGCACCGGTAAAAAGGCATTCCTGGCCGAGAGAATCCACTGGTATCAAGAATAGGTCCAAATTTGAGGAAGAAATTTCTGACAATGTGAGTTTTGAACACAGCATTGTACGATGGTGAGACATGAATTGTGAGAAAACTGGAACGGAAGAGAATCAAAGTATTAGAGATGTTGTGCTAGCAAAGAATGTTAATGTTGAAAATTAGGTGGACTGATAAGGTAAGGAATGGTTTTCCGGAGAATCGGAGAGGAAAGGAATATATAGAGAACACTGACTAGAAACGATAGGATGGTAGGATATCTGTTACAACAACAGGGTATAATTTAAATGGTACTAGAGGGGACTATAGAGGAAGACAGAGATTGGAACAGATCCAGCAAATACTTCAGGACTTAGGTTGCAACTGTTATTCTGAGATGAAAAGGTTGGCGAAGGAGAGGTTTCTAGAACCCCCCAATAGTGATTCTACACTAATTTCTGAAGTGCATGAGAAGGTAGCGATTTCTTATACAAATAGTGACGAAATTCATGGAGACTATTTTGCGTTACCCTTTCTGTACTGATACAGTGCACTAACTAGCCGGTGCATTTAGTTACTAATAGAGCTGTTTTCTGCCCAAATCACAATTTTCTCCTTTTTCCCGTAAATCAGTTAGGAAGCACAACAGGACCTGTATGTGTGCTAAGATATTGATTGGCAGTTTTCTGTTGCCTTGTAACAAGCCAAGTAAAGGATCTGATAACTTAGCAAACGTGTTACTGCACTCTCGATCCGTTGCGCACCCTTGCTGCTCGTCAACATCTCCCAGATAGATCTGGGTATAATATTCACTTTCCCTTCCAGTAACAACCGAGCGCTTCGCTTCTAATCACTCTCCTATAGTTGTAGGAAACATTTCCCCACTGTGTTCGTAGAGAGCGGAAGCTCGTTTCCGTAACTGATCTATTTTTTCATTCAGTCGATCTCTCCCTCTGGTGCAACGAAAATCACTCGACCTACATTCGCAATGCATTATTCGAGCCTCCAGATGCCTTGCATGGGCGCGGTAGGTATCGCTTGCTTCAAAAATTAAACAACAGACGGTATTTCAGTTAATGATGATTCAGTAGTGGCACTTTCACCTTATTCGAATGCGCCGGTGATATTACAAATGGCCGGTGCATTACTTCCTTCAACTCACGCCCTTGTTGGACTACACTTCAAGGGGCTGACAGCCCCTAATTGTGAGCTCGTATTCTACCTCGTCCTTTCTCAGTTCACTCACTCAAAGTACCTCTCGGTTACCTATCCAGTGAGAACTAGATTTCGACAGTATACGTGTTTAGAAGTTATCTAGATGCAATGTGACTACTAATTAATAACTAGGGCTACGATTTTTATGATAGGGTATATATAGATATTTTTTCTGCTTACAATTTCCTGAAACACTTATAAATGCTTGTTATGAAAAAAATTAAATGAATTAGAGTAAGTTTTAAGTCACATTTTCGCGTATATAGCCATTTACCTCTGATGTAGCAAATTCTAGAAAATAAATAAGCCTTAGTAACAGTTTGCTTCGGAGAGTCGTGACTCACCGTCAGAGATGACCAAAGTCCTGAAACCTGTAGTGTTCCGACCTAGTGTGGTACTTAACTCTTGCATAGAACTTCGTTTCTTGGGATGTTCAACTACGCCTCGGCAAGTCCCTTTCTACTGTACGAGAATTCAGCATTCAGCATCTTGATGAAAGTAGGCGCAGGAAAGGCGGCAGCGCAGAAAAAAAAAAGCTTCTATTAATTCTAGCGTCAACCTTCTTCACAACAAAGTAAGTCTTGTCTTGTAAGTAATCTTGAACATGTTTCTGTAAATGCTCCAGGTTAGGAAAACCTTAAATCGCCCTCAGTCGGTAGTTAAAATCAGGCACAGTTTGTCTTTGCACTTCACGCTATTAACAGTAAGAACTCCATGACTGAAGTTCAGCATAGTATTAATTACACACCTGACATAACATCGCGTGTACTGATCAAGGGTGTGACAAAGATTAAAAACACCTATGTTAGCTATGAATATGAAGGTTCGCCTAGCAATTTTATAATTCTTTCCGTCATTGCTTGCGTGGATTCTGTGGACTACACGCTCGCGTCTCGTAGTCGCGATGGCGTTCGGCCCACAGTGGTTGGTTGATTGGCCCGCGGAGGGGACCAAACGGCTAGGTCGTTAGACCCATCGGCTTAGGGAAGGACGGGGAAGTAAATTGGCCGTGCTCTTACAAAGGAGCCATCCCGGCCTTTGCCTGAGGCGATTTAGGGACATCGTAAATCGGGATGGTCGGACGTGGCTTTGAACCGTCGTCCTCCCGAACGCGGGTGCAGTGTGCTAACCACTGCGCCACCTCGCGCGGTGGACTCACAGTGAATGGTGCCCACATATACGCGACCCTGCCCATGCCCGCAATATGCCGAGTGTTGTTCCCCTTCGACAACCACATGAAAAGAGAAAAGTCACCCTCTTCCGTAGTAACATATGCATACAGCATTCTAACAATAAGCAATTCCCTTCATAAAATCAATACGAATAAACGAATGAACCAGTACGGTTATATCAATAAGATAGTGTTGGCATACATTTGGGACACTATGAACCATACCGAAAGGCCCTATATTCCCCGAGCCACCTGTCAGGGCGGTGTGTCGCTCTAAGACATCTGTTACGTGTATGGTGCTCCCAAGAAACCATCAAAGGGGGTGCTGATTGCTTCATAATACGAGGATCCACGAAGACAAGACACAATCTGCGTCCTTGAATGCATACACCCAAAAAAGGTCTGACGGCCAGTGTGGCCGAGCGGTTCTAGTCGCTTCGGTCTGGAGCCGCGCGACCGCTACAGTCGCAGGTTCGAATCCTGCCTCGGGCATGGATGTGTGTGATGTCCTTAGGTTAGTTAGGTTTAAATAGTTCTAAGTTCTAGGGGACTGATGACCTCAGACATTAAGTCCCATGGTACTCAGGGCCATTTGAACCAACAAAAGGTCTGTTCAAAAATTTCCGGAATCGTAATTTCGCACAAGTGGTGTGTCGGAGTGAAATGTGGTTGGCATCCCTGAACATGCCTGTGTTTGATGTGTGACGGCAGGAAGTTAATTGCTGTATGACTGTTAGTTACTGTTCGGTGGTGTATTGAGTAGAACTTTGTGTCATACAGTTCGTGAATTTCGAGATAATAGAGTTAGACGAACAACGCGTCTGCATTAAATTTTGCGTGAAACTCAAGGAGACCTTTATAGAGACACGCCAAATGGTGCAGGAAGCGCACTTTGATGAGTGCTTAAGCCGTACCCCGTGTTACGAGTGGTCACACGGTTTAAAAGTGGCCGGATGGAAGTTAAAGATGATCCTCGTTCAGGACGCTGCTCGATGTCCACCGGCGACACTCGTGTCAGGAGCGTCAACGAAACTGTGCGTGACAGTCGAAGACTGTCTGTCCCAGAGACTGCAGAAGAATGTAACGTTTCAGCTGGATCATGTCATGGAATCCTGACACAGCATCTTGGAATGCATCGTGTTGCCGCCAAGTTCGACCCACGGCTAATGAGTCAAGTGAGTCAAGACCAGAAAGACCACTGAATCGCGACCATTGAAGAGTTTTTGGATAAATCAAATGAGAACATGATGTTCCTAAACAGAATCATATTTCCGAAGTTGAAAACCCCGTTGAAAGGACAAAGATTTGCGTCGATAGACAAGATAAAATAAAATTCGCAGACGGTGCTTCATGCGATCCAGCAAGAGGCGTATCAACTGTGGAGAAGAGTATTTCGAAGGAGACCATGCACAATAAGTACACTACTGGCCATTAAAATTGCTACACCAGTAAGAAATGCAGATGATAAACGGGTATTCATTGGACAAATATATTATACTAGAATTTGGGTGCATAGATCTTGAGAAATCATTACCCAGAAATACCACCTCTAGCCGTAATAACGACCTTGATATGCCTGGGCATTGAGTCAAACAGAGCTTCGATGGCGTGTACAGGTACAGCTGCCCATGTAGCCTAAACACGATACCACAGTTCATGAAGAGTAGTGACTGGCGTATTGTGACGAGCCAGTTGCTCGGCCACCATATGCCAGACGTTTTCAATTGGTGAGAGATCTGGAGAATGAGCTGGCCAGGGCAGCAGTCGAACATTTTCTGTATCCAGAAAGGCCTGTACAGGACCTGCAACATGGGGTCGTGCATTATCCTGCTGAAATGTAGGGTTTCGCAGGGATCGAATGAAGAGTAGAGCCACAGATCGTAACATATCTGAAATGGAACGTCCACTGTTCAAAGTGCCGTCAATGCGAACAAGAGGTGACCGAGACGTGTAACCAATGGCACCCAATACCATCACGCCGGGTGATACGCCAGTATCGCGATGACGAATACACGCTTCCAATGTGCGTTCACTGCGATGTCGCCAAACACGGATGCGACCATCATAATTCTGTAAACAGAACCTGGATTCATCCGAAAAAATGACGTTTCGCTATTCGTGCACTCAGGTTCGTCGTTGAGTACACCATGGCAGGCGCTCCTGTCTATGATACAGCGTCAAGTGTAACCGCAACCATGGTCTCCAAGCCGATAGTCCATGGTGCTGCAAACGTCGTCGAACAGTTCGTGCAGATGGTTGTTGTTTTGCAAACGTCCCCATCTGTTAACTCAGGGATCAAGACGTGGCTGCACGATCCGTTAGAGCCAGGTGGATAAGATGGCTGTCATCTCGACTGCTAGTGATACGAGGCCGTTGGGATCCAGCACGGCGTTACGTATTACCCTCCTGTACTCACCGATTCCATATTCTGCTAACAGTCATTGGATCTCGACCAATGCGAGCAGCAATGGCCCGATACGATAATCCGCAATCGCAACAAGCTACAATCCGACCTTTATCCAAGTCGGAAACGTGATGGTACGCATTTCTCCTCCTTACACGAAGCATCACAACAACGTTTCACCAGGCAACGCCTGTCAACTGCTGTTTGCGTATGAGAAATCGGTTGGAAACTTTCCTCATGTCAGCACGTGGTACATGTCGCTACCGGCGCCAACGTTGTGTGAATGCTCTGAAAAGCTAATCATTTGTGTAACACAGCATCGTGTTCTTCTAGGTTAAATTTCGCGTCTGTAGCACGTCATCTTCGTGGTGTAGCAATTTTAATCGCCAGTAGTGTAAAAGGTAAGCGTAAAAAAATTTTGTGGACAAAGTCCCGGAAATTGTTGAGCAGGCCTCGTACTCTGCAAACCACTGTTAAGTGCTTGACAGTGCGTTTCCAGTTGTACCACGTATTAAGAGTTTCCTCCCGTTTCATTCCCGTGTGGACCATGGGATGAACGACGTAAATATCTTTGGTTCTTGTAACTTCGGGAGTATTGTTTCGCAAGATAGTTGGAGTCTATTTCCAGGTGTTCGCCCTACAAATTTTTCAGCGTTTGTGAAACGGTCTCCTTTGAGCCAAGCTAATCTTCGACCATTCCTGCTGCCTTTTTTGCTATATCTTCAATATCTCCAGTTACTCCTATTCGGTATAGGTCCAACACACTTCAGCAATATTCTACGCAGTGATCACGAAGTCCCATTACCTCTATGTCTTAGACAGACTTTGATGCATTGTTGTTTCTTATTGTTGCAGGTGCTGATAAACACCTAAATCATGGCTGATGAGTCGCTTGTCCGTGGAGGAGTGGATCTTAATGAACACGTGGGCTCACGAACGGTTCCATACATGAAAATCAATGAGAGATAATCATCATAATTTCACTGTTAGATTTTCAGAGTCCTTGCCTACCAAAACAAACAATTTTACGGTTTGACAAAAATCTATTTGGAACTGGTTGGATAAAAGATTAGCCCCGCTCAGGAAAACCACCAACACGACTGGGAACGTGTGTGGAGGCTGCAGCGTCTGTTGAACATTTATCAAAAAGGAAATTCGTAAGCGGACACAGGAACTAGGAGTTCCGTGCTAGACATTACAAAAACAAATGAAGAAGGATTTGAAGTTAGAGGCATTTAAAGCTTCGTTTGTAACGAAATGAATGATAATGACATGCAAGAACGTGGTAAGGCTTGTGAGCGTGTGCATGAAGTCTTTACAACTCCTCTTTTAAGGGGAAAATATGTTTTTTGTATCCTCGGACGAGTGTACAATAGATCGCGGTGCAAAAGCGAGAGACATTTATTTCTGGAGTAAAGAAAGCTACGTTTTTATGAAGAAGCTGAACGCAACGAACTACGTGTGTTGATCTGGGCTGCAACGTCTGGAATCCACTTGCTAGGTCCATATTTCTTTGAATGTCATTGCCTATCTCACCCTGTTAAGTGAATGGTTCATTCCACATAAGCAAGATGAGGGACTGCGCGGTCATGTGTGGTTCCAACAGGATGCAGCACAAGCCCATTATGATACCGCAGTTAGAGAATAACTCAATGCGGTATTTCCCGGTAAGTGGACTGGACTTGATTCTGTCTGTTTACCTGCACCTTCGGAGTGGTCACGCTGTAGTCCTGAACTGTCATCTTGTGAAAATGCATTATTGAGGTTCATTAAACAGAAAATTGCTGCCACACGTTACGAGACAGTTGACGATCTTAAGGGTGCCGTTCGATGTGCATTTACTGTCATCAAGCCAGCAATGTTGAGGAGATTTTCATATCATACATAGAGGAGAATCATACTCTGTTACGAAAATATTGGTGTACATACAGACGCTCTGGAATAAATAACAAAGAATAGCTACCCTATCTCAAAGGTGTAATCTTTCATGAACCTACATTAATACAATATGACCATGTGAATCTGGAGATACGCCAGAGAGGGGTAGTGGGACTTTGTGATCGCTCTACAGAATGGCCTCTCGTGAGTTTTGTAACCAGTCTCCTCTTAAAACTGACTCCCAGTGTCTAACCAGTCAACCGAAATTACCGACCTGCTTTACTTACATGTCTATGTGGTCATACCATTTTATGTTCTGCTATTTGTATGTATTGAATGATTCTGTGACTCTCTGATATTGTAGTCATCGAATGCTAAAGGTTTGTGTTTTCCAAGATTTTACTTTCCTAAGATTTAAAGTAAGTTTGCAATTTTTGTTCCATTTTGAAATTTCATTAATGTGGATGTAACCCATCCGAGTGCTAACTGCAGCCGAAAGCTCGCCTTATCAAGCTGCTGATCAATTAGCGTCGTGAAATTTGGAAAAATAAAGAGTGTGTAGCAGTTTTCCGGTACAATTTTTTTGAAGGCTGGTCTTCGACTTTGCATTTAAGTCTACGTGGCTTGTTAACGAGAAGTGGGAAAAAAAGGATGAAGAACGAAAACTACGATGGCAGCAATAAAATTACTCTTTCACGTTAGTGGATAAATGGCTCTAACTGTCCTGTGATCGCCGAAGTATTCGCGATTGGCGGTCCGCTCGGAGAGTAAAACTCAAAATAACGACAAGCCGTAAAGTTTACAGCACGCAAGACCCTGCCCGCGAGACATGTTTTCAGTTTACGACTTTCTAAAGGAAACTGTTTACTGCAGTCCTTGTTTCTCGTAAACTAGGCTCTTGTACGGCAGAGATTCTATGTATTCCATCAGACAGACATTTCAGCGTCCCGTCGATGTCGAATCATTAACGCACTACATGCAGTTTCTATAGTGAAAGAGGAAGTAGGCAGATTTCAAAATGGCTATAGGGCCGAAATTGCAGTTGAGTCCAGTAGGAGATAAAATGATGCCCAAATGGCGAAAGCCTTAGCATTTAGAAAATTATACATGACGGTGATTTCCAAGTCTTCTTCCAATCTTCCCGGAGTTTGCAGCAGCGTATAGAATATATGTGAGACTCTGGCTGTATTCCTTGCTGATGGGTTTCTTGCCTTCGCGCACTATCATATTGGCACTTTCAGTACATTTTGTTGTTAATGTATTCAGTGAGACGTTTCGCTTCTTCGGCGAAGCTTTCGTTGACAGAATACCTGAACTCTCGACAAGTGTCCGCATGGCATCCTAGAAGAGCTTTCTATATTAGTTGGTGATGGTTCTTGGCCTGAAAAATCCCTTCTGTGCCAGTAGCATAAAATCTTTTGTGGACGTTTTTGTGTTTCTAACCAAGATAACAGGGCGAGTGCCATAATCAGATTTCCCAGAAATGTCGCTCAATGTAGAAATGGTGAAAATAAGCGAACATGTGTCTCAGCTTATCCGTAGATAATCGGCAATTTCTGAGAAAACGACGGTCAATGTTTTTGAGTAACTTTATGTGCCTTTTAACGAGTAAATAGTTAAGCCGAATCGGTGGCACAGCGGCTAGCGTCGTGGTTTCACCCGTGTTCGAAACCCTATTATTATTGTCATTTCAGTTTTTCATTTATATACGAAAGTAATGTCAGTGGGAAAGAAATATAAACGGATTGAGTGCCAAATAGGAGGAACAAAGTTAGAACAGGTGGACGGTTCAAGTACTTAGGATGCATATTCTCACAGGATGGCAACATAGTGAAAGAACTGGAAGCGAGGTGTAGCAAAGCTAATGCAGTGAGCGCTCAGCTACGATCTACTCTCTTCTGCGAGAAGAAAGTCAGTACCAAGACTAAGTTATCTGTGCACCGTTCAATCTTTCGACCAACTTTGTCGTATGGGAGCGAAAGCTGGGTGGATTCAGGTTACCTTATCAACAAGGTTGAGGTTACGGATATGAAAGTAGCTAGGATGACTGCAGGAACTAGTACATGGGAACAATGGCAGGAGGGTGTCCACAATGAGGAAATCAAAGAAAAACTGGGAATGAACTCTATAGATGTAGCAGTCAGGGCGAACAGGCTTAGATGGTGGGGTCATGTTACACGCATGGGAGAAGCAAGGTTACCCAAGAGACTCATGGATTCAGCAGTAGAGGGTAGGAGGAGTCCGGGCAGACCGAGGAGAAGGTACCTGGACTCGGTTAAGAATGATTTTGAAGTAATAGGTTTAACATCAGAAGAGGCACTAGTGTTAGCACTGAATAGGGGATCTTGGAGGAATTGTATAAGGGGGCTATGCTCCAGACTGAACGCTGAAAGGCGTAATCAGTCTTAAATGATGATGATGATGTTGATGATGATGATGATGATTTATATACCCATGTCCGTAAAACATTACTACACGAATATTTTCCAATGTATATTGAAGTATTGTTAGTTATCTTCGTCTACTTTTTGTATGCATAGTGAATAAGTTTTAAAAAAAAGGAAAGAAAGAAAGAAGTGAACGACTAAACTATTTGAAATTTTTTAGGTGAAATTTCTGTAGTGTATATTGATTTTTAACCAACTGCAATCGCCAGTTTTGGGTAACGTGGTCCGTTATGAAATGTTTGCCGCGAAATAATTGCCAACGCGTTAGATCTTCAGCAATGTTAACGAATTTCGTTCCCCGAATGATATTCATACGAAGAAATGTCGCTGTGGCAAACCTGCCTTCGCAGCATACTCATCGTGTTCACAATTTCTGTTTCGAATTTCTACGACCGGTAACATCCAACATCCAAGCGAATGCACGAAATCTTCTTGAAGAATAAACATAAGAACAAAATAAAAGAATTGATATAAGAATGAAGTACAAAAATATGAGAATTTAAAAAGATTGTAATTCTTGAAGATATCATACACAAACGTATAACATAGAGGGTGAAAAGTACTGAAACCGACAAACACTGAGAGGTTGTAAGGGACAAATATTTTCCCCTAATGTCATTTTTTCCTGTGAGGATTATTTAAACCGGTGGTGGCCGTATTACGCTCTTCAGTTGTAGGCAACTGCTGTCCACCAGTGTATTAGTGCATTGCCTTTGTTCATTAATGGAGCGATAGACCTGGAGTGAGTACACTGATATGCTTGGTGCGTACTACGTCGCGCACCACAACGGACGAGCTGCACAGCGGGTTTATCAACTACAATATCCTAATCGCCGTATCCATCATCATACGACCTTTGCTGCTCTGTACCAACGTCTGCGCGAGACCGGGTCATTTAGCAGATTACCTGGACAGGGACGCCGTCGCATGGTAAGAACGCAGCAATTTGAGGAAGCTGTCTTGCAGCATGTGGAGCGGGATCCTTCAATCAGCTCTCGTGCAGTTGCACATAACGTGAATCAGACGAATGTAAGAACAGCCCTTCGAGAGCAATTGTTACGTTCATTTCACTTACAGTGTGTTCACAACCTGGAACCAGCTGATTATCCACCCAGAGCTCAGTTTTTGCAGTGGTACCTGGAACAGTGTGAAATGCATCCTACATTTCCATCCTCTGTGTTGCTTACCGATGAAGCAACGTTCGGGCGTGATGGAGTCTTCAACATGCTCTATTCGCATGTTTGGAGTGAGGATAAACCATATGCTACAGTTACTAGCGCTCATCAAGTGCAGTTATTCGTTAATGTGTGGGTCGGTGTTGCTGGGGACTGTTTAATTGGGCCGTATCTGCTACCTAGGCCATTAAATGGCAGGCACTATTAGAATTATCTCACCAGAGCATTGCCAGAATTGCGGGAAGACGTGCCGCTCCCTACAAGACAACGCATGTGGCTCCAACATGACGGCGCGCCGGCACATTTCAGTCGTCGTGTGCGTCGATTCCTGGACCGACGGTTCCCAGAAACGTGGATTGCAGAGGTGGTCCTGTACCATAGCCTGCTCGATCCCCAGATATGTCCCCTCTGGACGTTTTTATGTGGGGAGAGATGTTCAACATGGTTTACGCAACTCCTGTTGCATCAAAAGATGATCTAGTTAAGGGATAGTAGCAGCAGCAGGAACAATTCAGGATACTCCCTGGGTTTTTGCCCGTGTCAGACAGACGGTGTAACCTTTGTTTACGTGTCTATGCAGGCATTTTTGAAATTGGGTTGTGTTAATGTGTTGTCTCTTGGTCATAAAAAAATGAAGAAGTGTTTGTTGGTTTAATTAATTTGCCACCAGAGAAATCTTCCTCTACCGGTTTAAATATTCCTCACAGGAAAAAATGACATTGAGGAAAAATATTTGTTTTGATGTTCCCTACAACCTCCCAGAGTTTGTCGGTTTAAATACTTTTCGCCCTGTATAATAAATGTATCACAATTGAAGTGAAACCCAGTTGTAATTTTACAGTTAACATAATCCCCTTGTATCCCCTAACTTGATGAGAAACATTCGTCTACTAAACTTCTACGGACGTGGGTGGATAAATAAGAATAAAATAAACAAAAACAATAATAGGATTTCGAACACGGGGCGGAAAAGTAGGAGGACGTAACACTAGATACTGCGGCACCATTTCCCCTAACATTCTTGGACGCTAGAAGGCATCTAAATTACTTCGAAAGCTTTGACCAAGTGGTCTAGCGGTTCTAGGCGCTCAGTCCGGAACCGCGGGACTGCTACGGTCGCAGGTTCGAATCCTGCCTCGGGCATGGATGTGTGTGATGTCCTTAGGTTACTTAGGTTTAAGTAGTTCTAAGTTCTAGGGGACTGATGACCACAGATGTTAAGTCCCATAGTGCTCAGAGCCATTTGAACCATTTGAAGCTTTGACCTACGTTTTTTCATAAACGGTCGAGTATATACGGATGAGCCGAGACACGTGTTCGCTTACTTTGATTCCTTTTCCACTGACCAAAATTTCTGAGAAATCGGGTAATGGCATTTAACGTGTTCTCATCGCCAGCGTTAGTTGGATTTGCCAGTCAAGATATGTCCGCGAACACAAGTAGCGTGAAGCATGTGCAGTATGTGTTGTCCACCCAACGTTCCTTTGTCATGATGTAAATGACATATGACAAGAGTTGCTTTACTGCCAAAAGAGGATAAGGATACAGATAAAAGGCGGACTTATGAAAAGTAGCAAACTATACCGTGTACAGAGAACTCAGGATTGCATGTTGTGTGTGTTACTGTCTTCAAGCCTATGACTGGCTTGACGCAGCCACAATGAGGTGACCAAAGTCATGGGACAGCGATATGCATATATACAGATGGCGGTAGTATCGTGTACACGAGCTATAAAAGGGCAGTGTGCCGGCCAGGGTGGCCGAGCGCTTCTAGGCGCTACAGTCTGGAACCGCGCGACCGATACGGTCGCAGTTTCGAATCCTGCCTCGGGCATGGATGTGTGTGATGTCCTTAGTTTTGCTAGGTTTAAGTAGTTCTAAGTTCTAGGGGACAGATGACCTCAGCAGTTAAGTCCCATAGTCATAAAAAAAAGAAGGCAGTGCAATGCCGCAGATGTCATTTGTATTCAAGCGACTGAAGTGAAAAGGTTTCCGACGTGATTGTGGGAACAGACTTAATTAACAGACTTTGAACGCGGGATGGTAGCTGCAGGTAGACGCATGGCTAAGTCAATTATTGTACGCAAAGTAATTACAAAATTTTATTGTAAACAAACAGGAAACTTACAAGAACATCATATTTCGACATAGTCTCCTTACGTTTCAGTGCACTTGGTCCATCGTTGTACAAGCTTCCTGATGCCCTCATAAAAGAAGGTTCTCGGTTGAGCTGCAAGCCAGGAATGCACCGCTTCTTTCACTGCTTCGCCCGAGGCAAATCGACGGCCCCTTAATGCCTGTTTGAGTGGTCCAAACAACTGATAGTCAGAAGGGGCAAGATCGGGACTATATGGAGGATGATCCAGTACTTCAAATTTGAGTTTCTGGAGGGTTTCAGCAGTGTGGGCAGCAGTATGCGGACCGGCTTTGTGCAACTGTACAACACCTTTTGACAGCAATCATTGGCGTTTTCTTCGAATTACGCTCTTTGGCCTGGCAGTAAGCATCTCACTGTAACGTACACTGCTTATTGTCGTGTCCCTTAACGTTCCAGTACTGGACCTAGTGCATCCCAAAAAACCGTAAGCACCAGTTTTCCTGCTGACGGTTGGGTCTTGAACTTCTTCCTGCACGGCGAATTTGGATGTTTCCATTCCATACTCTGCCGTTTACTCTCCAGCTCGTAATGATGGATCCATGTTTCGTCACCAGTAATGATCCTGTCTAAGAAGTCGTCCCCTTCGTTACCATAGCGCTCCAAATCTTTTTCACAGATGTCCAAGAGCGTTTGTTTATGCAACTGTGTGAGTTGTTTTGGGACCCATCTTGCACAAACTTTATGAAACCGAAGTCTGTTGTGGATGATTTCGTAGACAGAACCGTGACTAATTTCTAGACGATGTGCAACTTCGTCAGTAGTTAATCGTCTGTCTAAAATAATCATTGCACATGAACGCCCAATGGCTTCTTCATTTGTGGCGGTAAACGGCCGTCCGGCTCCTACTACGTGCGTAACACTTGTGCGACCATTTCGGAATTTTTCAATCCATTCGTAGACACTTCGTCGTGGCAAAATGCTGTTCCCGTACTGTACCGAAATCCTTCGATGAATTTCGGCTCCTGATGCGCCTACCGACTACGAAATACGGATCACTGAACGTTGCTCTTCTTTGGTGCAAATAGACAGCGGAGCAGCCACGATTAAGAGCATGGCAGCGATAACGAAACTAACCTAGCAGCTTGAAAATTGCAAAGATATAACAAAAAATAACGAAAGCATACGTCGCCAACGTAAAACAACAGTACTACAAAAATAAACAAAAATATAACTAAACTACGGATAACAATTTACTTACCCTTGTAGTTAGAGAATTCAATCTTCCGAGGTCTAAAGTGTCAAAAGAGTGCCGAGAGTACCACATTTCAGACATTACCTGTCACCAAGGACAACGCAGCGGCCGACGACTTTCACCTAAGAATAGAGAGGAGAGGCGTTTGCGTAGTGTTGTCGGTGCTAACAGACAAGCAACACTGAGCGAAATAACCGATGAAATCAATGTGCAACATGCGATGAACTTATCTGCCTTCAAATGGCTCTGAGCACTATGGGACTTAACATCTTAGGTCATCAGTCCCCTAGAACTTAGAACTACTTAAACCTAACTAACCTAAGAACATCACACACACCCATGCCCGAGGCAGGATTCGAACCAGCGACCGTAGCAGTCCCGCGATTCCGGACTGCAGCGCCTAGAACCTCACGGCCACCGCGGCCGGCGATGAACGTATCTGTTAGGACAGTGTTGTGAGACTCTTTAACAGCAGACGAGTGACGTGAGAGCCTTTGCTAACAGCACGACATCGCCTGCAGCGCCTTTCCTAGGCTCGTGGCCACATCGGTTGGACCCTAGACAACGCGAAAACCGCCGCCTGCTAGGATGGGTTCCGATTTCAGATGGTAAGAGCAGATGGTAGGGTTCCACTGTGGCGCAGACTCCACGAAACCGTGGACGCAAGTTGTCAACAAGACAATGTGAAAGCTGGTGATGGCTCTATAATAGTGTGGGCTTTGTTTGAATGGAATGGATTGGGTCCTGTGATCCAACAGTACAGAAAATTGATTGGAAATGGATATGTTCGGCTGCTTCGAGGGCATTTGCAACCATTCATGGACTTCATGCTCCCAAACAACGATGGATTTATTTAATGAGAGAGAGAAAAGGGCAGAGAGAGAGAGGGAGAGAGGACAGCGGCTGGTCAGAATTTTACCGAGGAAAATCGGCAAACAGCCGCCTACGGTTTGAGAAGTTATTTTATTTTCACGGCCAGTTTCGGCATTTCAATATTCCATTCTCAGGCCCCATTGGCATTTCATGTACAGATTCAGATTTATCGATATTGGCATAATGGAGACCTCACTATCTGGATACCATGAATTCCTTATTCGAATGCTTCCTTCGAAGACCTGATAACTAGAAGAGTTGTCATCAATATGTCTGAAGATGGCATACTGAAATGGCGAAACTGGTTGTCAAAATAAAATAAAATAACTTTTCAAAACGCTCAGTTGTTTGCCGATTTTCCTTGGTAAAATTTTGTTTTGTTTGTCTATTTAGTTTGTATGATTTGTTTGTATATTGAAATAAGATATATAGTTTTCATCATGGGTGACTGCAAACATTTGACTTCTAGTGTAAATGGTGGGATAAACGTTATAATGTGATATGACTGCGTATATTACGTTGACCTCTACATCTACATACATACTTAGCAAACCACAGTACCGTACGTGTCAGAGGGTATACTTTACGGCTACTACTCGTTTCTTTTTCTGTTCCATTCACAAACACAGCGAGGGAAAAATGACTATCTATATGGGGACGTTTGCAAGACAACAACCGTCGGCACAAACAGTTCGAAAACGTTTGCAGCAGCATGGACTATCGGCTCGGAGACCGTGGGTGCGGTTACCCTTGACACTGCATCACAGACAGGAGCGCCTGCGATGGTGTACTCAACGACGAGCCTGGATGCAAGAATGGCAAAACGTCATTTTTTCGGATGAATACAGGTTCTGTTTACAGAATCATGATGGTCGCATCCGTGTTTGGCGACATCGCGGTGATCGCACATAGGAAGCGTGTATTCGTCATCGCCGTACTGGTATATCACCCGGCGTGATGGTATTGGGTACCATTGGTTACACGTCTCGGTCACCTCTCGTTCGCATTATCGGCACTTTGAACAGTGGACGTTACATTTCAGATGTGTTACGACCCGTTGCTCTTTCCTTCATTCGATCCCTGCGAAACCCTACATTTCAGCAGGATAATGCACGACCGCATGTAGCAGGTCCTGTACGGGCCTTTCTGGATACAGAAATGTTCGACTGCTGCCCTGGCCAGCTCATTCTCCAGATCTCTCACCAATTGAAAACGTCTGGTCAATGGTGGCCGAGCAACTGGCTCGTCACAATACGCGAGTCACTACTCTTGATGAACTGTGGTATCGTGTTGAAGCTGCATGGGCAGCTGTACCTGTACACGCCACACGCTATCCAATCTCTGTTTGACTCAATGCCCAGGAGTATGAAGGCCGTTATTACGGCCAGAGGTGGTTGTTCTTGGTACTGATTTCTCAGGATCTATGCACCCAAATTGCTTGAAAATGTAATCACATGTCCGTTCTAGAATAATATATTTGTCCAATGAATACCCGTTTATCATCTGCATTTCTTCTTGGTGTAGCAATTTTAATGGTCAGTAATGTATGTAGGTGGCAGTAGAATCATTCTGCACTCAGCTTCAGTGCCAGTTCTCTATATTTTCTCAATAGGGTTCCTCGAAAAGAACGTCGCCTTCCCTCCAGGGATTCCCATTTTAGTTCCCGAAACATGTCCGTAATACATGCGTGTTTTTCGAACCTACCGGTAACAAATCTAGTAGCTCGCCTTTGATTTGCTTTGATGTCTTCCTTTAATCCGACCTGGAACGGATCCCCAACACTTGAGAAGTACCCAAGAATAGACCGAACTAGCGTCCTACATGCGGTCTTCTTCACAAATGAACCACACTTTCCCAAAATTCCCTCAAGAAACCGAAGTCGAACATTCACCTTCCGTACTACAATCCTCACACGTTCGTTCCGTTTCATATCGCTTTGCAACGTTACACTCAGATATTTAAACAACATGACTGTATCAAGAAGGACACTACTAGGTCTGCATCCGAACATTACGGGTTTGTTTTTCCTTCTACATTTATAGCTAGCACCATTCGTCAAACCAACTAGAAATTTTATCTACGTCGTCTTTATCCTCCTACAGTCACTCAGCTTCGACACCTTACAGTACACCACAGCATGATCGGCGGTCCTATCACACTTCACTGGTGCGCTGCTGATGATACCCTTGTCTCTGATGAAAACTCGTTGTTGTGGACTGTTCAGCTGTATGTCTTGAAGAAATCCAAGGAGAAGCAGCATCTGGTACTGGTTGAAATTTAAAAGCCAGGATATTTCGTTACACGGTTTTGTTTTCTCCTGTGGCATGGGACGGCGACTATTTCCTTCACCTTATCTACCAAGCACACTGATGCTATAAAGTGTAAACCGAAATGAATTTTTTTCTAATGCTTGATCGTGTTTACCATTAATCAGATGTATAACCTTCCCGACATGTGTACACGGATTGTCGGCGAACGCGGCGACATGAATTAACAGGATGTTGTAAGAAATAGTGAGATATTTTAACAGCATTTCTCCTACAGCTCCGCGTTCTTGCTTTAGAGCGTCCGTAAACGCCATGTTAACGAAATGTCGGCAAGCAGAGAGGCCGTTGATGGCGACCCGTACATCTTGGCGCGCCGCAGCTTGCGTAAGCGGCGAGGCATCCGGCGAGTGGCGGCGCGGCTATCGGGGGACATCAACCAGCCCCTCCGGTCGGCCAGATTAGTATTTCGTCGTCTGACCGCTAGCAGGGCTATCAACCACGGCTAACGGAAAGCTTGTTCCCGCGGTCCGGGCTCGATGTAATATGTCAGCCGGGGAAAGCAATGAATAAGCGAGAGACATCCGGCGGGAGAGAGGGAGTACAGCTGGACAGTTGAGTGCTAAGGTAGGAATTGTTTTAAGTATAAGCTGTGGATGACAGGTTGCCGTGGCTCATAGGAACACAGTCAGATGCCAAGAGGAATGTTGAAGACCTCCCAGAATATACAGAATATCTGTGTGTAACGCGTGTAGTGTCAGAAAGCTTCACCGTATATCAGTGCCCAAAATAACAGAAATATACAGTTAGTTTCTCATGCGAGCTAAATTATAGTTGGTAACTCACATAAAATGATTTAGCAAACATCTGTCACTTCGAGGATGTAACACAATAAACCGTTCCAAGTAGTTTCCCCACCTTAACACGGTTTAGTTTCCTACAGATTATGACGTGTTCTGCTTGCAGCCTGAAATAGAAAACTAGTATTAATGCGGTGTAAAATGACAAAACGTGTAGTGGGCTGAAAGAGGTACTGTTTGACGTACTCAAGCAAACACATGGCGTAACGTTCTTAATAAAAGTGTAAGGTTCTTTAAATTTTATTGAAATACTTGACTGAATCCCTGAACTGTGATTGCATACAAAACTGAACTTATAGTGTAGCGTGCTGTAACTGCAAGTGGTGTGCTTACTCTGTGTTATTGTTAGCAAAACTTAGTGCGAACTGATTGAGAAATGCAACTCCCAATACCAATAACGAAATAGTGTCACTGCAAAACACATTCAGCGCCTTAGGCACTGATTTCTCTAGCCCTGTTCAAAATTCGTAACTTTGGTCCCTGTCCACATAACAAATAAATAAAATTGTCTTAACTCTAAAGCACCAACGGTGGATCGCATTATATTCTGCTCTCTCATGAAGAAGGATAAAATATACTAGCTACAGGCTCAGCGGTGTGCAATGCTAGCCGTAATACTTTGAAATATACATGAAATTCATTTGGCTGATAAATGAAAATATTGAAGAAAAATTCTATGTCTTTGAAAACATGTGACCTGGTTGGGGAAGCGGAAGTGATTTGGGCGAATTACTAGCTCTGACTTTTTCAGTAGTGAAGTTGTATTCGAAGTTAAGTTTGGTTTTTCAAAACATCTGACAATTGAAACTACATTAATCAGAAAAATTACATTCTCTTTACTAAACGAAAGCCTTTCTTTGCTGACGTAGCCACAAACAGTGAGATTTGTACAGCAAGTATTATCTAACATCACTAAAAAGCATAAAGACAAAGCATCAAATATCGTATATCTGTGTTACCAAATAATAGAAACATTACAAAACGGAAATATCTGTCTAGCCTATACATCAAATCTGTTTACGTACATTCTGGGGTTAACACAGAACTCACTGTTACCAATAATCAGCTAACTCAGTTACACTAACGCGCTGGCAAAGGGAAAGTAATAAAATATTAGCTCCTTTACCTTAACTGCGTGAAGACTTCTGCCTCCACATTTATATTTGCAATAATACATGTACTCGTAAAGTTTCTTTGTGATTTCAGCCCAGTAACCCTTTCTTGTCACAATTAAATTTACATTTCATTATAAAAATCACTCGTCATTTTTAACTACCTTTTTTGCGTGCGGCGTAACACAAAATATTGACATGAGAAAATTCCTACTCTATAATCTAACACTTGGTGCCTTTATAGAGCACACCACAAAAACTGCCTACTTTATCCTTTTTCGCTGACAGACTGATACACACTGATTGCTGTGCATCAAGCGCTCTCTTACTACAACACTACAATCTCAGACCAGAAACAGTATCTATGGCTCTGCGCTCGTGCTAAGTCAGCGATCCGCTTTATAGAGCCCATCAGAGACATACATCGTTTATAATATAATAGTTTCATTTTAGTTTACGTTGGTATCATTACAATTTTCTGGTGCAACATATGTTTACCCCAGTAGACTCCTTTCATTGACATGAAAATTATGACTTACTGGGAGAAGACAAGTTAAAAATAATAAATAAATTTGTGTGATTTTTAAGTAGGATCTGATGCCTAGACAGGTTTAGGAAATAATCATGGCATTCGCCTCAAGTGACTGAGAGGAAAAGTAAACCAGGATGTCTGGATAAGCTATTGAATGTTGCTCCTCCAAACAAACGTCTTGACTGTTGCGCCATCTCACTCATTATCATATGGCTTGCTTATTACGTGCTTTTTTAATATTCCCAGAAATAAAAGAATTATGATTTAGTTTCATTTCTTGTGACGGCAGGTACGAAGGTTTGAAACGGTAGTGAAATTATGACTGGGAGTTGCCATCAAGTTCTGATACTGAAAACACAATAAACAATTAATAAACTAGCAAACAGATGATTGCGTCTGTTGTGTGTATTTAGCAGAAATATGATACCAAACATTAACACTCGTAGTTGCACAGGCTAGAAGACTGCTTCTGATATTTCGTTGTAGTATCGATTCATCGGATGATTATTGTGCCAGTGGTGAAAGATTGTCCTACGCGACTTTACTTAGGCGGTCGTGACTATTCCCTGATTTTAAAAAGGGAATACTTAGTGATGATAACTGTCAAAATATTACTCTACTTAAATGCATCGTAGGAAAATGAACTGAAATGCGAAATTTTGTTGCTGCTGTATCACTGGGTAAGACCTCAGGGGGTGGCATAAAGGGCGTCAATGAAACCACCCATTCCCTTGGGGCGTTGATTTCCACATATTTCGCCGTCGAAAACGACAGTTCGCAGTGCAGGGAGAAACAGTGCGACGTTCTTGACAAATTTTGACACTGTTGACGCCCTTCTGTAAGGATATCGTCGGCTTGTAACCCCATTGAACATGAACATGGACCCCATTGGAGTACAATGGTGACCTAGTTTTTCCTCCGGTCTGGTAGTGGAACAACTAGGAAGCGTTAGAAATTATTCGACGAAATCTGAAGTTGATCCGAAGCAGCGAAAGGTCTTAATGCTCGTTCATTGCTTCTGTTCTGCAGCCTCCTACGGCATGACGACTGCAAGGGGGTGCGATGTGGGGCAAAGTGTCCCTCTGAGAACCCTCCAGTAGCACACCCCTCCCCCTTAACTATGCAACACTCTTGGTGCCACTCATGCATATTTGTTGGGCCCTGTACGTGTAAAAAGACGGTCAGTCATTTATCCGCTGACGCCGGCATCACTTTCGACACCCCTTAGATTTCGCACGGAGCCAGCAGGCGCCAAATCAGGGATGTAACATCACTCAGCTTAGGGATGTCGAAATGTCTGCCTATTATACTGTAACCTAGAAATCAATGAGCAGCTGTTTCTGTACAGGTACATTTTTAAAGTGCTCAACAAAGATTTTTGGGTGGCACCCAGGGTGTTGCCGAACTTCGGGGCGTTAGAGGGACCCATTGCCATGTTATTCAAGCATGCGTCAATGTTACGCCCCTCTGCGACAGCGTCACAGAAGCACGACTCTTTGCTGCTTCGGATCATGTTCAAATTTCGTTGAATTGTTTTGAATGGTCCTTATTGGTTCCACCCTATAGATGAGGGTAAAACTCTGCGGTCGCACTACACTGGAAAGACGAAGAGCCACGTTCAGTGGAGGGTGCAGGCCCACGATGTCCTTAAAGAAGAAGGATTGCATGGTCGAGAGGGTATCAGCAGTGGCAAAAATTGTCAAGAAGGTCGTCCTACCACTTTCGGCCGCGAAATGTGCGGAAATCAACGCCAAAACAGAAGGGGCAGGTCCTGAGGGATTTTCGTGCCAATATTGAGAGGCAGTGTGTCTGAAATGTTTCCCTCGGCCGCCCATTAAAAAACTGCGAAATTTCAACGCTGGGCGTCACAGTTCCTCACTCCGTCGCTGAGGCATGGCGTCGGATAAAGGCGTGCATGTGTGCAAGAACAGGTGTGACGACCGTTCTGTTGTGATACATCCACGGTGGCGTTGGACAAAACTGTGATGAAATTTGGTGCCAATGTGACATCATTAAGCCATTTTATTCCTCACATGAGCTTCTGAGCTATGGTTTTATTTTCGCACGTGTCTACACCATGTGTTTGAAGCGTCGCCGCGCGTTTACGCCATTACAGAAGAAGGACGTAGGTACCTTTGGACTAAATTTCGAACTTCTACGTAGTAACAGGTGACAACTGCCGAATTTCGAGAAAGTGACTCTTTAACTGTGTTGCGCAGTGTATATGTATATCAGTTTCCAAATGGAAAGCAGCAGGGAAACTAAGATTCTCGAAAAGGGCGAGGAATTCTAGAAAATTTCGAGCTATGTTCAGCACAAAATACGTTTCAGTGATCTATCCACGTGTATGACCTGACTGACAACGGAAATAATTCGACAAGAAAAGCCGTCCATTCACATTCTGCCGGCAACAAATCCCACGCTATTGATGAGTCGACAGATAGAACTGACAAACCAGAGAAAGCTGATTAAGGCAAGGCAGACAGGAGAAATCACTCCATTAAGAAAGAAAAACACGAAAATACCGGTTTTTCCTAAAATAGGAGGAAATCACTGAAAGGAACAGCATTCTGCCCATTCACAAGCTCGCATAGCTGTAGTCTGCAGATATCTGTTCACAATAGTAGTGCGAAGAGAAACTCTGAAAATAGTGAGTACACACATATTTGTAAATTACGACGTTGCCATCGAGTGTAAATTTTAATTTTTTATTTTCAGTTTATATGACAAACTCTTATGTTTTCATAACTTTTTTGGGAGTGATTATCACATCCACAAGAAAACCTAAATCGGGCAAGGTAGAAGAATCTTTTTACCCATTCGCCAAGTGTACAAGTTAGGTGGGTCGACAACATATTCCTGTCATGTGACGCACATGCCGTCACCAGTGTCGTATAGAATATATCAGATGTGTTTTCCTGTGGAGGAATCGGTTGATCTATGACCTTACGATCAAATGTTTTCTGTTCCCATTGGAGAGGCACGTCCTTTCGTCTGCGAATCGCACGGTTTTGCAGTGCGGTCGCAAAACACAGACACTAAACTTATTACAGTGAACAGAGGTTTCAATGAACGAACGGACAGATAATAACTATGCAAAAATAAAGAAAGTAAAATTTTCAGTCGAGAGAAGACTTGAACCAAGGATCTCTCGTTCCGCAGCTGCTCACGCTACCACGGGACCACGGTGCTTCTAAGCACACTTTTTCCATGATGTTGCTTATGTGACCCATGGACTACTCAGATAGTATATTTTGCTTATTTTTTCACAGTTCAACACAACTTCTTCCTGTTTTCTCAATTGATCTGTGTTCAGTTTATCAAGGCCTATCCACTGTGCCAACTTATAACTAAATCTGAGGGGGGTGCGATGGGGAGGTTCCCTTGTAAGTACTGATATAAACAAATTATTACTACTGGTAAAACATGTTTTGCATTTTATTTCTATCATCATGTAAACTCTAGGCGTCTGTGAGACGTTAAAAGTGGTATTAACAGCAACAGCAAATTATATGTGGAGGAGGGGAGGGATAAACGGAGACAAACTCTAACCCCCCTACCGCCCCGACAAATATCATTTTATGTAAATAGCGGAGATATTCTCACTTAGAGATATTCAGTCGAGATTGACTTATCGTTTCCTCACCATACATGGATCTTCTATTCCCTTAGTTAGCTGACAGCACCCTGCAGAAAACGCACTACACCATCGCTCCTCCATTGGGACAGGATGCTTCGAGTAACGAGAGCACCTAACCTCAGTTCTGTTGAACATTCATGAGACACCTTTGAGATAGAGGTACGTACCTAGGACCCACTTGTGATGTACCTTGTAATATTTGGATCCTTCAAAATTTCTTTATGTTTTTAAATATTGCGGAAGACCCTACATTGTGATATATTCTCTGACAGCAGTTTATACAGCTATGGGAAAATAGCGAGAGGATGTTACCACGGTTGGAGGCCACTTGAGCAGCACATACGTTGTAACATTCCATGTCAGTCTAAAATGTTTCGAATCTGGATTTATAAAAGAACAATAGTTAATACAGTGGTTCCAACGCTGCAGGAGCGCTACACAGTATAACCCATCTAGAGTATAACGCACACAACGTCCATATAACCATGTGAGACTATAAAAAACGCCCTTCTTTGGGATGTTATTCAACACGCGCGTCACATTCGCACCCACTTCGGCTTTGGCGAACCATTAGAGAGTCATTCTGCACTTCTTGGTTTTGTGGGAGGTTCGTAGTGACGATTTTTTTCCATAAAAGAACTGTCCGCATTGTTCATTTCAATCAAGTTGCGGCAGGTGTCCATAAGCCGTTGTTTTTGTTCGGAAATCAAAATGTGTGGGACAACCATTCTTCATTCTTTCATCGTATTCCAAATATTCTGGAGACTGTTCTGAACACTTGATTCAGAAATGCCCTGTTCGCTGTTCACTGCGATTTGTGACACAAAGACGTTGACACATTACGGCAGCGCATTTGCTACTCAACACTGCCTGACTGGTCGAACGCACATGGCTTTTGTTCAGGAATCGAGGAGTGTGAGACAATCTTTGAGCACGCTCTCCTCTTCTTCATAACATTCTGAAAAGGTTTATTATTAGTAAAATGCGTTCCTGTGATCTCCTACACTCGATCACATTGATCACGCCCCCACCAACAAAGCGCTGCGCTGTAACGTACCAGTACATCTATCGGACGTATCCCGAGACTCACTAGTGGTCTCTCGACGGGCGTAGTGTGAAAGGCACCGGTAATCCCCGGAGCTACGATCCGCTGAATTCTTCGCAGTATTGTTTTGTAGCTGCCTACTCGAAAGCGATGTGCTCAGACGCCCACAACGGCGTTGAAGATAGCTTCGTGCTATTACCGCACCACATGAAATGGTAATTTATAGTTAGCAATGCCAGCAGGGGAAGTCCTGTGCATAATTTTAGTCGCTTTATGAGTAATAGATTTTATCTGTCCTAGAAATTTTCTTTTCTCATCCAGAAGAATGCTTAAACGTCTACAAATTCCGCCAAGCCTCGGTGAATGATACAAGTGGTGTCGAAAACTTCACTTTAAGAATTTAACTCAAAACATTGATACAAATACAAGAAGCCAACAACCGAGAGCTATACAAAAATCTGTAAGGCGATACCAATACACACAGACAGTATTCAAAAAAACAAAATACTGTACCATGTTGCGTAGTCGATTTTGCAACGCACCAGGTCAGTCAATTTGCGCTTAAATTATATATAGTCGAGATGTCCGTGTACGCTATGCCTTAATATGTTCCATTTCCGGGTTAATTATTTGTGAGTACCTGAAGTATATTTCTGTAAAGTTCATGGTGTTAATTTACATTAAACATACACCCGATGGCATCCCTGTTTTTCATTTACAAATAGTAACTTCCCGCAATCCTATCAGAAGTAACACATTATCAGCTTACGGAGTGATAACGCTACCGACTGCCACGGACACCTCCAGAACAACGGAGCAGGTAGGAGACTGTCTAAATGCTTTTTCTCCGAAACATTCGAACACGTAATGTACCGAAGAGCAGTGTCACATTTAAGAAGAAACAATTTGTTTAGCATGTCACAGTTTGAATTCCAGAAGGATTACTCAAGTGAGAATTCTATCCACCAAACGTTATAAGCCATAAATAATAAAATATGGGCAACCGGTATTTTTGTGGTCTTTCCAAGGCGTTTGATTGAAAGGAGTTATACTGAATAGTTCAGACAATGTTCGGAAAGTAGAAAATTATAGTGACTGAGGAGAAATAACAGAGGGAGTCTCAGAGGACTGGATGTTCGGTCCACCCCCATTCCTTATGTCTGTGAATGACCTTCCAGTGAACATTTAACAAGCAGAACTGGTACATTTTGCTACTTGATCTGTGAGATCGAGGGTCCGTTTGCGTTCTTCAGTTATGTTAACTCACTAATCCTTTGTTTTACTTTGATACCGTGTATCATTGACTGATGCGTTTTCCGGTTACGTGATTAGTATCTCCTTATGGCTTCTTGTACCACTATCGGTTTTTGCCTTTCTCTTATTTGTATCAGTATTTTAAGTTGGGCTAAATACTTCAAATGAAGTTTTCGATGCCGTGCTCCGTTTTGCAATGTATGTTAGTATCGTCTTTTAGATTTCTGTATTAGTATTCACCTTTAGCCTTCTGTATTGCTATCAGCCTTTACGGTTGAGTTCATAGTTCAAGTCACTATTTCGATACCGCGCTTCGTTAATCGCTGTGATTTTTGTCTGCCTATATTGGTATCGCTTTTCGGAATTTTGTATTGCTATTGGTTTGTGTCTTTTTGTCTTTATCGTGCTTTCAATTTGAGCTGTGTAGGTCAAGTGATGTTTTTAATACCTGTTGAAGTCGGTCTGTGCTGACTTTGCGTTTTTTGCGTCTTTGAAACCGAAAATTGTGTCGTGTTTCTCTGGTTGTTTCATGTTGTTTATTTGCTATTACAGTGATTTTGCCATTATTATTTTAGTTTGGCCCCGCCCAAAACTCCCTGTTATCGCGGTTGTCCCGTTAGCTTGAATGTTTCTTATTAAGAATTTACACTATTCTATTTTTTGGTATTTAAATTCCTGCACCATGTGAACGGGTAATGTCATTCATTGCTTGTTCTAAATCATGTTAGTGTTGCATTTTGCGGCCTGTTATGACGTTGGGCAAAGTCAACGGATAGTGTCGAGCTGTCTGGTTTATCCTACACTTCTAATATAGTTGTATGCACACAGTATAACAAAACGATCCAGAGAAACAACAAGGGGCTGTATAGGGTATAGTTAGGAACATAATGTGATTTCACGGCGATCAGGAAATAATGAAGTTCTCTGAAATGAGAATTCTATGTACAATGACGAACTCCACGGCTATACACTGAAACCATCTAAATACACTGGTATCCAAAATTAAAGCAACAAAAGGAAATTTTGCAAGGTTAGTTTTATTTCGCTACAAAATAGTATTAACCTGTGATAGTAAAGTAGAAAATATGAAAGAATACAGAACGCAAACAACTGCAGGATGCATAACGGTAGACAAAAATATTCTCCGTTTTTTCCAGCTTAATGAATTTGCACACACATTCCGACAACTGGTTAATGCGCCCTGTATGGTGTGTGATCATCTCTGGCACCAATACAGGCCTGGCAACGACGGGACATGCTGTGAATGATGGCGTCAGTCTCATGTTGAGGCGGTAACACCCATTCTTCCTGCAGAGGTGCTCGCAGTCTTCGAGAGTCGTTGCTGGATGTTGACGTGATACAAGGCGTCTCCCCAGTGCATCTCAGTCATGCTTTATGGGATTCAAATCGGAAGAGCGAGCTGGCCACGCCATGCGTGCAATATATTGCGCTTCCAAGTAAACATCAACCACACGTCCTCTATGAGTTCGAGCAATATCGTCCATAAATGCAACGTCTGGGCTCACCGCGTCCCTCAACAATGGCAAATAATGTCTCAAGATCTCGTCACTACATATGACGGCAGTTAAACCCTGCTGATTCACCAGTACAGTTTCGTGAAGAGGGGTTAGAGTGGTATACACAATCCCTGTCCACTCTATTAGGGATCCTCCTCGATCTCGGACCTTTTTTCGGCATTTTTCTTTGACCGGAGCCGCTACTATTCGGTCGAGTAGCTCCTTAGTTGCTATCACGAGGCTGAGTGCACCCCGAAAAATGGCAACAGCTCATGGCGGCCCGGATGGTCACCCATCCAAGTGCCGGCCACGCCCGACAGCGCTTAACTTCGGTGACCTGACGTGAACTAGTGTATCGACTGCACAAGGCCGTTGCGAGAATAAAAATGCGTCGAATTATTTATTGAATGCCCCTCGTATTTGGGGGTTAATCGAACCTAGTGGTCACAAACGTAGCACCTCGCCTCTGAATGTTTCGATGCCTTCCTTTAATCCGACGTTGTGGGGTCCCAAAAGTCGAGCAATACTTACGAATGGGTCACATTACAGTTCCTTTTCAGATGACCCACAGTGTCCTCAAATTCTCCCAATAAACGCAAGTTCACTATTCGCCTTCCCTACTAGAGTCCTTCCATGCTCGTTACATTAGATGCAAAATCGACGTGTCTGTGTCAATCAACACATTAATGACGATGTATTCGAACATTATGGGATTGTTTTCCTACTCCTCTGCATGAAGTTACATGTTTTACCTTCAGAGGCAGCTGCCATTCATTACATTAATTAACTAACTAAATCATGTTGTATCCTCCAACAGTCACCCAATGACGACATCTTCCCGTACATCACTGCATCGTCAGCAAACAGCTGCAGATTTATGCTCATTCTGACTGTCAGATCATTAATGTATACAGAGAATAATAACAGTTCTATCGCACTTGCTTGGGACACTCCGGACGATGCACTTGCCTCCGATGAAGCTGAACGTTGCTGTTCCTTCGTATTGGCATGGAGTTGATAGCCACATTACTCTTAACAAATAAGATACGATTAGTATCTCACAGTTTTTGGCTGCAAATGTAGTAATTACAAGAGGCGGAGTCTAGTTACAATCGCTCTTTCACCCAGCAGAAGCTGTAGATTACGTCACTTTATTTACATGTTGGTCCTTGCAGCGTGGAAACTATCAGTTCCTAAAATTGAGTTCTTATTCCGCTGGCGACCTCCGCTCTCCTTAGTAGTTCTTGAGAAAGTTTCGTAAAATGCCTGTACAATGAGAACTCTCTTCATCTCTTAGTTTAACTTTCACCATACACTGCTAGTCTTTTTTACGCATTAGTCCAACTAACTCTGAACTAAACGTCAATATGTTCAGAAACGAGTGATAATTAGAATACGTGTGTAATTACTACTGTGGTGAAAATAATCTTATAATCCCTAACGCAATCTTAGATTTCGGCGTGATGTAATTTTCGCTCAGGCAACGAATAATCCGTCCATTAGCAATTGTATTACCGTAAACAAACACTGTGTACCACTTTTTCGAATAAATTTCTCGTCAAAGGAATGACATTAGATCGATGGTTCTTCACAGTTCTGTATTTTTCTTCCAAAACGAGAATCTGTGTAACTAGTTAACGAGCTCCATAAAAAAAAGAGTTGCTTGTCTCGAAAAGCTGATGTCGCAGGCTAAACCTTTGACGAATGTTGTTTACGCATAGTCCCTAGTTTTATGTAAATAAGTGTAAAAAGACGTACTGGCATGTTGAAACACATGCTTACACGTTACCAAGCTTCCAGAAGGCGTTCATTCTTGTACATTTGCGTGTAAGATGTCACACCTTTCATATCTCACGGAAATGGGCAGTTATTATTTTGCCTTTTGAGGCTTTCTCAGTTATATCTTAAAATAACCGTAAACAAAACAAAACTTCTGCTTCACGATAAATAAGCTCCTCCGTACTGAGTTATTATATCTGATATTTCAAGGGAGTTTACACTGTTCAACCCTCTTGCGAGAGTTACAATGTCGAGACGTCTCGGTTTCTGCAGTGATCTTATTTATCTCTGTGAGTCCCCGTCATGACCACCATTTAGTTAATGCGGCTGTATTTGACACCTAATTAAACTCTGAATGATCCAGAAAGAAACTAAGTAATTTTCATTTCCTGTATGAATTACCACCAATTTAAAATGTAAAATTATCAGCCCACGCGATACAGAACAGGACCAGAAACTGTAATTATACTGTAGCTGCCTACTTACAGGACAACAGCCCACAGTAGTAAAATACTGGAATAAAGACATAAGGAGAAAAAATCCTTCGATATTAAAGAGAAACAAATCCGTTAAGCTATAATGTGAGTATTTATGCGCATACTGACGTACCCTATCTCTCTGACAGTATTTAATATGTTCTGTCTCCGTAAAACAAAGACTACCTGTGTTCCATGTCACTGTTTCAACGGTGTCCCCTATTCCATTACGGCATGGAACATGAGAGGTGGACTAGCGTTTAAGGAGGTGGAATACATCGAAATACTGTCAAAAAGTCAGGCCAACACAAGCGTCATTAGAAAAACAAAACAGAAACTGAGAGGTACGAAAGATATAGGCCCTTTCAGCAAAATTCATCCAAATACTGTCAAAAAGACAGGCCAACATCATTGTCATTACAAAAACAAAACAGAAGCTGAGAGGTACGAAGGATATAGGCCCTTTCACCATAGTATACAGCCGAGCTGGGAAAGAAAAATGAGCAACCGTAGGAGTAGCATTCATTATTTATCAGAAATTGAAGAATAAAATAGACTAATACACGTATAATAAAGAGAGGAAAATACTGGCTCGTTTTAAGATTGATAGGGAACTTTTGTGTATGAAGGCGTTTAAGCGCCAGAAGGCAGTTCAGATGAAGAGACCGATATCTTGTAAGAACAATCACACAGCTTGCCAATCGGCCCAATAGACGAGACTATCTTTTAATAGACGGAGACCTACTCGCCAGAGTTAGCATAACACCAATCCAACAGGTAGTAGAAATATACGGAGAAACACACTAAAAAAAAAAAATGCTCGAAAGATTAGGGATTTCTTTACCTTTAACTCTTTGAAAGAACCTAAATCTTCTTTAGAAAGAAAGATACTAACAATTATAAACGGTGCGCTGGAGGAACTAGATCCCTTATTGATTATGTATTGCTAACTTCGGAATGGGATCACAACTGATAGTCAGGCATGTTTCTAGAGGATGTGATATTGGTTCAGATGACTTTATGGTATGCTTTAAAATTCGAATTTGGGTCATATGGAGAAAATCCAGGGAGAAAAACAGCCCTAAATGTGTAGAAAAATATGAGTACGCTTACTGGAAACAAAGTCCTGGTGGCTTTTGGAAGAGAAAAAGAAGCATATAATATTTATAAATTAAAGAGCGCAGCAGTCAGTCGTCCTTTCCTGCAAGTTTTATTTGGCAAATCCAGGTTTTGGCTAGTGCCTAGCCATTATCAGTCACTATTTTCTAGTCTCAATGCATGTCAGTTCCCTGTTGATAGGGCTTCAGTCGCAGTTCTTTGAGCACCTTATACCGCAGTATTCAAGGAACTGTGACTGACGCCCGAACAACAGGGAACTGACATGCATTGAGACTAGGAAATAGTGCGCTGTTAATGGCTAGGCACTAGCCTAAATTTGGAGTTGCTAAATAAAACCTGCAAAAAAGGAAGAATGTTTACTGCGCTTTATGATTGATAAATCAGATCACAGCCGCTGAGTGCACCCACGTCCCTAATGGAAGGTAACCCGATATAGTATTTATCTGCAGTCAAACTCTCAAGACCATCTAATATATCCCAGAAAAAGGAACATAACTACAAATGTGAGTTGGAGAAACATAAACCTCACCAAGAAGAAGGAACCAGATGCAGCAATGCAATGCTTGAAGTACAGGAAAGCAACAGGGGCGAATAGAATAAATGCCGAATTTTTTAAATGCGGAGGTCTTTCACTGTAAGAACGTATGCTACATGTCATTAAGCTGAGTTAGACTGCGGTTAAGGTACTGGAGGAGCGATATTTGGCTAAAATGTATGCATATCCAAGAAAAGCAAAACAACTATAGAGTAATCAGCCTATTAAAACAAGCTATAAAATAATCTGTCGCCCTGTCTTAAGTAACGCTCTATCTTTGATACAATTTTATTAGATAATCAAAATTTTTTTTTACAAAATGACGGTTTGCACTGATGGTATTTTTAGTCTGTAACAACTGGTAGACGTGTAGAGAAGTGGAAAGGATTTAACTTAGAGACGCAATTAGCGTTTGTAGATTATGAAAAAGCTTTTGATAGAGTCAACAGATATCTGTTGTGATAAATTGTTGGAAAAAGACGTTTCGCAATGCATTTAATTAACTCTGTAAAAGATCTTTACAAAGTGACAAAAATTATAGTCGAAGGTGGAGATACCTTGCCTAAACAATTATGAAAAACGCAGGGAGTTAGACAAGGACGAGGCCTGTCTCCAAATCTTTACATCACCTACATAGACTTGGAAACAAAATATCACCTCCGACATGAAGATCAGTAGGGAAAATGTTTTAGTAGATCAATTGGTAGAAATGTTTTAACACTCCATTGTGTACGCAGATGATCGAATAATAATTCAAGAAAACGAAGATGATATTTAAGGAGCCGTCCATCACATTAATCCGCTGGCTTTTAAATGTAACACGAAAACCTCCAGTATTAAAGCAAATATTATGTGTTCTCAAGGGAAAATCACATAGAAGATATAAAATTATGAAAAACAATGTAGTGCTGGATCAGGTAACTCACTTTCAGTATCTGGGCTGTACCATAGGAAGAAATTACGACCATGAAATTGATTACAACGTGGAATAATGAGAAGTACGTTAAAAAAATTAAAAATTAAGAAAAAGCCACGAAAGAGATACTGATGAAGCTGTAGAAAGTCATGGCAATACCTAATATGCTCTATGAATCTGAAACCTGGGATCGCACGTAAAAGGATGTGAGAACGATCCAGGCTGCGGGAATGAGATTTCTTTGTAGTGTTAAGAGAGAGCATCGCTTCAGAAATGAAGACATTAGATTTTTTTTAGATTGGTGGTCGATGTCAGGGTGGAATTGGTTGAACTACTGTAAACACTCAAGCTGCAACTGCTTGTTTTCCATTGTACTGTGCTGGCTGTAAGGGCAATCCTGAGAAGTTGGCAAACGGAAGTGATGGATTAGCTTGGTTTGTGACAGACTGTTAGGTTGAAAGAATGCACAGACGTGTCTGATCTTGCACATAGCAGAGAGGGCTGGCGAAGTGACTAGTGAGCTGGGTGAGCGCGACAGAAACGGATGTGTGTGTTGCATGAGAGAAGATTCAAAATGACAGGTGTTCGCACTGGATGCCCTGATAACATCCGAATTCCTACCACTCCAGTCATCCCTGGATGCTCTCAATGGCCAGGGGTGGTACACTCTGACATATACGCGTGACCACACTGTGGATGCAATTGCAGCAGTAGTTTTCACCGACCATTGACTATTCAGGCCGGCGGTGCTGCATGGGGATGTTGCGTGTGCTACGTGCGAGTTTTTCAGCGAACTCCGATATCTATCCATGGTAACTGCTGCTATGGACTGGATCGCGGTTTAAGAGTGTTGTGTTCGGTGCTTCTCAATACATCACAGCAGAATTTGCTGTTTTTGTTGAAGTGGTTGTTACCATCCTATCATGCGATACACCCTTTTCTCCCTCCTTTGTCCTGGTGGAACTGAGAAAAACCAGTCACCTTAGGAATTCCATAGTACTTTTAAGAACCCAACCGTAACGTCAAATTTCCGAATGATCAATTTATTATTTCCAATAGTTGTATTGCGAACACGTATGCATTCCGTATGGGCAGACATGGCCAGCGCAGAGTGGGTCTCTCTCCCGGCTGGTGTGGATGTGGGCTATCATGTAGTCGGCGGTCGGTACGTGCTTTGTGGTCGCTAGTTTGTGTGATCGGTGGGATTTTTTTTAACCAGATATGTTTCGTGGTGTTTAATGAAAACTTGCTGGTGGAGGCTGGTGTTTGTGGTCTCGAATGCAGGTGCGTAGAAGACCTCGGATACATTTAGTGCTACGATCTACCCTCCTGGAAATGGAAAAAAGAACACATTGACATCGGTGTGTCAGACCCACCATACTTGCTCCGGACACTGCGAGAGGGCTGTACAAGCAATGATCACACGCACGGCACAACGGACACACCAGGAACCGCGGTGTTGGCCGTCGAATGGCGCTAGCTGCGCAGCATTTGTGCACCGCCGCCGTCAGTGTCAGCCAGTTTGCCGTGGCATACGGAGCTCCATCGCAGTCTTTAACACTGGTAGCATGCCGCGACAGCGTTTACGTGAACCGTATTTGCAGTTGACGGACTTTGAGCGAGGGCGTATAGTGGGCATGCGGGAGGCCGGGTGGACGTACCGCCGAATTGCTCAACACGTGGGGTGTGAGGTCTCCACAGTACATCGATGTTGTCGCCAGTGGTCGGCGGAAGGTGCACGTGCCCGTCGACCTGGGACCGGACCGCAGCGACGCACGGATGCACGCCAAGACCGTAGGATCCTACGCAGTGCCGTAGGGGACCGCACCGCCACTTCCCAGCAAATTAGGGACACTGTTGCTCCTGGGGTATCGGCGAAGACCATTCGCAACCGTCTCCATGAAGCTGGGCTACGGTCCCGCACACCGTTAGGCCGTCTTCCGCTCACGCCCCAACATCGTGCAGCCCGCCTCCAGTGGTGTCGCGACAGGCGTGAATGGAGGGACGAATGGAGACGTGTCGTCTTCAGCGATGACAGTCGCTTCTGCCTTGGTGCCAATGATGGTCGTATGCGTGTTTGGCGCCGTGCAGGTGAGCGCCACAATCAGGACTGCATACGACCGAGGCACACAGGGCCAACACCCGGCATCATGGTGTGGGGAGCGATCTCCTACACTGGCCGTACACCACTGGTGATCGTCGAGGGGACACTGAATAGTGCACGGTACATCCAAACCGTCATCGAACCCATCGTTCTACCATTCCTAGACCGGCAAGGGAACTTGCTGTTCCAACAGGACAATGCACGTCCGCATGTATCCCGTGCCACCCAACGTGCTCTAGAAGGTGTAAGTCAACTACCCTGGCCAGCAAGATCTCCGGATCTGTCCCCCATTGAGCATGTTTGGGACTGGATGAAGCGTCGTCTCACGCGGTCTGCACGTCCAGCACGAACGCTGGTCCAACTGAGGCGCCAGGTGGAAATGGCATGGCAAGCCGTTCCACAGGACTACATCCAGCATCTCTACGATCGTCTCCATGGGAGAATAGCAGCCTGCATTGCTGCGAAAGGTGGATATACACTGTACTAGTGCCGACAATGTGCATGCTCTGTTGCCTGTGTCTATGTGCCTGTGGTTCTGTCAGTGTGATCATGTGATGTATCTGACCCCAGGAATGTGTCAATAAAGTTTCCCCTTCCTGGGACAATGAATTCACGGTGTTCTTATTTCAATTTCCAGGAGTGTATTTATGGTGGAAATTTCATTACTTGTCTTGCATAATGTTTGAAAACATGTTTTGTTATGAAGAAGGATCATCATAAGATGGAGCTGAGTGTTTTAAGCGATTTATTTGACTCCTGTAAATTGTTAAAAAATTGTAGAGATGAAAACCTTCTTCTAAATGACTCGAGACGTTGGTTCACATGGACAAACGGGGAGTGGCCTGTTGAGAAAGGCACAGAGAGAAAGCGAGTCTAGAATTTCCTGATCAACAGAAAGCCTCCACTTGATGCTTTGCTTTGGGGACTGATAGACCAGAGGAGGCTGATATGCGGTTTGTGGTCATGGTATTTAGCAACGTGATCAATAATTAGAACATGGGCAGTGTTGCTGCCCTGATGATAGGCACATGTCTGGGAGACCTCAAACGGTGGCTACTATACCCCTTTTGCAAGGTTTATCTGTCAGTGAAATATCACTGGTGTATGTTTCTCGATTGTACAAAATAGTTCGTCACTGAAATTCTAGTAGTTTCTCCACCTACAAAAATTGGTGGTGGATTTCGAAACATGTCATAAACTTTCAGATATGTACTTGTCCTGATTCTCTTGTCTGTCCTTAGACACCCGTGTATTCGAAAAGTAACGAAAATAAAAAATAAGAGCCTTAACATCCCTGACTCAAGCAGCAAATATAAAACAGGCCCACTCAGACTAAGACCAAACTAAGACTACTCAGGTTTTTCATGCACGATCATAATAAAAAGGGGCTGCAAATGTTTAAATATTCCATACTACAATCGATTTCCTGACAAATTCTTTAAAAAACTATATTACAGACACCACCTTGTATCCAGTAAATGGTTTAAGTAAACAGTATTCCATACACTGAGGTCAATTTTCCAACAATTTCTTTAACTAAATCAGTAAACTATATTCCACACACGACATTGTACCCCATAAATTGTTTAAAAAGTAATATCGCACACATTGTCTACATTGTTTAAACAATATTCCATACACTGCAATCGATTTCCCGCCAACTGGCACATCAGCTGAGTCTTTTTCCCGCCAATTTGCAGGTCGGTGAGAGGAAGAAGAGGGGTGGGGGTTCCTCAGAGTAGAGGAGTCAGTGATTCCTTATAGATTTAATTATTTATTCAATCAAATTGATATCAAAAGTGTGCTTTTATCAGCGAGGGAGTGGGGCAGGAGGAGCGGGTGGTGAAGGCAGAGGGTGACGGGAAGGGGTGGGGGTTTCTTGGAAAACCACTTAACTGAACAGTGGGTTAGGGACCTGTCAGTCAATAGAGAACAATAGGTTTGCCCCTGAATGTATGCATGCTCCTGAATGTAAACAAGCTGCAATGTGTGCTGATAGCCCCCCCCCCCCCCCCTCGCCCTTCGCCATCTACTTATGTCCACCTTTGCACAGATAACAGTGGCGACGCATTGCACAGATAACAGTGGTGACGCATAGTGGCACAGAAGCCATGGAGCCTTGATAGATCGCTGGAGGAAGCTGGCAACACAACTGCACACACACATCACCCAACTTCCGTACATTCCAGGAAAGGAGGTGATGAGCTCTGACACCACGTTGAGTCACATTCCAGATGTTCGATCACGTTCAGATCTGGCAAGCTGGGGAGCCAGCACATCAATTAGAACTCACCACTGTGTTCCTCGAACCATTCCATCACACTCCTGGCGTTGTGGCATGGCGCATTACCTTGTTGAAAAATGCCACTGCTGTTAGGAGACATGATTGTCACGAAGGGATGTACATCGTCTTCAACCATTGTATGATACACCCTGACCAACATGGCACGAGCCGCAGTGGATCCTCGGATGCCCACGTGTATTTTCCAAAGAGTTTAATGGACAAGCCGCCAACTTGTCTCGGTCCGACAGTGCAGGTGTCAAGGAGCTGTTAGCCTGGAAGACGACGCATTCGTGCTTTCTCATTGGCATGATGAAGAACGTATCGGGATTCATTAGACCATGCAATGCCCTGCCACTGCACCAACATCTATTGCCAATGGTAACGTGCCCATTTCAGTCACAGTTGCTGATGTCGTGGTGCTGGCCGCTGTGGGCGAACGGTTCTAGGCGCTTCAGTCGGGAACCGCTCTGCTGCTACGGTAGCAGGTTCGAATCCTGCCTCGGGCATGGATGTGTGTGCTGTACTTAGGTTAGTTAGGTTTAATTCTAAGTCTAGAGAACTGATGACCTGAGGTGTTAAGTCCCTTAATGCTTAGAGCCATTTGAAGCATTTTTTGATGCCGTGGTGTTAACATTGGCATAACATAGGTCGTCGGCTGCGGAGGCCCATCGTTAGGAGTGTTTAGTCCACTTCCTACACACAGACAGCATTCTCACTGATACTACATGCACTGCATGTGTGTCTGATAAGCAGTCATTCCTGGCCAGGTGATGCTACTAACACCTGGACGGGTTCATATTGATAGTAGGTCGGTGGTCATAATATTCTGTCTGATCAGTGTGTATTAGATGTTAACAAATTCCTCTTTTCCAAGAATGTTTTTCTTGCCGTAGCCAGTCAGCATTTTGTATCCTCTCTACTTGAGACATCATCGGTTATTTTAGTGCCCAAATATGAGAACTCCTCTGCTACATGGTCCAGTCACATTAATGTGACCACCTGTCAAAAGCCCAAATAACTATCTTGAGCAAAGCAAACGTGCAGTAAAAGAGAAAAAGAGGTTCTGTACGTGCCAAAAGAGATATGGAGCCATAGCAACTCATGCTGCGGCCAGCTGCTCTAGGTTTCTCAGTTGAGGATCCATGTCACGAGGAGCCAGATCGAAGTAGTCCCATAGTTTCTCGATTAGGTTTGTTGACACTCCATTCCTTTACACATTCGTCAGACATCAGCAAAAACACCCTGCGAGTGTGTTAGCAACACTAGAATAAATTACTGGGGGGGGGGGGGGGGGGGGGGTAGGAGTGGACCCTTGTTCTACGACAGAGCATATTGGTTTTTAGCTGTACAAAATTGGTTTCATTTCTGTATTGTTGTCAATGAAGCACACTGTTTTACATAGATTGTGACATGACGATTTCAGGACAATTGTTAGGATGACGTATTACGTCCTGATTAGCAGAAATAACACTGAACACAACGATATCAAATTTAAATAGAAGGTTCACTACAAGTTTTTTCTTACATCTACACAGTGAAGCACGGTCTGAGTTGGCCAATATTACGTCAAATCATCTGATTCTCGGTTCTCTGTTTGGTAATATATGGGATAACAATCAAGTCTGTGGAGGATGGTTAGTTTTTGTGACAAAATATGCAAAAGATTACTCAAGGTTGCTCGTGTTCGCAGTGGATGCAAGCTGGTGATCCAATTATTTTACGCCTCTGACAGAGGCGTTTACCTTTAGCTGCGATGTGTTGTTGGCTGCTTGGCTGCTCTCGCCCTCTTAAAATCCCTTAGAAAACTAATCAAAATCTTGACTGATTTTATCGGCTGAAAGTGATCTATGATTCTCGTTAGGCGCAAAAACATTCACTCGTCCCTAGTCTGGAAAATATGGCGATGTACACGTGCCAGAGGGACCAGCGTGTATACTTCAACACCCTCTCAGTTCTCGCAAGAACAATTAACTATGTGGCTATTTCGTTTCTCTGCTATTGGAGCTCAACGGCTCTCTAGCTAATTTCTAGATGAATGCAAGCCAAAGTGAACGTAGTGTTAACACAAAATTCCTCTTTTGAATTCGTGCAGAGTGTGATGCGCCCTGTCCTACACTTTACGCTGGTTCAGGGGAGCGTCCCTGAAGTTTTCGGGTTCCGTCTTTCGTAGCAAAAACCGTCCGCCCACCAGCGTCCTTCTGTGCTTCTCATCAAGGCCTTTTTAGACCAATGGGAGCATTCCTCTCATCTCATGGGAACTACCCCTGCCAATCACGAAGGCGTGCCTTCAAACTGCTCTGTAATCTCGCCACTTCTACTCCTTCCGACTTTATTTCAGGGAATTGGACATTTTGTGCCTGCTCCTGGCGCCTAAGCGTTACACACATACATCACGAGAGCACCACAGATCTTTCACAAGATCACTAAATGCGACTGTCTTCTAACTGTGTCTCAGGCCTCTTTGTATCCATCTGGAAATTCCCCAGAGCTATTTTCTAAAAAATCTCTCCATTGCAGGCAGCGCTGCGCCGTTACCTGCTACCTTCGATGTGTCACCTGGTGCATTTGTTGTCTCCCTCGCCGGAGCTCACTGACTACCTGTTAAAAACCTTTCGTTGCATGCGGATCGTGGCTGCACAACCGAGTCTGTCCCAAACTAAAGCATCTTTTCCAGCAGCTGTTTTCACCTTTTGCTCATTGACATGCAGGCTATGGGTTCGGTACATTAATACCGTCGAATCGACTGTCATACCTTTTTGCATTACATACTGTACGTTTTGATAGGCGAATCTGCTCACTGTCACAGATGTATGTCATGTGACATATCCATCTACTCGTTACAATGTTTAAAGTCTCATATAAGGTGCAAAATTAACATTCATTCAAGCTGCCACCTTACAGTTCAAATTCGAGAAGTTGTGTGGCCAGCAGATTATGGTAAACTCATCCTCGTGTTCTTTGAACCACGCTCGTACACATCAATCTGTGTGTAACATTGTATTCTTCTGTGGGTAGACGCCGTCGGGGCAAGGTAAAATAAACTGCTTGTAGGGCTGGACAGGGTCTCTAAGGATACATGCATACTTTTATTGATCCATTGTGCCTTCAAGAGTGACGAGATGTCACAGTGAACACCACGAAAACATTCCACATGCCAAAACGTTCCCTCCTCCGGCGTAGACCCTTATGACAATTGTTGCAGGACTATACACGCCAATGGCCACGTGTCTGATGTAGCATATGAGGTGTGACAATAAAATAATGAGACTGATGTGAAAAAAAATGTTGCTTACCGTTTTACTCAAGTTTAGTGTTGTCTCCTTCAAAGTTCCCTTCTGATTCCACATACTTTTTCCAGAGCTTCTGCCGTTGATGATAACATTTGTGGAACTCATCTTCTGTAATATCCTCCAAGACCCTCGTCCTAGCTTTTTGGACATCTTGTGTTGTTTGAAAATAGTGTCCCTTGACCGCCATTTTGACTCTTGGAAATAGAAAAAAGTCGCACGGAGTGATATCTGGTGAATAAGGTGGCTGTGGTAGTACTGAAATTTGTTTTGAGGTTAAATATTGCTGTACTGACAGAGCACTATGGGGACCATTTTTGCACAAATCTTTCTCATAACAAGGTCTTCAGTTATTATTAGACGAACCGTTTCTCGATTGATGTTCAGTTCTTCTGCAATCATTTTCACGCATAATCTTCGATCCTATCGTATGAGTTCACGCACCCTGGCCAAGTTGACATCCGTCCATGAGATTGATGGTCGTCCACTGCCGTCTTCATCTTCAACATTCGTTCTGCAATCACTAAACATTTTATGCCAACCAAAAACTTGAGCTCCTCAAATAACCTCCTCTCCAAAAGCCTTCTAAAGCTTATTGTAAGTTGTCGTCGCGTTTTCACCCAATTTAACACAAAAAGAAATGGCATACCATTGCGGAATATTATGCAGTTCCATTTCCGTGAGGAGAGACATAAACACATGTTAACTTATTACAGCACAACTCACGACTGAGCAGCTGCATCGATGTGCCGCTTGGACTAGAAGCAGCTTATAGACCAAGGTCAAAGATATTGTGCCTACGCAAACCTGCAGGGTTGCCACATCTTCCAAAGAAAATCAGTCTCATTACTTTATTGTCGCACTTCGTAAAACTTGATTCATCTGAGACGGCGATCTTTCGCCACTCAATGGACGTCAAGTTGCGGTATTGGAGTGTAAATTCCAGTCTTTGCCGATGGACAGCACTCAGCATGGATGCATGAACCTGGGGTCTGCTGCAGACACCCATACAATCCAACTTTCGCTGAGTGGTCATTTAAGAGACACTACTTATAGCCCCTTTGTTCATCTGGGCGATCAGTTGCTCAACAGGTACTTATCTGTTTGCCCGTACACATTTCCACACCTGTTGGGGTTGGGTTGTTTTGGAGAAGGTCATCGGTCTCATCGGATTAGGGAAAGATGGGGAAGGAAGTCGTCTGTGCCCTTTCAAAGGAACCATCCCGGCATTTGCCTGGAGCGGTTTAGGGAAATCACGGAAAACCTAAATCAGGATGGTCGGACGCGGGATTGAACCGTCGTCCTCCGAATGGGAGTCCAGTGTCTAACCACTGCGCCACCTCGCTCGGTTTCCACACCTGTTGTTCACCCTTGTCATACATGTTCCCTGGTACACCACAATCGCCTTAGTGGCAGTTTTGGATAGTGCCATTTTGCATGCACAGCATACTTTTACCATAGCTGCAGTGAACATTATAAATTACTGTGCTTCAGCAATACGACAACACCTACATTGTTTTCCCTGTGCCCCGACATGCTTTATATACCCTCCACTTCTAATGCTGCCACCTGTCATCAGTGAGTGGTTATTGAACGTTGATGGTGAAGATAAAAATGGTACAAATGGCTCTGAGAACCATGGGACTTAGCATCTGAGGTCATCAGTCCCCTAGACTTAGAACTCTTAAACCTAACTAGCCTAAGGACATCACAAACATCCATGCCTGAGGCGACCGTAGCAGCATCGCGGTTCCGGACTGAAGCGCCTAGAACCGCTCGGTCACAACGGCCGATAATGGTGAAGATAAGTGGTGGTCACATGAATGTGATTGGACAATGTACTTTTACTGTCACATATCCTGTAGTCCAATTCAAATTGCTTGATAATTAATATCTGTCACTTGCCGCTACAGTATTGCCACATCTGTTACCAGTTACCACTCTGTTAAAGGCGACACAGAAACACAACCGGTCACTTCACAAATGCTGTTAATGTGTAACGTGGAGCAATGTTGGAAGCGATTGGCGCGGAGTATGAGGCAAATAGGAGATGACCTGTCGACAGCTTTTAAGTGATGAATGTCTGAAATGTGGAGACAACAAATTTCGTAGCCCTGCTTTTAAACTCATGCCCTAATGTAACCACAACCTCACAATGTGCAATGTACCCGACAAAATAGCGGTCAACATTCTGCAACAGAGCTAAAATCAATATCACTTTGTTATGTTGTTTAAAGTTTAACCTCTACGAACCAACTGAAGAAAGAAAAATTTCATAATACGTTTGTTTGCTTGTATAGCCATTTTCCACAACAAAATTTCAGTCGAAGCGATATTCATAAGTTTCTTTTATATCGCCCAAACTGAAATTTTGCTGTCTTCAGTTTTATATATATATATATATATATATATATATATATTGTAATTTCTCGCTGTCACTGGTTCTCTAAAACTATCCTCACACCGGCTAAATGAGATGCTGTGACACCAACTGATGGGCAGTCCCGGTTGGCACTTGGTTTGAATTGGTTGCAGATTATAGGCGAAACAGGAAGAGTACAAACGAAAAAAGGATGATAGGAGGAAAAATAAGAGCAAATCAAAAAGCCAGTACGATAATGAAAATGACAACAGCGAAGTATTAGAACTTAAAAACCCATATTTAAACCAGTGAACGGAATAAAAATAATAATCTAAGCCTTTTGATTAGATTTAGAAAATAAAAAATTTCGCTGCACATGACAAGATTAGAAGCTTCGACCTTCCTTCTATGCATCAGGTTTATAGGCTAACCACGACACTATCTAGGACATTGTGCATTTGTGTTGTATTTATGTCTCTGGTGTCCCAGTCGCAACAATTAATGGACAGCCTTCAAACATTCGGCTTCAGACAACATGGTGTCAGGCCTGTCTACTGTAAGCCAATCTCTGTGATTTGTTGTTGTTGTTCTTGTGGTCTTCAGTCTAGAGACTGGTTTGATGCAGCTCTCTATGCTACTCTATCCTGTGCAAGGTTCTTCATCCCCTAGTACCTACTGCAACCTACAACCTTCTGAATCTGTTTAGTGTATTCATCTCTTGGTCCCCCTCTGCTATTTTTACCCTCTACGCTGCCCTCCAATACTAAATTGGTGATCCCTTGATGCCTCAGATTATGCCCTACCAACCAATCCCTTCTTCTAGTCAAGTTGTGCCACAAATTGCTCTTCTTTCCAATTCCATTCAATACTTCCTCATTAGTTATGTGATCTACCTATCTAATCTTCAACATTCTTCTGTAGCACCACATTTCAAAAACTTCTATTCTCTTCTTGTCTAAACCATTTATCGTCCATGTTTCACTTCCATACATGGCTACACTCCACAAAAATACTTTCAGAAACGACTTCCTGACACTTAAATCTATACTCGATGTTAACAAATTTCTCTTCTTCGGAAATGCTTTCCTTGTCATTGCTAGTCTACATTTCATATCCTCTCTACTTCGACCATCATCAATTATTTTGCTCCCCCAACAGCAATAATCATTTACTACTTTAAGCGTGTCATTTCCTAATCTATTTCCCGCAGCATCATCCGAATTAATTCGACTACATTCCACTTCGGCCGACCCCACAAGGGCTCAATAAAATTAAGATTTGGTGACCGTGATGGCCAAGGGACGTGCGACATTTCAACCTCGTACTCAGAAAACCAGTCCTGTACGATATGGGCAATGTGAACAGGGACCTTATCGCCTTGTAAGACAGCATCACCACTGCGGAGCTGACACTATAACCAGTGGAGAGTAAGTGGGATGCAGTAAATGTTTGCAACGTCATCGATAGAATAAGGGGATTCCCATTCTTCTGGATTGGAGCTGTGAAGAGAAACTATAAACACTGCTCCCCAACTAGAAAAAGATCAAGACAGCCTCGGCATTATCTAGAAATGCGAGGTGAAATTAATACAGAAATCAATAAAACGAATAGCCGCGTGTGAGACACAATGTCTGGAACATAAGTTTAGCAAATAAACAAATTTTTTGGAGAAATACAGGTAAATTACTCGGTGCGACATTGTGGTGGATATTAAAAAGGAGAAGAGTGTTACACCGTGAGTTCCGTGGTGAAAACAAGACCCGCCAAGATAGTTTTAAATACTAGTGGCGAGCTAGCTGCAGACCTGTGTTGATGCTAGCTGTTTGCACAAAGATGGTGCTCGCAACGACCTTGAGTCCGCCTTTGCACCCGGTGATGAGGAACTGCTCTCGGCAATGTGGAGAACGTGGCGTACCCGCCCGATCTTTGCTACTGTTGGAGTCTCGTATTTCATATTCACTTTCAACGACACAGTCCTTACGTCATATTGTTGGACTGTGCTGTGTTTTACAGCCTGTCAGTACAGTACTATATCTAATAGATGAGCTAAAAGCAAATTAAAACATCGAGAACTGATGTCACCGGGAACTGAGGTGGTTGTTGTTGTTGTGGTCTTCAGTCCTGAGACTGGTTTGATGCAGCTCTCCATGCTAATCCATCCTGTGCAAGCTTCTTCATCTCCCAGTACCTACTGCAACCTACATCCTTCTGAATCTGCTTAGTGTATTCATCTCTTGGTCTCCCTCTACGATTTTTACTCTCCATGCTGTCCTCCAATACTAAATTGGTGATCCCTTGATGCCTCAGAACATGTCCTACCAACCGATCCCTTCTTCTGGTCAAGTTGTGCCACAAACTTCTCTTCTCCCCAATCCTATTCAATACTTCCTCATTAGTTATGTGATCTACCCATCTAATCTTCAGCATTCTTCTGTAGCACCACATTTCGAAAGCTTCTATTCTCTTCTTGTCCAAACTATTTATCGTCCATGTTTCACTTCCATACATGGCTACACTCCATACAAATACTTTCAGAAACGACTTCCTGACACTTAAATCTATACTCGATGTAAACAAATTTCTCTTCTTCAGAAACGATTTCCTTGCCATTGCCAGTCTACATTTTATATCCTCTCTACTTCGACCATCATCAGTTATTTTACTCCCTAAATAGCAAAACACCTTTACTACTTTAAGTGTCTCATTTCCTAATCTAATTCCCGCAGCATCACCCGACGTAATTAGACTACATTCCATTATCCTCGTTTTGCTTTTGTTGATGTTCATCTTATATCCTCCTTTCAAGACCATGTCCATTCCGTTCAGCTGCTTTTGCGGGTCCTATGCTGCCTCTGACAGAATTACAATGTCATCGACGAACCTCAAAGTTTTTGTTTCTTCTCCATGGATTTTAATTCCTACTTTGAATTTTTCTTTTGTTTCCTTTACTTCTTGCTCAATATACAGATTGAATAACATCGGGGAGAGGCTGCAACCCTTTCTCAGTCCCTTCCCAACCACTGCTCCCCTTTCATGTCCCTCGACTCTTATAGCTGCCATTTGGTTTCTGTACAAATTGTAAATAGCCTTTCTCTCCCTGTATTTGACCCCTGCCACCTTTAGAATTTGAAAGAGAGTATTCCAGTCAACATTGTCAAAAGCTTTCTCTAAGTCTACAAATGCTAGAAACGTAGGTTTGCCTTTCCTTAATCGTTCTTCTAAGATAAGTCGTTGGGTCACTATTGCCTCACGTGTTCCAACATTTCTACGGAATATAAACTGGTCTTATAATAGCTATATAAAGGAAGCCTGAAACACGTGTTGTGTGGAATGATCCATTAGTGTTTCATTAGTGCCGTGTATGAATCGTGTGCATTTCTGTGCGTGCGCGCTTGTGTGTGTCTGTGAGTTGTTTTTGGTGTGGTTACCGTGTATGATAAAATACAAAATGAAAGGGCTAGAACCAAGATTTGAGATCCAAAGCTGACAAGAAAGAAAGCCGGAAAAGGAATTGGAAGTGTACTAATTGTTGTGGCAGTTTGGCAACGGCGAACGGTTCGGGCGTGACGTTGAGCGCTCTGATGGAAAAAAAAAAAAAAAAAAAAATCCACCTCCAAACCGTGAGGTGTCAGGTATCAAGTAATTTTAATCGGACTTTAGTATGTTTCCATCAGCATCGCCTGATTTAATTCGAGTTCATTCCATTGCCTGTGCAATTGTTTGAGTGAAATAGTGGTAGTGAACAGTAGAAATTTCGGTTCGTGTCGTATAAATTAATATTCACACAAGTTATACTACAGTGGTGTATCAAGCATTAATGGCCGGCCGGTGTGGCCGAGCGGTTCCAGGCGCTTCAGCCTGGAACCGCGCGACCACTACGGTCGCAGGTGCAAATCCTGCCTCGGGCTTGGATGTGTGTGATGTCCTTAGGTTAGTTAGGTTTAGGTAGTTCTAAGTTCTAGGGGACTGATGACCTCAGATATTAAGTCCCATAGTGCTCAGAGCCATCATCATCAAGCATTAATGTAAACAAACTGTACCTATTATATCAGAACTTTATTTTATTGCTATTATTGCTAAAGCCTAGCTAAGTGTGGGAATGGGAGTGACGAAATAGTATACTTGGGATGAGGATTTGGGATGGGGATGGAGGAAATTAAGAAACTGTGACCGCTTCACACCCCGATCCTGGATCGGTGTTCAGGGAGGCATACTCGAGGCACGCTTGGAACTGGCGTCAACAGTTACGGGAGACTGATTCGTCTCGAAACGAAAATGTAAACAATGTAAGTGCCTACTCGGAGGTCGTTTTTTCCTTCGATGCCGTGTGGCGGCAGGCATTTGTTCGGACGACGCAGGTCGTTACCGGCGCTGGTCATGGTGCCAACGGGACGTACAGTAGTCGTTCCCACGGGGCCAGGGGAGCCGAGGCGGCGACTTCCGCCGCGTTTCTCCCGGCTGAGTAATTACGCTGGGACACCGCGGACGTCGGCCAGCCGGAAGCTGCAGGTGCAGCCGGCGTTCCTACGCCTGTCACGCCGGCACCCAATTTATGCCGCCGACCGATGATTAATTCCGAGCCCGGGTCGGCGCGCGTGTACCGTTGATTATAGCCGCGGAGTCGCGACTGCGCATGCGTCGGAGGCGGCCTCCGTCACTGCCGACCCGCCCGTTAATTGGATCTGCTTTTAATTTAACTCTTTTACTACCCCCCACCGCCGTCCACTCTGCCCGTCTTCCTCCCTCTATCTCTCGCGTTCCCAGAACAATTCCGAGGAGGCGCATAGTGTGAGAGCATCGAAAATCGGGTTAGTGACCGCCCGCGCGCCTTCTTTGTTCAGCCATCGACATCCGATTTCCCGTCCGTCATCGCCACAGACGCCCGAGGCCCACTGAGCCCGCAGTTTAATCTCGTTATCGTCGACGTGTAAGTGCGAGCATGATTCAGCGACACGCCTCCGGACCAAATGTGTGACGGCGTAAAGACTTAGATCTTATCGCTTACACCCTCCGACCGTTAATTCCGTTATGCTAGTGGGCGTCGCACTGCCTGAGGCCTGAGATAATTCTGCGCTACTTTCTCAGCCCTCTGCAGTGGATCCCATCAGTGTCTCCCGTGAAACGTAGGCGCCTCTGGAAAATTGTTGTCAATACATGCACTGCTAAGAAAGTGACAATGAGCGCAATGTATACTGGTAGCCACTAAATTTGCAACACCAGGGAGGGTAACAAATAACTAAATTTTCGCTTTTGTGCACGTACAGTACAGCAGGAAGAACACATGATAAAACTTGTAGGCGATTTGGAGGTATATGGGACCTGAAAAAATAGTTCACGATGCTCTAACCTGGCAGGACACAGAATGAAACCGAGCTGGGATTCCATAACTGGATACCACAGTCTATGGTCCTAGGACCTACGCCAGGGTTTATAAATCGCATTGGATGGCGACTGGTGGCATACCAGTCTCTCGACAACCCATGAACAGATGGATATGTGGGCATTCGTGAAGGAACACGTCCAAAGGAACAGTTGACCACACTGAAGTAACGACTTCTAAGGAATGGTTGTTCACCGTTCCCTTCAGGTCAGTCTCATTCCATTTCCACCATTCTTTATTCCTGGCCGCGTGGGATTAGCCGAGCGGTCTGAGGTGCTGCAGTCATGGACTGTGCGGCTGGTCCCGGTGGAGGTTCGAGTCCTCAAAAAAAAAAAAATGGTTTAAATGGCTCTGAGCACTATGGGACTCAACTTCTGAGGTCATTAGTCCCCTAGAACTTAGAACTAGTTAAACCTAACTAACCTAAGGACATCACACACATCCATGCCCAAGGCAGGATTCGAACCTGCGACGGTAGCGGTCTCGCGGTTCCAGACTGCAGCGCCTAGAACCGCATGGCCACTTCGGCCGGCCTCGAGTCCTCCCTCGGGCGTGGGCGTGTGTGTTTTTCCTCAGGATAATTTAGGTTACGTTGTTTGTAAGCTTAGGGACCGATGACCTTAGCAGTCCCATAAGATTTCACACACATTTCAACACATTTTCATTCCTGCTTCGGTCTTGTATAGTGAGCGTCATTCCTCAGTACAATTCCACCGTTCAATGTTCCCAACTCAACCTCGTTCAGTCAGCCCCATCTCTCTCGTTATACTTCCGCCATTCCCTATTCCCACCTCAGTTTCGTACAGTCGGTCTCGTTCCCCATTTAAGTATCACCATTTCTCGTTCTCTTCTCTGTCTCATTCGATCGGCCACCTTTCTCGTTACAGTTCTGACATTCCTCATTCGCACCTCATTCTGGTCTGGTCGACCTTGTTACAGTTCTGCCTTTCCTTGTTCCTGCCTCTGTCTCGTACGTTTGGCCTCATTGCTCGTTCCTCAGGACAGGCCCACCATTCCTTGTTGCCTTCTCCGTCTCATTCGATCAGCTTATTTGTCTTTACGGCTCCACTGCTCATCGTTCCTGCCTCGTTCCACCATTCCTTGTTCCTGCCTTGGTCTCGTTCGGTAGGCCTCGTTCCTCATTACAGTTCCAATGTCCCTTGTTTCTGCCTCAATCTCAGTCGATTAACCTCATTCCTCATTAGTGTTCTGCCATTCCTCATTCCCACCTCAATCCCATTCAACTGGTCTCATTCTTCGTTACAGTTCCACCGTTCCTTGTTCCCATCTCAGTTTTGTTCAGGTGGCCTCATGCCCCATTACACTTCTGCCATTCCACATTCCCACTTCAATTTCATTCGGACTCCCTTGCTCCTTATTATACAGTAGTTCCACTGTTCCTCATTCCCACCTCAGTCTCGTTCAGTTTGCTTCAATCCTCATTACAGGTCTGCCATACCTTGTTCCCTCCTTAGTGTAGTTCAGCTGGTTTCATTCCTTGTTACTGTTCCACTGTTCCTCATTTCCACTCGACCTTATTTGGTCTTCCTCATTCCTCACTACACTTTCACCATTCAGCATTCCCACCTTGATCTCGTTCAGTCAGCCTCGTTCCGCATTATGGTTCCACAATTCCTTGATTCTTGATCCGTTTCATTTTTTGACCTCCTTCCACCATTTATCATTCCTGCATCAACGTTATTCAGTCAGCCTCGATCTGCATTCCTTTTCTGCCGTTCCTCGTTCCTGCCTCAGTTTCATTTTGTCACCCTCATTCCTCATTATAGTACCGGCGTTCCTCGCTCCCATCTCGATCTTGTTCTGTCAGTTTCACATCTGGTTCTGGTTCCGCCTCTCCTCGTTTCTGCTTTGGTGTCATTCGGTTGGTCTCGTTATTTTTTTCCCGGTGGTTTCAATTTTTAGTTTCATTGATTCTTCACATTCTTCCATTCTTGTCCAGTTTCAAAACATTCTCGAAATCTCCTCTTCAAGTCCTTTGCGACCGCCTTTCAGCGTCTGTGATCTAATTTATAACATTCTCACAATTATATATCAAAATTAACACAATAAGTCTTGATTTGCTGAAACTCTTTTTTTTATATATACTAGTGCGTGTTTTTGAGGAAATAGGCTCCCCTAATTGCCATTTTAGTATCTGCACACAATATTTATTAATGACAATATCAAATTTGTGTATACATGTGTCACTAGGACCCGTTAAAAATAGAATTTTAAAATGAAATTAAATGAATTTATCAAAATAATTCCCTGTACTATTTTCACTTTGCTGCTCCTGAGATACAGCTGGTAATCATTTGAAAGAATTCAAGTGCAGCAGGAACATCTGGACTGCATTCTAATCTGTTCCGTACACTCAGGTCACCAACATTTTTAGCTCGTATTTCAGATATTTCTGATCCTGTTTCAATGTGACATATACATCATTTTTATCTATCTGGGGACCTTAACTGGCTGACTCTCTTCCATCTTCTTCATACTTATCGCATTTTGAGATCAGTGCCATACATCAGTTTCGTAAACCAATATGACACTGTCCTCAATCGACTTTGAAGATAGGAAGATTTCCATATTCTACTAAGTGCAAATAGTTTTATGTCGTCAAAGTAGACGGCGGTAGCTGAATGAAATAAGAAAAAACCTTATAGCACAGAAGTACCATCAGCACCATTTATTACTTTTATTTCATTTCCACATGAATTAATAAGTGAAAATATTACTTAACAAAGTATTGAACCAGTATTTTTTAATAAAAACATCACACCAGTGATCAATGTGTTAACAGTTAGTGATTCACCCGTACACATCACACTGATGTGTGGATACTCAACGTATTTGACGTGGTTATAAGTAGTAGAACAACAAGGATGCAGCCCCACTCTCCATCACTGCCAAATTTATTCAAGATGGCGGCGATAAATATAGCAATATCGCAGTGTCGTCATGGTTGGAAGTTCAAATTCTGGTGGGAAGATAGGTCAATTGGGCTACCTCCACTAACCTAACCCCCTCCCCTCCCCTCCCTTCCCCCTCCCGTCCCCCTGAGAGTGGTGGGAAGTTGAAATTCCATCAGGACAATGCAACACACCATGGTTACCTCCACTAACCTAAGAAAATGGGGGGAAAATATGTCACTTGGGCCAACTCCACTAACCTAAAACATTACCTCTTCCTGGGAATTGGCAGGAAAAAGACTCAGCCTGTGCTGGATAGAATGGACATAAGTCTTTATTTAAACAATTAGAGGCAGTACTGCCATCAAATGTGATCACCCCAAGGTCCGGAGTCCAACTGACCTAGTCCACAGTACTGCCACCAGAGGGTGCTGTCATCCCTCCCATGATGTGATCCAAGATGGCGGTCTGGGGGGGGGGGGGGCGATAACGGCGGGTCACGCCGCAGCTAGCAGCATGTGAAAATCGCATCTACAGTTGGAGTTCATCACATGTCTATCTAAATAAGAGCCAAGTCATCCTCTGAGCCACGCGCGCGTGTGTTTACCGTTGCTTGCGTGAAACCTATGGATACTGACGTCACAGGTCGTGCTACAGAAATCTGTTCCTGACTAACATCGACTGCTTTCTCTCCCTCACGATCCTAACAGGGCCTGTTCACGAAAATAGCCCAGAATAACACCAATTCCATTCTTCCTGGTGGTCCTAATGACGCGTCACGTGTTACCCCTCCCAGAAATCGTAATACCCTGCTTAAAGCATTCTTGTTACTTGGAGAGAGAGAGAGAGAGAGAGAGAGAGAGAGAGAGAGAGACGATGGCCACATCAAGCCCTTCCAGAAATAGTGACGTTCTGAAAAGTCCCTTTAGAAAAATTATACATGACTGTGCTTAAACTGACACACAATATTTTTTTAGCGCAACGCAATCTGACTTTCAGTAATCCCTACAAGAGAATGGCCCTGACTAAATTAACCTATACGTTTCACAAATCACTCACCTCACAAAAATCTTCGTTACTCGAACTACTGGAATACAGCGAGCCCCAATACTGCCAGCTAAATAAAAGATTCTAACTACTGAAGGCACTAACTACTGATAGGCATAGCTAGCAAATGAAAGATTTTAATAGAGAACAAACAATCTATTTACCTTAATGGTCATAATATATATATAGCAGTTCATGACATCCATTCTTAGAAATGTACTGTTTCTGATGGACACACCTCCAGATTATCCATTCTCAAAAATCCGCCATCTCACTTCCCCACATCCACCACTGCTGGCGGCTCGCCTCCAACTGCACAACACTATGCGTTGTTAACATCCAGCTGCCAAACACTACAATGACAGACAACAATGCAAACTAGCCACAGACTGCACACAGCACAGCCAGTGATTTTCATACAGAGTGCTACGTGGAGTTACCAATAAGAAAACCTAAATAGCCTACTTACAGTTCGATAAAAGCTTCTCATTGGCTGTACATTCAAATGAAGCTCTCTCATTGATCGCCTCGGTCTATATATAAACCCACAACCAACCTCCATCGTCCTCAGTCCGCTGCTGTGTGCCTTGTGCATTCCATTGTGTCTGTGTGTTTACCTGTTCTTTTCTCTCCGCAATATGAAGAGAGTTAGCTGCAGCAACACTTCAGAGTGTAGTGGCAACACGCGTAGAGTTCTAGAGACAGGATTACCAAGTGAGTAAATAATTTCTATTCTGAGTGTAAATTTTCGTGTATATGTTAAGTTTGCCTTATTAATTCCGTCTTCTTGTTAAAGTGCAACTCCAGGATTTTGTCTTGGAGTGTGAGGAGAGACAGGAGGGAGCTGGACCGCAAAAGACTCTGGAAGTCCAGCCTCCTGTGTTGGGTTCACAGCCAGAATTGCCTTGTGAGTATAATTTTCATTATAATTTATTCTTGTATAGTCGTATTTCAAAAGTTGCTTTTTTCTTCCTTTTTCCTTTTTTTTTTTTTGTTTTTTTTTTTTTTTTGTTTCTCCTAGATCACTTGAAGCAAATACGAATTGAGCTGGAGGTAGAGCTGGGGGCTGAAAATAATTATCTACTGCAGCAGCAGCAGCAATGTTACATGGAATAGCATCCAGCTGTAGATGACCGACAACAACAGTCACATAAGTATAGAAAAATATCCATGTGTGATCCTTCTGTGTAACTAGACATTCAAAATAAATAAAATTATGTTTCGTCCTGTTAGAGGAACAGCTCTAGAGGACTTCGATTTGTTGGACAGGCAGTGGAGGCTGTTCATCAGCAGATGCAGGAACGCCCTGCAGCAAATAATGAGATGCCCAAGCAGCATACTTGTAAGTTTAAAAAAAGATTACATGCCTCTAGAAGTAGTGGTAGTAGTATAGGAAGTTTTTTTCTGTAACAGATCGGTTTATATACCTCTTTTGTTGTTGTTGTAGGCGAGACAGATGAAGACACACAAAGGTGCTCTGATCTGGCTCTACCAGATGACGATTATGATGACTTTTTGAGGGTGCGGTGGAGACGCCCTATCAAGTGTTAATGCCAAGAGCCAGAGCAGAAAAGGTAATTATTCACTCTGCTTATAACCATGTGACCGTCAAAATTCTTTCTTTCTCTGCACCAGCAATGGTAAGCAATGTACTTAACTATTATTTACTTTATCTCTCCTTCTACAGCGGTCACGACTCAACAACCTCAACACGGTGTGGATCTGTGGGGGACTTTGTCCATAGGCATGGAAAGGCAAATAACTTGCAGATGGGTGACAGGTTCAACACATCCCTTGATTCGAGTTATGTAATACACCTGGATGTAAATAACTTATATGGGCACACCATGCAGCAAATGCTGCCAACTGGTGAGTCTCGATGGGTGTCCGAAGACGAATGCAAGGGATTAGGTGGAAAAATCATGGGGGGTATGGCAGCTGATTTTGATGTAGGACATGTGGTGGAGGCAGAACTCGCGTTCCCTATTAGTTTGCGTGATGCGCACGCCGGTTTACCACTGTGTCCAGAGCAACTAGTGCCTCAAGGAGGCTCCACACCCAAACTGATGACAACACTGGGGGATAAGAGGAGATACATTATTCATTATCGTAACCTCCAACAGTGTCTCAGCTTTTCAGTGACCTTTTTTCCCACCATTTTCTTAGGTCATTAGGGGTACATTGTCCTGCTGGAATTTGAATTTACCGCCATTTTGTGGGAGAGGGGAGAGGAGAGGGTTAAGTTACTGGCGGTAGCCCAATTGATCCATCTTCCTTCAGAATTTGAGCTTCCTGCCATCATGTCATTGCGACATTGCCATATCTATTGCAGACATCTTGGATCCGCCATCTTGAATAAATTTTGGCAACAGTGGAGAGTGGGGCTGCGTCCTCGTTGTTCTACTACTGTTATACAATCCTGCATTGAGGAGCAAACAGTGAGTCTGTCCTCTCGGGTGTTGTTCCCTTGAGGCCAGAAATATTCTGCATGGAGTCGAGTATGAGCACCCTGAAGTCATGAAACCTTTATTGTCTTAATAAGCAGTGGCGTCCTGACCAACTGCTTGTGATCCTGCCGCTGGGGAAATCCTAAGTGTGATGGTGTAGGTCCTCATTCCTCCAGGAGGCATAGTACGATCTTCTGCCAAACAAACAATATTCACTGCTGGATGTAAGGTCCGCTAGTTATGCAAAACACTGTTTTTTCCAAGTTCCCAAACATGTTTCAGCACCTCTGTGCCATCATAAGCAGGTTACTGTTTTATTTAATCTTTACATACGGTTTGCAGGACCACTTGCGCATTATTTCTTACAGGTAGCTTGTCATGTTTTTTGTGTGGCAAGCCTATTTTTTCTCAACATCTTGATGAGATGTTGTGAAGCTCACGCAAATATAACACATATTTTCAGAAAATATGGTCGTAAAAGCAATGTGCACTTTACCAAAACACACTGTAATCGTGGTACGATTACAAGACCTGTTCAGGATGCTAAAAAAAGGGCTTGCTACGCAAAAACATTACACGCTACCTGTTAGAAATAATGCGCAAGTGTCCTGCAAAACCATGCAAACCGAAAGTAAAGATTAAATACAACAGAAACCCTCTGATGATGGCAGAGAGGTGCTGAAACATGTTTGGGAACTTGGAAAAAACGCTGTTTTGCATAACTGGCGGACCTTACATCCAACAATTTTAGCTGCAAACACGGAAAACACAATAAGCTGCAAATACAAATGATGAAACAATATTCAGTTGTGATTTCGGAATGAGAATCCCCCAGCATAATTCTTCCTTATACACTGCTCAGCCAAAACATTATTAACACTGTTAACCGCGACGATGGATGCCGCCTGGTGGCATTGCGGGCACATGACGCGGTAGGGAAAGTATCTATGCAAGAGGAGCAGAGGTGGATGGGAGATCAAATTACAAGAGAACCAGGCTGCAAATGGGGAAAATCATTGAGATAAGCGTCTCTGACAAATGGTAGATTACTATTACGCAGAGACTGTGAACGAATATCTCGAAAACGGCAAAGCCTGTCGAATGTTCAAGTGCTACTGTCGTAAACATCTACGAAAAGTAATAGAAGAACTATGAAACTACCACTAGGTGCTAAGTAGTGAAAAGTATTTAAACCGAAAAACTCTGGGAAGCTTTGGGAGACATCAAAACAAATATTTTTCCCTAATGACATTTTTCCCTATGAGGAGTATTTAAACCGGTAGAGGAAGATTTCTCTCGCGGCAAATTAATTAAACCAACAAACACATTTCCATTTTTTATGACCAAGGGATAACACATTAACACAACCCAATTTCAATTACAGTAGATTTTCAAGAATGCCTCCATTGACACATAAACAAAGGTTACACCGTCGGATCATGTTCTGTCTGATACGGGCAAAAACCCTAGGAGTATCCTGAATTGTTCCTGCTGTTGCTACTATCAGGTTAACCAGATCCTCTTCTGATGCAACAGGAGTTGCGTAAACAAGGTTGCGCATCTCTCCCTATACAAAAAAGTTCAGAGGGGACATATCTGGGGATCGAGCAGGCAATGGTACAGGATCACCTCTGCCATTCCACGTTTCTGGGAACCGTCGGTCCAGGAATCGACGCACGCGACGTCTGAAATGTGCCGGCGCCCCGTCATGTTGGAACCACATGCGTTGTCTTTTAGGGAGCGGGACGTCTTCCAGCAATTCTGGCAATGCTCTGGCGAGAAAATTGTAATAGTGCCTGCCGTTTAATGGCCTAGGTAGCAGATACGGCCCAATTAAACAGTCCCCAACAACACCGACCCACACGATAACGAAGAATCGCACTTGACGAGCGCTAGTAACTGTGGCATGTGGGTTATCCTCACTCCAAACATACGAATTGTGCATGTTGAAGACTCAATCATGCCCGAACGTTGCTTCATCGGTAAACAGCACAGATGATGGAAATGTAGGATGCATTTCACACTGTTCCAGGTACCACTGCAAAAACTGTGCTCTGGGTGGATAATCAACTGGCTCCAGGTTGTGGACACACTGTAAGTGAAATGGACGTAACAATTGCTCTCGAAGGACTGTTCTTACATTCGTCTGATTCGTCCCCGTGTTATGTGCAATTGCACGATAGCTGATTGAACGATGCTGCTCCACATGCTGCAAAACAGCTTCCTCAAATTGCAGCGTTCTTACCGTGCGACGGCGTCCCTGCCCAGGTAATCTGCTAATGACCCGGTCTCACGCAGACGTTGGTACAGAGCAGCAAAGGTCGTATGATGATGGATACGGCGATTAGGATATTGTTGTTGATAAACCCGCTGTGCAGCTCGTCCGTTGTGGCGCGCTACATAGTACGCACCAACCGTATCAGTGTGCTCACTCCAGATGTATCGCTCCATTAGTAAACAGAGACAATGCACTACTACACTGGTGGACAGCAGATGCCTACAACTGAAGAGCGTAACACGCCCTCTAACAACTGAAGATCGTAATACGGCCTCCACCGATTTAAATAATCCTCATAGGAAAAAATGACATTAGGGAAATATTTGTTTTGATGTCCCCTACAACCTCCCAGAGTTTGTCGTTTTAAATACTTTTCACCCTGTACATCTAGGACTCTTCATAGAGTTTGGAGTTCGGAGGCGTATCTGCTCTGTCGAAAGAGCACATGGCTGCGGCACGTACAGGTGTTTCCGAGCACACCGTTCGTCGTACATTGTTGAACACGAAACTCCGCAGTAGATGCCCCAACATGTTCCCAAATCGACTCAACATCGACAGTTACGACTGTAGTGGACATGGGACTGTAGGGATTCGACCGTGAATCATTGGGATGAATCATGTTTTTTTGTTACATCAGATCGATGGTCGTCTCCACAGACGCCGTCATCGAGGCGAACGGCGGCTCCAAACTTGCACCGCGCCACAGGCACAGGCAGGTAGGCGCAGTGTTATGCTATGGGAGACAGTCTCCTGCGCTAGCATCTGATCTTTGATAGTAGTCGAAGACATCATTTCAGCTGTGCACTACCTCCATCCCTTCATGTTTAATGTCTTCCCTGACGGCGATGTCATCTTTGAGCAGTATAGTAGTCGAAAACATCATTTCAGCTGTGCACTTCCTCCATCCCTTCATGATTGATGTCTTCCCTGATGGCGATGTCATCTTTCAGCAGTATAGTAGTCGAAGACATCATTTCAGCTGTGCACTACCTCCATCCCTTTATGTTTGATGTCTTCCCTGACGGCGATGTCACCTTTCAGCAGTGTAATCGTCAGTGTGTCGGAGCCAGAATCATGCTACCGTGGTTTGAAGAGTATGATAGTGAAATTAGGTTAGTGTTGTTTAACGTCCCGTCGACAACGAGGTCATTAGAGACGGAGCGCTAGCTCGGGTTAGGGAAGGATGGGGAAGGAAATCGGCCGTGCCCTTTGAAAGAAACCATCCCGGCATTTGCCTGAAACGATTTAGGGAAATCACGGAAAACCTAAATCAGGATGGCTGGAGACGGGATTGAACCGTTGTCCTCCCGAATGCGAGTCCAGTGCGCTAACCACTGCACCACCTCGCTCGGTATATGATAGTGAAATCACGTTAATTATACAGGGTGTCCCAGCTATCTTGTCCACCCAAAATATCTCTGGAACAATAACAGCTATTGGAAAACGACTTTCACCGGTATCAATGTAGGGCTGGGGCCCATGAATGTACATATTTGGAAACATTCTAAAACGAAAGCATATGTGTTTTTTAACACAAACTCATGTTTTTTTTAAGTGGACCTCCTATATTTTTACTTCAGCAATCCATAGCATGACAAAGCACATACACAATGGCGTTGATTGCATCGCAATATTCCCATTACATCCAGAGATATTGAGACGTGAAGTTGACGCTTGAAACACCCGACACTCGCTGCTAGCGGACGTCCTGTGGCTCAGGCGTGAACCCCATGCTGCCCGTAATCGCGATGTGATTGACATGTGTAATCACACTTCCATACTTATCAAGAGGTCCGAAACGAATAATACTGTCTGCTGCCATCAACTCTCATAAGCACATAATGGTTTCCCTCTTGCACGTTTTACGTATCTACGTACACAATATGAACCAGTACCGATCGGTGTACACCCGTCAGGTTGTCTTATTTATCCTGCGCACCCAAAATAAGGTTTATCTAATGCGTTATATGACCCATTGTGCCTGTCGCGCAAGGCCTGGCTCTACCTAGTGAAGTGTCCAACGTAGTTCCCACTACTGCCACAGTTACCACTTCGCCTTGTTTATGATTTGCGACCCATGCAAACTACTGTACTCCACCAACCTCCGAGCATCCCATTTGTTGTTGCTTTGGTGTGCAGTACACTGCTTGCCAGTGTAGTCGTGCATCAGAGTAATCTAGTGACGGCACGGAGGTAGTACACATTGTGAATAAACGTTGTGTTGTGGAACTTATACTGTACAGTATAATGTACACACATGAAGATATGGTAGAAATGCTGCTGATCTATGGAGAATGTACGTTGACGGGAAATACGTTATGAGATTGCTTGTTTATTGATAGTACTGTTAGCGAACGTTATGATTATTAATATGTCTGTTTTCTACTCTACTCTACATACCTGTATTGTAGCCTGTTGTAGGTGGACGAAATGCTGTTCAGGCAGAACGACTGTACAGAAGACGATTCCCTGACAAGCCATCGCCTTCGCGCCGGATGTTTGGTCGTCTCACATCTCCTCTACGTGAAACGGGATTCAGTCTGGAACCGCGCGACCGCTGCGGTCGCAGGTTCGAATCCTGCCTCGGCCATGGATGTGTGTGATGTCCTTAGGTTAGTTAGGTTTATGTAGTTCTAAGTTCTAGGGGACTGATGACCTCAGATGTTAAGTCCCATAGTGCTCAGAGCCATTTGAACCATTTTTTGAAACGGAAAGCTTAAATCCAAGACCTCGACATCGTCCTAGAACATGCACAGATGAACGTGCTGAAGTTGCTGTGCTCGCTACCATAGCTGTGAATCCTCAAATCAGCACACGTCAAATTGACCGTGAAGTTGGTGTGTCGAAATCAAGTGCACAGCGTATTCTCAAACGTCATAAATTTCATCCTTACAATGTTCATTTACACCAGGATCTTCATGGAAATGACTTCCACAATAGGGTAACATTTTGTCGGTGGGCTCAGCAAAAACTTCTGACTAATCCAAATTTTTTTGCAGATGTTCTCTTTACCGACGAGGCATCATTCTCCAACAAAGGAATTGTCAATATGAGGAATATGCATTATTGGTCCGCAGACAATCCAAAATGGCTCCGTCAGGTAGAGCATCAACGTCCGTGGAAAGTTAATGTTTGGTGTGGGATTATTGGAGATACCATTATCGGACCTTTCTTTATAAATGGCATCCAAAATGGCAGACAATACTCCAGATTTATACGACACAATCTTCCTGTTCTCTTGGACACCGTACCTCTGAACCGGAGAATGGTCATGTGGTATCAGCATGACGGATGCCCTGCACATAACGCCTTACGAGCACGATGACTTCTGAACCGTAAGTTCCCTGGTAGGTGGATTGGACGAGGTGGCCCAGTTAGGTGGCCTGCCCGATCTCCGGACCTTACACCGCTGGATTATTTATTTTCTTTGGGGAGCAGTGAAGGGTGCTGTTTACCAACATGAACCAACAACACCACAGGACATGAAGCAACGCATTATTGATGCTTGTACAGCCATCAAAGAGGAAACAGTAGCACGAAGTAGGGCATCCTTCATCCGCAGAGTGACCCTATGTATGCAAGCCAATGGGCATCACTTTGAGCATGAGATGTGAACGCTATGTTTAGTATGTAGTGCTGGTATCACAGTGGAAGTTTCTACAAAGGGCCATTTTACCCAGTGATGTTAAGAAACATTTGTTTGCAACAATTTGTCATTTAACGCATTAGATAAACATAACATTGATAATTATGTGATAATAAAACTAATTGGTTAGACGTGTTTACATTCATCTTCTATGTCCTACCTGAACTTCCCAAATCAAAACATTTTTATCTAAACAACGGTAAAACTTAGTCCACTTGCTCGTTTCACTAAAACCATCAACATGAATTTTACTATTACGAGTGAATGATTAACTGTCACTTGCGCTAGATCTACAGTAAAGTAAAGTTTTAACGTTGAACGGCATTACCTTTTTAGTAACGGATTAACGATAAGCGAAGTTAACTTTGTGACTAACGTTGCGGTACACAGATATGTTACAGAACCGCATCACCCCTAGCCTATGGGATAAATACCTGCCGGAATGTACGACGTTAATGCAGGATGGCAGCAGACCGTATTATTCGTTTCGGACCTCTTCATAAGTATGGAAGTGTGATTACGCATGTCAATCACATCGCGATTACGGGCAGCATGGGGTTCACGCCCGAGCCTCAGGATGTGCGCTAGCAGCGCATGTCGGGTGTTTCAAGCGTCAACTTCGCGTTTCAATATCTCGAGATGTAATGGAAATATTGCGATGCAATCAACGCCATTGTGTATGTGCTTTGTCATGCTATGGATTGCTGAAGAAAAAATATTGGAGGTCCATTTAAAAAACATAAGTTTGTGTTAAAAAACACATATGCTTTCGTTTTAGAATGTTTCCAAATATGTACATTCATGGGCCCCAGCCCTACATTGATACCGGTGAAAGTCGGTTTCCAATAGCTGTTATTGTTCCAGAGATATTTTGGGTGAACAAGATAGCTGGGACACCCTGTATTATTATATTTATTATATAATTTTGTGTATTATATTTATCATATATCTTTGTGTGGACATCTGATGCCTCCAACATCGATAGTACACAGAATCGGTGCTGTATTGCTTTCCAAAGAGGGACCAACAAGCTATTAAGGAGATGCTCAAAATGTTTTCGTTCTCAGTATATAAAGAATTTCGATGACGTTAGTCTCACTACCTTCGTGCGGTAGCTTTAAAAATGCTAATTTTTTTTAACCAATTATGCGGTACACTTCACGTCTTCGTGGTATTTATTGGGCAGCAGCATAATATCGCTTCCGTTGTCTGAGTCCATCTAATGCCGGAGAAATACGCCTACAGACAAATGCGAACAGCTGGACTTGGCGGAGATCTGCAGACACAACTTTGCCAGGTAGCTCGAATAACCATCAATCTGGACGAGGGAAGGCCTTCCTCGGGCTGACGGTATCTGCAAATCCCTGCCTTCAAGCTGTAGTGTCCTTATCTTTCCCGACAACACCAGTACATAAGGGGTCGCAACACGTTCATTATTTATTAACAACACAGAATACTGGAGCACCCGCATACCATAATAGTTACGTTAGTTTTTTATTTTTACTAGGAAACGCGCTTTCAAGGCGCAAACACACAGAAGAAAGATCGCTTGTTGCTACGAGGGCTCAGAAAGTAATGCACCGAATTCTTTTCGCTGCCGAAAACAATGCTACGAATGCGAAATTTCACGTATGTGTTATTTGAAGTCTCCCGAGTTAGCGTGCAACGTTTCCAACACTTCGGACAGATAGCGTAGCTCCAGGACAGTTTCAAAATGGCGTCTGTAGGTGATGTACGTTACAAGCAAAGTGCCGTCAATGAATTTCTCACTGCAGAGAAAGAAACTGTGGGCAATATGCACAAACGCTTGTCCAAGATCTATGGAGCATCTGCCGTCGCCAGAAGTACAGTTAGTCGCTGGGCACGGAGAGTGAGGTCATCAGAAGACGGTTCGGCGGAGTTCCACGATTTGCAGCGGTCGTGGAGAACATCCACGGCTGTCGCACCTGACATGTTGCAGCGAGCTGATGTTGTCATTGGCGAAGACAGACGCATCACGACTCGGCAGCTGGCGTTGCGTCTGTCAGTCAGCAAAGAAAATGTGGATGCAATTATCCGCACTCTTGGACCTTAAGGGTGCGCAAGATGGATCCCGCGGTGTCAGGCGGTGGTTCACAAATCACACAGAAAAACATTTGTCTTGATTTGTTGCAAAATTTTTAAGCTAAGGAAGAGACCTTCTTGTCCCAGATTCTGACAGGTGATGAAACCTGGTTTCACCATTTTGAGCCCGAAACAGAACGACAGTCAGTGGAATGGCGCCAGAAGCTAATCACAGAAGAAAAAATTAAAAGCAACTGCTTCCGCCGATAAGATCATGTTCTAGGACTGTGAAGGTGTGATTCTCCTTGATGTGATGACAATAGGCAGTACCATTAATTCAGAACCACATGTCAACACATTAACAGAACTTGACATACAGCATCCTGGGAGATGTTTTGCTACAACACGGCAACGCTCGGTCCAAGACAAGTCTGAGGGCTGCTGAACAAATCGCAAAATATTGTTGAACAGTGTTACCGCATCCACCCTACAGCCCTGACCTAGCCTCGTCGGACTTCTACTTCTTTGCCCCATTAAAGGATGCCATTCGTGGAAGACATTTTGAGGGCGATGAGGAGGTGATTCACACAATGAAGCACTGTCTCCGCAACCAGGACAAGGACTGATACCGACAGGGCATACACGCCCTTGTTTCGCGCTGTAGGAAGGTCATAGAATGGGATGGAGATTACGTGAAAAAATAGGGTGTGTAAATAAAACACCATTCTTTCGCGTGTATAATTCTCATTCTGTTCAATAAAGAACTGTTGAAGAAAAATATGCGGTGCATTACTTTTAGGCAACGCTCGTATTTTACTAAATGTGGCTGTCAAAAAGACAACAACAAAAGGAAAAAAAATGGATGGGTGAACACTTGTGAAAAAAAGGATATGTTAATTTGCTCAATCAGATTCGATGCCTCTTGCAGCTTATGAAAAATTATGAATGATGCCATGAGTAAGACTAGAGAAAGAAAACATGGTAATTAGAGAGGAAATTGCACTTGAAAAAAGTTAGGAGTAATTTATGCTGATAGGAAGGTCGTTTGAGTGATGTTTAGTGTTATAAGATCGGCAAACGCCAGCAGTGTAATTACGAAAACTTACAACGCATGTACTTCTGTCGTGCAGTTATATAAAAGTACAGAAACAATTTTTTGTGCTTTGCGATTATCATTTCGTATGGCATGAAGGTTAGTTCTGCTGAAGTGTGATATGCAAATATAAAAAAATAAGGTTAATAATCTCTTGTTTTGCACGTAACTGAGTAGTGTTGCAGCTTAATATTCAGATTACTTAATCATCTGTGATAATTTTGTGAGATTTACGTGCAATTTACAGACTACTAGTTATTGTATATACGTTCGAAGTGGCAGCAGCATTTTGTAGCTGCAATGTGGAATACCGTTGTGGTTTATGTCCACAAGCTACAGCTTTCTTTAAATATTGAAAATGGAAGCATTGTCACAGAGAATATTTCACAAACCATATTCCAAAGCGTCAAATATAATTATAATTGCATAATATATGTTACCTAAGGACTTTGTATTAAAACATTGTTCAAAAACTTTATTCTGAGGAACTAGGTTTTTGTTTTGTTTAAATACGCAGCACGAAGACATGTGTGGATGCATATACTGCTATGTCAGATATATTATGAGGCTAACTAATGCTTTTTTTATAAATTACGAAACATGGACTATTATTTTTAACAATTGACCTTTTTCATATTAAGCAAAGTAAGCGTAGGGATCTGTGTTTCCACCAGCATGGCGTTCACACATTTCGTGAGGGGCGGGGGGCGGAGGCAAAGTACTGGCCGAAAGGAAGAAAAAAGTCTCGTGGGCTTTCCGACCGTGGATTCTGCGACATGTGACGTCAACGTGATGTTTCCCAAGACGAATATTTCAGCCGCGGGTTTTCCAATCCTCAAAGGAAGCCGCAACTGTGGGGGAGGCTCAGCCGACCGTTTGGCAGTAAGTAAATCCCTTCACATTTTACCCAGGCTTCTGACAGGCTACCCACGTAGTGCATAGGTATGTTTAAATATTTTCATATTTTTCTTTTTTCACTATAGGCACCTTTTATTTCTTATTACGTTTGTTTAATTTTTACGTATTCTCCTGTCTACAACATTATTGCGTCAAATGGTGAATTTCTTATTTCATGAATTTTAATTTTTCACTCCATTTTTATAAGAAAGCTGGAAATTTGATTCATGTTCTTAAATCTGCTGAGTCGTTATATATTCTTATACACCGAGGTGACAAAAGTCATAGAATAGCGATATGCACATATACAGATGGCGGTAGTGTCGCGTACACAGGGTATAAAAGGGTAGTGCGTCGATGGAGCTGTTATTTATACTTGGATGATTCACGTGAAAAGGTTTCCGATGTGATTATAGGTAATCGACAGAATCTGAACGCGGAATGGTAGTTGGAGCTAGACGCATGGTACAGTCTGTTTCGGAAGTCGTTCGAAAATACAATACTCCGAGTTTCACAATGTCAATGGTGTGCCGAGAATACTACATTTCAGGCATTACATCTCACTACGGACAAGGCAGCGGTGTATGGCTTTCGCCTAACAATCTAGATCGCAGGCGTTGTCGGTGCTAACAGACAAGCAACACTACGGGAAATAACCGCAGAAATCAACGTGGAATGTACGATGAACGTATCTGCTAGGGCAGTGTTGCGAAATTGGCGTTAATCGCCTATGACAGGAGACGACAGACGCCAGTGCATTTGCTATCAGCACGACTTTGCCTGTCGGGCGTCACCTGTGCTCGTGACATTGTCGGTTGAATCCTTGTCGACTGGAAAACAGTGGCCGTATCAGATGGGTTCCGATTTCAGTTGGTAAGAGCCGATGGTAGGTTTCTGCGGTGGCGCACACCCTACGAAGCTATGGAAACAAGTTTTCAACAAGACGCTGTGCTAGTTCCTTACTTTGTGTGGTCTGTGTTTACATGGAATGAACTGATCATTGACTGCAAATGGCTATGTTCGGTTTCTTGGAGACCATTTGCATTCATTCATGAACTTCTTGTTCCCGAACAACTATGGAATTTTTATGGATGACAATGCGCCATGTCTCCGGGCCACAACTGCTCGCGATTGGTTTGGAGAACATTCTGGACAGTTCCAGCGAATTATTTGGCCACCCAGATGGATCGACATGAACCACATCGAGCATTAATGGGACGTAATCGAGAGGTGTGTTAGTGCAAAACATACTGCATCGGAAACACTTCCGCAATTATGGACGGTTATAGTGGCAGCATTGCTCACTATTTCTGCAGGGGACTGAATAAGCAAGTTGTTGACTCCATGTCACGTGGAGCTGCTGCACTACGCCTGGAAAATGGTGGTCCGGCACGATATTTGGAGGTATTCCACGACCTTTTTCACCTCAGTGTAATGTAATCTAACCTTTTGTCGAGAGCTACCTATTTGTTTTTTAAGGCACGGTGGAGTGGAATTATTTCTACTTTTCAGTGCAGCATTCACTGCTTCCTCCTTCACCTTATTTATTAGAAAGCATCTTTCGGATGTTTTTGATGTGTTGAGCAGTTTAGTTTCCTATACCAACCTTCGACAACATTGGTGGTTCTGTGCTGCTGGTTAAAAACATTCCCCATTTCAATCGGTATACAAGGATTTTCCATCCACTGATTCAGCATATAGTCTGCAGATTTCAAGACGTTTTCTCCGCAGGGAATATCCTCCACTACTATCATGCAGGCTTCATCAACACTATATGGAAGAAGTGCCACTGCAGCACACATGCGGCAAAACAATCTGACGTCTTCTCTGTCCCTGTATTTCTCCCTAAATCCCAGTTCGTGTATTTTCCTCCACAGACATTGACTCAAGTGAATAGTGCAATTGGAAAGGAATTTTTCGGGGAACACGGTTTTCATAGCTTTACTTCTAGCCATTTCAAAGTTTAGCACTGCAATTTTCGATGACCACACAGGCATCTTATTTTTCAACTCAGAAAAGAGGACGTACATATATACAGTTGCACTCTGCCAAAACTACGGTTCGGTATTTTGGTGCAATACATAAATGACGTAATAAGTGGTAGTATTGGAAAGAAATATAAATGTATGTGTGAGAGAAACTGGGAGCCGACGACTTCTCTTTTCTTTTTGTTTTGCACGTAGTTAGATCTGCACGTCACTCATTGTGTATTTTATATACCACAAAATATAAATTGCACTTTTTAAATAATGAAAATTACTGGGTCGCGTAATTTTTGGGTTTTTATATGACAAAATCAATTAATTTTAATGCAAATATACACTCCTGGAAATGGAAAAAAGAACACATTGACACCGGTGTTTCAGACCCACCATACTTGCTCCGGACACTGCGAGAGGGCTGTACAAGCAATGATCATACGCACGGCACAGCGGACACACCAGGAACCGCGGTGTTGGCCGTCGAATGGCGCTAGCTGCGCAGCATTTGTGCACCGCCGCCGTCAGTGTCAGCCAGTTTGCCGTGGCATACGGAGCTCCATCGCAGTCTTTAACACTGGTAGCATGCCGCGACAGCGTGGACGTGAACCGTATGTGCAGTTGACGGACTTTGAGCGAGGGCGTATGGTGGGCATGCGGGAGGCCGGGTGGACGTACCGCCGAATTGCTCAACACGTGGGGCGTGAGGTCTCCACAGTACATCGATGTTGTCGCCAGTGGTCGGCGGAAGGTGCACGTGCCCGTCGACCTGGGACCGGACCGCAGCGACGCACGGATGCACGCCAAGACCGTAGGATCCTACGCAGTGCCGTAGGGGACCGCACCGCCATTTCCCAGCAAATTAGGGACACTGTTGCTCCTGGGGTATCGGCGAGGACCATTCGCAACCGTCTCCATGAAGCTGGGCTACGGTCCCGCACACCGTTTGGCCGTCTTCCAGTGGTGTCGCGACAGGCGTGAATGGAGGGACGAATGGAGACGTGTCGTCTTCAGCGATGACAGTCGCTTCTGCCTTGGTGCCAATGATGGTCGTATGCGTGTTTGGCGCCGTGCAGGTGAGCGCCACAATCAGGACTGCATACGACCGAGGCACACAGGGCCAACACCCGGCATCATGGTGTGGGGAGCGATCTCCTACACTGGCCGTACACCACTGGTGATCGTCGAGGGGACACTGAATAGTGCACGGTACATCCAAACCGTCATCGAACCCATCGTTCTACCATTCCTAGACCGGCAAGGGAACTTGCTGTTCCAACAGGACAATGCACGTCCGCATGTATCCCGTGCCACCCAACGTGCTGTAGAAGGTGTAAGTCAACTACCCTGGCCAGCAAGATCTCCGGATCTGTCTCTGTTTGGGACTGGATGAAGCGTCGTCTCACGCGGTCTGCACGTCCAGCACGAATGCTGGTCCAACTGAGGCGCCAGGTGGAAATGGCATGGCAAGCCGTTCCACAGGACTACATCCAGCATCTCTACGATCGTCTCCATGGGAGAATAGCAGCCTGCATTGCTGCGAAAGGTGGATATACACTGTACTAGTGCCGACATTGTGCATGCTCTGTTGCCTGTGTCTATGTGCCTGTGGTTCTGTCAGTGTGATCATGTGATGTATCTGACCCCAGGAATGTGTCAATAAAGTTTCCCCTTCCTGGGACAATGAATTCACGATGTTCTTATTTCAATTTCCAGGAGTGTAGTTTAAATGCACAAACATAAAAATCTATATAGTTTTTGTTGTTATTTTGTACCCAATGAAACGTTCTTCATCGTGATCAAATGCATGGGTTTCCTGTTTATACTGATAAGAGTGAAAGTTGTTTACGAATAACAGAAACATGTTTTATATAAGCTCGACGAAGTATTGCAACGATGTTTGATATGTCTTTGTTTTGCGGTTTTGTTTTATTTTACCTTTTTTTTTAAGAAATTACGTTTTCTAATATTATGTGATAAATCTGTTTCTCTTTTGATTTTATTTTTGCTGCAACATCCCTGTGTTTCACTTTACAAATCAAGAGTTTTCGAATAAAACCAGAATTAAATTTTGACAACTTCAGTTTTACTGCAAATATTGTTTATTTTTTAAATATCAGACAGGAGGATAACAATGTAGAACAAAAACGTTCTCTAAGCTATATGGACCTTTATGTATCCTCACTCAGTCTACAGACAGTTCATGCTTCCAGTTTCTAGGGAAACCTGTAAAGAAACTGATCGCATACACAAACAAAGCTATCGAAATGGAGTAACGCCCAGTAGGTACACAACACTCCAAACATACATGTAACGCATTACGATCTTAACTGACCAGTCTACACTTACACATGATTGTTTGTGGTAGCCTATGGTAGTTTTACAACTCTGTTCATACATATTTTGACTTTTGTGTTGAATAGAAGCAAATAAAAACGGAAATACTTGTTTCTCTGCTTCTGCTGTCAAAGAGTATATCGTACAGTTATTTGCATTGTTTTGAACAACTGTCAAATGTCCCATTCTTAAGATGCTTTTGCGAGGAACAGACCCATCGTCAGTTTTCAAAGAAACTCTTACTTTCAATTAATTTTAAAATACTCTTGTTCAACTGAACCTTCAAACTAGTGGGAGAGCCCTGGTTCGTCCCAGTAGCTTCCATTCTTGCTTTTTAGAATGCAGTCTTCTAACTGTCATAACTTGGCATATTTTCGACGAACTCCTAAAGTTCTATCTTTCAAATTTTCAAATTTATCTTTCAAATTTAGAAAACAGTCAATTCTTCGTGGACTCTTCTCCTGTAATTATGCTTTCGCTCCTCTATCAGCACAGCTGCTTCGTTAGATGGGCAACAATGTTGCTGTTCGCCATGATTTCGATATTTTCTGTTTTTAAATGGCCTTTTCATTTACTCTGTTCGGAATTTACTTACAGCCTGTTTGTGTATGATCACACTTTCTGTGTACCTGGCAGCGGCTTCCCTTTCGTAGTTGTAATTAGATCAGTTGATCACAGCATACAGAATTCAAATAGCTAAGGCTACGAAATTTTCTGGAAACGAAGGCTTCCTGCAAGGGCGCTGCCGTTGAACTACTGGCGTAAATGTGCAATGGCGGAGGCTCTGGTCGGAAAACTGTCGATGCAAAACGACTTGGTTCTAAGTTTCATGGTACTTGCAGCACCCACAGAAGGCTCGGAATCACCATGGTCGGAAAACCTTCGCAGCTGAAGAGAAAGGACAGGGTGTCCATCCATTCGTACAGAGTAAACCCTTCGGTGAATTGGTTGTGTCCGCCAACCTCCGTGACCGAGTTTCTCATGACACCTGTCCGTCTCTACATTGCTGAAATGGCGGTATATTATCGAGGAGCTATCGTTATCTGGAGAAGGATACAATTCCATAAATGAGAATTAAAACCTTTAGACAGCTATCATTGATCGATACAGGACATATCCAGCTATCAGTGTCCTCTGATCCAGAGGATGCTGCCTTATCAACAGCAAAAGCACTTCACGATTTACGCCATATTGCCGTATTGAGCTTAAAATGTACCTTACGCCATCACGGACAACGAGAAATGTCCGTTCAGAAATAAGTGGAATGATATTCATTTGGTGACTCTTGTACCAAGTTTGAGGTTGTTATACCGTACCAGTAACATATCACATTTTGCTTAGCTACCTGATGAACGATCGTAGTAAAGTGCATCTGCTATTGAGGAAGGGATAAAAAGTTATCTGCCTCAGTCGACCAGGTGGAAAAATTTCTAAAAGTAAAGTAACTGCAAATCAGCACTGAATGGCGCAGAAGTCGGAACCGTGTAATGCAATTTACAAACTGTTATAGAAAAATCACAATCTGAACTTAGTTCTCGCTCAGCTTCGCAGCTGACTCTGCCACTTAAATAAACTGACGGGAAAAAATCGCAACATCAAAAAATAATTATGGTAGAATAACGAAATTTCTGGAAAATGTTTGTCTAGATAACAAATTTAAGAGATTAACATTGCAAGATCACATTTCAATGTAAGCAAGAGATAAAGTATAGCAAATTTGAAATGCTGGTACAGCAATAACCGGCGTAACTGCCAGAATGTTGAATGCAAGCATGCAAACGTGCATGTATTGTGGTGTACAGAAGGCACATTTCAGTTTGTGGCATGGAGTTTCGCACCTGCTGCACTTTATCGGTCAATACAGGGACGGTTAAGGCTGTCTGTGGATGACGCTGGAATTGTCCTCCGATGACGTCTGATTCGTGCTCGATTGGAGTCAGATCTGGTGATCGAGCAGGTCAAGGCAACTTGTCGACACTCTGTAGAGTATGTTTGGTTACTACAGCGGTATGTGGGCGAGCATTAACCTGTTGGGAAACACCGGCTGGAATGCTGTTCGTGAATGGCAGCACAACAGGTCGAATCACAAGACTGACGTACAAATTTGCAGCCAAGGTGCGTGAGATAATGACGAGAATGCTCTTGCTGTGATGCTAAATCGCACACCAGACCGTAACTCCAGGTATACGTCTAGTGTGTCAAGCATGTAGATAGGTTGGTTGCGGGCCCTCAGCTGGCCTCATTCTAACCAACATACGGTCGTCACTGGCACCGCGGAATCACCAGTTTCCATCAGAAGACACAACAGACCTCAGACCTCTGCTCCAATAAGCTCTGTCTCGATACCACTGAAGTCGCAAATGGCGGTTGTTTGGGTGTCAGTAAAACGCACGCACCATGGCATGTGGCGCGGTAGTGTCCTTGAAGTAATCGGTTTGTAACAGTTTGTTGAGTCACTGCGATACCAACTGCTGTTCAAATCGCTGCTGCAGATGACAGTACAATGCGCCAGAACCATGCGCCGAACAGGATGAGCTGCCTTCCCGGTAGTGCCAAGTGACCGTCTGGAGACCGTTCTCCTCGCCACCGTACATTCTTCTGATCACCGCTGTCAGCAATCATGTAAGAGGTGCATTCAGGTTCTAAGGCCTCCAATTTTTTTTTCTCCAGACTGGAAAGAGATAGAAACATGCACATTGTTTTAAAATGAGGCCGCGTTCATTGTCAATACGTCCCAGAGATGGCAGCACCGTACGGCAGATGGAATTTTACCGCCAGCGGCGAGAATGAGAACTGTCTTCAATACTTAAAATGGCGACGTTTTCCTTACTTGAACAGCGAGCAATCATTCGTTATCTGAATTTGCGTGGTATGAAACCAATTGAAATTCATCGACAGTTGAAGGAGACATGTGGTGATGGAGTTATGGATGTGTCGAAAGTGCGTTCGTGGGTGCGACAGTTTAATGAAGGCAGAACATCGTGTGACAACAAACCGAAACAACCTCGGGCTCGCACAAGCCGGTCTGAAGACATGATCGTGAAAGTGGAGAGAATTGTTTTGGGGGATCGCCGAATGACTGTTGAACAGATCGCCTCCAGAGTTGGCATTTCTGTGGGTTCTGTGCACACAATCCTGAATGACGACCTGAAAATGCGAAAAGTGTCATCCAGGTGGGTGCCACGAATGCTGACGGACGACCACATGGTTGCCCGTGTGGCATGTTGCCAAGCAATGTTGACGCGCAACGACAGCGTGAATGGGACTTCCTTTCGTCAGTTGTGACAATGGATGAGACGTGGATGCCATTTTTCAATCCAGAAACAAAGCGCCAGTCAGCTCAAAGGAAGCACACAGATTCACCGCCACCAAAAAAGTTTCGGGTAACCGCCAGTGCTGAAAAAATGATGGTGTCCATGTTCTGGGGCACCGAGGGCGTAATCCTTACCCATTGCGTTCTAAAGGATACTACGGTAACAGGTGCATCCTACGAAAATGTTTTCAAGAACAAATTCCTTCCTGCACTGCAACAAAAACGTCCGGGAAGGGCTGCACGTGTGATGTTTCACCAAGACAACGCACCCGCACATCGAGCTAACATTACGCAACAGTTTCTTCGTGATAACAACTTTGAAGTGATTCCTCATGCTCCCTACTCACCTGACCTGGCTCCTAGTGACTTTTGGCTTTTTCCAACAATGAAAGACACTCTCCGTGGCCGCACATTCACCAGCCGTGCTGCTATTGCCTCAGCGATTTTCCAGTGGTCAAAACAGACTCCTAAAGAAGCCTTCGTCGCTGCCATGGAATCATGGCGTCAGAGTTGTGAACAATGTGTACGTCTGCAGGGAAATTACGTCGAGAAGTAACGCCAGTTTCATCGATTTCGGGTGAGTGGTTAATTAGAAAAAAAAGCGGAGGCCTTAGAACTTGAATGCACCTCGTACAGCAGCTACACTCCTGCCAAGACTTTCTGCAGTATCGCAGAAGGAACATGCAGCATCTCTTAATGCTGCTATAACCTCGTTTAAACTCTTGATGTTGTCAGTGGCATCTTTGTCGCCTTAAGGGCATTCTTGAGTAACATCAACCCACGACGTCCAGTCTCAAAGGCAACTAACGCTTAAAAGCGGTGGCTCGTTTTTATTTTACAGGTTACTATTCCTTGCTGTATGGGCTGTGATTTTTGATATTTTTTGTCCAAACCAGCAAGGCAAAAAAGAGGCCACTACTTCCACCACATCAAGTGGATTTAGTGGTCACGTACTCACACTGAGCCGTCAACACTTCCCAGCTTATGAATGGGGAACAGTTGAACATGATTACTACTGTCATCGGTGCCATCCGTGCAATGGTCGTGCCAGGCGCGCGATATTGAATCTTTATACAATCGTTAGTGGCACGAGACCTGCACGACCTTATAGCAACCGTTATAGTTTCGCATTATTCTGTTACACTAGGGGTGAGTTTACGTAAGGGAAGAGAGAGAATGTAAGATTAACGGACTCATTTATTAAACAGTTGAGAATCGAATACAACCAAATGGGGGTGGGGGGGAAGAAAGATTCGAGTTCAGCAGCCTGCCCCAACGTACGTTCATAACACGCCACGATAGCAGGAGGAAAGGAATTTTAGTAACGATCGCCGTATTATCAAATAGAATCCCATTTAGTAAAGGAAGGGGTAGCAGGCGTGCAACGACCACCACCAGGAATCAGCCAAAGACTTACAAGATGCTACTGTGCCTGAATCGCTCGGTAGCCTCCCGTACTAAAGCAATAAAACCAGCAAGACGCGAAACTATTCACAATGACCTATCAGGTTCCCTCCGGGCCGCAGGGCGCGAATCTACAGTGCACGTCGGCGCTCATGCTTACCGAACTTCATATCCTGGAAGCGGCACCTCCGGCCTCAGGCACGGTCACACTGGAACTGCCCCTACTGCCCCTTTGTCCACCACCCATCCGCGGAGGGAGGTTGGCGCCCGCCCACGGAAAACGGGCGCGCACCTGAACTGGCCAATCAGTAGGGCTGGAATTTCACAGGGAGGCGACCTCGCGACGTTAAAATTGAGCAGAAATAGCGGTTACGAAGTTGGTAAGGCAGGTTGGGGAACTGAGAACAGGAGAAACTTTGGCCATTACTGAATGTTCAAACGACAACACGTGCTACCCTGGCGATCGGAAAAGGGATGGGAAACGGGAAGCCATCATGGTTGCTAGGAAGACTGCTGCCCTCGCCCATAAATAAATAATTTCTAGCGCCAGGCTCCTCTCACGGATCAGTGTGAGTCAAGCTGTAAAAATCTTCAAATAAATCAGGCAACCCATAGAAATTATTAATATTACCTGAATTATTACTTTACCGAGTACCAGAATGCTGGGATTAGAAATATGAAATACGAGCACCGAATGGTGAGTGAAGTGCACGCCTTTCACGTTCACGAGCGATACAGCGTGTATTTAAAGCAAAGCTGATTTGCATCCTCATAGCGGCGCTACTAGCGCCAATCTTAAGCGACTTGTGCGCAGTCTGAAGAAATATCATCTTTCGAATGTAGAGACACACCCACCAACTTTCACTTGCGGGGCACATCTCCTTTTTCGTGTTGCGATTTTTTTTTACGGCAGTGTTTATAAGATTCTTGAAGAGCTTAACCCTCAGGACATACATCTTGAAGTTTCTACAAAGCTTTTCTTCCTGTACAGTGTGCCATTCGACGCTTTCTTCGGCATCATACCATGTCAAGCGCTTGTTGACTTTCTCCCGCCGACTACCCAGCGCGCTGGACATCAGTACTGTGATTAGCATTTTGCTGCCTCCTCGATTAATCAGCGGGTTTCTCATTAGCACGTCCGCTGCACCTACGAGCGCTGAGTTCCTTATTGCATCTTGATGCGGTCCTTTCCATCCGATAAGACAAGGGAATACTACACGTGTTTATGTTGTAAATTTACCCGTTCTAATCGATGTTTCCCGTTACCTACTGCAGTGTATTTTAACGAGCAGCAATACGTTGTCGTTAAAGGTTAGTAATCACGTTCGGGAGGATCTGGCTTCAAATTTCTGTAACCCGTCCTGATTTACGTTTGCCTTGGTCTTCCCAAAATATTTCAGATGCTTGCTGGAATTGTAAAATTTACAGTAGAAGGGTACAGTGGGGCTATTCCACTCATTTCAACTATAAGCCCTACATAATATGACATCAAACTTTTTAAAAAACGCTTACAATGGGATACAATTACAGTATGTTAATTGTGAATACATTCCAGTACACAAAATGTCGAAATTCCTTTACACGAACCTCGTATTAAAGAAACATCCGAAGAGGGCAGAAAACACAGAATATAAAAAAATAGACGGGCTGTTCGACTCAGGCCGGCCGGGGTGACCGAGCGGTTCTAGGCGCTACAGTCCGCACCCGCGGGACCGCTACGGTCGCAGGTTCGAATACTGCCTCGGGCACGGATGTGTGTGATGTCCTTAGGTTAGTTAGGTTTCAGTAGTTCTAAGTTCTAGGGGACGATGACCTCAGAAGTTAAGTCCCATAGTGCTCAGAGCCATTTGAATTTTGTTCCACCCAGTCAAGAGGCTATTCCGGGTAGTGTGTTTCAGTGTCAAAATCACAAATATTTACCACAAGTGAACCTTTTTCGTCCTTTTGTTCCCATGCACACTTCGTGAAACCATGTTGCATATTGCTGGCACTGTGCACAGAGGAGCCGCCTGTAACAACTGCTCCAAGTATGAAGCACTTGGCATTTTTCCCTTTCTCGCTTACCTGTAAAGTTTGTTCTTCTGTCTTCTCAATAATGTAACAGAAAACACCTTTACTACAACCACATGTGGTGACACAGAGATGCTGTCACACACTGAAAGGAAAACCACCTTGATTCTATGAGGAACGAGCTTACTGTTGCAACATTTCTTATTTCGGGCGGATTAGCCTCACGAAGGACATAGCCTACGGTTCAATTCCATTCAGTCACTGCGTTTAACGATTTGTGTGTCTGTAACCTACCTTTCATTTTCGTTGCATATTCTTGATATAATCGAGTATTCACCTATGAATGGTGGTCTGTAACTTCCTGGAAGACTACAAGTGTGAACTCGACCGGGGCTCCAACTTGGGTCCTTCGCCACTTGCGGGATCGTGCTCCATCGGCCGATCTACCCGGGCACGGTTCTTTGATTAGAAGGTAGGAGAGAGTTTCTGGTGAAAGTAATGCTGTGAGGCTGGATTGTGTGTCGTATCTGGATAGAACACGTCCCTGCAATGGGCAAAGATCCCAGATCAGAGTCCCATGTCCGATACCCAGTTTCAGTCAGCCACAAAGTTTCAGATCAACGTACGCTTCACTGCAGAATCAAAATTTTTTTAGAAATGTTATACTCTAATGATGTAAGATGCAAGTTTCCACCAAGAAAATGCTTTTATACTGGATTTGCACTCGGGAGTAGCGAGTTCAAATCCCCCTCTGGCCGCAGAAATACGTTTTCCTTGGCTCCTCCAAACCATTAAGGTGTTTGGCGGAATGGGTCCTTTAAAAACCATATAACCATTTCTCTTCATCCTCAAAGGCCTTGCCGCACTGACAACACCAGTTCCCGTTAGATCAGCGAAGTTAAGCACTGTCGTGCTTGGATTGCAGTTGGAGGATTCACCGTCCGGGTTTGCCGAGTGCTGTTGGCAAGTGGGGTGCACTCAGTCCTTGTGAGGCCAACTGAGGAGTTACTTCAATGAGAAGTAGCGTAACCGGTCACGAAAACTGACAACGGTCGGGAGAGCTGTTTGCTGACCACATGCCCCTCCGCATCCTGGGAATGACATGGCGGCCGTGCTTTTTCCCTTCATCAACCTCGTCGTTTCAGACCTCGTGGTTCATTTCTAATGGCTACATGTTCGACGGTATCTTAAATCCTAGTATTCTTCCCTTTGCACATTTCTATCAGAAGTTCGTTGTTCCTACTGTAATGGTACTTGAATTACGTAATCATTATGGTACCTCACCTGAACCTCTCGATACCAGAAATATTTTACTGTGTTTCTGTAAAGTAGTTGACATATTTCTGAGACGACATTCATATTTGATTTCATTAATGTAGAGGTACTTTGGTACATCGATATGTTTGTATTGCAATGATATTATTCTTATGTGTATTCTTTTCTTTCGTCACTATGATCTTTGACGTACTTGTAACTCAGATTTTTTGGCGCGTAAGTGATTATTAGTTAGTTGTTAGAGAGTCGGACCTTGGGAAGGTCAAGTCTTGGACGTCATGTTGGAAAGACGCATAACGTAGTCAGCTTATAAATGCGAACTTTAACAGTGAGGAAGATGTTTTCAAGTATGTTTTGTATTGTGAAGTGATGGTTTGTGTGTTATGTGATATTGCAATAAAAGCAATTAAAAAGAAGTGTAACTGAAATTCGGAGTACTGATTATTTTTTGCATCACCATTGTGCTAACTTTGAAAGGTTTAATCTTCAAGAATGGTTTGTGAAGCACACCTACAAAACTTTTGAATATAGCAGAATAAAACCTAGCCGCTTTGCATCCGAGCTTGGAATCATCACCACCTAGATTTTCGATGATTGAGCCATGATTTTACAACGAGAACAGCTTGGGGAACACGAAAAGATGAGTGCGTAGTTTATTCATTATTACACGAAATGACTTTATTAACTGTGTTCTAATGCCACCTGCCACATAATAACTTTGTTGTTGCCCGAAAATGCAGTATTTAGCAGCGTGAGCAACACCACAATCATTAAATTTTGACCTTTGTTGTGGTAGGGTTGTTAGACTACAGACCTTTGGGAATACACCCATTTATTTGACTACTAAACCTAGTGTATATTCAAGCGAAAATGTTAGTTTTTACAAAAGTCGTGATGGATTCCAGTGGTCAGTGAAGAAAGCTGTCTTGCCCCATGAAAACCACTCTGGTGCATGTGTGTGTAATTTCCCATTTATTGCGTCCCCTGTGTGTAGATACATATCATTATTATTCCCGGGAAACCTTTTTTTTTCGTTTGGGCTGTTAATTATTCACCCGAATAACGTAAAGCCGCGAGGTGTAACAACGAACAAGTTCCGCACTGTGACTGAACGTCGGGAATGGTTCTTTCGTACGTAGCTCTGGTTGGACGGCGTTTCTCTTTTCCCGTTGTCATTGACGCACGTGTGCACCCCCGGAACGTCGCTGCGCACGTACGAACACTCTGCTCCATTCTGTGCCATTCTGCGCCGCGCGTTTGTGGGTAGCGCGTGGCGTGGCGCGTGTGGTGTACATGAGGCCTAATATATTGTAAATCATCCATTTCTCCTTGCATATTCAAAGCTATTTTGGACTTAGGCTCTGCTACTGTTCTTTTCGTATCAGTAAATTAGCCTACTACTGCTTTCATATGGCATCAAATTTCGTGGCAATTCGTCATTAAGAGAGAAAGTATTCGTTGCACAAAAGCGTGTAATAGCTGGAGCCAACCCAAGATCACATTGCAGACATTTATTTAAGGAACTCAGGATATTCACAGTACCTTCGAAATACATATATTCACTTAAGAAATTTGTCATTAATAACCCATCCCAATTCAAAAATAACAGCGAAGTGCATAGCTACAACACTAGAAGAAAGGATGATATTCACTATTCTGGATTAAATCTCACTATGGCACAGAAAGGGGTGAATTATGCTGCCACAAAAATTTTTGGTCATTTGCCAAATAGGATTAAAAGTCTGACAGATAGCCAACCAACATTTAAAGGCAAATTAAAAGAATTTCTTAATGACAGCTCCTTCTACTCAACCGATGAATTCTCAGATATGAAGTAGTAACTTTAAAAAAAATAATTAATTAGTTATTTTGTGTAAGGAAAACTTATGTTAAAATGACACGTTCCACATCATTAAGAAATGTCGTATTCATGATCTATGGAACAACGATTAATGTATGTAATTCTCATGTTAAAATCTAAGATAAACTGCAGTACGACCCTTTACCGTACAGTTTTGTCCCCTTTGAATTCTGCAGTGTGCGTGGCTGTGGTGGTCTAGGGGGCAGAAGCCTCCGACTCCGGAGGGATCGGGTTCAGTACCGGATACGGGCGGATACTTTTCCTCGTTCCAGCGCCTCCAGAACGGTCCAGGTCAAGTCAGCTTGCTGTTAAATGAGTACCGTGGATCCCTCCCGGGAAGTAACAGAGGGCAGAGGGTCGGGTCGATGAGCACGTAATCCCATCCACACTCCCCTCCTCGCCCCCCCCCCCCCTCCAGCCTTAGTGCCTTGGTGATTGAAAGCTGTGCACTACCTGCAGTTAGGCCAATATACCGGCGACGGACTTGTGATACAGACTACTATATCCACCATAAGCGGCAGAGAATCATTCAGAAATTTATTCTGTATTATTACTTCAGGAAAAATGTTCAGCATAAAGCAATTAAAAACTCTACCATCATATTTACGTTGTAGACACTTCTGAATGCTAGGTACTTCTGAATGGCAGTAAATGACATGACTGGAATAAACATTCAAACTGGCCTTGCAACGTGCAAACCAGACGTTGTGGCCGAGCAATTCTAGGCGCTTCAGTCCGGCACCGCGCTGCTGCTACGGTCGGAGGTTCGAATCCTGCCTCGGGCATGCATGTGTGTGATGTCCTTAGGTTAGTTAGGTTTAAGTAGTTCTAAGTCTAGGGCACTGATGACCTCAGATGTTAAGTCCCATAGTGCTTAGAGCCATTTTAACCATTTTCTGCAACGTGCAGATACTACGTGGCAAGTGTAGAATTGTCATGAATTCATCGACACTGGATGCATGATCAGATGACGTCCACTGCTGAGGTAGAGAGGTTGGACAAAACTATGGGAAGACCAAACACACAAAACGCCTAATAGTGTCTAAGAAACCAGTTCGTATTCAAAGCAGCTTGCAGTCGCCTCGGAATGGATATATACAGGTCCTGTATGGTTTTTAAGAATATCTTAAACAACTCTTCCTGCAGAATAAGGACCTGTTCAGATAACGATGCTGGAGATAGATAGCGATCTCGCACCCTTCTCTCCAAAGTAGACCACAAGGACTTGGTTCAAATGGCTCTGAGCACTATGGGACTTAACATCTGAGGTCATCAGTACCCTAGAACTTGGAGCTACTTAAACATAACTAAGGACATCACACACATCCATGCCCGAGACATGATTCGAACCTGCGACCGTAGCGGTCGCGCGGTTCAAGACTGAAGCGCATAGGACCGCTCGTCCACTTCGGCCGGCCCCACAAGGGCTCAATAAAATTAAGATTTGGTGACCGTGATGGCCAAGGGAGGAGCGACATTTCAACCTCGTACTCAGAAAACCAGTCCTGTACGGTATGGGCAATGTGAACAGGGACCTTGTCGCCTTGTAAGACAGCATCACCACTGCGGAACTGACACTATAACACGGGATCAGCCTGATTAGCAAAAATGATCGCACAAACCTGGGCTGTAATGCGGCCTTGCAAAGTAACCAATATGTCCCATCGAATACCATGATGTGGCTGCTGAAATCATCACTGAAACCCCGCCATGTTACCGAGCAAGGTGGCGCAGTGGTTAGCACACTTGGTTTGCATTCGGGAGTAGGAGGTTCATAACCGCGTCCGGCCAACCAGATTTAGGTTTATCGTGGTTTCCCTAAATCGCTCCAGGCAAATACCTGGGTAGTTCCTCTGAAAATGCACGGATAATTTACTTGTGCTCCGTGTCTACCTCGATGTCGACGGGACGTTACACGCAACCTTTATTTCTTCCTTCCCACCATGTTCCAGTCTATGGAAGCAGACTCGGCCAGAAGTTGGGAACAATGTGCAAAAAGACTCGGCAAAAGGACTTCCTTCAATTCCTCCTCAGGCGAGGTTTTACGGCTTTGGCACCTCGTTTTCCTGTTACGGACATTTTCATTATTGATGAGTGGTTCTGGAATTCCAGCTACATCTACATCTACATCTACATTTATACTCCACAAGCCACCCAGCGGTGTGTGGCAGAGGGCACTTTACGTGCCACTGTCATTACCTCCTTTTCCTGTTCCAGCCGCGTATGGTTCGCGGGAAGAACGACTGCCGGAAAGCCTCGATGCGTGCTCGAATCTCTCTAAGTTTACATTCGTGATCTCCTCTGGAGGTATAAGTAGGGGGATGCAATATATTCGATATCTCATCCAGAAACGCACCCTCACGAAACCTGTACAGCAACCTACACTGCGATGCAGAGCGCCTCTCTTCCAGAGCCTACCACTTGAGTTTGCTAAACATCTCCGTAACGCTATCACGCTTACCAAATAACCCCGTGACGAAACGCGCCGTTCCTCTTTGGATCTTCTGTATCTCCTCTGTCAACCCGATCTGGTACGGACCCCACGCTGATGAGCAATACTCAAGTATAGGTCGAAAGAGAGTTTTGCTAGCCACCTCCTTTGTTGATGGACTACATTTTCTAAGGACTTTCCCAATGAATCTCAACCTGGCACCCGCCTTACCAACAATTAATTTTATATGATCATGCCACTTCAGGTCTAATTCCCTGCTTATGGAGTCCCCTTCGCATTGTTTTGGTGCTGACGAAGTTAGTGAGTCCGACAACCGGTACTGCGGTAACTTTTGCAGCCGTCATCCTCTTCATGAGCGTTTGTCACGATCGATTAACACACAATTTCGTCCGCGTTGTGGTGTAGTGGATGACGTTTCCCCGCTTATCGTATATGCGGTATTGATGTTCGATGCGATGCCTACTGAAACACCAAACACTTCGGCTTCAGTGGTTACGGAAGCACCTACCACATAGGCACCGATAGTTTTCCCACGTTCGAATTCTCATAGGTCAGATATAATGCACTCACAGCTACACAGAACACTGATTTGTCCACGACTGGCACCTGCAACATATCGAGGGCATTGCATAGATGTCGTTTGTGGTCAAATACAACAACCTAACCTGCATATTTGGCTAGCATCTGCATTTATATTCAAGCAAGCATTTCGCGCGGCGTTTTTGTGCAGTCCCTTTATGTATTGCGAAGCGTACTGAAGACATCACCAGTCTCGTGTGGAGAGTAAGTGGAATGCAGTAAATGTTTGCAACGTCATCGATAGAAGAAGGGAATTCCCATTCTTCTGGATTGGAGCTGTGAAGAGAAACTATAAACACTGCTCCCCAACTTGAAAAAGATTAAGACAGCCTCGGCATTATCTAGAAATGCGAGGTGAAATTAATACAGAAGTCAATAAAAAGAATAGCCGCGTGTGAGACACAATGTCTGGAACATAAACTTAGCAAATAAACAAATTTGTTGGAGAAATACAGGTAAATTACTCGGTGCGACGTTGTGGTGGATATTAAAACGGAGAAGAGTGTTACACCGTGAGTTCCTTGGTGAAAACAAGACCCGCCAAGATAGTTTTAAATACTAGTGGCGAGCTAGCTGCAGACCTGTGTTGATGCTAGCTGGTTGCACAAAGATGGTGTTCGCAACGACCTTGAGTCCGCCTTTGGACCCAGTGATGAGGAACTGCTCTCGGCAATGTGGAGACCCGCCCGATCTTTGCTACTGTTGGAGTCTCGTATTTCATATTCACTTTCAACGACACAGTCCTTACGTCATATTGTTGGACTGTGCTGTGTTTTACAGCCTGTCAGTGCAGTACTATATCTACAAGATGAACTAAAAGCAAATCAAAACATCGAGAACTGATGTCACCGGGAACTGAGGTTGTTGTTGTTGTTGTGGTCTTCTGTCCTGACACTGGTTTGATGCAGCTCTCCATGCTAATCCATCCTGTGCAAGCTTCTTCATCTCCCAGTACCTACTGCAACCTACATCCTTCTGAATTTGCTTAGTGTATTCATCTCTTGGTCTCCCTCTACGATTTTTACTCTCCATGCTGCCCTCCAATACTAAATTGGTGATCCCTTGATGCCTCAGAACATGTCCTACCAACCAATCCCTTCTTCTGGTCAAGTTGTGCCATAAACTTCTCTTCTCCCCAATCCTATTCAATACTTCCTCATTAGTTATGTGATCTACCTATCTAATCTTCAGCATTCTTCTGTAGCACCACATTTCGAAAGGTTCTATTCTCTTCTTGTCCAAACTGTTTATCGCCCATGTTTCACTTCCATACATGGCTACACTCCATTCAAATACTTTCAGAAATGACTTCCTGACACTTAAATCTATACTCGATGTTAACAAATTTCTCTTCTTCAGAAACGCTTTCCTTGCCATTGCCATTCTACATTTTATATCCTCTCTACTTCGATCATCATCAGTTATTTTGCTCCCCAAATAGCAAAACTCCTTTACTACTTCAAGTGTCTCATTTCCTAATCTAATTCCGTCAGCATCACCCGACGTAATTCGACTACATTCCATTATCCTCGTTTTGCTTTTATCGATGTTCATCTTATATCCTCCTTTCAAGACGCTATCCATTCCATTCAACTGCTCCTCCAAGTCCTTTGCTGTCTCTGACAGAATTACAATGTCATCGGCGAACCTCAAAGTTTTTATTTCTTCTCCATGGATTTTAATACCTACTCCGAATTTTTCTTTTGTTTCCTTTACTGCTTGCTCAATATACAGATTGAATAACATCGGGGAGAGGCTACAACCCTGTCTTACTCCCTTCCTAACAACTGCTTCCCTTTCATGTCCCTCGACTCTTATAACTGCTATCTGGTTTCTGTACAAATTGTAAATAGCCTTTCGCTCCCTGTATTTTACCCCTGCCACCTTTAGAATTTGAAAGAGAGTATTCCAGTCAACATTGTCAAAAGCTTTCTCTAAGTCTACAAATGCTAGAAACGTAGGTTTGCCTTTCCTTAATCTTTCTTCTAAGATAAGTCGTAAGGTCAGTATTGCCTCACGTGTTCCAGTATTTCTACGGAATCCTAACTGATCTTCCCCGAGGTCGGCTTCTACTAGTTTTTCCATTAGTTTGTAAAGAATTCGTGTTAGTATTTTGCAGCTGTGGCTTATTAAACTGATTGTTCGGTAATTTTCACATCTGTCAACACCTGCTTTCTTTGGGATTGGAATTATTATATTCTTCTTGAAGTCTGAGGGTATTTCGCCTGTTTCATACATCTTGCTCATCAGATGGTAGAGTTTTGTCAAGACTGGCTCTCCCAAGGCCGTCAGTAGTTCCAATGGAATGTTGTCTACTCCGGTGGCCTTGTTTCGACTCAGGTCTTTCAGTGCTCTGTCAAACTCTTCACGCAGTATCGTATCTCCCATTTCGTCTTCATCTATATCCTCTTCCATTTCCATAATATTGTCCTCTAGTACATCGCTCTTGTATAGACCCTCTAATACTCCTTCCACCTTTCTGCTTTCCCTTCTTTGCTTAGAACTGGGTTTCCATCTGAGCTCTTGATGTTTATACAAGTGGTTCTCTTATCTCCAAAGATCTCTTTAATTTTCCTGTAGGCAGTATCTATCTTACCCCTAGTGAGATAAGCCTCTACATCCTTACATTTGTCCTCTAGCCATCCCTGCTTAGCCATTTTGCACTTCCTGTCGATCTCATTTTTGAGACGTTTGTATTCCTTTTTGCCTGCTTTATTTACTGCATTTTTATATTTTCTCCTTTCATCAATTAAATTCAATATTTCTTCTGTTACCCAAGGATTTCTACTAGCCCTCGTCTTTTTACCTATTTGATCCTCTGCTGCCTTCACTACTTCATCCCTCAAAGCTACTCATTCTTCTTCTACTGTATTTCTTTCCCCCATTCCTGTCAATTGTTCGCTTATGCTCTCCCTGAAACTCTGTACAACCCCTGGTTCTTTCAGTTTATCCAGGTCCCATCTCCTTAAGTTCCCACCGTTTTGCAGTTTCTTCAGTTTTAATCTACAGGTCATAACCAATAGATTGTGGTCAGAGTCCACATCTGCCCCTCGAAATGTCTTACAGTTTAAAACCTGGTTCCTAAATCTCTGTCTTACCATTATATAACCTATCTGATACCTTTTAGTATCTCCAGGGTTCTTCCATGTATACAACCTTCTTTCATGATTCTTAAACCAAGTGTTAGCTATGATTAAGTTGTGCTCTGTGCAAAATTCTACCAGGCGGCTTCCTCTTTCATTTCTTATCCCCAACCCATATTCACCTACTACATTTCCTTCTCTCCCTTTTCCTACTACCGAATTCCAGTCACTCATGACTATTAAATTTTCGTCACCCTTCACTATCTGAATAATTTCTTTTATTTCATCGTACATTTCTTCAATTTCTTCGTCATCTGCAGAGCTAGTTGGCATATAAACGTGTACTACTGTAGTAGGTGTGGGCTTCGTATCTATCTTGGCAACAATAATGCGTTCACTATGCTGTTTGTAGTAGCTTACCCGCATTCCTATTTTCCTATTCATTATTAAACCTACTCCGGCGTTCCCCGTATTTGATTTTGTGTTTATAACCCTGTAGTCACTTGACCAGAAGTCTTGTTCCTCCTGCCACCGAACTTCACTAATTCCCACTATATCTAACTTTAACCTATCCATTTCCCTTTTTAAATTTTATAACCTACCTGCCCGATTAAGGGATCTGAACTGATGTTAGTGATGATAAATAAACGTGCTGCATTGAGCTGAAATAGAAGCTTGACTTGAAATTTAACCTATTAGCTTACACTATGGTTTGACACTTAGCTAACTAGTACGCTTATACACTGAAGCGCCAAAGAAACTGGTATAGGTACGCGTATTCAAATACAGAGATATGTAAACAGACAGAATACGGCGCTAAGTCGGCAATGCCTATAAAAGGCAAAAAATTTCTGGCGCACTAAGTGACTTTGAACGTGGTGCTATAATCGGCACGTGAGCGATGGGATACAGCGAGGTAGCGATGAAGTGAGATTTTCCCGTACGACCGTTTCACGAGTGTACCTGAATATCAAAGCCGGTAAAACATCAAATCTCCGACATCGCTGCGCCCGGAAAAAGATAGTGCAAGAACGGGACCAACAACGACTGAAGAGAATCTTTCATCGTGACGGAAGTACAACCCTTCGGCAAATTGCTGCAGATTTCAATGCTGGGCCATAAACAAGTATCAGCGTGCGAGCTATTCAATGAAACATCATAGATATAGACTTCGGAACCGAAGTCACACTCGCGTACTCTTGATAACTGAGCGAAACAAAGCTTTACGCCTCGCCTGGGCCAGTCAATACCGAAACTGATGACTGGAAATATGTTGCCTGGTCGGAGGACTCTCGTTTCAAACTGTACCGAGCAGATGGACGTATACGGATATGAATCCATAGACCCTTCATGTCACTAGGGGACTGTTCAAGCTGGTGGAGGCTCTGTAATAGTGTGGGGCGTGTGGAGGTGGAGTGATATAGGACCCCTGATACGTCTAGATACGACTCTGGCAGATGACACGTACGTAAGCATCCTGTCCGATCACCTGCATCCAATCTTGTCCATTGTGCATTCCGACAGACTTGGGCAATTCCAGCAATACAATGCGACACCCTACGCGTTCATAATTGCTACAGAGTGGTTCCAGGAACACTCTTCTGAGTTTATACTCTTCCGCTGGGCACACACGAACATTACTGAGCATATCTGGGATGCCTTGCGACGTGCTGTTCAGGAGAGATCTCCACCCCCTCGTACTCTTACGGATTCATGGCGTCAGTTCTCTCCAGCGCTACTTAAGACATTTGTCGAGTGCACGCCCCGTCATGTTACCGCACTTCTGCTTTTTCGCGGGGGCCCTGCACGGCATTAGGCAGCGTACCAGTTTCTTTGGCCCTTCAGTGTAGACAAGATTATATCGCGCGCACTTAGGTAGTATACGATAAGTGGCCATGAATCGTTAATATCTAAGACTGTTTCATTACAAGATACAATCAGGTTCCTGTAAGCCCAGATTTAGATATACTTTGGCTTTCTAGCACATTTCCCATTGGTCTTGATCGATTCAAACCCTTGGAGATATGAATTCCTATTATGAAAAATGTTACGTCTTAAATCTTAAAAACTATATCACAGAATATGACAGAAAGGATATTACAAGGGGCGTTCAGTAAGTAAGTAAGTAATGCAACCCATTTTTGTCTAATTTTACTCAGGAGTCCAGTACACCATGTTATTCCCCATTGTTTTAAATACAAAACCCTGTTTTTCAATACAGTCTCCGTTGAATGCGACGGCGCTACTCAACCTTACTGGGAGGGCCTGTATGGCGGCACACCACTCTACTGGTCGACGTCTGAGCCAAAGTCTTGCTGCACCAATAATGTCCCCATCATCCACGCAACGCTTCCCGAGGAGTGCATTCTTCATTGGGCCAAACCGATGGAAGTCGGAAGGTGCGAGATCCCGGCTTTACGGGGGATGAGGAAGGACGATCCACTGAAGTTTTATGAGGCCCTCTCGGGTGCGCAGACTTCTGTGATGCCTTGTGTTACATGGAGAAGAAGTTGATTTGCATTTTTGTGGCGACTTTCCAACACTGCAGGAGTCACAGCTGTGAGAGACCGGCTGGCATGCGGGACATCGGACATGTATGCGCAACCTTGTTGCGATGATTACAGACGCGACCCACCGTGCTTTTGTATACGACATGCTCTTCGTGGACGTTCTGCAAGCGCCTATTAATATCTGGGATGCTCTGGTTTTCCACCAAATGAAACTCAGTAACAGCACTCTGCTTGGAACTAACCTCCGTTACAGACGCCATTTGAAGGCTACTTACAGCGCCGCCACATATCGGAACTTCATGAAACTATAGGGGCTAAAGCGGGAATATTCGTCTATGGCCCCACAACAAATTCATCATTTATTCAATCGAAACTGGCTGAGAAAAAAATGTGTTGCAACATTAGTTGAAAGCCGCTCATAAAATGAAGAAACTGTAAGAAAAATTACCAGCATAGACAGGATTTTTCCATCGGGTAGATTCAATTCGCCCAATCGCACTCCCATTTATATGTGGAGTCAAACCGATCGAATTAATACTTTGTATTCCGTAAGAAGGAATAGAAGCAGTCTGGGCATTAGCATATGAATCAAGATATACAGTATACGCAAGAGATTATGTCTGAGATGATATATTGCACATACGTGTTTCATTTCACAGTGCGGTTGATATCTATACAGGGCGAGTCACCAACTATTACCACCAAGAATAACTCCGAAAGTGTGACAGGTGCTGAAAAGTTTGTGGGACAAATGTTGTATGGGACGACGGGGGCTATAATATGACGTTGGTTTTTTGCTACTAGGAGGGGTCGCTTCAGAGATATGAAGGTCAACGCCTTTTTTTAATGGGACGCTATAGTTTGGTACTTATGTTCTGATAGGCTATCGAGGCGATTCCAATGATGTGTAAAAGTAAGGTCTTCGAAGGTCAACTAAGGTCACAAAGGTGGCATGAACGTCCATTTACAGAAGGTGTTCGAAGTGATGACCATTGGTATCAATGCAGTGCTGCAATCTTCTTATCATGGATTGAGTAGTATTCTTTATCACATCGACATTTATCGAAGCACATGCTCTGACAATTCTTTCTCTCATAACTTCAGGTGTAGTTGGATCGTCTTTATAAACAATGTCTTTTATGAATCTCTACAAGAAAATATCCAGAGGCGTCAAGTCTGGCGAACGAGTCGGCCACGACACATCTCCTCCGCGTACAATCCAACGATTTGGAAATTGTCTCTACAACGCATTTCCAGCCATCAGCGAAAAATGTGCCGGACACCCATCGTGTTGATACCACATTCTGTTCCTTGTTCCTAAAGCTATTTTTTCAATAACAGACCTAACGTTTCTTGCAGGAATGTGGTGTACTTCCTACCATTAAGATTTCCTTCGATGAAATAGGGGCCTACAATTCTGTCCTCCAAAATCCTACACCATACATTCACCGCCCACGGTTTTTGGTGTGCAGCCAACATTGACTTTCAGTTGCCCAATAATGCATGTTACGCAAATTAACATTTCCGTGGTTCGTGAATGTAGCATCGTTAGTAAGGGAAATCAAATTAATATATGTGTCATACCTCTGAATCTGAATTTGAGCCCGTCGCCAGAATTCAGTGCGACTCACACAATCAGTACCAGTTAATTCTTGGTGGAGACTGGTATGATGAGGATGATATTTATGCCGATGCAGAACAAGAACAACACTATTCTGGCTCATGGCAGATTCCCTTTCGATTTAACACGAACTAACACAAGGATCTCGAACCACAGTGGGAAGAGTACCTATTTCCGTTTCCTCGTTAGTAACTTTCTTTTGCCGAATATGTTTCCCATGCGTTAAAGATCCAGTCGGTCTCAATTTATCATACACGTATTTAAATGTACGACGTGTAGGGTGAGAACGTAGAGGATATCTTTCAGCGTAAGAGTCTCTAACTCTCACTAAATTTCTTTGGCATTCTCCGTAAATGAGAAGCATATCCATTTTTTCTTCGAAGGAATACATAGTTCACATTCACTTGATTCGACGACACTTGTCTTACACTTCCTACTATTGTTGTACTGCGAAACAGTCGCCGGCCACTGTGGCTGAGCGGTTCTAGGCGCTTCAGTCCGGAACTACGGTCGCAGCTTCTAATCCTGGCTGGGGCATGGATATGTGTGATATCTTTAGGTTAGTTAGGTTTAAGTAGTTCTAAGTCAAGGGTGCTGATGAACTCCGATGTTAAGTCTCATAGTGCTTGGAGCCATTTGATTTTTCGAAACCGTCGAATGGTGTTCACATGTAAATGGCACGTTAGATGGAAACGCCGTGTTCGGCGAATATTTACTATTTGCACGATATACCATAGAAAATGGTCAGAGAATATGCTTCGATAAGTACCGAAGTGATCAGGAATACCACTCAATCCATGATAAGAAGATTGCAGCACTGCATTGATACCAACGGTCATCACTTTGAACACCTTCTGTAAGTGGACGTTCATGCCACCTTTTTGAGTTACTGTTACACATAACTGCATTATTCTCCATAGCCAATCTCAGAAAATAAGTACCAAACTGTAGAATCACATTAAAAAAAAGTTGACTTCATATCTCTGAAGCGATCCCACCTATCAACAAAAAAACCAACGTCATATTAAGGCCCCCGTTGTCCCATGCAAGATTTGTCCCAAAATCTTTTCAGGTCCTATCATACTTTCGAAGCTATTCTAGGTGGCAATTGTTAGTGACTCATTCTGTATATAGCGCACAACTGCATATATGAAATATTTTCACCTTTTCAGCGCAGGTCTGCGCAAAGGTCTGCGTGAACGTGTCGCCTATCTCAGCATTTGTCAATCGGCGTGTCGCGATTCACTGGTGTGTCACGAATACGACTCAGGTGTGTCGCGAGAATTAAAAAAAAAAAAAAAAAAAACTTAGCTTCAGATTGTTACTGGAGTAGTCCAGTTTTCAATAAATCGCCCATCAATATAAGTGATTTAACACATTATAATAAAAAAACTGTATGTACTTAATGTTTCTGCTTTTTGCATACGAGTGTGACGAGAAGGTTTGAAACGTGCTTTGGTGAGCCCCAAAGAAATAAATGTTGAGAAATACGGTTTTATTCCACTATGCTAAATATATTTAATTATTAATGCGCCATACTGCAGGATTAATGTTTCGACCGCATGTAAAGAGGCTACCAATATCTGACTACTGCTAACGGTAGTCAAATGAAGTAAAATGAGATACATGTACTGCACGAGAAAAACAAATGACTGCGTTAGTTTAATTTATGTGAGCTGTCGTCGCTTTATTAATATTCTCTACAAGTTGCTACCTAAAAAGAGCCATTCATCACTTGCCTGACCACACGGCACAAGCAGACTTTTTCTCCTCTTCTCACAGCATCGTCTACGTAAAAAAAAGAGAAAGGAACTGCGATGTGCAGAGCTGGTGCTTCTCAACGCATAAGCCCCGGGTCATCGGAAGGCTGCGACACGGCCCCATTCCCCAGGGTCGGCGCGACAAATCTTCCCTGACAAGCACAGGTAAAGAACGTTCTCGATGCACGACGACGACGGCGACGACGGAGCTGGACTCGTTCTGCTGCGCAGCCTTCCCGAAGAGGCGTACGTAGCCGACCGTTAACGTGGTTTCCAAAACAAGGAGCAGCTCGCACTTATTCACTGAAACAATTCAGTGCCAGAGATGACAATACCAATAAGCGACAGAAAAATCCAGGACTGACCGAGGAAGGTAGAAGGGTAAAAGCACGGACCAGCAAAATTACAGACCAATATCTTTAACATCGGTTTGCTGCAGAATTCCAGAACATACTTTCAGTTCGAATGTAATAAATTTCCTAGAGGCCGGAAAGCTGATGTCCAAGAATCAGCATGGTTTTAAAAATCATCGCTCTTTTGAAACTCAGCTTGTCCTTTTCTCTCCTGAGCTACTGCGAACCACGGGTGAAGGGCAACAGTCATATTTTATATTTCTAGATTTCCGAAAAGCGTATTACTCAGTAGCTTACTGCAGGTTGTTATCGAAGGTACCAAGATACGGAATAGGTTCCCAGATAAGTGATTGGCTCGACCACTTCGTGATAGAAACCAGTATGCTTCCCTCGACGGCGAGTGTTCATCAGAGACAAGGTTATCGTCAGGAGTGTCCTAGGGAAGTGTGATAGGATAGCTATTGTTTTCTGTATATATAAATGATCTTGGGGACAGAATGGGCAGCAATCTTCACTTTTTTGCTGACGATGCTGCGTGTCCGGGAAGGTGTCGAAGATAAGTGACTGAAGGATGATACAAGATGACTTAGACGAAATTTCTAGTTGGTGTGACTCTAAATGTAGAAAAATATAAATTAATGCGGATGAGTAGGAAAAACAAACCCGTAATGTACGGATACAGTATTACTCATGTCCTGCTTGACACAATCACGTCGTTTAAATACCTGGACGTAAAGGTGCAAATGTATATGACACGGAAAGAGGATGTGAAGATTGTGTTAGGGAAGGCGAACGGCCGATTTCGGTTTATTGGGACAGTTTCTTCTTATAGAACGTTAGTGCGGCCTGTTCTTGAGTACTGCTACAGTGTGTGGGATTCGCACCAGGTCGGATTAATGAGACACAAATATTACGGAGAAGCTTTCGGGGGTGAAATGGGAATCCGTGGGGGGAAGACGACGTTCTTTTCGAGAAACGCTACTGAGAAAATTTAGAGAACTGTTATTTGAAGCTAAGTGGAAAATGATCCTCCCACCACCAACATACATTTCGCATAAGTATCACGAAGATAAGATCCGATTACTTAGGACTCGTACGCGAGGCCTATAGATAGTCGTTTTTCCCTCGCTCTATCCGCAGATGGAACAGGAAGGAAAATGACAAGTAGTGGTAAACGATATGCACTGCCACGCACCACTCGGTGGCTTGCGGAGTATGTGTGTAGAGGTAGACTGTTTGTTATCTAGCTACATAAAACTGTAATCAAGTGTGCTTCAATTGAAAGGTAAGAGTTGATTTATCACCCAATTTGCGCCCATTATATCGGTGATAGGAATGGAAGAGTCTTTGGCCCCTACAGATCACTGGGATTAGATGTGGGAGTATCAGTGATAAGGTTCGCTGATCGCACTGCTATACTCTTTCAAAGCGAGGAAAAGTTGCAGGACCTGCTGAATGGAATGAACAGTCCATGGAATGAGAGTAAACTGAAGAAAGGCGAAAGTAATGAGGAGTGGCAGAAATAAGAGTAGCGACAAAAATAACATCAGAATTGGGGACCATGAAGTAGGCGATGTGAAGGAATTCTGTTACCTTAGAAAAAAATAACACATGAGGGACGAAGCAAAGAGTATATAAAAAACAGACTAGCACAGACAAGAAGGCGCTCCTGACCGAAAGAAATCTGCTAGTATCAAACACCAGCCTTAATTTCAGGAAAAAACTCCTGAGAAAGTACGCCCACACCACCACATTGTATTTAAGTGTATCTACATCTACATCTACATCTACATACATACTCCGGAATCCACCATACGGCGAGTGGCGGAGGGTACCTCGTACCACAACTAGCATCTTCTCCCCCTGTTCCACTCCCAAACAGAACGAGGGAAAAATGACTACCTATATGCCTCTGTACGAGCTCTAATCTCTCTTATCTTATCTTTGTGGTCTTTCCGCGAAATGTAAGTTGGCGGCAGTCAAATTGTACTGCAGTCAGCCTCAAATGCTGGTTCTCTAAATTTCCTCAGCAGTGATTCACGAAAAAAACGCCTCCTTTCCTCTAGAGACACCCACCCGAGTTCCTGAAGCATTTCCGTAACACTCGCGTAATGATCAAGCCTACCAGTAACAAATCTAGCAGCCCGCCTCTGAATTGCTTCTATGTCCTCCTTCAATCCGACCTGATAGGGATCCCAAACGCTTGAGCAGTACTCAAGAACAGGTCGTATTAGTGTTTTATAAGCGGTCTCCTTTACACATGGACCACATCTTCCCAAAATTCTAACAATGAACCGAAGACGACTATCCGCCTTCCCCACATTACATGCCTGTCCCACTTCATATCGCTCTGCAATGTTACGCCCAAATATTTAATCGACGTGACTGTGTCAAGCGCTACACTACTAATGGAGTATTCAAACATTACAGGATTATTTTTCCTATTCATCTGCACTAATTTACATTTGTCTATATTTAGAATTAGCTGCCATTCTTTACAACGATCACAAATCCTGTCCAAATCATCCTGTATCCTCCTGCAGTCACTCAACGACGACACCTTCTTGTACACCACAGCATCATCAGCAAACAGCCGCACATTGCTATCCACCCTATCCAAAAGATCATTTATGTAGACAGAAAACAACAGCGGACCTACCACACTTCCCTGGGGCACTCCAGATGATACCCTCACCTCCGATGAACACTAACCATCGAGGACAACGTACTGGGTTCTATTACTTAAGAAGTCTTAGAGCCACTCACATACTTGGGAACCAATCCTATATGCTCGTACCTTAGTTAGGAGTCTGCAGTGGGGCAACGAGTCAAACGCTTTCCGGAAGTCAAGGAATATGGCATCCGTCTGATACCGTGCATCCATGGTTCTCAAGATATCATGTGAAAAAAGGGCGAGTTGCGTTTCGCAGGAGCGATGCTTTCTAAAGCCGTGCTGATGCATGGACAGCAACTTCTCTGTCTCTAGGAAATTCATTATATTCGAACTGAGAATATGTTCGAGAATCCTGCAACAAACCGATGTTAAGGATATTGGTCTGTAATTTTGAGGATCCGTCCGTCTACCTTTCTTATATACAGGCGTCACCTGCGCTTTTTTCCAGTCGCTCAGGACTTTACGTTGAGCAAGAGATTCGCGATAAATGCAAGCTAAGTAAGGAGCCAATGCAGTAGAGTACTCTCTGTAAAACCGAATTGGAATCCCATCAGGACCTGGCGATTTATTTATTTTCTACCCACTCAGCTGTTCGCAACCCCAGGGATGTCTATCACTATGTCCTCCATACGGGAGTCTGTACGAGACTCAAACGGCAGTATGTTTGTACTATCCTCCTGCGTGAAAGATTTCTCAAATGCTAAATTTAAAATTTCAGCTTTCGTTTTGCTGTCTTCCGTTGCCAGGCCAGACTGATCAGTGAGTGACTGGATGGAAGCCTTCGACCCGCTTACCGATTTTACGTAAGACCAGAATTTCCATGGGTTTTCAGCAAGATCTTTTGCTAAGGTACGACGGTGGTAGTGGTTGAATGCTTCGCGCATCGCTCTTTTTACAGCAGGACGAATCTCTACTAACTTTTCCCTGTCCTCATTCTCCCGATCTTTCTTGTACTGCGAGTGCACCTGCCTTTGCTTCCTGAGCATTCTCCGAATTGCGCTGTTAAACCACGGTGGGTCTTTTCCGTCCGTAACCCACTTTTTCGGCACATACTTGTCCAACGCGTGATTTACAATGTGTAAAATTTGCCCATAAATCTTCTACGTCCATCGTACCGGAAGTAAATGAAGTCGATTCATTTACTAAGTGGGACGCTAGCAACTGCTTATCTGCTCTTTCTAGTAAGAATACTCTCCTAGCCTTCTTGACAGACATTTTAACTTTCATAACCACAGTCGTAATGACAATATTATGATCACTAATCCCTGTCTCAACAATGACAACGTCGAAGAGGTCTGGTCTGTTCGTGGCTACCAGATCTAAAATATTTCCATTACGCGTTGGCTGTCGATTTAGCTGCTCAAGACAGTTTTCGGATAATGTGTTCAAAAGTAATTCACACGACGGCTTGTCTGTATCACCTGTAATGAATCCGTAGACATCCCAGTCTATACTAGGTAGGTTGAAGTCGCCTCCGACTAATATAGCATGATCCGGGTACTTCTGCGATACAGAATGTAGACTCCATGTGAATGATTCTAGAACTGTCACGGTGGAACCTGGTGGCCGCTAATAACACCCCACAATTAACTTTATTTCCCCTAATCCTGTTAAACGTGTCCAGATAACTTCACAATCACACTCTACTTCGACCTCAGTAGACACAATATTTTTGTCAACTGCAATGAAGACACCACCTCCTACTGTCTTTCCGATACACGTTCCAGCCCTCACTAAATATTTCAGAACTTCCTATCTCAGGGTTCAGCCAGGTCTCAGTCCCGAGAATAATTTGCGCGCTTCCTGGAGGGCAGTAAATTCAGGAACTTTATTCCGAACACTCTGAAAATTTACTGCTAATATCTTGATAGCTGAAGTGTCTATTTACTGAGCGCGTCCTGATTTCCCTGCCTGCACGTCGACTGGTGAGTGTTCATCAGGACACCTCGCACTACTGCCTAGCCTAAAAAAAACCCATGTGCACGCCGCAAGTACTCTGCTACCCGATTAGCACAGTGTATCACTGACTTTGGAAGTTAGATACACCGATAAAATAAGAAATGAGGATGTTCTCCACAGAATTCGACTAGAAGAGAGGAACATACGGAAAATACGCTAACGGAAAAAAATCACACGCTAAGAGGGAGTTGTACAACATAAACTCGTTTCTACATCTGGAAGATGATGTCTATTCCAATTTTACGCCAGTCACATAAAAGCAGTACTAGTAGCGCCACTTCGTGGAGGCAAAAGAGGTTTGTTTTAAATACGCGCTTTAATGGTCGTCAGAGGTAGCTATATCTGAAACTGGACGTGGTGAGTTGATGTTAGTCAAGAATGCCTTGAAGGCGACAAAGACGCCTTTATCGATATCTCAGTGGGTTTGAATGAGGTCGTGTGATAGGGCTATGAGAAGCTGGATGTTCCTTCTGCGATGTTGCAGAAAGACTTGGCAAGAATATAAAGTCTGCATATGATTGCCGGCGGCGGTGGTCAGGAGAATGTACGGTCGCAGGAAGACTGGATCCAGACGACCACGTGGCACTACCGAGGGGGAAGAGCATCGTGTTCGAAGTATGATTCAAATGGCTCTGAGCACTATGGGACTTAACATCTGAGATCATCAGTCCCCTAGAACGTACAACTAAATGAACCAAACTAACCTAAGGACATCACACACATCCATGCCCGAGGCATGATTCGAACCTGCGACTGTAGCAGTCGCGCGGTTCCGAACTGAAGCGCCTAGAACCGCTTGGCCACAACGGCCGGCTTCGAAGTATGGCCTGGTGCATCGTACTGCCCTCTGCAGCGGCAATTTGAGCAGCAGTTGGCATCACAGTGACACAACGAACTGTTTCAAATCGGTTACTTCAAAGAGAGTTCAGAGCCAGACGCCCTGTAGCGTTCATTCCACTGACCCCAAACAACCACCATTTGCGACTTGAGTGGTATCAATCGCGAGGACATTGGAGGGCAGGGTGGAGGTCTGTTGAACTTTCTGATGAAAACTGTTTCCTTGTCGGTGCGCGTGATGGCTGTGTGTAGGTTAGAAGAAGTCCAGTTAAGAGCCTGCAACCAACCTGTCTGCAGCCGAACTCGCTGAACCAACACCTTGAGTTATGGTATACGACAGCAGCAGAACTCTTGTGGTCATCCCATGCAACCTTACTGCAAATTTGTACGTCAGTCTGGTGATTCGACCTGTTGCACTGGCATTCCCTAAGCAGCATTCACGGCGGTGTTTTCCAAAAGGATACGTTCGTCCACATACCCTGTTGTAACCCAACATGTTCTGCTGAGTGTCGACATGCTGCCTTGGCCGGCTCGATTACCAGATCTGTCTGACATCATCTGGCGACAACTCCAGCGTCATCCACAAACAGCATTAATCATCCCTGTATTGACAGACCAGGTGCAACAGGTATGGAACTCCATCCTACTAACTGACATGCTGTACCTGTACAACACAATGCATGTACGTTTGCTTGCTTCAATTCAATATTCAGGCGGTTACATCGGTTATTAATATACCAGCACTTCATATTTGCTATGGTTTATTTCGTGCTTACATTAACTCGTGGTCTTGAAATGTTAGTTGGTTGGTTGGTTGGTTTGTGGGGTTTAAGGGACCAGACTGCTAAGGTTCTGCAGTGTTAGTCCCTTGAATAAGTTATATAGACAAGTGTGTTTCTGTACATTCATTACTTTTAGGTGTAGGGACTTTTTCCCGTCAGTGTACGAAATGACGATAAAATATGTGCTAAGAGGTCAAGAAATAATTTGCAGGGTGTTTGAGGGAGCTTAAGAAGGTAAAAATTGTAGGGGTAGACAGAGATTGTAATATGTTCAACAAATAATTGAGGTCACTCAGTGCGAGTGCAAGAAAGAGAAAGTGAGAGAGAGGAAGAGAGAAAGAACGAGAGAGAGAGAGAGAGAGAGAGAGAGAGAGAGAGAGAGAGCGAGTCATACAGACTGAGAGAGACAAAGACAAAGGGACACAGCGAGGCTGACAGGGAACGAGAATGGGAGGATGGCCAGAGAGAGCAAGGAAGACAGATTGGTTGGCAGAGAGAGAGAGAGAGAGAGAGAGAGAGAGAGAGAAAGAGAGAGACATACTGAGAGACAGGAAAAGAGACAGAGTTAGTGGGGAGTGCGACAGAACGAGAGAAATACAAACAAGGAGAGAGCGACGGAGAGAAAGTCAGAGAGAGCTAGGAGGGGAGAGGCAGAGATACAGCCAGAGAGGGAGAAAGAGGGAGATAGAAATAGGCACAAACAAAGTGGGGAAGATGGACAAAGAGAGAGACAGTGAGACAGATAGGAAAAGAAAGAAGGGTAAAGAGAGGAAGAATGATATTGCGACAGGGGAGGAAGGAAGAGAGAGAATGACATAAAGAGAGAGTCTCTCCCCCTGCGCCATCTTGAAAGGCAATTTTAGCTGCTCGATGCTTTCAACTTGACAGCCCCTCTCTTGCCTTGTGGGCCATGCAGAAAGAAACTCTATAATAGAAAGCAAACACTCCTGGATGCGTCCCACTGGAGTCGACGTATCTAGTAGGCAGGCGGACAATTTACAGCTATTAGCGTGTGAAAGCTCCCTGCCGGCATTTGCATTTCGCCCGCAGCCGTCACGCAGCCGTTTCCTAAACAATCACTGCGTTTATCTGATGGCGGCGCGGCGCCGTGCCTTCCTGTATTCCACTCACGCCCTGCCGCTTGTTTTCGCCTCCCGATCGACAGGGCCTCTGGGGCTGAGTGCCCGTACTACTCACACGTGGCTCGTTTCGTATCGGGTGCTCGAGAAACGGTGGCACAACGGTACTCGCTACCGCCCGAAAGTAGCTCGGGAGTAATGATTTACTGGCAAATACATTACTGTAGCAAGCGAGCGGCAGGTCATTTTGAGAGGTGGAAACCTTTTGGCATATTTCATAACGCAAGACCAAGTGCTATGAGGTCTGAATAAACGGGAACGAGGCTGCTTGCATTAACAAGAGAGTATTTCACTGCCGTATTACCGCCTCTTACTATGTCGGCTAGAATTTGAAATTATCTAGAATAAAATCGAAGCAGCGATTGACAACCTGTCCTCCCGGCTTTGATTCCATCACTAGATCTTATAGGGGTCGATAGATGAAAGGGAAGCAATAGTTAAGAAACGAGAAGGACGAAGTTGTACAAGCAGTAGGCAGTTAAGGAAAGTAAGGAGAAAAATGGGAAAGGAATTAAAGTTCAGGGAGAAGAAATAAGAATTTTGAGGTATGGCGGTCGAATCATAATTCTTCCAGAGACGGCACTGATAGTGTTGCCGACTTAGTGGGGGGGGGGGGGGGGGGGGGAAGGGAAAGGGAAACTAAACAATTTTTTTCAGCCTTCAGTTGCAAGGTAATTTTTACTCGTTTACCTAGGTTTCGATTCCAGTAATGGAATCTTCTTCAGAACAAAAAATTAAATTATTTTGAGAGCCAAACACTGGCCATGTCACAGATTTCGGGCCGGCGTAGCTCCGTCTACGTTCGCCTTAATGGTTTTAATCTTGACAGACATAATCTTATGATTATGCGTCTTTATTGTTTTAATTTTTAATCTGTGACATGGCCAGTGTTTGGCTCTCAAAATAATTTAATTTTTTGTTCTGAAGAAGATTCCATTACTGGAATCGAAACCTAGGTAAACGAGTAGAAAATTACCTTGCAACTGAAGGCTGAAAAAAATTGTTTAGTTTCTATACATAGACGGTTGCTGACGCGCTGCATGATGTTAAAGATTTGTAAATCTTAGGAGGGACATTCTGCTGATTCATTCAAACACGCATCTACTTCGCACTCCTTCTTGATGACAACACAGAAGGGCTCAAAATAGGAGGATCGAAAAAGAATCAGCACCATTTGCTGTTTCAGATCACATTCAAATTTCATCGAATGATTTCGAACCGTCATTCGTGGTTCCACACTGGACACCATAGCATAAATTGCAGTCGCATTGGACTCCAAAGGGCTGTGATGACAGCGGTTGCTAACCTACAATGTCCTTAGAGAACGGTTGAAGCATCCATCGGGCGTCAACGGCAAAGGTTGTGAAGAACGTCGTACTGTTGCCTATCGCACTGTGAACTGTCTTTCGTGACCGCATAATGAATGGGAATCAACTCCTAAAGGGAAGCAGTCGTTTCATTGACACCCTTTAGACCACCCTCTGAGGCCTTTTGGCGTAGATTCTGAGCAGAGGTGTGTCTGAAACGTTTCCTCTGTCACACATAAGAAAACTGTGGGATTTCAACTGTGGACGTTGCGGCTCTATCCTCCATCGTGGAGACATGAAAATAAGGAGTGAAATGGGGATAAGAGAAAGTGCGATGACTTTCCCATTCTATGACACGTCCGCTGTGCCATTGGACACAAGTGTGGCGAAATTTGGTGCCCGTGGCGATGTGACATCATTATCCCACCTCACACCTCACATGAACTTCTGAGCTCTGGCCTCTTCCTTTTTCGCTTGTATCGACCCCTTTCTGTATGAGGCGTGGCCGAGCCTGAGGGTGACACTACTGGGTGCCACGTTATTGCACCACGGCAGAGGAACGTTGTAGGAAATTTCTAACTTATATGTTGCAATGGGAAACAATTATGGGGTTTCGGAAAAGTGATCCTTTAATTTTGTTGTACAATGTAGTTCAGGACCGAAAAACAGCCATGCATTATACGCTACAACAAATACTATCTTGGCAATGTATGCCATGTAGGTTGTTTTTTCTCAAATATAATAGGTCACATCACCCTGTGAAGAGGAAGCGACACTTACGTCTTTAGCTGAGTTGCAGAGCATTGCACCTGTGTGACAGGAGCTCGACGCGTCTATGCTCAGGATGAACATAGTTTATTCTGCAGACTTGCCAGATACATCGGCGCGAAGCGTTACGCAATGCAGCACCAGTCTAACATTTATCAGATTTTGTATAGTTCATTATATAACGGGTATTATACAATGAAGACCCAAAGAAGCTGGTACACCTGCCTAATATCGTGTATGGCCCCCGCGTGCCCGCAGAACTGCCGCAACATGACGTGGTATGGACTCTACTAATATCTGAAGTAGTGCTGGAGGGAATTGACACCATGAATGCTGCAGGGCTGTCCATAAATCCGTAAGAGTATGAGAGGGTGGAGATCTCTTCTGAAAAGCACGTTGCAAGGTATCCCAGATATATTCAATAATGTTCATGTCTGGGGAGTTTGGTTGCCAGCGGAAGTGTTTAAACTCAGAAGAGCATCTCTGTAGCAATTCTGAACGTGTACAGTGTCGCATTGTGTTGCTCGAATTGACCAAGTCTGTCGGAATGCACAATGGACAAGATTGGATGCAGGTGATCGGACAGGATGCTTACGTACGTGTCATCTGTCAGAGTCGTATCTAGACGTATCCGGGGTCCCATATCACTCCAACTCCACACGCCTCACGCCATTACACAGCCCTCATCAGCTTGAACAGTCCCCTGCTGACACGCAGGGTCCATGGATTCATGTGGTTGTCTCCATACCCGTACATCTCCATCCGCACGATACAATTTAAACGAGACTCGTCCAGCAACGTGTTTTCAGTCATCAACAGTCCAATTTCGGTGTTGACGAGTCCGGGCGAGGCGTAAAGCTTTGTGTCGTGCGGTCCTCAAGGGTAGACGAATGGGCCTTCGGCTTCGAAAACCCATATCAGTGATGTTTCGTTGAATGGTTCGCACGCTGACACTTGCTGACGGCCCAGCAATCAAATCTGCAGCAATGTGAGGAAGGGTTGCACTTCTGCCTCGTTGAACGATTCAGTCGTCGTTGGTCCCTTTCTTGCAGGATCTTTTTCCGGCCGCAGCGATGTCGGAGATTTTATGTTTTACCGGATTCCTGATGTTCGCGCTATACTCGTGAAACGGTCGTATGGGAAAGCCCCACTCCATCGCTACCTCGGAGATACTGTGTCCCATTGCTTGTGCACCGACTGTAACACCACGATCAGACTCACTTAAGTCTTGATAACCTGCCGTTGTAGCAGCAGTAACGGATCTAACAACTGCGTCAGACATTTGTTGACTTGTTGCCGACTACAGCGCCGTATTCTGTCTGTTTACGTATCTCTTTATTTGAGTTCACATGCCTGTAATAGTTTCTTCGCTTCTTCAGTGTGTGATTAACCTTTCGTTCCATTCGGAACTGACTTTAGTATGGGGTGTGACCTCCACAGTCATGAACACATTCATTCCATTTGGAACTGACGTTCTTAATCAACATCAGCGTGAGATGTGCCTTCACAGTACGAAATCCCTCATTCCATTTTGAAGTGATGTCCTTCATCACCAGTAGTATCGTATGTGACCACCACTATCACGAACACGTTCATGCCACTTGGAACTGATGCCCATTATCACGAGTACGAGGTGTGATCCACACAGTCGGAAACACACTCATTCCATTCATTGTGGCATGGAAACAGACACTGTTGAAATGTCATCATTCAGAATTTCTTGCTATGTCTGAATCATATACTGAGTCACTTCAAGAATGTTGTCGGCTGGAGGCTGATATGGCATTATATGTCTTCCTTGTATTTTTCAAACATACTCTGTGTGTGAAAAATCATGGGATGAACAGATCAGTCAATGCTCCCTACATTTCTCATGGAATCTGATTGTCAACTGTAGAGTTGAGTTTTACAGTACTCAAAACTGTAAAATGCCATTTGGTACCCTGAAATGATCCACGTAGTGAGGTGAAATTAAGTTGCTCGATTTTATAAAAATCTGTATCAAAATATTACCTCCAAACACACCACCCCAAGGGCTATTACTATACACGTATCTGCTATGCAATGGAAATCTGTATTGCAAAAAGAATGAACTTGGCAGTTAGTGAACAGTTGTGGAGTTGATACCACTAAACAATTAATGAATTCATTGAGTAACTCAAAAATGTGATTGAGGACAGGATAGTAACTGTGTTTCCTTTTCTACGGGAATGTAAGTCGGTTTCAGTGCACCCATGTCATCTATTAACTAAAAACATTGAAATCAAATGATATTAAAAACATGGGCATATAACTGCACAAAGTAATACAATTGTAACTTAAGAATGATCGGTTATCAATGTTGAAGTGGGAGCCTAGGAAGTGACTACAGTTCTCTATCATCTATTGTGAGAAGGACGACAATTCCTAACTGATTAAGTAGCACAGTTGCCGAACAGTGATCGATTACCAAAGCAAGGAAACAGAATGCAAATGCAATTAACGACTGCTGCAGCCACAATGCAGATGGGCACACTTGTGAGGGCATCAGGATAACTCTTCTAAGTGTCTACTGTGCTGGAGCCGCTAATACATCACCAATGACCGATATCGATGTGTGTGTGTACTCAGCTATCAGCATCGAGTTGATCTGCGTTGAGCTGAGGACCTGCGCCGATGCACGTGCACGAATCACATCTCTGCTAAGTCGACCGGCTGACCGCACCGGAATCAATGAAACTCTGTCCAGGTTGTCGAGACTGTAGTAACACTCGTAACTCAACAGGGACCGCGGTCCTTGCTCTATGTCCTGATCTCCAGCAGTCCGGATGAGAGTCCCTCGTTGCAAATTTCCTTTCTGCAGGGAAACTGAGAAAAATTAGTGTCTGTCGATCCCGCGAAGTCGAAAGACTGCCGACAGCGGCTGGGAGTGGATCTTAATGCCTATCACACGCATACAAATTGACGGGCAACAGCCCCTCTAAAACAAATCTCAAAATCCTCCCCCAATCGACAGGTCTGCCGACATAGTTTAGTGCCCCCTTGTTACGTCATCAAGCGTCACTGACTGTCCTCCAATCGGCTCACTCGCTTTTTGCGCACACGGGAAGCTACAGGCGTCTCAACATGCAACGGAATAAGCAATCCGACGTGTCTACACAGGCGCCACTGAGTAGCACAGCCTGATGTGTAAGAAGTGCAGTTCGAAGAAAGACTCCCCGACAACACCAGCACGGTCGGAAATAGGGGCAATCGCTCTCTGCATGCAAAATGCCAGCAGGCGGCGAGCAGGCACTTAATTTGCTGTAAAGCGATTGACACGGCGCCAAACCATCGCTTTAAAAGCTACGCAGTCACTCCACCGGGCCGTACAAAAGCTCCCGGTTCATCCTTGATGGCTGCCGCGGTAGTTTGTCCGCGGGCTGCCTTCCCCCGACTCCAGGACACTGTCAATGGCCGATATTCCTCTGAGAGCTCGCCTAGCATGTGAAAACTTCTGAGTCCAATGAGCTTCGACTGCACAGAGTGGTCACGAAACACAGCCGAGAAAAATATATGTAAATAAAGCTAGTGCCATAACCCAGTTTAATCAGAGCTGTAAGAAGTTCAAGCTCAAGGTCAAAGCCACTTGTTATGTCGTCTCCTTAATTTGCCCACTCTCACCGGAAACAGCTGGTGTGGGTAATAAAAACAGAAAGGGGACATGTCGAGAGGGATTGGCGCCTTTCAGCCCTAGTCACGAAGTGTACGGCAAAAAGATTTACCATTTTTCCCACATACTCACGAGTATTCAGCCTTCCTTCAACAGTTACCAAATCAGTTCTGTTGTAATACTCAATAGCTCCTAGCATCGTGATTAAAGGCGTTGGAGTCGTACTGGTGTCAGAACTAGTGCTTGCTATGGCCTATTACCACGTTATCAATGGAGAGATTGGCACTGATATACGAGTAACTGCCATACACAGAAGCCAGAATCATCGTTGAACACCACAGAATGCCACTCAGTGACCCACTTCTACGCCATGCAAATTACAATTAGTAATCATTCAGCCTGGTGAGCCACTAAATTGGCTGAAATTCACAGTGGCCTGGAGAGAGAGATGAATTATGGATACTTACTAGGGACAGCGACATGCCGTTCTTGCTGTTTTTCCACACATTAACATATGCATTCCACTTCCTTCGAATCAACAGTTGCTTTATACCCGAGATACCCATGTTTGGTTTGCATTCGCAGCTGTTACTTACACAATTTCTGATAACTGAGACAAAACGACATGAAAACGTACCCTATAACATTCCTTCATTTGTGAAATTTGCTTCATTTTCTGACACCTGGTTATGTTTTACATACTACATAAATAATGCACGACATAAATTCAAAATCAGTGATTCTTCCAACAAGTATCTTCAATATATTTTCAAGTATACACTGTATAACTTACAACCTTTTATAGAACGTAATATGATTTAAATGAAGTACATTACAAACATTTTACAGTATGAAATATGAATCGGTAGCTTGTTAACGACTTCATTTGAGTTCCTAATATTCCTGAAATGTTCTAAAGAAAACTTCATAAAATTGGTTTCAGTGGTTATGTCAGAAAACTACAACTTATTGGACGTATTAAGAATATGGAACAGCTATGTTGTAAAAAATGTGGTCTTCATCGGTCTGTATGTTCCTAGTGAGTGGAATTTAAATTACGAGTTCAGACTTCAGCAGAAAAAAAATCAGGCCAAGCACAAATCTACTGCCAGAAATCCGGCGTACCGAACGGCTCAAACAGGTTTACGGAATGTTAATATCGGCGGATGCGGATGAAAGATTTGGGGATGGTATGCCTCCTAGCAGCTCAGGCCAGTAGCCCAGCCTACAAAAGATCCATCTCAATCTTCTCTTAGCGTATTGTATCATTTCTCCTTCGTTCTACCTGTCCCTCATTCAGTACTCTATACATCTCCAGCACTACTTCATGGCCGAAGTATTGTAAACATCTTTTCATCTGCATCGTCAACTTCATTGTTTTTCATACCCCAACAGCACCAACATTCTTTTATGAGAGCATTAACGTCATCAGCTCTGTGTACATGATGTAACATGAAGGTATCGTCAAACTTACAAAAAATATTCGTCACATACAAGGAAAAAAGTATGTTATACGAACATGGGTCCGGAAATGTTTTATTTCCTTATTAGAGCTCAGTTTCTACAATTTGAGTACCAACACAGTATGAAACACTTTTCTGAATGAAATGTTGAAAATGCCCTCCATTGTCAAGGATACATGCATCAACCCGTCATCGTATCGAATTTCTGACGCTCTGATGTATTCCTGGATGATTGAATATTGTTTCAGAGCCTTATACAATCCTGGCAGGAAGACTCTGTAAGTCTTTTACCGGGATTCCACACACGAGAGCTTTCGAATACCCCAAAAATAAAGATGTAGAGGGTTTAGATCGCGAGACTGTGGAGGCCTAGTAATTGGTCCACCTCTACCTATCCATGTGTCGGGGAATCTTTCGTTTAGAAGCCTGCGAACATTAACACCGAAATAAGGATTAGCTCCATCGTGTATGAAGTACCTACACGTTTTGTCACTCTCCCAAAGACACATTGTGTACCAAGTCAGGTACCATGGTAAGCATGGCAAGCTTCTCTGTTGAGCCTCGGCGGAAGAACATGAGGTCCTAACAAACAGTCACCAACAACGCCGGCCCAAACGTTGACAGAAAATCTTCGTTGATGACGTGGTTACGCAATTTCATGAGGATTCTTGACAACCCCTGCGTGATGACTCTGAAAATGTACAGTCTAATCACGCTGAAACGAATCCTCATCAGCATTAGACTGAGAGTTGACACACTGTTGAATGAACCTCTCGCAGAGGTGTACCCATGCAGGAAAATCAACTGCTGGTAGTGTATCTACACACACTGCACATGGTATGGATACAGCAGATTCTCATGTAGCACTCTCCGGACAGTCTTGTGGTCAGCCTTACCTGCTCCCTCTAATTGTCTCACGGTGACACTAGGGTTGTTGTCAACTGCACCTCCAGTCGAGGTGTACTCGCCCTTCTAGGCCTTCTCTACTCGCGAGTAGAAGGTGTAAACGGCTCATACTCCGTGAGACGACGATGAATTGCTTCAAACGCCCTCCTCTCGGGACACCGTCCTTATGGAATTCTCCCACGATACAAACGTTATTACCATCTGCTAATCCGTATAGCAAATGGACATTAGCCAACCTCGCTACGGTCGCAGGTTCGAATCCTGTCTTCGGCATGGATGTGTGTGATGTCCTTAGGTTGGTTAGGTTTAAGTAGTTCTAAGTTCTAGGGGACTGATGATTTCAGATGTTAAGTCCCACGGTGCCCAGAGCCATTTGAACCTTTTTTTTTTTTTTTAATTACTCGCCGGTCAACACAAGCAACGAGGCGAGGCACATGTCAACATTACCTATGTTCAATTGGAACAAGAAACATTTGGGGTGAACCTGAGACTTACTACATACTGCACATTCAAACCAAACGCAGCCAAGAGGGTATTTTGAACATTTCATGTAAGAAAACGTTTCATACAATGCTGGTACGTTCTGTTTCTGTGCATTTCCCGTGATCAATGTGTTTATGAAAAGAAGTAGGAAATTAATTCTAATATAGAAATAAAGCATTTCGGATAAAAAAAATGGTTCAAATGGCTCTGAGCACTATGGGACTTAACTTCTGTGGTCATCAGTCCCCTAGAACTTAGAACTACTTAAACCTAACTAACCTAAGGACATCACACACATCCATGCCCGAGGCAGGATTCGAACCTGCGACCGTAGCAGTCCCGCGGTTCCGGACTGCGCGCCTAGAACCACTAGACCACCGCGGCCGGCTCATTTCGGATCAACATCCGTAAAACATGTTTTACGCTGAGGTGGCAAAAGTCGTGGGATACCTGCTAATCTCGTACTAGACCTCCTCTTGCCCGTCGTAGTGAAGCAACTCGACGTCTCGTTGCAGAAATATTGAGCCATGCTGCCTCTATAGCAGTAGATAATTGCGAAAGCGTTGCCGGTGCAGCGTTTTAGCACGAACTGAACTTTCGATTTTGTCCCATAAATATTCGACGCGTTTCATGTCTAATTCTCCAGAATGTTCTTCAAACCAGTCCCGAACAATTGTGCCCCGGTGACACGGCGCACGGTCATCCATAAGAATCCCATAGTTGTTTGGAAAGATGGATGGCTGCAAATGGTCCCCAAATAGCCGAATATAACTATTTCTAATCAATGATCGGTTCATCTGGACCAGAGAATCCAGTCCATTCAATGTACTCAAAGCCCAAGCCATTATTGAGCCACTAACAGCTTGCACAATGCCCTATTGACAGCTTGGGTCCATGGCTTGGTGACGTCTGCACCACACTCGAATCCTACCATCAGCTCTTACTAACTGAAATCGGAATCCGTCTGAGCAGGCGACGATTTTCGCGTCATCTAGGGTCCAACCGATATACTCATATGACACCATTGATGACCTGCAACCGTCTAGAACGAAATTAGAATTATGTATTAATACCTTCAGCTGCTGACGGCCATTGATATATATCAACGGGGACAGGTGAAAATGTGTGCCCCGATTGAGAATCGAACCCGGGATCTCCTGCTTAGATGGCAGACACTCTATCCATCTAAGCCACCGAGGCCACAGAGAAAGGTGCGACTGCAGCGACTATCTCACGCACGCTTCCCGCGAGACCCACATTCTCGCCTTATATGTCCACACACTACATTTGTAGTGTCCCTACCCAACACTCTTATTACTCATGAAAGACATTCTTACCAAATCCCATAAGAGTTCGGGTAATACAGGGCTATTACAAATGACTGAAGCGATTTCATAAATTCACTGTAGCTCCATTCATTGACATATGGTCACGACACACTACAGATACGTAGAAAAACTCATAAAGTTTTGTTCGGCTGAAGCCGCACTTCAGGTTTCTGCCGCCAGAGCGCTCGAGAGCGCAGTGAGACAAAATGGCGACAGGAGCCGAGAAAGCGTATGTCGTGCTTGAAATGCACTCACATCAGTCAGTCATAACAGTGCAACGACACTTCAGGACGAAGTTCAACGAAGATCCACCAATCGCTAACTCCATTCGGCAATGGTATGCGCAGTTTAAAGCTTCTGGATGCCTCTGTAAGGGGAAATCAACGGGTCGGCCTACAGTGAGCGAAGAAACGGTTGAACGCGTGCGGGCAAGTTTCACGCATAGTGATGTGAAAGATTCAGTGTTTAAACCTCCTCTACCAAGAACTCATTGATGGGGACATGCTGCGCCGAGTGTGGGAGGAACTTGATTATCGGCTTGATGTCTGCCGAATCACTAAAGGGGCACATATCGAACATTTGTGAATGCCTAAAAAAACTTTTTGAGTTTTTGTATGCGTGTGCAAAGCATTGTGAAAATATCTCAAATAATAAAGTTATTGTAGAGCTGTGAAATCGCTTCAATCATTTGTAATAACCCTGTATGTGTGCATCCGCACAGAAGAGGAAGGTTATGGCCGGTATTGCCAGAACTACGAGATACTTATATGGATATGATGTCTGTTCTTTCGGACATGTCCGAAAGATCAGACACCATTGATGACATGCAGCCGTATGGAACGAAATTAGAATTATATATTAATACCTTCAGCTGCTGACGGGGACAAGTGAAAATGTGTGGCTCTGAGCACTATGGCTCTGAGCACTATGGGACTTAACAGCTATGGTCATCAGTCCCCTAGAACTTAGAACTACTTAAACCTAACTAACCTAAGGACATCACACAACACCCAGTCATCACGAGGCAGAGAAAATCCGCGACCACTCCGGGAATCGAACCCGGGAACCCGGGCGTGGGAAGCGAGAACGCTACCGCACGACCACGAGCTGCGGACGAAAATGTGTGCCTCGACCGGGACTCGAGCGCGGAGCTCCTGTTTACATGGAGGAGGGAGGCGTGCGCGAGATAATCCCTAAGTCGCACTGTCCTCTGTGGCCTCTGTGGCTCAGATGGCTAGAGCGTCTGCCATGTAAGCGGGAGATCCCGGGTTCGAGTCCCTGTCGAGGCACAGATTTTCACCTGTCCCCGTTGATATATATCAACGCCCGGCAGCAGCTGAATGTATTACTACATATAATTCTGATTTCGTTTCTAACCGATATGCTCACGAGCCTAGGAGAGGCGCTGCAGGCGATGTCGTGCTGTTAGTGAAGGTACTCGTGTCAGTCGTCTGCTGCTATAGCCCATTAACGCCAATTCCACAACTCTGTTCTAACAGATACGTTCATCTCATGTCCCACGTTGATTTCTGCGGTTATTTCACTCAGTGCTGCTTGTCTGTTAGCACCGACAACACTATGCAAACGACTCTCTCTCTATCGTTAGGGGAAAGTCGGCGATGTCCGCGGTTGGAGGTATTGCCTGAAATGTGGTTTTCTCGGCACTCTCTTGACACTATAGACCTCGGTATAGTGAATTTCCTAACGATTTCCTAAATGGAATGTCCCATGCGTGTGGCTCGAACGACCATTCTGCGTTCAAAGTCTGTTAATTCCAGTCCTGCTGCCGTATTCACATCGCAAACCTTTTCACATGAATGACCTGAGTGCAAATGACAGCTCCACGAATGCACTGCAGTTTTATACCTTGTGTACGCGAAACTACCGCCATTATAATATGGGCATATCGCTATCCCATGGCTTTTCTAACGTCAGTGTATTCCTCTGTGTGTGAAGAATGTTTCCTGAACGTTTGGCCTTATCTTTTTGTTACTTCCCGCATATTAACTACTATGTAAATCGCCTGTCGGTATTGTAAACTCGTTAAGTTGACCTCTGTATTTAGTTCTCAGCCAGAATTGTCATCTCATTTGTTTTATGTAATATAACATCTGTAATCTATAAAACACTAGATGAGAAGTTATCTATTCCAATGTCAGACCACTCTTCTCTTGGAGGTACTTAAATAACAAAAAAGATAAATATAAGCAACTCATCGTAAAAAGAGTAGCAAGTGAGGCTACGTGCAACAACACTCCATGCCGAGTACTGCTAACGGAGTATCCCCCACGCAGGCCACATATCGCAGGCTTTCGTATTACGCGCACACGGCCGATCGTTTTTCTTTCCGCAGACACTAGTTTCTGCTCCACGGCTGCCGGAACGACCTGGGTGTGACTATTCTCAAGTTACGGCCCATTTGCGCCCACGCGGAACTTGACATAACTTTGAGCTCTGATTCAGAGGCTTCGAGGTACAACTGCCTGCGCGCGCTCCAGATAAACGCCAGGCGCCGAGGGAAAACAAAACACTGTGCTGTGGGTGAAACCGAAAGTGTGTTGTACACACACGCGGCAGCGCCGTGGCAGGCGGCTTGCACAGCTGGGCCGTGCCGTGCTGTGATTAAGCGACCCGCCGGGACGTACAATACCACTGGACTCGCTGGGCGCCGCCTTCTCCTGACACCGCCAATATACAAGCCTCGCCACAGTTCAGGCGGGCAAATGAATGCCCTTTATAAATGTTCCGTAAGTGCTCAGCTACCATATGCGCGAGGCATTTAATGTCCTCCGCGTAACGGTTCATTTCTCTTCATAATTCTTATCAGAGTCGAGTATAGCCGTTTCAGCCTTTATTGTGTTCCCTAGCAGTATCTGTCACTTAGCGTGTTCGCCAGCACTGCAGCTGTGTTACAGTCATACTGAGAGGAACTTCAAGATCAAACTAGCTCTGGAAATACGTGTGACGTTACAGCCGCTCAGAGAACATCTGAACGTGACGAAATGTTCTCAAGATGTTGAACAAGATTTTCTATAACCCGGTGTATAGAAAGGATACGTGAGACGACCCGCTAAACCCACAGGACAGGACAGGTAGTTTAAATTGTGGAAAGGGGCCAAAATAAACGGCAGTCAATTACACCCGAACATACAACTTTATTTATCTGACCAAACTTTACAGCCGGCCGGTGTGGCCGTGCGGTTCTAGGCGCGTCAGTCTAGTAACGCGAGACCGCTACGGTCGCAGGTTCGAATCCTGCCTCGGGCATGGATGTGTGTTATGTCCTTAGGTTAGTTAGGTTTAAGTAGTTCTAAGTTCTAGGGGACTGATGACCTCAGCTGTTGAGTCCCATAGTGCTCAGAGCCATTTGAACCATTTGAACCAAACTTTACAAGAGCTAAGAAAAAAAAAAAGAAACAGTAATTTTTAGAACTTAATAACCGGCTGAATACGTCATACAATATCATGCCTTAAGGGCAAGACCACTTTAATTTAAAATCGACTGAAAGCCAATAACTTAAAACTCAAACCAAAATCAGAAATTTAAACGACAGAAAGCATTATCTTAAATCAGTTCTTTCAGTTACGCTAAAGGCCCAAGCAATCTTACACCTTAAGGGTAAAATAACTTTAATTTTTAAAAAGTTGGCTGAAGGCCCATCACTTAGGAATCAAAACATAATCAAATTTTTAAAAGGCTAAAGGCCTTATCTTAAAACTGTTCTTTAATTATGCTGAAGGCCCAAACAATCTCATGCCTTAAGGGCAAAACAACCTTAATTTAAAAATCTGCTGGAAGCCATACAAATACAAACAACAAGAACAAATAAGAAAAGGCAGTACACCCAACGGCGCTCAGAAGTTTCCGAGGGTCGGCCTCGAATTCAAACGCTAACGCTCGCTTAGGTGATACAGGCAGTCGGCTCAACCATTCTCGATCCGACGACAACCCAACCGCAGACAGTCAACGGACCCAGCGACAAGATAACTTCCGCTCCACCCGACTAGCACACAACAGGGAGTTCAATGGAATGGCGTAGAAGGTATTGGCGCCCACATCCAATTATACATACTGTCAAACTACACACCGTGCTGGACAGTGACAACACGATGAAGAAAATACACTGCCTTAATTTACGTCAACGGCCAGGGCAGGTAACTGGAACGTTAATGACCACAAGGCAGAAGATTCCGCTGGTGCACTTCAATTCAAAATGACCAAATACAGATAAACTCCACCGGAGGGTGGCTAAAATTTGGCAACTGGAAAACACACCTTGTTGCTCCCGGGAATGTCCCAACAGCCGACAACGAAATCCAAACGACACAATGTGAACAGTCGTGACTTGCTGGTAGATTAAGTCAAAACTCAACTTTCGTGTCCAGGATCGGTGAGCCACGGACCTCGTAGCAATGGGAACAGCACCACACACTCCAACCGCGCGTGGATACCGCCAGCGGCCTCGGCCAAACTACGCGCCGCGGAGACTTCCTCGCGGCTCCACGTCAACCGACCAACTGTCCAGGACCGGAAACGGTGAAAGTACCAAATATACGTCGGCCAATGAGACGACCAACCGAACGACCAACCACCGGTCGTCCGGCTCCAATCTCCCTCCGTCGCACAGTTCATGTGTGTCACCAGCGGTCGGCGAGCACTGGCTGTCGGCGCCTCACCGGCGTACCGTCCCCGTCTTCACTGTTGCTGCGTCCCGACTGCACTGTTGGCCCATCCCGAACCGACTTCCAGGCACACGACGACCCGGAAATACTATCGGTCGCTCCAGAGGTGGTACGACAGTGTACTTATCGATACTCGCTGCTGCTGCCGCTCAGGGGCAAGCAAGGCAGGAAGTTAGTGACGCCAGTAAATGGAATAAGAAAACGGGACGGCAGTACCGTAATAGAAGACGAAAATCAATAAATGGGAAAAACGCGAACCGTGCACGGCTCAGTACGTATTTCCAGAACAGTTAAGATTGCGTCATAGGAAACTTACGGCCGAAAGTAACTGTCGCATGATGTGTCACTACCAACATAGCTCAATGAAACTTGGACCATATACAGGAAAAATTGCTACAGTACAATACAGAAGGTACCTGAAAGTTCGAATGTAATATACTTTCTTGAGACTGAGAAGCATATTTCCACGAATCAGCATGGTTTTAGAAAGCATCGCTCGTACTGAACTCAACATGCCCTTTTCTCACATGACACACTGCGAACGATAGATGAAGGACAACAGACAGATCCCACATATCCAGATTTTCGGAAAGCATTTGACACGGCGCCCCACTGCAGGTTGTTGACGAATGTACGAGCATACGGAATAAGTTCACGGATATGTGACTGGCTCGAAAACTTCTTAAGCAATAGAACCCAGTATGTTGTCCTTTCCGGCAAGTGTTCATCAGAGACAAGGGTATCGCCAGTAGTGTCCCAGGGAAGTGTGATAGACCGCTATTGTTCTCTGTATACATGAATGATTTGGCGGACAGGATGGGCAGCTGTGGTGTACGGTAAGCTGCCGAAGTTAAGTGACTGTAGGGAGATACAAGGTGAATTAGACAAACTTTCTAGTTGGTGTGATGAATGGCAGCCAGCTCTAAAAGTGGAAAAATGTAAATTAATGCGGATGAGTAGGAACGACAAACCTATAATGTTCGGTAACAATATTACTAGTGTTCTGCCTGACACAGTCAAGTCGTTGAAATATCTGGACGTAACGTTGCAAAGCGATATGAGGTGGAACGAGCCTGTGGGAACTGTGGTAGGGAAGGCGAATGGTCGTTCCGGTTTCTTGGGAGAATTTTAGGAAAGAGTGGTTCACCTGTAAAGGAGATCGCATATAGGACGTTGGTGAGGCCTATTCTTGAGTACTGCTCGAGTATTTAGAAACGGTACCAGGTCAGATTGAAGGAAGACATCGAAGCAGTTCAGAGATGGGCTGCTGGCTTTTTTACTAGTAGATTCGAACAACATGTATGTGTTACGTAGATGCTTCGGGAACTCAAATGGGGATCCCTGGAGGGAGAGCGACATTCTGTTCGAGAAGCACTATTGAGAAAATTTAGGGAACCGGCATTTGAAGGTGGCTGCCGAACCATTCTACTGCTTCCATCATACATGGCGCGTAAGGACCACGAATATAAGATTAGAGCGATTAGGGCTCATACAGAGATATATGGGCAGTCGTTTTTCCATCGCTCTATTTGCGAGTGGAAAAGGAAATGAAATGGTTAATAGTGGGACAGTGTACCCTCCGCCACGCACCGTACGATGACTAGTGAAGTATCTATGTACATGTAGTTGTAGACGTATGTATGGATGTAGAGAAAAATAGACAATTAGACGAACATAAATGACACTTTTATATAATGTCAATAATTACACTGAAGTGACTGAGATGTATGACGGCCCCCTGGACATTACAAATATCGGAACATGGTTCTTAATAGGGTTTGTGACCACCAAGGACGGCAATGAATTCTCCTCAGCGTGCTCCGGTGCTGGCTACAAGGTTGGTAACGAGTTCTTGTGGTAGTGCGTTCCATTCCTCCATTCCTCCACCAGCGAGGTTGGCACCTGCTGGATGGTCGTTGGTGCACGTAGAAGCACTGTAGTACGTCATTGTGGAGGGCGCAAGGCAATCTTACCAAGCACACACTTCCAGTATTTTCATTAAAATAACCACGATATTTTGACTTTGCAGTCGATAATGGAAGCAAGACTAAAGAAAAACCAAAACACGTCCATAGGATTTCGAAAAAGTGTTGCGCAATGTAGAATTGGACAAGATGTTCGTAATTTCGAGAAAAATGGGGGTAAGCTGTAGGGAAAGACGGGTAACACACAGTACGTAGGTACAAGAACCAAGAGCGAACAGTAAGACTGGAAGATCAAGATCGAAATGCTTAGATTAAAATGGGTGCAAGGCAGGGATGTAATCTTTCACCTCTACTGTTCAATATATACGTCGAAGAAACAATGATGGAAATAAAAGAAAGGTTCAGGAGTGGAATTAAAATTCAAGTCGAAAGGGTGTCAATGATAAAATTTTCTGACGACATTGCTATACTCAATGAAATTGAAGAAAAACTGCGGGATCGGCTGAATGGAACGAACAGTCTAATCAGTGCAAAACATGGATTGAGAATCTATCGAATACGAAAGTAATGAGAAGTATCAGAAATCATAACAACGAGAAACTTAACATCAGGATTGGTAACGACGAGGTGGGTGATGTTAATGAATTATGTTACTTTGGAAGCATAATAACCCATGACGGACGTAGCACGGAGGACACAAGCAGACTAGCATTGGCAAAAAGGGCATCCCTGGTTTAGAGAAATCTACTAGTATCAGACATAGGCCTTGATCTGAGGAATACATTTCTGAGAATGTAAGTTTGGAGCACAGCATTGTATGGTAGTGAAAAATGTACTCTGGGAAAACCGGAACAGAAGAGAATCGAAACATTTGAGATGTGGTGCTGCAGACGAATGTTGAAAATTAGGTGGAGTGATAAGGTAAGGAATGAGAAAGTTCTTCGCAGAAACGGAGAAGAAAGGATTGTATGGAAAACGCTGAAAAGAAGAAGGGATAGGACATTTGTTAAGACATCACAGAATAACCTCCATCGTACTAGAGGGAGCTGTAGAGAGTAAAAACTGTAGAGGAAGACAGAGATTGAGACATTTCCAGCAAATATTTGTGTGTTACTTTGAGATGAAGAGGGGGGAACAAGTGACGAATTCGTGGTACGCCGCATCAAACCAAACAGAAGACTAATGACTCGGAGAAAAAAGAAAACTAAACACGAAATACGGCATACAATGAATTAATATGACATGCTCGTATTAAGAAGGGTGTAATACAAGGCTGTAACCTTCCGCCCCTACTCTTCAATCTGTACATCGAGGAAGCAATGATGGAAATAAAAGAAAGGTTCAGGAGTCGAATTAAAATACAAGATGAAAGGATATCAATGATACGATTCGCTGATGACATTGCTATCCTGAGTGAAAGTGAAGAAGAATTAAATGATCTGCTGAACGGAATGAACAGTCTAATGAGTACACAGTATGGTTTGAGAGTAAATCGGAGAAAGACGAAGGTAATGAGAAGTAGTAGAAATGAGAACAGCGAGAAACTTAACATCAGGATTGATGGTCACGAAGTCAATGAAGTTAAGGAATTCTGCTACCTAGGCAGTAAAATAACCAATGACGGACGGAGCAAGGAGGACATCAAAAGCAGGCTCGCTATGGCAAAAAAGGCATTTCTGGCCAAGAGAAGTCTACTAATATCAAATACCGGCCTTAATTTGAGGAAGAAATTTCTGAGGATGTACGTCTGGAGTACAGCATTGTATGGTAGTGAAACATGGACTGTGGGAAAACCGGAACAGAAGAGAATCGAAGCATTTGAGATGTGGTGCTATAGACGAATGTTGAAAATTAGGTGGACTGATAAGGTAAGAAATGAGGAGGTTCTACGCAGAATCGGAGAGGAAAGGAATATGTGGAAAACACTGATAAGGAGAAGGGACAGGATGATAGGACATCTGCTAAGACATGAGGGAATGACTTCCATGGAACTAGAGGGAGCTGTAGAGAGCAAAAACTGTAGAGGAAGACAGAGATTGGAATACGTCAAGCAAATAATTGAGGACGTAGGTTGCAAGTGCTACTCTGAATTCGCGGCGGGCCGCATCAACCAGTCAGTAGACTGATGACAAAAAAAAAAAAAAAAAAAAATTGAATGCTTTAATTCAGTGGGTAGGTAGTCCAAGATTTTTATAGTTGAACAACTTAGTCCTTTGTGTGCCACACTAACAAGGAGACGGCGCGACCGTGGGGTCGGGGATTTGTCCGAAACTTTCTGTGCTGAAAGAGGACCCATAACACCTCACGCGGTTAAAATATTAGGACGCACTACCCGGAAAATCCCGGGAAAAATCGATCCAAAGTTTCTTAGGTACCGTATGAGTATAAAATGTTAGTCCATTCCCAAGTCGCCGTTTGGCCTACATGGTTAGCGCCTGGATCCTTACGCCAGAGGTGTCGGGTTCGATTCCTCCTCTGCACTTTTTTTTTTTCCTTCTGTTGCTTGCAAAATTGCAGCGCATTGTTACAGGAGAATCGTGAAATTAATTCCCGGGAAGATTGTATAAAAATTCATTCTATAATTCACCATCAATTGTCGTCACCAATATTCCGAGACATGATTCAATATTCCTGGTTTGCCTCAAAATTATCGGAAACTCAAAACATTTTCGTAAATGTTAATGGGGCATGATTTTGTACAGATTTATTGCAAACGCCTTGTGATTGTAAAATGTTGCACAAGATGTCGCAAAAACTACTGCTTTGTTTGTTTTTACGATAATTACCACGGCGGTTCTTGTTTATATTATTATATGTATAGAAATTGAATGTTTCCCAATCGACTTTGTTATTCTGACTAAAAACCCAATGTTTCTTCCTCGTATACTTTACAATGAAAAATGGAAAACCTACCGCCATGCCATGAATTGTGTTGTTGGACATAAAGAAAATAATTTTTATTCAATAATGTAACTAATTTGTTAAAGATAATTTAGAGTTGGGAAACTTTCTGAATAATTGGTGGAATAACAAAAGAAATTAAACAGAAGGAAAAAAAAGTGCCAGAGGGGGAAATCGAACCCTAGACTTCTGGCGTAATAGTCCGAGCCGTAAACATCTAGCACAGACGGCGGCTCGGCAATTCACTAACATTTTATACTCATATGACACCTAAGAAACTTTGGATCGATTTTTCCCAGGATTTTCCGAGTAGTGCGTCCTAATACTTTAACCACATGGGGTGTTAGAGGTCCTCTTTCACCGCACAAAATTTCGGATAAATCCCCGACCCCACGGTCGTGCCGTCTCCTTGTAAGGCTGAGTGAGTTACAATGTAAATAATTTCCCCTTCTAGCATTACATTTACGAATATTTTTGTTTCGAAACTGTGGGTCATTGTTGACGATAAACTTCATAAGGCAGTAGATGCACCGTGAGTTGTCAGTACGCCCTGCTGTTTAAAGAACTGTCTACAAGAGGGCCTAGAGGGGATGCCACGTGTTATTTTTATTACATGCTACTGTTTAACATTTTTGTCCTAGTGACAAGTAACGCCAGAATATGATGCCATCAGATATTAGTAAATGAAAACAGAAACAGTAATCCAACGTTTTGACAGTTTCATCTTCAAAATCTGGCATTATCCGTAACGCAAAATCTGCAGACCTCGGAAGTGTTCATTGCACTATGTCGCTTATTGAAATACTTATGATGTGTGCACTCCGTCTTCAGGCCATGGGTGGCCTACCGGGACCATCCGACCGCCGTGTCATCCTCAGTGGAGGATGCGGATGGAGTCATGCGGTCAGCATACCGCTCTCCCGGCCGTTATGATGGTATTCTTGACCGAAGACGCTACTGTTCGGTCGAGTAGCTCCTCAATTGGCGTCACGAGGCTGAGTGCACCCCGAAAAATGGCGGCCTGGATGGTCACCCATCCAAGTGCCAGCCACGCTCGACAGCGCCTAACTTCGGTGATCTCACGGGAACCGGTGTATCCACTGCGGCAAGGCCGCTGCCATTTATGATATGTACTCACTCGAATTGCACTTACGGAGAAAGAATTGGTACACCTGGAAAGACGACGTCGCTTTTTATCCGATGACGGCATGTGCCGCCTGAGCTACAGCAAATGTACTGATAATGGTTTCAGTGCCTTCCGCTAATAGCTACCAGAGCGCCATCTCTGTCTACCCTCTAAAAGGGAATGCTCACTGCCAGAAGGCACAGTGTGGTGCAAACATGTGAAGCAAACAGGAAACCATGCCACGGACACGCATTCGTGCTTCCTACAGCCAACTGAACGAGTCTGAAAGGGATCAAATTGTGGCCTAGCGAGTGGCGGGATGGTCCTTTCGGCGAACTGACACACAAATTCGGCTTGCTGCTTCAGTTATTGAACAATGCTCGTATGTGTTGGCACGTGAACAGCCTCACATCCATAGACGAGGTTCTGGACGTCCACGAAGCAGGAGCGTCGTATTGTAAGGGCAGCAGTGGCAGATCGTACAGCTATCGCGGCTCAATAAGAGGGCTTGTGTGTCCAGACGTAATAACATGAACTGTTGGCGAACCGATTATTAGTACACCTTTAGCCCGTCTCTCCTCTCACCATAGCATCGCAGGACACAGCTCGACTGGCGTCATCAGATGATCTCTTGGAAAATGGGATGGCGCACCGTCTTCTTCTTCGATGAAAGCAGATTCTGCCTGATGGTCGTTTGCGGGTACGACGAGCTTTCGTCCAAGACACGCGGGCCTCAACCCAGGCTTTATGGTCTGATGAGCGATAAGCCACAAGCCTCGTTCACCTCTGGTGTTTCTGGAGGGGACGCTAATCAGCGTTCGTTACATGCAGAATGTTGTTAATCCTGTTATTTTGCCTTTCTTGCAACAGGAAGATGATGTGTTGTTCCAACAGGATAATGCTCGCCTACACACTGCCCGTGAAACTCGACGTACTCCGAACTTGTCTCCTATAGACCACATGTGGTATATGATGACTCGTCATCCAACCACTCATACAGAACTACCTGAACAGGTCGAGCAGGCGTAGAGATTCCAGGACAGTACTTGCCACCCGTATCATCGACTGGATGCCAGAGTCAGCACCTGCATTGCTAGCTGTGGAGGAGTCTGCCCCCCGGTAGCTGAGTGGTCGTGCTTGGCTAGCTCAGTTGGTAGAGCACTTTCCCGCAAAAGGCAAAGGTCCTGAGTTCGAGTCTTGGCCCGGCACACAGTTTTAATCTGTCAGGAAGTTTCATATCAGCGCACACTCCGCTGCAGAGTGAAAATGTCATTCTGTAAATTGAAAGTATGTTCATTTTGCTGGCACTGTAGCTCAGCGTGTTCGGTCAGAGGCCTGCATGCTGTCTGTAATAAATAAAAAAAAACTGAGTTAAGGAATCAACGATCAACTTGAGCGGATGCCTTGTGACGTCCACTCAGACCAAACGCAGCGAACTATATCGAACAAAATGAAAAACAATGACCCGGCTGGGTCGGAAATTTCTTTCCGCTCCATTCCATCCATTTCATTCACGACCCTTTGTGTCCGCACTGTGCCGTCCTCGATTCGGATCCGCACCGCCTGACATGTGCTGTGGCAGGCAGATGCTGGGATCTTGTACGACGTATGCTGGCGCTCCTGTTGTGACGACCGCCAGAGTCTGTCACGCCGGACGAAGTCCTACACACAGATACCACTTACTTTCCCACTACAAGAACGAACGCCGTCAACTGGCTGAAGGGCATGGTGCTGTATTACATTTTGCAATCTGCTCCGCCGCGCGGGATTAGCCGCGCGGTCTCAGGCGCTGCAGTCATGGACTGTGCGGGTGGTCCCGGCGGAGGTTCGAGTCCTCCCTCGGGCATGGGTGTGTGTGTTTGTCCTTAGAATAAGTTAGGTTAAGTAGTGTGTAAGCTTAGGGACTGATGACCTTAGCAGTTAAGTCCCATAAGATTTCACACACATTTGACAAGCCGCTCCCGAAAACGCTCTGGACTTGTGGGTCCACCTGACAACGACTCACGAGGCGTTCCGCCACCACGCATTGTACCGCACACGACTATCGAAATATTTAGGCGCATTATTCGAGGATCCTCCTGCCTATTGGGGCGTTCCGAGTATTAGAAGGCACAGTGAAAAATGATTCACGGCACACGATAGATCCTCAGAGGTGGCGGTTGTAGGATCCCGTTAAAATATTAAAAATAACAAAAACAAGAAAAATAATTTTATATATATATATATATAAATAAAACGGGATTCTATATATAAACTAAACTAAATAAAAACATGGGAAATGGGGAAGATATATACAGATGTATACTTATAAATAAGTGAATTTGATCCAATGAAGTTCTCTTGATCCTAACGAACCCCTTTCCTTCCTTGGCTCTGGGAGTACGTTAACGGGACATTGAGACCAGGTCTCGGAAGACGACCCCCGCCCTCTTCGCCCCCGACACTTCTCTCAGGCCCTTATGGGTGTTGTGTTGCCCTAATCATCATCATTTCATCCCCATCGACGCGCAAGTCGCCGAAGTGGCCTCAAACTGAAAGATTTGGACCCGGCGAACGGTCTACCCGACGGGAGACCCTAGTCACACGACATTTGCATTTTACGTGTGGAGGCAGGGTGTTTCAGCGTAGGTCGATACGTGGTACCTCTGGACCGTCTGAGCTATTCAGCCGTAAATGTAATCATTTCATGTACTCCATATGCACTGCCGCAACAATAAATCTTCAGCGAATTGGAAACATCTAAAAGGATGTACTAATTTTTTTCCGGCTGTGAATGAGGATTTGTATTGGATTGTTTGGGGGAAGAGAGCAAACAACGAGGTCATCGGTCTCATCGGACTAGGGAAGTTCGGGGAAGGAAGTCGGTCGTGCCCTTTCGAAGGAACCGTCCCGACATTTGCCTGGAGTGATTTAGGGAAATCACGGAAAATCTAATTCAGGATGGCCGGACACGGGATTGAACCGTCGTCCTCCCGAGTGCGAGTCCAGTGTACTAACCACTGCGCCACCTCTCTCGGTGTGAATGTGCCTAAATCGTTCTCTTCTTTCCTACTGCTGCTCAACAAAGATAGTTTTACAATCACGACTGCGAGTTTATCAAAACGAATATGGTATAATCACCTTCCCACATGTGTATACGTTTGAGATAGGGGTAATCCTATCACACTTCTGTGAGGCACTTTCGTGGTGACGTCACCTTCTTTGTAATTCACCGTTGCGAAATAGTAAAACAAATTGGCTACTAGAGAGAAGACACCCATTGCGCGGTACAGCAGTATTTAGTTACTCGCAGAAGGGAATCAATAAACGCTTGATCCCTGCTTTGGCAATATGACCTCAGCAGCTTTACGCGTTACCGTCTAACACGGCACTCTACGCCAGCAAGTCTCTTTGTTCCAGGCACTGCGGCGTGTAGCAGTATTCAGTTACGGGCGGCGTCCCCACAAACAAGGGAACGGCGCCGTTCGCCGCGCCTCCGCCGCACAAGCAGGGCCACACAGATTACTTTCCTCCACTGCAAGTGACGTGCCGGCTACATCGCTTTTAATGAGGTACAAGTCGGCTCAGCTATTGCCGAGAGTTGATAATTTGTTAACATCACGACTTACCGTAATGGTTCCCTCAAGGTCCCTCATTCGTCGCTATTGTAAAGAACTTACGTCGCAACAAAGGACGTAAGCGATCGTTAACGTGCTCTCACGTAACCCCTAAATGGCTTCAGTCGAAGGTCTGTTTGCAATACCCATATAGACATAAGGCTGCGACTGCAAATCAGTGCGCTCACTAGCGCAAAATACGGAAACTCAAATCAATTTTCCTTTCCCTTCTATTAGGTCTTGAATATCGTAGTGCACTACTGTTCCGTGAATTGATTTGCAGGGCCATCACAATTTCTCTACTCACATTCGAAATTGCGATGCATCTTGAATTAGATTGTTTTACCAAAATACCGCTTTTTACTTTCCGCTGAACAGGTTTCGCCATCCCCTGGAGGAACGACACAGTAGGCATCACACATACCATTATTAAAAAAATTATGATTAAATTTTCTCTCAGACATTTAAGTCTCAGCTTTATCTACCATAATGTTGGAAGCCGAAGAAATGAATTAAAATTTGTGCCGTAGCCGGGACTTGAACCCGGGTCTTTTTGCAAGAAGACCCTGGTTCGATTCCCTGCCGCGGCACAAATTTTAATTCATTTCTTCAGCTTCCAACACTATTAGTTAACCGAATGTAAAATCGATTATTACAACCGACGAACGTACATGTTTCCGAGCAGAATGTCCAAATTACGGATTTACAATCCTGTTTCAGACGATCCATCATAGTTTGACATAGTAGATCTATCAAACATTATATATAAACATTGATTAGTCTTCTGCGAATTGTCTCACCGTCAAATTTAAAGACGCAACATATTCAGTTCTACACATCTAGGTGTATTAATGGTTCAAAGGGCTCTGAGCGCCGGCCGAAGTGGCCGTGCGGTTAAAGGCGCTGCAGTCTAGAACCGCAAGACCGCTACGGTCGCAGGTTCGAATCCTGCCTCGGGCATGGATATTTGTGATGTCCTTAGGTTAGTTCGGTTTAACTAGTTCTAAGTTCTAGGGGACTAATGACCTCAGAAGTTGAGTCCCATAGTGCTCAGAGCCATTTGAACCATTTTGGCTCTGAGCACATTGGGACTTTACTTCTGAAGTCATCAGTCCCCTAGAACTTAGAACTACTTAAACCGAACTAACCTAAGGACATCACACACATTCACGCCCAAGGCAGGATTCGAACCTGCGACCGTAGCGCTCGCGCGGTTCCAGACTGTAGCGGCTAGGACCGCTCGGTCACCCTGTCCAGCTAGGTGTACTAAACCAATGTTAAATGTAACATATAGTAAGGAAACGATGAACAGAGTGGAAACTTTAAAATTCTTAGGTGTCCATATTGATGAGGACTTAAACTGGAAACAGCATGTTTTCTAGCTCCTAAAACAGCTTTATTCAGCTACATTTACACTTAGAATCACTGGAAATCTTGCGGAGAGAGAAATACTGTGATTTGGCACAATTTTGCATATTTTCATTCATTAATCTCACATGCAATAATGTTCCGGCATAACTCACCTTTAAGAAAGAAAGTCTCCATTGCTCAAAAAACGTGCTGTGAGACCACCTTGCAGACATCTGTTTAAGGAGTTGGGCTTTCTGGCTACTGCTTCACAGTATATTTATTCCCTCATTACGTTTGTTGTAAATAATCCACTACAATTCAAAAGGAACAATGATGTACATAATTGCTGTACCAAAAGGGAAAATGACGTTCGTTACTCCACGCTAAGGTTTTCTATAGCAAAAAAAGGGGTGCACAATGTTTCAAAAAGAATTTTGAACACTTATGTAGTGACACAAATTGTCTGACAGACAGCAACGTAAAATTCGAAAACAAACTGAAAAAGTTTCTCGTTGACAACTCCTTCTATACCGGAGAAGAATTTCTATTGTAATGTGTTAAAGGTGATGGGTAGGAATTACCAACTCACATCTGTATATTTAAAACAAAATAACTAATTTATAAATTTTCAGCGTGTAGCCATACTCACAAATTAATCTGCGATGTGAATGCATAATTGCTCGTTCCACATCATTACAACTTATCGTACAAAATGTTCCATGGAACGTGAAACTAACTAACTTACAAGTGGGAAGCAAATCCAAAAATAACTACTGTTTTGTCAAGTTCGTCCGCCATGGATCTACTTGAATATAAATTTATTGTGACTACTTGATTCTATATCTTACTTTTAGTTAGAGTAAGTTTTGAAATGCTGATCATTGACATATCCTGACAAGAGTTCAGCCCGCATCTCGTGGTCGTGCGGTAGCGTTCTAGCTTCCCACGCCCGGGATCCCGGGTTCGATTCCCGGCGGGGTCAGGGATTTTCTCTGCCTCGTGATGGCTGGGTGTTGTGTGCTGTCCTTAGGTTAGTTAGGTTTAAGTAGTTCTAAGTTCTAGGGGACTGATGACCATAGATGTTAAGTCCCATAATGCTCAGAGCCATTTGAACCAAGAGTTCAAAAAATGGTTCAAATGGCTCTGAGCGCTATGGGACTCAACTGCTGAGGTCATTAGTCCCCTAGAACTTAGAACTAGTTAAACCTAACTAACCTAATGACATCACACACATCCATGCCCGAGGCAGGACTCGAACCTGCGACCGTAGCGGTCTCGCGGTTCCAGACTGCAGCGCCAGAACCGCGCGGCCACTTCGGCCGGCCCTGACAAGAGTCATGTACTGTCATGTACTTCTGATGGATGAGAAAACGAACTCTTCCGAAAAGTGCTGTAGATCATACGACAGTTTATTAAACGAGACGCAGGTGGTACAACTTAAGCCCGTATTACACGGCTGAATTTTTCGTCTCATTGGCAGTTGACTATTCGTTATGTGCGCATGACCTGTGGACAGCATTACGTGGCTGCTAAAAGGTGTCTCCTGTTCAGTGTGGCTTTCATTTTGGCTATTCGAGAGTCATTGCTGCACGTCTTGTAAATTTCATTTATTTTACTTTTTAATGGTTCGTGGATTTATTTGTACTGTCTTCAGAGTATTCTGTCTTCTTGGTCGTCTAATAGTTTGCACTTTTATCGCAACTTTTTGTTCCGACACTGTTTAAACAAAGCAAATGGATAAGAACCTCCTGTAAACATCAGGAGCGGCAAAAGCAATAAAAAACGTAAGGTGTGTGCGTGGGAAGGGGGGGGGGTGCGTGCGTGTTGTGTGTGTGTATGTGTACGTGTGCGTAAATAGTGAAGGGCGCGTCCGTGCTGTATGACACTAGCTCTATGAAAAAAAAGAAATAAAATAAAATTGATCGCTCCGCTATCGTAAGTATTAGGCAGCAGCACTTCACCCAGATAGTGAGTTAGTAACAGATGTTATCGATACATTGCTTAGCGGTAGTTTCAACTGCCGTAATACAAAAAGAGGCTAATGCAACGCCTGACGCCTGTGTCCTCAGGGCAGATCGCTTTAACGTCTTGATATAACATGCTTCATTCGAATTGCAGCAATTTTAAATTGTCCCTTATGTAATGCAACGCCACGCAGAAGGTATCTACAACTTGAAATTAAGGGCTGTTACCAGCGGAGTTGCAAGCGTATATTTGGATAACAAATTTAGTTCAAGTTACTTCGTCCACTTGCGTGGCTGAACGGTCAGCGTATCTTACAGCTATTCCGAGAACTACATTCTGTTGTGTTCGATCTCAAGGATTTTTAGTTCGAAGAATGACTGGAACCGATCGTGTGTTATGTGATGTGTGTTACAAGTTTAAATAATGCCAGTTGAGCAGTGGTAAAATTGCTGTTTTGAAGAGTGCGCCGCAGCGCGTTGTGTGAAGCAGTCGCCCTCCGTTTCTGGTGGTGGCGCCGCTGTGGCAATCGCAGCTTTGGTGTCTCGCTCTGGCGGGAAAGGGGAAAGGTTGCCTGTTCATGTGCATTTAAGGGGCGCTAGGAGCTCGCCAGTCGGACAGTCTGGGTCAGTCTCTCGTCCTCAGCTTGCTAGTCTGTCTCTCGTCCGCATTTGTTAGGCTGTTAGTGTCTGTCTGTCGTTCGGATCAACCTTTAAAGCCGGCAAAATGAGTCTTTCCACTCCGCCAGTAAGAGAACTTAGCGAGTGGTCGCCCGGTCGGTGCTTAGTTCCTGCATCTGTGTCTGCGCGCTAGGCCGCCAGTCTGCTCGAGTTTGCTCAGGCAATGTCATTGGCGGTTGGATCAATCTGTGGGTCGGTCGCGCACTGAGACACAAGGTGACTTGTCCGTCTTGAGCGTCGGCGCATGTGAGGTCGCCACGTGAGTCCAGTGGGCCGCGCCGTATAGCGAGGGGTAGTGGCTTCGCGGTCGACACGAGAGCAACCGGAGTCAACCCACGACATCGGGCTGGCCGGTGCGAGCTGCGACGCCGTGAGACGGGAGATAGGCGCGCCTTCCTGCGCCCGTTGAAGCGGCTGGCAGCGGACGGTTCGGGAGAGCGTTTTGGGGGTGCTGCGCCAGGTCTTCTCGAGAAATCGCAGTTTATTAGAAGTTAAGTGATTGGTGATATCTTGTTTGATTTACTCTTGTTAAATTCTACTTGTTTTCTTGGTGAGGTCACCAGCCGTTTTGCTTTGGGGTCGTCCCACCATTCTTCTCCGTTTGCCCACCTGTAGGAAGGTGGTTGTTTATAAATTGGGTGGTCCGTTTTTCCCTTGGGAGTAGGGGCGGGTTAGAGCAATCTGCAGTTCGGGTTGTTCGGTAATGTCCCTACCAATCTACCGTACGTTAGTAGCTGCCTCTGTCATGTTTGTCGGATTTGGTGTGTTAACGAATTTATTGCTTAGAGTGTAACGGCCTAATACCTGAAATATGTTTTGATCTTTGGAAACTTTGATATTATTGCCTATGATCTTGAGAGGCGGTATCTGTGTACTGTAGAGCATCTTAGCTATTGTTTGGCCAACCTTGCAGAATTTTATATAAGATTGCATTTCACGGGCTTTTATTTAAATGATCATTTTAGTATATAAAGTTGCCACCCTTTCACCGTAAGACTTTTCTTAAATGTTAAAATCACGTTGCGCCTTCGATGGCAAGGTTAATATTTTAATTGTTAGTGTTTTGTACCATTTCCATCCCTCCTACAGGAGTGCATAGTTGTGTACTTGTGTAAATTATTCAAACTCTTAGTTTAAAGATATCTGGTGTTTTGCAGATTTGCATCAGTGTAGTCTTTCAGAGGCTGTAGTGAGCGGTCGAAATTACAGCCGTGTCAAAAGGAGCGGCAAGGTTGTCTGCCCAAAAGCTCATACAGTCAAAACTTGTTTCTTTCTGCCTCTGAATAAATTGCAACTTTGATATTTAGGGGGTGCTTTCTGATCATAATTTTAAATCTGTTTACTTAAAAAAGAATGCTTTTAGGCACTATTAGAGTGAGTAAAATTCCCATTTGTTAAAAGGAATTTGGTTATGACTTCGTCAGTTACTCCCAGCTTATATGGTGTGATTAAATGTGTTAATGTTATTGATGAATCGCTAGAAAATAAAATAAATTCTTAAGAATATTAAACTTCCTGGCAGATTAAAACTGTGTGCCCGACCGAGACTCGAACTCGGGACCTTTGCCTTTCGCGGGCAAGTGCTCTACCAACTGAGCTACCGAAGCACGACTCACGCCCGGTACCCACAGCTTTACTTCTGCCAGTACCTCGTCTCCTACCTTCCAAACTTTACAGAAGCTCTCCTGCGAACCTAGCAAAGGTCCCGAGTTCGAGTGTCGGCAGGGCACACAGTTTTAATCTGTCAGGAAGTTTCATATCAGCGCACACTCCGCTGCAGAGTGAAAATCTCATTCTGGAAACATCCCCCAAGCTGTGGCTAAGCCATGTCTCCGCAATATCCTTTCTTTCAGGAGTGCTAGTTCTGCAAGGTTCGCAGGAGAGCTTCTGTAAAGTTTGGAAGGTAGGAGACGAGGTACTGGCAGAAGTAAAGCTGTGGGTACCGGGCGTGAGTCGTGCTTCGGTAGCTCAGTTGGTAGAGTACTTGCCCGCGAAAGGCAAAGGTCCTGAGTTCGAGTCTCGGTCCGGCACACAGTTTTATTCTGCCAGGAAGTTTCATATCAGCGCACACTCCGCTGCAGAGTGAAAATCTCATTCTTAAGAATATTCTTTGAAAATAAATCACGGTTCACCAGTGATGTCACTACACAAATTTTTGGTAGATAAGGAGCTATCCAGCAAAAATGCAAGTGAAAACATCACCGATTTTATTTAAACATATAACACACATTATCTCGAACAGTCCACGGGTGTACTGCCGGTCTATAGTGTCCAACAGGCACAATATTTCGGCGATCAGACATGTCGCCATCGTCAAGTGAACTGAGCTCCTGAGGGCGGGCGGTCGTCTTAAATCCCCTCCCTTCGCGAGGCGTTCTCTCCGCGGTCCGCGCCGGCGCGTCAGTGGTCGCTGAGACGCTGGCGTCGGCGTCTGTGGTGGCGTCGGTGTAATTGCCTCGTCCGCCCTAGTCGCCCGTTCGTTTCCTTTGCTGAGCGCTTCTTTAATTAGACTCAATGCTGGTTCCCAAGCCCTGCTGAGGTTGTAGCCGCAATCTCGGTTGATGAGTCCGTCCCTGGTACGAGTTTCTATAGCCTCTGTAAAGACGCTGTCCCAGTATTTAGATGTCTGTACCAGGACCCTAGTATGTTGGTAGTCCATTTCGTGATTTTCGGACAAACAGTGCTCTGCGACCGCCGACTTGGGTTGCCCAAGTCGAGTGTGCCTGTGATGTTCTCGGCAACGATCTTCGATGGTGCGCACTGTCTGCCCAGTATAAGTCTTCCCACATTGACACGGAATCTGGTATATGCCGGCCTTCCGCAAACTGAGATCGTCTTTGACACTTCCCAATAATGCTCGCATTTTATTGGGTGGGCAAAAGACAGTTCCTACTCGGTGTTTGCTCAATATTCTTCCTATTTTCCCCGTTAGTGCGCCAGTATACGGTATATGGGCAGTGGCTATCTCTTTCCCCGTGACTTCTTCCGTCTCCACACGCTGTGCTGTAGAGGTGGGGCGTAGAGCGCGTCTGATCTGCCATTCTGAGTACCCGTTTTTCCGGAATACAGTTTTGAGGTGTTTCAGCTCTTGGGGCAGTCTCTCAGCATCAGAGATGGTGCGCGCTATGTGCACCAGTGTTTTTAGCTCCCCATTCTTCTGCTCAGGGTGGTCGCAGCTATCCGTTTGCAAATACAGGTCGGTGTGCGTTTTCTTCCTGTATAACGTGTGGTCCAGGGTGCCATCCGCTCTTCTTTTGGCCATGACGTCCAGGAATGGTTATCTTCCTTCTGCTTCGGTCTCCATAGTGAATTTCATGTTCGGATGTATGGAGTTCAGGTGGGTAAGGAAGTCTAGGAGCTTGTCCCTTCCACGGGCCAGATCACGAACGTGTCACCCACATAACGTAGAAAACAAGTAGGTTTTCATTTGGATGACGCCAAAGCTTCCTCCTCGAAGTACTCCATATAGAAGAAATTCGCCGGGAGAAACTGAAGAATCACAATACACATTATGTTGCACATTAAAATAAATTAATCTTTCTGGACAGGACCGATTTTCGATACATAATCTCACTGTAACTCTAAACAATTTGTCCTCACCACAATTCAAAGGAATATGTAATTAGAAATTAATGTACATTTAACTATGAACCATCTAATGATGACAACATGGTGGTAAAACCCATCATGTCAATAAATACACTGTCGAGTCACAATAATGCAATCACCTTTCAAAATCTGAATAACCAACTTTTGTGGCGTGGACCGCTGCAAGGCGTGCAGTAAGAGAGTCAGTGAGGTTCTGGAAGGTACCAGCATGGGTGTGGAGGCGCGCGTACCCCAGTGCCGTGCCAGATGCCTTTTAAATGCAGGGAGTTTGGTGATCAGCGGGTCACGGTAAACTCACCCTGGTGCTCTTGAAACCAAGCAAGTGACACGTTGCATTCTCCTGCTGACAGACGCAATCGTGCCGAGGAAAAACAATCTCCATGTAGGGGTTGACGTAGTCCCCAAGGATAGATGCATACCTGCGTTGATGCGTTGTGCCTTCCAGAATGAAGAGATCACACACGGAATGCCACGAAAACATTCCCCAGACCGTGAAGCTCCCTTCTCCGGGCTGCATCCTGTCCACGACTGTTGCAAGGTGTCTGCTTTAAAGCGTTTCACCCTCTACACGCCAGCTGCAATCTGTCCGATAGAGCATCAAACCTGAATCAGCGAAAAGGCTACCTGTCACCCCGCAGTAGACGTATAGTTGTGGTGATGGTGTGAAAATTCCACCCTTAGTCGCCGATGAACAGCGTTCATTTTGGGTACGTGAACAAGGCGCCCGCTCCGACGGCCGTACGCAACAGCGTTCACAGATCGGTCGTTTAGGAGACGCTGCTGGTAGCCCCTCGCGATCAGTTGCTCAACAGTCCGCCCCGATAGCTGAATGGTCAGCGTGACGAACTACCGTCGTAAGGGGCCCTGGTTCGATTCCCGACTGGGACGGGGATTTTCTCCACTCGGTGACTGGGTGTTGTGTTGTCTCTATCATCAGTTGATCCGCATCCGGCGCGAAGGTCACCCAATGTGGCGTCGAAAGTAATAAGACCTGCACCAAGGTGGCCGGACCTGCCCCGTAAGGAGCCTCCCGGCGAATGACACCAAAAGCTCATTTCCATTTCAGTTGCTCAAAAGTTGCACGACTACTCGCCCGTACACATCTCCACAGCCGTCGTTGAAGCCTGTCATCTAAGGCCGTGGTGCACGACAATTGTCTCGACGCTTATTTTGGATACCAATATTTTGCCTTACACGGTATACTTTAATCACAAATGGTTCAAATGGCTGTGAGCACTATGGGACTTAACATCTGAGGTCATCAGTCCCCTAGAACTGAGATCTACTTAACCCCCCCCCCCCCCCCCCCCGTCACGCTTCACGCTTCATATCCCTCACTGCTACTCCAGTGAGTTTAGGTCAGGACTCATGGTAGGCCACTCCATTTTCGGAATGTTATTGTCCACAACCATTGCCTCACACCTGTTGCTGGAAAGGGTACATTTTCATGCCGAGACAAACAGTCATCGTCTCCGAACTGTTCCTTTGCTGTACGCACTACACAATGGCGTAAAATGTGCTCACATCCCTCCGCACTTAGCGTTTTCTTGACACAATAGAGACACCACACCCTAAGCACGAAAAATACTCTTATACCGTAACGCCAGCTTCTCTGTTGGCACTACACGCACTGGCAGGAGATGCTACCTATGCATTAGCCAAACCCAAACAGTTGCATCGGATTGTCACGGCACACAGAGTGATTCATCAACGTGAATTACTTGTATCCAATCATCCACTGACCGGTGGTTTGGGTTTCTACGCCACCTTAAGCATCGCTTAGCATTAACTGCAGACATGTGCAGCTTATGAGGATCTGCTCTGCTATTTTTAAGTCCGTTGCAACACTCTTTGTGATATCTGAACTGCCTGTAACACTTTGGAACTTAAAGCATTTTATATTATTATTTCATTTTTGCTCTAATTTTTACTTTCGTAAGAAAAGGATAACTCACTTGTAAAAAATAAGTATGTGATAATCGTATTTGCTAAAAGTTCTAAGATTGCATTTAACATAGCAAAACTTTTTTTTGCAGTGAACACATAGTACAACAACAAAGTTAGAAAATTACTGCGAAAGCAAAGAGAGCTTCACTCCAAGTTTAAACGCAGCCAAAACCTCTCAGACAAACAGAAGCTAAACGATGTCAAAGTTAGCGTAAGGAGGGCTATGCGTGAAGCGTTCAGTGAATTCGAAAGTAAAATTCTATGTACCGACTTGACAGAAAATCCTCGGAAGTTCTGGTCTTACGTTAAATCAGTAAGTGGCTCGAAACAGCATATCCAGACACTCCGGGATGATGATGGCATTGAAACAGAGTTTGACACGCGTAAAGCTGAAATACTAAACACCTTTTTCCAAAGCTGTTTCACAGAGGAAGACCGCACTGCAGTTCCTTCTCTAAATCCTCGCACAAACGAAAAAATGGCTGACATCGAAATAAGTGTCCAAGGAATAGAAAAGCAACTGGAATCACTCAACAGAGGAAAGTCCACTGGACCTGACGGGATATCAATTCGATTCTACACAGAGTACGCGAAAGAACTTGCCCCCCTTCTAACAGCCGTGTACCGCAAGTCTCTAGAGGAACGGAAGGTTCCAAATGATTGGAAAAGAGCACAGGTAGTCCCGGTCTTCAAGAAGGGTCGTCGAGCAGATGCGCAAAACTATAGACCTATATCTCTGACGTCGATCTGTTGTAGAATTTTAGAACATGTTTTTTGCTCGAGTATCATGTCGTTTTTGGAAACCCAGAATCTACTATGTAGGAATCAACATGGATTCCGGAAACAGCGATCGTGTAAGACCCAACTCGCTTTATTTGTTCATGAGACCCAGAAAATATTAGATACAGTCTCCCAGATAGATGCTATTTTTCTTGACTTCCGGAAGGCGTTCGATACAGTTCCGCACTGTCGCCTGATAAACAAAGTAAGAGCCTACTGAATATCAGACCAGCTGTGTGGCTGGATTGAAGAGTTTTTAGCAAACAGAACACAGCATGTTGTTATCAATGGAGAGACGTCTACAGACGTTAAAGTAACCTCTGGCGTGCCACAGGGGAGTGTTATGGGACCATTGCTTTTCACAATATATATAAATGACCTAGTAGATGGTGTCAGAAGTTCCATGCGGCTTTTCGCGGATGATGCTGTAGTATACAGAGAAGTTGCAGGAAGATCTGCAGCGGATAGACACTTGGTGCAGGGAGTGGCAACTGACCCTTAGCATAGACAACTGTAATGTATTGCGAATACATAGAAAGAAGGATCCTTTATTGTATGATTATATGATAGCGGAACAAACACTGGTAGCAGTTACTTCTGTAAAATATCTGGGAGTATGTGAGCGGAACGATTTGAAGTGGAATGATCATATAAAATTAATTGTTGGTAAGGCGGGTACCAGGTTGAGATTCATTGGGAGAGTCCTTAGAAAATGTAGTCCATCAACAAAGGAGGTGGCTTACAAAACGCTCGTTCGACCTATACTTGAGTATTGCTCATCAGTGTGGGATCCGTACCAGATCGGGTTGACGGAGGAGATAGAGAAGATCCAAAGAAGAGCGGCGCGTTTCGTCACAGGGTTATTTGGTAACCGTGATAGCGTTACGGAGATGTTTAACAAACTCAAGTGGCAGACTCTGCAAGAGAGGCGCTCTGCATCGCGGTGTAGCTTGCTCGTCAGGTTTCGAGAGGGTGCGTTTCTGGATGAGGTATCGAATACACTCCTGGAAATTGAAATAAGAACACCGTGAATTCATTGTCCCAGGAAGGGGAAACTTTATTGACACATTCCTGGGGTCAGATACATCACATGATCACACTGACAGAACCACAGGCACATAGACACAGGCAACAGAGCATGCTCAATGTCGGCACTAGTACAGTGTATATCCATCTTTCGCAGCAATGCAGGCTGCTATTCTCCCATGGAGACGATCGTAGAGATGCTGGATGTAGTCCTGTGGAACGGCTTGCCATGCCATTTCCACCTGGCGCCTCAGTTGGACCAGCGTTCGTGCTGGACGTGCAGACCGCGTGAGACGACGCTTCATCCAGTCCCAAACATGCTCAATGGGGGACAGATCCGGAGATCTTGCTGGCCAAGGTAGTTGACTTACACCTTCTAGAGCACGTTGGGTGGCACGGGATACATGCGGCCGTGCATTGTCCTGTTGGAACAGCAAGTTCCCTTGCCGGTCTAGGAATGGTAGAACGATGGGTTCGATGACGGATTGGATGTACCGTGCACTATTCAGTGTCCCCTCGACGATCACCAGTGGTGTACGGCCAGTGTAGGAGATCGCTCCCCACACCATGATGCCGGGTGTTGGCCCTGTGTGCCTCGGTCGTATGCAGTCCTGATTGTGGCGCTCACCTGCACGGCGCCAAACACGCATACGACCATCATTGGCACCAAGGCAGAAGCGACTCTCATCGCTGAAGACGACACGTCTCCATTCGTCCCTCCATTCACGCCTGTCGCGACACCACTGGAGGCGGGCTGCACGATGTTGGGGCGTGAGCGGAACACGGCCTAACGGTGTGCGGGACCGTAGCCCAGCTTCATGGAGACGGTTGCGAATGGTCCTCGCCGATACCCCAGGAGCAACAGTGTCCCTAATTTGCTGGGAAGTGGCGGTGCGGTCCCCTACGGCACTGCGTAGGATCCTACGGTCTTGGCGTGCATCCGTGCGTCGCTGCGGTCCGGTCCCAGGTCGACGGGCACGTGCACCTTCCACCGACCACTGGCGACAACATCGATGTACTGTGGAGACCTCACGCCCCACGTGTTGAGCAATTCGGCGGTACGCCCACCCGGCCTCCCGCATGCCCACTATACGCCCTCGCTCAAAGTCCGTCAACTGCACATACGGTTCACGTCCACGCTGTCGCGGCATGCTACCAGTGTTAAAGACTGCGATGGAGCTCCGTATGCCACGGCAAACTGGCTGACACTGACGGCGGCGGTGCACAAATGCTGCGCAGCTAGCGCCATTCGACGGCCAACACCGCGGTTCCTGGTGTGTCCGCTGTGCCGTGCGTGTGATCATTGCTTGTACAGCCCTCTCGCAGTGTCCGGAGCAAGTATGGTGGGTCTGACGCACCGGTGTCGATGTGTTCTTTTTTCCATTTCCAGGAGTGTATATTGCTTCCCCGTACTTATACCTCCCGAGGAGATCACGAATGTAAAATTAGAGAGATTAGAGCGCGCACGGAGGCTTTCAGGCAGTCGTTCTTCCCAGGAAGCATACGCGACTGGAACATGAAAGGGAGGTAATGACAGTGGCACGTAAAGTGCCCTCCGCCACGCACCGTTGGGTGGCTTGCGGAGTATAAATGTAGATGTAGATGTAGATAGTGCGTCGTGGGGCTATCACTCTGTTGTAGAAATAATTCAGAAGCCAAGATCGCTTAAATACTGTTTACTGGATGACCGGTTTCAACACACTAAAGTCGAGCAGCGGTCTTGTACCAAATAGTTTTATCTTGTGACTTCGTTTTTACATATCTGATGGAAAGAAATGACCATGAGAGCAGTTGTTTTTTATTTTTTTGTGACAATGGTTTTATATCAGCTGGTCTGCCTCATGTATCAGTATATCCAAGTGGTTTATAAATGCTAAGCTACATTCAGATCCGATAATGGAACCTTTAGAGTGTTGAAGCCGGTTATCCAATTGAAACGTCTCTGTGGAGTCGTTTCATGTTTCACTGGATTCTGTGCATCCTATTCTGTCCACTGCCAGATTGCGGTTTAATTTAACTGTCCCAGAAAGACTGAGAAATTAAAAAAAAAATAGCTCTGAGCACTATGAGAGTTAACATCTATGGTCATCAGTCCCCTAGAACTTAGAACTACTTAAACCTAACTAACCTAAGGACATCACACAACACCCAGTCATCACGAGGCAGAGAAAATCCCTGACCCCGCCGGGAATCGAACACGGGAAGCGAGAACGCTACCGCACGACCGACTGAGAAATCAAACTAAGGCATATTAAATGATATTATGTTTGATATTTTTGTGTTCCGTAGGAAATCATGACCTGTATTTATTACGTTTTTCCCTTCACCCTACCCTATGTCTGCGTGAATGTGACTGAATGAGTGTTTTTACGACTGGTTTCGGGTTTCTTTTGTGGGGGACGCTAAGTTGCCTGGCGTCTGCTAGGAGCAGGTGATGTTGCTTCTCGTTTGGAGGGTAGCACAGGATGACCAACTTTGGAACCCAGTACCTGGACAGAGAGGATTATCCGTCTGAATTTGGTTTGTCTATCAGGTTGGTGGCGGAAGCATACCCCTCTGGTAGCTGCCGTTGCACCGGTAGTTAGGCGAAGTTCGGTGGAGAAAGGACACTCTGCAGCTAGCGGTTGGTGAGTACAGTTTGTAGCTTCCAGGGAGAGTTTCTGCTGATAGGAAGTAGGTCGAATTAGAACTTCCCTATGTTAAATTCTTGGCGTATTTAAGTACTTCAGCTTAACTGAAGCGTGTGTATTTATGTATTTTCGGAAGATGGCACAATTATTTTGTTAAAAATCGTCGATGATGGTGGTCGAAATTAAAAGTGTAGAAGTCCCTTTGTTCCTTTCGGATAGTCGGGGGTATGTAGATAGAATGATTGAATTATTGTGTTCCACTTCCCTTTTGTGTGTTTTTCCTTTGTAATGGCGCGATTCTACAATGTTTTTGCGAATGACTTAGTTAATTTTTTTTTTATTCAGGCACCAGTCATGTGTATTCATAGGATGTGCATCAAATTCAGTAATGAAATAAATGTGCTACGTGAAAGATTGCGTCCTTTATCTTTCTCATTGATGCCAGTTTTCAAATTAATCTTCTATTCCCTGATTTTTTAAAGTTAATCTGCTTGCTTGTGATGAAAAAAAATCAAAGTGAACTGTGTACTGTTTCAAAATTAAGACATTATCACATTTAATTAACAAGCTCATTGATATAGACATACAATGCTGTACATCTTGTTAGTTTCTTTAAAAATTGCATTCTTATAATTAAATTCTTAATTTAATTAAACGGATAATTTCCAGTTAGGTCTTTTCTTAATTGTTAGGAAGGACTTGGGCTGGTGGCGACCCTGCAATTCTTAAATTTATAATTGTCCTTGTGAGGTGGGTTAAACAGAAATTGCCCACAAGGCTTACATCTCCATTATTCTTAGTACTTAACATATGTCGAGCCTTGGCTAGGATCCATTTACAGTTCCACATACATACTTTACACAGTAAACAGTATTTAAGCGAGCTTGGCTTCTGAATCATTTCTATAGCAAAACTTCTAGAAGTTCTAGAGGTGGTGAATGCAAAGTCACTGAGAATAAACGAATGAACGCTGCTCTTTTATCTTCTTCTATAATCATGTCACTGCTTGAGCTGTACAGACTTAAGCTATGTAAGCATGTACTATGTGCTGCATATAAATATTATTAATATCTATATATTTGTGTCGATTCCGCCATTAATCTCAACCTGTCTCCTCACCACTGCTGCAGTTTACGTTGTAATTATTAATGTTTCAGAAAAAGACAGGAGAGGTTAGAGGCAGATTATTCGGACGCAAATGATCAGACACAATTGGTGTCCTTTCGTAATCACTTTTCAATTAAATGCTCGTACTCAACTGAGATATTTTACTCGATCATTTCTCTGCTACCTGCAACATCTTTCAGTCAAAATTATGCAGGTCTGATCGGTTTCCGTTTCCAAACAATGACGTACGCCAGCCTACTGAATGGCGTAACACAATGCAGATCTACGAATAAAAACAAAAGGGTGGAGATCTATGAGGTAAATTGTTGTGTGAAACCAGGGTGCTTTCCTGGGTGGCACTACAGTGTGTATCTTAGTAAAATTATCCATCCTCAATGTGGGTTGCCTCCATGTCGCGGCCGTTCTATCTTACTAAATAGCACCATTTGTAAATTGTTAAACTGTCACCGCATCTTTGAGAAATTTTTAGTATTTTTAACTCTCATGGTGAGGCGGAGGGCAACGTCGCAAACTCACGTGTGATTCCTTCCACTTATTTCATGCAAGTTTTACAGTGGCCCTCAATGGTCGCTGTCGTCAGTATATGAGTTCGGCCTGGTCTTCGTTGAACTGTTTCGCCTTTCCACTTCATATTCACATCACCAATAGCTGACTTGTTGAGCTAAAGAAAGTTTAAAATGCCCTTCACAGATTTGTTATTCCAGTGACATCCAATGACTAGTCCACATTCGAAGTCTGGTTGGCTGGTTCATTGGTTTGGTGGAGGGGACCAAACAGCGAGGTCATCGGTCCCATCGGATTAGGGAAGTATGGGGAAGGAAATAGGCCGTGCTGTTGCAAAGGAACCATCCCGGAATTTGCCTGAAGTGATTTAGGGAAGTCACGGAAACCCTAAGTGAGGATGGACGGACGCGGGTTTGAACCGTCGTCCTCTTGAATTCGAAATATCTGAGCTCTCCTGAACTACTCATTCTCTACTAACAACACAACAGTCTCCGCCTTCTTTTGTACTGGCGTGTCCGCTTTTCGTAGCTTTTGATCAGACAGTGTGGCATGGTCGCTACGATTGGTCACCAGAAGTTGTACACTACTGGCCATTAAAAGTGCTACACCACGAAGCTGACGTGCTACAGACTTGAAATTTAACCGACAGGAAGAAGATGCTCTGATATGCAAATGATTAGCTTTTCAGAGCATTCACACGATGGCAGCGGTGTCGACACCTACAACGTGCTAACATGAGGAAAGTTTCCAACCGAGTTCTCATACACAAACAGTAGTTGACCGGCGTTGCCTGGTGAAATGTTGTTGCGATGCCTCGTGTCAGGAGGAAAAATGCGTACCATCACGTTTACGACTTTGATAAAGGTCGCATTGTAGCCTATGGTGATTGCGGTTTATCGTATCGCGACATTGCTGCTCACGTTGGTCGAGATCCAGTGACTGTTAGCAGAATAGTACGTTGTCCTCGATGGTGAGTGTTCATCGGGGGTGAGGGTATCATCTGGAGTGCCCCAGCGAAGTCTGGTAGGTCCGCTGTTGTTTTCTATATACATAAATGGTCTTTTGGATGGGGTGGATAGCTATGTGCGGCTATTTGCTGATGATGCTGTGGTATACGGTAAGGTCTCGTCGTTGAGTGACTGTAGGAGGATACAAGATGACTTGGACAGGATTTGTGATTGGTGTAAAGAAAGGCAGCTAACTCTAAACATAGATAAATGTAAATTAATGCAGATGAATACGAAAAAGAATCCCGTAATGTTTGAATACTCCATTAGTAGTGTAGCGCTTGACAAAGTCACGTCGATTAAATACTTGGGCGTAACACTACAGAGCGATATGAAGTGGGACAAGCATGTAATGGCAGTTGTGGGGAAGGCGGATAGTTGTCTTCGGTTCATTGGTAGAATTTTGGGAAGATGTGGTTCATCTGCAAAGGAGACCGCTTATAAAACACTAATACGACCTATTCTTGAGTACTGCTCGAGTGTTTGGGATCCCAATCAGGTCGGATTGAGGGAGGACATAGAAGCAATTCAGAGGCGGGCTGCTAGATTTGTTACTGGTGGATTTGATCATCACGCGAGTATTACGGAAATGCTTCAGGAACTCGGGTGGGAGTCTCTGGAGGAAAGGAGGCGTTCTTTTCGTGAATCGCTACTGAGGAAATTTAGAGAACCAGCATTTGAGGCTGACTGCAGCACAATGTTACTGCCGCCAACTTATATTTCGCGGAAAGACCACAAAGATAAGGTAAGAGAGATTAGGGCTCGTTCAGAGGCATATATGCTGTCATTTCTCCCTCGTTCTGTTTGGAAGTGGTACAGGGAGACATGATGCTAGTTGTGGTACGAGGTACCCTCCGCCACGCACCGTATGGTGGATTGCGGAGCATGTATTTAGATGTAGAATATGGAATCGGTGGGTTCAGGAGGGTAATACGGAACGCCGTGCTGCATCCCAACGGCCTCGTATTACTAGCAGTCGACAGGCGTCTTATCGGCATGGCTGTAACGGATCGTGCAACCACTTCTCGATCCCTGAGTCAACAGATGGGGACGTTTCCAAGACAACAACTATTTGCACGAACAGTTCGACGACGTTTGCAACAGCATGGACTATCAGGTCGGAGACCATGGCTGCGGTTACTCTTGACGCTGCATCACAGACAGGAGCGCCTGCGATGGTGTACTCAACGACGAACCTGGGTGCACGAATGGCAAAACGTCATTTTTTCGAATGAATCCAGGTTCTGTTTACAGCATCATGATGGTCATGCGACATGATGTTTGGCGACATCGGGGTGAACGCACATTGGAAGCGTGTATTCGTCATCGCCATACTGGCGTATCACCCGGCGTGATGGTATGGGGCGCCATTGGTTACACGTCTCGGTCACCTCCTGTTCGCATTGACGGCACTTTGAAGAGTGGACGTTACATTTCAGATGTGTTACGACCCGTGGCTCTACCCTTCATTCGATCCCTGCGAAACCCTACATTTCAGCAGGATAATGCACGGCCGTATGTTACAGGTCCTGTACGGGCCTCTCTGGATACAGAAAATGTGCGACTGCTGCCCTGGCCATCACATTCTCCAGATCTCTCACCAACTGAAAACGTCTGGTCAATGGTGGCCGAGCAACTGGCTCGTCACAATACGCCAGTCAGTACTCTTGATGAACTGTGGTATCGTGTTGAAGCTGCATGGGCAGCTGTACCTGTGCACGCCATCGAAGGTCTGACTCAATGCCCAGGCGTGTGAAGGCCGTTATTACGGCCAGAGGTGGTTGTTCTGTGTACTGATTTCTCAGGACCTATATACCTAAATTGTGCGAAAATGTAATCACATGTCAGTTCTAGTATAATATATATGTCCAATGAATACCCGTTTGATCATCTGCATTTCTTCTTGGTGTAGCAATTTTAAAGGCCAGTAGTGTAATTTACATAAGCTAATGGATACAGCAGTTGATGGTAAAGGTGAGTTAACCTCGTGGGAGTGTTATGGGGTGGGGGAGAACAGAGGGTCAAATTAAGGACGTCGCAGAGCGCGCAACCTCCAACCACGAGAGAGAGAGGGTCCCATCTGGGCTGTGTGCAGGTGGGCAGCCGAACGGCGGCGTGCCTCCGTGTTGTAGCCCACCGCTATACATCACAGTCAATTAGCGCCACGGACCACGATCCCAAAAAAGCCAGCAGCGTCTCGGCGGCGACCGCAACAACAAACGCCGCCACCGACCGGGACTCGCCCCCTTAAAAATACACCGGCCCGCCTGTTATCCGCAAAATACCGCGCAGCCTCGTTCGCCGGACTGTGGGCATTTAAAACAGGACCTGGGTCTACCCTGGTTCCTGCTTATATAACTGGCAATGATAGATTTTTACGACTTGGCTATACAAAAACAATGGTCCAGATTTTCGCAAACAGGTCCTGCCCGAGACACAAGTGGGTTTCTCCGACCTGTGCGGGATTTCGATCCGTTCCCGGAAGCGCCTCCTGGAGTGTCCCGATACCTGGAATCCACCTGCAGTTAGGCGGTAGCGCACTGACTCCTCGTGCGAGGAGTTCCAGGAAGCATAAAAGCAAAAAGCGGCCGGGTTGTTTCCAGTATTTAGTGGCCGTGATTCTTACATCCCGAACATGAATACGAATTTAAAACAGTGTTAACGTGAAAAACAAAATACTTTGTTGCACACTCTCACAAATATTACTTGTTTGTAACAAAACATATTTCGAGCAACGAGCGAGGTGGCACAATGGTTAGCACACTGGACCTGCAATCGGGACGACGATGGTTCAAACCCGCGTCCGGGTATCCTGGTTTAGGTTTTCCGTGATTTCCCCAAAACGCTTCAGGCGAAAGCTGGGATGGTTCCTTTAAAAGGAAACGGCCGATTTCCTTCCCCATGCTTCCCTAATTCGAACTTGCGCTCAGTCTCTAATGATCTCGTTGTCGACGGGACATTAAGCACTGATCTCCCCCTGCTTCATGTTTCGGGCATTGTAGCGTAGTCGGTGGCAAAGGTGCGGACATGAAACTTCCCTATTTTCTCTTCTGCTCTTCCGGTTACATGACAATGAAAACTGTGTACAATACATTTAGGATCGTGGTTTATATGATACCATAAGTTCAAATGGCTCAAATGGCTCTAAGCACTAAGGGACTTAACATCTGAGGTCATCGGTCCCTCAGAACTACTTAAACCTAACTAACTGAAGGACATCACACACATCCATGCCCGAGGTAGGTTTCGAACCTGCAACCTTAACAGCAGCGCGGTTCCGGACTGAGGCGCCTAGAACCGCTCGTCCACAGCGGCCAGCTGCCATAAGTTGAAGATTGCTTGTATGAAGTATTAAAATTATATTTAACAAAATGTTAGAAATGAAGGTAATGGACTTTTTTCCAAGTATGGGGTAAACACCGTGTTGTTAAAGGGTAAAATTTCACGAAAAGAGAAATTACTGTAATTATAACAGACTAAAAGAGAATTATACTATTTGTCAGACACTGCCGTCATTAACTTGTACAGTGTTTTACTATACCAAAATCGTCACCATAATCACAATCATGATCATCATTGCTTCAATTATAGTGATCACATTAAACGTTAAAACATGAAAGTAACATATCACTATTTTAAATACAAAACATTTTAACACGAGGAAATACGTTGTGTTATTACTATTTGGCCTTTTCTTGCAATACTTTTCTGCAGTTTTCTCCGTACCGTCTGTATTCCTGTTTCATCTTCATTATAGAGTCGATGGGATGGAAAGATATATTTAGACTGCAAAGTTTCCAAGTTGCTGATAACAAGTTTCAATTTGTCCTGTATTGAAATCTATTATCCTCCCGATACTGATTTCCTCCAGTTGTCTCAAAATTAAATTATTTTCGATAAACTGATAAGCTAAACGTCGGAAATGTTTAAACGTAAGGTCATAGAACATAGAATCCAGATTGATACAGTGCTCTACTAATTCAGGTTCCTCTGCTTCAAAAAATACTCTCTTGAAACGCCCCGATGATGCCACTCTATAACTTGCTTAAAGTCTTTTACATACTATGTATTCACTACATCAAAGCCTTTTAGATGTATTTCTAATGGAAGATCCATTTTCTGTTAGCTTCTTAGCCTCCTCTAACGTTTCAGAAGACAACGGCGTGGGGAACGTCTTTCTCTCGTAGTTTCTGTAACATGAAGTTCAACTAGTCTTATTAACACTGAATCAGTCGATGTGAAATAGTGAAATATAAATTGAGGTCCATTAAAGATGTTAAATAAATGTACGTGCTCAGAATTAAAACCGAAGAAAGAAAAGGCAAACGTTTTCGGACAAAGGTACGCATGCGGATATTTCCCCCAGCTACTTCGTAGGGATCTTTGCCCCATGACGCTGATTTCTGATCTTGTAGTATCATCTGCCATACATCGCAACTTGTTAAACTAACAATTAAGCTTAAAGCATCAGTTAGATTATGTACTTACATACGAGGTATTGACAATTCTTCGGGGATTTGGTTACAGCAGACAGATAGCCATCAATTACACGGTAAATACATAGATCGAAATTAAAAAAAAAAAAAAAACTGACCCAACCTCATATATCTCATAAAATCAAAGCGCAAGCCACTAACACAAACCACCTTACTCTACTACCACACAATCTCTCAACTGAATATGCAGAGCTGCCACGCTACACTCATAAGTAGGAAAAACACTGGATCCGGTTGCGCAGTGCGTATCTTTACTCCCGCCTACCCTACAGGGTGTCTGCAACGAAATACTCTATTTTTCAACACAAAACTAAATTAAATACATTTTTTTCGTTCTAAAAAATAAGTTGTTTGTCAAGTTCCCCTGCGGTGACACGAAAAATGTCTAGGCTTATTCCACTTCCACCCAGGTCCACTGCAACAGAGGGACTTCCACAATCCGAGTATGGAGAAGCTGAAAGTCTCGTACTGCAGTGGCGAACCCCATAACTTTCATGAAGCCCCAGAAGGAAAACAATCCAATCGTGTGTTGTCAGTAGAACATGGAGGCCAATTCAGTGGTCTATCACGTCCAATGCAGCGTCCTGGAAATGTTAGATTCGGAGTTTTCCGAACATCCAACGACCAGTGAGTTGGAACACCACCATGTTATAGCAAGAGGTTTGATTACAAGTCTTCAACGCGGGGAGAAACAAATATCTCCAACATGTCTTGGTACGTCGTTCTTGTGACAGTCCCGTCAGCAAATAAGAGCGGTCTAATTATCTTGACGCATATGATACCGTGCCAAACGTTCACTTTGGGGCTATCTTGCACATTTTCCCTGATACTGTGTCGATTCTGTGAACCTCAAATATTTAATCACAGATCCAGAGACGTGGAATGTGGCCCCATCAGAAAATAATATTCTAAAAAGCAGGATTCCGGTCGATTAGGTAATCATTTCACATGTAAATCCGTATCACCGTTGCCTGGCATCGCGATAGGTGGGCTACAGAATCTGCACCTTGTATGAATAAAGACGCAGCGGTTTTTTAAGGACCTTATGAATAGTTGCACATGGCATCTGAAGTTCCTGTGAAGCCTGGCGAATTGATTCGCGTGGACCTTATTGGAAAGCTCGACGGACATTCTCAACTTGTCCTCCAGCGACACGATGACGCCCTGCATGCCGCTTCAGAATTCTGCCAGTGTCCGCAAACTGCCTAGGCCATGCTTATTTACTCTTGGCCACTTTCTTGTAAACAAAAGGCAACCGCCTTTGTACCATAAGAATGGATTTAAACTGTGCGTGCCAAAGCACTGTTTGTGTCTTCTCCAGAAGTCATGTAGTTTTCACTTGGGCAGACAACAATGACACAATGAAAACGTACCAAATGTTTCCAGAATGAGATTTTCACTCTGCAGCAGATTAAATCTGCCAGGAAGTTTCATATCAGCGCACACTCCGCTGCAGAGTGAAAATCTCATTCTGGAAACATCCCCCATGCTGTGGCTAAGCCATGTCTTCGCAATATCCTTTCTTTCAGGAGTGCTAGTTCTGCAAGTTTCGCAGGAGAGCTTCTGTAAAGTTTGGAAGGTGGGAGACGAGGTACTGGCAGAAGTAAAGCTGTGAGTACCGGGCGTGAGTCGTGCTTCGGTAGCTCAGTTGGTAGAGCACTTTCCCGCGAAAGGCAAAGGTCCCGAGTTCGAGTCTCAGTCGGGCACACAGATTTAATCTGCCAGGAAGTTTCATATCAGCGCACACTCCGCTGCAGAGTGAAAATCTCATTCTGGAAACATCCCCCAGGCTGTGGCTAAGCCATGTCTCCGCAATATCCTTTCTTTCAGGAGTGCTAGTTCTGCAAGTTTCGCAGGAGAGCTTCTGTAAAGTTTGGAAGGTGGGAGACGAGGTACTGGCAGAAGTAAAGCTGTGAGTACCGGGCGTGAGTCGTGCTTCGGTAGCTCAGTTGGTAGAGCACTTTCCCGCGAAAGGCAAAGGTCCCGAGTTCGAGTCTCGGTCGGGCACACAGTTTTAATCTGCCAGGAAGTTTCATATCAGCGCACACTCCGCTGCAGAGTGAAAATCTCATTCTGGAAACATCCCCCAGGCTGTGGCTAAGCCATGTCTCCGCAATATCCTTTCTTTCAGGAGTGCTAGTTCTGCAAGTTTCGCAGGAGAGCTTCTGTAAAGTTTGGAAGGTGGGAGACGAGGTACTGGCAGAAGTAAAGCTGTGAGTACCGGGCGTGAGTCGTGCTTCGGTAGCTCAGTTGGTAGAGCACTTTCCCGCGAAAGGCAAAGGTCCCGAGTTCGAGTCTCGGTCGGGCACACAGTTTTAATCTGCCAGGAAGTTTCGTACCAAATGTTGATGAAAACTTGGCATTAAGCTTAGGTCGTTCTGCACCCAACGGATAAGTCAGACTTGAAACAAAGAATGACTAACCATTTTTAAAGCGGTAAAAAAAAGGACGTTTCTGTGTAGACATGCTGTACCTCATATTATTCTTCAAAGATGTTTTAACTACTGTTATTTAATTGAAACAGTGGTAAAGCTGCACAGATGATTCTCGTAATACTTTGGCTTGACAAAATCCAATATCAGTTTCACAGTATTTGATCAAATGGAATTTTTTGACATGGTGACAATAACTATCTGGTTCTTATATTTGTTTTATGGGCATTGGGCCGTGGTTCAAGGCATAATTCTCTCCCTAACGTTTCGTATTCTACTGCTGGAGGCATCATCAGAGGCCTTAACGAGTCAGAAAGTTGTTAAGACTCAAACAATCTTAGCAATCCGAACCGTTTATACGTGTCCACGCAACGGTCGGTTTGTCATCAGACCGCTGGAGTCTCGCCGATGTACGCTATGGACAATGTAGAGGGGAAGAATTGGTGGAGTTTGCTTTATTTGGCACTAGGGCCCACAACATGTCTAATTTCAATCTTTCTTTTCTCTCTGTTAGAGTTGTTGTTGTACTTTTGAATTTCTATGCCCTTTCTTTATATTCTAGCGTAGTAATAATTAGATGTTACTAAAACCACAGTATCGTACAGACGAATTTGGTGGTTTCCTGGTAGCAGTGCAGGACCTGATACTGCACATTTATTAACGCTTCTGACTGTAGTTTCTATGTACACTAGATTGAAGGGGCAAGAGGTTTTATATAGTACTCCTGTGGAAAGTGGCGCACTGGGGCCTTTGCAATGTTCAGTGTTCGCTAACGTTTCTTGTTGGTTGTAGGAGTACTGTGTTTTCTGAGTACGATCTGAATCAGTGTACGTCCTTTTCAGTGTTAAAACATTCAAGCAACTTCCTTATTTTGAAATACGGTCGTTTTTATCAAAACGGTAACACATCACAGTCAAACACCGTTACATCGATAAACCCACCTAAACTAAATTAATTTCAATCGAGAAACAAAAATACGAGTATTGATAAACTTTATCTCAGTGATTGTCATTTAACTCTTAAAATTCCGTTTTTTTTCTTATTTTGGAGGACTACTTAAAAGAGTAGTCGAGAATGTTATTGAATGCGTGTTGAGCGAAGAATAGCACAGCAGGGGCGGGAGCGCCAGTGTGGTGATCACACCCACTATTAAGAACCATATCCCGTCTTTTGTAATGTCCGGAAGTGTCATTTCTGCTTGTCTCTTTGCGTATTTCAAAAAATGGCTCTGAGCACTATGGGACTCAACTACTGAGGTCATTAGTCGCCTAGAACTTAGAACTAGTTAAACCTAACTAACCTAAGGACATCACAAACATCCATGCCCGAGTCAGGATTCGAACCTGCGACCGTAGCGGTCGTGCGGTTCCAGAGTGCAGCGCCTTTAACCGCACGGCCACTTCGGCCGGCTTGCGTATTTCTTTCAGATATTTTTTGTACTACACTCTTGCAGTCCTTCCTAAGTATGGTTCAGGTTTGTGATCAAAAGTATTCGGACATCCGAGTAAACATACGTTTTTCATGTTAGGTGCATTGTGCTGCCACCTACTGCCAGGTACTCCATATCAGCGACCTCGGTAGTCATTAGACATCGTGACAGACTGCAATGGGGCACTCCGCGGAACTGAAAGACTTTGAACGTCGTCAGGTGATTGGGTGTCACTTGGGTCGTACGTCTGTACGCGAAATTTCCACATCCCTAGGTCCACTGTTTCTGATGTGATATTGAAGTGGAAGCGTGAAGGGACACGTACAGCACAAAAGCGTGTAGGCCGACCTCGCCTGTTGGCTGATAGAGAACGCCGACAGTTGAAGAGGATCGTAATGTGTAATAGGCAGACATCTATCCAGACTATCACACAGGAATTCCTAACTGCATCAGGATCCACTACAAGTACTATGACAGTTAGGTGGGTGGTGAGAAAACCTGTATTTCATGGTCGAGGGGCTGCTCATAAGCCACACATCAAGCCGGTAAATGGCAAACGACGCCTCGCTTGGTGTACGGAGCGTAAACATTGGACGATTGAACAGTGGAAAAACGTTGTGTGGAGTGTCGAATCACGGTACACAATGTGGCGATCCGATGGCAGGGTGTGGGTATGGCGAATACCCGGTAAACGTCACCTGCCAGCGTGTGTAGTGCCAAAAGTAAAGTTCTGAGGCGGTGGTGTTATCGTGTGGTCGTGATTTTCTTTGAGAGGGCTTGCACTCCTTGTTGTTTTGCGTGGCAACATCATAGAACAGGCCTCCATTGCTGTTTTAAGCACCTTCTTGCTTCCCACTGTTGATTAGCAATTCGGGGATGGCGACTGCATCTTTCAACACGATCGAGCACCTGTTCATAATGCACGGCCTGTGGCGCAGTGGTTACACGACAATAACATCCGTGTATTGGACTGGCATACACAGAGTCCTGACCTGAGTCCTTTAGAACACCTTTGGAGTGTTTTGGAGCGCTGACTTCGTGCCAGGCTTCACCGACCGACATCGATACCTCTCCTGAGTGCAGCACTCCGTGAACAATGGGCTGCCATTCACCAAGAAACCTTCCAGCACCTGATTGAACGTGTGCCTGCGAGAGTGGAAGCTGTCATCAGAGTTAATGGTGGGCCAACACCGTACTGAATTCCAGAATTACTGATGGAGGACGCCACGAATTTGTAAGTGATTTTCAGACAGGTGTCCGGATACTTTTGATCACATTGTGTACATTAATTGACAGTGACACATGGTGTGAAAGTTACTTTCATACTTCAGCTTTGCACACCAGTGTAAGACTGCATTCCACTGTGGTATAGCGGTATTCATAACGAATGAAGAAAGATGTGTGTAACATCCCTCCCACACAAGTTTACAACAACCCCAAACTATCAGCGACGGCGGTGTGTTGCTTAGCCGAGGGACGCGCAGTGAAGTATAATGAGACACGGGTGATTGCTGTGGCTTCTCGTTACTGCTTATTACCACGTACAAGGACTGTCTTCCGAGCAAGTGATGGAACCGTGCACTGACTGCACTAAAACACGAGGTTCTCACTGGGCAGTGGATTTAATTACGAGTTACGGCAGCAATACCTCGTTCTCAGAATGAGATTTTCACTCTGCAGCGGAGTGTGCGCTGATATGAAACTTCCTGGCAGATTAAAGCTGTGTGCCGCACCGAGACTCGAACTCGGGACCTTTGCATTTCGCAGGCAAGTGCTCTACCAACTGAGCTACCCAAGCACGACTCACGGCCCGTCCTCACAGCTTTACTTCTGCCAGTACCTCGTCTCCTACCTTCCACACAAAAAAGTCAGCTCCTCGTTCTGTTTGTGTTCGGCACCAACAGCGGGAGCAGGACCCACGAACTTGGCAGACGAGCCGAGTACTAGGGCCGTTGGAAAAGTATTGATATATCATTATTTCATCAAGGAAATATTGATAAAAGATGGCGATATATTTCTCACTGTTATACCGATATATCGAAAGCCTAAGGCGATACTGAGTGCCGATATTTTTATTTTATATTATATTTTTTTCGCAATTTTCGGTAAATATTTGAAACTCTTCTTTTTAAATTGTAATAGAACATAATTTTACTCTCATTGTGTGAAGGAGTCTTGTTACTTTTTGAGCTATTATCACGTCCAATCTTTCTCTTTGACTGTGCGAAACAGGTGTAGGTCGCACAAAGAAGAAGTCCGATTGCACTGGGTGGTGTTGGTGTGAACAGAACAACAACACTTCCGATGTGAAGAAATAGTACACCAGTTGCGTTAAAAAAACCGTTTTTAATGCAACTAGTTTGCTATTTCTTCACAACAGTATTCTTCAAAAACAGTTACTGGAAATAACGAACAAAAATCTAAATGACAAGACTGGTCATTGCGGTGGGCGTAGAACTGCGAGGGGAAATCGGGGTTCGGAGCTACTTTGCAGGAAAAAAAACCAGGGAAATCGACATGAAGTGTTACGGGCAAATCCGATATGTAACGAAACCGAACGGCGGACCCATTTTCTTGTGCCACTTATAACCGGTTACTGTTGTTAGCAAAGCGGTTATCGCCAAGGATGACCGTGCTTCACTTTCCTTTCAATTCTTGCTCTAATGCGGATAAGCAGGCTGCTGATCTGTTGATATACTGAATACCTGATAATATCAATACATAAATATACAGGTCTAAAACCGGCGGCATATTTACAATGTGCAGCCTATATTTTTATAGGCCGATAATCCACATTTTTTCCGTCGATATATCGATACCCTTTCCGATATAGTGAGGGCCGATAATGTTTTTTGTATCCATATATCGGATCCCCAATATTTTTAAAATGTCGACAGTCCTTTGCTGCCCTTTATGGGGGCGCCGTCTCGACGGGACTCAGCAATAGCAGCATCGCACCTGATTATGACCGTCAGGTTGACAGTCGAAGTATGGTTCAACTTGACTCGAAGATCCGGCTGTGAACCCGAGAAAAAATATCACACTTGTAAATTCCCCTTCAGATCTGTATTCCGTTCTGTTGGCGCCGCAGTCCGAAAACTGATGTATCAAACCTTGTGAAGGAAAACCACTTCGTTTGACAAAATTTGCTCCGTTCCTCTCTAAAAGTAAAATCAGCCAGTTTCAGATACCAAAACCGTTTTCAAGACCGTTCGTCAGGCTATGGAATGCCTTCATTGTCAGTCAACGTCATCTTTAGTTATTCGACAGCCACTGCCAAATAAATGTCCCCTCTAGGCTTTCAAGTATATTAGCATCTTCAGTTATTCATATCCATGGTTTTCTTGTGAAAGTTCCTTGTCTGGTGGTTATATTGAGAATTAATGCCATCCCGACAGCAACTTAGGGGAAGTGAACTTAACTCTCTCTAATTAATAAAAATAAACGTTGTAAGACAAGCCGAGAGAGCGCAATGTTCGCTGCTGTCACAAAATAACACGTAAACTGTTGTTGTACTTGGCTACTCCACACAAGGACAGTGCCAACACAGTGATGTTAACCAGTTTGGGTATACAACAGGTTATATTTATTTTCGCCTAACCACGAAAGGTTGTAGAACAACTTAAAAGCTTCTGTGCGTAACAGAAGTTTATTTGATCTGTATTTTTCATGAAACTAACAACAAATTGATTGAGAGCAAAGTTATCAGCATATCCACTTAAACTGACTAAGAATCATGCTAACACTGGTAGGTAAAAAAATTTACGTGGAAGACTGCATGGAGAATAAATCACAGAGATCATTATCTGTGCAGCTGGTGAATCCAAAATTACGGTTTACAATAAATCAAATTGACAAGTTGAGTATTAGAAACACACAAGAAAGCCAGATGCTCAGAAGATGGATAAAGATACCGCGTATTGTGAACTTGTATTTCTTCAAGGACAGTAAAACATACCAAACAGTACCGCATGGCCACTAGGACACGATCCCTCCAAATTACCTTACCTCTTCAGAAGACGGTAGTAAGCCCCCGATTCTCCCAAATTACTTTCTCCTTTCTAACCACCAATTTCGATAAACTCTAAATGGGGGCTGTGACATTATACTGTTGCCTTTGTGACATGTCATAGTTGTGGCTAATAATCATTTTTTAGTGTCACAGTTCTGTATACCAACTAACATGCGACTTCTGTCATTCTGCATATGTGGGTCAAACATGCAGGAATTTCGGAACCAGGCATACCGAACATCTCAAAGCACTGAAAAGCAATAGCTCACACTCAATATTCACAGATCACCTGACAGCACGGAAACATCGAAACTGACTTAAAGATATAAAGACTAATAATAATCTGTACCAAAAACTAACAATAGAAGAAAACTGTCACATCCAAAAATAAATAGCCCAAGGAAAGAAAGTACTACATGATCACACATCACTGCGCAATAGAATCATTTTTGTCACAATTGAAGAAGTATATAAACAACACCCACACCAAAACTTCGCATAATCAGCCCCAAGAACTAAATTTCCGTCCTTCCCTTATAGTACAATATTAATTCAAGATGACTTTCCACTACAACCTCTCTCCTCTCTCTCTCTCTCTCTCTCTCTCTCTCTCTCTCTCTCTCTCTCTCCCTCCCAGTCCTGAACACACACACACACACACACACACACACACACACACACACACACATAAAAACACACACACACGCACACGCACACGCACACACACACACACACACACACAAACAAAACCCCATAAACGCCAACCACACTTCAAATCTGCGCTCCTCACCTACACAAACATGCCACGAAACAAATGAATACTACACAGCCACAACAACACGTAACGGCGTCAAAAATAGTGTGCAAGATGCAACCGTCTGCTGTATATTCATTATATTATCAAATATGAGGGAGCGCACTTCATTTGCTCCTTCCTTCGCAAGGGCTTCATGGTATACGTACAGGGTTATTACAAATGATTGAAGCGATTTCACAGCTCTACAATAACTTTATTATTTGAGATATTTTCACAATGCTTTGCACACACATACAAAAACTCAAAAAGTTTTTTTAGGCATTCACAAATGTTCGATATGTGCCCCTTTAGTGATTCGGCAGGCATCAAGCCGATAATCAAGTTCCTCCCACACTCGGCGCAGCATGTCCCCATCAATGAGTTCGAAAGCATTGTTGATGCGAACTCGCAGTTCTGGCACGTTTCTTGGTAGAGGAGGTTTAAACACTGAATCTTTCACATCACTATGCCTGAAACTTGCCTGCACGCGTTCAACCGTTTCTTCGCTCACTGTAGGCCGACCCGTTGATTTCCCCTTACAGAGGCATCCAGAAGCTTTAAACTGCGAATACCATCGCCGAATGGAGTTAGCAGTTGGTGGATCTTTGGTGAACTTCGTCCTGAAGTGTCATTGCACTGTTATGACTGACTGATGTGAGTGCATTTCAAGCACGACATACGCTTTCTCGGCTCCTGTCGCCATTTTGTCTCACTGCGCTCTCGAGCGCTCTGGCGGCAGAAACCTGAAGTGCGGCTTCAGTCGAACAAAACTTTATGAGTTTTTCTACGTATCTGTAGTGTGTCGTGACCATATGTCAATGAATGGAGCTGCAGTGAATTTATGAAATCGTTTCAATCATTTGTAATAGCCCTGTACATTACAGACTCATTATTTTACATTTCCGCATAACTGCCGAAGATAAAATACATCATGTACAGCTAGTTTTGAGAGTGGCATGTTTTGCATAAAGTCAAAACAAACTGAATCAATATGTTTGAATTGTCCCTCAGTAATCTGCATGCGCTTGGAGAACTTATCACGTCTCTGCTTGGGTACAACAAGCTACGCAGCAGCTACTCTTTTAGCAGTGTCGTTCAACATAGGACTTTTCATAGTTACTTTGAGTTCTTCACATTTCATACAAATGTGAACTAGTGGTGGACCAAATGTTTTGAAATGTTTCCTGGAATATTTGGCATAGTACTTGTACGTAATGCGAGATTCTGATTTTCTTATTTGAAACAAGACGCACATAAAACATTTATCCATTATGGGTGAGGATCAACGCGACTGTAATGAATAAAATTTTCCGGAAATAACTGCAACCTACCGTGACTCTTATACAGAAAATGACTCCATGTGATCATGAATGAATTTTACACATGCCCGTGCCATAGCACGGTTCTTATTAGTAATTTCCCGCATGTCTTGCGGTATCTCATGAAGCGAGAATGACTAAGTCTCTTAACTGTCGCCAGTGTTATACCAAAAAGAGAAACGAAGTATTGAAGCACACTTCACGTCTTTCGGTGTTTACTGGCGTAAAAAAATCATAGGAAGATGCTTGGGAGCATTTCCTAGTATACTCATCCCCCGTGGTCGATGGTCTTCTATATACTGATTTCGCACGAAGAGCACCAATTAAAAATGCATCATCTTTTTTGTGTTAAACTCTTGGAAGCGCCGCATATGTCAGTAGCCGTTTTGTGTGCACTTTTCAAAATGAAAGAAACATTACTTTGTTTATTTTCAGACGAAATAAGCACAAGAAAATCGCAGCTCCAACAAGGAGAAGTGCAAAATAAACGAAAGTTGATAGGCGTGTTTTTACATCTGAAAGATGACAGCTATTCAAATTTCACGCCAGTAGCTTAGGATTGGTGCAAGTAAAGTCACTATGATGATGCAAGTGTGGTTTAAATACGTGCTGTGACGGTAGTTATCTTTGAGATTGGAGGTAGTGAGCCGTTTTCAGTCAAGAATACCTTAAGATGACGAAGGTTTTTTTTTTCCAACAGATCACTGAGTTTGAACGAGGTCATGGACTGGGGGTAAGAGAAGCTGGATGTTCCTATTGTGATACTACAGAAAGATTTGCAGGAATGTAGCCTCTCGGCAAGATTGTCAAATGGCTTTGAGCACTATGGGACTTAACATCTATGGTCATCAGTCCCCTAGAACTTAGAACTACTTAAACCTAACTAACCTAAGGACAGCACACAACATCCAGTCATCACGAGGCAGAGAAAATCCCTGACCCCGCCGGGAATCGAACCCGGGAACCCGGGCGTGGGAAGCGAGAACGCTACCGTACGACCGCGAGCTGCGGACTGGAAGGTATGTGTGTGTGTGAAATCCTATGGGACCCAACTGCTAAGGTCATCAGTCCCCAGGCTTACACACTACCTAACCTAAAGTATCCTAAGGACAAACACACACACCCATGCCCGAGGGAGGACTCGAACCTCCGTCGGGACCATCCGCTCACTGGAAGGAATGGTTGCAGACTACCGGGCTGCAGACGGCTACATGGCACTACCAAGAGGGAAGACCGTCGTTTCTGTCGTACGGCCGTGGTGCATTGTATTGCGTCTGCAGCTGCAATTCGAACAGCAGTAAGCACCGCAGTGACGCACCGAAATGTTACAAATCGGTCACCTCAAGGACAGCTCCGAACCAGACGCCCTGTAGTCCACTGACCCCAAACTACCGCTGTTTGCGACTTCAATTGTGTCAAGCGACAGCTTGTGGAAAGCGGGTTGGAGGTCTGTTGTGTTTTCTGATGAAAGCTGGTTCTGTCTCGGTGCCAATGATTGCCGTGTATTGGTTAGAAGGGGCCAGGTTAACCTCTGTCACCAACCTGCCTGCAGCCTAGACGCATTTGACGTACACGTGGAGTTAATGGTCTGGGGTCCTTTCTGGTATGACAGCAGGAGCACACTTCTGGTTACCCCACGCACCCTGACTGCAAATTTGTACATCAAGCTTGTAATTCGACCTGTTGTGCTGCCACACATGAACAGCATTCCTGGCGTGTTTTCCAACAGGATAATGCTCGGCCACACTACTGTTGCACCCAACATGCTCTACAGTCTGCCGACATGTTGCCCTGGCCTTCTCGACCGCCAGATCTGTCTCCAATCGAGCAGATATACAACATCATCGGACAACAACTCTACTATCATCCACAAACAGCATTAACCGTCTCTATATTTTAAGTTTCCTTTAATTTATGTCTATGGTCACAAACTTTTTGTTAACAGATTACTGGTTTCGTTCTATACTGACCATCATCAGATCTGTTTTATAAAACTTATCTGATGACGGTCATTATAGACCGTAACCAGTAATCAGTTAACAAAATGTTTGTGACCATAGACGTAAATTAAAGGAAACTTATTGTATATACGGGTCACTGTTTTATTCTCGACAATATCGCAGCTTGCGTCTCTGTATTGGCCGACATAGTGCAACAGGTATGGAACTCCATCCCACAAACTGACATCCGACACGTGTACAACACAACGCGAGCACGTTTGCAAGCTCAACATTCTAGCTGTCACACTGGTTAGTAATGTAACAGCACTTCACATTTGCAATGGCTTATCTCGCGGTTTCATAAGCCTGTGATCTTGCAGTGTTAATCAATTAAATATGTTACCTAGACAAATTTATTCTTGAAATTTCATTACTCTACATAAACTATTTTTTGAGATTTATGCCGGCCGGTGTGGCCGTGCGGTTAAAGGCGCTTCAGTCTGGAACCGCGTGACCGCTACGGTCGCAGGTTCGAATATTGCCTCGGGCATGGATGTGTGTGATGTCCTTAGGTTAGTTAGGTTTAATTAGTTCTAAGTTCTAGGCGACTGATGACCTCAGAAGTTAAGTCGCATAGTGCTCAGAGCCATTTGATTTGAGATTTATACTACTGCAATTTTCAGGGCTCGAGGGGAAGGAATCTCTATTAATAATACATCCAATGCCTCCCCATGACTTCCTGCCACTCCGTTTAAATCCAATTTACACGCTGCTCACACCTCCTCAAGATTTATTTTAAGCTCTTGAAGATTTCGTTGCTCCCATTCAGCGCCAGCAACCCGATCACTTCCAGAGTTCGACATTGGAATGCGAAGATGTCTAAAACGACCATTGTTACTTCATCATCTCTCAGTTAATACCGAGGTGTTAATGATCACTTAATTTCTAGATTTTAATTACAAATAAATTAAGCGACGAAACTGTAGCCAGCCTCTTCTGACCTGACGACTGTTCCCTGTGAGCTATGAGGTGGTTCAAACGCAAATTCGCGGCGAGGCGACCGGGCTGGAGGCGGCCGGCTCGTTAAAACGGGGAGTGGCGGGCGGAGTCCTCCTGAACGCAGATAGCTGCAGCCGCGGCGCGGACAGAGACGGATGGATGGGCCGGCCGAGACTGGGACCGCAGCCGGCGTTCGGGACACACGTCCGTGATTGCGGGGTCGCGGGTGCACGTTCCGATGGCCGATGCAGTGGAGTGTGCTCTGATATGAGCTGTTGTTAAGGTCTGCAGTCCTGAGACTGGTTTGATGCAGCTCTCCATGCTACTCTATCCTGTGCAAGCTTCTTCATCTCCCAGTACCTACTGCAACCTACATCCTTCTGAATCTGCTTAGTGTATTCATTTCTTGGTCGCCCTCTACGATTTTTACCCTCCACGCTGCCCTCCAGTACTAAATTGGTGATCCCTTGATGCCTCAGAGCATGTCCTACCAACCGATCCCTTCTTCTGGTCAAGTTGTGCCACAAACTTCTCTTCTCCCCAATCCTATTCAATACTTCCTCATTAGTTATGTGATCTAACCATCTAATCTTCAGCATTCTTCTGTAGCACCACATTTCGAAAGCTTCTATTCTCTTCTTGTCTAAACTATTTATCGTCCATGTTTCACTTCCATACATGGCTACACTCCATACAAATACTTTCAGAAACGACTTCCTGACACTTAAATCTATACTCGATGTTAACAAATTTCTCTTCTTCAGAAACGCTTTCCTTGCCATTGGTCTACATTTTATATCCTCTCTACTTCGACCATCATCAGTTATTTTGCTCTCCAAATAGCAAAACTCCTTCACTACATTAAGTGTCTCATTTCCTAATCTACTTCCCTCAGCATCACCCGACTTAATTCGACTACATTCCATTATCCTCGTTTTGCTTTTGTTGATGTTCATCTTATATACTCCTCTCAAAACACTGTCCATTCCATTCAACTGCTCTTCCAAGTCCTTTGCTGTCTCTGACGGAATTACAATGTCATCGGCGAACCTCAAAGTTTTTATTTCTTCTCCATGGATTTTAATACCTACTCCGAATTTTTCTTTTGTTTCCTGTACTGCTTGCTCAATATACAGACTGAATAACATCGGGGAGAGGCTACAACCCTGTCTTACTCCCTTCCCAACCACTGCTTCCCTTTCATGTCCCTCGACTCTTATAACTGCCATCTGGTTTCTGTACAAATTGTAAATAGCCTTTCGCTCCCTGTATTTTACCCCTGCCACCTTTAGAATTTGAAAGAGCTGCAAAATGGAAATCTCATTCTGGAAACATCCCCCAGGCTGTGGCAAAGCCATGTCTCCGCTATATCCTTTCTTTCAGGAGTGCTAGTTCTGCAAGGTTCGCAGGAGAGCTTCTGTAAAGTTTGGAAGGTAGAAGACGAGATACTGGCAGAAGTAAAGCTGTGAGGACGGGGCGTGAGTCGTGCTTGGGTAGCTCAGATGGTAGAGCACTTGCCCGCGAAAGGCAAAGGTCCCGACTTCGAGTCTCGGTCCGGCACACAGTTTTAATCTGCCAGGAAGTTTCAGGATACAGCCATCCAGAGCGATTATCACCAACTCTGCTGTGCGCCAAGAACCTGTACTCAATACGAACTTGATCGAATCTGATTGCTCTACCGACCAGGTTTTCGTTGAATGCTGTCCAGTAACATAAGCCAAAGATAACGTTGCTTCCGTGATAGTACACCCGCATATAACTCATCTCAAGCTCGAGGAGGGAAAGTAGCTACCAAACTACAATCTATGTGTGCGATGAACGGACTTCTCTCTGTGTTTATTCAATTATCCTATCGTATTATACCCCAGTCTAGTTTTCATCGGCCGTTTGCACCGTGGTATCCTAGTTGTGCACGCTACTACCACGGAGATGAATGATTTTATTGTCTAGTGCGATTATGTATCACGGTGCGAAATAACTATTACCCTCGGAGGTCGTCGAAACAATAAAGAAGAACCTATTACTTTGAATATTAAATGAGCATGTTTCGCCCATATTGTATTATATGGAAGTGAGAGACATGAACTGCCAATTACGCCCAAGTTTTGCACTGTATTTCGATACAACTTTGTGTGAGTGCCGGGGCGCCGGGCACGGTTGTTATCTCCAAAAAGCAGCGAGGTCATCGCAGCAGCCACTACGACACTGTTGTAAAACGTAACTGAATCCTGAAATGGCCGGACGTAAAAAAAACCAGCTGTAAAACTTTTTCGGGCATGATTTACGCCGTCCCTCGTTTAACGTCCTGACATTTCAAGGCAGCCCTAACACTCCACCTTTTATAGCGGACTCTGCTCGACGACGTGGCTTCTTTCGAGAGTCGTCAAGAAAAATTCCGCAGGTCCAGCGCTTCAAACTTTTACTCGTCGCCCTCTCGATTGCAGATTTATAAACCTTGCATCCAACCTCTTGGAGTTCGCTTAATGATTCTAAACAGAGCAATTCCGTTGCAGTTTAGGACGTGCCATTTTGCGCCGCCCGCTTCTACCCTGGGATTACCCGCCTCTTAAAGCAGACTTTACGTTCGCCCGTTTCACACGCGCATGTTTTGTAGCAAGGTGAGGCGACATTAATGAGGGCCTAAGTTACACGTACACTCAGTGCTCTAGTGGACCAAATAAAATTGAATATAACTATCTGAAACCTTCGTAAATTCTTTTATGTGTTTCACGGGCAGAAAAAAGGGACAAGAGATGGCATTTGTTTTTGTGTAGACGTACATAAAAGTCCGACCTGAACGAGTTATCCTTCAGACCAAACGTAATCCTCCACCACGTTACCGGCGATTTTTGCTGTTCTTATATACATTTATTACGGACTCTCGAATCTCGCGTAGTGCTACAATTTACCAGCGTACTTGTCCAGCCTTCTATCCTTGTGACTATTGTTGCTGAAACATCTGACCGTTTCTTCAAATATGCGAATAAAACTATTTCTATATTCTCCTGTATAAATCTGTGAGGGAAAAGATGGCAAATTGCCTCTTTTATGAATTACTCGATGCCAAGAGCATTGGACCCGTGAACTGACAGATCGCACCCACCGTCAACAAAAAAATGGCTCTGAGCACTATGGGACTTAACATCTTAGGTCATCAGTCCCCTAGAACTTAGAACTACGTAAACCTAACTAACCTAAGGACATTACGCACATCCATGGCCGAGGCAGAATTCGAACCTGCGACCATAGCGGTCACGCGGTTCCGGACTGCAGCGCCTAGAACTGCACGGCCACCACGGCCGGCCACCGTCAACAACTTAGCATCCAAGCATCCAAACAAGCATAAGATTGCATGTTTTAGATCCACACTGAATCGCCTATATAAAATTCCACTTGAACTAGTCGAATGACAAAAATAATTTAATAACATTGAATCCAGTGCTCCAAACAATGGATATGGCCCTTTCATAATAGATACTATCGCAAAAAATCAACACAACAATGTTTCACACCAGACATACATGCATTTCACACCAAAGTTTTTACAAAGCTGCAGAGAAAGTCCTGCGCCTCCTTCCTCAAGGAGAAAATCCTATAAAATAAGCAACTTATTCCATGAAGTCTCGGGATTGCAGCCGTGTAACGTCGACTTCTTTTCACGATATTTCGACTTACAACCATTCAGCCGTCTTTAGGTGAGTGTTGTGCAGTGCAAAATACTCACCTGAAGGTGACTGAATGATTTCAGCTGAAATATTGTGACAAGAAGTCTACGTTATCCAGCTGCAAATCTGAGACCTCATGGAACACTCTTTACGCCTGGAAAGCTTCAAGAATCACAATAATCAATCTGCTTACCAATACAAACATAAAGATAAGCTTTCACACAAACAACAAACTTCAGCCGGCCGGAGTGGTCGAGCGGTTCTGGGCGCTACAGTCTGGAACCGCGCGACCGCTACGGTCGCAGGTTCGAATCCTGCATCGGGCATGGATGTGTGTGATGTCCTTAGGTTTGTTAGGTTTAAGTAGTTCTAAGTTCTAGGGGACTGATGACCTCTGAAGTTAAGTCCTATAATGCTCAGAGCCATTTGAACCATTTGAACAAAGTTCAGCAGCTTACCAATCATAATTTAAGGAATAACAATCCCCATACAAAAGATCTGGCATATTGTTTCAATTGCCAAACTTGCAACCCCTCCCCCTACTGTACACAAATCTTCGATACTAGGTTGAAAGAACATATAAATGTCGTACGTTTCAACGACATATTAGAAACCACGTTTGCATGGGACACAATTCTCAACATACATGGAGTAAAAAGCGTCGAGGACCACATCCACAATTTGCACCCTACTGAGAAGGGTAGCCTTATGAATCCACTCGAAGAGATGAAAATACACGTACACAAAAGCGAATCAACACATCGCCTTCTCAGTTAACAGACTGAGTTAGCCGGACTGATGACTTCGCTGTTTGGTCCCTTTCACCAAGTCAATCAACCAACTAACCAACTCAGTTAGCCAGTGCAGCCTTTTCACAAAATCTCATTCACCTACTTACCAGTTGGAAATATGAACGCTACTCCAACAACAACTTGCAGAAAGTAACCCAACATTAAATACTACACTAAAACATAACAGACTGCGTAATCACTCATTAATACAATAGTTAATTTATACTTTCAACTATCTGTCACATTTTAATATAACACTAACTGTCGGAATATTTATTTATGTACAACAGTTTCTCACCATTTACTTTATTACCTTTGTATATCACAATATTTAAATAACATCTACATCTATACATAAAACTGCTCCGGTCGCAGGTTCGAATCCTGCCTCGGGCATGGATGTGTGTGAAGTCCTTAGGTTAGTTAGGTTTAAGTAGTTCTAAGTTCTAGGGGACTGATGACCTCAGAAGTTAAGTCCCATAGTCCTCAGAGCCATTTTTTATACATAAAACTGTATCTATTAAATATAATTTTACAATAAACTATTTTCTTTATTTGTTTACTTTGCTTGTAGCCAATGCTCATTCAACGTAAATTGCTTGTAATGAAATGTTTATACACTGTAAATATGCTGCTGTTACATAAATGATGCCCTTGTCGTAACACCTCTGAGAGAGAAATCCTTCGGTATTCTTTCAATTGAGATATCGCCATCTTTGTATAAAGTCTACCATGTGCCAAAAACAATTTGGCATGTGTGTGTGTGCGTGTGTGTGTGTGTGTGTGTGTGTGTGTGTATGTGTGTGTGTGTGTGTGTGTGTGTGATGGTATGTATTATGTGCAGTTTTATACGGTGTCTCAAACATTTTGGGTCAAATTGAAACAGGTGACAGTGGGTCCACAATGTATTATTTTGAGACAGGGAACCAATGGTTGGAAATCCATATTTATTGTCTTATGGGCATACACGTCGCACACCACGTAACAAGAACTTAGCTCATAGTATCTGTTCAGAGCGACGGCCACCAGTCTCATTGCATGAATCGCCACGGCACGCGCAGTTCTGCCGCACTCTCGCAAAGATACCAAGTGTCTATTGTAGTCTGGAACAAGCAGCTGGTGATAAACAGCGTACACCCCTGACCAACAAACAGACATACTGTAACAACTTCAAAACACGAATATTATGAGACGAACGCATGAGTTGCAATGGCGCATTAGCCTGTGCCGCACGCACACCACTATCCCTGGGTCAGTAGTCCACTGTATCCGACAGCTTGTGATGTATCCATGGTGTATACACTGCTACACTGCACGACGCATAGTCAGAGATGGAACGTTGCTAGTCGCCAGTGTTGGCAGACATGCAATTGATGTACGATGTTCCATAATATAGTGCCCGTGAAGTAGAACAACTGTACAAAGAACGCTTTCCCAGTAGGCGTCATCCTAATCGGAAGAAGCTTATGTCCATGGATACTATCTTAAGAGAGACAGGGTCGTTATTGCTACAGAGGCATGCCTGAACACACACAGGCTTCGAGTGTACGATGTTGGATCGTTTGGTGGACTACCCAGAAATAAGCACCCGTCAACTTGCCCGGGAAACGATCGCTTCGAAGGATCCAATATGGAAAGTACTCGTGGAACGGGTATTACATCACTACCATAAAGAATTGTTGCGAACACTGGGACCAAAGGATTTTGAGCAAAGCGTTCACTTCTGTCACTGGATGATCCAACGCAGTGCTGTAGTACCTAACTCTATACGTTTTGCATTGTTCAAGGATGAGGCCTCATTCACCTGTGGTGGTGTTTTCAACGGCCACAGCAGCCGTGTCTGGAGTGAGGACAATCCGCAGGCTACCCACGTCGGTGGCCACCAGCAACGATTCACTGTCAACGTATGGGCGAGCATTGTCCAAGATTACTTAATAGGACTTTATTTGTTGCTTCCCCGTTTGACTGGTCGATTTTACCTGGTGTTCCTGTAAGATGTGCTGCCACAATTCTTGGCGGATGTGCCCCTTGTTGTCACCGAAAGGACGTGCTGTCAACACGACACTGCACAGCCCAATTTGATGTTAATGTCTGCGACCACCTGAACAACACGTAGCCTCATCGTTAGATTGAAAGAGGAGGTCGTGTCCCATAGCCAGAGCGATCGCCAAATCTCGCATCTCTAGACTTTTTCCTGACGCTGGTGTACGAAACCCCCATAGAAACGGCTGAAGACCTGCTTGCTAGGGTCCAAGCTGCCTATATTTGGTACAACACACACCAGAAATCTTTGAGAGAGTGCAGCAGAACTTAAGACGCGGATGTCACCTGAGCTACGTTATTGCTATGCTGTGTGCACTGTGTATGACCATAGCAGAATAAATATGCATTTCCAACCATTGGTTCCCTATCACAATTATAATCGGTTGAGGACCTGCTATCACCTTTTTCAGTTTGACCCGAAAGGTTAGAGACACCCTGTATGTAAATAAACATGTTTTATAAATTTTTACCTTTTTGTAAACACAAGGATCTACAGTCAAAATCAATACGCAAGAATTTCGGCATAAATGAATCCTAAAACAGTTCTACCTTACAGATTTGCTTGCATCTTTTTCATTCCTTATTAGGTACAGTTACACTGAAATAGACTATTCCTCACGTAGCTTTTTACTGTAGGACGCCACAACCACCAGGGATTCTCGCCACAAGGAGCAAAACGACCGACAACTACCGTAAACTACAGCAAATGTACACTAAACGTGAACCACCGTCTGAAGATAAACTAGTCGACTCGAAACCGGTAAGGGCGCTATTGGTGTAAGTAAACAGCTTTATTAACAGTAGCTAGTTGCTATTCTCTTCTTTCCAAGAATCAGTTTGAATTTTTCATTACATTGACATAGCAGAACACTTAACATGACTGATTGATTTTACTAATTTTTCTGCATTATCTTTGCATTTTAAGTTTACTTCCTTTCTTTCCTGACCCTTGGACCGCTTGTTCTCGGAGGTCGTTCTACAGAGGTGGCATAAGAAAAAGTATTAGGTTGAGCTTTACATTGCATTTCTTGAAAATTACGTTTTTTTAAGTTTATGTCCCTTTTCCTTAGAATCTATGAAGGAAATTTTCTGTTCTTATTTCTATGAACCAAATAAATGTTGCCTCAAGAGTAAATTATGAAATTCTGAGATATGTTGAGATATGGGCCAAAGCACTTGGAATTTTGGATGAATTTTTAATTACACTTACAAAATCATAATTAAAAGTTATTAAAATTTTCCTGCTCGGTGTATTTAAAAAATCTCATGAAAGAAGCTCACTCTATGCAAAATGATTAAATAGCGAAAATTTTGTACAAATCTCTACATATATACGATTTTTAGAAACAAAATTGTTTAATTCCATAAAAACGCTAAATACAGGGTTATTACAAATGACTGAAGCGATTTCACAGCTCTACAATAACTTTATTATTTGAGATATTTTCACAATGCTTTGCACACACATACAAAAACTCAAGAAGTTTTTTTAGGCATTCACAAATGTTCGATATGTGCCCCTTTAGTGATTCGGCAGACATCAAGCCGATAATCAAGTTCTCCCACACTCGGCGCAGCATGTCCCCATCAATGAGTTCGAAAGCATCGTTGATGCGAGCTCGCAGTTCTGGCACGTTTCTTGGTAGAGGAGCTTTAAACACTGAATCTTTCACATAACCCCACAGAAAGAAATCGCTTGGGGTTAAGTCGGGAGAGCGTGGAGGCCATGACATGAATTGCTGATCATGATCTCCACCACGACCGATCCATCGGTTTTCCAATCTCCTGTTTAAGAAATGCCGAACATCATGATGGAAGTGCGGTGGAGCACCATCCTGTTGAAAGATGAAGTCGGCGCTGTTGGTCTCCAGTTGTGGCATGAGCCAATTTTCCAGCATCTCCAGATACACGTGACCTATAAAGTTTTTTTCGCAGAAGAAAAAGGGGCCGTAAACTTTAAACCTTGAGATTGCACAAAACACGTTAACTTTTGGTGAATTGCGAATTTGCTGCACGAATGCGTGAGGATTCTCTACCGCCCATATTCGCACATTGTGTCTGTTCACTTCACCATTAATAAAAAATGTTGCTTCATCACTGAAAACAGGTTTCGCACTGAACGCATCCTCTTCCATGAGCTGTTGCAACCGCGCCGAAAATTCAAAGCGTTTGACTTTGTCATCGGGTGTCAGGGCTTGTAGCAATTGTAAACGGTAAGGCTTCTGCTTTAGCCTTTTCCGTAAGATTTAGCTCCCTGCTTGCTTTATTGGTCGACTTCCGCGGGCTACACGTGAAACTTGCCCGCACGCGTTCAACCGTTTCTTCGCTCACTGCAGGCCGACCCGTTGATTTCCCCTTACAGATGCATCCAGAAGCTTTAAACTGCCCATACCATCGTCGAATGGAGTTAACAGTTGGTGGATCTTTGTTGAACTTCGTCCTGAAGTGTCGTTGCACTGTTATGACCGACTGATGTGAGTGCATTTCAAGCACGACATACGCTTTCTCGGCTCCTGTCGCCATTTTGTCTCACTGCGCTCTCGAGCGTTCTGGCGGCAGAAACCTGAAGTGCGGCTTCAGCCAAACAAAACTTTATGAGTTTTTCTACGTATGTGTAGTGTGTCGTGACCATATGTCAATGAATGGAGCTACAGTGAATTTATGAAATCGCATCAATCATTTGTAATAGCCCTGTATATATAATCCGAGGGACTTATTAGTAAACGTGTTAATCACTCCACTTGCCTATCCTCTTAAGAGTAAACAACGAATCGCCAAGTGCTGCAGTTCTCAACAATACAGGCACCTCTGCAACGGCCGACACCGTTGCTGAGCAACAGTCTGAGAAGAGGTGATTGGCGACCAACACGAATGAGTTCGCCCCTAATGAGCAAAGCAGAGAGCCTTGAAATGCAGTAACAGCACGGGCAGTTACAGCAGTCAAAAGGTAAGCCATCAATAAATATCCGAGCTCTACCAATTCCTGGTAATAAAAACACAGGCATCAAACAGATTGCCCATTTCTGCGGAGGCACAAAATAAATTATTGCAAGCATTTATATGTAATACATATCAAGATTTAGTACACGACAGTTTTATTCAGAGTAGCAAGATTTAGCAGTCCCGTTATCCAAACTGTTTATCACAGATTGTTTGAAGCAATTTATATGGTAGAATGCAGAATTTTATAAATCTTACAGTTGTAGGATAAGCGGTCAGTGGGATGGCGTCTTGAAACATACGTTCTCCACGCACATACAATACAACACAATTTTACTAGAAATTCAAATTCATTACAGACAGATTTTATGCATTTTGCTGATTTTTGTCACAAACCTAATTTACTTTTAAATCAGAGACGTATTAAAACATTCCGCTGTTAACGGAATGAAATACGATTTGAAACTGTTGATTCTACTGAAAATAATTATACTGATCAACCAGAACATTATGACCACCGATGTACTAGCGATATAAAACCGTCCAGGCGATAGCAGCGTTACCTGGCTGGGGATGACTGCTAGTCAGACAAACCCACGGTGCATGTAGCACCAGTGAGCGTGGTGCCCGTGTGTGGAATGGAGAAGGTGCGCCATCTATCTGAGTTCGACCGGGGGCAGAGTGAGATGGCCCAGAGGCTCGACACGAGCATTTCGCAAACTGCACGACTAGTTGGGCATCCGAGGAATGCTGTGGTGAGTATCTCCAACACGTGGCGGAACCAAGGTGAAACCACGTCCACAAGTCGTGGTGCTGGGCGATCACGCCTCATTACAGATGTCGGACGTTCTTGGCTGGGAACACTGGTAAAACAAGACAGGCGGCGAACTGTAGCGGGCCGTCCTTTGTGACCGAGCGGTTCTTCTAGGCGCTTCAGTCCGGAACCGCGAGACGGTCGCAGGTTCGAATTTTGCCTAGGGCACGGATGTGTGTGATGTCCTTAGGTTAGTTAGGTTTTAATAGTTCTAAGTTCTAGGGGACTAATGACCTCAGATGTTAAGTCCCATAGTGCTCAGAGCCATTTCTGAACTGTGGTGGAACTAACTTCAGACATCAGTGCTGGGCAAAGTAAAAGTGTTTCTGAACACACAGTCCATCGAACACTCCTAACGATTGACCTCCGCAGCTGATGACCCATACGTGTTACTATGATAACACGACGACATCGACAACTACAGCTGAAAATATGGACGTGATCGTCGGCACTGGACATGGGGTTAGTGGCAGAGCGTTGCATGGTCTGATAAATCCCGATATCTCCTCCATCATGCCGATGGGAGGACACGAATCCGTCGTCCTCCAGGAAAATAGCTCCTTGACACCTTTACTGCGGGCCGGAGACAAGCTGGCTGTTGCTCCATTATGTTCTGGGGAATATTCACGTGGGCATCCCTGAGTATAGCGGAGCTCGTAGAAGGCACCGTGACAGCCAACGAGATCGTACATGCAACCATGCAGACTGTGGTGTCACCGCCAGACACCACACTTGCTAGGTGGTAGCCTTTAAATCGGCCGCGGTCCGTTAGTATACGTCGGACCCGCGTGTCGCCACTATCAGTGATTGCAGACCGAGCGCCGCCACACGGCAGGTCTAGAGAGACTTCCTAGCACTCGCCCCAGTTGTACAGCCGACTTTGCTAGCGATGGTTCACTGACAAAATACGCTCTCATTTGCCGAGACGATAGTTAGCATAGCCTTCAGCTACGTCATTTGCTACGACCTAGCAAGGCGCCATTATTCAGTTACTATTGATATTGTAAAGAATGTACAGACAAGAGCTACGTTCAACATTAATGGATCAAAGTTAAGTATTCCACCAAGTACCACCTTTTTTCTGAAGTCTGAATTCCTTGTGCTGTTCCAGACGTCACGCCAGCCTGCGTGAGCTTAAACGCGTGCCTTTCGGCTTCCTTTCAATTTAGTGGGTTGGTCTCCTGCCAATCCACAACACAGACCACGTACACCCCTTCATAACGATCATGTTTTCCGATGGCAGTGACATTTTTCAAGAAGACAATGCACCATGTCACAAGTACAGGAGTGTGATGGAGTAGCTCGAGAACATAGTGGCGAGTTACAATTGACGTGCTCGCCCCCCAACTCGCCAGTTCCTAACATCGCCGAATACATCTGGAATGGAGGAGGAGGAGGAGGAGATTAGTGTTTAACGTCCCATCGACAACGAGGTCATTAGAGACGGAGCACAAGCTCGGGTTAGGGAAGGATGGGGAAGGAAATCGGCCGTGCCCTTTCGAAGGAACCATCCCGGCATTTGCCTGAAGTGATATAGGGAAATCACGGAAAACCTAAATCAGGATGGCCGGACGCGGGATTGAACTGTCGTCCTTCCGAATGCGAGTCCAGTGTGCTAACCACTGCGCCACCTCGCTCGGTCATCTGGAATGTGATTGAACGTGGCGTCAGAGCACATTGCTTGGCCGCCCCAGCCCCCACCCCCCTTCCTCGGAATTTACGGCGAATAGGTGACTTGTGTGTGCAGATGTGATGCCAGCTCCCTCCAGCAACATACAAGGGCCTCATTGCTTCCATGCCACGACGCGTCACCGCTGTTTCCCGTGCAAAAGGAGGACATATCGGCTATTAGGTAGGTGGTCATAATGTACTGGCTGATCAGTCTTCATCGTCTTTTGTGGTTCGTATCTTCAATCTCATTTCATGACCATATTTTCTAGCAGCAGACATTGTAGTCATTGCAGCTACTGCTTGAATATATCATTTTGAAGATAAGACCGCTTCAGATGTAAGTCCTCCATTTATAAGCACGAGCGTTATCGCAGCATTTTAGCTGTATCATCAGGTGCAGTAAAATCATGTTCGGATCCAGAAAAGAGGATGAGATGACCCAGCATTCATAGTCAGCAATTTATAACTAGTGAGTGGATGTCAAACACAGGGCTATTCAAAAAGAAAGAACGGATGTCGCAGACTTTTCAAGAATGTTTGGCATAAGTGGAATAAAGATGCGGTCTTGTACGTTGCCCATAGATAGAAGGTGGGAGGTCTGGACACGTGAGAAGCCACCGGCGGTGAAGTTCATCTTCTGCTCAATCTCTTCCAGTCCAACGTGCTCGAATGGTGTCATTCAGGTAACGTCGGACGTTCTTAGATAAACTGAGTCACCGTTTTCATATTTGTCGTGTAACGCATGGTGCTCACATTGAATTCATAAGAATTTGAGCTTTTCTCTTCCCAGAAACGTTGGAATTCTGTTTCTATCTTTCGTAGTTTGGAAGGAATAAATGTTTGAAGTCTTTTCCTACTTTTTGAATAAACATGTATTTGACATCCGCTTATTAGCAAAAAATAGCTGACTATGAACGCTGGGTTAGACAATTCTCTTTTCTCGATCCGAACATGATTTTATTGCACCTGATGATGCAGCTAAAATGCTGCGATAACGCTCGTGTTTGGAAATAAAAGACTTGCAGCTGAAGCGGTCTTGTCTTCAGAATCACATTTTTTGGGCTTATCGTGTCTCTGGTGCTAGATAGGTGGAGTTCGCTGCCAATTTGCAGATCATGCGATACTGTGTTTAATAGGAGAGACACTTTGAGTGTCAAGGTATCGTTCCTACATGCTCCGTTAAAACCTGTGTACCCTCGGATCCTTCACATCAAGGGCTTGACAACCAGCAATGCATCGCTGGCAATTTCAGCTGCAACATCACCTGCCATCGGTCGCTCTCATCGATCCCGTCACATATGAGTGATTTGCCAAGTAGTTTCAACCAGTATCTGTAATGACGCTATGCCAGGACGTTGTGTCATACTTAACAGTAGTGGCACTTATTCTGGTACGTCAACTGATACTAGGGAAATAAGGTAGTAACTTGGCTGATAGATGAGTAATTTTTCCAATTCACATCTTCATTTTAATTTGTCGTTATTCTTTTTTTCTTTCTTTACTTCGAGTTTAGAAGACACTATCGCGGGTGCCCTACCCTATAGTCCGATTAAAAGTACTTGATAGTTGACAGTTCACGCGTTGGAGCTGGTTTCCTCCAATCAGAGTGCACGTCGTCACGCAAGAGCCGTTCGTCGTTGCCAAACTGCCACAACAGCTGGTCAGTTCACATAAAAATAACACACACACACACACACATACACACACACACACACACACACACACACACAAAACGATGCTATTGAAATACACAGATTTCACACACTTCACTGACCAAACACTACTGGATACTTCCGCATAAGATGCGATTTAGCATCACATATACAGTTACCATAATCACACAGATCGGCTTGCATCAGGTACGCTTCGCACGATATTGCGGCAAGCACAATTTTTGAAGGCTGCAATCATCGTTACGACTGGAGCACCACAGTCATGATCATTCCTACGTAACTTTGAGTAATGGCGTGGTGCAATGGATAGCGTAAAAATCTGAATTATAGACGTTGTAGGTTCGATTCTGATCAAATTTAGTGAATTTTTTATTTCTGAATCTAATCAAAAGAATTTGATTATTATTTTTATTCAGTTAAGTGCTTTTTTAATTTCTGATTCTTTGCCGAATAATTTTCTTATTCGTATTGACTTTTTTATTTGCTGTTGTTTTTCTTCCCGTCATTCTTTCTTCGTTTGAAATCTGCCTTTGTCACCTATAATCCGCAACCAAGTGTCAACAAGGATTGATTATTAGTTGGTAACGTGGCAGCACGCGTTGCTAGTGTGAGGATAGTTTAAGGTAACCAATGACAGCGAGAAATCACAGCTTATGTAAATTGGCGGCGGGAGGAGGGGGGAGAGAAAGGAAGGCAAAGGGGAAAAACTATTGATCTCATCTGCATCGGGACTTTATGCGGAAACAGTGGCGATGAATGAAAATGTGTGCTGGATCGGGATTCAAACTTGGGATCTTCTGCATAGTACGCAGGTGCGTTAACCACTGTGTCATCGGGCAGAGCGTTTATCGCAACTGCACAGACTATCTCGGCACACATCCCGGCTGACTCACACCACTTACAGCCATCTATCAGCGTTCGCCGTCCACGTCCTCCACGCTCGTCACTTTGAGATTCCCGCAGGTGGTCGAACATAATTGTGCGTCCGCACTGAAGGTGGCGGATTCATTGCCCATCAAGGTGAATCACTTGTTTGAGTGCATGGTGTCTGTTCTTTCAGACATGGCACCAGGCACTTACATAAGTTACAGTTTGCTTTTAGCACTGAAACTGAATTTCTACGTGATTACTCTGCTATTCACAATAAACTGCCTGGCAGAGGGTTCAATGAACCACCTTCAAGCTGTCTCTCTACCGTTCCACTCTCGAACGGCACGCGGGAAAAACGAGCACTTAAATTTTTCTGTGCGTGCCCTGATTTCTCTTCTTTTATCATGATGATCATTTCTCCCTATGTAGGTGGGTGCCAACATAATGTTTTCGCAATCGGAGGAGAAAACTGGTGATTGATATTTCATGAGAAGATCCCGTCACAACGAAAAACTCCTTTGTTTTAATGATTGCCACTCCAATTCACGTATCATGTCTGTGACACTATCTCCTCTATTTTGCGAAAATACAAAACGAGCTGCCCTTCTTTGTACTTTTTCAATGTCATTCGTCAGTCCCATCTGATGCGGATCCCATACCGCACAACAATACTCCAGAATAGGGCGGACAAGCGTGGTGTCAGCAGTCTCTTTAGTAGACCTGTTGCACCTTTAAGAGTTCTGCCAATGAATCGCAGTCTTTGGTTGGCTCTACCCACAACATTATCTATGTGATCGTTCCAATTTAGGGTATTTATAATTGTAATCCCTAAGTATTGCGTTGAATTTACAGCCTTCAGATTTGTGTGACTTATCGCGTAATCGAAATTTAGCTGATTCTTTTTTAGTACTCATGTGAATAACTTCACATTTTCCTTATTCAGGGTCAATTGCCACTTTACGCACCATACAGATATCTTATCTAAATCATTCTGCAAGTCGTTTTGATCATCTGATTAGTTTACAAGACGGTAAATGACAGAATCATCTACAAACGATCTAAGACGGCTACTCAGATTGTCTCCTATGTCGTTAATATAGATCAGGAACAATACAGGGCCTATAACACTTTCTTGGGGAACGCCGGATATTACTTCTGTTTTACTCGATGACTTTCCGTCTATTACTACGAACTGTGACCTTTCTGACAGGAAATCACGAATCCAGTCGCACAACTGAGGCGATACTCCGTAGGCGCGCAGTTTGGTTAGAAGACGCTTGTGAGGAACGGTGTCGCGATTTTATTTCTGTGCAAGACCGCTGACCGCCGTTTCTTCGGATATGTTGCACATCATGAAGCTGTGGTTAGGTTAGGACAGGAGTTTAAATTCAGAGCAACAAAACGCGGCTCCTGTCGCTGTTCAGTCATTGGTCACATAAAATCAGCTGTCGACAAAGTATCTCGCATACCTTGCGGCGGCTGCTTCCAATATTCCTCCACGTTACACATTGACAGCATTAAGTGACCCGCTGTGTTACTGCGTCATCTATAACGAGCGGTAGGCAGCACATGACGCGGCAACACTGTAGTGGAAAATGACAAACGTCAGCTATCAAATAATTTTAATTGGACTGTAATCAAGCCTCTGTCAGCCACCAGCAAACGGCCTTCAGACATGAACTTTATGAGTAGTCCTACGTACGGCTGGTATCGAAACAGTTTGAAAGTAGTAGCACAAATGAGAACACTGCCCAGTGCGAATCAGCTGTGCTGACACGAACGGGATAGATGCCTCGACGGGCACTCAGCTGCTCATTTTGTTATCTACTAGCTGAGGATGTGTTAGGTGAAGATCAGTTTGGCTTTAGGAAAGATAAAGGCACCAGTGAGGCAATTCTGACATTGCAGTTGATAATGGAAGCAAGACTAAAGAAAAATCAAGACACGTTCATAGGATTTGTAGACGTGAAAAAAGCGTTAGACAATGTAAAATAGTGCAAGATGTTAGAAATTCTGAGAAAAATAGGGGTACGCTATAGGGACAGACGGATAATAAACAATATGTATAAGAGCCAAGACGGAACACTAGGAGTGGAAGACCAAGAACGAAGTGCTCAGATTAGAAATGGTGTAGGACAGGGATGTAGTCTTTCGCCCCTACTGTTCAACCTGTACATCAAAGAAGCCATGACAGAAATAAAAGAAAAGTTCAAGAGCGCGATTAAAAATCAAGGTGAAATGATATCAATGATAAGATTCGCTGATGCCATGCTATCTTCAGCGAATGTGAAGAAGAACTGCGTGTTCTGTTAGGTGGAATGAACAGTCTAATGAATACAGAATATGGATTAATAGTAAATGGAAGGAAGTCGAAAATAATGAGAACTAGTAGAAATGACCCCCCTCCCCCCCCACGAACCATGGACCTTGCCGTTGGTGGGGAGGCTTGCGTGCCTCAGCGATACAGATAGCCGTACCGTAGGTGCAACCACAACGGAGGGGTATCTGTTGAGAGGCCAGACAAACGTGTGGTTCCTGAAGGGGGGCAGCAGCCTTTTCAGTAGTTGCAAGGGCAACAATCTGGATGATTGACTGATCTGCCCTTGTAACAATAACCAAAACGGCCTTGCTGTGCTGGTACTGCGAACGGCTGAAAGCAAGGGGAAACTACAGCCGTAATTTTTCCCGAGGGCATGCAGCTTTACTGTATGATTAAATGATGATGGCGTCCTCTTGGGTAAAATATTCCGGAGGTAAAATAGTCCCCCATTCGGATCTCCGGGCGGGGACTACTCAAGAGGATGTCGTTATCAGGAGAAAGAAAACTGGCGTTCTACGGATCGGAGCGTGGAATGTCAGATCCCTTAATCGGGCAGGTAGGTTAGAAAATTTAAAAAGGGAAATGGATAGGTTGAAGTTAGATATAGTGGGAATTAGTGAAGTTCGGTGGCAGGAGGAACAAGACTTCTGGTCAGGTGACTACAGGGTTATAAACACAAAATCAAATAGGGGTAATGCAGGAGTAGGTTTAATAACGAATAGGAAAATAGGAATGCGGGTAAGCTACTACAAACAGCATAGTGAACGCATTATTGTGGCCAAGATAGACACGAAGCCCACACCTACTACAGTAGTACAAGTTTATATGCCAACTAGCTCTGCAGATGACGAAGAAATTGAAGAAATGTATGATGAAATAAAAGAAATTATTCAGATTGTGAAGGGAGACGAAAATTTAATAGTCATGGGTGACTGGAATTCGAGCGTAGGAAAAGGGAGAGAAGGAAACATAGTAGGTGAATATGGATTGGGGCTAAGAAATGAAAGAGGAAGCCGCCTGGTAGAATTTTGCACAGAGCACAACATAATCATAGCTAACACTTGGTTTAAGAATCATGAAAGAAGGTTGTATACATGGAAGAACCCTGGAGATACTAAAAGGTATCAGATAGTTTGATGCTGCTGTATACTGGGGAGTTACGCTTTTTAAAGAATCGAATTTTTATATGTTATCTCGAAAGAAGCGGTGGTAATGAAACGGGAGGTGACACTGAAGAATAACTCAGGGACACCTATGAACCAAGCAAATTTATTAGGCATATAATTTATTATTTTTATTGTAATATTCTAGGAGGAAGATTACCAATAAGGATGGGGGTATGGATGAGAAGCGGTGACGTAAATGCGTTAGTATTTATTTCGTGTATTTACTTGAATAATTTTAAAAGTATGAAGAGTAATTTGTCTCTTATTTTTGCTGTTCGTTGTGTTAACCACATCGCAAGAATGAGCACTACAGAGAGACAATAAATTTTTCAACGTGTTCTGGGGCCTAACGTCAAGCCACACAGCAGAATACCATAGATAAAATTATCTGGAGTTGAATGGTGGAAAACAGCAGGGAATCGGACATACATGTGTGCAGTATATGTCGCATAAACATATTTACAACATCTCCTCCTAAACTTCTGGATCGATTTTAACCAGACTTAGTACATATATAACTTACATCTGGAAAGAAACAGTGATGGCGTAAAACATATCAATCTTCTACTGATGTGGGAGGGTGATAAATGGGTGATGGACAGCCAGAGAGGGGGGAGGTGATGGACAGAGAGAAGGGAGGCAGTCAAATAGGTGGACAGATAGAAGGGGGAGTAAGAGATGGGCAGAGGGAAGCTGGAGGAGAAGATGGACAGAGGTAGGGGAGAAGGGCAGATAGGAGTGGGGGCAGGAGATGGACAGAGGGAGGGGGAGGCGCAGATGTGCAGACAGAAGGAGGAGCAGGTGATGGACAGAGGGTGGAGGGAGGAAGAGATGGACAGATAGAAGGGGGAGCAGGAGATGGACAGATAGAAAGGGGAGCAGAAGATGGACAGAGGTAGGAGAGAAGGGCAGATAGGAGTGGGGGCAGGAGATGGACAGAGGGAGGGGGAGGGGATGATGGACAGGTAGAAGAGGGAGCAGAAGATGGACAGAGGTAGGGGAGAGGGGCAGATAGGAGTGGGGCAGGAGATGGACAGAGGGAGGGGGAGGATATGATGGACAGACAGAAGGGGGAGCAGAAGATGGACAGAGGTAGGGGAGAAGAGCAGATAGGAGTGGGGGCAGGAGATGGACAGAGAGAGGGGGAGGAGATGATGGACAGAAAGAAGGGGGAGCAGAAGCTGGACAGAGATAGGGGAGAAGGGCAGATAGGAGTGGGGGCAGGAGATGGACAGAGGGAGGGGGAGGAGATGATGGACAGATAGAAGGGGGAGCAGAAGATGGACAGAGGTAGGGGAGAAGGGCAGGTAGGAGTGGGGGCAGGAGATGGACAGAGGGAGGGGGAGGAGATGACGGACAGATAGAAGGGGGAGCAGAAGATGGACAGAGGTAGGGGAGAAGGACAGATAGGAGTTGGGGCAGGAGATGGACAGAGGGACGGGGAGGAGATGATGGACAGATAGAAGGGGGAGCAGAAGATGGACAGAGGTAGGGGAGAAGGGCAAATAGGAGTGGGGGCAGGAGATGGACAGAGGGAGGGGGAGGAGGTGATGGACAGATAGAAGGGGAGCAGAAGATGGACAGAGGTAGATGGGAAGGGCAGATAGGAGTGGGGGCAGGACAGAGGGAGGGGAGGAGGAGATGTACAGACAGAGGGAGGAGCAGGTGATGTACAGAGGGTGGAGGGAGGAAGAGATGGACAGATAGAAGGGGGAGCAGAAGATGGGCAGATAGAAGGGGGAGCAGAAGATGGACAGAGGTAGGGGAGAAAGGCAAATATGAGTGGGGGCAGGAGATGGACAGAGGGAGGGGGAGGAGATGATGGACAGACTGAAGGGGAAGCAGAAGCTGGACAGAGGTAGGGGAGAAGGGCAGATAGGAGTGGGGACAGGAGATGGACAGAGGGAGGGGAGGAGGAGATGTACAGACAGAAGGAGGAGCAGGTGATGGACAGAGGGTGGAAGGAGTAAGAGATGGACAGTTAGAAGGGGGAGCAGAAGATGGGCAGATAGAATGGGGAGCAGAAGATGGACAGGGGTAGGGGAGAAGGGGAGATAGGAGTGGGGGCAGGAGATGGACAGAGGGAGGGGGAGGAGATGATGGACAGACAGAAGGGGGAGCAGAAGATGGACAGAGGTAGGGGAGATGGGCAGATAGGAGTGGGGGCAGGAGATGAACAGAGGGAGGGGGAGGAGGAGATGTACAGACAGGAGGAGGAGCAGGCGATGGACAGAGGGTGGGGGGAGGAAGAGATGGACAGATAGAAGGGTGAGCAGGAGATGGGCAGAGGGAGGGGGAGGAGTAGATGGACAGAAGTTTCATATCCCACCTGGAAGGTGGCGCAAGGGTCTGCTCCTGAAACCGTACAAAGAGGCCGAATGAAAGGAAGTGAATACGAGCAGGTGAGGTAAAGCGCACCGGTACTGCAAGTAACTGAACTGATGGTTAATACTACACACCCTGTGAGAATCCGATGGAAGTTTTTTGGGTTTGGCGAATGACAGGAGAACGTTACCTGCCACCAGAGGAGGTAGCGTTTGGAATGGAGCTGTTTTTCGTGGGTAGGCTGAGATCCAGGTACTGTACGAAAGAAAATGATAAATTTATAAGGACATTTACAGTATAGTCTACTGTGTACGCTATAGGACCAGGTCGAATACTACGATTGTATCAGCCTGTCAATACACACTGACGTAAAGCAACATTTTTTGGATAGTTTAGAATGTCGGCTTCGCTCCAGACCCCGGCGCCTAACGTAACTATCTTCTGTGGTTTCGGCCCTTGATGAAGAACGAGCTACATGCCTCCACAGACTTTCAGACACCTCACTGAGTTTCCCCCTAGTAGAGTTCAAGCCATCATGTAATAAGGTGACATAAAATCTTTGGATAGCGATATGGGCATATACAGATGGTGCTAGTACTTCGCACCCAAGGCATAAAAGGACTAGCGCATTGGCAGAGTCGTCATTTGTAATAAGGTAACTGATGCGAAAAGGATTCCGACGGGAATTAATACACTTCGAACGCGGCTTGGTAACAGGAGCTAGAGGAAAGAATGGGTCATTTCATTTCGGAAATCGTCACAGAACCCAATATTCCAAGAGCCACAGCGTCAAAAGCCTGCCGAGAATGTAAAATTATACGCCTTACCTCTCACCACGGACAACGCAGTGGCCGACGCTCTTCACTTAACAGCCGGCCGTTGTGGCCGAGCTGTTCTAGGCGCTTCAGTTTGGAACCGCGCGACCGCTACGGTCGCAGGTTCGAATCCTGCCTCGGAAATAGATGTGTGTGATGTCCTTAGGTTAGTTAGGTTTAAGTAGTTCTAAGTTGTAGGGGACTGATGACCTCAGATGTTAAGTCGCATAGTGCTCAGAGGCATTTGAACCATCTTCAGTTAACGACTGAGAGCACCGTCGTTTTCGTAGATTTTTCGGTGCTAACAGACAAGCAACATTGCTTGAAATAACGGCAGAAAACAATGTGCGACTTACGACGAACGTATCTGTTAGGACAGCGCGGCGAAATTATGCGTTGATGGGCTATGGCAGTAGACGACCGACGCGAGTGCCATTGCTGACAGCAAGGCACCGCCTGCAGCACCTCCCTTGGGCTCGTGACCATGTAAGTTGAACCCTAGACGACTGGAAAAACTATGGACTGATGAGTCCAAATTTCAGCTGGTAAGAGATGACGGTAGGGTTCGAGTATTGTGCAGACCTCACGGAGCCATGGACCCAAGTTGTCAACGAGGCACTGTGCAAACTGGTGGTGGCACCATGCTGGTGTGGGCTCCGTTTATTTGGAACGATCTGGGTCCTCTGGTCCACTTGAACAGATCATTGACGGGAAATGGTCATCTTTGACTTCTTGGAGTATTTGCTGCCATACATGGACTTCATGTTTCCAAGCAGCAGTGGAATTGTCAACGTGGCACAATTGTTCGCGACTAGTTTGACGAACGTTCTTGACAATTCGAGCGAATGATTTGGCCATTCATATCGGCCGCCGTGAATCTCATCGTACATTCTGGGATGTAGTCGGAACGTCAGTTCGTGCATAAAATCGTGCACCAGCAGCGCTGTCGCTATTTATAGCGACGGCATGGATTAATATTTCTGCTGCAGACTTCCAGTGACTTGCTGAATATATGCCACATCCAGCTGCTGCACTTCGTCGGCCCGGTGAAAAGGGACCTGACACGATACTGGGTGGTATCCCGAGATTTTTGTCACCACAGTGTAAAGATGATGTAACTAACCTGTTTCTACGGGTTATTACGTTAAGATTAGGGTCGCCACCGACTCTAATCATACAACTAACCAAATGTTTGGCCGAGTCGGAAAATAAATTAATACGCTGTGATGTCGCTCATAGGGGATGCGATGTAATTAATAGTATTGCCCGTACACTCTTCACGAGAATCAAACATTTAAAATAAAATAGGAAATGTATGAACACTGTGCATAAGATCAGCTGCCAGCAACACACCTGAAAAATACGACTTAATATAAAGCATTTGTTTTAAAATAAAAGGGGAAACTAATCACTGGAACTGTGCGTAAGGAAACGTGTTGGATGTGCTAACGGGAAAGGTATGAGGTGAGTGGTTTAGGTGCAAAAAGTAGCCTCGGAATACAAGAGAAAATTGTGGATAAAATCATTTATGCCTAAGATATGGATGTGAGACATGTACACAATTCCTAATAACATTAATTCCTAAAACATTAAAGAAAAGCATCGATACATTCACCGTTATAATCTACACCTAAAATCATTGATGTGAATCATTCATACAACTGCTGTTGCCTGATAACTGATCGCAATAACTCGTGAAGAGGTACACGTTTCGCAGTACACCCGCGTGCCCACGTTGTTTGCGGAGACTCAATTTCTAGGTATCGTGGCCAAATTGCAACAATATTACATCACGCAATCATGAACAGTTAACATTACTTAAAACAAACATGAGACCGGACAATTAGTGATGACGGTAGCCCAACAAACTCTAATGTTCAACCACATGATACATAAAACAAGGAAAATTTACGAGAAGGCAAAGCTATTCATATTTAGAAAAATAAAAGCTTATACAGGCACAGCTGAAGGCAAACAGACATTCATACAGAAGCGAGAGCTCACTTCTAATCGACACCTTTGTGTGGCGCTCTTCCGGCGGGTCCAAGTCTGCTATAGAAATTTACTAAAAGAAAAATCTGCCAATGTTTTGCATTCTTTGCTGCGACAAAGCAAAGCAATCTTTCAGAGTTGAAAAGCGAGACCAAAAGCTAACAGCTCTCCTCTCGTCAAGTAACAACACGCCACGCGGTCAGTCTAACTCACCCATCTTCGACTGGAGCAGAGCTGTGGACGCTTCCCATACTGGCGGCAGACTGCTTCCCTTTTCTTCTCCAGCCTGTTCCAGGCTCCGCGTGGACCGGAAAACCCAAAGATGCCATTTCCGCCACCAACCTAATGCAGGTGGATTTCTCACAAGTAGCGCAAACCTCTTTGCCTACCTGACCACTCCCAGAGTTGGCTATTCTGTACAACTGCTGCTGAATCTGTATGACAATCGCAGACTTTGACTCTGAGCACTATGGGACTTAACTTCTGAAGTCATCAGTCCCCTAGAACTTAGAACTACTTGAAACCTAACTAACCTAAGGACATCACGCACATCCATGCCCGAGGCAGTATTCGAACCTGCGACCGCAGCGGTCGCGCAGTTCAAGACTGTAGCGCCTAGAACCGCTCGGCCACTCCGGCAGGCCATCGCAGACTTTCTGCAGCAGACTACGCCACCGTCTAACAACGTGACACACAACCACCTTCATTCAATCACACCACTATGAGCGTTATGAGAAAAGAGAAACAAGGAAAAGAAAGAGAAATGCTAGTGAAAATGGGCTACCGGACTAACAAAAGGTGGCTACAGGACCCTTTCAACGAAAGGTGTGCATCAGTGTCCATTAATAAGTGCCCGAATACTTTTGATCAGTTAGAGTACCAATTTTAATTGGAAGACAACTTTCGTTATTAAAATACAGGTCAGATAATTAAAACCCGTTCTCTAGGGAGTAGTGCGCCTGCAGAGATGAAGCGACTGTGGTTGAAGGGGGCGCCGCACAGCCCGAGATAAAGAGGAAGCAGTTGACGCAAAAGCGAGTGCTTAGAGGACCGCCGGAGCAGAACAGCGCAAAGTGTCGGCCCCACAAAACAGCGAGCGGCGTGTCGGGCGCACGTAGTCGCCCGCCGTGGAATCGGGATGTCTCGGTGCGGCGGCAGGGACAGCCGCCACCGGCGCGCCAATCTATTAGCCGCGCCGTGTCGGTCGTTACGGGACCGGCAGCACGCGCCGCCCCCGCACACGTAGATGCCCACTTTACTGCCGCACGTGACTCCCGCGACAGTGGAAAGCAAACACGAGAACGACATGACAATCCAAGTACCGTAACCGCCTGCTACTGCTAGAGTGATGCATGCTCTGGAGAGGTGCTGGAAACGGAAGGGGAGCAGGGAAGCCTATCACATGCGTGCGTTAGGGGTGGGGAAAAATCGACCGGTTAAAACCGATACCGATATTTTAGTTCTGAATAACCGGTATTTTTCTGTATTTGCTTGGTCCGATTATAACAGGTGCTTTTATATTTTTTATTAATACCAAAGAAAGGAACCAAACCACACAGCATAACAACTGGTACAGCATTTCTGAGACAATACTGTCCCATTTATCGTGTTTGTGGCTTTCCTTCCGCGTATACGTGCAGTGTGCTAGAATTGCACCCACTTGGTGTAACCGTAGGTTCTCGCTGTCGTCTCCGCACAGAATGTAACCAACCACAGTCTGAAAATACACTGAAGAGCCAAAGGAACTGATACACCAACCTAATATCATGTAGGGCACCTGCGAGCACGCAGAAGTGCCGCAACACGACGTGGCATGGACTCGACTATCTGAAGTAGTGCTGAAGAGAAATGACACCACGAATTCTGCAGGCTTGTCCTTAAACGCATGAGTGTGACGCGGTGGAGATCTCTTCCAAACAGCACGTTGCAATCCATCCGAGATTTGCTCAATACTGTTCATGTCTGGGAAAGTTCAGGGGCCAGGGGAAAATTTAAACTCTGAAGAGTATTCCTGAAGCCACTCTGTAGCAATTCTGGGAGTGTGGACTGTAGCATTGTCCTGCTGGAATTGCTCAAGCCCGTCCGAATGCACAATGGGCATGAATGGATACAGGTGAACAGACAGGACGCTTACGTACGTGTCACCTGTCAGAAACGCATCTAGACGTATTAGGGGTCGCATATTACTCCAACTGCACTAGCCTCACACCATTACAGAGCCTCCACCAGTTTGAACAGTCCCCTGCTGACATGCAGGGTCCACGGGTCATGAGGTGGTCTCCATATCCGTACACGTCCGCCATCTCGGTAAAATTTCAAACGAGAAAAGAGACTCGTCCTCCCAGGTAACATGTTTCCGGTCATCAACAGTCCGCGTCTGTGCTGATGGGCCAGGGTGAGACGTAAAGCTTTGTGTCGTGCAGTCATCAAGCGCACACGAGTGAGCCTTCGGCTCCGAAAGCCCATATCGATGAGGTTTCATTGAATGATTCACACGCTGACAGTTGTTGATGGCCCAGCATTGAAATCTGCAGCAATTTTCGGAATTGTTTCCCTTTTGTCACGTTGAACGATTCTCTTCAGTTGGCAGCAGCGATGTCGGAGATTTGATGTTTTACCGGAGTTTCAAGGTACAATTGTGAAATGGTCGTACGGGAAAATCCCCGCGTCATTGCTACCTTGGAGATGCTGTGTCCCATCGCTCGTGGGCCGACTATATCAACATGTTCAAACTTACTTAAGTCTTGATAACTGATTGTAGCAGCAGTAACCGCTGTAACAACTACGCCGGACTCTTGTTGTCTTACATAGTAAAAAAAAAAAATGTTCAAATGTGTGTGAAATCTTATGGGACTTAACTGCTAACGTCATCAGTCCCTAAGCTTACACACTACTTAACCTAAATTATCCTAAGGACAAACACACACATCCATGCCCGAGGAGGACTCGAACCTCCGCCGGGATCTTACATAGTTGTCGCCGACAGCAGCGTCGTATTCAGCCTGTTTATATATCTCTATATTTGAATACGCATGCCTATACCAGTTTCTTTGCCGCTTCAGTGTATTTTACGAAGTGACGTAGAGATGAAGTACATAGCTTCATTTGCTTTAAAAGATTAAGGATTTTTCTGAGATTTCTAAGAAATAATAAAAGAGGAAGGACATTACGCGCATAGTAATAAATTAAAAACCTGCCTAGGTCTACATAATATGCCTTCATCTGCTTGTAGTCCTCGAAGACAGACAAATTAATAATAAAAAATAAAAATAAAAAGAACTGGAATTCGTCAACCTCAGTTTTCACCCTTCAGCACTGGTCAAATATGGATAAGATCTCCGATTCAAAAACGATTTTTAAGTAGTGTTTCAAAAAATTATAATCAGTACGTGATTACTGATGATGTTTTGTAATATTCAACCACTTATCACTTTTCGAGAGAAAGAGCGAAATGTGGAAGTACTGTGTTTTCTTACATTTGCAGGATTAATTTGATTTTTTGACTATAACAATCTTGAAACTGAGAGAGTCACACTTTTTCTTCTTTGCTCCATTTCTATGTTTATCACAGCAAATAACAGTAATAAAAAACCGTAAATCGGTTATTTCTGAAACCAGTCGTTTTGGATTGTTGTAATAGTCAGGTTAACCTGGCGCGGAGAAAAAGCGATATAACCGAAAACCGGTTGTTTCCCTAGTGTGCATTCGTGGTGTGACTGTTACATACTGCTTCAGAGTCTGACCCACAGTCAGGTGTGAGCGTTGGGGACACATGCAGTAGTCCCACCTTGGCGTCCTGGGCAATGCACTGGTAAGGTTGGGTTTGGTGATGGCTTCCTCCCACCTGTAGGGAGTGTCAAGTGCGTACCTTTGTCGTGTGGTAGGACGCGCATAGTGCTTCTTAAGTGCAGTTCTGTGCTATTTTGCATCAAAGGAAGGGATAGGGTGAAACCCTGTGCCGGCACAGGGCTGCCGAGCTTAACGCATCCATCGGGTAGATGGATCACCATAATGCACAGCTACATCTTCGTCTATACGACGCAAGCCACCTTTCGGTGTGTGGCGGGGGGTACTTTTTGTACCACTGACTCTTTCCCCCTTTGACATTCCAATCGCGAACGGTCCACAATAACAACGACCGCTGGTGAAAATGTTATCTTCATGGTATTTTTACGAAATATTCGTAGAAGTAAGCAATACGTTGGTTGACACTTCGAGGAAAGTACCATCTCGGCACTGTAACTCTTTGAAAGGTCTCTACATGAGCCTCTTCATCATCTTGTTTAACATTTAACTTAATGTACCCACCTGTGGCACCTCAATTCTGGGCGCAAACTGTAAACTGCATTTTAAAAAAGACTGAGCAGCTCTTCCTCTTTTCCGAGCTAATCCCTACTTAGATCTAAAAAACATAGTTGCTTATTTAACCTTCATTGAACCTTGCCATGACCTTGGAACAACGCATTATTGTATATGCAAAATTTGCCGCGCTTTTCAATTCTTAAATCAAATATTACGGTTTCCATTTTAAAAAATCACTTTAACCTCCAAATCGCCACGAAAATTTAAAAATATGTATTACGTTATTTCTTTTTATAATGTCATTGCATTAGATAGTTTAAATATTTATGTACTTTTTGCTTGACGTACCGAGTGACTGTAAGGTAAACATAAAGTTAACGACTTCTGTAATATGTACTGCTTACAATTAAACGTTAACCGGCCATTCTACATTTCTAGACGATGTCTTTGTAGAGCTGCAGCAAAATAAAAAAAAAAGATAAGTTCTTATGTGGTGAATTTACAAATAACTATCGCAATCTATAATCAGAAGCTTACGGCATCTAGATCCTACAATATAAATTTGCTGCTCGCGTGTTTCCGCCCCCTTACGTTTATAAACGACTTACTATAACGGCAACATCATATCGATGGTAATGAACTGACCTTTAAGAATACCGTTCTAGTTTAATTAAGGAGGACGTAGTTATTACATAGGGCTTTAGCGTGCATTGCATGCCGTAGGCGTTTCTAACGTACGTCTCACATGTAAGGCGTTGCTACAGACCTACTGTATTACGGTACTCAGAGCAATCAAAGTACCACCTACCGGCCGGCTGTACTACCTCTAGTCCTGCCAGCTGCTGGCTAACAAGATTGATACCTGCGGAAATATGGGCTTGTGTTCGTCACGATAACTAGCAGTTCAAGATCGCTGTGTTCTATCAGACGTGATGGAATCGTCAGATTTGCAAATGAATCTCTCTTGGAACAAGTTTATGGAACAAATTGCACTTATAATCGAAACAAGTATTGCATTCCGTACTGAAGGAGGGTACTTATAAAATACCTACAGCCTTGACACCACGAACAGAACGCCCATAAATTAATTTCTTACACGCTACATCCTTCACCACTTCAAATGGACTAAAAATATCGTAATTACATTCGTCATCACGGCACAGCACCTGTTATGACGGCAGAGCGTACCATTGGGTACACTTGACGATTACCTCTGGTTTTCATAGCCGGTAATTTAGACTTGAAATGTTGTATTTCTTACTTGTTAAGACCCCGGTGACAGTACCCTGTCTTTGAGGTATCGAGGAGTAGAATGGAACAGGTAGTGTGGGAAGAAATGGAAAAATGTGAGGACTGAACGAAGTCTAGGCGAGGGGAAGTACTGAGTTGTGCTTGGTCGTTTAATATTAAATCAGGGCTGGGGACCAGAGGTCGAATCCTTTTCAGGACTTCACAAAGATTATGTTTTCATCCTTTGTTTGCTAAGTGTAGGATATGGCACTATGGTTGGTTGCTATGGTCATCAACTCACCACATGCTCAACAAATGTAGAGTCAGAATTGTGTAACTCCAGCCAACCTAGTTGCTATATCTCTACTAGATTCATCTTATCATTGGCACGACAGCCATTTATGAGCTTTGGACTTCTGCAGAAAATTACTTTATTCTTTCCTGTTTACTGTCGAACTCCTCAAATACTGAATTTCGATTTTCCTTCTGTACGCTATGAGACGTTCTTTCTGCCTTAGCAATGGTCCTCCAACTATCTTGACTTCTTCAGGCACTGCATTGAGTAGCTTCTTAATCATTCTGTCGGTGACTGTTAGAATATATCTTGACCATTAGAGCCCTTTAACATTAATGGAACTGCAATGTCTGTTTCATTTTATACATTATGTAACTCACAATTTAATCTCCTCCTCCAGACACCGTATTCTTCTACTGGCCCAAGAATTTGTCTCAAGATCTTTTATTCAAATATGCCAAGTTGCTTTTCATCGAATTCCGTTAATGTCCATGTTTCTGCTCCGTATGTTTGCACCAGACGCGCTCAAACTTTATACTCCAACATCGTAACTTTAGTTTTCCTGAACAGAAGTTACCATGTCAGATGTTTTCTGATGCTCTGATAGCACTTGTTGGCTAACATTATTCGTTTCTGGGTTTTAGAGCTGACATTATTCTTGTAGTTTACTACCGATCCGAGGTGAGTGAAACTACACGAGATAATAAACTTTTATAAAGCAATTTCTGTGGACAGTGGTTCATCAGAATAATTTCTCTTAGGAATGTACCTATTCCTCCTTCATTTGCCTATGAGCTCTTCTTTCTAGCAGCTGTTTCAAGACTTTTTAAAGACTTCTTTCATTACACATGGCGCTCTTGCAATGACATCAATATCATCTGCATATGCCACCTATAGTTGCTGCATCTCTGCCTAATTGATCAGTTAGGAAAAGTGGGACAAAGTGGACATTTTATATTTTTTGTCCTGGATAGTGCAGCTGCCTGTTAGAGTGGTCAGTCTGGTTCTAATATACACCATCATTGTTGTTACTGAGTTTGAGAGAGGGAGCTTCTTCCGCTACTTTTTCAGTAAAAATTTTCTTTAAATGAAACAGCAAGTTTACTATTACCAGTCAGTGTTTTATTTATTTCCACGGCGCGCTTCAAAGGTTTAAACCTCCATCATCGGGTGGATTTACATTAGTTAGTATGACATTTGTGTGTGTGTTGTGTTACCTAAAATGTTCACATTTAAAGTAAAAATTTTCTGTTTTTCAGTCATCTGATGTAGGATAATTAATTTATATTACTCTTGTTACTTCGCTGATACGTAATCCGCCCACGGTAGCTGAGTGGAAGCCGGCACGGTAGCTCAGTGTGTTCGGTCAGAGGACTGCGTGCTCTCTGTAATAAAAAAAAAAAACTGAGTCAAGGAATCAACGATCAACTTGAACGGATGTCTTGTGACGTCCGCCCAGACCAAACGCAACGAACTATATCGAACAAAATGAAGGAAAAAAAATAGTGGTCAGCGCGACAGTATTTCAATCCTAAGGGCCCGGGTTCGGTTCCCGGCTGGGTCTGAGATTTTCTCCGCAGAGACTGGGTGTTGTGTTGTCCTAATCATCACCACTTCATCCCCATCGAAGTGCAAGTCGCCGAAGTGGCGACCAATCGAAAAACTTGTACCCGGTGAACGGTCTACCCGACGGGAGGCCCTAGTCACAAAACATTTTTTTTTTTTTTAACTGATGCGTAAAGTTCTTTCACAACATTAATGTTTAAACAACATCTTTTGTCTTGTTTCTTTCGGTTTTATGGTTTCACCTGTAACCAGTAACGGGGACATGGCGTCTGATCGGCTGAAGTGCCCACACTACTCGTCGGGAAAAGTTGTCAATGTGGCCCTTTTCCCAACAGTTCATTTCAACCTGTTTACCTCGCGAAGACTTGGTTACTCTGACATATCACGCATAATACTACTGATTTACTTAAATCATTTTAAACACATAGCTATCATTCGTCATTCTTATCCCTTTGCGGCGATTTGAATTAACGGTATCCAAAACTATCTATGGCTATTACAAAAATCCGACTGAAAACTGTCTGTTGTAGCCAATGGGTATTGCTTCAAATACAAGGGCATCAAGACTTCTAGTAAATACACTCCTGGAAATTGAAATAAGAACACCGTGAATTCATTGTACCAGGAAGGGGAAACTTTATTGACACATTCCTGGGGTCAGATACATCACATGATCACACTGACAGAACCACAGGCACATAGACACAGGCAACAGAGCATGCACAATGTCGGCACTAGTACAGTGTATATCCACCTTTCGCAGCAATGCAGGCTGCTATTCTCCCATGGAGACGATCGTAGAGATGCTGGATGTAGTCCTGTGGAACGGCTTGCCATGCCATTTCCACCTGGCGCCTCAGTTGGACCAGCGTTCGTGCTGGACGTGCAGACCGCGTGAGACGACGCTTCATCCAGTCCCAAACATGCTCAATGGGGGACAGATCCGGAGATCTTGCTGGCCAGGGTAGTTGACTTACACCTTCTAGATCACGTTGGGTGGCACGGGATACATGCGGACGTGCATTGTCCTGTTGGAACAGCAAGTTCCCTTGCCGGTCTAAGAATGGTAGAACGATGGGTTCGATGACGGTTTGGATGTACCGTGCACTATTCAGTGTCCCCTCGACGATCACCAGTGGTGTACGGCCAGTGTAGGAGATCGCTCCCCACACCATGATGTCGGGTGTTGGCCCTGTGTGCCTCGGTCGTATGCAGTCCTGATTGTGGCGCTCACCTGCACGGCGCCAAACACGCATACGACCATCATTGGCACCAAGGCAGAAGCGACTCTCATCGCTGAAGACGACACGTCTCCATTCGTCCCTCCATTCACGCCTGTCGCGACACCACTGGAGGCGGGCTGCACGATGTTGGGGCGTGAGCGGAAGACGGCCTAACGGTGTGCGGGACCGTAGCCCAGCTTCATGGAGACGGTTGCGAATGGTCCTCGCCGATACCCCAGGAGCAACAGTGTCCCTAATTTGCTGGGAAGTGGCGGTGCGGTCCCCTACGGCACTGCGTAGGATCCTACGGTCTTGGCGTGCATCCGTGCGTCGCTGCGGTCCGGTCCCAGGTCGACGGGCACGTGCACCTTCCGCCGACCACTGGCGACAACATCGATGTACTGTGGAGACCTCACGCCCCACGTGTTGAGCAATTCGGCGGTACGTCCACCCGGCCTCCCGCATGCCCACTATACGCCCTCGCTCCAAGTCCGTCAACTGCACATACGGTTCACGTCCACGCTGTCGCGGCATGCTACCAGTGTTAAAGACTGCGATGGAGCTCCGTATGCCACGGCGAACTGGCTGACACTGACGGCGGCGGTGCACAAATGCTCCGCAGCTAGTGCCATTCGACGGCCAACACCGCGGTTCCTGGTGTGTCCGCTGTGCCGTGCGTGTGATCATTGCTTGTACAGCCCTCTCGCAGTGTCCGGAACAAGTATGGTGGGTCTGACACACCGGTGTCAATGTGTTCTTTTTTCCATTTCCAGGAGTGTATGTCCAGAAATTGGAGCAGTATGGCATCCCGTTAGGATAGAAACTGCGATTGAGGCAGCGAAGAATGATAATATCCTTTTATGTACAGGAGCAAAGCCCTTCTATGTTACACTAACACGCTGAAAATAAGAATTATAGGAAAAAATAGAGATGCAGTAGCTGACAAAAAGATTATAGGAATCTTAAGGCAGGGCCGGCCAGAAATTCTGCACGCGTGCGGTGCTCCTGCACATGTGCAATTTCCGGGTCACAGCGTGCACGCCGCAGTCGTCAGCGTTCATGTAGTGCATGTTTCTACGCACAGATGTCTCTTTATCCACTTGCTGGGATACTCTGTACCGGCGAATTCTAGTGCTCTTTCCACAGCTTGCAAGCCAACCATGGGAAGGTATTTCGCGTATTAAACATTACTGTCACTGCTCAGTGAGACGTCTACTTTTATGTTAATAGTTTAACCCAGTAAGACAAGCAATACGGTTAACAACCGTGGGTTTTTATTAAGGCAGCTTTACTGACGGCACGTAAATACGTGTAATGTTTTTGAGCTAAGATTTAAGAAAGAGAGCACTTAGCGACTTCCAGCGAACCTTATTCATGATTTCAAATAACATTAAACTAATGCAAGGTCTCCTATAACTAATTCTCGGTGCCCTGAGTTACACACACATAATTTCTGTCTCACTGACCTCTGAACAGAATGATAACCGCAGACCTCTCGATGATGACCTGTTATTTCAGTACCATTATTGCTATATCTTTCATGAGTTCCGTTTGAAATCTGCATAATAACCGACAATTAGATGAATGTTATGTTTTATCGACTTCAGCTGAGCGTAGCCCTTCACACATTAATAAAAACCCCTAAATGTAAGTATACATTGGAACAATCGGTTTAATGACCAATTTTCCTTATAATAATGTAACATGGAGCAGAGTGAGGCAATAATGCACAATTAGTTAACAATTGGGTTGGGGTTGTGTTGGGGGAGGAGACCAAACTGCGAGGTCATCGGTCTCATCGGATTAGGGAAGGAAGTCGGCCGTGCCCTTTTCAAAGGAACCATCCCGGCATTTGCCTGAAGAGATTTAGGGAAATCACGGAAAACCTAAATCAGGATGGCCGGACGCGGGATTGAACCGTCGTCCTTCCGAATGCGAGTCCAGTGTGCTAACCACTGCGCCACCTCGCTCGGTAGTTAACAGTAATTTTTAATTATGAAAGGAATAAATCCGAACACGTTTATCACTGGTCATGAGAAATGATATAGTTAAAAGCACGGCTCATTGACAAACGCAAGCAGTTGCGAAGATTTTCATCACTTATGCTTCATCGAAACCTTAATTTATTCATTTTCATCACCGAGAAAAATCTTTCACAAACAAGCTCTTGCTTGTACCACATAAACAGGGAAGTGGAGCCGCCGCCGTTAATTTAGGACACATGTCTAATAACAGATGTCGCTGTCGCACACGTGCGGACATGTGCAGCACTTTCACACGTCTGCACACTGTGCAGCGTTTGGCCGGCCCTGTCTTAAGGTGTGTGTCTGGTGAGGAACGAGCACAGTAAACTCTTAATTGTCTTTTGAAATGGATAAGCGGTTTTATAGATTTACACTGAATGAGCTACATTCGTATTCCAGCTGGCAGAACTGAATAAAGTAGAATCGTTTATATTAATAACCTAGAGGAAAAAGTGGACAACAATTGCCCACATCACCTCCTTAGGTAGGTAAGTGGAAACACTACACTGAGGTGATGAAAGTCGTGGGATAGCGATAAGCGCATAAACAGATGGCGGCAGTATAGGCAACTATACCGCACTTCATTCCACTCCCTTTTGATTACAGTTACTACGTCAAGGGAAGCATGGATGTAGGGATGGATCGTGATGTCTACTCAAGTGTATCAATACATATCTGATTTGAATTTAGCGCTGTGAGATCCACCCTCTCCAGCACAGAATGAGTCTTTTCTCTACCAGGTTTTTTTCTCTTGAAGGGGTAGGTAGGAGGCGGACGAGGGGAAGGGAGGGGGGGGGGGGAGACATCGTTTTGTGGCGCAGCTGTGCGGTACCTCAATCGATCCCTGCATCTCTGGGTGGTATCAAAGGGCAGTGTAGTGGGGGTGCTTCATTCGTACTCAAGTGATTCATGTGAAAAGCCTTCCGGCGTCATTATGACAACACGACGGAATTAACAGACTCTGAACGCGGCATAGCGGATGGAGCTAAATGCACGGGGACATTCCCTTCAGAAGACCGGTAGGGAATTCAGTATATCGAGGTCCAGTGTCAAGGGTGTACCGAGAATATCAAATTCCAGGCATTACCTTCTCACCAGCGGCGTTTGAGTAGAGTCGTCAGTGCTAAAAGACAAGCAACACTGCGTGAAATAACCACAGAAATCAATGTGCGACGCACGACGAACGTATCTGTTAGAACAGTGCAGCGATGTATGGCGTTCATGGGCTGTGACCGACGTGAGTGCTTTTGGTGAGAAAGCGACTTCGCCTGCAGTCCCTCTCCCGGGCCCGAAAACCGCTTCTGTTGGACTCTAGACAATGGGAAAACAGGCGCCTGCTCAGATGAGTCCCGATTTCAGTTGGTAAGAGCGAGAGTGGTGCAGACCCAATTTTCAACAAGGCACTATGCAAGCTGATGGTAGCTCCATAATTGTGTGTTCTGTATTTGCATGGAATATCCGCCCCTGGTAGCTGAGTGTTCAGCACGACGGAATGCCATACCTAACGGCCCGGGTTCGATTCCCGGCTGGGTCGGAGATTTTCTCCGCTCAGGGACTGGGTGTTGTGTTTTCCTTATCATCGTTGTTTCATCCCCATCGACACGAAAGTCTCCGAAGTGGCGTCAACTCTAAAGATTTGCACCAGGCGAACGGTGTACCCGACGGGAGGCCCTAGCCATACGGCATTTCCATTTGTTTGCTTGGAATGGACTAAGTCCTCCGGTCCAACCGAACCGACCATTGTATGGAAATGGTTACGATGAGCTACTGGGAGACCATTTTCAGCCGTTCGTGGACTTCACGTTCCCAGACAGCGACGAAACTTTTATGGACGACAATGTGCCACATCACCAACCTATAGGTGTTCGTGATTGATTTGAAGAACATTCTGGGCAATTCCAGCGAATGATCTGGCCACACCGATCACCCGACATGAATCCCATCGAACATTTATGTGACGTAATCGAGAGGTTATTTCGTGCACAAAATCCTGCACAAGCATCTCTTTCGCAATTGTGGACGGCTACAGAGAAAGCATGGCTCAATATGTTTGCAGGGTGAGCTGTGCGTGGCTCGTGTTCCCACCATCATGTATTTTACACTGTTTTTAACGTACTTCCACCTCACTACGTTACTTTAAATTACTGGTGTCACTGAGTTGCTGCTTTGTGGAGTACAGTCCGGACTTGTCAGTCGGGGACTTGCAATGCGGCTCTAGTTCAGTCGGGTTGGAACTGTGAGGTCTGCGTCGACATAGCTCGCCCGACCATTGCCGCCACGCATCACTTGAGCCGGACCACGGTCTTGGTGGTTCGTCGGTCGGTCGTCCTACCGGACGACGCGTCTTCGCTAGCCGATAGTTCATGAGTCGGCTGTGTTTGTGTGCATCGACTCCCGATTTGTCTTCGTGCGTGCATAGCTACTGTTAGACATCATTCAGGTCTTCCTGCAAGTGTTTGTCAGGCTGTGTGTGTGTGTAGTTGGCGTTATTTCCACTGACGACTATATTAGATGTTGTAGGCATTCTGAGGGTAGTCGTTCGTTGGTGCGGGCCAGGGAGGATATCTCCATGCGGCGCGGTAGGCCGGGTCCGCTGGCGGCCCCTGCACAGTGTCTGAGTGTGTGTGGAGCTGTCCGATCGCTACGAGCCTCGTGGCTCACCAACCGAGGACATCAAAGCTGAGTGGTGTCTTAAGTAGCCAACCCACGTCCGTTCATGTTGTGTCGTTCGTTTCAGTGGTTCGCTGTTGGGGAGCTTTTCCTGTGAGCAACAGCGAGTGTTTGTAGTGGTGAAATCGATCCGCCGTGTGGTGGAATTACCTACTTGTATATTGGTTCACTACAATTCAAGTGCACCAGCGGAACTTTCTGCCTTGTGGCCGTTACTGTTCTGGCTACCTGCCCTGGCCACTGACGTAAATTCAGGCAGTGTTCTTTTTTGGTGGAGTTAACTGTATTACCTTATTTCAAATTCAATTGTACCAGTGGAATTTTCTGCCTTGTGGTCGTTAGTGTTCCGATTAACCTTCCCTGTCCACTAATGTAATTTCAGACAGTGTTCTTTCCTCACCTGTTGTCCCTGTCCAACACGGTGTGTAGTTTTGACGATTTAATACATATTTCTTTGTGGACAATCACGTCTGTAGCAGTTTGTTCCTTGAATTCATGTACCGATTGGTGGCTAGCAAGTCGTTTGGTCGGTCGATCCGTGACTGTCTCTTGGTTGGGTTACCGACGGATCAAGTGCAGCTGGGCCCACCACCTGTTTCATCTAAGTGAACGTTAATGTTTCGAGGGCAGCCCCCCCCCTCCTGGAGGCGTCTGAGTGGCGTTTCCTATACTGTCCTTTTCATGGGTATTTAATGGCTCAAATGGCTCTGAGCGCTATGGGACTTAACATCCATGGTCATCAGTCCCCTAGAACTTAGAACTACTTAAACCTATCTAACCTAAGGACATCACACACAGCCATGCCCGAGGCAGGATTGGAACCTGCGACCGTAGCAGTCGCGCGGTTCCGGACTGCGCGCCTAGAACCGCTAGACCACCGCGGCCGGCGGGTATTTAATGGTCCGTTGGTAATCTATTATAGCCAATGCTTTAAAAGAAGAAAAAAATTATTGTGTTTTATGTAAATCAAGGGCCTTCAACCCATATAAGTAAGTTTCAATTCTGGCACGTGGATATTTTCCAGAAAGTTACTGTTGTTGTGCTATCTTTTCATTTAGTGGGCTGTGAGCCACTTACAACTTAAAGCTTTAAGGTATTTTGAAGTTTTGGAAAATCAATTGTGGGACTTCAGCAGATTAAAACCTTATTGTTAAATTTAGTTATTGTTGTTGCGCTGCTTTTTCATGTAGTGTGCTTTTGGCCACTTAAAACTTAAAGGTTAAAGTACTTTTTTGAATGTTTGGAAAATCAACTGTGGGCCTTCAGCTTCTTAAAGCCTTATTCTCAAAATTTTCCCTTAAGAGAAAACATTGCGGCCTTCTGCTTTAAAACGTTATGATAATATATTTTAAAATTTTGAAATTTAATTGTGGCCTTCAGCCGTTGGTATTGCACCTTGTATATGTTTGTTCTATCCACTTTTGCCTTGAGACTTTTAGCCTAGCTGTGATATATATATATTTTGCAGTCTTAACTGCATGTCTTCAGTCAATTGATATTTATCTTGTCGATTTTTAAGATTTCTTGTTTGGAGGCCTTCAGCCGTGAATGAATCGGATTTTGAAACTTGTAGTTGTAATGGTTCGGCTATGTGGCGTTTTGGTTCAAATGTGTTATTAAATTACAATTCTGAAGTGAAACTGACCGCTACCTTATTTGGCCCTTACCACAATCCTAATCACCTGTTGTGCCCAGCGGGTTTAGCGGGCGTATCACAGGGGACTTCGATTTGTTGAGCCGATACTACGTCGAGTTGTTGGACAACGCCGGGCAGAAGTGGGTCTGACTCGATATTACGAGATGACTTTTGCCACCTCAGTGCATACTCAGAGTTACTTATTTTGCATACAAAAATTAAATAAGAATCGATATGAGTAGGTATCGATACTTTTGGAGTACTCATATGAGTGAAATCGCAAGACGATCTGAGTACTACTCGCCTGAATAGCTATCGTAGCATCCCGAGACACAGACTGACCTCCAGAGGTCGGAACGCAGCGCCTGCGTCCCGGACTCTCCGACTGCGACTGGCGGCCCCCTGTTTCCACGGTCCACCTGTCGACGCGCACCACGTGTCCCTTTTACTGGCGGCACGTAACGAGAGCCGCGTCTGCGTCCGCGTCGCCGCGCGGCGCGCTGTCGGCACGTTAATTACGAGCCGGCGCGAGGCGGCGCGCAGGGGGCAGCCTAGGTAGGGTGTTCGTTAGCCGGGCCTTGGGACCGCATTACCGCGGGACACGGCGCACGGAATTTACTGCCGCGCCGGCACCCGGCCTCGGTGGCTGGCGGCCAAATTATCTGTTCCGTTCCGGCGGTATTGTGCGCCCGACGCCCAACATATCATTGCTTAATCTCGGATAATGGAGCCGGGAAAGCCCGCGGTGCGTGGGCGGACGCACGCCGGCGCACCCACACCGACGCCCACGCCGCCGGCGTCCGGCCGCCGTTTCGCGGTCGTCCCGGCCAATCATTGCACGAGCGCGCTGACACAGGTCCGCCTGACGTAACAGTCACCACTGTGCGTGCATTAGGGACGCTGTTGTCCGCTAACGGCACTCTCCAGTACCTATTCTGTGGCCGAGGTCGTTGATGTTCCACGACACACTGTGAAATGCAGCAGGCAAAGACGCATGCCGTTTTCATTTAATATGAGAGTGATTCCTCAACTAGAAGTTGACAAAGATTTGGATGTCATTGGCAATATTTTTATTTTCTTTCATTTGTTTCTTTCACTGGTGCCTTATCCCGCTGTTTCGCAGGGTCAGCATGGTTAGAAACGGATTTGTTAAGGTTAGTTTAAGGGGTGGCCGGATGCCCTTCCTGCCGCCACCCCATACTCCCCCCCCCCCCCCCACCCGCCTCGGCATGTAAGTAGTGTATGTACCCCAGATTCTGCGTCTAGTGGAATAGTGCGAACGTGTTCAGACGTGTACGAGTCGTGTAACTGAGGCGGAACGTGGGGACCAGCCCGGTATTCACCTAGCGGAATGTGGAAAACCGCCTAAAAACCACATTCAGGCTGGCCGGTACACCGTCCGACGTCGGTAATCGGCCGGGCGGATTCGATCCGGGGCCGGCACGCCTACCGAGTCCAGGAAGCAGCGCATTAGTGCTCTTGGCCAACCCGGTGGGTCATTGACAGTATTTTTATTAACTCTCTTAATACCAAGGGAGATACTTTATGACGACCTTTTGAAAGTATTGTAATCTAGTAAATTTTTTATATTTCAAAATTTTGGAAAAGATTGTTTTTAATACATTCTTCTTCTAGGTTCGATATATGTTTTAAAATCTCCATTTAAACAGAAAATTTAAGTCTCAGTAATGCATGTCACTTTCTCCAATGAAGGTGTTATTCAATATATTCAATATTTCCAGGTTCAGGGCCTTACCTACACATCAATTTCTCTTTAAAAAAGTATGTGGAGAAAAAACGTCAACAACACTAAACGAAATTTGCATTTTTGATAGCCGCGCAGGATTAGCCGAGCGGGTTAGGGTGCTACAGTCATGAACTGTGCGGCTGGTCCCGGCGAATGTTCGATTCCTCCCTCGGGCATGGGTGTGTGTGTTTGTCCTTAGGATAATTTAAGTTAAGTAGTGTGTAAGCTTAGGAACTGATGACCTTAGCATTCAAGTCCCATAATATTTCACGCACATTTTTGAACATTTTTGATATTATTTACAATGGTCATAAAGTCGTTAGTACACGTTATTGAAAATGCTAAGAGTATTGTAAAAGGTATTTTTATTTTCTGTACCCTTATTACACATTAGTAGCTCTTTAAAAAGTATGTTGTTTAATATAATTCAACAACAATTAACGAATTTTGTCTTTATTTTTTAAAGATGGACACAAACTATCCCCCCCTTGGCAATGAGAGTTATGGAAAATGCCTTGGGGTTGCTAGGGTTAAAATATATCAGATCACACTGATTCTTCATACTGAGCTACCCGCAGCTCTATTTTCCTTTCATTTAACAAGGTATTGCACTCCCTACGCTCCTCGGAGTATGGGAACACATCATTATCATAATCGCACCCACTCGCTTTTCTGGATGAATTCTGTGTGTGTGGATAGGCACAGCACGTTGTATTTGGGATGGGACAGGCACAGCACAGAACGTAAGGGAAAGTCAGTCGGTCCTTAGCCATCAGTGCGCAGACCAGTGGCTCAGGTGTTGTCTTCCTGGAAGTCGGGGCGCCGGGGGCAATACAGAAGCTGCCGGGCTGTTGTGTAGTTCTAGAACCTAGCCCTGCTCAGAAGTTGGCTGAACTGCGGCCGTGTTGCGAACTGAGCAGCAGGAGAGGGCCGTTTTGTCATGTTTCGCGGAGAGATTTTCTGAAGATAGCCATCAGTCGCTTTTCGAAAGAAACACGGTTTGGAGAAAACAATGGCCTACCATCGTCAAATGCTTTCCAGTGTCAGAGGAAAAATTGGTTCAAATGGCTCTGAGCACTATGGGACTTAACATCTGAGGTTATCAGTCCCCTAGAACTTAGAACTACCTAAACCTAACTAACCTAAGGACATCACACACACCCATACCCGAGGCAGGATTCAAACCTGAGACCGTAGCGGTCACTCGGTTCCAGATTGTAGCGCCTAGAACCGCACGGCCATCCCGGCCGACCGCGGTTAGTTGCTGGGTATGATGACTTGTCATTGGTAAAACAGTCAGTGATGTCATGGAGACGGAGCTGAAGCGGCCTTTTTTTAGAAGTGGGAGTTTTGTTATCTGATGGGAGTCCGATCGTGACGCGCTGTCTGGGCAGTATTTTGTGCTAGAAGGAACCTCGCTACTGGGCCGCAATGTTTTGCACTTTCTGTTACTGGAAGATATGCACTGTTGTTCGGGAAAATATAGTAGGGCGTAAGAGTCAGCTAGAAGCATGGAATTCAGTGGTATGACTCACAGGTGAGCAGACGAAGGGCTGAGTGAGAAGCCACTTAGGAGTGTGCTCCAGAAGAGCTCATGGGAAGACGTTGCGGGGAGCGCATCTTAGCAGGTGACCGGGGACCAGAGTCGCGACAACATCAATGTGCCCTCTTCCAAAATTGGAGACCCATTCGCATTACGGTGGAGATCGTGATGGTAGTCAGTGAATATTCAAACAAGTTACGGGAAATCAGCACGGTGATATTTACAGCGACCGGCGATATTTCGGCGGGAGTTCACATCGCCATTTTCAAGGCACAAACATCAACGGACAGGCGATGTACAAGCAAATTTAAAACCTAGGTTCTTGTAATAATACATAAAAGAATACACACACACACACACACACACACACACACAGACTTTACACTAGTACCACCAAAGATGACCAAGATCAGAAGTATCGATAGTGAAGGACTGCAAACTAGCAGGTGAGGTAACATTGGCTCTTTGCCTCTGTTTTTTGACAAGGGAGAGAGCAGGATACCAAGCAGAGTTTACACAAAAACCTCCTACCCAGTTAACAAGGTTGCTCGCTGATTTAATCTCAATAGCTTCCTTAATAACACTGTCCCAACAGCTGGACGTGCATGTCAGTATCTCGGTAGAAAAGGATGTCGCTGATAGGGAAGCGTATTGTGAGGCTTATACTGCCAAGAGATCCGGAAAAGCTGTGCTGTATTAGCTGCTGTCATGGTCTTACCACACCGAGGATAGTTCAAGCGTTGTCGTCGAAATATAGCTACTGACGTAGCACCATCCGTTGGTAAAGAAGATGGCTGCGCATGCAACAAACAGCCATATTTCTCAAGTAAGTCGCCGTCGCGATAGTGCTAAGTGTCTGTGTTGCCTTGAAATGGTTCAAATGGCTCTGAGTACTATGGGACTTAACACCGGAGGTCATCAGTCCCCTAAACTTAGAACTACTTAAACCTAACTAACCTAAGGACATCACACACATCCATGCCCGAGGCAGGATTCGAACCTGCGATCATAGCAGCCGCGTGGTTCCGGACTGAAGCGCCTAGAACCGCTCGGCCTCCAAGGCCGGCGTGTTGCCTTGACGACAGTATGCAAATCTTTAGGGTGTTCGGAAATTCCGGTTACAAACTTCAAGGACTCGTAGAGGGGAGTGATAACGTAATATCTTGACTAGGAACCCTTGTCCAGAGACGTACCGTTTCAGTTCCACAACGGTTTCAGGTCAGATGCGTAACGTGTCCACGTCTGCTGAGGGAAACAGAGAAGTCTCAGAGTTACTTGTCCTGGTACGCAATAGGGTAGACTGGATGACGTGTACAAAGTGTGAAACAACGTTGGTGGTCGCCACATCGAGCCGCTGTTGTAACGCGTCAGTACTGTTCAGCACGCACAGTATGACAGTTTTTCTTTTTTTTTTGGCGTAACGTAACATCGAAATGTTTAAGTGTTAATACAAAAAATGCGCTTAAACGACAAATGGATGTTTCTTTATGTTTCTTGCATCACGTCTAATTCAATTCATCAAGCAGAAGTGGATGAGTTAAACATTGCACAATGAAAACGATACGGTTCCGGACATGGGTTTCTATTCAAAATATCAAGTCATACAAATTTGTAACGAGAATTTCCGTACAAACTGTACAATGTTCACATCGTTACGATTATCATATCGTTTCCCTACAAGAAGTCAGATTTTAGTGAGACGTTGTGAGTGGTAAACTACAATGTTTTATAGCTAATAATTGGTACAGATTAAGGTGTAAGACCCTCTTGCCAGGATACAGATTAACGTGGCCAGTAGCTTTAATGTATGAGTTGCTACAGAACGGTAGAGAATCTTACTCTGCTTCAATTTTGGTAGCAGAAGAGTTTCTCGGAAGGTGGATATTCGGCATTATCTTGATCAGTTTGGCACTCTCTGCGTTGGTACCAGGTGCAAGTGTATTTAGGGGAATGCGTTTTCAGTTCGGTTGAATGAAGCCACCGTACTTCCAAGTAAATTCTGTTTCTTTTTAGATGGTAGTTCTGTTTTAGTTGACCTATCGTAATAAGTCATTAGCCAAGTGAAGGACCCCTAATAATGTGTCCAGTGGAGGAAGCGAGTTGCGTGCGCATTTTGTAACGATCCACAGTCAGGTAATTGTTGCACAGTCCTAGCTCACTTGTCCGTAGAGCGATACACAGTACTAAGATAAGTGTGTTTAGGGAAGCCTTTCTTTTACACACTATGCAGGCACCAGTGAAAAATGTGGTTACGTGTCTTCTTCACTTGGCATTAAACAATAGCCCATAGTACGACACCACAGCCAATAGTACGACACGGCGTAGGTTGCATATCAAAGCCTTACAAACTAACGTGTCTCATCTGTTGATAGATATCTCGTGGGTAACTAATGTCCAATGCAAATTTCGACTTTTGCCTCTCTCTTCTTCCTGCCAATATATTTTATTTAATCCTCATCGACACTTAACCTTTTAATTCGTTCATTTAGATTGTTACGAGTGTACAGTGAAGGGAATGGCACACATTTCAACGATTACGTTTGTGTGGTCAATTCAAAAGACGGAACAGCACACTGCTCAAAGTCATATTGCTTACAACAACGACGCAACCTTCTTGTTCCAGCTAGGGCAACATTTAACACTGAAGTCAGTGAGAGCTCTAAACTAGACACCCGCTATTATCTCATAAACAGGTCGCTTGCAGATACGTGTTTACTGTATCTTTTTTCCTTCTATTGTCGTATACCTTCACCAATATCCACTTTCGCTATTAACTGTAATATAACCTGTATATAAAGAATTAAAACACTGCACCTAATGTATTTAGTCGGCCTACCAATACAAATAGCACATTTACGTTTCGTAAATGTAAGCAAATGTGCTGCTATGGTGAGTACATATGCATGGGGGCTTAATTATTATTATGAATGCAAATTCTTTTAATTTCTTTTAGTAGCTGTAAGTCCGATTGCGAAGTCTCGTAAACGGCTGGCCCTGACTAGTTTTAGTACGCAATCTGACTGCATAGAATAACAACAAAGAATGAAAGAAAATTTCAGTTAATACAATTAATTAATTAAGTCCCCAGCAACTATAAAACGTACAAAACCAAAGCACAAGTGTAACTGTTCTGTGTGTGGAAGTGTGATTCAACGTCCACATCTGGCACGGTTCTTCTTCAATAAGACAAGATATTTTAAATACCATTTATACTGAAGTAATTAAAAAAATAGAAATACTATAATTGCGCAAGAAAACCAGAATTACACTCAATACAAGAACACGAGCCAGATGCTTTGTTGACTGAACCTGTGACCAAGGGGCATTATTGTTTAACACATATGAAATAAAAAAATAAGAATATTTTCTTTTACCTTTATATATCTTGACGAAAAGTACTCTGATCATTACAATATCTCCATTCGAACAGCATCTGGTGTCTAGCCCATCAAAACATCTGCACACAACATGGCCTCAAATAGTACAGGTATCAACATCCTCTCTCCAAAGCACTAACTACCACAACATCTCAACAACGACCGACTACTGCTACTTCTCAACAAGCACTGCCAGTGGAGGCGGCGGAATAAAACTCTTTGGCGCAATCTCTGGCGCTGTGGCTCAGTGTAGCCACCTTTCATGTGCCCCTCCTCCACAGGCTAGAATTTGATGGTATTTTTGCCAGCATTGGTGGTGAAAATACCACCAAATTCGTCCAAAAAAATACAAACAAAAATAAAAGATAATATTAATACGTAAATATCATATAACTAAATAAATTTTGGCTTTGCACTGACCTTTCAATAACCTAATATATAAAATACAGTAAGGAATACAAATTCTTTCATACATGTGACTTTACATAATAGTTTACAAAAGTATCATGTGGTTAAACAATTCAATCAATAGCGTCAGCAATGACGAATATGTGCAGGTAAGAGTCTCATAACTTTTCACAAACAGTAATACACAAAAAATCAGTTTATACAAATATTCACATAAAATCTTGTCAATATATCACAGGTGCAAACACCAACGAGTGACATTATTTCAGTAGAAACAGTTCCATCAGTGGCACCCAGCAATGTTGAACAGGTGCAGACAGTAAGAAGTAACATCATTTCAGTAGAAACAGTTCCAACAGTGGCACCCAGCAATGTTGAACAGGTGCAGACACCAACAAGCGACACCATTTCAGTAGAAGCAGTTCCATCAGTTGCACCCAGCAATGTTGAACAGGTGCAGACACCAACAAGTGACATCTTCAGTAGAAGCAGTTCCACCAGTTGCACCCAGCAATGTTGAACACCAGCAGACACCAACAAGTGACATCTTCAGTAGAAGCAGTTCCATCAGTGGCACCCAGCAATGTTGAACATGTGCAGACAGCAACAAGTGACATGATTTCAGTATAAGCAGCTCCATTAGTGGTACCCAGTAATGTTGAACAGGTGCAGACACCAACAAGTGACATCATTCAGCAGAAGCAGATCCATTAGTGGCACCCAGTAATGTTGAACAGGTGCAGACAGCAACAAGTGACATTATTTCAGTAGAAGCAGTTCCATTACTGGCACCCAGCAATGTTGAGCAGTTGCAGACACCAACAAGTGACATCATTCAGCAGAAGAAGTTCCATTAGTGGCACCCAGCAATGTTGAACAGGTGCAGACACCAACAAGTGACATCATTTCAGTAGAAGCAGTTGCATCTGTGGCACCCAGCAATGTTGAGCAGGTGCAGACAGCAGTCCATAATATTCATTATCACTAATCACACAGTTCAGCAGCAGAAATTAAACATTTCTAAGTGGCACACATCAATGTTGAACAAGTGCAGGTATGAACAACAGTTTGAATGCACACACAACTGCTTTTACAAAATTATTATCAATGCTCTTACACTAAACATACAAATTATAATAAACACACAAATGATATCAGATAATTGTCATATTAACTATTACAATAAACAAATATCAGTGAACCTATAATATTTATGGGTGTCAGTGCAAGCCACAACAATCAAGTAAAATAATATTTAGGAGGTAGGTCGGTACCAATTATTTGGAATCAGGAAAGGAAAACACACAGAACACACTCACTCATCTTTCATCCACATTAAGTGCTACTGTGTAGTTGAATAGTGTTAACTGTGTAAATGCAATTCTGTCAAAATTTTATGTTCAACTTGTGTATCAAGTAGTAGTGGCAACAATGTATAACAGTCAATAATAGTTAGTCAACGTCATAGTCATCATGTCGAGACCAATGTTTGCCAAGCCAAATCAAAATGTACGGTTGCTGAACAGCTGTCAGTGTGCCAAGATATGAAAATATTTCCTCTCTCCAAAAAAAGTATATACTGCTTATTGATTTAACAAAGTGTGTGTGTGTAGACAATATTCCTTCCACTTGAGTGTTCTAGTCTGCCATTTTCATCCTCCTTGTTCCATATAAACCAAAAAAAAAAAAAAAAAAATATGCTCCTCACTTACTTTACCTCTTATCCACCAAAACTCCGATAAACATCAGCATCACATAATCTTAATACTTCAATAATACCTCTTACGTCGATACATATAAACCTTATCATCAATATCATTTACCTTACCTCTTGTCCGCCAAAACTCCAATAATCATCAACTTCACACAATCTCAATACCTCAATAATACTTCTTCAATATGTCAATACATATAAACCTTATTACCAATATCATTTCACTTCCATAACAACTCTTTCCTCTAGTCAGTCACCTCGAACAAGTACAGATAAAATCCTAGTGCAAACTTCAATTCATCATCCCATGCAATCCGAAGACACAATGTCCACACAAAACCTCTGTGTAGTCCACCTGAGCCAAATCTTCTACTCATCATGAATTATAAAATACATTTTGGTTGCCTTGTCCATCATTAAATAAAAGAAATGCATACATGACCTCTAACAGCCTTCAGTTTGAATAACTTTCAGTAAGTAGGTGCGAGTACGTAGTATGAAAGATCACATAAGACTTTGAATGAATAAATCGTAATATTTCACAGTGTGTACACCACTTCAAGAATCATGGCAAAACAGAAGCAAACATGTGGAGTATTTCTTGTGTCAAGCATCACTTACCATTTCAATTGATCACGAAGAATGCAGTGTAATAACTGTCAATGGTCTAAACCTAGTGTTGGTGTGTCATATCGTTAGCTTCCTTCCTATTAGCGTAAATTCATACAGCCTCCATAAAACCTCCAGCTCATGTGACTTCAATGAAGTTTCTTGTACCAATGTCGTTCGTAGAATTATAGCAGTTCATTTTCTTATCTTAGAATATAAAGCACTGAGCGTAAGCAAAACATGCTTCAGCGAGTAAATATACCAGTAGAGAACAGAATGTCAACAAGTGGATGCAGCACAATCCCTACAACGAGGCTCTGCGAAGCAAACAATCTATAATTAATACCATAGTGTAACCTAAACTCTATATTCGTAAACAGTATATCAGCATTTCTATATACCAAATTAAAGAGTAGTTATGACAACAAAACAGAAATGTGTAAATATGCAATCCACGCAAAGCAGCAAATATGTATCTTACATAATAAACAGGTCATTAGTATCATATCAGCATAAGCAAATAAATGTTCATATGTTATCTTTATAAGTAAACATGAAGGCGCCAGCAGCTAAATCACAAAGTGTAACCTACATACATAACCGTATCAGCACAAGTAATCAGGTGACAATTATAATTTAAATAAATAAGCACAGCAGGCACATAATAAAAAAAATATGACGTCAGTGAAAAAGCATAACAGCCAAGCGATGCATAATATACACAAGTAACAACCATGTTCATTAATCAATCATTGTCAAAATCAGTTAATGTACGCAAGCACGTCGCTTCACAAGTAAATTCATACAACATAAAATTTAGCACAAAGTATGAATCACGTAATCGCGAGCAGCAAATTACGTCTAAAGTACGTACCTAAGTGGAAATATGTTACCTGGAAAATAAACTCAATTAATAGTTACCTTTTTAGTTTATTACTTTCTTCATCTAAATTACATTCTTCCTGAAATTTTCTCGATAGCAGGTCCTCTTAACTTCGGACACACACAGAATTTACCTGAAGTTCTTAAATATTTTATACAACCGTATCCTGAAAAATACTGAACGTTAATAACATAATTTATCAAGTCACTATAGGTTTATACTGAATTGAATCAGAGAAATTAGACTGTGTATTTGTTTACGGCTGTCAGTGCATTCGCACTGAGCGCTCGATCAGCTGTAGGTACGCGTGACGTAGGAAGTAATTGTTTGCGGTCAACGACTGCCTTGTGCGGCGCGCAGACTTGACTGTTGCTTTGAGTATGTGCCGCCGCCAAAACACAGCGCGGTATCCTTGTATTCTCTGCATGTTTACATGTAGCTGTTAGTTTCTCAAAAGTATGTCATTCCACAAAAATTTTAACGTTCGATATATGATGTATTCCCTTAGAGCGCCGAGATTTAGGAGTTTCTACTTCAACAGTGTTATCATGAATAATTTTGCGAACTCTATATGGACCGTTATAAAGCAGAAAAAATTTGCGACACAAGCCTTTTCCTTTGTGAGACAAACGATGAGACTTAATTAACACCTTTTGACCAACTGACAAGGTTTTTAAACGACCAGGACGTTTAGCTGATTTCTCTCTTCTAGCAGCCGCAGATGCACTATTTTGTAGAGCCACATTCACAACTTCAGAATGCCGCAGTTTCCGTGTAGGCGGAAAAGGAACGATTTCAGAAATGCGATTTGTCGGTGCTTTATTTTTTAATATCAATATCGGCGGTAAAGAAGTTGAATCATTAGTGAGTTCATTCGGAATGTTTTGAAAAGTATGAAGATACTGATCCCATGTTCTGTGATTCTGATGACAATAAATACGACACAATTTATTGATTTCCTTCATCCATCTCTCTGAAGCGTTAGACTGAGGGTGAAAAAGTGAAATGAAAATTGGTTTAATCTTACGACGCCGTAGAGTACGAAGCCAAATTTTAGAACGAAACTGTGATCCATTTTCTGATATAACCTTACCAACATGACCCACTTCTTTAAGAAAATGTTTGATGAAAGCGTTAGATACTGAACGAGCTGTTGCTTTGCGTAGAGGTGTAAAACACACATATTTTGATGTCAATTCCACTGCTACCAAAATGTACGCAAAACCATTAGTAGAACGAACCACTGGACCGAACAAATCGACTGCAGCCATCTCCTTTAACTTCGCTGGAATGATAGGAAACAATGGTGCTCTGTGAGAAATAGTTGGCGGCTTAGCCTTTTGACTTAATTTGGATTTGGCAAGAACAGATCGGCAATAGTTTTCTGCACTACAACGCCGTTTTCTTCTATCTCTTGAAATAAGTGTGCACCTAGGCCTTTGTATGATGAGTCTGTCGCCAAACAAAAATCTTTAGATAAATCCGGATGTGAAAGAAGTGGAGCAGCAACTAAAGCATCACGAAGTTGTTCGAATTCTGACTGAGCTTCCTCATCCCAACACCAATTAGAATTCTTTCCAGATAGTTCACATAAACGAGGTGTGGCCAAATTGTCCAATCTAACAAAGCGTCTAAGAAAATTACAGACACCAAGGAAACTACGAACATCCCGTTTTGTGGTAGGAACAGCATAATTACGAATAGCGTCTAGCTTCTCTGGATCTGGAAGAATACCTTCTGTAGAAATAATATGACCAAAAAATTTCACCTGAGAACGACCAAATTCAGATTTTTTCTAGTTCACGGTAATGCCAACTCTTGCAAAAATACGTAATAATGAATGCAAAATTTTGTTATGCTCACTCCAAGAACGTTTAGCAATACGAATATCGTCAACATATGAAGTAATATTGTCATGAAGATAAACAGGTAAAATTTCGTTTAAACTACGAATGAATGCTGCTGAAGATACAGTAAGTCCAAACGGTAACTTCCGAAACTGGTAACAGTTACCAAAGGCTAAAAAGGCAGTATATTTTCTACAATCAGGGTGGAGTTCTACTTGCCAAAGACTTGCGCGCATATCAATCGTGGATAAAACTTTAATTCCATGGAAATGTTGAAGAAGTTCATCTAAATTTTGTGGACGGTCAGTTTCAGGAATGATGATATTATTTATCTGTCTGGAATCCAGAACCAAACGAATTGATGCATCCTTTTTAAGAACGACGTGTAATGGGCTGTTATAAGGACTGATTGTTGGCTCAATAATGCCTTGATCTAACATGTATTGAAGTTCACTCTTAACCTTGTCTCTGTAAGCCAAAGGAATAGCGTACGTTTTCCCCCGAAATGGTGTGTGTTCTTTTACTTTAAACAAATATTGTAAGCCTTGTATAGTTCCTGTGTGATGACTAAATACTGTAGCATGTGAAGTCAAAATTTGTTGCAGCTCTTCACTTACAACGTCATCTGGCACTTCAGCTTTCTTAACCTTTTCATTAATTAATTCTTCGCTATTAATTATATCATCCATCGCGTCTCTGTATCTATTGTCATTGTCATGAATAAACACACTGTCGTCATAATGCTCAACGAAAACATCAGAAGTAAGAAACCTTAAACATTTTGTTTCTGATTCAGATCTTGTTAAACACTCGAAAAATTTCAAACATTTCGGCATTCCGGCAACAGTCAAATTTACACTTCCTTCTTTAAAGTTCAAAATTGCCTTATGTGTGTTAAGAAACTCCATACCTAATATAATTTGTGTACTGAGTAATGGAACAATAATAAAATTAGCAGAAAATTCGTATCCTTGACAAATGAAATTTAAGTTGGTCTGTTGTTTGACTTCCACACTTTTTCCAGAAACAGCGCCTCGAATTGTAGTTTTAGAAACAGGTAACACAGGACAAGCAATAGTTCTTACACATATACGAAAAACTGATTCACTAATAACATTCAATGGGCTCCCAGAATCTAAAACCGCAGTGAACTTATTCTTACCCACACATACCTCAATAACAGGATGTAAAAATGCGTCTACATTATTTTCCTTTTCGTCTAGCAGAATGTCTCTCATGTCTTCCAGGCGTACGTAGTGTAAAGTCGTAGTGTCATTACTTTCTGAACCGTCTATATTGCTGCCAGAAGCCGAAGCTACAAGTCATTGTCGATTGCTTGCGTCACGTCTTTGATAATTCGCGTCATTTCGCGGATCAATTTCTACGATTTGCACTTGTCTCTCTGAAGTTCTGTCACGTGGAGGATGCCAATTAGGTCCTTCCTGTCTGTTAGATGCAAATTCTTGGTTGTGTCTGTTATTAAAATTTCTATTTTCCTGTCTGTCTGCATGACTGCTTCTTGTGTAATTTCGACTGTCACTTCTGAAATTATTGTTGTATCTACTACCCTGGTTGTTTCTGTAGTAAGAATTTCTATTACTGTATGAATAATTTCTGTCTTGATGATACCGATTACTGTTTCCGTATGACTGATCATTCCGGTAGGAATTTCCGTTATTATAACTGTCTGTGTAATTTCTGTTAGAACGTCTGTTATTGTCATAAGGCTGGTGTCTATTGTCCTGTCTGCTTCGTCTGTCATTCTCAAAATTACCGCTATAACGTCCGTTCCGATCAATATCCCTTTTCTCTGACAATCTATTGTAATTACTGTTACTAAAAAAATTACAAGAAGTCCCGTCGTCGTTGTCATACTCAAGTTCTTGTAGCAAAGTCTTAAAAGTCTCAATGTCGTCTTTACATCTTCCGGCTAAAGCAATTTGTCTTATCGATTGTGGCAGCTTAGTTAAGCAAATGCGAATTAATTCAGTCGGTCTATAAGGGTTGGACAGGAACTGATTCTTTCGAATCATGTCTTCAAAGTATTCTGCTGGCGTGCGGAACTCAGACTGTTTGAAATTACGCTGCATAATAAGACTGTGTTTGACTCTGTCTTGCGTGTTTTCGGACCAATATGCCGATAGAAATGCATGATAAAAATCATTTAAATTATTACGATCTCTAATAAGTGCGCGCATCCGCGTCGCCGGTTCATTTTCTAAATATTCACACATAAATTCCAGTTTGTGACTTAATGGCCAATTTGGTGGAAGTGCGTACATAAATTGATCTAACCATGAACATGGATGTATGTCATTCATAGAATTGCGAAAGATCTTAAATTTCCGAACAGTCAAAAAGTGTTTATAGTCAAAGTTTTCGCCTCGTGGCGACAAAGACCTACCGCGTCTGTCCCAGTCCCAATGACGATTATTGTCAAGTTCGCGCGCCTGGCGCTCTCTTGTTGCATCCCGTAAATGAAACAAATTACTTTCTTCAAACCCTTCTGCTATCTGTGATTCTAAATTTCTTTTGCTGTCTTTTCCTACGATTTCGCCTTCAATTTGTTTGACTTGCTTTTGTAATGCCTCAAATTCCCATTTAACGCGTTCATTAAATTTTCCCTGATTTTCAACACGCTTATTTATGTTCTGGTACTCTTCGGTTTCTGCAAATGGTAATGGAGCTGTATCATCTGAATCTCTGTCCCCATGTAAACTAAGATTTGTCAATTTATCTGAAATCTCCTCCACTCTTTCCGATAAATCACCTACTTGTTCTTTCTGTTTATTTACGTCTTCTGTAAGTGTCGCGACTCGGGTTTCAGTATTGACACATTTATTAGTTAACTGTTCATATTGTTGTGTTAGATTATTTATTCTGTCATTTGGTACGGATTCCTTGATTCTCTCAAATATTTCCTCCTTATCGTGTGCACGTTGTAAATTTAACTCTGAAAATTTTTATACTATCACGCGATCTCTTTCTTCCTGTTCTCTATCCTGTTCCCCTTGTCTAATCTCTACTGCAATTAATCTATTATTGTGAGAATTCAAAATCGGTTGTACTTCTTCTCTAATTTCTTTCTTTAATTCATCTTTCATGTTTTTGAAACATGTCCCTATTCGTGAATCTAACCGTGTTTCCATTGTTCCCATATCAGTTTCTAACCATGTTGCCAAAGTTCCCATCTCTGTTTTTAATTCAGATCCTAACTGTGATCCCAGTGAGTCTAACCGTGTTTCCATGGTTCCCATCTCAGTTCTAATTGTTCCTATTTGTGAGTCTAACCGTGTTTCCATAGTTCCCATCTCAGTTTTAATTGTTCCTATCACAGTTTTAATTGTTCCTATCTCTGTTTTTAATTTAGATCCCAAATTTAATATTGCACTCATCAACTGCTCCACATTGACTGGTTCGAAATTCTTTTCGCCCCTAACATTTCCCGCAAAACCAGTTTCCTTCGTCATAGCTGTAAAGCTATCTGTGTTCGATACTATTCCAGAATCTTCTGTCATTAATCTCGTATTCTGTAAATGTTGTGATTGTGAAAAATTTTGAATTGTTTCTGGACTATTTTCCCGACTTATTAAATTGTTTTCAACTTCATTATTCATCATCCTGTTCTCCTGTGTTGGCGAGTTCGCCATGTTAACAATTTCGTCATTCTCACTATTCATCATTTTTGCCTTTTTCATCGATCGCGTAATCATTTACAAAACATACAAAACTCGTCACTATATGAAAAATAAACACAATATGACACTTTATCTCCAACAATACCATTCACACGAAATACTTCCCGACAAACACGATTAACGAACAACTGAAATCTTCATAATTGCACAAAATAGTCAAACGGGTATACAAGACATCAAAAATTAAATTCTGCAAAAACACCATTAGAAGAATGACAATTACCAAATCTACACATGCAATATAGACTACAATTACTAAACTACAAATTACTTCAACAATACTACTGTCTGCTATTTTTACAATCAGAATAATTCCAAGGGACGATCCTGGCAGGATCGCCACGTGCATGGGGGCTTAATTATTATTATGAATGCAAATTCTTTTTAATTTTTTTTAGTAGCTGTAAGTCCGATTACGAAGCCTCGTAAACGGTTGGCCCTGACTAGTTTTAGTACGCAATCTGACTGCATAGAATAACAACAAAGAATGAAAGAAAATTTCAGTTAGTACAATTAATTAATTAAGTCCCCAGCAACTATAAAACGTACGAAACCAAAGCACAAGTGTAACTGTTCTGTGTGTGGAAGTGTGATTCAACGTCCACATCTGGCACGGTTCTTCTTCAATAAGACAAGATATTTTAAACACCATTTACACTGAAGTAATTAAAAAAATAGAAATACTATAATTGCGCAAGAAAACCAGAATTACACTCAATACAAGAACACGAGCCAGATGCTTTGTTGACTGAACCTGTGACCAAGGGGCATTATTGTTTAACACATATGAAATAAAAAAATAAGAATATTTTCTTTTACCTTTATATATCTTGACGAAAAGTACTCTGATCATTACAATATCTCCATTCGAACAGCATCTGGTGTCTAGCCCATCAAAACATCTGCACACAACATGGCCTCAAATAGTACAGGTATCAACATCCTCTCTCCAAAGCACTAACTACCACCACATCTCAACAACGACCGACTACTGCTACTTCTCAACAAGCACTGCCAGTGGAGGCGGCGGAATAAAACTCTTCGGCGCAATCTCTGGCGCTGTGGCTCGGTGTAGCCACCTTTCACATAGACAGGGTGTCCTAGAAATGTTGCAACAAGTTAGGAGGGGATCTGAAGAGTGGCTTTAGGAACAAATCTAGGATAGTAACCCATATCCCAAAACGCCATCCAACGACGCTACAGAGCGCTGAAGTTGTAGGCGCTGACGCCTGCTACTACTGCACTCCTTCGGCAGTAAACGTGACTTAGTGCGCTGAGCAGACCGTAGAAGGAACGTCTCGGAATGCTGTTGGTCACTGAGTGATTAAGATTGATTGCCATGATCGCCAGTGAAAAAGATAGGGCTAGCTGCTGCACTGGTAGGCCTTGTCTGCTATGAATGCGATACTCTGTCGCCTTTGTGGATGACTCTTTCGGGCACAGGTTTCCGTATGCAGTTTATTTTCTCCTATATACCGAAAAATGACGGAGATTTTAGAGGGTACAAGGAAAAAAATAAACTTTCCATGAAAACGTGTGTCTGTCATCATCATGCAGTGAGGCAAAACAGCATAGCATTCGTAGGAGACAATGCTTGTCTACGCAGCAGCTATCTCCATCTTCTTCAAAATGGTTCAAATGGCTCTGAGCACTATGGGACTTAACATCTATGGTCATAAGCCCCCTAGAACATAGAACTACTTAAACCTAACTAACCTAAGGACATCACACAACACAGAGTCATCACGAGGCAGAGAAACCATCTTCTTCACTGGCGAATGTGGCAATCAGTCGCGATCACTGAACAACAAACAACATTACGAGACTTTGCACCTGTGGTCTGTCAGAGTACAAAGTCAGGTTTGCTGCCAAAGGTTGCAGGCGCTGGTGCCTATACCTTCAACGTTTTGTAGAGTTGTTAGATGATGGTTCTGGACACTGGTTCCTATCCTCAATTTGTTCCTAAAGACACTGTCTACAACCCCCCGTAGTTGGGCACAACATGTATATATTGCTCCTTTTTTCCTTGGTATAGAATCTCACATCACTGATTGTACGATATTATGCCACTTGCAGGCTATATAGGATGTTATTGCATGTTAATCGTTGCATTGTATCATAACATGCAACGTAATTTTTATATGATGTTGCTTGACAATAGCCAAGACAGCCAAATTAGGTATTCTCCAGCGGGGTAAAGTATTTTTTCAAAGACAGCCTCGTGCCGGAAAATATATCTGCTGTATACCAGGCTTACGGAAACACAACAAATACCAAACGAGGCCACCACCACACAGGCACAACCTCTATACCTGGCATCTCTCTGTTGCAGGCAGCAGCCGGCCGCTGTGGCCGAGCGGTTGTAGGCGCTTCAGTCCGGAACCGCCCTGCTGTTACGGTCGCAGTTTCGAAACCTGCCGCAGGCATGGCTGTGTGTGATGTCCTTAGGTTAGTTAGGTTTAAGTAGTTCTAAGTTCTAGGGGACTGATGATCTCAGATGTTAAGTCCCGTAGTGCTCAGAGCCATTTGAACCATTTGCAGGCAGCAGCCTTGAGACGGCGCTCACATATTCGGATCACTTTCTACTTCCACGCCTCGTCCACCTGTGTGTCGTACTCGTCCACTGATAGTCTTTTTCAGCCACCGTAGGAAGTGCTGTCAACCGTGAATTACACTGATTCCTCCTTGTACTGGCAGACACGGAAATGCTTCCGGCGATAGCCACAAAACACGACACGCTACAGAAACACAGTTCCGATGTTGCAGTCAGACAGTTTAGTTCTGCGCCTGCAGCCAGTAGATTTCAGTGCCTGCCATTATGTTGTGGAGCACACTTCTAGGAGCTCCGTTGGGAAGACAACATTACGACTTAGCAGTCACTATTTACGAAGTAATAGGACAGTAAAGAGTATCTGCATCATTCCTGTCATATTACCGTAGACTGCCAAGAGACACCAAAGTTATTTGGAAAAAATGGTTCAAATGGCTCTAAGCACTATGGGACTTCACATCTGAGGTCATCAGTCACCTAGACTTAGTACTAATTAAACCTAACTAACCTAAGGACATCACACACAACCGTGCCCGAGGCAGGATTCGAATCTGCGACTGTAGTAGCAGCGCGGCTCCGGACTGAAGCGCCTAGAACCGCTCAGCCACATCGGCCGACAAAGTTATTTGGATTTAATTGTAGAAGGTACAGCATATGAAGTTCCATGCATCAAGCGCTTATCAAAGGTAAGTGCCATATTTTAAGGTATTTTTAGTGCGTAAATGTTATTGGTAATTTCGCACTGTGTTGCCGCATTTCTGTACTACTGCAGCCTTGGCAAGCAAGTGCACAAGTTGATAGTTCAATCCTGCAGTTGCCACAGAATTTATTTAACAGTAGCAGTAAACCAGGCCAACGGGCTTGCCGCAATTGTAACACCGCTTCCCGTCAGGTCACCGAAGTTAAGTGCTGTCGGGCTGGATTGCACTTGGTAGGGTGACCATCTGGTCTGCCGAGCGCTGTTGGCAAGCGGGGTGCACTCAGCTCTTGTGATGCAAACTGAGGAGGTACTTGACTGAGAAGTAGCTGCTCCGGTCTCGTAAACTGACATACGGCCGGGAGAGCGGTGTGCTGGCCACATGTCACTCCGTATCCGCATCCAGTGACGCCTATGGTCTGAGGATGACACAGCGATCGATCGGTACCGTTGGGCCTCCCAAGGGCTGTTTCGGGAGGAGTTTAGTTCAGTTTAGAAACCACTTTTCTGTTAGCGTGGATATTTGTGCTGAACTATCGGCAGCATTCAGTTGCAGCATTCACAACAATGTCCTCAAAGAAAGAAATTTTATGCAGCTACCGACCCAAGCATAAAAAAAAAGACTTATACGAGGGCAGTTCAATAAGTAATGCAACACATTTTTTTTTTCTGAAACAGGGGTTGTTTTATTCAGCATTGAAATACACCAGGTTATTCCCCAATCTTTTAGCTACACAACACTATTTTTCAACGTAATCTCCATTCAATGCTACGGCCTTACGCCTCCTTGAAATGAGGGCCTGTATGCCTGCACGGTACCATTCCACTGGTCGATGTCGAAGCCAACGTCGTACTGCATCAATAACTTCTTCATCATCCGCGTAGTGCCTCCCACGGATTGCGTCCCTCATTGGGCCAAACATATGGAAATCCGACGGTGCGAGATCGGGGCTGTAGGGTGCATGAGGAAGAACAGTCCACTGAAGTTTTGTGAGCTCCTCTCGGGTGCGAAGACTTGTGTGAGGTCTTGCGTTGTCATGAAGAAGGAGAAGTTCGTTCAGATTTTTGTGCCTACGAACACGCTGAAGTCGTTTCTTCAATTTCTGAAGAGTAGCACAATACACTTCAGAGTTGATCGTTTGACCATGGGGAAGGACATCGAACAGAATAACCCCTTCAGCGTCACAGAAGACTGTAACCATGACTTTACCGGCTGAGGGTATGGCTTTAAACTTTTTCTTGGTAGGGGAGTGGGTGTGGTGCCACTCCATTGATTGCCGTTTTGTTTCAGGTTCGAAGTGATGAACCCATGTTTCATCGCCCGTAACAATCTTTGACAAGAAATTGTCACCCTCAGCCACATGACGAGCAAGCAATTCCGCACAGATGGTTCTCCTTTGCTCTTTATGGTGTTCGGTTAGACAACGAGGGACCCAGCGGGAACAAACTTTTGAATATCCCAACTGGTGAACAATTGTGACAGCACTACCAACAGAGATGTCAAGTTGAGCACTGAGTTGTTTGATGGTGATCCTTCGATCATCTCGAACAAGTGTGTTCGCACGCTCCGCCATTGCAGGAGTCACAGCTGTGCACGGCCGGCCCGCACGCGGGAGATCAGACAGTCTTGCTTGACCTTGCGGCGATGATGACACACGCTTTGCCCAACGACTCACCGTGCTTTTGTCCACTGCCAGATCACCGTAGACATTCTGCAAGCGCCTATGAATATCTGAGATGCCCTGGTCTTCCGCCAAAAGAAACTCGATCACTGCCCGTTGTTTGCAACGCACATCCGTTACAGACGCCATTTTAACAGCTCCGTACAGCGCTGCCACCTGTCGGAAGTCAATGAAACTATACGAGACGAAGCGGGAATGTTTGAAAATATTCCACAAGAAATTTCCGGTTTTTTCAACCAAAATTGGCAGAGAAAAAAAATGTGTTGCATTACTTATTGAACTGCCCTCGTATGTAAGGTATGAAAATCAATCGAATGTTGCAGTACTTTACAACTGCTGTGAAAAGTACTCACAAGCAACTTGGTAATCGAATACCTTCATGTGTTAATTTATTTAATTATTTAACTGTTTACAGATGTAAATAAAATGTCCACGGCAAATGTACTCCACATTTAACGAGCTCTCTGCCACGCTAAGAAATATGCTCGAACGTACGGCCTTCAGGGAATGCGACTATCATTTCTGGCAGGAGCGCTGAGCACGGTGGGAGTCCATCCCTTACTAATGAGGGAGCCGAGCGTAAAGCGGGACGCACGCTTTATGGAGCAATTGCGTAGAGGCAGAGGCTCCCACAGTGAAAAGCGGTGTTTACTGCGTGGGAGGCTCGGCCAGCGCGACGCGGCGGCGCTGCCCAACAGGCGTGAAGTCCCCCATTAGCACTGCGGCGGCCGCGCTTTGTCGGGCCGTCACTGTACGTCTGTAGACGTCTGTGCCTGTAAACTTCACCTACCATTCCAGGGGGACTGACCCGTGACATCAGCAGGCCGTACGCTGCGCCAGTGCTTAGGTGTTGTCGAACCCACTGGCTGTCACGGTGAGCTCCGGGCTAGCACAAGTCGCCGCTTCGAATGGTGATGGTGGAGAAATTATCACCTCCAGTGTTTTGTCCACGAGGGGAGGGGACGGGGTGGCTTGTAGTTCCTGATCACCAGATTTGGCACCAATGTCCTGAGTTAAATTACAAACATCGCTGCTGCGTCTCATGGTGTGACGGCATCTTACACTGCCCATAGTCTCCACAGATTTTGAAACCTCCCCATGGAAAAATTTATGAATTAATGTGCTGGTAAACCCCTTACGTTATTTGATTTTCAAACAGCTGAGCAAAACTGAACGTACTCCGACATTTCTCTCTTTGCTTATTCTGATCAACACTAAACTGACACACAATATTTTTAGCGCAACGCAGTCTGACCTTCAATAATCTCTTCAAAAGAATGGCCGTGACTAACAAGAACCTATACCTTTCATGAATCACTTACCTCACAAAAATCGCCAATACTGCGAGCTAAATAAAGGATTCTAACTACTGAAGGCACTAACTGCTGATAGGCATAGTTAGCAAATGAGAGATTTTGATAGAGAACAAACAATGTATTTACCTTAATAGTGTTCAGAAGTTATATATAAGTTCATGACATCCTGTCTTACAAATTTCGTTTTTCTGACGGACACACGTCCAAATCGTGCGCTCTCAAAACTCTGCCATCTCTTGTCCCACATCCACCACTGCTGGCGGCCCACCTCCAACTGCGCAACGCTACGCGCTGTTCATATCCAACTGCCCAACACTACACTAGCCAATATCCAGTCACAGACTGCACACAGCTCAGCCAGTGATTTTCATACAGAGCGCTACGTGACGTTACCAGCATAAACACCTAAACAGCCTACTTACAATTTGACAAGAAATTTTTATATATACAACCAAAAATATGCTAAAATTGAACCGTCTGATGATGGACTAGAAAGTCAAAAGCCGAATCACAACAAAATATAAAATAAATATTATTGTAGAACATCAACACTGTGTTTTTAATATGTCTGTGTTCCTCCATGTACCGACGAGGATGGCCGGCCGCGGGATTGAACCGTCGTCCTCCCGAATGCGAGTCCAGTGTGCTAACCACTGCGCCACCTCACTCGGTTGCCATGAAGGCCACCGCTGTGCTGTAAGGGTGCGGCCTACGGTAACCAAATGGGTCCTGCTATAAAAAAAATTGGCACCGCAGGCACTCCCAGTTGTTGAACCGTACGATGGGCAAAAGTCGGGATGGTATCCCACCGCTGCCTGAGGCGTCTCCGTACAGGACTCATCATGGAGCACATTTATATTCCAGTCAATAGCCGAGCAGTTCTAGGCGCTACAGTCTGGAACCGCGCGACTGCTACGGTCGCAGGTTCGAATCCTGCCTCGGGCTTGGATGTGTGTGCTAGAGGACTGATGACCTCAGAAGTTAAGTCCCATAGTGCTCAGAGACATTTGAACCAACCAGTCAATGATATTTCAGGCCGAAGACCTGTCTGGAGACTCCCTAGACAAATGGCTGGCTCTGAGCGCTATGGGACTCAACTGCTGTGGTCATAAGTCCCCTAGAACTTAGAACTACTAAAACCTAACTAACCTAAGGACATCACACACATCCATGCCCGAGGCAGGATTCGAACCTGCGACCGTAGCGGTTCCAGATTGTAGCGCCTTTAACCGCTCGGCCACTCCGGCCGGCCACGTCCTAGACAGCGACGAGGTACCAACCTGATGGCCACCCGCCATACGGCTCGACAACCAGGAGCGATGCTCTGAGGTGCCACTTCTTTTCATAGAAGGACCCCTTCGGTTGTTCAAAAATGGTTCAAATGGCTCTGAGCACTATGGGGCTTAACATCTGAGGTCATCAGTCCCCTAGAACTTAGAACTACTTAAATCTAACTAACCTAAGGACGTCACACACATCTAGACCCGAGGCAGGATTCGAATCTGCGACCGTAGCGGTCGCGCGGTTCCAGACTGAAGCGCCTAGAGCCGTTCGACCATTGCGGCCGGCCCCTTCGGTTGTTATCCATGACATCCTTGCACGACAGCGGTACGTCGACGATATTCCACGCCCCGTTTTGTTGTTCTTCACGGCAAGCGCGCCAGTCGGACACAGGAGGACATGCAGCAGTTCATTTAGCCATTGCCAAGTCAAGTAACTGCTTGCATAAGGGCCAGAGGAGGACCAGTAGACTATCGACTTGCTCAGTTTGTGAAACTCTTTCTCTTTCCAACTTTTCTGAAATTGCAATCATCTGTTTGTCTGTGCATCTGCATCATATACACCAGTATGCTTCCTTTTCGATTCTATTTTTGTCTTAGAGTGTATTTATTACGCGGACCCTACTTTTTTCTAACTGGATATGTAACATAATTTAAAGTAATGAAATGTGGCGCATATCATTTTAAACTTTAAAGTCTTCCTGGTGAAATAAACTGTCGAAAATACCGTCCATTGCGATCTGTCCATTGCATGGGGGTGCCATGCACGACAACGCCCTCCTCCTTCCCCCCCCCCCCCCCCCCTCATGGTGCATTTGAGGAAGAGTTGGCTATGTGCAGGCACTGGATTGAAACAACTCTACTGCTTAATGAGACACACGGCAGTGAATTATACACACTCCATACAGGTGCCTACACAAGACAGTCACAGTTAAGGCAGCTGGTATATAAGCCGACCAAGTTCTGTCAATTAAAAAAGTTACAAATTTAAAGTGGATTACGAAACAAACAGTGTGTCGTCCCTGGTGAATCTTCTCATCACTGGAATGTGGAGGTTAAGATAAAAGCAGACGGGATTCGATCCCGCAAAGTGTAATTTTCCAGCACGCAGTTCTAACACTACACCGCTAGCCCTAGACAGTACAAATGAGCCGACTGAGCTGGAAGCTTCTCAGAGTCCGAGAAAGTGTGAACCCTGTGCACTACAGTAAGGAACTCCTTCACGTTGAACCTATGGTGATATCTATCGGCATGTAGGTACAATTAAGTTTGACTAGCATTCCTATAAACGGCATGCCTCTCCACATTTCATATCACATCCAACTCATTTACAAAGCTGTTCCATAGCTCATAAGCCAAATGCAGGTGCCGGCCGGTATGGCCGTGCGGTTCTAGGTGCTACAGTCTGGAACCGCGTGACCGCTACAGTCGCAGGTTCGAATCCTGCCTCGGGCGTGGATGTGTGTGATGTCCTTAGGTTAGTTAGGTTTAAGTAGTTCTAAGTTCTAGGGGACTGGTGACCTCAGGTGTTAAGTCCCATAGTGCTCAGAGCCATTTGAACCATTTTTGAACCAAATGCAGATGTTATCCTTTTTTTGATTTGATTTGATTTGATTTGTTTTAACCGAGGAAACAAAACAACAGTGGTCTTAGCCTCTGGTTGCCCACACCGTAACTAAATGTATTGTGTGATATCTCTCCCTCTCATTCTAGTAAAGCTATCTAGTGTCATTAAAGTGTAGTACGTCTCCCCTTACTGGGTCTCTGTTAGCTACAGTTTCTTCGCGAATCATTGATCTACATATTTTGTGTATTTTGCACTTGTGTATTTTTCATTGAAATATTAAATGTGGTGCGGTTCCCTTCTTGTCCCCCCACCCACCCCCCTCTCTTCAAAACAGCTCATGGTCTGCACTCAGGGACTGCTTTCCTATTCCCATCGTGTACAGATGTTTCTTGAAATCCAAATAGCCATTCATTTAACTTACCATGAGTTTAATGGTTCAGATGGTTCAAATTGCTCTGAGCACGATGGGACTTAACATCTGAGGTCATCAGTCCCCTAGAACTTAGAACTACTTAAACCTAACTAACCTAAGGACATCACACACATCCATGCCCGACGCAGGATTCGAACCTGCGACCGTAGCGGTCGCGCGGTTCCAGACTGAAGAGCCTAGAACCGCTCGTCCACATCGGCCGGCATGAGATTAATCTGCCTGCTATTCAAGCCCAGCATTTTACGCGTGGTTTCTGCACCATTAGCTTGCCATGACTGGACAGCCTAACAGCGTTTTCGTTACCACTAATATCTGAGCAACAAAGGACTCACAGGAGGTCTACCCTGTCGCTTTTCCTAGCCTCATAGGCTTTCATGACATTCTGCAACGATCTTTGATCTCGTTGCACCGGCTGATAGAGCCGTCCCTTTAGAGGATTACAATGAGTTCACGAAATTTTCGTTATGAGAGCTCTTTAAGTTGAAACTTAACTTTACACTGAATGCGAAGATATGTGGGCAATTAAAAGAACTGGGACAGAGGGAGGGGAGCTGATCAGAGACACACTATTCACAGAGCATTGTAGCAAAAACGATATCGTACATTAACCAGCGTTCACACTTCCTTTACCTCTCACCTTATCCAACTCTCTCCCTCTCTCTCGCTCTCTGCTCTCTCTCTCACTCTCTCTCTCACTCACTTACTCACTCTCTCTCTCTATCTCTCTCTCTCTCTCTCACACATCACACACACACACACACACACACACACACACGCCTTTACCTCTCATCTTCTCTCTCTATCTATCTCTCTCTCTCTCTCTCTCTCTCTCTCACACACACACACCTTTACCTCTCACCTTCTCTCTCTCTCCCTGTCTCTCTTACTCTCTCTCTCTCTCTCTCTCTCTCTCTCTCTCTCTCTCACACACACACACACACACACACACACACACACACACACACCTTTACCTCTCACCTTTTCTCTCTCTCTCTCTCTCTCTCTCTCTCTCTCTCTCTCTCTCTCTCTCTTTCACACACACACACACACACACACACACACACACACACACACTTCTTGTCCCGCTAATCCCTCTGCGTGTATTTTTCTATTCACTTCTCCACATGATTCATCCTTAGCGATGTTGCAGTGTCCGAAAGCCAACCGGTTCGTGACGCCATCGCTTGTGCCGAGGACCGTGTTAGATTAGGGAGGGCGCGACCGCGGCCTTTTGTTTACGGTGTATCCCATTCCGCTTAACGACCAGGGCCAGTCGGCGTAGAGATAGTGAAGACGTATCCCGGTGTAATTCATCGCGGTGACGCCGCTTTGCGTCTTCTATTGGCCGCTCCTGGACGCAGGGTTCTGCCGTATTAATGATTGCGATTTGTTGCCTACAATTTATATGTCGTTGATAAGCTGTAAAATATTTCGAAATTTCCTCCAAAAAGTTTGTTTTTGTTTGCTCACACGTGTAGTAATTTTTTTTTAAGGTTAAGCGACGATGCCGATAAGAGAAACGTTTTTCTTCCAGGGTAGGGTGTATCACCTCGTCCACTACCCGCTGGTGCAAGAGTGTTTTAAGGACTATTATCTCCGCTGGTACAAGAGTGTTTCAGAGTAATCACAACATTATGTTCTTAAGTAAGAAGGAAGATGAGGAAAAAATACGTTCTCTCAGTACTAATTAACAATATAGGGTGCTTCGCAGAAGATTTTGAATCATATAGTAATTGAAGACCCGTGACAACATTACTGCAATACGAAATCAGCAAATCATTAAACTTGTTAGTCCAGTAATGAATTTGTAGTTTTGGTATATCTGCATCTTCATCTATACACTGTAAGCGTAAGAGGTTACTACCGTTATCTTTTCTGGTCGCAACTCTCCCTCCTGTTGCATCTAGCAGGCAGACCTACTAGTTGTGTGGCCTGCCAAGCGACTGCTTTTAATATTTGTGCATCAGAAATGTTGATAGGGCTTATCGTAGCCACTGCTACTGTACATTGATAGCAAAGCCCTATCACCCAAGTGTTTTGTTATAGTTTTTTCATTTTAGTTATCTCATCGCAACGGAATTAAACGCATCTGACTAAGAAATTTTAAATATGGCACTGTCTGTGAACACTTCCGATGCACTCTCTCCATCTTGGCAAGACCACATTCCCATTCTATTGCATTCATTTTAATCAGAGCTTGGGTATTCTAGTAATAAGGAGCTTATGGCAAAAATGTCTGAACAAAATGGCTACCCTATACTGAACGATCATGACCACCATTTTGTTTCATACCTCTTCTTTCATTTTCTGAGATTCTACTACCGCAATGATACAAAATTTCCTCCAATACATTTAAAGATAAAAGAAAACAAGGAATCCTCTGCCCAGTGGGCATGATATTACGTACACATTTCAATATTCTATGATCTCTCAATGTTTTTCCTTATTACTAAAGTGCAATTTGAGGATTGGTACGGATATCCGCTACTTCTCTCTTTCTCTTTCTCTCTCTCTCTCACTCTCATAAGCTCATTCATTAATAACCTAAGGAATTTATTAGCAGTCAGGCTATTAAAAGAAAGTTCTTGCTTTTTGTTACAGTTCTTGTAACTAAGTCGCCACATTCAAATTACACAGATTAAACATGTAAATAAAACAGAACAACCGACTTTAGCCAGTACGTATCAAATCTTCCCCACAACAAAATTTCTAATCAAATTAAAGAGTCACATATTTTCGGATTAAATTTCACACTTAACCCCTCCCACGGATCTACCACATACTCTGGAGGATTTATGCTCATTGCAATATAACCCTCATTGTGTTGCTGGACTGATGGCTAACTCAATTTTTTCTCTCTCAGAGTATCAAAATTTCTAACTTGCTTCACACGAATGTAATTAATAACGGTAATTTTGGTATCATGATTACTTAATTATCTGCACACGTACCCTCAACTGATAGTTGGCACAAGCACTTCTGCCTTCCATTGTCTCTTGGTCAGATTGAGACAAAGTCAGTACTCATCATGTGGAAGTGCTTGTTCCTAATTCAAATCGTGTAGACGTAATTCTTAAATATTCTCGGCTTAAATTTACACACGCAAGTTTCTCAGCTTAAAATTACGGCACGCCAGTATCTCAGCTTAAAATTACCACACGTGGTTTGATTGTGACCGATAGTCACTACCAAAGAATCCTAAGTTCTCCATGAGTTTTACCTGCCTACCTTTACATGAATCTCCCGCAAACAGGTTTTGATCTCGTTGATATTCTGAAAAGGGAAATCACTATTTCTAACTACTCTTAAATATTCCACATGCATAGCATTCTCATATTCTTTAGTTTCACGGAGCACACTGAAAGTAGGTGTTTCAACTTCAGGAAGCGGAGACAGAGTGTCGGAACATGGCCGTTCATCAGGCCATCCCACACTTCCTCAGAAGTGGGGGAGGACCCTTTTACCATGTTGGTCAGCTACACTCCAGGCCCTCTAGTTCTCTGGAACGGTAATCGCATATCCGCGACGTACCCTAAGACTTGTAGATGGGGATGAGGAAACCGTTCGGCATCGGCACGGGAGGTGACATAAGCTCCTTACAAATTTCTGTCCCCACTGTCGCCAGCAGAGGCGAAATGCCAGATAAAACTCCAACGGGAGGCCGTCAGGGCCAGGCGACGACTTCGTAGAACCTGCCTGGATAGCATTAGGGACTTCGTCCAGATCCATTGTTACATTTACAGGAACCGAGCCGAAGGAAGTCTGGATACTGCCATAATGTTGGCAGTGTGGTGAGGTTGTTCAGAGTACGGCATAACATATTGTGCATGGAGGGCCGTGTGGAGGTCAGACTTCGCACAGAGCACCCACCATAATAGAGCAGACTGATAGGCATCACAGTGTTGGAGACAAGCTGTCCACGTAGTCTCAACGAGCTGTCGGCAGTTGGGTGAAGTAAGGTGGATAACGTTCATTTCCATGGTCCGCGGCGCACTCTTTGGCGACAGAGACCGATGGCACAGATATATGCATCATGGTCAGAGAATGCAACGGGCCAGACTTCAGCAGCCTGCACGCCACTGACCATATTTCGGGAAATGCAAACACGATCGAGGTGGCTGGAAGAATGGCTACTGAAATGTGTAAACCCTGGACGGCCGCCATGAACATGTTCCCAAGAATCCACAAGGCTGAGATGGTGCAGAATTGTCGCTAGTGGCGCGCACAGAGAGTGAGATGATAATTGGTCTTTCGGTGCCTGGAAGCAGTTGAAAGTGGCTCCCATGATCAATGAATTCAGGCGACCCAGGAAAAGAGGCGTGACTGACTCTAAGAAGAAGGTGGAACACTCATGACGGTGACCCAAACCCGTGGCACGCAGACACTGACGATCCTGGCGGCACTAAACGTGAGAGCCATCAGGGAGATGGGCAACTGCATCACCAAGGACACCTTCACGTAAGATCGCCACCCCACTACCGGTAGGGAAAGCGTGGGAGACATGTGCTATAAGACGATGGAGGGTACAGAAAGTTGCAACATGCACCTTCTGAAGTAGGATAACGTCAACGTTCACAGCATACAGAATATCATGGAGTAAAGCCAGTTTATGGTGTACGTGAATGGTATTCTCATTGACTGAGGCTATGCAACAAGTCTGGAAAGCTGCCATCTCCTGTAGGACGGGCGATTCAGACATGGGGGAAGCATAGGGAACTCGCTGTTAGCTCCCATTGAAGGGCTCATCACTGTGATGGGGAGGGTCCATCGCTCTGACACCTCCAGAAAGTCCATCCTCAACATCTATGTCCCTGCCCAGGACACAGACATCTCACTGGGTCAGCTCAGGGCATCACTGTCAGAGGTGCGCCCACCGATAGCGTCAGACACAGAACGGGAGGCAACCGCATCAGACGCAGGAGGAGCAAGGTCGGGGTCCAGAGGTGGACGCTGACTGGAGACAGAGGTGAGGAAGGACGTCATGTCGTCAGGTGCCACAGCGACAGAGGACGGCGCACCATCAGTAGCAGGTTCGTCATTCTGTGCACACATCCAATGGAGGCAGTCGTGAGCAGGGGTATGGCGTTGTCTTTTCCGTGTTATGAGCGACCATTGTTTCCGAAGAATGGGTGGGCGGCTGTCATCCGACATGTGACCAGGCGGCAGAAAAGCAGAGGTCGCTACAGCTCCATGATCAACAACCATGGGGTCTGCGCAGACAGCTTGTGCCTGCCGACCTTCATCGTTCGTTTGCACTGCCTCCGGCAGCAGTGTAGGAGAGACCGGAAAAACGTTCATCGTGTCGTCGAGAGGAGGCGACGCGGTTACCGACTGATTCAGAGGGGGCGCAGCAAGCAGTATCGCCGTGGGCTCGCAAGATGGAGGTAACACAATGGGTGCCGCAGGAAGAACGACGTCTCCGACTGGCATCTGAACCAGTTACGTTGGAGACATTCAGAACGGACCTGGCCTGCCTGGCCACAACCTGAACAACTGCGCGGCTGGCCATCGTAAATGACGACAGTCCTGAAATCGGCAATAGCCAAGTAGGGAGGCACGCGTTTCCGTAGTTCAGTTTTTATGTAACGGACACCGTAAAGGACACGGTAGGCTCAGAGCGTCTTCTGCGTTTCAGCAACGTGGCTGACGACGTTGCCGTAAGTTTTAAAGGCGGCCATCACTACGTCCGACGGTACCTCAGACGGGAGTTCGAAAACTCTCAAAGTTCGGAGGCCAAAACCAGCGTGATCAATCACGACAGTCCGTTCATGTTCGTCAGAGTATCGGAACTAGATATCGTTAGCATGGTGCAGAGCCTTGCGCGTTAGCTGTGCGGTCTGAGGCACTTGCCACGGTTCGCACGCCTCCCCCCGTCAGAGGTTAGAATCCTCCGTCGTCCATGAGTATGTGTGTTGTCCTTAACATAACTTACTTTAACTTACATTAAGCAGCGTGAAAGATTAGGGACCGATGACCTCTGCAGATCGGTCCCATAGGAACTTACCACCAATGGCACAGCACAACGTCGGCTCACACCTCCTCATTCAGTCCGCCCCCGGTAGCTGAGTGGTCAGCGCGACAGAGTGTCAATCCTAAGGGCCCGGGGTCGATTCCCGGCTGGGTCGGAGATTTTCTCCGCTCAGGAACTGGGTGTTGTGTTGTCCTAATCATCATCATTTCATCCGCATCAACGCGCAATTCGCCGAAGAGGCGTCAAATCGAAAGACTTGCACCCGGCGTACGGTCTATCCGGTGGGAGGGTCTAGTCACACGACATCTACATTTACCTCGTCATTCGCCAGGTTTACGTACACAGTAGTACAGAGGATCGAAAAAATGCATTACGCGAACATCTTGTGGCGGGGACGCAATTTCATTCCGTAAAAAGAAACGTTCTACTTCATTCGCCTTCGGTCCTTCGTAATCCAAAGTAGAAGTTAATTTAATTGTGGCTTGGCCGGCCGATGTGGCCGAGCGGTTCTAGGCGCTTCAGTCTGGAACCACGCGACCGCTACGGACGCAGGTTCGAATCCTGCCTCGGGCATCGATGTGTGTGGATGTGTGAGATGTCCTTAGGTTATTTAGGCTTAAGTAGTTCTAAGTTCTAGGGGACTGATGACCACAGTCCCATAGTGCTCAGAGCCATTTGAACCGTTTGAACCAATTGTGGCTTGGCGGTAAGAAAATGCCATGATAATTGATGAAGTCGGACTATGAGACAGCAGCTACACGGAAGTAAACAAAAGCGCGCTCGCTCGCAAGCAACACAGCAGGCGAGATGCAAACAAGACTTCATCGCCTCACCACAGACAAAGAAAGACTGCCATCTGCGCTACCCAAACACAACTCACGACCCATCCTCATAGTCTTAGCCCCGCCAGTACTTGGTCTACCACATTCCAAACTTCACAGAAACTTACCTGCGAACCTTGAAAAACTAGCACTACCGGAAGAAAGGATACTGCGGAGACATGGCTTAGCCACAGCCTGGGGGATGTTTCAAGAGCGAAATTTTTCACTCTGCAGCGGAGTGTGCGCTGAACTTCCTGGCAGATTAAATCATAGCATGTTCATTTAAAAAGAATGAGAGGTTGTGCTGGCGCTAATGCGGGGATGAACCAAAAAATAATGTTGTTTTACGTTGGACGTTCTACTCAAATAGCTAAACTACACTACAGACCGACTAATGGATGAGAAATCTATGTTTTCCGTCAGATAATACACGTTAATTAACATTATTACGTCTCTGCTGGTATGTTAACCTTAGGGTATACAAAGTATTAGGAGGAGGATAAAGGAGGGGAGTGAGGGCAGTAAAACTGCCGGAAACCCACCTGTCGCACCCCCTTTCCGCCTTCACCTCCCCCCCCCCCCCCCCTGCTTTCAATTACCATCATTATCGCAGCTACTGCGGCCGATACGACCCAGCGCTAACAATGCGCCTGTCCCACTCCTAATTGCAAGTTCACTTCCTGGCGGGACGAAATTGGCCTAATCCTCCACTAATTATACGTATAACTTTGTTACGTCTTATTTCTTCATTAGAGCTCCGTAGAAACACAGAAATCGTAAAAAAGAATGACATCTCCGCTTCACAGAATTTTTTGCTGCAAGAGACTTATCGAATGAATGGGGCGTGAAAGATAATTGCTGGTTTCACAGTACAGTTAGTGGTGTGTACCACTCGTGTTGATTTGTGGTATCTTATCTTGCTAACTGAAAATACTCTTCGATGTTGTCAAGCAGCTGTGGACTGTAAAATAAAGGAACGTAGCGGTACACACAATACCTTATGTATTGAATTACGTAACACGTCAGCAGACAGAAAAAAACTTATTTTATTTATTATTCCCCTTTCACTACCTACCTATGTAATCTGCAGCCATTACGAAAGAATATTACATCCGCTAGACTGCAAGTTTGACACACGCAGTGCTGAAAATGGCACCATATTTAATATCATTTCGTGATTCAGTGGCAGCTACATCATAAAACTGATGCAGGTGCTTGTTCCGTGACAAGTATATTTAGCAGCTGGTATGCAGTAGACACTTTATTACTTCATTTTTAAGGTAGGCGAGTCTACTATCTGCGAGCATTCATTTAAATAAATCATTGGTATTTCAGGTGAATTTACAAATAATGCAACTCGTAGTAAGCAAGGAATATAAATGCAACTAACTAAATTAATTACATCAGTTAAGAAAAAGATATCTAGAAGAAGTTTAAAACTTGTAAAATCTCCTTCTTTCCGTTTTCTTTATTGACCTACCATCGTGAGTAAAAATTTGGAAGTGCATTCGTCACCAGTTATATTAAATGAACAAACACTAAATGATGATACCTCAAAATGGGCACCACAGATTAACGTAACACCACTGCCTCTAAAGCGGAAGTCCGCAGCTCGTGGTCTAGTGTCTAGCGTTGCTGCCTCTGGATAGCGGGGTCCCGGTTTCGATTCCCGGCCAGGTTGGGGATTTTCTCTGCCCGGGGACTGGGTGTTTGTGTTGTCCTCATCATTCGTGACAGTAGCTGGATTGGACTTTGTAAAAAAAATTGGACGGTATAAAAATTGGGAATTTGTACAGGCGCTGATGACGGCGCGGTTGAGCGCTCCACAAACCAAACGTCTTCATCAGCTAAAGCGGACCGTTTCAGAGGAAGAAAGGAACTTTAATTTCGTCAACTAGTCACCCAGACTGTTAGAAATAAGACGAAAAATTGAACTTTATAGTTCCGTCGCTGTGGTGATATTTAAAGTACCATCTAAGATTATTCAAGAACGGACACTGAAACTGGCCTTAACCTTTTTTTAAGGAAACCACACCAGCTTTCAACAGAGACTACTCAGGAAGATCACAGAAAAGCCTAAATTAACATGGCCAGACATACAAGGGCCAGTCTAAAAGTAGTGCCGTCTACTTTTTCCTCCTAAAATACAGTTTGTTAAGTTAACAGTCTGAATTTGGCGCTATTCCGCATCTACAGTCACCCGGCAGTCAACAAGAAGGATGTCATCGACTCGCTGTATGTTGTGTGGAATCACAGCAGTCACCAGCCTTCCACTCTGCGTTTCGTCGGCCAACGGTGTTCGCGCTTCAGCTTCGTTCCAGCGATGAAAAAAGAGTCCAACAGTTCTGATATCCATTGTTGCATATTTTTCAGTCTTTCATTAATGTGAATGGGTGTTTCACCTTATGCATTGAAGATTCTATGACAGATGGCTGTGTAATACGAATATTGGGGTCGGCCATTTTGCAAGTGACTGCAGTAGTGCCATCTGTTGACGCAGGAATTTACTACCGCAATGGGTTGGAGTAGAAACATTGTGGAATACCGCCAAATTCAAATTTTTCACTTAACGGACTTAATCTGAGAAGAATAATATAGAATACTTTTTGACTGACCCTAATAGATATGGCCGAGTGTGGCATCGTGGTTAGTGTTTCTCGCTGGCGTGCTGTGGGTCGCAAGTTCAAACCTGATCACCTGCAGTTATTTGTTATTTTGTGTTTATCAGTTCTGGAAGTTTCTTGAAATATCTTACGTTTGCAGATTCTCAAATATTCTATGTATATATAAATACCAGCATTTTGGAATATTCGTTGTTTGCATGAGTAGCTGCATTCTCTGTCCAGCAGGTTAGTTCCGCTCCGGCTGTACTTAACTGTTCGTAATAAACGCGCTTTCAGTACTAAGTGTTGTGTTTAATTGACAACCCTTCTTTCAGATTTGGACTTGATTACGGTTATGACATGACATTGTATGGTGGAGACGCCAGGTACTTCAAAACATCTACACCGCTGTGGCCCCAATCAAGAAACGTAAAAGCCGTCGCCTACACGGACAGGAACTAGAATACAAGCAGTACGTCTTTCCAGAGCCCCACATATTCAAAAGACCAATGGATTCCAAGCCAGCAGGAAGTCACCTGCATATAAAGTATCCATTAAGGTTTTCTGAAGACTCCGGTGACGAACCCACGAGAAGACTGAAAGGATACAACCGATTCGCCAGATTCAACTGGTGAAAAGGCATGATGTGTTTGGCAAATGTTTGCACTTAGTTACGATGAGAACACGGCAAGTGCCATAATCCGACCTCCAGAAACTTCGCTCAGAGGAAGAGGGCGCAAAATAAGCGAACACGTGTTTCAGCTTATCTGTATATACTCGACCGTTTCTGAGAGAACGAAGGTCAAAGTTTTCGAGGCACTTTATGTGCCTTTCAGTGCAGACTAAGTTTGGTTCATAGTGTGGCTCAGAGGACAGCGTGAACTGTTCGAAACTTGTCCGTTTTCCTTTTTTTTTCTTTTTTTTTTTTTTAATCTACCCATATCCGTAGAAGATACGAATACAATAAAAAATGAGAAAATTATCTGCATTTGGCTTCGGTGAATTCCTGTAGTGTGTTTCATCAATAATATTGGTTGTTCTGCTGACTTGTTCCCGAGAAGTGGGATTCTGTCGCCCAGTAAGTACACTGTTTGATTCCTGCAACTTGCGAGAATGGTCTTGCATTCAACCGATTCTGACCTGCCCAGCTGATTTTGCCCCTTGAGGGTGTCAGTAGGGTAGACACGTCATTTCCGAGTTAGTTCTCAAGGCTAACAGACACCAATGGAACCTCCATCGAAATTAAAACGAAAAAATAACGAAACCGAACCCATAGCAGCATCCTCGCGAACCGATCTTCAGGTTGACTGTACTACGGAAGAATTTGTGAATATTCTAAACGAGTGCGGCACTGTGAGCTCTGAAACAAAAGAAGAAATAACTGGTGCGGGGTACAATTGTGTTGAAGTGTTAGAGAAATTGTATATAATTAGTAAAACAATAAAACAATAAAATCAAGCCATCGTAAATCTTGGATAAAGAAATACTTGAAAAGTCATCGATGTTATCAAATGCGGTTTGTCTGATGAGAATGTTCACGTGACAACTGATACCACCATTGTTGCCCTACTGACGCAGAACGTTCAATTTGTGAGGCAATTCTCCGAAAGGACCATCCTGCCACTAGGAATGTCACAATTTGACCCCTTCCAAACTCGCTCAGTTGGCTGTAGGAACCACGAATGCATCTCCGTGACATGGTTGCCGCTCGCTTCAAACGTTGGCGCCACACACAGCCTACCGCCGTAAGCATTTTCTATTAAAAAATGCACACGGATGGTCTCTGGTAGTTATTCAACTACGCTAGCTGTAGGAGCTCGTCGTTGAATCCATTATCAGTCTTCAGTCCGAAGCTCGGTTTCATCTACCTCTCCAGGCTAGTTTATCCTGCCCAAGTCTCTTCATTTCTGCATAAGTACTACTGCCTACGTCCGTCTATCTGAACCTACTTACTACTTACTGTATTCGAGCCTTCGTGCCCCTCTATAATTTTTTCACCTCACACTTCCCTCGTTACCAAATTGACGACTCTGATGCCTCGAGATTTGCCCTGTCGACCAGTCTCTTCTATTATTCAGGCTGTGCGGTAAATTTCTTTATTGCTCAGTTCAATACAGTATCTGCTCATACCTTATTCGACCTAACCATGCAATCTACAACATTCTTCTGTAGCATTATATTTCAGAATCTGCTATTCTTTTCTCGACTGAATTATCCACGATTCACTTCAACACAAGGATACAATCCAGACAATTACATTCGGAAAAGAGTTCATAACATCTAAATTTATTCTGGATGGTAAAAAACGTCTCTTTTTCAGAAACACTTTTCCTGGTATTGTCAGTCTCCACTGTATATCCTCCTTAATTATGTAATTATCAGTAATTTTGTTCCCCAAACAGCCAAATCCTTCTACTAATGTTCACAATCTCATTCCCTACTCTAATTCTCTCAATAGTGGTTTATTTAATTCGGCTACATTCAATTACACTTGTTTTACTTTTGTCGATGTTAATCTTACAATCTGTTTTCAAGGTATTATCGATCCCGTTTAGCTGCTAGTCTAAGTCCTCTGCCGTCTCTGCCAAATTACAATCTCATTACCGAACCTCAAGTTTTTTATTTATTCTCCCTAAACTTTCATTCCAATTCTAAATTTCTCCTTGGTTTCATTCACAACTTTCTCAATGTACAGACTGAATAACGGGCGGGGACGTGCTACAACACTGTCACACTCCCTTCTCAGCTGCAACTTCCGTTTCTTGTCTATCGGTTCTTATAACTGGCATCGGGTTTCTGTACAAGTCATGAGTAACCTTGCGGTCCCTGTACCGCCATATATGCATACTATAAACCACCGCCCACTGCAAAACACTGCTTTTTCCTTGTTGTCTACCAATACATATTATGATACGTATACCTACATACATTATTTATTGTGTGTTCCATTATTATTTGTGCAAATATATTAAACAAACTTTTGAGTGGTTTTTCTTCTCTAAGTATAAAAAATAACGTGCGTCACTATTCTATTCTGATAGCTCACTTGAAATTGTATCATTGAAAATTTGGGTTCATAGAGTGGGCTTCTGTTGTGCACTTCGGCCGGCCGGTGTGGCCGAGCGGTTCTAGGCGCTACAGTCTGGAACCGCACGACCGCTACGGTAGCAGGTTCAAATCCTGCCACGGGCAGGCAGTTAGATTTAAACAGTTCTAAGTTCTAGGGGACTGATGACCTTAGCAGTTAAGTCCCATGGTGCTCAGAGCCATTTCAACCATTTTTTGTTGTGCACTTCATTTCTTGATTGCAAGTCATTAACAAAGTAGTCGTAAATTTTCTTTGCTGAAAAGGGTGCTTTTTTGTTTTGTACAATTCTTAGAGAGTGACAGCACTGGACGTTAAGTGCTGTTTGACTTGTTTTTACCACATCAGACGATGCTGTGGTACTGCAACAGGATATACTAGCGGTTGCATACCCCTTGAATAATTGAGCCAATTCCATTAAGATGAAACCATAAAAGGCATCCGGATATCCGCGGTCCTCCATAACAAAACACAGTGTAGATGGTATGATTTCGGGTGTCTAGATGAGCTTTCATGGAGAAGATTTCGGCGTTTCAACTAGTCGTCCTGAGATGGAGCGGTCGGCGGACTTGCGTGAATCGCTCTCTGACGTCGATCCCATACCTGAGGCACTTGTAGGTCAATAAGCTTCGAGAAAAACGTGAAATAAAATGAAAATGATGTTACCAAAATATTACAGTATTTGTTTTCGATACACATCTGCTCCCTTGCCACATATTCGCAGCAGTGATCGTACAGATTCCAGAACACGTCAGTAAACGCTTCGTCTGCTCAGAATCTTCCATTACACTTCGGTCAACCGATGCAGCATCCTCGAAATGCTCTTCCTTGGGGGCAGATTTGAATCACAGAAAGAGTATGAAGAGCTGTAAGTCTTCTGGATCCAAATCCGGGGATTATGGTGTTGTTCGAAGAGTAGCCCCTGTTTCTACCAAACATTGACGCACAAGGTATCTACTGTACGCAGCGAAGCAATGCCGCAGATCGTCGCCTGTTGTTAAAACAGCAAGTTTAGGCCAGTTTATATCCACATTTGTTTGTTGTGCAGTATTTCAGTCCTGTAACTTCATCACCCGACATTTTTGCTATCGCTGTTGAAATCCGATCTCGACCAGAATGCTTACTATGTTGCAGCCCATGGCACCGTCTTATTTCCTGGTGCCTTAGGCGACTTTCTGCACAATGTAGAGATGTTGTCTACAATTTGCGACTCTGACAGGTGAAGTGGCAGGCTACATCTTAACAAATGGTATCGCACCTCTGAAATTGCTTGAATTAAAAACTCTCTCCCTTGTTACTGGATCTTCCTGTACTCGTATTTTAATATTTTGCGACGTCTTGATTGCGGTAACAGTCGTCTTCGGAATGTCGTTGATGAAAACAGTAGAAAAGTACTGCCTGTAAAGCACGCTACAAATCCCTGAAGTTATAAAGCAGCCGATTCCGTTACACTATAACAATCCGCTTCTCTTATTCTCAACAGTGGGTAGTCACGAAAGCATACTCGCGCCGTTGTACAGGCGCTCCAGGCCTTTGAAACACGCGTCTTCCAGCTATTTACGCAGCTAATTACATGACCGTCGGCGACGGAACTCTAAATCAGCGAACCTTGCTCCATTCTCTGCAGTGCTATATTTTTTTGCGTACTTTGTTAGTAATAACACGCCGTAGAACAGCCAAATACCAGGAAGCAGAGAGTATTCCAACTGGGAATCTTTGGGAGTAGGTTCGATTACAGCGAAGCCAAACTTCCAAAATTCTTAGAACCGGGGATTTAGAGCAATTTTTAATTTTATCCTGAGATATTGTGCGCCAGACTAGAACTCGATCTCTGATGAACGAGAAAGAGTATTTGTTAATGCATGTACAGAGTACAGTCGCTCATTTGCTCGATATCTGCGGTGAAGCTGTGTCACTACAGTTTTTGCTCTAACATGATGGAAACAGTCTGGATGAGGGTCACCAGCAGCACTTAATGCGGGGGGGGGGGGGGGGGGGGAGGTGAAAGAAAGTCACAATTCTAACGACAAGGATGCTCATCCGTGCAGCAATCCGATTCCATTCGGTCAGTCACACGATCCGGCAAGTGGACTGGAAACGTCCAACACAAACCATCTCCGTTTCACCTCTGCTTGGTCCTTTACAGCGTCATCACTTATCTCAACAAATAAATAGTCCCGGGAAGCCTGTTTCTTCGATTAATGCGCCTCCATGTACCTATTACTTCTCTTATGCAACACAAAACTGTTGCTGAATAATAATGCCAGCTAGTGCTCGATCGCAGTACTATCGACTTTGAAAGTAACAGCTGCCAATTCACTATTACCACCGCGAGACGGCCGCTGTAAAATCAAGCGCACATGCGCCTCAGTGATGAATGCTGCCAACTACACTCGTAACTGCCCATCGTACTCACCACCACATAAAGGTACAGGCTACCCGCCTACTGTCCACCATGAAGGTTTCCGATCTACGCCACCGATTTTGCGAGTAAATAACAGGTCTTTAGAGTTGTAGTTCTTAGCCAATCAGTCCTGTATCTGCAGAATAATTTGGTTTCTTTCCCGTCCACGAGCATCCACTTGGTTTCAGTTCCGTGTACAGGACAGATCCTAACTCCGTCAATAAAACTTCAGAGGTTGTTTTTTGAGAATTGTGATGCAAGTGACAGGTGGTCACTAGTGGCTCATTACAGTGTAGAAATGTAATTATGAATTATTCAGTCTGTTACCCCAGTTAACTATATTTCAGTGAAAATCCTTCACAACAGTGAAATATCCTGTAATACGCAATCAGTAAAATGTGTCACATGAAGCACCAAGTAAATCGACAACCGTCAGAAGCAAAAGCACTTCGATGTCGTTGCCATCGCTGCAAGAACAGCTAATCATATCGTCATCGTGCGGGTCTTGCGTTACATTCATTTAGCCCACACATGAGGCGCGCATCGGCCGACTCTTCATCAGAAAATCTAAATATACTGCTGTGAATCACCGTTAACGTCGGACAAACAAACCAGAGACTGAATCGAGTGCTGAATGTAAGCTTGAGGGCAAAGAGTACAGTGCGAATAACCGTTTTCAGCAGGAGATACAATGAGTAGGGTTGTAAAACTACCGTAGGCTACTGTAGACAATCGTAAGCAAGCATAGACAACTGTAGTTTTCCGAGTATCTTTCGTCAATTAAGATCGTAACCACGCTACTTGTTCATTAGGTGTGTTGCATATCTATCAGGCGTTACCTCATTTCGATCGCTTTGCTTGCTTACGTGATCAGTGTCTTACTAGATTCCCCTAGAAACCGGAAGTATTGAACAATGTAGAAACTGAGTGTAGATATGTAAACGCCTACGTAACCTACTGAACATATTTTCTCTACATAATTATCCTCCTGTCTGTTACTTAAAAGTAAAGAGCATTTATAGCAAAATTAAAACTGTCATTGTTTAATTCAGGTTTTATTCGAAAATTATTGGTTTGCAATGTGAAACAGAGGAATTTTGCAGTAAAATTGAAAAAAAAAATACGGTTTGTCATGGAGTTTCCTCAAACGAAGGCAAAATAAAAAAAATGCAAAGCAAAAATATATGTAATACTTTGCAGACTTTATATAATACATATTTCTGTTACTGATAAACAACTTTACACTTATCCATTATAGCAGTAAACCCTTACCTTTGAAGATGATTAAGAACGTTTTATTGACTACAAAATGGCAATAATAATTATATATATTATTGTGTTTGTGCATGTAAACTGCACTTGCATCAAAAGTAACTGTTTTCGTAAGATAACAGCACAGAAGTTACGCGAGCAGCTAATTTCTTTTTACTTGTTGTTGTCTGCAGTCCAGAGACTGGTTTGGAGCAGCTCTCCATGCTACTCTACACTGTTCAAGCCTCTTCATCTCCAAGTAACTGCTGTAACCTATATCCTTCTGAATCTGCTTAGTGTATTCATCTCTTGATCTCCCTCTACGAGTTATACCCTCCACACTGGCCTCCAATACTAAATTGGTGATTCCTTGATGCCTCAGAACATGTCCTACCAACCGATCCCTTCTTCTAGTCAAGTTGGGCCACACATTCCTCTTCTCCCCAATTCTGTTAAGTATGTTCTCATTAGTTACGTGATCTACCCATCTAATCTTCGGCATTCTTCTGTAGCACCACATTTCGTAAGCTTCTATTCTCTTCTTGTCTAAACTATTCATCGTCCATGTTTCACTTCCATACATGGCTACACTCCATACCAATACTTTCAGAAAAGACTTCCTGACACTTAAATCTGTACTCGATACAGACAAACTTCTCTTCTTCAGAAACGCTTTCCTTGCCATTGCCGGTCTACATTTTATATCCTCTCTACTTCGACCAACATCAGTTATTTTGCTCTCCAAATAGTAAAACTCATCTGCTATTTTAAGTGTCTAATTTCCTAATCTAATTCCCTCAGCATCAACTGATTTAATTCGACTACATTCCATTATCCTCGGGTTTCTTTTGTTGATTTTCAGCTTATATCCTCCTTTCAAGACGCTGTCCATTTCGTTCAACTGTTCTTCCAGGTCCTTTCCTGTCTCTGACGGAATTACAATGCCATCGGCAAACCTCAGAGTTTTTACTTCTTCTCCATGGATTTCAATTCCTACTCCAAATATTTCTTATGTTTCCTTTACTGCTTGCTCAATATATAGATTGAATAACATCGGGAATAGTCTACAACCCTGTCTCACTCCTTTTTCAGTCACTGCTTCCCTTTCTGCCCCCTCGACTTTTATAACTGCCATCTGTTATCTGTACAAATTGTAAATAGCCTTTCGCTCCCTGTATTGGACCACTGCCACCTTCAGAATTCGAAAGAGAGTATTCCATTCAGCACTGTCCAAAGCCTTCTCGAACTCTACAAAGGTTAGAAACGTAGGTTTGCCATTCCTTAATCTATTTTCTAAGGTAAGTCGTAGGGTCAGTATTGCCTCACGTGTTCCTACATTTCTACGGATTCCAAACTGATCTTCCCCGAGATCGACTTCTACCAGTTTTTCCATTCGTCTGTAAAGAATTCGTGTTAATATTTTGCAGCCGTGGCTTATTAAACTGATAGTTTGGTAATTTTCACACCTGTCAACACCTGCTTTCTTTGGGATTGGAATTATTACATTCTTCTTGAAGTCTGAGGGTATTTCGCCTGTCCCATACATCTTGCTTACCAGATGGTAGAGTTTTGTCAGGGCTGGCTCTTCCAAGGCTATCAGTAGTTCTAATGGAATGTTGCCTACTCCCAGGACCTTGTTTCAACTTAGGTCCTTCCGTATCCTGTCAAGTTCTTCACGCAGTATCATATCTCCCATGTCATCTTCATCTACGTTCTCTTCCATCTCCGTAATATTGCCCTCAAGTACATTGCCCTTGTATAGACCCTCTACTTCCTCCTTTCTGCTTTCCCTTCTTTGCTTAGATATATGCCCTTGTGATATATGCCTCCACTTTCTTACATTTGTCCTTTAGGCATTCCTGCTTAGCCATTTTGCACTTCCTGTCGATCTCATTTTTGAGACGCTTGTATTCCTTTTTGCCTGCTTCATTTACTGCATTTTTATATTTTCTCCTTTCATCCATTAAATGCAATATCTCTTCTTTTACCCAAGGATTTCTACTATCCCTTGTCTTTTGACCTACTTGTTCCTCTGCTGCCTTCACTAATTCATCTCTCAAAGCTACCCATTCTTCTTCTACTGTATTTCTTTTCCCCATTCTTGTCAATCGTTCACTGAAAAACAAACAAACAGAAAACAGTTCTTTCCCTACGTATGCTACCAACACCGCTTGTGAGCTTACCATTTACGACGTCATTTATGTACTATACCGAAACTACTAAACCGTAGTTTTGGTAGAGCGCAACTCGAACATCAGCGAATGGAATAAGTTTCTTGCCAGGCAAGATACACAGTGCAAAGTGTCAACATTTACATTCTTGCTGCAGGTATTTACAGTGCAACACAAATACAAAGGTAAATCGGGGTAAGGAATAAAACGAAATGCAATTACAGGCTGTCCGTAAGATCCCTACATCATTTCAAAAGAATCATAACTTAGAAGTTATTAGACATAGAGCATTGAGGTTTGTTATGTAACGTGTAGCAGCTCTCAGAGTACTTTTTTCTTTTGTGCCACAATTTCAATGCGTACCCACTCGTCGCTCGTAGAACATCAAGGCAACGTTCGATTGCTGCCCATGTACGAGTTATCTCTGTAGCATCATCATTTCTGACTGTGTCATCTGTAACGCAGTGTCAAGCACAAAACGCACGTGGCGAGGCAACAGCATCAGTACAGACCAGTCATCGCCAAAAATAAAGACAGATTAAAAAAATTAGTCCTTTAATTCTGAGCACAGATTCAAACTACAAATAAAATTTCCAGTGAAGTTATACCTAATTCAGACCAGACGATTAGTTAACTAACAGTTCATCAAAGTTAATTACTGAATTGACACTACTGAATTAATTTTCTCAAGGCCCCGGACACTACCGAGATATTGTCTACATAGAGGACAATCAGTTGGAGTCAACAGGACAAATTTAACATTACTCGTTTAGTTAACATAGAAAATGACCATGATAGCGAAACCTAGCTTGGTTTCCCGGTCGTTATTTTGTATTCGCCGTCGAAGACACGCGGTAGAAGAGGCACACACGGTTCTCCCGCGTTTTGAGAATTCGCGTCAGTTCAGGTCATCCAACTTGGTGGCTAGAACTCGACCACTCTAGGCGGCCAGGACAGCAGGAATGTTTCCACCTCTCACCCCTGTTAGGTTGGCTATATGGACCTCCTCGTGTGCCGCGGAGGTGCACCGTTTCTCAGCGACCCAGTCTTTAAATAACCTGAGGAGTAGCTCTCCAGCCCACTGCGTTGCGGTTTCTAGAGGTGTCAACATCGCAAGATTCAGAGTACGGCAGTTACCACCATTTAGCGGCTAGTGCTTCCCATTATCTTGAGAATAATGTAGGCTAGTCATCCGCAAAAAAACTCGTGATGTTTGGAGTTACTAAGCACATCGCAATTCCAATGGTCACGCCTGTACTGCCGCTACGTCTGCGCCGCAAAATACTGGTGCTGCAGGTCGACATGTAGCGTGGTAATCTGTTTTGGCCGATCCTCTTTACTGTTATCGTAAGCGTGACCCATGGTTAGTTTCTTGTGTTATACTCGTTATTTCATTTCTGTGTAGGAACTGTGCAATGTTGATGCATTAAGTTGTTCTGAAAGCGGTGCTGATATTCAAGATAATAAAAGCGGGTTAAAAGCTGTGAGCCATCTGGGGAAGTTATCCTTGCATTACTGACCAATTGTTTCACCAGGTATCCAGTCTAGTTTACCAAATTCCCAACCAGACTAACATTAATTATAATCTTTTAATAGTCATCTTACGACAACTAAACTGGTGCCTTATTTAGGATTGTGAAAATGTGAGTTTGTAATCTTACGGAACACATCAAATATGGAGCCAAGATTGGGAGACTGCATACAGCACTGCATTCATAAAATAACACACAAAGAACGTTGAAATACATGCAAGACGAAATTAACCACAACCAACCGATTCAATTTTCACCCACACAAGTTACGGTCGTAGCGAAATCCTGTCTGTCATGAAATTACCACACACTGGTATACTAAATTCATACTAATTGTCTGTGAAATCTTCTCGAAAAGAATAGCTGAGGGCTACTTTGATGATTACACCACATGCTTCCCGTGGTCAACTTGGTTTACACAAAGAGTGTAACTCCACAATAATTTTGATAGTTAAAATAAATTACATCGAAACGCAATTTACAAAAGTAAAACCTCGAACTGGTTACTATCGTTATACTATTAACCTGACGGGTCAAACAATTATATAAGCACGTGGTACTGGTCTCACAAAGTACACCCCACGTGGGTTAAACATAAAGAAAAGTTACTGTATTGGAAAATATTGTCAAGACGAGACGTTATAATCTCACACACATTCGCATTTAAGATTGATGCTCTTAGTTAGAGTTACGGGTCATCAACACGTGGTTCCACTTTACTCACAAAGTAGTGACAAAGCATCTACTGGAAGATATTCCGAACTTCACACTCGAATTACACTGCGTTTCAATTTAACATAACATAAGCTATTTTAGATCTAAACCTGAAATAAAGGTAATTAAATTTTCAGTTAGGCTGAACTTAAGAAATCCATTGTCCTGCGCACTTAGCAGAGACGCGCTTAGCCGGAGATCTTACCACTTCAGAGGCTCGCCGCGGACAGACTGCCTGGGCCCCTACTGAGGGAGCTTCACAGATACAAAACGGAAGTGACCAGAGAGGCAGCTTCCTATACCAACATGACAAGGGACAGGCAGGACCATACCAAGAATAGAAACCTCTTTGCTTTTAGAAAGCGTAGCTACCTGTTCCGACGTTGGTCCTACTGTTCTCTAGCAGACAGGCTTGTCTGCTACCATCAAGCATGCAACTAGAAATTCATTTGCTCATTCATCCTTTCACACAGAAGGGAAGGGGGATGACAGTATCTTATCATATACATTATATAAAAAAACGCATGTAGGTTCCATGTGATACTGTGTGACATGAATTACATATAAACTGTGTTTTAAGTGTAGTAGTGTGCAGATCGTTCTTGTTTATGAGTAAAAGTAATGCGTTCTACTGCTCAGTCTCCTCCCAGATAGAGTCAGAAACACCACAGTAAATTTAGAAGAGGAATTTATGCCGTAGATGACAACAGATTTAAGAAATTAACATGAAAGGAATCCAACAGAGACCTTTCAACTGGTCTTCACTCTGAAGACGGTTTTGGTGTGTGAACTTGTGTACTGTTAGCTTGTCCTACAGCAAGACTATTGCTCGCCCAGAGGCTACATTTTGTGAGTTATAATTTATGTAAACTTGTAACAGCGATACCTCTCATGTATGTGTTCATTTTTGAATACATATTTCACCAGATTATCCCGACTTCCATTGTCTGCAGCTACCCTATTGTTCTCTTTGTACATCATTTCCTTACTAAGCTATGAAACACCTGCTGTAAGAGACGAAGTCCGATGCTTGGGTCAGAAGATACGCAGGTGAGTGATCTGCTAGGGAACAATGTTAGTCGGTGCTTCTTTGCTAATCTGCTACAGTTGCAACCACCAGCACTCAAAGGATACACATCGATTCGTGCATGTAGGGCAGCGACGTCATCAACTGGTGTTGTGTACATGCGGTCGTTGACGTAGCCCCACATAAATAAGTCTAATGGCGTGACATCAGAGTGCAAAGGTGATAGGAGAGGACCATTACCATCCAGCCACCACTCAGGAAAAGTGTCATACGGCACTTCTTGCTCTTTCAAACTCCAGTGTGGAGTACAGCGTCGTGCTCGAAGATGACTGGCGATTGCAGCTCTTCGATCTGTGGTAGCAGGAACTGTTCGGACACATCCAGGTAAACATTTCCCTTTATCATTTTCTATCCAAAGGAAAATGGATCTGTTGCCCTATCGTCCATTTGGCCATACCAAACATTATGCTTCGGGTTACCACGTATAATGAATTCTACTCTGCTTTTGTAAATGATGAAAGTCTATGTGAATGCAGCTTGCCACTAACTTGGTGTAATGTTTTGTCTGTACAGAAGTGTATCTGTCGCCTTTATCGCTCTTTCCCTCTCACACATAAATCGGTACAATAAAGTCAGGGCTTCGTGTTTTCTAGTTAGGCTGATCCGTGAAAAGACAGAGAAACAATTATGCTAATGGAGGATTCTCTCACTCTCTCTCTCTCTCTCTCTCTCTCTCTCTCTCTGTCCTCTATCTGTGCACAGTTTAAATATATTATTTACGTGAAATCAGCCTAGTAGAATCTCTGGTGGAGCTCTTCGTCTTAATATTCAGCGGCTGGCTTGCTAGAAAAGATCTTTACATTTGTTATTATTATTAAGCGCTGCATTCAGTTGGAAAATCGATCGTTTGAACAATTCGTTCAGTTTACGACAGATCTAAAATTTCAGATGTGGACGTAGCCTTTTTGGACGATTTCAAAAAACTCAGAGATTGCAGGCTCTCTTCGTCACAGCTGAAACTTCCCAATTAATTACAGGGCCCAGACAATCATCAATGGTTCAGACAGAGAACTCATTCGTCATTCACTCTAGAATAAAATGGTCACAAACCTTATTTCTGAGGAAAATTGTATATTGAATCCATTTCCGTACATGTTCCGTTTTTTGTTGGTTCCAAGTCTCATGTAATTTTCTTTTACAGGTTTTTCTTTCTCTTTATTTATCACGCTAGCGGCACAAACTTTCCTAGCTCGCTTTAGCGCGAAGAAGAGTAAATAAATCTCCTTTAGCAATCCGACAATCTTCCAACCGATACTTCCGAAGCTGTTCCTCTCTCTCTCTATAATAACCATGGAGCATACATTTCTGTACCTCTGTTGTTCCAAAGAATAAACGTACTAGAAAAATACCTTGGCGTCGACGAGCTGTCGGCGAATATATTACTAGAAAATCTGATCAGATACTTTTCAAACGTAAATACATGTGGATTATTTGGTTGACCATTATTAATTATTGCGTGGTAGAGGGTAATTTTCCGTGGGGAGATTACACACGGATGTTTCCACATGTGTTGCGTAGGTTTTGGAGTGCCAAATCCTAATGCAATGGCAATTTTAAATATCCACAAACATGGAATGTTGTTTAATCTGAAAACAGGCACTTTATCAGATAGTCATTGTCAGCAGCTGTAGAGGCCAGCATTGAACGCACGGAGGCAGACCGCAGAGGATGATCGTACGCCTGCAATTCTTGGACGACTTGCACTTTTTCGGCAAAAACGCGTAACCGCTTATGTGACACTTTCTGGAGATCTGAACTTGTTTCCTGCAGTTCGAGTGATGGACGGCGAATTGACTTCTAGGGGCTGCGTTAAAACGTCTTTTGTCAACACATGATTGAGAAACAAGAAGAAGTCAGTTTCTTGGAAGATCTCTGACTCTGCATGTCTCTTTTAAGGTTTTGTAACCACCTCAGTATGCTTGTTTTTGCCGATGGTATCCTGCCATAGTAACACCTTTGTCACAGATTTGGATTCGGCATACCTGTTCCACTGTGACATGGTCTGATCCATTTTGATGCATTCCGAGTCAAATCTGCAACGAAAAACAGAGGAAAATAACTCTGAGAGCTGCTAAGGGTTTTACGATCAAAAAACGACTCACTCAATCTAATAAAAGTTTTTATATGATTTTTTGAAAAGATAGCAAGAATTTCTAGTCATCCTTACCGTGGAACGAGTCACTAGGGACCACAGATCTACTGCACTGGAGTAACTAGAAAGAATCCCTGAACAACCTCCGTAATTTTGTCCGCGGAGCTAGGCTGCATCCTGAATAATTAATTACAGAAGTACAAAAAAAATGGTTGAAATGGCTCTGAGCGCTATGGGACTTAACATCTGAGGTCATCAGTCCCCTAGAACTTAGAACTACTTAAACCCAACGAACCTAAGGACATCTCACACATCCATGCCCGAGGCAGGATTCGAACCTGCGACTGTAGCGGTCGTGCGGTTCCAGACTGAATAGCTTAGAACCGCTCGGCCACACTGGCCGGCTACAGAAGTACACACATAATCAAATTTACCATACCCGGACCAGAAAAATTCTCGTGACATCACTGAAACTCTCAGAATACATTCTCGAGTGTCACACTATTCTGGTACTGGGAGAATGTGCCCCCTAAGATACTCCTAAGGCTACCGAGAACGCGAGTGTGCCTCCCCTCGTCCAGACACAGTTCACTTCTGAAAATCCCGGTGAAAGTCGTGCCCACTTCAGTGAATTAAGGTAGTTTTCCACAACATAATTAAACTCCACAAATTTCTACCAGGATCAAAGCCCACATCTGCTCGTCCAAGAAACCACCAATACCGGCACAGAACAATATGTTATTACTGTAAGTACACTACTGGCCATAAAAATTGCTACACGAAGAAGAAATGCAGAAGATAAACGGGTATTCGTTGGACAAATATATTATACTAGAACTGACATGTGATTACATTTTCACGCAATTTGGTTGCATACATCCCGAGAAATCAGTACCCAGAACAACAACCTCTGGCCGTAATAACTGCCTTGATACGCCTGGGCATTGAGTCAAACAGAGCTTGGATGACGTGTACAGGTACAGCGGCCCATTTAGCTTCAACACGATACCACAGTTCATCAAGAGTAGTGACTGGCGTATTGTGACGAGCCAGTTGCTCGTCCACCATTGACCAGAAGTTTTCAATTGGTGAGAGATCTGGAGAACGTGCTGGCCAGGGCAGCTGTCGAACCTTTTCTCTATCCAGATAGGCCCGTACAGGGCCTGCAGCATTCGGTCGGTCGTGCATTATCCTGCTGAAATGTAGGGTTTCGCAGGGATCGAATGAAGGTAGAGCCACGGGTCGTAACACATATGAAATGTAACGTCCACTGTTCAAAGTGCCGTCAATGCGAACAAGAGGTGACCGAGACGTGTAACCAATCGCACCCCATACCATCACGCCGGGTGATACGCCAGTATGGCGATGACAAATACACGCTTCCAATGTGCGTTCACCACGATGTCGCCAAACACGGATGCGACCACCATGATGCTGTAAACAGAACCTGGATTCATCCGAAAAAATGACGTTTTGCCATTCGTGCACCCAGGTACGTCGTTGAGTACATCATCGCAGGCGCTCTTGTCTGTGGTGCAGCGTCAAGGGTAACCGCAGCCATGGTCTCCGAGCTGATAGTCCATGCTGCTGCAAACGTCGTCGAAATGTTCGTGCAGATTGTTGTTGTCTTGCAGACGTCCCCATCTGTTGACTCAGCGATCGAGACGTGGCTGCACGATCCGTTACAGCCATGCGGATAAGATACCTGTCATCTCGACTGCTAGTGATACGAGGCCGTTGGGATCCAGCACGGCGTTCCATATTACCCTCCTGAACCCACCGATTCCATATTCTGCTAACAGTCATTGGATCTCGACCGACGAGAGCAGCAATGTCGCGGTACGATAAACCGCAATCGCGACAAGCTACAATCCGACCTTTATCAAAGTCGGAAACGTGATGGTACGCATTTCTCCTCTTTACACGAGGCATCACAACAACGTTTCACCAGGCAACACCGATCAACTGCTGGTTTTGTATGAGAAACCGGATGGAAACTTTCCTCATGTCAGCACGTTGTAGGTGTCGCCACCGGCGCCACCTTGTGTAAATGCTCTGACAAGCTAATCATTTGCATATCACAGCATCTTCTTCCTGACGGTTAAATTTCGTGTCTGTAGCACGTCGTCTTCGTGGTGTAGCAATTTTAATGGCCAGTAGTGTATATTACAAAGTCGTGCAGGTATACGACTTTATTCATCAGCAATATTAGTCGTGAAGGCTGATCACACGCACCATAACGGCACATTATTTTCAACTGGAATTTAGGAATGTCTTCCCTTCTTTTTTCCTCAACCAGGATGTTGATGGACTCATACTCTTTCCCTTCTTGATGTTGGTTATTTGAAGCTCTCGTGTATTCCAACAGCTTAAATTTCATCTATGAACTGTCTGTCGTCCTCTCTTGTTCCCTCCATAGTTTCCTCAGTAATAGTAATGAAACTGGTTGAATGACGGAGGCGGTGGCGACCCATTATTTTTCCTCCTAATGGTAACAGTTTTGAGTATACGTATTGTTTACCCTGCTCTTCTCAACCGGTCTTTGTCCGGAAAGCTGTCATTCCATTATAATTTCTGCTTCAGCATGACGCCTCGAAAGCGTCCTAGTTTCTGCCTCATACATTCGTGCTCCAGACTACAACTATCGTTTCCAAATAATGAAGCAGACATCTATAAATTTTAGCAACTTTATTGGTACTTAAACAATTTTTTATATAAGAATAATTAGTAACAGTCTGTATCGACATGTTTTAAATTTCAGTGGTGGCGATCGATTTCGGTTATCATATACCATCATCTAATCACAATTCTTAAAATAAAAAAAGGGTCATGGTAGTGAATGAGATACTGTTACCAACATTGATTCATAAACATAAAACAATCTTAGTAAAGAAACATAGCAACCAGACCACATGATGAGCCAGTTCTACCAAAAAGGTTGCAGACAGTAACGGCAGACTTGCCAGTTTCTTCCTTTTTCCATCCCTGTGATATGTCTTGCGATAATGCGACAACATGGGAATTCCACGATGTGCGTTGAACCGATAAGGCAGTGAATATCCGAATACCAACATAAAATAGGGTTCCAGTACAGGAGGTAACGGCAAAATTTTTATAACGAAACACATGCATTGGAACCCCGTGTAAATACATTGTGCACGAGTACAAATGGAACAAAAATGTATCAGAAACAACTACTGTCCTTCAAAATAGTCCCCCAGTGCATGCCAACGATGGGGAAGGCGTTGAAGACCACTGCCATTACCATCAATGTGTGTCTCACTTGCCGAAATGCCGTGAGGATATCCGTTCCGTTTGCAAAGCACCTCACAGGCAATGATTTATTCAGTTGTGTAATGAGACATGCACTGAGGTCTGATAACTTGCGTGTGTGAGGGAGGTTTTCTCACCTCAACGTTGTACACAATTATTGATGACGCCTGCAGTGTGGGCTGTAGCGTTCATGGAGTATCATTGCTTTATCCAGTAGTGGCGGACGTTTCCGCCGAAATGTACATAGCAGATGGTACAGCAGAAAGTTGCGGTAATATTAGAAACTGGCAGTGTGGTTGTTCCTAACAGGTTGACACTCCAAAACATCGTTGTTGTCATACGCCACAATCAGCATTACCTTCGTGAGTGATGCCCTATCACCCATAGCTTTTCGTAGTTCCACATGACAATGAGTAGCCTTTCTGCCAGCGAGAAAGGCTGTTTTCACGTATGCTCGCTACTTCACCTTGGTTAGATTCGTCTTGTAGCACGACCAAGTTCAATCTGAGTGTTTCAACCCTGGTACCGAGCCATCTCACACACGACTGCGATCTGTCCGTTGATTTAGGTACTGTTTGTCACGGACTATCGAATGTATTTACTGTGATTACGATGCAGTCACATGTTCGCACGATACAGAATAATTATCATGACGTAACGAATGACCCCGGTATATGTTACGTTCTTTTCATCTGTCCAGTATCAGTTCTACAGTCTATACTGTGTAGATCAGGACCGATAGCTTTACATCTACATCTACATGTCTACTATCCAATACACACGACTTTTCCGTACAAGGTCTGATTTCCCTTATTTTATTACGATTATTGTTTCAATCTATGTAGGCGGGAGTGAATAAAAACTGTTTTTGCATTTTGAGGGCCAAGCTGGAGACAGCAATTTCGCAGAAGAGACTTCGTCGCAACGAAAAGTGTCTTTGTTTCAAAGATTGCAAACCCAACCTACGTGTCATATCCGAGACACTCCTTATTTCGCGACAATACAAAACGAGCTTCCCTTCTCTGAAATTTTTCGACGACCTCCGTCAATCGTCTCTGGTAGTCCCATAGCGCATAACAATGCCCTCACAGACGATGGACTAGCGTAGTGTAGGCAGTCTCTTTAGTGGATTTATTACATCCGTTGTATTTCCACCATATTTAAAAACGGAAGGCGAACATCCGTTTCCTTTTCAGGGAATTTTACCACCTAAATTCCTATTTATGAACGGGCATTTGAACTCCCTACACTTTAAACTACCTGTATGCAAGCCCAATGTTGTAAACATAGCGACGCCTCGCTCAGACGATCTGAATTATCTCGCTAAAAATTTAGTTAACTGACACTGATGAGATTACGTTAAGTTTTACTAAAAAAACTAAACTAAACTCCCCCCGAACAGGCCATGAAGTCCCAAAGGTACCGACCGGCCGCCGTGTCTTCCTCAGACCACAGGCGTTACTGGATGCGGATATGGAGGGGTATGTGGTTAGCACACCGCTCTCCCGGCCGTATGTCAGTTTACGAGACCGGAGCCGCTACTTCTCAATCAAGTAGCTCCTCAGTTTGCCTCACAAGGGCTGAGTGCACCCCGCTTGCCAACAGCGCTCGACAGACCGGATGGTCACCCACCCAAGTGCTAACCCAGCCCGACAGCGCGTAACTTCCGTGATATGACGGGAACCAGTGTTACCACTGCGGCGAGGCCGTTAACTTAAGTTTAACTGCTGTGATTAAATAAAACGGCACACAATTTTATGGGAGATGGCTATCCATGTAATCCATGTTGTAAATAATGACTGGCTATAACTTTTACTACAAAAATTGAAAATCTCGCCGTCTGCTCTGTTTAAGTTTGCATATCATGTCCGTGAAAATTATAACATTCATTTAGTCACGTGCAATTCGCCAGTATTAATGTAAGACTTACGGTTCTCAGTACCGATTTTGCTTACGTGAAATATCTGACTATGTGGATGATAAAAGGGAATGTCATTACAAACATCTCACAGTTAAACTCAAAGGACAATGTTACCAAAAGAAGCAGACGCGACTTTAACAATGAGATAATTAGCAATGGAGGGCCAGGACGCTTGATCTTTCCGTCATCGGATAAACCACGAAATAATTCAGACAGCAGGAACTCCGTATGCTTAAAACTTTTATCGGTTATGATGTGGAACACTGCAAGTGTTGAGAATAAAAGTTTCCAGAAATTACTGCAACTAGTCACCTTTTATTTTGTTCTTCAGTTTTTATTTTACATTAAAAGTGTCGAATCACCTAATGATTCATCAGGTGGTACTTATTTATTGCATGTTTGGAGCATAGTAGGGATCGTGTAGGCGTGGCAACATATAAAACCGAAACATGTAAGCACTAAATGTGCCGACAGTTATTCACATTATGAGACCGATGTAGTTGTATTGGTTGGTTGGTTGATTTCTGAGAGGCGACCAAACAGCGAGGTCATCGGTCCCATCGGATTAGGGGAAGGAAGTCGGCCGTGCCCTTGCAAAGGAACCATCCCTGCGTTCGCCTGAAGCAATCCCCCACAATGCCGCAAACACGCAATAAATATATACCATCTGATTATGAATCGCTTGGCGAATTGAAACCGGTAATGGAAAATAAAAAAAAAAAAAAAAATGAAAAATAAAACAAAAGGTGACTGAACTATAAATAACGAATGTCATAATATTTAAAGATTTCCTCTATCGTCTTAGCGTATATACAGGGTGGTCCATTCATAGTGACCGGGCCAAATATCTCACGAAATAAACATCTAACGAAAAAACTACAAAGAACGAAACTCGTCTAGCTTGAAGGGGGAAACCAGATGGCGCTATGGTTGGCCCGCCAGACGGCGCTGCCATAGGTCAAACGGATATCAACTGAGTTTTTTAAAAATAGGAACACCCATTTTTATTACATATTCGTGTAGTACGTAAAGAAATATGAATGATTTAGTTGGATCATTTTTTTCGCTTTGTGATAAATGGCGCTGTAATAGTCCCAAACGTATAAGTATGTGGTATCACGTAACATTCCGCCAGTATGGACGGTATTTGCTTCGTGCTACATTACCTGTGTTGAAATGGACCATTTACGAATTGCGGAAAAGGTCGATATCGTGTTGATGTATGGCTATTGTGATCAAAGTGCCCAACGGGAGTGTGCTATGTAAGCTGCTCGGTATCCTGGACGACATCATCCAGGTGTCCGGACCGTTCGCCGGATAGTTACGTTATTTAAGAAAACAGGAAGTGTTCAGCCACATGTGAAACGTCAACCACGACCTGCCCACCTAGGTGTTTTAGCTGCTGTCGCGGCTAATCCGCACATCAGTAGCAGACAAATTGCGCGAGAATCGGGGATCTCAAAAACGTCAGTGTTGAGAATGCTACATCAACATCGATTGCACCCGTATACCATATTTCTATGCACCAGGAATTGCATGGCGACGACTTTGAACGTCGTTTACAGTTCTGCCACTGGGCACCAGAGAAATTACGGGACGATGACAGATTTTTTGCACGCGTTCTATTTAGCGACAAAGCGTCATTCACCAACAGCGGTAACGTAGACCGGCATGATATGCACTATTGGGCAACGGAAAATCCACGATGGCTGCGACAAGTGGAATATCAGCGACCTTGGCGGGTTAATGTATGGTGCGGCATTATGGGAGGAAGGATAATTGGCCCCCATTTTATCAATGGCAATCTAAATGGTGAAATGGATGCTGATTTCCTACGTTATGTTCTACCGATGTTACTACAAGATGTTTCACTGCATGACAGAGTGGCGATGTACTTCCAACATGATGGATGTCCGGCACATAGCTCGCGTACGGTTGAAGCGGTATTGAATAGCATATTTTATGTCAGGTGGATTGGTCGTCGAAGCACCATACCATGGCCCGCACGTTCACCAGATCTGACGTCCCCGGATTTCTTTCTGTGGGGAAATTTGAAGGATATTTGCTATCGTGATCCACCGACAACGCCTGACAACATGCGTCAGCGGATTGTCAATGCATGTGCGAACATTACGGAAGGCGAACTACCCGCTGTTGGGAGGAATGTCGTTACACGTATTGCCAAATGCATTGAGCTTGACGGACATTATTTTGAGCATTTATTGCATTAATGTGGTGTTAACAGGTAATCACGCTGTAACAGCATGCGTTCTCAGAAATGATAAGTCCATAAAGGTACATGTATCAAATTGGAACAACCGAAATAAAATGTTCAAATGTACCTACGTTCTGTATTTTAATTTAAAAAACCTATCTGTTACTAACTGTTCGTCTAAAATTGTGAGCCATATGTTTGTGACTATTACAGCACCATCTATCACAAAGCGAAAAAAGTGTTCCAACTAAATTTCTTTACGTACTACACGAATATGTAATAAAAAATGAGGGTTCCCATTTTTTAAAAAAAAGCACAGTTGATATCCGTTTGACCTATGGCAGCGCCATCTAGTGGGCCAACAATAACGCCACCTGGTTTCCCCCTTCAAGCTAGACAAGTTTCGTTCTTTGTAGTTTTTTCGTTTGACGCTTATTTCGTGAGATATTTGGCCCGGTCACGATCAATGAACCACCCTGTATTTCTTAAGCCATACGCTAATCACAATGGCTCTGGTTTGTGATCGTCTCACTTGCATCTGGTAGGCTCAAGACATCGAAACAAGCTCTTGAGCGTCAGGCCACTTTATCGGTTGCTATGAAAAAGGTGAAGCATTACATAGATATAAATGTAACATGCACAATGTCGCTGGGATGCGTTGACCGTTACTAGTTCAGAGTTATAAAAAAAGTGAGTACGAAATTAACACTTTTATACAAAACTGCTACATGTTAGAATTATTGCTTGCTTCATGTATTGGTAACAAAAATGGTTCAAATGGCTCTGAGCAGTATGGGACTTACCATCTGAGGTCATCAGTCCCCTAGAACTTAGAACTACTTAAACCTAACTAACCTAAGAACATCACACACACCCATGCCCGAGGTAGGATTCGAACCTGCGACCGTATCGGTCGCGCGGTTCCAGACTGTAGCGCCTAGAACCGCTTGGCCACCCCGGCCGGCTATTGGTAACACCTTACAGTATTTTGCTTGTGACATGACAAGAAATAGACACAGCGCAAGAGAGGAAGTTGGAAGAGGGGGGGCAGGAGGAGGGGGAAGGAAGGGTGTGAGCAGGGAAGGATCGAGAAAGTGCTGGGGGATGGAAAGGCAGAAATAAAAGGAACTGAGGCGGAGAAGAAGAAATATGAAACATAGATATGAAATACTTATGCCGAAGGAAATTACACGACCTCTGAGAGCACGACATGAGTAACGTGCGTATACGAGAGCGCGCTGGGAGATTTGTGGGACGCGTGTCCGCTGCCCCATGTCGCGGCGCGCGAGCCGGCCACATTCGTTACCGTGCGCGGGACGCCGGCCGTCCACAGCAGCTCGCGCGGACTCTGGCCATTACTGGCTGCGGAGACTTCGTCGCCTGGGGCATTCTTTCCTTTTTTTCGCGACGGCCATGCATAAATTACATTCACGTGTTTCAGCCGTAAGTGTCCGAGAAGCAATTAACGCATACGCTAGAAGCCGTAGATCCACTTCCATATAAGTTCAAAGCTGCAATAATTGGCGACAATTGTGAGTCTGCGAAGCTGCCGACCAACATTCCCGTTTCTCCCTTGAATACCGCAAAGGGAACGATGGCGTTTGTTTCCACCAGAGACCTACCTCTCAGCCATGCGATTACGGGTGACGTCCTGAAGCAGAGGCGTGTTTTGTTCATCGCGAACAGAGCTGTCGCACACAGCATCAGAGTCATGACGGTAAGAAAATGTAAATAAGTTATACGAAACTGCAACCAGTCACTTTTTTGAATAATTATGTTTTAATTCCATGAACCGGTTTTCGAACCTTTTCAGGTTCATCTTCAGATGGTTTCAGGAAGTTACATTATTATTGCTAGCATAATGCTGGGTGCTGGCTCTATGACAAAAAGATGGAACACACTTTAATGTATGGCCATGACTATAGCTTATCTGTCTATATGGATGTAAATTTAGTTTTTTACTTACTGCGACAGTATAGGCAGCTTTTTTCGGTTAGTGTCCATCTGTCTGCCTCCATTTTGATGTGTAGTTGTTATATCACTACACACACTTCCACACAAACTATATTAATTTACAATCTGACAGCGAGACTTTTCCAGCATCCAGCGTGCGCTTTACAACTGTTGCTTGTAACAAAGATCTTGATAGAAAGATATGGCATAGACGTACTTTGCACAGAGATGTAATTTGTTCTTTTTTACATGTATTAAAGTCGATATAAGGGCTAATATTTTCATCAGACTGTGAAGAAGAACTTTTGAATAATTGGTGGAATAACGAAAGAAAATGAAACAGAAGAAAAAAAAAGTGCCGGAGGAGGAATAGATCCCGAGACCTCTGGCGTAAGAAACCAACCCCTAACCGTGTATGCCAGACGACGGCTCGGTAATGGACTAACTTATACTCATAAGGCACCTGAGAAAGTTTGGATCGACTTTTCTCGGGATTTTCCGGGTAGTGCGTCCTAATATTTTAACCACGTGAGGTGTTAGGGGTCCTCTTTCACCACACAAAATTTCGGACAAATCCCCGACCCCACGGTCGTGCCGTCTCCTTGCGAGATTAAAAGGTTGGCGCAGGATAGGAATTCGTGGAGGGGTCCAGCAAACCTGTCAGACGGGTGACGACTCAAATAAATAAATAAATACTCAAGTTCAAATTCTGCAAGTGATTTCATGCGCGACCCCGGTTTCCATCTCCGATATTACTTCTCACTGTCCTTAGTTGGGCACTCTCCCCCTCGCATGTCTAAGCATGGCGGTCTGTTATATTTATATGTCATTTTCATCATCATACAAATTTCCCCATTATTTATTGTTTTTGTACAATTTGTATTACTAATCGGGTTCTTATCGACTCTTTCTACATTCTTTAATAATTTCTAGGCTCTTCTGATGGATTGTAACCCTCAATCTAATGATTAGCCGGTTATGTCCGACCTACTGTCGTCCTCTCCGGATTCATGGTAGGTGTTTTTAATTTTTTATCGGTTGTTCCAGCCCATTATTGGTTTTATGTCACATTAGGTTGTTCGGATATTTCTTGACGATTATTACGCTTTTATAAAAATTTCTTAGGCACGCTTGATGAACCGTGGAGACATGCTTTCTCCTTACCTGATGTATAGCTAAAGCCGTCATTTATTCATAGACAAGAAATGTTTGATACCGTCCATATTGCAAGTTTAATGTCATGATTTAACATGTAAGTAATTTGCTCGATTTCTCTCTATTGGTTGTAACTATAATAGACTATAATTATAGCGAACGCGTTCTCTAATGTGATGTGGTTTCTAATCTATGAAACTGGTCGTTAAATAAATTATTTACAAGAGCAGCCAAGCGCTTATTATCCAAGATGTCTGCTTAAGGATGCGGTTATCGCTCATACACGCTAGTATGTAAAAAAAAAATTATTTTATATGCGCCAGCGCGCGCGTGTGTGTGTGTGTGTGTGTGTGTGTGTGTGTGTGTGTGTGTGTGTGTGTGTGTGTCTGTATGTGTATGTGTGCGCGAGCGTGTGCATGTGTGTGTGTGTCTGTGTGTGTGTGTGTGTGTGTGTGTGTGAGAGAGAGAGAGAGAGAGAGAGAGAGAGAGAGAAAGACAGAGAGAAAGAAATAGCAGCTCCACAGGTGCAAGTCATTGTCTTTATTTTATTTATTTATATTTCAGTGACAGGTTAGTTGTCATTAGGAAAATATATGGTCATATGACGGAAACTTGTTTTGCCCACGGTAATATCTCAACAGGGGGAAGGGCGTGGCGATTGGGAATTGTTCATTTATATCATCCGCTAAGTGTGCAATGTCGTGCGAACCCATTTATAATCTCTCTTATCAGGCCCAAATAAAGTTAATACCTTTTTATAAAAATGCACAACGAAAGACGCTAGGCGGATTTGCTATGATCGTGTGGTGACGATTCATTCTCTTTTAGTAAGCTACTTAAGAAACAGTTCTGAAATTTGAATATTCTTTCTTTCAGCAATCATTTAATGAGGGGAGGGGGGGGGGGGTTTACGCGGAGGCGGCATGTGCATCGGAAGGGATTAAACAGAATGTTGTGGAGGAATGGAGTGGCTATTTGTGACCGTCAACGCATATTGGCCACTTCACGAAACACAACAATTGTTCTACAAAGAAAACGTTATTTAAAACCCGGCCCTTGGCATACATGATAGTAGAGAGTACTGTTCTTTCATCTGCGTGTCAGCAGGAACATCTTACAGGAAGATAACGGTACACATTCTGGGGGTTTCCAGGAACGAAATAATTTTGTATCATTATTTGATTAATCATGCACACAGGGAAACTTACGAAAATTTGTACCCACAGACAACACTATCAGAAAGATATCAAGCCAGCGGGCCTCGCGTCCACAGTGTCATACTTAAGTCCAGGGTCTCCCAGAAATATGTTGTTAAATTCAATAGATTCCGACAAATGAAATTTGATTGTGCATGGGATTCATTTCACTAGTAATTACTTGAGCTATTGAAGGCAGCCATCCCTGATTAATAGAATTTTGATTTGGTTTCGTGTGGTTACCAACTCAACGTTAAGACATGTTCATATCACAGAAAAAAGAAACTCCGAAAATTGCTAACGAGCATAATTCACCACACATCTAAGGGTTCACTCTATTCACAGTCCTGTATATTTTTCAACTAGCGCTGTTCTCGACCACGTCTTCTTGTGGCTCAGACCGGTTAAATGAAAAATAGAGAAAAAAGAAAGCACACGTTTCTAAGATATACCTCCTAGTCTCCTCCCGTCCCCTCGCCCGTTTGCCCACGACGTGCCAGTACCCCTGTTTTAAGTCATCCAGTATTTGAGGAGGCTCGCAGCATATTTTACGCCTAGTTTCAAACTTTTATGAATCCTTTTTTTTGCTGATGACGAAAGGAATAAACTTGATCGCTCATTACATTTTCGATGTCATGCAGTAAAATTGGCGCATAACGCATGACGTCACAGTTTATTACTTCTATATCACTAACAGTATCTCCAACATATTTTGCAGATAGCATTCATATATACCTGTGAATGTGTCAGAAAAATTGCACTATGTGATCAAAAGTATCCGGACACCTGGCTGAAAATTACTTACAAGCTCGTGGCGCCCTCCATCGGTAATGCTGGAATTCATTAGGGTGTTGGCCCACCCTTAGCCTTGATGTCAGCTTCCACTCTTGCAGACATACGTTCAATCAGGTGCTGGAACGTTTCTTGGGGAATGGCAGCCAATTTTTCAAGGAGTGCTGCACTGAGGAGAGGTATCAGTATCGGTTGGTGAGGCCTCGCACGAAGTCGGCGATCCAAAGAATCCCGAACGTGTTCTATAGGATCAGAACTCTGAGCAGGCCAGTGCATTACAGGGATGCCATTGTCGTGTAACCACTCCGCCACAGGCCGTGCATTATGAACAGGTGCTCGATCGTGTTGAAAGATGTAATCACCATCCCCGAATCGCTCTTCAACAGTGGAAAGCAAGAACGTGCTTAAAACATCAGTGTAGACCTGTACTGTGATAGTGCCACGCAAAACAACAAGGGGTGCAAGCTCCCTCCATAAAAAAAACAAGACCACACCATAACACCAGCGCCTCCGAATTTTACTGTTGGCACTACACATGCTGGTAGAAGACGATCACCTGGCATTTGCCATACCCACACCCTGCCATCGGATCCCCACATTGTGTACCGTGATTCCTCACTCCACACAACGTTTTTTCACTGTTCAGTCGTCCAACGTTTACACTCCTTACACCAAGCGAGGCATCGTTTGGCATTTACCTGCGTGATTTGTAGCTTCTGAGTAGCCGCTCGACGATGAAATCCAAGTTTTCCCACCTCCCGCCTAACTGTCATAGTACTTGCAGTGGATCCTGATGAAGTTTGGGTTGGGTTGTTTGGGGGAAGAGACCAAACAGCGAGGTCATCGGTCTCATCGGATTAGGAAAGGATGGGGAAGGAAATCGGCCGTGCCCTTTCAAAGGAACCATCCAGCATTTGCCTGGAGCGATTTAGGGAAATCACGGAAAACCTAAATCAGGATGGCCGGACGCGGGATTGAACCCTCGTCCTCCCGAATGCGAGTCCAGTGTGCTACCACTGCGCCACCTCGCTCGGGATGCAGTTTGGAATTCCTGTGTGATGGTCAGGGTAGATGTCTGCCTATTACACATTACGACCCTCTTCAACTGTCGGCGGTCTCTGTCAGTCAACAGACGAGGTGGGCCGGTACACTTTTCTGCTGTACGTGTCCCTTCACGTTTCCACTTCACTGTCACATGGGACACAGTGCACCTAGGGATGTTTAGGAGTATGGAAATCCCACGTGTAGAGGTATGACACAAATGACATCCAATCCCCCGACCACATTCGAAGTCCGTCAGTTCCGCGGAGCGCCCCATTCTGCTCTCTCACAATATCTAATGACTGACTTCCGGAAAGCATTTGACTCGGTGCCCCACTGCAGACTCCTAACGAAGCATATGGGATTGGTTCCTAGATATGTGGGTGGCTCGAAGACTTCTTAAGTAATAGAACCCAGTACGTTGGCCTCGATGGTGAGTGTTAAACGGAGGTGAGGGTATCATCTGGAGAGCCCCAGGGAAGTGTGGTAGGTCCGCTGTTGTTTTCCATCTACATAAATGATCTTTTGGATAGGGTGGATAACAATGTGCGGCTGTTTGATAATGATGCTGTGGTGTACGGGAAGGTGTCGTCGTTGAGTGACTGTAGGAGGATACAAGATGACTTGGACAGGATTTGTGATTCGTGTAAAGAATGGCAGCTAACTCTAAATACAGATAAATGTAAATTAATGCAGATGAATAGGGAAAAAAATCCCGTAATGTGTGAATACTCCATTAGTAGTGTAGCGATTGACACAGTCACGTCGATTAAATATTTGGGCGTAACATTGCAGAGCGATATGAAGTGGGACGAGCATGTAATAGCAGTTGTGGGGAAGGCGGATAGTGGTCCTCGGTTCATTGGTAGAATTTTGGGAAGATGTGGTTCATCTGTAAAGGAGACCGCTTATAAAACACTAATACGACCTATTCTCGAGTACTGCTCGAGCATTTGGGATCCCTATCAGGTTGGATTGAGAGAGGAGATAGAAGCAATTCAGAGACGGGCTGCTAGATTTGTTACTGGTAGGTTTGATCATCACGCGAGTGTTACGGAGATGCTTCAGGAACTCGGGTGGGTGTCTCTGGAGGAAAGGAGGCGTTCTTTTCGTGAATCTCTACTGAGGAAATTTAGAGAACTAGCATTTGGGGCTGACTGCAGTACAATTTTACTGCCGGCAACTTATATTTCGCGGAAAGACCACAAAGATAAGATAAGAGAGATTATGGCTCGTACAGAGGCATATAGGCAGTCATTTTTCCCTCGTTCTGTTTGGGAGCGGATCAGGGAGAGAAGATGGTTGTTGTGGTACGAGGTACCCTCCGCCACGCACCGTATGGTGGATTGCGGAGTATGTATGTAGATGTAGATGTAGATCTACTGAGGTCGCTGATATGGAGTACCTGGCAGTAGGTGGCAGCACAGTGCATCTAATATGAAAAACGTATGTTTTTGGTGGTGTTCGGATACTTTTGATCACTTATTGTATGTAGTCACAATCTAGAAGGAAATACTGTGGGGTAAGAACGACCAGCCGCCAATTGGAGTGAGTGTGATGACGTGGAGGCGGTAAGGGGATGGCGCAGATGGACAGAGAGCCAAGGGGAAGGAGGAGACCGGCAGAGATAAGGGGGAGTACGTGGTGGATACAGATAGGAGGGGGAGGGGATGGACGAAGAAAGGGAGAATGGGAAACAGACAGAGAGAGGAGTGACGAGAAGATAGACAGAGTGGGGCATGAGGAGATGGACGGAGTGGGGATGGAGGAGTTGGACGAAGAGAGAGTGTGGAGGAGGGGGCAGAGATGGGGTTAGGAAAGCTGTGGAGAGAGGGAGGGGGAAGGAGATGGATTAATAGAAGACTGGAATAAGTACATACTACGGTGTTTTGGTTGGCAGGAGAGCCAACACCGTGTTACTAGAAGGAGGCCGAAAGGCACGCGTTTTAGCTCACGCAGATTGGCGTGAGGTCTGGAACAGGACAAGGAAATTAGACTTTAGAAAAACGGACGTAGCTGGTGGAATACTTTAATCCATTAATGGTGAACGTCGCTCTGGACGGTACAAGACTCACAATATCAATAGTAACTGATAATGGCGCCTTGCTAGGTCGTAGCAAATGACGTAGCTGAAGGCTATGCTAAACTATCGTCTCGACAAATGAGAGCGTATTTTGTCAGTGAACCATCGCTAGCACAGTCGGTTGTACAACTGGGGCGAGTGCTAGGAAGTCTCTCTAGACCTGCCGTGTGGCGGCGCTCGGTCTGCAATCACTGATAGTGGCGACACGCGGGTCCGACGTATACTAACGGATCGCGGCCGATTTAAAGGCTACCACCTAGCAAGTGTGGTGTCTGGCGGTGACACCACATAGGGACGCCCCCAAAGCGGCAATTGTCATTACAAACCAGTCTCTACGTGTAACAACACTCGCACAATTTTCCACCAGTCACTGCAACGTCGTGGAGATACAGGCTGCCATGGGAATTATAACCGTTATAAATATGTATTTCCAATATGGAGACAATATTGAACAACATCTGGATCACCTAACAAGAGTAGCCACGGCGTTGCGGGGACGCAAACTGGTTATAACAGCCGACATAAATGCAAAATCCCCCCTATGGTAAAGTGGCACAAGAGATGAAAATGGCAAAAAAGTGGAGGATATGATTATGGCTTTACAACTTGTGGTTGCAAATAGACCTGGCAACCCTCCCACCTATGCGGCGGGAGGGGGCTTCGGCACCAATATAGATGTAACGCTAGTTACACCAAATACTGCCAACATCATCCAGAACTGGGAAGTTAAAGAGAACGCTACAACAAGTGACCATAATCTTATTATGTTTAGCCTAGGAAATAGAGGATGTCACTGAGCCACAGGGTGGGAGTTGCAACTGAACTTCAAGAGAGCTGACTGGGAGAGACTAGCGAGATAGTGCGACATTCCTCCATTGCCAGAAGGTGACGCACAACAGGACCTGGACATAGACAAGCGGGCCGAAGAACTGGTGGGCGCAGTTACCAGAGCGGTAAAGGCAGCTGTTCCAACCAGGAGGAGGGCCATGGCGGCCTCCCCGTCACCATGGTCAGCTGAACTTGAGGAAATGCGTCAGTCTGTCAGAAGGCTGAGGAGGCACTACCAGCGCAGTGTCGTCTGCTGGGAAAAGCAAAGATGGTTACTGCAATACCGGGAGGCAAAAGAGAAATTTCAAAAAGAACTGAAAGAAGTCAGAATACGCAGTTGGGAAAGATTTGTGCTGGACCAGTTGGCCTTGGACCCATGGGGAGTACCCTACAAATTAGTAAGGGAAAAGATCCGATCCCCAATGATGCTATCAACGGTCAGGCACGGGGATGGGATGACGGAGTCCTGGCAGGAGACTGCCGAGGTCCTTCTCCGATCCCTGCTGCCTGATGACGATGAGGCCAGCGACACGGAAGGCCAGTCCCAGCTACGAAATGAAGATCTGGACAGAATAGCTAACAACAGGGCAGTCTACCCCTTCTCTGAAGAGGAGGTGGCTGGCCACATTAAAGCACTAAAAACAGGGGAAGCCCCCGGCCCAGACGGCATTGTGGCGGAGGTGGTGTAGTTCCTGGCACCCCAGCTGGTGGCGCCACTAACCCAGCTATACAATGAGTGCCTAAGACAGGGAAAATTCCCGAGAATCTGGAAAGACAAACTGCCTATTGGCTTCTGTCTCGGGTTCTTCGGCCGACGTTCATCTAATGATTTTTCTGACGTTTCGCCAGCACGAGTGGCTGGCATTGTCAAAGCTTCACCCTCCATTGCCGGTGGTGAACTGGAGGCGAGCTCGCGGCCGCAGACTATATGTACCTGGCGCGCCAACGTCCGAGGGCTTCTCCGCAGTCATTTCCGGTGCGGTTCTCCTCTTGCTACCTGCGACGGTCGTTCGCTGCAGTACGGGCAGCCAGGATCCGTTTACCTTAAGGCTTTCCTCTTTCTTGTTGAAACTGTTCGCGTGTTTTTGGATTTCTACAGCTTCTCTGAACAAGCGCGTGTGATAGTGCTTCTCTACAGCCAGAATTTCCGTGTCGGCGAGTTTTATTACGTGGTCGGTCTCATTCAGTGCGTGCTCTGCCACGGCCGATTTCTCCATCTGCTCCAACCTGCAATGTCGCTTATACTCTTTGATCTTGGTGTTAATTGATCGTCCAGTCATTCCGACATAAACTTTTCCGCATGTGCATGGTATACGGAATATTCTCGACATTGCAAGTGGGTCTCTTTTCTCCTTCGCCGGTCTAAGACACTCTTTGATCTTCCTTGTCGGTTTGAAAATCGTATTTACGCCGTGTTTGCTCAATATACGGCCGATTCTGTCCTTCACTCTGGGAATGTATGGCATAAAGGCCGTACCCGACATTTCTTTTTCTGGTCCCTTACTTCGCCGAGTGTTTGGCTCTGTTACACTTCTAATGTGATTTGTGGAGTAGCCATTGCTCCGCAGAACAGTTTCCAGGTGTTGCATTTCTCGTTTGAGGTGTTGAGGCTCACATATTCGTCCTGCTCTCGTTACGAGCGTACTAATCATGCCTATTTTCTGGCTCGGGTGGTGGTTTGACAGATTGTGCAGGTATCGGTCCGTGTGTGTCGGTTTCCGACACACGCTGTGTCCCAGGTTTTCGCCGTCCCTTGTGACCAGCACATCTAGAAATGGCAGTTTCTTGTCCTTTTCTACTTCCATGGTAAATGTTATGTTGGCATGGAGGCTGTGCAAGTGTCTCAGGAATTCACCGAGCTGTTCTTCACCATGGCTCCACACCACGAAAGTATCATCGACGTACCTGTACCACACCTTAGGTTTGCAAGTCGCCGAGTCCAGTGCCTGTGCTTCGAATTGTTCCATGAAGAAGTTGGCCACCACTGGACTGAGAGGACTACCCATGGCGACACCTTCCAGCTGTTCGTAGAAATCGCCATTCCACGTGAAATAGATCGTCGTGAGACATGCATGGAAGAGCTTTTGATGTCTTGCGGGAACATGGAACCGATGTGCTCCAGAGCGTCACTGAGTGGCACTTTCGTAAATAACGAAACAACATCAAAACTGACCAGGATGTCGTTTGGCGCAAGTTTCAGTTTCTTCAGCTTCTCAATGAAATGTCCTGAGTCCTTAATGTATGTGTCGGTCTTCCCCACGTGTGGCTGGAGCAGAGAGGCCAAGTGTTTCGCCAGTTTATACGTTGGTGAGCCAGGAGCGCTAACGATCGGTCTCAGTGGAACGTTGTTCTTATGGATCTTGGGTAATCCATACAGCAGAGGCGGTAGGGCTTCTGTGTTGCGCAGGTTTCTCTGTATGTCCGCCGGTAGAGAAGACGCCTTGATTAATCGATTCGTATTCCGAGTGATACGCTGCGTCGGATCTGCGCTTAGTTTTCGGTACGTCGTCGGATCTAATAGGTCTCGGATCTTTTGCTTATAATCTTCGGTCTTCATTACGACGGTCGCATTCCCCTTATCGGCAGACACTATCAATACACTCTTGTCGGCGTTGAGATTCTTAATGGCCTGTACCTCTTCTTTCTTCAGGTTGCAAGCTGGTGCTTTTGCTCGGCGCAGTGTCCTGGCTGTTTCAGTGCGTATTTCCTCTGCCCTTTCACAAGGAAGGGTCCGAATGGCTGCTTCGGTGTTGGCAATGATGTCCTCCATAGGTATAGTTCTCGGGATGATAGCGAAATTCCCTCCTTTTTGAAGAATAGACACTTCCTCTTCAGTCAATTGTCGTTCAGTGAGGTTGACCACTGTGTGTGACATGTCGGGAATCGCCTTGTCGGTCTGCTTCCGGCATCTTTCAAACTTTTTCTTTTGCCGCTCGGTGCAGCGCTCGAGTTCGTTCTGCATGCTCCTGTGAGTGATGCTGTCGATCTTGTCCCAGTCGTCTCGATGCATTCTGCTACTTAGTTAATAGAAAATGTCCAAAAGTTCCTGATCCGTTCTTGCCAAGTCTCTCCGTGTTGTATGTATCGCTCACGAAGAAAAGCTCGTTCCATTCTGTCGTAGATACGATGTGCTTGGGCGGTGGTGAATAGGCGCTTCATCTCAAGAACTTCGGTGTAGCACATTCATCTCGGCACCGTGACAGAAAGGCGAGAGAGGACATCAGTCGCGCTTTCTTCTTCCGTCGTTGGTCAAGGCGTCGGTACAATCTGCAAATCTCCTCCCCGTAGAGGCGTAATACAAAATTGTTAAGGCTTTCGTGAGTGACGGACAGAATCGGCCATATATTGCGCAAACACGGCGTAAAGACGATTTTCAAACCGACAAGGAAGATCAAAGAGTGTCTTAGATCGGCGAAGGAGGAAAGAGACCCACTTGCAATGTCGAGAATATACCGTATACCATGCACATGCGGAAAAGTTCATGTCGGAATGACTGGACGATCAATTAACACCAGGATCAAAGAGCATAAGCGACATTGCAGGTTGGAGCAGGTGGAGAAATCGGCCGTGGCAGAACACGCACTAAATGAGACCGACCACGTAATAAAATTCGCCGACACGGAAATTCTGGCTGTAGAGAAGCACTATCACACGCGCTTGTTCAGAGAAGCTGTAGAAATCCAAAAACACGCGAACAGTTTCAACAAGAAAGAGGAAAGCCTTAAGGTAAACGGATCCTAACTGCCCGTACTGCAGCGAACGACCGTCGCAGGTAGCAAGAGGAGAACCGCACCGGAAATGACCGCGGAGAATCCCTCGGACGTTGGCGCGTCAGGTACATATAGTCTGCGGCCGCGAGCTCGCCTCCAGTTCACCACCGGCAATGGAGGGTGAAGCTTTGACAATGCCAGCCACTCGTGCTGGCAAAACGTCAGAAAAATCATTAGATGAACGTCGGCCGAAGAACCCGAGACAGAAGCCAATAGGCAGTTTGTCAACAAGTGGCCACGAAAGCCTTAACAATTTTCAATCTGGAAAGAGGCAAACGTTGTGATCATCAAACAGGGACCCGACACGGACCCAGCGGATGTCATGTCCTATAGGCCGATCTGCCTACTGGACATCCTTGGGAAATTACTTGAGAAATTGCTAACTGACAGACTGACTGCACACCGAGTGCTGTGCGGGATGAGTGGCAGGCAGTTCGGCTTCAGGCCGGGGCGATCGGCAACCGACGCGATCGCTCTGGCGGCTGAGGTCTGCGGCTCTACCCCGTACAAGTACGTTGTTGTCATCATGGTTGACATCAGTGGCGCCTTTGACAACCTGTGGTGGCCTTCGCTCTTCTCCTGATTGCGGGAGAAGGAGTTTCCAGGGTCGCTATATGGTTGCCTGAGGAGCTATTGTGAAGGGCGGGAGGTCTGGCTATCATCCCCTAACGGTAGAGTAGGAAAAACTATAATTAAGGGATGTCCCCAGGGTTCCGTCTTAGGTCCCCTGTTCTGGGACATCCATATGGAACCACTTTTAGATAGTTTGCAGCAGAGTGAAGAAGTGCTAGAGGTGATAGCTTACGCAGGTGACCTCCTTCTGCTGGTTGGCGGCCGGAGCCGTGAGGACATTGAGCCAAAAATAGACAGAGCAATGACCAAATTACAACTGTGGTGTACAAATACTAAGATGACGATCTCACCAACAAAATCGACGTACTTATTACTGAAGGGACAGCTAGTAACGAACCCTACAGTCAGAATCGGAGGCTCACCAGTTATAAGACGACAAGAGACTCGCTACTTGGGCGTCGTCATCAATGGAAGGTGGAACTTTGGAAGGCACATTGAGTCCGTAACCCAAAAAGCACTACAAGTACTAAACAACCTTACTTCCATAGGCCACAAACGATTTCACCTTCCACCACACCTAATCAAGCTGTATCGTAATAGTATATTAACGTCAATAGTGGGTTACGGATCGGGAGTCTGGGCACATAGGCTCACGAGGGTGGTGCCTGCCATGGCAGTGAGAAGAGTACAAAGAAACATGCTATTAAGATCTATAGGGGCGTACAGAACATCCCCAGGAAGTGCACTATTAATAATAATGGGGCTCTGTCTTTTAGATTCTTTTAGATATAAAAATACGGGAGCAAGCAGCATGGTATTGGGTTAAGAAGGGGAACAACACGAAAATAGAGAATATCCTGGGAGCACTGGTGAGGGACAAGGGAGAAATACGCAGAAGGGGTGAGGACTTATGGCAGCAGTCTTGGGAAACAGAAGAAACTGGCAGAAGAACCTTTGGGTTCCTGCCAAATGTAAAAGAAAGGTTAGGGATGAAGTACTTCGAGCCAACGCGGGGTCTAATACACTTTCTCACTGGTCGTTGGCCCTACCCGACATACTTGTGTCGGTTTGGGAAGAAGGCTACACCCGAGTGTGACTGTGGCACTTCGGAGGGCACTCCCGACCATGTGGTTTACGAGTGCCCCCTTTTCGATGATGTAGCAGTGACACTAAGACAACAGCTTCCACATAACAAGACATATGACCTATTAAGACATGAAGAGACTTTTGAAACTCTAAATAGACTGGCAAACGAGGTATCACGGAAAGTACTGACAGCATACTTGAGGGACTTTCACGACTAAAGACAAATACCGAACGTGTCCAATTACCCTGATCCTACACCGCCTGTGCGTGGACAAGTCGACTTTTCAGTTGCAATCCGCCACGTGCAGGACTAGGGGGACCGGGATACACTGATCTAGACCAAAAGCACCGGAATTGATGTAGGTTAGTACAGTAGTTGTAGCTTTAGATATAGATATTAAGTTAAGAACCTGCAGTTAGGAATTAACAAGTAGGTAAGAAAACTAACAATTAGCAAGTAGTATAGATTAATAGCTGTAGTCTGTGTAGTGTTGGCAGAAGAGCCAACACTGTTTCTAGAGGAGGCCGAAATGCACGCGTTTAATTACACGCTGACTGGCGTGAGGTCTGGAACAGGACAATATCTTGAGAATTGCAAATAAAGTAAGTAGTTGATATAATACTTAACTTTAATCCATAATTGGAGTACATCGCTCTTGATGATACAAAAGTATAATAAGCTCAATATAACTGGTAATGGCGCCTTGCTAGGTCGTAGCAATTGACGTAGCTGAAGGCTATGCTAACTATCGTCTCGGCAAATGAGAGCGTATCGGTCAGTGTAGCTTCGCTAGCAAAGTCGGCTGTACAACTGGGGCGAGTGCTAGTAAGTCTCTCTAGACCTGCCGTGTGGTGGCGCTCGGTCTGCGATCACTGACAGTGGCGACACGCGGGTCCGACGTATACTAATGGACCGATTTAAAGGCTACCACCTAGCAAGTGTGGTGTCTGGCGGTGACACCACAGTCTGCCTATTACCCTGTATTGTATCCTGTCTGTAGCTCACAATAATAAACATAGCACCATTGTAATAACAATAAAAATAGCTGCTGAATGTATTGAAAGGGTACAGTACCGCCCGACATTGAAAATAGGTACAACATACTTCATTATTTTTGTCAGATCAACACATTTTTTTTGTAAAATAACTCAATTTCAATTAATACAGTGAAGCCGGATACCAGTGTGGGAAAGAATGACAATTTATTCATTTAATTGATCACATGTGCACTCCCACAAAGTAAATCCCTACATCCAGTTTGGTGAGATCTGTGAAATGAATGAATGTATGGTCGTCTGCTAACCGCAGATAGTGAATGTGAATATATGGTCATCTTTGAGTCGATCCTTTGGCCACCTTTGGTGGGACCAAAGAGATGAAATTTACCAGAGCTTTGAGCGCCTGAAATGTGGCTGACCAATACGATAGCAAGGTGCTTCCCCCACCTCGACAGAGATGGGAGAGGACCTAGAGAACGGCCATGTTTCAGCACTCTGCCGCTGGATCTTGTGCTGTTAAGACCTGTTTTAGTTGTGCTTCGTAATGATGAAAGAGTGGAGACATGGTAATCATGTGGAATATTTAAGAGTAGTTTGAAATAATAATTTCTCTATTTCAGGAACTTTTGTGGGGAGAATTAAATGTCAGGCAGGTAATATTAAAGGGATTGTAGGAATCTTCGGAAGTGACCAACGGTCACAATGAAACCACGTGTAGCATTAAGTTGAAATACTTCCGTGTGCTTAAGTTAAGCTGAATTACTAGCGTGCGTACAATAAGTTGAAATATTTAAGAAATAGCGTGTGTACCATAAGTTGAAATATTTAAGAAATGGCGTGTGCAGGACTTGAAATTAGAGACGAGTACTTCCACGTGGTGAGAACTGTGTGAGTCTCAAACTGTGTATGAGACAAAAGATAAAGAGAAGTACCCGTCCATGGTATCAGTTGAGGACTCGCGTGTGTGATGTTCTTAATATTACTTTGCGTGATATGATTCCGTGTGACGATAGATTCAAACTCTGAGAGAGAATCAAGGTGAGTCGGCCGTCTATCCAGCAACGCCACTTGGCTTGCATTGCACAGGAAGACGTGCATATATCTCCAGAGTTCACAGTAGGAAAGTAGAATTACAAAGTGGGGCAGTGTCGTGTGAAACTGGGATAAATACTAATTGAAGTGGGAAAGCTGAAAGTGATAAAGTTGTGACTATTCCCTATGTAGTATTTCATATTGTAGTGTGGTGTATGTCATGTAATTTGGGTATGTGTGGTTTGCATGGGAGAGTAGCGAGGTAGTTTCAAAAGATTAGTGGGTTATGCTTGTTCCTTCGGTACCGCTCGGTCTGGAGGAAAGTTTAGTGATGATGATTGTGAGAGTCGAAGTGTGAGGTATAATAAAAGATCCACCATCCTATCCAGAAAGTGCACTGTAGCGTTAAAAGTAATTACGAGACCATAATATAGAGATTCACCATTGTAATGTCATGCCCACTGGGCGGAATTTCTTATGTGTTATTGTTGTAGGTTATAGAATTTGTGTGTTTAGGTTAGAGAATTTGTCGGAATAAATAAGATAGTGAAAAGAAAAAGATTGGCGGACTTTTCCTTCGAATTGTATGTTGTTATAATGTCCCGAATTTATAATGTGTGCGCCATTTATATTCAGTGCGGTGGCCACGTGTTGACAAAAGCCGTTAAATAAAAGACAAAAAGAAAATGTGGTATTGCCAGTGCGTTGTGTACAGTCAGAGTTCTGTAAATTACTGGTAGTCAGATGCGTGTTTCCGTTGCGTATTAATCATATAGGAGGATAACTTGTAACTTAAGTGTGAGTACTAGAGTTCATGTTACTCGATAAGTAAGAATGAATCCACTCGCTTGGCAGGCCACTCATCTTGCAGGCCTGACTGCTTGATGCCCCAGTATGAGTAAGGCATGTGGGTGCCTCTCAGTATAACATTGTAGTATTGTTATGACCCACTAATCATTAAGGTGGTGGGTTCCTTTTGTATAAATATTATAGATGTTGAAATAAAGATTTAAAAAAAAAAGCAAAAACAATAAAGTGCAACTGCCAGAAAAGTACTTGATCAGCTGCAGGCCCATAAACACAATTGTCCTCAAAGAATGAAGGATTTCTGAATGTATGGAGATCAGCTAGAAATAGCAGTTGGTAGCTCACTGTCGTGAATGTCAGAGATCCAGGTTCGCATCTCGTCTAGCCGCAAAGCTCTCACTCGCCTACAGAGCTCGAGAGTCGCCGTCAGTTATTCATAGAGAGGCAGGTGATGCGCTTAAAGCTAGGTTAGCACCAACATCTAAGAGTTAAATTAATGATCGTGAATATACGGTCCTTACTTTAGAGTGCTGTAATACACAGTGTTGTCTTCCTCGCTTCTTACAGCTGCAGTATGTAACATTCGCGACAAGGATGACGCAAAGTGAAATGTGTGAGGTGTTTTATGCTCTAAATAGTAGCCGCTGTCCAGCGAAGTTTCTGCCGCTTTCTTCCCCCCACTGTCGGCATAAATAACGCGCCGCAGTTTCTCCCGCTTTTTATTCTTACAAATTTAGCATATTTACGGACCAATTGCCGACATTTACGGCGCCTGCGGAGCACCGCCGCCTCCTGTAATAGAAATACCATCAGCGCAGTAATTTGTGCGCCGTGGCAGCCGGCGCGGACTGAAATGTGAGGACAGTCACACATTATTCGCCAGGCGCTCTCCCGTTTGTCTTCCAGCATTGTCCACGAGCATAAGCTCCGGAGACTTCCCCGGGCCCGGCAACAGATGCTAATCTCCGCGTCAGCCGTCTTCTTTACTGCGCTCGCCAACACTTAAAAATGTTCCCTTCCCAGCGGCGGGAAGGCACCCTAAACACTGAAGATTAATAAATGTTTACCGGGCCGCATCCGGGACACGGCGGCGCACGTGCTCGCGCAGCGACTCCACGCAGCGCCTTACGGGACGCGGGGCGTCGCGTGACGAAACGGACGCCTCTAACTCAGCACCGTCCCACACGCATCACGCACCGCATTCGCTCTCACCCGGCGTCGCCGTCAGGCAGAGTCAGAGACTGCTGAAAAACTTAGCCCAGCACTCTCAACTTACGAGCTTCCTGATACCTGCCTCCACATGCGAGGTGGTTAACACGAGCTGTTACAGTGGCTATGATCTGGAAGCTGATACTCCCACTCATCTTGTTTCGACAGCATGATATCGCTTGGTAGACATTAAAATGGTATACACCATATATCTGAAGAGCCAAAGAAATTGGTTGTTGTTGTTGTTGTTGTTGTTGTTGTTGTTGTCTTCAGTCCTGAGGCATCGTTTAGGATGATAACATGAGCAGTGAGGTCACGTGCTCCTGTCATATGAGAGGAGCTTCAGTCAGAGTAGCGATTCTGGGCGTTTACTCATATTATGAGAGGCAGGAACAGGTTGTGTATCAAGGAACATTGTCGACCATGTTGACTTTCCCGGTCCGTGCCTACTGGAGTCGGGAACCATACTGTTGCATTAGCGTACTGATCTCCATTCGAAACTCCCTGGCAGATTAAAACTTGCCTTTGGCGGGCAAGTACTCTACCATATGAGCTACCCAAGCGCAGTGCGCTGATATGAAGCAGGAGAGCTTCTGTAAAGTTTGGAAGGTAGGGGACGAGATACTGGCAGAAGTAAAGCTGTGAGGACGGGGCGTGAGTCGTGCTTGGATAGCTCATATGGTAGAGCACTTGCTCGCGAAAGGCAAAGGTACCGAGTTCGAGTCTCGGTCGGGCACACAGTTTTAATCTGCCAGGAAGTTTCATATGAGCGCACACTCCGCTGCAGAGTGAAAATCTCATTTTGACTTCTATTTCATTGAACACGGCAGATTATTTATCAATGTGAGTGTGAGACTGTACTTTCTTTCCCATTAACCGAGGGTGCTTTCGGCCATAATTCGAACAGCTCAGGTGGAGGAGGTCTTGGAACGAGAGGATATTCGCCGAAAGGGCTGGCCTGCCCATTCCCCGAACTTAAATCACGTCGATAACGTGCGGCAAGCGCTGGGGAGATACTGCAGCACGCCCACATGTACGAACGACCATCCAGCGTTTTTCAACCGCGTTGGTGGAGAAGTGGAATGCCTTACCACAAGAACTCTTTGCCAATACTGCGGCCAGCATGGGAGCACGTTTCAGAGCATGCACTGCATTCCTCAATGATGACACACTCTACTAAGAACCATGATTCGCCTGTTGTATTGCGCCGGCCGGAGTGGCCGTGCGGTTCTAGGCGCTACAGTCTGGAACCGCGCGACCGCTACGGTCGCAGGTTCGAATCCTACCTAGGGCATGGATGTGTGTGATGTCCTTAGGTTAGTTAGGTTTAAGTAGTTCTAAGTTCTAGGGGACTGATGACCACTGCAGTTAAGTCCCATAGTGCTCAGAGCCTTTTGAACCATTTTTTTGTTGTATTGCCCAGCGAACTATCATAAATCGTGGTGACTTCAATGAAGTTATTACCTTCGAATAATAGTGTCATTTCTGTTCGTCTCGTGCATATTTCTTGCACTTAACTTCTGCACTATCTGTAGCAGTTCTTTATACGCATAATCTAAGTTTCATCGAGCTATGTTACTTGTCAGTGACACATCATGAAAAAGCAATTTTCGCACACCAGTATAACTACCACATTTCTCTTTCTATGACGGTTACATCGCCTGTCACGGTATGATTAACATTTAGTTCAGTATTTAATACTTCCGTTGTGTTTTTTCTTGGGTGTGTTCACAAAGAGAGCGCCTTTTTTAACGCTCGTCTTATTGTGTAAATAACACTCCTCGCAGTAAGCTCAGCAGTCTAGTGTTAGCGCTTCCGAGAAGTACCCCAAGCTCGTTAATACCGATTCAGTGTGTAATAGAGCCGTTCACGTCCGCTGTGAACTCCCCGTGAGGCGAGGATCAAGCATTTCAGCACCTTCCAGATGGATATGTGCGGCGGGCGCCTCGGGCAGCGAGCTCCATAATTGGCCCCCGGCTGCTTGGCTCCTAATTTTTCAAGGAAATCTAGGCGTGGAGCCGGCGTCCGTAAGTCAATGGCCGATCGCGGCGGCCATTACGGCAATTGGCCGCTTCCGATTACGCCGGGGGCGGCGCGCGCCGTGATGGAGGCTGAAGGCTGCGTAATTACCGGCCAACGGCGAGCCGCCGCTGCACACCGCACCAGCCAGCCGCCAACCCGCCGCTACAGACTCACTCTGCAGCTTCGTAACTCTGGCGAAGCCACTGTGCACCCCATCCACTGGCCGCCCTGCCGAGTTAAGTCTTTATTTACTCTTCTCTGTCATGTTTTCTGCCTGGCGTCAATATTGCTAAATGTTGGGCTGTAAGCTTTAGAATTCGTTATCCCATCGCGGGGCGGATGACGCAAGTTGAGAATTTTATCGCCGTCTCTGCCGAATGTAGCATTAATCGTAAGTGTTTTTAAAGTAAATTTGCCCACCAAACGAAACAGCCATCACCTGCATTTTGAAGTCTGTACGAGGGACGGCCAAAAATTCAGCATGCAAGCAGTTCTCTTGTACATGTTGTTATTGGACATACTATGGGGACCATTATATTAACTACTCGGCAACACGCTTTTATTTGTTATACGATACACATTTCACATTGTACCAAATATTAAAACACAAATTTGGTGCTCGGTATTGTCTCAAGTAGCATTGTACGTGGGATGTGTAAAATATGACGCATCCAGTTAGTCATCTACAGCTCATTTATATACAATTAACAATAATCTTTAATTAATGAAAAAATATCTTACTGTAATCATCAATTTTTTCGAATTTTACATCAAAACTGGTTATATCATTTGTGTAACTATCAGACAATAATCACGTTAAAATGTTAGTGCTAAAATCAGTTCAGTCATTATATGGGAAAGTAACTGTCAAAATTCGATTATTTCATAAAACGTGAAAATTAACGTGGTGAACTGAAAGTCACGTTCACTTTCAGGACATTATATCCCTATAAAAACTCAAATCAGATTCATTGTAATCAATTTTGTAATTAGGAGTTCTAGAACTTTCTGTCATAAATAAACCATTATTTTGACCATTTAGTCAAAGCGAGATTATTATGTAAGATTTGAACATCAAAATATATTTCCACATTATGTAAAGTGCTCTAAAATATGTCAGCATCAAAATTCCTTTTGTAATTAACGAGACATCAATTATTTTGCATGAAGTACTGTTAGTCACATTTCTCTAGCTGAATTTCGATACAATATTTGAAAAGCAGTTTCTAGAAATCATTTTTCATAATCAGTCATTTATTATCTTCAAAACTGTAACTGTAGTTTCTTATGACACAACCAGTTTTAATTGTGACTCTGTTAATGTGACTTTTTTGATCAATACTTTCAAAGAACTTGTATTGTTATGAAACCGTATAAACAATAAAGTGGCAGTTGTTTTTAGTTAGTTCAATTACATGATCTATAAAGTCAGTTTCTTTGAGCTGTGCATTGTATGAATGTTCTGGAACAATATAAACATTATCACAAAATGCAAACTTTGTGTTGGTGTAAATTATCTAATATAAATGGCTTTTCGCATTAACTCCTGGGATATTATGCACCCCAATTAACACTTAATTGGTGGAGAATAGTCGTTGAAACCAACAAGACAGTACACATTCCAAGCATTTCATTGAACTTAACACAGACTCATAATCTACGAGTATGTTAATAGAACCCTTTTAGCTAGAACCTGGTAAAAAAAGAGTATGCTATAACATGCATAGCTCTCTTACCTGTCTGCACATTTCGCCCTCCGCCACGCCTTACTATCTGAGAGTGGCCAAGAACGGCAAACTACGAATGCACCATATGTTAACGGCGATGCAATCGCATAACATACAACTTGTTTTCCCATTTCATATTTCTCAACACCATAGATCACAAACAATACAAATTTTCAGTATTATGTAATTATTTATGGCGTTCTGCAGGTTTAATTTCATTTTTATCTGGTACAGACAGTTGTCATACAGAAAGATTCAGACCGTTTCATAGACTTTGCATTCATGTTGCAATAATCCTGACTTATTCAGTTTCATAACTGAGAAAGGCCTTTCACACACATATGTTGATTGACATACTTTATCACGTTTGGAATCTCATTAAGGAGACGCAGAAGCTCTTCCTATGGGAAACAACGTAGACTTCTGGACATTTTTAACGTAAGAGAATCTATCTTTCAAAATAGAATTACACTGCAGACCAATCAACTCCATCTGCACATGGACAGCGGCTCTTTCAACTAAAATAGCAAACAGGGCAGAAACCACATCCAGCGAGGTGGCGCAGTGGTTACCACACTGGACTCCCATTGGGGAGAACGACGGTACAAACCCGCGTCCGCCCATCCTGTTTTCGGTTTTCCGTGATTTCTCTAAATCGTTTCGGGCAAATGCAGGGGTGATTCCTTTCAAAGGGCACGGCCGACTTCCTTCCCCATCCTTCCCTAATCCGATGAGACCGATGGCCTTGCAGTTTGGTCTCCTCCGTCAAATCAACCCCCAGAAAACAGCTCAAAAACAGATGTAAGACAGGCAGAATCATCAAAACTTTTAGAAAACTTTCCTCGTAATTGTTTCAAGTCCACAATGAATTCTTTAAACTTCGCGTTTTCCTTAACACCAGTGAGATTACGGAAAAAGACGGCGTTTTCGTCAGAATTTTTCCCTTCCACAACATATTTTTTTTATAAGTATTACCATCAGATCAGTTACAAACTGTTTCTCATCTTGCAATGTTTTACTGTGGGCAGTGTGCAGTCAAGTCCAGTAAAAATGGGAGGCCTCTACTTCATTGCAGATGTTCTGATTTTCGTTCATGCTTTCACTTTTTCTTCATAAATTAACCATAGTAGGTTTTAAATCGAAAAAAATTGTGTTTAGCATTTGACGATGCCACTATGGCTTCAGTATATTAGGACATGTTCTTGTAAAACAGATCTGAAGATGGTCATTATAGACCGAAACCGATAGTCTGATGACAAAAATTTGTGACCATAGACGTGAAGTAAAGAAAATTTTAGATATATACTGTCTCCGCATTATTCGTTCACTTCTATCGAAGTTGTTGCAGCTGTCAGTATAATAATGCGTACAACTTAAGAAAATTTGCTATTCATACCACCAATTTCATCACGTGCTCCGTGTTTGCAAATTTAACACAATGTGCTTTGTGATGTACAGAAGAATGAATCCCGTCGAGCGATCGCTTTTCTCTTTCATAGTAACCAATGCCCTTAAATTTTTTCTACATGATGTTGTAATTTCGTTCAATAGCAGGTTTTCGGTACTTGTCGGTTACGCGACTGCATAATAGGCATCGAGAATTCTCATCCTTCTCTTCTGTCATTCCCATTTGTCTTTTAAGTCTTGTAGTGACAGATAGCTAGAATGCCCCTTTTTGTGCAAACAGCCAATGGACCTGCGAACTTCCTTTATATAACGAATAGCGAACGATAAAGAGCACTGATATCACGATTCTGCCGAACTGAAGAAAATCGTAACGACCGAAAAATGCCGCACCGCAATACTAAATGAAATGTCACGTCGTACCGTGTACTTCCGAGAAGGCCCGAATAAAGCCGAGACAGGCCGAGCAGCCGCGGGAGGTAGCCGCGCAGTTTGAGGCGTCTTGTCACGAGCCGCGCGGCTCTCCCTGTCGGAGGTTCGAGTCCTCCCTCGGGCATGGGTGTGTGTGTCGTCCTTAGCGTAAGTTGTTTTAAGTTAAAGTAAATAGTGTGTAAGCTAAGGGATCGATGACCTCAACAGTTTAGTCCCATAAGACCTTACCACAAATTTCCAAATTTTCCACGCCGAGCCTCAGTCTGCACGTGTGCTCACGTGATGGGTGGCACGCTATGGCCGATCGTCTGTGGTCTATAAACGGCAGCCACTAACTTTATCGTCTCAAGAAGATCGTACTACGACCAAGAAACATACTGTTAGTCCTCCACTACACACTCACCAGCTGGGTACCGGTGTTGGCTTCTCGGTCAGCACCAGCATACCTGTAACAATTGGGTTCATCATCGTTTAGTGTCCGATAGGCCATATATCGATACACAGTGTAGGGTAGTGTTGGCGGTTTATTTGTGAGTTGGTGTGCGAGCTTCTCGGCTTCGCTGTTGGTCTGCTGTTCTAGCAGCTGGCATATCCAGTCATTGTTGCCAATCTGCAGTGGCTTGCCGATGTTGTCGGTTGTGAGTGTATGTTAGCTCGCCATAGGTGGTTATGCCCTAGCTAGCAGTATCTTTGGCTGCTTATGCTTCCACCTATGGATGTGAAACTTCAAATGTGTAACCGGTTCTACTTACCAGCACACACGTACCACTAACTAAAACGTTAAATGTCTCCGACCCCTCCTTCATATTACTCAAGAATACACCCACTCTCCACCTCCCCCCCTCCCCCCCTCCCCCCAATGTTTCTCCTACGAAATGTTACACATCTCATTTCAGGAATTTCATTTGTTGCATTGCTTCTGCGGATTCTAACGTTCCTAAGTCTGTGGTTACAGCCCAGCGGCATCATAAAATACTTTCCGTTAGTAGTGGCCTAATTGATTGCTGAAATTTATTCCATCGTATTATGTTACAGAATTATCTTAGAAAATAGATTAAGGAAAGGCAAACCTACGTTTCTAGCATTTGTAGACTTGGAGAAAGCTTTTGACAATGTTGACTGGAATACTCTCTTTCAAATTCTGAAGGTGGCAGGGGTAAAATACAGGGAGCGAAAGGCTATTTACAATTTATACAGAAAGCAGATGGCAGTTATAAGACTCGAGGGATATGAAAGGGAAGCAGTGGTTGGAAAGGGATTGAGACAGGGTTGTAGCCTCTCCCCGATGTTATTCAATCTGTATATTGAGCAATCAATAAAGGAAACAAAAGAAAAGTTCGGAGTAGGTATTAAAATCCATGGAGAAGAAATAAAAACTTTGAGGTTCGCCGATGACATTGTAATTCTGTCAGAGACACCAAAGGACTTGGAAGAGAAGTTGAACGGAATGGACAGTGTCTTGAAAGGAGGGTATAAGATGAACATAAACAAAAGCAAAACGAGGATAATGGAATGCAGTCGAATTAAGTCGGGTGATGCTGAGGGAATTAGATTAGGAAATGAGACACTTAAAGTAGTAAAGGAGTTTTCTATTTGGGGAGCAAAATAACTGATGATGGTCGAAGTAGAGAGGATATAAAATGGAGACTGGCAATGGCAAGGAAAGCGTTTCTGAAGAAGAGAAATTTGTTAACACCGAGTATAGATTTAAGTGTCAGGAAGTCGTTTCTGAAAGTATTTGTATGGAGTGTAGCCATGTATGGAAGTGAAACATGGACGATGACAAGAAGAGAACAGAAGCTTTCGAAATGTGGTGCTACAGAAGAATGCTGAATATTAGATGGGTAGATCACATTACTAATGAGGAGGTATTGAATAGAATTGAGGAGAAGAGGAGCTTGTGGCACAACTTGACTAGAAGAAGGGACCGGTTGGTAGGACATGTTCTGAGAGATCGAGGGATCACCAATTTAGTATTGGAGGGCAGCGTGGAGGGTAAAAATCGTAGATGGACACCAAGAGATGAATGCACTAAGCTGATTCAGAAGGATGTAGGCTGCAGTAGGTACTGGTAGATGAAGAAGCTTGCACAGGATAGAGTAGCATGGAGAGCTGCATCAAACCAGTCTCAGGACTGAAGACCACAACAACAACACGTTACAGAATCAACATGCAGATAATGACATCAGAAATCTCAGTTAGAAATCTTTCGTACTTAGCAACATTTCGAATTACAGATTTTTGAAGATAAGAGTGAAAGCGTATTTTGCATCCTTTCATTCCTTTTCATCTCGTGGAATTATCCTCCAGGTCGATGCATCGAAAGAAACGAAAAAAATCGTCGTTATGTTCACTGTCGTATTAGACATCTTCGAATGTACCGAAACAATACAATTTGAAGCTAACCGCATCCTTTCTTCGTGGCCGTCCTGTGTCTGTAGTCGAAAGTTTTCTTTGGCGTCCGGCTTTGATCCACACGTAGTAGCTAATCATCCCATTTATTTCTATAGTGTCATATCTTTTCTGCTATTCCTAGAACAAGGACCTCGGCTCTGATCGTACTGTTCCTCTTATAAACTTCTGATTTTTATCCTACTGCAGGTCTTAGAAGCCTCATTTCTGCCGCTTAAATTCTCTGTCATTGCTTGGTCATTAAAGTTCATGCTTCGGATCCATAGAGCAATAAAAATACAGACGTAGTACTATAGTTCTTAAGTACTATCATTTTTCTGGTTTTGTTCAGGAGCTTTCGCTTAAGCGTACCTGTCTAAGTATCTCTGTAGTTTCTTTTTACGATCATTATCATAAGTATGAGAGATATCACAGTCCAGTTAGTTGAAGATATGGACTTGCTCCAACATATTATTGTCGATTGTAATATTATCTCTAATATGTCCTGTTCTATAAAAAGCCATAAGTTAAGTTTTATTTGTGGAGATGGTTAAATTATATTTATCCACCAAAAATAAGCAGTCCGAATATTTTATTTGCCGAATCTACGACAGCCACTTTACGAGAGCTATACAGAATTTGGTGAGACAGGAGACTATAGTTTCTAACTCGTTAATCTATCGAGAAATGTCGCTAAGGACTCTTACTTGTAGAACAGGAGGAAAATCCTGAAAATATGGTGTTCTAAGACAAAGAAAACAACGCGATGGATAAACACCATGCTACTCAAAACTTACAGGGATTGCATCCGCTTGTTCACGTGATGTAGTAAGTTCACAGGTCACATGTGATATAGAACCTAATGAATGAAAACCACTTAATCACCTAGCCGCTGTACATTACGTGCTGGAGGGTACCTGTTGTAATGTAATCATTGTCTTCCCTTTCCTTTCTTTTCAAATATACTGCGAAGAGAAAAATCGTAGATCGGTCTCCATACATTTGCTAAATTTGCTAATATTTCCCTAGTGATCGTGAGGGGAGAATCAGAGTGTTTCTTGACACATAGTGGAACTTGGGCTTTTGTAATTTAGAGACTAACTCCCTTCTGATATGCAGCGACTTTCGTATAACGTCTCCTATTGAAGTATGATCAGCATTTCAGTCACGCTCTCGCACTGACTGAACAAAATATGACGAGCTGGGTAATTCAGTCTTCTCTATTTCCTCTTTTAAATCATCTTGGTAAGAAACATGGACCGATAGAAAGTACTGAGACAGGTCTTCATCGTAGATAGAACTGGGCTCTACTTAATGTAACTATCAGAAGAACACTATTGGGCAAATGATAAGTTCCACGCTGGACTGTATTAAATTTTTAAAAGGGCAGAATCCTCCAACAGAGGCAGAATTTCAGCATTCACCTCGTTTTCTGATAACATTGAGAAAACTGTTCAGTTTCTACTGCGATCAAGTAGCTAATGTCTCAAAAAACTTTTATTACACTGTGTGTACGGGGTGATTCCATTACGATGCTAGAGACTTTCTGGTGCAATGGAGGAGAGTAAATGTAGTAATTTTAGGTGAAGGATCCTAGTCCGGCCGGCCGATGTGGCCGCGCGGTTAAAGGCGCCGCAGTCTGGAACCGCAAGACCGCTACGGTCGCAGGTTCGAATCCTGCCTCGGGCATGGATGTTTGTGATGTCCTTAGTTTAGTTAGGTTTAACTAGTTCTAAGTTCTAGGGGACTAATGACCTCAGCAGTTGAGTCCCATAGTGCTCAGAGCCATTTGAACCATTTTTTTTTATCCTAGTCCGGAAATGATGGAATCGAAAGATATAAGCGAAAATCTACTCAAGTTCCGCCTTAGCCTCGTACAGCGCTGAAACTAAGTGCTCCAACTTCCGAACTCTGATGATGACGTACAGAATTTTCGTTGCATACTCTCCAGATTTCTCCTGTAGAAGGACTAGAAACGGTGCACGTAACTTGATTTCAGAAAGACCGAAAACCTTAACCCTTCGGTAGAGTAATAATGAATTTCATTTACCTGCACAAGTTTTACAAGCTGCTACAATTACAACAGTTCTTCAAATCGGCGTCCTCCCTGCGTCAATGCAGACGTGGCCACGTCGCACAAAGTTCTGTCATACCGTTCTAGCACCTAATTTCTTCATTTGTGTGGCCATATTGTCCGTAGTTGCTTTAAATTCTTGATGGTATTTTTGTTCTATCGCTGAAACTAAAAAAATGCGTGATTTTTTTTAACTAGATGCGTTTCGCTTTATTGAGGAAAAGCATAATCAGTGGTCTGTAATTAAGCCATTTAAAGTTTGATTTGCTTTAAGATCGAAAAACAGTTCGTTAAGAATATGTTAATTTGTACTTAGGGTGATTTTCGCTTGATTTTTCGCTTAAATCAGGAAATACCATCTGCTAGCTCATCGTTGATGTTTTTCTGCATTGGGCACTGATAATTTTGGTCTAATTTTACTTGTTCTCCAGCCCTATGCATTTGTCATGCTTTTCACAACACACTTTTACGGACACCGCTGTTATGTGTTTGTTTTTGTACTTCTAAATATGTGTTGTGGTTTGCTTTGTAGTGTTGCCAACATGACCTTTCCACTAGTTCGTCTTTGACCTATAACCTTTTTCTTTTTAATTAGATTATTGAATGTGTGTAATTCTATTCAATTATGTCTCTGTGCATTTATATACTGTGTGAGAGAAAGTATCGTTTCAACAGTGTGGCCAGCAGTGAGAATTCTTTCCAGGAGATTCTATTCAGTCTCGACAGGTGTCTCGTACACAAGAATTTTCACGTGATCCCATTAAAAGGAATCAAGCATGGCGAGGTCAGGTGAGCGTGTTGCCCACGAAACTGGACCTCCTCTGTTTGTCTACTTTTCAGGGAATTTATGATCTGGTTGTTCGGGAATTCTCAGTCAAAAATGAGATACGGCTCCATCATGTTGACGCAATATTCGTTAACAAATAATAAGTGGGTAGTATGTCTCTGATAAATACCGTGTACACTAGTGCATCTAAGCGGTGAGGACTGAGAAACAGGCCTAGCTCGTAATCACTGACTATGCCTGCACCCACTTTGTATGTTAATCTGTGTTGATGATTCTTCACAACTGTAGCTTGGGGAACTTCATCGGCACAAACATTATTGCAACTATTCAGGGTTCCGTTTCTGGTGAAACAGGTCTTATCTGTGAAAGGTACATACGCAGCAAAGTGAGATTTCCCGTAATATAAGCTAATCACCGTATGATATTCTGCGAAACATTCGTTTCACGTACGGATGATCGAGTGCTGATTTCAACCACTCTAGCAAGCGCTGCATCTTTTAAGTCGGGAGTTCGTGCGGTTCAAATGGCTCTGAGCACTATGGGGTTTAACATCTGATGTCATCACTCCCCTAGTACTTGGAACTACTTAAACCTAACAAACCTAAGGACATCACACACATCCATGCCCGAGGCAGGATTCGAACCTGCGACCGCAGCAGCAGCGCGGTTCCAGACTGAATCTCCTAGAACCGCTCGGTCACTCCGGCCGGCCTAAAAATGTAAATGTCGTGTGACTAGGGCCTCCCGTCGAGCAGACCGTTCGCCGGATGCAAGTCTTTCGATTTGACGCCACTTCGGCGACTTGCGCGTCGATGGCTATGAAATGATGATGATTAGGACAACACAACACCCAGTCCCTGATCCGAGAGAATCTCCGATCCAGCCGGGAATCGAACCCGGGCCCTTAGGATTGATATTCTGTCGCGCTGACCACTCAGCTACCGGGGCCGGACGGGTGCAGTTCGTCGTCCTTCTCGGTCGTTGCATTGTCGTACCAGTAGCCATGTTTCACTCAATCGTTGGAACACTGTTGAAACATGTTGTAACCAGGGTGTCTTCTACGTCGATATTTGGCCTTGTACAACCGTTTCACTTCTTTGCTGGTTCCATTTGCTTGCTCATACAATCAAATCTGCAAGTTCTGTCACTGAGTACAACTGTATTCGGTTAGGGCTGATGGACGTTAGCACATAAGCTTGTAAATGCAGACTACAATCTACTGCAGTACAGAAATTGTACACCGTTGCTGTTCACTTCAGTACTCGGTGCACAGTCTGCGTTGGATTAGTAGAGTTATTATTGCAATCTCTGCACCTAACTGCAAGTAGGTATTGCGCACCCAACAATATTAGCAAGGAAACCCGCCTCCGTGGCCGAGATCGCTAACGCACACATGAGCAGGGGCGCTCAACTCGGGGGTAAGCCGGTTCGACTCCTTGTTACGGAAAAACTTCCATTACCAGTATTTTTCTGCCAAGGGGAGGGGAGGTAGTGATATAAAGCTACTGATCGCCAGACTTTGCGCCAATATTCTGGTTGAAATACCAAACCCGTCCGCAGTATCTCATGAAGTGAAGACATGTTATACTGTTGATGGTGATCCGTTTGTCGGATGGGGACGTAAGATTGGCTGGCATCATGGTGTTCTTCTTGACGACTGAGGGTTCATCCTCTCTCTTCTCTGATCATCATCATTATCGTCATCATCATCGTCATAAAACACGAACATTACTGTACACTACAGCGCGCGGGCACACACACACACGCACACACACACACACACACACACACACACACACACACACACACACACACACAATACAGATAAATATTGTAGTGGAGCGAGTTCTAAATAAATGAATAAAAATATTAGCACCAACAGTATCGGTACATGTATTCCACCGTCAAAGAGACAGAACGATTGTCTCTTATTACTTCCAACTTGGTCGTTTCTGGATCAGGGTCCTTTACCTCTAACTGATACATTTACCCTTCTACATCATCCCCGAAAGTTTGTAATATCAGCACGGAATAACGCTGTACATTTGACTGCTTTTCATTCGTACCACAACGCCCGAAAGAACACTACTGGCCATTAAAATTGCTAATCACGAAGATGACGTCCTACAGACGCGAAATTTAACAGACATGAAGAAGATGCTGTGATATGCAAATGACTAGCTTTTCAGAGCATTCACACAAGGTTGGCTCGGAGACCATGGCTCCGGTTACCCTTGACGCTGCATCACAGACAGGAGCGCCTGCGATGGTGTACCAACGACGAACCAGGGTGCACGAATGGCAAAACGTCATTTTCTCGGATTAATCCAGGTTCTGTTTACAGCACCATGATGGTCGCATCCGAGTTTGGCGACATCGCGGTGAACGCAAATTGGAAGCGTGTATTCGTCATCACCACACTGGCGTATCACCCGTCGTGATGGTATGGGGTACCATTGGTTACACGTCTCGGTCACCTCTTGTTCGCATTGACGGCACTTTCAACAGTGGACGTTACATTTCAGATGTGTTACGACCTGTGGCTCTACCCTTCATTCGATCCCTGCGAAACCTTACATTTCAGCAGGATAATGCAAGACCGCATGTTGCAGGACCTGTACGGGCCTTTCTGGATACAGAAAATGTTCGACTGCTGCCCTGGCCAGCACATTCTCCAGATCTCTCACCAATTGAAAACGTCTGATCAATGGTGTCCGAGCAACTTGCTCGTCACAATACGCCAATCACTACTCTTGATGAACTGTGGCATCGTGTTGAAGCTACATGGGCAGCTGTACCTGTACACGCCACCCAAGCTCTGTTTGACTGAACGCCCAGGCGTATCAAGGCCGTTATTACGGCCAGAGGTGGTTGTTCTGGGTACTGATTTCTCAGGATCTATGCACCCAAATTGCGTGAAAATGTAATCACATGTCAGTTCTAGGCTAATATATCTGTCCAATGAATACCCGTTTATCATCTGCATTTCTTTTTGGTGTAGTTATTTTAATGTCCAGTAGTGTATGAAGCTCAGATCTGTTTCCACTGTGCTTGCCCCCCACGCCAGTGCTTTCGCCGCGAGTGCACCTGATCAGGACGGCTAGTGTTTACACGACCCGCTGCTCAGTAGCCGGGCCGTTACCCGCGCAGGTTCACTGCTCCCGTGACACTGCGCCCGGCCGTCTTCCTCCTTTTGGCGCGCCGCTTTATTAGGTCCATTTTGCTCGCAGACGCTAATCACTGTGGCCATTTGTGATAGTCACGGCGGTGACGAGGCACAGCTGAGCTGTCCTTGTGCTCGCTGACTGGGCACATTTCACAACAAATTGTGTTGTGCGCTGTCTGTCGCTCGTCTTCCGCCCTGGGTGTGTGTCCTCGGACACCGCTGTCGCCACCCCAGGTGTCTGGTACATTTGCCTTCGATACAAGTCCAAATTCTCTTTAACTTTCTAACGCAGAGCAACATCAGCGTCCTCATAACTCCCCTATTCACTATGACGTACTGTTAACGAACTCGGACAGCAACGTCAACGTTGTGTACCAATAATCAATAATGCGCACAATCTAAAACCGCCCAGTGCTTTTTTTGTTTCTGTATGTTACGGCTAATTCATACAGGGAGCGAAAGGCTATTTACAATTTGTACAGAAAGCAGATGGCAGTTATAAGGGTCGAGGGACATGAAAGGGAAGCAGTGGTTGGGAAGGGAGTAAGACAGGGTTGTAGCCTCTCCCCGATGTTATTCAATCTGTATATTGAGCAAGCAGTAAAGGAAACAAAAGAAAAGTTCGGAGTAGGTATTAAAATCCATGGAGAAGAAATAAAAACTTTGAGGTTTGCCGATGACATTGTAATTCTGTCAGAGACAGCAAAGGACTTGCAAGAGGAGTTGAACGGAATGGATGGTGTCTTGAAGGGAGGATATAAGATGAACATCAACAAGAGCAAAACGAGGATAATGGAATGTAGGCGAATTAAGTCGGGTGATGTTGAGGGTATTAGATTAGGAAATGAGACACTTAAAGTAGTAAAGGAGTTTTGCTATTTGGGGAGCGAAATAACTGATGATGGTCGAAGTAGAGAGGATATAAAATGTAAACTGGCAATGGCAAGGAAAGCGTTTCTGAAGAAGAGAAATTTGTTAACATCGAGTATAGATATAAATGTCAGGAAGTCATTTCTGAAAGTATTTGTATGGAGTGTAGCCATGTATGGATGTGAAACATGAACGGTAAATAGTTTGGACAAGAAGAGAATAGAAGCTTTCGAAATGTGGTGCTAAAGAAGAATGCTGAAGATTAGATGGGTATATCACATAACTAATGAGGAAGTATTGAATAGGATTGGAGAGAAGAGAAGTTTGTGGCACAACTTGACCAGAAGAAGGGATCGGTTGGTAGGACATGTTCTGAGGCATCAAGGGATCACCAATTTAGTATTGGAGGGCAGTGTGGAGGGTAAAAATTGTAGGGGGAGACCAAGAGATGAATACACTAAGCAGATTCAGAAGGATGTAGGTTGCAGTAGGTACTAGGAGATGAAGAAGCTTGCACAGGATAGAGTAGCATGGAGAGCTGCATCAAACCAGTCTCAGGACTGAAGACCACAACAACAACAACATGTTACGGTTAACCTCAGGAACAAAATCTTCTTTTCAGTACAAAGAATCCAAAATACTTAAGAGAAAATAATCCAAACATTTCTCGGAAACGCTTTTTTTCCAGTGTTGTTATACTTTCGTGTTGTGGCTTCTGCTAACATTAGAATTTTTCTGAAGCACCATGATTAATAAAAAAAACAAATTTTTTTTGTGTCTTATTAATGAAAATGTTGCAAGCTGGGTGGAAACTCTCTTAATTCAAGTCCGCCAGCCAAAAACTACCTCTTCTTTACGGTAAACTGCGAAACAAAATATTTTGAACCAAAATTTTGCATTTCGAACTCTTTTTAAGATTATAGTTCCCTCCCATTCTACACCGTACATACTCATCTACACTCGTATTATTGTTCGTAATTGCTAAATATGTGAATTGGCCAACAGCTCAAGCATAGCTATTGTTCTCTGTTTCAGGAAAGAAATGCCGGACTGACTGAAACACTCCTTTAAGTGTTCAAAAAAATGGCTCTGAGCACTATGGGACTTAACATCTAAGGTCATCAGTCCCCTAGAACTTAGAACTACTTAAACCTAACCAACCTAAGGACATCACACACATCCATGCCCGAGGCAGGATTCGAAAATGCGACCGTAGCGGTCGTGCGGTTCCGGACTGAAGCGCCTAGAACCGCTCGGCCACTTCGGCCGGCTGCTTGAAGTGTCATACTAGTCTCTGTAGTCCAATTAAACGTTCCAACATTTTTTCTAGTCCAGATTTATATTTGGAATTCGTCTTGGCAGATTAGGGCGTGTGTCATGGGGTCGACTGTATGGCAATGATCGCAGTGCGGACTCTGCTTCAATTCAATCTTGTACGGTTTTCACCTGTGGGGACCTTCTCGTTTACTACGCCATAACATGTGAAAACTATTTTAGATTGTAACACTGAGCTGTTAATATCTCTTCCAGATGTTTCTCCAGTTTACTGCTGGATATTTCATTTCCACAGGGTCTGGCTTCTGGTGTCTCGTAAGTTGGCAATAGGTGCTTTTGGTGTTAAGCAGCCGTGAATTGTCTTGAATGTGTGTCATTTCCATGTAGTAAGTGCGGACTTAGTCGAGTTGAGCCGACTGGAGCCCTCTTACTCGTCAGGGCTAAGCTGGTAAACAAAGTGTTTGTAACTGACGTATGGGCTGACTGCAGTATTTTGCGGTTACTGTTCATATATATTGAAGTACATTGTTTTTGAACGTGTTTGATGCCCAGCCCACCAGAATTGCGGCTTAGTACTTTGGTTGCATGGTGACTTTAAAGATATTTCCGCTCCAGATGAACCAATACGCTGCAGCTACGAGCGTAATACCAAAAGTAAGGTCTCCTACTTTTTTTTATAAGTACATACATTGTTTATTTCTACAGTGGTTTAAATCAGTTTACAGTTTGAACATTTAGCTATTGTTCGACATAATCACCATTTCTGTCGATGCATTTTTGTAGACGCTGTGGCACTTCTTTTATGCCCATGTCATACCAACTCGCCACCATTCTGTTCAGAAAGTTATGAACCTCTTCTTTCACCTCGTCGTCGGAGCTGAATCGCTGGGACCACAATTAGAGCTGACAGGTACTGTGAAACTCTGAAAAAACTCAAACGGTCAATTCAGAACCGGCGAAGGGGAATGTTGAGCAAGGGCGTATACATTCTCCATGACAACGCTCGCCCACACATCGCTCGGCAAACCGTTGCTCTCCTGCAACAGTTTCAGTGGAACACAATCACCCACCCACCTGTTCCCTAGGTTAAAAGAACATTTGGCCGGAAAACGATTCAGTTCCAACGACGAGGTGAAAAAAGAGGTTTATAAATTTCTGAACAGTATGGCGGCGAGCTGGTATGACATGGGCATACAAAAACTGCCACAGCGTCTACAAAAATGCATCGACAGAAATGGTGATTATGTCGAAATATCGTTAAATGTTCAACCTGTAAACTGATGTAAACCATTGTAGAAATAAACAGGTCTATGTACTTATAAAAAATAGGAGACCTTACTTTTGGGACTACCCTCGTAGAATCTTGTGGGCTATTGCCTTGGATACTAGGATACTACGATGTGATATATTTTGCTTAGAGCATAGCTGTTAATCAGTAGAGCCCTCTGCATCCGGTTCAACGTTCTGGTTTGCTATTCGTGGCGAGTAGCTCTGAATGTATCAAGTTTCTGCCCTCAGTTTACAAATGTCATCTCCTGTAGATTGAACAGTAAAACCATACGCAAATGGTTCGTCTTTTCTGTCCTTTGAAACCATGTTATTTGAGTGTCTTCAGTTTCGGGTCCCACAGGTAAAATCTTCGATTTTTATTCATTGAGCCTGGCACCAGAAGGGGTGACGTAAGTGGGATTATTTCTTGAACCGTTTCAGTTTCAGATTTCTTATCAACTATGACACTAATATAATCATCATCAGCGTGGAATACGGTTTGTGGGCCAGAGATCATGAAACGTCCCCTCAGAACAATTATAAATGACTGTGCTTACAAACCTCTTACGTTATTTGATTTTCAAACAGATGAGCAAAACTGAACGTACTCAGACATTTCTCTCTTTACTTAGTCTGATCATCACTGAACTGACACACAATATTTTTAGCGCAACGCAATCTGACTTTCAATAATCCCTACAAAAGAATGGCCCTGACTAACAATAACCTATACCTTTCATGAATCACTTACCTCACAAATCTTCGTTACTCGAACTACTGCAATACAGCGAGCGCCAATACTGCCAGCTAAATAAAAGATTCTAACTACAGAAGGCAGTAACTATTGATACGCATACTTAGCAAATGAAAGATTTTGATAGAGAACAAGCACCTTGATAGTGTTCAAAAGTCATAATATATATCAGTTCATGACATCCAGTCTTACAAATTTACTCTTTCTGATGGACACACGTCCAGATCATCCGTCTCAAAACTCCGCCATCTCTCTCCCCACATCCACCACTGCTGGCGGCTCACCTCCAACTGCGCAGTACTAGAATAGCAAATACTCCAACAATGCAAACCACACAGCACAGTCAGTGATTTTCATACAGAGAGCTACGTGGCGTTACCAACATAAAAACCTAAACAGCCTACTTACAATCTGTAAGCCTTGTAACCTGTGATGCAGGCTTAACAGTAATGGTTATACCGCGACTGCCTATAGTTTCATAGAAAGGGGGCAGCTTTATCGCACTAGCCGTATAATTGCGACTGGTGAATTTAGTTGGTCACTAATTTCTATTGGAGAGGAGAACTCGAATCTAGGTCTGCTGCTTACCAGACAGATGCGCCATCCCCGCGCCACACTGGTACTGCGGATACCGCAGTTGCGCCGACTATTCTACTACGTCTCCCTCGTTGAAGCAAATTCCAATTCACTCCTCAGCCCATTGTTATTCTCCATAAAAACTCGCATCAGTATTCTATAGGCTCTCCTAAATTGGAACAACACCTTATCAATAAGCGAAATGTGTTTACTACTGTCTGTACCTCAAGCGTATATTAATTATGTACAGTCGATATTCCTTAGAGGTGTTGAGTCTCACCTTTATCTGCGATAATGATTTAGACTCAATTGGAATTCGTGTCGGCGAGGGAGACGTACTAGCTTATTCCGTACAGATATGGTAGCTCTTGTAGCATTGTGAAGCAGTGGATAGCACATTTGCCTCAATAAACCGGAGTCCCTAGTTCGAATTCTGTGACTGGTACAAATTTTAATTCTTTGCTTTACCTAAGTCATTATCGTACATAAAAGTGAGACTCAATAGGTCTCAGAAATACCATCTGTATTTCATTTATTTTGATAAGGTTTCCGCAGAGTGCTACAACAATTCACGAGAAACGTTTACGTATATGATTCATGGTTTACAATAATGATGAGAGTGTAATATAAGTATTTTTAAGTGTTACATATTTAATTGGAGTTCGGAGTGACCTCTCGCGGTAATGACTGGAGCCACTAGCCAGTCCAGCTAGAGAAGCATGCGTGTGTGAAGGAGCATGATACGCTCGATATAACATTTGTTTCCTTTGGCGGTACATTATTACTTCATACCAGGATTCTTACGCTTGCAGGATATCATGAGCTTGCCTTCTTCTTTCACTTACCTCCTTATCACTCGTCCCACTGTCTTCTATTATGTTCGACACGTACTACAAACTTTCCACTTTCTGTAGTACTTTCTCTCTAATAGTTATACCGGATTATACTATCGTCTTATTCCTCGCTGTTATCGTTCTTTCACATTCCTTTCCGTTAAATTTCAATCCATGTATTCCGCCATTTCCTCCCATACATTTAGCCCTTCTTTTACCTCTTCTTGTCCATTTTTCCACATTATTAAATCATTTGCCTACACCATTGTTTCCATGTCCTATTCGCGCTGCCACTTCTGTCATTACCCCGTCCACGACGGTGATCAACAGTACGCGAGATAATACACTATCTTACTTTGGTCCATTTTCGCCGGCGGCGGAGGCCGTGCGGTTCTAGGCGCTGCAGTCCGGAACCGCGCGACTGCTACGGTCGCAGGATCGAATCCTGCCTCGGGCATGGATGTGTGTGATGTCCTTAGATTAGTTAGGTTTAAGTAGTTCTAAGTTCTAGGGGACTGAAGACCTAAGATCTTAAGTCCCATAGTGCTCAGAGCCATTTGAACCATTTTAGTCCTTTTTCCTATTCAAACTAGCCTCCCCATCTACCTTTCTGACACTCAAATTTCCTTGATGCCTTTTCTTTATTCTTCTTACAGTTAGCTTCTTACTGTTGAAGGGTAGGAGGGAAATAAAATAACTCCCGTGGACCAAAACGACCAGGGAGAAAACTCCGCTAACAGTCCGACTACGAAGGTGGAACAAAGCAGTAGTGGATCACACATCGTACACTGTTGGCGAAGCTACGACAACATATTCCCATTTCCACCGAATGGTCAAAGCACGGTCCTGTCGCACTAACTCAGGTCACTCTGTTACAGAAGGTCGTAGATACAGCTCTCTCAGACTTCTGCTCAGTGGCATACAGGACTTCTCCATCGGATACAACACAGGTTTGTGGTTGAGTGAAAAGACTTGATTCCAAATCATAGACATCTTTTCTACCGGAAAGCGGAGCACTAGAGATCTGAAAAGCTAGTGTACATTACATACGACTTCAATCAGCACACCAAGTACTGTTTGTGATCCTTCTCAATCAACCATCGCCTATAACTCAGTGGGTACATCACCGAACCTCTGACGTGGCACCGAAACAGAGTGTGTTACAAATACTGGAGAAATACCTAGTGGCGGTCTCCAGCCCTCACACTGCGAGGTGGAGAAGACTTTGTACCTCTTTAATTTGTCGAATTTTGCTTGAGAACTAGACGTGCACTTTACCCCCTCCTTACCTACCATCTAATTGGCTATGGTGACGAAAGTAATTGATGGTGGACCCTGTTAGTTGGTCAAATAAGGAGTGCACACTCACAATAATTTAAATAAGAATCATTATCTACTCAGTAAAGAAAAAGGAAATTTTATCATAATTAACGACAGGAAATGGGATTCTGCATCTGTCTATGAAATGATATGCGGATTAAAAATTACAAGGTGACTGATTATACATCAGAACAAAAAGGTACTTGATTGTCAATACAAATAGTAGGCTAAAGGGTAGGTTATACTGAACTATTATGAGAATAGGAGTTGGCTCGAGAACAAGGGGCTCCTACTCTCTGTGATGCAATAGATTGATGACAATGATTGGAGGTCGTAATGAATCAAATATTACTCCCCCGTCTATAATGCAGTTTTGCAATTAGTAGTGAGAGCTCAAATGGGATCACATGGAGAAGCAAGCAAGGTGGGCTTGCAGCAAAGCAAGCGCGCGTGCTGCTGACGACTGTAGTATAAAAATGAAAGGTCCTACATTGCCGGAGCCACAAAATACTTTACCAGCCCTGTAACCTGCAGCACGTCGCTGGTAGGTAGCGTTCTGATGATATAGGCGCCGACTTCTGCTATGCAGCAACTCTGTTTCAGCCCTAGTCTTGAAAGCTGTCCGAGAATTCTAAGTTTCACCGAAAAAGTGCGACCAAGTCGGAAGACCGTCCAGCTCTGACAAAGATCAGATTCTGCGCCCGTGCAATGCAAGAGCGAAGCCAACGTTACTCATCTCCCCACTATCCTCAAAAACAGCGAATCAGCTTTCAGTGCTGATTCCAAAATTCCCCCACACAATCTCAGAACATCATTCGTGCCAATGGCGACCGTTCCCTCCATTTTCGAGCAGGGCTTTATGACATCAACTGGCCTCAGTTTAAGGTGACAAATCATGCCCATGCCTCTGCTATTTAGCCCAGGGCACTGAACTTGCCGTTTGACCGGCTATGAAATCAACCTGCCTAGACCACCGATCATCCGGCGCCAGACAGTCGCGCCCAGCAGGCCACGGTTCACAAGTATTCTCAGAATCATGAGGACAATGCAGCCAGTCGGTGCTAGCAGTCTTCATCCCAGACGCACCGGTTCGGTAAACACATAAACTGTGGCAACACTCAGATGGCTCGCATGTTGTTTCGCCCTGCCTACAATAGGTGAAATTCGACTGAGGTCAATTGTCCCGCCAGTCGCTCATGCCCATTGATGTACGATTCTCTCAATATTCGCGGAAGGGCAGCCCCCCACAGGAAATGCAGTGTGCCACATGCTCCGGTGCTCGCCTCACACAGGCCATCCAGGGAAGTAACACAGGAAACTAAAAGCAAGACCACATACTGTTCCCAACATGCATAGCAATCAAGTGAAAAGTATTTTGAGCTCTCAGTACAACTACTCTCATTAGAATAACCTTATTCGACCTGTTAGCACCGTGCAATGACATAAAATATTAATAAAATTGATGAAAATGAGAGGTGACATGCAAAAGAGGGCATGGAACCTCTCAACACCTTTTATCCATTAGGCTACGTAAAAAAACGCACATTTATCCCCCCAATGCCTGACACTCTTGAAAGTCTGCGACATCCCATGGTTGAAGCTGTGAATTCGATAACGCGAGACCAGCTGCTTCATGTGTGGCGGGAAATGACCTACCACTTTGATATTTGTCCTATAATACATTGTGCTCACACTGAATGCATAAAGATTTGAACTTTTCTCTTTCTGGGAACGTTGTAACTGTGTTTATAACTTTTGTAGTTTGGGAGCAAGAAAGATTTGAAGCCTGTACCTTCTTTTTAATTAGCCCCGTACATTAATATGCATCACTTGTTTCATTTGTGTCATATTACACTACTGGCCATTAAAATTGCTACACCAAGAAGAAATGCAGGTGATAAGCGGGTATTCATTGGACAAATATATTATACTAGAACTGACATGTGATTACATTTTCACGCAATTTGGGTGCACAGATCCTGAGAAATCGGTACCCAGAACAACCAACTCTGGCCGTAGTAACGGTATTGATACGCCTGGGCATTGAGCCAAACAGAGCTTGGATGGCGTGTACAGGTACAGCTGCCAATGCAGCTTCAGTACGATACCACAGTTCATCAAGAGTAGTGACTGGCGTATTGCGACGAGCCAGTTGCTCGGCCACCATTGACCAGACGTTTTCAATAGGTCAGAGATCTGGAGAATGTGCTGGCCAGGGTAGCAGTCGAACATTTTCTGTATCCAGAAAGGCCCGTACAGGACCTGCAACATGCGGTCATGCATGCTGCTGAAATGTAAGATTTCGCAGGGATCGAATGAAGGTTAGAGCCACAGGTCGTAACACATCTGAAATGTAACGTCCACTGTTCAATGTGCTGTCAATGCGAACAAGAGGTGACCGAGACGTGTAACCAATGGCACCTCATACAATCACGCCGGATGATACGCCAGTATGGCGATGCGTAATACACGCTTTCAATGTGCGTTCACCGCTATGTCGCCAAACACGGATGCGACCATCATGATGATGTAAACAGAACCCGGATTCATCCGAAGAAATGACGTTTGGCCATTCGTACACCCAGGGTCGTCGTTGAGTACACCATCGCAGTCGCTCCTGTCTGTGATGCAGCGTCAAGGGCAACCGCAGCCACGGTCTCCGTTGGGATACAGCACGGCGTTCCGTATTACCCTCCTTAACCCACCGATTCCATATTCTGCTAACAGTCATTGGATCGAGACCAACGCGAGCAGCAATGTCGCGATACGATAAACCGCAATCGCGACAGGCTACAATCCGACCTTTATCAAAGTCGGAAACTTAATGGTACGCATTTCTCCACCTCACACGGGGCATCACAACAACGTTTCACCAGGCAACGCAGGTCAACTGCTGTTTGTGCATGAGAAATCGATTGGAAACTTTCCTCATGTCTGCACGTTGTAGGTGTCGCTACCGTCGCCAACCTTGTGTGAAAGCTCTGAAAAGCGAATCATTTGCATATCACAGCATCTTCTTCCTGTCGGTTAAATTTCGCCTCTGTAGCACGTCATCTTCGTGGTGTAGCAATTTTAATGGCGAGTAGTGTATGTGTGGCATAATGTTTCGTGTTTATCTGCTGTCGTCTAACTTCATTGTATAGGCTTGATGATGATGTGATTGGAACATCGGAAGTGGTTGCCCAATACAACAATATCAAAATAACGGCTGTTGGTTCAGTATTACTACATTTCATCGACCATCCACTGTCCCACGCTGCTGAGCCCAAGACGGAGTTACATCTACATTTTAGTAATGTCAGTATGCGAGGAATTACGCTGTAGTGGTCGAGTGCGCGAATTTTGATGTGCAGACATCGGGTGCCAGGCAAGCAGGGGTGAAGCAAACTGGTAACCTGAGGCAGGCGCTTGTATGTAGGCACCCGCTCGCTTGTGAGGGTGCGGCTCTTGGATTGCAGCGGCGATACTGCCGCAGCCGTCAGCCCTGGTGTCGGCCGGGCCTGGAGCACAGAGGCGAGCGGCGGGGTCGTCGACCTCCCAGGCGCCGCGGGCTACCGCCGCCGCCGCCGCCGCCTCCGCCCACTGGGTGCCACTCTACTGCGTCTGCTGTTGCGCTACGCAGTGCGCACGCATCTTCTCCATCACCGTGCCATTCTTGTTCGTTCCATTACTTGTAGGCTATCAGAATCTATGAAAGGTCTCCTTTTTAAAACGTCGATATGAAGCAACACGATGTACGATGTGCTTCGACGATTAACAATTCCTCACAAACAGCATAGTACAGAAATACCAACGCCTTTGGTATCTTTCAGATAACTTGCAGTTCACGCCAGCCTTTTACACGAGTCGAACACGTATTTGTTTCGAAACTAGGCACTCTGAGAACTCAAAAGTATTAAAAATCGGTAGTGCATGCTCCATTTCTCCAGAAAATCTCACAGAGGAAACCCACAACCCAAATGAAACTGAAAACTAGATCGTCACAGAAATTAGAAACTCACAGCAGTCGATAACTTCCACATACAAAAAAAGAGCTTTAATGAAGAAAAGATAAGATCAAGAGGAGGCAGAGCGGTCCAAGTCCAGAGCGTTCCTCCTAGATGTCAGCAACATTTCAACGAAATTAGGCATAGTCCTAAGGAAACATTATGTGAAACTTATCTTCCGTCCACCTATAACGAGCTGCGCTCTTTTCGATTCGGCAAAGAACGATCTAAGGTTACGGTGGGCTGGAATATACAGAATACCTTGCCTGTGTGACAAAGCCTGCTATGGTCAGACACGTATAGTGCTTAAAAGATGCCTGATATCAGTGGATAAATATGATATTGCGGTAACTGTGTCGTTAAGAAGACGGAACAGGCACTACGGTGACTTACAGGCTGCATGAACTACACTCCTGGAAATGGAAAAAAGAACACATTGACACCGGTGTGTCAGACCCACCATACTTGCTCCGGACACTGCGAGAGGGCTGTACAAGCAATGATCACACGCACGGCACAGCGGACACACCAGGAACCGCGGTGTTGGCCGTCGAATGGCGCTAGCTGCGCAGCATTTGTGCACCGCCGCCGTCAGTGTCAGCCAGTTTGCCGTGGCATACGGAGCTCCATCGCAGTCTTTAACACTGGTAGCATGCCGCGACAGCGTGGACGTGAACCGTATGTGCAGTTGACGGACTTTGAGCGAGGGCGTATAGTGGGCATGCGGGAGGCCGGGTGGACGTACCACCGAATTGCTCAACACGTGGGGCGTGAGGTCTCCACAGTACATCGATGTTGTCGCCAGTGGTCGGTGGAAGGTGCACGTGCCCGTCGACCTGGGACCGGACCGCAGCGACGCACGGATGCACGCCAAGACCGTAGGATCCTACGCAGTGCCGTAGGGGACCGCACCGCCACTTCCCAGCAAATTAGGGACACTGTTGCTCCTGGAGTATCGGCGAGGACCATTCGCAACCGTCTCCATGAAGCTGGGCTACGGTCCCGCACACCGTTAGGCCGTCTTCCGCTCACGCCCCAACATCGTGCAGCCCGCCTCCAGTGGTGTCGCGACAGGCGTGAATGGAGGGACGAATGGAGACGTGTCGTCTTCAGCGATGAGAGTCGCTTCTGCCTTGGTGCCAATGATGGTCGTATGCGTGTTAGGCGCCGTGCAGGTGAGCGCCACAATCAGGACTGCATACGACCGAGGCACACAGGGCCAACACCCGGCATCATGGTGTGGGGAGCGATCTCCTACACTGGCCGTACACCACTGGTGATCGTCGAGGGGACACTGAATAGTGCACGGTACATCCAAACCGTCATCGAACCCATCGTTCTACCATTCCTAGACCGGCAAGGGAACTTGCTGTTCCAACAGGACAATGCACGTCCGCATGTATCCCGTGCCACCCAACGTGCTCTAGAAGGTGTAAGTCAACTACCCTGGCCAGCAAGATCTCCGGATCTGTCCCCCATTGACCATGTTTGGGACTGGATGAAGCGTCATCTCACGCGGTCTGCACGTCCAGCACGAACGCTGGTCCAACTGAGGCGCCAGGTGGAAATGGCATGGCAAGCCGTTCCACAGGACTACATCCAGCATCTCTACGATCGTCTCCATGGGAGAATAGCAGCCTGCATTGCTGCGAAAGGTGGATATACACTGTACTAGTGCCGACATTGTGCATGCTCTGTTGCCTGTGTCTATGTGCCTGTGGTTCTGTCAGTGTGATCATGTGATGTATCTGACCCCAGGAATGTGTCAATAAAGTTTCCCCTTCCTGGGACAATGAATTCACGGTGTTCTTATTTCAATTTCCAGGAGTGTATATGAAATATACTTGCAGATGCGAATGTGGACAACCAGCAGCTGTATAAGGGAATACGACAGTGAAAATTTGTACAAGACTGGGTCTCGAGCCTGGATTGCTCACTTTAAGTGAGTGGGCACCTTAAACGCTTTGACCATCCGTGCACAATTCACGACCATACACATACTTCCATATGTCGTCGTTCCTGCGTCATAACTTGTACTGGTACTTACATTATGCAATTGCCGTAGAGGGGAGGACAATTTAATTGAAAGTCGCTGCCTGGTATAGGCGGGCAAATATGATATTCCAGGCACTGCAATATCAAATCAAATTTTCACACAAATAGATGAGGTTTGTCAGTGTAACTTAAGCGTCGTCCAATGCAGTCTCAGGTCTGCCCCTTCCCCATGTAGCTAAGGATTTCACAATCGAATACGAGTGCTACAAAGCCACACATGTGTGCAGACAGTACAAGGCAGCCCTTTATTCCTTTCTTTTCCCGTTTCTCAATGGGCTCAGAAATGTTGCATCGGATTTGGCAGTGTTAGTGGTATTGGTTACCAGATTTACATCCTGAGGTCCCCCTCCCCCCTTCCCCGCCATCAGAAACACCTGTGTACCGCGTCCGTCTGCATCCACAGTAGATCTCACATTCAACAGTGATAACGTCTTCTAAGTGCTTCATTAGGGGGTATCTGAAGGCGAACGTGGGAACCAGGTAGATATTACCAAACTGGACGTGGAAAACCGCCTAATACCACATTCAGGATTACCAGCTCAGGAGCTCTCGTCGTTAATCCGCGAGACGGATAAAATATGGGGCAGACTCGCCTCCCTGTGCCTCGGAAGTGGGTGCATTAGCGCTGTCGGCTATCTGGGTGGGTCAGTACAATGCTACACTCTCCAACAATATTCGAAAAAATTCGTCAGAATTCCGCCACCGCTCACGGAAATGCGCTAAAGTAGAAGTCGTCGAACTTGTTTGCTCAGGCGCCAATACTGACATTGTAGCTGGCATCTCGGGCCGTATATGATACATTTATAATTGGTAAACTGCATAAATTAGTACGAGACCTCAACAGAACAGCTATAGACAGGGCGCTATATATCGGCAGCCGGCTCCCAAGTACGAGACCCCAATTGGCTAGCTATAGATAAGGCGCTATAAATCAGCAGCCGGCCCGCAAGTACAAATCGTTAAAAATCAGCACCATTCGGAACACATCGTGTTGACTGTTCTGTGTTTCACATTGCTATTAGCCTCAGCAACCTCAGAGGTGTGATATCGTGATTCGCTGATGAAGTGCTGTTGTGTTGTCTGATGTGGCTTCTGCAGATATAAAGAGAGTAATACTACGAGAGACGCCCAATAAGTAAAGCAACACATTGTCTTATGAAAGTAGGTTAAGTTTATTCAGTAGACCAATGCACCATACTGTTCCCCACTCATTTGGATATAAAACCGTATTTCTCAACATAATCTCCGTTCAATGCGTCGGCTTTACTCCACCTCACTGGAAGGGTCTGTGTGACCGCATGGTACCACTCTACCGGTCGATGTCGGGCTCAACATCCTGCTGCATCAGTAACCTCCCCGTCATCCACGCACTACTTACCCTGGAATGCATCCTTCATCGAGTAAAACAGTGGGTCTTCATGGTCTTGATAAGGGGACGAGGAACGCAGCTGGTACATATCTCTGAGTACCCCAATTAGTGGACGAATGTTTCAGCACTACCAACAGCAATGTCGAGTTGAGCAGCGCGGTGTTTGTGATCCATCTACCATCCCGAATAAGAGTGGTCGCAGGTTCCAACACTGAAAGAGTCACAGCTGTGTGCTGCTGGCCTGCATGTGGGAGAGTGGATAAGTTTGCATGATCTTTTTGCGACGATGACTTACTCATCGTCCGTCCGCAGCTCGTGGTCGTGCGGTAGCATTCTCGCTTCCCGCGCCCGGGTACCCGGGTTCGATTCCCTGCGGGGTCAGGGATTTTCTCTGCCTCGTGATGACTGGGTGTTGTGTGATGTCCTTAGGTTAGTTAGGTTTAAGTAGTTCTAAGTTCTAGGGGACTGATGACCATAGATGTTAAGTCCCATAGTGCTCAGAGCCATACTCCTCATCCAATTACTCACTGTACTTTTGTTCACTAACAGATCTCCGCAGACATTCTACAAGTTCCTACGAATATCTGCGATGACCTAGTTATCCGGCAAAAGAAACTCAATGACAGCTCTCTACTTGGAGTTGAAGGTCACGTATAGAACCACAACCTATCAGAACTTCATGAAACAAAACAGGCTCATGCACAAATGTTCCATGATGTCCCGCAAAAAAAAAAAAAAAAAAAAAAAAAACCGCATGTTTTCAATCGAAAGTGGCCGCGAAAGACTGCATTGTCTTACTTGTTGGACACCCCTCGTATATATGCAAGAATATTGATTGAAGCTACATTCAAAGATAAAGATAAAAATTTTAATTAAATTGATTAAACTTCGCTTTGAACAAGTCCAGCATATAATGAAATAGCAGTTACTATCCTAACTGGAAAATGCAGTTTTTTTCAATAATAAAGAATGTATCTTCGAGGAGAAAAACCCTCGTCATTGTTATCTTTCGTAACCTGTCTCATAGCGATATACACAGACAGCCACAAATCTTTAAATGAAGAACAACCTGGAAATAAAAGAAAGGTTCAAGAATGGAATTAAAATTCAAGGTGAAAGGATATCAATGATAAGATTCGCTGTTGACATTTCTATCCTCAGTGAAAATGAAGAATAATTACGTGGCCTGCTGAATGGAATGAAAAGTGTACTGAGTGCAAAAGATGGATTGAGAGTAAATCGAATCGAAGACAGACTATCGTAATGAGAAGTAGCAGAAGTGAGAACAGAGAGAAACTTGGCATCAGAATTGATAGTCATGAAGTATATGGTGTTAAGCAATTCTGCTGCCTAGGCAGTAAAATAACCGCTGACAGATGGAGCAAGGAGGACATAGAGAGCAGACTGTCACTGGCAAAAAGGGCATTCCTAGTCAGAAAAGTCTGCTAGTATCAAATATAGGCCTTAATTTTAGGAAGACATCTCTGGGAATGTACGTTTGGAGCACAGCATTGTATGGTAGTGAAACACGGACTGTGGGATAATCGGGACACAAAAGAATCGAAGCATTTGATGTGTGGTGCTACAGAAGAAGGTTGAAAATTAGGTAAAGGTAAGGAATGAGGGCCGGCCGGTGTGGCAAAGTGGTTCTAAGCGCTACAGTCTGGAACCGCGTGGCTGCTACAGTCGCAGGTTCGAATCCTGCCTCGGGCATGGGTGTGTGTGATGTCCTTAGGTTAGTTAGTTAGTTAGTTAGTCAGTTCTAGGGGACTGATGACCTCAGAAGTTAAGTCCCATAGTGCTCAGAGCCATTTTTGAAGGAATGAGGAGGGTCTGCAGAGCATCGGAGAGGAAGGGAATATATATGGAACATACTGACAATAAGAAGGGACAGAACTGTAGGACATGTGTTAAGAAGCCAAGGAATAACTCCCATGCTACTAGAGGGACCTGTAGAAGCTGAAAACCGTAAAGGAAGACAGAGATTGGAATGTATCCAGCAAATAATGGGGGATGTATGTTGGGAATGGTACTCTGAGATGAAGAGTTTGCCACAGGAGAGGAATTCGTGGCGGGTTACATCAACCCAATCAGAAGACTGATGATTTGATGATTCAAAAAAATGAAAGACCTGACTTCAACACAGAAAATAACAGTTAGTTGTGAGTGCAATTATTATGGGATCGAACTAATCAATGAAATTCCAAAAAACGTGAGTTTTACTTGCTGTCTAATGACTTCTTTCTCAGGTGTTCATTACAATAATTTTTTACATGTATGTCTGTGTAGCTGACCCAACAGAAAGTTAAATAGGTGTGTAATTGCAATACTACGAGAGCCACACAGAGGAGTCGATAATTAAGATGAGAGAATCAAAATTAAATCAGCGGTAAGTTTAACTGTGCCTCCAGCTTCTGAACTTGAGAGACAGTGGCTTCATTAAGAAGATTAATTGTATTTATATTTAAATGTACTATGTAATAAGAGAGACGATCACATATTTTTACTAATTGTTTTGGACGTTATTTTTCTTTTACTCGTTGCACTGTGTTGCGACAGCATTAATTTAATTTCATATTACTTGCAACAGAAAGTACCGCATTTGAAGATGACCATCTCTGTAACGCACTTTCACGGATACATGTTACTTCCATTTGAATATTATAAGATAGCAGCTGATCTGTATACTAAGCGAACACGCACTGAGTTGTCGGTATTGGAAGCCAAACAACGAAACATTCCCTTTCGCATCATCTAACCCCACTGAGCCGTGGTAAAAATTGCTGTTTTGAAGAGCGCGCTGCAGCGCGTAGTGTGAAGCAGTCGCCCTCCGTTTCTGGCGGTGGCGCCGCTGTGGCAATCGCAGCTTTGGTGTCTCCCTCTGGTGGGAAAGGGGAAAGGTTGCCTGTTCACGTGCATTTAAGGGGCGCTATCAGGTCGCCAGTGGGTCAGTCTCTCGTCCCCACATTGCTAGTCTGTCTCTCGTCCGCATTTGCTAGGCAGGTAGTGTCTGTGTGTCGTTCGGATCAACTTCTAAAGCCGGCAAAATGTGTCTTTCCACTCCGCCAGTAAGAGAACTCAGCGTGTGGTCGCCCGGTCGGGGCTTAGTTCCTGCATCTGAGTCTGCGCGTTAGGCCGCCAGTCTGCTCGAGTTTGTTTAGGGCGTTTAGGCAATAGGCTTTGGCGGTTCGATCGATCGGTTGGTCGGTCGCGCACTGAGACACAAGATTACTTGTCTGTCTTCAGCGTCGGCGCATGTGAGGTCGCCACGTGAGTCCAGTGGGCCGCGGCGTATAGCGAGGGGTAGTGACTTCGCGGTCGACAAGAGTGCAATAGGAGTCAACCCACGACATCAGTCTGGCCGGTGCGAGCTGCGACGCCGTGAGACGGGAGATGGGCGCGCCTTGCTGCGTCCGTTGCTGCGGCTGGCAGCGGACGGTTCGGGAGAGCGATTTGGGGGTGCTGTGCCAGGTCTTCTCGAGAAATCGTAGTTTATTAGAAGTTAAGTGACTGGTGAAATGTTGTTTGATTTACTCTTGTTAAATTCTACTTGTTTTCTTGGTAAGGTCACCAGTCGTTTTGCTTTGGGGTCGTCCCAATATTATTCTCCGTTTGCCCACCAGCGGGACGGTAGTTGTTTATAAATTGGGTTGTCCGTTTTTTCCCTTGTGGATATTTAGAGGGTTCGGGTTGTTCGGTAATTTCCCTATCAATCTACCGTACGTTAGTAGCTGCCTCTGTCATGTTTGTCGGATTTGGCGTGTTAACGAATTTATTGCTTGGAGTGTAACGGCCTGATACCTGAAATATCTTTTGATCTTTGGAAACTTTGATATTATTGCCTATAATTTTGAATGGCGGTATTTGCGTACTGTAGAGCATCTTAACTATTGTTTGGCCAACCTTGTAGAATTTTATATGAGATTGCATTTCATGGGCTTTTATTTAAATGATCGTTTTAGCATATAAAGTTGCCACCCTTTCACCGTAAGACTTTTTTTAGAAGTTAAAATCAAGTTGCCTCTTCGGTGGCAAAGTTAATGTTTTAATTGTTAGTGTTTTGTACCATTTCCATCCCTCCTACGAGGGGTGCATGGTTTGTGTGCTTGTGTACATTTTTAAAACTCTTAGTTCAAAGTAATCTGATGTGTTGCAGATTTGCACCAGTGTAGTCTTTCAGAAGCTGTTGTGAGCGGTCGTAACTATGGTCGTGTCAAAAGGGAGCGGCAAGGTTCTCTGCCCGAAAATTCATACATTCAAAACTTGTTTCTTTCTGCCTCTGAATAAATTGTAACTATGATATTTAGAGGATGCTTTCTGATTAGAATTTTAAATCTGTTTCCTTTAAAAATGCTTTTAGGCCCTATTAAAGTGAATAAAATTCTCATTTGTTAAAAGGAATTTGGTTATGATTTCATCAGTTACTCCCTGGCAACTACTTCCATGCTTAGATAGTGTGATTAAATGTGTTAATGTTCTTGATGAATCGCTAGTAAATAAAATAAACTCTTAAGAATATTCTTTGAAAACAAATCACGGTTCACAATTGGCCGCTGTAGTTGCTATTCTGTCCCTGAGGCAGGCGGGTAACTTAGCTCACGGTCTAATTCATCAGTGTCAATTACAGTTAAGCACCTCTTAAGACATTGCTGTCTATGTAAGAATTTTTATTTGCTACTGAGAGAGGTAACTGCACTCCTAAGAAGCTCTTAACGTTAGTTGAAATTTTGGGATTCGGCTGTTATTTGCTAGATGCATGTTGTTATAAAATACAGCTAAGAATCGCGGGCCGAATACTTGATTCGGTCCGCATGCGGCACGTGCGTCACCTTTGCTGATCACTGCACTAAAGGATTTTTCGAATGCTTTCCGTGGCAGAAGAATAGCTTTGTTACCCACTCCGGATCACTGAGCTTCCACAAAAGACATCTCCTTTGCAGACGGGCCACGTCTTACTTGATACACGTAGTAAGTCCAAACAACTCCAAAAATTGTTTAAAAATTAAGGCATTTCAAACAATCTGCCTCAGGAGCATTATTTTGGCATCCTGATTGGCCTTCCTGGTCGCTCACACACCCAAGTTGGCTAAATCACATTGATTGTAAACATAGAAATGCAGATAGAAGGCAATCAGTTCTTGATTGCAGCCGAAACGCGATGGAGAAATGTACATCAACTGCCTATAAGACTGTTTCCCAACTATTAAACAGGATGTAAGGTAATAAATGTTAATTATGATGAAATGTAGTACAGATTGTGACGTTACTGTCACATATAGCCTTGCGCTATTACTTCATTTTCTGCTGCTATTTCGCAGTTATCTTGTGAGCTGGACCCTGCGATCAGCATGGCGGGTGGTCTGTCGACGGAAGCGTCGCTATACCCTCGCTTGTTTGCAGAAAGTCCTTCGCTGAATCTCATTAGCTCAGGGGGGGGGGGGGGGCGGCTTTGGGACGAATAGACAGTTCGCAGAGCGCGGGGCAATGACCCGGTCTGTGACCGGTGAAAGCCAGAATGGTACCTGCAACCCTCTGCCCCCCTCCCCCCTCCCCCCCCCCGCCCCCCCCTGCCAACCCTCTCAGGGTCACTGTACGCCACGGCCGCCCTACAGCCCCCCAGAGGATAACAGAGTTCTTCGTTTTTGCACTGCTACAGAAAACAGACGTCGCAGCACCATCTCGCCAGCGTGGAAGAATCAATTTCATACGCTCTAAATATTTGGTCGCTCTAGATAGAGTTCTTGGCAAATAAGACTGACCAATCACTAAGACACTGCTCCAGTTGAGTGTCAGCTGAGTGTGAAAAAATGAACGTCTTGTACGCAAAAGGAGGAAAGATGATTGCGCTTTCACCCGCTTTTTCATGGGTTTAACAACAAATCTCAGTTGTCATACTGGTAATAGCATACCATCCATGTAGAGTTTTTGAGAACAGAGAGTTGTCGTTCGTGAACTCGAATTCTGGGTATTCTATTCCTGACCGTCGAGGGGACGGCGTTATCTGTGGCCGCCGTTCGGTGCTAGTTAACGCATACTACCTGTTGAAGCAGGCGTAATTGCCGTCGCGAAATTGCCTTCGCGAAAACTCGCTGCCCATATTCTGCACAGCTAGTTACTTGCTTACTTTTCCATGCAACTTGTGTTGGTCATTTTGATAAAATTTGTGGCTTCTGGTTGCTACGTAGTCCTCTGTTAAAGCGAGCTGCCCAGGTAAACAGATCCTACGTGCTAGCTGCATACAGTCTTCCACAGTTTGTTAGTACCTCCCACTGCGTGTACCTCCCAATGTGTTAGCTTCTTTTTGTAATCCAAGTTTAACTACAAAGATATTTACGCTCTCTTAATGTCATTGTGATTCACGTCAATCATTAGAGCAAATAACTGTTAATCTCACGAGTAGAACACGGAATGTTCCATAACATGGTTTCACAGAAAGTTCGCTCGGTGTAAGACGACTCAAAATAATTGAATATGTGTCTCATCTTCTCTGTAGATACTCGACCGTTCCTGAGAAAACGACGGCAAAGTTTTCGAAATAATTTAGACGCCGTTTACACAGTGATACTCTCAGCCAAATGGTGGCGGAATGGCAACTGTTGAGGGTTCTTACTGTTTCACCGTGTTTGAAAGCCGATTGTCATATTTATTTTACTTTATTTTTTATTTTTTCATTTGTCTACACATTTCCGTAGGAGGTTACTACACGAATGTTTCTTATCAGGTTAGGGGATACAAGAGTGTTATTAGTTGCAAAATGGCAACTAGGTTGCGCAATGTCATACATTTACTGTATAATATGTATGTATATTCTTCAGGTTTTATATTCTTATATTTCATTCTTATATTTATTCTTAGGTTTATTCTTCAGAAAGATTTGGCGTTTCCCACTGGATGGCAACGTCACTGAAACATTCGAAATGCAGAAAGGCTGGTTTCACACAGCGACATTTCTTCGTATGAATCTCATTCAGGAAAGAAATGTCTTTAAAATTGGTGAATATTTCACACGTTGTCAATAATTCGCGGCAAACCACTCAGACGAATAACGTTTCCGATATCCCGTAATTTCAGTTAACTACAAATCAGGATACAGTTTAGGAATTTCACTGTAAACAGTTTCAAATAATTTTTTCATTCATTTATTCTTTTTACTCATTCAACAGACATAAACTACTAGGCGAATAGGTACAATGTTGTTTCAACATACACTGGAACACATTCTTGTAGTAATGTTCTACGGACATCGGTAGATGAATGAAAAACAAAAATAAAAGTAATCATCAGGTTTCGAACGCGGAGCGCAAAATAATGTAGCAGCAACGTTAACCATTGTGCCACCGCTTCTGCTGAACTATTTACTCCCTAAAATGAACTTAAAGTACCTCAAAAACTTTCACCGCCATTTTCTTGGAAACGATCAAATACCTGTGTGTAAGCAGTGGTACGAGTTCCGTTATTTTGGATCCTTTTCCACTGAGTGAAGTTTCTGGGAAATCGGATTATGTCACTTACTGTGTTCTCCTCGTCAGTCTTGACGTCGATTTCAAGATCCTCCAACGTGTCCTAAAGCTTGTTGTGCGATCCTTTAAAAATAAATATAAACAATTGTATTCCCACTTAGTTCACTTCAGTGTGTCAATGTTGTCCTTGAGCAGAGTGGCCCTATGCAAGGATAACTTACTTTTATCCTGCCAAAAGCAACGAGCCTACCATTCGCTCATCTTGCATCAGTACGATTTAGTTCGTGCGTGTATTAAATTCTAAGGCAAGAAAATTGAACACCACGAAGGCGATACCCGAATGGGACGAAAATAGTTACGTGTGGTATACATGTACATACAGATAAATGATTAAAAATTCAGAAAATTGAATGATGTATTCAAGATAAAGAGCTTCACAAAAATAGAGCGAGTAAATAACGCGTTGGCCACCTGTGGCACCTATGCAAGCTGTTACTCGGTTTGGCACAGATTCATAGAGTTGTTGGATGTTCTCGTCAGGGATACCGTGCCAGATTCTGTCAAATTGGCGAGTTATATCGCCAAACTCCCGATCTGATGGTTGTTCCCTGCCCATAATGCTCCAAACTTTCTCGATTGAGGAGAGATGCGGCGAGCTTGATGCCCCATGTAGGGTTTGCTAAGCACAAAGACAAGCAGTAGAGACTCTCGCTGTGTGTGGGCGGGCATTATCTTGTTGAAACGTAACCCCAGGGTGGCTTTCCCTCAAGTGCGTGGAATCTCGTTGACTGGAGTATAATTGTTTTCAGCGATTAGTACCGTTTCGAACTGAGCCCGAGATAATCAGCGAGGAAGTGTCTAGAGACGCCCCAACACGGGCTGGATATCTACATGATTGTCCCCAGCCATAAAGTCCAACAGCCAGGAATGATGATCTGTGATGGCATTTCTTTTAGTAGGAGGACCTCTTTGGTTGTCATTCGAGGCACCCTTACAGCTTAGCGGTACGTCGACGGCAATCTACGCCACGTTTCGTTGCCCTTCATGGGAAGCCATACATAGCTTAAGTTTCAGCAAGATAACGCCCGTCCGCACACGGCGAGAGTTTCTACTGCTTCTCTTCGTGCTTCCCAAACCCTATCTTGGCCAGGAAGGTCGGCGGATCCCTAACTGAGAACGATTGCAGCATTAAGGGTAGGGCCTCCCAACCAGCTCGTGATTTTGACGATCTAACGCGCCAATTGGGCAGAATTTGGAACGATATCACTCATGAGGACATCCAACAACTCTGTGAATCAGTGCCATGCTGAATAGCTGCTTTCGTAAGAGCCACAAATGGACCAACGTCTTACTGGCTTGCTCCACTTGTGAAGTTCTTCTCCTGAATAAATCAACCAACTTCTCTGAATTTGTGGTCAGTTGTTTGTAAATTTACATCACATCTACCGATTACCGTCCGATTCGGATAATTAATTCGTGCTGCGTCTTTTCTTTTGTTGTGTATGTTGTCAAAGCAAGCACTCGCTCTTCCTGCACCAATACGCCGTACTGCTGAGTGTTGTTGTGTGAAAGTACTCGACTTGCACCATCGTACACACACAAGTGGCCTACAACAGTTCAAAATCACTATGCTATTGGCCCAGGATTGCAAGATGATGGTGTGTATTACATCGGTCCCACATTGTGCGACGTATTTGGCCAATATACGACCACATCTACAAGGAAATTCCCAAAGCTGAAGTCGTCTTAATCAGGAGCCAAAAAAATTATGTTGACGCTTTCGATTCCTGAAGATATACAAGCGAACAGGACAATAAAGCTGTGATAGTGAACCTCTGGGTTGCGGACACTAGCAGCCTCACTTGCTAGCAGTAACCAGAAGCGACCTCCTGACGATGTCGATGAGTTGCGCCGAAAAATATTGTGGAACCGCCGTGTCTTTAGGGTCGTCATTTATAGTGCTACACACCGAAATATGAGTTGCATAGAAATCATGGGATGAACAGAAACCCAACCCCCAAAAAATTCGTAAGCTATCTGTCGGAAGACAAATGGGAACATGATTCAAAGAGTTGTTTATCTTGGTCGATACTGTACCAGTCTCACAGGCAAATTACGAAATTCAGATCTTGTGACATTATCAATTGGCGTTTTGTTCACTCTATGACAAATATCAGATGTGCTCAATTTGCTTACTTCGAACTTTATCTACAATTACATGCATATCGTGTTGTTTTAACTGAAGTGCATTTTCCAAATTTTCAATTCGGTTTTATTAACCAGCTGTTCAGTTTTAAAGTACACTTAGTCTGACTTGTGCTTCGCCTAACTGAAAATCTAGGATTGTGCTTTCGTGATTTGTAGAGTGGATAGAAATTGTAATCGTTGGTGTTTCTTCAGAAGAATACCAAGAATTTGATGGAAAGGATGAATTTCCTGTCATCAACCCAGGAGTTAATACTGTGATTAAAGTGTATGGAAAAAGTAAACGGTAATTTAGATTGTGTGCATGTATAATTTGTTATTTAGAGGGCAAAGATTATGTTGATGTTTTATTGAAAAAAGAAGATCGTTGATGCATAGCTGATTTGAAACAACTTTTAATACGAGTGTTGAACGACTTTTCTGCTTCAGCTATAATCATGCGCATAGCCACACACATTCGGAAACAAGTTCAAAATTTTAACCTCGAGAATCTTATTCAAAAGTTTCAGTGGTTCCGTCCGCGCGGCTCCCCCCTTCGGAAGTTCGAGTCCTCCCTCGGGCATGGGTGTTTGTGTTGTCCTTAGCGTAAGTTAGTTTAAGTCAGATTAAGTAGTGTGCAAGCTTAGGGACCGATGACCTCAGCAGTTTGGTCCCATAAGACCTTACCACAAATTTCCAAAAAAAATTTCAGTGGCTCCAAAGTAATGCATTCACTGTTTGAAGTATTAATTGCTTTCAAATACTCAATTTCTTCTTCTAAATCTGTTGTTACATCATTATGGTATCACTGATAAATAATTGCATACCTCAGAGACATCAGCGTCAGTCATCTTTGAGAATTTCCATAAAACCGAAATGTTTCATTTAAAATGTTTCACACTGGGTTTTCAAGTTAGACACAATATTGTCAATAATGACAGAAAATACATTTATCTTTAATAAACCTTCTGGATTCACACCTGTCCATTCCTGGTTTCACCATGAAATGATTTCCTCTTTTCAGTGTGCACCTCCGGACATTCAGAATCGACATTAATTACGCTGGAAACAATTTATATGAGGGAGAATGGCCCTCCAATTTTCGCGAACAAATTTTGTCACTTAATAATCTCTCAAAGTGTTTTCCTTTACATCCATGGTGGTATTTCGAGCTTGTAGAAATTTTCTTCAATAGTGACACGTTTAACTTACTGGTAGTTTCAGCAGCACTCCAAAGGGAATCAGACTGTTTCAGAATTTACCGTCATTGTGGATTGCTACTAAACATGTTGTTAAACACGTTCACTAATTAAGAATATGTATCTGCTTGATGACGTCTCTCAGCTGCATGAACTCAAGGCTATGGCAAGCACACACAGAAAATTTTACAAGAGGATTTTACTGAAGAAAATCTGTCTGAGCTCATTTATAAGACTCTATAATATTACTTCCGTTATATTAACCTTGCCCGAGGCGTTTACTGATGGGCATTGAGTGTTTCACAAGTGTTGGTCGAATTAAATGTACACTGGAAACTGTCGTTTTCTGGTTACAGTCTATTAATCCCAAAACCGTTCATTTATTTCATATTTATCAATCTTCTTTTTGAATTAAATATAACACAGGATGAATGTTGATTGTTCAGAACGATTTTAAGCCGCGCGGAGTGACCGCGCGGTTTGAGGAGTCATGTCACGGACTGCGCGGGTCCTCCCACCGGAGGTTCGAGTCCTACCTCGAGCATGGGTGTATATGTCGTTCTTAGCATAAATTAAAGTTAGTTTAAGTAATGTGTAAGACGAGGGACCGATGATCTCAGAAATTTGGTTTCTTAGGAATTCACACACATTTGACGATTTTAATCAGGAGTTACATCAGCAATGAGTAAATAATGCTTCTCATTTTCTCTCTCTTCCAAGATGGCACCCCTGTAATAATGGAAACAACTAGAAATAAGTTCATTCTGGTTGTCATTTGACAGATAATGCACTTGTAATCGCTTTCTAACTTTCTGTTGGGTTCTGACATTGCTAATGTGTTTTGCAAGAAATGGATCACAGTGACTTAAGAGCTCTAATATTCCGAGGAAATTTCCTGTATTAATTTTCTGAGGCGAACCTCTGAAGGCAAAGCCTCTTTGAGCAAGAAATAATGTCACATCAAGTAACTTTCATATCATTTAACTTCTTCACTTTTATTGTTCCTCCAAGACAACTATATACAAACAAAAGTATACAAACACCGTTCGAACGGTACCGAACGGCCGCCATGTCAGCCTCAGCCCTGAGGCATTACCGGATGCATATGTGGTCAGCACATTTTTCTCCCGGCCGTCAGTTTTCGTGACCGGTGTTGCTACTTCTCAGTCAAGTAGCTCCATTTGCCATCAGCACTCGGCAGACCAGGATAGTGACCCACCCCAGTGCTAACCAAGCCCAACAGCGCTTGACTTCGGTGATCTTGAGAGGTGGCATGAGCCCCCTCTCATATTTCTATCTTACGATTTTCCTCTCTAATTGCATGCAGTGAAAAGTCGCTATTCCTTCACACGCGGACTTCCCACACAGCGTCTCTCGTCACCCGGGTGGTCCGGTGACAGGCGGCCTCTGCTGATCTGGAAAGGGTTAAGCCGATGTGTGTGAGGAAGTCGAGTGAATGCTTTGCAGACGCTGACATTGTCAAAAGACACGCCCGGAGGGGTCTGAAGTAGCGGCTGGGCTACAGGTTCCGTTACTTTGCAGAAACTTAGCGAAAACACTTTCTGGCGGGCTACCAGAGAGGCGTGGAATGACTTGTGTACCCAGGCAGTTGTGGCGGGAAAATTCCCGCGCTTTCTGCAAAATAGTAACTGTGATTGGCTTGCTCAGGGCATAGCTCCGTGACGTAGCAAAATCAGTGCAGAAATTGGCGCCAAGAATCTCCATTGGTGGAATGGTAGTGCTCCGGCAATGGAGTGGAATTTTCCGCCGGTTTTCGAGTTGCTGATTGGAACGTTTAACCACGGCCACTGTCGTGGGGGTGGGAATGTTGTGTGTTCGGCCTGTACGGGTGCTCTAGGTAGTCGGCTCTGGGTTTTCGGTCGAGGGCGTCGAAGCAACCAGCCATCGCCTCCGGTACGCCAGATCGTGTTCTGGCAGTTAAGAAGACAGTTTGGTAATGTATGTCCGCAGCACCGGCAGATAGGAATTTTCCTAGGTGATAGTCAGAGCTCAGCAGAGCGCGCCTGTTCGTCTTTTTCTAATTTTGTTCTGTCTTGGGTAGCAGCAATTAATGTGGGGTTAGCTGTGTGTCTCTCTTAAGATTTCAGTGGCAAGGAATTGGCTCCACATACCACTTCGTCATAAACCACACAATCTAGTTTAGGGACAACTTCACCTTCACAGCATTTGTTTGAGTATCCAGTTTGAGCCAATTTGATGTATTATAAATGTTTCATGTGTTTTTGTTTATTATTTTGTGTTTAGTCTTAATAAATCATATTGTTATTTTGGACAGAACTTTCATTCTGTTAATCGGTAGAGCAACCCATCATTTCCCACTACGTTAATGAAACCTTCCTTTATTTAACTTATTTATCAAATTAAATTATTGCAGGTGCCAAACTCTTTTCTACTCCACTTGCAGGGTTGATTACAGTCAGTTCGCGTATATTTTTAATCCATGTGCAACAGCAAAAGTCGGAGTTAGAATAGGGGGGGCTTAGAGCATCATTTACATATGTAGATTCTAGAAGAATGTAGTGTTAAATACACTGCTTGCCCCGGCACCTCGCAATCTGATGGGAATCTGTGTTACCATTGTGGAAGGCCTTGGCCTACTATATACTAATGACAATATTTTATTTTGTGTTTACTTTTGAATGCAAAATCTTTTCTGTGTAATCGTTTTTAGTGTAAAATCACATTGTAATGGAATCGGAAGTGCCTTATCTTTGAATTTTGTTGGTAAACCTACCAAAATGACCATGTTTCAGAGCTGTTGCCGTATACATTTGTTGGAGAAATTGGTAGAATTTTCAACAACATCTAAAGAAAGCGCGTTTTGATTCCGTCAGAAGGTGGTTTTAGCGTACGATGTCTAAAGAAAACGTAGGTCATCCAAGATTAAACACGAAATTGAATTGTACAATGTCGTTTTATTGCACGTTAAAGAAAAAATAGTGCATTCAAGATTAAACACGAAATAGCAATGTATGCAACTGGCCTGTATGACTCGTAAAACTGAAGTGAAAAGGTAAAGCTAGACTAGTTGTGCTGGTGTTGCTGTAATGTTCTTTTATTTATTATTAAATTTATTTTACAGTAGTAGATTGCTGTTGCCAAATTAACACCCAGAGTGATCCCATATCTTGAGAAATATAGGTCCCACATGACGCTTGGGCCCCAGGGATTGAATGGTTTCATACACAATAGTGCCGTGATCAGTCTAGGTAATTCAAGTTACCTATGTTGCTTCTTTCTCTTCGATAATCGAGGAAACTTGCACAGCACGTGAAAAGAGCAATATTTTGTAGAGAATGTCTTGTGACAGATAAAACAAAATTTAGAAAAACTGGAAAGGAGAATTTCATTTTTTCCATGTGTCACAGTCCCTTCTTCCCTTCAATTCTGGTTAACTCGCAAAAGTTCTGAAACAGTACCAGCCACATTTAGAAATCACGCTGAAAAATATGTACAGACACTACATGGTCCATCCGTTACGACGAATGCACTTCATCCGAGAGGACGAGAATTTCCCCGTCAGTGGAATGCATTTTACAGAACATTAACGCAAAAAATTGCCGACAGTTCAGTGCAGTTATCAGTCCACCGACGTGACAATATTCTTAAGTTGCACTTCCTATTTATTTCATTCCTAAGTGATTTATATTACTTTATTCCTCTCTTTCCATGAACATTTTTCTACTTCTTTCTTTCGTTGATCAATTGAAGTATTTCTTCTGTTAATCAAAGTTTCTTCGCAGTTACCTTCCTAGTGCCTATTTTTGTCTTTCCATCTCTGATATTCCTTATCACAGTATCCGCATCCGTGGCAAACTTCAAATGCGTCTCATCTGTCCTCTATACTTCAGTATCGCACTTCCTTTCGCACTGATTCTTTCCTACGATTCTCTTAAATTTCAGTCTGCCCTTCATCATTAGTAAATTGTGATCTGAGCCCATGCTCTTAAAATCAAGTCTCTGAAGTAGAATCTCAGTCTAACCATGATGTAATCCAGCTGGTATTTTTCTGTGTCTACGGGCCTTTTTCACGTGTACCACATCCTCTTGTGATTCCTGAACGGAGTATTCGCTTTTTTTACCTGAAATTTTTCTCAAAACTCGCTTAGACTCTCTCCTGTCTCATTTCTGCTACTAAGCACATAATCTCCCTTAACCGATTCTTCTACTCCTTCCCCTACAACCGCATTCCGATCTCCCATCATTAGTAGATTTTCATCACCCTTTACGTACTGAATTACCCGTTCAGTATCCTGGTATACTTTCTCTATATCATCATCTTCTGCTTGCGACGTCGGCATGTATATCCGTATTCTTGTTGTCGTCGCTGGGCTCCTGTCGATTCTGATGAGAACAGTCCTATTACTATACTTTTCACAGTAACTCAAATGGTTCAAATGGCTCTGAGCACCATGGGTCTTAACATCTGAGGTCATCAGTCCCCTAGAACTTAGAACTACTTAAACCTAACTAACCTAAGGATATTACGCACATACATGACCAAGGCAGGATTTGAACCTGTGACCGTAGCAGTCGCGCGGTTCGGGACTGAAACGCCTAGAATCGCTCGGCCACAGCGGCCGGCCACAGTAACTGAGTTCCCATCCTACGTCCCTATTCATAACGACACCTACTTCCATGTTACCATTCTCTGCTACTGTGATTTTACCCCATAGCCATCTGACCAGAAATCTTTTTCTTCTTTTCATTTCAGTTTACTGGCCTCCACTGCATTTAAACTAAGCCATTGCATTTCCCTTTTCAGATTTTCTAGCTTCCCTATTACATTCAAACTTTTGACATTCCACGCTCCGAGTTGCCGAACGTTATCCTTTCGTTGGTTATTCCATCTTTTGCTTCCTCTTGGCAGTCCCCTACCGGCGATTCGAATGGGGAACTAATCCGGAACCTTTTGCCAATGGAAAAATAATCATGCCAGCTTTCCAATAACATACCACGTGTCGTATGGATACGCCTTATGTGTCTTTAATGCAGTTGTTTCCATTGCCTCCTGTATTCTCACGCCGTTGATCGTTGCTGATTCTTCCGCCTTTTAGGGGCAGTTTCCACCCCAAGGCAAGGAAGTGTCTCAACCTTTGTCCCCTCCTTTGGCAGACCTAGGGTGACGTCTTATGCTGGAGGTCTTCGGCCGCCATTGTTGATAACTTCTTATTTAAAATTCAAGCAGTGGATAGGTTTGAACACCCGAGACTACAGGACGTTTTGAGTACTAGCCAAAGACGCTACAGCTTTTTTTTTTTTTTAAACCAGAGATAATGGATGGAGTTGTGGGTTGATGGAAGCAAGGTGGGCAGGGTCGCAACCCGAGGCCTGACCACTATGTCTCCCCCTCCCGTTCCTGATGATGTGACCAAAGGGATGAAATAGTTTATTTGCATTTATTTCTTTTTCTATTTATTTATGTTTTTTCACGATTTACAGATGAAAAAAGAAAAACATACCCGAAAGCGCGATCAAAATCCCTGCCACCAGGACTCGCCGCAACCTGCAGGCCGACATCAGTGCTATGACATCCCTGTATACCCCAGCGCCGTGTGTATGTTGCTGTTCCCACCTAGGCACATTTGATCGAAATTCATCTTGTCCTTTACTGCCACACGAAGGAGAGAGCGAAGGACACGTACAAAGATTTTGTAATCTGCGTTCAGTAATGTCAAAGGCCGGTAGGCAGGCGGTCTATGACAGACGCTTGGTTTTGAAATGGCTATCATTATGCCCTCTGTGAATTCGGCGGGGGCCTGTAAGGTAGGCGTTAAGAGTTCGTTGTACATCTGCATCCACGTCGGTCCCTTCAGAGGAGCAAAGGTGTAGTAGAATTCAAGAGGGAGTCGATCTGGTCCAGAAAATTTGTTTGACGCACCACATTTTAGGGCTGCGTCCACATAGTGTGTGATAATTCAGCCACAAGGTCGTCCACTACAATGAAATGTTCGGCCGCTGGCATTTCTCGAAGGACATCCGCGAGTCCTGCTCTGTACATTTGGTCCTCAGCATAGAAACAGCGATAGTGGCGAGTGAAAGCACGTGCAGCATTCTTCTGAAACGTGGCCCGCCATCCATCGGCCGTTTCGGCGTCCGTATAAGTGTACGCCGCCACTGCCGCCTTTCTCTCACTACGTAGTTTAATGACGCTCTTTCGTTGCGTAATCCATCGAGCAATCTCGCGCGTACTTTTAACTCCTTCCATCTTCACCGCCGTAAGACGCAGCAGTTGTGCTTTGATACGTTGAACAGCCCGTTGACTGTCGGAAGACGGTGTTTACGCCGCCAGCTCACGTAGGGCTGTGAAATAAAATTCGGAAGTCACCCGTTTCAAACGTGACTCATCTTGGAACGTTCTGCATAGCGCTGGTTTGAAACAGCAGAGCCACTACTTAAGTACTGAATCGTACGTGCGTTGACGCAATTTGCTTTGACGTCACATGTCTTCAATCTCCCGGGAACAGTTCTCATCCCTCAGGTGGATAACGTTTAGCTTGCATGGACCCCTGCTGCGGAATGTCTTTTACTGTGGCAGAGTGATGGTGCATATGTTTAAGCCTCGTGGTCTGTAAACGCCAGCGTCAATCGTCGCCGTTCGTAGCCCACGCGACACACACACACCTTGTGTAGTCGGCTGGCCGAATGGCTCGGAAGGTACATATGTTAGCCTCTGTCGCCGTGCTTCATTTCCCAAGTATAAAGCAATGCATAGCCCCGGGCCAGCGTTTGTAACGCCGGGCAGGGGACGAAGCGTGGGCATTGGTCCTCGGGTCGCAGAATGCAGTTAAAGTCGTCGCCGACAGTGTAATTCTCGTGAGTCCTCGGAAGAGTGGTGTCACTTCTTCTGTGTAAAAAAAATTGTGCGTTCGTGTCTCTTCGTCGAGCCAGACAGCGCATAACCATTCACCAAGCGGATATCTCCTACGCTAAAGGCAACACCACAGGTCAATGTTAAGCATTGTACATCTTCCGTCATTATTCCTTCTCGTAACAGTATGACTGTGACACCTCTACCACTGACGCTCGTTAAACAATAGACATTATAAACATAAAATTCTATACGTGTATCGTTTCGTACCTCCTGTATAAAAAGTGTGTCGACGTCCGGTGACTGTAGCATATCTCGCACCATTTGGATCTTTATCTCGCAGCATTTGGAGCTGTACTGCGATGCTAGAACCACTGATGTTAACTGAACTAATACCGTAGACGCGGGACATCGTATCGGCTGCGCACTGCAAGGAATAGGCTGAGAACGGAGCATCTTTCCTGGACCGGAACCACATGACACCTCCTCATTGGTCACCGTGGACCAGGTTCCCTCCCAACTCACTGTCGGTGGGATTCAGTGACTAAACGTCCACCCCCTGCATGTCTTCTGTGTGTTCCATTTCTTGTTCCCACTGTCCCAATTAATTGATGAAGACGCTCGCTGTTGATAGGCATTGTGCTACTGACAGATGGGAGGCCATCCTGTTGCATAGTTGTCTCTATCTCTTCTGCTTAGTTTGTGGCTTTTCTACGGTCTGTAGCAAAGATTATGTGTGTGGGAAATCGTCCTTGCCAGTCGATGAAGATGAATCGTGTTCATTCCCACTATCTCGTTCGTCGCCTCGGTTGTGCTGCTTGTCTTCCGTTGACAGCCGCCGCCCCTTTCGCTTTTACGGCGACCGCTGTTTTCGTAGCCACGCCTCCACTTCTGCAGAGGGATCCGCTTCCATATCGGAAGATGGGTTCGACGGGAGCTAAGGAGGACCCCGACTTCATGGCAGTTGTGAGGCGTCTGGCTGATTGTGTAACAAGTTCATCTGAGCCGTCAGTGTGTGATCGGGAGAGATACTCATGAACTCCACAGGCAACGACCTGCCATGCACGCCGCCTACATAGTTCAGTAGCACTTTCACTTACTTAACAGGCAGCGATGTGATCTGTTGTGGAGGGTGCTGGATGTCCTGGGGTAGCTGTACTAGACGTCGCTGAAGACAGTTCGGACGTGGCCTTACTGCACGCAGGTAGTGTGGATCCTTGGTTAACCATCGTAAATTACGATGGCGCGACAAGCTCCTATTGACACGTAAGATGGTATGTGCTTCCGGAGTTCAATCTTTGCATGGCGCACCCCACGTAGAACGGAATACGTCTCGAAGCTGATCCATTTCTCCGCAGCCTAAGGACCGTGCCATGTAGTCGAAATGCTTCGATAACCATGTCGACAGGAACTTGGAACGGGAGTTCGAACACACGTACCGTTCTAACTCCGAGACTGGCGTGATCAACTGAAACCACACCCACGTTCCCGTCGGTGTGGAAAACACGATAACCGTCGGTGGGTCTACGAATGAGTCTGTTGTACGCTGCTTCGTTTGTAAGTCTGACGTATACGGCGTTGGATACTATCGACAGGTGGATCTCTATCAGCTCCCTTGGATCTAGCTTCACCACATCGAGCATGAAACGTTCGATTTCTTGCGCTTTCGGTCTTATATACTATGCGGCGATCGCGAACTTGACTGTCGCCTGCCGTAGGAAAGAGCCATCTTCATCTGTAGTAAGCAGTACACTGCTATGTGAAGCCTCACGGTTGTAAACAAAGCTCGCCCTTATGGACCGCCGGCCGCGGTGGTCTCGCGGTTCTAGGCGCGCAGTCCGGAACCGCGCGACTTTTACGGTCGCAGGTTCGAATCCTGCCTCGGGCATGGATGTGTGTGATGTCCTTAGGTTAGTTAGGTTTAAGTAGTTCTAAGTTCTAGTGGACTGATGACCACAGCTGTTAAGTCCCATAGTGCTCAGAGCCATTTGAACCTTATGGACCGCGGGCGAAGCGCTAGGCACGTCCGAGCTGCTACACGCCGAAAGCGGACGTCCGCTACACCACGGATGCCTACATTAATATGCATTAATTACTTTTCGGAGCAATTCTATTTTTCCTAAGCTGTATATGACAACTTCTAGCACATCAGGAGAGGCTGAGGAAATCTGTTTGCAGTGTACGTACACACCGAAGCGTGAGAGAACAGCTTTTGCGGAGAGAACTAAAGAGACGAAAGGCAAAGACGGAGCCTGGCGTGATAGCATCACCTGGCGGACTTCCAGCGCAATAACCCAGTCGGCTGCTTTGCCCTTCAGTTTAAGCACAGTTCGTCTATATTTTGGGAGAATGTTTCAAGGCAAAATTAAGAAACCTAGTATCACTTGCAACTATTCTATCTCTTGGAGCAATAGCATTATTCCCACGTATCATATCTCACTTGAGCGAAGAGGGCGTAGCTGATGGCTCACGTCATAAGGTGGAGTGAGGTGGGAACAGCATACGTTACCGCCCACAAATAGTGACCGTCCGAAATTTCACAAACTGAATGGTCTTGTGTTCTGATTGATTAATATAATAAAATGGTGTCAAAACTCTTATTTTCATTTGTTAATTAGCACTAAATTAACATTCGTACTTTGTCACTAATAATATGCGGTAACCTGTTAAAGCCGCACTATTAAATGGTTCTAATGGCTCTGAGCGCCATGGGACTTAATATCTGGGGTCATCAGTCCCCTAGAACTTAGAACTAATTAAACCTAACTAACCTAAGGACATCACACACATCCATGCCCGAAGCAGGATTCGAACCTGCGACCGTAGCGGCGCCGCACTATTATTACACAATCAAAACCTCATACTTTAAGAAAACATTTGAGCAACTAGAAAGAGCCGAATCACTTCTTGTGTCATTGTCTTCAAGCCGAATGACCAACTAGTTAGGTTATTCGCACCTAACAGAAAAGTTGCTGGTTAGTGACCGAACAGTTACCTGGGATGGATTGCAGTGCACACTTAAGATCATAACTCTGCGAGCAATGCAGAGTACCACTGAGTTTAGGAATCGGTAATTTGGTTTCTTAAATGTTAATAGTATCCCTTACTCAGGTTGAAAATGGCAAAGAATTGTATTTTGATCGATAAATGATGTAACTTGATGTGTAATCACTGTAGGAGAGAAGTATAAAGCTTGTCATATAGTCGTGAATTGATAATTATTACTACACTACACCATTGTACAGTTGGTAGTTTTATATGAAGAAGTCTGCATAGTAAAAAAAAAATGGTGGCTTCTCTTTAAACTAAGGACGTCATTATTTCAGTGAGACCAAGCCTTAGCCTGTTTCTAGGTAGTTCCGTTAAAGCTCACAGCAGAAACAGCGAACTCAAAACAAGGGAATCGCAGTCGCACCGGTGGCTGACACCTTTACGCCACATTCAGATGCAATGGGTTTTATGTACGGAGATCACGGTTTCCTGTCTCTCCTGTTTCTATATGATTTAATTTTATTATTTGAAAAATAATATTTAAATCTGACAGAAATAAAGATTGCTGTTATCTTTTCTACGTGTGATTAATTCTTAAAATGAGATTTTTTACGCGGTGTATAATATGCTTAAGTTGGAGAGAAGTACAAAGCTTGTCATGTAGTCGTGAATGGGTAATTATTACTCTTGTTAAATACGCTGAAAATACTAGAGACTCTGTTGTTAATCTGATTTACTTGCGTCAACACATTTAACTGAGAAAAAAACGTTGCGACTAGGGAAACAAAATTCTATGTTCCGACGCAAGTGCAGGCCAAAGCCTGTCGGTGTTATACCTTATTAATCAACTGAAAGACTAATTTGAAACATATATTCTCGTCTGCCGCAGTGCTGGAAGAGAAAATTTTTAAATTCACTTAAAGTTGCGCGTCCTTCATTCAGTTTGAATAATTTCAAATGTACCGCGTAATGGTGCCGGCTGCATCGCGCCAACAGGTATTTTTGTTATACATATTAAAATATATGTAACTTTTACTCATCGTTTGTTCTCTACCAGTGTTCACCACTTACACATTCAACCGATGACAGAGGCAGCTACTAACGGAGCGATCCAACATTTGTAACAGCGCTCTTAACAATACGAGGCCAACGGCCTTGCCGCAGTGGTAGCACCGGTTCTCGTCAGATCACCGAAGTTAAGCGCTTTTGGTCTTGGTTAGCGCTTTGGTGGGTCACAGTCCGCGTCTGCCGAGCCCTGTTGGCAAGCGGGGTGCACTCAGCCCTGGTGAGGCAAGCTGAGGAGCTACTTGATTGAGAAGTAACTGCTCTGGTCACGAAAACTGACAACGGTTGAGAGAGCGGCGTGCTGACCACATATCCCTCCATGTCCGCATCCAGTAACGCCGACGGGCAGAGGATGGCACGGTGGTCGGTCGATTCCGTTGAGACTGTTCGGACGGAGTTTAGTTCTTAATTACATGAACAGTTTGAAAGTCTCAGATAATAACAACTAAGTGTCGTTTCGAGTTTAACGTAACAGAACCACATATTTTATTCATCGTTACATCTTATAGTAACTATTAATAATAATAATAATAATAATAATAATAATAATAATATTAATAATGACAAGAATAGAGGAATAAGCAGCACCTAATATAGGAGATTAACAAGAAGGATTTAGAAAAGGTAGAGCATGTGCAGAACAGATTCTTAATTTAAAAACAATTTTGAGAGTGAGAGCTATACAAAATAAAAATACAGTAGTTACTTTCGTAGACTTCAAGAAGGCCTACGACTCAGTTGACAGACTAACACTATTCCAGATACTTTATGAATCAGGTATAGATGAAAACACCAGAAGACTCGCTGAACAAACGCTCACAGATACAACATCAAGAATTAAGTTTTAAGGTGAAATTTCTGAACCATTGAAAATCAAAACAGACGTTCGACAAGGAGATACTCTATCCCCAATTCTCTTTGGTTTTAGATAAAATAGTAAAAACATGGGAAAGCACATTAAAAAACAGAGGCACAAAGGGTATAAGCATGTGCCAAGGAAAGAACTAATTTGAAGTGAAATGTTTAGCCTTTGCGGATGGTGTGGCATTGATAACTGAGAACCGAACAGACGCAACAGTAATGCTTGATCTGTTACACGAGATTGCTGAAAAGACTGGGCTAAAAATATCCTATGAAAAAACCGAGTATATAGAACACAAACATAATACAGAAAAGTTTATGAAAGCGAAGTATGGAAAAATTAAGAGTTGATAGATTTAAATACCTGAGGGAGTGGATCCAAGCCAATGGACTGGATAACACAACAAATAAATAAAGAATAAAAAAGTTAGAATTTGCATATAAATTAACACAAAACTACTACAATAAGAAGTCAATATCCATACAGGCGAAGATTAGACATTATAATTCAGTTATTATGACACAAGCAACATATGGATCAGAGTGCCTAACATTGAATAAGAAAGGCGAATTAAGAGAACTAGAAAAAAAAGAGAGAGAAAAATACTAAGAGAAATTCTAGTTCCTGAGAAAAACAAGGAAAATAGACAGATTAAAAGGAGAAATGAAGACTTATACAAAAATACAGAAATTCAAATGGCTCTGAGCACTGTGGGACTTAACATCTGTGATCATCAGTCCCCTAGAACTTAGAACTTCTTAAACCTAACTAACTTAAGGACATCACACACATCCATGCCCGAGGCAGGATTCGAACCTGCGACCGTAGCAGTCGCGCGGTTGCGGACTGAGCCCCTAGAACCGCTGGACCACCGCGGCCGGCAATACAGAAAGGATCACAGATACAATGAGGAAGAGACGGCTAAAATTTTATGGATATTCAAAAAGAATAGAAGAAATATGAATTACAAAGAAAATTTTTAATTACGTTAGTAAGCTGAAAAGAACTGTAGGATGGATAGAAACAGTAAAGAAAGACGCCAACGAAATAGGTGTTACAGAAGAAATAATACGTGACAGGAATCACTTCAGGCTACTGATAGAAAACGCAGACTATGAAGAAGATGAGCTAAAACCTCGACCCACCATAAGTCTTAAGTTGTATGCAGTCCATAGCTGGCCAAATTCATAAATAAAAAAAATTATCTTTGCACAATAGCGTCTCTCATATTACAGATGTCACATATTTTGCACAACACATAATATGCTGTACATCGTACACACGTGATACTTATTATTGCTGATGCCATTTTATATTATTTCACTCGTCTTTACGTATGGGGATGCTATACCGTACTCTGTCTTCTCCAGAATTTCGACTGCTGTCAAAAAGGTTCGAATCCGTATATTTAATCACTCAAGAAATAGAAGTGATCTTGCGGCTTATGCGACGTTTCCTGTACATTCATTTGAATTAACAGTAGCAGTGATGAGAACATATTCCACACTTGATGCAATTGTTACCGGAAGTTCCAGTGAGTGTATTCGGCCATTTCCAAATGACTTTCAAGAACAGACAGATGGAGTATACGTTAAGCGGCTGTTACATACTTCTGACATTAATGGTTCTGTAGCGGTCCTTAAGACTGCATGTGATGAGATGGGGCTGCTTAAAGGAACGACCATTCACTGATTTGATTAATCAGATGTAGTCCAATTCGAGATACGAGAAAAAAAGTTGCGCAAAATTTACAGGAATCCGTTCCGATAATTTAAACAGAGACAAGGGGAACGAGCACGATGCTTTAAAAAAGGGTTGCTGTGGGTCCAGATTAACATATGGGTAGTAATTAATAGGATATACACGATTGGAGCGGTAAAATATAGGAATTACAGGAGAAGAGATAGGAATTACAGAAGAACACGCGAGCCAGGCAGCAGGGATGAGGGCGGCAGGGAGATGCGGACCTAAGTACACTTAGAGGACGAGGCTTGCGTGCCGAAGGGGTGCACGAGACAGGACTCTGAACATGCGCGCCGCCGACAGGCGATAATAACTCAATCGGCGAAATAAGCGGCGTGAGATCGGTATCGCCCCCGCAGCGCCGCGCATTTATTACGGGCCGCGTTTACCGAAAGCACGCGAAGGTTGGTGTAGGGGTGAGGGGGAGGGGTGAGGAGGAGGGAGGCGTTGGCGCCATGGAGAGATGGGCTTCCGCACGCGGCGTCCCGTCGCGCCCGTGGCATGATTTACACGGCGACGCGAGGATCGAAGACTCGGCCGCAGCGTTCTTATGGACGAACGGCCAACCGGGCGCTCTCGGCTCGTTAATCTGCGCTGCCGGTGGCGGCGGGGCGGCGACGACGCTACATTCTCCCCTCCGGGGGCGCAGGACAGGGCAGTGACCGTCCGCGGAGGGAAGCGACGTCGCAGTGGAAATTCTTTCCGCGTTCAGTGAAGTACAGTTCGGACTCAGACATTTGAGAGTTAACAAAGGTGGCGCTTGACGCACTAGGCAAGGACAAACATATCACATGCATATTTTTAGATCTATCAGAGACAGTTGATAACGTTGACCACAGAATTCTACTAACCTTAAATTCCCAGGTGCGGTCTCACAGACGGCTAGAGTTTATTGTTACTCTTTTGATAACACATTACGGTGGTTAGGAGATGACAGCGGTATGTAGTTGGTCTTTGTTGAGGCTGTCGTGGTTTACAATGTCAGTAGCCGCTTTGATATGAGGTGCACCTATACTACACTACTGGCCATTAAAATTGCTACACCAAGGAGAAATACAGATGATAAACGGGTATTCATTGGACAAATATATTATACTAGACCTGACATGTGATTACATTTTCACGCAATTTGGGTTCATAGATTCTGAGAAATCAGTACCCAGAACAACCACCTCTGGCCGTAATAACGGCCTAGATTCGCCTGGGCATTGAGTCAAACAGAGCTTGGATGGCGTGTACAGGTACAGCTGCCCATGCAGCTTCAACACGATACCACAGTTCATCAAGAGTAGTGACTGACGTATTGTGACGAGCCAGTTGCTTGGCCACCATTGACCAGACGTTTTGAATTGGTGAGAGATCTGGAGTATGTGGTGGCCAGGGCAGCAGTAGAACATTTTCTGTATCCAGAAAGACCCGTACAGGACCTGCAACATGCGGTCGTGCATTATCCTGCTGATATGTAGGGTTTCGCAGGAATCGAATGAAGGGTAGAGCAACGAGTCGTAACACATCTGAAATGTTACGTCCACTGTTCAGAGTGCCGTCAATGCGAACAAGAGGTGACCGAGACGTGTAACCAATGAGACCTCATACCATCGCGCTGGGTGATACGCCATCGCGATGTCGCCAAACATGCCGACCATCATGATGCTGTAAATAGAACGTGGATTCATCCGAAAAAATGATGTTTTGCCATTCTTACACCCAAGTTCGTCGTTGAGTACACCATCGCAGGCGCTCCTGTCTGTGATGCAGCGTCAAGGGTAACCGCAGCCATGGTCTCCGAGCTGATAGTCCATGCTGCTGCAAACGTCGTCGAACTGTCCGTGCAGATGGTTGTTGTCTTGCAAACGTCCCCATCTGTTGACTCGGGGATCGAGACGTGGCTGCACGATCCGTTATAGCCATGCGGATAAGATGCCTGTCATCTTAACTGCTAGTGACACGAGGCTGTCGGGATCCAGCACGGCGTTCCGTATTACCCTCCGGAACCCACCGGTTCCACATTCTGCTAACAGTCATTGGATCTCGACCAACGCGAGCAGCGATGTCGCGATACGATAGACTGCAATCACGATAGGCTACAATCCGACCTTTATCAAAGTCGGAAACGTGATGGTACGCATTTCTCCTCCTTACACGAGGCGTCACGACAACGTTTTACCAGGCAACGCCGGTCAACTACTGTTTGTGTATGAGAAATCGGTTGGAAACTTTCCTCATGTCAGCAGGTTGTAGGTGTCGCCACAGGCGCCAACCTTGTGTGAATGCTCTGAAAAGCTAATCATTTGCGTATCATAGCATCTTCTTCCTGTCCGTTAAATTTCGCGTCTGCAGCACATCATCTTCGTGGTGTAGCAATTTTAATGGCCAGTAATGTATTACTGCTTCTCTCGTGCTAGTGACCTCTGAAACCGCACCTGGAACTCTTCGTTGCGTATTCAGTAGCCAGGTCTACGTCTACATCTCATGTTTAACGGATCCTGACTTTGGGGATACCGTTTTAAAATGGTTTGAGAACTATTTAGGAAGTGATGTTGGAAAATTTGGAAGTTTATCGTGAGGTCTTATGGGACCATACCGCTGAGGTCATCGATCCCTTAGCTTACACACTACTTAATCGAGCTTAAACTAACTTACGCTAAGGACAACATACACACCCGTGCCCGAGGGAGGACTCGAACCTCCGACGGAGAGAACCGCGCGGACCGTGACAAGGCGCCCTAGACCGCTCGGCTACCCCGCGCGGCAGAAGTGATGTTGGATCAGACAGTGACAACGAAATTGAAAGTGAACATAAAACATTAAAGGAACCGTGCGAAAGGGAAGATGAATTATTTTGCCATCTGTGTATTCCTTCAATGAAACAAGTGATCAGAGTGGGGAAAACAGAAGTGTGGACGGTGACTCTAGCTAGAGGTCCTGCTAGAAATACATTAGGTCGAAACAAATATCGCTACCCGTCGAAGCCAATTCCAACGACGGCCAGTGGCATTATTTTCCCGCATATTGGTCATAAATGGGGTGAGTGCATTTGTCCTTCACAATTCCTACAAATACAAGGCTCAGATGAACCGTCTTAATTTTTGAAGTAACTTGTAAACTTGTAAGTGAAAAGACACATTAAAAGCGAGTCAAGAAGTATCACACATCCCGTGAACTTCGTGTATCCTTCTGCTTGTTTTGGGTGCAGCATAACCAAGAGCAGAAGTCGTTGTGTAAAGATTGGAAAAACGCAAAACGTGCTCCACCTGTGATCCAAAAAAGAAGAGGAAGACACCCAACATTTGCCATTATTTGCCATTATTCCATCTGACTTTAAATCTGTACAAGAATTTCCAGCGAGTGCAAAGAAAATCTCTCAGAAGGAAACTAAACATCTAAGAGGTACTAGAGTAACTTCCATTTTTGAACGTTACGTGCAAGTTTTTTAAATTTTTGTTCTTACATGTGTAATACACAATAAAAATGTAGCAAAAAGGAAAATTTAGAGTGCAGTATATTTGAATTTTCATAGCATTAACGTATTACGTTAATTTTGTGTTCTTTTTATGTTTAAATGCGTTTCCCTCGTAAAAAATAAACTTTAAAATTTGTTTGAATATGTATTTTCTATCTATCTATATCCGGATCCCTTTCCAGCTACTGCCGGGTCTGGGTGCTGACGACTCCTCTCCATTTGGCTCGGTCCTCCCACCACTTCACCCCTGCGGGTCCGGGGATTAGAATAGGCCCGAGGTATTCCTGCCTGTCGTAAGAGGCGACTAAAAGGAGTCCCACCCCCTCAAGGGGGTCGTTAGCGCCTGCGTCCGGAGACGGACGGTTCCACGACCTCTATTTGCGGTCATTTTGCTTTTTCACTTCTCGTTTCTTCCTTCCTTTGGTTGGTTCCTTTCTTTGCTCTTCTCCACCTCACTGTCTTCCTTACTCTTTCCCTTGTCTTCTTCTCCTTGCCTTCTCACTGCCTTCTTCTCCTTGCCTTCTCATTGCCTGCTTCTCCTTGCCTTCTCTGGTCTCCGCCTCGGCGTTTGAGACAGTCTGTCCTCTCTCTCCCTCTCTCTCTTCTTTTTCCTCTTCTTCCTTTCTCCCTGTACGTGCCTGAAGGCCGACCCACGCGTTCGCACGCGTAGCCGGTGACGGGGTAACGCGTAATTCCCCGCCCTGGGTAGACAAGTAAGGCACGCACGTACCCCCTGGTAAAGGCCAGGCCCAGGGAGGGGTGATTGCCTGAGCTGATACCTTCTGACCATGCCGATTGGTCCCTCCGTCTGTTTCTCGGGAGGTGTGACCTGAGGTGTAAACATTCACCTAAGGCGGGAGTGCCCTCTGAGAGGGTCCCCATAAGGAAGGAGCATGCCATCGGAGACGCTGGCAATCATGGGGGATTCCTCCGCAATGGATTTCACTCCATCTCTCTCGACTTCTGCCCAAAAACGGAAACATGACCAGCCACCAGTGACAAAAGTACTACCGCCTGCCCCACAGTTCCTCGTCGTTTCTCGATCTGAGGACGGTAAGGATTTTTCCTCTGTCAACCCTTTCGTTATCCAGAAGGGCGTAGATGCCATAGCCGGATCTGTCAAATCTTGTACCAGGTTGTGTAACGGCACCTTATTACTAGAAACTGAGAGCGCCTTTCAGGCACAAAAACTACTTCGGGCCACACTCCTGTACACATTCCCTGTCCGGGTGGAGGCTCATCGAACTTTGAATTCGTCTCGTGGTGTAGTCTATACTAGCTCCCTCGACGGATTGACTGACGAGGAGATTCAATCTTTCCTCGCTGAGCAGGGCGTGACAGCTGTCCATAGGGTCATGAAAAAGGTCAACAATGACCTTGTACCGACCTGGACACTGTTCTTGACCTTCGATAGTATTAAACTGCCATCGCGCATCAAGGCGGGCTACGAGGTTATTTCTGTTCGCCCCTATGTCCCGACACCTACGCGCTGCTACCAGTATCAGCGTTTCAATCACGCTCGACAGTCTTGTTCCAATGCGGCTAAATGTGTCACTTGTGGCAGGGATGCCCATGAGGGTGACTGTCCACCTCCGTCTCCTCATTGTGTGAACTGTCAGGTTGACCATGCCGCATCCTCCCGCGACTGACCTGTCTATAAGGAAGAACGCTGTATCCAAGAAATTCGGGACAAAGAGAAAGTGTCCACCTCGGCTGCTCGCAAGCTATTGGCTAGTAGGAAGCCCATGCTGCTCCCAGCGGGGAAATACAGTACTGTCCTCGCCTCTCCTCGGACTACCAGGGAGGTGGCAACCCAGACATGCGATCTGACCTTCAGCACCACGGTCGTCCGTTCGGCCAGTGCAAAGATCGCGCGGTCGACGTCTCCTCTTCCTCCCATCGCCCCACAGACACCAGCCCCTTCATCAGCTTCTGCTAAGACGAAGACCCAGAAGTCAGATGCACGGGCCTTCGAGAAGGAACCGTCCCGTGCAGACTTCCTACGTACCTCGACCTCCCAGCCTTCGACCGGTACTTCCACCAAACGTCCTTCCAAGAAGGCTCATAGGAAGCACAGTTCTCCTTCTCCGCCACGGCGCATTTCTTCTCCTGCGCCACCCAGCGGTTGCCGCCCCAGGCCGTCATCCGTTTCGCCTGGCCGCACCGCTGGTAGCCGAACATCTGGCCGTTCACCGGCGGAGGAAGCTCCCCCTCCCGGCCATCTTCCCAAAATGGCCGATGAACCTATAGACCCAATGGACGATGACTGTCCGCCTACTGATAGCGGCGGCAGTGCTCGCTTGAAGCCAGGCCCTCAGCGGCCTTCGAGGTGACCCCTTCTTTCATCTTCCTTTTCTTCTTACGATGGCACTTATTCACTGGAATATTCGCAGCATTCGCTCCAACCGAGAGGACTTGAAGTTGCTGCTCCGCTTGCACCGTCCGCTCGTCGTAGCCCTCCAGGAAACGAAGCTACGCCCATGCGATCAAATTGCCTTGGCACACTACACCTCTGTGCGTTTTGACCTACCCCCTGTGGTAGGTATCCCGGCTCATGGAGGGGTTATGTTACTGGTCCGGGATGATATTTACTACGATCCCATCACGTTGCACACCGGCCTGCAGGCAGTTGCCATCCGCATTACTCTCCCCACTTTTACATTTTCCATTTGTACCGTTTACACTCCATCGTCATCTGCCGTTACCAGGGCAGACATGATGCAACTTATTGCTCAGCTACCTGCACCATTTTTGTTAACTGGAGACTTCAATGCCCACCATCCCCTTTGGGGCTCTCCAGCATCCTGCCCGAGGGGCTCCCTGTTAGCAGACCTTTTCAACCAGCTCAATCTTGTCTGCCTCAATACTGGCGCCCCTACTTTTCTTTCGGACACATCTCACACCTATTCCCATTTAGACCTCTCTATATGTACTCCCCAACTTGCACGCCGGTTTCAGTGGTATGCACTTTCTGATACATATTCGAGCGACCACTTCCCGTGTGTTATCCATCTCCTGCAGCATACCCCCTCTCCGTGCTCATCTAGTTGGACCATCTCCAAAGCAGACTGGGGGCTCTTCTCTTCCAGGGCGACCTTTCAGGATCAAACCTACACAAGCTGCGATCGTCAGGTCGCACACCTCACGGAAGTCATTCTCACTGCTGCTGAATATTCCATCCCTCACCCTACTTCTTCTCCACGTCGCGTACCGGTTCCCTGGTGGACCGCAGCATGTAGAGACGCTTTACGTGCTCGTCGACGTGCTTTACGCACCTTTAAACGCCACCCTACAGTGGCGAATTGTATCAATTATAAACGATTACGTGCACAGTGTCGTCGTATTATTAAAGAAAGCAAGCAAGCCAGCTGGGCAGCTTTCACCAGCACCTTCAACAGTTTTACTCCTTCTTCTGTTGTCTGGGGTAGCCTGCGCCGGCTATCTGGCACTAAGGTCCACTCACCAGTTTCTGGCTTGACGGTCGCGAATGACGTCCTTGTGGTCCCTGAGGATGTCTCCAATGCCTTCGGCCGCTTTTTCGCCGAGGTTTCGAGCTCCGCTCATTACCACCCTGCCTTCCTCCCCCGCAAACAGGCAGAGGAGGCTAGGCCACCTAACTTCCGCTCTTCGAATCGTGAAAGTTATAATGCCCCATTCACCATGCGGGAACTCGAAAACGCACTTGGCCGATCACGGTCCTCTGCTCCAGGGCCTGATTCTATTCATATTCAGATGCTGAAGAACCTTTCTCCTGCGGGTAAAGGTTTTCTTCTTCGTACTTACAATCGCATCTGGATTGAGGGACATGTTCCCGCATGCTGGCGCGAGTCTATTGTTGCCCCGATACCTAAGCCGGGGAAGGACAAGCACTTGCCTTCCAGTTATCGACCCATCTCGCTTACCAGCTGTGTCTGTAAAGTGATGGAGCGAATGGTTAAATCTCGATTGGTTTGGCTGCTCGAGTCTCGACGCCTACTTACCAATGTACAATGTGGATTTCGTAGGCGCCGCTCTGCTGTTGATCATCTGGTTACCTTGTCAACCTTCATTATGAATAACTTCTTGCGGAAGCGCCCGACCGCGGCTGTGTTCTTTGATTTGGAGAAGGCTTACGACACCTGTTGGAGGGCGGGCATTCTCCGCACCATGCATACATGGGGCCTTCGCGGTCGCCTCCCTCTTTTTATTCGTTCCTTTTTAATGGATCGACAGTTCAGGGTACGTGTGGGTTCTGTCCTGTCAGACACCTTTCGCCAGGAGAATGGGGTGCCACAGGGCTCAGTTTTGAGCGTCGCTCTCTTCGCCATCGCGATCAATCCAATCGTGGATTGCCTCCCAGCTGATGTATCAGGCTCCCTTTTCGTGGACGATTTTACCGTCTATTGCAGCGCGCAGTTTACACGTGTCCTGGAGCGTTCTCTTGACCGTCTTTACTCCTGGAGTGTCGCCAATGGCTTCCGTTTTTCTGCCGAGAAGACTGTCTGTATTAACTTCTGGCGCTACAAAGAGTTTCTCCCACCGTCCTTACGACTCGGTCCCGTTGCTCTCCCAATCGTGGAGACAACATTTTTAGGTCTTACATTTGACAGGAAACTTAGCTGGTCTCCACATGTGTCATATTTGGCTGCCCGTTGTACCCGTTCTTTAAATGTCCTCCGTGTTCTCAGTGGTATGTCGTGGGGAGCGGATCGAACCGTCCTGCTTCGTCTATATCGGTCGATCGTCCGCTCCAAGCTGGATTATGGGAGCTTCGTATACTCCTCTGCACGGCCATCCATCTTACGCCACCTCAACTCCATACAACACCGGGGTTTACGACTTGCGATCGGAGCGTTTTATACTAGTCCCATAGAGAGTCTTCATACTGACGCTGGCGAATTGCCACTCACCTACCGGCGCGATATACTGCTTTGTCGGTATGCCTGTCGGCTACTGTCAATGCCCGACCACCCGTCTTATCGTTCCTTTTTTGACGACTCTCTCGACCGTCAATACGGGTTGTATGTCTCTGCCCTGTTACCCCCTGGAGTTCGCTTCCGTCGCCTCCTTCAACACCTTAATTTTTCCCTCCCTGCAACCTTTCGAGTGGGCGAGAGCCACACGCCACCTTGGCTCCAGGCTCAGGTCCGCGTTCACCTTGACCTCAGCTCGCTCCCAAAAGAGGTTACCCCCGGTTCGGTCTACCACTACCGTTTTGTTGAACTTCGTTCGAAGTTCATCAATATGACATTCATTTATACAGATGGCTCAAAGACCAATGACGGGGTCGGGTGTTCTTTTATTGTCGGGGCACAAAGTTTCAAATACCGGCTCCATGGCCATTGTTCGGTCTTCACAGCTGAGCTCTTTGCCCTCTACCAGGCTGTTCTTTACATCTGCCGCCACCGACATTCTGCTTATGTCATCTGCTCCGATTCCCTGAGCGCCATCCAGAGCCTCAGGTATCCGTATCCGGTTCACCCTTTCGTGCACCGGATCCAACGCTCTCTTCAGCAGCTGGTGGACGTCGGTTCTCCGGCTAGCTTTATGTGGGTCCCTGGCCATGTCGGTATCCCTGGGAACGAAGCTGCAGATGCCGCGGCCAAGGCTGCGGTCCTCCAGCCTCGGACAGCTTCTTGTTGTGTCCCTTCGTCGGATTGTAGCAGGGTAATTTGTCGGCGCATTTTATCGCTGTGGCATGCCGATTGGGCTGCACTTACAGACAACAAGCTTCGGGTCTTGAAACCTCTTCCCGCGGCTTGGACGTCCTTCTCCCGCCCTTCTCGGCGGGAGGAGGTCGTTTTGGCCCGGTTACGCATTGGACACTGCCGGTTCAGCCATCGCCATCTGCTGACGGCTGCGCCGGCGCCGTTCTGCCCATGTGGGCAATTGCTGACGGTCCGCCACATTTTAATGTCCTGTCCGGATTTTAACACACTGCGTCTTGATCTTAACCTGCCATGTACTCTAGATGCCATTTTAGCGGATGACTCACGAGCAGCTGCTCGCGTTCTTCGTTTTATCAATTTGACAAACCTCTCTAAGGACATTTGATGATACTGTTTTTTAATCCTATGCCTGTCAGTCTGTCTTTTATCGTGTTTTCCCTTTTAATTGTTGTTTTAAACTTGTGCCTCGCGGTTCATTCTTAACGTTGTCAGGGCGCTAATGACCATTGAAGTTGTGCGCCATAAAACCACAAAAAAAAACTCCCACCACTTTTCTTCCTGCACCTCTCCTTTCCACAGATATTCTCACTCCCATTTTTCACCGTGTTCTTGGGCGCCGTCTAGGTCTTTTTCCATCCATCTTTAGTTCTTCCATAATTTTGGGGAGTCTCTGCCCATGCATCCTCTTAACATGCCCATACCATCCTAATCTCTTTTTTTCAGTTTCTTCTCTCATACTTTCTTGTTTAAGGTCCTTTCTAATCTCTACATTCCCTACTCTGTCCATTCTTGTTTTTCCCTTAATTGCTCTGAGAAATTCCGTTTCCCCTCCTTGCAGTCTGTTCCAGTCCCTTTCTGTCATTGTCCATAGGTGACAATAGGGAAGTAATAATTCTTATACATAAGGAGTTTTACTTTTTCTGAAACTTCCTTATTCCAAATCAGGTGTTTTATTGTTTGGTGGAAATTGCCTCCCTTCTGTAAACTCCTAGAAATTTCATTGGTTATTCTTCCATCCCTAGATATTTCACTCCCTAAATGAGTGAAACTTCCTACCACTTTGAGGGGTTCTCCATTCGAGGTAATATTTCCATTGATCCTTTTCTCTCTTCCAAATACCATTACTTCACTCTTATCTGTATTTATTTTAGTCCACACCTTTTCATTATTTCCTACTACGCGTCAAGTTGTGACTGTACATCTACCTCTTTATCACCCCGTATTACCGTATCATCTGCAAAAATCATCTTTTTGTCTTTTTCTTTTACTATATATTTAACTGCCCTATTCATTCCCTCCATCACAACATTAAAAAGTGCAAGAGATAGAATACTTCCTTGCTTAAGTCCTTGTCTTAATTGTAGAATTAGAACACCATTGGGGAACTCTGAATACTTCGAAATGTGTCCTCTGTACATTATCCTTATTACATTAATGTATCCATCTTCTATATCTAACTTCATTTCACCCCAGAGTCTTTCCCTCTTAACTGAGTCTATGTCTTTTCTATGTCTATTAAAACCATTACAACCCTTTATTTTTTGTGTGGTATTAAAGTAATCTTTAAATAAAATCCAAACTGTTCCACTAAAATTGCTGAATGCAGTTTTTATGGCTACTTACACAGAGCCGTCACTCAGACCGCATGTGCGACAGTGTGTGACAAAAAAATTACCTGGGAAGCTAAGGGTTACTAAAAAACATTAAATGTGTGTGTTCACTAGGAAGTAACTTCCAAAAGTAACTTTTGCAATCGCTTACGGAGAGGTTTGCATTAGAATATTACCTGGCGCAGGTTCACTGCGGCGTGCGAATTCCAGGAACCTACTGCAAGAGCTTGCAGAATTCTTTCGATTACAGTTGCATCGAAAGATAGGCAAGCGAATGTTTACAACGTAGTGGCTAAAAGCGGAGCAGGCGCCACCGTCGTTGCATTAGTGTTATACGAATTTTATTCATAATGGAAGCTGACGAACTCCGCCAATGTTCCTTTACACGGAGGTGCCAAAATTCATGGGACAGAGATATGCACATATACACATGGTGGTAGTATCGCGTATATAAGTCTTAAAATGGCAATGCATTGGTGGAGCTGTCATTTATACTCAGCTGATTCATGTTAAAAGGTTTCTGACGTAATTGTAGCCGGACGACGGAAAGTCCGACTCTTAATTCGGAATGGTAGTTGGAGATGGACGTTTGGAAGATTCCATTTCGGAAATCGTTAGGAAATTCAATATTCCGAGATCCACATGGTGAAGAGTGTGCCGAGAATTCCAGATTTCAGGCATTACCTCTCACCACGCACAATGCAACGGCCGATAGCCTTCACTTAAAGACCGAGAGCAGCGGCGTTCGAGTAGAGTTGTCAGTGCTAACAGACGAGCAACACTGCGTGAAATAACCGCAGAAATCAATGTGGGGCATACGACTAACGTATCCGTTAGGACAGTGCGGCGAAATTGGCTGTTAACGTGCTATAGCAGCAGACGACTGATGCGAGTGCCTGTACTAACAGCGCGACATCACGTGCAGAGCCTCTCCTGGTTTCGTGACTATATCGGTTGGGCCCTAGACGACTGGAAGACCGTGGTCTGGTCAGATGAGTCCTGATATCAGATGGTAAGAGCTGATGGTACGGTTTGAGTGTGGTGCAAACTCCCGTTCCATGGACGCAAGTTGTCAACAAGTCATCCTGCAAGCTGGTGATGGCTCCATAATGGTGTGGGCTGTGTTTGCATGGAATGGACTGGGTTATGTCCGGTTACTTGGAGACCATTTCCAGTCATTGATGTACTTCACGTTCCCAAACAATGATGGAACTGTTATGGGTGACAATGCGTCATGTCACCGGGCCACAACTGTTCGCGATTGGTTTGAAGAGCATTTTGGACAATTCGAGCGCCAGACATGAATTCCGTCGAACATTTATGGAACATAAACGAGAAGTAAGTTCGTGTACAAAACCCTGCACCGGCAACATTTCCGCAAATATGGACGGCTATAGAGGCAGGGTACGTTAATATATCTCCAGGGGACTTCCAGCGACTTGCTGATTCCATGCTCCACTACGGGGGCAAAAGGAGGACCGACGCGATATTAGGGGTATTCCTTGACTTTTTTTGCCGGCCGGAGTGGCCGAGCGGTTCTAGGCACTTCAGTCTGGCACCGCGCGACCGCTACGGTCGCAGGTTCGAATCCTGCCTCGGGCATGGATGTGTGTGATGTCCTTAGGTTAGTTAGGTTTAAGTAGTTCTAAGTTCTAGGGGACTGATGACCTTAGAAGTTAAGTCCCATAGTGCTCAGAGCCATTTTGAACCTTGACTTTTGTTACCTCAGTGTAGGCTTATAGGGTGTGGAATAATAACTGCTACCAGTCACAATATAAGCTGATTTTATTTGACGCACTACCGCTTTCAGGATTGTGCCCATTTTCAGATGATTTACATTCTATTACATATTTCAGTGCTCAGTGTTGGAGATCATTGTTTCAATAAAACACGAACAATGTGAAGATGACTAAATAGATCTAACTTAAACAAATAAATTCGCTTGGCAACTTCCAATTGTTTGAGTTGGGTTTATTTAGTCATTACATCAGTTGTTTCTTATTTAAATAGTGATCTCCGACACTGAGCCCTGAAATATGTAATCGAATGTAAACCATCTGAAAATGGAATGTAAGTCATCTTAAGATAGGCACAAGGGCGAAACCGGTCACGCATTAAATAAAATTATCTTCTTTTGCTACTGGTAGCGGTTACTACACTGCACCCTCTTAATATTGTTATTGAGTTAGTGGTTCTATTCGAGTTGCATCGTTAGATACGAAAGTGAAAAGTTGCAGTCCAGTGGTTAAAAACGGAGCAGGCACCTCTGTCGTTGCATTATTGCAATTACTGAAAAAAAATCGTTACGAAAAACAAGGTTAAGAATAAAAGGGATGTTTGCGAGAAGAAATGGATACAGAAGCGTGCATAATTAAGTTGTCAAAAAACACTATTGAATGAAATGAAACCAGAGGACTTTTCTCAGATTAAAAACGTTCTGAGAATGTAGCAAGTCGGTTTCGAACATCTTTATCGTACAATCAAATATTCGAAACCAGGATGCAAAAATGCCGTAAGCTATATCACCAAAAGATGGTCTTTTAATTACTCTTAGAGTTCTACAAAAAGTTTTTATTAATTTTATTACAAATTTAATGCATTAATTTTTATGCTAAGATCTAAAATATCAGCTGAAATTTGAAGACGTCTCTACCGCCATCCTTATTTCCCTTCTGACGAAACGAAGTAATCGGTAAATTCATTTGGCAATTCACTGACTGTGGCTATTTATTACTTACGTTTGGGGTTCCAATGGTACATTTGTTTCGGCTCATTTATCTTTGTACCCTTCTCCTTTTCGATTGCAGTAGGAGTCCAAGTTAACGTCGCACTTCTGATGACATGGTGGAAAGAATTCGGCAAACGTTTCAGTGAGGTGCACGAATGTCCACTCGCCGTGCAAGGAGAGAACTGGAAATGCCTCATACGACTGTCTGCCGAGTGTTAAGGCTTCGTTTGGTCTATAAACCATACAGGGAACGGTTAGGGTAATTCAAGCTCTTCGGGTTGTTGACAAAAGGAAACGGGTTGACTTCATCAGTACTCTGCTAGACAATAAAGACAATACAGTTTTACTATGGTTAATTTTCAGTGATGAAGCAACATTTCATGTTAACGGCAGAGTAAAGCGACATAATGTGCGCATAAGGAGACTCCAGAACCCTCACCGAGCGAGGCGACGCAGTGGTTAGCACACTGGACTCGCATTCCGGAGGACGATGGTTCCACCTCGCGTCAGGCCATCCAGATTTAGGTTTTCCATGATTTCCCTTAATCGCTTCAGGCAAATGCAGGGATGGTTCCTTTGAAAGGGCACGGCCGACATCCTTCTCCATCCTTCCCTAATCCGCCTGGACAGATGACCTCACTGTTTGTCCCCTCACCCAAATGAACCAACCAACCAGCCATAACCCTCATGACATTAATCAGCACGAAAGAGATCGTTTTTTGTGCCATTTCTCGTGAAAAAGTGTACAGTTCCTTCTTTTCTGAGGAAAACACTGACTCGAACGGGCTATATTCAAATATTAAAGAACTGACTTTTTCCACAACTTCAGAAGGACTCTATTGATTTCATTTTCCAACAGGTCGGACGTCCACCACACTAGCACAACGTCAGTATATCAATGACACACTGCTACAAAGCTGGATGCGGCCCACGGTACCCCAGGACACTGCCTTTCATTCTTGGCCTCGAAGATCGCCAGCCCCCCTGCGGGTGCGGGGTAAGAATAGGCCCGAGGTATTCCTGCCTGTCGTACGAGGCGACTAAAAGGAGTTTCAACCGTTTCGGCCTTCCATGTGATGGTCCCCCTTGGGGTTTGACCTCCATTTTTCAAAATTCTACAGAAGTACGAGCCTTCTGGGGAAGGACACCTTACGTGGTGTACCACTGGTCCTAAGTGCACTAAGACCTTGGCACTCAGTATTGTACCGGCGTTATAACCATACCCACTATTCCTCAAATTGGGCCTAAACGCCTGATGGGTTGTCCAAGTTACGCCCATAGTGCATCTCCATCTGCCCCAGCGATCATGATGGACTTTCCATGGCACCAGAAATCCAGCACGGTAGACAGCCCATTGTGGTGGGGTCGTCATGTACCCTCTAGGTTGTAGCCCCCTGACAACACAGGGATCGTACTGCCGATACCTGAGCTGCACCCTCCCCACGTCGGCCAAGGAGTAGATGCCCGTCTCCTTGGGGCATCAGGACTCCCGGCAATGGTCATCCTGCCAGGTGGCCCTTGCTGCGGCTGGGTGGCGCCCGTGGGGAGAGCCCCTGATTGGAGTGGGTGGTATCGGGGAGGATGTTTCGCAGATGAAACGTCAACACGTATCAGGTCGCTCTGTGGCCGAGTCTTTCAAAAGAAAAGGTACCGTTTCTAGTCCTGGTTCTCCTGCCCTTTCCCCCTTGGCCACTCCATGGGAGGAGGGACAGGCCCGCCGGCTTGTGGCGAAGTACTTCCCCCGCTATTTGGTCTGTTCTCGAACCGATGGGGGGACATTCGCCACCTCCAAGCCCATGTTCTTCGTTAAGCACACTGACGACATCTTCGGGGAAATCGAGGCTCTCAGCAAGATGCGTTCAGGGTCCGTACTTATCAAGACCACCTCTGCCACACAGTCGGCGGCGCTCCAGGCGTGCGACCGCCTAGGGGACATCCCAGTATCCATTGTCCCATATCTGGCACTAAATAGGACGCAGGGGGTTATTTTTCATCGTGACCTCCTGCTACAATCTGATGAGGAGCTCAGGGCCAACCTGGAGCGCCAAGGCGTGCATTTCGTCCGGCGAGTCCAGCGCGGCCCCAAAGACCGTCGCATCGACACCGGGGCCTTCATCCTCGCCTTCGAGGGGGACGTTCTCCCGGAGAAGGTAAAGGTGATGTGCTACAGGTGTGACGTGCGACCGTACGTCCCGCCTCCTATGCGCTGTTTTAGGTGTTTGCGCTTTGGGCACATGTCGTCACGGTGTGAGGCTGAGCCCCTTTGTGGCGATTTTGGCCGTCCTCTTCGTGAGGAACATACATGCACCCCACCATCTCGGTGCATTAATTGTCCTGGCGTCCACTCGCCTAGATCCTCAGACTGCCCCGCCTATCAGAAGGAGAAGAAGATACAAGAAATCAGAACTTTGGATCGGCTCTCTTATTCTGATGCCAGGAAGAAGTATGACCGCCTTCATCCCGTGCCATTGACCACTTCGTTTGCCTCAGTTGTGTCCACTCCTTCTGCGGTATCCTCACCCCTATTCTGTCCCCCCTCCGCCTCCTCCGCCCATCAGGGGGCTCTGCCCCCACCTCCCAAATCCCTCCCTTCCAAATCCTCCTCCCCTGTGGCCCCCACCCCCTCTGCCCCAGGGGCCACCCTTCCTCCTCCTCCTCCTCCTCCTCCTCCCCCCACGCACCTGAGAAGCGATCCTCTTCTCAGGCGTCCATCAGGGAAACGTTCTGGACCCCAATTTCCGAGGTCCGGCGTTCCAAAACGGACCCCGCGCGTGAGGACCTTCTTCAGGTGCAGCCCACCATCCCTGTGCCTCCTCGGCCTTCCAAGAAGGCCTCCAAGAAGAAGTCTCTATCCCCCTCTCCACCCCGGCGCGTTTCGTCTGACGCTTCATCCGTGAGTCGCTGCTCCCGGCCGTCCTCAGTTTCGCCGGGACGCTCTGCTGCCAGGCGCTCCGCCGGCCTTTCGTCGGCGAATGATGCGGCCCCTTCTACACAACCAGGGACAGTGGCCGCAGCTGGCGACGAGTCGATGGAACCGGATCCGCCTACCGTCGGTTGTAGCGTTGTTCCCTCGCAACCTGGCCCTCCGCGGCCGTCGAGGTGACCAGCTCTTCCCCCGTCTCGTTCACCCAACTTTTTGACTAGCGATGGCGTTGTTTCATTGGAACATAAGAGGTATTCGATCTAATCGGGAGGAATTACGACTGCTCCTCCGCCTGCACTGTCCACTCGTCCTTGGTCTCCAGGAAACCAAGTTGCGCCCGACTGACCGTATTGCCTTTACCCATTATACCTCGGAGCGGTATGACCTCACCCCTGTGGACGGTATCCCAGCTCATGGTGGGGTCATGTTGCTCGTTCAGGGCGATGTCTATTACCGTCCCATCCCATTGACCACCCCACTCCAAGCAATAGCTGTCCGCATTACTCTTTCTGCTTTTACTTTTTCAGTTTGTACCATCTACACTCCACCGTCATCTGCTGTTAGTCGGGCTGACATGATGCACCTGATCGTTCAGCTTCCCCCGCCGTTCTTATTGTTTGGCGACTTCAATGCCCATCATCCCCTTTGGGGCTCTCCTGCATCCTGTCAAAGAGGCTCACTCTTGGCGGATGTCTTCAACCATCTCAATCTTGTCTGCCTCAATACCGGCGCCCCGACTTTCCTCTCGGACTCTACTCATACTTACTCCCACTTGGACCTCTCGATCTGTTCTACCACTCTTGCCCGTCGGTTCGAGTGGTATGTCCTTTCTGACACCTATTCGAGCGACCACTTCCCCTGTGTCGTTCGTCTCCTGCACCACACCCCATCCCCACGTCCTTCGAGCTGGAACATACTGAAAGCTGACTGGGGACTTTACTCCTCCCTGGCGACCTTTCTGGACCACGATTTTCCCAGTTGTGACAGTCAGGTCGAATACCTCACGGCTGTTATCATCAATGCTGCCGAACGTTCCATTCCTCGTACTACTTCTTCTTCACGTCGCGTTTCCGTCCCCTGGTGGAACGAGGCTTGTAGGGACGCTATCCGTGCTCGACGACGTGCTTTACGCACCTTTCGCCGCCATCCTACATTGGCGAATTGTATTGAATACAAACTACTCCGAGCGCAATGCCGTAGAATCATCAAAGACAGCAAAAAAGCTTGTTGGGCCTCTTTCACCAGCTCCTTTAACAGTTTTACTCCCTCTTCCGTCGTTTGGGGTAGCCTCCGCCGGCTGTCGGGCATTAAGGCCCACTCCTCGGTACCTGGCCTGACCTCAGGTAATGAGGTCCTTGTTGATCCTGTGGCTGTCTCCAACGCCTTCGGCCGCTTTTTCGCGGAGGTTTCAAGCTCCGCCCATTACCACCCTGCCTTCCTTCCCAGGAAAGAGGCAGAAGAGGCTCGGCGACCTTCCTTCCACTCGCTGAATCTGGAAACTTATAATGCCCCCTTTACTATGCGGGACCTCGAACGTGTGCTTGCACTGTCCCGATCCTCTGCTCCGGGGCCAGATGCCATTCACGTTCAGATGCTGGCACACCTTTCTCCGGCGGGCAAAAGCTTCCTTCTTCGTACCTACAATAGCGTCTGGACCGAAGGTCAAGTCCCCAGGCGTTGGCGTGACGCCGTTGTTGTTCCTATACCCAAACCCGGGAAGGATAGACACCTTCCTTCTAGTTACCGCCCCATTTCTCTTACAAGCTGTGTCTGTAAGGTGATGGAGCGCATGGTTAATGCTCGGTTAATCTGGATTCTTGAATCTCGACGACTACTTACTAATGTCCAATGCGGCTTTCGTCGCCGCCGCTCCGCTGTTGACCACCTTGTGACCTTGTCGACATTCATCATGAACAACTTTTTGCGAAGGCGCCAAACGGTGGCCGTGTTCTTCGACTTGGAGAAGGCTTATGATACCTGTTGGAGAGGAAATATCCTCCGCACTATGCACAGGTGGGGCCTACGCGGTCGCCTGCCCCTTTTTATTGATTCCTTTTTAACGGATCGAAAGTTTAGGGTACGTGTGGGTTCCGTATTGTCCGACGTCTTCCTCCAGGAGAACGGAGTGCCTCAGGGCTCCGTCTTGAGCGTAGCCCTTTTTGCCATCGCGATCAATCCAATTATGGATTGCATTGCACCTAATGTCTCAGGCTCTCTCTTTGTCGATGACTTCGCGATCTACTGCAGTGCCCAGCGAACATGCCTCCTGGAGCGCTGCCTTCAGCGTTGTCTAGACAGCCTCTACTCATGGAGCGTGGCAAATGGCTTCCGGTTCTCTGAAGAGAAGACGGTTTGTATCAACTTTTGGCGATATAAAGCGTTCCTTCCGCCATCCTTACATCTCGGTCCCATTGTTCTCCAATTCGTGGACACAACTAAGTTTCTAGGGCTCACGTTGGACAGGAAACTGTGTTGGTCTCCACATGTCTCTTATTTGGCGGCCCGTTGTACACGTTCCCTTAATGTCCTCAGAGTCCTTAGCGGTTCATCTTGGGGAGCGGATCGCACTGTCCTGCTTCGCTTGTATTGGTCCATAGTCCGATCGAAGCTGGATTATGGGAGCTTCGTTTACTCGTCCGCTCGGCCATCCCTCTTACGCCGGCTCAACTCCATCCACCATCGGGGGATACGTCTTGCGACCGGAGCCTTCTACACTAGTCCTGTCGAGAGTCTTTATGCTGAAGCTGCAGAGTTACCATTGACCTACCGGCGCGACGTACTGCTGTGTCGGTATGCCTGGCAGCTGTTGTCTATGCCCGACCACCCCTCTTACCAGTCCTTCTTCGCCGATTCTCTCGACCGTCAGTACGGGTTGTATGTGTCTGCCCTGCTGCCCCCCGGAGTCCGCTTCCGTCGCCTGCTTCGACAATTGGATTTTGCCCTCCCTACCACCTTCAGAGAGGGTGAGAGCCCGACACCACCTTGGCTCCAGGCTCCGGTTCATATTTATCTCGACCTCAGCTCACTCCCGTAGGAGGGTACTCCGGCTGCAGTGTATTGCTCACGGTTTGTCGAACTTCGTGCTCGCCTTGCCGGTCACACCTTTATTTACACCGATGGCTCCAAAACTGACGATGGTGTCGGCTGTGCCTTTGTCATCGGGGCCGCCACCTTTAAATACCGGCTCCTCGACCAATGTTCCAGCTTTACGGCCGAGATTTTTGCTCTCCATCAGGCCGTTCAGTATGCCCGCCGCCACCGCCATTCATCGTACGTACTCTGCTCTGACTCACTCAGTGCTCTTCAGAGCCTTGGAGCTCCCTATCCGGTTCATCCCTTGATTCAACGGATACAGCAGTCCCTCCATTCTTTCACTGATAATGGTGGTTCTGTCAGCTTTTTGTGGGTTCCCGGACATGTAGGAGTGCCTGGGAATGAGGCTGCGGATGCTGCAGCCAAGGCTGCAGTTCTCCTGCCTCGGCCAGCCTCCCATTGTGTCCCGTCATCTGACGTTCGTGGGGATGTATGTAAGAGGCTTGTGTCGTTGTGGTGGGATGCTTGGTCATCCCTCCAAGGAAACAAGCTCCGGGCAGTAAAACCGCTTCCAACTGTATGGACAACATCCTCCCGACCATCTCGGCGCGAGGAGGTCCTTCTGACCAGGTTGCGGATTGGGCATTGCCGGTTTAGCCACCGCTACCTGCTCTCCGGTGACCCAGCCCCGCAGTGCCCTTGTGGTCAGGCATTAACAGTGCGCCATGTTTTATTGTCGTGTCCCCGTTTTAGTCAATTTCGTGTTGTCCTGTCCCTGTCATCTACTTTACCGGATGTTTTAGCTGATGACGCTCGAGCAGCTGCTCGTATTCTGCGTTTTATAACTTTAACTGGCTTGTCCAAAGACATTTAACCTTTTTACTTATTTTATCTGCATCTTTGTCAGGTCCTTCTGGTGTCCCCCCATCCCCTTGAGTTGTAACAGATTCCATGTGCTCTAACAACAGTGACTGGGCGCTAATGACCTCAGCAGTTGAGCGCCCCTAAACCCAACAAAAAAAAAAAAGATCGCCAGCAATGACCCCCAAGCCATTTCTTCTTGTTGGGATGTATGAAGGAAAGTATGTTGTCCATCTTCCCTTTACCTCTTGACATAGAAGAAGTGAAGAACAGAATAACAGCCGCCATAACTTCTGTAAAAGCAGATACATTGTGTAAAGTTTATGACGAATTTAGTTATTCTCTAGATTTTGCTCATGCTGCTGCTGCTCAGCACATAGAAAAATTGTAACAACACATTGAAAACGTTAAGATTTCGTGAGTATTTTGTAATTCATCTCACTTTTGTAGCATGTTTACGAGGTGCCGGGACTAGCAGTGTGTTTAACACTAAATTCTTCTAGAATCTTTGTATGAAAATGATGAACTAAGCCCCCCCCCCCCTTTTCTAACTCCGACTTTTTCTGTTGCACACGGATTAAAACGAAACGCGAACTGACCGTAATCGGCCCTGCAAGTGGAGTAGAAAAGAGTTTGGCACCTGCAATAATTTAATTGAATAGAAATTAATTAGGTAAAGGAAAATTTCATTAACGTATTGAGAAATGAAAGGGTTGCTTCACCGATTCACAGAATGAATGTTCTATACAAAATAACAATTTGATTTATTATGACTAAACTCAAAATAATAAACAAAACACATGAAACATTTACAATACGTCAAATTGGATACTCAAATAAATGTTGTGAAGGTGAAGTTGTCCATGAACTAGCTTGTGACGTTTATGACCAAGTGGTATGTGGAGCCAATTTCTTGCAACTCAAATCTTAAGAGAAACACCCAGCCAACCCAACATTAATTGCTACAGTAGTGAGAACTCAGACAATGAACATCCAAGACAGAACCACGTAAGAAAAGACGGGAACAGGCGCGCTCTGCTGAGCTCTGATTATCACAAAACAAAAATCCCTAATCTGCCCGAGCTGCGGACATACATTACCAAGCTATCTTCTTAACTGCAAGGACACGATCTGGCGTACCGGAGGCGATGGCTGGTTGCTTCGACGTATCGTCGTGGTGATGATAATGTCGCGAGTATAGGCCGAAACAAATTATCCTGGTCTGGTTGTTCCAGACTAAAGACTTCCTAGCAACACAAATACGCCTCTGAGGGAGACGAAGAAGGCTCGCTACACAAGCACTGACGATACAGTGAGTGATTTTAACAAGAGAAGTCACACAGTAACTCCGATACAGTCAACTTCAGCCAAAACTCCTCAAGACGGACAACATAGGCCGCTTATACGCAGAACGCTCAATTGCCAACCGTACTCGGAAAGTTACGTTGAAGTCGAAACTTCTTCAAACAGTTACAATTAAATGAAAGTATATTAGACAGCCAACGGAAGGCAAGCTGTCCAGAGCAGCGAGAGCTCAGTCTTGTAACCTACTCCGACCGAAAGGTGAGAACCGACGCTCTGAAAAGCACCTGTACAAGCTGAACGCAGAACATTCCCGCCCCCACGATAGTGGCCGTGGTTAAACGTTCCAATCAGCAACTCGAAAATCGGTGGAAAATTCCACTCTATTACCGATGCTCTACTATTCCACCAATGGAGATACTTGGCGCCAATTTCTGCGCCGATTTTGCTACGTCGCAGAGCTATCCCCTGAGCCAGCCAATCACAGTTATGACTTTTCAGAAAACGCGGGAATTTGCCCGCCGAGACTGCCTGGGAACACAAGTCATTCCCACGCCTCGCTGGTAGCCCATCAGAAAGTGTTTTCACTAAGTTTCTGCGAAGTAACGGAATCTCTAGCCCAACCGCTCCGTCTGGCCCCTGTAGGCATGCCGCCCCCACTCTTATGACAGTGTCTGCGTCTGGAAAGCATCCACTCGACTCCCTCACACCCGTCAGCTTAACCCTTTCAAGATCAGCAGAACCCGCCTGTCACCGGATCACTCGGGTGACGAGAGACGCTGCGTGGGGAGTACGCATGTGTAGGAATAGTGATTTTTCACCACATGCAATTAGAGAGGAAAATCGAATTACTTAGAGTAAGATAGAAATTTGAGAGGGAGCTCAAGCCACGTAAGTAGGTGCTGAATTACGATGATGAAGTTTTCTTCTATCATGAGCAATCGAATCAGCTGCCTCCGAGTGGAGCGGACTTGCTACTCTAACGAGCCCGGACAAGAGAGACTTCTCTCTAGCTGACGCTGTGAAAGTGAAACAACCTGCTAGAGCTTAACTGCAAGATAGCAGCGCATTGCAAAAAATACCGCAGAGGTAAGAAGACCTTTGCCTTTGCTCCGTCATCAGCATAGCACATAGCTCGTTTGGCGCGCGTGTAATGGGAGGCAGCGGAGTGTTTCGCCACTGGCGGCCTCGCCTTGTGGGTTAGGACCTCGCCCCGGGCCGAGCTGCGGCCGCGTGCGTGCCAGTGCGTCTGCAACACCACACGCTCCCGGCACTGCTAGCTGCGGCTTGCGTGTCTAGCTAACTTTATGCCTTTACAGTCGGTGGCGACGTAGTTATAGATATTCGCAGTTGGTTTAGAAGAGTGTCTCGTGATCACCGCAGTGTCCCATTCTGCTGCAGGAAATGCAGTGTTCGTCATTAAATTTGCAACCCCATGCTGCCGTCAATGCAACAAACGTCAAACTGACATGACTCGTACTTCATGGGGGTGTCTGATACCTGCAGCCAGTTAATAGGTTTCATGTAGGCATCGTGTTTGTTCTTTTGGATATCCATATCTAAAAGAGCATACGCCATACTGTAACTAACCTGTTTCTACGGGTTATTACGTTAAGATTAGGGTCGCCACCGACTCTAATCATACAACTAAACAAAGGTTTGGCCGAGTCGGAAAATACATTAATTTGATCACAGACTAAAAACTCATAAAAACGCATACGTTGTGATATCACACATAGGGGATGCAATGTAATTAATAGCACTGGCCGTGCACTGTTTACGAGAATCAAACATTTAAAATAAAATAGAAAATGGATGAACACTGTACATAAGATCAGCTCCCAGCCACGCATCTAAAAATAAGACTTAATCTGAAACATTTGTTTTAAAATAAAAGGGGAAACTAATCAATGGACTTGTGCTAAGGAAACGCGTTGGATGTGCTAACGGGAAAGCTACGAGATGAGTGGCTTAGGTGCAGAAACGTAACCTCGGAATACAAGAGAAAATTGTGGATAAAATCATTTATTCCTAATATACGGATGTGAAGCATGTACACAATTCCTGATAACATTAATTCCTATAACATTATAGAAAAGCATCGATACATTCATCGTTATAATCTACACCTAAAATCATTGGTGTGAATCATTCATACAGCTGCTGTTGCCTGATGACTGATCGCAAAAACTCGTGAAACGGTACACGTTTCTCAGTACACCCGCGTGCCCACGTGCTTTGTGGAGACGCAGTTTCTAGGTATCGTAGCCAAAAAATGGTTCAAATGGCTCTGAGCACTATGGGACCTAACATCTGTGGTCATCAGTCCCCTAGAACTTAGAACTACTTAAACCTAACTAACCTAAGGATATCACACACATCCATGCCCGAAGCAGGATTCGAACCTGCGACCGTAGCGGTCACGCGGTTCCAAACTGAAGCGCCTATAACCGCACGGCCACACCGGCCGGCTACCGTGGCCAAGTTGCAACAATATCACATCACGCAATCATGAACAGTTAACATTCTTTAAAACAAACATGAGATCGGACAGTTAGTGATGACGGTAGCGCAACAAACTCTAATGTTCAACCACGTGGTTGGCTCCCCACGGACGAAAGATACATAAAGCAAGGAAAATTTACGAGAAAGCAAGAACACCGTGAATTCATTGTCCCAGGAAGGGGAAACTTTATTGACACATTCCTGGGGTCAGATACATCACATGATCACACTGACAGAACCACAGGCACATAGACACAGGCAACAGAGCATGCACAATGTCAGCACTAGTACAGTGTATATCCACCTTTCGCAGCAATGCAGGCTGCTATTCTCCCATGGAGACGATCGTAGAGATGCTGGATGTAGTCCTGTGGAACGGCTTGCCATGCCATTTCCACCTGGCGCCTCAGTTGGACCAGCATTCGTGCTGGACGTGCAGACCGCGTGAGACGACGCTTCATCCAGTCCCAAACATGTTCAATGGGGGACAGATCCGGAGATCTTGCTGGCCAGGGTAGTTGACTTACACCTTCTAGAGCACGTTGGGTGGCACGGGATACATGCGGCCGTGCATTGTCCTGTTGGAACAGCAAGTTCCCTTGCCGGTCTAGGAATGGTAGAACGATGGGTTCGATGACGGTTTGGATGTACCGTGCACTATTCAGTGTCCCCTCGACGATCACCAGTGGTGTACGGCCAGTGTAGGAGATCGCTCCCCACACCATGATGCCGGGTGTTGGCCCTGTGTGCCCCGGTCGTATGCAGTCCTGATTGTGGCGCTCACCTGCACGGCGCCAAACACGCATACGACCATCATTGGCACCAAGGCAGAAGCGACTCTCATCGCTGAAGACGACACGTCTCCAGTCGTCCCTCCATTCACGCCTGTCGCGACACCACTGGAGGCGGGCTGCACGATGTTGGGGCGTGAGCGGAAGACGGCCTAACGGTGTGCGGGACCGTAGCCCAGCTTCATGGAGACGGTTGCGAATGGTCCTCGCCGATACCCCAGGAGCAACAGTGTCCCTAATTTGCTGGGAAGTGGCGGTGCGGTCCCCTACGGCACTGCGTAGGATCCTACGGTCTTGGCGTGCATCCGTGCGTCGCTGCGGTCCGGTCCCAGGTCGACGGGCACGTGCACCTTCCGCCAACCACTGGCGACAACATCGATGTACCTCACGCCCCACGTGTTGAGCAATTCGGCGGTACGTCCACCCGGCCTCCCGCATGCCCACTATACGCCCTCGCTCAAAGTCCGTCAACTGCACATACGGTTCACGTCCACGCTGTCGCGGCATGCTACCAGTGTTAAAGACTGCGATGGAGCTCCGTATGCCACGGCAAACTGGCTGACACTGACGGCGGCGGTGCACAAATGCTGCGCAGCTAGCGCCATTCGACGGCCAACACCGCGGTTCCTGGTGTGTCCGCTGTGCCGTGCGTGTGATCATTGCTTGTACAGCCCTCTCGCAGTGGCCGGAGCAAGTATGGTGGGTCTGACACACCGGTGTCAATGTGTTCTTTTTTCCATTTCCAGGAGTGTAGCCCGCATCTCGTGGTCGTGTGGTAGCATTCTCGCTTCCCACGCCCGGGTTCCCGGGTTCGATTCCCGGCGGGGTCAGGGATTTTCTCTGCCTCGTAATGGCTGGGTGTTGTGTGCTGTCCTTAGGTTAGTTAGGTTTAAGTAGTTCTAAGTTCTAGGGGACTGATGACCATAGATGTTAAGTCCCATAGTGCTCAGAGCCATTTGAACCATTTGAACCGGGAGTGTATTTAGAAAAATGAAAGCTTATACAGGCACAGCTGAAGGCAGACAGACATTCATACAGAAGCTAGTGCTCATTTCTTATCGACACCTTTGTGTGGCGCTCTTCCGGCGGATCCAAGTCTACTATAGAAATTTACTTAAAGAAAAATCTGCCAAAGTTTTGCATTCCTTGCTGCGACAAGGCAAAGCAATCTTCCAGATTTGAAAAGCGAGACCAAAAGCTAACAGCTCTCCCCTCGCCAAATAACAGCACGACACGCGGTCAGTCTAACTCACCCTTCTTCGACTGGAGCACAGCCGTGGACGCTTGCCGTACTGGCGGCAGACTGCCACCGTTTTTCTTCTCCAGCCTCTTCCACGCTCCGCGTGGCCCGGAAAACCCAAAGATGCTATTTCCGCCACCAATCTAACGCAGGTGGATTTCTCACAAGTAACGCAAACCTCTTTGCCTGCTTGACCACTACGAGAGTTGTCTATTCTGTACCACTGCTGCTGAATCTGTATGACTACCGCAGACTTTATGCAGTAGACTATGCCACCGTCTAGCAACGTGACACAAACCACATTTATTCAATCACACCACTATGAGAGTTATGAGAAAAGAGAAACAAGGAAAAGAAAGAGAAATGCTAGTGAAAATGGGCTACCGGACTAATGCAAGGTGGCTACAGGACCGTTTCAATACATATATAAAATATGCACCTGAAAGTATTTCGATTTTTCAGTGCAGATGCACGATAATATCCGACCTCTCGCGGGAATATAGTAGGGTAGGTAGCGACGAGGAGTGGTGGACAGAGGACACTACAGTGTAGTGTGCGGCATATGGAGGTTTGGGTCGGATGGCAGAGGTGCTCGGATAGCCGAAGCGGTTAAGGTGACCGCTCGTGTAAAGCGCGAAATCTAGGTTCGAATCCCAGTCTAGCACAAATTTTCGTTTGTCGCCATTGAGCTGTTTCAGTGCCACAATGTAGCAAAAGTGGGAAATTTCTTTATAAACGTAATGGATTTGTTTGGACCAACACCATTATACAGACGTACAGTGTGACGACGTCTGGGGAGCTGTTGACAAGACCCAGTGAGTAGCGCTTTGAAAGTGGTGTGCTACGCTCTTCTCAATAGCTCGAAAATTCTATCCCAAGATGTTGCAGTCGTTTATGTCTCCCATAAATTACGCTTGCTCCCGTAATGTTCCTAAAAGATACATTCAAATAGGAAAGTGGAGAGGTGTTGAGCTGGTGTGGAGGAGAGCACAGAAATAACTGAAGACTGATGGCACAATAGATGTACTACTTTGCAAGAATTTCCTTCCAGTCACTCTTCCTGATTCCCTCAAGATCACCTAAGAACCAAAATTTAACTACAGGCATCTAGACCCCCACACTCCCTGACAGCTATTCTATCGACATTCGCGACATCACCACTCTCCCAGCGTCGTAATGTAATGTTAACATCCAACTCTTGTATCACCATGGAAAGTAAAAGATTATTTTCGTTATTGTTCCATTAATGGTGGCATCAACAGCCCATTCTCACTTTCTTGTTTTGTTTTAAATGTAATTAAAGAGGAAAATATAAAAGAGGTTGTGTCACTGGAAAGAATTTCATAAAATTCTGTCTCTGGACAGAAACGCCACCAAATTCCACATAAGGAGAGATTATTTTATCTTTATTTTCGTTCTTTGATCAGTTACCGCAGTTTCAGTAGAAAGAGCTTTCAACATCTAAAATTTCTAGTTACAGTATTGAAAGTTCACAATACTCTTGTTAAAGATAGTATTACACCAAAAATTCCAGTCGATAGCCCCTACAACATTTACTACCGGTCTGCTTGTGTTTTGTAGGATTTTAGCCAGATACTGTTCATTTAACAATGAAATTCGGCAACAGTCGTTCAATTGAGATGTTATTTTGTTTTGACTACCAGTTCCGGCATCCCATTATGCCATTTTCGTACCCCACATGCATATTTCAGAAATAAACAATACTGAGCTGCAATCAAGTCTTCGAAGGAAGCACTTGGGATCCACTTTAGAATTCAAGGCATCCGGGAATATGTAGCCCTAGTACGCCAATATGGTTTATGTTTGAAAGATGAATGTGGGGCCTGAAGATGGCATAATGGAATGTAGATCTGGCAATCAAAATAAAATAAAATTAAATCTCAATCGCACGGCTGTTGGATAATACTTGACCAGTCGCTGTCTCATGTCGACAATGGATCAGGAGAGGTACTGTACATTCCAGTGCTGTAACAGCGTCGTATCTCATTGTATATTTCATCGTTTCCTTTTATCAATCCAAGTCAAGGGGGCTAATATCTTCCATATTTCAAGTATATGCGGCAATTTGTAAAGACAGTGACGCGTGTAAATTATTTCTGTCAATTGTGGATCGTTCTTCTCTAGTACAAGAATATTTGCAATTCTGAAGCAAAGAATATCAGGTAAGGATAGAAGAAAGATGGACGTGCTGTCGATTAATTTTCGTGAAGCTACAGACTGCAAATATGAATTTAGATAAAAGAAGTTGTATTAAGAGGTATGTAATTCCTTTATCCTTGATCTGATACAAAACACAAGGAGGTTAGCAATTTTTGTGTGTCTCTGTAACTGCTCTCTGCATCTAGCAATCTTCACAGTTGCTGATAAAGTCGTTGGCAAGACTGACTCAACAAAGAAGGGAAAATTAAATGAAACTTCATGGATTGAGACGCTATTTGATGTTACTTCAATGATTGAAAAACGAGTCTAATTTACAAAAAATTTCGGAGTAAGAATCCACTTATCATTCTTACGTTTCACCTCGTCTGGCCTGCATACATGCACTAATTCGGTTGGCAACGATATCATCAATCCGTTGTATCCTCACCTGAGGCAAGGTGGCCAACAACAGTTGTAAATGGGCCTTGAAATGTTCGATAATGCCAGTAGCATGGGGTTACAGTCCGAGCAGGTCCCACACATGCCCAATCGGGGACAGATCTCAGGAACTTGCTGGCCAAGGGAGTATTGCAACATCACACGACAGTTCAGACACTTGTCACATGTGTGCGGGCATTGTCCTAATGAAAAATCGCACCACGCTCTTGTCGCTTGAGAGGTAACACTGGAGGACACGGCATATCTGTCCCTTACCTTTGTGCCGTCAAGCTTTCCTCGTTTACCACCTGCCATGATCTGATGTTATATCCTACGGCTCCTCACACCATGACCGCAGAAGCAGCATCGTTGTCTCTCTCCAAAACATTGGGGGAATGATGGGACCTCTCCTCGGGTCTCCGTCATACTTCACAATAATGGTCACCTAGAATAGTAAAAAAGCACAATTCATCGCTAAACACAACACAACGCGACACCATTCATCGGACGTCCATGATTCCCGGTCATAGTACTCCAAACGCAGCTATTTCTGTTACGGTGTAAACGGCAGGCCACACATGGGGTGGTAATTCCCAGCCCTGCTGCTAGCTAAATGGTTCAAATGGCTCTGAGCACTATGGGACTGAACTTCTGAGGTCATCAGTCCCCTAGAACTTAGAACTACTTAAACCTAACTAACATAAGGACATCACACACATCCATGCCCGAGGCAGGATTCGAACCTACGACCGAAGCGGTCACGCGGTTCCAGACTGAAGCGCATAGAACCGCTCGGCCACTACGGGAGGCTGCTAGCTAGTCTCCGACCAGTGGAATGGGATAAGACACAACAGTACAGGGAGTCCATTACTTGTTGTAGGATGGCAGATACACATATGAAGGGATTACGATGTGCTTGGTGCACAATGCGGCTAGTCTCCCTTGTGGCTGCCAAACATGTTCGATTGACAACAAATATGCATGTCCGCAGGATCCCATTCAGTCCAACATAAGGCCACTATCAATCCAAATGATCACTTGTCTGGATACTGTGCGATTCTATACGCTCGCCAAATAAAGACTCACCATGAGGCCACTTTCATAATCTGTCACGTGCTGATAATGCTGTCCCAATCCAGCACGTGGTATCTCCGTGTACATTACAGTCATCACTCAACTTCTGTTCACGCCCCTTATATGTCCTACCTGGCCTAGTAACAACACTAATGCACGACAGTGGCCGTTCTATCTGTCACAGAGAAATACAACATTAATCATTCATATAACAACAGATGGTGTGTAGATATACACTACCGGCCATTAAAATTGTTATACCAAGAAGAAATGCAGATGATAAACGGGTATTGATTGGACAAATATATTATACTAGAACGGACATGTGATTACATTTTCACGGAATTTGGGTGCATAGATCCTTAGCAGTCAGTACCCAGAACAACCACCTCTGGCCGTAATAACGACGCTCCGGTCGCAGGTTCGAATCCTGCCTCGGGCATGGATGTGTGTGATTTCCTTAGGTTAGTTAGGTTTAATTATTTCTAAGTTCTAGGTGACTGATGACCTCAGAAGTTAAGTCGCATAGTGCTCAGAGCCATTTGACCCATTTTTGTAATAACGGCCTTGATACGCCTGGGAATTGAGTCAAACAGAGCTTGGATGGCGTGTACAGGTACAGCTGCCCATGCAGCTTCAACACGATACCACAGCTCATCAAGAGTAGTGACTGGCGCATTGTGACGAGCCAGTTGCTCGGCCACCATTCACCAGATGTTTTCAATTGGTGAGAGATCTGGGGAATGTGCTGGCCAGCGCAGCAGTCGAACGTTTTCTGTATCCAGAAAGACCCGTACAGGACCTGCAACATGCGGTCGTGCATTATCCTGCTGAAATGTAGGGTTTCGCAGGGATCGAATGAAGGGTAGAGCCACGGGTCGTAACACATCTGAACTGTAATGTCCACTGTTCAAAGTGCCGTCAGTGCGAACAAGAGGTGACCGAGACGTGTAACCAATGGCACCCCATACCACCACGCCAGGTGATATGCCAGTACGCCCATGACGAATACACGCTTCCAATGTGCGTTCACCGCGATGTCGCCAAACACGGATGCGACCATCATGATGCTGTAAACAGACCCTGAATTCATCCGGAAAAAATGACGTTTTGCCATTCGTGCACCCAGCTTCGTCGTTGAGTACACAATCGCAAGCGCTCCTGGCTGTGATGCAGCGTCAAGGGTAACCGCAGCCATGGTCTCCGAGCTGATAGTCCATGCTGCTGCAAACGTCGTCGAACTGTTCGTGCAGGTGGTTGTTGTCTTACAAACGTCCCCATTTGTTGACTCAGGGATCGAGACGTGGCTGCACGATCCGTTACAGCGAGGCGGATAAGATGTCTGTCATCTCGACTGCTAGTGATACGAGACCGTTGGGATCCAGCACGGCGTTCCGTATTACCCTCCTGAACACACCGATTCTATATTCTGCTAACAGTCATTGGATCTCGACCAACGCGAGCAGCAATTTCGCGATACGATAAACCGCAATCGCGATAGGCTACAATCCGACCTTTATCAAAGTCGGAAACGTGATGGTACACATTTCTCCTCCTTACACGAGGCATCACAACAACGCTTCACCAGCAACGCCGGTCAACTGCTGTTTGTGTATGAGAAATCAGTTGGAACCTTTCCTCATGTCAGCACGTTGTAGGTGTCACCACCAGTGCCAACCTTGTGTGAATGCTCTGAAAAGCTAATCATTTGCATATCACAGCATCTTCTTCCTTTCGGTTAAATTCCGCGTCTGTAGCACTTCATCTTCGTGGTGTAGCAATTTTAATGGTCAGTGGTGTACGAAGTACACGGACATCCGATTATGCCTGCTGCGCGCTTTACTTTCTCTGTCAGGCAGTGTACATTGCACCATTGTGCAAACGTGTGGTAGGAACACGCATCCGTATTCGAGAATGTGCTGTGCAATAGTGAGTGGAGCGAGACTGAGGAGGACACCGAAGAGCGGCAAGAGGAGAGAAGGGGAGTAGGTGAATAATGTGAGGCAAGTAGCTGCCACTTCTCAGCTTACAACACAGTTAATTCCACGTTTAATGGTAATGTTTTCTTACAATGCAGCGTCGAAAGCCGTGTTACTTTATAGTTCTCCTTCAGCGTACCAGAAGGAAAATAATTTTCGTGTGGAAGGTGATCGTAGACCTTGTTCATCTGTGAAGGTAGTGTTTTAAGCGCGCTGTGTGTTTGGGAGTATATTTATTTCCCAAGAACTCTATCGTCAAATCTAAACATGCACTTTAATAAGACTTATGCAAAATTCCGATTTCTGGGAGTCACAGGACGTGTACGAAAATGTGTATTCATGTGTACCGTGTGCAGTGCGATCAGGCGAATAGGGTGAGGGACATGAAATCATCACTACTGTTCCTTGTTACGTTTCGAATGAACACGGTATTAGAGATAAATCTCTTACAGATTGTAAGATTACTCCCCTCCTCGGAGATCATATACAGAATAAAGAGCACAACGTACTGAACTTCAAATGACTATTAGGTAGCAAAGGGTCACGCAAGATAGCCAATATGGCTCTCATTATGAATCATTTCCTGAAGCGGACGAATTCCCACCGGCGTTCCAGAAGATTCAGTTCTGCGACGATTACAGATCTTCCTACATATCAATGCTCTTCCGTCGTACACTAATAAGGCAGAAAGCAGCAATAAACCAAGTAATTCAAAGTATTATTTACTGGTTCTCGGCAAATGGTTTATTACTTAGAAAAAACACAGTTCATTCAATTTTGTTCAAAGCCAGGCACGTATTCATCAACAAAAATACAACACTGATTGTTCGCAACTCTTGGGGGTCCGTATTGATTACTTGAAGTTAGACTCACATATTACAGACGTTTTCACATAATTGAGTTCAGCAATATTTGGTTTACGTATAACTGCTGATTTTGATTATAAAAGGATCAGAAAATTAGTTTCCTTTGTATACTTCCATTCTTTGATGTCATATTGAAAAGTATTCTGGGGCAATTACACACATAGATACAAAGTATTTATTGCCCAGAAACGTGCTGTAAAGGTGATACCTGTTGTACATCATCGAAATAGCTGTAGCTAAATTCTTAAATTAAAAATAGGAATTCAACAACAACCTCAGAATCTATTTACTCTCTCGTGAAGTTTATTTGCAAAAGTAGGTGTAGTCTGAAAATAATAGTAGCATTCTCAAATATAGCTCAAGGTACAGTATGACCCCTGACTGACCATAACTTAATCCTTCTCTTGCACAGAAAATGGAAGCCATAAAGATATTTGAAAACCTTTTCTCCGAAATAAAAGTGCTGCCAGTAAATAAAAGTTTTAGAAACAAACTGAAATGATTTCCGTTCGACAACTCCTTTCCTTTTGTAGATGAATTCCTGAGGAGCTCTTGTATATGCAGGTGGTTTCCGTTATTTTATGAAATGGTCTACATTAAGACTAAAACAAAAAACGCCACCATGTATCACGGTTTCACAGAATAAATGTATCTTATTTGCGAATCTACTGACACGTTCCGCTTTATGATAAGTTGTCGCGAATATGACCACAGAACAAAAAAAAGAGCTAAGCTGCGCTAGTTCCAATATCTACTTTTGTCCTTCCAGACGTATTCAGATACACTATCTGAGCAAAAGAATATGGACAACTATTAGTGGACATTAATATCGACTGTGTCCTTCTTTCGCGTTTATAACGGACTGAACTCCGCTGGAGACACTTTCAGTGGCATGTCTGAATGTCTGAGGAAGAGTGAAACCTCATTCTTCCTCACGAGCCAAAATCAGAGGAGGTAGTGATGTTGGATTCTGGGACGTGAAGCGAATTCGATGTTCTAACTCGCCCCAAATGTATTCCATTACGTTTAGGGTGAGACTCTGGACAGCCAGTCCGTTTCAGGAATGTTATTGTCCACAGACCATTGCCTGATACACGCTGCTTTGAAAGGATGCATTGTTGCACTGATACAGTCATTGTCTTCGAAATTTTCATCTGATCTACGTAGTACACAATGTTGTGTAACATCTTCATATCGTTCCGCATTTAGCGTTTTCTTAAGCGAAATAAGGGGGCCACACCCTAATCACGAAAAAGATCCCTCTACCATAACACCAACTCCTCCATACTTCACAGTCGGCAGTACAGATGACGGCAGGTAACGTTCTCCACGCATTCGCCAAGCCCTGGTAGCCACAGAGTATAGTGTGATTCATGACTCTAAACCAATCGTTTCCAGTTACCCATTGTGCAGAGGCGTCCCTCTCTACACCAACGCAAGAGTCACTAAGCATGCTGCTTATGAGGAGCTGCCCGACCATTCTACACCACCTATGCACAGTCGGGGTGGTGGCTGGACTGCTGGTAGCCTTTTGGAATTCGTGAGCTATTGTTTCCACCGATTTCATGCGATTTCTTACAACCACTCTCAGCAATGTTGAACAGTACATTTCCTTCAGTCATGAGGTCTGTCGTGTTTCGGTTTAGCTGTGGTTGTTCTTCGCGTTTCCACTTCACTGCCCTATCACCAACAGTGGACTTAGTCAGCTTTTGAGGGGTTGAAGTGTCCCTGATGGATTTCTTATTTGGGTGACATCCGTTGACTAGTCCACGTTCGAAATCAGTGAACCCTCCTGACTGACCCATTCCGCGGTTACTGATTCTATACTGATTACACGATACTCCCCACCTCCTTTTATACCGACGGGACTGAATACCTTTCATCAGAGAGCGTACATCCGAAGCCATACGTGCATAGCATTATTATTTCTCTTCCCACCCACAGATTCCTTGAACCTTTCAACATTTTGGAAGTCGGAACTTCCTAACGGTTTAACTCTCTGAAATGGACTGGAAGTCGGACCGAGAACCTCGACTTTCAGTACCAAATTAACCACATGGGCACACATATATGAAACTTAAAGCTTCAATCAGCCAATATATATCTCTCAACCTTCCAGCTCCACACACACTCTCACCCACACAACTGACGAGGTGCTGTAGTATTTAGCACGCCTAAAATAAAGTTTGAGGCACTGTAGTACTTAATGTGCTGATGAAACGTTAGATACGAGCGGAGCTCTTGTCTCCTTGTCGTCATTATGATTCAAAGTTTCCTGCTTTCCTTAACTCCTTTGAGAAACCATAAATAACTGTAATAAAAAATATAGCCAATTTCCTTCCTTATCCGCTATGGTAGGACACTGGATTCACATAAGGAAGAATGGTGTTTGAATTTCCGAAGCAGCCACCCTAATTTAGATCTAACATGGTTTCTCAAAATACCTTAAAACAAATACTTGAATAATTCCTTTGCAAAGGACAAAGCATATTTCTGTTACTAGTAGTACTATTCTAGCCAACGGCCTTGCCACAGTGGTAACACCGATTCCCATCAGATAACTGAAGTTAAGTGCTGTCGGGCTTGACTAGCTCTTTGATGGGTAACCGTTCGGGTCTGCCGAGCGCTGTTGGCAAGGGGTGCACCCAGCCCTTGTGAGGCCAATTGAGAAGCTGCTTGATTGAGAAGAAGCGGCACCGGTCACGAAAACTGACAGCAGCCGGGAGAGCGGTGTACTGACCACATGCACCTCCATATCCGCATCCAGTGATGTCCAAGGACTGAGGGTGACATGGCGCACGGTCGGTACCATTAGGCCTTCAAAGCCTGTTCGGATGGTGTTTGTTTTAGAAGTACTATCCTAGTCCTAACCAGATCCAATGATCATCTCATAACCACGACTTGTGTGTATATAAGAGCCGAGGCTTTATTCTACCACTTTTAGGTACTGAATTGTAGAAGAAATTTCTACTCAGTGAAAGAATCGCACACTAATTGTGCTATGATGACAACGAACGAGTCGTCGCCAATGTTGATTGCTGGCCAATGCTAAATATAAACATATAAATCACAGCAGGTTTGTCAGTAACGTCGATAAGGTGCTGGCTGCATGGTCTGCGTCTACAACAACTAAAATAATTAGAAGTCATTGGTAAAAAATTATACGTATTGCACTTAACTGGTTGTATAGGAGTCTTCTTGGCTGCATACATATAATTATAAACAGATAGCTATTGAGGCCTCGCTTAGGCCATACGTTACTAAGTGCCTTGTTAGAGGTTGCTTCCTATCAGCTGAAGGGTATGCTACTTTCCTACTTGTCGCGAGCAGGAGTGGACGAGTGCTCGCTAGAAACTTGATACAAGCCGCGGAGCGGCGCTGGTCGCGACTCGAGGGTCCAACGATACTAATACGGACCGCGGCCGATAACTGCAACTCCTAACAAGTGGGTATCGAACATTGATACCACAAATTGTGATGTACAGCTCACCAGAGGCACAATGACGTCATAAGCCATTTCAGCAAAAGAAATTGCGCCAGGTAAACAGAGGAGTTGAATTTTTAGATATGATGTGACTGACTAGACAACGCACGAAGTGTCTGTGTGACAATTATTAGTTCAACAGTCAATGCAGCCACATTGACTTTTCAAACTATGTCAATCGTAGTGTCTGTTCTTCTTGTGATGGGTGAACAGACATGTGAATGTTTACAGGTGCAGTGAAACTCATCAAGATTGAACTCGTGTTTCGTCCGTAACTCCAAATTAGAACATGACCTACAATGATTAAAGTTACTGAATCGGAAGATTGCCCCTGCGGACAACGCGACGATAAGCCGTTATTTAATATCCACAGAGCTAACGTAGAGACCGGGTTCTGCAGAGAATCTGTACGCCAACACAACAGAACGTAAAACTCATTCTGATACAAACAGACGTAAATTTAATATTTATGTTGGAGTTAAAACGACAGCAACAGTGCTTCCAGTAATGACTAGGCGAAGAACAGTATAATGAACTGCCTTAGAACGTCAGTAATGTTAGCAAGGACCTTCGCAACCAAAACCAATGTCATACATCTTTTACAACAACTGACACTTTTATGTAAGAGAAAGTAACGCTTCGAAGATCACCATCCCACGGGCTGGCCGCTGTATCACATCGAAATTTCTTCAGTCCTGTTACAAAGACATTTACTATTTGCTACTGTAATAATCTTTGCTATTCAGATAATTCGCCAATTATTGGAAACAGTAACGTTAATACTAGCTTTCCTTCGACTCTGGTGTACTGGACTATGTCCTAACAGATTTCGCCTCAGTGGCTGGATTTCGTTCAAGGCCACGAGCTGCAGCTCCTTATCCGCATACAATGCAGTTCTTACGGAGGAGTTTTCTCCACTCGAATAAGAAATGGGACCAGCCCAATAAAAAGAGAACCCTTTCTGCTGTCGTCTCATCTATTGTATTCGAAGAGCCCGCGTTAAGCGAGGACAAACTTTCGTTACTGTCTTCCACAAAGGGAAAAACGTAAGACCTTTAAGTTACTGCGTACTGGCGACAGTTCGGAAAACGCAAGCTATACGATCGTTACTTGGTAGAAGTGCCCTTCCTCTCGATGGTATTAATCTGCAGATGTTTTCAATATCTCACGGATGTATCACTCTTTGATAGTCTTTCTCGACGCAGAATGGCGTGGAATAGTTCTGAACAAATCCCTAAACACAAATGGGAAGCATTACACTATAAAGTTCCAGTCCGATATTTATCAAATTTTTAGGAGATATTCATTACACAAAGGAGTCAAATGATTAAAATTTCATTCCATTCGTAATTGGTATCCATCATCAATATCAGTATGGGATGTGAGCCCGATGAGTACGAATACACTCTTGTACTGGCTGTGAAATAGAATGGCCTCTAAATGGCATCTTTAGCAATGTCTTGTCATGCCTGAAACACATGTTCTGTCATTTGGTAATGTTGCCCGTACGAAAGTACACATCTTCCCATCGAATCCGAGACATGCTCTACAGATGGCAAATCGGTTGACTGGGCAGGCCAGTCATGGATCTGTACATTCTACACTTCATTCGTGGTTTCAGCTATCGTGTAGGACCTAGTACTTTCCTGTTGGAGAATGCCACACTGCGAACATTCATTCTCCCTCCAAAAATCACAAAAGCAGTCCCGGTTTCATATCCAATAGCTACTCACAGAATGGTTCCAGGAGTTTGAGAAGTATATAGAATCGCTCTCTCCTGTAACGTTTCACGAGGTCATCTACGGACACGTTGTTGTAGATCTGTCCACCGCAAACACAAACAACGCTCATTTCTTATCTCTGCAATTAAACGGACGAAAAAAAACATCACTAAGGAAGGGTTGCGCGACATAAACGAAAATTTTAAGATGCGTTTCCTCGTCTGAAACATGTCTGTTCAAATCCCGCGCCGGTTGCATAAAAGTGGGGCTAGCGCCACCATTATGAGGACGCAAATCTGGTTTGCTTTAAATATACGCTGTAACCGCCGTGAACGTTAGTTACTTTCGAAACTGAACTTGCTGAGTTGATGATACTGAAGAATGGATTTAAGGCGACAAAGATGTCGTTATCAACACCTCACAGAGTTTGAACAAGGCTGTGTAATAGGGCTACGAGAAGCTGGATAGTCCTTCTGCTATACTGAAGAAAGACTTGGCCAGTGTACATGACTGCTGGCGACGGTGGCCACGGGAATGCACTCGCGAAAGATCAGGTTCCGGACGGCCACGTGGCATTACCGAGAGGGAAGACCACCGTGTTAGGCGTGAGGCCCTGGCGCATCGTACTGCATCTGCAGCAGCAATTTGAGCAGCAGTTGGCACCACAGTTCTTCGGAAAACACCGTAGCCATAGAAGGTGTGGTTTTGACTTTTTTTCCCCCTTGGGCAAATTTGCGTGATGCCACTCCATTGATTGCCTCTTCGTCTCTGATGAAAAATGATGGAGCCATGTTTTATCACCTGTCACAATTCTTCCAAGAAATTCATCTCCACCATTCTCGTACTGTTCCAAAAGTTCGCTGCATACCGTTTTTCTTGTTTCTTTGTGAGCAACTGTCAACATCCTGGGAACCCAACTGGCACAAACCTTTTCTAACGCCAACACTTTCTGTATTCTGCAAACACTTCTTTCCCCTATCCCAACGTAGCGTGACAATTCGTTAACTGTGATGCGTCTGTCAGCAGTCACCAATTCGTTAATTCTGTACATTGTCTGGAGTGTGTGCAGTACGAGGCATGCCGCTGCGAGGACAGTCCTCAATACTGCCGTGTCTGCTTTCATCACGTAACCTGCTTGCCCACCGACTAACTGTACTGCGATCGACAGCAGCATCTCCATACACCTTTTTCAACCTCTTGTGGATGTTTCCCACCGTCTCGTTTTCACAGCACAGGAATTCTATGACAGCACGTTGCTTCTGACGAATGTCAAGTGTAGCAGCCAACTTGAAGACATGCTGTGACGGCGCCACTGGCGGGAACAGTTGAACTAAGTTTAAAAACAAGCGGGAAGGGTGTATCTACACACAGAAAAACTTTCATACATGCAGAATGAAAACTGTATTTTTTACAAAAATAGTGTGCATTTCTTTTGGAGTGACCCTCGTACGATACAGAAACAGCTGAAATATTATGCAGCCAGACCAAACAAAACTCAAATGATATTCATACGTCTCAGACGACTTCCTTCCCTTAGGTTAACTGACGGCTGTGGCAAGAGGAATACCGCACTTTCACAAAGCTAAAATAAAAATAAATTTGCCAAATAATTAAAAATAGCTGAACCTGTACGAACAAAAAAGAGAGGCTATGCTAGTGTGTTTATGAGCTATATACACTTCCGCTCGTTGCATCTTCTTGTTGAATACATATGTCATATTACTTGCAGTATTATCAAGCAAGAAGGAGCTAGAGCTAGAACCTTTTGTAGATTACAAGTACAATGGAACAACATGCGAACTGGAAATCCTCGATTTAAATAATAATGTATATGTTTTAGGCCATTGCAGATGCCTCAATAAATTAAGGCCAAACCCGTCTTCCAAAACGAAATATGCGTTTATTCAGATTCATATAGATAGACAACCTAAATCCGATTACTCTACTGGCAACTGAGGCAGACAGACACCAAAATTAATTAACACACTGGTATTTGTTACTAAAATGTCCTTTTATTGTACAAAATCATTTTTAATCGATCATTCACCTGTAGAAATGACGGATGTATCCAGAATTAATGATTTCACGTTAGATTTAAAATTGACTTCGCTACCTGTTTTTGTTATTGGACAAATGATTCGAGATTTTTGTGACTGCATATCGAACTGGTTATTGAGCAACTGCCAGCATTAATAGTGGCAAAGGCTTCATTTTCTTCCAATGCTTTACCTGTAGACATCACTGTTTTCATTAGCACGTAGGATGTGTAGGTCAAGGAGATGACTTTGAGTGAACACTAAATTCTGCCTGCTCGCTTTTGTGCAAGCAGTATTTCCTTCCTAAATGATAAACTACCCAAGAAAATTATACCATAAGACATTAATTACTGCACAGAGTTCGATGTTCCTAAGACTGTTGATTCTGAATACGTGTGATACGCCTATGTTTTTCTACTGCAATGCGTGCGGGACCAAATTTAAATTTCGAAACACACACTACCATTGGCAGTATCACTTTACAACTCCACCACTCTTTATAGAACATGTCTTTCGAGTTTATGATAACGAGCGAGATGACACAGTGGATAGAGCACTGGACTCCCATTATGAAGAATTGGAGTCCAGATTCTAGTTCGGACATGCAGCGTTTGGCTCCGTAGCTTCCCTAACGCGATTTACGAGAATGCCTGAACGGCTCCTTCTCTAACCTCGACCACTCTGAGCTCCTTCTCTAGTCATCGCCGGCCGCTGTGGCCGAGCGTTTCTAGATGCTTCAGTCTGGAACCACGCTGTTGCTACGGTCGCAGGTTTGAATCCTGCCTCGGGCATGGATGTGTGTGATGTCCTTAGGCTAGTTAGGTTTAATTAGCTCTAAGTCTAGGGACTGATGACCTCAGATGTTAAGTCCCATAGTGCTTAGAGCCATTTGAACTCTAGTCATCTCAACTTTGATATAAGATCAAAACGTTACATGCTTTTATCGCTATATCGACGTACCGCAATTAATTACCAACGTAACAGTGTTCATTATTCAACAGATTCCACCTCTCGTAAAAAAAAGTAATGGTGATTTTATCCTCACCATTGTTGTTGACTGTTGCATCTCGGCAAGCAGACGCAATGTATTTTATGAAGTGAGAGACAACAAACTTCATCAGGCTGCCTTTTATTCATGTTGATTATTCATACAACATACACGATCAGTTTCAGAATACACATCTCACCATCACTTGATCTGGGACATCAGCCACATATATATCGATTCAATGAAACACGCCTATGCATGGACAGCCATAACCTCCCATACTACATAGGTAATTTAACGTGAACTTGTGCAAAAAGTTTTTGGTTTACATCGCATACGAATCCCAAACTAACCGTGGGGTGGTTTGAGTTTCGTAAGTGTTGTGACTAGGAAAAGAAACAGAATGATAGGACACGTTTTAACACATCAGGGAATAATAACTTAAATGGTAGTGGAAGGTAAAAAATTTAGGGGGAGACAGAGATTGAAACATAATCAACAAATGCTTGAGGATGTTTGGTGAAAGTGCTACGCTGAGAAGAAGACGTTGGAAGAGCAGAGTGATGACCCAAAAAAAGGATCTTAAAATAGAAAAAATTCTTGCATAATATGTTCGGAATCGCTGTAGATGTAATTTGTTTCTCAAATATAACTGATGATGTTGGAAACCGTTCATTAAAAGTCGTCTTTCAAATCATATATTTTTACGTGAGTCGTAAATCGGTAAAGTAATGGAAAGACATTCTGTTTGTCGTTTCTCGGCTGTTAAACATGCTACCGTCCTTTTTTGGCAAAGGTGCTCGACCCTTTTGGAGGAATAATGGACTGACCAATCACGTGTCAGCACCTCAGAGATCAGAGGCACCACTTCCGTGGAAACTGTTAGACAAAGACACTCTTTTTCCTGCTTTTCGTCGTGGAGGTTTCTGTAGGCCCAGATCATCCGTTACACTCCGTAACTGAACCTTAACTTGGTTGGTCGGCAGAAAATGCACTTATACGTCTATTTGAGAAGAATTCTGCTGGTTTTGGCTGATATTGGTACTGCATATGGCAAAAGGAAACCTCCTCTGCTTCTTCTTGTACTTCTACTGACCCTTCTGGAGGAGAAGCAGGGCACAGTGCCTTCTGAATACCTCCAGAAGAATATCCGGTTTTGTAGAACACAGTCTGCAGGTGCTCTATCTCCGTTGTAAGTTGGCTGGATCTGAAAGAGTTCGTGCCCGATTAACCAGAGTTTTGAGTACTCCGTTCTTCTGCGCCGGATGGCGGCAGCTACTGGCTTGCAGGACAAGATCGGTGTGAGTTGGTTTTCATTAAGCACCATGACCAAAAGCTCCTTCGACATTCATCTGGATAAGTAAATCTAAGAATGGGAGTTCTTCATTCTTCTCCATTTCCAATGTGAATTTTATGATAGGGTGGTGTGAGTTCAGATGTTCCAGGAAAACAAGGTGCTTTTCCCTATGGTGGGGTCAAATAACAAAGATATCATCCACATGTCTGAAGAAACATTTCGGTTGATCCGATGCCAATGGTCATAATCACACTAATAGATAGTATCAGAATTCTAGATAGTGTGATCGGAGAGTAGCATTTGTTTAGATGTTTCTTCTGACTCCCTTATTCTCTGCTTTGTGTAACTAAAGCGTTTCCTGCTCCTGAATACGTCAATTAAATCGTGGTCAGGTAGCGTTAATGTCCATTCTTGGGTCAAAATCTTGTATAAAGAAATGTGCATATTGTCACTGAAGTCACATCTTTTGTGCTCTAAGTTCAAAACACGGAAGTAGGAGTCGGCCGCTATGGCCGAGCGGTTCTAGGGACTTCAGTCCGGAACCGCGCTGCTGCTACGGTCGAAGGTTCGAATCCTGTCCCGGACATGGCTGTGTGTAGTGTCCTTAAGTTAATTACGTTTACGTCGTTCTAAGTTCTAGGGGACTGATGACCTCAGATGTTAAGTCCCATAGTTCTTAGATCCATTTGAACAGAAGTAGGATACTTTCATCGTGTTTTCCGAAATCGTTAATGTGTGTTGATTGAGTAATTAACATCGATACAGTGCAGCATTCGTAATCTTCCAAATAATAAAAAAGGACAATTGTGGTTGCCAACTCATTTTATGCTCCTGAAGACAAGGCTCTAAATATTTTAATTGTCGAATATATCGTTTGTGATAGCAGTAATACATGTAACTTGCACGGGATCAGTTTCTTTTTCAGAAGTATGAAACAAGCGCGCGGAGAAGAAAATAAAATTAAGGCATTAGAAATGAGTAGCAAGTAAGATTTCTGGAAATAAGGCCAAGTTCTGAGAAAGCACCTGGCAGTGTGAAACTGTAGTTAAAGACTTGGCCGCGGGGCGCGCCGTCAGTCACGAGAAGCGCGGCCTTAATATCCCGGTCCCATCGACGGGATGACTCGCTGGAAAATGAGCAGATCGGAGATAATGCGGATTATTTCGGGGAAGTATGAGGCGTCGATTCTAATGTACCGTCCATAAATAATAAACCTGTTAATTAGTGCACTGGAACGACTTTGGTTTATTGCTAATTAAAGGGAGTCACTTTACCTTACATTGCCATTAGCCGTCGGATCTTCATTTCACAAAGGCCGCATGAAGATGTTCGGAAAGACAAGAATCAATGGTTGAGCACCTGTGGGGTGAAACCTGAAGTCAGTCGACGTTCTTTCACTCAAAAGCAAATTAATAAGATGAGAGAGAAAAATTATTCTCGATTTCACTTTTGCGCTCAATTTAGGTCGCTTAGTCTATCTCACGTTGGAAGCTACGTTAAGACACACTAATGGGACCACCCAAACTTTTATATCCTGGTTTAAGGAATTCACGACCTATAAAATTCTGCTGTTCTCTTGGAAGACTACTTGTCCAAAATTGCATCGTTGAAGGTTGTTGCCCCATATCGATGCCGATTTGTATGGATTTGGCACAAAACCGGCGATGAAACGCTTGACTTCGTTAAACGTTCTTTCATCAGTAATAGAATCATGGAGAAAAAGGTTAGTATTACAATCTACATTCAAAGGTCATAATCATCATCATCATCATCATCATCATCATCATCATCGTCAGCTATTTGACTAAACCCTCTGCTCCCATACGCATCCATGTTGCTCATCCATCTTTTCTAAATGACACATAGTAATAGTTCATACTTATTGCTCCGTTTTTTTTTTTTTTTTCGTTCATGGCTTGCAAATGTCGAAACGTGCGAAATCCACATCTAAAGCCAGCTATCTCATTTATAAGACTAAGTGATGATGTTTTATGGGACGGGCGATAATTTTAGCAAGTATCTGGCGCGTTACGGTTAGCAGATTAATAGGTTTATAGGCTTTTATATTTTATTTGTTTTCTTTCTTATAAAACACTAACCTTATTCCAGTTTTGGAAAATAATCTTACGTGACATACAATCATTTTGCGAGTTTCCTTTCTATCACTTTTCTTTGTCAACGGTAATCATCTCATCTCATCTCTGCAGAATCGCCATCATCTCCAGGTCCTGTCCTTTCTTTAGACATCGAATACCATTATGCATCTGATCTGGCGTAGCTTCAAGAATCTAGTTATTTTTATTATTCACTTTGATTCATCTCTTTCATGCTTGGATTATTTTTCCCCATTGTCAGTTACAAAGATATCTACCGTGTTAATTGTAGAAATGTGATTACTGTCCAACGTAAGTTTCTGTTTCATTTCTTCACAATCTTATTCTTTTATTCTATCATGCTCCTCCAATAAACTTTTTCCCCAAATATTCGCCATCTCTCTGTTACCTTGTAGCTTTTGAGACATTTCATTTGTTTTAGTTCTTCATGACCACGAAGTCATTTGTTGCTTACCCATCTATATATGTTCCAGAATTCCTCCTAAGGTCTATATCAGTAAAGCCTTCATTTGTAGCAAATACGTTCCTAATATCAGTCAGACGTTCAAACCAACACCAGATGATATCAATCTGTCTATTGCGGAATAATATCTCTAGGTAGCTTTGTGTATTTTCATTTATTAGCCAGTGCGGGTTGTATACATCGCAGAGAGCTGAAACGTCGTAGTATGTTCATTAATCTGTGCGTTCGCGCAGTATGCTAACAAAAAAAAAAGTTCCACTTTCTGTCAGCAGGTTAAAATACGGAGCTGTGAACACTCATAATGCGAAACGCTTCCTCTCTTCACGTCACTTTGCTGTTTGACGTTCGGTGACGCGCGCTTATTTACTTTGTTAAGTAACTGTTGTTGTAAAGGCTTAAGAAGGTTGAAGTTCTCCGCACGAAATGCAATGGCTATGGAGAATGAAGAACGTGCAGTAGTGGTAAAGGCGTTTCAAACAGAACAACTGCAATAGCAGTGCTGCCATTGCTGGGAATACCGCTGACAGAAACAGCTGCGAAGAGGCTCATATCAATAAATGAACTAAAGAATATGATCAAGAAATCTGAAGAAATAGCTGAAATAGATGGTGCAGCAGGGAGAAGGAGGCGGCCCATTCCCATGGCAGTTGTTGATGAAGTTGCTGTAGTTATAACCGGCCGTGGAGCACATGTTTCAAATTCTGAAGCTGGTGCTCGAGCTGTGTCACGGGAATTATCTGTCCCCTGGTCAAAGGGTCAAAAGATTCTCAGGTGCATTTTACGCTGGTATCCCTGCAAGATTCCGATAGGCTACAGCGCTGCGACTTGGCCCTTTGTCTTTTAGCACGCATGGAAAAGAATGATAAGTGGAGGGAGAACAGTCTTTGGACGGATGAGGCACATTTTACTCTGCACGATGCCGTGAATGCACAGAACTGTCCCACATGGGATTCTACTCCGCCACATATCGTGTAGGAACATCCACTCCACTCGGCTTAGGTGACTGTGTGGTGTGGCTTTACAAGCGCCTTTCTTCTTGTTCCGTTTTCCTGTGAGAGGGTGACACCTCGCGGGGCTGTCAGGTATGCAGTGATAGCTGCACGTTATAAGGACTTCCTTGTGGAACATGTGACTCTAGCTTTGCAAGATATGGCGACACCGCATGTCGCTTGCTAGGTGAAAGATTTGCTTCGAGAAATCTTCGGTAACGATCGCATCATATCTACACAATTTCAAGATGTGTGGCATTCCAGATCTCCTGACTAAATCCATGTGAATTCTGCTTGTGGGGGTAACTGGAAGTCGTGCCTATCCGGGATGTATCGGGACTCTTCATCGTCTGAAGGATAGCATTCCATGACATTTCGCTCTGACTACACCCGAAATGTTGCAAGCGACTGTCGACCATACCGTGTTACGGATACAGCATGTTGCTGAGTCGGGAGACTATACTGAACTCGTGTCGTAACTTGTGAATACTTCCCAATAAAAGTGCCAGGACGACTGTTATCATGTGTTTCGTCTTTGCTCTTCTCTTCCTGCACCCGCACTGCGCTTTGACTGCTTACAGCACCATATTTTCTCCTGGTGGCAAAAAGTGGAACTATTATTTTTTTCAGCATACTCCGCCAGCGCACTCATTAACGAACAAACGTTTGATATTTCAGCATCCTGCGATGTATACAGCCCGCACTACAGCACTCAGAACACTCAGTTTAATTTTAATCACATAGTATATACACTGCCAGTACGTATTTTTTTTCTTTATTGCGTTTCAATTTTCCCCCAGAGGGGGGCGGACTGGCAGCAGCTTAATAGGCCGCTCTACAGCCGACAGAAGAGTTAAAAAACATAATGAGAAGATAACAAACAATAAAAACAGGCGATAAAATGGGGACTTTTTAAAAACTGTAAAATGGCAGAGAGTTGTGGAAGCTAAAATATAAAAACACGGGGTTGACAATGCGAATGAAGACACACAGTAAATAGGCAGGCACAATTAAAAAACACGGTGACAGTCTGGTTTCTGTTCACAAGAGTTAAATAACGCATCTAGTGACAATATGGTGTATGTTCGCAACGCTGGAAGGGGACCCATAACACTGAACACTCACTTAAAAGTGCACTATAGAGGAGACATAAAGACAGATGGGGGGGGGGGGAGGGAGTACCCTGAAAGAAGAGGGGGAAAAAGGGTGGGAGGAGAGGAAAAGCAAAAAGGAGGAGAGCCGATAGAGGGAGAGGACACACAAAAAGGGAGGAGCAGGGCGGATGCAAGAAGGAGTGGGGAAGGCAGGGGAAGGAGAAGTAAAGGGACTTGGTCGAGAGAATGGAGTCAAAGAGAGGATGGGCGAGGAAAAACTGGATGGGGGGGGGGGAGAGGGAGCCTGGAAAAAGGGCAGAGGTAGGGAGACGGAGGTGAGGATAAGAGTTGATAGGAGGGATAAATCGAGGGAGAGAGGGCATCATCTAGGAGGGGGAGCTGATGGAAGCCACTTTGGGAAAGGAAATGAACGGTGTAGAGTTGGAGAGTAGGAGGGGAGGGGGGGACAACGTTGAAGGCATGGCAACGGGCAGGGGTTGGAGAGGAGAGGAGCAACCAGGGGACGAGGGGGATCAAGTCTGCGGGAAGTGTAGAGGACTTGGATATGTTCGAGGAAAAGGAGCAGATGGGGGAAAGGAATCAGGTCGTAGAGGGTCCGCGTGGAGGACAGGAGGCATATACAGAAAGCGAGGCGGATTGCATGGCGCTCGAGGATCTGGAGGGACTTATAGAATTTGGGCGGGGCAGATATCCAGGCAGGACTTCCATTACGTATATACAGTACTTACACATGTCATAAATTTAGATCTCTCGTAGTGTTATTCTGTTTGTATGTGAAGGGTAGTCTGAGGAACCACTGTACGGATTATGATGCAGTTTCAATTAATGGATAGACTGACCCACAAGGAAGGTTTTTGTATATAATTTATTTTTTTATAGTAATGATGAGTGCATGATATATGTATTGTTGTCTGTTCTATATTTAATTGCGGTCAGGAGTGACATCTCGTGGTACTGAGGTTGTGTACAGCTGAAGTTTACATCTGCAATAGTACAGTTAAAAAGACTCATGAAATTTTTCATGAACATTTACAGAATGGAGTGATGTCCCGTGGCAGAGATGGTAACTAGGAGCATCTCAGCTAGAGACAAGGTGGTATCTGGTTGGAAAGGAAGTCAACAGCCTCTGCGACTCCAGAGAGCAGACAAGCTTAACCAGAAACTCTGCATGCTATAAATTAAAATCCCCCACCGCATTTTTCTGTAAGTGTGTGAAAGCTTATCCCAGGAACTACTGTAGGGATTTTGATACGGTTTCCAGAAATAGATAAACTGACTCATGTGGAAGTTTTCTGTATATTATACATACTATTATAAAAACAAAGTCCCTCCGTATATACTTAGTGCTAATCGCTCATTTCCAGGTAACAGCAATCCCGATCCGTAAGGAGCATGTTGTGATATTCCTGTTTTCCATCGTCCAGTCTCCTGATCTCGTCCTGGCTGCGGCTGATTGTCAAGTTTCATTAGTTTTGTGCTGCTTGAAAGTGCGGTGAGTATGTTTTGGTCGATTACTGAATTGTTTACGTAAATTATTTCGTATTCTGTGAGCGAAAGGTTGTGTACAGCTGAAGTTTACATCTGCAATAGTACAGTTAAAAAGACTCATGAAATTTTTCATGAACATTTACAGAACTCACGTACTAGTGTAAAAAATTGAGATCAAAAGTTTATAACATAATGGCAGTGCGTCTGATTCTAAGCGAAACAGTAAGCCCTGAGTTCTAACGCGGCAAGTAATTGCAAGCATTTTGCAGAAAATTACTACCAGCCCAAAAATGTCTGAAAGGCTGCTATCGCGACGAACAGGTGTTAAACGTACATTTTATCCTTACACCTTACCGCGTTTTATGTGATCAGGTATTATTTCTAGTCCATAAAGAACAGAAGGCTACATGTTGCGAATGGTTGCTTAAAATAATTGTGCTTGGTGGATCCGATCCGACTCCGTACTTTAGAAAGAAATATGTTGGTTTCACCTTTCTGACCATGTGAATAGCCATACTCACCGCTACTCGTCTACTGAAAGCTCTCACATTGTGAGAAAAAGAAGGTTGTCGTTTTATGTGCGGTTTTTGTTAGTGAAATTATCAGACCAATGTTCTTTGAAAACACTGTGAACACAGATTTTTATCTGCAAATTTTAGAGAAATTATACTTTAGTTAAGAGAACACGATGGGCAGTATTTTCCTTTTTCCCGTACATTGGAGGTACCCCCTCACATATCTTCAATCGTTTTCTCGTATTCATACAAATTACATCTACATTTACGTGACTACTCTGCAATTCACAATTAAGTGCCTGGTAGAGGGTTCATGGAAATTTCTGCAAGCTACTTCTCTACCTTCCCACGTTCAAAAAGCTAGAGAAACGACCACTGAAATCTTTCCGTAGGAGCTCTGATTTCTAGATTTTTATTGCGATGATCATTTCTCTCTTTGTAGGTAGGCGGAAACAACATATTTTCGCATTCGGAGGAGAAACTTGGTGACTAAAATGTGATAAAAAGATCTTGACACCCCAAGTCACATATCATATCCGTGGCAACAATAGTTGTCTAATGTAGTCCCAGTGCTGTATATTTAAAAAAATCACTTTACAGTTGTGATAAGACAATCATTAGACAGCATAGTGCATTTCAGCATTTTAGACCATGTTCTAAGCACATTATAGACCAAAATTAGTGAAAACAAATAGAAAGTACCTTTCCTCCTAGAATACATGCTGACACTGTGATGACGAACTTTCTTTGGGCAGATGCTGCCACCTACTGGGAACATGCAGAAGCGAAAACAAGTGATGCACGGAGAGGTCGTAGTGTACAGCTACGATCAGGCGCAGCGAGTGTTGTTTATGCCCTGAGCTAGAAAAAAATAAAATTTCGGTGTAGCCTACATGCTACGTAAGGACTGAGGAGGATCTACAAAAGAACGCGATTATTCCAACACTCGGCGGCACACACGACATACGAAAATATAGCGTACAAACACCACTGCGCATTGCGCGGACACACCGCCAATAAATAGCGAGGGAGTTGACGTGTGCGTTGCAACAGCGTGGAGCGTTGCGCAGGACGTGGGCATTAATATTCTGGCGGGACACGTGGGGACTCTGGCGCCCGTGTCACACACACAGCCTCTGATCCCGCTGACGGCCTTCACACGCGACCTCTGCCGCATAAACAGAGCATTGTTCCAGCGCGGACGACTGCTAGTCGCTAAATCATATGGTGTTGCGCGTGTAAAAAGCAAGTAGAGACGCGAAGTAGCCAGATTTCACCTGGAAGCCATGTCTATAACGCTGCAATATTATGAAAGATGACAGAACTCACGTGGGAAGCATACGGTATTATCGATTTTGCTCCGCTTTCGGGCGATTACGTAACTTGGATGTAACGAATGCTTTTCTATTATGATGCGCTTCCCAAGCGTTTTCGAGAGTGCTGTCCCGTTCAGAACCACTGCTAGATTCTAATCGGAAATTTCGAAATCACTGTTTTTATAGCAAAAATATTCACAGAATCGGCAAGAAATTTTTATTTCTTCGTTTTCACAAAAAAATTGGACACAGACGATTGTGTGCATCAGGACAATCTTAAACATGTAAAACATTTCTTACAATCATAATCATGAAAGCAGTTACGGCTTTTTTAACAGACAACATAAATATTAAACTTCACACATCTTATTCTTGTCCTCTTTTTAACAAACATTTTTCCTGCAGCAGTAAGTTTACTACATAACACCAGCAACAAAGTGTTGATACCTGTGTAACTTCTTATCGTCACCTCGTTTATTTTCTGGTTTATGTTTTTTGTACGGCGTCTCTTCAACAGATCCACTTACATGTTTCTCACTAGAAGATGAAGACATCAGCGCTTCTTTAGTTACCCATCGGAAAAACTGATGTCTTCCACTTTGGATTCACCTAATAAGACTAAAATTTCCTCATTAGTAGGCCCTAAAAATTAAAAATAAAAACCTAAGGCACTGTGACGATAACGTGTAAAGCTGATGGTAATGTGACATATCTGTACTGTAACCTGATCCAAATCCTTACCTCGGATGTACACTGAAATGACCACGCACAATTAACATAGTTCCAAAACGCACAATTGTGCGTATGGGGATTAGTCATTGTAACTTTGAAACTATGAAAAATTTGCCGCGCGGGATTAGCCGAGCGGTCTCAGGCACCGCAGTCATGGACTGTGCGGCTGGTCCCGGCGGAGGTTCGAGTCCTCCCTCGGGCATGGGTGTGTGTGTGTGTGTTTGTCCTTGGGATAATTTAGGTTAAGTAGTGTGTAAGCTTAGGGACTGATGACCTTAACAGTTAAGTCCCATAAGATTTCACACACATTTGAACATTTGATTTTTTTCTATCAAAAATTTTCTGGAGAACTAATTTTTAAATACTTCGGTACGCCTTCCAGATTTTGAAACACATTTTTTCAAATGTCAAAACGCAATAAATAATGCAGAATTAGGACTTTCCTCGATGCAAATGAGCCGTGGTGAGCTGGCGCCAGCGTTATTTTGTTCATGTATCGTTAAGATCGATTGTGGTTGAGCTAAGCTATCTTTGCTTTTCTGTGTCTTATCTTCCGAGTTGGCGGGCGAAACGGTTGGGTTGTTAACCTTCGACGGGTAACCTTCGAGATCTCGTCAGATTCGCTGGGAGACGAGTGTCAACGGCTGCCGAGCGAGCGTGATGACCGTTATATGTTGTGGTGTGAAATTGGTCGGGCGTTTTGGCGACACGGGCAGCTTGGAGGTACAAGTTCTGTGACTTCTCTGGGAACAAAATTTGAAGTGAACGGTGAAGCTGTGGAACCAGCCCCTTCGTACTGTGTAAGTGATATGAAGTAAGTGGTCGTAATTGTGTTTTATTGGCCGAAGCACTCAGAGGCATTTAAATTTTATTATTATGGTGAAACTTTCGTAGTCGAACTTTAAGATAGTGTGGAAGAGATCAGTTGGCCTAGTTAAATGGTGGCTGTTATTTGAAAGCTTTCTCAGTAGTTTTACTAGTGCTCTGTGTTTCTTGTAATCAAATGACTTTATGTTGACATTTTCAAAGCCTTCACTCTATTAATACAGTGTTTCATGTGTAAAATGCTTAAGGTCAAAGTTGCGAATTTGTCAGTAGTCTAACGTGTTCCTTTACATGCTTACCCATATATCGAGTCAAAGGTTGTGTTTCTATGTTTCAGAGTTATTGGAATGTCTTTGTGATTCGCGCAAAAACCTTTGATTGTTCCAGCGCCTTGGCGGGGAGTGAAATGTCATCCTGACAGTGTTTAAGAACCTGGCCACTACCGGGAGTTGTTCACATACCGCCTTCCAAAGTTTAGTATTTTCTTCCTTCCGCCAAGGCAGGTTAAGCTGGTACATATATAAATATATATTGCATGTAACCTGTCCTTATAAGAACCTGTTTCCTTAAATATTAGCGACTGGCAACTTCAAATGGCTCTGAGCACTATGGGACTTAACATCTGAGGTCATCAGTCGGCTAGACTTAGAACTACTTAAACCTGACTAACCTAAGAACATCAAACACATCCATGCCCGAGGCAGGATTCGAACCTGCGACCGTAGCAGCAGCGCGGTTCCGGACTGAAACGCCTAGAACCGCTCGGCCACTGCGGCCGGCTGAATGGCAACTGGATAAACTTTAAATTGTATAGCATCTGCTGAGTTCCTTGCGCAGCTCTTAATAGTAATCTTTTATTAACACGTCTGAGCACGTGAACATTCATTTTTAAAGATAAGTGTTTCTGCTGTAGTTTTTTATATAAGTGGTTCTATCATGTTATGTAATTGGATTTTAGCTGGTCACTAGTGTTGAAGTATAATTAAATCCTTTTATTTGTAACTGTTTTCAATATATATATATTTTGAGGGAAGTCCTATGTGAGTTTGAATTTCTGAAGTTTGTCGGTAATTCTGTTTTCTTAATAAGGTAAAATAAAGCGAGGGGTATCAGAGCCCGGCACCGTTAAGTCTGTAATTGACCTTTTAACAGGTGCTTCTTTAACGGATTGAAACAGTAAGTTTATAAGCGTATGTTAGTGAAGAATGTTTTAAGTGTGGCCATCTGAATGTAATAACTAGTTTTAAGGACTTTGATGAAGTGGCTATGTGAAGTAATTGATAATTGCTATGCTTAAGGTTTCTATAAATGCCTGGCACATTAAGCTTTTTAATAACTTTCTCTTAAGGGTCTGTTTATGTGAGTACTGAGCACGTTGGGTTTTTAACAGTATTTGTAAAGTTTTATCTAGTGGCTCGTCCACAATTTGTAATTTTAAATTCCGTAAAAGGCATAAAGTCAATAAACTGTCTTAATTATAAATTGTGACTACCAACCATGATTCCATCCCGCTTCCTCTTGTATGGTATGTAAGATATGGTGGGTAAGTGTGGTACGAAGAGGGACCCACGTATCAGCAGATGCTCCCAACCAGCCATCTTGAAAATATCGAAAGTTTAAAACGTATCATCTCCCGTCTGTAACAAGATGTTTCAAAGGCTTTGCATCAAACGTCGAGGGGGTTGAAAATGCATAATTTGTTGTGGGACGTCGTGGAATAATCCCGCTTCAATCCCTACAGTTTCGTGAAGTTTCGGTAAATGGCAGCAATATACGTAGCCTTCAAAATGGCGCCTGTAACAGAGGTGCGTTCCAAGCAAAGAGCTGTCACTGAGTTTCTTTTGGAGGAAGGCTAGAGCATCGCAGATATTCATAGGTGCTTGCAGAATGTCTACGGAGACTTGTCAGTGAACAAGAGCACGGTGAGTCATTGAGCGAAACGTCTGTCATCATCGCAACAGGGGCACGCAAACCTGTCAGATCTCCCACGTGCCGGCAGGCAGCACGTAGCTGTGACTCCTGCGATGTTGGAACGTGCGGTCACTCTCATTCGAAGTGATCGACAGATCACAATCAAACACCTCGCTGCTCAGCTGGACGTCTCTGTTGGTAGTACTGACACACCCGAAAGGAGCTCACAAACTTCCACCCTACAGCCCTGACCTCCTACCTTTCGACTTCCATCTCTCTCTCTCAATGAATGATGTCCTCTGTGGGAAGCAGTACGTGGGTAATGGGGAGTTTATTAATGCATCAAGACGTTGTCTCCGACGTCGACCAGTAAAGTAATAACATGCAGACTTACAGGCCCTCCCAGTAAGGCGGCGTCATGCCTTCACACTGAACAGACATTATGTTAAAAATAGGGTTTTGTAGCAAAAAGAGTGCAGAATATTATGGTGTATTGTAATCCTGAATTAAACCAATCTGCTTTCAGAAAAAAAGTGTTATGTTACTTATTGAACTTTCCTCGTACAAGAGAACGCCCAGCGTCACTGGAAAGCACCACCCAACATTTTGTCTCTAACAAAAGTTGTTCCTCGTGGAGTGCTCTATCATATTTAGATGTTTGATGCAAGGACTTTGAAACACGCTGTATTTCAGATCCACATGAAAATTACTCTTGAATACATTGTGGGAGTGAACAGTGATCAATGTTGTTACAAATATTTACTATCAAAAACAGTCTTGATCACAAATTATTTATTCCGGTGACCTGTTTCGACCACAACTGTGGTCATCTTCAGACCAATGAGTTAGAACGTCCTCCTGGTGGTAAATCACTGGTGATTTACCACGAGAAGGAGGTTCTTGCTCACTGGTCTGAAGATGACCACAGTTGTGGTCGAAACCGCTCACTGGAATAAATAATTTGTGATCAAGACTGTTTTTGATAGTAAATATTTGCCACATGAAAATGGTTACGCAGATAGAACTGTGCAGTAGTTGAGACCCACAATAATACGATTTTTTCATTCAGCTGATGGAAAATGCGGCGGATTATTGTCATTCAGGACTTGCCCTAGTTTCATATCTTAAGAGGTGGACACAGACGAGAGGTTGCTCTAACTTTCCTTAAGACCCGGGCTGACAGAAACTTGAGTGGCCTCCTCATGTCCTATCTTACCTTGCCATCTTCCTGTTTCTCTTCCCCTTCTATTCTTACTTCATGACACATGCACACACCGTTACCATCTGTTATCTGCTCCTCTCCTGGAACGTCCTGCTTATTACCACCTCACTGATTTAGCTTGTATCGGTGTACCCTTACTCCTTGTTTTGTTTCTTATGTGTTTATTTCCATTTTTGTCTTCACGACTTTCTTTCGGATACTTTCGGAAAGTTTCTTTCACTCTGCAGGGGAATGTATAGTGTTACGAAACTGGTGCTGCTAACCACGGACCAACTGCGAATCGGAAAGGAGACATGAACCTGGTACCTTGCCCCTCGCGGGCAGCGATGAATAATGAGCTACTCAGGCACGTCCCACGACTGCAGTGTGCCTTTCACTCTCACAGCTGCGGTCTGGGATGGTTGGCTGAGTATATAGGCGAAATCCACCACCTACTCTAACCCTTCCAGTCACCCGACATGAAAATTATAGAGTTTATGTCAGCGATTTTTTAACAAAGTGTCAGGCGCAGATTTCCTTTTCCATTATTGGCAAGGGACCTACTTGCTACACTGCATGAACAATTCTTTTGCAAAATAGTTCACGAGTGGGATAGGTCTATTTCGCAATTAGTTAGAACAGCACGAAAACATATACGAAAGGATGAAATTGGGCTAACGTCATAATAGTGAAGTTTGATCAAGTGAGACAGGTCGCGCTTTTTTGCGTTATGTTGAAATGTTATCGAGTTCCGGTGTTCGTAGCGAGAAGCGTACCCACGGCGGACTCCAGGAGTGAAGTTATGCAAAAGCACAGTAGGCGGAGAAGTGGGACGAAGGCAGAGAAGGCGTGACCGCACTCTCGAGCTGTATATTTACATTTGTTTGGAGAGACCGACAGAAACAGTCTGCAAAGGCCGTTTTGAATTATAGGCCCCGCGTTAGTTTCATAGCATTGTGGTACGAACCACAGGACGCCAACTCTTCGTCTTCAAACTGTACAACACAGGTTCTGCGTCAACTGTGATATGTGTATCGAAGAAATACTTTTGTCCCCAGACGACACGCGCTCATTCTGAAAAGGGGCATAAATTCCCCCGAGACTGCTTTCTTGTTGTCACCAGATTCTAAAGGCTGCTAGCTAGGGCGGGTATATTAGTCTATCTGTTTGTATGAAGTCAATCTGTGAGCATTTTGTCCTTGCCCTGAAGACATGAAGTCGTTCATTTCAGTGAAATAGTTGCGATGCACCTCGCCGTTTCATTAAAAATAATATAAGCTTCCACTTCTCTTGGAAATATTACGGCGAAGAGGAGAAGAAAATTGCTTTATTATTATCTACGATGTTTGTAAAATGACTATCTCTTTTTAGCCTTGACGGGGAATGTGGGTCCCCTTGCAAATAATGCTCTTCATGCAACGGTTGGTGATTAATGTAACTTCGTTGCAGTTATTAGAAAGTACCGTCGTAGAACTCTTGTGAAGGCCCAATAGTTTCGTGGCCTTCTACGCAACCTTCAAAGCTGCAAAGTGGTACTTCTGCTCGTAGTAAATTATGCCTTAAGTTTGCAGACAAGGATATGCCGAAGAAAATAAATGGCTGACACGCCAATAGTATGGAACTTGAGGAAAGTACAATGCAGAACACATAATCCGTGGACGCTAAGCCACAGTAGTTAGGCTACGTGAACATGAGAGAAGCTGGTGATTAAGGAAGAAAGATTCGACCTTCGCTGATCATCTATTAGCAGAAACCACTCATAGGATGTGCAACGTGAAGTTTTACGTTCTTTCAACAAGAAGCAGAAAGATGAGCCTACTGGAAATAATATAAATCAACAAACACGTGACAAAGAATGCCAGCCTAGTATTAAATGATCAATTTCCATTTTCCCCCCGTTAAATTAAGTTTCCGTTGTAGATGCTAGATTCCAACTGTAAATTCATTTCATATCTCGTCATTTGTCATATGTATTCCCACATAAAGCTTGTTTAGCTCTCTTTTTCAGCTAATGTAATTATTTTAATATTTTCCTGTGCAAACACTTTGTCAGTTTTATATCTTCTGTACAAGTAATAGCAATTTAAGTCACACATCATGTTTATCTGTGTTTGCGACAATCAGCTGTCACCTGCAGATAGCCTGAGAAGCCGAAAGTCGGTTCGTGATCAAATAAATATAATTTTACAAAACATTAGGAAGTGTTTTCCTTTTTAATATCATTATCATGTTCTGCCAAGCACAGACGGAAAACTCCGTTAATGTTACAAAATTAAAGGTTTAGTTATTATCCCAAGTTTACAGCATATCAATAAAATTACAAGAATATCAATCAAATTTACTTTCTCTTCCAAGAAATATTCTGGATTTTTCCCCTTACATGATGTCACAAGTTTGTTGTGCCTCGTCTCGCTTTTAATCTTTTAAAGTAAATTGAGCATTGTATTTCATTGCTACCGCCCTCCGTAAAATTCTTTCCAAGTAGTGATAATGCTATTCTACAATACAATCGATGTTCGGTGATTACAGCAAGAAACTACAGCATAGAGGAGGTGGTTGCAAATCTTACACATTGCATGTACACACGTACCGTATAATACGCCACATCACACAGCAACATGTAACATTAGTGGTTCATCAATGCTGCACCGATTCTTATGTAGTGTATTTGTTGCTAGTTTCTAATCCTTGGCGTTGTTGTTAAAATAGCACTGATCGTGTTTCCCATTTTCTATAATAACCCATTATTTTAAAACAATAGTAATTTTTGCGAATAAACATTACTCGCTTTTTTTAAAAAAATGGTCTGATCACTGTTGTTATGGCAGACTGATATAGCCGTTCTGTACCTGGTTATTAGTAACAAATCAAAAATATCTGTCATAGCCGATGGTAGACAAATACCGAAAAATACCGGTTATTAAAAAGAAGACGAGGTTCCTGTGTGGGTGCATGGACAGGGAGCTGAGGAAGAGACTGGTGAAGTGCTTCATATGGAGCATGGCTTTACGTGGAGCTGAAACATGAACACTGAGGAAGAGGAAAAAAGAAGAATTGAAGCATTAGATATGTGGATTTGGAGGAGGATGGAAGAAATAAACTGAGTAGGCAAAGTGAGAAATGAAGTGTTGAGAAGAGGGACAGAAGAGACTGAAATTCTTAAAGGTAATTAAGAAGAGGAAACAACTGGCTTGAACACTGGGTGAGAGGAGACTGTTTGCTGATGGATGCTATGATAGGAACGGTGAATGGAAGAAGAAGGAGCTGAAGAGGAGGATGTAGATGATACCATATGGTACAGTACAAGAACAGGAAACAATTATGAGAAAACGAAGAGGGCAGAGCGACAGGACTACACGGAAAGCTACATGTGAAAACCCGCCATAAAGCAGAACTCTGATGGTTATGATGATTTAGAACTAAAATACCGGTGTCGGTTTTAACCTGTCGGTTTCTTCCATCCCTAAATCCAGTACTCCCAACCTAAGAGCTATGAGGCCTTGCTTCGCTGGCTGGCTCAGATCGTTAGGTTGTCGCCGGGGACTATCGGTTGGCGTATGGAGGCTATGGTGCTGTGTCCACGTTAACAAAAGTGTGCAGTGAGGTGCTGGCCATCTCAGCTGGTCGCTATTCTTGGATGCAACATGTCGTTATGCTCACTAGTGTGGGTGTTTCCGCCATTTTCAGGAACGTGTGCACAATGCCTGTACTTGCTAGCAGCCACGGACCGCGCAGATCATGTTAGTGCAGCTATGGTCGGTTACATAGCCACGAGTGTTTCGGTTGTGATTTCATAGTGATGTAACCGTTAGCTTCCAGACCGGTAAGAGTGATAAGGCTAAGCATGCTTTCGCTATTGGTAATTTGTGCTGCTCCTGCCTGGACTTAGTCATCTCAGATCTCTTCACCACTTCTCATTTTAACGTAACTCTTAGCGCACTCTTGCACTCTCTGTCTCTCTGAACAGGGGCTGTGAGTTACATCGTCGCGATATATGATGTATTAAACGTGAATAAGATGTCTTCCTTCGAAGCATGCTCTTTACGTGACACAAGTGGTCATGTTTATCGGAGTGGGCCGAAGCTTCATACGAAATTTTATTTTTTCTTTAATTTTGCTTTATATTGGTACTATTATTCTGAAATACCTTGAATATACTGCACAGAGTCGTTTTATCTGACCTAGAGAGAAAGGATGGCTTAAACTGCGGTGTATAATTCCTCGTCACAGCTCACAAGCTGCAGAAAGTTACGTAAAACAATGAAGGGTCGACTTACAAAAATTCTATCCGTCAGCAATATTGTTTAACTTCGTTGTATCGTAATGTCTTGAATCCAATGTTCAGCATCACGAGGGTGTGGGAGGGTGACTTTTGGCAAGGGTCACACTCATTCAAAAACCACAGAACCCGAAGACGTTGCTGTGTCATGGCGAGTAAGTGCCGCCATTACAATAAGCACTGTCAACACCCAAATCCAGGACGCGTCTGAAGTGGGAACCATCGGCATCCTGGTCAGCGTCTGTTCACACAATGTGCGGCTGGTCATAATGCGCCAGGAACTAACAATCCCTGGTTCTAAACACCCAGTGGAAACGCTGGACCAACTTGATTACAAGCAAGTATGACTCGTGCAAGTAATAACAACATTACCCCAGGTGGTAACCAATCCACCCATCAACAGATGGCAACCAGGAATTCGGATTCTGGGGAACCTGGACTTACACGATTACATCAGAGAAAGTCGGAGCTCTCTGGCAAACTTCCACTTAAAACACCTACATACATTGGAACCTTTAACATAAATACATTAATCCAACCAGGAAAACTTCTAAACCTTACAACAGAACTTGAAAAGCAAAAGATAGTAATACTAGCTTTACAGGAGACACGTTTTACAGATGAAGAAACATCAGATTATGGCAACTATCGCATCTTTAAGAGCAAGACGGATAAACGAATCGGAAGAGGAGCCCCCCATCTCGGGATGGCGTTTATCATACACAAGAGCTTGCTCAGCTCCATCAAGGAAGTTACTCCCGTAAATAATAGGATAATGACGATGCGCTTACAATGTGCCAACAAAACATACACAATGGTTAATGTTCATGCTCCCACAAACGGAGACAACAAGAAAAACCCCATAGAAACAGAAAAGTTCTGGGAAAATTTGGAGAATATAATGGCCAAGATTCCAAAAAATGATACAAAAGTTCTACTCGGCGATTTTAATGCCCAAATTGGTAGAGAGAAAATCCACCAAAAAATCGTAGGCAAATATCCTGCACATAAATTTACCAATAAAAATGGTACAAGGCTCGTCGAACTACACTCCTGGAAATGGAAAAAAGAACACATTGACACCGGTGTGTCAGACCCACCATACTTGCTCCGGACACTGCGAGAGGGCTGTACAAGCAATGATCACACGCACGGCACAGCGGACACACCAGGAACCGCGGTGTTGGCCGTCGAACGGCGCTAGCTGCGCAGCATTTGTGCACCGCCGCCGTCAGTGTCAGCCAGTTTGCCGTGGCATACGGAGCTCCATCGCAGTCTCTAACACTGGTAGCATGCCGCGACAGCGTGGACGTGAACCGTATGTGCAGTTGACGGACTTTGAGCGAGGGCGTATAGTGGGCATGCGGGAGGCCGGGTGGACGTACCGCCGAATTGCTCAACACGTGGGGCGTGAGGTCTCCACAGTACATCGATGTTGTCGCCAGTGGTCGGCGGAAGGTGCACGTGCCCGTCGACCTGGGACCGGACCGCAGCGACGCACGGATGCACGCCAAGACCGTAGGATCCTACGCAGTGCCGTAGGGGGCCGCACCGCCACTTCCCAGCAAATTAGGGACACTGTTGCTCCTGGGGTATCGGCGAGGACCATTCACAACCGTCTCCATGAAGCTGGGCTACGGTCCCGCACACCGTTAGGCCATCTTCCGCTCACGCCCCAACATCGTGCAGCCCGCCTCCAGTGGTGTCGCGACAGGCGTGAATGGAGGGACGAATGGAGACGTGTCGTCTTCAGCGATGAGAGTCGCTTCTGCCTTGGTGCCAATGATGGTCGTATGCGTGTTTGGCGCCGTGCAGGTGAGCGCCACAATCAGGACTGCATACGACCGAGGCACACAGGGCCAACACCCGGCATCATGGTGTGGGGAGCGATCTCCTACACTGGCCGTACACCACTGGTGATCGCCGAGGGGACACTGAATAGTGCACGGTACATCCAAACCGTCATCGAACCCATCGTTCTACCATTCCTAGACCGGCAAGGGAACTTGCTGTTCCAACAGGACAATGCACGTCCGCATGTATCCCGTGCCACCCAACGTGCTCTAGAAGGTGTAAGTCAACTACCCTGGCCAGCAAGATCTCCGGATCTGTCCCCCATTGAGCATGTTTGGGACTGGATGAAGCGTCGTCTCACGCGGTCTGCACGTCCAGCACGAACGCTGGTCCAACTGAGGCGCCAGGTGGAAATGGCATGGCAAGCCGTTCCACAGGACTACATCCAGCATCTCTACGATTTTCTCCATGGGAGAATAGCAGCCTGCATTGCTGCGAAAGGTGGATATACACTGTACTAGTGCCGACATTGTGCATGCTCTGTTGCCTGTGTCTATGTGCCTGTGGTTCTGTCACTGTGATCATGTGATGTATCTGACCCCAGGAATGTGTCAATAAAGTTTCCCCTTCCTGGGACAATGAATTCACGGTGTTCTTATTTCAATTTCCAGGAGTGTATATAAGCAAAATAACCTGAAGATAATGTCAACATCTCTAAGAAAATGTCCAAGAAAACAAAAGACATGGAGATCTCCTATACAACAAATTGGCGAGTTTAAAATAGATCATGTGGCGATTTCATACCCAGTACAAAAAGAAATTTACGACGTCCAAGTACGCAGAGGAGCAAACATTGATTCAGACCATTACCTAACTAGAATTAAAATCAAGTTTACAGCACGAAGAAGTCATCAGAAGAAAACAGAAATACAGAAATATGACACCAAGAAGATTAAAGAATCTAAAGTAAAAGAAGAATGGGAGAAGGAAAAGGCAAACACATGGGAAGAATTTCATTCTAAAATCATGCGAATAGCTAAGGAAACTATTCCCTTGAAAAAGATATTCAAACACCCTTGGTGGGATTCAGACTGTGAAAATGCATTGGAAAGGAGAAAAAAGGCATTTCAAGAATATAACAGTAAAAAATCACAAGAAAGTCTACATTTATTTAACGAGGTTAGAAAACAGGTTTCAAAATCTATTAGGCAAGCAAAAAGGAAGTACACAAAGGCACAACTGGATGCCATAGAAGAAAATTTCCAAAACTATAATACAAGAGACTTCTACAGAACTTTCGCAGATAAAATACGAGGATATATCCCTCAAAATTTACGTTTCAGAAAACCAGATGGTAAATTAGCCCTAACAAACCAGGAAAACTGTCAAGTATTGGCTCAATATTTTTCTAATCTACTAAATTGCCCAGAACCTAGTCTAAGGTTTCCCAAAGAAATCTGTGCCAACGCTCAACCGGATTCATTACCACCAACACAGGAAGAAATCAAATGTCACATTAAAAACTTAAAAAGTAATAGAACATCTGGCGAAGATGGCATTGTTGCAGAGCTATTAAAAAACCTAGGACCAAAGACGTTGCAAGAGCTCACAAAAATAATAACAAAAATATGGGAAACAGAAAAATTACCAGAGGATTGGAAATGTGCCCTTATTCACCCGTTACATAAAAAAGGAGACAGAACAAATGTCAATAACTACAGGGGAATCTCACTTTTACAAGTCACCTACAAAATTCTCTCAACATGCCTGCTGAAAAGAACACAAGAGCAGCTGGAACGCCAAATTGGTGATTAACAAGCAGGCTTCCGCCCCGGTCGCTCATGCATAGAACAAATATTTAATTTAAAGACAATATTAAAACACAAAGCAATTAGAAATGCCCCCATAATTTGTACATTTGTAGATTTTAAGAAAGCCTATGACTCAATTGACCGGCAATCTTTGTTTAACATTTTAGAGGAACTTGGACTTGACTCCAAAACACTAAGGCTTATCAAAGAATCACTGACAGACACTGTATCTAAAGTTAAATTCAGGGGAGAAATCTCTGAACCTTTTCTCATAAAAACTGGAGTACGTCAAGGTGACGGGCTATCTCCACTTCTGTTTAATATAGTCCTGGATAAAGTCATTAAGGAATGGGAAAAAGAATTAAAAAATCAATCCTACTGGAAACCAATCCATCTTGGTAGAACCAAAGACAACGTGGAGATATCTTGTTTAGCATTCGCGGACGACTTGGCCATACTTGCAGATGATGAAGAAATCGCCACCAAACAAATAGAGATCCTTAAGGAATGCGCGGATAAAGTAGGTTTACAAATTTCGTTTCAAAAGACAGAATTTTTCTGTACGAAATTCCATATACACAGTTTGAACACAAAATATGGAAAAATAAATAGAGTAAAACATTTTAAATACCTAGGTGAAATTTTGGAGCCAACCGGAGGAGAGAAAGTTGCACAGAAGATCAGACAACAGAAAATGAAGAGAGCATATGGTATGACACATGAAATATACAATAAAAAATGCATCTCCTCGAACACAAAAATTAGACACTACTGCGCAGTAATTAAGCCAGCAGCACTATATGCTAGTGAAACGCTCACACTCCACACAAAATGTGATTTAGAAAAAATACTAAAAGAAGAACGCAAAATTATGAGAAAGATTTTAGGTCCAAAATTAACAGAAGAAGGATACCGGATACAATCAAGAAGAACCACAGAAACTATATCAAACCTGGCAGCAGACATAAGAAGGCGAAGATTAAAATTTTATGGACATGTCACTAGACTTCCCCCCACACGACTCACCAACAGAATTCTCACTTACATAGAAAAAGTCAAATCAAAGTAAAATTAGATTTACAAAAAGCAAATATTGAACTTAAAGATGTCAAAGATAGAAAAACTTTTAGAAATAATGTGGAAAAGTGGATTGTATTGTCGGAGAAGGAAGCACTAAAGAGACCAGGAACAAAATGGACAGAAGAAAGAAAAAGAAAACATAGAGAACGAATGAAAGAAGTATGGAAGAAACGACGTCAGAAAGCTTTGCGTGATCCTTCTGGGTCCATTCGCGATAAGTAAGTAAGTATATATATATATATATATATCTCCGATGTAGAAAGCTCGCGAGTCACAGACTTTTTACAATACTTTCCGTTTTGCAGTACAATTAATAATTAATGCGGAGACAATGATGGGGCGATGTTCTCGCCAGTGACAACCATCGGCTCTATCTACTGATGTGACGCACACAGCCAGACGCTGCCTCGGGGTGGAGCAGCGCGTCTGCATTCTCCTGGTACAAACAGACAAAAAGAATAAATTTTTACGTATTTAACATACATTTATTCAAACTATTAACGTAATTAGGGCTTATCTGAGTTCGCTCAGGCGGAGAAATAAAGACAGTACTGCCCATCCAAACTGGCACACTGTAGCTGAACAAGTTATTTAGATACTCGTTTATGATTTAGTTTCTTGTTTTATTTGTCTTGATTGGCAGTAAAACATTTTCATGCCAGATTCGATTTAATTACAGCTCGAGTAACCGTTTTTATATCGTGACAGGCTACCTCGCATTTCGTTCTATTTTGGGAACAATATATTTAAACTTTTGTCAGATCTGTCCACCTTCTGGCCTGCAGAATTTCCCTCCTGCCTCCTATGAATGTTTTTATCATCAATCAGAAACTCCTGCTACACGAAACGGAGTCCTTTGCCGGTCACGGTCAGGACAACAGCAAATTAGCAGGTGAGACTAGTATATCAGCTAATTGGAAATGAGACAGATTCAGTAATTAGTCAGTTTACACCCAAGTTCAGCTGGCAAACGCAACAGTATACACGAAGTATCCTTTTAAAAGGAACCATCCCAGTATTTGTGTTCGTCGATTTAGGAAAGTTACGGAAATCTGGATGGGGAACTGGACTTCCGAACGCGAGTCAAGAGTCTCCCTGGGGAGAAGGAGCAGGAGTGGAGATGGTGCTGAGGAGGGCAGGAGGGGGGGGGGGGGGGGAGGGGGCGTGATGACTGTGCGCATCGCGACGCCGCCCACGCTACGTCAGTGCCACCACCCACACAGTCCTCACACGTGCTGCTGCCTTTGTTGCATCCAGCCGCGAGCTCTGCGCCTGCTAATGGAGTTCCCTTGCCCTTCCAACTAGCGTAAATGTTCATTTTTTTATCTGGCATCGGGAACCAAGACCACAGAGTCATTTAGATCGTCTAAAACTTAATGTTAATGTCCTAGAAGCTTCACACACACACACACACACACACACACACACACAAGAGAGAGAGCATTTCGTAGATTCATTATTTTATACCCGTATATGTTACAGACACGACGATGGTTTGATAAATCTGGTAGAAATGCAGGAAAAAATATTTGTTTCGTGAACAGCTCACTTTACTTCACGACATACTCTCCCTCCAGGGAGACACTTGTTCCAGCGATCCTCCAGCTTTTTTCTCCCGTCGGAAAAATAGGTTCTGTCAATTTTACAAATACTCGTTTCTTCAGCTATCATTTCCTCATTTGATGAAAATTGCTTCCCATCAAGCCAATGTTTCGCGGAACCATTTCAAAGCCCAATTCAAGCACTTTCGCCATTGTTATCGCTGATGTGTAGAATGCTTCATTATCCTGGTGAAAGATTACTTTTTTGGATGCCAACCAATTATGATTCCTCTTTTTTCCAAGTAACCCATGAGCATTATTCCCTGGGAACCCCAAAAAAGTGGTCATCACTTTACCACTGACAAAATGATCCTTGCCTTCTTCGGTGCTCTTCCACCATCCACTGTCCAATGTTTTGACTACCGTTTTGACTCTGGTGTGTAATGATGAATTCATGTTTCATTAACAGTCATAAATCGGTGCAAAATTTCTCACGTATTGCGCTTAAACATCGCCAGACATTGTACTGAAATGTTCTACCGGATGTGCTTTTGATCGTCTGTGGGCAATCATGGCACCCCCATCGAACACAGCTTCTTCGTAGCCAGTTCTTCGTGAAGGATATTATTCACTCGCTCAGATGAGATAGGTACAGTATCAGATATCTCACGAGTTTTTATTCGGCTGTCTTTCATTAACATATCTTGGATTTTATTAACGGTTTCCTTTGATGTGGCGCCAATTGGACGGCCGAAGCGCGCTTCGACTTCGGTGCTTGTCCGACCACGTTTAAATTCATTAATCCAAAAGTAAAAGGTCTTCGGTGATGGCGCAGAGTTTGCGTGAACTTCATCCAATTCGGTTTTGATTTGTGCGACAGTCCAACCCTTTAGATAAAAATGTTTAATAACAGCACAAAACTCGGTTTTCCCTATTTTCAATCGCAGTCAATACACTGTCCGGTACAGGCGGCTGTCAGCAACGGATAGTACGCTGTACGTTGATGAAATTCTGTATACGATCCTTGGAATAATCAAGCTTACCAACCATGAAAGCACCACAAACATATTCCATTCTTTCATGGAAATTTACCAGACTTCTCACACCACCCTATGCGTTAATTCCAGTACCACTCTGTTAACTTTTACGTTTCTGGAAACCAGTATTTTCCACAGGCATGCTAGTAGTTCAAAATTCAAACTCACAAGTGTTTTCTCGACTTTGATGATTTTCGTTGACTTTTTTACACCCACTCCCCCTAAAACAAATACCATTTATATCTTAACTTTGCCGTAGGTGTCCACCACAACTATCCGAAACAAATTCTCCACATAGCACCGTGATTACATTTCAGTCTCTGAACAGTAGGCTGTAGAAAACTATATGGAAAATTTAGTAGTTGAGAATCAGTGGAATATTTAATTGTTGAGAACCACTAACGTCGTGGGACGCCTGGTTCAAAATGGCTCTGAGCACTATGGGACTTAACATCTGAGGTCATCAGACCCCTAGAACGTAGAACTACTTAAACCTAACTAACCTAAGGACATCACACACATCCATGCCCGAGGCAGGATTCAAACCTGCGACCGTAGCGGTCGCGCGGTTCCAGACGGAAGCGCCTAGAACCACTCGGCCACACCGACCGGCGGGACGCCTGGTTTTACGTATCTGCAATGCCGTTATTCACATAGCTTATGTGTTTGCAGTTTTTCCGAGCACGTTATTTTCGAGTTTTTGTTTTAGGTGTCACATAAAGTCGATTGTCGGCATTTTACTACCAAGCTCTTGTCTTTCATACCCCGCCCGTTTTGCTGGTTGTTTTGCCTTCCCATTGTCTTGAGCGTTACTTGCTTTCACTCGTAACAGTACCACTTCCATTCCAGAAACTTTCAGGTTTCTTGCAATCGTACTTAAAGTTTGTTGTCAGTTTGTGTGAGGATAACTGAGACAGTAGTAAGTTTTTCTCGCTCTTCTGCGTATTTCAGTGCTTGCAAGATCGCTTCTACCTCTGCCAACACCACTGTACCTGCCGGTGGAAGTTTGTGTAATCCCAACTGCGCATTTATTGATTTCAAAAAAATCCCAAGACTTAGCTGACTGCAAATAACTCTTCCATATATTAAAAGAACAAGGTCTAGGTCTGAAAAAGTTTTCACACATAAAAGAGGTACTGACAGGCTAAATTTATGAAGGAACGCTCACATCCTTTCGGATTCAAAACGAGAATAAGACAAGGAGACGGGCTGTTTCCCTTACATTTCAACTGCATCCTTGAGAAAGTGGTACAAGATTGGTGTAACCACAAATCAGTCCTCAAAACTGACCTGCCAGCCACTTTGAGCAGAGGCACGTTATCTGCAGACTGACTAGCATTTGCAGTCGATTACTAACTGGTGACGATTTATCAGCCCAAAATCAGATTGAACTCTTTAAAGAAGCTGCAACAATCTCGGTCTCCAGACATTGCACTACAATAATTCAACCAGAATTCCTCTAAGTATCTGAAAAAAATAATTTCGAACGGGGAAACTGTCACTGAAAACATAAACTATTAGAAAATTTTAGGCCCAAAATTTGTAGATGAACAATACCGACACAGAGGCAATCAGGAGAGCAAACAATATACAAATATCCGGTGACTTTACGTAATTCATGTTAAAATTCTATGGACACATTAAAAGAATGACCCTAGACTTACAAAATAAATAGTAATTTTTTTTCTGCAACAGGATAAAAACCAAAATCAACACTATGAAATGGGTTGGCGAGATTAAAGCTGATCTGAAGTTAGTAGGAATTACTCCAGACAATGTCCAAAACCGCAAAATCTTTAGATCTGAAACGATAAAATGGCAAAAGAAGAAGACTGGAACAACGTGAACTGAACAAAAAAAAGGAAGCCCGCGTGAATGAACGTGGGAAGTAACTTATTCCGAAATACATTTAAATACACTGTGGCGCAGAAACAATGAACATTCGGCTGTATGAAATAGTCTAGCTGAGTGTATCGCTACGCCAGATCGTAAGTGAGATGCACAAAAAAATTAAAAATGAAAAGCAGCACAAGAAACTCCATCACACTATGAGGCACACTGTCCCCACGTACACTTTTCTGGAGACTAGAAATCTACTCTGCATGAATCAGCGTGGGTTTCGAAAAAGACGGTCATGTGAAACCCAGCTCGCGCTATTCGTCCACGAGACTCAGAGGGCCATAGATACGGGTTCACAGGCAGATGCCGTGTTTCTTGACTTCCGCAAGGCGTTCGATACAGTTCCCCACAGTCGTTTAATGAACAAAGTAAGAGCATATGGACTATCAGACCAATTGTGTGATTGGATTGAGGAGTTCCTAGATAACAGGACGCAGCATGTCATTCTCAATGGAGAGAAGTCTTCTGAAGTAAGAGTGATTTCAGGTGTGCCGCAGGGGAGTGTCATAGGACCGTTGCTATTCACAATATACATAAATGACCTTGTGGATGACGTCGGAAGTTCACTGAGGCTTTTTGCGGATGATGCTGTGGTGTATCGAGAGGTTGTAACAATGGAAAATTGTACTGAAATGCAGGAGGATCTGCAGCGAATTGACGCATGGTGCAGGGAATGGCAATTGAATCTCAATGTAGACAAGTGTAATGTGCTGCGAATACACAGAAAGATAGATCCTTTATCATTTAGCTACAAAATAGCAGGTCAGCAACTGGAAGCAGTTAATACCATAAATTATCTGGGAGTACGCATTAGGAGTTATTTAAAATGGAATGATCATATAACGTTGTTCGTCGGTAAAGCAGATGCCAGACTGAGATTCATTGGAAGAATCCTAAGGAAATGCAATCCGAAAACAAAGGAAGTAGGTTACAGTACGCTTGTTCGCCCACTGCTTGAATACTGCTCAGCAGTGTGGGATCCGTACCAGATAGGGTTGATAGAAGAAATAGAGAAGATCCAACGGAGAGCAGCGCGCTTCGTTACAGGATCATTTAGTAATCGCGAAAGCGTTACGGAGATGATATATAAACTCCAGTGGAAGACTCTGCAGGAGAGACGCTCAGTAGCTCGGTACGGGCTTTTGTCAAAGTTTCGAGAACATACCTTCACCGAAGAGTCAAGCGGTATATTGCTCCCTCCTACGTATATCTCGCGAAGAGACCATGAGGATAAAATCAGAGAGATTAGAGCCCACACAGAGGCATATCGACAATCCTTCTTTCCACGAACAATACGAGAATGGAATAGAAGGGAGAACCGATAGAGGTACTCAAGGTACCCTCCGCCACACACCGTCAGGTGGCTTGCGGAGTATGGATGTAGATGTAGACTTCCAGTTAAACCAGGAAAATAAAACAAAAATCACGTCATTACCAAGAGATATGAATTATCACTAATTTAATTGAAGAGAATACCCGGAAAACAATGCCTTGATGAGTAAAAGCAAAACAGCTACATTCACATCACCCAACTGCTGATCTACAAGCTGCAAATAGAAAATACGGCGCAAATGCAAACGGCCACCGGCCCATCACTCTCAGTGCAGCTACAAATTAACTGATCGACACATACACGTCTGTTTGTCGCAGCGTCCCGGAAAAGTCTTTCACTCAGGGGAATGTGGGCATTCCACGCACTGTTCACTGTAAATCGTGACAGTACCTGAGGATCCGGACAAAGGGAAAAGTTATCCAAAGCATATGCTAGCAGTGTAGGTAAGAGACCTGGATATCGATGCAGCGGTTGATATACACACATTGCGCAAATATGAAAATAGATTCGCATGAACATATTTTTCTTGTGTGGATGAAAAGTGTGCCATATATGTACACACACGTATTTCAAAGTCTCCTTACTATCATAAATTTGTTTAAAATGTGTTTATACTTGTGACGGAGGTCTTTGTGAAGCCTTCATACGAAACAAAAAGGAAAGGCGTATGCAAGTGACCACTAACGAAATTGCCGGGAATGAATCAGTGAGGGCCCTGGAGGGCGACAAAATTGATATTCAAAAGAGAGAAACGACTCCATGCAATCAACTAAAGGTCACAGCAGCTCGCTGCGGCCAACAAGAAAGGTAAAACGGACAGATTATTTTCTTCTTCCGTTTGCGGCGCTTCTGAAGAGCGAAAAGACGCTGTTTTCTTATGCATCATCACGCGTTCTTCGTCAATAAAGAACGCAGCGGTCAGCCGGTAAGATGGTCCTAACAGCCTTGTATGTGTGTGCTATTACCTGTAATAACTGACGCCCGTGTCACTTCCTATGAGCTGCACATGGTGGTCGCTGTTAATGGAAGGAGGGGGCTGCTCAGTCGGATTTTCTGTGTTTTCCTGGAAGTTGTTTTCTTGAACTCTCGTACACTTTAAACATACTTTCGCGCAGCTTTCATTGACCTTCCCCTAGCAATATTACGCTGCTCGGTAAAAAAGTTACACAAATTACGTGTCTATTTTCTTGTTATGTAGCCCCTGTTAATTATTTCAACATCCTGTGTAGACATGTACTGAAACTGAAAGGTGTAGGCTGACATCCTGTGTAGACATGTACTGAAACTGAAGGGTGTAGGCTGACAGAGAGAATGATGGAAAAGATGCTAGTTTAGATTCTTTATAACATCATTCTTATTTATTGTGCAGCCTCACTTGCACGTTTTTAATTATATTACATGTTTCGATTACTCAGGATCATCTTCAGATCCAAACCAAAGTAAAGCTAAATGTCTACCATCTAATATTTTTTACAATAAGCAGGAAGAAAGAGATAGTACCTAAGATTTTTCTAATTGCTGGAAAAATATTAGATGGTACATATTAAGTTTAATTTCTTTTGGATCTGACGATGATTCTGAGTGATCAAAACGTATTATCCAACTAAACACGTGCAACTAATACTAAATAATAAATGAGAACTATCTTAAAAATCACTACAGTTGCTGATTCTCACGAGGTGAATACGTCGGGTATAATTAAGTTGCTGATCACATCTACATCTTAAAAGCAACAACCACCACAAGAAGTTCGCAGTGACTGCAACCTTGACCCTCAGTTTACTCCACAGCATTAGCAGATAAAATGACAGTTCTGATACGAATGTCTGTTATCAAATTCTAACATCCCGTATTGCATCTGACATTTTGCACACTATAAAAAGAATCGTTGCATTTCCCACAAAATATCCAAGTCATATTTAATTGCGCCATTATCTATTACTGGATGAAGAACTGAAACGCCGCCATGTGTAATTCGGTTGAAGATTTCTATTCCAGTGGACGTGACAGTAACACATTGACAATTAATGTTCAATAAATGACGAAGTTATAATTTCATCACAATTAACAGGAAACAGTAAACTTGCAATGGCCCGTTTAATTTCGGCGTTGTCAACAAATATATAACGAACGAAGACAGCAGATCAAAATTGAAAGATATACAAAAGTAATCAAAACTGGCTTTGAAAGAAAGAGACAACTTGAGACGAGGTTTTATCTGTAGGCCAAAGACGGGATGGACTGAAAAAGAAGTAAACAGGAGATTTCAAAACGGTGTTGAGCGTTTTTAGTAAACCGAATAGAGTTTTCAAAACTAATTTATTTAAGTCAGCAGATTTTTTTTTACTAAATCAGGATTGTATTTCTTTTTCACCATCACTCTTTTCATTTACTTATTTCCAGCATCCTCGATGGCGGTCGACAGCAACTTACTATTTTCTTGAAACTTTTGATTGTTTGGCAGCTCTCCATCTCGATTTAATAGAAGCTGACTGCCCTATTCTGCATAACTAGAGAATCCTGCACTACGTACTAATTGTTTTAGAATCGCTAGTCGTGGTCTCCTTGGGATATCTTTCAGAGTAATGTTCCTTCTAGAATATTAACAATATAATGGTTGTTCCGTCTCATGTGACCAGTCGATCCGTGTCTTCTTTATATTGTTGTTCTAAACTACCTATCTTCGTCAGTTCTTTGGACGAGTTCCTGGTTGGTGGTTTTATCTCTCCACCTTATCATGCGTCTCCAGCACCACATCTCAAATGCTTCTGATATTTTCAGTTTTGCTTACGGTCCCTGCTTTACAGCCATAAAGTGCTACGATTCAAATACGGTTATTATCATCTTTCTCATCACTTCCGTATTTATGCTGCTTAAAAGCATTATTCTTTTGTTAATGAACATTGCTTTTGCTTCTCTAATTCTTTGTTTTATGTATTCGCTGCTTCTTTCGTTCAATTGCCTTACTTCTTAAATATCAGTGCGATCTTGTTTGTTTCATTTTATTTCTACTAAAACTAATGTTTACTTCTTCTGATTTCTTGGAACACACGAGTACTCTTTTAAAATTAATTTCCATTTCGGGGTTGTCCGTCAGTTCAAATGGTTCAATTGGCTCTAAGCTCTATGGGACTTAACATCTGAGGTCATCAGTCTCCTAGACTTAGATCTACTTGAACCTAACTAACCTAAGGACAGCACACACATCCATGCCCGAGGCAGGATTCGAACCTGCGACCGTAGCAGCAGCGGGGTTCTGGACTGAAGCGCCTAGAACCGCACGGCCACAACGGCCGGTTAGACGAGCATAGAGAATTGGCGGAAAACACAGGCCGCTGCCTTCAGTGACGAGGGTGTTGGAAAGATGGTGCAACGCTACGACAAGTGTCTAAAACATTTTTTATTTTCATAGTGGTTTCCATTTCGCGGCCGATCGGAACTTACTTTCCGAATAGCACTCGTATCTTCAGGTTGAAACTGTGCACAGAGATTTTCAGCTTATGCACTGCTGAATACGGACAGACTTCTGAATACCTGGTAATATCGTGATCGTTGGAAATAAAAGACCATTTAAAACTGCATCCTCAACTTCAGAACTGTCAGTGTCACTGGGTCTATGTATGTAATATACAGTAATCTGACACTGAGCAATCCAGTTTTACTCCCTGATTTTCTTTGTTCTTGCTGTCGCTTGTCCAGTTTCCGCTCGCGTATTATTCTTCTGTTACTGTTTAAGCCTTTGTAAGGTAATTAATATGCACACTGGTCTACACGCTCCAGAAAACAAAGCCCATATTTACAGGCAAATGAAATAACAGTTTTTTTTATACTTAGCCATCACCTTCCATCCACATCTTTCTTCACTGATTCAACAAACAAGACACCAATCCTTCATAAAGCTATCTTAAAGTTAATCCATTGTTGTTATTGTGGACGTCAGGCCTGAGACTGCAGCTCTCCATGCTACTCTATCTTGTGCAAGCTTCTTCATCTCCCAGTACCTGCTGCAACCTACATCCTTCTGAATCTGCTTAGTGTATTCATCTCTTGGTCTCCCTCTACGATTTTTACCCTCCACACTGCCCTCCAATACTAAATTGGTGATCCCTTGATGCCTCAGTACGTGTCCTACCAACCGGTCCCTTCTTCTAGTCAAGTTGTGCTACAAACTCCTCTTCTCCCCAATTCTGTTCAATACCTCCTCATTAGTTATCTATCCATCTAATCTTCAGCATACTTCTGTAGCACCACATTTCGAAAGCTTCTATTCTCTTCTTGTCCAAACTATTTATCGTCCACGTTTCACTTGCATACATGGCTACACTCCATACAAATACTTTCAGAAACGGCTTCCTGACACTTAAATCTATACTCGATGTTAACACATTTCTCTTCTTTAGAAACGCTTTCCTTGCCATTGCCAGTCTACATTCTATATCCTGTCTACTTCGACCATCATAAGTTATTTTGGTCTCGAAATAGCAAAACGCCTTTACTACTTTAAGTGTCTCATTTCCTAATCTAATTCCCTTAGCATCACCCGACGTAATTCGACAACATTCCATCATCCTTGTTTTGCTTTTGTTGATGTTCATCTCATATCCTCCTTTCAAGACACTGTCCATTCCGTTCAACTGCTCTTCCAAGTCCTTTGCTGTCTCTGACAGAATTACAATGTCATCGGCAAACCTCAAAGTTTTTATTTCTTCTCCATAGATTTTAATACCTACTCCGAACTTTTCTTTTGTTTCCTTTACCGCTTGCTCCAGTTAATCCATTACGTATGCTCAGGTTAATCCATTACGTACATTAAACCTACAATTTTTAGCCCTATTAATCACCGATCGTTCACTAACGTAGTGTGTACAATCTTGCAGTTTTGGTCCGACTCTTACTAGCATTATCTTCAGGAACAATACAGATATCCACTCCTCAATGCTGAAAACAAAGCTAACTCCACAAATTTCGGAAGAATTTCCCTTGACGATGAACCGTCCGCACCGCATACCATTCGTGACGGCGCAGTATTCCGATTTATCCAGTAGCCATTTAGATGTAACAAAAGCGACTACTTTAAAAAGCCGTATAAATAAAAACTTTTGCAAATGTAACTGACACTGCATTGCGCATGTTATAGCAACACAAAATAATTACTAATATTAACATCATAACCTGCATTTTTGAGGTTTCTTTTATACTTTCACGTGCTAGAGTAGCAATTATTCAGTGCAAACCTGGTCATTCCGCAATCAAACTCCCCAAGGGCATAAGCATGGTGTGGAGTTTCACTAACGGCAAGCATTGTCCTCTGAGTGCCGGGCTGCTTTGTGCTCTACAGTGGCCGTACAGCTACAAGTCACTGTGGGAGCAGGGGCCCACCGTTCTCCTTCCCAGGCACTTCCTCGATCTTATCTGCCAGTGGACGCTTCATGCGGCGACCTTGGCTTACGAGCTCACACACGCTGGCACCCGCGTCTACTCCCGAAACGTTTTCTGTGCCAGACACTACAATTCCGATTGAATCACCAACATTAAATTGAAACCATATTTATGAGGAGGGAGATACACTGGCGGAAAAATAACGCAACAGCTTCAAGGACAAGATCAGTTTATTGACAAGTGATGTGACAGGCAGTTCATTACTGTAGGAGCAAACGTTGACGAATTCAGACCAAACGAAACACACATGTGACAGTAAAAAGTGGTCAAACAGTCGCATCAATAAACAATGAACCGCCCTGGCGCGGCAACGCAGTCTCGCATCCTTGTGGGCAAACGATCATGCAGCTGCCGACTGGCATCCCGCAATAAATTGTCCCAAGCATCCTGCACCTTTTAGTGCAATTCAGCGATGATTCTTGCAGCTCTGGAGAACGAGTAAGTCTCCGCTTCATCGTGTTCCCACATGTTCAATTGGTGACAGATCTTGTAAGCTTATTTGTCCGTCGCTGACACAGAAGACCGCAAACTTTCTTTCCTTCCAGTCTGGGCAAGCTGTGCTGTGTTTGGAGTACATGTAAAGCTTACTGGGATAGGGTAAGTGCTAGCTACAATGAAGTCGATAATTCGATTGCAATACTGGCATTTTAATTTGATATTCCCCACAAGTGACAGAACTTACAAAAAAAAATGTGAATTTCTTTGTCCACCCACACACTTCTGAGAATGGCACATTAACAATTTGCAATTACGCGCCCCTATTACCGGCAGCTACGTTGATAAATACTCGGCACCTCGCAAGGATAGCTACCAGATCGAGAATATTAGTTAAGTTTTTGGACGTGGTTAAGCGTTGGTGAAAATCTCGCTTCTGAGCACACAAGGAGCTCTAGCCGCAGAACTCTGCACGGAACACGCATTGGTGCAGGGCTGCGATACAGACCGTATATCTCCCATCGAAGGCGGTGGCCAAGACACCGTCTCCAAGTCCGCACCGCTCGATGCCTGAAGGCGATGTCCACATTCTCCACAATCCTCCCGTCTCCCACGCGTACGAAAACGCGGCGGAAGAATACTCAGTTTCGGCCAATGTCGAACGCTCTATCATCGCCGAAATCCCTCCAACGGCATTTCTGAGATCTACCCAATGATCGAGTTGGCCATAACACCCCTAGGCAAACGAAATTCCCGTCTTCGCCACGTGTTGCCCAGCACAGGTGGCTCCGGATGCCGGACTATCCCCAAAAGCGCCGTATTGTCCCGCGTTTCCGGTGACCGCTACCTGCCGCCCACGGCGGCCCGGCGAGCTACGGCGGCGGGACTAATCATGCAGACATGCAGGGAATATTGCTCGAGAGTTCCTCATTGTTGTTGTTGTTGTTGTTGTGATCTTCAGTCCTGAGAACGGTTTGATGCAGCTCCCCATGCTACTCTATCGTGTGCAAGCCTCTTCATCTCCCAGTACCTACTGCAGCCTACATCCTTCTGAATCTGCATAGTGTATTCATCTCTTGGTCTCCCTCTACGATTTTTACCCTCCATGCTGCCCTCCAGTGCACTTCTGAAGGTGACAGAGATAAAATACAGGGAGCGAAAGGCTATTTACAATTTGTATACTAAGCAGATGGCAGTTATAAGAGTCGATGGACATGAAAGGGAAGCAGTGGTTGGGAAGAGAGTGAGACAAGGTTGTAGCCTCTCCCCGATGCTATTCATTCTGTATATTGAGCAAGCAGTAAAGGAAACGAAAGAAAAGTTCGGAGTAGGTATTAAAATCCACGGAGAAGAAATAAAAATTTTGAGGTTCACCGATGACATTGTAATTCTGTCAGAGACAGCAAAGGACTTGGAAGAGCAGTTGAACGGAATGGACAATGTCATGAAAGGAGGGTATAAGATGAACATCAACAAAAGCAAAACGAGGATAATGGAATGTAGTCGAATTAAGTCTTGTAATGCTGAGGGAATTAGATTAGGAAATGAGACACTTAAAGTAGTAAAGGCGTTTTGCTGTTTGGGGAGCAAAATAACTGATGATGGTCGAAGTAGAGAGGATATAAAATGTAGACTGGCAATGGCAAGGAAAGCGTTTCTGAAGAAGAGGAATTTGTTAACATCGAGTATTGATTTAAGTGTCAGGAAGTCGTTTCTGAAAGTATTTGTGTGGAGTGTAGCCATGTATGGAAGTGAAACATGGACGATAAATAGTTTAGCCAAGAAGAGAATAGAAGCTTTCGAAATGTGGTGCTACAGAAGAATGCTGAATATTAGATGGGTAGATCACATAACAAATGAGGAGGTATTGAATAGAATTGGGGAGAAGTGGAGTTTGTGGCACAACTTGACTAGAAGAAGGGATCGGTTGGTAGGACATGTTCTGAGGCATCAAGGGGAGTTCCTCATATTTATCACAATTCAATAGAGTTATGATCTGATGCCCTTGCCAGTCCCTTTATCATTAATACTAATGTTGGTAAGTTAACGTGTAAGTGCCCATGTCCTGACACCTTACAATCTAGTGACCTTCCTGGACAGGATAGTTGTACGTAGTGAAGAAAACGTTGCGACGCAGATGCCGTATGTGGACGTGCATTGTCCTGCTGAAAACGAGACATGACAGTAGTACGAGTATAACAGCGTTTGCAAAGTAGCGGTCGCTGGTTACTTAAGCATGCAGAAAAGCCAAACGATACGCCGAGTTGTAACTAATGAAGCCTGGGGTAGCTCCCCTGTGTCGTGGGCGAATGCACTGTGGAATAGCCCGCTCACCAGATATACGCCGTACACGTGTACGTCCATCCCTCGCGTAAACACAGACCCTACTCTCATCACTGAAGACAATACAGCGCGATTCCACCCCCAGTCTATTGTTTCACACAAGCGTATTCATGCTTAACAGTGTCATGGTGTCAGTGGTAGCCTTGTCAGACGCACCTGTCCCACTGCAAGCAGACTGTTTCCAATGGTGCAATGTGTGCCCGGATTTCTTCCCTGGATGAGATTCGGTCGGACACAACTGCTTACATACTGCGTCGATCTTGGTGTGCGTCTCTACTACGTGAACGTCCAGAAACTGGTCTGTTGGTGTGGGAATGTTCCAGAAACCACTGTTGAAAGCAGCGACACACCGCCGGTACACTGTGTCCAACGTGAACAATAATCTGTCGAAACTTCTATCCAGCTTCCCGCAGGCCTACAACGCTACTCCATTCAAACGGTTGAAGTTGTTCAACAGGTGTACTTATTTGTCAGTGAGGCATGGTTGGATCCTAGAATGAATGTTACGAACACTGTTCACCTCTAAATTCAGCACAGCTACTGCCTGCACAGTCAGAAGAGAGGGTGCACAGACTGGCCTCCTGAACGCCATCTGATCACCGATGACTGTGAAAAATGGATCACTAGAACTACCCCTTTCATTAAGCACTTACTGCACCCCGTTGCCACTGAACTCAGTCCTTGAGTATGTTGCATTTTTTTCCGGTGTTGTAGATCTGACAGTAAATCAACCAAATTTTAAATGTGTGTTATTAGTAATCGCAGTGAATTTACTACTGATCCGTAGCTGATGACATATTCGAAAATAGCTGTCTCACAGCACAATTCATTTCTTTTTATATTTGGCTGCAACTAGTTTTCAAAATCGACGCGTCGCTATTTAGCGCCCCTCGCAGTCATAGCACGTTACACAGTTTTTAGTGTGTGAGCAGGAAATAGCGACCTTCTAGAAAGAACAGAAACTTCGGAAGTCATGAGTCAAGAACGATGCACGAAGATATGTATCACACCCAACCCAATATAAGTACATTCTCTTCACTGCTTTACTGCCTTGTTTCGACAATACCTATTTTAATACACTATGTGATCAACAGCATCCGGACACCCCCAAAAACATAGGTTTCTCATATTAGGTGTATTGTGTTGCCACCTACATCTACATCTGCATCTACATTCATACTCCTCAAGCCACCCAACGGGTGTGTGGCGGAGGACACTTTACGTGCCACTGTCATTACCTCCCTTTCCTGTACCAGTCGTGTACGGTTCGCGGGAAGAACGACTGCCGGAAAGCCTCTCTGATATTACATTCGTGATCTCCTCGCGAGGTATAAGTAGGGGGAAGTAATATATTCGATACCTCATCCAGAAACGCACCCTCTCGAAACCTGGACAGCAAACTACACCGCTATGCAGAGCGCCTCTCTTGCAGAGTCTGCCACTTGAGTTTGCTAAACATCGCCGTAACGCTATCACGTTTACCAAATAACCCTGTGAAGAAACGAACCGCTCTTCTTTGGATCTTCTCTGTCTCCTCTGTCAACCCGACCTGGTACGGATCCCACATTGACGAGCAATATTCAAGTATAGATCGAACGAGTGTTTTGTAAGCCACCTCCTTTGTTGATGGACTACATTTTCTAAGGACTCTCCCAATGAATCTCAACCTGGCCCCCGCCTTACCAACAATTAATTTTATATGATCATTCCACTTCAAATCGTTCCGCACGCATACTCTCAGATATTTTACAGAAGTAACTGCTACCAGTGTTTGTTCCGCTATCATATAATCTTACAATAAAGGATCCTTCTTTCTACGTATTCGCAATACGTTACATTTGTCTATGTTAAGGGTCAGTTGCCACTCCCTGCACCAAGTGCCTATCCGCTGCAGATCTTCCTGCGTTTCGCTGCAATTTTCTAATGCTGCAACTTCTCTGTATACTACACCATCATCTGCGAAAAGCAGCATGGAACTTCTGACACTATCTACTAGGTCATTTATATATATTGTGAAAAGCAATGGTCCCATAACACTACCCTGTGGCACGCCAGAGGCTACTTTAACGTCTGTAGACGTCTCTCCATTGATAACAACATGCTGTGTTCTGTTTGCTAAAAACTCTTCAATCCAGCCACACAATTGGTCTGATATTTCGTATTCTCTTACTTTGTTTATCAGGCGACAGTGCGGAACTGTATCGAGCGCGTTCCGGAAGTCAAGGAAAATGGCATCTACCTGGGAGCCTGTATCTAATATTTTCTGGGTCTCATGAACAAATAAAGCGAGTTGGGTCTCTCACGATCGCTGTTTCCGGAATCCATGTTGATTTCTACAGAGTAGATTCTGGGTTTTCAAAAATGACATGATACGCCAGCAAAAAACATGTTCTAAAATTCTACAACAGATCGATGTCAGAGATATAAGCCTATAATTTTGCGCATCTGCTCGACGACCCTTCTTGAAAACTGGGACTACCTGTGCTCTTTTCCAACCATTTGGAACCTTCCGATCCTCTAGAAACTTGCGGTACACGGCTGTTAGAAGGGGATCAAGTTCTTTCGCGTACTCTGTGTAGAATCGAATTGGTATCCCGTCAGGTCCAGTGGACTTTCCTCTGTTGAGTGATTTCAGTTGCTTTTCTATTCCTTGGACACTTATTTCGATGTCTGCCGTTTTTTCGTCCGTGCAAGGATTTAGAGAAGGAACTGCAGTGCGGTCTTCCTCTGTGAAACAGCTTTGGAAAAAGGTGTTTAGTATTTCAGTTTTACGAGTGTCATCCTCTGTTTCAATGCCATCATCATCCCGGAGTGTCTGGATATGCTGTTTCGATACACTTACTGATTTAACGTAAGACCAGAACTTCGTAAGACTTTCTGTCAAGTCGGTACATAGAATTTTACTTTCCCATTCACTGAACGCTTCACGCATAGGCCACGTTACGCTAACTTTCACATGGTTTAGCTTCTGTTTGTCTGAGAGGTTTTGGCTGCATTTAAATTTGCTTGCGCAATAATTTCCTAACTTTGTTGAACCACGGTGGGTTTTTCCCGTGCCTCACAGTTTTACTCGGCACGTACTTGTCTAAAACGCATTTTACGATTGCCTTGAACTTTTTCCATAAACATTCAACGTTGTCAGTGTCGGAACAGAAATTTTCGTTTTGGTCTGCTAAGTAGTCTGAAATCTGCCTCCTATTTCTCTTGCTAAACAGATAAACTTTCCTCCCTTTTTTTTGTATTCCTATTTACTTCCATACTCAGGGATGCTGCAGCGGCCTTTCGGTCACTGATTCCCTGTTCTGCGCTTATAGAATCGAAAAGTTCGGTTCTGTTTGTTATCAGGAGATCCAAGATGTTATCTTCACGATTCGTTTCTCTCTTTAATTGCTCGAGGTAACTTTCGGATAGTGCACTCAGTATAATTTCATTCGATGCTCTGTCCCTACCAGCCGTCCTAAACATCTGAGTGTCCCAGTCTATATGTGGTAAATTGAAATCTCCACCTAAGACTATAGCATGCTGAGGAAATTTAAGTGAAATGTATTCCAGATTTCCTCTCAGTTGTTCTGCCACTAATGCTGATTAGTCGGGAGGTCGGTAAACGGAGCCAATTATTAACCTACTGCCAGGTACTCCATATCAGCGTCCTCAGTAGTCATTAAAGGTCGTGAGAGAGCAGATGGGCGCTTCGCATAACTCACGGACTTCGAACATGGTCAGGTGATTGGGTGTCACTTACGTCACACGTAACTAAACAGTTTTTTATAAGAGTTGCCTTTAGTGGTGCGCTAATTACAGTGTCGAAAGATTCTCTCATTGAGTCTAACGTTGGCCATTCCTGAGATGCATCTGTCGAATTCTTCGCTTTCCTATGGTATCACATATTCAGCCATTTGTACAGCTCTTGCCAACTAAGTAGCCGGTTATTATCGACACTTTTCCTCATCCTAATAATTTTTTCTTAGGATCTTTGTCTCTTTGATCTTTCTTAATCCACTACTGAAAAGGTAGTTAAAATAATTATTTACTTTGCTGTTCAGAAGTGATTTATTGATGCATTTCGGGCTCACCATCACATATATCTGCCAAGGAACAATGCAAAGCCACAACCACAAATGTAACGACCCATCACAGATTATTTTTGCAAAAGATGTTACATAAAATAGAGGATAACACATACAAAAATAAGATCAAAGTCTTCATATCGAGTATGGAGCCCTGTGCATCACACATCAGTATTAGTATCTGTATTAGAATCCTTTCTTGTTGCTAATGTTCGATATTGTTATGCATACAAATACATGCGCATCAGGAAAGAAATGAAGGCTATAGTTATAATCACAGTCATTCAGGTATTTCAGGTAGCAGAATCGCCGGAAACCAAAACAAGTGGAAGATACTAAACACGTATTCTATGGACCGACAAAATCAGAGTAAAGTTTCCACTCCGACATGAAGCGCTTTGACACGCCCTCCAGCTGCCTGCGTCCTTTGTCTAGCGTCTTCAGCTCGGAGCGGGATGGGAACGACGGCGCCGTGACGCTACACAGTACGCCGGCTGTGGTTTGGAGTCGAGCGGAGTGATTCACTGTTACGTAAGGCCGCGCTTCTGCGAAGGACGGGATTCTGGCTACAGGAGTAATCTTCAGTGCCAAGAAACTGATGTCCTCCTTAAAAAGGCAACCACTAACGACATCGCTGACGGCAGATAGGCAACATAAACATCTCAGAATAACAGTTACGCGACAACAAAAGGAAAAAAAAAAACCCTTGCAGCTCCGCGTGCACGTGCGGGGGCGAAGCGCACTGCCGACATCCTCCATGCACTGCCCGTCACATTCTCGCTTTGAGAGAATAGCTGAACTTTTACTTGTATTGCAAAAGCAGTATTGAATACTGTAAATGATGACCCGTTTCATTTCGTAAAAAAAGAAATTAAACTTTTCCGTGAGAGTTTCTTGGAAAATGAAAGCTACAGTGACAATCCCTTTGCGTTTCTGAACGAAGCAGTACGTAACAGTATACTAGACTCTTCCTTTATCCACTAATGAATAGGTAGTTAAAATAATTATTTACGTTGCTGTTCAAAAATGTTTCAAATGGCTCCAAGCACTATGGGGCTTTACATTTGAGGTCATCAGTCCTCTAGACTTACAGCTACTTAAACCTAACTAACCTAAGGACATCACACACATCCATGCCCAAGGCAGGATTCGAACCTGCGACCGTAACAGCAGCACGGTTTCGGACTGAAGCACCTAGAACCGCTCGGTCACAGCGGTCGGCTACGTGGCTGGTCAAAAGTGATTTATTGATGCATTTCTGGCTCTGCCCATCACCCATCATGCCAAGGAACAGTGCAAAGTCACAACCACAAATGTAACGAACCATCACACAGAATAAATTTTGCAAAAGGTGTTACATAAAACAGAGGAGAACACATACGAAAATAAGATCAACGTCTTCATATAGAGTATGGAGTTCTGTGCATGGCACATCAGTACCGTAGCTTAACTGATAACAGAAAGGCGTTACAAATCGTAGCTGATATCATTTGCCGCCAGGTGATGTGAGTGTATAAGGGAGTGGCCCTATATTATGCCCCTGGAAATAGGTGCTCAACCTTATAATAAAAATATAAATAATGAACGAAAAATCTAAGTGGAAACCTAAAAATTTGCGTTCAATATACAGGAGACAACAAATAAGTTTACCAAAAATAGCTGACAGTAGCTGAAGCCGATCGGCACGACTGCTTTGAAAAAATGGCGTAATTTGCGTAACATTAGTAATTAATGGTCAAATATAAACTAGTAGTAACGCACTATTCATATATAAACAAAATATAAGGTGAAACAGTTAATATGAGTTACGAAATGGAACCACAAAGCATGGCAGTGAATAGGCACCTTTAGAATGTGAAGAGGTACCTTTATTGCGTGGGAGGTTCTCCTTGGAAATGTAAGTAATCAAACTCAAGTTTTCTTTGAACCTTTCAGCAATTGTATCATCTGAATTGGGAGGTCGGTAAAAGGATCCAATTATTATTTTATTCCGGTTTGCCAACAATGACCTCTTCCCATACTAACTCACAGGAAGTATCTACTTCAATTACGCGACAAGTTAAGCTACTTCTGACAGCAAAAAAACACCACCGCCAACCGTGTTTAGCCTATCTTTTCGGAACACGGTTAGGTCCTTCGCAAAAATTTCGGCTGAGCTTATGCCCGGCTTTAGCCACCTTTCAGTGCCTATAACAATTTGAGCATCAGTGCTTTCTATTAGCGCTTGGAGCTCTGGTACTTTCCCAACGCAGCTACGAAAATTTATAACTGTTATACCAATGATTACTGTATATACGTTCTTCCTGTGTTCAGGCTGCACCCTTTGTGACTGAAGCCCTTCTTGTGTTTTTCCGAGACTCTCTAACCTAAAAAACCGTTGAAAATCTGAATTTGGCTTCTCGGTTTGAAATGACAAAAAAAAATGCGTATTTCACTGTTTTTGGGAATTCAACCCCTATGTGGGTGACGTAAGGCCAGGACGGTTCACTGACTCATCATCTTTCAGTCCAAACCGCTAAGGATAGACACCTGGAGTCTAGAGAGGGCGCGGATCTTATATTGCAGGCATCGTTTAAGAAGGGGTTGTTCGAAATAGCACTCTTAAGCGAGTGAAGTAGGGGATGAAAGCCCTTTTGAAAATTTTTCGCTATTAAGGCAATTTTGAAGCTAGACCAATGAAAACTGGTATTTGGTTTCTCAGTTAGATATAAAAAAAAATACGTGTTTCATCATTTTTTGAAATTCAACCACTAAGGGAGTAAAATAGTGGGTGAAAGGTTTCTTTAAAAATAAATCATCATTAAAGAACCACTAAAGCGTTTTTAAAGCTGCATTTATGAAAAGTGGCATTCTACAACTCGACTAGAAATAATAGTAATAGTAATAATAATTAAACGTGTTTCACTGTTTTTGGCAATTAAACCCCCAAGGGCATGAAATAGGGGATGAAAATTTTTGAGAAAATATTTTGTTATATTAAAAAGATTTTAAGCTAAATCTATGAAAACTGCTATTCCACTTCTAGGTTAGATATAAAGGAATATGTGTTAGGGCCGAAAGTTTCTATGGAACGTCCCTAAAAGAATGGAAAAGGCATGATTAACAAAAACCTTGGACATCGGCTACCACAATCACTTTTTTGCCAGAAGTGCGTTTGGAGGAGACCATGCTTCTGTGGCCTTACTTAGCGTGAGAAGTTTAGGTGTTGCAGTTTGTGAACAACATAAAAATACTATTACAGGAAAACGAAAAAGTCTGTGCAGTCTCTGCGAGCGAGGCAGCTGACGCTAAGCCAATCTACTAATATTACAAACCGTTTTCTCTTCGACCCTTTATATTTCGTTCTTATTTTTTTCTCGAATTGCAATAATAGAAATTTGTTCACGTTGATAACCTGTTCAATGCATAGGAGAGGTAGGCATGGAGTTTTGATTATCACCACGAAAAGTAAAAACTACACAGTTGATATTTATTTGTTTACAGATACACGTCTATAGTACACACTCAAATCCCCACGTGCCATAGTAGCACATCATGCCGATAGAGGAACGGAATGATGCAGCTCATTGATAAACTGGAGACGGGCTGTGACATTTTGTTATAGTTCCTAGAGCTGCGTTATACGCTACTCTAACACCGAGTTTAAGTGTGTACCAGGACTGCGCACATGTATCTCTAAACAAACAAAAAATTAAATATGCATCATTATTTATTCGAGGCGATAATTAATAATTTATAGCCCGTTATATTGTTCTTAACTTTTTCTTCTTAAATAAAATTATTCTTTACAATCAATGCTAACGTTATAAGTGCGAAAGTGACTCCGTCTCCTATGTTTCCACTACTAAACCGCTGAAGCGGCTTCGATGAAATTGGATATTCGGGTAGCCTGAAGACTAAGGAAGAACATAGGCTACTTTAGGATGTAGAAAGAAAACATCTACCCCTACGAGGGCGAAGTAGGGAAAATAACATCTTTCTTTTACATCAGTTAACATAAGCCGCGTTAAGAAAAATATGTTAAGTTTGTTGCGTAGTGTATGCATTGTATAATGTATAACTGTTTAAATAACACGATGCATAGATGTGTTCTCCTGTCTATGCCCCTCGACACGTACCGTTCGGCAGCGACGTTGTGCGTGCTGTGCCGACGTATGTTGGGGGGGAGGAAGGGGGGGGGGAGCACACATTACAAGCCACGCTTACCTCAATAGGCAGACACATGAGAACAGCTGACGCTTTTGCAAGTACAATAGCTTACTCACCATAACAAACTAAATGGGAATGCAGCCAGTAAGAGTTAGTAATCCCAAGCATTTCGTTTCACAGATTATGTACATGTTTTATCTTAAGATGATTTATAATCATGTTACTAACAAAACGAAAAAGTGTTGAAAATAACTTATTCTTTGTTGAAAATAACTTATTCTTTATTTAGTACCTTTACAAACGTTCTGTTGCGTGGGTCCCACAAAGTCAAGTGTTGACAACGTGGCCTGGGGATACTAAAGGTATTCGACACTTGGACTGGGCTATTGCTTTCTGGATGTTTATCCCAGTAAGTCAGCAGATATCAAAGACTCAGTCCATCTTGTTGTTGTTGTTGTTGTTGTTGTTGTTGTTGTCTTCAGTCTGAACACTGATTTGATGCAGCTCTCCATGTTACTCTATCCTGTGCAAGCCTCTTTATCTCCAAATAACTACTGAAACCGACATCCTTCTAAATCTGCTTGCTGTATTCATCTCTTGGTTTTCCTCTACGGTTTTTACTCACCACACTTCCCTCCAGTATTAAATACGTGATACCATGATGTCTCAGAATGTGTTCTATCAATAGATCCTTTCTTCTAGTCAGATTGTGCCACAAATTTCTTTTCTCTAGAATTTCATTCATTAGTTATGTTATCTATCCATCTAATCCTCAGACTTCTTCTATAGCATCACATTTCAAAAGTTTCTGTTTTCTTCTTGTCTAAACTGTTTATTATCCATGTTTCACTTCTGTTTGAGGCTGCATCCCAAACAAATACTTTCAGAAAAGTGTTTCTCACACTTTAATCTTTATTCAATGGTAACAAATTTCCCTTCTTCAGAAACGCTTTTCTTGCTATTATCTACAGCTTATATCATCTTCACTTCGGCCATTATCAGTTATTTTACCGCCCAAAACAGCAAAACTCATCTACTACTTTAAGTGTCTCGCTTCCTAATCTAATTTGCTCAGCAGCGCCTTATTTAATTCAACTACATGCCATTATCTTTGTTTTGCTTCTGTTGATGTTCACCTTACATCGTCATTTCAAGACACTGTCTATTTCGTTCAACTGCTCTCTCAAGTCTTTTGTCGTCTCTGACAGAATTACAATGTTATCAGGAATTCTGATATTTTTTTATTTCTTCCCCGTGAACTTTCTTTCCTACTCCAAATTTTTCTTTGGTTTTCTTTACTGCTTGCTCGATGTTCAGATTGAATAACATAGGTGATAATTTACAACTCTGTTTCACTCCCTTCTCAACTTCTGCTTCCCTTTCATCCCCTAGACATGCCCCAAACTGTTTGGTTTCTGTATAACCTGTAAATAGCCGTTGACTCCCTATATTTTATCGCTGATACATTCAGAATTTGAAAGAGACTAATCCAGTCAACACTGTCAAAAGCTTTCTCTAAGCCTATAAACGTAAATTTGCCTTTCTTGGAGCTATCTTCTAAGATTTACATCAACCAATGGCAAAGTCCACATACATACATATAAAACTGTTGAGGTCTTTAATACCGAATGTCTGTTCCAAGAAGTGAAAATAATTTGATGAAAAAAGAAAAATCTTGTTATTGTGGATTAATATCTGCTATAATCAGTCAAAAGACAAAAAGATCTTGTCTTCTAATTAAGCACTTTATTACTCTATTTTTTGACAAGTTCCTTGTCTTCTGAGTTTAAAATCTGGAGACGATAGCAGTTCAAATGATCTCTTTTTCTGCGTTTAATTAACACTTGGATAAATACCTTACCAAAATTTTTTCTAGGGCAAACGTACGCAGCAGACTTTTGCAGTTACTTAAGTTCCTCTTTATCCCGCGAATTAGGAGCACGCGTCGACGGTGACTCCGACTGAAGTATACTTCAAAGGAGTAAGTAGCGTTACTTTGAGAGAGCTGCCAAAGTGCTCTGTCACCTCTCACGTTAGGTGTGGCCTGGCTGATAGGCAGCCGAAGGTCAGCAGTTTGACATGGTCGCCCCACTGTCCATGGTGAATAGCAGACTCCACCCATGTCTAAATTGAAAAGTTTGGCCGCAGCAATTGTATTTTAATACTATCTCCGGGTCAATGCAGGTAACAAAGAGCTCGCTTTAAGCGGCGTAGACAATCAGCAACACGTTTTCAACCGTAATGAGAAGGACTGACACACTCGATAAAAACAATTTAAGCCGGGGTTGTAGCCTTCTCTTCGAAAAGGTATTGATGGAAGGCAAAGAAAGGTTAGGAACACGGGGCACATAGTTTTACGCTGTCAGTACGTTTTAAAACATAGCACATTCCGCTGCAAAGTGGAACATTCATTCTGGAAAGAATCGCTAGGGTTCTCTCACGATATCCTTTCTTCCATAAGCGCTAGTCCAGCAAGAGAAGGGGATCCCTTGTGAACCGTGAAATGTAGGAGAGAGCGACTAGAAAAACTAAAACTGCTGGGGACCGTTAGTGACTCATCGCTGGATGGCTCGACTGTGCGGATGGAATGGCCTGACAGATCTACGGAACCCTATACAATTCAGATAGCTTTTTGCTTTCACACTGGTTGATTTCCCCAATTCACAACCAAACTATTAGTTTCTAACATGACCTAGACCGCGAGCTAAGCTACAGATAATCTTGCTCCACAACCAGGTTTTTCGTTTCACATTTCACACTCACGAACAGGGCAGACTATGTGCGAAAAGCTGTTTATCCCAGCAAGAGCAATACTCAAGTATAGGTCGAACGAGTGTTTAGTAAGCCACCTCCTATGTTGATGGACTGCATTTTCTAAGGACTCTCCCAATGAATCTCAACCTGGCAGCCGCCTTACGAACAATTAATTTTATATGATCATTCCACTTCAAATCGTTCCGCCATTGCATTGCCCTTTTACACCTTGTGTACGCGATACTACCGTCATCTATATATGTGCATATCGCTTTACCATGACTTTTGTCACCTCTGTATATTGCCTCATTTTCATTATGATCATATGCCTCTATTGATACTTCCTTTCGATAGAATAATTTAGTGAACAGGCATCAGAATGAATAGTCGTAACCTTCTTGTTTATTAGAGAGAGCTGGAGGAGAAGAAGCCACTAAACACGGACATAACCTGTGTGTGACACGCGAACCGCTGTGGCTGCCGCGTCACCTGTTGCGTCACGAGGTGCCCGATGCTCGGTTTCTCCTGAAAGTGGACCGCGCTGGCTTCTGGCTGCTCGCTGCTGGCTAGCCACTGGAGTCTGGAGACCGCAGGCGTCTCCGGTGGCGGACACTCCAGCCGCGGCTGTAGCCGCTCTCTACTGCTGCCTGACACTGTGTTACATTTTAATGTCGCGCGCGCTACAGCGGCTAGGCGGCTGACACACACTCAACATTTAAACGAAGAAGCATTACAAACTAAAATTCAGAAACGTACTCATGTCTGCAGGTGTGGTCGGCGAACGGCGACGTGAAGTGAACGACGCTGGCTTTATCCCAACTTGAGTCAAGATCTGTCAGCCCATACCGCTAAAGATGTGATGGACGGAGAGCGTTTTAAGGGCGCAAGACGGTACCGCTAAAGAAGTAGTTGTGCAATCACCTGGTAACACTGGCATCGTCTGCGAAAGCGTCATTAAACTAATAGACACAATAATGTACTCGGTTTACAGAATTTAAAAGACAGTTCAGATGTCCTCCGGTGATGCAAAGTGAATAAAGGTAACAATTACAGCAAAACATCAAGTGAATAGCGGTTTTGCGGGTGGAATAATGTAGTACACAACACAGCATTATGAAGACGACGAATGCCATGCATGTATTGGGATACACACAGACAGGGCGGCCACTGTGGCCGAGCGGTTCTAGGCGCTTCAGTCCGACACCACGCGGCTGCTACGGTCGCAGGTTCGAATCCTGCCTCGGGCATGGGTGTGTGTGATGCCCTTAGGTTAGTTAGGTTTAAGTAGTTCTAAGTCTAGGGAACGGATGACCTCATATGTTAAGTATCATAGTGCTTAGAGCCATTTGAACCATTTGAACTGATTTGAAGAAAGTTCTGGACAATTCGAGCGAACGATCTGGCCAGCCACAGAAGATCTATGGGACATAATTGAGAGTTTAGTTCATGCATTTCGCTATATGGACATTATAGAGGCAGCATGGCTCAATATTTATGCAGGGGACATCCAACAACTTGTTGAGTCCATGCCACGTCGAGATGCTGCATTAGGATTGGTAAAAGGAGGTCCAGCATGACATTAGCAGGTATCGCGTGACTTTTGTCACCTCAGTGTAAAGTTATATAGAAAATGGGCACCGAATTGCATCCGACGAGACAACCGTCATTAGGAGGACGAACATTTTCTGAGATAGCAGAGCAAAACACCGTGAATAAGGAGCAGCGGCCTGCAGCTCGGTATAACAAACGATCCCGCCATGGCGACGGTGTAGTTGGCACGTAGGACGTATGACATAAATATTGCCTCGTTTAGCAATGAACTGATTACTAGTGACGTCACAGCTGACAGCACGACAATGTATACTGCTGAGCCAAAATGTTATCACCAATGCCCACAGCGAGACTGAATGTCACCAGATGATATGATGCGGTAATGAAACTATACAGGATGGATCGTCTAAAACTTGCACCGCAAATATTGCAGAAATGGAAAGTGCTATTGATGTAAGGTTCTCAGAGAACTGATAGGTTCAAATGGTTCAAATGGCTCTACGCACTATGGGACTTAACAGATGAGTTCATCAGTCCCCTAGACTTAGAACTACTTAAACCTAACTAACCTAAGGACATCACACACATCCATGCCCGAGGCAGGATTCGAACCCTGCGACCGTAGCAGCAGCGCGGTCCCGGACTGAAGCGCCTAGAACAGCTCGGCTACAACGGCCGGCTACTGATTGGTAGTCAGGGACTCGTGTTGTTAGCCAATAAACAGACTGTAATAGAACTTCAAAATTATATTTTTGTGCAAACACACACCTTTCTAAATGGAACAGTGCGTATTGACGATTGACAAACTAGAAGCCGGTTAAATTAAAATGTCAGTGGAGCTTGTTGCAGGACCCTAGTGTGAGTCGTTTACGAGACATCGTATTTTAAAAAGTTTCCACACTCACACTTCTTTCTGCTATTCAACATGTGTATTCGCTGGTTACGACATTGTTAGGTTTGCTTAGAGTGTGCTTGTGTGTTCCTTGAGTCCATTGCGACTTGCTAGACAGTTAGTGTGTGACAGTCTAAACAGTACGTCGTGAGTGGATGGTGGGTTTACCAATGCAGAAAAAGCCGACATACTTGTGGTGTATGGAGAGTTTAGGAAGAATGCAGGTCGTTCTTGTACGGTGTACGCGCTAAGATATCCCAATAGACGTCAACAATCTCGGCAGCTATTTATCAACCTCTTCGACCAGTTACGTGAAAGCGGTACTGTAACACCTAGACAACATAACAGAACGAAACAAGTGACGACGGAAGTGGAGGAAAGTATAGTTCTTGCTGCTGTTGCTGTTGATCCGCTCGTTAGACGCCGCCGATCGCACGAGGAAGCGGCATGAGTCAGGCAAGTCTCCTACACATTCTCCATCGACATAGGTTCCATGTCTGTCACATCTCTCTCCATCAAGGGCTGCATGAAAACGATTACGAAAAGCGTATTAATTTCTGTACAAGGCCATTAAGACAGGATACTCCAAATGTATCATATATCTTGTTTAGTGACGAAGTGACATTTACCAATCATGGCCGGGCAAACCGCCCGAACGCGCACTATTGGTCTGTTGACAGTCCCCGTTGGCTTCCTCAGGTGGAACGTCAGCGTTTATGGAACGTAAACGTGTGGTGTGATAGTGAACCATCAGTTCATAGGCCCATTTTTCATAGAAGGAACACTGAACGCGAACAATTATCGTGGCCTCCGAACAGACCATCTTCCACGGAAGCTACAAGACGTTCCCATACAGACTAAGAGGCTCCTGTGGTACCAATATGATGGTTTTCCAGCCCACAGTATACGAAATACTGCAACATGTCTTCACGAATTGTTTCCAAATCGTTGGATTGGACGGAGAGGACCTGTACCTTGGACGGCCCGTTCCTCGGATTTGACACCTGTAGTCTTTCTTCTGAGGGGAAAGCTGAGAGACGCTGTCTACACCCGACGATATTCAACGATGTTTTACTGCAATCTGATTGGACATCTCCGCTGAACTGATAGCGGGTGAGCAACAGTCGTTCCATACCAGACTGGAAGCGTACATTGACGCTACCGGTGACCATTTTGAACACAACCTGTAACGCCGCAAATAATCCTGAGCCAATAACGTTCCATACCAGACTGGAAGCGTATATTGCCGCTACCAGTGACCATTTTGAAAACAACCTGTGACGCAACAAATAATCCTGAGCCTATAACGAGAATCAAAAGGGATACAGAAATTAGCGAACACAGGGTTGTCGTAACGAAACTGAATATTGTAACCCCAAAATTCTCCAAAAACAAATGAAAAATATACCTATTCAAAAGGCATATAAATTTCATTGACACCTTCCTGAGGGGCAATCTCCGCTCCTTGCAAATTAACAGTGTACGTATAGACCAATGTGGCTTGAATTCAAAGAAATAGTATCGGCAGCAATTGTAAGATTTATACCAAATAAATTAACAAACGACGGAGCTGATCCTCCGTGGTACACAAAACGGATCAGAAAACTGCTACAGAAACAACGAAACAAACATGCCAAATTTAAACAGACGCAAATTCCGCAAAGTTGGCGATCTTTTACAAAAACTCGAAATTAAGTATGGACATCAGTGCGAGATGCTTGTAATAGTTTCCTCAACGGAACTTTATCTAGAAGCCTGGCAGAAATTCGAAAGAGATTTTGGTCGTATGTAAAGCATGTTAGAGGCAAAACACATCAATGTCTTCTCTGCACGACAGCCATGGAAATACTAACGATGTCAGCGCTGCTACAGCAGAATTACTAAACACAGCCACCCGAAATTCCTTCACCAAAGAATACGAAGTTAATATTCCAGAATTCGAATCAAGAACAGGACCCAACATAAGTAACTTATAACTAGTTATCCTCGGAATAGTGGTACAATATAAATGTCTTAATAAAAGAAAGCCTTCCAGTCCAGACTGTACACCAATTACGTTCTTTTCAGAGTATGCTGATGCAATAGCTCCATACGTAACAATCATACACAACAGCTCGCTGGACGAAAGATCAGTACCGAAAGACTGGAAAAATGCACAGGTCACGCCAGTATTCAAGAAATGTAATAACAGTAATCTACTAAATTACAGGCGCATATTATTAACGTCGATACACAGAAAGATTCTGTTCAAGCATTATGAACTACCTCGCAGAGAACCGTCCCACTGACACATAGTCAACGCCGATTTAGTAAACATCATCCTTGTGAAATAAAACTAGCTATTTACTCACACAAAGTGTTGAGTGATATCGACAAGGGATTTCAATTTCATTCCGTATTTCTAGATTTCTAGAAAGTTTTTGAGACCATACCTCACACGCGGCTTCATAGAGGATTTGAGATGGAAATCATTAAAACAAAGGTGATTTTCGTTGCGGCGGGATCTTCTCAAGAAAATTCAATCACCAATCTACATAGGGAGAAACGCTCATCATAATACAATAAGGAAAATCAGACGTCGCACGAAAAGATATAGGTATTCGTTTTCTCCTCGCGCTGTTCCAGATTAGAATAAGAGATAGTTAGTGTGAATGTAATAAAATGGAACACTTACAACTGTCCTTTCGGTGTTATTTATTGCGTGGCTACCAAGATCGGTTATTCGGTACACCATCTTCAGGCCATATAAGAAATACCGTCGAAAGGACGACTTTAGGTGTTCAATTTTATTACGTAAGTGAACAGTCGAAGTTTCTCAACCCTTCAACCGGAAAGATAGACATACAAAAACAATTAGTTTGAAGGTGGTTCGATGAACCGTCTGCCAGACATTCAAGGGTGATCTGCAGAGTAGCCGCGTAGATGTAGATGTAGGTGGTCAATTGTCCCGTTACTGGACAGAATCCACATAACTAGTGTGTGCTCTAATGTTGTTCTTTAGTATGTGCTACCACAGGTGTAGTACGTGCGCCGGTGTGACAACTTTTCAAAATACGTTATCTCGGAAACGAGTTGCACAAGAATTCTGCAAAGAACACCTTTGGCATTCTAATTTACCCTATTTTTAGTCTGTTTATGTCATTAGGTTCAAATGGTTCAAATGGCTCTAAGCACTATGGGACTTAACATCTGAGGTCATTAATCCCCTAGACTTAGAACTACTTAAATCTAACTAACCTAAGAACATCACACACATCCATGCCTGAGGCAGGACTCGAACCTGCGACCGTAGCAGCCGTATGTCAATAGGCATTGTTCCATTTAAAAAGTGTATGTTTGTACAAAAAAGGCGGCTAACAATACAAGCCCCTGACTATCAATCCATTCTGTGAAAATCGCACATCAACAGCACTTTACATTTCCGCAATATTTACGGTGCAAGTTTTAGGTGATTGAAACTGTATAGGCCTGCCGCTGTGGCCGAGCGGTTCTAGACGCTTCAGTCTGGAACTATGCGGCTCCAACGGTCGCACGTTCGAATCCTGCCTCGGGCATTGATGTGTGTGCTGTTCTTAGGTTAGTTAGGTTTAAGTAGTTCTAAGTCTAGGGGACTGATGACCTCAGATGTTAAGTTCCATAGTGCTCAGAGCTATTTGAGCCATTTTTTGAACTTATAAGGAGAGAAGAGACGAATGGGGAATCAGTCTACCAACCATACAAGACACAGATGGGGAAATCCGCTGACGTAAACAAGACTGATAAAGGGCAGATTGTTTTTGCACGGTGCCTGGGAACGAGTATCTCGGTGAAGCTGTTGGCTCCTCACGTATTACGTCGTTACCATCCATGGAAAGTGGCCGGAGAAAGTGGTGGAAGAAAGAGCAGATAACTGGTTGTTAGCACCTCACTTAGGCAGAGAATTGACATCACTTAGTTCCAGTAAGATGGACACAGAGGAATTATGTGCAAAACTGAAACAGATTGTAAATCGTTGTGGAGAACTACGTGCCTATAATGGATGAGGGTCGGAGAAGACCCAACAGGGTTTAACAACGAAATTCGGAAAATGCTGAAGGAGCAAAGGCCGTTACACTCTCGATTCAAAATGGAACGCGCAAATGACGACAGGCAAAGATTACCAGAGATTCGTGCGTCTGTGAAAAGGCCTACGCGGAAGCATAGACCTACAGCTCCCACAGTCATACCGTAGAAAAAAATATGGCTGAGAAGCGGAGAAAATTCTGGTCTTCTGTAAGATCGCTAAGCAGGTCTAAGGCTTCCACCCAGTCTCCCCCTGACGAGTCTGATGTAACAGTAGAAGACAGCGAAACGAAAGCCGAAGTTCTAAACTTCGCGTTTGAGAAATCGTACAAACGTACCGCCGTCTGACCATTGAACAGACTCCCGTATGGACGGCATAGCAATAAGAATCCCAGGCATAGAGAAACAATTGAAAGTGTTTAAAACTGGTAGGTCGCCAGGAAAGTATGGAATCCCAAATTCAAATGGTTCAAATGGCTCTGAGCACTATGGGACTTAACATCTGAGGTCATCAGTCCCCTAGAACTTAGAACTACTTAAACCTAACTAACCTAAGGACATCACACACATCCATGCCCGAGGCTGGATTCGAACCTGCGACCGTAGCAATCGCGCGGTTCCGGACTGCAGCGCCTAGAACCGCGTGGCCACCGCGGTCGGCATGGAATCCCAATTCGGTTCTACAAAGAGTGCTCTACGGACATTGGCCTCTTACTTGCCTTGCGTTTAACGCGAAGATTTCGCCCAGCGCAAGGTTCCGGGTGCCGCAAAAAAGCGTTGGTCACAGCTGTATATAAGATGGGTGAAAAAACGGACCAGCAAAATTACAGACCAGTATCCGTAACATCGGTTTTCTGCAGAAGCCTTGAAATTATCCTCCATTCGAGCATAATATATATTCTTGCAAGCTCATGTCAAGGAATCAGCACTGTTTTAGAAAGCATCGCTCGTGTGAGACTCTGCGTACGCTTTTCCGACGTGATATACTGCGAGATATGGATGAAGTGCAACAGGCAGATGCCGTATTTCCAGATATCCGGGAATCAGTGACACGGTACCCCACTGCAAAATGTTAACGTCAGCATACCAAATAGGTTCCCTGTTATGAGAGTTTCTCGAAGACTTGTTAAGTAGGAGAAACTAGTATGTTGTCTTCGACGGCGAGTGTTCATCAGAGACTACGTTATCGTAAGGAGTGCCCGAGGAAAATGAGATAGGACCGCTCTTGTTTTCTATATACGCAAATAATTTGGCGGGCAAGGTGGGCAGCAGTCTGCTTTTGTTTGCTAATGATGCTGTGATGTACAGGAAGGTGTCGACGTTAAGTGACTGTCAGAGGATACAAGATGATTTAGACATAATTTCTAGTTGGTGTGATGATGGCAGCTAGATATAAATGTAGAAAAATAAACACGTGATATAGCATTAGATTAGTTCTCCAGCATGATGGAAACTGGAAGAATACCAAATACCCTTAAGAAAGAAAAATCATAGCGATACTGAAACCAGGTAAACCGAATGACCAACCAAACATCCGGCCGGGGTGGCCGAGCGGTTATAAGCGCTACAGTCTGGAACCGCGCGACCGCTACGGTCGCAGGTTCGAATCCTGCCTCGGGCATGGATGTGTGTGATGTCCTTAGGTTAGTTAGGTTTAAGTAGTTCTAAGTTCTAGGGGACTGATGACCTAAGATGTTAAGTCCCATAGTGCTCAGAGCCATTTGAACCATTTTTGAACCAACCAAACAGCTACCGCCCAATTGCCCTTCTTAGCATGATCTACAAACTACTGGAGAGACTTATATATAACAGAATAAGTCCAGATATCCTAAAGTGTATCCCTGTGGAACAAGCAGGCTTCCGGCCAAACAGGAGCTGCACAGATCAAGTCCTCTCACTAACTTCCTACATCGAGGCAGGCTTCCAAAGACAAGAAAAAACATCCGTGGTATTTATAGACCTGACAGTGGCTTATGATACTGTATGGAGGCAAGGCCTGATTTACAAACTACTCCGCTTCGTGCCATGTTTGAAAATGGCTAACCTTACCAACGAGGTGCTCTGCAACAGACCATTCCAGGTGATACTTGGAAATTATAGGAGCAAAACAATGAAGCTCAATAATGGCTTGCCTCAAGGATCAGTCCTGGCACCGCTATTTTTCAGCATGTATATAGCCGATATGCCTAATACTAAATCTGAAAAGTTTGGATATGCGGATGACTGGGCCATAGCTGTACAACATCGAGATATGGAGCATACTGAGTCTGTCCTGACAAGCGACTTGTCCTTGCTGGTAACTTACTTTCGTGAATGGAGAGACTACAACCTAGTCCAACTAAAACTGAGGCTATGTGTTTCCACCTGAATAATAAATTGGCTAACAGACGCCTTAAGATATATTTTGATAACAATATTCTGCCTTATAATAAAAATCAAAAATACCTGGGAGTGACATTAGATAGAACCCTGAGCTACAAACAACACCTCATCAACACTGCTGCAAAAATCCGTACTAGGAACAATATCATTCAGAAACTATGTGGTACCAGCTGGGGCTCCTCCGCCTCTACCTTGCGATGCTCTGCTTTGGGACTTGTCTACTCTGCGGCAGAGTACTGTTCCCCTGTTTGGCTAAAGAGCGCTCACACCAAGATGGTAGACACAGTACTGAACCAAACTATGAGGATTATTTCAGGTACAACAAAATCAACCCCCATTCGCTGGCTACCTGTACTGAGCCACATACCGCCACCTCACTTACGAAGAGAACATGCGCTTCTCCGAGAATTTAAAAAAATACAAGACAACCCGCAACTTCCGATTCACGCTTTGAGCAATGGCATTGACAGAGATAGATTGCGCTCTAGACATCCACCTCTTATAAGGGCCAAAGATCTGGAGGAAAATGGTTTCTGTCTTGAAGAACGCTGGAAAGTGGAATGGGAAGAATCAGCACCACCACAGGTAAACACCTTACTGAAACCGTCGAACAGACCTCCAGGCTTTGGCTTACCACGTAAAACCTGGACCATCCTCAACAGGATCAGGACGGGCCACGGTCGATGTGCGGACTCTCTACACAAATGGGGAAGAGCACCATCCCCAAAGTGCGACTGCGGCGCTGAGAAGCAGACGATCCGGCACATCATTGCAGAGTGCCCTCTGAGAGCCTACTCAGGTCAAACAACGGACTTCCGGGATGCGACTCAAAGTGCAGTTCAATATATTAAAAACCTAAATGTTAATTTGTAATTATATATATGTTCAGTAATTAAAACTTCCGGGCTAAGAGGCCGTGGTCCAATAGTAGAAATACTTCTCCCTGACGTTTCGTTGCCAGCTGCGGGCAACATCATCTGAGGTGAGTCTACGACTGGCTGCTAGGCCGTGGAGGTCCTGTTTATATAGACCGATAGTAAGTGCTATTGGATCCCCTACTCAAGAGCTGGCTAGACATCTTGCCACCTTGTTACAACCGTTTATTGGAAAAACTGATCATCATATTAAAAACTCTATGCACTTCATCGAAAAATTGAAGGAGATTACCGTCAGCCCCAGTGATATTCTTGTCAGCTTTGATGTGGTGTCTCTGTTCACCATGGTTCCTGTCAACGAAGCTCTTGCTTGCATATCTGACATATTTCCGACTGATATAGTAGCTTTTTTTAGACATTGCCTTTCCACGACTTATTTTCAGTATAATAATGAGTTCTATGAACAAATTAATGGAGTGGCAATGGGTAGCCCTCTAAGTCCAGCCGTTACTAATATTTTTATGGAATTTTTTGAACAGCAAGCACTGCAGTCAGCCAGAAAAAGGCCTTTGAAGTGGTATCGGTTTGTGGACGACACTTTTGTCATATGGAATCACGGTGAAGAAGGACTGAACCGTTTTTTGAAGCATTTGAATAGCATCAATTCAAAAATACAATTCACTATGGAGACAGAAAGTAATGGACAGATAAATTTTTTGGACGTCTCAATAATTAAACGAGCAGATGGGACTCTGGGTCACAAAGTCTACAGAAAAGGTACGCTTACCGATCGTTATCTTCATAAGCATTCAAACCATTATCCCAGGCAGAAGAGAGGTATTATCAAGACATTCGTGGACAGGGCTAATAAAATCTGTGAGCCAGCTTATTTGCAAGAGGAACTAAATCACTTGCGAACCGCTTTCCAGAAAAATGGGTACGCTGGAAAGGAGATAGATAGAGCACTCCATCCCAGAAGAAAAATGTCCGAAAACGTGCAACAGCAACAACCATCGGTGGGGAAAGTTTTTCTTCCATTCATCCACAATATTACGGACCGTATCGGGAAAGTGCTGGCCAAGTTCAGAGTTGAAACATTCTTCAGACCCACCAAGAAGATTAGTGAATGCTTAAGATCGGCGAAAGATGCACGACACCCTCTAGCTACTCCTGGTGTCTATAAGATTCCGTGTAGTTGTGGGAAGGTTTACATTGGAACTACAAAAAGAAGTATCAATACTCGCGTAACTCAACATAAAAGGAACTGTCGACTGGGACACACGGACAAATCGGCTGTAGCGGAACATGTTTTTGGAACGGGTGACCATGAAATAAAATTTAGTGAGACGAGCGTGCTAGCTAAGAAATCGCATTATTATGCACGTATGTATAGGGAGGCTGTAGAGATTTTTAAACACCACAATAATTTTAACAGGAAAGAAGAAGGCTTGAAGCTAGATAAGATACGGCGACCGACTCTGTACCAAAGATGTGACAATCGATTATCTTCGATCGAGAGTAATGACGCCAGCCAGAGATAGTTTTACTGTTGATAACACGTGACTAGTGGTGGCGCCCTCTACGCGCTCTATATAAACAGGACCTCCACGGCCTAGCAGCCAGTCGTAGACTCACCTCAGATGATGTTGCCCGCAGCTGGCAACGAAACGTCAAGGAGAAGTATTTCTACTATTGGACCACGGCCTCTTATCCCGGAAGTTTTAATTACTCAAGACGCCGGCCGTGAAAGCCTACACGCTATGATATATATATGTTGTTCATGACACAACTGTATTTAATTCTTTATGTCTTGTTTTTAGTGCCAAAGTTATAAAGTTATTGTAGCAGCTTATTTCTCTATAAACGTGATTTGTACTTGCCATACGCTAAATAAATAAGTAATGTCCTGATTGTATAGTCAAGCCGTTGAAATATCTGGAAGTAACATTGCAAAGTGATACGAAATGAAACGAGCATGTGAAGCTTGTAGTACGGAAGATGGATGGTCGACTTCGGTTTATTGGGCGAATTTTGGAAAAGCTGTAAGAGATACCTCATATAGGACGCTAGCGCGATCTGCACTTGAGTACGTCTCGAGTATCTGGGATCCAGGTCACATTAAAAGAAGACATCGAAGCAGCTAGAGTTATTACCAGAATGTTCGAACAACACGCAAGTGTTATGGAGATGCTTCGGGAACTCAAATGGGAATCACTGCAGGGAAGGCGACGTTCTCTCCGAGAGCCACAACTGAGAAAATTTAGAGAACTGGTATTTGAAGTTGACTACGGAACGATTGTACTACCGCCAACTTACATTCCGCGTAAGGACCGCGAAGATGAGATACGAGAAATTTAAGCTCATACGGAGGCATATAAGGTGTCTTTTACCCTCGCTATCTAGTGAGTGGGACAGGGCACCATCCGCTAAGCACCATACGGTGGATTGCGGAGTATGTAGTCGTAGATGTACACTACTGGCCATTAAAATTGCTACACCACGAAGATGGCGTGCTACAGACGTGAAATTTAACCGACAGGAAGAAGATGCTCTGATATGCAAATGATTAGCTTTTCAGAGCATTCACACAAGTCTGGCGCCCGTGGTGACACCTACAACATGCTGACATGAGGAAAGCTTCCAACCGATTTCTCATCCACAAACAGCAGTTGACCGGCGTCACCTGGTGAAACGTTGTTGTGATGCCTCGTGTAAGGAGGAGAAATGCGTACCATCACGTTCTCGGCTTTGATAAAGGTCGGAATGTAGCCTATCGCGATTGCGTTTTATCGTATCGCGACATTGCTGCTCGCGTTGGTCGAGATCCAATGACTGTTAGCAGAATATGGAATCGGTGGATTCAGGAAGGTAATACGGAACGCCGTGCTGGATCCCAACGGTCTCGTATCACTAACAGTCGAGATGACAGGCATCTTATCCGCATGGCTGTAACGGTTCGTGCAGACACGTTTCGATCCCTGAGTCAACAGATGGGGACGTTTGCAAGACAACAACCATCTGCACGAACAGTTCGACGACGTTTGCAGCAGCATGGACTATCAGCTCGGAGACCATGACTGCGGTTAGCCTTAGCGCTGCATCACAGACAGGAGCGCCTGCGATGGTGTACTCAACGACGAAACCTGGGTGCACGAATGGCAAAACGTCATTTTTTCGGATGAATCCAGGTTCTGTTTACAGCATCATGATGGTCGCATCCGTGTTTGGCGACATCGCGGTGAACGCACATTGGAAGCGTTTAATCGTCATCGCCATACTGGCGTATCACCCAATGGCTTGCCATTGGTTACACGTCTCGGTCACCTCTTGTTCGCACTGACGGCACTTTGGACAGTGGACGTTACATTTCAGATATGTTACGACCCGTGGCTCTACCCTTCATTCGATCCGTGCGAAACCCTACATTTCAGCAGGATAGTGCACGACCGCATGTTGCAGGTCCTGTACGGGCCTTTCTGGATACAGAAAATGTCAACTGCTGTCCTGGACAGCACATTCTCCAGATCTGTCACCAATTGAAAACGTCTGGTCAATGGTGGCCGAACAACTGACTCGTCACAATACGCCAGTCACTACTCTTGATGAACTGTGGTATCGTGTTGGTTGCATGTGCTGTTTAACTCAATGCCCAGGCGTATCAAGGCCGTTATTACTGCCAGAGGTGGTTGTTCTGGGTACTGATTTCGCAGGATCTATGCACCCAATGTGTGTGAAAATGTAATCACTTGCCAGTTCTAGTATAGTATGGTTGTCCAATGAATACCCGTTTATCATCTGCATTCCTTCTTGGTGTAGCAATTTTAATGACCAGTAGTGTAGAAGGGCAAGGGCGGTGAAATCCGGCCGAAGTGGCCGTGCGGTTAAAGGCGCTGCAGTCTGGAACCGCAAGACCGCTACGGTCGCAGGTTCGAATCCTGCCTCGGGCATGGACGTTTGTGATGTCCTTAGGTTTAACTAGTTCTAAGTTCTAGGGGACTAATGACCTCAGCAGTTGAGTCCCATAGTGCTCAGAGGCATCTGAACCATTTTTAGGGCGGTGAAACCGCTAGTAGGCGACAGTGTGACGGGCGTCCACACTGTGTCACAGAACGTGGAGAATGGCGCGCTCTGTAAAGGGGGACAGACGGCCATCTGTGGCAGATCTGACGACGGAATACAGTGCTAGTGCAGGCGAATGTGTTTCGGAGCAACACCGCCCAGCGCACGTTGCTGACAAGGGAACCTCCCCATCGCACCCCCCTCAGATTTAGTTATAAGTTAGCACAGTGGATAGACCTTGAAAAACTGAACTAAGATCAATCGAGAAAACAGGAAGAAGTTGTGTGGAACTATGAAAAAAATAGCAAAATATACAAACTGAGTAGTCCATGCACAAGATATACAACATCAAGGAGAATGTGAGGTCAGGAACGCCGTGGTCCCTTGGTTAGCTTGAGCATCAGTCGGCTCGCAGCCATGCTAGCGTGCGGAGCTGCTCCGCGCGCCGTGTGCCGCTCCGATCTCGGCGGTGTTTACTTCCGCGTCGCGGTGTTTGTGTCTATCGAGTCCCGTACTAACGTACACCATGGCGCACTCGTACCGCCGCGCAACGATCAAAGTAACGTTTCAGGCCGAACATCCACGACCCAGAGCTTTCGAAGTCGAACAGTTCATACGTGAGGATCTACGTTTGAACCCCCAGGACGTAATTGGCATACATTTTTCCATCACTGGAAGTGTTGTCTACATCAAGATGTCAACGGAGGAAATTTGCAATGACATCATTCGCCGTCATGCCACCGGACTGAAATTTAAACACTCTGATGGACATATGGGTGCTGACACAGTCGCCCATGCTGGATTCGGTCTCCGGACATTGCGGGTGTTTGAGCTCCCGTTCGAGGTGCCTCAGGATGTGGTCATTGCCGCTTTCCAACCATATGGCACCGTCTTGGGTCACGTCGCGGAGAAGTGGCAAACATTTACGACCTACCCCGTATTAAATGGCGTCCGGCAAATAAAAGTTGAGCTGACGAAACATGTCCCATCGTACCTGCTGATTGGCGGTGTGAGGGCCATCGTCATGTACGATGGACAGCCACGAACGTGCGCAGGATGTGGCCAGGAGGGACATGTACGTTCCGAATGCTTACACCGCCGTTTAATACAGACGCCGTTACGTGAAGAGACCCAGGCTTCGACGGTCACGTCCTTACCCATCACCTACGCCAAGGTTGCACAGGACCCCGTCGTACCAATCTCGATTGCGCCAGCAGCATCGTCAACGCCACCCGCCGCAGCACAACGCGCCGAGGACACAAGCACGGCGTCGCCTCCCGTGCTCGCTTCAGGACCGTCCGGGTTGCAGACCGAAACCGATGTTCCTGTTGCAACCATGGACGTCGACCTCGGTGTCGTGCCGACGTCTGCCTTTGTCCAGACGGGTTCGGCGTCCGACGACGGGCGACCACATTCTGATTCAGAAGGTCACGTCAGAAAACAACGGTCGCCTCGCAAATACAGGAAACGACGACGAACGCCTTCCGATGACGCCCTTTCTCAGACGGCCCCGCGAGATGTCGACCTGATGTCTGACGGTGATCTCCCACATTGCGTCCAGTCACGCGATGTGGCAGCAACAGGCGCCCCTCCAGTGACGCCTACTCTCCCAGCCAGGGACGTGTCCTCGCCGTTTTCGACGAATGATGACGGCCGTCCCCCTGCCACTCATGTTGCGGAATCCACAACACCCGTTCCGGAAGTACGTGACCGTCACATGTCCACGTCGTCAGCTTCCTGGGCCGATGACATTGAAGAAGAAGTGGAACAGACTGCCAGCGAGTCTGCACAGGAGTCCACCTCGGCGACACTGGGGCTGGCGCCCCGCCAGTAATAATCACCACTGCGGGACCACCGGCGGGTCTCCACCTGCCGGCTACTTCTACCTCACGTTCTGCAAATACTGAGGATGGCCGTACACAGCAATATCGTATCGCCACGATGAATCTTGCGACCATTCGTGCCCCCCATAAACTGGCCATGTTCAGAGACACTATTTACTCTGCGGATGTGGATATAGCACTCTTACAAGAGGTGTTTGTGGCTGACTTCCTAGTTCCCGCCGGATACAACGCCCATGTTTCCCCCGCAACCGATACCGGTGAAAGGGTACAGTACCGCCCAACATTGAAAATAGGTACGAAATTCTTGTCAGAACAACACATTTTTTGTGTAAAAGTAACTCAATTTCAATTAATACAGCGAAGCCGGATACCAGTGTGGGAAAGAATGACAATTTATTTATTTAATTGATCACATGTGCACTCCCTCAAAATAAATCCCTACATCCAGTTTGGTGAGATCTGTGAAAGGAATGAATGTATGGTCGTCTGCTAACCACAGATAGTGAATCGGAATATATGATCATCTTTGAGTCGATCCTTTGGCTACCTTTGGTGAGACCAAAGAGATGGAAGTTACCAGAGCTTTGAGCGTCTGAAATGTGGCTGACCAATAAGGTAGCAGGGTGCTTCTCCCACTTCGAGAGAGGTGCGAGAGAATCAGAATACGGCCATGTTTCAGCACTCTGCCGCTGAACCTTCTGCTGTAAAGACCTGTTTTTTTGTTGTGCTCCGGAATGAAAGAGTGGAGGCATGGTATGGATGTGGAATATTTAAGAGTAGTTAGAATTAATAATTTCTCTTTCACAGGACCTTTTGTGGGGAAAATTACAAAGTGAGGCAGGTAATTTTAAGGGGATTGTAGTAAACCAACGGTCACAAAGAGCCCACGTGTAGATATAAGTTGAGATACTTCCGTGAGCTTAAGCTGAAATATTTAAGAATTAATAGCGTGTGTACAATAAGCTGAAATATTTAAGAATTAATAGCGTGTGTACAATAAGCTGAAATATTTAAGAAATAGCGTGTGTATCATAAGTTGAAGTATTTAAGAAATATCATTCCGTGTGACGCTGAATTTAAACTCTGAGAGAGAATCAAGGTGAGTCGGCCGTTTTTCCAGCAACGCCACTTGGCTTGCATTGCACAGGAAGACGTGCGTTTATCTCCAGAGTTCACATTAGGAAAGTAGAAATTACAAAGTGGGGCAGTGTCGTGTGAAACTGGGATAAATATTGATTGAAGTGGGAAAGCGGAAAGTGATGAAGTTGTAACCGTTCTTTGTGTAATATTTCATATTGTTGTGTTGTGTATGTCTTGTAATTTGGGTATGTGTGTTTTGCATGGGAGTAGCAAGGTAGTTTCGAAAGATTTGTGGGTATGCCTGTTCCTTCTGTATCGCTCGATCTGGAGGAAAGTTTCGTGAGGATTATTGTGAGAGGCGAAGTGTGAGGTATAATAAGAGATCCACCATCCGATCCAGGGAGTGCACTGTTGCGGTAAATAGATTACGAGACCATAGTATAGAGATTCACTAACGTAAAGCCATGCCCACTGGGCGGAATTTCTCATGTGATTTTGTTGTAGGTTGTAGAATTTGTGTGTTTAGGAATAAATCAAATAGTGAAAAGAAAGAGATTGGTGGCCTTTTTCATTAAATTGTATGTTATCGTAATGTCCCGAATTTATATAAATGCCGTTAAATCAAAGACAAAAGGTAAATGTGGTATTGCCAGTGCGTAGTGTACAGTCAGAGTTCTATAAATCACTGATAGTCAGATGCGTGTTTCCGTTGCGTATTATTCATACAGGAGGATAATTTGTAACTAAATAGTAAGATACGAGAATTCATGTTGCTCGATAAATTAAGGAAGATTCCACTCGCTTGGCAAACCACACATCTTGCAGGCCTGACTGCTTGATGCCACAGTATGAGAAAGGCAAGTGGGTGCCTCTCATAATTTCGACCCTGCCAGGATTCCGTTTTTTTTTTTTTTGCCACGATAATTTTGTTACCAGGATATTTAATTTGTTGCCAGGATTCCTTTGCCAGGATCGTTTTTGTTAGGATATTTTGTTGTTAGGGTTTGCTGTTAAGATTTTTTTTTATGGAATGTATTGTGATACCGTTAAGAAGTAAAATTTTTTCTGTTTGCAAATTCTTTCTGGATTGGTGAGGATCTTTGATTTTATTTTATGTAATTAATTGCTATATCGCACAAGGCTGGAAGATCGTTTCATAATTTTTTTTTTGCGTAATGTCCGTAGTAACTAGGTCGCAGTCAAAAAGTGTAGCCACCATGGAGAATAGCGATTCTGGGGTGGACGTAGCAGTGCAGCAGGAAGTAACTGTTGACCATGGGTTAATGAGCGAGAAAGACAAACACTCCGAAGGGGCTGTATTGTTCAGTGGACCGCTGCAAGGGGATCCTATATGCGGCGGGCTTTGTCCACAAACGCGGGCTTTTCCCGACGACGCGGGCGAGCCGAGACTAGGCCAGGTGTGCGGTGAAAGTGCAGCTACCCTTAGCGAAGCTACGGTTTCTCAGGCGAACGAGGTGAGCGCGTCGAAAGTAAGAAATAACGATGTGATACTGCAGTTTTTACAAGCGATGAGTAGGGAGACTAACGAAAGATTAGAAGCAATCAATAGAGATAATAAGGAGAGAGATAGGGAGGCTAAGGAGAGAGATAGGGAGACTAAGGAGAGATTGGAAGCAAATAAGGAAAGATTGGAGGCAATTGATAAGGGAAATAAAGAGGCAATGAGGAAGCTACACACAGTTATCGATGAGCGTCTGTCCGCAGTTAATAATCGGTTAGATGAGGGGGAGAAGAATCTGGATGCGGTGCAGCAAGAATGTGATGCTGTGAAAGAAAAGGCCAATAATTTGGAGGTACGAATAAGTGCAATAGAAAGCGATATTACAGAACATAGGGGCGTGTGGCCGGATGAGCGAATCAAAGAGATAGTGGAGGACTTACTTGCAGATAAACAAGGGGCATTAGACAGCGTGGAAGCTCAAGTCACACGGCAGGAAATGGCGCTAAATAAACACAGGGATGAAGTTGCGGAGGTAGTGGTCAGAATGAATACGATTAGCGCAGATGTAGAAAAGATCAGTATAAGAGGCGAAACAGGCTCTGACAGTACGCAGCGAGAGGTTTATGCCGACCAGGAGGAGATACAATCACTATTACAGTTTAAAGAGGCACAATTAGAAACAAATAGGAAACATAGGGAAGAACTAGCACAGTTGCAATTAGCGTGCAGAAGCGAAGGTGAAACACCACCAGGTAGACTGCGGAGGGAGAGTGAGATAAATTCAAAAATCGAAAATAGGCAGAAAGAGGATGACGAACTCAGAGAGTTAGAAGAACGGTTGTGTCGGATAAAACAGGTGGCAAACCCAACTGGGTACAGCCCAAGGTCGGAAAACATAAATGCGGAAGAAGAATGTAGGAGACACTTCGTGTCGGTACAAACGTACACTTGTTTTCCGGATCCTGATAATTACCAACATCCATGCCTGTGGCTGTCTCAATTTCAAGATTCATTACCTTCATCGTGGGGACCGCTCCTAAAAATGAAGTTTGTGTGTAACCATTTGAGGGACGAGGCTAGAGCGAAAATGCAGGAAGTTATTAAAGACTGTAGTAGCTACAAGATGTTTTGTGACAAATTTTTAAATGAATTCTGGTCGAAAAGTAAGCAGGACCAGGTTAAGCAAAGCATATTGATGATGCCAAATTGTAACGAAGGTGGTATAAGAGATCCAGTGTCGTGTTATCAGGAAATGCTGAGACGAAACAGGTATTTGGATGTGCCATACGAAACTGGGGAGCTCATTAGGATCTGTATAACGAAGTTGCCAGTGAGATTGCGCAGAGATATAGTGATAGCAGGCAGAGGCTTGAACGATTCTGCGTCATTTCAGCACTTATTACAGGAACTGGGTAACGAGAGCAACATTGTGAGCGGCGACATGACTCTTAGGTCAGACAGAGTTGAGGATAGGAACGGTAGAAACTATCAGAATGACAGGAGAGCATGGAATCAGAGGAATGACGGAAATGGAAGATGGCGAGGAAATAGGGGGCAGAATTCATGGGGATATCGACCAGCAAACCGGGAAGATAGAAGATGGGACAGAGATGGAAGAAGGGAAAATGAAAATGATGGGCGAAGAGAGGATAGGCAATTATTGGGTTCACGACAGGACAATCATTGTCACAATGACGGAGGGACAAGAAGGTGACTACTTAATAGACGGGTACAAACCAGGACTATTAATGATGTAAATATTAGGTATATCGATTACGGAAAACTAAGGGAGAATCTGTTAGAGGAGGTAGGAGATGTGGGGAGTGAAGTCCACCCAATAATTAGCGTAGAAATAAATAATATAATCGTACCTTGTGTCATCGACACAGGCAGTGTAATGAGTGTTTTGAGGGAAGATGTGTTCAAGTGTTGTAGCCTTACGAAACCATGGCCAACGTTGCCATTGCAAAGGACAACAGTGAGAGGGGCAATTACAGGAAAGGGAATTGAGGTGAAGTTACAAGCGCAGGTAGACTTCGTGTGCCAGGCGAAGAGGTTTAGTACAGTGTTCATGATTGTGTCATCTCTAACTGTTGAAGGGATATTAGGGGTTAATTTTTTGAACCAATATAAAGCAGTCGTTAACATGAGAAATGGTTCGATGGAGTTGAAACGAGATTCGGAGGAAATTACATTAAGATTCGACGATTGCTTACATGGTAAAGATAATGCACACTTAGCATTATGTCTGGCGGTAAAGTCCGGTAAACAGGCACAGAATACGGGGTTCGAACGAGAGAAGAAGGAAATTCATAAATGTTTGGAGGAGGAGATCAGGGAGAAAATCTGGCATTTACGAGGGACCACGGTCTACGGGGAATTGCAGAAAATTTTATACGAGAATAGAAAGGTATTTAAACATGCTGCGGGTACAATAAGAAATTTTGTGTATAGATTCAAGGTCAAGCCACATAAACAGTTTAGGGCCCAAGTGTACCCGATACCTGTTGTGTACAAAGAAAGAGTGGAAGCTGAGATCGAAAGCATGCTACAACAAGGGATTATCGAACCAGCATCCAGTCCGTACAACAGTCCTTTAGTTTGTGTTGAAAAAAAGGATGGGTCAATTAGATTAGTTTTGGACGCAAGAAGGATTAATAAGATAATAGAGCCAGAGACAGATCGGCCGCTGACACTTGACGAATTGCTACAAAAGTTCCACGGGATCAGAGTTCTCAGCTCAGTTGATTTGAGAATGAGTTTCTGGCAGGTGGAGTTAGACAGGGGGTGTAGAAAATACACTGCTTTCTTGTGCTACGGGAAATCGTATCAGTTCCGGAAACTACCATTTGGGTTAAATGTATCATCCGCGGCATTTATCAGAGCGCTAAATACTGTCATTCCTAATGAAATAAAAGATAAGATAACACAGTACGTGGATGATGTCCTGATAGCCGAAAGAAACTGGGAAGACCACAATAGAACGTTAGGCATATTGCTCGGTGCACTGGAGAGACATGGGGTGACCGTGAATTTGGGAAAGTCAGAATTTGGACGAAAAGAAATCGAGTTTCTAGGTCACATTGTGACACCAGAGGGAATAAGACCAAATCCAGACAAACTCGAAGCAATCAGAGATTTTCCGGTGCCAAGAACAAAACGTCAGCTACGGGGTTATTTAGGATTAATCAATTTTTACAGGAGGTTCATTAAGATTGGGGGTGCAGCGACACCCAGACTATGTCAGCTGACTGGAAAGAAAACGGTATGGAATTGGGACCCTGTTGCGCAGGAAGAGTATGAGGCGTTAAAGAAGGCACTGCTATCGGCACCTCTTCTCGGGCATCCAGACCTAGGGAAAGAGTTTTGTATGGCCACGGACAGTTCCCGTAGTGGACTTGGGGTAACATTGTTCCAAGAGCAAGAGCAAGGAGGAGAAGTAATACAACAACCTATTGCATTTGCGAGCCGAGTGCTTAGCAAAGCTGAGAGAAATTACACGGTAACTGAGCTTGAAGCTTTGGCAATAGTATGGGGTTTTAGTAAGTTTAGATACTATTTGTATGGAAGGCATACTAAAATCTATACTGACCACAAGTCACTACAGTTTCTGATGTCGGCCAAACTTAACCATAGACGACTCGCTAGGTGGGCACTCTATTTACAGGAGTTTCAGTTTTCGGTCATGTATATTCCTGGGCCACAGAATATAGTGGCAGATGCGTTGTCAAGGAATCCAGTAGGTCACGGTCAATGCTTTGATGAGGAGGTAAACGAGAACAGATATGATATATTGTATATGCAGGGCGTGCCGTTCGAGAAATACATAGGGACGGTACTCACAAATATCGCGAAAGAGCAGGATAAAGACGCGTCATGGAGAATGGTGAAGGACAGAGTTACAGCGAACTTAGATGCCAATATAGCACGTTTTTATACAATTCAGAACGGGGTCCTTTTCTACCGTAGAAATCCGAACACACAGGACTGGGTGTTGTGTATACCAAATGAAATAGTCAACAAGCTGATCTGGTACACTCACCTAAGTTACGGGCATTACGGGGCAAGGAAATGCTGTAAGAAGTTAAGGGAATCAGTTTATTTCATTAGTATGGAGAGGAGGATCAAGAACGTGCTTGGTAGTTGCAAATTGTGCCAGAAGGCAAAATCGTTAACTATCTCATGCAAAGCACCGCTTTTTCCGATAGTGCCAGGTAGATTGAGGGAATTCGGAGCAACAGATTTGTTTGGCCCGCTACCTAAGTCAGTGCAGGGATATAGATATGTTTTAGTAGCAGTGGAATTGGTGTCAAAGTATGTGACTTTTACCGCATTGAAACGTGCGACGGGAAGGACAGTGGCAGCAGCGATCGTTAAAAACTTTTTGCGAGAAGTAGGAACTGTAGAAAAGTTCATAGCTGACAATGGACCGCAATATAGATCCAGACAATGGCTAACCACACTGAAGAGAAGAAGGATAAAACCGGTGTTCATATCCCGATACCATGCTGCAAGTAACCCCAGTGAAAGAGTGGTAAAAGAACTGGGAAAATTGTGTAAGATCTATTGCCATAGGCAACACAGAAGTTGGAGTATTTTTCTCAAAGATTTTCAGGACATCCTCAATGAGCTACCACATGGAGCAACTGGATTATCACCAATTACGGTACTAAAGAATGAACCACCACCAGATCGAGTCAGGGAGCTGGTAGATTTTCCGCGATCAGGAAAGCAGAGGCACACAGAAATTGTCAAGGTTGCGATAGAGCGTATTAAGAAAGCAGCTAAGGATAGGCAGGAGAAGCAGAAAGGAAAGATCCGTAAGATCGAATTGGCAGTAGGAGACAAGGTTCTAATTAAAACTCATCGATTATCAAAGAAGCACAGATTCCTAACTAGCAAATTCTTTACTGTGTATAGTGGACCATTCAGAGTGAGGCGGATTGTCCATGAAAATGCTGTACTGATTGAGACGATCAAGGGAAAACAGTCTCGTGGGCTTCATCACATTTCTAACATCAAATTATGGAAAAGTTAAGGATAGATCTAAAGTAGGCAATTTATGGTAGATAGTCAGTGTATTTATTTGTGGTGTGTAACGTTGTGCAGGGTCAAATCGAACATAAGAATTTTCAGGCGGGATGTCAGGAAGTATGACGGAATAGACTGGTCAAATGAGTCATGAACAGGAGTCGACAGAGTGGTGTATGTACGTATTTTTTGTCGTATGAATAAGGATCAAGCAGAAACGACGTGATAATTTATGAGGGAATAAAGATGGTAGATAGAGAAGCGACGTGATAAATAGTAGTGGATAAAGGTGATAGGTAAGGGAAGAAGCGACGTGAAGCAGTGTGATTAATAAATAGAGATTCGACGTGATGAAACAGTGGTAAATAAAGGTGAGTAGAATTGAATAATGTGGAGATGTCTTAGATGTATGTTACAGAGAGACCTGTGTATGCTGCAATAGAGATTGATGCGAATGGCGAAGGAAGACCAGGAAATGATGGAGTAATGGACGGACGGAGAGCCGAAATACGAATGAAGAGATGAGGACAACTGCACAATGTGAAAGGACATAAAGGGAGTATGAGATCCAGATGGTGAACGTTGTGGAAAACTGACGTAAGATGTAATATAAGTGTAAGATCTAATTCTTAGCATAACATTTGCGATTTGGCAAAAATAATATTTATTGTTGTTGTTGTTGAAGCCTGGTACCAGGATAACTAATCAAAACGGTACCAAGAATGTGTACAGTTATTTTGCAGGTTGAATAATTTGTGTATTTTTGTTTCTTAGATGAAATGTCGCAATTCTAAGTTGATATTTAGCATGAAGTGAATGCGGAGGTAAGCCGATGGAGAGAGGTGCCAGAGTGAAAGGACGAATTCGGAGACTGGAAAGCTATCTCCGGAACAGCTTCATGTGTTATGTGGTTGAGTATAAGGGAGCAAAGGTATGGTATGTTGTCGTGAGTGTGGTGGTGTTATAAGTATAAGGGAGCAAAGGTATGGTATGTTGTCGTGAGTGTGGTGGTGTTAAGGTTAACTGACTTCTAGACCTATTCAGTTAGTGTATTAATGGATTGAATGAGAAGGAAAATGTGATGTCTGGTGAGTGAGAGTCGTAGAGTAGTGTGATCAATGCGCCCACTCCTGTAAAGGGGATCCTACCGATCTGTAACTAAAACATTATTGTGTATTGTTTGATTTGGATGAACCTCGATGGCAGGTCAGGATTTGACATCATGTGGGTGGTTCATACATGTCCTAGAAATGTTGTTATATATAATAAAATGTAAAATGTATAAAGAGATACTAATTTCAGTCTGTCACAAACACAAAGGTGCATTGTATGTTGTAGATTTAGAGTCACCAGTTTCTAAAATGTTTATTGTCATAGGATGTTAAAGTAGTTTAATATTTAATAACCTGTGTTAGGTAATTGTGAGCTGTATAGATTATTTCTTATTTTTTTGTTAGAACACTTTCAAGTGGTATTAATTTCAATCTGTCACAAGCACAAAGGTGCATTGTATGTTGTAGATTTAGAGTCATGAGTTTCAAAAAAATGTTTGTTGTGTTAGGATGTGAAAGTAGTTTACTATTTAATAACATGTGGTAGGTAATTGTGAGCTATGTAGATTATTCTTATTTTTTGTTAGAACACTTTCAAGGGGTATTAATTTCAGTGTGTCACAAGCACAAAAGTTCATTGTATATTGTAGTTTTAGGATAAAGTTTCTAATATTTTCACTGTGATAGGATGTTAGAGTAGCCTACTATTTGATATTGTAATTATGAGCTGTATAGATTGTTTATTATTCCTTTTGTTTTTTTTTTTACACTTTCATGTTTTGTATGAGGGACGACAGGTACAATGAATAGCACGAGTGTGGGCTGTCTATAGAAAAGAGATAAATGTTGATGTTGTATGTGTAGAAAACTAGGGTGTATAATTTTAATGTAAGAATTTCCTTTTGTCTGTAATGTTGCGAGATGCACGGAAGGCTAAATGATTGGGTGTCGTAACGCCCATACCGCTAGCGGGCCGAGCTGACGATGCCGTGGCGACAGGCGACAGAGCCGCGGCACTCCCCACTCCACTGTCGGACGGGGTACACTCCACGCGCCCGCTACAGCAGGTCAACGGCCTGGGGCGACACGCACGTACCACTGGCCATTCATGAGTTCCGCCACCCTTACGACTGGGGAAGGTATCCCGCGGAGGCAACAGCGGGTGGTTTCTTCTGCTCAACGGCGCGCGCAGCGGCGCTACTGCAGAATGGACGAGGCGCGGCAGAGCCCGGCGAGCATTTTTTTTTTACCAGCAGCTAATAACTAGTACTGGACTGTGGAGCCGTGAAACAAGATGACTGCGACTTTCCATAATGTGGAAAGTGAAGGACTGGTGTTTCCACGTTGTGAGTGGTGGAAAAGATTTTGTCTTTAGCAGACAGGACGATCGTTTTGTTTTGTCTTGACCACTGAATGGTGGGATCCATAGACTTTTGGCAGTGACTTGTTAAGTGTGCTTTGTGAATTGCACGTGGGACACTTGGTACACTTAGAGGACAGTTGTCGTTTGGTGAACAATTATTGTATGAAGGCAAGAAACTAGAGTGGGACATTGACATTTGCGTCTGTAGTAGGAGACATTTCTTGAACTGGTGCGGGAATAAGTGCTGTTTGTTGAAACTTACGACTTTTAATTACACCATGAACTGAAAGGACAGAACCGTGGGTAGTAGTAGTTGTAGGGCCATTTTTTTGGACGAACAGATTCGTGTGGATGGTACTCTGACAGTGACTATGACGTTTGTGTTTAATGTGAGATACAGTTTGCTGTCCAGTGCGTGTTCAAAATGCCGATTTGAGTGACTCAAAGACTTTCGTCCGGGTAACCATGGGAGAGCTTTGACACCGAGACAGTGGTTCTAGGAAAACTATCAGCAACTTTTTGACCACAAGAAAATCACAGAATGAAAGGTTTCCGTGTGACTCGCAAGATAGGAAATAATGTATTTGTAATTGTGTAAATGTTTTTTTATGTGTTTCATTCCTGAAGGGACAGCAAGTGTAATTGTATTTCATCAACATTTGTGTTTAGAATAGTTAGTGTTTGTTTTTTGTCTGTTCTGGGTTATCAAGTTCACGTAGCATGTTTATTAGAATATTTCGTACAATGATGCTCTAATTATAAGCAAGTGGCGTAATACTAACGTAGCGGTTCATGTAGCATTGATCAGTAAGATCGTCACAGGGGACAAGAGTTTGCATTGCACAACAAATATCGGAACTAACTGATGTATTTTGATGTCGTCCATAGTAATAATCTTGTTGGTGTTTTGACTGAAGCCACTTATTTTTATTATCACAGTGGTGACATTTCACATTAAAGTGTAACGAAGGCTAGTCGAAATGCAAGTTCTGGTCGTCTATATGTGTGACAACAGAGAAAGTATTTTTTATTTGTTTTAGAATTATTGAAATTTGGATTACTCATAAAAATAACGAAGATCCCAGTAACTAAAGCAAAATTTTATCTCAAGATTATTTTTTCATTTCTATGATGTGATGTTTTATTTGTCATGTAGATTGTTGTAAATTTGTATGTGTACGTTACTCCGGATTGTGGAGAGTACAATAATGCAACAACTGCCAATTGCGTAAAGTAACAACATTTGGTCGTCTATTTGAGGTCACCAGGGGCTAAGGTCTCCTCCTGGTTACTTTGATGATTTGCTACGTTTGTTCTAATACAGTTTTCTTAAAAAAATGTTCGGAACTACCCTCGCATTGCAAGGATAGTACCGTGCCATTTTTTTCTGCATGGGTAGCCGGTGGTGAAAGGGTACAGTACCGCCCAACATTGAAAATAGGTACGAAATTCTTGTCAGAACAACACATTTTTTGTGTAAAAGTAACTCAATTTCAATTAATACAGCGAAGCCGGATACCAGTGTGGGAAAGAATGACAATTTATTTATTTAATTGATCACATGTGCACTCCCTCAAAATAAATCCCTACATCCAGTTTGGTGAGATCTGTGAAAGGAATGAATGTATGGTCGTCTGCTAACCACAGATAGTGAATCGGAATATATGATCATCTTTGAGTCGATCCTTTGGCTACCTTTGGTGAGACCAAAGAGATGGAAGTTACCAGAGCTTTGAGCGTCTGAAATGTGGCTGACCAATAAGGTAGCAGGGTGCTTCTCCCACTTCGAGAGAGGTGCGAGAGAATCAGAATACGGCCATGTTTCAGCACTCTGCCGCTGAACCTTCTGCTGTAAAGACCTGTTTTTTTGTTGTGCTCCGGAATGAAAGAGTGGAGGCATGGTATGGATGTGGAATATTTAAGAGTAGTTAGAATTAATAATTTCTCTTTCACAGGACCTTTTGTGGGGAAAATTACAAAGTGAGGCAGGTAATTTTAAGGGGATTGTAGTAAACCAACGGTCACAAAGAGCCCACGTGTAGATATAAGTTGAGATACTTCCGTGAGCTTAAGCTGAAATATTTAAGAATTAATAGCGTGTGTACAATAAGCTGAAATATTTAAGAATTAATAGCGTGTGTACAATAAGCTGAAATATTTAAGAAATAGCGTGTGTATCATAAGTTGAAGTATTTAAGAAATATCATTCCGTGTGACGCTGAATTTAAACTCTGAGAGAGAATCAAGGTGAGTCGGCCGTTTTTCCAGCAACGCCACTTGGCTTGCATTGCACAGGAAGACGTGCGTTTATCTCCAGAGTTCACATTAGGAAAGTAGAAATTACAAAGTGGGGCAGTGTCGTGTGAAACTGGGATAAATATTGATTGAAGTGGGAAAGCGGAAAGTGATGAAGTTGTAACCGTTCTTTGTGTAATATTTCATATTGTTGTGTTGTGTATGTCTTGTAATTTGGGTATGTGTGTTTTGCATGGGAGTAGCAAGGTAGTTTCGAAAGATTTGTGGGTATGCCTGTTCCTTCTGTATCGCTCGATCTGGAGGAAAGTTTCGTGAGGATTATTGTGAGAGGCGAAGTGTGAGGTATAATAAGAGATCCACCATCCGATCCAGGGAGTGCACTGTTGCGGTAAATAGATTACGAGACCATAGTATAGAGATTCACTAACGTAAAGCCATGCCCACTGGGCGGAATTTCTCATGTGATTTTGTTGTAGGTTGTAGAATTTGTGTGTTTAGGAATAAATCAAATAGTGAAAAGAAAGAGATTGGTGGCCTTTTTCATTAAATTGTATGTTATCGTAATGTCCCGAATTTATATAAATGCCGTTAAATCAAAGACAAAAGGTAAATGTGGTATTGCCAGTGCGTAGTGTACAGTCAGAGTTCTATAAATCACTGATAGTCAGATGCGTGTTTCCGTTGCGTATTATTCATACAGGAGGATAATTTGTAACTAAATAGTAAGATACGAGAATTCATGTTGCTCGATAAATTAAGGAAGATTCCACTCGCTTGGCAAACCACACATCTTGCAGGCCTGACTGCTTGATGCCACAGTATGAGAAAGGCAAGTGGGTGCCTCTCACCGGTAGCGGCATCGCCATCCTGCTACGCGACGGACTCCCTGCAGAGGACGTCATCTACCTCCCCACTGCGCGAGGTATGGCCCTCACACTGTTCGGCGTGCGTATTATTAATATCTACGCTCCGTCCGGCACTGGCCGCCGTCATGACCGACAAACTTTTTTTGCCGAAAGCGTCACACCCCTCTTCACCAGTCCGCAGGACGATTTGGTACTCGGTGGGGGTTTTAACTCGACACAAGAACCCGCCGACCAACTCCCGCGACATTCTCCTTGTGCATCTCTCTCAGTGGTCATCGACCGTCTACGACTTGTTGACACATGGAAGAAGCTCCACGGAATTCAACCGGGCTATACATTCTCACTCGTCAAGCCGCATAGATCGCATCTACGTTACCCGCTCCGTTGCTGATGGCACACGTCATGCGGAAGTCTGGCCCTTGGCCTTTTCAGACCATGATGCGTACCTCTGTGACGTCACTCTCGCCCGACAGCAAGTGTGGCATAGTCGTGGTCTGTGGAAACTCAATGTCGCTCACCTGACCTCCTCAGACTGTCGCCGTATGGTCGAAGAAGCGTGGGCACGCTGCCACCGTCGTCGCGAAGCCTATGATTCCACCTTATCATGGTGGCTTTTTGTGCAAAGCCGACCCTCAGGAAGACTCTGATGAGTTATGGGAAGGAATTAAAGGCGTGGCAAACTCACACCCTGCACTTCTACTACACCATTCTACGTCATTGTACGACGATGCCTTTCTCGCCAGCCCGGCAGTCGATGGTCCATCGTACGATGGCGCAGATCTCCTTGATCATGCGGCGTAACTTGGAAGGCACTGTAGTCCGTTCTCGAGCTTCTAATCGCATCCCCCAAGAACGTCCGTCGATGTTCCACCTCCTTCAAGAAAGACAACGACGGCGACGAGCTCTGATCCAAGTCCTCACTGATGTGGAAGGGCGCCGGCACGACACCCAACAAAGCATCGGTCGTACTCTCCATGCTCATTTTGCCGCATTCTGCAGTACTGATCACAGAAGTCGCTCAGCTTACTACGAACACTCTTCCGGAAGATGCAGTGCATGACCTCCAAGACGACGTAACCACAGATGAAGTGGTAGACGCTATCAAGGCGGGTTCCGATAACAGATCTCCTGGACCTGACGGTATACCCATCGAATTTTATAAAAGTTTCCACTATTTGTTGGCTTCCACGTGGACGCAAATCGCACAAGAGCTGATGTCACCGATGACAGTGGTCCCGAGCGCCTTTCTAGAAGGCATTATTATCCCCGTACATAAACCGGGTGGGTTATCGAGGATCCAGGACTATCGACCAATTACTTTGCTCAACAGCGACATGAAAATATTCACACGGCTACTGGCATCGCGACTCAAGAAGGTCGCCCGTTACGTCACATCCTGCGACCAGACTTCCCTAGGAGGCGGCAACAACATCCGTACGGCCCTTTGCCGTTACAGAGACATGATAGCATTAGCGCATTATCAGCGTCTCCCTGGCGCCTTGGCTTCACTGGACTTTAGCCAGGCTTTCGACCGTGTTGACCACTTCTATTTACGAACAGTTCTTCAGCATATGGGTTTTCCTGGCGGTATTGTCACAGTGGTTATGCGCCTGCTGAGTAGTGCAACCTCTAAAATCATGTACAATGGTCGCCTTACACCGTCCCTGGTCATCGCACGATCTGTACGACAAGGCTGCCCTCTTTTCACGATTTTGTATGCTTTCGCCTTGGAACCCCTGCTCCAGGGCATGCGCCAACGTTTGGAAGGCATGGCTGTGCAAGGCCACCGTTTTTGTTGTACAGCCTACGCAGACGACATAGTACTATATCTGCGCAGTGCAGATGAAGCACGAGCAACACTGACATGGGTGGCGACTTACGGAGAAGCGTCGGGGAGCTGCTTCAGCGTGTCAAAATCCAAGGTCCTGCTCATTGGTGAGGGCTTGCCGAAGAGATGCGTTGCTCCCCTTAGTGTCGCCGCCACCATACGGTGTCTTGGACTTGATTTCACAGGAGACCTGCGCCGCTCAGCGACTATCAATGGTAGACGCTTGCTACAGACAATCAGAGCAAATCTCGCAGATCACCGGCTACGAGCTCTCGACGTTATCCAACGCGCGCAATACGTGAATATGTATCATGCTTCCCGTATACCACACGTGGCTCAAGTACTACCAATCCCAGATCTCCTGGCGCGACGACTGTTGATGGCTTTCGGCTCCTTCGTCAGCTCGGGGATGTTATTCAAGGTGCAGTATGAATCCCTTGCACTGCCACGAGATCGTGGCGGGGTGGGACTCATCCACGTGCCGACTCGTGTCAAGGCACTATACGTCAGCTCCCAACTAAAACTTTGGCATCGTTGCCCGCAGAGCCTTACTAGCCTCCTGCTTCACAACTTTGCACCGGCCTCCTTGCCCGCCCCAGCACTGGTATCGACCATTCCAACCCCCTTTTATTACATCCAACGATTTTTCCTGGAGTTCAGTTATATCTACCGGTCCTTACCACTTACACGTTTGTACCTCACGAAAACAGTCTCCGAATTGTTACAACAGTGCCGCCCGTCCAACCCCATCGAACGTAAGTATCCACAGTACGTGTGGCGACACATATGGAAGGCGATCCATGCGCGTTTTCTTGAATCAGACGTTCAATCAGCGTGGTACATCACCGTGAATGGCAAACAAGTTAACCGAGATCGTCTGCACCGCATCCATCTCGCCGATTCATCCCTCTGCACCCACTGTGGAGTGGATGACACGGATGTCCATCGGTTCCACTGTGGCACAGCATTCGACGTCTGGACACTTGCGCGGCGAATTTTGGCGTTTCTTACTCGCCAGACACCGGCTCAGATCGACGTCCACATGCTTTTGTACCCAGATAAGACTTTCTACCCCTCCGCCAAAACTCACTCTGTGAATTGGATCTGTGGCCACACGATCCGCTATCTTTTTACTTCTGGCGACAAGTCTACGCTAGGATATTGGACTTATCTCAACGAACGACACTGCGTCCTGATAAGCAACCCACGCTATAAACAATATTTTTCCAATTTCTTACGGAGCACTTTCGATGACCCACCTAGTAGCTGGAACGTCCAAGCCCTGAGAAGCTGAAAACTGTATAAACCGAACCGAACTGAATAGATCCGCTACCCAGAACCCACGCCTACGCCATGAGAAGACACGTTTGGACGAGCTGGCATGCTGTAGGCGGATACACTTCAGGAGCTCCTGTAAGAACTGGACTTTAACTACAAGTCGCACAACGACTTTAATTTTAAAAAAAAATCACTTTTCCTTATTTATTCCTCATAATTTGCTTAAAGCATTTACTTTATTAGGTCTTAGTCATGTTCATCATTATTATTTGATTTTTTGTTTTACTGTTATTATTATTGCTTTTATCATAATCTGTATGTATAGCAACTGTTGTAAAAATACTTCCGCATTTACTTTATTAGGTCTTAGTCACTACTCTTTATTCATATTGTCACTAGAGTAAGCTAATTTTCTCATTTAAACTATGTTCATGATGTAACTCTGATGTGTGAAATGCTGCATATGTGAAACACTGGTCCGATGTAAGAGAGGGCCTGATGGCCCTAATCTGATCAGGTTAAATAAATAAATAAATAAATAAATAAATAAAGGAAAAAGAAATTTGATTTTGGCTTTGAGAAACTTTTTTTCTTTTTTTGTCTCAAAAGATTGCTTCTTCGCCAACAAGACGAAGGAGACTCATTTTTGTTTCCTGGAAGGAGAAACAAGTATAATTGGAGTCTTTGTTTTCTTTTGAAAAAAAACTTTTCCTTATTTATTCCTCATAATTTGCTTAAAGGAAAAAGAAGTTTGATTTTGGCTTTGAGAAACTTTTTTTTCTTTTTTTGTCCCAAAAGATTGCTTCTGCGCCAACAAGACGAAGGAGACTCATTTTTGTTTCCTGGAAGGAGAAACAAGTATAATCGGAGTCTTTGTTTTCTTTTGAAAAAAAAAACTTTTCCTTATTTATTCCTCATAATTTGTTCTTAAAGGAAAAAGAAATTTGATTTTGGCTTTAAAAAAAAGTAAAGGGTAGCGTCTAAAAAAAAAAAAAAAAAAGTAGCTCTGTTGGTAGAGCACTTGCCTGCGAAAGGCGAAGATCCCGAGTTCGAGTCTCGGTCCAAAAAAAAAAAAAAAAAAAAAAAAAAAAAAAAAAAAAAAAAAAAAAAAAAAAAAAAAAAAAAGAAGCAGCTGCGGAACGAGAGGTCCTTGGTTCAAGTCTTCCCTCGAGGAAAAAGTTTAATTTTTTTTATTTTCAGACAATTCTCAAAATTCAGGCACTGAAACATAATCAACTTCGCTCTCCAAAATTCCAGGACGTGTTCAGATTTGCTTGTACATATGCAGGATTTGACGGCCTACATACGGAAAAATTTGAAAACGTTAAAAACATATGTTTTGACAGAGCACAGGGAAAACTGTGCGACTGTGAAACTGTTGCATTCATTTGTTGTAATTTATGCGACAAACTCTTATGTTTTCATCACTTTTTTGGGAGTGATTATCACATCCACAAGAAAACCTAAATCGAGCAAGGTAGAAGAATCTTTTTACCCATTCGTCAACTGTACAAGTTAGGTGGGTCGACAACATATTCCTGTCATGTGACGCACATGCCGTCACCAGTGTCGTGTAGAATATATCAGACGTGTTTGCCTGTGGAGGAATCTGTTGACCTATGACCTTGCGATCAAATGTTTTAGGTTCCCATTGGAGAGGCACGTCCTTTCATCTGCTAATCGCACGGTTTTGCGGCGCGGCCGCAAAACACAGACACTAAACGTATTACAGTGAACAGAGACGTCAATGAACGAAAGGACAGATCATAACTTTACGAAAGTAAAAAAGCAAATTTTTTACTCGAGGGAAGACTTGAACCGAGGACCTCTCGTTCCGCAGCTGCTCACGTAAACCACGAGACCACGGCGCTGCAGAGCTGGTGTTGGCCTTTATGTTGCCCATGGACTACACAGTTTTTATATTTTGATTAATTGTTTCATAGTTTCACACAACTTCTTCCTGTTTTCTCGATTGATCTGTGTTCAGTTTTTCAAGGCCTATCCACTGTGCCAACTGATAACTAAATCTGAGGGGGGGTGCGATGGGGAGGTTCCCTTGTGAGTATGGGGCTCCGCCACGGACGACCCCTGCGTGTTTACATATTGTAACGACGACTTCGTCAGTTACGTCTGTAATGTGTATGGGAACATAGAGATTGGACCGTGAATGAATGGAAACGTGTCGCCCGGTCAAATAAGCCACGTGTCTTGTTACGCCAGGGCGACGGTAGCGTCCGGATAGGCCGTCATCCATTCTGGAAAGTTCTTTTGATGCTTGCGTGTGCGATATTTTGTCTCTCTTGCACTGTTTATGTACCGCAACCTCCAAATCGGGCAAGATAAACTTTAGAAATTTTATTGTATGCTAATGCTAGAAATAGTATTTTTGTTTGTCTTCTTACAAGCATTGTGCCTCCTCTGTCACACAGAATGTCACACACATGTAAATCATCACTTACACTGCTATTTTTTTTTTAATCAGAATATTTTATACAAAAATTATGACAGTATTGTTTCACTGGGTGTTTGTACACAATCAGAGGCATTACGTTTCCTGTGGCTTACATTATTTGCGTAAAGTTGTCAATTAAAAATTTTCACCTTACCATTATTGACTATCAAATTATCGATGATGTTTTCTTACTGTTTCGTTGTATATCTTGTCTAGAGTCGTAGGAAGTGAACATATTTGTGAAAAGTATTGCAGTTATCATATACAAAAGAGACATTTGAAAAGATGAACTGATTCACTATCTAGTTCGTCACTGAGAATGTTTTCCTTTTCTTTTCTGGTGAACTAGAATTCCAGCTCCTCCATTAAATCCGTTGCATGTAGCTTTTGGAAGTGGCGGAGCATCTTCAGATTTCGCACGTTTTCGAATGGGTGTTAAATATTTTTATGGTTGTTGGCTATTGTCGATTTTATGAATGAGTTATCTATGTAACAGCAGACGAGTTCAGTGCATCTAATTTGAAAGTTCTTGCCAGTCAATCCTATGTAGCAGTTTGAGCAAGTTGTACGTGTGATTTTGTATATTCCTGGGTTTGACAATTTATATTTTTTATTGTTTTAGTTGCCAACAGCCTTGCCGCAGTGGTAACACCGGTTCCCGTCAGATCACCGAAGTTAAGCTCTGTCGAGCTGCGCTGCAATTGGATGGATCACCGTCCAGCGGGTTCTACTCAGCCCTTGTGAGACCATTGAGGAGCTACTCGATTGGGAAGTAGCGGCTCCAATCACCAAAACTGACAACGGCGGGGAGGACGGTGTGCTGACCACATGCCCCTCCATATCTGCATCCAGTGACACCTGTAGGCTGAGTACGACACGGCGATCGGTCGATACTGTTGGGCCATCATGGCCTGTTGGGACGGAGTTTACTATCGTTTTAGGTGTGCGCTGATTTCTGTTATAGGTTGTCCTTCGTGGAAAAAGCTACGTTCACTTTATGTAACTTAAGTAGATTTGCTATTTTTTGAGAAATGTTATCTACGTAATACGTAGTATGCTGGCCATAGGTTCGATTCCGTTATTAGTTCCTTATAAAACATCGATTATCATGAAATTACGTGAACTTTATTGCGGACCACGCGCATTTCTTCACGCGCTATGGCTTCCCCGCCGTTGATGACATTTTCCAGCAAGATAACTGTGAGCGTCACAAGGCCAGAATCGTGCTACAATTGTCTGAAGAACATGATAGCGAATTCAAATGAAGTTGCGTCCTCCTGACTTGCTTGATCTGAATCCGGTGGAATAAACGTGGGCCGTTATCGAGAGCCAGTTTCACGCCCACAGACCACCGGCCTGTAATTTAGGGAACCGCGTGATCTGTGTGTAGAAATCTGATGCCATGTACCTCCACCCTCCGCAAAGCTACTAAAAACTTGTCGAACTCAAGTCATTCAGAATCGCTGCCTTGGTCCAAAGGTGGACCAATACTCTCTAAACCAGATGGTCATTATGTTTTGGATGACAATAATGTGAACAAGCCAATAAAGTTCCGAATAAAATATTCACCTAACTGTCTTCGACGACACGATTGTTATTATGAGGGCGGACACTTTCTAGGATAGCCTAATAAAAACATCACCAATATAGACAAAGGCCTGAAGTTCGGAACAACGTGGGATTCCATCATGGTGAGGTTGTAGAGGGTGCGTAGGACGCAAGACGTTTCTACTGTCTTAGCTGTGGACTAAACATCAGTGACGTAACAGCCGTCTGCGCGGCTGTATAAGTACGAGTCCATGGGCGACAAGGTACTCTATAGAATGACATCCAGCTCATAATGCGCAGACTCCAAACCTGCCGTGACGATCTGGCACTGAAATGGAAGTTTACTTTCCGTAAAGTTGGGCCAGAAACGGCCAGCCACGTTGACTTGAGTGAGAGAGACATCCTGGTTACAGCTGTCCTATGGGGATTTATTTGTTTATTTATGGAGATGCACGCCCAAGTAGAGGTGCCTAATTTGGGCCAACAAATTGGACGGAAAGCCAAAGCAACTAGAAGGCAGTGCCGGACGAACACAGTGTTAATACTCCAACATCTTTCTTTCTTTCTCATTGATATTTATTACGTATTATTGACTACACAGCTATCACTTTTAGAAACATAACACCCCATCTTCAGGTACCTATAAAGGACACTCAGAGTAACGTAGAATCAACAAGTCAAATTTTCTCAACAAACAAAAAAATCGACAGTATCCAAGCATTCGTCCTGTAGCAGGATCACCACTATGTCACGCAAGGGGATGGCAACCTTGATTCCGTTTTGACAACAATACTGCGTATGTTGATGAGTAAAATTACACATCTACATTACTATTCTACCATTCTAAATTAAATTCTCGCAGTGGGTTCATAGAAAATTTTCATCCTATTTCTCTGGCGTCCCACTGTCGAACAGCACGCGATAAGAACAGACACTTAAATGTTTCCATGCGACCTCTGATTTATTTTATTTTATTACAATAATCGTTTCTTCCTGTGTAGGTTGGCGTCAACAAAATATTTTCACATTCTGAGGAGGAAGATGGATATTGAAATTTCGCGACAAGATGCTGCCTCAACGAAAAACATCTTCGTCTTGATGACTGGCACTACAAATCGCGTATCATATCCGTGACTCTACCTCCCCTATTTCGCGATAACGCAAAACGAGTTGCCCTTTTTTGAAATTTTTCGATTTCCACCGTCAATCCTATCTGATGTGGATCCCATATCGCACAGAAAGGCTGCAGAAGAGGACAGACAAGCGTAGTCTAGGCAGTATCTTTACTACACCTGTTGCATCTTCTAAGTGTTCTGCCAATAAAACTCACTCTTTGGTTAGCTTCCCCCACAACATTATCTCTGTGTTCGATCAAACTTAAGTTAGTGGTACCTGTAATACGTAAGTATTTAGTTGACTTCACAGTCATTTAGGTAATTTACCGTGTAAACGAAATTTAGTGGATTCCTTTCGGTACTCCTGTGGATGACTTAATACTTTTCATTATTTTCAATCAATTGCCACTTTTCGCACCGTATAGATATCTTGCCTAAATCGTTTTGAAATTGGTTTTGATCTTCTGATGACTTTACGCGACGGTAAATGACGGCATCATCTGTAGACAATCTAAGAGGGGGAAGAGGGCTACTCGGATTTTCTTCTAAATCGTTTATATAGGTTAGAAACAGCAGAGGGCTATAACTTATCTGAGTACGCTAGATGTCACTTCTGTTTTACTCGATGACTTTCCGTCAGTTGCTGCAACTGTGACCTTTCTCAATAGAACGAAAAACCAGTTCAAGTTGCAAATTTTTACTTTTTCTTCAGTCAATAACTAACTACGGGCCGAGACCCATTTTCAAATCAACATAACAAATTCGAAATGGCATTTTCAAGATGTCAGAAATGTGCAGTGAACATTTATAGTGTACGCAGACAGGTAGTCATGAATCCAGTACCACAACAGAGACAATACTCCGTAGGGAGTTAATTTGATTTGAAGTCGCTTGTGAGGAACGGTGTCAAGAGTCTTCTGGAAATCTAGAAATACGGAGAAAATCTGAGATCACCTATCGATAGTAATCATTATCTCATACAATAGTGAACTAATTGTATTTCAAAGAACAATATTTTTTAAGCTGTGCTGACTATTTGTCAACAGATCGGTTCCTTCGAAGTAACCCATAATGTTCGAACACTGTACCCGTATATGTTCCAAAACCCTCCTGCAAATCGACTAAGTGATATGGGTCTGTAATTATGTGGATTACTCCTATTTTCTTTAATTAGTATTGGTATGATGTGCGCAACTTTCCAGTCTTTAGGTACGGATCTTTCGTTGAGTGAACGGTTGTATATGACAGCTAAGCATGGAGCTATTTCACCAGCATACTCCCAAAGGAACCTAACTAGCATGCAGTCTAGTCCTGAAACCTTGCCTTCGTTAAGTGATTTAAGCTGTTTCGCTACACCTATGATATCTATTTCTACGTTACTCGTGTTTGCAGCTGTCCTTGATTCTAATTCTGAAATATTTACTTTGTTTTCTTTAGTGAAGGAATTTCGGAAAACACTGTTTAGTAACTCCGTTTTAGTGGCACTGTCATCGGTAATATCAGCATTGCTGTAAAGCAGAGAAAGTATTGTTTGTGTCTTGTCTTGCCACTTGTGCACTTTACATACAAACGGAATTTCTCTGAATTTTATGGAAGCTATGAACAGCATGTCGTATTTCAGTGAAATATCGCCAGTCTTGGAGACGTTGCGTTCTTTTAAATTTGGCATGCCTTTTTTGCTGGTTCTGCAAAAGTGTTCTGGACTGTTTTGTGTACCATATTGGATCTGTACAGTCTTAATTCTTTTGGCATACAGACTGATTCCGTAATGATATTACAAAGATTCGGGATTAGTGGAGAAAGCTAAATGTATCAATTTGAGGTAAGGGACCCATATCAGGAAACGACCGTGTCGAAACGTATAAGCTAAAATCGTTCTAATATCTCTGGCGGTGGACTTTTTCTACTGCAAGCTCTTTGCTTTCCATCATTTTGAAGGAGGGGGTATGAACTAAAACAAGAAAAAATCGTTCAGTGAATGTGGGCTGTAAAGTGCGTGCCTTATATTAAGAGCCATGAACACTTGTTTACCTATGCTAATGTGAAACCCACCTCTTTTATTCAACAAGTGCTCATAGCTCGTCAGGTATGCATTCTAGAGCCAGTGTTTTCTAGACAAGTTTTTCTGGTTTTGGTCCTTACTAACTCCTCCAGAAATATGGGAACTAAAACAAGAAAAAAATCGTTCAGTGAATATGGGCTGCAAAGTGCGTGCCTTATGTTAAGAGCCATGAACACTTGTTTACCTATGCTAATGTGAAACCCACCTCTTTTATTCAACAAGTGCTCATAGCTCGTCAGGTATGCATTCTAGAGCCAGTGTTTTCTAGACAAGTTTTTCTGGTTTTGGTCCTTACTAACTCCTCCAAAAATATGGGAAAGCAAAGAGCTTGCAGTGGAAGAGGTTCATAGTCGGAGATATCCGAACGACTTTCGACTTTAATTTCCGACACTTCGTCTTCTGACCAGGATCGCTTACATAAAATTCTAGTTTTACCCTTCACCATCGTCCCTGAAAGTCTAAAACGTCATCATGGAGTACCTCAATTGCTGTCGCCACTATTTCTTTGAATTTAAGCCACGTCTTATCTACGCTTACACAGATGGTTTGGGAGGCATGGAGACTGTCTCTTACGAATGCATCAAACGAGTTTTTATCTGATTTTTTAAATAGCTACTGGTGGATTTGGATGTTACGGTGTTCTTTCTTGCTACAACGACCTTGTGGTCACTAACTTCTGTTTCCCTCATGAAGCTCGCTACTTGCTCAGGATTGTTTGTGTCAAGCATATTTTCACAACAATTTACACTTCAAATGGGCTTTTGAACTAAGTGTTCAAAATAATTTTCTGAGAAAGCATTCAGTACGATTTCGCACGATATTTTATGCTTTCCACCGACTTTAAATGTGTGTTTTCTGCAATACATCGAGTATAGATTAAAGTCACCATCAACTATAATTGTATGACTGTCGATAAATGAGACTAAAGTTTCCTTTGAAATGTAGCTACAGAATCTGTCTCATCTGAGTCGGTGGGTTGGTAAAAGTAACCTATTATTAATTTATTCCAGTTGTCAAGTATGACCTCTACCCATACTAGCTTACATGAAGTATCTATTTTAATTTCACCACATGATAAACTACTTCTGACAGCAAGAAACACGCCACTGCCAACTTTATTGAATGTACTCTTCTTGAATACCGTTCGGTTCTTTACAAAAATTTCGGCTGAACTTATCTGCAGCTTCGGCCAGCTTGCAGTGCATATAACGATTTAACCTTCAGTGTTTTCTATTAGCTCTGGTTCTTTCACAACACAGCTACGACAATCTCTAATTACGATACCGATTGTTCCTATGTCTACTCACGTCTTGTGTTTGCCTTGCTCTCTTTGAGACTTAAACCCTTTTTGTAATTTTTCGAGACCCTCTAACCCCAAAGAACCGCCCAGTCCACTCCACATATGACCCGCTACGCGTGTAGCCGCTTCCTGTGTGTAATAGTCCCCTGACCTATTAAACGGAACACGGAAAGCCAGCACGTTATGGCGCAAATTGATGGATCTGCAGCCAACATGGTCGCAGAACCATCTGAGTCTCTGATTCAGATCTTGAATTTGCCACTATATCAATAGTCCGCAGTCAGTCCTGTCGATGATTCTAGAGATGGTGAGCTCAGCCTTCATCTCGCAAGCAAGATTGGTAGTCTTTATCACTCTAGATAGCGGACCCGAAACGAGAGAGAACCTTTTCCGATCCAATGCGACACACATCTTTATTGCCGACATGAGCCACCACCTGAGGTTGCTCTCATAGCATCCGGATGAATCCGTTCCACTTCTGCAATGACCCACCCTCCTCCCATTCCTGGTATGCACACGGAGTGCATAATGGACTTCTTCCTCTCCTCTGACTGAAATCTGTTCATCAGAAAAACCGGGGAGGATTTTTGATCGGCCTCCCAGGAAGTCTTTCGCTGCCTGCCAAACCCAGAAATGACCTCCCACTCGAAGATGGGTGGGCGGTAAACCTCAGTGCGAACAGTAACGAGGCGGCCACAGCAGTGGATCGATCGGGGGACGTTTTGGATGTGCTGGACGTCCCTTGGACACGCGCGTCCAGCCCCCCACAGTGATGCCCATTAGCAACAGCTTCAAACTGTGTGACCGAAGCCAGCAGTGCCAGGAGGTGTGACAGAAGGGTCACCCACTCAACTCACTTCTAATCACAGCAATCATAATCCTTATTCACGCTAATGACGGTGGAGCTGTATACCAGGGTTGGAACTTTAATAGTGGCAACCATTTATTTACAGCTCGTACAAAACAGATACGTGTTTCAAAGTTTTACTGACCTTTAAAGTAGTCACCAGCATTGTATATAGCCCGCTGCCAGCGATGTGGAAGTCGTAGGATAATCTTAGCAGTGCCAGTTGTGTTGACAGTTCGAGCGGCGCGGTCTATTGCCTGACGAATTCGTAGCAGCTCTGAAGCGAATGCCGTGAAGTGTTTCCTTCAGTCTAGAAATCGAGTTGAACTCATGAGGGCTTAAGTCAGGGGAGTGGAGTAGGTGGAATAGTACTTAGCCGTCCCATGAGTCAAACAAATCAGTAACATCTTGCACTGTACGTGCTTGCGCATTTTCCTGCAAAATGATGGTCAGGTCCTGCAGAAAGTGTCATCACTTCTGTCTCTAAGCTGGTCGTAGGTTGTGTTCCAAAAATGAACAGCCCTCGTATTAAACAGTTATTAAAATGCGGAACTGTGACTGGTAATTACACAAACACACTAGACGTAATATAAGTAGTTAGACTACAAAGAGCACAGGTAAATCAAAATTAATCGCTTCCCATTAGAAGCTCATGTCAACTCACAAACGAAACGACGTGTTCTGGTGTGTGGCTGCAGGGGCGGAAGCTACCGCCTAACTAGGACTCCATAAGTCTCATTCATACATTAACCATCTGAAGATGAGCCCTCAAGCTTGAGTACGGACAATGTTTCAATAAATTATTATTTTCACACTTGGTGACCAAAATAATGCTGGCCCAAAAAAATTTGGCGCCTGATGTGTGAAAAGTTACCCTGGCTAATGATTAAGAGAACTATTCCTTATAGAATATGCTGCATATGAATACCGTCGTTGCAGATGCAGCTCTCTGTACGGTTTATCAGATATGAGATTCACGCAGCATTTTTACGTGTAGGACGGCAGTATTCTGCTGTAGCTTATTCATCGTGTGGCATTGTTTGAATACATCCCGCCCTTTCATTCATCCAGCAGTTAAGAAACTCAGGTACAAACCGCATACGATCTTAGAGACTAGGGCATTTCACTGCCTTTGATGACTGTTCTCCCCTAGTCGTAAAATTTAGACTGTGACAACCACATGCCCGGGATGTTGTGTCGTGAGCGAATGAATTTCTTGTAGGAACAGAACGTTTCGGCCCCTATGAGCGAAGGACATATTGAAGGGAGGGAGGGGGGGGGGAGACTGGTATTGTAGCTTCTACGAGGTCCGAATCAGAACTTAGCTCTCTATTGACTGAAGAAAAACTTTGTTTCTGCGTACTTCCGCATTAAAGTCGTGGGGTCATCTAACTTCAGGACTAATCTGCAGTTAGTATTATTGACGCCTTTAGCAGTTGCAAGTAATAGGGTATCTGGATTCCGGTGCTGAAAATGATGTGTACCAGTCTTCCACAGTGAGGCGACAGTAACAGGGAACAACAGCAACCGACAGTTGTGACTGCGCTCGAGTTTTGAAAACATGTGACGTCACGACTCAGAGAGGGAGCACAAGGGCACCAAATTTTATTTCATTCGATAATGAGCCTAGATGTGAGTTGCACCTTCAAAAAAGATGTTCTCTGCAGATGTGGACGAAGTCTTGGGTTTCTGCAAGAGATACGAGGTGTGGCTAGAAAAAAACCGGACTAGTACTGGTGAAACAATAAAACGAATGCAATAAGGCTGAAAGTCGCGTGGCCAGTCACGTGACTCTCGCTCCGCCTACTGCTCGAGTTTCATCTGCCTCCTGCACTCAGTCTGCCCGTGGCGTCTGTTTTAAGTAGTTGAGGTTTTGTCTGTGCGTCGGAAAATGTTGAGTGTACAGAAAGAACAGCGTGTTAACACCAAATTTTGTTTCAAACTAGGAAAATCTGCAAGTGAAACGTTTGTAATGTTACAACAAGTGTACGGCGATGATTGTTTATCGCGAACACACGTGTTTGAGTGGTTTAAACGATTTAAAGATGGTCGCGAAGACACCAGTGATGACACTCGCACTGGCAGACCATTGTCAGCAAAAACTGATGCAAACATTGAAAAAATCGGTAAACTTGTTCGACAAGGTCGCCGTTTAACAATCAGAGCAGCGTCTGAGTTAACAGGAGTTGACAAGGAAAGTGTTAGGCAGATTCTTCATGAAAGTTTCAACGTGAACAAAGTGTGTTCAAAAATGGTTCCAAAGTGTCTCACAATTGAAGGAACGCCGAAGAATGATTTGTTCTGACATCCTGGAAAACATTGAAAGTGATCTCACCTTCTTACAAAATCGATGCATTGGAAAACTCCTGGTTCTCCACGACAAAAAAAAGCACGAATGTCAAAATCGAAATTCAAGGCAATGATGATTGTTTTTTTTTTGACATCAAAGGGATTGTGCACATTGATTGGGTACCAGAGGGACAAACAGTGAATCAGCATTACTACATTAGCGTCCTGGCTACCCTACGTGAGCGAGTACGGAGAAAACGGAACGACTTGTGGAGAAAAAAGTCATGGATCCTTCACCAAGGCAATGCCCCAGCTCACAGTGCGTTGTCAGTGAAGACGTTTTTGGCAAAACACAACATTCCCATCTTAGATCATCCACCCTACTCACCTGATTTGGCCCCCTGTAACTTTTTTCTTTTCCCTAAAGTCAAGTCAGCTTTGAAAAGAAATAGATTTGAGACTGTTGAAGCAGTAAAAGAAAAAGCGACGGAAGTAATGTATGGACTTACCGAAAATGATCTGCAGCATTGCTATGAACAGTGGAAAATTCGTATGGAGCGGTGTAGAGACCGAGGAGGAGAGTACATTGAAGGAGATAACATGAAATTGTAAATAATTGTAAACAAATGTTTTTTCCAGCATCAGTCCGGTTTTTTTCTAGCCGCACCTCGTACAATCGAGCACGGCATAACAACCCATGTGACATCTATTCACCCAAGGTATCACATGCCATGAGTACTATTGCTTTATCGTACTGAAAATAACCAAATATATCTGTTCCGAGTCCGGATGTTCATTTTCCTGTTTAGATCTCATCAAGAAATTCTGAATACATTTTTTAGACCAGTTTTAGTTCGGGCATCTTCCACATACGTAATCGCTGTTGTCAAAACCGTGAACTCTTAAAACGTTAGTACAGAAGACGAAGGCTTTCGGGATTCATCGAACTACTAGCTCCAGAACTGGTCGTGAAATATCCGCAGGTGAGCAATATAATGCACCGACGTACAAAACACATAAACATTCGACGCCGCCAGCTACACCATTTGTCTAAATCCTGTTCCAGTAATACAAACGTCACAAAGCAGAGGGTGCGAAATAGCTATTGAGGTACTTAATTGACAGCATTAAAATTTTATGGGCACTTCGAAGCTATAGTTACGAGATACCCTGGAGGCGGTGACGTAATACTCTCGCATAAGTGAAGGTGAAAAAATTGTTACCTAACATTCTCTCTTGGAGAATGCGTTAAATGAAAAAGACACACAGTAAAACAGCGATAGAAGTGTCAGTTCGTTCACAAGTGGCAGTTACACGCTTAGGAAAAAATGGCGATAAACAGGAAATATTGAAGCCAAATGAAGTGGTATGCCTCTACTGAGCTGAATGTCTGTGCTGGGAGATAGGAGTATTCTTGTTTTCCTTTTTGTTTTATCTTTTCCCAATAAAACAGATCAAACGATCTAATGCTATGTTTTTTCCCTTACTTCTCTTTCTTATCAATAATAATACGCCTTTTACATGCGTAAATAATACTGGAACTAATACTGTTTTTGTGAATCTAAATATCCCCAAGTACTACTGAAATGCTTAATTGACTACTAGCTGTCACTATCAATGACAAACACTTCAAATGCTATCAGTTCACCTGCAAATGTTCCGCACAAAAATAATTCTGTACTAGAATAAAACGTAACACGCACTGTAATGTTGATGCATTAAGTTGTTCTGAAAGCGGTGCTGATATTCAAGACAATAAAAGCGGGTTAAAAGCTGTGAGCTATCCGGGGAAGTTAACCTTGCATTACTGAGCAACTGTTTCACCAGGTATCCAGTCTAGCTTACCAAATTCCCAACCAGACTAACATTAATTATAATCTTTTAGTACTCATCTTACGATAACCGGTGATAAATATATGAAAAGACAATTTAAATAAAAAGAAATAAATCACTTTATATTTGGACATTTATTTTAACACTGATCATTGTACCGTTAAAATTTCAGCATATTAAACTTGATTCATAATTAAACTGGTGCCTTATTTAGGATTTTGAAAATGTGAGTTTGTAATCTTACGGAACACATCAAATATGGAGTAAAGATTGGGAGACTGCATACACCACTGCATTCATAAAATAACACACGAAGAACGTTGAAACATATGCAAGAGGAAATTAACCACAACCAACCGATTCAATTTTCACCCAAAGAAGTTACGTTCGTAGCGCAATTCTTCCGTCATGAAATTACCACACACTGGTTTACTAAATTCATACTAGCTCTCTGTGAAATCTTCCCGAAAAGAATAGCTGAGGGCTACTTTGATGGTTACACTACATGCTTCACGTAGTCAACTTGGTTTACACAAAGAGTGTAACTCCACAATAATTTTGATAATTAAAATAAATTACATCGAAACACAAATTGCAAAAGAAAAACCTTGAACTGGTTACTACTGTCTTACTATTAACCTGATGGGTCAAACAATTGTATAAGCACGTGGTACTGGTCTCACAAAGTACACCCCACGTTGGTTGAACATAAAGAAAAGTTGCCATATTGAAAAATATTGTCAAAACGAGACGTTATAATCTCACGCACATTCGCATTTAAGATTGATGATCTTAGTTAGAGTTACGGATCATCTACACGTGGTTCCACTTTACTCACAAAGTAGTAAGAAAGCAAGTACTGGAAGATATTCTGAACTTCACACTCGAATTACACTGCGTTGCAATTTAAGACAACATTAGATATTTTAGATCTAAACCTGAAATAAAGGTGATTAAATTTTCAGTTAGACTGAACTTAAGAAATCCATTGTCCTACGGACTTAGCAGAGACGCGCTTAGCCGGAGATCTTGCCACTTCAGACACAAACGGAAGTGACCAGAGAGGCACCTTCCTATACCAACATGACAAGGGACGGACAGGACCATACTAAGAATAGAAACCTCTCTGCTTTTAGAAAGTGTAGCTACCTGTTCCGACGTTGGTCCTACTGTTCTCTAGCAGACAGGCTTGTCTGCTACTATCAAGCATGCAACTAGAAATACATTTGCTCATTGATCCTCTCATACAGAAGGAAAGAGGGATGACAGTATCTTATCATATACAGTATATAAAAGAAAGCAGATGTAGTTTCCGTATGAGACTGTGTGACATGAATTACATATAAACTGTGTTTTAAAGTGTAGTAGTGTGACAGATCGTTCTTGTTTATGTGTAAAAGTAACACGTTCCACTGCTCAGATAGTCAGAAACACCACAGTAAATTTAGAAGAGGAATTTATGCCGCAAATGACAACAGATTTAAGAAATTAACATGAAAGGAATTCAACAGAGACCTTTCAACACACACATGCACACATTCGCACTTCATAAAAACAGGTGCAAACGTGAACACTTTCCGTCGAAAACGCTGCAAGAGGATCTTTACTGCCCCTGCAGCGTGCGGCAGAGAATTATCATGAAGAAGAAACTGCATGACACTTGTGTTATGTGGACTGCTTGACATCAGGCGAAATCTCTCACCAGGCCCTCATATTTTGCGGGAGACGTGTTCCCTAGGCATCTTTACGTGCTCGACGGGCACTCAGAACTGAAAAGAGCGACGTGGTGCGATCGACGGGCATACCAGACCCACTGCTCAACACATCTTTGCATTCATCGGATTTTCAGAGTGGTTTCCATTTCGTGACTTATCGGAACTTGTTTTCTGATTAGCCGTCACATAGAAGGTCTTACATTCATACCAATTTTCGGAAAGTTGGGCACTGATTCTGCTGTTGTGTGCATACACAAACTCTGAGATATTATTATCGTGAGTGGTAGCCAGAGAACAGTTGTTGAGGGTAGTCGGTCGCAGCCCCCTGTGGAGGTGTGGAGAGAAGCCGTCCGTAGGAGAGGTCGCAGCTTGCCTTCACCGTGCAGGTAGCGCCGAAAGAGATTTCGTTATTGATCGAGGATATTTCTGGTAATTTGCCTTTTTGCTGCATGTAGTTGTTGCTTGCTTGCGCACTGGAGGGATTCTGTCAGATTTTTGTATGCATACGTTGAAAGTAATAGTCGTATCTTTGTTATGAACAGATACGTGATTATTGATTAAGACATTGTGGAATAATTAAAGTTGTTGCTAATCAGACTGTCTAAGAAAAAGAAAGGTCTGAGTAAAGTTTTTAGTGTTTGAATCGTAAGTTTTCAGAATATAGTAAATTAAAAGTTTTTATTGGTTTCTTCAGTTTTCTATGCCGTTTGAGGCTTGTTGACTAAACCATTCTTGATCACTCAATTTCTGTTAGAAGAAAAGGTTAGTAGTTGCATTAGTAGTTGTGACCAAGCATTGCACTCTGCATGGATTGCAGTATTTCTTTTGAATTATTTTAGTGTGCTGCTGGATGCAGAATATTCACGCAGTTGCAGGGCAAGACGAGATAATGTCTATTGTGTGCGGGACCATTACAGTATTAATTGTTGTGGTATGTTAGAGGATACGTTGAAAATCGCAGGCAGGTACAAGAGAATTGATTTTTCATGATTTATATGAAGAATAATTAAATTCTGTTTATTGTTCACAATCATAATACTGATATGTCGGAGTAAAGGTTTTCATAATGCAAGTTGTACGGTTACATATCGGATTTTATGACAACGGTAAAAAAGTTTCATTAGAAAATGGCTCTGAGCACTATGGGACTTAACTGCTGTGGTCATCAGTCCCCTAGAACTTAGAACTACTTAAACCGAACTAACCTAAGGACATCACACCCATCTATGCCCGAGGCAGGATTCGAACCTGCGACCGTAGCGGTCGCGCGGTCCCAGACTGTAGCGCCTAGAACCGCTCGGTCACTCCGGTCGGCTTTCATTAGGTAGCCTAGCAATTTTTAGAGAGAAAGGATAGATAACGATAATATTGTCAGAGGTAGAGCTCCACGCGTTATTCGTACGCCATAATAAAAAAGTTTTACATATAATTTTCACCAGGATTATAATAGTTATTGATAATAAAACTTTCAACATATATATGTTAAAAGTTATATATACACGGTGAGTAGCGTAAGAAGTAACACCCCCTTTATTCCGGGGGCGACTGCACGTATCACCGTGCGGTGTTCGGCGAATCATAGCCGACTATGGGGCACATACGTTGGTACATGCACAATAATCGCAACGTTTATATTGACCGAGATAATGAGGCAAAAGCTTTTTAAATGGGACGCTATACTTTTTTACCATCATTCGAACGCTCTGGAAAAGACGCGTATAGTGATGTAACGCATGTTGCTATTGTGATTCAAACATTGCTTAAAAGAGGGCGGATGAGCGTAGCGTAGGCCGTGCATGCTGCATAGAGCACGGCAACTCGGCCCGCGGGTGGCGCGAGGCGTGTTTACAGTCTGCAGCCGCTTCCGACCGCCTCGACCTTCAATCGTTCAATATTTCCCAGCGTCTTTTAAGCGAAGTTTGAATCACAATAGCAACATGCGTTACATCACTATACGCGTCTTTTCCAGAGCGTTAGAATGACAGTAAAAAAAGTATAGCGTCCCATTCAAAAACATGTACTTGCCTCATTAGCTCGGTCAATATAAACGTTGTGATTATTGTGCATGTACCAAAGTATGTGCTCCATAGTCGACTATGATTCGCCGAACACCGCTTGTCGATACGTGCAATCGCCCCCGGAATAATGGTGGTGTTACGTCTTACGTGACTTACACTCTATGTATAAGTTGCTTCCCTGGGTCCTATTGAGAATCAGTGTATCAGTACAGTCAACTGCATGGGACTAAGGATTTATAAACTAATGTGAATTACTAACATTTATTGAGCAATCTGTTAATCGGAAAATGGTTTCCGATATGAATTTCCTGTCAACTGAATGGTAGTGCACAAATGTGGATTTTCTTGTGGAAAGTTACGGATGTATTAGCTGTTATCAATTGTTGAAGCTATTGAGCAACTGCTGCGTAAAATTATAGATCGGAAGGAAGCACTAACTTGAAGGGTCTGGCATAATATTTCTGTTGTGGTTTATAGGATTATTTTAATCGAACTATGTTCTCGTTAATAAGTCCAGTCATGCCTATTGGCCGAGGATGACACGCGGTTGGTCGGTACCGTTAGTTTTTCACAGGTCGATTCTGACCGAGTTTAATAGTCTGACAAAACGATGTCTATCGACTGGTACACACTGACATCTTTGACAAAGGTGTTTTCAATTGTAACTCCTGGTAAAATAAAAGAACGACACTTTTTATCACCTTGTAGGCAAGTAGGTATGATTTCACTGTCAGCTTTAATAGTGTGAGCCAATGGCCTTGCTATCCCATCAGATTATCGAAGTTAAGCGCTCTCGGGTTCGGCCAGCACTTGGATGGATGACCGTCCGGGTCTGCAGGGCGCTATTGGCGAGCGGGGTGTACTTACCCCTTGTGAGGCTAACTGAGGTGCTACCTGACCGCAAAGCAGAGGCTCTGGTCACGAAAACACAATGACAAGGAGAACGGTGGGCTGACCACATGCCCCTCCATATTCGCATCCAGTGATGCCTATCGGTCGAGGATGACACGGCGGTCGGTCGGTACCGTTAGCTGTTCCCAGCCCTATTCTGATCGAGTTTAGTAGTGTGACAAAACGTTCGTCCCTTCTTTAGTTAATGTCCATACAATAAGTTCGTTACGAGTGAACAATTACTGGTATGTCGAAAACAGCGTCCACCGCCAGAGGTGTATTGCTGTGATCTCTCTCTTTGGCTCACCGGAAATGCTTCTGCTGTAGCAGTTGACCGTCAATGAAACTCGGATGAGTCAGATGTTTAGCGGTCCACGCGAAGAGGAGAAGATGGTAGGGAGCTATCTCGTAAATGAGTAAATTAAATTTACAACTAATTGCCTTCACGAGTTCAGTGCGCCATCCTGTCGTACATTTCTCTCTACTGATCCTTTTAGAACTATTTTAGAATAGGTGTGGGACTGGGATATGCTGGACAGTGTACACTCACAGGTTTCTTTGCTTACATAGGCAATGGATGCTGCATATAAAGGTGAATTACAGCTAGGATCTTTTTTTTTAAACTCAAATTTATCCACGTTATATGGATGTTGAGTGCTGTGACTGTATTGCAAGACTTCTATGAAATAATGTATACTGCAACAGTCACTTGTTACTAATTTTCTGTTAGCACAACGCGTTTCGGCAGCATGTTGCTATCGTTACGTGCATTTACAGTTACTTTTGCATTGTGATTAGTATGTGTGTGCCAGTGAGGTATTCCCAAACATGCGTCTTTTTCGACACATAACCTCACTATGACGCACAGCAAAGGAAACTAACCTCATTTCACATCAGTTACAATGCAAAAGTAATTGTAAACGAGCCTGATGATGGCAGCATGCTGCCGAAACGGGTTGTGCTACAAAAATGTTAGTAATAATTGACTGTTGCAGTATATATTATTTCATAGAAGTCTATTTTATTAACACTAGGGCTATTTAATAACAATGATCGTAATGTTTTTGACACTATAACTTTACTCACCCTCATCCATCTCAAAATAGAGTCCTTCCGAGAAGTTAGAAGAAATGATTAGCACTGATATGGAAACCCTTGCAAAATACTACAGTGAATGGCATTTAATCATCAAGCCAAAGGAACTGCAAGTACAGAGATGCACCTAAACAACGGATAAGCAAGCAGAGAACTAAACCTAAATGTAATGGGCCAAGCAATTAGACACAAGATAACCCCTAAATACCTGGGACTAAAATTGGAACCTACGCTAACACATAAGTACTACTAGGAAGACGTAGCCGAGAAAATGAAACGAAAAATAAATGATAGGAAAGCTAGCAGGAACAACCTGGGGCAGCTCATTGGAAACATTACGCACTTCAGTGTTGGCTCTTGTATATAGTGTTGGCGTGCCCCGGCGTGGGCCAGGAGCATCCACACACAAAGGCTGACATTCAGTTCCATGAAACCATGAGGATAATCTAGGGGACACCATCACCAATGCCCATTCCCTGGCTTCCAGTCCCAGCAATATTGAACCTCCATACATCCGACGAAAAGCAATATCCCAGTGGGTAGCTATATCAGTCAGAGACTATCAGACCCTACCCATCCACCCAAGACCGTCTGAAGTCCTAAAAACCCTTCAAGATGCACGACGTAACACCCTAGGATGAGAAGACCGCATGGAGAGAAAATTGGCAGCGGATAGCCGTGAAGAACAGCAGCAGCCTGGTGCCTTACCAAACAGTGCAAGTGCCGGGCTGTGACCTGTCATAAAGGCATTGGACTGCACTCGACAGATTGCGAACCGGATTTGGACGATACAGACAATTAATCGTGAAGTGGGGACCTGCCGAAGATCCCAGCAGTGATTATTGAATGGAACAGGCCGTGGACTGTGTTTCATGTTCTGATGTGTACAGTCTTCCTGACGGACATACACTACTGGCCAATAAAATTGCTACACTAAGAAGAAATGCGGATGATAAACGGATATTCATTAGACAAATATATTCTACTAGAACTAACATGTGATTCCATTTTCACGCAATTTGGGTGCATAGATCCTGAGAAATCAGTACCCAGAACAACCACCTCTGGCCGTAATAACGGCCTTGATACGCCTGGGCATTGTGTCAAACAGAGCTTGGATAGCGTGTACAGCTACAGCTGCCCATGCAGCTTCAACACGATACCACAGTTCATTAAGAGTAGTGACTGGCATATGGTGACGAGCCAGTTGCTCGGTCACCATTGACCAGACGTTTTCAATTGGTGAGAGATCTGGAGAATGTGCTGGCCAGGGCAGCAGTCGAATATTTTCTGTATCCAGAAAGGCCCGTACACGACCTGCAACATGCGGTCGTGCATTATCCTACTGAAATGTAGGGTTTCGCAGGGATCGAATGAGGGGTAGAGCCACGGGTCGTAACACATCTGAAATGTAACGTCCACTGTTCAAAGTGCCGTCAATGCGAACAAGAGGTGACCGAACGTGTAACCAACGGCACCCCACACCATCACGTCGGGTAATACGCCACTATGGCGATGACGAATACACGCTTCCGATGTGCGTTCACCGCGATGTCGCCAAACATGGATGCGACCATCATGATGCTGTAAACAGAACCTGGATTCATCCGAAAAAATGACGTTTTGCCATTCGTGCACCCAGGTTCGTCGTTGACAACACCATCGCAGGCGCTCCTGTCTGTGATGCAGCGCCAAGGGTAACCGCAGTCATGGTCTCCGAGCTGATAGTCCATGCTGCTGCAAACGTCGTCGATCTGTTCGTGCAGATGGTTGTTGCCTTGCAAACGTCCCCATCTGTTGACTCGGGGATCGAGAGGTGGCTGCACGATCCGTTACAGCGAGGCGGATAAGATGCCTGTCATGTCGACTGCTAGTGATACGAGGTCGTTGGGATCCAGCACGGCGTTCCGTATTATCCTCCTGAACCCACCGATTGCGTATTCTGCTAACAGTCATTGGATCTCGACCAACGCGAGCAGCAATGTCGCGATACGATAAAACACAATCGCGATAGGCTACAATCCGACCTTTATCCAAGTCAGAAACGTGATGGTACGCATTTCTCCTCCTTACACGAGGCATCACAACAGCGTTTCACCAGGCAACGCCGTTCAACTGCTGTTTGTGTATGAGAAATCGGTTGCAAACTTTCCTCATGTCAGCACGTGGTAGGTGTCGCCAGCGGCGCCAACCGTGTGTGAATGCTCTGAAAAGTTAATCATTTGCATATTACAGCATCTTCTGCCTGTCGGTTAAATTTCGCGTCTGTTGCACGTCATCTTCGTGGTGTAGCAATTGTAATGGCCAGTAGTGTATTAACTATATCCACATGCTTACAGACAACGCCATAGATTGGCCACAGAATCCCATGTTATTGTAATAACGTTCATTTGTGTGTCTTGTATCGTTTTGTTTAGTTTAAAACGTCTTCTGTAGTCTGGGTGTCGAACTCGAAATTAAATAAATTTGGATGAGATGCACTTGTCCCATTGTTTCTGCCAGTTTGCAAAGGCACACTGGAAACCATTATCTGAAAACTCCTACAGAATTGCCCTGTGGTCTTTGTTAATGCTTCTGATCATGTGAAGTGCTTCTAAAGGAAGTGCATTCTATTTGTTAATGTATGATTCCAACCAGTTGTGTTTAAAGCCATCAGCTCCATAAAACTTCAGTTTTTCTAGAAGTGTAACATTATCTGCACAATCAAGCGCCTTGAAAAGATCACAAGAAGTATCACCTGGCGACATTTTATTATTTAAACTTCGTAAAATGTGATCACTAAATGTATAAGCAGCATTCTCAGTCGAGTAATCCTTCTTTAATCCAAACTATGATATGATAAGTAATTTTTTCTGCTTGGATGTGAGACTACTTTGAAGTACATTAGTTTTTCGAATATTTTGAAAAAAGATGTCAGTAAAGAAATTTTTTCACCTTTCTTTCAATCTTTCTAGATCATTGCGCCAGTGATGCATTACAGATATCACTAAGGATATCAATTATTAAGATAGAACAGCATTTCAGAATTCTGTTTGATCTTCCATCAGCACCATAGGAGCACCCGTTTTTTAGAATTTTTTAAATTTCAGTGATGAGATGTTCGTGCCACTTACCTTAGAAAGAAACTCCGGATCTTCCTGTAACATCAACTTCAACTGCATACAGACCTGCACACGAATGTGTGATGTTGTCAGTCATAAGACTACACTGCCGCCTGACAGATCGATCCTCCGGATGCGATTCTCTCGATAAACGGAACAGAAGAACGTCTGTGTTAGCCAAAGAGTACACAGCCAGTCGCAGTACTTATGCTCGCCGCGAGGCGCCGCTAGGCCACTTCATGTGTAGCAGGAGTGTAGTACAGTTGTGCCAGTCTACAGTTCGTAGCCGCGCTCAGTGGTCAGCCAGCGCCGATGTTAGTCATCGCCTGCAGCTCAGTCATTGCTGCCATCAAGTCTTTGTAGCCCAGTTCCATGTTAGTCTTCAACTTCACCGGATTCGACATTCAAGATTACGGGAGATTAATTCGTCACTACAAGACTTGTGACTTGTAAATTATGTCATTCTACAGACGCTTAGTCTAGTCGCGTCTTCTATAATTGTCAACCAACTGATCATGGACTACAGCAAAGTTAACTAATAAATACTTTCTTATTTTGTACTTCGTGTAATTAATTGTGTTTTCCTGTTGTAGCTACCAAGCAGCCTTGGCGTAGTAGAACCCATGTTTACACCTCCTTGGCTACCTCATATTTGCCACCTCATGTTGATGGACTCGATTACGGTGGAAGATCGAGAGCCATAAGAATGTCCTTTTGATCCGGAATCAGCAGTCCTGGAATCCATTGTGCACAGACACGTCTCATGTGTTAATTATCTGTTACAAGCTTTCGGGTGGAACCCAATGACCTATCGTCCCCCGTGTTATTCTCAGCCCACAGGAGTCACCGGATGCGAATAAGGGGGAGGGGGAGGGGGAGGGGGAGGGGGAGGGGGTGCGTGTTTTCAGCAAACCGCTCACACCCGGCCATATGTCAGTTTACGAGACCGCTCAACTACTAATATTACCTACATTTTATTCTTCTGCAACGGGCCTCTGCGAATTTTACAGTCTTGAGTCTTTTTCCCTGCTATTTTCTTTCTTGCAGTCTTCCCCCTTGCTACTGCTATTCTTCGATGACAATCACAGTCGCGTTAGTTATTGTATTTTACTATTTTGCTACAACAACGTTGCTACGATAATTTCGCGGCAACTTCTGCGTTCGTCTCGTGTCAACATGTCCAAAGTGCTTAAAGTAAACTGCCTCCTGTTTGCAAAACTATCACTCCTTCCGCTACTTAAAAGACACGCCCCTCACGTCTGACTTCGTATATCAACGCACTGGCAACCATTAACTCTCATTTGTCGCTTCGTCCTTAAAAACCTGTTACGCCGATTAAAGTTTTCCTACTAGACCAAAGTGCTTCCTTTTACATATAAATTACGCACAATCAAGATTACATAGAATATGACAACATACACTCCGAGACAAAATAAAATGGCGTAACATGAACGAGTTATGCAAATTGGCCACAAACTGATATTCGTACAGGTATCGAGGGAAAATCCAAAACTATAAACTTTGGCTGCCGATGGATGAAAATGTTACGCTGCAGCCCACTTTCACCGCGCAGCTGCCAACGATAGTAAACAGGAGACACGTCGATACCAGGGCGTATCGTCTGTGCGAAATTCGTTCAGTTTACTCAGACAGCAACTGTGCCTCGCACACAGGCACGTGAACAGTGTACGCAGATGTCAGCATTTGAGAGATGACGTGTAGTTGGGCTCCAGGAAGCTGGCTGGAGTAATCGGAGAATCGCTCGACACTTGAACAGAAGCGATGCCACTATTCGACGATGTTGGCAGGAATGGGGAAACCATGGCCGAACACAGCGGCAAGAAAGAGTCGGTCGACCTAGAGAGCCGACAGAACGTGGGGACCGACAAATAGTCAGAGAGGCACTCAGAGCCCCGGATTCATCATTATAATCGATCCGATGTGCAACTGGTGCGGCTCAAACTAAGGGGTCTGAGCTCATGGCACCCCTTCTGCCGACTACGACTTCTGTACACCAAAAAGCGTTTTACAGTGGTATCGAGCTACTTTGGCGTGGAATCTCATTGACTGGAGGAGAATTGTCTTCAGAGATGAGTCTCATTTCGAACTGAGCCCCGATGACCAGCTAAGATGTTTCTGGAGGCGCCTTGCGCAGCAGCGGGATACCAATCTGACTGTCGGTGCCATACTGTCCGACAGTGATGGTTTGCAGTGCCATTTCATCTCAAAGCAGGACCACTTTGGTAGTCCTCTGCGGCACCCTTACAGCGCAGCGTAAGTCGTCGATATTCTACGCCCTGTTTTGTTGCCCTTCGTGTCAAACCATTCTAGGCTTACATTTCAGCAAGAGATTGTCCAGCCGCACATGGCGAGTATCCACTGCCCGTGTTCGTGCTTGACAAACCCTACCTTGGCCAGCAAGGTTGCCAAATCTCTCCCAAATTGAGAAAGTTTGGAGCATTATCGGCAGGGCTCTCCAATCAGCTCGAGATTTTGACGATCTAACGTGCCTGTTGGTCAGAATTTGGCGCGATATCATTCAAGAGGACATCCAACATCTCTGTCAATCAGTTGCAAGCCGAATGAGTGCTTGCCTAAGGCCCAGAACTGGACTAACGTGTTATTAACTTGCTCAATTTATGAAGTTCCTTCTGTTGAATAAATCATCCAATTTTTCTCTAATTGAAATCATATATTCGTCTGTACATGTACATCACATCTACCTATCTCCGCCCAATTCGGATAATTCCTTCTTGGTGTGTCGTGTCCTTTTGTGTGTATGTGTGTGTGTGTGTGTGTGTGTGTGTGTCTTAGAGTGTCCGTATGTGTTTGTCTTATAGTGTATTTGCAGAAGACATTAAATGTATTCATCTAGTAGGTAAAACAAAAAGGTAATGATACACAAGTTCTATACAATTTACATTACATATGTCGTTAACCATTGAATTACATGGTGTTTTATTATATTGCAGGAAATCCTCTTTATATAGTAAATCAGTCACATCACTGTTCTCATCGATTCTCACAATACATCTGAGCACAGCTTTATAAACGTTATCGATTCTTCATTCACTTCCGGTCATTTCGTTTCACTGGAAGCTCAACCCACTTCCAATTAAGTTTCGCAGCAATCAGTATCACGTCCCCAACTCCTGTCTTTCATGCCACCCACTTGTATGTTTGTTGATCTTTTTCTCTTTCTGTTGTGCCCAAAACACAACTTTCCATTCCCCGCTGGACGACCCTCAATTTTTGAACTGCTGATAAATCTATCATCCATTAAGCTTACCCATTACGGATATTTTAGAACCCGTGACTGTTAATTGAATGTAAATACATAAAACTGCAACCACTTTTTTGAATAGTTATTTATGATTCTATGAGGCAGTTTCCGAATCTTTTCAGGTTCAACTTCAGATGGTTTTCCAGAAGTTACATATCTATTTCCAACATAATGCTGGATGCTGTCTTGCGACAGCATGGACACTAACAGAATAAAGCCACCCATACTGTCGCAAGACAGCACCTAGCATTACATTAGAAATAGATATGTCACTTCTGAAAAACCATATGAAGATGAACCTGAAAAGATTCGAAACCCAGTTCATGGAACAAAAGAAAATTATTCAAAAAAGTGTTGCTTGCAGTTTTATGTACGAGTATTTACATTTATCATCCATGTTTCATTCCCATTAGTTAGTACCTGCGACGTAAACTGGTCACACACTTATTGTTTAAGTCACACTGGTTATTTATTTATGAATACAGAATTCAGAATTTATTTTGTTAATTGAATTTTATTCTCTTGCTTTTTTTTTTTTTTTTTTTGAGCACAATCCTCTTCTACTTTCATTTGTCCTAAAAAATAATTCTTCGGTTGTTTCTGTAATTTCAACATTAAACCGTATTATTTTCCTGTCAGCGTGTTTGTTCTGCTTTACTCTTACAGTATTTAACCTTTAGAATTGCTGTCATAATTACTCTATTCAATTTCTCCATTCTTTGTTGATGTTCTTCTGTACCTGAAACAAATCGAAGATGGTTCAGGCAGGATATATTTATGCGTATGTCTTCTTCATTCCAGCTTAAAAATGTGAAGAGCACTTTCGCTGCTGCCGAAATAGTTTTAGTGGCATGCAATCGCCTTTCCTAACTCCTTTCTCAATTCTGAACTCCTCAAATAAAATGGAAACTGTAGCCTGGCTATATAGTATAGTCTTTAAGAAACTGATATAGTAAAATTCAGGTCCTTGATTCTCAAGAGTTGTCAGCACAGTCTTTTTCATGACAGAAACAAACGCTTTCTCGTAATCTTTAAACTCCGTCCAAAGTGGAAACTGATATTCCTCGATTATTCACATAACTTCGTTTACAATCTGTAAATAATAGTAATAACTTGTGGCTCAACGTCCCGATGTTATTGGACACCACTGCAGCGACTTGCATACCTTTAACCCACCACAATATTCTTACTAGGAAGAGGGGACCTGCAGTGTAGCGTGGAATCCGAACCACGTGTCGTTCCCGGCGAATCTTCACATCACTGAGAGGTGAAGACTTGGTTGAAGGCAGTCCATGGTTCGACCGAGACACTATCTGACGACCTTTATGGGATGTTTGCGTAAGGGGACAATACAAGGTGTTTGAAACGATACTGTGATTGATATAAGAAACTGGAAAAAAGTGGTATACAAGATTTTTGCAAAAATGTTTAGTGCTCATTTGAAGAAAAAAAATAAGATTAACAAGTTTGCTTGAAGTTAATAATTTTCAACATTGATACAGCATAGGATTATTCATCAGTATACAGTTTGCAGCTCTTCTTCATCCTTGGAACATCAAATTATTGTTTTGTAAACTTACGTTGCCGAAGTACTACCAAGCCAAAGGTATACTTCTGACCTTGAGCATTTCTCAAAATTGCGAAAATTTTTCATGTGCTTCTAACCAAATGACTGAAATTATGCAATAGCCACAACTGAAATAATCTTTTTAACATGTACAAGGTAGTAGGTATCATTCAGTGAAAATTAGTTTTTATAAAAAAACCTTTCTCATGGTACATTTCCACTAGCAAGCTAAAAAGTTAGTCTATGTTAAAAAATGTCCTCATTCCATGAATTGAACTAGATTCGAGAGTATGCAAGAAGATACTGAGCACATTTTAAAGACATACATGACATTCAACATTCATTCATTTATGTCATTTCAAGATCATAACTGCCGCAGAAGATAAGGTATTCCGTAAGGCTTCCTGTGACCGCGATCTGGCGTCTAGCACCTGGGCATTGTTTCCACCGACATGATAACCTCGTACTGCTCGAATTATAGCCGTCACTGCTCGCCAGCCTCCGCGACGTATATGTAACATGTAAAAATAAATAAAATCACTGAGATTTACACTAACCAAAATATTATTATAAGAGGCTTATTAGTTTGAGGTGGTAGATCATGGTGACGCTCGATTTTGGATCCGATATTCATGTTTTTTTTCAATAAAATAACAAATAAATTACAAAACTGACTTTATACCTTTGCTGCACACCCTTAAGATTGTATCATGTATTTTTAACTAAAAACTTGCACTCTTAGGACACTAAAGATCGACGAGAGCATTTCGCGGAGTGCGAGGGCGGTTCGTGGGAGCTCTGAACACCACAGATTTCAGCTTAGAACAAAATTTGAAAAACTTCTTTGAAACTGATGATACTGTCTAACGTGGGACGTAGGGATATTTAAAAAACGTCAATGTTCTCGAAAAAAATGTCATTATAAGAACGTGCACCTAAAATCGAAATTAAAATATATCGCAAAAATCCTACATACTACACTGGACTCGCATTCGGGAGGACGACGGTTCAAACCCGCGTGCGGCCATCGTGATTTAAGTTTTCCGTGATTTCCCTAAATCGCTTCAGGCAAATACCGGGCTGGTTCCTTTGAAACGGCACGGTCAACTTCCTTCCCCATCCTTCCCTAATCCGATGGGACCGATGACCTCGCTGCTTGGTCCACTCTCCCAAATCAACCAACCCCAACCTACATACTACATTAGAAAAAACGTCGACTCACAAATTACAAAAAGGTATAACGTAATTGCATGTGTATTTCGTGAGTTATAGCTCCCGCCTACTTGAAAATGTTCTTTAGAAAAAGCAAGTTGAAGCTACAACTTGTACTTTTGATACTGAAACTGAACAAACCTTTAGTTGGTAATGCCAGCACCGTACAGTTCGTCTTTTTCTCGCATATGTCGATTAAAAGGCGTCCGCTTAGCAATCGAAGCGTTCTTTTGTACAATTGGGATTACTTTTCCAATATTTTCTGTCCGTATAAATATATCTGCTTGTCATTTCCAAGGACTCACGTTTTATTTATAAGCGGAATGGCAAGTTAAACAGACGTGAGACAAGCAGAGCTTTTCAGACTATTTACCACAAACGAATGATGTTATGAAGAGAAATCTTATTGAGCATAGTATTTTAGTTGATACCTTCTGTGATACTATCCGAAACTAATAAGATCCCTGTTCCATAGGTAACTATTATAGGCTAGTGTTACATCGGTTGAGCTCGAGCGCTCGGGTGGGCCAGTCTTCCAAAATGTCCTCATATTTTAACATTTATGGCACACTTTACGTCAGTGCATCTTAAAAACAGACTCTCTAAGAAACATTATAAGCCAATAAAAAAATTAGCGTCAAAGATTTTTACCCTGGAGTACCCACTTAAATATATATCGTACCGTGTATGCGGTAAAGTTCTCTGTGATAGTGCTCATCTTGCGTACCAATGCATCTGGGATCAGCTGAGTCAGACCCTCATTGTTCGACAGCGTCAAGGCGTAAACAGAAACAAGAGACAGTGGTGCACCGCCTCAGTTGGGGAACTCTTTCTAAAACCCCAGCTAGTCGTGGTTCAAAAATGGCTCTGAGCGCTATGGGAATTAACGTCTGAGGTCATCAGTTCCCTACAACTTAGAACTACTTAAACCTAACTAACCTAAGGACATCACACACATACATGCCTGAGGTAGGATTCGAACCTGCGACCGTAGCGGTCGCGCGGTTCCAGACTGTAGCGCATAGAACCGCTCGGTCACACTGGCCGGCAGTTAGTCGTGGTCTTTTCGACGATGGTGATTTCTCGCCCCGCACTTGAAGCGCTTAAAATTACTTTCTGGTCTGAAAACCAGCTGCTGTAATTACTCCTCCGTCAGTTTGTTCCTAACGGTCGGAAAGAGATACACTACTATCAAAAGTATCCGGACATTTATCAGTGTACATTAACACGGTGTGTGTCCAGCCTTTACCTTTATTACGGGTGGGGGACACTTTGAATGAGGTATCTAAGTGTCTGTGGAGGTGTATCTAACAATACCACCACTTGCAAAGTAGGTTAGAAAACAGATTAATAATGTTGCTCACGCAGTAATATGTTCGCTTTATCGGGCAGCAACAAAGTTATTGACTGTGGATGGTATCGTCAGATTGGAAATAATGAAGTCACTGTAAAAAAGTCATTAATTTTGGCACTTGTCTTGAATGGATTCCCACGTAGGTTTCGTCGAAGTTGTTATGGCTCATCTTGTTGATTCCAGGGTAATTCCACTTTGACTGCTAGAAGGTCCAGATCTCTATTTTAGCAATATTTGAAGACCTAACAAATGCGTTTTTCAGGAAATTCTTAATGATCAAACAATTCCAGATCAGAACAATGGTATGGTAGAAAATAATTTTTGACTTGGTGTTCACGATCCACATTTTTATTAAACTTCTTGTAAATTCACATATACTTCTTCATAATTGTCACAGCATCAAGAAAACGGTTTTGTATCAATCTTCATATATTTAATTTTCACTTTAACCAAACACATGACTTAACTGTTCTTTTACAAAGCAAAATAACAAATTAACTTCTGCAAAGTGAAACAAAGACTGCACTGTGCGCATTCGCGCCAAAACGGTCACAAGTAAGTCAAAGATTATGACAGTCTCACAGAAATGAATACACACAAGAACCATATCACTGTAAAATACCGATACATCGGAGTACCTATACATTAATAAAACCAAATGTGAATATTGTCACAAAAATATGTCTGTTACTTCGCAGAAAAGTAGTACGATATTACTGGTATCGAGAACTGGGTTTGGAGTGCCTTAATGGTCACGTAAATATAGAACAATTACAAGTGGCAGTTCTTTTTTCCTCAAGGGACGAAACAGGAGAAGGTAGCGACGTTGCATGCTGGGACGTCGAGCAAAGTAGATCTTCTAACAAGTCACAAATGTGTTGCATTGTGTCCAGATTGGGACTGTGGGCAGGTCAGTCCATTTGAATAATGGTACTGTCCGCAAATCGTGCCTCACAAAGACAGAGTGCAGTGTCATTCTGATACAATCATCGTCTCCGAACCGTTCCTCTACTATATGCAGTACAGAATGGTTTAAAATGTGTTCATATCCTTCCATAACGACGATATACACGCTCATACTATACCACCACCTGCTCTGTACTTCACTGTTGGTACTACACGTGATGGCAGCTAACACTCTCCTGCCTTCGCCGGATTGCCACAGGGTACAGCGTGATTCATTAAGAGATGTCTTATGAGCAGTAGATCAACCATTGTGCCCCATTCTCTTTAACTCCCTTTGCACAATGTGCTGGCTGGACAGCTGTTAGCATTTTGGAATTAAAGAGTTATTTTTTCTGCCAATTTCATGCGAATTTTTATTACCAAACTTCCGCAGTCCTCTTTTGGTCCTCTCCATCAGTACATGACGTCTTCCTGGTCTCTATTTAGTTGTGGTTATTCCTGCGTGTTTTCACTCCACAGTCACATTACTAGCACTCGGCTTGGGCGGCTTTAAAAACGTTGAAGTGTTTCTTTCGGATTTGTTACACACAATGACATGCAATGAATAATCCACGTTCGAAGTCGTCGAGTCCTCCTGAGCGACCAAATCTGCTGTTACTTCCAGGAGCGCCAACATCTGATGATGGTTTTAAAGGAGATGACCAACATCCGACGATGATTTTAAGGGAGCATTTTCCTAGAATGGGTGACAATGAAATACAAAAATAAAAGAAAATGGCATAATTTTCTTATGTTTAACTGTTTTGTCACATGGTATCATATTTTGCGTTGGTAAATATTTTGTGTAGTGTCTGTCAAATTAAAAAAAGTAATGTAACTAATGTGTTTAAACATGAACGACTCTGTAATCCGCTTCCTCGAGTCCTTATTACTTCCTTGCGTTATATGTAACCCAGCTGCTGGTCGGTACGATGTGAGAGTACCTGTGGGCTGCCAGTATTGACTGAGAAGCAAGTAAACATTACCGTTCTTACGACTCTTCTAGACGAGTAGATTATATTATTCTGTCTCCACTCCTCGCATTACCTTGAGCCAAACCGTCTTCTTTCCATAGAAGCACAACTCAAAATAGACTGTATGTCTACAATGTTGGTAATTACTATCCGATAACTTTTCGAGACCTGCCGGTCAGTGAATCTGAACTGCCAGTAGCACTTTCCGAGATTAATGTTAATAATAGTGATCACTGATGAAATATACGGGAGAAACAGGTGGTCAGTAAGTGAGCCGGGAAGGTTAAAGCAGAGTTGTTATAATATGGGAGAGGCCGGGAAATACGGGAGAGTTGGTCACCCTAGTTACTGCTTCTCTGCTCACAACACAGTACTCCCCACCTCCTTCTATAGTGGCATGTCTGCCTCTCGTGACATACACTGATAAGCCAAAACATTATGACCACTGCCCACCGTGACGTTGCCGCCTGCTGATGCTGCTGGCACGTGATGCGGTAACGAAAGTATGTAAGCGGAACAGACATAGACGGGGTATCACCCTATCGAAGATACGGGCTGCAAATGGAGAAATACATTGAGTTATTTAGTTAATCGAATGGCTAGGGCCCCCCGCCTGGCAGGCCGTTCACCGGGTGCCGGTCTTTCAATCTGACGCCACTTTGGCGACCTGCAGTCGATGAGGATGATAGGATGATGACTAGGACAGCACCCAGCCAGGAATCGAACCCGGGCCCAGAGGATTGACAATCCGTCACGCTGACCATTCAGCTACAGGGATCCATTGTATCAGACGACTCTGAGAAAGGGAAGATTGTTTTTACGCAGGCCTCGAAAATGGCGAGGCTGGTCGAATGTCCATATGCTACTGTTGTGAGCATCTACGGAAAGAATTAGGACAGTGAAAGTACCACTAGGCAGTAAATGGTTGGACGTCCACGACTCTTCTCAGAACGTCGCGTTCGGAGGCCTGACTGCTGTGTTAAGTAGGACAGGTGGTTATCTGTGGCATCTCTGCCGAAAGAGCAGAATGCTGGTGCATGCACAAATGTTTCGCACATCGTTCATCGTGCATCGTTGAACACTGAGCTCCGCAGAACGCCATACCTATGTCTTCACGTGCTGACTCAACGACATCGTCAATTGCGACTGCCGTGGGTTCGACCGTCGATCAATGGAAACGTGTCGGCTCTTCAGGTGAATCACATTTCTGCTGCACTAAGTCACGGTTGTCTCCAGAAATGCCGTCATTGAGGTGAACGACGTCTCGAAACCTGCAGTGCGCCGCTGATGCAGGCTAGTGGATGCAGTGTTATCTTACGAGAGACATTCTCCAGCGCTTGCATGGGACTGTGGTAGTATTCGGAGACACGCTGACGGCCGCGAACCACCTGCATCCCTTCATGCGTCACATCTTCGCCGAAATCGAGGTCATTTTTCAGCATTATAATTCTCTGTCTTGGAACAGAACCGTGCTACAGTAGTTGAGGAACATTGCCGTGAATTCACGTTGATGTCTCGGCGGCTAAAATCACCTAATTTAACCCTTTCGGGACGCGAGGCCCGTATACGTGGCCCGATTGTCGCGTCACACACCCAGCGCTGTATCTAGGGACTGGCTTCGAGTATCAACACAGGAGGGGGCGCATCCTGACGAATGGTTCAAATGGCTCTGAGCATTATGGGACTTTACAGCTGAGGTCATCAGTCCCCTAGAACTTAGAACTACTTAAACCTAACTAACCTAAGGACAGCACACACATATCCATGCCCGAGACAGGATTCGAACCTGCGACCGTAGCGGCCGCGCAATTCCAGACTGAAGCGCCTAGAACCACTCGGCCACACTGACCGGCCATCCTGACGAAAGAGTAATTGTTATGGCTAATTTCTGGTGGGGATCGTCAACGCTTTCTTGCTATATGGCATCATAGCAAAGAAAAAGATATGATTGTCGGAAGGACAGACTCAGCGTACAGGAAAGTCAAAACAACCTTTGGTGACATTAAAAGCAACGGTGGTAACATTAAGAGTGCAACGGGAATTCCACTGTTAAATGCAGAGGAGAGAGCAGATAGGTGGAAAGAATACATTGAAAGCCTCTATGAGGGTGAAGATTTGTCTGATGTGATAGAAGAAGAAACAGGAGTCGATTTAGAAGAGATAGGGGATCCAGTATTAGAATCGGAATTTAAAAGAGCTTTGGAGGACTTACGGTTGGTTCAAATGGCTCTGAGCACTATGGGACTTAACATCTGTGTTCATCAGTCCCCTAGAACTTAGAACTACTTAAACCTAACTAACCTAAGGACATCACACACATCCATGCCCGTGGCAGGATTCGAACCTGCGACCGTAGCAGTCGCGCGGTTCCAGACTGAGCGCCGAGAACCGCTAGACCACCGCGGCCGGCGGACTTACGGTCAAATAAGGCAGAAGGGATAGATAACATTCCATCAGAATTTCTAAAATCATTGGGGGAAGTGGCAACAAAACGACTATTCACGTTGGTGTGTAGAATATATGAGTCTGGCGATATACCATCTGACTTTCGGAAAAGCATCATCCACACAATTCCGAAAACGGGAAGAGCTGACAAGTGCGAGAATTATCGCACAATCAGCTTAACAGCTCATGCATCGAAGCTGCCTACAAGAATAATATACAGAAGAATGGAAAAGAAAATTGAGAATGCGCTAGGTGACGATCAGTTTGGCTTTAGGAAAAGTAAAGGGACGAGAGAGGCAATCCTGACGTTACGGCTAATAATGGAAACAAGGCTAAAGAAAAATCAAGACACTTTCATAGGATTTATCGACCTGGAAAAAGCGTTCGACAATATAAAATGGTGCAAGCTGTTCGAGAGTCTGAAAAAAGTAGGGGTAAGCTATAGGGAGAGAAGGGTCATATACAATATGTACAACAACCAAGAGGGAATAATAAGAGTGGACGATCAAGAACGAAGTGCTCGTATTAATAATAGTGTAAGACAAGGCTGTAGCCTCTCGCCCCTACTCTTCAATCTGTACATCGAGGAAGCAATGATGGAAATAAAAGAAGGGTCAGGAGTGGAATTAAAATACAAGGTGAAAGGGTATCAATGATACGATTCGCTGATGACATTGCTATCCTGAGTGAAAGTGAAGAAGAATTAAATGATCTGCTGAACGGAATGAACAGTCTAATGAGTACACAGTATGGTTTGAGAGCAAATCGGAGAAAGACGAAGGTGATGAGAAATAGTAGAAATGAGAACAGCGAGAAACTTAACATCAGGATTGATGGTCACGAAGTCAATGAAGTTAAGGAATTCTGCTACCTAGGCAGTAAAATAACCAATGACGGACGGAGCAAGGAGGACATCAAAAGCAGACTCGCTATGGCAAAAAGGCATTTCTGGCCAAGAGAAGTCTACTAATATCAAATACCCGCCTTAATTTGAGGAAGAAATTTCTGAGGATGTACGTCTGGAGTACAGCATTGTATGGTAGTGAAACATGGACTGTGGGAAAACCGGAACAGAAGAGAATCGAAGCATTTGAGATGTAGTCCTATAGACGAATGTTGAAAATTAGGTGGACTGATAAGGTAAGGAATGAGGAGGTTCTACGCAGAATCGGAGAGGAAAGGAATAAGTGGAAAACACTGATAAGGAGAAGGGACGGGATGATAGGACATCTGCTAAGACATGAGGGAATGACTTCCATGGTACTAGAGGGAGCTGCAGAGGGCAAAAACTGTAGAGGAAGACAGAGATTGGAATACGTCAAGCAAATAATTGAGGACGTAGGTTGCAAGTGCTACTCTGAGATGAAGAGGTTAGCACAGGAAGGGAATTCGTGGCGGGCCGCATCAAAGCAGTCAGTAGACTGATGACCAAAAAAAGCAAAGCGTCATTTGCAGTTTGGGAAAAGTCTGGTCAAGGAGCTTATGGGCGACGTCAGGGCTCAACCAACCCATCGAGGAAGAGGCCAGGCTCTGAGCATGGTGACCTGCACAGGCTGGACGGCCTGTACCATGCTATCGCAAGAACAGTCACCGGAAAACAGGGTGACTGTGTCGTTTGCAGTGATCGCTCCAAGAAATGAGGGTAAAAACGGTCCCCCTTTTTTTGCGAAACTTGTCCGTCAAACCCTTCTCTTCATGTGCCTGAGTGCTTTAACAGGTATCACAAAGTAGCAAAGTAGCAAAGGCCTTGTAAAATATGGTTGCCTATCGAAAAATCGATATGCCGAAGTTATAAAGTTTGTTGTAAGCAAATTTTATGTAATTTTTTAGTTTATTGACGTAAATTAAATTTTTTATCCCACAAAATGAACTTTTTATCTTTCTTCCCACAGACGTCCCATAAGAGATAAAATTGTATTTTATTCGTCGTTTTAAAGCTAAAACTTTAAAGAATAAGATACAACTAATTTTAATATTCGTAATTCAATGCATCACCTCTCAACAAAAAAATAAATGAATAAATAAATAAATTTTCATTTTTTTTTTTGTATTTTAACACCACCGCCAAGTCAAAAAGTGCGCGATATGGAATAATGAAAATATTATGTCAGTAAAGGGCATGTTTTAAGCTTCGTTTACAAAAGAAAATTGCACCGATAAGTCAAAAACTGCAGATTTTATAAGCGATGAAAGAAACCTAAGGGATATGGAACCCGCACAGCGCTGACGAATTTCTCCGCTTTGGGGAAACGCGCTAAGTCCCGAAAGGGTTAAATCCGATGCAACTCATCTGGGTCGACACCGGGCGCCATCACTCGTACACAGATCAAAGGCCCGTTATTTACACAAATACATGACCTGTGCATAGACATGTAATGCCACATACTTCCAATAACTGGCCGAGTGCTTCTAGGCGTTTCACTCCGGAACCACGTGGCTGCTACGGTCGCAGTTTCGTATCCTTCCTCAGGCATGAATGTGTGTGATGTCCTTAGGTTAGTTAGGTTCAAGTAGTTCTACGTCTAGGGGACTGATGACCTTAGATGTTACGTCCCACAGCGCTTAGAGCCGTTTGAACAATTTGAACTTTCAAAAACCTGCCAACAAACTGTCAGATCCCTGTCAGGCAGAATCAGTGAAGTATTTCATTTCATTCCAAAGACAGACAAACAAGCTATTAAGCGGGAGATCATAGTGTTTTGGCTCCTCAGTATGTACAATGACGATGGGACACAGAAATTGCTTCGCCATTGCATACAGCAATATCTAAGCCGACGTTGCTATGATACTGGAACTATTACGGTAGGCGCATGAAACCTCTCAAAAGTGTAAATAACTTGCAACCGATGCAATTTTGCATGTTTATTCTAGCCTTGGAAGTGTGACAATAACGATGGTACACAGAAATTGCATCGCCCTTGCATACAACAGGGTCTACGTTGACGTTTCTGTGGTATTAGAGTGATTACCCCAAGCACATGAATCCTCTCCTGAGTATAAATAATTTGTAACCGATACACTTTTTGGTTCAAATGGCTCTAAGCACTATGGAACTTAACATCTCAGGTCATCAGTCCCCTAGAACTTAGAACTAATTAAACCTAACTAACCTGAGGACATCATACACATGCATGCCCGAAGCAGGATTCGAACCTGCGACCGTAGCGGTCGCGCGGTTCTAGACTGTAGCGCCTAGAACCACTCGGCCACCTGCGGCCGGCGTTACACTTTTTCATGTTTATTCTAGCCGTGGAACTAGAACAATGACTATGGTACACAGAAATTGCTTCGCCACTGCATACAACACCGTCTAAGCCGACGTTTCTGTGGTACTAGAGTGATTATCGCAAGCACATGAATCAGTGCGTACTGGTCTATATCGCGTTACTTAGGGGTGGCCGGGTGGTCGGGATATGCTGCGGGAATTAGATTAGGAAATGAGACACTTAAAGTAGTAAAGGAGTTTTACTATTTGGGGAGCAAAATAACTGATGATGGTCGAAGTAGAGAGGATATAAAATGTGGACTGGCAATGGCAAGGAAAGCGTTTCTGAAGAAGAGAAATTTGTTAACATCGAGTATAGATTTAAGAGTCAGGAAGTCGTTTCTGAAGGTATACGTATGGAGTGTAGCCATGTATGGATGTGAAACATGGACAATAACTGGTTTGGTGCTACAGAAGAATGCTGAAGATTAGATGAGTAGATCACATAACTAATGTGGAGGTACTGAATAGGATTGGGGAGAAGAGGAGTTTGTGGCACAACTTGACTAGAAGAATGGATCGATTGGTAGGACATGTTCTGATGCATCAAGGGATCACAAATGTAGCATTGGAGGGCAGCGTGGAGGGTAAAAATCGTAGAGGGAGACCAAGAGATGAATACACTAAGCAGATTCAGAGGGATGTAGGCTGCAGTAGGTACTAGGAGATGAAGAAGCTTGCGCAGGATAGAGTAGCGTGGAGAGCTGCATGAAACCAGTCTCAGGACCGAAGACCACAACAACAACAACAGGGAAGGCGCACACTTTAGATGAGGTAGTGTACGTTAAGGGACCGGAGTCGCGGGTGGGAATGCGCGCACAGCCAGGTGTGAGACGCCAGGAGCGAGCAGCCAGCAGCCAGGGCGCAGGCGCGGAGCCGAGGCGCGTGGGCGCCGGGCCGAGACCTTGCCGTGCCGGCGACCCCGGTGGGCGGCAGCCAGCCACACTCCTCTGGCCCAGCTAAGCCACGGCGACTGCCGCCGCTTTGTCTGCAGCCGCGCTCTACGCAGTCGATAGCCTCTGCACTACGCAACCCCTCCTGCTAGACCAGCCGCCAAACACCAGTGTTATCAACCTGTTCGGTACTAGTCGAGCACACTTTGTTTTGTTTTGTTTTAGGGCACAAAAAACACTACGCGCCCACGTCAAAACTAGAGAACACTGGAGTTAAACGACTATGCGTCAGTCCCAATGGACAGATTAGGAGTCAGCTAAAAACAGGCACGTGGAAAACGGGCTAAAAACACCACACAGTAATGGAGGTCCAAAACTAATGTACCTGCGAGTGAGAGCGCTTCGATCGTCTAGTGTGTTTACATGTACTCTTGAAACAGATCGGAATGTGCTCTGCCGATCGAACAACCAGATCACTTGCTCGTGAAGTTTGTCAGCCTTCCAGAGTGTATACGATAGTCGAAAACATTGATTTGGCTTTCGAATGAAACAACAAGTTTACTACACTTAGTCTTATACCGTATTTGCTGCACTACTGGCCATTAAAATTGCTACACCAAGGAGAAATGCAGATGATAAACGAGTATTCATAGGACAAATATATTATACTAGAACTGTCATCTGATAACATTTTCACGCAATTTGGGTGCATAGATCTTGAGAAATCAGTACCCAGAACGAATGAGGGGTAGAACCACGGGTCGTAACACATCTGAAATGTAACGTCCACTGTTCAAAGTGCCGTCAATGCGAACGAGAGGTGACCGAGACGTGTAACTAATGGCACCACATACCATCACGTCGGGTGATACGCCAGTATGGCGACGACGAATACATGCTTCCAATGTACGTTCACCGCGATGTCGCCAAACACGGATGCGACCATCATGATGCTGTAAACTGAACCTGGATTCATCCGAAAAAATGACGTTCTGCCATTCGTGCACCCAGGTTCGTCGTTGAGTACACCATCGCAGGCGCTCCTGTCTATGGTGCAGCGTCAAGGGTAACCGCAGCCATGGTCTCCGAGCTGTTAGTCCATGCTGCTGCAAACGTCATCGAACTGTGCAGATGGTTGTTGTCTTGCAAACGTCCCCATCTGTTGACTCAGGGATCGAGACGTGGCTGCACGATCCGTTACAGCCATGCGGATAAGATGCCTGTCATCTCGACTGCTAGTGATACGAGGCCGTTGGGATCCAAAATGGCGTTCCGTATTACCCTCCTGAACCCACAGATTCCATATTCTGCTAACAGTCATTGGATCTCGACAAACGCGAGCAGCAATGTCGCGATATGATTAACCGCAATCGCGATAGGCTACAATCCGACCTTTATCAAAGTCGGAAACGTGATGGTACGCATTTCTCCTCCTTACACGAGGCATCACAACAACGTTTCACCAGGCAACGCCAGTCAACTGCTGTTTGTGTATGAGAAATCGATTGGAAACTTCCCTCACGTCAGCGCGTTGTAGGTGTCGCCACCGGTGCCAACCTTGTGGGAATGCTTTGAAAAGCATATCACAGCATCTTCTTCCTGTCGGTTAAATTTCGCGTCTGTAGCACGTGATTTTCGTGGTGTAGCAATTTTAATGGCCAATAGTGTATGTATGTTGACGACTCCCAAGTATTTTGCATCTTTTAATTCTTTGTTTTTCCCGCGGATTTGACGATGGTAGTTTTTTTTCTCTTTTAATAGTCTACCGACACCGCAAGCTGTGTTTTAGTTTACATTACGTTCATTCTGCAATGTTTTGTGATATTGGTTTTATCCTATTATACAGGGATTCTCATGTGCTGTCCGGATTCGTCTTTTGACTGTGTTTTGGATATGTATTAGTGATCATACAGGTTCGGATCGTATGCCCATCCGCCGCATCATACAAGGTTTTACCGAGGACTGACAGGTTTTACATGTACTTGCACGTTGGATTTCGTGGCCATAAAGTATTAACTTTGTGAGTACATCGCTTTGCTATCTACTTTGTTCTGTAGGTTATGTTGCCTACTAGTGCCTTTACTTACGTAGTTTTATTCTACATGCAGATATGACAAAATGTTCAAATATGTGTGAATTCCTAAGGGACCAAACTGCTGAGGTCATCGGTCCTAGACTTACACTACTTGAACTAACTTATGCTAAGAACAACACACACGCCCATGCCCGATGGAGGAGTCGAACCTCCGGCAGGAGGGGCCGCGCAACCCGTGACATGCCTCCTAAACCACGCGAAAACTCCGCGTGGCATATGACCTGATGGTATTCCTCCAGGTTATGAAACCGGTCGTCATATAGTGAAAACATAGTAAACAACTATTGCGGATTTCGACTTTCACTCAGTTTTAATACAGACCATTTTATCATCTCTGAGTTTAAATTATTTGATTGTCCTTCACATTATGAACAAGTTTACTCTTACCAGTCACTGTTTATTTATATCTACAACGCGTTTCGAAGGTTTAAACCTCCAATATAAGGCGGATTTACAAGTGTTAGTATGACAAATGTTTGTGCGTTGTGTTACGATTTCAGGGTCACTTGTGGCACTGTCTAGTAGACACAAAAACACTATTTCAGAATTTGGTTTTCGAGAGGTTTATGACTGAAAACTAAATGTATATCTAAAGGTGAAAATAAACAAGTAAAATAGATTACCTCCAGTGGTCATAGGCTCCTTTCACTCTCGTAGCACATCACACGCAAACTGTCATACTTTGGCCGGCCAGTGTGGCCGTGCAATTCTAGGCGCTTCAGTCTGGAACCGCGTGACCGCTACGGTCGCAGGTTCGAATCCTGCCTCGGGCATGGATGTGTGTGATGTCCCTAGGGTAGTTAGGTTTAAGTAGTTCTAAGTTCTAGAGGACTGATGGCCTCAGATGTTAAGTCCCATAGTGCTCAGAGCCATTTGAACCATTTTTGTCATACTTTGCAAACAAAGATGGTGTTTGGAAATTATTAGGTGCGGAGAACATACAGCAAAACAAAAACCCTGTCTCTATGTACAAAGAAGATGTATGACAGCAACATTATTTGAAATAAGTTTTAAAGGATTTTAGAGCTCTTTATTTGAGTTGCTGACTATTTCAAGGGGTATATAAATCCTTTCGTGTCAAGTTTATATAGCTTGGATTTCATACTCGTTTAAATAATCAGGTGGCATGTTGAAAACTTTAACTGCAATAATCATGTTGCCAAAAGTGGTAAAATGGTACATAAATACCTGGGATTCAGAGATAGGGATTAAAGAATGTAGCGAGTGAAAGAAAGAGGGAGAAACAGACAAACAACAGAGAGACTGAAAGAGAGGGTTTCGCGATTTGGAAGGTAGCAGACAAGATACTGGCAGAAGTAGAGCTGTGAGTACCGGGCGTGAGTCGTGCTTCGGTAGCTCAGATGGTAGAGCACTTGCCCGCGAAAGGCAAAGGTCCCGAGCTCGAGTCTCGGTCAGGCACACGGTTTTAATCTGCCAGGAAGTTTCATATCAGCGTACACTCCGCTGCACAGTGAAAATCTCATTCTGGAGAAATAAGGTTGTTGGTAAACTTAACACATAAATTGGGGACCAATTAGTAGGTGAAGTTCAGGAATTCTGCTACCTTGGAACCAAAATATCCAATGAGGAACGAATCGAGGAGGGCATAAAAAGCGGATTAGCACAGACGAGAAACGCATTCTTGACCAAGAGCAGTGTCCTAATATAAAAACCGGCTAAACCTAAGAAATAAATTTCTGAGAACATACATTTGGAGCACAACTTTGCGTGGCAGTGAATCATTGACGGACGGAAAGTCGAAAGTGACAAGAATCGGAGCGTCTGAGACGTCATGCTGCAGGAAGAGGATGAGAAGTAGGTGGACTTATAAGGTAAAAAATGAAGAGCTTCTACGCAGTTCGGCGATGAAACGAACATATGAAACCACTGACAATATGACAGCAAAGGATAATAGGACATGTTTTAAGACATGAAGGAAAAACTTCCATGGGACTAGAGGGAGCTGCATGGGGTAAAAATTGTAGGAGATGACAGATATTGGAATATACAATAATCAAAGACACTGGAAGAACATGTCACTCCGACATGAGGAAGTTGACACAGGTGGGAGAAACATGTTGGGCAGTATCAGATCAGCCAGATCAATGAAGACTTACAGAAAAAGGCCATCATTGATGCCACACAGCGAAATTCATCGAAACTGTTTGGTTCTGTGTACATATTTTGTTAAAAATCTGAAATATGAAAATAGAACGTGAAGCGGATTCTCGTATCATGCAGATACTTTAGTACACTACTGACCATTAATATTACTACACAAAGAAGAAATGCAGATGATAAACGGATATTCATTGGACAAATATATTATACTAGATCTGGCATGTGATTACATTTTCACGCAGTTTGGGTGCATAGATCTTGAGAAATCAGTACCCAGTACAACCACCTCTAGCCGTAATAACGGCCTTGAGACGCCTGGGCATTGAGTCAAACAGAGCTTGGATGGCGTGTACAGGTACAGCTGCCCATGAAGCTTCAACACGATACCACAGCTCATCAAGAGTAGTGACTGGCGTATTTGAACGAGCCAGTTGCTCAGCCACCACTGACCAGACGTTTTAAATTGGTGAGAGATCTAGGGAATGTGCTGGCCAGGGCAGCAGTTCAACATTTTCTGTATCCAGAAAGGCCCGTACAGGACCTGCAACATGCGGTCGCGCATTATCCTGCTGAAATGTAGGGTTTCGCAGGGATCGAATGAAGGGTAGAGCCACGCGTCGTAACACATCTGAAATGTAACGTCCACTGTTCAAAGTGCCGTCAATGCGAACAAGAGGTGACCGAGACGTGTACCCAATGGCACCCCATACCATCACGCCGGGTGATACGCCAGTATGATGATGACGAATACTCGGCCGGCCTCGGTGGCCGAGCGGTTCTAGGCGCTTCAGTCCGAAACCGCGCGACTGCTACGGTCGCAGGTTCGAATCCTGCCTCGGGCATGGATGTGTATGACGTCCTTAGGTTAGTTAGGTTTAAGTAGTTCTAAGTTCTAGGGGACAGATGACCTAAGATGTTGAGTCCCATACTGCTCAGAGACATTTGAACCATTTGAACGAATACACGCTCCCAATGTGCGTTAACCGCGATGTCGCCAAACACGGATGCGACCATCATGATGCTGTAAACAGAACCTGGATTCATCCGATAAAATGACGTTTTGCCATTCGTGCACCCAGGTTCGTCGTTGAGTACACCATTGCAGGAGCTCCTGTCTATGATGCAGCGTCAAGGGTAACCGCAGTCATGGTCTCCGAGCTGATAGTCCATGCTGCTGCAAACGTCGTCGAACTGTTCGTGCAGATGGTTGTTGTCTTGCAAACGTCCCCATCTGTTGACTCAGGAATCGAGACGTGGCTGCACGATCCGTTACAGCCATGCGGATAAGGTGCCTGTCATCTCGACTGCTAGTGATACGAGGCCGTTGGGATCCAGCACGGCGTTCCGTATTACTCTCCTGAACCCACCGATTTCATATTCTGCTGACAGTCACTGGATCTCGACCAACGCGAGCAGCAATGTCGCGATACGATAAACCGCAATCGCGATAGGCTACAATCCGACCTTTATCAAAGTCGGAAATGAGATGGTACGCATTTCTCCTCCTTACATAAGGTATCAGAACAACGTTTCACCAGGCAACGCCGGTTAACTGCTGTTTGTGTATGAGAAATTGGTTGGAAACTTTCCTCGTGTCAGCACGTTGTAGGTGTCGTCACTGGCGGCGCCAACCTTGTGTGAATGCTCTGAAAAATTAATCATTTGCATATCACAGCATCTTCTTCCTGTAGCGCGTCATCGTCGTGGGTAGCAATTTTAATGTCCAGTAGTGTATTTTATGGTGGTGTTGTTTATTTTTTACCAACGCTCACGATAATTTAGTTTATTTAACAACATAAGCTCCAACATTTGTGATTCTTTCACCAGGTCGTTATCCGCCGTCTTCGACTTTTCGGCGGGACTGTCCAGCCCCGTTGAGTGAGGTGGCTGTGCAGTGGCGAGTCCTTCCGGTATACATTTGCGTATGCGAGAGGTAGAGACGTTGCCATGTGTGTTGCTACAGCTTCACCTGTCGATATTTGTGCAGTTCTTCTTTGGAGACACGCTGACATGGCCTTCCTGACCAGACCCTAAGGAAAATTTCGGCTGACCATAATAAATGACTATCGCTCTGAAGTCTCCAGTTGTGAGATAAGACGACACATGTTTTGATAACTCGATCCGTATTTGTCGCACACCATTAAGTACCGGCTACGTGCTAAATATTGTCCATTTTTCTGCTATGTAACTAAATACCCGACAACGGGATTGTAGCGCGATAACTACGATCTCAGCCGAAACCTCAAATGGTAGCTCAAATACTCTGACAGTTCTCAATCCATGATCAACAGCCACCGCTCCGACGTGGCCCTCAGAACCTTTAAATTTAGGTCCATCTTATCGCACGCAAACCGTGTCGTTGATCAGTTTGGCGTAGACCACACTGCTTGTGATAGGGAAGTGAATTCCAATCATATCATGTAGTTCAATTGTAATTTCTTCACGTGTAAATCGTTCTGTTTCAAATGACTTCGGTCGTGCAAATACATTATTAAAGCTGATTTTGATGCTAGGCTGTCGGTACGAAATAACTATTCTACACTCATGCTCATAAATTAAGGATAATGCTGATACATGGTGAAACAACGCCCTCGTGGGCGGTTTGCGGGTTTAAATCACTTCGCGGTATGACTATGCAGTGCACGGTGGCGCTGGCAGCAGCCCACAAACGCAGAGGTGTGTTGGTGCATGTCAGAGTACGGTGCAGCGAGTAAGTGTCCAGACGTTTTCACACTTGCTAACGGTGACTGTATGTTGAAAATGGCTCTAAGAACACATATTGATGACGTTGTTAGGAGTAGAATACTAGGGTGACTAGAGGCTGGTCAGACACAGCAGGTCGTAGCACGAGCCCTCCGTATGCAACAAAGTATGATCTCAAGATTACGGCAACGATTCCATCAGACAGGAAAAGTGTCCAAGCGCTACGATACGGGACGTCCACAGTGTACAACACCACAAGAAGACCGATATCTCACCATTAGTGCCCGGAGAGGGCCACGGAGTACTGCAGGTAGCCTTGCGCGGGACCTTACCGCAGCCACTGGAACAGTTGTCTCCAGACACACAGTCTACAGACGACTGATCAGAAATGGTTTATTCGCCTGGAGACCTGCAAGGTGCATTACACTCATCCTTGGTCACAGGAGATCCCGTAAAGCCTGGTGTCAAGAACTCAGTACATGGTCATTGGAACAGTGGTCCCAGGTTACTTTCACGGACGAGTCCAGGTATAGTCTCAACAGTGATTCTCGTCGGGTTTTCATCTGGCGTGAACCAGGAGCCAGATACCAACCCCTTACTGTACTTGAAAAGTACCTGTATGGAGGTCGTGGTTTGATGGTGTGGGGTGGGAATATGATTGGTGCATGTACAGCCCTGCATGTCTTTGTCAGAGGCTGTAACAGGTCAGGTGTATCGGGACGTCATTTTGCACCAGTATGTCCGCCTTTTCAGGGGTGCAGTGGGTCCCACCTTCCTCCTGATCGATGATTACGCACAGTCCCACCGAGCTGCCATTGTGGAGGTGTACCTTGGAACAGAATATATCAGGCGAATGGAGTGGCCTGCCTGTTCTCCAGACCTAAACCCCATCGAGCACGTCTGGAATGCTCTCGGTCGACGTGTCGCTGCACGTCTTCAAACCCTAGGACACTTCAGGAGCTCCGACAGGCACTGATGCAAGAATGGAAGGCTATAGCCCAGCAGCTCCTCGACCACCTGATCGAGAGTATGCCAACCCGTTGTGCGCCCTATGTAAGTGTGCATGGTTATCATATCTCATATTGATGTCGGGGTACATGCGCAGGAAACAGTGGCGTTTTGTAGCACATGTGTTTCGGCACGGTTTTCTCAACTTATCACCAGTACCGTTGACTTACAGATCCGTGTCGTGTGTGTTCCCTATGTGCCTATGCTATTAACTCCAGTTTTGTGTAGTGCCACGTTTTGCGGCACCACAGTCTGCAATTATCCTTAATTTATGAGCATGAGTCAAGTTCGAAAGTGCAAGTACTAGCGACGGCCAACACGAAGTAAACAACCACGCGAAGCTTCGTGGCAGGGACGTAAGCAGACGTCCGAGCCGCACGACATCGGAAAGCATACTGGCTTGAACGCCAGCTACTTGATCACCATGAACTCTAACGTCCCGCACCTGCGCATTGTTACAGAAGCCACATAATAGACGCATAAAACTTCTCTTGCGATTTTCTCGGAACTTCCAGAGTTATGCTCCTTACTACTTGCACATTATGTGATTTTAATAGCGAACTAAAGATATACAACGTTTGAAGGAAAACTTTGACCCAACATTGTGGCCTCCCCTTCCAAGTTTACATTTAGTATGAAAAGGGTACTGGCTACTCACACATTTGTCGAGTGCAGTGAGACGTTTTGTAAAGTTGTTTACGCCGGCTTCGGTGCCTGAGTGGTTCTAGGCGCTTCAAAATGGTTCAAATGGCTCTGACCACTATGCGACTTAACTTCTGAGATCATCAGTCGCCTAGAACTTAGAACTAATTAAACCTAACTAACCTAAGGACATCACACACATCCATGCCCGAGGCAGGATTCGAACCTACGATCATAGCGGTCGCGCGGTTCCAAACTGAAGCGCCTAGAACCGCTCGGCCACGGAAAATTTGGTCTCTGACCGCAATTTATTGATTATTAACTATAGATTAACACTGAAGAAACTGCAAAATAGCAGGAATTTAAGGAGATGGGACCTGGATAAACTGAAAGACCCAGAGATTGTAGAGGGTTTCAGAGGGAGCATTAGGCTACGATCGACAAGAACAGGGTAAAGGAATACAGTAGAAGAAGGATGGGTAGCTTTGAGAGATGAAATAGTGAAGCCAGCAGAGGATGGTCCAGATGGCTCTAAGCACTATGGGACTTAACATCTGAAGTCATCAGTTCCCTATACTTAGAACTACTTAAACCTAAGTAACCTATAGACATCACACACATCCATTTCCGAGGCAGGATTCGAACCTGCGACCGTAGCAGTCGCGCGGTTCCGGAATGAAGCGCCTAGAACCGCTCGGCCACAGTGGCCGGTGCAGCAGAGGATCTGATGAAAATAGAACGTGGACTGACGGTAAATCAGAAAAAGACGAAAGTAATTAGGAGTATCAGGACTGACATTACCGATAAACTTTGTGTCAAAATTGGGGACGTAGTGGCAGACGAAGGAATTCTTCTACTATGAAAGAAAAGTAATCCATGGCAGATGAAGCAAGGACGATACAACAAGCACACAACTCACTCAAAGAGGGAATTTCTCGCTAACAGAAGGGTGTTGGTATCAAACCAGGCGTTAATGTGAGTTAGAAATTTCAGAATTTAGATCTGGAACTCAGTACAGGATGTAAGGAACCATGGACTATGGGAAGACGTGAAAGGAGAGAACTAAAGAGTTTCCAATTTGATTTAAAGAAGGATGCTGAAAATTAAGTGGTTTAATAATATATCAAACAAGGAACTTCTCTTACGAAACAGCGAGGAAAAAATATGTTGAAAAAGCTACCTAGAAAAAGAAGCAGGATGAAGGACATGTGTTGAGACTCCAGAGAATGGAGGGTGCCATAGGCAGCAACAGTTGAAGGCAAAGATAGAGGGATTGGAATAAGGGAAGCATTGGCTGAGAAGGGAGTGAGAGAGCGTTGTAGCATATGCCTGATGTTATTTAATCTGTATATTGAGCAAGCAGTAAAGGAAATGAAAGAAAAAGTTGGAGTAGGAATTAAATAAAGAAACAAAAACTTTCAGGTTTGCCGATCGTATTTGCAATTTTGTCAGAGACACCAAAGGACTTGGAAGAGCAGTTGAACGGAATGGACAGTATCTTGAAAGGAGGATATAAGATGAACATCAACAAAATCAAAATGAGGATACCGGAATGTTGTAGAATTAAATCAGGTGCTGCTGAGTCAATTAGATTAGAAAATGGTAAATTTACAAGAGTAAATGTGTCTTGCTAATTGGGAAGCAAAATAACAGATGATGTTCGAAGCAGGGAGGATATAAAATGTAGACTGGCAATGGCAAGAAAAGCGTTTCTGAAGAAGAGAAATTTGTTAACCTCAAGTACAGATTTAAGTGTCAGGAAGTCCTTTCTGAAAGTATTTGCATGGAGTGTAGCCTTGTATGGGAGTGAAACATGGACGATAAAAAGTTTAGATGAGAAGAGAATGGAAGCTTTTTAAATGTAGCGCTACAGAAGAATGCTGAAGATTGGATGGGTAGATCACGTACTGAAAGAGGAGGTACTGAATACAATTGGGGAAAAGAGAAATTTGTTGTACGACCTGGTAGCATACATTTTGAGGCATCAAGGCATCAGCAGTTTAGTACTGGAGGGAAGCGTGTGGGGTAAAAATGTTAGAGGGAGACTAAGAGACGAATACACTAAGCAGATTCACAGGGCTGTGGGTTGCAGTAGCTACTCGGAGACGAAGAGACTTACACAGGATAGAGCAGCATGGAGAGCTGCATCAAATCACTCTTTGGACTGAAGACCACAACAACAACAAAATAATCTAAATGTAGAGAGCGTTTAAGAAGCTAACTCTCATGCCTACAAGAAATAGTACTGGTCAAAACTAGCAAAAAATGTCTTATAAACATGTCCGGAAACAAAGACTTGTGATAAAGGCCGCTTATGACAAGAACAGCCAGTACTCACTGACGTAGGCTTCCTTCCTGTTGACTTCCATCGGCGATTTTTTGTTGGTTGTGCAAGTCTTTGTAATAAATCCTCTTACTGTAATGATGCTGTTTAAATATAATACCTAAAAGTATCTACGAGGTGAACCATTCCATAGGTATCGCTCTCAGAAAATGTGTATTTTCCAGGATAAGAACAATCTCTTACCAAACAAATGCTTGAACTAGTCTTTACATTAAAACGAATTTGGTAAGGAGAGGATAGAGAAACGTAATTTCCAGGTAAAAGACACATATCGTGCATGGCTAACTCCAAGAAAATTGTCGCCTCGGAATTAAACATCTTGTTATTGAATTTTGTAAGACGTCTCGTAGAACATTGTTTCGAATCGATTCGAGAAAATGAGCAATAATTGGAATCTGTTTCAAAGATAAATGCCAAAAATGTTGACAAAAGCTAAGAAAGCATATTAGAAATAAGGAACTGTAGAACTCAAACAATAATAATCTGCTGCTGAAATTGAGATTTATCAGGACTGAAGAAATGCCTACATGTGGTGAGCTTGTTTTAACGTAATCTCGAGGGATTTCATGGAGTAAGAAACGTCAGTATAATCCAAGGTATGCTAAAAAACGCTTTTAGAACCTGAATGAGCAATTCTGAAAAGACGATGCGAGAGCTGAGATCTACAACCATTTTGATTCCTGTAGACGCTTTCGATTCCCGCACGCTGTCTTAAACATTGTCCAGATCACTTGTATCTTCTAAAGGGAATTTTTAGAAGGCCTCACCTCTCACTTCCATTTTTCTCTCCCTCGCTACCTGCCCTTTCCTCGTCCTCCGTCATGTTGGAACATACTGTAGCTTCTACTTGTGCATCACTATGATTCTATTGTTGTTGAAAATTATGATTTTGAACTGACTCTAATCCCAGTATGGAAAATTCTGGTCATAGAGTTTAAGACAGTTAGTGTCTTAGGATCTGTCATCAGCTCTTTTCACTTCGAGATATTTGGAGAACGTGTTCTTAAACATGTGGAGAAGAATAGAAGAAAGATGTGACCGTTCCCTGCGTGAAGAAGTATCGCCATCTTTATCTCAAGTTATTTCGATACACACAGTCGTGATCGCATTTGTTTATTTTTAGATGACTGGTTTCGATCTTCTAAGAGATCATCTTCAGATCTTACATTCCTTGATGACCGGAAGAAAGGTTGACGTGAAGCAGGTCCATCTGTGAGGGAGTGGAGAACACTGTTTATACCAAAATAAGCAATAATATAAAAATAACTGTTTTTGCTGGAAAGAGTTTCCAGAAAATTATGTCTCAAGTGATTAAGAGGCAATGTATTCGTATACGAGGGGATGATGGTTAAAATACCCATCTGGCCTTCCAAATCCACGTTTTCCGTGATTTCCGCAAATCGCTTAAGACGAATTTTGATGGCTACTCTGAAAGGGCAATGTCATTTCCTTCCTCAGTCTGAACTCGCACATCGTCTCTAATGACCTTGTCGACGGGACGTTAAGTCATAAAATTCCCTTCTGCTTTTTGGAAATCAGGGAAACACCGAATATGGGTGCGCGAGCTCTTGCTTGTGACACCCTGTACACGGAAAACATCCGCTTGTAGTCAACAATACCCGTGGTTCTTTTTTTTATACTACGATAAACGAGCGAATAAACAAGCAGTCTGACCTCATTAATGTGCGCAGGTACATCACTCAGTACTGAAGGCAGGTCGCTCAATCACTCATCCGCCATCTTGAATGTTGTGCTTAATGGTACTCGCCGTAACTGACAACAGTACTCCATATGAACCATCCAAAACCCGATAGCAGCTCTGGGAGAAGAAGTAACTGACCTCTCACTGATAAAGGAAACCTACCACTGTCTTTATTATTTTTTTATATTTCCTCTTTCGATTTCACGCAATGATATTTCCAGTTGTGCAACCATTGAAATGGAATAATCACTACAACCATGCTCAAACAGCACAAAACCAGAGTAAGACTGTGGAAGCGGAACTAGTGACACGATTGGAGGCTCGTTGAATGTCTCGCAGCTGTTCCAGTGAGAAATGCGTCTCTGCCAGCTGCTGGCGCCACCTGACACTGCATTAAAGGATGGCATCAGCCTCCGACAGAGACACCCTTTCTACCGCGCGGCAACCCACGCGCCACTGGCGCTTTCACCGTCTGCGTGCTTCCTCAATTAAACAGCAAACTGTCAAGTCATTATAGAAGGTATGTTCCATATTCACACATTTATAACCAGAACGTGTTATGATTTGCCTCTGAAATGTTTTTCGGGCTTCTTTAGAGCCCTGTATTAGGACATTACTACGTTAGTCGTAAACCTATGACGTCCACTGAAGGACATTAAAACTGCACCATAAAGGCGGCGTGCAACGATCGCCCAATTGGCATGGAAGGTGCTACATACTCGAATCCGCAAATTATTAGCATTTCAGCGCAACCATACGAAACAGGTAGGCGTAAGGCCATCAACATCCCATACATAAAGAAAGATGGGGCAGAGGGTTTCTCATTCAAAGATTGAATTTTCCTGTTGGTTGCTTGTGAAAAGATCGTGCTGTGCCTCGTCTAAGAAGAAGACACGTCTACCAGCACCTATTGGAACTCGACATCGGTAGAATACTGGTCTGTCGAAACTGCTTTATCGTTCCGCGATATTGCTTGCTCACGTTGAAAATGGCTCTGAGCACTATGGGACTTAACATCTGTGGTCATCAGTCCCCTAGAACTTAGAACTACTTAAACCTAACTAACATAAGGACATCACACACATCCATGCCCGAGGCAGGATTCGAACCTGCGACCGTAGCGGTCGTGCGGTTCCAGACTGTAGCGCCTTTAACCGCTGAGAATCGAAGCATCTGAGATGTGTTTCTACAGAACGACTCGGAAATTACGTGGGCAGTGAAAAATGCGGTGTTTTGACCGCAGAGGAAAGGAATGTGTAGAATGACTTTAAAAAAGGGCAGACGATAGGACTTCTGTTGAGACATTAAGGAAATAACTTCCACGGTACTAGAGAAGGCCATAGAGGGCAAAAACTGCCGGGGAAAACAGATTGGAATATATCCAGGCCGGCCTGTGTGACCGAGCGGTTCTAGGCGCTTCAAAAAAAAAAATGGCTCTGAGCACTATGGGACTTAACATCTGTGGTCATCAGTCCCCTAGAACTTAGAAATACTTAAAGCTAACTAACCTAAGGACAGCACACACATCCATGCCCGAGGCAGGATTCGAACCTGCGACCGTAGCGGTCGCGCGGTTCCAGGCTGAGGCGCCTAGAACCGCACAGCTACACCGGCCGACTGCTCACGTCGAGCCGGATCCCACAACGATCGTACGAATATGGTGTCGATGGTTACAGTGAGCGTGGGAATGCAGCATTTGTGACTGCGAGCGCCTCCAGCAGCACAAGCGAGAAGCTGTATTTCAGTGTTTGTCTTGTGTATTGCATCCAAAACTACAGCACTAATTTACATCGGCTTCCAGTTGTATTTCAGGTCTTCCACTGTAAAGAAAAGCATAATCCTTCAACACGGTAACCACTTTTTTTTAATATAACGAAATATTGCGCGAGGAAATGTCTGGTGAGTGTTTAAGAGAAACTTGTGTTAATCAGCATCTTTATTCGGATAAATCAAAGCAAGTTTTGCAATATGGGAGCGTTATATGTATCAAGTTAATAAGCGCGTGTACAATATCTCCTTTTTCGGGTAGATTGTGACAGAAAAGTCATCCATAGTGAATGTGAGTGTAGAGCAGACCTTGTCTATGAGACCACGGAGAATATTTTCGCATCAGTACAATGTCAGACCATATTTTCGTGTACCTTTAAGTGACCATTATAGAAGTCAAGCGGCATGGTGTACCTTTAATTTTAATAACAGCACTTCCAGTTAACTTACAGCAAAAAGTTCTACGGTATCACAGAGCAACGGCGCACAGTAGTGTCAATTTATTGTTAGCTACGGTTAGGTTGCCCCCGTGCGAGCATGTATACAGTATTGGATTCGTTTAGTTTTAGAACGGACGTTTTCTTGCTCGATACCTTATTTTAGTATTCTCTAAGTATTGTAACTACGTCATGGCATATTCTTACAAGGCAGGAAAGGAGAGAATTAGAAGCCGCTATTAATTGCAACACAAATATGAAAGAACAACTGAGGAAAAGAGGATTCTTGAGAGCTAGCTTTCTTTTGCGCTTCTGCAAGACCATTTTCAGCAAAGGGAAATGTCAAAAACTTTTCAAAAAAAGTAACAGAGAGGTGAAGAGTTTTGGGGTGTGAAAATCTCTAAAGCGAGCTTACGAGTATGATGTGTGAAACGCAAAAGCAAAAACAGAAAAACCATATATGTTTGTGAAATGCAAGAAATAAATTTGCCTCGAACATTCTGTTACTGTGTGTGAAGACTGTATCAAACAAAATATCCAACTGAATATATGTACTATTTTGATAACAGGTTATTTTTGGAAACTTTGGAAATTTGTGGTTAGTTTCTATTGGACCAAACTGCTGCGGTCAGGCCGCGAGGGATTAGCCGAGCGGTCTGAGGCGCTGCATTCATGGACTGTGCGGCTGGTCACAGCGGAGGTTCGAGTCCTCCCTCGGGTATGGGTGTGTGTGTTTGTGCCTAGGATAATTTAGGTTAAGTAGTGTGTAAGCTTAGGGACTGATGGCCTTAGCAGTTGAGTCCCATAAGATTTCACACACATTTGAACATTTTTTTGCTGAGGTCATCTGTCCCTAGACTTACACACCACACTACTTAATCTATCTTATGCTAAGAGCAACATACACACCCACGCCCGAGGGAGGACTCGAAGCCGGATAGTGTGGCCGAGCGGTTCTAGGCGCTTCGGTCTGGAAACGCGCGACCGCTACGGTCGTAGGTTCGAATCCTGCCTCGGGCATGGATGTGTGTGATGTCCTTAGGTTAGTTAGATTTAAGTAGTTCTAAGTGCTAGGCGACTCATGACCTCAGATGTTAAGTCCCATAGTGCTCAGAGCCATTTGAACCATTTGAGGACTCGAACCTTCGATGGGGTGAGCCGCGTGAACCGTGGCAAGGCGTCCCAGACGGCGCGGCTTCCCCGCGCGGCTCTCATTTTCGTGTATCTCCCTTACGCCTAAATGCATTTGACCGATATACAATTTTTTCTTTTGGATAGATATATTACAGTGGCAGGCAATGATGCTAATTCTCTTACTAACACTTTCCTCTATATATATGCACAACCTGAAAGCGATGGAGAGAGAGTAATTGGATTCTAGGCTTGTGCACCGCCATTTTAATAGTGAAAGAGGTTTTTCTAAAACAACCATGGGAAAGTCCATCTCTCGATCGTTGCACTTTATACTACAAAGTAAAACTGCTGAAGAATTGTTTCGCGGCAAAAGACGCAGGCCATCTTGTTAAATCTGCAGCAACGGTTTAGCACTCTCTTTATAATCAAGAAACATCTGGAAAGGTTAAAGAGGCTGAGAGCGCCTCTTCTCACAGATTAGGAAAAAAAACTGTAAATGAATATGTAGCTAAGGCTGTAGCCAACTCAAGTGTGAAACTGTTGCTAATCGACGGTTTTGAAAAATGATGTAGATAAAAAAAGAAGGGAGACGGCGTAATAGACTTACGCTGTACGTTGTTTTGATGCCAGAGTGGGCGGGTTCTACCGCCATCTTAAATAGCCCAGACAATTAGTAGACTGCTGTTCACGATTGCTTTCTGTTCATTATTTCTTTGTGAGCAAGCAACAACTAAAAATTACAGTGCTTACATCAATAACAAAGTGTCAATAACGCAATTTCCAACGTTTTTTCTATTCTTGAATGCGTATTTTCTCTGGTAATACGATACATTTGGCCTTGTTAATGTAACTTGTTTTTTGTTGAAGTATTTCAAGTAACGAACTAGAGAAGGAAATGACGTAAAAACCATGCTTTCGTTATCCAATTCATTCCGCTTTTACTGTATTTGTATCGATAGCAAATGAAGCTGGAACTCCAAAACTAATGCTTGTTTGCTTAATGTTACCAGTACTGCATTTTGTTCGTCAAATCTTCAACTTTCAACTAGTATGCACATCACTTTTAATTTTCTTGTTTGCAAAAATCTTATCTACGTATTCTTTGCCAGTCCGTAAACGTGTTTAATGAGGAAAGGAGCAAGGCATGCTATCGTATCTTGTGCATGTCAAGAAAGTGAACGATATGTGAAATGTCAAAGAAACAGAACTGCATAAAGGTATGCCTCCATGTAGAAAAGAGTTTTTGTTTTATTACAAGATCAGTACATTAGTTTCACAATAGTGTACACATCTTCTCACTTTGAAATCTTACCAATGGTCCTCCATTCAGTGTGTGACCAATAATAGCAATAACATTGTCCAATACTATAAATGTGATTAAATGAATGGTCTCAAACGTTTAGACCCCGTAAAATGGATATTTTGCTGTAACTTCTATGTTCCTAACCTTTATTACATACAGGCCTACTTTTTTAACGATAGTCCACCTGCTTTTTTTCCCGAATATTTCTCGCCAGTGACTCTGTAAGTGTTTTAGGAATAACCACGTGTATCATAATTGGAAAGTATGTCTATTTTGATCACCTGTTTCATTTTACTTTTGAATTTAGTTTTGAAGTTTTCAAAGTACACCATGTTTGCGATATACCAATAGTTAGCTAGTTAGTCAGTTACTTAGTTACATGTTCCAAGCATAATTTGCATGATAAATTGTAATAACGTGGAACAAGTCATTTTATTTTAACATCATTTCTTTGTAAATATGTCTCCTTCATAATCATTTATTATTTATTTGTTTATTAACTAAAAACAGTCAGCTGTTAATAATTTCCACTCATGACCATTTACACAAAAAACACTTTCGAAATTGCCTTCCTGACACTTTATGATTCATGTATTTGGTATTTAAAACAGCTGTTACAACTTACAATAACAGATACTGTTCTGTGGAATAGGAGGAGTTATCAAAGAGAAAAGATTTCAATTTAGTTTCAAATTTTACTTTACCGTTTGTCATGCATTTTATATCACTGGGAAAGTGATTGAAACTTTTGGCTGCAGCATTGTGAACTCCTGGTTGTGCTGCAGGCAAACTTAATGGGGCGTAATGAATGTCATATTTTCCTTCTGGTGTTGTAATTATGTACATCGTTGTTCCTCATGAAGTGCTGCGGATTACTTATAACAAACTTCCATGAGGGAATAACTATACTGTGAAGTGGGTAGATTGCTACTCACATGCTGAGCAGCAGGCAGGCACGAGAAAAAGAGTATCCCACAAGAGTTTTTGGCCAAACCCTTCTTCAGAAAGGAAGCAAAGCACACATACTTATACATACAATAACGTACACAAAAGTCACACACACATGACCGCTGTCTCTGGCTGTTCTAGCCAGAATCTTTTCTAATGAGGGAGGAAATGTGAACAATGAACAATTATCGGTGGAGGAATTTAGGGCATGAGATACTGTGCCAACAATCACTGCGGTAACGTAGCCGTGTGTTGTTTGGAGAGGAGACCATAGATGACACTGTGACTCGGCTGTCGGAGCGTTTGCGGTTTGAAAGTCAATGAAAAACACAGGAAAACAAAAGTAACAGAACAACCATAAATCATGTATAAGAAAGAAAATATTCTTGAACTTCTTCAATTGCGAATGAAATCTTAATTTCTTTAAATTTTAGATTCCTATTGCATCGACGAGTACACCCGTAAACGACACTCCTTGATTCGTCCGTCATATGGACAAGAACTCCTTCACTTCATCTACCTCGCAGTCACCAAATTTGATATTAAGATTTGATATTAAGTTTATAGCTAAATTCTAAACTAATGCTATCCTCCAGGATGATTAATTTTTGTCGAATGTTACCTACATGTTCTGCAACGTTGTGTTCGTTGGGAAGTCGCTTCCAGAACGGAAAGCGGTTACACAAAGGTTCTGACGAACACTTCTACTCAGCGGGGAGTCTTCCGCCCTTGGGAACTGGAGGCACAGGACGAGCGTACAGCCACCCCGACCAACAAACGGCGCCTTAACGGGAAAGCCCTTCCGAGAACTCACGGGACCCATGCTCTACGGCTGTAGCCGCAAGGTGCGGAAGATCTACGGCCTTGAACCGCTTATAAGGCAGGCTGAAGTCAGCAGGAAAGCAAGGAAAGGCAGAGAGAGCGTACATTCTCCCACAAACCACAAGAATAGAAAAATTAAAGGCAGTAAAACGAAATCGCTTTGAACGTATATGAACACTAACGGCGATTGGCACTTATCGCAGCAATCAACACACGTGAACCTCTGAAGCTGTATCCATACTACACAGGGAACATACCTGTATACACGCTTATCAGTCAAAACATTATGACCTCTTTCCTAATAGCCGGTATGTCCGACTGTGGCATGGATAACAGTTGCGACACGTCGTGGCATGAAAAAATTGAGCCTTTGGCTGGTAGCTGGAGGGAGCTGGCACCATATCTACACACACAAGCCACCTAATTCCAGTGAATTCCGGGCAGGGGGCAATGAGTTCTGACGCCCCGTTAATCACGTCCCAGATGTGTTCGATTAGCTTCATATCTGGCGAGTTGGGGGGCCCAGTACATCAATTGGAACTCGCTACTGTGTTCCTCTAACCACTCCATCATCCTCCTGGCATTGTAATACGGCGTATTATCTTGCTGGAAACTGCCACTACTGTCGGGAAACATGGTCGTCATGAAGAGGTGTACGTGATCTGCAACCAGAGTACGATACTTTTTGGCTGTGAAGGTGCTTTGCACGAGCTCCACAGGACCCATGGTCGCCAACTTGAATGTTTTCCAGAGCATAATGGAGCCTCCACCACCTTGTCTCCATCTTGCAGTACAGATTTCAAGGAGCTGTTCCCATGGAAACAGACGGATTTGCACCCTCCCATAGGCATGATGAAGAAGGTATCGGTATTCATGAGACCATGCAACGCTCTGCTACTGCGCCAACGCCTAGTGCCGATGGTCACGTGATCATTTCAGTCGTCGTTACCGATGTCGTGGTGTTAACATTGGCACATGTATGCATGGGTTGTCGGCTGTGGAGGCCCATCGTTAGGAGTGTTCGGTGCTCTGTGTGTTCAGACACACCTGTCCTCCGCCCAGTGTTAAAGTCTGATGCTAGTTTCGCCACAGCTCGCCGCCTGTCCTTTTTTACCAGTCTGACCAGCCTACGACTTCCGACATCTTTCCTGAGGGGTGACTGCCCAACCCTACGACGTCTGGACGTGGTTTCACCTTGGTTTCGCCACGTGTTGAAGACACTCCTCGAACACCGGACAAGTCGTGCACTTTCCGAAATGCTCGTGCCGAGCCTGTGAGCCATCACAATCTGCTCTCGGTCAACCACGGATAGATAACACGCCTTCGCCATTCTACTCAAGGACAGCAGGCTCACTGATACTACATGTATTGTGGGTGTGTCTGACTAGCTGCCATTCCTCCCCAGGTGGCGCTGCTATCTTTCGCACGGGTTTATATCGATAGCAGGTGGTGGTCATAATTTTCTTGCTATTCAGTGTACATACATTTAGAAGCGACGGCGCCTACAACTTCGACGCTGTATAGCCTCGTTGGATGACGTTGCCGCAAGTGGGTTCATATGTAGACCCCTCTTAAGCCTCTAGAATTGTGCAACATGAATTGTGAAACACTCTGTATATGAGAACCGAACCAGACTGGAAATACGGACTATCAAAAGCACATCAAAAAACAATAGCCACTGAAGAAATAGCTGATCCAGACAAGACCAAGAAAATGTTGAACATACACACACACACAGACTTCTAACACAAACAAACAAAACACAAACACTGAAATAAAATTCTTCAGGGTATCAGACCGCATCGTCATAATTTAAAATGCGCCAACGTTTCGGCCAGCGTTGCAGCTAGCCTTCATCAGGGCCTTACGTTAACTGCTAAATGAACACACTTGATTCCCTAAATAGCTGCACGAGAAAACCGTGTCGTTACTTGATTGGCTGTAAAGGGAGGAGGAGGAGGGGTGAAAGGTATGCTTTATTGGTGTTTCCTTTATTATCTGTCATTGGCTGAAATAGCTGTTTTCTATTGGTCTTTATATTAATCCACCCCATTGGAGGAGACGGACGAATAGCGAACAGGTGATGGCTGTGACGTCACACTGTTTCCATGCTGTCCAGAAGCCGGCTGCGGCGTCCCATTGCTCTGTGCGCTCGCGACCACTGCGGCTCTCCGCGTGTCTGCATGGGCCGCCACGGCTCTGCCGCCGCTCCGTAGCCCTGCTATTGCAGGCAGCCAAGACCTCGGAAGCTTGTACCCGTCCTCTCTATTCATGTTGGCGGGTCTTTTGGCTATTTCTATCGCCTCTCTAATCTTTCTTTTGAAAGTGAGAGGCTGTTTCGCCAGGACGCGGGCTTCTTGAAAAAATATTGGTTTCCCGCACTTGTCTCGGTGTTCCGCCACTGCTGACTTAGTGTGTTGTTTCAGGCGGATATATCTTTCATGTTCCGAGAGCCTTGTGCTAATCGGACGTCCCGTCTCACCTATGTAGACTAATCCACACGCACAACCAATTTCATACACGCCAGCTGTGTGTAGTTTGTCAACTGCGTCCTTGGTAGAACCGAGCATGTCTGATATTTTGTTTCTGCTTCGGAAAATTGGTTTGATGTCGGCTTTTCGTAGAATTTTGCCAATACGTTCGGTGACCCCTTGTACATATGGTAACACAGCAATGCTCTGTGCCTCCTTCTCCTCTTCCCTATTAATCTTCTCCCTTGTCGACATGGTGCTGTCTATCATCTGCTTCCCATAGCCATTAGTTCCGAAGATGGACCTGAGGCGTTCAAGTTCTGTCTTCAGATGTTCTTCGTCGCTTATCCTGGATTAATATAAAGACCAATAGAAAACAGCTATTTCAGCCAATGACAGATAATAAAGGAAACACCAATAAAGCATACCTTTCACCCCTCCTCCTCCTCCCTTTACAGCCAATCAAGTAACGACACGGTTTTCTCGTGCAGCTATTTAGGGAATCAAGTGTGTTCATTTAGCAGTTAACGTAAGGCCCTGATGAAGGCTAGCTGCAACGCTGGCCGAAACGTTGGCGCATTTTAAATTATGACGATGCGGTCTGATACCCTGAAGAATTTTATTGAAGAAGACAACGGCCGCGGAAGCCTACGCTTACACAAACACTGAAGTGTACCACAGCATGTAACCACCTCGGAAAAAACTGCCCAGACTATGTGGAAAAACAAAAGTGAAAATGTCATTCGCCTTAGGTTAGAAAACGTTCAATGATACCTGTCGTCCTTTACTACTGCATGTTACTGGTAAGATCGGCTACGCAAAATATCTCTTTACTGATTCCCTAACTCCCAAGAATGACTCTGCAAGTAGGGGCTACGTTTGCTTGCCTGCAACAAGTACCAAACACAAAATTTCTAGTTAGTGGGCCAAATTCAAATTTTAATTAATTTAACTGATAAAAAGGCGCCACCTCACAGATCATTTGATGATTTAATAAAATACCAATCCATATATTGGATGTACAATAATCAGGACAAATTTCATTGAAGCACTGCTAAGAGGAGGAGAACACGTCCTTTCCTTGCATAGAGTGTGGGCTCCACTTTCCCTCTAACAAAATGGAATTCACACAATTAGTTGCACTGATTGATTGCAATTCATGCTACAATAGTAAAACTGCGTGTAACTGCAAGCCGAGACACCACAGCCACACATGTGTTTAAACCCGACAGATAGAAAAAAATCCGCAATGGCCAACCACAAGCGCAGTAACAAACACTCAATAAAAGACATAGCTGGCTTCTCGCCATCCAGGGCATAGAAAACAATGATACAAAGATGGACGTGTTAGTGATATAAGAAATACACCTACATAAAATAAAAACTGGGATCATTGTTCATCGAAGAAATAAATTTCAACGCTCTTTTACCAAGTTCGCAGAAATACTTTTGGCGCACAAGCAAACATTCAGTTTCAGGAGTAACATCGTCTGTGTTTTCGGAAATCAAATCAAGTCAAAAAACACATACACATAAGCCAATGATACACATACGAGATGAATATGTTCCGAGGAACATTGACACTTCGAGTATTTGTTAAAGTTTATAGGTATCGAACAAACCCTAGCACGCACGGGAACAAGTAACTCATTGTATTGGTTACACTTCTATCTTTTTTCTTTCCCGAGACAATGAAGTAACTCTTTTTTTAATGGTACGATATTCTTTTCAACGGGTATTCGATACCTCTTGAATTGTTAATGTTTGCAGCAATGCAAATCTTTAAAACACTTTTCCCGCTATTAATTTCTCTTGCTCATTCCATTTAATGTCGCTTCTTAATGCTACCCCTAAACACTTCTACAATGGAGCGGCCTCTAAAGTTTGTGGTCAGTCGCCAGTCTCGCAGTCGAGCATGTCCGTTTCTCTCTCGTTGCGGATATTATCTTATATTCGTCCTCTTTCAAACAGAACTTTCATTCAGTGCGTGAAGTCAAAAGCCATCCTGCACGAGCTCACGAGCATCCACAGAGAATAGTTTTCTGCAGTAAACAGCATCGCCAGCGAAAACGTCACAGAGCTGTTGCCCTATCTGATAAATGATTTATGCAGATTGAGAATATTAAGGGTATTAATGTGCTTTCTTAAGGGACATCTGACATTTCTAATAAACATTCTCTGTACGGTGCAACGCACTGTCTTTTATTAATGTTCGAACCAAACATATATTTGTGGAACTAGTTCGTATGCTCATATCCTGCTAATCATTTTACGAAGTAGTGTTATGTCAGACGTCATTTGAGAAACCCAGGAAGACAGAAATTGTTTTCTTGCATCTAGTATATGACTGTGTATTAAAAAAAGTGGACTGAGTTTCACTCGAGTAGTTTCTCCTGACTCCAAAAATATTTTTAATTTTTTAAATTTTTATAGAAGCTTCTTCTCTCTAGGAACGGTAAAGCTTAGAATGTAGTCCTGTATTTTACAGTCGCTAGTGGTGTTAGTGTGTAAATCTGTTTTTGGGCTATTTTACTCCAGCCACAAGTAGGTCTGGGGGTGACACGTGTTTGCAGACCCAATAAAATTACCAGTTCCAAACTATTCTTTTAATACTGTACACCCATAAGTGGTAGCCGCCGGTTACCTTTGGACTAGTTTACCTTACGTTGTGACGGTGGCAGTACCCACATGGATACTGTTCGTAGAGCAGTGTCGCTGACTCACCGTCTGTCGAAACACCAAAGTCAGTGGATCAGGCTTCATCGTGTCACTCCCTAAATAGCAGGCCACCAATCTGTTACCAAAGGATTTCCATCAGGTATCTGCGTTTAGATTCCAGCCAGTCAGAAGGACCTAAGACACATATAGAGCACAAGTGACCATTTGATTTGCAAAGTCATCATCGAAACCATAGACTGGGGCAAAGAATATATATTACCTGTAACCGGGATTCGTAGGTTTTTAGAAATCGTTTTACAGTTTCAGCAAATTCTGTACTAATAGCCCCTAATAAATAACGTATTGCTACTAACTATGTGATAATAGAGGGTGTAAGGGGTATAAGTTCAGATATTTATATTGGTGACTGAGGATGGAGTATTGAACAACATTACATCACTGTTTATTTCATTTGTAGACTAATAATTATAGTTATTACAAGTCGTATGTTTTTAGATTAGTTCGTACTTCCAAGAACATGTGGTAACATCAGTCATTAATGCTTATTTTCGCCTGGGCAGTAGGTCAGATATTGAAGTGTGGGCGTGTGGACGTGTGGACGCAAAACTGTTAGTCTAGCCTGGCAGGTGCAGTCCACTTAGTGGTAGAGTATGACTGTGCAGAAAACATCAGACTGTTAAGTTTGCTACGCGTTTGTGGGAAAACTGTTCGATGCAGAGATAGAACAACCAACACTCTGATGTTGGTACACATAAGGTAACATATATAAAAATATTTGCCCTTGTACCTGTTACTCCCTGTACATTTGTCAATACTAAACTTCTATTTGATTTAGTCAGGATATTTTTAAATCAGTAACTAAAAGAGGTGTCAGATAAAGAGATCCAGCCTCACCAAAATAATGTTCAACAGTCCTAGGGAAAGTGTTAGAATCAATAAACTAGCAAAAATGTTAATCTGACTTACCTGAATAGCTTCATTTCAGTGACGAAAATATGTCACCTCCCGTGCAAATAAAATACAGCAACTAATGGAACAACTAAATAAAGCAGTAAGGAAAGTAGGGCTAAAGGTCAGTAATAACAAGAATAAAGTTGTATGGTTAATGCCACGAAAAGAAAATTTTAAAATTGACAATGAGGTCGCAGAACCAGCTGATGAGCTCTTGAATTTAGGTCGGGAAAAGAAATAAATAGAAAAGCAAAACTGATGTAGAGGGGTTTTGTAAAACTACGAGTTTTTCAAAATTAAGCTTGTGCTCTATCTGAAACGGAAAGTTTTCAGTCAGTTTTGATTAGAAATTTTGACTTACGAAGGTGAGACGTGCACATTTACTAAGAAAAACAAAAAAAAAACGAAGCATAAATCAGACTGTAATATTTATTACAGTCAATACAGGTTAGCTGCAGATGTAGCCAGGAGAATTAATGGTAAACGGAACAAGCAAGTTATTTACAGGATACCAAGAGATAAAAGCGGTAGGTAGCTGCATGTTGGGAATTAGCAGGAGAGAGAGGAATGATGATGATGATGATGATGATGAAGATGACGACAATGTGGCAGGCGATGATGGTGACGATGTCGAACAGCTTACGAAGATGATGTCGGACAGCTGACGCTGACGATGTCAAATAGCTGATGATGTCGATATCGAACAGCTGATGATGATGCCAAGTAGCTGGCGATGACGACGGCAGTAGTTGACGATGACGATGTCACATACTACTTAATGACAATGTCGAATAGCTGACGATAAATATTCGGCTGACTCTTTTCGTATTAACGCGAACTGCTATAATGTACCACTAAACATGTTAACTGAATGTCTCTACTTCTGGGATGCAATACCATAACGCTCTGTTTGTGATAACCATGGCGCTTATCGCTGTAACAACTGGTTTTCGGTTATCTCGGCTTTTTCGCTGCCAATTTAACCTGGGTGTTAGAGCCGCTCAAAATAACCGGTTTCTGAAATAACCGATTTTCGTTTTTTTATTCTTGTTATTGCCTACAATAAACGTAGAAATCGAGCAAAGATTGAAAACTTTCGACTGCCTCAGTTTCAAGTCTCACAGAAGAAAAATATTACATTAAACAGGTAAATAAAATATTGTCCACCAGTTGTTCACTGCTTTTCTCGAAAAGTGATAAGTAGTTGAATAGTACAAAAAATCAGAGTATTCTCCTATTGATTCTAATTTTTTTACACTATGCTGGAAAATTATGTTGCAGCTGAGAATCATACCACTACTTGGGCATTACGAATAGGCCCAGGGATGAAAACTGAGACTGAAGGACTCTGTTTTTCGTGCTGATTTGTCTGTTTTCAGAAGCTAAAAGCAGATAAAGGTGTATTACGTGCAACCAGGCAATAGATGAGACACGTTCTGCTTTTATTGTAAACTACTAATGAACTGATAAAAAGTACGTTTTCTCCTTACATGGTATCACAAGTTTGTTGTGGCTTCTGCAGCTCTTAAACTTTTAAAGTAAATGGGGCATTGTACATCACAGACAACGCAATTTGTAAAAGACGAGTACTTCCAAACACCGGCTGGTGCCATTCTGTAGTACAACTAATGTGTGACGACAGCAGCAAGAAACTGACGTATAGACCAGATGGTGCAGGCGTCGCACAACGCACGTTCACGAGGCGCATCCAATAGGCCATGCCACATGGTATCAGCACTGTCTCAGAAATGCTGTACCAATACTTATACGTATAGTGTTCGTCGCGCGTTTCTGCTGGTTTGTTATGAGACTGGTATTGAGCGCTCTTCCGATTTTCTGTAGTAACGCTATGTTTCACAGCAATGGAAATTTAACCATTAAAAATACTCATTTTTTAAAAAGTTTCGTTGAAAACGAAAAACTGATACTATGGTTGATTGGTACTTCGGTTTTTCACCCGATTATTAGTAAAAAATAAAAGTCATCTCTTATAATCGAGACCAAACAAAACCGCAAAATACCGGTTATTGAGCACTAAAATGGTTCAAATGCCTCTGAGCACTATGAGACTTAACTTCTGAGGTCATTAGTCGCCTAGAACTTAGAACTAATTAAACCTAACTGTCCTAAGGACATCACACACATCCATGCCCGAGGCAGGATTCGAACCTGCGACCGTAGCGGTCGCTCGGTTCCAGACTGCAGCGCCTAGAACCGAACGGCCACTCCGGCCCGCGAGCACTAAAACACCGGTGTCGATTTTAACCGGTCGATTTTTCGCATCCCTAGTTTGTGGCGAGTCCCGCAGTGACTGCCGCGGAGCTGGGCTAGAACAGGGTGGTCCGCCCCCTGGCACACACTGCAGGCGGGTAGCTGCTAGACGCCCCTCGGCTCCCTGCAGCGGCCCCCGGCGGCGGCGGCGCATCGGCAGGCCCTGCACGTCTCGGACGCCCCCCATTACGCGCCCCTCGGTCCCCTGTCCTCATCACGTCCGCAGCCACGTCCCTGCCCTGGCCCCCTGCCTTTTTGTTTGCATTTCACGGTAATTTTCGGGGCCTACACCCACGGAGGCGGCGGGTAATTCCGACAACACGGACTGCATTATCTCCCACTTCTACAGCGTGAGCCGACAACGCCGGTGCGGATCAACTCCTTCGCTCCCGTCAGCGGGAAATGAGATCTACATCTACCAACAGTACGCACCCCGAAAGTGGAAGACAGAGCGTACTTCGTGCCACTACTATCGACCCTCTGCCGTGCCCGATTCGCTGTCCGTATGGCTCTGCAAGCGTCCTGATCTCTCTTATCCTATCCTAAGATGGTGACAGTATAATGAACGCTCAGTGTTCTCTGCGTTTAGCGAACAGACTTTTGTCTGTCTTCCAAGAATTTCCATTTAAGTTGCCCGAGCATCTCTGTCTCACTTTCGAAAGGGCCGTTCGACCTCTTACGATCCAAGCAAAACATCTCCGAATTCTTTCAATGTCTCCAGAATGAGATTTTCACTCTGCAACGGAGTGTGCGCTGAAATGAAACTTCCTGGCAGATTAAAACTCTGTCCCGGACCGAGACTCGAACTCGAGACCTTTGCCTTTCACGGGCAAGTGTTCTACCACCTGAGCTACCCAAGCACGACTCACGCCCCTTTCTCACAGCTTTACTTCTGCCATTATCTCGTCTCCTACCTTCCAAACTTTACAGAAGCTCTCCTGCGAACCTTGCAGAACTAGTACTCCTGAAAGAGAGGAAATTGCGGAAACCATGCTTAGCCACAGCCTGAGGGATGTTTCCAGAATGACATTTTCACTCTGCAGAAGAAAAGCTGTGAGAACGGGTCGTGAGTCGTGCTTGGGGAACTCAGGTGATAGAGCACTTGCCCGCGAAAGGCAAAGGTCCCGAGTTCGAGTCTCGGTCCGGCACACAATCTTTCAATGTCTGTTATCAAGTGTCTCCGACTACGAAAACTAGCGGTGACGAAAAATGTGAGCTATGTCGTACAATCTAATACCGCATTTTCGGATTATAAGACGCTATGAACTTTAATTTTTAAGCATTTTTTTAAAATTACATTTTACCATTTTTGTTATTAGATGGCAAAGCCAGACTAAAGAAAAAAAATTCTTATTTTATAAAAACGAACTGACCTTCAAAATCCCCGAAAACTGTCATCTGAATTTTCTTCTTCTTATTTTTCTTCTTCCTCTTCGTCGCCACCGTTGTCCTCTTCATATACAGGGTGGTCCATTGATCGTGAGCGGGCGAAATATCTCACGAAATAAGCATAAACGAAAAAACTACAAAGAACGCAACTCGTCTAGCTTGAAGGGGGAAACCAGATGGCGCTGTGGTTGGACCGCTAGATGGCGCTGTCATAGGTCAAACGGATATCAGCTGCGTTTTTTTGAGAGGAATCCCCATTTTTATTACATATTCGTGTAGCACGTGAAGAAATATGAATGTTTTAGTTGGACAACTTTTTTCGCTTTTTGATAGATGGGGCTGTAATAGTCACAAACATATGGCTCACAATTTTAGACGAACAGTTGGTAACAGGTAGGTTTTCTAAACGTATAAGTACGTGGTATCACGTAACATTGCGAAGTGTGGCTTTTTGTGTGCGCTAATTTTAAACAGTTTTTTATCTCCATTTTACAGTCACCTCTTTTTTAGTCTATTGCCTTCCATGATGTTCCCCCTTTTTTGTATCTATGTTCACCATATTCTCTCCTTTGTTATTATTAAATGTCTTCTATTTGTTTGTTCTATGTCTTTCTGCTGAAGAGCAGCGCATATGCTGCTGCCAGCCCGCCCCGATGGGGAATTGAAATACAATAAAGAAAAGAAAAAAAAAAAAGAAAAAAATATTGCGCCAGTGCGGACGGTATTTGCTTCGTGATACATTACCCTTGTTAAAATGTACCCTTTACCAATTGCGGAAAAAGTCGATATCGTGTTGATGTATGGCTATTGTGATCTAAGTGCCCAACGGGCGTGTGCTATTTGTGCTGCTCGGTACCCTGGACGACATCATCCAAGTATCCGGACCGTTCGCCGGATAGCTACGTTATTTAAGGAGACAGGAAGTGTTAAGCCACATGTGAAGCGACAACCAAGACCTGCAACAAATGATGATGCCCAAGTAGGTGTTTTGCCTGCTGTCGCGGCTAATCCGCACATCAGTAGCAGACAAATTACGCGAGACTCGAGAATCTCAAAAACGTAAGTGTTGAGAATGCTACGTCAACATCGATTGCACCTTTACCACATTTCTATTTAACAGGAATTGCATGGCGACGACTTTGAACGTCGTGTACAGTTCTGCCACTGGGCACATGAGAAATTACGGGATGATAACAGATTTTTTGTAGGCGTTCTATTTAGCGACGAAGTGTCTCACCAACAGCGGTAACGTACACCGGCATAATATGCACTATTGGGCAACGGAAAATCCACGATGGCTGCGTCAAGTGGAACATCAGCGACCATGGGGGGTTAATGTATGGTGCGGTATTATGGGAGGAAGGATAATGGCCCTCATTCGATCGATGGCAATCTAAATGGTGCAATCTTTGCTGATTTCCTACATAATGTTCTACCGATGTTACTACATGATGTTTCACTGCATGACAGAATGGATGTCCGACACACAGCTCGCGTGCGGTTGAAGCGGTATTGAATAGCATATTTCATGACAGGTGGACTGTTCGTCGAAGCACCATACCATGGCCCGCACGTTCACCGCATCTGACGTCCCCGGATTTCTTTCTTTGGGGAAAGTTGAAGGATATTTGCTATCGTGATCCACTGACAACGCCTGACAACATGCGTCAGCGCATTGTTCAAATGGTTCAAATGGCTCTGAGCACTATGGGACTTAACATCTATGGTCATCAGTCCCCTAGAACTTAGAACTACTTAAACCTAACTAACCTAAGGACATCACACACATCCATGCCCGTGGCAGGATTCGAACCTGCGACCGTAGCAGTCGCGCGGCTCCGGACTGAGCGCCGAGAACCGCTAGACTACCGCGGCCGGCAGCGCATTGTCAATGCATGTGCGAACATTACGGAAGGCGAACTGCTCGCTGTTGAGAGGAACGTCGTCACACGTATTGCCAAATGCATTGAGGTTGACGGACATCATTTTGAGCATTTATTACATTAATATGGTATTTACAGGTAATCACGCTGTAACAGCATGCGTTCTCAGAAATGATAAGTTCACAAAGCTACATGTATTACATTGGAACAACCGAAATAAAATGTTCAAACGTACCTACTGTATTTCAATTTAAAAAACCTACATGTTACCAAGGGTTCGTCTAAAATTGTGAGCCATATGTTTGTGACTATGTAACGCTGGAAACGCATATCCTCCTATTTTCATCTATTGTACTATGAATTTTTTTCCTTATTTTGTTACCTGAGTATATGACATTCCTGTGCCTTCATATATTGTAATTGTTTTACTATTTGTATATATATTTATGCAGCTATGTCGATGTAGAATTGGTTTGTTTTGTAAATATAATTTGTATTTTACGCTGAGTCTTGCCTAGGGAAAATTATGCTGTCGAACGAATACATCGATAGGTCGTGTGGAGAACCAAAGTGTTTAGGATCTTTGGTAGTGTTAACTCTGTCGCGTGGAGCGCGGGCAGAAGAGAGTCTGGCTGGGGTAGTGCAGTGGAGCAGGTGTGTTGTGTGACGCTCCCGCGAGTTGCCACGCTTTCGGGGTTGGGCAGCATGTAATTGCGCTCGACTTGCTATGATAGTTTCTGACACGGTGTCGCGGACGGGAAGCATTAGCTGGCGCACATCAAGAGCCCGTTTCGCCTGGTGACCGTGTCGAGAAGAAGGCGCGCCAACATCCAGCTTCTGCAACAGCGACGGCCGACAATGAGTGACTGTCGCCACCTCCTCGATCGACGGCTTCAAACCTTCAATCAACCAACAAGGAAGACTGGAAGCACGTAAAGTTTTAGAACTGTATGGCAGACCTCAGCTTTTCAAACTGTTCAAATCACAAAATCACAGCAACGTAGCATGAACCTTTGTTCAAATGGTTCAAATGGCTCTGAGCACTATGGTACTTAACATCTTAGGTCATCAGTCCTCTAGAACTTAGAACTACTTAAACCTACCTAACCTAAGGACATCACACACATCCATGCCCAAGGCAGGATTCGAACCTGCGACCGTAGCAGTCCCGCGGTTCCGGACTGCAACGCTAGAACCGCACGACCACCGCGGCCGGCGAACCTTTGTTGCTCATTGTCCCAATTGGATTACCAAGCAGGGTCCCTTCCTTTTCCGGAATGAACCCGAGTGTCGTTGAAATTCAAACGCCAGCATCATTCGATTTAACTGCTTTAATTTCGAAGTTCAGTTAAGGTATTCATAGCTGGCTACAATATTTAGATTACACAAGCACAAATTAAGAGTGCGAGTTTTGTTACCGTATTTTAGCTTACCTGTGACTGCAGCTCAGCTTGGTACGTACTAAATTTTACTATCGTTAATTGTTCAGAATCATTTAATTCAAGTTCAAAGTTAAATCTCTTATTTCTAAATTGCGTATATTCAAGTTGCTTTTGAAATGATTGTTGAGGTAGTCCAAGACTAACCGTATCTTACTGAATTTCGATGTGCTTCAGAAAGAAAGCTCACTATTAACTTCAGTCACTAAATTAACTTTCTATTTTCCGGTTTTATTAATTCTTTTGCTAAATTAAGTCAGAGTGTAGCGAAATTTATTACTTCTGACAAACTTTCAGTTTTCACACTACACGTATCAATCTTCAGTTGCCACGCTTCTAGTGCTAATTATATGTGTAATAACCTTTCTTTTTCAGTTACTATAGTAATTGTCCTTAGGACTGGCGACCGTAATTTCCCCCAAATCTCAAATATCTAATTAGCGCCAATTAATTGTTAACGTGACGACCGCACATTTACTTTCTTTATTAACTTTACCCCTTTTCAAAATTAATTTCCACCAGTTTCATTTGCATTTTTCCTTTCATTTAGATGTAACCCTTTCCTCCCTCTTTACCGACAGATTAACTTCGGTGACGATTGCTTTTTCCCAAATTTCCATTAGGTACACGAGGTTTAATTTTTCACTGTCATTAAGGTCGATAAGTGAGGGGGAGGTTACGACTATAACAGCGCCATCCATCACAAAGCGAAAAAAGTGGTCCAACTAAAACATTCATATTTCTTTACGTACTACACGAATATGTGATAAAAAATGGGATTCCTGTTTAAAAAACCGCAGTTGATATCCGTTTGACATATGGCAGCGCCATCTAGCGGGCCAACCACAGCGCCATCTGGTTTCCCCCTTCAAGCTAGACGAGTTCCGTTCTTTGTAGTTTTTTCGTTTGATGTTTATTTCGCGAGATATTTGGCCCGGTCACTATCAATGGACGACCCTGTATCTACCCCGTATAAAATGGTCTTCACTGCAGTCGAAAGCGTTACTTGTGCCGCACTTCTTGAAAGATTTAACAATAATGTCTTCTCTCACTCTAGACCACGACTGTTTTATCCACTGACACACTTGTTTGACTGTACGTCGTGTAAAAGCGCCCTTCGGCTTGATTTCGTGTTGGGCTTCATCTGTCATCAATTTGTTCCAATCGTCTCTCGTATACATTTTAAATGTTTTATTTATTGGGAGATCAAGAGGTTGCAGTTGTGTAGTAAGTCCTCCCGGAATACCATCAAGCTCTATACTTCCCTTTCTCGATTTCATTTTGACTGAATTTTCAAATGACTACTAAACTGATCTAGCACAAGAAGGGAACTCTTCTTCAATAAAGCACCTTTCCTTCTTTCCCACACTCTGTTAATCTATTATTTCATACCAGCCTCGTCCATACAGCCCTTGCCATGTACCTGAACAACAACCGGCGGCATTTCAGAAGGTTTCGACATGATCGTTGGATTAAGTTTAGTACCGTCACCACAACATAAAAAGACAACAGTGTAGTGCATTTTTTTATGTCCACTTGTCTTTATAGTTAGGGTTTTAGCACCTTGGATGGCAACAGTTCTGTTACTCGGCACATCAAATGGCTGATGAGTTCGTCCTTACTCGCTATTTGGCTTAGTTCCACACCGGTTTTCTTTCGATACTGAATAATAAACGATGGAAAGATAATATTTTCACTTCATATTCATGTGGTGTTTTCTGAGATATTTTGGTTTTGGTTCGCATGCTAACTCTATGACGTTTCATCAACCTGTAGCAACAACCACCTCCACCCTTAATGTTTGTTAAGTTCCTCTGTGGCGCTACTTTACGAGGATGCATTTGAATCATTTTTGTATTAATTCCATTGCCATTTTTACGATGTCCTTGAATCCATTTCAATACGCCATCTTTCAGTTTTGACCACTTTGCGTTCAGTCCTCTATCTGCGCATTTAGTCTTAGTTTCAGTTGTTCTTTACGAGCCCCTCAATCGCGAATGGATTTTTTATCTTTTCTGAGCTCAAGTAGAGTGAAGTATCTCGAACAGAACGACCTCCTCCATACCAACCACCACGGATGTCGAGAACATAGATCATGTGAAACCCAACGCACAGTTTTCTCACAAGCCACGGATCAAGGCAGTCAGGGAGATACAGTACTTCTCGATTTCCGAAAATCATTTGATTCGGCACCACACCTACGCTTGGTATCAAAAGTGCGATCGTATGGGGTATCTGGGGAAATTTGGTTCCTTGGTGGGGAGAACGTACATTTTATCTTGCATAGAGAATAATCGACAGATGTAGAAGTAGCTTCGGGTATACTCCGCAGAAGCTCATTTTGTCTATTAATGACGTCAGACGTTTCGCGGATGATGCAGTTAACTACAGTGAAGTAGTGTGAACGAAGCTGTGTAAATATTTAGTCAGACCTTGGTAAAATTTCAAAGTGGTGCAAAGATCGGCAGCTTGATTTAAATGCTCAGAAATACAAAATTTTACACTTCACAAAACGAAAAAACATAGTATCACCCATAACACGGTGAGTCTCAGTCGGAATCGATAAACTCATAGCTATACCTGGCTGCAACACTCAGTACAGACAGAAAATGGAAGGATCGCATACATCGGTAAAACAAGTAGCAGAGTGCAGTTTATTGCTAGAACATTAGGGAAACATATCAGTCTACAAAGGAGACTGCTGACCCATTCTGGAATACTGTTGAAGTGTGTGGGACCCATACTACCAGGGGATATTGAATGTACACAGAGAACGGCAGCACGAGTCATCACATGATTGTATGACCAGCGAGAGGATGTCACAGAGATGTTGAAAGAACTGAACTGGCAGTCTCTTGAAGGTAGATGGAACCTATCCCAGGAATGTCTACAGACAAAGTTTTAAGAACTGACTTTAAAGGATGATTCCAGGAATATAACACAACCCCCTACATATCGCTATCATAGAGATCGTGTTGACAAGATTCGATTAATCACATCCAGTGTGGAGACATTGAAACAATTATTCCGCTCGTGCTTAACACGTGAATGGAACGGGAAAAAGGTCTACTAACTGGTACAATGGGAGGTACCTTCTGCCATGCACTGATTTGTCGAGTGTAGATGTAGATGTACGCGTATTGTTCCTGGCAAACCAAAGATATCGAATGCCTGCTGTGTTGTGGATCTTAGTTGCGTGCTCTTCGAGACTTCTGCATTTGAGTTTAACCAATTAACAGATAACAAACTTTGCCAGAGTTGCACCTAAGATAAATAGCGGAATTGCAACCAGGCGACAGAGCAAAGTTTCTGAAACTCGACGCCAATGTCAAAAAATTAAAATGTATTGACTGATCACGCATCGCTTTTATTTACATTCTGAACAGACAGTCACCAAAACAGCCTGTCAACCATTGTGTGTGTAAACTTCGAAATATTTAATCTCAATCAAGTTCTCCATCATACACGGTTATGTGAGGTTCGAAAGTTCTAAGACGCTTTAGGACACCGTTTTCAAAAACTAAATCACAACCGGTTGTTGTAAAATCTTCACCGATAACATACACAGGCGACCAGAAGTACTCAAAACGTCAGCTGTTTGCTGCTAAAGAGAATGTTTAACTGAAAAAACACACACAGTGAAATAAATAAATACATTTCTTCTGTGCTTTTAGCATACTTTTATTTTAGTTTTAGTGTGACAAGTATGTACTTGAATTAAACAAATTAACATTTTCGTAATGAAAACTGAAAAATGTGCTCACAACATTTGGACATAAATATGCAAATAAACAAAACTCAGCACTCTAGCACTTGGTTATTATGCTTGTCCTACGAATAACTGCTGCCGAACGCCTTTGACCTTGAATCTAAGTGCTTGCTGATTAAGCCTGAGTCGATATTATACCCGCCTGATAAATAATGTCATTCAGTCTTGTTTTACTTGTGATGTGGTATTTCTTGATCCCCTCTTCCAATTCTTACCAGATGTTCTCGATTGAGTTCAAGCAGGGTGAATGAGGTAGTGTTTTGAGTGCCTGTGATATTCTACAGATCACTTAGCGTTGTCTTCTTCGAAATAAAAATTATTTGAATGGTTTAGTTTATGAGCGCTTGTTATAGTGTATGCCATCAATATAAGATAACTCACCCGCACCACCTGACGCTATACATCGTCACACCATTATCCGCTCCCATGTTTGACTATAGCTTCCATGCTTTTAGGATCCCACTCAGTATTCTTCTACCTTCACATCTTTAATCGGTCATTATCTCGGTATACACTGAACCTGCTTTCATCTGACCATAACACACGATCCCAGAACTCATTTTTCTTCGTTATATACCAACTAGTAAACACTAAACGCTTGTTCTTTATTACTTTGGCCGGCCGAAGTGGCCGAGCGGTTAAAGGCGCTACAGTCTGGAACCGCACGATCGCTACGGTCGCAGGTTCGAATCCTGCCTCGGGCATGGATGTGTGTGCTGTCCTTAGGTTAGTTAGGTTTAAGTAGTTCTAAGTTCTAGGGGACTTATGACCACAGCAGTTGAGTCCCATAGTGCTCAGAGCCATTTGAACCATTTTTTTTATTACTTTATTTACACACGGTTTTTCTCTTGGTGTTCAGTATCCAGTACTGTTCGAAACCCTATGAACTGTTCTTTCATGATCCATCTTCCCAAAAATTTCTCCCAGGTGTGCTCTGATTTCTGTTGCTGTAATTCTGTGATTTTGCTTCGCCATTTTCAGCACTTTTCTTTCTTCTCCAGAAGTAAGTTTTGGAGGAGCACATTTCCTAGGTTGATTTACTATGGTATTTCTCGTTTTATACCGATGGATTAAATACCACACAGTGAACCGATTTCTGTGTAGAGCTTCTACAGTACCTGTACATGTCATTTTATTCATGCACACGCAAAGCGACCGACTCTTCTCTCCTCTGGGATCGTCTCTTTTCCTTTCCGCCCCATGAGGACTGTGGGCACTCGTAACTGAACTTGCTTGTGTACTGTATGACGACATACACGAATGAGGAGTTCTGAAGGTACAATCGTGTTTACTACTGTATCATAAAGCGCGTTTGAATACTTGTCTGCCGCGCGGGTTTATCCGAGCGGTCTAAGGCGCTGCAGTCATGGACTGTGCGGCTGGTCCCGGCGGAGGTTCGAGTCCTCCCTCGGGCATGGGCGTGTGTGTTTGTCTTTAGGATAATTTAGATTAAGTAGTGTGTAAGCTTAGGGACTGATGACCTTAGCAGTTAAGTCCCATAAGATCTCACACACATTTGAACATTTTTTTGGATTCTTGTCTCATGAGATAACGTAACGTTGCTATGAGAAATCACATGTGGAATAATACAGGCGTATTCTTATTATTCGTGTACTGTATATGTGCTTAAAACACATGATAATTCATCAGTGGACTCACGAAATAAAAAATGATTCCACCTTCTGTGTCGATGAATGGAACATTTAAAGCTGCATACCCACTGAAACTTCTTTATTAAAATTCTTTTCTGCTTCTGTTGCTGAATGAAATGGGAAGTTGAAGTTTCTAAGTTACTGAATTCTGAAACAGCTGAGTAAAACTGAACTTACTGAGCCTACTTTTTCTTTACTTATTCTTATCATGCCAACACTGACCCACGATATTTTAGCGCAACGCAATCTGACTGCTCAAAAAAGGATAACCTGACTTCAAATAATTAATTCAAATGAATGGCCCTGACTAAAAAGAAATCCTAACAATAACCTGTACATTTCATTAAGCGCTTACCTCCCAAAAATCTTCATTATACCAACTACTTCAATACAGCAAGTGTCAGTACTACCAGCTAAATAAAAGCCACTAACTACTAAAAGGCATGTAGTTAGGAAAGGAAAGATTTTGTTGCAAATCAAATAATGTAATTTTTTTACCTTAATAATGTGACATCCAGTTCAGACACGAATATAAATCGTCATTGACATCTAGTACAAAGGTATATAATCATGAATAATATTCCAAGTCTAACATGTACAGATCGTTAGCCTATGCTGACATCTCAGACCTCACCCTCCATCAATGCTAACTTCTCACATCTAACATCCATCATTGCTGGCTGTTCACCTCCAACTGTCCAACAGTACTTCCATCACTGCTGGCGACTAACTTCCAACTGCCCAACAGTTCTGGCGATTAACTTCCAACAACGAGTCCAACCAGCCACAGAAGCTCTTATAAAGAAAGTGCAGTCAGAGATCCAATGCGAAGCGCTACACAGCGCTGCCAACACAGAAGCAGCCCACTTACACCACAAGTGTGAGTACTTCTGTCCTCTTCGCCGACCGGTGTGGCCGTGCGGTTCTAGGCGCTTCAGTCTGGAACCGGGTGACCGCTACGGTCGCAGGTTCGAATCCTGCCTCGGGCATGGATGTGTGTGATGTCCTTAGGTTAGTTAGGTTTAAGTAGTTCTAAGTTCTAGGGGACTGATGACCACAGATGTTAAGTCCCATAGTGCTCAGATCCATTTTTTGTCCTCTTCTGTACGTTAACTTCGCGGTGTTCAGCAACCCATTACGGAAAAATTCAAGTTTCGCACCACCCTTTTGAGATTCTTGTGGTCCACTTCAAGCGGGACCTACAGCGAAGATACAGAATAGCCACGGACCGAGTGAGTGGTTTCGGAAGGACGCGACTGCTCGGCCTTATTGTGTAAACCCGCTAGCCGGGGTGAGAAGTTGGCCCTGTAGGGCGACCAGCTGGCTGCCGAGGGTGGCCGGCGCACCTGTGAACGGCACAGGCCAGGCACCTACCTGCTACGTCAGCGCCCGAGGCGGCGGCGGCGGCGGCGGTGGAGGTAAACCTACCCCGCGGCCCAAGGCCGCATACCGGGGGGCATTACGCGCCTACCCGGCCGGCTGCACCTGCGCTGCGCCAGGGCCGCGGCCCGCGGGCCGCCTAGCGTGAAATGCCCTCCGCCGAGCGCCGCGGGCTCAGCCGCCATTACCACAGTTCCAGCACCTAATGAGCGGTTTGTCTCAGGCAATCCCGGCAGCGGCTCACGGCGCGCGCAGCGCTTTCGGACGCCAGGCAGCGCCGTGGGGCTTCTTGCGCCCCTTGGCGAGCAGCCACTACAAATACGATTCTCTCCGGCGTTGTTGTTCACGAGGGCTGCTGTACTTCTGGTAACGCGGCACCTATTTCGCTTCGCTGTTTACGGCTGACAGTCTCGTCATAACGAGCTGCCTAGAAGCAAAAAACATTACACAACACAGTCTGTCCATATACGTCAATTCTTTCATTTCTGCGTAAAGCTTACACCACCGATCTCTTTTATTTTTTGTATACTAAAAATTGAAAAAACTGGAAATATACACTATTGGCCATTAAAATTGCTACACCAAGAAGAAATGCAGATGATAAACGGATATTCATTGGGCAAATATATCACACTAGAACTGACATCTGATTACATTTTCACACAAATGGCTCTGAGCACTATGGGACTTAACATCTATGGTCATCAGTCCCCTAGAACTTAGAACTACTTAAACCTAACTAACCTAAGGACATCACACAACACCCAGCCATCACGAGGCAGAGAAAATCCCTGACCCCGCCGGGAATCGAACCCGGGAACCCGGGCGTGGGAAGCGAGAACGCTACCGCACGACCACGAGATGCGGACCATTTTCGCACAGTTTGGGTGCATAGATCCTGACGAATCAGTACCCAGAACAACCACCTCTGGCCGTAATAACGGCCTCGATACGCCTGGGCATTGAGTCAAACAGAGCTTGGATGGCGTGTACAGGTACAGCTGCCCATCCAGCTTCAACACGATACCACAGTTCATCAAGAGTAGTGACTGGCGTATTGTGACGAGCCAGTTGCTCGGCCACCATTGACCAGACGCTCTCAGTTGGTAAGAGATCTGGAGAATGTGCTGGCCAGGGCAGCAGTCGAACATTTTCTGTATCCAGAAACGCACGTAAAGGACGTGCAACATTCGGTCGAGCATTATCCTTCTGAAATGTAGTGTTTCGCAGGGATCAAATGAAGGGTAGAGCCACGGGCCGTAACACATCTGAAATGTAACGCCCACTGTTCCAAGTGCCGTCGATGCGAACAAGAGGTGACCGAGACGTGTAACCAATGGCACACCATACCATCACGCCGGGTGATACGCCAGTATGGCGAAGACGAATACACGTTTCCAATGTGGGTTCACCGCGATGTCGTCGAACACGGATGCGACCTTCATGATGCTGTAAACAGAACCTGGATTCATCTGAAAAAAGGACATTTTGCCATTCGTGCACCGAGGTTCTTCGATGAGTACGCCATCGCAGGCGCTCCTGTCTGTGATGCAGCGTCAGGGGTAACCGGAGTCACGGTCTCCGAGCTGATAGTCCATGCTGCTGCAAACGTCGTCGAACTGTTCGTGCAGATGGTTGTTGTCTTGCAAACGTCCCCATCTGTTGACTCAGGGATCGAGACGTGGCTGCACGATCCGTTACAGCCATGCGGATAAGATGCCTGTCACTTCGACTGCTAGTGATACGAGGCCGTTGGGATCCAACATGGCGTTCCGTATTACCCTCCTGAACCCACCTATTCCATATTCTGCTAACACTCATCGGATCTCGACCCATACGAGCATCAATGTCGCGATACGAGAAACCGCAATCGCGATAGGCTACCATCCGACCTTTATCAAAGTCAGAAACATGACGATATAATTTCTCCTCATTACACGAGGCATCACAACAACGTTTCACCAGGCAACGCCGGTCAACTGCTGTTTGTGTATGAGAAATCGGTTGGAAACTTTCCTCATGGCAGCACGCTGTAGATGTCGACACCGGCGCCAGCCTTGTGTGAATGCTCTGAAAAGCTAATCGTTTGCATATCACAGCATCTTCTTCCTATCGGTTAAATTTAGCGTCTGTAGCATGTCATCTTCGTGGTGTAGCAATTTAATGGCCAGTAGTGTATAATAGAAGCAGAAACGTTCTAGTAAACTTGGGCCCGCTAACTAGCAGTATGCGGGAAATGTATCAGTTGTAAGTGGGCTGCTTCTATGTTGGCAGCTCCATGTAGCGCATTGCATCGGATCTCTGACTGCGCTTTCTTTGTAAGAGACTCTGTGGCTGGTTGGACCCGTTGTTGGCCGGCCTGTGTGGCCGAGCGGTTCTAGGCGCTTCAGACTTGAACCGCGCGACCGCTACCGTCGCAGGTTCGAATCCTGCCTCGGGCATGGATGTGTGATGTCCTTAGATTAGTTAGATTTAAGTAGTTCTAAGTTCTAGGGGACTGATGACCGCAGGTGTTAAGTCCCATAGTACTCAGAGCCATTTGAACCATTTTTTTGACGCGTTGTTGGAAGTTAAACGGCAGTACTGTTGGGCAGTTGGAAGTTAGCCAGCATTTGGGCAATTGGAGAAGAACAGCCAGCAGTGATGGATGTTAAAAGTGAGAAGTTAGCATTGATGGAGGGTGAAGTCTGAAGTGTTAGTGTAGGCTAACGATCTGTAAATGTTAGACCGGGAGACTGAATATTATTCATGATTATATACCTTTGTAGTAGATGTCAATGACGATTTATATTCGTTTTTGAACTTGATGTCGTATTATTAAAGTAAAAAAAAATACATTATTTGGTTTGCAACTAAATCATTCCTTTGCTAACCACATGGCTATTAGTAGTTAGTGGCTTTAGTAGTTAGAATCTTTTATTTAGCTGACAGTATTGACGCTCGCTGTATTGCTGTAGTTCGGGTAATGAAGATTTTTGTGAGGTAAGAGCTTAATGAAATGTATAGGTTATTGTCGCGGATTACTTCTTATTCAGGGCCAATCTTTTGATCTAATTATTTGAAGTCAGGTTGTAATTTTTTTGAGCAGTCACACTGCGTTGCGCTAGAATATTGTGGGTCAGTGTTGACACGATAAGAAAAAGTAAAGAGAAAGTAGGCATTAGTACGTTCATTTTACTCAGCTGTTTCAGAATCGAATAACGCAGAAGTTTCATCTTCTCAGTCATTCTGCAATTTAAGTACAGACACACTCATTTAAATAAAGAAGTTTCACAGTGAATGTTTACGAGCTGCCACTAATCTCTGTTGTGTGAAATATTGCCCTACTTAATACAAATGCATATTAAACTAGCGACCCAATTCGCCTTAGCACGGGTAACGCTAAGAACATATACTGACATAAACAGCCTTTAACAAAGTAAGGTGACGAAAGTCTTGGGATACCCCTCCCCCCCCCCCCCCTCAAACACTTTGTCGGACCTCCTTTTGCCCGGCGTAGTGCAGCAACCCGACGTGGCAGGAATTCAACAAATCGTCGATCGTCCCCTGCAGAAATATTGAGTCATGCTCTCTGCAGCCATCCATAATTGCGAAAATGTTGGGTGGAGGATTTTGTGCACGAATTGACCCCTCGATTATGTCCCACAAATTTTCGATGGGATTCATGTCGGGCGATGTGGGTAGTCAAATCATTCACTCGATACCTGTGGCCCAGTGACAGGGCGCATTGTCGTCCATGAAAATTCTATCATTGTTTGGGAACACGTAGTCCATGAGTGGCTGCAAATGATCTTCAAGTAGCCGAACATGACCAGAGAACCCAATCCATTCCATTAAACACAGCCCACACCCTTATGGGGACAGCTTAGATCCATGGCCTCGTGGGGGTCTGCGCCACAATCGAATCCTACCGTCAGGTCTTGAAAACTGCAATCGGGACTCATCTGACCTGTGGTGTCACCGCCAGACACCACACTTGCTAGGTGGTAGCCTTTAAATCGGCCGCGGTCCGTTAGTATACGTCAGACCCGCGTGTTGCCACTATCAGTGATTGTACACCGAGCGCCGCCACACGGCAGGTCTAGAGAGACTTCCTAGCACTCGCCCCAGTTGTACAGCCGACTTTGCTAGCGATGGTTCACTGACAAATTACGCTCTGATTTGCCGAGACGATAGTTAGCATAGCCTTCAGCTACGTCATTTGCTACGGCCTAGCAAGGCCCCATTATCATTTGCTATTTATCTTGTGATGCATGTATCGTCAGACCGATGTTCACCAATTATGAATTAAAGTTAAGTATTCCAGTAGTTACTTACGTTCTTTGCTACTATAAATTCCCTTACCTGTTCCAGACCTCACTCCAGCCTGCGTGAGTATAAACGCGTGCCTTTCGGCTTCACCTCCTAGTGGATTGGCTGTCTTGCCAGTCCACAACATGACCATCCCACAGTTTTCGAGAACTCTATGGTCTAACCGAATATGGTAATGAGCCCAGGAGAGGCGCTCCAGGCGATGTCGCCTGTTAGCAAAGTCACTCGCATCGGCCGTCTGCTGCCATGGACCATTAAAGCCGAATTTCGTCGCACTGCCCTAACGGCTACGTTAGTCGTCCGTCCAACATTGATTTCTACGGTTGTTTCACATAGTGTTGCTTGTCTGTTAGCAATGACAACTCTACAGAAACGCCGCTCATCTCGATCATTAAGTGAAGACCGTCGGTCACTGTGTTGTCCATGGCGAGAGGTAAAACCTGAAATTTTGTATTCTCGACACAATATTGACACTGCGGATCTTGGAATATTGAATTTCCTAACGATTTCCGACATGGAATGTCCCATGCGTCTAGCTCCAACTGCCATTCCGCGTTCAAGGTCTGTTAAATTCCCGCCGCCGGAAATATTTTCACATGAATCACCCGAAAACACATGACAACTTCTCCGATGCAACGCCCTTTTATACCGAGTGTATGCGCCACTGTGTATGTGCATATCGCTATTGCATGGCTATTCGTCACCTCAGTGTATCGTTTCGCCCTCCAAAGAGCACGTGGAACTGTCACTAAGTCTGCCTTTCTTGGACTTCTTATCGTCCCAAGACTTCCTCACCCTTTCACTTTGGGTCTGTCTTTTTTATTGCGTTCATGCATTTTTAAGTTCCAAATTGCTTCCTGTTGGGTTCTTGAGTGTAAGGTCACGTGTGTTTTTTCTGTCCGTATGTAATTCGTGTAGTCTACACCGATTTCTGTCAGGCCGCTTTGGGTGTCTGCCGGCTAATGTATTTTGGATTGTCGGGTTGTGATGATAATGAGCAACATTTTCATGACCAGGTGAGAGCCGTCCATTCGTGCCGTATGGCCGCTGAATTTCTTACCTCTCCCCCGTGCAAGTGAGATGAATCAGTCAGTCAGCGCATACAGTTCCTCTGAGTTGAAACTTCCTGGCAGATTAAAACTGTGTGCCCGACCGAGACTCGAACTCGGGACCTTTGCCGGGCGTGAGTCGTGCTTCGGTAGCTCAGTTGGCAGAGCACTTGCCCGCGAAAGGCAAAGGCCCCGAGTTCGAGTCTCGGTCGGGCACACAGTTTTAATCTGCCAGGAAGTTTCATATCAGCGCACACTCCGCTGCAGAGTGGAAATCTCATTCCAGTTCCTCTGAGCTTTAGCGCATCCCCAAACCCTCTTGAATTTTGTGTCCAAATATTTTTCTCAGTATTTGTCAGTCTATTTTCTCATCGTTTACGACACTGGCAGTTAATGGTGCCGTCTCCGTTGCGTGGACTGCTTCTGTGAGAACGACGATGAGGTAGTGCCAAAAGTTTGTCTTTGGTGAATAGCTATTTCTTGTTGTAGATATTTCAGATAATTGTGTACGCTTTAAGCAATTTTTTCTGTACGTATTTTGTTAGCTACTCTTTCGTTACTAGTGTTTCCAATGCACCTGCATACCTAAAGTGATTAACCTGTGTGACGTTGCCATACTTGTTTGCAGGTGATGCCAGAGTTTGGTTCATGGAGTCTATACAACGCATTTTTTCGTAAGAGATTTGGAGTCCGGTCCTGATGGTAATCTCATGAAGTTTCTTGATGACGTGGGAGTCCGAGTAATCATTGCTAGGTCGTCAGCAAAAGCTAGGTCGTTTGACATTTATTCCTCTACTTATTCCTAGTATTTCTTTCTCCCAAGTTTTGATGATTTCGTCGCTTCCTACGTTGAAGAGCAGGGAGGCAGTTCATCCCTCTGTCTCCCTACTGTTCAAATTTGAAAACCTTTGGAGATTTCGCCCATGGATTTTACTTTAGATAATGTGTCTGTCAAGGTCTTTTCCATTAACATGGTTGTTTCCTTATCCACACCGTATTCACAAATTATATTAAACAGGACAATGCTGTCGACCGAGTCACAGGCTGCGGTTTGCCTCCCTCGTGAACTAACCCTATTAGTGTGAATCATATCAAAATTCCTAAAGTAGTCCCTGACATTAGCCTTCACATACACAGAAGTTTAATTTATAATTCGTGTAGATGGACACTTTCCGATTGTCTGCAAATCTAAGTGGGCTCAAATTTCATCCATGGCCTATCCTAACAAGAAATATAACACTGTTTCAGCACGTTACATGTTGCAGTTTACTATACACTCAGACCTGCTAAAGGATTGTCCTTGTATTTGAATGCGATACTGCCCTCGTCTCTGCAGTGATTCACGAATTCTTTGAACACCCGAAATCATCTCGTAAATCTTGACAAGACTGCAGATTTCGATGCTCTAGTTCTTGAATTGTACAAAAGAGAGAGCTGTTCATTCCACGTTTGTGACTTGCCCAGACAGAAAAATCCAGAGGTCAGCTGGTTCTGGAGGCCAAGAACAGGCCCAGATCGACCTAACCCTATTGAGCAACCCAACACGTTACATGTCGTTTTCATCAGCAGAATAATGTGCCGATGTCCCATCACACATCTATCACATTCCACAGCCGTGGGCCGCAGGTGGAATTTGAACCATTTAGATAAAGCCCCAATCCAAAACAATACTTTTTCCAACACATTTGAACTTACTAGCACAATATTTCACACTAAAACTATTGGCACCTCGTAAACACAATTTTGTAGTTATTTCGCAAACAGCTCGTTGCTGAGCCGTTTTTACTCGAATGTTTTCTTTTATAATCGTGTACATCCATCCATGTTAGTTTTAGTTATTAATGGTCAACATGTTGTTATTGTGGTCTCCGGTCGCAGCTGCAGCTCTCCATGCTACTCCATCCTAGGCAAGCCTCTCCCTCTCCGAGTTAACTACTACAACCTACATGCAGTTGAGCTTGCTTACTGTATTCATCTCTTGGTCTCCTTCAGCAATCTTCACCTAGCAGATTAATCTCCAATACTAAACAGACGATTCTTTGACGTCTACGAATATATCCTTCCCTTCGACCCCTTCCATTAGTCAATTTCATCTTTCTCCAGTACCTCTTAATTAGTTACGTGATCCTACCCACCTTATCTTCAGAGTTGTTCTGTAGCACCACATTTCAAACGCTTTCTATTCTCTTCTTGTCTGAACTGCTTATTGTCCACATTTCACTCCCGTACATGGCTGCAATCCAGACAAATGCCTTAAGAAAATACTTCATATCACTTAAATCTATACTCGATGTTAACAAATTTCTCTTCTTCAGAAACGCTTTTCTTGCCATTGCCAGTCTACATTCCGTATCATCAGTTATTTTACTGCCTGAACAGCAAAACTCACCTACTATTTTTACTGATTATTTCCTAATCTAATTCTTCCAGAACCATCTGATTTAATTCGATTTCATTCCACTACCCTTATTTTGCTTTTATTAACGTTCATTCTATATCCTCCTTTCACGAAATTGTCCATTCCATTTAACTACTCTTCCAAGCCTTGTCTCTGGCGAATATACAATGTCATTGGCAAACTTCAAAGTTTTTGTTTCTTCTCCCTGAACTTTAATTCCCTCTCCAAATTTTTCTTTTGTTCCCTCCTTTATCTGTTGCTCAATATTCAGACTGAATGACATTTGGGATAAGCTAGAGCCCTGTCTCACTCCCTTTTCAACCACTGCTTCCCTTTTCTACCCTTCGACTTTTTTAACTGCTATCTGGTTTCTGTGCAAGCTGTAAATAACCTTTCGCTTTCTGTATTTTACCCCTGGACGAATGTATTCCAATAAACATTGTCAAAAACTTTCTCTAAATCTGCAAATGCTATAAGCGTAGATTTGTTTACGATACACCCTGTGTACTCCAATGTCTCTATCTTTCACTGCAACTTTTGCCCCTTACAGCACCCTCCATTCTCTGGATCGTGTTTCTTTTTCTAGTTAGTTTTTCAATATATTTGTTTCCTCGGTATTTCAACAGAGAAGTTCCTTGTTTGATATGCTATTGAACGACTTAATTTTCAGCAGCCTTCTTTTAAATCAAATTGCCAACTTTCAGTTCTCTCTTTTCGCTTCTTCCCATAGTCCATACTTCACTTACATCCTATACTGTGTTCCAGATCTAAATTCTACAACTTCCTTTCCACACTAACGCCTGTTTTTGATTCCAGAAGGCTCCTGTTAGCGACGAATGCAGTCTTTGAGTGAGTTTGTCTGCTTGTTGTATCCTCCTTACTTTTTTTCATAGTAGTAGAATTCCTTCGTCTACCACGAGGTCCCCAATTTTGACACAAAGTTTATCGCTACTGTCATTCCTGATACGTCTAATTACTTTCATTTTTTTCTAATTTACTGTCAGTCGATGTTCTGTTTTCATCACACTGTTCATTTCTTTCAATAACTCTTGTAATTATTTCTAGCTTTCACTAAGCAAATTTTAAACCCACTCTTGAATCTACCATTTTTTATTTACGTCATGGCTTCTTCAATGCGAAGGTTGAACATTATGGGAGAAATAATGCATCCCTCTCTTATACCCATTCCAATCCGATCACTTCACTGTTTGTCATCTACTGTTATTGTTCTTGGTTCTTGTTCACATTGTTCATTACCCATTTTTTCCAATACTTTTCATACAATTTTCTGAACATTTCAAATACGTTGCTCCATTTTATGTTTCCGAACTTATGAACATGATTTTTCTTAAGTGTTTGCTCTCTTGCCAGATACGATGTCATAACGGGTTGCGTTGTGCCTTTACCTTTCTCAAATCCGAACAGATCGTCGTCTAAGACGTTCTCAACTTTCTTTTCCATTCTTCTGTGTATTTTCTTGTCTCAGAGTGCTCAATTTGCTATGAACGATGACGTTAATAATCAAGTGAGCTAATAATTCATCTTGAGGTGAAAGCTCATCTTTCTTTTGACAGTCTTACACTTTTCACTTTGCTGGAAGAGAATGGGGACATTGACTCTTGTAGACTTGTTGTGGAAAGTAATAAACTATTTATACTCTTTATTTTGTATTTAATGTTTTAATGTTGTTTATTAATCCCTATTGATTTTGTAGGGTTGAAGCTTTCATCACCGGTTTCGTGTGGTGACCACCGGCGTATTATGCATCCGCAAAGTCTGTATTTCACAGTTATGGATGGTTAGCAAGAGCGACTCGCACTTAACTAGCATCTTTAATATTACCATTTTTATGTCAGATGCCGGTTGTTACATTTTATCAGTAATAATTAGTGGAATTCAGCCACTTTAACGGTGCGTGAGGCAACTCAGCGACTCGTTGTTACCCTTTTCAATATTTTAACCATATATAGCGAGTGTTGAAAACCTAATGATGAGAGCACTGTATTTCGAAAAGCGCCGTTGAACTGTGTCATTTGTAACATACCATTTGTTATTGTTAACCGGTAAAATTAACGTTAATGTGGAGCCATACTTTATAATCTACGATTCTGAGACACTGCACTTCGTGGTTACACAGTAAGTCAGTGGTAACTCGTGTACCATATGATGAAACCTTGAGTGCTTTAAAATCGATATCGAATAATAAACAACAGTACGTGCAGTTGTGTGAAGTAGGGATTTTAATGAAGAAAATAAATAGTTCATATTCTTCACAACTTCTTTTCATATTATTCTTTATTATAACCTGTCATGGGTGTACAAAACGGAAGAAGAAAGAACGCTAAAACAAATTTCAATATACGGATCGAATGCCAAAAGAGACATTGGAAGATGAAGGAAATGTTGACAGCATTGACATCTGTCACCTTGAAGGGAGAAGAAGAAGAAACCAAAGAAGAAGAAGATTAAGCTTATCCATTGTGGACATTTTAGGAAACGTGACTGTGTTTTAATTAAATATAAATACAAATATCAGCGACCAGTAAATTTTTAAATACTTATTTGTTTCCATAAAGTATTTTTCCAGCGTTTCCAGTTTCATGTTCAGGTGGGCTATGCAGAATTATCGCGATGCTAGGTACTGGCTTCGTGACGAGAAGGTAATCTCCATGAAAGTTATCTTGCAATTTGTGTCGAAAAACTAACTTCCGTAAGTTTTTCGGCAATAAGCCCGGTATTGTAGTTAATATCCACGTGGCAGCTTCCATTTTAATTGTCTGTTGGCAGCAGAATTAAACAACTTAAACTGTTGATACTGTCGGCCATAAATCTACAAAGACACACATGATGGATGCTGGCGGATTTATGTTGACACTCGAGCGTTTGTGATGAATGAAAGTGGAAGCTGCCAGATGAATAGTAACTACAGTACCGCCCATACTGCATCAGTCAGTAAGAAAAATCTTTCTCAACGGAACGTTCCCGATAGGTATCATTTAAGGCTATACATCGAAGGGTTTTTTACCTGTTTGTCACAGAGTCAGTATCCAGCATTACGCTAAGAAAATAAATATGTAACTTGTGCACTAGCCATTCGAAGATAAGCCTGAAAAGGATCGAAAACAAGTTTATAGAAATAAACAAGTATTTGAAAAGTTATACGTGTTTATATTGAACAAAATGGTTCGAATGGCTCTGAGCACTATGGGACTTAACTTCTGAGGTCATCAGTCACCTAGAACTTTTTTTAAAAATATTCTTTATTTCCATAACAATACTAATTATACATGTTAACGCCCCCCCTAACATGATTAGTGGGTCATAAAGTGATACATAAATTGGATTACAATGCAGCTTTACTATTACAGTTGTGTTAGTGAGCTACAGTTTAAACTACTACAGTGTGTTAGCTTTCTACAACAATGGGCAGTTTGATTTAACCTACTTGTTAATTAACTAATCTAGAATGACTACAACCTGCAGCGCCACAGGTGTGCCAGTAAAGTACAAACCTACTTAGAATAGCCAGGCTCCACGAGCTAAACCCGAGGAGCATGTCCCTGGCACTGGGCTGGTCAAAGTTAGTATTCGCTGCAGTTTCCTAAATTAATGTCATAAATCTAAGTCCTACAAGAAACTAACTTAGCCTACTTCATATCCGGTGCTTTTGTCATAATCGGTGGTATTGACCCCCCCCCCCCCCCCCAGTCCCGTACGTGGTGGTTTCCAACTATGATGGATTTTTTTTTGTCGTCCGTCTACTGGCTGCTTTGATGCGGCCCGCCACGAATTCCTTTCCTGTGCAAACCTCTTCATCTCAGAGTAGCACTTGCAACCTACGTCCTCAATTATTTGCTTGATGTATTCCAATCTCTGTCTTCCTCTACAGTTTTTGCCCTCTACAGCTCCCTCTAGTACCATGGAAGTCATTCCCTCATGTCTTAGCAGATGTCCTATCATCCTGTCCCTTCTCCTTATCAGTGTTTTCCACATATTCCTTTCCTCTCCGATTCTGCGTAGAATCTCCTCATTCCTTACCTTATCAGTCCACCTAATTTTCAACATTCGTCTATAGCACCACATCTCAAATGCTTCGATTCTCTTCTGTTCCGGTTTTCCCACAGTCCATGTTTCACTACCATACAATGCTGTACTCCACACATACATCCTCAGAAATTTCTTCCTCAAATTAAGGCGGGTATTTGATATTAGTAGACTTCTCTTGGCCAGAAATGCCTTTTTTGCCATAGCGTGTCTGCTTTTGATGTCCTCTTTGTTCCGTCCGTCATTGGTTATTTTACTGCCTAGGTGGCAGAATTCCTTAACTTCATTGACTTCGTGACCATCAATCCTGATGTTAAGTTTCTCGCTGTTCTCATTTCTACCACTTCTCATTACCTTCGTCTTTCTCCGATTTACTCTCAAACCATACTGTGTACTCAATAATCTGTTCATTCCGTTCAGCAGATCATTTAATTCTTCTTCACTTTCACTCAGGATAGCAATGTCATCAGCGTATCATATCATTGATACCCTTTCACCTTAAATTTTAATTCCACTCCTGAAACTTTCTTTTATTTCTATCAGTGCTTCCTCGATGTACAGATTGAAGAGTAGGGGCGAAAGGCTACAGCTTTGTCTTACACCCTTCTTAATACGAGCACTTCGTTCTTGATCGTCCACTCTTATTATTCCCTCTTGGTTGTTGTACATATTGTATATGACCCGTCTCTCCCTATAGCTTACCCCAACTTTTTTCAGAATCTCGAACAGCTTGCACCATTTTATATTGTCGAACGCTTTTTCCAGGTCGACAAATCCTATGAAAGTGTCTTGATTTTTCTTTAGCCTTGCTTCCATTATTAGCCGTAACGTCAGAATTGCCTCTCTCGTCCCTTTACTCAATTTTCTTTTCCATTCTTCTGTATATTATTCTTGTAAGCAGCTTCGATGCATGAGCTGTTAAGCTGATTGTGCGATAATTCTCGCACTTGTCAGCTCTTGCCGTCTTCGGGATTGTGTGGATGATGCTTTTGCGAAAGTCAGATGGTATATCGCCAGACTAATATATTCTACACACCAACGTGAATAGTCGTTTTGTTGCCACTTACCCCAATGATTTTAGAAATTCTGATGGAATGTTATCTATCCCTTCTGCCTTATTTGACCGTACGTCCTCCAAAGCTCTTTTAAATTCCGATTCTAATACTGGATCCCCTATCTCTTCTAAATCGACTCCTGTTTCTTCTTCTATCACATCAGACAAATCTTCACCCTCATAGAGGCTTTCAATGTATTCTTACCACCTATCTGCTCTCTCCTCTGCATTTAACAGTGGAATTCCCCTTTGCACTCTTAATGTTACCACCGCTGCTTTTAATGTCACCAAAGGTTGTTTTGACTTTCCTGTATGCTGAGTCTGTCCTTCCGACAATCATATCTTTTTCGATGTCTTCACATTTTTCCTGCAGCCATATCGTCTTAGTTTCCCTGCACTTCCTATTTATTTCATTCCTCAGCGACTTGTATTTCTGTATTCCTGATTTTCCCGGAACATGTTTGTACTTCCTCCTTTCATCAATCAACTGAAGTATTTCTTCTGTTACCCATGGTTTCTTCGCAGCTACCTTCTTTGTACCTATGTTTTCCTTCCCAACTTCTGTGATGGCCCTTTTTAGAGATGTCCATTCCTCTTGAACTGTACTGCGTACTGCGCTATTCCTTATTGCTGTATCTGTAGCGATAGAGAACTTCAAACGTATCTCGTCATTCCTTAGTACTTCCGTATCCCACTTCTTTGCGTATTGATTCTTCCTGACTAATGTCTTGAACTTCAGCCTACTCTTCATCACTACTATATTGTGATCTGAGTCCTTATCTGCTCCTGGGTACGCCTTACAATCCAGTATCTGATTTCGGAATCTCTGTCTGACCATGATGTAATCTAATTGAAATCTTCCCGTATCTCCCGGCCTTATCCAAGTATACCTCTTCCTCTTGTGATTCTTGAACAGAGTATTCGCTATTACTAGCTGAAACTTGTTACAGAACTCAATTAGTCTTTCTCCTCTTTCATTCCTTGTCCCAAGCCCATATTCTCCTGTAACCTTTTCTTCTACTCCTTCCCCTACAACTGCATTCCAACCGCCCACGACTATTAGATTATCGTCCCCCTTTACATACTGCATTACCGTTTCAGTATCCTCATACACTTTCTCTATCTGTTCATCTTCAGTTTGCGACGTCGGCATGTATACCTGAACTATCGTTGTCGGTGTTGATCTGCTGTCGATTCTGATTAGAACCACCCGGTCACTGAACTGTTCACAGTAACACACCCTCTGCCCTACCTTCCTATTCAGAACGAATCCTACACCTGTTATACCATTTTCTGCTGCGTTGATATTACCCGATACTCATCTGACCAGAAATCCTTGTCTTCCTTCCACTTCACTTCACTGACCCCTACTATATCTAGATTGAGTCTTTGCATTTCCGTTTTCAGATTTTCTAGTTTCCCTACCACGTTCAAGCTTCTGACATTCCACGCCCCGACTCGTAGAACGTTATCCTTTCGTTGATTATTCAATCTTTTTCTCATGGTAACCTCCCCCTTGGCAGTCCCCTCCCGGAGATCCGAATGGGGGACTATTCCGGAATCTTTTGCCAATGGAGAGATCATCATGACACTTCTTCAATTACCGGCCACATGTCTTGTGGATACACGTTACGTGTCTTTAATGCAGTGATTTCCATTGCCTTCTGCATCCTCATGTCGTTGATCATTGCTGATTCTTCCGCCTTTAGGGGCACTTTCCCACCCCTAGGACAAGAGAGTGCCCTGAACCTCTATCCGCTCCTCCGCCCTCTTTGACAAGGCCGTTGGCAGAATGAGGCTGACTTCTTATGCCGGAAGTCTTCGGCCGCCAATGCTGATTATTTATCAAAATTTAGGCAGTGGCGAGGATCGAACCCGGGACCGAAGACGATTTGATCATGAATCAAAGACGCTACCCACAGACCACTTAGAACTTCTTAAAGCTAACTAAACTAAGGACATCACACACATCCATGCCCGAGGCAGGATTCGAGCCTGCGACCGTAGCGGTCTTGCGGTTCCAGACTGTAGCGCCTAGAACCGCTCGGCCACCTCGGTCGGTTTATATTGAAGAAGAAGTACAAGAAAAAGAAGTCAACACGGACATAAAAAGTGAGCTTTCACCTAAAGATGAATTACTAGCTGACTTGATTAATGCTGTCACGTCGGTAGCAAATTGCACACGCAGACGTAGCGATGGTGAATTCGCTTGCAGCTGTCACTCGTTGATGCGCGCGGCGATCGTCGGTCAGCTGGCTGTCAACATGCGCAGGCGACTGCGAGGGCTGGAACGGGAGGCGGCGCGACTCATCTCTTTGTCCGGCGCTGCGACAAAGGCGGCGGCGGCGGCGTCGGCTGCCGGCGTTACGTCGCTGTCGCATCGGCGTCCCCGCACCCACGTGGCTCCTCCTCCGGAGCCGGCGAGCGAGCGCCGCGTGGTTTTTTGGCTTTGTTTGCGCTGTCCTTGTCTGAGCGCGCTGCTAAGGCTGCGGCCGAGGCAGTGCTGCGGCGCGAGGCGCGGGAGGGGAGACAGAGAGGAGCGGACCGAGAGAGGAGGACGGAGGAGGTAGGTAGAGGAAGGCGGCGGCGAGCCAGGTATGCCGAGAGCCGGCCCGCCATTGCAGGTTCTGTGCTGAGGGCGCGCGCACGCAGCGGACCGCTCCTCCCGCGCGACTGCGTTTCTCCGCCAAAACCGGTGCGCCCGCACACCCGAACCGACCCCGCCGGCACGACGAGGCGAGGCCGCTCCACTTCCCCCGCGGGCGGCGGTGGCGGCGACGACGACGACGACGAAGACGACGACTGCGGCGGCAGCGACCTTCCCAGGGAGCCACCTCCCCACCCCGGGGAACCCCCTCTCGCCCCGCCGGTGTCGGGCGCGCGCGCTCGTGTGCGCTAGCCAGCGAGTCGGCCGCGTTTCCGAATCGGGGAACAGGTTCATCATAATCACTGAGTCACTCGCGTCCGGGGAGTATTTTTACGCGGCGGGCCGGTTTCCTTGACGCCCGGGCAGAGACACACGCCGCGTTCGGGCGAACCGGTCCCCGGCCGGTACCGCGCGCGCGCCCTCCGCTGCCGGTGGCCACGTGCAGCCGCGGCGGCTAGAGCCGCGATGACGAGGCGCGCCGCAGACGAGGTGCGCGTCGACGACGGCGGCGCGTCGCCGCTGTCGCAGCCGCCGACGCCCTCCGCCGACGACGCCGCCGCCGCAGACGCCGCCGCCGCCGCCGCCGCAGCAGCAGCGGCGGCCGCGGACGCGGTGCGCGCCACGCCGCCGGCGTCGCCGCCCAGCCCGCCGCTGATGCTGGCCACCATGACGCCGGTGAGCGTCATCGAGCTGCAGAAGGACCTCTGCGATGCGGCGGCCGCCGCCGACCATGCCGCCAAAGCCGCCTACGAGGAGGCGGCGGCAGCGGCGGCGGCGTCGGTCGTGGTCGGCCCCGGGGGCGGCGCCGCCGGCGCGGGAGGCCTCGGGGGCGGCGTCGGACTCGGCGGCGGCGGCGTGGGCGGCGTGCCCGTCAGCGGCATCGTCAACGTGGGCGGCATGACGGTGGTGCAGGCGCCGCCGCAGCTGTTCGGCGCGCCTGCGGGCCCCGCCACCACGGTGCTGGTGCTGTCCGAGCTGGTGGACGACATGGCGCCCGTCATCGGACTCAGGTAAGGCGCGCGCGAACAAAGGCGCGGCGGCAGAGCGCGCCGCGGGGGCGCAGCCGCTACACCTGCGCGCCCCGCTCCCCCACCTCACTGCCCTCGCGTACAGCCCGCAGCAGCAAGCCGACATTTGCCGATTGCTGTACCTTTAAAATCACGGAAATCAATATATTACACGCGTACTGCTTTCCTCGAACTTGAACGTTTGTTTATAGTAACCGGAATCCACTTTCGTTACCAAATTTCTACTGCTTACACCAATGAACCAATCTGTTTTCATTTGAAAGACAACCTCAGCAACGGCGTACCCCGTTGGTACTCGGCGGTGGGGGTGGGATGGTGGTGGGGGGAGGGTCACTGTAGCCTCCACCCCTACCCCCCCCCCCCCCATCCATTCACCCAGAAAAAAACTAAACTCTTCTGAAACAGAATGCAAAAACTGCCCTGTGAAACAGCCGTTTTAATTTCACGAAAGCGAGAACGTGCAATGGATACTGACTAGTAGTAAGTTACGCACGTCATATTTTAATCCCTGTGACGTTAAGTGAACAGTAACAGACAGTACACGAGGTTCGCGGAGTTTTCAGATTCTACGATACATCTATGGTAGAATCTGAAAACTCCGCGAACCTCGTGTACTGTCTGTTACTGTACACTTAACATCACAGGGATTAAAATATGACGTGCGTAAATTCTGTTTTTGTTTGAGAGACTACCTTCTGCAGCAGCTATGTAACTTGAATGTTTGTTTATAATAAGCGGAACGCGATTTCGTTACTAAAACTGAGCTCTTTACCACCGAAGACGCAATCTCCTTTTATTTGAAACCCATCTTCAGCAAGAGCGTACACAGTCAGTGGCGGGGGTGTCATAATGCTGGTGGGCGGCATCGTGGCTCCCCCTCCTGAAAAAAAGAAGTCTTCGCAAACAGTATTCGGACCCAGCCCTTGAAACACAAATGTTACTTCAACAAATGCAAGAACATATAATGGGGACTGACTAGTTATTAGTGTACTCAGAGCCTCTTATCGTAAAATCTTAAAACTATTTCATCATTTATTGCGCAATCGATATGAGTTCCTTCACCCCCCTCCCCTCCTCCTGACGTCAGCCACCCAAGACAGATACTGGGTACACCCTTGATATTCGTTGAACAATGCAAAACATTGCGTGATTCGTTTCCTTGAAGATGCTTATAGATGCTTATAGATTCTTATTTGCCTTGTTATTGACTGACAGTTTCAGTTATTTTTCATTACGAAGTTCGTTACAGTCAATGCTCATACGCACCAGTTGTTCAATGACTATATCACTTTTGACAGACTAGTCATTATCAGTATCCTGTTGACATTTCTTGGCCATTGACTGCGTCAAATCTCTGGACGAGGCCTTTAAAACCAAAAATCACGATGCGAACTTACAGAATTCTTAGCCACAATACAAAATTTGTGTAACCATAAGAAGCTTTATGTCCCATTAGTCTAATGTCTTTTTAATCCGAAATACGAGGAGCATTAATCTCCACTGACATAAGATAAATGTAGTGAAAGAATGTATTCAGCAAAACGAATATTGGCGATCGATGTTATTGCTACCGGAAAGGTGCACTTTTCAGAATTACATTTGATTTGATTCGCAATCATTACAGAAGTCTTTGAACCATATTTTCACCACTGACCGCGTATCTTCATGGACAAACCCGCAATTCTGATTTCGGTTTTTAATCATTCCTTTAGATAGTGACAGTTGCTGTGTATCAACGTCTTAATCACTTGATAAAGGTTTGAAACAGAAATTGCAACTGTGAGATTTTCAAAGAGCATATGGCGCCAGTAGTGGAAACTTCGGCGTTTAAAAGAGTATTTTTTGATTGAGGTGGTCAGATCACCAGAATTTATCTGCTCAATTTTAATTTACTTCAAGAATTCCTATGGCATGTGATCTCATCTGGCAACACTCAGGTATGGAACGCATCAGGAACGGCTCACATAATGATATATTACAACAGTAAAACTGAACTCTGTTTATTATAAACGAACCTACAAGTTGATTTCTTTCGGTTCAGGATTTTGTCAGCAACCTGCTACACTATTCCTTAAGGCGTATTATAAAATAACATACACATCACACGTTTCATTTTCCATTAATGAAGTCTCAGACTGAGATAAGTGATGGTGGAATGTGTATAATATTTTGGAAACTACCCTGATACTACTGTAGGGTACTGACACATGCTCACAAAATCGTAAACAAAATAGTTAATTAATCTTCTTCAGCATTTGTTTGGAGAATGTGAGGAGTCTGAGTGTATGTTCTAGCAAATGAAATTGTTCTAATGTGGCAGTCACCATTTCTTCCTCTCGATCGATATTACTCCTGTACGACCTACGCCCTCATGGTCCTGTAGCTGTCCTCTAAATTACGTTTGTATGATGGCAGCACCTGTTGCCATACGCTCTTTAATGTCGTGCCAGATCGGTTTGCAATAGAATGAAGTGACTAATTCATGTATAAAAACAAGATATGTGCTTGTGCATGCCTTATTTACTCTTTAAACGTGTGTACGATCCCACTGTGTGACACGGGAGTATACAAGGCATTTTTGTTGTTCTTTAGTAAATAGTTATGTGTTCTTTCCGTTTCTTGAGCGACGGAAAGAGTTATCATGCAAACATGAGTTCATTTAAAGGCACTGAGATGGCAATCTGAAAACTGATGATAAGTTAAAGATTTTAATTGAGAGAGGGTAACAAGCAATTTTCATTCGCAAAGGAATATATGCACTAGCTTTAGCCAAATTATTCGTCAATATGGAAATAAAGTACTCCAAAACGTGTCATAATATATGTGTGACTGGTTGCAAATATTTTTATCTTCCATCTCATATAGATTTCAGAGAAGCTTAAATAAAATTCACATTTTGCCAAAAGTCACTATCCTCTTTCTAACTTCTTTGTTTAAGTCATTATCAGTTTTAATTGTTACATGACTGGATGCCTATTTATTCAAACATATCTAAAGACCTCAGAGATGACATGGATTGTACTCATTGAATCCCACAGACTAACGTGTATGCTTAGTTCTTACTAAGTGTAAATGTCATTATTAACTTACTGGATACTGTTACGGCGTGTGAAGAAATAGTTTGTTTCACCATAAGAGTGTTTATTACAAAATAGCTGTCTGTTATACACAAGGAAGTTAGTGTCAGATCACGGAGAAAGTGAATAAATGACGATCATTTACTTGCGCTAGCACTTTTGGATTTCGTCTCATCGTCTGTCTTAAAACTATTCCGATTTGAGAGAAATCAACAGTAAAACGAAAAAAATCAATAATCAAATACTTGTTTACGTAAACTGAGCAACCAATAAACACAAAATGAAACGTTCTCTTTTATCGCCTTTCGTCCGCGAATATCGTCTTAGTTGTGAGGTCTTTTGCAATTGCAGTAAGTCTTTCTTTCTACCAAATGCATTTTTGTTTCTTTACGAAGTGTAATACCAGTAACTATAGACATAATTGTTTCGTGACAAGAGCCACAAGCGAGAACAAAAACAGTTCGTAGCATAAGCTTTGCCTTCGCGGTAGGCCTGTTCCCCTCATCTCCTAGCCTGGGTCACGTATGACGTCAGAGACACAGGTGTCAGACTTTCGACACACGATGGATTCAAGTATGTGGTTGGGTGGGAATTACGTGTAGCGAAGCGAAAATTATCACTTACATGTTTGTATGGACTTGTGGCGTTTGATGTAAGGGTGTATGTACTGCGTTGACCACGATTAGAAAACACCATCTCTAGAGGTTACACAGAGCAAGGAAGAAGACGTCTCACTTCTGGAGTACATGGTGAGGAGTAGTAGATGAGAACATGTAAAGTAGGGGGTGGTGTGTCTGGAGAACCAACAGAGGAAGTGCACTGTTTATCGATTGGATATTTCTCCTAGCTTAACCAGAGTTTATTTTTAAAGAATCGAACAATGAATTTTTCAATGACAAAACTAAACACAAGATCTGTTTTGGCCCCTTCTATGTAATGTAGAGGAGTGGATGGATCGTCCTTTAATGGTAGTATTAATTTTTCTATATCCTTCATGTGAATATCCTACATAAACAGACACTTCATGCGGCTGAAACATTTCTCTCTCTCTCTCTCTCTGTCTGTACTCCAACGTGAATCGCCAATCAATTCCAGGCATCTTCAGAGGGTTTGTATTAATTAGCAACTGTTTAGGATACGGTAGTGCTGCAGACAGCTCTCAACATGCTTACAGAGAGTATCTAATGGAATGGAGCAAACGTCTCGATAGAAAACCCAACGAAAAGAAATAGGCATTAATTAACAGACGCTCATTAAAGACAACTGGTATGACCAGGCTAATCATGTGCGAGAATTTTTTTAAAAAATCACAAATTTTCAATCACCAGATGAACAGTGATGTATTTTAACCTAACTGTAAGTAAATTCCTAAGTGGTACAGTGGCCGCAGAAAGTGTACGGTATTACAGCTAAAAAAGTCATCGTAAGATACGATTTCATGGAACCACCTGCGATGTTCCTAGTATACCTACCACCTTATACAGTTCTTTTTCGGCGCCTTATCTCATCCAGCCTGGCGAGCTTAGCCTCGCCATTGTATTTCAGACAGTAAATTTGGTATGTTCACTACCATGGGAAATCTGGGCCCAGCGTAGACATTGGTTATACTCTGCAAAGGAATGCTCATATAGAGAATTCAGTGAGGTAAGGATATCGATACGAGAATACTTTTCTTCTTTGTGTAACACTCTTCTTGTTGGCTGAGCGCGGCGTACCATAAAGTATACCATGTGTATTTGTATTTTTCATAAGTACGGAATGAGGATATTTCGTCCGGTGAGCTTGCATGGTCCAGCTTCAGTCCGGGGGATGCCTTCCCACCTATTGCCAGCCTATACATCAAGCAGCAATATCATACTATGCAACAGGAACACTTTTAGCCATTCACTTCATAGTCGAGAAGCTGTGCCGAACGTATCGTAGCTAGATAGTATTCATACGCCACAACGGCCAAAACATTATCAAAATAAGTAAATAAACAAACAAATAGTAACTTGTGATCGGATATGCCACACCACCACCACAACGGTTATGTGTGTGCGTGTATAAAGAACATTCAATAATTAAAGAGAGATTGATGTAGAAATGAACCGGTTTGTAGGGCGAGTTTTGTACTTTTAAGACTTTGTGTTGGCATCGCTGGGATAAGGTGAGAACTGCTGGCGGATAAAAATTGTTTTGTTTATAGCCTCAATATTGCAACTAACAACGGCTCGTCCTCTTCAAGTTTCCACATTAGTTGAATAACGTTCAGTGATCCGTTTCTTGCTTTCTGAAGGTAAAAAACTGGCTAAAATCTTTCGTCGAATGATTGTACAGCATGGTGGAAGTTGTACGAACCGCGGGAATTTTTGTAAACTGGGCAGAACACTTAAAAAACGGTTGAATCTTAGTGAGTGACGAGCAACCTCCTGACCGTCCAGTTGAGGTGCCAACTCCTTTGCCTCAAACCTGCCTCGATGATATTATTCGTGAAGACCGACGTATTAAAATCAAACACATAGTAAAAACAGATGTAGTAAGTGTTCTCACGGTTCGGAATAGCAGCAGTAACAAGCTCAAGTACAGCAAAACAAGTGTCATGTGGGTTAGCACAACAACAACAGAAAACAAAACTCAAAGTGTGTACAAACTTGAAAGAACGCTATGAAAGAGAAGGTGGCCCTTTTCTAAGCACGTTTTTGTCGTGTGATGAGACGTGGGTTCACCATTTTGAAGCAAAGTCCAAAAGACAAAGCATGAAGCATCAGCGGAAAGTCATGCCGATCTTCTTTTGGGCTGCCCAAGGTGTCGTGTTTTGTGATTATTTGAAAGATCAGCGTACAATAAACGGAGCCTACTACTCGTACATGCTGATGAAGCAAATAAAGTAAGCAATGTCTCCGCAGAATTGGTGAGGGAACACTGGCAAGAAGAAGGAACAGTATGACAGGACAATCACTTAAGATTTCACGGAATAACGTCCATGATGCTGGAGGGAGCTGTAGAGGGAAAAAACTCTAGAGAAAGACAGAGATTGGAATACATCCAGCAAATAACTGAGGACGTAGATTGCAAGTTCTACTCCGAGATGAAGAGTTTGCCACACGAGAGAAATTCGTGGCGGGCCTCAACAAATCACCAGAGCAGTCAGAAGATTGATGACTCAAAAAAAAGGAGAGAGAGAGAGGGAGAGGGAGAAAACTTTGCGGATCTAAAAGAAAAGGTGATATTCCTGCACGATAATGTTCGCTCTCGTACGGCCCAGCTGATCCAGGTAACCATTGAAAAAATGGATTGGTGGATACTTCTTCATCTTCCCTACAGTCCAGATTTTGTTCACTCGGAATTTCGTTTGGTTAGTCCACTCTAGGAGGCATTACGTGGAATAATAAAGTCGAGCAACAACGAGAAGGTCGAAGAGTTTGTCGGAAACCGGCTCAAACTATATGAGAAAGACATCCATGCGTCAGTTATAAGGAAAACTAGTTCGTCGTTGAAACAAGTGTATTAATACTGGTGAGGATTATGTTGAGAAGTAGTAAACGTTTCATTTTGTAAAACTATTCAGTTTTTTATACATAAATTTGTCTCTTTAATTTCTGAATGTCCCTCATATATTCTGTACTCTGGAGCTATCAACAGTGGAAGTGCCTACGATGGAGGTCAGCAGAGGGTCCAGTCAAATGTTGCATCGTCTAGACTACATCTATACTTGGAATACTTGTAGTGTGTGACGGAGGGTACTTTACGAATCACTGTGGTGCACGTAGAGAACGATTGTTGATAACCCTTCCGGTGAATTCGAATCTCTCTAATTTTACCTTTAAGTTCTTTTCACGACTTATAAACAAGCCTGATCTATATACAGATTTCTTTGAATGGACGCTCTCGGAATTTTAACATTAACCCATACCGTGGTGCCGGCCGAAGTGGCCGTGCGGTTAAAGGCACTGCAGTCTGGAACCGCAAGACAGCTACGGTCGCAGGTTCGAATCCTGCCTCGGGCATGGATGTTTGTGATGTCCTTAGGTTAGTTAGGTTTAACTAGTTCTAAGTTCTAGCGGACTAATGACCTCAGCAGTTGAGTCCCATAGTGCTCAGAGCCATTTGAACCATTTTTTTATACCGTGGTGCACAACGCTTCCATTGTAATGTCCAGCGCTGGAGTTGGCTTTGCATCACTGTGACCCTTTCACGCTAGGCTAAACGAACCTGCGACGACACAGGCACTAGATCTTCTGGATTTACATTATCAGCCCGGTCTGGTATGGATCCCAGGCCAGCGAGTAATACTCAAGTATCGATAGAACGAGGGTTTTGTAAGCAACCACCTCCGTCAATGGTCGGCATTTCCTAAGGATTCTCCCAACGTATTACACTTTCGTCTTTGCCTTTTCCTACAATCACTTTTATGTGATCGTTCCACTTTAAATCGCTGTGTTTGCATGCTCCCCAATATTTAATTAATGTGACTGCTTCGGTAAACATTTTTCCAGAGGGTAATGGACCTTTCTCCCTGCTTATACGTAATACGTTAGGTTGTTTGTGTTGAGGATCCTGCAGCAAGCAGGTCTCCCTGAATTTTACAGGGTCGCGAATTCCGAACATACAACAACATCATCTTGCGAACAGCATCATCGAGCTATTGATGTTCCCTCCTATGCCATTTGTGCTATCTGGACAAAAGTATCAGGACACGTCTACCTACAGCGGAACTGATCATGAGAGACGGACCCACGACTACATAAGGAGAAGTGTATTGTGTTGTCAGGAGAGAAGCAGTAACAGCAGAGTGTGTCAATCAGAGGAGGTCAGTGACTTCAAAGGTCAGCTAATCACTGGAGTCACCTGAGTAAGAAATCCATCACAGACCTTACTAGGCTTCTAAAACTGCCCAAGTTGACTGTTGGTCATGTGATTGAGAAGTGGAAACGCGAAGGAATCACCACAGCTAAACAAGACAAGGCAGATCTTAGGTATCGTGTATTGAAGGACAGGGACCGCCGAGGACTGCAGTGGGTGGTTGTAAGAAATAGCATGAAAGTCCAGACAGCACAGTCAATATGTGTAGGGCCTTAAAAAGAATGGTGTACAATAGTGGAGCAGCCGGTCAAAAGTCACGCATTTCTACAGTGAGTGTTAGGCAATGCTTGAGGTGGTGTAAAGAGCGACCCCAGTGGACACTGGATGACTGGAAACGAGTGATTTGGACTGATGAATTATGCTATAACCTTTGGTAATCCGAAGGAAGGGTCTGGGTTTGGCGAATGTCTGGACCACGATGTCTGCCACCATGACAGCTTCAGTAGTGAACTACGGAGATGGTGTTACAATATGGGGGCGTCTACCACTGTTAGGGTCTGGCTCCCTAATTGGACTTAAGAAAACACTGAATGGAAAAAATTTAATTACATTTCACAGCAGAATAGAGGAGCAGTTGGGCGTCGATGGTTTAAATATCAGGATGGCAGTGCACCTTGTCATAAAGCAGCATATGTGAGAAGATGGTTTGTCGACAGTAACATTCCTTAAATGCATTGGACTGCACAGATCACCGACCTGAGCCAAATGGAACCCCTTTTCAATGAGTTAGAACATCGACTTCGTGTCAGAACCAAAGGTCCAGCATCACTACCCCCTCTGGTTTTGGCTCTACAGGTAGAATGGGCTACTACTACCCTACAGATATTCGCACAACTCATTCTAAGTGTCCCAGTAGAGTTCAAGAGTCATAAAGAGGAAATATCGACATACTCCGTATTAATGTGCGTTAACAGATGTCCAGATACTTGCCATGATAGCCTCCCACAGTGAGATGGCGTAAGACGGAGTACTGACATGTACATACACTGATGTAGTATCGCGTACACAAGATATAAAAGGGATGCGTATTGGCGGAGCTGTCATTTGTACTCAGGTGATTCATGTGAACAAAATCCCAAAGTGATTATGGCCCCACGACAGGTATTAACAGACACTGAACACAAAATGATAGGTGGAGCTTGACGTGTGGTAAATTCCAATTCGGAAATCGTTAGGGATTTCTATATTCCGAGATCCACAGTGTCAAGAGTGTGCCGAGAATACCAAATTTCAGGCATTAACGTCTCACAACAGACAACGCAGTGGCTGACGGCCTTCACTTAACGACCGAGAGTAGCAGCGCTTCCGTAGTTGTCGGTGGTGACAGACATGCAATACTGCGTGAAACAACTGCAGGGATCAATGTGTGACGAGCGATGAACGTATCCATTACGACAGCGTGGCGAAATGTGGCGTTAAATGGCTATTGCAGTAGACGACCGACACAAGGCCTTTCCTAATAGTACGACATCTCCTGCAGCGTCTGTCCTGGGCTCGTGACCATTTCGGTTGGACGCTAGACGACTGGAAAACCGTGGCCTAGTCAGGTGAGTCCCGGTTTCAGTTGATAAGAGCTGATGATAGGGTTAGTGTGTGGCGCAGACCCCGCGAAACCACGGACCCAAGTTGTCGACAATGCAGTGTACAAGCTGGTGGTGGCTCTATAATGGTGCTGGCTGTGTTTACATAGAATGGACTGGATCCTCTGGTCCAACTCAAGCGATCATTGACTGGAAATGGCTATGTTCGGTTTGCTGTTCCCAAAAACGGTGGAATTTTTGTGGATGCAGTGCGCCATATCACCTGGTCACAGTTGTTCGCCATTGGTTTGAAGTAATTCTGGGCAGTTCAGGGTATAATTTGCCCACTCGCATCATCCGACATGAATCCCATCGAACACTGATAGGACATAATCAAGAGGTCAGTCCGTGCACAAAATCTGCACCGACAAGACCTGCGCAGTTATGGACGGCTATAGAAACAGCAAGGCTCAGTATTTCTGCAGGGGACTTCCAACGACTTATTGAGTGCATGCCAGGTCCGGTTGCTGCACTACGTCGTGCGAAAGGAGGTTCGACACAATGTTAGGGGGTATCCTATGGCTTTTTTCACCTCATATATACTGAGGCGCCAAGAATCTGGTATAGGCATGCGTATTCAATACAGAGATATGTAAACAGCCAGAATACGGCGCTGCGGTAGCCAACGCCTATACAACACAACAAGTGACTGGCGCAGTTGTTAGATCGGTTACTAATGGTACAGTGGCAGGTTATCGAGATTTAAGTGAGTTTGAACGTGATGCTGTAGTCGGCGCACTAGCGATGGGACACAGCACCTCCGAGGTAACGATGAAGTGGGGATTTTCCCGTACGACCATTTCACGAGTGTAACGTGAACATCAGGAATCCGGTAAAACATCTAATCTCCGACATCGCTGCGGCCAGGAAAAGATCCTGCAAGAATGGGACCAACAACGACTGAAGAAAATCGTTTACCGTGATAGAAGTGCAACCCTTCCGCAAATTGCTGCAGATTTCGATGGTGGGCCTTAAACAAGTGTTAGCGTGCAAAGCATTGAACGAAACATCATCAATATGGATTGGATTGTTTGGGGGAAGAGACCAAACAGCGAGCTCATCGGTCTCATCGGATTAGGGAAGGACGGGGAAGGAAGTCGGCCGTGCCCTTTCAAAGGGACCATCCCGACATTTGCCTGGAGCGATTTAGGAAAATCACGCAAAACCTAAATCAGGATGACCGGACGCGGGATTGAACCGTCGTCCTCCCGACTGCGAGTCCAGTGTGCTAACCACTGCGCCACCTCGCTCGGTCATCATCAATATTGGCTTTCGGAGACGAAGGCCTACTCCTAATACTCTTGATGACTGCACGACACAAAGCTTTACGCCTCATCTGGGCCCGTTAATGCCGACATTGGACAGTTGATGACTGGAAACATGTTGCCCGGTGGGACAAGTCTCGTTTCAAACTATACCGAACGGATGGAAGTGTAAGAGCATGGAGACAACCTCATGAATCCATCGAACCTCGTACGCAGGGTATTGTTCAAGCCGGTGGAGGCTTTGTAATTGTGTGGGGCGCGTACAATTGGAGTGATATGGGATCCCTGATACGTCAAGATACGACTCTGACAGGGGACACGTACGTAAGCATACTGTCTGATCTCTTGCATCCATTCATGTCCATTGTGCATTACGACGGACTTGAGCAATTCCAGTAGGACAATGCCACACCCCAATCACCCAGAATTGCTCCAGAGAGGGTCCACTAACACTCTTCTGAGTTTAAACTCTTCCGCTGGCCACCAAACTGCCCAGGCATGAGCATTATTGAGCATGTCTGGGATGCCCTGCAACGAGCTGTTCAGAAGAGATCCTCATAGCCCTGCAGGAATTATGGTGGCAATTCCCTCCAGCACTACTTCAGTCATTAGTCGAGTCCATCCCACGTCGTGTTGCGGCACTTCTGCTTGATCGCGGGGGCGCTATACAATATTAGGCAGGTGTACCAGTTTCTTTAGCTCTTCAGTGTATCCCAGGTAAAGAAAGGAAGGATCATCAGTGTAACTTCCAGTCAAAATCGAGATCATTAGAGACGCATGACAAATTCGAATTGTTCGAAGGATGAGGCAGAAAATCGGCCTTACCTGGAGCGATTTGCGGAACTCATGTGGAATCTAAATCGGGCCAGTTTGATGCAGAGTTGAGCCATTGTTCTCCCGAATGTGGGAACTACTGTGCCATGTCGCTATGTTTTGTCTGCTGAGTAGAAAGACAGCATCTATTTGTACGATCACGGTTGGGCGTCATATTGAAACCGAATTCGTAGTGCTGGTGCTGCGTACGCTCCGTGTTGGTGTTTGTGTTCGTCGGGCGACCAGTGGTGCGTGGCCCCTTGCGGCATCGCGGCTCGCCAGCTCAGCAGGTGGCTGACGCTCGTGGCTGCCGTGGCGTCTGTCCTCGGGCGCTGCGTGCCTCCTGCCGGCCGTGTTACGCAACGTGCGCTCCGTTTTCCTCACCGCGAGGCCGACCACGCAGCGCCGTAATTGTAAATCTCACTTTCGTATTACAACGACCCTCGCGTGTGCCACTGGCCGAACTCGTCATAATGACCCCTGTACACGACGAGCGGAAAACTGGGACGTCGGCCTGTTCTCCTAACACTGCTTATATCCAGGAGGGTCCAAATTATCGCGAGTCTCCCATCGTCGAACTAATAGTCTTGCATTCCACATGTTGAGTCTCGTGCGTGCGCTTGCATGGAGAGAAGTCTTCCGCAGTAAGAGTGATTTCAGGTGTGCCGCAAAGGGAGTGTCGTAGGACCGTTGCTATTCACAATATACATAAATGACCTTGTGGATAACATCGGAAGTTCACTGAGGCTTTTTGCGGATGATGCTGTGCTATATCGAGAGGTTGTAACAATGGAAAATTGTACTGAAATGCAGGAGGATCTGCAGCGAATTGACGCATGGTGCAGGGAATGGCAATTGAATCTCAATGTAGACAAGTATAATGTGCTGCGAATACATAGAAAGATCCCTTATCATTTAGCTACAATATAGCAGGTCAGCAACTGGAAGCAGCTAATTCCAAAAATTATCTGGGAGTAGGCATTAGGAGTGATTTAAAATGGCATGACCACACAAAATTAATCGTCGGTAAAGCAGATAACAGACTGAGATTCATTGGAAGAATCCTAAGGAAATGCAATCCGAAAACAAAGGAAATAGGTTACAGTACGCTTGTTCGCCCACTGCTTGAATACTGCTCACCAGTGTGGGATCCGTACCAGATAGGGTTGATAAAAGAGATAGAGAAGATCCAACGGAGAGCAGCGCGCTTCGTTACAGGATCATTTAGTAATTGCGAAAGCGTTACGGAGATGATAGATAAACTCCAGTGGAACACTCTGCAAAAGAGACGCTCAGTAGCTCGGTACGGGCTTTTGTTGAAGTTTCGAGAACATACCTTCACCGAGGAATCAAGCAGTATAATGCTCCCTCCTACGTATGTCTCGCGAAGAGACCATGAGGATAAAATCAGAGAGATTAGAGCCCACACAGAGGCATACCGACAATCCTTCTTTCCACGAACAATGCGAGACTGGAATAGAAGGGAGAACCGATAGAGGGACTCAAGGTACCCTCCGCCACACACCGACAGGTGGCTTGCGGAGTATGGATGTAGATGTAGATGTAGATGAATGTGTGTAACAGAGTACATCTGGACTGTTTGCAACGTGCGGAAGACGCACTAGTGTAGTGCAATGATTACTAACACCAACAACTTAAACTGTAACGATCACGTAGCTAATGTTGTGGGGAAAGCAAAGCAAAGACTGATTTTTGGCGAACAGTTAGTAATTTCAAAACGGCTACTGAAGAGACTGCATGCATTACGCTTGTCCGCCCTCTTCTGCAGTACTGCTATGCGGTGTGGGATCCGCATCAGTCAGGACTGCCAGAGGACATCGAAACAGTGCAAAAAATGTAAGTTCGTTTTGGATTATCACGAAATGGGGGAGAGAACGCCGCGGGTATGATAAGCGGATTTGGGTGGCAACCATTGAAACAAAGGTGTTTTTCGTCCCGGCAGGGTCTTCTCACGAAATTTCAATCACTAGCGTTCTCCTCAGAGTGTGGAAATATTTTATTGGCGCCCACATACATAGGGAGAAATTATCAAATGGTTCAAATGGCTATGAGCACTATGGGACTTATCATCTGAGGCTATCAGTGCCCTGGAACTTAGAACTACTTAAACCTAACTAACCTAAGGACATCACACACATCCATGCCCAAGGCAGGACTCGAACCTGCGACCGTAGCGGTCGCGCCGTTTCAGAATGAAGCGCCTAGAAGCGCTCCGCCACAGCAGCCGGCGAGATATTATCATCAAAATAAAATAAGAAGAATCAGAGCTTGCACGGAAAGATTTAAGTGTTCGTTTTCCCTCGTGCTGTTCGACAGAGAAATGGTTCGCTGAAGCCTCTGTCAGGAACTTAATTGTGAATTGCAGAGTAATCATGTAGATGTCGATGAAAGGAAATGAATTCAGTAGCTTTCTGCTAAACTAACCCCAGGCTGTTCTTTTAAAACAAGCGTGTTGAGGCTGATGCTCGAAGTCCTCATGCCGAATTCTTAGGAAGAAACGACATGTTTCCTTTCGTGAAATTGTATAATATTTGTACTGCTTCCACACTCACGTAAAGATAACGAGATGTTATGGACGCATACTGTGCCGGCCGCTGTGGCCGAACAGTTCCAGGCGCTTCAGTCCGGAACCGTGCTACTGCTACGGTCGCAGATTCGAATCCTGCCTCGGGCATGGATGTGTGTGGTGTCCTTAGGTTAGCTAAGTTTAAGTAGTTCTATGTCTAGTGGACTGATGACCTCAGATGTTAAGTCCCATAGTGCTTAGAGCCAGCAATACTGTACTTTCTCCCTAATTTTAGTTTCGCATTGAAAAGGAAAAGCAGTGGGCTGTACCGTCCACCATCTACTGTGCAGCGCTTGTAGAGTTTAAATGAACAAGGTGGCCCAACCGACCGTTAACGTTTGAAAAATAAATACTTTACGGAATAATGTAGCTAGAGAGGTAAAAATTGGCACGCATGCGTGAAATGACATGGGGTTTTATTGAAACTGAAAAAAGTGCACAAAATAACCAACAGATGCCGCTTCGTCCTACACAGAAGCAATAATTAGCAAAAAATAGATTCTTAGCAAACATATGTTCTTTATAACAAACACCCAACATGTCGGCTGCCGTTCATCAACAATGCCTATGGCCGGCGGGTAATACAGCATGTCGTTAGGTATGATCAGAAATTGCCTTTGGTCGTCATCTTTTAGTATCCCTAATGAGGTAGGATGACCGCGGTAGACTTATGATTTCAGGTAACCACACGAACAATAATCACACGTGACCTGCGAGGCCAAACATGAACGACATGCCGGCTCAACACGAGATACTCACTAAACGACGTGCACAAGACATCTTTCATAAGTGTACCTGTATAGGGGTAGAGCGTCATCTTGCATAAAAGTCGAACCTCCCAGCAGGTGCTTATCAGCCAAGCTAGGGATGATCTGACTCCCACTCTCACTACGGTTCATTTTATACGCGATTCCCATGAAGCCACACTGACTTGGTGCTGTCCAGCGCCATTTTTTGGCTAGCTTTTGCAGTTGTTCTTGGGATCAATAAAACTTCATGTATTTCCGGCATTGCGTTATTTTTCATCTCTCCACCCACATTATTCCGTGAATTAGTGCATTTTCAAATGCTGATGGACTTTTGTGACACCCTGTAGATGTAGAGGGAGGAGGTTCTTGCCACAGATTTATTTCTGTGTAAAACGTGGATGATGTTCTCCTTGAAAGATGAGCATTATAATTTGATAGACTTAATTGGAACATGACTAGATTACACCCTGACAAGAGATTTTTATTTTATTTTTCTACTTTGGGCTGCGTTTTCATTCAGTTAACACACTGAGTATGCTACCCACCTGTTGTCCGGAAGATCATTCGCTCGTTCCTCTCTCTGCTGAAGCCACGTATATGTGACAAGTGAACTACTGAACAGTACTTAAGGCTCCAATATCGCAAGTTAGGTATAGTACCTAACATGTGAACTGCACAGTATGCACGTAGATCACGACAGTCGTTCATCCGTTCCTTTCTCCAGTGTAGCCAGACAATCACAACTAGTAAACAGTACATAAAACCATACCTAGCATGTCAATTGACCATTAGGTATGCTGGTCAGGACGATCATTCATGCGTTCTTTTCTCTAGTGAAACTACATATACTTGACAAATAAACTAGTGAACGGTAGAGATGACTTTAATATTGCTAGCTACGCCCAGCGCTTGAATTGGTGAATAATCTCGGACATGCAGATCGTCCTATGCTGTTCGAATAAAATATTTTTGGGCATGTCTTTATCTACATCCACATCTACATGGATACTCTGCAGATCACACTTAAGTGCCTGGCAGAGGGTTCATCGATCCTCCTTCGCAATAATTCTGTATCATTCCACTCTCTAACAGCGCACAGAAAAAATGAACAGCTATATCTTTCCCTGCGAGCTCTGATTTCCTTTATTTTACTATGTTGATCGTTTCTCCCCATGTAGGTGGGCCTCAAAAAGTATTTTCGCATTCGGAGGAGACAGTTGGTGATTAAAATTTCCTGAGAAAATCCCGCCGCAACGTGAAACTCCTTTGTTTTAATTATGCCCACCCCAATCCATTATCATGTCCGTGACACTCTCGCCTATTTTTCCATAATGCAAAACGTGCTGCTCTTCTTTGAATTTTCTCAATGTACACCGTTAATCGTATCTGATAAAGATCCCACACCGCGCAGCAGCACTGCGAAAGAGGACGGACAAGCGTAGTGTAGGCAGTCTCTTTTCATAGATCTGTTGCCTCTGCTACGTGTTCTGCCAATAAATCGTAGTCTTTCGTTTGCCATCCCCGCAACGTTTTCTGTGTGTTCTTTCCAACTTACGTTGTTCTTAAAAAGGTCACGTTATTATGGCCGGCCGGGGTGGCCGAGCCGTTCTAGGCTTTACAGTCTGGAGCCGCGCGACCGCTACGGTCGCAGGTTCGAATCCTGCCTCGGGCATAGATGTGTGTGACGTCCTTAGGTTAGTTAGATTTAAGTAGTTCTAAGTTCTAGGGGACTGATGACCTCAGCAGTTGAGTCCCACAGTGCTCAGAGCCATTTGAACCATTTGTTATTATGAAGCACTAAAAAAATTATAAAACTGACGTTTTATCCGTCCTTGCAAGGTATTTCAGCGAGACTAAACTGAACTACTGTCGACCTGAAACACACCACTGCAAAGAATGTCGAAACATCTGTTTTATAATTGTTCTACTGTTTCATAATGACGTGAACTAATGCCCGAAAGTATTTTATTCGAAATTGTACTGGCTGTGGAACTATATGCAATTATAATCTAAGCTGTTATTGTCCAGTTTACACGCCAGATATGGCAAGCTGTGGCGACGTGTGAACTGCCGTGCACTGTTTTGTGTACAGTATACATGCGTTTAGCTGAAGCTTAATCGTGAGGATCGGGATAACTAGCAGTCATCATATCAGTGAGTCTTGAATATTCCTCTCTGTCTGTTAAATGTTTGTGATATGAGCTTTGGGACCGAACTGATTGGCAAATCAGTGGAAGTTCTTCCAAAGATGAAAAAGAAGTTTGAGTTTCAGTTTCCTCTGTAAATCCTCAATTAAGAAAACCACTGGTTTGGTGTTTAAAGAAGATTGTTGTTGTTTTCTTCCGTGCTTCATTCCTTCAATAAATAAATAAAACTTTCGTCACACTCTAGCCTTTCCCGGGACCTCACGACATCCCAAATAAGGCGTCTTCCACGCAGCACTCGAGGAGGTAAGCTTGCGTTCGGTACATGTTTAGCAGTCCGAGCAGCTCATTTGTGTGTTTATTATCGGAACGGTGACTTGTCCAGCAGCGAGCTGGGGCAATGTACTGTGGGGGTGACACGCCTACTCCGTCCAGCGTACGGCGACAGGCGAGCAGGATAAGGTAGCTGCAATCAAGGGACATAAACATCTCCTGAATTATTTATACCGCCGGCCGGGTGCCCCGCGCTCTGTGATCAACTTTCCCCAGCTTAAGTTACGTGCTGGCCGCAGCGCTACGGTAGGTGTCCGCCGAATTCTGCCCCTCGTGGCACCGACTAACTTTCTCCATGCGTCACACACACACACACACACACACACACATACACGACGGGTTTCTCATGCGCCGGCCACCTCCTGATGCATCTTCCATGCACCCATCTGCACGCGTGGGCGACAGAAATTGGCGACGCGCCGAAGCTCGTTGAGTCACGTCAGTCGATAAAGGCTTGGAGCGTGGACGGTCAGCATAAATCATATTACGCAAACACGTTTATAATTTCTGAACGTGAAGCGCGGAATGGCAACACATAGTGATTTAACACAACGACATGGGATCTGATGCGTGCTGAATCTGATACTTATCAGAAGCTACCTGTACCTGTAAAAACTACCAGAAATGAAAAAAAAATAATATGAAAATGTAAATGGATACAACAAAAACATCACATCGCGAGCGCAATAACAATATAGTATAGTAACAGAATTCGTTCCCATTTAACAAAGTATCTACACACTCTAGTCATACAATAACTGTGTCAGAAAAATGCATACCAATTTTGGACACGAAAGCAAAAATCAAATTGACGCGTCTTTTAGCATTAGCTATGATTAACGCTCACGCAGTCCTACATCTCATGGCTTCATACGAAGAACGTCGAAAGATTTAACATCGGTGACTTCAATGCATCGACAGAAGAGGAACACTTCTTCGGTAGTGCACATACATCAGCTGTGTGTGTGTAGGGTCGTCAGGTCCAAAAGTAGAAAAGCCGCGCTCGGCGTTATATTTAGCTGGACGTTTTGGCCCAAAAGCCGGACTTCTTATTTTAAATAGAAATAGAGGCAGTCGGACGTTTTCAGTCGTTCATTAATAATCAATTACAGTCGGGTTTTGCGAGATCAACCTTAAACGTGCTTAAACTAAAAACTACAATCAGTAAACAGCCTTATAAGCTGGCGGTTATAACAGCAACTATGCATTCAGTGTTCTTAACTGCTCAGTCATCTCCCTAAGATAATCTTATGTCAAAATAATCTAAAAGCTCTTCATTACACAAAATAAACAATTATCTGTTCCTCTGCAGCGGAAGATATTCAATAACTTTGTTGATTTGAGTTAGACTTAAAAAGAAATAACACTAATTTGTAGCTAAGTATAATAGTTTACATCTGAATGTTCTTTATTAAGAGCGTTATTTTTCTTGGAAATCATTTCGTGGAACTCTTGACAGGGTAATTTTGAATTACGGAAGAACAACGTCACTAGCTAGGGCCATACCCTGATTGAACATTCTATACCTCATCGCTAAAATGCCTCGCAAAAATCGACGGACTGGGCTTGATATCTGGCCGGACACAACTGTAGAAAGTCGGACACCCGGAAACCCTACGTGTGTGTGGCAGCGATATAACGTACTGCTTGTCATCGAAATAAACTCCCTGACTGAGATTTGGCAGAGAGAATTTGTCACCAGATGCCATCGTTGTTGTATTATTGCAATGGTCTTCCTTCCAAGGCTTGCACATTAGCTTAAATCTTTGCGTACCACGTCAGCCTAACGGCAACGTTCTTATGAGAATGCGACGTTTAGATTATGTGGCTGCACAAACTTCGTTGTCAAATTAATCCTTGTAGAGACTCTAACGATACCACCACTTGCAAAGTAGATTAGAAATCAGATTAATAATGTTGATCACGCAGCATATGTTCGCTTTATCGGGCAACAACAAAGTTATTGACTGTGGATGGTATCGTCAGAGTGGAAATAATGAAGTCACTGTAAAAAAAGTCATTAATTTTGGTACTTATCTTGAATGGATTCCCACGTAGATTTCGTCGAAGTTGTTATGGCTCATTTTGTTGCTTCTAGGGTGATTCCACTTTGACTGCTAGAAAGTCCAGATCTGTATTTTAGCAATATTTGAAGACCTAACAAATGTGCTTTTCAGGAAATTCTTAATGATCAAACAATCCCAGATCAGAACAATGGTATGGTAGAAATAATTTTTGACTTGGTGTTCACAATCCACATTTTTATCAAACTTCTTGTAAATTCACATACACTTCTTCTTAATTGTCACATCATCAAGAAAACAGTTTTGTATCAATCTTCATATATTTAATTTCCACTTTAACCTAACACAAGACTTGACTGTTCTTTTACAAAGCGAAATAACAACTTAACTTCTGCAAAGTGAAACAAAGACTGCCCTGTGCGCATTCGCGCCAAAACAGTTACAAGTAAGTCAAAGATTATGACAGTCTCACAGAAATGAATACAAACAAGAACCATAGCACTGTAATATATCGATACGTCCGAGTACCTATACATTAATAAAACTCAGTGTGAATATTGTCACAAAAATGTGTCTGTTACTTCGCAGAAAAGTAGTACGATATTACTGGTATCGAGAACTGGGGGTGGAGTGCCGTAATGGTCACGTACGTAAAGAACCATTACAAGACTCATCTACAAGTAAGGTAACTAAACTCTTGGTGATAGTTACTTTGATACAGAATGAAGTGACGCTATGGTTAACACAACTGTGTCGTCACGGTTGCGTTTGGTATGCCAGGAGCGTTACGGAGATTGTCAACTGTAGCGACAGACACTACAAGTAAGCTCCATGAGACACCGTAATTTGGCTAATGAAATGTAGATGTTATGACAATTTGCACATATTTATTCATGTCGTGAAATGAGCACGACGAGAAAATCGTAGAAATAAGAGCTCATGCTGAGGCTTACCGACAGTCATTCCTCCCACGGACCATTCGCGAATGAAACGGAGACGGGAGCAAATGACAGTGGTACCACAAGTAGCCTTCATCACACTCCGTAATGTGGCTAAGGAAATGTAAAAGTTACGACAATGTATTGTCGTTAATGATTCACATTTTAACGAGTATTGCAGCTAAACAGTAAATATCTCCACATTTCCTGCAAAGCATCCAAAGCAATAATCGTAAATCAGAGATTAACGATGGATCTGTTACGGTAAAAGTAAGAAACTGGGTACTTGTCTACAGACAGATGCTGGCGAAATAGTAGGTACATTTCGCTGCGTTTGTCACCAGTAATTCCATCGGCAAAGGCTACTCATCTGTATTTCACAGTTACGAGTACTAGATTGTTAGCTCGCAGTACAGGTGCGGACACACTTGTTCCGCGTCAGCTCGGCGGCTCTTTTGAGCGGCTCGGCTGTTTGCACAACAGCTGGCCGCTAAATGGCGCGCATCTGTCGTGCGTCTGCTGGGTATGAGCCGCGACGCAGCCGCCGGTGTCCGTCCCCAGTGAAATGCGTCGCCGACTGTACAATTATAGCGGGGCCTCCTATTACGCAGACAATAGGTGGACATATCTCTGGCCTGCCGGCGAATAAAAACAATCGGAGCGGCCGGCCCGGCCCGGCCCGCCGCCGTCTTTGTTTTCCCTCTGCGCGCCGCGGCCGACGGCAGTTAGCGTTTTTGTCGTTTCCAGCCAGTCCGCCCGCGGCGCTGCGAGCGCTCCCGCACGAAGGGCGGAGGATCGTCCGCGAACACGCTCGGCGCGCGAGGCTGCTATCAGATGGTGCACCGCGGCGCTAGAACGAGACTTCCAGGAATACATATGTGGCGGAGCCGCTGCCGCACGTCGCGCTTTTTTCGCTGCGTTTGTGGCGTGGAGGTATCATATCCAGCTCCGCACTGCACGCTAATTTCACGCTCATCTCCTGCCGAAAAATGAATGTATGGAGAGATAAAGATAAAATCTCCAAATCAGTTGCCATCGATCGTTTCATCTGCTACAGACTGCGATATAGGTACACTGCAGATGTTGAACTAGTCAACAACTCTATTCGGTACACTTCATCTAAACAAGTTTTTCATATTTTTGTCAAGCTGGCCGGGGTGGCCGGGCGGCTCAAGGCGCTACAGTCTGGGACCGAGCGACCGCTACGGTCGCAGGTTCGAATCCTGCCTCGGGCATGGATGTGTGCGATGTCCTTAGGTTAGTTAGGTTTAAGCAGTTCTAAGTCCTAGGGGACTGATAACCTCAGGTGTTAAGTCCCTTAGTGCTTAGAGCCATTTGAACCATATTTTGTCCCAGGATTAAATTACATATACGTAGTTTTCGTCTCAAGGTTTTGACCGAGGTTTCAAGTGAGGAAGATGCTGGTATGGAAATCCCATCCCAAAAATTCCCAGTTAGAACTCGTACAATCCCACAAGTGAATCTACGATGGGTCAGGGCTACAGAATGAAAATAAAAAATGATGCAAATGGAGTAGCACTATAAGGGGCGATCAAAAAGTTTCCGTTTGAGGGTGTTGCTGCAGCATATGTGCAACGGAACGCGAATCCGATGCGGGTATATAAGTACCGACATCCACGCAAGTGGGGCATTCGTGTCTTTCCGGCGTGCGTGCTGTAAATGCGGAAACGTGAACTGTGGGGACGTTATTAACAAATGTGTCCAAACAGGACCAACGTGCTGCTATTCGTTTGTTGGCTGCTGAAGGCCAAATAAAGGTCGAAATACCGGTAGACAAGAATTTTTATAGGACAGCATGGCTGCAGATAACCACCATTATGGAACTGTGCGCTAGGTTTCGTGCAGGTCGCATTTCTACACAAGACGCTGGGAGGCCACTCTTCTAGATGATTGATAGGAACCTGGTGTCTAGCGAACGGTATTGCGCAATACTAGAGGAACCAAGGCGGGCAGTTACGGCAAAACGTCCGGAAAAACTGCGACAAGGGGTGCTGCTGCTCCATCACAACGCAAGTCCCCTTATCGTCAATGTCGTAACACAGAAGTTACGCCAGCTCAAATGGAAGACACTCGATCACGCGCCCTGTTGTCCTGATCTCTCTTCATACGATTATCACCCCTTCAGTCCCATAAAAAAGGTCTTAAAGGGCCAACGATTCCTCCCGAACGAGGCTGTGCAGCGGGCAATCACGGACTACTTCACGTAGCAGGATGCGGTATTTAACCTAACGGGTATCTTCAACCTAGTACGTCGGTGGATGATTGCCTCAATGCTCAGGGCGATTATGCGTGATTGGCACACCGATTTTGGACTGTGTGGTCTTCAGGGACTGCACTGCAGTATCGTCACATGCTGTACTCGGCGTCGGCGTTACAGTCACGCGTACGATGGGCAAGACGTGCGATATCATTACATTTGATCTCAGCCAGAATCGTTTTATAAAAGCTTCTTGAGTTTCTACACACAGAGGCTATCCGCTAAAAACAGAGAAGGGTCTCACTTTGCTTGATAATGGGAAGTTCCTCGAAACTTCAGTCACGTTCTGAATTTGGCGACCTGCTACAAAACCTTCATTTTTCACCGCAGAACATTCTTTTCTGCTTTCGTTCTCGTACGTGCATAGTTGCACCGATGAGCCAAAACATTATGACCACTGCCCATGGCGAGGCTGAAGGCCTCCTGGTGTTGCGGGCACGTGACGCAGTACGGAAAGAATGTAAGTAAAAGAGAGACGGATGGGCAGTCATTATAGTGAAGATACAAGCCACAAACGGGGAAATCCAAGCGGTTTTTGACAAACGGCATATTGCTGGGGCGCTGTGGCTGGGAACGGGAATCTCTGAAACGGCGAAGCTGGTCGCCTATTAGCCTACTACAGGCGTGAGCACCTGTGGAAAGCCTGGTGAAATAAGTAGGCGTGTGGTATTGGGTGCCAACGTCTCATCACAAAACATAGAGATGGGAGGGTCCCCACTGTATAATCTATGATTGACACCGATCTGTGGCATATTTGACGACAGGATACAATGCTGGTGCAGGCACAAGTGTTTCGAAGCACACCGTTCAAAGGCCATAATTGAACATGGAGCTCCACATCGCACGACCCCTACCTGTTCCTGCGTTGACCCAGTAACATCTTCAGTTACGATTGCAGCTGGTACAGCATCACTGAGTTTTCACAATGGATCAACATAAACGTGTCGCCTGTCGAATGAATTGTGTTTGTTGTTACACCAGGTCGATGGTTGGGTCCTTACGCCGTCATCCAGCCAAATGGCTGCACGAAACATGCTCCGCGACATGCATGCAGGGCGGTGAGGACAGAATTATGCTATGGGGGACAGTGAATTGAGCTTCCATGTAACCTACGGGGGCAATCGAAGCCATCATAACAGCACTGAACTACGTGAATACCATTGCGGACCACCTGCATTGCTTCATGCTTGATGGCTCCCTCTGTGGTGATGACATCTTCGAGCAAGATAACTGTTCGTGTTGCAAGGCCAGAATTGTGCTACAATGGTTTGAGGGGCATTATAGTGAGCTCACATTGATATCTTGTCCAGCAAATGTGCCTGACCTGTATCCACTGAAACACATATATGACACGAGATGCGTTCCCGTAAATCACCATCCCATAATTTGCAGGAATTGCTTGACCTGTGCGTAGACATCTGGTGCTACATACTTCTGTAATCCTGTAAATGACTTGTAGAACCCATACCAAGCAGAATCGCTGCTGTATTGTATTTGCATAGGGGACCAACATGTTCTGAAACACGTTGTCATAATGTTTCGGCTCACCGGTGTATTGAGATAGCGAGCATAGCGTACTCTCAGGACCAACTACACTAGTTGCTGTGTTTTCTGTGTTAGAGAGTGAACTTTCCTGTCGCCATAGAATAATTAGGTGTGGTATCGATAGCTACGATGCCACAACGTAGTTCCGCTCTGCTAGGTTGGCACTCTAGCCGGTGCTGTCGAGGTCTACGAGCTCCGCGACTGCTTAACCCAATTTGATCAGGTGCAGACAGCCAGGACACTTCGCTTCAGCATCACACATTCGTACTATGTTATGTAATCGTTTATCGCCTTGTTTTTGCACCAGTAAACCATTTTTTTTTCTTTTTTTTTCAGTACTGACTTGTATTACCTTTTCCCGTTCCTACCCACGCGCCGCCTCCCAGGCGGGATACAAAATTAGGCATGTCTGGAAGTTGGAATGTCCTCAGGCGCTGAGCGTCAGCGTGATAGTCCAATGCAACAACGGCAAGAATTGTATCATAGCCGCAGTGGTTAGCACACTGGACTCGCACTCGGGAGGACGACGGTTCAAACCCGCGTCTGGGCATCCAGATCCTGGTTTTCCGTGATTTCCCTAAGCCGCTCCAAGCAAACGCTGGCATGGCTTCTTTGACAGGGCACACATGTAAAATCAGTCTGAATGAGGGTTGCCAGCCTCGCTTTGACCTGCGAGGCAGGGTTAAACTTCTCACAACTCCAAAGTCCATAACTAAAATCGCTGTAACTACTTAACCACTTTCAGGTAAGATTCCGAGATCCGACCTCAAGGCTGCACTAACATTTCAGTATATCCCCTCCAAGTGGCCAGTAGCCGCTCTCGTCTATAATCATTATCACAATGAGACACGAATCCGGTCAACAGGGAAAGAATCACACAAAAACATCACTTGCACAACTCATTATATCCCCTCCAACTGGCCAGTAGCCGCTCTCGTCTATAAACACCATCACAACGAGACACGAACACTGTCAACAGGGAAAGAGTCACAGAAAAACATCCCTCGCACAGTTCAGTAATCACCTCCAACCAGCCAATAGCCGCTCTCGTCTATAATCACCATCACAACGAGACACAGTCAACAGGGAAGGCGTCGCACAAAAACATGACTCGCACATGGGCACGACACAAAAGAAATGTATTGGTATAGGTTTAGCATTGCCTAGTCTGTCACTTATATCCCACACTACCTCCAGCTAGCTAATGCGTCTACGCTCTGCTATGACGTCTTTCTCTTTACTAGCCATGTTCACCAATGCGCAACATTCGCGAAGAGAGAAACTGGAAAGTGCTAAATAGAATGCGATACCCGCAGCCGAGGACGTACTACGGATTCTCTCAGTCAGTAACTAGGTCGATCGCGAAGGATCACCTACTCTCGACTTCTGATAGCCACAATGATAAGACACCTCAGCCCCAGAGAGCTCACAACTTTTTCACTCCACTCCACTTCAGCCGGCCGACTTCCACGATTTCGTAGGCTCCAGACTGCTCCACGAAGTTGTTTAACCTCCGGGCCTTCCAGCCAATCACAATCAAGAGCCGGATGTAGGCCTTCATTGACCATTTCCTGCTCCCCTTATAGAGCTGCTTGCTGACGGATCCTCTAGAAGCTATTCTGCACAGAGTGCCGGAGACACTGACCGTGATGGGGAAATATGTGCCCTTAAAATCCGCCACCACCCTTTCAGGGCGATTATGGAAACCCTCCTTGTCCCTATTCCCCCCCCCCCCCCCCCACCACGTCCCGCCGTCCCAGGCAGCAAAAATTTGCTGAGGCGGGTACAAAAGTGAACAGGGTTAGCACACATAGGCGGTCAGGAAATAGCCTGTAGTGCGATGCAGAGAATCTGATTTCAGCTGGTAAGAGCCTGACAGTTCGGTTAGAATGGCGTTATCCATACGGGGAACGAACACCCTGGTGCTTGCAGAAAGTATGTTTCCTCAGTTACTCCCGAAGCTTGTATAGTTCCTTCTTCATCAGCTAACTGATTTATACTGGTAATATTTCCACAGCGAGAGAGTACCGCGGAAGCATTCGTTTCTTTAGTTAAGACCTGTAAATTTTTTTTGCAACAGTTTTCTGACAACATTCCCTTCCTGCATTTAACTACGTCATTCACGAAAAGTCTCGGACGGGTATGAACTTTGAATGCCACGTCGTGTTACGTACCATTTGAGATTAGTATTGCATCACTTACTATCTGCGAACGTATGTGTGCTTACACTGTAAGGCAGTAGAATGTGAAATAAACTATTTGTAACTAAAAAGGATTAATAGCTTTACTGTGAGATAAAAATAAAAGTTACCAAAACTAAGGCAATCTGTTTGAATGTGCACGTATGTGAAATCAAAAGCTGCTGTTGGGTAACATTTAATGCCGTGCTGCTCTCAACACCAAGCTAGTAGCATCTGAGATTGTCCTTAATATGAAATGAATGGAACACAGTGCATGACTGGAGATAGGCAGACGTTGTTTCAGTCTTTAACAAGAGCTGCAGGACAGACAGGCAATTCTGCAGACATATGTCACTGGCATCGTATAGTTATGGAGCATATTTTGTGCTTCATTTTGACCAGCTCCGAAGCCGAATAGCTAACGTCACTGCCTTAGGTGTGAAAGGGCCGCTGTTCGATTCACAGTACCTCCTCGGATTTTACTGAGGAAGGGAAGTCTGGAAAGGGCAGCATTCATCCTCTTGAGACCAGATGAGGAACTCTTTGAACGCAGAAGCAGTAGCGTAGCCAAGATCTGGCAATAACGCCTGGAGGGTTTGCCGACATGCTGATTACATATCCCACGACCGTTGATCGCTCCGCGTAGGCGGCAGCCGTCCTGTAGGAACAGGCTTAAAGCCTAATCCCTGAGTGATTGAGGTTGGCGCGCGAAGGTGTCGCACCCATCCCACTGAACCTCAAACATGGCTCTAAGAACAATGGGACTTAACATCTGAGGTCATCAGTCCCCCCCTGCCGGCCGCTGTGGCCGAGCGGTTCTAGCCGCTTCAGTCTGGAACCGCGCTGCTGCTACGGTCGCAGGTTCGAATCCTACTTTGGGCGTGGTTGTGTGTGATGTCCTTAGGTTAGTTAGGTTTAATTAGTTCTAAGTCTAGGGGACTGATGAAATGGTTCAAATGGCTCTGAGCACTATGGGACTTAACTTCTGAGGTCATCAGTCCCCTAGACTTAGAACTACTTAAACCTAACTAACCTAAGGATATCACACACATCCATGCCCGAGGCAGGATTCGAACCTGCGACCGTAGCGGTTGCGCGGTCCCAGACTGTAGCACCTAGAACCGTTCGGCCACCCCGGCCGGCGGGACTGATGACCTCAGATGTTAAGTCCCATAGTGCTTAGAGCCATTTGAACCATTTTTTTCACCAGTCCCCCAGACTTAGAGCTACGTAAACCTAACTAACCTAAGGGCATCACACACATCCATGCCCAAGGCAGGATTCGAACCTGCGACCGTAGTAGCCGCGTGGTTCCGGACTCAAGCGCCGAGAACCGCACGGCCACAGTGGCTGGCCCACTGCAGCTTCCAGGGTTACGCTCATTCAGCTAAGACTTATTTACGCACATATTTCCATTTGTGAGAAGAGCTAAGGAGGGAGATACGATATTACCTTCCCCGCTAAAGCGAGCTCGGAGATATTTAGGCCTTTAATTGACTTTCGATTCAGTTTCTTCACGATCAACGAGTATCGCTGCAGATGACTAATTCACTGAGCGATTTTACACAGGACCAATACTTAAACTTCCTGGCAGATTAAAACTGTGTGCCGGACCGAGACTCTAACTCGGGACCTTTGCCTTTCGCGGGCAAGTGCTCTACTATCTGAGCTACCCAAGCACGACTCACGCCCCGTCCTCACAGCTTCTGCAAGTACCTCGTCTCCTACTTTCCAAACTTTACAGAAGCTGTGAGGACGAGGCGTGAGTCGTGCTTGGGTAGCTCCGATGGTAGAGCACTTGCCCGCGAAAGGCAAAGGTCCCGAGTTCGAGCCTCGGTCCGGCACACAGTTTTAATCTGCCAGGAAATTTCATATCAGTGCACACTCCACTACAGAGTGTAAATCTCATTCAGGACCAATACTTTTAATTTTTGATTGTTCTAAAGTGAGACGACCACTCGTTATCGCCGGCTTACCTGAGAGAAGCCGCGCATGCGCCTTTGAGAACGCCCGCACTTGAATCCCATTCCACAGCGGAGGCAGTCGCGCTGTCGACCTGTCGCCCTCCCCATTAGCAATAAACAAGCTGCCGAGCTGTCGGGCGCATACCTCGGCAAACAATGGGCCGCGGCGAGGGAGCCTGGAGCGCAGCGGGACGCGGGGGTGGAGCCGGCGGCGGCCTCTGGGCTGCACACACACGCTGCGCGGGGCTGCAGTCGCATCGCACTCTCCGCCGCTGCAAACTTTTCCTCTCCTCAGGTGTAGATTACGGTACAGACTACACTCTACCAGAGCTAACTGTCTCTCATTTCACAAGGTCCTCATAAAGTGTTCGTTGCCGAGTTCATTTGCATCGCGCTTACATACAACACGACATCCAAGAAAGAAGAACAAAAGTCACGGAAAAACTATGCGTACACCGTTTATTCGTGAAGAATAACTTTATTTATTACAGCTAAATATCACAACCAGCGGTTACACTATTGGCCATTAAAATTGCTACACCAAGAGGAAATGCAGAAGATAAACGGGTATTCATTGGACAAATATATTATACTAGAACTGACATGTGATTACATTTTCACTCAGTTTGGGTGCATAGATCCCCAGAAATCAGTACCCAGAACAACCACTTCTGGCCGTAATAACGGCCTTGATACGCCTAGGTATTGAGTCAAACAGAGCTTCGATGGCGTGTACAGCTACAGCTGTCCGTGCGGCTTCAACACGATACCACAGTTCATCAAGAGTAGTGACTGGCGTATTGTGACGAGCCGGTTGCTCGGCCACCATTGACCAGACGTTTTCAGTTGGTGAGAGATCTGGAGAATGTGCTGACCTGGGCAGCTGTCGAACATTTTCTGTATCCAGAAAGGCCCGTACAGGACCTGCAACATGCGGTCGTGCATTATACTGCTGAAATGTAGGGTTTCGCAGGGATCGAATGAAGGGTTGAGCCACAGGTCGTAACACATCTGAAATGTAACGTCCACTGTTCAAAGTGCCGTCAATGCGAACAAGAGGTGACCGAGACGTGTAACCAATGGCACCACATACCATCACGCCGGGTGATACGCCAGTACGACGTATGTCGAATACACGCTTCCAATGTGCGTTCACCGCGATGTCACCAAACACGGATGCGACCACATGGTTCTGTAAACAGAACCTGGATTCATCCGAAAAAATGACGTTTTGCCATTCGTGCACCCAGGTTCGTCCCTGGGTACACCATCGCAGGCGCTCCCGTCTGTGATGCTGCGTCAAGGGTAACCGCAGCCATGGTCTCCAAGCTGAGAGTCCGTGCTGTTGCAAGCGTCATCGAACTGTTCGTGCAGATGGCTATTGTCTTGCAAATGTCCCCATCTGTTGACTCAGGGATCGAGACGTGGCTGCACGATCCGTTACAGCCATGCGAATAAGATGCTTGTCATCTCGACTGCTAGTGATACGAGGCCGTTGGGATCCAGCTCGGCGTTCCGTATTACCCTCCTGAACCCAGCGATTCCATATTCTGCTAACAGTCATTGGATCTCAACCAACGCGAGCAGCAATGTCGCGATACGATAAGCCGCAATCGCGATAGACTACAATCCGACCTTTATCAAAGTCGGTAACGTGATGGTACGCATTTCTCCTCCTTACACGAGGCATCGCAACAACGTTTCACCAGGCAACGCCGGTCAATTGCTGTTTGTGTATGAGAACTCGGTTGGAAACTTTCCTCATGTCAGCACGTTGTAGGTGTCGCCACCGGCGCCACCTTGTGTGAATGCTCTGAAAAGCTAATCATTTGCATTTCACAGCATCTTCTTCCTGTCGGCTAAATTTCGCGTCTCTAACACGTCATCTTCGTGGTGTAGCAATTTTAATGGCCAGTAGTGTATTTGGTAAATTAACGTTGTGGGGTTTCCTTCCTAACGGGACTCCATTTGTCCAGCGCAATTCAGTAACTCGATGTGGCATGAAATGAGCAAGTCTTTGGAATACTAAGACATGCTGCCTTTATAGCTGTTCATAATTGCAAAATGTTGCCAGAGCAGGATTTTGTGCACGAGCTAATATCTCGACTATGTCCCATAAATGTTCAATGGGATTCATATCAAGCAGTCTGGGTGGCCGAATCATTCGCTCGAATTGTTCAGAATGTTCTTCAAAGCAATTGCGGCCCGGTGACGGGTTTGGAAACACGATGATGAAGAAGTCCCATGCTTCTTGACACAGCGTAGGGGACGATGCAGGAGACCAGCACCGCCGTACTAGGCAAGGTCCTGGCGGAGGTGGTTTGCCATTGCCTTCCTCCGGCCGTAATGGGGATGACTGATGGTGATGAAGATGACCCAACAACACATAGTCATCTCGCGATATATGAAAATCCCTGATCCCGCCGGGAATTGAACCCGGGACCCCGTGCTTCTGAAGCGAGAACGCTACCGCGAGACCACGAGCTGCGGACTTGGGAACATGAAGTCTATTAATGGCTGAAAATGGCCTCCAACCATGAAGTCTATTAATGGCTGAAAATGGTCTCCAAGTAGCCGAACACGTCAATAATCGGTTCAGTTGGACCAGAGGGGATGATTGGGGATGAATGATGGTGATGAAGACGACACAACAACACCTAGTCAAATCCCTAATTGTTAGTTTACCAAATAACATCTCTGTTTGGGAGCTTTAGTTATAATAAATAAAGTTATTCTACGTGAACGACGGAGTATGAACACTTTTGTACATGACAGTATATGGCAAACGATTTTCACTGTCCCCTTTAAGTTTAAGACCAGATTCGATTTTTCCATCCCGATGAAACACCGGTTTTCCGATGCTTCACACGAATTGTGCCTTTAAGATAACCAGACGTAATGTAGCCATCCCACATTAAAATGTAGGCCCCTATAACTGACTGTGTATTTCAGTTGGAAGGTCAGAGGAAGGCAATGTCATACCACTTTTTATAGGACCATGCCTCGTAAAACGCTGTTGCGCTCAAACGAACCTTCGGGCTTACCTTTACCTTGAGGGAGCACACTGGTCGCGTTGGTGCTGAACTGGTACTCGACGCCTATATAAGTCTCCAACGCTGACGTAAGTAAGTGCCAGAAGTTTGTGCGTATACAAATTTGATCAAAAGTATCCCGACACCCCTATCTATTGCGGAACTGCCCCGGTAGCTGAGTGGTCAGCGTGACGGATTCCCGGCTGGGTCGGAGATTTTCTCCGCTCAGGGACTGATCGTCGTGCTGTCTTCATCATCATTTTATCCCCATCCGGCGAGCAGGTCGCCCAGTATGGCGTCGAATGTAGTAAGACCTGGAGCAAGGCGGCCGGACCTGCCCCAGAAGGGGCCCCCCGGCCAATGACGTCGAACGCTCATTTCCATTTCCATTGCGGAACTGACTGCTAGATGACACGAGAGGTGGGACCGCTAGTATCAAAGAGGAGTTGGGGGCTATTTTGCAGTCAGCAGAGAGGCAATAGTAGCAGACAGGGTCGATCTGGAGAGCTCACTGACTTCGAGTGTGGACTAGACACTGGATGTCATCTAGTAACAGATCCATCAGAGACAACTCAGCCCTTCTAAAATTGCCCAGGTCTGCTGTTGGCGAATTGGTTCTGAACTGGAAACGTGAAGGAACATCAACGAAACCAAGAACAGGCAGGACTGTAGTGCGTTACGGAGGGTGTTAGTAAAAACTCCTGTTAAAGAAACGAAAAATAATTACTAATGCGTTCCAGAGTGATTCTCAGCACAATGTGCCTAGACACTGAAAAGAATGTGGTACAGTGGTCGAACACTCTTCATAAGCCAATCATTTCTGTAGTCAGAGCTAAGTGACGCTTGAGGTGGTATGAAGAACGATATCACTGGACATTGAATGACTGGAGACGAGTCATTTGAAGTGATGAATCACCTTATACCCTGTGGCAGTCCCACGGAAGAGTTTGGGTTGGGTGGGTGCCTGGAGAACGCTAATGCGTGCTGCCAATAAGAAAGCGTGGAGGTGATGGTGTTACGATTTGGAAAGGGTGTGGTCCTCTTATTGCACGTAATAAAATGCTAAATGCGGAATGATATGAATACATTGAAAGCGCTGTGTCCTACGTAGTATAGAGTAGCAGTTCGGATACCTGTTCGTAACAGCAGGACGAAGCACACTGTCATAAATCATCCTCTGTAAGGCATTGGTTTGTGGACAATAATATTCCTGAAATGGAATGGTTTGCCTACAGTTCCAACATGATCCCGAACCTTTGGTATGGGGAGAACGTCGATTTCACTCCAGACTCCAGCATCCAATATCACTACCTTCTTTGCTTTCAGTTGTCGAGGATGAATTGGCTACCATTCCTCCAGAGACATTCAAACACTCGCTGAAAACGTTCCCAGCAGAAAGGCACCAGAAAGGCTAGGGGTGGAGACACCCCATGTTAATGTCCACTGTTAAGTGTCTGGGTACTTATAATCAGGTAGCGTACTTGTAGCCATTCAAAGAATGAAATTTCTTCTCGCTGGCGATCCATGAAACGCATTACGAGCACGAACATCCTCGAATCCCACTGTCTGGTGGCAGTTGGGGCAACAGGTGTTGGCTGTGACGTCGGCGGCGGGATCAGTGCCAGATGCGCCGCAGTGTTGAGGATGCTCTGCTCCCTCTTTGGCGTACGTGGTCCGCTGCTAGAGCGTCTCACAAAAACATGTAAGCGGGACGGTGGTTCTCTTAAGGAAAGAGGCCTACCTACCCGGTATTGTCCGCTCCGATACAACACACATTTCCTTCTTCCCTCAGACCCTACTGGAAGTTTAAAATGTTCAGTTTTCAAATGATTCCTGTTTCTTGTGGTGTTCTTTCGGAATGGGTAGTAAACATTTGTAACATCAGTTCAGTCTATTGCTGTTAAAGGTACGCTAGCCGCTGTGGCCGAGCAGTTCTAGGCGCTTCAGTCCGGAACCGCGCTGCTGCTACGGTCGCAAGTTCGAATCCTGCTTTGGGCATGGATGTTTGTGATGTCGTTAGGTTAGTTAGGTTTAAGTAGTTCTAATTCTAGGAGACTGATGACTTCAGATGTTAAGTCCGATAGTGCTCAGAGTCATTTGAACCATTTTTTTGTAAAAGGTACTGAAGCTAACGTGTTTGTCGGTGGTGCTAAAGAATGATTCTATGGATATGGCAGACCTTTCTGCTACCGAAGACGTGGAGCTGTTTCACCATCCTGTAACTAAAATAGCTTGAGTCACAAACTTCGATAAAGGACAAAACCACATGCGGATTAGACAAAATTAAAAATATCTATCAGTCCTAAATTAGTATTTTCAAATTCGCAACACCTACAGAAAGAAACGACACATAATAGCTGCTAATCTCGTACATACAACTAAACATTACAAGGTTTCTTAGTGCATTTTCGTGAAATATGTCGCATGTTTAAAGTGTCTGGCAGTTCTGATTATTAGAATTCTTCTCTGTACTGCAAACCAAACGGCGATCACCTGCACTGCCATTCATGGTAGCCGTGCTTGGTAGCCGCGCGGTCTGTGGCGCCTTGCCAAGCATCACGCCGCTCCCCCAGTCGGAGGTTCGAGTCCTCCCTGGGGAACGGGTGAGTGTGTTATCCTTAGCGTAGGTTAGCTTAAGTTAGATTAAGTAGTGCGTAAGCCTAGGGACCGATGACCTCAGCAGTTTGGTCCCATAGGTTGAAATGGTTCAAATGGCTCTAAGCACTATGGGATTTAACATCTGAGGTCGTCAGTCCCCTGGACTACCTAAACGTAACTAACCTAAGGACATCACACACATCCATGCCCAAGGCAGGATTCGAACCTGCGACCGCAGCAGCAGCGCAGTTCCGGACTGAAGCGCCTAGAACCGCTTGGCCACAGCGGCCGGCTGATCACATAGGAACTTACCACAAATCTCTAATTTCCATTCATTGCACACTTAACGTACATACTCCGCAAGCCACTGCGTGGCGGAGGGTGCCGTTTAGTACTACTAGTCAGTTCATTTCCTGTTCCACTTGCAAAGAGAGCGAGGGAAATGGAAATTTGGAAATTTGTGGTAAGCTTCTATGGGACCAAACTGCTGAAGTCATCGGTGCCGAGACTTACACACTACTTAACCCAACTTAAACTAACTTACTCTGGGACAACACACACACACACACACACACACACCCATGCCCGAGGGAGGACTCGAACCCCCGACGGGGCGAGCCACACGTTCCGTGACAAGTCGCCTTAGACCTCGCGGCTAGCCGGCGCGGCCGAGGGAAATGGAATCTCTATTTGCCTCTGTACGAGCTCTAATTTATGTTTATCTTAGTCCTTACGCAAAACATATGTTGGCGACAGTAGACTCGAACTGTAGTAATCTTTAAATGTCGGTACTCTTAAATTTTCTCAATATTGTTACTGGAAAATAAAGTCACCTTCCCTCCAGGGGTTCGCATTTGAGTTCCCGAAGCATCTCCGTAATACGTGTGTGGTGTTCGAACCCCCGGCAACAAACCTGACAGCGAGCCTCCTTTAATTCGACCTGGTGAGGATCTCAAACAGTCGTGCAGTACTCAAGAAAGGGTCGCACAAGTGTCCTATATGATGCCGTCTCCTTTAAAGATGAACATCACTTTCCTAAAATTCTCCCAGTAAATCGAGGTCAACCATTCGCCATCTCTATTACAATCCTGACATGCTCGTTCCATTTCATACCTCTTTGCGACGTTAAGCCCAAATATTTAAACGACGTGACTGTGCCAAAAAAATGGCTCTGAGCAGTATGGGACTTAACTTCTGAGGTCATCAGTCCCCTAGAACTTAGAACTAATTAAACCTAACTAACCTAAGGACACCACACGTCCATGCCCGAGGCAGGATTCGAACCTGCGACCGTAGCGGTCGAGCGGTTCCGGATTGAAGCGCCTAGAACCGCTCGGTCACTGCGGCCGGCGACTGTGCCAAGCAGGGCGCTACTAATGCTGTATTCGAATCTAACGGGTTCGTTTTTCCTATTCATATGCATTAACTCACATTTTCTACATTTAGAGCTAGTTGCCATTCATCGCACCAAGTAGAAATTTTGTATCCTCCTACAGTGACCAAACGCCGACACCTTACCATACACCGCGGCATCATCAGCAAACAACCAGATTGCTGCTCGCCCTGTACGCCATATCACATGCATATATAAAATAACAGCGGTCCTGTCACACTTGCTTCGGGCAGTGCTGAAGATACCCTTGTCTCTAATGAACACTCACCGTCGAGGACAACGCACTGGGTTCTGTTACATAGGAAGTCATCGAGCCACTCACATAACTTGTAATCTATTCCGTATGCTCGAGCCTTCGTTAACAGTCTGCAGTTGGGCACCGTATCAAATGCTTTTCGGAACTCTAGAAATATTGAATCTGCCTGTTGCCCTTCATCCATAGTTCGCAGTGTATCATGTGAGAACAGGGCAAGCCGGGTTTCAAATTACCGGTGCTTTCTAAAACGGTGTTATTTCGCGGAGAGAAGGTTTTCCGTCTCAAGGAAATTTCTTGTGTTCTGACTGAGAATATGTTACAGAATTCTGCAGCAAACCTATGTTAAGAATATATGGCCTGTAATTTTGTGGGTCCGTTCATGTACCCCTCTTACGACTTATGCAGGTGTCCCAACGCCTTCTTACAGTCACTTGGGACTTGGGCTGGGCTAGAGATTCGCGATAAATGCAATCTCAGTAACTGGCCAATGTCGTAGATTAGTCTTTGTGAAACCGATTTGGGTTTCCATTAGAAACTGGCAGCTTATTTGTGTTCAACCATTCAGCTATTTCTCCACGCTACGAATTCTATGCCTTCCATCAGCGAGTCTTCGTGATGCTGAAACGACGACATTCATAATGTAACCTATTAGTCCAATCTGATATGCATCTCGCCCGAATGTGGTAGTCAGATGGACCGCTGAAACCTTGTGTCAAGATGATAGTATGATCTGGCTGCAGACCCGACAAGAATATTACCATAGGAACATTGTGTAGAGAAGAGAGAGAAAGATTAATATTTTGTAATCAATGTAACAGTCGTTTTGGAAGGACAAATTAAATAAATAAAAAAAGAGCTGCCGTGAGAGGAAAATGGAGGACAGCCTTATGGGAGCAGATACCTGCAGCATGCGGACATTCATGAATTAGCGGCGACTGCGTGGGAAATGCGTGGGCTGCTTTGTGATTTCCCGCTCGGCAGCTGTTCAGTCTCCGTAAGCGGAACTCATTTTCATAAACGGTTCTTGTGGAGCGCGACGTAGTGCATACGTGGTGCGAATGTCTTTTGTATCGCTTGGTTTTTCACTGGCCGTTTTGCAGTATCAACTCAGATCCCGTTGACGGGAAATTGATGTGCGTTTCCTTTCGCTCGGGTATGGCTGGCGTTCGCGAGCTGTATACGACACTAATCTTGACGTGCAAAAGCACTCAAGGTGCTGATCTATAACGCACAGAGAACAGCGGTTAGCGTTTAGCGAACGAAGTACTTTCTTCTTAATACCACATAAAGAGGCAGTTGGAATTCAGAGCTGATAACAACGTACAGTACGATGCAGAGATTTCTACTTGCAACACGTCTGCTGAATGAGGTTCGTGCCATCATTCAACATGGAACTACATGGTTTTGTCATGAGCAGTGATGATCTAAATTGATGAACTGAATTACGTTTAGGAGGTCCTCTTGCCCTCTCAGGATCCATGGGAGTGAGAGGCTTCGCTTGTGTAACAGATGTAGTAGTGGCAAATACTTAAGTTTGAAACTTTATATACGATTACGTACTTTCCGACGTTGCAGCTTAATTAATTCGCTCCTTATGCTAGTGAATATTCAGTAATAAGACGTCTTCCTGCAGGCATTTTCTGTTAGCGTACGCGCTCGCCTAATGGAGAGAAATGGAAGTCTCCCATCTGCAGCACGCAGTGCGAAAATTCGTTTCAAAAATTGAGTCATTTGCATACGCAGCCTAGACTTCCCGGCAGTTAATTTATCCCGCTGGGGCAGCGTTCGTTTGCTATCCGGTCCCAGGAATAAACATGTGAATGCAGATTTTAGAATATAAGTTACTTGTCACGACTGGTTTCTCCATCTACAAAGTTGCTTAATACCCTCTGGAGAGTTTCCAGCGTAGCATAGGCTTAGCCTGCTGCAAGAAGAGCTTTGGAGTTTTGCCTGCCAAGGTTTGTACAACTACTCACGTTCTCTGCTTGGTCCCCCCCGCCCTCCACACACACACACACACACACACACACACACACACACACACACATACCCCGCCACTCCACTAATTCACCTAGTCGTACCCGCCCTCTTCTTCCTAGTGCAAGCAAAGTCTGATACAGAAGCCGAGCGTTTCGTCTTGCGAAAAATTCCTTTTCACAAACACTAGATCTGTTAACGGTAGTCGCATAAAGCAACAGGGGTGACATTAGTCGTACACGTTTCGTCCCTGTCGCCGAGCTTATTCACAAGTCCGAGCATGGCAGACTGCAAGTAGCTGTTGCTAATGACTTTCTCCGATGGTGCATTGGACGTCAACCTACAGCAAATTTCTTTCGTCTTGTATAGAACTCTTGACAAAAAAAAAAAGCCAATGAAGCACGAGAAGACAGATTTGGATGTGAAGTGGGAGTAAAAGTAACAAAGTGCATTTCGATGACTACGATTCTTCAGAAAGAAGTTTAATAATATGAAACATCAGCTTGCAAATAAATTTATGATAAGGCACGTGTGGAACACAGTATTGAATGGAAGTGAACTGTTGACTGTGGAGAAATCGATAAAGCTGAGAATCGAAGCATCTGAGATGTGTTTCTACAGAACGACTCGGAAATTACGTGGGCAGTGAGAAATGCGGTGTTTTGACCGCAGAGGAAAGGAATGTGTAGAATGACTTTAAAAAAGGGCAGATGATGGGACTTCTGTTAAGACATTAAGGAAATAACTTCCACGGTACTAGAGAAGGCCATAGAGGGCAAAAACTGCCGGGGAAAACAGATTGGAATATATCCAGGCCGGCCGGTGTGGCCGAGCAGTTCTAGGCGCTTCAGTCTGGAACCGCGTGACCGCTACGGTCGCAGGTTCGAAACCTGCCTCGGGCATGGATGTGTGTGATTACCTTAGGTTAATTAGGTTTAAGTAGTTCTAAGTTCTAGGGGACTGATGATCTCGGATGTTAAGTCCCATAGTGCTCAGAGCCAATATTGAGGACAAAGTATTAAGTGCTACTCTTACATGAACTAGCCACATCAGTATTCCTACGGATTAGTAAAATAATTATATCTGAAAATCGAAGAGAATAAGAGGAAAAATACAACAGTAACTAGTAGGAATTATTGTCCTCTCTTTCACTGATCTCCCCAAGATTCTCTTTCAATACTAACGAATCTGTGCTTAGCATCAGATCACCTAACAACGGGCCTGAAGCATTAGAGCGTACAGTTGTAAATGAGTCAGAAAAACGATGACTTCAGTCATAAGATGTATTTACAGAATACACAGAAAGCGAGCATGAAAAAAAAATATTTAAATTCTGAACCTTAGACCAAAAAGTAGGTAAAAAATCTTTTGCACGATTCAGATTAAAATGCGAAGACACCTTAGAGTTAAGTGGCACCTGCAAAACGATTCAATGAGAGGAGAAAAATCGCGACAGGGACTGGATAAGAAAGTAGATAAGAAAAAAATCTTAAAATTCTGGACAGAAAATGTGATTTCTCAGAACGTATAAAGAATGCATAAGTGTTGCTTAGCGTGGTACAGTTACAAATTGTCTCGTAAAACACAGGTGATATTGTATTATAGTCGGTATTTTGCTCATACTGGAGCGGGCCACTTGATTAAACTGTAGATTATTCCTATGTATTCTTTTATGGTGGGAAAACGTTGCAGATTCTTCGCTTACTTTTCAACTTTTCGTTTCGTAACTTTAGTTTCTTTTTGTGGTACAACTGTATTGTTTTTGATTGGCCTTCTTCTTGAAATAAATTTCATTTTTTCACCAGTAATTTATCTTTAATATCTAAAGAACGAAATCTGGAATATATCCGAGATTAGAGAGTTCGTAATCAAATATTGCTTCCTAAGTAATGTTGGAAATGGATACCGCGAGAATCAAAAGGAAGAAATCTCACTGCTGGGTCACGAAGATTTCACTGGAAGAGGATGCTTGGACATTAAGACAGAATAATCTCATGGCTGCGACAGAGTATAACCTAGTAGAGAACACTCCAGTTTCCTTTTCAAGTAAGCTTTTTGATCGCACGTCTATTTTCATGCTGATTATATCTTCTGGACGAATAAGAACCAGACCGTTCCCCAGCGTCATGAATTAAACTCCAAATCTCTCAGCTGTTTCTCATGAAATCATGTTGATGGTGATCCATCCATTTGATAACTCGAAGTTCAAATGGTTCGAATGGCTCTGAGCACTATGCGACTTAACTTCTGAGGTCATCAGTCGCCTAGAACTTAGAACTAATTAAACCTAACTAACCTAAGGACACCACACACATCCATGCCCGAGGCAGGATTCGAACCTGCGACCGTAGCGGTCGCTCGGTTCCAGACTGTAGCGCCTAGAACCGCACGGCCACTTCGGCCGGCGATAACTCGAAGTCTCCATGCTTTTCGGGAAAAGTAGGCTATGTGCTAGCGCTAGATTTCACGATCTCCTTTCTCTCTTCTATTGTCAGCAACACAAAACACAGCACAATTGCCTATGGGAAATAAATTTCACTGCACTCACTCCTCCCCTGGGGAGGGCGGCAATAAAAACTGCTATTTCTTTGATTTAAGCGGCTGATATACGAAGAAACTTACCACGCTACAACATTTATATTAACATTTACTTAGTCTAAGAGAGAAGGATGTTTTTGTACAGGATGCTAACGTTACACAATCTCAAGGTTGGTATTGGTTCTTAAGAGCTGCGTTAGATAACACTTGTCCGATACGAGTACATTTCATTCGTTTTCCGCGACAGCTAAGTCTGACAGCCGTAACAAGACGAATTTTAATTTGTCGTTTACAAGCAAATGTTCGCGAACAGTAGGCGTCACATCATATCTACCGTCTACGACACACTGCGCGTATGACAAGCACCATTCTCTAGCCATGTTGATTGGCAGTGCATGCTTTACGCGCACTCGCTATTCTGTTAGCGATAGCACTCCATTTGCCTGACACATCAAGGATCATGCCTCTGCGCCATGACATTATCAGTATCGGTTGTAATTCTGTCTGCGGAGCAGTCTCGCAATTTTTCATAGGATGCATAGAAAGTCTAGGAGAGTCCTTGGGTGGTCACGCACAGAAACGTTCAGCGAGCTGCAGTTCGGGACGTTGCTTGGTCGATTAACAGTGTGCGCCATTACACACCGCACTAAAACACTGAAAGTTGTTAAAAACTTTCTTCTGTACGCTCGTTGCAGTGGTAATCAATAGAAATTTCTCGTGTGAAAAAATAGCGCCAGAACTGACTACGAGACTAACAATACGTAAACAAAGACTGAACTCACAACGGATGCATCATTTCTGTACGTGTTCGTCGCGCAGTATTTCTTTTGCCTGTGACGCATAGTATCAGCGTAAGCGCATGCGCGTGACGGCCCCGAATTACTTCTACGTCAAGTTATACAGAGGGTGGACAAAAATATGGAAACACCAAAAAACACAACACATTACCACACTTCATACGGTGTAAGATGACCATTGGCATTCAAAACAGCTTCCAGTCGTTCCTGAATAGGTAAATACAGGTCCTGCATACTTTTCAATCTCAATACCATTCTTCCTGCAAAACAGTGGGAAGTTCGGATAGAGGGAGATAGCGAACTCGCATTTTTCCTCCAAATTAGAAGACAAAGGTTTAATAACATTGAGATTTAGTGACTTTGCTCACAAAACGAGTCCTAGACCAGTGCGAAATGTGTGAACAGGGGCCCTGTCGACTTGGACAGCATCACCACTGAGGAACAAATATTGTACCACGGAATAGACCTCATGAGCCCAAGTGGTCACATAATCCTTGGCAGTAATGCGGCCTTGCAGAACACCCACGGGGCCCATGGAATACTAAGATAAGGTTGCCCAAACCATCACCGAACCCCCGCCATGTTCGTGCAACAAGACTCAAATGATTTTCTTCCATTGCTCAATACTCCACGTTTAACGGCTTCGGCACCACATTTTCCCGTTACGTGCGTTTGATCATTGATCAGTGGTTTTGGAATACCAGCTCTCTTTGTAATTACCTGCATATGGGCCACCATTCGTTTTGTTTTGGCGCTGACTGGGTTAGCGAGGACCACATTCGGTTCTCTTACTTCTCGCGTCCCGGTCGTGTCCAATACGTTGCTTCTTGAAACACCAACACTTTGGCTGTCTTGGTCACAGAAGCAGCCATCATACGAGCATCATCAGTTTGCCAACGTTCGAGTGCACTGAGCACCGACAAAACACGCTCGCATCTACATAGAACACCGTTCCGGCAACGGCAGACACTTGCGACGTATTGAGGACGTTTCACAGGTGCCGCTGGTGATCAAATACAACAGTGCAACCTGCAGGCTTGGTTAGCATCTGCATCTTTGTTCAGTCATGCATTTCTCTCGGTGTTTCCCCATTTTTGTCCACCCCCTGTACCTCCACACTGATCTGAAATGTTGTTGGGGAACTCGGGAGAAGCCTAAAGAAGATTTATGAAAGCCGATTTATACTGTGAGCTTCAGTGTCTATAGTATCAACAACTGTGATAGATCTCGGTGGTAAAAAATACAATAAGAGGAAATTGGAGATATTTGATGTTTGGTGGAAGGATGTCTGAAAGTAAGTATTCAAACAATATGCGTGATGAAGAGACGTTTCTGTAACTAAAGAGGATAGGAACACGTAGAAACCCTAGAGATGAAACGACAGGATGATGGAACATATGTTAAGACACTCCTGGAATAGATGGCCCAAATGATAAAGGATGCTAGATGTAGAAGGTATGAAGATATTTCGAAAGACAGACAGCCATAAGGAGAAATTCCTTGTCATTTTTTATTGTTTGCTATGCATTCTATGACCGGGAGACTTTTCGGGCAGTTCGGTCTCATCCTGTTGTTGTTAGTCATTTAGCACCACCCAGGAGGCACGTCTGACTTAGGGTATGTCACGGATGCGAATAACCTTAATGATCTGTACTGGTCCCTCTCCTTTTCAATTTATACATTTATGACCTACCAGCCACAACCTCAAAGAAATTCATATATGCTGATGACATCTGTTTGGTAACCCAGAGCTCCAGTTCCACCCCTGCTGAAAGCACATTAACTGCCGACATGGAAATCCTGAACACATACTTCAGGAAATGGTGCCTCCGTCTAAAGTCTAAACACTCAGAAAACTGTTACTTCAGCATTCTACCTACGGAACAGACACTCTGACTATAAACCAGGACAAACCTTGCAGTACTGCAGCACACCGAAGTACCTCGGAATAACACTCAATAGGTCCCTAACTTTCCGGCAACATCTCTCTAACGTGGCCGCAAAAGTGAAGACCCGTAATAATATCATCCAGAAGCTTGTTGGTACCTCCTGGGGTTGCGGCGCTCAAACCCTAAGATCAACTGCTTTGGCACTATCATACTCTGTCGCTGAAGACTGTTGTCCAACTTGGATGAACAGTGCTCACTGTAGCAAGATAGATGTACGTCTCAACCAGACAATGCGACTTATCACAGGCTGCATACGCAGCACTCAAACTGCATGGCTACCAGTTTTAAGTAACAGCCAACCTCCAACTCTACGAAGATCAGATGCTGTCCTGAAGATTTGGAGAAAAATTCTGAAGAACCCCCAGGTACCCGTACACAGCGATATATTAATAGCAGGACATAAGCGTCTGAAGTCAAGAACTGCACAACATCTTGAAACCTCCGACTTTAACATCAACGAAGTATGGAGAAGTATGGAGAAGTCAGTGGGAAGAATCGTCAGTGATCAACGGTCTTCTGGTTGGAAAGCCTTCCATGCGAGTTCCAGGTTTCACACTCCCCAGACGCCAGTGGAGACCCATCAACCGCATCCGTACAGGACAAGGGAACTGCAGATATCTAAAACACAAATGGGGCTGGGCAACATCTCCAGATTGTGACTGTGGAGCTGCCCTGCAAACAATAAATCACATTGTTGGTGAATGCCCGAAACGAGCCTTCGGGGGATCAGTAAATTACATCCACCATCCACCGTCCACCTGAAGGGCACAACTGGATCAACAGATTGGACTTGTGTAACGTGCACATAATTTAGTATAATAGTTTGGGCATTTGATTCTATACCTGTATGTTGCTTGTCATTTCTTACACTGTATACTCTTAAAATTATGTATTTGATCCAAGCTCTGTATCATCATAAATAAATAAATAAATAAATTTTTTTATTGTTCTCCAAGGGGGAGGGGGCAGTTCATTGAGAAATTGTTAGAGCATTTCAGAAACTGCAACAGACTCCAGTTTTCCGAGAGACCGTCATTAAGTGATGTTTCATTTTCCTCCTTCCGCTTCCTCTTAAAAGTCATCTACCTTTTTACATTTAACAATCTTTCCTGGGACAGTTGCTGAGTGATGTTTCATTTTCTTCCACTTCCTCTTACAGGTCATCTACCTTTGGTACGTTTTCGTTATTTTTTTATTATATTTTATTTTTTGATTTTTTTTCCCCTAGCAGAATTACGCGCACTTAGTATTAATTGGTGAGTGAGCACTACAGAAGAAAGCTACATTTGTCAGTCAATGATAGAAACCATTTCGTTAATCCTGATCGGTGGTTAGAAAATTTGTGAACCAAGTAAACAGCTTAGTCTGCGCTACGTCAGCCAACCTTCGTTCAGACCGCGCCATTAAAATTGTCGATGCTGTTGATGTGATTTTATCCCACAGACGCGTTTGACGAAGACTGATTTTAAAATTGCTCATCACAATGACGGTTAATGGTATGAAATGAAACAGTGATGTAAATACTGATGTGAAATTTGTTTGAGGGCTTTTCATTAATATAACTGTTGTTCTTTGTCCTTCAAATCTCTGCCCGGACGACATGGTACAGTCGTAAGGCACTGGATTCACATTCACGAGGACGACAGTTCAAATCCTCCTCTGGTGACACAGTTTCAAGTTCCTGTGGCTCCAGTAAATCGCTTATGGCAAAAGGAGACAGCGGTTTTCCTTCCCAGTCCGAGGAAATGCTCTGTCTCTTATCACCTCCTTGTGGACTGGGCACTAAATCCCGATCTTCCATCCTTCCCTCTCTTCTTTGAAAAATGAAGTTTCATGTTTTAAGTCATGAGAAGTGATGTATCTCTCTAGACGGGACATGTTTTACATTTCCTACGACAACGCTGTAGATATATCCCTGAAAAGTCTAAAGCACGTGCCTGGGGAATTTGTTTTCGCATTTCGTCTGCTTGTCAGTCCTTCGTGCTTATTTTATGACAGATATTTTGAAACTTCTTTATTTAAATTTTTCTGCTTGTATTGCTGAGTGAAATTGAATGCAAGTGTCACTTTGCTAGTCTTTATCATTACAACACTGACCTACAGAATTTGCCCTGACAAACAGAACTCAAACGTTTCCTATACATTAATTACCCATAATATTTAACGGCAATGCGATCTGACTGCTTTCAAATTAACTCAAAAGAATGGCCCTGAATAAGAAGAAATCCTGACAATAACCTATACATTCCATAAGTCATTTACCTCACAAAAATCTTGATAACACGAACTATTGCTTTACAGCAAGCGCCAATACAGGCCAGCTAAATAAAAGATTCTAACTCTGAAGGCTCTAACTACTAATAGGCATATGGTTAGGAAAGGAAAGATTTTGTTGCAAATCAAACAATATATTTTTTTACCTTAATAATGTGACAACCAGTTCAAAAAAATATATAATCGTGCATGACATCCAGTTCCAAAAATTATTAATCATGAATAATATTCAATCTACAAGTCGGACACGTCCAGATCGTCTGCTCGTGCTAATACTAAAAACCTCCAACACTGCTAATTATTAATCTCTAACCTCCATCACTGCTGACAACTCACTCCCAACTTCCATCACTGCTGGCTGTTCTCCTCCAACTGCAAGTCCGACCAGTCTCTTACAGACTGCGCACAGCGCAGTCAGAGATTTAATACATAGCGCTATCAACATATAAACACATAAACAGTCTACTTACATAGGCTCCCTGCTCCTTTCAAAAAAATTTGCAAATTGTTTTTCAGTCCTGGATGTCATGCACGATTACATATTTTTTTGAGCTCGTTGTCGCATTATTAAGGTAAAAAAACATATTGTTTGATTTGCAACAAAATCTTTCATTTCCTAACCGTATGCCTATTAGTAGTTAGAGCCTTCAGTAGTTAGAATCTTTTATTTAGCTGGCATTGGCGCTTGCTGTATTGCAGTAGTTCGAGTAATGAAGATTTTTGTGAGGTAAGTGGCTTATAGAATGTATAGATTATTGTCAGGATTTCTTCTTATTCAGGGCCATTCTTTTGAGTTAATTTGGAAGGAGTCAGATCGCATTGCCGTTAAATATTATGGGTAATTAATGTATAGGAAACGTTTGAGTTCTGTTTGTCAGGGCAAATTCTGTAGGTCAGTGTTGTAATGATAAAGACTAGCAAAGTGACAGTTGTATTCAGTTTCACTCAGCAATACAAGCAGAAAAGTTTCTCCCGTTCCTTCATTGTTCAGTAGTTCCTGTTGCGTGTCAATTCACTCATCAAGTATGACCTAATTCCAACGTTTCTTGCCTTATCAGCATTCCTTTTCTGAGAAGTTTATGAGACGCTTTTCGCAAATTTGGTGTTATTTTGCCAGCTCTAAATGACAGAATGTCCGCAGAACGTGACTGTTCAAACGTTTAGGGTTGACAGATTATCGTCAATCATGAAAACGTATCAGTGTTGGTACAGACTGGTACCGAACGTCCTTGTGCGTGAAATAAGCCTGGGTTTTAGTGTAGGGCCCGTGAGATGGACGCCCTTTTCCTTTGGTCTGCGGGTCTCCCGCACTGGAGACCACGACGGTTGCGTCGGGGATTTCCAGCCCACGGGGTTCGTTGACCTCACGGCTCGACACAGCCAGCATCACGTGGGATGCTACAAGAGTTAATATGCAAAAAGAAGTAATGAAACATTGCGACTGCAGTGTAAGTGGCATGGCGCTAACTGGTGAATCATAGCTGGTACCGTGAAAGCAATGACTGTAGCCCGTTTTTCTCGTGTTTGAATCGTTGCGCATTCTTCGTTGTAATACCTATGGTCGTTGAGTACGATTCTAATTCCCTTAGAGTTCTGTTTGTGACCATATACGAAGGACGGGGGATTCCCTCATGGTGTACTCTACTCCAACCAGTAAATGGATGTATTTTTTTGGTCTGTAATAGATTTATAAAATCTCTAACAAAATACGAGCAATGATCTTGCAAGTGGTCGAGCCATTGTTTGGAATTGCAGGCAGAAAACATAATTGCTGTAGGTTGGCGTTTTGCTGCAAAAGCATTTGCACGTCCCACCCGTACTTGTGTTCCTCGCCAATGCATCGTATTACATTAGTAGTATCACAAATGAACGTTCAAGTTAAGTATTGTTTTATACATTTAAACGCGTTTTTCTTGCTTCGGTCTGTTCTATTTGGTACAGGCGTGTTCCGCCTTTCATATTAAGACATATTCAATGACATTCATCCGGAATAATACAACTTTGTTTTATATGAGATTTCTGTAGATTAGAATACAATTCACAGTCAACAAATATCGAGTACCAAAACGAAATTGTGTTGGTCCATGATTTAAATAATGAAAATTGCACCATACTTATTTTTTGATAACTAGGACAACGCGTTTCGAAAACTTATTCTCATTTTCAGGGGAATTTGTGCATTTGTGTACATCAACATGTTTCGTGATGTTCACATGTGTGATTTTCTGCCTCTCTTGCATCTTTTTCAAGACTGCAATCGTAAAAACGTACAAAATGAATCTTTGAGTGTTTTAAACGGTGGTATTTTTGGTTTGACTACTTACAAGTATTATGCCTCCTCCAGTTTACAGAATATCATACACACAAAGCGTCACTTTCACTGTTGGTTTACAAAACACGTCGTAATATCTTTGTAACATGTTTTGTAAGTAACAGTGTAAGTGATGGTCTGCGTGTATGTGATATTCTGTATAGCGGAGGAGGCACAATACCTGTAAGTAGCCAAACAAAAAATACCGTTTTAGATATTAGTATTTATGAACTCTCAAAGATCCATTTTGTCTGTTTCTCCGATTGCAGTCCAGCTTCGAAAAGTCCCCAACTACTCACCGTGCTTTTGTTCGCTGTGAGGTCTCCATACAAATTCTGCAAGCGCCTTTGAATGTCTTCGATGCTCTGGTCTTCGGCGAAAATAAACTCAATGCGACCTCTCTGTAACGCCATTTTCAAGGCCACGTATCGTGCCGCCACCTATAGCAATTTCATGAAACTATAGTGGCTGAAGCGGTAATACTCCACGCTGTCCCTCAATAAAGTCCGTATTTTTTCAACCGAAACTGGCCGAGAAAAAAATGTGTTCCATTGCTTACTGAACGCCCCTCGTACAATATGCCTTTCTTATCTTTGAAACATGTTCTCCTTTCCTACACAACCAGCGCTATATGATTTGTGAAAGATCTTTTACAGCGATTGCTTAGTGTTGCTCATTTGCTCCTTTTCTCCTGCTGTGCTTTGGGGCAGTAACGTAGTGAACTACTGTGGGCGGAGGTATTGCCTCGCAAACAACAGTTGACCCAGCTATGTTAAAATGTGTGTGAAATCTTATGGGACTTAACTGCTAAGGTCATCAGCCCCTAAGCTTACACACTACTTAACCTAAATTATCCTAAGGTAAACACACACCCATGCCCGAGGAAGGACTCGAACATCCGCCGGGACCAGCCGCACAGTCCATGACTGCAGCGCCTTAAGCCTTCGGCACACGGACCGTGCATCCGAACGTTGAGCTTTGAGCGTGCCGAGCTTCTGATGTCATAGCGTGGAATAGCACGTTCGGGAGTCTTTCCGAACGTGCAGAGAAATATCTGGCATGTCAGATATTCTGAGCGTGCGTCCGAGCTTTGACCAATGGGATGGCACAACGCCACCTACGTCACACGCACGCCGTCTCCCTTCAGTACAGAGCTGTGAGGCGCCATATTGGCATTCATTTCAAGCCTATATGTATATATATCGTCCCGAGCACCAGAAAATTGAGAATCACTGCAAAACCCGTTGTTAACTGTGTGATTCGTTCCAATAAAATAATGAGAAACATCATATTCGTGGCAAAATAATTATTGTAACTAGCGTATAGTGAGAGTAGGCTGTTTGAAGGCAGCATCACACTCAAGATCCACCCAAAATGCATTGTTCTTGGTACAATTTGTTATAATTAAATTTCAGTTAGTAACATATCTACGATTAAGGTTTTTAGCAAGTAGTAAGATACTATGATTTTCGACGATAGCTGTGATGGTTTAGCGTAATGAATAGCGTCCCTGTCTATAATGAGTTTTTTTGTTGGGGCGGTGGTTCGCGTCCTGACAACCATTTTTTTTCCCTGACATTCGCGTTTTTATTAGGTTCTGTTACTTTATTATCAGTTTAATATAAGTATAGACTATAATATTTGATGTTATTTAAATACAAGTTCACTTTTTTTTGAGGGGTGACTTTGTTTGATTGGCTTGATCTACACGACACCTTGCGCTACTTGTGTAAAGCTATTTTGCTCCTTTTTCTTTTACGCTTCGTAATTCACGCGTTGCAAAGATTCTGTTACTGGGTAGGAAGAGTGATCAAGTAAGACTGACCTTGGGGTTTTGCTAAAATGTGGGAATGATGAAATAATGTTTATCTTATGCGGAGAATTATTCCAAATTTGTACCGCACTGTTTGTAATGGAACTATTACATGTCTCTATCCTTACTGATTGGACGTGGTACTTTCCTTTTCGTGGACGATGGAGGAAATGTGTGTTTCAATAGAGCCAACGTGGGAATTTTACGCGCGCCCGTTGAGTAAACAGTGTGGTTTACGAACAAGAAACATCCCTCAACTGCCGCTGGAGTGCGTTGCGATCGCGTATACCACGTTGGGGCCCACGTACCGTATTTATTTATTATTTATTTATTTATTACCAGATTATAGATCTGTTACCTGATGTTTAAAACAGGTCGTACATCTTACAATTTTCGTTTTTCATCTTTTTACACTTTTCTTTCCTTTTGTTTTATCTACAACATTTACATGATATTTGTCAAAATAACAATAATTTAAGGTTGAAATATGAATAAAATTTTGTTGTTTTTTAAGAATAATATAAAAAGGTAGATAGGATAGATGAGAGATTTGTTAGTACCATCACCAAGTGTGACTGACGGTGAATACCTCGGAATGGTTTCTTCGAGCCGTTGACCGCCAGTCACACACACACACACACACACACACACACACACACACACACAAATGGTTATTAGTAGAGAAATAATGTTGCTTATCCTATTTGTTACTAATCCTATGTATTAACTACTTTAGGTGCGCATCCATGTACAGCATTTGGTGTTTTCTTGGCTAGATTGCCAGCAATTTGCTTATTTACTGTCACATCTCAGCTTCCTCCTCCTGTTCCTCCTCATTGTCACTATTTTCGCTGTCACTGTGGGTATCGCTGTCCATCCTCTGGAGATTTCTGTTACGCTGCACATAAGCATGTCTGTGATGTTGTGTCCGCATATACTCTTCATGTGTTGTTTTTGAAATACTGTTTGTCAGTGCGTTTAATTGTGCCCATTGTTCTTCGTCTCTTATTGCTGTGTATATATCTATGTTTGTATCTGCGTAATCTAAGTGTAGTGTATGTTTATTGTTCGCGTATTGCCCGCAGAAAAAGACAGTGTGTTCTGGGGAACCTTCTTCCCCGCATGTGCATGTAGGGGTCTGCCTCAGACTCACGCGGTTTAAGTGCGTGGGATAAGGTCCGTGCCCGGTTAAGAAATGTACCATACCGCGGCTGGGATCGATATGTCTCATTCTCAACCGCTCCCTTACGTCAGGGAGGAAGTCGTGCAGTCTACGTCCCTTATCACTTACATCCCACTCACCTTGCCATGTATCCAAACGCCAACTTTAAAGGTGACGTATCGTCTCTATGGGCACACCGGTTATTGTGTGTACCTTATCTAGTCTCCCCACCTTTAACCAGTACCTTGCAGCTCTGTATTTGATCGTGATATCTATGGGGCATATTCCGAGCACCACACACAGTGCATCCGCAGAGGTGGTACCGAAGGCTCCAGATAGCCTAAGTAGGACACTTCTCTGCCCTCGTCTGAAGGATGCTTTGTTGGTGACCACGTTCAGTCTATGTGCCCACGTGCTAGCTGCAAAGCTGAGTACCGTATGCACAAGTCGAATCATTCCTGAGCGTTCAGTAGCACGTTGAACTTGGCACGCTCAACGTTAACGTTCGACAGCACGTTCCGTGTGCCGACGGCTTTAGACCGCTCGGTGACCCATCTATGCTGGGAACCACGCATCTCCCGGAAGTGTCTCCGCGGCGCACAGTAGGTTAGACGCTGACACACGGTACTCGAACTGCGAGTGCGCGCACAGCCGGTATGCCTATTTACCGACCGCCGCGTCTCGTTCGTGACCGCCCGGCCACCACACACTCTGTGCCCAGACACGGCACAGCTTGTGCGGAACTGCCGGCATCTAACGGCCGCCGGAGAAAGTCGTCCAGCGTGCTAATTAATAAAGCGCGTCACTGCTACTTGTTCGCTTCCAGAACGTTGCACAATACTTAATAGGCGCACACGCCGCTGATTCATTTCCCCGGTAGCAGTTGCGTAGGATGCAATTAACAAGCCATGGGCCGATTCCAGACCGCTGCCTTTCGCGGTCCGCAAATTGCTACCGACCTCCTGCACGGCACACACTGTCCGAATGTTATTAACGACCCGCAGGTCAACCACACCCCCTATCCCCCGCTCCCCCTCACACACACGTGTGTCTGCGCCGGATAGCAATCGCTGATAAGCCGTTGTTAAAGTTCTGCAACAGGCGAAAATACTTCAAATCTTATCTGTATTCTCAACAGCGAGCAACCGCACTAGAAAGTTCTCCATTCTTTCGATACATTCGCGGTTGTACAAACGTGTGAACAAAAGGATATATGACGTTACCTAGTACTTCATCATTTTCAGTATCTCTGTATTCATCTTGGAACATGAGCTCGGCATTCGGCATACGCAGGAAATGGCCTATTGTCCACTAGGTTGCGCAAAACGACGAATTACTCTACCGTAAACAATCTCTTGGGTGTTAGAGGCACCATTAAATTATTCCCATTTGTAGCGTAAATATGAACAAGAATAGTTCGTATTCGATATAATTATTATCAAGATAGATTTTTATGACGCAAGGAAATATGCTGGCCTTACCAGCGCGCAATGGACTATTTTCAGGCTGCAAACGAAAGCACTAAATATGCATTATCGCTTTTCGTGGAAGGCAATTTACTGACTTTGAGAAGACATTTGGCTCTAATTAAAAAAAAAAAACTGCGCTGACAGTCTTTGGAAAACAAGACATGGAATCAATCTATGCGATCTTAACTGAAGAATATGCGCGTCTATGCCACAGCTTAAGTTACATTTCATCAGAATAGCAAGAAATTCAGAATTGAAGGAGGTGTGAGTCCGGTTCCTTACCACAAAAACTATTCTCAGAAGCCATAAAGGAAGTATTTAGGTTGTTATACAGAGGTAAAACAACGAACCACGTCTGTGTCATCTGCATTTTGCTACTGCTTTCTGTGTTGCAGATGAACAACTAGTGCAAGATGTAGTTTTAAAGCAAGTCTGAAAATCAACAATAGTAAAATGACAGTAATGTACTGTGAAAAGAACGAAAAAGAAAATTAATAAAAATCAACTGTGATTCATGTAACCAGTTGGTGAGCTTTCATATTTAGTGCAGATGAAGACGACTGGATGGACAAAGAAAAGAAATGAAAAAAGGTCTGCAGTGATTCCGTCGAATTAAATACGATTTCGAAAACCAAGCTTCCGATGTGAAAAGGAATGTGTACTAGTGCGCCATTTTCGACTTATCGTAATGACACATGGACATTTAATCCATAAACAATTCCTCATCACTGTTCAGTGAACTCAGGAAATTCGCATGTTGGGAACTAGAGGAAGGAACAGAAAAACCAATGCAACAGCAGAGAATGGAAGATGTAATTATAAATGTAATGAAACATAAATGGAAGAGGGGGTGTATGTAGCCAGGCGAAGGGATGCTAGAAGGACCTAGGAACCACTTTACTTACTCCCAAGAGATAAAGAAAACCTAGTCGGCAACCAAATGCACACTAGAAAACATGCAGCAACAACGCGTATAGCGCACCACTGAAGACTGTGATGGGTGGAAAAGTGTAGAAGGGGCCTTCATCATTCCGTGAGTGTAAAATTACCGATACGATGATGGTAATTGATCATATAAGATGCTGTTGAAAAGACGTAAGCCATAGGAAGAGGGTGTACAGCCGACTAATACGTAAGGTTTTCTTTCTTCATTCCAGTTAGTATCTTTACTTTCAGGACTATAAATATAGAGTATCAAGTATTTCTGAACAATATAGAGCCCTCTTCTAAGTGTAATCTCTTGTACTCCTGCACGTGATGGTCCTCACAAAAATCGTAATTTTAAAACTGGAACATAACCACTTTCTCTTAAATACACCCAAGCGAATATTGTCCAGCCGATGTTCGGCTCAGCATAACAGCGGTATTCGCCATCGTTACACGAAACACTACGCAGGAATTTAGGTTCAAAATGGTTCAAATGGCTCTGAGCACTATGGGACTTAACATCTGTGGTCATCAGTCCCCTAGAACTTAGAACTACTTAAACCTAACTAACCTAAGGACATCACACACATCCATGCCCGAGGCAGGATTCGAACCTGCGCCGTAGCAGTCGCGTGGCTCCGGACTGAGCGCCTAGAACCGCGAGACCACCGCGGCCGGCAGGAATTTAGGATGTAATCCAAAACGTTTGTATCCTACATCAGGATCACCGACAACTCTCCCTTTTCTGACCGAAATTGTTTGGCGTAAGTTTGTTGGGTCAGTGCAGTTTGAAACGACCACGCTTGAGTCTGCAAACTAATTTTGAAACAGTGCGAGTGTCTTCTTCACTTATTCTTAGCTACCGGTTTCGATTATACTATCTTCAGACCAAAGACGCTGTCACCTGACCACCCACATGGTCACCAAGAATACAAAATAAATAAAATTAAATTAAAAAGAAGACTTGGAGTGTCTGAAGATAAGTTTTTGTTCAGCATTCGCTGTTGTTCTACAGAGGCTATTTATTAAATTATCTGAGTCGTCATCATTCAAACGTTCAAATATGTGTGAATTCCTAAGGGACCAAACTGCTTAGGTCATCGGTCCCTAGACGTACACACTACTTAAACTAACTTATGCTAAGAACAATACACACACCCATGACCGAGGGAGGACTCGAACCTCCGGCGGGAGGGGCCGTACAGTCCGTGACATGTCGCCATTCTACTGAGATTCGTCAATGACGTCAGCTACGCAGAACTGCTAGGGTCCAGGGATCTTTTTAGTACTATGTTGCTGGAACGGAGCGCCTCACAGACGACCTACAAGACTTCCATAGTAATTTCATCCAAGGAAGCCTGTGGAGTGGATTTTCAAGTGCTAAATTAGCTGACATATCTTGGAGTAGGTGATCGGGAAATAAACTTGTAACGTCCTAAAGCAATGTGATGCTGTGGAGAAACGTTGTGGCGAGTCCGAGTGCGCAAGGCACTGCGGGTTGTAGTGTGGGCGTCAGAGCTGGCGCCTTCAGCGGGTCACGTGGGCTGCACGTGCGAGGCGCAGAGGCTCCCGCTGTTACGTTCGCTGCTTTTCTCTACAACCACTACCCTGTTGGTAATTTCTCGCTATTTTCCAATGTAGTGTTGTCTACATAATTATTCGATCGTTTATTCTGACCAGGCCATCCATAAGCCCTCGCGTCCTCTCTTACATTTGACCAGAAACCTTACATTAAAAACATGTACCAGCCATTAATTTAATACGTAAGGGCACGTTATCGATTTGTAGTGTAATAACTGTAGTAAAAAATGCAAAACGTACGCCAAGCGAAGTGGCACTGTGGTAAGATATCCGTTTGCACTCGGATGCAAGTAGAGAGTGGTTCAGAACTCAACCTGGCCGTACACATTTAGATTTCCTACCTGTAAAAAGACACAGCCGACTTCCTCCCCCAATCTTGTGCACCATCGCTAATGACCTCGCCGTCGACGGGACGTCAAATCTTTCTTCCGTGAAAATTATAAAAAAAAAACGATGGCCAGTGTCAGAAACTGCCGTATTTTATTTAAATAGTCCCACTGCTTTTGAGCGTTCCTAATTCGTATCTGTCAACTCTCCTGATTTAGACGGGAGACTCCCGATTTTCCCCTTTCTCTCCCGCCTTCCGAATATTCCATTATCTCTTCACATTTTTAGGTAATTATCGTCAAACCTAACGGTTTTGTTTTGAAAACCAAGCATTTCATGTTTTTTTTTTTTTTTTTTTTTTTTTTTTTTTTTTTTTTGCCAATGGTTAGAAGTCCTTCATTTATTAGTCGATTTTAATCGATATACGTATTGATATGTACAGAAATCAGGAAGTCGCGCATGACCTGTGTATCGACAGTTACTTTTCCTCATTCCTTTGCGTTTTGTAGAATGTGTACTCGCATTGCTCAGTGTTGTACTCTGGACTTGTGTTCATATGTTGTCATTATGCTTAAATGAAGTCACTAACTAATGAACGTTTTTATGATTGGTATAAATCTTTAGACTGGATGATTAAGAGAGTTATTTTGTTAGCTGAATCCCTGTAAGGTTTTATTTTTGTGTACGCAGTTATTTGACGTGTATCTTATTCGTCAAATGGTTCAAATGGCTCTGAGCACTATGGGACTCAACTGCTGAGGTCATTAGTCCCCTAGAACTTAGAACTAGTTAAACCTAACTAACCCAAGGACATCACAAACATCCATGCCCGAGGCAGGATTCGAACCTGCGACCGTAGAGGTCTTGCGGTTCCAGACTGCAGCGCCTTTAACCGCACGGCCACTTCGGCCGGCTCTTATTCGTCATATTCATGGTATCTTGATTCAGTGTTTTGTTTCTCATTATGACAAAAAATATAACGATGTATTCTTGAAGCCATATTCCGAAGAGTTGCCACGCATTATCAAGTTTAGGAAAGATCTGTCTTTTGCATTTCGTGCTCATTGTCGACGTGACATTTGTGCATCACACGGTGGAAAAAACGATGTTTTGAAATACAAGGAAACAAAAAAATCATTGAGAAAATGTCAGTTGTGTGAATAACAATAAAAAACTGTAATTAGGTGTTAAAAGTGCATGTTTATAAATGCTGAATTCTTATTTGCGTCGTTTATTTGAGAACACAATTTGCCAATCAATTGCGCTGCCCAAACAAGTCACCTGTTCGGAAAATGTTATCAGGGATAAAAATGTTGCCTTTCCCTTATTTTACGAATCAACGTTTTGGGTACTTCTAGTATTTTTATTTGTCTTTCTGTAGCCGTTATATGGCTTTGGACCCGCCAGGTTAGCCGAGTGCGCTAACACGCTGCTTTCTGGACTCGGGTAGGCGCGCCGGCTCCGGATCGAATCCGCCCAGCGGATTAACGATGAGGGCCGGTGTGCCGGCCAGCCTGGATGAGGTTTTTACGCGGTTTTCCACATCTCCCTAGGTGAATATCGGGCTGGTCCCAACGTCCTGCCTCAGTTACACGGCTCGCAGACATCTGAACACTTTCGCACTATTCCATGAATTACACTAGCCGCACCGAGCGAGGTGACCCAGTCGCTAGCACACTGGCCTCGCATTCGGGTGGACAACGGTTCAATCCCGCGTCCAGCCACTCTGATTTAGGTTTTCCGTGATTTCCATGAATCGCTCCAGGCAAATGCTTGGATGGTTCCTTTGAAAGGTCACGGCCGACTTCCTTCCCCATCCTTCCCTAATCCGATGAGACCGATGACCTCGCAGTTTGGTCTCTTCCCCCAAACAACCCAACCCAACTACTCGCAGACAGTTGGGGTACACTAATTCCTTCCCATGGGGTATAGGGTGGCGGCAGGAAGGGCATCCGGCCACCCCTTCAACTAACATTGTCACATCCGATTAACTAGGCCGACCCAGCGTATCCGCGCGAAAAACGGCACAAGCAAAAGAAAGCCGTTATATAGCTTTGTGACGTCATAGGGGGCGACACACCAGTTAGATAGAGATCCTTCTGAAAATGAGTTGTGGCTTTTGGCCTCGACCTTTTTGTTTTTGCGAGTTGACAGGTATGCTAATTTGATCCCCTGCATGTCTTCTGAGGATGCGAAGAAAACAATACGCCGCAGTCCCTGGTACAGGCGACACACTACCGTACCGTCCCATCTCACTCTACTGACATTCACAGCTTTGCTTGCTGTTAGACTATATTTTCTGTAAAGTATTCCGTCCGCACCGTTCCACAATTATTCTACCTTGTCTGTCCTAGGTGGTCCGTAAGCTCGGAATAACTCTCGCTAAATCAGTTTTGGTTCTCAGGAGGCGAGTGGACTTGGTCTTCCTCGCAGGCGGCGGCTAAGCCGGCAGGCTGGCAGAGTGCTCTCGCAGTGACAGCTGGCGGCCAGGCGGGGAAGTCGAGGGACGCCGACGCCTGATCTCCCAGCCGAGTCACGCTTCGCCCTTGAAATCGTTCATGCATATTTTAATGCGGGCGCGAGTGGGCGCGGAGCAACCGCCTTGCTCTCTCTCTCTCTCTCTCTCTCTCTACCTCTCCCTAATCTCCTCTTCCCACCATCCCTACTCCCGCGCGCTTTCCTCTCTGCCGTTCCGCCCTCCTGCAGTTCGGGCTGTCACTTCGTTACTCATTCTCGGTTTACCGAACACCTTAAGCCATTCTGCCGGGTACTGTAGCACATAAATCCCAAACTTTCGTAGACAGTCATGTGAAACTGCAGCCGGAGCCTGAATATACCGGGTGCTTATACACTGGAGAGCCAAAGAAACTGGTACACCTGCCTAATATCGTGTAGGGCACCCGCGAGCACGCAGAAGTGCCACAGCACGTTGTGGCGTGGACTCGACTAATATCTGAAGCAGTGCCCGAGGGAACTGACACCATGAATCCTGCAGGGCTGTCCATAAATTCGGCCGACCAGGCAACATCGTCCAGTCATCAACTGTCCATTGTCAGTGTTGATGGGCCCAGGCGAGGCGTAAAGCTAGGCGCCGTGAAGTCATCAAAGGTACACGAATGGGCCTTCGTCTCCGATAGCCCATATCGATGACCTTTCGTTGAATGGTTCGCACGCTGACACTTGCTGATGGCCTAGAATTGAAATGTTCAACAGTTCGCGGAATGGTTGCACTTCTGTCACGATCAGCCATTCTCTTCAGTCTTCGTTGGTCCCGTTCTCGCAGGATATTTTTCCGACTGCAGCGACGTCGGAGATTTGATGTTTTACCAGAGTCCTGATATTCACGGTACACTCGTGAAATGGTCGTACAGAAAAATCCCCACTTCAACACTACCTTGGAGATGCTGTGTCCCATCTCTCGTGCGCCGACGCCAACACCACATTCGAACTCACTGAAGTCTTGTAACCTGCCATTGTAGCAGCAGTAACCGATCTAATAACAGCGTCGTGACACTTGTCTTATCTAGACATTGCCGACCGCAACGCCGTACTTTGCCTGTTTCCATACCTCTGTATTTGAATACGCATGCTTATACGAGTTTCTTTGGCGCTTTGGCGTAACAACACACAGAGGTTCAGAGTGAACTGCAATTATCGTTTGGCAACGAAACTTTGTAGATATGCAAATGCGCGAACGCTGAACTAATTTACGCTGAAAAAAAATTGGTTTCAGTGTTGACCAGCACGTGAAAAAATGTGACGACTTACAGCATTTCGTCGACGTCTCCGGTGCTCATATGGAGCAAAATGTGTAAATGGCGGTTAACGTTTTCGCTGCTGTGCGCGTATACACACGCTCTGCTACGGCGTTCCTCAGGTGTTGTGGACTTGCGTGCGAGCGCGGCTTCGATTACTGCTGCAGACGAGTTACTTCTGTACCTCGGCGAATAAAAAAGTTCCGAGCATTTATGATACAACATATTTGCTTCATTGCGTTTTTTTTCTTTTTTTAAAGTCGTTTCAGTATCTTTCACAGTTGATGAGATATGTTGATTTTTTTCATGACCACATGATTCGCGATGCGCAAAGACGTGAATGTGCGCATCGCACGCGACCGCCCTTCAGATAAATAATTCGAAACGAAATTTAGTTCTTTATCGAGTGAAGATATTAGACTATAAAATGCGAAAAATTAAATTTTTCGAAAAATCGGATGATGAGTATTTCATATCGGTTGGAATGCTTTCTCTCAGCACAAGCATCAGCATTTGCCGAACAGTACGCACGTCTTTCTTGCTTTCACAGCGCCAGATTTGCACCTGTTTGCCAAAACTGGAACTAATTTTTTCCTGTGGAAATCGGGTCCGCATTTACGCATTAGGATATCTACCAAGTTCCGCTGTCATACTATAATTACAGCCCACACTGCACCTACGTGAGTAGCTGCATTTTAATTATAACGACTCGATATCAATCACGCCTCCTGAACAATGATGTCTGACGCATCGTCGTAGTGGTGTTCACTTTTTTTTAAAAAAAAAAAAAAAAGAGTGGCAGGCAGCTATTTGCAGCAAAGTTGTGTAACTATCTTTGTGATCGAGTACGAAGTCAGCATTCGAAATGTACACCCGGATACAGACCTGAACTCCGAGAAAGGCAGCTCGTTGTTATGAAACCACTCCCTCATGCTGTGTATAGAAGGAAACTCTACCTCTCTGGCAAAGACAAAGTTCCCGTCTCCAGTGACGTTCAAAATGAGCGTGGTGCCTCGGTACTTTAAGGTAGTGGGATACAAATTCGTGGTGGTGGTGGTGGTGGTGATGGTTACAACTGTCATCCCGCCATCCAAATTGAAGGCATTGGTCCAATAATCAGAAATGTCCACTTTTGGCCGTTAATGAGATTTTATTGCCATTGCGTACTTTGAAAACTGCTCTATCGTGTGTGCAAGAATCAGACCTGCTCAAGGAACCAATTTAGAATAACATAAACAGAATGAGCTTAGCGACGTGTCGGGTGTTTGGGGCATGAACCACACATGTCCAAGGATTGCCTTGTCATTGCACCAAACAGTAGTCAGATTCTGGAATGTGAAATACTTCCAAGAAGTATGCTGTGGTTGGTGTTACACAAGATCTAGTTTTAGACTTCTTGCTCCACCCAAATTATTGTTTCGGTCTAACATCAAGAATGCTGATAATGAAAAGTTTACTGTTTGAAAGTACAGGTTCTTTGAGTATTCCATTGCACACAAGATTTTAGTTCAGAAAGCCTCGGTTACATTGGCTTTTCCTGAGGAAATATCTTTATAAAGCCAGTTAAATCTGAGAAATACAAAGATGTCACGAAGCTTGCCAAGAAGAATGTGCCTGCGTCAGACAAGGAATTTTATATTAAGTGATTGTAACATAACTGACGTGGATGCTACATGCAGATCATCAGAAAGACAAGTACAATGAACTTCTTATTAACCTTTCACGTTTCTCACATTTATAAGTATTAGGATATTATTATTTTTTTAATCCTCAGACTCCTCATCATATTCAGTAATCTGCAATAATTGTTGTTTCTTGAATTATTTGTTTATTTTTTGACATCGTATTCAAAAAAAACAAAGTAGTTTGGTGCAAGAGCGAGATAAGTCCATTTTTTTAACTTCAATATGTATCATAATAAATCTTTCTTTGGTTACGCAATAAGCTGCTACGGTGTGTTGGTGGCCGGAATAGAAGATGGGAAAAGACGAGACCGACTAATACAGTTTTACAATTTCTGGATAATTTTTTCTGTTTTATTTGAAATTATAAACGTGACATCTGGTTATTGCACCAACACCTTCAATCCAGGTTTTCCACCGTGTCAATAAATCGCTTAAAGCAAATGCCGGGATGGTGCCTTTGGAAAGGCCACGGCCAGTTTCTCATCTCTAAGGAGCTCGTCGTTAACGGGATGTTAAACCTTAAATTTCCTTCTTAAGTGACACACTGAGATTTATCGAACATATTACGCTTTTAACTTTAGTCCCTATATCCGATAGTCTACTCTGCAAATCACAGAGTACAGTGACTGGTGGACCTACCATCTGTAATGATACTGAGAAGATAAGAACAATAATTGAGAACGTACTGTGCGAAAAGTAGTTCCGTTCAAGAAAAAGGAACCTGCAGAGAGAGAGAGAGATCTCATGTAAGTAAGAAGGAGGAAGACTCAAGCTTTTGTGTGTTAGTGAAACGTTAATAAAAACCATTACAGCTGTATTTTAGGAACGTTTACCTCGCCACAGCCGTTTTAATTCTAAATTAACATCTCCAGGTGATACCGAAAATTCACCAACAGTCTTCGTAACTAGTTTTCACAAAGTAGCGCAAAGGTGCCAATGTGATGACTCAAAAATGTCTAAACCCCATACGTAACACTAAAACGAGCATTGTGGAACTCGACGGTCACACTCAAACAATTTGTCGACCGTATGATAGGAGCATGACCTTCAGTACATGCAGGAAACATAATAATATGCTGGGCAATACTGAATGGACTGTCCAGTACGGCGATTAGACTTTTTGAGTCGTGACATCCGCATATTTCTGCCACTTTGTCAGAATTAGTTACGAAGACTGTGGTTGAGCTTGTCATCTGAAGATGTTCATTTAGTGCGAAACAGGTTGTGGCGTGATAAATTTTCCTAAAAGAAAGCTGTGAAGGCACAAAAAGATCAAGATTGTTACCTGGAGAAACTATTGAACAATGTAAGATATGTGTTATAACGATCGTGTGAGATTCTAGGCAGGTGGTATGCTGGTTTGGTCTGTTTCTTTGCTCCAATCAATACCTATAAACTGAAAAACGGAAGTCGCTGGAGATTACAGTGTATTTAAGCTAGTTTGGTTTTCTCAGAGCTAAAACAACGCATGAATTCAAATTGTGACTGAACTTTTGTTAGTCCCCTGAAACTCTCATTAAGTCGTTATAACTGCGTCATAATGAAGGGGAGACTATGTTAGCATTCACTAATACAAACGAGCACTCTTCTTTACTGTTCCTTACAATCCATAGATTCTGACAGGATGCAAATTAAATTTATTTACAGCTTTATACGGGCCTGATACGGAGAATGCCTAACTAAGTAAATGAATCAATAATATAAAGCATCTGGAATATTGGTTATTAGCAATAGCGAAACTGCCAATGCTGACATTAAGCAAATAACAGAATTATGATCTATTATGTCGTTTTTGTTGAACTAATTGTATTGAATGGTTCCATAATAGGATCTAACCCCGAACAGTTAATGTCGCACTTAATAGACAAACAAAAGCGCAGCTCAAGCTCCGTGCTGTATTGTGTGACAACTGGGAAAAAAGTGCTCTAGAAAGGCGTTATGTGACTTGCAGTAAATGTAAAAGGCCGCATGCAGGCAGTGGCTCGCATTACCTCAACACAATTTCCCGACAGCTGTTACCTATTCTACGACAGCAAAATAGAAATGAAGACAGCGATACGAATCGTGATAGCTTTACTAGCGCTGAACCTTAAGGTGATCTTGGCTATTGTGCCTTTAGATATTCTTAGATATTTACCGACTTCCTATTATTCGTAAATTAATATCTTGAGCTAGTCAAATTTTTTCCGGAGGAGTAGCTGCACGCTTATTACGGCCATCTGTCATTTCTCTGAATCCTAAGATAGACCAACAGCGAGGGTTCAACTTTGTACGTAACATTAAAATTCTGGCTTGACAAATTACACTTGCTCCGTCAGTTTCATGCATAATCGCAAGCTTGCTTCTACCACACAGCTATTTTTCAACATGGAAGATTTATTTATTTATTACTCCTATCAAACTTAATCTGCAATCGTTACGTGCCACAGGTTGTATAACACAAATTTTAATTGTAAATATATTAAAGCATGTTTTCATACAGTCACTATTGTGTGTTGAATAAATGTACCAATTTGTCCTAAGAACCCACCACCTTAACCCCTTGAAACTAAACATGACGATTATGTCACTTTGAGTACATGGGCGACATTTTTATAGAAATTCCTGGTGTTCTTTGAATAACTTGTGCTCTAGCACTTAATCTGCACTCAAACATTTAAGAAAAACTAATTATAACTACTCACTATAACTATACTCTGTGTTATTATAATTAGAGTACTAATGATTTACGCTGTCCAACACGGAAAGAAGAGAGATCAGGTCTTAATGTTCTGCCAGCGACGTTGAAATTTTTCGCAAAAGTATCCGAGAAACGTGCTTAAGTTGAATGGCTGGGAAGCGTAATCAGCACTAAGTGGGGGGCTGTCAAGTATGGCCAATAGGAAACACGTTTTACCTTAGTAGCGTACGCCTGTTTTACTGATGCATCTAACGATGAAGCCTGGGGTGAGGTACCCCGTTTACTAGGCAGATGTGCTATCCCTACATCGTCCTGGCATTGTGACTAACAAAACTGCAGGGACCACTGTTGTCCAATACCCTCCGTAATACAAATTTCCATACACGCCTAAGCCCATCTCGATTTTACCCTTCTTAAATCGTCAGTATTGCCAAGGTTCTCTGATACTGGAATAGCACCCCAGCTTTGTACGTAATGTGGAAATCCTGCCTGAACCCAGGTGTGGCTGATCTATTGATCTGATACAACTATATTTTTCTGGAGATATATTGAGTCTCAACTATATCTCTGATAAGGATAGAAGCTGAAGTAATGAACTAAAATTTGTGCCGAGGCCAGGACTTCTACGCAGGTCCCCCACTTACGAGCCACGCGTGCTATCCACTACACTACCCTATCATTATAGGTAATACAGCTACATGAACTATCATAGTCTAATGCCCTCCTGAACACAAGCTTCAATTCAAGCCTCAGCCCATGTTGATTTACTCTGTCTTAAATCGTGAGGACACGTGCAACTATGTTAGCAACAACGCCAGCATGGTGTAGTGGATAGCAGAACTGCCTAGAAAGCAGGAGACTCTTGTTCAAGTCCCAGCCTTGGCAAAAATCTCAGTTCATTACTTCAGCTTCTGTCCCTATCGACGTAAAGTTGAAACTCAATATGTCTGCAGAAAATTGTACACTACGGGCCATTAAAATTGCTACACCAAGAAGAAATGCACATGATAAACGGGTATTTATTGGACAAATATATTATACTAGAACTGCCATGTGATTGCATTTTCACGCAATTTGGGTGCATAGGTCCTGAGAAATCAGTACCCAGAACAACCACCTCTGGCCGTAATAACGGCCTTGATAAGCCTGGGCATTGAGTTAAACAGAGCTTGGATGGTGTTTACAGGTACAGCTGCCCATTTAGTTTCAACTCGATACCACAGTTCATCAAGAGTAGTGACTAGCGTATTGTGACGAGCCACTTGGTTAGCCACCATTGAACCGACGTTTTCAATTGGTAAGATATCTGGAGAATGTGCTGGCCAGGGCAGCAGTCGAACATTTTCTGTATCTAAAAAGGCCCGTACAGGACCTGCAACATGCGGTCGTGCATTATACTGCTGAAATGTAAGGTTTCGCAGGGATCGAATGAAGGGTAGAGCCACGGGTCGTAACACATCTGAAATGTAATGCCCACAGTTCCAAGTGCCTTCAATGCGAACAAGAGGTGACCGAGACGTGTAACCAATGGCACCCCATACCATCACGCCGGGTGATACGCCAGTATGACGATGACGAATACACGCTTCCAATGTGCGTTCACCGCGATGTTGCCAAACACGGATGCGGCCATCATGATGCTGTAAACAGAACCTGGATTCATACGAAAACTGACGTTTTGCCATTCGTGCACCCAGATTCGTCGTTGAGTACACCATTGCAGGCTCTCCTGTCTGTGATTCAGCGTCAAGGGTAACCGCAGCCATGGTGGCTCTGAGCACTATGGGACTTAACAACTGTGGTCATCAGTACCCTAGAACTTAGAACTACTTAAACCTAACTAACCTAAGGACATCACACACATCCATGCCCGAGGCAGGATTCGAACCTGCGCCCGCAGCAGCCGCGCGGTGCCGGACTGCGCGCCTAGAACCGCTAGACCACCGCGGCCGGCGCAGCCATGGTCTCCGAGCTGATGGTCCATGATGCTGCAAACGTCGTCGAACTGTTCGTGCAGATGGTTGTTGTCTTGGAAACGTCCCCATCTGTTGACTTAGGGATCGAGACGTGGCTGCAGGTTCCGTTACAGCCATGCGGATAACGCGCCTGTCATTTCGACTGCTAGTGATACGAGGGCGTTGGGATCCAGCACGGCGTTCCGTATTACCCTCCTGAACCCACCGATTCCATATTTTGCTAGCAGTCATTGGATCTCGACCAACGCGAGCAGCAATGTCGCGATACGATAAACCGCAATCGCGATAGGCTACAACTGGACGTTTATCAAAAACGGAAACGTGATGGTACGCATTTCTCCTCCTTACATGAGGCATCACAACAACGTTTCACCAGGCAACGCCGGTCAATTACTGTTTGTGTATGAGAAATCGGTTGGAAATTTTCGTCATGTCAGCACGTTGTAGGTGTCGCCACCGGTGCCAACCTTGTATGAATGCTCTGAAAAGCTAATCATTTGCGTATCATAGCAACTTCTTCCTGTCGGTTAAATTTCGCTTCTGTAGCACGTCATCTTCGTGGTGTAGCTATTTTAATGCCCAGTAGTGTAATTTGACATCCGTATACTGTTAACAGTATGAAGTGGTAACCAAAAAAACCGGAATTATTTTTAGAAGCCATGTATTTTCAAATTGTTTACAAAACAACCTTATCCCTTCAAAATACTCTCCATTACAATTAATACGTTTGTCCCGCTTGTGCTTCTACTGTTCGAAACGTTTCTTGCACTCGTGTTTAGGAATGGCTGACAGTTCCTCCCTCGTTTTTCTTCTTATTTTTTCTTGACTTCTTCAGTGATGTGAAATTGGTGTGCTTTCACGCACCTTTGCGTGTGTGGAAATAAGAAATGTCGGCAGGTCAGTCGAGTAAGGTACTTGTGGCAGCGGAATGATGGCATTTTTAACCAAAACCTCTCCAACAGAGAGGGCTGCATGTGCAGGCGCGTTGTCGTGCTATATGCGCTTAGAGGCAGATTGAGTACTACACAACCCCCCCTCCCCCCCCCCCCCCCACGGCAATGCTATTCCGGTTTCTTTGGGTACCCCCTCGTATGTGTATCGAACGACATAAAGAAAAATCAACCAAACTTGCCCCAGATTATTGACTGATACAGAAGTTGAGGATTACGTGCTCCGAAAAACCTCCTTCCGATATCTTTAAAGTTCACGAAATAAAAGGGAGGTAAGTTTCAGATGCTTCACGGTGTATAAGCCTGGTATAGTCTGCAAGAGCAACTTACCGGTATTATTTGATGAAACGTATGTTGGAGCAAAAATTTCAGCTATCCGTTACGTGTAAAAAGCACATGATGAGTCCTTGAAGAACGGGGAGAAAAAAAATGTTCCATGCAATCTTCACAACAAAAACTGACACACGCAACAACTTCGCGTGTGAGTATCTCGCAAAGGAGCGGCGTGACATTCCTTCCGCGAAGTTGTTGGAATAATGCTAAAAAGCTCACGATCGCTTACGAGATAGCTGATGGCAACAAACTGTCCATCGCGCCGGGGCTGTGAGAAAATGCTGCCGAGATAATGAACATAACCACTGGCCGCCGACCTGCCGGCGAATGAAGTGCTCGGCGAAACCCGCCCGCGGGTTGGGCCGCGTGTGTGCCGTGAATATTCAGCACACGGCACGCGATCAGAATTTGATGACCGGAATTATGACGGCGGACTGGTGAGGTCGCGGCAGAGGGAGGCGCGCCGCGGCAAATTTTGCGTCATCGTTTTGCCAACGTTTAAAGCTGCGCGCAGGCGCCGTTGCCAATTTGCGTGCATCGAGACCAGCGCCGCGCATGGGCAGCGCGAAGCGGGCGTCGCGGCTGCGAGACGCAGCTTCTAGAGACTCATCGCTGTAGTCTGGGGCCGCTGGTGTCCTTAAGCCGTCGGCACACGGACCGTGCTGTCGAACGTTAACGCTGAGCGTGCCAAGTTCAACGTGCCGCTGAACGCTCAGATACGATGCGACTTGTGCGTACCGTACGTGGCCCCCAACGTGGTATACACGATAGCAACGCACTCCAGCGGCAGTTGAGGAATGTTTCTAGCTCGTAAATCACATTGTTAACTGAACTAGCGCACGTACAAGTTAGCTCTATTAAAACGCAGATTTTCCTCCATCGTCCACGAAAAGGAAAGTACCATGTCCAATCAATAATAACACAGGCTTATAAAAGTTACATTACAAACATTGCGGTACAAATTTGGAATACTTCTCCACATAGGATAAACATTATTTCATCATTCCCACATTTTAGTGAAACCCCAAGGTCAGTCTTACTTGATCACTGTTCCTACCCAGTAACAGAATCTTTGCAACATGTGAATTACGAAGCGTAAAAGAAAAAGGAGCAAAACATCTTTATACAAGTAGCGCAAGCTGACCTGTAGATTAAGCCAATCAAACAAAGTCACCCCCCAAAAAGAGGTGAACTCATATTTACGTAACATCAAATACTATAGTATATACTTATATTAAACTAATAATAAAGTATCAGAACCCAATAAAAACACGAATATTAGGAAAAAATTTGGTAGTGGCAAGACGCGAACCACCGCCCCAACCTAAAACTCTAGAGGCGGTAGTGACGCTAGTCATTACCCTACACCAATATCAGGGCCCCAGCATCTAATCATGGTGTGTTACCGCTTGCGGAAAACCTTAATCGTAGATATGTTACGAATTAACATTTAATTATAATAAACTGTACCAAGAACAATGCGTTTTGGGTGGATCTTCAGTGTATCTGTCATAATACGCAAGTTACAATAATTCTATTACCACGAACATGATGTTTCTCATTATTTTATTGGAACGAATCACACGGGTTTTCCAGTGATTCTCAATTGAGCAGTTGGAGATGAGCCGCCAGCAGTGGTGGATGTGGGAAGGGAGATGCCAGAGTTCTGAGATGTTAATATGACGATCTGGACGTGTGTCCGTCAGAAAAAGGAAATTTGTGAAACTGGATGTCACGAATTTATATATATATATTATGACCTTTGAACATTATTAAGGTAGATACATTGTCTGTTCTGTACCAAAATCTTTCATTTGCCGACTATATCGCCTATCAGTAGTTAGTGCCTTCAGTAGTTAGAATCTTTTATTTAGCTGGCAGTATTGGCTGCTCGCTGTATTGCAGCAGGGTTCGAGTAACGAAGATTTTTGTGAGATAAATGATTCATGAAGGGTATAGGTTATTGTTAGTCAGGGCCATTCTTTTGTAGGTCCTGAAACGTCCCCATTAGTTTTCTAAGGGGATGTTTATGAAACGTCCCCTTAGAAAAATTGTACAGGACTGTGCTTAAACTGACACACAATATTTTTGGAGCAACGCAATCTGACTTTAAAAAATCCCTACAAAAGAATGGCCCTGACTAACATTAACCTATACGTTTCACAAATCACTTACCCCACAAAAAATCTCCGTTACTCGAACTACTCCAATACAGCGAGCGCCACTACTGCCAGCTAAATAAAAGATTCAAACTACTTAAGGCACTAACTACTGATAGGCATAGTTAGCAAATGAAAGATTTTGATAGAGAACAAACAATGTATTTACCTTAATAGTGTTCAAAAATCATAATATATATAGCAGTTCATGACATCCATTCTTACAAATGTACTACTGTTTCTGATGGACACACGTCCAGATCATCCGCTCTCAAAAATCCGCCATCTCACTTCCCCACATCCACCAGTGCTGGCGGCTCACCTCCCACTGCGCGCGCGCACCTGCACATTTGAAGGAGGAAGATATCCTCGACAGGAGGCGAAGTACTAGCGCACGAGGCGCTTCACCTTCTGGCATGACGGTTTGGGTAGAAAATATCATGGCTATATCGTGCTGCTTGGCTTTGTGCATTTTTCCCTTTTTTGTGATTTTTTATTTTTTATTTTTATATTAAAATGAAAGAAAGATTAAAGGATAGTGAGAGGGACAGTGAGAGAGATGGAAAACGAACGGCCTAAAGTGACTGGCCGGTAGTTTCAAGAAGTCTCCGCTACTGTGGTGATGGCCCACTAGGATTAGCTCGGTGGGCACGGCCAAGAGATAGTAGATTTATACAACAACTGGCACGCCTCTAACGCTGCACGAAGTAGCTTCTAGAATAGTTATATTAGAGAATTCTTACCCATTGAACAACTAGCTCATCATTTCCTGTAGCATGAAAGTAGATTAAAACTAGAATCAGAAAATGCTGCTAATATCGTTGAATTGTATTGTAGATGTTAAGACACAATAAAGTATAAGGTGGCGGGTTATTATGTATGATATTATTGGATTGAATAAAGATTAAAAAAAAAAAAAAAAAATCCGCCCGCTCCTCCCGCCCCCGCATATGGGCACGGCATTTTTCCCTTAGGCCGGGAGGTCATGTGCCTCCCACATTGCAGCTGAAATAAACTTCATTTCAGAACTCTTGCCTGGTACCTCTTTCAAAAGTCTGATGGAATCTTCTTCCCACCTTAAGTGCCGGAGTATTCAGAAGTATAATTTTAAGAGTTTGCACTGTAGCTGTACAGGGTGTAGCAAAAATGTACGGTACAAATTGCAGGACAAATTCCTCACACATAAACGAAGAAATTATGTTATATGAACGTGGGTCTGAAAACGCTTTGTTTCCATGTTAGAACTCATTTTCTCCAAATCATTAATCATGGGCAACACACAAGAACAGAACGTTAAAATCACACTGTACCACACAAGCGGCTCGTAGTGAAATTGCGTGCTTATGGAATATCGTCTCAGTTATGTGACTGGATTTGCGCTTTCCTGTCAGAAAGGTCACAGTTCGTAGTAATTGACGGAAAGTCATCGAGTAAAACAGAAGTGATTTCAGGCGTTCCCCAAGGTAGTGTTATAGGCCCTTTGCTGTTCCTTATCTATATAAACGATTTGGGAGACAATCTGAGCAGCCGTCTTCGGTTGTTTTCAGATGACGCTGTCGTTTATCGACTAATAAAGTCATCAGAATATCAAAACAAACTGCAAAACGATTTAGAAAAGGTATCTGAATGGTGCGAAAAGTGGCAGTTGACCCTAAATAACGAAAAGTGTGAGGTCATCCACATGAGTGCTAAAAGGAACTCGTTAAACTTCGGTCACACGATAAATCAGTCTAATCTGAAAGCCGTAAATTCAGCTAAATACCTAGGTATTACAATTACGTATAAATTAATTGGAAAGAACACATAGAAAATGTTGTGGGAAAGGCTAACCAAAGGCTGCGTTTTATTGGCAGGACACTTAGAAAATGTAGCAGACCTACTAAGGAGACTGCCTACACTATGCTTGTCCGTTCTCTTTTAGAATACTGTTGCGCGGTGTGGGATCTTTATCAGATAGGACTGACGGAGTACATGGAAAATGTTCAAAGAAAGGCAGCACGTTTTCTATTATCGCGAAATGTGGGAAAGAGTGTCACAGAAATGATACAGGATTTGGGCTGGAAATCATTAAAAGAATGGCGTTTCTCGTTGCTTCGCAATCTTCTCACGAAATTCCAATCACCAACTTTCTCCTCTGAATGCGAAAATATTTTGTTGACACCGACCTACATAGGGAGGAACGATCACCACGTTAAAATAAGGGAAATCAGAGCTCTTACGGAAAGATATTCTTTCCGCGCGCTATACGAGATTGGAATAATAGAGAATTGTGAAGGTGTTTCGATGAGCCATCTGCCAGGCACTTAAATGTCATTTCCAGAGTATCCATGTAGATGTAGATGTAGAAGCACTCTTAGTTACGTCTGGTTACGTTGTGCACCGCCAGTGTTTTGTTCTACACGTCCCTGTTGCACATGCGACGTGCGTCATTGCTTGTTTACAGGTAATACCAACTGCTCCAGCGATCAATACGACCGTTTCAAGCACACGGGTTACTACGTAGAGTTAATCACAGACTTGGCTTGTGAAACGGCAGCGTACACCAATGCAGAGATCGCAGATGCCCATGTGATGTACGTATTAGCTGACGTCAGTGGCGCTCGCGTTCATCATTAGTAGGCGGGAGAGATTTCCAGGACGAAGGTGCCCCGACAGGAAAACATCTGAAGCCATTGATCGACGACTTAGGAAACACGGGGCACTTAAACCTGATAGTCGCGACCGGGGCAGGCCGAGAACAACGAGGTCACCTCAGCGGGAGGCGGCAGTTCTTCATGCAGCTGACTACGACGCTAGTGCCAGTACAAGACATACAGCTGCAACACTGAATGTTGACCACAGGACATTCTGGCCGGTTGATGCTTATATTAAAGCCCACGGAGGGCAAATTGAACATCTCCTGTAAGATAGATTCGCATGTGGTATGCTGGTGCGTCCTATTCGCGTGTATTTCCCATGATTAATGAGTTGGGGGAAATCAGTTGTAACATTGAAATAAAGCGTTTCCTGATCCATGTTCATACAACATAAATTCCTCGTCTACATATGAGGAATCTGTCTTGCAATTTGTGCCGTATCTTTTTGTTGTATCCTGTATATAACTTTCTCGTGTACGAATATGTGTAATGATAATACTGATAAGTAAAATGGGGGATGCTGCGTCTACAGGGTGAAAAATATTTAAACAGACAAACTCTGGGAAGCTGTAGGGGACATCAAAAGAAATATTTTACCCTAATGTCATTTTTTCCTATGAGGATTATTTAAACCGGTAGAGGCAATCAGATGGCAGTTATAAGAGTCGAGGGGTATGAAAGGGAAGCAGTGGTTGGGAAAGGAGTGAGACAGGGTTGCAGCCCCTCTCCGATGTTATTCAATCTGTATATTGAGCAAGCAGTAAAGGAAACAAAAGAAAAATTCGGAGTAGGTATTAAAATTCATGGAGAAGAAGTAAAAACTTTGAGGTTCGCCGATGACATTGTAATTCTGTCAGAGACAGCAAAGGACTTGGAAGAGCAGTTGAACGGAATGGACAGTGTCTTGAAAGGAGGATATAAGATGAACATCAACAAAAGCAAAACGAGGATAATGGAATGTAGTCAAATTAAATCGGGTGATGCTGAGGGAATTAGATTAGGAAATGAGACACTTAAAGTAGTAAAGGAGTTTTGCTATTTAGGGAGTAAAATAGCTGATGACGGTCGAAGTAGAGAGGATATAAAATGTAGACTGGCAATGGCAAGGAAATCGTTTCTGAAGAAGAGAAATTTGTTAACATCGAGTATAGATCCAAGTGTCAGGAAGTCGTTTCTGAAAGTATTTGTATGGAGTGTAGCCATGTATGGAAGTGAAACATGGACGATAACTAGTTTGGACAAGAAGAGAATAGAAGCTTTCGAAATGTGGTGCTACAGAAGAATGCTGAAGATAAGGTGGGTAGATCACGTAACTAATGAGGAGGTATTGAATAGGATTGGGGAGAAGAGCAGTTTATGGCACAACTTGACTAGAAGAAGGGATCGGTTGGTAGGACATGTTTTGAGGCGTCAAGGGATCACAAATTTAGCATTGGAGGGCAGAGTGGAGGGTAAAAATCGTAGAGGGAGACCAAGAGAAAAAATACACTAAGCAGATTCAGAAGGATGTAGGTTGCAGTAGGTACTGGGAGATGAAGAAGCTTGCACAGGATAGAGTAGCATGGAGAGCTGCATCAAACCAGTCTCAGGACTGAAGACCACAACAACAACAACAGAGGCCGTATTACGGTCTTCAGTTGTTAGAGGCCGTATTACGATCTTCAGTTGTAGGCAACTGCTGTCCACCAGTGTAGTAGTGCTTTGTCTCTGTTTACTAATGGAGCGATACATCTGGGGTGAGTACACTGATATGGTTGGTGCGTACTACGTAGCGCACCACAACAGACAAGCTGCACAGCGGGTTTATCAACAACAATATCCTAATCGCCGTATCCCGCATCATACGACCTTCGCTGCTGTGTACCAACGTCTGCGTGAGACCGGGTCATGTAGCGGAGTACCTGGACAGGGAAACCGTCGCACGGTAAGAAGGCTGCGATTTGAGAAAGCTGTCTCGCAGCATGTGGAGCGGGATCCGTCAATCAGCACTCGTGCAATTGCACGTAACATGGGGATGAATCAGACGAATGTAAGATCAGTCCTTCGAGAGCAATTGTTACGTCCATTTCACTTACAGCTTGTCCACAACCTGGAACCAGTTGATTATCCACCCAGAGCACAGTTTTCGCAGTGGTACCTGGAACAGTGTGAAATGCATCCTGGTGTTGTTGGGGACTGTTTAATTGGGGAGTACCTGCTACCTAGGCCATTAAATGGCGGGCACTATTACAATTTTCTCGCCAGGTCGTTGCCAGAATGGCTGGAAGACATCACTCTCCCTACAAGACAACGCATGTGGCTCCAACATGACGGCGCGCCGTCACATTTCAGTCGTCGTGTGCGTCGATTCCTGGACCGACGGTTCCCAGAAAAGTGGATTGGCGGAGGTGGTCCTGTACCATGGCCTGCTCGATCCCCAGATATGTCCCCTTTGGACTTTTTTGCGTGGGGAGAGATGCGGAACATTGTTTACGTAACTCCTGATGCATCAGAAGAGGATGTGGTTGCCCGGATAGTAGCAGCAGCAGGAACAATTCAGGATATTCCTGGAGTTTTGGCCCATGTCAGACAGAACATGATCCTACGGTGTCGCCTTCGTTTACGTCTCAGTGGAGGCATTTTTGAAAATCTACTGTAATTGAAATTGGGTTGTGTTAATGTGTTGTGTCTTGGTCATTAAAAAAATGGAAAAGTTTTTGTTGGATTAATTAATTTGCCGCCAGGGAAATCTTCCTCTACCGGTTTAAATACTCCTCATAGGAGAAAATGACATTAGAGAAAAATATTTATTTTGATGTCCCCTACAACCTCGCAGAGTTTGTCGGTTTAAATACTTTTCACCCTGTATTTTAAGTATGCCGTTACCTAACTATAAGAAGAAGCTGTGGGAAGGCGATTAGTCTGTCGTTGCGTAGAGGGAAAATTGTTCAGATATGGCGGTGCTGGCCGGCCGCTGTGGACGAGCGTTTCTACGCGCTTCAGTCTCGAACCGCGCGACCGCTACGGTTGCAGGTTCGAATCCTGCCTCGGGTAGGGATGTGCGTGACGTCCTTAGGTTAGTTAGGTTTAAGTAGTTCTAAGTTCTAGGGGACTGATGACCTCAGAAGTTAAGTCTCATAGTGCTCAGAGCCATTTGAACCATTTTGAGCGGTGTTGAGTGTGAGGAGCGGTCCTAAATCTCTTGTAGTTTGGGATGAACAAAGTAGCGTCCGCCTTGATTGGTCTGTTATAGATGGCTTATATTTTCTTTAAGTAAATTTATACACTCACGAACCAGCCATCACAATCATATCACAGTGTCATAGTGAGTACCACCCACGGCAGTACACTTTTACGCAGGCGATCAAATCAAACGACTTACGGATGTGCTACGTCTGTAACATTTAGCTGTGCCGTGATTCCTCACCATTTTCATGCACGTATGTGGATAATTACAGTGACTCGAGTAAAGCGAATTTTCTTCACAGTCGCAGTGTAGCGTGTTGCTAGGATACAGGCACTCAGCTTAATGACGAGCAAGAGGCTGGCAAGGCCCAAAAACGACGGTCTTTTTTAAAAATAAACAAGATCGATTTTCCTCCTCTGGTGACTGTTGGATTTACATGAATTAGACATTTTCTTCTGTTGGAAGAAACTTACCGTTATGTTTTTGGACAACGATGGATTTAGCAATAGTACCATTTTGCGTATCAGATGGCGTGCAGCGGAGACTGAAGAGCGGATCTCTTGGTAAACAGAATCAGTAAATTAAAAATTTTACGTACAACAGTAAGTTATACCCAGCAGCATTATTGGCGAAGAACGGCAGGTGATTGTCCTCTCTCTGAGAATTGTAGGAAATATCATTGGCATACACAATACAGCGTACACGTCCCAGCCTAGAATGCTGGAGGGATGCCGCCAGCTTTGATTTTTTGAATTATTTACATCTACATCTATACTCCGCAAGCCACCTGACGATGTGTGGCGGAGGTGACTCCTCGGTGAAGGTATGATCTCGAAACTTCAACAAAAGCCCGTATCGAGCTACTGTGCGTCTCTCTTGCAGAGTCTTCCACTGGAGTCTATCATCTCCGTAACGCTTTCGCGATTACTAAATGAAACTGTAACGAAGCGCGCTGATCTCCGTTGGATCTTCTCTACCTCTTCTATCAACCCTATCTGGTACGGATCCCACACCGGTGAGCAGTATTCTAGCAGTGGGCGAACAAGTGTACTGTAACCTACTTCCTTTGTTTTCGGATTGCATTTCCTTAGGATTCTTCCAGTGAATCTTCAGTCTGGCATCTGCTTCACCGACGATTAATTTTATATGGTCATTCCATTTTAGATCACTCCTAATGCCTACTCCCAGATAATTTATGGAATTAACTGCTTCCAGTTGCTGACGTGCTGTATTGCAGCTAAATGATAAAGGATCTTTCTTCCTATGTATTCGCAGCACATTACACTTGTCTACATTGAGATTCAATTGCAATTCCCTGCTCAAAATGGCTCAAATGGCTCTGAGCCATGGGACTCAACATCTGAGGTCATCAGTCCCCTAGAACGTAGAACTACTTAAACCTAACTAACCTAAGGACATCACACACATCCATGCCCGAGGCAGGATTCGAACCTGCGACCGTAGCGGTCACGCGGTTCCAAACTGAAGCTCCTAGAACCGCATGGCCACACCGGCCGGCCTATTCCCTGCACCATGCGTCAATTCGTTGCAGATCTTCCTGCATTTATAGTGTTTCCTGAATTATAATGTTTCTTTTTTAAGGCGTTTAATGCGTCCGACAGCATTTCCTTTCGCGTGTCAGTCTAATCTCAGTCATCTTAGTCCTTTCGAGCATAAAGAAGCAGCTGACGAGTAGAAAAAATTATATTCGCTATAAAAGCCGTTCATGTTAAACAGCATCAAACGTTTAATACTTACAGTGAAACAACCTGCCAGTTGTGAAAGACAGCTCCTTTCACACGCGGCAGTCACATCTTGGAATGAATAATAAAAGAAAAAAAGAAGTAGCGAGTCGGTGGAGAAACTGTGCGGGGGCAGCAGAGAGCAACGTGAGTCTGTTATGTCACTGGTCGAGGTGGGAGCGCGCTTGGCCGTGACGGCGCGGCCGGGCTTCGGGCTCCGCCGGTCTCGGAGGCGCCGACCACTGACCACCGACCGTCGACCGCCGACCACGATGACCGCAGGCGCCTCGGCGCGGGGCGGCCGGCATTCCAGCGCAGGGCGTGGCCGCGGACGCTCCGATGCTGGAGCTGGAGCTGCCGCCCGCGCACGCAGCTGCCTGCCTGACCGCCGGCCGACGCATAGTAGAGGCCTCTCCTAAAACAACGGCCAGGCGCCGCACAGAGCCGGAAGTCTGTTACTCTAGATCTCCACGTACATAGATACTTCACAATCCACCGCACGGTGCGTGGCGAAGGGTACCCTGTACCACTACTATTCATTTCTTTTTCTGTTCGACTCACTAAGAGAGCGAGGGAGAAACAACTGTCTATATGCCTGCTTGTGAGCCCTAATTTCTCGTATCTTCGTGGTCCTTTCACGCAATATATGCTGGAGACAACAAAATATTTATGCAGTCAGCTTCAGATCCCACTTCTCTAAAACTTCTCAGTAGCCTTCACCGAAAAGAATGTCGCCTTCCTTCCAGGGATTCCCATTTGAGTTCCCAAAGCATGCCTGTTGTTCAAAGCTACCAGTAAGAAAACCAGACGCCCACCTCTGAATTGCTTCGATGTCTTCATTTCATCCGTGTAGGTACGGGTACCAAACATTCTAGCGGTTCGTACACAAGACAGGTCGCACCGCCGTCCTATATGCGGCCTTCTTTACAGATGAACCACACATTCCTAATATTTTACCAGTAAACGTAGTCGACTATTCGCCTGCCATACCACAATCCTCACATGCCCGTTCCATTTCATATCACTTTGCAACGTTACGGCTCTGAGCACTATGGGACTTAACATCTGAGGTCATCAGTCCCCTAGAACTTAGAACTACTTAAACATAACTAACCTAAGAACATCACACACATCCATGCCCGAGGCAGGATTCGAACCTGTGACCGTAGCAGTCGTGCGGTTCCGGACTGAAGCGCTTAGAACCGCTCGGCCACCGCGACCGGCGCAAATTTACGCTCAGATATTTAACTATGTGACTGTGTCAAGCAGAACACTGCTAATGCTGTATCCCAATATTAAGGCTTTGTTTTTCCTACTCATCAGCATTAACTTATATTTTTCTACATTTAGAACTAGCTGCCATTCATCACATCAACTAGAATTTCTATTTAAGCCATCTTGTATCCTCCTACAGTAACTCAACTTCGATACCTACTCGTAGATCACAGCATCATCATCAAACAATCGCAGGTTACTGTCAACCCTGATTTCCAAATTGTTTATGTATATAGACAATAATAGCGTTCCCATCACACTTGCCTTAGACACTCTTGAAGATACCTTTGTATATGATGAACACTCGCTGTCGAGGACAACGGACCGGGTTCTGTTACATAAGAAGCCTTCGAGCCACTCACATATCTGCGAACCTATTCCATATGCTCGTACCTTCTCTAACAGCTTGCAATGGGGCACCGTGTCAAGCACTTTCCGAAAATCTAGAAATATGGAATTGCCTGTTGCCCTTAATCCATGATCCTCAGTGTATCATGTGAGAAAAGGGCAGATTTAATTCCGCACGAGCGATGTTTTCTAAAAGCTTGCTAATTCGTGGACAAAAAAATTCTCGGCCTCAAGAAATTTTATTGCATTCGAGCTGAGGATATGTTCAAGGATTCTGCAGCAAATGGATGTTACGGATATTGGTCTGTAATTTTGCTGGTCCGTTCTTTTGCTCTCCTCATATATAGGAGTCAATTGTGCTTTTTTCAGTCGTTTGGGACTTTGCGCTGGGTGAGAGACTCGCTATAAAAGCAAGCTAGCCAAGGCCCAATGCCGTATAATACCCTTGAAAACCGAGTTGGGATTTCATCCGGACCGGGTGACTTATTTTCGTGTCCTTCACAGCGCTTCATCAACAGCCGACTCTTTTCACGCCCCTTATACAACTTGCTAGACCTGATAACAACACCATACACGAACAGCACTAATGCACTCTTTTGGTCTTTCTACCTGTCGCAGAGAATTGAAACTCTAATCATTTGGATACCCGCGGATGGTGTGTGCGATTACAAAGTTACGATGACATCCGACCATGTCTTTCGGTTGCTTCACTTTTTTCTTGTCGCGCATGGTATTAGTCACCCTCAGTTAGATACATCATGGTCAGACAGAGATTCAGAAATCAGATACTGGATTGTAAGGCGTACCCAGGAGCAGATATAGATGCAGATCACAATATAGTAGTCATGAAGAGTAGGCTGAAGTTTAAGACATTAATTATGAAGAATCAATATGCAAAGAAGTGGGATACGCAAATACTAATGAATGACGAGATATGGTCGAAGTTCTCTAAGACTATAGATACAGCAATAAGGAGTAGCTCAGTAGGCAGTACATTTGAAGAGGAATGGACATCCCTAAAAAGGACCATCACAGAAGATGGGAAGGAAAACATATGTATAAAGAAGGCAACCACGGGTAACAGAAAAAATACTTCAGTTGATTGATGAAAGGAGGAAGTACAAAAATGTTCCCGGAAACTCAGGATTACTGAAATACAAGTCACTGAGGGATGAAATAAATAGGAAGTGGAGGGAAGATAAGACGAAGTGACTGCAGAAAAAATGTGAAGATACCGAAAAAGAAATGATTCATTAGTGTGTGTCACGCAGAAACGTTCTGGAACAGATGCAGTGACCGAGGCTAGTTTTCAGGCTGTTTCATGCCACAGTCTGTCAAACCGCAGAGACTTCCTTTACGCTGTTCCACTCTCAGGTCGTTGGTACGTGGATGCCTGACAACATAGAAGCCACGGGTTCAGCCGAGCTGCTGAACAAGCAGGGGCTTCGACAGGTGGCGGCTGATATCTCTGACTCTAAACACTGCTGAGGATATTAGCGTTTAACGTCCCGTCGACAACGAGGTCATTAGAGACGGAGCGCAAGCTCGGGTGAGGGAAGGATGGGGAGGGAAATCGGCCGTGCCCTTTCAAAGAAACCATCCCGGCATTTGCCTGAAGCGATTTAGGGAAATCACGGAAAACCTAAATCAGGATGGCCGGAGACGGGATTGAACCGTCGTCCTCCCGAATGCGAGTCCAGTGTGCTAACCACTGCTCTTAAAAGGGCTCACTGGTCTTTGTACACGGTGTTGGTCGTGGTATCTGGCAGTCATGAGTCCCTCCAGCACTGACGTAAATCACCGCAGCGCAGTGGTGTATGCGTGCCAGTCAGAAGCATGGAATTATCGCATTAGGATCGACGCAAAGACGTGAGAGAATGGCAGGAGCGATGATCACACCTTGAGTGAAGTTGCCCGATTTGTTGTTGTGTCAACTGAGCTAGCTAGGAACGGTGCTCACGAAGATCCTAAACGACAGGGTCTGGAGGCGTATGTCACATCTTGCCAATCACAATTGGTTTTAAACTCGACAGGAACTGCATCTGCCAGTGAATGAAGGTCCTTCCCAGTCAGTTTCTGAGGAACAAATATTGCGAACGCAAATGCATGCAATTGTCGTTTGGAGTCGGGTACCTTGCAGGGGCACAGAAACCTCCACGTCTTTAGTGGGATAAACAAAACCGAAAGTCGACAACAGACGACTGGATGCAAGTAGTGTGAACCGACGAGTCACAGTTTGCCTCTTTCCGAATGATTCAAGGGGGACGAGTGCACGTATGACCCAATGAGTCATTTAACTCGCAGTGTGTAGAGAGTGCAGTTCCGGTCAGAGGTGGCTCTGCAATGTCCAGGGGCAGTTATCCGTATCTCCACTTGGGACCACTCATTCAGGTTACCGGCAACATGAACCAGGGTGTTTATTCTAACGTTCTCGGTGACCACTTGTTGCCCCTTCTTTTTCATCTTCATGGTGAGTGTGTTGCTGTCGCCCTTGTCTTCGACGAAGACAACAGCCGTGTTCACAGTGCTGCACATAATCGTTCCTGGTCTGACGAACAATCATGCAGTCTGTCATATCTCACGTAATGTAATTGCCACAGAACCGTGGCAGATTCCTCACCTATGAAAGAAATTGGCCTCTAATTCACAGAGCTGAAATATATCATGAAGAAATTCAAAATCATAATTCTTGTTGGGAACTGTAGAAAAACGTAATGGTAAATGGCGAAGTGGATGAGAGCTGTGAATTTTTCAGATTACTTAGTATCAAACAATATTTATCGAGTTAGGAAACATAATACAGTTTTTTTGTACTTAACGTGCAACGTATCATGTGTTTCTGTGATGAATTATTCGTCACATAAAATGTTGGGAGCAGACTATATGTGATGTATCTTTAAGGTACTCTGTGAATGTATTTCGCATGCGCTGACTCTAACCGTTCTACGCAGTACATTTGTATTCTCTTAACACACTTTACTTTAAATGTGCAAGAACTACATCGTTCGATCCATCTTTACCCTCAGACTCCTAAGATAGCTCAGGATGGCTGTTGTTAACCTGCTAGCGTCCACGAGGACTGCATGGGCGAAGAAGGGCCAGTCTCCTTTCTGTTGTACACTTCATCGCTCTTTGTGAGCTTCCATACTCAATTTTTAACACATGCCAGTCGTTTGTTATAAATTCTGTGAATGTTTTTGCTATGCTACTTCGACATCACTTGTGATTACAAGACGATGCGCGCCGGTGTCGAACTACAGAACGGAAGATTCTGGGTGTCGTGTGGAGGCGTTTCTACCTTTTCCTCTTTCTTCTTTTTTTACTTGTTACGTAACGTGACTTACACTTCCGACAATGATCTGTGTATATCAAAAATGCCCAGTAGCGTCGTGCTTTTGATTTCACATTACGTTGTAGACCCACTCATGTCTGACTGGATGAGTCAGTTCTCATGTTGAATGAAGCCAATGAGACCATTCCTGTCGAAGCAACTGTACTGCACATGCTCACATTTTCAAAATTGTTCAAATGGCTCTAAACACTATGGGACTTAACATCTGATGTCATCAGTCCCCTAGACTTAGATCTACCTAAACGTAACTAACCTAAGGACATCACACACATCCATGTCCGAGGCAGGATTCGAACCTGCGACAGTAGCAGCAGCGCGGTTCCAGACTGAAGCGCCTAGAACCGCCAAGCTGCAGCGGCCGGTTGCAGAACTGTACAAACTTTCTTGACACAATGTACTCTAAATGACATGATGCTGTACGAACAATGGTTTCTTATTAACAATTGCAGAATAAGAAAATTAATTAGCAGTAAGTTTTTAGTCAGTGATAAAGTACCGGACTATGGATCCAAAAGCCTCGGTTTGATCTCTTGACCAGTCCTAGGATTTTTATTTGTACACATCGCTTCTTTCACTTCTATCAGTGTTTGTTGGTGTGGAATTGGCTAGCTCCGCCGTGTTTGGAGCCCCTTTCCAATGTACGTCCTCCTATATCTGACTGGGCAAGTCATTTCACAGATCGAAGGAAGGCAAAGGCATACCACCTCCAATAGAATCATGTCTGCTGAAACACTGTGGTGTCCAAACTAATCTAGCCACTGCCTTGCCGCAGTAGTAATGCCGGTTTCTGTCAGACCAGAGAAGTCGAGCGCTGTCAGGCTGGATGGATCAACGTCCAGGTCTGCGGAATGCTGCTAGCAAGCGGGGTGCACGCAGCCCTTGTGAGGCGAATTGAGGAGCTGCTTGATTCATAAGTAGCGGCTCCGGTCACGAAAACTGACAACGGCTGGGAGAGCAGTGTGCTGACCACATGCCCCTCCATATCCACATCCGGTGACGCCTAAGGGCTGAGGATGACAGAGCGGTAGTTTTTTTTTTTTTTTAGTTTCACGGAAGCAGCTGTCGAGATGGAATCTGGCAATATCCTATTCTACAGTTTGCATCGGTATTGCCAGAAGAAAGCTTGAAATTCGAAGCTTTATAGGGGAGAATCAAGGTACCCCACTACAGGAACAACCGTCGTTACCTCGGAGGCGTTCTCGATCGAACGCTCAGATTCAAAAATCTCTGCGTGAATATAAAGCAGAGAACAAGTGCATGTAATAGCAGTAATCGAGAGATGTTTTTAGCTTCCTAGGATGCAAAAAGAAACATTTCTCAATCTTACACCTTTTCTTTGTTATATTACGCTGGGGAATATGCGTGTCCAGTGAGGTACAGCTCAGCCCCATACCAGAACAAGTAAATCAATATAGATAGCTGATTCCAGCATACTGAAGACCAATGCTTCTACATAAGATCAAAAATCTGTTACAACATAGCTCCTCTTGAAATTCGTCGACAAGTTAACAGCCACTAGGAACGAATTACTTGAGTCCCACCTGATGAATGATGAAGATCCAGGAAAAGTTTCGTGAGATACTCGAGGATTTTTAAGGAACAGGTGTGTTGTAACTTGCATAAAATAGTTGCTCAATAAAAATTTGGTACTATTATAGAGGCATTATCCCCCTTACGCCATGAGCATTGACGCATGTGGGAAACATTAAGCGGATTCGGTGTTGAAGTTGCGTGTACCAAGGACACTTCACTTTCACCAGATACTTCTGCGGTTATGTGGAAACATGGTCCTAATCGCTGCGCTCCTCGGAATATCCTTCCACTGCCACACGAAAAACTCTCTTCTGGTCAACAGCTTACAACACAAATTGTCTCAGATCTACGTGCCGCTGTGTTGACGTAGATTGGAAGAAGAGAAAGACAACCTTTCCGAAAGGCGATCGCTACAGTGGTAATCTAGCGTCTAGTAATATCGGGCCAATTTTCTGAATAACTGTTTTATATGGTGGATATTGTCAGTAGCTCCACGAGGATATAAGTGGCAAATGTTTCTATGTATAGAGAAGTCGCAACGTTGGAAAATAGTCCCGAATGCAAAAGATCGGTGTGAAGACTCCGAGATGACGCTCAGTATTGTAAATGTAATGTATATAAATAGACAGAAAGATCAGTTGATGCATGATTACGTGGTTAACAATCAATGGTTGGAAATTCAGAAAAGGAAAATGTATGGGAGCGTGAGTCCTGAGCAGTAGCCGGCCGATGTGGCCGAGAGGTTCTAGGCGCTTCAGTTTGGAACCGCGCGACCGCTACAGTCGCAGTTTCGAATCCTGCCTCGGGCATGGATGTGTGTGATGTCCTTAGGTTAGATAGGTTTAAGTAGTTCTAAGTTCTAGGGGACTGATGACCTCAGATGTTAAGTCCCATAGGGCTCACAGCCAATTTTTTAACCAGAGCAGTATGAAGTGTAACTAGCTCATCATACTAAATCTAACATACACAAGTTTCCGACTGAGAATCACTGGCTAAATTCGAATGAGATACAATTGACCCGTGAAAGACAGGAAACCCTCGTTTCACTGATTCCTGATCATTACCCATAAGCCTGGTTCTCTTAGCAAGTAGGATAAATGGAAGAGATAAGAAAATGCCAAAAAGGACTGTACGTTTCGTTGTGGTTTCAGTTAGTAAGCGAGAGAGTATCCCGAAGATGTATATTCCAAATTCAGCAGCAGAAGATACAAGAGAGACGTTGTGCATCACTGAGAGATTTACTCTGTTGGATATATTAATGTGGCCCTGTATTTCTGATATAATTAAATCGCTGACCTATCAAAACAATGACCAAGGAATTGGTTGTGTACTAAATTAAACAAGGATCCCAGTTAACTCAGTTTAATACAAAAAAATGCAAAAGAAATGTTTTAACAATCATCGACAATAATAGGCCATTCCCTTGGCAAACCTGGACTTGGGATCAGGGATGTGATTCAAATGAATGTGTATTTGTATAAAATATTAACATCTGTGGAAGCCGTCCCTTGACTGTCGAAGGTTAGAGCAAAAGGATAGAGAATACTACCGAAGGGTATACAATTGCATCTATGGCTGGAGTTCAAAGCATGTTAAGCCTGTAACTGCAGGCAAGTCTTCAGAACGAAGACTGAAATTACCGAACATTGCTAAAAATGAATCTGTTTCCCCTACAGTTTACCACGCTGTTGCGGCTGGATCTTACTACACTCATAATCTACAAGTGGTAACTGAAATGACTGCAGAATCAGCCACTGGCTCTGTACCTACAACTTGCGACGAAGTTCAGCTCTGCCAGATGGGTCTCTCTAACTGCCGAGGTGAGGTCTGCCTGAGGTAGCATCTTGCTGTCAAGGCGCTGTCTGTCAAGTAACTTTCTGCAGTGTGCTTCCGACAAGGAAGACACGGTTCTCTACGTTTTTTCTGGCGTCGTGTAATTTTGACTGGCTTGTGACAAATTTATTTTATCCAGGAAATCTTTGGGATTATGTGACTGCCTCTGCTTCTTGACTTTGGAGATTTGCCTTGAAGTGAGCGCTCTTTAACTCCATCCAGAAGACACATGCGACCTAAGGAATGTCGCGGACGCAAACACTTGTGTCAACATATCCCGCACGTGCCTACAAGGGTCCTTTCGAAGATTTCCTGACTGTGATGAATGGTGTGATAAGATACATAAAAGACCTTCATATGTGTTGTCATTTATTTTATTTTATGCTGACTAGCTGTGTTTAAATGTTGATATGTATTTGGTTTTTAATCTTTTTTACACTCGAAGACAAAAATAACGACGCACCACGAAAGAATTATCCGAATGGAAAGAAAATCGATATATGTAAAGTACATGTACAGACAAACCAATAATTACAGATTCAGAAAAGCTGGGTGATTTAGACAAGAGGATAAGCTTCACAAACTGAACAAGTCAATAACGTATTGGTCCGTCACTAACTCTTATGCAGGTTGTTGTTCGGTTGGCATTGACTGGTGGAATTGTTGGATGTCCTCCTGAGGGAAATCGTGCCAAATTCTGTGCAAAATGGTTCAAATGGCTCTGAGCACTAGGAGACATAATATCTGAGGTCATCAGTCCCCTAGAACTTAGAACTACTTAAACCTAACTAATCTAAGGACATCACACACATCCATGCCTGAGGCAGGATTCGAACCTGCGACCGTAGCAGTCGCGCAAATTCTGTCCAACTGGCGCGTTAAAATCCGGAAATGGCTGGAGGACTCTACTGATAATGCTCCGAAAGTTCTCAACTGGGGAGAGATCCGGAGCTCTTTCTGTGCAAGATAGGATTTGGCAAACACGAAGACAAGCGGGCATCATCTTGTGAAATGTAAACTCAGGATCGCTTACCATGAACGGCAACATAACAGGACGTTCCAACACAATACCAGTCTTTATTCGTAGTGTTGCGTGTTGTCTTTACGTGTGTCCCTTTACGATATGTAGTACACCAGAAGCAAAATTTACGAAGTTGTCATACGCTATGAGGCATAGCAGTGCTTCTGGAATGTTCGCAGTCATAGTTATCAAAATATTAAACAGAAGTCTGGTTACCTAAAAAAAGAATTTAAAAAACGCTGCGTTGCTTCGCAGCAGTATCAGTGACATGGGTAAAAAAAGATAATTCTCTCATTTCTCAATACCGCAGCAACAACAACAACGACATGGACAACAGGATTTGTTATCTCACTTTGGAAAACGAAGAAAATTTACACTGCTTTCTATGAAGCAGTATTGAACGTCTGCAGGAGGCAGCAGTCACTAGTAAACATAGTAAACACGGATGTGACTGGGGGATCGTCAACTGCCGATTGCCCTGTCACATACGTTGGAATTGTGAGTGACACTGAGGCTGAAGCAGTTTTCTTTATTGAAAATATTAAGGATTAATTTTAATATGAACAAAAAATGAAGATGTGACGAATTAAATATATCTTCTTTATTTATGGTCGGAAAATGCCTTAAAATAGCGTGTATAGGTCTAAATCGTGGTATCACGAGAAAACTGAGGAGCCTCCAGCTCCAGCCATAGGGGCCAAAACTTCTGAAGACGGCTTTGACATAAGCCGATACCGCTAAATCAACAAATATTATTGCGATCTCGACTGTTCATTTTAACCTAAAAATCTTGTGTGTTTTTCAGATACGTAAATACTGACTTTATAAACACAAATTTAATTTTGTACTGGCAGTAAAAGCTTTTTTCCTGTTTTATACAAGATAACATAAAACCCGCTAATGACGCTGGAACTGCAGCGAAACATGTCTGGGGAATAAAAATAAAAATAAGAAATAGTGTTTTGTTCAAGGAGTACCCTCTCCAAAAACAAATCCAATTCGTTCTACTTCACAAGACGCGTTGCCAAAATATCGCAGCACTTATTTTGTGTTTGACGTGACGAAATGACTCCTCAACTTGGATTAGCAGGAAGCGACGTCACAAATCTCATGGACCGCCATGTCAGTGTTAGCTAACTCGTCCCGTGTGCGAACGGCTTTAGGAGTATAGGAGTAGTTGAGAGGAACCCTCACCACACACCATAAGGTGACTTGCTGAGTAAATATAGACTACACGCAAGTTGGGTTGGGGGTTGTTTGGGGGAAGAGACCAAACTGCGAGGTCATCGGTCTCATCGGATTAGGGAAGGACGGGGAAGGGATCGGCCGTGCCCTTTCAAAGGAACCATCCCAGCATTTGCCTGGAGCGATTTAGGGAAATCACGGAAAACCTAAATCAGGACGGCCGGACGCGAGATTGAACCGGCGTCCTCCCTAATGCGAGTCCAGAATGCTAACCACTGCGCCACCTCGCTCGGTACACGCAAGTTGTCTTGATATTCGTTTCTCGTCTGTGCAACGATGGTAGCGCGTGGGTGGTGGAATCCGCGCGGCGTGCGCAAGGTGTTTTGCCCCGCGCAGGGCGGCCGAAGCACCAGGTGCGCCCCGCCACTGACAATGGAAGCGTCCGGCGGCATGCGTGAGGCGGGTGCGTGCGGGCCGCGGCAGCCGGAAGGAAGCCACGCAATCTCGGCGGCATTCCCACGGGGGCCACCTGCACCGCCAGCCTCGGACACACAGCCGGGCCGCCCGTTTGCTTTACAATTCACGCGCCACTCAGCGCTGTAACAGCAAAGGCAAGCTATGGCTGCAGCGCTCGCTTTTCGCACTCTCGCTTTCCAGTCTACAGTAGATCCGTGCCGCAGGTCGTCTGGTAGTAAAGATACGCCTACGCCATGCCTTTCTCTGTTTCGACTTCCGCCACTCTCTAGCCCTTTTCAAGCACGCAGGGATTAACAGAGCTTTGGAGGACTTGCGATCGCGGAAGGCATACTTAACATACCTTCGGAATTTCTGAAATAATTGGAGGAAGAGGCAACAGAACGACTATTCATGTTAGTTTGTGGAGTCTTTTGTGTCCTCGTCGCCATTGTTGAGTCTTGTACCATGGAAGCAAGGGAGAAGATGTTGTTTGGTGGCTGGTGTACTCTTTCTACAACACAGCTGGACACATGTACTAACAGGGTTCTTTATTTACGTTAACAGGAAGCTACTTAACTTTAAGAGTCCATATGTTGTGCCCCCCCCCCCCCCCCTCCATGAGCGAGCAATAAAGGAAACAAAAGAAAAATTCGGAGTAGGTATTAAAATCCATGGGGAAGAAATAAAAACTTTGAAGTTCGTCGATGGCATTGTAATTCTGTCAGAGACAGCAAAGGACTTGCAAGAGCCGTTGAACGGAATGAACAGTGACTTGAAAGGAGGATTTAAGATGAACATCAACAAAAGCAAAACAAGGATAATGGGATGTAGTCGAATTAAGTCGGGTGATGCTGAGGGAATTAGATTAGGAAGTGAGACGCTTAAAGTAGTAAATGAGTTTTGCTATTTGGGGAGCAAAATAACTGAGGATATAAAATGTAGACTGGCAATGGCAAGGAAAGCGTTTCTGAAGAAGAGAAATTTGTTAAAACCGAGTATAGATTTAAGTGTCAGGAAGTCTTTTCTGAAAGTATTTGTATGGAGTGTAGCCATGTATGGAAGTGAACGGTGCACGATAAATAGTTTAGACAAGAAGCTTTCGAAATGTGGTGCTACAGAAGAATGCTGTAGATTAGATGGGTAGATCACATAATTAATGAGGAGGTACTGAATAGAATTGGGAAGAAGAGAAATTTGTGGCACGACTTGACTAGAAGAAGGGATCGGCTGGTAGGACATGTCCTGAGGCAACAAGGGATCACCAATTTAGTATTGGAGGGCAGCACGGAGTGTAAGAATCGTGGAGGGAGACCAAGAGATGAATACACTAAGCAGATTCCGAAGGATATAGGTTGCGCTAGGTACTGGGAGATGAAGAAGCTTGCGTAGGATAAGAGTAGCATGGAGAGCTGCATCAAACCAGTCTCTGGACTGAAGACCACAACAAGAACATGTTGTGGTACAAGCTCTTAACTAGTAGTCCACGTTATCCTCACTGCTGGTGAAGAACAATTCCCACTAAGCGCTAAATGACAGACGCCAAACTAGAATGCGAGCTAGTGCGCCAGTGACTGAGCTAATGACAGAGTCTGAGACTGAGCTCTCCGGTCAGCGGCGGCGATCTAAATACTTGCCGTCGAGAGGTCGTTGGCGGCGTGTTGCTTGCGAGTCTGTCTTTGGCTTCCCTCCTGAGAGGTGCGCTTGATCCAGCGCCTACTATCGATCTTCTTGCTACATCTTTGACGGCTGGTGTGCTGGCGACAGCTTAGCCAGCACAGAATCTATGAGTTTGGAGACATACCATCATACTTTTGGAAGAAAAAAATCTCCTCCATGTAAATAGCAACAGCAGATAAGGGGAGAGCTATTGCACAGTCAGGATAAAATCTCATGCATCCACTTTACTGACAAGAATAACATAGAGAAGAATGGAAAAGAAGAAATGTTAGATTAGGATCTGTTGAGCTTTAGGGAGGTAATGGCGCAGAGGCATTTCTGAAATTGTGCTCGGTAATGGGAACAAGGCTGAAGAAAGATGCGGTCGCTTTCAAAGGATTTCTCGACCTAGAACAAGCGTTCGAAAATGTGAAACGTCGCATACGTGCCTCGTCGCAAAGAGGCAGAAAGGAGAACTCAAGCCTCTGTTGTCTGCAGTGTGGTGTCAGCGGTAAGCGACGCGTGGCAGCTGGAGACCGCAGTCCAGTTTCCAGAAGCCTCTTCCCGACTGTCGTGATGACAGTCTGCCTATAAACATCAGCCCAGATTTCAGCTGTTGCGATCTGTCTCTTCGTCAGGGCCAGTCGATCAATCCTACGGTCTTCTCTCGGTGTAGTCCTACTGGAAGGATTACTACTCTCCTTTCCACGCTGTTGTCTGAAGCCCATGTGGTGACGACGCTTTCAGCAGTTACTTCACTACAGCTGACTGAAGGTACGATCTATCGAAATGATGCTCCCATGTCTCTAATGCTAATGATTCGTCCTTTCTCAGAGTCGGAAGATAGAGATAACTTGCTCGTGCTCGTCACTCGGCATGTAGTGCTGCGACCTCAGCTTGAAGAGATACAGTCACGTCACAATCATTGAATAGCCATAAAGAACTCACACCATTCTTCATCTGTCGGAATTACTTATTCTCTGTACCGAAAATACTGAGAATAAACCCGCATAAGCATAAAATTTTAATCAGTATATCCCACAGGTATAGAAATACTGGAGTATTGGTTGGTAGCGTCGGGCAAGGTGTTCATGGTGTTCTCATTTCCATCCGAGTTCTAGTGAGATAATGTGCTTTTATAGTAGATTTTTGAAATTTTTGAAAACATAGTCAGTGATCTTAAAAGTAGCTAAAATTGAAATTTAAAACAGTCTTGATAGCAATCTTGTTAAAACATTTTATATAAAATAAAAAAAAAATTAACAAGTTTGCGATCAAGACTGTTTTAAATTTTAATTTTGCTTTTACAGTATTCTCAACCAGTACATAAAAAGAGGAATATTTCACCTTGTATGGCTGCAGAGAGCAACATAAAGCAATAGACTTTTTTATTTACCAACTTGATGACGGTTACGAGTTTTGTTGTTTCTCGTATGAAAACACAATAACAAATATGTACACTGAATGTTTATGAAGTTAACGTCATTGTGCAAGCCGTTTTTTATTTTAAATTCCATTTTCTGTAAATAAGTATAATTGATTATAGTTAATAACAAGGTCATTGGTAGTTCACAACAATCGAGTCATTCTATAAATGGAGAAAAATTACAGATCTGCACTTGATGAGAACCTGGTGCTTTATTTAAAATTCTGGTAATGGTACCATAATCTGATAATAAACTCACTTGTAAATCTTAAAAATAGACACACAAAATAATTTTCTGTTGGCTAGAGCTACGGAAATTCCGGTTTAATTTGTGAGTCTGTTATTAGGTCATGGAAGTCTAGACTTCGTACGGCGACTGAGTCAAGTACCGGGTGGTTATAATTAAAGTGTAGCCACTCACAGAGTTCCAGTGTAGGCTGTAATTATTGTATGGCAGCGAAACGTGTTAGATATTCTAGTTTGAATACGGAACCGATTTACACTGGAAGAAAATTGGTTCGTATTTTGGTCACCAGGGGCATATCTGGCGCTGTGAATGCAAGAAAGACGTACTCAAATCTTCCCATATGTGAGAGATTAGGAATAGGACGTGCGCAGAAAACAACAATCAGATGAGAAAGGCATAGTGCAGACGTTATTATTAACCTGTTTACACAGTTTGTTCGACATGAGCGACAGAGACGTCGAGGAGATGCTGCGCAGCGCCAGATTCGCACCTGGTGTCCAAAATTGGAACTAATTTTCTTTCCCAGCGTAGAATACCTATCAGGTTTCGCTGCCCTACGACAGTTACAGTCCATACTGAACTTCTGTGGAAAGCTACACTTGAATTGTGACCATCCGGTATGATAGCTTCCACGGCCGCTGTTAACTTTTTTGCAACTACAAGGTTTAGACACCGTGATCGTTTTCTACAACTATTCACTAATTCACTGATGTTTCTTCCCCACTCACGAGAGGCACCTTCAGTGAGAGTTGCCTTCCACAATGTAAATATGTTTGATGTTCACAGACAACGCAAGACGAAAGATCTGAAATTTATTATCGAAAAAAAAAACCGCTGTTAAGTAGTACTTTTAGGTCAGTAGAAAGTAGATGCCGTTCGTGGTTTGCTAGAAAGTAGGATCCTCCCGCCTTGCTGCCGCGGAGACGGGAACTAGTCACTTTCAGGGGAGTACTAAGTGGAGATTGAAAGACTAACACGTATGCAGGATGTATCATAATTGATAGTGAAAAGCAAAGCTGGTGAAAGTACTCGATAATACAAGCAAGAACATCCCAGCAAGCGTGAGGCTGTAAACCAGCCGTTTGCGAGATAATTGCGGATGTACGGTTACGACTTCAGTATGAAATATTGCACTAGTTACTATGAATACATTTCGAATCTAAACTTGCCAGTGAACACCCCGTCCAACTTAACTCCAATTTCTCCCGTGGCCTACATGACAAAAATCCAGTACTACGTCATCACGTTGCAATTAACTGTACGCTTGATCATGTTCAGAAGTGTTCCAGGCGTTGTCCTCGTATTTGGATGCAATACACCACTCTTCCCTGTAGTGAATTACGAATTCTTTAAAATACACCCAGATTATGTCTACAATCTTGACAAGCTGTACAGTTCGCTGCTCCAGTTCAACGGCAGTGCTGTACCCTTCACTTCTGATATATTCCAGACAGAAAAATCCACAGGGTTAAGGTTAGGTGATCTTGAAAGCCGCAGTATATGCCCTACTCGAATATGTTGGAGGCTAAAAGTAGTCTAGTTTTAACAGTATAATTTCCCTGTGACTCATCGTGCATATAACACATTCCCTAACCATGGGCTATAAGAGAAATTTACTCCCAATTAATAGGGACTTAATCTAAAGGTTTCCGTTTCAAAAAGGTTTTCTACTAACTAGGACAGCGTTTCATAGTGAAGCTTAGCTGCAGCTCCTAACCACACATGCGCAATTATCTTGCCAACAGCTGGTTTGCGAACTCATGTTTACCAGGTCCTTCCCGCTTCTGTTGTATTTTTCACCCGTGTCAGTTTTCGCTATAGTTACGATACACACTGAATAGTAGGTAAAGTTGAATAAAAGCCATAGTGTGCAAAATTAGCGGAAGTTTAGATTTGATGTGTGTATGTGTGTGTGTAGGGGGGGATTTGCCTGCATCTGTATGTGCCTCTCCCCCCTCAAAGCTGTTATTACAGTCCAATAAAAAGCTGATGCACTGGTTACTAGTCCCAGAAGTTCTAAATGCCTCTAAGCCTGCAAAATCTCTACTTTCATCCAAGTACTTCCAGCACAAACAATGCCAACTATCTTACATACAGGGGCCGGACAGAAATACGGAAACGCCACGAGAAATTCACCCTCGACCTTAAATGCATATGCTAGCCAAACTTGTAGGTTGCGTTACTGGATTTGACCACGAACGGCGCCTCTACAGTGTCCTCAAACGCTGCAATTGTCAGTAGTGATCGGAACAACGTGAGTGCATTATGTCGGAGCCAAGTGAATTCGAACGTGGGCACATTGTTGGTGCTCACGTAATGGGCGCTTCCGTTACCAAGAGAGGCGAAGTGTTTGGTATTTGAAGAGGCACCATATCAAAGATTTATACCGCATGCAGGGAAACATCAAAAACATCATCCGCTATCTCACAATCTGGACAGAAGTGTGTGTTCAATGATCGTGACACATGGTCATTCAAGATAATTGTGACGAAAAATAAGAGGTTCAAATGGCTCTGAGCACTATGGGACTTAACATCTGAGGTCATCGGTCCCCTAGACGTACAACTACCTAAACCTAACTAACCTAAAGACATCACACACATCCATGCCCAGGCAGGGTTCGAACCTGCGACCGTAGCAGCAGCGCGGTTCCGGACTAAAGCGCACAGAACAACTCGGCCACAGCAGAGGAGGACCGGTGGAAGGGTCACTGTAGAAGTAAATACCACATTCACTAACACTGTCATCAACAAAACAACACAAAAAGAGCTCCACAAGCAGGGCACTGCAGGGCGAGTTGGAGTTCAAAAGCCCTTATTGGTGATGCAAATGCCCTTAAAGCGGAAAACGTGTTGCCGAACCCATAAAACCCGCGCTACGTAGCAATGGAAGAAAGTCGTTTGGTCGGATGAGTCTTATCTCACACTGTTTTCAACTTGTGGTCGATTTTACGTCCCAAGAGTGAAATGTGGCGAGGATATCGCGGCAGTCCATGGCTGTTTTGCAACGTCGCATTACTGCCATGGATTATACGACCATTTTCGGTGATCAGCTCCACTCCATGGCACAATGTTTGCTCCCCAGTGGTGATGCTGTGCTCCAAGACGACAGGACTCCTGTTCACACAGCTCGCGTCTTCCATGACTGGTTTTGTGAACCCAAGGACGAACTGTCAGCGCTCCCCTGGGCACCACGATTACCACATCTCAATATTTCTGAACCGTTGTGGGCTGCTTCGGAGAGAAGTGCACGTAATCGTTATACACCTCTATAGTCGTTACCTGAACTTGCCACTATTTTGCAAGAAGAATGGTTCAAGGTTTCCTTTGTAATGTGGCTATAATTTCGCACCTTACGAGAACTCATCCACATACTTCGCCGTGATCTACAAACACAATTAGGTATCATGTGATAGGTTGCTCATCGTATATATAAATATATAAAGGAGATGACATTGTCACGTACGCCCTGTAAATAATTGTTAACGCTTATTGCATGAAAGGTGACGGAGTGAATTTATTATAAAAACGGCGTAACGAATGATGGCCTATACCAGTAGAGGTTGGAACGCCAGAGGAGATGAAACGGCAGGCAGAACTCAAGCTCTGGGTGGAAGGCCCGCACAGGTGTTGGTCCTGCTTAAACGCAGGAAGTAGCTAGACGGACGTCGTGGCACCTGAGCTCTGGAGCACAACAGGGTGACGGCCGGCCTCTGTTATAGTAGGGGCTGGAAGGATAACGGGATAATACTTCCGAACGCTGAAAATCTTGGACGCGGATGAGAGGAACGAAGAAGCGGCACCTCGGAAACCACGCAGGCTGGGTTATTTCCAAGGATTTTTACTCAGAAGCGTACCAGTGTACGAGTATAGGTGTTTCCTCGCAAACTTTCTGCGCTGGACGACAAAAGACTGAAATATAGTTGGTCGGCGTTCGGAAGAATCTGTAGAGAGGGAGAATATTCTGTGATTTCGGGAATTTGACTCGTTTTCGGAATTACGATGGTGGGGAGCCGAGCCTTGCTGGGGAGACAGCAGTGGAGAGACGTGGTCTTCCGTTGTGAGCGCCCCTGTGTAGCGGTCGCTCGATTTCAGCTTTGTTGGTACAGACGGACTTGCTGTCTTTGCTCCCAGGAAAGTTTATAGTTAGAACAGTTAGGCACTGTACTCTTGCAAACCTATACGATTCTGGACTTCAACTCCCGTTTGGAAGTCGTCGTTAAGTACGCAGCGTTCAGTAATTGAGAGCACTTCTTCTGTCTATACTTACGTTGAGACGTTATCTGAACTCCGTCCTTGTGGCTGGGAGTTCGCGTTTCTCGTCTGTAGAACAGAGGAGAAGACAGTATTAGAGTATATTAGACAGAGGACCGCCTTCTGCCGTCCTAGTGTTTGAAAGAGTTTATTTGTGGCTGGAGTTCTTCGATCGTCGCAGATGAGCAAGAGAACCATCACTTCGACGCACCGGACGCAGTACATACCGTGATATCGCAAATTTCTTCAGCTTATTAGAGCTATAAAAGCTAAACAGCTTAGTTTATTTCGACGAGGTTCCACACCACCGTAGATCAACTTTGCAAGTAGTGTCTTCCAGTGTTTGGTAGGTAGAGGACGTCAGTCATTTCGCGTTATTGATATTAGACAGCACAGTTATAATAAGGGGCAGAGTTGGGCAATTGATTAGTAATTTTACTTAGGAAATGAAAACTTTGTAATACAAAGTTTTTTTAAATCTACAATAAATATATTAGCAGGAACAACGTTTATCATTTAGTAGGATTAGTTGCCTTCATCATTCATTTATGTTTAGAATGTAATTTATAGAATTAAGAGATCCTAAGATCTGCTTCAGGGGGTAGTCAGACAGGTCCAAATCTTCATTTTAGCGTTTATTATTCTCCGTTGCGCACATTCATTTTACACCCGCCTGGAGTAGCATCTTGGACGTTGAGGACTGAAAGCTGTTTTGAGTGCCGAGTTTCCCACACTGTATTAGGCATGGTAACGTGATGTATTTTTGGAGTTTAGATATTTTTGTCCAACTCCTGTAAGTCAAAATGACATATTCCGAAATCATTATGGCCTCCAATAATTTGTTGTTTAATAAATCCATTAACTACTTCAAATGTTCCTACTTTTTAAGTTCCACTGCAGGATCTGTGACGACTACATAGCTGCGCTAGCATGTTGATCTACATCTACGTGATTACTCCGCTATCCACAATAAAGTGTCTGGCAGAGGGTACAATTGACCACCTTCAAGCTGTCTCTCTACCGTTCCACTCTTGAGCGGCACGCGAGAAAAACGAACACTTAAATTTTTCCGTGCGAGCCCTGATTTCTCTTATTTTTTCGTGATGATCATTTCTCCCTATGTAGGTGGGTGCCAGCAGAATGTTTTCGCAATCGGAGGAGAAAACTGGTGATTGAAATTTCATGAGAAGATCCCGTCGCAACGAAAAACGCATTTGTTTTAATGATTGCCACTCCAATTTACGTATCATGTCTGTGGCACTATCTCCCCTATTTCGCAATAATACAAAACGAGCTGCCTTCTTTGTACTTTTTCGATGTCATCCGTCAGTCCCACCTGATGCGGATCCCACACCGCACAGCAATACTCCAGATTAGGGCGGACAAGCGTAGTCTCTTTAGTAGACCTGTTGCAGCTTTTAAGTGTTCTGCCAATGAATCGCAGTCTTTGGTTTGCTCTACCCACAATATTATCCCATTTTAGGTTAAATTCAAATGTTAAAATGTGTGTGAAAGCTTATGGGAGTTAACTGCTAAGGTCATCAGTCCCTAAGCTTACACACTACTTAACCTGAATTATCCTAAGGACAAACACACACACCCATGCCCGAAGGAGGACTCGAACCTCCGCCAGGACCAGCCGCACAGTCCATGACTGCAGCGCCTTAGACCGCTAGGCTAATTCCGCGCGGCCTGATTTAGGTTATTTGTAATTGTAATTCCTAAGTATTTAGTTGAATTTGCAGTCCTCAGATTTGTGTGACTTATCGCGTAATCGAAATTTAGCTGATTTCTTTTACTACTCATGTGAATAACTTCGCACTTCTCTTTATTCAGGGTCAATTGCCATTTTCGCACCATACAGATATCGTATCTAAATCATTTTTTAAGTCGTTTTGATCATCTGGTGACTTTACAAGACGGTAACTGACAGCATCATCAGCAAACAATCTAAGACGGCTACTCAGATTGTCTCCTATGTCGTTAATATACAGGGTGTTACAAAAAGGTACGGCCAAACTTTCAGGAAACATTCCTCACACACAAAGAAAGAAAAGATGTTATGTGGACATGTGTCCGGAAACGCTTAATTTCCATGTAGAGCTCATTTTAGTTTCGTCAGTATGTACTGTAATTCCTCGATTCACCGCCAGTTGGCCCAATTGAAGGAAGGTAATGTTGCCTTCGGTGCTTGTGTTGAAATGCGACTCATTGTTTGGGCAGGCATTGTTGGTGATGTCTTCATTGGGCCCCATGTTCTTCCACCTACGCTCAATGGAGCACGTTATCATGATTTCATACGGGATACTCTACCTGTGCTGCTAGAACATGTGCCTTTACAAGTACGACACAACATGTGGTTCATGCACGATGGAGCTCCTGCACATTTCAGTCGAAGTGTTCGTACGCTTCTCAACAACACATTCGGTGACGGATGGATTGGTAGAGGCGGACAAATTCCATGGCCTCCACGCTCTCCTGTCCTCAGCCCTCTTGACTTTCATTTATGGGAGCATTTGAAAGCTCTTGTCTACGCAACCCCGGTACGAAATGTAGAGACTCTTCGTGCTCGTATTGTGGACGGTTGTGATACAACACGCCATTCTCCAGGGCTGCATCAGCGCGTCAGGGATTCCATTCGACGGAGGGTGGATGCATGTATCCTCGCTAACGGAGGACATTTTGAACATTTCCTGTAACAAAGTGTTTGAAGTCACGCTGGTACGTTCTGTTGCTGTGTGTTTCCATTCCACGATTAATGTGATTTGAAGAGAAGTAATAAAATGACCTCTAACATGGAAAGTAAGCGTTTCCGGACACATGTCCACATAACATATTTTCTTTCTTTGTGTGTGAGGAATGTTTCTTGAAAGTTTGGCAGTGCCTTTTTGTAACACCCTGTAGATCAGGAAGAATAGAGGGCCTATAACACTTGCTTGGGGGACGCCGGATACAAGAGTTGATAGAGTTGTGCGTTGAAGCGTCCGAATCAAATCTGCAATGACGCCAACTGCTGCACACCAAAAGTCACTGCCCGGACAGAATGAGTGGTGCGTCAAGGCATTCAGTGTGCAGAGCCCGCGCAGCGGCGACTGGTGGCTGCGTGCCTCGAGCTACCGCCGCGAGATAAGCATCGCAGGAGGTCGGCCCTCGCGGTGCGTTGCGGTGCGCCCCGCGTATGATTTGTCGCGGTGTCCGCGGCGGCAGGGCGCGTACTCCCACGGCCGCCTCGGCCGCCGGAATGCGTCCAGGGAATGTCCCGGCCGCCAGATCGCCGTAATAAGCGGCCCTCTTAACGCCGCCGCCCATAAGTCAGCCAGCCAGCCAGGAGGCAGTGAGTGCGTGGCCTTGGCTCGCGGGACAAAGGTCGCAGGGTCGGCTGCCGATGGCGATGGCCTTTGCGAGGCGCGCCAGTCACGCGGGGCCGCGACGTGCCGTGAAAAATGGCGCCAATTCATTGCCGCCGCGCGTGACGTCCCGCCAGCACGCTGGCTAGGAGGCGAAGATGTCGCGAGCCGCGGTGTCACCACACACGCTGCGCGTAACGGTACGGCGCGCGGGTCAAGCGGGATGTTGCTACCTGCGCCTCCACACAGCTTCCCCTCGTCACACTCTTCCCCCCTTTGCAGCCGGATCTTCAAGTTGACACAATATTTCGACGATGCGCCTCGTCATCATCTTCAGGTGAGACACCACGATTGCTGGGGGTCTCAAAGCTGATGCTTATATGGAGCCGGCGCTTCTACATAGGCCAGCAGAGATCACTCGGGCCGCGCGGGATTAGCCGAGCAGTCTGGGGCGCTGCAGTCATGGACTGTGTAGCTGGTCCGGGAGGAGGTCCGAGTCCGCCCTTTGGCATGGGTGTGGTTGTCTGTGTCTAAGCAGTGTGTAAGCTTAGGGACTGATGACCTTAGCAGTTAAGTCCCATAAGATTTCACACGCATTTGAACATTTTTTTTATTTTATTTTACTTTTTTTTCCAGAGCACTCGGCCCATGCACAGGTGAGTGGTGCCCCACTGCAAATGATACTAGCAGCGCCGTCGACCCTGAAAGCAAATAAAAATGACGTGTCGCTGCCTTAACCAGGGGGATACATAACTTTTCTTCTGAGGCGGGTCCATCTCTGTTCAAATACACTACTGGCCATTAAAATTGCTACACCACCAAGATGACGTGCCACAGACGAGAAATTTAACCGACAGGAAGAAGATGCTGTGATATGCAAATGATTAGCTTTTCAGAGCTTCACACAAGGTTGGCACCGGTTGGCACCGGGACACCTACAACGTGCTGACATGAGGAAAGTTTCCAACTGATTTCTCATACACAAAGAGCAGCTGACCGGCGTTGTCTGGTGAAACGTTGTTGTGATGCCTCGTGTAAGGAGGAGAAGTGCGTACAATCACGTTTCCGACTTGGATAAAGGTGGGATTGTAGCCTATCGCGATTGCGGTTTATCGTATCGCGACATTGCTGCTTGCGCTGGTCGAGATCCAATGACTGTTAGCACAATATGGAATCGGTGGGTGCAGGAGGGTAATACGGAACGCCGTGCTGGATCCCAACGGCCTCGTATCACTAGCAGTCGAGATGACAGGCATCTTATCCGCATGGCTGTAACGGATCGTGCAGCCACGTCTCGATCCCTGAGTCAACAGATGGGGACGTTTGCGAGACAACAACCATCTGCACGAACAGTTCCACGACGTTTGCAGCAGCATGGACTATCAGCTCGGAGACCATGGCTGCGGTTACCCTTGACGCTGCTTCACAGACAGGAGCGCCTGCGATGGTGATCTCGACGACGAACCTGGGTGCACGAATGGCAAAACGTCATTTTTTTGGGTGAATCCAGGTTCTGTATACAGCATCATGATGGTCGCATCCGTGTTTGACGATATCGCGGTGAACGCACATTGGAAGCGTGTATTCGTCATCGCCATACTGGCGTATCACACGGAGTGATGGTATGGCGTGCCATTGGTTACACCTCTCGGTCACCTCTTGTTCGCATTGACGGCACTCTGAACAGTGGACGTTACATTTCAGATGTGCTACGACTCGTGGCTCTACCCTTCATTCCATCCCTGCGAAACCCTACATTTCAGCTAGATAATGCACGACCGCATGTTGCAGGTCATGTACGGGCCTTTTTGGATACAGAAAATGTTCTACTGCTGCCCTGGCCAGTGCATTCTCCAGATCTGTCACCAATTGAATACGTCTGGTCAATGGTGGCCGAGTAACTGGCTCGTCACAATACGCCAGTCACTACTCTTGATGAACTGTGGTATCGTGTTGAACCTGCATGGGCAGCTGTACCTGTACACGCCATCCAAGCTCTGTTTGACTCAATGCCCAGGCGTATCAAGGCCGTTATTACGGCCAGACGTTGTTGTTCTGGGTACTGATTTCTCAGGATCTATGCAGCCAAATTGCGTGAAAATGTAATCACATGTCAGTTCTAGTATAATATATTTGTCCAATGAATACCCGTTTATCACCTGCATTTCTTCTTGGTGTAGCAATTTTAATGCCCAGTAGTGTACAAGATCTTCATTGTAGAGTCTTGCACCGCCAGGAAGCAAGGGAAAGGATGTTGCTACGGGTAGCCGGTATCGTCTTTCTACAACATAGATGCACACGTGGATTAATACGGTTCTTTATTTACAAGAACATTTACTTAACTTGAATGGAGTGCTGACAGTATCGGTAATCTTGCTATTACGAAGTTTAGTCTCGCAGCTGGTCGCGCTAAAGGCACTAACCTGGTCGCTATGTACTGTATCGTAACCGTCGATGTGAACTGAGCCCACTCTGCAAATGTACTGACAGACGCCAGACTGGAAGGGTGTGTCAGTGAGGCCCTCCAGTCAGTAGCGGCTGCCTAAGTACATGCTGTCGAGAGGCCGTTGGAGGTCTGTTGCCTGTCTGTGTGTCTCTGGCGCGCTTGATACAGCGCCCACTATCGATCTCCACGCTTAATCTTTGCCGACCGGTGTGCTGGTGACAGCTTACGCCAGCATATTCATTCAGATCAGTGTCCTAAGATAGTGGCAGCTGAACTGTCAGATAAACTTTTTCAGTGTTAACACTTAGAACTGGAACGGAGATTGCATCTACTTATAATTCTAACACAAGTAAATGGAAATAAAAACACTGTAATAAGTATCCGAGATCTTCCTCGTTACTTAGTCGTGCTTTACGAGATTTACAGTTGTGCTTTTGGTCCCTTCTCAGTTCATACCGCTGACCGGGGACAATAGGCAGGTTTCTGTCACCTGTTGGCCGTCGCGTCTGCGGTTTAAAGATTGTGACCAAAGTCCTTGAAACTCAGCGAAGGAAAGTCTTTCGAGGGTCCACAGTCACTTAAATACGTACTCGTTGAGTTCCACGTAAACAACGTACTTAAAATTAAACTTAGCCTAGCTCGTTCCTTGGGCCAAATTCTTTTCCAGCTAGCTCTCTCAAAACACTCTCAAACACCAGTACAGCCGCCATGTACATTAGCTACCCACAAAAAGTGTCAAAAGATTGTAGGACCTTCTTATTAATTTAACAGAAGTATGATCTTCAGTACTCGATGTTATTTGTTATAAATAAAGCACTTACTGCAATTCTTATTGCACAGGCCAACGACTGCAGTGTTTCCCCAGTAATCATTTACCTTAACGAGAATAAGTAAACACAAGTTACACACTAGAAGTTTCTGCTATTATGGAACTTTGTATGGAATATATATACCAATCTCTTGGTTTCACGGACTGCATCGCTTTTTGTCTTGCGAGTAAATATCTTTTTTAGTGATGGTGAGTAGCCTCGAAAAAACCTCGGCTTCCATTCGAATGAAATTATGAAACGAATCTCGATCTTGAAATCTATGTGATGAAGTACGTTATTCCAGAGAGGTGGTAGTCAGTACAACATTTAGAAATTGGCTACTACGTATGCGCAAACTGATATTAGTCACTATACATCAACCATATTCAATTTAAAGCCGATAATGTGGGAGAGATACAATACAGTTAACGAATGACCTCTACTGGTCTGTATCTCTGGGTCGTTGTGCAACGTATTTACTGCATCTTTCCAGCAGTTCGCTGTTCAAGCCATCGATGAGTCCAGAATGTTATCTGCGATTTTTTACGTTCTTCTTCTACGATCGCTAACGTTAATATTTTACGCTGGTCCATTATCATAAACAAACTGTGTTATAGTGAGCCAGATGAAGCCGATAGCTGTTGCTGGAGAGCGCTGCAATCACAAATCCTGATAAGGAGCCCGTCACATCCCGTGAGATGAAGCAGGCCGTTTCAGTGCGTAGAGCTACCACCATGGATGAGACGTCTGGCGTGTTTCGGGATGAGAAACACGTCTCTTGAGAGGACGGCGTAACAGTGCGTGGTTTCTGGCTGCGACCACATGTGGGATAGCGCGCAACTCAGCGGAAGCTCCGAGGACGGACGAAAGGAACTTTTCAACGTGTCGGATACGTATTTATATCGATCAAATCACCGTGATGAGGAAACACGATGGAAGTTCAGGAAACGGGGCCACTTGTCTGCAGATCAAAGGATCGCGGCCCGGCTGGGTGCCTGCTGGAGATGAATGGAGGGCGCAGCGGCGGCGGCAAAGTGCAGTCTCTGCACCGGCCACCCGTTGACCCAGAAAGACGCTGGGGTCAATAGCGTGGGAGGCGGACGGGCTGCAACTCTCCCTGGCAGACACTCACCTGCTGTTTCACCCAGAAGTGACCAGCCCGAATCACATGGGAAGGCGTGGCACGTTGAGCCTGCAAACTGACGAAATGGCTTCCCGTCAGAAAGGCCTGCATCAGGCAATGAGAAAATTAATAAAACCAATCACCGCTAATTAACATCTCTCAGAATCCCATCTAGATTGTCATTTTATAACTAACTAAAAATGTTCTCAAACCGGATGCTAATTGGAACCCCGCAATGCTTAACTAAGGAATTTGCCTCCTTCCTACTTTTGAACCCACTTATCCAACTGTTCTTTGGTATTTGGTTAACTTAGTCTGCGAATCAAGGGTGCTGTTGGCATTGCACGTATCAGCATATACAAGTGGTGTTCACGAAGTTGAACTTTTTTTTGTTTTTTTTTTTTTTTTTTTCTTCATCAGTCTTTTGACCGGTTTGCCGGTTTGATACAGCCAAGCTCTTCATCAGAGAGCATAGCTCTTGCAACCTGCGTCGTCAATTATTTTTCTGGATGGATCCCAGTCTCTGTCTTCCTCTACAGCTTTTACCCTCTACAGCTCCCTCTAGCACCATGGAAGTTATTCCCTGATATCTTGCCCTCTAGTACCATGGAATTTTTGATATTTTAATACTGGACAGTCTGCGTCTTATACTGATGACCATACTCTTTGTTTTTGCTGTGTTTATTTGCATCCCATATTCCACACAAACTTCATTCAGATCTTTGAGCATGTTATTCACTGTCCGCTAACTTTCTGCCACTAATACCATGTCATCAGCAAATCTTATACATTCAATTCTCTTTCCACCAATACATATTCCTCTTTTCCCATCTAAGCTTTTCGCAATAATCTCTTCAAGGTATACGTTAAACAACAGCGGCGAAAGGCAACAACCTTGTCTAACACCTCGTCCAATGCTGCTTCCTTCTGACATTTCATTTCCAATCCTTATCCTTACTTTCTGGTGTAAATACAGATTCTGTATCAGTCGTCTCTCTTTCCAATCTCTTTCCATTCTCAGAAATTTCTTTTCCAGATTAAGACCTATGTTTCATATTAAAATAGGACAATCTACTATTAGCCAAATAAGTGAATTTAAATATCTCGGAAGCACAATAACTGAAGACTTGAGATGTCACCAGGAGGTGAAAACTCGAATTGCCATAGCGAAGCAGGCATTCAACAGAAAGACGAGAGTCTTATGTGGCAAATTAGATAAAGGACTAAGGAAAAGGCTTGGCAGATGTTTTGTCTCGAGTGTGGCACTATATGGGGCAGAAACATGGACACTGAGACAAGAGGATGAAAAAAGGTTAGACGCATTAGAGATGTGGATGTGGAGGGGAATGGAGAGAATAAGCTGGATGGAAAGAGTGAGTAATGAAAGAGTATTGGAAAGGGGTGGTGAGAGAAGATGTCTGCTGAAGGTTGTAAGAGAAAGGAAAAAGAACCGGTTGGGACGTTCATTGAGAAGGGAGTGCTTGCTAGTAGATGCTTTGGAAGGATTGGTTTGTGGGAGAAGACTGAGAGGAAGAAGGAGATACAAAGGGAGACATAAAGGGAAGAGGAAATTATGCAGACCTGAAGAGGATGGCAGAAGACCGGACAGCCTGGAGAACTACCATATGAAAACCTTCCTCGATGTCTTGACAGATATCCTATCATCCTGTCCCTCCTCCTTGCCAATGTCTTCTATACATTAATTTCCTCGTCGCTTCTACGGAGAACCACATCAATCTTTATCTTATTACGCCACCTACTTTCAACATTCTTCTGTAGCACCACATCTCAATTGCTTCAATTCTGTTTTGTTCCGGTTTTCTCACAATCCATGTCTCACTATCATGCAATGCCGTGTTCCAAACGTACATTCTAGAAAATTTCTTTTCCAGATTAAGACCTATGTTTCATACTAATAGACTTCTCTTGGCCATAAACGCCCTTTTTGTTTTTTATATACTCCTTGCTCCGCCTGTCATGGGCTATTTTGCTGCCCAGGTAGCACAATTCCTTAACTTCATCTGCTTCGTGGTCACCTATTATGATGTTAAGTCTAAAGCGATATTCTGTACTCATCTGACTGTTCATTCTATTCAACAGATCCTGTATCTCTTCTTAATTTTCACTGAGGATAGCAGTGTCATCTGTGAATCCTATCATTAGTGTTCTTTCACCCTGAATTTTAATTCCACTCTTGAACCTTTCTTTTTTTCCTTCAGTGCTTCTTCGATTTATAGATTGAACAGTAGGGGCAAAACACTACAGCCCTGTCTTTCACTGTTTTTAATCCGAGAACTTCGTTCTTGGTCTTCCAGTCTAGTTATTCCCTCTTGGTTCTTGTACATGTTGTATATCACCCGTGTTTACCTATAGCTTACCCCGATTTTTCTAAGATTTTCGAACACATTTCACCATTTCACATTGTCGAACGCATTTCCAGGTCTTGATTTTTCTTCAATCTTGCTTTAGGTATCAAATGCAACGATACAACTACCTCTCTGGTGCCTTTACCTTTCCTACAGCCAAACCGATATTCAGTTAATAGATCGTAAATTTTCTTTCTCATTCTTCGGCATATTATTTTTGTCAGCAATATGGATGCATGAGCTGTAAAGCTGATTACACGATAATTCTCGCACTTATCGGCTCTTGCTATCTTCGGAACTGTGTGGATGATATTTTTCCGAAAAATCTGGTAGTATATCGTCCCTTACATTCTACACAACACTAATAGTCATTTTGTTGCCATTCCCGCAGTGATTTTAGAAATTCCGATGGAATGTTAGCTATTCCTTCTGTCTTATTCGATCTTAAGTCGTACAAAGCTCTTTTAAATTCTGACCTTAATACTGGATACCAAATCTCTTCCTTGTCGACTCCTGTTTCTTCTCCTGTCATGTCAACAGACAAGTCTTCCTCCTCTTAGAGGCTTTAAATGTGCTCCTTCCACCTGTTCTCTCTGCATTTTATAGTTGAATTCCCATTGCACTTTCCCATTAGGCTTTCAACTTTACCGAATGCTGTTTTGACTTTTCTCTATGCTAACCCGTCCATCCTGCGATCATTTTTTTTAACTACAACCCAAAAAAGTTACGTAATTAATTTTTTGTTGTTTGCAAGTGTATGTCGCAATCCTGGTACACACTGTACTGAAGCACACCACTATACAAGCTAAAAAAAATGACGCGTCCCATTGATAAAGTGTAGTGTCATGAGGAATTTCATTTTCTGCAGCAGAGGAAATGTTCGAACCGTGCCAGGCCAATCCAGAACGTTAAAGAAGTCATGTGGACTGGCCTGACGCAGCTGCAACATTTCCGCTGCTACTGAAAACGAATTTTCGCACGATAATATACCTCATCAGTGGGCTGCGCCATTTTTTTAAATATTCTCTAGTGACGTGCTTCAGTACTTTGGCGTGGCGATTTCAGTGTGTGCCAGGACTGCAGACTAGATTTGGATCTAAGATGTTACCGCCTGCAGGAAAAATTCGACGTCATTTCCGTTGCTGCATAATCGTGTATGTAATGAATGTGTGTGCGATGTGTTAGCTTTTGGACAAAGAAGAGAATCGTCGTAGGTACCAGTGTTGATGTCTATATAGACGTAAACGGAGATATCTGAAGATATCTGACGATATCTGAAGTGAAACAGCCACACAGTCAAATTGCCATCTCTAAAGGTAGCATTGCATGTTGCTTGCCTCAGCGACAGTGTTGGCATGCAACAGAAATGGAAGCATATAGTGAGCTGCGAGATTTCACAGAGATAACGTTTAGGTGCTCATCAGTGCGCGCTGTAATTGTCACTAATTGCAGGTTCCCTCACTTCCGTACCGAGCAAATGTTTTGCATTGCGTGCAGAAGAAACAGTGGAGCCACAATTATTCATGAAACCCTTTTCGTCTAAGACCGCCACAGACGCAGTACGAATACAATCATGACTGTAGGCAATGAAGCGTATTGTATTCCGCTCATGACTTAGCTTAAATGATATATATGGTCACTCATATGATACCTATCAATATAATTTCACGAAGCACCTTCATCAATTATTTTCTACTTTCCTGCAGTAATTCAGATTTCCATTGCGTTGAAAGTACGGGAGACAACAGGTTTGCTATATTATTGTTCTAAGCGCTCACGATCTCCTTGTTCGTTATATAAAATAATCGTAATATGTGCCCCACGAAACGGGACCGTAAGCTTATTCTTTGCAGAATAGAAGTATGATCAGTAATTTGTTGTTATATGTCTTTTTTTTTTTTTGTCTCAAGCGAGTTACAGGAATTTCGTTAGAAACACAACATACACAGAGCTGTTTAAATGTGGAAGTGACATTGTCGTTGTCAGGATATAGTGATTTTGCAACATGTTCTCTCCGATAAGTGTTTCATGCGTCTTTCTGCTCTACTTCCTTTGTGTTCGACATCCATACGTGAATCCGTAACTGCATAATGTGATTACGACTTGCGATAACAAAAATATTGTCGGTAATTGAACTTTTATATCAGTCTGACGTGACACGTTCAAGGAGACTTTTTTTTATACAACAACAAAAATGGAATTCGTGATCCTATGGTTCTACATGGCAGCGTTTAATGTGTATGGATAAAGTGCCAGACTACAAATCCAGAGGTATCACGTTAAATTCCCCGTCAATCCTAGGATTTTTATCTGACATTTGATACTTGTTTTGCCTCCAGAAATATTCGTTGATGTGAAAAATGTTGAGCTGCAGTGTCATTCAGACTCCACGTTAAACTGTAGGCCACCCTCCCTACGATTACCAATGTATTCGGTACGGAGGAAGGCGATGGCATACCACCTCCTACAGAGCTATGCCTAGTAGAGTACAGTGAATTCAAATTACCCTTCGGATTGATAACTGCTTTAACTTTTTGTGGGAAATCAGTTACTTACGATAACCCTGACAAGAATCGAAAAGTTACGTATTATGTTTCACCCTAACGAATACTTACGGGGCTTTTCCTACATTTCTGTAGCTCACGAACAGTAACACGGAAGAACACAGCAGTAATTCATATTTAATGCAATGTGATCACATTATAAGGATCTCATGGAGCTGCTTAGTCTAAACGAAGCACGCTGGCTGCGAAACATACGCAAAGGTTCAGTGGTTGTTCCAGCTAAAGAGGATCGTAACTTTCGAGACTCTCTGCTTTCTCTGGTCTTGGTTCATTTCTTGGTGAAAATCCCCTAGTGAGTATGGCGTACTTTTCCTGGTACACATTTACCACTTACTGTCAACAAGAACCTAGGAGTCTCCTCCGCCGCCGCTTGTTCTGAGATTCAGGTGTAGCTGTTCGTTCTCTGACCACAGATGGTTTCTGAAAATCGTTGCTACAAGCAAAAACTTTGATGCCAACGTGTATGGGGTACTTTATGCCAACCGTAAAAAAATTAACAACATACTTTTCAAAGAGGTACTGACGTGTAAGTAGCGTTCAGAACTTGAAATTTAGTTTTAGCGCACTCTTAGCAATACCAACGCATTTTCAGTAACACAGATTAGTGGTGTGGCCACCACAAAACCAAAATTTAAAAATGAAAATTTCGATTGTTCTTTAGACTTTTATTCACAACATCTGAAAGTAATATTGATGTATACGTAGGGTCCTGAACCTGAAAATACTGAACATGACATTCATTGCGAAAAGTCACTTTTACAGCTGAGACTTAAATTTGTGCGTTAAATTGAACAGAAAAATATAAAATGTTTATGGAATATGTTAGAAGATTTCATTAAAAACAATAAATATCTTTTTTCAAAAATTTAAAGTATAAGGTACTTCACTGAACTAAAACATTTTCAAAAGGTGGGCACAAAGCACCGCCCCTCCTCCAGGCCCTTCCCCGCTTTGGTACTGGGAAAATTAAAGGGATAACATTTATGTAAACAAGTAAATGAAATTATTTGCCAGAAGCAAAAATCTAGTTATTTTTTGAACATACCTCGTACAAAAAGATATTCGGTGTTCGGGAACTCAGTAAGATGGCGAAATGGTTAGACAATGGATTTGTACTAATAAGCTAATGAGAAGCATTGTTAATATTCTAATGAATTCATGATTTATGCGTAACCACTTGAGGTGAATGATGGGTGGTTGCTGCACGGCCGATTACTGTCTTCATACTTGCTCAGTCCCTGCTTGAGATCCATCTCTAATTTTCTCGATTTGGTCGAGATGTAAAATTCCTTTTGACTCTATTGCTCTTAAAACACTATTTGGACAGCCAAATTACTCTTCCTGTCTTCTGGTACTCGAAGGTGATGCGTCAGGTACTTGCTGGCGCTGGTTCGGTTTAGAGTCCAGCAAACACGTGGTTATAGCATCTGAGAATTATCCACCAATCTCCTTACCGAGCTGCAATATTTTGCTGAGATTTAGCACTATCGTCCACTAGTAACTGATACACTCATTTTTGGAAGGGCCTTACTCCAAATTTTGACAAAATGGGTTAAGAACAGTACGAGATTCTGTATACACAGATGAAGCTTTCTTCGTGAAAAGGGCTTTACTCCGCCCTTTGTAAATTTCGTTTTACGACTTCGTTACAGCGACGTCATTTTCGAAAGAGTTTTACTCCTGGAATTATGACCTTTCTATGGTAATCATCTTCACATGCCATTTACCGAATACGTAATGCACCATGTGTCACGTTCCGCTTTTCGTAGTTCAACTGTTGTTATTTCAGAACGGTGTTGTCAGATGTAAAATGACGCCAAGTATTGGGTAGGGAGTAGGAACGTAGTGAAAGGAGTGAGTACCTTTTATTCCCAGGCATTTGCAGTAGGATTTTGGAGCATATACTGTACTCGAACATTATGAATCACCTTGAAGAAAATGACTTATTGATACATAACCAACACAGATTCAGAAGATATCGTTCTTGTGTTCCCATGAAGTAATGAGTGCTATCGACAAGGGATCTCAGATGGATTCCATATTCCTAGTTTTACAGAAGGCTTTTGATACCGTTCCTCACAAGCGACTATTAATGAAATTGTGTGCATATGGAGTATCGTCTCAGTTGTGTGACTGGACTCGTGATTTCCTCTCAGAGAGGTAACAGTTCGTACTGATAGACGGTAAATCATCGAGTAGAACGGAAGTGATATCTGGCGTTTCGCAAGGTAGTGTCATAGGCCCTCTGCTGTTCCTAATTTACATAAATGACCTAGGTGATAATCTGAGCAGCCCCCTTAGATGGTTTGCAAATGATGCTGTAATTCACCGTATAGTAAAATCATCAGACAATCAATTCCAATTACAAAATGATCTAGAGAGAATTTCTGTATGGTGCGAAAAGTAGCAATTGGCACTAAACAAAGAAAAGTGCGAGGTCATCCACATGGGTACTAAAAGAAATCCGATAAATTTTGGGTATACGATAAATCGCACAAATCTAAGGGCTGTCAATTCGACTAAATACCTAGGAATTACAATTACGAGCAACTTAAATTGGAAAGAACACATAGATAATATTGTGGGGAAGGCGAAACAAAGACTCTCCTTTGTTGGCAGAACACTTAGAACATGCGACAGACCCACTAAAGAGACAGCCTACACTACACTTGTCCGTCCCCTGCTGGAATATTGGTGCGCGGTGTGGGATCCTTACCAGATAGGAAATCTAAAAAGTGCAAAGAAGGGCAGCCCGTTTCGTGTTATCGCGCAATAGGGGTGAGAGTGTCACTGATATGATACGTGAGTTGGGGTGGCAGACGCTGAAATAAAGTCGGTTTTCTTTGCGGCGGGATCTATTTACGAAATTTCAATCACCAACTTTCTCTTCCGAATGCGAAAATATGCTTTTTGTTGAGCCCCACCTAAGTAGGGAGAAATGATCATCATAATAAAATAAGAGAAATGAGAGCTCGAACAGAAAGATTTAGGTGTTCCTCTTTCCCACGTGCCATTCGAGAGTGGAATGGTAGAGAAGTAGTATTAAAATGGTTCGATGAACCCTCTGCCAGGCACTTAGGTGTGAATTGCAGAGTAACCATGTAGATGTAGATGTAGACATGTCTGTTGTTTATAATTTTTAAAGAGCTTACTCAGGACCACTAGCTACTAACAGGGACAGAATGCAAGACATACGACGTTTACTTGATTATATTGCTCATGACTACAGGTATTTCTGCGATTATTTGGTGAAATGGCCTGTACGTAACAGTGCTACTGATAATAATGGTCAGTGAAACCATTTTTATGTACTTTCGTTAGAGTTACAATACCGTGAAGCCCGAATCTCGTGGTCGTGCGGTAGCGTTCTCGCTTCCCATGCCCGGGTTCCCGGGTTCGATTCCCGGCGGGGTCAGGGATTTTCTCTGCCTCGTGATGGCTGGGTGTTGTGTGCTGTCCTTAGGTTAGTTAGGTTTAAGTAGTTCTAAGTTCTGGGGGACTGATGACCATAGATGTTAAGTCCCATAGTGCTCAGAGCCATTTGAACCAGCCAATACCGTGAAAAAGTATGAGTAAAAGAGAAACGACTTAAACAATATTAAAAACGTAACTTCTACATCATCGTGATTACTCTGCTATTCACAATAAAGTGCGTGGCAGAGGGTTCAATGAACCACCTTCAAGCTGTCTCTCTCTACCGTTCCACCCTCGAACGGCACGCGGGAAAAACGAGCACTTAAATCTTTCTGTGCGAGCCGTGATTTCTCTTATTTTTTCGTGATGAACATTTCTCCCTATGTAGGTGGGTGCCAACAAAATGTTTTCGCAATCGGAGGAAAAAACTGATGATTGAAATTTCATGAGAAGATCCCGTCGCAATGAAAACCGCCTTTGTTTTAATGATTACCACTCCAATTCACGTATCAAGCCTGTGACACTATCTCCCCTATTTCGTGATAATAGAAAAGAGCTGCCCTTCTTTGTACTTTTTCGATGTCATCCGCCAGTCCCAGCAGATGGGATCCCATACCGCACAGCAATACTCCAGAATAGGGCGGACAAGCGTAGTGTAAGCAGTCTCTTTAGTAGACCTGTTGCATCTTCTAAGTGTTCTGCCACCAATGAATCGCAGTCTTTGGTTTGGTCTATCCACATTATTATCTACGTGATCGTTCCAATTTAGGTTATTTGTAATTCTAATCCCTAAGTATTTACCTGAATTTACAGCCTTCAGATTTGTGTGACTTAACCGCGTAATCGAAATTTAGCTGATTTCTTTTAGTCTTATGTGAATAACATCACACTTTTCTTTATTCAGGGTCAATTGCCACTTTTCGCACCATACGGGTATCTTATCTAAATCATTTTGCAAGTCGTTTTGATCATCTGATGACTTTACAAGACGGTAAATGACAGCATCATCTGCAAACAATCTAAGGCGGCTACTCAGATTGTCTCCTATGTCGGTAATATAGATCAGGAACAGTAGAGGGCCTATAACACTTCCTTGGGGAACGCCGGATATTACTTCTGTTTTACTCGATGACTTTCCATCTATTACTACGACAGGAAAATTCATGTGGATGAATTACTTCTTCGAGAAAAGAGCCTTATTCCAAGATTTTTGACTTTTCTCAGAGAAATTCTGAAAATGATAAAATGTCCATTTCATTCTGTTCTCTAAACATATAAAAGCCATCCCGTTATATTCCATTTACTCACCCACAGAACGTTTTCCTTAGTTCCTGAAAACGTAAGATTTTGGGGGAAGGCCATTTAAAAATTACTGTATCAATCGTGGTCAGCGAGACAGAGACAGAAGCCACGGGGGGTCCTGGCAGCTGGCAGCTGGCCGAGTTGCTGGCTTCGCAGATCTGGGCTTCGTTACGACAGGCGACGCCCTGGCCACAGTGTGAGGGCGACAGGCGCCGCTGCTGAGCTCCAGCGGCCACCGCAAGGCCGCGTAGACCCCCCGCGGAGAGGCCGCAGCTAAAAGAACGCCGGCCCTGCTGCCTGTTAAAACCTCGCCACAGTCACGTCTCACCACCGTATGGCACCAGGCCCCCTCTCACATTACTCCATAATTTTCTGTCTCTAGTTGTCAGATGTGGCCATTTCCCGCAACAAGCGTATTTTGTCGGGGTCTTCGAATGCTTTTCTGGTGATTTTTCTGCTGCTTCACTAGCACCAGCCGCTGGCATCGTCGGAGATTTATTCCCCATTGCCGGTGATGGACTAGAGTCGAGCCCGCGGGCGGAGATTATACTCGTATGGTCTGAAAGCCTTTCCTTGGTCATTGCCGCCGTGGCTCTCTCCTTATCGCCTGCGACCGTTGTTCGCTGCAGCAATGGAATCGAGAATCCGTTTGCCTTGAGGTTTTTTTCTCTCTTATTAAGACTGTTGGCATGTCCTGTATTTCACTGGCTTTCCTGAACAAACGGGCATGGTAGCTCAAATGGTTCAAATGGCTCTAAGCACTATGGGACTTAAAATCTGTGGTCAACAGCCCCCTAGACTTAGAACTATTTAAAACTTACTAACCTGGTAACAGTTACTTCTGTAAAATATCTGGGAGTATGCGTGCGGAACGATTTGAAGTGGAATGATCATATAAAATCAATTGTTGCTAAGGCGGGTGCCAGGTTGAGATTCATTGGGAGAGTCCTCAGAAAATGTAGTCCATCAACAAAGGAGGTGGCTTACAAAATACTCGTCCGACCTATACTTGAGTATTGCTCATCAGTGTGGGATCCGTACCAGGTCGGGTTGACAGAGGAGATAGAGAAGATCCAAAGAAGAGCGGCGCGTTTCGTCACAGGGTTATTTGGTAAGCGTGATAGCGTTACGAAGATGTTTAACAAACTCAAGTGGCAGAATCTGCAAGAGAGGCGCTCTGCATCACGGTGTAGCTTGCTGTCCAGGTTTCGAGAGGGTGCGTTTCTGATTGAGGCATCGAATATACTGCTTCCCCCTACTTATACCTCCCGAGGAGATCACTAATGCAAAATTAGAGAGATCCGAGCGCGCACGGAGGCTTTCCGGCAGTCGTTCTTTCCGCGAACCATACGCGACTGGAACAGGAAAGGGAGGTAATGACAGTGGCACGTAAAGTGCCCTCCGCCACACACCGTTGAGTGGCTTGCGGAGTATAAATGTAGATGTAGATGTAGAACGTAAGGAATCACACACACATCCACGCCCAAGAAAGGATTCGAACCTGCGACCGTAGCAGCAGCGCGGTTCCGGACTGAAGCGCCTAGAACAGCTCTGCCACAGCGGCCGACGGCATGGTAGCTCATCTCTACAGCGAGAAAATGCGTGTCTGCGAATTTTAGTATGTGATCGGTCTCTCAATGCGCCTACTGTGCCGTGACCGAGTCTTCCACCCGCCCCAACCTGCAACAGTGTTCGTGTTCAACGATCCTGGTGTTCATTAATCGTACGGTCATTCTACAGTGTAGACATTTCCACCTGTACAAGGTATACGATATAATGTCGACATAACGAATCCTCCATTTTGTCTTCCGCCGATAGGAGACGTTCTCTGATCTTCTTGGTCGATTTTATATGGCCTTTATGCCGTGTTCGCGCAATATACAGCCGATTCAAGATAAATGGATCTGGATCCCGTGCTGCAGCGTACGGCCACTGCAGGTAACATGTCGAGAGCCATGGTGATAATGACCAAGAAAAGGTTCAAAAATGTTCAAATGTGTGTGAAATCTTATGGGACTTAACTGCTAAGGTCATCAGTCCCTAAGCTTACACACTACTTAACCTAAATTATCCTAAGGACAAACACACACACCCATGCCCCAGGGAGGACTCGAACCTCCGCAGGAACCAGCCGCACAGTCCATGACTGCAGCGCCCAAGACCGCTCGGCTAAACGCGAGCGGCCAAGAAAACGTCCTCAGACGTTGGCGCGACTGGTATATACAGGGTCTAACGGGTATACGTACAGATATTTCTGTTTGTGACTGATGATAATATAATGAACAACATTCAATTATTTGCAGACTATTAATTATAGCTATTACAAGTCGTATGTTTTTAGGTTGGTTAGTAACTCCAAGTACATGTTGCAACAGCAAGCCATTAATGCTTATTTTCCCCTGGGCAGCTGGTCAGATGTTGAAGTGTAGACACGTGGACGCAAAACGCGTAGTCCATACTGACAGGCTAAAGTCCTCTTAGCAGTGCAGTCATGGCTGTGCTAGAAACATCAGGTCGTAAAGCTTGTGACGTGTTTGTGGGAAGACTGTTCATCGCAGAGGAAAACAACCAACACTCAGATGTGTGTTCACATTAAGGTACCACATATAAAAATATCTGCAGTTATGTCAGTTACACCCTGTATACTCTACAGCCACAGACTTGACTCCTGTCCAGCACCAGCAATGGAGGGAGAATCTTTGACAATGCCAGCCACTTGTGTTATCGAATCGTTAGAAAAAACCAACAAGCATTGGCTGAAGATCTCGAGACGAAAGGCAAGAGACAATACGTCAACAAGTTGCCATGAAAACATCAAGAATGTTGTAAATTCAAACTCCTTTCTCTTGGTGCAATGCTAAATTTATTTACTTCCCAGAATCGTTTCGCCTGTTCTACTAAAATCTGTTCATTAGATTTTTCTGAAATAATACTGTTTTGTTTCTACACGTGATACAGATTGCAAACAGCATAATCAATAATTTTTACATGAGTGGAATGTTAACTGCGTTACACGTTGTCTTGTCAAAGTCTGTGTTTCTCCTCATTTGATCATAGGTCAGGGTAACTGAAGTCGAAGTGTGCCATCTGACCTGCGACCAGATGCCATGACGCGCAGATATTGGCAGGTTAGACGACGAGCTATATATAATATTTCATTCATATAACTTATGTTTGTCATGTAGATAATAAGAATTCCGACTTTTACAACTAAATATTTAGTTTGTATCTAACCATAGATGCTTCGCACTTTCATATTAGGTATCACTATGATTTATAAGATAAATACATTTTTGTTAGGACATTTGTAGTTTTTACTAGCATCATGTTGAAAAATCACTGCCACACCATCGTAAATAGGAGCATAAAATCCCTTCCAGAAAACACTACAGATCTCCTGAAAAAATGTGTATAAGCAAATAATTTTTCTTATGTTTTAGACCAATGAAGATGGCTAGAGTGAACAGGCGAAACGTGTTTTGTTAGAAACGAAATAAACATTCAGTTGGAAAAGACGGAAGGTTTCTTATATAAGTGATAGACATAACTAAATAGCAACTTAGGAAGAATGGCTGCAAACACTTAACAATGGTACGAACTGTTCCCAATCTGAAGTATCACATGTAAAATTAAAAGACCGTTATTCCAGAAACATATGTCAAGCCGAATTGCAGATGGAACGCAAATGAATGTTATCTATATTGTATCAGGAAAAGTGCTGATAATGTAGATGGTCTTCACCAACTTGTCATAGCAGGGGGCTGCAGCAGTAATGTAAGTCTGAATCTCAAACCAAAAAGACGCATTTTATGATAGTTAAACGACAACCTGACTTTTTTACATATGAAAATCTACGTTTCAATGGTTCATTAATACAAAAGGTAGGCCTTGGGAAGTGAATCTATGAAACCGTGGAGATAAAATGTTGCATAGAGAATTCCCGTGAAGCTTTCATACAATTCAAGAATGTTCGATTTGTAAGATGCTACATCTGGTCTTTAATTCCATACCGTTCTGAAGGATGGACGCTAAGCATGTCAACAGCAAAGTACATTGAGGTCCCTGAAACACGTAGCTACCGCGGAACGCTTAATGTATCGTGGACAGCAAGAATAGCTTACATCAACCATTGCGACAAACTGACTACACAAACAGCACGAAATATTCATAGTATTTCAAGGAAGAAATCCCGCATACCTGGGACACACCTTACGGAACGCTAAATATACACAGTGATTCAAACGTCATGTACAATAGAACGCAGTCTACATTGGTGATTCAATAGTCTTGGCCCTTAGGACAAAGTCGTATTCATGGTGGTGGCAGGAACGATCATTCGAAGCAAAAGAGTCTTATGAACTTACTCTCTAAATGCAAACCTTCAGAGCTACATGCACTTCTTCATGTTCGATTCAGTGAAACAAATATCTTTCACTCCAATTTCTTTGCATTTCATATTCTGAGAAGTGTGGTATGGACCAAAAGAAGAAAAAAAAGTGGAGTAAACGCAGGCTCTAAAGTGCATACCTTAAGAGCTATGATCACTTCGTCGTCTTCACTATTGTAACACACATGTCTTCTACTGGATAAGTGCTCATAGCTTTTAAGTTATGAATTTTAGAGCCCACGTTTACATGATAATTTTCTCTTTCCCTTTTGGTCCATTCTCCCCCCACTACCTCTCCAAAAATTTCGAAAGCAAAGCGCTTGTAATAGAAGAGGTTCGTTCACAGTATTGAAGATGAATAAGCGCTCATAGCTCCTAACGTAAGCATTTTAGATTCCATGTTTACTACACTTTTTTGTTTCGAATGTTTGTTTCTGTCAAATCCCTGAATACGACAGTGCACTACGGGCTAAGAGTAGTGAACCACCGGTTCAAACTTTGCCCTACGATACATGACTTCTGTATCACCTTCTAGGCTTCTCCAGTTGACAAAAGAACGGAAGAGCAAGGGTACATGAAGGAAACGCAAAGCATAACATAAACCAGTGGACAGGGTTGGCAGGGACAGATGATGTAGCACATACTGTGGTTCATAAAATGAAGATGCTTTGTCAGAAGGCAGAAACCTCAGGGCAGGCAGAAGATGCAAGAAAAAGGCTTTTGAACTTATAAAACGAATATTTTGTTCTACATTCATTAAATTATGTTCCTCCTGTAAATTTATGATACTCAGAATGGAAGTGAACATCTCCATGCAAGGAAATCCTAACGGAAGTTTTGCAATTCTCACTTCCTCAACAGACGACGTTTCCTTTGAGATCCTGTCAGGACACCAACATTTTCTAATTTCCGTTAATATCGCTGAGCAAAATATTCCTCTGCTGACCACTAACTTGCAGAGTATGTGCGATGAGGTGTGTATTAATGGTGCATTAAAACGCTAGCACAACTCGAACGGCATGGCCGCGAGAGGTCTGCAACACCGTTTCTCAATGATTTATCGCTACGCTCCCTGACTACCAACTGCTGTACTCTGTACTTAAACCTCAATAACAGCTGCCTGTATTTTCCAGCTGACTTCCTGCGCACGCAAACCATCGCATTACATCCGTAGAAAAACTGACTGACGAGTTCATTTGCCCCATTGCGGGAAGTTTGCGAACTGTGAGTGGTGGTGTATCTTCGGTGCGCCGACACGGTCAAGGACATAGGGCGTCGTTACAGCTTCCTTAAGTACACATAAAGGCAGGAATACGAGATGTTTCACAGATGGACATTCAAACTGTTCGGACCAGTAACAGATATCTGCCTGGCTGCAGGCTAAATGCAGAACGACCTGTAAGTCTTGGCGCTAGAGCCTCTCTGTGCAGTGGGTGAGGTCACCGCAGATGACGTCAGACCTATTGCCGCCAAACAGTCTCTGTCCTGACAGGAAAGAACTTGCAGCGATGTTGGGATAATTGACCTCGTCAGTTTCGACAATTTTTCTTCTTCGTTATCATCAGTCTACTTTCGAGATTTGTAGCATAATAACGGAACGCATGTTTTGCCTTGAAGTTGGCTTGCTCAGTTTCCTCTGTCCTTGTTCGAAATGTTCCACGCAGCTTAGTAATAACCTCTAGCAGCAAGGCTTTTTATTACGATCCTGATGTTGATGATGTGAACTCTTGAAGCGTAAGGAGGATTAACATTACTGATGTTGCAATAAACACAAGGTGCCTCCCATGGTGAGGTACTGACTAATATCTTTTTTTAGAAATTAGGAATGCATTCTAGTTCAGTTACGCATGGAGTTGGTATTTCTTCAGAGTAATACACTGCAAATAAATTATGAGCTATGACGCGATGGAGTTTTAATGAGAAGCTTATTATTTACATCCGTGTTTGCTTTACAAAAAATAAATTTCAGGGAATTCCTCAGTCACAATAATGCGGCTTCCCGGCACCCAATTTTATGCAAGTATATCGGTACTATGAAACAATACCATTAGCAAAAAAATTAAGCTCGTAAGTATTAAAAATATCTGCTCATGTACTACGTCTTTTAAATTGACAAGAAAGTACCCTTTCACTTACGATCACTAAAGCATGGAACGAATTCAGTAAAAGCTATTACAATAATAAATTTCGGCAGGCATACTAACTATAACAAAGCGGTCGGTACAACACCACCGAAACACGTACCGATAGAAGGGGAGGGGGAGGGGGGTTGTATATAGGGTGTTCGGAAATTTCAGTTACAGATTTCCAGGTCTTGTAGATGGGAGTGAATACTTAATATTTTGTAGAGGAACCCATGTCCGGAAAAGTACCGTTTCCGTGTACAGTCGTTTGGAAACATGTTTGATAGGTAGGTCTGAGTCAAGGTAGTCATGTGGGGGGGGGGGGGGGAGGGGGGTGCTTACGTCGGATTGGCTGACGTCATTTGACGTCTGTTCTACCTCTCTGACCTGGTTCGAACCTCGTTCACGTGCCTGTGAGTGTTAGAGCATCACGGTTACGTACACCTTTGCAGAATACACCGAGATGATCCTTCTGTACGGCGAAGCTCACAGTAATGGAAGAGTGCTCGTCTTCTTTAACAACGCGATGTTCGACTTCATCGCATGCCATTTTGCCACAATTATGCAACGACTTTGAGACAGGGGTACCTTCACCGTCACCAAGCGTGACTTTGGAGCTCCAAGGAGACGCCGCACATACGAACTGGAAGAGGCCATACTACATCACGCTGAAGAGACCCCGTCAACGACTACACGAACAGTTTTGCGTGCAATGAATGACGCTCCCAGGGCTGTCTGATATGTTGTGGACAATCAGCAACTACACCATACCACCTTCAACACTTCATACGAACTCTAACACTCACAGTTACATGAATGACGTTCGAACCAGGTCAGAGAGGTAGGACGGGGGTCAAATGACATCAGCCAATCCGACGTAAGCAACCCCCATCCTGACGACCCTCTTTGTTGCAAACTTACCTATCAAACACGTTTTCAATAGGCTGTAGCACGGAAAAAGTACGTTTCTGACCTGGGCTCCTATTCAAAATATTATGTACTCACTGATCTCTAAAATGCTAGAAGTTTGTAAAGGCAATTTCTGAACACCTTGTTTACTAGCTCAAGTCGGAATTTTCAGAAAATACGTTTACGCGATCAGATGCCGAGGGTCAGACCGTTGTTAAAGAGTGCAGAGCAGGACTTTATGACTCACCTTGCGAGCCATGTGGGTTACAAGGTCAGCCTCGATCCGTGTCGAGTGGCTCGAGACTAATGCTGGCGCTCCGACACTTTTCGACCACACCTCGCACATTTATTTCAATGCGTCTCTCTTTCTCTTTAACATTCTCACTTTCACCGTTCTCATTCCTGAAGTGTATGTGCGCATACTGCATATCACTCTGGCAGTGGTCTGTTATTGTTCAACTGATTTACTACTAAGCCCCTGTATTAACTGCGACGCGATTCACTAACTCCAACTGTCGCATGAACGGTAACAGAGGGCGCTAGCTAGTGTGACGCTGCTTGACCTTTTGGGCGGTTTCGGAAAGAAATTTAATATTTTGAGGGCACTGGACGGGGTTGAGTAGAGTTACTGACCATTGCATCAAGCTCCATTATCTTCCTTCCTCTGCATTTAGAAAACATCCGCTACTCCAACACCGAACTCCAAAACTACTCATTAGTCTTCAGCATGACACAGACGCATACTTGGTAACCTACTTTGTCGAAAGGGTGCTGTCTCGCTTAAAATGCCCCAGAAGAGTCCGGTTCAAATAGAGTAATGTGCAATTCTGAAGATTGCATTCTTGCATTAATATAATTTGTTTCTGAAGTATAGAAATTTAAGCCATAAGTGTTCATTAAAGTGATGAAATCTCAATTAATGTTCTGAATTACCTATCTCGGTTGTCACAACAACCTTCTTCAAATCATATTAAGTTTAATTTTGATGTTGCTTATAGTTCAACATACAATACGTTGTTAATATACCACCATGTCAATAATATAATCTGGTAATGGATACTGTCTCAACCGAATCCGAAAATTGCGTGCAATAATTGTGATTCTATCAATTTAAAAGAAACCTAACAGGGATACAAAACAGTGTAGGCGTCCTCATCATGCAACGATGTTGTGTTTTACACAAAAAATTGATAGCCAGATATAAATCTCGTTCTTTTTGACCTCTTGAAAGAAAACTACCTACAACTACTGTTCATTTGCACTCCTTGTGGTATCCTCTCTTAGTTTTTTCACCTTTGTATGTAACGTCTTTCAGCCAGTTAGCAGTTTACAGTCAGTCTAATTTGATCTGTCATTAACAATACGTAACGGGTTAACAAAATTTTATTCCCAACATTTTACCGCTAAACGGAGATGAATTGAATGCGTTTCTTTATCACCAAACGGCAATGTCCTGGGTTAGATATTCGGCGTCTCGTGAAGATTCAATGTTGAACTGTCTGTAGAACGGAGACAGCTCGGCAACACCAGTGCTGCCATTTGGTGTCTGCACAGGGTTTCGCCTCTTGCCATCATCAACAACACGAACCATTGAGCTCTACACACATAACGGTCACATGTACTAAGCACCTAAACTTGACAAAACACTCGTACTTCATGCAGGGAAGGTCCCAAAAACAAAACTGAAAAAGATATACATGACACTGGAGGTATCAATTACAAAACGCCTTCAGTCACAAATTTTCGTGTTTTATTAAATATACGATGCATTTCGGACCCTGTGGGTCCATCATCAGATGTAATTTGTCTTAATACACTATGTGATCAAAAGTATCCGGACACATGGCTGAGAATTACTTACAAGTTCGTGGCGCCCTCCGTCGGTGATGCTGGAATTCAATATGGTGTTGGCCCACCGTTACCCTTGATGACATCTTCCACTCTCTCAGGCATACGTTCAATCAGGTACTGGAAGGTTTCTTGGGGAATGGCAGCCCATTCTTCACGGAGTGCTGCACTGAGGAGAGGTATCGATGTCGGACGGTGAGGCCTGGCATGAAGTCGACGTTCCAAAACATCCCAAAGGTGTTCTATAGGACTCTGTGCAGGCCAGTCCATTACAGGGATGTTATTGTCGTGTAATCACTCCACCACAGGCCGTGCATTATGAACAGGTGCTCGATCGTGTTGAAAGATGCAGCCACCATCCCCGAATTGACCAACAGTGGGAAGCAAGTAGATGCTTAAAACATCAATGTAGGCCTGTGCTGTGATAGTACCAGGCAAAACAACAAGTGGTGCAAGCCCCCTCCGTGAAAACACGACCATACCATAACACCACTTTCTCCGAATTTTACTATCGGCACTACACACGCTGGCACATGACGTTCACCGGGCATTCGCCACACCCACACCCTGCTATTGGATCGCCACATTGTGTACCGTGAACACAACGTTTTTCTACTGTTCAATCGTCCAGTGTTTAAGCTCCTTACACCAAGCGAGGCGTCGTTTGGCATTTACCGGCGTGATGTGTGGTTTATGAGCAACTGCTCGACCATGAAATCCAAGTTTTCTCACCTCCTGCCAAACTGTCATAGTACTTGCAGTTTATCCTGATGCAGTTTGGAATTCGTGTGTGATGGTCTGGATAGATGTTTGCCTATTACAGATTACGACCCTCTTCAACTATCAGCGGTCTCTGTCAGTTAACAGACGAGGTCGACTTGTACGTTTCTGTGCTGTATGTGTCCCTTCACGTTCCCACTTCGCCATCACATCGGAAACAGTGGACCTAGGGATGTTAAGGAGTGTGGAAATCTAGCATACAGGCGTATGACACAAAGGGCACGCAATCACCTGATCACATTCGAAGTCCGTGAGTTCTGAAGAGCGCCGCATTCTGCCCTCTCACGTTGTCTAATGACTACTGAGGTCGCTGATACGGAGTACCTGGCAGTAGGTGCCAGCACAATTCACCTAACATGAAGAACGTATGTGTGGTGTCACCGCCAGACACCAGACTTGCTAGGTGGTAGTTTTAAATCGGCCGCGATCCATTAGTACATGTCGGACCCGCGTGTCGACACTGTGTGATCGCAGACCGAGCGCCACCACAGGGCAGGTCTCGAGATACGGACTAGCACTCGCCCCAGTTGTACGGACGACGTAGCTAGCGACTACACTGACGAAGCCTCGCTCCTTTGCCGAGCAGATAGTTAGAATAGCCTTCAGCTAAGTCAATGGCTACGACCTAGCAAGGCGCCATTAGTAACATTGCATGTATCTATGGAGTCTCACTTATATCTTCAATAGCGATGTACCAAGGATGGATTAAAGTTAAGTATTCCAGAAGCTACGTACTTTTCTTCATAGCATTCATTACGTATCCTGTTACAGACCTATCTCTTGCCTGCGTCAACTAAACGCGTGCCTTTCGGCTACTTCAGTGGCGTGGCTGTCTTGCTGCGCCACAACAGTATGTTTACGTGTATTAAGGCAAATTATACCTGATGATGGACCACAGGGTCCGAAATGCATCAGGTAGTTAATTAAACACGAAAAGTTGTGACTGAAGACGTTTTTTAATTCATACCTCCAGTGTAATGAATACAGTCATGTTTGAAGCTGCAAGATATGGATAAAATTAAAAAGATATACACGAACCTACGATTCGATGTATATCAAACAAAAACTCAAACGATTTCATTTGTTTTGGACTTCTTTCAAACAGAAAGAAGTAAGCCATACAGCAACACCCATTGCAAAGATGAGGAAAATCGTCCTTCTCCTGTTCAAAGGAACTATCCCGGAAATTGGACGGTACGACTCGGATTTAACTTAACGTGAGTAAAGTTCCTCATTCACAGTGCGTCCTCGTTCGGTCTTTTTACAAAAAAATGTAGCTTTTGGTTTCAACAAAATCTTCTTGCTGTTCAAGCAGATCAATTTCGAACAACGTTCTGGAGCTTACATTACCATCATTATCAGAAGTAAAACTAATGGCAGTCGTCAGCTCGAAACTTTTATTTTGAAAGACGAGACTTAAGTGTAAAGATGATTTTGTTCAGGTATGACGCCGTGAAAGACTTCGAGGACACATTTCTTGGTCGCCCATTCTGTCCTTTTTCCGGCTTCTAGTCACTTCTTCTAATGAATGCCTCTTCATTTCTTCCGCTCTCTATAATTTTATTGTTTGATATATATCTTTTAACAATGGTCGAATATGAGCAAGAGGAACACTAAATCCTCATATTAATTCCGCCCAAGTCATTGAATTTTTGTCAGAGAGTATCAAAGTATGTTTTTCTTCGTTTATTACGGGAGCTGTCGAAATGGTTAAAACGCTTGATTCATATTAGCAGCGAAATTCAACTCGCTATTCAGATTTGTCGATATCGGTTTACATTGTTCGGTGGAGAACGCGAGAAGGTTACTCCAACAAGATCAAGGACGACTCCTTCTTTCAGCTTTATCCAAATGAGCATCTCCCTGTGAACTTACGGCGGGACTGTATTGCGCAGTGGTCTAGGCATGCTGAATGCTAAGAGGTGTTACGCAAAGAGTGACTGACGCTTGTCGTGGCCGCAGGACACAGCGGCACGTGTTATAAAAATATCACCAGCACGTGCCGTGGCTCCTGAGTAGTGAGATGGGATTTTCTGCCAACAGCGGGCCGAGCTTTTGCAAGCGGGCCAGACGATGCAGTGGTACAGTCATTCCAGCAATAAAATCGGACGCGCTCCATATTAAATTACTCTCCTGTTCTCACTTGCAGAGCGTCGTATTTTTTAATAAACAAATAGTGAGGAACAGCGTCTGGCATTAACCAGAATGTCAAAATCCACAGAGGACGAGTACAACCATCGCGAGAACCGGTATTATCAAGGTATTTCGTATCCTCTACTACTTTCTGCATGGAAAGTCGCACATTATACTTTGCCGCGGCCTTTTCTGAAGCGGTTTGCAGTTACATGTACTTTATTACGTTTAGAAGAAGTTCCTAGAAAGATACAGCTCCGGTCGTACGGCTGTCTGTCCCGTTAGTTTGTTACGAGAAACACCTTGTAGCTCTTGGTTGTCTCTTTGTTGCGTCAAACTACTGACGTGATTTTGTTTACAGGAACGTTTCAGAACAGTGTTACCAACGGCGGAGTGTTTTTCAACTGTATGTCATGTTTCTTTTTTTTTTTGTGTAATAAAGATAATTGTGTTGACATGAGTATTCTAGAAGAGGAAAGCCTATTTTAGCTCTGGGGGTAGCGATTTATACGAGTGCGCTGTACGACGAGAAATAACTTCTTGCGAAGATGAGGAAAATACCAACCGAATTGGCGTTCGAAAAAAACGATGACTGAAAGCAAGACGTAGAGAACCGTAGGTGGAAACGTTATTACTAGCCGTGACTCTATGTATAAGTTCCAGTCTTTCGGTGAACTAGATTCAGTTAATGAACAAAGTAAAAAGTGAGCACAAGATGACCAAAGAACTGCTTTAAGGGGATATCATTTGTCACAAAGAATGTTTATTTTTATATTTTTTCATATAACAATCTGTTGACAGTATAGGTCCTAGCAACTAAGAGGAATCACACCGTGGTTCACCACTGAGGCAGAAAAAAAGTGTTCAAATGTGTGTGAATTCTGAAGGAACCAAACTGCTGAGGTCATCGGCCCCTAGACTTACACATTACTTAAAGTAACTTAAATTAACTTATGCTAAGACAAACACACACACCCACGCCCTCCGACGGACTGAGGCAGATTCTCGCATTATGCTTCACCAGGTCATGACAAAAATTTAAAGAGTTCATTCGACACCACAAACGGTTGTCGAGCCACAGTCACTAAAACGATAGAATTTTTAAAAGGTTACATAACTAGTCCCCCCCCCCCCCTTCCATGAACCATGGACCTTGCCATTGGTAGGGAGTCTTGCTTGTCTCAGCGACATGTAACGATAGCCGAACCGTAGGTGCAACCACAACGTAGGGCTATTTGTTGAGAGGCCAGACAGACGTGTGGTTCCTGAAGAGGGGCGGCAGCCTCTTCAGTAGTTGCAGGGGCAACAGTCTAGATGACTGAGTGATCTGGCATTGTAACATCAACCAAAACGAATTTGCTCTTCCGGTACTGCGAATGGCTGAAAGCAAGGTTAAACTACAGCCGTAATTTTTCCCGAGGGCATGCAGCTTTCTGTATGGTTAAATGATGATGACGTCCTCTTGCGTAAAATATTCCGGAGGCAAAACAGTCCCCCACTCGGATCTCCGGGCGGGGACTACTCAGAAGGACGCTGACAGGTGTGTATATTACCGAAATATCAGTGTAATAAGTCACGGTTGCAAAATACTAACACGACTCTTTTATTGAAGAATGGAAAAACTGGTAAAACCCGACCTCGGGGAAGATCAGTTTGGATTCCGGAGAGATGTAGGAACAAAAAATGGCTCTGAGCACAATGGGACGTAACTTCTAAGGTCATGAGTCCCCTAGAACTTAGGACTACTTAAACCTAACTAACCTAAAGACATCACACACAGCCATGCTCGAGGCAGGATTCGAACCTGCGACCGTTGCGGTCGCGCGGTTCCAGACTGAAGCGCCTAGAACCGCTCGGCCACCCCGGCCGGCCAGATGTAGGAACACGTGAAGCAATAATGACCGTAGGATCTCTCGTAGAATATAGGCTAAGGAATGGCAAACCTATGTTTATAGCATTTGTAGACTTAGAGAAAGCTTTTGACAATGTTGACCGGAATACTCTCTTTCAAATTCTGAAGGTGGTAGGGGTCAAATACAGGGCGCGAAAGGCTATTTACAATTTGTATAGAAGCCAGATGGTAGTTATAGGAGTCGAGAGGCATGAAAGGGAAGCAGTAGTTGAGAAGGGAGTGAGACACGGTTGTAGCTTATAGCCGATGTTGTTCAATCGGCACCCTGAGCAAGCACAAGGATTTAAAGTTCAAGAAGAAGAGAAAAAACTCTTGGGTTTGCCGATGACATTGTAATTCTGTCAGAGACAGGGAAGGACTTGGAAGAGCCGTTGAACGGAATGGCCATCGTCTTGGAAGGAGGATGTAATATGAACAGCAGCAAAAGAAAAACGAGGATAATTGAATGTAGTAGAATTAAATCATGTGATGCTGAGGAAATTAGTTTAGGGAATGGGACACTTAAAATATTAGATGAATTTTGCTATTTGGAAAGCAGAATAACTGATGATGATCGAAGTAGGGAGTATATAAAATGTAGACTGGTAACGACAAGAAAACATTTTTGAAAAAGAAAATTTTGTTAACATCGAGTATAGATTTAACGGTCAGGAAGTTCTTGTAAAGTATTTTTATAGATTATAGTCATGTGTGGAAGTGAAACATGGACGATAATCTGTCTAGACAAGAATAGAATAGAAGCTTTTGAAACGTGGTGTAACAGAAGACTGCTGAAGGTTACATGGGTAGATAACGTAACAAATGATGAGATATGAATTGAATTGGGGAAAAGAGGAATTTGTGGTACAACCTGACTATAAGAAGGGATCGGTTGGTAGAATACATTCAGAGGCATCAAGGGATCACCAATTTTGTACTGGAGGGAAACGTGTGGGGTAAAAATCGTATAGGGAGACCAAGAAATGACTACAGTAAGCAGATTCAGATGGATGTAGGTTGCAGTAGTTACTCGGAGATGAAGAGGCTTGCACAGGATAGAGTAGCATGGAGAGCTGCTTCAGACCAGTCTTTTGATAGAGGACTACAACAACAACATGTCGAGGTAAAACGACTGATCAACCGAAAATTGTCATGACATCTTATGCCCGTTTCTGCTGGCTTTGCTTCAATTTACTGGTTTTAGTGTTTTTTTTTTTTTTTTTTTTTTTTTTTTTGCAGTATTTGAAAGAAGTTTGGTTGGAATTATTAATGCAGTTTTCCAGGTTTGTGATTACATTTGAAAATGACGACTCAGTGCGTCGAAATTAATTATGGAATCTTGTAAAATTTTAATTTTTTTAGTGACTGTAGCTTCACGACCGTTTGTGGTGTCAAATAAACGTTTTGTATTTCATTCAGTCACACTCTTTGATGTTATGTCGAAATACAGAATCATGACGAAAAGTCAGTCTTGGAAACCCTCTTAGAGCTTTCGTTCCAAAATAGATTTCTAAAATAAAAATCTGAACACCGTAAATACAAAATCTCTATGGACTTTCAAAAGCTGATTGAGCTAATTAAGCGAACTGAACAGTTCAGTCTCAAAAATTATTTTCTTTGGTGACAGGTATACTGGATATGATGCAGAAAGGGAACAATATAATAAGAGAGGAACAGTTCAATCTCAAAATTATCTCCTTGGGCAACAAGTACACTGGATATGATGCAGAATGAGAACAATATAACAAGATAGGCAATAATTACCTGTTGTTTTGTTGGTCGGGCAACCACAGCCAAACGTCAACATTTTTCCAAAGAAAATTCAGCACTGGCTGTGTCAATGATTTCTATTAAATCTGCGACCGGCCGTGTCCGCTGCCGCGCGGCTCCTCTCAGCTTGCACGGTCATTGCCGCTCCCATCATTTTAAAATTTAAAAAAAGAAAGATTTTAAAATTTTAACTACCGCTTTCACCACATAACGGTATATTGGACGTGAATGGTGGGGAGTGGCTACAGGGCAATGTTCAACGTTACCATGTTATAGATAGCGTATATTGCCTGAGGATGCACCGATAAGTGGTGCGAAACCGGTCGCAGATTTAATAAAAATCGATGATACAGCCAGTGCAGAATTTTCTTTGGAATAATTCCCTGTCAGACACCAGGGCTAAAAGCTTAAAGAGTAAAAGCTTCTACAAATCGTACTCGCACTTCTAGCGTATTTGTGAAACCCCAAATGCGTAACAGTTAGCCCAGTCATTTCCCACGATAAAGGAGTAAGTGATGAAACGTTTCCATCCTAGGATTGCGACTGGAATCGCCATTAGGTAGTCCTTAATTATGATTTCCGTCCCATACCTCTGTTAATCCCGGCATTGTTTTCTAGACATGTTGGTGTCGAAACATTTCACGTTCATGAAATAAGAACAAGTACTTGCGCTGTAACGACTCTGCCGTGGGCAGGGCCCTACACTGTAACGAGGAGAGCTATCGGCCCCGCGTTAATAGAGAGGAACAGCCTAATAAACGGCCGCGCCGTCGAACCACGGCCCGGCGATGCCCACGTCCCGGCGTACAAAACGAGCGCGTCCCGTCCCGGACGTATCCCCATTTCTTCACGTCCGCGGCGCACGAGATACAGAGGTGTGAAGGCCCACAATGGCCGCATTTGTCAGCGCCGCTATCGGGCGGCCCGGGCTGGACCATCAGCACATTATCTCATAAACTGCGCCTGCGCTCCTCGCCCACAGACGGTACGGACCGGCCGCACCAGGCTGGGCCGGGAAGTCGCTGACTGATGGCGGCGATTACTGGCCCGGGTCGTCCGCACCCAGCCGGAGAGCTGGCGAGCGGGCGGCTCCTCTGGCCTGTGCACCCGGCCTTCCCTCTCTCTGAGAGATTTACGTCCGTAATGGGTGATCTACATGTCACCCCTGCCAACAAGAATCTTGAATAGACACGCCAAAGTTCACTGTCTGGTCGATTCACTATGACCACCTGGCAGTATCCAGACTACCAACTGTTTGGAGCACACCAAAAACTAGCCGATCAGCAGGGCTAGAGTCGTCCAGAAGCTAAGTCCCTATCGCGTCCAAAGATTGCTACAGTTGTCACAGAGTGATGTACTTCTGGCAAGTGAGAGACTGTTTGTTTACTCTTAGGACAGTGTATCTTTGACATGTTGTATAGTATGTTCTGTGACTATGAAATAAAGTGGTTAGACTGCTAATCGCTGCTCCACTGTGATTCACGACGTAAGAATTTGGTGCCGAAACCCGGGAGCCAGGTCTTGTCGATATCTACGCCAACCAGTGTTCTGAACTTATTTAAATTCAGCTCATAATGGAGGCCCATTCGTATCACAGCATGGACTCTCCGCTTCCTACACAACATTCGTCAGAAGAAAAATCTTCGGGAGAACTTACAGCCACCGAATTATCAGCTGCCAAAATGTATTGGATTCGAGTGGGCCAGAGAGTTCCCTTCCCCAGCGAATTAAATGCACTTCAGAATAACTTACCACTGCCAAGAGAGTCAAAAATCGCACTATACGATCCTTCCGTGGAAGACGGATTGATACGTCTAGGAGGTCGACTGCAGTGCACTAGCCTAAATGGGGAACAAAAACATCCTGTACTCCTTGACGGTTCCCACCACTTCACACAATTGGTTATTCGAGAGACACACATTCGCCTCCATCACTTTGGTGTTCGTTCTGTACTATCCGAACTGCGAACCGAATTTTGGATCCTTAGAGCTCGTCAGGCCATCAAAAGAATCCTACACTCATGCCTCGCGTGCAAGATCTTGAAGAATCCACGAGGGCAACGGATCGAAGCACCCCTGCCACCTGAACGAGTTTAGCCTGCCAAACCATTTGCTGTAACCGCAAGAGACTTTGCTGGCCCACTATTCATCAAAATGGCGAGGGAAACGCAAAAAGTCATATATCACTCTTTTCACATGTGCTACCACACGAGCTGTACACCTCGAACTCTGTACAGGCTTGTCAACGGACAAGTTTCTTATGGCACTTCAGCGATTCGCCGGAAGACGCGGACTACCGCACACGATATATACAGACAACGCGAAAACATTCCACGCCACGAATATGGAACTAGCCCAACCTCGGAAGGCATTAACCACCACACAAACTTATCAGTTCCTCGCCCACCACGGTATTACTTGGAAATTCATTGTCTCCTGGGCGGCTTGGTGGGGAGGATGGTGGGAAATAATGGTGGGCACTATAAAGCGTTGCCTACGGAAGGTATTAAGGCTCGCAAAGCTCACTGAGGAACAACTGAACACCACCTTTATCGGTATCGAAGCCGAGGTGAACTACAGGCCCATCACACCATGAGATGATTCTGATGCACTCACACCTTCCCATTTTCTGACGAGAGAAAAACTTACGATTATTCCAGCGGGACCAGAGCCGTCAGCGAACACGAATTTAACAAAGGAATTCCGACTGAGACAGCAACTCTGTGACAGTTTTTGGAACCGTTGGTTTAAAGAATACCTATTGGAGCTCCGGAACTACCATGAAGTTAAACGCCCATCGGGCCGAGTCATCCCCTTTCGCCCTGGCGACATCGTGCTGATCCAAGAGGACCTTCGTCCGCGACATATGTGGAAGAAGGCCAGGATAGAAAAGGTACTACCAGGAAGAGACGGCAGGATAAGGACGATAATACTCTGGGCACCAGAAGGTCACATCATTAGTCGTCCTGTGCAGCTGGCCGTACCTTTGGAGGTCGACCGGGGGGGGGGGGGGGGGGGGAGGATGTCACAGAGTGATGTACTTCGGACAAGTGAGAGACTGTTCGTTTACTCTTAGGACAGTGTATCTTTGACATGTTGTATTGTATGTTCTGTGACTATGAAATAAAGAGTTGTTAGACTGCTAACCACTCCTCTACTGTGATTCACGATAACAGTGAAGGTGTAAATGTCATAAGGCGCTACATTTGGGACATTCCACAGAGTATCTTCAGCTGCCTGTTGAAAAGAGTGTTCTTCCTCCACGTTCATTGGCCCCTTTCCTTGCATATATGTGAGAGTTGTGTCGTATATGTGTACGAGGGCTATTCGGATAGCAAGGTCGGATAAGTCGCTAAATGGAAATGACAGTGAAAATGCGATGAAGGTTTGCACAGGTGTGTAGGGCATTGTTTCTATCGTGCCTGTCGATCGCTTCACGTCATTCTTTTCAGTTCTGACCATATAAAGATGCCTAGAACAAACGTGTCTCTAGCCAAATATGGGTGCCCGCTGAGGATTCGCCTGGTTTTATGCAACACTACATAACGTACCTGTCATGCATTTCCTTCGTCATGACAATTTTCGGCCGCACACTGCAGGGGCAACGAGGACGCTCGTTTTCGACGAGATGTGTTTGCTCACCCGCCATACAGCCCGAACTTGACACCCCCTCTAATACTCATCTTCGCTCACATGAATCGCTGGCTATGAAGCGAACGGCTTGGCACAGACAACGAACTGGAGACAGCGTAGAGAATTGGCGGAAACAACAGGCGGCTTGGGAAGTTGGCACAAAGCAACGACAGACGTCGGAGTCGGAGCGGCGACTATGTAGGGAAGTAGCTGGAAGGTGTAGCAAACTCTTGCAAATAAAAATATTTTTGATTTTCACTGTGGTTCCCATTTCGCGACCGATCGGGTCTTACTTTCTAAATAGCCTTCGTATTTATGAAGTTAACGTGGCTGTAATGGACGCGTGCGTAGTGTAGCGTTAAGCTCGTGTTGTACGTTGCTGTAAAGAGAAGGAATAGTCTGCAACCCATCTCTAATATGACCAAGCGGGCCGCCGAGCTTAACTTCCTCATCCGACACACGGACCATCATCAACGGCGTCACATGACCTCACTTCATAACACACTGCCGCAGTAGAGGCCCGAGAGGTTCGGAATTTAATTCAGGATATTGGGGCTAAGACTCCTGATCAAGATCTGCACGCCACATCCTCACCTCTCCTGCACTTGCGTGCCAATTAGTGGCAGTGAAAATTTCATCCATCACTAGCACTCCAACCGGCTTACCTCCGAGCCGACTTGCGTTAGCGACTTTGGATACGGAGGCGCGAGGGGCATCAGTGTTCCAATAGGAATGCACGTACAGGTTTTCCTTATTATTATTATTATTGTTAAATTATCATTATTATTGTAATGGAGTCTGTGTACAGCAATACAACCACTTCAAACTTACAGCATTACATTTGCACGATCTGATACCTAGCGTAAAGCACAAATTGTATTAACATTACCAATAACACCTGAATACGTACGGAGGCTAAAACACGTGAATGGGGGTTAAGAGGCAATAATATGTTTCAGCTGCGTTGTCCTGAGAGAAGTCGTTATTTCAGAGCGATAAGTGAAAGCGACCTACAAAAAGTGAGATTGAAATTTTCGGAAAAATACGTGTAAGCTGTAGGGAAATATGGGTAATACGCAACACGTAAGAGAACAATAAGAAAGGAAGATGAAAAGAGATGATCGGATTTAAAAGGGCCTACTCTTCAACCAGTATATTGAAGAAGACATGTTGGAAATACGAGTAGAACAGTGGTTCAGGAGTGAGATTACAGTTAAGTATAGAGGGATACCAATGATAAGATTCACTGATGACATTGCTATCCTTAGTGAAAGTGAAGAACAGTTGCACGACCTATTGCATATGACGGTGTGCTGAACAGCGTACGGTGATAAGAATATAGACTAAGAGCAAATCAAGGAAGGAGTAGGGAGGGTTATCAGAAATGAGAATAGCGACAAACTTAACAAAAAATTGGTGACAACATAGCAGATGGAGTTCTGCTACCATGGAAACAACGTAATGGGTAACAGACGAAACAGAGTGGGGGTGAAAGAGGACTAGGGTGTTCCTTCCTAAAGGAAGTCTTGCCAACAAAGATGACGGAGGTTGGACTATATCCAACAAATAATCGAGGACCTTGAGTAGGTAAGTGCCATCCAGAGATGAAGAGGATTGCACAGAGGAGAAAATCGTAGCGTGCCGTGTCAGACCATTCAAAGCTGATGGTCCAAAACAAGGAAAAAAAGTAGCGCAAATGTTGTTTCTCCCCACCTGCGGTCTTTGTACACTTATCAGATTCCTGCAGGCACAGGAGTAAACTTCAACAGATCCATTGCCAGTTACGTGTTTTGGAGCCGAGATTACGAGTGACTGCCAGATTACGTTGCAGGCAATTTGCTGATTGGCGATCCATTGTGCAAGACGACCCTAGTGACCTATCACACCTTGTGGCGCAATTTCGCAGAACCGCCGCTTCACAGTTTCGTAACACTCTGGTCAGTTCACTGCGTCTCATTGATTGCTGCAAGAAATTGTGTCCCGATGGTGCCATTCTCACAAAGCGTGTGCGCGATGGGTGCCTATTAACATACACTGAGGTAACAAAAGTCATGAGATACCTCCTAATATCTCGTCGGACCCCCTTTTGCCCAGTGTAGTGAAGCAGCCCGACTTGGCATGGACTCAAAAAGTCGTTGGAAGTCCCCTGCAAAAAGACTGAGCCATGTTGTCTCTACAGCCATACATAATGTGAAAGTATTGCCGGTGCAGGATTTTGTGCACAAACTGACCTCTCGATTATGGCCCACAAATGTTCGACGAATTCATGTCGGGCGATCTGGATGGCCACACCATTCGTTCGAATTGTCCAGAATGTTCTTCAGACCAATCGCGAATAACTGTAGCCCAGTGTCATTGCGGATTGTCATCCATAAAAAATTGGAACATGAAGTCCATGAATGGCTGCAAACGATCTCTAAGTAGCTGAACATAACGAGCACCCAGTCCATTCCATGTAAACACAGTCCACACCATTATGGGGCCACCACTAGCTTGCATTTTTTTTTCGACAACCTGGGTCCGTGGCTTCATGGAGTCTGCCCCACACTCGAACATTACCATCAGCTCTTACCAATGGAAATCGGGATTCATGTGACCAGGCCAGAGTTTTCCAGTTGTCAAGGGCCCAACCGATATGGTCAAGAGCCCAGGAGAGGCGCTGCAGGTGGTGTCGTGCTGTTAGCAAAGGCACTCGCGTCCGTCGTCTGCTACCGTAGCCCCTTAACGCGAAATTTCGCCGCACTATCCAAACGGATATGTTTGTCGTTCGTCCCACATTGACTTCCGTGGTTATTTCACACAGTGTGTCTTTAAGCACTGAACTCAACGCAAACGCAGCTGCTCTGGGCCATCGACCACTGCATTGTCCGTAGTGACATTAATGACTGAAATTTGGTATTTTCGGCACACTCTTGACACTGTGGATCTCGAAATATTGAATTCCTTAACGATTTCCGAAATGAAATGTCCCAAGTGTCTAGCTCCAAGTACCATTCCGCGTTCAAAGTTTGTTACTTTCCGTCGTGCGGCTATAATCATGTTGGAAATCTTTTCACTTGAATCACCTGAGTACAAATGACAGCTCCGCAAATGTACTGCCCTTTTATACTTTGTGTACGCTATATTGCAGCCGGCAGTAGGCGGTGCGTATCACCACCCCATGACTTTTGTTACCTCAGTGTATAACCAAAAGCGTGGCCGCAGCATTGTCGTGAAGGGAACTGACACGAGTTTCTCGGCAGCATTGTCATTGGATATGAAACTTATGTGTCATATCAGACCAGAAAGAAACCAACAGTCCATTCATTGACTGCACAGCACTTCAGTTGTGAAGGCGAAAAACCAAATGCAAGCAGTATATCTCTGTCAAATAGTCGTGTGTTCTTTCTAGAAGAGAAAGTGATCAACAGTTGTCAGCGAAGACTGGCCTTAAATGCTGATATTTATAATCAGGTATTGAAAATTTAGGCGTTCCAGAATAAAAGAGAAGGAATGAGGAGTCGTTACGGTTTCGGTATATGCCGTACATCCCACTTCACATCGTGTCATTTGCTTCGGTTTCGATGGGAGACTTCGAACATTCAGCCAACGTCCAAGCCCCGATCTCACACAATGTGACATTCTTCTGTTGCGTCTCTGGAAACACTTTCTGAAAGGAAAACATGTTCACAAATATGCTGAGCGAGAGATACAGAATTGACTTCATAACTCCATCCTTTGGCAGCAGACTCCTTTGCATGTGGTACCAGTGCGATAATATGAGCATTAATGTCGAAAAGACGCCAGTGATTCCGTGTGAACACTGAAACAATTATTTCTTGCATATCGATATTTTGTTTGCTTAAACGGTTTTCGGAATGTACCTTTTTGATAATCTTCGTAATTCAGACGCTAGTAGGTACCAGGAGAGCTTGCCCCTGCTGTTTTCCGTGTAATCCACAGCTCCCATAGCTGTCTCAGTAACTACTATGGCACAAGTAGGAGTGCTACCTGGATTCAAGGAAGTACTACGTAAAAGAGCGGATCAGAATCGACAACTCGGTTTTCGGGAACCGAACCGAATATATATCGGAGAACCGAGTGAGCTAACAATGGTCTCGAGCTCTACGTACGCCCACTGGTCCGCAACTGGAGACTAGCCTGACATATTCGAGCTCTTGATATTGGTTCTCGAGAACAGTATTAGATCGAGAACTTGTCAAAATGGCTCAAATGGCTCTAAGCACTATGGGACTTAACAGCTGTGGTCATCAGTCCCCTAGAACTCAGAAATAAACCTAACTAACCTAAGGACATCACACACATCCATGCCCGAGGCAGGATTCGAACCTGCGACCGTAGCAGTCGCACGGTACCGGACTGCGCGCCTAGAACCGCGAGACCACAGCTGCCGGCCGAGAACTTGTCGGTTTTGCTATTAACCGGTGGTATTTTACAAGGTGCATACTCTTCAATCACCTTTCGGAGATCCTGTCTAATGTGATGGTTCGAATTTACATACGTGAATTCTGCATTTATCAATCAGTGTGAGTGGTAGGCGTATAAAGTTGGACAAAATTGGTTCGCCACATAAGAATAACGCTTTTGCACGTTTTTGCTCAAACAGAGTGCAGCAATGTCAGACGAACACAAAAAAATGCACCGTTGGAACAGGATTGAAATCAATAAAGAGAAGTGTACCTGAGCATAACTTGTTGCGATAAAATTTAGCATTTAATTGTTATGAATATAATCTTTCTGTGTAATAGCTACATTTTTGGCAACTGAAACATCGTGAGAAACTATTTACTATGAAACAATCCAGCACATCAGCAGTTTTCATTTTTTCGGTTCCAGCTTTTGCGTTTACTCCACAGAAATGTTCTACAATTTTTTTCCATTTAGGGTCCACATGTTCCCATATTCGTCTGGCCGGTATACGCAGATAACATCTATAGACTACTACATTAAACTTCTTCATGGCGAAGAAATAATGTATTGTTTCTTCTTGTCCGCTAGCATTTTCTTCATATTGGAGTTGTTAAATGACAGCGAGCTGCCGAAGGCCAAAGAAACAGATGAAAGTGCTTGAAATAACTAAGAATTCGACGTGCCATGTGTTTCCAGTGGTATACAGCGAGTAAACACACTCACAATAAGCCCACGTGATCATAGTCACGGCATCCAGGCTCCGTGTGGCGCCTACTTCATGGTCGGGGTTACGCCCTTTGTCGTACAGAGCGCTTGGCGCGAGAGCTCCACGTGCCTAAGTTATGTTCGATCACCGGCCTCAGCGAGGAGCTGCTCCAATACTTGCCAGTTCGATAACAGGTTTCGAGCGCTTGCGGATGCAGTCTACGTTTACAGACAACCAATGTATGTGTGATTCAAAGCCCGCTTCTCCACGGCACAAGAACTCTCCAGTAACATTAGATTGCCTATTGTGTGTTGTCTGTCGTAATATTTGATACGCACGATTTGCAAATTCTGCCTCAATCACATCTATTCTGTCGTCTATTCCTGCATATAACACGATCAATTACGTAATTATGAGCTCTCGTTGCCCGGATGTAAGTTCTGTGCACATTCTCAAGCGTTAATTCATATATACAGCCAAGCTGTCGAGCTAGAATCTGGCATCCTCACTGGTCACAGCTAAAACTGTCTAGCAGATTTAGCTATGACCAGTGCCAACGACGTTGCCACGTTGGATGCATCTGTTCTCGTCCGACTACCGAAGTTAAACGACAACGGTTCCCGTTAGTACCTGGATGGGAGATCGCTTGCGAAAATCGGGTGCTGTTCGCACAGGGACACGCTCGCTCTTCACCGAAGTGGTGACAAATGGAAAGACTAGCACCACGCTGTTGATCCATACGGAATTGTTATAAGCTGTGACCAATGATAATGCCAGATTGCATCTCGACGGCTTGACTGTAGACCTGAATGAGTTTCTGAGAAAGCAGCTGCTTCCGTGGAGCTTGTTGCGAAGTAATGAAATATAAATAAATGGAATAAAAGTAACAAACACAGTTCAACAATTAAATAATTTGGAAAAGAAAAATCGATTCGAAAAAATTTTAGTCCAAAATATGAAAATGGAATATGGAAATGGAGAAGCAATAAGGACGTGTATGAAAAAACTGGGAATATAACAGATGTAATGAGAAAGCCGAGCGTTACTTTTTATGACCACTTAAAAAGAATAGGTAACAAGGCGCTGGCAAAAAAGTATTCACCTTGTATGACAAAAAACCAGAAACTCAGATTTCATGCTGAATAAAAGTTAAGAGAGATCTACGGGAGTTGAGAATAACAGACAACGGTACAGAAAACATACATGAATTATGGAAAAGGCAGGAAAAGTTAAGGGACTTCCAGAAGTAAACAGAAAAGTAGAGAGGAGAGACATAGAAAGAAGAAAGCAAGAATAAGTCACGGAAATGGAAATAAAATGACGTCAAAAATCAGCAGTTTCAGAAGCTCCGAGATAACCAATTTCGATTAATGACAATAATGTGAAACCGTGGAATTTCTGTTTACAAAACAAATACTTTATCAGCTACCGATCCGCAAGGAGAATTCGCCTCCTAAAATATTGGGGGACGGTCATAATACACCGAACTGGAATTCTGAAGATGTTGTGCACCATGATTTTAATTTTCTTTCAAGAGGACGCAGCCGCAGGAAACGGCCGCCTTTAATGATCTCATTGATGACAGGATATTAAATTCTAATCCAAAATTATGACAATTGATGTATTTGGTATAGTTTGAAAACAAGTCTTTAAGGTCGAAAATGACCCGTCGTGATATACCAATAAGTATTAATTATTGATAAAAATCCTACAACCCCAGTGGATCAATGGATTTAATCTTTAACACGTATCAGATACACCGACCAAGTAGCGCGAAGCACTCCCTAAAACCCTGATGACAGTAGCGACGCAGTTTAGTATAACGTCCGCGAGATACCAAAACTGATGGGAAGTCATTACAAACAGCACAGCCGATGCCAACTGTTCTCGGATATCGGACAGAGGTTGGTGCAAGGACGTTTCGTACGATGGTGTTTCGCAGGTGCTCAGCAGGGTTGCACACAGGTGACCTGGGAAAGAAGAGAGAAAGAGAGAAGGGGGATGGGGGGATGGGAAGATGAAATAATGATGTTTCCTTTGTGGAGCACTCAACTGCGGCGTCATCAGCGCCCGGGCAAAGTCCCAATTTGTACACAGACCAATTTTTATACAATCCAGTCTAGCCACTGTCACGAATGATGATCAAATTATGAGGACAACACAAACACTTAGTCCCCGCACAGAGAAAATCCCCAACCCGGCCAGGAATCGAACCGAGGACACCGTGATCCAGAGGCAGCAATGCTAGCCACTAGACCAAGAGCAAGAGCTGCGGGTACAGGGAGACGGGGGAAGAGGATGAATATATACTCACGTCGCTACGACTTAAAGCAAGTCTTTGACATGAGAAACTACATTGTTTTCTGGAAGGTGTACGTTGTCTCTAAGATGAGCACGGCCAGATGAAGGGTTTCTGCATGGTTGGTCGTTGGAGATAATATGGAAGACATGCTAACGGGGACCATTTCATTCTATATAAACACTCTCACACGAGAATGCCTCTAGCGCTTATCTGAGGGGTGCCGTTGAAGCAAGTGGAACACAACGCTCCGTTTTCCGTACCCTGCCATTGGCATTTACCAACTCGTGAGTCCATACAGTCGTCTCCAAATTTCGAGACCCCAGCAGTAACGTTTCTACTTTCTTAATCTCTGTGCTTGCGACGTGAGGTGAAAAGAGGTAGTATAAGGTTCTGGTTTCTGTATTGGTGGATTTCGTGTAAGCGCCTCTTGTTGTTGTCCAGTAGTGAACTGGAGTTAAAAAATTTACTTGTCTCGAAGGCAATGAAGCACCAACCCATAATTTTATTTTTATTGCGATCAGAAGTATTAAGTTTTCAACCAATAAACATGAGCAACTGTTGGATGAAAAACACGATAAGGTGGAATAGGAGAAGAGGGATAATGTGTCGTGACTATTTCGATTGGACTGTCGGGCGTTTAAGCAGTTCAGAGGCATAATACTACACTCCTGGAAATGGAAAAAAGAACACATTGACACCGGTGTGTCAGACCCACCATACTTGCTCCGGACACTGCGAGAGGGCTGTACAAGCAATGATCACACGCACGGCACAGCGGACACACCAGGAACCGCGGTGTTGGCCGTCGAATGGCGCTAGCTGCGCAGCATTTGTGCACCGCCGCCGTCAGTGTCAGCCAGTTTGCCGTGGCATACGGAGCTCCATCGCAGTCTGTAACACTGGTAGCATGCCGCGACAGCGTGGACGTGAACCGTATGTGCAGTTGACGGACTTTGAGCGAGGGCGTATAGTGGGCATGCGGGAGGCCGGGTGGACGTACCGCCGAATTGCTCAACACGTGGGGCGTGAGGTCTCCACAGTACATCGATGTTGTCGCCAGTGGTCGGCGGAAGGTGCACGTGCCCGTCGACCTGGGACCGGACCGCAGCGACGCACGGATGCACGCCAAGACCGTAGATCCTACGCAGTGCCGTAGGGGACCGCACCGCCACTTCCCAGCAAATTAGGGACACTGTTGCTCCTGGGGTATCGGCGAGGACCATTCGCAACCGTCTCCATGAAGCTGGGCTACGGTCCCGCACACCGTTAGGCCGTCTTCCGCTCACGCCCCAACATCGTGCAGCCCGCCTCCAGTGGTGTCGCGACAGGCGTGAATGGAGGGACGAATGGAGACGTGTCGTCTTCAGCGATGAGAGTCGCTTCTGCCTTGGTGCCAATGATGGTCGTATGCGTGTTTGGCGCCGTGCAGGTGAGCGCCACAATCAGGACTGCATACGACCGAGGCACACAGGGCCAACACCCGGCATCATGGTGTGGGGAGCGATCTCCTACACTGGCCGTACACCACTGGTGATCGTCGAGGGGACACTGAATAGTGCACGGTACATCCAAATCGTCATCGAACCCATCGTTCTACCATTCCTAGACCGGCAAGGGAACTTGCTGTTCCAACAGGACAATGCACGTCCGCATGTATCCCGTGCCACCCAACGTGCTCTAGAAGGTGTAAGTCAACTACCCTGGCCAGCAAGATCTCCGGATCTGTCCCCCATTGAGCATGTTTGGGACTGGATGAAGCGTCGTCTCACGCGGTCTGCACGTCCAGCACGAACGCTGGTCCAACTGAGGCGCCAGGTGGAAATGGCATGGCAAGCCGTTCCACAGGACTACATCCAGCATCTCTACGATCGTCTCCATGGGAGAATAGCAGCCTGCATTGCTGCGAAAGGTGGATATACACTGTACTACTGCCGACATTGTGCATGCTCTGTTGCCTGTGTCTATGTGCCTGTGGTTCTGTCAGTGTGATCATGTGATGTATCTGATCCCAGGAATGTGTCAATAAAGTTTCCCCTTCCTGGGACAATGAATTCACGGTGTTCTTATTTCAATTTCCAGGAGTGTAGATTTAATACTGGTAGGTTTGATCAAGTCTCCAGGAACTTAAATGGGAATCCCTGGACGGAAGAAGACTTTTCTTCACGGACACTGTTGAGAAAATTTAGAGAACTGGCATCTGCTACAGACAGCAGAACCAGTATACTGTCACCAACGTACGTGTCGTGTAAGGATGGTGCAGACGAAAGAAATCAGTCCTCGTGCGGACGTATATAGGCACTCATTTTTAACTCGCTCATTATGCGACTTGGAACAGGAATGGTGATGGTTGATGTATGTACAGAGTGGGAAAAATATAGTGTGTCCGGGCCAGAGGTATACAAAAGGAAATACATATAAGAAAAGAGCGCGACATTTCGTGTTTTTGGTTATATACGCTGTCTATAGAGATAGTCTACATGATGTGAACCTCACAGCTTCATGAACAACTCCCATGGCGCATTCGCGCCAGTGACTAGGCATACCTATCTCGAAATGTTGGGGAACTTTGCAGTTACCTCCCAAAGTCATTTTCCAGTGGGATGGTGCCCCTAAACCCCCCCCCCCCCCCCCTTCACGAAACCCTCCCACCCCCCTACATGGGCATATTATCAAATTTCTCCACGAGACGTTTCCTGAGCGTTAGATCGGAAGGAGGGAGAGGGTGACGTGACATTGCCTGACCACCTCGGTCTCCCAACATGACTCCGCTGGATTTCAGTGCATGTGAGTTTATTTAACAAGGACGTTGTTTACAGAACAAGGGTTCAAGACCTGGTAGATTTGAGACGATCTAACTACGCCGCAGTAGAGGTCATAGCACCTTGTAATGTTATGTGAGCCTCACTGCCCCGTTTTTTTTAAAACTAATTTGTGCCTGATTTTATTCTGAGAAGCTCAGCAATGTATGTAAATACCGTAAATGTAAATTTGATTCAAAAAGTACTTGAAGTGAAGCGCAGCTGGACAGCAACAAACTCTTTAGCGCGCAGTCCTCCGTAACGATAGTAGTTGTGAATCTTTGAGTATGGACTCTAAAAAAAAGACAAATGATTTATTAAAAAAAAAGAGGACTGTTAATCTGTATCTTGTGGAAAGAGGACGTGCTTCCATTTAATTAAAATTGCTGTTTCAGTGATAAAACCGAGTAACGTATGTGTAATAGTTGCCAAACATTTATGTATACAAATTTTCTGGAAGTGAAGAAAAGAAATATTTTGTTTTTTGGAAAAGGAGGTGAACTTCATTGTCGTCGCCTGCTATCAATCGACAGAACTGTGAGTGTACAAAGTTCACCAAAATACAGGAAAGGAAATGATTCTCTATATTTTTCATTCAATACGTAACAACCTCTCATAATTTCGTAATTGCAGTAATTGGATTATGTTCTTGTATAATAGCATGGTGCTGAACTCCACTGAGCAATTTTGATGCAGCAGGACGTGTAGTTTGAAGGAAGTTTGTGTGCTAAGCAATCTCCTTTTCTCACGAAAAACAGATTGCTGTTTGATCTTATTTACTTACTACAGTGGTCCCTTAGGTATGAAAAGCTACGAAAACTTGGGCTCAAAGCTATCCGCAATACGGCCAAGTTACTAACAGAGTCGTATATTAAACCTTAAAGAACAATAACTTCCTCAAAATTATAATACGTCACCAACTGGTGCAGAAGCTGATCATTCATGGAGGCAGCAACCAAAATTCAGGTACCAGTTACGACTTAAAGTAAAAATCTCAATCAAAAATCAGTCTCTCTCTCTCTCTCTCTCTCTCTCTCCAAACACATATACATTCATATTATTAAGATCAAAAGTCATTTTATAACCTGTCATCCTTTTGAACATGCGGTGACAAGTGGAGAACTATTTCGATATCTGTCGAGGCACAAATTGTGCCACCACTGAACTGTACCAGCGCGCTTGAAAATGTTTAAGCTCCTGCGTACAATGTTGGACAAGTAAAGTTATAAATCTTAACAGATATTGAAATACAAACAAATGTTTTTGAGTGCCTACAGCGCGGACACCCTGTAGAACCCCGAAAATATTTCATACGTGTGAAGGCAGGCAACTGTAAATACATCATCTTTATCCAGGGCAGATGATGTCAGCTGAGGCTCCTACTTTAGGGTGTACGAAATATTTTCCATTGCAGTTCTTTTTTGCCCAACCTTTAGGTGTAGATGTAGACAAGTTTCTGTATGATACTGGCGTTTAAGATTTGACAGTGATCATATGGACTGTATAGTTCGTCTTGCCGGTTCTGCCTTACACTACCGTGCAAACGGCGCGCGTAAGGTTTGACGTAATCCCAACAGCATGCCACGCCATACTATTCCGTTCATCTTGGTAGCAGGTGTTAGCTGTCTCCAATACAGAAACTACACTACTGGCCATTAAAATTGCTACACCACGAAGATGACGAGCTACAGACGCGAAATTTAACCGACAGGAAGAAGATGCTTCGATATGCAAAATGATTAGCTTTTCAGACCATTCACACAAGGTTGGCGCCGGTGGCAACACCTACAAGTGCTGACATGAGGAAAGTTTCCAAGCGATTTCTCATACACAAACAGCAGTTGACCGGCGTTGCCTGGTGAAACGTTGTTGTGATGCCTCGTGTAAGGAGGAGAAATGCGTACCATCACGTTTCCGACTTTGATATACGTCGCATTGTAGCCTATCACGATTGCGGTTTATCGTATCGCGACATTGCTGCTCGCGTTGGTCGAGATCCAATGACTGTTAGCAGAATGTGGAATCGGTGGGTTCAGGAGGGTAATAAGGAACGCCGTGCTGGATCCCAACGACCTCGTATCACTAGCAGTCGAGATGACAGGCATCTTATCCGCTTGGATATAACGGATCGTGCAGCCACGTCTCGATCCCTGAGTCAACAGATGGGGACGTTTGCAAAACAACAACCATCTGCACGAACAGTTCGACGACGTTTGCAGCAGCATGGATTATCAGCTCGGAGACCATGGCTGCGGTTACCCTTGACGCTGCATCATAGACAGGAGCGTCTGCGATGGTGTACTCAGCGACGAACCTAGGTGTAGGAATGGTAAAACGTCATTTTTTCGGATGAATTCAGGTTCTGTTTACAGCATCATGATGGTCGCATCCGTGTTTGGCGACATCGCGGTGAACGCACATTGGAAGCGTGTATTCGTCATCGCCATACTGGCGTATCACCCAGCGTGATGGTATGGGGTGCCATTGGTTACACGTCTAGGTCACCTCTTGTTCGCATTGACGGCACTTTGAACAGTGGACGTTACATTTCAGATGTGTTGCGAACCGTGACTCTACCCTTCATTCGATCCCTGCGAAACCCTACATTTCAGCAGGATAATGCACGACCGCATGTTGCAGGTCCTGTACGGGCGTTTCTGGATACAGAAAATGTTCGACTGCTGCCCTGGCCAGCACAGTCACCAGATGTCTCACCGACTGAAAATGTCTGGTCAATGGTGGCCTAGCAACTGGCTCGTCACAGTCCGTCAGTCACTACTCTTGATGAACTGTGGTATCGTGTTGAAGCTGCATGGGCAACTGTACCTGTACACGCCATCCAAAGCTCTGTTGGACTCAATTCCCAGGCTATCAAGTCCGTTATTACGGCCAGAGGTGGTTGTTCTGGGTACTGATTTCTCAGGATCTATGCACCCAAATTGCGTGACAATGGAAGCACATGTCAGTTCTAATATAATATAATTGTCCAATGAATACCCGTTTATCATGTGTATTTCTTCTTGGTGTAGCAACTTTAATGACCAGTAGTATACTTTGGTTGCTCGTGAGTGTACGTCAGGGATTTAAGATTTTCGTGGTGCCTGTACATTCCCGTTCTCACGCCGTAACGTGGCGTGCGTTGAAGCAAGAGCAGACGGAGAGTGGACGCGGTCCACCGTAGCTCTACGTCGGCTTAAGGGACGCACGAAGCCGACGGCTGTGCCCACACCGATTTAAAGCCGGTGTCGGCGGCCACGGGGAATGGAATTCCGGCGCCGGTGCGCCCTCTCCCCTAGCCGCTGCCGGACAAGATAATCAGATGTGCCGCCGACGTCAGGGGCGGAGCTATCTGCCGCGTGCATCGCCGCTACTAAATCCGCGTCAGCCGATGAGATGCGTGTGCGTGCGTCTTCTCTGCGTGTCTTCGTGCACGCCCACGCCGGACGATCTCATTCACATCTCTGCCATTTGCATCGCGAGTGCCTTTCATCGGCGTAGCGACACGCAGTATCCGCCCGGAGACGGACGACTTCGGTAATCTGCCGAAAATGTGAGTTAAATTATTCCGTGACAAGTACCGTATCACGTTCTTTTTTGGTGTAACGAGACTGCCCCTAACGAAAGTGTCACCGTTTCGGGTACTATATGATAGAACACCCATGTCAAACAATCTCACATCACTATCGTATGAACTTTCTACAACATATCATCAATTAATTCCAGCTAGGGGCGGGACTCTTACTGGAAACATAAATGTGATGGCACAGTTGTTAGACACTCGATTAGCTTGCTGAAGGACCAAGGTTCAAATTTTCGTCTGCCCATCCATATTTAAGTTTTCAGAAATGTTCAAATGTGTGTGAAATCTTATGGGACTTAACTGCTAAGGTCATAAGTCCCTAAGCTTACACAGTACTTAACCTAAATTATCCTAAGGACAAACACACACACATATGCCCAAGGGAGGACCCGAACCTCCGCCGGAATCAGCCGCACAGCCCATGACTGCAGCGCCGGTAGACCGCTCGGCTAATCCCGCGCAGAGATTTAAGTTTTCCATTGATTACCAAAATCGATTGAACCAGATGCCGAGGTGGCTGCTCTTGAGAAGGACACGACCGATTTCCTTTCCTTTCTTCCTCATCCGAGCTTGTGGTACGTCACATGTCTACGTCGTAAGGAATTCTGAATGCAAAACTCCAATTTCACTTCATAGGAATAATACCACAATTACGGTAAACGACTGAGGAACTTCCCATGCCTATTTCTATGAGGGCTATTCGGAAAATAAGGTCAGACTGGTTGCGAAATGGAAAACGCAGTGAAAATCAAAAATATTTTATATGCTCCAGTGAGCGACGCCTAATCAGATACTTCTCTACATAGCCACCACTCCGACTGAGGTATTAGTCGTAGCATTGTACCAGCTCTCCAGTACTCTCGTCACACAAGGCAGCCGCCTCTCCTTTGTGCCAATTCTGTGCGCTGATCTTCTTTTGTTGTCTGTGCCAAAACGTCTTGATAGTCAGCGGGCCATGTGAGCAGAGATGAAAAGCAGAGTGAGCCAAATCCGGGTTGTATGGTAGGTGATGACCCCTTCTCATCGAAAATGCTGCAGGAGCGTCTTCATTGCCACTGCAGTGTGCGGCCGAGGATTGTCATGAAGAAGGATGTCCATGAGAGTTATGTTGCGTGGTCTGTGGTTAGGCGAAATCTCTCACCAGGCCCCTGTACTTGGCAGAAGACACTATATTGTAGGCATCTTTACGTGCTCACTGTGTGACCGCAACTGAAAAGAGTGACGTGACGCGATCTACGGGCACATTAAAGACGCTGTCCAACACATCTATGCAAAGCTTCGTCGCCTCGTGGAGTGGTCACTTGGTTTCAGGCGCCATGTTACGGATTGCGCGGCCACTCCCGCCGGAGGTTCGAGTCCTCCCCCGGGCATGGGTGTGTGTGTGTGTTGTTCTTAGCATAAGTTAGTTTGAGATAGTGTAAGTAGTGTGTAAGTCTAGATACCGATAACCTAAGCAGTTTCGTCTGTAGGAATTCACACACATTTGAACATTTTTTGATAGATTCGTTGAATTTTCGCTGTGGTTTCCATTTTGCGACCGATCGGACGTTACTTTTCCGAGTAGCCCTCGTATATGAAGGGGTCGGAGGAAAAAAATGCTAAGCCTCAGATTAGTCTGATCCCATCTGTTGCGTTTTTGACGCTGATAAATAGTTCCTTAGGTACTGTTAGAAATAGCTAGCACGCCTTATAATATCTGATGCCTTCTATTTGAATTTAACGAAACATATAACATGCAGCAATTCAAAGCACTCTCCTGTGAACGAGCTCTTTCTTCTGAGACCTCTGTATATGAAACATCATTTATTATTACTAATAACTCTATTTTAACGTATTATTGATTGGTGCCCATTCTGCGGGTTTCCCCGATATCAACTTGTACGATATCTTCTCACGTAGCGGGCCGCTCTTCACACCACCGACCTGCTCCAAGCTCCACACGTCGTGACACAAGTGCTGCTCAAGCTACCTCCAGCCGTGGGTACAGCTTCTCACTGAGAGCCTGTAGCACTATAAGCCGCTTATCGAGACGGTACCGCAATGTAACAGGCTTAGAAACATTAAATAATATAATTAAAAAAAAAGTAAAACGGGCCAAGGACAAGGAACGTCAAGAGATTTACCTCGCAACTGACGTCTGCTTGTACAACTCTGTACAGTGTTTGGACATACGCTCAAGCCTGTACATGTTAGTCTGCTTGCACAAGCTTCCATAAGTCACAATCGGCCAAGCCTCACGCAACTTTAACAATCCATAGGCTTGCGCAAAAAATTATCCTACGTATGGCCAATCATGATTATTCAAAGTGCTTGATTATGTGTGGTTGTCTTTCCTTGATACAAATATAAAATCGTATATACAGAAAGTTATCAATATAAATGATTTGAACAGTCATTTAAAATTACTTTATAATGCCCACATAGGTACAAAATTTGTAATTAAGAAATCTTGACACTTCAGTTACAGACAAAACAGAATATAAAGAAGACCGCTACAGAGATTGAGGAAAATACACCTGGAGGTGGGAATGTATATGTAGCCACAAAGAGCACACCATAGTTCATTAACAAAGGTTACTATTTCGTCTAAAAATTGATTTGAACATTTGAGGATCTCCAGGACACAATAAAACAGGAACATTTTTTTCGTGTAGGGTACAAAGCTGTTATTTCGGTGGACACTCGAATAGTTCCACCTCGGCTGTTGCTTAATTAACAAGTACTTACTTTATTACGTTTCGTACGATTCGCCAATTTCCGCCTCTTATACAGTAAATTGATAGACAGCAAAGATACAGTATTAAAAATCGATGTGTTGAAAAAATCGGTACATCCCACATCCATCTGAACCTGCTACACTCGTGCTATACTCGTCTCTTGCTTCTTCTCTGCAATTTTTACCCCACACGCTTCCCCCCAACACTAAACTGACGATTCCTTGATTCTCAGAATGCGACTTATCAAACGATCCCTTCTTGCAGTCAACTTCTGCCACAAATTTCTTCTCAATTCTATGCATCCTCTTCATTAGATAAGCTATCTACCCATCTCTTTAAGCATCCTTCTTTGGCACCACGTTTCAAAAGCTTCTATTCTCTTCTTGTCTGAAATTCTTATCATCCATTTTAAGCTTCAATACAAGGCTACATTCCAAACAAAATGCTTCAGAAAAGACTTCCTAACACTTATATTTATATCCGATGTTAACAAACTTATTTTCTTCAGAAACGCTTTTCTTGCTATTTCCAGCCTACATTTCATATCCTCTCTTCTTCGTCCACCATCAGTTCTTTTACTTACCAAATAACAAAACTCTTCTACTACTTTTAGTACACACATCAAAAAGTTTTGCATCACCCCAGTTCCCAGAACTCCAGAAGACAGACGTTGACTGTGGATATTGTATTACAGACACAGTCGCTTTGACTGTTCAGAGATGTCACTAAACCCGCTCAAAGATGTAAACAACCATGCATGAGCACCGCCTATTAGACGGACGGGGTCTGACAGCCGTTCAATTCCAGTCATTCCACCAGGAAGGGGGTACACGGCTCGTTTTGTCTGTAGTTCAACCATGCCTAGACGGTCAATACCGCGATTCGATCGCGTCTGCATTGTTACTTTGTGCCAGGAAGGGCTCTCAACAAGGAATGCGTCCAGGCGTCTCGGAGTGACCAAAGCGATGTTGTTCGGATATGGAGGAGATACAGAGAGTCAGGAACTGTCGACGACATGCCTCGCTCATGCCGCCCAAGGGCTACAACAGCAGTGGATGACCGCTACCTACGGATTATGGCTAGGAGGAACCCTCACAGCAACGCCAACATGTTGAGTAATGCCTTTCGTGCTGCCACAGGACGTCGTGCGATAACTCGAACTGCGCGCAATAGGCTGGATGGTGAGCAGCTTCACCCCCGACGTCAGTGGCAATGTCCACCTTTGCATCCGCGACACCATGCAGAGCGGTACATATGGGCCCAACAACATGCCAAATGGACCGTCCAGGACTGACATCACGTTCTCTTCACCGATGAGTGTCGCATATGCCTTCAACCACACAATCGTCGAAGACGTGTTTGGAGGGAACCCGATCAGGCTGAACGCCTTAGACACACTCCACCGAGTGGAGCAAGATGGAGGTTCCCCGCATTATGTGGGGCCGACGTACGCCGCTGGTGATCATGGAAGATGCCGTAACGGCTGTACGATACGTGAATGCCATCCTCCAACCGATAGTGCAACCATATTGGCGAGACATTCGTTTTCATGGGCGACAAATCGCGCTCCCATCATGCACATCTTGTGAACGACGTCCTTCAGGATAACGACATCACTCGACTAGAGCGGCTAGCATGTTCTCCAGACATGAACCCTATCGAACATGCCTGGGATGGATTGAAAATGGCTATTTATGGACGATGTGACCCACCAACCACTCTGAGGGATCTACGCCGAATCGCCGTTCAGGAGTGGGACAATCTGGACCAACAGTGCCTTGATGAACTTGCGGATAGTATGCCACGACAAATACAGGCATGCATCAATGCAAGAGGAAGTGCTGCTGGGTATTAGAGGTACCGGTATGTACAGAAGTCTGGACCACCACCTCTGAAGATATCGCTATATAGTGTCACAACATGCAATGTGTGGTTTTATGAGTAATAAAAAGGGCGGAAATGATGTTTATGTTGATCTGTATTCCAGTTTACTGTACGGGTTCCGGAACTCTCGGAACCGAGGTGATGCAAAACTGTTTTTGATGTGTGTATATTATTTCATAATTTAATTCCCTGATTTAATGCGACTACATTCCATTATTCTTGTTGTATTTTTGATGATGCTGATCTTATAATCACTCTTATCAGCTCCGTTCAGTATTACTTCAAAGTCCTTTGCCGTCTCTGACAGAATTGCAATGTCATCCGCAAACCTCAGTGCTGTTATTTATTCTCCACAAAATTTATATTCCCCTTCCACATTTCTCAGTCGGTTACTTTACCCCTTGCTCAACGTACAAATAGAATAACATCGGAGACAGACTACAACCCTGTGGCATTCACTTCTCGATTACTGCATTCCCTTCTTCCTTCAGAATTCCTAAGAGTGTGTTCCAGTCAACATTGACAAAATCTTTCTCGAAATCTGCGAATGCTATACACGAAAGTTGGCCCTTGCGCAACCTACGTTCTAAGAGAAGTCACACGTCAGTATTGCTTCGCGTGTTCCTCCATTTCGCCGGATTCCAAACTGATTTCCACCGAAATCGGCTTGCACCAGTTTTTCCATTCTTCCGTAAACAATTTTGAAACTACGGCTTATTAAACCGATACTTCGGTAATATTCACACCCGCGAGCACTTGTTTTCTGTGAAGTTGAAATAATTACGTTCTTCTTTAAGTCTAAGGGTATTTCACCTTTCTCATACACTTTGTGCAACAGGTTTGTCACGGCTGGCTCTCCCACGGATATCTGCGGGAGTATCCTCTATTCCAGAAGCATTGTTTCGGCTTAGTCTTTCAGTGGTCTGTGTGATCTGTCAAATTCTTCTCGCAGCATCATACCTCTTATCTCATCTTCATTAACTTCTTCTTCCCTTTTTAAAATATTGCCTTGTACATTCTTCTACGAGTACATACTCCTTCCATCTTTAGGCTTTCCTGTCTTGTTAAGTTCTAGTGTGATGTTATTAAATACTAAAACGTATTATAAAGGTTAGCTACAATTCAAAGCCTTGATAATCATGTTTGTTATTAATATGGTCTCCTTATTCTTATTATCAAACCCTGGTTAACATTAAAATACACGAGGTAATGAAACTGAGACAGCCAGACTACATGACTAGACGAATCTTAAAAAGCGGGGATTGTTTCAGACGATAAAAACGGCCTATATTTATATTCATGTTAACGTATGAGGTATTTACGCTGAATGACTGTAGGGATTCAGAAACGGGAACAAGTGGGGATGCTAGTCGTTGGAAGGGGTAGCTTCAGTTTCGTAAGGTTTTGAGTTAAACTGTTTTGCCATGCTTCGAGGTTTACATTCCCCTTTGTCTATTTCTGATGATCGCCTATCCAATGAAAGTGGGAAAAAGTTTATCCACGGTTAGTGATCATTCGTACCAAAATACTTATCAGCTTCGTGCTCGCTTGAAATTTTCTAAACAGGAGGAGCTTCTAATTCTTCATTAGATTGCAGCTTGAAAGACGCCGATGCTCTGCCCATTCTTCCTCGGCCAGTTTCCATACCGAAAACTCGAAATATGAAGACGATAGACTGATGTTCATTAACTTTTCCGCAGCTACAAAGAAGCTCTTTACATTCTTCAAGGTATGATTGTAAAAAAGTATTATTCTTTGGCTAACGTTGCAGATAAAAACAAAACAAATGACTACGAAAAAGATGACAAACGCAAAGAGTAATACATACGACCTGTTTTAAAATATCAGTTAACAGGTGGTTAATTTGTAATAAATAGCCGGCCTTGGTGGCCGAGTGGTTCTAGGCGCTTCAGTCTGGAACCGCGCGACCGCTACGGTCGCAGGTTCGAATCCTGCCTCGGGCATGGATGTGTGTGATGTCCTTCGGTTAGTTAGGTTTATTTCTGAGTTCTAGGGGACTGATGACCTCAGCTGTTAAGTCCCATAGTCCTCAGAGCCATTTGAACCATTTGAGTTTGAACACTTCCGCTGGCCACCAAACTCGGCAGACATGAACATTATTGAGCATATGCCTTGCAATGTGCTGTTCAGAAGAGAGGTCCACCCCCTCAGACTCTTACGGATTCACTGACAGCCCTGCGAGATTCATGGTTCAATTCTCTCCAGTCGAGTCCATGTCACGTCATGTTGTGGCACTTCTGCCTGTTCACGGGCGCGGGGACCCTTCACGATATTAGGCAGGTTTTCCAATTTCTTTGGCTCTTCGGTGTACGTGGTGTACGGCTGCACAGGTGCTAGGTTCCTCTGTTTGGGGGCTATACAAGCAGCGACAGGACTGGCAAACGCTAGTGGTGGCGTAATACTGCGAAGAACGACCCTGGGGGTGGGGGGAGGGGTGCGCTGTCGCAACCCACCGCCCGCCTGTGTGTGTGTACAAGTATATATATACAAATAACGCTGTGGCCCCGAACGCGGCCGAGTTATGCAGGGTGGTAATTGAGGGCCGGTAATTGCGGGGTCGTAAAGCAGGCGGCGTGTCAGCGCGTGTCACCGCCGCCCACGCCGCGCCGCCCCCCGCCTCCGGCCACCCCCGGGCCGCCGCCACACCCTCTCATTAGGTCTCTCTCCGGGACCCTACTAGAGCAAACGTCACGCTCGGCTTGCCCCACACAGTTTATCTCCTGACGCCCAGTGTGCGCCGTTGTGCAATTAGCTCCTGACGCTCGGAATAACAAATCTCCTGGATGTCAGTAAAAGCTTGGTACTGAGAAAAAGAACGGTGAATGCCGATTTCGACGTATATAATATCCGTGTCGTAGTATACCAGTACGAGTGGCGTCCAATAAGTAATGTAATGAGTTTTTTCTCGGCCAGTTTCAGTTGGAAAAATGTGGAATTAGTTGTGGGACGTTGTGGAGTATCCCCACTTCAGCCGCTACAGTTTCATGACTTTCCGATAGATGTCGGCGCTATAGGTAGCCTTCAAAATCGCGTCTGAAACGGAGGTGCGTTCCAAGCAGAAAGTTGTCACTGAGTTTCTTTTGGCGGAAAACTAGGGAACCGCAGATATATGTAGGCGCTCGCAGAATCACTAGGAGACCTGGCAGTGAACGAAATCACGGCGAATCGTTGGGCGAGGCATCTGTCGCCGTAGCACCACGTTCGTGCAAACCTGACCGATCCCCCGCGTGCCGGCCTGCCGCACACAGTTATGACACCAGCAGTGTTAGAACGTGCGGACAGTCTCATTCGAGACTGCACAACTGGACTAGGATTCTGGAGAGGTTATTCTGTTTGATGTCCCCACTTATGGTCCAACGACAACTCTATTGCGCTACCCTCAGGAAATTGAAGAAACGACTTCAGCGTGTCCGTTACCACAAAAAACAAAAACGAACTTCTTCTTCTATACGACAAAGCAAGGCCTCACACAAATCTGCACACCCGAGAAGAGCTCACAAAGCTTCACTCAACTGTTCCTCTTCATCTACCCTACAGCCCGGATCTCGCGCATTCCACCTGTTCGGCTCGGTGGGAATCTGTACTGGGTGATGCGGAGGTTATTGATGCAGCAAGACGTTGGCCCCGACGTCGACCAGTCGAGTGGTATCATGAGAATGTACTTCTGGCGAAGTGATTTTGGCCAGAAGATGATGAGTATGACAGTCTTCGAAACGTCACTGTAGTTTAACAGTGTCACCCGGCTGGAAGCCTAAGAGCTCTTCATTTCAAGGACACACTTTATAAACTCTCCTTTAGGCTGCGCTCCACAGCATTTGATAACGACATTTTTTGGCTACCACAATAATCTGGCGAGAACTTTGTTTTGCCTCCACTAGTTTCGACAGCTTGCGTCACCATCCGACAGACCTTAAAGGAAATAAGACTGTGTGACAGTTGTTTATTATTGTAAAATGTACTCTAAGACAAAACAGAATAGCTTGCGACGAAGGGCAACAAAATGGGACATAGAATATCATCGGCGTGACGCTGCACTGTAAAGGTGCGGATGCCAATCAGATGGGGCCTGATATGATAAGACATAGCTCCCCAGACCATCTCTCGGGTTGTCGGGCCGTTTGGCGAGTGACAGTGAGGTTGGTATCACAATGCCGCCTTGTTGGCGTACAGAGGTCAATGGTAGTCGGCGCAAGGAGCACCGTGAGCCCCCCTTAACGGTCTTTGTGGTCACTAAACGCCACTTGCACGTCGGATGGAAGATAATGAAGAATCCGTGGCTCTGAGTTGCCATCTGACGATTGCTCGGTTCCCTGGTTCCATCGTCTACTTAAGTCGACTGCCTCCTTCTTGACGCTTTGTTCGGCCATGCTTCACCCATTCCTGCCAAAATCGTCCAATAGTGGCATCGCTCCTATACAAATGTTGAGCGACCACTCCAACCGGCTTCTTAGAGCCCTTCTACGCGTATGCGTCCGTCTGCGATGAATAATTACTGTCCAACTGAATACACGTAAAGAAATGTGTGAATACGTTATGCCCTTGCATCGGCATGTCCCCTGTTTACTATGCTTGCCAGCTGCACGTAGAAATTGCGCTGCAGCGTCACACAGTCATCCATCGGTAGCCAGAGTTTACGATTTGGCATTTTCCTTTGAGACCCGTATGTGCATCAGTTTGTGACCAGTTTGCGTAAATCCTTCGTGGCGTGTATTTATATATCTTAGAGCGTATGTTGCGTATCTAGTTACTATTTTTCAAGGAAGTGGCTCTGGTACGTGCCACATTATCTCCTTTGGCTGTTGTCGACCAAAAGGTAAAGTTCTGCGGAAAGGAGGCATTCTTCACCCTGGAGATGTTGGGCTGGTCTTTCCGTAATCTTCCTTAATGTGTCGTGGCTCGAGCTTTCATGGATGGCAGGAACTTGGTTTAATCCTCCTAAACAGGTTGTGGCTGGAGCCTACATGGCCGGCATCTAGGGCCTTGGCTTCATCCACCTAAATGTGCTGTGGCCCGCCAGAGACGGTGACGACAAACCGCAGTGCGATAAAAAATTAGATATGGAACTGCTGTAAGGACAGAACCAGAGCTAAAGGCTGGTTGGGCTCGTGCGCTATCGTCTACATTTTGAGAAAAAAATGGTTCAAATGGCTCTGAGCACTATGGGACTTAACTGTTGAGGTCATCAGTCCCCTAGAACTTAGAAGTACTTGAACCTAAGTACACCACACACATCCATGCCCGAGGCAGGATTCGAATCTGCGACCGTAGCGGTCGCGCGGTTCCAGACTGTAGTGCCTAGATCCGCTCGGCCATTCAGGCTGGCCGTTATGAGACAGCTGACACTAATGGTACATTGCGGGCCACTTGAATTTGCTCTCGAATCAGCATGATTGCCTCTCCTTAACGCTAATTAACTCGGAAACAGCGGCACGTGTCGAATTTTTTTCTCAACAAGTATTTTTCAGCCAACCTATCCAGCGATACTCTTACAAGCTTTTCAGACAGTATCTGACCACGATGTACATACTCCTGTGCTGTGGTTGCTTCTCGGAATCTTTTCGATATTAGTTTCGTGGCTACGGCGCTTTTGTTGTTGACTTTGGAGTGGAGAGAAGTTTAATTGTGTCTCGCGGATCAAAGTGAGGCTGATGAGCCTTGTTTGTATTGATCTGATAGTGCAACAGACCAGAAACGTAATCTGGGATCTCCAGAAACGTCGCAGATGGAATCGTGAATTTTGTGTATATACGCCGCACATTGCCGGGAGTGTGTTGCAGATCCTGGCCGCGGCGATGGTTGTGAAATCGTGCGACGCTAATGGAGCTCCAAGACACGGACTAAAAGTACGATTCATACCCAGACACAACTCTTGTGTCGTACCATTTCCAGATCCACTTACCTACACAGCATATTACGGGGAGAGTTCATGCTGTTCATTAAAAGCTACGAGTCTCTAATGAACGCTCATTTATTTTTTGTCATGGACCACCCCGTGGGCTCTTAACCTGGCATAACCGGATCAGTAGATGGTACATCATGGACGTTTAGCAACTGAAATATTGGTATTCTACCAACACATTATCTGAGTTGTAGTCCGCAGCTCGTGGTCGTGCGGTAGCGTTCTCGCTTCCCACGCCCGGGTTCCCGGGTTCGATTCCCGGCGGGGTCAGGGATTTTCTCTCTGCCTCGTGATGACTGGGTGTTGTGTGATGTCCTTAGGTTAGTTAGGTTTAAGTAGTTCTAAGTTCTAGGGGACTGATGACCATAGATGTTAAGTCCCATAGTGCTCAGAGCCATTTGAACCATTATCTGAGTTGTATACCAACACGAATCTATTCATCGTCCGACATCCATCAATATTTAATTTCACAATCTATTATACCGCGTGGCTCTTCACTCATCTTCAACCCTTCGTCATCGCTCCTAGGATGCACCCTTCAGGCACCGAATGACTAAACACGAACTGAACGGAGATCATTTGCGTACCTTGCTTTGATACACTTTGAACTGCATTTAAATGTTACGCACTCTTCAAAATATGCAGAGAAATACTTGAATGAAAGCCTTTCCTTCAAATGTTAAGCACTGTAATGTCATTCTGCTTTATTAATCTTCTAAAAAAGGAGTATAAAGTGACAGAATATCATTTCGTAGCAAAGTAATTCTCTACAGGATTCGCTGCAAACATAAGATCGTCGCGAAATACGGCCACTTTGACCTGCGGTGGAGAGCGACGATCTTTCTAAGTGATTAAATTATAGAATTGATATCTCGGTCACATATTACTTTAACGAACTCCATCATATCTAAAAATGAAAAAAATATTAACAGAACTCATCAATAAATTTACAAAACAAGAAAATGGGGCTATTAAATGTGCGAAAAAAAGTGAGAAACTTACCGGCCGCGTATACTTGTAGCAACGACAGTAGGAGCGTAGTCAATGTGTGAAGAAACAATAGCAAGAGTGCAAATTTAAAGATAAATCAAAGTTTATAACGTTCGACGCTAGTAGCCCTAGTAAAAACAGATTGTAAAGTTTGTTTGCATCAAAAAAGACATTTCGAAAACGTAATATAATACGTATTTTAAAATGGATAATAAGTTTAATGCGTGCAAACTGACACAGGAGCCATGTTGACATCTTTAGCGATTTGGTATGACAAAACCCGAAACCGGTAACGAATTTTAGTAAACTAATATGTATGTGAACGAGACACTGATACACCGTCGATACACCGTTGCCATCTCTCTCGTTATAGCTACAAGTCTGGTTGGAATTGCGTTTTCTACAAATGTTGGCGAACGCTTGGCTCGGTCTGAGCCTCTGGGGCTCAAGCCGTGTATTCTGCGCGACGCAGAGGCTGCAGCAGATGCGCCGTGCAGTGATAACCTCTTCGTGAGCAGCGCCTTCTGTCTTATTTGCCATCCAGGCTGTGTTTTTCGCTGCGAAGGAACAAGGAAATTGCGGTCGGGGCTTTTCAGCAACTACCATGGATGCAAGAAAGCCTTTATAATTTACTCCATGCACGGCAGCGGTTTGTTATAGCGTGGAAAAAGAGAGGCTCTGGTGCAACTTTGCAATTCGTTTTCCGGCGTTCTTGTGCACAGGTATTTCGTAATGAAGAAGCCTGCTCAGCGTCGTGCGCATTCTCTTTCGTTACATTTTTTTCTTCCTTACAGTTCAACGGACGGAAATCCTCCGCGTCGGACAACGCTTCATTAGAATATTTGCCTGCACCACTCAGAGTGTATCTTCTGTACACAGGATTCCTTAGAATATCCAGCAGGCTACCTCATGACTAGCAGCACGAAAAATTAGTAATAGAAAAAGTAACATGGGACGGAGCAAGATACCTAGAAGTAAAGGACTGTAAGTCAAAATATATGATTTTTTCACTTTCTCTCTGTGTGAGTAAACAGTGTCTCCTTCTGAGCACAAATGAGTATTTGTACGTTGGAGTCGCGCGAGGTCACTAAAAACTACTACTTTGTTTATATCTAAAATCTTACACACTGACTTGCTTGTCCCCTTCCTTTTCAGACAGTTATGAAAGTTAATGAACGAAATTTAGCACTCCGTCTTCAGGCCACGAGTGGCCTACCGGGACCATTCGACCGCCGTGTCATGCTCGGTGGAGTATGCGGATAGGAGGGGAGTGGGGTCAGCACACCGCTCTCCCGGTCGTAAGATGGTAGTCTTGACCAAAGCCGCTACTATTCGGTCGAGTAGCTCCTCAATTGGCATAGCGAGGTTGAGTGCACCCCGAAAAATGGCAACAGCGCAGGGCGGCCTGGATGGTCACCCATCCAAGTGCCGACCACGCCCGACAGCGCTTAACTTCGGTGATCTCACGGGAACCGGTGTATCCACTGCAGTAAAGCGGTTGCCTAATGGACGATATTAATAACGTAATTCCGCCTGGTCTAACAGCAAATGTGTTTATTCATTATTATCCCTTGCACGAAGATACTATGCTCGTGAGTCAGTATCTATCCGATGTATCAAGTGAACTAATTTTAGAAAAATAAGCACTCAGTATCTGACAGGAACGGAGGATCAGAATTACAGTCGAGGTACCGAATGATCAAGAGTATCTCACACACTTCAGTTGCAGAGCATCCCATGCTACAGCTAAAATACCATATCTGTGAAATATTTCATCCCAGCGCCAGTTGAGAAGAACAAATCTATCAAAGAAAATCGTAGCGGTGGACACTGCACGAATCTCTGGATTCTCGAGTATCGGAAATTTCGTTGATCTGAAACTTCCCCTGTTCGTATTGATAAGGCGTATAATCAATTCGCTTTTCGTAGAATGGCAAGCAACATTCGATGTTGTAGTACGTTATTTGGAGCCCAAGATTGGGCGAAAGAACACTTTTCGGATAAAACACTCACTACGTTATCCAGGAGCGTGAGTATGTTCCTGAGACAGTAAAGGGCTTGTTGAGATATAAAATAAGTTATTCTTTCTCGCACTTCATTGGCTAATTCAGGATGTTATCTGGCATGTGGCATCAGCGGTTTACAAGTGTGTAAAATACGTTTCTGCGTTCTTTTCATGACCTCGCATGTCGTGCGAGGGCCGATGGTAGGAAATGGCTGACACAGGAATCCTTCCCTGTGTCGAAGCTGTTTTCTTGTAACAGGATCAAAAACAGATCGTTGAGTTACACTCCGCCGCGTCTGTTACGAGAAAAAGTTACAACAATTCGATATGATGGACATGGATAATACCAGCACGACTATAGTGCTCTATGCCAAACGTTGTTGTAGTAGTAGAAGAAGACGTAAACTATGGAAAAAGAGAACACCCTGTCTAATGGGACACGTGAGTATATCCCTTAATTTTAAGCACCGTTACACCACTAATTAGTTGCTTGCCAATGTACGAATAATCATGACGGCAAACTATAAGGACCACTGAAATAAAATGAAATGATCGTATGGCATTGTTGACCGGGAGGCCCCATTCGGGGGCGTTTGGCTGCCGTATTGCAAGTCCTTTTTGCTGACGCCACTTCGGCGACTTGCGCGTCAATAATCATCAAAGTCATGAGGGACACACAACATCAAGGCCCTAGCCGGGAATCGAACCTGGGCCCCGTGCGTTGTAAGCGGTAACGCTACCGCTACGCTACGGAGGCGGACATTAGGACCACCTTCTCCATCAGACACATGTAAGTGAATCACAGCATTCTATGTTTTCTCTTGTATCATGGAAAAGATTTGCCTCTTCGTCGCATCGTTATTGTCTCGGTGCCTTCAACACTTTCTGCGTGCTTCTGATGGCAATTTATGCACACCCTGAGCGTAGACGTGTGAAAAAGCGAGGAAATACGTTACCAACGTTTCTCTGGTCATGTGTGACTTCTGTACGCATACACGTTAATTTATTTAGTTTGTGAAAATATATATCATACTCTGGCACCATTATTTTATTTTGAAATGATAATTAATTCAAGACCCTAAGCTGTCGATAGACGTTGATATACGAGGTGCATTCAAGTTCTAAGGCCTCCGATTTTTTTTCTAATTAACTACTCACCCGAAATCGATGAAACTGGCGTTACTTCTCGACGTAATCGCCCTGCAGACGTACACATTTTTCACAATGCTGACGCCATGATTCCATGGCAGCGGCGAAGGCCTCTTTAGGAGTCTGTTTTGACCACTGGAAAATCGCTGAGGCAATAGCAGCACGGCTGGTGAATGTGCGGCCACGGAGAGTGTCTTTCATTGTTGGAAAAAGCCAAAAGTCACTAGGAGCCAGGTCAGGTGAGTAGGGAGCATGAGGAATCACTTCAAAGTTGTTATCACGAAGAAACTGTTGCGTAACGTTAGCTCGATGTGCGGGTGCGTTGTCTTGGTGAAACAGCACACGCGCAGCCCTTCCCGGACGTTTTTGTTGAAGTGCAGGAAGGAATTTGTTCTTCAAAACATTTTCGTAGGATGCACCTGTTACCGTAGTGCCCTTTGGAACGCAATGGGTAAGGATTACGCCCTCGCTGTCCCAGAACATGGACACCATCATTTTTTCAGCACTGGCGGCTACCCGAAATTTTTTTGGTGGCGGTGAATCTGTGTGTTTCCATTGAGCTGACTGGCGCTTTGTTTCTGGATTGAAAAATGGCATCCACGTCTCATCCATTGTCACAACCGACGAAAAGAAAGTTGCGCGTCAACATTGCTTGGCAACATGCCACACAGGCAGCCGTGTGGTCGTCCGTCAGCATTCGTAGCACCCACCTGGATGACACTTTTCGCATTTTCAGGTCGTCATGCGGGATTGTGTGCACAGAACCCACAGAAATGCCAACTCTGGAGGCGATCTGCTCAACAGTCATTCGGCGATCCCCCAAAACAATTCTCTCCACTTTCTCGATCATGTCGTCAGACCGGCTTGTGCGATCCCGAGGTTGTTTCGGTTTGTTGTCACACGATGTTCTGCCTTCATTAAACTGTCGCACCCACGAACGCACTTTTGACACATCCATAACTCCATCACCACATGTCTCCTTCAACTGTCGATGGATTTCAATTGGTTTCACACCACGCAAATTCAGGAAACGAATGATTGCACGCTGTTCAAGTAAGGAAAACGTCGCCATTTTAAGTATTTAAAACAGTTCACATTCTCCATCTGCCGTACGGTGCTGCCATCTCTGGGACGTATTGACAATGAACGCGGCCTTATTTTAAAACAATGCACATGTTTCTATCTCTTTCCAGTCCGGAGAAAAGAAATCGGAGGCCTTAGAACTTGAATACACCTCGTACATCAACGGGGACAGTAGAAAATGTGTGCCCCAACCCGGACTCCAACCCGGGATCTCCTGCTTACATGGCACACGCTCTATCCATCTGAGCCCCCGAGGGCACCGAGGATAGTGCGACTGGAGGTATTTACCTCTTGTACACTCCCCGTGAGACCCACATTCCCAACTTAATGTCCACGCACTACATTCGTAGTGCCCCTGCCCATTACACTCATTACTCGCGGCAGACAATCATACCGAGTCCCGTAAGAGTTCGGGCAATGTGTGTGCATCCAGAACAGAAGAAGGTCAATGGCCGGTTAGCCTTAGCTATATATCCGAAAGAACAGATACCATCTTCATATTTAGTGAATGGAAGTCCAGTCAACCGAATTAAGGTTTTTTGTAGATCATTTGAAACAAGTGCCGAAACCGTTCCTTAGGAAAAAAAACATGGTCAGTTTCCTCCTCTAACTATATCAGTCTACAGCTTGTACTCTGTCTATCTTAAACTCTTAATATTACACCCTTCTTGTCTTCTCACCTAACTTTCTTCTCTCAGACGTTAACAACTGCAGTATTAGATTTGTTGAAACGCCTTGTAACACTTTGCTGCCTTAAAATTAGGTTCTGCGACAATTTCGCCGTCTACGATGGGCTTCTATTCTTCTCTTCGCACTTTCCCTGATTTACAAAAATGTGACAGAACGTTAAGATGATCCTTGTGCAAATAAACTTTCACTGATGATGACGAAATCTTTCTCGAAGTTAGTTCTGGGATAACGGCCAAACAGTTTGTATTAAGGTTGACCCACGAAACACACTTTTTTTCTCTTTCTTCTTCTTTTTTTTTAAACAGATAAATTAGAGACGATAAGCCGTCCAAACTCAGTAGTTTCTACGTTTTCGTCTACCTGGTACGTTGCTAAAATTACGAGGAAAAAGGATTTCTATAATTCATGTTGTATGATGCGTTACTAGATCTTAATGTGCATGGACTTAACCTGTTTCCTAGATGATACTACTATTATATGACGATTTGTCGTGCTAGAGAAAGGCCACCGTCCGACCTTCAGCGCTTGGCGACTTCCAGTGTGCTGTGTGGTACTGGGCGAAGGTTAATGCCCCAGCGTTTCTGTTTGTGAAATACACAGTCAGCGGTAAAGAGAGAGCGAGAGAAAGATGTTTTGTCCTTGAGTAGAACTCCTTCCAAAGAATCCATACCAGTTTCACGTGCGCCTTAGTACCACAGTTAATGCGATTACTCCACAACCGGTTTCAGTGCCTGTTGGTGGAGACCGTCCCTCTCCACAGTCACGAGGAACACTTCTTAGGAAACAGTGCGGTATTAATGACGACAGTCGTCAGGTCAGTGTCTTTCTTATCCATCAGAACATCTGGCAGGCGAGCCGACACTCCCTGTCGTAGAACTGTTTGCCGTTGAAGGATGTCAAGGTGGCGGTCACTGGCCGCTGCTGCAGCGGTTGGTGGAAGTGGATTCCTGACTCAGCAGGACGTCAAAAGTGGCGACCGTGATTGCATATACAGCCAGGTGTGTTGTATGCGGTCTCAACGGCATCCACCCAGCCACCAGCGTTAACGGAATCTCGGGATTGAAAACAGTTTCGCTAGTCATCCAGTGCTTCGTCAAACGTTTTGCCACATAATTATATAGCGTACTGGCATCAAATGATGTTGATACGAACAGTAATATCTATCGATTCGTTGAACTGAAATGTTCTGTCGTTGCTATTTTATCAGTTACTGTGTGTTAAATTTACATCTTATTTTTGATTCTGAGTCAAGTTATTGTGTGCCTAGTGCTCAGAGAGAGACGTCGAACCTTCCAGTTACATACGGATTCGCACGCGACTTTTGTAGATTCGATTTGTTAGCTAATATATTCTGGATACTACGGTCGCCTATAAAGTTATCTTTTATAGCTGGTTCTGCTACTCAGTCCCAGGTAATAATCTTCTTCATCGATCTCGGACCTTTTCCCCCGAAGATTTCGTGAAATAGATGGAAAAAGAGCTTATTTCTCTCCTCACACAACGTTAAGCATTCATAACCAGAGTTCCATCATTTCAATCATTAATGCAACGTATTTTACAATGGGCACCAGGTTCCCCCTTCTCTCTGGTCCGTTCACCACTTGTATTCAAAATGGTTCAAATGGCTCTAAGCAATATGGGACTTAACATCTGCCACCCGGTGTGGCTTAGTGGTTCTAGGCGCTTCAGTCTGAAACCATGCGACCGCTACGGTCGCAGGTTCGAATCTTGCCTCGGGAATGGATGTGTGTGATGTCCTTAGGTTACTTAGGTTTAAGTAGTTCTAAGTTCTAGGGGACTGGTGACCTCAGATGTTAAGTCCCATCGTGATCAGTGTCATTTGAACCATTTTGAACTTAACATCTGAGGTCATCAGTCCCCTAGATTTAGAACTACTTAAACCTAACTAACCTAAGAACATACATTCATGCACGGGGCAGAATTCGAACCTGCAACCGTAGCAGCAGCGCGATTCCAGACTGAAGCGCCTAGAACCACCCTACCACAACGGCCGGCTATACTTGTGTGCACGGGAGTTGCAACACCTGTATATATTCTTGGTTCTGCATAAACAGATGCTGAGCGATAGTGTTTTGCTCCACTCTAATTCAATTAACTAAAAATAATAATTTTTCTCTCCATATTCACGCGAATATCTTCCATTACTTGAAGGGCCTAAGAGTATGCTACGGCATCACCTAACAAAATGTCATGTTGCACTACAATGTATTACTTGTGCATAAAGAACATATGGAATAGATGTATTCAGTTTCTGTCGCTGATATCAACGCTTTTATGACATTACCTCTTCAGTACAAAGAACTCATTTTGGAAACAATTTCCAGGATATGGTTAACTTATTCTCATTTATATCCTCCCTTCCATAATCACTACCTCATCAATCTGTCCAGGGGAGGAATTTTAAACCACAGGAAAGTAAGAACAATGTATTGACAAATCTTATCTAGGGGGAGGCGGAGTGGTTAGTGTTGCGCTGCAGTAAGAGTAAGAGCATTGGACTTGAATAGCGATCTGCCACACAGTTTTAATCCACCATCAGTTTTTTTAGCAAAATGGCGTTTAGTTAAATGTATATAGTGAATAGACCTAAGTCATAAAACTTTCTGTTCGGAAAACGAAGTGAAATACCATGTTCTGCCTACAAATAACTGTTACACAATTCGTGCATTGGAATAAAAGGAAAACACCGTCGCTGTGGCCACACACGAGACAGTTGAACACGACCGAGCGTCATGTCATCCTTAGCCAATGGTGCCATCGAGATGCGGTATGGAGCGGCATGGGATCAGCTCACCCCTCTCCCGGCCGTTGCCGGTTAGCAGACCCGGTGCCGCTACTTTTCATTCAAGTAGTTCCTCAAATTGTTATCACAAAAGTAAGTGGACCCCATTTCAGTCTTCCCACCAAGCAGAAGTCCCAGGCAGTACCGGGAATCGAACTCGGTTCTCCTGGATGGCACGCAGCATCGCTGACCACGCAGGCGGCTAGCTGATGCAGTGGTCATCTAAAACATATACTTTACGAACCTAGCGTGAAAAGGAAAGAAGAAGGAACAGTGATGTACGGTAAAGCACAAGCACTACGTTTCGTTACATCCAACTTTCACATTCTCGACGTTGATCGTTCTTCTGAGAAACGTCTGGTTCTGGCCCACAACATTAGGTTAATAATATTCATACTGAAACAAAAAATTGAAAATGAAGGAGAAAAACAATACGAGTTGTGAGAAGGATCCCTAACAGTAATGAAAAACTGTCTTTGAATGAAACTGTACGAAACGATCGATCCAGCAAGATATTTCTGAAGTACTTCCAGCCAATAATCAAATAATAAGAAACCTCAAGGTTAATATTCAAATTCTTCGAACGAAACTGAAATGGAATACAGTCAATACAGACTATAAAAATGTTGAAAATCGGGAGTCCTACTCGAAAAATTAAGGAATAACAAAAAAATCTACTTTACTTTCTCACACATGACACACAACGGAGATTATTGCCTGTATTCCCAGACACATTTTAAGTTGCTTAAGGAGATAGGTAAACTACTACAACACGAAAACTGCGGTAGAAAGATTAGCTACGATTGTATAAAATTTATAATGCAAAAAAGCGTGTGCATTCAAACTAACTTGCCCCAGAAAATTGCTCTCAGGGCCATGAAAACAGATACTAATTAAATCAGCCAATGATAATGATTTCTACTGAACAGCCAAAGAGAGGCAAACTTTAAATTCGTATCATGGCCCGTCACATTAGACGCGAATTTTCTACGACGTAAAGTTTGAATGTTAAATTAACAACACCAGAAGTATCGTAATGGCATTTAGTTGTCACGGGAACAGTCGGTCGTTCGGGAGAAATGTAGAAACACGCGAGGCAAAACTTACATTACGACTTATCTTAGGAGACAGGTTAAAGAAAGGCAACCCTACGTTTACAGCTTGTGTACACTTATAGAATGCTTTTGGGAATGTTGAGTAGAATACACACTTTTAAATTCTGAAGGAAGGAACGGATAAAAACCACGAAGTGAAAGGTTATATACAGCTTGTAGAGAAACCATATGGCAATTACAAGCGTTGAACGAAGAAAAGTCGTGAAACATGGTTGTTGCCCATCCCCGATGTTGTGCAGTCTGTACATCGAGCTAGCAGTAAAGTAAAGCAGGGAGAAATTTGAAAAGTGGACATAAAGTTCATGGAGAAGAAACAAAACTTGGAGGTTTGCCGATGACATTGTGATTCTGTCATAGACAGCAAAGCACTTGAACAGAATCGACAGTGTCTTGAAAAGAGATTATAAGGCAGGCCAAACATCAAAAAAGTAAAACAACTAGTTAAATGTAGTCGAATTAAATCGGGCGATGCTGAGACACTAAAGGTAATATATGAGTTTTGTTATTTGGGCAGTAACTGACGGTGGACGTAGTACAGAAGATACAAAAACGTAGACTGGTAATGGGTAAGAAACCGTTTCTGAAGAAGAGAAATTTGTTAACATCGAACGTAAATGTAACTGTTAAGAATTCTGTTCCGACGGCATTTTTGTCTGGAATGTAGCCTTGATGATATGAAAATGGATGATATGCAGTTCAGGCAAGAAGAAAATAGAAGCTTTTGAAATGTGGTGCTACAGAAGACTGCTGAATATTAGATAGTTAAATCTCGTAGGTAATGAGGAAGTATTAAGCAGAATTGGGGAGAAAAGGAATTTGGAACGTAACTTGACTAAAAGAGGGGATAGGTGAAAGAACACAGTGTGAGGCAGAACACAGTTTAGCATTGGAGGGAAGTGTGACGAATAAACAATTGTAGAGTAAGAACAAGAGCTGATTACGGTAAGGAGGTACGCTGCATTAGTTAGGTAGAGACGAAGAGGCTTGCACAGGGTAGAGTAGCGTGGACAGCTACATCAACCCAGTGTCCACAGTGAAGAACACAGACGCAACAACGACGACGACGACGACGACGGACTATAAAAACTGCACTAGCGTACAAACACCGGTGCACTTGTCGCGGATTGATCGTTGTTTTATGACCAACATCCACAACGACGCATGTTCGAGTTTTGATTATTTGTAAATTTTTGCTCGATTTGTCACCCCCATACGCTGCTTTGACGTTATCATCAGGATGCTTTTCCATGTTTTGCACATTGTACAAGTTTCGATGTGTTACACAGCGTTAGTTATCGTAGCAGTGCCGTCTCTTTTAAGACTTTCATATCCTCCTTCCTCGCTTTCCAAAGCCGGCCGGTGTGGCCGAGCGGTTGTAGTCGCTTCAGTCTGGAACCGCGCTACTGCTACGGTCGCAGGTTAGAATCCTGCCTCGGGCATGGATGTGTGTGATGTCCTTAGGTTGGACAGATTTAAGTAGTTCTAAGTTCTAGGGGACTGATGACCTCAGCTTTTAAGTCTCATAGTGCTCAGAGCCATTTCGCTTTCCAACATTAGAAGCAAATTATTATTAGCCATTACAGAAGATGAAACACCGTGCAAAGACACAACTTTGCTAGTACTGTATTTAAATGATACTTAGTGACGCTTGACTTGCCTCGTCTGGGCGGTTAACAGCCTTGACATATATCGGACGAAGAAGATTCTTTCTTAGAAATGTGGTAATGACTAAAGCTCGCGGTTTTCAGCTAATGATCGCAAACAGTAGCAGTGTGTTGTTATGGGCTGAACAGTGGTACTTGGCAGATCCATCAGTTCTTCTTTGTCGACGTTGATGCTGATTCCTGAGCGTTTAGCGAGGCGAATTACAGCGGCCTTGCCTCCGGCTGCAAGACTGAAGACCACAAGTCGCGGTGGCGAGCAGTCTCGCTGCCCTGTTAACAGCAGGGCTGCGAGCACTGAGCGTACTTCTCCGCTGTCAGATAATTGCTCTGCAGACCGCAGGCCACGTAACGACTCTACAACAGCAGCCCAGAGACAGAATAATACGGCCTCGCCGCGGTATGAAGACGCCTGCTGACAGCGTGCCACCTCAAGCGTTTGCCGTCTACGGCTTGTCTTCATCCCGTCCACGGTACTCTACAGAAGTGACGGTCAGAATGCAGCACTGTATTCTAATTGGAGAGTTATCGATAAACGTAGGTCGTTCTCGAGAATGGTTCATCGGCCTTGGAACCTTATGAAATCAATTGATACAGGAGGTAGCGATGTTCTAAAGATCAAAATAGTCCGTATATGGTTCGTCCAATGAGCGTAAGAGCTTCACGAATATGTTCACCCAGCTTCAGTGGCTAGCGTCACAAGAGATACATCAGGCGTCGCAGATAGTTTTGCTGCTAATATGATGGAAGCGCAGTTTTCAACAAGAGTCAATTAACATTTTACTTCCTGTTACATTAATAGCCATAACAAAATTTTAGATACAGGATGTCAAATCAAACACCTTTCAGACGTCTAATTTCTAAACTTACTTTATTCAGCTACGAGTTTCGGAGGTTTACTACGCCATCTCCAGTCCTCTGACCAACGTGTAGGAAGATTCCACCTCGGTTTTGATCAAAATAGGTGCGAGCATTCAAATACTGGTATATGTACGCTCATGCTCATAAATTAAGGATAATGCTGATACATGGTGAAACAACGCTCTGGTGGGCGGTCTGCAGGTTTAAATCACTTCGGGGTATGACCATGCGGTGCATTTGGCCTGCGGTCGTCACACGGTGGCGCTGGCAGCAGTCCACATACGCAAACGTGCATGTCAGAGTACGGTGCAGCGAGTAACTGTGCAGACATTTTTAGACGTGCTAATGGTGACTGTGTGTTAAAAATGGCTCAAAGAACACATATTGATGACGTTATGAGGGGTAGAATACTAGGGCGACTGGAGGCAGGTCAAACACAGCAGGTCATAGCACGGGCACTCCGTGTGCCACAAAGTCTAATATCAAGATTATGGCAACGATTCCAGCACACAGGAAACGTGTCCAGACGTTACATTACGGGACGTCAACAGTGTAAAACACCACAAGAAGACCGACATCTCACCATCAGTGCCCGCAGACGGCCACGGAGTACTGCAGGTAGCCTTGCGCGGGACCTTACCGCAGCCACTGGAACAGTTGCCTCCAGACACAGTCTACAGACGACTGAACAGACATGGTTTATTCGCCCGGAGACCTGCAAGGTGCATTCCACTGACCCCTGGTCACAGCAGAGCCCGTAAAGCCTAGTGTCAAGAACACAGTGTATGGTCACTGGAACAGTGGTCCCAGGTTACGTTCACGGACTATTCCAGGTATAGACTGAACAGTGATTCTCGTAGGGTTTTGATCTGGCGTGAACCAGGAACCAGATACCAACCCCTTAATGTCCTTGAAAGGGACCTGTATGGAGGTCTTGGTTTGATGGTGTGGGATCGGATTAAGACTGATGCACGTACACGCCTGCATGTCTTTGACAAAGGAACAGTAACAGGTGAGGTGTATCGGGACGTCACTTTGCACCATTATGTCCGCCATTTCAGGGGTGCAGTGGATGCCACCTTCTTCCAACGAGCTGCAATCATGGAGGAGTACCTTGAAGCAGAAAATATCAGGCGAATGGAGTGGCCTGCCTGTTCTCCAGACCTAAACCCCATAGAGTACGTCTGGGATGCTCTCGGTACGCGTATCGCTGCACGTCTTCAAACCCCTACGACACTTCAGGAGCTCCGACAGGCACTGGTTCAATAATGGGAAGCTATACCCCAGCAGCTGCTCGACCAGCTGATCCAGAGTATGCCAACCCGTTGTGCGGCCTGTGTATGTGTGCACGGTGAACATATTCCATATTAAAGTAGGGGTACATGCGCAGGAAACAGTGGCGTTTTGTAGCACATGTGTTTCGAAACGGTTTTCTCAACTTATCACCAATACCGTGGACTTACAGAACTGTGTTTTGTGTGTTCCCTATGTGCCTATGCTGTTAGCGCCAGTTTTGTGTAGTGCCACGTTGTGTGGCACTTCTGCAATTATCCTTAATTTATGATGCTGATGGCTGAAGTGATCGCTGTAGCAAGCAGAATTCGACAGATACCAGTATATGAATAAAAACTAGAAACTTCACGCAAACAGGCCATGAAGCCGCAACGGTAGCGACCGGCCGCCGTGCCATCCTTAGCCCACGGACGTTGCTGTATACGGATATGAAGGGGCATGTGGTCAGCACACCGCTCTCCCGACTGTATGTCAGTTTACGAGACCGCCATTATCTGAATGTTAGCCCCCATTTTGACCAAACCCGAGGTGGAATCTTGCTACACGTCGGTCAGGGGCCTGAATATGGCGTAGTACATCGTCGAAACTGGTAGCGAAATAAAATAAGTTTGGAAATTAGACGACTGAAAGGTGTTTTATTTGACATCCTGTAGTGAACACACGAGTCCCGCAACCATCTATGAAAAGATGGACACACAAACATTTGAGATATTCCAGGCCAAACGTATCGTACACAACGAAAATGTTACAATAGAAAGAGATAACTGCGCATACTGAGGCTTGTTTCCCTTGTTCTTTAAGCGAATGGAATGGGACTAAAAAAATACTAATACACCACAGCCGTTAAAATTGCTAGACCACGAAGATGACGTGCTACAGACGTGAAATTTGAACGACAGGAAAAAGATGCTATGATATGCAAATGATTAGCTTTTCAGAGCATTCACACAAGGTTGGCGCCGGTGGCGACACCCACAACGTGCTGACATGAGGAAAGTTTCCAACCGATTTCTCATACACAAACAGCAGTTGACCGGCGTTGCCTGGTGAAACATTGCTGTGATGCCTCGTGTAAGGAGGAGAAATGCGTACCATCACGTTTCCGACTTTGATAAAGGTCGGATTGTAGCCAATGCGATTGCCGTTTATCGTATCGTATCGTTGGTCTAGATGTAATGACTGTTAGCAGAATATGGAATCGGTGGGTTCAGGAGGGTAATACGGAACGCCGTGCTGGATCCCAACAACCTCGTATCACTAGCAGTACAGATGACAGGCATCTTATCTGCATGGCTGTAACGGATCGTGCAGCCACGTCTCGATCCCTGAGTCAACAGATGGGGACGTTTACAAGACAACAACTATCTGCACGAACAGTTCGACGACGTTTGTAGCAGAATGGACTATCAGCTAGGAGACCATGGCTGCGGTTACCCTTGACGCTGCATCAGAGACAGGAGCGCCTGCGATGGTGTACTCAACGACTAACCTGGGTGCGCGAATGAATCCAGGTTCTGTTTGCAGCATCATGTTGGTCCCATCCGTGTTTGGTGACATCGCGGTGAACGGACATTGGAAGCGTGTATTCCTCATCGCCATACTGGCTTATCACCCGGCGTGATGGTACGGGGTGCCGTTGGTTACACGTCCTGGTCACCTCTTGTTCGCCTTGACGGCAGTTTGAACAGTGGACGTTACATTTCAGATGTGTTACGACCCGTGGCTCCACCCTTCATTCGATCCCTGCGAAACCCTACATTTCAGCAGGATAATGCACGACCGCATGTTGCAGGTCCTGTACGGGCGTTTCTGGATACAGAAAATGTTGGACTGCTGCGCTGGCCAGCACATTCTCCAGATCTCTTATCAATTGTAAACGTCTGGTCAATGATGGGTGAGCAACTGGCTCGTCACAATACGCCAGTCACTACTCTTGATGAACTGTGGTATCGTGTTGAAGCTGCATGGGCAGCTGTACCTGTACACGCCATAAAAGCTCTGTTTGACTCAATGCCCAGGCGTATCAACGCCGTTATAACGGCCAGAGGTGGTTGTTCTGGGGAGTGATTCCTCAGGATCTATGCACCCAAACTGCGTGAAAATGTAATCACATGTCAGTTCTAGTATAATATATTTGTCCAATGAATACCCGTTTATCATGTGCATTTCTTCTTGGTGTAGCAATTTTAGTGGCCAGTAGTGCATATTTACGACTAATGGCCGTCATGTCCTGTACAATGATTTACGGAAGTAAAAAAGTTTAAGACAAGCTGAGAATTGTCTCCGAAAACATTCAAATCTCCCCGAGGCTAAATCCCCTCTTATGATCCGCGTAGGTAGTTGACTTGGCAGCACCTGCCCCGCCCGGCAACTCCACGCGCGAGCAGACAGCGGAGACGTGAAGCGCTCGGGCCGTGTGTCCCTGCGCTCACGCACACACGTTGGACGCCGCGGTGCGTCGCTTCCCGTCGCCAGAGGATTGGCCGCGCGGCGATGCCTATCTGGAGATTTAGTGTCGGCGCGATCAGCGGCCGCGGCCGCGGCTGCGACTTGGGCCGGCGTCGCGACCGCCGCTGATTTACGGCGCGATTATCCGCGCGGGGCGTGCGTCATTACAATTTATAATACGTAATTGTTGCGCCGTAAAGTCGGGCGACGGCACAATGGGCTGACGGTCTCCCTGCTCGGCGCTCGCGGCGACAAATCTCCAAGCCCTCTGGGGCGGACTGCCTGCTGCACCGTGCCGCGGCGGGACGGGCGGGCAGTGTTACCCCGAGGCTTGCCGATGTTCTCTCTCGCTGTATAGAGGGGCGGGCGAAATGCTCTAATACCTTCAGACTTCAAGAAAAATGTAGTAATCGGAACAGATTAAGTCCCACAGAAGTACAGGAACACATGAGACAGTTGTGATCCGACGGCTCATCTTACATGACGAATTCTAGAAAAACAAACACCGTACAGTCCATTATTGAGTCAGTTTGTTGACTGCGACTGAAAATGGAGAAAATAGTGTCGTGCTTTCGTCTGAAGTGTTAGACTCTCGCACAAACTGAAACGAACTGCCCGGCCGCGGTGGCCGAGTGGTTCTAGGTGCTTCAGTCCGGAACCGCGTGACTGCTACGGTCGCAGGTTCGAATCCTGCCCCGGGCATGGATGTGGGTCATGTCCTTAGGTTAGTTAGGTTTAAGTAATTCTAATTTCTAGGGGACTGATGACCTCAGATGTTAAGTCCCATAGTGCTCAGAGCCATTTGAACAATTTTTTTGAAACGTGCTGGATGAAGTTCATGCGAACTCTGCTTCATTGTTGAAGACCTTTTACTTTTCGATTAATGGATTTCAACCTGGGCGGACGAACACCGGACACGGAGCGTGCTCCGGGCGTCCAGCTGAGTTCACAAGGGAAGGCATTCGCAAAATCCATGATATGGTAATGTAATACCACCGAATAAACATTTGTGAGATTACTAACAGTGTAGGCATCTTAACTGAACGAGTGCATAATATCCTGCACGCAGAATTGGCTATGAAGAAGCTGTGTGCGAGGAGGATGCCGCGTTTGCTTAAGTCGACCAAAAGTGCATCTAGCACAACTTTCTTTCTTTCTTTCGCTTGTGCCTTTTCCCGCAGTTAGGCAGGGTCGGCATGGTTAATCGGGTTTGGCAGTGTTACTGGAGGGGATGGCCAGATCCCTTCCTGCCTCCACCCCGAGACGAAATTAGTGTACCCCAACTGTCTGCGACTGGTGTAAACCATGGAATAGTACAAAAGTGTTCAAATGTCTGCGAGCCGTGTAACTGAGGCAAAAGGTTTGTCAACGTGCACCGAAGAACGCAAAGACCATTTCGCTTAATAATTAGGTGATGACCACTGTTTCTTGGGATTCTTAAAATATAGCCCTCGTAGATTACTTGGAAAATGGGAGAATCATAACTGGACCCTGTTATAGTTCATTAATGGATTCTTTGACACTATCGTTGGCTGGAAAAGGCCTAGGTTGGCACAAAGAAAAGCGCTCTTTAAGCAGAATAACGCACCACACCGCATATCGACCATAACAATGTCGAAATTGCGTGAAATGGCCTTTGAATTCGTTCCTCATTGAACCTTTTCACCAGACTTAGCCCCAAGTGACTTCTTCCTGTTCCCTAACTCGTAACTTTGGCTTGCTGCGAAGAATTTTTTTTTTTCAAATGAGGGAGTGATAGTTGCTGTCAACATGTATATTGCAGAGATTTATGGAACCCATTTTTCGGATGGGAGAAAAGGCTGGAGGATGGCTGGAGGATATCCCTCAAAGGAGACTATGTCGAGAAGTAAGATGGGATGTTTACGCAAACAACATTTTTTCTTGCATATTTTGCAGACTTGCCACACCACTCCTGTACAATTATAGCATTTGTAGAATTATGGAAAGCTTTTGATGACGTTGATACACTTTGAGATTATGAAGATAGCGAGGATAAAATACAGATAGTGAAAAGTTATCTACAGCTTGCACAGAAATCAGAATGCAGTTATAAGAGTGAGAGGACATAAAAGGGAAGCAGTAGTTGAAAGGGGAGTGAGACAGGGTGTTATTCCGACTGATCGCTGAGCAAACAGTAAAGAAAATCAAAGAGAAATCTGGAAAGAGAGTTAAAGTTCAGGGAGAGGAGATAAAAGGTTTGAGGTGTGCCAATGACATAGTGACTCTGTCAAAGATAAGGGTAATGCAATTTAGTAGAATTAAATCAGGCGACGCTTAGGGAATTACATTAGAAAATGAGATGCTAAAAGGAGTAAAAGACTTTCGGTACTAGGGTCAGTTCACGGAGTAGACATAAGATATTTTAGTGATAGCAGAGGATTTGAAACGTCAGTTGAACGTAATGGATAGTCTTCAAAAGAGTTTATAAGATGAGCATCTACAAGGGTAAAATTTGAGACAAGAGGAGTGTGATGCTGCGTTATTTTCAATGAAACGGTTGACGAAAGCCTGAGGACTTATGTAATGCCTAGTTGATTGAGTAGATGAGAGACGTGCATGTGTGTGCGGGGGGAGGGGGGGGTGGTTGATAAAACTCGTCAAGGAAACCAAGTGTTGTACAAAGTAAGCAGGTATAAGTGGATGTTGTTTGTAGTAATGAAAAGACTACAGAGTACAGACAAAAAGTAAGGAAAGACTACAGTGAAGATCATCAAATCAGTTGTGGCGGATCTCGCATTTAATAGCCTCAAAGATTGGGTTTTACTTATATACATCCAACCTGCAGCTCTTGGGTCGCGCTAGGTGAGTAACCATTTCAGAGAAGAAACAGCAAAGATAATTATCAAGAATCAAAGAATAATTGTCACTTCTACAACAAACCCAACGCTTTAAATGATAGTTGATCTACGACTTCATAATTAAATCGCCAGCCTTTCACTCAAATACTCTCGTCACGTAAAAGGATACCAGTGATTGCTGATCAAACATCCCCACTATATTCCGGAAAGTACCTTACATTCACGACTCCTCATAAGCTCTAACTGGGTCTACCTATTTTTTCTTCGGTTAACCTGATTACTGTCAGATTCAATCAATTATTCCGGCTGGCGCGACTGAAAGTATTATATCAGCCAGACATGGATACAGTTCAGCAACTGGTGCTTTACAAAATAATTCATGTCTTCGTTGTTCTCGAAGACATCTTGTGCAAGCTCTGTGCTGCCGGAATCATTCTTCCGTTGCCGCCGCGGCTCACATCCCCTCCGACCAGGTACTCCGTCTCCTCGCGAGTTAAAATACAGCGTGGTGGCTCATTACTCAATTTATGAAGTAATTAATGAAATGTTTTTAGCCACTTGTAGCTCTAATTCAAAACGGTTCAAATGGTTCTGAGCACTATGGGACTTAACATCTCAGATCATCTGTCCCCTAGAACTTAGAACTACTTAAGCCTAACGAACCCAAGGACATCACACACATCCATGCCCGAGGCAGGATTCGAACCTGCGACCGTCGCGTTCGCGTGATTCCAGGCTGAAGCGCCTAGGCCGGCCGTAGTGGACGAGCGGTTCTGGGCGCTACAGTCTGGAACCACGCGACTTCCACGGTCGCAGGTTCGAATCCTGCCTCGGGCATGGATGTGTGTGGTGTCCTTAGGTTAGTTAGGCTTAAGTATTTCTAAGTTCTAGGGGACTGATGACCTCAGATGTTAAGTCCCATAGTGCTCAGGGCCATTTGAACAATTTTTTTTTTTTTTAAGAGCCTAGAACCGCTCTGCCACAATGGCCGGCTAGCCTTAATTCCATCACCCAACAAACATCCTTACGCCATCAACCTGACGTTATTATTGCAAAGGGAATAATTATAAAAAGAGCATGTACGGCCGAGATGCGAGGACCGTTAAACAGTCCTCGGTCTGAAGACCCACACCCACAGCGCAGTGTAGCATACAGCCTCCGTAGAGACTGATACATCGTCCTTCGCTACAATCCGTGCGCTGACTCGAGGAGTGAGAAGGCAGAGGTAGCGCTGCTTCGGGCGGAGTGTCTCGCAGCGAGGCGAGTCGTCGCACGACTCCGGGAGGAGTCCAGTTTGCATACAGCGCACCGCACGAAGGACGCGCCCTTCACCTTGTCTGTCGCTCTGACCAGCTCGGCGGCGTGACGTCGAGTGGCTTTGTGACGTTTGCGGTCTTCGGGGGAAGACAAAAAGAAAGCGGGAAGAAGCGAGGCGAGTCGGTAGCGGCGGCCGCCACAGCCGCTGTCGCGGGCGGAAGGACGCCGGCAAGGCCGACCACTGACCCGCCGCCGCCGCCGCCCGCACCAAAGCTCACCGACTGGTCGCGGCCCGGCCCACTCCACTGGTTGGGTTTCCCGGCCAGCCGGGGCTCCCCGTCCCAAAGAAAGCAACGAGCGCCGGCCAGCCAGCTCCAGCTGACGGAGCGGCGTCCAGCGGCGGCGATCTCGAGCGGCCACTGGAGACCGGTCTGGGTCCGCCATTGACGGCCGCTCTCGCAGTCCAGCCGGCCAGCCCGCGGCGCGCCTCCACCTGCACCGCTGCCTCGGCGTCAGCAACACGCTGGCACCGTTGCATGACGTCAGCAGCGTCTGCCGCGACCCTGCCTCCTCCCTTCACCCGCCTCTCGCGAAGATTCCTCCCACACTCACCTCTCGCAGCTGCGTTTCTCTCCAATTGCCGCTCTGAGAATGCTACTTATACGTTCACTCACCAAATGATGACCATGATGATCATGATGAGAGTGACGATCCTCAGAACGCCATAGCATTTCAGCGAAATCACCCGGCTAGAGACCCAACTCACACTTTTCCCAAATAACGTTCTGGAAACCATGCATCAAGGTAGTCAGTCAACATGGGTTTAGAAAACATCGTTCCTGTGAAACACAACTACCTCTTTATTCACAAGTGTTGAGTGCTATTGACAAGGGATCGATTCCGTATTCCTGGATTTCCGGAAGGCTTTTGACACTGTGATTTCCTGTCAGAGAGGTCACAGTTCGTCGTAATTGATGGAAAGTCATCGAGTAAAACAGAAGTCATTTCTGGCGTTCCACAAGGTAGTGTTATAGGCCATTTGCTGTTCCATATCTATATAAACGATTTGTGAGACAATCTGAGCAGCCGGCTTCGGTTGTTTGCAGATGACACTGTCGTTTATCGACTAATAAAGTCACCAGGAGATCAAAACAAACTGCAGAAAGATTTATAAAAAGTATCTGAATGGTGTGAAAACTGGCAGTTGACCTAAATAACGAAAGTGTGAGGTCATCCACATGAGTGCTAAAAGGAACTCGTTAAATTTCGGTTACACGATAAATCAGTCTAATCTAAAAGCCGTAAATTCAACTAAATTCCTAGGTATTAGAATTACGAACAACTTAAATTGGAAGAAACACATACAAAATGTTGTGGGGAAGGCTAACCAAAGACTGCGTTTTATTTGTAGGACACTACTAACGAGACTGCTTACACTACACTTTTTCGTCCTCTTTTGGAATACTGCTGCGCGGTGTGGAGCCCTTATCAGATAGGACTGACGGAGTAAATCGAAAAAGTTCAAAGAAAGACAGCACGTCTTGTATTATCGCGAAATATGGGAGAGATTGTCAAAAAATGATACAGGATTTGGGCTGGACATCATTAAAAGAAAGGCGTTTTTCGTTGCGACGAAATCTTCTCACGAAATTCCAATCACCAACTTTCTCCTCCGAATGAGAAAATATTTTGTTGACACCGACTTACATAGGGAGAAACGATCACCAAGATGAAATAAGGGAAATCAGAGATCGTACGGAAAGATATAGGTGTTCTTTCCGCGCGCTATACGAGATTGGAATAATAGAGAATTGTGAAGATGGTTCGATGAACCATTCTGCCAGGCACTTAAATGTGATTTGCAGAGTATCCATGTAGATGTAGATGTAGTCAGGATGATGAGTATGCCACAAGATGTTTCAAAAGGAGTGACGTAATTTTGTATGGCAATAATTATCAAACATGAAACATGCTGCCAAGGAAATGTGTGTTGTTTTAATGGGCGTGGCATAGAGTTTCAGAAAATCGCAGTTATATGTCAGTCATTGCGTCTTCTCAGTATGCAGTCGGTCAGAAGTAAGATTGCGTCCGCTCAGTGTGAGTCTGTGACTTCGGCACAGCGTGCTTTTCGTCGGTATTTTGGCACTGATCCGCCCACACACAAAAACATTCCACGTCGATGTCGCCAATCTGAAGAGACAGGATGCTTGTGTAAAGATGAGAGTGTAGGTCGACCTTGATCTTCTGATGACATGGTGGAACGAATTCGGCAAACATTTGAGCGGAGTCCACGAAAGTCAAATGGCTCTGAGCACTATGGGACTCAACTGCTGTGGTCGTAAGTCCCCTAGAACTTAGAACTACCTAAACCTAACTAACCTAAGGACATCACACACTTCCATACCCAAGGCAGGATTCAAACCTGCGACCGTAGCGGTCGTGCGGTTCCAGACTGTAGCGCCTTTAACCGCTCGGCCACTGCGGCCGGCCCACGAAAGTCCATTCACCGCCCACGAGGACAACTGGCAATGCCGCATACGACTTTGTGCCGAGTGTTAAGGTGACGTTTGATCTCTAAACCATACAGATTACAATTAGCGCAAGCTCTTCGGATAAAAGGTAACGGGAAACGGGTTGACTTCAGCAATGTTCTGCTAGAGGACATGAAAGACGATATAATTTCACCACGGTGACCACGAATGGTCACAGAATTGTTTGCCCCACAGGAGAATGTCACGAAGATGCTGAAAGAACTGAACTGACTAGACAGAAACTATCCCATCAAAACCCATCTAGAAAGTTTACAGAGCCAACTAGTAGTTACACATCTAGGAATACATTACGTCCCCTATGTACGCATCCCATAGTGATCGTGAAGACAAGATTAGACTGAAACGTCCCCTTAGAAAAATTTATGAATTACTTTGATGATAAACCTCTTACGCTATTTGATTTTCAAACAGCTGAGCAAAACTGAACGTACTCAGACATTTCGCTCTTTACCTATTCTGATCAACACCAAACTGACACACAATATTTTTAGCACAACGCAGTCTGACTTTCAACAGTCCCTGCAAAAGAATGGCCCTGAATAAAATTAACCTATACCTTTCACAAATCACTTACCTCACAAAAATCTTCGTTAGTCGAACTACTGCAATACAGTGAGCGCCACTACTGCCAGCTAAATAAGGCACTAACTACTGATAGGTATAGTTTGCAAATGAAAGATTTTGATAGAGAACAAACAATGTATTTACCTTAATAGTGTTCAAAAGTCATAATATATATAGCAGTTCATGACATCCAGTCTTACAAATTTACTGTCTCTGATGGACACACGTCCAGATCATCCGCTCTCAAAACTTCGCCATTTCCCTCCCCACATCCACCACTGCTTGCGGCTCACCTCCAACTGCGCAACGCTACGCGCTGTTAACAGCCAACTGCCCAACACTACAATAGTAAATTCCAACAATGCAAACCAGCCACAGACTGCACACAGCACAGTCAGTGATTTTCATACAGCGCGCTACATGGCGTTACCAACATAAAAACCTAAACAGCCTACTTACATAGCCCCCATGCTCCCCACAAAAAATTTTACAAATTGTTTTGGGCCGTGGCCAATACAGATTTGAAAAATATTTTTCATAATTACAATAACAAAGATATCAAATGCACACACTTATTGATACACTGCTGGTCAAAAGCAAAGATTTTCTCACAGTCCATAAAGACAGTCCTGACAGTTCATCACAGGAAAATTGCAGTGTATTTCTCAAAGTCTGAGCAGTAAAAGAATATGCACACGGATGTAGTGGATTTCCATGCAGTCTTGAAGAAGTAGTGTTGTCCTTCCAATGGAAAGACAATGCTGACTCCTGACATGCAGAAAGGTAATGGGCCACAACAGAGCAAACCCACCGCAGAGTCAGTCGAAGTATTGAAGAATATTGGTAGGTAGGTCATCACAGAGGAGACCCACTGTAGTCCTAATAGAGATTGTGGTATTGGTGGGTTACCAGAGGTGCAGACCCACTGCAGTCCTTGTAGAAATAATGGTATTGGTGGGTCATCAAAAGTGCAGACCCACTGCAGTCCTTGTAGAAATGGCCAGCAGCCATCTGTTGCGACTGTGCAGGTGCCCGATCAGCATCGAAGAGTCTTGCGGACAATATAGCAAGTCCATAACCACCACTTGTGCACTCACAAAGGTTTTGGAACTGTCCTTAGAACCAGCAATGCTGTTAACCAGTACCTTGCTGAATTATTAACATACGTGCAAGCACTAAAAGTCCCTTTTTTCACATATTGTGCATATACTATGACCAACAGAAATGTGTGCACTGAAATGACACTTAATTTGAAGAACTGGTGTCTATACAGTTATAAATTTACAACATAAGAATACAATTACAAAGGTACAAAATACATCATTAAAAAACATAACAGTACAAATAACATTTGTGGTAATACAGGCTTTACAAAAGAAGCAAAATAACATATACATCAGTGTTACAAGAATTATGACATAAGTAAGTACATAAAAGGTCTGAATGACTTTCGAAACATCAAGTTTACACGTGAGCATTAAAACAAAACAGAATAAATAATGTCTAAACATCTTTACAAAGTAAATAACATATTATAAATGCAAATTATATTTGAGGATAATAGTATTCCTCATCATAGTGAATGTAGTTGAGTATTAGAAAAATTTTACAACATAAACCTTATTAGCTAAACACGTAAAGACAGGAGAAACACAAATACTCAAGAGTATTCAAACACATAGCGGGATAACCCAAAAGGATAGGACAGGGTTTGTTTTATTGCAGTATTTTGCAAACAAAACTTTCTTTACTTCTTGGAGATCACCCTTCATTCATCCTATCTATACCTGCTTTCTGTATTCTATTCATATTTCTTTCAAAATAATTATTTCTCATTGTACAATACTCATTTTGGCCCAAATCTTTTTCATATAACTTCTCAATGCATTCTTTCGCTATTCTCCATAGTTAGTTTCTTATATAGTCTACCCCTCTTAAGGTAACTTAAATCTACTGAGCTCAGATATATATATACACAAAGGGACGAGGCAATACAGCAGTACAAAACAATTAACACAAACAGCAATTGCAAAAAATACAAATTGGCAAAGCTAGCAGCGGTAAATCTAAATTAGCAATGCAAATGCAATATTACAACTAATATACGGCAATGTGCAGCAAAAAAAAATCAGTAGTAAAACTGGCTTAACAGAGTAACACAAAGTGAAATTCAGTAGCACTATGAATGGCAGACAGCAGCAGCAAAGGCAGTAACTAATATCTAAACATGACAAAGCTCAAGCAGAAAAAATATTACACTAAAGATGGCCATGTCTAACACCTATGTCACATCTTAACACAAGAGTGATGCATCACGATAACTTACTCTAGCAGACAAGTTACCAAGTCATTGACAAAAATTATGTATGCAATTCCTGTGAACTGGAAATGTCTATTTGTGCTCCCTTTTCTAAGAAAGTACATCATAAACGTATTCTTTACTGGGTCTGTAGACAGAAAATAGTGATATTAGTACATATATTAAATTTTATTTTAACCAATGCTGCAGTGCAATGGGAAAGACTCCTGATAACTGGTACAGTTTGATGTACCCTCCGTCACGTACTCTACAGTGGTTTGCAGAGTATGGACGTAGATGTAGTTGCCGATTAAAAGCCTTCAATAACAAAATATCGACCTTTGGTATTTTTGCGCTCCTTTCGAGACGTTTGATTGCATAGAACATGTTAATCTTTTAGAAAAACTTATAAAGTTTTATGGAACTGGTGGCTTTACACATCACTGGTTGGAATCTTATTTAGCAAACAGAATCCAACCCAGAAGAATTTTAATCACTAGATTCCAACAAGACGTGCTCGGTAATTCAAACAACGTTAAAAGGAGAAAAAATTTTAGTGACTGGGAAGAAATCACGAAGGGAGTCCCACAAGGTTTAGTTTTGGGTCCCCTCCTATTTCTTGTACAACTGAATGACCTTCCACTTATCATCTATCAAGCACAATTGATACTTTTTGCACACGATGAGAAAGCAACAGATGAAGCTGCTGATGATATATTTTTCAAAGAACTATTATGTGGTCCTCTGAAAACGGGCTATTCCTCAATTTTCGGAAAACAAACTGCATTCAGTTTTGTACAACAAATAACGTCAAACTAACAATATCGATGTAGTACTTGAATGGTGTTAAGTAGGTTCAGCAAACAAGACAGAATTCTCTAAACTTCTGGGTGTGCCTGTTGATGGAAACTTGAACTGAAAGAAGAGTATCACTGACTACTGAAACGAATAAGTTCACTTACTTTTGCTCTTCGTACAATTGCTAGTTCTGGAAGCAAATGAACCAGTCTTGTGGAATAGTTTCTTTCAATGGTTGATTCGTTACGTCTCTTTCGCAAGTTCTTACAAGTGTTTCCACAAAGCTTCATTGCCCTATGATCACACGATTGTCATGGGATCCCTCTAAAGTAGCGAAAGTTTAATTATAACCAGCCTATATATTCACTAATGTTAACACTAATCGTATATACATACCTGTAAACTGACTCGTTCGAAATCATATCGATAAAAGAATGATTCAAATGAGTATGGAAAATGCAACAAACTATCATCGGTTTATCCAATATGGGGTACTATAAACCAACTGAGCAGCTGAATAATTTTTTCGTAATTGACTGTGAAACATAATAGTTTTAGAATGAAAATGGTTAACAAAACGGGACGATTCACCAATTTACCTATAATTCAGATGGGCAGCAAGTATGGTATCGAGTTCTTTCAGCTCATCCCCGATGGTCGTTTGTACACTTAATGCAGAAACTTTGCTGTTTCTGCATTAAACGTTACCGTTATCATCATTAACATAAAATATCAGTCGACTGTTCCGTCTTCAAGGGTTTCTAAAATTTCTATTTCCATCTAATATGTGGTCGTTCTCTGTTGTTGTTGCTGTGGTCTTCAGTTCGAAGGGTGGGTATCAAGATCCTATCTAAAATGAAGAAATCACAAAAGGTGATGGAAGTGGCAGATAACGCAAGGTAAGAGACTGAAAGGAGGCGATTACTATGGTATGCCCATTCAGAACGAACGAATGATTATCGACGGCCAAAGAAGGTAGGGAGGTGGACTTCAGACGACAAAAGCAATCGACGCCCGCAGCGTAAGATGGGTGATAGATCTAATGGATGCTATGGGCTCCAGGAATTTTCCATACGGGATTAGAAAGGCAATAAACTATGGGGCCTGAGAAGCGAGAAATCCTATTAGCTGTAAATGGCTCGTATATCAGAATCTTACATCTTCATTTCGGATACGATCAGCTCTTGTGTATTCGAAAGACAAGCGTAAAAACCATCATTTCTGCTGTAAGGCTTCTTCGTTTTCGTTTTTCCATCAGAATGAAAGAGTGTAGAAACAGCAATACTTACGTACTAAAATAAACGATAGCGACTGCTGTGAAAGATATAGCCGAGGACCGATTTTTTCAAAATATTGAACTGTTCTGCTATCGTTAACTGTTTCAGGTGACTGCTTGTATCTTAGTTTTGCGAACAGGTGTTTCATAATTCGTGTGCTAACTTTTGTAAATCATTTTTTCATTTACACACATGAGGGAAATCCTCGTTTTCACTTGAGGGAAAGAAGGAAGGAGGCAAGGTTAGGGTTCAAAGTTCCGTCAACCTAGAAATCATTAGAGACGACAGCCAGGCTCAAGAGGTTATAACATTTATGCGGAATGACATTTCTGCAGAGCTGGGGCTCTTTTTGTAATAAGGGGCTTTCCTTTTCACAGGTAGCCTGTGAGTTGCCGAAGCGAATGTGAAAAAAGTCTGGTTGTGGTGACATTCAGATGCGTAGCTTAGCTTGAGGTTTAGATTTGGTTGGAGTGTGACAGGTTGGTTGTGGTTTGGCGAAATAGTGAATGTGAAAACAGAAAACTGTGAAGTACCTTGGGTTCCCCAGAAACGTCAACACATTTTATCTCCGCACTACTGTCAGAAACTCGAGCTCAGACTGGGCAAGAAAGGAGAAGGAAACCGGCCACTACCTCTTCAAATGGGCATAACCATCATTGTCAGCATCCATTTAACACCCACTGTTGAATAGAGGCTTTCTCCAGATTTCAGTTATCTGTGATGCACCTGGAAGTTTTCTAATGTCGTCTATCCACAACCGTCCACTTACTTGTCTAATGTCATGCCGATCGCCATTTAATTTTTATTGAGATCGTAATTAGAAAAGGTTGGTTTTGCAAACCCTATTAATTTTGGGAATGTATTCTAGACCACTGTTACGTAATTATTTAAATACAAAATCTTCTCAACTGGTTCCAGGTGTCCATTGTGATTTTGCACATTGTTCTTTTGGAGGTACTGATTACATATTACTTGAATCTTATTAAAGCACTTACAGGACTGCTTTCAAATTTAAATCCTCCATTAGATTTTGAAATTTGTCTGTACTAAAGATGAACAGTATAACGTCATCGTAAAAACATAGGTGTTCAGGTATTTTTCGTTAACTTTATTTCCTTCTTTTTTGAGATAAACACATAAACCCCCAAATACTATGCTGCAAACGAGAGGGTGTTATTATAGTGGCAATGCTTTGTTCTCAGTGGTGTGCTTTGTAATGCAACCAGGAGAAAAAAACAGAATTACTGTGTTCTCAAGGCGCAGAAATTATAGACTAGCTATTGTACTTTCATCTCTCATCATCGCTTGTTGTAGTAGTACTGCAGTTAAATTCCTCACAATGAAATTTACAATTAACCGAACGAAAACCTTCATATTCAAAGGTCATCGTCAAAACACCAGTGACAAAGTAGATAGTTAGTAAAGATTCAGCTTACAAGTCTGTCGATAAATACGGAGAGTGATTGCTGAAGTTACTGCTTTTGCTATATTATGTGTCTGTTATAGCCAGTAGCACACAGTTCTCATTAATGCGAAATTAACATTTCTTCGTTCTTTTTCTCCTCATTCACTGTGTTGGTGGAGTTTATCAAATTTATTCTTTACGGGGCCAACTCCTTTTGCGTAAATGCCTCCCTCTTTTATTTGAGTCTACAAAATGATTTAGTCATCCTTTTCCTTATAACAAACTGATGTATCTTGTTGAATGTATTAGTAATTGTACTATTTGTCCACATTTTGTGCCCTATTTTCATCTGATGTAAATGGTTTATTTGGTCTGTTCTTCATAGCACATCTTTTTAAGTGAGATGCTTGGCATACGTTGCCAGAGCCACGTTTAGAGGCCTTAATTTGCTTTTTATGAGCTTCTAGAAGGCCTCAACTCTAGACCCATATGTTGCTTGACTCCCCATGAAAGTTTCGATTAAATGCTTTTTCGTCTTGTTTCAAAAACTTTTAATGTTAGTATCTACCGCTCTATCACGAACAGTACTTTGGTACATGTGGCGTAATAACATTTTATTAACACTGTTCATGTATTATTACAAAAACCTTGGACCGAATAGAAAACGCTGTTGACCTTGCTGAGAAAAAATTTATATACCAACCCTATGTGGGTATTCTCCGGTTCCTTGTTGTTAGTGTCACATCTCGCCATTGCCTCTTCTTACTTTTCTTTTTCGCAGTGTGACTTTCGCAGAACGTGATTTGTGACATCCAGGTGGCAACATCGCGTATCCGAAGCTACGCTGTAACACCGTCACGTAATTACAGGTTCCAGAACTAGACGCCAAAGGTTGTTGATCCTATGTGCTCTTCGCATTCGTTATGCGCCTCAGTCGCTGGATGGAAACGACTCCCGTCGATGCACTATTTCATGAAAATGCAATTCAGGCATAAACGTTTATTGCATCATAATTTCCGGCGGTTTCTCCGGCTACTGTCCAACAAGAAGTCTGTAATCTCTTGTAATTATCGTTAGTTCCATCTCGGCGGCTCCGGCGACCCTGAGACTAACTGGAGCAATCGCCGTTAGACGTATCTAGCGTTGCGCGCCTGTTCTGCTGGAGATCATTTGTAATGGCGCCCCGTGATGCTCCAGCCGTTGTTTTGTCCCGGAACTTGGCTTTTGATCGGCTGTTGGAACAATACTTGATTGAGATACGCTGACAGAACGCGTAATAACAGCCCAGTGGAAACTGGAAACAATCAACACTTTACTGACTTTTTACACAGGATGTAGTATCATATTTGTGGCCACAATCAGAGGACCATACGGACAGATTATCTTGGGAATTAGATTCAGTATACTTGCTTAGCTTCTCTAGCTGTACTGTAATCTAATAGTTTTGGAGGGTTTCGATACGAAAGTGTTCGTGATACTCCTTTCAGGCGCATTTGGTCAAACAATGTTGTTGGTTATTTCCTTCTGGGTCGGCACCACAGCCACGATTATTAGGAAAGAGGCAATTCTATCGGCCGGTTTTATTGAGCAATATTAGTTTCGGTTATGGCCATTTTCAAGTGCATATAAAAGTATAACAAGACGCCATGACGAAAATAAAGTTGCAACATCAAAGCCGTGCAACTACACCGGATGTTGTGATTACGCAGATATAGTAATCACCTGTAACAGATTTGGACAGACAATCCTCCTCTCGTCACAAAAATCGCGTGTCATGCGTAATTGTGCATAGTATGGTCGTCAAGCACATTATCTAAAACATAAGGGGTACGAAATGACAGTGGTTGCGAGAACAAAGGCATTACCAAAGAACGTTTTTTTATGTTTGTGTAATCACTACATCCGGTGTAGCTGCACGCTTTTTAGGGTCGTAACATTTTTTTTTCATTATGGTGTCTTGTTACATTTTAAGATGCACTTGAAAATAGGCCATGGCCGAAACTGGCAGTGCTCAATAAAGTACTTCAAAGCACAGCCTGGTGTCGTGATGTCGGTCATACATTCCGAAAAACGACGAAAAGTTCATCTGTTTCTTCACATGCTCGAAGGGTTTGGTGATCGTGCTGTGTGAAGATGTTGAACACGTTGCTGAGCACGTTGCGTAAAGCGAGAAATGCGTGCGCATACATTGCCCTTCTGGAAGGACGCACTCCTATTCTTTTACAATCCACGACAGTGATGTAGTGGAGACTGCAGTTGAGCGGTAAGCGTCTTTCTTGTTTGCGTTGCTGGCCTATGCTGCTTGACTTCTTGGTTGTTTGCTGCTCATGCACTGGTATGATACAGTATTCTTTTCTCCCCTACTGGATGCTGTGGTTGAATGTGCGTGATAATGTTTCGTATGAGTACGACCCAGATTGTTAATTATTGATAAAGCACTTGTGCACGCAACGGTTAACAAGACAAACACAAAATCAACGCACTCAGCAACGGGGGCGGTAACCGCTAGCATTTTTCCAGGCCTACGTTAATATCCCTACTGGGTTATCAAAACGGGGGAATGATGGTTGATTTGGAATTATTTACTAAGATATTAAGGAGGTTCTTACTCTTACAGTCATGGATTTGAGCTTTGGGAGACGCGAGGTAACTATCTGAAAATTCCAACTCTGTTTTTTGTAGGTGACTGAAATTTTATTACAAATTTAAATGTTATAATTGAACATAATCTAGAATCACACACTGGTCAATACTGTTATGGGTGCTGATGAAATAGCTAATTGGTCTCGTATTATGGTCACTCTACAGGGAGGCTAAGGGGAATTCATTATCACACACCAGGACACAATCCCTACATGCGTCGCACGCTGAAGCACACCGCGAAGTACTACGCGAAACGCCGCTTCTACATAAATTAATGCACATGCGCGACCGCACAGAGCTGGGAAGCTTGAGCACATGATTTTCAAGTACGCTCGTGAGACGAGGCAAAGAGGGGAAGTTGGTTCGCGAACTGTATTTACTATGATGTGCTGCGTTTCACATCTTACCACCTTTCAGACGGACCGTCTTCGCACTGCGTCCTCTCCCCAACACGTCCCGGCTACCTCTGCCCGCCACGCTACTGACCGGCCACAGCGGCCGTTGTTCGAACTGCCCTCTGCTCTCCTCAGAACCGATCTTTCCAAAGTACCTCAAGCAGTCCCTTTGATTAGCTTCCCTAAATTCTTTCTTGAGAAGCCTGCCGCATCTATTGACAATCCATCTAAACAACCCTTCACCTCTCTACACCCAACACATTCACACAACATGCCCTCATACGTACTGGAAAGGTACAGAGAGGACGAAGAAGTGAGACACGTCGAAAAGTAATAAAAATTTAAAAAAACAAAAAACTTTGTTGTCTTCTATTTGTCTATTAGCTGGGTTATATATGAAGCTTAGTCACAGTACCGCTTCACAGTGATTGACTGATTCCACAGTCACGCACTTGGTACAGTCACGAATTTCGAAGAAAAGCTATACACTGGTCAGCCAGAACATTAAGTGCGCCTACCTAGCAGCCGGTATGTCCACCTTTGGCACGGATAACAGCGGCGACGCGTCGTGGCATGGAAGCAATGAAACTTTGATAGGTCGCTGGAGTGAGTTAGCACCACATCTGCACACACGAGTCACCTAATTCCCGTAAATTCCGGGGAGGGGGGCGATGAGCTCTGATGCCACATTCCATCATATCCAAGATGTGTTCGATAATAGAGTTCATATCAAGCGAGATGAGGTGGGGGGGGGGGGGGGGGGGTGCAGCATATCAATTGTATCTCGTCACTTTGTTCCTCGAACTACTCCGTCATACTCCCGGCCTTGTGACATGCCACATTATCTAGTTGAACCATGCCAGTACCGTCGGGAAACACGATCGTCATTAAGAAGTGTACGTGGTCTGAAACCAGTGTACGATGACACTCCTTAGCCGCCGTCATACTGTCTTGCACGAGCTCCACTAGACCCATCGACGCCCACGTGAATGTCCCCCAGAGCATAATCGAGCCCGCAGTACAGGGCTCAAGGAGCTGTTCCCCTGGAAGACGACGGATTTGCGCCCTCCCATCGGCATGCTCAAGAAGGTATCGGGATTCATCAGACCATGGAACGCCCAGCCACTGCACCAGCGTCCAATGCTGATGATCACTTGCCCACTTAAGTTGTTGCTGCCGATGTCGTGGTATTAACATTGGCACATGCACGTGTCTTCGGCTGCGGGGTCCCATCATTAGGATCGTTCGGTGCACTGTGTGTTCAGACACACACGTACTCTGCCTGATGGTAGTTCCGCCACTGTTTGCCACCTGTCCAGTTCTACCAGGCAGCCCAGCCTCATATGTAATGAGGGAGTGACCGCCTCACTCCACGACGTCTGAACGTGGTTTTGTCTTGATTTTGCCATGTGCTGAAACTCACCGCAGCACTTCTCGAACACCCACTAGTTGTGCAATTTCCGAAATGCTTGTGCCGAGCCCTCGTCCAAACTCAGATTCATCACGCGCGTTCCCTGTTCTACACGCGGATCGGAAGCTCACTGATACTAAATGTACTGTGCGTGTATCTGACTAGTAGTCATACCTCTCCAGGTAACGCTGCTATCGCCTTCACGGGCTTATATCGATAGTAGGTCGGTGGTCACAGTATTCTGGCTGATCAATGTAAGAAAAAACCTCATCAGCAAAAACTTTTTCATGAAAGTAATGTGTTTACCATATCCTTCCCCCTCCCCCCCCCCCGTCCCTCCCCCATTTTTCTCCAAAGCTCATCTTTACTAATGGGTAATATAGAATCTGAAGTTCTCACCAAAGTAGTTCCTTAACTAAAGAGGCACAAATGTAAAAAAGTAAACTTCACGTCGTTTGCGGGAAGCGGTGTTCCCTTGCTCGTTCGGCTGGCCTTCCGACCACGGAAGGCGAATACTAGGGGAAGAAACAACTGATTTCGTTACCGTGCCCTTGTTGAAACCGGACAAGTCTTTGATCTTTAATGGCCTCGTTGCCCTCGGGACGTTAACTCCTAATCATCGACAGTTATCCTCAGGTGTCAGAGTGCTAATACTGGACATTTCATGAAATTATTTCCAAAGGTTACTTGAAATGTGACAGCATATGCATTAAGTGGTACCCATCTACTTTCCTGTAAATTCCAGCTGCTATTCCACTAAGTGTGTCTTTTGGTAGTAAGATTTATAAAATACCGTTTTTTTCTGAACGATGCAGCTAAGAGAATTAATTTATTAGTCGTATAGATAGATTTGAAAAAAGAATGAACAATGAAAGAAAACAAAATATTTAAACATCCATCCCAACGTTCGCCGAAAGTGATTTATCGGATGTACTGTAAAATCACGTCATGATGGCCATATGGTCCTACACCTCCGAAATGCCGGCCGGTTTGGCAGAGTGGTTCTAGGCGCTTCAGTCTGAAACCGCGCGACCGCTACGGTTACAGGTTCGAATACTGCCTCGGGCATGGATGTGTGTGATGTCCTTAGGTTAGTTAGGTTTAAGTAGTTCTAAGTTCTAGTGGACTGATGACCTTAGATGTTAAGTCCCATAGTGCTCAGAGCCTCCGAAATATGCGTCCGATTGGAAGGTTGTTACATTATGAGAAGTGGCAGTTTTGTTTACGGTATTTGCCACAGTAAGCAGTTTCCCCGAGTACTCTGTGGACTCCAAAGTTCATATTGTTGTCAAGCAGTCAGTCCGCGTGGAGAAGAGGACTTCGATGTCGAGCGCGGCCTGAGGTAGATGTGCGTTGTTGATAAGCCTGATTTTGAAATGCAGCTGACAGAACTTTTCAATTCTAATACTCACTGCATCTCTTCAATGGAGCTAACTTTCCAAAAGAGAGTTTATTCTTCTGCTTCTCTGTGAATGCTTTAGACTTAATCTGTGTACAAGATGTGATTTAATGCACTGTAGTGGCTGGATATAACCATTACTTGTACTGCATGTGAAGTTTAATGTTTAAAATACCTATGTGCATAATTACGTACATTTTGTACGACCCTTATGAACACAACGCATCTGACCAACAACATGTGATCATTACGTTGCAGTTATACTTTATACGTAATCTGAATATTTGGATTTCCAACGCAGAACACTTACAAAACAACTTAACTAAATAATATCAGAACAAGTATGAAACCACTGATCGTTTCACTAAACGTAATCTGAAAAGACAGTCTCTGTTCATAGAGTGTAAGAAACAGTGTACAATGCCGATCCTAATAATCACGTGGTATACCCATGGTGCAATGGATAACCCGGCAGTTGCATGCAGTTGTGCACCTCTGGAATGTATTGAAATAAATCACACTGTTTTTGGCATTACTTAGATACAACTTATAGTAAACAATGCAAGCGATAATCAGATTTCGCGAGCTGCAATATGAATCCGAATTGCTATGTTTTAAAGCTTTTAAATGTCAAGTGGGACGTGCAAGTTCAATGTGACATAATTTGAAAACTAATTGCACTTCAGTTTTGTATTCATTAACAGAAACTTTAAAAAAATCAACGCCCCTACATTAGTGGACATTGTTATTAGCAAATTGTTATCTTTCGGAAATAAGCAGTAAGTTCATGAAATTCATTCTTTACACACAACGTCCATGAAATTAGAGGCCTAAACAAAATTTACAGTCAGTTTTTAAAAATGAAAGGGGTAAAGAGTGATGTGTTTCTTTCCTGAGTTCATGCATTTACGAGGTATTCGAAACAACAATACCGTAATAGTCAAGCGACGCATATTACGAAAATTTAGAAATCAAAACGAAAAATGTTCCTTATACGTGACATCCCTCTTTCTGCAATGTTAGCCTACGCCTTAAATTACTTTCTTCAGTATGAACCAAGGCGCAGCAACTGCATTCGCAAATCAGGCCTTCACACCAGCAGTACACATCGGCTTCAGCCAACGCTCGACACCGGAGTCTTCTCCACGGGGACTGACTACCTGACAACAACATGAACGTTGCTATCCAGAGCGTGTCCTTTATACTCAGGAAAGTGTTTGTCGTGGCAGGTATCACAAAGAAAACTGCCACTTCTCATAGTGTAACAAACTATCACGGTGTCGTCACTAGCTACCCTCCTCGTTTGACACACGTGAGTTGGTTATGATGTGATGCGAGGACGTCCATAAAACGCCGATACCATTCTGTGAAGTTCAGTATTGTGTCTAATGGAGATTGCTAAATGAATTACGACAGAATTTGAACAGGAGTGCTCTGCCTCGGCCAGATCGCCGAGCGCCTGAGCGAAACAGCCGCGGCGCCGCTATCTGCTCGCCTCAAGGTCCATCGGCAGCTGCCCCCCACCCCCCTCCACACCCACCTGTTCCCCCACCACCGCCGCCCCCGCCTCGGGCGCGCAGCCAGACGCGGTGGCCTTTTTTCACCATTACGGTCCCCACACGCGTTACAAGCGCCGCGCGACGCCGCCGCCTTCCTTCGTCTTCAGCCCTCGGCTTCATTATTCCTCCGCTTTCCTCTGCTGTTTTAATTAACAAACACTGCTCTTTCCTCCTGTCAAGGTTTTCGATTTCGGTTTCTTAAATATTTTTAGACGGCTACAAGGGTCTCATTTCTTTTCTAGTGCACGGGAAAAGCAAGGCGTACGGAAATAGGCCTAACTGTCGCATTTAATAGCTTCTACGGATATGAAAGTAGTTCGCATGTAGCTGTCCAGCTAATAAGTTCTTCTTAACAAAAATAATCGGCCCTCATAATAACTCCTACTTTTACGTCTTTTAACTCCCGCTTACTTTAACAAACTATTTTCTAGATGACTGGCGAACATTCTCACACTGGAAACGTAACGTAAGAAATAGATGGTTTCATTGGCACTGTCGAAACTGATGTTGAGAACTGACAAGGGCATAACCATTTTTAATTGAAGACACATCTACAATAAACATGAAATGATTATTTGTTCATCTTCTGGCTTTTGCTGCTAACGTTTTACTGTTTGGCTCTACAGCAGGTAAACTTCAACTAATAAAATAAGTTCAAATAGTTCAAATGGCTCTGAGCACTATGGGACTTAACTTCTGAGATCATCAGTTCCCTAGAAGTTAGAATTACTTAAACCTAAGGACAGCACACACATCCATGCCCGAGGCAGGATTCGAACCTGCGACCGTAGAGGTCGCGCAGTTCCAGACTGTAGCGCATAGAACCGCTCGGCCACTCCGGCCGGCGATAAAATAAGACTCCAAGAGAGTAATATTCAAACTAAACCTTGAAATGTAGTATAATATATAGTCGACACATCGAAAAGAAAACTCACAAATGATCTTCGGTATTACACTGATGGTGAAACCTTTCCGTCTCCTCTATATCTCTTTTGCTTACGCAACCTTCCCTTCTACAGTAACCTATGAAACCTTCCCTTAGGATTTCTATCTCTTGCTTAATAATAACAAATGAAATCTTCCCTTTGAAATTAATTCTCTTTCTCAGTCTTCGCATACAAATTTAAATGTTGCTTATGAAAAGTGATTTGCTGATTATTTCGACGAAACACAGAATGTGTTGTCGTCGTGGCCCTCAGTCATTACCTGCAATAACCCAAAACTGTTCCTTACCTTTTTTACTGTTACTGGATCGCCATCGGACTGCTACATCGAACTGCAACATGAATATACTTACTCTGTTTTAATATACTCTATTAGCTGCTGGTGGGCTGTCATAATAAGTGGCTGTATTTATTACGAAGCTGGCGTTATTCTTTGATAGCAAAACTGACGTTATTCTTTAATTAATTTGACTGAAGTTACGTAATTCATAGTTAAACTTTCTCTTGACAACGATAAAATTTTGCAAAGTTTTACGTTGTTGGTTTTTGGGATGGATGATAATCAGTAATGCAAGATTTCTGGCAAAAATTAATTATATTCTGTATGAAATGATTTTACAAACGTTCAAATGGGACTTACTTTTTACAATAATCTTACAACTAGCATTGTGCAAACATACCTTCAGTAGTCTTGAGTTTCTCAAAAAAATAATTAAATCATATTAGTTCCTCTTGTGATAATAGTTAGCTGATGTCTCTGTACATCCGTTCATAATCTCTTGCAATTCATAGCTGGTGACTGGCAGGCACATTCTCGCTTATTACTGACTTCCTACGAACGCTAAAGTGCGGTCTCTCCCGCCAACAATGCTTTTTGGTGCAGACAATCCCTGCTACCAATGCAAAATGTATCAATGTGCGGTCTTTTCCACTCTCTTCTTAAAATGTATCCACATGCGGTCGCTCCCGCCCTTTTAAAACTATATCAATGTGCGGTCTCTCCTGCCAACAATACTTTGGTGCAGACATTCCCTGCTACCACAATTATTTCCAACATGACAATTATTAATTATTCCTACTTAATCCTATTAATAAAATATAAACGTCTTTCATAAATTGTGGTTTGACAATAGACAATAGAAATATACACGTCTTACAATGGCTGTTTGTATTTATTATGTAAATTGAAGGTGGATGCACGAGAAAGCAAAGGAAAGGGAAGGAACTAATGACATCAGCTGCATAGAAACTTTGTGCGGAATCAGCCACGACGAATGAAAATGTGTGACCGACCAGGACTCGAACCTGGGATTTCCTGCTTAGTAGACAGCTGCGTTCATCACTGGGCCAGCCACATACGGTCTTTATCGGCACCTATGGCCGACTTGTATTCTCATCTAGCGCAACCTATCCGTAGTTCTCGTCTATGTCCTTGCTCGAACACTTCAGATTTCCACGCTACAAATTGAAGGCAGCAATTGGATGAACAGAAAACGATGTGGAGTGTTTTTGTTACACTAATTGGAGATTTCAGATTCAGACATCTAAAGCGTCTGAATCGGAAAATTTGGGAGTGGTTGGACTTAATGGCAGTGAGACACATGCTAGCGGAACCTTTCTAAAAAAAATTTTCTCAGGGAGTAACTGTGAGACACTTTAGGGAAGGTAGGAAAAGGAGTAAATGCATCACAACGGAAAATGTAGTGGAAGACGTAATTATAATTTTAATGAGAATGTGCGGACAGGACTTGTTTACAGGTGAATGGATGGAAGGTGCTGCATTCCAAGATGTAAGAAACAGCCAAGACCGAACGGAAGGGTCATTAGAGAGCATACAGGAGCAACAAAAATACGTGTTGCTAACACTGTAAGGTATGAAGCAGTCGTTTATCCTGCAAAGGATCTTAAATATCTGACTTTGATTATTATTATAAAACACATTCATTATCGAAGGGTGACATTATGAGGAATTGCTGTGGAAATAGTGAGCAGATCATGGGCATGCAAGCAGTGCAAGTTTCAACCCGTCACAAAGTTTCGTAACAGTGCACACTTCGGAAAGTGAACAGTCTTGAAAAAGTCGTTCCACTGTGTCTACGTCTTTTCCCCTCCAAATCCTCTCTACCAGACATATTAGTTCAATAAGTACTGTATACGAACCTCTGGCCTTGGAAAGTTGGAGAGATGTACTGAGATAGTGAGCTGAACTATATCTGCATACTGAATCAGACGATCCTGGAGAAATCGAATATTCCTGTCGGAATCCGGTAGACACTATTAATACGTAAAGAAATTTAGTTCTGAGCACCGTTCCACAGCGCCAAGCACATGAGTTGAGGCTTCAGTTAAGGAAAGAAGTCTGCACAATTATGTTTAAAACCTGTAATCGAGGAAGAAAGTGTGATTGATTGTTTCCCGTCGCTCGTCTGTAGAGAATGAAGCTAATTATGCCTTAAGTGATCTAGTGGTGTTTATGTAACTTGTCACACGGCTTTCTTTTTACGAGGCCATCTTCACAGGCAACCGCACTCGCGCCGCAGAATTAGTCGTTGGATAATAATAGTCTCGTAAAGTGAAAACCGGTTTGCAACCAAAATAAACGCTGTTATGGATCTCAGTTAAGATTAAGTCAATTCTTTAGAAATGTTTATTTGCAGACTACTTTTAGTGTATTAATAGAAATATTTTGGACTTGATTCAGTATGCCTCCAGTTCTGTGCATCATCGTTGACCAGCTGACTATACTACAGCAGTGGATGTTCCAATACAGGGTGACCATTAAGTCTTTTCCCGATTACAAAATTTTATTCCAAAGGAACTATCTTAGATTGCAATAACGCGGTTTACTGCAAATGGTAGCTTAACTCAAAAGGATCTTTATGGATACATTCCTATATGTGCTTAGTAGACCGTCAAGGCGGCGCTCGATTTCTATGTCTTTGCCAACATCTCTTCTGTCACCGCCTGTACAGCATCTCTTATTCGTGCCATAAGAGATTGCGCGTCAGAAAATGACGCACTGAACACATTATTCTTAACCTAGTATCATTAAAAAGCCACATCTTCAGCTACATGACTACACTGCATTTCATTCTGAAGAACCTGGCAGAGGGTTCTTCGAACAATCTTCAGACTGGGGAACGTGGATATCATAATGTTGCACTGTCTCCGCCGATCCACCTGCCCGAAAGTTTTCATTCAAGACCTGACGAATAAATAAGCTCAGATTTGGTGGCGGCCCATCTTTTATAAACACTATCTATGGTTGAAATTACTCCATCGGAGATGCGAGTTACTGTTGCGAAATGGCAGGCTCAGTGGAAAAAGACACACACACACACACACACATAGACATGCAGAAGTGTATCCATAAAAAAGTTGGTGAGTTAAGCTACCATCTGCAACAAACCACATAGCTGTAGGATATGTAATAGAGATCCATAGAAATAATTTTCTGTTAGCAGGGAGAGATTTTATTTTCACCCTGTATTTGTTTTCACTAACATACCAAAAATATTCTTCAATCGCAGGGATACACTTGAAACATTGTACATATTGTCGTCAAAATAAATGTTTCATAGTGCTTTATTGTCAATACTCGACACAATAGCAAACCAAAGTGACTTTATTTTATCAGGTACAGTCACAAGGAAACGAAAATAAAGAAGTCAGACACATTTCCAATCTATAAACACAAAGAAAAAAGTCAAGATCAGAACCTTAGAAAATTCCACTGCGTACACTACAGTTTCTTCTAGCTTTCATCTTGCATAACACTAATATGCTCACTATATGGAACCACAATGAGTGCAAGGATGGCGTCCTGTTATTTTACAGTAGTTATCCTCTCAAGTATTACCACACCGGTGTCCTACAGCCATGCAGTGTTCCACACCAAAAAACGACTGAACCGCTGGGGCAGCCTATGATACATTTAGGGTATAAACGTTGTCCTCATTGCCTCCATACACGAATATAAGTATTTTCAGGGTGGAGACTGATACAAGTATTATCAGAAAAGTGCATTGTGCCCCACTGCTGGCTAGTTCACAAAGCGTGGTTTCCTGCCCATGCGACGCCAGTTCTCTCCACACCCAGTTTCGTGGAGGATCCTTGAGAGGTCTTGTGGCACGTAGTTCCTGCTCATGAAGCCCAATCCGTATCGCTTGTGTTGACATCTGCGCTCCTCTAGCTGTCTGCAACCGCCGTCGTAAATGTGCAGCATTGTGTTCGAGCGTTTCTGCTTGCCGTTATACACAGATATCAGTCCTGCACGCCTATTGTTTTTCTTCCGCTGTCCCTTCTGTGATCTACGTTATTGTCGTCCGAACCATCTTGAAGAAACAGAGCTGCCGTAATGACACACATGTACTGCATTGTTTACACGTGACATGTGGCCATAAACTGCACATACTGCCACCTCGGGGTAGGAACATGGACTATTTCCGGTAGCATTAAATTACAAACAAATCAGTGTACTGATATGATAATGTGCTTCTGGATCATAAAGTTCAGTATCAAAGATTCGGCAGTATGCAACTTTAATTTTGATCACTGTATTGTGTGAAAGCAAGAGCTTGTAGCGGGACAGCCTCCTCTAGCATTACTTTTCCTCAACAGTAGTTGTCGATACCAGTATTATTTTTCGAACTTTGGACAGGTCAATATTAACTCAGTTGCTTTTCTGAAAACTTTCGTATAATTTTATACACAGCGTGTTATACTTCAAGCTAAAATTTATGAAAAGGGATTGCTTTATAAAATATTTTAGTTTCGATGTTATAATCGATAAGTACTAGTTCTAAAAGTACAGCTAAATTTTTTTTGGAGTAGGTTTATTCCTGGATTCATTTATAAAGTAATAATCGAAATAAATTCGTGATATAAAGAAAACTAGTAGGAATTCATTTGTTAAGAAAAATCGTTAACTCTTTGGAATATTGGTATTTCCGCAGAGTGGCCTCTGATGTGCCGGCCGCGGTGGCCGAGCGGTTCTAGGCGCTCAGTCCGGAACCGCGCGACTGCTACGGTCGCAGGTTCGAATCCTGCCTCGGGCATGGATGTGTGTGATGTCCTTCGATTAGTTAAGGTTTAAATAGTTCTAAGTTCTAAATACTAATGACCACAGATGTTAAGTCCCATAGTACTCAGAGTCATTTTTTTTTTTTTTTTTTTTTTTTGCCTCTGATGTAATCGGACGTATTTTTGTGGAATAGGTGCGAACAATATAATTTCGGCTTTGCTAGTGTGAAAAACCAAAATACTGTATGGTATACTAAAATGTGAGAAAATCAGTGGAAAATATACTTACGTAAAAAATTCTACAACAACAGTCTTCAAATTTATTTAGTTCAAACCAACCGTGATGACCTGATATTAGAGTTTCAGCTTCAAGAATCAGACCCCTAGAGAAGAAGAACTGGAGCCATCTCAGCATGATAAGCTATGTAAACGTCCTCCTCTCAATTCTTCATAAAAGACGTTGCTTATTAATTACTTGGACTGGGCATTGTTTAATGTAGACAATAGATGGAAAAAGGAAGGAGGGGGGGGGGGGAAGATTACAAGCTAAACACCGGACATACGACTAATGATGCAACAAAGATTCCGAGCCGCGCGGGATTAGCTGAGCGGTCTGAGGGGCTGCAGTCATGGACTGTGCGGCTGGTCCCGGCGGAGGTTCGAGTCCTTCCTCGGGCATGGGTGTGTGTGCTTGTCCTTAGGATAATGTAGGTTCAGTAGTTTGTAAGCTTAGGGACTGATGACCTCAGCAGTTAAGTCCCATAAGATTTCGCACATTTTGAACATTTGAACAAAGCGTCCGAAACTTTAAGTTTAGAGGCGTAAAGTTGTGTTTTTTTTTAAGACATGTAAACAACCTACCACAAGTTCTGTATGTCTAACGTTTGCTACAGTGTTCTCTAAGTTTTATGATAGACCTTGTCCTCCAAGTTAGTCGTTGAGGGTTGGTTGCTTGGTTGATTTGGGGGAGGGGACCAAACGACGAGGTCATCGGTCCCATCGGATTAGGGAAGGAGTCGGCCCTGCCGTTTCCAAGGAATCATCCCGGCAATTTGCCTGAAGCGATTTAGGGAAATCAGGGAAAACTTAAATCAACACGGCCGGACGCGCGTTTGAATCGTCGTCCTCCCGAATGCGAATCCAGTGTGCTAACCACTGTGCCACCTCGCTCGCTCGTCGTTGCGGGGCTATGCTCGACGCAACCGAGCGAGTTTCGCCGTAGTGAAGACTGGCAGTGACAGCGTCCGCTGTCGAGTTTCAAGAGACGCACCGTCGCAGTCTGACCACCTGGAGACCGCGGCTAATCCGGAGAGACAGAGTCTCCGGCGGCTTCCGTCCGCTCTTCTCTTCCCTCCGGACTCCTTTTAGAGAAGCAATCAGATGGCCGCGATGGCGCCATAAATTGACGATAGTATCTCGCCGGCTGGCAGCACGGCCCCGCGGTCCGATCCACTAAAGCGCTGGTCTCCTCCTCTCCCCATCTGTTCTCTCTGCTACATCCTCTCTGCGTCGCCGTGTTGACCTTCCCTTACCGCGTTATCTGTCTCTCTCTCTTTGGCTGCCTCCGAGGAATCGACTTCTCTGGACCGGACAGCCATTTTGAGGCCGCAGCTGCGGTGGCTGTGATGACCGAGAACGGGCTGAGGAGGGGCGGGGAAGAGAGAGGGGCGGGAGAAGATGAAGACGAGGAGGAAGACGAAGAAGACGAAGAAGAAGACGTGGAGGTGCAGAGCCGCGCCGCAGCGCCGCTGTTGCTGCTGCTGCTGCCGCTGCGTTGCCAAGCGTCGCCTAAGACAATGGCACGCAGCGGCGACTGATTACGGAGTCTGGTCGGCCGCGCCGGCGCCGCCGCTATTGGAGATCGCCGCCGGAGGGCGGGCCGACGCCGCGGGCGATATCTCGCGGCCCCCGCCGCCTCCATTGGTCTCGTCAGCGCAGACCGCCCCCGCGTCTCACCGCTCCCCTCGTAGCGCCGCCACACGCCTCCGCCTCGTCACACCGACGTACCACACCATCCCACGTCCCGATTCTACAGCCCTCTCACGAGTGTTGTGACATCAACTGGCCTCTTCCCCCCCCCCTTCCCCCCTCCCCGAGAGCCAGTAATGACACTGGGTGGCGGCACCTCGAGCCGTATAAGTACTGACATTATTAATTGGTAACGTCCGCAAATTAGATGTTTTGAGCTCCCAGTAGACCAGCTAGTGGAGGATTGATACTTTGGCCGCCGGCCCCAACTACTGATCGTTAAAAGTCGGCACCATTCGGGCGACTTCGTGTTCATTGTTCTGTTTCAGATTCCTGCCATCCTCAACTACTCCAGAGTTGTGATACTGTATGGCCTGACGAAGTGTTGTGTTGTCTGCGTGAGTGGATGATTAATTGATTAATAACAGTAACTACGAGGAGGGGTCGAAAAGTTTCTAGCCTGACAAGTAAACAATAACAGAAATTTCACAATACCAATTAATTTTTGTGTATAATAAATGGTTCAAATGGCTCTGAGCACTATAGGACAACATCTGAGGTCATCAATCCCCTAGAACTTAGAACTACTTAAACCTAACTAACCTAAGGACATCACACACATCCATGCCCGAGGCAGGATTCGAACCTGCGACCGTAGCGGTCGCGCGGTTCCAGACTGAAGCGCCTAGAACCGTTCGATATAATACCCATGTACACTTGCGGGCACGCTCAGATAACTTGTGCAAACCATTCAAATAAAAGGTCTTCGATTTCGAGTCCAACAGCATATATCTGCATCATCATTGTCAAATCGTCGTCCTTTGTGGTCCTTTTTTTAGGTTTGGGAAAAGAAAAAAGTCTGATGGATCCAAATCTGGAGAATATGGCGGATGATGTAACAATTCGAACCCATAGTCAGGCAGAGGTTCCAGTTTCACAAGCTGCGACAGCGTCGCGAATAAAACAGCGACCCCTATATGCAATATGTTTCCTTTAGTTTACGTCTATGGTCACAAAAACAAAGTTTTATAAAACAAATCTGATGATGGTCATTATAGACCGAAACCGGTAATCTGTTAACAAAAAGTTTGTGACCATAGACGCAAACCATTAAAACAAAGTTTCATGAAACAGATATGATTATGGTCATTATAGACCGAAACCCATAATCTGTTAACAAAAAGTTAGTGACCATAGACGTAAAGTAAAGGAAACAGAGTTTCCAGTGTTGCGTGGGCATTGGGCGCCGGTGTTACGTCCTGATGCAAAAGAACTCCGCGCCCCGATTTTCCGCGCTTTTTTTTCTTTATCTCTTCTCCCCAACGGCACAGGAGGATGCAGTAGTATGATGCATTGATATTTACGCCCTTTTGCAAGTAATCCACCATAATTACCCCTTCTGCATCCCACAAGACCGATGCTATCACCTTACCGGCAAATTTTTTGCACCGGAAATTTCTTTGGGCTAGGGGATGAAGGAAGTTTCCATTCTTGTGACTGTTGTTTTGTCTCAGGATCAAAGTGCTGAATCCGAGTTTCGTCCATTTTCACATACCTTGCAAGAAAGCCGTTTTCATCCGCTTCAAATTGGCGCACGATTTCTTCACAACACTGCACAACTTCCCGTCTCTGATCTGCATTCAAGTCTCTCGGGACCTACCGAGATGAAACTTCCCGCATTCCCTGAATATCCACAACAATGTCATGAGCATGCTCATGGGAGATTCCAAATGTGGTTTCAGTGTGCTACAAGGTTGTTCGACGATCCAGCAAAATCGTATCGTGAATTGCACTCACTGTTTCCTCAGTGGCAACGGTGACAGGCTTTCTGCTCCTTGGCGCATCCTCCACACTCGTTCTTCTACGTTTGATGTCGGGCACACAGTTTTTCATTGTTGCATAACACGGAGCACCGTTCTTAAGTGTATTCCGCAAATCCTCCGTAATTTCCTTGGGCGTCATTCCCTTCAAATGAAGATATGCAGTCACAGCAGAGTTCTCGATTCTCTCGATATTCGCCATTTTGCTTACACTACGGTATACAACGCATCCTAGTGGCAAAGCTAACGAAGCTGGAGCCGCGAAATTTGATTTGCATACCCACAAAGGGTCACCGTAAGAGGTGGTGGTATTGTTTGTGCGAGACATTACGGTAACTATCTCGGGATAGAAACTTGCGACCGCCCCTCTTATGGTTAAATGCATTATAACAAGCGATCAAAAATGTTTACTAAGTGTTTTGAGTGTCATTTTATTTATTTATTTATTTGGGGTAAGGTCTTGAGGGTCCAAACTGTGGTGTCACCGCCAGACACCACACTTGCTAGGTGGTAGCCTTTAAATCGGCCGCGGTCCGTTAGTATACGTCGGACCCGCGTGTCGCCACTATCAGTGATTGCAGACCGAGCGCCGCCACACGGCAGGTCTAGAGAGACTTCCTAGCACTCGCCCCAGCTGTACAGCCAACTTTGCTAGCGATGGTTCACTGACAAAATACGCTCTCATTTGCCGAGACAATAGTTAGCATAGCCTTCAGCTACGTCATTTGCTACGACCTAGCAAGGCGCCATTACCAGTTAGTATTGATGCTGTAAAACATGTACCGTCAAGAGCGATGTTCACCATTTATGGATTAAAGTTAAGTATTCCACAGCTACGTCCTTTTTTGCTAGTCTCATTTTCTTGACCTGTTCCAGACCTCACGCCAGCCTGCGTGAGCTAAAACGCGTGCCTTTCGGCTTCCTCTCATAGTGGGTTGGCTCTCTTGCCAATCCACAACACAAACTGCTTAGGTCATCGGTCCCTAGGCTTACGCATTACTTAATCTAACTTAAACTAACTTACGCTAAGGACAACACACACACCCATGCCCGAGGTGAGAACTCGAACCTCCGACGGGGGCAGCCGCGCGGACTGTGACAATGCGCCTGAGACCGCTCGGCTACCCCGCGCGGCAGTGTCATTTTATCTTCTACTCAATACCAAGTATGACAACAATCTTAATTTAATTTCGTATTCCTTGCTACAGATGCAGGGTGATTACGTGATGGTGTTACGAACGCTCAAGGGCGATGGAGAAGGACAAATGTATGAATTTCACGCAACAAAGCTTGGTCCGGAAACGAACGATCTGAAAGTAACAAGCGGAAATCATCCTGATACCTCTGACTGTGGAATACCTGTACCGGTACTGCCGTAGCTAAGACTGCAGGGTAGCCAACTTTCAGAGGTTGCAGTACAGACCAAAACAAAAAAAAGAAAAATATCCAGTAAACATTGTCTCATACCTTAAGGGCTAAGAGCACGTGTTCATCTTCGGTACTTTGAAACATCTCTTCTAATAAATAAGTGCTAATAGCTCGTAATGTATTCGTTTGTGAACCCATGTTAAATAGACATTTTTTTCTTGTCTTGGTCCGTAGAACCACCTCTGAAAGTTGCCTATCCTACAGTCTTGGAAACAACAGTACTGGGACATGTATTCCACTCTCAGAAGTATCAGAACGATTTGCGTTTATAGCTTTCGACTCGGTCGTTTCCGTACCAGAGTCCCTTATCTCATATTTATACTTTTACCCTTATTCATCATCACAGAAAATTTTGAAACACAACTACGGGATCACACTGGCTGTACCACACTTGAAGATAACCCTCTCTATAATGTGCATTCATGATACATGTTATTTCCGTTTGAAATTTAATTGGTCGGTTCAAGTCGCACGCCCGAGAGTTTGCAGTACTGGTAGGCAAACAACAGAATATTCCTCCTTTCACATCCTCTAATGCCGCATTGACCACACTACTTACCCCTATGCCCGCGAGGAAAGCGCTCGAATTCACTAACGTGAACTAAAATCAAGCGCATCTTAAAATATTACTGTCTCTGTATTTTTGTCACTGATCGGAAAAACTACACTCTTAAGAAGCTCTTAACGTTAGCTGACGGTTTTGGATTCGGCTGGTAGTTTCTAGATATGCATTACTATAAAATACGGCTGAGAACCACGGGCCGTACTAATACTTGATTCGAACCGCAGTCTGACGACCACAGACCCAGACTACATACAGCAACCGGAGAAGCGAAAGATGGCGGCGGTAGTTGAATCAGCGTCTAACCTCCAATACCTGGTCAATGTTTTCGAACGTAAAGTGCATCTTCAAGAGCATATTTAAGAATCTTAACAAACAAAGGAAGGAAGATTAGAGTTTAACGTCCCGTCGACAGCGCATTCATTAGAGACGGAGCACAAGTTTGGATGACGGAAGTAATCTCCCGTGCCTGGTAGAAGTTCGGATGGCGGAAGTAATTGCCCGTGGCCTTTTCCAAGAAATAATCCCAGCATTTGCCTGGAGCGATTTAGGGGAATCACTTGAAACCTAAATTTGGATACAGCGTCATCCTGCCGAATGCAAGACCAATCATGGAGTGCGGTAGCTAACGCAGTGGATTCGCCTTCGGGAATACGACGCTTCAAATCCGCACACAGTTATCCAGATTTAGGTTTCCCGTGATTTTCCTAAACCGACTCCAGGCAAATGACTTTGAAAGCCCACGGCCGGTTTCCTTCGCCGTCCTTGACACCGTCCATGCTTGGGCTCCGTCTGTAAGGACCTCTACGTCGGCGGGATGTTAAACATTAATCTTTCTTTCTTTCTTCTCGAACCCCAGTCTAGTGTGCAAACCACTGCGTGACCTCGCTCGATGGTAATGCTTTATTTACAGTGGAGTGCTTACTGATGCAACCAGTAGAGACAGCAGGATCTTACAACAGTTGTTTGACACATGTCTTCTTATAGCTGAAAGAAAGACAGATGTCAGACTCTCTGGAACAATCCTGTGGCAACATAATTCACGAAGGACGTAGGATACAATACTTGCCTTTGTGGAACGCTTTCTGGTCGAGATTAACATACAAAAGAGTGAAGATACAAAAGTTAGAAAAAATTCAGAGAGGAACGTCAAGATCCATACCTACATTTACACCTACGCACCGGCGAGCCACCTTGACTGGCGGAGGGTATTTTGGCGTCACTATTCTTGTTCCGGCAACTAGTCAGCCAATAAGTGACGGACGCGTGGCAATGAGCATATTTAAGTTAACTTGCCCCTGTACTGTGCGCATCGCAGAAGAACACGTGGTTGCACGAAAAGAACAGAAAAGAATTAAAGATTAAGAAATAAAACAACCCTATTATTAGTAAACTGTTAGACAATTGATATGAAATGCCAGGAATCACTCAGAGAGAGAGAGAGAGACAGAGAGAAAACTAGTAATGGTACAACATACCCTTTGCCACGCACCAAACGGTGGCATGCGGAGTATTTATGTAAATGAAGCTACAAAAACACTTTTCTAGTTGCCTAGACTGAATAAGCGAAACATGTTTGTACACACGAATAAAACTTTCAGCTGCACAAGACTGATATTTTGCGTATCTGAATGATAAAGCATAATTTGCGCACCAGGAACTGTTGAAAGAGACCACTTCATTGAGAACGCCGATACCTTCTGGACGAAGGTACTACAGAACAGGTACTGTGAGGAATCAGTGAAAGCAGAGTGTGAAGGTCACTAACGCAGGGCTGTGCGATGGCCTTGCCTTGAAATTAGTCGTTTAGGGTCATGAGGGTGAGGAAATTTTAAAGGGAGAGCAGGGGGGGGGGGCGAAATAGAAACACTGGTGTGAAGTGATCAGAAGACTTGGTTCTAATGTCCTGGATGGTATTTTTAATCTCTCCAAAATATCTCGTGGTGTGAGGGTATATGACGCTGTTGATGGTGACTCGTCCATTTACTAATGGAGTGAGGGCATGTGACACTGGTGATGGTGACTCGTTCATTATGTGATGGAGTGAGGACACGTGACACTGGTGATGGTGACTCGTCCATTATCTAATGTAGTGAGGGCATGTGACACTGGTGATGGTGACTCGTTCATTATCTGATGGAGTGAGGACATGTGACACTGGTGATGGTCACTCGTTTATTATCTGATGGAGTGAGGACATGTGACACTGGTGATGGTGACTCGTTCATTATCTGATGTAGTGAGGGCATGTGACACTGACGATGGTGACTCGTTCATTATGTGATGGAGTGAGGACATGTGCCACTGGTGATGGTGAATCGTTTATTATCTGATGTAGTGAGGACATGTGACACGTGATGGTGACTCGTTCATTATCTGATGGAGTAAGGACATGTGACTCTGGTGATAGTGACTCGTCCGTTATCTAATGTAGTGAGGGCATGTGACACTGGTGATGGTGACTCGTTCATTATCTGATGGAGTGAGGACATGTGACACTGGTGATGGTGACTCGTTCATTATCTTATGGAGTGAGGGCATGTGACACTGGTGATAGTGACTCGTCCGTTATCTAATGTAGTGAGGGCATGTGACACTGGTGATGGTGACTCGTTCATTATCTTATGGAGTGAGGGCATGTGACACTGGTGACGGTGACTCGTTCATTATCTGATGTAGTGAGGACATGTGCCACGTGATGGTGACTCGTTCATTATCTGATAGAGTGAGGACATGTGACACTGGTGATAGTAACTCGTCCGTTATCTGATGGAGTGAGAACATGTGAGACTGGTGATGGTGACTCGTTCATTATCTGATGGAGTGAGGACATGTGACACTGGTGATGGTGACTCGTTCATTATCTTATGGAGTGAGGGCATGTGACACTGGTGATAGTGACTCGTCCGTTATCTTATGGAGTGAGGGCATGTGACACTGATGATGGTGAATCGTTCATTATCTGATGGAGTGAAGGCATGTGACACGTGATGGTGACTCGTTCATTATCTGATGGAGTGAGGACATGTGACACTGGTGATAGTGACTCGTGCGTTATCTAATGTAGTGAGGGCATGTGACACTGGTGATGGTGACTCGTTCATTATCTTATGGAGTGAGGACATGTGACACGTGATGGTGATTCGTTCATTATCTGATGGAGTGAGGACATATTCGGCGCGTTAGCAAGTGAGCTTTTTATCCAGAAGCCGTGGTTGTTCATCTGAAGGGAACATGACCGATTTCCTTCCTCGTTGTTGTCCTATGCAAGCGGTGTCTCCAGGGCAGTGACTCGTAAACTTCCTTCAATGAGTCACTGAATGGAACAGGACGGAGGAAACCTGAGTCTGGCGCCCTGTCACGCAGCGTATAGTGTACTGCGGCGTGTGGCCTGTGTACTACAGGCACACACCGCAGTCGCTCCGGCGGGTCAGCCGGGGTAAAAGTGTACGGCGCCGGGCGGCATATCGCTTCCTGTTTCTCTGGGAGCGCCGGCCAGCGGCGACGAAAGTGAAGCGGGCGACGGCGGTCCGTGGGCAGAGCTCGACACGCGACACTCGATACCGCGGCTCCCAGGCGGATATCAGGCGGCTCGGGTGACGGCCGGGCGAAAGTGCGCCCCGAGAGCTGCTCGGGGCCCAGGCTGGGCGCACTCCTCGCTGGCACCATCTACATACTATGGCCTACGCACTCCCTCTCTCTAAATAGAAATCAAAAATATTCACTCTAGTACTGCTGCTTCTCCGTTCTTTTGCAACAAATGATAACTATAGTACAGTGGAACTGAAACCTACACTGCAGAAAACTCTATTATTTTATTCAAAGCTGTTGATCAGCATCTGTGGCGTGTATTCTTTTAACAGAAATTGTTGTGTACGGCTTTGTACTCTGTTGACCTCTGAACAAGATAATACAGTAAACAGAAGAATACTTATTTGTATTTCTCCAAGTGAACGAAGGCTCATTATAAATAATGCAGCAGGGAACAGTCCAGCTGATACAATAGTAACAAGGATGAGGCTCTCTGTACTGCAGCACGAACGATGGTGACGGAGCCGCGACTAAGCAGCGTCTGCGTAGCATCACGTAGTAAACAGGCTCCAAGTATGAATGGGCTACTAGTATGAGATGGCTGTCTTGACTGGCGCCGTCCGTCTTATACTGTGGTCGCAGAGGGGCTTCTCATACGGAGTCGCAGGAGACGTTGTGCAGCGGGCGTGCAAAATTCGGTTCGCCGGATCCCGCAAGGTGCGGTGTAACGACGTATTAGGTTTTCGTTTGATATATGACCATGTGCAGACTTCGTCACCTACGTCAGTTACAACCCACTTCAAAAATGATTCATATTCTTTTTAAATTGTCATAGAATGGTTCTTGAACGAAACTGTAAAACATCAGTTGAGTCGTGTGCAGAGAATTACATCACTTGGGCCAATTGGTTTTCGTAACCTTTTCGAATTTAAATTTCGTTTGTTTCTCCTCAGAAAATTATATCGACACACGTTATCTTGATCTATATGATGTCATTGTTGTACAAAAAGAGTATAAAACTTCATTTTTAATTTTTTAGAAGCACGACGCAACAACTCGGTTCCAGGATCTTCTGTTGCTCCTTGGCTGTCGACCCGCGACGTATAGCGGCCAGCAATTTCCTCTCTGGTCGCGGCAACGAAGATGCTGTCCCCGTTCGTTGCGCCGACCTCTCCGTACATGAAACACATAAAAAAATACAAACTTTTAGATAATTCACATTTATTACAAATAATAAGAAAACACATAAACAAAACTAAATTAAACTTATAGTCACCTGCAAACTGGGCTGACTTTGGTGGATGGGTGACGCTTAATTTCGTCCCACTACATACCCCACCCACAAGCTCAGTTTGTCAGGTTTTAACCGGAATTAAAACTGTTCAATATACAATATTTAATTGTTAATACATTTTCCTCACATTTTACGTAACCTAGAGTCCTTGCTATTAGATAGATTTAATCCTTTTAATACGATATCATTGTGACTATTTGTCATTTACTCTTAATTGTGCTCTTATGGTAATTCGTAACCGAATATAGGGAGATTGCTCCTCTTCAGTTAATAGTTGCTAATAAATACTAATTTAGTACGTTCTTTAACGTTGTACATTAGGACAGAGCGTTCAAATTGTGATAGATTAGTTTCAGTTTCATTTATTTACTAGAGTTATTCTTTTCAAGAATGTATATTACTAATAAGTTTCTCACAATAACTAATAGTACTATTTACTTTACGTCATTCTCTTCCCTAATGCCTTATTTATGCCTGAGGTCAAGAAGAAATCAAGCAAAACTTTCTTTGGAATCTCGGCACGGCTTTCTTTACCTTCGGACACCTTGTTGGGTAATGGCCATTTATTTAGGAGAAACAAGCGAGAGAGTCCCATTTGGTGTGTTCTATATTAACACTATTACAAACCTCTATTAAAGGCACTCTGCTATGTTCTCGTGAGCCATATAGCTCTGGACGCCCATGGTCCCTAAAACTATTAACCATCCCCTTTGGTTCCTACTATCCGAGTAAATTTAAAATACGCAAAATTCCTTTAGACCTAAGAGCAAAGTTTCCTCCATATAAATCCCCCTTTTGGTTATCTTTCTCTTTTTGAAGTACCAGTAGATTATTGTAGAACACATGTTTAAGCTTTCTGTCATTTATTTAAAATAACACGTAACTATCACGAAAAACTTCACATGAATAAACTATGAACGCTCTTCCGTGTGTAACATATACTAAATATTAACTTATTTAGGAATGAAGGGTTTCATTTGATCAACACTATATAATCCTTTAATTACACCTGATGAAGGTTCCATAAGAAGTAATGCTTTGGGATGTACAATCTTATGTACAACATATGGACCTTCAAAGATCAAGAAGAATTTTCTACATTCCTTACCGATCTTAGAACTTTTAGGATGAGATCGTACTAACACAAGATCTCCTACCTGAAATGAGGGTTCTATAGCCTGTTGATTATAACTTTTAATTCTCCGTTCGGCATTTTTTACAATCTGTTCGCAAACTTTTTCGTCTGGGATACATTGTTGGATCTCATTTACTGGTGGCCAAGGTAAAGCAGCTAGTAAAGGCTCACCTATAATTCGTTTGCCTAAAATTTCTATAGGTGATAATCCCGTCGTTAGGTGAGGCAATTCATTTAATATCTTTTCGAATTCAGGCATTAGTTTGGCCCACCGAGTATGTTTATGTGCACAATAAGTTCTACATAATCGTCCTAACTCTTTCATGACTCTTTCTACTAAATTACTTTGAGGGTGATATTTCGAAATTAAGGTATGTTTGATTCCATATTGTCTTATCATATCTTGAAATCTTTGACTAATAAAGGCACTACCGTTGTCAGACATAAGTCGTTTAGGAATGCCCCAGTTAACAAAGTAATTTCGGGTGAGGCAGCGTATAACGCTTGCTGTATTCGCTCGTTTCAAAGTATACAGTTTCACATGTTTGGACCAACATTCCATTACAACAAACACATATGTTAATCCTCCTGAACTCCGAGGCAGAGGGCCGAAAAAATCTAATAATAGTAGATCCCACAAACCTCGAGGAATTGCAGCATATAATTTATAACGCTTGGATTCGTTATTAACTTTAACCTTTTGACAGGTTTCACAAGCCCTAATAATACTTCTCACAATACGTGACATATTTTTGAAATAATAATACTTCATTAGATGTTTAATACATTTATGAATTCCAAAATGCCCGTAACCTTCATGAATATAAGTAATTAACTCGTCCACAACAGTTTTCGGAATGCAGATTTTCCATCTCTGGTGTTCCCTCTGTGCTTTCCAATACAACAAGTCGTTAAAATATAACCACACACCCCGGGTGTTAACTGTTTCGTCCCCATTATTAAGGTTTTGTATAATTCGTAGAATAACATTTTTCTTTCCTTTATGTAATACGGTAATCCACTAATTAGGACTCGCATTAGATGACTTTCAATTAACTTAGCACGGTTTAAATTCCATTCAAAATAATTCCTATAACCTCTCCACCGTTTAGAATATGGAGGAGGGGCTAACAACTCTAAAGTTAAGTGTTGTTGTTTTCGTCTTGACCAATAATTTTGTTTAAACTGCTTAACAAAATCATCCCAATCCCTGAATTCATTTCTATGCAGTACTGCCCATTCCGCAGCTTCTGCTTCTAAATGTCCTATTACAAATTGAATGCGTTTTTCATTACTCCATTTAGGAGATAATGATGTTTCAAAAGCTTTTATAAAGATTATAGGGTGAAGTTCGCCTCCTGGTTTGAATACAGGAAATCGACTTGCTACATTTGAATTTGTCGTTATGTCATCCAGACATTCTGCGAGAGAAATAGTCGGATTTTGTTTAGATTGCAGAGACGGAGTTGCATCGGATTGGCTTGCCGTGATTGCTTTATTCATATTGTTGTCGTCCGAGCTAGCAAATTCGATGCGACTGTTGTCTCTGATTATGTTATTACCTCTGCTACCTGAAATGTTCTCGTTATTATCTAATTCCGATAACCGTTTAGTAATTTCCTGTATCCGCATTTCTGTATTGGATACTCGATTAGCTAATATCGATTCTTCACTGTGCTCACGATGTGAACGCTCTGTACCTTCGTCAGTATTATTATCTTTGGCAGTCTCAAGGTTACTGCATATTTCAGTAATTAAAAATTTCATGTTTTCGATTTCGGTATGGTCCTTTTCTACTTGATGGGTTAATGTCTCTAATTCTACATTATCTATTGAAGAAATCTCTACAGGTTTGGTAGAGACCTCTTTAATAGATTTCAATAATTCTCTGCGAACAGTTTCTGTTTGCATAGAAAATTCATCTCGTAACATATCGTTATTTTTCTGTATTTCATTTACAACTAAGATATTGACACTATCTAGTCTCTCGGATAAGTCAGTAATATCGTGTCGCATGCGAGCTTTTTCCTCGCGCGATTCCTGTATATGTTCTTCTAACCTTTTACAATTATCAGCAATCTTATTACTAAGTCCTACTAATTTTTCCTGCATTTCAACTTTAGAAGACTCTATTTTATCACTTAATTCTCGACTGGTTTCATTAAGATATTCCTGCAACCTGTCTGTTGATTTTGTTAGCTCCCCTTTAAGTCTAGCAGTAGATTCCTCGTTAGACTGTTTTAATTCCTGTTTTAGTTCCTCTTTCAAACTAGCAGTAGATTCCTCGTTAGACTGTTTTAATCTAGCCATAGATTCTTCGTTAGACTGTTTTAATCTAGCAGTAGATTCTTCGTTAGACTGTTTTAATTCCTGTTTTAGTTCCTCTTTTAATCTAGCAGTAGATTCCTCGTTAGATTGTTTTAATTTAGCGGTAGATTCTTCGTTAGATTGTTTTAATTTAGCGATCGCCCTAAAAAGGGCTCTCATGCTCCTATCGGACATAGATTGCTCTTCGTCTGACATTTCACTTCCCGACATTATTGTAAGATATTAACTATTTACACACGCAGACTTGTAATCAACAATCCTGTAAAAGCACACTTCCTATGTACAACACTCCACTTCCAACTTGAAACAAACTCACCGGACACTAATATTGTAATTTGTAGTTCTCGATGATTAGTGTGCTGCTATGGGCTGCAGATGTAACAGCCGTCGATGCAGCCGCTGAGATGCTGCGACCCCGCTTCCGCAACCGGCAGGACGCTGAGTCGAACACCGGAAACGTCGCTAGCTGCAACCACGCCCGGCACCGCCGTAGACAGGCGAAGCCCTCAGCAACACCTCTAATACCAGCCGGAGGAACGCCCCGCAGCTGACGTACTGGGCCTATTAGTTTAGGGAAAAAAAAGGTTGTCGGGGTTTGCAGCGTTCAGCTGCTGCCCAACAGATGCGCCTTCTCGTGGAACAACTGCGTGACCCTACTGCTTGGCTGCGGCTCCGTCAGATGCCCACACCCACGAAGTCGCCGCTGGCTGGTGAAGGCTCCACGAAAACTCGCGTTGACTTCCGAAGGACTCTTGATGTTTTGTTTCGTACCTGTGTGCCTTAGTCGCACACAAGTCCTGTTTCTAAGGTCGCCACGGTGCGGTGTAACGACGTATTAGGTTTTCGTTTGATATATGACCATGTGCAGACTTCGTCACCTACGTCAGTTACAACCCACTTCAAAAATGATTCATATTCTTTTTAAATTGTCATAGAATGGTTCTTGAACGAAACTGTAAAACATCAGTTGAGTCGTGTGCAGAGAATTACATCATTTGGGCCAATTGGTTTTCGTAACCTTTTCGAATTTAAATTTCGTTTGTTTCTCCTCAGAAAATTATATCGACACACGTTATCTTGATCTATATGATGTCATTGTTGTACAAAAAGAGTATAAAACTTCATTTTTAATTTTTTAGAAGCACGACGCAACAACTCGGTTCCAGGATCTTCTGTTGCTCCTTGGCTGTCGACCCGCGACGTATAGCGGCCAGCAATTTCCTCTCTGGTCGCGGCAACGAAGATGCTGTCCCCGTTCGTTGCGCCGACCTCTCCGTACATGAAACACATAAAAAAATACAAACTTTTAGATAATTCACATTTATTACAAATAATAAGAAAACACATAAACAAAACTAAATTAAACTTATAGTCACCTGCAAACTGGGCTGACTTTGGTGGATGGGTGACGCTTAATTTCGTCCCACTACAAAGGCCGCTATCGACGTCTCACGTATATTTACAATTCCGTTGCCAACTTTGACGCGCGTGAGGTGGTTTCAATCGTTGATACCACAAAAATGAAGCTGAATTGTCAGCTGTACAAAAATTTTAGTTTCACTTTACCAGTTTCAGCAGATTAATCTGTAATAATCGGATGTTCCACGCAGGCTTAAATCACTGTTAAGGCGATGTCAGATAATGATCGGAAAATAAAGATGTCCTTCGTTAAAGAAACAAAAAAACAGTGCCACATCGCAAAAAAATACAAAAAATATGCTATGAATAGCAACCAACAGTAGATCACCTCTCTTTAACGGCCGCTATGGCCGAGCAGTTCTCGGCGCTTCAGTGCGGAACCCTCGCGGCTGCTACGGTCGCAGGTTCGAATCCTGCCTCGGACATGGATGTGTGTGATGTCCTTGGGTTAGTTAGGTTTACGTAGTTCTAAGTCTAGGCGACTGACGACCTCAGATGTTAAGTCCCATAGTGCTTAGAGCCATTTGAACCATTTGAACGAATGACGTGTTTATCGTCCGATCCTTATTTGACGTCAGCTTTCATGTGATTTAAACCTGTATCAAATTCCTGAAGATGACAGTTTGTTTAAACCAGTAAAGGGAAATAAAAAATTTTCTGCGGCTGACGACTGATTTTTCAAAACGTTTTCGATGGTATAGAGCCACGGTCTCGCAATTTTTTTTTAAGGAGTAAACCGCCATTTGGTTGTGTATTACTATATTTATCTTCTGTAGACTCTATATTTCTGCTTTTATGCCATTATCAAGTACATTTTAAAAGTTCTTAGGCCATTAACATGTCATATCTGTTAAGGTAGTCCAAGGCAGGTAAACAAAACTAACCAGTCTTAGTCTTGTTTACCTGCTTTGCACTGCTTTCAAAAAATTTGTGTGAAATCTTATGGGACTTAACTGCTAAGGTCATCAGTCCCTAAGCTTACACACTACTTAACCTAAATTATCCTAAGGACAAACACACACACCCATGCCCGAGGGAGGACTCGAACCTCCGCCGGGACCAGCCGCACAGTCCATGACTGCAGCACCTGAGACCGCTCGGCTACTCCCGCGCGGCTGCACTGCTTTAACAGATATGACGCGTTAATGGCCTACGAACTTATAGCATTGTACATCATAATGCCATTAACGCCGAAATCTGTATAGCACTGAAGACAAAGACATTAATAACAGTCCAATGTCGGTTTGCTCTTACAAAATTGATTTTTACTTTGGTTAAAAGAAATCTGTATCATTATTGGATCAGTGTATGAGTTATGCTTCGATAACACCGGAATGTAGAGTGGTTCGAGCTCCCTCCCTCGATGTCAGGGGAGAAAATTCTTCCTCTCTGCCCCTCACCCGACCTAAAATATTGTTGGAGGTGTAATGGTGGTCACTGTGAACAAACTACGTTACTGTCAAGATTTTCTCCACAGTGCGTTAGGGAATACGATTACAGTACGTATATTATCTTTTTATTTGATGGGTTACGTGAGTGGATTCTTGTTGATTAATTTTCTCTTAAGTTAGTTGTTTGAAGGGCTTTGGCCTTTATAGTTCTTTAGACGTTCTTGAATGTCGTTTATCTTAAACTAACGGTTACTGTGAACATCAATCGGGCACCGCTCTTTAGTGCCTTCCACATGATCCAGTCAAATTAATGTGACCGCGGCCTAAGCACAACGTCAATGTACAATAAGCACTCACACACGGCAGGTGGCAATACTTGCTATGGAGGGTATATAAAGAGTGTCGGTGGGACGCAGAAAAGAGTGCAGTTGGTGGTGTAATGCGGACGTCCAAAAGGGGTATGGTCATTGGCTTTCGAACCGGGGGTGGAAGCATTTCAACAACTTTTGTATCCCGCCTGGAAAGGCGGCGCGTGGATCTGCTCCTGTGAACTGCTTCTGCAAAACAGGCCGAGAGTGAAGGACGCGAGTAGGAGCTGGAAACGGTGAAGTACTTCGGTACTATGTGCAAATTTAAAGCACATTTACTATAGGAAGAATATGAATACATAAATTGTTACTTAACTTTGGCTCAGATGAGCACGTAGGTGCGAAGCCGTACCTCAATCAAAGCTAACATCGACTAGAAGCTACAAAGCAAAATCTGTAGTGGCTCGCCGACTATGCAATAGAAACAATCTTGCTAGGTCGTCTGCTCGTGATCGTTGTTGTTGTTGTGGTCTTCAGTCCTGAAACTGGTTTGATGCAGCTCTCCATGCTACTCTATCCTGTGCAAGCTTATTCATCTCCCAGTACTTACTGCAACCTACATCCTTCTGAATCTGCTTAATGTATTCATCTCTTGGTCTCCCTCTACGATTTTTACCCTCCACGCTGCCCTCCAATACTAAATTTGTGATCCCTTGATGCCTCAGAACATGTCCTACTAACCGGTCCCTTCTTCTTGTCAAGTTGTGCCACAAACTCCTCTTCTCCCCAATTCTATTCAATACCTCCTCATTAGTTATGTGATCTACCCACCTAATCTTCAGCATTCTTCTGTAGCACCAAATTTCGAAAGCTTCTATTCTCTTCTTGTCCAAACTATTTATCGTCCATGTATCACATCCATACATGGCTACACTCCATACAAATACTTTCAGAAACGACTTCCTGACACTTAAATCTGTACTCGGTGTTAACAAATTTCTCTTCTTCAAAAACGCTTTCCTTGCCATTGCCAGTCTACATTTTATATCCTCTCTACTTCGACCATCATTTGATATTTTGCGGCCGGCCGAAGTGGCCGTGCGGTTCTAGGCGCTACAGTCAGGAACCGAGCGACCGCTACGTGCGCAGGTTCGAATCCTGCCTCGGGCATGGATGTGTGTGATGTCCTTAGGTTAGTTAGGTTTAATTAGTTCTAAGTTCTAGGGGACTGATGACCTTAGAAGTTAAGTCGCATAGTGCTCAGAGCCATTTGAACCAAGTTATTTTGCTCCCCAAATAGCAAAAATCCTTTACTACGATAAGTGTCTCATTTCCTAGTCTAATTCCCTCAGCATCACCCGACTTAATTCGACTACATTCCATTATCCTCGTTTTGCTTTTGTTAATGTTCATCTTACATCCTCCTTTCAAGACACTGTCCATTCCGTTCAACTGCTCATCCAAGTCCTTTGCTGTCTCTGACAGAACTATAACTCGTGATCAAATGGGCAGAATCTGGAGCGGCGCTATAGAGCTGCACAGCGCCGGCTAGAGGGCGCTGTCGTCGGCGAAGATCTTCCGCTCTCGTAGGGCCAACTTAAGAACGGGCACCTACGCTGTGGCATCGTAACTATCGATACCACAGCAACGACCAAGTTTGAAAACTGTTCGCATGCCGGCGGCAACTGTGGTGCACCACGGGGCTATAGATGGTAGGGGTGAACAACGGCTGCGGGGACGGGCGAATAGACTTGGACCGACCACCCGGATGAACCAAGTGGCTACCAACAGTGCCTCACAACGACCGCTCAGCGAACGTTGTTCGCGTTGTTTTGTTACAAGGGCGACGGGAAAAGCCCCTACACATGTATACCAAGAGTCGATTCTGAGGTTGTCGTATCCACTGCCAATACCTTTCCCTTTATAATAACGTCCAATCTGTGCCTGGGAAGGATACAGTTATCTTTCCTTTCACCCTTCCGTAATGTTACACGGAATGTTTTTCCTAATGAGAGAAACGTCGTCACGCAACTCTGAGTACGTGTAATTTTTCCTCGTTTCTACATCTTCATTGCCAGCACTCCGTGTACCATTCTAACTCTAAGTTTATTGTTCTTTTTTTGTAAGGATCTGACATTTTATGTGAAATTTCATCAAACAAAGAAAGGACACCTATAAATATGTGAGCGAACGCGTCTGTATTTGTGTGCTTGTGTGTGTGGTGGGGGACATAAAGAAGAAATTCAACGTTGTATCATTTCTTTGGTCACTACACATCGTCGCCAGAAGTTGAAATAGTGGCCAACTTGTAATTTTCGCTACCATTATACGTATTCAGGTAACTTAAAAACTTAATTTGCTTAATGCTGCGGGTAGACGAAGATCCCTGAGAAGAATTCATAATATTACTCCGGGAGTAATGGCCTTGATATCGATTTGAGTTGAACTTAAACCTTTCTTCTTCAGTGGAGGAATGCTCCTTCGAATGAATTTCTAAAAATGATAACCTTCTATGATATCATTGGCTGATTCAAATGGGTTGTTCATCAGCCTAATTGGAAAGAACGTGCGTCATAAATGTAACTGTTCTGCTTGATGAGTACATGCGGTGTTTTCGGTTAATGGTTTTGACAACGGAAGGGAAGCAATGTAACAATGCGCCAGCACACCATTCAAACTGCAACACGAGTCTCGCCGAGCCTAGCGGTTTACGTTTGTATACGTAGACAACGCTGCTTGTTTTATTGTAAACGATAAACAGTTGTAAACACGTCACTCATCAAAGAAAATAATTTTGAGAACACAACTTAGAAACAGCAGTTATGCAATAGATTTTTTCAACACTGTGGCGAACACTGAAATGACGGCGAGGAGTGCTCCTCATTCAATCGAAATCGCGCTGTTATCGAACTTCACCAACACAAAATAAAATATCCTGTCTCTTGAAGGTTCTTTAGCACGTATAGAGGCGAAAGTAGCACAAAAGACTGATTTCCTATGATAGCGAACTTCTGAGGTCACGAAACACATGACTACGAATGAGAGCCGGCCGCAGTGGCCATGCGGTTCTAGGCGCTACAGTCTGGAACCGCGCCACCGCTACGGTCGCAGGTTCGAATCCTGCCTCGGGCATGGATGTGTGTGATGTCCTTAGGTTAGTTAGGTTTAAGTAGTTCTAAGTTCTAGGGGACTGATGACCTCAGAAGTTAAGTCCCATAGTGCTCAGAGCCATTTGAACTACGAATGAGAGACAGACTTGCGTAATGGGAGGTACGTGGTTGATGATGGCCGTTTCCACAAGAATTCTCACTGGATGGTTGGCAAAAGGCTGATTCTTATTGCGGTTGAAACAATATTGAGGCATCATTGTACAGTACGACCGATAACATTCAGATTTTGGCGTCGACAGATTTTTCAGTAAACGGAAGGAGCGAAGTTCTCGAATACGTTTAGGCATAATGTGGCGCCCCGTCAAAGAGAGCCAAGCAAAATGTGACATAAAAGAAATCAACATATCAGATCACGGGATAAAACAGACTGCTTCCCGAAGGCGGAACTTTTGTGATATTACAGAGCCTATTCGACGGTGTTGGCTGCATCAGACCAACGAATAGATTCGATCCCAAGGCCCGTTATGTCCTCAACGTCAACCGAAGGCAGTATCCAATCGTAAATGGTCTTATTCTTATAGCAAATCTAATCCCAGTGTAGACTTAAAAACAAGGTACAAGAAGAAAGGCAAAGTTCTTTCATTAAACTCAAACGAATGTTAAGTTTCCACTCCATGTCGCTTTCACCAACTAAAACATCCCGCAACAAAGACTATCCCAGTGCACGGCCGAAAGAGACGCCCAAAGGCACCGTAGTTACGGCTGCCTACCATCTTAAGAAAAACTATCATTTTTCCTACATGAATTTACACTCTACGACAAAGGGTGCGCTGATTTTAAACTTCGTGACAGATTAAAACTGTCTCTGGGCTGGGACTCGAACCCAGAACCTTTGCCTTTCACAGACAAATTTTCTGTCACATGAGGTTTTTTTTACTAAAATCTTTTAGTGTACCAAAATGCAGCGAATTACAGCTTTTTTGAAATTAGGATGCATAGGTTAATAATCACTAAATCATTTACAATAGCCAAGGAATCAATAATAATAATAATGCATATTTTACCAGTGGGCATTTTGTATCCACAAGAACACGTTAAAAAATTGATTTAAGTCTTCTTACTGAGCATTTTCTTTATGCTACATTAATGTCTTGTTTCCACAGCTTTGAGATGCAATTAAAGAAATTAAACAGCACGGCAAAAAGAGTGCTATAATTTTTAGCTTCTCGCCAAAGGGCCTTTTCCTCAATTAGTAAACACACACACATTCACACAAGCCCAACTCAAACACGCGCGACCACTGTCTCTGCGTGCTGTAGCCAGAGACGTGAAATGCAAAACATATCATTTTCAGTCCTTACACTTTCAAAAAAGAAAAAATTAAATTGAAAAAGTTACACGAAACAATGTTTCTCCTCTGTCGCACTCTCATGGGTCTATTCTTTGTTACTTGACATGACTTTCCCAAGCGTCTTGTTCCATGACGTGATTGTATTACTGACTTGAATGCTCAGTCCTCAGTGCTATTTTCGTTCCTTACCTGTGTCGAGAATCACACACAGATACTGTTTTACGACGGATTGAAAACAACAATGTTGCAATCAATTCTGTATGTCAGTGCCCTTGAGTTCGGTGAGAAGCAATGTCAAGCTTCAAGCTATCCAGCCACAACCCACGACTCGCCGTTTCAGCTTTACTTCCATCACTACGTTTGCCCGCTCCGGGATTGAGTCACAGTCCAGCAAACAATTTTAATATGACAAGAAGTTTCAGCTATGACCCTCCAAACTGGAACTGCGGAATAAAATATGTGTAGAGTACGTGCAGTCGGAAAAAAAGTGTATCTTGCCTCCTGACGAAAAAAATGTATGTCGCCTCCTGATTGGTACGAAATTACCGCCTTAAAATCTACATAATGATTAAAAACCAACTTCACTGGTAATTTAATCTATGCACTAGGTTACCACTGATTTAGACACAGTAAAAACAAACATATACATTCCACGCAGTCCTAATGGGTTTGTTCGTTGTACGTGCCCATACAGTCATTGTGAAGTACCGTTCTGTACTCGCCTGTAAGCGCTTTCGTAAATAATCACTGCTCTCTCTCTCATTTTCTGCTGTCACATTGTTACCAGATTACCGACTTTCCCTCGTGTAGGTTCGGTAAACACTGGTCTGACACACTTCCCCGGATGTTGGCAGTCGAGCCACGAACGACGCCTGTCGTTTGCACGTACCGCTCGCTGTTATGACACCCTTGCAAAGACATCGAAAGCAGAGCGGCAATCGGCGCCAACACGAGCCAGCATTTCCATACCCGCTGGCGCGTCCATTGTTCTCGGGCGTGCAACACGGTTTCTATTGTATCCCACTCAGCCTGTCTAGCTCTGTCAGATATACCCCCTCTCTTTGTCGCACTCTCTGTATCATTCTCTCTCTCTCGCTCCTGCTTGATGGCTCTGTCTCCCGTAGCTGAAACTAACGCACTTGACTTGAGGTTAACATACAGTAGATGCAGGATCAGCGAACAACACATCACCCCGGACAGTAAAAAACCTGCACATACACAATATATAAACACGAGATTTGAATTTTTGTCATGGACAATGAAGGAAGTTACCTACAAATATATTAAAGTGTTTCCAATCCACCAATTCCATCCAATGTTTTTGGTAGGTTTGCCACGATTTGTTGGTAAACTCCGGAACTGATGAAACCCTCCCATTTATTCCCAGTTGGGAACTCTTTCTGCCCACTATAAGTTTATCTAGTATTGTCTGAAACTAACCGCGACTCTACTATGGACCGACTCTAAAACGGCTGGCTCTACTCCTAGGAGTGGAGAATAATAACAATAAAAAAACTGCAGGATCAATAATCATTAAACCTCGAGTGAATCGACAACGATCGACTTAGACAATCAAGGATGCACAATAATGTGGAAACACCAAAAACACATTACCACTCCTAAACGGTGTGCAGAACCCGTTGGTACTCAGAACAGCCTCCAGTCGTCTCGGAATGGAAAAATACGGGACCTATACGGTTTTCAAGGAAATCTTATTCCTTTCTTCTTGAAATGTAGTGGCAAGTTTAGGTAACAATGATGGAGGAGGACAGAGATCACGTACTCTTCTCTCCAAAGTAGACAACAGAGACTCAATAATATTGGGAGTTGCGATTGTGGAGGCAAAGGGAGATTCGACGAGTCATTCTCGTGACCTCTCGCTCATAAAAACAGTCCTCTACGATGGGAGCTGAGTGACACCGTCTTGGATCGCAACATCGCCATTGGAGAACAGAAAGCGTACCATGGGGTGCACCTGATCAGCAAAGTTGGCTCAAAATGGTTCAAATGGCTCTGAGCACTATGGGACTTAACATCTGAGATCATCAGTCCCCTAGAACTTAGAACTACTTAAACCTAACTAACCTAGGGACATCACACACATCCATGCCTGAGGCAGGATACGAACCTGCGACTGTAGAGGTCGCGCGGTTCCAGACTGAAGCGCCTAGAAGCGCTCGGTCACAACGGCCGGCCAGCAAAGTAGGTCATATAATCCTTGGCAGTAATGGTCTTGCAGAGTACCCACGTGGCCCATGAATGCCACGGTATGGCTGCCCAAATCGCTACCCAATCCTCACCATGTTTCACTTTTGGGACATCAACTCGTCCAGCTATTGGAAACACTGTGAAAGAAGACTCGTACTACCAAATAACTTTCTTCCACTGATCCGTAGTCCAGATTTGAAATTTTCCGAATCACCTTTCCCTCTTACGAGTGTTTCTGTCACTGATGATTGGTTTTCGAATTTCAGCTCGCCTAGCAATTCCCTGCTTACGGACTTCCCTTCGTGTTTGGTTCTCACACTGTTCGCGAATGAGAAATTCAGTTCTGCAATGACTTTTGCAGCTGTCGTCGTTTTATTTTTCGTCACAATACTGTTCATAGACCGTCCCGTCCTTCACGATTACTCAACACATATATTCACTCGCGTTGGGACTTAGTGAGTAGTGTTTCTCTCTTTTTCTCTTCGATACGGTACGCCTTGAAACACCAAACACTTCGGGTATTTTAGCTATGGGAACATCCACCATACGAACACCAACAATTTTCCCACGATGAAATTCACTTAGCTCCGGCACAATGCATTCACAACCACACAAAACACTGTTCTGACCACGAATGTCAATTGCATACTTGCCGTTAGTGGTCAAATACGTTCGATAAGTAATGCAACAAATCTTTCTCTGGAAACTGGTTGGTTTTATTCAGGATTCCAATACACTGTATCATTCCCCACTCTTTTGGCTACAAAACCACATTTTTCAATATAATCTCCTCTCGATGTGACGGCCGTATGCCACCTTGTGTATGTGTGTGGAAACGGGGACCTAGAAACAACGGATGGGCTTCGTTCCGCCGTAGCCCTCAGAGGTACACAACCCCACACAACAGGCCACAGCAGTCCACCCACTTCGCCGCCGCCCCACACCGCACCCATGGTTATTGTGCGGTTAGGCCCCCAGTGGACCCCCACTCCCCCAAGGAACGTGTCATACCAGACGAGTGTAACCCTAATCTTTGTGTGGTATAGTGTACCTGAGGCGGAATAAGGGGAACAAGCCCGCATTCGCCGAGGCAGATGGAAAACAGCCTTAAAAACCGTCCACAGGCAGGCCAGCACATCGGACCTCGACGATAATCCGCCTGGTGGACTCGTGCCGGGGACCGGCACGCCTTCCCGCTCGGGAAGCAGCGCGTTAGACCGCGTGGCTAGCCGGGCGGGCTTTATGTCGCTTTACTGGGAGGGCCTACATGCCTGCATGGTACCACTCTACTAGTCGATGACGGAGCGAACGTCTTGATGCATCAACAACCTCCCTGTCATCCACGCACTGCTCCCCTTAATTCCGTACAGATGGTCCTTCGTTGCCCTTTATGGTCTTCTGTTAGGCGGCGAGGAACCCCGAGGACCCACACCTTTGAGTACACCAATTTGTGGACGAGTGTTTCAGCACTACCAACAGAGACGTCCAGTTGTGCAGTGAAGAGTTTTATTGTAATCCGTCGATCACCTCGAATGAAAGTGTCCGCACGTTTCAACGCTGCTGGCGTCACAGTTGTGGGCGGTCTGCCAGAAGGGAAGATCGGAAAAGTTTGCGCGATCTTGTTGCGATGATGATAGACGTCTCGCCCAACGATTTGCCGTGCTTTTGTTCACTGCCAGGTCTCAGAAGACATTCTACAAGCACCTACGAATATCTACGATGCTCTGGTTTTCTACCGAAAGAAACTCAAACATCTGCTTTCAACGTACCTCCGTTACAGACGCCATTTTGACGGCTACATATATCGACACCACCTACCGGAGCTTCATCAAACTGTAGGGGCTAAAGCGGGAATATCCCACGCTGTCCCACGACAAATTTCGCATTTTTTCAGCCGAAACTGGCCGAGGAAACAAATGTGTTAATGAACTGTTGTGATGAATGCAGGTCACGGGAACATATTGGCTGTTAAATACTGAATGCCCCTCGTATATCGGCGCAACATGCAGGGCTAGCTGACGTTCAAGTATGCACTCCTCGCGGTGTTTCCATATTTTTGTTCAACACCTGCAGGTACAGTGCACAAATAGAACAAATAATCGATTTTACGTTGTAATACAGAGAAACAAATACATTTACACACACATTAGCCTTTCATATGTTTGTCTGGAACGCATAAGCGCTGAATTAAATAAGAAGTCCCATTTCCTAATTCTGATAAACCTTCTAGGGAGGTTTCCATGGTAACTTCCGTCTGGTTTGTGTTCAGGCCGTGAGTACGCTTAACAACACTGGTCACAGCATCTAAATAATACGACTCGGCCGGTCGTCGAAATATTGTGCATAAAAAAATGTTCAAATGTATGTGAAATCTCATGGGACTTAACTGCTAAGGTCATCAGTCCCTAAGCTTACACACTACTTAACCTAAATTATCCTAAGGAGAAACACACACACCCATGCCCGAGGGAGGACTGAACCCTCCGCCGGGTATTGTGCATTAAATTGAGTGAACAACTCAACTGAACACGCGAAACCACGTTATTACTCGAACGAGAAAACCTGAGAAATAACATAATTCGAATATCGGAGACTCTACAGTATTCTCTCATGTGCTTATTTTCTTTTTATTTTTTTATTATATCAGAGATGTAGCTGACTCAATAGTGCAACGAAATGAATCAATATAGTAAATATTTCCGTTTCTTTGCAGGTATGTACATCATCAGTGAGTCACAAAGATTGGCTCGCTTAACTCTTGGTCAGCATGGTTACTGTTGTTGGATTCTATTTCGTCAGTGCAGGTAAGTAATTGATTATTTCAGTTGTCTAATACACGATATTTTTCTTAATTTAGTGGATGGCTTCTGTCTATAGTTGTATCAGTCTGTCAGCATTATTTTGAGACATTTCCACCATTTGACTGTCATTTGTTCATTTATTTATTTTACAAGGTCATGATTTCGGCCTTATAGCCGTTCTCAAGTGCATGTTGAAACCTTAAAATACTTGTGTTCTGTCTGCGTTAAGTCATTATTGAAAAGCGTATTTCAGCTCTTAAATATCAGTTGTCGTATTACAGGATATGAGTACAAATCGAAGATACATAATGTGGCTGACATTGTGCACAGTGAAAAACTATAAATGTAGAGTATGGCATGTATAACAGCCAAGATTTTCCTGTGACCTGCATTCGCCACGTTTATTCATCAACTCTCTTGCTACCCATCCCCCCCTCCCTATCCCACCCGCCGCAAAAGAAAGTGCAGTTGATGAACAGTTGTGATGAATGCAGGTCATGCAGGTCACAGGAACATATTGGCTGTTAAATACGCCATACTGTATGTTAATAGTTTTTCACTTTGCATAATGTTAGCCACATTATGTATCTTCGATTTTTACTCATGTCCTGTAATACGACAACTGGTACATAAGACTAGAAATACGTTTTTTCGACGATGACATTTTACAGATAGGTCCGACACATTTTAAAATTTCAACATGCACTTTAAAATGGGTATAAAACCGAAATCATGATTCTGTAAAATAAATGAACAATTAACAATCAAATGGAGGAAATTTTTTTCAAAAATTTCTAGATGACTGTGGTTCCGCACAAAGGAAAGATCAGTCTGCTCTTTCTAAGGTATTCTTAGACGGGACAGTTCTCTAGGAATTGAACGCAATGCAATCCTTTACCCCTCCTACTTCATCGGGTTTCTTAACGAAGTAAGACAGAATGCAACACCGTTAGTTGCTTGAGGAATGATTACTAAAAATTCATATATAACACATTATCATATTTATTTCTGATAAATACGTGGGAAAACTCTCATCTGTTATATCTTGTAATCATATCGACTGACTGAGAAAACATGATTCGGGTTGGGCAGCGTGCTTAAATGAGATCTGGCAGAGCCCAAAAATCTTTACTGGAAACAAGTAATTCACAACGTAAATCTGTCTAGCTAGAAGAGAACACTACAAATAGCTTTAAACTGTAGTGTGCTTTGCTTCATTTTTGGGGCAGGCCGTTAATAATTCATTAATTTTTCTTGTACTTTTCTTTTGTCTTTATCAACTATGGCATAGAGCATACCGTCTACTTTTTTCCTGTCTTTTGGCTCTGAAACAAATGTTTGTGTTTTAATGCTAAATATCTTATGCTGATTACCCAAAACATTATGATCACCTGTTTAACAGTACGTTAATTCGACTCTGGGAACGAAGTACAGTAGTGATTCTGCATGCTATGGTTTCGACAAGTCCTTGATAGCCTTTCGGTGATCTGCGGCACCAGAAATTTACCCACATGGCAAGCAGTTTCCGTTAAATCGTGCCGTTGTTTTGTGGGCGCGAAGCCAGAGTATGATTATGTTCCTCAAACCAGTGGAGCAAGATGATGCTGAAAGATGCCATCACCTTATGGGAAGACATCAAGGATGATGGGATGCAGGTGGTGCGCGATATGTCAACATATTTCACAGCTATCATAGTGCATTCAGTTACTAATACAACGCGCATGGACACCCAGGTGAATATTCTCCACGATCAAGTTCGGTGCGTGTTTCGAGCAGCCGTTCACCATGATGACAGCGTACGTGGACACGATCATCGACCTGATGTAACAAGAAACGTGATTCACCCAATCAGGAGAACATTGCCATTGACCCACGACCCACTCTCAATGATTCCGTGCTCACGGCAATCGTAATTGACGATGTCGTCCGGTCAACGTGAGAACACGTGGACGTCGTCTGCTGTGGAGGCCAATGTTCAAAACCTTGCTCTAAATGGCGCGCTCCGAAAGGCTTGTGCCTTCACTAGTATTGCACTCCGTCGTGTGATGTGTCACAGACGGACGCCTATCCTACTTTGCAGAGAGGCCAAAACTGTGTCCTTCACGGTCTGCGATGAGACGTTGTCGTCAAACACCTTGTCCCCTGCTTGTGGTTTCAGCGTCTCTCAACCACTTCCCATAGGTGCTGACTACACTACCATGCGAACAGCCGACATGCTTCACCGTTTCCCAGATGCTTATCTCATGCACCGGGCCATTGCCATCTGTCCTTCATGGAAGTCGTTTAGGCCCTGTGTCAGCCGTTTTCTCCGTTTTCGGCTCGTATCTTCGCAAGAATGATTTCCCACTGCTCACTTGGCATCCCCTGAACTGATGTAGGCTAAGCACTTACGTGCTATTCCTGCGTAACCTGTCGGTGTCCGTACTTGTTTGCTCTCTGGTTGGATTGGCAGCTGGTTGTCTCAAATAAAAACGAACCATATTTTTGATAGCAAGCTAGCGGCTGTGTACACCGGGGAGGTCTTGGCAGGGTGGTGTTTTTAGCACCCAACCTCGATCCTCGCTCTTTCTCCTTCTTCTTCGACGGCTTTCTAAGCGGCTGCTCGGAGGTTCCGTCCGGTGTAGGCTCTGCCTCGTTCAGGCTGGTCGCATCTTCGTCTCAGCCGGTCTTCACACCTATGCGGAGGAGGATCTTTCCTCTCTCCTCAGCACAGCTGACGAGATGTTTCCAGTCACTGGCAGTGAAGACGGCAAGGGCGTGTTGACCTGCCTCAGTGACTCCATGAGGATTTAGAGCAACTTCTGTAGCTCCTCAGGAGTGAAGGCACAGGCTTTGTGAGGGAATGTAGGTTTAGGTTGGTCAGCAGAAATGAACGGATAGGAGTTGAAGTGGTGGAGGTAGAAGCCGTCGGGCAGCAACTGCGCAATCTTCTGAAGCACCGGTGTTACTCTGGATACGTGTGGTAGAGGCAGGGTAATGACTTTTCTCCTATATGCGCCCTGGGTATCGGCGACGAACGATTTCCCACTCGTCTCTACTCACTTATATACTTTCCTCACCATGTGACGTAACCACGTCACAAGGCGGCATTGGCATTCAGTTTCGCGCTAGGCACTGGTCGCAATGTTGGCTCGTTAATGTGCATTATATAATCGTTCTTCAGTGTGTAATTTTTTCAGGGTCGGCCTTAAATGGTTTGTCAGTTACAACTTCAAGCCTCTTAACAGTTGATAAATGTCCTTGCTTATAAATATGTACGAACATTAAATTATTTCACGAATCTGTTATTGTAATAGGAGCTAAAAATTTGAAAAACATTTACTTGACAACACTTTTGCAATAAGTTGAGCATGCGTACTCAGGTAGACACCCATCAACCCTATGGAACGTACTCTCTCCTCCGGCAATGTATATACTTTCCTTTTTTCACAGTCCGTCATTGATTTTTAATTTAAAATGAAAAATAGCCTCAATTTTGTTTCTGTTTCTCATAACAATTTTTTAATCGCTTGTGTGAGGAACGTAGAATTATACCGCTGACAGCCAACGCCGGCCGCGGTGGTCTCGCGGTTCTAGGCGCGCAGCGACTGCTACGGTCGCAGGTTCGAATCCTGCCTCGGGCATGGATGTGTGTGATGTCCTTAGGTTAGTTAGGTTTAAGTAGATCTAAGTTCTAGGGGACTGATGACCTCAGAAGTTAAGTCCCATAGGGCACAGAGCCATTTGAACCATTTTGAACAGCCAACGCCTTGCCCATGTGGGGCGAGAGGGATGAAATAACATAAAGGGGGAAAAATCAGGAAGACATGGGTCGAAAGCAAGAGAGACTGACGTAGGTGGTCAGACACGTTCCCACGTTATTTTTTAATGGCGAAAGTATAGCAGGTTTCATCAGAATGAAGAATTATTTAGCTGCAGTTTAGATGCAATGCGAAATACCATAAGGACTGATTTATAATTGCCTGGGCTCTGATCAATACCATCTCAGCTCATATTTCCAAAAAGATTTTCAAACTGGAGTGTCACCTAGTACCAACAGTTAGAACGACAACAGAGACCCGCACTGATGTCTGTACAGTCGATTCGCCACTGACCTCCTCCGTTCAGGTCCTGATGAGTATTTGTGAAGTGCAATATAGATTGGTAAATGTAAGAAACGTTACTCTTTCTGCCGTGTTAAAGAACGTTGTTTATGTAGTTACTCTCCTTAGATTTACAGTAAACAATTATAATGTCTTATTATTTTTACGTCATTTAGCTGCTGTATTTAAATAACTGTGTACATACCAAATTTCTATCAGTTTTAGCTCGGGAGCTAGGAACATAGAAAGGTTTAGGACTGGGTGCAATATGCTGCTCATAATTAGTTGCTTTCAGATGATTGTTCTAATGGTGGAATATTCATTTAAGTGAGATGTTTAATAGAGGGCCCGTTATTCTGAATGCACAGCGCAGTACACCTATGGTCGAGATACGAGGTGCATTCAAGTTCTAAGGCATCCGATTTTTTTTCTAATTAACCACTCACCCGAAATCGATGAAACTGGCGTTACTTCTCGACGTAATTGCCCTGCAGACGTACACATTTTTCACAACGCTGACGCCATGATTCCATGGCAGCGGCGAAGGCTTCTTTAGGAGTCTGTTTTGACCACTGGAAAATCGCTGAGGCAATAGCAGCACGGCTGGTGAATGTGCGGCCACGGAGAGTGTCTTTCATTGTTGGAAAAAGCCAAAAGTCACTAGGAGCCAGGTCAGGTGAGTAGGGAGCATGAGGAATCACTTCAGAGTTGTAATCACGAAGAAACTGTTGCGTAACTTTAGATTGATGTGCGGGTGCGTTGTCTTGGTGAAACAGCACACGCGCAACCCTTCCCGGACGTTTTTGTTGCAGTGCAGGAAGGAATTTGTTCTTCAAAGCATTTTCGTAGGATGCACCTGTTACCGTAGTGCCCTTTAGAACGCAATGGGTAAGGATTACGCCCTCGCTGTCCCAGAACATGGACACCATCATTTTTTCAGCACTGGCGGTTACCTGAAATTTTTTTGGTGGCGGTGAATCTGTGTGCTTCCATTGAGCTGACTGGCGCTTTGTTTCTGGATTGAAAAATGGCATCCACGTCGCATCCATTGTCACAACCGACGAAAAGAAAGTCCCATTCATGCTGTCGTTGCGCGTCAATATTGCTTGGCAACATGCCACACGGGCAGCCATGTGGTCGTCCGTCAGCATTCGTGGCACCCACCTGGATGACACTTTTCGCATTTTCAGGTCGTCATGCAGGATTGTGTGCACAGAACCCACAGAAATGCCAACTCTGGAGGCGATCTGTTCAACAGTCATTCGGCGATCCCCCAAAACAATTCTCTCCACTTTCTCAATCATGTCGTCAGACCGGCTTGTTTCGGTTTGTTGTCACACGATGTTCTGCCTTCATTAAACTGTTGCACCCACGAACGCACTTTCGACACTTCCATAACTCCATCACTACATGTCTCCTTCAACTGTCGATGAATTTCAATTGGTTTCACACCACGCAAATTCTGAAAACGAATGATTGCACGCTGTTCAAGTAAGGAAAACGTCGCCATTTTAAGTATTTAAAACAGTTCTCATTCTCGCCGCTGGAGGTAAAATCCCATCTGCCGTACGGTGCTGCCATCTCTGACAATGAACGCAGCCTCATTTTAAAACAATGCGCATGTTTCTATCTCTTTCCAGTCCGGAGAAAAAAAATCGGAGGCCTTAGAACTTGAATGCACCTCGTATTAAGTTAGTGGTGTCTCGAAGTGACAAGCTTCCTCAATGCGCTGTTTCGCCTGGCGTTAAATCGGGCGCCCCCGTGGGGGATGCTAATCATCTTCCAGGAAATCTACAGAATCATGTTCATGTCTCCGTATCCACACGTTGCAGAATCTGTCCCTGTGTCAGGAAGGTCGTTATGTAACTTAATTGGATTCGGTGCGTTGGATACGAATATGATTTTTCATTTATCCATGTCGGTTTTCAGTGTTTTCCGCTAAGCTCTCCTTTTCCATCTTTATCTAATCTGAGCTTTGTTGAAATGTGTGTGAAATCGTATGGGACTTAACTGCTAAGGTCATCAGTCCCTAAGCTTACACACTACTTAACCTGAATTATCCTAAGGACAAACACACACACACCTATGCCCGAGCGAGGACACGAACCTCCGCCGAATCTGAGCTTTACCTTCATCGATAATAAACTAGTTGTCGACGGGACATTCAACTCTAATCTTGTCACCTTCTTTCCTCCACGTACTATCAGAGTCCTATTATTCACTCTAACAAAATAAGTAAATAAATAAATAAAAATAAATAAATAATTGACACACCCGAAGAATTTTCCAAACAGGACAGAAATATGTAGATGAGATGAACATGTGCCGACAAACAAATGACTATAGTTTCAAAAAAATTGGATGATTTATTGAAGAGGAAGAGCTTCACAAATTAAGGTAGTAAATAACGCGTTGGTTCACGTATGGTCCTTATGCAAGCAGTTATTCGGCTTGGCACTGATTGAAAGAACTGTGGATGTCCTCATGAGAGACATCATGCCAAATTACGTCCGATTTCCGCGTTGGTGGCCAAGGTAGGGTTTGACAAGCATGAAGACAAACTGTGGAAACTCTTGGCTTGTGTGGGCGGACGTTATCTTGCTGAAACGTAGGCCCAGGATTGCATGCCATGAAGGGCAATAAAACGGGGCGTAGAATAGCGTCCACGTACCGCATGCTGTAAAGGCGCCGCGGTGACAATCAAGAGGACCTCAAACCATCGCTCCTGGTAGTCGGGCCATAATGACGAGCGTCAGTCAATTTGGTATTCAAGCACGTCTTCGCTGGTCATCGGGGCTTGGTTCAAAGCGGGGAGACAATTCTCCCCAGTGAATGATCTTCCAGGCTGAAGACGTGTCTGGAAACGTTCTGGACAGCAGTGGGATACCAACATGTCTTTCACCCGCCATACAGTCCGACAACAAGGAGTAGTGGTGGCCTGGGGTAGTGGTGGGATACCAACATGTCTGTCGCCCGCCATACAGTCTGACAACAAGGAGTGGTGGTGGTCTGTCTGACAACCAGGAGTGGTGGTGGTCTGGGGTAGCGGTGGGATACCAACATCTCTGTCGCCCGCCATACAATCCGACAACAAGGAGTGGTGGTGGTCCTTCCGACAACCAGGAGTGGTGGTGGTCTGGGGTAGCAGTGGGATACCAACATGTCTGTCGCCCGCCATACAATCCGGCAACAAGGAGTGGTGGTGGTCTGGGGTAGCGGTGGGATACCAACATGTCTGACGCCCACCATACAGTCCGACAACAAGGAGTGGTGGTGGTCTGGGGTAGCAGTGGGATACCAACATGTCTGTTGCCCGCCATGCAGTCCAACAACAAGGAGTGGTGGTGGTATGGGGTAGCAGTGGGATACCAACATGTCTGTCGCCCACCATACAGTCTGACAACAAGGAGTGGTGGTGGTCTGGGGTAGCGGTGGGATACCAACATGTCTGACGCCCGCCATACAGTCCGACAACAAGGAGTGGTGGTGGTCTGGAGTAGCGGTTGGATACCAACATGTCTGTTGCCCGCCTTGCAGTCCGACAACCAGGAGTGGTGGTGGTCTGGGGTAGCAGTGGGATACCAACATGTCTGTTGCCCGCCATGCAGTCCAACAACAAGGAGTGGTGGTGGTCTGGGGTAGCAGTGGGATACCAACATGTCTGTCGCCCACCATACAGTCCGACAACAAGGAGTGGTGGTGGTCTGGGGTAGCAGTGGGATACCAACATCTCTGTCGCCCGCCATACAATCCGACAACAAGGAGTGGTGGTGGTCCTTCCGACAACCAGGAGTGGTGGTGGTCTAGGGTAGCAGTGGGATACCAACATGTCTGTCGCCCGCCATACAACCCGGCAACAAGGAGTGGTGGTGGTCTGGGGTAGCGGTGGGATACCAACATGTCTGACGCCCGCCATACAGTCCGACAACAAGGAGTGGTGGTGGTCCTTCCGACAACCAGGAGTGGTGGTGGTCTGGGGTAGCAGTGGGATACCAACATGTCTGTCGCCCGCCATACAATCCGACAACAAGGAGTAGTGGTGGCCTGGGGTAGTGGTGGGATACCAACATGTCTGTCGCCCGCCATACAATCCGACAACAAGGAGTAGTGGTGGCCTGGGGTAGTGGTGGGATACCAACATGTCTGTCGCCCGCCATACAATCCGACAACAAGGAGTGGTGGTGGTCCTTCCGACAACCAGGAGTGGTGGTGGTCTGGGGTAGCAGTGGGATACCAACATTGTCTGTCGCCCGCCATACAATCCGGCAACAAGGAGTGGTGGTGGTCTGGGGTAGCGGTGGGATACCAACATGTCTGACGCCCGCCATACAGTCCGACAACAAGGAGTGGTGGTGGTCTGGGGTAGCAGTGGGATACCAACATGTCTGTTGCCCGCCATGCAGTCCAACAACAAGGAGTGGTGGTGGTATGGGGTAGCAGTGGGATACCAACATGTCTGTCGCCCACCATACAGTCTGACAACAAGGAGTGGTGGTGGTCTGGGGTAGCGGTGGGATACCAACATGTCTGACGCCCGCCATACAGTCCGACAACAAGGAGTGGTGGTGGTCTGGAGTAGCGGTTGGATACCAACATGTCTGTTGCCCGCCTTGCAGTCCGACAACCAGGAGTGGTGGTGGTCTGGGGTAGCAGTGGGATACCAACATGTCTGTTGCCCGCCATGCAGTCCAACAACAAGGAGTGGTGGTGGTCTGGGGTAGCAGTGGGATACCAACATGTCTGTCGCCCACCATACAGTCCGACAACAAGGAGTGGTGGTGGTCTGGGGTAGCAGTGGGATACCAACATCTCTGTCGCCCGCCATACAATCCAACAATAAGGAGTGGTGGTGGTCCTTCCGACAACCAGGAGTGGTGGTGGTCTAGGGTAGCAGTGGGATACCAACATGTCTGTCGCCCGCCATACAACCCGGCAACAAGGAGTGGTGGTGGTCTGGGGTAGCGGTGGGATACCAACATGTCTGACGCCCGCCATACAGTCCGACAACAAGGAGTGGTGGTGGTCTGGAGTAGCGGTTGGATACCAACATGTCTGTTGCCCGCCTTGCAGTCCGACAACCAGGAGTGGTGGTGGTCTGGGGTAGCAGTGGGATACCAACATGTCTGTTGCCCGACATGCAGTCCAACAACAAGGAGTGGTGGTGGTCTGGGGTAGCAGTGGGATACCAACATGTCTGTCGCCCACCATACAGTCCGACAACAAGGAGTGGTGGTGGTCTGGGGTAGCGGTGGGATACCAACATCTCTGTCGCCCGCCATACAATCCGACAACAAGGAGTGGTGGTGGTCCTTCCGACAACCAGGAGTGGTGGTGGTCTGGGGTAGCAGTGGGATACCAACATGTCTGTCGCCCGCCATACAATCCGGCAACAAGGAGTGGTGGTGGTCTGGGGTAGCGGTGGGATACCAACATGTCTGACGCCCGCCATACAGTCCGACAACAAGGAGTGGTGGTGGTCTGGGGTAGCAGTGGGATACCAACATGTCTGTTGCCCGCCATGCAGTCCAACAACAAGGAGTGGTGGTGGTCTGGGGTAGCAGTGGGATACCAACATGTCTGTCGCCCACCATACAGTCTGACAACAAGGAGTGGTGGTGGTCTGGGGTAGCGGTGGGATACCAACATGTCTGACGCCCGCCATACAGTCCGACAACAAGGAGTGGTGGTGGTCTGGAGTAGCGGTTGGATACCAACATGTCTGTTGCCCGCCTTGCAGTCCGACAACCAGGAGTGGTGGTGGTCTGGGGTAGCAGTGGGATACCAACATGTCTGTTGCCCGACATGCAGTCCAACAACAAGGAGTGGTGGTGGTCTGGGGTAGCAGTGGGATACCAACATGTCTGTCGCCCACCATACAGTCCGACAACAAGGAGTGGTGGTGGTCTGGGGTAGCAGTGGGATACCAACATCTCTGTCGCCCGCCATACAATCCGACAACAAGGAGTGGTGGTGGTCCTTCCGACAACCAGGAGTGGTGGTGGTCTAGGGTAGCAGTGGGATACCAACATGTCTGTCGCCCGCCATACAACCCGGCAACAAGGAGTGGTGGTGGTCTGGGGTAGCGGTGGGATACCAACATGTCTGACGCCCGCCATACAGTCCGACAACAAGGAGTGGTGGTGGTCTGGAGTAGCGGTTGGATACCAACATGTCTGTTGCCCGCCTTGCAGTCCGACAACCAGGAGTGGTGGTGGTCTGGGGTAGCAGTGGGATACCAACATGTCTGTTGCCCGACATGCAGTCCAACAACAAGGAGTGGTGGTGGTCTGGGGTAGCAGTGGGATACCAACATGTCTGTCGCCCACCATACAGTCCGACAACAAGGAGTGGTGGTGGTCTGGGGTAGTGGTGGGATACCAACATGTCTGTCGCCCGCCATACAGTCCGACAACAAGGAGTGGTGGTGGTCCTTCCGACAACCAGGAGTGGTGGTGGTCTGGGGTAGCGGTGGGATACCAACATGTCTGTCGCCCGCCATACAATCCGACAACAAGGAGTCGTGGTGGTCTGGGGTAGCGGTGGGATACCAACATGTCTGACGCCCGCCATACAGTCCGACAACAAGGAGTGGTGGTGGTCTGTCCGACAACCAGGAGTGGTGGTGGTCTGGGGTAGCGGTGGGATACCAACATGTCTGTCGCCCGCCATACAGTCCGACAACCAGGAGTGGTGGTGGTCTGGGGTAGTAGTGGGATGCCAACATGTCTGTTGCCCGCCATACAGTCCGACAACCAGGAGTGGTGGTGGTCTGGGGTAGCAATGGGATACCAACATGTCTGTCGCCCGCCATACAACCCGGCAACAAGGAGTGGTGGTGGTCTGGGGTAGCGGTGGGATACCAACATGTCTGACGCCCGCCATACAGTCCGACAACAAGGAGTGGTGGTGGTCTGGAGTAGCGGTTGGATACCAACATGTCTGTTGCCCGCCTTGCAGTCCGACAACCAGGAGTGGTGGTGGTCTGGGGTAGCAGTGGGATACCAACATGTCTGTTGCCTGACATGCAGTCCAACAACAAGGAGTGGTGGTGGTCTGGGGTAGCAGTGGGATACCAACATGTCTGTCGCCCACCATACAGTCCGACAACAAGGAGTGGTGGTGGTCTGGGGTAGTGGTGGGATACCAACATGTCTGTCGCCCGCCATACAGTCCGACAACAAGGAGTGGTGGTGGTCCTTCCGACAACCAGGAGTGGTGGTGGTCTGGGGTAGCGGTGGGATACCAACATGTCTGTCGCCCGCCATACAATCCGACAACAAGGAGTCGTGGTGGTCTGGGGTAGCGGTGGGATACCAACATGTCTGACGCCCGCCATACAGTCCGACAACAAGGAGTGGTGGTGGTCTGTCCGACAACCAGGAGTGGTGGTGGGCTGGGGTAGCGGTGGGATACCAACATGTCTGTCGCCCGCCATACAGTCCGACAACCAGGAGTGGTGGTGGTCTGGGGTAGTAGTGGGACGCCAACATGTCTGTTGCCCGCCATACAGTCCGACAACCAGGAGTGGTGGTGGTCTGGGGTAGCAATGGGATACCAACATGTCTGTCGCCCGCCATGCAGTCCAAAAACAAGGAGTGGTGGTGTTCTGGCGTGCCATTTCTTTTTTCTTTTCATAGCAGGACCTCTTTGGTTGTCATCCGCGCCACCCTTACAGCTCAGCTGTACTTCGACGATGTTCTATGCCCAGTTTTGTTGCCTTTCATGGCAAGTCATTCAGGGCTTACACGTCAGAAAGATAATGCCCACCCAGGCACGGCGAGGGTTTCTACTGCTTGTCTTTGCCCTTACCAAACCCATCCTTGGCCAGTAAGGTCACCGGATTTCTTCCCAATTGAGAATGTTTAGATCATTACAGTCAGCGCCCTCCAACCAGCGAGGGTCTCTGACGATCTGACGGGCCAATTGCACATAATTTAGCACGGCATCCCTCAGGAGGTCATCAATACAAGCCGAATAACTGCTTCCATAAGGGCCAGAGGTGAACCACCACATAACTGACATGCTCAATTTGTGGATCTCTTTCTCTTTAATATATCATCCATCTTTTTTGTGTCTTAGACTGTAGAAACAATCTTTAGGCTATGTGTGTGTGTGGGCAACTCCATAAATGCAACTTGCGAGAAGCCTTTAGCGGAGATTTATTGAGGGTTCCTCACAGGCCGCCTCCATAGCCGGGTCGTTAACGCGTTTCTTTAAGACGGTTCGAATACCGGCCAGTATTTGGCCGTCAAGGGGAGGAGAGGTGGCGGCATGAAGATTCTGACCGCAGTTCTTTGCGCCGATGTTCGGAATTAAAACCTCTCCGCAGCGTCTTGTGAAGTGCGGGCACATGAGCCTGTTGGCTCAAATGGCTCTGAGCACTATGGGACTTAACATCTGAGGTCATCAGTCCCCTAGAACTTAGAACTACTTAAACCTAACTAACCTAAGGACATCGCACACATCGATGCCCGAGGCAGGATTCGAACCTGGGACCGTAGCAGTCACGCGGTTCCGGACTGAAACGCCTAGAACCGCTCGGCCACCGCGGCCGGCGACCCTGTTGACCGTGATTCATCTGTTGGCTGGGGCCGTTAAGCTCGGTGTTGTCCTCTTGAAGATTATGATATGTGCCGACACTGGGTTTCGCCCTCTACATTCGCTTCATCCTTAACAGCGTAAAGCCAACACTACATTGTAAAGGCGCTTATCGCTCTCATCCGTGCGACACAGACACACACCTGACACTTCATTAGACGTGGGAGAAAGGTAACGGCAAACAACCTACACTGGATACTTATCTAGAACGGCCAGGCAGGATTCCTGCAGCTGCTCTCCTACCCTCATTCCCTTAGTATTGTACTACTATGACTTTGATGTAGAATCGGATAGGTATGCCATCGGGTCCCCTTTTGAGTGATTTTAGCTGATTTTCTCTCCCGCAGTCACGTACTTCGAAGTCAGTGATCAGGACAGGACGTCATCCACCTCGAAGTATTTATTATAATGTGTATGCTCACAGGTACAGTTATGCAACCGTTAAAGTCCACTTTTAACCTTACTGTACATGTGTCCTCAATCCAATTAGTGTCTTCCTCTTTTTCGAAATAAATAAGTTTTACAACTGTTGTAGATTTCATCACTGAAAATGTAGGAAAAAGACGTCTGGCAAAATTTAAATTGCATTTATTCAATTGCGCGTAGACATTTCCTAAAGGCCATTAATGTATGATTTCTAGCAATTGAGGATTCACAGATCAACAATATTACAGACGTACTGCAGGCTTTCAAGACCGGATGATATTGCTGTTGGTAAAGCTTTTGGCGTATAAGGTCGTGGTCCACGAAACTCCTCTGTTCCTGACGTTTCGTCTAGAACTGCGCTGGATATCTTCCGAGGCGTTGCTCCTCCTTTGGGTCAGTCGACAACATTCAACGGAGGAGCAACACGCCACTGAAGACGTCCAGCGCAGTTCTAGACGAAACGTCAGGAACAGAGGAGTTTCGAGGACCACTATCTTATACCCCGAAACGTTACCCGGAGCACAGCAGACTAAGTTCGTTGGCATGTCCTTACAGCATCCATCTTCTCGGGTGACATCGAGAAAGTAGAACAACGTCGCGACCGACTGAGCTGGAAAGTCGCCTCGAGTACCGTGGCTGTTCTTTTATTACTGTCGATAATAGAGGCGGTGATCGATAGCGGAAATCCGGCGTGGCGGATGATGGAGGGGGTCGCGGCACTCGCCGCTGGCGTGGTCGATTAATTTAAGCGGCCCTCTGAATCGCAATTACGCGTGGCGGCTGGACAGTAGGTGTGCACGCAGCGAGGCTGGCTGGGGCCAGCAGTCACGAAGAGCTGTAATTAGTTCGGCTGGAGGGCGAGGGGCCACGCCCAGGCGACGGCGAAAACTCGCTGCCGGCCTTCCCAACAGGCGGCGCCTAACCTGCGGACAGCACGCGGCCCAGCGGGTAGTGGCGGTGTCCACTGCCAGCCTCTGACCGCGCCCAGACGTCAAGCTCCCGACAGGCGGCTGCTCGGCATCACGTATAGACTCCCAAAGAAGTCACAGCAATCTGACAGCTCACGCTTTCTATGACCTTACCGCGACTCCCTGTTTACTGCCAAAAGCGTAAGAAAGAGCAAAGGACCTAGCGGTCCACCCAATGACCTATAAACTGAAAGGTGCCACACTGTCATTTGGCTCTGATGATAACTAATTATTTAACGGCCATGTGACAGACTTTTCCCTTCTTAATGTTCCGTACTCCAGTCGACAAGAAAGGAATTATTGTACACTGAAGACCAAAAGAAACTAGTATAAGCATGCATATTCAAATACAGAGATATGTAAATAGGAAGAATACGGTGATGCGGTCGGCAATGCCTTTATACGAAAAGTGCCGGGTGCAGTTGTTAGATCGGTTACTGCTACTACAGTGGCAGGTTATCAAGATTTAAGTGAGTTTGAAAGTGCTGTTACAGTAGGCACACGAGCGGTGGGACACAGCATCTCGGAGGTAGCGATGAAGTGGGAATTTTTCCGTACGACCGTTTCACGAGTATACCGTGAATATCAGGAATCCGGAAGAACATCAAATCTGCGATATCGCTACGGCCGGGAAAAGATTCTGCAATAACGGGACCAATGACGACTGAAGAGAACCGTTCAACGTGGCAGAAGTACAACGCTTTCACAAACTGCTGCAGATTTCAATGCTGGGCCGTCAACAAGAGTCAGTGTGCGAACTATTCAACGTAAAATCATCGATAAGCGCTTTTGGAGCCATACGTCCACTCGTGTACCCTTGATGACTGCACGACACAAAGCTTTACGCCTTGCCTCGCCCCGTGAACAACGACATTTTACTCTTGATGACCGGAAACAAGTTGCGTCGTCGAATGAGTCTCGTTTCAAATTGTATCGAACAGATGGACATGTACGGGTATCGAGAGAACCTCATGAGTCCGTGGACCGTGCATGTCAGCAGAGGATTGTTCAAGCTGGTGGAGGCTCTGTAATGGTGTGGGGCGTGTGCAGTTGGAGTGATATGTGACCTTGATATGTCTAGATACGACTCTGACAGGTGACATGTATGTAAGCATTCTGTCTGATCACCTGTATCCTTTCATGTCCATTGCGCATTCCGACGGACAATTCCAGCAGGACAATGCGACACCCTGCACGTCCATAATTGCTACAAAGTGGCTCTAGGAACTCTCTTCCGAGTTTAAACCCTTCCGCTGGCCACCAAACTCCCCAGACATGAACATTATTGAGCATATCTGGAATGCCTTGCAACGTGCTGTTCACAAGAGGTCTCCACCGCCTAGTATTATTACGGATTTATGGACAGCCCTGCAGGACTCATGGTGTCAGCTCGCTCAGGCACTATTTCAGACTTTAGCCGAGTCCGTGCAAGTTGTGTTGCGGCAATTCCGCGTGCTCGCCGGGGCCCTACACGATATTAAGCAGGTGTACCAGTTTCTTTGGCTCTTCAGTGTAGTTTGTGTGTGTGTGTGTGTGTGTGTGTGTGTGAGAGAGAGAGAGAGAGAGAGAGAGAGAGAGAGAGAGAGAGAGAGAGTGTTAGATTGAATGACGATGGTATTCGTGGTGCATCGCAAGTGCTACAGCACCTTCTCACAAAAAAACTTTCTATCCACTGTGAGGGTACACGCATGTAACAGGACATGCTTCCCCTGCATTATTCCTCTCCATTGCGGCATTTGATTGACCTGCGCATTGCAACCCCATTTAAAATGAAACAATTTCCGATGTGTGCACCATACATATGGCGACTTCAGGCTGTTAATGCTTTGTATCTAACCACTCTAATAACAATAACAATAATAATAATAAAACTGTGCACAACACTATAGTTACCCTTATGTGTTTGCTACTGTGTCGTGCAGCCAATTAATTCATTTATCTGTTTCAAAGCGAGTAATGAAGTAATATCTGGACTACTGCAAGTACAATCTACAACTTGGAGAGGACACTTTCTTGAGATATTTAGCATTTGCTACGTATATGTCTCACTTTTATCATCAGCGATGTACGGGACAAAGCACAACAGATGTGTGTAGAGGGTGGACTATGTGAGGAACCTGTAACCGTCACTACATTAATGCTAGTGACTGAGAAAAATAATTATTGATAACTTATATAATAAATTTTAGAGTCTTACAAAATTGTGAGAACAGTAATCATCTTTTGAAAATAATTTAGTTTCGTGACTGAAACAGAATCGTGTAGTTTTTATCGCTCATAAAATTTCATTTTACCTCTCTGAGGGTAATTACCCCCAGGTTGGAAACCATCCATTTATAAAGTAAATCCTAGTAACTCAAGCGTTTAGTTCGCACTTCGGTCTGAACTGGAGAATTTGGCCGATTCTTGTGGGAACAGGCGGGTAGGAACCACTTTGCCAGCTAAGAGCCAGGGAGATGCCCCTAGGGACAACTTAACTGGAGAAGACCTTTGCCGTGCGCCCCAGTGTAATATCCTGTAGCGACCGGTCAAGAAAGCGGACGGTCGCCGGAGCATTGGTCTTATGCGTTCGGTTTGGAGAAAATGCCTAGGCAGCTGGTGGACAGGCATCGCCGAACAGCCCTTAGTAGTTTGCACTAAAGTTTGCGTTGTGCCCTGTTCAGCTGAAGAGTATCATGCGGTGCTTGCTGGCCATAGGTCAGACGCTGGTCGTCAGGAATAATATTAGGTTGGTGGGAAAGGTAGACAGGACCTTACTTGGCTCGTGAGAGGACAAAATTCGTGTTAGGAAATGGAATATCGGCTGCTTTGTCAAAGGCTGGTTTGCAGTCAGTCACCAAATATGAAGATTAAAGATGTAGAATGTTGGAGAGCGGTGTGCTGACCATATCCCGTCCATATCCGCATCCAGTGACGCATATGAGCTGAGGATGACACGGCGGCCGGTCGGTACCGTTGGGCCTTCATGGCCTGTTCGAGAGGAGTTAAGTTTTTAGTTTGGATGTAGAATGTTAATAACGTTTGTCTTCCTTAAAAAGCCTTAAGAGTTATCACATAAAAAACTGCAAGCCATTACTTTTCAGCACGCCCTCCTACTTGAGCACATCGTCCCAGAGTTAAATAAAAAATAGTTCCCACCGCACTGTTCTGGCCAAAGTTTTTGGCAGGTTTCCTTTGGTAGTAAAGCAAATGGTAAAAATGGAAATGTTCTCTCATTTATTTCCAATTGGGATACATTCTGCCCCCTATCTGCCTGGTTTTTGGCTGAAACGTCCACGAATTTTCAGTGTGTCAATAGTCCGAGGAACGTTACTCGGCAGTAAAACTACGTCCGCAGCCCACGAGAAAGAAATGCAATGGCGCGTGCGTCACAGCCATCTCCAACAGCCATCTCCGGCGGGGAGCGAGCAACTATTTCAGACGAGTTTAATAATTGTTGACTCCGCGTTTAAATGCAAGCGTGTTCTCGATAGCACACGACGAAGTCAAGACCTATAGTAGGTACCTTTTCAATTACATATTGATTTCCCTTGGGCTCTGTACGGAGTGTGTCGGACAAGCCGATTAGTATGACCTCAGGCTGCAGGGACCCGTATATCTCGTGGGCTCCAAACTATGCCGAATCCACGTTACTCGATTTTCTGCTCTAAATTGCGTACTTGGTAGGTGCAGCAGTCTTCTCGGCTGCTGGCACCAGCTGACATCACAGCAGCTGAGAAGAGTGCTCCACCTACCATCTTCGAAGGATGCCATGGATTTAACAAGTCTTATTGTATTTTATCCTTATAAGCATTTTGTCATATTTTATTGTCAATCATGTAAGGTTTATATTACTTTGTAAATTAAATTGCAGGTCTGATGATGGTCATGTCATATGACCGAAACCGGTCTTGTAGCATACGTGGTGCGATCAAGACTGAATTTTAAAAAGAAAAATTCTTAAAAAAATTTTTGATCGCTGTTCCAAAAATGTTTATTAACTTTATCTGTCTATCTGCTGTCTGTCCGTCTGTTAAGATGCCCTTTTCTCAGGAACTGGTAATCAAGTTGGAATTATGTCAGATATTAAGGTGTACGATCCTTGACGGTGTAAAAAATTTAAGCTTCTAAGTCAGTGTGTGAGAAAAACATTGCAGTCTGTTAGATGCCTGTTTCTCAGGAACGGGTAGAGGTATAACATTGAATCTGATGTCGTTCCTCGGCTTCTAAGTCAATCAGTTTAAAGGTATGGCCATGTACGTCCCATATTTAGACACTCCCCCACTTTGTCATCAAAAAAATGTTCAAATGTGTGTCAAATCTTATGCGACTTAACTGCCAAGGTCATCAGTCCCTAAGCTTACACACTACTTAAGCTAAATTATCCTAAGGACAAACACACACACCAATGCCCGAGGGAGAACTCGAACCTCCGCCGGGACCAGCCGCACAGTCCATGACTGCAGCGCCTTAGATCGCTTTTTTTTTTATCGCATTTTGTTCGTTGCATCTGCTCGGGGCGGACGTCGTAAGACATCTGTTTAAGTTCGTTGTTGATCGAGTAACTGAGTTTTTTTTATGAAAGAGGGCAGCTAACCCCCTGACCGAACACGCTGAGCTACCGTGCCGGCGACTCGGCTAAACCCGCGCGGCTAGTCATCAAAACCTGTAGATCAACTATCTACAGATATAATTAATTTTGTACGGAGCCCCCAGAGCGCGAGTATACTCGCGTCCGTCCGGTTAAAAAAAAAAAAAAAAAAAGGAAAAAGGTTCAAATGGCTCTGAGCACTATGGGAGTTAACAGCTGAGGTCATCAGTCCCCTAGAACTTAGAACTACTTAAACCTAACTAACCTAAGTACATCATAAACATCCATGCTCGAGGCAGAATTCGAACCTGCGATCGTATCGGTCGCGCGGTTCCAGACTGAAGCGCCTAGAACCCCTCGGCCACTCTGGCCGGCCCGGTTTTCTTTCCATGTACGAATAACGTACGAGGTTATTCTGTAGCCAAGTATCTTCGCATGGAACCTGAGGGAAAAAGTGAAATGAAGGATAAATATCCCAGACGTAGGAAACTGTGCCAGTAGCTGGAACGAAGGCGAGGTGCTCTCAGCCGGTCCGGCATTGAGACAATGCTCACGTTTCACACCTGTTTACGCGGCGCGGCGCAGGCCATGACCGTGTCGGTATATCTGGCGACACGCTTTGTCGTAACTCGTATCGGCGCGAAATGAACAACCGCGGGGCGGGAGATAGGGCAGCTTTATGACGGCCGGCGGCGCGTGTTGCGCGGCAGCGGTGTGCGCAGATTGCTCCGATACAGCGGCAGCGCGCGGGCACACACAACACGGCACGACACGGAGCGGGGTGCACGGTGGCGCAGCGGCTGCAGCGGGGATGGCTGGCGAAGGCCCGGCCGGGCACACCTGTGGAGGAGACCTGCGCTGCGGCGCGGTGCGCTGCGACGTGTGGCAACAGCGCGGCCCGCGGCTCGGCCGTTAATTGCCGCCGGACCGCGGGCAGCGCCCAGCGCCACGCCAGATGCGTTTTTTCTGGCATCGCCGCCTCACGGCGCCCGCGCCTCACATGCGCGCACCGCACACATACGCGCGGGCAACCAGACCTCACGAGTCAGAACAACGCAGACAGCGCAAGACCCGAAACTGAGTAGTTTCATGTAATAAATCAACGGCCTGATATTAATATCGCAGGCGATACCATGTTCAAAATGATCGAAGCATCCGTGCGTGTACTGCTTCTGTTTCATAACAAACAACTGCCTAACCCAACGACGGTGATGGCACAATCTTGAAGCACTACATATACACTACTGGCCTGGTTAGACACTGGACTCGCATTCGGGAGGACGACGGTTCAATCCCGCGTCCGGCCATCCTGATTTAGGTTTTCCGTGATTTCCCTAAATCACTCCAGGCAAATGCCAGGATGGTTCCTCTGAAAGGGCACGGCCGACATCCTTCCCCATCCTTCCCTAATCCGATGAGACCGATGACCACGCTGTCTGGTCTCCTTCCCCAAACAACCAAACCAAACCACTACTGGCCATTAAAATTGCTTCACCACGACGATGTGCTACAGACGCAAAATTAACCGACAGGAAGAAGATGCTGTGATACGCAAATGACTTTTCAAAGCATTCACACAAGGTTGGCACCGGTGGCGACACCTACAACGTGCTGATATGAGGAAAGTTTCCAACCGATTTCTGACACAAACAGCAGCTGACCAGCGCTACCTGGTGAAACGTTGTTGTGATGCCTCGTGTGAGGAGGAGAAATGCGTACCATCACGTTCCCGACTTTGATAAAGGTCGGATTGTAGCCTATCGCGATTACAGTTTATCATATCGAGACATTGCTGCTCGCTTTGGTCGAGATGCAATGAATGGCAGCAGAATATACAATCGGTGGGTTCAGTAGGGTAATGCGGAACGCCGTGCTGGGTCCCAACGGCCTCGTATCACTAGCAATCGAGATGACAGGCATCTTATCCGCATAGCTGTAACGGATCGTGCAGCCACGCCTCGATCCCTGAGTCAACAGATGGGGACGTTTGCAAGACAACAACCATCTGCACGAACAGTTCGACGATGTTTGCAGCGGCATGGACTATCAGCTCGGAGACCATGGCTGCGGTTACCCTTGACGCTGCATCACAGACAGGAGCGCCTGCGATGGTGTACTCAACGACGAACCTGGGTGCACGAATGGCAAAACGTCATTTTTTCGGATGAATCCAGGTACTGTTTACAGCATCACGATGGTCGCATCCGTGTTTGGCGACATCGTGGTGAACACACATTGGAAATGCGTACTCGTCATCCCCATACTGGCGTATCACCCGGCGTGATGGTATGGAGTGCCATTGCTTACACGGCTCGGTCACCTCTTGTTCGCATTGACGGCACTTTGAACAGTGGACGTTACATTTCAGATGTGTTACGACCCGTGGCTCTACACTTCATTCCATCCCTGCGAAACCCTACATTTCAGCAGGATAATGCACGACCGCATGTTGCAGGTCATGTACGGGTCTTTCTGGATACAGAAAATGTTCGACTGCTGCCCTGGCCAGCAAATTCTCCAGATCTCTCACCAATTGAAAACGTCTGGTCAATGCTGCCCGAGCAACTGGCTCGTCACAATACGCCAGTCACTACTCTTGATGAGCTGTGGTATCGTGTTGAAGCTGCATGGGCAGCTGTACCTGTGCACGCCATCCAAGCTCTGTGTGACTCAATGCCCAGGCGTATCAAGGCCGTTATTGCGGCCAGAGGTGGTTGTTCTGAGTACTAATTTCTCAGGATCTATGCACCCAAATTGCGGGAAAATGTAATCACATGTCAGTTCTAGTATAATATATCTGTCCAATGAATACCCGTTTATCATCTGCATTTCTTCTTGGTGTAGCAATTTTAACGGCCAGTAGTGTACGATTACATACACTGCGGTGACCAAAATCATGGGATAGCGATGTGTACAATCACAGGTACAGAAGGACAGCGCTTTGGTGGGGCTGTCATTTGCACTCTGGTGATTTACGTGAAAAAGTTTCCGACCAGATTGTCGCCGCACGACGGCAATTAACAGAGTTTGAACGCGGAATAGTACCTGGAGCTAGACGCTTAGGGCATTCCATTTCAGAGATCGTTAGAGAATTCAATATTTCGATATCCACAGCCGCAGAATTCTATGTTGGATGTACGACGAACGTCTCCGTTCGAACATCAGCTCGAAATTTGGCTTTAATGAGCTATGGCAGCAGACGACCGACGCGAGTGCATTTGCTAAAAGCACGACATAGCCTGCAGGCCTCGTGAGTATACTGGTCAAACCCCAGAGGGCTGGAAAGTCGCGACTTGGTCAGATGAGACCCGATTTCAGCTGGTAAGGGCTGATGGTAGGGTTCGAGTGTGGCACAGACCCTGCGAAGACATGAATTCAGACTGTCAACAAGGCACTGTGCTGGCTCTACAACGGTGTGGGCTGTGTTTACATGAAATGAACAGGATCCTCTGGTCCAACTGAATAGACCATTCACTGAATATGGTTATGTTCGGTTACATGGAGATCAATTGGAGCCAATCGTGGACTTAATGGCCGGCCGCTGTGGCCGAGCGGCTCTAGGCGCTTCATCTGGAACCGCAGGTTCGAATCCTACCTCGGACATGGATGTGTGTGATGTCCTTAGGTTAGTTAGGTTTATGTAGTTCTAAGTTCTAGGGGACTGATGACCTCAGATGGTGAGTCCCATAGTGCTCAGAGCCATTTGAAACATTTTGGACTTCACGTTTCCAAACAACGATGGAATTTTTATGGGCGACAATGCGCCATATCACCAGGTGACAGCTGTTCGCGAGTGGTCAGAAGAATATTCTGGAAAATTCGAGCAAATGTTTTGGTCACCCAGATCGCTTGACGTGAATGCTATCGAACACTTATGGGACGTAATTGAGAGGTCAGTTTGTGCACAAAATCGAGCACCGACAACACTTTCCCATTTATAGACAGCTATAGAGACTTCATCGCTCAATATTTCTGTGGGGGACTTCCGACGACTTTTTGACTCCACGCCATGTCGAGCTGCTGCATTATGCCGGCCAATAGGAGGTCCGAGACGATGTTGGGAAGCATCCCATGACTTTCGTCACCTCAGTGTATACCGAACACTTATAATTAAAGTGCAACTACTCAAAGAGGCCCAATGTGGGTTGTAATTATCGTATGACAGTGAAACTCGGAAAATAGTCTGATGCCTTAATGCGTGATCTATGTACGCTGCAAAATATGTAATTCCAATTTTGGTCACCAGGTGCAAATCTGGCGCTGTGAATGCAAGAAACACGTGTAGAAATATTACCATATGTAATGGATTAGGAACGGGACGTGAGCAGGAAAAAAATGGTTCAAATGGCTCTGAGCACTATGGGACTTAACAGCTATGGTCATCAGTCCCCTAGAACTTAGAACTACTTAAACCTAACTAACTTAAGGACAGCACACAACACCCAGCCATCACGAGGCAGAGAAAATCCCTGGCCCCGCCGGGAATCGAACCCGGGAACCCGGGCGTGGGAAGCGAGAACGCTACATCACGACCAAGAGAGTGAGCAGGAAATCTCAAACAAGTGAAAAAAAGGCATAATGGTGGTTATATTATTAACCACCGCTTACACAGTTTGTTTAATTTCAGTATCGCAGACGTCGACGAAATCCTGCATCCATAAAACGACGTGATCGTCAGTTGCTGGCAGCAGTTCTGGTGGAATCGAAGCAAAGTATTCCTGCTCACTGGTCTTCAGACCATGTAGACCGAACACGTCTCTGGCAGATTCGTTCTTTTAGGTGTTAACAGAGCCAAAAGCCTCACCGATTCAGATCATGTGGTCTTGCAGACCATGCATCTGGAAAATCTCTGAAGACAATGCGTTAATTGGATTAAGCAGATCTTTTTCTGGGCGAGCGACATGAAATTTTCCCCATCGTGCATGAAAACAATGATTTCCACACAGTTGCGGTCTTCGAAAGGAGGAGTCGTATGCTGTACAAGGAGTTCTCGATAACGTGTAGACTTCGCGGTACACCTGACAGGCCCTCTGGCTGTATTCTCTTCAAAGAATAACGGACTGAGATTAAAGGTGCCGGTGAATCCACACCACACAGTCACATACGGCGAGTGGAATGGCTCTTCGTGCACAATACGTGATTTAACACTGACCCAAATTCGGCAGTACTGTGTATTCACTTCACCTCGTTGTATAAAACGTGCCTCGTCAAAGAATGGCTCTGAGCACTATGGGACTTAACAGCTGTAGTCATCAGTCCCCTAGAACTTAGATCTACTTAAACCTAACTAACCTAAGGACATCACACACATCCATGCCCGAGGCAGGATTCGAACCTGCGACCGTAGCAGTTGCGCTGTTCCGGACTGCGCGCCTAGAACCGCGAGACCACCGCGGCCGGCTGCCTCGTCACTGCACACAATATTCCCCAGCCACGTGTTATCAACTTCGATCCGTGGTCGGCAAACGAAGAGCAAATTCAGAACGTTGGTGCGAATCACGAGGTTTCAGTTGCTTCACGTTCTGGATCTTGTTGCGGGTGCCACTGTAAGAAAAGACCGCAAAACTTTCCGCACTGATGAGCATGGGATGGAGAATTCCCGTGACACTCCTCGAGCACTGACACACCTGGGCCACGTGCTGTATATTTCATTACCATCTTCTTTAAACTATTCAATGACATAGGGCCTCTCCTCAGACTATCCAGTCGGTGATACTCTCTCAACACTGGACGATAACTGCTGCCGTTCGCATTAAAAAGTTCCACTAAAACCGCACGGTCTCTCTTCTCCATACTCGTACTGTTCACTCACCTTATGGCTTGTCAAATGACAGCGTGGATGTCATACGGCCATACGAACAGTGTACAGCGCCAGATGTGCAGCTGGTGGTCACAAATGGAACTATTTTTTCCAGTGTAAATCAGTTCCCCATTAATACATTAGTGTATCTACCAAGTTTCGCTGCCATACGATAATTACAACCCACATTGAATCCCTGTGAGTCATCTCCATTGGAGCCTTACATAGGAAGCTATAGGATATTCTTAGATTCTTCATATAAAACAGCTTCTTGAATGTTAACAGAGAGTATCAAGGGATAGTTGTCTGTCTTCAACGTCTCAGTAAAACTATCAGATCGATCCAACAAATCTGTAACCATTCACGATACCCTTCTTCGTATACCTTCAATATCCGCTGTTAGTCCTATTTGGCAAAGTTCCCGCACAGTTGAGCAATATTTTAGCATGAGTCACACGAGTGTTTTGTAAACAATCTACATTTTGGGGTGATTGCATGTTCCCAGTGTCTTGCCAAAGAATTAGAGTCTACCATATGCTGTAGCTACGTCTAACTCTCTGCTCTTTCCAAAAATTCTATTTCTGTGAACAATTTGCTTCCAATAATGTATCAGTGATGTTGTAATCATAGGGTACTATGTTTTTAATTTTTATGAAGTGCAAAATTTTAAATTTCTAAATATGTAAATCAAACTGCCTTTGTTGGAGGACTTTGAAATATTATCAAAATATGACCGGATATTTGTGCAGTTTTCTTCAAACGGTACTCCATTATTTATAGGTAACTGAATCATCTACAAACATTGTTAAGTTACTATTAATATTGTTTGCTATGTTATTGATATCGAACGTGAGCAGTAAGGATCCCAACACCACCCCAGGTGCACACTCGAAGTAAGTTTTCGATTGCTCACCATTCAAGATAAGATGCTGAATCTTCCCTAAAAGAAATCCTTGCCCAGTCACAAATTAGTGTGTGATGTGCCCTCGGTGGAGGTAACACTATTTTAGTTCGTGGTTGGTTGTCGAAGGTGGACCATTTTTCATTTTAAGAAGTTGTAGTCACGTGTTTTGTGTATTGTGCAGCAAGATATAGCGTTCGTGGTGCCGAACGAAATAACAAAAATAAACCTCGTAACAGGTGTCACATTAACTGAAAGAATTTTAATCCTGTGGATTGAAACTTACGAGGAAGTGTGTTGTTCAGACAATGGAGGGCTTGTGAAACAATTACACAGTTTAGTGGAAGACGACTAAGAGAGTCTACTGCGTTTTCTTTGTCACGAAACATGTACAATACGTGACATGATAAGAGGGACATTTAAAATTTTGTAAGGCAGACACATTGTCAACGTTCTTAACGAATATGTGTGACAGTAAATTTAACAGGACAGTAGAGATTTACAAAAGTTATTTTTATTTGCTTGGTTTCGATTTTTGCAGTCACACATGCATCTACAACATATGAAAGATACTCTTGTTTAGTTACACAAATAAAATATCACACATTCAAGTGAAAAGCATCATTCCTTTCACAAATCCGCACAGCGAGTTTGCTGTGACACACTTGAACAACACTGGTTGGGTCCATGATATTTTGTACAAACACGACGTACAAATTGTAAAACACGTATAATATTATATACATACATAACAACTTAATAAACTAAAGATTCTCTAAAATATAGCCTTTCTGATGCGGAAGAGCCAGGCAGCGCCGGATGTAATCTAATAATGGTTTGAAAATCTTGACGCCCGATTTTGACAAGGACAGTTGCTTGCTGAATGGTCCATTATGTCAAGTTATGAATGTCCAAGGCACCGAAGCATTACCTGTTTCCAGTATGCCCGCGAAAAGTAAGAAGACAACAGTTGTTGCACGCAGGGTATCTTTGTGATTTTGTGTTTGTAAAGAGAAACGAGAAAGACATCATCAGCACTCAAGAGCCCATTTCGCTGTTTTTTGTTGTTGTTGTTCTTTTACTTTTTAGAATTGTTATGTGTGCAACACTTCTGACATACACTTTTTCTCGAAGTCCTCGAGGTGTTTCTAGTGATAAAGCGTAACGTAAATGAATTATTCTCATTTTCCAACAATAGACCTTATCACACATATGCTTCAAATAACTGGTAGCTAATCACAGCCACAAAGCAACGGCACGGGCAGCGTCGAGACGTTCTGTGCAAACAACGTGTATGTGTGTGTGCGTGTGTGTGTGTGTGTGTGTGTGTGTGTGTGTGTGTGCGTGTGTGGTGTATCCTCAGCCTACGCTCTTCTCCGTTCGAGTGGAGGTCGGTGAACCGTGGTATGCAGACCGCCTTGTCCACGAAACGTTCTGTGGCGTGCCTTCCACATATTGCATGCCACTAGTCACACTTCCTATAGGTCATGATGGAGCCTGTTACTTTCTGAATATAGAAAAAAAAATTAATTGTTAGCGTCGGAAACATAACAGCACTCGGAAAAAACCATGAATTCTTCGTAAGACATTCAGTATAGTTATCACCAACCGCATAGAAAACACTGTACCTCAATCAAACATAGTAGCTAGCTGCCTGTGTGATTAGAGTGTGATGCTAATCGACTACAGCCTGGAACTCCGAAAGAGTGAGGCAAGCTCTGATGCAACGTTTGAACACTTGTATCGCATCACATGGTAGCAGTTTTGAACATCATCTGTAACATGTAATGTGTATCGTACTAACTACTAGTCTATTCTACGGCGTTCAGCCTTTCTTATCGTCCAGGTCTCACAGCCGTTCCTCGTAACTGGAAAGAACATAGCTCTTACTATGCGTATCTGTGATTTTAACCCTTACGATTGAGCACAGCCACAACTTTAACAACAAACATTAGTATAGTAGGGGTTATGGTGTTTCTAGTCGTGATGCAACGATGTGAGACATGGACCATAATAAAGGCTAAAGCCCAGTGGAGTGGCCGCGCGGTTTGAGGCGCCTTGCCGCGGATTGCGCGGCCCCTCGAGCCGGAAGTTCGAGTCATCCTTCGGGCATGGGTGTGTGTGGTGTTGTCCTTAGCATACGTTTGTTTAAATTAGTTTAAGCAGTGTGTAAGTCTAGGGACCGGTGCGCTCAGCAGTTTGGTCCCTTAGGAATTCACACACATTTGAAACTTTTCTTTTTTAGGGCTAAGCCGGCCGGGGTGGCCGAGCGGTTCTAGGCGCTACAGTCTGGAACCGCGCAACCGCTACGGTCGTAGGTTCGAATCCTGCATCGGGCATGGATGTGTATGATGTCCTTAGGTTAGTTAGGTTTAGGTAGTTCTAAGTTCTAGGGGACTGATGACCTGAGAAGTTAAGTCCTGGCCGAGCGGTTCTAGGCGCTACAGTCTGGAACCGCGCAACCGCTAAGGTCGTAGGTTCGAATCCTGCATCGGGCATGGATGTGTATGATGTCCTTAGGTTAGTTAGGTTTAGGTAGTTCTAAGTTCTAGGGGACTGATGACCTGAGAAGTTAAGTCCTGGCCGAGCGGTTCTAGGCGCTACAGTCTGGAACCGCGCAACCGCTACGGTCGTAGGTTCGAATCCTGCATCGGGCATGGATGTGTATGATGTCCTTAGGTTAGTTAGGTTTAGGTAGTTCTAAGTTCTAGGGGACTGATGACCTGAGAAGTTAAGTCCTGGCCGAGCGGTTCTAGGCGCTACAGTCTGGAACCGCGCAACCGCTACGGTCGTAGGTTCGAATCCTGCATCGGGCATGGATGTGTATGATGTCCTTAGGTTAGTTAGGTTTAGGTAGTTCTAAGTTCTAGGGGACTGATGACCTGAGAAGTTAAGTCCCATAGTGCTCAGAGCCATTTGAACCATTTTTGAAAGGCTAAACGTCGTAAAAACAGACTCCTTTGAGCTGCTGTGCTGTAGGAAACCCATTAGGGTTCAAATGGCTCTGAGCACTATGGGACGTAACATCTGAGGTCATCAGTCCCCTAGAACATAGAACTACTTAAACCTAACTAACCTAAGGACATCACACACATCCATGCCCGAGGCAGGATTCGAACCTACGACCGTAGCGGTCGCGCGGTTCCAGACTGAAGCGCCTAGAACAGCTCGGCCACATCAGCTGGCATTAGTGTTCCATGAACTGCAAAGAGAACGTATAGGTCGGTATTATAGCAAACAAAACCAGATTGCCCCTTGCGAGGTCTGACAGTGGAACAAAAAGTGACCCTACTTTGCGCACGTCTTGAAAAGACATGTTTCCTGGAAAAGACCTTAATTCTGGAGAAAATCGAAGGCACAACAAGGCGACAAAGAATGAGTGGATAGGTGTCTTCACTGGACTAGTGAAGTACAACCTGGAAAATCTTTGAGAGAAGTGCACGATAAAAGAAATTGGAATGTTTTAGTTCATGAGGTTATGGAGACTCAGAATCGACTAAACGATTATATAGAGAAAGGAGAGACTAATTGGTTTGTTGCAGGTTCACTGTCTTTTTCCAGACATACAGGTGTCCATAATTGAAATTCCTGTTTCAAAACGCTGTAGGAAGGGAACCGCTGCTCAGAATAACGTCAGATTTGAACAGCAGGGAAAACGTATCGGATCAGCAAAATAAAAAAAAATAAAAAATAAAAAATAAAAAAAAACCGATAGATGGCGCTGTAAACATCTTAAAGTAAATGGGGGTCGGCTACACATGACAGATCACTCGCAGTACGCCGGCTATGGGGCTATGGTTTGAGTTGCACATTACAACATCCTTATTGTTTAGTATCCATGACTGCACACGTTCAGTAATCAACAGTTATGGCACTGTTAGTTAGGTGAGCGCATCCACCACCGCAAGGTCGTACAACATCAGATAGGAAAAAACCGTTTTTAATTGTTCTGGGGCCAAAAATCGCATAAAAAGCAAAATTACTTCGGTTTCCAATTGTTGTGAGACTGGTGCAAGATATGTTCAATATGCTATCCACCGTTCTATGACCCAATTTGAAATGGAGGATCATCATGTTCCACAACAGATCGGAGTATCTCGCGGTCAAGTTCAGAATGTGTTTCGCAATGCTTGCCTTCAGTTCATCTACGTTCGTTACTGGAGTACTCAACACAACATCTTTCAGATAAGCCGACGGCCAGAAGTCACACGGATTAAGATCAAGTGATCTGGAGTAGCGAAATGACGCCTGATAATTCAAGCATTTTGGAAATGCCTCTGCAGCAGCCGCTTCACCTGCTGTGCAGCGTACAGATGTGCGCCATCTTGCCCCTGCAAACGATCCTATTCACACACCCACACTGCTGAAGGTTTGTAACGACGTTGGTGCGCTGTCTCGTAGCGTTTACCAGTGGCGGTACAAATAACAGGACCCGAAAGACTCGTCTCCTCTCAAAAATAAGGCTCTATGATAAACGATGCCCTCAACCCGCAACAGACAGTCCCCTTTTGCGGAATGAAGTGGTACCTATTGATGTGCGTGCGGATTTTCCGTTGCCCATATTCTGCAGTTCTGTGTATTGATAAGTCCTTGGAGATGGAAATTTGCTTCGTCTGTCCACAGAATGTTCCACGGCCATTCATTGTCCGCTTCCACGCGAGGAGGAAATTCCATTTGTCTTGCTGTCAGGAAGTAACTCCTGAGAACGGGTGATTTTGTATGTATAGAAATATAGGATGTCTCGTAGGATTTTATGCACTGTACTCGCAGGCATGTCCAACGTTCAGGCAATTCGCCGTGCACTACATGTTTGCACGCCACGAGCACTCCTCGTGCACGCTCGACCCCTTCTGCTGTGCTGTGTCCACATCTTTAAGAGACGTCGGATAAACTGCTTTCCCCCCTCTGCCACATTGCAATTCAAAAGAACCTGTCTCTTCGAATTTTGTAATATACCCTTAGCAGGCATCGGGCCACTCCCTTTTGTCATACCCTTGAGTGTCTGGAACTTCTGCAGGGCTACTGGCTCACAGTCACCATCTTGTAAAAGCGGTTTACCTGCTGCGCACGATCCGTCACTGTGTCACTCATGTTGGGCGTGTCGGGCGCAAACAGAGGAACAGCCGTGTGCTGCTCGTCTCTTGGGTTGCATATTCCGACGCTTACACCGCTATCTACTGGTCAACTCTTTTTTTCCTATGACGTTTCCCACTGCGTCTATAATATGCTGTTCATACCCAACAGACAAGAATTAACTGATGAAATTGTAAACGACGTTTTTCAGAAAACCATTAAGTGGTTCTCTGCAAATGTGCTCTTATTAAACTTTGACGAAACACAGTATATACAGTTCCACACAGTAAATGGAATGACACAATTAATAAATATAGACTTCGATCAGAAATTGGTAGCTAAGGTAGAATATTCAAAATTTCTAGGTGTATGCGTTGATGAGGGGTTGAACTGGAAAAAACACACTGAAGATCTGCTCAAACGTTTCAGTTCAGCTACTTATGCTATTAGGGCCATTGCAGATTTTGGCGATATACATCTCAGTAAATCAGCACCACGCCTATTTTCATTCTCTGCTTTCGTATGGCATCATATTCTGGGGTAACTCATCATTGAGTAAAAGTGTGTTCATTGCAGAAAAGCGTGTAATCAGAATAATTGCTGGAGCTCATCCAAGATCATTCTGCAGACACTTATTTAAAGAGCTAGGGATCTTTACTGTAGCCTCACAATCAAAAAGTCAGTATAAATTTGAAAACTGAATAAATCACTGAATAATGTAGATAGAGAGGTGCAAATTGACACACATGCTAGGAATGAAATGGGGTTGTACTAGAACCAAAAAAATACAAAAGTTCAAAAAAATGTCCGACAGATGGCGCTTCATCTGATCAAAATAGCAATAATTAGTATAACAAAGTAAGCCAAAGCAAAGATGATGTTCTTTACAGGAAATGCTCGATATGTCCACCATCATTCCTCAACAATAGCTGTAGTCGAGGAATAATGTTGTGAACAGCACTGTAAAGCTTGTCCGGAGTTATGATGAGGCATTGGCGTCGGATGTTGTCTTTCAGCATCCCCAGACATGTCGGTCGATCACGATACACTTGCGACTTCAGGTAACCCCAAAGCCAATAATCGCACGGACTGAGGTCTGGGGACCTGGGAGGCCAAGCATGAAGAAAGTGGCGGCTGAGCACACGATCATCACTAAACGACGAGCGTAAGAGATCTTCCACGCGCCATCTGTCAGACATTTTGTGAACTTTGTTTTTTTTTTGTTCTCATAAAACCCCATGTCATTCCAAGCATGTATGTCAATTTTTACCTCTCTACCTACATTATTCCGTGGTTTATTTTGACTTTTTGATCACCCTGTATATATTCATTTATGAAATTTGTTATCAACAATCCGAACGAATTCAAAAGTAATAGCAGTGTACATGGCTACAACACTAGGAGAAAGGATGTTCTGCACTACTCAAGGTTAAATCTAACTTTGGCTGAGAAAGGTGTAAATTATGCTGCCTCAAAAGTCTTTGGACACTTACCTAATAGCATCAAAAGTCTGACAGATAGCCATATAGCATTTAAAAGGAAATTAAAAGCATTTCTGAATGGCAACTCCTTCTACTCATTAGATGAATTTTTGGATATAGTAAGTGGGTAATTCCCCCTCCCCCACCCAAGAAAAAGAAATTAAAAATATTAAGTGTCATGTAATATTTTGTGTAATGTAATATCTCGTATAGACACCTTTTATTAACCTGATACGTTCCACATCATTATGAAGTGTCGTATTCACGACCTATAGAACAAGTACTAATCTAATATAATCTCTAATCTTATCATGTGTGCCGGTCGCGGTGGCCGTATGGTACTAGGCGCTCAGTCCGGAACCGCGCAACTGCTACGGTCGCTGGTTCGAATCCTACCTCGGGCATGGATGTGTGTGATGTCCTTAGGATAGTTAGGTGGCTCTGAGCACTATGCGACTTAACATCTGAGGTCATCAGTCGCCTAGAACCGAGAACTAATTAAACCTAACTAACCTAAGGACATCACACATCCATGCCCGAGGCAGGATTCGAACCTGCGACCGTAGCGGTCACGCGGTTCCGGACTGAAGCGCCTTTAACCGCACGGCCAAACCGGCCGGCGATAGTTAGGTTTAAGTAGTTCTAAGTCCTAGGGGACTGATGACCACAGATGTTAAGTCCCATAGTGCTCAGAGCCATTTGAACCATTTTTAATCATGTTCAAATCTGACTTCATTTCGAACAGTGGCTCTCTTCCTACAGCGTTTTGAAACTGTTACTTTCATCATGGACACACTACATGTTGGTGGGAACTGTCGTGAACCGGCGCTCTCGTCTGCAAGCGCGTGCCTGCCGCAGCGTGCCCGTGAAGGGTATGGGACCAGAATGCGGGAATGTGAGCGGAGCGACTGATAGGACAAGCGCGGCAGATTTGCGGCGCCATCTGGTGGGCGGGCGGTTCTCCGACAACAAGAAACAGCAGACTGTCTGCTCCGTCACATGGCACGCGGTCTAGCGGTCAGCCTTTTAGTTAGCCCGCCTCCGCCCACCCGCGGAACTCCTGTGCGGACCCCGAGCGTCTTACGTAACAACTTTCATCTGACACTAATTCTCGTCGACCGCAGTCTTTGATTACTAGCGGGCTGTTCGCAGTATCGAAAATTGATGGTCGATTAGAACTGAGGGACGTGCAGTAACATCAATGATAACCTGTCATCTGGAGGAAAACTGGCCGAGAAAGGCAGCAGCGCAGGTTCTAATCCACGTCTGAAACACCATTTCATCCTGCCACAGACGATTACTACCTAATCGCTTCAGTTCTCAACATATACGATAATGAAAACTGAAAAATGGCCACAAACAGAGATATCACAGTGAAGAACAGTATTTGCGTCTGGACGGACAGACGGCAAGAAAAGGAGTATTTCAGACAGCCGTGTTGTGAACGAAATTACCATTTTTCAGAGAGCCTTAGCCCTTTCGCTGCTGTGGTCATGTGTCCATGTTCTGCTACTCCGTTCCTCAGGTGCTGTGGACGTCCACTTCGATTTTCCTACATCGCTGTGGACGTCTGAATGCGTCCCGAGCGGCCGACCTCTCACTGCTGCCAACGAGTTACTTCCATATCTCAGATAATAAAAAAGTTTGAGTGTTGCTTCACTGCATGCTATCATTTGCAGAAAGTCACGTTTCGATGTCTTGAATCGACTACGAGGTATGACGATTGTTATGACCACATGATTTACGATGGGTAAGGACTGAATGTGCTCGTCGCATTCTGTCGTCCTTCGGGTACATAACTCAATAACTGGACAACGAACTGATATTCCCTTATGCTCTCAATTTTAAATAAAATTTTGATATCTTCTCTACGTTTCATTCACTACAATGTATCAGCTAAAATCAACCATAAGCAACCCTTTTATACCCCTGCCAACACTATAGAATTTCGTGCAACATTCTGCTTAATCTGATCCTGCACAGTAACTGTGGCACACAAGGAAAAGAAATTCAGTCCTTTATCAAGCGAAGATATCAGACTATAAGATATGCAAAAATCAGTTTTTTTTTCACGTGATAGTTTTCTTGAATACAGGGCATCACATCGGACCGTTTGTCGCATGTAAAACCTAATAACTCGAGAACGAAATGAGATATCGTTCTGCTTTCACTTTTAAATAAAATAAATAAAATACACTTCATTCAGTGCAATGTACTATCTAAAATCAGTTGCACGTAAAGTTTTAAAAAAATGGTTGAAATGGCTCTGAGCACTATGGGACTTAACATCAGAGGTCATCAGTTCCCTAGAACTTTGAGCTACTTAAACCTAACTAACCGAAGGACATCACACACATCCATGACCGAGGCAGGATTCGAACTTGCGACCGTAGCGGTCGCGCGGTTCCAAACTGTAGCGCCTAGTACCGCTCGGCCACGCCGACCGCTGGCGGTCTGTTAGATTTGTTACCGGTAGCTTCGAATAACAAGTAAGTGTTACGGAGATGCTTAGGGAACTGAAATGGGAATTCCTGGAGGGAAGCCGACGTTCTTTTCGACAAACACTATTGAGAAAATTTAGGGAGCCGACATTTGAAGCTGACTATTGAACGATTCTTCTACCGCCAACATACATTGCGCGTAAGGATCGCAAAGATAAGGGACGAGAAATTAGGACTCATGCGGAGGCATACAGACAGTCGTTTTTCCCTCACTCCATTTGCGAGTGGAACAGGTAAGGAAATGACAAGTAGTGCTAGAGGGTACCCTCCACCACGCACCGTACGGTGGGTTGAGGATTATCTATATAGATGTACGTATAGATAAAACCTCGATCAGTCCTCCACATATAAGTTTCCCGAGCTTTCCATTGTTCAGTGAAGTCGAATGTGGGCATGTTTCGTTTGAAAAACACACGGTTGATTTCTTTCACCATCCTTTTTACGCCGAGCGTGTGCGCTAATAACATCGTTATGGACAGCTCATTGAACCCTCATCTTCCTTACTTTCAAAGTGATTCGAGTAGTAGCGAACGCCTACCTTTCGGATGCTGCCCCAGCATTAATCCACAATCCTGTTGCTCACTCACGAGAAGATTTTCCAGTCCGGAGGCTGTTTCTGTGTGCTGATGGAGTGAAAACTATATTCTGTCCTTAAAAATTACTACACTCGATATGTTGTTCGACAGAGTAATTCCACTGTGGGGAGGCTGTGCTATGGACGGACTAAGAACCGTGCACTGAACATGAAGACGCTGACCACATAACAACTCTGTTTGACCTGCTGCAAGAGTGTTGTTTCCAGCATCACACTAGGTTAGTACGAGCACAACACTGATTTCCAATGATGCTGTAATCTGGACCTACGAAATGTCTAACGAACTCACCAGCACATTGCATATGATAAATCAATGTCGACACGGTAATCCATTTCATGATGACATACTCATCAAACTGGTTTCAGATGGAAAACTCACATTTGAAGCCCGCATCAGACGAACTCATACTGTTGACCGCGCAACGACTGAAGCACAATTTAGAACTGATGTTGCAGCCACAGTATAATTGTAAGAGGTATGCGATGTATGCGCTGCCTGCAACAGGCAAGACTTAGGAGAGTCTCTGACCAGAGAGCAGTATGTAGTTAGTTGTTGCTTGTCGCTAGTCTGCGTGAGTCGGCAGTAGTCGACAGTAGTTGCGTGAGTCTGCAGTAGTCGGCAGTAGTCTGCAGTAGTCTGCGTGAGTCGGCGGTAGTCACCAGTAGTCGGCGCGTGTCTGCGCTTGTCTGCAGTCTGCTCTGGTCGGGACTCTGGAGGATGAGTATTATTGTAGAAGGTAAAGAAGCAGCCTTGCGCATATCTAGTAATGTATGTTAACTGTCATCCAATTTCTTGTAAAAAAATGCCCCAATAATAATTTTTATAATATAAAGTAATTTTTTTAAAAAAAGCATTCATTTCAATTTAAAGAATATATCCAATGCACGATCATTCCTTTCACGAGTCACAAAGCATAGGCCAGCATTGCACTGAGCTATGCCGAAAATTTTTTAGGTAAGAGGAGATATATTCGCAGTTTTTACTGATGTAAGAATTTTTGCTTTTTATTCAGAGTACAGGGCCGAGGCGCAGCGTTGCTGTCGTCCTAAAATTTACCAGGTACTGAATTTTTTTTCATTATTTTGGTGTTTAGGAATTTTTCTGTTTCGGACTTAACATTAAATGAGAAAAGAATTTTGAGAGTACATCAAATGTGAATGCATTTCTGCACGGAGATTATTAATGGCAACCAATTTTGTTCAGAGGTTACAATATTTAAAATTCATTTAGTTATTATTTCTGTGGGGAGGTTACGTTTGGTTCATTTTTTTTAAATATTTTTGTGGGGAGGTTACACTACTATTTGAAGGTCACACATTGCATCCAGCGTTCTTAGCCATGGCCACAGTAATTTCTCCAACAACAATTTGTAGCGCCGGCCGGTGTGGCCGAGAGGTTCTAGGCGCTTCAGTCCGGAACCGCGCAGCTGCTGCGGTCGCATGCTCGAATCCTTCCTCTGGCATGGGTGTGTGTGATGTCCTTAGGTTAGTTAGGTTTAAGTAGTTCTAAGTCTAGGGGACTGATGACCTCAGATGTTAAGTCCCATAGTGCTCAGAGCCATTTGAACCATCATTTGAATTGTTAGCGCAATAGGCCGTCGATTTCTGCCAGGAGCAGCTACCAAATTGTCAGCTAATTCGAAGTTCCGAATCATGTTCTTCAACACCGGTGCGGCAAGAGGACCTCTCCATATTCCTTTAATATATCGATACTCGCGAAGAAAAGCATAACTGATACTATTGTTTTGATATAACCTTTACGAGCAAAGCCCTGATCGCCTTGGCCAGGCCCAAGTTGACTGCCTATCCACAGGTGCTTGTGTTTCGTCCCTGCGACGCCGTTCGAGTCGTGACACTTAGACTACTAACAATGCAGATTCTGCGGCCCACAGTCTGAACATGATTTCTATAAAGCTGGGCATTCATACGGTAAACAGTTTTCCGTCTACAGCGGCTCAAGTAGCGTAAGTTTAATTATAATCATCCTGTATTACATGGTGATGTTTGGGAAGCTATCCCGTAAACAAATACATCAAAATGCAACTGCATCATGAAACGAAACACTGACAGATTATGTTTCCTGATTCTGTGCGTTTGCGTTTGCATCGTTCCGTTTGTATTTCTCTTTCTGTGTGTGAAGGCTAATCCCAGGAACTACTATAGGGATTTTGATACGGTTGTCACTATACATAAGATTTATTCCTGGGACGGTTTGTACACATAATTTATTGCCACTATGTAAGGCTATCCGTCTGACCGTAGGAAAGTACTGTTAGTGCTACCCGTTCGAGGCAGGAGCGAGTCGCTAGTAGTCACACAAAGGAAATATATATTTTACTGTACATTCTAAAAATAACAAACTGTCCTGTTAAGTAGATGGTCTATTAAAGGGGGTTTGCATCTCACCGCTCACTCCCGATGATGAAACGCAGTTGCACTCGCATGTAGCAGACAAAGAATGCACGCGCTTCAAGCCATTTAACAAGCCGACATGGCTACAAAGGATTACGTGCGTGGCTTCGGTAAGCAATGCTGCTCGGGGAACGCAGGAAATTCGCATGACGCCGTTTGTCAAGATAATTTATAAAACACGCCCAAGGATTTTTCTAGAAAACTATTCCAGTGGATAGTATTTGCGTTACACAGAGCCGAGGCTATGGAGTGAATTAGCATCTAAGCGACGTTGAGCAATTCGTACCATTGTTCTCTTATTTTGTCCTGCAAATAAGACGTTGTAGACAATGTTTCCAGCGTGTTTCTCTTTGATTGCAAGGGTGCCTAGCACCTCTATTCCATCTTCTTGCTCTGAGAGCTAAACCAGCCGTTATAGCCTACGTAACTAATGTTTCGTCTCGTAGTACAAGATGTTCAAGTTTGATACAAGTGCTGCCTCAAACGCTGCGCGCGAGCCAATACTGCAAAGTTCTTTAATTTCACCCTTGGGGTGAAGATACAAGGCCTATGCTGTAGAAAATAATGTGTTTCTAGACTCGTTTTAGAACCTAAGCTCTCGAGATTTTGAGAGTTGGTCTTCCTACAAAGCACAGTGCTTCTCCTATCGTGAAACACTACAGTCTGTTGAAGCTATATCGCACACGAAACAAGTTGGCGACAATTCGTATAACGTTTCCTTCAATCATCTCTGTTGGTTTCGTTAACCCAACTTGTCTCTCGGTCCCGAAGAACTAACGGTATTGAAGAGTTGATCGGGGAAGGGCATTGCAAGTGGCATCTTTCTTGTAATATAGGCTTATTTTTTTATTGCCCCCACCGCAATATACTTCGTCATGATACGTTAAACATTTTTTAAGTCATTTATGCTGCTCCGCTGTTGCCAACAATTTATTGATTCTCTTTGTCATTCTACACTCCTGGAAATGGAAAAAAGAACACATTGACATCGGTGTGTCAGACCCACCATACTTGCTCCGGACACTGCGAGAGGGCTGTACAAGCAATGATCACACGCACGGCACAACGGACACACCAGGAACCGCGGTGTTGGCCGTCGAATGGCGCTAGCTGCGCAGCATTTGTGCACCGCCGCCGTCAGTGTCAGCCAGTTTGCCGTGGCATACGGAGCTCCATCGCAGTCTTTAACACTGGTAGCATGCCGCGACAGCGTTTACGTGAACCGTATGTGCAGTTGACGGACTTTGAGCGAGGGCGTATAGTGGGCATGCGGGAGGCCGGGTGGACGTACCGCCGAATTGCTCAACACGTGGGGTGTGAGGTCTCCACAGTACATCGATGTTGTCGCCAGTGGTCGGCGGAAGGTGCACGTGCCCGTCGACCTGGGACCGGACCGCAGCGACGCACGGATGCACGCCAAGACCGTAGGATCCTACGCAGTGCCGTAGGGGACCGCACCGCCACTTCCCAGCAAATTAGGGACACTGTTGCTCCTGGGGTATCGGCGAGGACCATTCGCAACCGTCTCCATGAAGCTGGGCTACGGTCCCGCACACCGTTAGGCCGTCTTCCGCTCACGCCCCAACATCGTGCAGCCCGCCTCCAGTGGTGTCGCGACAGGCGTGAATGGAGGGACGAATGGAGACGTGTCGTCTTCAGCGATGAGAGTCGCTTCTGCCTTGGTGCCAATGATGGTCGTATGCGTGTTTGGCGCCGTGCAGGTGAGCGCCACAATCAGGACTGCATACGACCGAGGCACACAGGGCCAACACCCGGCATCATGGTGTGGGGAGCGATCTCCTACACTGGCCGTACACCACTGGTGATCGTCGAGGGGACACTGAATAGTGCACGGTACATCCAAACCGTCATCGAACCCATCGTTCTACCATTCCTAGACCGGCAAGGGAACTTACTGTTCCAACAGGACAATGCACGTCCGCATGTATCCCGTGCCACCCAACGTGCTCTAGAAGGTGTAAGTCAACTACCCTGGCCAGCAAGATCTCCGGATCTGTCCCCCATTGAGCATGTTTGGGACTGGATGAAGCGTCGTCTCACGCGGTCTGCACGTCCAGCACGAACGCTGGTCCAACTGAGGCGCCAGGTGGAAATGGCATGGCAAGCCGTTTCACAGGACTACATCCAGCATCTCTACGATCGTCTCCATGGGAGAATAGCAGCCTGCATTGCTGCGAAAGGTGGATATACACTGTACTAGTGCCGACATTGTGCATGCTCTGTTGCCTGTGTCTATGTGCCTGTGGTTCTGTCAGTGTGATCATGTGATGTATCTGACCCCAGGAATGTGTCAATAAAGTTTCCCCTTCCTGGGACAATGAATTCACGGTGTTCTTATTTCAATTTCCAGGAGTGTATATCTGGCGCCTCATCTTTGCTCTAGATTTTTGTGTTGTCAGTTGATGTTGAAACACGTGATAATGCCAGGTCTTGCTGTTCAACTTAAATTTGTAAATGATGGCAGAACTCTGTCTTAGGTTAAAACTTTTTTTTTCTGAAAGCATATGATGCAATGAAAACAAACCGAACACCGCTTTTTCTGCTGTTTGGATAGTAAGTCTTCAATAAGAGTATGGAAGATAGCACTGTAAGCACAAGCGCCATACATTTACCCTGTTATTTTTACGTTAACATTAGCTATTACCTACAGTTCGATTAAATTTTTTCTTTTTTTCTTTGCTGGTGGGCATCATGGCATCTTAGTTTACTTATTTGCTGCCATTTACAAATTACCTGTCACCTAGTGTTTTCACAAAATTAAATTGTACATTACATAATATTAACCTTGTGTAATTTCTTATTATTTAAACAAGGTTTTAACAAAGCTGCAACTGTAAATACTTGTAAACTTAAAACTAACGAGGAAACGGAGATGCTTAAAATTAATAATTTATTTATGAAGAAAATATGAAAATAGGAAAAAGTTTAGATTTACAGAATGCGACCACCGATGCTATCCAGGCGAGAATACCTCAGTGGATCGTTGAGTCTCTCGCTGCTGGGCAGCCCGCGCTCGATCTACTCCCGCTTCTACTCGCTGTTCGAGGACTTGGACTACATCAATGAATGGAACCTCTCGGCCTCAGATGGCGGTTCTACGTCTGGATTAGGTTAAGCCACACGGCAACGCTTGCTCTGCTCTTTTTCTGTATTTCACTTACAATCTAATATTATTGTCTAACGAGCAACTGTTTTCATCACACTCCAGTAATATTACATTTTAAGAGAATTCATATACGATCAGTAATTCGTCTCATTCATGCACTGAAGCCATCTGATAAATATTTTCCTGAAACCGGTAATGGAAGTAAACAATGAAATTATTTAAATACGACATCAGCCTTGTAATTTATAACTGCTCCACAACTTCATAGCAGCGCAGTAACCACCTTTTGGGCAACGGTCAACCTTTCTTTGTCCGCGTCTTTGAAACAGCTATAATACACGCCCCTCCATCAGTCCACCCGACTCGGCGTGCGACCGAGTTGCAGGGGAAGGTATGAGAAGAGGTAATAGTATAAAGGAGGCGTGATGTACTGAAGACGCTCGCTCAACAGATTTCATCTGAAGATATTGCGTAAACGAATGCACCCGAGTGGACACCAGAGAACAACGCAAACAACTAATTCGCCGGAAAAAAGGTAACATGTAAAGTCTCTACTGAAGCGAGAGCCTCCACTGCGCTTGTTCGCCCTCTTCCGGAGCATTACGATGTGCGACTCACATCAGACAGGATTGATGGAGGACATCCAAAAAGTTCAAAGAAGGGCAGCTCGTTTTGTATCATCGCGAAAGAGAGAAGAGTGTGCCTCAAATACGATACGCGAATTGGAGTGGCAATCATTAAAACAAAGGCGCTTTTCGTTGCGGCAGGGTTTTTCTCATGAATTTTCAATCACCAACCTTCTCCTCCGAAAATGAAAAAAAGGGAGAAAGGATTATTTCAATAAAATAAGAGAAATCAGAGCTAGTAGGGAAAAGTGTTCGTTTTTCCCGCGTGCTGTTCGAGAGTGGAACAGTAGGGTATTGTAAGTGCTTGAAGGTGGTTCGATGAACCCTCTGCCAGGCACATACTTGAGAATTGCAGAGAAGTCATCCTGACTCACCCTATCATATGAATCTGTTGCATAACGGTTGGATTTACGGTTCCAGTTTTATGGCATAAGCATTTTAATACAAAAGTAGCGTACGGGACCTGAAGATGGCAATATTGAGTTGCCGAAACTGGTAGCATTTGAGATATAAAATGAAATGAACCAAAATATGTGGCTGTTGGTGAAGTTTTTTTGAATCGAGAAATCCTTCCTTCGGATAAAATTGTACACACTACCTGGGTTTCAGCATATATATTTCATCTTTAGGCGCTGAAAAGAAGAAGGAAAACTGAGAGGTATACTTCATAAAGTTTATTAACATTAAAAGGGCCCTACGAGAGTTAAAATCAGGTTATACCTTAATTTCATACGAAAAAGTCGTAACAGTCATGTAAAAAATCCAGCAAATCTATCGAGCAGCATGTTTTTCGATTATTCGCCATTTATATGGTGTGGTATTGGTTGACTCAGAGAACCTTTTCACGCCTCACACGTACAGGATCTCGCAAGCTACTTGATAATACGGTCGCAGGTTCGAATCCTGCCTCGGGCATGGATGTGTGTGATGTCCTTAGGTTAGTTAGGTTTAACTAGTTATGATGACCTCAGATGTTAAGTCCCATAGTGCTCAGAGCCATTTGCACCATTTTACTTGATAATTTGCTGGAATTTTTACATGACTAGTACGACTTTCTCGTACGCAATTAAGGTCTAACCTCATGTTTACAGTTATATGGGATCTTCAATGTTAATTAATTAATTTTGTGAAGAATCCCACTTAGTTTTCTTTGTTTTTTGCAGCGTCTGAAGATGGGATACACACCCTGAAACTTGAGTCGTGAGTACGATTTTATGCAAATAAAGGACAAGTTTAACTGGAGCAGATTTATCTCAGTCAGTCTTCGGAATGCTGTGGCCCGCGAAATACCACATTGTGACGACACAAAACTCGACCAGCATCACGTCTACAAACGTTTTCACGTGCCGTGTGACAGCGGCTTCAGCTCGCCGCCCTGTGCGTTAGTAGGACCTGATGTACAGACGTATGTCCAACCTTTCCACCAGAGAGCGCTCACTGTGTTAGGGGAGCGTTCACCTAATGATGCGATATACACCGAGAATCTTGCATCTGAGTACGATTTTATCCAAATGAAGAAGTTGTCAAGTCCAAGACCTTATTCATTCTTTCTACATCTACATCTACATCTACATTGATACTCCGCAAGCCACCCAACGGTGTGTGGCGGAGGGCACTTTACGTGCCACTGTCATTACCTCCCTTTCCTGTTCCAGTCGCGTATGGTTCGCGGGAAGAACGACTGTCTGAAAGCCTCCGTGCGCGCTCTAATCTCTCTAATTTTACATTCGTGATCTCCTCGGGAAGTATAAGTAGGGGGAAGCAATATATTCGATACCTCATCCAGAAACGCACCCTCTCGAAACCTGGCGAGCAAGCTACACCGCGATGCAGAGCGCCTCTCTTGCAGAGTCTGCCACTTGAGTTTATTAAACATCTCCGTAACGCTATCACGGTTACCAAATAACCCAGTGACGAAACGCGCCGCTCTTCTTTGGATCTTCTCTATCTCCTCCGTCAACCCGACCTGGTACGGATCCCACACTGATGAGCAATACTCAAGTATAGGTTGAACGAGTGTTTTGTAAGCCACCTCCTTTGTTGATGGACTACATTTTCTTAGCACTCTCCCAATGAATCTCAACCTGGTACCCGCCTTACCAACAATTAGTTTTATATGATCATTCCACTTCAAATCGTTCCGTACGCATACTCCCAGATATTTTACAGAAGTAACTGCTACCAGTGTTTGTTCCGCTATCATATAATCATACAATAAAGGATCCTTCTTTCTATGTATTCGCAATACATTACTTTTGTCTATGTTAAGGGTCAGTTGCCACTCCCTGCACCAAGTGCCTATCCGCTGCAGATCTTCCTGTATTTCGCTACAATTTTCTAATGCAGCAACTTCTCTGTATACTACAGCATCATCCGCGAAAAGCCGCATGGAACTTCCGACACTATCTACTAAGTCATTTATATATATTGTGAAAAGCAATGGTCCCATAACACTCCCCTGTGGGACGCCAGAGGTTACTTTAACGTCTGTAGACGTCTCTCCATTGATAACAACATGCTGTGTTCTGTTTGCTAAAAACTCTTCAATCCAGCCACACAGCTGGTCTGATATTCCGTAGGCTCTTACTTTGTTTATCAGGCGACAGTGCGGAACTGTATCGAACGCCTTCCGGAAGTCAAGAAAAATAGCATCTACCTGGGAGCCTGTATCTAATATTTTCTGGGTCTCATGAACAATAAAGGCGAGTTGGGTCTCACACGATCGCTGTTTCCGGAATCCATGTTGATTCCTACATAGTAGATTCTGGGTTTCCAGAAATGACATGATACGCGAGCAAAAAACATGTTCTAAAATTCTACAAGAGATCGACGTAAGAGATATAGGTCTATAGTTTTGCGCATCTGCTCGACGACCCTTCTTGAAGACTGGGACTATCTGTGCTCTTTTCCAATCATTTGGAACCCTCCGTTCCTCTAGAGACTTGCGGTACACGGCTGTTAGAAGGGGGGCAAGTTCTTTCGCGTACTCTGTGTAGAATCGAATTCTACACGCTTGGGAATGCTGTGGCTCGCGTAATTCCGTATTGTGACGTCACAAAACTCGACCGGCACCTCGTCTACGAACGCTTTCGCGTGCCGTGTGAGGGCGGCTTCAGCTCGCCGTCTTGTGCGTGAGAAGGCCCTGATGTACAGACTTACGCCCGACCTTTCCACCTGGAGAGCGCCCACGGTGTTAGGGGCGCGTTTACCGTCGTTACTCGCCCACATAATACTGGCGCACGACGCGCACGCAGTGTGCCAGGAGTCGGCTGCCGGCGCCTGCTGCAGCCGGGTCCCAGCTTCTTGCCGGCCTCTCCCGCCGTATAATCTGCGGTCGTAATAGCGCCGTAATGCCGCTGGCCGGCGGAGGAAAAACGCGCCGCTCCCTCCGACGTTGTGCAGTTTAGGCGCCGGCTGCACCGGCCGGAGACTGCGCAAAAACCGCCGCCTCGGCCGAAAGCACTCACCGCGGCCGCCGCCGCCATCAACGATACACGGCAAGTGGATTTGCAAACCGGGTACCGTAATTAAAACTCGGCACGACGCCCAAGTGCCTGTCGCCGATATACACTGCCGGGCAGAAAAAGTGAAGCACCCATCGACGTGGCCGGACTCAACGTAACTTCGCACACGTATACACCATCGATGAGAATGTACGAGGGTCGTTCAATACGTAATGCGACACTTTTTTTTTTCTCGGTGGAAAACAAGGCGGAATTTTGTTGTGGGACATCGTGGAATATTCCTGCTTCAGCCTCTACGTTTTTATGAAGTTCCGAAAGGTGGCGGCGCTTTATGTAGCCTTCAAAATGTCGTCTGTAAAGGAAGTGCGTTCCAAGCAGACTGCTGTCACTGAGTTTCTTTTGGAGGAAGGTTAGAGCATCGCAGATATTCATAGGCCCTTGCAGAATTTCTACGGCGACCTGATAGTGAACAAAAGCACGACGAGTCGTTGGGCGAGGCGTCTGTCATCATCACATCAAGGGTCGCGCAGACCTGTCTGATCTCTCGCGCACCGGCACAGAACTGTGACTCGTCTAATATTGGAACGTGCGGACACTCTCATTGTAGGTGATCGACGGACCACAATCAAACATCTCGCTGTACAACTGGACGTCTCTTTTGGATGATGAAGAGGTTATTGGTGGTGGTGGTAAGTTGCCATGGGACAAAACTGCTGAGGACATCGGTCCCTAGGCTTGCACTCTACTTAATCTAGCTTAAACTAACGACAACACGCACACCCATGCCCGAAGGAGAACTTGAACCTCCGACAAGGGGACTTGCGCGAACCGAGGCAAGGCACCTGAGACCACGTGACTATACCGCGCTGCAGGTTATTGATGCAGCAAGACGAATGGAGTGGTACCATGTGGGCATACAGCCTCCCCTCCCCCCCCCCCCCCCCCTCCCTGGTACAGCGGCATAAGGCGATCGCATTGAACGGAGATTATTTTGAAATAAAGGGCTTTGTAGCCAAAAGAGTGGGGAATAATATGGTGTATTGGAATCCTGAATAAAACCATCTTGCTTTCAGAAAAAGTGTTGCATTAATTATTGAACGCCACTCGTAAATGTCTAGAGCTATAATTTAGAGCTGCAGTTCTCTGTGACAGGTAGAACAGCCACCAGAGCGCATTCGTGTTGTTTGTGGTTAGCGTTGTCACTAAACCTGGATGGGTAATAAGAAGCGGCAGGTGGTGGGTGATCACTGCGAAGGACTCGGGGATGCCCCGTACCCATGTGTGGCAGCATTATCAGTACTTCACAGAGTTTGAAGGAGCCTCATATTGTGGATCTCAGTTTGGTCAGCAGATCGAAACGTCCAATATCGCAATATCGAGCTTTATGGGGCAGTCCCCGATGTGGGGTTGTATGGGAACTTAAAAGACAGCCATACTCGTTGTCAAGATTCCAATTGACCACGTATGATCACCACCAAGGAGGATAGCCGTACTGCGTACGAAGCACATCATAGCCCCTCCCATCCTAGAACAAGTAATAGACTCCCTGCAACATTCGGCGTACGGCAAATTGAAAAAGAGAGAGAAAGAGGAAGAGATAGAGTGTTATATACAGGGTGGTCCATCTGAAGTTTCGGATGAGATTATCTCGAAAACTATACATCGGGTAAAATACTACACGTGACACCGAGCCCACGCCCCCTTGGGTGGGGTCGGGAGCAACTTTTAAATCTTAAATGGAAACCCCCATTTTTTATTGCATATTCGAATTCTCCATAAAAAAGTAATCAGGTTTTGTCTGAAACATTTTTAAACAATTGACAGAGGGCGCTGAAATCGAGAAAAAAGTAAAATTGGGGAAGAACTCCGATTTATTTAGAATGATCCGAGAAGGATACATCAAATCGATACAAAACGTGCACCAATTTTCATAACGCAAAGTTATGCTTTTTTTTTTTTTTTACATAATGTATCCTACCCGCCACAGTTTTTGATGGAGGGAGGCGGAATGGTATTAAAAATCTCGTTAGGGACCTATTCACAATTGCGTTACTCACCCGACTGTGGCGCTACCGTGGCCAAACTGCGAACTATGGCTCAGTATAAAGGTCGGTGCAATGCGATCAGACGTCACTTCACTTTCAGACTGTGAACCGTAAACATCAACTGACGAAAGTAAATTATCCTTTAGCGAAACATGGCTCACTATCCTCCTACAGATATTGTTGATATGATGTTACTCGTAATTTTAGGTGAATGCCATAACAATTACGCTGCAGCTGCGCAAATGTATGCGGATCGTTTCCCAAACAGACGACATCCAAGCGAAAACATTATTCGAAATTGCACTCAACGAGCTCGAAATGGATACATGCACCTTCCACCTCGTCATCTCGAATACAATGAAAATGACGCTCGTACCGTTACCGTTCTCGCCTGTGTTCAACTGGATTCCGAAATGAGTAGCCGTGCGATTCAGAGACAAACTGGAATACCGAAATCAACTGTTTTGAGGATTTTGAAGGCACATAATTATCTTGGGTATCATATCACACTGACACTGGCATTAACACCGTAAGATATGCAAATACGCGTGCATTTCTGCCAATGGGCCTTGGAAATGATAAGAAGTGACAAAGTTTTTTTAGATACGGTATGTTCACCGACGAAGCCACATTCAAAAACAATAGCGAATTAAATCGTCAAGATAGTCATTATTGGTCCTCTGTCAGTCCACACTGGCACAGACCCACTGTCAATCAACACAAATGGTCGTTAATGGTCTGGTGTGGAATTTTAAACAGTTACTTGATAGGACCGGTTTTTTTTTTTTTTTGACCGGAATGCTACTGGGGAATCTTATTTACAACTCCATGATGATTTGTTGGAGGTAATGGAAGATGTTGTTTTAGAAACTAGGCAACGAATGTGGTTCCAACAGGTCGGAGCATCTCCCCATTGTGCTAAAAATGTGCGGAACGTTTTAAATTTATGATGCCATGGTTGGTGGATAGGACGATTTTGATTGGAATATTATCTTTCAAATTCTGAAGGTGGCAGTAAAATAGAGAGAGCAAAAGGCTATTTACAATTTGTACAGAAACCAGATGGCAGTTATAAGAGTCGAGGGACATGAAAGGGAAGCAGTGGTTGGGAAGGGAGTGAGACAGGTTTTTAGCCTCTCCCCGATGTTATTCAATCTGTATTGAGCAAGCAGTAAAGGAAACAAGAGAAAAATTCGGAGTGGGTATTAAAATCCATGGAGAAGAAACATGAACTTTGAGGTTTGCCGATCGCACTGTAATTCTGCCAGAGACAGCAAAGGACTTGGAAGATCAGTTGAACGGAATGGACAGTGTCTTGAAAGGAGACTTAAGATGAACATCAACAAAAGCAAAATGAGGATAATGGAATGTAGTCGAATTAAGTCGGGTGGTGCTGAGGGAATTAGATTAGGACATGAGACACTACTTTAAGTAAAGGAGTTTTGCTATTTGGGGAGCAAAATAACTGATGATGGTCGAAGTAGAGAGGATATAAAATGTAGACTGGCAATGGCAAGGAAAGCGTTTCTGAAGAAGAGAAATTTGTTAACATCGAGTATAGATTTAAGTGTCAGGAAGTCGTTTCTGAAAGTATTTGTATGGAGTGTAGCCATGTATGGAAGTGAAACATGGACAATAAATAGTTTGGACAAGAAGAGAATAGAAGCTTTCGAAATGTGGTGCTATAGAAGAATGTTGAAGATTACTTGGGTAGATTACGTAACTAATGAGGAGGTATTGAATAGGATTGGGGAGAAGAGAAGTTTGTGGCTCAACTTGACTAGAAGAAGGGATCGGTTGGTAGGACATGTCCTGAGGCATCAAGGGATCACAAATTTAGCATTGGAAGGCAGCGTGGAGGGTAAAAATCGTAGAGGGAGACCAAGAGATGAATACACTAAGCAGATTCAGAAGGATGTAGGTTGCAGTAGGTACTGGGAGATGAAGGAGCTTGCACAGGATAGATTAGCATGAAGAGCTGCATCAAACCATTCTCAGGACTGAAGACCACAACAACAACAACAAACGATCTCATTTGTAATAAGACTGCAGTACACGCTAGGTGCCTATTTGCTTCCACCGCACTGAGTGGAATGCATGAGCTCTAATGAATACTCACCAACCTGTAGTCTTCCACAGTTATTGTCCCCTGCGCAGAAAACAGCACTTGGGTCGTGAATGCGTTATCTTGAGGCTGTAAGAAACTGTCAGCGAAGAATTGTTATTTCAGAAATAATTAAATTTTCAATCAGTTTGTTTATAAAGGATGCCACTCGCTTTTTATTAGCAGAATACGAGAAACTACACAATTACATTCCACTTTAGAGTCACAAGTAATTTCTGTTCTTCAACAAGTTAATGAACTGCGTATTTCCGCAGTTAAAATCAAACTGTTGTCAGCTACACGTCCATATAACCATATTTGCTAATGAAGTCTTAACCTGACACCGACCGCGGCAGACAGCATGTCTGTCCTACGAGGTTTCCGAACCAGCTCTCGCATCTACAAACTAGACATTACAAATTAAGTTTTACATGATACCGCGGCGTACAACATGTCCGTCCACCGAGACTGCCGAACCAGCTCTGATCTTACAGCCGAACCACTACGCCCGCCATCCAAGTTAAGTGCGATCCGAAGGTCACCAAGTGCTCCGTCTGCCTTTTCGTTTAGCAGTTGTTTATTACTCTGCTGGTTACTAATAGTTGTGAGATAATGGAATGATAGCACGCTTTTAAGAGATACTTTAATTTGAAATGCAAGCAAATATGCTGTTTGGTTTGCCAAATATTAATAACAGAAGATTGTTATTTTGGCGCGAAACTACCGAACGCAGCAGTCAATTGCCGAGAAGGAGCGCAATTTATGCGGTGTTTCTCAAATACCCGTAGCAAACAAACCATCTGCCATCGGTACTTCGCACCACATTATGTCATCTTGTCACTTCTGACTTTTCAACTGATCTAAGAAGAGCTTCTTGAATCTGAATATGATGGCTGCGAAGCCAGAAATATTACAGGTGCCATCCCGAACCACTGGTCGGAGGGTAGCAGCACTCGCACGAGGGAATTGCCGTAGGCTGTCGCTAACACCACAACACAAACGGCTGCAACTGCGAGAAGTGATCTGAAAACAGTCGACACTGCCCGAAATCGGTCAGACTGCAAAAATGAACACAGCAATCGATAGATGTAAAATAAGACTATTTTGTAATTGGATGCGATCATTTTGATTTTTAGACGGCAAACGATAGCGTTATCTACAAACAATCTACTAAATCCAGGCTTGCGCAGAAAGTAATGCTGAAACGTCTCCTTAGAAAATTTTATGAATTACTGTGCTGGTAAACCTCTTACGTTATTTGATTTTCAAACAGCTGAGCAAAACTGAACGTGGTCAGACATTTCTCTCTTTACTTATTCTGATCATCAATAAACTGACACACAATATTTTAAGCGCAACGCAATCTGACTTTCAATAATCCCTACAAAAGAATGGCCCTGACTACCAACAACCTATACCTTTCATGAATCACTTACCTCACAAAAATCTTCGTTTCTCGAACTACTGCAATACAGCGAGCGCCAATACTGCCAGCTAAATAAAAGATTCTAACTACTGAAGGCACTAACTACTGATAGGCATACTTAGCATATGAAAGATTTTGATAGACAACAAACAATGTATTTACCTTAATAGTGTTCAAAAGTCATAATATGTATATCAGTTCATGACATCCAGTCTTACAAATTTACTGTCTTTGATGGACGCACGTCCAGATCATCCGCTCTCAAAATTCTGCCATCTCTCTCCCCACATCCACCACTGCTGGCGGCTCACCTCCAACTGCGCAACGCTACGCGCTGTTAACAGCCGGCTGCCCAACACTACAATAGCTAATATTACAACAATGCAAACCAGCCACAGACTGCACACAGCACAGCCAGTGATTTTCATACGGAGCGCTACGTGACGTTACCATAATAAAAACCTAAACAGCCTACTTACAATGCACCGCATTTTTTCCTCAATAATCCTTTATTGAACACAAAAAAATGGCTCTGAGCACTATGGGACTTAACTTCTCAGGTCATCAGTCCCCTAGAACTTAGAACCACTTAAACCTAACTAACCTGAGGACATCACACACATCCATGCCCGAGGCAGGATTCGAACCTGCGACCGTAGCGGTCACGCGGTTCCAGACTGTAGCGCCTTTAACCGCTTGGCCACACCGGCCGGCTATTGAACACAGTAAGAATTATTCACATGAGAGGGGTGTTTTATCTACACACCCTATTTTTCCACGTAACTTCCATCCCATTCTATACCCTTCCTCCAGCGTGAAACAAGGGCGTGTATGCCCTGTCGGTACCAATCCTTGTCCTGGTGGCGGAACCAGTGCTTCACTGTGTGAATCACCTCCTCATCATCCTCAAAATGGCTTCCACGAGTGGCATCCTTTAATGGCGAATGACAACATCACCTCGCTCCAGCATGTCAGGTGTGACAGCCGTGGATGGATGGTCTCCCCGATCGCTGCAAATCGTGGAGCTCCGCCGAACCGCCTTCTGTTGACCTCATCCTCCGTGCCCAGCGACTGACTGTACCTCTGTCGACAGCATATGCTCCATAGACTTTGCACAAGATTTTATGAATATTCCGCACAGTTCCTGTTTCTGCAGTGAGAAGTTCGACAACAGCGCGTTGCTTGTAACGTACATCACCTACAGACGCCATTTGGAACTGTCATCCAGTTACGCTGTCTGTCGGAAGCGACGGGAAAAATTGGCGCACTCACTCTGGAGATTTCAAATAATACATACGCAACGTTTCGCATTCGTAGCACTGTTTTCGGCTGAGAAAAAAAAAATGCGGTCCATTACTTTCTCGGCAACCTTCGTAGATTAAGAGCAGCACATCGCCTATAGCTCCACTCTCTGGAACCCCAGACGTTACTTCGGTTTTACTAGGTAACTTCGCGTCAACTACTACTAACTGTGATCTTTCTCACAGGAAATTACCAATACAATCGAAGAGCTGCAACGAGACTCCATAGACCTGCAGTCTGATTGGCAGCTCCTGCAAGTGAGGAACGGTGTCAAAAATCTCCTGAAAATCTAGAAATACGTAATCAACTTAAGATCCCCTGAAGGCAGCGGCCGGCCGGTGTGGCCGAGCGGTTGTAGGCGCTTCAGTCTGGAACCGAGCGACCGCTACGGTCGTAGGTTCGAATCCTGCCTCGCGCATGGATGTGTGTGATGTTCAAAAATGGTTCAAATGGCTCTGAGCACTATGGGACTTAGCTTCTGAGGTCATCAGTCCCCTAGAACCTAGAACTACTTGAACCTCACTGACCTGAGGACATCACACACATCCATGTCCGAGGCAGGATTCGAACCTGCGACCGTAGCGGTCGCGTAGTTCCAGACTGTAGCTCCTAGAACCGCTCGGCCACTCCTGTGTGTGATGTCCTTAGGTTAGTTAGGTTTAAGTAGTTCTAAGTTCTAGGGGACTGATGACCTCAGATGTTAAGTCCCATAGTGCTCAGAGCCACTTGAAGGCAGCATTCATTGCTTAATGTGAATAATGAGCCAGTTGTGTTTCAAAAGAATGATTTTTTCTGATTTTATATTGGTTATGTTCTCATAAGGTCGTTTTCTTTCATCGAAGTGTTTCATAATACTGGAACGTAGAGGGCCTATATGTTATAAAAATCTTCATCGCCAGAGTGGGTGTTTGATGCTTCAGTACCAGCAAGCACTTGTTCCTTCGGCACAGAGGGAGTGAGAGAAAGAGAGAGTGAGAGAGCCAAGTAACAGGACATCGCCAGCCTATACTGCCTTTCACGGGACGGGAGGTTTGGTCAGACTGAAAATAAAATGTATCCTGACGCAGTGTGCGCCGCCGCTGGACCGTAACGGCTTAGTTTGGCTGACTTGCGCGCTCGCCCGGACCGTGTTTCGTAACGCCGTTACTATTAGCCTGCGACGTAAATCATAACAGGAAGGGAAACTGCCTGGGCTGGTGCAGACAGACCCCTTTACGAGATCCGCTCCACCGTGGTATTGGCTCCAGCCCAATTCACCGGCTACGTGTCTCGTGGTTTCCACACCAGCCAGTAATTTACGGTAAATGCGAGCGTCGTAATCCAAATCGACGGACAAGGTTGCGAACAGTATTAACTTTCTTTCTTTCTTTGTGGAACTAACTGTGCCTCGCAATTTACTACACAGATTTCTTCTCGTTGTTTTACCCTGTACAGGGAACCTTGTACGGGAACGGAACTAGTGGTAGAGCGTACGCGGCGCGCAAATCCAGCAGGAGGAGTGCCTCAAACGAGGTGAAAAGTCAGACAGAAGCCAATAAGGACCGGCCGAATTGCTTCGAGTAGCGTGCTGTTGAAAGCTGTTAACGCTCACGCGCTTTCATTAGCGGGTGGTTAAACCTATTTTTGGCAGCCACGCTAATCAGGGTTTTCTAACTACGAAAACTGCTAGAATTACTTTGCTCCTAGTAAACTTAGCCGTGTACCAACCAAACAGCAAACTAATACTGTTCGTGTATTGTTTACTTGTCTTTACTTAAAACCGTCACTAAATTTCAGCTGCTGGTTGCCTATCTAACGGCTTCCAGGGACTCTCCTTTTCAGTTTTCATTTAATAATCGACCGAACTTAAAGACTGAAAATGCAGTTTAAATCTAAGAGCTATAATCTTGCCTTAAATGCTTTAACACAATAAATCAATTATTGAAGTGAGAAATAGTGTATGTCCTGAGGCATTGTACCTCACGGCGCGAAAGTTATCCAGCTTATGTTCATCTAGTATTTGAGAATGAGAGCATTTAGAAACTTCCAAAAAACTTTGCACATAATTCCAAAGTCTTTAGAAACTTTTACTGGTTGACATCTCCCTCGAAACATTGAACGGAAAAGAAATTTTCACGTACTGCGAGTACATTTTTGCTGTTCATACTGTAAATCTTATCAGGCACGTTGTTTTAAATTATGACTCCTTTAGTACTAGTTCTATCCGCAACATATTTTGCAGACAATATCGAAGTATACCACTGAATGCACTCCAAAATTATATCACTGCATGACACATACACTACTGGTCATTAAAATTGCTACACCAAGAAGAAATGCAGATGATAAACGGGTATTCATTGGACAAATATATTATACTAGAACTGACACGTGATTACATTTTCATGCAATTTGGGTGCATAGATCCTGAGAAATCAGTACTCAGAACAACCACCTCTGGCCGTAATAACGCCCTTGATACGCCTGGGCATTGAGTCAAGCAGAGCTCGGATGGCGCGTACAGGTACAGCTGCCCATGCAGCTTCAACACGATACCACAGTTCATCAACAGTAGTGACTGGTGTATTGTGAAGAAAAAATGGTTCAAATGGCTCTGAGCACTACGGGATTTAACTACTGAGGTCATCAGTCCCCTAGAACTTAGAACTACTGAAACATAACTAACCTAAGAACAGCACACACATCCATGTCCGAGGCAGAATTCGAACCTGCGACCGTAGCGGTCAAGCGGTTCCAAACTGACGCGCTTAGAACCGCACAGCTATTGTGAAGAGCCAGTTGCTCTGCCACCATTGACCAGACGTTTTCCTTTGGTGAGAGATCTGGAGAATGTGCTAGCAACGGCAGCAGTCGAACATTTTCTGTATCCAGACAGGCCCGTACAGGACCTGCAACATGCGGTCGTGCATTATCCTGCTGAAATGTAGGGTTCCGCAGGGATCGAATGAAGGGTAGAGCCACGGGTCGTAACACATCTCAAATGTAACGTCCACTGTTCAAAGTGCCGTCAATGCGAACAAGAGGTGACCGAGACGTGTCCATTCGTGCACCCAGGTTCGTCGTTGAGTACACCATCGCAGGCGCTCCTGTCTGCGATACAGCGTCAAGGGTATCCGCAGCCATGGTCTCCGAGCTGACAGACCAGGTTGTTGCAACCGTCGTCGAACTGTTCGTGCAGATGGTTGTTGTCTTGCAAACTTCCCCATCTGTTGACTCAGGGATCGAGATGTGGCTGCACGATCCGTTACAGCTATGCGGATAAGATGCCTGTAATCTCGACTGCTAGTGATACGATGCTGTTGGAATCCAGTACGCCGTTCCGTACTACCCTCCTGAACCCACTGATTCCATATTCTGCTAACAGTCATTGGATTTCGACCAACGCGAGTAGCAATATCGCGATACGATAAACCGCAACCACGATAGGCTACAATCCGACATCAAAGTCGGAAACGTGATGGTAAGCATTTCTCGTCCTTAACACGAGGCATCACAACAACGTTTCACCAGGCAACGCTGGTCGACTGCTGTATGTGTATGAGAAATCGGTACTACACTTTCCTCATGTGAGCACGTTGTTAAGTGTCACCACCGGCGCCAACCTTGTGTGAATGCTCTGAAAAGCTAATCATTTGCATATCACAGCATCTTCTTCCTGTCGGTTAAATTTGGCGTCTGTAGCACGTCATCTTCGTGGTGTAGCAATTTTAATGGCCAGTGATGTAGTTCATGAGAAATGATGTCGTAATCATCGAGATGCTTGAGTAGCTTTTATTAAAAAGATGTTCGATTCTTTGAAGAAGGGGGGGTGGGGTTACTGATTATTACTGTTACAATTGTTCTTACTATTACTCGCGTCAACTGAAAATAATTACAATAGTTTTTACGTGCAAAAAATGGTAAATGGTGTAACGTATATTCAGCAAATATGTAACGTAGCTACAGCCAATATGGCCTATGTTCGTCTGTGAGACTGGACTCGATAAGCAACAAGAGCTATCAGTAAACGGAATCTAACCTTCATAACACTGTGTGCGTGTTGTATGAGTGTCAGTTTCACTGTCATTTAAGCCCTTAACAGTCGTTACATGAAAAACTTAAAACTAACATTTGGATAAGATATCTGACTGCGTTTGTGAACAAGAATTTACAAGTGATACAAAATCTGACTTGTGCAACAGAATTTACTGCGCTAGAGTACATGAGATGTTGTGGTGTGTCAGTGTCTCTGTTTTGGCCCTAAGTTTTACAATCACCTCTTTGCATAACTGCCTTTTTCCATTTGGTTTACAGCAATGAGCAACAGCTTGCAGCAGCAGCAGCAGCAGCTACAGCTTGTTGTTAAATAAGAATGAATTTAATAAAAAGGAGTTTGCTTGGGTCCTGTTAACTACTAAATAACTTTTGAGAAGGGATTTCATTAATTACGTCTATTTAAAACTTCAGAATCATCATGAACAAGTATTAATGTTAAATGACATATGTGTCAATAATGGCTGAGTGCCACATTAACAAATTACTTCAATTTTTGAAGTTACATCAGCGTTTAGTAATCACAGCATATTATTTAGATGTGGACAATAATTTTTATTATTTGGAGGCTAAGGAGGCTTCTTTCACTGACAGGGAAAACACGGAATTATTTCAAACTCGGACTAACACTGACGAGCCTTACCCCTTTTAATTGCTTTTGCTCTATGTTTGCGAATTTTATCTTGAATTCCATCTTCAAGCATAGTGAAGCCATCTAAATCTCTCCTGGCTATATAAATGAAATGAGGCCTTGAGTGTGGTAAGATCTGCCATCACCGACGTGAGGGCAGCGTGACACTTCTTCTGTCTCCGAGCTCTCGACTGATACCACTTCCCCACTCTCGCAGACAGACCTCGTCTCACAGCAATGCTTAGAATCGCGCTCCCATGTTTTACCCTTGGACTGTTACTATCGACATCTGAGTACTTACACAATGCAAATAATAGCGTTAAGTTGGATATATTGCTTTATGTAATGGTGAGTTCTGACACACTTCTTGGTTGACAGTATGCGAAATAAATAGGCCTAATGGTTGGTTGGTTGTTTTGGGGAAGGAGACCAGACAGCGTGGTCATCGGTCTCATCGGATTAGGGAAGGAAGTCGGCCGTGCCCTTTCAGAGGAACCATCCCGGCATTTGCCTGGAATGATTTAGAGAAATCACGGAAAACCTAAATCAGGATGGCCGGACGCGGGATTGAACCGTCGTCCTCCCGAATGCGAGTCCAGTGTCTAACCACTGCGCCACCTCGCCCGGTTAGGCCTAATGCAAATCATACATGGAGACAAATAAAAAAGCAAAGAACGTTAAATAGTCTTAGCCTAGAATTTCTCAGTCTCTACTGTTATCTCTCCAACATTAACCAAAACCCCCTCGTTCAGCGACACATGAAAGAAAGTGCACCAATAAAGACATTATACCTCAGGAACATTACTGGGATTCTTCGAAGTATATTTATTTAATGTGTCAATTCCACCTCCTTCTCACTTCTAATATTAGCACGTTCAAGGGCTTCAACGTCGAACTTTCTGTACGATAATGATAAATTACTTTTACAAGCTTTCAGGTGTTGACAAAATACTGGAAAACACACAATTTTCGAAAAGACGAGATTAATCTACTACTTTTTCTCGGCGAATCTGCTTTTAAAATGCTACAAGGAATTGAAATAATAATGCTAATCTATAATTATCAGTAATAGCTCAAAGTTTGCACAGTTAGCACACGAACAGAAAGTACATCGTTTTCGTCTTTTGCATCGTGGGTATTGAGACTGTTGAGTCTGTGACCATATTCAGAGGAATAAGTGTGTTTCTGTCTTACATACTTATTCCTTTCTTACCCTACATAGGCACATGAGATTTTCAAGAAATACTAACAAAAAGGCTACGTAAATACGTCATCTATGTTTTTTATCTCATTGAGACTGTTTATAGAGGACGCTGTTGTAAAATGGGAGGTAATATTGTTAAAATATTGTTGCGGTATGAAGGAACAGTGACAGATAGCTCTTGGTGCAAAACTGACGATGACCAACATGAATAAACAGAATTTAATGAAAGTGAGCAGGTGAAAGGATCAGATATCGTTTGACTACAAGAATGGCAAACAGTCACAGCAGTTAGCCATGGCTATCGAATACCAGAGAGTATTTGCCCGCAGCGTTTTAACATAGAATCACAACATAAATCTTACCTTGGGGAAGTAGGCGCTTCACTGAGATTTATCAGAAGAATGTTAAACGAAGCTGCACACTCGTGAAAGTGACCGGTTACGGAATCTTCAGCTGGTCAGTTATTAGGTGTGCTTAACCAGTCTAGGATCCTTATTAAAAGGTTGGCAAAAGAAGCAGAAGGGATTCAAAGAAGTGCTGTGCCCTTCGTCAATGATTTGTTCCGTCAGCGAGAGAGCGAACTAGGAACAATTTCGAGAGAGGATCTGTTAGTTAAAGAGCGCCGCACATACAAAATCAAAATGTTCCACGAACCAATAACAGTCAAGAAACATATTACTACCTCTAACATATTTCCGCTAATGACCACGGGAAATACAAGAAAGTCGGTTGTGCATAATGGAATTCCGGCAAACCATTCTTCTCGCTCATCGTAAAACTAATTCTCCCGTACAGTATTTACCCCCTCTCGTCATATACCGTGTGGTCGCTTGAGAAACTGTAAAACGTAGGTCATCTCTCGAAGATTGTAAAAGCAGGTCTCCCGAGACTTGTAAACATCCCACCCTGACAAAAGCTTTAAATATTTAAGCTAGTTTCGGTTCTCTTTGTGTCTATTGTGTGAAAAAGGAAGTCTGTAAACTCTCCTTTGAACTTCGTGCAGTATAAAACCGCAGCTGTTATGAAATATACATGTCGATAACCGTTCTCACACTATGTTCGTGCAGAAGCCAAGCATGTCATACTTTACGTACAGAGGACTTCAGCGGAATGGACATGATTGAGATAAACATTCCTTCACCGTTGCTTGGATGTAACTGGAAGTTTTTTATGCGATAATTAAGCTGACTTGTCACAGATATATTGGTAGAAGCGTGAGCGGCGGTCAAATCCGGTGTCACGCATGGACTGTAGTTAGTGGTGATACTTTTCTGGTGTTCTGTTGTGAGGGGCTTCCGAGCGTGAATATCAAATAATCAAGGAGACCACGTCCTAACTGCATTAATTACCATAATACGACGTGTCTGACCTCCACAGACAAGGAAAGCATTTTAACGTGGAACGTAACGCCTGTCGCCCAGTCATGTAGTGGCTGTTTGATAGTTTCCTGATTCAGGATTATGGAAACGACAGCCACGACGGGGGCAAGGAGCAGTAGGTAACACGTCTCCGCCATGAAGAGTGTGGACGCCTAACACGAGCTTGCGTTTGTCCAGAATAATAATAATGAATAGCTGGAATGCATAGCGGACACCGAAGTAAATGAAGCGTTATTTCTCTGGCTTTGCCCGTGGAATACTGTGATACTCTTTATGAGCAAGAAAGCCGAAGAATGTACGATGAAAGAGATACAGAAAGGTCTGGAAGGTGTAGGAACGTAGGAAACATGATTTTGCAACTTAAACTTTGAGAACCAAAACTGAAGCGATCAGACGTTTCCAAAAGAAACACGAACAACATGGACGAATGAGTGAAGAAAGACTTAAAACCTGAAAGGGTGCTGAGCAGAATCAGTACTCCAAAAAGGTGACAAGAACTAACGTATTCCGTACGCATGTAGAACGAAAAAAAAGAAGTAATTACAAAAACTGAAAAGTTAAGTAAAAAGGTTTTCGGCCGGTATGCTGCAATACATTGCGGAACTTAGGTAAATATTACAAATGTTGCCGTTTTCTTCACGGAGTTCATTAACTCCTTTTTAAAAGTAACAGAAATAAAATTAAATTTTTCTCGTAACAAGCAATGATAAATGCCTATTCAGCTTTATTTAGGTGTGAATGTTGAAACATGAGAGTACTTAATTCTGAATCACAACAACACTTTGACTACAAAATATCTCTTTGGTGTAGACTGATATGAAGGCTACACAAGAGACGGCCGCTGTGGCCGAGCGATTCTAGACGCTTCAGTCCGGAACCGCGCTGCTGCTATGGTCGCAGGTTCGAATCCTGCCTCGGGCATGGATGTATGTGATGTCCTTAGGTTAGTTAGTTTTAAGTAGTTCTAAGTCTAAGGGTCTGATGACCTCAGATGTTAAGTCCGATAGTGCTTAGAGCCATTTGAACCATTTTTGGCTACACAAGAAACAATAATGTGAGATAATGAGTAACCTGAAAACTTGTTGAGTATATCATCGAAATATTAGCTTTTTGATTCGAACCTAACAATGGCCGGCCAGAGTGGCCGAGCGGTTCTAGGCGCTACAGTCCGGAACCGCGCGACCGCTACGGTCGCAGGTTCGAATCCTGCTTCGGGCATGGATGTGTGTGATGTCCTTACGTTAGTTAGGTTTAAGTAGTTCTAAGTTCTAGGGGACTGATGACCTCAGAAGTTAAGTCCCATAGTGCTCAGAGCCATTTGAACCATTTTAACCTAACAATGTTTTCATCTAACTTTGAAATTTTACGCTCCACTAAAACAAATACTCAAGTAAAGTCACTCCCTTGTTCTTTAATTCATGTTCATCATATACACTCCCAATTTACATCAAAATCAGCAAGAAGGGTGCCTACATCAGAGATGTCACCCGTAGAGACTTAAGCAACACCCCATCTTCGTAAATATGCGTAACCTGCACCTCACCAAGTCTCAGAATGGAACAGTGGAGACAGACGCCAGGCACAAGGCTGGTGTTTCATTATGCAGATTAAGCTGGCACGGCTGAGAACCTTTCAACCTATACGTCTCTGCTGCAAACATTAATATACGCGTAACGTTAGAGGTTCTCTAAATGTTCAGTCTCATGTTCCCAGCGTTCCAAGAGCTTAGCACGAGTAAATGTTGAAATAAGGAAGAACATTTATTTTTTTCGTTGAGTTATAAAGTTAGAAAGATACAAAGGTCATTGGAGACGGAACTATGAATGAAAGTCAAATGGAATAGCTTACTTGTTAGCATATTAAGCGCCTTTGAATTCTTTCACTTCTCCACGAACTTCTTTTGCCCTCCTTATTACCGAGCGAAGTGGCGCAGTGGTTAACACACCGGATTCGCATTCGGGAGGACGACGGTTCAAACCCGTCTCTGAGCAACTGATTCAGGTGTTGCGTGATTTCCCTAAATAGTTTCAGGCAAATGCCGGGATGGTTTCTTCGAAAGGGCACGGCATTTTCCCCATCTTTCCCTAATCCGAGCTTGTGCTCCATCTCTAATGACCTCATTACCGACGCGACGATAAACACTAATCTCCTCCTCCTACTCCCTCCTTATTTCATCTTAGACATTCGTTAATAAAACTGTTTATGTAATTTTTATGTCTTGTTTCATTAGCATACAGCTATCCATAATTTTTAATTGTTATACACGTACAATGATATCCCCATCACACTCCGCAAGCCACCTGATGGTGTGTGGTGGAGGGTACTACTTTCGGTACCACTTTCTGATCCCTCCAACCCTGTTCCACTCGTGAATAGTGCATGGGAAGTACGATTGTCGGTAAGCCTCTGTACTGGCTCTAATTTCTAGGCCGGCCGATGTGGCCGAGCAGCTCTAGGCGCTTCAGTCTGGAACCGCGCAACCGCTACGGTCGCAGGTTCGAATCCTACCTCGGGCATGGATGTGTATGATGTCCTTAGGTTAGTTAGGTTTAAGTAGTTCTAAGTCTAGGGGACTGATGACCTCAGGTGTTAAGTTCCATTGTGTCCCATAGTGCTTGGAGCCATTTGAAATATTTTCTAATTTCTAGAAATTTTCTCGTGCTCAATATGCGACATGTCTGTGTGTGTGTGTGTGGGGGGGGGGGGGGAGTAATGTGTTGTCCGACTACTACTGTAAAGTGCTGTTCCGAAATTTAATAGTTAATCTCTTTATGATGCACAACGCCTCTCATGTAACGTCTGCCAGTGGAGTTTGTTTAGCATCTCCGTAACGCTAAACGATCCCGTGACGAAACGCGCCACTCTTCGTTGGATCTTCTCTACCTCCTCCATCAGTCCTACGTGATAGGGATCCTAGATAGATGAACAGTACTTAAGAATCGGGCGAACAAGCACCTCATAAGCCACTTCTTTCGTGGATGAGTTACATTTCCTTAAGATTCTTCCGATGAATCTGAGTCTGGTGTCTGCTTTTCCCACTATTTGTTTTATGTGGTCATTCCACTTAAGGTCGCTCTGGATAGTTACGCCTAGATATTTTATAACAGACGCTGTCTCCAGCAGTTTGTCATCAATAGTGTAGCTATACAGTGGTGGATTCAGTAATAACAATATTACTGCCATTACAGAGGAAACATAAACTCATTTACAAAAAAAGTAATATAATTTCGTAAATTTATAGCAAAAATCGCTATATACGTGCACTACAAAGTGTGTGTCCATTTTGGCTTCTATCGTTTGGGCCACCCCTATAGGCGACATCTCTCTTCCTCTCGCTTGTTCTCTAACGTGGTAATAACAGCTCGCATATGGCCCCACACTATAGGTCACTCCTACTCAGTACAGATCCAAATATCATCGCATCGAGGTGGAAAAAAATACCTTGACTTAATCGCAGAATGTAAATTTTGCAGTACCTGATTATATAAACGCTCCTAATTACCTGAGAATTGTGTACAGAATTTTATAAACTATGGTGTCTGTTGTCCCCAATAAGGTGGTAACATAATGGGAACCTTCTTATCCCAAAGCACACAGTCTTTTTAGTGTTCTCTCGGTACTGGCTGTCTTTTCGGGACATCTTAATATTATGTGGCTCACAGCTTAATCTCTACCTGTAAAAAATAGGAATGTAAGTCAGTCTCATCCGATGTAGATGTCTCTTAAACTCACCATGATTAAATTTCATATGTACTGTGGTTGTATTTTTTGGCACCATTTTTGCTTTGTATACCAATGAGTTGTTGGGATCATAGGGTGTATTTCTCTGTAACGTTTCCCTTTGTTGTTAGTCCTTGTTCTCTCTTCATCTTGTTACCTCATTCGCATCTTCGTTGTAGCAAGTCGGTGAGTGATACTTTTGGATTACATGGCATGCTAGACGTTGTAAATTGTTCAGTTGACCAGCCTGTTCGTTGCTGCCGATACTAATGTGCCCTTTGATACAGATTAAGGGAAGATTTACTATCTCTTAGTTCAAAAAATCGATTTTTTTAAAATTGCATTTTTGGATCCATAAAAGTGTTTAGAATCGACTCCTCAAACGGTTTTTCCGAATACGGAACGGAAATGTTTATTATTCGCAGTTGAACAAAAAAAAATGCACCTTCCTGAAATTGGCCTTTTTCATGCACCAGTTTTTTCGGGAATTTCGACTTTGTAGCCGCGAAAAATTATTCTATGTGCTTGCCCATGACTAAAACTGATAAAGTGATCAAGGAGCTTCCGACGTACTACGACTTGGCTGTCCGACGGCATTCCAGTTCGCTGGAACAGCTGAAGGAGGCAATTTGGGCAACGTATTTCCACGAGTGTTCGACGGATGACCACCCACAACACCAACATTCTCCGGCTGGGGAAACTAGTTGGTGCAAGTGGCGCATTGCAGAGGCTGCCGGACATCTGGACGAATATTAACACGGCCAGCCGCTCTCCACAGAAGTTTAAAAAGTGATTCATCCGATCTATGAGGCCCTTTCGGAGGACGAGTTATTGTACCGGTGCTAGGGAGGAAACGCCAAAATTCAAATGAAAGTTTGAACGCGTATGTTTGGCTGGCAAATGGTTCAAATGGCTCTGAGCACTATGGGACTCAACTGCTGAGGTCATTAGTCCCCTAGAACTTAGAACTAGTTAAACCTAACTAACCTAAGGACATCACAAACATCCATGCCCGAGGCAGGATTCGAACCTGCGACCGTAGCGGTCTTGCGGTTCCAGACTGCAGCGCGTTTAACCGCACGGCCACTTCGGCCGGCCGTATGTTTGGAAGTTAGCCCCCAAGCATTTGCATTCTGGCGCGAAGACTGTAGAGGTTTCGACTTTCCTGCCAGTGAGCAGCTTCATGAAGGGTATTCAGCAATTCTGAAGACCATGACTACGATGGACGTCACCCTGGAACTCTATTCGACGCAGTTCGCCAAGCATTTGGACGACCACCGGATTCAAGCGGCCGAAAACCGCTTGTCGCCGGCCGTACGGCTCTGGAGCAGCGCAGGATGGCCCAGATCGAGCAGAACGCCCTCTATGAGGAAGAGGAAGGACAAGTTTATGGACCCGGAATACCAGATTGAACATAAGTTGCATAATATTGCATTTATATGTAGTCAAAACTTCAAACGCGTTTTTCTCGAAATGACTCTTTTTTATCGCTCGGTAAGGTAACTTCAAATCTACCGAAGCGATTGGCATGATTCTTTGTTTCTGACGAAGCTAACTAAATTGTCTAGGAATTGTACCACTTTTATTCCGATCCATCTACTGTAAGTATTTTTACTTGGCCGAAGAAGTCGAAATATCGATGAAAAAACACTATATTTTTTCAAATGGACGCCATTTTGTTTCCTATGGTCCAAATAACTTAGCGAGGTATAACTCCTAAAAAATCTTATATACTTCGCATACGACAACTCAATTTTGATTTCAGACCGGCCGGCTGACCTGTGACATACCGCGCGTGGAGGTCTAAATCGAAATTTTGTTCGTTTCAACGGCACTTCCGCCTTTGCTCTTCGACATTTCCGGTCGAAAAAATTCCAGTTTGTAGAGGAAATAACAATAAACATTTTGACCAAATTTGATATTGATATTTATAGCACATCCCGAGAAATAAAATTCTCAAAGAACATGCTTTTTTCGGGCCAAAGATAGTAAACCTCCCCTTAATATGATTTCTATGCACTGATTTTTTCAGACTTTTGTATAACTTCATAGGTAACAAGATTATTGTATCGTTGATAAAACAACTAATTCACGCGTGGTCATTTTCGGTATGTTCGCGCGCCCTGGGTGCTGTGTGTATCCGACAACTGTGCCCAGAGACATCTGCGCTTGCGGACCATGTCGACGCGGACGCGCCGTATGATCAGTTCTGAACATTTGAAACCACGCCAGTGACATATATCTCATAGCTCCACGTCCTGCGTAAGACTTAATGCCTGCTCAGACTCTGCATCGCCGGTCACCCATCTTCGTAAGCGCCCACTACTATCCTCCACAGCTGCCCCACTCTAAATCACGAAGACGCGATCAGGGTCGCACGCCCGTACAAATTGTAGCACTTGAATTCACTGCCACAAACAGAACAAAATCTTTCTTGGGGGCGCAGTCTGGATTTGGTGTAACTACCACTCTTTGTGACGCGGCTCTAAGACACTGGACTATTATTCTAGAGCACTGAGTTTCGAATTGCCATCCGGTCATCCTGCCTTAGGCCCTTCGTGATTTCCACAGATTGCTTAAGGAGAATGTCGGAATGCCTCATTTGAAAAGCACACGGCTGAATACCTTCCTCATTCTTCCGAACTTATGCCCTTTCTGTAAGGATAACATGGAAGAAAGGAATGTTAAAACCTACTCTTCCTTCACTTTGGCGTACTTTATTCAAATTTAGAAGCCTCACGGTACTTTTAAGCTACGATGGGATCAAGAGAGGCTGTGTGATATGTTATAGCAGCTTTAAAGGCAACAAACATTCTGAAAACCCAGAACTAATGATATGGTGCGTCATTGGGCTGTGAGTGTACTTCGTGGCTCGGGAAAGTTAAAACATGCTTGCAACTGTTGCTCTGAAAGATTGTAAACGCTACGAAATAAGCTTTAACGCAAATGCACAGATTTATATTCAAAAGTGGCAGTTTTGCACTCCGTCTTATAAGTCGACTATTTGAAAAGGACTCTCTTCACCTATTCTTTTTTCCATTTGTTTTCTGAATTATAAAAAAATATACAATTAATTATCTTATTCGTATAACATCTCGTTCATAGTGAGTTACGAACTAAATCTGACGTTTTGCTTTCGTGTAGAAAGACATGTAAGTTTTGTTATGACTAGACGATAGTACCATCGTCCGGCCATAACTGTGGGTTCTTTGACTGCCCTGAGAGATCGCACATCGGAACTACACTCCTGGAAATTGAAATAAGAACACCTTGAATTCATTGTGCCAGGAAGGGGAAACTTTATTGACACATTCCTGGGGTCAGATACATCACATGATCACACTGACAGAACCACAGGCACATAGACACAGGCAACAGAGCATGCACAATGTAGGCACTAGTACAGCGTATATCCACCTTTCGCAGCAATGCAGGCTGCTATTCTCCCATGGAGACGATCGTAGAGATGCTGGATGTAGTCCTGTGGAACGGCTTGCCATGCCATTTCCACCTGGCGCCTCAGTTGGACCAGCGTTCGTGCTGGACGTGCAGACCGCGTGAGACGACGCTTCATCCAGTCCCAAACATGCTCAATGGGGGACAGATCCGGAGATCTTGCTGGCCAGGGTAGTTGACTTACACCCTCTAGAGCACGTTGGGTGGCACGGGATACATGCGGACGTGCATTGTCCTGTTGGAACAGCAAGTTCCCTTGCCGGTCTAGGAATGGTAGAACGATGGGTTCGATGACGGTTTGGATGTACCGTGCACTATTCAGTGTCCCCTCGACGATCACCAGTGGTGTACGGCAAGTGTAGGAGATCGCTCCCCACACCATGATGCCGGGTGTTGGCCCTGTGTGCCTCGGTCGTATGCAGTCCTGATTGTGGCGCTCACCTGCACGGCGCCAAACACGCATACGACCATCATTGGCACCAAGGCAGAAGCGACTCTCATCGCTGAAGACGACACGTCTCCATTCGTCCCTCCATTCACGCCTGTCGCGACACCACTGGACGCGGGCTGCACGATGTTGGGGCGTGAGCGGAAGACGGCCTAACGGTGTGCGGGACCGTAGCCCAGCTTCATGAAGACGGTTGCGAATGGTCCTCGCCGATACCCCAGGAGCAACAGTGTCCCTAATTTGCTGGGAAGTGGCGGTGCGGTCCCCTACGGTACTGCGTAGGATCCTACGGTCTTGGCGTGCATCCGTGCGTCGCTGCGGTCCGGTCCCAGGTCGACGGGCACGTGCACCTTCCGCCGACCACTGGCGACAACATCGATGTACTGTGGAGACCTCACGCCCCACGTGTTGAGCAATTTGGCGGTACGTCCACCCGGCCTCCCGCATGCCCACTATACGCCCTCGCTCAAAGTCCGTCAACTGCACATACGGTTCACGTCCACGCTGTCGCGGCATGCTACCAGTGTTAAAGACTGCGATGGAGCTCCGTATGCCACGGCAAACTGGCTGAAACTGACGGCGGCGGTGCACAAATGCTGCGCAGCTAGCGCCATTCGACGGCCAACACCGCGGTTCCTGGTGTGTCCGCTGTGCCGTGCGTGTGATCATTGCTTGTACAGCCCTCTCGTAGTGTCCGGAGCAAGTATGGTGGGTCTGACACACCGGTGTCAATGTGTTCTTTTTTCCATTTCCAGGAGTGTACAATATATGAAATATTGGTTCACTTTATTACATGAATGATTCGAAGATTTACTTAACTTGATCAGGAGTGCCTGATAATTTACAACTGTCACTGACTATTACATCATCATCTGATGCACACTAATTATCAACTCTTCTCTTGAACGGGCGCTGATAACCTCGCTGTTGTGCGTCCTAAAACACTAATAATCAATCTTCTCTTGAAGTTCAATCTTCAACATTTACGAAAGTACATTTCCATTTGGTACAACTCTTTAGTCCTACTCGGTGATGCTGACTGCTTCAGCTGAAGTCACGAACTGGAGCATGGAGCCTCCATGCTGGGCTCCATATTGACCTCTGTGGGAGGGCGCTGTTGTGCTGAGACAGAGGGCTTGTCTTCTTCAGCCTCTCCCATCCGACACTGCGGATTGCAGCGAGACATCGCTACGGACGATGGTATCCATGTGCATTGCCGACTTCGGTGCAGAATCATGATTCTGGACGACACCACAAGTTTAGTGGTTGTTCCACAAGCAAACACACTACATATAGTTGTCTGTTCGAGAAACACTATTCTTCTAAATTCACTCCACAACACTGGAATGTTTTCCCTTGTGTTCCTTTGACACTGTAGCCTTGTCTTACTTGAAATTGGAGCCTTTTAAAGCTGAACGGTAATTTAGCTGAAATGACTGGAACTGGTAATATGAATAATGAGTTGTCTTTTTATTTTATGGTTAATACTTCCGTTTCTCTGATGCCGTTTGGAAGCTTTTTCGCGAAAACATACCTGGAAAATTGAGCGAATTTAGGAATTGTGTTGGGAAACTTGCGCAATATATAAGCGGGTAAACTGTTCCGATTAGTTGTTCCTCTGTCGCTCCTATACTGCACAACTCATCGGTTAAGACGATTTTGTGAGAGTGCGAATCAATTCGATGCTTACTGTTTCCAAGTTGCATTCTATATCATTCGCAAAAGCTCGAGAACATTATAGAACAATCTCGAATTTTTACCCTCAAAAATACGTTGACATTAAAGACCATGACAGGCTCGGGATCCAACCCGAGACTTTAATCTCCAGCCTGCCGACACTATAGTGGCGATGAAAATTTCGTCCACACTAGGAGTCAACTGGCTGCTTCCACACTGAGCACTGCCGCACTAGATTGTATTTTCTGTTTCGGGTCCTGAGAGTAGTGTCCACCCAGTGTTGTTGTTGTGGTCTTCAGTCCAGAGACTGGTTTCATGCAGCTCTCCACGATACTCTATCCTGTGCAAGCTTCTTCATCTCCAAGTACCTTCTGCAACCTACATCCTTCTGAATCTGCTTAGTGTATTCATCTCTTGGTCTCCCTGTAAGATTATTACTTTCCACGGTGCCCTAAATTGGTGATCCGTTGATGCCTCAGAATATGTGCTACCAACCGATCCCTTCTTCTAGTCAAGTTGTACCACAAATTCCTCTTCTCCCCAATTCTCTTCAGTATCTCCTCATTAGTTAAGTGCTCTAACCATCTAATCTTCAAAATTCTTCTGTAGCACCACATTTCGAAAGCTTCTGCACTCTTCTTGTCTAAACTATTTATCGTCCATGTTTCACTTCAATATATGGCTACACTCCATACAAATACTTTCAGAAAAGATGTCCTGACACTTACATTTATACTCAATGTCAACAAATTTCTCTTCTTCAGAAACGCTTTCCTTGCCACTGCCACTCTACTTTTTATATCCTCTCTACTTCGATCATCATCAGTTATTTTGCTCCCCAAATAACAAAACTCATCTACTACTTTAAGTGTCTCATTTCCTAATCTAATTCCTCAGCATCACTTGATTTGATTCGACTACATTCCATTATCCTCGTTTTGCTTTTTTTTCTATAATCATCTCATATCCTCCTTTCAAGACACTGTCCATTCCGTTCAACTGCTCTTCCATATCCTTTGCTGTCTCTGTTAGAAATACAATGTCATCGGCAAACCTCAGAGTTTTTATTTCTTCACCATGGATTTAATTCCTACTCCAAATTTTTCTTCTGTTTCCTTTACTGCTTGCTCAATATACAGATTGAATAACATCGGGGAGAGGCTACAACCCTGTCTCACTCCCTTCCCAACCACTGCTTCCCTTTCATGTCCCTCGACTCTTATAACTGCCATCTGGTTTCTGTACAAACTGTAAATAGCATTTCGCTCCCTGTATTTTACCCCTGCCACCTTCAGAATTCGAAAGAGAGTATTCCAGTCAACATTGTCAAAAGCTTTCTCTAAGTCTACAAATGCTATAAACGTAGGTTTGCCTTTCCTTAACCTATATTCTATGAGATATAGAACGGTCATTATTGCTTCACGTGTTCCTACATCTCTCCAGAATCCCAACTGATCTTCCCCTATGTCGGCTTCTACCAATTTTTCCATTTGTCTGTAAAGAATTCGTGTTGGTATTTTGCAGCCGTGACTTATTAAATTGATAGTTCGGTAATTTTGACACCTGTCTATATCTGCCTTCTTTGGGATTGGAATTATTATACTCTCATTGAAGTGTGAGTGTATTTCGCTTGTCTCATACATCTTGCTCCCAGATGGTAGAGTTTCGTCATGGCTGGCTCTCCTACGGCTATCAGTAGTTCTAATGGAATGTTATCTACTACCGGGACCTTTCCTCGACTTCGGTCTTTCAGTGCTCTGTCAAACTCTTCACGGAGTATCATATCTCCAATTTCATCTTTGTCTACGTCCTCTTCCATCTCCATAATATCGCCCTCAAGTACATCGCCCTTGTATGGACCCACTATGTACGCCATCCAGCTCTCTGCCTTCCCTTCTTTGGTTAGAACTGGTTTTCCGTCTGAGATCTGCATGTTCATACAAGCGGTTCTCTTTTATCCAAAGGTCTCTTTAATTTTCCTGTAGACAGTATCTATCTCACCCCTAGTGATATATGCCTCTACATCCTTACATTTGTACTCTAGCTTTCTGCCACGATTCTTAAACCAAGTGTTAGCTATGATTAAGTTATGCTCTGTGCAAAATTCTACCAGGCGGCTTCCTCTTTCATTCCTTACCGCCATTCCATATTCACCTACAACTTTTCCTTCTCTTCCTTCTCCTACTATCGAATTTCAGTCCCCCATGATTATTAAATTTTCGTCTCCCTTCACTATCTGAATAATTTCTTTTATCTCATCATACATTTTGTTCAATCTCTTCGTCATCTGCGGAGCTAGTTAGCATATATACTTGTACCACTGTGGTAGGCGTGGGCTTTGTGTCTATCTTGGCTACAATAATGCATTCATTAAGTTGTTCGTAGTAGTTTACCCGCGCTTCTATTTTTTTATTCATTATTAAACCTACTCCTGAATTACACCTATTTGGTTTTGTATTTACAACCCTGTATTCACCTGACCAGAAGTCTTGCTCATCCTGCCACCGAACTTCACTAATTCCCACTATATCTAACTTTAATCTATCCATTTCCTTTTTTAAATTTTCTAACCTACCTTCCCGATTGAGGGATCTGACATTCCACGCTCCGATCCACAGAACACCAGTTTTGTTTCTCCTGAAAACTACGTCCTCCTGAGTAGTCCCCACCCGGAGATCCGAATGGGGGACTATTTTACCTCCGGAATATTTTACCCAAGAGGACGCCACCATCAACTAACCATACAGTAAAGCTGCAGGCCCTCGGGAAAAATTACGGCTGTAGTTTCCCCTTGCTTTCAGCTGTTCGCAGTACCAGCACAGCAAGGCCGTTTTGGTTAGTGCTATAAGGTCATATCAGTCAGTCATCCAGACTGTTGCCTCTGCAACGACGCCGGCGCGGTGGCCGTGCAGTTCTGGCGCTGCAGTCCGGAACCGCGGGACTGCTACGGTCGCAGGTTCGAATCCTGCCTCGGGCATGGGTGTGTGTGATGTCTTTCAGTTAGTTAGGTTTAAGTAGTTCTAAGTTCTAGGGGACTTATGACCTAGGATGTTGAGTCCCATAGTGCTCAGAGCCATTTGAACGATCTGCAACGACTGAAAAGGCTGCTGCCCCTCTTCAGGAACCACACGTTTGTCTGGCCTCTCAACAGATACCCCTCCTTTGTGGTTGCATGCCGTCCGGAGTGGCCGTGCGGTTCTAGGCGCTACAGTCTGGAACCGAGCGACCGCTACGGTCCAGACTGAAGCGCCTAGAACCGTTTGGCCACTCCGGCCGGCTTCCAAAACCTTCACGTACCGTTCGGTAGTCACCGTGCCATAAAGGAATATGGCTCCAGTTATTCCGTGACTGCACATTGCAAACCACTGAGTCATCCATTGAGGGTGAAGATGTTTCTCGATCGCTAAATGCGGATTCTCAGTCCCCCCAAATGCGCCAATTTTGCTTATTCACGTACCCATCCAAATGAAAGTGGGCTTCGTCGCTGAACCAAACCATGCCTGCGCATACTAATTTCTGTCACGCTCCGCGACCAACCGTGCAGTTTGAACGTCTTAACGTAAATCGTTTGGTATTTATGACGATTTTAATTGATGTAGTTCGATAATTGTCACCCTGTATACGCACTGTAGCTATCCGCGTAGAAAGAATCGAGCAGTTTCCTGCGTTCGCACGCATCACTCCAGAGATCCTGTGGCCGCGACAGTTTCGCCATGGAGGTAGGAATAAGGGGAGATGGCGCTACGTATCCCAGCCGTACTACGTTTTGAAGCCATGGGGGCGTAGCTCGCTTCCATGACACTCTGACCAAAACATTGCCAGTGTGCTATGGCGCTGCGTGTATTACAGTCGCTAATTGCACCATATACGCATGTAACATCATCAGATTGATTGTTTCAAAGTTTTTGTTTAAAATAAAATCTCGTAAAGGCGAAATTCCGCGTTTCTTCTGATTAAAAATAGTTTTTAATATAATATTACGAATAGCTAGCCTTCAATGTAAACGATACAATTTTGTTAATTCAGTAATAAACGTGTATCACAAACTAAATAATAGAAACTGAAAACTAAGTTAGCTATACCCTCCCTCCAAAGCCCATAAATACATCTTGTTTGTAATACGTACTGGGACATTTCAGTTACGTTACACTACTGGGAAACACTGTTCATTACCACCAATATTTACTGAAATACGGTACATAGAATGGCAAATCTACACAGTGTCCTGTTTAGGCCTACACTTTACGCCAGTTAATGTAGTGTTAGCTTTTAATTTGGTACATGATGAAGACAAAGTGAGTTACTCAACACTTCGATTATCGACGATACGTACGTATTATACTGAAACGTGAACTTGAAAACTAAGAATTTAATTCTTTGAATTAACATACCTTTTGCAAATGTTTTGGGTGTGTACGGAAAACTGATGGTACAGCATTTTCTCGGAGCCTTACTGTTGAAAGGGAAGTTCGGTCTATGTCCTCTTCTCGGAAATGCTGAGAACATATAGTGCTCCATTTAGACGCACGCCAATTCTTCCTCCTCACGGCATTCTCGCACAGAGCTTTCCGACTTTCATTTTTAGGAAATCTAAAATCATACAGGAGAAAAACACGTTACGCTATAGTACAAGTACCTATGTAGCACACGTTCATTCACAATGAAGTAAAATCACACTTAACGAGACAACTTACACATGAAATGTTATTCCCTTCGATTTCGCATCACAATCAGAACGATTCGTACATCCGAACACCACACAAGTCACCATAATAGCGCAAAATCCTTCCAAAAGCGAGCGACAAGCCTATGCACACAAGCTTACAGCAGCAATGGTCGGATTGAGATGGCTACCCTCGGCTTCACATAGGTTCACAGCTGTGACGTCACGGCGTCTCCCTCTATTCTTACCTCCATGAGTTTCGCAGTAGCAGGTGGGCGTGGCCAGCGCGGCGGCCTAACCGGCCCGGATGCGCGCATGCGCACAGAGCGGCGCCACGGCCCGGCAAGGCACGCGCGCGCTCGTGCGCCGTGACTGAGGCCGCCGTAGAGCTAGCGGCACGGCCACGGCGCAACCTGTTTGAGATGAGCCGGCAGACCTTGTGAAGGTGAACACGGACAACTTCTGAATTTTTTCAGCCGCCCCTCCCACCGGCAGGCGGCGGCTCCGCGGACCGGAACAGTTAGCTCTAGCAGGTTCCCGCCGCCGCTCACGTGACATTTGTTGTTGTCGGTGTGCGGCTGCCATATGGCTGCCAGACAGGTAGGGCGAGGGCGCGGGTGCGGGCGCCCCAACAGGAGCAGGACGGGAACAGAACAGGCTCCGGCGTGCGGGGGCAGGTCGCGCCTGTACCGCTACTCCCGTCCCGTCTCGCAGCGCACGAGGCTCGCGCCGTTCCCACGACTCATCGCACGGCTCGGCCTTGACCGCCCTACCCCACAGATCTCCGAAACCAGCTTGCGTACCCGGATGCCTGCGGTGTTTACACCTGTCACGGCGTTCTCTACCTCCGACCATTAATTCGCGAAAGTTAAAAGGGTAAAGGTTATGTAAAGCCTATTGCTTTAGTGAATTAATCACTAACAAACTAATTAAATTTTTCCGAGCTTCCAGACGCTCGTGTGATTGAATATCCACGAACTTTCGGATGAGTCTTCTGTGGCGATGAAGGAGTGGTGACTGTCGTGTAGTTGCTGCTATCGTCATTACAGGGCTGTACTACCAACTGTAACGTAACCGGCGCACAGTCGAGGCCGACGAGAAAGACAGGCAGGCCGTAGAGCATACGTCACAATGCGTTACACATCATGTCTCACGAGTTCCAGCAGCTGTCTGCGGCAGGGAGGAGTAACGATTCCAGACGAGTTAAATAATTCTTGATTGCGTGCTTCAATGCATGGAAGCTTATCAATTACATATTATCCGCCCCCGGTAGCTGATAGCGCGACAGAATGTCAATCCTAAGGCCCGGGTTCGATTCCCAGCTGGGAATGAGTAGCTACTCGGCCATTGTACACCATTTCTTTTAACTCTCTACACACAGTCATAGTGCTAGCTGAACTGCTTGCTGCATTTTGGAACTCACTAGTGATTCCATCCTCTGAATTCATGCTATTTTTTAGAGCCACCTCACACAATATGCGACGGTACCTGTGCGTTAACACATATGGTCCGCCTGGTTTCGGTTTCGCCATGGTTGTCCCTTCACCCTTCGACTTCACGCTCACTTCACTAACAGTCTACTTACTTGGTCAACGATAGAAGGGTTGAAATGTCTCTAAAAATGGTTCAAATGGCTCTGAGCACTATGCGACTTAACTTCTGAAGTCATCAGTCGCGTAGAACTTAGAACTAATTAAACCTAACTAACCTAAGGACATCACACACATCCATGCCCGAGGCAGGATTCGAACCTGCGACCGTAGCGGTCGCTCGGTTCCAGACTGTAGCGCCTAGAACCGCACGGCCACTGCGGCCGGATGAAATGTCTCTGATGGACTTGTTACTCAGGTGACATCCAATGAATAGTCCACGTTCCGTAATCATTAACCTCTCCTGACCAACTCATTATGCCGTTACTGCTACTGCTCTTGCTACTGGTAACACAATACTGCTCTCCATCTTTTATACTGCCTGCTTTGCCCCTCGTGAGGTCGTCAATTCCGCGTTACGTAGGAGTGTCTGTATACTTTGGCCAGATAGCGTATCATTAAACAGAAAAGTAGTACCTCGAATACCGTAACAAAAAAAGCGATCGAGATGGAAATGCCTGATCACATCTCCAATAAAGATGGTGTCCTGCAGCTAAGCATAGCTTGAGACCCAACTACTGCGGAGGTTTGAGCCAGGCGTGGCGGAGGCTCAACGAAAATATTAATATATATTGCGATGGGCTGCACGAAAATAGGGGCCATGCCACGAACTTGTGACGTCACACTAGTCGGCTTGTCCGCCACACTCCGCGAATACTCGGCTCCGGGCCCACAGGAAATCAATATGTAATTAAAAACGGCAAATGTCGTGTGACTAGGGCTCCCGTCGGGTATACCGTTCGCCGGGTGCAAGTCTTTCGATTTGACGCCACTTCGGCGACTTGCGCGTCGATGGGGATGAAATGATCGTTATTAGGATAACACAACACCCAGTCCCTTAGCAGAGAAAATCTCCGACCCAGATGGTAATCGAATCCGGGCCCTTTGCATGGCATTCCATCGCACTGACCACTTTTTCTTTTTGCACTCATTTTATTCGATGTTACTCGTTGCATTTGTTCGAGGCGGACGTCCCATGACGCCCATTCAGGTTCGTTGTTGATCCGTTCACTCATTTATTTTTTTTTTTTTAAAGTTTATTATTACAGAAGGCAGCTAACCCTATGACTGAACACTCTGAGCTACCGTGCCAGCGTCAAAACATAATCCACTCAGCTATCGAGGCGGACTCTAATCGTAAATATTTAGAGAGTCATTTACCTTTTCCTATGGCACATTCAGAAGAAATATTGTTGGACCTTGAAAGGGGGTTTACCTGCTTCTACTCACATAGTTTGAGCCCAATCGATAAGCCCCATCCCACGCCCTGAGCTCGTTAGATTTACATTTGGAGTAGATCTACCTGACTCTTCAACTCTCGCTTTCTCCGTCAGATATGTACTGGAAAAGGGCCTCGTTAGCAGATCCTCTACAGAATTCGCCACGTTGCTTGCACAGTACTTCACCTTCGCTTTCAAAGAAAAATATTGAGCTGACGTTGTGAGCAACGTAGCAATCTCAATGCTGGCAGGGATGACGCCACACCAGAGCGTGCGCAGTCGAAAACAGACAGCTGCGTCCTCTGTTTGAGTTGGTCGTAGTGTGGGTGACCATCATTTCAGCACAAAACGCTGTTTTCTAGTTATCAGAGAGAGACAGCGCTACAAATCGTGCTTTCGTCTGTTTTATTTGCATCCATACTGATTCGAAGAGAAATGGCACAATTTTAGTGCGATATTTAACGTGTGCTGCAGCACTTTAGCACATTATCAGTGGCCGCCACTGGCCAAGAGTGCATGGATTCTGGCTGCTGCCTGTAGTGTGCTTTCAAGCAACAACACGGATGCCATGAAGAACAAACGAAAGTTTCGGGGTGTGGGAAGGCCATATATTGTTTTGACGCGTGATAAGGAGCGTGTATACTTACGCTGCCTTTTTATAATTAAGTAGCTTAGCGCTTGCTGCTTCAGTCATGTAGACTATACGGTCTGCACTGGTTTCCTTTAACCGAATTTTTATTTTGTTCGCAAATTGCAACACACAAACTTTTCACGATAATTAAGAACGTAAAACCGGCGCCTGTTCCGAATGTGGTTCTGACCATGAAGCATTTCTGGTAGCTAGTGTTTCAAGATTTTCGTTAATGATGTCATTTGCATGCTTGTGATGATATTTACCCAGAAACTTTCACCCCCAAACACATCTTTCTTTACATTTAAGTGGGAAGTGAAATACCAGTTTTCACAGATTTAGCTTTAAATAATTTTAATATATGACAACGAAATATTTTCTTAATTTTCTTAATTATTTTCGTCCCCTATTTCACCCCTTAAGGGAATAATTTCCAAAATTTGCAACCGAGAAGTCAATAACAATTGTGATAGATACAGATTAAAAATGATTTACTAGTTCTTCAGTAGTGATTTATTTTCAAAAAACCTTTCGCCCACTATTTCAGCCGCTTATCGGTTGAATTTCCAGAAATACTGAAACGAGAAGCTAAATTGAAATTTTCCAAGATTTGGCGTTAAAAATGCTTTCGTAATCAAGTATTTTCAAAAAACATTTCATCTCATACTTCACCACCGTGGGCGCCGTATTTCCGAAAACATTGATACGATTTCTTTATTTGCAACCGAGAAATCAAATATCAATTTTCATAGATGTAATCTTAAAAATACCTAGTAGTCCCCTAAAAATGATTTATTTAAGAAAAACATACACTCGCTATTTCGCACCTATAGGGGCTAAAGTACCAAAAATGCTGAAACACGTATTTCTCTAACAGAGAAACGTAACAAGTTTCGTAGGCCTAGCTTCAAAATTGCCTTAACAGCGACATATTTTCAAAAAAACTTTCGTTCCCTATTTCACCCTTTTAGGGTGGAATTTCTGAAAACCGTTCTTTTAACGACGCCTACAGTATAAGATAAAAAGCTCTTTAAGTTTCCCACGTGTCTATCCTCAGCGGTTTTGGCTGGCTGATGAGTCAAATAGCACATGGCCTTTTACACTACTGGCCATTAAAATTGCTACACCAAAAAGAAATGCACATGATAAACGGGTATTCATTGGACAAATATATTATACTAGAACTAACATGTGATTACATTTTCACGCAATTTGGGTGCATAGATCCTGAGAAATCAGTACCCAGAACAACCACCTCTGGCCGTAATAACGGACTTGATACGCCTGGGCATTGAGTCAAACAGAGCTTGGATCGCGTGTACAGGTACAGCTGTCCATGCAGCTTCAACACGATACCGCAGTTCATCAAGAGTAGTGACTGGCCTATTGTGATGAGCCAGTTGCTCGGCCACCATTGACCAGACGCTTTCAGTTGGTAAGAGATCTGGAGAATGTGCTGGCCAGGGCAACAGTTGAACATTTTCTGTACCCAGAATACCCCGTACATGCGGTCGTGCATTATCCTGCTGAAATGTAGGGTTTCGCAAGAATCGAATGAAGGGTAGAGCCACAGGTCGCAACACATCTGAAACGTAACGTCCACTGTTGAAAGTGCCGTCAATGCGAACAAGAGGTGACCGAGACGTGTAACCAGTGGCACCTCATACCATCACTCCTGGTGATACGCCAGTATGGCGATGACGAATATACGCTTCCAATGTGCGTTCACCACGATGTCGCCAAACACGGATGTGACCATCATGATGCTGTAAACAGAACCTGGATTCATCCAAAAAATGACGTTTTGCCATCGTGCACCCAGGTTCGTCGTTGAGCGCACCATCGCAGGCGCTCCTGTCGGTGATTCAGCGTCAAGGGTAACCGCAGCCATGGTCTCCGAGCTGATAGTCCATGCTGCTGCAAACGTCGTCGAACTGTTCGTACAGATGGTTGTCGTCTTGAAAACATTCCCATCTGTTGACTCAGGGATCGAGAGGTGACTGAACGATCCGTTACAGCCATGCGGATAAGATGCCTGTCATCTCGACTGCTAGTGATACGAGGCCGTTGGGATGCAGCACGGCGTTCCGTATTACCCTCCTGAACCCACCGATTCCATATTCTGCTAACAGTCATTGGAAAAAAAATGGATCTGAGCACTATGGGACTTAACTTCTGAGCCGGCCGAAGTGGCCGTGCGGTTAAAGGCGCTGCAGTCTGGAACCGCAAGACCGCAACGGTCGCAGGTTCCAATCCTGCCTCGGGCATGGATGTTTGTGATGTCCTTAGGTTAGTTAGGTTTAACTAGTTCTAAGTTCTAGGGGACTAATGACCTCAGCAGTTGAGTCCCGTAGTGCTCAGAGCCATTTGAACCATTTTTGTACTTAACTTCTGAGGTCATCAGTCCCCTGGAACTTAGAACTACTTAAAGCTGACTAACCTACGGACATCACACACATTCATACCCGAGGCAGGATTCGAACCTGCGTCAGTAGCGGTCGCGCGGTTTCGGCTGTAGCGCCTATAACCGCTCGGCCTCTCCGGCCGGCAACTGTCATTGGATCTCGACTAACGCGAGCAGCTATGTCGCGACACGATAAACCGCAATCGCGATAGGCTACAATCCGACCTTTATAAAATTCGGAAACCTGAAGGTACGCATTTCTCCTCCTTACACGAGGATTCGCAACAACGTTTAATGACATAACGCTGGTCAACTGCTGTTTGTGTATTTGAAATCGGTTGGATACTTTCCTCATGTCAGCACGTTGTAGGTGTCGCCACCGGCGCCAACCTTGTGTGAATGCTCTGAAAAGCTAATCATTTGCATATCACAGCATCTTCTTCATGTCGGTTAAATTTCCGCGTCTGTAGCACGTCATCTTCGTGGTGTAGCAATTTTAATGGCCAGTAGTGTATATAGTACAGGTAATCAGGAGAGATGTTTTTATGACCGAAGATGATTGGGAAAGAAATACGGTAGATATGTGATGTTGGTGGTAGGAGGCGGGTACGATCGCAGTTACAGAGGAACAGGTTGAGTTGGAGCCTACACTGGAGAAGTAAAAAGTGTAGCTTACAGACAGTCTCGCGTTCGTAATTGTGAACTATGGCCAAGATAAACGCACTTAGTTCTAGCTTTTCTTTTGCCCGAAGTGTGTGTGACTGCGTGGGTTTTATTCTGTCAAGTTATGCAATGAATTGATCCAACAAGTATCCTTTGGTTCCTGCAAGAAACAATTTCCACCCAACACTACTACAGAAGTCTGACCAACAAGAACTGCTTGAAAAACATTCAGCAACAAATATCTTCTGGAGTCGTCCACTGTAAGGAAAAGATACAAAAATATTCTATATATTCTTAGGTAACCAGTGGAATGCTTGGATACGGGAGTATAACCAGTTAGTGTAAGGAAAACATTAAACAAACGAAAAATATTATTTATTAAAAAAAATTTAAAATCAAGTGAACTTTTTCTTATAAAATAACAATAAATTTCCGGGTTCTTTTTGGAACGGTAGATTGCCTGTTATGGATAGGAATGCTATTATTTTACAAAGTATGGAAAGGTTCTTTTCTCCCTTTTCTTTAAGAATATTATTTACTCAGCATTATAACTGAGAGCTGCACCTACACAACTTGAATGACTTTTCTAGGTACGGTCAAGGCTTCACGTAAAAAATGTAGTGGAGTGTACTGTTAGGGAGGCAGTAGGGCTCGCATACACTGTAGCACACAATACCGTGAGCTGTGACGACTGCTGCCTGCGTCGCTCGCTGCTGACAAAAAACACAACTATCTCTTTCTATCTGGATTGACCTTCGCCAATGAAACTCTCCCTATGCCTTGATGAAGTCAACGACTCCTATCTGCCCCTAGTCTAACTATTGGCGTGGTACACCTGTCAGATTACCAGTCCACCGTGATGCCACTCAATACCTGCTCACAGGCGTTTAACTAGTACTCTGTCCATGTTCGCACCGCACAATAAGTGTGACAGCCAACACAGCGAAGAACGCTTAATCACGAGCGACTCAATATAAAGTGTCACTCCGATTTCCTAACGACAGAGGTGCTCTCCCAGTGAAGTACTGAGGAGAGACTTTGTTCTTTGTTCCTTGCTCTTTGCGTGCACGTATGAGCGCACTCGCTCTCGCTACGTGTTCCCACTCCAAGAGCGACAACAGAACAGCCCCTTTTTCTGGAAAAGTTGAAGGGTCATTCGCTGCCTTCCCTCAATCCTCTGATTGTTTGCGTCAGAAATATTCCGCCAATCAGCGTTGCTCTTTTAATCAGGAGAATGACGTTTCTTTTAAGTCGACCAATGCGGAAATCTGTAGCGTCCCCGTTAGGCACATAATGTCCACCTGTGAGAACTCCGTAACAATGCAGTTGGTCCATGAAGCGTCTTCTGGGTGTTCCCACACAATGTAGCGGAATTTGCTTGTAAGTCGAACACGGGGGTCATTATCCCTTCGCTCCGGCAAAAGCTGTCTTCTCTATGGGCGGTCGCTTCAGCCGATGTAGGTATGTTGTTGAACCAGCCCTCTGAAGGGGCCGTCTTCCCAGCGGGTTGGTTTCCTCTTTAGAACAGAAATTCCTGTGGCCGTCATGTTGTGTACGCCAGCCTCGACTTTTACAACCTCAGTGCGCACTTGCGATTTACTTATTAGATTTGCATATCGCTTACGTGAATTCATACAAAATTGACTTTACCTTATCGAGTTTGGGTTCGAATGAAGCGTCTTGATGTGCAGAATACGACTGTGAGGATGGAATATGTAAGAAATGAAGGTCAGGAGACCACGCCACCTTACATGTGTTTTGAACAAGTGACGAAATAACGGTGATGCAGTTTGCGGTACTGCGCATGCTTTTTCCTTTATCTCTTCCCAGTACGGGCGGCTGGTAACGCTCGGCCACTTGCAGCAGCAGGCACGCAGCCGCCGCAGCTTTCCCTTTTGCATGGCCCGGTGGCTCGGCGACCCGGCGGACGCCCTTGTGCAAGGCCGGAGCGCTAATGAGCCGCCGCGCTTTTCCGCGGCTCGGCCAGACAGCGCGCGCTCCGCGGTCCCTGTAACCCGGCGCGGGGGCGGGGGGAGTGTGGCCGTTAAGCGCGGCCGCGGCCAGTCATTTCCGCGGCCACTGCCTGGTCCGGCGGCCATCAGATAAGGCCGCTATTGCCGCTAGACGAGTGCACGGGGAATTGCAGTAATCGTCCAGAAGACGGCTGGCCGGTCATTACGCGCGGAGCGGCGGTGGCCTCGCGATGCCGCGGCGGGCGTGGCCGCGCGCCGCTCCTTTCTCCCGCCGGCTTTTCCCCGCTGTGTCCGGCACAGGGCTTTCACCGTATGTCGGTCCGTGTTTTTCCACGGTGCCGCCGTCACCCGCAAGTGTGGCACGTCGCAACAGCACATTGTAACTTACCCAAATCAACCGTTTGCCCGCTCGAAACGCGTGCGTCTTCGAACTAAGGCGAGTTCGTCCGCGTGGCTAGTACACCTTCCCGCCATACAGCTGTAGTTTCTCCGGTACTTTCCATGAATAGACCACGATAACTGCCACAACGCTTACTTTGCAAAACAGACTTATCGCCCCATAAAGTCGGAAATGTCTAGTTTTTCGCAGGCCGGAGTGGCCGAGCGGTTCTAGGCGCTACAGTCTGGAACCGCGCGACCGCTGCGGTCGCAAGTTCGAATCCTGCCTCGGGCATGGATGTGTGTGATGTCCTTAGGTTAGTTAGGTTTAAGTAGTTCTAAGTCTAGGGGACTAATGACCTCAGAAGTTAAGTCCCATAGTGCACAGAGCCATTTTTTGTCTAGTTTTTAAAGTCCATTCGATAACGAGGTCTTCAGGAACGAAGTGTAAGCTCCGACTGCACGAGAATACAGAAGGGTATTGCTTGTGTCATTTTAAAACGAAAAATCCCAGCATCTGGTCCAATAGCTGCAGGACGTCCCTCGCTTCCAATTCTGTTTTCATACACACAACAAGAAAAGTTTTTCATCACCTCGGTTCCGAGAGTTCCGGAACCTGTACAGAAAATTGGAATAGAGATCAACATAAACATCATTTCCGTCCTTTTTATTGCTCATGAAAACCACATATTGCATGTTGTACAACCATAGAGCGAGACCTTCAGAGGTGGTGGTCCAGTCTGCTGTACTCTCCGGTACCTCTAATACCCAGTAGTACGTCCTCTTGCACTGATGCGTGCCTGTATTCGTCGTGGCATACTATCCACAAGTTCATCAAGGCACTGTTGGTCCAGATTGTCCCACTCCTCAACGGCGAATCAGCGTGGATCGCTCAGAGCGCTTGGTGGGACACGTCGTCCATAAACAGCCCGTTTCAATCTATCAAAGGCATGGTCGACAGGACTCATGTCTGGAGAACACGCTGACGAATCTAGTCGAGCGATGTCGTCATCCTGAAGGAACTCATTCACAAGATGTGCACGATGGAGGCGCGAATTGTCGTCCATAAGACGAATGCCTCGCCAATATGCTGCCGATATGGTTGCACTATCTTTCCGAGGATGGCATTCACGTATCGTACAGACGTTACGTCGCCTTCCATGACCAACCACCAGAGGCGTATGTCGGCTCCACATAATGCCACTCCAAAACAGCAGGGAACCTCCACCTTGTTGCACTCGCTGGACAGTGTGTCTGAGGCGTTCAGACTCACCGTGTTGCTTCCAAACGCGTCTCAAACGATTGTCTGGTTGAAGGCATATGCGACATTCATCGGTAAAAAGAACGTGACGCCAATTCTCAGCGGTCCATTCGGCATGTTGTTGGGCCGATCTGTACCACGCTGCATGGTGTCGTGGTTGCAAAGATGGAATTCGCCATCGACGTCGGTAGTGAAGTTGCACATCATGCAGCCTATTGGGCACAGTTGGAGTCGTAAGACGACGTCCTGTGGGTGCACGAAAAGCATTATTCAACATGGTGGCGTTGCTGTCAGGTTTCCTCCGAGCCATAATCCGTAGGTAGTGGTCATCCACTGCAGTAGTAGCCCTTGGGCGACCTGAGCGAGGCATGTCGTCGACAGTTCCTGTCTCTTTGTATCTCCTCCATGTCCGAACAACATCGCTTTGGTTCATTCCGAGACGCCTGGACACTTCCCTTGTTGAGAGCCCCTTCCGGCACAAAGTAACAATGTGGGCGCGATCGAACCGCGGTATTGATTGTCTAGGCATGGTTGAACTACAGACCGCACGAGTCGTGTACCTCGTTCCTGGTGGAAGAGATGTAACAAAGAAAGAATACAAGTCACCACTTAAAAAAGTTAAAGCTAATAATACATCAATAAATACAATTCTAGTGTACTCTACCAGAAAAATTAAAGTAAAACCACCAGGTACCTAACTAAGTATTAACCTCTGAAACAAATTCAGACTATCCTTAAGCAAAACAACAGTGATACGGTTAGTTACGACTAAACTTGAGGCAAAACAGGCTACAGCTAAAGGAAAACGTGTAATAACAAATCAGCAGTAAAACTAATAATTTATAAAATCAAATATATCAAACCTCAAAACAAAATAATTAAAAATAATAAAAACAATGATAATCTAAATTCATATGAAATAGCCCGAATACACACTGCTACGAACCTTATAAAGAATTATTTGAATTTGATGATCAACCAGCAGTTATTACAGCGTATACACCTAATCTAGTACAACACAAATAATAATAAACCATAAGAAAAAGAACATTTATAAGTTAAATGCGGAAAAATTACTCAAACAGCAAACGACATTATTAAATTAAAACAGTAGAAAAACAACAAAGGAAGCGATATGACATAATAGGAATACTCCTTGCAAGTTAATTTAATTGTGTCGTTAAAAGGTAGAGGACCGCCTACAAGACCTACCTTATTTGAACCCTTTCGAATTTGAATATAAAACCTTATATTGTAATAAAGTTAAAAAGCCACATTAATTAAAACACAAATGATTGAAAGAAAGAATCAAAATAAATATAAATGAATCACAAAATATCAGCACCATTGTAGAAAAAAATCTACATAAATGCCCTCCCGCTGGAGGTTCGAGTCCTCCCTGGGGCATGTGTGTTTGTGTTGTTCTTAGCATAAGTTAGTTTAAGTAGTGTGTAAGTCTAGGGACCGATGAGTTCAGCAGTTTGGTCCCTTAGGAATTCACACACATTTGAACATTTTCGACATAAATCAATTCTAAATTCAGTACATCAATCTGTCAAAATAGTAATCAATTAATATTAATCAATAATTTAGCCTTAACCGGTTTCCGAGCGAGCACTGTGAAGCGGATAGCATGCAACGGATGTTTGAAATCGGGTACCTCGGAGAACGCCATAGTCCGCAGTGGCATGCAAAGCTGCAACAGGCCGAAGAACACAGAAACTGGACCATAGGCGAATATTGTGCCCCGACAAATGACAATTTTGTCCCTTTTAAGACGAGTGTGAAGAACCAAACTCAGCAGCGGCCACTGAGCCCTCCGTGGCCGCATCTGAGGTACAGTTTGGGCTAAGCGCGAAGGGACCGGGGCGGAGCCGTGGAACACTCCTCCGCCGTGTCGGCCGCCCACGCACGACGTGACTGATGGCTGGCCCGCTCTTGTAATGCGGCCCACAGCGCCCCTCCCTGGCCCGTACAGCGCGCCGGCCCTGCTGTATCTTCCAGCCTGCCCACAACTTTAACTGCCGATAAACATCTCGCTACACGCATTCGGAACTGCCCCGCAGCCGTCCCTCATGCGACTAGCAGTATTGCAGCGAACAGTTACACGCCTGCGAGGAGCGAACGGGCAGGCTGAAAATCATGGCGTTGGCACCGCAGGTACACCTCTACAGATACGACCTTTCCCAGAGGAAAGATAAACGAAAAATTGTGAGAGGCGCTGGGATGTCCATCCTAAAATGTACGTGAAAGACGCTACTAAATAGTCACTTTATTTCATATTCGTCTACCTGTTGTGTTTATTCACGGACTGTTTATTACTGCACTGCAGACAAAACGGGGGACGGGAGATACATCATTATTGACACTAGCCGGCACGGTGGCTCAGCGTTTCCGGTCAGAGGGCTGCGTGCTCATTGTAATAAAAAAAAAATGGAGTCAAGGAATCAACGACCAGCTTGAACGGATGTCTTGTGATGTCCGCCCAAACCAAACGCAACGAACTATATCGGTAAAAAAGATGGATAGAGCGTCAGCCACGTAAGCAGGAGATCCCAAGTTAGTGTCCCGGCTGGGGCGCACATTTTTCAACTGTCCCCGTTTATGTATATCAACAACTGTCGGCGCCATAGGGTCTTGATTTAATTATCATTTTAATATTGGTTGATGTCAGACTGCTACACGGTCAACCAATATCATTTACTACGCGATACTTTGGACTTGTGTCAATTGTTGTTATATAGTGCGTAGCTGTGTGGTGCTCATATTTGCAACCATGACTCGCTGCTAATCATCTTATATTCGTCAATTATTCAAAAACAGTCTTAATCGTATTTATTATTATTATTATTATTATTATACCACCAGCCGGTTTCAACCCGACGTAGGGGTCGTCTTCTGGGAGTTTACACCAGTGGTCGACTGCTGGTGGTGTCACTCCTGTCTACATAACGGCAGGAAACTACCAAACTATCAAAGGTCACCACTACGAAAGGATTAGTATCGATCGAGGAGTCACAGGATCCGGGATTGTAGTTCAAAATGGCTCTGAGCACTATGGGACTTAACTTCTGAGGTCATCAGTCCCCTAGAACTTAGAACTACATAAACCTAACTAACCTAAGGACATCACACACATCCATGCCCGAGGCAGAATTCGAGCCTGCGACCGTAGCGGTCGCCCGGTTCCAGACTGTAGCGCCTAGAACCGCTCGGCCACTCCGGCCGGCTTTAATGTTGTCTGTACGACCTGATGCGATCAACCACTAATATGGTCCCACATTGGAGATAGTATGCAGAAACGGTTGAATAATATCGGTTTTTAGAGCAGGGCGAGAACCAAAAACTCTTTGACAGTCTGGACGGTAGTAGAGCTACTGGCGGATTTATGTTGCCAGTTCAAGTGCAGGTATAAGGATATGTTAGCAATGAGTAAGTTTCAGCGTCTCCGTTATCGCAACGAATCAGAGTTGTCATCAGAGAATTCAGTTTCATTACAAGTAGAGACATCAGAGAGTAATTTATAAGTTACACACGCCGTCCCACTCTAAGACCACTGCTTAACGAGAGTGGTGAACTGGCAGAAGAGAGAACACATTCTGAGCTTTCTGCAGACAAGTTATGCTGCGATACACACATCACAGTGTGCTGGTGAAATTGCGAGGCATCTGGAAACGTACTCTGAATCTGAAGTACGCGGATAGTACTATTCTTGTGGCAAAACATATAAGCTGCACGCAGATTCACACTGAAATTCTTGTGGAATATGTACGAGATGCAATGTCGCTTCCAACTGTAGTGAAACGGTGCCAGCAATTTGACTGAGACTGCACAAACGAGGATGAAGCTGAAACTTCCTGGCAGATTAAAACTGTGTGCCCGACCGAGACTCGAACTCGGGAAGTTTCATATCAGCGCACACTCCGCTGCAGAGTGAAAATCTCATTCTGGAAACATCCCCCAGGCTGTGGCTAAGCCATGTCTCCGCTATATCCTTTCTTTCAGGAGTGCTAGTTCTGCAAGGTTCGCAGGAGAGCTTCTGTAAAGTTTGGAAGGTGGGAGACGAGATACTGGCAGAAGTAAAGCTGTGAGTACCGGGCGTGAGTCGTGCTTCGGTAGCTCAGTTAGTAGAGCACTTGCCCGCGAAAGGCAAAGGTCCCGAGTTCGAGTCTCGGTCGGGCACACAGTTTTAATCTGCCAGGAAGTTTCATATCAGCGCACATTCCGCTGCAGAGTGAAAATCTCATTCTGGAGGATGAAGCTGATCGCTAAGTCATAGTCTCGCACTATGTAATTTCCATCTTTTCAGCAAGATAAAAGTACACATCGAGGACTTTCACACAGCGGTTCTCGAATGATTTCCTGACAAAGGAGTGGATTTCTGTGTCCGAGAAATTCGACTGGTAGAACGTTCTCACTGTTGCTTACAGAGACTTGAGTGACTACATTGAAAAGTAATGTCATGTGTCTCTGCGTCACTTTGAAGTGCAGCATAGCTCCCAATAAAAGTTGCTTGGCATGCCATAATAACGTGTTTCTTGCTTTTTGAAGTCCCCTCGAAAAATTATCCGCTCATTGTATAATGTCGCGTAGATTTTGTTTGCATTTGTGTGGGTTCGGCTTGCCGTGAGGTGGGTAGTATGGGCGCATATGGCAGTGCCAGTCAGATTTGCTGAAGAACGGGGGCTCAGGGCTCATGGATATTCCATTGTCCTGGTACTTAGTTTAAGCTGCCCGTAAGTGACTAAGTATCCTTAATCACAGACGGATATCCGATTCTGAAACTTTCTACGAATCCCTCTCCACTAATCCCCAACAGGCAGTGAGATACAATGTGTATCGAGCATAACTGCAAAGGTTGAGCAGTACCTCCAAGCACATGTGGCAAGAGCAAGCCATTAATGTTTATTTTCTCCTAAGCAACAGGTCAGATGTTTAAATGTGGACGTGTGGGCGCAGAATGGTTAGTCTTTGCAGTCAGGCGTGACCCAATTAGTTACGACCATGGAGAAAACATCAGGTCATAAAGTTTGCGACGTGTTCGTGAGAAGACTGTTCAGTACAGGGAAAAAACAGCCGACACACTCACATGTGTACATATTAAGGTACAACGTATTAAAATATCTGCACTTAGACCCCATTACACCCTTTATAGTCTTCTTCCTGATGTTTCACTGTGAATAATGGTGAAAGGGGATACCTGCACTCCTGCAGATAGGTTCGTAGCCATACTTCAGTGACAATGTAAATTTATTGATTCATGTCCCCAGCAACGCTTTATGATAACTGGCATGATAAAAGGCTTCCCCATGTCTTCCGCCATGTGTGTAAGCAGACATCATCTTAAACACGCCCCACAAACTCTCTCTCTCTCTCTCTCTCTCTCTCTCTTTCTCTCTCACTCTCTCTCTCTATTAATAATTAACTTAGAAAAAAATTGTATTGTTGGAAATAGATCCAATTTTTGTGTATGGTTTCTCTCATTTGTTGGCCGATTCTCCCCTTCTTAGTGTTTGTATACTACCGTCGTTCGTAGTTCACTGTTTTCAAGACCTGGCAAATTTATTTAACATCGTTGTTGGATGTCCTTCCTGTCGCCACAGTCGTCTGTTAACCTATTTGAAAGATGCCGTGTACGCTATCTCTCTGTGAATCCATCAAACTCTGTTTGGTGTGTAATCGTATTTTTAACTGTTCATCTAGCGTGTTTTCTGATGCAGAGTTTCGGGACCAGTCCACTATCAGCCTAAAAGAGTTTGGAAATCGCTTGGAAATCACACTCAGGATGGCTAGAGTACTCGGCCAATGGTCACAACGCCCCTGTATAAATTCGACCCGCGTCTGGTTCATCTCTTGTTTCGAAAGCTAGAGCGCGACGTTTTTAGTTACGCGAACAAAACATTTGTCGAGTGTTTCGAGACTAATACATCGGAAGTGCCACACCCTTAAGGTTAAAACGATACATCCAGCACAGGATCCTTAAATGAGTGTTTTTATAGAGCAAACCAATGGTTGGAAGTTAGTGTTTCTGTTTGAATTGGCTTATGATTCATAACAAAAAAAAGTGACTGTCGCAACAGCATTGGTGGTGCTGTCTTGAAAAAAATTACACACTCGCCTTGTGCAGTGGCGAAGGTAGAGTGTACCACTGTTTAGGGTTCTTTATTGGTTATCGAAGATGAAGAATTAGTCGTTCCAAGAACGTGCAGCGGAATGTAGTTCCCGAAAAGCCGAACGAATATACGGATAAAAGTTCTGCAGTAGGCATCGTCCTATTGCAGGTAGTTTATCGCCATGGATAGAAATTTACGAGTAACCACAGACAGTTGTCCAATGTTCTAGACTGAAATCTGTGCACAGAACAGAGTATGAGAACCTCGTACTGGATCGAGTCGGTTTCCCATGAAATCCACACCCCGAAGAACACAGAGTAAAGAATACTGGTGGAGCAGCGTTCACACGTTCTGTCATTCACACAAGGAGCATAACCGGAGACTGAGCAGCTCCGCTACTTGACGGTAAGATTCAGCGCTGGCAATGGCAACACGCGAGTACTGAATATTCATCGTGTTCTAAAATTCCGGTTAATACATGTCGATAAAACGAATATCGCACTAGACTAATATCAGTCCGCTCTATCGGGTGGCCATGTAAAACTGCGCTTTAAAAACCATATTGTTTGTAACGAGGAGCAAACCGACGCTTTCCATCAATGCTGTCGATCGCACGAAAGACGTGATCAACAGTATTTGTTTGGGCTGACTCCAGCTACACACTACGGGAATGTAATTGCATATACCTGCCGAAACACCCGAGAAAATACGTCTGACAATTCTTGGGGGAGACATCCTGCATATCGTCAAAGGTTACGATCTATTAGATGTACCTTGTAATTCACTGGTAACTATTTTCGCTTCAGACAGTGAACCGAACTGCGTATTCTGTTTGCTACAATTTTTTTTTTTAATTTGTGTTACGAAATACGAAGACTTATAGCCAGGTTGTCTCAAGTATCATTCTGAACTTGACCCCACATCGGGAAGCAGTTTCGTGATGCGGGAATGAAAGTGTGGAATTACGTATCACTCTCTCGTATCTACTGGGTGAAAGTACGATCGTTAATTGCTGTCGCTTTGGTAGTTATTATATTTATAATTAAGTCTAAAGTTTTATCAATGACGAATGCTAAGGAACAACCGAGAACTATTGTATTCACTTATCATACTACACCGCCGCTGTCCTCATTCTCTAGAAAAAGAACAGTTAACATTGGGCATTGTTGCCAATATTAACGGATTAGAAATCCAAAAATTACCGCATTCGCTTTTTCAACAACGAGAAGCAGAGGAGTGGAATATCTTATTCCACACTTTTATTCTTTTAGCGTGAAAATGGTACCTCTTCGGAATAAAACGCACCCGGACAGCATTACACACATTCAATGTTTCGAAGTGTGTGATGTGCTGAAACAGTGTGTTTCTTTGCAATAGAAATGTCGAAAGAAGAATTTAAGTCTGTACAAGCGGCACTTTTAACGACGTATTCCACCACTCCAAGCCAATATACACTGAAGAGCCAAAGAAACTGGTACACCTGCGTAATACTGTGTAGGGCCCCGCAAGCACGCAGAAGTGCCGCAACACGAAGTGGCATGGACTCGACTAATATCTGAAGTAATTCTGGAGGGAACTGACATCATGAATACTGCAGGACTGTCCATAAATCCGTAAGAGTACGACGGGGTGGAGATCCCTTCTGAACAGCACGATGAAAGGCATCCCAGATATGCTCGGTAACGCTTATGTCTGGGGAGTATGGTGGCTAGCGGAAGTGTTTAACTCAGAGGAGTGTTCCTGGAGCCACTCGGTAGTAATTCTGGACTTGTGGGGTGTCGCATTGTCGTGCTGGAATTGCCCAAGTCCGTCAGAATGGACATGAATGGATGCAAGTGATCATACAGGATGTTTACGTACGTGTCACCTGTTAGAGTCGTACCTAGACGTATCAGGAGTCTCATATCACTCCAACTGCACACGCCCCACACCATTACAGAGCCTCCACTAACTTGAACAGTCCCCTGCTGACATGCAGGATGCATGAATTCATGAGGTTGTCTCCATACCCGTACACGTCCATTTCCTCGATACAATTTGAAACGAGACTCGTCCGACCAGGCAACATGTTTCCAGGCATCAACAGTCCATCGTCTGTGTTGACGGGTCCAGGCCAGGCGAAAGCTTTCTTTCGTGCAGCCATGAAGGGTACACGAATGAGCCTCCGGCTCCCAAAGCACATACCGATGACGTTTCTTTGAATGGTTCCCACGCTGACACTTGTGGATGGTCCAGCACTGAAATCTGCAGCAATTTTCGGAAGGATTAAATTTCTGTCACGCTGAACGATTCTCCTCAGTCGTCGTTGCACCCATTCTTGTAGGTTCTTTTTCCCGCCTCAGCGATGTCGGAGTTTTGATGTTTACCGGATTCCTGATATTGACGGTACACTTGTGAAATTTCCCACTTCATTGCTACCTCGGAGATGCTGCGTACCTTCGCTCGTGCGCCGACTGTAAGAACACGTTCAAACTGACTTAAATCTTGATCACCTGCCATTGTAGCAGCGGTATCCGATCTAACAACTGCGACAGACACTTGTTATCTTACATAAGAATTGCCGATCGCAACGCCGTATTCTGCCTGTTTACATATCTCTCTATTTGAATACGTATGCCTGTACCACTTTCTTTGGCGCCTCAATGCAGATACTGTTTATCTATGCTTATCTTGCAAGCAGCAGGGTGTTCAAAGTTCTCATGAAATCAGCGACCACCGAAAATTGTCCATATTTCATGTATAATTAAATGATGTCTAAATAAAAACAGCCGCGTCAATTGTACATAACATCAAAATGATTTTATTGTTCCAAGAAAAGGCAAGAATCTTTCTCTCGACCAGACAGTAACACAGTCAGCATAGAAGGGTGTCCTATCTTGTTCGTTATTGTATTTTTGTTGAAGTTCAAATGCCTCCGAGCACTGTGGGACTTAACATCTGAGATCATCAGTCCCCTAGACTTAGAACTACTTAAACCTAACTAACCTAAGGGCGTCCGAGGCAGGATTCGAACCCGCGACCGCAGCAGCAGCGTGGTTCCGGACTGAAGTGCCTAGAACCGCTGTGCCCTAGCGGCCGCCCTATTTCTGTTGACTATAATATTTTATGATCGCTGAAGGAGTAGACTAAATAGGCAAAACTTATTAGAGCTCCCTGACTGACTGAAATAGCAAAATCAGTAGGAAAGTGCAGATACGTTGCTGATGGTCAGCTACGTTGATTGCGTCACGCACCCTCCAGGAGTCGTGATATCACGCAGCGATCATTTTAGTACCACATTTTCTAACAATTTCGGACTAGATCGGAATTATTTTATATTGTAAGTTTCACATGTCGCTATTTTCGGCGTTCGCCATCAGCGGATACACTGGATCAGATGTAGGTATGCAAGTTAATTTGATTAATGCAAATGCCGATACTAGCACATGAAAATTATCAAAAATAGAAAAGCCATTAAAATTTACTTTTGCAGAAATTTCGTGCACCGCCCTTGTACATTTGCGTACAAAAATGCAAAAATGTGTCACAGTAGGTTTTGTTATTCAGTAGGATGCAAATAGAAAGGGGTGAAAATACATTCGCGGTGAATGCGACGCATCGCGCAATTTCCGCGAACGGCTGGCGTTTAATCTATATGCAAAACTAAAGGGCTCCTTTCACTCGATAAATCACCACTGTTCTCGGAAGGAGAGGAATGATAATAGGGTTTTAAGTCCCGTTGGAGACAGGGTCATTGTGAAAGACGCAGAGGTGACATTTTCCGAGAAACCATCCTGGCATTTGTCTTAACTAATTTAGGGAAACCACTTCAAAGTTTCTGTAACAATGTCAGCTTTAAATAATATTTGTTCTTCTGCGTATTCCGAAGCATATTACAAAGATGGTTCTCTATAAAGTGATCGATTACTGCACGTATCACACTCTTTGACTTGTTGAGAAGCCATGTCTGGCGAGAAGGAGCGGGAACCGGTAGTTGGCAAGGGCGATCGCCTGCTCTTGGCGTTTCTGCCCGTTTGAACCACACAAAGCTTTATCAGCCTGTGCACATTTCTCTGCAGTCTTCTGTGAACAGTCCTACTGTTGCTTCCAAGTTTTTCCTGATGTAGTAACTTGCTTTGAAGTTGCTTTGTGATGGTCAGTCTCACGCAACGAGATGCAAAAGTGTGGTGAGATTGTGACTCATTTACAGCATTTTCGCAGCTTTTATGTGCCTTTACTTGGATTCAGCGACGTGGCTATCATGTTGCAGGTGTCACAGAATCGGGGTTTTATTAATTCATCGGAATGATGTGCTTGTCGAAAACATCACTCTCTCGCTTATTTAAGTGTTCCCAGGATTTTATAATTCATGTAGAATTTGTTGTTGTTAAATTTTCTCTTATTGGTATCCCAAAATCCCACGTAATTCACGAACAAAAACTGTATTCTTTCTTTCATCCATGATTATGCTTTGAATCAACGTGATTACCAGTTCGATTCAAGCCTCCACGATTTATTCATATTCCCGTGTGTTTTTTAAAGATTTGATTAATTACAGCACACTTACACGTATCTGACTTCAGCAAGAATATTCGTCAAAGCGACGCGCAGCTGTAATCTGTATAGACTTTTAAGTACTATAACCAGCAGGAAGCTTTTTCTGTTCGTTACATATTTTACAGGTTATCATGTTAATGGCAGTGTAGAAAGTGCAAGACTGCTGGCTGTTTATCATATTTAAATCGACGTAATTGCTCTGGATCTATATATTTCAGATTTATAGAAAGGAAGGTGTTCGGTTATCAGACGAAGCCACGTAGGCTCATTGCAACTTACTGATCTACGAGGTGGAACTTCTATACATCCTCCAAATCAGATAATGAACTTGCTAGAAGCAAATGTGATCATAAAATTCACTTAAATATTCGTTTATACACTCTGTTCTTTCCACTATATAACCCGAGCTTTAAATACTCTAGGATATGTTCTCCGAAGTATTCTCAGAGTGCGTTATCAATCATTTCTTCGGCCTAAACTTTAAGTTGAAAGGGGCAGTCATTCAGGACATTTTTCTGAAGATATATTTTCATGTACTCAACCCCAGACACAGAAGAGTAGTTGGTCACTGAAATCCTGAAAGCCGAGAGGAGATTCGAACTCCCCTCCTGCCGACTGCTAGTCCATTGTTTTAACAATTACGTCACCTAGTTCGGTTTGAGGTCTCGCATAATAAAACATAGACTGCAGTGTTCTAGACAGAACCAGTCTCCAGCCTTCGCAGGAATAACATGACGCTGCGTAATTTTCGATGCTGCGCAACGTTCGTTTGAATGGTAAGCTAAATTGAGCTAAAGATACCTGGCATTACTAAAGGCGCTGAATGAAGCTCTATTGTAGCTGAAACACATGACCCCACATTCCTAACGGATCTACTATTACGTCCTGTACTCACACTGCAGGTCGCAGTCTCTTACGTCTATGAGGTCAATGCCATGTCCGAACTGCCTGCTTCATGTGATGTCCCGTAAACCGGTACTTGCAGCGATATGAAGACTTCGGTTGCATACTGACAGTCGTATTCTGCTTTTTGACAACTTTACGGCATTTTGGCCTCACCTTGAATTTTTATATAAACTAGTCACACGTTACACATTTAATACTGTTTAGGCCACGGTACAATGAATACGTAAAAAAGAATACTTTTTTTCTATTACATTATAATGTAGAGTACACACGCCGGACGTAGATCTGTGGGGTAAAAATTACGACACTCATGCGGATCTCGCAAAGACCGCTTTACGTTGCAGAAGACATCAGAAAACTGTGATATCAGTCTTCTTTACCGGACACATTTTTGCGCCTTAATTGTTCTCTGGATTGTGAGCTGAGTGGATCGTTAATACCGTGTTACAGCTCTCATGCACTGATGTCGGATACGTCGCTCTTAAGATAGTTCCTAATGAGCATTTCGCCTCCACGTTCTTCGGATACTGCGCACAGCGGCGATCTGGATCGAGCAGTCAACAATATTAACTTCAGGAGAAGTCATAAACCGAAATATATACCACAGCCTCTTGAAGTAACTGGATGCAGTAAACATGCAATAAACGGAGAGAGGATGAGATTGACACTAGATAAACTGCAGTGATCCTGCTTCTGAAACCAGCAAAAAAAAATAAATTCATAATTACATATGAAGCGTGCTTTATCGAGTCAGTATTATTTGTTTCGTAATCAGCAGTGGCAGGCCATTAGAGGATGATAAAAACTCAGCATGAACCTTCGTTCTTATCGTGCAAGAGCTCGGGAACCGTGTTGGTCAACGCGGAAGTGCTGACTCGTATTGACAGCGGACAGAACGCCTGGTCATCGCGAAGCTACCGCTCACCACTCTCCTGCTAAGTCGACTTTTTTTTTCTTTGAAAGTGAATGTGTCGATCCAGCATCTTCTAGTCTGTAACTGGACTTTTTTTGTTGAATCTCTTGCATGAAGGTTATTATTGAACAAACACCGTCTGAAGTAATAGAGAGAGTAATAGAGAGAGAAAGCGTGAGATATCACTGTTAGTACCCCCCAAAGGGGGGAGTGGTAGTAAGAACCCCCTAACGACTGGAACACGTGTGAGGGATATTCGGAAAGTAAGGTCAGATCGGGCGCGAAATGTAAACCACAACGAAAAGCTGATGAAGCTTTGAACTGATGTGTTGAGCAGTATCTCTAGTATTCCTGTCGACCACGTCACGTCAATCTTTTCAGTTCTGAGCGCCCAGTGTGCACGTAAAGACGGCTAGTGGAATAGAGTCTCCTGCCAAGTATGAGGGCCTGGTGAGAGATTTCGCCTGATGTCATGCAGCCCACGTAACATACCTGCCATGCATTTCCTTCTTCATGATAATTCTCGGCCGCACTCTGCAGGGGCGGTGAAGATGCTCCTGCAGCGTTTTTGAAGGGAATTGTTTGATCTCCCACAATACAGTCCGTAATTGGCTCCCCTTGACAGTCAACGAAATGTAGACTAGCATAGAGAATTGGGGGAAATCACAGGCGGCTGCCTTCTACAACGAGGGTACTGGAAACCTGCTACAGTGTTATGACGAATGTGTAAGTTGGAGCAGTGACTGTGGAGAGAAGTAGCTGAAAGGTGTAGCTAACTGTTTCAAATAGAACAGTTTTGATTTTCATGCTTGTTTCCATTTTACGACCGATCGGACCTTACTTTCCGATTAGCCCTCGCATGTTGCCTTTCAAAATAAGTTAAGCTCGCAAAAGGGGAGGAGGAAACGAAATGAAACTTCGCGGTTGAGAGAGTATGTGATGTCATTCAGTCATTACAAAATGGGGTAAAATTTACAAAGAACGGCAGCATGAGTCCACTTACAGTACGACGTTGCTCCCTCGCTGGCCTCAATGCATGCTGTGATTCGGTTGGGAAAGGCGTCACAGAGTCATTGCACCGCCCCTGCGTCAAGCTGGCCAGCAGGTGCTGTAAGTGAGCCTTGATATCATGACATTGGGACAGGTTTGACGTCCGAGCTGGTCTGAAACTTTCTGTCAGAAACAGGTCTATGAATCTTACTGGTTACGAACGTACCTCAAAATCACACAGGCAGTCGGTAGAGACACGTACCGTGTCTGGGCGAGCATTTTCCTGTCGGAAACTGGCACTACAATTAAGCCACGTGAGAGGTAACGCGTGGGGACGCAGGATGTCCCTGATGTAGCGTTCTGCCGTCACTTCCCCCGATCACTACCAGCCGTGACCTGAATTCATAACCGATAGCTTCCCGAACACTACCGCAACTCTACAAAACGTTGGAAGAATGGTATCTCTCCCCAGGTCGCCCCAGTATTCGACGACGACAGTTATCCGGGGCAGTGGAAAACAGCGATTCAGCGATCCTTCGCTGACCACGATGCGACACAAGTCATCAGCAGTCCATGCCTCCATGTCACAGCCCCTGTGCAAACACAGCCGTTTGTGTTGTGGTGAGTGACAGTCTACGCACGGGACGATGATTGGTTGGTTGGTTGATTTGGAAGGAGGAGAGGAAATAGTGAGGTCGTCGGTCGTATCGGATTACTGAAGGACGGGGAAGAAAGTCGGCTTTAGGGAATGCACGGAAAACCTAAATTAGAGTGGCCGGACGCGGGTTTGAACCGTCGTTCTTCCGAATGCGAGTCCAATATGCTAACCACTGCGCCACCTCGCTTGGTGACAATAATTCCGTAGAGCTTTATGATGAGACGATTTGATGTACATTCATTGAAATGGTAAGTGACTTCATGATATTCAAAGTGTCTAACTACACTTGTTTATACGAGGGTTGGAACTTAAAAGACTGGCAACTATTTAATCACAACCGATACAAATGAGTTACGTGCTTGCACCTGTTACTGTCCTTCAGCGTAGTCACCAGTCTGTGTAGAACCCGTTGCCAGCGATGTGGAAGGCGTAGTATACCGTTAGCACAGCCTGTTCTGTTTATGGTGTAAATGGAGCGGTCTACTGCCTGTCGAATCTTTGGAACAGTTCTGAATCGAATGCCACAAAGTGGTTCCTTCATCTTCGGAATCAAATCAAAGTCACAAGTCCGGGGTGTATGGTGGATGGTACAGTACTTCTCAGTTCCATCGACCGAACAGAGCAGACAGAGCTTTATGGACGGCTCACGAGGGGCGGATCGGCGACCTAAGTACGCCTGTGCGGACGACTACACGCACGGTGTCACGGGGACACGTGCTTGCGACTGCGACCTGCGTGCCCCGTAGCGGTGCGGCTTGCGCCCCCAGACGCGGGGGCGGCTGCGGGAGGCTAGGCGGTCAACAGCTCAGTCACTCTCCTGTTGACAAACAACATCCAAGGTGAGGCAGGGGCCCCATCTCGTCCGAAAAGCATATCCATAAGTGTGGTGGCTAGAGTTGTGTTCTACCAAAACTGCATTGTTTCTGTTTCATAGTGGGCGATCCACTACGGATTTTGCCTGTGTAACTTTTGTTAGCGTTGATACCTGTACGGCTGCGCACCTACGTGCTCCTCAGTGCAAAGTTATGTATTCCTATTCTTCGTGTAGTAAAGGTGATTTAAATTCACATGCAGTACCGAAGCATTTCACCTTTTCCTGCTGCTACTCGCTTCCTATATTCGGCCTACCCTTCAGTTTACAGGAACAGACCCATGCGCCGCCTTCCAGGTGGGATACAAAAGCGGTAGTACTGATAGCTTTGGTAGGAGCAGTAACAGAAAGAGGAACTGGGAACCGACGACTTCACTTTGTTTTTCTCATAATTGGAGCCGCACATCGTTCAGTGCTAGCCCACTGAACATCATATATCCTTACAAAGTATAAATAGTACTGTATAAGAGATAAAAGTTGAGCTGCTCGTGTAACTTCTGCGCTTTTATGTAACCAAAGCTATTACCTCTGATGCGAGTACGAGTACAATTTACATGCACGAACAGGCCGCTTTTCATAATGATCCTTTTATTACTGATAAGTGCGGAAGTTGTTTTGCAATAACAGAAACATTTTTTTGTATAAGCCCTATGTGTGATACCTTTTTATATGTCTCTTTTAAAAAAAATTACCTTTTTGGAGGTAATTGCGTTTCCGACGTGTTATGACAAATCTGTTTTTTATTTTGTTTCAAGATAAAAATGAAGAATTTTCGAAAAAAACCTGAATTAAACAGTGACAGTTTCATTTTGCTATGAATGCTGCTTATTTTTAAGCAATACGCTGGAGAATAATTATGTAGAACGAACTTGTCCCGTAGCTTACGCTGCACTTTATAGATCCTCACTGAGTTTCCAGACGGTTCACAACTTCTTATTTCTAGGGAAATCTGGTAAGACGCTGATCGTATAGGCAAGGAAAGCGATCGAACTGAGGTTACGCCCGATACGTATACAACACGCCTAACGTACAGAGAACCAAAACTACTAGGAAAACTACGGCAGGGTACGCTCACTTACTGCAGTCTACAGTAGTGTTGCAACTCTAGTGGCGGTGAAACATTATGCAGAGGCGTAATCCTGTATGTACGACACTGTGACCTAGCTGTAGGTCGATGTTACCGGGAGACCTCTGGCGGTGCCGACAGCGTCTGGCGACCAAAGTCGCGTCACTGTGAACGAAGCCTAAGTTATTCAACTGTGTTCCGGGGCTGAACAGGAGGGCGTGGGTGCAACCGAGACGTTCAAAACACTACCCCAGCGTACAAGGTCATAATATGGTTCATCTTCGCCTAAAGTGCAATTGGAATTAAGCATTACGACAGTCGTCTTACACGAACGTACGCATCTTGGTCATTCATTGCCAGTCTGTATGGCGTTAGCAATGCAGCATCACAAGACTTATTGCTCGCTCTTTATGTATTCTTTCGCTGCATCCCCACCTAACATCAATCCAGTGCCGCCACCGTGTGTAAAATCTCAGTGTAACAGTAACAACCTGTAATAAAGCGATCAAATGTACATTATCTATATGAATAAGCTGGCTGTATGGTGCAAGCTAAGAGTCACCAGACATAAACAGTATGTGCTCTGATTCCGGCAACAACTCCGCTATAGCGAGACTGCAGCTCATTGTGAAAGCGCGTTCTGAGAGTAGATTAAGCGGCGGACGGTGGCAGGTGTACGGTGTACGGTGCCTTGGACGGGAAGTCTAGCACAGTGGGAGTGCCGACTCGACTGATAAATCGCTTCCTGTGGCCGCACCATGCGACGCAGCTCGGTTCGCGCATTGTGCAACGCCGGCTACGAACCGCGGGCCTTACGCAAGCGTGATCGGCTGCCGCGGGCAGGCGGAGACAGAACAGACTGTCGGCGGAGACTTCCCTTCTACTGCAGCCGTGCGGAAACTTCTCACAGACCCGCCCTCTTTCATAACGCGGTCTGCGGTCGGCTCTGGCATCGGAGATCTCGGCGGTCGCGGGGTGAGGATCACTGCACCGTCGTACAGACGCGCCAGCAACTTCCAACGCGGAAACGTCTTCTTACGGATGATGTTCCAGTCATCGCAGCTCTTTTAAGACAAATACATCGGAAAAAGTATTGTACACACTGTATTCATTATTGTTTATTCGTGTAGCTGACGACCAATGCAAGCCATAAATCATTTGGTTCGTGTATGAGACTCTTGGGTTCGTATTAAACGTCATTTGTTCCTGTTGGTGATGACGATGCTGGAACATATGATGATGAGATAAGGGAGGGAGTATATGGCCTACATAAGATAAGGGCTGGAGTATATGACCTACCAGTCTCGGAAAGAGACAAGGGGGATGCGGAGATAAACGTCCGCATTTGACTGACAAATCATCACTTGCCTCACTCCATGAAATACTAAGGTTTGGGATGTAATTCAGAATATTTTGCGTGATTTTTGGTGAACGTGATCCCTACTCCACTATTTCTCTTCAACTTGCTGTCCAAATACCGGCAGTGAAAAATTTTTACCACCTAAATTCGTTGTATTTCCGTCTCGAGCGACATTACGCAAGCGTGCGCTAGCGATCTCTCCTACGAATGTGATGCCTATTTGCTGGCAGTATGGGTCGTTACCTTTCTCTCTCTCTCTCTCTCTCTCTCTCTCTCTCTCTCTCTCTCTATTGGTCGGTTGACCAAGCGCTGGACATCGTGTCTTCGCACGTACATCACCCTGAACACCTTTACAAATTTTGAGTAATCATTCTAGCTAACTTGAAAAATTATGGAAAGATCGCTACTGGTATTCGACTGGAGTTATTTTTAGAAGACTCACAGAAAACCGAAGCCTGAGAGGCTGTACTTGTAAACCAGTCCTTCTTAAAACGAGTCCACTGTCTTTAAGCACTGTGCTATCTCGATCGATCGAACTGCACTGCTCAAGAGAAAAACATTCAGGTGACTCAAACTTGTGCCGGCCGGAGTGGCCGAGCGGTTTTAGGCGCTACAGTCTGGAACCGCACGACCGCTACGGTTGCAGGTTCGAATCCTGCCTCGGGCATGGATGTGTATGATGTCCTTAGGTTAGTTAGGTTTAAGTAGTTCTAAGTTCTAGGGGACTGATGACCTTAGAAGTTGAGTCTCATAGTGCTCAGAGCCTTTTGACCCAGACTTGTGAATCATACGTAATACGTCTGTGTCAAAATGGCTCTGAGCACTATGGGACTCAACATCTTAGGTTATAAGTCCCCTAGAACTTAGAACTACTTAAACCTAACTAACCTAAGGACATCACACACACCCATGCCCGAGGCAGGATTCGAACCTGCGACCGTAGCAGTCCTGCGGTTCCGGACTGCAGCGCCAGAACCGCTAGACCACCGCGGCCGGCACGTCTGTGTCTTACGGTTGCTTATGGAAGAGGAGCTTCTCGAGGGATGTAGACAATTCCTTTGGAAGTACACCAGAATAGTCATCGAGCTTAATGTCCTCACCGAATAAACGGATCGTCTTATTGTGTCCCATGTTCTTAACCCTTGAGATATTGCCGAGCTGTGGGATTTGATGTAGCGCACTGAAGTACACTCAGTTCCCACCTTGTCATATTCATGACGAAAATTTAATTCACAGTAAGACACTTGTTGAAAACCTACTGCTGTAAAGACACTGCTTACATCTTTAACATTTAATTAATTCCTGCAAGAAGTCACTCTTCGAATTTTTTTCTGTTGCGTGTGTGTGTGTGTGTGTGTGTGTGTGTGTGTCATTCATCTTACGCTCGTGCTTTCTCGAAACTATTTTCATTATTAATTTTGTGTTTTTTCTATTACATTAAGATGACCTGCATTTGAGCGTTGTTGTCGGCGACCGCTGTGAGCAACAAAGGAAAATATCCAGAACGATGCAGCAGCTCACAAGCACGGCGCACCGCGTTTATGCCGTCTTAATGTCTTTAAGTAACGCTCTTGAAAATGAATAATCCGCGAAACACATCGTGAGCAACATCAGATACTGAACAAGTAAAACTCTTTATTTGCAGCAGTTAATGATTTTATGTAAAAAAGGAACAATCACCATGTTTCGAACGAAGTCTCCACTCGAGCATTATTCTGTTGAGGTTAAGGACCACTGCTAGGGATGTGCGCTATAAACGTACACACACTAGATAATGTTAATCTACTTTAAAACTACACTCACTGCCCGCCTCAATCATTTCTGTTCGCCAAATAAACTGGCGAATTTCCCCAGTCCATTGTAAACACCTGATCGTATCTTCTATGCAGCTGCAACACAATTCACTTGGCCGAAAGAGCTGCCCGACACTAATAATGATATAGCCGACGACGGTAGCTCAAAAAATATCAAGTTAACAATGGTTGAATAAGTTTGTTTATCAAAGATTAATTGCAGGTCTACTTCGAAACAAAACATAAAGTTAGCCACTTCTTGAAACAGATTAGTATTGATATTTTCACTACGTAGCGGAATATTTGCTGATGTGAAACGTGGACCAATACTAGAACTCGGGACATTTGCATTTCACGGTCCCGAGTTCGAGTCTTCGACTGGCATACAGTTTTAATCCGCCAGGAAATTTCAGAACAATAATACTTCTCGCGGCTGAAAGTCGGTTATATTATCACTAAATGTAAATTCATTAAATACACACTTTATAGAAGTCGAAGTCCCGTAGAGAGCAAAACTGTCAAAGTCTGGCGTGTAGCAATCTGAGAGCTAAATAGGGATAAATTTTCAAGCCCACATGCCTACCACAATGACTGCGTCCTTCTTCGGTGACGAGGCCACGAACACACTAAGTCCACAGCTGGCAGCTCCCAGGATCAAGAAGTCAGACGTGAACGCCAGCAGCGTATTGGAGGTGGTTCTCGAGTGAGAACCCAGATTGATGGAATCCTTGCAGTATTGGCTCCTGGCCCAAGAAAATTCATTAAATACCACGCGACGCTAGGATACAGCCGGGTTTATTTCCGATCATGTGTCTTGCGGAAGGGACTAGGTCTACGCAGCCTACGGCCTCTAACGGCGATTGGCGGGGCCGCCACCTTTTGGACGGTCAGAGCATGGCCGTCTATCTTACGGAAAATAGTTCGCTGTATGTTAGCCATCTTCAAAGCAGTGATGTAATGTTGGCTGCTGACACTGTGGTTTTTTTAGGGCTAAATATACGAGGCGTATTCGGAAACTATGGTCCGATCGGTCGCGAAATGGAAACCACTGTGAAAATCAAAAATGTTTTATTTGCAACAGTTAGTTACAACTTCCAGCTACTTACCTGCATAGTCACCGATCCGACTTAGACGTATGTCGTAGCGTTGTACCAACTTTCCAGTGCCCTCTTTATAGAAGGCAGCCGCCAGTGCTTCCCGCCTTTTCTCTACGCTAGTCCACATTTCGTAGACAGTCAAGGGAGACAATTACGGACTATACTGTGGGAGATCAAACACTGCCCTTCGAAAACGTTGCAGGAGCATCTTCATTGCCCCTCCAGAATATGGCCGAGAACTGTCTTGAAGAAGAAAACGCATGACAGTTATGTGATGTGGGCAGCATAGCTTCAGGCGACATTTCTCACCAGGCCTTCGTATTTGGCGGGAGACACTATTTTCTAGGGATCTTCATGTGCTGACTGTGCCCTCAGAACTGAAAAGAGCGACGTGATGCGATCGACGGGCGTACTAGAGACACTGCCCAACACATCTGTGTTTTCATTTGATTTAGTAACTTGTTATAAGCATATATAGGCTATATTTGTATTCACATTAATTACTACACTGAATTATGGTTTCCTTTAAGTGTACAAACAATTATTTTACATTATTTGCATTTTTTCGCTGAGGATTCACATTAGCCAGGGTCCTGGGACAAATGTTATTAATATAAATGTGTTTAAGTTTACAAAACTGGTAAACAATGATTTAAATGCATATATGAGAATAGTTCCATTGGTGAAGTTAGAAACAATAAGTGTGAAAAATTGTAGTGTGTTATTCCCTAAGGCGACCATCTCCTCTACACTATTCCGTGGAGTATCCAATTTTCAAATGTTAAAGGACGTCAGGGTCACCCTGTATATTGCAGATGATTGGTCCTAGCATCCAGCCTTGGAGGACACCTGCCACGAATTTCCTATCACGTTTGGTTTTGTTGGGCAACATGAAGAACATTTAGTTGCTCTGAAAGAGGCTGACGTTTTGAAGAAGGTACTGCCGTTATTAATATAAATGTGTTTAAGTTTACAAAACTGGTAAACAATGATTTAAATGCATATACGACAATGTTTCCATTGGTGAAGCTAGAAACAATAAGTGTGAAAAATTGTAGTGCATTATTCCCTAAGGCGACCATCTCCTCTACACTATTCCGTGGAGTATCCAATGTTCAAATGTTGAAGGACTTCAGGCTCACCAACTGTATTCCAGATGATTGGTCCTACCACGGAGCCTTGGAGGACACCTGCCACGAATTTCCTATCACATTTGGTCTTGTCGGGCACATATGAAGAATATTTAGTTGCTCTGAAAGAGGCTGACGTTTTGAAGAAGATACAGCCGTTATTAATATAAATGTGTTTAAGTTTACAAAACTGGTAAACAACGATTTAAATGCATATACGACAATGTTTCCATTGGTGAAGTTAGAAACAATAAGTTTGAAAAATTGTAGTGCGTTATTCCCTAAGGCGACTATCTCCTCTACACTATTCCGTGGAGTATCCAATTTTCAAATGTTAAAGGACTTCAGGGTCACCCTGCATATTGCAGATGATTGGTCCTAGCACGGAGCCTTGGAGGACACCTGCCACGAATTTCCTATCACATTTGGTCTTGTCGGGCACATATGAAGAATATTTAGTTGCTCTGAAAGAGGCTGACGTTTTGAAGAAGATACAGCCGTTATTAATATAAATGTGTTTAAGTTTACAAAACTGGTAAACAACGATTTAAATGCATATACGACAATGTTTCCATTGGTGAAGTTAGAAACAATAAGTTTGAAAAATTGTAGTGCGTTATTCCCTAAGGCGACCATCTCCTCTACACTATTCCGTGGAGTATCCAATTTTCAAATGTTAAAGGACTTCAGGGTCACCCTGCATATTGCAGATGATTGGTCCTAGCACGGAGCCTTGGAGGACACCTGCCATGAATTTCCTATCACGTTTGGTTTTGTCGGGCAACATGAAGAACATTTAGTTGCTCTGAAAGAGGCTGACGTTTTGAAGAAGATACAGCCGTTATTAATATAAATGTGTTTAAGTTTACAAAACTGGTAAACAACGATTTAAATGCATATACGACAATGTTTCCATTGGTGAAGTTAGAAACAATAAGTTTGAAAAATTGTAGTGCGTTATTCCCTAAGGCGACCATCTCCTCTACACTATTCCGTGGAGTATCCAATTTTCAAATGTTAAAGGACTTCAGGGTCACCCTGCATATTGCAGATGATTGGTCCTAGCACGGAGCCTTGGAGGACACCTGCCACGAATTTCCTATCACGTTTGGTTTTGTCGGGCAACATGAAGAACATTTAGTTGCTCTGAAAGAGGCTGACGTTTTGAAGAAGGTACAGCCGTGCCGGCGTGGGCGGCGGGAGGAACAGTACGGCGGTGCAGGCCGAGCAGAGCGGCGGCGGCCGGCGCTCGGGCGGAGTGCGGCGCGGTGTGGCATTCCTGGCGGTGAAGGCCGGCGCCGCCCGACGCCGTTTCTGGAGCGGCGCGGCGCGGCGATGCGATGCGCTGCTCGCCTCTGCTGCTTGCGTAACGCCGCGGCGTCGGCTGCGGCGCCGTTTGACCTTTGAGTGCGGCCGGCTACCGCCTGCACCTGTGCCCCGCGCAGCCCGCAGGTGAAGGTGAAGGCGGTCGCCGTCAACAGCCCTCGAGTGCCAAACAATTACGACTTTACCTATACGATAGGTTTCGTCGAAAATTTTATTTACAATGTTCTTGCAAGTGCCGTTCGTCCGTCTTATTGTAGTCAATACTGTGCAGATACCGCAAAATCCAACTTCAGTCATTTTCTTGACGTCCGTGTTGGTCTTCACTCTACCACATGTAGCACCTCGAAAAGAAGCAACACATGTTAAATTATTATCCAGTAGCGAGCCGGATTTCTTGCGGCACAAATGCTGCAGCTGTATCAGGCCAAACCAGAGGACTTCCCTAGCCGTCTGGATTAGCCTCTTGACACATCTACAACTTTTCGACTGCCACTGAAGACGAATTACAGTACAGTATACACTACCGGCCATTAAAATTGCTACACCACGAAGATGACGCGCTACAGAAGAGAAATTTAACCGACAGTAAGAAAATGGTGTGATATGCAAATCTACATCTACATCTACATCTACACTCCGCGAGCCACCTTACGGTGTGTGGCGGAGGGTACTTATTGTACCACTATCTGATCCCCCCTTCCCTGTTCCATTCACGAATTGTGCGTGGGAAGAACGACTGCTTGTAAGTCTCCGTATTTGCTCTAATTTCTCGGATCTTTTCGTTGTGATCATTACGCGAGATATATGTGGGCGGTAGTAATATGTTGCCCATCTCTTCCCGGAATGTGCTCTCTCGTAATTTCGATAATAAACCTCTCCGTATTGCGTAACGCCTTTCTTGAAGTGTCCGCCACTGGAGCTTGTTCAGCATCTCCGTAACGCTCTCGCGCTGACTAAATGTCCCCATGACGAATCACGCTGCTTTTCGCTGGATCATGTCTATCTCTTCTATTAATCCAACCTGGTAAGGGTCCCATACTGATGAGCAATACTCAAGAATCGGACGAACAAGCGTTTTGTAAGCTACTTCTTTCGTCGATGAGTCACATTTTCTTAGAATTCTTCCTATGAATCTCAACCTGGCGCCTGCTTTTCCCACTATTTGTTTTATGTGATCATTCCACTTCAGATCGCTCCGGATAGTAACTCCTAAGTATTTTACGGTCGTTACCGCTTCCAATGATTTACCACCTATGGCATAATCGTACTGGAATGGATTTCTGCCCCTATGTATGCGCATTATATTACATTTATCTACGTTTAGGGAAAGCTGCCAGCTGTCGCACCATGCATTAATCCTCTGCAGGTCCTCCTGGAGTACGTACGAGTCTTCTGATGTTGCTACTTTCTTGTAGACAACCGTGTCATCTGCAAATAGCCTCACGGAGCTACCGATGTTGTCAACTAAGTCATTTATGTATATTGTAAACAATAAAGTTCCTATCACGCTTCCCTGCGGTACTCCCGAAATTACCTCTACATCTGCAGATTTTGAACCGTTAAGAATGACATGTTGTGTTCTTTCTTCTAGGAAATCCTGAATCCAATCACAAACCTGGTCCGATATTCCGTAAGCTCGTATTTTTTTCACTAAACGTAAGTGCGGAACCGTATCAAATGCCTTCCTGAAGTCCAGGAACACGGCATCAATCTGCTCGCCAGTGTCTACGGCACTGTGAATTTCTTGGGAAAATAGGGCGAGCTGAGTTTCACATGATCTCTGTTTGCGGAATCCATGTTGGTTATGATGAAGGAGATTTGTATTATCTAAGAACGTCATAATACGAGAACACAAAACATGTTCCATTATTCTACAACAGATTGACGTAAGCGAAATAGGCCTATAATTATTCGCATCTGATTTATGACCCTTCTTGAAAATGGGAACGACCTGCGCTTTCTTCCAGTCGCTAGGTACTTTACGTTCTTCCAGCGACCTACGATAAATTGCTGATAGAAAGGGGGCAAGTTCTTTAGCATAATCACTGTAGAATCTTAAGGGTATCTCGTCTGGTCCGGATGCTTTTCCGCTACTAAGTGATAGCAGTTGTTTTTCAATTCCGATATCGTTTATTTCAATATTTTCCATTTTGGCGTCCGTGCGACGGCTGAAGTCAGGGACCGTGTTACGATTTTCCGCAGTGAAACAGTTTCGGAACACTGAATTCAGTATTTCTGCCTTTCTTCGGTCGTCCTCTGTTTCGGTGCCATCGTGGTCAACGAGTGACTGAATAGGGGATTTAGATCCGCTTACCGATTTTACATATGACCAAAACTTTTTAGGGTTCTTGTTTAGATTGTTTGCCAATGTTTTATGTTCGAATTCGTTGAATGCTTCTCTCATTGCTCTCTTTACGCTCTTTTTCGCTTCGTTCAGCTTTTCCTTATCAGCTATGATTCGACTACTCTTAAACCTATGATGAAGCTTTCTTTGTTTCCGTAGTACCTTTCGTACATGATTGTTATACCACGGTGGATCTTTCCCCTCGCTTTGGACCTTAGTCGGTACGAACTTATCTAAGGCGTACTGGACCATGATTCTGAATTTTTTCCATTTTTGTTCCACATCCTCTTCCTCAGAAATGAACGTTTGATGGTGGTCACTCAGATATTCTGCGATTTGTGCCCTATCACTCTTGTTAAGCAAATATATTTTCCTTCCTTTCTTGGCATTTCTTATTACACTTGTAGTCATTGATGCAACCACTGACTTATGATCACTGATACCCTCTTCTACATTCACGGAGTCGAAAAGTTCCGGTCTATTTGTTGCTATGAGGTCTAAAACGTTAGCTTCACGAGTTGGTTCTCTAACTATCTGCTCGAAGTAATTCTCGGACAAGGCAGTCAGGATAATGTCACAAGAGTCTCTGTCCCTGGCTCCAGTTCTGATTGTGTGACTATCCCATTCTATACCTGGTAGATTGAAGTCTCCCCCTATTACAATAGTATGATCACGAAACTTCTTCACGACGTTCTGCAGGTTCTCTCTGAGGCGCTCAACTACTACGGTTGCTGATGCAGGTGGTCTATAGAAGCATCCGACTATCATATCTGACCCACCTTTGATACTTAACTTAACCCAGATTATTTCACATTCGCATTCGCTAATAACTTCACTGGATATTATTGAATTCTTTACTGCTATAAATACTCCTCCACCATTGGCGTTTATCCTATCCTTGCGGTATATATTCCATTCTGTGTCTAGGATTTCGTTACTGTTCACTTCCGGTTTTAACCAACTTTCCGTTCCTAATACTATATGCGCACTATTTCCTTCAATAAGAGATACTAATTCAGGAACCTTGCCCTGGATACTCCTGCAGTTTACCAATATTACGTTAACTTTTCCTGTTTTTGGTCTCTGAGGACGGACGTTCTTTATCAACGATGATAATGTCCTCTCTGGTAAGCCGTCAGGTATTTTATCGTTTCGCCCAAGGGGGGGTCCCTCTAACCTAAAAAACCCCCGTGTGCACGCCACACGTACTCTGCTACCCTAGTAGCTGCTTCCGGTGTGTAGCTTTTCAGAGCATTCACACAAGGTTGGCGCCGGTGGCGACACCTACAACGAGCTGACATGAGGAAAGTTTCCAACCGATTTCTCATACACAAACAGCAGTTGACCGGCGTTGCCTGGTGAAACGTTGTTGTGATGCCTCGTGTAAGGAGGACAAAGGCGTACCATCACGTTTCCGACTTTCATAAAGGTCAGATTGCGGTTTATGGTATCGCGACATTGCTGCTCGCGTTGGTCGAGATCCAATGACTGTTAGAGGAATATGGAATCGGAGGGTTCAGGAGGGTAATACGGAACGTCGTGCTGGATCCCGACGGCCTCGTATCACTAGCAGTTGAGATGACAGGCATCTTATCCGCATGGCTGTAACGGATCGTGCAGCCACATCTCGATCCCTGAGTCAAAAGAAGGGCACGTTTGCTAGACAATAACTATCTGCACGAACAGTTGAATGACGTTTGCAGCAGCATGGACTATCAGCTCGGAGACCGTGGCTGTGGTTACCCATGACGCTGTATCACAGACAGAAGCGCCTGCGATGGTGTACTCAACGACGAACCTGGGTGCACGATTGGCAAAACGTCATTTTTTCGGATGAATCCAGGTTCTGTTTACAGCATCATGATGGTCGGATCCGTGTTTGGCGACATCGCGGTGAGCGCACATTGGAAGCTTGTATTCGTCATCGCCATACTGGCGTATCACCCGGCGCGATTCTATTGCTCACACTCACGGCACTTTGAACAGTCTACGTTACATTTCAGATGTGTTACGACCCGTGGCTCTACCCTTCATTCGACCCCTGCGAAACCCTACATTTCAGCAGGATAATGCACGACCGCATGTTGCAGGTCCTGTACGGGCCTTTCTGGATACAGAAAATGTTCGACTGCTGCCCTGGCCAGCTCATTCTCCAGATCTCTCACCAGCTGAAAATGTCTGATCAAGGGTGACCGAGCAACTGGGTCGTCACAATACGCCAGTCACTACTCTTGATGAACTGTGGTATCGTGTTGAAGCTGCATGGGCAGCTGTACCTGTACACGCCATCCAAGCTCTGTTTGACTCAATGCCCAGGCGTATCAAGGCCGTTATTACGGCCAGATGTGGTTGTTCTGGGTACTGATTTCTCAGGATGTATGCACCCAAATTGCATGAAAATGTAATCACATGTCAGTTCTAGTATAATATATTTGTCCAATGAATACCCGTTTATCATGTGCATTTCTTTTTGGTGTAGCAATTTTAGTAGCCAGTAGTGTACCATTTCGTGAGATTGCACCGTTCGAAAGTAGCTTGCTGCCACGGCGCAAAATCTTCTCGCCATCCTTACTTTTATACACTCTAAGGGAAAAAAAATCACCCACCACGAAGAAATTATCTGAACTGGACGGAAATCGACGTATGTGAAGGAAATATGTACACAAACAACTGAGTCTAATTACTGGATAATTCGTTCAAGAGAGAGAACAAAGTGAGAACATCAATAATGTGTTGGTCCACCTCTGGCCCGTATGCAACCGTTATTCGTCTTGACATTGATTGCAAATCTATTGGAGCTTCTTCTGAGGGATATCACGCCAAATTTTGTCCAGTTCAAAAGTATGTTGTTCGGACATCAAGGAGATGCAGAGGGACAGGCACTGTCGATGACGTGCCTCGCTCAGGGCGCCCAAGGGCTACTACTGCAGTGGATGACCGCTACCTACGGGTTATGGCTCGGAGAAACCCTGACAGCAACGCCACCATGTCGAATAATGCTTTTCGTGCAGTCACAGTGCGTCGTGTTACGACTCAAACTGTCCGCAATAGGCTGTATGATGTGCAACTTCACTCCCGACGTCCATGGCGGTGTCCATTTTTGAAACCACGACACTACAGATGGGCCCAACCACATGCCGAATGGACCGCTCAGGATTGGCATCTCGTTCTCTTCACCGATGAGTGTCGGATATGCCCTCAACCAGACAATTGTCTGAGACGTGTTTGGAGGCAACCCGGTCAGGTTGAACGCCTCAGACACACTGTCCAGCGAGTGCGGCAAGGTGGTGGTTCCCCGATGTTTTGGGGTGGCATTATGTGGGGCAGACGTACGCCGCTGGTTGTCATGGAAGGCATCGTAACGGCTGCACGATAGGTGAATGCCATCCTCCGACCGATAGTGCAACCACATCGGCAGCATATTGGCGAGGCATTCGTCTTCATTGACGACAGTTCGCGCCCCCATCGTGTCATCTTGTGAATGACTTCCTTCAGGATAACGACATCGATCGACTAGAGTGGCCAGCTTGTTCTCCAGACAAGAGTCCTGTCGAACATGCCAGAGATAGATTGAAAAAGGCTGTTTATGGACGACGTGACCCACCAAGCACTCTTAGCGATCTCCGCTGTATCGCCGTTGAGAGTGGGACAATCTGGACCAACAGTGCCTTGATGAACTTGTGGATAGTATGCCACGACGAATGCAGGCACGCATCAATGCAAGAGGACGTGCTACTGGGTATTAGAGGTACCGATGAGTACAGCAGTCTGGACCACCTCCTCTGAAGGTCTCGTGGTATGGTGGTACAACGTGCAATGTGCGGTTTTCATGGGCAATAAAAAGGGCGGAAATGATGTTTATGTTGCTCTCTATTCCAATTTTCTGTGCAGGTTCCGAAACTCTCGGAACGGAGGTGGTATACAACTTTTTTTGATGTGTGTACCTCCAGAAACCTACAGGAGGCAGAGTCAGTGATGTATTTCGTTCGTAAGACGGACAGGCAAGCTATTAAGCAGTTGGTCATAATGTTTTCACTGATCGGCGTATATTTTTTGGGACGGGAAGCGAAAAGAGATTCAGTAACTTTGGGCATTTTTTTTTCATGAGTTTTGATGAAATATGCCATTGATCAAAGAGTTTCTCATGCTAGTTTACGTATTTTTAACACAAAATATGTACAATTTCTGCTGCTTCTTACCTGATACGGATGTACGCTGATGTCATTTACTGAAAGAGCTTTAATCGGGTGTTAAATTCACATATCCAGCATTTTAAGTAGCTGTGTTAGATAAATACATATTATACATGTTTGCTCTATATTCTCCTATCTGATTTTGATCTGTCTTTGATAATCGCCTTAAAATCTTTATTAACTTGATTACACAGATGTTTTGCTACAGTATTTCGGTTTCCATCCACGATATGCTGCAGCCTAGCAAAGGTGCAGCGCAGATTATTATAACTCTCGTTCGCACTTCTGTGTCTCCAGACGGGCAGCAGCAGCCCTGGACGGGGAGCGTTGGCATCGGCGGATTGGCACATTCTTGTCTCGCTCGTTCTGCACTTAATCTGGTTGTGGTATCCTTATGGTAGATCCCCTTATTCTTACTCCTAGCGCTTACTCATTAGCTTGGAACGGTGCTTAATTGTGCGTTCTCGTCTTCCTCGCTGAAAGACCTAACAAAATCGGGATAGCCCGAACTTCCACGCATTTGGCCGGACATGATAAAACCTAGCAACCCTAAACATTATCCACTCCATCGAGATTGACAGGCTGTGTGGTGTCTGTGGGGAACGCTTCAGAAATGGTTCAAATGGCTCTGAGCACTATGGGACTTAACTTCTGAGGTCATCAGTCCCCTAGAACTTAGAACTGCTTAAACCTAACTAACCTAAGGACATCACATACATCCATGCCCGAGGCAGAATTCGAAACTGCGACCGTAGCGGTCGCGCGGTTCCAGACTGTAGCGCCTAGAACCGCTCAGCCACACCGGCCGGCGGGGAAAACATCCATGCAGTCACAAAGCTCGTCCGTACGCTCGCATTTTGTTCATTAGACGAGAGTGCAAAACTTATCGAATGCCTTCCCGACGTCGAGGAACACGGCATAAGTGGGCGCCGGTATCTACTGCGTTCGGGGTCTGGTGGTATGTTGGCGTCACTAGCATCCTGCGAGGACTGCGCTGTGGTGGCACTGCAGACAAGTGGCTGGCAGCTTCCGAGCGGGAGCGGACACAAAGGCTTGTTTACAGGGAGTCTGGAGGATGTCTGCACGGAGGGTGCTCGCTGCCCGCCCCTCCCTGCTGCCAGCCGTGTTTACGAGCGGCGCGGCGGCTCCCGGTGTGCGGACAATGGGCGCAGACAGCAACCAGCAGCCGCCAGCGATTGTGTGGGGCTTCCTCTGCTGCACTGCCTCGCTCTCAACAGCTCCAGCAGTACTGCAAGTGGAACAGCTTGTGTCCTCAAGAGGTGGGAAGACGGAAAGAGAAATTATATCACAGCAGAAAACGAAAGAAAGTATCCAGACACCCCTATATGATGAGAAATTGACCAGTAGGATGGGTCTGTCAGGAGACCTTACTGACTTCGGAGGTGGACGGACACCACACGTTCATATAAATGATTCGCCTCGATGGGCAATGAATCCGCAACCTTGGGTGCGGATGCACATTCACGTTCGACCTCCAACGGAAATCTAAAATTAGTGAGCGTGGAGAAGATGGACGGGAAATGTGGACAGGTGTCGCTAGGAGTCAGTGTGAGTCGGTCGAAGAGCGTGCCGAGATAGTCCGCGCATCTGCGATCAACACTGCGTCCGTGTGGCGCAGTGTTTAATGCAACTGCCAAGTCCATTGAAGCGCTAAAGAAAATGGTATAGGCATGCTCATTCAAATACAGAGTTATGTAAACAGGTAGAATATGGTGCTGTAGTCGGCAACGCCTGCCACGCGGTGTGGCCGCGCGGTTTGAGGTGCCATGTCACGGACTGTGCAGCCCCTCCAGCCGGAGGTTCGAGTCCTCCCTTGGGCTTGGGTGTGTGCGTTGTTCTTAGCGCAAGTTAGTTTAAGTTAGTTTCAGTTGTGTGTAAGTCTAGGCACCGATGACCTACCCAGTTTGGTGCCTTAGGAATTGACACACATTTGAACATATGAAAGAACAAGTGTCTATCACAGATCGGTTAGTGCTGCTAAAATGCCAGGTTATCAAGATTTAAGTGAGTTTGAACGTGGCGTTATAGTCAGCCATGCCGTTATAGTCAGGCACGAGCGATGGAACACAGCTTCTCCGAGGTGGCGACTAAGTGGCAATTTTCCCGTACCCCCATTTCACGAGTGTACCGTGTATATCAGGAATCCGGTAAAACATCAAATCTCCGACATCGCTGCGGCCGGAAAAAGATCCTGCAAGAATGGGACCAAGGACGACTGAAGAGTATCATTCAACGTGACAGAAGTGCGACTCTTCCACAAATGTCTGCAGACTTCAATGCTAGGTCATCAACAAGTATCAGCGTGCGAACCATTCAACGAAACATCATCGACATTGGTTCAAATGGCTCCAAGCACTATGGGACTTAACTTCTGAAGTCATCAGTAGTAATAGTAATAATAATAATAATAATAATTTTGTGTGCCGAGGGCATCCCGTCGGGTAGATCGTTCGCCTGGTGCACGTCTTTCGATTTGACGCCACGTCGGCGACTTGCGCGTCGATGGGGATGAAATGATGATGATTAGGACAACATAAACCCAGTCCCTGAGCGGAGAAAATCTCCGACCCAGCCGGGAATAGAACCCGGGCCCTTTAGGATTGACATTCTGTCACGCTGACCACGTTTTTTTTATACCCATTTTGTTCGATATAGTTCGTTGCGTTTGGTCGGGGCGGACGTCACAAGACATCCGTTCCAATTGATCGTTGGTTCCTTGACTCAGTTTTTTTTATTGCAAAGAGCACGCAGCCCTCTGACCGAACACGCTGAGCTACCGTGCCCGCTAACCACTCAGCTACCGGGGGCAGACAAGTCATCAGTCCCCTAGACTTAGAACTACGTAAACCTAATTAGCACATAACACACATCCATGCCCGAGGCAGGACTCTAATCTGCGACCGTAGCAGCATCGCGGTTCCGGACCGAAACGCCTAGAACCGCTCGGCCACAGCGGCCGGCCATCGACATGGGCTTTCAGAGCCGAAGACCCACTAGTGTACCTTTGATGACTGCAGGACACAAAGCTTTACGCCTCGCCTGGGCCCATCAACAGCGACATTTGACTGTTGATGACGGGAAACATGTTGCCTGATCGGACGAGTCTCGTTTCAAATTGCATCGAGCGTATGGACGTGTACAGGTACGGAGACAATGAATACATGGACCCTGCATGTCAGTAGGGGATTGTTCAAGCTGGTGGGGGCTGTGTAATGCTGTAGGGCGTATGCAGTTGGATTGATATGGGACCTCTGATACGTCTAGATACGACTCTGACACGTGAATCGTACGTAAGCATCCTGCCTGATGACCTGCGTCCATTCATGTCCATTTTGCATTCCGACGGACTCGTGCAATTCCAGCTGGACAATGTGAGACTCCACACGTCGAGAATTTCTACAGAGAGGCTCCAGTAACATTCATTTGAGTTTATACACATCCGTTTGGCACCAAACTCCCCAGACATGAACATTATTGAGCATATCTGCAATGCCTTGCAACATGCTGTTCAGAAGAGATCTCCACACCTCGTACTCTTACAGATTTATGGACGGCTCTGCAGGATTTATGGTGTTAGTTCCCTCCAACACTACTTCAGACACTAATCGAGTCCACGTCACGTCGTGTTGCGGCATTTCTGCATCCTCGCGGGGGTCCTACACGATATTGAGCAGGTGTACCAGTTTCTTCAGTGTAAATTCTCCATCGTTATATCCCAAATGAGATGTTTCTCCTCCGTAGTAAGACTAATGCAGTGATATGGATAAAAGAAATGTCGATATCTTGTCTGTTCCAGAACAGTGACAAGAGCATTCTTAACTGTTGGGCCTTTGTAAAGGAACGTTTTACCCATCTTCAGCAGCACCCGCGCTACCGGTAGTACTAAGCCAATTTTTTGGGCCGTATGTTCTTGGATCTTCCTCGCAGCTGGCTTGCACCAGCCACGAGAAGGTAACTTCGTTGTCTGATTCTCAGTACAGGGACAGCGACAGGGACATACGGAATTATTCTTCGAGACGACGTGCCCGGACCTCGTCTGCAGGACAGGGTGACTGCCTCGCAACAACTAGCATACAGCCGCGAATGAGCCGTCTTTTTATTTGTTACGCAGGGCGAGCGGTTTATTTCTATTATTCATTATTGTACAATGTGTTGTCTTTGTTTTTATTACTAGAAGGAACCAACTGTGCAACATAGCATTGATGTGTTCCCAGCTGTGATAAGCTTTAGAAAAAAGCAGTTAATGCGGGAAAAAAGCCAAACTAATAGTCACTCAAGGGATGAAAAAGAGCTCGGTCGGTAAAACTACTACCTGTGGAAGACAGGATTCCACATTCCAGTCGTAGTCCGACGCTCAATTTGAATCTGACAGGAACTTTCTGAATTCAGAACATCATGTGCACAGAAATAGGTAGAGATATTGGAACACACACATTCCGACATTCCATGGACACAGAGAACTCTTCATAAGTAGAGAAAAATGTGGTAAGCAAAACGTCCCACGTTCGAGTCCCTTGCTGTCACACATTTTCACCCATCGCCGCTGATTACGTCACTCCGCAAAGTCCCGATGGAGCTCATATCATTAGCTTCTTCCCTTTCCTTTCTCCCCCGTCCTGCTTCAATTTAAATAATATGTATCACAGTTGCGGATCCCTCGTGGTGCTGTTCTTTCGTATATGTGCGTCGTACATGTACGAAAGAATAGAAACACATACACCACGCATTCATGTAATTGATTCGCCTGGATGAGCAATGAATCCACAACCTTCACTGCGGATGCATATTTTCGTTCGACCTCCAACCAATTATAGAGCATGGAGGACATGCGGAAAGGTGGCGCTAGATGGGTGTGTAAGCCGCCCGGGTAGCGTGCCGTGATTGTCCGCACATTTGCGAAAAAAACACTGTGTTCGGGTGGCGCTGTGGTTACTGCAACTTAGTAAGCAGAAGGTCCCGTGTTCGAGTCCCGGTCCGACGCACATTTTCGCTCATCGCTGCTGATTTCGCACAGACCCTCGCTGCAGCTGATATCATTAGTTCCTTCCCTTTCCTTTCCTTTCTCCTCCCTCCCTGTTCCGTTTACATAAACCATCAATTTGCTGAAGCGACCCCACTTCATTAATGATACTGACAAAAATTGTTAGATAACAACGTGGTTTTGGAGGGTTTAGACGTCGAACACCCAAAGGAAATCGCGTGTTACAATTATAATGGCGAAAAAGAGAAAATGAGTCCGAGAATGGTTGAAAAAAGGGAACGGCAAATGAGTCACGAACCAGAAAGATTTCATAAATTATTTTACTACGAGGTCTGCCTAGTACAAGTTATTAATGTTGACAGGAGATAAAATACAGAAACAAAATATGTTAGTGGGAGAGGCATTCGCAGTCGACGTGAGATGAGGAGTAACTTAGAGATTTCTGGGGAGAGGCAGATAATTTTCAAATGGTTCAAATGGCTCTGTGCACTATGGGACTTAACTTTTGAGGTCATCAGTCCCCTAGAACTTAGAACTACTGAAACCTAACTAACCTAAGGACATCACACACGTCCATGCCCGAAGCAGGATTCGAACCTGCGACCGTAGCGGTCTCGCGGTTCCAGACTGCAGCGCCTAGAACCGCTCGGCCACCTCGGCCGGCGATAATTTTCGAGTACAGCATTAGTAGTGCGCGGCTTGACACAGTGACTTCGATTAAATATTGGACGTAACGTTGCAAAACAATAAGAACTGGAATGCCCACATACGGATTCCAGTGGGGAAGGCGAATGGACGCCTTCGGTTTATTGGGAGAATTTCAGGAATGCGCGATTCATCTGTAAAGGAGACCGGATACAGGACTCTAGTGCGACCTATTCTTGAGTACTGCTTGAGTGTTTGGGATCCGTACCAGGTCAGGTTAAAGAAACACATCAAAGGAATTGAGTGGCGGGCTGCTAGAGTTGTTATCGCTAGGTTCGAACAACACGTAGGCGTTACGTTGCACAGCTCGTGGTCGTGCGGTAGCGTTCTCGCTTCCCGCGCCCGGGTTCCCAGGTTCGATTCCCGGCGGGGTCAGGGCTTTACTCTGCCTCGTGATGACTGGATGTTGTGTGATGTCCTTAGGTTAGTTAGGTTTAAGTAGTTCTAAGTTCTAGGGGACTGATGACCATAGATGTTAAGTCCCATAGTGCTCAGAGCCATTTGAACCATTTCGTTACGTTGTAGCTACGTGGTCTAGGCGCCTTGCCACGGTACGCGCGGCTCGCCCCGTCGGAGGTTCGAGTCCTACCTCGGGCATGGGTGTGTGTGATGTCCTTAGTGTAGGTTAGTTTAAGTAGTGTGTAAGCTTAGGGAACGATAAACTCAGCAGTTTCGTCCCATAGGAACTTACCACAATTCCAGTTCGGGAACTCAAATGGGAATTGCTGGAGGGCAAGCGAAGTTCTTTTCTAGAAAATTTAGAGAACCGACATTTGACACTGACTGCCGAACGATTGTACTGCCGCCAGCATACATCACGCGAAAGAACCGCGAGGATAAGGGACGAAAAATTAGGGCTCATATGGAGCCATTCACTCTGTTTGCGAGAGCAACAGGAAAGGAAATGAGTAGTAGCGATCCATTCGAAAGCTTGAAGTTTAGTTCTGTACTATCACCAAACAGAAATAGTAAAAATCTATGAAGACCTAAGCAATTAATGAGAAAAAGTACCACCACAGCTGTATATTGAGAGTGTCTTTATTGTCTCACACGACTAGTTTCGGCGGCACATTGCCGCCAATCACAGGCTCCACCACTGCCAAAAGAGTATTACATTTCCTTGGCGCATTTACTATGGAGTCCTTGTTACTAGTACACGTGGGCTAGCTTTGCTCAGAGTCTCTATTCCACACGGTGAGGGTGGCGGTAATGTTCCGCCGAAACTACTTGTGTGAGACGATAAAGACTTCCTCAAGGTACAGCTGTGATGGTACTTTTTCTCAGTTATATCGTCAGCTGAAGTCTCTCGTCCATGTAATAGGATGGACATCCATAAACTAAGCAACTATATCTATCTGAGAAGCATATGTTCAGGCAGTTAGTGTAAAACAATTTTTTTAATAGTTTGGATAAACTGAAACGCATTTCACAAACCTCTTACTATTCATTGCAAATATATGACGTAATTGTAGAAGTTGAAACGTTTTTCCAAACTCCTGTACTACATTTTAAAATTATCAAAGTGAGGAGTGTCAAAGAGAATTCTTTGTTGACCGTTCTAAAGTTGTACATGCGATGATTACTCTCCCATAGATCTATTAAAATTGTTTTGTGTTAAAAGAGAACTTGAAAAATAGAATCTGACGTATAATATACTCAAAAGCGAATTGGAAACACAAACAGAGCACATTATCACCGTGTGGCTGGTTCGTGAAGCTTTGTCAAAGTCAGACTTATAAATATTGTCAAAATTGTGCCAAAACGTGACTAAAAGAAGGAAAAGGTTGATGTGACACATCATGAGGCGACTAGAAATAGCCGGCCGGAGTGGCCGTGCGGTTCTAGGCGTTACATTCTGGAACCGCGAGACCGAGACGGTCGCAGGTTCGAATCCTGCCTCGGGCATGGATGTGTGTGATGTCCTTAGGTTAGTTAGGTTTAAGTAGGTCTATGCTCTAGGGGACTGATGACCTCAGAAGTAGAGTCCCATAATGCTCAGAGCCATTTGAACCATTTCACTAGAAATACTTGATTTCGTATTTGAGGGAAGTGTGGAAGGGCGAGGGGCAACTTTTAGATGGATGAAGGGTGAGAGTAGTTATACAGAGATGAAGAAACTTTTCCTGGATACAGTAGCATGAGGAGCTGTATGAAATCCGTCTTCGTACTGAGGAAGAAGATTCGTGAGGCTGTTGAAGTGATAAGGCATAAGGTTCATTGTGGAGTATGGACAACCTTATTGCACGATGGGTGCTGCGCATGATGACTCCAAGAGACTTTCGAGGAAATACCTTTCGAAATCGTTTTCGATTAATTTCGACGATACCCGGAACGGCATTATCTGTAGACGAAATAACGACTCGGAGTAAAAAACAAAGTAGAAGTTAAAGTCCTCGGAAAAAAGTGAGAAAAAAGCCTGCTACCTACTTTTTTATGTGCTGATCGCTTCGTAGCAAACGATTATTGGGGAAAAAATGGTAAAATAGGGAAACTTGCTTCATACTCAAAGTCACTGGGCGGTTTGGGTATTGAGTTTAGAGAGAAAAGACGATATTACCATAGTAAGAATCGATCTTGCGCCACGACAGTGCGCCTCTTGGAACGCAAATCGATGCGACGGCAGAACGGCACGAGCTGTGTCTCATTATCCCCTTTTTGCCGGATTTGACTCCACGTCATTGGAGGGAAGAAATTTTCGTCATGCTCTCCTAAAAACATTTTTTTTTTTTGAGGGAATAAATAAAAGAAGCTTTCTCGCTGGACCAAATATTTTGAACTCATCGGAGATTGCACTCAGAAGTACACCGTCATTTTAGAATGAAGTTATTTAGATATTTTTATCGAATTTATCAGTCGACTCTGGTACTTCATGCGCCTAGCCATGAGGCTTTTATGCCTGTACAGTAATATGGAAACTACGGACATTGATGCCTTCCAGTTTAATGGTACAGTAGCTTGTGTGGGGCAACCTGTGAGCTCACAGCAAACCTGTCGCGAATACCAGTATGAGCGGCGGTGACGTAAGCACTGCGTCACCAGCTTCGCTAGACGCGTGTAACGTCAGCTGGGCGCCCGGCCTGTCCAGTCCTGGAGTGGTCTTGTGAGCGGCTCGCCCACGTTGGCGGACAACAGTCACCGGGGTCGCGAGCGAGTCAAGAACCTGCGCCGACGCACGCGGCTTCCTCATACCTACTTGGCGGCCGCGGTGGCTGTCCCGGTGTGCACAATACATCTCGCCACCGTCGCCCAGGACCCATGCAACAACAGCTGTATCACATTTTATCCGTGACAACCATTAACCCTCCCACTACCAATTCCTTAAAGAATTGAACTCCCGTGTGTAACACAACTTCAAACGCAACAGTTAACATTCCATCAGAATTTCTAAAATGATTGAGGGAAGTGGCAACAAAGGGGCTACTCACGCTGGTACGTAAGAATGTATGACTCTGGCGATATGCCATCCCACTTTCGGAAAAAAGTCGTACACACAGTTCCGAAGATTTCAAGAGCTGACAAGCGCGAGAATTATAGCACAGTCAGCTTAACAGCTCATGCATCCAAGTTTCTGACAAAAAGAATAAACAGAAGCTTGGGATAGTAAATTAAGGATGTGTTAGATGAGGATCACTTGGGCTTTAGGGAAGATAAAGGTTTCAAAGAGGCAATTGTGAAATTGCAACTGATGATGGAAGCAAGAGTAAGGAAAAATCAAGAGAGGTTCATATTTTAAGACACGATCATACTTTACAAATGAGTGTTAATGCGTTAAATATTTGACGTTTATCAGGTAAAACGTTTATGGTTGAAGATGTAAAACACTGATTATGTTGCCTTTCGTTATGGATTATTAAGAAAAGCTAATTTTTCATGTGTCTCTATGTTTATGCCGTCATATCTCCTCAACTAAGTGTCCTGGTATGGTATAATTTTATAGGTACATTCAGTTTATATGTGGATTTTTTTTAACCATCGTAGTTATTCTATGATACTTTAACAGGTGTCTCGCTACTAGCTTTAAGAAGGCCTTCCACTCCGCACGTATCATTCTGCCTGTGGCACTACACAGGGTAGCGTAATCAAACGGACTTCTTTCTGTGGGGACATTTCTGAGCTGAAACCACAGTGTAAACAAACGATGAGGTAGCTGCCAGGATGTCTATAAAACCTTAGGCATCTTCGAGCGAGTAGGTCAGTCGATGGAGCGTAGCAGTCAGGTATACCGCGATTTAGTTCGATTCTTTTTTGTGATTACTTTTTTTCGTGACAGAACTTTCCTTAACAATAGGGTCTGTTTCTTTACACTGGTTTCATATGTCTACACAGTATGTAATTCAAGTTTGTATTTGCATTCCCCACTCTTTTCGTTTAAGAAAACTAGAATTCTCCTCAAACACATATTTCCACTGATCACACCACAGAGCGGGGTCACGCGGTGGATAATACATTAAATATGTTTTTTTTTGGGGGGGGGGGGGGGGAGGGGAGTCCGCCTTGAGCAAAACACAACACAATTTCATATTTTCATTTATTTCCCAGACATATTTCGCTGAACGTCCAGCGTCATCCGTGGGCTTTTACTTTCTTTCTATTAAACAGAAAAAATATGTTTACTGCTTGTATAGCTATAAACTGGAGTGTGTAAGATAGTGTGTTCAACTCTGTAAAACAGACGATGTTTTGTTTATACACCTTGTTACCACATGCTGTGGTTTTCTTGGGTTTTATGTTTTTTATTGCACTTGTTTTTTTTTCACAATTTGTCATCTGCTACCATGTAGAACTTAATGCATAAACGTTACTTACTTCAAAATTTTACTATTGGGAATGTTATACTTCGTCCTAAGAAATTTGGAAATTTGTGGTAAGATCCTATGGGGCCAAACTGCTGAGGTCATCTGTCCCTAGGCTTACACACGACTTAACCTAACTTAAACTAACTTACGCCAAGGACAACACACACACCCATGCCCGAGTCGGGGAAGTTAGTTAGTTAGTTAGTTAGTGTGTGTGTGTGTGTGTGTGTGTGTGTGTGTGTGTGTGTGTGTGTGTGTGTTATTTCACTTACTTTTTCTGGTTTCCCCATTATCTTCATTGTGAAGACCTGCACTATGTACTAATAACGCAAACTAAGTTGACACTCGACTTGGTGGCTGATAGAAGAGACTATAAATGCATTTCCCATTTACAGTCGCTCCCATCAGCCGTGCCGAGTGCCAAATTAGTTTGCGCCAATGATAACTTTGACTGTCCCTGTTTACAAACTACGAAAACAAGATGTCGAACAATTAAACAGTTGGATGTGTACTGGGCCGGAGTTTTGAACCTGTGTGAGGTATATCTGCCATTTTGTGCATGTGAGCGGATGAAGGAATGTGTGTCTGGGTTTTATTTATTTAATTACTTTTTATTCAGTTCATTTACTTATTTATATTTTACACACTGGTATACTCTAGGACGGCGATTCAGATTCCCGCCCGGCCAACAGTTTTCGATATTCTGTGGTGTCCTTATGTAAGTTAAGGCAAATCCAAAGATAGACTCCTTTGAGGGAACATCCGATTTATTACTCACTCTTCTCCAATTACAATTTGTTCTACGTTAAACAATTAAAACGGGCACACTGCCTCACGGTTGCAGTTGAAGGCTGCCTATCCAAGGCCTTGCAGGACAACAAAAATTTGGTTTTCACTACTTCATTTACTTATTGTCCAGCTTTAAAAATTTTAAATGCTGTAATTATCTACTCATTAAGAAGTATGATCTTGTGTTAATGGTTTAACACAATAAGTAAAGTATAAAGTTAGAAACTATCTGTAAGTCTTGTGGAGGCGTATCTCGCGGCGCCCTATTCACACAACACTCACACTGAGAACACTTAAGTGACATACAACAAACTTTTCACAGTATTTCAAACTTCTTCTTTTCAAAGTTTCGCTGTCCATACAGTAAAACTGCAGCATTAAGGATAACGTTCTAGTTTATTACTGCTTCACTACTAGCTCTACTCGTAAAACGCTTTGCAGGCGGTATCACGTATACTACTGAATTTACTTGCAAAATTATATCGTTATATCACGCATAGTTCAGGAGATATCAGTTCATACGCATTGAAACGGCATTCGTAAATGGAAGTTCAATTCTGTAAAGGACCGGTGTGGGGACTGTAGTCGACGGAACGTTAAATATTGACCTTCCTTTCTTACTGTGTAGCGAGGAAGATGTTTGTTTGCGTTTGTTGTGGTCTTCAGTCCAGAGACTCGTTTGATGCAGCTCTCCATACTACTCTATGCTGTGCAAACCTATTCATCTGAATAACTACTGCAACCTACATCCTTCTGAATCTGCTTAGTGTATTCATCTCTTGGTCTCCCTCTACAATTTTTACCCTCCACGCTGCACTCCAAAACTAAATTGGTGATCCCTTAATGCCTCAGAACATGTCCTACCAACCGATCCCCTCTTCTAGACAAGTTGTGCCACAAATTCCTCTTCTCCTCAGTTCTATACAGTACCTCCTCATTAGTTACGTGATCTACCCGTCTAATCCTTAGCATTCTTCTGTAGCACCACATTTCGAAAGCTTCTATTCTCTTCTTGTCTACACTGTTTATCGTCCATGTTTCACTTCCATTCATGGCTACACTCCATACAAACACTTTCAGAAAAGACGTCATGACAGTTAAATCTATACTCGATGTTAACAAATTTTTGTTCTTCAGAGACGCATTCCTTGCCATAGCCAGGCTACATTTTATATCCTCTCTACTCCATCATCAAGTATTTTGCTACCCAAATAGCAGAACTCATTTACTACTTTAAGTGCTTCATTTCCTAATCTAATTCGATCAACATCGCCTGATTTAATTCGACCACATTCCATTATCCTCGTTTTGCTTTTGTTGATGTTCATCTTATATACTCCTTTTTCAGACACTGTTCATTCCGTTCAACTGTTTTTCCCGGTCCTTTGCCGTCTCTAATAGAATGATAATGTCATCGGCAAACCTCAAAAGTTTTTATTTTTTCTCCATAGATATTAATTGCTACTCTAAGTTTTTCTTTTGTTTCCTCTACTGCTTGCTCAATATATAGATTGAATAACATCGGGGGTAGGCTACAACCCTGTCTCCCTCCCTTCTCAATCACTTTAATGCCCCTCGATCCTTATGACTGCCATCTGGTCTCTGTACAAATTGTAAATAGCCTTTCGCTCCCTGTATTTTATAGCTGCCACCTTCATAATTCGAAAGAGAGTATTCCAGTCAACATAGTCAAAAGCTTTTTCTAAGACTACAAATGCTAGAAACGTAGGTTTGCCTTTCCTTAACCTGTTTTCTAAGATAAGTCTTAGGGTCAGTATTGCCTCGCGTTTTCGAAACTGATCTTCCTCGAGGTCGGCTTCTACCAGTTTTTCCATTCGTTTGTAAAGAATTTGTGTTAGTATTTTGCAACCACGGCTTATTAAACTAGTAGTTCGGTAATTTTCACACCTGTCAAGTCCTGCTTTCATTGGGATTGGAATTATTATATTCTCCTTGAAGCTGGAAGGTATTTTGTCTGTCTCATATATCTTGCTCACCAACCAGGAAGATAATGTAGTATTAATGTGCTGTGTAGTGGCTTGCGCAGCATATATGTAGACATAGATTAATACGAGGAAGATGATGTAAAATTAATCTGTGTATACATATATGCTGCTCAAGCCACTGCACAGCACATGACAGAGGGTCCATTGCACCATTTTTGTCGATTTTGTGTCCTGTTCCATTCGCTTGTTGAGGGAGGGAAAAATGATAGTTTGTACGCCTCTGTACGTACCGTAACCTCTTTTTGTCTTATTCTCATGACAGCTATGCAATAATTACGATTGTGGAAGCACAATGGTGGCACAGTCTTCTTGGAGTACAGGTGCTCTGAATATAATCATCATGGTGTCGTAAGAACAACGTCGTCCTCCTACCCAACGATTTCCATTTCAGCTACCCGAGCATTTTCGTTGTAGTTTCGTTTGAGGTACCGATGAAGAGGACTGAAAATATGGATGTTGTAATTACTAATGATGAAGAAGTCGAAGAAGAAGTTCGGTTACACTTCAATGCTCCGTCGACTTCAAGTCCATTACAGACGAAACATAGCCGCGATACGAATAATGATGAGGAGGTAAACCGACCGTCGTCTTACTTTAGGAACCACCATGGTGTTAGAATTTGTTAGTTAAGGGAAGCCATAGACAGTTGGAATCTGAATGACGAAGAGGGTGTAAGATGGCTATTTTTTTATGATGTTACTGGATGTGATAATATTTGTAAAAGAAAATTATATTTTTAAAGAATTGTAGCCAGAGAAATAGTTGTTAGGCAACAGTATCTGTGTCTGCGATGGCAGCAATGTGGAGTAGTAGAATCTTTGACTGTCTGTAGTGGACAGCTGTGGTGTGCAGCAGGAGGGGGTTCGATGAGTGCACAGTGTAATGCATGGACGTACTTTTGAAACTACGTGAGCTGCAGATTTATTAGAGGTGGAATGATGACTCAGAACAACGGTTGGGTAGCATAAGGACATAAGAAAGGTTTTGAAATCAAGAATACGGTATTATTTGATGAGGTAAAAAGTTTATAGACTTGTATTTTTGGTCTACTTCACCCTCATCACGGTCAAGTTTTTGATATTATTCTATTGACTGATCTTGTGAGTTAATTTACTGCACCATCGAAGTTACTAGATTATATGAATTTTTATATTAGTGTCTGTACATTTTTATATGTTCCTTTCTAACTGAAATATCATAACTTAAAGATTGAGGCATGTGTTTCAAATGGTTCAAATGGCTCTGAGCACTATGGGACTTAATATCTGAGGTCATCAGTCTCCTAGAACTTAGTACTACTCAAACTTAACTAACCTAAGGACATCACACACATCCATGCCCGAGGCAGGATTCGAACCTGCGACCGTAGCGGCCGCGCGGTTCCAGACTGAAGCGCCTATAACCACTCGGTCACACCGGTCGGCTCATGTGATTCATTGGGATTCTGTGTCAAGATTATGAATCCAATTTCCCTGGACCAACTGTAGTTAGTTTTTAGCAGCATATTTTTAGCTGTTTCGGAGTCCTGCTGTGTTGCTGTTTCTACCAGTACTTCATTTTGCAGGTGAGATTCGTAATACGTGACTGTTTCGTTTCCTTTGCACGAGGTAGGTTCAGTCAGTTTTATTTATTTTACCAGGGCCGTATGTCAGTGCAGAAATTTTCGTGTATGTCAGGCTACATTCTTATACAGCTCGACACTACAGTTTTTTTATATACAATTACGTTTTTTTTTCGAACAGTTCGTACTGACTAAGCCTACTGCGAGTGAAATTAGTGTTTTGCTTATTTATTTGCTTGTGAATGAGATTGGTTTTCACACACACGGGATTATTTTCAGTTTCATGTAAGTGATGTGGCTTTGAGCTCAGTTCCATATATAAGTTGTCAGTTCACATTCCCACGTTTTTATTTACGATAACACACATACAAGTGAAGGCTACTCATTTACAAGGATTCTGCAAGTGGCTACTGTGGTGACACCACACTTGCGAGGTGGTAGCCTTTAAATCGGCCGCGGTCCGCTAGTATACGTCGGACCCGCGTGTCGCCACTATCAGTGATTGCAGACCGAGCGCCGCCACACGGCAGGTCTAGAGAGACTTCCTAGCACTCGCCCAGTTGTACAGCCGACTTTGCTAGCGATGGTTCACTGTCTACATACGCTCTCATTTGCAGAGACGACAGTTTAGCATAGCCTTCAGCTACGTCATTTGCTACGACCTAGCAAGGCGCCATATTCATTTACTATACGTACTATCTTCCAGAATGTATTCTGAACAGATAATATTGTCAGTCATGTACCGTCAAGAGCGACGTTCATCATTAATGGATTAAAGTTAAGTATTAAACTAATTATGTCCGTTTTCTGAATTCTCATTCCTTGTCATGTTCCAGACCTCATGTCAGTATAGTTCTTCCCTCCTCACGCCAGCCTGTGTGAGCTAATCGCGTGCATTTCGGCGTTCACTCGTAACACGGGGTTGCCTCTTCTGCTAACACAAAAGCTACTTCCCGATAAGAGTGCAGTACTTTGCTCGCGTGGTTGGTAGTGCTCTGGATACCTAAGAGGTGACGCTGGCCTCGACATATTTGAAGCTCAGTAGCGTCGTCGCATGGTGCTTCCAGCTTTGGATTTGCGTCTTCAATTTGTTCCTCCAAGAATCTTCTCCAATACCCCGATGTCCTTTTTTGTACCCTCTCGAAACGTCAGTTCCATTTAGATGAGCCAGGCACGTGCTTCGAGGAAAGTGAGTCACAGGCGGTTAGTGCAGAAGAAAGGTATCCACACAGGGAAATTGGCGTGAAGGCCGCGAGAGAGGCACGACTGTCCCGCGAAGGCAGGCGGCCTCTCGGGAACGGCAGTGGTGGCTCGCGATGACTGGCGAAGGCTTTGTGGCCGCATTGTGTAAGCAGGGCCGGCTATGGCAAAGGTCCGTGCGTGGCGCCCGCCGTCGTGTTTTTCTACACTACCGGCCGCGGACGCCGGCTTCTGAGCGGATAGTCGACCTCGGTAACCGAGCGTGAAGTTCAGACAACGGGGCCGTGAAATTGACCTAAATCGTGGGCCAGAAGGGGTAAAAATACAAAACAATTTACTCCGGCCGATTACATTCGAGTGTCTGTAACGGTGCTGATCGGGGGGACTATGGTGCTGTGCGCTAACAATCGGGTAAACTACAAGCAGTCATCTACTCGGAGATTGGTCTGAGTGCCACAGTGTCTCGGTATTGGCTCTGGTATGCATTTGCCCTCCTCCTGCCACTAAAGTGGCACACCTACTCAGTTACCGACCAAACCTACAGTTAAACGTATTAGACGTACACATCGCATTACTAAGAACGAAAGTACATAAATAAAATAGATAAAAATTATGAATAGGATTGGTTACAGCGCCCCGGCCGCTGTGGGTGAGCAGTTCCAAGCGCTTCAGTCTGGAACCGCGCGACCTATACGGTCGCAGGTTCGAATCCTGCCTCGGGCATGGATGTGTGTGATGCCCTTAGGTTAGTTAGGTTTAACTAGTTCTAAGTTCTAGGCGACTGATGACCTCAGAAGATAAGTCGCATAGCCATCCATAGTAGCATAGTAGTCCCAAGTTCTAGGGGACTGGGGACTGATGACCTCAGATGTTAAGTCCCATAGTGCTCAGAGCCATTTGAAACTTTTTTTTTTTTTTTTTTTTTTTTTTTTTTTTTTTTTTTTTTTTTTTTTTGGAAGCGTTGTAACAAATACGAGCGTGTATGAAAAGGCGAGCGCAGTATCCCGATTTTGAGGAGAGGGGAGCGGAGGTCTTGCTGCTCTGTTCCTATCAGAGCTAGGAACATGGGGTTAAAATTTTTTGGTTTAGTCTAGACCAGCGGCGACTTTTATAGCCATTCGAATATCTGTTTTACCGTAGATGTGTTACGGTGTATTGGTTCAAAATGGTTCCAATGGCTCTAATCACTATCTGAGGTCATCAGTCCCCTAGACTTGGAACTACTTAAACCTAACTAACCTAAGGACATCACACACATCCATGCCCGAGGCAGGATTCGAACCTGCGAGCGTAGCAGCAGCGCGGTTCCGGACGGAAGCGCCCAGAACCGCTCTGTCACAGCGGCCGTCCTACAGTGTATTAAGCAAGGTTTGAACGACGAACCAGAGCTGGCGCCCAGGCAAAGTTTGGGAACCAATTAATTCCTTTTTCATAATGTTTTAATTGGGTTGAAATTAATGCTCAGCTAACTGCATAGTTTTGATTGTGAACCTTTAGGATTTCACGTGCAACAACAGACAACTTTAAATGACTCCGGACTAGAGCTACACTAATGGTTCAAATTTGGTGTAAGTGTTAACCATTTGAAATACTCTTGCTTCTCTTGGATTTTACGTGCAAAAAGCACGTTTTTCTGGGAGGTTGCTGAAGCACGTTACTTCTGTACTTTAAACTTGTATAAATCGGTTCAAACTTCGCACGAAGGTAGATAAATGGATAAAGTCAAAACGCACCTTTTTTTTCTGCAGTCTTTATCTATTTTTGAAACGCGATGGTTTAAAATTGGTTTTTACGTGAAACTTCCTGGCAGATTAAAACTGTGCCCTACCGAGAATCAAACTCGGGACCTTTGCCTTTCGCGACGAGTGCTTTACGAACCGAGCTACCCAAGCACGACTCACGACCCGTCCCCACAGCCCTAATTTCTCCAGTACCTCGTCCCCAACCTTCCAGACTTCTCGGTCCGAGACGCAGTTTTAATCTGCCAGGAAGTTTCATATCAGCGCACATTCTACTGCAGAGTGAAAATTTCATTCTGGTTTTTACGTGACTTGAACATGCGAAAATGGTCCAAAGTGAATGAAATATATAAAAAATGCATTCTTGCGATAAAATTGAAAACTTGTCTCCATCCAGATTTTACGTGCAATTTTTGTGATTTTATTACGGTATATTGATAATGTTTACTTATGGACCGTCTGACAGCAACTGAATAAAACACAATTTTAGTGGCATACGCGTTTCGCCTTTATTTTCTGCAAGGCATCATCAGTGGCAGGTTGCGTGGACAATTTCTTACATACTACGCTCCTTTTGCATTTTAGGTGTTCTGCTTCTTCTTTTGAACGCCAATTTGCGGTTTTTTTCCCACATTCCACAGCACTGTGAACTGAACGTTTGTTTTAATGCAATGTTTTGGTTTCTGTTACTGTTACTGTTTTTGTGATTTTCTCTATGTTTCAGACATACACTAATCCTTTCACATTTTGTAATACATGTAATTGGTAGTCGTCCTGTCGATTTGTGACAGCTTTACCCGTTGCTACGACATAAGCATCATGGTTGGAGCAGGGCGCTGTGGTCGAGCGGTTCTAGGTGCTTCAGTCCGGATCCGCTCGGCTGCTACGGTCGCAGGTTCGAATCTTGCCTCGGGCATGGATGTGTGTGATGTCCTTAGGCTAGTTAGGGGACTGATGGCCTCAGATGTTAAGTCCCACAGTGCTTAGAGCCATTTGAACCAACATGGTTGGGAAGAGAATAAAAAAATCTGTAATGGGACAGTCGTCGCTTACCAGAGTATGGCGGTCTAACGCAGGGGCCTCCAAACAGTTTGGCCTAAGGGCCACAGAGGCTCTTCCATTAAGTCCCAAGTACCAATACCTAGCTACAGTCTGCCTAAATTTTCTTGATGTCTGATACCCCAATACTGCTCGGAACTCCTCAGTACAGTTCAGAAGTTTTCGCGACGCTTACCACTGCTGCCAGTCTTTACGAGCTGCCTCTGAGTGGTACTGCAGTAGTCATTACGCAGTGGAGTGCTTATTGTTTTACCTTGACTGTGTCCGTAATTTCATTCCATATGGACGGCTACAAATAAATACCTCTTCGTGAAGGTCGTTGTAACGCGCTTTCACGTTGTTTCCTCGGTGCACCATTAACGTTATAGCAAGTGGTCAGAACATGGCGCGAGTTGCATTCGGTATGAGAAGTGCGGGATATCTTCCCACCGCAACATTCCTCGCCACGCGGCGGCAATAGTAGTTGCCTCTTCGTTCCCTGCGGTCACCGTTGGCATGGGTCAAGAAAAATTGAACGGACTGTATAGTTCAGCAAACCAGCATACTGTAGGGTTGAATTAAGCGAAAATTTTTCGTTTCAGGACTACACGGTGACTGAGATGGCCATGGCACAGGGAGTGTGGTTGGACTCCACTCCACAATTTCTGTTGGCACCCATTTCACTGCTCCGTGATAGCCAATGTGCGTGCCATGTTTTACGTATTATTAACACTTCCGACAATGCTAAATGTATGGTAGAGACGTCTTCGAAGAGTAGAGAAGTTAAGTGCAGTACTACGGCGCCATCTTGTGGGTATCGGCAACATGAGTGATATGAAATGCAAAATATAGTGGGACTAGTGTGTTTTGTGATTACAGTTTCTCAGTCAAAATGCAATGTGTTTAGCTGCAAATATTTAATTTAATTAAAATTGCCTTAAAATAACTGCAGTGCAATTCTGTACTCAGATCTCTTGCTCTTAATGTTATCAATTGGTTTGATCAATGATCATTTTGATTTACAGTTACTTTCCCTTTTTGTGAATTTGTGTAAATATGGAAAAGAAACGGAAGATAGATATCGAGTGCAGAAATTTTAAAGAGCATTGGAAACATTGACATGTAGTGATTGAGTCCAGTAATAAGGCAATGTGTATAATCTGCAATGAAACAACATCAGTTCTTAAAGAATACAACATAAAATGTCATTATTTTACTAAACATTCTCAGAGTTATTTCAGATTTACCGGAAGCCAAGTATTAGAAATACATTCGTCTTTGAAACACCGTTTGAAATCTTGGAAAATGTTGTTTAAGGATGTAAACGCTGAACAAGAAGCAGCAATCGTGCTGCTTCCCGCGTCGCTCACTCAATAGCAAAACGTGGAAAACCATTTACTGATGGTGAGATAATAAAAGAATGCATGATTGCAGCAGTTGAAGAAATGTGTCCAGAAGAAACTAATTTACTTTAAAACATCAGTCTGTCAGCAAATACTGTGGCTCGAAGAGTAAATGGTATTGCGGAAAATAATATAACTCATTTTCCTGAGAAAACTCGACACTTAGAGTGGTTCTCTTTGGCTCTGGATGAGTCAACATACGTTTCAGATACTACACAGGTTTTAACTTTTATTCGAGGGATAATTAAGAGTATGAAATGTACGAAAAGCGTCTTAACATTCGTAGGATTCACGGCACAGCCACGGGAGAAGCTTTTAAGGGGACAGAAAATGCTGTTCCGAAAAACAAACATCACTGGGAAAACTTAAGATCTATCACAACTGATGAGTGCACAAACATGTGTGAAAAAAATAAAAGTGTCGTCGCTCTCGTGCCAAAGGCTGTGGATCAAAACCATTGATCATACATTGCATCATTCATCAACAGTCTTCGTGCGGGAAAATCCTTGGACATGTCAGAAGTTTTAAAGCCAGTCATGTCAGCTGTTAATTAAATCAGATCACATGCTCTCAATCAGTCATCGTCAGTTGCACAAGTTTATGGGTGCAATTAGAAAAAAAAATGACTTGCCGTACTATACAGCACTACAGTGTCTTAACTGTGGAAAAGCTTAAAGGCGTTTTTTTTTTTTTAGCTCCGAAAAACATTCGAAATTTCCTTCAATAAAAGGAATCGTCCTCTGGCTGAGTTACAAAACAACAATGCATGGTTATGGAAGTTAACATTTTACACAGGTTTAACAAAAAATATGAACGACCTTAATTCAAAATGACAAGGAAGAAACCAGCTACTCCTTGATTTGTACACTCATATTAAATCCTTTCGACAAAAAGTTTTTTTTTTCAATCTCAACTGGAAAAAGGTCTCACAGTTGTAATACAATCTAAACATTCCGTTAGCAATTATAGGCTCCACTTCTAGTAGATATCGTAACTGAAACTTTATGTGCTTTAAAAAGAAATTTTGAGGCTCGTTTTTCAAATTTTAATGCAACCGCAAACGATATCAAGATTTTTCAGATCCGTTTTAGCACCGATATATAAATCTTGCCCCAAAACTTAAAATTGAAAGGGTTTATTTCCAATATACCGATTTTTATATAAATACACTCCTGGAAATGGAAAAAAGAACACATTGACACCGGTGTGTCAGACCCACCATACTTGCTCCGGACACTGCGAGAGGGCTGTACAAGCAATGATCACACGCACGGCACAGCGGACACACCAGGAACCGCGGTGTTGGCCGTCGAATGGCGCTAGCTGCGCAGCATTTGTGCACCGCCGCCGTCAGTGTCAGCCAGTTTGCCGTGGCATACGGAGCTCCATCGCAGTCTTTAAAACTGGTAGCATGCCGCGACAGCGTGGACGTGAACCGTATGTGCAGTTGACGGAATTTGAGCGAGGGCGTATAGTGGTCATGCGGGAGGCCGGGTGGACGTACCGCCGAATTGCTCAACACGTGGGGCGTGAGGTCTCCACAGTACATCGATGTTGTCGCCAGTGGTCGGCGGAAGGTGCACGTGCCCGTCGACCTGGGACCGGACCGCAGCGACGCACGGATGCAAGCCAAGACCGTAGGATCTTACGCAGTGCCGTAGGGGACCGCACCGCCACTTCCCAGCAAATTAGGGACACTGTTGCTCCTGGGGTATCGGCGAGGACCATTCGCAACCGTCTCCACGAAGCTGGGCTACGGTTCCGCACACCGTTAGGCCGTCTTCCGCTCACGCCCCAACATCGTGCAGCCCGCCTCCAGTGGTGTCGCGACAGGCGTGAATGGAGGGACGAATGGAGACGTGTCGTCTTCAGCGATGAGAGTCGCTTCTGCCTTGTGCCTTGGTGCCAATGATGGTCGTATGCGTGTTTGGCGCCGTGCAGGTGAGCGCCACAATCAAGACTGCATACGACCGAGGCACACAGGGCCAACACCCGGCATCATGGTGTGGGGAGCGATATCCTACACTGGCCGTACACCACTGGTGATAGTCGAGGGGACACTGAATAGTGCACGATACATCCAAACCGTCATCGAACCCATCGTTCTACCATTCCTAGACCGGCAAGGGAACTTGCTGTTCCAACAGGACAATGCACGTCCGCATGTATCCCGTGCCACCCAACGTGCTCTAGAAGGTGTAAGTCAACTACCCTGGCCAGCAAGATCTCCGGATCTGTCCCCCATTGAGCATGTTTGGGACTGGATGAAGCGTCGTCTCACGCGGTCTGCACGTCCAGCACGAACGCTGGTCCAACTGAGGCGCCAGGTGGAAATGGCATGGCAAGCCGTTCCACAGGACTACATCCAGCATCTCTACGATCGTCTCCATGGGAGAACAGCAGCCTGCATTGCTGCAAAAGGTGGATATACAATGTACTAGTGCCGACATTGTGCATGCTCTGTTGCCTGTGTCAATGTGCCTGTGGTTCTGTCAGTGTGATAATGTGATGCATCTGACCCCAGGAATGTGTCAATAAAGTTTCCCCTTCCTGGGACAATGAATTCACGGTGTTCTTATTTCAATTTCCAGGAGTGTATTTAAATTCGTCATTGCTGGAATTTCCTAATTCTACATCTCACACGTTTCGATCAGTTGCGTACGTCACCTCGTGGCTTCCTTCCGCTTTCGGCATTATTAATCTCTATGAGGATACATTTTCCAAAACGAAACATACAAAAAAATTTACAGATCTCAACCACCTGATGAGTATATGAAGTCACTGTTGATAATTTCCACTAGCAAACTTCATCCACAATAATTGCAAACAGTTGTACGTGGGAAGTTACAGCTACATAAATCTCCTTAATCATAATTGCAATTTTTAATTTAATTATGTGTATTATGTATGTCTTTTCAGGCAATCCCATATAATTAATCACAGTTACAGCTTTAAGTTGCATTATATATGTCATTTAATGTGTATTTTAAGTGGTCATGAAATAAAAATAACTGATAGTAGTATGTATTTTACATGATTTATTTGCATCTTGTTTTGTATGATTTATTTCTATCGTAAATTTTATACTGTATACTTACTTCACTTAATGAGCATGATTCGTCTCTGAATCTTACATTTAATTAACACTCGTTAAGTTTAACAGTTTTTCATGGGAATCCATATAAAATAGCTCAATGCATTCCATTCCGAAAAATAGGCACTTAAACAAATTTATAATACAGTATTGTAATTTCTATATCTGGTACAATAGATCTTATTTTAGAAGTAAGATGTTTAAAGATATTTGTTTATGCCTGCGCTTAAAAATTTGTCTAGGAAGAGACATAGCACTATCGTTAATTAAATTCTCAGCGTGCATAGCTACTGCTTTATTGAATGAAGTATTTAATGAATTAGTGTTTGTTAACGACGACTGATAAGAGCAGGAATTCATTAACAGACACTGCAAGAGAAAGTGTGGGTTACCATTTGCCGGCGAAGTAAAGATCGTGCAACATCGCTGCAGCGAATTGCAGCATCGTGTGGTCAAAAACGCCGATCAAGGACAGAAGATGGTTTTTGGAATGGTTGTTAAAAACTGAGAAATAAAACACTAAGCAAACTTTTTACCCACAACAACCACCTCTGGCCGTAATAACGGCCTTGATACGCCTGGGCATTAAGTCAAACAGAGCTTGGATGGCGTGTACAGGTACAGCTGCCCATGAAGCTTCAACGTGATACCACAGTTCATCAAGAGTAGTGACTGGCGTATTGTGGCGAGCCAGTTGCTCTGCCACCATTGAGCAGATTTTTCAGTTGGTGAGAGATCTGGAGGATGTGCTGGCCAGGGCAGCAGTCGAACATTTTCTATATCCAGAAAGGCCCGTACAGGACGTGCAACATGCGGTTGTGCATTATCCTGCTGAAATGTAGAGTTTCGCAGGGATCGAATGAAGGGTAGAGCCACGGGTCGTAACACATCTGAAATGTAATGCGAACAAGAGGTGACCGAGACGTGTAACCAGTGGCACCCCATACCATCACGGCGGGTGATACGCCAGTATGGAGATGACGAATACACGCTTCCAATGAGCGTTCACCGCATTGTCGCCAAACACGGATGCGACCATCATGATGCTGTAAACAGAACCTGGATTCATCCGAAAAAATGACGTTTTGTCATTCGTGCACCCAGGGTCGTCGTTGAGTACACCATCGCAGGCGCTCCTGTCTGTGATACAGCGTCAAGGGTAACCGCAGCCATGGTCTCCGAGCTGATAGTCCATGCTGCTGCAAACGTCGTCGAACTGTTCGTGCAGATGGTTGTTGTCTTGCAAACGTTCCCATCTGTTGACTCAGGGATCGAGACGTGGCTGCACGATACGTTACAGCCATGCGGATAAGATGCCTGTCATCTCGACTGTTAGTGATACGAGGCCGTTGGGATCCAGCACGGCGTTCCGTATTACCCTCCTGAACCCACCCATTCCATATTCTGCTAGCAGTCACTGAATCCCAACCCACGGAAGCAGCAATGTCGCGGTACGATAAACCGCAATCGCGATAGACTACAGTCCGACCTTTATCACAGTCGGAAACGTGATGGTACGCATTTATCCTCCTTACACGAGGCATCACAACAACGTTTCACCAGGCAACACCGGTCAACTGCTGTTTGTGTATGAGAAATCGGTTGGAAACTTTCCTCATTTCAGCACGTTGTAGGTGTCGCTACCGGCGCCAGCCTTTTGTGAATGCTGTGGAAAGGTAATCATTTGAGTATCACAGCATCTTCTTCCTGTCGTTTAAATTTCGCGTCTGATCGATGGCGTGTGGAGTTGCTGCACTACGCCGGACAAGAGGCGGCCTGACACGATATTAGGAGGCATCCAACGACTATTGTCAGTACATATCCAGAACAATGCGCACATAGCGGGTTGGCGACCACTCCTCTGACAAATGTTCAGGCGCCTGTGATGCTCGGATCGGATTGTTGGGCGGATTGCGGTAAGTTTTGTGAAAGTTACCTGTCGTCGCTCTCTGAACTTCAGTCGTAATTCCGCGCACTGGCCTGTAAATAATGTTAGCGCTACGCCAGACGAGTCACCAGACGTTTAGAAGCTACATGTGTATGTTCTACTATTCTTTCTTTTATTTGTGCCTTTTTTTTCCTGCGTTATACGCAGGGTCGACATGGTTAATCGTATCTGGCAATGTTAGTTGAAGGGGTCGCCAGACGCCTTTCCTGCCGCCACCACGTACTCCCCGGGAAGGAATTAGTGTACCTGAACTGTCTGCGACTAGGGTAATGCATGGAATAGTGCGAAAGTGTTCATATGTCTGCGAGCCGTGTAACTGAGGCGGGACGTGGGGACCAGCCCGGTATTCACCTAGGGGTATGTGGAAAGCCGCCTAAAAACCACATCCAGGCTGGCCGGCACACCGGCCCTCGTCGTTAATCCGCCGGGCGGATTCGACCCGGGGCCAGCGCGCCTACCCGAGCCCAGGAAGCAGCGCGTTAGCGCGCTCGGCTATCCTGACGGGTCATGTTCTACTGTTCTTTCATTTTCCATTATTTGTGAAGCTGACCAGCGACAGTGGGAACCGACAACTCTCGCTGGTGTTCCCTCGTACTGGAGCCAAGACGGCGGAGTGGTCGGCAGCTGTGGTCGGTCGGGTGGGCAGCGAGCGACACGGGGAGAAAGCGGGCAACGACCGCTGCATCGGTCGCCGGCCACCCGCCGGCCGCGACAAACGCCCCTCGCTCGGCTGCCGTGGGCGGGGTCGCGGGGAAAGTGCTTCTGCTACGCTGCGTCACGTCCAGGACTCCGATTTACTGCCCGCGACATACGCGCGCCCTAATTGCGAGCCGCCGGCCGCCGGCCGCTATCTGGCGGCCAGAGGTCACGGCACGGTGGCTGCAGCTGCAGTCTACCGTATGCCAGTGCGAGCCTCGAGATTAATCTCGCTGCCGCCCGCGTTCCCCGTCTCGAGCGTTCGCTCTCGGCCGACGGGCGCGGCGTGCTGAAATCTGCCGCGCCTTTCGTCGTTCCCCCGTTTTAGCTGATGTGCGGCGATAAATGAACGACGGCCTTGAGTTTGCGGCGTGGTTAATAAGGTATGGCGAAACAAAGGTCAAGACGTCCCGTTAGCTCGACGCCGGTGCGCAGCCACAGTATGCAACGGCTCTTAGTTCTGTTTGCTGGAGCTCTTAGCAGACTTGCCACGGAGGACTGAAGATTGTTCCAGCAGCTCCAATAGAGTATTGATAGCAAGCACCGACTTGGAGATGTAACGGTTGGCGCAACTAATTACTGCTTCGAATGGCTCTGAGCACAATGGGACTCAACATCTGAGGTCATCAGTCCCCTAGAACTTAGAACGACTTAAACCTAACTAACCTAAGAACATCACACAGATCCATACCCGAGGCAGGATTCGAACCTGCGACCGTAGCAGTCGCGCGGTTCCAGACTGAAGCGCCTAGAACCGCTCGGCCATCCCGGCCGGCGCTTCGAATGTCTCCGGTTCGTTTCTTTAATGACATTTCATTTTGGGGAGCAAGGGACGTTGGTTGTGGTGGGGGGGGGGGGGGGAATAGCTGTTCACGTCATCATCTTCACGCCAAGGCTATTGAAGTGACTTCAAATGGAAAGGCTTGCACCTAAATATGCGCTATCCAATTATTTAATAACGACGGAAAGAAAGTGACACACTCGTGAAGATGCCAACAGTTCCATCATGATGGGTGCCGCAGCTGTGACGGTTCGATAATGCCCAATCATTGTGTCCCATGTGTATACTCTACTCTGCAGGCATTATACTACCTATTTACCGTACCGTTTATAGGCTGTGTCCTCATCCACATGACTGACTAGTGCAAGACACTTGTAGCTTACGAGGAGAGGCCACACGGTGGGCTCACAGATTTACTTCAAACTTTATACTTTTTGCCGTTAGAACAACATAATGTGCAAGTCGTAAGGTGCAATACTCTGGTAATTCCGAAAACTTCGAAAGAGAATATTTATTTATTATGGTTCAAATTCAAAGATATAGTAGCAACAGCAATTGAGAGATTCATACCTCATAAATTGGTAAGAGATGGAACTGATCCCCCATGGTACACAAAACAGGTCCGAACGCTGTTGCAGAGGCAACGGAAAAAGCATGCGAAGTTCAGAAGAACGCGAAATCCCGAAGATTGGCTAAAATTTACAGACGCGCGAAATTTGGAACGGACTTCAATGCGAGATGCCTTTAATAGGTTCCACAACGAAACATTGTCTCGAAATTTGGTAGAAAATCCGAAGAAATTCTGGTCGTATGTAAAGTACACAAGCGGCAAGACGCAGTCAATACCTTCGCTGCGCAGTGCCGATGGTACTGTTACCGACGACTGTGCCGCTAAAGCGGAGTTATTGAACGCAGTTTTCCGAAATTCCTTCACCAGGGAAGACGAATGGAATATTCCAGAATTTGAAACACGAACAGCTGCTAGCATGAGTTTCTTAGAAGTAGATACCTTAGGGGTTGAGAAACAACTCAAATCGCTTGATACGGGCAAGTCTTCAGGTCCAGATTGTATACCGATTAGGTTCCTTTCAGATTACGCTGATACAATAGCTCCCTACTTAGCAATCATATACAACCGCTCGCTCACCGATAGATCTGTACCTACAGATTGGAAAATTGCGCAGGTCGAACCAGTGTTTAAGAAGGGTATTAGGAGTAATCCATCGAACTACAGACCTATATCACTGACGTCGGTTTGCAGTAGGATTTTGGAGCATATACTGTATTCAAACATTATGAATCACCTCGAAGGGAACGATCTATTGATACGTAATCAGCATGGTTTCAGAAAGCATCGTTCTTGTGCAATGCAGCTAGCTCTTTATTCGCACGAAGTAATGGCCGCTATCGACAGGGGATCTCAAGTTGATTCCGTATTTCTAGATTTCCGGAAAGCTTTTGACGCCGTTCCTCACAAGCGACTTCTAATCAAGCTGCGGGCCTATGGGGTATCGTCTCAGTTGTGCGACTGGATTCGTGATTTCCTGTCAGGAAGGTCGCAGTTCGTAGTAATAGACGGCAAATCATCAAGTAAAACTGAAGTGATATCAGGTGTTCCCCAGGGAAGCGTCCTGGGACCTCTGCTGTTCCTGATCTATATAAATGTCCTAGGTGACAATCTGAGCAGTTCTCTTAGGTTGTTCGCAGATGATGCTGTAATTTACCGTCTAGTAAGGTCATCCGAAGACCAGTATCAGTTGCAAAGCGATTTAGAAAAGATTGCTGAATGGTGTGGCAGGTGGCAGTTGACGCTAAATAACGAAAAGTGTGAGGTGATCCACATGAGTTCCAAAAGATCCGTTAGAATTAGATTACTCGATAAATAGTACAATTCTCAAGGCTGTCAATTCAACTAAGTACCTGGGTGTTAAAATTATGAACAACTTCAGTTGGAAAGACCACATAGATAATATTGTGGGGAAGGCTAGCCAAAGGTTGCGTTTCATTGGCAGGACACTTAGAAGATGCAACAAGTCCACTAAAGAGATAGCTTACACTACGCTCGTTCGTCCTGTGTTAGAATATTTCTGCGCGGTGTGGGATCCTTACCAGGTGGGACTGACGGAGGACATCGAAAGGGTGCAAAAAAGGGCAGCTCGTTTTGTATTATCACGTAATAGGGGAGAGAGTGTGGCAGATATGATACGCGAGTTGGGATGGAAGTCATTAAAGCAAAGACGTTTTTCGTCGCGGCGAGATCTATTTACGAAATTTCAGTCACCAACTTTCTCTTCCGAATGCGAAAATATTTTGTTGAGCCAAACCTACATAGGCAGGAGTGATCATCAAAATAAAATAAGAGAAATCAGAGCTCGAACAGAAAGGTTTAGGTGTTCGTTTTTCCCCCGCGCTGTTTGGGAGTGGAATGGTAGAGAGATAGTATGATTGTAGTTCGATGAACCCTCTGCCAAGCACTTAAATGTGAATTGCAGAGTAGTCATGTAGATGTAGATTAAGTTCAAAAAAAAAAGTGTGAAATCTTATGGTAGTTAACTGCTAAGGTCATCAGTCCCTAAGCTTACACAATACTTAAATTATCCTAAGGACAAACACACACACACACACACACACACCACACACACACACACACACACACACACACACACACATGCGGTTCTATGCACTTCAGTCGGGAACAGCGCTGCTGCTACGGTCGCAGGTTCGAATCCTGCCTCGGGCATGGATGTGTGTGATGTCCTTCGGTTAGTTAGGTTTAAGTAGTTCTAAGTTCTAGAGGACTGATGACCTCAGAAGTTAAGTCCCGTAGTGCTCAGAGCCATTTTTTGAACACACCCATGCCCTAGAGAGGACTCGAACCTCGGACGGGACCAGCCGCTCAGTCCATGACTGCAGCGCCTTAGACCGCTTTTTTTTTTTTTTTTAAATCTCATTTTGTTCGCTTTTTTTGTTGCATCTGCTCGGGGCGGACGTCGTAAGACACCTGTTTAAGTCTTTTGTTGATTCATTAACTCAGTTTTTTTTATTACAGAGGGCAGCTAACCCTCTGACCGAACACGCTGAGCTACCGTGCCGGCGTCAGCTAATCCCGTTCGGCTGTCTATTAAGTAACCGACGTATCTATGCAGAGCTGCTAGACGGTAGAGTTGCAGATGATCAGCCGACACGTTAGCTTGCGTGTTCGGACAGAGGGTTAGCTGCTCTCTGTAATAAAAAACTGAGTGAACGGATCAACGATGAACTTGAACGGACGTCACGGAACGCCCGCCTCGAACAAATGCAACGAACTATAACGAACAAAATGAGATTAAAAAAAGTAGTTAGTGTTCGAGCCTTGTAAGACGAACACGTATGTGATGCCTCTTCGACTCCCGCTTAAACTTAATTTTTAATCTGTATTTTTTTTCATCACTGGTCATATTATTCAATTTGTATGACATTTGGGAGGTAACCAAATTTGTAAATAATAGATTTCAGCTATCAGTCGTCCTTTTGAACTTTTATTGGCAGATCTAGATTTCAGCTAGAAACTAGCCATTCTCAATGCACTATCATTATAGATCAGTGTGTGTAATGGCTGTTGGTCGGGTTTCTTCCACAGTTCATTGAATTCAACGAACTGTGGATGAAGTCCAGCCAACAGGCATTATAAGCATTAATCAACAATGATAGTGCATTCAGAATGGCCTGTTTCTAACTGAAATCTAGATCTGCCAATAAACTTTCAAAAGGACGACTGATAGCTGAAATCTATTATTTAAAAGTCAATATAACAGTCGCTGAGTGCAACAGCCTTCTGAATGGAAGGTAACCATATGGTAACCAAATTCTTAAAAACACGTGTATTCTCATGAAGTTTTAGTGAATTTCATGTTATTTGAATACTGACTATTTTTAATTAAATTTAATTATTAGAACAAACACATTTATAACTGTCTACAAGTAAAAGAAGAAACGAATAGAGTTTTCTTGAAGATGTATACGTGTCATGATTTGCAAAATCTCTTCTACATGCAATCTGGGAAAGTACCTGGAACTACTTTGCACCTCGACGCTTCGAGCTGTAGAGACAGAGCCAGGCCCCATTTGGCAGTTAACCTGCTCAACGGTGAGACGTTGCTAATGTAGCAAGAAGGAATAGTGTAGGTGCAAATTTTTTTTGAATATTGCGGAATTTACACTTGTACTGTAAGTAGGCTGTTTAGGTTTTTATGTTAGTAACGCCATGTAGCGCTCTATATGAAAATCACTGGCTGTGCTGTGTTTGACTCTGATTTTGTTTCATTTGTTGCATTAATTGCAATAATAATGTATTAGTGTCTGGAATCTGTTCCTCTATGCTTTTCGGCAGTGCATTTGCACCGGCAACATCCACATTTTGACGAGCAGAAAATGTGTCTTGACTTATTTGAGAAGACGGTGAGGACGCAAAACCTGAATCTACAGTATTTGCAAGATTGTGTCTTGTCATTTCGGATTCCTGAGGCGAACTGTTGCCGACCGATCGATCGATAATGCTTCCCTGCTCACTAATTGTTTCACTGTCTACACCATTATTTGCCGCCCGCTCCATTTCCCGATGCACAATTACTATGTTGAACATTAGTTAATTCATTACACGGTGGCGCTAACACACTGCTGTCGTCTTCACTGTCATTTCTCAGTTTACTTTGGAGCCTAGTATTACGTTTTTCACACGCCATAATTGTCACAATGTTTCACACGATAACACAGAAAAGCACAATTGGAAGAGTAAAATAAGAGAACACATTAACATAGCACTGAAAATAATATCTAGTTAATTGCAAGCGCAGCTGCAAAATACTTGGTGTAAATCTACATGCATGCCACAACTGTTTTACTGTACAACAATGAAAACTACAACTACAAAAAAAAGATTCTCTCTACAATTTCGCGCTAGCAATAAACAATAGCTACACTAATTACTCAAACTACAAGAAAAAATCACAAGATTCCAGTGAGGTATCCTCGGCTAAGGGTCGACATATGTAACGTCCCCTTAGAAAAATTAATGAATTACTGTGCTGATAAACATCTTATGTTATTTGATTTTCAAACAGCTGAGCAAAACTGAACGTACTCAGACATTCACTAAAGTGGCACACAATATTTTTAGCGCAACGCAATCTGACGTTCCGTAATCCCTACAAAAGAATGGCCCTGATTAACAATAACCTATACCTTTCATGAATTCTTACCTCACAAAAATGTTCGTTACTCGAACTACTGCAATACAGCGAGCGCCAATACTGCCAGCTAAATAAAAGATTCTAACTACTGAAGGCACTAACTACTGATAGGCATATAGTTGGCAAATGAAAGATTTTGATAGAAAACAAATTATGTATTTATTTTAATAGTCATAACATACATAGCAGTTCATGACATTCAGTCTTACAAATTTCAAAACTCCGCCATTTCTCTCCCCACATCCACCACCGCTGGCGGCTCACCTCCAACTGCGCAACTCTACGCCCTGTTAACATCCAGCTGCCCAACACTACAATAGCAAACAACAATGCAAACCAGCCACAGACTGCACACAGCACAGCCAGCGATTTTCATATAGAGCGCTACATGGCGTTACTAACATAAAAACCTAAACAGCCTACTTACAGTACTACAAAAATGAAGGTTCGAGTAGGAGTCGAACCGTCTGCTCTTACACGTTCGTCTTAAGAAGCTCTAACGCTAAGCATTAAGTCTAACATGCGGCACGTACGCACAGATACACCAGATACATAATAGACGTGTGAAACTTCTCTTGCGATTTTCTCGGAATTGCCAGAGTAGTGCATCTTACTACTTGCACATTCTGTTGTTTAATGTCCTACTAAAGGTGAACAAAGTTTGAAGTAAATCCGTGATCCCAACGTCATGGTCTCCCCGTCTTATATCGGATAGGCTCAGTACCATATTCCTTAGCCCACTTTCCCTTGGCGTATAGGCGGAATTCAGATGGTAACACTAGAATAAATCCACTTGATCCACAGGTATATTCTTTACAAGTTTGAGACTTGTAACATAACCCAAAAGCCGGTTCATGACATACATAAAAAATAATGAAGAGCTGGGATATACCCTGTTCCACTTTATTGATACAGGTTGGTTTGTTTACTTCGTTATGGTCAAACAGTACTTCATAAATCGTTCCATGACAAAAAACGCAGCAACGCGAGACAATAAATACGCTGAATCCGGAGATATATGTTTTCTCTGTTGTCTTGTATATATGTATTTTTTTACTCCGCTAAACAATGGAAAATGGGTAATATCTCAGAAACAATGCCAAATTTTCTTATGCGACGTAACATGGTAGACGTGCTTTTTCCAGATATGTTATTTACATTTTAACATACATCACGCAGTTGTTTACTAAAAACTGAAACTGATAATTAGCAGATATTTACATTGTGGTCCTGAAAGTTAATAAATATACAAATATTAACCGGCCACGGATTTTGTGGTAAACAAAGACTGCCTCTTACTATTCAACGTTTCTTGATCATTTCAGTAGTGAGCTAAAGACAAAGCGATCGAGGTAGGCACGCAAAAAATGAGAAGGTTCCTTTGCTCCAAGAAAAACTGCCTGTTACATTGGTGAATGGTGCGCAAGGCTAGACCCTAAAAAGCTCTCTGCACATCCCGCTCCTCAGATTTAGATCCACGTGACTATTTTCTGTTCTCGAACTTCAGAATGTGGCTTCTAAGATAGGAGATGAGATAGTGTTGAGCGGTGTTACAAATGTATTTTCTTCATTTGTAATGCACGATACCGTCAGAATGGAGAGGCATTAGTGTAACCTATTGTTACTTCTTAAAAATATTAATCCAACCAGCAACATCACAATCATTGCACTGTATTACCCGTTGCGTTTAGTTTTGTTCTCGCACATATTTGAACACGCATTAAGTTGTGCATATGTTGGCATGATAGTTACACCCCGAGGTGGTTACTGACACAGTCATATCTCTTAACACGATTCCGTAATTGCGATTTTATAGGATGAACTAACGTTTCTAAAACTATTTCTTTTCTGTTGGAATAAAAATAAAAATAGCATCTCAGTAACCGTTGAGCCCAATAAAAATAGTGAAACTTCCTGGCAGATTGAAGCCGTGTGCCGGACCGAGACTCGAACTCGGGACCTTTGCCTTTCACGGGCAAGTGATCTACCAAATGAGCTATCCAAGCACGACTCACGCCCCGTCCATCACAGCTTTACTTCGGCCAGTACCTCGTCTCCCCTGGTACCAATGCAGTCCAGAGAGATAGAATACCATTGAGGTAACACCGCGACCAAAAAAAAAGGACGTGAGAGTGCGTAAGGAAATCACGAAATAGCAATTGTTTGCGTTTATTTACAATATTGCCTCTGAATATAGCCCCCTAACACTTTATATTCATCATCTCTTGTCGGTGTCAGAAGCTTTCATTTTAATACTGAAATACTGTAACCCCAGATGGTCACTAGCAGAGCATTTACAATAAAAGATAGGGGTCTGCAAAATTTTGTCTAGGATCCATCTTCGTGTGTTATAGTAAACTCACTTCGACAGAAAACTTTCGAAGAACAACAGTCATTTCAGAGACGAACGTTCTACAGAAATATTACGTTAATTACGATTGTATGTATCATTTATTTCATATTCAAAGCAAAAACTGTGTTGCTCTGAGCAGGAAGGCACCACCCCACACAGCAAGTATGATACGGTCTAAGACAGGCAGGCAGCCGAAAATGTAATAAAGTTTTTGGCTGGTCGTAAGTTTATTGAAATAATAGAACCGTATTTCCATAACTATACGAGGTCCCGAGTTCGAGTCTCTGTCCGGCACACAGTTTTAATCTGCCAGGAAGTTTCATATCAGCGCATACTCCGCTGCAGAGTGGAAACCTCATTCTGGAATAAAAATAGTGCTGGAAAATGAATTTTTGTTTATTATTTTTTTCGAAACTTTTAATGTATTCTCATTTTTTTAATGTAGTTATGTTGATAATAAGGAGTTTATTCAGTACACGCGAGTGATTCCGATCTTTATATTAGGTCCTTATCAAGTATACGATATGAGAAGACGTTGCTTCTCTGCCATGTAACTTTCAGATACACTTGACAATAGCCCAATATTAAGGCTGGAACCGGTCGTGTAGACTTAATAGAGTCCGTTTTAGCAACTGGAACGGATTTTCATTAATAAAACTTGATAAAACCTCAGACCCAGATACTGGACCATCAGCATTACTCACCTGATCAAATATCCTAGGATTTTTCTATTGTAACAAGTGCACAATTTCCTTATGTATGCTGCACTTCACAGTTGTCTCTGAGTAATTACATTTGGCTCATTACGTGTTGCAATCTGTCATCTGGCAAGTGCTCCATGTAGTTTTATTATGAACTATTACCATTTTGAACAAACTTTCCTTTTCTTTCATATAAATATCAGAGCGTTGAGACTGCTGTAAAAACACGAAATTCGATAAGATTTGAAGAGCTATGTCAAAATGATAGAGTAATACACAAATTATGTTTATCATAATCTATTCTGGAAACCACCTTTCATTTCTGTTATTAATAATGTAACCTTTTGGAATTCAAGCAGAGGGATCACTTCTTCGAGCGCAGCTGTACCTGAGTGACAGGTATGACGTTACAAAACATCAGATAAGTAATGGACGAGCACAAGTACTCTAAGGGGAAGCAGCTGTAGAACAAAAAGTACACCGCCGTGATGAAATCAGCGAAAGCATCTCAGCAAGTGACGGGGGGCTTCGCAACCCGTGAGCACAACACAAGCCGCTCTCTCAGCTGCAGCAAAACATGAGCATCTCTGCCGCGCAAGTTCCTCCTTGTTGTTTGTCTCCGTCTACAGTAATTTCTCTAGATAAAAGACTCTGAGAGGTGCAAGGCCCTTCTGTGCGCCTGCATTTGGCCAACTAAAGAAATTCTGGTGCAATAGGATGCACACTCCGTACTCGATAACTTTTCATGAAATTCAACGCAGAATGAAGGACTCGCTGTAGCATGTCCAGAAATGTTCCTTTGCCCTTTCGTGGCACTGACGCAAGAAATGGCGGCAGGCGTTCATGAAATAAACTGCGGGAAACATTTATCTTTTGGCTAAAGCTCCCTTTTTTTCCGTGTTTCCTTCGTAGTATTTAATATGGAAATACGGTTCTGGCTTGAGAAAGCGTAAATTCTTCTTTTTTAACACCCAAGCATGTTTCGGTGAAGTTTCACCATCGTCAGTGGGTTCGTTTATTTTCTATAAACAAAAGTAGACACACTCAACTTACATACACACGCCCCCGTTCCCAATCACCAATTCACAAAGCTCATTCTTAATCAGCATATCCTAATAACATTTTCGAATACTGTTACTTTAATGTAATAAACGATAGGTAAGCAATGAAGAAAAAAATCAGTGTTGACGAGAATATATTATAACGACAAGATGTCTAACAGTAGCAAAGCTGAGAAAGCAATAGTTTCATTTTAGGCCAAACATTCTGGTACATATATGTAAAGCACTCCGTCTTCAGGCCACAAGCGGCCCATCGGGACCATCCGAGCGCCGTATCATCCTCATCTGAGGATGCGGATAGGAGGGGCGTGTGGTCAGCACACCACTCTCCCGGTCGTTATGATGGTTTTCTTTGACCGGAGCCGCTACTATTCGGTCGAGTAGCTCCTCAATTGGCATTACGAGGCTGAGTGCACCCCGAAAAATGGCAACAGCACGTGGCGGCCCGGATGGTCACCCATCCAAATGCCGGCCACGCCCGACAGCGCTTAACTTCGGTGATCTGACGGGAACCGGTGTATCCACTGCGGCAAGGCCGTTGCCACATATATGTAACATAATATTAAAAAATGTTGATCTACTGCAGATGATAAATAGGAGTAAAATATCGGCTTTACTGAAAATATCAGACAGCCACAGAGCATCAGTATATGATACTAAGGTATGTATTATTTCTGTTGGTAGTTTTATAAATGAAAATACCATAATCTCAAAAGCATATGTATTAGCATACAAATTTTCCTTACATATTATTGAACAGAAAATAAATGACTCCATTGACGACAGTGAAACTACACCAAAACATGTTTGGGTGTTACACTAGACGAATTTGTGTTTGCTCAAGGCAGAACCGTATCTTCATAATTATACGAGTACATGGGGAAAAGTAGTTTTTCACCATCCTCATGACTTTCGATGTATTTTTAAGAGTTTTTTTTTACCGGAATCCTCTCTCCCAATACCCTTTCGACCACAGTAAATCGCTGTTTACCATAGCCACGTGTGTAATCGAGGAGAAGGTAAACCTGAATTCTCAGTGATGTGAAATGCATTTCAAACTAAGTTCGCGCACTAAAAAACATAAAGAACGGTTGAAACTTCCTGACGGTAGTTCACGGGAACGTCATTCGAACATTCAACCGCTGTCATGAGAAAAAACAGCGCAAGCTGATGAAGGCTACCTATTACTTATGAATCATTGGTATCGCGAATCGAATCCAGCACAACTGTACTATGGTGACAACTGGGAAAGCTGTGCCGACGAAGACAGTGTACAACCATCCTCACACTTTTAGTTTGGTCTCCAGGTGTTGATCAAGCACCGAGACGCGTGAAGAAGGCGGGGAAGGGAATATCTGGAATGGAATCTGGTTGAATGGCGTTTGCTTTTCTTCACCGACAAGTTTAGCAGTGCTGTAATGCCTGATGATTGTCACAGAAGAGTGTGGGGGCCCCAGGTACCAATGCAGTCCAGAAAGATAGAATACCATAGAGGCAACACCGCGACCAGAGTGAAGCAAAATGAACAAGCCTCTGCCACGTTTTCTGAAGCCAAAAAGAAAAAAAAAGGGAAAGAAAAGGGAGCGATAAGTGACAGTGCGTAAGGAAATCACGAAATTACATCTGTTTGCGTTTATTAACAACATTGCCTCTGAGTATAGCGCTCCAACACTTGATATGCATCGTCTCTTGACAGTATCACAAGCTTTCATTTAAATACTGTAACCCCAGATGGTTACCAGCCGAGCATTTACAATAAAAGATGCGGTCTGCAAAATGTTGTTTAGGATCCATCGTCGTGTGTTTTAGCAAACTCATTTCTACAGAAACCTTTGGAAGAATAACAGTCATCTCAGAGACGAAAGTTCTACAGAAATACTATGTTAATTACGATTGTATGTATCATTTAGTTCACATTCAAAGAGAAAACTGTATTGCACTTTGCAGGAAGGCATCACATCACACTGGTAGCGCCACCGCTCCCGTAGGAGCATAAGTAATCCTGCGAATTTGTGTGTTTCTCCTCAGAGGACTTTCGACAGCTCACTTCCAGGCGTCACTTACAAGGGGAACACTCCATAGGTCGCTGTTTGACACAGTCGAAAATTTACAGGGCGAAAGAAGGGCGAAAATAGAGCGACACCTATTTTGGCGTAGGTAGCAATACTCAGTAGTTTCCAAGACAATGACGGTAAAAGTTTCGAGGTGACTTTGTCAGTCTGCTTAACCAAGTATTGGACGATGAGAGTGAGATCATACTATTCATGATACAAAAAGTCATAGTATCCACTAGAGGTATTAACAACTATATAGCTTATTATTGGCCAAAGCAAAATTCGTAACACTGCTACGGTCGCAGGTTCGAATCCTGCCTCGGGCATGGATGTGTGTGATGTCCTTAGGTTAGTTAGGTTTAAGTAGTTCTGATGACCACAGAAGTTAAGTCCCATAGTGCTCAGAGCCATTTGAACCATTTAGCCAAACTTCGTAACGTGTGTTCTTGATCAACTTTCCGTGGTAAAGTGCTGAGAAGGGAAACAACGATCCAAAATAGCGACACTTATTTGCTAATGAAAATATATACATACAGATTCATCAAACAATATATATAAGGGAATAAATCGAATCTGTTTACCTTATCCACTATTTTCATTTCTTACTCAACTAAGAACGTCATAAACTATTTTATTTTTTTCTTCCAGTAGAGCTAAATTTTTCGCTTAAAACGTCATTAATGAAAATGGCTTCATCAGCTTACGTTCTTACTTATATAGACCGTGGGTGTCAGCTCTGTTCTGTCACTGTGGACCCTAAATGAGTTTTCGCTTTCATATATCTGACCTCGCTTGTATCAAAACACTCAATGGGGTAAAATATCCAAATCGTTACGTAACCAACTTCCTTTTCCATTTGCAATATGCCACGGAAACATAACAAAATCATAAAATAAAGATTAGGAAATTACAAAAGCACGAAATCCTAAATTATGAGTGAGAGCACCGTAAATAGGTTAACTTCCGATGCCAGCATACGACAACACCGTCAAAGCTTTCCTCCCGAGAAACATTGACGAGACGTGATGTAACGTGTCGTGACGTGATATGACGGTCTGTTCCCGGCCTGTATGGATGTTGCCATTTGATGTGCACTGTTGGAATGTTGTAATGTTACAGAACGTGAAGTGGTGTAACATTAAGTGACGTGACGACCATTGTGAATCGACCTTTACCAAGAAGGATTAACAGAAAACATAAAGAATATCTTAACGAAGTGCGGCACCTTTGGTCACGGAATCGTTTACTAAGCGTGAGAGCCTCACGGAGATGTTCAACGAACTCCAGTGGCAGTCGCTGCAGGAGAGGCTTTGCGTATCACAGAGAAGGTTATCACTGAAATTTCGAGAGCGTACGCTCGAAGAAGAGATGGTCAACATATTACTTCCTCCCACATTTGTCTCACGAAATGACCGTGAGAAATTTGAGCCCACTCAGTCGTTCTTCTCAGGCACCATACGCGAATGGAACACTTAAGTGATACGGTAAGTACTTTCCAGCAGGCACCAGGCACCATAAGGTGGTTTGAAGGGTATAAATGTTGATATATGTCGCTTCGTTGCTCTATAGCAGGGATTCCCAACAAAATTTTCTCTAGGACCCCCTCATCGAGCATGATTGGTACCTTGTCATATCACAGTATCAAGTACCTAAAAAAGCCAAATTAAGAGTCTTTTTGTTCGTTTTCTATTTTTGGTACTTAGAAAAAACATTGACATATTCATTATTGTAAAAATATTGAGCTTAAAACTTTTTCAATTTAGCCATCATTGTTATTGTTAAATTTTGATTATTGCTCAAAATCTTTGTCTTCAAATCTTGGTGTTTAGTATAACAAACCGCTTAAAAAATAAAAATTGAGTATGAGCTGTAAATCACAGAAAAAAATTAAAACTGAGTGTAATGGTCTTTCAAGTGTACTACACTTGATATTGCATTGAGTAGACGTGTATGAAAAATAAGAAAACACTAATTTGATAGAAGGTATTATTTATTTGAAAAAATATAGTTATAACAGAGTAATCCATCAGTATACAGTTAGTTTTAATTTTCAGTTCTTAATGAGATGAGTTCAATCTGACCTTTGAGTCCGTTATTCCTGAAATATTAGGTTCCAAACTTGAAACTTTCACTCTGAAATCCGACCGCATGTCGAGCTGATTCCTATATTTGTTTTTCATGAAACACATGGAAGAAAATGCTTGCTCACACCGATAAGTGGTTGCAAATGGAAGGATCTTTTTCATTGCCTTATCTCCAAGTTTCTTGTAGTCCTTGCGTGCTGATGCCCAGAAGTCTGTAATTTTATCACAGATGAAAATGTTTATTATTGTACCAGAGCTGGACAGATCCACAAGTTGATCTTGCTCTTCTTCAGTGAGGCCTCGGATTTTGTCTATTTCTTCACAGCTCAAGGGATTTCGAATCCATCTGTCGTCAGGGTCAGTGGTGGCTAGGCTGCGTAGATGCTCGGCTACATTGATCTTTATGTGGTCAGGCAAACTCTCCTCTGATGACTCCAAAAATTGTTTTAAAGTAGAAAAGTTAGTTTGTGACTCGTTTTCTATCCTTAACGCCCAGATCAGACACATTTTGACCATAGCACTAATCTTATCCTCAACTTTGAACATGTCTACGTTTTTTCCTTGTAAACTCAAGTCTAACACATTCAAGTGTTCAAACACATCAGCTAAGTACGCAACTGAGCAAACCCAAGAGAGGGTAGTAAAAAAATCCGCTTACTTTGTGTCAAGAAGGAAGACACGAACCTCGCCTCTAAGTTCAAAAAATCTTGACAAGATCATACCTCGAGAAACCCATCTTAGTTCTGTACGAATAATAAGTTACTCATGCTCACTGCCGATTTCTTTACACTCTAGGAAGACGCTAGACGCAGAAGTTAGCGTTCGCTAAGGCTCTCCTCATGGAGGAACCGGCCAAAACAAAAAATCTGTTATCATACGAAATATATTTAAAATACACTCCTGGAAATTGAAATAAGAACACCGTGAATTCATTGTCCCAGGAAGGGGAAACTTTATTGACACATTCCTGGGGTCAGATACATCACATGATCACACTGACAGACCCACAGGCACATAGACACAGGCAACAGAGCATGCACAATGTCGGCACTAGTACAGTGTATATCCACCTTTCGCAGCAATGCAGGCTGCTATTCTCCCATGGAGACGATCGTAGAGATGCTGGATGTAGTCCTGTGGAACGGCTTGCCATGCCATTTCCACCTGGCGCCTCAGTTGGACCAGCGTTCGTGCTGGACGTGCAGACCGCGTGAGACGACGCTTCATCCAGTCCCAAACATGCTCAATGGGGGACAGATCCGGAGATCTTGCTGGCCAGGGTAGTTGACTTACACCTTCTAGAGCACGTTGGGTGGCACGGGATACATGCGGACGTGCATTGTCCTGTTGGAACAGCAAGTTCCCTTGCCGGTCTAGGAATGGTAGAACGATGGGTTCGATGACGGTTTGGATGTACCGTGCACTATTCAGTGTCCCCTCGACGATCACCAGTGGTGTACGGCCAGTGTAGGAGATCGCTCCCCACACCATGATGCCGGGTGTTGGCCCTGTGTGCCTCGGTCGTATGCAGTCCTGATTGTGGCGCTCACCTGCACGGCGCCAAACACGCATACGACCATCATTGGCACCAAGGCAGAAGCGACTCTCATCGCTGAAGACGACACGTCTCCATTCGTCCCTCCATTCATGCCTGTCGCGACACCACTGGAGGCGGGCTGCACGATGTTGGGGCGTGAGCGGAAGACGGCCTAACGGTGTGCGGGACCGTAGCCCAGCTTCATGGAGACGGTTGCGAATGGTCCTCGCCGATACCCCAGGAGCAACAGTGTCCCTAATTTGCTGGGAAGTGGCGGTGCGGTCCCCTACGGCACTGTGTAGGATCCTACGGTCTTGGCGTGCATCCGTGCGTCGCTGCGGTCTGGTCCCAGGTCGACGGGCACGTGCACCTTCCGCCGACCACTGGCGACAGCATCGATGTACTGTGGAGACCTCACGCCCCACGTGTTGAGCAATTCGGCGGTACGTCCACCCGGCCTCCCGCATGCCCACTATACGCCCTCGCTCAAAGTCCGTCAACTGCACATACAGTTCACGTCCACGCTGTCGCGGCATGCTACCAGTGTTAAAGACTGCGATGGAGCTCCGTATGCCACGGCAAACTGGCTGACACTGACGGCGGCGGTGCACAAATGCTGCGCAGCTAGCGCCATTCGACGGCCAACACCGCGGTTCCTGGTGTGTCCGCTGTGCCGTGCGTGTGATCATTGCTTGTACAGCCCTCTCGCAGTGTCCGGAGCAAGTATGGTGGCTCTGACACACCGGTGTCAATGTGTTCTTTTTTCCATTTCCAGGAGTGTATTTTTTATTCTAATAGCATCTTGCAGACCCCTCTGGCATAGCTCGCGGATCTCACACGCACTGTACTCACTGCGGCAAAAGACGAATCAGAGTCAATTTAGTGCTTAGTTGCTACGAAGGACCTCCCGAAGCGTCTCTCGACCGTATTTAAATTCGGGTCTGTTCGCCCACCGTTTTAGAAATACAGTGAAATAAAGATACGATGTTGGACGCTGCCTCTCATTGCCGGGGTCCAGCCAAAGGTAGAGGCCCCGCGTGGTCTGCGGCATGCGGCAGTTGGGAGGTGGGGCGGCGGCACATCGCAATCAAAACGTCATTACCGCCGTGGGGGTCTGTGCAGCCAGCCGTTACTCCCGACGCAACTCGGCCCAGACGCGCACCAGCAGCGCCAACACTCTCCCGCGTACTGCACCGACTTAGAAACAAATAAAAAAAGTTCTTTTATTGTGGTTTCACACAACTAGTAACATATATATTCTAATAAAGTAATCATTCGATGATCCGTTAAAAAAAGGTAAAAGAGGAATAGTAACAATCAAGGAAACTAAATTACAATGTCATTCTAACTTCTATGCACAACTGCTAGCACAGGGTGACCCAAAAGTCCGTTAACGTATGAAAATACCCAAATTCAGGGAATAATGTCAGTAGAGAGGTAAAAACTGACACACATGCCTGAAATGACATGGGGTTTTATTGAAACCGAAAACGAGTGCACAAACTAACTTATGGCGCTGGACAACAACACGCCACATGAGAATCGTTCATACACTACTGGCCATTAAAATTGCTACACCTAGAAGAAATGCAGATGATAAGCGGGTATTCATTGGGCAAATATATTATACTAGAACTGACATGTGATTACATTTTCATGCAATTTGGGTGCATAGATCCTGAGAAATCAGTACCCAGTACAGCCACCTCTGGCCGTAATAACGGCCTTGATACGCCTTGGTATTGAGTCAAAGAGAGCTTGGATGGCGTGTACAGGTACAGCTGCCCATGCAGCTTTAACACGATACCACAGTTCATCAACAGTAGTGACTGGCGTATTGTGACGAGCGAGTTGCACGCCCACCACTGACCAGACGTTTTGAATTGGTGAGAGATCTGGAGAATGTGCTGGCCTGGGCAGCAGTGGAACATTTTCTTTATCCAGAAAGGCCCGTACAGGACCTGCAACATGCGGTCGTACATTATCCTGCTGAAATATAGGGTTCGCAGGGATCGAATGAAGGGTAGATCCACGGGTCGTAACACATAAGAAATGTAACGTCCACTGTTCAATGTGCCGTCAATGCGAACAAGAGGTGACAGAGACGTGTAAACAATGGCACCCCATACCATCACGCCGGGTGATACGCCAGTATGGCGATGACGAATACACGCTTCCAATATGCGTTCACCACGATGTCGCCAAACACGGATGTGAACATCATGATGCTGTAAACAGAACCTGGATTCATCCGAAAAAAATGGCGTTTTGCCATTCGTGCTCCCAGGTTCGTCGTTGAGTAAACCATCGTAGGCGCTCCTCTCTGTGATGCAGCGTCAAGGGTAACCGCAGCCATGGTCTCCGAGCTGATAGTCCATGCTGCTGCAAACGTCGTCGAACTGTTCGTGCAGATGGTTGTTGTCTTTCAAACGTTCCCATCTGTTGACTCAGGGATCAGACGTGGCTGCACGATCCGTTACAGCCATGCGGATAAGATGTCTGTCATCTCGACTGCTAGTGATATGAGGCCGTTGGAATCCAGCACGGCGTTCAGTATTATCCTCCTGAACCCACCGAGTCCATATTCTGCTAAGTCATTGGATCTCGACCAACACGAGCAGCAGTGTCGCGATACGATAGAACGCAATTGCGATAGGCTACAATCCGACCTTTATCAAAGTCGGAAACGTGATGGTACGCATTTCTCCTCCTCACACGGGGCATCATCACAACGTTTCAACACGCAACGCCGGTCAACTGCTGTTTGTGTATGAGAAATCGGTTGGAAACTCTCCTCATGTCAGGATATTGTAGGTGTCGCCACCGACGCCAGCCTTGTGTGAATGCTCTGAACAGCTAATCATTTGCATATCACAGCATCTTCTTCCTGTCGGTTAAATTTCGCGTCTGTAGCACGTCATGTTCGTGGTGTAGCAATTTTAATGGCCAGTAGTGTATAATGAGCTGTAGTGAGAGTAAGATCACCCTTAGCCCGGCTGATAAACACCTGGTGGAATGTACGACTTTTATTCTGGATGGCGCTCCATCCCATATTGCTAAAGGTGTGAAAGACCTTTGGTTTGGTGAGGATCGCGTGCTGAGCCGCCACGTTCTCCATGTTTGGTCTCCCAGGACCGCAGACCTCAATCAGTGTGATTATTGGTTGTGTGGTTAACTGAAGTCACAAGACTATTGCAGTTGTCCGATCTCATTAGGGATGCTAACAGACAACATCCGACGGCAGTTACTCCCCATACCTATTGATTTAATGTACAATACTGCTCACAACACTGTCGATTCCAGGTGTTGTTGAGGAATAACGGCCGACATGTTGTTCGTTTGTTATAAGGAACATCGTCTTTACTAAAATTCAACTGTTGTGCTATTTATTGCTTTTGATCATGTGAAGCATCATCTGTTGGTCGTCCTGTGTACTTTTCTTCTTTCAATAAAACGCCATGTCATTTGCAGCATTTGCAGTATTTGCGGCAATTTGAATCTCTGTACCTACATTATTCCTTGAAGTACTCAATTTTCAGATGTTGGTATTGGGTCATTCTGTAATTCAGTATGTTATATAACCACTCTACCTCTTTGATTCATTGTGTTTTTAATCATGCATCGTTTTACCTTCGACTCATTGTAAACTACCCTCACTACTTACTCGATCAATTAACCTAATCTTCAACCATCTACTGCAGCAGACCTTTCATAGGTTTCTAACAGCGCCTTTCATAGCCTTCTCATAGTTTATTTTCTGTCCTCCCCCCCCCCCCCTCCCTTCCCGTGCCCGCCGGAGTGGCCGAGCGGTTAAATGCGCTACAGTCTGGAACCGCACGACCGCTACGGTCGAAGGTTCGAATCCTGCCTCGGGCATGGATGTGTGTGATGTCCTTAGGTTAGTTAGGTTTAAGTAGTTCTAAGTTCTAGGGGACTTATGACCACAGCAGTTGAGTCCCATAGTGCTCAGAGCCATTTGAACCATTTTTGAACCCTTCCCGTTGTCTCTATTTTGCAACCATAGAGAGCTGTACTCCAGACATACATTTTCCATGAAGCATTTTTCTGTTTGCGTGTTAATATTTTTCTGTATTGGTAGCTGTTCCTTTTTACGAAAGTGCCCTTGTTTGTGCAACCATTCGTACTAAATCTTTCTTTCTTTTTCCTTTTTTATGTATTCCACTTCCTAGTAAGCAAAATTCAGCATTCCAGACTGTCTTGTCCAACTACAACATTCGACCATCCAACCATTACAATACTTTTGCTGCGGGCGTATTATACCAATCAAATTACTAAGGGGCTGTATAATGCTAATGGCCTCTGAGTTGCTATGTCGAAAAGTAAATGGCCAGTTGCATGGTTGCGTAACAATGCTTGACGCTGTGTGTCACGCGGGGTTATAACATAAACTGTATGTTTGTGTTTCTGGAGCTGGGAGATGAAAATGCGTGAAACAGAGACAGGATGGAGCGGATAGAAAAGGGCGTGACAATAAGTGCTATGGAGAGTAGATTTCTACACGAATACCAGGAAATGGGAATTTCTTAAAGTTTCCTTAGGACATGATGTAGGGTGTTTAATGGTGAAGCGAAATAGATATTTACTGGTAGTGGCGCACCCTTCAGTGAGTAGTGTGGGCATTGAAGGGTTGTGGAGCTTCGGTTATTGGTATGTACGAGATTTTTGTGAGTGCTCTGGAAACCTCAGGGTGAGGATAAACTTAATTACCTGTTAAATTAGGGGTAATGGAAAGAGTAATAAGATGCAGAATGCGAGGTGCAGAGGATGACAATCAAGAACTAGCAGAGACTGTTAAAATTTGGGACGCGCAGAAATCGAGGGAATGGTGCGGAGTGATCAGATAGTGATTTTGTAGGTGGCTTTTACTGATACAAGTATGTAATCCCCGTGCTCGCCCTACATGTATTTTTAGTCTACAGTGGATCTTTTGTTGCACAATTTCGAACTCGGTATTCTGAGTTATCAGATGCAGTGATAAATTTGTGATTATCACCTCTGAGAAATAAAGTGACTTAAATAATTTTTTGTTGTTTGCAGGTACTTGCCTGCGACCATGGTACACAATGAAATCCAAGTGCCGTAGCACGCCACTAGAGTGAGCAAACTCAAATGTCTCGTCGTATTTCCACTTTATCAATGGTCAAACACTTTTTTTATTGCTCTAGCGGCGTTCTCCGGTACTGTACGGTACTTTGATGTCTACCGGGACTGCATAAATGTAAATACAATTAATCATGTACCTTTATTGTTCCGTGATGATAGTTGACAATTTATGACGGTCTCTCGTAAATTGCGGTCTGAAGTCAAATGCCAGACATTTAATATTTTAGCAGGTTTGATCGGATGGTAATTAATTTTAGGCGAAAGTCAAGGGGGAATCAACACGGTTTAACCAAGGGCAAGTCGAATTACATTTAAGTTATGCGACGGTACATCCCCGAAATGGTTACGAGAAAGCGTTCGTGCGCGTGTTATTGACAGATGAGGAGGCGGTCGTCCGAGCCAGGCATGGTCCACAGGACGCAGTAGTCACGCGCTGTCATCAGCAGATGGCGGCACCCTTCGAGGTAGTGATTGGCAGACACTCGGACTATGAGAATGTTTGATCTAGAGTCGTAAAACTATCGCAGGCTACCGTAGACTGTCGTACGTAAGCGTAGACTACGGCAGTTTGGATCGCTTTGCGTATGCAGTCAGTCTATTAGTAGGTTCCTCTAGGAAACGGCACTGCTGAAACCGTCTAGAAACAGAGTGAGGATATACAGGGTGGACCATTGATAGTGACTGGGCCAAATATCTCACGAAATAAGCGTCAAACGAAAAAACTACGAAGAACGAAACTCGTCTAGCTTGAAGGGTGAAATCAGATGGTGCTATGGTTGGCCCGCTAGATGGCGCTGCCATGGGTCAAACGGATATCAACTGCATTTTTTTAAATAGGAATTTCACAAGTTCACAGTTAGCCAACTTTAACATTAAACTTGGTCTAAGTGACCTTTAACTATTTTCCGTGATTTTTCGGAAGTTTACATGAACTTGAGGTGCTGTTCAGATTATTTAAGCCCTCGCTCATATGGTTATTATTATTATTAATTGTGATCAGCGATACCTTATTTTTGAAATAAATTCAGTTTGTTAAAATTTAAATCACTATGAGCAGTGAACATTGTTTCACCTCAAATTCCAAGCTGCACGTGTTGAACATGTAATTGGATTGCTTTAGGCTTAATACGACAGATGGGTTGGTTGGTCCCCAGACTGTGAAGTAGCCAACATTTAGAAAATCTAACCACGCATTCCTCCTATAAACAGTCTTTTTCTTGCTTTACATTTTTTTTTTATTCGTATTGATGCACATGGGTGCTCAGGAGTCATAGATTCATCAGTTATTTAATGGAAGCAACTGATTTTAGCTTTTTCATTCAGCATTCGCCAATTACTTATGATTTAGGGACCAGCAAAGAGAACATCCAGTTTACATTAAATGCTACCCGTCACGTCTCAACTGTGTTGATTGTATGGTGTACCTGTGTCACTATACATATTGAGAAAGGTTTATGGATAATGGGTTGGCTTTTATAACTACCAGGTTTACAATTGTATCATGCGACTATCTCTAACCAGTTGTCAATTATCCATTTATGGTTTCTATTAAACTGTGTAAGCGTGTACGTACAAATCAAAGATGATGTAAAACATCAAAGCAAGAGTTTTTGGAGTAGTTTATTAATATGCAAAAACTAACACCATTTTTCTGTTTTACTTTCAGGTAAGCCGAAGCACCAGAGAGCCATAAGAAGCTTCCCTTCTGGTGAGTTGCCATCTGTTAGTTAAGTAAGCAGTAATCTCTGTGACATTTCGACAGCTGTTGCCAATCTCTCCAGCCTCCTTTCTCGAAATGTGAGACGTTTGTTAAAAGTTCTACTAAAACTCGCCGTCTTTTAATAGAGCCATTTCGGCCTCTCCGCTCCATTCTGTCTTAATACACCGTTTAGGCAACGTTGGCAAGGTTCTTACTGTCGCGGGTGACGTTAAGTCGGGAAGTGAGGGGCCTGTCGCATTTTTAAAAACGGCTTTCCAGTTTACGTAATATAGGCGGCTTTTAGCAGGCGGAGGTCGCAAATAAGGAACGAAACTCCTTTCCATTCGACTAACGATTACCTTAAGTATATGCAAATCGATTTCAGGCGAGGCACGTCTTTCTTGAAAAACTTGAGGATTGTGACATGATGATAAGATACTGCCAGCACACAGAAGGCTCACAACTCTTGCATACCATTCACTTTAATCTTCCCCCCCCCCCCCCTTCTCCCTCTCCGCGACCTACCTAATCAGCTAGATGGGTTAATGGCATTTTACTCTTAATCTGAAGTGCAAGTCATCGGGGAGTACAGGAAGATTTCAACTTACTGCGTAAATGATTCAGACCCACCTCAAACACGGATAGTTAAACTTTCTAAATTACCATTTGATAGAGCAGGCCATCTCGCAGAAAACGTTTACACTATTTGATCAAATGTACCGGAAACATGTTAGTGAACGTTAATATGGTGTGTGTCCAACCTTCGCTTGTACTACGGGAAAGCGTTCAACGAGGAGTCAGAATGTTTGAGAAGAAGTAGCATTCCATTCTTCCTCGAAACCACAGAAGGTAGTGTTATTGGACGCTGGGGCCTAGAGCGAACTCGTATTGGAACACATCCCAGATGTGTTCCGTTGGGCTCACTTGAGGTCCGGGACCGCGCTGTTGGTATGGTCGCAGGTTCGAATCCTGCCTCGGGCATGGACGTGTGTGATGTCCTTAGGTTACTTAGATTTAAGTAGTTCTAAGTCCAGCTGACTGATGACCTCAGATGTTAAGTCCCACAGTGCTTAGAGCCATTTGAAGCAATTGAATTTGGCTCACTTGGAGAATTCGGGCAGGCCACTCCAGTCCGGGAATGTAACTGTCTACAAACCATTCCCTCACAGATGCTGTTTTATGAAAAAGTGCACTGTCAACATCCTCTGCGAACTGTTCCTGAAGATGATGATGATGATATTTGGTTTGTGGGGTGCTCAACTGCGCGGTTAATCAGCGCCCGTACAAATTCCCAACCTTTGCTTAATCCAATCATGAATTATGATGAAATGATGAGGACAACACAAACACCCAGTCATCTCGAGGCAGGTGAAAATCCCCAACTCCGCCGGGAATCAAATCCGAGACTCCGTGCTCGGGAACCGAGAAGGCGACCGCGAGACCACGAGCTGCGGACTCGAAATTTCCTCTACTTTTGGTAGCGTATTTGTTTTCGATGTTAGTATTCTGGTTGCTGTATGTTTGTTTGGTTATTGATTTTCATTTTTTATTTGTAGTTCACTGTTGCCATTTGATTTTTCATATTGTCATTTTGTTACTTGGAGATAGTGACCGGAGCTGTGGGCGCGAGAAAGTGGGCTGCGAGGGTAGAAATAGAAACAGTTCCGACATGTTCTTTGACGTCCATAGACGTGTGACAGCAGCGGAGGCAATTAGAAACATTTGCGCCATGGAGGGGGATAATGCCATTAGACAAAACACGACAAGCAAATGGTTTTCTCTTTTTAAGGAGGATTGTTTTCACATTACTGACCTTCCACGTCCAGTAAGATCTTCGTGGTTTGATGAAGATCGTTTAAACGCATTGATCCACAATGGTCCTTGTCAGTGTACTCTAGAACTGGCAGATATGATGAACTTCGATCATTCCACCATCGTGCGACATTGCGACATTTTCACGCAATACAGAAAGTTCAGAGATCGGGTGTATGGATACCGCGTGCTCTAAGCCAAAATCACGAAATTCGGCTGGTGATCATGTGTGCATCTCTGCTTGCTCGTCATCAGTTGGTTCGTGAAAAACGCTGATCTTTCTTATGCTGTATTGTTATTGGTGACGAGAAAGAGTTGATTCAAAGGGCTCGGAGCACCATGGGACTTAACACCTGAGGTCATCAGTCCCCTAGCACGTAGAACTACTTAAACCTAACTAACCTAAGGACATCACACACATCCATGCCCGAGGCAGGATTAGAACCTGCGACCGTAGCAATCGCGTGGTTCCGGACTGTAGCGCCTAGAACCGCTCGGACACCGCGGCCTCCGAGAAAGAGTGTCTTTATACTAACATAAGAAAAAGAAAGGAATGGTTGAGCCCGAACAATGCACCGACATTCCGTACAAAGATATGCGCTCTTCCACAAAAGACAATATTATGCATCTGGTGGAACTACGGATTGTTTGACCGAGGTCTAACCATCACTGTTGACATTTATTGTCAACAACTGAGACGTCTTGCAGACGCAGTCCAAGAACAACGACCAAGACTGCGTGAAGTGATGCTGCTCCCCGAGAATGCGCGCCTGCATTTCGCTAGACTGACAAAAAACACTATACAGGATTTGGATTTGGAAGTCATTCCGCACCCACCTTATTCACCTCATCTTTTGCCCTCTGATTTTCACCTTTTCGGCTCTCTAACGAACAACCCTTAAGGAACTTCCTCTCCCGGTGAAAATGCGCTCCGAACATGGTTCGACGAGTTCTTCGCGTCAAAACGACGTTGTATCTACAGTCGCGGATAGAAACGTTATCCCAGGGTTGGCAGCCTATTGTAAATAGTCAAGGAGAATATATTATTTATGACTAAAGTCTCTGTTGTGTATATCTGTTGTGTTGATTAACTTATGGAAAAACGAACTTGTTCATCGACCCAGTCCAGTGTAATACATATCTCCCTTAACACAGGATCTTGAGACTTTGCAAGTCACGCAGGCACGTCAAATAGGTATCCAGTGAGCCACGAGACACTGCCGTTATGAGAACTAAGAGCTGAAAGACGTATTTTCTTCGAAATACTCTGGAACGTATTCGCTTTCGTACCTGCGAGTCCAACTTAACGCAAACTGCAATTAGGATGTCAGTGCTAATGCAGTAGCAGAAGAGAGTGCAGCCTCCGGCACCCTCGCTTCCTGCACACGACTGTTTCATTCTTCATTTTCGTCTCTCCATTCGCGGCGCGGCCCCTCCTGCTCGTCAGAATTAGACTCTCGGTAATTAGCCGAGAAGGAAACGCTTACGCAACGCCTGCAACGCTGGCCGAGTACCCGTTATGTTTTTGTTTCATCGAGATGGTTTCGAAATGGCCAACTAGCTTGCGTGCGGTCCGCTACCCACACGCGGAAACATTTCGTAGTACAAGCCATGTGAGAATGTGTATAAAATTCTGAAATCAAGCACAACGCAAACACACGGACTACCTATCTCTATAGCAAAGTGGCTATAAGGCACGCTAGTTTTACGACATTCGAACCGAGGGTAGATGGTTCCAGTCGCCGTGGTGGGAGAAATTTTACTTGTCGTTATTTGGCAGCTAAGGGGAGCACAGATGGCACAAAACAGATACTGACGTAATCTAGCGTCGTACGTTAAACCCCAAAACATTATCTCAGTGACTCACACAATGAAGGAATATGTCGCCGTCAATACGATTAACTGATCACTTTGTAGCATAAAGATGTTACGCTCGTAAACATCATTGCTGCTGTTAATGAGAAGCAAGCTAACTTAATCGAAAAATATAGCAAACTTTATGCCAGGATGCCTTCGGACGTCCACGCATATTCAACTGCCGTAATACAGCTACTAGGGAACTTCAAAAAGTAAGTTCCACATTATTGTGGGAGAGCAAGTAACTTCTTATGAAAGATGCATTGCATATTGATGTAAATACGCTGAAGAGCCAAAGCAACTGGCACAGCTGCCTAATGTGACTCATCGACGAAAGAAGTAGCTTACAAAACGCTTGTTCGTCCGATTCTTGAGTATTGCTCATCAGTATGGGACCCTTACCAGGTTGGATTAATAGAAGAGATAGACATGATCCAGCGAAAAGCAGCGCGATTCGTCATGGGGACATTTAGTCAGCGCGAGAGCGTTACGGAGATGCTGAACAAGCTCCAGTGGCGGACACTTCAAGAAAGGCGTTACGCAATACGGAGAGGTTTATTATCGAAATTACGAGAGAGCACATTCCGGGAAGAGATGGGCAACATATTACTACCACCCACATATATCTCGCGTAATGATCACAACGAAAAGATCCGAGAAATTAGAGCAAATACGGAGACTTACAAGCAGTCGTTCTTCCCACGCACAATTCGTGAATGGAACAGGGAAGGGGGGATCAGATAGTGGTACAATAAGTACCCTCCGCCACACACCGTAAGGTGGCTCGCGGAGTATAGATGTAGATGTAGATGTATAGTGAAAGGCCCCCGCGAGCACGCAGAAGTGCCGCAACACGACGTGGCATGGACTCGACTGATGTCTGAAGTACTGACGGAGGGAACTGACGCCATGAATCCTGCAGGGCTGTCCTTAAATCCGTAAGAGTACGAGCGGGTGGAGATGTCTCCTGAACAGCACATTGTAAAGTATCCCGGATATGCTCAATTATGTTAATGCCTGGGGAGTTCGGTAGCCAACTCAGAAGGGTGTTCCTGAAGCCACTCTGTATGGAACGTCGCATTGTCCTGCTGGAATTGACCAAGTCTTCCGGAATGCACAATGGACATGAATGGGTATAGACCATCAGACAGGTCTCTTACACGCATGTCCTCTGTCAGAGTCGTATCTAGACGTATCAGGGGTCCCATTTCACTCCAACTGCAAACGTCCCACACCATTATCAAGCTTCCATCAGCTTGAACAGTCCCCTGTTGACTTGCAGGGTCTATGGATTCATGAGGTTGTCTCCACACCCGTACACGTCCACCCGCTAGATACAATTTGAAACGAGACTCGTCCGACCGGGCAACATGTTTCCAGTCATCAAGAGTGCAATGTCGGTGACAAGGGGCCCAGGCGAAGCGTAAAGCTTATTGTATTGCAGTTATCAAGGGTACTCGATGATGATGCTGATAATGTTTGGTTTATGGGGATCTCGACTGCGCGGTTATCAGCGGCCGTACAAATTCCCAACCTTCGCACAGTCCAATTTCGCCACTTTCATGAATGATGATGAAATGATGAGGATAACACAAACATCCAGTCAAGGGTACTCGAGTGGGCCATCGGCTCCGAAAGTCCATATCGATGATGTTTCGTTGAATGGTTCGCATGTTAACACTTGTTGATGGTCCGGCATTGAAGTCTGCAGCAATTTGCGGAAGGGTTGCACTCTTATCACGTTCAACGATTCTCTTCTGCTTCTTGCAGGATCATTTTCCGACCGCAGCGATGTCGGAGATATGTTTTACCGGATTCCTTACTATTCACAGTATACTCGTGAAATGGTCGTTCGGGAATATTCCCAGTTTATCGCTAATTCGTAGATACTGTGTCTCATCGCTCATGCGCCGATTATAGCACCACGTTCAAATTCACTTAAATCTTGATAACCTGCCATTGTAAGCAGTAACCGATCTAACAACTATGCCAGACATTTGTTGTCTTACATAGGCGTTGCCGACTGCAGCGCCGTCTTCTGCCTGTTTACATATCCCTGTATTTGAATACGAATGCCTATACCAGTTTCTTTGGTTCATCAGTCTATAAATGGTGTGAACTTCCAAAAATTACAAGTAATATCTACAATATTATACCAAAATTTTACGCCAAATTGCGTAAAACATCACAAAATCGAAACGAAATCGATATTTTAGAATTTTACACGAAATATATCTAGAACAGTCACCAGAAACAGTCACACCAGATGTTATATATACGTCAGGACACAGCAGACGTACTTGAAAATGAAAATCTTCCGAAACAGATGTGATGCTGGAATCTCACAATGCTCTACCAGTTGTTCAATTCTTTGACGATAGAAACCCGCTCTTCACAGATCCATTTGAGAACCTGTGTGTGAACGTCCTTATCGCTGGAAAATATGTATCCCTCATATATTCTTTCACTTTGCCTAAAAGATGGGAAGCGCATGGTGCAAAGTGTGGACTTCCCAATCAGCTTCACCCACGTCAGTGCGGCCTTCGTCAAATTGTTGGCACCACTTCACTACGGGTGGTCGCGACATTGCATCCGGTCCATACACAGCCAGAATTTAACGGTGAGTCTGTGCGCAGTTTAGATGTTTCGCCCACGACAGTCGTTCTGTACCGCGTACTTCAGTTCTAGAGTACGTTTCCATTTGCCGCGTCGTTGCGCTCCCACACTTTGATGCACCCGTTAGCCGTACTGCAGCAGATCTGCTTCTGCAAGAAACTAAGGAAATTTACTCTCTTCTGAAAATACGCCACTCTCGTCGCGCTACGGTCTTATCAGGAAACAGCATGTGTAACTTACTTTCTAAATTCCCTACGTAAATACATATTGCCAGCTGCAATATGGAGACTGCCTTTTGAATACGGCAGCTGTCCTGTACAGAGTAACATCTTCTTTAGCCACCATGTCTTTTACGATAGCTCGCTAAAGTCTAACTTACAGTCGAAATGCATTTACTCCTATTCGGCAACCAGTAAATACTTGTTTCAGCATTATTCAAACGTCAGATACAAACTAAATTTAGTACGCTTTTCATAATGTGAGAAAAAATAAAGACGCACTCGTCAGAGCTGGACATTCATGTTGCGAAGATAACAAACACATGGCAGACTATTTAAACATCCGTTTTAATTTAATTGAAAGAGGTAGTGATTTACTGTAATGTGTGTACAACAGCTTTTATTCGTGCTAAGAACATTGTGCATTTCTCATGACTTAGCTCGTAAATGACGTGTTGAAAATGATAAGTTAACTGTCAAAAAATTATCCTTCGTTTGATTTACTGTTTCTCAAAGTTTGAAAGGGAGGTGCTGAGGCTCGCCCTAACTGTGGATGCAGAAACATCTCCCTTTAGTCACAAAGCGTCGCCTGTATTTCACATCGTAAATAAACAGTGCCTCAGACCTGTGCAACTGGTGCAACAACGAGTAAGCAATTTGGTCATTAGTTTAGAATCATCACCCTGACAATGAAAACTGTTGTTTGTATATAGTGACATCATAATAAAAGTATGGATTCAGGAATTTAAATGCATCGTAGAAGTAAACACTCATTTGCTCAGTGAAAGGCGATGTTTTTACTTCCATATAATAATACATAATTCAGTTACTGTTCCAGTAAGAAGCACTTCTTATTACTTAGGTTTATTGGACCATACTTCCATCAGCTATGTAGAAGTATAGAACCATTTATAAAAAGAAATCACAAAATAAAGAGTTTGAACAACGATTTAAGATTTTTTGAAGTATCCTTAAAAGCAGAACCTTGACATGATACAAGACGTAAGAACACCTCAACACAAGTTGGGGAGCGTACACCTGGAGACTAAAGCGTTTATTTAACCACTGATACTATAACAGTTTCATAAACATACGTTGCTATTTCGTATAAGATAAAACAAGGTTTTGTGTATTTGAAAATCGTCATAATGCAATAAAAGGGAAGCACTTCGCGCACGAACCACAATGGACGAAATTAAATCGTGTAATTACTTTAGGAATTTTACAGGGAGAATGACTCCACGTACGAGCGAGGTTTTCGTCACTGGCTGCATTAGGTTGTTGTTGTTGTTGTGGTCTTCAGTCCAGAGATTGGTTTGATGCAGCTCTCCATGCTACTCTATCCTGTGCAAGCTTATTCATCTCCCAGTACCTACTGCAACCTACACCCTTCTGAATCTGTTTACTGTATTCATCTCTTGGTCTCCCTCTGCGATTTTTACCCTCCACGCTGCCCTCCAGTACTAAATTGGTGATCCCTTGATGCCTCAGAATATGCCCTACCAACCCATCCCTTCTCCTAGTCAAGTTCTGCCACAATTTTCTCTTGCTTTACGATAATCTTCTAATAAGCTTTGGATACCACACAGCCGGCCGAAGTGGCCGTGCGGTTAAAGGCGCTGCAGTCTGGAACCGCAAGACCGCTACGGTCGCAGGTTCGAATCCTGCCTCGGGCATGGATGTTTGTGATGTCCTTAGGTTAGTTAGGTTTAACTAGTTCTAAGTTCTAGGGGACTAATGACCTCAGCAGTTGAGTCCCATAGTGCTCAGAGCCATTTGAACCATTTTTTGGGTACCACACAGGAATACACAAAGCATTAATCCTACGAAATTAAAAGCCAATGATGTGCTCAGACACATCCCACTCAAGGAAAATTAGAGTGAAAATGAAGTTGACTACTTACTTTTATCACAAACGTAAACAAAGGGGAAACAGTATATTTCTGACGACCTACTTGAACTATGAAGTGCAAGATTACAAAGTAAATAAATAAAAACAACTTAACAAACGAAAACTTCGGAGTGTATACGTGTTCATCGTAAGAGACATCAAACGCTAGTGGCCAGGCCGAAAAGTTCTCCCAAACAGTAGCACGATCTTGGGAATTAATTTATGCATTTCCATACTTATGTTATCTTTTCGCTGCCGGACGCAATTTCTACTCGTATGTTTTCATAACCTGTTATTGAGTTGATCTTTGTAATCTGGTCACTTCTGAACAATTGTAAGTGTCTTGTTGTCCCACTTTCACGTTGAGATCTTTTCGTTTGTTTGTTTGTGCAAAGCATACGTCTCCATTCCCCTCACAATGTCCGGCGTCACTGAAATTTCCCCTGTCGGCGTTCTACTATCGCCTGTGGCTTGCACGAATCGCATTGTCGGACAATGGCTTGCAATTAAGGATAAATAATCGTTTAATGTCAAGTCAGAAATAATTTGTTTGGGTTCATTACAACAGAGTCAAGACATAGCGTGATTACAAATCGTGAGTTTCCCTTCACGTTTAGCGATAATTACCACATTCGACGCAGTATCGAGTAGTAGAAAACATTACCTTTGTGTATCCTTGGCAGAACACTATTTCAGTGGAAAAGCAATAGTAAATTGCTGACCTCTATTTCTCTGATAGCGACAGGTGGCATAATATGGCTGTAATATCCTCAAGCATAGCATTGGACTTATAATTCCATTCTGTACAATTTCAGCATGCAATAAAATCAATAACAGATGAAACATTTTAAAATAATATTAAAGTCACGTGGTCGTTTCTAACACTTAAAGGTGACCCTTGCTCTTTGCAACAGACTACGAGATATGACTCGACGTTATGAGTGCGTCATTGGGCAGCGTGAAACATTCCTACCATGAGAAACCCCGCTGGCGATTCAAGCCAGACATTTCGGTAGTAGTGTTACCATTGGATTCGAATAGTCGCACAAACATGTCTACCAAGCTCCGAACGTACGGCAGGTTTACATGGAAATTTGAGAAATTCTATCCAGAGATTCAGTCAGATCAAATTGCTCTCATGTTCAGCACTCAGCTACGGCTGGAAAAAGCGTAACCCAATTCTCCACCACCGAGCGAGGTGGCGCAGTGGTTCGACACTGGAATCGCATTCGGGAGGACGACGGTTCAATCCCGCGTCCGGCCATCCTGATTTAGGTTTTCCGTGATTTCCCTAAATCACTCCAGGCAAATGCCGGGATGGTTCCTCTGAAAGGGCACGGCCGACTTCCTTACCCATTCTTCCCTAATCCGATGAGACCGATGACCACGCTGTCTGGTCTCCTTCCCCAAACAACCAACCAACCAACCAATTCTCCACCCGTTGAGACTGGAGAGTCTATATAGGCAGAAAAGTGGAAAGCTCAGGATGCCATGGCCTTAACACTATTGTCTTTACTGCAGCTACTGTAATGCGTACGTTATTGTTCTAGATCGTTTTAACACTTTGGGTGAAGGAAGGAAATTTGGGTTTTACATCCCGTCGACAAAGGGGTTTACTCAGAATGTTAACTCTTTGAATAACGATTACGTAGTATATTATTCGTATACGGGAATATGCCACTTCTCGCTGAACTATTGCGTGTCTTTTGCTACTTCATTTTACGTAATTTAATGTTTTCAATGTAACTGGCAGTTAATCCTGAAGGTAAATACGAAGGGCGGTTTTTTCCGTCAGTTTCGGTTCTGTTTGTTGTGTAACATCGTGGAAAATTCCCGCTACAGACCCTATAGTTTCATGAAGCTGCGATAGATGACAGCGCTATACGTAACCTTCAAAATGGCGTCTGTAACGAAGGTACGTTCCAAGCAGAGAGCTGTTGTTGAGTTACTTTTTGCGGACAACCAGAGCGGCGCAGATATTCATAGGTGCTCGCAGAATGTCTACGGAGACCTGGCAGTGAGCAAAAGCACAGTGAGTCATTGAGCGAGGAGTCTGTCATCATCGCAGCAAAGTCGCGGAAACCTTTCCGATCTCCCGCGAGCCGGTCGGCCGCACACAGTTGCGACTCCTCCAATGTAGGAAGATGCAGTCACTCGCATTCGAGGTGATCGACGGATCACAATCAGCCACCTTGCTGTAAGGCCTCACGCAAGTCTGCGCACTCAGGAGGAGCTCACAAAACTTGATTGGACTGTTGTTGCTCATCCACTATTCAGACCAGATGTCGCACCTTCCGACTTCCATCTGTTTCGCCCTATGATTGGGGAAGCAATACGTGGATTATGAAGAGGTTACTGAAGCAGCAAGACGTTGCTTCTTCGTCATCTAGTAGAGTGGTACCTTGCGGGTATACAATCAGTCCCAGTAAGATGGCGGAAGGCCTCGCATTGAACGGATATTATGGTGAAACAGAGGATTCTGTAACGAAAAGTATGGGGAATTATATGGTGAATTGAAATGCTGAATAAAACCAGCCTGCTTTCAGAAAAAGTATGTTGCATTGCTTACCGAACGCCTCTCGTAGAGGTAATGTATTGCATATAAACAGGCAGAGACATCCACTACTCCTGAATTACGCTATTGGCGACAAATTGCTTGAAACAGCAACTACCTTAAAAGTCCGGAAGTAACCTCTCGGAGAGATTTAAAATGATATGACCATGTAAAGCAGCAGGAAAGGCTGATGCTAGGCTGAGATTCATTGGGGGACTCTTAAGGAAATGTAATCCATCCACGAAACACTTATTCCACACATTCTTTTATTTTTCGTCAGTGTGGGCCCTTTTCCATGATTGACTTGTGGGAGGGATAGAGAAGATCCAAGGAAGAGCGGAGCGTTTAATCACATGTCCGTTTAGTCGGCGCTGGAGCTTTACAGAGACGCTCGAAAACTCCAATACAACTCCGTGTTGTACATCACGGACAGGCTTGCTGCTGAAATTCCAAGAGAGTATTTTCCAGAAAGAGTTGGGCAACATACGACTTCCTCCCACATACGTCTGGAGAAATGATCATACGGAGCTTTACATATTCTTCAGGAAAAAAGGGGGATGGTGGGCGGACAGTAACATCAGAAATACACTCCCACCATGTGCAGTAGAGCGGCGTGCGTAGTATCCAAGCAGATGCAGATCGGCACAGCTGTTTTTCCAAGCTAAATTTCAAGTGATAACAAAGCATAGTCAAAACCTATACCAGGTTATTGCAATATTGCGGTAATAATAATAATGTCGTGTGACGAGAGCCTCCCGTCGCCTGGTGCAAGTCTTTCGATTTGACGCCACTTCGGTGACTTGCGCGTCGATGGGAATGAAATGATGGTGATTAGGACAACACAACACCCAATATTGCGGTAAAAGAAGTTAAGATGAGTTCACAATGCTAGTATTTCTAGTCCATGAAGACGAAAACGATGGAAAATGGTATTTAAATTGGACAGAAATCACACCACAATGATTTACGCAATGTGTGTGTTGTACAGTATCTGTACGTTACATTATAATGGCCTCCAGGCACACATGCATGTTTAAAGGAACAGACGCTGTCTAGCAATTCACAGTTGTTGTAAATATTACGAAGTAGATTCGCAAATCGGCGTCAGGGAACTGTAATATAAAATACAGGCACTATATAAACACAAACGGTGTAAATCATTCACATATATATGCCTCAACAAGCTAAAATGGCGATATTAGAAACTTGTTTCTCCCCGTGCGCGAATCGCGAAGTACGAATGTACGTGATACGCACAAAAGACATGTGGAAGTTTGATTCGGTCCGGGAGGCGTGCACGGATAGCCGAATGGTTAAAATGACCGCTCGCGATAAACGGGAAATACAGGTTCGTGGACAGATACGGCACAAATTTTCATGTGTCACTAATAAAAATAACGCACAATTGACGTTAAATCGTATTCGCAATGTGCGAATCCTTTTTGGAAATCATAAAGGCAACTTGTGGAAATCTACAAATAACTGCTTTCCGTACTAAGTATTTCGTCTTATGATATGGTATTAATTAACGTCTACCAGAAACAAATTGCAAGTGCCTGTCAAGGTTGCACTGTAAAATTTTTGGGCTAACAGAAGAACAACAAAAATAATGTTTTCATTGGCAAACAATGTTTGTGCTGTTATCTAAAATGTGCACACATGTTTCAAATTGTTTCTTCCTCGGTGCACAGCTCACTACAGCTAGTGGATAACTAATTCCATGTTGCAGAGTAATGTTTTCAAATTGGTTCAAATGGCTCTGAGCACTATGGGACTTAACTTCTGAGGTCATCAGTCGCCTAGAACTTAGAACTACTTAAACCTAACTAACCTAAGGACATCACACACATCCATGCCCGAGGCAGGATTCGAACCTGCAACCGTAGCCGTCGCGCGGTTCCAGACTGTAGCGCCTAGAACCGCTCGGCCACTCTGGCCGGCAGTAACGTTTTATCAAGCTATTTTACGATATTTCTTAGTGTCTTTCCTCTCGCATAATGAAAAAACTGATTGAATTTATAACTGACGTATTCTTTTGGTTGCTTTATGTTACTTTTTACTACACAACCATACAACATCTAGATTTCTAAGTTTTGGTGATTCGAAAAAAAGGTACGGGGAAATATTACAGGATTACCCAGTACAACGAAAAGTTAGCAGAGCGACAAGGATTTATCGAAAATAAAGTTTGCGGAGAGAAGATCTTCAAAGTTTAGTGGCTGCTACCTTCAGTGATGAAATTCCCGGAAAGGAAACGTGAAAAATCATCAATCTGTCTCAAATAAAATGTACGAAATATCTATTTGGTTAGGTTCTTGTTATTTCTAGAACAAAAAAATATACAATGAAAGTTTCACTAATATTCTGCCGCTCGTCGCGTCATTCTTCCATTTATTTACGCATTTAAATACATAGACTTGTAGGAATGGAGTTTGTTTTGATCTGTCACCAAATAATGGATGAGAAATGTGGTTCTGATGTCACTCGTCAAATTCATCTCTTGTTAGTAGGTAGGTGTCTGCAGTTTAGCCTGCGACGCTACCGAATTGCACATTCCACGTGCAGCCTTGTAAAATTATGGCGGCCACAGGATGTGGACCCTGCAACGATTTAAGAAATGAAGATTTTTCGGGAATAAGTTAATTCAAGAACGTGGGAAGGAAATGCGCACCAGAGGAGATAAAAGAAAAAAAAAGTGAGTGCTTGATGGAGTATTGAAATACCGACTTAGCATGTTTAATCGTAATCTTCAGTTGGAAAGAAAAGAAGAAGGAGAAGGAGGAGGCTAGAATGTCTCCAGGGATAATTTCAGGACCAGAAAACATTGTCTCAGGATTCAAATAATGAGGGTGCGACTTTTATTCACCGTAAATTGCTATTCGCGCCCAGATTTGGCGGTCAGTTTTGACGGCCGGTTCTGTGACTGATCAGTTTTTCCCCTCCCTCTTCGGTCGGCACTTGTACTGTTCCAGCCGCGTCGCCCGTTGTTCTCAGGCGTTTGCAGAACCGGCACCAAGAGGCGGTCTGTCGGGCGGCAGTATCTGTCGCCGCCGAGACCGTAACCGTAAAGCACGGCCCGCGGCGGATCCGTACAGGCGGTGGCCATCACACGTGGTAATTACTGGGCTGCTCAGGGTACGGGTCCAGTCCTTGCGAAAGGCGCACGCTTTTTATTTGGCCACAAAAAGGCTTCCAGCACCACCCGGCAATCAAACACTAATTCCTGGTGTCGCAACAACCCGCAGCACTGTCGACCGATACGGCAGATGCTTGCGTAGAAGATGGACAAAATATCTAAAAATTCTTTTGCGCTTCCTCACGATGAAGACTGCGGCAACATGGCAAATTCTAGCATTGCACCATTTTAAGTAGTCTGCAGGATGATACTAAGAGGATTTTAATGAGATTGACAGAGCCAGCGGAAAACTACGCGTTTACATCAAAATAATACGGTTCAATTTGATATCTACGCATAGCCTCAGTCCACTGTGACATCGTACACAGAAATGGGGAACAATTTAGATGTTCCACACGAACGAAAGAGTGCCCCAACGAAGCTTCTTCAGTATATACACTCAGGAACAATGAAAATAGCGCACCAGGAGAGGAGCTAGATCGAAATGAAGTTTATTAGACATAATGATACACTTGAAAGATTCACTTGATCCGAAAATCAACACCAAAAAACAAATAACACGTTGGACCACCTTTTACTGCAATACAGGCCGCAACACGTTCTGGCATGGAACTGATTAGACGTCTGATGTCCTGAGGGAGATTTGACCACAAATCTTGAACAGCCACTTCTAAATCATGTGAGAGTGACACGGCAGTACCTGGCGCTTCTCCTGATCCCACACATTCTCTACGGTGGACAAGTCCAGAAGCAGATTGATAATGGAAGAGTCGGAACATAACATAGTAAGTATTGAGCAACTCGAGCTGTATGCGAACGAGCATTATCTTGCTGGAAGGCTGCCACCGGTACGTCATGAAGGAAAGGTCCCACATAGGACTGAAGGAATGTCATCAGCATAATGCTTTCCCGTTAAGGTTCCGCGTACCACTATTAGAGGGGAACGGCTATCGTAGGCTATGGCCTCCCAGACTATTAAGCCGGCTGTGCGGGCGGTGTGGTACGTGGGTGGAACTGTACCGTTCACGACATCCATAGGCAGTTATCATCCGGTCCCAAAACGAATCTGGATTCATCACTAAACACCATGTTTTGCTCGTCCGTGGCAATCCATTTCGATCTGACTTGGCTCCATTGTAGACGGTGTATCCAATATCTCGGTGTTAACGGCAGTAAACAAGGTTGATTTCTTAGGCTTTCCCGGCGTAATAAGTATTGAAAGTCTTGGAAGGCAGCAACTGTAATGGGCGACGCATGTGCCGTGTACGTTACGGAGGCCTTTATAGGACTTCGATTTGCAGCCTTGGCATCAGTTCTCAGCGGGACTCAGGAGCAGAAGCAGCGTTCTCCTCAAGATGGCAAACAATTGGGTCGCCGAAATATAGCCCAACGGGTGTCGACCAGCCTTCGATTTTCTTGCCGATGATTAGACCCCCTTCAGACTGGCTTAACATCGTCTACTGCGCCTGCTAACGTCATACTTGAGTTGAAATGTGACAGCCACGTGTATGACTGGTCCATTACGCACCGCTTAGATACTATGTCCTGTCCGATTGCAGCACCACGGCAGGGTCTGTGAGCATGGGCAATGTCAGCCACCTTGGATCATTTGCATATCGGATCTCACTGTACTTATTTTCAAAGTTGTACCTTCCGTCCTTCCGGTTGTACTATGTTCCTGAGTGTATCAACGATTTGGGATAAGTAGCACAGTAGGGTTGTTCGCTGGCTGTGCAGTTGTGTGTAGCATTTTATCGTCGTTGGACGGTGTTAGGGAATGAGAAAAGAGCTGAGCTACATTTAAACTTGATGCCATGAATGTGGACAAATGTAAGAAAATACCTATAGTATCTGAATACGAGATTAGTAGTGAACATCTTGAGGACTTCACATCGTGGAAGTATTTAGCGTCAGCACTATGAAGCGATACAAAATGGGACAATCCGGTAAAATCAGTATACCGAAAGCGAATGGAAGACTTGGATTTTTTGGGATGCTTCTGCGAAAGTGCAGTGTGTCTATAAAAAAAATTGTGAATACCTTGCAAGACTTCAGTGTGACCAATTGTAGAGTATTGTTCCAGTGTTTGGAGTCTTTATCAAGTAGGTATGATGCATAGAAAGAATTCAAGTCCATATAGCCTGTTCTAAAGTGTACCACAAACGCTCGGGGAACATAAATCGGAGTCGTTGGTCGAAAGTCGACGTATTTGTCGCGAAAGACTGTTGGGTAAGGTAGACTGTGCGGCCATTACGCTATCACCAACACATATCTCGCCCAGGATGATGAGAAGGAAGTAAAAAAGATTAGGGCATGTACAGAGGCATTCAGACAGTCAGTTTTGCCCCGTTGAGTGTGGAACAGGAAAAAGAATTGGCACGATGTACCCTCCGCCATGCACTGTGCGGTGGCTATCTGAGTATTTATACAGATGCAGAATATGTTACCGTCACGTGGCACGGGATGGAACTGTTAATACATTATCTAGCCCATATAACAATTTTAGTTGATGTTCGATTCCGGCAAGTCTCCACGGAAGACTTGATATTTCAACCAAATGCTCGTTAAGTATTTCTGTCGCAAACGGCAACCTGTTATCGACAACGCTGCTGCTACCCACCGCAGTCGTTCGAACAGTTCGATCACTGTTCAACTGGAGCGACTGTTGGCGAACGTTTCTTCCAGTGGAATTACGTTACTAATCCGTGCTTGTGAAAGTGCCATTTGTGAGCAATTTCATATGTCAACTGGAAACTCTAGGTCAGCGGTATCCTCCAAAACATCACACTTGCATCTGCAGCTCACATCTCTGTATTTTTCGTAGGAAATCAAAAGATCAACGCTCTCACAGTTATCTTAACTCCGAATTGACTCGCAGGAGTTCGACCTTCGGAGGTTCCGTGCCCGTGGATCCGCACTCCACTCTCGACTGTTTCGCGGTGTTCGTGACCGGTTCGTTTATCTTTTTTGGAATGCCGTGTTTCTCAAGGATAATAGTTCCTTTCAAGGAATTAGCGTTGTATTTTTCCGACGGCTCTTAGCAGGTGATATGATGGGGAGCTGTTTGCAACCAATGTCGCAGTATTTTAGGGTTCACGCTGCTCTAGGAGTAATGAACTCCCATGTAGAAACCGAGTGAAGTGGTGCAATGGCTATTCGTATTCTGGATGACGTTGATTCAAATTCCCATCCGTCCGCCCACGATGATGGTTTCCACGATTTACCAAACTCGCTTGAAATGACACGGTCGATTTACTTCCCGTCTTCCCCATTTCAAGCTTGTGCTCCGCCTCTAATGAAGGGATGTTAATGCATAATCGTCTTCCATTATCTGTGTGGAGCTATGGACTGAATACTGACCCTTGTGGTAGGCGTGACTCGATATTGCATATAGGAGATGCACTGATGACTCAAAACATCGTGACTACCATAATAGCGTGTTGGTCCAGTTTTCGAACGCAAGAAAGCAGCAATTCTGAATGAAATTGATTCGACAAGTCCTTGGTAGCCCGGAGATATGTGGTACCAGAGGTCTACGCAGAGGTTATGCAATAATACTACCCCTGTGGCCTGCGTCCGTGGTGCAGTGCATTCATCACACGGCTTTTCGCCTTGAGTGACGGCGTGTCCAGACACGACTGTCTATCTGGTGTAAGGAGAAACGCGACTCATCCGACCACAGATCCACAGTCCAATTTCAATGATCGTGTGTCCACAAGAATTGTAATTGATGATTGCCAATAAGACAACACGTAGAGTCTGGCCCGTCTGCTGCAGAGCCTCATGTCCAACCATGTGCGATGAACGATATGCTCCAGGCCACTAGCAACGTACTCTGCCGTCAGATCTGCAGTCATAACCTGTCCTGCAGCAGGGAGCGGGCAAGCCTCTCATCTCCACTTTTTGTGATGAGGTTTAGGCGTCCAACACCTTGTCACTTATTTGGGGTTGCACAGTCCTTCAAGCACTTTCCATAGGATCACGCAGTGTAAGGAGGTCAACAGCCGACCATCTTCTCTGAGATGCTTGTTTACGGCGGTCTGATCAAAACGATCCGTCATTTGTGAACGTCACTTACATTAGCAGATCTCTCCATTTGCAGCCCGTATATTCTGTGGAATGATTCACCATTCGTTTCTACTCTGTTTATATCTGTCATTACCAGGTGACGCTCTGTCTCGCGGTAGACGGTCGTCATAATGTTTTGGCTCACGAGTATCTGACTTCTGCCATAACTGGACGGGGTAATTTTGCAATATGGAGACAAACTACAGGAAACTATCCTTGCTCAGATAAGGAGTAAAACAGGTCAAATAAACGTGTGTCCGAAAATGAGTTGCTGGGGAGATACACCCACATGAAGACGGAATCTTTGACAATGATTGAAAGCACACATGAGAACGCATCAGAGAAGTAGGAATGTTATGTGTATACCAGTGTTTTAAGGGTATGGTGGCACCCACCCGAGGACAGCAGTTCAGCCTGAGTGTGTAGTCGCGATAGATGCTGTCGAAATGCCTCCAGCTGTGGAGCACCACAATGTACTGCCCACATTAGCTTCAGTATCTTTAAAGCCATGTCTTCCAGCAAGGAAAGCAGCATTGGAGCACCACAATGTACTGCCCACATTACCTTCAGTACCCCTAAACGCATCTCTTGCAGCAAGGAAAGCAGAATATCGAGATATGTCTCGCCCGTGAGCCGTTTTTCAAGGATAACTGATTCCACGAGGCGTTTGCCAATAATCCCCGCCCACCGACACATTGAGACTGAACTGATGCTCAAGGTTCACTGCCACCAGAATCACCAAAACATTAGTACAGATGGAACGTTCGCACTATCTAGTGTGTTCTCATGTGGGCTGTTAGTCACTGAAACCTACACTTTCAAATGGGTGTACTTTCAAAATATGTTCGCCGGCCGTTGTGGCCGAGCTGTTCTAGGCGCTTCAGTCTGGAACCGCGCTGCTGTTACGGTCCCAGGTTCGAATCCTGCCTCGGGCATGGATGTTTGTGATGTCCTTAGGTTAGTCAGGTTTAAGTAGTTCTACGTCTAGGGGACTGATGACCTCAGATGTTAAGTCCCATAGTGCTTAGAGCCATTTGAACCGTTTTGTTCAAATGTGTGTGAAATCTTATGGGACTTAACTGCTAAGGTCATCAGTCCCTAAGCTTACACACTGCTTTAACCTAAATTATCCTAAGGACAAACACACACACCCATGCCCGAGGGAGGACTCGAACCTCCGCTGGGACCAGCCGCACCATCCACGACTGCAGCGCCGAGACCGCTCCGCTAATCCCGCGCGGCTTGAACCGTTTTGAACCAAAAAATGTTCAAATGTGCGCAAATTCCTAAGGGACCAAACTGCTGAGGTGATCGGCCCTAGACTTACACTCTACTTAAACTAACTTATGTTAAGAACAAGACACATACCCATGTCCGAGGGCGGACCCGAACCTCCGGTGGGAGGGACCGCACAATCCGCGACACGGCGCCTCAAACCGCGCGGCCACTCTGCACGGCTTTACTTTCATTGTGCCATATTTCTGGTCATAGGTCCAAGATCGTACCCTGCACTTGCCCCCATTTAGCAAAATTACCCTGTATAGGTTGATTGTGTTATGATGATACAAACTTTATGGGATGATGAGGAAGTGTAAGTTTAATAATTTGAGGTAAGGCACCGTGATTTGGAAACGGCCTAGCAGAAAATTATAAGCGAAAATAGTTGGTTGGTTGGTTGTTTTTGGGGAAGGAGACCAGACAGCGAGGTCATCGGTCTCATCGGATTAGGGAAGGACGGGGAAGGAAGTCGGCCGTGCCCTTTGAAAGGAACCATCCCGGCATTTGCCTGGAGCGATTTAGGGAAATCACAGAAAACCTAAATCAGGATGGCCGGACGCGGGATTGAACCGTCGTCCTCCCGAATGCGAGTCGAGCGTCTAACCACTGCGCCACCTCGCTCGGTGCGAAAATAGTTCTGACAATTCTGCCGGTGGAATACATATTCCGGTACTGTTGTTGCTGAGACCGTTGGATATGAATCTTCTATAGGTGGTACTATGGACCAAAGCAAGGGAAAAAAATGTAGTAAATTGCAAATTTTTTTGGTAAGGACAATGGGAGGAATGTTCAAATATGTGTGAAATCTTACGGGACTTAACTGCTAAGGTCATCAGTCCCTAAGCTTACACATTACTCAACTTAAAATATCCTAAGGACAAACACACACACCCATGCCCGAGGGGGAACTCGAACTTCCGACGAGAGAAGCCACGCAAGCCGTGACAAGACGCCCTAGACCACACGGCTACCCCGCGCGGCTATGTAGTAAACATGGACTGTAAAATGAATACTTTGAAAGCTATTATCACTTATTCATCTTCGATAATGTGAAACAAATCTCTTCTACTGAGTAGGTGCCCAAAATTCTCAGTGTATGCATTTTAGAACAATATTAACTGGACATTTTTCCTTGGTTTGGTCCATACTATGCCTTCCGAAAATATGGAAACTACAGAGCTTGCGCTAGAAGAGATGTGTTTCACAGTATCGAAGATGAACAAGTAGTGAGAGGTCTTAAGGTATGCATTTTGGAGCCGTTGTTTACTAGTCAAGTTTTTCTTGTTTTCGTCCGTATTACATACTCCAAACATGTGGAAATCAAAGAGCTTGCAGGAGAAGAGATCCTCCGTCAGAGGTATCAGAAAGATTCCCGATTATATCGTTGGGCTCGGTCGTTTCCGGATCACGGTTCTTTAGCTCAGGTTGATATATTTACCCTCTTCCATCATCCCTGAAAGTTGTAACATCGTCAGTGAATTGCCCTGTGTAATAATTGTGGCACAAGGAGCTCTTGCAGAAGTAATTATAAAAAATCCGCCTCGATTGCACAAAATACCTGGTGTTTACCTTGGTTTCAGCCTGGGTAACCACGCCTTCTTCAGAGCAATTTTATAAAACAGCTTGGCTAAATGGGCACAGTCAAAGACCAAAATAAACACCTACAGGGGCAAGACACCATTTTTTTTTTTTTTTTACAAATACACGGTACATATGCACCAAGTCAATAACATTACTTATCTCTGTGTGTGTGCTGCCTCTCCCCAGCCAACGTACGATGGTTACAGGCTCTCCACCGAACTGAGGCACCGCAGACTGCTAACATGCGCGGCTATCGAAGTCACCGCGCATGCGCGCCGCCAGGGAACGCTCTTCTTATGCATGGGAGCGGGATTACAAAGTTAACACGGATCGGGACCTAACTGATTGCCAAAAGTTGTCGCACAAATAGCAAATTGAGCAATTGATAAAAGCGATGATGCGGGAATTAGGACATACATAATAGCAACGCACGGCAAACTTTGTGCACGGATGGTAAATCAGCACAAGCTAATATGGAGGCCCTAGAATTAGGTAGAAATTACCATCCGTGCACATTTAGGCAATGTGATGTGTGTACTGTAAGACCTTCGGTACACACACCATCAGATTATTTGACTTGTCGCTCTAACGAGGTAGGCGAGTGTCAGCAATATGTCTCGTGGTCTTATCGTGGCGTGGTTATCTTCTGCTGTTAGGTCAGATGATAGAAATGCCACTTGCACGCTTGGAGTAGCAGATTGACGGTGACCAAATTTAAACAGAACTTGATTAATTTTCACACACATTTATTAAAATAATAAAAATCATAGATATTACGTAATTTGATTCTGGATTGACAATCTGAAGTTCCTTTGGTCTTGGTACGTTAATCTTATTCTCACATATCTCTGATACTTGACAAAGTGTCTATACATTTATCTTCATGGCTATGTACAGGAATATGATAAACTTGTTAGGCGCAGACTGAAACTTGACTATAGACTGGTACACACTAATGCAGTCTGGTACAGACTGGTGCAGACAAATTGCAGACTGACTAATCGGAGGTCTGCACACTCGTTATAATTCCTCGAGCGTTCAGGTATCACTACGCGAGTGTGATCCGCGAGGAGAAAAGGTCCTACGTTAGCAGCAATCTCATTGGCTGCATGACATATTAATACGCGGATCGGCGGAAGCAGAATTCGGTCCGTCTCTAAGACAGCGCCATCTCGTAGTGCGGAGACGGACGAGCGCTGCGCCTGCGCTGTTGTGCTTAGCGGGGCGCGCTCTAGTGGGAAAGTTGTTGTACGCGCTAACTACGCGGAACTATGTACACAACAGGCATGCTGTTTTATAAAATTGTTCTGAAGAAGGCGTGGTTACCCACGCTGAAACCTAGGTAAACACTAGGTATTTTGTGCAATCGAGGGGGATTTTTTATAACTATTTCGATACTTACTATTGCTGACGCGCTGCAATGCTGAAAGTTCTTGCAGAAGTAGTTCGTCCAATGGGTCCTACACACCACAATGATTCGAAGGCGGGGGAGAGGTCGTGAAGTACCACACTGATTTTACCAGCGCGGTGTGCATTTTCCAGCTGCCGAAGCAGGCAGTGGGGCCTCCGTGCGGCGGTGGCTGCGCTCCTAGCCTGTGAGGGCTGCTAGCTAGCTAGCTGGCTGGCGCTTATCGCCGCATCGGGCCGCTCGGCCAGACACTGCGGCCTGCCCCTCGGCGCCGAGACGTGACCGCGTGATTACCGGCTGTCACGTCAGACGGGCCGCCACCCGCGCCGCTGGCCAGCGCCTCCCTCACGACCTAGCCCTGCGGCGCTGCCCTTATCCCTCTCCTGCATCGCTGCTCCTCACTCGCCGCACCGACACTGATCCAGCCGGGAGAGGACCAGGCTGCAGCAATTCAGTGACGACACGAATAAATGCCCCGTACATCTACATCTACGTTTGTACTCTGCAAACCAGTACGAAGTGTATGGCGGAAGGTTCTTCCCAGTGTACCATTTACTACGGTTTCATGCCCTTCCATTGACTAATGCAGCGCGGGAAGAATGAGTATTTAAACGCTGCGCTGGGGTTGTGAAGCAGCTGAATGGATTGAAAATAAATAAATCTGATGGGATTCCAATTCGGTTTTACAGAGAATATTGTACTGCATTGGCTCCTTACTTAGCTTGCATTTATCGCGAATCTCTTGCCCAACGTAGAGTCCCGAGCGACTGGAAAAAAGCGCAGGTGACGCCTGTATATAAGAAGGGTAGAAGAACGGATCCTTAAAATTACAGCCCAATATCCTTAACATCGGTTTGTTGCAGGATTCTCGAACATATTCTCAGTTCGAATATAATGAATTTCCTTGAGACAGAGAAGTTGCTGTCCATGCATCAGCACGGCTTTAGAAAGCATCGCTCCTGCGAAATGCAACTCGCCCTTTTATCACATGATATCTTGCGAACCATGGATAAAGGGTATCAGACGGATGCCATATTCCTTGACTTCCGGAAAGCGTTTGACTCGGTGCCCCACTGCAGACTCCTAACTAAGGTACAAGCATATGCGATTGGCTCCCAAGTATGTGAGGGGCTCGAAGACTTCTTAAGTAATAGAACCCAGTACGTTGTCCTCGATGGTGAATGTTCATCGGAGGTGAGGGTATCATCTGGAGTGCCCCAGGGAAGTGTGGTAGGTCCGCTGTTGTTTTCTATCTACATAAATGATCTTTTGGATAGGGTGTATAGCAATGTGCTGCTGTTTGCTGATGATGCTGTGGTGTACGGGAAGGTGTCGTCGTTGAGTGACTGCAGGAGGATACAAGATGACTTGGACACGATTTGTGATTGCTGTAAAGAAAGGCAGCTAACTCTAAATATAGATAAATGTAAATCAATGCAGATGAGTAAGAAAAAGAATCCCGTAATGTTTGAATACTCCATTAGTAATGTAGCACTTGACACAGTCACGTCGATTAAATATTTGGGCGTAACATTACAGAGCGATATGAAGTGGGACAAGCATGTAATGGCAGTTGTGGGGAAGGCGGATAGTCGTCTTCGGTTCATTGGTAGAATTTTGGGAAGATGTGGTTCATCTGTAAAGGAGATCGCTTATAAAACACTAATACGACCTGTTCTTGAGAACTGCTCGAGCGTTTGGGATCCCTATCAGGTCGGATTGAGGGAGGACATAGAAGCAATTCAGAGCCGGGCTGCTAGATTTGTTACTGGTAGGTTTTGATCATCACGCGAGTGCTACGGAAACGCTTCAGGAACTTAGGTGGGAAACACTGGAGGAAAGGAGGCGTTCATTTCGTGAATCGCTACTGAGGAAATTTAGAGAACCAGCATTTGAGGCTGACTGAAGTACAATTTTACTGCCGCCAACTTATATTTCGCCGAAAGACCACAAAGATAAGATAAGAGAGATTAGAGCTCATACAGAGGCATATAGGCAGTCATTTTTCCCTCGTTCTGTTTGGGAGTGGAACAGGGAGAGAAGAAGCTACTTGTGGTACGAAGCACCCTCCGCCACGCACCGTATGGTGGATTGCGGAGTATGTATGTAGATGTATTCTAATTAGTCTAGACGTGCCATAGCAAACCCTAAGGACTTATAATACTAACAGTGCTCAATGCAGTAACCAATGCAACACAATTTTTTTTCTGACAGCTACACTGCTGGCCATTAAAATAGCTACACCACGAAGACGACGTTCTACAGACGCGAAATTTAACCGACAGGAAGAAGATGCTGTGATATGCAAATGATTAGCTTTTCAGAGAATTCACACAAGGTTGGCGCCGGTGGCGACACTTACAACGTGCTGACATGAGGAAAGTTTCCAACCCATTTCTCATACACAAACAGCAGTTGCCTGGTGAAACGTTGTTGCGATGCCTCGCGTAAGGAGGGGAAATGCGTACCATCACTTTTCCGACTTTGATAAAAGTCGGATTATAGCCTATCGCGATTGCGGTTTATCGTATCGCGACATTGCTGCTCGCGTTGGTCGAGATCCAATGACTGTTAACAGAATATGGAATCGGTGGGTTAAGGAGGGTAATACGGAACGCCGTGCTGGATCCCAATGGCCTCGTATGACTAACAGTCGAGATGAGAGGCATCTTATCCGCATGGCTGTAACGGATCGTGCAGCCACGTCTCGATCCCTGAGTCAACAGATTGGGCCGTTTGCAAGACAACAACCATCTGCACGAGCAGTTCGACGACGTTTGCAGCAGCATGGACTATCAGCTCGGAGACCATGGCTGCGGTTATCCTTGACGCTGCATCACAGACAGGGGTACTCAACGACGAACCTGGGTGCACGAATGGTAAAACGTCATTTTTTCGGAGGAATCCAGGTTCTGTTTACAGTATCATGATGGTCACATCCGTGTTTGGCGACACCACGGGGAACGCACATCGGAAGCGTGTATTCGTCATCGCCATACTGGTTTATCACCCGGCGTGATGGTATGGGGTGCCATTGGTTACACGTCTCGGTCACCTCTTGTTCGCATTGACGGTACATTGAACAGTGGACGTTACATTTCAGATGCGTTACGGCCCGTGGCTCTACCCTTCATTCGATCCCTGCGAAACCCTACATTTCAGCGGGATAATGCACGACCGCATGTTGCAGGTCCTGTACGGGTCTTTCTGGATACAGAAAATGTTCGACTGCTGCTCTGGCCAGCACATTCTCCAAATCTCTCACCAATTGAAAACGTCTGGTCAATGGTGGCCGAGCAAGTGGCTAATCACAATACGCCAGTCACTACTCTTGATGAACTGTGGTATCGTGTTTAAGGTGCATGGGCAGCTGTACCTGTACACGCCATCCAAGCTCTGTTTGACTCAATGTCCAGGTGTATCAAGGCCGTTATTACGGCCAGAGGTGGTTGTTCTGGGTACTGATTTATCAGGATCTATGCACCCAAATTGCGTGAAAATGTAATCACTTGTCAGTTCTAGTATAATATATTTGTCCAATGAATACCCGTTTGTCATCTGCATTTCTTCTTGGTGTAGCAATTGTAATGGCCAGTAGTGTATTTTATTCAAGGTTCCCATACACCATATTATTCCCTACTCTTTTTTCCTTTTTTTTGTTTTTGCTACAAAACCCTATTTTTAAATGTAATTTTCGTTGATTGCGACGACTACACGCCACCTTACTGGGGCGTTCTTTATGCCCGCATGGTACTCATCTACTGATCGACGTCGGAGCCGATAACTTCCTGTTCGACAAAATATTGTTACGATGAGCCGCTTCACGCCCAAGCAATTCCGCACAGATATCCTTCGTTGCTCTTTACGGTCTTCTGTTAGGTGGAAAGAGTCCAGCTGGCACACACTTGGGTATCTCAACTGGGGGACGAGTGCGTCAGCACTACCAACAGAAACATATAGACGGGCAACGAGGTGTTTGATTGTGATCCCTGGATCAGCTCGAATGAGAGTGTCCGCACATCCCAGCATTGCAGGAGTGACAGCTGTGAACGGCCGTCCAGTACGTGGGAGATCGGACAGATTTGCGCGGCCCAACTACTTACCATACTTTTGTTCACTGCCGTGTCTCTATAGACATTCTGCGAGCGCCTCTGAATATTTGAGTTGCTCTGGTGTCCCATAAAAAGAAACTGAAAGACAGTTCTCTGCTTGGAACGCACCTCCGTTACAGACACCATTTTGAAGGCTACGTATAGCGCCACCATCTACAGGAACTTCAAGAAACTATAGAAGCTGAAGCGATGTCCCACAATAAATAGCGCATTTTTTAAACCAAAACTGGCGGAGAAAGAAATGTGATGCGTTGTTTACTGAAGGCCATTATTTACTGCACGCCCCTCGTATACACCAAGATTCAGCATTTAAGGCTGGTTCCTGTACTTGTAACTTTGTACACTATCCGCCTAACGCCGAACATGATGGTCTTCCCTCCGGACATCCCTATATGATGCGGAATTGACCATTATATGTCACCCCTCATCCCCTGGTTGCTCCTCTCCCATCCATGTCCTCTGCTACGCCTTCACTGTTATGTCCCCCCTATCCTCCATCTCTACCTCCCTCATCTCCTTTCCCAAGGTGGCTTCCGTCAACTCCCCCTCCCGGATGATGCCCTCTCTCCCTCCATTTACCCCTCCTATCAACTCTGATCCTCACCCCACTCCTTTCCTCTGTCCTTTCCCTGGGCTCCCTCTTCCTCACCCCTTCCATCCTGTTTTCTCCCTGCCTAACCTCTCCCTGTCTCCCTTCTCCCCCCCCCCCCTCGAGTCCTTTTGTATTCCCCTCCTTTGCCTTTCCCCACTCCCTGTCGCATCTGCCCAGAACCCCCCCCCCCCCCTCTTATGGGTCCCCGTCCTCCATCGGCTCCTTTCCCCCCCTCCCTCCTTCGTTTTTCCTCTCCTTCCCCCCCTTTTTCTTTCCCATCATCTGTCCAGGTTCCCCCCATCTCCCCTCGACTGTGGTATGTCATATTTGCAACTTTTTAGTGCAGTGTTCAAGTGACTGTTCAGTGTTGTTTCGTCTTTCCAAAGTGTTGCGAACAGAAATCATGCTGTCACTGGGTGTGAATTTTAAGTCTCTTGCGAACAGAAACCAGTATGTCGCCGTGTTTTTTAATTGTCTGTCTATTATTTTACCTGTCTGCTTCATATGTATTTTATTAGCATATCATCCCTTTGTTCTATGTTTTAAGTTCCACCATGTTACCATTTAAGTCTCCGATTTTATCGCCTGTTTTTATTATTTCTTATCTTCACCTTTTTGAAACAAATTCTGTAGGCTTAAGAGCGGCATACTAAGCTGCTGCCAGCCCGCACCCTTTGGGGGGAATCGAAACTCAATAAAGGAAAAAAAAGGGGGGGGGGGGGACTATATGCAACGAGAGGTGGACTCACCAGCGTAAAAGGAGGCGCTGAGTTGTCAGTAAAGAAACCGTAACGCCACAATGGGTCGATCAGGAGAGGTCAGTGATTTTGAACTTGGACTCGTTATTGGTTGCCACCTGAGTAACAAATCTGTTAGGGAAATTTCAGCCCTTCCAAAGCAGCCCACGTCGACTGTTGGTGATGTATGAAAACGCAAAGGAGCCTTCACAGCTAAACAAAGTCCAGGACGACGTCACGTCCTCACGGACAGCGACCGTCGAGCATTACGGAAGGTGACTGTAAGAAGTGGAATGGAAACAGCGGAACGAATCACTCGTGATTTTCGAAGCGTAACAAGGAGTAGTGCTGGTCAATGACTCTGAATAAGGAGTGAGAACGAGTGGGGAACAATGGTAGAGCAGCTATTCTAAAGCCACATATTTCTGTAATCGATGATGAGTGACACTTCGAGCAAAGAGCGACCCCCAGAAAGTCGATGAGTGCAAACCAGTTAGTTGGAGTGATGAATCACTCTATACGAATCCGATGGAAGGGTTTGGGCGAATCACTCTATAGGAGTCCAACGGAAGGGTTTGGATTTGTCAAAGGTCTGGGAAACGTTATGTGCCATCATGTGCGGTGCCGAAAGTGAAGTACAGAGGGACCGACGGAGGTGTTATAGTGGTTAGCACATTGGACTTAAATTCTGGAGGACGACAGTTCAAATCCGCTTACGGCCATCGAGATTTAAGGTTTCGGTGGCCTTTCTAAATCGCTCCAAGCAAACGCTAGGATGATTCCTTTGAAAGGGCACGGTCGATTTGCTTCGCCATCCTTGACACATTCCGAGGTTGTGCTCCGTCTCTAACAACCTCGTTGCCGACGGGACGTTAAACCCTTACCTTCCTTCTTTTAAGTACGGAAGTGGTGATGATGATGTTGGTTTGCGGAGCGCTCAACTTCGTGGTCATCAGAGCCCATACAAGTTCCCAATCTTTACATTTCCATTCTCACCATATCTTGATGAGGTGTCGAGGACAACACAAACACCCAGTCCCCGGGCAGAGAAAATCCCCGACACGACCGGGAATGGAACCCGGGATCCCGTGATCTAGAGCAGCTACGCAGGTGGTGCTATTACGGTATCGAGGTGTCTTTTGTAATAAGCTGTGATCCACTTATTGCCTTTAGGTAAACGCTACGTGCGGAAGGATATGTACACATTTTACAGTGTTCTGTATTCTGTTCAGCAGAGGAATAATTTGTACAAGACGATTCTATCAGCATGACACCGCAGCTTGTCATAAATGAGCATCTGTGGGGCAGCTGTTTGTGGACGGTAACAATCCTAAAACTGAGTGGCCTGGCCAGACTCGCAGCCTCGACCGAATGGAACACCTATGGCATGAAATTCGAGAGTAGATTTCGCTCCAGACCACAGAGTACAACGTCACTACCTTCTGTGGTTTCGGCTCTGCCATTCCTCCATCGGCATTCAAAGTGTCCCAAAAAGAGCTGAAGCCGCCATATAGGTGAAGGCTGGAGACTCCTCGTGTTGATGTCTGCTAACAGGTGTCCGGACACTTTTGATCAGCTGCTGTACGTTGCTCCTCAGACGTGATATTCGATAACTGGCGAAAATTTTGAAACGGCAGAATGCTAATATCTGACTTGCCCCAAGAGTTTTCTCTATACGCAACGTTTCGTCTTATATTACAGTTCTGGTCTGGATGTTGTTTACTGCTTTATTGGATTAAGCAAATGCCATAAAACATAAAAGCTTATGTTATGTAAAAAGTATAGAAACAAACGGATGCTACAAAAAGCATAATATAACATTTTACGCTTAGTATTGAGGAATCGTCAGAAAACTAAGTGCTTCCTGTCAAACTAATATTTTGTCTTCTTCTCGTGCAGAAACGGTGAACTAAGCGATCCACAGTGACGAAAAAATAGAGGAATTCACTACAGATTTGAATTCTGTCAAATTTAAAAAGAAAGAACTGTAACAAACTGTTCCAAACTGATACCCCTGTACGTGGCCGAATGTTTGAAACGATAATCACTTTAATTTTGGGAATTCCGAAGATAATTGGTTAAGTGTACTACCACATGTGCAATACTAATAAAAGAAGTCGCTGAGTTGTTAAAATCAATGCTTGAATTGAACTAGAAATGATAAAAGCTGTAAATGTCGACCTAACATAGTGCTTAATGACAGAAAGACGGCTATTTGCGCCGTCGGGGTGGCCGAGCGGTTCTAGGCGCTACAGTCTGGAACCGCGCGACCGCTACGGTCGCAGGTTCGAATCCTGCCTCGGACATGGATGTGTGTGATGTCCTTAGCTTATATGGGTTTAAGTAGTTCTAAGTTCTAGAGGATTGAGGACAGAAGTTAAGCCGGCCGCGGTGGTCTCGCGGTTCTAGGCGCGCAGTCCGGAACCGTGCGACTGCTACGGTCGCAGGTTCGAATCCTGCCTCGGGCGTGGATGTGTGTGATGTCCTTAGGTTAGTTAGGTTTAAGTAGTTCTAAGTTCTAGGGGACTGATGACCACAGCAGTTGAGTCCCATAGTGCTCAGAGCCATTTGAACCATTTCTTTTTGACAGAAGTTAAGTCGCATAGTGCTCGGAGCCATTTGAACCATTTGAACGGTTATTTGCTCTTCGTCACGTGACTTAGATATTCATTTCAAACCTTACCACGGCAGGGAGAGAGAGCAGTGGGCGGTGTATGTATATCAATGGTCCAAGAATTTCTAATACTATTTATTTTATCGTGGATTTATTTATTTATTTTGGAACTTTCCCAATTCATATCCGCATTTTGCTACATCTTACGAATAAGCTTATTTGCGCCAAAATCGGACCTGTTTGCAAGGAAGTGAAAGCTGGTTTTATAAGATCAGTGCTTTTCACAAGAGTAGGTCTGTCCTTAACTTCAACATACATAAAAAAGCTGGTGTGCACACATGTTATAGGCTCCGCCCGAAAGCCCACTAAATAGTATCTAGCTGTCTGCGTGGCATTCTTCACAGCTTTCGTCTGCCAGATGTTGTGTCGTCGCCAGTTCAGGTTTTATATCTCGTTGCTTTACATCTCAGCTGGAAGTTCTCTGAGTTCTTTGCTGCCTCTTTTTCTTCTTCTTTGAGCGACGCTATCGCCGCCAACTTCGCGTGCTGAGAAATTCGAGTCAGCAGCATCTCGGTATACTGTAATGCCGGTGCTCTCTCCCCCTGTGTCACTCTCTCGGTATGTGTGCGCCTGCGTGTGTGTTTGCTCTCACTCGCTGTTTATATGCATGCATGCGCGGTTGCGTGTGCGTACAAAGACGGAGTGAGAGGGGAGTATTTTATTGGCGCTGGCTGTCCATTTTATGGCACCGGCGTGCACTCTGCGTGCCGTCCATCTTTGTCCTCATTAATTGTGTGCCCCCGGGCGAAGAGAAAAAATGGCGCTTGTTTCATTTTGCGGCGCGCGGTGGAGCCGCGGGCGCCGCGCTGGTGAATCACGCTGTCGGCCAATCGCTGTCCGCCATCTGCAGCCGTAAAGAGGCTCTGCGACGCGGAGAAAGTTTCGGCAGCCAGCGGGCCACACGCCACAACGGGAGACCGCCGCCGTCTAATCTGATTACGATGTCCCCCAAACCCTGACAGCCACAAACTACATTTCGTGGTTTCACATGCTCGCCAACACACGGTGCCATATCGATTACCTGTGGAGGTTGTGCAAACATTTTCCACAACAAAATGAGATCTAATTAACTATTTTAATTAGCATTAACTGGAGCACCCACTAATATGGATATTCCCATATCCACAACTTTTTTGAATATACCTCTGAAGGTGGCAGGGGTAAAATACAGGGAGCGAAAGGCTATTTACAATTTGTGCAGAAACCAGATGGCAGTTATAAGAGTCGCGAGACATGAAAGGGAAGCAGTGGTTGGGAAGGGAGTGAGACAGGTTTTTAGCCTATTCCCGATGTTATTCAACCTGTATATTGAGCAAGCAGTAAAGGAAACAAAAGGAAAGTTCCGAGTAGGCATTAAAATCCATGGAGAAGAAATAAAAACTTTGAGGCTCGCCGATGACATTGTAATTCTGCCAGAGACAGCAAATGACTTGGAAGAGCAGTTGAACGGAATGGACAGTGTCTTGAAAGGAGGATATAAGATGAACATCATCGAAGGCAAAACGAGGATAATGGAATGTAGTCGAATTAAGTCGGGTGATGCTAAGGGAATTAGATTAGGAAATGAGACACTTAAAGCAGTAAAGGAGTTTTGCTATTTGGGGAGCAAAATAACTGATGATGGTCGAAGTAGAGAGGATATAAAATGTAGACTGGCAATGGCAAGGAAAGCGTTTCTCAAGAAGAGAAATTTGTTAACAACGAGTATTGATTTAAGTGTTAGGAAGTTGTTTCCGAAAGTATTTGTATGGAGTGTAGCTATGTATGCAAGCGAAACGTGGACGATAAATAGTTTAGACAAGAAGAGAATAGAAGCTTTCGTAATGTGGTGCTACAGAAGAATGCTGAAGCTTAGATGGGTAGATCACATAACTAATGAAGAGGTATTGAATACAATTGGGGAGAAGAGGAGTTTGTGGCACAAATTGACTAGAAGAAGGGATCGGTTGGTAGGACATGTTCTGAGGCATCAAGGGATCACCAATTTAGTACTGGAGGGCAGCGTGGAGGGTAAAAATCGTAGAGGGAGACCAAGAGGTGAATACACTAAGCAGATTCAGAAGGATGTAGGCTGCAGTAGGTACTGGGAGGTGAAGAAGCTTGCACAGGATAGAGTAGCATGGAGAGCTGCCGGTCTACATTTTATATCCTCTCTACTTCGAACATCATCAGTTATGTTGCTCCTCAAGTAGCAAACCTCATCTACTACTTTAAGTGTCCTATTTCCTAATCTAGTTCTCACAGAATCACCTGATTCAATTCTACTACATTCCATTATCCTCGTTTTGCTTTTTTTTTATGTTCATCCCATATCCTCCTTTCAAGACACCGTCCATTCCGTTCAACTGCTCTTCCAGATTATTTGCTGTCTCTGACAGAATTACAATGTCATCGGCGAGCCTCAAAGTTTTTATTTCTTCTCCATGGATTTTAATACCTACTCCAAATTTTTCTTTTGTTTCCTTTACTGCTTGCTCAAAATACAGGTTGAATAACATCGGGGATAGGCTACAGACCTGTCTCACTCCCTTCCCAACCACTGCTTCCCTTTCATGTCTCGCGACTCTTATAACTGCCATCTGGTTTCTGCACAAATTGTAAATAGCCTTTTGCTCCCTGTATTTTACCCCTGCCACCTTCAGAATTTGAAAGAGAGTATTCCAGTCAACATTGACAAAAGCTTTCTCTAGGCCTACAAATGCTAGAAACGTAGGTTTGCCTTTGCTTAATCTATTTGTTAAGATAAGTCGTAGGGTCAGTATTGCCTCACGTGTTCCAACATTTCTACGGAATCCAAACTGATCTTCCTCGAGGTCGGTTTCTACCAGTTTTTCCATTCGGCTGTAAAGAATTCACGTTAGTGTTTTGCAGCTGGGACTTAACTGATAGTTCTATAATTTACACATTTGTCAGCACCTGCTTTCTTTGGGATTGGAATTATTATATACTTCTTGAAGTCTGAGGGTATTTCGCCTGCCTCATACATCTTGCTCACCAGATGGTAGAGTTTTGTCAGGACTGGCTCTCCCAAGGCTGTCAGTAGTTCTAATGGAATGTTGTCTACTCGCGGGACCTTGTTTCGACTCAGGTCTTTCAGTGCTCTGTCAAACTCTTCACGCAGCATCGTATCTCCCAATTCATTTTCATTTACATCCTTTTCCACTTCCATAATATTGTCCTCAAGTTCATCGCCCTTGTATAGACCCTCTATATACTCCTCCCACCTTTCTGCTTTCCCTTCATAAATATTCGATGAAATTCATGTCGGGCGACCTGGGTGGCCAAATCATAAGCTCGAATTGTCCAGAATCTTCTTCAAATCAATCGCAAACAGTTCTGGCCCGGTGACATGTTTGGGAACATGCAGCCCATGAATGATTGCAAATGGTCTTTAAGTAGCCGAACACAACCATTTCCAGTCAATGATCGCTTCAGTTGGACCAGAGCACATGTAAACACAGCCCACACCATTGTGGAGCCACCACGAGCTTTCACAGTGCCTTGTTGACAACATGAGCCCATGGCTTCGTGAGGTCTGCACCACTCTCGAATCTAGCCATCAGCTCTTACCAACTGAAATCGGAACTCATTTGACCAGGCCACAGGTTGCCAGTCGTGTAGGGTCGAACCCATATGGTCACGAGCTCAGGAGAGGCGCTATAGGCAACGCCGTGCTGTTAGTCTCTAGCGTAAATCGTCTGCTGCCATAGCCCATTAACGCTAAATTTCGCTGCGCTGTCCTAACGGATTTCTATGGTTATTTCATGCAGTGTTGCTTGTCTGTTAGCACTGACGACTCTCCGCGAAAGCCGCCGCTGCTTTCGGTCGTTAACTGAAGGCCATCTTCCTTGGCATTGTCCGTGATGAGAGGTATTGCCTGGAATTTGATATTTTTGGCAGACTCTTAACACTGTGGATCTCAGAATACTGAATTCCCTAACGATTTCCGAAATGTAATATCCCATGTGTCTAGGTCCAACTGTCATCCCGCTTTGTTAAGCCCTCTGCCAATGAACTTTCCTTTTATACCTTGTATAAGCGATGCTGCTGCCATCTGTATGAGTGCATATAGCTGTCCTATGAGCTTTGTCACCTCAGTGTACTTTGCTTGTAGACCTTAGTTGCCTAGGCTGCAGTGCACTTCTTCTTACGAGGGGGTGCTGGTAAGTCCTTGGCTTTATAAAGAAAAAAGCTGTTACCGGTCTGAAAAAAATGTATTTACTCAAAATATTCCCCTCTGAGCTCAACACATTTATAGCATCTTTGTTCCAGTTTCTTTAACTCACCTAAAGAAAAAAAAGGTCCACAAGGTGTACTACTTTGCTTCCGCCGTTTTTTCCCCAACATTTGAGGATTTAATGAAACAAATTGATTAGATGTGTATCATTCAAAGTATTTTCTATCGCTGGCCACCTACTTTCTCCCATCTTTCGGGCAGTGTACGAATCCCACGTTGAAAAAATTGTTAGTCTTTTGAAGCTATCCACGAATCGATCCAATTTGTGACTTCTTCATGAGATCGGAAGTGTCGGTCAGCCAGGCCATGCGCCATTGCATTTATAATGTTTTGATTCAACAGGGTTGAAAGAGTTCGAAAGGACTAAAACTACACAGGAACAAGAATCACTACGAAATCCCAAAATAAAAATCTAACAGAATGTTATCATGATGTACAACGAACGATTCCGTTTTATCGGACGATTAGAAAACTATAATTGGATTACGTCTAGGTAAGCTGTTATCGAAGTTGTTAATAGTCTATATCGGTATTTTAATTAGGTAATAGTAATTAAAACATCGCCTTTTAAGTGAAAATGGTTGTCAAGAATGAAAGTATTTTGTCGTCCTGGTTCGACTGAAATATATCAGTTGCGTCAAAAGCCTTTTCTAAAAAAAAAAAAAAAAAAAAAAAAAAAAAAAAAAAAAAAAAAAAAAAAAAAAAAAGCTGTTAAAACATTATCACTGAAACAAACTAAGAATTTTATCAATTCATAATTTTATTAATGGGTTTTTGTAAAGTTTTTTCCTTGACGGTGAAGAAAGAAGTTTACATCATTGTTATCGACTGATCCCCATCTTCAATGAAGGTCACATCCCTGTAAAAAGACAGATATTGTTTTCCAAGTCGCATTTCAGTGTCAAAATTAAATGGGCGGTGTTATCATACCAGACATTGCAGACAGATGATATAAACCACGCCCACAAAAGCTATTACACCACTGCAAATAAGAGGTGGTTCTGACTTGCAGTACATGTTGGTAAATCTGGGTGTGCCGGCCGGTGTAGCCGAACGGTTCTAGGCCCTTCAGTCTGCAAGCGCGCGACCACTACGGTCACAGGTTCGAATCCTGCCTCGGGCCGGATGTGTGTGATGTCCTTAGGTTAGTTACGTTTAAGCAGTTCTACGTTCTAGGGGACTGATGACGTCAGAGGTTAAGTCCCATAGTGCTCAGAGTCTTTTGAACCCTAAAGCGATTTTTGAAACATTATTCGAGATGTGATTAAAATTTAAGCCACTTGGCTCATTCAGTATGTTTTTTAAAGGAACACACCAGCATTTGACTTTTTTTTGTTTATTTGAATACAACCGATGTTTCGGCCTTTAATGCCATTTTCAGGTAGTTGTTTTTATGTCTTTAACATATATTGCACAACACTTGCAAACAACATACGCAATATATTGTAAAGACTTGAAAATGGCGTAAAAGGCCGAAACCTGGGTTGTACTTAAATAAACAATAAAACCATCAAATGGCGGTGTGGGTCTTTAAAAAATATTGTCTGACTATTGCTCGGCAACATAAAAAGCTGTTCATTCAGATTAGTTCTCGAATGATAAGCTGTACATGAAAGTATTTCTGAACGTACATTGCTCCTAGTGTGAGAAATATCTCTTATCAAAGAGGCATCTGACTGCTCGTAAAAGTGCTTAGTTACAGGTATGTATTCAGTTCCTGTCGCCTCTCCATAACAGAGATTCCTTGATGTTTTTGTTTCTTCGCATGACTGATTTGATACTGCTCGAATAGTACTGGTTACGCCGTTACTAGCCTGAGAGATGGAGTAGTCACTACACGGTGTACCACGGACACTGCAGAGGCTGGTATTATGTAGAGCCATCCCGGCGATGAAATAATTAGGTGGACACCGGTGACGGATAACAAAGTGCGACCGGCTGCAGCGTCACACGCCTTGTTTGCCACTTGTTTGCTGCACAGCCCCGCGTCCGCCGACGCGGCGCGCGCAGCTCGTGCGCAAACGGGCGCGCCCTCGTGTTTACATCTCGTCGCGTGGGCTGACGTCACACCGCGGCCTAGGACGACGCTGCGCCTCCCGTAGCAAGCGGTCCGGCTCCTAGGCAGACCAGAAACCGTGGAAACACCTTCCAGGGCAAACCGCAGGCCCGGTGCGTGACGTGGTGCGGCGGCGTTTCTTATCCCGTTGTATCTCTCTAACCGGTTACGAGTTACGTTTTACTGTGCTACGCACCGAACCTGTCCCGAGCTGGTTCTTTCATTTTACGCATAAGGATATTCCTGGAACGAGTAGCCGCCTCGGGACTTTTCCCACAGATAGACAGGAAACGAGTATCGATGACGCATCAGGGGTCTTTGTTTCTAACTGCTTTTCTTTCTGGGTCTGAGCCAAAACAGGACTGGTTGCTGACTGACTTTTCACAGACGAGTGGTCAGCATGCCCGATTGACATACGGAGGAGTCAGGCTCATTTCGCGACACTGAAATGGAGTCTATTGAGCCACGTGAGGACTGTATGGGACCAGGTTGAAGGAGACGTAGCAGTTTTGGTTTAGAAAAGCCAACCTTAACGGCCGTGAAGAGGAACCACGCACTCCCTAACACTAACATTTGATGACGCAACAGCCATAAGATGACACCGTGGGCCATTGGCGTTGCATGAACTTCTGGATACTATATTAGAGTATTTATATATTTCTTTCTGGTTTCACAAAGTTTTTTAAAAAAGCTGAACGCTTATTTCGATCTTTTGCATCTCTATCTCCCCATTTGAAAACGTTGAAAGACTTTTTTGGCAAGTGGCGTTCCTGAGTCGCTCAAACATTTTATGCCCGATAATTTTTATAGCATCTAATGAACAATCGTTTTCGATTTCATATTATGAACATCTTCAGATCTTTTGAAACAAATGAAATGTGTGGCGAGGGCCTCCGGGCGGGTAGACCTGGTCGCCTCGTGCAACTCTTCTTAGCTGACGCCACTTCGGCGACTTGCGCGTCGAAGAGGATGAAATGATGGTGATGAAGACGACACACACACACTCAGGGCCAGAGGAGAGAAAATCTCCAACCCAGCCGGGTTCAAAATGGCTCTGAGTGCTATGGGACTTAACTTCTGAGATCATCAGTCCCCTAGAACTTAGAACTACTTAAACCTAACTAACCTAAGGACATCACACACATCCATGCCCGAGGCAGGATTCGAACCTGCGACCGTAGCGGTCGCGCGGTTCCAGACTGTGCCGGCCGCGGTGGCCGTGCGGTTCTAGGCACTTCAGTCCGGAACCGCGTGACTGCTACGGTCGCAGGTTCGAATTCTGCCTCGGGCATGGATGTGTGTGATGTCCTTAGGTTAGTTAGGTTTAAGTAGTTCTAAGTTCTAGGGGACTGATGACCTCAGATGTTGAGTCCCATAGTGCTCAGAGCCATTTGGTTCCAGACTGTAGCGCCTAGAACCGCTAGGCCAACCCAGCCAGGAATCGATTAGGCGCAGCAGACAGAACTGCCTCAGATCAAAGATTTCGAGGCTGTGTGGTGCCTTTCGACATTTCTTTCCATACTCGTCATTCGAATGCTCACGCAGTAAACGCAAGCTATCTGTCAGAAGCAATTTAGCAAACACTTTTCATGCGCCTCGTATTTTCTAGCCCTTACTGTTTTTCCCCCAAGTTGTTTTATTTATTTATGTTCAGAGCCATTTGTTAACTTAATAATTAGCAAAAACCATGAAAATTTCACTCATCCTGGCGTTCTGAGACACTCTTAATGGTAAATTTTGTTCTTATTGATGGAAGTAAAATTATTCTTTTCTAGTCATAGGGAAAAGAACTCGACAACGTATGTGTGACCCACGATTACATTCACACTCATAACGCCTAAAAATTAGAACGTCCGGTGAAGACAACTGACCTGCGCAAGTAATATCTTTGAGTCTCTAGGAGTGTGCTTAGGGTAATAATATCCACGTGTTCTGCGCACGTAGCCAAAATCAAATCGAAATTGTCGATATAACAATTATTTCTTCTGTTTAACATTTATTTTCCAGTAACAGCAGTAGTAAATTATTTTTCCTACTACAGATGCAAATCGTAGTACATCGGAGGAAAAACAGATACTTTACACAGGCAGGTAGCATGAAGGTCTAATTATAGTTATACAAGTAAAATGCAATTTCTGTATTGAAACATATCGTGATACTTTGTGATGAATAGTTAATATCCTAGTGCTACTTTATGTGACTGTATGGAACAAGAGCTAGATAAAATCGATACTGGGGATATGTGCTATCAGTCAATCCGTCGAATGTATAAACATTTCGAGCAATTTTCACCCGTAGATGAGATTTATGTATGATAGTTCCAGGCAATAGAGCCATATTATACAGATATCCAATGCATTATTTTTTTTAATAGACACGCGAGGAAACTGTAAGACTAGCGTCGTCCAAGATGTGGAGAATGATTATGCGCGATTAATATTTTAGTTTCGCTAAGGATGGACGAAGATTGAACACATGACACGAAAAAGTGAAACGGAAAAAATTCGTATGTAAAAACATTACCGTGTTCGGGAAACCCCTGATTTGCAAAACGTTAGATGCCAGTTGGATATTTTTCGGGACAATTTCATTTTGGCGTCCTAAGAAACCATTTCGCAGCGTTGCCGCAGCATGGAAAGTTGAAACAGACACCCAATAATACTATCCAGTGCAGTACACAACCTATAAAATTAGCGGTGACTGTTCCTTCTTTTTCCACAGCAAAAAAAGGTAAAAAAGCGACATCTGAGCTGTGACACTTGCAAACAAGTAAAATGTCATTGTATTTATCTCTTAACAGCATTCAGCTAAGCTGATTTCAGATATGAAAGTTAAATCATTAACAAGCGTACAAAACACGATTACAAAATTCACAGCGCTTTTCTATGCGATCCTGTAGGTCCTACCAACGTAATGGCATTGAAAGTCTGCAGGCCATTTTCGGGTAAACTTTACACTGTACCGCACTCACGTAACTTTTGGAGGCAATGTATGTTGCCTACAAAAATTGCGATCTGCGCACCGGAATGCTCACCCCAAAGATTTTCCTACTGTATGAGAATGCCACCTGCTGGAAGTTAAATTATCACTGTTATGTTATTACTAACTATTGTTAGCAACGAAACATAGACAGTTCTTCAGATCGACTAAAAGTATTTTTGCTACTTCTTCCTAAGATACTTCAAATGCAAATACGACGTGGCTTTTGCAGCGCGCGCCACATGGCCGTTCAGTAACCAGCAGTTAGTTAACTGGCGTCTGGCCAAATTAAATGTTGCGGAACTTTCTAATCGGCCGCTCCGAATATATCAACATCTTTAATGTCCCCGACAGCGCGAGGCGTGTTATTACCGCTCCAGTTTCTCCGGCCCGCCTGTCGCTGCCGCTTTGAACCTCCCGCGAGCGGCCGTCTGTCTCGTAAAGAAGTCTCCAGGCGTCTGTCTGCCCACGAGAGTTATCCAGCCCTCTCAAAAACTGCCATTATTCTGAAATATAAACATGCGTTCCTATGAGGAAGTGAAAGTACACTCCGTGGCACCATGTCTTGTACTCGCAGCCGTGTACCTTGCATGCTAGTTTTGTACTGCAGCCATGTATTACAGTCTATTGTCATTAGAAAATAGCCGACGTTATTTTGAAGTTTGCTTCAGAATAAATTACTCGTGTTCTTATCTGAGATCAGTAAATTACAGTTATTAGAACCCAAGTAGTCAAAGAATTTAGCTGAATGGAAGGGGTCTCTCATTTAGACTGACCGTAGTTCAGTGACCGGTTATAATTCACCAACCTCAATACGTCGTCCTCTAAACTGAGAGAGTCACAATATATACCAGGTAATTCTTTCTTTGGATGTAACGACAATACTGTACTCGCTCTTAGTACTTTTCCAGGGAAGCAGCACAGTCACCGAGTTTCATTCTATTCTCTCCTTCAGCCTCATAAGTCAGCAGCATACTCTGGAGATGACTGTTGGGATCAGATGCAGGGATATCTCATTGCAGTCCTGGGTAAGGTCCTAGAATAGGTTTTCGTTGCCACCTCCCCCTTGTACGCTTTAGTGTTGTGTATGTTTTGTTATGGATGCAGTGAAGGGAGGGTGTGAAACTCTTTGCCTCCACATAGCCCAGTCCTCTCGAATAGTAGCAAGGGGTCCACGACCTCCAGGTCTCCATCTGACAGAAAATCACCATCAAGAGTGTCAAATGCCATATTTCCACGAGGAACTGCGGAGAGTTTCGCAGTGTAAACCAGGATATTGGCGCAAAATGTCATCAGGAAATCTACCTCAGGTCTCCTTGCCGACGTTAGTAGCAGTGAAAATTCCTTCCACCGCCATGACTCGAACTGGCTGCAGTCGAGTCGACTGCCACTGCACAAGCATGCCTTAGAGACCTGTGGTACAGAGACAGGTTTTATTCACAATATCACATTTATAAACCCGGACACTCATTTGAGGGCTCACAGTGTTATCATACAAATGTGACGGAAAGATAACTGGGTTATTGCATTACGTCAAGATGCTGTCATAAACAGGGTGTAACAGACGTAAGTGCACATATTTTGGAATGTGCTACCTTAATATGTACACTCATCAGTGTGTTGGTTCTCTCTCTCTCTCTCTCTCTCTGTCTGTGTGTGTGTGTGTGTGTGTGTGTGTGTGTGTGTGTGTGTCAAATAGTCTTCCTACAGTCACAAACAACGACCTGATGTTTTCTGTATGGCCGTACCTGGGTCACGAACCGCCTTGCTTGGTGTAAGGAGCATAAATATTGGACGATTCAACTGTGGAAAAATGTTGTGTAAAGTGACGAATCACGGTACACAATACGGCGATCCGATGTCAGGGTGTGGGTATGGCGAATGCCCGGTGAACGTCATCTGCCAGCGTATGTAGTGCCGACAGCAAAATGCGAAGGCGGTGGTGTCATGGTGTGGTCGTGTTTTTCATGGAGGGAGCTTGCACTCCTTGTTGTTTTGCGCGTGGCGCTATCACAGCACAGGCCTACATTGATGTTTTAACCACCTTCGTGCTTCCCACTGATGAAGAGCAATTCGTGGATGGTGACTGCATCTTTAAACACGGTCAAACTACTGTTTATAATGCACGGCCTATGGCGGAATGGTTACACAACAAAAACATCTCTGTAATGGACTGGACTGCACAGAGTCCTGACCTGAATCCTGTACACCTTTGGGATGTTTTGAAACTCCGACTTCGCCCCAGGCCTCACCAACCGAAATCGATACCTCTCCTCAGTGCAGCAGTCGGTGAAGAATGGGTTGCCATTCCCCAGCACCTGATTGAACATATGCCTGCTAGAGTGGAAGCTGTCATCGAGGCTAAGGGTGGGCCAACACCATATTGAATTCTAGCATTACCGACGGAGGGCGCAATGAACTTATAAGTCATTTTCAGCCAGGTGTCCAGATACTTTTGATCACACAGTGTACCTTCTTGAAATGCTACACACTATCAGGGCTCACATCAATAATGTATCACATGCAGTTATCCTAAATTTAATCTATGGCCTGCAATCACAATACCTGCGTTCCGTTGCAACATGACAGTATACGTCCTTACACAGCCAGCTCAACAGATGTGACAACATGATAAGGGTGGAAGCTTTTCCGATAAAGCTAAGTTTATAACCTGTTCATGAGCCGCCGTGGTTAAAGTAAACCGAGCGTGATATAATGGCGCTATCCAAAACCGGCGCCGAGGCAACTGTGGTTCACCACCGACCATACTCAAAAGAAGTTTCTCATAGTGAATTATATATATCTGATTCGCTCAAAGATGCACTGAATGTCAAGAAGTTCCATTTTAATGATGAGGAGCGGCGCGGGGTTAGCCGAGCGGTCTTAGGTGCTGCAGTCATGGACAGTGCGGCTGGTCCCGGCGGAGGTTCGAGTCCTCCCTCGGGCATAGGTGTGTGTGTTTGTCCTTAGGATAATTTAGGTTAAGTAGTGTGTAAGCTTAGGGACTGATGACCTTAGCAGTAAGATTTCACACACATTTGAACATTTTTTTTTTAATGATGAGGTATGGCTCACTGTGCCTGACGGTTGTGCAGATTTCTTTTTTATGGGAATTCTGTCACTTTTGTAAGATTTAGTACATTTGCATTGAGTGGGGGGGGGGGGAGATTATGATGAACAGTGAGAGATAAACGCATGGCAGTTTAGACTAACCGTTTTGTGTCCACGGGAGCGCACTTTAATACCTGACCTGTTACTAGGAGGAAAATAAGCGTTAATGGCTTGCTCTTGCCTCGTCCTCTCGGAGATAGTAACCAACCTAAAAACATATCACTCCTAATATCAGTAATTATTAGTATGCAAATACTGACGTATTGTGGTTCAGTGCACCATACACAGTCACCAACATAAAAAATGGCTCTGAGCACTATGGGACTTAACATCCATGGTCATCAGACTCCTAGAACTTAGAACTACTTAAACCTAACTAACCTAAGGGCAACACAGAACACCCAGTCATCACGAGGCATAGAAAAACCCTGACCCCGGCGGGAATCGAACCCGGGAACCCGGCGTGGGAAGCGATAACGCTACCGCACGACCACGAGCTGCGGACCAACATAAATATCTGCACTTATACCCGTTACACCCTTCTTATTAAAAGGACGATCTACATCCATCAATACACTCCGCAAGTTACTGTATACTGAGTGATGGAGCGCACTTCGTACCAGTATCACTCACTGTCTTTCCTATTCCATTTGACTATATAGCGACAGAAAAATTTCCAAGTGCTACTCTACAACCCTAATGTATCGTGTCGTATTGTTATGTACTCTGCCCTATGATAGAAACGCGAGAATTACTGCGCAGTATGCCATGTACATCTGTTGCAGAAATACACAAAACAGTGTTTAGCCAGGACAATAGCTCATTTCGAGAAACAATTTGCATTTAAATTCTCTAAGGATCTGTTGCATTATTGAGTATGCTATATTGATGAGTCGCAACACCATGAAGTCTGCATGCAACAGCACTATACAGCTGAACGTGCAGATGACTAGCATTTCGCCGGCCAGTGTGGCCGAGCGGTTCTAGGCGCTACGGTCGCAGGTTCGAATCCTGCCTCGGGCATGGATGTGTGTGATGTCCTTAGGTTAGTTAGGTTTAAGTAGTTCTAAGTTCTAGGGGACTGATGACCTCAGATGTTAAGTCCCATGGTGCTCAGAGCCATTTGAACCATTTTGACTAGCATTTCAGGGTAACAAAAAAAAAAAAAAAGTGTACGAGTAACGCCTTCTTGATTAAGTATGTAAGGAGGGATGGCGCGCCGGCCGGAGTGGCCGTGCGGTTCTAGGCGCTACAGTCGGGAACCGAGCGACCGCTACGATCGCAGGTTCGAATCCTGCCTCGGGCATGGATGTGTGTGATGTCCTTAGGTTAGTTAGGTTTAATTAGTTCTAGGTTCTAGGCGACGATGACCTCAGAAGTTAAGTCGCATAGTGCTCAGAGCCATTTGAGAGATGGCGCAGCGGGTTTCTCATTCAGAACTGCATTCAAAATGGTTCAAATGGCTCTGAGCACTATGGGACTTAACTTCTAAGGTCATCAGACCCCTAGAACTTAGAACTACTTAAACCTAACTAACCTAAGGACATCACACACATCCATGCCCGAGGGAGGATTCGAACCTGCGACCGCAGCGGCCGCGCGGTTCCAGATTGTAGCGCCTTTAACCGCTTGGCCACCACGGCTGGCCAACTGCATTCATGGGTTGTTCATGAGAAGATGGTACTGTGGCTCGTTTGGGAAGGATAAACGTCTACCATGACTTGTCGTAGTTCAATAACGGCAGGATCGAGGAATATCGGATTGCATTTGTCGTAGCGCGGTATTGATACTCCCAATAGGCGATTATCACATGAATATGGAATCGATCGATTCGATATGGTTGTACTTAACGCCATTCGGGATTTCAGCGGCTCCAAGAGACCAACGCCCGAGAGTACACACATTGCGCGCTCGACTGTGGGCGATCATGCAACACGTCACATACCTTGAGTCTGGAAATAGGGTATGGAGCATTGCTGACTGTTTTTGCAGCAAACAGAGGCATTCCGACAGTGGCACGCCCATCGATAACATTGGCCATGCGAGTCATAATGCGTCGTCTTTTCAGACAAGTTCCGGTTCCACCTAAAGCTTTACGATGTTTTTGTGTGGGCGCTCCGAGAAAAACAAATGTTGACAGACTGCATATGTCGTCATCATACGGGTCCAGTACCTAGCCTGATGGAATGAGGTGCCATTGTGTACATAATGCGATCACCTCTGGTTCCCATAGACTGTAATTTCAATATCAGGTGTGACACGTCATACACGTTAAGGCCGGTGCTTGTACCTTATGTTCGATGTCTATGTGACGGTGTTTTCCAACAATATAACGCAAGACCGCTTAGCCCCGTGCAGTTCTGATCTACCTCGATACAGAGAGTGTTGGTCGGTTGCCCTCACTAAACACGTTCTCCATATCTCTCACCCACTGAAAAGAATTGGCATACGGTTGAAACTGAATGACCTATCCGCGTCTATCATCCAAGCTCAGTATGACTCACGTCTAGCTGGGTTACAGACATTGTGTATTAAATTTCTCACCCTCCGTACTTCCAACTCATCTACAAATTTAATTTTATATTCTTGTTACTATACTGCATATGCACGATAAGTAAAATTTTATTATTTTCTGTATTTCCAGATGCTGCAATTTTAATGCCCAGCAATGGGACAATGCCCGACTGCATTCGCTCCAGGTCTTCTGCCGGGCGTATCTGTAGTTCAGCAAGAAAACAGTAACAGCACTTTGGTCCTGTTTGAACTCATTTAGTAATAACGTCGCCATAGTTCACGTTTCCGCATTTATCTCACACTCGTCGGAAAGACACGAATGCCACACTAATTCCTTGCCCGTAGGACGGTGCTAATATACCCGCATCGGAATCGCGCTACGTTGTATATATGCTACAGCAGCGTTCTCAGACGGATGCATTTTCATTGCCCTTATATTTAAACAATGTGGCAGGTTAAGTTTACCAGTAGTGCTGTACCTTTATACTATCGGGCTACTGGCTTCACTCTCTACTTGATGTTCAATAGCTTGCATTTACGCAATTTTAAGAAGGGAAGCTATTTAATACGCCATGTAAAACTGTCTCCTGGTTTTTCTGCACTTTGTAACATTCATCCAATGTCGATACTTTTCTGTGGACAGCAGCATCGTCAAGACTGGATCTGAGAGTGCCCCTGCCCCTACTGATAAATCGCTTGATTAAGAAAATACAGGTGATGATAAGAACCCATGAACTTATTAAAGATTGAGGATTTAGAATCATAAACGCCATGATATGTATCAAAGGGTCTGGTCAGAAACAGACGTGACTAAAAAGGCAAAAACATAGAAAAAACATGTATTTTTGGGAGCCATGCTTGGAGAGGCAGGGTGAGTTGAAAAATAATCTAACTCAACTGAGGGTCTTGGAGACAAGCAAAGAGGCAAGATGTTAATGCAGTGTTATACTTTCAAGACTCCCGATTTCTGAATGTTGTTAGTGTTGATGATGATGATGATATTGATAAATTTGAGAATGTTATTTCGCTTCCTTGGGGCATTTGTGTGACTTGGCTGTACGATCCTTCACGAGTCAATGAAGAATAAGTCCATCCTCTCGCGCGCTAGTTGCCCGGGGCCGCTGAGATACTACGTGGCTTTATGACCGTCCTGTAACCCTCGATTCCATATCCGCACGATAATCCTAGGACACAACCAATGCGAGAAGTAAACTCGTTGAACGACAAACCACTGTCTCGATAGGCATAGATGCTGCCACTAACGATTCCTACGCGTGCTGGTCGACGTTCGTTTTTCTTACATAACAGGATCTTCTTACAAACAACGTGCATTCAAATGCGATTACTATACTTGTATTCCGAAAGCAGATGGCGTTACTCCTACCTGTTTTGTTTAAATGCTGATCATTTGCATATGCAAGCATGTAGTACATACACATCATGTCCGTTTGATGTACACAGATGTCTATGTGAACTGCACCTCTGTTTCACTTTTAACTTTCTTTCCTCATTGCTGTTAGCGTTGCTAATGCCTGTCCTTCGAAATATTTAAATCGATGGCAACATAGCTAAAGTACGCGGTAACTGAACGGCTTCATGCACTTCCTACGTCACCAGAGTAAAGAGAGATATCAGGAAACATAACGACTCCAGTTGTTGCGCGCGGTTTGCAGACGGCGTTGCGGCTATTTCGAGCTATTTGTCTTCTGGCCGTGAGAAGAAAGCAGTCGTGTAGACAGCTAGTTAAAGGTATTGAGAAATGTGCAGAATACAATACGAACTCTTCTCTATGAAAATACGAGGAACTTTGAAACAGAACGATAAATTACAGCGCGCATGCAGTGTATGGTAATTGAGCCCATGAGAGACGTGTATGAATCGTTGCTATTGCTATTCAATAACCCAGAGCAGAAACTGTGGTGCGCTCTCAAGGCTGTGGCGAAGCGATTTCAAATTATGGCACTAACGGAAAACACTCATCGGTGTCATTGTTTCTTAGGGAGAGATTCATCTCGAATCTCCTGTTTAAATGTTATATCGAATTTTTCGACTCTATACATGCTCTCCGCCTGCGTGTGATTTGCGATATGGCCCTATTATTTTTGCATTGCGGAAGAAGAACAATGATTGGAAAAGACTGGAACATGATGGTTAAACATCACTTTGACGACGTTGTCAGTAGAGAAGGAGACGGAAAGGGGTAGGTCGATATGCTTCGGACGAAGAAGTACACGCCAGGGTACCATCGCAAACATTTTTTCATGAGGACATTGATCGTCTTGTCCCACAATGGGGCTAAATGTATTAAACGTTATGGCGATTACTTTTGAAATAATAAAGAGTTTGCAACAGCAGACATTTCTCCATGAAGATATTGACGGTTTTGTCTTACAGAATGTATTAACAGTTATGCCGATTACTTTTTAAATAATCAACATCGGCCTCTCTTTCCTCTAACTGTCCTTTACATGTGCAATATGTTATACGTAATATACGGCCCACTTACATTAATATGTCCGCCGCCTAATTTCGGCGTCAACGGGCAATAACCACTTACAGACGGCGGGTGGCAGCACTAGCAGTGGATAGTACGAGGGTAATCTCAAAAGTAAGGTCTCCTATTTTTTTTATAAGTGCATAGACCTGTTTAATTCTACAATGGTTTACATCAGTTTACAGCTTGAACATTTAGCTACTTTTCGACATAATCACCATTTCTGTCGATGCATTTTTGTCGACGCTGTGGCAGATTTGGATTGCCCATGTCATACCAGCTCCCCGCCATGCTGTTCAGAAAGTTATGAACCTCTTCTTTCACCTCGTCGTCGGAGCTGAATCGCTTTCCAGCCACATGTTCTTTTAACCTAGGGTACTGGGCACCAAGTCAGGATTATAGGGTGTGTGTGTGATTGTGTTCCACTGAAACTGTTGCAGGAGAGCAACGGTTCGCCGAGCGATGTGTGGGCGAGCGTTGTCATTGAGAACGTGTACGGCCTTGCTCAACATTCCTCTTCTCCGGTTCTGATTTGCCCGTTTCACCTCGTGGTGAAAGAAGAGGTTCATAACTGAACAGCATGGCTGCGAGCTGTTATGACATGAGCATACAAAAACTGCCTCAGCGTACTAAAAAATAGACCTTACTTTTGGAATTACCCTCGTATTTAAAGCGTGTCGGTGGGGGGGGGGGGGGATGGGGGGGGGGGGGGGCGCAGAAATCAGTGCAGACGTTGTAGTAATGTGGAAACGAAACGATTTATCTGACGTCCAAAAGGTCATGATAAGGATGGAAGCTTTTCCGATAAAGCTAAGTTTATAAGCTGTTCATGAGCCGCCGTGGTTAAAGTAAAGCGAGCGTGACAAAATGGCGCTATCCAAAACCGGTGCCGAGGCAACTGTGGTTCACCACCGACCATACATGACAGGTGTGAACGACGGCTGTGGAGACGTGTACGAGCCGGATGTTGTGGCCGAGCGGTTGTAGCCGCTTCAGTCTGGAACCGCACGACCGCTACGGTCGCAGGTTGGAATCCTGCCTCAGGCATGGGTGTGTGTGATGTCCTTAGGTTAGTTAGGTTTAAGTAGTTCTAAGCTCTAGGGGACTGATGACCACAGATGTTGTCCCATAGTGCTCAGAGCCATTTGAACCATTATTTTGAGACGTGTACGAGCGAACAGACGTGCAACTGTAGAGTAGCTGACAGCCCAGACGAACCAAGGGCTACCAACAGTGTCTCCTCAACGACCGTTCAGCCAACACTGCTGCGTATGGTTCTCTGCAGAAGGCGCCTGGTTCACGCACCGATGCTGACTGCTGTTCATCGGCGACGAAAGCAGGAATTTACGCAGCAATACCTCAGCTGGACGTCATTCAGTGGCCTTTTCAGATGAATCACGTTTTATGTTTCACCGGACTGGAAACCATCACCCAGCAACAATCGTCGGATGGGTCCAGGCCGGAGGTTCAAATGGCTCTGAGCACTATGGGACTTAACTTCTGAGGTTCAAAAATGGTTCAAATGGCTCTGAGCACTATGGGACTCAACTGCTGTGGTCATAAGTCCCCTAGAACTTAGAACTACTTAAACCTAACTAACCTAAGAACATCACACACATCCATGCCCGAGGCAGGATTCGAACCTGCGACCGTAGCGGTCACGCGGATCCAGACTGTAGCGCCTAGAACCACTCGGCCCCTCTGGCCGGCCCAGGCCGGAGGAAGAGGGGACCTTATGGTCTGGGGAATGTTTTCGGGGCATTGCCTGGGTGAACTCTTCGTTCTGGGAGACATATCTCCAATCGAGCAGATATTGGACGCCATTGGGCGATGACTCCAGAGTCATCTACCAACAGCGTTAGCCGTCCGTGCATTGACAGACCAAATGCATCAGGCATGGAACTTCATTTCACGCAGGTTCGAATCCTGCCTCTGGATGGATGTGTGTGTTGTCCTTAGGGTAGTTAGGTTTAAGTAGTTCTAAGTTCTAAGTTGTAGGGGACTGATGACCTCAGAAGTTAAGTCCCATAGTGCTCAGAGCCATTTGAACCATTTCATTTCACGAACTGACATCCAGCACCAGTACAAAACAATGCATGCTTGCATTCGACATTCTGGCAGTTGCACCGGTTATTAATGTACCAGCATTTCACGTCTGAAGTGACTTTTCTCGCGCTCGTGTTAACCTGTGTCCTTGTAATGTCAATGACTTAAAGAAGTTGAAACTTCCTGGCAGATTAAAACTGTATGCCGGACCGGGACTTGAACTCGGGACCTTTGCCTTTCGCGGGAAGTGCTCTACCAACTGAGCTACCCAAGCACGACTCTCGCCCCGTCCTCACAGGTTTACTTCTGCCAGTTAAATAAGTTACTTAAACAGATGTATTCCGGAAATCTCCTTACTCTACATCAATAATTTTTTGGTGTTGGGATTTTTTTCCGTCAGTGTAACTATCCCCAAAGGGCACTGCAGCGCCGACCGCTGGTCAGTATCGGGCCAACGCTGAGCAGCCCCCGCCGTGCCGTTACGTCGGGCCGCGTCGCGCGCGCGTTCGGCGCCTCGTTAGCTCGCCAGCCGGCCAGCCAGCCACGGGCATTAAGGCTGGCGGCGGCGGCGCGCCGGGTTATGCCTTCACGGCAGCGGCCATAAAGCCGCCGCGTAAACTCGTCAGCGCGGCGTGTTTGCGCTGCGGTCTGCGACGCCGCCGTCCGGTGCTTAAATCACCCCGCAACGACAACCTGCCGCAGCCCGCCGGGCGCCTGTCGCTGCTGCCGGTCCACAATTGGCCGAACAGCTTTTCGTTCTCTTTCTGTGCCCAGAAACACAACGGAAATAGGGAAATCGCGGAAGTTCTTACCAATACCCCCTAAAAGAGGAGCACAACTTCACTGCAAGTGAAACATAAAATTGTGGTATCACTACGGCGATATACATTGAGACGACAAAAGTCACAGGATACCTCCCGATACCGTGCCGGACCTTCTTTTGCCCGGCGTATTGCACCAGCTCGATGTGGCCTGGACTCAACGAATCGTTAAAAGTCTCTGCAGAAATAGTGAGCCATGCTGCCGCTGTAGCCGTCCATAATTGCGAACACGTTGCCGCTGAAGGATTTTAGCACGAACTGACCTCTCAATTATGTCCCGTAAATGTTGGATGGATGGCCAAAGACAGGGTGACACACGGGAGACAGACGATTTTTAATGAAATAATACTCAGCCAACTTTAAAATTAATGGATGTTTATTTACACAAAATCAAAGCTAATTATTTACCATTTTAGTTCAAATGGCTCTGAGCACTATGGGACTTAACATCTATGGTCATCAGTTCCCTAGAACTTAGAACTACTTAAACCTAACCAACCTAAGGACAGCACACAACACCCAGCCATCACGAGGCAGAGAAAATCCCTGACCCCGCCGGGAATCGAACCTGGGAACGCCATTTTAGTTAACAAAGGTATTTGTGAAAAATAGTGTCGTCAAGGTGATGTCCATCATTTCGAATACAGGACTCAAGTCTCTTCCCAAAATCCTCAAAAATGTTCAAATGTGTGTGAAATCTTATGGGACTTAACTGCTGAGGTCATCAGTCCCTAAGCTTACACACTACTTAACCTAAATTATTCTAAGGACAAACACACCCATGCCCGAGGGAGGACTCGAACCTCCGCCAGGACCAGTCGTACAGTCCATGGCTGCAGCGCCTCAGACCGCTCGGCTAATCCCGCGCTGCTCAAAATCCTCCATCACACGGACTAAAATCTCTGTAGGGATGGCAGCAATTTCTCGAATGATTGCATTCTTCAACTCGTCCAAATTTCGTGGTTTGCGGTTATAGACACAGTTCTTAAGCTACCTCCACAGAAAAATGTCACATACTGACAAGTCGGGAAACCTGAGTGGCCAAGGAACATTGCCAAAACGTGAGATAATCCGGCCAGGAAACATGCGTCTAAGAACTGTCATTGAAGTGTTGCCCCATCGAGCTGGAACCAAACGCGTTGTAAAGGGATTCGACGTCTTACTAGTTCTGGTTTCAAGAATGTTTCAAGCATACGAATGTAGCGAACCGAATTAACAGTAACTGTGGACCTGTTCTCTTAAAAAAAGAAAGGGTCCCATAATGCCAACAGAGCCAAGAGCACACCAGACTCTTCCTTTTTTCTGAGTGTAAAGGACGCTGGTAGATAAGGTGTGGATGCTCTGGAGCCGAGTAACGTAGGATTGGTTCATTCATGGTCCCGTTTAAATGAAAATGAGCTTCATCGCTCATCAATAAAATTTCATTTTCGTTCGATCCCAAAATCACTTGCATTCTGTAAGTGAAGTCTTCTCGTACAGCAAAATCAGTTTCCTTAAGTTGTTGGACAATGAGAATTTTGTAGGGATGGAATTTTAATTCTTTATGCAAAATTCGTCTAATCGATTCACGATTGATTCGTAACTCACTATCATGACGTCTAGCTGACCGTCCTGGGCTTCTGACTGCCGTTTGCCTTGCCCTTTCAACATTTTTTTGTGTCGTTACTCTGCGTCTCGGTCCAGGATGCTTCTTATCCACTATGTTCCCAGTTGAAGTTTTCCACTAATCTGAGGATTGTGTAACGGCTCAGAACAGCTCCATGTCGACCGACATTAAACCGCGCACGAAACAATCGCTGCGTAGCAGTAACAGACTCACCACTTTTCACGAAACGCTGCGAGTCCCACTGCTCCATAGTGACTGAGTAAATGAAATGGCGTCTTGTGTGGATCAGAACTATTCCCACCACGACCACCTCCCACCACCGCGCCCTCAGTACTACGCAGTTCAAAACCGCCCGTCTCCTGTGTGTCACCCTGTAATTCGCTCGAATTGTCCAGAACGTCCCTCAAACCAATCGCGAACAGCTGTGGCCCGGTGACATGGCGCTTTGTCTTCCATAAAAATTCCCTCGTTTTTTGGGAACATGAAGTCCTTGAATGACTGCAACGATCTTAAAAGAGCCGATCATTACCAGGATCCAGTCCATTGCATGTAAACACACCCCGCACCATAATGGAGCCACTACCAGTTTACACAGTGCCTTGTTGACAACTTGGGTCTATGGCTTCGTAGGTCTGCGCCACACTCTAACCGTGCCTAACAACTCAAATTTTGACTTAGCTGACCAGATCACGATTTCATACTCGTCTACGGCCCAACCGCTACGGTCACGAGCTCAGGAGAGGCGCTGCAGCCGATGTTGTGCTGTTGGCAAAGGCACTCGCGTCAGTCGTCTGCTGCCATTGCCCATTAACGACAGATTTCGCCGCACTGTCCTAACGGATACGTTCGTCGTATGTTCCACATTCATTTCTGCAGTTATTTCACGCAGTGTTGCTTGTACGAGGTGCATTCAAGTTCTAAGGCCTCCGATTTTTTTCTAAGTAACTACTCACCCGAAATCGATGAAACTGGCGTTACTTATCGACGTAATCGCCCTGCAGACGTACACATTTTTCACAACGCTGACGCCATGATTCCACGGCAGCGGCGAAGGCTTCTTTAGGAGTCTGTTTTGACCACTGGAAAATCGCTGAGGCAATAGCAGCACGGCTGGTGAATGTGCGGCCACGGAGAGTGTCTTTCATTGTTGGAAAAAGCCAAAAGTCACTAGGAGCCAGGTCAGGTGAGTAGGGAGCATGAGGAATCACTTCAAAGTTGTTATCACGAAGAAACTATTGCGTAACGTTAGCTCGATGTGCAGGTGCGTTGTCTTGGTGAAACAGCACACGCGCAGCCCTTCCCGGACGTTTTTGTTGCAGTGCAGGAAGGAATTTGTTCTTGAAAACATTTTCGTAGGATGCACCTGTTACCGTAGTGCCCTTTGGAACGCAATGGGTAAGGATTACGCCCTCGCTGTCCCAGAACATGGACACCATCATTTTTTCAGCACTGGCGGTTACCCGAAATTTTTTTGGTGGCGGTGAATCTGTGTGCTTCCATTGAGCTGACTGGCGCTTTGTTTCTGGATTGAAAAATGGCATCCACGTCTCATCTATTGTCACAACCGACGAAAAGAAAGTCCCATTCGTGCTGTCGTTGCGCGTCAACATTGCTTGGCAACATGCCACACGGGCAGCCGTGTGATCGTCCGTCAGCATTCGTGGCACCCACCTGGATGACACTTTTCGCATTTTCAGGTCGTCAAGCAGGATTGTGTGCACAGAACCCACATAAATGCCAACTCTGGAGGCAATCTGTTCAACAGTCATTCGGCGATCCCCAAAACAATTCTCTCCACTTTCTCGATCATGTCGTCAGACCGGCTTGTGCGAGCCCGAGGTTGTTTCGGTTTGTTGCCTTCATTAAACTGTTGCACACACGAACGCACTTTTGACACATCCATAACTTCATCACCACATGTCTCCTTCAACTGTCGATGAATTTCAATTGGTTTCACACCACGCAAATTCAGAAAACGAATGATTGCACGCTGTTCAAGTAAGGAAAACGTCGCCATTTTAAGTATTTAAAACAGTTCTCATTCTCGCCACTGGCGGTAAAATTCCATCTGCCATACGGTGCTGCCATCTCTGGGACGTATTGACAATGAACGCGGCCTCATTTTAAAACAATGCGCATGTTTCTATCTCTTTCTAGTCCGGAGGAAAAAAATCGGAGGCCTTAGAACTTGTATGCACCTCGTATGTTAACACTAACAACTCTACGCAAACGCCCTACTCGGGGTCATTAAGTGAAGGCTGTTCGCCGCTGCGTTGTCCGTGGTGAGAGCTAATGCCTGAAATTTGGTATTCTCGGCAGACTCTTGACGCTATGGATCTGGCAATGTCCCATGCCTCTAGCTCCAACTGCCATTCCGCGTTCAAAGTCTGATAAGTACCGTCGTGCGGCCATAGTCTCGTCGCAATCGGTCTCACAGGAATCACCTAAGTGCAAATAACAGCTCCAGCACAGCACTGCCGTTTTACATCTTGTGTATGCGATATTATCGCCATCTGCTATGTGTCCATATCGCTATCCTATGATTTTTGTCACCTCAGTGCATATTTGTGGAATCAATCTTTCTGCCGAGCCTCCACTACCGTGATACGCATAATCCAATATGGTGCGAGTAGTGAAAAGTCTAGACGTTTAGAAATGACCATGAACGCTTGTCCGCGATACACCTGCAACAGACGTATGTTTCACCCTCTCAGGGCTTCATGCTCTCACCTAGTTACGATGGTCCCAGTATGTACGGATATCTTGCATCCTTATTCTACTTCCCACGCGACAGTATCGTGGTGCCATTTTTCAACAGGGCAATGCTCGTTCACACATGACACCTGGCACGGCATGCGATCAGGTTACTATCATACTTATACGGCAGCAGCTCACATCACGTATAAAGAACCTGTCATTTCGCCTTCATCGCGATATATCTAACACTGTATTCCGCATTCTTGAGAATGCTGACAGATTAAGACACCTATATCAACACAGTGCCCACCCACACCAGTCGCTAATGAAATCTCTAACCTGCATTTCCCTGCATGGCAGTAAATCCTGCTCTCTAATTACCTGCATCCAATCAGTCAGCACTTTTCCCGGCCAGATGCTCAGATGGTTCAAATGGCTCTAAGCACTATGCAACCTAACATTTGAGGTCATCAGTCCCCTAGAATTAGAACTAACCGCCGGCCGAAGTGGCCGTGCGCTTCTAGGCGCTGCAGTCTGGAACCGCGAGACCGCTACGGTCGCAGGTTCGAATCCTGCCTCGGGCATGGATGTGTGTGATGTCCATAGGTTAGTTAGGTTTAACTAGTTCTAAGTTCTAGGGGACTAATGACCTCAGAAGTTGAGTCCCATAGTGCTCAGAGCCGTTTTTTGGACCTAACTAACCTAAGGACATCACGCACACCCGTGCCCGAGGCAGGATTCGAACCTGCGACCGTAGCAGTCCTGCGGTTTCGGACTGCAGCGCCAGAACCGCACGGCCACCGCGGCCGGCAAAGACATCCATGTCAGTCGATTTGCTTCTGACGAATAGATGCACGCTGGAGTACAATAACTGGTCCGTAGGCATTCAGAAAAGTCATGGAAAAACTATGAAGGCATTGGCCGTCTTGTTTCACATTGGGATAAATGAATTAACAGTTATGGTGATTATTTTTGAAATAAAAAATTTACTTATTACACTATTTGGAGACAAATTGCTAGAAACAGTGAGTACCGAAAATACCTGTGAGTAACCATCCGGAGAAACCGTAAGTCGAATGACAAATAGTAGAAAAAGCAAATGCCAGACTGAGATTTCCAAGAAGAATCTAAAAGAAATCTAATTCAATTACGAAAGATGTGGCTTACAGGATAATTGTTCCACCGATTCTTCAATATTTTTCATCAGTCCGGAACCTTTGACTCCGATGGCAGATGCAACGAAGGTATTGTGTATCAAGAAGAAGTTTATTATTGAAATTCCGACAGATAACGTTCCCGGAAGAGACGGACTGCATACTGTTTCTACCTGGGTCAAAAATTTTTTATAAAAGGGCAATATGTTCAGGGCTTTAATTCTGAACCCATACTAGTTATGTACTCATAGTAAATTTGAAAAAGAGTAGAAGGTGTAACGATACGCCTCCTAATGCTGGAGACGTCATGAGGGGCAAAAAAACACAGTTTCAGCAGCATGTGCTTCTATGCCACGCCTCACTACAGAATACCGATAAGAACAAATGCCACTATATCGCAATGAGAACTGACCAAGTCGAAGCGAAGATAGTACGTATTGTACCTGTTGATAATCAAGTGACAAACAGCTCTTGTCACCTGAAGTTTTTGCCCTCTATGACTCGCTACATTACCAAGGAAGTTATTCCCTGATGTCCTAACAACTGTCCTAGCACCCCGTCTCTTTTTCCAGGAAATATTGGCTCGATTTGACTTCCAATTATGAGATATTATATTCGGTGGTAGGGAAGATTTTCACAGGGTAAACATAAAAATAGGGGATCTAGAACATATGTTAAGTACTACATGATTACGACCAGTACACCCAAAACTTTTAACGCAGGCTTTAGGTATACTTCTTACTCCCTTACAGAGAGAATGCTGGCTTTGTAGACTCCACAATATATTGCCTCACACCTACTCATTCAAAGCATTATCCACAATAGCCACTCTCAACATATCCAGGATCAGCAGGTGTCCGGAAGTTATCAACAGCTCAGCGCTACCTTACACTTTCTGTAATATGTGTGCAAAGTAACAGCTTTGTTCAAATAGTTCAAATGGCTCTGAGCACTATGGGACTTAACTTCTGAGGTCATCAGTCCCCTAGAACTTAGAACTACTTAAACCTAAATAACCTAAGGACATCACGCACATCCATGCCCGAGGCAGGATTCGAACCTGCGACCGTAGCGGTCGTTCGGTTCCAAACTGTAGCGCCTAGAACCGCTCGGCCACCCCGGCCGGCAATAGCTAGGTATAACTGCCGATGGCAGCTTGTCTAAATAACGATTCAACTGAAGGCAGAACGCATTCCGTTAAAAGTGCTCGCATCATCTGTGACTTTAGACAAAGAGTAAATGAGCACAAAGAAGCTGACCATGAAAGAATGATAAATTACAAGTGGCTCCAGGATGAGAAATAACTGAAGAGTAACTGCAATAATTATTGATTATTATTCAAGAAAACCAACACGATAGCTCAGCAGCGAAATTACAGTTGTCCTCGGTGGGTTCAAATGGAACACAATTTCTAGAAGTAATCATCATTACAAAAGGAACGTCATATAATTTATGAACCCCGTAGTAATGCTAAATAAATAGGGTAGTTACGTGAATCATGACATAAGTTGACGTATGAGTTAATGTAAGACCGATGTTGATTCTTGAACAGGGAATAAAGACTCTCTCTTTAAACAGCGGATTTAACCTTGGTCTCCTCCATAAAGCTAAAAAATAAGTAGAATGTTATACCAAAGCGCACACCACAAATTCGTTTAGTTTACAGCACAGAAATGGGCTTCGAAATGAATAAAGTCGTCGAATTTGAATGAAGTGTAGGCAGCGTTTACGTGAAGTGTCTAGCCCCAGCGGTACGTTAACTCAAGTGTGTTCTGCTCCTCAGTCCACAAGGGCACGCTAAGTCAAATCTCAACCATTCTGACACAGAATTAGTCAGGCAGGTGCCGCCTCCAAAGTATGACATACAGATGCGCTTGCACTATGCAGCCAAAGGTTGTGGAATTCCGTGCAGGCGAAACTAGTGCACAGTGTCTTTGCACCTCGCCAGCCACTTCTAACTCGTGTGAAGATAAATGATATGAAAGGCGTTTTCTTACAGACGGCTTTCAAATGCCTTACAGCACGGCCTAATTCCGGTATAACGAACATTATCAAGGATGTAAAACCGGCTGTGAAATCTAGTACTATGTCTTCTGTAAAGTTTCACCAACTTCCTGTACCAGATTGCCACGCCTGGTCACACACCTCTTAGATATATTCTTCACTGTGCTAGAAGAGCAAAAACATGAAGGGGATTATAAGTGAGAGAGGCACATCTTGGCGTCTGCGTTACACCCGGAAGAAGGGACATGGGTCTGCCATCGCAGCAGAGCATGAAGCAAGTTCGTGTAGTGATAATCTTCCTCGCCAGCGCAGCGAGCGGACTCCGGACGTCGCTGGAACAAGATCTGTTTGAAAAACAGCTTGTCACACTGATTACCTCGCGACGCACTGAACAAAACTGCATTAAGGCGACTAGGCAGCTGCACGCGACCGGGAAACGGCGTCAGCGCGCTGTCCGCTAAAAACCGTAATTGGGCGTGCAATTGCATCGGACACGGGCAGCGGGGCGTGTAGGCGTTTTTCTGCAGTGCAGCTGCAAGGTATTTTTTCGCTCTAGGACAGGCGAAATTGAAAGAACGCCTCGGGAGCTGTCCGGCGTCTGCGTACAAAATAATTGCTGTCCGCTTTAGAGTCTCGAATGTAGGTTGTACATGAAGGTCATCGCCGCTCGTAGTCATATCAATAGCTTGACACGTAAATTACACATCGACACGTTCTTGAAATGCAAGTGCAGTAGTCTCTACTCAGTACAAAAAATGAACGGAGGTTACTTACGATGTGACATTGCAGCTCTATCTAGCTATCAAGTATGATCATATCAAATATGCATTATGCGTGTAGAGCATCTAATGATTAAACTGACACGTTAGATACATAGAACTGAAATGAGTGACGTGACACAGTTGAAATAAGAAGTAACTGCTTTTATAGCCCTTCCAAATGTCATTCTTTTCCAGTTTTCATTCTCAGGGTCAGTTAATACGATGCGAAATTTTCCCGACTGCGTGCAACGGCAGCGGCAGTTAGTATCAAACTACACAACTTGTAATTGTCTCAAGTTAAAACAGATACCCTGCATACCCCGAAAGCCACTGTACAGTGCGTGATGCAGGGTACATTGTACCAGTATTATGTAATGACTCAAGTGACAGTCGATTCGCCGAACTCAAGTGAACGACATAACACAGTTGAAATGAGAACTGATTGATTTTATAGCCTTTACAACTGTCATCCTTTTCCAGTTTTAATTCTCATGGTTAGTTTATAAGATGTGAAATTTTTCTGAATTGCCTATAATGGGAGTGGGAAGCAGTATGATACTATATTGTGTATTCTACATTTACATACTAACTCCTTAAGTCATTGTACAGTGTTCGATGGAGGGTACATCATACCAGTCTTATCCTTTCTGTTCCACTCACGTATTGAGCGACGGAAAAATGACTATCTGTATGCCTCTGCCAGTGAAGTTCTCATCAACATGAAGGTTGGTTTGAACACAACAGAGCGAGGCATGGTTATAGGTGGTATGCTATTACCTTTCTCTGACCTTTGAAAGGACTTACGCCGCCAGTAGAAGGTGGACTCCGGACCATGGTGCAACTCTGTATTTTTCACACAACCAAATATTTCCAAAAGTGAAAGAAGTGATAAGTGATGAAAATCCTAGAACTAATCGGGGCTCGAAGCCGAGACCTTTGAATTAGTATGTGCCATATTCTCTGGATTTTTTTTCTGTAATCGAAATATACGGTTGTTAGAGCAAAATAGCTGCAGTCTTCTTGCGATACAGCTTCTCTTAATTTTCTCAACAGGGTTTCGCGGAAATTACGTCGTCTATCCTCCAAGGATTTCCGTTTGAGTTCTCCGAGCATTTCTATTGCCCTTCCGTATTGGCTGTACCGACCTGTTACGATCCTAGCAGTGCGACCCCGAATTCGTTCGACGTCTACAACTGTTTGATAAGGACTGCAAACGCTGGAACAATAATCTAGAAACCGTTGCAGCTTCTAACTAAGCTTTACGGTTTATGACGTCATTTCACCCCTCGATTATATCTGATCTCCCCGCTAAATCTCTTATGTCCCGACATTTTAGCTATTCTGATAGTCCCTTTGCGATAGTGTTTCGGTTCATTTAGCAATTGTGAACGCCTTTCAGATGTTTTGGTTAACTGTTTCGCTGCAACGAGTATCGTGGACCTTCTAGACTTCCATGAAAGGCGACGTCAGGCACTTTGCTTGCCAGTAGGCAATGGATACATCGGTAACCTTTTTGATTGAATCTTCCCATCAAAAGTTGCAGTAACAGAATCGTGTAACAAATAACACGAAAAGTGGCGCGTCGTCATATTGCCAGTGGTCACCAGATTAAATTTCTATGTGCCTCAGTCAGGTATCCGCAAAAGAGGGCTCAATGAGAAATTTTTTGGATTCTTCCAGCGTCTGAATTCTTCCAGCGTCTGATTTTTAATTTACTACGTCAATTAATGAAGCAGCAATATCATTACTACTGCCGTTAGTTGGTTTGCAAATCAGATTCTTCTTTCCTTTCTGTCTTTCTCGAATCTCTATCTCGTGACAGTGTTGCAGCCAAGTTGGATTTTGCGACGAATGGGGATTCGAAGAATTAGATAATTTGTTGTTACGATCATATTGGCTTTTGAGTAATTTATGCTGTTACAGCAGTTACTGGCACAACAGACGAAATGGTGATCATAAAGAAATAATTACAGGTAGATACATTTAGTGACAGTCCAAGAGGAAAATGTCATTTCTAAAGAATCTTGGTATTCCGTATGGAAGCTACTTTACTCAGGACTAGCAATCAATCTTCTATGTTCTATCAGTACCTGAAGACAGCTGTGTCAAAAAATACAGGCAATCCGTAAAAATTAAGCTGCAAATACACTGAGGTCTGACAGAAAAATTGAAGCACCCAGAAGACATGGTCGCATGTCAGTGTAGCCTCGTACATATTCACACCTTCGGCGGGCATGTAAATGGTTAGAATTTCAGTTCTCTGTGAGGGGTAGAACGTCCACGAGAGTGTGCTGGTGTCGTTCGCCTTTAGTGTTGTTATCAAGCACGGTAGGGCACGTAAAGGGCGTGAGCAGCGAAAATGTTGAGTGATTAGTGTGAAGAACATGGAGATATCGCCTATGTCGAACCGTGTAATATCCAGATTTGTGGGGGCTTCGAATGTGACAGTGGCTCGAAGTTAGGTTGCATTCAGGGTTTCCATCCGTCCCGATACATCGGGAACGTCACCGTTATGTCCCTGTCCCTGCATCCCGACAAGACCCAATTTTGTCCCGATTTTGCAAAATACTGTTACGAGCTTGGCTCAAGCACTGAAGCAACGCCGTCTATTACCGCAACATGTAAATGCAATGTCAGTTAGTTTTATTCATGTCAAGATTATGTTGACAAGGTCCTCTCACGGATGGCGTTGCATGTTGCGTATCCTGCATCGACGATGCAAGCACCTTCTAGAGCTAGTGCAGTCATTCCAGAGAACACCAGACTTCTCCAGTAGTACGGGGCTGGAACTATTTAAGCAGCACCAAGCGGAAGAATCGGCAGTTCTCATTTGAATAGCGATCTGATAAAACGATTCTTTCCAAAATTAATTCGAATAGCGAGTGGAAATTAGTAATGTTTGAAGTGTTTACTGCTGGATATAGGGCATGAAGTGTATAGTGACGTGTACTTGATGACTAAACTGTTATTGTCGACCGTTTACCGTCTAATAAACTTATCTCATAGCTTATGAAAATGCCTAAGGATGGGAAGAGAAATTGTCACTTTCCTCATGATTAAACAAAAGCCGGCCGGTGTCGCCGAGCGGCTCTAGGCGCTTCAGTCTGGAACCGCGCGACCGCTACGGTCGCACGTTCGAATCCTGCCTCGGGCATGGATGTGTGTGTTGTCTTTAGGTTAGTTAGGTTTAAGTAGCTCTAAGTTCTAGGGGACTGATGACCTCCGGTCCCATGGTGCTTAGAACCATTTAAACCATTAAACAAAAGAGTGGTCTTTGGTCAAGAAAGAGCGTACGGATCAGGAAGCGTTGTGTGAGATTTGCGGCTGTTTACCTGAGTAACTAACGGAGTTAAGGCAGATTGAGGCATCACATTTCTACGGAGAATCATACAAATAGATTCGTGGTAGTATCGAGATCAAGGCCTATTTATACATTCATGATTAAAGAAGAATCCCTGGAAGAATCGCTCGTAGCTGCTGCAGAACTAACAACAGCTTATAAAGTTATGAAGCATCATCAATCCTTTAGTTCTCTTGACTGTACGGTAAAACTGAATGCCAAAAGGTAGCCTAACTCCAAAGTCGCCGCAAAGCATGTACAACCAGAACCAAAGTTACAGGGATTGTTAAAAATATTCTCGCACCACGCTCCGTGTCTGAACGAATAAAACAACTGCAAGAAGTTTCATTTTGCGGCACAGGCATCGAGCCACAAGGCTGTAAAGATGTTTCATGTAGTTGTTCAATCCTCTACTGAAAATGACGGAATCCAACAGAAGCTGCTGAAGTTTTTTTTCGCTGAATAAAGAAACATCGAACAGAAATGCAAAGTTTTGTCTAGACACTTGAAGACAACTGTAAATTCCATTAGGTAATGTCGGTCCAGTGGACTGATAATAGCAATCTACTGCTGCCAGGGACTATGGAATCAGTCTTACAGTGCCAGTTTAACGACAAGCTAACTTGCGCGGAGTTTTGTAAATACGTAAAAGGGAAAGAAGACTTGCTGAATAAGGTGAAATCTTCCGAAAAATGTGGTATACCGTACCAACTACTTCTACCGCAACAAGTTCCATGTAATTGTGTTCTAAATAAAAGTGATTATATTAAATAAATTTTGTACTTCATTTTTACATCCTCATCTCAGACTGTCCCGAAGAGATTCCAACTACATATGGCAACCCTAGTTGCATGAGGGCAGGAATAGAGGACGCAAACGTTCCTGTCAAGCACATCGAAGCTCCTTCTTATCTGTGCCTGTCATCCGAGAACGAGAGATGGACTGCCTACAACATTCTCTGACATCCCGCATCACTGGACGGAGACTAGCTGCATCCGCAATAAGGAATTATCTTCCCGTACGTAGGCTACCGTTAACACCGCAACACAAATGGGTGCGTTTGGAGTGGTGCTGTGACCGCTTAGCTGCTGAATGGAGTCCCGTCGTGTTCTGCGATGAATCGCGGGTCTGCTCTATCCGAGATGACCATCGTGGACGTGTATGCCGGCGACCTATGGACAGATCACACTCTTCCAATGTTTTGGAGATGCACGGTAGTGTTATTCCTGGCGTCGTGGTGTGGGTTGCCATCAGGTATGACTCCACGTCACTACGGGTCGTAATTGAGGAATATCTGACGTCAGAATGGTACTTCACTGACACCCTTTGTCGTACCTCATGTACTATTACCTCTCATGCGACTGCATCGTGGTACCATTTTTCAACAGGACAATGCTTGTCCACACACATAACACGTGTCCTTACGAGCTGCCTGCGTGCTGCTGAGGAACTCCCGTGGCCAGCAAGATCCCCACATCTGCCACAATAATGCGATAGAACATGTGTTAGTCGATATCGACTCCGTCCCGGTGTCCGTATACAGTATATCAAAGAACACTTACAACAACTTTAGGTCAGTTGGCCTCAGGAGAGGATACAACGTCTTTATGACCCGTTACCGAACAAAATCAGCGTTCACATCCAAGATAGAGGTGGTGCAACGACATACCACCAAATTCTTTATAAATTTGACTCAGTTTTGTAATCACTGAAATAACGTCGCATACCTTTCAGATAGGGAAGTTTCATTTTTTTTCCTCTTCCCCTTTTATGTAGTTCACATTTTTTGTCAGGGAGATCAATCATGTTGTATGCTCCATCGGAACGATGGCTCTTGGCGTGTATGACGTGATACGTCTGAAAGCAAAACACCCAGCAACAATCGTCGGAAAGGTTCAGGCCGAAGGATGGAACTTTATGGTATGGGGCAATGTCATCGTGCCATTTCCTGGGAGATCTCGTCATTCTGGAAGCCAAAATGATTCAACGGCAGCATCTATCCTCAGGTCATGCTGCTCGATTCAGATGTAGTTAGTTGGAATTCAGATGGTTGTAGAATTCATTTTCTTCGGCGAACGAGCAACTCCTAAAGAACAAACTGCATATCGTAGTACTGCGGCGCAGGTATTATTTGTTATTCGCTATCCGACCGTTGTTCGGGACCAGGTCGTTATCGAGATCCCAAATTAGATCCAAACTGATATAAAGTGTACTACATAGCAACCGGTAGCGTGAAAGTTGCTAAACAGAGCGCGTGATGCCAGCTTGTATAATATTAATGCCAATGTAAAGATGTACGATTATGTGCTAGTCACGATCACTGGTAACACATATACGCAGCTTAATGACGTTGTGTCCGCTCCGATTGCCGAGTAGTCAACGTGACGGATTGCCGTCCTACGGGCTCGGGTTCGACTCCCGGCTGGGTCGGAAATTTTCTCCGCTCAGGGACTGGGTGTCGTGTTGTCTTCATCATCATTTCATCCCCATCCGGCGCGCAGGTCGCCCAATGTGGCGTCGAATGTAATAAGACCTGCACCAAGGCGGCCGGACCTGCCCCGCAAGGGGCCTCCCGGCCAATGACGCCAAACGCTCATTTCCAATGGTGTAGTTTTATAAAGAATGTCTTTATCAAGTATATGGAAGCTGCGGAGCGCCAAGCACCAGAAATGTCAAATAAACTGCCGGGGAAAAAAATTGGTACACCCTTTTATAGGTTTCCAATTCACTTACGATTTATTACATTTATACGAGGGCAGTTCAATAAGTAATGCAACACATTTTTTTTCTCGGCCAGTTTTGGTTGAAAAAACCGGGAATTACTTGTGGAATATTTTCAAACATTCCCGCTTCGTCTCGTATAGTTTCATTGACTTCCGACAGGTGGCAGCGCTGTACGGAGCTGTTAAAATGGCGTCTGTAACGGATGTGCGTTGCAAACAACGGGCAGTGATCGAGTTTCTTTTGGCGGAAAACCATGGCATCTCAGATATTCATAGGCGCTTGCAGAATGTCTACGGTGATCTGGCAGTGGACAAAAGCACGGTGAGTCGTTGGGCAAAGCGTGTGTCATCATCGCCGCAAGGTCAAGCAAGACTGTCTGATCTCCCGCGTGTGGGCCGGCCGCGCACAGCTGTGACTCCTGCAATGGCGGAGCGTGCGAACACACTCGTTCGAGATGATCGACGGATCACCATCAAACAACTCAGTGCTCAACTTGACATCTCTGTTGGTAGTGCTGTCACAGTTGTTCACCAGTTGGGGTATTCAAAGGTTTGTTCCCGCTGGGTCCCTCGTTGTCTAACCGAACACCATAAAGAGCAAAGGAGAACCATCTGTGCGGAATTGCTTGCTCGTCATGTGGCTGAGGGTGACAATTTCTTGTCAAAGATTGTTACAGGCGATGAAACATGGGTTCATCACTTCGAACCTGAAACAAAACGGCAATCAATGGAGTGGTGCCACACCCACTCCCCTACCAAGAAAAAGTTTAAAGCCATACCCTCAGCCGGTAAAGTCATGGTTACAGTCTTCTGGGACGCTGAAGGGGTTATTCTGTTCGATGTCCTTCCCCATGGTCAAACGATCAACTCTGAAGTGTATTGTGCTACTCTTCAGAAATTGAAGAAACGACTTCAGCGTGTTCGTAGGCACAAAAATCTGAACGAACTTCTCCTTCTTCATGACAACGCAAGACCTCACACAAGTCTTCGCACCCGAGAGGAGCTCACAAAACTTCAGTGGACTATCTTCCTCATGCACCCTACAGCCCTGATCTCGCACCGTCGGATTTCCATATGTTTGGCCCAATGAAGGACGCAATCCGTGGGAGGCACTACGCGGATGATGAAGAAGTTATTGATGCAGTACGACGTTGGCTCCGACATCGACCAGTGGAATGGTACGGTGCAGGCATACAGGCCCTCATTTCAAGGTGGCGTAAGGCCATAGCATTGAATGGAGATTACGTTGAAAAATAGTGTTGTGTAGCTAAAAGATTGGGGAATAACCTGGTGTATTTCAATGCTGAATAAAACAACCCCTGTTTCAGAAAAAAATGTGTTGCATTACTTATTGAACTGCCCTCGTAGATCAGTAGCACAAGCGGTTCTGATGCAACAGGTTTCGACCCTCTGCTGAAACACCGAAATTAGTACGTCAATGCAGGCCCTGACTGGTATCCAGTCGATGGTACAGATGGCGAATACTGTCCTGGGATACTGTATGCTACGTCTGCCCGACCACGTAGTTCTGTAAGAGTTATTGGCTGACGAGTCGTAGGAGTCACTTCTCCTACACGGAGCGAGGTGGCGCAGTGGTTAGCATACTGGGCTCGCATTCGGAAGGACGACGGTTCAATCCCGCGTCCGGCCATCTTGATTTAGGTTTTCCGTGATTTCCCTAAATCGCTCCAGGCAAATACCGGGATGGTTCCTTTGAAAGGGCACGGCCGACTTCCTTCCCCGTCCTTCCCTAATCCGATGAGACCGGTGACCTCGCTGTCTGGTCTCCTCCCCCAAACAATCCAATCACATCTCGTCCCATCATATCCCACATGTGCTCGACTGGAAAAAATCCGTAGATCGTGCTGGCCAGGGAAATTGCAGTACGTCTTGCAGAGCACAGTAAATTTCACAGGCAGAGTGTGGGCGAGCATTACTCTGTTGGAACAACACATCATCCTCCTGTTGCAAGAACAGCAAAGGAACGAACCTAGCTACAGAGCGCCGGTTAGGTCCCCTCCAGAAACACCAAAGATGAACGAGAGTTGTAGTTTATTGCACTACACACGGTAAGGCCTCGGCTGGAACCAGTGTGTCTCGGAGCAATACACTCTACGGCACAGCACTCACCAGGTTTACGTTGTGCGCTGAAACAATCAACACTTGCATGCACGCAAAATCTGCTTTCATCGCTGAAGACCACGGCACTCCATTCCATTTTCACGTGATCCTCTGACGGCACCATTCAAGCTATACACGTCGCCGGCCGCGGTGGCCGTGCGGTTCTAGGCGCTGCAGTCCGGAACCGCGGGACTGCTACGGTCGCAGGTTCGAATCCTGCCTCGGGCATGGATGTGTGTGATGTCCTTAGGTTAGTTAGGTTTAAGTAGTTCTAAGTTCTAGGGGACTGATGATCTAAGATGTTAAGTGCCATAGTGCTCAGAGCCATTTGAACCAAGCTATACACGTCGATGCTGTGGCGTGATTGGAAGAACGGCTAGAGATACGCGTGCCCGTAGTCCCTCCGCTAATAATCGGCTTGCAACAGTTCGGGTTAAACACGTCTGGGCTCACGTGCCCTCTAATCGGTACTGTCTAACTGTACGATCTGCCAGCACTGTCCATACAATACGACGATCCTGGCAGCCGCCTGTGCTGCGCGAACGACCAGGACATCATCCACGGGTGTGAGAATGCTCACGTGACTATTGTACCGTCATCACTGCACAACTGAAGCAGCACGTCCCCCTTGTGCGGCAATTGCCCGAAAAGACCGTCCTGCCACTCTGAAGGTCACAATTTGACCCCTATCAAACTCACACGTTTGTCTGTACGAAGTACGAGTACTTATTCATGTCATGGTTGCCTGCTTGCTTCACACGTCTGTGGCACACTGAGCCTTCTGTATGTCATTATTCCCTAGTAAGGGTAGACACAGATGGCACTTTGGTTGCTTTGCTACTACGCTATTTGTTGCCAGACGACGTTGAACCCATTATCAGTTTATATATTATCCGCCGTCATCCGATGAAAACAGACGTCGTCTTTGCAGGTGTCCTATATTTTTTTTTTTTTTTCCGGCAGAGCATTCTAATGCGTCCTGATGGTGATTCGGCTCTTAGATGAGAATTAGTATTTAGAATACTCACTTGATGGTATCCGTAGAATCCAGTATATAAAATGGTGATTAACTAGCAAATTTAATGTAGGTTATTCTTACAAAGAAGAAAACAGCAACCAGCCACTATTAATACTGCTACTTATTTAGGTAAATAGCGCCGTTACCGGTTTCGAACTGGCAAGTTCATCATCAGACGGCTGTTCACATGATTTTCAAGATACACTTTACATTATGGTCCGTTTTCGATTTTTATTATTCCACTGTGGCGAAGTATTTTTGGTGTGTTGTTGCCCTACGGTAGAATTACAGTGTTAGAAGCGCCCTATGTGAAAATAACTAACCTCCAAACGATGAAATACAGCGTAAATAAATATGTGAGGTTAAGTGATTATTATACTTACGTCGAAAATTCAGCGCGATTTTGTTGCGAAGTTGCAAGATTTTATTTTTCGCATATTCCTAAATATATCCAGCATTTACGTAACTTGTACATCACGATATTGTGCAAAGCACCCCCCCCCCCCCCCCACACACACACACACCAAAAAGAATTTGCCACATGTGAAGTTATCACAGAGATTGCAGATTTACAAACACAACAGTGTTAGAGACGTTCTCTCTCAGAGACATCACAATATATATATATATATATATATATATATATATATATATATATATATATATAAATCTTCGCCACAGTGGAATAATAAAAACGAAAACGGACCATAATGTAAAGTGTATCTTGAAAATCATGTGAACAGCCGTCTGATGATGAACTTGCCAGTTCGAAACCGGTAACGGCGCTACTTACCTAAATAAATAGCAGTATTAATAGTGGCTGGTTGCTGTTTTCTTGTTTGTAAGAATTAACCTACATTAACTGTACACAGCCACGGTCTCACCATGTCAGTTTTAGACAAAATAGCACTAGCAAATTTATCACAGTGATCCGTATTTCGCAAACAACAGACACAGTGTGAAGGAGAGGTGCCAGTACGCTGGAAAAAGAGATTATTTCAGCTGGATAGCTGAATAGGGCCTCTGGCAGCTCACACTGCCGTTCAACTCCTTTCTCAGAATCATTTAACCAGAGATCGGGCACTACCTTCCTAGAGCGTTGCCTTCGTGTATGACTTTCCAAGCCATCGCGCGGATTACATCGCCTCCATCCCTCAACGTCTCACAATAAAAGACGCGTCACTGTCTGACGTTCCACTCTCGTGTCTTCCTTTCGTTGTAGTGCGATCAGCGGTAGCAGTGGCGAGCAGGTGAAAGTCCGCGACGGCGTACAGTGCAGACGGCACGCCATTAAGCGGGGACGGAGAGCGAACGCTGGCATTACCGGGCAGAGTGCGGGGCATCCATTAGGCCGGAGCTGGAGCTGGAACTGCGGCGGCTATCTGGAGCACCGGAGGCTGAGCCGTCATCTCGCCAATTTATGGCCCGCCGTGGCAGCCAAATTACGCGGCCGCACTGCAGCTGTTGGCCGGAACTCGCGGCGCGTGACTCACGGCGTCCGGATACGCCGCGGACTCAAGGTGCCGCACGGCGCTCGTTGTGGTCGCGACCTCCGATCGCCCCGCCCATCTGTCAGCAGCCCGATGTGGGAAGCGGCGCCAGAAAATCGAGAACATATCTGTCACCCAATACTGAAACCAGTCCCGTGTTTCTAATAACCTAGTCGTCGATGGTACCTTTCTTCCTTTCTCGGAACTTGTCCAGATATCAGATTGCCAGGTCCGAAAATAGAAGAGCCGGACTTTGTTTATATAGCCGAGCATTTTGCCCTAGTTCTACTTCTTTGCCTTTTCCAAGCAGCCAATCTGAATACATTTTCTATACCATATCGGTTGTTCCTGTTGTATACCAAGGTTTTCTTGGATTTATCCGTCCGGCTTGCTTTTTTTTCTAGAGCTTCTGAGTAATGTTATGATTCCCTCGTTGTGCGATACCGGCCTGTGGCCAGGGTGGCTAGGTGGTCGGATTGCCACCATCTGGTATGCCAGCACATCTGTTTTTCTTTTCAGGTTGTCTCCCGTAGATGGTTGCTTTCACTAAAAAAAAAAAAGAGAAAAAAATGGTTCAAATGGCTCTGAGTACTATGGGACTTAACTTCTGAGGTCATCAGTCCCCTATAACTTAGAACTCCTTAAACTTAACTAACCTAAGGACATCACACACATCCATGCCCGAGGCAGGATTCGAACCTGCGACCGTAGCGGTCTCACGGTTCCAAACTGTAACCCCTAGAACCGCTCGGCCACCCCGGACAGCGCTTTCACTACAGCTAGGGACCCATCTCCTTAGGTTTTGTAGGGTGCCTTCCCTGATTTTCATCGAGGTTGTTTCCTCTAGAACGGCTGACTTCCCGACGGTTAGGAGCCGCCGCCCCGTCTCCCTCCCTCCCCTCCCTGCCCCTCTACGCGGGAAATTAGGAAAGAAAGTCAACAGAGACAGTGTATCAAAGTTCTATAAGGTTATGGCTATACCAGCACTGCTCTATGATGCGAAAACTCAAGGCGTAAGAAGAGATATGAAAAAAGAACAGAAGCATGGGAAATGAATTTCGTTAGATACTTGGCTGGATGTACTTTGTTGGCTAAGAAGATAAATGACGACATGGGAGATTAACTGAATATGTCAAACATAATTCACATAATACAGCGATATAAGTTAAGATGGAAAGAAAATATAGACCGCATGCTAGATGCAAGAATCACCAAAGCCATAAAACAATACAAACCAAGCGGCAAAAGATGCTTAGGAAGACGAATGAAGAGGCGGGCTGATGAGTTTTGAACGAGACGGGACGGACCAAAAGGCGCTCTCCTTGATGTAGATTATGATGATTATGATTCTGACATTTTGCCCTAAGAGCCGGACTATCTATCTGGAATACAAATAGTCACATCCGTATTTTCGTTCGTGTGTTAATCATTAGTTACACTCAGTTTTTTTGTGAGAATAACGTTGAAAGTACTTAACCCTTCTACTACCATGATATTTCTGTCTCACTGTACCGCTGCCGGCCGTCGTGGCCGAGCGGTTCTAGGCGCTACAGTCCGGAACCGCGTGACTGCTACGGTCGCAGGTTCGAATCCTCCCTCGGACATGGATGTGTGTGATGTCCATAGGTTAGTTAGGTTTAAGTAGTTATAAGTTCTAGGGGACTGATGACCTCAGATGTTAAGTCCCATAGTGCTCAGAGCCATTTTTTTGAACTGTACCGCTGGGGGTCATATAGACCTCAAGTGTTTTACACTGGATATGTCCGCAATATATTAATGAACTAACATAAAAACATTCATTACCGCTGTTCAATGTGACAGTAATGATTATATTTTCATAAATATTACGACAAGAAACAAAAAGGAATTTAGACTGGGGTAGTTAGTGCAAAAAAAAAAAAAAAAAAAAAAAAACAAAAAAAAAAGAAAAAAAGACAGGGGTAAAATTTAATGTGGTGTAAATATAAAACAGAAACAAAACGTCATTGCATTCGACTTACTAACAGACAGCAAGTCATATATTTTGAAAAAAAAATAGAATTAAAAACAAGGGACATTTGATTTTCCAATGTGCTTACGGAATATTATTGAGTCCACTGGCACTAGGAAGTGTACAACAACAGCTGATGCAAGAAACCCTAACAACTGGTACAAATATAAGCAGGAAATAATATTTTCATTGCTGCAGGTATTTCTTATAACATCTGTTCAACATAACGTTCATCATTCTCTTTTCATAAACGTTACGTTCAAGAACAGACAGTTTCAGTTGCGACCATATTGAATCCAGAGGCAATCAGCGCAAAAACCATGAACACACTTTTATGTGCAGTAAATATCAAAACGAATGAAAACTCAATGGGTTCAGTTGAATCAGAGAGAGAAAATAGTGTATTTTGTAAATAGCAGTTTTGAAAACAAGGAACACATTTATTTCCACTGCGCTTATGGGGTCATATTGACCCCAGTGGTTCTAGAAGGATCTTGAAATAAATGTGGCCGCAATAAAAAGCGGAAATTTGTCCATATAGAGTATGGAGAGGAGTAAATACATCTCCAAGATGACACATATGAATTAACAACATTGGAAATCGTAAATAACACCAAACGATAATTTGACGTCACGAAAATTGTGCTGCGAAAGTTCTTTCTAACCTGAAAAACAAGAGAAAACGTAACATTGTAACAAATGCCTTTCATTTAGACGCAGAGACGGAACACACCTCCATGAATTTTAAGGTAACTAAAGAACGACGGGAAACGAAAAGAATGACGATAAAAAAATACAGTCAGCAAGTAGACTTATAAATTGGCAGTTTTGATAGCAACTAAGTGCTCAGTCTTCTTGACTGCTGTCTTTCCTAAGATAGCCGTATGTCAAAAATAAGCTAAAAATTCTTATTCTGTAATCGTTATAATGTGTGGATCAAAATTAGTTGTTCCATTCTTGTAAGTCGCCAATGACGAGGGCAGTCCGGAGGCCATGCTTCTTGCTACAGGTATCAACTTGAAGCCACAAGTCGATCGAGACCCACCCATCGTTCCTGCACCGTTTTAAATAACGCCTTCTCTCTATGGCTTGGTTGACGGCGACATAGGAGGGTTACTCGTAAAGTAAGGTCCGACTGGTCGCGAAATGGAAACCACAGTGAAAATCCGATGAAGCTTTGCACAGATGTGGTGGTCAGTATCACCAGCATGCCTGTCGATCGCATCACATCGATCTTTTCAGTTCCGAGCACACAGTGATCATGTAAATATGCCTAGAACAACAGTGCCTCCCGCTAAATAAAGGTACCCGCTTAGAGTTTTCGCCTGATTTCATGCAACCCCGCAACCCCACATAACGTCAGTAACATGCATTTCCTTCTTCATGACAATTCTCAGCCGCACACTGCAGGGACATGAGAATACCACTGCGCCGTTTTCGATGGTGTGTGTGTGTGTGTGTGTGTGTGTGTGTGTGTGTGTGTGTGCGCGTGTGTGTGTTGTCCTTAGCGAAGTAAGTTTAAGTTAGATTAAGTAATGTGTAAGCCTAGGGACCGATGACCTCAGCCGTTTGGTCCTATAGGAACTTACCACCAATACCTCATTAACTTCCTCCCGCTTTGTCCTACATAAATTTTTTTCACAATCGTTGCGATCTATTCTATACTCTCCTCAGTCACTATATTTGCCGCAATTTTTTTCACTTTTGTGGTACAACCTATTTTCCAGGCGCCCTCTGTTTTGAAAACCTAGACTGATATTAGCTGTCTTGAAATTGTGAGCAATCCTCTCAGAATGCGAACCGCAAAATGTTAATGCTACATATATTTTATTATTCTGGTGCATCCCTGCTCGAGAACTCTTCCTGCATTTAACTTTCTTGTACATCTTGTTACGTCACTATTCCTGTACCCATCTGCACAGCCTACTTGCATAGTTACCTTTAAGTTCTTTGTCAATCTCGGTCTAATACAAAGGTATCATGCACGTACCTGCACTTGCGGTGTTGCAGCAATTTTCATCATGGCGTAAAAATGTGCTGAAACACATTTCAGCCGTTCATGCTGCCCTGTCATTTGCTCTCAGGTCACACATAAACTTAAATAATGTGACCTGAACGATCATTCGAGAAAACAGTAAGTACATTCATTTTGAAACTTCCTGTACGATCAAAACTGGGTGCTGGACCGGACTCGAAGATGATAACTTTGCCTTTCAAAGACAAGTACTCCAGCAAGGTACGTAGCATAACTTATTCAGAGCACGTAAGGTAGGAAGAAGTACTGGTGCAATCAAAAGTGTGAAGGTGAGTTATGAGTCCTGTTTGGATAGCTCATTCGGTAGAGCACCTGCCCACGAAGGGCAAAGGTCCCAGGTTGGAGACCCGGCATGGCACGAAGTTTTAATCTGCGAGAAAGTTTCAAATCAACGCATACTGCAGAGTGAATATTTATTCTGGATACATTCATTTTGTTCTAAAGATATTACCTACCAGTTAACATACATTTTGTCTTTTGACCATCACTGCATTTGCCCCTGGCTGGATTCTCGGTGGAACCAATGAACTTATTAGTTTATACCACAATTTCCTAGTCTCTCTTCTCTCTCTCTCCCTCTCTCTCTCTCTCTCTCTCTCTCTCTCTCTATTTTTTTTTGTCTATAGAGCTTCCTCTTTTCTAGTTGTGACTAGCTATTAGTGCGGATGTCTGCGGTTCAGTTTCCTATCATTGCTGCACACTTCCTGTTTTTTTTGTTTTTTTATTATTTGAGTCGTTTGTATTCATCCTCGTGAAAAAAAATGGAAGAGCAACTCTCGCCAGTAATATTGTGGTTAATTGAGTTGAAGTCAAGGAGAGTAGGAAATAGCTAACCTTAGGTAGTTATGCACGTCACGTGTCATAACAGGGAAAGTCCACGGTTAGGATTTCGGTATACCGTCGACGTCAAGGTCATTAGAAACGAAGAGCTATCACCGCAGGACATAGATACGGCACGGAACTGGCTGTGTTCTCGTTAAAAAAAAAATTGTGACCGTCGGTGTCGGTCAGTCTCCTAACGTATTTACGGAATCTGTAGAAAACGTGACTGGAGTTTGAACCCTGCTTCTCCAGAATAGAAAACCAATCCGCTGTGCCCCCCTCATAATTCTATATCATACTAAATTCTCTTGAATGTCAGGGTCGTACATATGGAGAGAAGCAGCCAGTTTCCCGCCTTTCCTTATACAACTGGGCTAGTCGATGCGTCGTGAAACAGTAATCTTCCTACCTCTTAACCGGCCATTCATCGGGAAAGAGGTTTCCACGACTCTCTTTTTTCGCTATTGCCTCTTGACATCGTAATTTATCTGTACGCTTAGTTTCAACAATCTCCTGTAGAATCGCACTGTAAATGCTGCCTGTTTGTTCATTTCCTAGAGTTTATCATGACTCATGTACCATTTCCAAAATTCAAATGGCTCTGAGCACTATGGGACTTAACATCTGAGGTCATCAGTCCCCTAGAACTTAGGAGTACTGAAACCTAACTAACCTAAGGACATCACACACATCAATATCCGAGGCAGGATTCGAACCTGCGGCCAAGGTGGTCGCGCGGTTTCAAACTGAAGCGCCTAGAACCGCTCGGGCACATTGGCCGGCTACCATTTCCATACAGTTCGGTACTTCAAACCCAGATGGACGTAGCAGATAGAAAGCATCTGATCTCCTGAGTGATCTATAGGAAAATCTAGAAGAATGTGCTAGTGAAAGAGCATATTCTGATAATGTCACAAGTCTTCTGAGACTATGAAAGTCATCGTCCATGATGTGGCTGTGATGGAGCCATGTGGTGAAAATTGAGGTTCCGGAAGGACCGAGATTCCTGGGCCACTTCAAGCTACCATCACCTGTTCTAAGAACGAAAAAGATGAAAACTGAAGTGAAGCGCTTCCGAGAAACGTTGCTAGTCACTTCAGAGAAACTGATTTTCTGCAGAAAGGTGGCATTCCGCTGAGGACAAAAGGCGTAGTTCGCCAATTCCGGGAGAAAGTTGAGCGTGGAATCGCCACAAACAAAGATGAAATAATGGTGTAATTACCATTTAGACCAATGACAGTAGGATCGGAATTGGTATACGTGTCTATGAAGGATTTGCACTAGAGAAGCCGTGGTAAGAGAGCACATTTTAGTGCACTAGAGGAGCCGTGGTAAGAGAGCACATTTTAGTGCACTTGAGGAGACAGAAGCCTATTCCTACACATCCGTGGTGTACTCAGGAACATTTCGGTTCCTTTAAGTGATGATGGGACAGATCATGCATGCATTACCGATAGTAGATATTTAGTTTACCAGCACGCTAAACTACCTACTACTGTTATTTCCCAAATACCCTGAATCAAATCTTTAATTTCCACGGCCATCTACAATGATTCTCGCTGAGTGATCACTGAACTCACTGTAAGGTGGTCTTGCAGAAAGGTGTGAATTGCACCTGCTCATACACAAAACGTTTCTCCTCCGTTAGTTTCTGTACTACGTTTTCTTCATTGGGTGTGAATGTCTCTTGGTGTACGAAACGTGCTCGGGGCTAAAGTTGTTCCACTGAATATCTAGGAAGTCGTGAATGTACAAATTTCTCCGAAATTCTTATCTCACTCTCTTACCCACAGATGGGAACAGATGACATTCTATTGAGTAGCGGAGTAGATATGTGCTGCAATGAGCATGTGTGATATGTTGAAGCTCTGTTCCAGACACGAGTCTTTCACGGACAGAGCGTTACTAATTGTACTATCGGTTTTCACCGCACGGGCCAGCTTAAAGCTTTAGCTTGTCACTTGTTTTTCCTAAATACTACACGTAGATTGCGCAGTTGATAACGCACTATCGCGAAAGACTGCGATCCGGATTTGAGCACCAGTCGGGCATGTATTTTTTTATTTTTTTTATTATTGAAGGTCTATTATATTCGCCGATATTATTATGCTGATATGTAAGCCAGTAAGTAAAATAGATGTATAGGGGTGATGACAGCAATTCTGTCGTCTGAGGTAGCGTTTGAAATCGCTTGTTGCGTTTAGAAATTCTAAATTCAGAAGTTCACTGTGAAAATGTTTATTCACTGTGAAAGATTAACTTTCGTAATTTTAAATATGTTAAAAATATTGTCATATCATTGAATTTGCCTCATTTTTTTGATATCACAAATGTATTCAGATTTGTTTTGACCGTCAATTATTGTAGAATCGCACCCTGCCAAACAAGCAAATTCAGCTCTCCTCAATACCATCCCTAGGTGGACGAATAACTAGCTTACATATTCGTCACGCTCTTCGTGCCAATGAAATTTCTGTGTTCTGATGATGGTCTCCTCTATATTCCGTCTCGTTTCGTTTGTTACGAGACAGCGGAAGTCAGTGGGCTGGAGCTCATTAGTCAGCCGGAAGTTACAATACCACTGGAGAAATCGTTATGCTGAAGGTTATTGCCTGTGTTAATTGAGCAAATGATTGGCAGGCAACAGCGAATGGGCAGCTCGTATCCAGTTGTCGCGTTTTCCTGCAGTAAGGCATCGTTGCCGCACAGCAGTTCTCGGTGGCGGCTTGTTTATACAGGGTCCTGGAGGGCTGCTGGCTGGCGAATACACGCGGCCCGTTGGACTGAAATCGCTAACAGCCAGACCGTCGGCGGCTTGTTACCAACCTCTCTGTTCACGCTGTTGGGGAGCATAATTATCTCAATAGTCTTCCTTATTTTCAGCTGCTACATCCATGGCTACCGAGCAGGTGCGCGAGTGCCTAGAACATTAAGAAGCCAACCACAGTCCAAGTTGAGTTAGTCTCCCGTTTGTTTTACTGCATTATCCGAGCTACACGTACCGTCCTTACTCCAACGCGCTGTGCTAATCGGTTTGCCAAATTCGTTAACATAGACGTCGCTGTGTTCGCAATGAAGTTTGTTAACAACGGCTGCAGGAGGAGCTTGTGTACAATGCACTGTGGCCTTCAACAGATCTCGTATGTGGAAAATCCGCTTAATTTGTCTACGACGCAAAACCTAGCCGACGCGGTCGCTGATGCCTTTCACTTGAGGTAAGCGGACAACTTTTATCTTCATTGTCTTTGCTCTCTCTCGATGCTCGTTGTATGTTTTATTACTTTATCCGTCCACATGGAATGTGGGTCGGTGCTCCTTTAGTCCGTGTTTACAACTTGGTAACAAATTCGCCCAGCACTTTATATGCTTCACTAGCAGCTTCGTATTATAGGACGGGGTCAATTGGATAGGAGATATGCGTTAAGAGTCTGCGTACCTTATAGCTCCTTCCCGATAATGTTGAAATCAACAAGGGACGGTTTAGGTTTAGCAGGCCTCAGAGCATTTGTGAAACTACGCCGAGTAATGCAACCGAAGAATATGTGGTTAGTGTCCTTATTTTCATTACTTGTGCGTAGTGGAGACGGATTAACATCTGTGCAAGGCAAATGGTTTCTGGTGTAGGCGTGACTGAGGCTTTGGCGTGCGATTGTGGTTCTCATGATTCTTGAGTGTCCGCCTCGGCAGCTGCAGGGTTAGCGAGGCATATTGCTAACAGAAAGGCCCGGGTCCGATTCCCAGGTGGGTCAGAGATTTTCTCCACTCGGGTGCTGGATATTGTGATGTCCTTGGATTAGTATCGTCATTACTGACACGAAGTCGCCTCAACCACACTGTCGTATCGTCTTTCCACTACTGAGATGGCTGTATGCATTCTAATCGAAAGCCAATAGACTGCTATTGGCATACAAACTACGCGCTGGTAGCGAAATATATATTTTTGTGTAAGCTCTTCTGTTACTTGTGAAGGAGTCCTGCAGTTCTTTCTTCCACACTTCCTTCGCTGAAGCTTTAATTCTTCGTACGAAATCGTTAGTTGGGATTATACAATGAATGAATTCTCCATTGTGAGTGGCTCCATTGGCCATTACACCTAGTATTTCGTTTCCCTTAATGCCACAATGTGATTTTATGGAGCCTAGGCAGATCTGGAGCTTATAGTTGTGGAGTAAGAATAAGTTATTGGACGTCGTACTCAAATGGATGATTACTTCTTCCGCTGTACATAAGCTTCACGAGACTTAAGTTCTAACCTGGATTACGATCATACACGTTTTCACTTGTTGGTAAGGGTGTTGGAGACCCAGTAGAACGGTGACAGCTCCTCTGTCAGAATACTGTTGGCCGCTTGCAGTATAAATTCTCTTTTGATTTTGCCAGTAGGGCCCCAGTGAGCGTCTGCGAGTCCCTCTTCGACTAGCGAGGTATTGATGTATTTTTCTTTTTTTGCAATTTTCCATTTTTAGTGTCACATATTATTTCAGGAAACAGTCCTCGTCAAAACTACAAAAACAGAGGTGTTATAAATACACATCCGAAAGCAAGTGCATGTTGAGATATTCGCCGGCGGTCTATCCAATGGTACCATCTGCCTGTTGACACTACAATGTGGTTACCAGTTCTTCAGCCACTGCTCAAAGAATCACGAACTATTGCAAAGCACATTTGGCTTTCCTCGGATTTGGTTACGTGCATCTGTCGAAAAGTGTGAAATACACCAGTGCCTCCAAATGTCCCCACAGCCAGAAATCAAAGGTGTCCATGTCATATGAACAGATAAGGTATGCTACAGGATCTCCTCGACCGATCGATCGCTCATTAAGCTATTGCCGTAGAAGATGTAGAAAATGCGGAGGTGCTCCGTCGTACAAAATGCACATGCATTGTTTTTCTGAAAGGGTAATGATCCCGCGTGGAGTAACAGGCTTCGATTTCACGTTGTTTACGTTGTTCGCACTTCTCAGCAGTATTAATTTGCCGGAATGAGTTTTCACCCTGCAGCGGAGTGTAGGCTGCTTTGAAACATCCTGGCAGATTAAAACTGTGTGGTGGGTACTGGCGGAAGTAAAGCTTTGAGGGGATGTCCTGAATCGTTCAGTTGCTGGCATAGTAACTCAGCGCGCTTGATTAGGGAGCTGACCGTCCTCTGCAGTAAAAAAAAAAAGTCTAACTGAAGTTGTCCTGTATGGAATTTAAAAGATGTCATACAAAATCCGCACAGAACCAGTGATAATAACCGACGAAGAGACTGTAACAAAATTGTCGGTAGAGCACTTGCCCGCAAAAGGCAGAGTTCCCAAGCGCCACTCTTGATACGGCACATTGTTTTAATGTGCAAGGAAATTACGTTATTAATCTTGTTTTGACGCCAATACAACCTCGAAATTATGCATTCGGAACTGTTGATCTAGGAGATCATTGTAAAATGAAAAGAAATCCAGTACTGTACAGCTACAATATTGATGACAAACAGTTAGAGAGAACGTCTGCCGTAAAATAGCTAGGCGTAACTATCGAGAGCGACCTTAAATGGAATGATCGTATAAAACAGATAGCGAGAAAAACAGACACCAGACTCAGATTCATCGGAAGAATCTTAACGAAATGTAACTCATCCACGAAAGAAGTGTCTTATAAGGCGCTTGTCCGCCCGATTCTTGAGTATTGTGCATCTATCGGGGATCCCAATCAGGTAGGAACGATAGAGGAGATAGAGAAGATCCAACGAAGAGCGGCGCGTCTCGTCACGCGATCGTGTAGCTCGCGAGAGTGCGTTACGGAGAGGCTAACCAAGGTCCACTGGCAGACGTTACAAGAGAGGCGTTCTGCTTCACCCACAGAGTTACTATTGAAATTTCGGGACAGCACTTTTCAGGGGGAGTCGGACAACGTATTACTTCCCCCCATATACATCTCGCGTACTGGCCATGAGGAGAAAATTCGAGAAATTATAGGCAACCAGAGGCTTACCGACAATCATTCATCTCACGCGCTATTCGCTAGTGAAACAGAGTTGGAGGGATCAGATAGTGGTACTCTCCACCACACACCATTAGGTGGCTTGCAGAGTATGATGTAGATGATGTAGATGTAGATGCTATGTCTGCAGCAGCATCGCAGTTAGTTATACACTGACGGAAAAAGAAATCGCAATACCGAGAAGGAGTTGTTTGACACAAGCGAAAGTTGGTAGGCGTGTTTCTACACCTGAAAGATGATGTCCATTCAGATTTCTAGCTAGTTGCGTAAGTGTGGCGCTTGTAGCGCCAATATCGAGATGCAAATCAGATTTGCTTTAAATAACCGTGAGCGTTAGTTACCTTTGAGACTGGACGTGATGAGTGGATGTCAGCCAAGAATGCCTTTAGGGCGACAAAGACGCCATTATCAACACTTCAGTTGAACGGGCTGGTGTATTAGTGCTACGAGAAGCTGGATGTTCCTTCTGCGTTACTGGAGATAGACTCCGCAGGAATGTAGTCACTGCACATATTGCTGGCGGCAATGGTCACGTGAATGTACGGTTGCAAGAAGACTGGGCTCCGGAAGGCCACGTGACTCTACCGAATCGCATCGTACAGCGTCTGCAGCAGCAATTTGAGCAGCAGTTGGTATCACAGTGACATAACGAACTGTTACAAATCGGTCACTTCTAGGACAATCACGAGCCAGACGCCCTGTAGCGTGCATTCCACTGATCCCAAAATCACCGTCATTTGCAAATTCAGTGGTGTCAAGCGAAAGGTCATTGGAGCGCGGGGTGATGGTCTCTTGTGTTTTCTGATGAATTCTGGTTACGCCCGGTGCCAGTCATGGCCGTGTGTTGGTTAGGAAGAGGCCAACTGAGGGCTTGCAACCAACCTTGTCTAAGTGCTAGACACACTGTACCTACACCTGGAATTATGGTCTGGCGGGCGATTTCGAGTGACAGCTGGAGCACTCTTGTTATCCCAAGCACACTGACTACAAGTTCGTACGGCACTCTGGTGGTTCTACATGCTGTGCTGCCATCTACGAACAGCTTTGCAGGGGGTGCTTTCCAACAGGATAACGCTCGCGCACTTGCCGCTGTTGTAACCCGACGTGCTCTACAGAGTGTCGACATGTTGCCTTGGTCTGCTCACTCTGTCTCCAACAGAGCACATATTGGACGTCATCGGACGACAACTCCAGCGTCATCTACAAACAGCATTACCGTCCCTGTATCGACAGACCAGGTTAACAGGTTTGGAACTCCATCCCACAAGCCGACATCCGGCAAGCGTACGGCTCAATGCATGCACGTTTGCAAGCCTGCATGCAACATTCTGGTGGTGCTCTGGTTAGTCATGTTCCACCATTTAACACTTGCAATGACTTACGTTTACATTAACCCGTTATCTTGCAATGTTAATCACTAACGTATGTTTCCTGGACAAACGTATTTCCGAAATTTCATTGCTCTGTCTTAATTATTCTTTGTTGTTGCGATTTTTTCCATCACCGTATGTTTAATAGATCATTTGAACTATTCTTTTATTGAAATGATGTGGGATGAGTCAGTTTACAGGACATGTATTTACAATGATTAGTGTTAACAGTAATGACCACATTATTCTTTATAGTATTTACGAAACTACACAAGCTTTTATTTCTTTCTTTCTTTGTTTTACTGGCTACCAGTTTTTAAGTAGAAATTCATTAGGCGAATAGGAACTGTCAAGGAGAAATCATTTTGAGTTAAACTTAAAATTTGCTTTGCTATCTGTCAAGAACTGTATGTTATTCAGAAAATTATCAAAAATTACATAGTTGTAGAACAAAATACAGAGACAAGGACAAAGAATAAGAAATTATCAATGAATACAAACAGGGAGGCAGGAAAAAAGCCTGCAGTACTAACTACTGACCGTTCTTGATAAAAGTAATAGGGCTCATGTTTCCAGACATATGTTTTGGGACTGATTTCTAGTTCTAAATAGCGCTATCTGCTTCATTAATATGAGACACTTAAAAAGAAAATTACTTTATTGATAGCTATGATGCTTTTCCATTTGGAGAGAATGTTTGATAGAGTATTGTGAATGTATCCGTCCTTAAAACCTATGTCTAAAAAGATGGTTCACTGTAGTCACCATAAAAACCGTGTAGTCTCTGGGTAGATCTACTCCTGGTGATAGAAGAACCTGTAATAACAAACTCCACCATGTGTAGGGAGGGGGTTGGGAGAGGGAGCGCTTTTTGAGCCAGTATTTTGAGGTAAAACATGTGCAGGTTAGCTACCGAATATTCGCCAAAACCTTGTCTCCTGTAAACTGCGTAATTTTAATTCGATTCACACTGGGTTATTGACGTCGGCTAAAATGCATTTACGGTGTCGCCGGATTTTCTACTGTATGCTGTTGTTGGCAATTCGTTTCCGTTGGACGTAGCCAATCGAGTAGCAGTATACGATAACCAATGATAATAGCTGAATCTAATGACTTGTTTCGGTAGAGGATAAAAACTGATTACTTTTTTTTCGGCAAGGAGAGCGCGATATCTGGCTGTTATGGGCTACTAGGTTAGTTGTTGGACTTCGTGTTTATTTCTTGTATTGTATGTTTTTTGGGCTATGATTTCGTGGGATATTGTCCGTATTGCAGTGTAATAGTCTGGTTGTGAGTTGGCGAAACTAACTAATGTGACGGGAGGAAAACGGACTGATCTATAGCGAACCCCAATGATTGTTTGAGAAAATTAGAGCGGCATTTTCAGAATCTTCCGATTTCTCAGGAGATGGTTACATTGGTAGGTAAGAGTACAATTTCAATTTTCCTGAATATTGTGTTTTATATGACAGTATTCTGCACAATTTATTCCATTATGCACCCACGTAATTTCATTACTCGACATTATGACGACGTTTATCGAAAGCTATTTTCTCATTGGTTCCGGCAACTTGTCTAATCATCCGATTCATGATCCGTCGTGTACAATTTGCGTCATTCACAGTGCAAACAGTTCCAAACTGCAGCACCCATCGGAAAAGCAGCCTACTCCGTAAGTGCAGTTTTACCCTAGACAGGGCTTCCTTATCCATGCGTTTCAAGTTGTCAAAATGTTTTAAGATAGGAGAGCGGTAGTTTAAGGAATATTATGGTTTATCGTCCCGTAGACGATGAACTGATAGTAGATAGCCGGCCGGTGTGGCCGTGCGGTTCTAAGCGCCGCAGTTTGGAACCGCGTGACCGGTACGGTCGCAGGTTCGAATCCTGCCTCGGGCATGGATGTGTGTGATGTCCTTAGGTTAGTTAGGTTTAAGTAGTTCTAAGTTCTAGGGGACTGATGACCTCAGTAGTTAAGTCCCATAGTGCTCAGAGCCATTTGAACCATTTTGATAGTAGATAGAATGAGGTGAAGGTTACACTGCATGAATGGATATATCTAAGCTAGGCATGCGCGTGAGCGTTAGTGATTTGTTCAATTGTAGCCCCACATTACAAAGCTAACCTATCTGTGCAGAAATAAGTAACAATTTCTTACTTTCTTTGGTATAAAAGTACAGTGCGAAACTTGAAAATACACTACGTCTCGCGTTCAAGGCCAGAATAAGATACCGAGTCGTTACATACGACCACCATTTGCTCTCCGTTTACTCATTTTTGTCAGGCTACAAAGTAAGCGTAACATTGGGAAATGATAAATCTGCAATAGAGATAAGACGAGAATGTGAGACTCATGGACTCCCTTGGGAGACTAATTGTGGAAACGCTGCGCCATTATTCATGCAATTATGTTACATAAAACTGCATTACGTGACTTTGTTAATGCTACTTCGAGTCGTATCTTGTTACTTCACTCCCCCAGTTTTAGAAGGAACCTGTCCTGCCAAATGTGGGTTCGCCGTTTCCCTCTGGTTCACGTGAAATATCTATTCAGCAGTTACCGAAACAAGAAAAACTAGTAACTCATGGAAAATGATTCTTCATAAGCACTCCCTGCACAACATCCCGTATGGTTATTACCCGCATGTCGTTGTGCAATGACGTACTTCAAGGAAGTAGGCTAAGTTTACTGACTGCTACACAGGTTTCTATAGGCATATAATGCAGAGGTGACCGGGGATAGACCCAGAACTTCGATTCTGTATTATGGAACTTCGTCACTGAGCCACCTAGACATTTGGAAAGTATATTCCAAAGTTTTTGCTGCAAAAGCTGGAAAAAAGGGGTTCAAATTTCGGTTTTACGTGGTTAGAGAGCAGGTAATTCGTCGGCACCTCTCATAAAAAAGGCCTATATTAACGAAATTTATATTGTTTGTTACAAGTAGTACAGCTCGTATATCGCTTTTTTGTCATAGAAAAGGACAGCCGCCCCTTGATCGTATTGCCCAGTCTCTGTTTTAGTAAGTATTGCAGCCGCAGCGATGCGAAATTGCTTCTTAGGAAGCGCCCCCCCCCCTTCCCCCCCCCCCCCCCCAAAAAGAAAAACGTGTAATTTGGAGCTATGACGTAAAGCATGTTGGAGAATTCTCACGCTTTGAAATATCATTTAATTTGGACCTATGATATGAAGCATATTAGAGACCTGTCACACTTCAAAATGTTTTTTTTATATTCTAAATTCTTCTTTCTACTTTTTGATACAAACATTTCATAAAATTATTGAGCCAATGCCAAGCACTGTTGCTGGTGAAACGTCAGAAAAAAGCATCAAACAAACGTCAGCCAAAGAACGCGAGACAGAAGCCAAAAGCAATTGGTCAAACTGTGTATTCTTCAGTAGTCATTGCAGAAACTAAAATATTAACTGCACATATTCATTCTCCACGTCACACATACTGGTAATACATTGTGGTGACAAATGTCAATTGACAGCGAGATTCACATACGCAAATGATGACAGAAACGCGTATACAATGCATAAAAATGTGCCGCATTGATGGAGCTGTCATTTGTACTCAGGTGATGCATGTGAAAAGGTTTTCGTCGTGATTATGGCCATACGACGGGAATTAACAGACGCTAAACGCGAAGTGGTAGTTGGAGCTAAATGCATGGGACATTCTATTTCGGAAATCAGCGAATTGTGTATTCCGAGATCCACAGTGTCAAGAGAGTGCCAAGTATATCAAATTTCAGGCATTGTCTGTCACCACAGACAACACAGTGGCCGACAGCATACATTTAACGATCGAGAACAGAGGCGTTTGCTTAGAGTTGTCAGTGCTAACAGACAAGTGACAATGTGTGAATTAACCCAAAAAATCACTGTAGGACGTACGACGAACGTATCCTTTAGGACAGTGCGGCGTTAATAGGCTACGGCAGCAAACGACCGATGCGACTCCCTTTGCTAACAGTACAACATCGCCTGTAGCGCTTCTCCTGGGCTCGTGACCATATCTGTTGGACCCTAGACGACTGGAGAACCATGATCTGGTCAGCTGAGTCCCGGTTTCAGTTGGTAAGAGCTGATGGTAGGGTGCGACTGTGGTGCAGGCTCCGCGAAGCCCTGGACCCAAATTGTCGACAACGCACAGTGCACGCTGGTGATGGCTCCATAACGGTGTGGGCTGTGTTTACGTGGATCATTGACGGGAAATGGTTATGTTTGGCTACTTGGAGATCATTTGCAGCCGATCATGGACTTCATTTTCCCGACCAGAGATGGAATTTTTATGGAGGACAGTGCCATGCCACCGGGCCACAACTGTTCGCGACTGGTTTGAAGAACATTCTGGACAAATGGGGCGAGTGTTTTGTCCACCCAAATCTCCCAATATGAATCCCGTCGAACATTTATCAGACATAATCAAGAGGTCAGTTCGTGCACAAAATGCTGCACTGGAAACACTTTCATAATTATCGCCAGTTATAAAGGCAGCATCACTCAGTATTTCTGCATTGGATTTCCAGCGAGTTGTTGGGTCCATGCCACGTCGAGCTGCTGCGCTATCAGCAAAAGGATGTCCGACACGATATTTGGAGGTGTCCTATGACGTTTTCATATCTTTGTATAATTTCCTATTGTGACTATTTCAAAATAACCACAATGGTCATGAAATCTGCTTAACTTGGAGGCGATATCATTTAAACTAATCTTGACTGGTTTGCCCTAAATGTGCGTACATTCAGCGGGTTGATTGGCAGTACATTCTCACACTACCGAATTTATCTAGCACTTGTCTCATAAATATATGGTCATACAGACATATAAATTAGCCCTACGATATTGACCCTTTTGTTACACTGTTTCTCAATATTTTCAACATATAAAGAGTTTGTTTCTGACATGGTAACTGAAATTCAGTCCCAGTATTATTTATATATGCAAAGTAGGTTTTCCTCCTCAGACGTATTTCGAATTGCGTCCGTAACAGCAAGTATTACCTGTCATTACCGTTACAAATTAAAACTGTCTAAAACGGGGCAAACAGCTGGAATATTAAAATTTCAGTATAAGCTGAAAACGACAAACAGTATCGTACGATAATCACGTTGGCTGGATGCGCAGTACATTGTGCTTACTCCATAAATACTCCTGCTCTGTGGAGCACGCCAGAGATATGACCGCGCGGTCTACGAGTATATATATCTATAGTCTAAGACAGTGCAGTATGGAGTTATCTTCACTTTTCCTCGCAAGGAGACAGTCGAAGTAGCAAGAAACAATTAGAAGTCGTGGACACTCCTACAATTCACGTTTCCATTTACTTGTAATGTGCGTGACGGGTGTACATGTTTTTCTTTGTGGAATGGATACTTTATAGGACTATAAATGGTTCAATATTGGTATGTTGTGTCACAACTCCATGAGAGAGAAGGAAAACCACATCTATAGGCGCTGATTTAGTGTTTTAGTGTTTTCGTGCTGTCACTTAAAATTCTTTCCACCTCCCCATGCTTGTTTATACTGCCACCGGATATGTGGATTTAAGCGCATTAGAATTACATTGTGCTACTTTACATACTTCAAATTTCGAAGAAATTTCCGTATTCTAAATGAAATTGCAATCATGGATGAAATAAAAACCTCGACGAAAGGTAAGAAATTTATCTTATCTTTGTAGTTCAACGGAAGGCTTAGAAGCTTGCATCCATGTTACTGTACAGTTTCAATGTCCTATTGGCAAGCGCTAAAATAATAATGAGCTTTTTATGTGGCTATTGAGAGATAATTAAATAATAATTTGAGCTTCGCGATTAATAATTACGCAGATGAAACATATAAGGAAGTGTAGATGGTCTGATGAGATCTTGAGTAGCTTCTGAAAGCGATAACCAAACTAAAAAAAACTTGATTGTAACCTATAAACGTAGGCTTATACATGTTGAATGTTAAATCTTGATGAAGGGAGAGTTGTGTCATGCTTTTATTCACATCAGATTATTTCGAATCCTCAAACAATGTTGTAGTTGTTTTACGAAAGCGATATAATGATCATATTTAATCGATAATAATTTCCTAAGGAATTGATGGTGGTTTGGCAGATTAAATGAACAGCGTCAGATACCATGTTTCCTGCGACAGGAAAGCAGATTATGGAAGCATCGCAAAGTTCCCCAGCGTCATAAAGTAGCTCTTGACGATTTTCCGTCTTTATTTAAAGACCATTCTTTTCGTTGCGTGCATATAGAGTATGGCAGCTGTTGATGTTTCGTGCTCACAGTACAAACGGATTTTCACTGGTTTAAATCTTACATTTGGAATTCATTCATGTTATTGTACACTCATAATACTGATGTAATACTGATTATTTTTCTGTAATCTAATTTCTTTTGACTTGTATTATGAGCCACATACAATGCATTGTTACAGAAACTTTCATTCACTGCTGTTTCATGCAAAGGCGACATAGACAAGCATCCGCAGGTGTATAGATCAACACGTGATCTTCATTCCGAGATTCATAAGATCTTAACGATGCCTTTTATATGCTTCATATTTTAGGCTTTTACTGTTCCATATTCCGCCTTATATTCTCTGCTGGACGGAAAGAAATGAGAGGTAAATGAAGATGGAGATACTGTCGGACTTCGTCTTTGGTTCCATCCTCGACGCATACCTAAATAGTTCTTTTGCTGTATTACTGACCTCCCTAAGTAGATGCATACATTCAGTTTCCAATTTGGTAGTTAGTTTCATTGCACCAAGAAGGTGTATTTCAGCGTGGAATCCTCCCCTCAATACGACAGTTACTACCAAATCACTCGTATGTTTTGCGATCTGTATGCTAATACGTATGTATCAATATTTCCTGATCCAGTGGCTTTGTCATCTTGATGTGGTTCTCCTCCAAGTTCCGCAGATATACCTGAATACAACTTACGAAGAGACCCTTTCAAAACTATGACCTTTTGTCTGGAAGACAAAAATATTATCTTGCAGAACTAACGCCATCTCGCGTCTGAAAGAAAATGTTGTCAAGAGTTTTCGGTCTCACGTAATAATGACAAAATCTTTAACATGGCTGCGTAGCAACAACTGTGTAAATCTGAAGAGTTTGAAAAATCAGCCAACCAGTTGCAAAGCAAAGTTTTGTTAGCCCTTGACATAGGTTTCGATATTCCTAAAAATATATTCCTCAGTAGGAGTCTGCCTTGTTACATCACATGATGGTACATTATATTAGATGAAACCGAGCAGTTCTTGTCATATATAACATTGACAAAACAGCTATTATCCCAAGCCAAATTACGTATATTGCACTTCAGAATGAATGCTCACTGGTAAATGCCCACTGGTCGAGGCCCTTGTCAACATAAAATTGTAACAGGAGTCACAAAATAAAATATTTTGCGTAAGTTTACATCATGCCAGAGACTAAGGCTAACTCAAAATGTTGGCCTTACTCTCTGCATGATGTACACTAACTTACCCAAATATTTTATCCTGTGACAATTTTATGTTGACAAGAGGCTACCTGTGGGCATTTACCAGTGAGCATTCATTCTGCACTGCGATATATGTAATCTGACTGCTATCTAAAGCTATGGCTTGTAATAATTCTTGGTTCAAATGTCTCTGAGCACTATGGGACTTAACTTCTGTCATCAGTCCCCTAGAACTTAGAACTACTTAAACCTAACTAACCTACGGACATCACACACATCCATGCTCGAGGCAGGATTCGAACCTGAAGACTGAAGCGCCTAGATCCGCTCGGCCACTCCGGCCGGCAATTCTTGTTTCTTCAATTTTGTATATGACAAGAGCCTCTCAGCTTCAGCTGATCTAATATACCATCACGAGAAGTATCAAGGCCCACTCCTATTGAAAAAGATATTTTCAGAAATATCGAAACCGAGGTCAAGGGCTAATTAACCTTTGTTTTGTAACTGGTTGGCTGATTTTTCAACCTCTTCTAATAATGACAACTTCAAAGTCTAGAGGTTGCAATATGTATAGATCACAATCTACTTGTGAATACTATTTATTCTAATAGTTCCTATACACTTAGACGTGCAAATAAACCTTTCTACGTTTTTGTTCATATGTTCCTGTATAAATCACTAGAACAGACCTGATTTAATTACAGTCCAGATAAGACGCTACAGTAATAAGACTTTTTTTCCGCTTCTCTGCCATCTTGACAACACAGCATCGTCCGTTTGTAAATATTAATGTGTCTTATCTTCTTGGTTCGAGACTTCTACCGCTCCTCTCCAAATCTTACCATGTGGAAGCACAGTCTCAAATGAATCAAGCAAATCAGATATTGATTTGCAGAGTACTTTTTTTTCGACCGCCTGATGTTAAAAGATTTTCCTGGAAGGTTTTCTGCTAAAATCATTTCTACGTGCTATTACAAAGAGCATCAGTTAATTTCAGATCCAGGAAGAATCGCTCTTTTACAAAAAGGACAACATTCACATAGAATTTACTAATTTCTATGTTTCAGGAAGACATGGCAACAACTGTGTGGCTTACCAGATCATACACTGAGCTGCAAAAAACCGCTGAAGTTTTAATATTAATTTTCATTACTTATGATTAGTTTCGAACCCTAAGCTCATCATCAGTGATTTTATAATGAGCTTAGGGCTCGATAAACTTACACAGAACACGTTACTTGTTCTCTTAATGACAAAATATCCCCGTAAAACTGCAATGGATATACGATATAACTTTATTAGCACTTTATGAGTTTCGGACAGTTTGAATTTCTGATACGACGTATCGTCCCAACTCGAATTTTGCTCGTAGTCCACAACTTGTCTAGTGGTTATAGTCGCTGATTCTAGATCACGGGGCCCTGGGTTTGATTCCCAGTCGAGGAAATTTTCTTCGCTCGGCAACTGCGTGTTCCTGTGGTCCTGATCATTTCATCTCATTCTCATTACAAAGACGCGCAAGTCGCCGAAATGATGTCAAATAGAAAAACTTGCTACACGCGGCCGAACACCTTCACATGGAGTCTCCCGGCCAAAAACGCCGCAAGATTTTTTTTTTCTTTTTTTTTAGCGTCTTCCAAGTGCCCTTCTCTTTTCCGCTCGTGTGCCCTGAGTTGAAGAAAGAAAGAGAGCAGAGGAGCGTGCCGACAGCACCAGTTGAGCGGTAACAGTGCGGGGGAGAGAAGTCGTATGCGGCGCTGTCTGAGGACATTTACATTAAGCGCGTTTTCCCCTCCCGCCCCGTGCACAGATAGAAATCGCGCAGCTGCTCGGGCGGAGCGTGGCACTTGTAGAAGACACGCTCCGCCACACATTTCAGCATGAATTATGAACCCAAACTGTAGGCCGCCGTGGTTCGCAGTGCGGCTGGAAATTAGTTCCGTGACTCACAGCGCCAAGAAGTTAAGGCCCGTCCCATAGCGCAGTGCAGCGACTTCGCTTGTCGGTTCGAATCTCGCTGGAATGCAAGGCGTGGTACGGATGTAACAATACAAACATGTGAAAATAATCGCTTCATCAAGAATTCGTTGAAACTAATCCTCTTGTGGACACACTGATTGTTGCCGCATGAGTACGATTGTCAGAATTGTCTTAAAATACTTTTTGCCTGTCAGCGCTGTTACTGTCGCTTGCATCCTTGTTCTTCCTCTTCATTTCCCTTTCCGTTTCAGTCATAGGAACGTGTCCTCTCTAGCACATAATCTCTACTGTCTTTCAGTGATGGTGATCTGTCACTGACATGCAAGTTATAGGGTACTTCAAGCGCATTTTGGCTAGCCATTCATGTGGTGATGAATTTCTAATGTTGTTCAATTTGAGAAGTTGAATTACACTACTTACTATTTATTGTCATAAGGTGTTGTGCCTATTGGCAGATTCCTGAGACAATTTCCGTCTCCATCGGATCCTGTTCCAGGCCACCTGCTTCTTAGTCTCGTATCTTCCTCCTTTCGCTTCATCTAGAACTTTTATTCTTCTTATTTTCTTCTGTCTTTCAGCTGCAACTTTGACGGCTGTTGTCAGAATACCTTTCCCTCGCAGTGTTTGTCTCACCCATCTGGTTTCCTTTTCTTAACCAGGTTTAGAAAGTAATTAACTTTTCATAACTGGTTTCAAATGGATCTGAGCACTATGGGACTTAACTTCTGAGGTCATCAGTCCCCTAGACTCACAACTACTTAAACCTAACTAACCTAAGGACATCACACACATCCATGCAGGAGGCAGGATTCGAACCTGCGACCGTAGCGGTCGCGCGGTTCCAGACTGTAGCGCCTAGAACCGCTCGGCCACTCCGGCCGGCCTTCATAACTGGGATTCACAGTCACGTAAATTTTTTTAAAGACATCATGTTAACGTCAGTGACTGTTACACATTTTATTTCCGCTATTGCAATTTCGCCCTTAGACCATTATCAAGGCTTTAAGCCATGTCAACTTAATACACGCTGACACATTTATATGTCGTTGTCATTTGCTGCTTTATACTTTCGTAACGCTGCTAAGTGGTGCGAGCACACATTTCCATATATCGTAAAACAGCACAGTCTGTACAGACACATGTTTGTTCCACCAGCACTAGTAACTTTTGCAAATGACAACGATATATAAATGTGTCAGCGTGTATAAAGTTGACATGGGTTAAAGCCAAAGGATCTGCACTTGATAGTGGCCGAAGGCCGAAATTGCAATAGTGGAAATAAAAAGTGCAACAGTCATTGGCGCAAACATGATGTCTTTAAAAAAAAAAAAAGGTTTAGTAAGGTTCTTTATTCCTTTACTCTTTCAAATTCTCAAGTTCTCCATTTTATTCACTCATTCTATTTTCTCCATTCTCCTCCGAACCCACATCTCAGTTCCTTCAATTTAGTGTCTACGTCTCTTCTTCAATGTCCATCTTTCACAGCTGTACAGAGAAACATTCTACACCAAGCATTTAACCAATTTCCTCTTAACTCCATCCCCAACATGCTGCATAATATTAGTTTCTGTTTCTGGATAAGTTGCTTTGCCTTCGCAGTTCATCTTATTTCCCTTTCACTCGTCCAGTTGTCAGTTAGCATATATGCAACTTGTTCAATTTAACTTTCTGTCGTTCTCACTTTCATGTATTCGTCATGAACTCTCATCACCTTAGTTTTCTTTGAAGAGATATGGCTTTATCTGCAAGCAGTACCACGCGATCAGCAAATCTCGAGTAGTTGGTATTCCGGCTTATTATACTTACGCCTTGCTCTTCTACTTCTAGCGTCTTCATTGCCAAATCTTCGCCATATCTGGCAAACAGCTGGTGAAAGACAACAACACTCACTCCTATTGCGATTTCAACCCAATCTGCTACAGCATTTCATGGCTTCGTGGTTACTTTCTGCCTTGTGTGTAACTCCTTAGTCTCCTATCCTTCAAGTTCACTTCTTCAGTTTCATAAATTCCATCATCTTGACCCACCTCACCCTCTCTAAGGTGTTTTCTTGTTCTATGAAGAGCAAAGTAAATCAGTTTTAATTTTTTATAGCTTTCAGCAATAATTCTAATTAGTCCAATAGTATCTCTTGTACCTCTCCCTTGCCTAAAACCAAACTGCTCTTCAGCTACGTTCTCTTCCAGTATACATAACAATTTATAATTTAATACCCTCAACATAATTTGTGCTGTAAATACAATAAATTTGTTATACAATGACGTCTAACGTAGACATCCACACTTTTTCTATATTTTTGTTCGACGTATTTGGGGAACTAATTCTCATTATAACGGTCTTTCCGTATACTATGACATCTTTTACGAGTGATGTTTGCGAGGTGTAAGCTGCAGCAGCTTTACTAGTGCCTAAATTGTAGTGTAAAGATGCGCAATTTCGAAATTACTGATGTGTCTTTCCGTATAGATAGTGGTGAAAGTTGCTTCCGAATTCGCAAATACTGTCGTAAAAGCTAGACCGGCGATTACAAAATTACATCACCGAAAAGTCACCATTAAACTGCAGCAACTCACACTTAGAAAACATCACGCTTAAAAATTTTATATTAGATGAAGAATGCACTTGATAACTGGAATTATCTCCCGAAACGCGTCGTCCGGTAAAAGCCGTGATCTTTTATTTACAAATAAAGCACTCAAGCGCGTCCAATTGCAGTCAGGCAAACTAATTAAAGGAGTTTCCCTACGTGCCGCATTTGCAGTCAACAAAATTAAAGTTGTATTGCGTCAGTTGATGTAAAATAAAGCGCTTTGTAATTGCACTTATTTCCACATGAATTGTATCTTTAACGCCATGGCTCGATTAATAATGGTAACCATTTACAAAATTACTTAATATTACCCTCAAGTGTTTGAACCAAAACAGTTAACTTCTTTCTGTCATAAAGAAAGACGTAAGAAGGTTTATACTAATTTCAGACGAACTACTCCTGGGTCAAGGGACTGGTGACCTTGCTGTTTAGTCTCTCAACCCCCAAACAACCAACCAAGCAACCAAGCATCAGGCCTCTCATTTCTGGTCGGTCAACATTTTGGGTAGGCAGCGTGCACAAATCCTGAAACAGCCCAGTTTTTCAGTATTGGCCATCGCACTGCTCCTTCCGATATATAAATGGCGACACAGTTCATCTGTTTTTATCCAGCAAATCATCCGTGATGATTTGGTCTACATGCCGGATATTGTTTAAAGTCATTACAGTGTCTGGCTTGTGTTGCATCAGCCAACTGTTTTTGCACTTCAGCTCCTGTACAGCGACGAACCTATCGACTAACGGTGATGACGACCATCGTAGCATTTCCGTACATCTTCTCCAGCAGTTCAGGAATGCAATTGGGCGATTTAACTTCTGCAGTAAGGAATTCAGTCACAGACCGTTGTCTTACACTTACATCAACGCCGACCATTTTCTAAACTTATACAGCGCCGCCACTTGTTTATGTGCGATGCTGTTAGTGGAGTGGCTGTAGAAGGTTTGTGGAGTGCATCAAATTCATGATTTCTGTATTACAAACTTAATGAAGCATAAGAAGTAGGAGTCATTACATTCTGACATCCCCTCGCAAAAAGGTGACTTGTTTTCTTTAGTCACTTCAACAGTCTGGACTCTGGACAGTATAAGACTCATCTTAAAAATCTTTCCAGAGGGACAGGAGCGAGAGTTAATTGGACAAAACTGATTCTAAGTGGTCCAACCATTTAAACATTGAACTCAGTGATATCTACATCCCAGTAAAATCTACGATCAGATCATCCTGTCCCGTCACTGGAGAAACGCTGCCCCCTGGGGTAGGATTGTAATGGACGCAATAAAGCAGATATTAAGAGCTCTAGCAGGAAGGAGTACTGGGCTAAGCTCGTCGATCTTAAAAATCATTTGGTTTACTGCATATATAACAGAAAAATAACAGTAATAATAAAGGCTTTGGTAGTAGCATTTTCAACTGAAGTTTACTCACTAACGAGCCAACGAAGCACGAACACGAAAATTGTGAGATGCGGCACTGCGTTAAGCAGATGCTAGTCTGCCGCGGTGGTAGTTGAGTGACGGTGGCCGGCTCACGTTAATGAAAATTAACACGTGTGGCGGCGCTTCCGTGCGAGGAAAGCCAGTGAAATTACGGCTGCCTCTCGCTGCCTCCGCCTGCCCCACTTAATTGCGTGGGGCGCGGCGTAGAAACTGATGTAGACGCAGATATGCAGATTCCCGGCCGCAAAACAATAAAAAGGGATTTGAACGCGCAGAGCCGCGAGCGAGGCGGCGAAAGTGGGATTACCATTTGGGGCCGCGCGCACCACCCTCCTCCACCCACCGCGTAGTGGCGGTACAGCGCGGCGCATGCGCTCTGCATGCACCCTGTGACGCACTTCCTGCGCGTAGGCTCTTTCAAAATCTACTCAGGTTTTGAGAGTCAGTAATCTGAAGAGATCGAAGATGACTTGGTTCAAGCCCACCAGATGACAACAAATACGCTAAGCGATTTTAATCTTCTCAATAAAAAAAGCACTCCGTCTTCTAGCCACGAGGAGCCTACCGGGACCATCCGACCGCCGTGTCATCCTCAGTTGAGGATGCGGATAGGAGGGGTGTGGGGTCAGCACACCGCTCTCCCTGTCGTTATGATGGTATTCTTGACCGAAGCCGCTACTATTCGGTCGAGCAGCTCCTCAATTGGCATCACGAGGCTTAGTGCACCCCGAAAAATGGCAACAGCGCATGGCGGCCTGGATGGTCACCCATCCAAGTGCCGGCCACGGCCGACAGCGCTTAACTTAGGTGATCTCACGGGAACCGGTGTATCCACTGCGGCAAGGCCGTTGCCCTTCATCTTCTCAATAAAGAAGGAAAAAATAGGACTTCGTAGGCCGGAGTTTTCTTCTGAGAGGCCGACAGTGTGCGAAACTATTTACTAACTTTTGACTATATCTGCACTAGACATCTTCAGCGACAAAACTGGAAGCTACATCAAAATCTGAATTTATGGGCGCACTGTGAAGTAATACACTCGTGAAGTGATTTCGAAAGTGTATTTATCTATTAACAAGTGACATCGCTCTCCAGTACGTCAATGAATTTTACGAGTAAATTTATGGGGTTGGCTTGGGCAACCAATCCTCTTGGTCAAGGTGTGCCATCTTGTATAAGGAGGGTTCTGAAGACCGGGTGTTTCAGACAGGCAACAAAGCATTAGCTAAGTGGTACTGTTATGTGTGATGCCTCTTTAGTAAGGACCCACGATGAAGAAGACTGCAGTGGGGAACTTAATTTTCTGGATGCATCAGTATCAACCGGGCGTTCGAAACAATGGGCCATAAGGCGTACACTAACTCACCACTTACAGATCGATACAAGGAAACTAATCACCATTTACAGCAAGAAAGAAGGATAGTTAAAATCTTAGTGACAGGGGAAAATAAAATATATAAGGCAGTTCACTTACAAGAAGAATTCAGTTACTTATAAGCGACTTTTATGAAATTTTTTTACTCCAGTAAAGAGGTGGAAACGAGCTCTACCCGCAACATGGAATACTAACCAGTTGCTAATAGTCGGCTTTTATGATAATGTTGCTCAAATAAGGAGGTGAAATACCCAATATGCCGAAGGAGGAAAAACCCAAGAGCAATAACGGACAACAGGCGCCAAAGAGGAACGTTTTTCTCCTTTTTATTGACAAGATTACTTGAGGGATTAGAAAGTTTTTAGCCAAGCATGGAGTTCATTGGCGGTAACTGATGTGTATAAAATTCCATAATTTTGTGGTCAACTGTACATTGGAATCATAAAAGAAGATTTTGGAGGTCGTGAAATAAGATTTCGTGAAAGTAACGCTCTAGCAAAAAGAACGCGTTTTCATATGCGTTTCGGTAGAGAGCCAATAGAAATTTATGAACACCGTAATACTTTTAATACCAAAGGGGCGAGTTCAATAAAATTAATACATATACCGACTTTGCGCCGAGAGTAATTCTAACGATCGATTACTTTTAATCGAGGATGATATTATCTGTCAAAGGTAATCATCTACATTCAATGCCACATGACGAATGGTGGTGCCCTCTATAGAGCTATAATCCCCTTGAGCTTTCGACACAGATGCGATCTTTTTTTTCTCTCTGAAGATACCTTCCACACAGGAGACGAAACGTTAGTAAATCATTTTCCACATCGACGATGGCCTCGTAGGGCTAATACTTTAACAGAAGGAAAAGAGTGAGAGATAGAATTCGTGTCACTACTTTAGCCACAACTATTTTTAATGTCCCATTGCTAATATTTGTCTGGTTGTTAAATATATCTGGAAGCCTCAGTACTTGAGTGGACAGTGTTTTAGAGAGACTCGGAGGGCCCAGATTAGATTCCTAAAATTACCAATGGTTTACTTCGGTATAGTGCTGTGCACTCAGCCTTTGAGGATGTCTGAAATAGCTACTCCAGTTTCGGGAGCTAATATTAACGGTCGGGTGTTGAGCCAACGACGTCCAGTGGCACCATAGGCGGAGGATAACAGTAATGGGTCGTCATCATGCAGGCCCAGTCGTGAACTTTAATATAGGTGTAATACAATGTACTTCCCTGTAAGTTATGTTGTATGACTGTCTACACCTTTTCTCAGATCTGCAAAAATTTCCTTAGCAATTTATCATTCGTCTGGCAACATCTTCCACCGACCTACATCTCAGATCCTGCAAAGAATTATCTTAGCAATTTATCATCCTCCAGCAACATGTCCCGTCGACCTACATTACAGTTTCATTACGCCCATAATTCATCTTCTGTTGCGTCTCCCCCGCCCCAATGGTCATTTTTTAGTCTTCGTGTCTGTCTCGCTAATTTCCAGCGTGCATCTCTGCAGCATTTGCTCAGTAACCCCCAGTTCTTAAGTAGTTTTCGCATTTAAAGTCTGACAAATTATGTTGGTGGTAAACTTTTGAGACATGTTGGAAGTAAAAATTTGAAAATCCTGCATTTAACCAAAAACTGTTATTTTTACGCTTCTGTTTATTTCTTTTTCTGTCCATCCCGTCGTCTTCGACTACCCAAAATACAAACACTCTTCAGTTAGTTCTGTGATTGCTTCGTCAGTCTATTAATTTTATTTTTTATTTGTTGATCATACATTATTTTGTGTAATTAAATTGAGTTTCATTGTCTATTAAGCTCTTACTTTGGTTGTTGAAGTTCGTATGGGCTAGAGGCGAACAATAGCCTGTTAGCCACAAAACACATAGCGTTCACATGTGTCCTTTTTTCCAGCTTAGGAATTTGAAAACTTTTCTAAGCCTGCTAAGAATAGTTCTGGTGTCTACATGCCTACTCTTTCAATTCTGAATGTCCCACCGCTCTGATTAAGTCTAATCGAAGATGCAGCGCTGATGTGGGCTATACATTCTTCAGCACACTAATGCAGAATATATCAGTGCACTGTTTCCCAAGACCTGTTAGTAGTAATTTAGTTGAAACTGAGTTAAAAACTGTTCCAAAATCAATGAATGCCAGACAATGCAGTAATTCATACTCGTTGCTCCATTACGTAATTTAAGTCCCAACTTTCAAATGTACACTTGTGCTGTAACTAAGTTTTGGAATCTTAATCGATATTAAATTCTACCCCACATCGAGCAGAGGAAGTCAAATACTCAAGCTGGGCTACTAGCAATTCGAAAGTTCCCATCGGCAGCCAACGCTCTGTATACAAAAAATTAAAGAAATGGATGATGCAAGAAAACGAAGAATATTGGAAACCACTACTTAAAAATTTAATTTTAGTTTTTGCTAAAAATTGCTGAAAACTCTAAAATGTGTGTCAAAATTGTTCACAAGTTGGAAAAGATCGGAACCAGGCATTTCGCATTTTTCTTGTTCGTTTTGTAAAAAATTTAGTGAACATGAGAGTATCTTCTTTCTTACAGTGCTACATATCTACGAAGGATCTGAAATGCTTTTAGAGGTATAATATACCACAACAATGAAGTCCTTTGTTACAGACAATATCTGCTCCGAACCTCGTTCACATCAAAGCGTCTTGCTTTGGAGACTGTTGAGTTACTGCTGGGATCATGCAGGAGATTAAAGTATAGCTATACATCTTCCGAAATACATAGACTAAGAGTTGAAGCAATGAAATCCAGAGTGATTTAAATAATCCAAAGCAAAACTAAACGAGTCTTTCAGAATTATTTATTGTCTGTTGTTATTTTAAGTAGTACATAACCGTTTTCAAGTATTATCGCCCGTCTTCACAAGATTTCAAGACATTGTTGGTCATTTAAAACACAGAATACCAGTTGGATAGATGTTAATGATAGGGTTAAAAATTGCATTTACTCTGCGTAAATACGAAATAAGTAATAGCCTACAACGATATTATATCGTACGTCGTGGTCAATCGTAAACGTAAATAGAAGTTCGATTGCAAGACCTCCTACGTAGAATATTGAATGTGGAGTTAGACGTAACCTAATAATTTCTTATGCAGGTCAGTGGTACTAATCTCAACAACAATTAGCCACCAAATTACAAATGAAGGCACAAAAGCAAAGTATTCTATCATCGATCGGCTGCGTACTCTTGAATCGCGAAATGAAAAAAAGGGCTAGCAACAATGTCCTCCGCGATGGGTTTATTGTTAATATTCTCAGTGAAATTGTTGCACCATATCTGTATAAAGTTTCAAACCAACAGTATTGAGAACATTGACTCAAGGCAGATGCCTGCTATCGAGAGATTAGAGACCGATATTATCATCGTGATGAGCGCAGAGACACCGTTGACGACGTATCGACATTGGAACCTACGTATGAGTAATCCCTGCGCACCGGTATCACCACTAAATATTTCGCGTTTTTAAAATTTGTCTCCTGTTAGGTACTTTACCAATTAAAGAATGTTGTCTAAATGTGGGTTAATAGCAATCTGACGCGACAAGTTTGTCACGAATTTTACTTATTTCTGTACATTATTTCAATTACTGATGTTGTTTTAAGATGGCCGCGTTTTTCTTGTATCTAGCACATCTGTCATCACATACAGTAGTTGCTATCTGTTCTGGGAACCTGAGGCAGTGCGTCCGGGGCACTGTTGCATTCATCATCCGAAGTATCAGCTACAGGACGAGTAGCTATTGTCCAGAATTGTCGCTGAATGACTTCTGAGTGCCATGCTATGTCTGGTTATTCCATGAGGCATCCAAAGAGATTAAACTTAGAATTTCTCATATCGTGCGCCCAGCCTCATTTAGATCGGATGAACTGAAATGGAAATGATTGGTCATTTAAATAGTCAGCTGATGCAGTCTCCGTCGAAAATTTCTATATGAGCGCGTAAAAAGTAAGAACAGGTGTTCTTGAAGAATCTTTATTTCATCAGTTAACACAGTTTAGTAAGTAAGGATGTGTGTGTGTGTGTGTGTGTGTGTGTGTGTGTGTGTGTGTGTGTGTGAATGCCGACAACTAGACAAGTTACCACTTCGTGTACTGACACATTTACAAGTGACCTGACGTTTTAAAATGTTGCTTTTACTTCTTCTTAGTCTAATGCGTTTCATGGACACTGTCTCCTGCTTGCAAAATGAAACTGCAGTGTGACACTGAGATTTTTGCAACTAAGTTCACTCTGTAATCGTCCTTTATTCTTTCTTTTGAATCGGAAAATAACAACGCAGTGTGGACGAGAGTCATAACCCTAATGTAACTATTGTAACTCACATAGCGTAGAATAGTTGTTAAGCGATTTAGAACTACAACGTCCGACTTCATTGTTTCGCAGATCTGTCCCCGCAACCGAGGTTCCAAACGTAATCATTTACAGGTCGTTCACTTCTGAGGTGGTTGGTTCGAAACCTGGTGGTGAAATTTATTTTTCTTCGCCAGTGTTTGGCCGGGAGACGGTGTAAGCTTCCTGATCAGCAGACTTTAATTTCCTGAGTTCAATGGCAAGCTGTTCGTCAGTGCCTCATGAAGTGAGATTGTGCGACACTGCTGATGGGGACTATAAGCCGATTAGGCCCCCCGCCCCCTCCACCCCCACCCCCGTACCACTCGTGAGCAGTAGGCTACTGGAGTGTTACTTAATACAAGAAATTTATTTTTCGTAGAATGTTCAGTGGGAACATATTCCTGGCGCGTATCTGAGATTTATTTCCTTTGAATGCTTGAAAGTTTTACATAAATCTTTGTAAGTGAAGAACCACCTAATGTAAACATAAGTACAATAGTATAATCCAGAAAATCAGCGATATAAACTCAGCCTGTGGTTAAAACAAAACACGTGTGCGACGTTCTTTTTCTTTTGACTTTTGGTAAGAGCGTAGCTCGGCATGCTTTTTTTATATATCTTATTCCTCGGTCTGCCTTAGTGAGCAGACGCATATTGTAACTGTATGGATGCTGGCTACTTTTGTTCTTGGAATTTTTGTTTATATTCTTATCACAAGAACTCGTAGTGTGAATATTTACATGTTTGTGTACTAATTAACACTGCTTTAGAGGGGATAGCGAAGTCGGAAGTTCATTGTGAAGAGACCTTATGCCTGAACGCTCATTGCGTGCAGTCATTAATTTGTTATTGCTCATAGCAAATCGCGCCCTTCAGATTAGATGTCGAACAATTTAATGTGCCTTGCGCTTGTTGTGTGCAATAAATTATTGTGAATGGTTCGGTCATTCGTCTCTGATCAATGATGCTGACGGGCTTCGATCCCGTTGGGTACAGGTCCCACAAAATAGTGTTGTGTGATAGTGGTTGATGAAAACTAGATCAGGTATTTGTTAGTATGGCCATTAAAATTACTACACGAAGAAGAAATGCAGACGATAAACGGGTATTCATTGTACAAATATATTATACTAGAACTGACATGTGATTACATTTTCACGCAATTTGGGTGCATAGATCCTGAGAAATCACTACACAGAACAACCACCTCTGGCCGTAATAACGGCCTTGATACGCCTGGGCATTGAGTCAAACAGAGCTTGGATGGCGTGTACAGGTACAGCTGCCCATACAGCTTCAACATGATACCACAGTTCAAAAAGAGTAGTGACCGGCGTATTGTGGCGAGCCAGTTGCTCGGCCACCATTGACCAGACGTTTTCAATTGGTGAGAGAGCTGGATAATGTGCTGGCCAAGGCAGCTGTCGAACATTTTCTCTATCCATAAAGTCCCGTACAGGACCTGCAACATGCGATCGTGCATTGTCCTGCTGAAATGTAGGGTTTCGCAGGGCTCGAATCAAGGGTAGAACCACGGGTCGTAACACATCTGAAATGTAACGTCCACTGTTCAAAGTGCCGTCGATGCGAACAAGAGGTGACCGAGACTTGTAACCAATAGCAACCCATACCATCACGCCGGGTGATACGCCAGTATGGAGATGACGAATACACGCTTCCAATGTGCGTTCACCGCGATGTCGCCAAACACGGATGCCACCATCATGATGCTGTAAACAGAACCTGGGTTCATCAGAAAAAATGTCGTTTTGCCATTCGTGCACCCAGGTTCGTCGTTGAGTACGCCATCGGAGGCGCTCCTGTTTGTGATGCAGCGTCAAGGGTAACCGCAACCGTGTTCTCCGAGCTAATAGTCCATGCTGCTGCAAACGTCGTTGAACTGTTCGTGCAGATGGTTGTTGTCTCGCAAACGTCCCCATCTGTTGACTCAGTGATCGAGACGTGGCTGCACGATCCGTTACAGCCATGCGGATAAGATGCCTGTCATCTCGACCGCTAGTCCAGGCCGTTGGGATCCAGCACGGCGTTCCGCACTACCCTCCTGAACCCACCGATTCCATATTCTGCTGACAGTCATTGGATCTGGACCAACGCGAGCAGCAATGTCGCAATACGATAAACCGCTATCGCGATAGGCTACAATCCGACCTTTTTGAAAGTCGGAAACGTGATGGTACGCATTTCTCCTCCTTACACAAGGCATCAGAACAACGTTTCACCGGCAGCGCCGGTCAACTGCTGTTTGTGTATGAGAAATCGGTTGGAAACTTTCCTCATGTCAGCACGTATTAGGTGTCGCCAGCGGAGTCAGCCTTGTGTGAATGCTCTGGGAAGCTAATCATTTGCATATCACAGCACCTCCTTCCTGTCGGTGAAATTTCGCGTCTGTAGCTCGTCATCTTCGTGGTGCTGCAATTTTAATGGCCAATAGTGTATGTATACTTTCACTGAGCGTCCAGCAGCAGTGCTTTATTAAGACCCTGTGAAAGATGCGTTGCTGTTTCTGACGATAGTTGGCTAATTTTTTGCTGAAGAATTTCAATTCTGTCAATTTCCGTTAAATTAAACTGATCGGCCCACTTCGGAACGTTACACTCTAACGAAGCTCTAATTACATTATATAGAGAGATAGGGGAGCTACGCATAGATAATAGGTTCACTTCTCTCCCTTCCAGTCCGCAGAACGTGATCTAGTGGCTAGCATTGCTACCTCTGGATCACGAAGTCCCGGGTTCGAAACACGACACTGTTGCGGATTTTCTCTGCCCGGGGACTGGATGTTTGTGTTGTCTTCATCATTCCAACATCATTCGTGAAAGTGGCTAGACTGGACTGTGTACAGATTGGGAATTCGTACGGGCGCTGATAACCTCGCAGTTGAGCGCCCCACAAAACCAAACATCAAACATCTCTCCCTTCCCCAACTCCATCATCAAGAAAACCACTACACTGAATCCTACACCCTCTCGTCCAGAAATACTACAATTACGCCTCGGACATGTCTGATACGGGAGGCGGCGAAATAGGGTCCAGTTGAAAGACGTTCACTTACGAACCACCCGGATAGTGAGTATTGCTACACCGAGTATAGGAGGACCGGTACTGCAATAGGGGTCACTGTGATTACTACTTGAGAGGTCAGGCAACATCTGGAGCCCGAGGGCGACTCACTCGGTAGTACGGGGCCGCATTCCGACGGCGGCGAAACCGCTGTTCCGCGCTGTACGGCCGCTGCTCGCCGCGGGGTTCGGCGGCGTATGCAGAGGAACGGGGCGGATCGGAGGCGTGGGTGTCACAAGGCAGTGGCCCCGCGGCCCTGGGCGTGGCCGAGACGGGCTGGGCCGGGCCGTGTGTTTTTTAATGGATGGCTGGACAGCGATAAGATCGCGGGCCGTGGGCGCGCTGCGCCGCTCGGCGGCTGAGGCCGGCTGCCGCCGCGACCTGCCGCCCGTTGCCCGCTACCACTGGACCGCGGCTTCTGGACGTCTCGCCGAGCTGCCGACCTGCTCCCTTGCCAGCTGCACTACTCCAGTGCTACCGACCGAGGTGGTGCGGTGTTACACTGGATTTAGGAAGTACCGACGGGGATGTGGAGTCATGTCGACTCCAGTGTTGTGGCCAGCTGCGCTAGGTTGAGTATCTGTGGCGCGAACACCCCGAAGTTCTGGTCTTACTTTAAATCAGTAAGTGGCTCGAAACAGCAATCCAGACACTCCAGGATGATGACAGCATTGAAACAGAGGATGACACGCGTAAAGCTGAAATACTAAAGACCTTTTCCCAAAGCTGTTTCACAGAGGAAGATCGCACTGCAGTTCCTTCTCTAAATCCTCGCACAAACGAAAAAATGGCTGACATCGAAATAAGTGTCCAAGGAATAGAAAAGCAACTCGAATCACTCAACAGAGGAAAGTCCACTGGACCTGACGGGATACCAATTCGATTCTACACAGAGTAGGCGAAAGAACTTGCCCCCCCCCCCCCTTCTAACAGCCGTGTACCGCAAGTCTCTAGAGGAACGGAAGATTCCAAATGATTGGAAAAGAGCACAGGTGGTCCCAGTCTTCAAGAAGGGTCGTCGAGCAGATGCGCAAAACTATACAGGGTGAGTCACCTAACATTACCGCTGGATATATTTCGTAAGCCACACCAAATACTGACGAATCGATTCCACAGACCGAACATGAAGAGAGGGGCTAGTGTAATTGGTTAATACAAACCATAAAAAAATGCACGGAAGTATGTTTTTTAACACAAACCTACGTTTTTTAAATGGAACCCCGTTAGTTTTGTTAGCACATCTGAACATATAAACAAATACGTAATCAATGGCGTTTGTTGCATTGTAAAATGTTAATTACATCCGAAGAAATAGAAACCTAAAGTTGACGCTTGAGTACCACTCCTCCGCTGTTCGATTGTGTGTATCGGAGAGCACCGAATTACGTAGGGATCCAAAGGGAACGGTGATGGACCTTAGGTACAGAAGAGACTGGAACAGCACATTACGTCCACATGCTAACACCTTTTTATTGGTCTTTTTCACTGACGCACATGTACATTACCATGAGGGGTGAGGTACACGTACACACGTGGTTTCCGTTTTCAATTACGGAGTGGAATAGAGTGTCTCCCGACATGTCAGGCCAATAGATGTTCAATGTGGTGGCCATCATTTGCTGCACACAATTGCAATCTCTGGCGTAATGAATGGCGTACACGCCGCAGTACATCTGGTGTAATGTCGCCGCAGGCTGCCACAATACGTTGTTTCATATCCTCTGGGGTTGTAGACACATCACGGTACACATTCTCCTTTAACGTACCCCACAGAAAGAAGTCCAGAGGTGTAAGATCAGGAGAATGGGCTGGCCAATTTATGCGTCCTCCACGTCCTATGAAACGCACGTCGAACATCCTGTCAAGGGTCAGCCTAGTGTTAATTGCGGAATGTGCAGGTGCACCATCATGCTGATACCATATTCGTCGGCGCGTTTCCAGTGGGACACACTCTATTCCACTTCGTAATTGAAAATGGAAACCACGTGTGTACGTTTACCTCACCCCTCATTGTAATGTACATGTGCGTCAGTGAAAAAGACCAATAAAAAGGTGTTAGCATGTGGACGTAATGTGCTGTTCCAGTCTCTTCTGTACCTAAGGTCCATCACCGTTCCCTTTGGATCCCTACGTAATTCGGTGCTCTCCGATACACACGATCGAACAGCGGAGGAATGGTACTCAAGCGTCAACTTTAGGTTTCTATTTCTCCGGATGTAATTAACATTTTACAATGCAACAAACGGCACTGATTACTTATTTGTTTATATGTTCAGATGTGCTAACTAAACTAACGGGGTTCCATTTTAAAAAACGTAGGTTTGTGTTAAAAAACATATTTCCGTGCATTTTTTATGGTTTGTATTAACCAATTACACTAGCCCCTCCCCTCACGTTCGGTCTGTGGAACCGATTCGCCAGTATTTGATGTGGTTTACAAAATATATCCAGCGGTAACGTTAGGTGACTCATCCTGTAGACCTATATCTCTGACGTCGATCTGTTGTAGAATTTTAGAACATGTTTTTTGCTAGCGTATCGTGTCGTTTCTGGAAACCCAGAATCTACTCTGTAGGAATCAACATGGATACCGGAAACAGCGATCGTGTGAGACCCAACTCACTTTATTTGTTCATGAGACCCAAAAAATATTAGATACAGGCACCCAGGTAGATAACATTTTCCTTGACTTCCGGAAAGCGTTCGATACAATTCCGCACTGTCGCCTGATAAACAAAGTTAGAGCCTGCGGAATATCACACCAGCTGTGTGCCTGGATTGAAGAGTTTTTAGCAAACAGAACACAGCATGTTGTTCTCAATGGAGAGACGTCTACAGGCGTTAAAGCAACCACTGGCGTGCCTCAGGGGAGTGTTATGGGACCATTGCTTTTCACAATATATATAAATGACCTAGTAGATAGTGTCGGAAGTTCCATGCGGCTTTTCGCGGATGATGCTGTAGTATACAGAGAAGTTTCAGCATTAAAAAATTGTAGCGAAATGCAGGAAGGTCTGCAGCGGATAGGCACTTGGTGCAGGAGGTGGGAACTAACCCTTACCATAGACAAATGCAATGCATTGCGAATACATAGAAAGAAGGATCCTTTATTGTATGATTATATGATAGCGGAACAAACACTGGTAGCAGTTACTTCTGTAAAATATCTGGGAGTATGCTTGCGGAACGATTTGAAGTGGATTGATCATATAAAAGTAATTGTTGGTAAGGCGGGTACCAGGTTGAGATTCATTGGGAGAGTCCTTAGAAAATGTGGTCCATCAACAAAGGAGGTGGCTTACTAAACACTCGTTCGACCTATACTTGAGTATTGCTCATCAGTGTGGGATCCGTACCAGATCGGGTTGACGGAGGAGATAGAGAATATCCGAAGAAGAGCGGCGCGTTTCGTCACAGGGTTATTTGGTAAGCGTGATAGCCTTACGGAGATGTTTAGCAAACTCAAGTGGCAGACTCTGCAAGAGAGGCGCTCTGAATCGCGGTGTAGCTTGCTGTCCAGGTTTCGAGAGGGTGCGTTTCTGGATGAGGTATCGAATATATTGCTTCCCCCTACTTATACCTACCGAGGAGATCACGAATGTAAAATTAGAGATATTCGAGCGCGCACGGCAATCGTTCTTCCCGCGAACCATAAGCGACTGGAACAGGAAAGGGAGGTAATAACAGTGGCACGTAAAGTGCCCTCCGCCACACACCGTTGGGTGGCTTGCGGAGTACAAATGTAGATGTAGATGTGTGACACATTGAATTGTCCTGCTGGTGGGTGCCATCGTGCGGAGAAAAAAAAACTGCGTGATCTGTTGATCCACTGTGTCTTCCAGAAGGACGAGGTCACCCAGGGAATGCCACCAAAACATTCCCCAGACCATAAACTCCCCCCTTGTTTGCTTTCAGACGTTTCACGCCGTGCACGCCAACGGCCATATGTCCCATAGAGCATAAAACGTGATTCAGCTGAAAGGGCCACCAGTGGCTCAAATGGCTCTGAGCACTATGGGATTTAACATCTGAGGTCATCAGTCTCCTAGAACTTAGAACTACTTAAACCTAACTAACCTAAGGACATCACACACATCCATGCCGGAGGCAGGATTCGAACCTGCGACCGTATCAGTCGTGCGATTCCAGACTGTAGCGCCTAGAACCGCTCGGCCACCCCGGCCGGGCCACCAGAGGCCACTCAGTGGACGTCCATTTGCAGTACTGGCGAGCAAATTCCAACTTTCGTCGCAGATGAACGGTAGTCAGCATAGGTGCATGAAACTAGCGCCTGCTGCTGAGGCTCGTAAGGTCGCAACGTCCCCTAATCGGTCGTTGAGGAAACAGTGTTAGTAGCACCTCTGTTCATCAGGACGGTCATTTGCTCAATAGTTGCACGTCTGTTCGCCCGTAGACATTTGCGCAGCTGTCGTTCACCCCTCTCATTTATGGCCTGTGGTGCACCGTAGTTGGATCGGCGCCTCTTTTGCAAAGCCTCATTTTGCAATAAACAGTATACTTCAGCCACGACGGCACGCTAACAGTTTACAAACTTAGCCCTTTCGGAAATGCTTCCACCCTTGGTTCGATAGCCAATGATCGTGTCCTTTAGGACGTAGATAAATGGCTTCTCTTCCCTATTACGCCAATGTCCACAGTGTTTTCCGTGTCCTTCCACACGCTTTGTATTTCATCCATTGCTAGTGCTGCCACCTGTCGTCTGTGAGTGTTTGTTGCAGATTGACGTCAAACATACGTGTTGATCACATTAATGCAACTGCAGCGTGTGTATTCGTTGACTTCAGAAAGTGTACTGCTGTGATGCTTCCGGTATTTATTTATAGTAAATTCAAAATGGTGGACTCCATTTCTTTTATTTACTTACATCTCTTACTGTTTCAAAGAAATAGTATCGGCAGTAATTTAAAGATTTATACCAAATACACTCCTGGAAATTGAAATAACAACACCGTGAATTCATTGTCCCAGGAAGGGGAAACTTTATTGACACATTCCTGGGGTCAGATATATCACATGATCACACTGACAGAACCACAGGCACATAGACACAGGCAACAGAGCATGCACAATGTCGGCACTAGTACAGTGTATATCCACCTTTCGCAGCAATGCAGGCTGCTATTCTCCCATGGAGACGATCGTAGAGATGCTGGATGTAGTCCTGTGGAACGGCTTGCCATGCCATTTCCACCTGGCGCCTCAGTTGGACCAGCGTTCGTGCTGGACGTGCAGACCGCGTGAGACGACGCTTCATCCAGTCCCAAACATGCTCAATGGGGGACAGATCCGGAGATCTTGCTGGCCAGGATAGTTGACTTACACCTTCTAGAGCACGTTGGGTGGCACGGGATACATGCGGACGTGCATTGTCCTGTTGGAACAGCAAGTTCCCTTGCCGGTCTAGGAATGGTAGAACGATGGGTTCGATGACGGTTTGGATGTACCGTGCACTATTCAGTGTCCCCTCGACGATCACCAGTGGTGTACGGCCAGTGTAGGAGATCGCTCCCCACACCATGATGCCGGGTGTTGGCCCTGTGTGCCTCGGTCGTATGCAGTTCTGATTGTGGCGCTCACCTGCACGGCGCCAAACACGCATACGACCATCATTGGCACCAAGGCAGAAGCGACTCTCATCGCTGAAGACGACACGTCTCCATTCGTCCCTCCATTCACGCCTGTCGCGACACCACTGGAGGCGGGCTGCACGATGTTGGGGCGTGAGCGGAAGCCGGCCTAACGGTGTGCGGGACCGTAGCCCAGCTTCATGGAGACGGTTGGGAATGGTCCTCGCCGATACCCCAGGAGCAACAGTGTCCCTAATTTGCTGGGAAGTGGCGGTGCGGTCCCCTACGGCACTACGTAGGATCCTACGGTCTTGGCGTGCATCCGTGCGTCGCTGCGGTCCGGTCCCAGGTCGACGGGCACGTGCACCTTCCGCCGACCACTGGCGACAACATCGATGTACTGTGGAGACCTCACGCCCCACGTGTTGAGCAATTCGGCGGTACGTCCACCCGGCCTCCCGCATGCCCACTATACGCCCTCGCTCAAAGTCCGTCAACTGCACATACGGTTCACGTCTACGCTGTCGCGGCATGCTACCAGTGTTAAAGACTGCGATGGAGCTCCGTATGCCACGGCAAACTGGCTGACACTGACGGCGGCGGTGCACAAATGCTGCGCAGCTAGCGCCATTCGACGGCCAACACCGCGGTTCCTGGTGTGTCCGCTGTGCCGTGCGTGTGATCATTGCTTGTACAGCCCTCTCGCAGTGTCCGGAGCAAGTATGGTGGGTCTGACACACCGGTGTCAATGTGTTCTTTTTTCCATTTCCAGGAGTCTAAATTAACAACCGACGGAGCTGATCCTCCTTGGTACAGAAAACGGGTTAGAACACTGCTACAGAAACAACAAAGCAACCATGCCAAATTTAAACAGACGCAAAACCCGCAACATTGGCGATTTTTTACAGAAGCTCGAAATTTAACGCGGACTTCAATGCGAGATGCTTATAACAGTTTCCACAACGAAACTTTGTCTCAAAACCTGGCAGAAAATCCAAAGAAATTCGGGTCGTATGTGAAGTATGTTAGTGGCAAGGAACAATCAATGGAGATACTATCGAAGATAGTGCTGTCAAAGCAGAGTTAGATCCAAAGAAATTCGGGTCGTATGTGAAGTATGTTAGTGGCAAGAAACAATCAATGCCTTCTCTGAGTGACAGCAATGTCTCCATTGCTGTCAAAGCAGAGTTAGATCCAAAGAAATTCGGGTCGTATGTGAAGTATGTTAGTGGCAAGGAACAATCAATGGAGATACTATCGAAGACAGTGCTGTCAAAGCAGAGTTAGATCCAAAGAAATTCGGGTCGTATGTGAAGTATGTTAGTGGCAAGAAACAATCAATGCCTTCTCTGAGTGACAGCAATGGAGATACTATCGAAGACAGTGCTGTCAAAGCAGAGTTACTAAACACAGTCTTTCGAAATGCCTTCACAAAAGAAGACGAAGTAAATATTCCAGAATTCGAATCGATAACAGCTGCCAACATGAGTAACGTAGAAGTAAATATCCTCGGAGTAGCGAAGCAACTTAAACTACTCAATAAAAGCAAGTTTTCTGGTCCAGACTGTGTACCAATTAGGTTCCTTTCGGAGCATGCTGATGCATTAGCTCCATACTTAGCAATCATATACAACCGTTCGCTCGAGGAACGATCCGTACCTAAATACTGGAAAGTTGCACAGGTCACACCAATATTCAAGAAAGGTAGTAGGATTAATCCACTTCATTACAGGCCCATATCATTAGCGTCGATATGCAGCAGGATTTTGGAACATATATTGTGTTCGAACATTATGAACTACCTCGAAGAAAACTGTCTATTAACACACAGTCAACATGGGTTTACAAAACGTCGTTCTTGTGGAACACTACTAGCTCTTTCTTCACATGAAGTGTTGAGTGCTACTGATGAAGTATTTCAGATCGATTCCGTATTTCTGGATTTCCGGAAGGCTTTTGACACAATACCACACAATCGGCTTGTAGTGAAATTGCGTGCTTATGGAATATCGTCTCAGTTATGTAACTTGATTTGTCGTTTCCTGTCAGAGAGGTCACAGTTCGTAGTAACTGGCGGAAAGTCATCGAGTAAAATAGAAGTGATTTCTGGCTTTCCCTAAGGTAATGTTACAGGCCCTTTGCTTTTCCTTATCTATATAAACGATTTCGGAGACAATCTGAGCAGCCGTCTTTGGTTGTTTCCAGATGACGCTAATCAAGTCATCAGAAGATCAAAACAAATTGCAAAAAGATGTAGAAAAGAGATCTGAATGGTGCGAAAATTGGCAGTTGACCCTAAATAACGAAAAGTGTGTTCATCCAAATGAGTTCTAAAAGCAATCCGTTAAACTTCGGCTACACGATAAATCGGTTCAATGTAAAGGCCGTAAATTCAGCTAAATGGCTGGGTATTACAATTACGAACAACTTAAACTGGAAGGAACAAATAGAAAATGTTGTGGGGAAGGTTAACCAAAGATTGCATTTTATTGGCAGAACACTACGCTTGTCCGTCCTCATTTGGAATACTGCTGCGCGGTGTGGGATCCTTACCAGATAGGACTGACGGAGTACATCGAAAAAATTCAAAGAAGGGCAATACGTTTTGTATTGTCGCGAAATATGGGACAGAGTGTCACAGAAATCATACAGGATTTGGGCTGAACATAATTAAAAGAAAGCTGTTTTTCGTTGCGACGGAATCTTCTCACGAAATTCCAATGACCAATTTTTCCTCTGAATGCGTAAATATTTTGCTGCCACCGACCTACATAGGGAGAAACGATCACCACGATAAAAGAAGGGAAATCAGAGCTCGTACGGAAAGATACAGGTGTTCGTTCTTTCCGCGTTCTATACGGGATTGGAATAACAGAGAATTGTGAGGATGGTTCGATAACCGTCTGCCAGGCACTTAAATGTGTTTTGCAGAGTATCCATGAAGACGTAGATTTAGATAGTAAAGGTTGGTACCTGCAGAGATATCAGAAATCACACTTAAACAATTTACAGCGCTACAGAGTTACCGTCTGAGAGATACATCAATATATGAAACGCAACACGGTGGACTTAGGAGACTACCTAGATGGCTACTGAAGAGGTTAATTCAAGTACGAATTAGTCGTTGTCCTGTAAACTGAGTCCAATTAAGTTACTACCCAGAAAAGATCGAGGAAAGATCTAATATCCCCACCCCCCGCCTCCGATCTCCTCAGCTTTCCTGTCAGGCGGAAGAGACGAGGAGGGGTGTATGTAAGAGTGCATATCGGTAACGTTATACCGACCGTTGGTGCGCTCTTCTTATGTTGAAGAGCCTTCCTCTTTGGCTAAAAACCTGACACCCAAAAATACTCGCGTCTGAAAAATAACGTCTAAAGCGAATTTACTTGTTGACAGTTAGCCACAGTAAATATATTAATTATTTCCATATAAATGTAATAAATACACGACTTTATATTAAGGTCGGTGAATGCTTTGCTTTAGAGCTACATTCTGTCGACGTCAGTCTTTCGATCGACATTTGCGAGTAATCGTATCATAGAAGCTAATCATTAAATAACGGTGAAACGTATGCTCCATCTTTTCCAGTTCTGTTTTAAACGAATGACTAATGCGAAACTCGTATAATAAGACATATATTACCAATGATACCTACAAACAGTACTCATTTCATTATAAAAGATTACGGCTTTCGTCACGGTAATAGATTTTCTAGACCATTGTGCAACGGATATATCTAGACACCAACATAAATAACGTGACGCCCGCCTTGTAATTATATGGCCTGTAGACAAACATTATTAGTTAACGTCAGGTTCACTGGCAGATAACGAGTGTTGCCCCACTTAGCTCTCTTATTGTTACACACCCACTGTGTCTGCAGGCATACACAGTCATGCCCATACCTGAAACAGAGCACTGACAAAGTGAACGAATTTCCATTCTCCTGCAACGCAGTAACACTTCCCGCTTTCTGTTTTCACTTCCTTGCCCTCTCACGCGCGAGGGTATGCTGACAGCGGTCCAGTTTTTCATTCCTCTCTTCATTCATAGAAGGCACGGCCGTCATTAACCCCTAAAGTTGGTTTGAACACCACTGTGCTTTACTAGGCTTGGTAATACTGGGGTGGTGTTTTTTGCCTTCCCTCAACCTCCATATCACCCATCCAGTTACAGGGGGACACACAGTTTTACGTGGACTCCTAACGACGGTGCATCGCGGCATATTTGACATTAATAAGCATACTTATAATGTACTTACTTATAATGTAACTATAAGTGAAATATAAAATTAATAGGGCCGCCCAGGAATAGACCCCCACATCTTGGGTCAATAGTATAGCACTAACACATGAGTCCATTCTTAAAATTGGCTGTAGGAAGATATAATTCACAGCTTAGGGGTAGTTGTCAAAAGTCGTCGTGCCGTACTTCACGCATCTCTGTGATCATAATCTTCACTGACACAATCAGTTTCAAAATTCAAATGGCTCTGAGCGCTATGGGACTTAACATCTGAGGTCATCAGTCCCCTAGACATAGAACTACTTAAACCTAACTAATTTAAGAACATCACACACATCCATGCCCGAGGCAGGATTCGAACCTGCGACGGTAGCAGCAGCGCGGTTCCGGACTGAAGCACCTAGAACCGCCCGGCGACAACGGCCGGCCAACCAGTTTGGCAGATTACAGACCATCTTCGGCAGTTCAAAGATAACATTTCAGCTGTATCTTGTATGTCTATAAGTCAAAGAGTGATATCACAATTTTGAAGAGGATGGACATTATAAAAAAGGATGAATTTCCTTGTGTTGGATTCGACAGCCATAATGTACCTTTTGGAAGAAAAGCTACAATTTCTTGAACAACATATTACACCACATTTGACTCATTTCAGCTTTAAAAATGATTTTTAAAGTGAATATGTGTATGACACGTTGCTTCCAAATGTGATGCTTGACTTAATACTTAGACTTAATAAAGTTTAAAGTTTTCAAAGAAAGTTTACGTTTGTGGAAAAGTTGTGCACTGATGCGCAAACTTGAGGACGAATGTAACTTCCACGCGATCTGTTGCTGCCTTGATGCGACATGTACCATCCTTAGAAAGACCTGTTACGGTGTTGTACAGAAGATAACTGAAAAGAGTACGCAGCCAGACGAACAGAAATAGCACTTTTAGTCGAAGTCGCCGCGGCTTATGATGGTCGACTGAACATTACAAAAGGCGGGATATGGTTCTTAATAAGTGGTGTTCTTAATAACTGGCAGCGCAACAAACTGGTGCTCCACAGCTGTCACGTGCTTCATGAAAGACATATTAGTAGCTACACCATCAGCTGCTGTCAAAAGGGTAGCAGAAGTTGCTACTACTTTGGGTCATAAACATGGCCCATCTTCTGGTACTAATCAGACGGTTCTTTATAGTTTCTTTTTTTTGCTGATACATTATAAATTGTTGCCTTAATATTACGTTAAATACGCAACACTGATGCTTGCCTATGTCGTTAACAATGACTAACGTCACGAAGTTTATGAGATGAGAATGTTGTTTATTCGTTAATATTGGTTAACTAATGTAAATTACGAAACGCCTTGGCTCATTGCAAGCGAGATAAAGAGTACCTCCCCGCTCTCCTCTCTTTACTCAATCTCTTTCTCTTGTCTATTTATCTATCTATTTTATCCTCCTCCCTCTCTCTCCCCAGACGCACACACATGCAGAATGGAGTGGTAGCCATACATCACTCGTAACAGTTAGTTCTATTACGTTGTAGTCAAAAGCAACAGAAGATTTCTGGGAACTGGTGAAGAAAGATTCGTATGGCACCTTGTAATTCTATAGGCAATAATATAATTCTGTTAGTTTTTTATGTTAAATTTTGTGATATGGACAGCTGGTATTGAATTTTAACCTATTCTAACACCCAGGAACTCTAACAATGATAACTGAAAAAAACTTCACAAACCAAGACCACTTAAAAAGCATAACATTGGTTGAGCGGTTTCGACAGAGCTATGCTGGGGTCTTCGTATCTTATGCTTTTGAATTTTTACAACATATTATTCACCAGCGTTAAACGTCGTTTCACATTGTGACACTGAAGGACAACATGTTGCAAAAATTCTGAAGTTCAAGATCCGATGATGACGACCTAGCTCTGTCGAAAGCAGTCATACAATAAAATGTTTTTTTACCGATCTTGGTCAGAGAAGTTTTCTTCGGTTACTATACATTTCACGTCGCCACCAGACTGACGAAGACACGAATATATAAATCTAGGATAACAATATATAATTATACAAATATTTGTATTGATATGTGAAATACAGAATCCAGTAGATTAGAAGACGCCGCCACAAGTTCGTTCTTCAAAACAAGTTCTGCTCATTCCTTTCAGAAATCCTTTGTCTAACTTCCTCAGCCACGGAAACTGAAAGCCAAAACTCCATCTGAGTATGAGCCCTCAGAGCTCTACCTAATTCACATTAATCACTAACACTATTTGCGAGTTCACATTCGGGAGAAAGAAATTAATCTTAGAGGCAAATCCTAGCTAGGAAAATGGAGATTACCTGAGGATTTTATACCACAAGCGCACTGCATGTCTAATGAAGCGTCTTGGTATTCAACGAACCGTGTCCAAGCAATAAGCGGACCACGGCGCGTTCCAGCCTGTTTTGTGCGGCACGCTGTTCCCAAGATATTACGACCCTCTCTCTGCTCTTACTGTTTCCTAGTTTAGACATTCACTCATTTTTCTCCCTGTGCGAGAAACAAGTCTGTTTACATTTTGGTTTATTTTCCATTTACAGCACACAGGTCGTGGCGTAATGCATCTCGTTTCAAACACTCGGTCGTATTCAAGAATGATTATTATTATTATTTGCATTTTCATTATTTTTTGCTTTCGACGTTTTTTATATTTTCTTATTACATCCGGACGGGTGGGAGTTGACTTACTTTACAGTGGCCGTGGTTGGAACTTATATTTTTGTTCGAAACCTTTGTTGATCTCCCTGCAATCCAACGATCCATTTATTACGCCATTGTCAAAAAATAAAGACCGTGCAGACACAGAGCAGCTCGCTTTTACGGCTTCTATGAGTTACTGTGTTTGTAAACATCAGATTGAAGATTTCAGTGGTAGTTGATGAACGCAACAATGCTTTCGTAATGAATCTTTCACTCTGCAGCGAGGTGTACGGTGTTTTGAAACATCCTGGCAGTTTAAAACTCTATGCCGGATCGGACTCGAACTAGGAGTCTTTCCCCCGAAAAATAGTTTTAATCTACCGGAAACATAGTGCTTACTGACGAAGAGCTGCAATTCAGACATGCTAGCTGTTTCTACTGAGGATTAGAATTTAGTGTCTTGTCGACAACAGTGCCGTAAGAGCCGGAATATTAACTCCAGAGGTTAATTACATGGAAGGAAAGTACCATACTAGCTTTCGTCTCGAGTGATGTAGGAAATAGGGACTTTGGTTGTCCTTGCACTGGAGCTACATGGATAGCAAAGGAAGGCGGCACTGGCTGACAAGTCATCAGGGACCTACTCTGACAAGGGGACGCCGCCAATTGTGAAATTCAGATTCGACTCATACTGCGCATAATAAAAGCTCATGGCCAGAGGTGTAATGTGGCAAAGCACCAAGATGCACTTCTCAACCGTTGTCGAGAAAATAGACCGTTAAAAGACACCGTTGCGGTGAAATACTCTCTACGATTTATAGTGTTCTATAGCGTCGTGGCGCTGCATGTTGGTGAAGGCGGATCGCTCTCCAATTGTACCGCCTCCATTTTTCCGTTTTTTTTTAACAGGGTGTACCAAAGCTCTCCCGTCCGCGCTGATTTTCGACGATGTTATAAGTTGCGCTAGGGACCGCATCTACCCTCTTTCGAAGTTAGCAGGCAACTACACTGTTATGCGGCGGCTCGTTTCGGCCCATTCAACATCTGTCCTTCAAGTGTAACGATCGAGTAACGGAGTTTATATTTCATACCTGCCACAGCGAATTTCTGTTCGTGGGGTCTCTATTCTAATTCGAACGTTTGACTTACGCTATACGTATTCGTTTCGGAATATCGTTTCTACGTCTTCCGTTAACTATACGTGGTTAACATTATGAAGACAACTAATAACATTTGTGAAATACAACTTGGTTTGCGGAAAACATAACGATGTTCGAAGTCGCCAGTTTTTCCACGACAAACAACTTATTATATGCATAATTGCTGCAACTGATTGCCGGGAATTATATATATTTGAATTACAAAAAACAAATACTAAAAAAAAGTTGCATGGTGCGAGATTCGATCCGGCGACCTTCGGATTACAAACCCGAGCGCTTACCGCTGCGCCACGACGCTGTGGAAAATTATAAATCGTAGAAAGTATTTCACCGCAACGGTTTCTTTTAACTGTAGATTTTCTCGACAACGGCTGAGAAGTGCATCTTGGTGCTTTGCCACATTACACCTCTGGCCATGAGCTTTTACTATGCGCAATATGAATCGAATCTGAATTTCACAATTGGCGGCCTCCCCTTGTGAGTGGCAAAATAAAGAAACAAATTAGGTTTTTTTCTCCCTTGCGTACTTGTTTCGGTCTCACCTCCTTACCGGAGGTAAGTAACACAGGACATTCCCGTGGCGCTCGACACAGAGGCAGCCGTTTCGAAAAAATTTTCATCGCCCTAATATGTGGCCGGAAAGAGGAGAGGTGGTGGCGTAAAATCCCGGATCATAAAATTTTGTTCCAATGTCCCGGATTGAGTTCCAAAACTGTCCAGTGTCTCAAGGATCGAGAGCATGCGACACTGATGATGGCGATCCGTTAGTTCGATGGGTTCACTAAGTTCGACGGTCGAGAGGACTAAGTTATGTACCTACACGGAATTTCACCCTCTCCCTTCGATTTATCTAACAGATACAGACACTACACTGTATCATCACTCGTCACAACCATCTACACAACACAGACACACACGTGACACTTCATAACAGGTCTGTTTTCATAAAGACAGAAGTACGGAGCGAGATTCTTTAATGTACATGATGTGTCGACAGAAGTGCCGACACAGTGTGGTTTGAGGAGACCGAAATTCACGCTATAAGCTCACGCAGGATGGCGTGAGGTCTGAAACAGGATACGTAATGAATGCTATAAAGAAAAGTACGTAGCTTCTGGAATACTTAACTTTAATCCATCATTTGTATACATCGTTCTTGATGAGACATGCTTCATACGATAACTATCAATTGCTATGGCGCCTTGCTAGGTCGTAGCCATTGACTTAGCTGAAGGCTATTCTAACTATCTTCTCTGCAAATAAACGAGGCTTCGTCAGTGTTGCATCGCTAGCTAAGTCGTCCGTACAACTGGGGCGAGTGCTAGTCTCTCGAGACCTGCCGTGTGGTGGCGCTCGGTCTGCTATCACTGACAGTGGCGACATGCGGGTCCGACATGTACTAATGGACCGCGGCCGATTTAAAACTACCACCTAGCAAGTGTGGTGTCTGGCGGTGACACCACAGTACAAGTGTGGACAGATACGCAGAAATCCGAGTATTTCATTTGTTTGCTAATAGAGTTTCATAAAAGATACTTGTCGTTGCTGAACCGCAGCAACGTTGCTTACACCTGTAACATTGACTAACAGACGTTGTATTCTTCCCAGCATCTGAAAGAGATCAGATTTTTTTTTCGGTAGCAGACCTACATACTGTCGAGAGATGTGGAACAGTAGTTGAGACATCGCCTCGAATACCAGGGGAGCAATGTACAGCCTACTGTCTGTAGTCTGTACCTCGCGATTCAGATTTCTCGCAGTAGTTCTACATCAATTAGGCGAGCGTTGGAATGATTCTTTCAATTACGCCATGTCCGATTAGGTTCTTGCCCTTGTTCACCTTTTTGTGCAGGTATAGCTCCACAGCTCGTCAATGTCTGAAGAAAGGCATTTTCTATGTAACGCCAAGATAAAATAAAGTTTTATTAACTGCCAGTTTCGATGGGAACAATCAACACCAGGCAAAATAAACTTGTTATATCAGCTCCTCGTGTGGCCTTAAAAATAAAAACAAAGTTGTAAAAAATCTCCTCGACGTAGATGTGGTTCACTGGTTGCACGGAAATGTGCAACTGGAAAATAGTTGGTCAGAGGTGGCCCTCTTTCATATTAACAAGATTTCTGCTTCAGGCAATGTGGTTGTGTAAGAAAATTACGCTGCACTGTCACTCTGATTACACTTCAGCTGTAAACTACTTGGATGAGGCGGTTTCAGATCGGATACAGGAAGAGCAGAAGATAACAGAGGGTTATACTGAAAAAAATTCGAGAGTGCGTTTTCGAAGGAGGATGAAGCAGCTGACTATTTCTTTCCTATGAGTCGTCAGCAGCACTTTCTTTCGTGTTTCAACAGATATTTGCAATTTTGTTTCTGCAGTATGAAGCTGGAGTCAGCGCAGACACGTCATTCATACGACGCCCAGCGTCAACGGAGAGTGGAATTCTACTTGCCCATTCGATATAACGGACCCAAATTAGTCGAGTGAGTTATATTATAGGCGCCACCCTGGCCCGCGCTGGCTACTAGCGCCATGCAGACGCGCTGCTCAGTCGCTGCTGCAGTACTGGTCGTTCTCCATGCTTTACTTCCCGTTAATACAAGCCTATAATATAACGCACTAGACTAATTTGGGACCGCTCTATCGAATGCACACGTAAAATTCCACTGTAAAATTAATTTTGTTTCTAATGGGAAACAAACCGACGCTTTCTTTCGATACTGGGGGTCGTACTAATGAGATGATGAGCATGATTTGTTTGGGGTGACTCCAGCTACACCTCGCAAAAAAGAAATGGCAGATATTTTCCGAAACACCAAATAAAATGTGCCTGACGTCTCTTAGGAGAGACACTATGATTGAGGTGTTTCACCTGTTTCACATTCAAACGCTGTTTTTACGGACATCGGTTCTTTATCAAAACTTTACCTACGAAGTCCCCTCTGCAACCTCCAGAAACCTGTGATAGTGTTTGTCAAACACGCTGTAAATCGCACGCAATGATCATGATGGCAGAAACCGATAAACCTAAGCTTAGCAACAGCCGATCTTCCCGTGAACAATATATGGATGAAACAGAAAGCGTAGAGAAATCCGAATTCCAAAGAAGGCGGATGCTAATAAGTGTGAATATAACCTAGTTATCGGTTAACTTGAGGATAATATTATGGAAATGGAAGAGGATGTAGATGAAGATGAAATGGGAGATACGATACTGCGTGAAGAGTTTGACAGAGCACTGAAAGACCTGAGTCGAAACAAGGCCCCGGGAGCAGACAACATTCCATTGGAACTACTGACGGCCGTGGGAGAGCCAGTCCCGACAAAACTCTACCATCTGGTGAGCAAGATGTATGAAACAGGCGAAATACCCTCAGACTTCAAGAAGAATATAATAATTCCAATCCCAAAGAAAGCAGGTGTTGACAGATGTGAAAATTACCGAACAGTCAGTTTAATAAGCCACAGCTGCAAAATACTAACACGAATTCTTTACAGACGAATGGAAAAACTAGTAGAAGCCGACCTCGGGGAAGATCAGTTTGGATTCCGTAGAAATACTGGAACACGTGAGGCAATACTGACCTTATGACTTATCTTAGAAGAAAGATTAAGGAAAGGCAAACCTACGTTTCTAGCATTTGTAGACTTAGAGAAAGCTTTTGACGATGTTGACTGGAATACTCTCTTTCAAATTCTGAAGGTGGCAGGGGTAAAATACAGGGAGCGAAAGGCTATTTACAATTTGTACAGAAACCAGATGGCAGTTATAAGAGTCGAGGGACATGATAGGGAAGCAGTTGTTGGGAAGGGAGTAAGACAGGGTTGTAGCCTCTCCCCGATGTTATTCAATCTGTATATTGAGCAAGCAGTAAAGGAAACAAAAGAAAAATTCGTAGCAGGTATTAAAATCCATGGAGAAGAAATAAAAACTTTGAGGTTCGCCGATGACATTGTAATTCTGTCAGAGACAGCAAAGGACTTGGAAGAGCAGTTGAACGGAATGGATAGCGTCTTGAAAGGAGGATATAAGATGAACATCAACAAAAGTAAAACGAGGATAATGGAATGTAGTCGAATTAAGTCGGGTGATGCTGAGGGAATTAGATTAGGAAATGAGACACTTAAAGTAGTAAAGAAGTTTTGCTATTTGGGGAGCAAAATAACTGATGGTGGTCGAAGTAGAGAGGATATAAAATGTAGACTGGCAATGGCGAGGAAAGCGTTTCTGAAGAAGAGAAATTTGTTAACATCGAGTATAGATTTAAGTGTCAGGAAGTCATTTCTGAAAGTATTTGTATGGAGTCTATCCATGTATGGGAGTGAAACATGGACGATAAATAGTTTGGACAAGAAGAGAATAGAAGCTTTCGAAATGTGGTGCTACAGAAGAATGCTGAAAATTAGATGGGTAGATCACATAAGTAATGAGGAGGTATTGAATAGAATTGGGGAGAAGAGAAATTTGTGGCACAACTTGACTAGAAGAAGGGACCGGTTGGTAGGACATGTTCTGAGGCATCAAGGCATCACCAATTTAGTATTGGAGGGCAGCGTGGAGGGTAAAAATCGTAGAGGGAGACCAAGAGATGAATACACTAAGCAGATTCAGAAGGATGTAGGTTGCAGTAGGTACTGGGAGATGAAAAAGCTTGCACAGGATAGAGTACCATGGAGAGCTGCATCAAACCAGTCTTAGGTCTGAAGACCACAACAACAACATCGGTTTAATAAGTCATGGTTACAAGATACTAACACAGAAAAACGGAAAGACTGCTGACCTCGGGGAAGATCGTTCTGGGTTCGGGCTTAATAAATGAACACGCGAGGCAGTACTGACACGACAGCCTATCCGGGAAAATTAAATGAAAAAAGATAAATCTACGTTACTTTTAAAACACCTGTAGAGTTATAGGAAGATTTTGACAACACTGGCTGAAAAAAAAAAAAACTCTTTGAAATTCATATACAGTGAGCCAAAGTAATCTACAAATTTTACAAACACTTAATTACTGTTAGAAGAGTTAAGGTGCATGAAGGGAAGCAGTATTTGAAAAGGGAGTGAAATATGATTGTAGCCTATTTCCGGGGTTTTCAATCTGCACATTGAGCAGTCAGTAGAGGAAACCATATAGAAATTTGGAAAGGAAATTAAGTTCAGGAAGAAGAAATAAAAACTGCATCTTCCGTCGGTCACATCGTAGTTCTGTCTGTCAGCAAGGGACTTGGAAGCTTAGTCGAGATGAATGTAGAGGTTACATGGTCAACATCATCAAAATTAAAACGAGGGTGATGGAGGGTTTTATCATATAAATAAAAAAAACGTCTTTTGAAACTGAATTTATTTGTGTGTTCAAACATGTTTCACCTATTCAGTCTAGGCAGCTTTACTGGTATTTACTTTGTCCTCTTTATTCGTCTATCTGTTGTTCTGTTAAAGCTCTGCAGTGTCCAAATTACTCTTCGAATTGATGACAGCTTTACTGTACTATGTGCTAAGTATACACCATACATGGTTCCTCCAATTGATATGTCACATTTAAAAATTCCTTTGCATATAACTTATATTGTGGCACATTGTACATTGCTTATGTTCTTTCTCACATGCTTTAGGGCTCTGCTAGAGTATATGTTACGTGCAAAGAAATGTTTAAATGTGAAACATAAATTGGCAGAAATTCGCACAATGTCTATTCCGCACATATAGAACAACGAACGGGTACATGAACAGGACGAAAAATGAATAGCTCTGAAGATGGCTACCTTGAACAGACGAAACATTGTTTTGGACACACAAATAAATTTAGTTCCAGAAGTCAGAATTTTTCTTATCTATCTGCTGATGCGTAACTGAAGCTAGCAAATGAGGGTAAAATTACTTCAAATGTTGACAATATAATCAGGTGACTGAGAGAAATAAATCAGGAAATGAGACATTGAATGTAATAGGTTTTTTTCTGTGTAGAGAGCAAAATAACTGACGATGGCAATAAAGAGAGTACCATATCAAGGCTTGGAATAGCAGGGACAGATTCTCAGGAAAAGAGAAATATGTTAATATCCAGAAGTACTTTAAGTATTAGGAAGCCAATATATCTCTTTAATGTAGCCAAGATAACAGTATAGATAAGAAGAGTATAGACGTTACTGAAACGTGGGGCTACAGGAGAATGCTGTGACAGCTCGCCTAACTAACGAGGAGGCGCTAAATTGAATAGGCCAAAAAAATTAATTTATAATGCAAGTTTATTAAAAGAAGGGATAGGTTGGTAGGACACATCCTGTTGCGACATGCGGTTGTCAAATTGGTGATGGCGAGAAGGAGCAGGTGGTGAAAAATGAAGAGGAACGCCAAGGGACGAATACAGGAAACAGGTTCGAGTGGGTATAAATAGCAGTATTTACGAGATGAAGATGCTGGCCCAGGATAGACTGCCCCAAACCTGTCATCGAATAGAAGTTCGCAACAATAACCACAACAACAAAAACGTTGAAGTGACTATGGTACATCATGTGCTCTCCAGCACACAAATGTACAGAAGTTGCATAATAGCTGCACGGTCGTAGTATGACTGAGCTAGCGGATTGGATCTGTTGCGCAGGAGGAGCGACGCTTGAAGCTAGGAACCAGGTGTAAGGAGCGCCGAGGTGTGGTGTATGTAGCAGAGCGCAGTATTTTGTGTCTCCTGCGGCGCCGGCCGGCCTCACAGCCGACACCTCATTGTTTCCACTGCCGCTACCGTCCGCCCCTGGCCGTTCGTCTCCCTGCTGCGCACAATGGCGCCTTTATGGTGTGCAAATAGTTACCTCGCACAGCGTGTCTCGGGGAGCGAAGCCGCAGGGAGGCGGGATTTCGTGGCCGCAAATACTAATTAAGGCTGTAGAAGCTAGGCTGGCCCCGCGGTGGGAAAGCGTGCCAAAAAGCGAGCGGGCTACCTCGTGGGAAAGTGGCTTCCGCCTCGTCCACGTGCCACAGCCGACTCTGCTCTTCAAACCCCCAGAACCAAGTACTACAGTGACTGTGAATCTTCTAAACTTGGAAAATTTCTAAGGAAACTTCTCTGTTGTTTCGAAAACTGAGGGTATTTCCAGTAGGGGTAAACAGTGAGTCTCTCCATATTTACTAAAAGACGGCGTTACGGTGTCGTGGAGAAATCACACTTTCCTGTATGTTCTAATCGTCTGAATAACACTGTCTATATCACAATTACTATTATTATAATAATAATAATTATTATTATTATTACACTTTCAATTTTCGGTTTCCATCAATATACACTTAGAGAAAGCTTTTGACAATGTTGACTGGAATACTCTCTTTCAAATTCTAAAGGTGGCAGGGGTAAAATACAGAGAGCGAAAGGCTATTTACAATTTGTACAGAAACCAGATGGCAGCTATAAGAGTCGATGGGCATGAAGGGGAAGCAGTGGTTCGGAAGGGAGTGAGACAGGGTTGTAACCTCTCCTCGATGGTATTCAATCTGTATATTGAGCAAGCAGTAAAGGAAACAAAAGAAAAATTCGGAGTAGGTGTTAAAATCCATGGAGAAGAAATAAAAACTTTGAGGTTCGCCGACGACATTGTAATTCTGTCAGAGACTTGGAAGAGAAGTTGAACGGAATGGACAGTGTCTTGAAAGGAAGATATAAGATGAACATCAGCAAAAGCAAAACGACGATAATGGAATGTAGTCGAATTAAGGTAGGTGGTGCTGAGGGAATTAGATTAGGAAATGAGACACTTAAAGAAGTAAACGAGTTTTGCTATTTGGGGAGCAAAATAATTGAAGATGGTCGAAGTAGAGAGGATATAAAATGTAGACTGCCAATGGCAAGGAAAGCGTTTCTGAAGAAGAGAAATTTGTTAACATCGAGTATTGATTTAAGTGTCAGGAAGTCGTTTTTGAATGTATTTGTATGGAGTGCAGCCATGTATGGAAGTGAAACATGGACGATAAATAGTTTGGACAAGAAGAGAATAGAAGCTTTCGAAATGTAGTGCTACAGAAGAATGTTGAAAATTAGATGGGTAGATCACATAAGTAATGAGGAGGTATTGAATAGAATTGGAGAGAAGAGAAATTTGTGGCACAACTTGACTAGAAGAAGGGACCGGTTGGCAGGGCATATTCTGATGCATCAAGGGATCACCAATTTAGTATTGGAGGGCAGCGTGGAGGGTAAAAATCGTAGAGGGAGACCAAGAGATGAATACACTAAACAGATTCAGAAGGATGTAGGTTGCAGTAGGTACTGGGAGATGAAGAAGCTTGCACAGGATAGAGTAGCATGGAGAGCTGCTCCAAATCAGTCTCTGGACTGAAGACCACAACAACAACAACAACATCAATATAGACCATCTTCAAATAGAAAAACTTGTAGCAGTAGCATAAAGGTTTTAGGATCGGAAGATGGCATATACTTGCTGAAATGTTATGTTTTTCGGACTCTCCTTATCTACTGAATCACAATTAAAGAAATTAGCCGATGAGAAGTAGTATATATTGTCATGACCCCTATCGCCATTTCACCGGTAGTGAGCAGTGCTTAGCTCGTAAGGCACGAACAAGTGCACGATCGGACTGAACGCGTCCGAAGAGCATTCCTAGCGTGTCAGTTGGCTAACAGAATCATAGAAGAGTGAGAGTGCACTTGGCGTTGGCCAAGAATAGCACCCAGCTACATTCCAACAGAGTAGTCACTCGTTCTTTCTCGTGACGCCCATGCCAGCCCATTTCACGATCAAGTAAACCTCTTTTATCGTTATTGGTTCCAAGTTCACGAAGAGTATTTGTTTCTTCTTCTCCTTCTTGTTCTTCGTATATTACTGTTCGTACGATTACGCACGTTTCTTACCAAAAAAGTCTATAGAAAATGTCAGTCAGACATTTAGTTCTATCTTAGTTCAGTTAAAGCATCTACAATCTACGCAATAACGTAATCTGAATAATTCTCTTGCCTACGTTGTATATATCGCATAGGAACCACGAGCTAAAGAAAGATTCAGATGCGTACTGAGGTATGGAACCATTTCTGTCCTCGTTCTTTTTGAGCAGAAACTGATTAATATTCAATATTAGTACGAAATACTCCGCACCAAGCAATATTCAGTGGCTTGGGAAACATAATGTAGAAGCAAATAGCGAACATCATTCTGCTTTCTTGTTCCACCGTATTTCCAATGTTTGTGTTCGGTTGTGTGGAACTGTAAGTGCTTCTCGCTATTTGCTTCTACCTGTTAGCTCTCCACAAAACAGTAACATACATTGAGAAAGTTAGATGGTTCAAATGGCTCTAAGTCGTATGGGACTTAACATCTGAGGTCATCGGTCCCCTAGACTTAGAACTGCTTAAACCTAACTAACCTAAGGACATCACACACATCCATGCCCGAGGCAGGATTCGAACCTGCGACTGTAGCAGCAGCGCGGTTCCAGACTGAAGCGCATAAAACCTTGAGGAAGTCGAACGTGTGTGGTGCACTGCATCTGCAATAGAAATTTGAGTGAGAGTCAGTTTCTAAGCATGTTTTATACGACAAGTCTTTCATTTCTTCCTGTTTGTAAACACATAGGTTATATATGTAGGCACTTCGCGACATTATACTTATTACCAAGAAGGAAGTAATCGGTTTTCTTCTGGAGACGACGTTTTTGTAGGTGGAAAATAGTATTACCTCGTTACAATAACAGTCACGTATTGTTAACTTCAGTCGAGACAGTAGGAGATATTTTCTACTGCTTGCTTTCTGCAAGCAGTTCACTGTGTCCAAACTTCTGGCACCACACACTATCATTCTTGTATTGGGAAATTTAAGCGTCAGTTTGGTCTTGTGGATCTACAGCGCAGTCGCTACGAAAGTCTAGAGAGATGGAGCTGTTTTTACTTTCGTAGGTGTTACCGGTTATGTATGTTTCTATATTACTGGTTGTTCTCAATATTAACGGTGATAATACATGTAAAATTATCCCACGCTACGTGTGTGTGTGTGTGTGTGTGTGTGTGTGTGTGTGTAGTTGGTTGTATACATTTGGAGTGAGAGTGGGAGAGGTTGTCGTAAAGTAAAATACGTAAGTCTGTTAAGACGGCGAGGACTTCAGTGGTGGTGGTAACTCTTGTTATCACACGGGGCAACAGTCGTGATTCACCTGATCGAGAACCTTGAGCGGTAAAATAGCAACATCTTTCGAAAACATACAAAAGCTACTTAAGTTAACATTCGTCTGGTGACACAGTTATCCTAATACGGTGCCTCTGACAGCTGTATAATGCGACCCAATCAGGCCGAACTAACCGGGTTTTGCCCCACATCAACAGCTTGTTCCGTCATAACTCTTCGGGAAAAGAAGCCCTCAGGACCTCGGAACCAGATAGTTTCTCTCTGAGAACATTTCCATTATTTATGAACTGTCTTCAGAATCAAGCCGAGGACACGCACAGGCTTAGCTAATTCATCTAATGAGCGAATCTGATGAGCAGCATTCCCTAAACATGGACGCGCCGGAATAACGGGTTGCTCCCGCGAACATCGGTAAACAGAACATTTCATTAAGAAATCCACATTCTTATGTATTTTTGAAGCAGACTAACTACAACGAGTATCTGCCAGAATGTAATGAATCTATATAGTATTCAGCACTATTTTTCGCGAAGTGTAATGGGAAAGTGTTGGAAAATATTACATTTGGAAACATATATGAGGAGAGTATTTGTAGGTTTTTTTTCCAATCGAAGAGCTAGCTTTTATAAACTAAACAGATGATATCCAAATAAAGTTGTTGCAACGAAACGCAGAAACATAAAAGTGACTAGACGTGAGGGCTTCTTTAAAACGCTCAAGCTGCTTGACAGAAATAAAAAACGAGTGTTTTTCTCTCCTAAGACAAATATGGTTCAAAATAGCATCATCCACGACAGTAGATAACCATTATAGTGATCAAAACTACATTTTTAATTGCGTTAAAGCAGAAAAAGAAATTGTTGTCAAACAACGAGATTTTGGATCATCCTTCTCGACCCGACAACAGAAGGTAATACAGAAACAAAATTACCGTAAAGAGCGTAGGAAGGAAAATTAGAAGAGAAGAATGTAGAGGGCTAAGGAAAGGGAGAAGAGGATTGTAAGAGGCAAGGAAAGGGGAATAGATAAAGAAAGGGGACGGAGAGATGAAGTTAATAAGGCTGATAAAGTCGCCTAATTCGTCTGTTGACGCTCGTAGTAACAATGGTCAAATTTTATTTTTACCTTTTTTACGCAATAGACATGCTGAGCAGGAACGACTGATTATTCCGACGAGTACCTTTCCTTTATTATCTTCCACAATTTTCATCAGTTTCCAGTTTCTACCAACTCGTTTACTATTCCTTTCGTTTAAGCTGTTATATAAGATATAGAGACCAGCAATCCATCACGGACGTGAGTATAAGTGCAATAGCAAACTGGTAAACTTTACAAGTATGCTACCCTAAATCTCTTACAGTGAACGCTGGATTAGTTTCGTTAATCCGCGATTCAGTCTAAATAATGCAACCCATACTCTAGTAGTTTGGGGATGGTGCCGTGGTAGATAAAGATGATTCAGAATGGCATTGATAAATTTGAACTGAAGAGAGAGATATTGCGTCATTGCACAACATGTACGTGAACATTCCTACACACTCCCATCGTAATTCAATTAAGAGAAAAAAATGTTGGCTGTCACTTTTTTTTTATCGAGACGGGATTGGCTCCTGCTAGTAGATCGATCGATCTCTGTTGGCTTACCCGGTGACTCTCGCTAACGGTTTCGTGAAGCAAACTTATTAACACGAGCCGCGAGGGGCAGGCGTGAAATCTGATAAACGGAAAAACAACTGCCCCTCATTTCATGTGCTGTCATAAGATAATTACGTGAAAGTTCAGATTTCTATCGGTCCGTGACGTTATCTCTTAACCTGTGTTGATCATGCTCCATTTATTTTGGATACCTTTAACAACAACAAAAAACACGTCAGGGTACACTTTCTTTTATTTTCTGTTATTTATCAACATCTTACTCTGCCGATTAGTTTCGGTTACGGACAGTACACACGAGCGTGTCAGTGCGTTTAAGGAAATCAAGAAAATGGCGTTTGGTTATACATTATACGTGAGTATATATTGTACTATATATATTATACTCACGTATAATGGAACGATCTTATGCACTCAGCAGACAGGAATAACCAATAGCTTCATGAAGAGGGAAACAGTAATGAGTACCACATGAAATAAGGAAGCAAATACGAGGGTAATCTCAAAAGTAAGGTCTCCAATTTTTTTTTATAAGTACCAAGACCTGTTTACTTCTACAATGGCTTACATCAGTTTACAGCTTGAACATTTAGCTATTTTTAGACATAATCACCATTTCTGTCGATGCATTTTTGTAGACGCTGTGGCAGTTTTTGTATGCCCATGTCATACCAGCTCGCCGCCATGCTGTTCAGAAAGTTATGAACCTCTTCTTTCACCTCGTCGTTGGAGCTGAATCGATGGGACCACAATTAACGCTGACAGGTGCTGTGAGACTGTGGAAAAACTCAAACCGGCAGTTCAGAAACGGGGAAGAGGGATGTTGAGCAAGGGGGTACACATTCTCAATGAAAACGCTCGCCCACACATCGCTCGGCAAACCGTTACTCTCCTGCAACAGTTTCAGTGGAACATAAAAATCCACCCACCCTATAGACCTGACTTGGCGCCCAGTGATTATCACCTGTTCCCTAAGTTAAAAGAACATTTGGCCGGAAAGCGATTCAGCTCCGACGACGAGGTGAAAGAAGCCTCTACAAAAATGCATCGACAGAAATGGTGATTATGTCGAAAAATAGGTAAATGTTCAAGCTGTAAGCAGATATAAACCATTGCAGAAATTAACATGTCTATGTACTTATGAAAAAATAGGAGACCTTAGTTTTGGGATTACCCTCGTAACATCGTAGGTAGGACGATGGTTTTATGGCTTCAAAAATGGCTCTGAGCACTATGGGACTTAACATCTACGGTCATCAGTCCCCTAGAACTTAGAACTACTTAAACCTAACTAACCTAAGGACAGCACACAACACCCAGCCATCACGAGGCAGAGAAAATCCCTGACCCCGCCGGGAATCGAACCCGGGAACCCGCGCGTGGGAAGCGAGAACGCTACCGCACGACCACGAGATGCGGGCGACGATGGTTTTACAATTATATTTTCCGGCTGTGGAGAAACACCTTTAAATCAATACTGTTTCTGTGGCTTCCTATGTAAGAAAAGTATCTGCTAATAATTAGCTCACAAATATTGGTCATCTGTACCTTCAGCCTGGCGACGAAAGCTAGCAGGAGACCGATACCAGTCGCTACCGCTGATTTTTGACATAGGCTTGCAGATGTAACAGTTGTGTCTCAAGAAGTTGTGCCATCGCATGGCTGTAGATGACAATGTTAACCTACGTAATTGTCCAATAAATTCGGCGGCAAGCAGTGCATCGACATTATGAGTGCCAGTTTTATCCAGAAGAGCATTTCCTTCCATGTAGTAATTCATTAATCTCCAGTATACCTGAATCAACATATTAGCATCGGCGAAACAAATATTAACGATGAATGTCGTCTTTGTACGTTCCTTTTTACCATCGTTAGATAGATACGCGACTCGCTGGAAGTACTTTCAACTAACGGAACCGAGTGCGTTGTAATTGACACCGAATAGTCAACAGAAACTGAAGTATGCCTTAATGCAGCGTAAAAGTCTCACTAATTTTCTCAAATAGCGTAAACTATATATCAGATAGGGTCAAGTAATATCATCAACTGTCCACTGACGAAGCCGTTGTCCACAAGTTATCGTCGTCGTTGGACAAAAGTAATAAAATGTAGAAATACTTGTGTAAAATTGTCATTGGGTGTAACGAACGGCGACTGTTTTTGAATGTAGATGACTACACGATATACCAATTTCAATGAAAAAGAATGCGATAGCATAGGAATACAACTTTTGGACTCTGTCATATTCGTATAAGTATTTAGGAGTAACACCAAGATGCTATATGAAATGGACTGTTTGACATATAAATCCAGTAGTAGCAGGAATTATGAAGGGGAGGCTTAAAATTGTTGTAAGGATTCCAGGGCATTGCGGTGCATCTATAATGGAAAAAAGTAGGACTCTAGGGTCTCCAGTTGTAGAGTACAGTTGAGGCCTTGTCCAATAGACAGGACCAGACACAGAACGAATTTAGTAAGATGCTGTAAAGATGACATTTCGCTACAGCCAGTGTAAGAGTAACGCAGAGATGCTCCAGGGCACTTAAATTGGAATGTTTGGAACAAAGGCGACATTGTTCTCGTGAAACTGTGATAGCTACATTTGGAGGACCGGTAATCAAGGAAATCTGAGCGACATTTCTACTGCCAGCATCGCGTGTCTCGCTTAAAAAAATGGTTCAAATGGTTCTGAGCACTATGGGACTTAACATCGGAGGTCATCAGTCCCCTAGAACTTAGAAATACTTAAAACTAACTAACCTAAGGACATCACACACATCCATGCCCGAGGCAGGATTCGAACCTGCGACCGTAGCGGTAGCGCGGTTCCAGACTCAAGCGCCTAGAGCCGCCCGGCCACATCGGCCGGCTGTCTCGCTTAGTGATCGTAGAATAAGAAATTGGGGTGCGTACAGAGGCAATATACACTTAGTTTTCTCTTCCTCCATACGCGGATGGCATAGGACGGAAAACAGCTAATGTGGATACGAAGTATCTAAAAGTACAGTTGCTTGTGTACGACTAAAAAGGACTCATTCGTTTTCAGAGTTCTATCCAAAGCATTACATGTACAGATATAATCGATACATAAATAGAACCATAAATTTACCGAGTTTGTATTGTGTCCACCAGATAGTGTTAAGAGTGCAGTGCATTGACAAAATGGCGACAAAGCAAGAGAAGCGTTTTGTGTGTTCGAACGTGCGATATGTTTGTGTTATAACGGTGCAGCGTGCATTCAGAAGGAATTATGTAAAACAATTCCAAGCAAACAGAGAGTTTTGCGCTAGAATAGACATTTCAGGGATAGTGGTTGTCTCTGTAAACAGCAAAGTACCAGTAGGACAAGTGTGCCAGCTGCAACGATGGAGATGGTGAAGAACCATTTCATAGCACCCAGTAAAAAAGAAGAAAGGGGACGGTCTGCGCTACCTGCGAACTTGGAATACCGCAGCAAACTTTGCAGAAGATTTGGCGATGCCGGTTACATTTCAAAACCTTCTGTCTGTAACTCGAGCAGAAATTGAAACCGGAAGATCATGGCCGGCGCATTCAGTTTTGCATCACACTACAGAAAGCACTTGACGATAAACATGACACATCCTAGAGCCGAAGAAATCTTGCATTTACCTGAAAAAGTTAATCGCCACAATGGTAGAGTCTGAGACAGCGAAAATTCTCGTAAAATTGTGACACGTGAAAGAGATTAGCTGAAGGCTATTTTTTTTCTGTGCAGTGTCACAGACGAAACTGTATGGATTGTTTTTCTTCTGTGAGAAGACTGTGAAAGATACCTCTTACCTTCGACATGTTGCAGTTGTGGTTGTTTCTACAGCTGACTTCTTATGGCCATCGACAGGATGTTGCTACATAAGGTATGGGACGAACCTGACTACCACTTGGACGTGCGTCGCGTGACCAAAGAGGCACTCATAGAATATTAGTAGTGTGCGAAATGCACACTTGGTGCATTTACGGTTCTATTCCTGCATCAGTCATATTTGTACATATAACACTTTGGAAAATAGAGAGCTATGAAAACGAATGACTTATTTATGGTAGCCTCGTATTTGCGTGTATATGTGTAATGGTGTGGGTTAAATACGATCGCGCCAATATCTTCATGAAACCCAAGCATCACCAAAGGCAACACAACTGACGTACTCAACTTTAGGGAGTTTAAGCGCGGGTGGATTTGTTTGAATCGTTGACTGTACTGGAGAAAATGTTTAATTAACGTATTAGTACCAATTAAATAAATATTAAGGGCAAATCGTCGTCTTTCGTACGTATACGTTACTTTTGAGAATGAAAACATGGTCCAAATAGGCTGTATTCCTTTTATTATCTGTTCAATAAACCACGTTCAACTGTGAATCATCTTCAAGCACCTGTAATACGTCCCGAAATGGTGACATTGGTTTATACATCAATTGTCTACAAACTCTCGCATACACATATACTTTATACCCCAAGTTACTTATCTATTTTAAGCTTCACACTTCATTTCACATTCTAATATATCGATGGTACATGTGGAGAGGTATACATCATATTTTTGTGCGTATTTGCCACAAAAATAAAATAATAGTGTACAAGATTACGTCCATTAAGCGACACAAACAGAAGCTCGTGGTATAGGCACAGCTGTTATGGTATGACCAATCCTATGTGTGGATAGTCAATAACATGGAATAACCTACTGGCGTAATATTATTCTCACTCAAGCTATCTTATTAAAAGTAGAGGACCCAAACTCATACATCATACGCCATGTCATATGTCATATTAGAAATTACAGTACAAAGTCCAAACTAAACAAGTTTCCTTCGGGCCCTTTAATACGCTGTACCAATCAGCCTATCAAATAAAACAATGATGTACTAACAAATACGTCACGTGTTACGTTAGAACACCTTTTTTTACAGTGTTATAATAAAACTGGAAAACCATAACTGGATTACACCATGTCAGTACCATTACCATTATTAAAAGGCCCGACATATCTTTTGTAGTTTGGACATTGTACTGTAATTTACAATATTACATGTGGCATGACATATGATATATGAATTTCGAGCCCCTACTTTTAAGAAGATAGCATGAATGAGAATGATATGCCAGTGAATAACGTTTCAGTATCTTACTTAATGTTATCGACCATCCACAGAAAGGATTCTAAACATCTTTGGTCAGCTGGGCCTATACTATGATGTGGCAGTTGTCTGCCTGTGTCGCATAATGGACGTAATCATTTACACTATTGTTTTATTTTTGTGCCACATGCGTACATACGCATCAAAATACGATGTATACCTGTTCACATATAGCAGCGATGTATTAGAATGTGAAATCGAGCGTGGAGCTAAAAATGCTGGCAGCTGTGACCGAGCGGTTCTAGGCGCTTCAGTCCATAACCGCGCTGCTGCTACGCTCGCAGGTTCGAACCCTACCTCGGGCATGGATGTGTGTGATGTCCTTAGGTTAGTTAGGTTTAAGTAGTTCTATGTTCTAGGGGACTGATGACCTCAGATGTTAAGTCCCATAGTGCTTAGAGCCATTTGAACCATTTGAAGTAAAAAAAAAACCATAAGTAATTTGGTATATAAAGTGTATGTATATGCGATAGTTTGTAGATAGTAAATATATAAACCAAAGAAAAGATTTTTGCACGTATTACAGGCGCTTGAAAATGACCCAGTGCTGAAACTGGCCAACTGCACAGATGATAAAAAGAATGCAATCTACTTGGACCACGTTTTCATTCTCAAAACACATTGAATTTTGAACTCCAAGGTAAACAAAATTTTAAAGAAGTTATCATTACTGTCGTCAAAGGTATTATACGGCTAAAAAAGTAGTCGTCTCAAATACATAATGACGTAGGATACCCGTGCAGCTTGTCAGTATTAAACAGATGCTTTACCATGTCCAAAATAACTACTCAAATTCGAAGCGAATATTTCGTAAACAGTGTTCACAATGCGTCCTCTCTAGAACAGTTTTCAGAGTGGACATCACAAAAATTGCAGATGAATTGCACCAAAATGTCCGTTGCACTGTACACGACCACAACTACATGAACATCAGTATGTGCCGTTCAGAAAATGAAATGAACCCACTGACGATGATCAAACCTAACCAAACATAAATAGCAGAACCATTTTCAAAATCTACTTATTTGAAGAGAAACAGGGGCAAGTAGGCCTACGAAGCAAGGGTGGATTTAATGATTAAAATGAGATACTGGCGAATTTCTTACGTGATCCCTATAATTACAGATAGGAAGATGGTTGTCGCTGCCATAAAACTGTAATAATTCATTGTTATTTTTCGATGTAGACGATAATAATGCTCAGAAACTTAAATACGTGGTCAGGATTGCCTCCCGGAAACATAGAAAAAAATTGGAAATTTGTGGTAAGGTCTTACGGGACCAAACTGCTGAGGTCATTGGTCTCTTGACGCACTGAAACATCCTCTTAGAAAAATTAATGAATGATAAATCTCCTAAGTTATTTGATTTTCAAGCAGCTGAGCAGAACTGAACGTACTCACGCATTTCTCTCTTTACTTATTCTGATCAACACTAAACTGACACACAACGTTTTTACCGCAACGCAATCTGACTTTCAAAAATCCCTACAAAAGAATGGCCCTGACTAACAATAACCTATACCTTTCATGAATCACTTACCTCACAAAAATCTTCGTTAGTCGAACTATTGCAATACAGCGAGCGCCATTACTGCCAGCTAAATAAAAGATTCAAACTGCTGAAGGCACTAACTACTGATAGGCAGTTAGAAGTTAGCAAATGGAAGATTTTGATAGAGAACAAACAATGTATTTACCTTAATAGTATTCAAAAGTCATTATATATATATATATATATATATATATATATATATATATATATATATATATATATATATATATAAGTTCATGATATACAGGATTACAAATTTACTCTTTCTGATGGACATACGTCCAGATCCAGATCGTTTGCTCTCAAAATTCTACCATCTCTCTCCCCACATCCACCACTGCTGGCGGCTCACCTCCAATCCAACTGCGCAACGCTACGTTCTGTTCACGTCCAACTGCCCAACACTACAATAGCAAACATTCCAACAATGCAAACCAGCCACAGACTGTACACAGCACAGTCAGTGACTTTCATACAGAGCGCTACGTGGCGTTACCAACATAAAAACCTAAACAGCCTACTTACAATACTCACTACTTAATCTAACTTGAACTAACTTCGGGAGGACGACGGTTCAATCCCGCGTCCGGCCATCCTGATTTAGGTTTTCCGTGATTTCCCTAAATCGCTCCAGGCAAATGCCGGGATGGTTCCTTTCAAAGGGCACGGCCGACTTCCTTCCCCACCCTTCCCTAATCCGACGAAACCGATGACCTCGCTGTCTGGCCTCCTTCCCCACTCAACCTAACGCAACCCCTAAACTAACTTAAGCTAAGGACAAAACACTCACACACACACACACACACACACACACACACACACACACACACACACACACACCCGTGCCCCAGGAAGGACACGAACCTCCGACAACCGTGACATGACACCTAGACCGCGCGGCTGCACCGCGCAGCCCGGAAGCATGATATCGGTGTTAACGAAATTAGAACAGCCACTTCCTATTTTGGCGTCGAAGGCGCTCAGCAACGTTTATACTGTTTCGTTTGCGGATCAGGTGGTGAGACTGGAAAAGAGAAGATCGGAAAGATATCAAGCTCCGATTGGGCTACTGTGCTAGCTCACGTGTCCACTTCGAAGTGAGTTGTAACATTCAGGTGGGTAGTAGAACATTTAACGTTTATAGAATGACGGTGCGTGAGAAATGCGTGGTCATAAAATATCGGATGATGTCAGGTGGACATTAAATTGTTAGCTGCATCTGTCAACGACACTGGTAGCTCGGTGCAGGTGTACAGCAGATGTCTGACCAGGCTGCCGCGAGTGTCCGACAAGGCGTTCTCGATGATGTTGCGTCAGAGACGAGCCAATCGGCAGCATGCCCCTAGAAGGTGCAGCTACGAAAAACAAGCGGCTGCGAAGAGCTTTACCGACCGCGGCGCGGTGCTGCAAGCGCAGCGGGCGTCCCGCGCAGGCGCAGTGAGTTCGCCGGGGCAACGCATCTCTTTCGCTCGCGGTACCTGGCCGCGTCCCCTCGCACGGCGCTCATCAATCACCGAGATGAATGATGTTCATTACTGCGCGCGTCCTAAGCAAACACGGCCGCAGCACAGCCGCGATACCCGGCCGCGCCGCCAGCTGCGCCAAATTGCTCCTACACCGCCTCTTCTGGGAACACTTGCGAAGATGGCAAGATACTGGCGTTTCTCTCCGCTTACCTAACAGCTGACCAGGTCGAGATTTCCTGACAGGCAGTTTTCACGGGCTACTGGTCTTAAGGCATAGAGACACTATCGAAGTAGAACACCAGCAGGGCAATATAGGGCACTGCAAAGAGAATATGGTTTTTTTTCCTACACCTTTAGTTGTATAGTAACGTTTAGACGCTATTCGGAAAGAACTCAGACGCCAGTTATAATATGCACACTCATAAAAAGTCTTCAGCCGCTTGTAAGCTCTAGCAGCAAAGATGTTGTTGTGGTTTTCACTCCAGAGACTGGTTTGATGCAGCTCTCCATGCTACTCTATCCTGTGCAAGCTTCATCTCTCAGTACCTACTGCAACCTACATCCTTCTGAATATGCTTGGTGTATTCATCTCTTGGTCTCCCTCTACGATTTTTACCCTCCACGCTGCCCTCCAATACTAAATTGGTGATCCCTTGATGCCTCAGAATATGCCCTACCAACCGATCCCTTCTTCTAGTCAAGTTGTGCCACAAATTTCTCTTCTCTCTAGTTCTATTCAATACCACCTCATTAGTTATGTGATCTACCCATCTAATCTTCAGCATTCTTCTGTAACACCACATTTCGAAAGCTTCTGTTCTCTTCTTGTCTAAACTATTTATCGTCCACGTTTCACTTCCATACATGGCTACACTCCATTCAAATACTTTCAGAAACGACTTCCTGAAATATCAACTCCTAAACATCAAGTGGACGACCAACAACGAAATGCTCGGATTCAAAAGGGTGTAAGACAGGGATGTAATTTTTCGCCCATACTTTTCAATCTGTACGTCGAAGAAGCAATGATGGAAATATAAGAAGGGTTCAGAAGTGGAATTAAAATTCAAGGTGAAAGGGTATCAGTGATAAGATTCGCCGATGACATTGCTATCCTTAGTGAAAGCGAAGAAGAATTACATGATATGCTGAATGGAATGGACAGTATAATGAGTACAGAATATGGTTTGATAGTAAATCGAAGAAAGACGAAAGTAACGAGAAGTAGCAGAAATGAGAACAGCGAGAAACTTAACATCGGGGTTGATGGTCACGCAGTAGATGAAGTTAAGGGAATCTGCTACCTAGGCAGCAAAATAACTAATTACGGGCGGAGTAAGGAAGGCATCAAAAGCAGACTAGCACTGGCAGAAGAGAAGTCTACTGGTATCGAACACAGGCGTCAATTTGAGGAAGAAATTTCTGAGAGTATACGTTTCGAGCACAACATTCTATGGTAGTGAAACATAGAGTGTGGGAAAACCGTAACAAAAGAGAATCGAAGCGTGTGAAATGTGGTGCTACAGACAAATGTTGAAAATTAGGTGGACTGATAAGGTATGGAATGAGGAGGTTCTGTGCAAAATCGGGGAGGAAAGGAATATGTGGAACACACTGACAAGGAGAAGGGACAGGAGGACAGGACATCTGTTAAGACATCAGGGACTGACTTCCACGGTACTAGAGGGAGCTGTAGAGGACAAAAACTGTAGAGGAAGACAGCGATTGGAATACATCCAGCAAATAATTGAGGACGTAGGTTGCAAGTGCTACTATGAGATGAAGAGGTTGGCGCAGGAGAGGAATTCGTGAGGGCGGCATCAAACCAGTCAGAAGACTGACGAATCGAAAAAAAAAAAAATTAAGCCTCCGTACAAAAGGTGAATCAATACGAAAGGTAGTCATAAAGTTATGCAAGGGTTATTCGGAAAATAAGTTCAGATCGGTCGCGAAATGCAGACCGCAGTGAAAATCAAAATTTTTTTTATTTGCAGCAGTTTGCTACACCTTCCAGCTACTTCCCTCCATAGTCGCCGCTCCTACCTAGATATTTGTCGTAGCGTTATACCAAATTTCCAATACCTTCGTCATGGAAAGCAACCGCTTGCACTATCCGCCGCTTTCCTACGCTGGCCTGCTGTTCGTTGCCTACGCCGAAATGTTGTCTTCACAGCCAGCGGTACACGTGGGCAAGAAATGAACATCAGTGGTTGGCAAAACTGGGCTGTATGGTGGGTGATTAAACATATCGCGTCGAAAACGCAGCAAGGCCGTCCTCACTGCCTCTGCGGTGTGCGGCCAAGATTATCATGTAGATGGAAATGCATGACAGGTACGATATGCGGGGTTGCATGAAATCAGATGAAATCTCGCAGTGGGCACCCACACTTGGCGAGAGACACTATTGCTCTAGACATCTTTATGTGCTCACTGTGTGCTCGGAAGCCGGCCGCTGTAGTCGAGCGGTTCTAGGCGCTTCAGTCCGCAACCACACGGCTGCTACGGTCGCAGGTTCGAATCCTGCCGTGGGCATGGATGTGTGTGATGTCCTTAGGTTCGTTAGGTTTAAGTAGTTCTAAGTTCTAGGCGACTGATGACCTCAGATGTTAAGTCCCATAGTGCTCAGAGCCATTTGAAGATATAATGAACGGAATAATTTGGAGGAAAAAAACAGGGTGATATTACGAAAGAAATATAATCGAAGTTTAAACTGACACACAATATTTTTAGCGCAACCCAATCTGACTTTCAATAATCCCTACAAAAGAATGGCTCTGACTAACAATAACGTATACCTTTCATGATCACTTACCTCACAAAAATCTTCGTTACTCGAACTACTGCAATACAGCGAGTGCCAATACTGCCAGCTAAATAAAAGATTCTAACTACTGAAGGCACTAACTACTGATAGGCGTAGTTAGCAAATGAAAGATTTTGATACAGAACAAACAATGTATTTACTTTAATAATATTCAAAAGTCATAATATATATATCAGTTCATGATATCCAGTATTACAAATTTACTCTTTCTAGTGGACACACGTCCAGATCGTCCGCTCTCAGAAGTCTGCCATCTCTCTCCCCACATCCACCACTGCTGGCGGCTCACCTCCAACTGCGCAACGCTACGCTCTGTTCACATCCCAACACTAAAATAGCAAATATTCCAACAATGCAAACCAGCCACAGACTTCACACAGCACAGTCAGTGATTTTCATACAGAGCGCTACGTGGCGTTACCAACATAAAAATCTAAACAGCCTACTTACAAACTGTGTGCCGGACCGAGTCTTGAATTCGGGACCTTTGCCTTTCGCTGACAAGTGCTCTTACTTACAAACTGTGTGCCGGACCGAGTCTTGAACTCGGGACCTTTGCCTTTCGCGGGCAAGTGCTCTACCAACTGAGCTACCCAAGCACGACTCACGTCCCGTCCCCACAGCTTGAGTGAAGTTTGGAAGGTAGGAGACGAGGTACTGGCAGTATTGAAGCTGTGGGGACGGTTCGTGAGTCGTGCTTGGGTAACTCAGTTGGTAGAGCACTTGCCCGCGAAAGGCAAAGGTCCCGAGTTCGTGTCTCGGTCTGGCACAGAGTTTTAATCTGCCAGGAAATTTCAACTTCAGTGAAGTTTAGAAGAGGGTAGAAAGGTACTAGGAGAAGTGAAGCTCTGAGAGCGTGATGATGATGATGTTTGGATTGTGGGGCGCTCAACTGCGCGGTTATCAGGCCCGTACAAATCCCCAACCTTTTCTCAGTCCAATCTTGCCACGTGCAATAATGATGATGAAATGATGAGGACAACACAAACACCCAGTCGTCTCGAGGCAGGTGAAAATCCCATACCCAGCCGGGAATCGGAGCCGGGACCCCGTGCTCCGGAAGCGAGAACGCGACCGCTAGACCACGAGCTGCGGACTTCTGAGAGCGTGCCTGGATAGTTCAGTGGGTATCAGCATTGCCCACATTGAAGTTCTAGGATAGTTCCCGATCTGTCACACTGTTTTAATCCATTAGGAAGCAACGGAGCAGACGAAGAGAAATCATGTCCACAGCAATGATCTGATAACTGCTGTAGCGAGAAGATGTAGATGGCACTCACAGTAAATGCATCACTAGCTGAGTGCCTTAGAGCAACTTCATTCGCAGACTTGCCAGAAGTGTTGCCCACGAGGTGTGAAGAGAGCGGCGCCTGCGGAGACGTCTACAGTAGAGGTGGGTAGTTCGCGAACGAATGGGTGCAAAGGAACGGTTCACCAAGATGAACAAAAGGACCGAGAAACTAATCCCAAGGAACGATCGGCTCATAGTCCACTTCGGTCGCGGCGGTCTACTTATTGTTCCCGGGAACGAGGAACGATCGGTTCATAGTTCACCAGTTCACTTCGGTCGCGGCGGTCACTTCGGCAGTACTCGTTCCAGCCTCGGTCGCGTGCTCGTCAGTCTCGGTCTCCCTCGGCCGCACTCGTCGCTCTTCTCAGTTCCACTGCCGACTGCTCCTAGTTAGTTCAGTATCCAGTTGTTCATTTCGTTCACTGCGCTCGCCTATTTTACATGTGTTCCAAACTGTTCTTGCACTTGGTTCTGGCTATTCAGCGTCCACGACCGGTAATCAAAAAGTATTTTATAGTTACGTAAATTTCATAAAAGTTACGTTGTATATAATATGTACGTCTTTTCAGGTAACAAAACGGCATATCAGCTCACTTCATTATATCGATGAACAGTAGAAGACATGCTTATAACAAGGCAAGTTTTTTTTTTGTTATTCATATTTTTTTGCTTTCATCGACTTGATTTAGCAGCTAACTTTCAATAATTTGCTTAATTTTTAGTGTAAGAAAATTCATATAAAACGATTTTCGTGTATCTTTCATATACAAAACATCACACGTAGGAACGCTCTAATTACTTTTAAGTTTGGTTGTTTCCAATTTGCATTACCTGCTGGTCTGGTTTCTTTGAAAAAAAAAAAGAAAAAGTTGGTTATGGGTCATTTTGGCTCAGTAGGAAAAGCGGTGCCTCTCCATTTGAAAAGACATAGATTGCCATAAAATCGTATTTACTTGTTATCTCAAACATTTGTTCAGAAGGAGCTTTCAAACCAAAAACTTTATTACTGCGAACTTAATTATTATTATTATTATTATTATTATTATTATTATTGCTGCATTAACTTTAATAATACGACATGAAAACCTAATTTTTACTAAGCGTGTGACGCAAGTATGAGAAAACCACATTTTATCTTATGCTTCCATAAAGTCTCTACTTCGCCTACGAACTCAGAGACAACGTGAAGTATATATAGGGTGTAAACGATTATTGTTTACAACGTAGCATAGCTATGTAGTGGAAGTCGACACGAAGAATTTTATACAACACACTTGTGGTGTATTAAGTTGGGAAACAGCCAGCAACAGGTTTACAAGACTACATGAGCTACAGCCCATGCGCGTCGCGTGTGATTTTCATGGCCTCTTCTCCAGCTCTCTACACACCGTCACAGATTGTTTCACAATTGTTGCTTCACTGCCTAATTATTAAATGTTTGTCTGTTTGTTGTATCTGCTCGTAACGGGCAACACATCGTCCGTAATTGGCGAGCAGTCTGTACTCGGGGCCGGTTTCCCGTGCGCCACCCTATATTATTTCCCTGCGATCAGCCACACAAGGCTACGGTTCGCTAAACGAGAGGTTCTGCAGAATCACAGAAATTACTTCTAAAAGTGTATAAGAATTCCGTAATAAATAAAAACTCTATACTCCGGGGGGGGGGGGGGGGGGGGGGAGGCAAATACCCCCTCTTGGTGCCCTCCATCCTTTTGTCGCCTACACTACTAGTTTCCAGTTTTTCATAAGAACCATATGTTGTTGTTGTGGTCTTCAGTCCTGAGACTGGTTTGATGCAGCTCTCCATGCTACTCTATCCTGTGCAAGCTTTTTCATCTCCCAGTACCTACTGCAACCTACATCCTTCTGAATCTGCTTAGTGTATTCATCTCTTGGTCTCCCTCTACGATTTTTACCCTCCACGCTGCCCTCCAATACTAAATTGGTGATCCCTTGATGCCTCAGAACATGTCCTACCAACCGATCCCTTCTTCTGGTTAAGTTGTGCCACAAACTTCTCTTCTCCCCAATCCTATTCAATACTTCCTCATTAGTTATGTGATCTACCCATCTAATCTTCAGCATTCTTCTGTAGCACCACATTTCGAAAGCTTCTATTCTCTTCTTGTCCAAACTATTTATCGTCCATATTTCACTTCCATACATGGCTACACTCCATACGAATACTTTCAGAAATGACTTCCTGACACTTAAATCAATACTCGATGTTAACAAATTTCTCTTCTTCAGAAACGCTTTCGTTGCCATTGCCAGCCTACATTTTATATCCTCTCTACTTCGACCATCATCAGTTATTTTGCTCCCCAAATAGCAAAACTCCTTTACTACTTTAAGTGCCTCATTTCCTAATCTAATTCCCTCAGCATCACCCGACTTAATTAGACTACATTCCATTATCCTTGTTTTGCTTTTGTTGATGTTCATCTTATATCCTCCTTTCAAGACACTGTCCATTCCATTCAACTGCTCTTCCAAGTCCTTTGCTGTCTCTGACAGAATTACAATGTCATCGGCGAACCTCAAAGTTTTTATTTCTTCTCCATGAATTTTAATACCTACTCCGAATTTTTCTTTTGTTTCCTTCACTGCTTGCTCAATATACAGATTGAACAACATCGGGGAGAGGCTACAACCCTGTCTTACTCCCTTCCCAACCACTGCTTCCCTTTCATGTCCCTCGACTCTTATAACTGCCGTCTGGTTTCTGTACAAATTGTAGATAGCCTTTCGCTCCCTGTACTTTACCCCTGCCACCTTTAGAATTTGAAAGAGAGTATTCCAGTCAACATTGTCAAAAGCTTTCTCTAAGTCTACAAATGCTAGAAACGTAGGTTTGCCTTTCCTTAATGTTTCTTCTAAGATAAGTCGTAAGGTCAGTATTGCAAGAACCATATACCAAGCACAAATGAACGGTGAACGAGTAAAAATGAACGGTTCCCAAAAAAGAACGATCAGCAGTGAACTAGTTCCCAAGGATGAACGATTTTGCCCATCTCTAGTCTACAGCCTCGCTCTATTGGCGCCCTCGGTGGTGCTCGAATACCTACGGTCTCTCTATAGCCATCTGAAGGGACTGGCAAAATTAGTAGCCGCGATTGTGACGATGTACCGCGTATTCAGCCCGGCCACAGAATCGCCTTAAGCAGCATTGCAGCCAGAGTGCTGAGAGCGAGGCGCCTAATTGCGGCCAGCAGGTGAGGGCTGCCCTGCCCTGCCCTGTCCAGCTCCGCGCAACGCCCGGTGGCGGCGGCGGCGGCGGCCAAATGTCAAGGCCAGCCCAGCAGAGAGCCGCGGGGCCGCTCCGCCCTTGACGCCGGCCGCAGCTGCCTGCAGCGCAAGCGCCTCTCCCATCGAGCCCATAAAGTGTGGGGAGGAGGAGGGGGGGCACTGTTTACGTCATACTGTCTGCACCAAACTCACAGAACAAACCAAACAACGCAGCTTCCGAAATTTCGACCAACGTTGGTAGGGTTACAAGTTCAACATTATAAGATTCGGACATGGTGAAGTTTATGGATTACAGCAGGGCTTCCCAACCTTTTCAGCTGGCGGACCCCTTCTTCAGTCGAAAATCCACTAGTTAGTCAAGAGCACAGTAACTTCAAATTTCAGAGTGAAACCCATGGGAACTGAACGCTTCTTAATGAAAGTGCCATGTTCCCAATGACTCCCTCCCCCTCCCCAACCCCCCCCCCCCCTCCCGAAGTATCAATAGTCTTTGGTTTAGAGATGAATGAAAACAACTCGAAATTAACGATCCAATTTGAATTCCCACTGTATCCAGACACTTACTAGTGGATTTACTCACTTTGTTCAAAACACTATAGCCTGATTAAAATTACTTGGTAATTGAAATTTCGCACGATGGATGTTCCCCCAAGAGCAATCAAATGGTTCAAACGGCTCTGAGCACTATGGGATTCAACATCTGTGGTCATCAGTCCCCTAGAACTTAGAACTACTTAAACCTAACTTACCTAAGGACATCACACACATCCATGCCCGAGGCAGTATTCGAACCTGCGACCGTAGCGGTCACGCGGTTCCAGACTGAAGCGCCTAGAACCGCACGGCCAAGGAGCAATCAACGTCACGTCCAAACTGTTCGCTATCGACAAGCTGCCGCTTATGGTCTGTTCACTTCCACTATTTGGCTACTGCATGCATATTTCGCAACAGTCGTGTGTGTGTGTGTGTGTGTGTGTGTGTGTGTGTGTGTGTGTGCGCGCGCGCGCGGTTTTTCGTGAAATCCGAAGAAAAATATTCAATTGTATGTAAAGCCTTCCTTTGGTCGTCCTCCCTCCTCATTCATTTCAACTGGAAACTTCCCCTGTTGTGAAGGCGATGGAGAAACTGCACCCTTCTTCAATGATCCTGACTTCAACCACCGATCCATGTTAGAAGTAATAAACTGGTCAAAAATCGACTTATGAAACAGGTAGTGCACTGAAAAAGCAAGTTTAACATTTAATAATGCCTGGGGCGGCATACGTGCCAGCGAGCGCTGTGATTAATCGACAAAGCTCGCTCCGAGCATGCGTAAAAGTTTTCAGCGCATCTAGCGCCGTGAGCCGGCAGACAAACGACCCCCGTATTGTTGCTAAACAGTCGATCATGGAAGCCACATTTTCTGGCACTAAACTGTGTATGCGTTCTCACTTGGGAACCGCAAAGGCTGCTTGGGAATACGACCAGAAGTAAAAGTACACATGTTTTTCACACGAAAAAGAAATGGTGATGAATTTGATTTTCACATTTTTATTCAATAATTTTACTCATTATTTTACACGATTTGGTGAAAGATGGCCGCGGAGCCTCTAGAAAGAGCCGGCGGACCCCTAAGGGGTCCGCGGACCACATATTGGGAAGCCCTGGATTACAGTGTTAAATCTGCCAGAAACTCGAAGGTCGGTTTGGACCCGCAGTCTTCTACTAGGCCTGGTCCCGTTGGAGGTGCTACGCTCTTGCCTTCCTCCGCCTTCTGAACTCACTTATCCAGGCAGTTAAAGGTAGACCTACGATTTTACACGGTCTCCAAACCACGGAGAAACTCTGTGTTTTTCACATTAACTCGATATTGAGACCAAATTTCAGTTGTCTTCATTGCAGATTTATTCAGACTAGCGTAGCGCCTGCTGCCTCGCTCGCGTAGACTGTATTGAAACGTCCCCTTGAAAAATTAATGAATTACTGTGCTGATAAACCTCTTACTTTATTTGATTTTCAAACAGCTGAGCAAAACTGAACGTACTCAGACATTCCTCTCTTTACTTATTCTGATCAACACTAAACTGACACATAATATTTTTAGCGCAACGCAATCTGACTTTCAAAAATCCCTACTAAAGAATGGCCCTGACTAACAATAACCTATACCTTTCATGAATCACTTACCTCACAAAAACCTTCGTTACTCGAACTACTGCAATACAGCGAGCGCCAATACTGCCAGCTAAATAAAAGATTCTAACTACTGAAGGCACTAACTACTGATAGGCATAGTTAGCAAATGAAAGATTTTGAGAGAGAACGAACGATGTATTTACCTTAATAATATTCAAAAGTCATTATATAATCAGTTCATGATATACAGTATTACAAATTTACTCTTTCTGATGGACACACGTCCAGATTGTCCGCTCTTAAAATTCTGCCATCTCTCTCCTCACATCCACCACTGCTGGCGGCTCACCTCCAACTGCGCAACGCTACGCGCTGTTAACAGCCTACTGCCCAACACTGCAATAGCAAATTCCAACAATGCAAACCAGCCACAGACTGCACACAGCACAGTCAGTGATTTTCATACAGAGCGCCACATGGCGTTACCAACATAAAAACCTAAACAACCTACTTACAGTATGAGCTGCGCAGATTCTTTTTTTTTCTTTTTTTTTTTTTTTCCTTGACTCGAACTTTTATGCTGTTCACAAATTCCAGCACCTCTTATACTTTTCACACTAAATGAGGTCATAGAAGCATGGTCTTTGCCAAATGCACTCCTGGCCAAAGAGCGATTTTGGTAGCTGGAATCCATGGTTTTTGTTAATCATGCCATTTGCGTTCTTGTGACGGTATTTCTAGAGAAACTTCATTCCCTAACACATATTTCTTTATATCTAACCATGAAATGAAATACCAGTTTTCGTAGATTTACCCTTAATTTTTTTTTAATATAAGGAAATATTTTCTTAAAACTTTTCATCCTCTATTTTACCCCCTTAGTGGTTGAATTTCCAAAAATGCTGAAATACGTTTTTTTTTGTTTCTGATTGAGAAACAAATACTAGTCTACGTAAAGTTTGGAGGGTAGGAGACGAGATACTGGCAGAGGAGAGGGCGTCAGTCGTGCTTGGGTAAGTCAGTTGGTAGAGCACTTGCCCGCGAAAGGCAAAGGTCCCGTGTTCGAGTCTCGGTCCGGCACACAGTTTTAATCTGCCAGGACGTTTCTTTACCAATCTACGTAGGTCTACTTTCAAAATTGCTTTAATAGCGACGTATTTTCCAAAAGCCTTTCATCCGCTATTTCACTCCCTTAGGAGTCTAATTTCGAGCAATTCTTGAACTATGCCTACAGTGTAAGATCCGCACCCTCTTAGTATTTCAGGTTTCAGTCCCTAGCGATCTGGCTGAGCGATGATCAGTCTCACCCTATTTCATCCCCTTAGGGGGTTAAATTTCCAAAAACAGTGCAACACGTATTTTTTTCGTTTCTAGTTAAGAAGTCAAATAAAAATGCTTTCACAATGAAATAGTTTCATAAAACACTTCATCTCCCTGTTTCATCCCCTTAGGAATTGAGTATCCGAAAACGCCGATTTTCGCGTGTTATCCTTGTTAGTACGAAGATAAAAGAGATTGGTCTGTGAACAGTCTTGGCTATGGCTGCAATGAACTCGGCTGAAACGTCGGAAGAGGAAGTAGTGAAATGCGTGATTCGCTTCGAAAAACATGCCTATTTCTTGAATAAATTCTTTGTGGTTGACTCGACAACGTGACCCTCGGCCGGTGCACGAACTTACTGTCAGCTAGCAGCTCGTAGTGCTGGAACACCCACTGTATAATCTTAGGAGGCGAGGTCCGACTGCGTGACTCCGGCGCGGGTGACCGGGCGCCCCTGGCAGGGCGTGGTCATCACGGCGGGTAAATTTAGCCACCGCGCTCGCAGATGACGCGATACACGCAGAGTGATTACGGCGCGCGCGCATACAATGCTCCCGGCAGCCGCGCGCCAGATACGATCTGCACCAGGACACACGCGGGCTTGCCCAACCCGCGCTGCCCAAACTGCGGGCACCGTTATCGCTGGGCGGCTACCTGCCTTGCTGCTCCGTCTGCCGCTGCGCTCAACCGAAATTCGTTTTTCCTCCAACTGATAGCAGCGCGGCGAGTGTCGAAACTATTACGTGACATGCACGACCGAAACAGTGCAGCGTTATCAGCGAAACTGGAAACTTTCTTTTATGTAACTCTCGAGGGGACCGAAGTCTCGAAAACACGATTTCGAATAACGCTATTATTATTTTGCTTATCGATCATCTAGGGACCACGAATAACTTTGTCTTGAGGGCACTGCGGCAGATAAGACAACATGCCGGACAATTTCTCATCTGATCTGAGTCCCAAAGAACCCTTCTTGATAATGGTCAAATGTATTCAGTGGACACGATGGTGCAAGATGTCCAGATTTCTACTGGGTTTCACGGCACGTAAGGCAACGGCCTTCCACAATGGTAACAAGAGTTCCCGCCAGGTCACCACACTGAGCGCTGTTGGGCTTGGATAGCTCGTGAATGGGCGACCGTCCGGGACCGTCGAGCGCTCTTTGCTAGTGGGGTGCACTAAGTTTCCCTGCGGCCAATTGACGAGCTATTTAATTGAGAAGCAGTGGCTTCGGCGACGAAAACTGACAGCGGCTGGGAGGGCGGTGTGCCGACTACATGACCCTCCACTTACGCATCCAGTGACGCTTATCGTCTGAGGATGTCACGGAGCTCAGGCTGTACCTTGAGCCTTCTGAGGCCTGTTCGGAAGGAGTTTACTTAAGTTTCTATGGCAAACAGGAATCCGGGGAAATGAACTTGCTGATGCGGCTACCAAGGAATTTTGTCCTCTTCGAGCTCCCACTCACTGTTCAGTACTCTTGCGGGCAGTCATCACAGTCGAGACGTGGAAGACGATGTGTTGGTGGAACGCTCGATGGCTGTAAGTCACGCGCAATAGTCTGCGGTCAGAGAAACCTACAGTGCATAGCTCCTTCTTATCACAAGCAATTCTTACTGGGATAAAAGTGGGACATGGACCATTAACACATGTATTTTAAACATAGCTGCTCAACAGCAACGGTTCCACGTAATAAAATTATAAACAGCCGACCAGTTGCAATGGATAAAGAATTCTTTACCTAAGTTTCAACAAATTTAAATTTGTCTTCTTCAGAAGGTGGCAATTTTACATTAGTATGGACTGATGTATCATCGCCGTTTTTACAAATGTCGGCATAGATCCATTTGTCAAAATTAAAATATAGCCCTAGAAATAGGGTTTGTCACGTAAATTAGTCGGTTGTGAGCTCTGCAACATCCATGTACTAATTTATATTTACGTGACAAACACTATTTCTAGGGCTATATTTTAATTTTGACAAATGGATCTATGCCGACATTTGTAAAAACGGCGATGATACATCAGTCCATACTAATGTAAAATTGCCACCTTCTGAAGAAGACAAATTTAAATTTGTTGAAACCTAGGTAAAGAATTCTTTATCCATTGCAACTGGTAGGCTGTTTATAATTTTATTAACACATGTGTTTGTCACCAGTGTGAGAAACGTGTGGAACGCGGACATTGGTCCAGCACACTTTTAGTGTGTTTTATATGACGACGTGGGGGCACACCTGCCGGTCGCTGTGACCCAGCGGTTCTTGGCGCTTCAGTCTGGAACCGCGCTGCTGCTACGGTCGCGGGTTCGAATCCTGCCTCAGGCATGGATGTGTGTGATGTCCTTAGGTTAGTTAGGTTTGAATAGTTCTAAGTTCTAGGGGACTCAGATATCAAGTCCCATAGTTCTCAGAGCCGTTTGAACCATTTGGGGGCACACCTTGGTTCTCTCAGACAATGACAATAAGGAAAGGGTGGTTCGAGTTTTAAGGTTTTGTGTGTTGTTCGTGATCCTTCCTGAAATACTGGATATGAAATTTTAGTGTGCTGCAGAATGGTTTGGTCAGCCATTATTTCCAAGTGGTCAGCCAGTCACAGTAACCAGACCCCTTTTAAATGAGTCTGTACTGCTTTTGTCTTCCACCGATAGTTATTCTGCTGTTTTATCTGCATTTTACGGGAAGTCTTTTACGACTCTTCTCGATGTTAACGTTGAATTTTAAATTCATGTTTGTTGATACAGCTTGATTTTAGAATTTGTTTTTAATAGATTTTAATCATCCTCGTCTATTTATTTCATATGAGAATGCTGATGACCTCGCCATTTATCATCCCAAAACGCTAAACAATAAATAATTAGGCAACACTTCATTTTACATTCTACCACTTTTCTACAAAACTTTTGTTACTTATGATATGATAACGTTGTCATGCTTTTACAGGGACAAACATTTCGGCTGTTCCTTCAAGTGGCCTTAGTCAGTGTGCTATTCTTACTACAAAACTAAGTACACCAAATGTTGGTCTATAAAACATGATAACGCGATCACACACCAGGAAATGACAATGGCCGCACAAAAGTATCCTTGCCAATTCTGACACTTTTCATCTACCCCCTGCGTCTAAAAAGACGTCCATCTTTCCATTTCCCATCAGTTGATCGTTTATCATGTCAGAAAGTCAAAGAATGTATATTGAGTGCATATTAACAAGGACGACACAAATGGTCACATATTTCTTGGACTCACGAGAGAGCGTCACAGGTACGATGAAACACCTTGAATTGATAGATTCTTGCAGTCAGTTACGGTGCGAAAAGTTGCTTATAAAATTTCTAGAACCAGAATTAAGTGAAGAACCTAGGAAAATTCTTCAACTTCGTACGTGTCGTTCCCGTAGGGAACTTATGAAGAGAAGATTGGGCTAATTACAGCGTGCTCATAGACATTCAAGCAGTCATTCTTCCCGTGTTACATACACAAATGGAACTGGAACAAACCCTAACATGTTGTATCGTGCTAAGTACTCTCTCCTGCGCTCTTCACGGTGATTTTGCGGTGTATGTACGTAGATGTAGAAAGTCCCAAAATTCATTATAGCTGTTCTGAAGAAGACTCGGTCGTATGCCCATTCTTCAGGGTCTTCATTGTCACTCACATACCACGCAACTCTCTGGTTTCGGCTCATTATGTTACAAGAAACTCATTTAGTCATCTGGGCACAGCGCATCCATAGAAGCGAGCTCTGCGTTTAATGATTGCATCTAAGCTCTTTACTCTATTGGAGTATCTGTTCTGCTTAGATTGTCTTACGTAGCTCCAGTCTTTGTAGGTTGCGTCACGTATGTTGCGTAAGACCTTCGTATCTTTCCGTTTTAATTCATCAAGCCATTCAGATGAATTAAGAGGCAGCAGCTTGACGATAATTTTATCACAATGAATGTTTCTATTTATAGAAAAGCGTATCTTTTTTGGTTGTTGGTCTAGAGCACGATTTCCAGTCTTCCGGCTCTTGCTATTACGGGGACGAGGACGTGACCGGGTAGCGTTATCACCCCATACTATGAGGCTACGTTAATCCCGATTTATAGGGTGGTTAAGACTAAACTTTCCCCACTGGAGCCATTGTAGACGGAAAAGTATTTACCGTGAGGATGCCCAGCGTTGTAGGAATTATGTCCAGATTGCGCGCTAGACGACTAGCATTGTTAGTAGTGTTAATGTCGTGACTTGCCGTTAGGCGCCTGCACTGGTACGGCGACGTAGGGCTGAAACCCAAGCATCAGTGTGTTATACAGTTGCATACAGTCAACATGGATCTGGACAAGGTGAGCAGGTCTTTCCTCGTGAAGCTGTTTTATCAAAACGACAGCAATAGTACTGAAGCTCTTCACGGGTATCGACGCCTTAAAGCAATAGGGAGAGGACCTCTTTCTACACAGACATTGAAGGACATGGTTTGGAAGTTCAACTGAACTGGCGATTTGGGGATTGTTCCTGAAAGAGGCCGAAGGCAAATTGCGGCACTAATTGATCGGTCAATTGGCCACTAACTGTTGATGTTACTATTTCCATGATTAAGAATGTTGGGCGCAGTATTCTACACTACTGGCCTTTAAAATTGCCACACCAAGAAGAAATGCAGATGATAATAGGTATTCATTGGACAAATATATTATACTGGAACTGACATGCAATTATATTTTCACGCAATTTGGGTGTATAGATCCTGAGAAATCAGTACCCAGAACAACCACTTCTGGCCGTAATAACGGCCTTGATACGCCTGGGCATTGAGTAAAACAGAGCTTAGATGGCGTGTACAGGTACAGCTGCCCATGCACCTTCAACACGATGCTACAGTTCATCAAGAGTAGTGACTGGCGTATTGTGACGAGCCAGTTGCTCGGCCACCATTGACCAGACGTTTTCAATTGGTGAGAGATCTGGAGAATGTGCTGGCCAGGGCAGCAGTCGAACATTTTCTGTATCCAGAAACGCCCGTAGAGGGCCTGCGACATGCGGTCGTGCATTCTCCTGCTGAAATGTAGGGTTTCACAGGGATCGAATGAAGTCTAGAGCCACGGGTCGTAACACATCTGAAATGTAGCGTCCACTGTTCAAAGTTCCGTCAATGCGAACAAGAGGTGACCGAGACGTGTAACCAGTGGCATCCCATACCATCACGCCGGGTGATACACCAGTATGGCCATGACGAATACTCGCTTCCAACGTGCGTTCATCGCGATGTCGCCAAACACGGATGGGACCATCATGATGCTGTAAACAGAACCTGGATTCATTGGAAAAAATGACGTTTTGCCAATCGTGCACCCAGGTTCATCGTTGACTACACCATCGCAGGCGATCCTGTCTGTGATGCAGCGTCAAGGGTAACCGCAGACATGGTCTCCAAGCTGATAGTCCATGCTGCTGCAAACGTCGTCGAACTGTTCGTGCAGATGGTTGTTGTCTTGCAAACGTCCCCATCTGTTGACTCGGGGATCGGGACGTGGCTGCACGATCCGTTACAGCCATGCATATAAGATGCCTGTCATCTCGACTTCTAGTGATATGAGGCCGTTGGGATCCAGCACGGCGTTCCGTATTACCCTCCTGAACCAACCGATTCCATATTCCGCTAACAGTCATTGGATATCGACCAACGCGAGCAGCAATGTCGCGATACGATAAACCGCAATCGCGATAGGCTACAATCCGACCTTTATCAAAGTCGGAAACGTGATGGTACGCATTCCTTCTCCTTACACGAGGCATCACAACGGCGTTTCATCAGGCAACGCCGGTCAACTGCTGTTTGTGTATGAGAAATCGGTTGTAAACTTTCCTCATGTCAGCACGTTGTAGGTGTCGAAACCGGCGCCAAACTTATGTGAATGCTATGCAAATGTAATCATTTGCATATCACAGCATCTTCTTCCTGTCGGTTAAATTTCGCATCTGTAGCACGTCATCTTCGTGGTGCAGCAATTTTAATGGCCAGTAGTGTATCTTCAAGCTGTGGTAGAGCAAAAAAAATTTTTATCGCTTTCCCAATAAAATGAAATGTCCGACAGGCAGCAAAGCAAGTTTTGAATCTAACTTAAAATCGCTGGTCTTGGACTATTTCTTCTGTTCCATTGACGAATTTCATCTTTAAAACGGGTAGCCTGACAAAAAAGAAAAAGAAAGCCGTTGTCTCATGAGTAGGACTAAAATAATAATGTGTTCAATAATGTAAGAGTAATCATGTATTCATATCCTGTAAACGGACTCGTTCCATGTCATTTCGATAAAGGAACCTGTTCAAATGATCTGTGGAACATGTAATTAACTAACTAAATAGAACTATATAGAAATAATGAGTTGTTTTCACCGAAATAGGACCCACAGCTGCTGCCCACACTGATTTCAATAATCAATAGGTTGTATATTTATTTTATATAATCACATTTTTAATGGAATGAAACTGTTGTAAATCAGAATTTCAAGGAGGTCTTTCTGGATTCTAGTACACGGAGACCAAGAGCCACCGTATTTGAAACCCTTTAATTACTGGTAATTGTCTCTTCCATGTGTCGGCACTAATATGAAGGAAAACAACTGTATACACGAATGCTATGCATTCTGAAGGAGTAAAAGAATTGGGCTTCAAAGGTGATATTCAAGAAGTCGACCACTAGCTTCAGCCAAGGTGCAGGGGCCCTTCATCCACTCTAGAGCTTTGGAAGCAATAGGTGAAGGCATTCTGTAGTATGTCGTGTAATATGCGCTGTGTACAGGGTGCTAAAAAAGGTATTCCATACATTGGAAGGTGGCAGTACGGGCCAAAACAAGAAAAAAATGTTCAATCAACATGTGCTCTGAAATGCACACTTCATTAACTATAAACATTTGTTCAGCTTCGGAACAGCAAAACATGCGTCTTCAGTTGCTAGCTCTTTGCTATTACGAACGACCTTCAGATTACAGTAAAAAAATCGAAATAAATTATTCTTTTACGGCGAATCAGTAGAGCTTTTAATGTTATCTGCTTGCTATTACATACGATCGGCAGTTGTCAGCCATCGCTGAAGGTGGTGCTCAGTATGGAACAATAGGCTTTCATTACGCTGGCAAGCGGGAAGACAAAATTATAATTAAAGACTTTTGACCAACGCAGCAGAACAGACTACTTCCATTAGAACTAATGTATGCGCTGCACTAACCTACAATTGCGAATACGATTCAGAATAACAAAACTCACAGATGTTTACTGCGTACTGCATCCATGGATAATAACAGAGGAATGCGCGCTCATTTGTTTACTGCCTTCTGTAGGTCGTTCGTAATAGCAAAGAACTTGCAGTAGCCGAGATGAGTTTTACAGCAGTGGAGATAAACAAGTGGTTATAGCTCTTAAGGTATGCACTTTATAGTTCATGCTCGTTGGACTTTTGTTTTGATCCAACTCAAAATATGGAAAACTTTTTTAACACCCTGTATAGACCTTGCGCTTGACGTCTTAAGTTGTATATATAACTAAAAATGATAAGTTTAAATAGCAGAATATGCAAACATAAAGACATTATATTTTTATCTTCGTCTGTTGTCGTTCCAGCATTCCTCCAATGAAGAACAGCGGGAGCTTGTCAGTGTCTAGTAGAAAGCGCTCCTTGATGTGTGTGCCGATGATTTAATGGTATCTACTGGCATCTTTCATTTCATTTATTTCCCAGTTTCCGTGAGCCAAAGCTACTTCGCCATGGGACGAGTCAATACACAGGTCACAAAAACCTGGTTTGAAAATTTGTAAAGAAATTAATTAGAAAATCAATAAAATACAAAAAAACTGTGAGCGAATACGTGAATAAATAACAAATAAAAGTTCTCAACTACTGCGAAGACCTTCTGTACGGGATAGAATTGTACCACAAGGAAACCTTTCAAATTGGATTTCCATATTTGGTGTTTATCCCTAGATTTTTTTCAGTTCTGCTCGTAGCCTATTGAAAATGAAACTTGTTGAATAATGTACAACTCCCTGTACATGCGTTTCCAAGTGTGTATTTTTTTTTTTTTTCATGTTCACTGAATGAATATTTCAGTTTCTTTTGTGTAAGTCACAATCGTGAGCAACAAATTCCATGAAGTAATATACGTATAGGGATGGCAGAATTAGAATTGAGACGCCTGAACATGTTGGCGACCTGATACCTCAGATTAGTTTGACCGCCCGTTTCTGGATCGAGAATGTTCTTTGCGAATTGACAAATTTGCACAAAATATAACGCCATACGAGATACTGCAATGAAACTAAGCAAAGTAAATGAGCGTTCGCATTACAATGTCAGAGACAGTGCAGATCATTCTTAAAGTCCAGAATATAGTCTCTTAAAGTAGAGGATAAACGACACTGATGCAGGCTCTACTAATTTCTCAGCATCCACAGTTCCCTACGTGTTATTACACATCAAGTGATGTCCCGAGCCACAGACAAGGGAGAAGGTGAAATAACCGAAGAATTGAAAGTACCTTTTCGATTCACAAAATTATAAATTTCCATAAACGATTTTTTTAGCTACATTCCAATATACATCATCCACAGAAATTTTATTCCAGGTGGACTAATTAATTTTGTACCTAGAAGGGTGGGGAAGCGACTCCTCTAGCTCAAAAGTTTCCATCCAAGTAACTAGAGATTATTCAGTCACAATAATTTAATTTCAAATTTCACGGGGAGAGAAGTAAAAAGTTGCGAGCCTTTCCTAGTTCTCAGTGTCCACTGTCGTATTAAGGGTGGCAGCGAGGGGGGTAGACGTAATAAGAGAGGACTACTTACAAGGCCATTGAAATTTCAGGTCTGTTAGTTTCTTACCGCGTTCGCAGATGTATACATTTCGCGGCAGGGCCACGTTCCTCTGAAGCGTCTCATGTTTTGAACAACGCAGAAGGTCCGCACGGAGTAGCGCATTGACCTCGGATGCCATTGTCCGGGCCCAGAAATGCAGATGGTTCGGGGAGGCGGTTTTGGCCGGAGTGCGGCGTGTCTGGTCGACACACACAATGGCGCTCGCAGACGTGAAAGGCTAAGGGCCCGCCGAAACACTGACCTTGTCCCGGCCCTTTATGTAAAGCGGAGCCCTGCACAATGCACCTCGCGACTCGTCGCCCGGGCTCGCAGTTCCTGCACAAACACACGCTAAGTGTTCCCCGCCAATAATACCACTTTTCGGCACTCAAGTTCTCAAAAGCTAAGTTTCAGTCCTCGTAGAAAGAAACTGTTTCCTTTTTTCTGAAAACTTACATGTCGTACAGTGTCTTGTAACTTGTATGGTGAGGTTCGTCAACTGATTAACGTATGACTTGAGCTAACGTTAAGCTATCCAGCTGGACAATTGTCTCCAGATTCCAGTGCTAACCACTTCAGTTAATTTAATTTTTTGGGTCATGCAATAACAGCTTAAAACAGGGATTTAACCCATTTTAAGCATGTTTAGAACCTGTCCCTCTGGAGTATATTTCCTCTATCGGAAGTGCGCTATGTTCCTTGGCTTCCGAAACACAATTGACTTAGCATTACAGCAACGGCAATTAACGAGAGCACGGTCATATGGGATACTAAGCTAAATTCGTGAGTGGACAGAGGATCTTCAGGAGTGGATACTGACACATATTATCAGTGTTGTATATCAATGAACTGCCTCACAATATTAACAGTAACTGGAGACTTTTTGCGGATGATGCACTCATCTATAACGGAGTACCATCTCCACAGATACCGATTCAGATTTTGACAAAAGAGTTTCAACGTTTTTTTAATGTTCAGAAATGTAAACCTTTGTTCTCCACGGAACACAGGAAAGTTGAAACCCATGATTACAACTATCATTCACCCGCAATTAGAATCAGCGTTCACATACAAATACCTGGGTGTAACAATTTTTGGGAGTGTGAACTGGAATATTCACATAGGATAAATTGTGGATAAAGCAGGTGGAGAACCTTATATTATTGGTAGGATTCTCGAAAAATACAGTCAGTTTCAATAAGAGATTGCCTGCAAAACATTCATCGTAGAATATCGCTCAAATTTTTTGGTATTGATATTAAGAGGGGATATGAACTTCTGAAAGAGGGGCAGCAGGAATGGTCGTAGGATTGCTACTTACAAAGTTTCGAGACGCAGTATTTGAAAAGAGTAGATACGTGGTGCAGCCCCCTACGTATCGCTCCGATAAAGACCGCGAAGACAACTGTAGACTATTTCCAGTGCGAACGGAAGCACTTAAACTGTCGGTCTTCCAGGGCTCCATACGCTTATGGAACGAGAAGAAACACCAGTATAACATGCTATGGGAAGCAACCTCAGCCCTGTAAATCACGAAGGTTTGCAAAGTGAGGATGTAAATGTAGTCCCTTTGCGGCCGTTTTGTTTGAGCAAAAGGAAGTTTCAGCAAACTTGTGGAAAAGTTCACTTCTTGGGAACGAAAATTCGCCCTTTCGTCACTACACCAACCTGTCAGTGATCCCGACGAAAGTGTTCGCGGTTTCGCTGTAAGCGATGCTGAGCAAGTGAGATGCACAAACGTCACGTGTCATGATTTGAAACTCGGTAGAATGTAACGTGATATCTCAGTTCCTATGTGTTGAGGGCAGTTTGAACAACAACCGTCACGCCAGTGACGTTTCATATCCCAAGGTACTAACCGTCCTTCAGGGAATTTGGCGGGACTATGTTTGGTTTCATAAGGCGAGGAATACGTAGAACTTTCTTCGAAGAACCATGAATGTGACTGTTTTATTTCTCTTGGAAGACACTGCATTCGGAAACAAAATTTGAAAGTGCTGGGATAAGAACCCAAGGCACGCGAAGCTCATGTTTTACTAAAATGTTTTTGTATCTCTTCTTCTAACCTTCAGAACACATTTCTGAATTTGCTTTTGCGTTATGACCACCATTATACGGATTTGTGTTCGTATTTTAAGTATATGGAATGTGATTAAATGGTTTAAATGGCTCTGAGCACTATGGGACTTAACATCTGAGGTCATCAGTCCCCTAGAACTTAGAACTACTTAAACCTAACTAACCTAAGGACATCACACACACCCATGCCCGAGGCAGGATTCGAACCTACGACCGTAGCGGTCGCGCGGTTCCAGACTGAAGCGCCTAAAACCGCTCAGCCACACCGGCCGGCGCTTTGGACCCAGCCAGTTGTAAGGGTACTATAGTTTATCGTGATATCCGAACCGTGATGCCATCTTGGCATTTTTCACGTTAAAGAGTTCCAGATTTGAAGTAAGAGATAAGGGACAAAAAAACCTACGGCTGTCTGGGTATCGAACACCAGCCCATTCGAAACGCTGTCTGGCACTCGGCATCACATTTGAGTCTAATCCAGGCACCCAGAGCTGCACTCGGTCACTCGGAATATATTGTCGCACCCAACCCACGCAACTCGCATAATATCGTAAACAAACCAGTCTCAAACAGGTGTAGACTAACTATCAAAGTCGAATATCGCGTGGCCTGCGATTCTCGGCCGTTCAGAACGGAGGACATGGATGACGGGTTCACGCTGTTTCCAAATCTGCTTGCTTCTACATATAGTACGTGAGAAACCAGATCCTGTGAAATGTAGTTAACGCACTGAATTAATCGGAGCATGTGTGCATTTTAAAAATTTCAGAAAAATTGTAGGAGAATATGCAACAAACATTACATTTGTATGTTGGTACTGTTGCAATGACAGTGTGACATAGATCGACAAATTATAATATTACGACTGGGACAACATTTTATTTTAAAGAGAAAGCACGTAGGCCTAATACTTGACTTCTTCAATTGACAGTACAATAGAACCACATTTTATTTTAAAGAGAAAGCACGTAGGTCTAATTCTTGACTTCAGCAATGGACAGCCTGGCCTTATTTAGCAGTCTGTTTCGAAAATCATCGCTTTGGCTCCACTTCACTTCTTTGCTGAGCTACTGTGTTGACGATGACGCTGTATGCTGGTATTTGATTATTCTGCGTCGAAAACAATATCTCCTGATCCGTTATATCGCTGGCATTTATAGCCGAAACAACTGATTTTCGGTTATATCAATTTTTTTCCCCCGCCAGTTTAACCTGACTATTAAAATGTCTGTGAACACTAGTTTCTGAAATAAGATTTCCTGAAATAAACCTAAAAATCGAAGAAAGATTGAAAATTTTGTTTCAAGACAATAGAATCAAAATATTAAATGAAGTGGGCTAATAAGAGAGAACTTATTCCGTTCACCGTTCGGTACTTCCCTGAAAAGTGGTAAATGAATCACCAGTATTCTCCTAATGATCCTTATTTTTTTTAACTCTGTTCAAAAAACATATAATCGGGGATCATGCCATTGTTTCGGCATTGCGAATAGTCATTAAAAAGGGTGTAAACTGAGGTTGATGAACTTTGTCTTTCGTGTTACTCTGACCGTTTTCAAGGAGTACGAGCAGATGAAGGCATATTGCGTAGAGACAAGCAGCAATTAAGCTACGTTTTGTTGGTATTATGTGCTACACTGAGGTGGCACACATCGTGTCTGACTTCCTTTTGCCCGGAGTAGTGCAGAAACTCGTGGTATGGACTCAAGGAATTGTTGGAAGTCCGCTGCAGAAATATTGAGCCATGCTGCCTCCATAGCCGTCCATCATTGCAAAAGTGTTGCCGATACAGGATTTCGTGTACGAGCTGACCTCTCAATTATGTTCCTTAAATGTTCAAAGGGATGATCCATGTCGGGCGATCTGGATGGCCAACTCATTTGCTCGAACTGACCAGAACGTTCTTCTAAAATGACATCGTTGTTTGGGAACATGAAGTCGATGAGTGGCTGAAAATGGTCTCAAGTAGTCGAAAATAACCATTTACAGTCAATGACCGGTTCAGCCAGACCAGAGCATCCTATCCGTTACATGTAAAGAAAGCCCATGCCACTATAGAGCCACCACCAGCTTGCAGAGTGCCTTGTTGACAACTTGGGTCTGTAGTTTCATGGGGCCTGCGCCACACATGAACCCTACCAGAAACTCTTACCAACTGAAATCGGGAGTAATCCGACCAGATTACGGTTTTCCTGTCGTCTAGGATCCAATCGATATGGTCAAAATGGAGAGGCGCTGCAAGCGATTTCGTGCTGTTAGCAAAGGCACTAGGGTCGGTAGTCTGATGTCATAGGCCATTTTGGGTTGTTTTAAGACATTAATAATCGGTGCTAGACTAAAAAGTTATGTTTAAAAAATGAACAATTGTTTATTGAAGCTCTCTCTCTCTCTCTCTCTCTCTCTCTCTCTCTCTCTCTCTCTCTCTCTCTGATTCTCTTCCAGCTGGTTTGCACCCATCACAAATAATTACGTTTTTATAAATGTTGTGGTGACGTGAACAGAATGCATGCAAGAACTGTTTTTTTAAATGTTTAGAGACTTAATTCTGTGCTTTTTAAGCATATACTGTCACTTACCAGAAATAATTTTCCAATAACTACTTGTCATCATTCGTCAGTAAGCTTTGAATTTCTTTAATTAATATAGTTTCAGAATATGAATCCTGGAAAATGTTGTATATCGCTTTGAATCTATCTTGAGGATCACTTTGTATTCAGTCATTTCTTCGATTCCCGCGTTTTTGAGGCTTTCGGCATTTTGATTTGTACAAAAAGTTAAATACTAAGTAAATACCTATTCAGAAACACGGACGAAAAACTGAACTAAAAGCTACTTCCAATAACTCAACTACAACAGGATCCACAGCAGTGATAAAGTACTTGGAAGAAATAAGTTTACTGCATCGGCTGTAATTTATTTCCATTTTATTTTGCGTACTAAATCATTTAGGCTTTTGCAGGCATTTAACCCGATAACTACGTATAGACCTATTTAGGGTTAAGTCATTTTCATGGGCAATCCGTGGTTGGCCAAGTTTGAAAGCCGTAGCCATGGTATTCAGTGCTGTATAAACAGTAGCATAGAACTAATCCATTTGCTGTTTACCACTGTCAGGTAGCACTAACGTCCTAAATTATACTATAGGAGTAGGCAGAAATAAGTGTTTAATGTCCCGTCGACAACGAGGTCATTAGAGACGACGCACAAGCTCGGATTGGGAAAGGATGGGGTAAGGATATCGGCCGCGCCCTTTCAAAGGAACCATCCCGGCATTTGCCTGAAACGATTTAGGAAAATCACGGAAAACCTAACGCAGCGTTTGAACCGCGGTCCTCCCGAATGCGAGTCCAGTGTGAAATCCCATAGTGTTGTCGTTCGACAGGTAATCAGACTTCCGAGTGAATCCTGCATCATCCTCTGGCTTGAGTCGTCACTGTGTGGCATTACTGTGTAGACACGTGATAGTGGCCCGCTCTTCCAGCCATTAATGTCAGCTTTCGCTTCGTGTCGTTACATCCCCCAAAAGCAGCACATCAGCTACACTCGTGAGGCAGAACAATTTCTAATCCAATCCTCTCACCAAGACGAAGTTCTCGGTGATAGTGGGAATCAATCTCCTGTTCTTTGAGTGGCGATCTGGCACGCTTACTACTCAGCCAAAGGGGCCGACTTCTTCTATGGCCCGTTGTACAAAACAATAACTTGGTTTCAGGCTGAGCACTTAGCACCTCAGCATTAAGTTTACAGCCCTCCCGTATGAGCTGCTGTTAACACTACTTCACACCGAGCTGCGCCGCGAGTTCTGGTTAACACTTTACGCTGCGTGTGCGACGAAATATGCACACTGAGCTACCAGTCTCGCATTTTAGGGTTTCAGCAGTACCGCACTGCAGTCGTATTGCCTCAGTAGACACAATACTACTCCTTGGGCCCCTTATGTTGAGGGCTCTAGACTACATCATCACCACCATTAACTCTCGCCCGTCCCTCCTCTCCCCCCCTCCCTCACGCCCCCCTCTCTCTATCTCTCTCTCTCTCTCTCATCTTCTGTAGACCGACCCAACTATAAAATATTCTAGAACCGTAGGTGATGTTAATTAAGCTATATGTTGCTTCTCGTTCAGTGTCGTGTGTATAGGCCCATTTGTCGAGCCCGGCTCCTTACATAGAAAGTAGCAAGCGTCATCGTAGTTGCATAAGACGATTGTCTGCTGCCAAGAGAAAAAAATACTGCCTCGTAAGGCATTACGAAGTTGACTAAGTTTAGCGTCAGCTATGGTAGTCAGATGGAACACCATATCTTCAAGCAAAATCCAATCTTCTTCAATCCCCTGTGCTAAGCTCAATTCACAAGAATGCTGAGAGGACGGGCGTTTTTTGTTTATCTATGCGGGTCGCAGCTTCTCCCTACGTCACAGTTCCCACGTGGCGCCGGGGAAACGCCAGCGGGTATGTGAAAACTAAGCGAGGTAGGATTTGTGTCCAGTACAGTGTTCTGCTCACCAAGTCCTCTCCTGCCTTCTACCTGTACGCCGAGAGTTGTCGTCCACCAGAAACGCTCCCTATGAGTCACGGCCTACCTGCACTTCCAGATTCCCCGTCCACACCAGTGGACAGCCGCTTGAACATTCAACCTGCTGGAGGTTACCGGTGTTTGCAGTGAGGTGCTGTTGCGTCCTGTCCGAACCGCGTCGTACATGTCCCCTGCCGGAAGAAAATGTTCGTCGTAACCTTCTACATGCTTTCTTACGTACGCTTATTGCACTGCTTCAAGTCATTTTCCTGATTAAATCCTGCTTTTCCTTCTTTTACGATCCATACTCTGTCCTAAAATGAAGTAAAATGTTATGCATTGTCATCTTAAAAAACTGTTTGATTAACTTTATGTAAATTATTTTATGAGGCATGCTCTGTCCTTCTAATGTACTGCTGTTTATACATTTTACATCTACGTGATTACAATGCTATTCACAATACAGTGCCTGGCAGTAACCTTTAATTGTGCAGAAGGTAAATAACTTACAGAAATGTTTGATACAACACTGAAAGCAGTATGCTGCCTAGTTTTATTTACGAATGTTCAGTGTGGGTACCTTTCGTAACACTACAAATATCCCACACGTAACTGAATTTCAGAAAAATCGAATGAAACATTTCTTGGTGTGTGGTTCAAATGACTCTAAGCGCTATGGCACTTAACATCTGAGGTCATCAGTCCCCTAGAACGTAGAACTACTTAAACCTAACTAACCTAAGGACATCACACACATCCATGCCCGAGGCTTGGTGTGTGGTGGCAACTGCTTGTGTTATCCGTTGTCGCAGCTCGCCGATGTTTCCCGGAAGTGGTGGAACAAACACTCTGTCTTAAATGTTATCCAATGCACAGAACTCCCTTGGGGTTAAATCAGGTGGTCGCGGCGGCCTTGATATTGTTCCTCCAACTTCAACCCAAGTCGCCACATTCCTACGGGGCTTGGCGACAACTTCATGATGATAATGTGGTGGCGCGCTATCTTTCTGGAAAACCAATTCTGTAGCTATATCCTATTACATTAATGTTCAAGCATGTCCAAGTACGATATGGCACTTACAGTTGACTGCTGGCCGTTCCTGACCCTGTGTCTTAAGTAATACACAGCCAGTTTCGGGGAAACTATTTTATCAATTAAAACAGTTTGCCCATGAAGTGATTGCTTGCAATATTTAGTCCTCAGTTGCCTCTGAACTGTAGCTGCGGATTTGGATTAATGAAACCGTAAACACCACTGCACATGCTCTGCAGTGTTATACGATTCCATGATGACTGTTGGAATGACTCATTCGCGCATGCCACCTATAGGGAACGCCGGCAACTAAAAGTGTTAGGTACGAATAAACCTTGAAGGTACACTGCATTCAGTGGTGTATCAAACACTTCTGTAAGTATTTACACTTTTCACAATTAAAGTTTACTTTTGTATAACTAATTTATGAACACCCTTTGGCTCTGAGCACGATGGGACTTAACTCCTGTGGTCATCAGTGCCCTAGAACGTAGAACTACTTACACCTAACTAACCTAAGGACATCACACACATCCATGCCCGAGGCAGGATTCGAACCTGCGACCGTAGCGGTCGCACGGTTCCAGACTGTAGCGCCTAGAACCGCTCGACCACCCAGGCCGGCTATGAACACCCTTTATATCTGACTTAATACATAATTTTCTGATGTTCATAGATCATACACTTGGCATTGATGACAATCGTATGCAGAATTGTAATTACAAAGAAAATTTTATTTTATATTTGTTTTAAAGTATGCTTGGCAGGCGGAAGAGATACAGATTTTTAGAATCTGTATGTCTAATTTGATTTTTATATTTTCCATTACTTCTGAAGATCCGGTGAAAACTAAAAATATTTTGATTGCATCAGCCAGAAAATAAAATAAAATAATGATTATTTCAGATTATACAGTTGTTGTTCGGCCATCTACGGTTCTCTTCCTCAGTAGCTGATATAAAGCACCACATAAGAGCCCTCGGCTGTTCCACCAGCCGGGAAAGTCGCGGAGTTCGGACAGGGGGAGGTATCAATGTCGGTCGGTGAGGCCTGGCACGAAGTCAGCGTTCCAAAACATCCCAAAGGTGTTCTATAGGATCCAGGTCAGGACTCTGTGCAGGCCAGTCCATTACAGGGGTGTTACTGTCGTGTAACCACTCCGCCACAGGTCGCGCATTATGAATAGGTGCTCGATCGTGTTGAAAGGTTCAAATGGCTCTGAGCACTATGGGACTTGGTCATCAGTCCCCTAGAACGTAGAACTACTTAAACCTAACTAACCTAAGGACATCACACACGTCCATGCCCAAGGCAGGATTCGAACCTGAGACCGTAGCAGTCGCGCGGTTTCAGTCTGTAGCGCCTAGAACCGGCCGTGTTGAAAGATACAGTCGCCATCCCCGAATTGCTCTTCAACAATGGGAAGCAAGAAGATGCTTAAAACATTAATATAGGCCTGTGTTGTGATAGTGCCACGCAAAACAACAAGGGGTGCAAGTCCCCTCCATAAAAAAAACACGACCACACCATACCACCGCCTCTGAATTTTACTGCTGGCACTACACACGCTGGCAGATGACGTACACGGGGCATTCGCCATACCCACACCATGCCATGGAATTGCCGCATTGTATACCATGATTCGTCACTTCACACAACGTTTTTCCACTGTTCAGTCGTCCAGTGTCTAAGCTCCTTACACCAAGGAAGGCGTCGTTTGGCATTTACCGGCGTAATGTGTGGCTTATGGGCAGCCACTCGACCAAGAAATTCAAGTTTTCTCACCTCCCGCCTACCTGTCATAGTGCTTGCAGTGGATCCTGATGCAGTTTGGAATTCCTGTGTGATGGTCTGGATGGATGTCTACCTATTACACATTACCACCCTTTTCAACCAGATGAGGTCGGCCTGTGCGGTTTTGTGCTGTACGTGTCCCTTAACGATTCCACTTCACTATCATATCGGAAACAGTGGACCTAGGAATGTTTATGAATGTGGAAATCTAGCGTACAGACGCTTGACACAAGTAACACCCAAGCACATGATCACGTCCGAAGTCCGTGAGTTCCACGGAGCGCCCCATTTTGCTCTCTCATGATGTCTAATGACTACTGAGGTCGCTGATATGGAGTACCTGGCAATAGGCGGCAGCACAATGCACCTAATATGAAAAACGTATGTTTCTGGGGGTGTCCGGATACTTTTGATCACATAGTGTATTTCCAATGATGAGGACGTTCACACAGAGGTTCTCGGGTGGTTCCGTGGCCAAGGAGCGGATTTCTATCGTCGAGGAGTTCAATAGTAGGCACAACGTTCCGACCTTAGCTTACAGAGACTATGTTGAAAACCAGTGTCATGTATCTGTGTCGCTTTGAAGTTACTTGGTCAGCCATAATAATGTCTTGCTTACTCTTTTTAGACTCCCTCGTACCGCTTGTACAGAAGCCAGGCTGCAATTATAAGAATCGAAGGACATGAAAGGAAAGTAGCAGTTGAGAAGCGAGTGAGACAGGCGTGCAGCCTATAAGTCTGCACATTGAACAAGCTGTAAAAGCAAAGCAAAAACTGGAATGGGAGTTAAAGTTCAGGAAGGAGATATTGAAACTTCGACGTTTACCGATGATATTGCGATTGTATCGGAGACGGTGAAGGATTTGGCAGAGCAGTAGAACAAGTAGATAATCCCTTGTAAAGAGGTTATAAGATAATTATCAACAAAAGCAAAACAAGAATAGTGGAATGTTGTCGAACAGGTGATGCTGATGGAATTCGATTAGTAAAAGCGACCCTAAGAGTAGTACATGTGAATCGCTGTTTGAGCAGCACAATAACTGATGGGCGAAGTGGAGAATATATAAAATGCAGACTGGCGATAGTAAAAAAAGCATTTCTGAAGAACAGGTATTTGTAAACATTCCACATAAATTTAAATTTTAAGTAGTCTTTCCCGTAGGTATTTCTCTGGAGTGAAACTTAGACGAAAAACAGTTCAGAGTAAGAGTTTTTGAAGCTGTTTTGTCGAAAATGACATTTGAGGTCGTAGCTGAGAACAAAATAAAAGCTGATTCTTGCAAAGAAGAAAATAGCAACTAGTCACTGTTGATTTATTCGCACAAATAGCGCCATTTTCGGGTTCGAACAGACAGGCTTATCCTCATACGACTGTTCACGTTTAGACACATTTTTTTGGGCTATTTGTTTACCCTTATGGTGAAAGTTCCTTAGGATGGTGGTGCTCTACAGCAAGAAACAAAGTGATTGACGCCTTATTAAATGTAACAGTGTTTAGTAACGATTGTAAATAAGGCACAAAAATATTTAAGGTAGATTTGTTATAGATGTAGATTGTTTACGTCAAAAGGTAGATTTGTTGTAGTTGTAGATTGTTTACGTCAAAAATCTCGCGTCATTATTTTACAATACAGGTTGCTTGTGTTCCCTAAACAGCGAAGAGAGTATAAAGCACCTTTCATGCTGTATATCATAGACACATATGTAAACACAGAGTGTACAAAATCACACAGACAGAAAAAAACGCCGGCCGCGGTGGTCTCGCGGTTCTAGGCGCGCAGTCCGGAGCCGTGCGACTGCTACGGTCGCAGGTTCGAATCCTGCCTCGGGCATGGATGTGTGTGATGTCCTTAGGTTAGTTAGGTTTAAGTAGTTCTAAGTTCTAGGGGACTGATAACCACAGGAGTTGAGTCCCATAGTGCTCAGAGCCATTTGAACCATTTTGAACAGAAAAAAACTTTTACCACGTGGAAGACCGTATACAAAGACATAGATGTCACGATTGTAACACTTCCACAGAATTTCTTTCTCGGAGGTGTGAAAATATGTACACTGTGTGGCAGTAGAAAATTTACAAAGTATTAACTTCTCATTACATGCAATTTACAGTCAGTGACCATTGATTATAAATAGAACACACGACTAAAGAGACAACTTTGTTAGACAATTTTACTTAAATGAGATTATGTAAATATTGTGGTACACAAAGGAACAAATAAGTTTTTGAAATATAGTTTTATAGTAGAACGTTGAAGACTCGGTGAGTAGGCCCAATAATTAACGAGGAAGTACCAAATCGAATTTCGGGGAAAATTGTGGTACGATTTAACTAAAAACAAGGTATTTGCTAACGGAAAACATCCTGTGGCATGAAGGAAGTCTGAGTATGGTAATGAACGGAAAAGGCGTGGGGGAGGGGTATAGTTGTACACGGACACCAAGGCTCGACTACAAGAAGCAGGTTCAAATACGAAGGCCGTTCAATAAATAATGCAACACATTTCTTTTTTGAAAACGGGTTGGTGTTGTTCAGGATTCAAACACCGATTATTAATCCTCAATTTTTTGGCTACAAAAGCTCATTTTTCAACATAATCTGCGTTCAATGCGACGGCTTTACTCCGCCTTACTGAGCGGGCCAGTGTGCCTGTATGGTGCCATTCAACTGTTTGACGACTGAGGCAATGTCTTGCTGCTTCAGTAAACTCCCCATCATCCAAGCACTACTTCTCACGGAGTTTGATTGTGATGCCTGTACACCTCGAATGTTCCAATATTGCAGGAGTCACATCTACGTGCGGCCGGGCGGCACGTGTAAGGAAGAGGAGTGGGGAGATCCGTGTCTGCCCTGTCTACAACGGGGTCATTGGAGACGGAGCACAGGTTCGGATTAGGGAAGGGTGGGGAAGGAAATCTGCCGTGCCGTTTCAGAGGAACCATACCGACATCTTCCTGAAGCGACTTAGGGAAATCACGGAAAACCTAAATCTGGATGGCCGAACACGAGTTTGAACCGTCGTCCTCCCGAACGCGAGTCCAGTGTGCTAACCACGGCGCACACGGGAGGTGCGATTGTGACAGACGCCTCGCCCAACGACTCGCCGTGCTTTTGTTCACTTCCCGCTGTCCGTAGACATTCTGCAAGCGAGTACGAATATCTGCCATGGTCTGCTTTTCCAACAAAAGAAACTCAATCATAGCTCTCTGCTTGGAAGGCACCTCCGTTACAGATGTGATTTTGAAAGGTAAGTATAGCACCGCCACGTATCGGAACTTCATGAAACTATAGTTGTGAAGTGAGACTATTCCGCGATGTCCCACAACAAATTTCGCATTTTTTCAACCGAACCCCTCGGCCGAGAGAAAAAAAATGTTGCATTACTTATTGAATGCCCCTCGTAGATGTAGGTTTCAATAGTCATATAGGGATTAAGACAAATATTGGTGTTGGGACAGCAACTAGCCACAAATTTACTTTCCTTATAATATGAGGTGCGGTTTTACAGGTTAATTGTCCTAAAATATAAATAATACATAATTATAAGCACGCCACGCACATATGGTTGCGTTACAGATTTTCGTTGGATGTGACTTGCGTGAAATGTCGGTTTGGAGTGTTTGTTTTCATAACATTCGTCCGACAGATGTGGATACATTCCCACTAAATTCTTATTGTTGCACACGTAAATTTTTCTCACTGAACACTTTAGATTTGTCACTGAAAAGATTTCTACTAAGCACCACATGTTTTAATACATACAAAGAGTTTACAAACATATGAGTATCAAAGATGCTATGATATATCGTAACATTTGAAGATAACCTATGTTTGGAAAAGTGTCATATATTCACTTATGCAACTGAAATGCTTTTCACGCTAGTACAGAGACATTGGTACTGTTACATTAATTATGAAGTTGTTTTTCTTTTACTACCGTATAGGTAAAATAGTACATTATTACTTAATTACATTTAACATAATGAGGATTATAATAACATATAAATTTGCTACTTGACCTGCCGATAGGCATACGAATATTATTTGCTTTGGGGGTTGGAAAATAATGTTTGACAATTTTTCAGGAAAGGGGTGTTAGCTAACTCTGTTTGTTCATTAAGGATATAGTCTTGGGTGCTGTTTTTGTGTGTGTGTGTATTTCTATTTCTTCTGATATATTCATAGTGGCTGCTTTTTCTGCTGGATGTAAAATTTTTAAGTTGATAACAATGGTTCTCACTGAATGGTTTTCTTCAGCAATATGGGTTGCAAATGCAGATTTGTTAAAGTTTCCAAGTCTTAAAGCATCAATGTGTTCTTTTTATCTAATTTCAAAGTTTCTGCCTGTCTGTCCAATGCAGAATTTTGGGCATGTATCAAATTTCAGTTTGTATATTTCTGATTTACGCTAGGGACTCTTGGAGGTATTTACATCATGGATTACTTTTTGCTGTGAGAAAAATTTACGTGTGCATCAATAAGAATGTAGTAGGAATGTATCCACATCTGTTGGACGAATGTTATGAAACCAAACACTCCGAAGCGACATTTCACGTAAGTCACATCCAAAGAAAATCTGTAACGCAGCCATCTGTGTGTGGCGTGTTTATAATTATGGATCAAATGGCTCTGAGCACTATGGGACTTACCTTCTGAGGTCATCAGTCCCCTAGAACTTAGAACTACCTAAACCTAACTAACCTAAGGACATCACGAACATCCATGCCCGAGGCAGGATTCGAACCTGCGACCGTAGCGGCCGCGCGGTTCCAGACTGTAGCACCTAGAACCGCTCGGATTTATAATCATGTATTATTTATATTTTAGGATAATTAATCTGTAAAAAAACGTACCACATGTTAAAAGGAAAGCGTGTAAACCGTCTGAAGGTGAACCATAACGATTCGAAACCGGTAACGGTACCCTTTGAATAAAGGAACTGAAAGTAAATTTGTGCTGGTTGCTGTCCCAACACCAACATTTGTCTTCAAACAACAGCCAAGGTCTCCAACCATGTCATCATATGCAAAATTGCGTAGATAGAGATTAAGATTTCAGGCAGAAAACATATGAAATATACTGTGTGTTTTCTATACACTTTGGGCAAACCATGATGTGAGGTTTTTGTGGCCCACCCCTTGTTAGATGTGTCTCTGATGGTCACTTGCGCTCCGTAGTGTAATGTAGTGAGCTGGAGGCGGCTGATGGGGCTGTCGTTTCTGAGAGCGGGCCCAACTTGTCGCGTCGACCGGCAGGTTGCCGACCCTGGGCGCTTACCTGCGCCCCGGAAGGGGTCCGCCGCAGCTGACCACCCCTTGCCCGCCCCGGCGACCCCTCCTTAGCTTCATCCTTTCGTCCTCGGGCGATCTTTGTCCGCGCCGCGGCGGGAAGGAGGGTCCGCCGACAATGGGCCGTGCGAGCGCGGCCAATTTCCCAGAGCGCTGCCCCGCGCTGCAACCCGACGCTGGCCGCGCCTCATCAACCCACTGGTAGAGAGAGAGAGAGACCGACCCTCAGCTGGCTGGTTACTACAGTGCTCTAGCCGCCAGCCACAGACGATGCCGCGTACAGTGGTTGGACAGAAATATGGAATCACCAAAATCACAACTCATTACCGTCCTTGATACGGTGTGGAAAAACCCGTTGGCATTAAAAGCAGCTTCCAGTCGCCTCGGAATGGATAAATATAGTTCCTCTATGTGTAAACTTTCTATGTAGTTTATGTATGAATGAAAATAACGAAAATTCTTTTTTCAAAAACTTTCTCCTTGTTCAAAGTGTGTTTTAGACACCGTATTCAACGCGCTGAGCAGTACTGAGTGTTGGTTGGCCCTGCGTTGCGCATGTGTGCAATGTCGTGAAACAAATTTTAACCTTAGTGAAATACTGAATTTGACCGGAACCGCGCGACTGCTACGGTCGCAGGTTCGAATCCTGCCTCGGGCATGGATGTGTGTGATGTCTTTAGGTTAGTTAGGTTTAAGTAGTTCTAAGTCTACGGGACTGATGACCTCAGAAGTTAAGTCCCCTCGTGCTCAGAGCCATTTGAACCAATTTGAACTGAATTTGAAATAATGAAAACTAATCGGATTCATGTCAAAAGTAACTAATTGTGTACTCAGCAAAAACTAATTAACTGAAACTCAGTCTGAAGTACATTGTGAAAGTTGCGCGGTATGAAGTGCAATGTTTGACTTCAAACAGAAATGAAATTTAATATTCCTCAGCTCGATAGAAAATAACCGTTCAAATACGGTTCATTGTAATTTAATCTGCTTAATAAACACAGGGCCTGAAAATTGTGATTGTTTACTGTTTGCTCACAACAATGCAAAGTGAGATTTGGCTGAAATAAAAGTAACGTAACTCGTGCTCGGCGTGCTGTTTTGTGTCTGATGTACTGACGTTCTCGAAAGCAAACTGAAATAAACAAATGCAGCAGCTGAAGAAAAATAATCTACTCACTACAAAATTTGTTTATGCTTCCGTGTGGCGTAATGTGCAAAGCACACACGACAGAATGTTTGAAACTTTACTAAGAATGATGGAGGAGGGTTTTACTTTAAATAAAATCGTTCTTAAAAAATTACAGTCTGATTATTCTCAAAAAGACTGTATAACATATAAAAACTCTAACAATTACAAAGTTCTCTCATAACAAAAAATTCCGGGAATTTTAACTAATTTCGCAACTTGTGACATAATGGAAGCAAAGAGATCAAATTAACACTACTTGTGAATTGCATTAGTTCTGAGACACAAATATTCCCTTCAGTTAATAGGCCCGACAAATAAACATTTCATTCTTGTGCGTGCCTTGTTTACCTTGAAATATTCCTTCAAAAATCTTCTCTATCCACTGAACCAATAACCTATTTTTACAAACAAGTTTTCATCTCCATAATAAAGTATTGAAGATAATTTCTCTCAGTTTCCAAAATATCAAATCTCCTTCTCAACTGCTCCCTACTATCTCTTAAATAAGAATGGCCCAGCACTGCACAACTGACTGATGACAAAGTGCACTGTTGATTACATTCAATACAGAGTCGAGGATCATATTCACTACTCGTGCAGCGCCCTCATTCACCTTTGTCCCAGTAGAGTAAATGTGAATTACTTAAAATGGCCGGCCGGTGTGGCCGAGCGGTTCTAGGCGCTACAGTCTGGAACCGCGCGACCGCTACTGTCGCAGTTTCGAGTCCTGCCTCAGGTATGGATGTGTGTGATGTCCTTAGGTTCGTTAGGTTTAAATAGTTCTAAGTTCTAGGGGACTGATGACCTCAAGTGTTGAGTCTCATAGTGCTCAGAGCCATTTTGAACTTAAAATGGCAGAAAACGTTTGAGAACCTTACATACGTGTTTCAGGCGAATCTTTTACCAGCCTCACTGCAAAATGGTGTCAGTTCTGGTAACGGTGATGGAAGTGAATAGCGATCACGGACCGTTGTCTCCAAAGTAGACAACAAACGCTCAGTATCAGTGAGATCTTGTGACTTGAGTGGCCAGGAGGATTGCGACATCCCATACTCGTGCTCACAAAACCAGTCCTGGACGATGTGAGCTCTGCCTTCTTGGAACACAGCATCTCTTGGAACATAACATCACCATTGGGAGCAATGATTGTACCACTGGATGGAACTCATCAAAATTGTCACATAATTCATGGTAATAATGTGATCTTGCAAGGTAACCATAGCTTTCATGGACTACCACGATATGACTTGCAAAGCATCACTGTATCACCCCTATGTTTCACTCTTCGTACGTGTTCTCGGCTAGAAGTTGGAAACAGTGTAAAACAAAACTTATTCGACCAAATGACTTTCTTCCACTACTCCATAGTCCAGTTTTTATGGTTTCGGGAGCACGTTTCCTTGTCACGGAGAATACCATCACTGATGAATCGTTTTGATGTTCCTGCTCGATCAGCTATTCCTTGCTTATGGAGTCCCAAATTTTTTTTTTCTGATAGGATCAGGAGTGTGGCTTTCATTCAGCAGCAGTGACTTTTGCAGCTGTCTTCCTCTATTTTTTGTCACAATCCTCATCAATGTCCATCTGCAGACATGACTCAACACACACCTTCATCCGCGCTGTGACTAAGCAGGTGATATTTCTCCACTTTCCATGTATGCAATACAAAACTTCGATACGCTGCCTCTAGAAACAACAAACACTTCGGCTCTCTTGGTTACGGAAGCACCCGTCGGACGAGCAAGAACAGTTCGCCCAGGTTCAAATTCACTTGGCTCCGACATAGTACACTCACAACTACACAGAACACTGTCTTCACCACGTCCAACTGTTGTGATCATTGAGAGCATTGTACAGGTGCCGTTCGTGGCCAAATACAACCTGCAGGGAAGACTATCATCCACTTGTCACGTGCTACCGTATTTTTGTCCAACCCGTGTTCTTAGTTAGCACTTCTTACCTGTCGAAGATTTTGAAGTTCTTTCCACTGTTACACATTCCACTGTCTGTTTCGTATGGTTATCTAACAAATCATCCCTTGGTATGTTGTGGTCTGAATTTTCCGTGCTGTAGAAAGAATTGTAGTATTGGGATAATATCTTTTTGTGAAATATAAATTCTACTCGACTTCCTTGGCGAAACATGTTCAACAGTGGCTACTTATTTTCATTACACATAAGACAATTTTAAATATCTAAGTGTGGACGAGCTAATTAGACTATTGAAAATGAGAATGAATTACAGAACCTGTTGAATGGTATGAACATCCTGTCGAGCTGATGCGATTTGTTTAAGTTGTGCTTACAAGGGATGTCACAATTGAACAGAGAAAGCCAGGGCCAATGGTTAAAGCTGTAACAGGAGCACTAAATATAAAGGGTGTTACAAAAAGGTACGGCCAAACTTTCAGGAAACATTCCTCACACACAAATAAAGAAAATATGTTATGTGCACATGTGTCCGGAAACGCCTAATTTCCATGTTAGAGCTCATTTAATTTCCTCAGTATGTACTGTACTTCCTCGATTCACGGCCAGTTGGCTCAATTGAAGGAAGGTAATGTTGACTTCGGTGCTTGTGTTGACATGCGACTCATTGCTCTACAGTACTAGCATCAAGCACATCAGTACGTAGCATCAACAGGTTAGTGTTCATCACGAACGTGGTTTTGCAGTCAGTGCAATGTTTACAAATGCGGAGTTGGCAGATGCCCATTTGATGTATGGATTTGTGCAATAACGTCATCAACACAGATATTCAGTGAACGTTTGGGCAGGCATTGTTGGTGATGTCTTGATTGGGCCCCATGTTCTTCCACCTACGCTCAATGGAGCACGTTATCATGATTTCACACGGGATACTCTACCTGTGCTGCTAGAACATGTGCCTTTACAAGTACGACACAAGATGTGGTTCATGCACAATGGAGCTCCTGCACATTTCAGTCGAAGTGTTCGTACGCTTCTCAACAACAGATTCGGTGACCGATGGATTGGTAGAGGCGGACCAATTCCATGGCCGCCACGCTCTCCTGACCTCAACCCTCTTGACTTTCATTTATGGGGGCATTTGAAAGCTCTTGTCTACGCAACCCCGGTACCAAATGTAGAGACTCTTCGTGCTCTTATTGTGGACGGCTGTGATACAATACGCCATTCTCCAGGGCTGCATCAGCGCATCAGGGATTCCGTGCGACGGAGGGTGGATGCATGTATCCTCGCTAACGGAGGACATTTTGAACATTTCCTGTAACAAAGTGTTTGAAGTCACGCTGGTACGTTCTCTTGCTGTGTGTTTCCATTCCATGATTAATGTGATTTGAAGAGAAGTAATAAAATGAGCTCTAACATGGAAAGTAAGCGTTTCCGGACACATGTCCACGTAACATCTTTTCTTTGTTTGTGTGTGAGGAATGTTTCCTGAAAGTTTGGCTGTACCTTTCTGTAACACTCTGTATAAAAATGGTGGACTTTTGGAAAAAAGAGACTGATATTCAGCTATAGACTTTAGTAGTACCTGTTTCTAGTAATAGATAATGATATATTCTTATCCCTCTGCATACTATTGCTAGGGTCCTCAGAAATAAGTCTGTGTCAGTATTCTGCCTCATTGCACTAGAGAATGGAACTTACCTGAACTCTTCACGTAAGACACAGTAAAGAACATTAATTTAGCATTCTTCATAATCGTTATGGTATCATAAATAGAACTGCGAGTGTAATAACTTTATCTACAAAATAAATTCTATTATTGAAAGATGTCACGAAATTCTAACGTTTATTCGAATGCGTTTGTTATAAATGGCATCATACATTAGTCTAGTCTAATTGGATCTTAAAATTGACTCTGACGATAAGTAAGTTTGTCGGGTGCTGCACTTTGTAAAAAAAAGTCTGTGAAAATAATGCACACGGATAAGTATTCTGGCAAGCAATGAAGTTAAGCTGCAAGGTGTAATTGTGTGGCTATTGCATTAGCAAGCAAAAAGCTGCTGATCCAGTGCAGCTATTAGGTTTCGTTTCATAATAAGTGAGCGGTAGTGGCTGCAGTAATTATCATATCGCGTATATCCTTTTTGCACTTGCTACTGAATAACATAACCCCGGCGTGCCAGGCGCTTTCCATGCGCTCGGTCTCTTGAACTTTACTCTCAGACCGTCCTGTTTTCTAACCTTGGTTGTGAGTGGTAACAGCCAGATTTGTGATCATGAGACAGTGCGATAGTTCTGCGGTTTAGAAGTTTCACACATTGGTATTCGAAAAAAAATGAAGCATCCTGTCGCATGTACCTTCCCAGTCTAGTAGCAAACTTTACCGTACTGTGTAATATATTGCCTAACGGAACCCGTGAAAGCTGCGCCATTATCTAAGGGTCCGAAACTCGATACCGTGTTATTTACATTATTCTTTGGTTCAAATGGCTCTGAGCACTATGGGACTTAACATCTATGGTCATCAGTCCCCTAGAACTAAGAACTACTTAAACCTAACTAACCTAAGGACATCACACACATCCATGCCCGAGGCAGGATTCGAACCTGCGACCGTAGCAGTCGCGCGGCTCCGGACTGAGCGCCTAGAACCGCTTGACCACCGCGGCCGGCATTATTCTTTCCTACGACCTTTAAAACACAAACTCCTCTAAAAGGCCCTTTGTATTCTACTTTAAACTGTAATTTCCTCCTTAACCAGGTAAGACAGAGGATCTGAGATATAAAGAAAACAATTACTTACTTGCAAAATTTGAATCTATAAACTTCAATCCCTTAACTCGATGGTTTTTAAAACTTGAAATTCGTCTTACAGATTACATTCTAAATCACTCTTCTTATTCCGAGATTAGAGAGAACAAAATGAGATTGAGTGTTAACTTTATGAGATCACTAAGTGATTTGTGAAATAACCAACAGGTGCAGACCTTAACGGGGTACACTATATGATGCCATGCGCGTCAGAATCTCCTGTCCAGGATACGACTACAATACCGTTAACACCAACAGACGTATTTTATGTCGTCGGCAATCCATATTGTGCTAGTACATGTACGGATCGGTTAAGTTTCAGTATACTCTTCATTTGAAGTAAATATATCTTGTTTGAATCTAGCTTCAAATGAATATAATCACTTCAAGTCTACACTAAATACAGTATGTTAAAAGCTTATTCTGTGTACTGCACTTACATACATGTTAACACTTTATAAATAGGTAATGCATCTACTTCTAGGGGCCCATTAGTTTCGTATGGATTGATTCTCACTTTTGTTTTCTGAGTTAAATTAAAGAGCCCGTTATTATGCCCGTCACTGAATAGAAATTGTATATTGTCCGTGCATCTTTTATAGAGCATTAATTTCCCTTCGTCATAGATCATACCTTCCCACGTGACTAATATGCAAATCTGACTTCTTCTATCAAGGTTTTTTCCTTCTGTTCTTAGAAACGCAAAGCAACCTTACTGCTTTCGTATTTCCTCTTATTTCTTCTACACTGTCATCGAAGAGCGAGTTTTCATTTTCCGTCCTCAACTTACTATGTACGTGACTATTCTTCTCCGGAAAAATTGGGTGGACGTAATCCCTGAAACAGATAACTGATTCAGCTAAAAAGTCGTGTATCTTTACTCAGTGTATCCTCAAGGATAATGTAGCGAAAGACGTCGTTTGCCCCTACTGCAAAAACGGGAAATACGTAGGTCACATAATTAAATATGATACATGATGAGCTGATGATCGAGAGAGGTGATCCAATGGTTCATTGGATTCACACCTGGTAGCAGTGGAAATCAAATTGCCGTCAGGCTATTCTGATTTACGCTTTCCAAAGTTTCTCTAATTACCACGAGGAGAACGGTTCCATCAAAGTGGCTGCTTCCGGTTTTCTACCCCATCCATGTCCGTTCGAGTATGTAGACATTATGCAGTGACCAGGACAGCAACGAGCAATAAAGAAGATACTTAATCGGTTTCGTTTCATTGCATAAGAGTACGGAGACATGAATGAGATTTTCACTCTGCAGCAGAGTGTGCGCTGATATGAAACTTCCTGGCAGATTAAAACTGTGTGCTGGGGCGAGATTCGAACTCGGGAACTTTGTCTTTCGCGGGCAAAGGTCCCGAGTTCGAGTCTCGCTCCGGCACACAGTTTTAATCTGCCAGAAAGTTCCAGTACGGAGATATTTTTACAACACTTCTGTTGTCAATTACCCCATCTCGCAACACAGAACACTTTCGCCATTTCGACCGTTAATTCTACAGTTGTTGTGATAGGTTGTTAATTACAAAACAGAGCCACATTCTGCATGTTAGTTGTTTCTATTTGTCGGGCTTATCTAAAGATCGTGAGCACATCCGCGGGCATGCTGAAAAGTAATGCCTCCGAATTTTTTATGTGAAAACTCTTAAGACTTTTAAAGTAAGTATGATTCTTCATGCCTCTGCCGCTAGAATGGTTCTGAATTGTACCGTGTGACGTGGCGGTGTGTAACGTAACTATGTCGCTGCGTGAGAAACAGCGTGCTGTAATCGAGTTTCGAATTCGGTATAGTTCGTCCAAACCTGGAGCACCGTCTCTTTGGTCATGGCAATGCTACATCACGCAAGAGTTCTGCGACATCAGGAACAATCCGAAGCCCTGGGGTCAGTGTCATCGATCGTCCTCCATGCAGTCCTTATTTGGGCCCATTCGATTTTCATCAACTTACAATTCTTAAACAACACGTTCTAGGACATCAGTTCTTGAAAATCTTGATTCGAATGCTCATTTCTAAACTATGAAGTCAGCAGGGATAAATGTCATCGAGCGAAATAGTCCAACATTTCATTATATGTGTGGATCCTTATTCTATAACAGAGCACAACGTTGTTTAATCTGTAAATATATTTGTTTTTAATGCTACTTTTTTCACAGAAATACACGAATTTACACAGTTTACAACGTGACAACGTTAGGGCAGGCCGGCCGGTGTGGCCGTGCGGTTCTAGGCGCTTCAGTCTGGAACCGCGTGACCGCTACGGTCGCAGGTTCGAATCCTGCCTCGGGGATGGATGTGTGTGATGTCCTTAGGTTAGTTAGGTTTAAGTAGTTCAAAGTTATAGGGGACTGATGACCACAAATGTTAAGTCCCATAGTGCTCAGAGCCATTGGAACTATTTTTTGTTAGGACAGTTGTCAAGATAACGCGTCTTCTCCTGAGTAACTGAAATAACTCTAAGCACAACAAGATTAAATTTTAACTAGAAATTTCTTTACAACATTATTCTTACTACTACATGATAAAATTGGCCGATACTAAGATAAATCATCCAATTCCGGTTCCAAGTTTGGTAGTATTCAGGATCACAATTAAGTCTACAGAGGATGGTTAGTTTTGTGACAAGCTGAGCAAAAGATTACCCAAGGTCACTCGAGTTTACAGTGGTCGCAAGCTGGTGAACCAATAAGTTACGCCTCTGCTCGTGATATTTACCTTAGTTGCAATGAGCTGTCGTCTGCATGGCTGCTCTCGTGCTGTGAAATTCCTACAAAAGCTAATCAATACTTTGCTGATTTTTTCAGCAAAAACTCTATGTTTCCCATTAGGCGCGAAAACATGTACTAATCCCAAGTCTTGGAATATGGTGATACGCATTCGCATGGCTGGAACAGCGTGCATTTTACAATGCCCTCTCAGTTCTCACAAGAACAATTAACTAAGTGGCTGGTTAGTTTCTCCACAGTTTGAGTTCAACGATGCTACAGCTAATATCTAGCTGAATGTCAGCCGCAGTGAACACAGTGTTTACACGAATTTCTCCTCTGCATCATACAGTGCGTGATGCACACCATTCTACACTTGATGCCAGTTCAGAGGAGAGTTGACAAAATTTTCGGTCCTGTCTTTCCCATAGCAAAACTGTCTCCCCACCTGGGTTCTTTCGTGCTCCACGTCACAGCTTTGCTTAATCTGCCACCTTGCAATAGTATCTAGAAACAGCACAGAAAACAGATACTAATTGTGAGAAGGTGATGAAACGGTAATAGTAGTCCAGTAGAAAATGGTAAAGGGTATTGATATGTCCCATATGCTATTCAGCCTCTACATTGAGCAAGCAGTAAAGGCAAGGAAGGAGAAATTTCGATTGGGAGTGAAAGTTCACGGAGATGAAAGGAAAAGTCTAAAGTTTCCGATGATGTAATAGATATGTCAGAGACGGTAGAGAGCTTGGAAGAGAAGTTACACAGCCTGAATAGTGGCGCGAAAAGAGATTACAAGATTAACATCAACAAAGTAATGAAGTGGGCAAGCAGAGACGAGGTTGTGGCTCTATCAACCAAGTGACGGTATCAACAAACTTGTCTCTCGTTGGGAGAAACGTTTTTACCGACAAGGTGACCGTGTTGAGAAATATGTAGGCGTGAAAAATAAAGATGTAGAATAGTAATAACGTTTATTTTATTTAAAATGCCTCGAGAGTTTTCGCATAAAAATTTCGGAGGCATTACTTGTTAGCACGCCTTCTTATGTTCCTGACGATGAGGGCGGGAATCGGGTAAAGAACGGTGTTACCGACAGTTTCGGTCCGGATGACCATTCGCGAAGCGACGTAAATAAGAGCCGCGGCAGCGGAATGTGTGGTGGCGCGGCTGCAACGTCCCGCGCTGACCGGCGGGGCGCGCCGGCTCGCCGTTCACACCAGCCCGCGCGCATTCACATGCAAATGCGGGCAGTTTTTACCGGACCCTCGCTTCATTACGCGACAGATGTGCCCGACCGGCCCTCAGCCCTTCCCTCCCTTGCACGCACCGCCGCACCTACCGTGCAACGCTACCTCTGCGCGCTGACCGCCCCCCGGCGATCATCCGGGCCCTCGCCGTCTGCTTCCACGTGTAAGCCTCGAGCCAGGGCCTGCCGTACGTCACAGTGCGGCCGCCAGCACCACTTGCCACAGTTTATACACCCGCTTGCCATGCACCGATGGCAGTGCACAGCCCTAATTCCTCTTTTGAAGAAAGATAACAGACTAAAGTCTACGCCTTTAACTTTTATTGCCTGTCATCCTCAGTTACGTGTACTATCATGTTAATAATTATTATTTTTAATGCGTCTCATTACACCACTAGCCATTAAAACTGTTACACCAAGAAGAAATGCAGATGATAAACGGATATTCATTGGACAAATATATTATACTAGAACTGACGTGTGATTACATTTTTACGCAATTCGGGTGCATAGATCCTGAGACATCAGTACTCAGAACACCCACCTCTTGCCGTAATAACGGCCTTGATACGCCTGGGCATTGAGTCAAACAGAGCTTGGATGGCGTCTACAAGTACAGCTGGCCATTCAGCTTCAACACGATACCACAATTCATCAAGAGTAGTGACTGACGTATTGTGACGAGCCAGTTGCTCGGCCACCATTGACCAGACGTTTTCAGTTGGTGAGAGATCTGGAGAATGTGCTGGCCAGGGCAGCAGTCGAACATTTTCTTTATCCAGAAAGGCCCGTACAGGACCTGCAACATGCGGCCGTGCATTATCCTGCTGAAATGTAGGGTTTCGCAGGGATCGAATGAAGGGTAGAGCCACGGGTCGTAACACATCTGAAATGTAACGTCCACTGTTCAGAGTGCCGTCAATGCGAACAAGAGCTGACCGAGACATGTAACCAAAGGCACCCCATACCATGACATCGGGTGATACGCGAGTATGGCGATGACGAATACACGCTCCCAATGGGCGTTCAGCGCGACGCCGCCAAACACGGATGCGACCATCATGATGCCGTAAACAGAACCTGGATTCATCCGAAAAAATGACGTTTTGCCATTCGTGCACCCAGGTTCGTCGTCGAGATCACCATCGCAGGCGCTCCTGTCTGTGATGCAGCATCAAGGGTAACCGCAGCCACGGTCTCCTAGCTGACAGTCCATGCAGCTGCAAACGTCGCCGAACTGTTTGTGCAGATGGTTGTTGTCTTGCAAACGTCCCCATCTGTTGACTCAGGGATCGAGACGTGGCTGAACGATCCGTTACAAATGGTTCAAATGGCTCTGAGCACTATGGGACTCAACTGCTGTGGTCATAAGTCCCCTAGAACTTAGAACTACTTAAACCTAACTAACCTAAGGACATCACACACATCCATGCCCGAGGCAGGATTCGAACCTGCGACCGTAGCGGTCGTGCGGTTCCAGACTATAGCGCCTTTAACCGCTCGGCCACTCCGGCCGGCGATCCGTTACAGCCATGCGGATAAGATGTCTGTCATCTCGACTGCTAGTGATACGAGTCCGTTGGGATCCAGCACGGCGTTCCGTATTACCCTCCTGAATCAACCGTTTCCATATTCTGCTAACAGTGGTTGGATCTCGACCAACGCGAGCAGCTGTTCTGCATATTTTAATGCGAAATTTCATTTGCACAGCTGTAGGAAATGGACACTAATTTTCTTCATGTTATGTTTTAGGTGTTGTTGCTTACTGTTGAATGTTGTTTGCTAATTATCGGGTGTTTATTTCTTATCCCTCTCTCTTCGTCGTTCTGTGTGTGTGTGTGTGTGTGTGTGTGTGTGTGTGTGTGTGTGTGTGTGTGTGTGTACGTTAATTTCTGTTACAGTTATTTTTTATATTTCTATTTGAATCTTATAACATGTCAGCACAAAACTCTCTATTAAACATAATAAAAGGAATGACAAAATTAAGAAATACTAGAAGTAAGAAGTAAGACACACACACACACACACACACACACACACACACACACACAGAGAGAGAGAGAGAGAGAGAGAGAGAGAGAGAGAGAGAGAGAGAGATCTCAAACACACATTCGACGGTTAGAACAGCATTCAACAGTTGGCAACAACTCCCAAAACACAGCGTAAATTAAATGAGTATCCATTTCCTAGTGCTGTACAAACAAAGGTAAGCAGAAAGACAGCTGTAAAACCGATACAACAACATATGTGGAGCAGTATCCATGAAATTTGTAAGCAGAAATTTAAACTAACATTACGTCACAGAGAATCAGCAAGCATAAGAACTGTTAATAAGCTCTGTGTACAATGTCCAATATGTAAAATAAATTAGTGTAAACACAAATTTGTATACACTTAGGGACACTGAAAATGCGTTTCAAATAATAAAGACGAATCGCGTGTGGAACGAAAAATTCGTTTCATTAAGTTCTACTTGGACGGATCCAAAAGGATGCTTACTAACATAACAAACTCTGCAAACTACTGTGAACTGCTTGGTAGATGGTACTTAGTACAGCACCAACCGTTAGGGTTTCTTCCCGTTCCAATTGCATGTGGAGTACGGGAGAAAAATTTCTTAATGTTACAACGCTAAAGCGGGGAAAATGTTACACTGTAACTCAACCACCGTAAATTATAATACTCAACATTTTTTGCAAATAGCGTCAGAGTTTATAGTTTATGCACTGGTTAAATACAGTTAGTGGTCTCCAGTAGTATGTCACACGCAAAATAAGTACAAAATGTCGTGTTTTACACTTCATACTGACGATACCAGACTGGCGGGAACCGCGGATTGGTACCAACTGCAATCGTAAATTTTACGAGGGCTTAGTAATCTAGGGTTAAATGCCTCTGTGCGTGCAGTACTTACTTTAATCTTGTCTTCACGGTCCCTACGGATCGATACGTAAAGGAATGGAGAATAACGCTAGTTTCTTCACGTAATCTAGGTTCTTAAGACATCGCAAAAAGGTTTTCGTGAGATAATTCATGACTACCTTCAAGCGTCTTCCAATTACGGTCTCTCAATATTTCCGTGACGCTCTCTGGTGAGTCGCATAAAAGTGTGATTATTAGTGCCACCGTTATTTCTTTGTGTTTAGTATCCCCTCTCGATATGGGTGCCACACACTTTAGAAATATTCTGATATCCGACGCTCAAGTGAGCAGTCTCCTCTTCCGACTTTCTCTGTATCCGTCGAAAGTACCGATCTCTGAAACCTAACTCAACTACGACTGGGCCTAAATGATCATTCAGTTTCATACTTGCACAAATTGTTATGGCTGACTCCAGTTGTTACGAGTGATTCCAACTGTGTCTCGCCGATGTTGTAGTCATAGGATACTGTATTTTCCATTTTGTGAAGGACACAATTTTTCATTTAGGAACATTTAAAAGACGTTGCCTATCTTTGCACCACTTTGAAATCTTGTTAAAATCTAGATGAATATCCGTGCAGCTTTTTTACAGGTAGTCTTTCATTATAGGTAACTGCATCATCTACAGAAGTGTGAAGTTACTAATAACATTGTTTGCCAGGTCATTAATATACAGTGTGAACAACAAGGGCCCCAACACACTTCTCTGGGATACGCATGAGGTTACCTTTGCTTCTGTAGATGACTACCCACCCACGATAACATGCTGCGTCCTCCCTAGCAAGACATTCTCAATCCAGACGCAAATTTTGTTTCAAATCCCACATAATACTAATTACGTAAATAATCGTTGATGTGGTACCGAGTCAAATGCTTTTCGTAAATCAAAAAATACTGCATCCACCTGATTGCCATGATCCACTGCTTTCAAAATGTCATGCGCAAAAAGCATAAGTTGAGTTTCGCGTGATCGATGTTGTCGGAATCCATGCTGTTGGCATGGAGGAGTTCATTCTGTTCGAGATACCGCATTATTTTTGAGCTCAGAACACGTTCTAGGCTTCAACAATAGATGGACGTCTATGGGCTAGGACGGTAGTTTTGTAGATCACTTCTGCTACCCTCTTTGTAGTGGGGTGTGATGGGGTGTGACCTGTGCTGTCTTCCGATAACGGTGGGCAGTTTTCTTTTTCTCCTCCAGGGATCTACTGCATATTACGTTTAAAATGGGACCTAGCTGTTCTAAATTTTGTGTAGCACTATCTGGTAGAAATTCCATCGGGTACTTTAATCTTAATTTTAGCTGTTTCTCAACGTCACTACCCCAAATAACCCCAAGAACTGCAGGAATGTGGGAGCAAAGTGAATAGTCTTCAGCCTGCCACTTAAAAGGCTACAGATTTTATTATCAAAGATTCACTTACTTTTCTGAATGATAACAGATCCTTGGGGGAACTTATCAAGATAAAATTATTCCATCTGATACACAAGATATACGTGTCAGGTAAAATGCCCTTAGACTACATCTTATCCTAGAAGAAAGGCTAACTAGTTTTACAGAATTTGTACATTCTGGGTACAAGCTTTTGACAATGTTGACTGGATTGCTCTCATTACATCTGGAGGTTGCAGGACAAAAATGCACGGAAGGAAAGGTTCAGAAACCACACTGCGGTTATGTGAGTCTATAGACATGAAAAGAAAGTAGTAGTTGATAATGGATCCATTCAGAGTTGCTGCCGATCCCCCATATTATTCGATCTGTATATTGAGCAAACAATGGCGAAATTTAAACTGAAATTACACTGCAAGAACAAAAAAAAACGAATACTGCGAGGTAGCCACACAGCACTGTAATTCTGTCAGAGACGATAAAGGACTTGGAAGCTCGGGACAACTGATTGGATAGTGTCTTGAAAACAGGCTATAATACGAAAACGAAACTAAAACATGATTAGTGTAATGTAGTCGAATCAAATTTGATGATGCCGGGGAAATTAGATTAGGAAATAAGACACTAAAAGTAGCAGATGACTTCTGCTATTTGGGCAGAAAAATTACTCGCCATCGGCAAAGTACCGAAGGTATTAGTAACCGTCAGTATGCTAAAGAAAAAACGTTCTCGGATAAAAATTGTAGAGGGAGACGAAGGCTTAAAGACGGTATTCAGATTCAAATGAACGTAGGTTGCTGTAGCTGCGCAGAGTTGACTAGGCTTCGAAGGATAGCAGTAGGAGCTGCATGGAAATCAGTCTTCGGACGGGGGATCGCAACACCAACATTGCCAATGGCTGCCACTGGATGAATCCCCTCATTTTTCTCATTTCTGCGAAGCTTTGGCTATGAAGACATTTTCAAATGTTTGTATAGTTATCATCCTCAGCAGCAGGAGCAGCGAATTAAGCATCCAAATTTGTCCAGCTTCCACAAGCCGTCTATCCATCTTCTTTTAAGTCCTCTTAGGCATTTTCTTATCCGACGCTGAATCTCCTGCATCTGTCTCCCATAATTTCATCTATGTGCTCTGGCCATCGCAGTTTCAATTTCGTTTCGGCTCCTTTCTAATCCGCACCTCTTATCTGTGCTCCCACGTATTTGTTGTTGTCTGTCCCTTCTTGTTACGTCCAACATGCATCTTTACATTACTCGTTAAACAACTCTCGGTTTTTCAGATGTGTGCGCATTTAACGTCCGTGTTTTACTTCCCTAAGCTAATGTTGGCAGTATACACACTTTCCGTTTAACAGATTTTGGGTCTTCATTTCAGAATACACAGGGCAGTTTGCCAAATGAACTCCAACTACTTTCTCCTCTGTTGTTTATTTCTTTAAGTGTCCTTGCACTTGTTGTTTTCAGTAAGTCTAAGTATACAAATTCTTAAACTGTTTCTATAACTTTATTGGTAATCTTTACTGTTCTCCTATCAGCATACTGATTATCCTTCATTTTGCCCTCTCTGATTTTCCTCTATTCAGTTTCTTCATCAGTTGCTAAAGTTCTTGTATAATAGTATAGTTTAACATAGTCCATCAAAGTGGACATATTTTGGTTAGAGTCCAAGAAATCGTCCAGTCACACAATGGGAGAAACATGGGAGGTTGTCTGGAATTTACGGTTAACTCCATGACTCCAAATATATCTACAACAACATATCACAGTCGAAACTGCCTAGTAATGAAAGAAAAGGAGATCTTTAATCCATCCAATGTAAGAATTTTATCATGCTGACGGTTCGTGGTGTGGAACTACAATAATTCCCTTTGGTGGTACAAATAATTAAATTACATTAACAACAGATTTGAGCAGCATAAATAAAAACATTAAATTCGCCATAGAGTATGAGACGAGTAACAGCATTAACACCTTAGTTCTAAGAAGCTCCAACAAAAACCATAAACAGTATTTTGAGATTTATCATCCGAAGCAGCATAAGATTACATATTTTAGGTCCACATTAGATGGGATACATAAAATTCAACTAGATCTAGTTGAATATTATAACTTAATGTCATTAAATTCATACCTTCAACGGATATACATATTCCACCATAAAGAACTATATATTCCACCATAAAGAACTATCACAGAAATCTCAAAACAATGACATACAACAAAGTTTCACACCAGACAACTGTTTGCTTCACACCAACAGCTCTAGAAAAATGTTACCCTCCCTTTTTTAGGATGTTCATCCTAAAAATATGCAATCTGTATAAAAATAAAAATGTAAAGATAAGCTTTTACTCAAAGAACAAATTCCATCAACTAGCCGTTCATAATTTAATAAATAATTATACCTCCAACACTGTGTTAGGAACATAAAAATTCAGTGCGAACGACGCCCCTGATATTACATAGGCCAAACCGGCAGAAGTTTCGAGATCTGATTCAAACCAGAGGTAAACGCCTTAAGTCTGAATAATACACCAAAATCTACATTTTTTAATGCACACCTGTCTTAATCGGCATGGAATGAAAAGCATTGAAGAGCATTTGCAAATACTGCAGAATGCTGAAAAAGAAAGCGTCGTCCATCTGCTGAGAAGAAACGTGCGAGTAGATACAAAAAAAAAGGATATCACTAGATCATCTTTCCTATGACTCGGCTGAACTGATCAGCTTTCAGTTCAGCTTCCACCATAATTTTGCCTCCAGCTTTCTACTTTGAAACATGAACACTACTCACTGTGAAAACAAAAACATTCAGGCAGTAACCTAACTTCAAATAACGCACCAAAATACTAAAATATAACTGCTTGCTAAATCGTTTTTTATCGTAAGTTGTTTCTTATATTGGGAAATATTAATTTCCTCAAATGCACTGAACATGTCATAAAATGACGCAGGATTTTGGGTGTAAGTAACATAATTATCTTGTTCTTTACTGTAGCTGCAGTTTCAGTAAGGATGTCAGTTTCCCTAAATCGTTTTCTGCTGTAGTTACCGCTACCCCAAGAAAGTTTCGCTAGAACAAAAAGCAGCCAACATGACATCCACAACTGCAAACCACTGTGTAGTGCACGGCAGACGGTACTTCACACTATTCCAATTATTACGACTTCGGCCCTTTCCATTCACGTCTGGAGCGAAGGAAGAATATATAAATACCTCTGTATGTGCTGTAATTAACCTAATCTTGTCCTCACAATCCCTATGGGAGCGATAGGTTGTAATTCCAAAATTCATCAGTTATCGCTGGTTCTCTAACCTTTGTAAATAGGCTTTCTCGGGATGGTTTGCATCTATCTTCAAGTGTCTGCAAGTTCAATTTCACAGCATCTCGGCAATACTCTCTCGCAGGTCAAACGAACCTGTGACCAGTCGTGATGCCTTTCTCTGTATTCATTGAATATCCCGTTTTAGTCCTATTCAGTAGAGCATAAATATTTGAGCAATATTCAAGGATGGGTCGCACGGGTGATTTGTAAGCAACCTATTTTGAGGCTGATTGAATTTCCCAAGAATTCTACCAGCGAACCAAAGTGCGTCATCTGCTTTACTTACGAACTATCCTATCTTACACCAAGGTATTTGTTTGAGTTGTCAGATTCCAATAACGCCAACAGCCGTCTGACGATGAACCTCTTTGTTCGAAACCGGTGTTGCAGATACTTGCTTCCAATAAATGTCATTAACAAGCGGCTGGTTGCTGTTTTTACTTTTTTGTAAGAACTGTTTTATCATCGTTGTTCTGTCTGAGCTTGTGGCCTTTCTCCCACTATGTCGTCGCCGACGGGACGTTAAACCAAATCAAACTACTTCATTGTCTTCCTTTATAGTCTCTCTCTCAAATCGAAGATGAGAGGAGTTCAGCTGTTACCGTAGATTATCTGAGATCTCAGTTCCTACCACGGTACTGTACTGTACTGTTCCTTTGTATCCGCCGAAATAGCCGCCCGTGTTAACGGACCGCTTCAGGCAGGGGAGGTACGACAGCCCCGGATGTAATCTGTCCGGTGGATTAACGATGAGCGGTCGTGTGCCGACAAGCTTGGATGTGGTTTTAGGCGGTTTCCCACATCCAACCACGTGAATACCGGTCTGTTTCCCACGTTCTGTCTCACGCAAACATTTACAACACGTTCGTACACTTACACACATAATTTAAGCCATACACAGACAGATTGGTTCAAAATGGATCTGAGCACTAGGGGACTTAACATCTGAGGTCATCAGTCCCCTACACTTAAAAGTACTTAAACCTAACTAACCTAAGGACATCACACACATCCATGCCCGAGGCAGGATTCGAACCTGCGACCGTAGCAGCAGCGCAGTTCCGGACTGAAGCGCCTAGAACCGCTCGGCCACAGCGACCGGCAGACAGAGTGGGGTACATCGCTTCTGGCCTGGGCGGGGGAGGGGGGTGTTGGGGGGAGAGGGGGGAAGAAGAGGCTGTGTGTGATTTGAATAGGAGACGGATGACCTTCGCTGTTCGGTCTCCTTACACATCCAACCAGCACAGCCTTGCGGTAAAAAAAACTCAACATATCAAATGAAAAATCCTACGCTGTTTGAGGGTTTTCTCTCCAATCGATCCTATAATGAAGCTATTGAGGCCTCCAAGCAACACTGGCGAGTGAGTCTGTTTTTTCCTACCGTGTCCTGAGCTGGTGACCTACTCGAGAAGACACGGCAAGTCCTCAGTATGCTAAACAGAGACACGTTTATGCCAGACACATCGGGCGGGGCGGCTTCCGTGCCGGATCCCACTGTGGCTTCCGCTCCGCCCCCGAAATTGTAGCGGCGCGGCAATTACTGTCCGGGCACGCCACCCTGCTGGGATTCTCCGGAAAGCAAAAGGAAGGCGCCGCTCATTAATTAAAAGAAGGCGGCAGATCGGGCGATAAGCGGGGCGCGCTGCACGCCGGGAATCACAGGGACCATTGAGCACGGCCCATTACGGCGAGGGCCGTGAACGCCGGCCCTGAGCGCGGCACGAGCGCGTGACAGACCGGCACGAAGGCCGGCAGGCCGCAGGTGCCTCCAGTCTGCGAAAGCCTGCCATCTTCCCCACCTACTCCATCACGCCGCTCGTCCGAGTCGCAACCCCGCCGCTTTCATGTTATACCGACACCTTCTATGGGGAAGGCGTCAGGTTAGCGGCACTCATCCGGTGCTTAGTGCGAGAGTGTTCAAAGCCACCGTTATGCTGCGTCAATAACGTACCCATTAACCACATACTACTTCCCACAGAGTAGATTTTTCATTGGCCCAAACAGATGGAAGTTGTTCTGTTAGACGGCGAGAAACGCAGCGGGCACACTTTTGAATACCGCAATTGGTGGACAAGTGTCTCAGCTCTGCCACCAGAGACGTCCAGTTGTGCAATAAGGTATTTGATTGTGATCCATCAATCACCTCGAATGAGAGTGTCCGCACGTTCCAACATTGCAGTTATGACAACTGCGTGCGACCGGCCGGCATGTGGGAGATCGGACAAATTTGCGCGACCTTGTTGCAATGATAACAGACGCCTCGCCCAAGGAGGTGGCTTACAAAACACTCGTTCGACCTATACTTGAGTATTGCTCATCAGTGTGGGATCCGAATCAGATCGGGTTGACAGACGAGATAGAGAAGATCCAAAGGAGAGCGGTGCGTTTCTTCACGGGGTTATTTGGTAAGCGTGATAGCGTTACTGAGATGTTTAGCAAACTCCAGTGGCAGACTCTGCAAGAGAGGTGCTCTGCATCGCGGTGTAGCTTGCTGTCCAGGTTTCGAGAGGGTGCGTTTCTGGATGAGGTATCGAATATATTGCTTCCCCCTGCTTATACCTCCCGAGGAGATCACGAATGTTAAATTAGAGAGATTCGAGCGCGCACGGAGGCTTTCCGGCAGTCGTTCTTCCCGCGAACCATACGCGACTGGAACAGGAGACGGACGTAATGACAGTGGCACGTAAAGTGCCCTCCGCCACACACCGCTTGCGGAGTATAAATGTAGATGCAGATGTAGACTCACCGTGGTTTTGTTCACAACGAGCTCTGCGTGGACATTGTGCAAGGCCTATGAATATCTGTGATTCTCTGGTCTTCCGCCAAAAGTAATTCAGTGACAGCTCTCTGTCTGGAATGCACCTCCGTTACAGAAGCCATTTTGAAGGTCACGTATAGCGCTGCCACCTACTGGGACTTCATCAAACAATAGGGACCGAAACGGGAATTTTCCACGATGTCACTCAACAAATAATTCAATTTTTTCAACCGAAAATGACCGAGAAAAATATGTTACATTACTTATTGAACGCCCCTCGTACGTCAACCTCCATATCGACTTAGTTGTTAACGTCAATTGCTTGTAACACATTACGTACGAAGTACGTCCGATTCCATACCGACCTTAATTTCTCGAGACATACACTATCTCATATTAGAGGGCATTAATATGGGGTCTGTCCTCCCTTCGCCTTTATGACGGCTTGAACTGTGCTGGTGACACTTTCAGTGAGGTATCTCAATGTCTTTGGAGGAATGGCAGCCCATTCTGCCTCAAGAGTCGGAACCAGAGAAGGTAGTAATAGTGGATGCCGGAGTCCGGTGTACAGTCGACGTTGTGATTCATGCCAAACTTGTTCCATTGGGTTCAGGTCAGGACTCAGGACAGGCTAGAACATTTCATAAATGTTACTGTTTACGAACTATTGCCATATAGATGCTGCTTTATGACCGGGTACATTGTCAACCTGATACAACCATCGGCTCCCAACTATTCCTCTACTTTACACAGTGCACAATACTGCAAAATATGTTCATATCTTTCCATATTTAACTTTTTCTTAAGAGTAATAAGAAAACCATATCCTAACCACGGAAATCACCCCACCTAACTTAACACAAACACTGCCGTACTTTACTGTTGGCGATACACGTGATATAGTATGTAACGTTCTCCGAGCATACTCTACACCCAAACGCTTCCATCGGATTGTCGCAAGATAAGGATGATCCATCACTCCAAATCACTGGTTTACAGCCATTCTCTGCCTATGGTGTTGCCCTCTACACCACATCAAACATCGCTTAGCATTGATTACAGAACTGTGCTGCTATTGAAGAGCTGTTCCACTATTGCACCCCATACTTTTTAACTCCCTAGGCAGACTCAATGCTCTAGCTGGACTGCTGGCACCACTCTGTAACTCGCAAGTCATTCCTTCCACTGATTTCGTGCGATCTTTTACAACCAACCTCGGCAATGCTCGACGATTCATGTCGGTTCCAACGGCTGTAAGCACTATGGGACTTAACATCTGAGGTCATAAGTCCCCTAGACTTAGAACTACTTAAACCTAACTAACCTAAGGACATCACACACATCCATGACCGAGGCAGGATTCGAACCTGCGACCGCAGCAGCAGCGCGGTTCCGGACTGAAGCGCCTAGAACCGCTCGGCCACAGCGGCCAACTCCTGTCCGTCAATACATGAGATCTGTCTGTTCTTGATTTAGCTACGGCACTTTCCACTTCACAGTTACATCGCCAACAGCCACCTTGGCCAGCTGTAAAAGGTCTGAAATATCCCTGATGGATCTGTTACTCAGACGACATCCAGAGACTAGTCCACGTTCGAAGTCACTGAGCCTGACTCATTCTGCTGTAATTGCTTCTCTATTGACGATACGATACTCCCAGTTTCTTTTTATACAAGCAAGTCCGCCTCTAGTGATCGCTTCCTTATTACACAAGGGTGTCTGGATAGTGTATATAGGGTACCATACCAACCTCAGTTACTCGAGACGCGGTAGTCCTCATGTTGTAGAGTTCTGCTCTGTTGTAACATATCTATTTCAAACATTACGACGAGGAGGTCTGGTATTAGTTCTCATATTTCAGGTATTAATCTTGCCGCGCCTGACCGAACTCTGCCCCGCGCTAGTCAGTCAGGCAGAAACCTAAATACAGTTACACGAGGGATTCCACTGCACGCTGAATTCTTTTGCAGAAGTATCGATCCGGCTTGGGGTCAAAGGGTTTTCCCATGAAGTCAAAGGAAATTTCCTCTGAACGTTATGATGCTGGAGAATAGTGATTCGTGAAATAGAGCAAAAACGAAAGGAATTACTAATCACTGAGGCGAAACCTATTCTTTCGTAAGTACGTTGTTCATTGACTGAATGACTAGATGATGGAAAACCTTTAAGTGGCCCTGTGTTCGGGAGTGAACTGGCGCAGCAGTAAACACTGGAATCACGTTCGGTACGAACTTGCTTCATTTCTGCAAATCGCTTGATGGAATGATGTTAGTAAGGTTAAGAGACGTGGAATGGAAATAAGAAAAGGATTATGAATGATTTATAACGTCTAAAAGGATATTTCAATGTCCACTGGGATTTTGTGTCATGTGTCCGTAATGCCGTGTCCATGAGTGCAATATCGCCACTTTAGTGTCAGCGACTGTCTTTACTTGGTATAAATAATTTATTAAAAAACTAAAAACCCGCCTCGATTGCGAAGAAAGCACCTCGTGTTAAGTGTTAACCCAGGTTTCGACGTAGATAACTACACCTTCTTCAGAACAACAATAAAACCCACAAGTGCCTAAGAAGACCTTTGTCAATGGTTAAAAGTACACCATACCTACACATTTATAAACGAAAAATAGATGGAAAACACAAACAGTACATATGTACAAAGTCAAAACCACTACTTAACTGAATGGTGTACGCTCCACCTCACACCTGCCTATGTTCGATGGGCCATGACCCGCCATAAACTGCAGCTACAAACGGTCGCTCACTTACAAGCCTGACCCGCTATCTATGCACATGCGCAAGACAAGAGAAGTTACTTGAATGCGCATGCGCATACGAATACGAGAAAGTTTATACATAGGTCGGGGCCAAATAGCCCATTTATTCCCAACCGTGGATCAACGTATATCAAAAAATGAAATGGATAGAACAAGAGACGAGCTAAATAGGAGATGAAACCTAAAAATAACCGCACACGGTTGCTTATGCTAGTAAAGAAACTTATATATGAAGCTACCTATGACAACAGGAGGAACTCTTAAAAACTATACCTAAAGCCAGTAGTTCAGTAGTTAGCCTGGTGGGGGGGGGGGGGGGGCTGAGGGGACGTAATCTAAAGACGTCTTGGCAATAAAGATATAGGGATAAAACGTGAGGTGTTCAGTGGGCTAAAATCACCTTCATCGTAAAAGGGAAATGAGGATAAAGAGAAAGAAGATGAACAGCTTGACCAACCGCGCTCGCCAATCAGCGCGCGCATGTGATAATCCCCAGATCATCAGATTTACAAGTATGAAGAACAAAGCAAAGGCGCGAAACCTTCAAAAAACTTTCTGTTTCTTAGTAGGAGTTGGTCAGTGAGGATATTGTCTTTTATCCTCATTTTCCAGTTATCTACGCCGAAACCTGTGTAAACTCTTAACACTAGGTGCTTTTTTCGCAATCGAGGCGTATTTTTAGATTTTTAATATATTAACCAACGATTGCTGACGCGCTGCAATGTTGAAGGTATAAATAATTAGTTTCTTATGCATTATTTCCTATGTAAAGATGACCGTTACCAAATGGCACTCAATTTAGCGTTCTTTGAAATATCGCGATTTTCCGACGAGGTTACCAGACTGGAAATCCAAGTATTTGATATTGCTTGATTTACAAAGGTTGTTTTATGGGTTTACAATTCATAATCTTCCTTTCAACAATAGTCATTTGTTGACAGAAGAAGTATGAACTCATTGCTAACCATTTACTAAAATGTGCTGTGGCGAACATTAATAATTTCTGGTTTTCGTCATTAAACACGGATGACTGGTCCGCGAAGGAAGGGAAGCCTCGGTGCAGTTTTTGCGGAGCTGTCGTCCACTCTTGCTATACCGGTTCCGCCCAGTGTCTGGAAGCTTGGCCCATATATTATTCTGTGGCGCCAGAGAGGCAATCTGCACAGGTCATTTCGGCAACTAGTGACGGAAGCGAAAGTCGTCAAGAGAGTATCTGCGGGCAATCCGAGCGCTATAGGCCAAAGGATAAATCTTCGACGACAGGGCACTTATCTGCCGGAACAGCTATGAATAATGCACGTGTCGCAACGGCTTCATTCGGAGCAAGGACCCAGCAACAATATATTCGGCACTCGAAATGTCGCGCTCGTCGTAACCCTCCAGCTTCACGGGGCACGATACGACGCCTTTTGTTAATGAAATGTCATAATGGACCACGAGAGTGCCTGAATGCCGATGCCTGGTGACCTTCCATGTTGCAGGGCTGCTACTTCGCTTCAGAGAGAAAAAAAAGGAAAAAAAAGTGCAACTTGCTTAGTTTCGTCCGACTATAGCAATGACCACGGGAAACTGGAACGTTCGCGACTAGGAGGGTTGACTGTGGTTTCCAAGGACGCCCACCTGGGTGTGTGGACCGTATGTATGAAAAGAAGCAGCCCCTTGTGCAACGAACAGCACGCACGCCGCTTGGGCATATCCTGTACAACATACAGGTCAGTGCTCAATGGCTATGCTGCGTGAGTAGTGTGAAGCGGGAGATTTGAAAGTAATCCCATCTACAAACTCATTTTAAATCCAGGCGCTACATTTCCACAGGTGGATTGCTTATTAAAACTTTATCTATTAAGTCCCCTCTACAACCCCTAGAAGCTTGTGACACAAATTGTGAAAGCCCTGTATAACACATTTATTATAAACATCATAAAACATTACACGCCAATGAGGATGCTTGGTAAATAACAGGAAGCAAAATCAGTATCGTATAAAAACGACTAGCCTTTTCTTTCGTGTGACTAGGGTCTCCGGTCGGGCTTGAGCGTCGATGGGGATGAAATGATGATGATTAGGACAACACAATACCCAGTCCCTGAGCGGAGAAAATCTCCGACTCAGCCGGGAATCGAACCCGAGCCCTTAAGATTGACATTCTGCCACGCTGACCACATTATTTATTTATTTATTTTCATTTTTTTCGATGTTGATCGTTGTGTTTGGTCGTTGTGGACGTCACTTGACATCCGTTCAAGTTCGTTGTTGATCCTTTCACTCAGTTTTTTTTATTACAGAGACCAACCAGCTTTCTGGCCGAACACGCTGAGCTACCGTGCCGGTGACCACTTAGCTACCGGGGGCGACCACATCCCTAAGAAGATAACAATAATTATAAAACACTTGCTGCGCCCCGGAGTGTTACCCGCGGTTACACTGTTATTTAAAAAGAAATGTTAATGCCGAACCTCAATATCCACGCGTGTGCACCATCACAACAGTTTACCTCTTGGAGGTATTGAGGCGCAAGCCACTAGCGGCCCAACATACAGCGCGACATCGAAAAAAAAGACAACTACAAAATTTTGAGACAATGGGAGAAGCTGACAGAATACATATCGCTCACAACTCAGTCGTTTACTTAAGCAAAAATTTTACGTGTCCGAGTAGTGAATTACAAACTGTACCAGGAAAGGGACTAAATTTCACGAGTGTTTGCCACATACCTAGCACGGGAAAAACCATAATTGTCATGATGTTCGTGGAGAGCCGTAAATCTACTGCAATACGTCTCTGTAGAGAACGTTCCGTGACTTCGTGCTCTCTGCTTATACGTAAGGATTTCTGGCTCTCGGTACAGGCGAGAAGCGAACTCGTAACTGTCCATGCGGAAAAACATGGTGTCCCTAGATGAAACCGTCACTTCTAACGTTTGTCCTTGACTTGTTTATAGTGCATGAGAAGGCCACTTTCAAAGGAAGCTGCAAACGTTTGAACTGGATAGGCAAGTTTTTTTGGCGTGATATGAATTCAAGGTATCACAATTTCGTTTGTCAAAACAGTTAAAAACTAATCTCTGCGCTAAGCGTAATGTATTCGTTTGACAGTTGACTTTCATGGTTGCCCTTTCGTCACGTGACACACACACTGGAACTGTAGTCACGTTGACCATCCTACGGGAACAGTGATTTTTTTTTTTTTTTCAGAATAAAAGGTAGCCTATGTGTTAATTCAGGGTATACCTTATCTCCATTCCAAAGTTCATCCAAACCCGTCCAGCCGCATCAGCGTGAAGGAGTAACAAACATACTAACTCGACGCAGAAAGAAAACAAGCAGTTTCTAGTTCGGTGCAGTGCGAATTTTGTAAGTACGTATAACAATGTAACCTCCCCTGACATGCGTGCAGGCTACCAGCGGATGCATATTATAATCAAATCCAGTCTCACTAAAAGGCTACCATGGTCTACATATGAAGGTACAATGTCTCTCTGTCATGTAGCATTTAAATGACACCGTCTTTGTCAATCTTGAAGCGTCTCACAAGCCATAAGATACGTCTCACGCACAGTGGCTAAAATGCGAAGGGCTTGTAAGGAAGTATGATTTAAATACTTTGCGAATTATATAAGCTTGCTATAGTGCGAGGGAGTGATAAGCCCTTGCCAGGATTGTAGTCATATTATGACAGAGAATTATATAAGCCGAAGAATGAATAGCTTTTTCGAAGAATAATTATTGTTCCATATTTCGCGTTACATTCTTCAAATCAATAAATACATTTTTAAAAGTAGTCTATGTATTAATTCAGAGTATAACCTAATTCCATTCTAAAGTTTTTCCAAATCCGCCAGCAGTTTCAGTGTGAAGGAGTAACGGCTATACACACAAACTTCCGCATTTATAATATACATGGGGTACGCAAGACATGAAACATAAAAATTAGTCTAGTTGTTGCAATGGCAAATACGAGACTGAAATTAGTTGAATGAATACTAAGGAAATATAATTGCATCTCGAAGGGGATCATTTACAAGAAACTCATCTGACAGAGTCTTCACTACAAATCTTATGTTTGGAAGTTGCATGTACAGTTGCATGAACGGGCAAGATAGTGGCATTTCTGCCATGTGCTACACGGCTCTTCACAAGTTTTCTTGGGCGGCATTATAGCGTCAAACAAGTGCCCAGCATTCCCCAGCGTAGTAAGACCACAGGAATGAAGTCGCTTCCGTTAAAATGCAAACTATTTTTTCAAAGACGAATCAAGAAGTAATCATTTTGTCTTGTGCGTTATCTAGACAGTAAAGCTAATTAATTCGGACTTACAAGAAGGCCTGACATCAAACGTCATTCCCGTTCCCCAGGGTATGAGATGAGACAATTGAGCACTGACGCAAATATCTCTGTGGGTGTTTTGGTCGTCGTCTTCGCCCTCGTTTTACAGTATTTACACGGCAGAGATTTGGCATCTGCCTGTTCCGTCCTCCCAAAATTTATGACCATAGTAGCAGTGACCAAAAGACAATCTGACTTACACTGGGATCATTGTCAGCTCGTAAAAGAGTTTCTCTCCCGTTCGGAGAACATTGCTGGGGCCATTAGCTGACGGGTCTGCCATCTTAACGCCTGCGGATCTGCTTGTATTTCTATAGCGGTTGTCTTCCTTAGCCAAGAATCATTTCTCTGCATTGGTAAAAAGCTTTTAACGTTGATTTATTGACATATAGTCAGCACGGATTTAGGAAATATCGTTCTTGTGAAACACAACTAGCTCTTTATATTCATGAAGTAATAAGTGCTATCGACAAGGGATGTCAAATTGATTCCATATTTTTAGATTTCTTGAAGGCTTTCGACACCGTTCCTCACAAGCGTCTTCTAATCAAACTGCGTGCGTACGGAGTATCGCCTCAGTTGTGCGACTGGATTCGCGATTTCCTGTCAGAAAAGTCACAGTTCGTAGTAATAGACGGAAAGTCATCGAGTAGAACAGAAGTAATATCCGGCGTTCCCCAAGGAAGTGTTATAGGCCCTCTATTGTTCCTGATTTACATCAGACATAAGACACAATCTGATTAGACGTCTTAGATTGTTTGCAGATGATGCTGTCATTTGCCGTCTTGTAAAGTCATCAGATGATCAAAACGACTTGCAAAATGATTTAGATAAGATATCTATATGGTGAGAAAAGTGGCAGTTGACCCTCAATAAAGAAAAGTGCGAAGTTATTCACATGAGTACTAAAAGATATCAGCTAAATTTAGATTACGCGATAAGTCACACAAATCTGAGGACTGTAAATTCAACTAAATACTTAGGGATTACAATTACAAATAACCTAAATGGGAACGATCACATAGATAATATTGTGGGTAGAGCAAACCAAAGACTGCGATTCAATGGCAGAACACTTACAAGGTGCAACAGGTCTACCAAAGAAATTGCTTACACTACGCTTGTCCGCCCTATTTTGGAGTACTGCTGTGCGGTGCGGGACCCGCATCAGGTGGGACTGACGGATGACATCAAAAAAGTACAAAGAAGGGCAGCTCGTTTTGTATTATCGCGAAGTAGGTGAGATAGTGTCACAGACATGATACGTGAATTGGAGTGGCAATCATTAAAATAAAGGCGTTTTTCGTTGCGACGGGATCTCCTCACGAAATTTCAATCACCAGTTTTCTCCTCCGATTGCGAAAACATTCTGTTGGCACCCACCTACATTGGGAGAAATGATCATCACTGTAAAATAAGAGAAATCAGGGCTCGCACAGAAAAATTTAAGTGCTCGTTTTTGCCCTGTGCCGTTCGAGAGTGGAACGGTAGAGAGACAGCATGAAGGTGGTTCATTGAAGCCTCTGCCAGGCACTTTATTGTGAATAGCAGAGTAATCACGCAGATGTAGATGTCACCCCTTTGCACATAACTATCACGCCTGTAAACTGCCTCTTAGTGCTACAGTCATTATCTGCCGGATTATTTACCTGTACTGTGAACATCAGAGGCCGAATAGCACAACCCTGACGGACAGCGGACAAGACATTTGCGTCTGACGATGCCTCACGTATTAAGAACGGACTAATGATTTCTAGGAAATCTTCAGTGCAGATACATGCCTGTGCAGCCGCCTTTCTTTCCTTCCTGAATAATCTTAAGGTTGTGTCCCAAAAATAAACATGTATTCATATGGGATCAAAGAAGTTCGGTAGGAAACACCTTTAAAAAAATTTTAATCCTGGAATTTGTCAAGATATCGCGAGGTATGTAAATTCATATCACTGCGAGTGTGAAGTGTAAGATTCGTGGCTGAATACAGGCTATATAGGAGAATTTCTTCTTTTTCTTCGCTTCAGCAACAAGTGGCTGTATAGAAATGAGAGGAAAAGCGTTCGCTATTGGGGCGATTAGCTATTTCGACGCGGGACTTGGTGAATATCGCAGCGTGTCACGTCCAACAGGGGAACAGTATCGTGTCACAGGTGGCGAGCAAAAACAGCAACGTAGGGTTGGGCAAACTTCCTACTAGGGGATGAGACCAGGGGAAACGTGACTCCGTTGTGGCGATGCAGCATCCCTAGTGATGACAGCCAGCCAGCGGACAGAGGCGCAAAAAGGACCCTTTGGCGTGTCGCCGTACCAAGGCAGAGCAGGCGACAAGGTCGAAAGAGTGTCAACTTACCTGTGCAGGATTCACTTGCTGATGTAATCTGCCGTCCACGCGACTGCTACGTCGTTCTCAGGGAGCTAAAGTGGGACATATCAAAACGCAGGGTTATCATGACAAGAAGAATTCGCTAATGGTGATTTAATTATTGCAGTAGATGTCCCACTGGATTGCAAAAACAATTTCGCACAATAGAAAAAAACTTAATGCAGCAGCAAACAGAACATCCGAGACCTCTAATTACGTGTGATCTCACCAGTCATAATTGAGGTCGCAAAAGGCGCTAACACGCTTAGTCAGTCACGCTGAAACATTCCTCCCCTTGTCCTTCAAGATGCCGTGGCGTTGCCTGAAGTCTCATCTGCGCCCGCGACCAGAATTCACGTGCTTCCAACGACGTGCGTCTTACAAAAAAATGGTTCAAATGGCTCTGAGCACTATGGGACTCAACTGCTGAGGTCATTAGTCCCCTAGAACTTAGAACTAGTTAAACCTAACTAACCTAAGGACATCACACACATCCATGCCCGAGGCAGGATTCGAACCTGCGACCGTAGCGGTCTCGCGGTTCCAGACTGCAGCGCCAGAACCGCGCGGCCACTTCGGCCGGCTGCGTCTTACAAGCTAGTTGATGTTACGTACGTATTGAACCACATGTTAGTCACGAACACCTTATCAGTGGGCCCGGGTGAATTCTCGACGCTCCTAGACTCGTCAAACCGTCTTGTAAAGGGTCCCCAGCCACCCATTGACCCACAAGATAAAGCTGTAATAGAAACTTCTAGTACACAAAAGACGTTAGCCTTATAACAGCCTAATTGCACTCTGAAAGATAGTAAGATGCGACAACTGGACTGGAAAACGTACAGTTCTAAAAGTAAACGAACGGTCCACAACTTTTCAGTTCATCTCCAAAGAAAAAAATGGTAGTAGTTCACGTCACACCAAAATCAAAACACTTCAACCTCCCACAGTAACAAATGGAGTCTCTTACCTTTTATTAAACACCACAAAGTTCGTTGCTTCCATGAACATGCACTCCACTAATGGCGCTTAGATTTAATATTATATTTCGGCCGAATAATCACGTGCACACTCATTAGGCCGGTTGTAATGGAGCATGTTGCAAACAAACGAATAACTCATTAACAGGTAACATTCACGTACAAAAATTAAGAAAAAAACTGGCTTGCCATTTTTGTAGCCTTTCCGTATTAGAACATCTTTGTACATCACTGTGTATCACTTACAACAGACCCAGGTGACATTTTCTAACATCTCCGCTGCTCGAGATGGCCCTTTATACTTTGTAGCAAATAAGAGCTGCAGAAACGGTTTCTTTGATTTTTGCCTCCTCGCAGGAATTACCATTGGATGCGCGCTCTCTTTCACAGACGCTACCTACTCTGCAATGCTGCCTCCTCGCAAGGCATCAGATACTATAATTGAACGTCCCACAGTTCCGAAAAGCTACACGTACGTTATGGAAAATCAGGTTCATCAGCTTAGCGAGCCTCCAATTTAAACATCGTCCACATTCGCATTGGTGACAAGAAAATTTCACTCCACGTTTCGGCTGTTCTGCGCGCCATCCTCAAATTACGGTTACTCCCTCAAGATTCTTAAACGATAAGTTACAACACTTTTTGCGTGATAGTATCCGCAGTCGAAGAGAGACGCCAACAGTAGTAGCGTGAGTCTTAGCACTGGTAAGTAACCTTGACCAAGTGAGACGTCGTAACACTTTGGTATTGGATTGGCTCTGAGCACTATGGGACTTAACATCTATGGTCATCAGTCCCCTAGAACTTAGAACTATTTAAACCTTACTAACCTAAGGACGTCACACAACACCCAGGTATTGGATTCTGGAGCAACATGTATCTCCGGGAGTCCACCTAACTACCTAGACTTACGCTTCCTGTGATTTCCGCGAATCGCTTCAGGGAAATACCGCTATATTTTCTTCTGCTCCAATCGGAGCTTGTACTTTGCACCTTCGGCCGGACGTTGATCTATAAGCGTCCCTCTTCTTTTTTACCAAACAGTCTTAAAACTCTGTCATATTTACACTTGTTACTGTGTTATAAGCATCTAATTTCGACAACATTGCATGTATTACATCCGCAAGTGCACATTGTATCTAGATACAGTACTACAGAGCATAAATGAGATTTTGAAGCACTATCGTCTCCTTCGTAACTTCTCACAAATTTCTTGCTTCCAGAGATCGAGCTAATCGGCTATTAATCCATAAACCTTAATCAGTGTACGATGCAAATAAATAGGTATCATCTTGCTGTGAAGGGAAAAATCATGACCTGAGAACACAAAATACCATATTCTTCAGTGATGATAAACTATTATTATTTATCACAACATTTTTGTAGTAAGAGTTTGTCTGTGTGTGTGTGTGTGTGTGTGTGTGTGTGTGTGTGTGTGTGTGTGTGTGTGTCCACGCGCATTTTAAATTTTTCCCGCTTATAAATATCTGCTTAATAAGCTGAACAACATTTTTTCTCTTTTTCAGGTAAGAGACTGCAACCTGTTCGAAATCATCTCCTACCTGGTAAGTTTCAGTGACTTCATTTTTAGAGTACACAATTCTAAAACACCGTATGTCTTCAGTAAACTTCGACATCTGATTACAGGACACCTATAGTAGCTCAGCCACAGGCAAAGTTTTATTTGTCTCTTCAGCGAGAGCTAACATACGAATCGTTAAATGAATACGGATACTGTAGTGGTATACCTCCAATAAGTGAACTCCTGCATTCACATAATCTATTAATTAAAACAGCGATTCTGAACAGATAAGACAGTTAAGTGCCTTGAATGAACCTAATTCTTATTGAGGTTGTTATAAAACGTCTTCTAAACTAGTGGGCGGGAAAGCGGCATAAAATGGTTCAAATGGCTCTGAGCACTATGGGAAGTAACTTCTGAGGTCATCAGTCCCCTAGAACTTAGAACTACTTAAACCTAACTAACCTAAGGACATCACACACATCCACGCCCGAGGCAGGATTCGAACCTGCGACCGAAGCGGTCGCGTGGTTCCAGGCTGTAGCTCCGAGAACCGCTCGGCCACCCCGGCCGGCGAAAGTGGCATAGTAATTGCCTTTAGATCACTAGAATGCTTCCAGTTGTCTATCTAATGTTGTTACCATGAAAAGAGATTCGGCAGTGGAATCGTGTCCTATCAGGGAATTCCTGCTATTGAATTTGCTCGTATTTGTTATTTTATCGACAGAGAGCGTCAACGAGCATCACTAGTTATTCTAAACCGGTGTAGTCATCAAACAACCATACTGCTGAAGAACTCCTCCGTCAAATAGTTAAACTACCGATTTAAAACGTATTACAGTATACAGTCCACAAAAAAATATAAGTTACTATTCTACAGTTAAATTTCATTGTCTGGTATACGATGTCGATTGTAAAGCAGTTCATTTTGCAGTTCTGTTTTCGTTCTGTGATTAACTGTGCTACACTTCTTTATTCCGTCATCTATATGCATCTCAAAAAGTCAATCTATCTGTATCGATAGTCTTCTTCAAATCTGGAAATGCTATTAGGGAGGGAAGATTGGCACTTCTTGGTAATGTCCGCTCTACGTCTGCCATCCTTCACTATAGGATGCCCCATGGGAAATAGTCAACGTTTAGGGATATGACAAGAACGATCATTTGAAATAGAAAGGCGTATGAACACTGGCTCTAAAATGCATTCCTATGAGCACTTGTTTATCTTCGACTCTGTGAAATAAATCTTTTCTACCGCAGGCTCTTCAATTCCATATTTTGAGAGGAGGTAGTACGGATCAAAACGAGTAAATAGTGACAAGTGGACTCTAAGATGGATATTTGTAACCCTTTGTTTGGCACACGCAGAAGTAGTGTGAAGAAAAAGTATTAAATTACTTAAATTAGTTGTATATGGTTACGTGAACACTTTTACATGAATTTTCTTTTCAAATACAGTATGTTGCTTTTGAGTATCGTTGCCCAAAAAAGGCCGACGACTGCTAGAATATAAATATTACAATATCGTTTCTGTGGCTCAAAATGGTTGTATTTTGCTCCATTTCATGTGAAATGCCTTAAAACAATTTCTTTTTGTTAGGAAGCACATAACGTTTCCACATTTTCCACCATTTATAGTCAAATACCTCTGAAAGCCTAGCCCACTTCTTCCTCTTCGGCCCATAGGGTGACCAGTGCCCAAAACTGTCATTTCGTACGAGCTAGGCTTCCCCTTCCCAGAAAAGATCAGTCCATTTGCAATGTTCCAGGTAAGCGCTCTTCAGCATATTTCTGTAATAACTCACCTTCAAGACTTCCTCTCATCGCGTGTAAACAGTTTTCACTGCACAAGAAAAAACAGCGCTACGAAATCTAAAGAAGTTGCTGCTCACGTAACCTCACACGGTGTCTACTGAAGATACACACTGTCCAGGAAAGTTTCACCCTAGACAACAAAACAGCGCTCTGTGTAAGAACTTCACTGTTGCTTGCAAGCACTATTGCCAGGGAATAAATTCAAAACATAATCCAGAAAAGAAATTACAGTTTTGATGTTGCCTGACAGCGACGTTGCCAAATAAAGGGCTGACAGCAGTCAGTACTTGTTTAGTTGAAGAAATGTGTTTCACAACAGCAAAGATGAGCACGTGCTCATACAGTAGTGGAAATCAGTATAAAGGTAGGATTCCTACGAAATTAACAGTACAGTATTTGGAGCATACATGTCTCGAATTTATTATGAAAATAATAGATACGTATAAGACATAAACAATCATGACGGAATTGCATAGTTTCTTTCATTACACGAGAAACAAACTAAGTGTTTGCATTTCTGATGGAAACTGGTATAGAGGCACTCACTGACCTGTTGTGTTATTTCATTGTTAGAATGTTTTCCAACTTCCGTTCCTCCTAATTACCTCAAAAATTCTCTTTGTTATTGATTTTGTTATGCCTTGCAGTTCTTGCAGAGAAGCTGTTGCCCACTCTTCTCGTGTCGCTCTTTTCAGCTCACATACGGCCTCAAATTGCGTTCCATTGCCATAAACACGCCTTGCAAGTGTTCCCCAAAGGTTTTCCACAGGGTTAAAATCTGGGTTACGTGCAGGCGAGGGTAAGACTTCGATATCTTAATCTTCAAACTACTTTTTGGTTGTAGCAGAAACATGCAACAATGCCTTACCTTGTTTCAACATTAGACTTTCCTCCCCTAGGTCTTCATACATCTTAATCAATCACGTCTCTGGCATCTCAGTGTACATGTTATGAGTTAATTCTAGTATCCAACCAGGCAATGCATGATCTATCGTTAGTGCAGAAGGCTACCCAAACAAGAACACTTCACCATCAAAATGTCTGCTCATTCTTACCTGCTACTTTTTTCTCATATTATGCCAGTAGTATTGAATTCCCTCTAGTCCACCTAGTTAAAATTCTTCTTATCACTGGAGATCACTTTATCCCATTCTGAAGTCCATGGCATGTGTTTTTGAGTAAACTCAAATGCACTCCGTTTTGGTGTTAGAGCTGGTTTCTGCAGCATTTCTTGTATACAAGATGTGTGTCATGCTACAAAATTTGTCTTACATTGAAACGTCCCCTTTGAAGAATTATACAGGACTGTCCTTAAGCTGATACACAATATTTTTTTAGCACAACGCAATCTGACTTTCAAAATTCCCTACAAAAGAATGGCCCTGACTAACATTAAACTATACCTTTCACAAATCACTTACCTCACAAAAATCTTCGCTGCTCAAGCTACTGCAATACAGCGAGCGCCACTACTGCCAGCTAAATAAAAGATTCAAACTATGGAAGGCACTAACTACTGATAGGTATAGTTAGCAAATGAAAGATATTAATAGAGAACAAACAATGTATTTACCTTGATATCATCATATATAAATATAGCAGTTCATGACAAATTTCAAAACTCCGCCATCTCTCTCCCCACATCCACCACTGCTGGCGGCTCACCTCCAACTGCGCAACGCTACGCGCTGTTCACATCCAGCTGCCGCTGCCCAACACTACAATGGCAGACAACAATGCAAACTAGCCACAGACTGCACACAGCACAGCCAGTGATTTTCATATTGAGCACTACGTAACGTTGCCAATAAGAAAACATAAACAGCCTACTTACAACATCTCTGGCAGTTACTGGCAACTGTAAATTAGCAAGACGTTGAGAAGAATAACGGCTTGTGGCCCTTATTTTGCGCAAAAGTAACTGTGTGGAGGCCACAGATAATTTTCTACTTTGCCCATATTTTCTGTTCTGTCCATATCGTGAACCCAGTCTAAGGAAGGGCATGAAGGCCCAACGGTACTGACCGGCCGCCGTGTCATCCTCAGATCACAGGCGTCGCTGGGTGCGGACATGAAGGGGCATGTGGTCAGCATACCGCTCTTCCGGCCGAATGTCAGAGACCGGAGGCTATTACTTCTAACGAAGTAGCTACTGAGTTTGCCTCACAAGGGCTTAGTGAACTCCGCTTGCCGACAGCGCTTAACTTCGGTGATCTGACAAAAACCGGTGTTACCACCGCGGGAAGGCCGTTGGCCAGTCTAACGAAGTTATCAATCACTTTTCTTGAACTCTTCAAATTTTTGGCGATTTGACTATTAGAAAGTCCCATTTCCTTGTACGCACCGATTTTTGGTTTTTCATCACATCATAGTTTTCCGCATGGCATTATCACAATTGTGGTTTATGTACACCAAATTGCGCTGCCACTAATGGTGTCTGTTTCCTGTTTGTAGTAAAAGCACGTACACAAACATTAACACTGCACAGCGCGTACTGCCTTTATACCGAGTTCCACCCTCTAACCCCTGAATTGTTGGATGCTCTGTTATATACTGCACTAGTCACATCAAATATTATAAAATTTGAGTATATTTGTCGGTATATTGAATCTCGTAATATTACATATATACTGTGCACGACTATTCCGACCGACAATGTTAATTTTCCTACAAATATCCACGCCTTTATTCTGATTTTCTCTGTTGTAGCTCTCAAGGTACGCATATTAGAGCCTATGTTCATTAGACTTTTTTTGCATCGAATGATGTTTCATCCATATCCCTGAGTATTGACCAATCGTCCTGACTCACCCTGTACAGCGTTGCCTGCCCCCCGAATAACACGGATGGGATGTTGAGATGCAATTTTTCCAGCTTTTGGACGGAGCCCAATCACAGCGTGCGCGCGGCTCAAAACAAACAGAAAACAGTGTGCAGCGTGCAGATGAGCGCCAAGGGGCTGTCAGGGCCCCCACTAACGGTGTGCAGGATTGAGTCGTCGAGGGAGCGTCGCAGTGCAACGGCCGCGTGTGATTAATGGTAGGCGCCGGGCTCGGGCGCAGCCCGCGGGCACACTTTCGCTTGATTGGTCAGCCATTCAAGGCCGCTCGCAGACGACCCCCTTGAGAAATGACAGCCTCTCCGCCTCCGATTGTATCGATTTTCGGCACTCGGCGCTGCCTGCCTGCAGCGTGATTACCGTTCGCAGAGAGAGAGAGAGAGAGAGAGAGAGAGAGAGAGAGACAGCAAGGTACTTCCGCGTCGTTTCTCACGGTGGACTGCCATCATTACCGCACACCTATCGCACTTCTATACTCGTTTATTTCATGTCATCCGTCACAGAAGCTTGCCAACGGAGTAACGAAACAGACTGCATAAGCGTACAAATTAAACTGCCAGTCAATACGAACACTGAAATTTGATTTGTTATACTTTTACTGAATATATTTATTTGTACTCCACCTCCTTGGTGACATTTTACTTCCACTTAAAAATGCAAGAGCATAAAGCAGAAAATATTGAAAACCTCCTAAAAATTCTACACGAAGTACCTAAAAGACGTACAATGAATATTTTGGAGGAAATGGACCTTACACTCACATTGAAAAGTACCCAGAAGACGTCCTCACCGAACAAGCAGATTGTAAACGAAAAATACTTCCAAAATGTTATTGACACTGTAAAAGAAAAACATTAAATTGTGGCGACAAACACAAAACAATATAACACTTATCGTTTACGCCATTTACGTAAAAACCACAAAAATAATGTTTTTGAAACATTAAACAAAGTCACTTACATTCCACGAAATGGACATTCCATTGTAAACATTCAGCATCGCTGGAACCGAAGCTGTCAAACAAGCCGTCAAAAATAATTTTACAAGACAGTGTAAATAAAAAGGAAACGTATAATTAACGTGATCATATCATAACAAAAAGACAACTGACATTTACCTATCCTCCAAGGTGCCATATGCAAGCACGTCTTACCGGCTACGACGTAATAAGAATGTACCATATGTAGACATAGACTAACACAGCCGTAAGGAACAAATTATACGTATTACACCGTCTACACAGGTACACTGTGTAACTTGTGTCACTAGAAGTAAATAAGCAAATAGTGCAGCAAAAACCATGTACTTACAATGTGTCGTTTTCCGACCTCATGTAAGCTCCGGTAGCACTGGAAAGGAAATTGTTGAATACGGAATTCCATGTACAATATTTATGATACTCCGTTTCTTTTTCTATTTTTTCTGTTCTGGATATGGAACTCAGTTTACAGTGCTTATCACACTACCTTTCCTTATCCTTATTTGTTTCTACTACTATCACTCTAACTATAATAGCTAACTATAACTACTATACAGGTAGTTTTCTATGGCAAAATTTTTACACTCCCAATCAGGTGTTCATTTATTGTGACGGAATAAGAGTCACACGTTTTCGATATTTTCAATTATTTTGACTACTTCCCGAGTTTCCTTATCTCTCTCTCTCTTTCCAAACATTTATCCAGATTTGTGGGGTCTGCTGTTATGGTATGTCCGCATCTAGTGTAATCCAGGGAATACTGTGAACGTGTTACAAATGTCGGCGAGTCGTGTAGCTGAGGCGGAACGTGGGGACCAGCCCAGTATTCACCTAGTGGGATGTGGAAAACCGCCCAAAAACCACATCCAGGTTGGCCGGCACTCTGGTCCTCGTCATTAGTCTACCGGGCGGATTCAACCTGGGGCCGGCGCGCCTACCCGAGCCCAGGAAGCAGTGCGTTAGCGCTCCAGAGTTTCGTTATCAATTATTGCTAATAGTACCGTTACTACAGCAGATACTATTTGTACAATAACAAACAACACAATTATAGCTAGTATAAGAAGGCCCTGCTTCTACCATCACCATCTTGATTCTTCTACAGTAAATACTACTATTGAAACTTATGTTACTAACGCTAACACTGAGACTAAGCTATTACAATTATTTACGATAATATGGCTGAGCCAGGTAGAATAGTTAAGTAGCACATTTTCTTGCAAACCTTCACCGTTTCTCTTCTGTGCAGTCTAAAATGACAAACACACACAATTTACTACCATCCAGTTTTTCTGTCTGTTCAGTACCACACTGGTGAACCACCTGCTAGGCTCTGGCAGTGAAGGGGGGGGGGGGGGCTGAGGGAACATGGTTCTCGCAGACATTTAACCCATTAATGCTGCATTTGAGGATAAAGAGCTGGAAGAAATAATGTCACGTAGAAGAAGGTGTAGGTAGATGAATGACGAACACTAACTTCACGTAACGAAGGTTTATTCAGCGCTTGTACATACAAGAGCGCGGAGCGAACTGCCTCCGGTCAGAACACATACGGTATATATACAGCTACAGAACATTCCGGTACAATGATTCTTGCCATTTGTGGATACTTCTGGAATGTACTCGAGCCGAATAGAGAAATTAAAATTTTCCAGTTCTAGTTAGTTTTGAACTCACTACGTTGCATGCAACAGTCTTGTAGCATACCCACTACACTACGGCAACATTGTCAGCAATGTTTTGCTACATTATATGTGCCCGAATCCATATAAGTTTGCAGCCGCGGTCATTCAACTGGATACAGCCTGGAGGACATAATACAGGGTAGGAGCAAAATCAGTATTCACGGATATAATATGAACCTTCACGGATATAATATGAACCATCATTCGAAGCAAAAAGTCAAGTAAACATGAGTTCTAAAATATGAAAATGTATGTATCATCACCTGAACATGAGCCCAAACCCTCAAAACCCGACCTGTCTTAGATGAATCATCTTCAATTCTGCCGACTTGCCTAGCACGCACAGAATCTTGCCCCACTGTTGCAGAATATTCTGTAGCGGAGAAACATAGTGCCAGAGAAGACGTTGGAAGTACTTTTGGTTGAGTGGTCCAGATGGTTCTTACAGGTTTATGGATGATTTTGTTCCTTTATTTCTGAGGTTGTTTCGCAAACAGCCGCTCGTGAGAAGGAAATTGAGAAGCGAAACTGATCTCCATGAATCATCAGTTGGTAGACGCTGGGCTGAATAGTTGACTCGAAGCCCGAAAAATAGACTGAACGAAACCAAAAGGCACAAGAAAGATCGTTCCTTGATCCCCTTCCCCCACCCAGGCTCTCCTCTTCTCGCACGCAATCAAAAGAATCAGTGCTGAAAAAAATCCCCTCTTACACAACTACACTGTCAAGAGCTTCGGTCATAATAAACTTGTGAATAATAATAACTGCTTTAGCGAAATGTGAGTATCCTCTTGCAACCTTCCAACGGAAACTGTTCTTCCTTTTATACCCTAAGACAGTCTATGGACTACAAACGCAGTTCGTTAGTCGTCTTAAAGGTCAAGGCAACGCACTCCTTGTTTTTCACTCCTCTCCAGACAACAAGCTTGTTAATATGGCATTAATATGAATTAGGCCTCGTCGAATGCGAATGAGTGTTGCGTGGTCCGGTCTACAGAACAGCGGCCCCGCGCTTCTTGTAGCCAAAGGCTGAGTAATGGGTCCTATTCCTCAAGGCGGGCTATCACCAGAAACAACTGCATCAGGCTATATTTCATGTTGTATTAGTGGAAATTTCTCCCTTATTCCTTGCGTGCTCGCATTGTATCAACCGAATCTTCATCAGTAGCAGCTTTTCATCCACTGTTGGATAAAGGCCAGCCATCTCCACGTACTAAGATAGCTTCGTGAATTCAGGTGCTCCCAACCTATTTACTGATATCATCGTTCCACATTTTTGTATCTCGCCGTCTGGGCCTTTTCTTATCATCAAGAATCCAGTAAAATAAAGCCTTAGTACATTTTCTGTCAATTCGACACCTTATATGCTCTGTACATTTCACTTCATGGTAATGATTCCGGCGACACAAAGGGAATATTCTCACAGAATTTAAAAAAGCAAGTGCTACATCACAGATGACCATGTCGAGACTAACGCCACGAGACGTAGACTCTGGGATGATGAAACTGTTTCTGTAGGTCCCGTTGGGATGGAGAATGGTGTAGACGTAACTGCTAAGTCCTTGCTGGAGGAAAATAATTTTGACTTTATTTATTGATTCCATGCAAATTGTGGAGCTCCACCGATCCGCCTTCTGACGATCTCACCCTCCGTGCCTAGCGATTAATTGTACTTCTGTCGACAGCCAGATGTTCCATAGACTTTGTACAAGCTTTTCTGAATATTCCCAACAATTTCTTTCTCTGAAGTGATAATTCAATGACAGCACGTTGCTTGTAACGTACATCACCTACAGACGCCATTTTGGAACTGTCCTGGAGCTACGCTGTCTGTCCGAAGTGACGGAGACTTGCCGCGCTCATTCAGGAGTCTTCAGTAATATGTAGGTAACGTTTTGCTTTCGTAGCATTGTTTTCGGCCGAGAAAAAAATGCGGTGCATTACTCTCTGGGCAACCCTTGTACTTCAGATTTTCCGAATAAATTGTTAACATTTGTACTCCATTTAAAATTTCCCTTCGTCCTTCCAGTACGTTACTGAGAAGGTCTGGCGCTAAGAGAAATATGTTTCAAAGAGATGGATAGAATTTCTGTATGACTCAGTAGTAACCTCAGACCCAAGGCTTACCACCAGTCTGATTCTAATAGATACATCCTCTTGTATTCAAATAACTTTTACGAACTCTTAGGACAATTTCAGTTGCAAGACAAACTCAAAATCGTATTACCTTCCGGTAAGGTTGTAGAAAAGGTAGATATTCAGCATGAGTTAATGAATTAATTATTCGAAAGCAGTTCCCTAACTGAACAACAACGCAATCACAAAGGTCTGATTTCTCTATTTCCTTTTTAAGCTCTGGATTGTAACATAAGGGGGTAAGCATCCACTTTCCACAAGTTGACTTTCCTCCATTTTGACAGCATTATTTCTGTTCCTACGTACTGAATGAAGTAGTACACTATTTCGATACTAGACTCGCTTACGGAAGGGCTGGGATTTAAATCCTCGTCTGACCATCGTATTTAATTTCACCAAAATGCATCCCCACTCAGAGTCTGCACCCCGTTGCATATTCCCTCGTCGTTGTCAGAATGTAGTATTGCGTACACAAGATACAAAAGCGTAATGCATCGGCATAGCTGTAATTTGTGCTCAGGGGAGTCCTGTGAAAAGGTGTTCAACGTGATTATGGCCACACGATGGAGTCTAAGAGACTGTGAACGCGGTATGTTAGTGGGAGCTACACGCATGGCTCATTCCGTTTCGGAAATCGTTATGGAAGTCAACATTCAGAGATCCACAGTGTGAAGGGCGTGCCGAGAATATCAGATTTCTGGCATTATTTCTCAGGACGGACAACACAGTTTCCGACGGCCTTCACGTATCGACCGAGAGCGCATCTTTTGCGTAAAGATATCAGTGGTAACAAACAAGTCATACTGCGTGAAATAAGTGCAATAATCAATGTGTGGCGTACGACGAACATATCCGCTAGGACAGTGCAGCGAAATTTGGCCTTAATGGGCTATGGCAGCAGACGACGGCTAACAGCACTACATCCCTCTCCAGGGCTCGTGACCATGTTGGTTGAACCCTAGACTACTGGGAAACCGTGGCATGGTCAGATGAATCCCGATTTCAGGTGGTGAAAGCTGATGGTATGGTTAGAGTGTGGCGCAGACCCTACGAAGCCATGGACCGTAGGTGTCAACAAGGCCCGTGCAAGATGGTGGCCGCTCCATAATGATGCGGGCTGTGTCTACGTGGAATGGACTGGGTCCTCTGCTACCGATAATTGATTGAAACTGATTATGCTCGATTTGTTGGAGACCGTCTGCAGCCATTCGTGGACTTCATGTTCCCAAAGAACGAGGGAATTTTCATGAATGACAATGCACCATGATACTGGGCTAATATTGTTCGCGGCTGGCTTGAAGAAAATTCTGGACAATCCGGATGAATGATCTAGTCACACAGATCGCCCGGCGTGGGAAATAATTGCGAGATGAGTTGGTGTACAAGATCCTTCACTGGCAGCACTTTCGCAATTGTGGACGGCTGTAAAGGCAACGTGGCTCAATATTTCTGCAGGAGACTTACAGTTGAGTCCATGCCACGATGAGCTACTGCAATACACCGGGCAGGAGGAGGTCCGACATGGTATTAGGAGGTATCGAGTGACTTTTGTCGCCTCAGTGTATGCGACTGTGGCAGCATAAAGGCCGTATAGCCTTCTCGAATACAGATTCCCTAAATTTCCCCAACAGACTTTGGCGAGATCTTATCGTCTTTCTTCCATAGACATGCATTTAAATTACCGTCTGCCCCTCGTAAGTGCGTGGTCAGCGCGACAGAATGTCAATTCTAAGGGCCCGGGTTCGATTGCCGGCTGGGTCGGAGAATTTCTCCGCTCAGGGACTGGGTGTTGTGTTGTCCTAATCATCATCATTTCGTCCCCATCGATCCGCAAGTCGCCGAAGTGGCGTCAGATCGAAAGACGTGCACCCGGCGAACGGTCTACCCGACGGGAGGCCCTAGTCACACGACATTTACATTTTTACATTTAAATTACCTAAGAATGTCTGGATTACACTGACCTGGTAAATGCTAGCTGCGCGTCACCGATTTCTCTAGAATCCAAACGTTGGCATAACATTCCATAGAAGTGGTCCCATTAGCATCTCGTATATGAATTCCTATACACTTGGATTGCTATATTCTTAAATCCTTCCAACAAGTCTATATCTCTATCCTCAGCTGTTTGTCCCATTTCATATCTTTTCTTAGTGCTACTCCTAAACACTGTGGTGTCACCGCCAGACACCACACTTGCTGGAATGGACCCTGTTTATTCATGTAACGATGGTACATGGGTGCCTACGTAGGGCTGAGCAGCCCCAAGAGGGTATGCCCAAGGAGGTTTGAGGAGAGAGGCAGAGGCTAGAGGAGCGACTACTCGTGGCCGAGGTCTGAAGCTAAGAGAGCGCTGAACTGTTTCCAAGCCGCCCTCGCCGCTCCCGGCCGCGTCCTCTCGTGATCACAAGACTAGTCTCAGATTGGAGGGTCGATTCCGCCAACGCGCCTTGCTAGCAGCGTACCCTCGTCAGCGCAACCAACCCGTGGGACTAGAGCCTGACCGAGGAGCACGTGGCAGGAATGTGCCGACCACGGTCTTCCAGCCACCACCTTCCAGCTCAGTATGCCCAAGCCGTGCATTATGAATGGAAAAATTATTTAATAAAATTTTATCGGGAATGATCCCTCTTGGGGGGTCTCCTCGCTGCAGAGTTGCTTGACTCATACGTCTGCACCAGACTGAGCCTTCTGGATGTGAGCATTCCCTATTAAACGGTAGACACAGATGGCGCGCTGGTAGCTATGCCACTACGCTATCTGTTGGTTGACGACGCTGACGCCTACTATACCCCAGGTAGCATATGCCGTCATCGGATCAAAAATCGGCGTCATCTTCCCAGGTGTTTTCTTTTTTCGGTAGTGCACGATGTGACGTCCTCTAGATGATACCTCCAATCTTGTAATCGAATACTATCGGTTACTTCATCTTTGTTGTGGGCATAATGTTAGTAGTCGCCGACACTAATTACTAGGGGATGGGGGCATTCCGTGGAGAGCAAGAAGTGCTGAATGGAGGTTGCCGCCACGCGCCTTCGCACGCGGTGGTACAGCTGTCGGCGCTCCTGAGGGAGCCTGGGCGATTGTGCGCAGGCGTCGGCTAGGCAGTAATTACCCGCGGGATGCTGCGCCACAATGCGAGCTCCCGGGACGCATTACGTCCGCTCCCGCGCCCCCGACAATCGCCCCGAGCAAAGATTCGCCACCCGCGGTCCAGCCCCGTCAGCGCTGTAGCCACTTGCGGGAAAAAAGCGGGGAATGCCGGCCCTCATTTGCACGCACTGCGACGCGCCAGCTCGTATTTCAGCAGCGTCCCGTGGCAGCATCCCTCCATAGAGCGCGGATGCAGGTAGACGAGACGTCCTACCTGCTGCTCTTGTTCCCTTTCGACAGTTTTAAATGGTCTCTAGTCGGCTTCAGGGGTGCTATCCTAATAGCTGCCAGTAATTAAGAGCAATGCTGCCCTACCTGACGGTGGGAAACTACGTTGTGAGTACCATCACCGGCCGGAGTGGCCAAGCGGTTCTAGGCGCTACAGTCTGGAACCGCGCGACCACTACGGTCGCAGGTTCGAATCCTGCCTTGCCCATGGATGTGTGTGATGTCCTTATGTTAGTTAGGTTTAAGTAGTTCTAAGTTCTAGGGGACTGATGATCTCAGAAGTTAAGTCCTATAGTGCTCAGAGCCATTTGAACCATTTGAGTACCACTGAAGAAACTCATCCAAAGGAAAAAAGTGAATCATAATAGCTACTGGTCCAACGATTCATTTTCTAAAGCCTTCATGTTGTCGCCATCCATGTTTATCATTTGTTTGTTCTACACTAACTATAGTGCAAATGGTTCAAATGGCTCTCAGCTCTAAGGGACTTAACATCTGAGGTCATCAGTCCCCTAGAACTTAGAACTACTTAAACCTAACTAACCTAAGGACATCACACACATCCATGCCCGAGGCAGGATACGAACCTGCGACCGTACCGGTCGCGCGGTTCCAGACTGAAGCGCCTAGAACCGCTCGGCCACCACGGCCGGCTCACTAACTATGCTTTGCAGTAAAGATGTCCTGGCTGTATCCTTTGACTTTTCGCATTTTAATACACTCATGGAAAAAATCATCACACCAAAAAATAATTCATGTAGAGTAATTAAATTTCGAGGATATATTTGTCTAGGTAACATATTTAAATTATTAACATTGCAAGATCACAGGTTAATGTCCGGCCCTGGTAGTTGAGTGGTCAGCGCGACGGAATGTCATACCTAACGGCCCGGGTTCGATTGCCGGCTGGGTCGGAATTTCCTCTGCTCACGGACTGGGTGTTGTGTTGTCATTCACATCGTTTAATCCCCACGACACGCAAGTCGCCGAAGTGGTGACAACTCGAAAGACTTGCACCAGGCGAACGGTCTGCCCGACGGGAGTCTCTAGCCACATGGCACTTCCATCACAGGTTAATGTATGCGCGAAATAAGCCATTGCAAATATGAAATTCAAAAAAATGGCTCTGAGCACTATGGGACTAGACTGCAAATATGAAATCCTAGTACGTTAATAATCGGTGTAACCACCAGATTGTTGATTGCAAACGTGGTGCACTGTGTTGAACAAGTGTCGGATGTCCTTTTGTGGGATGGAGTTCCGTTCCTGTTGCAGTTGGTCAGTCTATACGGGACGATTAATGCTGATTGTGAATGACGCCGGAGTTCTCGTCCGATAATGTGCCGTATGTGTTCGATATGAGACAGATCTGGTGATCAAGCAGGCCAGGGCAACATTTCGACACTCTGTAGAGCATATTGGGTTAGAACAGTGGTATGTGAGCAAGCCTTATTCTGCTGGAAAACACCCCCTGCAAAGATGTTCATGAATGGCAGCACAACAGGTCGAATCAAAAGATTGACATACAAATTTTCAGTCAGGGTGCTTGGAATAAACAAGAGAGTGCTCCTGCTCTCACACGAAACCGCCCCCCCCTCCCCCAGACCACAGCTACAGGTGTACATCCAGTGTGTCTAACAAGCAAGCAAGGTGGTTGTAGGCTCTCAACTGGCCTCCTTCTAACCCACACATGGTCATCATGGCGTCAAGGCAGAAACAGCTTTCATCATAAAACACAACAGACCTCCTCCCTGCCCTCCAATGAGCCCTCACTTGATACCACCGAAGTTATAAAAATGGTTCAAATGGCTCTGAGCACTATGGTACTTACCTTCTGAGGTCCTCACTCCCCTAGAACTTAGAACTAATTAAACCTAACTAACCTAAGGACATCACACACATCCATGCCCGAGGCAGGATTCCAACCTGCGACCGTAGCGGTCGCGCGCTTCCAGACTGAAGCACGTAGGACCGCTGGGCAACACGGGCCGGCCACTGAAATTACAGATGGCAGTGGTATGGTGTTAGTGGAATGGACGCTACAGGACGTCTGGCTCGGAGATCTTCTTGAAGTAACCAATCTGTAATCGTACGTTGTGTCATTGTGGTGCCACCATTTCTAAAACGTTCACACTTTCACATGGGATAACACTAGTCGCAGACAAATGGAATACACAAATCCATTGTTGCCGTTTTTCATATTGTTATGTTTCTCGTCTTCCTCATCATACTCCTGCCACCCCCCCCCCCTCCTGCTCCTCCTCCTCCTCCTCCTCCTCCCTGAGATAGCCTGTTCCGTTTTTACCTCAGTACCTCTCTCTACCACAATCATCTTGCTGGAGGGTTGTAGAGAAAACGCATTGATCAGAGTCAGAGAACCAAGCAATGCTGATCGGTCGCTGTGTCATCCTCTGACACATTGCGTCATCTGGATGTGGTACGGAGAGCAAGGCGTCAGCACGAGACTCTTTATTCCGTTGACAGCTTTCCAGATATTGACTTCTCACTGAACAGTTCCTCAGCTGGCATCACGAGACTGAATGCACGTCTGTCCACTCCACCCACAGAGAAAACACTCGTGACTGTACCGGGAGTTGGATTTGGGTCTTTTGCACAGCAGTCGGACACAGTTAGCTACTGATGCGAACGTTTGAGGACTGTGTTGGTAAGATCTGCTTTGGATTCTGCCCTACATTATCAGACCATACTATTTCCATTTAATCGTGATGTGAATTGTTTTTATTTTTGTGCTGTTGGTAGAACGCCTAACGTAGTTTGAAACGTCCCCTTTGGAAAATTAATGAATTACTGTGCTCATTAACCTCTTACGTAATTTGATTTTCACACAGCTGAACAGAACTGAACGTACTCAGACATTTCTCTCTTTACTTAATCTGATCAACACTAAACTGACACACAATAATTTTAGCGCAACGCAATCTTACTTTCAATAACCCTTCAAAAGAATGGCCCTGACTAACAATAACCTATACCTTTCATGAATCTTCCTCACAAAAATCTTCATTACTCGAACTACTGCAATACAGCGAGCGCTAATACTGCCAGCTAAATGAAAGATTTTAACTACTGATAGGCATAGTTAACAAAATGGTTCAAATGGCTCTGAGCACTATGGGACTTAATATCTACGGTCATCAGTCCCCTAGAACTTAGAACTACTTAAACCTAACTAACCTAAGGACAGCACACAACACCCAGCCATCACGAGGCAGAGAAAATCCCTGACCCCATAGTTAGCAACGTAAAAACCTAAACAGCCTACTTACAAGTTCTCCCACACTGCAGCCATTTTTAATTTTATACATTATGCTTCGACTTTCTGATGATGTGAAGCAGTTCACTTCAGAAGTTTGTGCTTATTTAAGTTCTTTCTTCCAAAATATCTAACACCGTGATCGATGTAATGACGAGGGAACTGCCATGGCCTGTAAACATTGTGGCCTCTTTTCTCGCTTTCTCTTTGAGAGTTACTACAATAATATACTATCTGACAGGTGTTTGGTTTTTAGTCTTAAAACTGCAGCTACTCGCATCTGACTCCATAGAATGCAACGACGGAGTAAATCAAGCTGTGATTCGCCAGGCCCATTCGGCCTCTCTGGTGCCACACTCTGGGCCTTGTCAATTATTCACCTCGAGAGCCTGAGAGACGTGTTTGTTGGAGAGACAGGTTGTCAGAAAACCAGTCCACCGCCCAGCCCATTAACCTCTGCTCCACTTAACTGTCCGTCCAGCGGCGCATGTCACGAGTAGAAAGAGCACAAACTACTTTCACGCGTATCGCGAATCCATCAGAGCGGACGTTAAATAAGAACTCTGACACCACCAGACGTCTTTCTTTCTTATGTAGCATGTCAGATAAAACCTGTAACCGAAATGAGACTGCACTTGCCAACAATGAATTAGCCTCCTTTGAAGCTGAGGTCAACGAAGAGCTGTTACTTGGTACTGTTCGGTATAGAGTTAGAACAATAATATAATACCTGACATGTGTTTGGTCTTTTGGTTTTAAAATTGCCGCTGTACTCTCTGTTTAATTGGTTGGCATATTGTAAATCTCTGCAAACTGTGTAACGGAGTGAGGTTGAGAGCCATCTTTGGTGCTGATGCTATTTCTACGTTGCACATGATACTAACAGGTGCGGCAACCACGCTCGACCACCCCCCCCCCCCCCTCGCCGCCATATTTAAAACATGCATAGTTTTCCTCGTTAGTATTGAAATCTCTGTATAATAATGCAGCTAGCCGTTAAACAGAACAACCATGTAAACTCTTCGCCTGCGACTAGCTGAGCGTAGACGTGCCTGAATCCTACTTGTGTCTTCTTCGCGAACAATGTCTGTTTGGGATCAGTTTGTACAAGTGTGTTATCATTACAGCTAGGCGATTAGTTAAGCCGCTAAGTTACTGCTTGCATCGATCGGTGGCTCTATGGTTAAGTACGCAACTACAAACCCAAAAGTCGCGGATTCTCTGCGTAGTTACTCTTAGAATATTTATCTGGCGCTTCACCTCCGGTATTGTTTGTTAATGGGACAGATGCCGCGTAGTCTCTCGTAATTTTAAGAGTAAACCTCTCCGTGCTGTACAACGCCTCTCTTGTAGCGTCTGCCACTGCAGTTTGTTGACCATCTCTGTAACGCGCTAACGCCGACTAAACGATCACGTAACGAAACGAACCCCTTTTCTTTGTATCCCCTCTATCTCTTCTATTAATCCTAACTGGTTAGGGTCAGACTTATAAGCAACACTGAAGAATCGGTCGAGAAAGAGTTTTATTAGCGATTTCTTTCGGATAAGTTATATTTCTTTAGGATTGTCCCTACGTATCTCAGTCTGGCATTTTCTTTTCGTTCTGTTTCTTTCATGTGGTTGTTCCACTTAAGGCTGCTCAGGATGGGTATCCCTGGATATTTTGCCGTAGATAATGTTTGCGGCAATTCGTCATCAATAGTGCAGTAGTACAGTACTGGATTTCTTTCGTATTTATGCGCAAATTGTTAGATTCATTTACGTTCAGAATCTACTGTAGAGCCTGCAGCATTCGTCAATCGTCTACAGGTCTTTCTGCAAATCGCTGCAGTCTTCTGTCGTTGCTAGTTTGTTATAGACAACCCCATCATTTGCGTACAGCTTCTTGGAGCTTCCGACGTTTTCCCCTAAATCATTTATATACAAGTATGTTGTACACAGTAACGGATCTATCACACTTCCTTGGAGTACTGCTGAAATTACCTTTACATCTGTCGATTTTCTTCCATTAAGAGCGACGTGTATTGACTGCTGCTTGTATTTTTTTAAAGCTTTTCTTTAATGCAAAGGACTTATCTAACATACTTGGCGAAATATCAAAATTATGATATGTGTATATAAACTAAAGTGTGTGTAACATCGTAAGCAGTAAAGAACGAATGTTTAGAACACAGAAATACAGGCTTCTACATAATGTGCCATTATTATAAGCTAAACTATTTTCGTAGTGAGCAATCATGTCAACTTGGACTATTTTTGTCTGATAAGCTCCATAAAAATATTAGCATTTCTTTCGCCTAAATTGGTTCACATTCATCTGAGGACTAAAATTACTTATCCATGTCATTTCGTACATACTTAACATTACTGGCACGTATCGTTGAAACATACGTTCATTATAGGCTGCGAATGATATGTAGTTTCCACTTCTGAATTTAAGTTTACTGTTTACTACTTACATTGTAATTTACATTAAACTAATAATGGAAAGTTATTACTTTCCCTTACACGATCTTGTACTTCCGATACAAACAGGTCGATAATTTCATAATATCGTATAAAATACCTAATACTTGGCTACCATAGGTATAGAAAAAAAGACTCAATACTTACTCATACCAGTAATATCGGAACGTCTCTACGTACGTCAACTTTAAACCTACTGGTGTACTGAATTCACTGCAAAGGAGAAAGATATGTGCAAGTGTAAAGTTTCGCCGTAAGCGTTGCCCCAATAACGCAGCCGTAACACTACTATTGGCTGGCTCTGAGCACTATGGGACTTATCTTCTAAGGTCATCAGTCCCCTAGAACTTAGGTTAGTTAGGTTTAAGTAGTTCTAAGGACATCACACACATCCATGCCCGAGGCAGGATTCGAACCTGCGACCGTAGCGGTCGCTCGGTTCCAGACTGTAGCGCCTAGAACCGTAACACTATTATTCATCCGTCTCTAATAATCTGGATGTCGACGACAAAAGCTGCACTTCAGAAGAACGCATAAGATTTGCCTACATTTAGTGAACACACATTAGACACAGTAAGATTCACAACCCACGTAGGAAAACTTCCAAGTGAGAGATCATATTTTTTCTCCTTCACGACTAAAATATTTCGAATTTCCTGCATAATTGCTTTACCATTTGAAATGTAATTTTCTTTTTGTGGACACGCGTTTAATATTCGTTACAACCCGAGTAGCAGAAACTAAGAATCGTGCTAGAATCTACAACAATGAAATCATGTTACTTTTTAGCCATTAGTCCTTCGACGTCCGACATCCTCGATAACTGTTCTCTTTCTGGTGTCTGACTGTTGATGCAACTTATTCCCTTTAACGCTGGTGTCTGACTGTTGATGCAACTTATTCCCTTTAACTACTCGTTCCTGTGACAAGTCAATTATTCGTGGTTGCAGTACTCGATCCCATCAACCTGTACGCTCTTCAGGGAAGGATTTTCCGTTGACTCATTTCCTCCTCCCCTGTTCGTTCTAGTACATTTACATTTCGTAAATGAAATGAATGAGCGTGTGGTATTGATGTCCGGGAGTCCACACCTGGCGAAGTTCGGCCGCCGAGTTGCAATTCTTTTCAGTTGACGCCACACTGGGCGACTTGCGTGTCGATGATGATGAAATGATAATGAGGACAACGATCGGAGAAAATTTAGGATACGATCGAGAATCAAACCTGGGCCTGCTGCATAGTAGTTAGACGCGCAGAACACTCAGCTAAGAGGGTGGACTACATTTCGTATCACATAAATTTCAACATCTTTCCCTCCTGGCACCACATTTCGGGTGATTCTGTTTTATTCATCTCATGATTTCCTCCGGTCCCACATTTCACACCTATACAATGCTACGCCTCAGACAAACGAATTCAGAAACTTTTTCAATAATTCAATCGTTTTAATATTTAATACCAAAAGAGCTAAATTGCAGCAGAACTCTTTCTTTGCTTGTAACGCGCTGTTTCTGACGTCTTCACTGTTCCCTCCTGTCTGTGAAACCTTGCTTGGTAAGCCGGCCAGTGTGGCAGCGTGGTTAAAGGCGCTTTAGTCTGGAACCGCGCGACCGCTACGGACGCAGGTTCGAATCCTGCCTCGGGCATGGATGTGTGTGATGTCCTTAGGTTAGTTAGGTTTAAGTAGTTCTAAGTTCCAGGGGAATGATGACCTCAGATGTTAAGTCCCATAGTGCTCAGAGCCATTTGAACCATTTTTGAACCTTGCTTGGTAAACATGGAAGTTGTCCCTTCATCTGTTGTAACATTGCCTTTCTGAAGTCAATGATTCCGCTGTTCTCCCGTGTGCTGCTGTTCCTATAGTTTCGTTTTACCTTTGTTCACCCGAAACCTATATTCAGTGTTACGCACCCTATAAATTCGATACAAGTAGTTATTACTTTTGGCCATAGGGGCTCAGTAGTCAGCTAAACTTCGCACACCTTCTCTCCTCGTACTTTCGTTTCCTTTGTGAAACTTTTTGTCATTTCTTTGACTGAATCTTTGATGTATAAATCAAACAAAAACATAATTAAACTGACCTGCTGCCCTCCCACCATTTTAACAGGAACCGAGCTTTCTCAAAAACTGGTTCAAATGGCTCTAAGCACTATGGGACTTAAACATCTGAGGTCATCAGTCCCCTACATTTAGAAACTACTTAAACCTAACTAACCTAAGGACATCACACACACATCCATGTCCGAGGCAGGATTCGAACCTGCGACCGTAGCAGGCGCGCGGTTCCGGACTGTAGCCTCTAGAACCGCTCGGCCACAGCGGTCGGTCTGGGCTTTGGTTGATCCCATTTGACTTCAGTTTTCATTTTTATTTATTTATTTTTAAATTTGTGCATGTCTCACGTATTTCTGTACTTCATCGCTATTGATCTTGCCAACATCTTATACAACATAAGCTTTCTCACACTGATCAGGGTCTTTTACTGATAATCGTCGAAGAAGCATTACAAAACAATCAAGACTTTTCGGACCCTTCTTCTCCAGAGACAAAATGTATAATCTGACTTACAAACAGTTCACCTCTTTCCCATTAGCAGCGCTATCGGCAAACATTTGGTTCCCATGATGGATGAAATTACATCTATTATAGTCCGTAGTCTTTGCCGACTCACAAGTATACATATGAAACACTTTGTAGGCCACGGGAGTTGTTACGTATGATTACACGCACTTTCCATTTTAGAAATCATAGTGTGTGTTAGTTACCGTGTCCGGCGGCGCGTCTTCTCGCTAACGGTAAACGCACGAAACAAATATCTAATGAGTGCAATACAGTTCCAGAGACTAATTACCATACCGAATAACAGGCCCCTGCACAGAGGTAACCGCCTATTGACGTTCGGGCTCCCCTATTCCCCACAGCGAGTTGTTTACATTAAAAAAGCATTACTGTCGCTCAGAACCGCACTTCCGCGTCGTTAGAGATTACCGGCTCTCACGTGCCTAATCCATCAAAGCGTTAACTACTCCTGAGCGGAGCGCTCTCTTTAACCATTGTTATTACTGCTGTTATGCATCGCGCCGATTAAACTCGCATTTACCGAGTACAGCAACCGCTGGTGCAGGCTGTGCGGCGCGGAAGGCGCACATCGCCCTATGCGATTGATTGTTTCTTCCATCTAGCCGTCGAAGATGCTACCCGCATACTCGATTCACGTCAGGGGACTCGTTATTAATGACACTGAGACATGAATCTCTGCGTAGGCTCTACATGTAATCCGACAAACGGTTTCTCGAATAAATTATTCGCGGCACACTTTATGACCAAGCTCGCTAATGCAAGCAGATTGCATCACTGTGTGTGTGTATGAGCGTGTTTGTGTGTTTGAGAAGGAGAGAGAGACAGAGAGAGAGAGAGAGAGAGAACGTGAACAGTAAAACAACTCCTTCAGTTGAAACCGAGAGGCCGTAGTCGATGTATAAAATTTCCCCCTAACGTTTCGTCTCCATCTGCGGGAGACATCTTCTGAGGTCGTCCGGCTACTGCCACTGAGGCTCCAGGTACTCTCGCTTTTATAGAGCGCATAGGGGGCACCACCATTCTTCACGTGATGACGACGGTATGCCTATCTTTGGAAGGCGCCGTCATACTCGATGACGGTTGGGCAATTTGATCACAATAGCCATACATCACGATATAGACCTTTTCCGCAATTGGTGAACGGTCCATTTTAACACGGGTAATGTATCACGAAGCAAATTCCGTCCGCACTGGCGGAGTGTTGCGTGATACCACGTAATTATACGTTTGTGAATATTACAGCACCATCTATCACAAAGGGAAAAAAGTGGTCCAACTAAAGCATTCATATTTCTTTACGTACTACACTAACATGTAAAAAAAATGGCGGTTCCTATTTTTAAAAAAACGCAGTTGATATCCGTTTTACCTATGGCAGCGCCATCTAGCGGGCCAACCATAGCGCCATCTGGTTTCCCCCTTCAAGCTAGACGAGTTTCGTTCTTTGTACTTTTTTCGTTTGACGCTTATTTCGTGAGATATTTGGCCAGGTCGTGATCAATGGGCCACCCTGTACGTAACGGCTGTACGGGTACATGTTGTAGACGTATGGAAGTTTGACTCTGGCCGTGGGTCGTGCACGGATAGCCAAATGGTAAGGCGACCGCTCGCGATAAGGGAGAAATCCGGGGTCGAGTCCATTCCGGCACAAATGTTCATTATGGTCATTCCATTCTATAGATGTTGATCATCCATATTCGCAACTGCGAGTACATTTAATGTATTTGGCATACAGTCTGGACAGGAACAATTGCTCTTATTAAGTGATTTAAGTTGCTTCACTAGCCCGAGGACATCTGCTTATAAGTTTCTCATTTGGCAACTGTTCTTGATTCGAATTCCGTAATATTTACTTTGCCTTCTTTGACTTAGGACTTTCAGAAAGCTATAAGTAGTAACTCTGCTTTAGCAGGACTGCCATCGACAGTAAAACAATATGACTGTCCATCTTACGTCTAAAAAGTGGAATTTAATTGCCCAGGTAAATATGAATGATAATGAAAGCTAAGCCAAAAGTTTGAAAACTGTGGGAATTTGAAGGAAGGAAGATTAGGGATTAGTGTCCCGTCGGCAAGGAGGTCATCAGAGACCGAGTACAAGCTCGGATTGATTCAAGGATGGGAAAATTGGCGGTGTCCTTTCAAAGGAACCATTCCGACATCTGCCTGAAGCGATTTAGGGAAACCACAGAAATCCTAAATCAGGGTTACATGAAATGTATTTGCAGTTGAGAATACACCTGACCATCAGCTGTACAATGGATGACGACAATGACCAATTGTTCCAGGACAGCACCCGAACCCGGATTTCCTGCTTATCGCTAGCGATTCCCTTACCATTCGGCTATCCGAGGACGCTTCACGACCAGACCGAAACGTCCACATGTCGTCAAGCATGTGTCTACAACCGGGACTCGTACATCCGTCATGTATATTCCCGTACAGAGGAGATATCTTAATTGAAAGTTGCTTGTTAGGTGTCGGCGAATAAATACGTGATTGCAGTGTCTGTGTTGTTTGTTGTAGACATGTGGTTGACGGCATATGGAAGTTTAGGTTTAGCCGTGAAGAACGCTGGGTTTGCCTAATGGTAAGGTGTCCGCTCGCGATAAGCCGGAAATCCGGGTTCGAGTCCCGTTCCCGCACATATTTTCACTGTCGTCATTCCGGTGTACAGCTAATGGTTATACACATTCGCAACTACAAAATCTTTTCATGTATTTCATAACTGCTGTACTAGCCGCAGTGCACGAATGTCCGAAGGAACATTCCATCGTACTTCTCAACAACACAGGCAGTGCGGTAACGTATAAATCAGGATTGTCTGATGCGGATTTGAACCAATGTGATCTTATTTGTCCGTCGCTGGCATAGAAGACCACAAACCTTCTTTCCTTCCCGTCTGGGCAAGCTGTGCAGTGACTAGAGTACATGTAAAGCTTACTGGGACAGGGTAAATGCTAGCTACAATGAAGTCGATAATTCGATTCTAATATTGGCATTTTAATTTGATATCCCCCACAATTGACAAAATTTACAAAAAAAGTGAATTTCTTTGTCCACCCACACACTCCTGAGAATTGCACATTAACAATTTGCAATTACGCGCCCATATTACCGGCAGCTGCGTTGATAAATACTCGGCGCCTCGCAAGGATAACTACCAGATCAAGAATATTAGGTAAGTTGTTGGAAGTGGTTAAGCGTTGGTGACAATCTCGCTTCTGAATACACAAAGAGCTCTAACCGCAGAACTCTGCACGGAACACGCGTTGGTGCGGTGCTGCGTTACAGACCGTATATCTCCCTTCGAAGGCAATGGCCAAGACGCCGTCTCCAAGTCCGCACCGCTTGATGGCTGAAGGCGAAGTCCACCTCTCCACCATTCTTTCGTCTCCCACGCGTACTAAAACGCGGCGGAAGAATACTCAGTTTCGACCAATGTCGAACGCTCTACCATCGCCGAAATCCCTCCAACGGCATTTCTGAGATCTACCCAATGATCGAGTAGGTCATAACGCCTCTAGGCAAACTAAATTCCCGTCTTCGCCACGTGTTGCCCAGCACAGGTGGCTCCGGGTGCCGGACTATCCCCAAAAGCGCCGTATTGTCCCGCGTTTCCGGTGAACGTTACCTGCCGCCCACAGCGGCCCGGCGAGCAACGACAAGCTGCGGACTTTATATTCCACAATTCTCGACTTCAGACACTTTTCACCAACGCTTTAAGTTAGTGACTCAATCATGCAGACATGCAGGGAATACTGCTCGGGAGTGCCTCACATTTATCATAATTCAATAGTCATGATCTGGTGCCCTTGCCAGTCCCTTTATTATTAATACTAATATTGGTAAGCTAACGTGTAAGTGCCCATGTCCTGGCACCTTACACCAATCGTTTTCCAGAATGGCAATTTGAGACCGTTGTCGAAATACACGACTCACAGTTAAGGAATATTCCACATTCTCATCACGTCGCGTCGTCCGCTGAAGAGGTGTGCTACAAGTAATTAGGGGCTTCCCAAAAGGGCTGTCGATTTAAAGTTATCATTCGTCAGGACTGGCACGTCACATCACGCGCTTTTACACGTTACCAGTCAAAATGATATCTCTGGTATATCAAGAACACTGCAGATTGCTTTCTACGAGGACGCACTTTTCATTCATCGCCTGAAACAACACCCACCCACACATACAGTTACTCACGCACGTATGCGACTAGTGTCGCGCGGACGTTGACGGGCGATAGCATAACACGTCGCATTTGAGAGTAGCTGCCCACTGTTCCCCGATAGCGCGCCTCTTACGCAAGGCGTCCATTAAAGGCACCCCCAGCGCCAGCTGGAGCCGGGAGGAGGCCGCTAATGGTGTTCCAGTGTCCGCGTCTGTTCCCACGTGCGCGCGCTCCGCAGCCAGCCACACGCACGCTGGCAGCCCGGCTGGTGCGTTGGGCGTGCGCACTCCATCTCTGCCAGTGTGATGACGAACGAGCCTGCGTCTCCAAAAGAAACAAACCTCTCATGAACGCCACTCACCTCCGCGGCTCCCCCCACCTGCTGATTTGCATTTATGGAGCGATCGCATCGCGAACGCTAATGTAACACGCCGAGCTGGCGAGCCGACATGCGCACCGAGCACGCTTTCTTTCTGAGCAGTACAAATTGTTTTTGTACGGGAGTACGCTTGCGATACTAGCCTCGTTTTGTTCAGTATCTACTTGAACTACGTAACTACACGACCACAGAAGGAAGCTTTTAGCGCCCCGTAGATGTCGAGGTCATTGTAGACACAGAGGAACTTGCACATTTCGTTTCATTTATTTCATTAACAGTGCAGAGTAGCCCACCGCCTTGAAATGTAAGGTGGGTCGGATGCTTCTGAATCTAATAGCACGCTCAGTCTGGAACCGCGCGACTGCTACGGTCGCAGGTTCGAATCCTGCCTGGGGCATGGATGTTTGTGATGTCCTTAGGTTAGTTAGGTTTAAGTAGTCCTAAGTTCTAGGGGACTCATGACCACAGATGTTAAGTCCCATAGTGCTCAGAGCCAATCTAATAGCAAAGACTTCTCATTGTTACAATCTCATTGGTATACAGTTGTTAATGCTTTTTCTTAATAATATAAAGAACATAATATATTAAGATTTCTCTCAGGTTAAAGCGAATTGAATGCTTAACAAATGTTAAAATGGTTACATATAATTTGTTACTATCTAGTTGATGAGAATATAATTTATATAATGCAAATGTCAAAGAAAAATAAAAAAAAGAAACTGTAACACAATGAGCGGCAACGGCCTTGCCGCAGTGGATACACCGGTTCCCGTCAGATCACCGAAGTTAAGCGCTGTCGGGCGTGGTCGGCACTTTAATGGGTGACCATCCGGGCCGCCATGCGCTGTTGCCATTTTTCAGGGTGCACTCAGCCTCGTGATGCCAATTGAGGAGCTACTCGACCTAATAGTAGCGGCTTCGGTCAAGAATATCATCTTACGACCGGGAGAGCGGTGTGCTGACCCCACGCCCCTCCTATCCGCATCCTCCACCGAGAATGACACGGCGGTCGGATGGCCACGGTAGGCCACTCGTGGCCTAAAGAAGGAGTGCTTTTAACACAATGAGCGTGATGAAAATAATTTGTAGTACGTAGAGGGAAGTGATATGCTGTATTTGGATGTGTAATACAGTCTACGTAGCATGTTGGTTAATAATGGCCTATTTTTACCTATTTCAGATGAGAAGGTCTCGGTACAACCTCGAGATATTCTCACCTGAAATGTATGAAGATAGTAACTGTTCCAAAAAAATAGATACCAATGATGATCACGCAGCTTCTCTAGAAATAAATGATAGTTAATCGACACCCTCAATGCCAACAGGTGTTGTTGATATACCTCAATGGGGACAGCTGAAAATGTGTGCCCCGACCGGGACTCGAACCCGGGATCTCCCGCTTACATGGCAGATGCTCTATCCATCTGAGCTACCGAGGGCACAGAGAACAGCGCGACTGCATGCAGTTATCCCTTGCACGCTTCCCGTGAGACTCACATTCCCAACTGTCCACAGCCTACATTCGTAATGTTCCTAAAGGATATTTGCCCATTCACTCATTACTAGCGCCAACTAAGGTGACGATTCCTGTAAGAGTTCAGGCAAAGTGTGGGCATTCGCACAGAAGAAGGTCAATGGCCGGCTAGCCTTTAACTATATGAAGATAGTCACTGTTCCGAAAGAACAGATACCAATGATGACCATGCAGCTTCTGTAGAAAGAAATGATAATTAATCGAAACCCTCAGCTGCAATAATTGCAGAGAGATCGCTAGCAGCTTTGGAAATGGAACTGTAGTAATTTCTGCTGCTAATACTGTAGGTATAATTTAGACAAATTCAACGCGGTTTCACTCTTCAAAATGGTTCAAATGGCTCTGAGCACTATGGGACTTAACTTCTGAGGTCATCAGTTCCCTAGAACTTAGAACTACTTAAACCTAACTAACCTAAGGATATCACAAACATCCATGCCCGAGGCACGATTCGAACCTGCGACCGTAGCGGTCGCGCGGTTCCAGACTGGAGCGCCTATAACCGCTCGGACACCCCGGCCGGCTACACTCTTCAAAATCCTATTATTAGTTTCGAAGTAATTACAATATCTAGAACTCAGCATCTATCTGTTCTGAACATGGAACTGATTGCTGTCTTATGTGGGAGTTTGTGATCTCATACTCAAAAGAAAGAAATATGTCAGGCCGAATAAGGAGCTAACAGTGTTGCACCGCTGTGATAACGGTATAATATGGCACAGAGGATTGTAGCCTTCATTGAAAGAAGTATAGGATTGTTACCGTACTTAATTTGTGAATCATCCTTAGATTCGACGTCCTTTTGTCTTCCAGTTGGTGTTTTGTTCCAACCTCATGTAGTCAAATGTGATTAGTATCAGTTCTAAATTAAACCTATTTAGTTCTTGTAAGTACACTCTCTTCGCTGCGTTAAACTGGAGCCCCCCGAAGCCCGATGGTTCCGTATCACTACAGCTGGCATGTATGAAATTTTGTGTGGTTGTTGACAAGTATATACAGGAACCATGTTCGCCCGATGGTAACACGAACCGTTGCTTTGGACACACTCATAATTCCGCCGTAGGGGAACATGCGTTACAGTATAGACACCATGAAATAAATTACGGCGACGTTAGCGTTTCAGAAGAGGAAGAGGCAGTAAGTGAAGAAGATGTTGGACATATGACATTACAAAAAGAATTGGACAGAGTACTGCAAGAACCGTGTCGAAACAAGGCCCCGGGAGTTTCGTCAGAAATACTGGTAGTCTTAGAAGAGCCAGTCATGACGAAGCCATTCCATCTTGTGCGCAGGACTTGTGAGACAGGCGTAATATCCTCAGACATGATAACAGGTGTGAATATTACCGAACTATCAGTTTAATAAATCATTGTCCCAAAATACTAACACGAATTCCTTACAGGAGAATGGAGAAATTGGCAGAAACCGACCTCGGGAAAGATCAATTTGGATTCTGGAGAAATCTAGAAACACGCAAGGCAATACTAACCCTATGACTTATAGAAGATAGGTCAAGGAAAGGCAAATCTACTTTATAGCATTTGTAGGCTTAGAGAAATCTTTTGAGAATGCTGACTGGACTACTCTTATTGAAATTCTGAAAGTAGCAGGGGGGCCAAAAGCTATTTACGACTTGTACAGACATGAGATGGCAGTTATGAGTCGAGCGACATGAAAGAGAGGCTGGGTTGTAGGTTATCCCCGATGTTACTCAATCTGTAGATTTAGCAGGAGGTAAAGGAAACCAAAGAAAACTTTGTGGTAGGAATTAAAGTTCAGGGAGAAGAAATGAAAAAGATCGAAGTTTTCCGATGACATTGTATCCTCTCGGAGCCAGCAAAGAACGTGGAAGAGCAGTTGAATGGAATGGACAGTGCCTTGGAAGGAGGATATTAGATGGACATCAACAGAGGCAAAACAAAAATAATGGAAGGTCGTCGAATTAAATCAGGTGGTGCTGAGGGAATTATATTAGGAAAGAGAGACTTAACGTAGTAGATGAGTTTCGCTATCTGGGCAACAACGTAACTGATGATGGCCGAAGCACAGAGGATATAAAGTATAAAATGTAAAGTGGCAATGGCAAGAAAACAGTTTCTGAAAAAGAGAAATTTGTTAATATCGAATAGAGATTTAAGTGTTAGGGAGGTTTTTTTATGAAGGTAGGGAGTGTAGCCATGTATGGAAGAGAAACTTGGAAGATAAACAGTTTATAGAAGAGGAGAATAGAAGCTTTTGAAATATGGGTGCTACAGAAGAATGCTGAAGAAAATGTGGGTAGATCACGTAAGTAACGAGAAGGCACTGCATCAAACTGGGGAGAAAAAAAATTGTGGTACAGTCTGACTAGGAGAAGAGATAGTTTAATGGAATGCATTCTAGACATCAAGAGATCAGCAGTTTACTATTGGAGGGAAGTGTTGGAGGGGGGTGGGAGGGGGAGGCGGGTGGTAAGAATTGTAGAGGGGGGCCAATAGACGAATACAGTAATCATATTCAGAAGGATATAGTTTGCAGTAGTTATTCGGAGATGAAGAGGCCTGCACCGGACACAGTAGCTTGGAGAGCTGTACCAAACCAGTTTTCGGACTGAAGACCAGAACGCTAACAACAGCGTTTTAGTCAAGACAACACATTATCATCGTCGCATGTATGTAGAGGCACCAGAAACTTAAAAACACCATAATAAATTTAAAATTCTGCATCGTGTGGTGTCTGATGTTGCCGTCTATACAGCTCATAGTGGCATACAAATTCGGGGCTCCTCGCGCTTCTGACGTAGTTGCCCGTGTTGTAGGTCAGAAGATATGAAATGTTAGTAAATAGTTCTGTACGTCGACCGATACCTGTCAGCCAGGAAGTTTTAACAGACACAGTTTAAGACTTTCGATTATCAGCAACGCCCCTTTCTCCAGTCAAGTGCCTCAGATAATCTACTGGATTAGCTGAATATATGTCGCCCACTCGTACCTTCGACGTTGTGAAATCGAGTATTTCATTTGTAGGTTGTGTAGTGGAGCTCAGATCCCTTTGCATTTCGCCAGAGCAAAAAGAACTACAAAAAAGTCACATAAATCTTACTTTCACATGTAAATCTGCATTCGTAACTATTGACGAAAGGAATGCGTAAATCATAAACACAGTCGAGCTGCAGGTTGCTGGCCGACGCCTAGTTTTAGTGCTCCGGAACGATGAAATATAGGAGTTAAAGGTTGAAAGCGACGACAGGCGGCAGAGGTGCGCCTTACGAAAGAAATGGCCGGCAGGGCTGAGAACGCTTCGACAGGTGGGCGGCGAGACAGCATTAATTAGCAGCAACTGCCGAACACGATTCGTGGCCTGGCCACCGTGTTCTTTGTGCTCCACTGCGGCTTTCCTGAGGACCATTGGCAGCCGTTCTAAAACAGCGGAGCATCAGACCTTAACATTAAGGAGCAAGGCATATCAGTGATACTGAGATGACAAGAGAACTATTTTAGTCTACGTAGTTAATCGGATTTTCCGTTTTACTGATAACCTTTGCAAAACTAGAGAAGCGAGTATGCGTATGGTATCACTTGTTGTCAGAGCGTAACAAATCGCTGAGTTTCTGCGCGAGCACTCGCGCCAGCTCACGGTCTAGCTCGCGAGCAGAGTAGCTGCTTCGTGCTGGAGAGTTAGGGAAATGCTCGCGCGTCATGATCGTGACAACACGGAAGAAGAGTCAAGTGTGAAATAGGAGACTACTAGAAAATAGACGTGGCGAGATTTGCTTATGATATCGCAGTGTTAAGTGACGCTGCAGAATAATTAGAAGTGATGCTGATTGGTTCAAATGGCTCTGAGCACTATGGGACTTAACTTCTGAGGTCATCAGTCCCCTATAACTTAGAACTACTTAAACCTAACTAACCTAAGGCCATCACACACATCCATGCCCGAGGCAGGATTCGAATCTGCGACCGTAGCGGTCGCGCGGTTCCAGACTGTAGCGCCTAGAACGGCTCGGCTACTACGGCCGGCAGAAGTGATGATGATCCAGATGGAAAGCAGCCTAAACTCTTCCTATAATATCAAAATTAATAAAGGTAAAACAAAAATCTTAATGGTGAGCAGACAAAACACCGTTGCCCCAGGCTCACTTAACAACGAGCGACTGGAGGCCGTCGAATCCTTTGCCTAACTAAAAATTATATCAGACGGAAGGTCGAGGAAGGATACTGCAAGCCGAGTCCACCAGGTAAAAGCTGCTTTTAATAACAGACGAAATTTTTCACACCCAGCAGCGATGAACAAAAATATCACGAAAAACCTCATAAAGACGTTTGTTTGGTGTGTGCTGCTGTCCGGAAGTGAAACATGGACACTCGGAGAACCAAGAAATGTAAAATGACAGCCTTCGAAATGTGGTGCTACCATAGATTGCTCAAGATTCCCTGGGTAGACATGATACCAAATGAAGAGGTTCTCCACAGATCGGAGGAGGAGAAACCTCGTCTCTTGAAGGTAATAGAACACAGAAGGCACACATCGGTCGGCAATCTGCTGAGACGTGGTGGTATCGTCAAAAGCATAATTTAAAGGACAGTAGAGGGGAAAAATACAAGAGACAGGCAGAGAGCAGAAGACATTAAGCAGATCATGGAAGAGCTCCACCACCTGTACCGCTCGCAAGGCTTAGGCCGAAGACAGAAATGCATGACGATCTCCTGCTAACAGATCTGATGGTAGAAAACGTAAGAAATAGTTTTGAGGGAGGTGCCATTTAACAGCAGCAGTGGCGAGTCGGTATTGTGTAACACCGACAAAGTTTTCGCACTTCAGTTCACAGTTCCAGGAACCTTATCATTTTACACAAAAAGACAGGTTCGAAAAATTACTAGTGCATCATAAGGCTCAGAATATCTTCAGGAAGTTTAACTTACAATGACACTACGTATCTTACGACGATAAAGAGTATGGAGACAAAAAATGTGATGGGCCTAAGCGTGTACATGAGATTTTAAAACGTAAAAGGAAGCTTCCTAAAGAAGGAGAAGAGGAAGGAAAAAAAAAGTTTGTGTGCCGCTCAGATGAACCACAAAACTACACTACTTTCACCAAAGTTTTTGCGCCTTTTTAAGGATGGTGATTTAGTAAAATACCTGGTTGTTGCAACTGAACACTTACTTCCACTTCAGGTAAGACCGTTTCGTCTGGCCCTGTTATTAAACACCGCAATTGCGCGTTCCACGCCGATTACGGCAAATGATGTACGGAGCCAGCTTGCAAAATCGAACTCCTTGCCTATTCTTTAGCACTATATGGAAGTACAGGTATCGTAGGCGCACAACTGGATGTTACATTCTTACAAGCATTGAAGAAAGTGTAGAAAATGTACGTTTTCCGTGAAGTTTATTTGTTTTTTTGTGAACACAGCCGGAGCGCCAATTGTGAGGGGTTGAAATCAGGATCCGTAGCGCAACTGAATGGAAAATTAAAAATCTTCCGGTACCTAATTCGTGATGATCTGCAGCTTGAAGTAACTAATATGTAATGCGGCAGGTGATATGAAGACAGTCTTGACTTCTCCAGGTCGTGCGACTGCTACGGTCGCAGGTTAGAATCCTGCCTCGGGCATGAATGTGTGTGATGTCCTTAGGTTAGTTAGGTTTAGGTAGTTCTAAGTTCTAGGGGACTGATGACCACAGCTGTTAAGTCCCATAGTGCTCAGAGCCATTTGAACCATTTGAACTTCTCCAGGCATTTCCCTCAGGATCGATTTCTTTGTTTACACAAGTATCCACACGGCTCCCTGCCCTGTTCCCTGTATCGAGGAGGAGTTACAGTACTCACTGCTCGCAGGCCAGCGCTCTCCATCTGCTCGCGGAGCAAGTTTGCTGTGAAGGCCTGCACAAGTACTTGTGGTCTAGGCCACGTTCGAAGTCCCTGAGCTCCCCTAACCAACACATTTTGCTGTTACTGCTTCCCAACAGACAATACCCCCTCCACATCTCGCGACATCTAGCGATCAGTTCCGCATCATTTGGGTTGTGCGGATACATTGGATGAGATAGTGTGTATCTAGCGCTTTCCGTTCTCGCGCCTGAGCGTTTTCTGATGCACTGACTAAACCTATACCTACCTACACAGCCTGCAACCCACTGTGAAACGTTAATCCCTCCACTCACGTTGTAACTAATGTAATATTATTGTATTGTGCTCCTGTCTCTCGAAGATAGGTGGTCAAAAAAGTACTAGATTGGAGGCCAATTTATCAAAACAGAGCAATGGAAGATCACTGAACAGATGGGGCAGATACTGAAAAAAGACAGCCGGACTGAGCTGGCAACGGGAAGCTCAACTTCGGCAGAAATGTAAGAACCTGCAGGTATCCTATGTTGCACACCGACTCAAATCGGTCACATCACCAAGTTGTCGAACTGGCTGATGATGGTTATGATGATGTATTCGTGGCCACAACAAGAGTGGTATATACGGCGGTGAAAGGCATTTCTTCGTAATACTCGTTTCTAAAACTTTGTAAGCCGGCATTCGCTTGATAATTGGTGATTATTTTCAAGAGTTAGCTATACAGGTTTTTCAGTTTTTCCAGGATGATGAGACGCACCAGTGTTTTCTAAGCTATGTACTTTGTAGACTGATGGCATTTTTCTAATATCCTAACAAGGAACTGAAGCCTTACACCTATTTTACCTGTGAATTAATTTCATGGTGTCGTGACAGATCATTAAAATTCGTAAGCTTTCTGCTATGATAAGCATTTGATGGATGTTTAATTATAAACTATGGATTTGAAGAACGTAAGTGGCTGATGGGTTACATGTTTACTAGCGCTAAATTACAAATTTCAGTGGTATAAGATATCATAAATGTATTTAGCATGAACATGTAGATCCCGAGCATCATTATGTGACTGCAAACGCCGCATCAGTAGACTGCTACACCCCTACACATATCTCTTTTCAAAGAAGCGATCTGATGAAAAAGTTGCAACCACTTCACGGAAAGAAGGGTAAAAGGCTAAGTGACTTATACCACGACATCTTACTGGATCTTTAGCACGATGAAAGAAGTAACCTATACTAACGCAGTGTACTCTTCCATCAAGTAATGCGGCTGCTCACACGTCGGCCGTTATGATGGCACAGGCTCACAACCTGCGTTACACCATAAATACCCACACTGATCAGTAATCTTTTGACTTTCTTCTGTTTCCTGTCCTCAAAAAATGGTTTGGAGGAAAGATAATAGCATTAAATGATGGTGTAAACGATTGTCCACAGCTAAAACAAAGTTATGTTCAGGTAAAATAAAAACATGGAATGACCAAATGCATTGATCACAAAATATATTATGATGAGACATGAAAGTTTGGTAACAATGGAGATAACGTTAAGATTTTTTTTCTAAAGGAAATCTTATTAAATATTCTCCTACCAAATTTATCAGTCTTGTGTCGTAAGTAGAAGCTCGGGAATTGACGTCGAAGGTGGCAGTAGGCTAATCTATCGAAACTTTTTCAAAAATGGTTCAAATGGCTCTGAGCACCATGGGACGTAACTTCTGAGGTCATCAGTCCCGTAGAACTCAGAACTACTTAAACGTAACTAACCTAAGGGCATCACACACATCCATGCCCGAGGCAGGATTCGAACCTGCGACCGTACCGGTCACACGGTTCCAGACTGTAATGCCTAGAACCGTTCGGCCACTCCGGCCGGCAAACTTTTTCAATTTAATCCATAAGAAGTTGTTTCCGTGTATAAAAAAAGTAATGTTGTTCACTAAAACAGATGGTTCATCCTATCAGAAACATGTCCATCAAGTATTTTGTAGTGAATTAATTATGAGGAAAATACATGATATAACTATAATGAAACTATCAAGAAAATCTTTGCTGAACAGTTGAATGGTGGGTTAAAATATCAGCCACGTCTTCATCTAGACCGTTGCTGACGCTATTAAAAAAACGTGGCGGCAGTTAATGGTAAGCGATATATCAGAGTAAAGCCACTTAATACTTAGAAGGAGCCAGAGGTAGGCTGTGAGTAAAGATACGGCGTCGGTATTACGCGAGAGAAAAAGAAGGTGAAGAAATTTATCGCTCTACTATTCTATGAAGGAGGTCATCGTTAGAAGATGAGAAGCAGTGAAAAAAGTGCAGAACAGCATGAGAGGAGGAGACATAACGTGCCGATGGGGAAAGATATATTACCTCATCAGTTTCGAAATAAGATGTAATAACAGCATTAGCTGGATATTTGTCTTTCTTATTGTTTTGTGTGTCATGAAGCCTGAGCAGAACGCAGATGCTGGACAACAAAGCTATCAGCAACAACCAAGAAAATTATATAATCGGTTCAACAACATGGGCACTAACATTTTATAAATTTCTACATTTTCTTACCCCGAAATTTTTTTTTATCTCGCAGATAGGAACCCACTTCATCGTCTTTTGCAAACGAATTTCGGGCAAGAGTGTTACGCTAGTTGATTTAAGACGTACATAAGCGAAATATATTTTATTAATGTGCAAACTTAAATTCATATGCAAACGACGAATAAAGCTATTTCTTAATTACAAGGCGTACAACAGAATGGACAACACTTGTACCTGCAAAAGATAGCCGGCCAGTGTGGCCACGCGGTTAAAGGCGCTTCAGTCAGGAACCGCGTCACCGCTACGGTCGCAGGTTCGAATCCTGCCTCGGGCATGGATGTGTGTGATGTCCTTAGGTTAGTTAGGTTTAAGTAGTTCTAAGTTATAGGGGACTGATGACCTCAGATGTTAAGTCCCATAGTGCCGAGAGACATTTGAACATTTGCAAAAGACATATTCATCATTTATTTGTTTTCAAATGCAAATCGTGTTTATTGATTAGTACAGCTCCAAACCTTTTGTCTAATCAGCACACGCCCGTAATTGTAGACGTCTGCGAGTAGTTGGTTGGACAGATTTGGAAGAAATTTGCAGGTGAATTACCCTATGTCAAGAATTAACACGTCGGCTACTTTTAGAAGTGCGTAGTACGATATAGTTGTTGATTTGAACAATATAAAAATAAATGCTAAACGAAAATAAATCTTAGAAAACGTTGATTACTCTTTGATTTCCGAACTCTCTCGTATTTGTGAAAATGCTTTTACTGTGTAATATGCCCTACATAACACGAGTCAACTTAATGAGTAAGATGCTTATACAATTCTCAAAGTCTTAAATCCGTAATTCCATACAACCCCCTTTGCATTTTAGCCGCTAAGCGTAAGGCATATCTTACAGTTTCGAAACGCTTGAAGATTCACAACGACGGTGTCAGGGACACATCGTGCCTTACATGTAGAACGTGTTAGACTTTCCGTGAGACTGGATCTGACTATGATACCTGAGTGTATCCGCTGGTAAGAGGTACACAGATGGCGTTGTTGCACGTACAGATATCATAAATTTTCGGTTATAACGCTCTATAAATTGCTTATTTTCTTTCTTCGTCGAGTTAGTTTGTTAAACCATGCTGAAGCGGTTGGACGAATTTGAATGTGTTGTGGTTGGCAGGAGAGCCAACACCGTGTTATTAGAGGAGGCCGAAATGCACGCGTTTTAGCTCACGCAGGCTGGCGTGAGGTCTGGAACAGGACAAGGAAATCAGAATTTAGAAAAACGGACGTAGCTGGTGGAATACTTAACTTCAATACATTAATGATGAACGTCGCGCTAGACGGTACATGATTCACAATATCAATAGTAACTGAATATGGCGCCTTGCTAGGTCTTAGCAAATGACGTAGCAGAAGGCTATGCTGAACTATCGTCTCGGCAAATGAGAACGTAAGTAGGCAGTGAACCATCGCTAGCAAAGTCGGCTGTACAACTGGGGCGAGTGCTAGGAAGTCTCTCTAGACCTGCCGTGTGGTGGCGCTCGGTCTGAAATCACTGATAGTGGCGACACGCGGGTCCGACGTACACTAACGGACCGCGGCCGATTTAAAGGCTACCACCTAGCAAGTGTGGTGTCTGGCGGTGACACCACAGAATCGACTTTCGAATGGGTATAGCGTATACCCTGAAGTACCCCATAGGTTATCTTTTACACCGAAAGAATTACTGTTCGCGTTGGATGGTCAACGTAACTACTATTCTCGTAGGATGGGTAACGTGACTTAAAAATTCATCCATGAAATGTCGTATGACGAGGGCCTCCCGTCGAGTAGACCGTTCGCCTGGTGCAAGTCTTTCGATTTGACGCCACTTCGGCGACTTGCACGTCGATGGGGATGAAATGATGATGATTAGGACAACACAACACCCACTGCCTGAGCGGAGAAAATCTCCAGCCCAGCCGGGAATCGAACCCGGGCCCTTTGGATTGACAGTCTGTCGCGCTGACCACTCAGCTACCGGGGGCGGACAATTCATCCATGAAAGTTAACTATCAAATAAATGCATTAAGTTTAGAGAAGTGATTTGTTTTAACTGTTTTCACAAATGAAATAACTATGTACATAACACAGGACAGCAAAAATATTCCCGGAGGGTAAAATCGTCGCTAAACTGTATAAAAATGTAACTTAGGTGCATGGAAATATTTCGCAGCACCTGGATGCACCAATATTGTGCAGTGGCGCCAGGTTACATATCACAGAGCTGAGAAGTCACAGCGTGAAAGCAGAGCCAAGGAAGAGACGATGCTGAAACCACGAATTCATATCATCCCAAAAAATTGCTTTTCCACTTGAAACGCTTACAGTTTCCTTTGAAAGTGGCTTTCTAGATCACAAAGAGTCAACATTAAAAGTGGCAGGTATTTATCTGAGCACACCATATTGTTCACTTGGACCGCTCTACGTTGCCTAATAGCGTGTATCGAGAGGCAGAAATCACTAAATATATGCGGAGAACAAGAAGTCTCGGAATATTGTTTACAGACATTCATTACAGCACATTTCTGGCTCTCCACGCACACAAAGACAGTTATGATCTTTTCCGTGCTAGGCATGCTGCTAACAGTCGTGAAATTTACTCCCTTTCCTGGCACATTTTGTAATTCACTACTCGGGCAAGTAAAAATTTTTCCTTGAGGAAACGAGTGAGTAATGAGCGACATGTATTCCTCTTCATCTCAACATCTGGTGCTGGACTACAAGTGGCTGGCGCCTTAATACTTCGTAGATATAACTTACCTGATGGGGACAAACGTGTGGATAGTGAGTTTTGGCATTTACCATTTCTGTATAAGTAACTGTTTAAACGTGGACGACAATGCAGGGTGCAGCTAGTTCATAATAACCTAGACTGTCAAATGAAACTACACTGGAGAGTCAAGGGGACTGGTACACCTGCATAATATCATGTAGGGCCCCCACAAACGCGCAGAAGTGCCGCAGCACGACGTGGCATGGACTCGACTAATGTCTGAAGTGGTGCTGGAGGGAACTGACACCATGAATCCTGCAGGGCTCTCCATAAATCCGTAAGAGCACGAGGGGTTGGAGATCTCTTCTAAGCAGTACGTTGGAAGGCATCCCAGATATGCTCAATAATGTTCATGTTTGGCGAGTTTGGTGGCCAGCAGAAGTGTTTAAACTCAGAAGAGTGTTCCTGGAGACAGTCTGTAGCATTTCTGGACGTGTGGTGTGTCACATTGTCCCGTTGGAATTTCCCAAGTCCGTCGAAATCACAATGGACATGAATGGATGCAGGTGATCAGACAGGATGCTTGCGTACGTGTCACCTGTCAGAGTCGTATCTAGATATCAACTGCTACGCCCCACACCATTTAAGTCTCCACCTTCTTGAACAGGCCTCTGCTGACACGCAGGGTCCATGGATTAATGAGGCTGTCTCCACACCCGTACACGTCCATCCGTTCGATACAATTTGAAACGAGTCTCGTCCGACCAGGCAACACGGTTCCAGTGATCAACAGTCCAATGTCGGTGTTGACGGACCCAGGCAAGGCGTAAAGCTCTGTGTCGTTTAGTCATCAAGGGTACAAGAAAGGGCCTTCGTCTCCGAAAAGCCCATATGAATGCTTCGCACGCTGCCATTTGTTGATGGCCCAGCACCGGAACCTGCAGCAGTTTGCGGAAGGGCTGCACTTCTGTCACGATGAACGATTCTCTTCAGTCGTCGTCGGTCCCATTCTTGCAGGATCTTTTTCCGGCCGCAGTGATGTCGGAGATTTGATGTTTTACCGGATTCCTGATATTCACGGTACGCTCGTAAAATGACCGTATGGGAAAATCCCCACTTCATCGCTAGCTCGGAGACGCTGCGTTCCATCGCTCGTACGCCGACTATAACACCATGTTCAGACTCAATTAAATCTTGATAATCTGCCATTGTGAGCAGCAGTAACCAATGTAATAACTTTACCAGACACGTGTTGCCTAATATAGGCGTTGCCGACGGCAGCCTATTTACATATCTCTTTATTTGAATATGCATGCCTATACCAGTTTCTTTGGCGCTTCAATGTATATGATCCCAGAGACATTTTCAAGTCTTCAACATCTATGATGTATATATGAAGACTGAAGCAAAAAATGAAAATTTTTACCAAGGCCGCGACTCTGACACGGGTCTCATGCTTACTATCGCAGATGCGCTAGCAACATGCCGTCCTGACACAGTGGTTTCGCATGACTGCACAAATTACCCTAACATACCTTCTCCTCAGTTCAAATTGCCACCACAGTGGCCTGAGACGGGAATGGGAATTTGAACTACGTAGCGAGAAGTGCTACGGTAGTCCGTGCATTTGTGTAAATTCACTGTGCCGCCGGGGTGGTGTACTGGCTAGCGCATCTGCCTAATGTGCAAGAGCCTAGGTTCGAATCCCGGCCTCGGTATAACTTTTCATTCGTCGTTTTATTTTGCATATACTTGCATACAAACTAGACTGTTCTGGGTATAGAAAAACAAATATTTACACTACTGGCCATTAAAATTGCTACACCACGAATATGACGTACTACAGACACGAAATTCAACCGACAGGAAGAAGATGCTGTGATATGCAAATGATTAACTTTTCAGAGCATTCACACAAGGTTGGCGCCGGTGACGACACCTACAACCTGCTAACACGTGGAAAGTTTCCAACACAAACAGCAGTTGACCGGCGTTGCCTGGTGAAACGTTGTTGTGATGCCTCATGTAAGGAGGAGAAATGCGTACCTTCACGTTTCCGACTTTGATAAAGGTCGGATTGTAGCCTATCGCGATTGCGGTTTATCGTATCGCGACATGCTGAACGCGTTGGTCGAGATCCAATGACTGTCAGCAGAATATGGAATCGGTGGGTTCAGGAGGGTAATACGGAACGCCGTGCTGGATCCCAACGGCCTCGTATCACTAGCAGTCGAGATGACAGGCATCTTATCCACATGGTTGTAACAGATCGTGCAGCCACGTCTCGATCCCTGAGTCAACAGATGGGGACGTTTGCAAGACAACAACCATCTGCACGAACAGTTCGACGACGTTTACAGCAGCATGGACTATCAGCTCGGTTACCCTTGACGCTGCATCACAGACAGGACGCCTGCGATGGTGTACTCAACGACGAACCTGGGTGCACGAATGGCAAAACGTCATTTTTTCCGATGAATCCAGGTTCTGTTTACAGCATCACGATGGTCGCATCCGTGTTTGCCGACATCGCGGTGAACGCACATTGGAAGCGTGTATTCGTCATCGCCATACTGGCGAATCACCCGGCGTGATGGTATGGGGTACCATTGGTTACACATCTCGGTCACATCTTGTTCGCATCGACGGAATTTTGAACAGTGGACGTTATATTTCAGATGTGTTACGACCCGTGGATCTACCCTTCATTCGATCCCTTCGAAACCCTACATTTCAGCAGGATAATGCACGACCGCATGTTGCAGATCCTGTACGGGCCTTTCTGGATACAGAAAAATGTTCGACTGCTGCCCTGGCCAGCACATTCTCCATATCTCTCACCAATTGAAAACGTCCGGTCAATGGTGGCCGAGCAACTGGCTTGTCACAATACGCCAGTCACTACTCTTGATGAACTGTGGTATCGTGTTGAAGCTGCATGGGCAGCTGTACCTGTACACGCCTTCCAAACTCTGTTTGGCTCAATGCCCAGGCGTATCAAGGCCGTTATTACGGCCAGAGGTGGTTGTTCTGGGTACTAATTTCTCAGGATCTATGCACCCAAATTGCGTGAAAATGTTATCACATGTCAATTCCAGTATTATATATTTGTCCAATGAATACCCGTTTATCATCTGCATTTCTTCCTGGTGTAGCAATTTTAATGGCCAATAGTGTATTTAGCTTATACTTGCATACAACCTAGACTGTAGTTTGTATAGAAAAACAAATATTTATGTTCATTTGAGGTACGCCAGTGCTTATCAGGTGCGAATGCCACAAAATTATTTCATAGTGTATTTTCCCATGTATGTCCTGCAGTGAGGAAAGCAGCAGCCGACTGCCCGGACAGAGCGGGCGGGCTGGTGATCTTGTAGGATCTCCGCTGACGAGAGCTGTCCGGAGCGCACGCTGTCCAGGGGCTCGCCGCCCGCCTAATGGCGGCAGATATCATCGGCGCGCCGGCTACAAGCGCCGCCGTGTTTTCGGTATCGGCCGATCTGCGGCCGCGCTACACTGCTCCCCGCGTGTTTCCACGTTTGCGCTGGCGGCAACGTTTAGCACGCCGCTGCCGCTGCGCCTCCCCCGCGCGTGGGCGTCGCGCCACAGCTCATCTGCACCTCGCCCGTACGAGGCTGCAGTTCATACACGACGCCACTAAACGCCTTCAGTCTAACCGGAGCAGTATAAAAACAGGGCAGTCGTTATTGCTGCGGCACGGAGTCGGAAAGGAGTCCGGCAAGCATGTGCCAGATCACCAAATATTTCTATTCTGCATCATGTTTCACTATGCCTATTACAGGCTTCTGGGGGTTGTAAAGCGGGCATGTGCAGCCTCCTTTTATTTCGTGTGAAAACTCACAGAAAGTGCAAATAATGCTGTACTGAGATGCTCAGTAGTGTATCCCAGCACTGTCTGGGACGTTTGCAGGCACGTCTTCACCCTGTAGTCTCATTGACAGGAGTAGAATTGTATTCAGTGATGACGCCCGCTTCGAACTGAGCCTCGATCACCAGCGGAGATGTATTCGGAGACGCCCCAGTCATCAGTGATGTACCAACCTGACTGTCGCACCTGATTGCCACCCGCCATACGGTCCGTGTCCGCCGCGCGGAGTGGCCATGTCACGGATTGCGCGACCCCTCCCGCCGAAGGTTCGAATCCTCCCTCGAGCATGGGTGGATGTGTTGTTCTTACCGTAAGTTAGTTTAAGTAGTGTGTAAGTCTACGGACCGATGACCTCAGCAGTTTGGTCCCTTAGAAATTCACACACATTTGAACATTTTTGGTCCGTGTCCGAGTTTGGGGTGTCATCACATCGCATGATCCATTACATCCTTACATCGCAGCGGTGCGTCGACAGTATTCTATGCCCCGTTTTGTTACCTTTCTTGGCAAACCATCCTAGGCTTACATTTCAGCAAGATAATGCCCGCTCGGACACGGCGACAGTTTAGATGCTCGTCTTCGTGTTCGTCTTCGTGCCTGACAAACCCTACCCTGGCCAGTGAAATCGCGAGTTGAGAATGTCTGGTGCATTATGGACAGGGTCCTTCAACTAGCTCGGAATTTTGAAGATCTAACGCGTCAGTTGGTCAGAATTTGACACGATATCCTCGGGAGTACATCCAACAACTCTATCATTAAATGCCAAGCCGAATAACTGCTTGTTATAAGTGGATCAACGCGTTATTGACTTGCTCAATATGTGATGCTCTTTTTATTGAGTAAATAATCCAATTTTTTCTGAAATTATAATTATTTGTTTCCCTGTACATGTATATCTCTTCTACCAATTTCCGTCCCATTCGTAAAATTCCTTCCTGACGCGTCCTTTTTTTTTTTGAGTATGTGTGGATATGAGATGCCAAATGGCTGTAGCTGATCAGGAAAACACACTGATTGTTCTCATAGTTACATTTAGCTAGACATCAGCTTGCCGAGTATGAAGACACTAGCGAACAGCAGAGAAAACAAGTGCAGGGGGAGCTCCTGTAAGTACAGATGAAACTGGTTCAAATGGCTCTAAGCACTATGCGACTTAACATCTGAAGTCATCAGTCCCCTAGAACTTAGAACTGCTTAAACCTAACTAACCTAAGGACATCACACACATTCATGCCCGAGGCAGGATTCGAACCTGCGACCGTAGCTGTCGCTCGGTCACAGCGGCCGGCCGATGAAACTGGTCTCAAGATGTTCCTGTAAGGTTCGTAACGAAGATAGTTAGCAGTGTCCTTGACGCGTTATACAACTGAGTGCCAAACGCTGATGTTTTTTACAGCATACCTCCCAGGTATTTATACTTCACCGTTCCAATTTGTCAAAACCTTGATCTCATTTGATGAGACAGTCGATTTGGTAGAATGAAACAGAATCTCTCAGCTTCTCTTGAAAGATGACATGAGGCACTGTTCACGGGGATCTCCCGGTTTGATGACATCTTTAATCTCGACGGCCCTTCTTGTATTGAAGAGTGCATTGTATGTGCTGAAGCCGAGTTACACAGCCTATCCCTCCCTTCTCTCATTATCATCCCTTCTCTCATTATCATCCCTAATACCACGAGCACACAAGTTACGCAGCACAAGGGCTCAGCACAGTCGTTTTCACAATGCACTGGTGATAGCCAGAGCAGATGAAACGAAACGGACCTCTCCCACCAACCCATTCAATAATACATCACCGCTCTGATTTTCGAAGTAATTACTAGGAAAATAGCGAAAACATCGACAAGACATGGCGTAGTATGTGTCATCTTTCTCATTATCTCGGACCAACTTCACAGGTTAACATCAAAAGGCACATTCAACAACTAAAAGTTTATATTAGCACGCTGAGGTCACTTCTGTGCTTGATAAGCCAGTTTCTTGGCTGCTCCCAATTCACCAGCATATCGTTTCGTTGCTCGTACAGCTATGGAACGCCTCTTTTACCAATCTTCCACGGGCGACGAAGCAGTTTGGGATCCGCACGAAATATTAACTGGCGTCACTTGGTGTGGAGCAAGTTCAACCGCAAATCCAGGGGTTTCACGGCCTTCCACCCTTCTTTCTGCAGAGGCTCAGAGTCGTTTTAGATTTAGTTCAGCACAGGAGAAATTGCAATCTTGCATCTGTTTTTAATACATTATTTCTGATGTTTTAACTAAGCACCATATCTCTTAGTCGTATTTACGGGTGATTCCGTTAGCTGCTCTGTTGTTTTCCCAGACGATGTTCTCAAGTTCCGATTGCATTGCCTCACGAGTTTGCTGTATTCGACGCGGAATTATACGCGATCTAGCTGGCACAAGAGCAGATGACATATGTTAGGAGTAGAAAATGCAAGGTCTGTTCCGATTCCCTGAGTGCCGTTCACTCTGTCCAACACTTGACAAAACTCCTCGCGAACAGGTCATGAAGGCCCAACGGTACCGACCGGCCGCCGAGTCATCCTCAGCTCATAGGCGTCACTCGATGCGGATGTGGAGGGGCAGGTGGTCAGTTTACAAGACCGGAGCCGCTACTTCTCAATCGGGTAGCTCCTCAATTTGCCTGACAAGGGCTGAGTGCATCCCGCTTGCTAACAGCGCTCGGCAGACCGGATGGTCACACGTCCAAGTGCTAGCCCAGCCCGACAGCGCTTAACTTCGGTGATCTGACGGGAACCGGTGTTACCACTGCGGCAAGCCGTCGGCCCTACAACGGTTGTACCCAGCAGATAATGTAGCCTAGAATATCCAGGATGCTCTTCTCGAAGTACAAAGGCTAGAGAAGGAAGTGCGCCACGCGGGATTAGCCGAGCGGTTAAAGGCGCTGCAGTCATGGACTGTGCGGCTGGTCCCAGCGGAGGTTCGAGTCCTCCCTCGGGCATGGGTGTTGTGTTTGTCCTTAGGATAATTTAGGTTAAGTAGTGTGTAAGCTTAGGGACTGATGACCTTAGCAGTTAAGTCCCATAAGATTTCCACACATTTGAACCTTTTTTTAGAAGGAATTGCCTTTCTGATGGGTACTAGGGCACATCGGTATTGCAGGGCACGAAAGGGCGGCTGCAGCGGTCAAGGAGGCGTGTCGAGATCCTCAATCCAGTGTGTCACCCCACTGCATGCAATCGCCTCGCTGTTGAGGCCTAGACTCGTGCGTCGAAGGGAAAGAGAATGGTTGGATGTGATATACAATTAGCTGCGTCTAGTAAAGTCGACAACGCAGCCGTGGCGTATCTCCTTCCAACCACGTAGGCGGGATGAGGTCCTCTTTACTCGTCTTCGCTTATGCCACAGCCCTATGACTCATGGCGTATTGCTGTAGTGGGAGGACGCTCCAGTGTGTGATGGTTGTTGCATAGATATCATTCCGCGCCACATTATATTTTCAGACCAGAGGGCGGCTTCAGATTTTCCGACAGATGTGCCCTGTATTTTAACTGATGTTCAAACAATGTGGAGAAAGTTATGTCCAACCTGTTTCCTAAAATTTTAGGGAGATGTTCTTAATGCGTTGACAGGATGACTTGTTCACACATTCTTTTTGTGTGTGGTCAGCCAGTCACATTTCCCCGCGCCGTTATTTTAGGTTCTCCTTAGTCTTAAGGCTTGTGTGATAGAGTGGTTGTGTAGATCAACGCGAGTGTGATGGGAGTGAGTGTCATTTTGCGGTTTACTTCTTGCTGTGCGATAACATTTCTAGCCATTTTATCCACATTAGTTTCTTTTAATATTTTAACGGCTGCAATAACCTCGCAGTTAACACACATAAACACACACACATCTGATGAGCGACTGTCTCTGACTGCTAAGTGTGCACTCAACATCACAAACCTCATAAAGGTAATTGAAGACCTCCTTGCAGCAGTATCTTGAGTTTGGACAAGTCTACATCTACATGGATACTCTGCAAATCACATTTCATCCAACCACCTTCACAATTCTGTTATTCCAATCTCGCGCGGAAAGAACAAACACGTATATCTTTCCGTACGAGCTCTGTTTTCCCTTATTTTATCTTGGTGATCGTTCCTCCCTATGTAGGTCGGTGTCAACACAATATTTCCACATTCGAAGGAGAAAGTCGGTGATTGGAATTTCGTGAGAAGATTCCGTCGCAACGAAAAACGTCTTTCTTTTATTGATGTCCATCCTAAATCCTGTATCATTTCTGTGACACTCTCTCCCATATTTCACGATAATACAAAAGTGCTGCCTTTCTTTGAACTTTTTCGATGTACTCCGTCAGTCCTATCTGGTAAGGATCCCTCACTGTGCAGCAGTATTCTAAAAGAGGATGGACAAGCGTAGTGTAGGCAGTCTCCTTAGTAGGTCTGTTACATTTTCTAAGTGTCCTACCAATAAAGCACAGGCTTTGGTTAGCCTTCCCCACAACATTTTCTATGTGTTCCTTCCAATTTAAGTTGTTCGTAAGTGTAATACCTAGGTATTTAGTTGAATTTGCGGCTTTTAGATTAAAGTGTAACCGAAGTTTAATGAGTTCCTTTTAGCACTCATGCGGATGACCTCACACTTTAACATCAACTGCCACTTTTCGCACCACTCCGATATTTTTTCTAAATCGTTTTGCAATTTGTTTTGATCTTCTGATGACTTTATTAGTCGATAAACGACAGCGTCATCTGCAAACAACCGAAGACGGCTGCTCAGATTGTCTCCAAAATCGTTTACATAGATAAGGAACAGCAAATGGCCTATAACACTACCTTGGGGATATTGTCTGGCATACCATGACGCCACGTAATGGGAATAATAAAATAACTGGTGCAATTCGTGTGGTTCCCTGTCACCAACCACGTAGTTTAGCTTTAGCGTTCGTAAATAAGCACGATTCTGAGTATTACGTAAGGAGCTGCGTGCACGTAGGTGTTGGCCACTTCGATACAGGGAGAGCTGCGTGTAGGTAGCTGCGATAAAAACAGCCTGCCTGCTGCCTGCTGTCTCAAAGTAGCACCGCCCTTGTTCGTGGTAGCGAGGGGAAATATCTTCAGTAAAATCAGGTTAATTGGGCCTCTTGTGATTGTCAACCGACGAGTTCTTTTGCGAAATCGCAGCGGACCCTACACGCCTACTTTTCGGCAGCCGAACAGCTCGTTTCGCGACTAGTCCCACGGAGGACAAAGCAGGACGGGTCACCCAAAATATGCCGAGAGAAATTTTCTGTTGTGTTTATTTTATTTTAGTTTATTTATTTTTTTCTGATCCTGCGACCACAAAGTAGCAGGACCGGACGAAATACCGGCGTAGAAATTTATAGCGGCAGGAAGTGTTCTCGAACGCCACTAATGAGCGACTGCGAAGATCGATGGTCTTCTATGTTTCCAGTATTCAGAGTAGAAAAAAGGAAAGAAGTGAGACCTGGAGACACAAGGACGCTGCTATGCGAGGGAGCGGGCGTAGCTGATTAGGTGTTGCGGACCGTCGTAAAGTAGGCGGCCGAGAGTCCCGTATCTACGCGGCGCGCCGAATACGGCGGCCGGCCACGTATGCTTATTGTTCCCCAGCGCCTTCGTTAGCCGCGGGCGTCTGTCACCGCCGTAACCGCCCGCTGCAGGCCGTTGTCCACTCCCCAAACGTCAAAAAAGAAACCCCCGAAACGAGGCGGCCGCGCCACTATCGGCTAGTCCCGTTACGATCCCGACGTGGCTACTCCGGTTTCCAATTAAATCCGTGCGAGGCCAGCCCCGTAAAAAAAGGAGCCACAAGAACGCACGCATAGGTTTTTTCGAATGTGGGGCGCCGTCGCGGGGGCGAATGGAACCGTCTTTGATCTTTACGACGAACGAGATGTGACATGTGCTCGACTTTGCGGACTGGTTCCTGGCGGACACTGGTGGGCTGTTCTCCCGTGGCAGACCTCGTGCCACATTTGGCGGGACGCCAGTCTTAGCCAATCCTCTCCGATTTTCGTCCATCCAGAACATAACGGGTAAGGTAGTTTCGGAAACGTCATTTCCGAAAATAACAAACGCACTCCCAAAATAAACTCAGGGGACAAAACATTACTCGCTCCTTAAAAAATGTACGCCAGTTGCTTCAGAGCACCATAGGTTGTGCAGATAATGCGGTTTTCTATAAGAAGATTACAATGCCAGAAAACTATAGCGACCTGCAGAAACAGCTGCGGAGGATGGACGATTAGTGCAGGGACGCTCAGCTGAACATGAACGTAAGAATAAGATGTATATACTAAGATGGTATCTGTTCTTTTGGAGCCGGCCGGTGTGGCCGAGCGGTTCTAGGCGATTCAGTCTGGAACCGCGTGACCGCTACGGTCGCAGGTTCGAATCCTGCCTCGGGCATGGATGTGTGTGATGTCCTTAGGTTAGTTAGGTTTAAGTAGTTCTAAGTTCTAGGGGACTGATGACCTCAGATGTTAAGTCCCTTAGTGCTCAGATCCATTTGAACCATTTTTGTTCTTTCGAACATGTCCGAAAGAACAGATACCATCTCAGTGCCCGAACTCTTACGGGAATCGACAACGCGCCGCGAGTAACGGGCGGGGGCACTACGAATGTAGTGCGGGACAATACGTTGAGAATGTGGGTTTCGCAGGAGGTGAGCCAGAGATACATTCCTACAGTCGCGCTATCCTCTGTGCCCTCGATGGCTCAGATGGATAGAGCGTTTGCCATGTTAGCAGGAGATCCCGGGTCCGAGTCCCGGTCGGGGCACACATTTTCATCTGTTCAAATGGTTCAAATGGCTCTGAGCCCTATGGGACTTAACTTCTGAGGTCATCAGTCCCCTAGAACTTAAAACTACTTACACCTAACTAACCTAAGGACATCACACACATCCATGCACGAGGCAGGATTCGAACCTGCGACCGTAGCGGTCGTGCGGTTCCAGACTGTAGCGCCTAGAACCGCTCGGCCACTTCGGGCGGCTTTCCATCAGTCCCTGTTGACGTATGTCAACGCCTGTAAGCAGCTAAGGGTGTTCATTTCATTGTAATTTCAGAATAATATGTGCCCAAATGAAATGGAAACCACACCGAAGAGCCAAAGAAACTGGTACATCTGCCTAATATCGTGTAGGGCCCCCACTAGCACGCAGGAGTGCAGTAACACGACGTGGCATGGACTCAACTAATGTCTGAAGCAGTGCTGGAGGGAATTTACACTATGAATCCGGCAGGAATGTCCATAAGTCAATAAGAGTACGAGGGGTGAAGAGCTCTTCTGAACAGCACGTTGCAAGGCATCCCAGATACACTCAATAGTCTTCATGTCTGGGGAGTGTAGTCAACAGAATTGTTTAAACTCAGAAGAGTGGTGCTGGAGCCACTGTGTAGCAATTCTGGGCATGCGAGGTGTCTCATTTTCCCGCTGGAATTGCCCAAGTCCGTCGGAATGCACAATGACATGAATGGATGCAGGTAATCAGAAAGGATACTTACATAAGTGTCACCTGTCAGAATCGCGTCTTGACGTAACAGGCGTCTCATATCACTCCAGCTTGTGACGCCACTTCCTTTGGACGCAAAACTGAAAATATGAAATAGTACCCAAAACCCAATAAAAGCCCCAAAATCCAAGATCCAAATTTTAAGTCCCACTGGAATAACATCACTTGAGTCGTAGCAAGTATATATAGAAAAGAAATCTAGTGTAAAGTGATTAATGTTTTGCAAAGGAAAAGAAAAGAAATAGAATCCATTAGTTTCAAATTAAAATAATAGTAGATCGCAAAGTAGTGTATCTACAGATCACGGAATAGAACGGGTGAACTCAAAGAATACTCCTTGTGAGTACTCTTTGAGGACACTGCGTAATACAGATGAAAAAAGTCATACATTGTTAACCTGCTGCTTGTGATTGCTGGATCAGGTCGTATCTCAACGTATGCTATTGTACATAGGCGCGACGAGATTGTTTTTATGCATTTTTGGAAATTTTGCGATCTGTTAGGATCATTAAACTTGAAATAGGTAGATCAGCAGCCTTGAATGTATCATTATGTAAAGCCAAAGGAAAAAATAGCAGAACTTGTCTTACACTGATTATCATACAGGGCAGACTGAATTTTGCCCCAAAGTAATAAATTGTTGGCAATTTACCGTCATAGGAAGTGAACATTGGTATTGAATTGCGAGGAAGTACTGAAGTTTCGATAAAGTAGCAAAAGAAATCTAGATCTTGTCACAAACTCCTTGACGGAAACTTGCGTAACTAATTCCACCCAGCTTAGGGAAAAGTTACACAGTGATAGGAAGTGAATAGTATAGAATAAACCAGCATAAAGTGGATTTACCGTGTGAAATTTCTTTCAAACCATTTAATATTGTGTGTTTATGAAATATTTATTTGTGCGACGATATAGATCAAGTAACAAAGCGCAGCATGAATAAATATTCTTTGCTGCGTTAGAAAGATATTGTACCGATTCGAACTATTAAGCTTACGTAAACTGAAAACTTTAGGGGAGAAACTTTTGCCCTACATGGACTGTAGCCATAATTAGTACAAGGATAGCCATGGGTGTGCAACTACGTGTAGCTGTGCTCATACACGGTGGGGAGCATATAATTATTTGAAGTGGTCGGTATCATTGATACGCATTCGGCGTGAATACAGTGCAGCAGGACAGATTTTCTTCATGTAATGTTCCTCATAAGACAATATTACCGCTAGTTGGTCGCAGCACGAATTTCATCAACGAACATTTCCAGTATATCTTGTAAGTAGGCTGTTTAGGTTTTCTTATTGGTAACGCACCGTAGCTCTCCGTATTAAAATCACTGGCGGTGCTGTGTTTGTCTCTGATTTTGTTCCATCATGTCTAACTTTTGAAGATTTTGTTCCATTGTGTCTAACTTTTGAAGCTTTTGTCCCATTTGTTGTATTAATTGTAACAACAATGCACTGGTGTCTGAAACATGTTCCTCAGTGCTTTTCAGCAGCGAATTTGCACCGGCAACATTCACATTTTGACAAGCAGTAACTGTGTTGCCTTATTTGAGAAAACTGTGAGGACCCAAAACCTGAATCTACAGTATTTGCGAGATTGTGTCCTGTCATTTCGGGTTCCTGAGGCGAGCTGTTGCCGACCGATCGATCGATAATGCTTCCCTGTTCACTAATTGTTTCACTGTCTACGCCATTATTTGCCGCCCACTCCATTTCCCTATACACAGTTACCAAATTACTAGTTTGAACATTAGTTAATTCAATACACAGTGGCGCTAACACACTGCTTTCGTCTTCACTGTCATTTCTCAGTTTACTTTGGAGACTAGTATTACGTTTTTCACACGCCATTATTGTCACAATATTTCACACAACACAGAAAAACACAATTTGAAGAGCAAAAATAAGAGAACACATTAGCATAGCACTGAAAATAATATCTAGTTAATTGCAAGTGCAGCTGCGAAATACTTGGTGCAAATCTGCATGCATGCCACAACTGTTTTACTGTACAAGAATAAAAAAATGCAACTACAAAGGAAATTCTCTCTATAATTACGCGCTAACAATAAACAAAGGCTACACTAATTGCACAAACTACAAGAAAAAATCAGAAGATTCCAGTGAGGTATCCTGGCAGGGTCGCCATATGAATCGTCCCCTTTGAACAATTATACATGACTGTGTTTAAACTGACACACTATCTTTAGCGCAACGCAATCTGACTTTCAAAAATCCCTACAAAAGAATGGCCTTGACTAACATTAACCTATACATTTCACAAATCACTTACCTCACAAAAATCTTCCTTACTCGAACTACTGCAATACAGCGAGCACCACTACTGCCGGCTAAATAAAAGATTCAAACTACGGAAGGCACTAACTACTGATAGGCATAGTTAGCAAATGAAAGATTTTAACAGAGAACAAACAATGTATTTACCTTAATAGTCATCAAAAGTCATAATATATATAGCAGTTCATGACATCCAGTCTTACAAATTTCAAAATTCCGCCATTTCTCTTCCCACATTCACCACTGCTGGCAGCTCATCTCCAACTGCGCAACGCTATGTGCTGTTAACATCAAGCTGCCCAACACTACAATGGCCAACAACAATGCAAACCAGCCACAGACTGCACACAGCACAGCCAGTGATTTTCATACGGAGCGCTACGTGGCGTTACCAATAAGAAAACCTAAACAGCCTACTTACAATCTTAAGAGGAGAAGTTACAAGCTGCGTCCATGGATTCGTGAGGTTGTCTCCATACATGTACACGTTTCCAGTCATCAACAGTCCAATGTCGGTGTTGACGGATCAACAGTCCAATGTCAGTGTTGACGGGCCCAGGCGAGTCGTAAAGCTTTGTGTCGTGCAGTCATCAAGGATACACGAGTGAGCTTTCGGCTCCGAAAGCCTATATCGATGATGTTTGGTTGAATGGTTGGCACGCTGACACTCGTTGATGGCCCGGCACTGAAATCTCCAGCAATTTGCGAAAGGGTTGCACTTCTGTCTCGTTGAACGATTCTCTTCAGTTGTCGTTGGTCACGTTCTTGCAGGACCTTTTCCCGGCCGCAGCGATTGCGGACGTTTGATGTTTTACCGGATTCCTGGTATTCACAGTACATTCGTGAAATGGTCGTGTGGGAAATTCCCCACTTCATCCCTACCTCGGAGACGCTGTGTCTCATCGCTCATGCGCCTACTATAACACCACGTTAAACTAGCTTAAATTTTGATAACTTGCTATTGTAGAACCAGTAACAGATCTAACAACTGCGCCGGACACTACCGCAGCGCCGTTTTCTGCCTTTTTATATATTTCTGTATTTAAATACGCGTGCCTATACCAGTTTGTTTGGCGTTTCAGTGTACGATTACATGTAAAGAAATTTTAATAACGGTATTACAATTACAGTTCATGTGCAACATTACAACTACACATCTTTGCCACTGACATTTATGCACTGATCCTGTCGCGTTGGAAGGGAGTAGATGGTTCCGGTGTAGAAACTCATGGGTTGCTGATGCATCCAGTTTTCATGGTGTCCTGACTTCGTTGCTACAGGTTAACCTCTGACCTTCAAAAGATTCTTATGAAATAATATATACTGCAACAGTCACTTATTACTAATATTTTGGCAGCACGGCGTGTTCCCGCAGCGTGCTGTCATCACCAGGTGGACCTATAGTTACTTATAAATCGTAATCAATATGTAATGAGGTTATGTGTGGAAAAAGAGGCCTGTTCAGGAATATAAATATGTTACAGTGTGTACATACGTGATAAGCACGATTAGTCATGTTGTTAGAGCATTTACTTACATTTTTGTTAAAGGCGCTTCAGTCTGGAACCGCACGACCGCTACGGTCGCAGGTTCGAATCCTGCCTCGGGCATGGATGTGTGTGATGTCCTTAGGTTAGTTAGGTTTAAGTAGTTCTAAGTTCTAGGGGACTGATGACCTCAGATGTTAAGTCCCATAGTGCTCAGAGCCATTTGAACCATTTGAACCATACATTTTTGTTGGTAATTTCGTTGTCTGGTACACAGAGCACATAACAAGTGCATTACAACTCAACACTTCCACAACCATTTGCTTACATCAATCCAAAAAGTCTTAAAAGCTGCAGTGTACAGTGAAGATGAAATATTTATATCGAGATGTATTTACGTTATGGCAAATATTAGGTGAGTAAATGGCAAAGATAATTTTTTCTCGATGAAAGAAGTTAATATTATGATACTAAATGATGAACTTGGAAGTAATAATGTGGAACGAAATGGCAAACAACTTTCAAGAAATGAGAAAATTTCTGCGAAGTCATTAACTCCGCTGCTGCAGCTCGTGATACCATCACTCCATCTCTCGGCCTCTCGGCATACACATTCAACCCCCCTGGGACTACATACAACACCACAAGAGCAAAATTCTCCTTTTCAATTGGGTATATCATAAAATGTGAAGCACTGCGCATAAATTTTCGAAGATATCAACTACTGCATCCTTATACTATCGCTGGTAACGGTAACTACCGTAAAATATCTGGGACGATATGTAGTGGAAAGACCGCATGAAACAAACTGCAGGAAAAGCAGATGCAGACTGAGATTCACTGGAAGAATCTTAAGGATCTGTAATTCACCTACCAAAAAAGTGGCTTGCAAAACACTTTCTCGCCCGATTCTTGAGTATTACTCATCAGTGTGGGACACATATAAAATTGAAGTAATAGAAGAGACAGTGAAGATCTTACGAAGAGCGGCACATTTCGTTGCGTGATTACTTAGCGATTACCGTTACGAACAACTTAAATTTGAGCCATCACATAGAAAATGTTATAGCAGGCCGGGGTGGCCGAGCGGTTCTAGGCGCTACAGTCTGGAGCCGCGCGACCGCTACGGTCGCAGGTTCGAATTCTGCGTCGGGCATGGATGTGTGTGATGTCCTTAGGTTAGGTTTAGTTCTAAGTTCTAGGGGACTGATGACCTTAGAAGTTAAGTCCCATAGTGCTCAGAGCCATTAGAACCATTAGAAAATGTTATAGAGAAGGCGAACCAAAGACTGCGTTTTATTGAAGAAAGTCTCAGCAGATTCAACAACTGTCCAAAGACTGCGTTTTAAGGATAAAAGTATCAACAGATCCAACAATTCTACAGCAGAGACTGCCTACACTATGCTTTTCCGTCTGCTAGAGAATTGCTGCGCGGTATGGTATCCTTATCAGACAGGGTTGACGGAGCACGTGGGAAAAGTTCGAAGAAGGAAAGCTAGTTTTGTATTATCGCAAAATAGGGTAGCATGTGCCACGAGTATGTACGTGAACTAGGGTGTTATTATTAAAACAAAGGCGTTATGGTGAGATGTTTTCACGAAAGTTCAATCACCATGTTTCTGCTCCAAATGCGAAAACATTTTGTTGACTCGCACCTATATAGGGAAGAATGACCATCCTGATAAGCTAAGAGAAACCAGTGTTCACACGGAAAGGCTGAGGAGTTCGTTTCTCCCATGTGTTATTAGAGAGAGGAACGATCGAAAAACAATCTGAGATTGGTTCTGTGAAGCCTTTGCCAAGCACTTGGATCTGTACCGTAGTGTAGTAATGTAGATATAGTCGATGCGACAGCTTTACGGACATGCTCAACAAATTCCAGCGACAGATTTATAAGATAGGCGTTGCGCTTCACAAAGAGATTTCGTACTGATATTCCGAAAGAGCATGTCTCTTGAAGAGTCGGGCAACATGTTACTTTCTCCCAATATATCTCACGAAATGATCACAAAAAGAAAATCCGACAAATTAGAGCCAACATGATTTACCAACAGTCATTAATCCCACGCGTCAGTCGTGATTCGAAGACAGAAAATGGGAAACGATAGCGGTTCAGAAGTACGCTCCACCACACACCGTAAGGGGTATTGCTGGGTGGAGATATTGTACCACATGGTTATGTGACACTCCACCGGTGATATAATTCACGACATCATAGAAGGTGTAACAAGTACAAGTGCAAATTTTTTATATGTGGTGCCTTAAGTGTACACACATCTGTGAGTGGGTGTTTTTCTCTGTGTAGAATAAAATTTTACGACCTGATGTATTCTGCACGGTCGTAACTGCATCACTAATTGAACTACGCTTGTCAGTGTTGATCAATTGTTTTGCGTCTGTGCGTCCACACTTCATTACCTGACCTGTTGCCCAGAGGAAAATAGCATTAATGGATTGCTGTTACCACATGTACTTCAAGGTACTAACCAACCTAAAAACATACTACTCCTCATAGCTATTACTACTAGTCTGCAAATGAAGAAAATACTGATGTAATGTTATTCAGTACACCGTCCTCAGTCGTCAGTGTAAATATCTACACCTATGCGTGTTACACCCTTTACACCTTGGAGACGTGACAGAATAGCTGATATGAACCATTACGTTTGGATTTTCCCGTAACCACGCCACGAATAATGTTGCCTAATTTGTTGGTGTACCAGCACAGACTGCCCATTGTATCTACAAGGGACGCTATACCAGCTGCAGCCATGTAACACAGCTCGAGGACGGTGGTCGTAAAAAGATCCTGACTACACTGACTGTAAACGATGGTCAAGCCTTGTCAATGACAACTGGTTTCAGATCTGGCAGGAATTGGTGCTGACTGTGAGTGCAGGTCCATATCAGCCAGCTTACGAGGGAACATTACGAAGGTAATAGCACGAAGTGGGTAATTGGAGTACGGTACATCGCAAAAGGCCACTGCCCGCAGCGGCACACAAGAGCTGCAAGTCTTCAGTGAGGCATACAGCGCAGAAACTGCGCAGTAGCTGACTGGAGGCGTGTAAAGGGTCGGACGAATCGCGATGAGACATCTTTACAATTAATTAGTTGTCGAGTGCTGCGACGGCCAAATGAGGCGTTTTAATCCATATTTTATAGAATGCACAGCTCAGGTCGTATTTATTTCTATGATATTTCAAGCATGTTTTCTCTACCATAAATTTAGCCGCTCATTCAGGTCACCGTGAATATGAATCAGGTTATTTATTTCAATATTGTTTTTTGTGGTCTTCACTCCGATGACTGATTATATGCAGCCCTCCATGTTAGTATATACTGTTCAAGCCTCTTCATCTCCCCACATCCTTTGTAATCTGCTTACAGTATTCATCTGTTCGTCTCCCTCTACGATTTTACCCCCCACTCCCACCCCCACCCCCCGCGCACACACACACATTTCCCTCCATCTCTTGATGGATCAGAATGTTTCCTGTCAACCGATCCCTTCTTTTAGTCATGTAATGCTATAAATTTCTTTGCTCTCCAGTTCTACTCATTAACTCCTCGTTGGTTATATAACCTACCAGTCTAATCTTCAGCATACCCTTCTGTAGTTTCACAATTCAAAAGCTTCTATTCCCTTTCTGTCTAAACTGTTTGTCGTTCATCTTTCGCGTCCATACATGGCTACGCTCTGGACAATTACCTTCAGAAAATACTTCCTAGCAGTTATATCTCTATTCGATGTTAACACAGTTCTCTTCTTCAGAAATGGTTTTCTTGCTATCGCCAGTCTACATTTTATATCCTCCCTACTTCAACCGTTATCAGCTACTTTGCTCTCCAAATAGCGAAGCTCATCTACTACTTTAAGTGTCTCGTTTCCTAACGTAATTCCCTCAGCATCACCTGATTTAATTCGACTACATTTCATTATCCTTGTTTCACTTTCGTTGATGTTCATCTTATATTCTCCCTTCAAGACACTGACCATTCCATTCAACTGCACTTGTAAGTCCTTTGCTGTCTCTGAATTACAATGTCACCGGAAAATCTCCAAAGTTTTTATTTATTCTTCCCAAACTTTATTCCTACTCCAAATTTTTATTTGGTTTCCTTTACTGCCTGCTCAGTGCACAGATTGAATGCCATCGGCGATAGTCTACAACCCTCTCTCACTTCCTTCCCAATCACTGCTTCCTTTTCATGCCCCTCCACTCTTATAACTGCCACCTGGTTTCAAAACAAGTTGTAAATATCCTTTCACTCGCTATATTTTACTCTTTCTGCTTTCAGAATTTCAAAGAGGGTATTCCAGTCAACGTTGTCAAAAGCTTTCTCTAAATCTACAAATGCTATAATCGTCTGCTATCTTCTAAGATAAGGAGTAGGGTCAGTTTTGCCTCGCGTGTTCCTGCATTTCTATGAAATCAAAACTGAACTTCTCCACGGTCAGCTTCTATTAGTTTTCCATTCTTCTGTAAGAAATTCGTGTTAGTATTTATTAAACTGGCGGTCCGGTAATAGCCACATCTGTCAGCAACTGCTTTCTTTGGCATTGGTATTATTGTAGTCTGACGCTATTTCGCCTGCCTCATACATCTTGCACCCCAGATGGAAGAGTGTTGTCATGGATGGCTCTCCCGGGGCTGTCAATACTCCTGACGGAATGTCGTCTGCTCCCGCGGCCCTGTTTCACCTTAGGTCTTTCAGTGCTCTTTCAAGTTCTTCTCGCAGCGTCGTATCTCCCCTTTCATCTTCATCTGCGGCCTCTTCCATTTATATATTATATATTTCAACATTGTCGTATAGTCATCATACCCGCTGATTGTAGCTCAATCATGCTGAAATGCGTCGGGAGAAAAAGTGAATAACAGGAGGATCTGAATTCCCACAAGGAAAAATCGAGTGATGCGGTAGGAAAAAAAACTCTTTTGAGTGTAATGTAGACATGCTGCTTGCTGCCGGTGGCAGGAGGTTGATCGTTACACGGCAGACAGCTAAGCGTAAGCCGGCAGCTTAGCGGGCGCTCGCGACGTAAATCAGCTTTCACCCGCTGCTCGCCTCAGCCAATTTCCGGACCGTGTCTAGGTGTCACACCGTCGTCTTGCGTCACCGCCGCATTAGCAAGAAATCGTAATTAAATGGCACTCTCAGAAAAAACTTTTAAAATGAAGCCAAAAGTCATAGCTGCACTGCAGTAGAAAGCGTCTTAAAATGCCAGGTGTACCCAGCGCCAATTGACAGGCAACAAAAATAAATAACCTGTAATTGGCATGTAATTTTAACTATGTATTGATTTAAATCTACCGCCATGGAGGGCAGTGCTTCGTCATGCGATTAAGTAATTAGAAAATGGAGCACACAGCTGCAGAAGTGACTGCTGAATTTCAGTAGCAATGAAAGAAACTCCTCTCTCTCTCTCTCTCTCTCTCTCTCTCTCTCTCTCTCTCTCTCTCTTTGTTTCTGTACTAGATCACATTCGTATTTGGCCTATCAACGTAGGTATAGCGAAACATCTGTCCAACTTCCCACTGCTCATCTCGAAACCTAGAACTGAAAATATTTTTAATCGAGTGCTGATTGTGCATTTAGACCACATGCCCCTCCCGCCAAAGCTGATCTTCCAGCAAACACTCCAAAGTTTGTTATACTTCGTGTGTAGGAATTCCTAATAGGGTGTAACAGGTATAAGTACAGATATTATACGTAGTATCCCAATATTTAGTGCGATGGTTGTTTTTTCTCTCCGTCAAAAAGTCTTCCAAAGAACACATCACAAACTTTACGACCTGATGTTTTCTACGAAGTCGTAACCGCAGCACTAAGTCGACTACGCTTGTCAGCATGGACTAACCATTTGGTGTACCTGCATCCACACTGCAGCACCTGACCTGCTGCCCAGGGAAAGTAAACATTAATAGGCTTGCTCTTGCCACTGTACTTGGATGTACTAACCAACCTAAAAACATATGACTTCTAATAGCTATAATTGTTAGTCTGCAAATCAAGTAAATACCGGTGTGATACTGCTGAGTATACCGTCTTCAGTCACCAACAGAAATATCTGCCCTTATAGCCCTAACACACTGTACAGACTTCATGCGAAAAATGAATATGAGATACTTCAGGTGGAAACAGATCATTTCACAGACTTGGTTCTCATAAGAGCATCAGTAGGTTGCACACAGAGTGTAGGGAGGACAGCCGTTTTGAACAGAGCGAACAGAAATAAAAATACCAATTCTAACAGATATGTTGAGCACATCACGCCGTCTAAATAATAAGAAGAGATATAAAATCATTTAAAATCAGTATTAGTGAAGGCGATTTCTAAACGTAAATTTGTTGGAAGGGTTCTAGGAAAATCCAATGTGTCTGTAAAGGAAATGCTGGTGGCATACAAGACTGTTGTGCAACCAATTGTAGAGTACTGTTCAAGTGTTTGTAGCCTTTCTTATAGCAATGACAACAAGCAGTGAACGAAATCAGAAACGTGCCGATAACTTAGTAACAGGTTGGAATGGTGTACATGAAGGTGTGATAGAAATGCTCAGATAACTTAAGTAGGGATCCTTGAAACTATGATGACGTTCGTTTCACGAAACGCTGTGTTCCAAAATTTGAAGAACCTGTATTCGAAGTAGACATTGCGACAATTATAAGACTACCACCGTATATCTCGAGTATAGATCGTGTGAATACGGTAAGAGAAATTAGGGCTCTGCAGAGGAATATAAGCATTTGGCCCTCGCTCAGTACTTGACTGGAATAGGAAAACATGGATATTACTTGTACGACCTACGCTTCACCATGCACTGTACAATGGCTTGCGTAATTTACATGTTGATAGAACACTATGGGCGGAGGCCTTAATATTTTTGCTCATAAGTGTATGTGTTGTAGTTCTCAAAGGGGTAAGGGAATTGTCCGGAAATGTATTTGTGGTATTGTCGAGAGATCGCGCAGCCACACTAAAGTCGGCAACGTTAATAGATACCACAAACAACAGCGACGGCTCGCAATGACGTATGGGAAGCGCTCATGAAGATCACAGCTCTTCCACATTACAGTAGCACTTTAACGCTGAGGTCAATGTAGTATTGAAAACGCAAGAGCTCAGCCCCATCTCGAGACCTCAGCTACAGCAGCCAGCATCATCGTCTAGGACAAACCAGTACTTAAGGTTTCAAATGAACTTGCACTGTCCGCAGCTCGTGGTCGTGCGGTAGCGTTCTCGCTTCCGACGCCCGGGTTCGATTCCCGGCGCGGTCAGGGATTTTCCCTGCCTCGTGATGACTGGGTGTTGTGTGTTGTCCTTCGGTTAGTTAGGTTTAAGTAGTTCTGAGTTCTAGGGGACTGCTGACCATAGATGTTAAGTCCGATAGTGCTCATAGCCATTTGAACTATTTTTTTTAACTTGCACTGTTCTTACTGTTGAAAATTGAACCTCGTTAATTAGTGCATCAAATGACGTTTCCCTAATCCAGTACTCCTGTCGCGAAGTTAAGTAAATCTCTTATTTATTTATGTGATAAAGTGAACCATTATTTGATGTGTTCTAGTTGAGAAGCCTCCTTCCAGAACAGTCAAACAACCCACAGTAGTGGCCAAACGAAAGTACATAGTTTCGCCTGGTCACAGCGGTATTCTTATACGCTTAAGAGCCAAAGAAACTGGTACATCTGCCTAATATCGTGTAAGGCCCCCGCGAGCATTCAGAAGTGCCGCAAGACGACCTGACATTATTAAATGTATGAAATAGTGCTGGAGGGAACTGACGCCATGAATCCGGCAGGGCTGTCCATAAATCCGTAAGAGTGAGAGGTGAGGAGATTTCTTCTGAACAGCACGTTGCAAGACATTCCAGATGTGCTCAAGTCTGGGAAGTTCGGTGGCCAGCGGAAGTGTTTAAACTCAGAAGAGTGTTCCTGAAACCACTCCGTAGCAATTCTGGACGTGTGGGATTTCGCACTCTCCTGCTGGAATTGCCCAAGTCCGCCGGAATGCACAATGGACATGAATGGATGGAGGTGATCAGACAGGATGTCTAACTACAGGATGCTTACGTAGGTGTCACATGTCAGAGTCGTATCTAGATGTATCAGGCGTCCCACATCACTCCAACTGCATACGCCCTACACCATTGTAGAGCCTCCACAAGCTTGAACAGTCCCCTGCTGACATGCAGGGTCCATGGATTCTTGAGGTTGTCTCCATACCCGTGCATGCTCATCCGCTCGATACAAATTGAAACGAGACTCGTCCGACGAGGAAACATGTTTCCAGTCATCAACAATCCAATGTCGGTGTTGACGGGCCTTAAATCTTGACAACCTGCCATTGTAGCAGCAGTAACCGATCTAACAACTGCACCAGACTCTTGTTCTCTTATATAGGCGTTGCCGACCGCAGCGCCTTATTCTGCCTGTTTACATGTCTCTCTATTTGAATACGCATGTCTACACCTGTTTCTTTGGCGCTTCATTGTATTTATCAACTGAGTCAGTTCACATCAGGGGGTCTTTTGCTGATCAAAGCGTGTCCAGTGACTTCTCTTTGTATTTTAGTAGAAGCAGCGTCTCGTTATTGGCAATATGTTTGAAATTGCCTGTTCTTCGCTTTTCGTGTTATGTTAGTGTCACCTGGTACGTCAGTGTCATATGGGGTCACTAAATAAATTTTTGATGACGAAAAATCGCTATCTTCCATTTGCAGAACAGCTTATTAGTTGATTAAAATATTAAAAATGAGGTGCAACTGCTGAGTACTTGTAGCAATCCGGGGAAATTTTTTGACTCAGCTAGCATTTATGCAGAAAACCGTAGGGGAGCGTGATACAGGTTTCGGGCATCACCAGTTCTGCCACGAGCTGTAGGAACCGGACACTTCACAAATGGTAAATACGAATTGCTTATATGTAATTTCATAAAAAAACATTTTAATTTTAAATCGACTTTGCCAGAATGCAGTAGTATCGAAGAAAGACATTGTGGTTAAAGCAAGTGTCTCCCATGCAACTGGAATTCCAGCTCTTATTTTGGAAGCTGCTTCTATTGCATCATTTACAATTTCGTTAATCATTGGGACATTTTCACTTCTATGAAAAATATAGCATTCTGGCAGTCTATATGAATTCAGCATGAAATTGAATTTTGAATATCTGAATTCCAGTAAAATATCATCTCGTATGGTTTGCGGTACTTCTAATTGATACACATCTAAAGCATTTGCAAGTCTTCCACAAACAGCAATACGTGCAAGTTTGTACAAAGTGTCCATTATACAGAAATGTACTTACTGTTTCTGGCAGCTCGTCACAGACAATAGACGTTTTCAACGTGTAGTCAGAGGACATACTGTGAAGAAAACAATTTTATGCCCCTTATATATTAGATTACTTGCTAAGTTATCAATACTTACATTACTATCACTCCAAAAAGACAACTATTACACGCGCAACCTTTTGCTGGCGTGGGTGCTTGCTCAGATAATTGTCCTAAAAGGACAAATTATCTCGGCGGGACAGTGACGCCGCCATCGCGACCTTGGGACCCAGGGGGCCCCTTTTTTTTTATCAGTTGCTGACCCTCATGAATCGAAACATGACTGCGTCGCGTCGTTTCATGATTCGAGGGTTAGTTTTATCTCCAAACCGGGCTACTCAAGGAAGGAGCTGCGGCGGGGAACTGGTTTTAAAAAAGCGTAAGGTAGGTCGCTGCAGATGAGGACTGCAATCAAATACACAAAAATAAAGTGGCTGTCACAGAAGTGAAGCGAATGCAACGAGGCGTCAGCCCAGTGCGTCGATTTCGCGGGGCTTTCAACACAAATGCGTGAGCGCGGACACTGCCAGTAGAGACTCGGGGAATGGACAGCGCCCGGTAGGTAGGCTGCACGCAACGCAACCTCTAGCTCACCCAACCCCGCTTGATGTTATTAGCACACTTGACCGCCGTGGACGGCAGATGCTACTTGTCGCACCACTCGAGCGTTTATAACAGTTTTTATACGATGTGCCATTCCGGCTCAAAAGAAGTATTAAGATCAGTGCGAAAGCTGGTAGTTACGTATGTTTAACATTAGACTTTCCCGTCGCATTACATCTGACTGTATCATACATTTCAGATTCCGACCTTCCTGAAGAGATAAAACTTGAGCTCCACTATTTTCGATTTTCTTAACACAATGACCTTATAGTAAACGCTCGGATGACCTTTCTGCGGCTACCAGCAGGGGCACCAGGAGCGCTTTCCTCCAACTACGAGCGTCTTCCCGCACACGCGTATTGCCTGCTCCCGGCATGATAAATTCCGACGCCGCCACGCGATTATCGTCAGTCGCGCCTTGCAGCAGTGACAGCAGCAGCTACCACCACCTGATGATGTCGACCAGTTGAATCGATGAAATATTGTGCGAGTTACACAATACGATCCGGCGGCAAACTCGAGAATCGTATTTGCAACAAAGCATGAAAAGTAACAACATATATTCTTGCTTTTATTTTATGTATTTCCGACCCGAGGGTCCTTACAGCCATTTGCATAATATTTCGTGTATCTAACAGAACATGACAGCAAAGGGCAAAACATTTGCCATAAGGGCAATAAAAACTATGCAACATGATAAAATATGAGTGTAAAACGTGGATTCATTGCGTTACAAGGACAAGGTCATTAGTAACTACAAATAATGAAATATTTAACAGTCTTATACATAACTAGTGGACAACAGACATTGTGGAATAAAAGACCAAAACACAAATTACAATGCACAATATTACAATCAGAAAAATTTAAATTGTCAATATAAAACATTATTTACAATGATGTGTAATACGTAAATGTGTTGTTAGGACATTGCATGCCGCATGTCAGCCTCAGTCTGGACCACGGACGCGCTAACTGCACCAGTTTAAGATGCGTATGCTTTTGCTGGCCTTTGCGATCATACCTGGGTAAGTGACGAACTAGTGTGTTGGCATAAAAGCTTTCACACATAGATCGGGTCACCTCTGGAACAGTCATTAAAAATGGTTCAAATGGCTCTGAGCACTATGGGACTTAACTGCTAAGGTCATCAGTCCCCTAGAACTTAGAACTACTTAAACCTAACTAACCTAAGGACATCACACTCATCCATGCCCGAGGCAGGATTCGAACCTGCGACCGTAGCGGTCGCGCGGTTCCAGACTGTAGCGCCTAGAACCGCTCGGCCACTACGGCCGGTGAACGGTCTTTATTTGTAAGTCATTGTAAATAGCGGTATTCCTAACGAACCATGAAGCATTTAATATGATTCGCACTGCCTTGATTTGAACAACCTGAAGTTTGTGGAGATTCGAAGACACTGCATGTCCCCATATGGTGCACGCATATAACATGACTGATCGTATCATCGACTTATAAAGTAGGAGACTGATTTTCCAGTTTAGAGAAGGCTTTCTGTTTATTAAAGGATACAAGGCGGCTAATATACTGTGTCAGGCAAGAAATGCAAGAAAGCTAAGATCCTTATAAAAACATCGTTCTCTGATGATCGTTTCAGTTTGATATAAGCAAGGAATATTTACCCTAGAATGCAAATTAAGTTGCAGGTCGAATTGTATTTGCTTATTGTGCCACTATGCGAGACATACAACGCTAACAATCTCCGTTCAGAATTCAAATGGCGCTTTCTGCAATTTTAGAAAAGCAAATAAGTCTTATGCTAGTCATTCCAAGACACGAAAGTGAGAAGGTCATACTTAAAACAGGTTTCACAGCAAACAGACTGTTTAAGGACATTTACTTTGGTGTGATTCATCTTTACGATTGGAACCTTATGGGCATTCAGCATTACTTTATTAATATACTATTTCTCCTGTCTCCTGGCCTTATCGCATGTCCTCACAGGGTTGGCATGTTAATCTGAATTTGGTGAATAGTAGAGATTGCCCAGATGCTTTGCTTGTCCCCACCAGTTTCCCCTGAGACGGAAAATGTGTACTCTATCTGTATGCGTGTTATCCCAGGTGAAAATGTGAGGACATGTTAGAAATGTTTCCGAATCCATTAACAGGGACAGGACTCGGGTACTAGATCAGTATTCATCTAGACGGATGTGGGACACCGCCAATAAACCACATTTATGATCGCCGCAATACCGGCGTCGTAACTAATTTGCCGGGCAGTTTTGATCCCGGGACGACATCTCTCCCCGAATCCCGGAAGCAGCGTGCTAACGGCCGTTACTGTCCTGGTGGGTCATTTCAGCAATATACTCTTATGAAGAAACAGTCAATCCTCGTTGCAGGGATGCATTTATTATTTATTTATCAGTGACGTCTTTTACCTGATACAGGTATCTTCAGACTGGCTGAATATTATATGGTTTAGGTACCTGGGAGAAGGACCCAGCAAATAATTGCCCTCATCAAATATCTGGAAACATCATGCGGTGCCCTTGTTGAGGCACGCAACGTCGTCCAATGAATGTAAAACAGGATCAGGCACGCCTAGACTAGTCACCATGAAAACACGTCGTAGGTATAGTTGCTCATGTCAGGGCAATGCAAATAGCTGTTTATACTGACATATTTAATTCCCATGATCGTTTCCAAAATTATACAATTTCATCTACAGATGAAGTACGTACAGTGATCCAAAATGTAACCAAGTTGTAGTCAATTAGAAGTATTACCTGCTGCAAGCATAACGTATGCCAGTTCTTGTGCGCGCCTACTATAAAGTTCATGCTAGCCCAACTAAAAAAGAAATTATTAGGGCCGGAGTTACTTTAATTTATTTGGAGCACAGAAAAATTTTCCACCTGGGGAACATTTTTAAACTAACCATGTCGTATCTCAAAATTGCTTTGCTCAATGAAATACCTTTTTTTCAGTGGGTACCAGTATACTTCGCTAGGAAAGGAATCTTTCCACGGATCAGTTCTGCATTGCGTTTGCTACGTATAAGCTCCGGAAGGTAACAAATTCTCTCTCAATTTTGTCCATATTTAACTCGTAACAAATATGAATTTTAATTTTATTGCCTACAAAAATTACGTAATATTTCTGAAATTGTGATATGTCTATGCAGTGCTCAAAGCTCGTCAAGAATCTGAATTTTAATTTTTTTTCCCTTGAAGTGCTATTTTCGCGCTTGAAAACGTTTTCAGTTCGAGAAGTGGCAGGCTCAACACATTGCGCAGCGGAAGTGGCAACACAGTAGGAGCCAACAGTGGCGATACAGCTGTCATTGGCGTGTTGGTGGCGAGAGCAGTCCAGACCGCTCGCTGTCAAACGCCAACTAATTTAAACAGGGATATAATGCCCTGATCCACAATAAACAAATATTCCCGCCCAAGAATAACACTAGACTGGCGTAACTCATCTAACTTCCGACATTGCCACCAACTGCCAATCCACTGTTGCTACAGAAAAATACCCGCCACACCACTCTTTCTGACATTACTTCACTGCAGGTGTGTGTAATTTTAGGTGGAGTGGGTTGTTTTTCTGTCGCAACAGTGGTTGTTCAGCTGCCTAATAGAAAACAGTTTTCTTCCTGCACACACACGATGTATAAGAATTGTATATTAAATTTATCTGTTGAGTGTAGGCGCCTAATGGGTGTGTGATTCCTGTCTGTGTTTCATGATGATGCCAGACCATAAGACTGTGCTTCGTTGGTGGGTGTACAAGACAGTTGGTAGTGTCTCGCGTATTGGACAGATATGCTATACGTGGGGGCGTGAAGTATCAGCGAACATTTTCACTGTCGCAAAAGTTGTTCACAACGACGTACTCTATAATCCCTAGAAGTTTAATGCAAAGTCTTTGAAACACTCCGTATATGCTATAAGAGCCTGTCGCAGACGATGCAGTAGTACGTATGAGCTCACGATCTGTTACGAAATGCAAGAAGGCTTGAAAATGATTAGCGTGTGGTTCAAAGATAGGCAGCATAAATTAATGAAATGCTCGAAAATAGTGAAACGATCCGAAATCGTTTGACTACACAATCTGCGATAAGCCTCTAGAGTCCCAATCGTCAAGTCTGTGCTCGAAGAGATTTAAACTGTAACGATTACATTAGAGATCTTGCCTTGAGTAAGGCCAGCGTCCGAGTGACAGCCATCGGAAAAATCCAAAGGATGTGTAAATTCGTCCGCGATGAATTTCTCATATAAATCCCAAGTCCTACCTCATCTTGAGTACTGGCACTCAATCACGAACCCTTGCTAATTCGATTCAAAGAAAAGATGCGTTTTTCATCCAAGTCCATTTAGTAAGTTCCTGTGGCCCATTTTGCTGACAATTTCCGATCGACTGTTATTACAGCAAAGTATCTAATGTAAAATCACACATTGCTTACTGCTAAAGATCTCAAATGCACATTTCTGGAGAGCCAAGCTCCATATTACGTCCCCGCAAGCACACATCGAACAACGATCATGACAAACCAGTCAGAGAAATTCGAGCTCGTATGCTGGCTTACCCACAGTCATTGTTCCTGCGTCCCATTTGCGAAGGGCCAGTAAGGGGGGAAGTGATAGTGACAAGAAGCAAGGTGGCTGACGATGGAAGGATGTCGTTCTGGATACAGCCAAACGTCGAGCCATCTGGGAGGACTGCATAAACTTTCCTATAGCACATATCTCATTTAAATTCAGTAAATAGAGGTTGTACTTCATTCAGCACCAAAAATTTATTTTTTCTTTGAAAGAGTTCGCGCTTGGAATGAAATTCGATACGTATTCACAAGTTGACGATAACGATCCAATAAATCTGACGGCAGCCAAAATACGCTGTGGTGTGGTATTGTCTCATTGTGTGTAGCAAATTGAGATTAGCTATCACACGATTACTAATTGGTGAAGGAGAGTTCAACAGAACGTTATTGACAAGAAAAAATTGCATTAACCGATATGTACGGCCGTCATCAGACATCAAACACCTAGTTTCATTAAAAACTGCGCAGCTCAAAGCAGCATGCGTCGAAATTTCTCCTGCTCTGTAACACTTTTAAGGCCTTCTTATTATTATTAAGAGAAATGTGTCCGCAGCTCGTGGTCGTGCGGTAGCGTTCTCGGTTCCCACGCCCGGGTTTCCGGGTTCGATTCCCGGCGGGGTCAGGGATTTTCTCTGCCTCGTGATGACTGGATGTTGTGTGATGTCCTTAGGTTAGTTAGGTTTAAGTAGTTCTAAGTTCTAGGGGACTGATGACCATCGATGTTAAGTCCCACAGTGCTCAGAGCCATTTTTAAAGAGGAATGTGAAATCGGAATAGCCAGGACAACACAACTAAAATATGTAAAAAAAAGCAAATATTATCGATCAGGATTTCCTCAGAAATATAATTGATTTGTGTGAAAGGTATATTAAATTTTAATTTGTGGAGTTAGATCTCGCGGAGTCAACTGAGCATGTGAAGTGTACATTTGTTTCTGCAACACGGTCTTAGCAATGTTCAATAAGTAGCCTGAAACCAGGTCAAAGACCACAGTTTTAAAGTCATGCTTCCTTTCGTCAACTGAAGATGGAAACAGGTTGAAGTTGATTCGGTAGTCTATTTTTTAATATAGTTGTTATAGTACAAATATCGTACGGACGTAGGCTGTATTAAGAAAGGCAACATAAAAATCTTCATAATTCAATAAGAACTCATTCGTCACCTCGGCGTAGCAACAATCAGAATCTGGTAGGCTAAGGCTTTTATAATTTCATAACACATTCTATATTCAAATAGATTTACAGAATCAGATGACTTATGAAAAAAATGGATACATGACCAAAAATTTGAGGCTGAATGATCCCACACACGTAGAACGGTGTATCGTGGACGGGGAGGTATTCTCAGTCAACATGTTTCACTGAAGGTAAAATCTTCTACACTGACGGGCCGCGTCATGTTCCTCTTCAGTTTCTTCTACACGATTGACGTTTCGACCATTCTGCTGGGCCCTTCTTAATGATATTCTGGCATTCAAGGTCGTACATAAAAACGTGAGAATAAAGAATTTTTTATTTCTATGTTTTAGGGTTGGCATTTGTTTATAAACGTTAGGTTTTGTTTATAAACGACTTTGATTTTTTAGATATGTGATTGGCGTTAACATCTGCTACAAAAAAAATTTCTGAGCATATATCGGCAGGTTTTGAAATTTATCACTTTCACCCTTTTTCGTCGTTAGTAGCAACATTTTTTCTGCGTAGGCTCTATTTCTGGTTCTTTGGTAGTCCAACGATTAGATTTTACAAATGTTTGCTTGCGAGGCTCATTGTTTTATAGTTTCAGGTGTCATCAGTAATTATGTGTAACTATGTTTTACGTAAGCGCGCGTGTTTGTGTATGAGTCTGTGTGTGTGTGTGTGTGTGTGTGTGTGTGTGTGTGTGTGTGTGTGTGTGTGTGTGTGTGTGTATGTGTCAGCGCTCGCTCGCGCGTGTTGATCTGTCTGCAAGACTCTCATTGTCAAGATGGTGGATAACAGGGAAGTATGGATGAGTTAGTGTCACTAGGGAAGGTTGAAAGGAATACAGGAAGACATCCACATGTCCAACATTCAAAATTGATTTATTTACTGGTAAAGAGCAGTGTCGCAGAATAGAAAAGTAACAACTGAGGAACTGGCAACAGACGGGCAAGGAGGGAGTAGAAAACGATGGACTACGTACAGGCGCGGATCCAGGAAACGGATTTGAAGGGGAGGCGGTTATAGTTTTACTTCCTCTCCCTTTTCTACACCCACCCCACCAACTTCACCCCTCCCCCCAAATATAACACCGTCTCACCACTTTTAAAGTGTCACAGATACCTGCGGTTCTAATAACATTAATTATTTGATATAAGAATAAATGCAGTATATCGCTCTCGTATAACTTTCAAGAAATTCCAGTCCGAGAACTACAACAAACTTCCAGTTCCGAGAGCTACAGCTGTTGGAAACTATTCGTCCAAAACTTTCAGAAGTATGTGTCACGCAACTGATTTAATAACTACAGTAGCAAAACTCTCTCACAATTTTAACAAATGGTTCAAATGGCTCTGAGCACTATGGGACTTAACATCTGAGGTCATCAGTCCCCTAGAACTTAGAACTACTTGAACCTAACTAACTTACGGACATCACACACAACCATGCCCGACGCAGGATTCGAACCGGCGACCGTAGCGGTCAATTTTAACAATTTCAAAATTTTCAGGCCATAAAATCAAAGTGGGCATTCACCGTTACGATTACGAACACAGGCCTGTAGAATGTGCCTATGGGAATACTTTTTACATCTATCATTGCTGCCTACTACAACCCCTAAGCCTGTCGTTCTGTAAATGCCAATATTTTAAGTTGTTCTTTATTGACATCACATGAAACAACAAGTTTTTTGTTACCAGGCACTGATTTATTTATATCACAACGCGTTTCGAAGGTCTAAACCTCCATCACCATGCGTTAGTGTGACATATTTGTGTTGTGCTACGACTTTGTGATAACTTGTGGCACTGTTCAGTGGAGAAACAAAACACTATTTCAGAACACGGTTTTTTTGACTAAAAATTAAACGTATATCTAAAGTAAGATAGAATACCTCTAGTGGTCACAGGCTCCTTTTTCTATCGTAACACATCACATGTAAACTGTCATATTTTGTAAATAAAGATGGAATCAAAACTACTAGGCGCAAAGAACTTACAGCAAAACAGAAACACTGTCTCGACGTATAAAGAATATACATCATAACAACATTAATTAGAATAAGGTTTAAATGACAGTGGAGTTCCTTGTTTGGGTTGCTGACTATTTCAACGGGAGTACAAATCTTTTCCTGTGAAGTTTATATAGCTTGAATTTCATACTCGGATATGTAATCTGGTGTCATGTTGCAAATTTTAAGCACAATAATTATGTTGCCAATTGTGATAAAATCGTGCATAAATAACAATTTCGGCTGGGATTCAGAGATAGGGATGAAAATATTGAGGAAGACAGAAAGAGAGAGAGATTCAGGTACAGAGTGAAGAGAGTGATTGGAGGAGAGAGACTTTTCTGGAGTAAGAGGTGCTTAAGATTATACAGCATCTGTTACTTATAATGACTAAGTAAGGGTTGGAATATTACATCGGTTAATGCTTTAACAATACGCAGATAGATACACAATTTATGCTGTTAGTTGATGTTCATATAGTTTCAAGCTGACTGGACTGCAACCTGTTGGTGTGATTGTATGTTTGAAAATGAGGCCATTCCGTTGTTCATTTGGGGATGTTATGGTGACAAACTAATTGTGTGTGTGTGTGTGTGTGTGTGTGTTTGTGTGTGTGTGTGTGTGCGTGCGTGCATTCCACATTTAATAATGTAGGCTGTTGCTGAAAACAGAGATGATACTATTGTAAATATTGGCATTTTTGTCATTTAGGATGGTTTGAGGTCCTCTCCTTTTGTTTTTGTACTGCTGGAGAGTATCAAGAATGTCTGGTTTTTTGCCTTTAGGTTGGGTGTGTATAATGGTGATATCTGTGTTGTTGATGTAGTGTTTTGTTTCATGCAGGTGGATGTGTGCTTTTTTGTTTTTTAGTACTGCCATGTGTTCTTTGGATGTAACCTAAAATTGTTTACCTGTCTGATCAATGCAGAAACAATCACAGTTCAAACATTCAGTTCTGTACACGTGATGAAGTCCATTTGTGTTGCTGTTGCAAGACAACTTCTAACCAATCTTGTTGAGTAAAAGGTATGGTTATGCCTTTCCGTTCGAAGACATTGGCAATCTGATATGAAATATTACCTGTAAACGATATTGTGTGGAACACGTTGGTTTCTTTTTGTTTCTTGTGACGGAGTAAATAAATGTCATGTGGCACAACTGTCTGGCGCAAGTCTTGCAATTCGATGCCATTGAAGAGACTTGGCGTGTCCTGAAAACCAACGGCACCCGGTTTTCCCCGAGCGGTCACCCATCCAAGTATTAGCCGGGCCCAACGTTACTCGACTTCAGTGCTCGGGAGAGAACCGGTGTTACCAACGTTCAAGGTCATTGGCAGTGATGTGACTGTTTTGCCTCTGTTGAGTGTTTTGGGTGTCTACTATTTGCAATGGCTGTTTGTTTTATTATTTCAATTTCTTGTTTTCATTTATCTTCAGAGAGTGGTAGTTGGATCGCTAACCCGCCAGGGTAACCGAGCGCGCTAACGCGCTGCTTCCTGGACTCGGGTAGGCGCGCCGGCCCCGGGTCGAATCCGCCCGGCGGATTAACAACGAGGGCCGATGTGCCGGCCAGGCTGGATGTGGTTTTTAGGCGGTTTTCCACATCCCGCTAGGTAAATACCGGGCCGGTCCCCATGTTCCGCCTCAGTTACACGACTCGCAGACATCTGAACACATTCGCACTATTCCATGGATTACACTCGACGCAGACAGCTGGGGTACACTAATTCCGTGCCGGGGGGTACGGGGCGGCGGCAGGAAGGGCATCCGGCCACCCCTTAACCATTAACATGCCAAATACGATTAACAATGGCTGACCCTGCGTAACTGTGGGTCAAGGCTAAAGCAATAGAATAGAATAGTGGTAGTTGAATCACTCCATTGATCACATGCCGGAATGCTACCATTCTGTGGAGTGTGGGGTGACAGGAGGAGATGGGAATGGTAGTGAGTGTTGTGTAGGCTTCTGACAAATTTTGAGCCGATGGCTGTTGTTCTTTATTCTAATGGTAAAATCTAAAAAAATTGAACTCTCACCAGCTTGGCGTTCAGTCTTTCTGTAATTTTTCGCTTTGTGGGTGATGTTCCATTCCCTTTCTGCCTCGGCATATTCAGGGTCCTTTGGTTTAACCGTCCTATATTTGGACTCACCGTATCGGTGTTGCTGTCAAAAGCAGGTTCGATCAGCTGTGAATCGGTGCCTTTACCTGTCGGTGAAGACGCAAATCATCCACATATACAAGAGATTGAAACGGAGCTTGTAATTTTCTAGTGTTTGTTGCCGTTCTCTGAACTCCATAGTTTTTAAGCTACTTCATCCTCCAGGGGATCGCTGAGAAATTTGTGTACTTTGGCATATACAGGGTGTCCGAAAAGTCTTTCCCTGATTACGTAAATTGATAACTCAGGCTAGAAGTAAGATACAGATTTGAAACTGGTGTCTAATTGTTTACAAACTATCAAAGTTTTTTTTTTCCACACATCAGTAAACTTCCACTTCCATTGTTGCCCAATGACAGTGCACGTCGATATCACGTATTGAGGACGATGATGGTTATCTCAGACGAATTGCCTTTTCCGACGAAGCGACCTTTTTTGTCAGTGGAGTAGTGAATCGCCATAATGTGCGCATTTGGGGTTCACAACCCCCTGGCGAGGTCATGGAGAGCACCAGAGGCAGTCCAAAGGTGAAGGTTTGGTGCGCGTTATTGCAAGATCGAATTATCGGGCCATCCTTCTTCGCTGAGGCTACCATCACATCTGCAGTGTATCTGGACATGTTGCAACTGTATGCTATTCCTCAGCTGCTTCAGTATCACCCCGATGTCTTGTTTCAGCCAGACGGTGCACCGCCTCATTGGGGTTTGGACGTCCGTTCAAATGGTTCAAATGGCTCTGAGCACTATGGGATTTAGCATCTATGGTCATCAGTCCCCTAGAACTTAGAACTACTTAAACCTAACTAACCTAAGGACATCACACAACACCCAGCCATCACGAGGCAGAGAAAATCCCTGACCCCGCCGGGAATCGAACCCGGAAACCCGGGCGTGGGAAGCGAGAACGCTACCATTGGACGTCCGTGCCTATCTCGATATGACCTTTCCTGGGCGATGGATTGGTCGTGATGGGCCAACGGTTTGGCCTCCACGCTCTCCTGACATAACCCCGTTAGACTTCTTTTTATGGGGTTATGTCAAGGACGATGTCTACCGAACACATGTACCAGATCTTGAAACCCTGCGGCAACGGATAACCACAGTCGTTGAATCGATCCCTCCAGTGATGTTGGCTAATGTGTGGAAGGAAATTGAATATCGCCTAGATGTGCTACGTGCTACCAATGGCGCTCATGTGGAAGTTTACTGATGTGTGAAAAAAACTTTGATAGTTTGTAAACAATTAGACACCAGTTTCATATTCGTATCTTACTTCTAGCCTGAGTTATCAATTTACGTAATCAGGGAAAGACTTTTCGTACACCCTGTATTATCGTTTTTCTACATGAGTTTTTTTGTGGGGGTGATGGGGTCCGTGACTTGCTCCACCCCCCTTAGATCCGCGCATGTTAGAGCAGGTGTAAAACCGATCACTGTGTGCAGTGTCCTGCTAGGGGGTAGGAAGCAGCGGACAAGTGGCTCTGGCGGAAGACGCGCGACAGATAGCGGAGGGTGCGGCCGGCTTACAGTTAACTCGCCCGCCCAGTGTCAACCGTGTCCAGACTGGCCGCGGCGGCGGTGGTGGGGGGTGAAGTTTCGGCTCGCGCGCCGCCAGGCGGCAGCACGGGGGCCCGGGTCGGCGCGCACCTCGCGCCGGGCGTCCAGTGCGCACGCGCTTTCGTCGCTGTGCGCATCGCTCCTGACGTCTGGACCGCCGGAGGCTGACCGCAACACAACAACGTGACGCGACGCCGGCGTGCGTCCCGCCCGCGCGCAGTGTGTGTTTGTGTATGTGCCGCCTACCTGACAGTGCTAACCGGTGATCGAGACTGCAGTGCCACGGGAGGAAGTTTGTGTTCCCCCACTCTGTCACGTTTTCAGCCGGTGCGGAATAGCCGGCAAAACACGCCAGCGTCAGGTACCTGCACGCAATTTAGCCATCTCCTCCCCTGAAATAAAAACCTAGCATGATGAGCCCTTAGCTTGAATGAGATTTTGTGTATTTCCTGCCTGCGTTTTCCAGAAGGAATCCGATTCGCGCTACTTCGACGTTTGTTACTATCGCACTGGCGCTCCTCTTCACGCGACGACTCGCGACCACGCGTTCGAGTACGAGAACAAATTTATCAGAAAGTAACTACAGGTGTTGGCGGATGTCAGAAGAAATACTGCAATACTTTTCATTCAGTCGACGTGGTTTACTACAGCAGAAGTCTGATTTTCGTAAAAATCTCTGTACATCTTGGGAGCTCAGTACTAAGTGGCCAGAATCGCAAAAAACACTCTCTATCGACAGATATGCGACTGTAAATGGTTTGTTGAGCCGTTTCGCTGACCGCCACAATTAACATGTCAAAGGCCGGAACACATCGTCACTCATCACAGCTACCACCGAAGCTTGGTTTACTTTGTCCTTACGTAATTTACATACACTTAAGCGTTACCACGTTCACTTTTCATACTGGACATAAAGCATACGAAATGTAGTATTAATCCTAATGTGTTCACAGCACCCAACACAACAATGTTGCCATATCCACCAGTGGAATTCGTTCCGCTAAAACTGCAATTTTCTGAGAAACCTTGTGAGCGAAGAAGAATTTCTAAACGACATTAGATCTTTTGGGGAGTTCTAACAATACTCCAGACCGTTCCATAACGATGGCGGGTGAGCTAGGGCGTTCTATTACCTGCGAATATTTTCTGCTTTTCGTCACAATGTTCTGGGCGATTTTCTGACACATATAGGTGTTCGGGTAATGATCTAACGATATGTTGTAATATTTAAGACATAATTCGGACACAACAGTGGGCTTTAGGATGTCTGCGGTTTCACTCGAGATGGTTCCTACTCCATCCGTGGATAATACTGACGACTTCAATAGCCTCGTCGGGATTTTTAACACCATCCTTTCTTAAAAGACATATTTCCTATGGCGCTGATGCGCTAACGAGTCCATACATTATTCTGAAAACATTTCCAAGACAAATCTATCCATCCTTGTCTGGTGATGCGAGCAGTGGTTTCCACATCTGAGGCTGAGTTTGCAGCGCCAAGCAAGTACTAATAGATTAGGCGCCAAAATTTTTGCTTAGAAGAGTGGAATCTTCTATCAATTACGTCAGGCTCGGAAACTTTAACGAAATCTGCTTTACCGTTCTTAGGTAATATGTGCGCAAAAAGCATTGTGTCAGTAGGAGAAGATGCGTGACAGCGAGGAAGGAACAGCACGACCATTCAAAATAATTATGTGCGGTACTGTTCACTTTTCTAGAACTAGCTATTTAGTTACTGAGTTAAATTTCGCATGGAAAAATTTACGTCATCCTAGTGCAGTGTAAAGAATAAGTTTTATTCGCCGTTTACGATGACATTCATATATATTTATCACAACGTCGTCTCAGATTTTCTTGATAGGTGTGAAATATTTTTTGTGGACTATTACACGCATTGTCATGGGAGAATTACTTAAACTTTCATGAGAAATGCGTGTTGTCTTCTGGATTTAGTTTCTAAACTGCCTAAGGCAAAGTTGTCATCAGCAAGAAGGTTAGTTTCAATACAGCGCTGTGCTAGGAGGTGGTATGTCGTTACCTGCCTCCGACTAATGAACTCCCCCAGCCCCTTCCTGGACGATGTGCGGTTTAACGCCGACTCCAAACCACAGAGAAGCTCGACCTTTTTAAACGTAACGAATACCGCCACAGAGAGAAGTGGTAAGTGACAGATAACACTCCTACTATTGGGAAGCTTATGGAGAAATATTGGGTCAATTATGCGAAGTAGTCGTCAACTACGCTAGTCATTCCTGTTGCACTTCTACATCTACATGATTACTCTGCAGTTCACATTTAAGTGCTTGGCAGAGGGTTCATCGAACCACAATCATACTATCTCTCTACCATTCCACTCTCGAACAGCGCGCGGGAAAAACGAACACCTAAACCTTTCTGTTCGAGCTCTGATTTCTCTTATTTTATTTTGATGATCATTCGTACCTATGTAGGTTGGCCTCAACAAAATATTTTCGCATTCGGAAGAGAAAGTTGGTGACTGAAATTTTGTAAATAGATCTCGCCGCGACGAAAAACTTCTTTGCTTTAATGACTTCCATCCCAACTCGCGTATCATATCTGCCACACTCTCTCGCCTATTACGTGATAATACAAAAGGAGCTGCCTTTTTTTTTTTTTTTTTTTGCACCCTCCGTCAATCCCACCTGGTAAGGATCCCACACCGCGCAGCAATATTCTAACAGAGGACGAACGAGTGTAGTGTAAGCTGTCTCTTTAGTGGACTTGATGCATCTTCTAAGTGTCCTGCCAATGAAACACAACCTTTGGCTCGCCTTCCCCACAATATTATCTATGTGGTCTTTCCAACTGAAGTTGTTCGTAATTTATAAAACAGCGATGTTTAAGACTTCGTGGGTAAGGAAAGGAGATATAAAAGATAGGGGAAGGGAAGAGTTGGGGCTACTGCTCATAGCTTCATTTCCACTGGTAGTGATCTGGACCCTGTAGAGAAGCGGCACTTCTTAGAAGGATGAATGTGATTCCTGATGGTCTCCGGTTCCAGGCTGTGGATGAGCCGACGTGGGTTTTCCCGGCTTCTTCTCACCCCCCCCCCCCCCCCCCCCAACCCACTAGCATGCAACAAGGGGTGCAGCGGCTATTTCCTCGCATAGTGCGGCTTGGTGGGCTATGGTGGGGGGGGGGGGCGAATGCCCATCGTGACAAGTGGTAATTTATGCGCCGCTGTGTTTTTGCCGGCCGGTCGAGCTCAGTGATATCGCGCGCCGAAGAGTAGGAAGTGGAGACAGGAGGGGGGCAATATGGAGGAGGTGGGGGTTGGTTAGAGAAGAAGATGGACACGGGTAGGGTCGTCAGAGGGGGGGGGGGGGGGCAGAGTGAATAGGGTGGTGTCGCCGCTGGCCGGGCCGCGGTGACCCCCAGGTAGGTCCCCCCCCCCTCGGCCCTGCAGACCGCACGCAGCGGCGCCGGCCGGGCTAGCGGGGCCAGTGCAAGCCCCACGACCAGCCGAGTCACACGCTCTGCCGGTGCTCACGTGGACACGCACCCGGCGACACGCACTTCCGCGTACGCACCACATCCACTCGTGCCCACGTGACGGCACACCACTCGGCTGGACCGCGCAGTCTCTTCAGTGACGACCGGAGCAGCAACACGTGGGCGAGTGCGCGTTTCAGCCGCAACAAGTCGGACCCGCGAGTGACCAGTGCGAACGATTTCCAGCGCGAGTGTTTGTGTGCTGCGAATGCGAGCGGAGCCCGGAGCACGGGGCGATACAGCGAGTGCGGCGGCGGCAGGAGCGAGGGACGCGGCCCGGCGGCGACATGGACTCGGGCGCTCGAGCCTGCACGCGGCTGACCACAGCTCTGTAGACCGCTGAGATCACACCGTGGCCGGAATGTACCCCAACCATCTGTACCGCCACCTGTGGTAAGTCGTGGCGCCGGGAACAGCCAGCCGTCGACGCCAAGTCGTTTTCCGTGTGTCGACACGTGCAGGAGAGAAGGGCCGACTGTGTAAATTATTTGCCGATCCTATGTGATGGACGAGGTGCGCTCTTGTGTTTCCAGCAGGCTCGATACTGTATCCCTGACGTGTGTGAATCGCTGCGTAACTAGAAACGCCACGTGACTAGATGTGAAGTCGACTAATTTTAACGTTTTTAGCCATTTATTTAGATGACCAATAACAATTGAGCTCTCTAATCTTCAATGGGGATACGGGTATTTAATATCGAAACATTTACATTTTTGTGCAGCACCTTCACGTCTGTGTACTGTATACCGTCATCAACGACGCAAGTGACGATCAACAAGTGTTGCATCAGAAAAATTCCAATATAATCATTGTCGCTCTTTTCCAAGATACTGTCACACAAAAATCGAAATTTATAGACGTAAAATATTTGCCTCCAATGAAGAAATGAGAAATGACAAAACTAGTGTGCTGTATCAATAAATGGCAAAAAATCGTGCCTAGCTGTTGTTTATTTCGTCCAGTACGTCATCGGTTTTTTGTGCATATTTGGTTGTGTCCCACAACTGCAAATTTCTCGTTTGCCTAAAACGTACTGATCGTCTGTCTGTGTGAAGTGGCAACGCCGATTTTCTAGTGTTCGTCGCAACAATGCCGATAGCGTGTATTAGGCAACGACATTTACAGAGTCTTGGGAATCGAATTCTATTGTTGAAGTCTCAATAGATCCCATTGACATTTCGAAACAGGTGATCAATAAGAAACATCACCGGTTTTGAACTTTCTTATCCTCAGCGACAACATCTTCACTCATCATCGAAACACACAAATTTTTGTTCATCCGTCTCATATTTACGTATTGTTGTTATCGATGTGTCAAACAAAAACTGACGAGTGATTTGATGATTTATCTTAAAAATATTTTCACAATTACCGTAACTCTTTCTCACGAGCAAGCCTCATAAATATGGAAATGTTACGACATAATAAGTGTACGTCTCCACTGAAGACGGAGAGATTTCGAAAGTAGGGTGGTACATAAATAAATGCTTAAAAACAATTGCTAGCAGCAGCTAGTTTCGTTCAGTAGTTCATTATTTTCTTGCGAACAATATTTTTTTGCGGTTTGGAATGTGACTGCTGACGTCACAAAATTGCAGATTTCTTGTGTGCCTAAAACGTTTTCATTGTCCCGTCTGTTACGTTGGTGAAGTTAGTGTTTTAGTGTTCATCGCAACGATGTTGAGAATGTATTGCTTCTCAGTGACACTAAGTTGTGAATACATGTCTTTTAATAAAGCCCACTAGCATGTCAAGCCGTTTGGTATGAAAAACTGTAGCCTTATAAATGAGCAATTTATTCAGTATAGCTGTTCTAGTGGTCTTAGGCGGGAAACTTTTCGCGCGCAAAGTGCTGATGGCAAATTACGAGAAGCTGTATCCGAGACACAGTTTAAAATCGTTATACTAATCACGTTGATGCGAGATACAAATGTGAGCTTTAAAGAAAAATCCGTCTTTCTCGCCCGAATCTCTTTTGCATTTGCTCATGTGGCGGAGGCTTTAGAGTATCTCAGCATAACGAATGTCAGTTCGTAATATGTTTACGTACGTACGCATGAAAAGGACTCTGACACGTGTTCATACTTCTTCAATTTCCCAATTCTGTCATCAACCGCGAGATGTGTATGAGGAGATGTAACGGCTTTATTCACTGATCTTGGGAGATGGAATCTTTAGAGAAAAATCTTTTCGTAATGTCCACATCATTCTTGTACTGAATTTCACTGCTATTTGTTGACCATTTATGTGTCTCTTCCCTGCTCATTCAAAGCACCCATGACGGGCATCTGATCCTAAACAGGAGAAGCTAGCGAACAGAGTGCACTTGCCATATCAAAAAGTACCACCGCCCAGCTGCATTACGATTAGACGTCCTGCAACCCGCGAATGTTGTATCTATTGCTTGTTTCCGTACAACCAAGCAGACATTTCTGAGCATTGTCAACTGACTCGATGACGCAAGTTTAGGATGATGTGCTGGCTCTGTTAGGTGATATAAGGACCTCAAAGCAAACATCAGCGAGGTTAGACATATGCGTAAGGATGACCATCGTCTTTTTCCCGTACGACCGCCACAACTGCTTCAGAGAAGGAAACCATTAATACATATCTGTTGTCTGCGACGATGGTAACATGAGTTTCTGAGTATCTCTCTAGCCGTTTAATCTAAACGCGCTGGTTATAGTATTACTTCAATCACCAGTTTTATTGAGTTGCCAGCAAGACAATTCTCGATAGGTAAAATACCACATGTTTCCGAACTTCCTAGAATATTTTTTGTATATCATGCTAAATAGAATACAGTTTTTTGCGTTTTAGATCACCTTGTTGCCTTTAACGCTATTCGCTGATCCCGTGATTGCCTTCAAAATTGGGCCGACTTCAGACATAAAACTGTCACTAGTCCGGAATGTTTCGCTACTTGATGTACTTCCTGTTGATATAATCAGATGCCTATGGTGTTCTCTAGTAGAGCTTTTCGTAAAACGTGCGAGGGAAACTACAGCAGTGATGGCGTGGGGAGAATTAGCGCACGTTCCGCTCATGTGTATAACAGTGTTTGAGTGTTCAGAACAATGAAAGAGACGGGTGAAAACCATGACGTGTTTGCTTTCTAATAAGCACTGGTGTTATACGATTTCTGATTTTTCGCGACGTGATTGATGGCTTGTTATTGTGCATGCTTCGGTGTTGTTGCGGGCTGTCTTGCCACCTTGTTTCACCAACGACGAACAGAAGCATTTATTGACGCCATTCAGGAATCAATGGCCTGTCCACTTACGTGTGAACCATTAATGCCCTGCCAAACAGCTACAATAGTGTTGCCGGAAAAGTGCAGGTACATGAGCTGTTTTGCTATGCTGCACCTTCCTCTTTCGTCATAGAACATATTTTTTGTAGTTTTTTTTCTTATTTATATTAGAAAGTGAGCAAATTGTCCTTGTTTAATAAATATTCCTCTTCTTATTGGTTAGATGTAGTCCACGGATTCACGGTTAAGATTCGAAACTCGGAGTTCCGTCAGTGACGCCACATGCAGTTAATCGTTCTGGTTCGACAATCGCCTTACAACAATTATACAAGATGAAGATTAAGATAAACGAAACAAGAGTAATGGCGTGTAGTCGAATTATATCAGACGATGCTCGGGTAATTAGGTCAGGAAACGAGATACTAACGGTAGCATATGAATTCTGATATTTGGGCAGTAACATAACTGGTGACGACCGAAGTAGAGAGGAAATAAAATGCAGACTCATAATGGTAAGAAAAGAGTTTCAACAAAAAAAGAAACTTGTTGAAATCTAATATAGATTTATATGTTAGGAAATCTTTTCTGTAGGTATCTGTCTGCAGTGTAGCCTCGTCTGGAAGTGAAGCGTGGAGAATAAATTGTTCATATAAGAGGTGAATAGAAGCTTTCGTAGTGTGATACTACAGAAAGACGTAGAACATCTGATGTGTAAACCATATAAAAATTAAGGAGGTACTGAGAAGATCTACGGAGAAAAGAAATTTGTGACATTATTTTATTAAACAAGGGGTCAGTTGATAGGACATATTCTGAGATATCAAGGGATCAACAATTTAGTATTGGAGGGACTTGCGTATTTGCGTGTGGGGGAAAGTGGGGAGCGAGGGTAAAAAATTGTAGAAGGAGACCAAGACATTAACACGCTAAGTGGATTCAAAAGGATATAGACTGAAATAGTTATACGTAGATGAAGAGGCTTGCACAAAATAGAGTAGTGTGGAGAGCTGCCTGAAGACCACAACAGCAACAAGCCTTTCAAAATAACTCGAGGACAGAAAACATGAAATAAATTTTTATGCACGTCTAAAACAAATTTTTATTATTTTTTAAAATTTTTCTTACATTTTATTTAGGAAACTGATCTCCATGCTCAGGTGACACATCTTCGATTAATCCATTTGCGCTGCTCTCTGCCATCTCAGTTCAGTATATGTTCTTGTCTCTGCTACAAGTCCACTTTCGCGTTGCCTGTAGAACAATTCATTTGAAAATTGCAACACTTGTAGTGTTTTCAAAGTATGATGTCCCGTAGTTTCTTCCTTCTGCGTTTATTTATCGTCGGATATGTAGTTACGGCGTTTGGGCAATAAGAAGTTTTTGTGCGAGAAATGACAGGCAGTTGCTAAGCCGCGCAGTTTCTTCCGGGGCGGGCCTTTACGTAACAGGGTGGCGAGTGTTCGGCGCCCTTCCGCCAGGTGGCAGCACAAGCCGTGCGAAGCTGTCGCTTTGAGACTATGTACAGCGCCGCTGGCAGCTACCGATTCCTTAGCCAGAGAAATATAGCCTCCCTAGCTTCGCGATATGAAGTGTGCAGATAATCAATGTCACTGACGATACGTCATTGAATGGGATTTTAAGAATTTCTCACGCTGTTGCACAGCTTTACGTTAATGCCACACCACGTGCTGTCGCTTCTTAACCGATCCTGTGACGACATGGGAGTACCCTTTTGCTGTCACCAAAATTTAGTGCCCACGACCAAAGTAATGATGCCTCTCTTATTCGTTCTTTGACAGCAAGGAGAATAATTACTATTCCTTGTCATTATCTCAGATAGGAACAATAAATGAATAAGCTTTTACTTTATTTTTTTATCGCGTATCAGACCTTTTAAATAGTGAAGTTTGCTGAAATCTCATTCTCTGTTTATGTGTCCCCCATAATTTTCGTATATCAAGTGTTGTAAAAGTGTTGCCGCTTATACAACATACACCAATTCTTTATTTTTTTTCGGACAATACCTTTATAGCATTCCCACAAGCTACCATGTCTTTTTTTCAGCGTAGTTCTGTATGCTTGGGGGATGTTTGTTGTTAATTCTCTTAGACGGCTATGCTGTGATTGTTTTATGGTCGCCTGAGAGTGCGTTCAATGATGCTTTTAAATAAATTAAGAGACGTGTGTGGATATGCAGACGCTAATTTGGTCCCGTGTATTGGTATATTGTGGGAATTTATTTACCTTATTTAATTTATTTGTTCATCGTGAATCTAGAATGAAGGCGTGCGCGACCATCTCGGTTTAGGATTCGTGGGACTGTGTTAAGCGCAACAAACTTGTTATAAAATTCACTCATGAGTTTTGCGGGCACTGCGTGCGCCTGACTGCAATCTGTGTAGGCTACCCGGTGAACACAGCCAGCCCAAGCCTGTAGTCCTAGCGGTTTTTTTTGTGTCCTGTCACTTAATGGTATGAATTGTACAGATAGTTATTTAACACAAAGATATGGTATGCGAGATTTTCCCTCCTTGAAAGCAAGAGAACACTCAATGCACGCCTATTCTATACTGTGCTGATACAGCGTGTGGCTCAATTATTGACATTAGGATAAAACCACAAGTAAATGGCATGATCTTGGTTATAATAATAATAATAATAACAATAATAATGGAACCGCCGTTAGCTGAGAAACAATAGAAGTTTACAAATTATCTCTTCTACTACCTTATCGTCGAATGTAAGAGATTTTGAGCAACCAGATCTGTCATTTTGCTCACTGTGATCAATAATCTAACGCTGCAGCTTTATTTCAATGACACGAGTGATTCGGTGGCGAACATCGGTACCCGCGAGGATCTATAGTGGACCAATAAAGAATCAAGATGGAAAAGCAGATCGAGCAATGTTAGGAATTTCCAGAGATTTAAGGTTTCCCTTGATCATCTACTTGTGGACATAAACAACGAGTATTACATGAGTAGATCTCTGCTGCATTTATTGAATCCCCATATTCTGGTACAAATTTACACCTACATCACACTGTCTTGCCGCAGCAGTATTACTATAGAAAGCTCATATAAAATTAAGTGCTGAATTTCTTAATAGATTAAATCAGGACAAATTTTATAACCCGATTTGGTTTACGGCAGTTCAACATGTAGCTGTAGCTTAATTTAAATGAAACATTTTTTGTATGAACAAGTGGATGAAGAGACACTTTTTGAAAGTTCGGTGGTTTCCGTCACGGGAAGTTGTGCGTCCTATTCAGGAAATCTATATAGGACACCAGAGATATTTGTCTGAAAGAACGGCTCTTTCAAAGTACAGTAAGTTTTGAGAAAGATCCCGTTTAATTATTTCTATGAAATCATTCTAGGGAATCTGATTGACTTCAGACTCATGGGCAGCCGCTTTTTCATGCAACCTACGCAGCTGTTGGTATAAGAAAGTCATTCTGGTCTCATTACTGTTTTTCCTGCCTTTTATATGCTGTCCCTTGTAGGTGATGAATTTATTAGTTGGTATGTGGCCGATAAATGTAAGGAGGAAGCCATTAGCTTCCTTCCAAGTGAACATTGATTAAGATATACAGCAGTAGATAGATTAAACACATGATTATTTCTTATATGGAAACAAGGAAACGTTAACGTCGGACGTGAGCACCCTATCGACATGTGAGTCAATAGAGCCGGAACACACTAGCATGTACATGGTTATGTTTTTAGAATTATCCAGGCATTCGCATAAAACGATTTAAGTGAACTGCAGGAAACTTAAGTCGATACTGTCAAAAGTTGTTTTGATACCTGCTGTTTCGAAAAATGAAACCAAAGCCTTAACTATCACAGTGTGTTGATATAGAATATGATACGTATTTGTGGTTACGAACAAAGGTGACTGTTACACTATGTGTTGAGGTCCGGATGGGTGTGCATTGCCAACTTTGAGACGACGACCAAATAAGTATCGAATTACTTGCAGCGTAGTCCAACCTTTCGCCTCGATACTACCTCTGTGCTTCTTCCTGTGACTAAAGACCATTCCTGTTCTCATTTTAGCCATCTTTTTGTGGAATTACCACTATTTACTCTATGTGGCCTACGTTTATTACTTACTGATCGATCGTTCTTTCAATATGTTGCTAGCATTTCTCTGAACTGATCCTGTTTCTGAAGTATGTTTTAATGCGGCCTTTGTATCACTAACCTTCATTTCGTTGCTAAGGTTATAACCCATCGTCCATCCGACAAATTCATTTCCGTTGACTGTATTTTTTGTCTCTGCTCTTCATTTATTGTCTACGATCGCTATCGAAAATCAATACTGGAGAAGTCATTACTTTCTAAAATGTTTTCTGTCATTATCTCGTAACTTACTCCGTATAGCGCTACACTTCATTTGATATTCATCTAATGCATTCAGTGGCGACTGCCTTCCCACGGTGACAAATTTTGAGTCATATTCCGATATTTTCAAAAGACAGCTCTTCCACATATAACGAAAGGGACGTATTGCATAATGTTAGTCATTGTCAATATATTAACTGGTCATCCATAATTAGTACCTTATCTACGTACCTTTCCTGTTGGGATTAACTTTATACAGATGTTAACTTTAAGCTTCCTTTGCCACAGAGTTCGTCAATATACGCATAAAAAATGTAGTGGTTGATGGTCTACATCCTTGTCTCACCTTTCAATTAGTCATTGCTGCACTTGTTCCATTTAATCAAGCTTTTTAACGCTTATGCCAATGTTTATTTGCTCAAGAGGTAACTCATTTACCTAACGAGAGAAAGTGGACATCGTCACAGAAATCGCAAGAGCAGAAAAACATGTTATGTGTTCCGAATCGAACCAGGGACGTTCCCCGTCTGCAGCTAGTGACGATAACTCTATGCATATCTCATAAGAGATTTTCTTGCTCGCATTGCCTTGTAATGTCGGTAATGCCGATACATTAAATAGCGGTGTGAGACTGTACAGCCTCGTACTCCATATTTTATTCGAAGGAAGTCATAATTTATAGTTTATGCACTAATTAATTATAATTAGAAGGTGGCCAAGGGTATTCCACATACAGAATAAGTACAAAATGCCCTGTTTCACACTGTATACTGACAATACCAGACTAGCGGGAACCGCGAATTGGTGCCAACTGCATTCGTGAATTTTACGACGGTTTAGTAATCTAGGGTTAACTGTTGTCGGACTTATTATTTTTTCTGTGTGTCTGTAGTGTTGATGTTAATTTCACGAGCTGCGACAAAGTCGCAGGAAAAATTCACAGTGATCAAGGAACGGTTATTTCTTATTTATTCCGTAAGAACCACAGAATTTTGCAGAAGCTTATTAATTTCGGTCTATGATGGCCATATATCTGTACAGTTCTGGACACGTATACATTCGCCCAAGATGCGCGAGGAATTTACATTTCATTACAAAGCGTTTGCAATTCAACTTCGTTGTGAATGTGAATTCCTCGCGCATCTTGATAGAACATATGAACTTCCAAGACCGTAGAGAGTTATGGAAGGAAAATACTCGTCGTATGCCTGAAGATGGTCATCATAGACCAAAATCAATTTGTGTACCGTAATTAGCATAAATAGAAAATAATATTTATTGTTTCCCTGACGACTTGGCGGCAATGAGTGGACATCGTGGCAGACATCTCAACGGCACAACAATCCGGCGATGGTCGCTAGGAATCGAACCAGGGACCTGGCGGTGATTTCTGGAGAAAATACGTCTCGATTAAATGTGACCCGTTGGAAGCACGCCCCGAACTGGCGTCTCGGACAGACGGACTGCTGGAGTGCGATGCGACGTAGATAGTACTCGCGCGGACGGCAGGGTCCTGGCGTCGATGATTTGCACGGCAGGCGACGCAACCCGGAAACGAGCAGCGCGATTAATTTTGCGCATGCGCGTCGCGCTGGAAAACAGTTAGCGGGCCGGCCAATGGTGCGCGCCGGGCCGCCCCTTCTGGCCGGCGGCCAGCCAATGGGCGGGTCGTGAGGGCGGCGGCGGCGTAGCGCGGGCGGCGCTGGCGTCAGTTGGGCCGCGAGCGCGGCCGCGGACACACCACGTCGCCGGAGCCAGCATGAGTGCCGTGGTCGCACGCCCTGCCGTCATCGACTACCGGTACGCGCCGGCGAGCTACTTGCCACTCAGCGTGCGCCGCCGCCTCCGCCTCCTGTGCCGTGAAAAGAGCATTACGAGCAGCGAACGCGGCAGTTCGGGCTGCGGGAGTAATTTGCGCCGTGAATGGCCGTGTTGTGAATGACAGACAGCGCTCGTAAAAGCTCTCGGCCGGTATTGTTGTGCAAATGAGGTCGTCATGCGGGTTGTGGGAATGTCCCAGTGAGCCGACGTCGTCCACTGGCTAACGTATCTGTTTGTGTCCGTGCGTGTGAATGAGCCGCGCAAACGCGGCGGAAAATCGAATGGCGCGTAGTACGAGTGTCCGAAGTTGCGATGCGTCAGCACGAACTCCGCGTCAGTGACTCGACTCGGACGTTCTGTTCCGGTCAAAGCCAAACTATACTGAGCTGTCGAGTGCGAGCGACTGCGTGTTTATTTCTGTGCACCGATGACGCTACACTTGTCACGTTGCACTGATGATGACCATTAATAGTTGTACAAGCACGAAAAACGATTTCTCACTGAAGACATTACTCAGTTCTCTGATACCTCTCAGATGATTAGATTATCTTAGAAACGTTGTTTATAAGATTCTGCGCTGAATTTTCGGAGATGCGCCTCCTATCTCAAGAACGTTACGTAAAACTGTTACGTAAGTGCGCGCGTGGGCATAAGGTAGGCTGTGTGGTGTGAAGGCGCTCACTCGTTTAAAGTGGCTCCCATACGGCTGGGTTTGGCACGCAACTGTCCGTCTTAAATCATTTCGAAACAGATCAGTCGGAACTCAGAACCTCATATATAGTTCACATCTTACCAAAGTACCTGTAAATATGGCCCCATGCTACGAAGAAAATCCTGTATCGTTTCTCTTGCGTCAGTTTTAGAAGAGACGGTCAGCTACAATACGTGGCGTCGTTATTGTAGTAATGTTCACTGTCGGGTGAAGAGAAGCGACTTTTACTGTATGGAGAAATAGTCTACCGAAGGCCGAGATGCTGCGGTGTAGCACAGCTATCTTTACGAAGTCACAGGTCTTCGTCAGTTTAATTACGCTTCCTGTCATCTTAAAATATGTTTGGTACAGTGGTTATGTTAACGTCGTTTCGCGAAACGTTATGTTACTATGGAAACAACTTATGTCTGATGTGCCCCAATAACACCACCTTATCGGCCTTTTTAATGTTTTCATCGTGTGTTCATGAGGGCAAACAGCTCTTCTTGAAAAGGGAATATATGTGTGGATTATTATAAGCTGCAGTGTTGTGCAATCTTTTTTTTATGATGTATGTTGTTGTGGTTCGGTTTTGTGTATGTAAGTTTTTTTTTAGTGCCTGCTACACTATTAAGCTGAAATTCTCGCGCGAGTGAAGAAAACGTTGATACATATTTTTTCGCAGTTATTGAAATTAATATATTAGATATTGTGATATACCCACCGTTTTGGCTTCTATAAAAAGGGTGAAAAAGTTGTTCCTCGGCATATAATGGAACACTTTACCAGCTAAGTGGGCACAACTGCTAGTGAATATTATTTTACCAGACGGACACCGCGATCGCCTGAGTATGCCGTAGTTTGTCCCAAACGCATTTCAGCCCCATATGGTCAGGATTTGCTGTGTGTTTTTAATCAACGATGAACGCGTGCGTAATCGGAAATATGCTAACTCCGAATACGAGAAGCGCCTGTGTAAAAAGCAGTTTGACTATTACGGTGCTAATCCTCTGTAGCTACTGAATAATATTCTCTTTCTTCTGTTTCGAATAACATTCATAAACCGACCTTTGGGAGCGAATTTGGGCGAAGTTTTGTGCCGGTAAACTGATTGCAAGGCTATTTTGAGTAACTTGCTATTCTAGTTCTTCTTTCATCCAGTTGTCAACGGTGTTTCTTTTTTACTTCAGTCCGGATTTCTAGTGAATTTGTAAATGTCAGTGTAAATGTTTGCCACTGTTAGCGAAAATTGCGGTGTATTTTATTTCCGTGTATTAAGTTAATGTGAAACCAGCGTACTGTGTACTAAAAATCGTAGAACATTATTTGCAGTTTTTTGTCGTTTTAATACAACACGTACATCAGCCTTGTAGAGTTAACAGCAAAAGCTTTGCTGGAATTTGCGTTTACCTAAGCCTGTCCGAATTACTGACATTGGGCTGTGAATGATAATTAATAAAATATTTAAATAATTGTACTTTTGCCTGTCATTAAAAAATTGCCGGAATTGAAAGCTGTTTTGTAACTTTAGCAATGAATGTAATGGCTTCAAAATTTCTTTTAGCGAATATTTGTTATGTACAGATATGTAGTTTTAAACTCTGTTTGGTCAAATGTCAATTTATTTGGTACATACGTATTTAAAAAAAACGTAAATATGAATTAACCTTACCCATTTTGATCTTTGACACTTGTAGTTAGTGTGTATACTTTCCGCTGTTGTGCTGCAAAGGAAAGCAGAAATCGTGACAATGCCTGCCCTAGACGCACAAAATTTAGATCGCTCCTCAGAAGTAGACATAAAACCCGTTTTTATTTAACCAATATAGATTTATTCTGTTTCTTATTTTCCTATCATATTTGATTTTCTAGATAATATTTATATTTCATCAGCGACGAGTATCTTGTACGGATACAGAAATTAATTAAGGTCACACACAGGCTTCGTTTCGCCGTTGGCGCGACAATTGTATTGATCAAACGATTTCAACTTTACGTGGCCAGTTATAATAGATCTGTTTCTCGTGCCACACACAGTCCGTTTTACCGATTTGTGTAGATGCGTTTCCTAATATAAATTCGCTCTCTGGTCACTAGATCTTCAATTTTCATTCTGTTACCACCTGAAAGGATACTACTGTTTAGTTTTCATTTCCTCCGCCTTCTGTAATTTTACGCATTATGTTACAGGTGCGAAGACTTCCTTCCAGCGTAATGCAGTTAACAGTTGAACTGTTGTATCGTACTGTAACGTCCTGAACAGTTTCTCATCTGTTATTTGTCTTCGGTTGAATTTCATCAGAAGAAGAATAATAATAAGCTTCTTCAACGTACAGTTTACTTTTTGTGATTATGCTCAGTGGAAAGCGAGAACATTATTCTCAATCCGTCATGCCTATGTCATGGAAGCTCGTATTGCTTTAGTATAATTTGACTCATGAGATCCTTACCAAATTAACATAACCAGTGCTAAATTTGTCGTTTACTAATAAACATGATAATATTTTTTAAAAGCTAGAATCACGTTCCATCTTTCATAAAAGTCGTGAAAATAACCCAGTAAATTGCAAATATTTTATAAAACATTCATAAAATAACTTTGACAAAGTTATTTCACAATGTGAGCGGAAACAAACTGCGCTACTTGTTAGTAGAATATTTGAACTTTGCTGCATCACAGTCTAATACACATGCACTTTCAAAAACAGCTGAATAGTATTGAGACAGGATATATGTTGTTATTGAGCACAATGGCTAATTTCTAATAATTTTCTCGTTAGCAATATTTGTTGCTGATTTTATTTGCAGTTGATGTCGAAGGCGTTTACGGCTTCATCTTCAGTCACTTAGGCGTTGTTATCGAACTGGTTTATACCCACAAGTGCACGTTGTTACTGTGCCACAGCAACCTCTAATGCGGCAAATATAGTTATGTGAGTCTTATACTTACTACATTAGAGAAAGCTGAGGTACCAACCATATATTTTTGCCTGTGCATACCATTTCGATACCTTTGCCTAAGTGTTTGAAGAAGCCGTATAAGGCTTAGAAATCAATTGCGAATATAGTACCAACAAATACAGATGAGAGGAAAGTATGTGTTGAAATTACCTTTGTACCTGATAACAAAAAAAAGAAAAATCAGGCGATATTTAAGGCAAAAGAGTAAGGTCGTCAAAGTGCCATTTAATCTATTGGAGTCTGTAGTTGCCGCCTTCTTGGAGAGGCTATGCTAGTTTACAATCCTGACGGTTATTTCGCTTTTGTATCGCGATTTCGATCTTAAGACTTCTTGATTTTTTGCTGTCATATGTTCTTGAACTTTATTGCGTTGTTTGCTTTGTTTTCGTTGTATTTTTTCCTTTTAGTGTTATTCTATAAGAGATGAAATATCTGAAAACAAAAAGGTATTTACGGTTCACAAATAAAAAGTCCACACTATATATAAACAAGTAAAAATGACAATTGTTTCAAGAGTGAAAAAGTCAGAATTATTTTCTGATTGAAATAGTTTTTGTATTTACTTACATTTAGCACAGGAAACAAGACGCAAATGATGAAGCATTCTAGGTATTGTTCGATGTGTTTGAAAGCAAATATTTTCTCTAGAAAATAAATTTACATATATTTTGAAATGTTTCGGTCACATTTATTCCTATTGCTCAGTTCTCAGGAGCGTAAACAATTTACCACCCGACCTTTGACAAGCATCTCCTCTAAGAATTCTGCTTCGCTCATTAATAAGCTCTATGACCATTGCTTGTTGCTTCATTTTGTTTCTATATTTCGATATTTTCCGTAAAAGGGCTGTTTTTTCATAACCTGACTTCACTGTTCAGATTCCAAACTGCACAGCACACACGTCTCACAACAGACGCAATTTTGGCACTGACATGTAAATGAAAATGACCACTCGTCACAAGCGAAACTCATTACAGGAATAAAACCACAGGTCGCTGCAGTAGATTCAGTTGTCTCGAGTAGTCAACCCTGTCAAGAAAATCTATCGTGTAAAAGAGATTTAAGATCGCGGAATTGCGCCGCGTTGTGTTACGGGGTCCGTATTGCGGAATAGTTGGCGCTATTCACCTGATTTAGCACTAAGGACCGTAACTTGCCTGATTAAAATCCTACTTTTTCCTATTAAAGTTGTTTCTTTGCTTTCGGTTCGTACGCCGGTCGGCGTATCAGAAAATACGGAGTGTTTAGAGCCTCTGGTGATGTCTCGGGCCTTGGGAGAGGGACCGTTCGTCATAGAAACATGCCTTGGCCCACTACCTAATACCCGTACAGCAAAAATCAAACAGAATATCTATAACGGCCGTGAAAACTTCGTTCGAACGGGCCTCGAAAGCTGAAACGTAGCGACCGACTGCCGTGTCATGCTTAGCCGATACGGAGGAACCTGTGTTCCGCACACCGCTCTGCCGGCCGTTGTCAGTTTTCTTGACTGGAGGCGCTACTTCTCAGTCAAGTAACTCTTCAACTGGCCTCACAAAGGCTGAGTGTACCCAGCATGCCAGCAGCGCTCTTGAGACCCGGGAGGTGACCAATCCAAGCATTAGCCAACAGTGCTTAACTCCTGTGATCTGATTGGGAACCGATGTTATCACTGCGGCAGGGCCGTTGGTAATGGCCGCAAAAGCATGCACTTTATCCTTCAGGTGAATGCTTAGTTAGTTCCCCGTGAATATCTCCGGCTAGCTGAGCTAGTCGTTTCGACACGTGGCAGAGCCCTATAACGTATGCTCTTTCCTCACAGCAATGACAGGCGAACTGGTCGTGTCCCGGTCGCCTGTTTGGGCGGGTAGCCCGTGACTCAGCTGGCGCGGGGGCGTAGCGTCCCTTGGCGTCCCGTCCATTCATTTGCGAGCCGCGGCCGCAACAGTAAACACCGTGCGGCGAGCCGGTTCCGCGCTCTAGGCTGCCGGCGCGCCGGCCGCGTAGTAAATATTCATTCATAAGACGGGGAGGTTCTCTAGCAAACCTGTTGATCCGGCACCACCCACCCACCCGACCCGTCCCGTGTTTCCGGTTCCAGACCGACCCGCGGCGACCCCGCCCCCTCCCCTGGAATTCGGTCACCGGCGCAGCTCGCTCCAGCCTCGACCTTCCACCTGCTGGACCATGTCGGAATGTGACTGCCAAGTACTTGTTTAGACCTTGATGGGCTTCTAGCACTCTATGTAAGATCTGATGACTCGAGAAACAATTGGCATATATTTTTGTATATTTCTTTTCCGTTCTCTACCCAAATGGTACACCAATCCGTTCCTGGTTTGACCCACTGTAGCGGTTATCGCCGAAACAATCGGTTTCCGATTATATCGTTTTTCCACGACAGTTTAACCTGACTATTAAAGCCGCTCAAAATAACTGGTTTCTGAAATATCTGCTTTTCGGGTTTTTATTCATATTATTTCCTGTAAAATCCAACAAAGATTGATAAATTTTGCCTCTCTCGGTTTCAGATTATATAGAATCAAAATATTAAATTAAATAAGCAAATGAAACAAAACTTAATCTGTCCACCGTTGGCTGCTTTTTTGATACGTGGTTGGGATACTACAAAAAATCACCAGTGTTCTCCTATGTATTCTAATTTTTTGATCTCTGCTCAAAAATCATGTTGTAATCATTGGTCATACCACTATGTGGGTATTACAAATAGTCAGTGCTTAAGGGGGACAACTGAGGTTGAAGAATGTTTTTCTTGGTAATTTGTCAGTTTTCAAGGGCTACAGACAGATAAGGCATATCATGTAGACACAGGCGGCAGATCAGCTATTTTCTATTTTTGTTGTATACTGTGAATGAAATGTTAAGTTTTTAATTTATTACTGTTACCATAATTTCCTTCCTCTTTCATTATTTCACAGAAATAGCAGGTGGCTCTTCAGTCTTTTAAAGCAAACGAAGCATTGTAATTCATTGGTTTGTGACTTCTTAAAAATATTTCCAGACTAGAGTTGGTGCCATTCTACAATACAACGGATGTCCGGCGACAACGGCGAAAAACTAGCGTATAGACCAGGTGGGGGAAAGGAGTCTTGCACACTAGACACGACAACAGGGATATTATTGTCTCAGCAACGCCGTAGCAATTCTCAAGCCATGTATTTGTTGCTCGTTTTTGTCGGCATTTCTATGAAATAGCACTGATTGCTTTACCCATTTTCTATAATAAGGCAATATTTCAAACCAACGCAAATTTTGCGAATAAAATTAAATCTTTTTTTAAAAAATTTATTAGAAACGAAAAAACTAGCATTCCTGCTATGGCTAATTAATGTTTCGTTTTTTTACCCGGTTAGCAGTAAAAATAATAACACACCAGTTATAAACGAGAACAAATGCCGAAAAACAACGGTTATTCAGAACTATACTACCGGTATCGGAATAACCAGTTTTTGCCATCCATATCACTGTAGTACACAGCTCCGTTTTTAAATTTTTTATATACATTACCATTAAGTTGACCCTATTCAGCCACTTACATACGTAATAGACATGGAAGAAATACCTTAAATCAGGATATAACAGGTAAATAGATACTTTCGGTAGATTTCCAGCTTTCATAAACTTCATAAATCGTACCATGTAAGACGGTGATCCGCTGTTAAGCTTATTATTTAATAAGCGACCGGTTTCGTCAAAGACGTTATCCAAAACCTGTGTTACAAACGATCTGAATAAAAAGAATGCATGTGAAAATTGTGTTTTACAATTGTAGTACTTAGTTTCTTTTTGTTTTAAGTTTTCTACGATGTTGAAACTTACTTTTTGCAGCTGCTTTCTTTGTATTCGTGGCGTATCTTTTTCTCGTGATAACGTGCGAGATCCTTCATCTCATTCATGTCAAAATAACTCTTAAAGTTCCTGAATGAAGCAAATCACTGGAAAATACGTTTACACTTCGTACTTCAATACCCCCCCCCCTTTCTGCGTAATTAAGCAGCTTTTTAGAAATTAGTTTTTGAGAATAGAATCTTTTTTAATGGAATGTAATGCTGAGACACAATCTTCTGCCATTTTGCTGTGCGTTTATCTTTCATTTGTTTCCGTTCTTTTCTTCTTTTTTGTGAACAAAATTTCCACACAAGAACCGTGAATCATAGTAAAATATTAAGTGTGAACTGTAAGTTTCTCTGTATATTATCACAACATATATTTGTCTGCTATACGGGATCCTTCGGTAAACAGACTGTGACAGAACAGTTAAGCAATCAGTTCTGAGTGAATATTTTGAAGATCATTTCACATGATTTCCTTGCTCATGTAGTGCGAATACGATAGATTAAAATATCTGTATCTGATATACTGAGCAAGGTGGACTCTCTTTTGCAACGATATAAACCATCGAATACATTCATTTCAAAATATTGTCACCACTAATCACTTAGCATGGTATATCGTATTTTGTGAATTAACTATGAGAAACTTTCCTTGTAATTCATTCTGAGTCTTCCGTTTATTTATTTCTGGAAAATATTAGATTTCATTTCCTTCCTCTTGTAGTGACAGGGCCTTAACGATAGGACTAAATCTACTGCATTCTCCTGCGATATACTAACTCTGCCACTGGAATCGATAATACATAGGAAACATAGTCGAATTGTTTACATTTTTGAAGGAAGCATCAGTAGCGAGGCGTAATTCTTATGCCAGTTGTGGCCCTAAGACTCTTACAATTTTAATCAGAAAGACGTGAATGTAGATATCGAGTACTTTGCACTTTACAACCGAAGGCTGAACGTCGCCGCTCCAGTGCGGTTGTGGCTTCGCTCAGAACATTATCTTCAGTAAATGTTCGTGGCTGCAACCGTGTGCCACATGCGGGCAGACAGAAAATTAGACATAAGTGCTGCACTTAAGCCCTGATTTCGGACTCGCTTTTCGTGCAGCATGGCAGCTAAGAGACGCTATTTTCAGCCATTTCGCTCAAGTATGTTATCTCTAGTGCTGCACAATGCGGGCCCTTTTTTTCCTTTTTTTTTAAACATAGGCCTATATGTGGTGCAATAGTCTGTATTATCCTGCGAGTGTGCGCGCTTGCTTCACAATTACTTGCAGTGTAACTGATAACAAGCGCCTTGTAATTCGGCATCTGTGTCGGCCGAAGAGCCTGACACGCTGAAAGATAAGAAACCGTACGCTCCGATACAAATACGCTTCACAAATGTTCCGTTGAGTGTCTTAGGTCACATTCACGTTGAAAAGGAAGTTCTCAGCTTTACAGTTGATTACTCTCATGGAAAGCCTTGCCGGACCAGTCTTTATATTAATCCACCCACTGCTTTTTGTCTGTTTCTTGGCAAAACTACCGTCTAACGAGAGCTTACATGTTCAACAACATCTATCATTATTTAGCGAAAAGGTTTGCATGACAGACGTCCAGCTGTTCTATATCGGTATGTTAATAACCGTGCATGCAGTGACAGGCACGCAAAGTGTACTTTCTCCGCAGATACTCGCCTCGACTTGCTTCACCTCCCGTGTGGACAAATCAGCGCGAACACGCAACATTTGGCGTGTTTTCGCTTCGAGGCGTCGCTCTGGCAGTCTCGTACTTCGACGTACATTGTTTGGATCTTGACTTTACTGCTTCTGCCGAGCAAAGCAAAAAAACCTTACTGACAGCAAAATAATATACAGAGTCGAAGTAACAGAAATTTTAAATGCTTTGTTTCCTCCTAGTCGTTTCCGTACTTCCGTTATTAGCTCACTGTGGAAGATCTTCACATCGGCAGTAATTTGAAACGAAACTGTAGTCACGTCAGCTAAATTGGCCTAAGGATTAAAACACACATTGTGGCTCAAAGCTAGTTTCGAAATTACAAAACTAGAAACCCGCCTCGATTGCAAAAAACACCTAGTGTTAACCTAAGTTTCGGCGTAGATAACTACACCTTCTTCAGAACAATAAAACCCACAAGCGCCTACGAAGACCATTGTCAATGATTAAAAGAACACGATAGCTATACATTTATAAACGAAAAAAAGGGGGGGGGAACACAAACAGTACATATGTACAAAGTCTAAACCGTTGCTTAACTTAATGGTGTAACCTCCACCTCACACCGGCCTATGTTCGATGGGCCATCAATTTCTAAGTATTGCCCATCGAACATAGGCCGGTGTGAGGTGGAGGTTACACCATTAAGTTAAGCAACGGTTTAGACTTGGTACATATGTACTGTTTGTGTTTCCCCCTTTTTTTCGTTTATAAATGTATAGCTATCGTGTTCTTTTAATCATTGACAAAGGTCTTCTTAGGCACTTGTGGGTTTTATTGTTCTGAAGAAGGTGTAGTTATCTACGCCGAAACCTAGGTTAACACTAGGTTTTTTTTTTTTTTTTTTTTTTTTTTTTACAGTCGAGGCGGGTTTCTAGTTTTTTAATATATTAACCAACGATTGCTGACGCGCTGCGATGTTGAAGGTTCTAGTTTCGAAAGTTTCTATTTAGAATTTTTGGGCAATACTTAGAAATTGATGGCCCTTGGATGGGGACTTCATAGCTTCCGCCACACACTGTTGCCCATTCCAGTACTATTTGGATCATTATTTCTCTGTTTACGTTAATATCGTTCAGTATTTCCTGTTTATAGAGCCGGAAATTATTTGGAGTCCTGTACATTGTGACTGGCTGTTTTGTTTCGAATCTATACCCCGGTCACATTCTTTACATATCTCACTGGAAATATTTCGTATTGAGTTTCAATAATCTTCGTCTCTCTATCTATCCATCTATCTTTCATTCAAATGTCACACGCATAATTTTGTTTCACTGACTTAGTCCAGTCTCATTGTTCTTGAAACTTCGGCCGGAGTTCGGTCTACAGACCAAAATTTTCTTAAGAGCAATTCTTTTGTTTTATTTACCTAAACCTGAAAAATTTTCTGTTACACCAACTTCACTGTCTACAACAGGCTGACGCTCTGCTGTTTACACTTTGTTTTTTGGCCAGGCTTTTCAGAAATGCTAAGTTCCTGGCGGTGAAGTAGCAGCGCCTGGCAGCCTAGACATTCATGGTAGCCAGTAACACCTTCAAAAATGCCGCGCCGTAGTCCTTGTGAACATACACTGTTATATCCAATTGGTAGTTGCTCAGATCCAATATTACCGTCTTCGGCAGAGGAATCCCGATTCTGTTCTGCCATACTACTGCGCCGAGCCGTCTTCTGAAAGTTCGCCTACGCTCTTGATAATGTCGCCCAATCGGAAAACCTTTTTTCTTCCAACGCAAGCTCTTCTTTGCGTTTATACAGCATGCTATTACTGGTATTAGTAGCCGCACATGTAGATCTCAATAACAAATTCACTGCGATAATTCATTTTGCATCACAGTGAGTTTCAGAACTTGCATACCCGTTCAGAATCTTTATTTTCGAGTAGCATAAAAGTCCTCATAGTTTCTTTTTCATGTGTGACACTGACTTGCTTTTCCAGCTATACTTTCCCCGGTCGTATTAATTAAACAGAAACGCCGCAATGGTAACTGATAATACATAGTATGAAGCGTATGTGTCAAATGAGAGAAAGTGTTGTACACATACAATTGGAATATTGCGTAATTTTTGAAAGACATTGATCTTATATAACTGAGTATTTCTGGCTTCTCTAAAGCAGTGGCTGCTTTCCTGCGGCAATGCACTACACACATAGCATCATACGTCCATCACTCGTTTGGTTTTGGTGGAGCCAAGCACTTGCTTAGCTTTTGCTGGTACGACACAAGATACGAGCACAATTTCGGGTAACTCCAGTACTGAAATGGTTGCCAGACACGAACATTGTTTCAGTGTCACTTGGCGAAGAAGAGTGACGCGTTAAGGTGTTCCTTAAAGTTGTCGATCTTGAACCCGTAGCATCGTGCTTGGTTTCAGGTGGTATATCACCCAAATGGTAAAAAAAAAACTAAAAGAAAGAAGCTAGTTTTGTTCGGGCTGCTACGCAAGAAAATATTTATACTGTTTTTGCTAGTGTCTCACATTAAGACACGTTCCAAAATGTAACCGTTTCGGTTAAGGTTTTCACTGTTTTTGGTTGTGATGCATTCGGTCCTACAGTTTTAGCTATACAGCATATTCAAGAACACACAATTTTCTCCACGTTACGACCTTGTGTAGTTCTTTTTTTTAATTTTTTTCCTTCGACGAACATGTCTGGTTCTATTCCATACCCGCGTTACTGGCAGTAAAGACGAATGAACTCAATCGATTTCACTGCGGTGGATAAATGACTTTGATGGAAGAAAAGAAATCTCATTACGTAAATGTTTTTTAGTCTGCGTTTAAAATGAGAGCAGCATAAAATATCGTCTTACGACCATACTGAAAGTTTACTCGTATCTCATCGTTTATCGCGCGCTCCTTGATCAGTTTGATTGCTAATGGATCATATCCTCGATAATATCGGAATTATGAGCTTCCTGCTTGTAAAAATCCGAGGCACTTGCTTTTGAAAATTGCCTCCCCGAATTTTACAGGATTACCGCAGGAAAAAATCCGCCAGTTAAATCATGTTAGTGCGCGGACGCCACTTCAGAGCAATTTTAAGTGGTTTAGCATTTACGCAGTGTTGGCGCACGAACAGTGCAGACGGATTAACTATTCTCGTCGCATCTGTGCACCTGCTGCCAAGCCCATCTGCATTGCAACTGGGCGATTCTACTCATTTTTCCAGTAGGAGTTCGGTATCTATCATCGTCTAGTAACCAGACATGGAGAGCGCGTGTGTAATTAGTGGAGCAGATAAATATGCTTTAGTGGGGCGTACTGCAAAGTGCACAGTGTGGCCACGACAGTGATGATTAATTCCGGAGACCGCCTCTGGCGCTTAATAAGCGAAGCACCTGCCTCCCTGTGTCCGTAGGGCGGAGGCGTCCACCGAGCGCTTTCTCGTGTTCGCCACGCGCGCCGTTCCCACGCACCATGAATTATTCACGGCGTCAATGTCTGCGGCGATGATGACTGCGACGGCGGCCCAGATAAAATAATAAAAGCGCGTAATTGTCGGGCCACGCGATAGCCATCTGGCGGGCCATCCATCATGCGGCGGCTCCCTGCGTCGCCTCGCATAGCTTGTCCCCGTCATGGGACAGCATGGCGCGCGCAGTCGACGGCCTGGTCAGTGGTGATCCAAGCTCGTCCAGGGTAAAAGCGGCCCCCGTCTTCTAACCACTTCCTTACACTCCTCACAGCTTCGTCTCCTCGGTTTAGATTCCACCAACAAAACTTTTTTAGCACCCCCGCCCCCCCTCCCTCGCTCGCTCATCCGTATCCTACCGGTGTCCTACCGAGCGAGGTAGCGCAGTGGTTAGCACGCTGGACTCGCAATCAGGAGAACGGCGGTTCAAATCCGCATCCGGCAATCCAGATTTAGGTTTTCCGTGATTTTCCTTTAGTCTCTTCAGGCAAATGCCGGGATGGTTCCTCTGAAATGGGACAGTCGATTTCCTTCCCCATCCTTGAAACTACCGGAGCTTATGTTCCGTTTATAACATCCTCGATTCCAACGTAACGTTGAAACCTAATCTTCATTCCTTCTGGTGTTCCTATAACCTGAGCTAGCTTCACTGTTATTGTAACAGTTGTGGCCGTGCTAATGTGAACTGCACCTTGAGGCTCTGGATGAAGATTACTCACGATTTGTACTTGAATGGCGAACACAACCATAACTTTTTTTATCTTAGCAATGTCGATTTACTACTTGCTTGCTCATGTCATTATGTTGTGTGGTCGAACACAATGCTCTTACTGAACAAGTAAGTTACTATTGAAGTCCAAATATTAAGGATTATTTTGACTCTGTATCTATAAATAAATGTTTAAAAAGCTTTCGCAAACGAACTAAAATAATTCCAATACTGAGCTGGTGCACAATGGTCGAGTTAAATAGAGGTACTTTGATCCGAGTGACCAGCTTGCCCCGCTGTCTTTTTGTAATTAAGTACTTTTATTAACTTTAATAAGTCCAGCGTACTCAATCTAGATCTCAAATGGCTCTGAGCACTATGGGACTTAACATCTGTGGTCATCAGTCCCCTAGAACTTAGAAAAACTTAAACCTAACTAACCTAAGGACATCACACACATCCATGCCCGAGGCAGGATTCGAACCTGCGACCGTAGCAGTCGCGCGGTTCCGGACTGAGCGCCTAGAACCGCTAGACCACCGCGGCCGGCATCTAGATCTCATCTAATGCAATTTTTACTCAATAAAGTTGTGTCCTGCACTGATCTTAAACCGGTAGCATCTATGCAACAATTAATTTTCTTTTTATTTTTTTTTCAAAACTCATAACTTGTATTCTAGTATTCAACTAAGACGATTGTAATATAAATTTGAAACTATTAGTTACGGGACATTGCAGGACGTCTATTTTCAAGAATCAAATCTACGAATACCTTCGAATGTAGTCATGTTTTTACTTATCGTCATTCTGCCGTTTCATTTTATAATGGGTTGAAATTAAAAAAAGAAAACAGGAATAAGCACTGCCTCTGAAGCAGCTATGAGGTTAGCAGTGATAGAAATAAAACGGCATGAAAAATCAGTTAGGGAAATAAGCAAAAAGTTTAACATTGCTAGAAAAAATTCAGAGAGGTACTGCAACAAGTTCAAAGATTTTGAACCCTTTGACACGACATGTTCTGTGTATAAAGCTGTTTTCTAAAAATAGTAGCCGCGGTCAAACTAAATCACATGATAAAACTCCTAAAATAAAGCGCAGAAAGTACCAATTCATTCCTAAGAAAGTTATTAAAGATCGCGAGCATGCCTTGTGTCTTAGGCGTCTTCAACCAGTTTCTCACAGGAATCCAGGTGATGAATTGATTTAGTGCACAAATTGTAAGCGGTAGACCCATGTGTCATGGTTAACAATTGACGTGAAAGGAACTTTTTTGTGAAGGTTTGGACTGTGAAGATCCTATCGGATTTTCACAAAAAATTTGGACGTACTGTTCTGTCAAACTGTAATGATAACACGACTTATTATTGTAGTTACTGCCATAAAGGAGTAGGAATTTGTATTAAAATAAACTGTGAATATTAATGTCGATATATTTTCAGTTGAATAACAAGTGTCGTAACTAAATTAAATGAAAGAATCATACGGGCCAATTCGCCCTAAATGCTGGGCCTACTTGCCCAGTGGGTGGGGTGGATTGGCCCATTGGTATTACTATACTAAGACTATTTTATGAATAGAGAAACAGAAGCCTTAACTGCTTAGTGTCAAAGCTGCTGAAACAGTGTACCAATGTTTCCACAAAAATAGATCAATGGAAACATTTTAAACACAAGCCGGAAAAATTATTAAAAAAAATAGCCCGACCTCCCTTTCTCTGACCTTCTGACCTATTCTATGCCATACGGCGACGGAATAGCTTCCATGAGCGCTACACGGCAGGAAATCACACAGCTCTTAACGTAATTCCAAAAACTTCTTCCAAGTGCGAGAGAGCGGCTTTAGCCGTACGTAGGCTGGGCACCAAACATTATTTTCCCGCTCCGTACTATTCCCACATGCTGCACACCTTGCACTGTTATTAAAAAAATATATAGCTCATCTGCTTCAATGGCGTGCTACTGTTCTCGAACATTCTGCTTGCGCATCATTCATAGGCGTACAGGAATTAAAAAAAATAAATAAATTCTGACAAACTTCTACTTGCAATAGCACCGTCTGTCGGAAATCGTATAAGTAAGTATGCGATCAGCGTATATGCGAACATCTGATATAACAATTTCCAAGTATATAGAATACCTCTGGAACAGAGATACGTACTTCTTGATCCAGCTGACACTGCCCGCATCTCGTGGTCGTGCGGTAGCGTTCTCGCTTCCCACGCCCGGGTTCCCGGGTTCGATTCCCGGCGGGGTCAGGGATTTTCTCTGCCTCGTGATGGCTGGGTGTTGTGTGATGTCCTTAGGTTAGTTAGGTTTAAGTAGTTCTAAGTTCTAGGGGACTGATGACCATAGAAGTTAAGTCCCATAGTGCTCAGAGCCATTTGAACCAGCTGACACTACAAATCGATTTCTATACTAAGAGTATGCTTCCTGCATTCTCAGTGTTTCAGGTTATTCCATAGGGCGTAGTAAAATGGAAAAACGCAAACTAAGTACACTTTGGCAATTTGCTGTCAGTGATCGTGAAGATTAATAAAGAAGGCAGCAACACTGATCTTCTGAAGAAAACCCTGAAAGAGATTAGGTGTCGAAAGACGGTATTAGATGTTCAGGAGGACAGCAAACTGCTCTCTCGGACGCCAATGCCACCGAAGTCGTCGTAACTAGTGCTGCTCCCGCTTGAATGGGCTTCGTCTGTTCTCAGAACCATCTCAGCCCACAAATTATTGGGTGGTATATAGTTTCAAACGGATTTTAAACCCTGGTGTAACTTGACATTTTTCAGTGCCGTTTTCTGAAACAAATGTTGCTTGAAAACCTACAAATAGATTTGATGGTCCACCTGAGATGGAACACTGAACCGCTGAATTTGTTGTGTGGCATCCATTGAGACGCCGAAGTAGTCAAATGACAAAAAGAAAATAAAGACACACTTAACCCTAATAACACACAGGCTAATGAAGTACAATGGTAGTGTTGGACGCTATTTGTTACTCATCAGGACTACAATTACACTTTATAATTCAGTTTTATACATTCGGTCGCCACGAGGTCACAAGAAGACCGAATTAAGCGTCATTTATTTCCCTTATTATGGCAGGTAAATCGTGTCTCCCGGCGTTTCCTTGCCGACAATAAATGACCGCTAGTGATAGTATTTTGTACCAGTGTGTTGAGCGTCGGCTCGGTGTCACAGGACGTTTAATTCCTCGCACGGAAAAGCGCTCTCCATGCACTCCGATACTAGATTGCGATTGTCGTGCCTGTGGCATATAATATCAGGGAAAAGTGGACGAGGATTATGGTAATTAGCGTGACCGTTTTATTATGCGCCAGCATGAAAGTCTTAGCAGCGGCTCAACATTTTATTAACACGACTGCCCGATCGGAGATAGAGTAGCTAATTTATGCCGCGACACCGCAGCGGCGACGGAATTTTGTAAGCGGCCACGCGCCAAGTTGCTCGTTAAGTTTCTTCAACTATTTTTAATAAACTGGCGCGACGGAGAGTTTTTCCCCGCTAGCGATCCTGTTCCCTTCCCCACGGCGCACTCAATTCGCTTTTTATGTTGCCTGGTAACAAGGCATCAAGGAAAAAAAGGGAAGAATAAGATTAACGTCTCTCCAACTAAGGGAGCGTTACAGACGAAGCAGAAGCCGGGGGATTCGACAACGATGAGAAAAGATATTAGCAGTTCCCTTTTTGAAAGGAATCATCCTCACATGTGCACTAATCAAGTAAGGGAAAGCACAGTAAACTGTATTCCCTGCAAACGTTAGTCCCGTGCCTTAACCACTGTGGCACCTCTTTCAGTGCAAATATTAGTAAAGTGATAACCACCATTCCGTTACCCTTCATTCAATTCGAATCTAGTGCCATAGTCAATATTCTGCCACTCTTGATCCAAATACGGGTTCAATTCTTTAACCACTTCTCCACCAATCTTGGGCCAAATACGAGTTCAGTACCTTAACTGCTGTTCCACAACCTTGATCCGAATACGAAACCAGAGCCTTAACGACTGTTCCACCAATCTTGGGCCAAATACGAATTCAGCACCTTAACCAGTGTTCCAGCACTCTTGATCCAAATACGAGCCCAGGGCCGTACCCATTGTTCCACCACTCTTGGTTCAAATACGAGTCCAACGGCATAATCTCTGTTCCATCACCCTTGATGCAAATACAAGTGCCTTAGCCACTATTCTACCAATCTTAGTCCAAATGTGAGTCCTGTAGCTGAACCACTGTTCCATCACCCGTGGTCCAAATATCAGTCGAATACTATAACTACTCTTCCACCACCCTTGGTCCAAGAACGAGTTCAGTGCTGCAACCAATCTGCAACCACATTTAGTCTAAATACGAATCCAGGTCCAAATACGGTCCTCCATCCAAATAAAGGTCCAGTGCCTTAACCACTGTGCTGCCCCCCTCAGTCCAAATAAGAGTGCATGTCTTAATCAATATGTCACTTCTATCAGATGACATGCAAGTCTACTTCTTTAAAACACTGTGCCACCTTTACTTGGTCCAAATGCAAGTCCAGTGACTTAACCACATTACCACCTCCCTCAGTTCAAATATGAATCCATGGAGTTAATCACCACCTTATCCACTGTGATGCCTGCTACAGTCTATGCCTTATCACTGTTTCAACTCCCTTGGCCCTAATTGTTGTCGGCTCCTTAACCAATGCGTCGCTGTCCTATGTCTGAGTCCAGCTCAGTCCACTTGTTCTCCATTCGAATCCAGTGCTGTAACCATTCCGCCACCTTGTTTAGTCCGAGTCAGAATCCACTGCCTTTACGACTGTACCATGTCGCTTAGTGCGGGCATAATTGATGTAGCACACTGCGCGAGTGTATGGGAAAGTCTCTGGATTTGGATTCAGACTGTGGATGTGATTAAGATGACTGAACTGGCAGTGAGGAGGGATGGTGTCTGATTTCCGTCTAGCCAACTAAATATTGATTGTCTATAGTTCCCAAAAATTGTTTTTTTTCCATACTCCGAAAGCCACCTGACGGTGTGTGGCGGAGGGTACCTTGAGTACCTCTATCGATTCTCCCTTCTATTTCAGTCTCATATTGTTCGTGGAAAGAAGGGTTATCGGTATGCCTCTGTGTGGGCTCTAATCTCTCTGATTTTGCGAGATATACGTAGGAGGGAGCAATATACTGCTTGACTCCTCGGTGAAGGTATGTTCTCGAAACTTCAACAAAAGCCCATACCGAGCAACTGAGCGTCTGTCCTGCAGAGTCTTCCACCAGAGTTTATCTATCATCTTCGTAACGCTTTCGCGATTACTAAATGATCCTGTAACGAAGCGCGCTGCTCTCCGTTGGATCTTCTCTATCTCTTCTATCAACCATATCTTTTACGGATCCCACACCGGTGAGCAGTATTCAAGCAGTGGGCGAATAACTGTATTGTAACCTACTTCCTTTGTTTTCGGACTGCATTTCCTTAAGATTCTTCCAATGAATCTCAATCTGGCATCTACTATACCGACGATTAATTTTATACGGTCATTCCATATTAAATCACTCCTAATGCCTACTCCCACATAATTTATGGAATTAACTGCTTCCAGTTGCTGACGTGCTATATTGTAGCTAAATGATAAAGGACCTTTCTTTCTATGTATTCGCAGCACATTACACTTTTCTACATTGAGATTCAAATGCCATTCCCTGCACCATGCGTCAATTCGTTTCAGGTCCTCCTGCATTTCAGCACAATTTTGGATTGTTACAACCTCTCGATATACTACAGCATCATCCGCAAAAAGCCTCAGTGAACTTCCGATGTTATGCACAAGGTCATTTATATATATTGTGAATAGCAACGGTCCTACGGCACTCCCCAGCGGCGCACCTGAAATCACTCTTACTTCGGAAGACTTCTCTCCATTGAGATGACCCGAATGTCGGGATGGTTCCTTTGAAAACGGCACATTAGATTTTCTGCACAATCCGAGCTTGTACTGTATGTCTAATGGGCGACTGGGCGGTGGTACGTGGAACCCTAAAATTCCTCCGCCGATGCATCGAGGCCTACGCCGGTCGCCGGAGCCGCCTCGCCCCGTCACGGTGACTTGACAATGAAGGCGGCAGTGGCGCCTAACGAGCTGCTGTCCCCCCGGGTGCGGGGGTGGACGCCGACCGGCGCAGCTGATGCGTGACGCGCGTCGCCGGCTCTCCCACGGCGCGCCGCTGCAGTTATTTATGCGCTTTCCGAATTCAAATGAGGGGGCCCTCTGCCACAATGCCGCGGTGCCAATTGTGGGCGGAGACAAAGGCTGCATAAATCAGTAAAGCCAGGAAGGCGCGCGCGTAATTACTGTGCCCGCGTCTCCGCGTCCCGTCCCCCGTCCCCCCCCCCCACCCCCTGCCTCGGGAGGAATGTACGCTCGGCGCCGCTGCTCCTCTGCCGCGTCCTCGCCCTGACGCCCACGCAGCCCTTTGTCAGGCGCTCCGCTGAATCTCTGTTTACATCCGACGCTCCGGCGCGCCCGCCGCGTGGGCACTCCGACGCCGCAGACACACAACTTCCGCCTTCTGTATGTCGCGCGTCCTACAGCGGTCCCCTACCCCTCGCCTGTTCCCAGCGTATCGAGGTCGAGCATACTTCATCAGCTGCCTCGTCTTCGTGCAGCTCTCGTGTTAAGCGTGTACGCGGGCCCACGCAGTTTGACGTGACATCGGTCCCGTTAGTTTATGTCTTCATTTAGTCGCCTCTGCCCTGAGCTCTAGCGGTCGCAGCAGACATTAATTAGAGTACGGTGTACTGTGTCCGTTTAAAGTTATTGCTGCATCTTACTGGTCTCGATTCAGGATCTCCACTATCTGGATACCGGTCGCAACTGAAAACCTGTGAGAGACTGAATCACTTCAGAAGTCGTCATGGCAGTTTCAAGAATAGCCTCACGGAATGTAGCTGTCTGGAAAATTATTAGGACAAGTGTGACAGGGATAACTAGAAACTACCCGACATACGCACCAGCGCCATCTCTGCCCTGACTGAAGCACACTTCAGGAATTTATTTACGTCGCTGAAACCGAGCGAGGTGGCTCAGTGGCAACAATTCATACCTTAGTTCGTGTAATTTTGCCATGGCGACGGCATGTGTTTTTGATCCACCGTCAACAGTCGCGGCACCCATGTTGCAGATAATTTTTTCATATCTAAATCTTCAGTTAAAATGTAATATACCTTTCCAGTTGACATCTGGCAAGAGTGAGCAATTTCACGCACTTTCAATCGGCGGTCCTCCATGACCATTTTGAGCAGTTTTGCAGTGATTTCTGGAATAGTGACACATCTTGGCTGACCACTGCGCGGATCATCATCTAAGCTCTCCCTACCAAATTTAAATTCATTTGTCCACTTGGCAACAGTTGAATATGAAGGAGCAGAGTCCCCCAGTGTATTCTGCAAATCGGCATGAATGTCCTTTGCTTTCGTACTGTTTTTTACGAAGTACTTAATCACTGCTCGAATCCCAATGTTTTCCATCTTCGCAAATCACTACGCGGGGACAACAACAGAGCAACGTCACCGCCACAGCTCTCTTCCAAGAGCACTGAGGTGGCGTGTGTTTACAGGCAACAGTCTAATAAATATCACATGAACAACTCGTTGCGCTAGTGATGACCTCTTGTGGTGATTCCGAGAACTTTTCAAACCACCGTCGTACATCTTGATTCCACTTACGAACTCCTAGGCTGGATGGAGGGTAAACTTGTAAAAATTTACTTGTTTACGTTTAATTCGTGTTCCCGAAACAAACAGATGGACCGCTGTATAGCAGTACAACCACAGATGGTTTAATTCTGCTAAGGCTCCAGTTATGTTTCAAATTATGGGTATGTGCTTGTTGAAGTCCCCTTACTGGTGTTGACGGTCCATAAACTTGGCATCCTGCTTGTATGTGAGGCAAATCCATGTTACAAAAACAAGCATGTAAATCGACGTGCACCCCCGTTTACCGTTTGTGGGGGCGAGCTCTGCTCACAAGCGCCATCAGTGCTGTTTTTTTCATTATCTGTAGATACTCATATGGAATCGTCCTTTTCTATTTTTCAAGGGTACTTTTACTCTGTTTTATGATCGTTGGTCGGACATTATTCTACTTGTACAACAACAAACGATTTTTGGAATTGAAAATGAAGTTATAACGCTTATAAATCCGTCTGCGAAACGCACATTTAACAACTGCATTGTGAAATTTCTCTTCCTTATACAATTACTTCGAACAGTTATTCTTCCAGCATACAAACGACACGTTACGTTTCAAAATTGTACTCTCTTACTCCTACAGTGCAATAATAAGTGTTTATTGGGCCAGGATACATGAACAATCACTATTTTTCTCCTTCTCGCTCATTTGTATCATTAAATTTGTTTCCTCTTTCAAAAAGGTTTAATGATTATGAAAGCTGAGTAACAACTGTAGCAGTTTTTTAACATGACAACCAGGGATATTTCGTCGGTGAAACATGAGAAATTTTGTATCCATAGGCTTTCATACATTCACCTTACGAAAATATTTCTGCATTAGCATGACAGTCACATTATGTAAGTTTAGGTTGCTGTATTTACGACTTGCGACAATCCTAGTACACATCTTTCATCACAACTCGTATCGATAGCACAACATGTCGCGTTTGGTTTGTACTAAAGAAGTAACTCTTTCACTAGATTCCGAGATTTCCCGACTTAAACTGAAAGCATGAAACGTAACTTTTACGTTAGCATGAAACGTATGTGCGTTACGTTATCCAAGGAACAGTACAATATTTGTTGTTTATACCGGCCTGTCTAGTTTTGGTTAGAAACGACAGTTGACAGTGTTACACAATAGGGAGCGTGGGAAGTCAACGAGAACCCGCGTCTAGAATTTTTGGGCGTGACTACATATCATCAATAGTGCTTTTTCCTTTAATTTATATATATTTATATGGAATGATCTATGACCTCAACTTTCTCAACAGAGACCACTACATAGAAATTATCTTTCTCCGACGGGGCCATGAGACTCGGGCAATCTAGCAAGTGGATCAAAACTGGCTTCAAATCGTGACAACACAAATTAAACATCTTCCTGAACGAATACCAGCTCGGCATCGCAGGATCTTCTTCAGACTCACGCATCACCGCATTTGCCTGCGGAACGATGGAAAGGAGGTTCGGTTTCCCGACAGAATTTGATCCTCAGTGTTGTGATGCGTGCGGCGTGTATCCCACGGAAACACAATCCTATAGCGCCTTCCTCAGCTGACGTCACGGAGTGGTGCTCACCAAGGCATGCGAGACGTCGAGGCTGGCTCTTCATTGCTAACGATGGTGACGAGTAGTTTCCCCGTCTTCCCGCTGCGCGGCGCTGCCCTCCGGCTGGGACTTCATGAGCGCGTGTAGCGGCGGCAAGTCTTTGAAGCTCGCCTAGTTCTCTCATATAAACACTCGCTCGCTAACATCAGTAGACAAGTGTGAATCTACAGAGCACATAACGGTGCGTCTCTCAGCACAATGGAGAAAACCTACAGCGTAACCGTGTCTCTACGTATAATAGGTTGACCATAATCTTGTACAAGCACGGTGTTCTGAGGTATTCCGTGTTGGTCGAATCTGTAGCAGCATTGCCACAGTTTCTATAGAATGATTTTTCGTAATCAGTTTCCAAAAGTGAACGAAGCTTTTCCCAAGGGAATTCAATCAGATTTCTAAAAGGAACAGTTCCTCCACGTTTTCCACGTTTAATCTGAAATAATTCTGTGGAAAAGTTTCAAGTATTGTAAAACTTCTCTCACTTGCCAACGTAAGCTTTTTACATAAACATGAATATTCGTATCACTCGGTCCGTGTACACTGTTTGCAAAATTCAGTTCCCTGATCCAGTACAATTTTACATCATCCTAAAGGCTCGAATACGGTATGCAGATACAAAGGAATGTAATTTGGTACTTATGCAGAGATGAAGAGGCTTCCATAGGACAGACTAGCGTGAGAAACTGCATCAAACCACTCACCTGGCTGAAGAACACAACAATAAGAAAGTTTCTTCCCCATGCAGTCCCCAAAATATGATCTCTGTTCTCAGTCCGTAATGGTTTCTGGTCATGACGGTTAATTTGCTTTAAATTCCCGTATTACAATAAGTAAATCCTAGAAACAACGAACGATTTTCTATTAGCATTTTTAGAAAATTTGTGTAATTTGCGGTGAAGTGGTATCTGTCTCTACAAGTTTTAATTCAATCAGAGATTTCACTGAAGTTTTCTTGATTCAGCTATCATATTTACTTATTTAGCATAGGCTACGTTTCCATTTAAGTCACTGATGTGTAAAAATATTAAAAAATTGTAATTATGGAATCGGTGTTAAATGGTTGTATTGAACGTCATATAAATGCAGCATTTGAATAGCAACGGAATGAACTGTTTGCTTTGAATCCTAATAAACGTTCATTAGTTAATTTCGGTTCGATTAAGAAAAAAAGGTTCATTCTCGAGTTGGTCATAGGTTATCTCCTGCCACTTAATCCACTTTCAAATATGTTGAACACAGTTCACAAGTCAGAAAAAAGCATTGGAATACCATCTCGAGGAGCACTTGTTTAAGTAAAGCACTGCGTTGTTGCCTTTTTTATTTAGATCTGAAGTTTTGCATTGGAATTAAATGTAAATATACCGAATAGATATGTTACACACGAGTTTGTATTTCCTTTTGTATTGGGTGTTAGGGGTATATGGGCAGATAATGTGATCGCTGGTACCTCAGCATATACCCACTTCAGCGCGTTTTTTTTCCTCTGCGTCTAATAGTCCACCCGCAAACATGTCACACAATTTACTACGTGATGTTTTCTGCACGATCATAACTGCACCAAGTGTTCCACACCTGTCAGTATAGACTAACCGTTTTGCGTCCACGCGCCCATACTTCAACACTTGACCTGCTGCCAGGGAAAAGTAAGCATTAATGATTTGCTCTTCACACATGTACTTGGATCTACTAACCAACCGAAAAACATACCATTCCTAGTAGTTGTAATTATTAGTCTGCAAATTGAGTAAATACTGACGTAATGTTGTTCAGTACAACGTCCTCAATCTCCAGTAAAAGTATCTGCGCTTACACTCCTAACACATTGCATAGTAAATGTGGATTGATGTGAAACTTATTCGTCCAGAACAGGTGTAATGTATGTCATAGTGAAATTTTTCCTTTCTGGTTCATACGCAATTTTGTGTTGGCAAAGAGTTGGCCTCTCCCGACATACGCCGTTGTCTTTTATATCACAGCAGGAGAAAGCGAAACCAAGAAGCTCCTGATCAGAGCCGCGCTGCGAGGAAGGGATTCTGCCTGCAGCATGCAACTAAGCCCTCGCCGGTTACGGCCGTTCCTGAATGGAGCGCAGCCCGCGGCTGTGCAAATATTGACAAGGCGCGTATGTAAAGGCGGCCGGCGGGGTGAACGCGGCAGCCTCCCGGGTTTGAAAGCACTCCAGCTCTCGTCTGCTATCACCACGCGGAGGAAAACACGTGGCACCGTTTGAAATTGCTGCGTTCGGCGAATCGACGTTTCCAGTGGTGTGCATCACGCCGAAATGCCATATTCGTCAGAAACGCACCTGCAGAATATAAAGTCATTGCAGGTACACTGTCAAGAGACCCGAAGATAGCTTAGGGTTCTAATCGAAAGCTGCAGTGAGTGATCAATCAACAAAGCAGCTGCAGCCAAATGCTAGTGTTTCTTTAAAAAAGATTACATCTGTTCTCCAGTTTTATACAGTGCGTTCCTCGCAGTCTTGCAGATGACAGCACGTTAAATTCAAACCAAACTAGGTGCAAAGAACAAAAGTAGGGTCCGAGCAAGTCACCAACTTTAAATGATAACAGACACAAACATCTACAGGTACATACGCTTTGGCCGAAGCAGTATTATCCAAGCAACAAAGTGAAATAGTTCTAGCCTAAGATTTCGGGACGCTTTTCTTGCAAATTATGCAAAGCAGGAAACTGAAACCTCCTCCAATATTTTCCTAATTGAAACCACCGCCTTCCCTCGGACCAATCCAAACTTCCTTACGTCACCCTGTCTGCATCTTCATATTGTATTCCGTTAAAAGCATAGGCGGACACGTGACGATGACAACATTGGTCTTTTTCAGTCTCAATACTAGTCTCTATTCCTAGTTGTCTCATTCACCCTGTTGCGAGCACCCAGGAAATGTTGTGAGCTATTCTCTGATGAGCCAAAACATTATGACCATCTGCTTAATAGTTTGTTTGTCCGTCTTTGGAACGAAATACGTCACTGATTCTGCTTATCAGGGATCCGATAGTCTGTTGGTAGGATTTTGGAGGTATGTGGAATTAGATGTCTACACTCGGGTCATGTACTTCGCTTAAATAACGGGCCGCTAATTTGTGTATGCAGTGTGGTGCCAAACAGTGACCCAGGTGGGTTCCATAGGATTTACATGAGACGAAATTGATCGCAGAGACATCAACGTTTCAGTATTATGCTTCTCGAACCATTGTAGCACGGTTCTGGCTCCGAGACACGGACATTTACACTGTTGGAAGATGACATCGCCGCCGGGTAAGACTTGAAGCATGAAGGGGTGCAAGTAGTTCGAAGCTGTCAGCGTATGTCCTAGTATTACCACAGGTCCCATGCAAGCGCAGGAGAATGTCTCACATGGCATAATACTGCTCCCACCAGTCTGCGTCCGTGACGCGCTGATCGTTTCGAGCCGCCGTTCACCTCGATTACGGCGTTCGCGGAGACGACTATCGACTTCGTGCAGCAAGAATGTGACTCATACGAAGAGCCGACAGGTTTCCATTGTTAGACGGTCGAATCCCGATGGTACCGTGCCTACTGCAATCGGAATTGGCGCTATCGTTGGGTCAACATGTGAACATGTGGGGTGGTCTGCTGCGGAGCTCCAGTTTCAACAATGTACGATGAACGGTGTGCCCCAAAACATTTCTGCGTGCACCAGCAATTTTCGGCAGAGATGCCACGGATCATCATCTACCCTACTTTACAGAGCAGACAAGCCTCCGAACCCTATTTTCTGTGAAGATCGTGGAGGTCCAACCATTTAGTACCTAGTGATAGTTTCACTGTCCTCCTAACTCTTTCCGTAGAAGGCCACGTCAGTAGCTCGTGGTCATTCGACCAGCTTCGCCGTTTCCGAGATCACACGCTCTGCGTAATAATAATCAGCTCTTTGTCAGAGTCGCTTCGAGCGTTCTAAGGCGCTGCAGTCATGGACTGTGCGGCTGATCCCGTCGGAAGTTAGAGTCCTCCTTCGGGCATGGGTGTGTGTGTTTGTCCTTAGAATAATTTAGATTAAGTAGTGTGTAAGCTTAGGGATTGATAACCTTAGCAGTTAAGTCCCATATGATTTCACACACATTCGAACACTTTTTCAGAGTCGCTTATCTCAATGGGTCTCCCCATTTGCAGCCCATATCTTTGCTAGGATGAACCCCCTTGCGTGTCTGCTCCGCTCACATACTTTTGCAACCGCGGTAAGTAGTAGTCATAATACTTTGGCTTATTTACCATTGTACGTTACGAATTTAATGAACTACGGTACAAGGCTGTAGGAATTGTGACATATGAAAGTTTGGGTCTGTCCCGGAAACGTGCACGGGTAGCCGAAGTGGTTAAGGCGACCGCTTCGATAAACGGTCCAGTACAAATTTTCTTGTCACTATTGGATAGTGACTCTGTACTTGATACAGCTGATGTCAAGGAATCGACAGTCAGCGAATAAATTTCGAAATAGTTACTTGGACTGCCATAATAACGTATATTTTACTTTCTGAAGTCCCCCGGTACAAGGCTAACAGGAGATACTAAGGGTGTAGTGCGAATAAGCCAGGGAGAGCTCGCGGATGTGGCGGCGCTCCAAATGCAGATACCAGGTGTCTGGATGCGCTGCAGCTGCAGCTGTAGCAGAGAGCAGAGCAGCAGGGTGCAGCTTCCGGCCCTCTGCCGTAATGACGGTCATTAGGGCCACGCCCAGGGCGACCTGCCGAGCAGGTTGCGAGCCGCAGTAATGAGATGCGCCGTCGGCTCCTGCCGCTGCCACGCTGCGCTCGTGCTCACACCTTACGCCACATTCTAACATCACCACCAACCTGAACTCCCGACCACTGTGGTATGGCAGTCTTTAGCGTCCGTAGACCTGAGTCTCTCACTTCGCTGCGGTAGTTATCAGAAACTGTGCCCTGTGATGCGTTTCTGGTGCTTCACCACGCCTGGTAGGACTGAGGTAACACGAGTAACCCATTGTCCAAACCACATCTGCGTATTACGCCAGAAGCACAAAAAAATGGCTCTGAGCTCTATGGGACTTAATAGGAAGCGTAAAATATAGACACATTCTCCTGGGGTGCCTATAAGATGAACGATCAAAGGAAGCCGGCCGCTGTGGCCGAGCGGTTCTAGGCGCTTCAGTCTGGAACCGCGCGACCGCTACGGTCGCAGGTTCGAATCCTGCCTCGGGCATGGATGTGTGTGATGTCCTTAGGTTAATTAGGTTTAAGTAGTTCTAAGTTCTAGGGGACTGATGACCTCAGATGTTAAGTGCCATAGTACACCCATTTTTGATCAAATGAAAGATCGTTTTTGCCCAACAGATAAGCAGCGTCTTAGAATGTCCTTCGTACCTACTGGTCACTCATTAGACACCTGTCATATTATCCGGCTATAATTTAGACGATGTTTCACACGCTGGTGCCTCCTACCCGACAAGCTTTAAGAGTGTCTTTGTATCTATTTATTAATTTATTCATCAAATATGTCATCCAGATGAGGTTCTGCGCCCGTTCATTTCTCGCATGCAGAGGCTGAAGACTACTAAGCAACTTACACATCAGTCGTACCTTCCAACTGCAGTTTAAACGATTGCCTACTTGTACATGCGTTGCATAACACGAAAGTTTAGCGTTCGAGACATTAACACCTTCGGATCATATTCTGTTAACCAACATGTTCGAATGTGTGTGAAATCTTTTGGGACTTAGCTGCTAAGGTCATCAGTCCCTAAGCTTAGACACTACTTAACCTAAATTATCCTAAGGACAAACACACACACACACACATGCCCGAGGGAGGAATCGAACCTCCGCCAGGATCAGCCGCACAGTCCATGACTGCAGCGCCTAAGAACGCTCGGCTAATCCCGCGCGGCTCTATTAATCTTAAATATCTTAGGTGTCACGTAAATTGTTACAACTTTAATATCAAAACCTTTATTAATGGAACTTTGTGAGTCCTACATTCATGTCTCTCTCTCTCTCTCTCTCTCTCTCTTTCTCTCTCTCTCTCTTTCTTTCTTTCTTTCTGTCTGTTCAGTGTGAAACACGACTCAATCGATAAACTATCATAGTTAACAGTACGGAGAAAACAAGAAAAAATCTGGTAAACATGGACTCTAAAATGTATACCTTAAGAGCTAGGACCAGTTCTCCGTCTTCGCTACTGTAAAACACATATCTTCTACCGAATATGGGTTCGTAGCTGTTAATATATGCCTTTATCGTTCATGTTGACTGGGCCTCTTTTCTTGTTTTGGTACGTGGCACCTCCTCTCAAAATATGGGGAGTAAAGACCTTACGGCAGAAGATATGTGTCTCGTATTTTATCTAAGATAAACAAGTGCTCATAGTTATTAAGATATGCTTTTTATAATCCATATGTGCTAGACATTTTTTTGCTTTTTTCGGTCTGAAAGTTTGTCGGAGTTCTGGTTCACCATCTACATATGCGTTTTCCAATTTCCACTTCACCTTGTTTTCCCGATAAGTTTCTTAGAGTCTTCTTCGGGCCATCACGTCATGGTAGTCTTCACAGAAAAGTCAAGGTGTTAATGTCTTTCCCTATTTTTCTGGAAAAACCTAAATCCATATTCTTTTTGTCAACTTACTTCCATTCATTTTCTTGGTATTACCTTAACAAAGTAGGGATTCTGTTTCAGTTTGTCTATATTTATTCCTTAATGCTTATAGAGTTATTTAGCAAATTTCTCCGTCGGATATACGCTTCTATTTCTTTCGCAGAACACCTTTTGCGATGCGAGTACTATTCCGCGTTGTCTCTTGTTCAACACCCGAGTCTCGATCCCTTACTTACTAACAATTTGGACAGTTGTCATCTAGGTACTTTGTTTCGTGTTCTTTGTTGCTCTTTCTGAGTTACATAAATCCGAGTATCGAGCCACAGCAGAGTACGGGTGGATGACAAACATAACAACCCTGATATTAAATTTTTAAGGACCGTATTACACCGTGTAAAAGATCTTAGACAAGTATTTTATATAAATCTTTGGAACTGTACTGGGATAGTTTTGTCAATCCCTTACGAAAATCCATTGTGCGGTCCTAGGTTTTATATAAGACTTGTCACTCTGAGAAGGTAACACGAGGCTCAGACATAAATACCAAGTAAATGGAACTCCATTCTGTGTTCAGGGTCGTGGGACAGCGCTGGTCGATGAAATGTAATAATCTTGTACTGTACTAACAGGCGTTATTTTAATATTGTTTTATTAGGCAACCAGTTTCGACGTTCCAGTAACGTGACCTTCAGGCCAGTTACATGAATGTCACCAAGTACCACTCATTCATGTATAAGACAAGGTCCCAATATTCGTATCTGGTTCCGTAGATATGTGAACTCCATGGGCATGTGTACTCTTGCCACAGGGGTCACGTGTGTAGTTCGACGCACGCATTGGATCTGTGTGTGGCTCACATCACTGTCAAGGAGAGAGACAGAGATGTCCGCGTTCTGCACAGTAACATTATTGCATCTCCGGGAGCACAATAACTTCTCACCCACGGCGGCCTATTGGGCGCGACTAATAGCGCACGGCACACACGAGTGGCCGCTGTCGGTGCTACTGCAGACGCCGCACCCTTGAAGGGAGTTACCCGGCTGCCGGCTCTCCGCGCGCCCCGCTTCTCCACGTCGCATTCGCAAGTGGCGCGCATGCGTCTCTCTGTCAGCTGCAGCCGCTACAAGACGCCTGCACAAAGGCACAATGGCCGCGCGATGAATATATAAAGTAAATCATGGCCGCGGGCCGCAGCTATTGAACCTGAGACGAACCGACGCGCCTCGTGGGAACGCTCGCGGGGCGAAGGGGGTGGATGCGTGCGTGCGTGCGCGCGCGTGTGTGTAGCCGCGGGCACCACTCCGCGGTGTCTGGTAGCACAATCTGTCAGCGCATGAACGTAACCGTTGTCGCGGGAGCCGTAACAAATCCGACGTCCTTTCTGTTCACTAGAGCTCGGTCACAATGCACAGGGTGTTTCAAAAAGATTTCAGTCTTCTGCATGACTGAAGATGGAAACTTCTGGTGAATTTTAACTCACTCATCGAAACTCAGTTTACCTTGGTGATAAATGTAAGGAGATATGCTTGCCGTTGAGGTCTCCCTGACGCATCCCACTCGCTTGCTCTTTTGCTCGTTCATTACTTACTGCGCGTGGAGACAGCACATGACAACACATGAAGAAAAAAAAGAAAAAAAAAACAGCGGACAAACGTGAGGAGGACCCGTGCTCTAAGGGTTCCGTGCGAACTTGATTATACCGGGTGATCAAAAAGTCAGTATAAATTTGAAAACTGAATAAATCACGGAATAATGTAGATTGAGAGGTACAAATTGACACACATGCTTGAAATGACGTGAGGTTTTATTAGAACCAAAAAAATACAAAAGTTCAAAAAATGTTCGACAGATGGCGCTTCAGCTGCTCAGAATAGCAATAATTAGCATAACAAAGTAAGACAAAGAAGGTGTGTTCTTTACAGGAAATGCTCAATATGTCCACCATCAGGCCTCAATAATAGTTGTAACCGAGGAATAATGTTGTGAACAGCACTGTAAAGTATGTCCGGATGAGGCATTGGCGTCGGATGTTGTCTTTCAGCATCCCTAGAGATGTCGGTCGATCACGATACACTTGCGACTTCAGGTAACCCCAAAGCCAATAATCGCACGGACTGAGGTCTCGGGACCTGGGAGGTCAAGCATGACGAAAGTGGCGGCTGAGCATACGATCATCACCAAACGACGCGCGCGAGAGATCTTTCACGCGTCTAGGAATATGGTTGGTTCTAATAAAACCCCATGTCATTCCAATCATGTGTGTCAAGTTTTACCTCTCTATCTACATTATTCCGTGGTTTATTGAGTTTTCAAATTTATACTGACTTTTTGATCACCCGGTATATCCAGATAATAACAGTTTCGTGTGGTTCAGTGGCAGCGTATAAGTTTTTTCTATTGGACGCCACATCGGTGACATGCGTATGTGTAAACTACCCCAGTTATCCAAACGGGGCAAGGGAACCTACAGTTTAACGTGAAGTCCCAGCCACGTGTTATTTCTGGCGACTGCACATGGTTGAGAAGTGAACCCTAGGTTAAAACGAAGATCGAAAAATCCGTGGCCTTAACGATATTCGATTCCGCGACCTCTCTGTTTCCAGGCAATCACATTGCCGCTTTTCTTTCTGCTCGTTATTTTTCTCGGCATTTGGACTAGGCGGACGTCACAAGTCCATCGTTGAATATTTCACTCAGTTATTATAATTATTATTATTATTACAGAGGGCAGCCATATCTCTGACCGAACACGCTGAGCCACCTTGTCGGCTCCGCTAGACCACCAGAACCTACATTTTTATAGATAGTTCATCTACAGGTTTTGATGAGTGAGTTTGCAGGTATCAAAATATGACATATGTGACCGTGTCTTTTAATTGCATTGAGTCACAAGCTTAAATTTTTTACACCGCCAAGAGAACATAGACCATAGTATTTGACATAAATTTAAAGTTGATACTTCTACCCGTTCCAGAGAAGGGGTCAAGTCTGACGGACGGACAGACAGACAGTCAGGAAGACAACAAAATGACCCTACAGGAGTTCCATTTATGCCGATCAAGATATGGAACCCTAAAACTTGGTTCCGATTTCTCCGTTTTAGCAAGTGCAGTTGAAACATCTTTAACTTTTTTCGCCTTGTCGTCTTCAGTTGCTTGTAATATTATGTTAATAATTATCATTTTTATCCATCTAATTACTACTGAATAAAAGGACTTTTTCTTAAAACATAACAGGGAATAAATGACTGTTCATTTCCTGGTGCAAAGCAATTGAAATTTTGAATATCAGTAAGCAGAACAGCTCTAAAACCCGACCAAGATCACACGCAGGGCAGCATCCACCAAATTTCCCACTGATAGTGCCTTTCAAAAAATAGGAAAAACGCATACGGCACGCAAAATTAGTTTTATACAGTTTTAAATAGACGGATTTAAAGTGATAATTATCAATACAATTAAGTTGCAGTTGAGTTGCAATGTGCTGCGTGATTTTCTTCGAGAGTGCCGCACTTTATAACTATTAACGCAAGTATTCCTGCTTCATTTCTCCTGCAGCTGCTATCGCTCTTTTGTTTATTGCTTTTTTATAACGGGGTCCTGCAATGTGTATGTATAAATTGAGTCTGTAAGGTAAGCTATGAGTAATTACTGTCCTCTATCGTGTGATCTCTAAGCAAAACTCATCGAATTCTGCCAGATTCGATTCAAAATCCCGTTTTGGGTGGAGTAGCTTCCTGTACTACTCGCTTCTCAAAGAGAGGGAATAAATGTCATCAGAGGATCTACACGGCATAGGCTACGCCTACCGATAAGGATTAGATGCTTACCATTTGCAGTCAAGAGATTACAGTGTAACTTACCTACAGAGTGTGTCCCAGAATAAGGGGGCAGCATTCTGTCCCGCTGACAAGCTGTTATTACAGGAGGTAGCCTGTTATTCCGCAGACTTCCATTCTGGTATCAGACTACCAGCTGTCTGGTTGCTGCCTTGACTACGCTTTATAACCAAATTACAGCCAATAACAACCAGCAAGTAATCGCCGTCCTTTGTATCGGCGAATATGTGTGTGTCCGCATTAGCATGAGATAGAGGGCAATTTTAAACACTTGCAATTTCTCTTTACACAGACCTCCGGACATGCAGTGTGATATGTAACCTAAAATTAGAGTTGATAAATTGTCGAGCTCCGGCGCTACGCAAAGCAACTTTCATACATCGGTAGATGTGCTATGAAATATGATTTATTTTTCGCTGTCTTTACTGGTAAAGAACTATGACATTGATTCCTGAAGCGGAAATGTGAGACGTTCATTGCACTGGCACTCATATTTACTCGTCGTACATAGAGGCAGCGCAATAGGAGACATCACTACGTCTAAGTTCCTCTACATCGTTCCGGAAAAATGCCAAATGCATTTGGATGCGTCACAACTCATTTCCTTCTACACCACTGGACAACAGGTCTAGTGTACCTCAACAGATCTAAACTCGCACAGGTTTAGAGAAATTAACAGAAAAAAAAAAACAGAAACTGCGGTATTAATCGTCGGCTCTGATGCTGTGAACGTGCTTCGGACGATGTAAACAACATAATGGCTACAGTTTCTTTTCCTTGGACATACTCTGAAACGCAAATAAAAAAGATAATTTCGACTACGAGAATTCACTGGACCAGGAAAAACAATATTTAGAGTTACAACTGGAACGCTCAATCACGTATTTATAATAATGTCTTTAGGAAAGAAAGCAAATTGGGCATACTAAAGTAGCCCTTCAACTGTAGTGGAGATCAAACTACACTGTTGGATTTTTTAAAAATATTTATCTAAAAGAAAAAATTATAAATCATAAAAATATTAGAATACCTGCCGAAGTACAAGAGACAGTGCTTCGTTGCTTGTACACAGCAGGGATAAAAAAATAAATTGCTATTAAGAAATGAATTTCAGAATGCTCGCCAGGAAGTGACGTGCAGTGGTCATCACGATTATGTAACTCGTCAAATTCCACTTGACACAAATTAATGTGATACATAGTAGAAAATGTGTTAAAATTATCGTTTTAACTACAATGAACGGCTCTTCGACAAGCGTTAATCCATATCAATACATCCATACAAATTCTAAAAAAGGCTATACGTATGTTCAATATCTCTTCCTAAAACACTGGACCGATTTCGACCAAACTCTTTACGCATTTCATTTACTGTCTGGAAACAGTTACTCTGCGTGTTAAGAACCACCCACCTATCAGATGTGCGGGGAGGGGGGTTCGGGTGAAAAGCAGTATAGCCCAGGACGCCATAGTACCCATACTTCATTCATCGATTATTTGAGAATGAAAGTACTTACAGACTTGAAACAAATTTTAAATATAATTTAAAACCTTTACGAAACTTTTTCTCACTGGCGACGCGCATAAAATAGCGATAGGAAAAAAAAAGTTTATCGCTGGTCACATTTTCCCTGTTCGTGCATGACCTTTTAATTTATTACTTCTTTTCCACTAACTGTATTCGTAACACTTTATGCAGACAGTATTCACATATACCATTGAAAGTACCAGAAAAATTACATCCTTGTACGACACTTGCTTCAGGATATGTGACGTCACATACATTGAGATGGCGCGCAAAACTGTCGCGAAACGTAAGACGTTTAAATTTATTACTTCATTGCTGCTAACCCTATTCCCAACACTTTTCACAGACAGAATCCACATCTGCCGCCGAGTTAACGTAGAAAAATACACTGAAGCGCCAAAGAAACTAGTATAGGCATGCTTATTCAAATACAGAGATACGTAAACAAGCTGAATACGGTGCTGCGGTCGGCAATACCTAAGTAAGACAAGAAGTGTCTGACGCAGTTGTTAAATCGGTTACCGCTGCTACAATGGCAGGTTATCAAGATTTAAGTGAGTTTGAACGTGGTGTTATAGTCGGCCACGAGTGATGGGACACAGCGTCTGCGAGGTAGCGATGAAGTGGGATTTTCCCGTACGACCATTTCACGAATGTACCGTGAATATCAGGAATCCGGTAAAAAATCAAAGCTCCGATATCACTGCGGCCTAAAAAAGATCCTGCACGAACAGGACCAACGACGACTGAAGAGAATCGATCAACGTGAGAGAAGTGTAACACTTCCGCAAATTGCTGCAGATTTCAATGCTGGGCCACCGTGCGAACCATTCAACGAAACATCGTCATTATGGGTTTTAGGAGCCGAAGGCCTACTCGTGCACCCTTGATGACTGCGCGAAACAAAACTTTACGCCTCGCCTGGGCACTGACAGTGGACTGTTGATGACTGAAAACATGCTGCCTAGTCGGACGAGTCTCGTTTCATAGAGCAGATGTACGTGTACGGGTATGGAGACATCCTCATGAATCCATGGACTCTGCATGTCAGCAGGGGACTGTTCAAGCAGGTGGAGGCTCTGAAATGGTGTGGGGGTGTGCAGTTGGAGTGACATGGGACAACTGATATATCTAGATACGACTCTGACAGGGGACACGTACACAAGCATCCTCTCTGATTATCTGCATCCATTCATGTCCATTGTGCATTCTGTTGGACTATGGCAATTCCAGAAGCACAATGCGACCCCGCACACGTTCAGAACTGTTACAGAGTGGCTCCAGGAACACTCTCCTAATTTTAAACACTTCCGCTTGTCACCAAACTCCTCAGACATGAACATCATTCAGCATATCTGGGCTGGCTGCTGTGGCCAAGAGGTTCTAGGCGCTTCAGTCCGGAACCACGCGGCTGCTGCGGTCGCAGGTTCGAATCCTGCCTCGGGCATAGATGTGTGTGATGTCCTTAGGTTAGTTAGGTTTACTTAGTTCTAATTCTAGGGGACTGACTACCTCAAATGTTAAGTCCCATAGTGCTCAGAGCCATTTGAACCAATTTTGTCCTTAGGTTAGTTAGGTTTACTTAGCTCTAAGTCTAGGGGACTGATGACCTCAGATATTAAGTCCCATAGTGCTTAGAGCCATTTGAACCATTTTGAGCACATCTGGGATGCCTTGCAGTGTGGTGATATCTCCGCCCCTCAGGGTCTGAATGGCTCCGAGCACTATGGGACTTAACATCTATGGTCATCAGTCCCCTAGAACTTAGAACTACTTGAACCTAACTAACCTAAGGACATCGCACAACACCCAGTCATCACGAGGCAGAGAAAATCCCTGAACCCGCCAGGAATCGAACCCGGGAACCCGGGCGTGGGAAGAGAGAACGCTACCGCACGACCACGAGCTGCGGACCCCTCAGGGTCTGAGGGATTTATGGACAGCCCTGCAGGATCCATGGTGCCAATTCCCTCCTGCACTAAGTCAGACATAAGTGGAGTCCATGCCTCATTGTATTGCGGCAGTTCTGCGCGCTTGTGTGTGTCTGGGGGGGGGGGGGGGGGGGGAGCTACACGATATTAGGCAGGTGTGCCAGTTTCTTTGTCTCTTCAGTGTACATCATTGTACGACACATAGTTCAAGAGATATGACTTCAAATACTGAGAATGGCGAAAAAATGTCGCCTGGTAAGCTGGAGAGAGGACTAGGACTGAGAGGGGGAAGGAGGAGATAGGCAAAATTAGGCGGAGGAGGAGGAGGAGGAGGATATGGATAGAGATAGGGGAGGGGAAGATGGAGACGAGGAGTAGGTGAACAGAGATGAAAGGGGGGGGATATGGACAGAGACATGGGAAAGCAGAGAGATGGCGGAGGAGGAGATGGACCACAGAAGATTGGAATAGATAAATACCCGGATAATACCGGGTACTCAGCTAGTTCTCAATAAAGTATCCCTGATGAGTGACAGATTGTTTGCAAAGTGCGTTGTCTCGGTCAACGACCGTGTCTCATCCGTCTTGCACAGCAAAGAACACGTCGGTGGTGTCTCGTCTCTGCTGATGATGGTCTCGCGCGCTAGCTGACCGATGACTGCGCAGCGGACAAGACGAGGTACACAGGCGAGCGGACAAGAGACGACTGGCGTATTGCGGGAGAGCCGTACAAGGCTGCCTGTCACCGGAGACGGAAATTAGGGGAGGCGGCGGCGGCGTACGTCCGCGATTGAGCGGTCCGTCCCCGGCCGGCGCCCGTACGTCAGTCGCTGTCTGGCCGACACATTAGCATCGTCGGCAGGCTCGCAACTAGCCGCGGCCGTAACGGTAACGAGGCCCCGTGTCGCGGTACGCCGGGGGCTGTGGCGGCCCCAGCTGCAGTAAATATTGTGACAATGAGGTTAATGCGCGCAGCTTCCACGTCAGCGCACCCGCCCCGGGGGCCGCAGGCTGCAGCGCGAGGGGACAATGGCGCTCTGCGCTAGGGGCGGGCAGGCACCGGCACGCACGCAGAGCTAGGCTGCGGGGCCACCTCGGTCAAGCCGTCCGCTCCGCTTCACCTACAATTAGGCATTTTTTCCGACTCGCGAAGCCGAGGTATAAAACTGGACGGCGAACGGAAGTCACGTCGTGTGTGCCCCGAGCGAGCAAAAGAGGCCCGCCCGGCGTTTCAAAAAGATTCGTCGCATTTCACAACCGTGTCTTCTAACAAACGAAGGTAGCAACTTGGGGCGAATATTACTTCGAGCATACTACAACAAAGTGTTTAACGTAGCAACTTGGGGCGTATATTAATTTAAGCATACTACAACAATGTGTTTAAGGGGGGGGGTAGGACGTCAAACGGGCCGACTTGGAGCAGGAGAGGCACCACAGGACATATTTTCTACTGCCTATACTTTTACAAATAAATTCATAAAACTTTGTCAGCATGACCAGGAAGGATTCAGGATTCACATTCATAGCAGTGGAAGTGCAGAAACATAACAAAATACATTTTTTTAGATATGACATTTCATCATTTTTTTAAATTACTGTTGGCTGCATTTGTTGCTATAGGTACATTTTTCTTCACAAGTAAGAGAGATTCTTTGATGAATTTTGCACAGCATACAAACCATACTTACAGGTGTATGAAACTCTAGAATTTTCCAAATCTATTAAAAGCTGTGGCAAAAATTGAGATAATTAACTACAAAATATGATTTGTTTCTAAACATAGTTTAAAACGTAACAGCTCATTCATTTTTTCATAAATTAATTAGATTCTAGAGTTTCAGACACCTGTAAGTATGGTTTGTATGCTGTGCAAAATTCATCGAACAGTCTCTCTTACTTATGAATAAAAGTGTACCTATAGCAACAAATGCAGCCAATAGTAAGTGAAAAAAATGATGAAATTTCACATGTAAAAAAAATTATTTTGCTATGTTTTTGAACTTCCGCTGCTACGAGTGTGAATCCTAAATCCTTACTGGTCATGGTGACAGTTTTATGTATTTACTTGTAACAGTATAGACAGTGGAAATTAAAATGTCCTCTGGTGCCTCTATTGCTCCAAGTCAGCCCGTTTTACGTCCTGCCCCCCCCCCCCCCCCTTAACTTCTTACCATTTTACTAGGGTATTTATTTTAATCGCATACTCATAAAAGCCTTCCCGTGTCTCTGTCCATATCCTACCCTTTCCTCTCTGTCCACCACCTCCTCGTCTTTCCCTCTGCCTCTGCCTCTCCATCTCCATCTCCTCCCCCTCCCCTATCTCTGTCCATCTCCTCCTCCTCCTCCTACTTTTGCCTATCTACTCCTTCCCCCTCACAGTCCATCTCCTGGTCCTCCCTCCTCTCTCCACGTTATCACGCGACATTTTTTCTCCATTCTCAGTATTTTGATGTCATGTGTCGTACAAGATCAAAAAAAAACTGGTGCACGTGCCTAATATCGTGCAGGGCCCCCATGATCACGCACAACTGCGGCATAGACTCGACTTCTGTCTGACGTAGTGCTGGAGGGAATTGTCACCATGGATCCTGCAAGGCTGTCCATAAATCCCTCAGACCCAGAGGCGGCGGAGATATCTTCCGAACATATTGCAAGGCATCCCAGATATGCTCAATAATGTTCATGTCTGAGGAGTTTGGTGACAAGCGGACACTCAAAGCTTTTTACATTTACGTTTACGATCAAAAATTCCATTTGTTGTTGTTAATGAAATGTCTGAATGCTACTGTTAATTCAGCTCAAACATGGTTTCACAGCTATAGTTGCTTGAAGATGGCTACAGCACATCTGCTAATTAAACACTTGTTTCATACGGAAAAATAAAACGATGGCAACACAATAAGAAATAATTTTTACGCATCTGCGTCCACTACGTCGTATATATTACATAAGGACGCAATGTATTGTATTACGAGTCCAAGACGCTGCAACGTTAGATTATATTGTTTATTACAATACGCCTATTTCGGCGTGATCTCCACCTTCAGGTTATATCAGATGGTCTCGATATCCGTATGACACAGATGTCTCAGTTGCTCCTTTGATGTTAGTCGAGCTACAGCAGGTATTAAACTTTTGCTGGAGCAGTTATTTGTGAAGTTGTAGAAATGTGAAAGCTCGTTTCAAAATGACGTTCTTGACAGCTGTATTGACATTTGAATCAGCTGTCAAGTGACGTCATCATGAAACGAACTTTCATTTTACGACGAATTCAAAAATAACTGCTCCAACAAAAGTTCGACACCTGCTACAGCTTCGCCAACATCAAAGGAGCAAACTTATACAGTAGTGTGACAGCAAGTGAGACATCGATGTCATATGGATATCAAGACAACCTGATATAACCAGAAGGTGGCAATCACGCCGAAATAGGCCTGCTGTAATAACAAACATAATCGAACACGGCAGCGTCTTGGTCTCGTACTATAATGTATAATGTCCTTATATGACAATAACAAATAACCAATAACATTTGATAAGAGTGTTTTACAATATGGAGCTTCACTTTGGTACAATCTGATGCACGGTACTTGCTGTCCTAAACCCAATACAATATCTGAATAACTTTTTTACTTTCCTGCCTCTTGGGAGTTTATGATGTTGGCCTTGTACGATAACTGATAGTAATGAAGCAGATTCTCTGTTACTCTTCCCAGTTTCCTGTAAATGACGACTATTAGGTTGGAAGGTAGTGCTCGCAGGACTGTACTTAGGAGGCGGACGTATATGACACGCTGAAGGAATGGTGGAGAATCGGAAAGAGGCCATCATTTGTGAGCGTCATCTGGATGATCCTGCAGGGAACTGGCAGGCACCAGTCGTGCTGTTGTGCCTTTGTAGTGACGGTCTGTCGCGGTATTTGGTGTGGACCTCTTGCTTCGTACACAACAGTAGTTGTTGTATTCAGACTTGAATGATGCTATTTCCCACGTTAGTCTATCCTGTGTGGGCTGCTTCATCTTTGCACAACTGCTACGACTTAACATCTCTTCGAGCCGACTTACTGTGTTCGAATTCGGTTTTCCACTACAGTTTGTACCCTCACAGTTCCCTCCGTAACCACACTGAGAATTTCTTGATGCCCAGGATGTGTCCTATCATCCGATCGCTTCTTTTAAATAAGTTGTGCCATAATCTTCCCTGTCCCCCAGTTCCAGTCAGTGTTTCCTCATTAATTATTAGAACTACCCATCTAATCTTCAGCATGCTAAGTTCCACAACTGTTCATCCGGACACACAACAAACATGTAGATGATCCGATGTATTCGATGAATACTGTGAGGCAGTTTTGTGGCCCCTGTACAGCAGTGTATCTCACCTCCATACTGCATATAGACAGGAAGCTCTCCCATGCTCGATTCAAGAATGAGATGCGACCAAAAAATCGCTAATATCGCCACAAATTACACCTAGCCGTGGTGGTTTGCAAAATTTGTGTATGTATTATTTTGACTTTCCTTCAGCTACGAGTTCGTGTCCTTCACGAATATTTGGAGCTATTTCTCAAGCCGGCCCCTGTGGCCGAGCGGTTCTAGGTGCTTCAGTCCAGAACTGCGCTGCTGTTACGGTCGCAGGGTCGAATCCTGCCTCTGGCCTGGATGTGTGTGATGTCCTTAGGTTTAAGTAGTTCTAAGTCTAGGGGACTAATGACCTCAGATGTTAAGTCCCATAGTGTTCAGAGCCAGTTTTTAGCCTATCTCTCTGACAAGCCTTGACAAACTGTATTTCATATTCAGCAATATGCATCCGTAATAACATGGCTTACCAGTGATAGGACCCTGGAATAAACGCAGAGAAATCTTTCTTCGAGATCGCTAGTGAGGACTGGTAAGGAGAAGTTAAACCTGAGTGTTTAGAGCTGTTTACAATGCTACTGAATACCAACGTTCAGTTCATTGGACGTCCGTCGGGATTGCTGCGACTGAGAGAATTGAAGATCTTTTCCACGTTGTCACACTGCCTTTCTGGATTGGAACAGTCTGCTATGCTGTGACATCATTTCCCTACAACGACCATCACCACGTATAAGAAGCTTGAGTCCATGCCTCGTAGTTAATGACACCAATGAAGTTAGATGTTTGGCGCATGCGGGAGTAAACCTTTCAGAAAAAAGCTGCCGCACAATCCGGCTGTGTTCCCGGTATTCGTACCCCACTTACCGTGTCTGAAACGCCTGCTGCGGACGTGTAGCATTAAGAGTCACGTACATGGTTCCTCCCAGATTACAGTTCAGCAGTACCTATCACCCAATTATCACCGTATCCCGGCGTCCAACTGCAGATGAGCCGGTATTTATCACTGGGTTAGTGAAGTAGCCGCCGCCTTATAACGGTTCCCGCGAGATAGGCGGCGCGTGGTCCGTTACTCTGCTCGACTTCCTCCGCTCCCGCGACGCTCCCCCGGAGGAAATTTTTCCCGTTGCTTTTATGTGTGCAGCAGCGCCGCGCGCGCCGATTTATGTCGGAGGGGTCTGCTCAGTTATGAGAATCTCAGGGAGGGAGCAGCTAGCAGCTCGGCTCCGCGCCTCATTCCGCAGCTGCGAGTTCAGCACTATTTACCGCCTTGCTGTGTGACCTGGTATTGTCTATTGATGTGCGCACCGCTAACACCTCACAGAGCTAGATTTCCACTGACAACGGAAGTGACCTCGAAATTTCAGAATTCCACGAAAATGTCCTTAGAATATAAACCACTCATCCCAGAAACAGTGGCATTGCCGTGCAAAACTGCACGTCTTACTACTATAGACGTTCGAAAGATCATCCATTCAAGGTCTACGACATGTAAGACAGAAAACGCACACATTTCAATGTCGTTACAGTAAAAAATTGTTAAGGTTTTCGTGGTCAGTTGTTGACAAATTGCCTGTTGGCTTCTGGCGCTCTGAGCACTATGGGACTTAACTTCTGAGTTCATCAGTCCCCTAGACTAGTTGTTGTTGTTTTTGTGGTCTTCAGTCCTGAGACTGGTTTGATGCAGCTCTCCAGGCTACTCTATCCTGTGCAAGCTTCTTCATCTCCCAGTACCTACTGCAGCCTACATCCTGCTGAATCTGCTTAGTGAATTCATCTCTTGGTCTCCCTCTAAGATTTTTACCCTGCACGCTGCTCTCCAATGCTAAATTTGTTATCCCTTGATGCCTCAGAACATGTCCTACCAACCGGTCCCTTCTTCTTGTCAAGTTGTGCCACAGATTTCTCTTCCCCCCTAGTTCTGTTCAATACCTTATCATTAGTTATGTGATCTACCCATCTAATCTTCAGCATTCTTCTGTAGCACCACATTTCGAAAGCTTCTATTCTTTTCTTGTCCAAACTATTTATCATCCATGTTTCACTTCCATACATGGCTACACTCCATACAAATACTTTGAGGAACGACTTCGTGGCACTTAAATCAATACTCGATATTAACAAATTTCTCTTCTTCAGAAACGCTTTCCTTGCCATTGCCAGTCTACATTTTATATCCTCTCTACTTCGACCATCATCAGTTATTTTGCTCCCCATATAGCAAAACTCCTTCACTACTTTACGTGTCTCATTTTCTAATCTAATTCCCTCAGCATCACCTGACTTAATTCGACTACATTCCATTATCCTCGTTTTGCATTTGTTGGCGTTCATCTTATATACTACTTTCAAGACATTGTCCATTCCGTTCAACTGCTCTTCCAAGTCCTTTAGAACTACTTAAACCTAACTAATCTAAGGACATCACAGACATCCATTCCCGAGGCAGGATTCGAACCTGCAACCGTAGCAGCAGCGCGGTTCCGGACTAAAGTGCATAGAACCGCTCGGCAACAGCGGCCGCCCGGAAATCTATGAATGATGCATTGAGTTATAGAGATTCGAACAAAGGTAGCGGCGCTGATATGGCAAATCAACTTTCGCGATGACGAATGCCTCAGTAACTGCGGGTAGTGGAATGTGATGGGCCGTTTCCTAGTAGAGCTGATGGAGCGTTGCATACCTTTAACCGCCCGATTAACGCGGAGCTATAACAGTGCTGCCGTCACGCGCTACGTTAACGGAATTTGGCAGTTTTCCGCGGCGCACACGGGCCGCGTGAAGCTGTGCACCCCTCCGGAGGCAGGGGTGGCGACTGCCGATACGGCGGGGAATGAAGCCCGCAATGGAGCGGCACAAGGGCGTGAAATGACGGCGCGGAGCAGCCGGTCTACACACACCTGTGCAAACACCGAAACGTCTCCCCCAGCGCGGACCGGAGCGTTTAATCCACTGTCCCAAGAGTCCATTCCACTGCCTGCCGAAGCTACACTCCCTACGCTGCCATTCTACCGATCGGGAGGTGAACGGGGTGATGAAGTGGCGAGACACTGAACTGTTACCCAACAGCGTACAGCAGTGGTAGTGAACCTGGTCCCTAACGCTCACTAGTGGACGCTCCAGCTTCCATGGCGGGCGATAAGCTGTTAGGGGGTTACAGACATTTTCATTTGGTTTTCACAAAATTTTGACATACATTAACTGATAAGTAATTATTATTACATGCTTTAACGTGCTATAACGCTGTTTTACCAATTTTACAACACAGTTACTTCCCTACTTTATCCGTCCCCATTACTGGGGAACTGGTAGGTGTTTGAAAAATTTTACTACTAATACACACACAAAAGTGAAGGATAGGTAAAAAAAAGGTTGATTACCCCTGGTCTAGAGTCCAACCCTACAGTAACATGTGCTCAGCTCTTTCTTGTCCCCTTCACTCATTGCAACGTTTGTATGCGGCAGACAAAATTGTCCAGACCATCCAGGATGCCCTCCTCCGACTCCAGCGACTGGGGAAAGTTGTAGCTTTCTGCTGGGTTCCGGGGCATGTTGGCATTGCTGGGAATGAAAGGGCAGATCTCGCAGCCAAGGAGGCGTGTCTCGCCCCACAAGTATCTCAGTGTGCTATCCCCTTGCACGCACTCACCTCGCTGTTGAGCTCACGGGTCATGCGTCGGTGGGAGGATGAGTGGCTGGAAGTGACTGACAATAAGCTCCGTATAGTCAAGCGCACAACGCGTGTGTGGTGTACTTCCTTTCAGCCCCATCGACGGGACAAGGTTCTCCTCACTCGGCTTCGAATAGGCCACAGCCCTATGACGCATGGCTTCCTGCTCCGGCGAGAGGACCCTCCAATGTGTGGTGCTTGCGGCGTCCAGGTCACTGTGCGCCACGTTTTATTGGATTGCGTTTTATTTTCTGACCAGCGGGTCGCGGCTGACTTGCCAGCGGACCTGCCATCTCTTTTAGGCAACACTCGGACGAATGTGGCTAAAGTTTTAAAGTTCTGTGCCCTGTCAAATGTTTTTACAAAGATTTTAGGGAGAGGATTTTAATTTGCTCACTGTGTGACAAGCTCGCCCATATTTTATGTAGGTGGCCAGCCAATAACAATTTCCTGTGACATTCTTGTTGCTATGTTTCCCCTTTCCTTAGGTTTTACTTTCTTATGTAGCATTTTCCTTCTTTTCCTTCTTTGTTTGAGTGTGTGCTTTAGTTTTCTTAGGTCTGTCCACATTCGTTCCTTTTAATGTGTGTCAGGGCGCTGATGACCTCGATGTTGAGCGCCCATAAGCCCCAACACACCACCACCACCACATCTTTCTTGTCCGCAGCTCGTGGTCGTGCGGTAGCTTTCTCGCTTCCCACGCCCGGGTTCCCGGGTTCGATTCCCGGCGGGGTCAGGGCTTTTCTCTGCCTCGTGATGACTGGGTGTTGTGTGATGTCCTTAGGTTAGTTAGGTTTAAGTAGTTCTAAGTTCTAGGGGACTGATGACCGTAGATGTTAAGTCCCATAGTGCTCAGAGCCATTTGAACCATTAGCCAGCTCTTTCTTGAAATTTTTATCCGCGTCTAATGTATATTGTTTTCATATTCGTCTTTATAACGCAGTTCATTTCCCGCACAACAGAAGATGGGTTTTCGTCTAACTTGACCCTATGATTTGGTTTTGAAGTTCTAGCAGTAGCCATGTTGGCAGACTAAATTATGAGAACTCGGATCGAGCTATTATGCAAACAACAGATGCAAGCATATTTAAGTACGAATTATTCTAACGACGTTTGACCTAAAATCAGTTTACTTCTGTTTTGCTTATTATGTTACTTTCTACTCTGTTGGGTTCTATAGAACAAAAAATGGTTCAAATGGCTCTGAGCATTATGGGACTTACTTAACTTCTGTGGTCATCAGTCCCCTAGAACTTAGAACTACTTAAACCTAACTAACCTAAGGACATCACACACATCCATGCCCAAGGCAGGATTCGAACCTGCGACCGCAGTGGTCCCGCGGTTCCAGACTGTAGCGCCTAGAACCGCTCGGCCACCTCGGCCGACTCTGTAGGACATTCTGTACATTTTTATACAGTGTCCTATGAGAGTAGGACATTCTTTACATTGTTATACAGTGTCCTATGAGAAATGGTACGTATTCAGGCATGTGACAGCAAGAATCATTCGAAGGAAAACAGTGTAGTAAACATGGGCCCAAAATGCGTAACGTAAGAGCTATGAGAACTTGTTCAGTAGAAAAGGTGTATTTCACGTCAGGGAAGATGAAAATGTTCTCATAGCTCTTAAGGTACGTATTTTAAAGCATATACTTACCAGACTATTCGAATGATCGTTCCTGTCGTTTCCTGAAAATTGACAATTCCTGCGGGTATACCCTATATAATGGTAGCTTGTCATCCGGAATTAAATTATGCTAGTGTGAGGCTGGGGAATCAACAAACCACTTCATTTATAAACGTAATTTTGCGAGTACTTGTAGCTATTTTCGAAGTATCCGTCTTCACCTGCATGCTCCCCTGTTCTGAGCATGCACACACAGAAACATGTTTTCGAGGAACTCATCTTGCCAGTTACTCTTTAGAACGTCTCAAAGTACGAAGTTCATGTTGTTAATACGTGTCTAGTCCCGCTTGATGTTCACTTGTTTTCGTACTATTCTAGCACCAAATCTGAACGCGCGAGCGCGCGCGTGTTTGTGTGTGTGTGTGTGTGTGTGTGTGTGTGTGTGTGTGTGTGTGCGTGTTTGCGTGTGTGTGTGTGTGTGTGTGTGTGTGTGTGTGTGTGTGTGTGTTTTCATTTGTATAGTCTTTTTTGGGTAGCATCTTTAATGCGATAAAAAGTGTGCCATTACATACTATATTGTATTCCGAACCTCAGCAGCAATCTGAGAGTCGTGTAAATGGGTTCTTAATTACGAATATTTACGAGGGAATTTCCAGTGATAGCCAAGTAAAGCCTTTCGAAAACAACTCTCAGTTGCCTACCACGGTAAGAGCAGCTACTTTTTCTGGGAGTTAATTTAAACTAGTCGGGATAATTAAATGGATGTGCTGTGGATGGTAGTTTATAGGCTTGTTCGGGCAGATGCAATAATCAGTGCTAATTATTGTCTTCACGTATTTATTCTCCCTAACTAACTTTCAAGCCACTAAACACACATCATAGTATTGTGGGATTTAATGAATCACCTGCATCCGTTCACGTCCATTGCGCATTACAACGGACTTGGGCAATTCCAGCAGGACAAGGTGACACCCCTCACGTCCAGAATTGCTATAGAGTCACTCCAAGAACACTTCCGCTGGCCACCAGACTTCCCAGACATGAACACTATTGAGCATATCTGGAATGCCTTGCAACGTGTTGTTCAGAAGAGATCTCCACCCTCTCGAATTCTTACGGATAGCTCTGCCGGATTCGTGGTGTCAGTTCCCTCCAGCACTACTTCAGACGTTAGCCGATTGCATGCCAGGTCATATTGCGGCATTCTGCGTACTCGCGGGGGCGCTACACGGTGTACCAGTTTCTTTGCCTCTTCAGTGCATATCTGTGCCTCGTTCGCGTGGAAATGTTTACGAGCAATATGTACTCTTCACACATGTTGTAGTTACACGTGTGAAGAGCACACACTGCTCGTGGAGTCTTCTACGGAAATCAGGCGCAAATATAGGTTTTTCTGTTCTACAGGGTGTTACAAAAAGGTACGGCCAAACTTTCAGGAAACATTCCTCTCACACAAAGAAAGAAAAGATGTTATGTGGACATGTGTCCAGAAACGCTTACTTTCCATGTTAGAGCTCATTTTATTACTTCTCTTCAAATCACATTAATCGTGGAATGGAAACACACAGCAACAGAACGTACCAGCGTGACTTCAAACACTTTGTTACAGGAAATGTTCAAAATGTCCTCCGTTAGCGAGGATACATGCATCCACCCTCCGTCGCATGGAATCCCTAATGCAGCCCTGGAGAATGGCGTATTGTATCACAGCCGTCCACGAGCACGGAGAGTCTCTACATTTCGTACCAGGGTTGCGTAGACAAGAGCTTTCAAATGCCTCCATAAATGAAAGTCAAGAGGGTTGAGGTCAGGAGAGCGTGGAGGCCATGGAATTGGTCCGCCTCTACCAATCCATCGGTCACCGAATCTGTTGTTGAGAAGCGTAAGAACACTTCGACTGAAATGTGCAGGAGCTCCATCGTGCATGAACCACATGTTGTGTCGTACTTGTAAAGGCACATGTTCTAGCAGCACAGGTAGAGTATCCCGTATGAAATCATAACATGCTCCATTGAGCGAAGGTGGAAGAACATGGGGCCCAATTCAGACATCACCAACAATGCCTGCCCAAACGTTCACAGAAAATCTGTGTTGATGCCGTGATTGCACAATTGCGTGCGGATTCTCGTCAGCCCACACATGTTGATTGTGAAAATTTCCAATTTGATCACGTTGGAATGAAGCCCCATCCGTAAAGAGAACATTTGCACTGAAATGAGGATAGACACATTGTTGGATAAACCATTCGCAGAAGTGTACCCGTGGAGGTCAATCAGCTGCTGATAGTGCCTGCACACGCTGTACATGGTAAGGAAACAACTGGTTCTCCCGTAGCACTCTCCATACAGTGACGTGGTCAACGTTACCTTGTACAGCAGCAACTTCTCTGACGCTGACATTAGGGTTATCGTCAACTGCACGAAGAATTGCCTCGTCCATTGCAGGTGTCCTCGTCGTTCTAGGTCTTCCCCAGTCGCGAGTCATAGGCTGGAATGTTCCGTGCTCCCTAAGACGCCGATCAATTGCTTCGAATGTCTTCCTATCGGGAAACCTTCGTTCTGGAAATCTGTCTAGATACAAACGTACCGCGCTACGGCTATTGCCCCGTGCTAATCCATACATCAAATGGGCATCTGCCAACTCCGCATTTGTAAACATTGCACTGACTGCAAAACCACGCTCGTGATGAACACTAACCTGTTGATGCTACGTACTGATGTGCTTGATGCTAGTACTGTAGAGCAATGAGTCGCATGTCAACACAAGCGCCGAAGTCAAAATTACATTCCTTCAATTGGGCCAACTGGCGGTGAATCGAGGAAGTACAGTACATACTGACGAAACTAAAATGAGCTCTAACATGGAAATTAAGCGTTTCCGGACACATGTCCACATACCATTTTTTCTTTATTTGTGTGTGAGGAATGTTTCCTGAAAGTTTGGCCGTACCTTTTTGTAACACCCTGTATCTGCGCGGGGTTTGCGTAGAAGACTTCACGAGCAGTATGTGCTGTTCAGACATGTTGTTGTTACACGTGTGAAGAACACTCACTGCTCGTGGATTCTTCTACGGAAATTAGGCGCAAATATGGGTTCCCTGTTATATACGTGTACGACTGGATGCTTCTTTGGTCGTTCGTGCTACAAGGCCTGAAGATGACTCTGCTGAGTCGAAACTGGTAGACTAAATAAAAAGCTATAAAAATAACGGACACTGGAGTATTATTCTTACAATTCCCCGACCAGCCGCAGTCCCACACTTAATACCTGCGAGATCGGGTTACGTTAACTTATGTCCCACCACCGACAGGCCTGGAAAGGAAAGACGTGTTAAGCCACGTACAGATTAAAGGCGCATAGCTTCTTGCAAGGAACGTCATGATATTGAGAAAAGCGAGATACGAATATTCCAGAGGCTGGAACGAGTCATGCGATCTGACACGAGGTTGGCAGCTGCAGGATTAGTTTCGCTGATTATTTTTAACTGTGGAAATTCCCATTTCCCAGAATACTCGAAAGATGGGCAACAGAATTCGCGTAATCCGCGTCGGTTACCAGCGACGCCAACGTACCGAGAAGCTTTTCGCCGTCTTCGTCGCGGCAGAGGGCTCGCTCACCACCCGCACAGAGGTGAACAGTGAGCGCCAGCCGGCGGCGCCGTGGGCTGAGTCACGCCGGCGGCTGCGGTCGGCGCCGCTCCACCCACGCTGGAATTACACACGGCCTGGCCCGGCGCTGCGTGCAGGTGGAGGCGGAGGCGGAGGCGGAGGTGCGGTCGCCTACACAGTATCGCCTTCGGCGACCCAAGCGCGGACACTCACCGCCGCTGACGGTGGTCTCTTGGCGCCGGCCGGTTTCCTGTTGCGCCCCGAGCCCAACTCTCGGATCCCACCTGCGGTTGAGCACCTTCACGACTCCCCTGTTCGCCACTCACCACCTACACGTACTAAGCTCACCGGCAAAATATTAAGTCATCCCATTAAATGAGCATACTGGTTACTTTGGAGCGCTGTGGACGGTGTAGAAGACCATGTGACCCTCCACCGCTGACGTAACTCCAGACAGTGAAATTGTTCGTATCTGCCAGTCCATTCTATCATTCTATAGAATCAGCGCAGTAAGGTGAGTCGACGTGACAGAAAGGAAGAAAAGAGCTGTCGTGTTTGTGCGTGCCCATCACCACACCGCGAAAGAAGTTTCCAGATTTCAGGTGCGTTAACACTAACGTCCAACACAGTGTTCGTGAAACTGCGACCCGCTGGCCGCGTCCTACCCGAATCAATTTTCAGCCGAATCCAAAACCATCGTCTGACATTAAGAGCTTCTTACAGAGACAGTAATGTTTCAAGATGTACTTAACTTTATTTGATGTTGGCGAATTCGGCCATGAGGTAAGTGACGTTGGCCGCTTCCTCACGGGCAGAAGGGTGAGTAGCACGCCCACTGCGGGGTAATGTTTTATTGTTCGTCATCCAGTACTGACAACTCGGGAGCATGCGCATCTCGTATCGATCAGCGACGATTGTATAAATTTTGGTGCGGAACATTCGTGAATGCCAATTACAAGATGGCCACCAAACTCGGTACATCTTTGTAGCAAAAAATGTAAATGTAAATTAAGGCTGTTCTAATACAGTACAATAAGTAGCTCAAAAATTACGTGCAAAACATTTAGCAAACATCTGTGATGCTGTCTCGTATTGCATAATGATTTTAAACACAAGCACAATTAGTGTTATTTATCAATTAATCATCCACTCACACAGATAACGATTCATCAAGCCATTACAGTGCCAAAAACTTCGGAGTCGCCGAAGGTGGCAACAGCCCGAATCACAGTCCAAAAAAAATCTTACAAATAGTGATGACTTTTAACCATCAGCACTTCGAGGCCGGCAGGCAAGTTATCACGCCCTTAATATAGCTAGTCTAGTGGGGGGTTCATAACATACAAATTTATGTAGTGTAAATTACGAATTAATAAGGAGGTCGGTACATATGTGGCCCGAGGTGCTGCACCACAGTGTAATTATTGCCTCTTGAGCAAAGAAGTTCGGCAACCACTGCTCCAACGCATCTGCAAGGTACACTTTACCACTCGCGGCTGTGTAACACGGTGTTAAGAATGGTGGTCGTAAAAAGAAAAGCGACAGAGACCGGAGACGTGTGTCACGTTTTGTCAACGACAGTCCGCCAGCAACTACTGTTGTCATTGAATGAATGCAGGTCCATCTCAGCGAGTTTCCGAACGAACAAGGCGAAGGGAACTTTACGCAACGAACAATAGGTGTTGGATATCGTGCAAAAGGCTATTGCTCTCATTGGCATACTAAACTAAACGTCTTCAACATGCCAAACAACACGGAAGGGAATTAGTGAATGGCTTGTTGTATGCGAAATGCCTAATGACGCCTTCAATCCGCAAATGGTGACTGCTGTAGATCAGGCCGGAGGTGGCTATGTGATGTTTCGGGGGTGTTTTCGTATCTCTATTCGGGCCCGCTCATTCAGTTACCTCGACCATGAATCAGTATGTTCGTCAACATTCTCGGTAAACTAGTTTTACCTTTCCTTCTAGAGCCACACAATGAGTATTTTGTGCACGCTCTCGTCACTCTCGTGTTCACAGGACTGCACGTACAAGCTCATAGTCTGATGAACACTCAAGTACTCAATTGCGCATCGACTGGCCCGCCAAATCACAAGATCTTAATTCCATAGAGAGCTTCTGTGATCATGTGGAACAGAGGCTGTAACGTAGCAATCAATGCCGAAGCAATTTGGTAGCTTCAATAGCTTCATCTGGAAGTGCCATGTTTACAGAAACACAAGGGCTCTTATCTCGCCAAATAGAGGCCATTGTCAAGTCCACAGGCGACAACAGCGTGACATCTCTTGAAGATTATTAATATTTTTGTCCGGTGAGGTTATGTATGATAATGGGGTCATGGGTACGCGGTAAGTTATCCAAGTCGCTCTACCCAAGAGATTAATAACGTTCGGGCTACTGTCCTCAGAAATATGCTCTCGGGAGTGCCAAATTGATCTTACCGGGCTGCCCATTTTCTCGACATTTTGATTGTCGGAATTACGACCCTTACAGGATTTTGTATATTCCATAACCCTGCACTGCGGCTACGAAACAAGTCTCATACTGCCTGGAAGAAGCATTTTCAGAACTGCTATTACACATGGCAGCCAGAAGCATCGAGTCAATATCGTCCTTTCCACCAAATGTTTCCTGAGCCTCGGGCTACTATGCAGAGGATAAAATTTTACAAAGAGCTGCATAGGTTTGACCAGGTGCACCCTCGGAGAACGTTCCAGGAGAAACCACTGGCAGCAAAGGGTAGATAGCAGAGATATTACCCGATGGGAGTTCTCCAGTCAAAAAAATGGAAAAGCTTCTTAGTTAGCATTGTGGAAGATTTCTTGAACAGTCATATTCCCCAAATCTCCAAGATAGTTACTGATGGAGTTCATCTAAAACTATTAAAATGCTTCTAGTCAACCAGCCGTTTCTGAACCACCAATGTCATTTACTATACCACTTTTACCTGTAGGCGTGTAGGTCGTACAATCACGATGGACTGACGAAGCAACCAAAAAATCTGATTTATGGTTTTTCATGGGAAGATAATCTTATCCCTCCAGCAATTATAGCTTCCTACAAATTTTGCCAATATTACCATCATGCCCATCACGTCTTGCACCCAACCACGCAACACGGTTAAGACACTGGCCATCCTGATTTGAGTTTTCCGTGTTTTTGCTAAGTCTGTTCAGTAAAATGCTGGAATCGTTCACAAAGGCTATGACCGGTTCCTTCCCCCATCCTTCCCCTACCAGTGCTGGTGTTCCGCCTCAAATGACCAGATCGCGACGGGAAGTCTGTAATGACATCATCGACACAAGGTTAGGCCCACTTCTTTCCTGAGCCTCCCCAGACCGGCGTCATCTACAAACTGTCTTGGGAACTACAATGATCACTAGCGCCATATCTGTCCATCACCCGCCTAGAGCATCAACGCAGTGTCTGAAGGGAGTGCTGCACGGAGGGGAACCCCCAACGTCGCTTCGGAGACGCTATGCCAGGTGGCTCCCTCTGACCTTGGCAACGGCGTATCGCGCCATCTCCCCGCGTCCCTGCGCCTTATCTCGTGGACGATCTCGGCTATTACGTCTGCCATTAATATCGTGACCCAAGGCCAGAATTACGGCCCCTAACAAGGCTCGCGCATAAATTACTTAATTGCGGAGCGGATTATCACAGGCCGCCTAGTTAGCTAACGATAATTGTCACATCATTATTTATTTACAGATTCTGCTGCTTATTTGCCGTTGTATTTCGGCCGTTATTTGTCGACCTTTTTCACCGAACCAAAAGGACAACTATCACCCGAAGACATTTCCTTGGAATATTTCCTTTATTGGCCTAAGTAGATACTTTAGATTGCAGAAACTGCGCACTCGACGTGAAAAAAAGAATAATTTATTTTTACATTGAATCATCTCTAATAGCCTGCCACTCCCTCTGCCCTCCATTCCACACCTACGTGTGTGTGTGTTTGCCGCTGGTAGTACGCTTGCACAGTGCTGTTTTACGAGGAAGGTATTAAGCTGCTGTCTTCAAATTCTTTGGTACTGGTACCGGGAATTTCGCAGCCTGATATTGTAGAATTGTTTTATGGTTGCAACCTACGGGTCTTCTCAGGAATTAAAGACACAAGAACTTGTGTCTTTTATTACAGTTTCTTTCGAGCAACTTTGTGTCTTTTCACTTCGACTTTTTTCCTCCGCAACCCAAAACTTGGTCAGTTCGCTCATACTTCCCCTCTTCTGGACACTATTGTTTTGGTCCTTTCGTATCTTCCGCCATTATTAATATCACCTATGAACTCCTCTCACGACCGCCTCCTCTGTCTTCCGCTCCATCATTCCCAGTGTCACAGCTGGAAATTGCGATCAGTGGTGGAATAGATGGCTAACCTTGTTCTTTCTCCTATCAATCACTGTTCGGAATAAGATCATGCTCTTCTCAGCACTTCTTCGTTTGAGTGTCTCTTTTCTCTACGTCCTAATTTCTTAACACATACTTAAATTTTATTTGAAACACGCTTTCCAAGGCGTAGGCCTCATTAGTGATGGCATGTAACCAAAGTAGAGATCGTGATCTCGGTGTGTGCACGAAAGGCAATGGGCAACATTAGTTTGAGACAATATTACTGCAGTCAGTTGTCCATTGTAACAGACCCTCTCCCCACTCTCCGCCATAGTCACACATGGACTATATTTCTGACCCTCCAGGTCAGCCGAGAGCGCTAGTGCGCTGCTTCCTGGACTCGGGTAGGCGCGCCGGCCGCGGATCGAATCCGCCCGGCGGCTTAACGACGGAGACCAGTGTGCCGGCCAGCCTGGATGTGGTTTTTAGGCGGTTTTCTACATCCCGTTAGGTGAATACCGGGCTGGTCCCCACGTCCGGCCTCAGTTACACGGCTCGCAGACATCTGAACACATTCGCACTATTCCATGGATTACACTAGACACAGACAATCGGGGTACACTAATTCCGTCCCAGGGGGTACGGGGTGGCGGCAGGAAGGGCATCCGGCCACCGCTTAAATTAACCTTGCCAAGTCCGATTAACCATGCCGACCCTGCGTCATTTCGGGAAAAATGCACAAGCAAAAGAAAGAAAGAAAGAAAGAATTCATCATGACCTATACCTCCCTCATTACCCCCTCCCCTACTTCATCATTCTATCTGTGCAGCTCTATTTCTCTCCTCAATCGATCTATCTATTTCTTCGCGTCACCCATTACGCAGAACGTAGTCGTATTCCAGGTATAGCAGTCCTCAGAAGCTGCGTCAAAATTTTCTGTACGTCATCCAATGACACCGCAGTGCCGTACCTCTAGGCTTATCACCATTTGAAGTACAGCCTAAGTCGACAAAGGCAGTTACGTGCAGTGGGATCCTGACCTATCTCCTCTCATTTGGCTAGTCTTTCTGCTGCTTGACCGGTGGCCGTAGCTGTCGCTTTCGAGGAAACTCATCTCGCGAGCCAAGGGAGCGCCCAGAATGCCCTTTGTTGTCGGCCCGATGGGAGATAGGGCGCCCGTAGCCGTTTGATTTATTGACAGCCGGCGACGGATAGGCATCACTCTCAGACGGCCACATAAATTACGCTTGCCAGTCTCAGCGTCGAGGCGAGCCGTCATTAATCAGCCAACGGTTCGGACGCCGCGTAAATAAATCAGCACGGCCAGAGATAACAATGTCATCCGCCTCCGCGTTGCGGGAAGCTTTCTAACTCGCGGCGAGAATTCACGTGGTTATGCGTTTCCTCACTGTGAACTGAGTCGTCGGCTCGGAAAGGATGAGTTACCCCGCCGTGCGCATGGGAAAGAGCTTCACTGTGGCTCCTACAGAAGCGCATAGTTAAAAGAAATCTGTACTCGATTCTAGAGACACCAGCTGCCATCTCCACACAGTTCTGTGGAGACTAGCCTGGAAATATAACCTAGTTACACGGAACTTCACAACTCAGCGGTGCAAATTCTGAAAAATTAAACCACGAGAAATGCAGTTCTATCATATTCTTCAGCAGGAGGATTGGGTGGTTGGTTGGCTCGTTTGGGGGAGGGGACCAAACAGCGAGGTCGTCGACCCTATCGGATAAAGCAAGGATGTGGAAGGAAATCGGATGTGCCCTTTCAAAGGAACCATCCCGGCACAGCAGAAGGAGACGATCCGATTGTCCAACTTTCTATTCGCGTGCATGAGTTCAGCTTGTGTGACTATGTCAATTACTTATGTCTAAAATCTGATAAGAAGCATCTGACGTGTGTAATCGAGGTTCCAGCTAGTGCCCCGACCACTAGGACAAAATTGCTTATTAGGATCACAGTGATCCTTCCATTTTGACTGTACAGTTGCTGGGATCAGAGTCGTTGCTGCAATTGCTCAAACAAAATCGAGAATCTCCAGAAAAAGTCAATCGTAACCGTAATTGATGCACCTCAGTTCGTCTCTCTCTCTCTCTCTCTCTCCTCTCTCTCTCTCTCTCTCTCTCTCCCTCTCTCCCCCTCTCTCCCTCTCTCCCTCTCTCCCCCCCTCTTCTTTTTCTCACTCGCCCCTTACTCCCTCTCACCCACGCGCCTGTGCGCGCGCACATACACACTCAGCTAGACACAAAAATACCCTTCATCGCATTAGTCATCTAGCAACAAAAGTCAGCTTACAAAATGACAGAATTCTCTTAATCAGCTCGTGTCATCATTAGGTTCTGACGCACTTCAAGTTATTTGCAGATATTCCAAAATGTTGTAACCATGACTCTCCATTTCCAAGTTTAAAACGTTTCTCTGAGAGCAGGAATGGCAGTTGTAGAGTTTTTTTTCCTATCCAGATACCCTAGTAGATTAGAAGTGGGCAGAGGGAATGTTGTCGTTGTGTTTGAATTTCTAAGGGACCAAACTGCTGAGGTCATCGGTCCCTAGACCTACACAGTACTTAAACTGACTGACGCTAAGAACAACACACACACCCGTGCCCGAGGGAGGACTCGAATCTCCGGCGGGAGTAGGCACTCAATCAGGGACATGACGCCTCTAACCGCGCAGCCACTCCGAGCGGCTCCGGAGGGAATTCCAGTTGAGAATATTTGAGAGGGGATGTCCAGTACCAGCAATCGTTTGATAACCAAGGAGAAGCTTCTGAAAATTTTGGTAAAAGCTGAGGTATTGGAACTAATCATTTATGCTCTAAACTAAAACCAAAACAAAAGTTATACATGTAAATTAAGGCGTCATGTCATAACACCATAGATCGGACGGCATTCGGGCGAAGTCCATCAGACATTCCGGAAAGAGAGACTCCTATAGCCACTTGGAAGAGTAATAAAAGTTCCTACCATTGTCCAAGGGGAGCCTCGTGGAGACGGTACACCTGTGCGCTGTTGACGGCTTGGCCTTGGCTCGGGCTGGACAGGACTGGCTGGACAGTCCATCGGTCGTGGCCACATTTAAGGAATCATACCAGCATTCATTCCAAGAGATTTAGGCAAACCACGATAAATCACTATCAGAGAGGCAGATGAGGCTGTCGAACATACTAGTTGCAAATGCTTAGTCTGTGCAATCTTTCTTAGTGTTCTTCCCAAGTTCAATGACGTTGTCTCAGTGCACTGCTTCATGGAGTAAATGGTTTATTCTGGATTACTGTGGATGGTCCACTCAATACAACGATCCCAAAACTTCACTAGTTTTTCTTTACCAATTATCTCTCAGCCGATATGTCGTTCAGTGTGTAAAAATTTAGTGGGAGATAAAAGGGGAGAGCCACTTAGGGTTAACGAGCAGTATGTTAGTCTTCAGCAGCCGCAGGCATTGTGCGGCGAGCATGAGGACCGAGCTGACGTATGGCCGCCTTCCAGGGCCACAATACCGGGCAAGGTCAGTGGCGCGCGGGCGCATTAATTCACGTTCGGCGCGGACCGCCTTTTGTATTCCAACGTATGGTAATGGCCGGCGCAAGTATTCATAGCTGGTGACAAACGGCAGCGACGCATCTGGCCGAATCGCGCGCCGAAGGCGTCTGGGCTCTCCGGTGCCAGCCCTGAGATGCGACGCATTTCATTGTAACAACTTCCCAGACTGTTTTGCTGCAAACTTGTTCGTGAACACGCCGCATGAGAGCAACAAATGCACGCGATGTTGAGTGTCCGTCCGCGCTAGGTATTTGTGTCAGGTTGTCAGGTACAATGCTAGTCATTAAAATTGCAGCCACATGGAGGAGACATGCTGCAGGCATCAAATTGGCATGGAATGTATGACATGCCTGGACATGCAAATGATGAGCATGTCACTGCAGGCACACAAAGTACGTAGGGCTAACTCCATCTAGATTGTGTAGATAAGGGAACATCACGCAGCAAGTTTGTCAGTTCAGAGGTCTCATTTGTATGTTACTTGTTTGTGAGATGATAGTGTTACGCCTCGTGTAAGAAGAAAAGTCTACAAGCATGTTTCCGGGTCGGCAGTAGTAGGGATCGTGGCATATCGGACTGCAGTGTAGCATCTGTGATATTGCTGCTGCCGTTGGTCGGGGTAACGCTAATGTCAAGCGATTATAGACTCGTTCAGGAGGGCCATATTAAACACCGTGGAAGACTCAGCGGCCCTACTCAATTAGCGCCCGAGAGGGCAGACTTACTCTTCGCTCGGGCATGTACCTTATGAGTCAGGAAATTGGTACGTTTGCGTCGACGCTTTCCTTGCCATTGCCAGTCAAAATTTTATATCCTCTCTACTTTGACCATCATCAGTTACTTTGCTCCGCAAACAGCAAAACTCACTACTTTAAGTGCCTCAGTCCGCAGCTCGTGGTCGTGCGGTAGCGTTCTCGCTTCCCGCGCCCTGGTTCACAGGTTCGATTCCCGGCGGGGGTCAGGGATTTTCTCTGCTTCGTGATGACTGGGTGTTGTGTGATGTCCTTAGGTTAGTTAGGTTTAAGTAGTTCTAAGTTCTAGGGGATTGATGACCATAGCTGTTCAGTCCCATAGCGCTCTGAGCCATTTTTTTTAAGTGCCTCATTTCCTCATTTAATTCCCTCAGCATCATCCGATTTAATTCGACTACATTGCATAATCCTCGTTTTGATGGTCATCTTATATCCTCCTTCCACCAAACTGTCCATTCCCTTCAACTGCTCTTCCAGGTCCTTTACTGTCTCTCACAGAATTACAATGTCATCGGCAAACCTCAAAGTTTTTATTTCTTCTCCATGCATTTTAATACTCCGAATTTCTCTTTTGTTTCCTTTACAGCTTGCTCAATACACAGATTGAATAACGTCGAGGATAGGCTCCAACCCTGTCTCACTCTTCCTTCCCAACCACTACTTCCCTTTCATGCTCCTCGACTTTTATAACTGCCATCTGGTTTCTGTACAAATTGTAAATAGCCTTTCGCTCCCTGTATTTTACCACTGCCACCTTTAGAATTTGAAAGAGAGTATTCCAGTCAACATCGTCAAAAGCTTTCTCTAAGTCTACAAACGCTGGAAACGTAAATTTACTTTTCCTTAATCTATTTTCTAAGGTAAGTCGTAGGGTCAGTATTGCCTCACGTGTTCCAACATTTCTGCGGAATGCAAACTGATCTTCCCCGAGGTCGGGGTTTACACCCTGTATACATAATGAAGTTTGTATACAGCTGAGAGTGTGCTGGTCTTGCTCCCATTCGGCCTTTTTTTTCCATCTGCCTCGTTTCGGTTTGTCTACTCCTTAAGGATCATTCGCATTCCGCTTGAAGCAGGGCGCGTTAAATCGTGCCCTTTGGCGCTTCGTGTTAATTTTTGAGCGGCGCAGTTTGAAAACCGTGGTCATGTCATCCCATCTAGAGCTTTGCTACGGTTGCAGTTGAGACTGCCTGTTCTGGCACGGTCGCCTTCCTGCAGCCGTGAGTGGCACGAGCTGCTGTAAGTGTGTCCCTGCGGCCTGGCTCCCCGAGGCGCGGGCCGTCGCATGCCGGCGCTGCGTGCAGCCGCCTCCGCCACTGTGCGTCGCCCAGCACGCGCGGTAATCGCGGCGATTTTCCGTAATTTGTGGGGAGCCCGCGGTGGGGTCAGCGCCCGTCGCGTGCGGCCGCCGCTCGCCGCTCCGCAGACGAGACACCGCGACGCCGGCCGCTGCCGCGCGGGTAATTTGCCCCCTCGCCGGTACCCGAAAATGATTCGGGCGGCGTCCTCGCGATTATTGGCCGTAATTGCGCTGTGCGTTTAAGAGCGGCCCGCGATTACCCCGGCGCTGCCCCGCCGCCGCGCGTATTACGGGTGCAATTAGGCGCGCGGCTATTCCGTGGGACCCGCCAACGTGCGCCGGCCGAGGGCGCGCGCGCGGCCCGGCGAGGCGATTAATCGCGTCTCGGCGCCTCCCGCTTCTTAATTAGCATTTAGAGCTCCCAGTAATTCTTGCCCGTCCGCGACGATTTAAATTCTAATTTCTGACGCTCGCTATGGGAGCGTCCTGTGAACGTGTTACCATCAGACGCGAGACCTAAATAATACCCCTTTTAAATTGGTTCGCGTGTTTCCTGTTCTGAGTATTTGCTTTCCGAGCTCAGGGCACGGTCAATATGAAGTCACTTAGAAGCACTCTGTTACAGTTCTGAGACCAAGAGAGCGACATAATGGTTATAAAATAGACCAGGGTTCCAATGGCCGCCGGCCGGTGTAGTCGAGCGGTTCTAGGCGATTCAGTCTGGAACCGCGCGACCGCTACGGTCGCAGGTTCGAATCCTGCCTCGGGCATGGATGTGTGTGATGTCCTTAGGTTTGTTACGTTTAAGTAGTTCTAAGGTCTAGGGGACTGATGACCTCAGATGTTACGTCCCATAGTGCTCAGAGCCATTTGAACCATTTCCAATGGCCATCCAGCCATCATTATTAAGGTTGATAGTGTTAGGACAGCAACCAGCAACAAATTTACTTTCAGTTCCTTTATTCAAAGGGTACCGTTACCGGTTTCGAATCGTTCTGATTCATCTTCAGACGGTTTACACGCTTTCCTCACAAGATGTGGTGTGTTTTTTACAGGTTAATTGTCCTAAAATACAAATAATACATAATTATAAGCACGCCATACACTGATGGTTGAGTTACAGATTTCCGTTGCGTGTGACTTACGTGAAATGTCCGTTTGGAGTGTTTCTTTTCATAACATTCGTCCAACAGATGTGAATATATTCCCACTGCATTCTTATTGTTGCACACGTAAACTTTTTTCACAGTGAAAAAAATTTACGTGTGCAAGAATAGGAATGCAGTGGGAATGTATTCACATCTGTTGGACGAATGCCGGCCGCGGTGGCCGAGCGGTTCTAGGCGCTTCAGTCCGGAACCGCGCAACTGCTACGGTCCTGCCTCGGGCATGGATGTGTTTGATGTCCTTAGGTTAGTTAGGTTTAAGTAGTTCTAATTTATAGGGGACTGGTGACCTTAGAAGTTAAGTCACATAGTGCTCAGAGCCATTTGGACCATTTGAAACATCATCGATATGGGCTTTCGGAACCGAAGGCCATCTCGTGTACTCTTGATGACTGTACGACACAAAGCTTTACGCCTCACCTGGGCCCGTCAACACCGACATTGTGCTGTTGCTGCCTGAAAATATGTTGCCTGGTCGGACGAGTCTCGTTTCAAATTATATCGAGCGGATGGACGTGTACGGGTACGGAGACAATCTAACGAATCCATGCACCGTGCATGTCAGCAGGGGACTGTTCAAGGAGATAGAGGCTCTGATATAGTGTGGGACGTGTGCAGTTGGAGTGATATGGGACACCTGATATATCTAGATACGACTCTTGACAGGTAACACGTACATAAGCATCCTGTCTGATCACCTGCATCCATTCATGTCCATTGCACATTCTGACGGACATGGGCAATTCCAGCAGGACAAGGCGACACCTCACACGTCAAGAATTGCTACAGAGTTTAAACAATTCCGCTGGCCACCAGACTCCCCAGACGTGAACATTATTGTGCGTATCTGCACGCCCTCTTGCGGATTTATGGACAGCCCTGCAGGATTCACGGTTTCAGTTCCCTCCAGCACTACTTCAGAGATTAGTCGAGTCCATACCACGTCCTATTGTGGCACTTCTACTTGCTCGCGGAGGCCCTACATGATGTTAGGCCAGTTTCGTTGGTTCTTCAGTGTAATATGTATCTTTAATCCTGAAACTGTGGAATATGCCCGTAGTAAAGTTCCATTTGAAAACCTGCACTAGCGCCAGGAATCGAACCCCTACCTCATTTTCAGGACGCAGCTGCGCAAACCCCGAGAACACCGAAGTCGACGCTCTGTACATTAATAGAGACAAATGTTTTCGACTTTGCCCAGTCGTGGCGCACACCTTAGGAGAACAGGGTTGTTTTGCGAGGAGCGTAGTTAGCCCTGTCGCAGCTGCTGCGCCGTCGCACGGGAGGTGTGCAGTACGGCTGAGGTGCGCGAATAACTTAGCGGTTGATGAGGGTCAGCGGCGGAGAGCGCGGAAGAATTCGTCGCCCAGTTCCGGGTCGCGCGGCCCTCGCGACCCCCGGCGACCGCTACGCGCGCCGGACGTTTAGGGCCGCCGTATTTCGCGGCGGCAGCGCTGACAATGCCGCCGGACGGAGAGGAAGATTCCGCGTGGCGTGGCGTGGGGTCACACGTCCGAGCCGGCGCGCCCACCCGCTGATTGATCGTTAGCGCTGCGCTGCGCTACACTACACTACACGAGAAAGTAGCACGGCACGCCCTGCGCCGCGACGGGCTTTGCATCTTGATTGCGCCTCTCCTCAATTGCTTTCTTCCCCGTCGACAATATTTTATCTCACACATCTCCTTCTAGGTCGCGGTCGTAGATACGCATTAGTGCTCCTGTCTCGTGTCGGAGTTTATCAACGCCAAAGTTCCTACAATACACGCCATTTCGCGTTTCGGCTTACACCATCGTCAGGATCGCATTAAGACATCAATACAGTGCATCTCGTCAAATTCGCATGTACAATCCTTCGCGGACTTCGCGCTGCTGATACGGTCGCAGGTTCGAATCCTGCCTCGGCCATGGATGTGTGTGATGTCCTTAGGTTAGTCAGATTTAAGTAGTTCTCAGTCTAGGGGACTAATAACCTCAGCTGTTAAGTCCCACAGTGCTGAGAGTCATTTTTTACCATTATTTTTTATTTTATCCGTTACAAATAGTTCGTGAAAGCTTGCAAATCATACTCTGCAAGCCATGAAGTTGTGCGTGGCTGAGGGTACTTCTGGTACGACTAGCTGATCCCCGTCCATCCCGCTCAGTTCGTGAATGGCGCGTGGGAAAAACGTTTGTAGGCAAGCCTCTTTATTGGCTGTAATTTCTCGAATTTTCTCCTCATGGTCGTTACACGAGATGTATGTGGAAGGAAGTAGTTTGTTATCAGCTTCTTCCTGCAAAGTGCTCACTCGAAATTTCAATAGCAAACCTCTTCGTGATGCAAGAACTCCTGTCCTGTAACATCTGCCAACGGAGTTTGTTGACTAAACGATCCCGTGACGAAACGCGCCGCTCTTCGTTAGATTCTTCTCTCTCTCTCTCTCTCTCTCTCTCTCTCTCTCTCTCTCTCCCTCTCCCTCTCTCTCCCTCCCTCCCTCTCCCTCTCCCTCTCCCTCCCTCCCTCCCTCCCACCCTGTCAGTCCTACCTCGTAAGCATCCTATATTGATGAACAATACTAAAGAATCGGTCGAACAAGCACCTTTTAATGCACATGCTTCGTGAATATTTCCTGAAGATTCTTCCTATGACTGTCTGGCATCTGCTTTCCCTATTATTTGTTTTATGTGGTCATTCCGCTTCAGGTCGTTCTGGATAGTTCCTCCTAAATATTTTATGGTAGATACCGATTCCAGCAGTTTCTCATCAACAGTACAGCAGTACATTTCCTTTCCTACGTGTTTACAACATTTACATTTACTTACGTTCAGGGTGAAATATGTGTATGTGGCATACAATAAGTGTGAGTTTCTGCATAAGAGGACAACAAGTAATCCTAAAGGCATCATAATCTTGCAGCAGCTCAAACATCGCAAACATCACACCTACAATGTCACAACACACGAAAAACGCACTTGATAATGGGGATCATTTCCCGAAACGCTTAATGCAGAAAAATGGAAAATCGTAACCGACATCAGCAAATGTTGGTGTATAAGAAACAAACCATTGTTTGGTAATAAACAGTTACCACTAATCCGTGGTACAGTTGCACTTGCGAATTTGACGACAAACCGCGTATCGACATTCTTTTAATGTGATTTTGGTGACGGCTTAAGCCAAAACACGAAAAGGTGTATAATTTTTAAAAAGCGTCGAAGACGGAAAGTAACGCTGACTAGTGGCAGTGATTGCGTTCTCGTATAATGATTTTATGTCATTTAAACAGTTCAGACTAGGAGAGAACAGAAGCTTTTCAAAAAATGGTTCAAATGGCTCTGAGCACTATGGGACTTAACATCTATGGTCATCAGTCCCCTAGAACTTAGAACTACTTAAACCTAACTAACCTACGGACAACACACAACACCCAGCCATCACGAGGCAGAGAAAATCCCTGACCCCGCCGGGAATCGAACCCGGGAACCCGAGCGTGAGAAGCGAGAACGCTACCGCACGACCACGAGATGCGGGCTCAAAAGCTTTTCAGATGTTGTATTACAGAAGAATACTAGAGAGTTGAAACTACTGAATCAAATTTGGGTGACAAGAAATCGAATAAAAGAACGGATCTCTTGGTATTAGACAACCTGAGGCATCGAATTATCAGTTTGGTAGCCGAGAGAAACTTGGGGAGGGGAGGCAGGGGGGAATTGGAAAAAGGATGAATAGGCTTTGAGTTCTGTAAGCAACATAAAGAAGATGTAGTACTGATGTGGAGATGAAGATGCTTGAATAGGATAGACCAGCGTGCAGATATGCAGCGAACCAGTCTTCGAACTGAAGATGACAATTCTGACAACACAATTCCCATATCGCTCTTTATTTTGGATATCGCTTGAGGTTTATTTACACTCTCGCAAATCATGTATTAAACTCCGTGTTACTCTATGTAACCAAAGGCATTCACAGCAAAATTCTAAATACATCTATAAAACCAAACGACTGCATTCTCGTACTGCATCGAGAACCCGTCTTTACCCTCCAGAGCACGGCAACTAAGTGACGCTGCTAGCGAATAACTACATAGCCTCCTGTCGATCTCACAAAGGCTCTTAAAATTGACCGATAGGCGAGTTCCGATTCACCACCCGGCCGTGTCTTACATTTATTGTATATTGTTCTGTCAGATTATGACCCCTCAGGTACCAGAAAACATCGACGCGTTTGTGGTCTATTGATGTCGTTACTAACGCTGGGGCCTCAAGTTCGATTCTCCGTGACTGTCTTCCGCTGACGGAAGGTCTGGAAAGTGATTCAGTCATCCTCATAAATCTAAATAAGGTACTGTTGGAATTAATTGTAGGACTGTGAATTTATCGAATGAGGTTTCTCTCGTTTTTCTTGGAAATCTGTACACCACCTCTTCTGTTGTGCCATTTTGTGCTTCCTCTAATGTCATACGAAGTGGTGATAAACATCGCACGTGATTCTGAAATGAAGGGGGTTCTCTGAATGTTACGTAGTCCAATGGTTCTGTTAATGGTCCTGTTAACGAGCTCGTTAGCGTGCCAGCTGTCTACTTCAGTGCCAAGCCATCCAAAAATGTAAAAATTCCTCGAGACAAGAATGCGAGCATGTCGTTAACTGAAGTCCCAGAAGGCAATGGTTGCCACACGGCACAGTTGTACAAGGTCTGCTGCAAAGGAATCGACCAACGTTTAGAGTTTACTTCCAGGAGTTTTGCGATATGATGTCTAACGATATCTTTGTGATGCTCTAAAGTACTGTAAGAAAATTGTCATTCATAGCGAATGCCGGGATAATGAACAGTATTTAAGTAAGCTTATTGGACAAGTATAAGATCAAGGTTTGCATATTCAGTGTGCCAGCTTACAAATTTTAGGGATTCTTGAAATTATCTGTCACAGCTACTTTGAGTAAAATTACATTATGCGTGAAGGCATTCGTGTGGCTTATTAAAAACCATAAGACTTTGTCGCTATCAGTACCACTGCATGTTATGTGCTATTTGCTGTAGTTTTTGTCCCCGAGTTTGGCTCGCTGTGAAATGATTCGGAAGAAACCTAATGTTTGGTTCAATCCCCTCCATCGATATGGAAGTCGTTAGACACAAGCTAGAATGAGACAGGTATTCGGTAACGGTGTTCACAAAGAAACGATTACAATGTTCGCCGTAAGTGATGTTGTGAAATCTCGGGAGATTTTTCTAAAATCCAGATGAGCAGAACGATTTTTAGACCATTACCTAGCCACCATCACGTTTACATCGCACTTCCTCCACCATCAGGGTACTTTACACTCTAGACAAAAATTTCTGAGATTCATCCACGTTGGAGGTGCGTCAGTGCATCATATACATACAAGGAACAATCAAGAATGTTTCCATTTAAGGGCGTTGCTGCAGCATATACCCGACGTAACGCGACTCCGATGCAGGTCTGTAAGCACCGACATGTAGGTAATGGATTTGTGTGGAAAGAGTGAGTTTCCGACGTGCGTGTTGTAAATGCTGAAACGTGGACTACGGCAATGTTATTACCAAATACGTCCAAACAGGATCAACGTGTTATTATTTTTTTCTTGGCTGCCGAAAGACAAAAACCGGTAGAAATCCATCGCAGAATGAAGACTGTGTGTGAGCCAGCATGTCTGTAGAAAACTACCATTGTCGAATGGTGCGCCAAGTTCCCTACTGGTCGCGATTCGACACAAGATGCCTGTCGATTTGGGAGTCAAGCAGAAGTTACGCCGACTCAAGTGTGAGGTACTCGAGCACCCGCCCTATAGTCCTCATCGTTCCTCATGCGATTACCATGCCTTCGGTTCCTTAAAGGTCGTGGAGAGTCGAAGATTGCAGTCGGATGGGAATGTGCTGTAGGTAGTTATGGGCTTCATCACGCAGCAGGACGGTTATCTTAAGCCTAGTGCGTCGGTGGGATGACTCCCTCAATGCTCAAGGCGATTTTGCCTAATTGGCATATAGGTTCCAGTTATGGAAGTAGAATACTGAAAAATACTTCGAAGTTTCAGGGTAGGATGTTGCCCTACACAGATATTTTCGAGGTAGATTTCAGATTGCAACGAATGCTAATACTCTCAAGAGAACAGAAATCTTTTAGTGATTAGTAGAATGGTAGTAAGTGCATCTTTTTTATTAGACACCACCTCAAACAATAACAGCACGGAGTGACACGGTGTTTAAGACACTAGTTGGGAGGACAGCGGGTCAGTTCCCTCTAAATCGTTGAAGGCAGATGCCTGTATGGTTCCCTTGAAAAGATGTGATCGATTTCGTTATCCATGCGTCCCCATTCGAAACCTGTGGTTTCTGTTTCTAATACCCTCCTCACAGATGGGACATTAAGCCCTAATATTTTGGTCTTCGTTTCTTCATTTTTTAAACAATATTTCAACGAGGAGAGTAGTTTCGAACTGATTTTCTCACTGTATAAATATCTGACCTTTTTAGCTACACTCAAAAAATTATGACTGCTGCTAATTTAATTTTTCATATATTTTCCCTGTATAGCTGATTTTATTTGATAATAAGAATTTAATGGTATTAGCCTCGTGAGTTCGTCTGAGGTCGTCCTGAATTGGACGGAAACCAGCTGCAGTGTTAGAATGTAGCGTCACTATGTAATCAAAATTTTGTTTAAAAAATAGAAAAAATTGCCTACTATTGCTCTGTATTTTGACATTTTTGTAATACCCACGATGTATGCGGTACCCTACATCCGCCTTCCGAGCTGCGGCGAAAGTATTTATATTTCCTATAACGTCTGCGAGCTAATGTGGCCATCAGAAATATTTATGAGGGTGAAACGCAGTGTGGAAATTTCCGTTATGATCAGTGGGCCAGTTATGCGGGAGAGGTGCGCTCTGAATGATGTTAGTGGGTTACCTATGCGGCCATCATGTCCAGCGGACCACACTGGCCCGGCGCAGCGGAGTTATACGACATTCGAGAATTCATCTCAGAGGAAGCAAGATTCATCATCCTCCTTCCTATTCCTCTCGTAGATGCTACACAGAAAGGAAGTCTGTCGATACCCCTCTGCATGGGCCTGAATTTATCTCATTTTAGCGTCGTAGTTATTTTTGCGAGGTGTATATTGGCGGAAGAGTGGGTTTCTTGACTCGCTTCGAATCGTGAGCATTCGGAAATTTTATGACGTGGCCGCTTGCCAATGCATACCGTCATTCTTCTTTTGTTTCCCATTGCATTTTGCCGAGTATTTCTGAGACACTCTCGTGCAGACTAAACACAACCGTGGCTAATCGTGCAACTCGTCTTTGAATCTTTGGTCATCTTCGTCAACTACACTTGTGAAGGGCCTAGACTCATGAATAATACTCAAGGATTGGTCGAACAAGCTTTTGTAATCGGTATCTTTACTGAGTCACCCACGCGGGTAGCCGAGCACGTTAAAGCGACCGGTTCTTTGACACAAGGAGATGCCCCGGCCCCGGATCTAATCCGTCACGCGGGGGCTGGTGTGCTAACAAGTGTGGATATGGTTTTTAGGCGTTTTTCCAAATCTACCTGGTTTCCCACGTCCTGTTTGAGATACGCGAAGGGGAAACACTTTGTAGCACGATGTCACATTTGGACATGCGATTACATTAGACGCAGATAAAAGGCGTATCCGGATCCCTCCCCATAATGGTGGATGGAGGTTTCAAATGAATTTCGAAGTGACGAACGCATCGTAATAATACCCTATATACGGGTATGGTTGATTCTCTGCGTTATAGTGGAGTACCATTCCCGTTACGACCTGGTACTGGCTGAAGGAAGGCCATCAGACTGGAAGGAAGAACCTTTATTGCAAGAATTGCATTTCGTTCGAAGTCTTCCAATAAATCTGGCATCTTCCCCACGACTTGCATTAATTTGTTAGTTCGACGTCAAATGGCCACACATGACACTCCCAGGTGTTTGGGGATCAGTATCTGATTTCGGTGAGTGATCACCATCCACGTAGTCAAACCATAAGGGAGCTTTTCGTCTATTTTCGTGAACTGCATTTCTTTACGTTTAGAGTCTGCTGTCGATATTTAACGCCACCTACCTGTACACAGTTGAGTTGCCTACGGACATACTCGTAGAGTTACAGATGTTATCTGCTAAGCCACTTACATACAGGGAGTATCAAAATGGACGGAAAATATTTCGTGCAGGGTGTCACATACTGAGTCACAAACACAAAATTGTTTTCCCAATGTTCCTCTGTCAAGAAGTAGCGTTTGAGTGTTTCTGTACGGCTGCATAATCCGGGAGGAAGGAGGAGCAAGACTGCACAACTTGATCGCATTGTGAAAATAGTTCCATATCACTGTCAACAACATGCCGTTCACAAGTTTTTATGCAGTTGTTGGTACTGTACGATGAAGTGAGTTTCTCCGCGTATCTTCCCTGCGCTGACTGGTAAATATCAGGACTTAGGTGTGTCACGTAATGCATCTATGGGAGAATAATGTGTCCGAATCTTTAAGTTCTTCAGTGTCTCTTTCATTGATTAGCTGCATCCTTTATTTCGTAAGGTCTGAATCTAGGTGAGAAAAAGAAAACAGCAACGGTTCTTGGCTTGTTTTGCATATCAGCATGCGCTCTTCGGAATATTTTTCATCGTTGGTTCCCAATACATATCGTGAAAAGCAATGGAGCACCATAACTTGAGTAACAGACATTACCTTTGCTTTAAAAAAAAAATCATGTCTTTGCAGTGTGCTGTCACCTAGAAAAGTGATCCTCAGACGCAGAGATGTACAGATTGTTTCTGCTCGGAAGCTAAAGCAATTTCTTTGAACCATTTCCGCTAGTTCTCCGCTTAGTTCGATACATAAAGCAAAGAACTTTTTTTTCCACTCATCGCAGCTGCTCTTAAACCTGTCAGAACGATCCTGTTGAGCACTGCTCTTAAGAGCAGCACGCATTCGTCAGCACTCCCTGCGCCAGACATTTGACGTCTGCAGATTTGGGCCACAGCCTGCAGGGGATGGAGTGCGGGGAAACGCACGGGGGTGCCTCTCCCGCCAGCAGATGGCGCCGCTATTCAGCGCCGTCGCACCCATGTCGACTCAAACAATGACGCCCAAATTTGGGGTGAAATCCCCACTTTCCTCCGTTTAAAAACTTCCACAGGGCCTCGATAACGACGGTGGCTTTGTCTGCTACGATCGAGGGGAGAAGAGAGGTACAGTCACGGACTCGCGCTTATCCGCCACTGTGCCACGTTAGTGCTCAGGAAACAGGGATGCCAACTGCTGTAAAAATTCTTCAAGTTGGCGTTCAGCGTCAATACAATTGAAACTATCCAATGGTCGATCTCGTGACAACAAACTGAAGTTTTAGTGATATAACGCTCACAACAGGACAGTAGCCAGCCACAAATATCTATTCCGTATACAGCACAATATTGGGAGATATTCCTGTCTCCAGAATTCAACTCTTCCAACAAGTGTTTGTCGCAGATATAACCGCTGTTTTATTGTAACCAGCATCGTTATGGATAGAATTTTCTCATTCTAATGAAACGTTTGCACGGTCTTTACTTCCCTGACGGAGTTACAATGAGGTACCTGCAGTATAGGATGATGTTTTAGATACTCTTACATCATCAGTTACCTTACTTTGCTACCAAACGAGGTGATGCATTCCTTGGGTTTTAAAAATTGCTTAGGGTGAATGCTGCAGTGTCTCAGTTAAAAAAAAAAAGTAATAATCATTTCCTTCGACATCTTTCTCTCAGTCCGGGCTTCTGCTCTGTCTGTAATCACCTCTTCGTCGATAGTTCAACTTTTATATTTCTTCATTTTAAACTAAATCTCTTGTGGATAAATATAGAAGCAGATCTAAACAAAAGTAACAGAAACTATTTTCTGGAAACTACCAACCAACGATGGCGCTGCTCACCTAAACTTGTAAAATTGTGAAGATGGAACTTCGGTTCGAAATCTGAATAGGTACCAGTAAACAAACTTTGTAGACGCTTGATGTTCTTAATAACAAAATATTTGTGTTGTTTGAGGCTTTCCCGATGTAAGAACTGTTGGAAGATTCTTGGGCGCTGGCTCCCTTCTTTCATAGGAACTGTCAATACTTCAACAAGGCAAAAGCTCTTCATCTTCAGATGCGACTGAGTGCCCGACAACCTTTCATGTAATAAGTTTGTCTCAAGTAAGATCACTATTCGCGGAAATTTCCGAGCCTATGATGTTTGCCAATGTGGTATTTTTCACCTGTTTTTGTTTGTTGAAAGCTTAACGGACGGAAGAGCCGTGTTTTGACTATGATCTCTTCCAGCAATGTTGTCCAGTGAAGCCTAAGGCAGATGAACAAATAGCTTTCCGTTGGCTCTTGTTGGCCACTGTGCCTCATTGTTTACTTCTGTTTTAGTCATTTTCTGCTGACAAACAACAGTCGTGTGACGCATAGTATTTGAAAATTGTGATCGCTCCTTCGCAGTAGACGTAAGTAGTGCCGCGAACGAGATCCGCAGAGCAGAAACAGATTTAACGAATACTGTTCTGTTTCTCTGCTTTATGTATAGTATTCGCTTCAACTTCTAGGTACATACACTTGAGTAGAGAGACACAGTTGGCTGACATCGACTGTTAAGTCTCACTCAGAAACGCAGATGTCAAGATCATTTAATATATTGTATTATATTCTGTCTCAAACTGATAAGTTGTCATGAGAGTAATGACCAGCAGCAGAATGAACCTTCCGATTCCGGTGAAAAATCATACAGTTTTTGCCCGTTTTGTTACTTTTAGAAGTGATGCTACCGCATAAAGTGCAAAGGATGCCCGACCAGGTATTCAGGACCTTGTACTCGAAGGGCACACGAGAATGTCATCCGGAGGCGGTTTTTCGTCGTAGCCATGTTGACCAAATACCCAATCGTGTCTAGAACCTTGTTCCTAATTGCGTTCATCCCACCATATATGGTGATGACTAATTACTCTTGTGGGTTATAAGTAACGAGCCTATTTATCATATCTGTTTCTAGTCCTTGCAAAGTCCTTTGAGATTTATTGCAGCAGCATTCGTAATGATACGAATTTTATGCCCTAACAGTATAGGGGGCAACCTTAACGCTGGGTAGGTAAACTTGCGGAAGTATTCGAACATAGGTCTCATTCATCATCCCATACGTTTTGAGTAAGATACTCTTGCACAGTAGATCGGATACATACCAATTATTAACGGTTCTGCGAAACGCACTTGAATCCTAGCTGTTATGCATCCCGCAGCATACATCTGCTTCGCACATTGACGTCATTTTTAGGGAAGGCGTTACGCTGTAATTAATCGTGTGTATCAAATTAAAGTGTGATATTAAGAGTGTCATTTCGAAACGTGCCCAATACGTGAATGAAGAGATTATACACTTACAGCTCTAACAGGAAACTCTTTTAGAACAATCCTTGACGGACGAAGTACCATTGTCATCCAACCTTATCTTATGTGTTTCCCTGTCATTTAGGGGGAAAATCGCGTATTAATGGGGAAGCATTAAACTCGGCACTGATATACCGTGTGTGAAGCGTAATTTCACGCACTCGTAAATATGATATACGCCCTTCTTTTCGCAATATTGTCAAGCTGTAAACAATTAATTTTATCTACACTTTTTTCATATAGTGCTTCAGTATAAGTTCTCTGTTGCTGTCATCGAATTTCGTTTACGATAACTGGATACTGGAGAAAGATTAATCTAGCCTTGAAGCGTCATATAATTCGTATCTTACACGTGAATGTAAACAAAGCAAAGGTGATAAAATTTTTAATATGAACCATGTGATCCAGGCGGATAGAAACCATAACAATGACAACAATGATAAAATTATAGAAACTCTGCTTATGCAGGGAGGCACCGGTTGCCTTTGTTCCCGTGTTCCATCCTCAAGTGTAGTAGGAAGGAGCAAAACGATACTAGTACATTTACTTTCTGTCTCTCTCTCTCTCTCTCTCTCTCTCTCTCTCTCTCACACACACACACACACACACACACAAAACGAACTGTGCTCTGCGGTTTTTAGATGTGACTAGAACGATTGTAATCATATTATTGTCGACAGTGGCATAGACAGCAAAAGTTAGCATTACAAGTAATAATATTTCGTTACAGTCAGTTTTAATGGCGTTAGCCACATTTGGGTATTCAGATGTATCAAGGGCAACAGGTGAAAATTTGTGCCTGACTGAAGAAAAAGTGACGACGACCACCGATCCTTTCTTTCAGTGCAGATGCACATCATGTCCAATCTCTTACGGGAATCAGGGACTTCGAGTAAGGGCTTGATGAGTAGGTGTTGCTACGTCAGTAGTGAGTAACAGGTTGGGAATCTGGGTTAGAAGGGAAGCGTGCAACTGTGGCAGAGGCGGTTAATGCGACTGCTCGCATAAAGTGGCAACACTTTTCGCCTATTATCACAGATATATTTCAATGGCCAAATGCTGCTAACGTCATAAAAACCCTTGGACGATTAGTTATTTGGCCGCTGGATGGAATAATATATATATTTCGAAACGTGGCTATTACTTTATTTGAGATTATGAAGCTTAGATATAATACTCCAGTATGCAAAACTTAACATGTAGTGTGCCATCCATAGTTACATCTAAATAACCAGATTTCTGAATTTGGCTACTTTAGTCCCTCACATGTTTGTAGGTTCATCACTGGGTAGAGCTTACCTTAGCAGTGCTTGAATATAAACCGACCTCTTCATCATCCACAACGAAGTTCCCGAACTCGTCCATCTTCTATTATTCTGTTTGCATTAGGGACTTTCCCATTAATATAAAAATGTTTTAGTTCATTGCTTTTTCCGCTAGTGTTTCAAAGTAAGACTAATTCTCGGTTGTCTACACTGCTGGCCCCCGCTATCAGGCGTTGGCGTAGCTGACCTGTCCAGAGAGATCAGGGGCGCCCACCTGGCTATCGGGCTGTGTTTTGAGTGTACTTTTACTGTCGAGTTCCCGTGAATTGCGTGAAGATGAAATGACACCAATGACTACATATGTGTGTATATTATTAACCTGTTGTAAAAAAAATATGGAAAGTGAAACCCTTGAAAATATTAATAACCGCTCTGTACGTCCGCTTGGCATTAATAACGCCTCTACTGTGCAAGATACGCACTTGAGGATTTGCTTCGGGGTGTACTAACAAAGAAAAAAAAATCCCCGTGCACTCCCAGCTGCTGGTTTTGCAATTACTGGCTCAATATAATAGTCCACATTCCTGGAAGTGGAGTACTTATAATCACAAGCTCTCACCATGCAGCTCGCGTCACAATCCTACAATTGATGCCCAAACGCACACCATAAAGACGGCCGACCTCCTCTAATTATTCTCTTCGTCTCGCGTTGCAGCCGTCATTAACCGCGCGTCCCCAGCTCGCGGTCGCCACAGCTCGCTTACCGATTCCTACCTCCGAATTAATTAAGACGGCGGGAGAAGAAAATGATGCCCTCGGGGTTTTTCGTGCCGCCGCCATCTGCCGGCGACACGCCTCATTACGGCCAGCAAACACAATGTAATCAGCCGCACCGCCGCGGATAGCAATGCTACGTGCCCGGAATCCCAGACTAGCCGACGACGGGAAAAAGACTCGACAGTAGCTGCCGGCGCCCTCCGTCCCGACTGCAAGACAAATCCGTGTTGGGACTCGCGGGTCAAACGGTATTTACCTTGCATTCGCCACGTCGGGCGAGCATCACTCAAGTGTCGGCTGCACAAAAGCGGGCCAGAGCAGAGCCGCCCGCCGGTAGCGCACTCCGCGCCCGGACAGGCGGCACCTAACCATCTCCTCCTCCGGCGACACGTCACAAAAAAAATCGGTAAAAGAGAGATAAAAATTGCTCTTCATTTCTCAAGGGCGGCGCGCCTGTCATATGTAAATGCAGCGCGCGGGGGACAATGGGCGAGATCTTTCACGGCCGATAGCGAGCGTCCGGATAATAGGCGGTGGCGTCGTTACAATTTCTTGGCGGCCCTCCCCCCTCCCCCTGGCCGTCTTTTATTACGGCCTTTATGCGGCTTCGGACACCGCCCGCGCCTCTGTGAGCCGATCCCGCACCGCCGGCGCAGCTCCCGGTTTGATACGACCAGTCGAGCTTGCGCTGCCGTGGGGTCGCGGGCACTATCGGCGTTCGTACACTTCTGACACGCTGGCGACGGTCTGTCAGAGAACCGCGCCATAGTACGTTGTGCCACAAGGAAGCCGAACAGGACTAAAATGTTCTACGTGGGTCAACAGGAATTTGCTCTGCTAACCATGGGCTTTGACCAGTGTAGTAATGATAATGGCTGCTATTCCGTCACTTTCTGGTGTGCATTTCAAATTTCATTTCTGTGTAGCTCTACCTGTCGTCATATTTTAGAGCGAGATTATATTTTTATCTCTGTTTCGCAAGAGAAACTAAATATTGTCTCATCTGTTCCGGATGGAATTATAATACTCGCTACATTTGTTACTCTTTTATTCTTTACGATAATTTTTAAAATTTTTCTCGTTTAATGTGATCCCCACCAAATCTGTAGGACTGTTTTTACAGTATTAGGTACGTGTTCTTTCACATAAATGGCTACGTACTCTGCGCTGACCGTTCGACTTACTACTGACACGTAGTTACAATTCGTAAGTGCATGTCCCAGTTTCAGCTTGAACTATATAGCTAAAGTGTATTTTCCGATAGCTTCGATTCTTTACGACACACATTTTACCGAGTATAGAGGTATTCGCTACAGCTGTAAAGCATTTTTCATTTTTTTTCCGATTGTCAGACGGTTTCTTTCCGACATAAATGTTCTTATGATTTTTCAGTGGAAAGTACATACAGTGGCGGTCAAAATAATAGAGCCACCTGGCAATGGTTTGGAATAAAGTGCACATTTATTACTTGACATGTTTGAACTATGATGGAAACCATTACAACCGAGTCACATTGTACTATAGCCAGTTATATCGATAACACAACACAAAATAATCAGTAATAATCGATAATATTCAAAAGAATACCAGACCACAGGGTCAAAAAAATAGAGCCAATTGAAACAAATATATTGTACTTGATCTCAGTCTTATGAAACGTACAGGAACAGTCTTTTTTGCATAGGACTGCATTAGTACTTCGTGGGGTAACCCTTATTTTTGAGGATTGCCCTGCACCTCTTACCCATAGAGTCTACTAAACGCCTGCATTCGTCACTACTGATCGCATACCAGGCTCTCTGGATTTCTTCCCACAGTTTTTCTGACGATGTAGCTTTTGAGCGGTCAATTCTCTTGTCTAAGATCTCCCATAAGTTCTCAATGGGTGATGCGTCAGGGGACTGAGGTGGCCACTCTAATACTTCGATATTGTGCTCTTGAACAAACTGCCTTATGATCCTTGCAGTATGCTTTGGATCGTTATCGTGCTGAAATTTCCATTTCAGCGGCATTTCCTCTTCAGCATAAGGCAGCATCACATTTGCCAAGATGTCTTTGTACATTTCTGCGTTCATTATGCCGTTGATACGGTGTATTGGACCAATGCCGTACCACGAAAAACATCCCCATACCATAACACTTCCGCCACCGTATTTCACAGTTTTTAAAGTGTACTTGGGATTAAATTCCTGGTTTGGTGGGCGGCGCACATAGACTTTTCCGTCTGAGGCAAACCTATTAAACTTGGATTCATCGGACCAAAGGATGTTCCTCCACCAAGTATTAGGTTTTTGTTCATTTCTCCGGGCAAAGGCTAACCTTTTCCGAACATTAGCTTGTGAAACATGTGGCTTCTTTCTTGCAATGCGCCCATTCAATTTTGCAGATCTCAGTCGTCTTTGAATCGTTGAGGTTGATGGTTGAACATCATGTTCGTCGCTAAACAAAATGGCTTTCGGTCGTGGTGTTGACAAAAATGGGTCTTTCTTCACTTCCCTAGTGATGAGTCTGTCTACGCGAGGAGTAGTTACACGAGGTCGCCCCCTGTTCTCCACCTGCGGCTTTGTTTGTTTTGACCGTCTCATGGCGTTCTGGACTCGTTTTCGCGAAACGTGCAAGACATTGGCTATTTTATTCATGGATATCCCACTTTTGAACATCCGGAACATTACTATACGCTCATCTTCACTGGTATGCTTTGCTCTGCCCATCTAGACGAATGTAAACAAAACCACACGTCAATTTACATACAAAACAACTGCATAAAAATCAATTTAAAGGCACATGTGTAAAGCGGCTCTATTATTTTGACCCATAAGATTCTTACCTTTATGCCTCTTTTCACACGTCTAGCTCAAACGCTTCCTTTCGGACGACTAAAGATAGCAGCAACGTCTTCCCTGATGTTGTCTACAAGGGACTGACAACACGGCACTCGTGGCGATTTCGCGAACTAATAGATATCCTAGTTCTTAATCTCGTCAATAGAGGTGGCTCTATTATTTCGACCGCCACTGTATATTCGAAAGTGTATTTTGCAGTCTCCACTTGAGCTATACGATTCAAGTGTGTTTGACGATACTAGACAACATGTATTTACAAGTGTCTCATGATTCCCATCACAGCCACAAAGTTGTTATTACGATACTAAATTCGTTTTCTATTAATTGTATGCAACATATCAACAATTACGCTTCAAAATATCGCCAATGATATGACGTTACAGTGGTCGTGTTGCTTACGTCGTTTATCACATTTTCACTACGTCAGCCGTAAGAGCCGCCAGCTAGTATCGCAATTTCCTCTTTATCCATTCTAAATGTCTAATATGACAAGGAAGTGTCGTCGTTTGGTGGTTGATGACTGTAACTTTTGCGCACGACAACCTGTGTGCTGTGAGATCGCCGGCCGGTGTGGCCGAGCGTTTCTAGGCGCTTCAGTCTGGAACCGCGCGACCGCTACGGTTCAGGTTCGAATCCTGCCTCGGGCATGGATGTGTGTGATGTCCTTAGGTTAGTTAAGTTTAAGTCGTTCTGAGTCTAGGGGACTGATGACCTCAGATGTAGAGTCCCATAGCGCTCAGAGCCATTTGAACCTTTTTTTTCTCTGTAAGATCCACAAATATCCTGACGGGGTGGAGATTTTGGCGCAAACGTCATTTGGCATGAACGTATACATAAAATGCACGCTACCGATGATGTGCTCCATTCCCGAATACCTGTTTGGCTACTAAATAATTTAAATGCACCTCATGATCTAGAGAAATATGTGTTTTAACAAATAATTAAAAAGGTAAAGGTGTCAAGGCTCCGAAAGTTGGTTTGAACTCCACAACACATGGTCCTACTATTGGTGCTATGCCATAGCCCTTCTCCAACCTTTGAGGTGACTTACTCAGTCCGTTACACGAGGAGCTATGATTGGGTTTCGAACCACGAGCAATTGAACATTTTTCAGATCAAAAAAACATTCCGAGAGATGAAAGAAGTGATAAGTGAGAGGTAAAAATCCTAGGCTTGGCCGGTGATTGAAACCCAGACCCGTGTATCCGTAATCCGTCACTTAATCACTGATTTCATCGAGGCACACAACTCTTTTAAAAAAGTGTCCCGTACTGTTACAAGAGATAATACTGGTCTAAACCGGGAAAACTTCATACGTCCAGAAATAAACATCTGTTGACAAGTGCTTCGTGCTGTTCTGTCCGTAACACAACAAAAGGTGCTCTCAGTGTGGTGACCAGTTTTTTTTTTTTTTTTTTTAATCTCACTTTGATAGCTTTTGTTCGTTGCATCTGCTCGGGGCGGACGTCGTAAGACATCCATTTATGTTCGTTGTTGATCGATTGACTCAGTTTTGTTATTACAGAGGGCACGTAACCCTCTGACCGAACACGCTGAATTACCGTGCCGGCTAGCAGTCATCGTTGCACGAACTCTGACTGTCCTCGGACATGGTCACGCTCAGGAGGATACAGGCGCATGTAGTGAATGGGTACGGAGTACTTCAATGCCATTAAATGTTCCCATAGATAGAAGTACGAGGAATTAAGACCAGGAAAATAGGGAGGCCACGCCACTGGAACCCCTCGACCAATTCCCGCTCGGTAAATGTTTGTGCTATGTGGTGTAGCTAGCTGTCGATTTAAAAGTGGGCAAAATTCGCATGAGAGCGATGTATGTATACGTACTCGTTGCCAGTTCCTGCCGTCTATGTACACTTCCTAGAACTATTTCGGAAATAGCTGCACCGAAGCCACTGCAGCTATAGTAACTGTCATTGTACGAACGTTTCGTGAAATTCGTGTACTTGATAATTCCTTTTGCAGATCTATAGCATTTATTGTAGTGCACAGAAGAATAGACACAGAATTTTAAAAAAAACTGGATGATTATGATACGAAGGAGAAATACCCGAATCTGAATAGTGTGAACGTTCTCAGATTTGTCTATTTTTGTTGGAGGTCTTACTCAGAAGTGTACACCACCATCTCAAGGAAAGCCACTTAGTAAAACTAATGGGAAGTGACTTTTAGAAAGGCACTTCTTACAAAATACCTTCCAGCAACTGGTAAGAAACGGCATCCAATTGTTTAGTTTTTTGAACAAGTTTTGAAATCCAGTGACTGTGCAGGTTCGGAGAAAGCAACCAATTGGTGTCGACTGTGACACACGTCTCGTAAAGCTTGAAAGGTTCCACACCAAGACAACTACCTGCGAAATTTCACAAAACTGAAATATTATTTTTTTTATTGGGGTAACTATAGCTTCTTTCTTCATAATGGATTTAGTTATCAGTCGAATAGTTAAAGTATAAAATAAACCTTAATGCTTTTTCTTTTCTAATAATATATGTACTTAATGGGAGGTCACCATTAGTATAGATCAATGTGCGATAATGGTCAAAATGAGAGGTCTACGCGTACTGAAATGGGGAGTTGACCTCTATTCGACGACGGCGGTAGAATATTTCTTTTGTCCTTGACGTTAGCGTCATTTGTAGCAGCATAAATCTGCAAACTAACAGAACATTTAAATATGGCGGCTTGATTTATGCCGTTGGGTTGTGCAGCTGCAAATGGCATTCAAAACAAATTACGTTTTTTCTACAATTCCGCTAATAACGATGTTTCACTGAGAAAATTACGCATGCTTTTTCTAAAGCCTTATTTTTTTATGACATCCGGTTCACTGTTAACAGTTTATAATTTATGAGATTTCGATTTTCATCGTGAACGTGATAATTACTGTGTGATATCTTAATAATTTGCTTAAGATTGAAGCATTACGGTCTACTAAATGCATCTCTTATTGCTACATGTACTTTAGCTGTTGTTTCACCTTGTCTGTGTTCTGATTTATTTTCCCCTTCAGTATGTAGTAATTACAGTGTCGTGGCCAGAAGGTCAATCCAGTAGCAGCCCAAAAATGTCATAGAACTGCACTGTGGAGACCGTTTCGTTCGAAATAACAAATAGCGATAAGCAACAAGCGAAGAAATGCAAATCCGGGTAGCAACTTGTATTTCGAAAAAAGTAGGTCAGCTAGTAGGATAATTTCATAATTTATAATAAACTGGAAGATTTTTTTTATCTTTTTCGGTTTTGTTAGCGCTGCATGTTCCTCGGAACCTGGTATCCAGGTGCTGGAAATCTCAGTAGGAGAAAGATCATAGATAAAAGTCCCGCTGGCATTCATGTCTGTAAGCATGCCTCAGAATTAGCCTCAAGCGATTCAGAAGGAACGGCGCGAAACTTGAATCAGGTATTTGAGCACAGTCACTTCTGAGTGGTAATCCAGTGCCTTCACTCACTTCGATACAAATCTCATATGCAAACAGACGACGTGTTGGATTACTGAGGAGGGACTGGAGGAGGAGATTAGTGTCTTATGTCCCGCCGACAACGACGTCATTAGAGACGGAGCAGAAGCTCAGATTTGGGAAGGATGGAGAATCCCGGCATTTGTTTTATGCGACTTGGTCGCATCCGTGTTTGGCGAAATCGCGGTGATCGCACATTGGAAGAGTGTATTCGTCATCGCCATACTGGCATATCACCCGGCGTGACGGTATGGGGGGCCATTGATTACACTTCTCGGTCACCTCTTGTTCACATTGACGGCACTTTGAACAGTGGACGTTACATTTCAGATGTGTTACGACCCGTGGCTCTACCCTTCATTCGATCCCTGCGAAACCCTACATTTCAGCAGGAGAATGCAGGACCGCATGTTGCAGGTCCTGTACGGGCGTTTCTGGATACAGAAAATGTTCGACTGCTGCCCTGGCCAGCACATTCTCCAGATCTCTCACCAATTGAAAACGTCTGATCAATGGTGGCCGATCAACTGCCTTGTCACAATACTCTTGATGAACTGTGGTATCGTGTTGAAGCTGCACGGCATCCAAGCTCTGTTCGACTCAATGGCCAGGCGTATCAAGGCCGTTATTACGGCCAGATGTGGTTGTTCTGGGTACTGATTTCTCAGGATCTATGCACCCAAATTGCGTGAAAGTATATTTGTCCAATTCATACTCGTTTATCATCTGCATTTCTTCTTGGTGTAGCAATTTTAATGGCCAGTAGTGTACGTCTATGGTGGGGAAAGCAACATTAACACTGACTGCAGTAACGAATATGTTAGGGACAGAAACAGCTGGGTAAGAGAGACGCGCCGAGTGTCATCCACGCCGTCCCATTTCCCCACTTGCGGCGGACTCCCCCGAAGATGGAGTGCGGCGGCGTCCGCTTAGGCGGCTATTCCAGGCACGCAGAGCGGTATGGTAATGCGACCCGGCGCCGCGCCGCGCCGCTCACCACCTGGTCATTGTTTACGCGGCTGACACCACCTCGCCGCGTCTAGGCGCAAGCCGCCGTCTTGGAACATCTGCTCGCCACCAGCTGGTCCTTAGCGGACTCTCAAGCACTACTTCTGCGTATTTTGACATACCAGACTTCGTTTTGTGACCTCATGAAAAAGATATTACCTCACGATTTTTGACATGTTTCGTACATTCCACCACATCCTGCGCTGCGAGAATCTTTTCATCTCGGCATACTTCCTGCAACCAACGCCCTCGATATACACTCATTCGCGCCGATTAGGTGGGTTCGCTGGGCTTTCAGTACCTACATACATAAGCTTGTGGTTGCGCCGCACCAACAAAGTTTTTAGTTTGAGAAAAACAATACAAAATTAGTGTTTCTCACTTGCCTTGCGGAGGGTGGTTGAAAAAAATCGCATGAAATCAACGAAAGAAATCACTTGTGACTTTCAAAGTGCAGTCTAATTAGCGCAATGTAGGGAGTCAAAAGGAATGGGGTACAGTGTTCGAGTAGCTCCTTCTAAGCTATTTTTGTAACCAATGCTAAGCGGCGCTTGAGGTGGTGTAAAGAGTGATTCCACTGGACGATGCATGACTGGAAATGAGTGATTTTGTCTGATGAGTCATGCTGCAGCTGTGGCAGTAAGACGCAAGGGTTTGGGTTTGTGAATGCCTGAACAACATTAGCTGCCATTCTGAGTAGTGCCAGCAGTGAAGTACAGAGGTGGTGGTATTGCGGTAAGTGGATATCTTTCATGATTAGTGTGTGGTCCCCTTACTGCGCTTAAGAAAATGCAAAATGCGGAAGGACATGAACACACTTTGGAGCGTTGTGTACTGCGTACAGTAGGGGAATAGTTTGAAGGCGGTGATTGTTTCTATCAGGATGACAACGCATTCTGCCATAAAGAAGCACTTGTGAGATAATGGTTTGTGGAGATCGACGTTCCTGAAGAAGACTAACTTGCCCAGAATATCAGTCTCAAGCCAATGGGACACCTTTGGGATGAGTCAGAACGTCGACTTCGCTTCAGATCGCAGCGTCCAAAACCACCATGTTCCTATCTTCACAGATTTTCGCCCTTGAAGAAGAATTCGCTGGCTTTCCTCCACAGACATTCTGGCATCTCACTGAAGGTGTCCCCAGCGGTTTTCAAGATATGATCAAGACAAAGGGTTGATACACCCAATATTAATGTCCACCAGTTGGTTCCCGGATGCTTTTCATTATTTCATGTACTACATTACATATTCTAATATTAGTCTGCTTCTAAATTTATGCTCTGTAAGCGACGCTATAGTGCGTGACGGACGGCACTTCGTACCAGTATTATCGATTTTCTGCCCTGTTCCACTTGCGTAGTGAGTGAGGAAAACATCTATATACCTTTGCTCGTGCCCTAAACACATCTTATTTTTATGGTCCATGTGTGAGATATATGATGGTCGTAGCATAATGTTCGCGCAGTCTTTTTCGAATAAGGGTTCCCTGCATTTACCCGACAGGTTTTATGCAAGAATACTGCCACGTTTCTTTCGTATTTCGTTCGCATGTTACTCTTTTATATGGGCCTCACCGAGATGTTGCTATCCTACCTGCGTGTGTCTGAATTCCTTAGACATGTGCCGTCATGCATAATTGTTAAAGATTCCAGTTACTGGATCAGTAGTCTAGAACAACCACGATAGCGTCATATGTTCCATTACGCGGTTTCCCACGCACCTTCCATACCACCGATATGGCGTGTTGCATTCACTTAATACATCTTAGCATCACCGCTAGATAATTAGACGACATGACAGACGGTAGCAGTTTATCAGCAGCCACGTAATTGGGTACTAATGGGTTTTTCCCTCCGTTCCGGTCATTATTTTGCTTTTATACACATTTAAGTAGAGCTATTCATTACAGCAAGTGGAAATTTTATCCAAGTGTCTTTGAATTTCCTGTAGATAACAGCATGGTCAGCGGACAATCTGATAGTGATGTTGTGACAACTCGCTTCCCTATATTGAAACCGTTAGTAGTGCTATTATATTTTATTGGACAAACTCATCTTTACTCTCGTTCCTATTAAACATTCGCGATCCTGTATGGCATAATGGGTTCTATTGCCATTCTTTCTAAAGCCAAATGAAGTGCACACAAATTCATTGTGAGTTGCCCCATTAACCTGTTATAAACAGATCCTTAAACTCCTACATGTGTGGGCAGTGTGCCTGTGGCATATGTTACTCTTCCTATTATTCCCACCATCATAGAAGAACTACATATCTAAATTTCTTTCGTCACCATTGCAGATGGCATTAGGATTTATCCTTAACTTCAAAGAAGATGATGTTAAAAATGGTTCAAATGGCTCTGAGCACTATTGGACTTAACATCTTAGGTCATCAGTCCCCTAGAACTTGGAACTACTTAAAACTAACTAACCTAAGGACATCACACACATCCATGCCCGAGACAGGATTCGAACCTGCGACCGTAGCAGTCCCGCGGTTCCGGACTGAAGTGCCTAGAACCGCACGGCCACAAGATAATTTTACTCGAGGTGCTTAGGTTTTTAAAACATTTAGTTCTCAACGGAATTTCATCAGTCTTATTGCTGAATGAGGGGAAAAAGATTCTACACAGAAACATTCCTTTATTTTAGAGTGGCACCGAAAAAATAAAATAAATCTAAAACTAAAACTAAAAAAGTGACTTGGTCTTTAAGCGCGAGACTACGAATCCAAACGTCTGGCATTCGAAAATCGGCAAGGTCAGGATTTTTTTATATGTCTCTGCATCTTTTTCCATCTCTAGCAATGTCTGGTAATGTGAAAAATCACCGGCCGGGGTGGCAGAGCGGATCTAGGCGCTACAGTCTGGGACCGCGCGACCGCAACGGTCGTAGGTTCGAATCCTGCCTCGGGCATGGATGTGTGTGATGTACTTAGGTTAGTTAGGTTTAAGTAGTTTAATTCTATGGGACTGATGACCTCAGATGTTAAGTCCCATAGTGCTCAGAGCCATTTGAAGGTTTTTTTTTTGTGAAAAATCCCAAGCTGTAGAGCGGTAAACTGTACGTTCCCGTATAATTGTCTGACTAAGACAGTTCTAACAGGACCATGCTTAATAAGCACTGAGATGTTCAAACAAGCCTTGGAGTTCGTCGCTGCGTCAACTTATGTATCTTGGAAAAATAACAGCAACATTCACTTGCTCGTCATATTTTAGTATCCATCCTCAAGAAGAAGAAGAAGAAGAAATAAAAACGTTAGAGGAAATAAAAACGCTGAGGTTCGCCGATGACATTGTAATTCTGTCAGAGACAGCAAAGGACTTGGAAGAGCTGTTGAACGGAATGGACAGTGTCTTGAAAGGAGACTTAAGATGAACATCAACAAAAGCAAAAAGAGGATAGTGGAATGTAGTCGAATTAAGTCGGGTGGTGCTGAGGGGAATTAGATTAGGAAAGGAGACTCTTAAAGTAGTAAAGGAGTTTTGCTATTTGGGGAGCAAAATAACTGATGATGGTCGAAGTAGAGAGGATATAAAATGTAGACTGGAAATGGCAAGGAAAGCGTTTCTGAAGAAGAGAAATTTGTTAATATCGAGTATAGATTTAAGTGACAGGAAGTCGTTTCTGAAAGTATTTGTATGGAGTGTAGCCATGTATGGAAGTGAAACATGGACGATAAATAGTTTGAACAAGAAGAGAATTGAAGCTTTCGAAATGTGATGCTACAGAAGAATGCTGAAGATTAGATGGGTAGATCACGTAACTAATGAGGAGGTATTGAATAGAATTGGGGAGAAGAGGGGTTTGTGGCACAACTTGACAAGAAGAAGGGACCGGTTGGTAGGACATGTTCTGAGGCATCAAGGGATCACAAATTTAGCATTGGAGGGCAGCGTGGAGGGTAAAAATCGTAGAGGGAGACCAAGAGATGAATACACTAAGCAGATTCAGAAGGATGTAGATTGCAGTAGGTACTGGGAGATGAAGACACTTGCGCAGGATATAGTAGCATGGAGAGCTGCATCAAACCAGTCTCAGGACTGAAGACTACAACAACACATCCTCAACTTTACGTGACATATCTTTAAATTTTTATCGCTCTGACTGTTGGTTCAGTATCTAGCAGCAATATAGTAGCTGTACCGACTGTTCTCACCCCCACCCCTCCTCCCCTCCCTGCAGCTCCCAGTTCATCAAAATTCGAAGAGACTGCGCGGTTGAATATTCACGACTGGTCACGAGTGACAAAGCCGTATGGAGTGTTGGGCCGCCCCAGCCGTGTGACAGTGTAACAGGAGGCCTTAAATGCCTCGCGTCACGACCGTGGCGTCACCGAGCACCACGTCACACTGTGAGAGCCTAAGCGGGTCTGACAGCCGCCATGGGGGCCTGCATTCTCTCAGCGGCGCCTGACAAACGGCGGCGTTTAGGACCGCAATTACGGCGGACCGGGACGTCGGCTCTGCGACAGCCTGCCCGTCCCGTAGCGTCACGTCGCGCGGCTCTTCACGTGGACTCGCCTTTTAATGCACTCCCGGACTGTTTCGGGGAAGTGCGCCGCCGCCGTCCGCATTTATAAGAGGTAAAGAGACAGCTATTCAAACTGCTCACTCGCCCGCGGCGGGCGCGTTAGCATAATGGCACAATAACGAATTACAGTAATCAATCGTGACGCCGAAAATGCGGCTGGGGCCGTTGTGTTGCAAAGAGGTGGTTGTTACTCGCATTGCAAATCTGAGGCAAGCTCTCTCGTGTTTCTGCGTGGGAAGGAGAGGAACCTCTGCTGCCGTCTGCCTAGTCCTCTGCCTTCGCTGTTCTTGAGAGGAGTAGAGAGCTGGTTACAAGAAGGTAATTTGCAATCTCATTCGTATTCTTCCTGGTCTTTACCGTCGAGAACGCATACAGAGAAAACACCAAATTATCATCATAATCATCTTTTTACTGAGCAAAATGACGCACTGATAAGGCGCTGGACTCCTTATGTACAGAGTGGTTCGTGATGATGACACAAACTTTCAGGGATGATGGAAAGGGTTAGTGAATCAATTCTAGATAAGGGATCCTGGTCCGGAAAAGACAGAGTCGAAGGTTGTAAGCGAAAATAGTTGTGATACTTCTGAAAATGGACCTCTTCTGCTGCAAGATCTTGCTGTCCATATTTTATGAGAAGGTAGTAAGGATCAAAACAAGAAATAAATGTCCAGTAAACATGGGCTCAAAAGTGCATACTTCATTTGTTCAACATTGTTACTCTATAGTACATCTCTTCTACTGAACAAGTGCCCTCTTAAGGCATGCATTTTAGAGCCTATGTTTACTACACAATTTCTTCTTGTTTTGATTCGTACTACCTCCTTACAAAATATGGAAAGCAAAGAGTTTACAATAGAGCTCCACTGTCAGAGGTATAAGAACGATTTCTGCTTATAACTTTCGACGCTAAGGTTTCCGGATCGGAGTCCCTTACCTCAGACTGATTCACTTACCCTTCTTCATCACTCACGGAATCACCCTGTATACTTTACGATGTGTGGCGGACTTTCTTTTCCATTCTCGAATTGTGCGTGGGCAGGTCGACAAACACCGATATGACCTTTCCATTCTCTGATTTTCCTCGTCGTCCTTTCTTAAGACATGTGCGAGAGGAAGTACGAGCACTATTCGGAATGTAAGGTCCGATGGGATGTGAACTGTAAATCACAGCGAAAATCCGATAAAGCTCTGCACAGATGTGTTGGGCAATGTATGACCTACGATCGCGTCACATCGCTCTTTTCAGTTCTGAGCGCAGAGTGAGCACGTGAAGATGCTTAGAACAATAGTGTCTCCCATCAAGTATGAGGACCTGGTGTAAGATTTCGCCTGATGTCAAGCAGCCCACATAACATAGCTGTCATGCGTTTCCTTCTACATGACAATTCTCGGCCGCATTCTGAAGGGGCTATGAAGATGCTTCTGCAGCGGTTTCGATGGGAAGAGTTTGATCACCCACAATAGAGCCCGTAATTGACTCTCTCCCTGAGTTTCATTTCTGCTCACAAGAACCACTGGCTGTGAAAACAACATTCTGGCACAGACAACGAGCCTTAGACCAGCGACCAGCATAGAGAATTGGCAGGAAGCACAGGTGGCTTCCCCCTACGACAACACCACGACAAATATCTAAATCGGAGTGGCGACTATGTAGAGAAGTAGCTGGAAGGTGTAGCAAACTGTTGCAAACAAAAAAAATTGATTTTCACGGTGGTCTCCATTTTGCGACCGATCGGACCTTACCTTCTGAACAGGCGACGTAATATGTTGCCCGACCCTTCTTGGATCGTAACTTCCGCGCTTCAAACGATAAATCTCTCCGTAATTCAACTCTCCTCTTTTGTAGCGCCTGTGTCTTGGTTGAGCATCTCTGTAACGCCATCGAACTCACTAAAAATTCTCGTAAAGAAACTTGCCGCTATTCGGTGGTTCTTCTCTGTCTTTTCTCGTGTTTGGGAGAAAAGTGGTTCAAATCCCCGTCCAGCCACAGCCATTCAGGTTTCCCGTCATGTCCTTAAATCGTTTAACGAGAACACTGGAATGACCCCTTTGAAATCGCACGACCGATTTCTTTCGCCAGTCCGATCTTTTGCTTCTTCGCTGGGACGTCTGATATAACGTTGGCCACCGCTTCTTTTCTGTCTCTTCCTGCATTACTTCTCACTGCCAGACCGTTTCTTCATTCTTGTTGAAGTGGAGCTAGTGTTCCCTCTGTAACGCTCTTGACGTCGACACCAGAAATTATCTACTAATATCAGATACTGCCTTCGGATTGAGGTCAAAGATTTTATACTTCCACATTTTTTAAAAATTATTGGAGTGGTAAGATAAGAAATGAAAATGTAAAAGAAAAATAGGCGAGGAAAGATGGTCATGAAATGCCGTCAGCAGAGGTAGCGCCAGTTTACCTGGATGTGTACGAAGTATGCAGCATAGTTATCTTGGTACTGGAACAGACTTGCAGAGTTGACAAATGTTGTGATGTGTGAAATGATATTAAGGACTTCGACTACTGTAGGTATGCGGAGATGAAACTGTTACGGCAGAAGGAAGAGTTGGAGGATGATATTAAATCTTTCAAAGGACTGGTGTATATAAACGAGAGCGAAGGCATTTCGTCATTCTGTTCATATTTTAGTAACAGTTTCAGACTAACACTTACTGCAGTACGAATTAGCCATATTACCAGGTTACTCTTCGACTAATTCTCGACACCAGTGTTGCAATCTATCATAGCTGTTCGGTGGGCCTAATGCCATGCCCTCAGCGCACAACTGGATCACGTAGCTGAATGCACGACTTCCGATTTGCGTCTCCTTTCACGCCTGTCACGAACGCAGTGAGTGATATCCTCTACGCCGCTAAAGGTGTTAGCGTAATAAATTTCTCGGACCACACACGGTCAGCTCCAACTGGCGTACGCAGTGCATAACGATTATAGCAACAAGGACTGACCGCTGCAAGTATAAAGCGTGCACAGGGAATTGTTTTCCAAAAGAAGTAAAAAAATTAAGACTTGCGTTTACATGGAGTTACATGTATCACACAGACTGACAGTGCAGCAGTTTACCACTTATAGACGACACTTACTGCCATCCTTGAGAGAAAATACGATCGCAGCTGTTCATCGAACTGGAACTCCTGCAAACAAAGAGAGAGGATGACATCATTCTCACTGTTCTTGGCTTGCGCTTAAATAGCAACTTAACATCCGGAATTTGTAAATTTGAATGTTTAGTATAAATTTCATGATTGTGACGGCTTGACAGTATAAAGTACCCAAAACTTTTGTGCCACATTTAAAGGCTGATTTAGGTATTGTGTGCTACCGGTGTGGTAACAGTGCTGCCCTGTACACGCACTATTGTCTCTCCCTGTTTTTCTGTCACAAGGAAGTAATGATCTCACGACGCGATAGCGGGCTAGACGTATGGTGGTGGAGATAGGGGAGGGTGCTGAGGGGAGGGGGTGGGAAGCTGCAGTTCCTTAGTGATGGCAAAAATTGCAATGTGTAGCACAGACTGTTAAAAAAATATTCCATACTTTGAGAAGTGGTAGTATGCCCTAAACAAGAAAAAAGTGTCCACTAAACATGAGCTCTAAAATGCATACCTTAACAGCTATGAGCGCTTTTTGTTCTTCATTACTGTGAAGCACATCTTTTCGGCTGCAGCTCTTTGCTATTACGAACGACCTGCAGAATGTGGGAAACAATTGAGAAAAAATAATTCTCTTACTGCGAAAAGCAGAGCTTCTTACGTAATCTGCTTTCTATTACACATGACTTGCACATATGTTCCATCGGATAAGGAAGTGCTCGACGTGGTGTCCATTCATAGTAACACATTTTTTGTCTGACGTCCTACGGGATCAAGCACTCTCTGAAAAATTCCTGGTTGGTGACGAGTGTGCTCGCTTTAATTGATGACACGTTCTTTTAGTGTTTGTACATCATTATTGAGGCTTCTGTACACCAAAGATTTCAAGTGTCCACACAACCAAAATTCCGAAGAATCAAGGTCGGGGGTGGGGGGGGGGGGGTCGTGCTGGCCAACGTACTAGACTTCCCAGACAAATGCATTTGCCATTAAATCTCTGTGTGGTGTGTTCTCGATAATTTCTGAGGGAATGAGTTGGTGCTCCATCGTACACGAATTATATCTCCAAGCGTTGTTGGAATGATACCTCCTCTAGTAGGACAGGCAAGTCGTTTGGTAGGAACCGACGATACAACGCACCAACCAACTTGTTTGGCAGTATGTTCGAAACAGCAAAGAGCTTGCAGTAGAAGAGACGTGTTTCACTGTAGCGAAGATGAAAATGTTCTCATGGCCCTTAAGGTATGCGTTTTAGAGCTCCAGGAATGCATATGTATCACCTTATGGAACATAACTTACAAATTTATGAGGTTACACTGTCTATTAATTCTGACCCCCTCTCTCGTTCCTCATTGGAATTCTTTGTTAATATCTTCATTACTTTATAAGCCTTTTTCCCTCTGATTGTAGGAAAATATCTGTCGACTGCTTTGTGTATTTTTTTATGAATATAGATTTGTGACTTCAGTAGTTACTTTCATCATCTGTGAAGTTTAGATACGAACCCCGAAAGATATCCTTCTTTATAGGAATCAATAACATGCTTCGTTTCATCATTAGCATCAGAAAAGCTATCGACGAACCTACCCATCAATCTCGCGGTGGTAAATGTCAAAGGGAAAAAACATATAATGCATTTTAACCACTTGAAAAATGTAGTCAATTCCGCTCCTGTATTTTCGTAGTTTCAGCGCTCATTTAAACCATAGTTATTTTGTAGACGGACCTGTCACGCTAATTACCTCCTCAGGAGACCATTAAGAGATGTAAAATAACAAAGAAAGGATGATTTTGTTGTACAAATACGCAGTGACTGTAACGGACTTAAAAGGAAGAGTTGGAGCTTTGCCTTGAGCGGAGCCCGGTACCTTGCGGTTAACTGTTCGACGAAATGCAGTTGTAGCGTATTTGGGTCAAACCGCACAGGAGCGACCCGTAGTGAACTCGTGGACGGCTACCACATCAGGAAATACTGGGCAGGCGTGTGTGGACGCCGATTTGCTTTCACCGCACAGCATAAAGCGCGATTGTTGGCACCGCAGAGACGTCTGCGGCAGCGCCCCTCTGCGGAAAAACCAAATGAGATTCGGAGTGCAGAAGGGATTGGCCGCTACTGCAGGCACGGCGCTATTACTCTGTTTTGAAGGTTCGAAAGGCACAGCTTTAAGAAAGCAATGTCTACGACAAGTAGTAATTCCTGGTGGATCGGTTATCGTGTATAATTGCCCCCATTATTTAACAAATCTAAGCGAGCGTTTTCCCTTAGTGTCTAAATGGTCCTGCATATCTGCTCCTTTATTCCGAAGGAGCCTTGTTTGCACCATAAGCCAAAGTTGCAGTGCACTTCAAAAAATGGTTCAAATGGCTCTAAGCACTATGGGACTTAACTTCTGAGGTCATCAGTCCCCTAGAACTTAGAACTACTTAAACCTAACTAACATAAGGACATAACACACATCCATGCCAGGATTCGAACCTGCGACCGTAGCGGTGGCACCTTTCCAGCCTGTAGCACCTAGAACCGCTCGGCCACTCCGGCCGGCAGTGCACTTCTTTTGGGTTATTACTTACTAGTGATACTAATGTTGATTACATGTAGCCTCAACCCAAAAACCAAAAGTGCTTTCCTCTTTTATCCTTATTTTTCTTAGGTGTACAAATAGTAAGTCTTTATCACAATCAAATGACACGGAACAGGCGTATTGAATCCTCAATAAATTTTCTTGTTTTTCACTAAAAATTCGCGAATCAGCAAAATTCGTATCGGATAATTACTAACGCGTCGCGCTATGAGACTTGAGTTCTTCCATATCCCTGAAAACAGTTAAAGGTCGTAAATCTGGGAATGACAGTTGCAGACGTGAATCATAAACGTTTCTCTGCATGTTGTGAATCGGATGGTCGCACGCACGTTGGTAATATTATTGTTAAGTTATGTATCTTATAATATACCCTAAGCGTTTGACAGATGTACAAAGAGTCAGCTGTGTTATCTGATTACAGACATACGTTACTTTAAAAGTTCAACACTACACTGTTACATAAAACAGATGTACAACACAAATATAGCAAAAAGAAAAAAGTACAGTAGAATAAATGGGAATGCACGTTTACGAATACGTCTAGCGACTAAAGGCGCCATATACGTAGTTTGTCGACTCGGGTGCACACAAACGTATTAAGAGTGATCCGAAATTCGTGTTAAAAGTGTGTGCCTTTGTATTGGGCACTGACCATATAATTTTTCGCTGCTATGATTGAAGAAAAACAAACCAATCGTGTCAGTTCACCAGTTCTGCCCGAGTCATTTGTGGGAGCTGTATATTTGGTGCTGATAAAAAAATCATCGGCGCGTCACCATAGTCGAAACGTTCAGGAGATGATGACCTGGCTGGGATAACCAAACGTGCTACCGTCCCCGTTCTCTGGATGTATGTTCTCTCGATTTCTTTTAGCCAATGAGGCTATATACAGTAATTAATTTTCGATATTATTACAAAGTCAGGGAAGACAGTGGTGACAAGAATTCTGACCGCAGTAGCGGAAGATTTGAACAATTCACCTTCCTAAATTTTGCCTTTAACGTTTATTCCAAACGTTACTTAATGATAGTTCACGATAACGCCTAGGAACTTAGAAGAGTGCTTTAAAATGGCTCTACTACAACTGTCAAGGTGTAGAAGATTGTAAAAGGACTTTGGAATAATTGTGTATCTATTGACTGCCAATTATAAGATTTAGAAGATTCTATCTTGTTTTGGAATAACCGTCTACCTTTTGTTGGACCCTTACAATGTAAAGAAAATTGTAACAGGAATTTGGAATCCCCATGTAACTTATTTACTGATTGGTAGTTGTAAAGTGTAGAAAATTATCTTAAGAATTTTGAGTCGCCCTTTACGTGTTAATAGATTTCTGAAATGACAACATACTCTGCCCTCTATTGTAATTATGATTCATTTTGCATTATTATCGAACAGTAATGACGCCTAAGTGTGCATTCCTCTTGTTGGTATTACTTCTTAGACGATTGTCGGTGCTATGACAGCTTATTTTATTACAGATGACTCGCTCTGGGTAGTGTTTCCATTTCATATACTGCTTTGAAGTGCTGTTATACCAGTTGAACGCATGACTACTTAACGCAACGAAATGCAAATAGTCCAAAGTAAATGCATCAACATGTAAAAAAAAAAATTAAATTTCTAAGATAACATCGAATCTATACCAAGTGTTGTACAGGCTTGGCTCTGAGCACTATGCACCGAGCGAGGTGGCGCAGTGGTTAGCACACTGGACTCGCATTCGGGAGGACGACGGTTCAATCCCGTCTCCGGCCATCCTGATTTAGGTTTTCCGTGATTTCCCTAAAATCGCTTCAGGCAAATGCCGGGATGGTTCCTTTGGAAGGGCACGGCCGATTTCCTTCCCCATCCTTCCCTCACCCGAGCTTGCGCTCCGACTCTAATGACCTCGATGTCGACGGGACGTTAAACACTAACATCCTCCTCTGAGCACTATGCGACTTAACTTCTGAGGTCATCAGTCGCCTAGAACTTAGAACTAATTAAACCTAACTAACCTAAGGACATCACACACATGCCCGAGGCAGGATTCGAACCTGCGACCGTAGCGGTCGCTCGGCTCCAGACTGTAGCGCCTAGAACCGCACGGCCACACCGGCCGGCAAGTGTTGTACAGACTTGTTAGGTTTATCTTACAATAAATCATGAGAAAGAGCGACACAAACAATTAAAAAATTCACAGGCTTTCGGATTCCCACTTTAGGTATACTACAGAGTGTTGATACTAATTGTCGCGGCGCGGGATTAGTCGAGCGGTCTGAGGCGCTGCAGTCATGGACTGTGAGGCTGGTCCCGGCGGAGGTTCGAGTCCTCCCTTCGGATAATTTAGGTTACGTAGTGTGTAAGCTTAGGGACTGATGACCTTAGCAGTTAAGTCCCATAAGATTTGACACACATTTGAACATTTTACTAACTGTCGGAAGGCTGGCAACCGCTCGTTGACTGAAAGACGTCTCCTGTTTTTCTTGGCAGGAAGCGAGGCGGGAAGGAGTCACTGGAGGAGGAGCGCGCCGGGTCCGGATCCGGGACCCGCATGGCGGACGGCGGGGGCGGCGGAGGCGGCGGGTCTGCCGGGGGCGGCGCGGCGGCGGCTGCCGGCTCCGAGGAGGCGGCGGCGGCGGCAGCGGCGGCGGCGAGCTGGCGGCCCTACTACGAGCACCCCTTCTCGGCCGTCACGACCGCCATGCTCAACATCGGCGGAGCGTCCGCGGACGACCAGGCCCAGACCATGGGCTTCATCTACGAGTACAAGCTGCCGGACAAGGATAAGCTCGACCTCTGGCCGTGAGTACACCAGCTCTGCCCTCTTCTCCACTCCGTTTCACGTCATCAACCCATTTCTCATCACTTCGCAGTGAATGAATCTTTCAGTCTATTGCTGAAATAACGCTGTCTTGCAACTTCCTGACAGTCTGAATCTGTGTGTCGGGCGGTACTCGAATCCAGAACCTTGGCTTTCGCTGGAGTTGCACCTACCGATTGAGCTCCCCAGGCATGGTTCACTGCCTGCGCTCACATCTGCACTTCTCTCTACTACTTTGCGAACTTCACAGAAGCTCTCCACCGTACCTTGAGGAAACTGCACTCCTCGAAGAAAGCGTATTGTGGAGAAATCGTTTAGCTACAGCCTGGGGGCGTGAACTAACCTTTCACTCTGGAAGGAGTGTACGTTTCCAGAATGCCATGTCTCCGCAATATCCTGTCTTTCAGGAGTGCTAGTTCTGCAAGGTTTTCAGGAGAGCTTCTGTAAAGTTTGGAAGGTAGGAGACGAGGTACTGGCAGAAGTAAAGCTGTGAGGACGGGGCATGAGTCGTGCTTGGGTAGCTCAGTTGGTAGAGCACTTGCCCGCGAAAGGCAAAGGTCCCGAGTTCGAGTCTCGGTCCGGCACACAGTTTTAATCTGCCAGGAAGTTTCGGAGTGTATGTTGGTTAACCCCCAAAATGATTAATGAGGGGCGTCTCAAAAAGAACACCGAATATGAGGCTGCTATAAATCGAATTTATTTATTTATTTCAAAGAAGCAAACAAAACACACCATTCTCTTCAGGGGATATTGAGGTTTAAACCTGAAACAAGTATGAAACCCTCCTCCCCTTCCCTACTAACTCAAACATTTCCCCATCAACTTCACCGAGGACACGTCGAATTTCTTGTTTGATTTCCAGCAGGTTACGCAGTTTGTTCTGGTAAAGGAAAAACTGTCAGGTCACAACATCGAGGTGGGTAGGTTTGGTCTTTTCGTAACGCATCAAAGCGATTGTCTCGCAGCATTTACGTGCGAACTGCAGTGTAGTCATGTATATCTGGGTGCGACAGGCTCCACAAATTTGAAGCTAATCTTGTAATCGTATCTTACTTTCAAGCATTACATTGTGTTCATGCAGTTTTTAAGAGACCTGTCATTCACCACACCAAGCTAAAACGCTGTGTAAGTCTTTCTGCGGCGATTACTGTGGGCAACACCTTCTTCAGTGAACAATTTGATTGTACCGTCAATCCTAACTGATGGTGCATATTGAGAACATTAGTTCAAAATATTCAAATGTGTGTGAAATCTTATGGGACTTAACTGCAAAGGTCATACGTCCCTAAGCTTACACACTACTTAACCTAAATTATCCTAAGGACAAACACACACACCCATGTCAGTGCGTCCACTGTAACACGCTGAGTTTTGTTAGTAAAAAATTCGACGTATTAGTCACATATCCGTAAATATTCTCCTTATGGTGAGGTGGGGTTGAGGGCCATTCGGAAATGTAGGAAGACTGAATGTACCTCGTTACTTGCGTATCGTATATGCAAGATATCGTGTTTCATACGAGGGACTTTTCTCTGAGCCCTTACGGATTGACAAACTTTTTTTGCCCCATGATATGTTCTATTTTTTCTGGAACAGACAGACGTTAAGGAAATTGTGCTGAAATTCTGTTCCTCTGTTTTTCACCCATGTTTCAGACAGAAGTGATCCATTCTCTTTTTTTTAAACTCAGCTGATACTAATTGCTACGCGAGAGATTATCTGTGTATATGAGCTAGGAAAGGGGCCAGCCCCACATAGTGCTGAATGTAAAGCCTAATAGGGTTTACATCAGAGCCTGGTGCTTGGTAACTTTGAGCCACCTAAATTAAAATATGCTTTTAGGACCTAAATAAATTTTAAACGCGTTCCGTGAGTTCTTAACTAATAATAAATTATTTTTAAGGAGATAGTTGAATATTTCTATACTTTCTTCGATCTAGTGTCTGAATTTGCACCATTCACATCAATATAGAAACATCATACCACAATGATTACAAGGCAAGTTACATAACATATTACTCGATTAATACACCTCTTCCTGATACTTATACTGAATGGTATGACAAAGGCCTTGTAGTTGTTCTATTCTATAATGCTATAATGCTATTTGAACATTTTCACTCTACAGCAGACAATGAACGCTCTCTCTCTCTCTCTCTCTCTCTCGGGCGCTAATGACCGTAGCAGTTTTGCGCCCTAAAACCATAACAAAAAAAAGACAATGAACGCAACGCTAGATACTAGTTAAGCGAAACAGCAGTTATTCAGCTCACGTAGCCTTTGACGACAAGTATCGAAATGACCTCCATCAAATATACCTGGGCTGCGAAGCAAAATGGTTCTCAAAATACTGCGCTAGGTACGATCTTCATTTATACCAGAACGTCTCTTCGACTGCAATTGAGAACCGAACAGAACTGCACTACGATTAGAGTCCGGTTTCGCTGTCACCTTGTACACCTTCCTTGCATTTACAGTGCACTTTCTGCAGAGGTATAAGCGGTTGATTCACTGACTTGACAGCACACACTACTTTCATCCAGTAGCGCAGATTACGTCTCTAGCAAGTAAGAACATTCCTGAGGAGAGGATGGATTTTATGGCGACCAACGTTACGTCAGCAACCGCTTACAGATTCCAGAGTACGTTGCTAGAAGCAGTTTGTTGAGGGGGCTGCATTCAAATCAGCCCCTGTAACGTTGAGTTCTCCTCGTGTAGAGCTGGAGTGTCGTTAGCGAGCGAGGTGTAGCGGTAAAAACGCGTGCGGAGTGGGTTCCCGTGTCTCTGCCAGGTGCCTAGCGCCGAGCTTCCCGCAGGAACCGGTCTTCCAGAGCTCGGAACGCCCTTCCCAGAAGCCTCCGGGAAGAAGCCGCCGGCGCCAACCACAGCGAAATGAATGGAGTTCCCCTGGCGACCCACTGAGTCCTCAATTACCCAGGCAGGCGTCTCCCCGGTCGCAGTGCTTAGCCTTCCAGAAGTGACTACTTCGTGGAAGATGCAAGTGAATTTATTTCGTTGCACAGGCATTGTTTTTGGCAGATAATCGGGAAACGGGCTGCAGAAAGAGCGTCGATACTGTCATGAAACCTATCAATTCACATTGTTGATTGTATTGCAAGTTGCATCTGAACTGCTCATTGAATATTGTTAGATAGAATTATTCTGTGGAGCTTTTTGTGAGAGAAATCGTTAGTAGCAGAACAGTTTTCAGACTCGACAGTAATTGGAAAAAGTCCCATTATTTCGATAGTCATCCATATTTCGAATGATTTGACATAGCTCTCCAGGCCTCCATCGTCGGTTGATTGCACTGAAACTTGAATGTTTGTCTAGTTTCTCATTTTCACTCACCTACATACTACAGTTTTTATAAGAAACAATTTCACTACAGCCAAATACTAGCGTAAGCCATTACTGGATTTACAGAAATTCTACTTGTCAGTCATTAGTCGACGGAACGAATCTTGCACTAAGGTTGCGTTGTAGTATTTCTGGGGTCATCGCATTTGTGGTGAACCTCAGCATATTTTGGCGCAGACTTATTGCAAAATTCGTTCCTTTGGCTACTGAAAATAACTGATAAGTCGGAACCGATACAACTACAGAAATATTTTGTATGGGTACTTGAATGCAATACACTAGTACGTTATTTGAAAAGAAAATGTTCTCGCCAGTACTCTTTGCCAATAAAATAGCAAACATGAAAAAAAGTCCATTGGTGCCATGTTTTGAGAAAACTAGGCATTCACGAGAATATTTTTAGCCCAGAAAAGGGAGATCAGCATGGACGGCGTAGTCAGTTCGCGAAGTTAGCATAGAGAGACTACTGATTGCAGGTTACAAATACTATCAATACCATACATTTGTTCCCCTATGGTATTTGTAGCTAATAATGTGGACTCAAAGAACATGAACTGAAGGACAGAAAAACCGTCTACATTTCTATTTTTCTTAACCACTGCACGGAAACGTATGCGTTATTCTGCAAATACAGTTTTCAGCTGACTTGCAGCACGCCCGCATCTCGTGGTCGTGCGGTAGCGTTCTCGCTTCCCACGCCCGGGTTCCCGGGTTCGATTCCCGGCGGGGTCAGGGATTTTCTCTGCCTCGTGATGGCTGGGTGTTGTGTGCTGTCCGTAGGTTAGTTAGGTTTAAGTAGTTCTAAGTTCTAGGGGACTGATGACCATAGAAGTTAAGTCCCATAGTGCTCAGAGCCATTTGAACCATTTGAACTTGCAGCACGACTGAGTAATGTGAGATTTTCAAATCTATGTTCAAAGGCTTTTTGTGGCATACTGCTTTTACTCTAGAAGATAACAAATGCGACTTCCCCCTCCCCCCCCCCCCCTCCCCGTCGGAGATAGGTTCGAGTACTCTCGGGCGTGGGAGTGTGCTGTCCATAGCGTAAGTTAGTTTAAGGTAGATTAAGTAGTGTGTAGGCTTAGGGACCGATGACCTCTGCAGTTTGGTCCCATAAGACCTTACGACAAATGTCCAATTTTACCAAATAATAACAAATCTATAGTAAGTGTCCTCTTCTTGTCTACTGACATCCGTAACAAAGTGTTAAAACAGTAGGTGGTACAAAGTCGTCTCCACAATTTCGTCTTTCTAATCCGTCTAGGACTGCCAGATTAAGTATTCCACAGTGACTTGCACGCCTTTTTTATTGTACGGGAGTAAAGAATTAGAACCTTTCGCTGTTGTATGTATATGGTATCGTAAACATTTTTTTTTCTTTTTCAGCAATCCTTTGCGAATTTTTCATGTAAGATCAGTCCGCAGCTCGTGGTCGTGCGATAGCGTTCTCGCTTCCAGCGCCCGGGTTCCCGGGTTCGATTCCCGGCGGGGTCAGGGATTTTCTCTGCCTCGTGATGACTGGGTGTTGTGTGATGTCCTTAGGTTAGTTAGGTTTAAGTAGTTCTAAGTTCTAGGGGACTGATGACCTCAGTAGTTAAGTCCCATAGTGCTCAGAGCCGTTTTTTCAATCTATACACACAGAATGACGAAAGTTATAGCGGCAGACGTCGGCCGTGATGCCGAGGCAATTGGTACCAGACTCTTCCAGGAAATATTGGACTCGCATTCGGAAGGAGAGCCACTGAAATCCCCGTCCGGCTCTGTAGTTTTTTCGGCGGTTTCCGTAAATCGATTAAAGCGAATGCCGGGTTGGTTCCTTCGAAAAAGGCTCATTTTCTTCCCTACTCTCGTCCAAAGCGGCGTTTTGGTCCGTCTGTATCTTGTCAACGTGGCCTTTAACCCTATCATCTTCTACCTTTCCTCAGTTTGACCTTGTGTTTGACCATATTTGTGAACATCGTTGCTTCGAATAGTCCTCTCAGCGGCGTTCCTTTCACGAGAAAATTAGTTTACGATGCCTCTCGGAGTCCGTCAGTATTTTAAGGTCGGCTAAAAGAGAAAACTACCTGCCCCACCATTCCGTCTTAATGGCACTGAAAATAATTTAGCTGAAGCAGTGCAGAGCGTTCGATTCGCAACGCGGAAGGCGCCGCCAGCCCCCAGCGTGCCGGCAGAGCGGCCGTCCCGCGAAACGCCTGGACCGCTTAGAAGCCGCGTTTACGAGGTGCTAAAACCCGCCAGCGCTAACCCGCGACCACCCAGCAGTAGTCGGTTGCTATCGGAGCGCCATCTCGCCGACGCCGCCGGGCTCCGCTCGCCACCGCCCTAATCGACTCCGCTTCTCGGAAGTCGACAATGGATCGTTGGTATCGACTGCCGTTTTGTTCGCGGCTCCCCGCGGTGCTCGCTGTCGATCGCTCCAGATGACATCAAGAAGACGGTCCCAGCCCTGCGGCTGGCGCGTGTTCTGGGATAACGGGTGTTTGTTGCTCGCGTCTTGCCAATGACCCAGTCGTGGGAGGAACGAACGTTCGGAACACTTCGCGGATGCATGCGCATTCGATTACTCCCCCATTGTTCGCCGAGACACTTTGTGATCTACGGAACGGAATGCAAATAGAAGAAAGGTACTTCAGCTGCCTGCCAAACACTGCCTATATCACCTCTCTCGCACATTATCTCTGTGTGATGCATACAAACAACGATCAATTTTAAGTGGTAGTCTTTTCTACTGTAAAAGACTCTCCTTCCAGACGCTGGTCGTATTAAAGGGTACGTTGACTCTTTTTCCATTTCATAACTCTTGAAACGAAAACAAAAATTCTGCGGTGTTTCCGAACGTCAACATACCAATACAGTCCGTTTTTACTTTCTGTATAACTGTGATCCATCATCTTGGTTACAGTAGCGGGTCAAAAATTCTAGTGTGTTATTGTTGTTCTTACTAAAGACGTATCGCGCTTTTATGAAAGTATAGTCTTTCTCGCAGCAATCTGCAACACTCTGACACTGAATAACAGACGAGGGAGCCACCACAGAACTGAAAAAGGGACTCCCTGTTTCGCAAGAAGAGAATTATAGCAAAAGAATACTTACATTACTTGCCATCGCGAATTATATCACTCATCTGACGTCACCCGGATGGAGCAGTCCTCTAGATACACCTATGTATTGTAGTTAGCGCCTAGTACACCCATATTGCTCTTACTTGCTTTCTGATGTCATCTACTTACCTTCTATTAGGAGCCAGGTTGGTCGTTTCTTATCTCTGGAATGCAGCAAACAACATTCTTGGTGTATGTGCCACCCATTCGCCTATTCACCCTCATTTCATTTTCATAATTATTATTCACGGTTTTACAAAGTAATTACATTTACCGGTAAACCACGATTATGCATTACATTTAATTTTCTTTCTCCATTTGTGCCTGTCTGTCTGTAAATTTTCTTCAGTATTTCTTCTTCTAATTAATGCCCAAATTTCCTGTATCCATGTGGCAGGTGATCTTCCATTTTCCTCTCTTACTGGTGGTTCCCATTCCATGATTCGTTGTGGCAATCTCTCCTCTCCCACAAAATCAATTATCGAACTTGAGACATGCATTTTCTTCCTTCCCTGCCTGGATTTTCCTGGAGACTATCCATCTCAGATGCCACTAATATTTCCATTAGTTGAGATTTAAATGTGCATTCTTCGGGCTCATATGTCATAATGTTTGTAGTAATTTTTTTAACTCATTTGGGCCCTCTGTGGGCTACAGTGCTTAGGTTTTCTGCTGCACTGTTGTCTGCCAATTCTCGTGTTCTTGTTGAAATTTAGTAGCTGTTTTCTTGTTAGAACATTGAGCTTTTCTATTACCCTACTATACTTTCATTTTTGTACAGAACTCTATCTTTCCTTCCTCGTACCATCTCATGGTCTCACTGCGATAACTTCTGTAAGGGGTATTAGGAAGTCTGGTTTCAGTAGCTAATTGGTAGTCACCTCTGTTAGGTATTATGTCTTGACTAACACGGCGTTCTGAAAGGTCTTTCTCTATTTGCTTGATCCACAGAGAACCAGAGAACCATTGGCTTTACCCTCGTTAGCTACTTAGAAAATCTTGTAGGAGAGAGTGTGGGGGCGACTGTGTACAGATAGCCATACAGAGCTAGTCGTCGTCTTCTTATTGCATCGGCGAGGTTTTCTTGTTGCTGGTAGAGTTCACAGTTAAGTTTGTACCATCTTCGCTCACCATCTTTCGCAGGAATTTCCTTTTTGTAATTTCGGAGTTCTTGGCTAGGGATTTGCATCTGCTGTATAGAGAACTGATGAGACGACTGTGCTATCTCGTCTTAGTTTGATATTCATCGATAAATGTTTCGAGGCGTACATTTTTCTGCAAGCACAGTATGTCCTATCTAGTTAGATTTCCCCTTGTTCGAGAGCTACTGTCTCACTGAGATCATCTGAAAGGTTTCGGATCTCTTGGTTTGCTTGCTAACACTGATTCTAATCGTTCTACTGGCGTCTTTAATACTGGCAATTAAATCGGTCTTTCTGATGTTGATCAATCCTGTTTTCTCTGCTACAGAATGCAGCGCTTGGTGCTGCGTAGAATCCTCTTGCATGTGGTTTGCCGGTAAGGTCACTTCGTCAGAAAAAGACACGTATTATTTTGTTTAATTCAGTTGACCTGAAGGTCTCATTTTTATCCTCCTCTAGTCACTTCCTCAAGATATATATTCAATGTCTTCTTCATCTAGATCAAAATTAGTAACTCATCAGGAAATTGTAGTGAACAGACAGTATTATTGGGATGCCTATGTTCTTACATTTTTTCCTTTCAGCTTATCAACGCTTACTCTGCATATATCCCTGACGTAATCCCTTTGTGACTTTAAATCCAAGTGAGAGAAAATTTTGTATTATTATTCCTGCTGTTGAATTTTTATAGATTCTGAACTGCTTTACTTACAGCTTGGACTCCCGTCTGTTGAGTGATCCATTTGTATGTTATCTGTGCCTGTCGGTGAAATACCAATACGCATCTCTAGAGTCCTTGCGGAGCTACCTACAGTTTTGAACAGCTTTCCCATTTAAAGTCCATGTCCCATTTCCACATGTCAGAACTTGTTACACAATGATAGCATAAGTTTTTATGTATCTTAACTGAAGGCACGTATGAGATTCTAGTATCTGTACACAAAAAATTTCATCTTGGCTTGCGTATCTCTTTGAATAACCTTTTCCTTTTTTTTATGATTCACGTACTTTATTGGCTACATTCCACCTAAACTGTTAATGGCAATACTGTCGGATACTCCAGCACTGCTCTCTTTTCTTTTCATTAACATCCCTCTTTGAAAAAGTTTTCCACTTTTCGTCTGTCCTGTTCACGCTTCGGTAAAATCTGAAATTTTCTGATTTAAGGGTTCTATCGAAGAATAGTGTACTAAGTCTCGATTTCTATAGTGCTAGTAAGACGGTTCTCTAATTGTGTATGTGGTTATTGTTCAGAGAGAAGAGAGTATTTTGTCAGGCAATTAAAAGATATCCAGTTTGTTCTGTTGACATGTGCTCAGATAACTTTTTAACGTTTGTCTCTCGCTGTTGATTGACATTTGTCTGAAGTAATGCTGAAGTCTTACCAGTTTCACATCTAAATTATCTCTGGTATCCTTTTTCATATCCTTACAATTTAATTTCGAGACTGATCGATACCAAAGCGGATTTTTTTCTCTGTGCTTTATTATGACCAACAAGAATAAAACATTTTGATGCTTTTAACCAATGGCGATATTCATGATGGAATACCTTCAGCACGAAAAAGAGGCACGTTATCGCGCGTAAAAATACCGCATATACAGAATTTCATTTGAACGTCCGCCTGAATTCATTTGTAAATCCGGCACTGTAACAAAATAAGTGGGTGTATCATCTGACGTGCGACTTACGTAACTATACTGCCGTAAGTGTTATGCCTAGTGACACCTGCCCGCTGTGTGTTATCTTTCCTGGCGCTTTTTTTTTGTTTTTGTCTGATTAGTCCGTAAAGCGCTCGAAGTTGTCCAGTATATGGCCTTGCAATAGCCGAAGGACAAAATAATTCGTTGAGCGGCCTCCGATCTGTTTACAAACTATATCGAATCAAGGTTCTCTTTTAAGCGTAGGCTTCGGCGGCCGTTTTCACCGTCAATAAAATTCTTCTGGGCTCTCGACTGCGGTCAAAGCCTAGTAAAATTTTACTGAAAAGGTTCTACCTCTTTACACCGCTGTTTCGTAAACCTTAGTCGTTGTTTTAATATTTCAGTTTAAATACCAATAAAATTTGGCTGAGTTTGATACCATCGCACTTCGGATTCCTTTTATTCTTCACATGCTCGTTGTCTGCCTGCTAAGCTGAGTGGTAACGAGCTTGCCTCTCACGCAGCGGGCCCGAGTTCGATTCCCGGCCGAGTTGGGGATTTTCTCTGCTAGCGGACTGGGTGTTGTGTCGTTCTCATCGTCATTTCATCCTCATCACCGACACGCAAGTCGCCCAATGTGACGTCGACTGAAATAAGACTTGCACTTGGCGGCCGAACTTCCCCAAATGGGACCTCCCAGCCAACAATGCCACACGCTCATTTCATTTCTTATGCTCGTTATTATTAAACGCTCCTATTTAGAAGTGTAGGTAATAAAGCAGGTTTACCTGTTCACACTGGCTACTTTTGTCAAAAATTCTTATACGCTGAATCGTAAGCTCATTGTTCTTCACTAATCACAGAAACTGGCACATGTTTAGAAGTGGATCTTAGCACCATTTTGTTACACTGAAGTAGTAAACCCTCGAGCTGGGAGTTGCATTCGATTGTTTTTCTATTCTCATCGATTTTCTGTTGACTACTATGAAAATAATTGTCAGAGAAGAACTTAGCTGAATGTCCGTGTCAAGACTGAGCAGCATTGTGGCGTTTTGGAAACAAACACCATGAAATTTTTTTTACATACATTGCACATGTCTGTGCGGAGGAAGCGACATCTGATGACGTCGTTAATATTTCCTCACGTAGATCAGTGGGCTATAAGATGATATATGATTACAGATTTTTTTTACTGTGATACAAGTAGCAGAGGTAGCTTGAAAATATCAAAGAGGGCGAAATTAGCTGATAGCTAAATAAATAAATAAAGTGATTGTTTCAAAAATAAAACAGCTTACGAAGGAAAAATAGTTCTCTCATGAATTTCACATTGGATGTCCACACATGTGTACAAAATAATATGGTTCTTTTTTTCTGTTTACATTTTCTTACAATATGTCAACATCGATAGGACAGAATTCTATTATTACTGCTGTGATACGATAACAATGGTCCGGCTTCAGGAAAAAGCAGTGCAAAATTGTGCTCAAGCTGATCATTTGCTGTCACTAAATCTGAAAAAGTTATGTCTACGTGATAATAAATCAGATCTTAAATACTTCAGTTGTGCTGAAGTCAGTATCTGGGACCAATCATCTTCAGCAGCAGTAGAAGCCATTTGACAGCCATTACTGGATAAAGCCTTCCTCCCGAATTATTCGTGAATTACTGTCTTTAGCTGTAGATGCATGCAGAACTTGCATTCTTCATGAAGTCGACTGTACAGCTTCCAATCTGTCACTGTCTTGATCTTTACTTATCAGTTAAAATCCAGCAAAGAACTTCCGAGGGTCTACATACTATCCACCGCCCAGTTACGTCGCATCTAGACATTTGATTTACATTCATAATTACGTCTTCCAATCCAATCTGTATCTAGCTCGCCTAGTAGACAGAATAGTAACATAGATTACATTACAAATGAAAAATAAGTAGTCAACAATTGTAGCGAACACCAGCAACCGAACTATTCAGAAACAGCTCCTTCGAAGAATTATTACACCAGAGTTAAGTTTCCTCTACATTTCCGTTTGTCTGCGAAATTGATTTTTTTAGCTGTTTATCGCTCTTCTGCTATATAACACACTATATTATAATCACTTTTACGACTGCCTGAACTAGAAAGTTTCCGACTACTGGAACCAACAACTGTTCGGCAGCTGTTGCTGCGGTGAAGTGTTTTCATTTTCTTAGTCCATCTCAGTCCTGATTATCCATCCTATTATTTTCAAACAACTCTTATCATGTGACAATATCATGAAAATTTTGGCCATCGACAGAAATATAAAAGTTTAGCGCAGCTAACTGAAGAGTGTAAATGTCAAACGTTCAGAGTGCCAGATCTCACACTTGCTCACTACAATAAAAAGTAATGTATCTCGTTTTGTAATTACTTACTTGAATCCAAAAAAGTGGGAAGATATTCCGATACCAAGGAATTATGCTGCTCACCTCGTCACTACAAAAAAAAAAAAGACAAATTAGGAAGTAAATTATTCATTAAGAACGTTCTAGGTGCCACACCAGTAAACTGAATGTTTCTTTAAGCGAAAACAAAATTGTTTCATATGCTATCAATATTAAAGCACTACATTTTATTTGTCAGTCAACAATAGCCATTTCCCATGTCTTCTAATTTTCTAGAAAAACCTTTAAGCATTGACTTCTGTTTCTTACACAACTCCACCTTTGGGATCAAGTGTTGCAAAGTCGAGGAAGAAATGGCTTTTCATAACATTTTCCAGGCACACGTTGTTTTGTCTGTTTACTTTTCCAACTTTTTAAATTATTTCTGAATCCTAAATTAGCCATTTGCGTTATCAACTAAATGGAGAAGACTTTAACGCATGACACTTGGAACTGCAAATGTAATCATGCTTGGCACATGCGCCATCTAGTAATGAATGTTTTAATTACTTTCTCCGTGATTTGGTGCTTAGATAAGGTCTAGAGATATGCAACGGGCACCGAAGAACACAATATCACCGAAAACACGTTTTGTGAAAAAGTGGCGCTTTGTATGTCTGACAGCCGGCCGTGGTAGCCGGGCGGTTCTAGGCGCTTCACTCCGGAACCGCGCGACTGCTACGGTCGCAGGTTCGAATCCTGCCTCCGGCATGGATTTGTGTGATGTCCTTAGGTTAGGGAGGTTTAAGTAGTTCTAAGTTCTAGGGGACTGATGACCTCAGATGTTAAGTCCCATAATGCTCAGAGCCATTTGAACCATTTTTGTATGTCTGACGTTTCCAGGTAAGCTGTATCTCAGGAGAAGAAATGAACTTGTATGGTAGTAATGCATATTTAAGCATTTTAGCGGATGAAAAATCAATGAAACATACTGCTATGTCCCGCGAGAAATTATGCTAGAGACCAAAAAAAAAAAAAAAAAAGAATGTGGCGGTGTGAACTCAAAGAATACTCGACTGTACGCACGAGAATTTGGGTAGAAGGTGATAAATATCGCCATTACGCCACTTGGTTCAAACATCGCAGAGAATAATCTGCTGAAAATATTCAAAACTTCGCGCAGAAATTTTATCTGAAGGTCGTGGGATTGCAATTGTGTTCTCTCAGGCATTCTTGTTAGCTGCAGTCGAAGCGTTTCGACAGCGCAGATAACCACCGTAATTGCCTCGGTTGCGCAAGTAATTCTTCAATTAGACAAATTAAAAGGCGGAGGAAGGAGTTCAGGATGGGAGATGGCCTCAGATCGGAAGCGCTAATTGCGGGCGCCGTCAGAAATTCTCGTCACTGCGCGGCTCAAAGCGACTCCGACGAACGCGGTTGGGCAACCGAAGGCTGGGCTCGTGTTGTGCCTCATTGACAGAAGTGGTAGCGTCCGCCACCTGTGGTGGCATTGCTAGGACACGGCCTTGCTTTCATCTTATACCAAGCCGCGAACAGTTGCGAAGACTCTGCGAGTAGCATGTACTCTAATTCCTAGCCAGTAAATCTCAGCGCGTAGTTCTTATGGGCGAAATGGTTAACAAAGAGAGTAGTTTCGGGTGTACGTTGTATTGCAATAGTCATAGTTCATGGATACCGCGGAGAAGAGTTCCTAGAATATGGAAAATGCCGATATATAATGATTAAATTTTGTTGAGCTTCCCGCCCATTCAGGTAATTAAATGTCTCTTGTCTAGAGTTACCACATACCTCAGGAGCATTTAACCATTTGACGCGGCTGGAAACTGGAGAAAATTTTATCAGCTGACGTAGTTGTTTTGGAAACAGAAGTTCTGGAAGTACAATTTATTTTTGTTTATCCATTTCTCCATTCGTTCTTTGGTAGTAGTTTCGAGCTCGCAGCTTCATTCTCAAGCAGTCATTCCTGCCGTCACACAAGCTGCCCGGGCTGATAGCCAAATAAAAATTGCACGTGACTTTCCTGTGCAATTTTAGTTTGACTGTGGCCTGTGCATTCCACCCGTTTGGCAGGAATAATTGCTTTATAATGGGGTTGCTATCCCAAAACTAGTATCAAAGAACGGAAGGATAAACGAATAAAACATAGTAATGGAGTGTACTTGTAGAACTTCTGTTTCCAAAACGCTTTATCAATAGAATTCGTCTTCAAACGTAATGGAGAAGATAATGAAAAATATTACTGCGTTACAGTGACAATATTAAAAGTTAAATAACTAAAAAGTGAATTTTAAGAGTGTGCAGACACTTTCCCGTCGACTAAGAGGAGCTGACCCTTTCTGTGCTAATTACATTCCTTTGCATTCTGTGTAGAGCTTTTTGTGCTGAAGTATTTCACTATTCGTCAGGGTGTCCCAGGAGAAAAGATCAATAGTCAGACAAATGACAGAAACAGCCATTAGAAGCAAAGAAGTCTAGCAAACATGCGCCCTAAACTGCGTACTTTAACAGCTCTGAGCACTTCTTCATCTTAGATACTCCGAAACAGATGTCTTCTACTGCAAGTTCTTTGCTTTCCATTTTTTGATAGGTGGTTTTTTGGACCAAAATACGAAAAAAATGCCCAGTAATCATGGACTCTAAAGCGCATGCCTTAAAAGCTATGGGCACTTATTTAGCTTTACTACTGTGAAACATATTTTAGAGCCCATGTTTATTGGCCTTTTTTTGTTTCAAATCTTCGAATAATTGTTCCTGTCATATGGCTGAAAATTGACCATTCCTTGCGGGGCAGCCGGTATATTAGCACAAAATACCGAGTGTTTTGAAGAAGTCTGTGCAGGATGTTCTGGAAGTAATACCAGATACATAACACATGTTTTTATTCTAGAAGCCATATTCCAGTAACGTTTCCCCAAAACCAATTAGTAAGAGGAAAATGCAGAACAATTCTATTATTTTTAAATCGTTTGTAGCAGTAATAATGCATACTGCAGCTGAAATGAGGTGCTTCATTAATAATGGTCGTCCAACTATGGTTGTGATGTACCTACAGCCCTAAAAACTTTAAATTCTGTTTACTTTTTGTGCTTAGTTCATTGAGAGGATTATTTTTGCAGCTATGTAAGTTTGCGTGAAATTATTAATTGTTGTAGCCTACTGAAGCTTGTCAAACTGTACTGATAATCCAAATTCACACTGAAACTTTTATTATTGTTAACAGTAAAATAGTAGAGGAAATGAATTATTTCCGTCACCTTGAGTGGGAACTTTTGTTATAATTACGAAAAAGCTATACAAAACAAAGTCGACAGATTTAACATGATATTCAGAACACTCAACAAACATCTAAAAATTAAAGTACGAAAAGAGTGACATTTAAAATTTTGTAAAACGGTCACTCGCGTGGTGCATACTAAAAGTGGATACTAACTCTTTTAGGTAGTGGATTTAATTAAAAAAATCGGAAGAAAAAATGGTTCAAATGGCTCTGAGCACTATGGAACTTAACGTCTGAGACTATCAGTCCCCTAGAACTTAGAACTACTTAAACCTAACTAACCTAAGGACATCACACACATCCATGACCGAGACAGGATTCGAACCTGCGACCGTAGCGGTCGCGCGGTTCCAGACTGAAAATCGGAAGAGAACGAGTGGACGCGAAATTAACACATACAGAGAAAGGATGCAATTAGAAAATAAATCAAAGTCTTAATAAAATACTAAATGGGATGGAACAGGGACGTTTAGGAAAAACGTAGCTAATGAGCCACTCAATATGGAAAAGGGAATCTGAAATGAATGAACGAATGTGTATGAACGAGTACGTCCCAATCCCTCAGAATGTATCGTGCCATTGGTATGGCAATAGTTAGGTGAGATGAAATATGACATTGGATTTATGATGGTTTAATTTTTGCAACTGGGTGGTTCAGTGCTGGCCTTCAGACTACTCGAAGCTTGGCAGAGGGAGCACGCTGCGAGTTTCTGCAAATGCACCTCCGCCAACGGTGGCATCTTCTCAGGAAGATTACGGCACAGAAAGGGAAAGAAAGGCCGCCGGATTGGTTCCGTCCGTTGCCGCCAGGGGCGCGCCCGCGCGAGGCACTCGGAGGTGGCGACGTGCCCGCCCGTCTCGCATTGTGGCGGCCCATGCTAATGTCATTTATAAGGCGGCACCCGTGCTCCCGTTCCGAGATTCAAAAGCGCCGGGATGAGGGTGCGGCTCGAATAAAGCCCCGCTGACGGGGGGGAAGCGGGGGCCCACACATTGTGACGATTGTTCGCGCGATGATGGGTATCAGTATCGTATTACAAAGATGCTCAGATAAAGTTAGAGTGTATATGTATACATACAAGTCCGCGGGTCGGCTACCTGCTGGGGAATAATTGTCGCGCACCGCACAGGGCTGCGCTACTAGGGGGCCCCTACCTGCCGCCTGATTGGATGCTAACCCCCACAATCCAGTACATACTCCTCTTCCAGCACGTCCAATGGATTTTTTTTATTTTTTTACAGGAAAAGTTCGCGATTTCGAAATAGGAAGTACGCTCCCTACAGTCACTGCATCGGAGCTGACGTCTTTGTTGTTATGGGAAACATGCTTTCGTAGTTATTGGGGTCGTAGTAATGTAAATAGATGAAAAAAGTAGACATAACCCTTCAGATGTTAAGGGAAAGTGCTGTGCTCTAGCGCTTATTTTTCGTTCTTTTAGCTGTCCATCATTAATCTTTTTAATTTAAAACTTAAATGATTATATTTTTATTTTTCTATAATCTTCGTTGCCTATCAATGCTCGTGGCTGATAAGCCCACCCCCAGTTCATATGGGGCGTGAGGAGGGTTGAAATGTCAAAAATGAAAAAAGTAGGCATAACCCATAATAAACAGCACTTTATTTATTCACGGCTATCACTTATAATCCTAACATCATCAGTGCTGCCCTCTTGCTGTAGTGAAGTGTTAGTGAAATATTTTCACCAAACACGTTCCAAGAACCAGCAAAATTTGCGAAAGCCGCCACGATGGGGCCGGGTTCCATTCCCGGCCGGGTTGTAGATTTCCTGCACCGAGGGACTGTGTGTTGTGTTGCCCTTCGTATCGTCATAACTGACACAAAAACTGCTTGGCGTCGCATGACATGTCCAAGCCCATGTAAGTTCGCACCAGGCTATGGCTTGACCCTAATGAATATTCTGAATTGTCGAAAGACACTGTCGTATCGTCCTTCCACTGTCAGGATGGCTGTATAAATTTAGAAAAAAAAGACCTCATGGTTCTTAGTCCTCCGTAGTCTTGATGTTCCTCCCTGATTTTCGTAATATTCGTGTTACCCGCAAAAAATGATAGTTTGAGACATCGAAATCAATGTGAAGATTAGCGAAGGTAATTGAGCCGTGATCGGCCCAACTTGTGTAGTACTACTGGATATTTAAGCATGTTATAAGATGAAAAGCAATGAAGCATACTGGTATGATGAGAAATTATGCGAAAGAAAGAAACTCAGAACGCTGAGAACGAAAAAATGCTGGCAAGTATCGACGATAGTTTCAGTATAAGAGAGAGAAATTCTGTCATTGCTTCAGGTGGGTCTCGCAGTAGCAGAGAACAGTCTGCTGACAATAATGGTAAATTCGTATTGGCTTGCTAGAGAAAGCCACTGTCATCGCATACCGTGAAGCAGAAAACTTTGCTCAAAACTTTTAAAATTGTACCTGTGTACTCTGCATGCACCGATAATTCTACGAAGTTGGAAAAAAATACAAGAAGCATGTACTTATTGTCATCTTCCCCAGTTTCGTAGTACAGGATGGTGCACGAGAAACTGACCCCGAGTACAGACCGCTCAACGATTGCGCACGAATCATTGCCCGCCACGAGGAGATATAACGGCAAACAGATAAACATGTAATAATTAGGTAATAAAGAAACTCCGACAATACAGAATGTAGTCGCAACAACTTCGAAATTGTAGATAACAAATGGTGGGCGACAATGAGCGCTATAGTAGTCGGAGTTGGTTTTGCTACTATCGGAGCAAACCAAGGAAACATATACTAAAGCTTTGTACAGTGCTTAGTGCTTCAGGATATATGAGGATAATGCCTCACCAGAGCAAGGCAGTGTGATTTGATTACGATGACTAGGTACAACTATTACAAAAATTAGTCTTCAATTAATAAACTCATACTGCATCTTTTTGTCAGTCATTTCTATCTTTTGTAGTTCGTGAAATCTGTGGAGCACCCCTTGCACAAAACGTGAATAGATAAACAGTTTGCACGTTCAAAGAAAAACTTCATTTCCACCACACTGCTAGGTTAAAATAAATTCTTCATTAAATACTCAGAGACAGTTTCCAGCTTTGGCTCATTTTCAAGAGCACAAATTGCTGCGTACATATTCACCTCGTAAGTACCTGTATGAGAAGTAGTTTGTCATACTGTTTGCTTGTTTTTTGTGTAGCCTATAATTTTTTTTTTTTTAGTGGACAGAGCAACGGAAATTTATTCTGCCGGAAAATGAACAAGGGGATGCAATCAGAAGCTGTTCCTCTACATCCCTTTCGAAAAGCAATAAAGGCTGTTGTTCCAAAAGCATTATACAGATGAAAGAGCTTCTGTCAAAAACTGCTTCACTTCTACTTGTTGCTGCAACTTGTTACTGCAAACGTATACGTGTGTGTCTTAATGGGTTCAATGTTCCTGGAGACAACAGGTTCAAATGGCTCTGAGCACTATGGGACTTAACATCTGAGGTCATCAGTTCCCTAGAACTTAGAACTACTTAAACCTAACTAACCTAAGGACATCACACACATCCATGCCCGAGGCAGGATTTGAACCTGCGACCGTAGCGGTCGCGCAGATCCAGACTGAAGCGCCTAGAACTTCTTGGCCACATCGGCCGGCGAGACAACAGGAATAAAAACTATTTGAAAAACAAGTACGAGGTGGACCTTCACGTTTATTACTTTTTTCGAGAAAGTCCGTATCTGAATGTATCGTTGTATGAAGTTGTTGCCTATACGGTTGAATAAGCCCAAACCACGATGAAAAGAAAGGAAGAAAGAGAGAGAGAGAGAGAGAGAGAGAGAGAGAGAGAGAGAGAGAGAGAGAAAGAGAGAGAACTTAACAGGGAGTGGCCTGCCCGTTACGTTCGGGGACTGGAGATGTGACCCTCGAGAGGAAATTTACAGAGCCATCTGCACGCGTTCCCTCAGTGGGATCCCGGCTTCGCCGTGGGCGGTAGCGGCTTGGTCCAGCCACGCCACGCAAGGCGAGCTTTAATTGCGGCGCTAAAGCTGTCGGCGCCGGCCAGGAATTCGTCAGCGCATTAGCGCCCCCCCCCCCCCCTCCCTCCTCATACGTGGCCGTGGCGTGTCTTGCCTTCAAATGTGCCGACAGGTTCCGTAAACACGCATTTTAATTTCACCCTCACAACGTTTTTACACCGGTGCATCGAACTGACATGGCATCGAACTGATATGGCGTCTTCAAAGTGTTGCCTTACTTCGTTCGGAGAATGCCCAAAAGTAATACAAAACCACACGGTGTAGAGGCACTGCTGGTATGCAAAACGTCCTGAATATTCTTGGTAAGAGACTTAAATAATGCTGATAAATGTGTTTTGTACAGCTCGCAGCAAAGAAATGCCTCTATTTCTTTACAAATTGCTGAGGCGTAACATTTTTCGCAATATTTAACTCTGTGGATTGTGTAGACGAGAGAGAATGTGTTATTTAGCTGTTCATCATTTCAACATACTAACTCGCGTGGGTGGTATCATATCTTCTTACGTGATGCTATCCCCATCTTCGCGATATTACTTGCTTCGTTGCACGTAAAATGGATACCTATCTTATCACTGTGACCTCAGGACCCACAAAAAACCTTCCATATTTTTCAGAGTTGTAGAACGAGAGTCCTCGCTGTATTCGTCTCCCGTGTCTGGTGTATAAGCACGTCCTGCCGTTCTTCTGTGAATATTCGCGTCATTGGGTGCTTTATTTAAGTCATCGATCATTTGACTTGTTTGAAACTGACCTCAGTCTTCTCCACTCTTGAGCTAATGTCTTTATCTCTGTTACTGTTAAACTCATATCATCTGTAATGATTTTTCCACGTTCACCTTTTTGCACCCCTGTTGCTCATCGGTTCTACTCATCCGTGCAGTGTCAGGTTATTTCTGGATGCCAGAAAACGTTCCTATTAACCTCTCCTTTCTTTTCGTAAGATCTTCCATGGACTACTTTCCTCACTGTTCTTCGATTCGTACCCCCTCCCACTACGTTCTTCGATTCTTCCAGTCACTTTAACTCCGCAATTCCAGTGGTCCGTGTTTTTGAACTTACGAGAAGTCCCCATTTCCCGCTGTTGATGTTTTTCAATTCGTAAAGACATTCTCCGGTACAGAACAGTAGAAAAGTACAGGGTTGATAAAACAATACTCGTCTCGAAAATATTTCATGCTCCATAAGATAAGCAACCCAAATTACAACATCTGCTGCAGGTGTGGGCGATGTAAGCTGGTTTGCCTATCTTAAGGAGTACGAAATATTTTCCACGTCAGATTTGTCTTGGCTATCCTGTACTACTGCCCACGCTTATATGCTCCTTGTGTCAAAGAAACTTCTATCTCGAATTTGCTAGATATACTAGGTCCTTTGCTGCTTTGTGAATATTCTGTTTACGCACTTACCGTTTCACTGTTGTATTTCAGAAAGAAATATTGTCATGTTTTTTTTATGACTATCGTTTTGACAGCAGGTCTTGGGGTGACGGTCGTTTCCTATTGTGAGGAAATGAACGCCTAGAGCAGTCCTTATCATTTTATTTATTTTGTAGCTACCAGTTTCGCCGCTCCAATCACCAATTGATGGTTGGAGTGCTGACATCTACATTTTCAATTAGTTTGCGTAACCAGTTATGTTGGCCACTGGTGCGGTATATATAGGGATCGTGTCAAACCCTTCAGTATCAACTGCAGCCTGAAAATGGCGCATCGAAGAACCGAAACTGATAGTTACAAAAGAAATAAAATCATAATGCCGGCTGTAAGCGTTTCATTTCCTCACAAGAGACGTTTTCGTGCTGGGCGTGAGTTAGGGGTGCGTGCGGCACAAAAGGAAACTGCAGTACGTGGCAGATGATCAGAAATCAAGTTCTGAGTTTCTGTGTCATTTTATCATTACTACGTATTTATGGAAGTAGTTGCTGTAAGCTTGCTCAACAGTTGAACATTGCGACAGCAACTCTTAAATCCTTGGTTTGGTTCCGCCATCAAATAGGCCAGTTCCTTGAAACTTCATGGCAGATGAAAACTGTGTGCCGGACCGAGACTCGAACTCGGGACCTTTTGCCTTTCGCGGGTGGTAGAGCACTTGGCCGCGAAAGGAAAAAGGTTCCGAGTTCGAGACTCGTTCCGACACACAGTTTTAATCTGCCCGGAAGTTTCTTATCAGCACACACTCCACTGCAGAGTGAAAATCGCATTCAGGCCAGTTCCTTCCTCCACGCCCAATTCAGCTTATCTTACGCCTCTGTAGACTGGCAAACGATTGATGGTAAACACTACCCCTTCTCCCGTTTATGTTTCAGTCTTTGCTTCTAACACTGCAAAGTCTGTGTCAAACTACACATTTTACTATCTTTCTGGCACCATTATGACGGGTGAGAAGGAAATGGAATTGCTTTCTGCGTGCTTCCAGTGCGTCCTTCCCCCCTCCCTACATATCTTTTCCGTATTCCCGTTATGGTAGACTTATGAAGCGCAGGGCCTAGTCGATAGCTGGCTCTCGAAAATTTTGCCCTCGACCTTTGGCGCGAGGAGGGCCATTTCTCTTGCGAGCTGCGCGCTGAGGTGTGCTCCGTAATAGGCAGCCACGAACACGGCGGCAGCTCGTGCTAGTGAGGTAGGCGTGACGCGCGCCGACAGAGCCGCGTGCTGAGATGGGCAGAATGCGGGGCTGGTCCAGCAGACGGCGACGACACCGGGGTGGCGGCTTTCTCTGCGGCGCGATGCGAGTGGCGATACGGCGGGGTCAGGCCGAGTGGACAGCCGCCGGGGCGCTTTCTCCGCCCTTTCTCCGCACGCACTGACGCACACGCACGAACGTACGCACGCGCGAGCGCAGAGGCACGCCCGGCATCTCGGCAGCGCGTGGGTCGCCGGCACACATCGTCCCCTGAATTATGCACTCCCGTCTCCCGGACCTTCATACCCGCCTGCTGCCTCGCACTCTCTCCTCCGGATAGCCTACTTCACACGCACTGCGCCCGCTCTGATTATTATTTCTCCTCAGTTTTCACAGCAGGTGCTCCAACAAACTGTATGGATAGGTGGGCAGGTGCGTAGGTACCAGATGGTTAAAATTAAAATCCATCTACTCACAGAGGTCCAGTGTGGACAATAATGATCGTTGGTTGTTGTTGTTGTGGTCTTCAGTCCTGAGACTGGTTTGATGCAGCTCTCCATGCTACTCTATCCTGTGCAAGCTTTTTCATCTCCCAGTACCTACTGCAACCTACATCCTTCTGAATCTGCTTAGTGTATTCATCTCTTGGTCTCCCTCTACGATTTTTACCCTCCACGCTGCCCTCCAATACTAAATTGGTGATCCCTTGATGCCTCAGAACATGTCCTACCAACCGATCCCTTCTTCTGGTCAAGTTGTGCCACAAACTTCTCTTCTCCCCAATCCTATTCAATACTTCCTCATTAGTTATGTGATCTACCCATCTAATCTTCAGCATTCTTCTGTAGCACCCCATTTCGAAAGCTTCTATTCTCTTCTTGTCCAAACTATTTATCGTCCATGTTTCACTTCCATACATGGCTACATTCCATACGAATACTTTCAGAAATGACTTCCTGACACTTAAATCAATACTGGATGTTAACAAATTTCTCTTCTTCAGAAACGCTTTCCTTGCCATTGCCAGCCTACATTTTATATCCTCTCTACTTCGACCATCATCAGTTATTTTGCTCCCCAAATAGCAAAACTCCTATACTACTTTAAGTGCCTCATTTCCTAATCTAATTCCTTCAGCTTCACCTGACTTATGGCAGCGAAACTAGGTAGATATTCTAATGCGTTAATGCGGAACCGATTTACGTCGGAAAAAAAATATTTCCAATTTTGGTCACCAGGTGCGAATCTGGCGCTGTGAATGCAAGAAAAACTCATAGAACTCTTTCCATATGTAAATGATTAGGAACGCGACACAGGCATAAGAGGCCAAACAAGGCATAATGTTGTTTTTATTATTAAGCACCGCTTATAAAATTTGTTCAATTTGAACACCGGAGACGTCGCCGAGATGCTGTACACAGCCAGATTTGCACCTGGTGGCGAAAATTGAAATCAGTTTTTTCCAGCTTAAGTTCCGCATTAACGCATTAGCATATTTACCAAGTTTCGCCATCGTACGATAATTGCAACCCACACTGCACCTCCTTGAGTAGCTGCACCATAGTTGTAACCATCCGATAGTTTTCAGTCCGTAGGTATGACTTAACTTGGAGGACAGACTTAAAGAAAATGCAAAACTACATTTATCGCATTTGTAAATTTTGATAAAGCTTTTGACGATGTTGACAGAAAATACACTGAAGTATCTGAAGGCAGCAGGGAAAAAATACAGGGAACGAAAAGGACAGAAACTAGAGTCGTATTACTTGAAAGTAAATCAGTAATTGAGAAGAGAGTCACACATGTTTGTAGTTTATCCCTAATATCTGTACACTGACCATGTCGTAAAAGAAATCAAGTAGAAATGTGGAAGGGGAGTTAAAGTTCAGGGGAAGAAATAAAATACATAATGTTTAACGATGATTCTCTATTTGTCAGAGATAGTGAAGGAATTTGGAAAATTGGAAATTTGTGGTATGGTCTTAAAGAACCAAACTGCAGAGATCATCGGTCCCTAAGCCTACACATTACGTAATCTAACTTAAATTAACTTACACTATGGACAACACACACACACCCATGCCCGAGGGAGGACTCGAACCTCTGCCGGAGAGGGGGGGGGGGGGAGAAGGAATTTGGATGGATAGTGTCTTCACATCTTTAACTTTTGTAGTCCTGTCAGCACTAGGAACTGAACACTTGTTTTCATGAAATGTTTTGATTTGTGTCGCCGACTCTCAGATGTTATTGCCGAAGATCGAATGTTATTGGCAACTTTCGAGTGTAATTATTGAGGTATCTGTGATCTGTTTTTGTATGCATTTTGTGTGTGTGTGTGTGTGTGTGTGTGTGTGTGTGTGTGTGTGTGATAATAAAAAAGTTATACAACACCAAAACAAACACACACACACACAAATGCATACACAAACAGATCACACACACTTCAATAAAAATGGTTCAAATGGCTCTGAGCACTATGCGAGTTAACTTCTGAGGTCATCAGTCGCCTAGAACTTAGAACTAATTAAACCTAACTAACCTAAGGACATCACACACATCCATGCCCGAGGCAGGATTCGAACGTGCGACCGTAGCGGTCGCTCGGCCCCAGACTGTAGCGCCTAGAACCGCACGACCACTCCGGCCGGAACACTTCAGTAATTACACTCGAAACTTGGCAATAACATTCGATGTTTAGCAATAGCATCTGACAGTCGGCAACACAAACCAAAACACTGCATCAAAACAAGTGTTCAGTTCCTAGTGGTGTGAAACCGCAAATTGGCATTTATAAGAAGAGGAACAACACCAAAAATGGAACAGGAGAGTAATATGTAGAAAATCGCCCACGCAACTTGTAAGTACAGCTCAAAATATTACTACATAATAGCAAAAACCAACCACCAGAATTGTTTATAACCTATAGATACTTGTCAAAATGTAAACTAAATAGCAAAAATATGTACATATTCCAGGCCACTGAAGATGCTTTGCAGAAAATAAAGGCGAAACGCGTATGGCACGAAAATTGTTTTTCATTCAGTTGTGGTCAGACGGCCCATAAAGTAAAAATTATCAATATACCCTAAAAGGATAGTGTCTTGATTAGACATTAGTTTATAGGATGAAAACTAACAATAATAAAACATGACTAATGGAAATGTAATCGAACTAAATCAAGCAGTCCTGGGGAAATAATCTTAGTCATTTCGTGCTCCACAGCTGGTTTACGTTCAAGTTAATAGTGACACCAACAGGTGTATTTGTCACAACCCGTTCCGTTTAACTTACATCATCAGGTGACACTGAAAATTCGCCAACAGTCTTCTTAACTAGTTCGCGCAAACTTGTGCCGATATCATGACCTAAAGGAGTGCAATGGTCTTATATAACGTCAAAGGCACATTCCGGAATATGACGAGCACAATAACACGCGTGTATCTAGGGAGCACAACATGTTATGTTCCTGCACCTAGTGTTGGCTGTTCTTGTGGCGGCGGTCGGCGGAATGTTAGTATGCCTTCAGCGTTACGTAAGATGATTAGAATTCTTGAGTCATTGTATCGGCACAATTCTGTGGCAATTATTTACGAAGATTGTTGGCGAATTTTCAATGTCGCCCGATGTTTACACAACGAAACCGGTTGTGACACAATAAACGTACCTAAATATAGCTGTGTTTGTTCTTATTAACATTAATGCTGAGGGAATCATATTAGCCAATGAGACACTAAAAGTAGTCATGAGCTCCGTTATTTGGACAGCAAAATAAGTGTCGACGGCTGAAGCAGAGAGGATATTAAAATATGCAGGCCGGCAACAGGAAGGACAGCGTTTCTGAAAAAGAGAGATTTGTTAACATCGTATATAAATTTATATGTTAAGAACACTCTTTTGAAGATATTTGCCTGAAATATAGCCTGGTACGGATGTGAAAAATAAACTACAAATCGTACAGCCAAGAAGAGCCTGGAAGCTGATGAAATGTGGTGCCACAGAATAATGGCGAAGATTATATGCGGATGACGCATGAGAAGTTGCTGAATAGAATTGTGGGATTATTTTCTGCCATAATGGCTATGCTTGTGAACCGTGACTGTGTGGGATAATTATTTATTTCAAGTTTCTGCTACCAATCACTTTTTATTTTATGCTTAATCTAACATAATGCAACGCGTTTCGAACATGTTCTGTTCATCTTCAGGTGTTTATACATACATACATACATACATACATACATACATAGAGAAATGTTACTTAAAAATAAACAGTCTTAAACTAGATTAATATAGAACACTTTGTCCATTGGTTTTTACTGTAGCTGCTGGCGTGGCATTTTGGGGGAAGGAGGAGGGCAGTGTATGGCTGGAAATCGAAATCAGTTATGTCTTCTCCTGGTTTTCTTCTTTGTGGTTGACTATGTATATCGCAGCTTGTATAGGATGCAGATAGATTTGCATCAGTTATGTGTTACGAAAATAGTGTAAAAGGCTTTTATATGACAGTTGATCACTTACAGTTTGTGGGAGCAAAACAACTCGCTTAAAAGAAAGGATCAGCTGACAGCATACTTCGTAAAGCTTTCAAGAAATCAAATGTTTGGTAGTGGGGACAACTTGGGGAAGGGGGGCAGTTAAAATTGTAGAGGACCACAAATGGTTCAAATGGCTCTGAGTTCTATGGGACTTAATTTCTGAGGTCATCAGCCCCCTAGAACTTAGAACTACTTAAACCTAACGGACATAAGGACATCACACTCATCCATGCCCAAGGCAGGATTCGAACCTGCGACCGTAGCGGTCGCGCGGTTCCAGACTGTAGCGCCTAGAACCGCTCGGCCACTGCGGCTGGCACGTCCACAAAAATTGAGTTCATAGAGTTAACGTGAGAGGTCCTGGACAGTGTAATAATTTGATATTCACGTTAGAAGTCATATGAAACGTATTGTACAGGGTGGACTAAATGTCGCGAAGGATTTACAACTGAGCGCAACTTTTTTATTTACTTAATGTCGGACACCTATCTGAGATAATATTCCGCACACAAATGTAAACAATCTACCACCCTTGGTCTTTAAATCTGTGAAAAATCAATGTCAACTAAAGGTAAATAAAAATCGTAGCCCCTTCGTGGCTTTTGGCCCACCCTGTACAGAGTACGAGAACTGGAAAGGTAGCAGCGAAGGCGAGGGCTGGACTGTTCCCACCCGAAACAGAAGTCCTTCGGTGCCTTCGTCAGCTGTCTCCAGGTCACCAACCGCACGGTGACCTCCGTGGCTGCGCGCAAAGATTTATGGGAGCAAATGGGAACATCGCTGGTAATTAGGACTATCGCGTTGACGGGTAGCGGCGACGCGACCAGTTCCGTAATAGTGCAACCCCCGCCCAAAAGAGTGCTACGTCCGAACCTACTTCTTCATTAGCAGGACCACGCGCGTTTCGCCGCCCTTGTATCTGGAGCCGCGCGGCAGCATTCCCAGGTCGTCGCGGCTAAACAAAGCGGCGTCATTAGGCGGCCAGTGTCCGCTCATACATTATTGATGGCAGAGACGGGCGCGGTCCCGGATGGCGAGGAGCACGAGGCCGCTAGCGCGCTACCCTCAGCACGCCGCCCCACATTCCTCGCGAGTACGTCACCGCAAAGTTAAGGACGCCGTGACACTTGGCGAACAGGAAGCTGTATACAGGAAAACAACGCTGCAAAAAAGTGTCAAGCACAATTCGGGACCTAATTTCTAAAAAAGTGCTTGCAACTTTCGCTCTGTTTTATCGCAAATCCAGAACATTTTTCACTAAACCAGCTTGTTTTGACAGGGAATACGCTTGTGGTATACGCTTCTTGCTGCATTTACGAACAAATTCCGTTAAGAACAGAAGCGCTACAGTTCAAAAATTAGTTCATAGCTCATTATTGTGTACGTGAATGCAGTGAACAGCTGAGACCATATTAAACAACTGCTCTCGAAATATCACCCCTAGCTTCCTGCTGTGATAGCAGCTCCTTTACGTCTCCATACCAACCGGTGTATCGCTTCCTTCTCAACCCTGCTGTATGTCTTGCCGTCCTTACCATGGACAGGGATCTGAAATCTCTCCACCCTCCCTCCCTCGTCTTCTCTTTCGTCCTACGCACCCCTTTAACAATGCAGCCGGCCAGAATGGCCGAGTGGTTCTAGGCGCTTCAGTCTGGAACCGCGCGACCGCTACGGTCACAGGTTCGAATCCTGCCTCGGGCATGGATGTGTGTGATGTCCTTAGGTTAGTTAGGTTTGAGTAGTTCTAACTTCTAGGGGACTGATGACCTCAGATATTAAGTCCCATAGTGCTCATGGCCATTTGAACCATATTTAACAATGCATTTAAAAGCCCCTCCATTTTTCCTAATATGTGTACTATCCAGTCTCGCTTTCTCCTTTTTATTAAACCTGAACTGGAAGAAGCATATTACTGTGCTATTCAAACAATGAAGGTCAGCTACTTTTACTCTTCGTATAATTGCTAATTTTGGAAACAAACTTATCAGCCTCCTGACATATTTTGCATATTTCTACTCAATAATGTCTTACGGATTAATTTTGTGGGATAACTCATCACTTAGAAAGAAAATACTGATTGTACCGAAGCGAACAGTAAGAATAATATGCTGCGTTCGCCCACGGCCGTCATATAGGTACCCCTTCAAGGCCCTAGACATTTAAACTGCGTTGTCACAATACATATTTTCGCTGATGCGGTAATTATATCCTCAATATTATCAACATAAAAAACCACATCTCACAATCTCCTACAATCACGCAGCAAAAATGAGCGCCAACTGTTGCTTTGAACACTGTAAATGACTGCTGGAATGCACTACATACGTAGAAGTGCCTTCGTGCATCACTAGATGTCTCTGTCTTTACAGTAGCATCGGTGAGCCGGCCGGGGTGGCCGAGCGGTTCTAGTCGCTACAGTCTGGAACCGCGCGACCGCTGCGGTCGCAGGTTCGAATCCTGCCTCCGGCATGCGTGTGTGTGATGTCATTAGGTTAGTTAGGTATAAGTAGTTCTAAGTTCTAGGGGACTGATGACCTCAGAAGTTAAGTCCCATAGTGCTCAGAGCCATTTGAAGCCATTTTTAGCATCGGTGAATTCAGGCGAAAGGCGCTGGTACTTAAAACAAAACAAAGAAGTAATAAAACGGTGGTTTCAGCAGAACCCACTGGTACTCAAAGGGTTAAGGCATGCACTTTAGGGCCCATATTCCCATATTTACTGAACACGTTTTTCTTGTTTTAGTCCGTACTACCGCCTCTCAAAATACGAAAAGCAAAGAGCTTGCAATAGACGAGATTTGTTTCACAGCATCGAAGATGAAGTAGTGCTCATAGCTCTTCAGCTATGCACTTTAGAGCCAATTGCTTCCAATGTTTACTAGACTTTCTTGCTTGTAATCATCGTTGGTGTCATATTCCGTAATACTGACCGTTCCTTCTGAGACACCATGTCCATCTGGCATGATCAGCATTATCTTTACCCTTTTATTTCCTCCTCGTGCCATTAGTTTTATTCTCTTTGAATTAATTATCCGTGCCGAAGCTCTTTCCTTTAGCTTCAACGACAGCCACTATTTCCTGCAAATTCGCGCCACCTACTCGTGTTGCCCTCCCATCACGCTGCTACTGACACCTGCATGCCGTCGGCGTCGCAGTGCGCGTCTCGCGCCCGTGCGTGCGCACACACAGTATTTTGGTGGAATCTGGCCGGGGAACGGCGCCGACCCGGCCGCCAGATATTAATTAAGCAGCTTCCGGCGAGTTCCGCCCCCTCTGTGCCGCTGGCTCGCCCCTATCTGATCGGCGGCGCTATTAGTTTTTCAACATCGCGGCGCGCGGCCCTAACTAATTTCCCGCGATACCCGACCCACCTACCTGCCTACCCAGCCGGCAGGCAGCCCTATCTGCGCAGCTGCGCGCTTCTCCCTGGCTCTGCCCCGCCTTATCTGCCCAGAATCTCGGACGTGCTCCTCGTAGAGCCGGGCCGATATGCGGCAAAATTCTGTTCGCTCCGAGCGTCAGAATAAATGTTTGCGGCCGAGCATTATTCGGGCTCTGTTACAATTTTTCGCCCGTATCGACCCAGAAGATGCACAGGATGGAGGGAGTGATATACCAGCCAAGAACACGCGAGTGCCTTGTTACTTTTGGCCTGTGATACATTAACCAGTCTTTCTTTTTCCCCACTGTAGTATGTAATAGTCCAAGAGCAAAATTTTACCGTTGTTAATTTTTTACAGTATCACAAAAAAGGGCAAATTTCCCTTTTACCGATACTAGCAACTGCGAAAATTTATCTTAGTCGTAAGAATATTGTACAGACCCTTTTCACTTTATCTTGTTGTTGTCGTTAGACTCCATCAAGCCGTTTCCAACTCCTAGAGAAAAGATGAACGCCGAGCGGTCTAAGGCGCTGCAGTCATGGACTGTGCGGCTGGCCCCGGCGGAGATTAGAGTCCTCCCTTGGGCATGGGTGTGTGTGTGTTTGTCCTTAGGATAATTTAGGTTAAGTAGTGTGTAAGCATAGGGACTGATGACCTTAGCAGTTAAGTCCCATAAGATTTCACATACATTTGAACATTTCTGAAAGATGAACGATGTCCCTCCATGCACTTCCAGACGTTGTTTTGATCCTCAGCTCTTCCAAGGACATATCGGTGCTTTCTTCGGTGCTTTCCTTGATTTTTTCTATGTTCTTCCGAACATTATAGTACTTATAGTGAGTTCATTGCATTCAGCTATGCCCAAACTACCTTAATTTCATCTGATCGAACTGACTAATTTTGGGAGAACTGAAGGGCGATATGTTTAATTGTTAAAAACCATTCAGCAGCCGAGATCCCATAAAACATCTTTTATTTTTGTTTGTTTGAGACATTCTGTTTCAACAGACTAGTTGTAATCTGTTTCAACAGACTAGTTGTAATCTGTTTCAACAGACTAGTTGTCATCTTCAGCTCTTAAAATCGTTTATGGTAAAACATGTTCATTTTACGCCGACCTCACACATAAGATGCCAAGTCGTTAAAAATAGCGATGACGAACCTTTTATAATGTTTTTATCACTCGACATCTTGTGCGTGAGGTCAGCGTAATATCAACATGTTTTACAATAAAAGATTTTAAGGCCTGAAGATGACAGCATAGTCTGTTGAAACCGGTTGTCTTAAATTTTAAAAAAATGTTTTGTGTGAGCTTAGCTGATGAATGGTTATTATTAATTTCAACTGTAGTATTTTGTTGGATTCCAAAGATATTTTCGGTTACTTTTCAGAACTGTCTTATAGTTTTATTTTGTCAGTCCACGAAATCTTCTGAATCGTCCTCCAGAACCCACCTTTGAAAAGATCTGATTCTCTTGTGATCCACTGTTTTTATTTTCCACGACTCACATCCGCACAAAACTACGTAAAAGTTCACAGTTTGAGCCATTTTTGTTTTGGACAACAGTGACAGTTCGCTTTTCTTTAGCAGCCTGCTTAATTTAATTGTAGCGGCTTTCCAAAGTTGTACCCTTCTTCATATTTCCCCACTGCAAGATCGCTTTTGTTGCGCTAATAGCGTTCGGCGTGCATTCCTATCGCAAAGAAATAACTGTACAATTCCGTCCTTCCTGCCCAATTCCATCTCTCCACCTACCTCGTCTTACGTAAGTTGCCTGTAAAATTCTAATCGATTAGCCTAGCTTTAAGAATGTTTCAGTTCGATGAAACACGGTAATTTTCGAATGACCTGTAGTGTTTACATTTATTTATCAGTAACCAGTACATCATTTCTCTACTTCCCTAAATATATTTTGTACAGGTTTCGATCAGTTGTGTATAGTGTACTGTCTCTTATTGATACCTGTCAATATACGCCCACTAACCAGCATGAGGATTAGTCCTTCGTCTGTATCATTTGGTTGTGTCTAATGGACTCCCTATCCATTCAATGCTCAATTTCACTAAAGGGTCTTTATCTCGAGGCACCTATCTTAATAATTCGCTATGCAGATTGTGTGAGGGAATGTTTTAGTCTACCAGAATCAGTCAAAAATACTACCCAGCAAATGTACCAAAAGCGAATCCCAGCAAGTCAGTCGAATTTGTTCAAGAACTGGATACACGTCGGTAGCTATAGGCGATAATAATTCGACTTATTTTTTAAATAGTTGATGTTCTGTTAACATAATACTGCAGCACTTCAGTGTGTTTACGTAACAGTACATTATGAGTGTGCAACTGACAAGTCCACCAGTCAAATTTTAATCATCATCTGGTTGTAACCTCTTCATTGGATAACGTCACTTTCTGCTACTGGAATCCAACCGCGTTCTTGAAAAACATATTCACCAGTAGTTGCTTTTGTCGGAAATCGCCCGGAAAATTGCAAGTACTATATCCAGGACTAGCGCTCTTCGCTAAAAGCAGATGAGCTGGGGTCACAGTACCGGTTTCTCGATCGTAAAAGGTCTCTTTTAAAGCGGCTGTCCGACCAGCGCGGTTTTGTTTTATTCTAACCTAATTGCCTCCAGAACCGCTACCGCGTTTCATGTTAACGTCGGAAGTTAATCAGCATCAAACTTTCGCGTCGCCTTTTCTTCTCAATTTCCCTGCTAATGCTCCGTATTAGGGCGTCAGGCGTACGACAGGACATGTAGCTCGTTACCAGAGAGAGATATTGGAACAGGAAGGCAGCCGATTAATGTCGGCTGCAGGGCGAACCTCTCTCTGCAGCGCCGACCTACCGCCACCTCCCGCCGGTTCCGGTCGCCATAATTTTCATTGAATATATCGACAGTTAATCGGCACGCATCTCGTTAATTCTGCATATGACTGCGGAAGGCGAGGAAAAAATGATCTGTATATAACGCATTAGCTTGACGCCGGACGTACCTCCCGCAGGGTCGGCAGCAAAAGCCGGAATGTCCATTATATCTGCGATGTTGATCTGGCAGGTTTCGCGGCAATTTGTTCAGATGCGGAGGTAGAGGCTAACAGAGCTGCCGACCGCGGGCAGGGTTCTTGTTATGTTTCAAAAACCGTAAGTCATATTGACTCCTCATGGTCCTCATTGCCCGAAAAAAGAATCACCACCTCCCCGTCCATTGTCTGGGAACTTCTTCAGCGTCTACTGAAGTCCCCTCTCGGCCGCGGCCAGAAACCACGAACACTTAGAGACAAATCGAGCGAAACGTTTGTTGGCAGAACTTGATTATATCTAGGCCTTGCTATTCATATGCTGTCTGTCTAAATCACGGTCGCCAGCCTCGCTTTGTACCGCGAAATCGGGTTAAAACAGTTTCTTCCTCTGTACTACCACTCAGTGCCCTAGAGCCACCTGACTACTGTCAAAAGTCTTCGGAGTATTGGATTGGACAACAAATACCGCGGTCAGTGTCTGCACCGCCAAAACTGGTTTCCACCATCTCCTCTGTAAATCTCAAAGGATCACAGTCTGAAGTTAAATAGCATTAGCACATACACAAGAATTCCATAGTTCACATTTCCATTTAAGCATAACTCAGCGACAATGATTCGACTATTATTTTTAAATAGTTGATACTCTGTTAATATAATGCTGCAGCACTTCAGTGTGTTTACGTAACAGTACATTATGAGTGTGCAACTGACAAGTCCACTTTCCACACAGAGAGAAAAACCTTACTGATCCCTGACTACAAACTTCCGAAATACGCCTCCGCGCCACCTCCGCTCTACAGGGCTTGAACTCGCCACCTGTACCCTATCAGGGCCACTGAGCGACTCCTCGATTTCGCTGGTAGTCCATGACTCCACGAGATTCACATTCAGACGTTCCGTCCAATAAGCCTCCGGAGCAGAAAGCAAGCATTGCGATTGGCAATTTCCTGCTACCGTAAACTGCAGCCGCCTGTGGACATTTTCAGGAGTTTGTTCCCCAAAGGATACTGGGAAATACAAGCCGCTCTGTGGGAAACACGCTCGAAAGACTATCCAAAACATGCTCGAAAGACCATCCAATCGGGCCAGACCATCACCCGTCAGCTTGGTTAGAGTGCCCAGGCCTTTATCTCCAGACTGGAGTGTAGTCGCAGTCGCACGGACACCGGAAACCAGCTCTGTCGCTCACCAATAGCGACCAGCTCTCGCCGACAGTCGTTGGCCAGAAAAGATCTGTTACACTGGGTTCGAGTCCTAGTCAGACACACAATTTTAATCTGCCAGGAAGTTTCATCCTAGAGTTACGTTACCACATTTGCTGCACAGTCTGGCCGGCCGAAGTGGCCGTGCGGTTAAAGGCGCTGCAGTCTGGAACCGCAAGACCGCTACGGTCGCAGGTTCGAATCCTGCCTCGGGCATGGATGTTTGTGATGTCCTTAGGTTAGTTAGGTTTAACTAGTTCTAAGTTCTAGGGGACTAATGACCTCAGCAGTTGAGTCCCATAAGTGCTCAGAGCCATTTGAACCATTTTTGCACAGTCTGTTTCGTGTACTCGCAGCAGGCTCCAGAGGTGGGTAGAAGATTTCCTTCATATCGACAGGATCTCCAGTTCGAAGTTGTTAATACATTCCACGTAGAAGCTTCCGCGTGCTTTAGCACCGAGAGAGTACATCGTCAATTAACGAGGATCGGCGGCGGCGAGAGAGGGCTGGCAAAGCGCTCGGAAATTCAGATCGGGTGTCGGCGCTGCTAACGAGGCAGACCCGTGCCCGCTAATTGGCTGCTTTGTCGCCGCAGGTGGGCGACGCGCAAGAATTTAAACTCTGCCGCCACCTGCCGGCCGTCCAACCGCCCACCGGCGCGACTGCGTGGGTGGTGGCCCTGGCCCTCCTCTTAGAGTACTCGGACGTTTCATTTACCTCAAGGAGAGTGGCCGCCGATCCTTTACTATGTGTCTTATAGAGCCCCAAACATGCGTCACTTTTGCCGTGTCTGGTTTAAATATCGACTCAAGCTGCCGTCACGTACGAGGGCCATGCGGTTCAAATGGCTCTGAGCACTATGGGACTTAAGATCTGAGGTCATCAGTCCCCTAGAACTTAGAATTACTTAAACCTAACCAACCTAAGGACGTCACACACATCCATGCCTGAGGCAGGATTCGAACCTGCGACCGTAGCGGTCGCGCGGTTCCAGACTGAAGCGCCTAGAACCGTTCGGACACCCCGGCCGGCGGGCCATGTGGTAAATTATTTAGTTGACCGAGCAATGTTTCGGAGACATAGTCTCACAGACTATGCACTTGCTGCCACGGGCAATGTCTGTTTTTATGACGGGGGAACGTTGCTAGCGATGCAGACTTCGTTAGATGGTGGATCAATAATTTCGTTTCTCTAAAACCTTTCTGCTTCAAACTGCCGTTTCCCTACGCAACTAAGGGAAACACGTGGAATTTCGCGACTTCGTCTCCGTGACATAATTCGGCCAACTGAATTTGGTATCACGCTGCCTACAGATAACTCTTGAAGATGACGACAGAGTAAGGCGTGGGAAAGCTTGAGTTTACACACAAATCTGACGCGATAAGAAATTCACGAAGCATTCATCATACAATGTTGCCTCGAAAAGCTGCTTTCCCATATCTAATTAAAAATTAGATAAAAAAGCTCTCATCTCCCCCACTGTTACTCAAGGCTTCTCCAGCTAGATCCAATCGCTGTCAACAACAGAGAATGCTTTTTGTACCATATGTTAGGGTTTAGCAGCTTTCCTATGACGCATGGGATGAACAACATAGAGTGGGCAGACAAAAATATGGAAACACCAAAAAACACAGCACACTGCCACGCATAATACGGTGTAGGAAAACCTTAGCATGCGAAACAGCTTCCAGTCCTCTCGTAATCGATAAGTAAACGTCCTATATGGGTTTCAATGGAATCTTATACCGTTCTTCCTGCATAATAGTGGCGAGTTCAGCTAACGATGATGATCGTGGATATTGACAGAGCACCTCTCTCTCCAAAGTAAATCACAAAGTTTCAATAATATTGGATCTGGTGACTATTGTGGCCAGAGGAGATGTGACATTTCATCCTCGTGCTCGCAAAATCAGTCCTGGACGATGTGAGCCGTGTGAACAGGAGTCCCGTTGTCTTTGGAACACCGCATCATCACCGGGAAATAAACATTTTATCATGGGCTGAACGTGAGCCAAAATGGTCACATAATCCTTGGCAGTAATACGACCTTGTACAGTACCCAAGTGGATCATGGAATCCAGGTTATGACTGTCCGCAAAATCACCGAACTCTTGGAGCGTAAACTCGGCAGTAGTTGGAAACACTGTGAAATAAGACTCATCCGACCGATGAATTTCTTGGATTGCCTCCTAGTCCGGGACTTACGGCTTCGGCACCATGTTCTGTTAGAGCATTTGTACCACTGATGTGTGCTTTTGGGATTCCAGCTCGCCTTGCAGTTTGCTGGCTGTGGAACTCCCTTGGTGATGACAGGGTTCACGAGTGCGATATTCAGTTCCGTATCGACCTTTGTATGTATCGCGCCCCTAATTTTCGGCTCAGTCCCGTTCTGTGACTGTCTGTCACAGTTACTCAGCGCACACTTTGTGCATCCCCGGTAGCTCAGTGGTTTAGCCGGCACGGTAGCTCAGCGTGTTCGGTCAGAGAGCCGGTTGGCCTCTGTAATAAAAAAACTGAGTGGAACGATCAACCACCGAATTTGAACAGGATGTCTTGCGACGTCCGCAACGACAAAACATGACGATCAATAAAGAACAAAAAAAAAGAAACAAAAAAGAAAAAAATGTGGTCATCGCGACAGAATGTCAATCTTAAGGGCCCGGGTTCGATCCCCGGCTGGGTCGGAGATTTTCTCCGCTCAGAGCCTAGGTGTTGTGTCGTCCTAATCATCATTTCATCCCCATCGACGCGCAAGTCGCCGACGTGGCGTGAAATCGAAAGACTTGCACCCGACGAACAGTCTCCCCGACAGGTGGTCCTAGTCACACGACATTTACATTTTAGCGCACACTTTAGTCCGTGTTGTGACTTGGGAGGTGACATTTCTTCCGCTTTCCCTGTATGCGGTTTAAATCTTCGATACGGCGTCTCTTGAAACTCGAAACACATCAGCGACCTCGGTTACGGAAGCACCGACCGTGCGACCACAAACAATTTACCCACGTCCGAATTAACTTAGTTGCGACGTAATGCGCCCCCAACTACACAGAACACTGTGCTGACTACGACTGACGCTTCCAACGTACTGAGAACAGATGCCACTCGTGGTCAAATAAAACAGCGCAACCTGGAGGCATGGCTAGCGTATGTATTTATATCAATGCGTAATGTCCGTTCTTTCGGACATCACTACCTTCTCCTTTCCTTTCTTCCCCTTCCTCCTGTAATTTACACACTCTGAATATGTGTTTCCGAGACCCGTTCTATCTTTGAAAGCAGAAATCATAATCCACTACTGGCTTGCTGGGCCTATCGTAGCTTCACCAGAGCCCCCTTAGCCGTCACTTTTCAGGTTTCCTGTGGGAACTTCACAGCTAACGTAGCGATCCCGGGGCGAACACAGTCCCCACTGTACCTCACTCCTACTTGTTGGACGTATGGGAACGAACAGTACAAGAATATGGGATGAAATTTAATATGAATAAGATGATTGTGACAACAAGAACGAAGGAGCGAGGAACAACTGGAATAACAATTGATAGGGGGAATGATTGAGGAGAGCCTGATACAGGAAGATGGAAAAAGCGACAGACAAACGAGTGGGGGAGAAAATCAGAAGCATTTCGGAAGAGTGTCAGAAGCCTGATATGGAGCAAGGATGTACCCCAAATCACGTTATATATCGGTCATACTCTGTCCCAATCCTGACACATGCATCCGAAACCTGGGTTATGAAAGGAAGAGAGAAAAGCAAAGTACAAGCTAGTGAGATGAAATCCTGAGGAACAGCATTGGAGTGATAAAGATAGACAGATTAAGAAATGAGAGGATCAGAGAGTTAATGAAAGTGGAACCATTACAGGAGGAAATAGAGAAATCAAGGCTAGATGGTATCGGAACGTTAAGCCAATGAAGAAGAGGATACACAGGAGGATACACGAGATGAGACCAAGAGGAAGACCGAGAGACAGATGGCTGAAAGGAGTGGAGGAATGTTCCCAGAAGAAAGGAGAACACTGGATGATCAAAGGGACGACGGGGAGATGGTGGCAAGACAGAAGACGATGGAGGGGCTTATGTTCCAAACAGACCCGACCAGAGTCTGGAAACTGTCCATGATGATGATGATGATGATGATGATGATGATGATGATGATGATGATAATGATGTATTTTTGTTCACGCTTGCTTTTCGAGCGGTGTTTCAATAGGCTATTTTTGTTTGGTTTGTTGATTTGGGGGAGGGCACCAAACACGGAGGTCATCGGTCCCATCGGGTTAGGTAAGTATGGGAAAGAAAGTTGGCCGTTCCCTGCCAAAGGAACCATCCCGGCACTTGCCTCAGGCGATTTAGGGAAATCACGGAAAACCTAAATCAGGACTGCCGGACGCCGGCTTGAAGTCATCCTCTCGATTGCGAGTCCAGTGTGCTAATCACTGCGCCACCTCCCTCGGTCCATATTTTTGTCCACCCCTTGTAAGCATACGTAGTTTTAGAACAGGTCTATACAGTCCGTGCTGTAGTATGACAGACATACTCAGAGCACCTCAAAATAATAATCTTCGGAAGAAGGACGACGTTGTTCACACGAAACACTTCGGATAAATGCAGAGAACCGATATCGAAGAGGAAAATTCTGCTGATAACCGCCTATAGTTCGCGTAGGGGCTCATGTGAAAATACGACGAAGAGAACTTGGGAAGGGGGTGGCAGGGATAGAGGCATCTACTCTTTCTTGTCGCCCCCTCTGCTAACGGAATAGGACACAAATGGCTGACACTCGTTCAGAGTACCATCTGCAGCGCTTAGTATGGTGGCTTGCAGACCGTAGGATACCGGCCGGAAAGTATGGTTATAGGACGAGGGAGGGAGGAAAAGGAGAAAAAGGCCAAGTGAGAGATGTTGCGGAGCGACCGTAGCAGAATATGTCAGACAGCGGCGGCCATAATTCGAGGCGTCGGCGGCGCCTTCTTATTGGCTAATATTTGTAAAGGCATTCGGTCCCAGCGTGCGGTCCCGCGCTCGACTCCGACCCGGCGAGCGACCGAGCGTACGCACATACATCAGGATACGGCATAAAAACTTCGCCACAGCCGGCGACGTCTTTGTGAGCGTTCTGCGCGCCGTGCGTGCATAATTGTTGTGGGGGCCGGCGGCCGGCCCCATAACTCATGACCTGTTCATTAAAACCGTTTCTTCCTCTTTTTTCCCCCCCTCCTCCGTCGTCTCTTTGCTCGCCCCCGGTGCTCCGCGAGGCGGACTGCCAGTTCCCAGCGGGCGTTATATTCTCACGCACCGCGAGATTAGCTACCAGGGCGCCCCGCCGTATTAAATATGGCCGCTCGGCACGCACGCTTTAAAACAAATCAATTATGAGGCATTAGTCTCGCACGCCCGCTGCCGGCGCGGCTCGAGCGTCCGACCCTCTTTGTCTGCCGGCCTGCCCGTGGCTACGTACGCTGCCGTGTATGGAGATAAGAATTTCGTAGCTACGCCGCGATTTAACCTGCCGTAAATGCAGGGGTCGTGACAGGAGCAAGCTTTCACTTAGTTCGACAAGGGTAACGAAGAAAATCGTCTGTGGCCACGATCTTTCACGTTTTCACAGCGTGCTTTTGGGTGACGGGCAAACTCGTTGATTCCATTTTTATCTCCGATATTTCGACGACTAGTCCAGTCGTCTTCTTCAGGGTGTGCAGAAGCATTTGAACACATGGATCACAGCCGCGCAGGGTAGCCGCGCGATCAGATGTGTCTTGCCACGGTTCGCGCGGCTGCTCCCGTCGGGGGTTCGAGTCCTCCCTCGGGCATCAGTGTGTGTTGTCCTTAGCGTAAATTAGTTTAAGCTAGATTAAGTAGTGTGTAAGCCTAGGGACCTCAGCAGTTTGGTCCCGTAGGAACTTACCAGAAATTTAAACCACCTCTACAACATTTCACTAATGTATGCGCCCAGGGCGAGCTTATCGTAAATCAGCAGAATCAAGCAAGAAACTTCCTGGCAGATTAAAACTGTGTGCCGGACCGAGACTAGAACTCGGGACCTTTGCCTTTCACGGGCAAGTGCTCTACCAACTGAGCTACCCAAGCACGACTCACGCCCCGTCCTCGCAACTTTACTTCTGCCAGTACCTCGTCTCCTATCTTCCAAACTTTACAGAAGCTCTCCTGCGAACCTTGCAGAACTAGCACTCTTGAAAGAAAGAATATTGCGGAGACATGGCTTAACCACAGCCTGGGGGATGTTTAATCTGCCAGGAAGTTTCATATCAACGCACACTCTTTGCAGAGTGAAAATCTCATTTCCCCAAGATGACGACTTGAGTGGTCGTCGAAATTTCGTCCATACACTAGTCTGCTGCCGTGTTGATGCAGGATCCAGCGCGGATCGAAGTGGCTCAAGCGTATCGTGAGAAACCTAATTCAGGACGACAAGACAGATTTGAACGTCATTCGTCCAAATTACTTAGTAAGTAAGCGACGTTTGTCAATCTGCATTGCGCTGGTATTCCATCCTTGGCAGCGCATTTTCAGCAGGTCATCTGCCATAGTTCTTCTAGGAGAAGCTAAATTCTTAATTATGTAATCTTGAACAGGGAGTCCTAACAAAAGGTCCGATCTATTAACCATGGTGCCCATACGATATGCTTATGAAATAGACATACTTCTGACGCAGCCCAAGATATGAAGACGGTTGTATACATAGCGAATCCACCAATCGCAAAAAAAAAAAAAATTACTGTCTTGACGAAATTTAATATTCCGCTGAAGAGAGGAACGGTCACAGGCGTTGTCTAGATATGCCTCCTACTTCAAAAATATCAAACGTCTTGTCGACCATCAATATTTAAAGAGTAGAATCGAGGAATGGCAGACATAATTTATCTTGACAGTGATAGCAAGCAATCTAGGGTTACTCTCTTAATTCTGCCAGAGAGAGAGAGAGAAATTGCACGTACTCATCCCCGATTTTAATGCTTTCGAGAACATTTCTAAAGCGAGAATATATAAATGATAAACAAATTATTTTTTAAAAAATCGATGTTATTATCTGTGGGTAATAAGTCGGATAATATAACAACATAGAGATAGTCTTTCTGTATTCTAATATGTTCATTTGAGACCATCAAACCTAATTCTGCTCTTATATTTGTATTTCGCGTTCAGTCTTGCCTTTTGCATCCCACTGCAAGACTGAGAAATTTCATTTTTGTTATCTGGTTTCTCAGTGTGTGTACTGTTGTTATCCAGCTTTCGCTTCTATACATTACAACCAGGAGTAACAGTGTTTTGTAAAACTTGAGAAGTGTCTTTCCTACATTTGCTTTGAATGTTTCGTCTTACAATATCATTCACGATGTGAAATTTCTTTATCTTACATTGAAAATCAATTTCGTTATCCTGTGAAGCATTGTATCCCAAGTATCTAAAATTTGTTTCTTGCCCTACTATTTTTCCATTTATTACAATTTTAAAGCTATTAAAAATAGAAGAAGAAACTGCTGTATGCTTAAGTCATACCTCGGTAATGCTTCATGCGCACGTTAAAGAGCAGAAAATCAGTACTAACTCAGTTTCAGCCAAGTTTTCCCTTTCCACATCTATGCACACATATTTCGAGCCACGCCCGGGTTCCCGGGTTCGATTCCCGGCGGGGTCAGGGATTTTCTCTGCCTCGTGATGGCTGGGTGTTGTGTGCTGTCCTTAGGTTAGTTAGGTATAAGTAGTTCTAAGTTCTAGGGGACTGATGACCATAGATGTTAAGTCCCATAGTGCTCAGAGCCATTTGAACCATTTGAACCATATTTCGAGCTCTGGAAAATATTACACTACTAACTGCCGTGTCTCATACATATTTGCACTATGTCTAGTATTAGTGCCGTGTCTACATGTAAGTTACATAACAACTCTTGCAGGTGCTTGGCAGAGGTTTCACAATACTACTTTCACACTGTTTCTCTATCATTCTAATTTTGAATAGCACGTTGAAGAAAGGAACACGTAAACCTCTCCGTACGAGCTGTTATTTCTTTTTATTTTACCACGATGGTCGTTCCTCTCTGTATATGTGGGAGTTAATAAAATATTCAGAGGAGAAATTTGGTGATTATAGGCTAATGTGAAAAGATATCGTCAAAACGAGAAACGCCTGTTTTAATCATTGTCACCCCAACTCTCTTATCATGTCCCCTATACTATTTCGTCAGAATGCAAAAACGGACTACCCTTATTCAACATTTTCGATGACCTCTATCAATTCCTTCCGGAAAAGGTATCTCATTGTGCGCATCAGTACTCAATTAGGGGAAGGACTAAATTTAGCGTACGCATCCTCTTCTGCCCATATATATATATATATATATATATATATATATATATATATATATATATATATATATATGAGAGAGAGAGTATTTGGTTAAGAGTGAGAGATTGAACATCAGCGTTCTGTTAAACAGAGAAATATTTTTTAACACACCTTTATCTATTTATTTACTTATTTTCCTTTTTAATGTATTTATTTCATGAGACAGGATTTAGGGCTTTCTGGATATTTGTTGTATGTAAGCAGATACTCTTCGTGGGTGAACCTTACAATTTATACAGTGCAGCAGCCATATATAACAACAATAGTAATAATAATAATAATAATTTGTAGTAATGGCTACATTGATTTTAAGACATGACAGTATTATTGAGCTTTCTGCCACAAGGTGGAGTATCGGAGCACATATCACAAGGCATTTTTCGCCTTATAAATGAGGTTCATTTGGTTTACATACATAAGACACTAGTGCCAATCTGACACTGCCTTGCGGTAGGAAGGTTCTTGTCGAATATGAGAAATGACATTTTTAGGCACAATCATAGATAAATACAGTCAGTTCCTGTCGAGTGGTCGGTTCTCAAATAAACGCGTACAAAGTTAGAGCTCTCGAGGCTACTATATTACTGTCGTGTCTCATATTTTTGTCTGTTCCATGTCATGTCGAGTCGTCTTTCCCTTTCCCCTATGTGTTTGTGTGCGTGTGCGTGTGTGTGTGTGTGTGTGTGTGTGTGTGTGTGTGTGTGTGTGTGGAGAGGGGGGAGGGTTATGATTAGGAAGTGGTGTAGACCAGGAAACGCCAGTTTCCGCGACAGGTGCCAGCAGCTCCCTACTAGCGGAGCTGTCAAACAAACCAGAAAGCTTTAGCGCATGCGCAGAACATCAGCGGCGCGCGCCTCTACGTTTCAGGACGACTTCGTCGTCGGGCGGAGGGGGCCCCCTGCTGACGTCACAGCTGAAGGCGGCCAACGGGCTAGCGGCCGGGGCGGGGCTAGAGCTTATCGCTCCGCCTTCCGCGACGCTGGGCGGCGCTTCGCAGACTATCGTGTCGGCGGCGGAGCTTCAGGGGCTGTTCCTCCAGCAGCAGCAGCAACAACAACAGCAACAGCAGCAGCAGCAACAACAGCAGCAACAGCAGCTGCACGTGAAGCGCGAGCCCGAGGACCTGAGCCACCACCGCAAGTCTCCGGCGGACATCAAGCCGCAGCTGCAGCAACAGCAACAGCAGCGCAGGCTGGTGGTGGTGTCGGCGAATGGCGAAGTGGACGCGGGCGTGAAGCAGGAGGAGGCGCTGGCGGCGCGCTCGCGGACGCCGTCGTCGACGTCGTCGCTGCTGGCGGACGCCGCCGCCGCCGCCGCGGGACCCATCGAGCTGATCGCGACGGCCGACGGCCTCAAGCCCATGTCGGCGTACGCGTCGGCCGGCTCGCACATGTTCCACAGCGGGTCGCCGTCGCCCATCGCCTACTCGGACCCATACACGACGGCGGCGGCCGTCACGTCGGCGCCGGCCAACGGCTACGTGACGACGCTGGCGGGCGCCGGCGCGGGCGTCGGGGTGCGCGCCGCCGCCGGCACCGCCTTCAGCGTCGCCGAGCCCTACTACCGCGACTACTTCGAGCAGCAGCAACAGCAGCAGCAGCAGCAGCAGGCGGGCTACTCGCGCCAGCAGACGCCGCACAGCGTGGTCGCCTACGGCGACAGCCCCGAGCCCGCCGGCGCCGCGTCCGTGTCGGCGTCGGCCGCGTCGTCCGGCGCCGCCTCCTTCGTCGAGAGGTACGTGCGGGGCGGCAGCTCGTACCACGCGACGGCCGCCGGCGCCAAGGCGGTGGTCGCCGCCGGGCTCACCGTCGACCTGCCCTCGCCGGACTCTGGCATCGGCACCGACGCCATCACGCCGCGCGACCAGGCCGCCATCCAGCAGGTAACTACCTACAGCAGACCGCTCCCTCCGTCCCCACACGGTGCCTCTTCTTCTCCCAGGGACTTGCAGCAACCCCTCCCCCGGTCTCCTTTTCCTCAAAGAATGGTACTTCCATGTATAATACATCTTCAAGCTTACAAATGAGTTAATATGTTAAATATGTGACGTCAGGCATTTAACCAAGAAAAAGCTTTAGAAAAGATTTCAAATCGTGCATACAGGGTGATCGGAAATCACCGTTACAAACTCAAGGACTTGTAGAGGGGAGTGAGTACTCAATATTTTGAATAGGAACCCATGTCCGGAAACTTACCGTTTCCGTTCTACGACGGCTTCAGTTCAGGTGTTTAATTCGTACGAGCCCTAAGTAACAAATTATCACCAGTTCGTATTTTTTGTGATCTCTTCAAGGCATTTGACTATGTGGATCATGTCACACTCTTAGAAAAACTCTGGTTTTGTGCAATTGAAGGCTATGCACACAGCTGGTTTGAATCATACTTCATGATCATACTTAATGAACAGAAAGCAAAAAGTTGTCCTGAATAGCACAAATAATGTTGGGAGGGTGGTAAATTGTAGTGAAAGGTAGTCCCACAGGGTTCAATTTTCTGTCCTCTGCTGTTCCTTATTCATGTGAATAACCTCTCACTTAACGTTCAGCAAGCGGAACTAGTGCTTTACGCAGATGATTGTGTTATAATAAGCCTCTTCCAGAAAAAACAGCTGAGGATATTGTTAAGGATGTCTTTCAAAGAATTATTAAGTGGTTCTCAGAAAATGGACTCTCCCGTAATTTTGAAAAAACTCACTATATCCAGTTCTGTACACGGAATAGAGTCATACCGACAATTGATGTAGCATATGAACACGGCTCAGTTAACAGGGTAGATTTCTCCAAGTTTTTTGGGTGTTCACATTGATGACAACTTGAACTGGAAGAAGCATATTACTGAGCTTCTCAAACAACTAAGTTCAGCTTCTTTCTCTCTTCGTATAATCGCTAGTCTTGGTAATAAACAGATCAGCCTCCTAATGTACTTTGCATATTTCCACTCAATAATGTCTTATGGATTAGTTTTCTGGGGTAACTCATCACTTAGACATAAAGTACTGATTCCACAAAAGAGAGCAGTGAGAATAATTAGTGCAGTTCACCCAAGGACGTGATGTAGGCACCTTTTCAAGGAGTTAGGTATTTTAACCGCACCATCAGAGTACATATATTCGCTAATGAAATTCGTTACAAATAATCCATCACAGTTCACGAAGAACAGTGATGTTCACACGTACAACACTACAGGGAAAAATGGCCTTTCCTATCCGTTATTGAAGCTGTCAGTTGCTCAAAAAGGAATACATTATTCAGCAATTTGCCCAACCACGTAAAGTGTCTCGCAGGTAGCAGATCAAGTTTTAAATCTAGCTTAAAATCATTTCTTTTAGACAACTCCTTATACTCCATGGACGAGTTTCTGTTTCCGAAATTATAAAAAAATGTATATATATTTGTACCTCTAAATGTAGTTGCATGTGTAGAACTAAAAATTTCAGTAATATTAATATTAGCACTATTCATGTGTGTGTGTATATATATCTTGCAAACTGACCTGTTTCACATCATATCGATAAAATAATCGGGAAAATGATCTATGGAACATGACACAACTAAAACTAAATTAACTAAACTCATCCACTTCTGCCCCAGGAATTGCAATAGGCGTGACACGGTACAATTACTAGGTAACAGTTAGAAAATAAACATAACGAAACATCCATTTATCACTTAAGCACATTTATTTCTATTAACATTTAAACATTACGTGTTTATATTATCATTATGCATTACAAAAGTGACTCGATGTGGCGACCACCAACGACACTGTACCTACGAAGCTTGTCCTGGTGCGCACTCTCCATCCCACCTGGCGTCTCTGGAGTTTCTAGTGCAGCTGTCAGAACTCGAACCAGCACATCTTCCTCTGTCTCTACAGAGTCTCGTAAACCAAATTTTTCATGCGACGTGATACACGTCATGTTGTCTACCCTACTGCATGCCATGACAAGCAACTCTTGAGTCGTTTCTCATTCCCTCAGCAGACGTGAACGCGTTACACGTCTGAACTGAAACCGTCGTAGAACGTAAACGGTGAATTTCCGGACTTGGGCTCCTATTCAGAACACTGTGTACTCACTCCCCTGTAAAAGTCCTAGAAGTTGGTAACGGGAATTTCCAAGCACGCTGAATAATGGATAAATATATAGCCTGGGCAATTTGCGTGTCTTGAGTTACGCTGCCTCGAGACATATACCCAAGTTTCTAACGGTAATGCTTTACCTGTCTCACTGTGCCAAACCTTTAGCTTAAGCTTATGCCTGTTAATCATTAGATCAATGCAGCATTTTAGATTTTTAAATTCGGTTAATTATTCTACGAAATAAAATTTTTGTTGCCCGTGGGAGCTGTTAGATAGGCAACCTGCCACTGGCATTGTGTACCGGGTTAGCCTTTTACTGATACACAAGGTGTTAAAAAACTAGTGTCGAATATTTTCAGAGGTGATAGTATCCACAAAAACACGGAAAAAACTGCAATAAACACGGGCTCTAATATGCATACCTTAAGAGCAATGACCATTTGTTTAATTAAACAGATGTTTCACAGCAGCGAAGATGAATAGGTGCCCATAGCTCTTAACATACGCATTTTATAGTCTGTCTTCTAGTTTAGTCCATACTACTTCCTCCCAAAATGTGGAAGGCAAAGATCTTGCAGGTGAAGTGCTGTGTCTGACAGTAGCGAAGATGAAGTGCTCGTAAGTCTTAAGGTATACATTGTAGAGACCATGTTTATTGGACTTGTATTTGTTTTCGTAGATACCGCCATCCTCAAAACATTCGACACTTTTTTAACAACCTGTAGATCTTTTCTGGATGCTGGTGACCATCATAGTTATCTGTGAAGTCCATACTGGGTGTTGTGTGATGTCCTTAGGTTAGTTAGGTTTAAGTAGTTCTAAGTTCTAGGGGACTGATGACCATAAATGTTAAGTCCCATAGTGCTCAGAGCCATTTGAACCTTTTTTTTTTTTGTGAAGTCCATGTCCTTAAGTTTCGAAGCCAAGATATTCTTCTTCTTTCTCGTTCTCTATCAGATACCTTTCCTTCAAAAATGTTTTGAAGCATTTCGTACGTATTTCCTATTTAGGTGGTCGAGAAAATGCAGTTTTCTGGATTTTATTGTGTTTGGGATTACTTTTTTCTTCATTTTGCGGAGAACGTGTTTGTTAGTAATTTTTTCTGCCCGTGGCACTCGTCTATACAGCCAAATCTTAAGTCAATTGCTTGTCGTCTCGGTGAAATTCCAAGTCTCATCTCCAAAAAAAGGATGGGAAATATGTAACAACGTACAGATCTTAATTTTGTTTCGATTGACAGATGATAGCTCTCGAAAACATTGGACGTTCTACAAAACACGGATCTGGCTTTCTCAATACGGAGCTTAATTTCTTCCGAGTCATCCCACTTGGTTTTAATGTTAGCTCCCAGATATCTGTACTTGTTTAGTTGTTCTATAAGTTTACCATTAATATTAGATGACAGTTTGGTACGTCTTCTTGCTGATGATTATTAATTTAGTTTTGCTTCTTCTTCTTCTGTTGGGTGGAATTCATTTCATCTTCTTTTTAGGTCTCCTGTTCTCACCCAAACTGCACACATGACTATATCTTCTCCGTCGTTTTGCTTCGATTATATCCACTACAGCGGTGTCCGGTTTCATTCTCTTATGTACTGTCAACTTCCAGCAACACCTCCAAAACACTCATCTCCATTGAGAATACGTTCTTAAAAATTATATTAGTTATTTCCCATGTTTCTGTTCCATACGTTACTATAATTCCTACAATAGTTCTGAATATCTTAATCTTCGTTTTGATCTTATTTGCGTACTCCGAAAAACTCCACTTAATAATTTCGTTGCTTGCCTGCCTTATCCAGTGCGCTCCTGTATTCTGCTCTGTTTTTATGTGGAGGTATTTTATTACTTTCAATTGTTTGTTAGTGCCCCTATAATTTTTCACACTGAGCACGATTTGTTTTCATCGAAACTAATAACTGCTCGTGTTTCCTTTCTTTGAATGTTTGACAGGTGAGCAGCACTGATAATAGAACATTTTTACGATCCTGAGTCCTTCGTTTCTCCAACGTAACGGGTCTGACAAAGAAATGAAAGCGAGATTTCTCGCATTACTTGTCCAACATATTAATGAGTAACTGTTTCTCCATTTCGGATCCTAATCTTAAGTCCTCAAAAGTTTCATGAAATTCCATCAACTCATTGTCGGAGGACGAGCAGTTACTAAAGATACATTGTTGTGCATACAGACTCCCCAGCTTCTGACTGTGAATGTTACAAATCTGGGACGCTGCTCACTAAAGAATTAAAGAGTAGATGGACCGTAAGGATCTGAAACATATTATTCCCTTGCTCTATATTTTCTTTTCTCTACGACATCGCTCTGGTTGTCTCCGCTTTTAATTACGTCCTCCTTTTTTCCTAGTAATCTAGATCTTACTAATGTTACAGAACTGCGTTTCAAGCAATCTGGCTTCGTTTAATTAACCACATCTTCACTTCTGTGGGCAGAACTCTACTGATATGATCTATCTACATCGATTTCGTCTATCACTTCGAAATGTAACCTTTGGCTTTTGTCCGTTAAGGTAATGAGTTATTGTTGTGTAAATCTATCTGTACCTGGTATTGTGTTTTCACGCTTTTCTGTTCTCTAACGCTATAACATATTTTTCTTATCCATGGTCGTAAATTTCCCTTTCCTGTATCATTTAACCAATGCCGTGCTATTTATTTCTTAATGGGTAAAATATAAAAAAACAGTGTTCAGTAACTCTGCAGCTCTCATCAGCATCTTCTCCTACAATATATGAATCGTCACATTCGTTCAGAGCATGTTCACTGCTTCAGTGAGAGAGCGTAAATATTTACAGTCACGAAGCATGTAGCCACGTGTCAAATGAGGGGAAAAAATGAAAGACCAACAGTACGAGACCGGCTGCATCAGGAAATTCCCATCGTACTACAACTTTTCCTTGGCGCGTAATGTAATAACCGAGTACGGTGTTTATCCTAACGCCCCGAGAGAAAAAGTAATTGTCTGGGTGATTTCTTTTTTTCTCTTTCTCTGTCGTTTCATCCACACTGTCAACGTTACGTTCTCCACTGAAAATGCGAAAAATAGATGCAAGGAAAAGTTTTGACTCACTACACTATCACAACACAACAGTCAAGATTTTGACAGTTATCATTTCATTGGATAATACGCCGTTGTAGTTAGTGTAATAGTCACAGATAATTGTACCTTGCAACATGGAAAAATTCACATGACTGAGGAGGAAAAGTTTTTGTGAACTGATGTGCTTCTCCTAGAGAAGAGCCCAAAATATACTACAAGTGTCTGCGTACTTTATCTGGTTACCGGGTTTGGTCTTTTCCCCGGAATATCAGGAAATTGACAGAAAAATCTTACTCATTCTGAATAGTATTTTACAAGGCGTACACATCCTAATGCTAGGAAGTATTGAACATTACAAAGAAACTATTGATGTAAAAAGGGGGTCATAAAAAAGGCATTCAGTGTACCGGAAACCAACACACACTGATCGGTACTTGAACGCCAATAGTTTCCCTCACCCTGTACACAAGAAAGCTGTCCTGAACACGTTGGTTCATAGAGCCAAGATTATCTCTGACGACGACCACCTACAGTCTGAATTGCAGAACTTAAAACGTGTTTTCGGGGAAAATGCATAAAGCAAAAGAAACATGGCAAACGCTTTGAAGGGCCGCCGACGAAAGACACATGGTGAATCAGTAGAAGAGGCCAAACGGGCTGCATTCCTGCCACACTGTGGAGCAACTAGCAGTAAGTTAGGACGTCTGCTGCAGAAACATGGGCTAAGACCAGTGTTCCGGCCCGCCCCCAAGATACGAGATGTGTTGCGTTCTGTTAAAGACGACATTGCTCTTAAGAGTGTCGGTGTGTATGGTGTACCCTGTGAATGTGGCAGCACGTATGTCGGACAAACAATTCGCACGTTTGCAGAGCGTTGTAGTGAGCACAAGCGCCATATAAAACGAAGGGAGCTTGAAAAGTCGACCATAGCGAAGCACTGCGTAGAAAACGGACATAAAATACAGTTCGAAAATACAAAAGTGTTGGCTCATGCATCTACATCCGTTATAAAGGAAGCGGCCGAGATTCGTTTAAACAACAACAATTTCAACAGAGACCAGGGATAAACACTCAGCAGCGCATGGGGACGGGCGTTGGACATCGAAAGAAAGCAAAGACAGATGCGCGACGCTGGAGCGGCAGTTTCGAACGTGGCGCCTGCCCCTGGCGACACCTGACGTCACGGGCAATAGCTCCGCCAGCTGCTCGGGTCGACTTACGCGCGCGCTCCACGTTGGGTCTATCTGATTGGCTGCCGATGATGTCGTCATCATTCCTATATAAGCGAGAAGCCGTAGCAGCCCCGGCAGTCAGTGAACTCCTGACGACGATGGCGGAGATGGTCATCGAAAGCTCGAGGATTTTATTCGAACTGACGCGGCTGGAAAACCGCGAACGTTTTATTCAAAAAAATTCTCGCCAACCTTAAATTACTGTGCCTACGCTTAACAGCTTGTTTTCGACTTTATTTTGCCAGTATCAGAGGCTAGCTTTCCGGCGTGCTTTTCAGGGTAATTATCCGTCATAAAGTGTGCGTAATGGCTGTGCAGTCACTCGCGTAAATTACATTTCTTAGTAAGCCGCCAGGAAAAGACGGGCATTCTCGGTGCAAAACCCGCATCGACCCACACAGCATCTGAGCTTACAAAAAGAGACATCAGTTAGAGTTCATTACCGTGCCTTTCGTATTCATTATCAGGCTTCAGTGTAGTCTGACGTGAAGCTTGTCATTAGATATAAAGGTGGTACGCCGTACTAGAGTTCCTATTTATTAGATATATATCTTCGCGAAAAATGTCAATAAATATCTTGAATATATTGCATCTTACGTTTCATATTTGCTGTTTGTTCACACTGCAAATGAGTTGGTCATATGGTAGCTATGCGGCATGATGCCTACCAGGAACCCAGTATTCCACATACGTCCCTGCGTAAAGTACCTATTGCGCAGCTGGATACATCCCACGTAACAGTGCACGCCAGGATAATTACCTGAAGTACACTGTGTTACTCATTCCATCATGTTTTCCGAAGGTCATTACATTGCCCAAGGTCTGGTTAATCCATTGTTCTTGCTGCGAAGGAACGATGGAAATGATGACACGCTCAACAATTTTGTGGATTTCGCGCGATTCAGAGTCTTGCTTCTTTTTTCGGATGAAAATGACTGATTAGTTGGCATTCTCCTTAGAATTATCCTCAGAACTACGTCAGGATCAATGTCATACATTTTTTTACAGCGAATTCTCAGTGTCTCATCATCATTTGTAGAATTATCTTCAAACCTCTGACGTCAGCATGCGAGAAGTTTTTTCTTTCTATAAGTCATGTCACTGGTTCTATACGGTCTACCATGATTCTTCTCCTGAGCCAGTCACTTCATCTCAGAGTAGCATTTGTGCTCAACGTCCGTAATTATTAGCGGAATATATTACAATCTTAGTATTCTCCAACACGTTTCGTCCGCTAGAGCTCTTACTAATACCATGGAAGTTATTCCCTGTTGTCTTGATACCTGTCCAATCATCGTGTCCCTTTTTCTGCTTAGTAATTTACGCATATTCTCATCCGGGCCGATTCTGCAGACGACGACTTCAATTTCTTAATCGCATCAGTCCACTTACTTTCTAGTATTCTTTTGTAGCACCACATCTCAAAAGTATCGATTATCGTCATTTCCACGCAAAGCTGTGCTCCAGACGTACATTCTAAGAAATTCCTGTGTGAAATGAAATCCTATGTGTCGTGCTGCTAACGTTGAAGAATGTTCACATGACTTATCGCTCCTTACGACCTCCTTGTTTCTTCTTTTAAGCGCTATTTTGCTTCACTTCGTCTATTAAGTAGTCCCAATTTCAATCATAAGTTTGGGCTAATTTCATTTCCGCTGCCCCTCAGTACTCTTAATTTTTCTGCATATTTGAAATCTATATTCCTTCAGTAGACTGTCTGTTAAAATTCAACAGTTCCTGCAATTCTGTCTTATTTTCAGCGAATCTTCCCATTCAGATCGTTTCACCTTAAACTTGACTACAGTTTCCGAACCTTTTCTTTTTTAAATTTCCTTCTTTACTCATACTCATTACTATTCCCAGCATGTCCAGACGAACCGAAGTCGAGTCATTGCCTCATTCTTTAGCCTTTTCCATCGTTTTCTGCCTGCAGCTTTGTTCTCGTGAACTCCCAGGACGTTGAAATCTTTCCTGTTACCTCATCTTTTGTCTGACAAGAGCTCTCCTTTCTTATAGCTTTCCTTCTTGCACTTTTTTCTTTACTATCCAGTCTTCCCTTCTCAGTAGATATTCCAGTCTCTCAATTTTCTTGGTTGTTTTTGTACCTATCACATCCGGCTGAATGTGCAGTGAATGAGCTTCCGTGTTTTTTTTCTCCTGAAACTGTCATGCACAAACACAGTCCAAAAACGTTTCTTAACGCCTTATTTTCAAAGTTAATAACTCTTCTCTCCATGTCCTTGCTTCGTGATCGTGTCTCGTATAGTTCTCTTATAAGTCCAGAATTTCCATATTGTGCACGGGTATGATAGGCGAGTTGGTTTGGCAATAATTATTAAAACAAAGGCGGTATTCGCTGTGTCGAGAACTTTTCACGAAATTTAAATCACCAGCTTTATGCTACGAATGCGAAAATATTTTGTTGACGGCCACCTACACAGGAAGAAAGACGTTGCAGTAAAATAATAGGAATCAGAGCTCGCACGGAAAGATTTAAATGTTCCTTTCTTCCGAGCGTTGTTCAAGATTGGAACGGTAGAGAAATGGTATGAAAGTAGTTCGATGAGCAAGACACTTCAGTGTGCACTGCATAGTGGTCATGTAAGTGTAGGTGATATTCCAATTAACACTGCTCCCTAAGTATTTGCGCCGGCTGATGTGGCCGAGCGGTTCTAGGCGCTTCAGTCCGGAACCGCGCTGCTGCTACGCTCGCAGGTTCGAATCCTGCCTCGGGCATGGATGTGTGTGATGTCCTTAGGTTAGTTCGGTTTAAGTAGTTCTAAGTCTAGGGGACTGATGACCTCAGATGTTAAGTCCCATACTGCTCAGAGCCATTTGAACCCTAAGTATTTCAAAGCCCTAGAGTTCTTAACTGCATGCTCCTAATCTCCCTTGTTAGTACCTTTCTCTCATCGATGATCTTCAGAATCCTTCTCTATTAACGCTCTAGCTGTCATTTTTAGTTCGTCTTCCTCCTCTGCTATAAGAATATTGCTCATATAGCGGCGATGAAGACCAAAACTGCCGTAAAACGTAACGACTACAGAGATTTACAGCTTCCAGTCGGAAACGATCACGCAGGCAGATGCAAATAGGCTTGACCACAGGCTCCCGTGGCGCTAGTGTGTGTACACGACACTAAGCAGTCGGGCTCCGGCCTTGGTCAGTGTTTTGGGTCATTGCGCCGCTGACAGTGGTCTCCGGTGGCAGAACGGGTTGTGCAGCTGTATTGTCACGCGGCGACCTTGCTGCCAGTAGCCGTGTGGAATGTGAGCCAGTCGCACCACGTGGACCGGCCGGCGCTACACGCGACCCAGCACCCGTCGTCTCCGAAACTGGCTCCACTCCTGCCGCTGTAGGTAACCTAGTCAGCACTCGGCAAAACAACTGGGTTTTTGGTTGGTTGGTCGACTCGGAGGAGCGGACCAAACAGCAAGCTCATCGGTCCCATCGTATTAGGGAACGATGGGGAAGGAAGTCGGCCGTGCCCTTTCACAGGAAACAACGCAGCATTTACCTGAAGCGATTGAGGGAAATCACGGAAAACCTAGATGGCCGGACGCGGGTTTGAACCGTCGTCCTCCCGAAAGCGAGTCGAATGTGCTAACCTCTGCGTCACCTCCCTCGGTACGGCGTTTTTCGGAGCAATAGCCATTATTTGTCAAAACTTCAGCTTTCGTGCAAATGATTCCGTACATCCTTATCTATGCTCAGCAGGCTACCTTACGGTGTGTGGCGGAGGATACTTGATGTACCACTCACTCCCCCCCCCCCCCCCCCAATCCTCCCACCCATCTCAATTTATGCTCCTGCCGCGATGGAATGTTGTGATTTGTCCGTGTGAGTTATTAACTGCAGTGTCTAGAATTCCAACTCCTAACACAATGTCTTTTATTAATAATGCTAACTGTATACAAGGATTAATCATCCCATCTTCGCCGGCCGCGGTGGACGAGCGGTTCCAGGCGCGAACTCCGGAACCGCGCGACTGCTACGGTCACAGGTTCGAATCCTGCCTCGGGCATGGATGTGTGTGATGTCCTTAGGTTAGTTAGGTTTAAGTGGTTCTAGGGGACTGATGACCTCAGACGTTAAGTCCCATAGAGCCATTTGAACCATTCCATCTTCAGGCATATGGAAGCTTAGTGGGAGAAGCCCATTCACCGAGTATGCTACATCTACATCTACATTTATACTCCGCAAGCCACCCAACAGTGTGTGGCGGAGGGCACTTTACGTGCCACTGTCATTACCTCCCTTCCTTGTACCAGTCGTGTACGGTTCGCGGGCAGAACGACTGCCGGAAAGCCTCCGTGCGCGCTCGAATCTCTCTAATTTTATATTCGTGATCTCCTCGGGAGGTATAAGTAGGGGGAAGCAATATATTCGATACCTCATCCAGAAACGCACCCTCTCGAAACCTGGACAGCAAGCTACACCGCGATGCACAGCGCCTCTCTTGCAGAGTCTGCCACTTGAGTTTGCTAAACATCTCCGTAACGCTATCACGCTTACCGAATAACACTGTGACGAAACACGCCGCTCTTCTCTGGGTCTTCTCTGCGGTTCTCGGTGTAATGGACTGTAGGAAATCGATTTAGAAGTGGCGAACAGACGAAAATTGTTGAACTGGGATGTTTTACGTGGTTCGTAGCGAGCCGTTATCGAAATACAGAAAGGAACGTAGGTTTTGGAATCTGATATAAGAAATATGTGAAAAAAAATCCCAAAGAACAATATTTGAGTATAGAAGAAAGAGGTAGAATCTCTGAAAGCAGTTGCCAATTTTTCTTTTTCCTTTTTCGTCTACATGACGTATGGCGTTCATGTGCACAGTATTATAGATCCAAGGAGGCGTGACTGATACGGGAGGCTGCACTAACTCTGTCGCGAACCGCAAGGGATTTTCCGTACTGTTACGTTTCTTCCTTCGGCGTCGTTCCTTTGTAACAACTATCTCGCTGACCGTTTAAGCGCGGGTAGTAGCTTTAACAGCGAGCGGTGATGGGCCATAACAAACGACAAAGGAGAAGTCCTGCCGAGATGGCGTGCGACGCATTGAGAACGGCCGGGAGGTGACCACGAGCGATCTGTGATTGGCGGCTCGTAACGCTGTCGGTAACAAATGCTCGCGAGTGTAAACACGCTTTTTACGAGCGACGCCTTGAAGAAGGGACGGATATTACGCCGAGTTTAAAGTCCTGGCGCCAGCGTAAGTCTTCCCAGCTGTGCATGACGTGCCGGCTGGCGTCAGCAAAAACGGCGAATGGGAGCCGTTGGAGGCCGCCTTTCTCCTGGTCGGCTCAAGCTTCTAGTTTTTGTCCTCTTTGCATATTTTCTGTGTGTATCCTTTTACTTGCGAGGTCTGCCGCGACATAACTTATTATTTTGTGAGTCGCAGAGGAATTTTTGCACGAGAACCCTCCCTAAATCTCACTTCATTACTTAACGCAAATAATGTATACTTATAACATTCCGGTTTCTCACTGTGACAAACAGATGTTTCGTCGTTTACTTCCCAGACACCATCAAAAGATACGAATAAATATATTGAAGCACTAGCTATTTATTCTTAACTTCCTGCATTCCTCGCCAAAACTGTTAGAGATAAATGTGTTTAAAAAGCATAAATCGTTAAAACACTCAAGTCCAGCTTCCTTCTCTCACGTTCAGTTCGTATAATCACATTCATTCGCTGTTAATAGAAAACAGAGAACACACGCTTCTATTCTGAAAACTGTTGAAGGAACATCTAGACTAGAAATGCGAAAGGTAAATGAAGCGTTAAAGTGTGTGGAACTAGTCATTTATGAAAGCAAGCATATAGGAATAGGCCTACTGCGGAAATGAATTAATTCAGAGAGGAAAACAAATAGCAAGATCGCTTTTATATAAAGGCGGGAGGTAATTGTAAGCAAGTGACTTAGTTATAAAAACAGTAATTGCTCCGAAACCAATTACTGAATTACAAAGAAATAAAACAGATACGTGCGTATTGCATTTTTGGCCGGGCAACCCCTGCCGGGATGTTCGGCTTTGTGGTGCAAGTCTTTTATATTTGACGCCACTTGACGACTGGCGTGCCGATGATGATGAAATAATGAACTGATGATGATGACACCCAGTCCGGAGCGAAGAAAATCCCCGGGAATCGAACCTGGGACACCGTGACTGAGAGTCAGCTAATCACAAGACAATGAGCTGATGACGGATTTCGGAGAATGGAACATGATTGATTTCATTTTTTGATATGTATGACACAAGCAGCTAAAATAACTTTTTCCATCTAGATCCATAGTCCGCAAGCCATTTTACAGCGTGTGGCGGAGGGTACTCCTGTTACACAATCTCTCTCTATCTCTATCTCTCTCTCTCTCTCTCTCTCTCTCTCTCTCTCTCTCTCTCTCTCTCTCTCTCTCTCTCTTCCCTTGCCCCACCCTCCTCCCCCTTCACAGTTTCCAGTTTCTTTCGCGAATGGCGCGTGGGAGGACTTATTGTAAACTTACGTACTACCTCTAATTTCTCAGATTTTCTCACTTTGATCATTTCGCTAGGCGTTTGCGGAAGGAAGTAATATCTTGTCCGACTCCTCCTGGTTCGTACGCCTCTCTCATTGCGCCTGCCACATGAAATTTTTGAGCATCTCCATAATGCTCTCCCGCCGACCAAACGATAGCGTGATGAAACACGCCGCGCTGCGTTGGATCAGTTTTGATACCTATGTAATTAAAGTGTGTGTGTGAAATCTTATGGGACTTAACTACTGAGGTCATCAGTCCTTAAGCTTACACACGACTTAACCTAAATTATCCTAAGGACAAACACACACACATGCCCGAGGGAGGACTCGAACCTCCGCCGGGACCAGCCGCACAGCCTATGACTGCAGCGCCTAGACCGCACGGCTAATCCCGCGCGGCCTTTGTAATTAATAATAAAGCTGTGGCAAGAGACCATGCGTTGTACAGTTCATCTGAAAACAGAAATATATTTTAAATGGTTACATAAATTTTAGACGAACAACTTCGTTTAGTCATTTTATACAAAAGTATAAGGGATAGTCAAATGTAAACGAGGCAGATGCAAAAAAATTAAATAAGCTGTTTATTATTTCAAAAGTAATCGCCGTAACTGTTAATACATTACCTCACTGTAAGAGAAGACCGTAAATGCCTTCGTGGAAAAAATCTGCGGTTGCTTACGGAATCACGATTGTATACAGGCAGGCACCTGTTCATCCAAAGTAAATCCATGGGCCCGAATATTTTTCTTCATGGCTCCGAAAATATGGAAAAACCCAGGGGAGAGATCATGACTGTCTGGAGGATGTGTAAGGGCTTCCCAGCGAAGCTTCTGCATCGTAGTCGAAATAGCTCTGACAACGTGTGGGCGAGCCAGCACGTTTCACAGGGAAGCCTTACACATCCTACATACTGTCACAAACTCTTCCCATGCGAATTCCCTATTTTTGGAGCCCTGAAGAAAGACATTCGTGGCCTTCGATTTGCTGCGGACGAAGAGGTGCGCGCCTGGGTACGAGTACAATCATGGTTTCCTAGGCAACCGCAACCATTTCTCCGTAAAGACACTGACCGTCTCCCTCACAGTGGGATGAATGTATTAACGGTTATGGCGATTAAGTTTGAAGCAAAAAAATTTTTACTTACTTTCTTTCCATTTTCATTTGACTACCGGAGATTTTCTACGGCTGACTAGTATATTAATATTCTTTCACCTGCTGGAGGCAACTGATAGTTGGTAGTACTGGACGAGGGCATAGACTAGAAGGCTGCTAGCACTGACGTAAATTGGCGGCCAGTCGGGAACAGTCGGCGGACAATTACAGCTGACGACTGGTCCGTGCTTTCTCCGGCGGACATCTGCCTCCTCCTCGAGGGCGCCACGCCCTACTTCATGCAGGGCCGCAATTATCACCGCTAACAACAAAGGCAGTGCGATTACCGCTCCTCCAAAAAACACTGACCGCTCGCAAATAACAGTCCTTACCGCTATTAATGTAATACGAGACTCCGAGCTGCCCCGGATAAAATTTGTCCCAGAAGCCCTTTCCTGCTCTTATTAACTAAGGTGCAAACATAATGACGGTCGCTTGCCTATTAGAGGGGGAAACGCCAGCGGGAAAGACCTCGTATGAGCTGCCAGGCGGTCTGGTTCGTCGACTCGGCGAGCGATCCTCATTACGTCCTCGAGGACAGGCGTCGTGCACCTTGTTAGTTTTACAGCAGACCTCGAAACGGAACACACACGCCGGTACTTGGAACAACTGCTGAAAATTTAATTGCATTAATACCTCTACACTTACGGTTTCCGCCTTGATTACGTCGATTTCCATCAAGATATTTGGTGAAGAATACGACTGAAATGGCATCTGCCACTAACTGTATATGTGTCCCAGTTTTCACGTACTTAGGAGATTTTGCTTCGCAGTAATCCCTGTAGAGCAGTTTTGAAAAAGCTAGTTTCATCTCTGATATAAATGTGGAATGTGGCAGTTGTCTTTTATCTCCTCCTCCTAAAAATGGTTCAAATGGCTCTAAGCACTATGGGACTTAACTGCTGAGGTCATCAGTCCCCTAGACTTAGAACTACTTAAACCTAACTAACCTAAGGACATCACACACATCCATGCCCGAGGCAGGATTCGTAGCGGTCGCGCAGTTCTAGACTGAAGCGCCTAGAACCGCTCGGCCACACCGGTCGGCTCTCCTCCTTCTAAGGTTCACAAAGTACTGACAGTCGTGACGTAGAAACAATGTCTTGGCTGCTTTACGCTACTCGTAAATTCTGCCACGAATACTTTTCTTCAAATTTTCTTCCTATAGGTAGTTTCCTATTCGACGTTTCTCTTTGGGTGTCAGAACTTTTACAATTTCGAAATATATCTAAATAGCATGTCGTGCTGTACAAATAATACAACGAAAAGAAAGTAAGCATAACAGTTTCTGACATATTCCCTCGCGTATTTTACAGTTGCCTAAACAATCCAACAATTCGTAATATTTTGTGTTCTAAGTGTCGAAAAGCTTTCAAAATTTTTTGAAATTGCGTTGTATAATACACAGTTGTGCCGCTTATTTAGTGTAACTATCGATTTCTGTTTATGCTTGGACTATCTTAGTCTCTGCCTCGTGATGACTGGGTGTTGTGTGCTGTCCTTAGGTTAGTTAGGTTTAAGTGGTTCTGAGTTCTAGGGGACTGATGACCATAGATGTTAAGTCCCATAGTGCTCAGAGCCATTTGAACCATTTGACTATCTTAGTGTTATAAAAGCATTAATCAACTATGCATCCGAAAAGTGCAATCATTTATCGTAAATTTGAAATATTCCATTGCAGCAAAGTCTGCACAAAATTTAATCACTGAACCTAGCCTTTGGTACTTAGTCTGCAACAATGTAGAGTTTATTACTGCCATTGAAGCCGGAAAATGGTCTACGCGCTTCAGTCCGGAACCGCGCGACTGCTACGGTCGCAGGTTCGAATCCTGCCTCGGGTATGGCTGTCTGTGATGTCCTTAGGTAGAGTTAGGTTTAAGTGGTTCTAAGTTCTAGGGGACTGATGACCTCAGACGATAAGTCCCATAGTGCGCAGAGCCATTTGAACCATTTGAAATTAATAACTGGAATTTGTATATGAGTCATAAAATTCTATTTGGGAAAGCGTTACTGCTATTTTTAATCTCATATATTGCACTTTTTGTCTTGCCTAAGATACTCGTAATGAGTTTCCCAAGCATAATACCAGTAATACTGCTGGGGCATATTATGTGCATTGCATGGAAAGATGGCTCTGAGCACTATGGACCTTAACTGCTGAGGTCATCAGTCCCCTAGAACTTAGAACTACTTAAACCTAACTAACCTAAGGACATCACACACATCCATGCCCGAGGCAGATTTCGAATCTGCCCCGAGTGTCCTTACCCGGTCGCTATGATAAACTGCTGAGACGAGACCAAAATCGGAGTGTTGCTTCGTTTTCCATTTGAGTTCACGTCCTACGCCTAATGAAGTCATGATCTACTGACGCGAACAATCGTGAGGTGACGTTTGTTACTCTTGAACGAGCAAGCCTAGCGTGCGTCCAGCTTGAAGCGCCAGTCACGGGAAGGCAGTGTGCTCTCAGAACGAGCAGTGTCTGCGAGACCGTGAGTCAGCTGGGTGTACGTCGGAACCGGGCAGAGGCGGCATTGTAGTAAACCCGTAAGTCCGGTCAAGGCTGGCGGGACCAGACGGCACGGCAAGGTCGCGAACTGACCCCGCGGCAGACTGGTTCAAGCGCAGCCTCACGCCCAGACCAGCCGCCCTTCTTTCCCGACCGAGGTCGCTGCCGTCGCCGGCTACTACTCGCTGTCACTTCCTGCCGTCTCTCTCCTACGGCGAGCAGTTTGCGTAAGCACTTCCGAATGGCCCCCGATTGATGTAGGCATTTCGGAATTACCACTACTAGGACGCCATACGCTGCACCTGATCCTCCGAATCCGCCTGCCCTCTCCTACATCAGTTGATAAAATTCCCCTTCTCAAATTCCTCGAACATCTTCGGGAATCCTACACATTGACATACTGGAACCCAATCGTCTCCCCGAGCCTCTGCAGTCCCGTTCTGATGTCGTGCTTATATCAACACGTCCCACCCTTTCTCCACCTTCTCACCGTCCACATCCCACGTCAAGGAAGCTTGAACAGGCTCCCTCTTAACCATCCTACCAGCTATAGCCTTAGCGCCGCATCCGTCCGATACTACAGACCCAACCTCGCTCCATTCTGCAGTCTACACTTACACATTGCACTTCCCAACCCAACATCTCTCCCTCCGTCCCTCCCCCCCCCCCCCCCAAGCGTAGATGCAGCATCTCTTTTATCTGTATTGTCCTGCTGTCCCACATTCCTCCATCCTTCTTTTCTTCCTTCCCACACAGCATTTACTAGGAGCTGGCTTCGACCGAGTTACCAAATGCACTTAGTTTGGGGTATTTCGTAAGAGGAGCTTCTTATAAACCATCACCTATCGCAGCTAATTTACGTGTTCAAAGGCCTATATGGTTTCCAGGTCGAGATCTGCTTCAGTTTATCACCTAGAACCAAGCGCGAACCTGCGACCGTAGCAGCAGCGCGGTTCTGGACTGAAGGGCCTAGAACCGCTCGGTCACAACGGCCGGCCAAGAAGTAATGCAACATAAAATTCGCGAATGTTAATTTACAATTTCCTCCGACACCTCTTCAACGACGACAGCGTTGCGCCATGACTGAAACATCATTGTTAATACCATTGCTTTTAAACTCATCGTCTTGCGACAGGTTTTATGTTCCTATCTTGTGCTAATCTTTTCCTCTGACGACAACAGTCAACCTTCTCTGTTACCAGTTTCGTGTATTATAGTGTTTGTCTGCATCTTCTCCTCTCCACTGCTCTTTCCAGGCAGATTGGTATCCCAACACTGTCCGGAGCGTTCAAAAATGGCTCTGAGCACTATGGGACATAACATCTGAGGTCATCAGTCCCCAAACTTGGAACTACGTAAAACTAACCAACCTAAAGAAATCACACACATCCATAGCCGATGCAGGATTCGAACTTGCGACCATAGCAGCATGTTCGGGGCATCTCCAGGCAGGTCTTTGCTCGTTATCGGGGTTCACTTGGAAGAGGGACTCATCACTGAAGACAATTCTACTCCAGTCAATGAGAAGACGTCTCTGGAGATGCCCCGCACAACGGTGGGATGCCGACTTGACTGTTGCCCTTCATACGGCCCTACAACCAGGAGTGATCGTCCGGGATGCCATTTCTTTTCTTAGCAGCACCCCTTTGGTTGTCCTCCGCGGCATCATTAGCGATACATCGGCGTTATTCCACGCCCCGTTTTGTTGCCCTTCGTGGCTTATATTTCAGCAAGACAACGCGCGCCCCACAGGGCGAGAGTTTCTACAACTTGTTGACATACTTGCCAAACCCTACCTTGGCTAGCAAGGTCATCGGATCTCTCCTCAATTGAGAACGATAGAAGCGTTACGGGAAGGGCCCTCCAATCCACTCGGTATGTTGACGAACCAACGCGCCAGTTAGATTTGGCACGATATCCCTCAGGACATCCAACAACTCTACAATCAACGACAAGCCAAACACCTGCTTGCATAAGGGCCAAAGGTGGACCAACACTGAATCACTTTCTCTTGAATAAACCTTTTTTATTTATTTTTTTTTAATTTTTTGGTTGTAACGTATTGATGGGGATTCATAGGTGTCGCTGGTGGTCAAATACCACAGCTCAACCTGCAGACTTAGCTAGCGTCTGTATTTATGTTCAAGCATGAATTTCTCGCAGTGGTTCATATGGTTCAAATGGCTCTGAGCACTATGCTACTTAACTTCTGAGGTCATCAGTAGCCTAGAACTTAGAACTAATTAAACCTAACTAACCTAAGGACATCACATACATCCATGCCCGAGGCAGGATTCGAACCTGCGACCGTAGCTATCGCTCGGCTCCAGACTGCAGCGCCTAGAACCGCACGGCCACTATGGCCGGCCTTCTCGGAGTGTTTGCATATTTTTGTCCAATCCCTGGAGTTCCTAGGTAACACGAAGAATTAAGTTTCTTTAATGTCGATGTATAACTCCTTAAAAGTCACGGATTATTTCCAGATATAAGGTTCTCCTTTCGTTGTAGAGCAGGGGCGGGTTGGTTGTGATTGGGACTCCTTTGCAGTCTTCACGGTCTGTGATCCCATGACGCCCCCCCCCCCTCACCCCCCTTTCCAGCTTTTAGATTTGGTCTCACCTTTTATGCTTATGCTCTGCGTGTTTAATGTTCATTCTTTTATAATTTGACTCCTCTGACTGAATCCGTTCACTTTTAGCAGACTCTTATGTAACCCCCTTTGGAGACTCACGGGACGGATAACCTCGCCGTTTGTTCCCATACTCTCTCATTTAATCAATCAATCAATCAAAAGTCGCGTAACTTACCAGTCGTCGGCTGGGCGCAGTACTTGCAACTGCTGGTTGTGTTCCGCTGTAGCACGCTAGGAGCTGCCCAGCCCGGTGGGAGGGTGCGTTACGGCTGTCTTCCGCACAGCGGTCCCGCTAACGCTAATGCGCTGCCGGTGTCTTCCGCGACGGGTGGCGGGTCGCGACACCCCAATTAGCCGGAGCTCTCGCTTTCCCGCCATTGTGCCGCTGGCGCTAACCGGCTAACCGCGGCCGGCCTACGTGTTTATTCCCCGCGCGCCGGAAGGCTGCCATTACACCGGGACACAAAACACTGGCGCGTCGCGAGCCGCGGTGCTTTACGACCCTCTCGAGTTTCTCCCTCGGCGCCACAGCCCGTAATAATCAATCGCGCGAGCCATAATCTTTTATGGCACGGCCGGCCGCAATTGTCTGAGCCGTCGCCACGGTAAGACTCCCACCCGCATACCCTTCGCAATTTATTCTCCTCGTGTACAGAATAACGCAGCGTTTATTTATTTACTATGTACATAACTGCGAAGATGCATTGGAAACATTGCCACATCTCCGGCTGTTAGGAATTAGCTACGTCTGTGTCTTGTCAACAGACGAATTGCACGGAATATACGCAACACAAGTTTCGTTGGTACTATTTACAGCGTGTCGCTTCAACTCCTGCCATTAAATTCTTACGCCTCCCGCAAGCTTCGTCGGCGCTGGTAAATCAGCGATGTGGCACAGTGGTTAAAATATTGTAGCTGCCAGCGAAACAGGCTGCATTTTAACCCCACCTCCGTGCATCCCGACGTACATCTTCCGTCGTTTCCCTAAACCTTTCACGAGGCTGATTCAATGGTTACTTCCGATTTTTTCACCATTTGTAACGAATCAGTAATGGTTCCACGTGGCACACGGAGACAGAAAGAAAACAAGTGTTTTGAGAGCAGTTCTCTATCTCCAGTGTCTCATCTGTATAACTATACTTCTAAAACGGTCTCTCGACCAAGTTGCACTCGGTTGTCTATCTAACTGCATCCAGGGGCAACAACTTTATTTTCAGTATTTCATGTGATTACTGAGCGAACAGGCTGTCACGATCTGCTCCTTAAGAGGTATAATCTTGCGTTAAAATTTTTGCACAAGTTAGGAAATGTGTATGTGTCTTGATGCAGCGTAATGCACAGTGCACAAATTATCACGAATATATCCATTGAGTATTTAAGAATGGGAGCCCTTAACGACTTCAGACTACCTTTACAAATAATTTCCTCGCTGATACTCCCCACAAAATGAAAGTTTATCGGTTACTTGACTTGCAGTAAAACAGGCATGACCTTTTAATGATTTCTTTTCTACTAGCTGTATTGACAACACTCTTTGCGGACGCTATCCACATATACCGCTGAATCTACTTGCAAAATTATATTATTGTACGACACATAGCTCAGAAGATAACAAGTCATAATCATTAAGAAAGTTGTTTTATGCATGCGAGTTCGATTCTTTAATTAGTCGAGGGTTGAGGGGAGGGGTTACTGGTATCTATGGAACAGAACTATTAACTAATTTAATTTTTTTTTGTCACAACAGAAGTTTATTCCTAATTTTTTTATACTTCTGTTTGTTAGCAATCAGCAGTTTTCTCGTCTGAAGGTAAAAATATTCTACTGTCACCAATCCCCATACGTAGAAGTTATCATCATAATAAGCAAAATCAGAATTCACATAGTAAGATTTAAGTGTTCATTTTTCCAACACGCAATTAGAGAGTGGAACAGTACAGAAACAGTTTGAAGATGGTTCGAAGAACCCTCTGCCACACCGTAAGTGTGAATTGCATAGTAGTCGTATAGGTGTAGATGCAGTTTGTAGTATGTATTTATGTAATGGACCACCAGTGATGCAGGTTCTCGCAACTTTTAGGTGTTTTGTAGTGCTGTAGTTTGTTTCTTTACCATTACCCATATGTACATCTACTTATATAACAACGTAATCTGCTTGAGGTGCGTCTGCTTAGCCAGGTCATAATGAAAACCATCTAATAAGTCTCGCATATCCTAAGAATTGAGCTTTCGCTTTGAAATACGTATTCCAAACACAAAGCTGGAAAGGTTAAATATTGAGATGTAAAGGATCTTTATTCATGAAGGAAAATTTATTCGGATCTTTGCCTTTCGCGGGCAGTATTGTTACTGACTGGACATCCAGGACATGACTCAAAACAGCATCAGTTTGTCACTACATTAATTCTGTTGTAAGGAGATTAACATGAAGGTACTTAATTGAAGCTGTATGGGCGGCTCATAAGTCATGTGTCGATAACTTGGTGGATAAGACCACTGCTCGCAAAAGAAAAGTTTCCGGTTTCGACTCTCGAGCCAGTAAATGTTTTAAGCTGCCAGGGTTTCGTAGTACTCTGTATGCAGAGACCTAGTAGTTACGAACAGTATACAGTATACTAATCATTCAAGCCAGTGAAACTTGTAAGTTCATACTAAAATACAAACAACTTACCCCGACGGACGGAGAGGTAGCTCAGTTGTAAGAAAGACAAATGGAATTTAAGAGCGAAAATTAATTTTGGGAAAGCACGATAAACACCGTCGGCCAACGAAGATTATCTGGTAGCGTATCTGATTGCCCGACTTTGCTCACCATTCTGACTGGTTTGTGCGACCCGCCATGAATTCGTCTCCTGCGCCAGTAATTTCATCTCGGCGGAGCACCTACACTCAACTTTGTCAGTTATTTGTTGGGTATATTGTAAGCTCTGTCTTTCTCTACAGTTTTTACCTCGACAGCTCTGTCAAGAACCAAGTAAGTTGTTCTTTAATAAGTTTCCTTTAATTTACGTCTATGGTCACAAACTTTTTGTTAACAGATTACCGGTTTCGGTCTTTAATGGCCATCATCAGGTCTGCAGAAAAAATCGGAAAAAAATAAATACACTTGGTAACTGTCTACAGTTACTGTAATGCCTTTTATACGATATAAGCTTATTATGGACTTCAACTATTGTATCCCCCTTTATTTTTGCTGTTTCAATTAATTATTGAAAACTAGTGTATGCCGACATTAGGGACATCTGGTGAACTAACAACACAGACATCTTGTGGCTACTGCACGGCAGCTTGTTTTAAACAGTAGTAGTACTGACAACATGACTCGTACATGTGATGTTATTTATATGTATTTGACGATGCTGGTGCTGATTCCGCATTTAACATTTGACGATGCCACTATGGCTGCAGTACATTAGGACTTTGTTGTTATGAAACAGATATGCCTCTTCATATTTAAACCGCACAAATGTAAATTTTATCAGTACTACTTTTCATTATGGTCCATGTATTGTTCTTAAGCTGTATACAGTTTGCGAGTGTATTAATGTTTTTCCCATTTTTGCTGCAGATCTGATGATGGTCATTAAAGACCGAAATCGGTAATCTGTTAACAAAAAGTTTGTGACCATAGACGTAAATTAAAAGAAACTTATTACATATACATGTCACTGTTTTTTCGCGACTATGTCGCAGCTTGTGAAGTTATTCTTTGTCTTAACACGTAATCTATCATATTACCCCTTCGTCGTGTCAGAGTTTCCCACATGTTCTTCTCATCGCCGATTCTGCGGAAGACAACATTTCTTACCTTACCAGTCTTTTCAACAGCCTCCTAATTTGCAGCTCTTTCCAAAGCACCACGTCTCAAACGTACTACTATTTAGCTGAGTAGCTGCTCGAAGGCGACGCAGTGCTTCGGTTTCGCCATCTGGGATTAACGGGCAGGCGAGCAATATTGGCCACATATCCCGTCGGTAGGAAGGAAGAAATATTGGTGGATGACTTCCTGTCGACGATTAGGGCATCAGAGACGGAACACTAACTCGGTCTGCGGAAGGATAGGAAAGAAAATCTATCGTGTTGTTAACAGACCCATTCCGGCATCTGCCTTAAGCGATTTAGGGAAACTAAGGAAAACCAAAATCTAGGGTCCCGGACAGAGGCTTGAGCCTCGGCGCTTCCGAGAGCGGGTACGCCGCGATGTTGATCTGTGTGTCCCCGCAGTACAGTAGTCCAGTGACGCCTCTGAGAGAAGATGAAACAACGGTCGCTCACAGGACCGTGCCACATAGGACGATCGCGCTGCTTCTCTTTTACGGTACTGTCTTTAGCGAGGAAGGAGTCGTGAAGTTCACGTCTGCATTTCTGGCGGTGTTCTGGGTTCGGATGAGCAGCCGCAGAGGCCAGCGCCGTTAGGGATACGCGCGCCGACTGCACGGCGTGGCACGGCGCGTAATTCACGCGTAATTTGCGGTTGTCGGCGAATATTACAGGCCGCACTATCTGCGCATCGTGTCCGCCTGACTCACGGCTCGGCACACGCGAAATTGCGCCGCAGCTGCCGTGCTCGCCCGCCGTGCCGTCACCTGCCATTACAGCCACCTACGCAGGAGAAGCTGGCGGCGTCAAGAATACGCGTCGGAACTTCACGAAGAGTCGGGAAGACCCACTAGTCAGTTACCTGGCGTGGAGGAACTGACACACATCTATTGACGTGTTTTATCAGAAACATTCTGTGATACCTAATGTGTAGTCGGTTAGCTTTCGGGACAGGGTGTTTTGCATCGAATTTGCGTGCCAGATCAACGATTGTCCATATGGTAACAACAGCCGGCAGAGTGTGAATATTTGCGTGTTTTCCGGACGTATCTCGGCAAATTCTGGAGTCGTTTGTCGGTTCTTCTGGATAACGCATTTGAGCATTTAAACGACGAATACACACAGGTCATCTTTTACACATTCTAACAACCCTACGACAACAAAGGTCAAAAATTAATTATGATTGCAGTGTTGCTCACGCTGCTAAATATTGCATTTTCGGGCAACAACAAAGTTATATTGTGTGGCAGGTGTCATTAGAGCACAGTTAATAAAGTCATTTCTTGAAATAATGGATAAACTAGGCACTCATCTTTTCGTGTTTCCCACGCTGGTCTCGTTGTCACCTCATGGCTCAATTGTCGAAAATCTAGGTAGTGATGATTCCAAGCTCGGATGCAAAGAGGCCTAGCTGTTATTCTGCGATATTCAAAAGTTTTATAGATGTATTTCATAAACCATTCTTGAAGATTAAACTTTTGCAAGTTGGGACAATGGTGATGTAAAAAAGTAATCAGCACTCCGAATTTAAGTTACACTTCTTTTTTATTACTTTTGTTGCAATATCACGTAACTCGTTCCAAAACATCACTTCACAATATAAAACATACTTGAAAATATCTTCCTCACTGTTAAAGTTCACATTTCATAAACTGACTGCAATTTGCGTCTTTTTAACATGACGACCAAAGCTTGACTCTCTAATAACTGCTTAAGCGCCCAAAAATCAGAGTTACAAATACGTCAATGATCATAGTGACAAAAGAAAGAATACACATAATAATATCATTGCAATATATACATATTGATGTATCGAAGTACCTCTACATTAATGAAATCAAATCTGAATGTTGTCACAGAAATATGTTAACTATTTTAGAGAAACACAGTAGAATATTGCTGGTATCGAGAGGTTGAGGTGATGTGCCGTAATGGCTACATAATTCAAGTACCATTACAACATTAACAGACAGCTGACGATGCGAGCTTCCTCGTTTACTGTGACTTACGACTGCAGCTTCAGTAAGGTAATACGTCGGCATAAATATGGTAAAAACACCTGTTTAATGGCGAATGGGCACTGACTTGTTGCACCTTAGTCTCCTTAGTTTACTTCAAGTTTGCCTTCATAATTTCACAGGAGGACAACAAATCTTTGTAAGATAGATAACCATTTAATTATTAAACACGAGATGGGGTCTGACATGGACGAAGATCGACAACGTCATTGTTCGGAGGCGAATGACCAAAGTATTTGTAACATCTCTTGCGTAGAACGGTTGCAAGATACATTAAAGCTATCGGCCGTTGACGTCAGGGTCGCTGATACCTATAAGCAAATACAGATTAATGACTGAACGCAATACGCATTCGTATGTAGATGTAGATGAAAAACCACTCAGGAGGATATGTAAGGAGAAGGAAATGGGCCAGTGATTTGTTCGAGCATCCAGCTAGCTATCTCATGAAAGTGAGCTACAGATGGCATGAGAAAATCAAACATCCATACCCTATACCACCTCGCTTTGTTACAAGCAGAAGTACAAAAGTCATCATTCAGGAACTGCGCAGATTTGCTACCTTTTGGCGTCCACAGTTATGTAGCAAACAGAAGTATAATAAGCAGGTGGAAAATGGAATACTGAAGCTACGCGTTAAACGAATATCAGTTCTGAACTCTATAGCTGATTATTTCACTTGACTGTCACGTCGGTAGCCCGAAAACCGGTTCACCTTACCAGTGCCTTTGATACTCTCGTACGAAAATCAAAACATAACATACGGCATCATACAAAAGCTGGTAGTCATGACGATTCAATCACACACTGAGCAAACCGACAAGCCCTCTGCAGAATTTAGGAAATCGGCACGTTTACTTGCTGCATTACGGCGACAGTCGTGCAAATGCTAGAAGACTGGCACGTCCTGTAGGACATAAAACGGGCTACTAGGAGGCCATTTGCTCGTTGAGACACGCGTCGTTGCGAATGCGCGAGTTCCTCTGCAAACGGGCACGCGCCGTAAATTGTCCGCGAGGGACGAGTCCACCATTACGATCCTTGTCTTCCATCTCCCGAGTGTCTTCACACATTCCGCCTAAACGGCGTTGCGCAAAATTGTGCGCACGTGCGCGCTGCGTGAAGGGAGCGGCTGCTACGCGCCATCTGCGCTGTGTGACAGCACAAGCGACGCGCGAGGTCGGGCTTCCGTGTCGCCGCGACCACCTGTTCCCCGCCTCGTTGCCCAGCCGGCCACAGCTCCGTGTCGTGCAGGAAATACGCGACTAATTCGCAGTAACGCGCGAGAGCGATCTCCTCGATTTGTTCTCTGGTTTACCCTCAGAGAAAACAAGAGAGGAAATAGCTCCAACTTCGGAATTTTAAGGGAGTCTAATCCCTTATTTTCCGGAGGCAGCGTTCGTTCAGCACTACGTTATAAAACTGTATGTATGTATATACACTGAAGCGCCAAAGAAACTGGTGTAGCCGCGCATATTCAAATACAAAGATACATAAACAGGCAGAATACGGCGCTGCGGTCTGGCGCAGTTGCTAGATCGGTTACTGCTCCTACAATGGCAGCTTATCAAGACTTAAGTGAGTTTGAACGTGAGTCGGCGTACGAGCGATGGGCCACAGCACATCCGAGGAAGCGATGAAGTGGGGATTTTCCTGAACGACCTTTTCACGAGCATACCGTGAATGTCAGGAATCCGGTAAAACATCAAATCTCCGACATCGCTGCGGACGGAAAAAGATCCTGCAAGAATGGGACTAACGACGACTGAAGAGAATCGTTCAACGTGACAGAAGTGTAACCCTTCCGCAAGTTTTTGCAGATTTCAATTCTGGGCCATCAACAAGTATCAGTGTGCGAACCATTCAACGAAATATCATCGATATGGGCTTCCGGAACCGATCGCCCACTCGTATACCCTTGATGACTGCCCGACTCAAAGCTTAACGCTTCGACTGGACCCGTCAACACTGACATTGGACTGTTGATGACTGGCAACATAGTGCCTGGTTGGACGAGTCTCGTTTCAAATTGCATCGAGCGGATGGACGTGTACAGGGAGACAACCTCATGAATTCGTGGACCCTGCAAGTCAGCAGTGGACTGTTAAAGCTGGTGGAGGCTCTGTAATGGGGTGAGCCCGCCACGGTGGCCGAGCGGTTCTAGGCGCTTCAGTCCGGAACTGCGACTGCTACGGTCGCAGGTTCGAATCCTTCCTCGGGCATGGGTGTGTGTGATGTCCTTAGGTTAGTTAGGTTTAAGTAGTTCTAAGTTCTAGGGGACTGATGAACTCAGATGTTAAGTACCATAGTGCTCAGAGTCATTTGAACCATTTGTAATGTTGTGAGGCGTGTGCAGTTGGAGTGATATGGGACACCTGAAACGTCTGGATACGACTGTGACAGGTGACACGTACGTAAGCATCCTGTCTGATCACCTACATCCATTCATGTCCATTGTGCATTCCGACGGACTTGAGCAATTCCAGCAGGACAATGGGACACCCACATGTCCAGAATTTCTACATGAACACTCTTTTGAGTTTAAACTCTTCCGCTGGCTACCAAACTCCCAGACATGAACATTATTGACATATCTGGGATGCCTTGCAACGCCTTGTTCTGAAGAGATCTCCACTCACTCGTACTCTTACGGGTTTATGGACAGCCCTGCAGGATTCATGGTGTCCGTTGGCTCCAGCACTACTTCAGATATTAGTCGAGTCGATGCCACGTCGTGTTGCGGCACTTCTGCGTGCTCGCGGGGGACCTACACGATATTAGGCAGATGTACGAGCTTCTTTGGCTCTTCAGTGTATGTAAGTGTACCCCAAGACGAAAGAAACTATGCACCACGTAGGAATATGCTCCAAACGTTCTCAGCTGGGCGGGTGGGAACTATCTTGCTGAAATATAAGCCCAGGATATCTTGACATGGAGAACAATAATAAAACGACGTGCAGAATGTCGTCGACTTACAACTGTGCTGTAAGGTTGCCGCGGAAGACAACCAAAGGCGTCCTGATAAAAGAAATGGCACCTCAGACCATCGCTCCTGATTCTCAGGCCGTATGTCAGGCGACACTCAGACTGGTATTCCACTGTTGTCCGGGGCGTCTTCACGCACGCCTTCGGTCTGAAATCTCATTGCGTGAAAAAGAAATGTCTTCAGTGACGACTCCCACTTAGAATGGAGCCCCTATGACGTCATTAAGCGTTACAGCTCTGGTAGTCATGTACTGTACAGATAAACACCAAAGTAGTCCGCTGTTGAACTTAAATTCCTCTGTAGATTTTTTGGCTTGCCTTCGCTCGGCGATGGAGATAGCTTCTTGCTATCCACTAGAATTTTGTATTGAAATTTCATTCTCAGATTGTACAACCTGATTAGAGAGAGGCTACCATATAACGTTACATGGCTACCAAAGCTCTTACATTGTAATAATAGGACGTAAAATAAAGGTAAAAACCAAGGAGCTATAACTTTTCCGTACATTACCGACAAAGTGGTCTGAATGCTAAGGACTGTTTTTCTGTATATGTTAACTAAAATTACGACATTGCGTCACCCATAAAATAGTGGCAACAATCTCTTATTTAAAAGGGATGTTTAGTCAGCTCGTAATAAATCTCTGTTTTCCAAGTATCAGCGGTTCGTTAGAGAAGAATTTCCCTACAAAGTCTAGTCACCCGTAGTAAACAAAACCACGTAAGAACACGTCTCGCATTTCAACACATGTCACCACCGACCTTGTAAAACAGACTTGTACCAGCACTAAACAGTTTCCTTTTTTTTCTGAACATAGTGTTTGCGTTTGCAATTCTTAACTTATCTTACTTTTCCATCAACGAAGATGTGAAGGAAACAACACTTTTAATTAATGCAATAAATCATGTTCGATCCTGAGATGACAACATCACAACGATACATGGTGCAACCAATGTCTTGTTGTCTATCTAGTCTCACAGACAAGTTTTACATAAGCACATGCCGCAGTTTTAATGGAAGTGGGGTAATTACTTTCGCCAGATGGGCGGTCAGAAAACGTTTCACTCATTATGTCGCTTGTTTCGTGCTCATCACCCCAAGAGCAAATCATTTTTCAGTCGTTGCAAATGAAGGAGCAGGAAGATTACGCCATGCCGTGTATGTCAGTCGGGCAGCTACTTTCCTGTGCTCCGCGGTTCGGATGCTTTCTTCTTCTCTTTCATTTATAAAAGTCGAAATGAGTCCAAGTCAACTGTCTAACTGATTAGCTGATTGTCTGTGCAGATAACTTCCAGGTGTTCACGATCTCCTTCAACGTACTCACTCCGCTAAAAGAACCTGCTCGCCTCTCCTATCTTTCTTGTTTCCGTTCTTCTTTTCTACCGCTAAGCACGGTATCAGCGCCGCTAAACAGCAGGTATGGACGCTTAAAGACGCTATATATCTTTTTTCTCTAGCTGCGGTAACTGGCAAGCGAGGGAAATTTGTAAGTAATGTGAAGTATGTCTAGTCTTAATCCGGAAGAATTAGATTACTTCATTGTCCGTTGGATACCGTGATGTAAGATTTCTTTCATTACACCAAGCATTTACTTTCGGCTGTTTCGTTCAAACTGAGATAACGCATCTTCGCCAACGGAAACTGATGCTAAGTAGGGCTTGATTGCCCAAGTTTGGAATGCTGGTGGTGTCTGCACAGCTTGCCGTTAGTAAAACGAATATTTCGCTCACAATTTGTGGTAAAAAAAAATTCATAAACAGTGACTCCTACCGAGCGAGATGGCTCATTGATGACACACTAGATCCATGTTTAGGAGGACGGTGGTTCAAATCCTCATCTTGCCATGGACATTTAAGTTTTCCTTGTTGTCCCTGAATCATGTAATGTTACTCTGAAAAGATGCGGCCTATTTCGTTCACTGTCCTTTCCCAAACCGACATCTTGTTCCGTCTCTAAAAACTTTGTCATAGACGATGTGACAAACACTGGTCTGTACATTTTTTTTTTTTTTTGAGCAGGAATGCATTGTGATTCCAGGAGGAAGTAGTGATCTTGGTTTACGGTTCTGTGAACAAGTTCAATTTGGATCAGGTATTTTTTATTGTAATGCCGCTTATTACCCAACTAGGGCGTCCCCGCATCTAAAAGTGGAAGGTATAAAAACAAAACATTAATTATCACCAATAATCCAAGTAATTTAAGTAATACATGAAAGATATGTGAAAAGTAAATGTAGCAGAGTATCTGAAGTGTTTTGTGAATTTGAGTCATACAGATCAGTACTCATATAATTTAACATTACCATTTTATTGTGATAGTACATACTTCGACATAATTGCGGACATATTGATGATCTCTCAATCTGACAATAAGAACCAGCTGATGCTGGTGACAGCTACTGAGGTATGTACTTTTCTACATTTATTTCAAGTACTGCTTTAAATAAGGGATATATTAGGTAGCGATTCATATTTTGATATTTTTCTTTATTCTATTTAGGTTTTGACAGACATGATGGGTAATTCATGTTTCGATTTTTTATTTATTCTATTTTGAGTCTAAACTGAAAACTTCAGTAGTAAAAATGGGAGCTAGACTATGCTTTGTTCACAAAATGCCTATATTTAGTGACTGCTGGCAGTTCCTTCTTCTTCTTCTTCTTCTTCTTCTTTTTCTTATTTTGATCCTGGAATGGTCGCCAAGTTTGCTTGTAATGGAGATGCAGGTGTTTGGCTATGGAGAAGTGAGGACTAGCGTGAGTGTTACAACAGCAAAATTGGAAAGAATTAAAGCAAAACAATTATCACCAATAATCTAAGTTATTTAAAGTAACACACAAAAGACACACAAAATACAGATGTAGCAGAGTACCTCTGCAACAGAGACACACACGTCAGTACCTCTACAATTTAGTGTTACCATTTTATTGAGATGGTATATCCTTAGATATAATTGCAAACACATTGCTGATATTTTGACAACAAATGCCAGATGATGCAGGTGATACATGTGAGCTTCTCTATATTTCAAGTGCCTTGCGATATCTGCTTCTTTTATATTTCTTTCAAGTTATTACTTTAAATAAGTATATGTTTTGTTGATTTCTTTGTTCTGTTTTGAGATCTACAGACAGCCTGATTTGGTCTAAACTGGCCACTTCAGTAGCAAAACAGTGATCTAGACTATGCTTTGCTCATTAAATTCCTATATTTAGTGACTGACAGCGATTTCTTCTTCTTCTTCTTCTTCTTTTTCTTACTGTTCACTGTGATCCTGGCAGGGTCGCCAGTTGTACTTGTAATGTCGGTGCAGGTCTTTGGCTGCAGGGTGGTGAGGCCTAGTGTGGTTGTTACAAGAGCAGTATGTGTACGAGAATCTGTACATGATATTGGAATATGTTTGGTGTTATCTTGAAGATACTGGTATTATGTCGTCTTCTGGTATGGCTTGCATGGTTGCCTAGAATGAATGAGTGAGTGAGTGAGTGAATGTGCGAGTGTGCACCTGTATAGTGGAGCACGCCGCAGGTGCCCGGCTGCGGGGTGGTGAGGCCTATGCGGGTGTTGCAGCAGCAGTTCGACTACACGGACCTGTGCCAGGCGGGCCCGCTGCTGGCTGACCCTTCGTCACTGGGTGCGCAGCGCGCGGGCTCCGCCACCTCCCCAGGACAGCCCGGCGGCGGCGCGGGCGCCCGCTCCAGGCCGTGGCACGACTTCGGCCGCCAGAGCGACGCCGACAAGATCCAGATACCCAAGATGTGAGTACCCCAGCGCCTCTCTCTCTCTCTCTCTCTCTCTCTCTCTCAATTCTGACTGCTACTTGGCTTAATTCAGTGGGCTGACAAGTGCGAGTATTATCGCACAATCAGCTGAACAACCCATGGTTGGTGGTTGGTTGGTTTTGAGGGGAGGAGACCAGACAGCGAGGTCATCGGTCTCATCTGATTAGGGACGGATGTGGAAGGAAGTCGCCCATGCCCTTTGAAAGGAACCATCCCGACATTTGCCTGGAGGGATTTAGGGAAATCACGGAAAACCTAAATCAGGATGGCCGGACGCGGGATTGAACCGTCGTCCTCCCGAATGCGAGTCCAGTGTGCTAACCACTGCGCCACCTCGCTCAGTATAACAACTCATGAATCCAAGTTGTTGACAAGAATGATATACAGAAGATATATTGGCCACGACATCTTGGTAGATGATTGTTGCAGTGTCTGTGTGTATATGGGTTGCATTTTTTCATATGACTTGTCAAGCCAATGGCAGTACGGCATCTCTTGCCGCAATTGTCACTATTGTATCTGGCTACTGAGGCAGGAGCAGTGGTAGCATTGCGAAGCTTTTTCTGCCTTAATCTGTCTAACAAGCCTTCATCATGCTTCGACATTCCAGATGATGTATCATCACGCCACTCTGGTCTCATGCTAGCCCGTGCCTCCCATCTGTTTGTGTCGATTCCAAAGCTCTCCATCTCGTTTACAGGAGTCCTTGAACCTCAATAGAGGCGATCTGTTCAACAGTCATTTGGCGATCCCCCAAAACAATTCTCTCCACTTTCTCGATCATGCCATCAGACCGGCTTGTGCGAGCCCGAGGTTGTTTCGGTTTGTTGTCACACGATGTTCTGCCTTCATTAAACTGTCGCACCCACGAACGCACTTTCGACACATCCATAACTCCATCACCACATGTCTCCTTCAACTGTCGATGGATTTCAATTGGTTTCACACCACGCAAATTCAGAAAACGAATGATTGCACGCTGTTCAAGTAAGGAAAACGTCGCCATTTTAAGTATTTAAAACTGTTCTCATTCTCGCCGCTGGCGGTAAAATTCCATCTGCCGTATGGTGCTGCCATCTCTGGGATGTATTGACAATGAACGCGGCCTCATTTTAAAACAATGCGCATGTTTCTATCTCTTTCCAGTCCGGAGAAAAAAAATCGGAGGCCTTAGAACTTGAATGCACCTCGTAGTACCCTGAAAAGAGGATGTGCTAGATGAGGATCAGTTTGGCTTTAGGGAAGGTAGTGGGACCAGAGAGGCAATTCTGACGTTGCAGCTGATAATGGAAGCAAGACTAAAGAAAAATCAAGACGGTTTCATAGGATTTGTCGGCTATGAAAAAGCTTTCGACTATGTAAAATGGTTCAAGGTGTTTGAAATTCTGAGAAATATAGGGATAAGCTATAGGGATAGATGGGTAATATACAATATGTTCAAGAACCGAGAGGGAAAAATAAGGGTGAACGACAAACAACGAAGTGCTCGTATTAAAAAGGATGTAAGACACGGATGTAGTCTTTCGCCCCTACTGTCTGTTCAGTCTGTGCTCCGACAAGAATGGTTACATATTTAAAGCAGTGGCTCAAGGATCACAGAGTGAGGTGGTGCTCTGTGGGCAGTATAGCTGACCATAAAAACTGAATTAAACTCCGCCCGAAGAGGCCATGATGACCCAACGGTACCGACCGGCTGCCGTGTCATCCTCAGCCCACAGGCGTCACTGGATGCGGATATGGAGGGGCATGAGGTCAGCAGACCCCTCTCCCAGCCATTTGTCGGTTTACGAGACCGGAGGCACTCCATCTCAATCGAGTAGGTCCCCAGTGTGCCTCATATGGGCCGAGTGCACCCCGCTTGCCAAAAGCGCTTGGCGAAAGTATGGTCACCCATCAAAGTGCTAGCACAGCCCGACAGCGCTTAACTTCGGTGATCTGACGGGAACCGGTGTTACCACTACGGAGAGCCCGTGATAGCTGACCATGGCTGCTATTATTCAGCACGGAACTATGGAATATGTTGCCGCACTGTGGTTCGTCTATCTTCTGTTACAAACCACGACAGCTGGCGACGACACCTACAGTTTACACGTTATTATACTCGTAGAATGGAGGCTTTCACGACCTGATATCTTAGCTGCTGCTAAGTCTCCAGATTGGATGGTAGTAGTCCATAAAACTTTGCTGTTCCTAATTTCTCATCCAGAGCTGCGCTGGAAATTTTTTTGGTTCCGCTGAGTCTTGCCATTATTACCCGCTGAAGTGGCTCCTGGTGGCGGCGATGTTAATCGAATCGAGATCCTCGCGGTGCAACACTGAAACGAATCCACGTGGTCTAAAGATCAGTGGCTACTCGACATCTGGGATGGAGTGTCCCACGTTTCTGGTCGTGATCAAATGTCTTGAACTCGTGCATCCTGTCCATCCTGCTCATGACGTCACTGACCCGTGGCACGTCTATCATTGGCTTGGCGACAGGAGCACATCATCCCCCCCCCCTCTCTCTCTCTCTCTCTCTCTCTCTCTCTCTCTCTCTCTCTCTCTCTCTCTCTCTCTCTCTCTCCACCCCAAACCCTCCCTCCCGCCCAATACAAAAACCATCTCATGACTGTAGACAGCTCTTAACCACCTCGAAATTGGCGAGATATTGCCCTACCTTACTTCCCTTGCTGATGTCGTTGCCGCACACCTAATAAGCACAGCACACGTCTGAAAAACGGTGTCGTCACCCGGCAGCAATACGCGCTCTTACTTTGGGCCGCAGCTTCCGCCTGCTTGTCCACGCCTGACGAAATTAAGACACGGCCCTGTAACTCGATCACTTGCCAACTGCCCGGCACCGGCGCTCTCTATATGGAGCACGGGTGGGTTTACGTAAGCGGCGGTACTGTCACCGCCAAGTAATATCATGCATGACACGCCGGCGGATTTCCACTTTCTCCGCGGAATGTGGGCGGCTGGCCGATTGCAGTCACTGGGGCGTGCATGACGGACGACCTTTCCGCCGCGAACGCACCCAGCCTGCACGATCCGCGCTGCCCTTAATCTCCTCTCCGGCCTCATTAGCTGTCTCGGCGTGGGCTGCCGCCGTATCCCGTATTAATATTCCGAGCCTCCGCAGCTTGGCTCGGCGCGTTTTCCTGCTTGCCGCACTAAATATCACGGCCGCGGGAAAGTCCGAGCGAGAAATCCCCGATGTGCCTCTCACCTGCTGAAATTACACTCTTCTGGGACACACCTCTCCTACGAGAAAGAACCCCATAAAAAACTTTGTCTTCTGCCGTACGGCAGGTCTTGTCATGGGGGAAGCCTCTTCAGAGAGGTCCACCGCATGAGCGTCAAGGGAAGTGATTCCAGTGGTGATTTCCCGTTGCCTTCCACTGGAGACGATGAAATGATAATGAAGACAACACAACACCCAGTCCCTGAGGGGAGAAAATCTCCGCCCCAACCGAGAATTGAATCCGGGCCCCTTGGCGTGACAGAACGTCGCGTTAACCATTCAGATATCGGGGCGGACTAAGAGCAAAAAGACACATAAAAAACAGCTTTTATGGAAAAAGCGCCAATCTATTGTTCTCTCAAAGTACACAGTCCAGTTAAATTAATGCGACCACTGCCTATGTTCGATGTCAACGTACAACAACCGCTGACAATGGCAAGTGGCAGGAGTAGCAGTCGAAGGTATATAAAACATGTTGGGGGGACGTGGAAAACAGTGTAGTCGTTGTCGCAACGGTGCGAATTATCTGATGCTCAAAAGTGCATGATCGTTGGCTTTCCAGCCAAGGGTGGGACCATTTCTAAATCGACTAGGTCTGTAAACTGTTCACGTGTCGCCATGATCAAAGTATAACGTGCATGGCAAAATGGCGCTATCCAAAACTGGCGCAGAGGCAACTGTGGTCCTCTAAGGACCATAGGTGACAGGGATGAATGACAGCTGCAGATATATTTATGGACGAACAGACGTGCAACCAACTGTGTGTCCTCAACAACCGTTCAGCGAACGTTGCTGCCTATGGGCCTCCGCAGCAGGCACCTGGTTTAAGCACCCATGCAGACTACTGGTCATCGGCGACGAAGGCTGCAATTTGCATGCAAATACGGCAAGTGATATATCGTCGTCCTAGGGTCGGCATCTACTAAAAGAGAAACTTCCTGGCAGATTAAAACTGTTTGTCGGACCGAGACTCGAACTCGGGACCTTTGCCTTTCGAGGCCAAGTGCTCTGCCAATTTTTTTAACCACTTTTTTTTTAATCTCATTTTGTTCGTTGCATTTGCTTGGGGCGGACGTCGCGAGACACCCGTTTAAGTTCATCCTTGATCAGTTAACTCAGTTTCCTTTTTACAGAGAGCAGCTAACCCTCTGACCGAACACGCTGAGCTACCGTGCCGGCTAACTAGCTGAGCTACCCAAGCACGACTCACGCCCCGTCCTTACAGCTTTAATTCCGCCAGTACATCGTCTCCTACCTTCCAAACTTCACAGAAGCTCCTTGCAGAACTAGCACTCCGCTGTAGAGTGAAAATTTCATTCTAGAAACATCCCCTAGGCTGTGGCTCAGCCATGTCTCCGCAATATCCTTTCGTCCAGGAGTGCTAGTTCTGCAAGGTTCGCAGGAGAGCTTCTGTGAAGTTTGGGAGGTAGGAGACGAGGTACTGGCGGAATTAAAGCTGTGAGGACGGGGCGTGAGTCGTGGGTAGCTCAGTTGGTAGAGCACTTGCCCGCGAAAGACAAAGTTCGAGTCTCGGTCCGACACACAGTTTCAATCTGCCAGGAAGTTTCATATCAGCGCACACTCCGCTGCAGAGTGAAAATCTCATTCTACTAAAAGAGAAATTTGACGCAAAGATTTTGAAAAACCTAGTATGTAATGTAAAGTCACCCACCGCGTTTTTATTTCCAAGTGTGAAGTCTAATCTCAGAACTACTGTGGGGATTTTGATATTGTTTCCACCAATATGTAGACTGATTCATAAATACTGACTGCGTGTGTAACTTACTATCGCTACGCCATTAAAATCGCTCAGTCGTAGATACTTTGTGCGTAGATTACGCGAATCGCTAGGGTTCTGTATTTTCCGTTTTACCCTGTATCTTATAACTATTTTTCCGAAGATTTCAAACACCTTGCACTATTTTACGTTGGTCGAACATTCTTCTAGGTCTACAAATCCTGTCAAAGTTTGTTAAGGGAAGGTTCAGTATCTTTTGGTTCAAAAAATCGATTTTTTTTAAAAAAAATTGGATTTTTGAACCCATTAAAGGGTTTAGAATCCACCCCTGAAGCGGTTTTTCGAAACGGAAATGTTTGTTATTCGCGGTTGAACAATAAAAAATGCACCTGCCTGAAATCGGCCTTTTTCACGCACCAGTTTCTTTCTTTCGGAGGACGAGTTATTGTACCGGTGCTTGTGGGGAAACACACAAAATTCAAATGAAAGTTCGAAGGCGTGTATTTGGAATTTAGCCCCCAAGCATTTGCATTCTGGTGCGAAGGCTGTGGAGATGCGACTTTCCTGGCAGTGAGCAGCTTCAACGAAGGGTATTCAGCAATTCTGAAGTCCATGACAACGATGGACGTCACCCTGGGATTCTATTCGACACAGTTCGCCAATCATTCGGACGACCACCGGATTCAAGCGTCCGAAAACCGCTTGTCACCGGCCGTACGAGCGGCTGTGGAGCAGCGCAGGATGGCCCAGATCGAGCAGAACGCCCTCTATTTGGAAGAGGAATGACTAGATTATGGACCCGGAATAGCAGATTGAACGTACGTTGCATAATATTGCATTTGTATGTAGCCAAAACTTCAAACGCCTTTTTCTCGAGGTGACGCTTTTTTATCGCGCCATATGGTAACTTCAAATCTACTGAACCGATTGGCATGATTCTTTGTTTCTAACGAAGCTAACTAAATTGTCTAGGAGTTGTTCCAGTTTTATTCCGATCCATCAACTATAAATATTTTTACTTGGCCGACGAAGTCGAAAAATCGATGAAAAAACACCCTATTTTTTCAAATGGTTGCCATTTTGTTTCCTATGGTCCAAATAACTTAAGCGAGATACAACCCCTAAAGAATCTTATATACTTCGCTAACGTCAACTCAATTTTGATTTCAGACCGGCCGGCTGCCCTGTGACATACCGCGCGTGGAGGTATATATCGAAATTTTGTTTCGTTCCGACGGCACTTCCGCGTTTGCTCTTCGACATTTTCGGTCGAAAAAATTCCTGTTTGTAGAGGAAATATCAGTAAACATTTTGAACAAATTTGAAATTGATATCTATAACACCTCCCGAGAAAAAAATTCTCAAAACATATTGGTTTCGGGCCAGAGATAGTAAACCTCCTCTTAATGTTTATTACGGCTTGTCCACATAATTAAGCTCTGCGTTTCTGGTGACTATCTTTCCTAAAGCTACACTGACCGTCATCTGAAACAGCCTCAGTTTTCTGTTCCAGTCTTCTGTATAGAACTTCCTTAAGGCGTGAATTTTGACAGCTTCCTTCCCGTACCTTCTCCAATCACGGCAGTGCTGAAGTCTCCAATAAACTGTACGCCAAACAGATGTTGCACTCTCTTGCAATGGCGCTGGACCGTTTCCATTTCCGTCTTTGTGTCGTTTCAACAGCTCGTGGACCGAAATGCCCAACATTCCGCGCAGGCGATAACGTTCTGCCGTTCTGGTTTCTCCCGCAGCTTTCCTCTGCACTCTTGAGCAGCCACCGAGAACAGCCCGCATTCCCAGGCGACGCGCGGCGCGTCACCGCTGCGAAGCGGCTTCTTAGGAAGCCGACTGCGCATCACACGCGGACGCGCTTTCCACGGGCTTTTGCCCGCGCCGGTATCAGTCATCTGTATGCTAATCGCCGTAAGTACTCCCGCACCTCGGGTTGTCGCTCGCGTAAGAGCTCGCCGGCCGGTTCCTCTAGGCCGCCGGCGCATTCTCCCCGAGCTCCGCGCCTTAAACGTTCAGCCTCGTGACGGGGATTAAACGCGGTAGCCATTTCAGACCCCAGCGCGAAGAAAAGGACGGCACGGCTGCTTGCGATCTGCGCCGCCGGTAAAATATCGCAGCCATTACGCGCCGGCAGTACGAGGTAGCCGCAGCCAGCAAGTAAACGTGCCGATTGCTCCAGGTGACTCTCTCAGCACCTCGAATTCATCAGCGCCAAGTGTGAAGAGAGTCTCCGCTGAGCTACCTGGCGTCGGGTACGGCCGGAGTTTGCACTTCCCTTGGTTCCAGCTTCAGAGCTTACTGCAGAAGTTATTTTGCAGGTACAGCGAATCTCTAAAACGGTGGCTCTGCTGCTAGGGCATTGGACACGCATCCAGTCATCCAGATTTAGGTTCGCAAAAGGCAAACCTCAGGGCTGTGACCGAGCGAGGTGACACAGCGGTTAGCACACTGGAGTCGCATTCGGGAGGACGACGGTTCAAACCAGAGTCCGGCCATCCTGATTTAGGTTTTCCGTGATTTCCCTAGATCCCTCCAGGCAAATGCCTGGATGATTCCTTCCCCATCTTTGACACAATCCGAGCATATGCTCCGTCTCTAAAGACCTCGATGTCGACCGAACGTTAAACCCCACCTTCCTTCCTTCTAGGCTGTGGCGCTGATATATCAATCGGTTCTGACCGACCGCCGTGTCGTCCTCTCCCAATTGCGTCACTGGATGCGGTATGGACGGCCGTGGGGTCAGCACACCGCTCTCCCGACCGTTGTCTGCTTTCTTGGCCTTAGAGCCCCTACTTCTCAGTCAAGTAGCTCCTCTGTTCACATCACGAGGCTGAGTGCACCCTATTCCAGTGCTCCCATCAAGGAAAAATCCTCGGTAGTACCGGGGATCGAACACAGGTCTCCGCATAACAACGTGACACTTTGGACTCTGAGCTAAGGAGTCCGACAGATTTAGGTTAATGTACAGATGAAGCACCACAGTTCGCATATTATTTTTTAAATTTATTCGCACTTTCGACCACGTATTCGTTGTCCTGATTGTTAAGCGTTAAGGGATTGAAGCTCCGCTCGGCACCATCGTCTCGCACTAAAGTGTGACCTTGTGTTGAGGACGTTGCCGAGCATTTCTTTCAGCTATCTTCTATACTACACTGTAGCTGTTCTTTCTCCACTGAAGCGCCAAAGAAAGTGGTATAGGATTGCGTATTCACATACAGAGATATGAAGACACGCAGAATACGACTCTGCAGTCGGCAATGCAGATATAAGACAACAAGTGGCGCATCTCACAGGTGGCGATGAAGTGGGGATTTTCCCGTATGACCATTTCACGAATGTACGGTGAACATCAGTAATCCGGTAAAACATCAAGTATCCGACATCGCTGCGGCAGGGAAAAGATCCTGCGAGAACGGGACCAACGACGGCTGAAGAGAATCGTTCAACGTGACAGAAGTGCAACCCTTCCGCAAATTCATAAAGATTTCAATGCTGGGGCATCAAAAAGTATCAGCGTGAGAATTATTCAATGAAACATCATCGATATGGGCTTTCGCAGCTGAAGACCCACTCGTGTATCCTTGACGACTGCACTACACAAAGCGTTACGCTTCGCCCGGGCCAGTCAACACCGACATTGCACTGTTGATGACTGGGAACATGTTGTCTCGAACCAGTCTCGTTTCAAACTGTGTCGAGCGAATGGACGTGTGCAAGTATCGAGACAACTTCATGAATGCATGGACCCTGCTTGACAGCAGGGTACTGTTCAAGCTGGTGGAGGCGTGGTGCGGGGCGTCTACACTTGGAGTGATAGGGGACACCTGATACGTCTAGATACGACCCCGACAGGTGACAGGTACGTAAGCATCCTGTCTCATCACCTGCATCCATTCAAGTCCATTGTGCGTTCTGACGAACTTGGGGAATTCCAGCAGGGCAATGCGACACCTCGCAAGTCCAGAATTGTTACAGAGTGGCTCCAGGAACACTCTTCCGAGTTTAAACTCTTCCGCTGGCCACCAGACTGCCGAGACATGAACATTATTGAGCATATCTGGGATGCCTTGCAACGTGCTGTTCAGAAGAGATCTCTGCCAGCTCGTACTCTTACGGATTTATGGACAGCCCTGCTAGATCCATGGTTCCAGTTCCCTTCAGCACTACTTCAGACATTAGTCGAGTTCATGCCACATCGTATTGCGCCACTTCGGCGTGCTCGCGCGGACCCTACACGATAAGCCGGCCTGAGTGGCCGAGCGGTTCTAGGCGCTATAGTCTGGAACCGCGCGACCGCTACGGTCGCAGGTTCGAATCCTGCCTCGGGCATGGATGAGTGTGATGTCCTTAGGTTAGTTAGGTTTAAGTAGTTCTGAGTTCTAGGGGACTGATGACCTGAGAAGTTAAGTCCCTTAGTGCTCAGAGCCATTTGAACCTACACGATATTATTGTTCAAATGGATCTGAGCACTATGGGACTTAACATCTGAGGTCATCAGTCCCCTAGAACTTAGAACTACTTAAACCTAACTAACCCAAGGACATCACACTCATCCATGCCCGACGGAGGATTCGAACCTGCGACCGTAGCGGTCGCGCGGTTCGGGATTGAGGCGCCTAGAACCGCTCGGCCACCGGGGCCGGCTACACGATATTAGGCAAGTGCACCAGTTTCCTTGGCCACATTATGCGAAAGTTGCTTTCGTGCTGATGTTTTACACACCACTGTATTACTGTGTGTCGTTTCCTGAATTTTACGCTTACGCCATGACAACCACAACAAACGAGTGAGATAGAGGTGGAGCCCTTTATTGAAGGAAAAGACCTTATCGCTCTCCTGGCATTGCGGCAAGACGTAGTCGTTGCCGGCCTCTGTAAGTTATCCGTTATCTCGTGCACGCTGCGAAATCCAGCGTCGCAAGGCGGTAACGTATTGTTCGAATGATGAAGGGCCGGGAGCGCGCGAATACGGGCAGGTAAGCGGCTATCTGAAAGCAGCGAGGGTACTGTTAGCCGGTGCGCGGCATTCCACTTAGTCGCGAGGCGCAAAAAAGCGAGGGAGGCTCGCCGGCCGGACGGCGGCGTCGAGACGCGAAAGGGCAAAATGAGCGCAAGGGAGTCGCGCCGCGTGCGCCGGCCGGTGTCCGCGCCGCCCTAAAGCGGAACCGCCGCGACGCGCGCGGACTGCCGCCGCGCCACGGCGGACGCGCTGCCGCCGCCGCCGTCGCCGTCGCCGTTTTTACGCCGGCCGAGTCGCCACCGCCGCTCGTCGCACTGTGCGCGCTCCGGTCGAAGACGCGATGTGTGTCGCTGGCGACAGGAATGTCTGTGTCTAACATCGTGCGACGTCGGTTTTTTTTTTTTTTTTTCATTGAACCGTACTGCTAACTGAGTGAAAAACCGAGAATGCTGTCCTCGGATTAGAAATGGTGTAAGACAAGGGTGTACACTGAACTGACGAAAGTTATGCTATATCTCATAATACCTTGTGTCGAGCCTTCTTTCGTTCGGCGTAGAGCAGCAAACCGACGTGGCATGGACTCAACCAGTCATTGGAAGTCCCTTGCAGAAATATTGAACCATGCTTCCTTTATAGCTGATTGAAATTGCAAAGTGATGCCGGTAGAGGATTTTCTGCACGAACTGACCTCTCGGTTATGTCCTATAAACGTTTGATGGGATCCGTGTCAGGCGACTTGCCAGGACAAATCATTCGCTTAAACTTTCCAGAATGTCCTTCAAACCAGTCGCGAACAGTTGTGGCCCGGTGACAGGGAGCATTTTCATCCACAAAAATTCCATCGTTGTTTGGGAACGTGAACTCCATCAGTGACAGAAAATGATCTCCAAGTGGCCGAACATAACCATTTACAGTAACTAATGGGTTCTGTTGGACCGTACTTCATTTCATGTAAACACAGCGCCCACCATTAAGGAGCCACCACTAGCTTGCACAGTGCCTCGTTTACAACCTGAGTCCATAGCTTCGTGGTGTCTGCGCCACATTCAAACCCTGCCATCGGCTCCTACCAGCTGAAAGACAAGGATGTACACTGAGCTGGAAAAAATCATGCTAGACTTCATAATATCGTGTCGAGCCTTCTTTCGTTCGGCGTAGGGCAGCAAACCGACGTGGCATGGACTCAACAAGTCGTTGGAAGTCCCTTGCAGAAATATTCAACCATGCTTCCTTTATAGCTGTTATGACCTATAAATGTTTAATGGCATCCATGTCAGGCGATCTGCCTGGACAAATCATCCGCTCAAACTGTCCAGGATGTACTTCAAACCAGTCGCGAACAGTTGTGGCCTGCTGACATCACGCATTGTCATCAATAAAAATTCCATCGTTGTTTGGGAACGTGAAGTCCATCAATGACAGAAAATGATCTCCATGTGGCCGAACATAACCATTTACAGTAACTAATCGGTTCTGTTGGACCGTAGTTCATTTCATGTAAACACAACGCCCACCATTAAGGAGCCACCACCAGCTTGCACAGTGCCTCGTTGACAACCTGAGCCCATGGCTTCGTGGAGTCTGCGCTACATTCGAACCCTGCCATCGACTCCTAGCAACTGAAATCGGGACTCATGTGACCAATTCACGATTTTTCAATCGTCTAGGGTCCACTCGAAGTGGTCGAGGGCCCAGAAGAAGTGCTGCAGGCGGTGTCGTGCTGATAGAAAAGACACTCATGTAGTTTGAAAAATATGTAAAAATCAGCCAACCGGTTGCATAGGTTTTCTATATACCTTGACCAGGTTTCGTCACCTCTAAGGGTGACTTCATCAGAACAGGATTTCGTTTATGTATTCAGTTACTAATTGTGCCTGAAGTAGAGTGTGTCTAAGCCTTTTTTCATAATTATAGCTTTGTTTTTTTTGTTTTTTTTTACTCAGTACGAGGCCTATTGTTTTACTTGTACAATGACTGTGATGTTCTGAAACGCAGATTCTCCCCGTGCGGCTTCAAGTACCACCTGGAGACGCCGATATCGACGAGCCAGAGGCGGGAGGACGACCGCATAAGTTACATCAATAAGGGCCAGTTCTACGGCATCACGCTCGAGTACATTCCGGACCCCGACAAGCCGCTCAAAAGTCAGACCGTTAAGGTGAGTTACTGCTGCTTTTTATCTCCTCCTTCAGCCCCTGCTGCCTGGCGAAATTACTATTACTAGCCTACTTCTCCCAGCATACGGCATACTGTCACCGGATCTTCTTGCAATCCACACAGAAAGAGACATGCCCCTAAATAAAATATACAGCGGCTAATTGTTTTCGTACTCACCTCTTTTAAAGACTGGAAGGCTCATTTCTGACAAGAAAATGTCTAAATTTTTTTCTTTTTTATTAATGGACAGCACGCTGTTGATATTATGATCAGTCCTATGTCACGAGCATATTAAATCTAAAGCGTTCATTGTTCATATCCAAAATGAAACTTGAAATAATCATCATCTTCACCTTATTATGGTCACATTGTTTGTGTACAAGACATGGTGTATAGGAAGTACGCTAAACTTTTCTCCTTGCATACCATAACATATATTTCAAGAATCGGGGGGAGATGGGGAGAAAATTGACTCATCCGTTGGACGTGGATTTCGATCGATGGTGTGGCTTCGTGTTTGTCATTCACACAAAGCTTTTATAGAGGTGAGAGAGATGAACAGTTGCAGATATTATTCCAGGATACAAATTGGACTGCCACTTTCTTGTTCAGACCACCAAGACTTACAAATTAGTTTATATTACTCTTACGTTACGTGGTTACCGAGAAGGTTTCAGATTCACTCGTTTTCGTACTTTCGTTGGCATACACAAACGAATATAATGACACTAAATCGCAAGAGTGAAATAAATTCAAACTGGAGATTTTGTGGTGAGTCTGAAATGCAAAAATGGCAATAAAGTCAACTATGCTATAAAATAACATTTTTGTCAATCAGGTAAAAGAAACGTTACGTTTACTTGGAAAACAGGTGTATGCCAAATAATGAAATTCATGGTTCTCGGACACAGTGCAAGATAATTTCGAATTACAAGTCGCGTCTAGCGAGTTTTCTTTGCGCCAGATAATACATGGTCAACGCAGTTCGACAAAACAACTGCTCAACAGCAGTGCATACCTGGACATTAAAGCAGACCGGTCCAAACGTTTAATTACTTCCCCCAACTCCATTCCGTTCTACATGGCCGAGCGATAACTGTCTGGCTTTTTTCATCGATAGAAATTTACGCAGGAAATTGCGCCGTACTGGTGACGATTTGCAAGAGACGTAGAAGCCAAATTTAAAAAAAGGAAAAGAGGGGCAAGAAATAAACGGTCCGTTCCGATGCGGGGTATGACGCAACAGGAAATTAAATGCAATTAATTATAATTGTCGCGGGCGCGGCAGTAGACGGACGGAGCCAGACCTGGCGAGGATCCAAGGACCTCGCCGGACTCCCCGTGAGTGGGCGGAGAGGGGCGTGGAAAAAGAAAGGGGGAGGGAGACACGGGGAACGACAGAGAATTTCCCCAACGGGTGAAAGGAGCCTCGGCCATAAACGGCTCGCGCATGCCCATTGGGCGGTATCCATTCAGAACAGCGCGTCTATAATTGACGCCTTTCTCGGCTGGCCATGTGGCGTGCGCGCGCACACACACACATACACACACAAAAGGATCGCCGTGAAACGTGCGTACGAGTACGCACGCGCAGTAGAATCAATTACGGCGGGCCGCCGGATCAGCAATCTCAGTCGCGCCTGCATTTTCTCACGATTGCTTATTACTTATGTAAAACAGCACTCAGCCGCCCGCGGGAGATTTCTATAATTTCGATCTTGATGCTCGCCGGGGAACGCGGCGCTGCGGTGAGTAAAGGCGGGGGCGAAGCGGCGAGGTGGAGCCCGGACTCGCGGACAATGTTATCTTTCGCGAGGAGTGCACCGCCGGCCGGGAGGGGTAATTGATTGGTCGCGCGGCGTTTCCAGCGTCGTATCTGGCCGCCTTATCAGGCACCGGTCCGAGGAGCTAGCTCGGCGCGCTTCGTGCGGCTCTGCGAGTGCTCTGCCTACTACGCTCGTCTCCCGAACGTCGGAGTTTTGTCCGTCACATTGCAAGAGAAGGTAACCCGAAAATACAGCCTCTGGCGTACGAAGCCCCATCTGCGAATTACTGTTCCGACCCGGAAACTGGATGGGGAAAAAGATAGGAAGGAAATATTACAGACACGAGACTCGCGATGAAGCGGCTGGCACATGTACGTGAATAACTGGGGTGACTGGAATGGAAAGGAAACTGGATGGGGACAAAGATAGGAAGGAAATATTACAGACACGAGACTCGCGATGAAGCGGCTGGCACATGTACGTGAATAACTGGGGTGACTGGAATGGAAAGGAAACTGGATGGGGAAAAAGATAGGAAGGAAATAATGACTACCAGATGCTCAGGGTACTGCGCCAATGCAATGACAAGAATTGAAAATTTTTGCTGGACCGAGACTCGAAACCGGAACCTCCGCTTCTTTAGAACGGTTGCGTTAACGGCCTGAGCCACCCGGACACGCTTTCCATCAGAAACATATTGCCAACTCCCCGCCCATTAGCCCCATACTCGCGGATTTTTGATTCCCGTAAGAGTTCGGATGTTGATTGAGCACCCGCACTGAAACTGTTGTTGTTGTTGTGGTCTTCAGTCCAGAGACTGGTTTGATGCAGCTCTCCATGCTACTCTATCCTGTGCAAGCTTCTTCATCTCCCAGTACTTACTGCAACCTACATCCTTCTGAATCTGTTTAGTGTATTCATCTCTTGGTCTTCCTCTACGATTTTTACCCTCCACGCTGCCCTCCAATGATAAATATGTGATCCCTTGATGCCTCCTTGCATTGCATTGCTGCAATGCCCTGAGCGGCTGCAAGTCAGTATTTTCTCCCTGTCTCTTTCCTCTTCCGTTTCCTTTCCATTCCTTAAACCCCAATTATTCATGTAACTTGGATATTCCTCCAATGACTGCTCTTTCACAAGAAACGCTGGATATCTGAAAGCGAAAAAATGATTTGTGTTTCACAATACCCACCCAAAGAAAAAAAAACTAATGAAATAATTTTCATAGAGTAGTCTTTTTAACAGTACCAAAGTTAGCTTTACTGACCAGCCCGGATAGCCGAGAGCAATAGCGCACTGCATCCAGATTCGGCGAGGCACACCGGTTTGGCGTCGATTAACGGAAGGACTGGTGTGTAGACTGTACTGGAAGTGATTTTTAGGCGGTTTTCCGCATCCGAATTGGTGAATATCGGGCGGATGCCCACGCCCCGCCATTGTCACACGGTTCGCAAACATTTAGAAAAAATTCGCACGTGGATAACACTATACGCACACAGTTATTGTACATAAATTCCGTCCTTGGGTGGAAATGGAGGCGATTAATATTTCCAAATCCAATAATTAATATGTGGACCCCGTGACGATACGGGATAAAGGCCAGGAAAAAGAAAGAACAGTAGCTTTATTTGTGGAAAGAAGTACTGATGTTTTTCGTGAGATTTGCTACTAAAAAAGGAAAAGAGCACGATATATAAGACAAAAAAGAACCTCTCTTATCAATTTTTGTTTGGCTATTAATAAACGTTACCACTGCCAATTCCTTAATACAGATAATATATTTCGATTTTTTCTATCTTGGATGGAATCGCACAACCTTTACTGTTCGGTATTGGGCGAAGCGCAGCAACGTGACGACATCGCATCTGGTGAATGCATCACTATTTGAAGGTGCTGTCGCCGTTCTTTCTGTTCTATTCCGTTGACATCTAGGGTGAAATGACATTATGGGACCCGAACACAAAAACAAGGTTGTCCATAGTGTGCGATAATACTATAGCTCGTTGGTCATCATGCAAAGCCATTTCATGTCATCCAGTGCGTGCTTCGAGCAGAGAAACAGGATCAGAAAAGTCCAAGACTGCCCCCTTCGCCTACGACATCTGAGGAATAACTTATTATTCTGGTAGGTGCAAGGCCACTTTGGATTCCGGGACAACGGAGTGTCCTGTTCCGGTTCCCTTGAGCGTCGTTGAAACAGCTCCAAACTGGTACGTAGTCGCTAATCAAAAATACGAGAAAACAAACATACGTAGCTGTCACCATAAAAATGTTTGAGCTTGTTGTTAGTTCCATTGACACCACACCCGCTCAGCACTATCTCCGGCTGGAGGAGAAAAAGCGCTCGTTGAATAATTGCCGTGTACTCGCTGCTACTCTCTACGTATCATTGGTCGTTAGCCTGATAACGCGCTGACGTGTACAGGAAAGAACCCTGAACCTGTAATTAAGAGAACTGCGAAGCCCGTCTGTTTGCCTATAACAGCACTACCATCGGTCGCCTGTCGCCTAATCGCGAACTTAATGCGTGCACTTAGCACTAACTGTTTCGCGGCCGCGAGAACATTTTAACGTACATTGCAAGTGCTCCCTTTTTACTATCTATGTATTTTGTTCATTCTCGTTGAGTTCGGCACTGTCTCTGGTATCACACAGATACGATATTTTTTTGTTGTTGTTTGTGTCTTTACCTATAACACTATTCTTAAGTTAATAATTAGTGACATGATGATACACAATAACGGGTAACCGCTTCGTATTCTTGCGTAAGGCACTAATTACGTCCCAATTCGCGAACAATCACTTAGCAGGTAAAGGTATGGGCAGATCGAGTTTTTCTTAGCGAAGTATTTAGAGCGTGTAATGGTGAAAGTTTGCGCAGCTCTGTCTGCAGCGCTGCGATTGACAGCACCAGATTGTTAGAGCCTTTCGACCCTCAAATTGATAATCCTTATTTCTTGAAGTGGCGTAGCGCCTAGTTGTAAAAGTAGGAGTTTTGATTTGTTTTCCAGTGGTATTTCGTTCTCCTCTCGGTGTCCAGCTTTCGAGTAATTCAGATTTCACTGGCCGACGTGGAATTTCTCGCCTTGCTGCAGATTTGTATTTTCAAATAAATTCAGCTTGTTATTCCAAGGAAGCGTATGACGGAACACAGCTACCCAAACAGGAAATTCTTAAATGGGTTGATTTCACCCAGTTAAGAGAACTCTTTACCAATTTACCCTACTGCAAGACGTATTATTATACTCCGTGCTTTACCCAAATCGTTTTCGACAGATGAGAAACAAAACAAAAAAACGTGGATGAATATCTCTATTACAGTAGGTACGACAAGAATTGAAGAAAACTACTCGCCTTTGTCCGGAGGCTTCAGATTTTTAAACCTGTCAAGGATGTGCTATTTCGAAAAATACTGCCTGCTTCCCTTCCGTGACGAGGCATTTGTGATGCTAGTGAGTCGATCATACTTCGAGCAAGCGACTACTTTCTCGAAAGAAACGGCCTCTATTGGATTCCTGATCATTGCTGCCTTCTGGTTTCGCCGGCTACCTCACTATCGAGCACTGCCTATCCCGTGCTAACCGTCTCGGAGCGAAGCGCACAAAAAGGCGGCAGTTAAAATTTCACCGAAGCGCCCGAGCTCCCGGCAGTATATCACGGTCCCTCCCCCCCCCCCCCCCTCCCCCAATTTCTTAGCCGCCGCTCCGCGGACGGCTGACCTTTCTCGCTACGTTTCCCACTGCATCATAAACGCCAGAGAGCTCTCTGCCTGAAAGAGTGATAAATTCTACAAGTTATTTCATGTCCCTTGCTCAAGAAATTTGCCCATTTGTTCACATTTTCCATCCATATTTTTTTGTCTCCTAGGTGCAGATGTCAGCGTAATATATTTTCGAGCTTTTCGTGCTTTTAGCAAAAAGCTGGCTATTGAAACACCAAAATAGGTATGAAGCTGCGAGCTCGAGTAACAGATGGCCGAGGTTTTCATAGGAACCGCAACGGCGGCGTATTTCGAGCCGCGACACAGACCGTGCCATTGCTTCGGACTCCTACAGTGCATCATGTGGCGAATATTGCAGTTACCGCTTTTAAAGCCCTGCCAAGCTTTTCGCGCCGTAGTTGATAGTTACTCGCTTGAGATTTAGCGCCGTTACTTGCCAACAGTAGTAAATCACACATCTGTCTCCGTCCGCAAGCGCACATAAATCAGTGTGTGTGTCCGCTGCTCGTGATCTACTAGCTAGCGTTGCTGTCTCTGGATCACGGAGCCCGGATTCGATTCCCGGTCGGGGCGGGGATTTTCTTCACCGGGGATTTGGGTGTTTGTGTTGTCCTCATCATTTCATCCTCATTCGTGAAAAAGGCGAGGCTGGACATGAAAGGACTGGGAGTTTGTACGGACGCTGATAACCGCGCAATTGAGAGCCCCACAAACAAAATATCATCGCTGTTATGTATGAGTGTTGGTTGTCGGTAGATGTGAGGGTACTTCAAAAAGGAAGCTACACATTCTTATGAGAGAACAATATTTTTTTTTTACTGAATGCTGCGTTACACTTCATAGTGGCGTAGATACACTACTCTATCTTTCAACATAATCACCAGGTCTCTGCAAACGACGGTCTGAACGCTCTACCATTCAATTATTCAAAAACAGTCTTCATCGTATTTATTATTACTTTACCGCCAACCGGTTTCAACCCGACGTAGGGGTCAACTTCTGGGCGTTTATACCAGTGGTCGACTGCTGGTGGTGTCACTCCTGTCTACATAACGGCAGGAAACTATTGATAGTTTGATAGTTTCCTGCCGTTATGTAGGCAGGAGTGGCACCACCAGCAGTCGACCAATGGTGTAAACGCCCAGAAGATGGCCCCTACGTGGGGTTGAAACCGGTTGGCGGTATGATAATAATGAATGCGATTAAGACTGTTTTTGAGTAATTGATTAATCATACTAATCGCTGCTTCATCTCCACAACCATGTTGTCCAAAGCTCTACCATTCGTTGAGTCCCTCGGCGATAGAAATCCGCTGCTTGGTCACAGAGCCATTCGGGAACTGGTGTTCGCTGAACACTCTCATCGTCGAAAATAATGAAAGGAAATGATCGTATGTCGCTTTTGGCCGACGGCCTCCATCTGAAGTTGTTCGGCGGCCTATCGCAAGTCGACTTGCTTGTCGATGATGATGAAATGATTATGACAACATAACATCCAGTGCCCGAGCGGATAAAATCTCTGACCCGCCCGGGAACAGAACTTAGGTCCTCCGCATGGTGTTCAGCTGTGCTGATCACTTTTTCTTCTTCAGTTACGTGGGCGGACATTGTTGGAAAAGATCTGTGATTGCTGCGAATCGGTTCCTCGATTGTGTTAACATTGTCGTGTCGTCTGTTGCGAATGTCAGTGGCCTTCCTTCCTGATCAGCATCGCCCACTTTTTTGCATCCTTGGTGAAATTATTGTGGGCATCATTTCATTACGCCTGTACGCGACATTGCGTTAGATCCATATACTTCTACAATTTCACTGTGAATCTGTTTGTAGTTTAGACGTTTTACGCACAAGAAGCGTATTGTCCAGCCGATTTCAAGCTTGGACTACGTTTGCAGTTGCCGCGCCATTTCAGTTTGCACACTATGATTCACGTGTTATCAGTACCGCAGCAGAACTTTGTCTCGCGGAATCCTGGAACATGTACTCACTCCTAACAAAGTGCTACTATTGTTGCGCAGTGGTCTTCGCGTGAGACGATATGAAGTCCCCACGAATATGAAATCAAGTTTCATAACTAATTCTCCACAAATACATCTCTCAGTTTTGAGAGAATCGAAATTGTGTATCACCAATTCTTTTAGAACTGACATTCGTAATCCGATATCACTGAATGCTCTGAATGTTTGTGTAACCTTTACAACAGAGATCCAACACTGATAAAGGGGACAGTTTGAAAATATTGTTAGCCGGCCGGTGTGGCCGTGCGGTTTTAGGAGCTTCAGTCTGGAACCGCGAGACCGCTACGGTCGCAGGTTCGAATCCTGCCTCAGGTATGGATGTGTGTGATATTCTTAGCTTAGTTAGGTTTAAGTAGTTCTAAGTTCTAGGGGACTGATGACCTCAGATGTTAAGTCCCATAGTGCTCAGAGCCATTTGAACCATTTTTTTTAATATAGTTACGTGCATATCGTGTGGAGCTATTACAGTGTCTCTAAAAACTCTCCAACTATTTGCCGAACGAGGAACCTTAGTGTTTAAGACGCTGTACTCGCATTCGTGGAACGAAGTGCAAAATCCCCTACGGCCACCCAGATTAAATGTGATCTAACACGATTAAAGTGAATTGTTGGATGATTTCTTTGAAATGACACCAACAGTTCTTTCGCATTCTGTACTGTGCTACATCTCCAATAAACCGTCGTTGCATTTGTTTTCTTACACCAAATCGTCGTCGCTTACATTTTTGTACGCCAGTAGATCTCAATCTTATCGTCTTCAAAACAAGAGCGATAGATACCGCTTTAGGGCAATGAAAGTAGCGTAGATGCGATTTACCAAGGTAGTAAGCTATGATATACTTCATACGAGAATAAATGGACGAAAGAACGTAATTAATTGTGGTTAACTCGAATACTGTGCGCACTTTGAAAAATGTTAATCATAAAATGAATGCTCATGACCAAACAGCCGATAGCAAACAGGTACTCAAGTAAATGAATATGCATAATCTAGCCCTTAGTCAGCCAGAGCTGATACAAAAGAGGGCGAATATAAAGTTGTTGTGGTGTCCTACGGAATGATAAATGCATCACTGTCGACTGAGCTGATACAAAATATTTCTCCCTCTAAATACTAAACGACGACTCATAGAGTGACGTAAGAGTATGTAGCGCCCCGCGACCGTGAGTGAGTCAGTCGCGGTACCCACGTCAGTAGACCCGGGGAGGAGGGGGGGGGGGGGCGAAGGGGGGAGGTACTTTACGGCGCGCTAGACTCTGCCGAGTGCCTTTTTCCGCATTCTCGCCCAGCACGCCCGCCTATTAGCACTTAATTGGTCCGTGGAATGCTGCACATCAGATTTCGCACACCGAAAAGGTACGCTTGTTACCGCGTGTTGTAGGCGCATGACTTCAATACCGTCTCCCCTCCTGAATTCATTCAGTGAGTAGCGAAGAAAATAGATTCAGTGCCCTCTCCCCCCCCCCCCCCCCCTCCCGCTGTGAGATTTGTTAATGAGTGATTACTGGCGTTAGCAGCTCGAAAAGGTAGTTAGCTATCCCGGTCGCAATGCACAGGCGCTTGCATCCACGATTTGTGACAAATGTTCAGTCATTGCATCAGCTTCATACACGTTGGTAAAAATTCATTGTTTCCATCTTACGCTTTCTTTTTTATCTCTTCAGTCTTTCTGGTTTTATACTACCCTCATATTTTTCCCTTAGTTGTGCATTCAGTATTTTCTATAACTTTTCTTTGCCTATTGTAGTACTTATCTACCTCTACCATTCCTTCTAGCGCCAACTTAACCGTACCTGAACGCCGTAAGAGTCTACCACATACTTATGTCTTCACCTATTCTTTGGAGTTCATTGTGTACCTTACGTGCCCACTTAATTTTTAACATATTTCCAATTACTTCGTTGTTGGATTTGCTGTGGCCTGAGCTCCAGATGTACACTTCCAAAACCTTCTTCTTAATTTATGTTTCAGTATCTGATACTAATCTGGTATTGGACCAAGCTTTTTCTGCCTTTGCCAATCTAGTTGTCACATCTTCCTGCTTCTTCCACTACCGTGTCTTTCCCGGCTTTGATGTGAATCAAGTCGTTATTTATTCCAACCTCTTCTAATCTTCAATACCTCCGCCTTTACTTTGTTTACCCCTAAGCCCAGTCACGGCCGCCGCAGAAATTCTTTCAGGAGGGATTGGGGGGGGGGGGGGGGGGGGGTGCAGGCAAGGCTCTAAATGTTACCTTTTTTGTGTAAATGAGAAATGAGTTGGTTAGTTTCGACACATGTCAAAAGAACAACATTTTATAGATGATATACAAAACTTATTACATTCTAGAGATTGCTGGCCATCCGCTCAGTATATGCATAAAACCTCTGTGCCCCAGATTCTTGCGCTTTGTAGATGATGTAAGTTATTTGCCAGTCTGCACGTAAGTCCCAGTCTTCTAAAGGCTGCACAAATATTAGCCTACCTCCGACTGTCGAAATCTCTCTCCACATCCACAGCAACTAGAAAGACACCTTTATTTTTACTTTATCTGCCTTCCATTGCCAAGTGAATAGTCTGAATTGTGTAGTACCATTTCCCGCCCTCAGACTATACTGATAAAAATGTAAATGCTGTATAGCACTGTTGGTTGGGATATCCCACGGGGTGGACTCAGCCGCCTGTCGCAAAGAGCGTTCTTTCTCCGCGCACGTTGGCTCTTTCCTTGCGGCTATCTAAGTGTAGTGACGTATGTGTGTTTGTAGAGTGTAGGTGAGTGTAATGGATACGTGTGTAATATAGTGTCGCGTTGTGTTGTTCAGTGATGATGATGATGATGATGGTGGTGGTGGTGGTGGTGGTGGTGGTGGTGGTGGTGGTGGTGGTGGTGATGAAAGAAGGAAGAGAGTATAACCCGGTGGCGGATCGTGCCCTACTTCTCTCGAATAGCACCTAGGAGGCCGTCGAGCTTTACATCCTCATTCGATGAACGGATGAGTCAGATGCCCCCACTTTACAACGCACTGAAGCGAGGTTTGGAATTTAATCTAGAACACTGACGAGAAGACTGGTGGTCGGAAGCTTTACACCACCACTGGTCCTCCCCTTGCCAGCGAAATATTGGCAGTGAAAAATTCATCCGCCACCAGGAATCGAACCGGCTTATCTTCGAACCATGTGGCACTGCAGCTTGCATTAGCGAACTCGACTACGGAGTCTATTACTAAACTGATCTTCGTGCAGTATGTTTTTCTTTGTTTCTTGTGTACATTACTCTGGTCAGCAGTTTACAAGTACGACCCACCGTACTATTTTCTTTACGATACCGTTGGTCGAAATTTTTAATGAAAACTTTTATGCTGTATGCCTTACGGTATTCAGGCATTGTATCACAGCGCCTTGATTGACAGTTTATTGAGAGCAGAGCAATGTGGCGATAGTTGCCTAGTGGAGCTTAATGGTCGGGTTCAAGTGTTTCAAATGGACGCCACTTCTGCGACTTGCATGACCCTACTTACCCAAAGGGGGCTTACACTTTAACGTGGAATCCGAACTATGTGTCGTTCGTGGCAACTGTTCAGAGCGTTAAGAGGTGAAGGCTAAATTAAAGGCAGATTGAAAATTTCCGTGGTCCGACCGAGATTCAATACCGCGATCTCTCCGATTCCGAGCACACCTTTTAGACAAGACTCGGGTTGCCCAATAGGATGCAGCGATAAATGCTGACCTGCGAACCAAATAACAGGATGTTGCACTGGCTTGAGAAGAAGGCCCACTCGCTAGTTCAGGCGAACTCGTGCAGCGGTGTTTGCACACGGACGGTGCTCTGCCCTCGCAGCGTCCACCGTTCGCTGACCGCGCGCTCCGCTATTACGGCTGCGGTTTTAATTTCCGGGCAGAAATTGCGGGAGGCCGGCCTCTGCCGTGAGCCGACTCTGCTCACCAGGGCACCGGCGCCCTCACTTAGCACTCGTTAAGCGCTCTGCTTTGCGTAATGTCTGTGCTGCGCTTACCGCCTCAATCGGCGACTCCGCACTGCCCCATCAATTTGCGTCCAGCACCCGTTGCTCGGCAACAGCGCTGAAGAAAAAAAAGGGCAAGGAGCAGCTATACAGCCTGAAGGGTAGAGTGCTGTGTAGAGATTATATAAACCTACAGAAGTAGTACCGCTCGTCGGCCACAGGGAAGCGTTCACTAAGAAACGAAGGCTTTGTGTTGCTCCTCTGAATCCTTTACGTGAATGCATCGTGTCTGTTCTTTCGGACATGGGAGAATGTGGATCGGCCGTGAGGGACACCGAGATGGTACGTGCAGTTGCGATAACGCTGTGTCCCGAAAGGTGCAGTGGTTCACGCACCTGCCTTGTAAGCAGAAGGTCCCGGGTTCGTATCTCGCTCCGGTAAACATTTTCACTGGTCGCCGATGATTCCGCCTAACGTCCTGCTGCAGCTGACAGCAGTGATTCCTCTCAATTTATATACAATCCTCTTAAGCCCTTGGTCATCCCTTTTTTCCTATTGTGCAACGTATGTGTCCTTTAGCTACCTTTCTCAAACAATTGGAGTCCACAAACTCCACATCCCGGTCGTCAAGGCCCAAGGGATGTATACCTGCCTTGCGGCCTCATGTGGATGGGTATGGAGGGGTATGTGATCAGCACACCGCTCTCCTGTTCGTTGTTGCAGACTGTACTGACCGTGGAGCCGCTACTATTGGGTCAAGCAACTCCTCAATTGGCCTCATGAGCCTGCGTGCGTTCTGTACCAGCCCTCCTACCAAGGAATAATCCTTGGCAGTACCGGGAATCGAACTTGGGTCCTCCATATACCACTGACCGCTCAGCTATGGAGGCGGATTAATTATAGGAAAAACATGTGGAAAATGAGTGACGCATGGCACATAGAGCGTGGTGCTGCTTTGATGGCATGAGTGTTTGGTCACTTTTTAACTATCGAAGAAGCTTTTCCCCCTCATAATGCTATTTGTGACTTCCTTTAATACATCACCATCCTAGAAAATCCTATGGTCACTGGGTATCGAACTCACAATTTCCCTGTCAATGAGCAACAACACAAGCCCCCAGACCGCTGAGGTGACGCTTAAGGAACTGACAGAAACAAAAGTATTACTAAATAAATTCATTAGTAGCTCGAGTCTTTAATACAATCTAATGCATTCCTTAGCTTATTTTAGAACCACTCTGGCACATGAACACTAGTTTCCGCTATCATGTTTCTCAACTACAAATGCCAGGAACAAATACCAAAACAGGAATCCCATTGTAGCAGTAACAATGGCCTGGGTGTATTTGTGTCCAGAGTCAACGAAAAAAATATGAAACATTCGCTTGTACTATTCCCATAAAATTGTTTTTTGCTAAACAGCATTCGCCGGCCGGCGTGGCCGAGCGGTTGTAGGCGCTACAGTCTGGAACCACGCGACTGCTACGGTCGCAGGTTCGAATCCTGCCTCGGGCATGGATGTGTGTAATGTCCTTAGGTTAATTAGGTGTAAGTGGGGAACTGATGACCTCAGCAGTTAAGTCCCATAGTGCTCAGAGCCATTTGAACCATCAACAGCATTCCTATATACGTAACTCCGCCTGAAATCGTGCATAGCAATCGCTTCTCGGCTTTTATTTAGTCAAATACGACCATTAAATTATGTATATCTCCATTAAACCTATCATGATCAAACAGCTGTTTCGACATTTAGAACAAAATCAGTACCAAATCTATCGGTAATATTTTAATACGGCTATACTACATTTACGCTAATGGCTTTGCCGCAGTGTTAACACCGGTTTCCGTCAGATCACTAAAGTTAAGCGCTGTCGGGCTGGGCTAGCACTTTGATGGGTGACAGTCTGGTCTGCCGAGCGCTGTTGGCAAGCGGGGTGCACTCAGCCCTTGGGAGGCAAACTGAGGAGCTACTTGACTGAGAAGTAGCGGCTCCGGTCTCGTAAACTGACAAAACGGCGGGGAGACGGCGTGCTGACCACATGCCCCTTCATAGCCGCATCCAGTGGTGTGAGAATGTCACGGCGGCCGGTCGGTATCGTTGGGCCTTCCAAGACCTGTTCGGACGGAGTTAGTTAGTTATACTACATTAACATGTTTTGTGATATATTGATCGTGCGCATAACTTTAATGTACTCAGAAGGTTTGATGCGGCCTAATGCAGTAAATGACGTCACATAGAAGACGTCGACGACGATGACGAAGATGTTGATGGTGATGGTAGTGAATATTTTTTTGTTAGGAAACGGGCTAATAACCCGAAACCTCAGTTTCAGGAAAATAAAGTACTGTGGGGGGTAAGCTGTAGAACATTTTGTTTGTCAATGTAATTATTACAATGTTTCGTAAGTTTCCGTAGGTAACACACTAGAGTAGCCAATTCTTTCATGAAAATACGCCTGTCACGGTGGGAAACTATATTGAAGGTTCCTAAGCTGTGAAGGCAGCTCTTCCAAACCTTCAAAGTTCAAATGTCTTCTGGAGACAGAGATGTGTGCATGTTTCGAAGGGTCGCTGCGTTTACCGATAAAAATACGATATTTTCTCTATTTTTTATGTAAGTACGTGTGTGAGGCAACAAACAGTTTCCATGACACCTAGAGAGACAGCACACTGACAGAAAACATGAAACTTTCCGTTTCCGTGAACGCTTCTCACCGTGTCCTATCACTTCGGTACTTTTCATCCACCACAACATACTTATTCAGTAGCTCAAACAACTCCTTCTCGGATACCGCGCATCATTTGCATTTCTGTGAACGACGCTACATATGCCTTGCTCGTATTAATCGCTCTGATTTACTTCTGCACTCAAAGTCCCAACATAGTTGAAATGTTGCCGAACTGAGACCTCCAGCCGCCGCTAGCAGAAATTTTATTTTCTCGTATATCATTTCTCGCACAGCATCAAGAAATCCTGCCGTGCAATAATTTGCTTGAACTCACCACACAGCAAGCAAGCATTTCGCACGTAATACTCACGACTACCATATCTCTGTAAGCTACACCATCATATTTCTCTACGTAACCGTGTGCGATATCTCGCATACAGTTATAGTTAAAGTTAACCGAAAGCGGCAAGCAGCAAGCTGTTCGCACGTCAGTAAGAGATTTGTTTTATTCCTGCAGCGTCTCGGATATTTACGTGTGTAGCTTCACACCATTGCATTTATTCCTGTCTTCCGTTCCTAGCGCGCAGGAGTCTCTGCACGTGTGAATAAAGTAAGTTATAATCTTTGCGCAATGTAGCTTCACGACCAGTTACCTGCCGCTGAAGATACTGCTATTACCGGGGGGCTTTGTCAGAACTTCTGCGGTCTTGCATCAACTGAGTTAGCAACTGACAGATGTCATTTCCCGTTATGAATCGTGGGACTGCATCTTCCAAGAAACTGCAGGCTGCAGTGCATTCTTTCTCCGCTGATCTGATCATCTCATCTGTATATGCAATCTAATCTATCCATCCTTGTAGTCCGCTGTCACCCTTTCTCTGGCCTCACAAATACACTGTCTGTAGTATTACATTTCGCAGCTCTTGCGCAAGATAAACCTTTCAATGATAACGCTTTCCTAATCGAATCCTCTACCAACTGGCTTAGTGCTTCGTTTGCAGTACAGTCTGTGACGACGACAGCTATCTGATGTATCTCCTCCCCTGACACTGACCAACGTAGAGATATGACTTTTTTTTTAATTTAGTGGCTTTCGGTACATGCCGGTAGAGTTATCTCGACACTTGAAATATGATTCTAGGATTGGTTTCGTTCTCACAGTACATGTTATATACTGCTTTAAGTCGTAACCTGGTACGAAGCTACACAGGCTTAACAAAGGACAGATTGCGACATAATCTTGACATCCACAGTATACTGAAACAAATAAGCAAGATGAGACTGTAACAGAAGATACACAGAGGTATTTATGTTATAAATATCCTACTAGTAACGCAATAAAAATAAGACCGTTGGTATACATTTTGGATCTTCCCATTTCAAGCCATATTAATAACTATGTATCAAAATTAACAATAAAATGCTCTTTTGTATGTCTTGTCAGAATTGTTTTAAAAGCTGCGGATAGAAAATTGAATATTTGTGCAGTCTATAAGTACCGTGTAGATAGAACACGAGATTAGTATATAATGACCAGATTTGGGTATCACAGCCACGTGTAAAGATACACCAGTCTTCAGACACATACATCTAGGAGGAACATAGTGACATACATTTATAGGCTGAGCCTTCCAAATACCGCTGAGTAGCAAGTGCAAATATCGTCAGTTAATTGTGCTTTGGCCTTCCCCCGGCATTCTAATTATGAAAACCATTAGATTAGCAGCGTATTGAGCTATATCTGGATGTTGGCTCTGTTAACCAACTCTTCCAGTATTTCGTGTATTTCTGTATCAGTGGATGCTGACAAGGTTTAGAGCCTGCTTGGGAACAGCTGCCGGCCGCCGTGGCCGAGCAGTTCTAGGCGCTACAGTCTGGAACCGCGCGACTGCTACGGTCGCAGGTTCGAATCCTGCCTCGGGCATGAGTGTGTGTGTTGACCTTAGGTTAGTTAGGTTTAAGTAGTTCTAAGTTCTAGGGGACTGATGACCTCAGAAGTTAAGTCCCTTAGTGCTCAGAGCCTTTTGAACCATTTTTTGGGAACAGCTGACCAAACGCCCGAAGATTTCATGTAAGGAAATTGATGTGATACGTGTTCCGAGGACGTTGTAATTAGATATGGTTTCTATCTTCTTCCTCTCTGGCGCTTAGGTTGAACCGAAAGAGGTGTCTGTTGTACTTCCAATGACTAAATTCCAGCCGCGCTATGTCCTGAAGGTCCTCGGTGTATATATTTTATTATACCATGGTACTCTTGGAATCGTGAAATCAATGAGTGCACAGTGGCTGCTTTCAATTTTAGACTTCCTCGACCATTCCTCTTGCCAGTCTGATGACAACTGCTTTCGGAATATGGGTATCATATAGGTGAGAGGGAGTTGATAATATTTAACAGCTCTATGTAGAGATGCTTGCTTTGCTAGGACATCTACGTATTCATTTCCAGGTATCCGAGAATGGCCTTTCATCCATACCATCAAGATGTTGCGACAGTTCCGCTGCACCCGAAACACAAACTCGACATTTGCTGCAGCTATTCGTACAACTATTATGGTTGTTTGTAATAAGTTGTAGGGCTGGCATGCCATCAGAGATTATGACTATTGTGTGTGCTGTTGCCGTCTGTACAAATAGCAGGCCTTCCAGAATTGCAATTAGATCAGCAGTCGTAATAGTGTTGTGTGGGTACAGATAATAAAAGCCTTGTCGTTAGCTTTGGGGTACACAATAGTCACTGCCACTGTCGTTATTTGACTTGGATCCATTTGTAGTGCAGTGATTAAAGCACTGTCCAGCTAATACAGATTTAGGTTCACCGTATTTTCAATAAAATTGTTGGTTGGTCCTCACAGTAACGCCACGGTCGATTTCCTTCCAAATCCTTGAGCAACTGAGCTACTGGGTCTCTAATAATCACCAAATCTCAATTTTAAATGTCCGTCACATTTCAGTTTTTAAAGACCGTGACGTGCTCCAGATCTTCACCACTAGCCTTGTAATCGCGTAATCTAGGATACTTTTCTTTGCCACACTATCTAGTGTTCACCGACATTTTAAAAAGAAATGTCACTGCGTGGTATACCAAGTCGAAATACAGTTTCAGCGTTCTGCAATTTCCTCTTCATTATCCCGCGACGATACTGTCCGGTGGACAACAGCGACATCGGTGGACAATGTGACAGTGTTGTTGACCGTATCTGATTAATCAATTACGTTCCTTTCGCGTGCACTTTTTATGTTATACGTTAAGCTGCTATACAATGAAGGAATTTCGGATTGTGCTGATTAGTAAGGAGATGTGTCTCGTCCAGTTTTTCGTTTCGTACTAGTTAAATCTGCAGGATGTTGCGCAGTAGCGCCAGGAAACCCTTTACTTTGTAGATACTTTGAAGGTTTGAAAAACCATACTTGTGTGTTTCGTGTCTGGATGCATATTCGAGAGGAGCTAGTGTCGACTCACCTTCCGGCTACACAAACATCGGATTTTCGTGGTTCTCAACAACCTCAGGCGAATGCCACTATTACTTCTTTTGAAGAAGGCTCGCCCGATATCAGACCAATCCTTGTCCAGTAGGATGTTAGGCCACTTTCTAATGACCTCGTCTTCGAACTGACTTTAAATCCTAGTCTCTCTCTCTCCCTCCCTCCCTCCCTCCCTCCCTCCCTCCCTCCCTCCCTCCCTCTCCGTCTGCCTCCCTCCCTCTCCGTCTGCCTCCCTCCCTCCCTCCATCCATGTTGCACTGCTGGTGTCGGTAAACTACGTCATTTCTGACATAACTGTCACCACGAAGAACGTGTCTTACGTCTACGCTGGAAGCTGTTCCCCATTAATGCAGAATAATGAGGAAAACGAAGGGACGTGGAGTGACGGACTGCAGCGGAGTCCCATTGCCTTCCTCGGGATAACTGCCGCCCACGAGCGCTCGTATGACATGAAGACGGGGGTCCGGCGCCGCCATCGTCCGGCAGCAGCGGAGGGCCGGGTAATGAAATGACAACGGCGCAATTACGGGCTCAGGGACGGCGCGACAGCCGTGGCCAATGCGTGATGGAGGGTCGCCGGCCGCCGCTTTTATAGCGCGTAAACACCGCCATAACGCCGGCGCTGCCCAAACACCGCCGCTATCTAAATTGCCCATCGCCATCGGCGCTCCGTGTCGTCTGCGTGCGACTGTCTCGCGCGCTGCCCGGCACTGCCTGCCGTCGCGGCTTCGAACCCCCGAATGTGCAATTTTGCGACGACCTTTAACTCAGAAGAACCAGGAAGGTTACGTTCGAAGTTTCAGCAGACGATTCGTTGCTTCCACCGTATAAGGAGCTAGATGACGTCACTGCGCCAACCTGGCACGGGCGCGCACAATGCCTGTCTACGATGGTCCCGCACGGAGGTCGTGACTTCGATTCTCACCCTGTGCAATTTCGCAACAGTCCTTAGTTCATCTCACAGCAAATCAGACGCCACTCGTACCCCACTAGCAGTACTGTGATGTGCCTCTAACTCTATTATGCTGCAGAGTAAAGACGTGTAGTTTCCCCAAATCATTGAAGCTTCCCGGAAGCTGAACTTGTGTGCCAGATCGGCAATCGAACCCAGAACCTTGCCATTCGGAGGCAATGCTCTTACCTCCTGATCTACTCATGCATGACTCATGATCCACTCTCACAGGTTTACTTCCGTCACATCCTCTTTCCTATCTTCCATACTTAATTTGTCCTGCATACCTTACGTGACTAGGAGTAAAGGATATGACGGACTAAAGGATATTGCGGACTAATGTCTTAGTCACAGCCTAGGGCATTGTTCCCAGAATGAATCTTGGGAATCTCTGCAGTGCCACATGCATTTAGCCTGAGATGTCTTTGATTGCGATGCTAACACATATGAAAGGTTTAGGCACTACTAAGCATGATCCACATGAGCTAAAACTTGAGCTTTCTGGAATATTAACACCATCCTCATCGACAGCAGATGGTTGTCTGCCGGGAGCGACGTCTGCTTCTTTTACAGTCGTGTTCAAAGTTGTCATTGGCCAATTCTATTGGCGATGACGTTAGCTGGGGGGCATGGTTTCGCGTGCGCGAATGCAGAAAATCCGTTATGTGGTATATGAGCCTCCTCCTCCATCGGGCAGCAGTTGAAGGGTGAAAAGGTAACAGACATCAGCTCCAACATCACCTATTCCATTAAGAAATATGATTTTTGTTTGTATCTCTTCCAAGAAGCCCTTCTCAAGTGCTCGTTTCCAGGCAGCACGCAGATTATAAGCTCCGTCTCTCATAAAACTGTAGAGCTCATGCGAGTTTCTACCGTTTCTTTTATTACGGTATCTCAGAAGAGGACCTTCGTTTCTTCAGAGTTTATCTTAGCACTATCGTAAGGCTGTGTGCCGCTGTCGCTGATTTCCCAAGACTGCTATACTTGATTTGCCGTCTATGTTCAACGCAGCGCCCGGCGACAGTGCGGATTTCCTGCCCAACGTAACTTTCACCTCATTCAGTCATCTACTGACGAAGGAGATGCTGTGAATCTTCGAAAGCTCGCGTTTTAGCTCTGATTAAGTTTAAATGTTGTCGAGGTGGTTGCCTTTACCGGTCTTGCTTGTTTCAGCACTGAGCGAAGCTTTGCCAACGGGCGCACAGATGGTCATAATTTTCCCTGCTATCGGGGACAACAGGAATGGCACTCACTGACAAAAAATAATCACTGCTAAATCAAATGGAGAGGATACACCCTTGTAGTAAAACATTGATGGATTTGAATCATAAATTACGGGAAAACACGGAAAACAAGAGAATCGAAGCTTGGTTCAAATGGCTCTGAGCTCTATGGGACTTAACCTCTGAGGTCATCAGTCCCCTAGAACTTAGAATTACTTAAGCCTAAGTAACCTAAGGACAACACACACACACTCATTGCCGAGGCAAGACTCGAACCTGCGACCGTAGCGGTCGCGCGGTTCCAGACTGAAGCGCCTAGAACTGCTCGGCCACAACGGCCGGCAGAATCGGAGCGTTTGGGATGTGGTACCATAGAAGGATGTTGAAAATAGGTAGACCGATAAGAAATAAGGCGGTTCACCGCACAAACACCGAGGGGAGGGACCTGTGGAAAGCACTGAGAAGAAGAGACAGAATGATAAGGCATGCGTTCGGACATGGGACGACAACTTCCATGGTACTTGAGGGAGCCATAGTAGATAAAAATTGTATGGGAAGACAGAAATCGCAATCTATCCAAACAGATAATTGTGGACATAGTGTTTCACTGCCATTCTGAGATGAAGAGATTGGCACAGGAGGGGAATTCGTGGAGGGCCACATCAAACCAGCCAGAAGAATTATGTAATTTTTTTGGCGGAGAACAGTGGTTTTTCTTGGTATTTTAAAATAAGCATGAACAGTCTCGACCGCAAGATTTTTGTGGTTACCGGTTTCGATCATATGACTTTCTTCAGACATCATACTATGAGAGTAGGCGGTTTGTTGAGTTCGCAACGCTTGTTCCGTTCTCCGCCAACGCCTACCACCATGGTATGAGATCTGAAGATGGTCCGTAACCAACCGAAACAGGTAACCATAATAATAAAGGTTTCTTGCGGTCGAGACTGCTTCTGTTCATTTTAGAAGAATGATTAGCTTAATCCAATAGGCAAGAGCGATCATCAGTCGGATCCCTAACGGGTATAACACGAGAATGGAGGGATTCATACGATAGTCAGTTAATACTGCTAGTCTTTATAGAACTACAGTGTACTTATCTGATGGTGTAACTGCAGAGTTAGAAATTTTTAGACACCTCGGCTAGTGCTCCGAGCCTAACGCCTGCGAAGGTACTACATAGGCGTCGCACAAGCAGCGTCCTATAAAAAGAAAAAAAGACGACGACGACGACGAGAACGTAACGTGACGGTGTTCACAAAGTGCACCATTACGAGCGCAGTAAATCTGACCGCGGGCCATTAATAAGAAATTTCTGGCGGTGTTTATGCACGTCTGGCGCGACCGGAGTATCTGGCCAGCCTCCCTGCCGCTTCCAGGGGTCGCAATTAAAATGATGATTTATCTGGCGGCCATTTTTCTTTGATTTACGGTCTCCTCGGTGCCAAAGGGAAAGTATGGGACCCCAGACGCTGAGCAGCGCTGCGTGCTTAGGGTGGGTGCGTCGCTGCTGAGAGGCACGCCGTCTCCTACACCCAACAATTCACCGAGAGTTGCGAACCCGTCTTACTGACAGCGGATCTACCTCCGTGCAGTAACTCACTCTTCACCACGAATCTTTCTCAACCCATACAAACACGTGGGCGAGTAACCAAATGCTAACGCATTTGCCTTACAGCGTTTTGTCGCTCCCATGTATGGACATAGGCACAGGGAGTGGAAGAGATTGCATATCATAAATGTAGTATATGCTGATTATGTGCTCGCTTCTTCTTATCATTTCTATCTCACAGCAAAAACTTCCGCCGTATCATCATGTTCCGTACATTGCCCACAGATGGCACTGTTGCTTCTTTCGTAACATGTATACGTTTTCGAAAAACTACCAAATTAATACTTAAAATCAGGGCATTCGTGGCGAATATGAGCTTTGCTTTCATTTTTCCACCTTTTCAGTCTCTCTCTCTCCCTCGCTCCCTCTCCCCCTCCCTCTCCACCTCCCTCCCTCCATGTTGTGTAATTAAGAATAAAAAATAAGATTTCTTCATTTATTCGAAAATCGTACACTACGTGAAATAAGGAACATGACTACATGAGAAAGCTGTACTCTGTGCAACTGCGATTTAGTACTGTACTAATCGAAAACAGAAAAATCATACATATCAGAAGAAGAATCAAGAGGTTATACTCCTTCGTTTCGAAGAAAGGAGATTTAAAGTTTGTCTTGTAGACATCGTGGTCATTAGTGACGAATCAATTACACAGTAGAACAAGGTTAAAAAAAAAATTGTGGCACAACTTGACTAAAAGGAGGGATCTGTTGACAGGACACATCCTGAGGCATCAAGTAATCGCAATGTGACAATGAAAGGGAGTATGGAGAATAAATATTCTGAAGAACGTTCAAGCGAATGGACCGCAACATTCGTCTGAAGTGAGGAAGTCACAACAAAAAATCAAATTGCTAGATGTTCATCTTTGGAATCGAGTCCCCACGAAAATGATGTCAGTGTCCTAACTATTGCACAACTTTTTTTTTACAGAATAATGATATAAATGCTTGTTGTGGTATCGGATGAAATAAATGTATGAAGGTGGTATCTGATCAAATTCCTTTACATTCTACCTCCGCGTCGTATGTACAGTAAACCGCCTAGACGTAGAATTTGACATATTACATGTTCACACTTGACGTATCCTATCATACTGATGGTCAGGTGAATCACGAAATAAGATCATACCATTTACCCATTCTATATTAAAAGTTTCGGCGAACGTTGTACTTTCTCAGGTTTCTTCTCTCGGGTAGAAGACAACAATCCATCAGACCTAGCTGATGTGTCCGGTGAGCTTTGTTACGTTTGGATGGTTAGAAAACGGGTATTTGAGCGTTACGTAGGAAGGGCGAGCGGATCACCGCAGAAAATGGGACACTGTTTCGGCAGAAATACAGCAACATCCCTAGATCATCTGGTTCAAATAGGCTCCACTTCAGTAGTGTCCTAGGAACGACCAAGACTATCATGGTCAAATATTACAAGAGCCGTAACTCCGAGAGAAATTCTTCTTTTCTAAGGTTAATGATGTACATTTTCGACCGAATTCCACTGGAAGACAACGTAGCCATAATTGAAGCGAACACTCACTCCTTTCGTTGCACAATAGGAGCTGTCAGCATTGGTACACAGACGTCATCGTCGCCAGAGCTCTCCGGCGACAAAGCGCGCGTCACTCCACACTTGCAGAAACGCCCCCGCCGGGCAAGGTGTGGGCGGATGGCTTGTGGCGCAGCACGAGGCCGTGATTTACAGTGCAGTCATTACCGCGGACGGAACACAAACACAATTTGATGAACGTCGCATAAATCACTCGCGGCCGCCCATGGCGAGGACAGACAGCCCGAATGTATAATGTTTTTCAATTACGTCCGCTCCGCTTGCCACGAGCGGTTGAGTTATGCCTCACTGTCTTCTTATTACGTAATGGCTGCACTGCCTGAAATCTCTTGTGGGCATTCTGTTATCTCCCGCCGGGCGTCTCTGTTTCCGGCTTTTTTACCTTACTAGTCCTCGTGCGGAGGTTCTTACTCACTCCTTGTGACCGATTATCCGCACCGCCGTCCTCAGGTTAAAATGATCCTCGTACAATCTGTCATCGCGATTGCGAGGTAAGTGAGAGTTGAAGTTCGCGAGATTGATGTGTATGCTGGCACATTTCCAAAAGCTGAATTCCATGTTCATTTATTCTACACTTAATGGCTATTTACTTCATGTACGTAGTAATAACTCATGACAAAAGATTATCAGTATTAGTGTCTCCGCTGAATGTAAATTGTGGAAGGCTTTCTCCCTCTCTCACTCGGAGGTGTTTATAAATGCATGCTTCAAGCGGTTTCTCTCTTCAGGCACTTTACTTAGTTTCTTTCATCTCGCTTTTGTGCTGTTTGGTGATGAGTATACATCGGCCATGAAACTTCCTGGCAGATTAAAACTGTGTGCCGGACCGAGACTCGAACTCGGGACCTTTGCCTTTCGCGGGAAAGTGCTCTACCAACTGAGCTACCCAAGCACGGCTCACGCCCCGTCCTCACAGCCTTAATTTCGCCAGTACCTCGTCTCCTACCTTCCAAACTTCACAGAAGCTCTCCTGCAAACCTTGCAGAACTACCACTACTGAACGAAAGGATATTGCGGAGACATGGCTCAGCCACAGCCTGGGGGATGTTTCCAGAATGAGATTTTCACTCTGCAGCGGAGTGTGCGCTGATATGAAACTTCCTGGCAGATTAAAACTGTGTGCCGGACCGAGACTCGAAGGTCCCGAGTTCGAGTCTCGGTCCGGCACACAGTTTTAATCTTCCAGGAAGTTTCATATCAGCGCACACTCCGCTGCAGAGTGAAAATCTCATTCTAATTCTTGGGTATTTCTCACCAGTTAAACACGTGTCTCGTGTCGGATTAATGGAAAGAGAAGATCCACGGAAGTGAGCCCGAGAGCGTTACTGAGATGCATAACAAATTCAAGTGACAGTCGGTGCAATAGAGGCGGTGGGCTTCATGGTGAGGTTTGTTGTTGAAGTTCAGAGAGTTAAGTTTCCAACAAGCGTCGGGCAGCGTATTGCTTCCTCCGACATTCGTCTTGGGAAATGACCAGATACTCAGATAACATAGAGCGCACATGGAGTCTGATCGAAGTCGTTCTTCCGACGGAAGAATGAACAACCTTATTGTGGCTTCCTGAGCTATTCTACAGGGTCTGGTAGCCGTTGTCAACGAAGATAACATCCTCTGACCGATTGGGTCTCGACATTTTCCTCCTCTACTTCTTCAACAGTCTCGACGTTTCGACCAGGAGGCAGGGAGCTACTTCTGAAGTCCTCCGGCGTCCGCAGGTGGCTGAACACGCATCACACCTCACGTCGAGGTTAAAGCTTCTCACCCGCAAGCCCTAAGTGCGCATGCGCCGCAGCCGTGGGACTCTGCGCCTGCGCAGTGGCGGGTCGCGGGTCACGGCCGGGCTGGGCCAGGCCCCGCGGAACGAATCGGCAGCCCGCTAGACGCCGCGGCGAGCCACGCCGAACCCGCGGTCCGCATAGCGGCGGGCTCGCCTCCTGATGTCTCATTCTCGCATTTTACAGCCCCCGCCTGTTTGGTTAACACAGAGGCCAAAAAAAGAGAGAACCCAGCGCCGGGTAGTAAAACGACGCCGGCTGCCGTAACTCAAGACACTTTATTTGGTTCCTTTCTCCTCTCGACAGTATGAAAGGGTCAACAAACCGTCCCAGAGGCCGTCCGATTTTTCTGTTCGGAGAAAACTTCTGATCCGTGAAAGTGACGCCCCTATGCGGGTTCCGGATTACTCATCAATCAGGAAAACCTAACATTCACGACTGTGTAACTGTGGCAGCGTTTGTAGTCAGGATATCGACCGGTCGGAGATGAAAGACCACTATTCAGTCTCGTGAACAGTATTTCACCTTCAAAGCAAACAAGAGCAGTGGTGAAGATACAGACACCAAGTATTCTGGAGAAGCGAGGCTCAAATTCCATATCGGCACCCCTGATTTACGCCTGTGGAATTTTTCACGAAGCCGATTGGACAGCGTTCTTACATCTGAAATTCAAGCTATCGACCATAATTACGATTTCCATCGTATTGGGATCAACCATTCGCTATGTATCCTGTAGACTAGTAGTAGTCGTCAAACGTTTTTGCTTAGGAGCCAATACTGACAATTTACGGTGGCACCTTGGGTCGCTTGACTACTGGCACTGTGAGACAGTTAAAAAGTCGGAGGAAGGCGATGGCATAGCATCTCCGATAGAATCATGTCTAATAAAGCACTTTTGGTGTTCAGACCAAACGTTTTGTTCACTTTGCCTGAGACGCATTCCCACAGACATTTGGAGGTGTAGGTAGACGTTCTCTAGGAGGTAACGCGGAGGTATCCATGTGACTTTCAAACTTCGGTTTTCTACTTCAGCCTAAAACAAAAGGTTTTAAAATAATACAGTTTCTTCATTACAGGCTCCATTGGTTCCATACTACACTTTATGATTCCATGTTACAAATACTAGGCAGTTCACATACGACTATGCATTTTCTGATAGAATTTCTGCAGACATCACACGAAATTCCATTTATCCTTACACTGAGGTGACAAAAGTCGTGGGATACCTCCTAAGATCGTATCGGACCCCCTTTTGCCTGGCCTAGGCCAGCAACTCGACGTGGCGTGGACTCGGCAAGTCGTTGCAGAAATATCGAGCCGTCGAGAATTGCGAACTTGGTGCTGGGCAGAATTTTGCTGTCGAACTGACATCTCGATTATGTCCCATAAATGTTCGATGGGATTCATGTCGGGCAATCTGGGGCCCAGTTCATTCGCTAGAACTGTCCAGAACGTTCTTCAAGCCAGCTACGAACAATTGTGCCTCGCTGACATGACACATTGTAATCCATGAAAATTTTCATCGTTGTTTGGGAACATCAAGTCCATGAATGGTTGCAAATTGTCTCGAGGTGGCCGAACATAACTAGGACCACTCCATTACATGTAAACACAGCCCACACCATTGTGGAGACTCCACCAGCTTGCACGGTGCCTTGAGGACAACTTGGGTCCATGGCTTCGTGGGCCTGCGCCACAGTTCAACCATAACATCGGCTCTTACCAACTGAAATTGGGACCCATCTGACCATGCCATTATTTTCCAGTCGTCTAGAATCCAACCGACGTGGTCACGAGCCTAGGTGAGGCGATGTCGTGCTCTTAGCAAAGACTCTCGCACTGCGGTTATTTCATGCAGTGTTGCTTGTCTGTTAGCATCGACAACTCTAAGCAAACGCCGCTGCTCTCGGTCGTTAAGTGAAGACCGTCGGCCACTGCGTTGCCTGTGGTGAGAGGTAATGCCTGAAATTTGGTACTCTCGGCACATTCTTGACACTGCGGATCTCGGGAAATCGAATGCCCCAACGGTTTCCGAAATGGGATGTCCCATGCATCTAGTTCTAACTACCAATCCGCGTTCAAAGTCTGTTAGTTCCCGTCGTGCGACCATAATCACGTCGGAAACCTTTACACACGAATCAAGTGAGCACAAATGACACTTCCGCCAATGCACTGTTCTTTTATACCTTGTGCACGCGACACTACCGCCATCTGCATATGTGTATACAGTATAGCTATCCCATGAATGTCATCTCAGTGTAAAATTATATAATAGTAAATATACGATAATAACTTCGTAGAATAAAACGCCTCATAATTACGTTTTATGTCTTTCACATTTTTGTAAACAATTCTTTACAAATGTGTGACTAATACCTGAATGTAGGTTACACATGTTCGATACAAAAACAAAGCAGCAAGTGGTATCAATGTCAGCAGCAGCGTGCATACTATATACTATTTAAGGGACAGTCGCATGCGGAAGTACTGAAGTAACAGGCGGACGGTGTTGCTGCAATGCGGGGAGAAACCGCTATGAGTCACAGCGAAGTGGCTTATCATAAAGGTGTTCGCATCGCACGAACAGTGCATCGAATTCGAGGAAACGTTTTCCCGAGCTTTGTGCGTCACCAAGCTCAAGGACACCCTGACTCACTTCCTGCCGACCACGCTCCCGCAGATAGTCGCATATGAGTGTGTGTCACCGCCGTGCGCCGTAATTTCCCTACTGCACTAAAGGAGAAATCGCCGCGATTAAGCCGGCAAGGGATTCATGAACGAAGTGGATAAAATATGTTCCGCGCTTTGAAGACCGCACTGACACACTCCAGAGGGTGTAAAAGATTCGGCAGTTAGTCATGGGTAAAGTCTGAGAGACTAACATTCCTACCCGTCGAATGACGTAAGTATTATTACTTTCTGAACAGCTGCAGTCGTGTCATTTTTTTTTTTTTTTTTTTTTTTTTTTTTTTTTTTTTTTTTTTTTTTTTTGCGTAGCTGTAACATCTTGGAATTTTATTGTGAAGCGCAGCATTTGGTCTTTCTCCTGCCATAGCCTTTATGTTCATTTTTCTAAACCGACCACATTTCTACCTGTCCGATCGGGTGCTACTGTTCCTGCCGTTCTTTTCATTGTTGGCAATCGGTTGTTTTATCGTTTCGAGCACTTCTCTGATACATCGGATCCAACGGGGGATAAATTTGGCTTACACTCACAGTTGTCTGCATAAATGCGTGATATGACTTCCTACTACACTGTGTGTGGTGCACAAAATTCCGTCAGAGAGTTTACGATGGAACGAGGCAAGAATATGTGCGATACGCAGAGACAAACGCTCGCGTGTCCTGTAAACCGAGAGGGAACGGTCAGTCGGGCTAACACCATGAGTGCGTTTCTTCCACGACATACGGTGTGATGATGGTTGCAAGACATTTGTTTTTCCATACTATCTATTGGCGGCGATCACTTCTGCTTTGCGGAAAACACCGAGAACGTAAAAAAATGTCTTCTTATAATGAGGAGCAGGTTGATTCTGAGTGCATGGTCTCCACAATGACTACATCTCTCTCCCGATGACGTAATTTTGCTGCATTGGTGCCAGACAGTTCAATGCTCCAGACTAGGGCGTTGCTCAATATTTTGCCGTTTATAAGTATTCAGATTATTAATGGTACTTTGCTCCCCAATTTTTCATTTAATATAACAGGACTAATGGATTGTTACCAAACTGAATGCTTTCAAATGTCATTCAGAGTAGAAGGTGGAGCTGACCTCAACACTTTTGTTGGTTTTAAACGCCGCAGTGCTTCACTAGAAGTGGGAGGGAAAGAAACGTAAGTGAGAGAGGAACTGGAAAGCAGACGACTTCTCTCTGTTTTTCGTTTGTTTTGCACATGATTAGGGCCGCACATAATTCAGAGTTAGTCCATTGTGTACTCTATACCCTTAGAAAATATAAAGTGCATTTTATAAGTAATAAAATTTTTTTGATCGGTTAACTGCTGTGCTTTGATGTAACCAAAGCAATTACTTTTGATGAAAGTACAGTTTACATGTACATACATACTTAATCTGTATTATTATTGTGTTTTTTGTACTCAATAGAATGTTCATCATCATGATCAAAGGCAGGAGTTTCCTGTTGTTATTGATAAGTGCGAAAGTTGTTTATGAACAAAAGAAACATGTCGTATATAAGCTCTTCGAAGTATTGAAGCGATGTTAGAAATTTTTTTTGTGTTTTTTTTTAGTTTTACCTTTCTTGAGGAAACTAAGTCTTCTAGCTCTGTCTGATAAACCTGTATTGTTTTTTTTTATTTTTACTACAACATCCCTCTGTTACTGATCAACAATTTTCTAATAAAAGCTGAATTAAAAATTAAATTTCAACTTTGCTACAAATACCATTTATTTTGAAGTAATAGCCTGGAGGATAACTGTGTAGAACAAAAATGTTCCATTGTTACACAGCCCTTTATATCCTCACTCAGTTTCTAGGCGGTTCGCTGCTTCCAGTTTCTAGGAGAGTCCAGTAAGACACTCATCGCATATGCAAACAAAGCGATCGTAATTAGGTAACTCCAGACAGGTATGCAACACATCTAACATACAGGTAATGCGGTTACAATCTTCACTGACCAAAGCTGTCAGGAAAACCAGCGAGTCTACACTTGTGGTAGTCTACGGTATTTTTACAAGCCTATACCTTATTAAACCTCGAGCATGCACAATCGAGCTGCAATTTCCACATTTCTATTCTGTTTATATTTGGAAGGAAGGAGGGTTAAATGTTCTGTCTAAGGCGGGTTCTTTAGAGATGGAGCATATTCTTGCATTGCGGGGTGGGGGGGGGGGGGTCGCTTAGAGTGGGGAAGGTCCAAAAATGGCTCTGAGCACTATGGATCTTAACATCTGAGGTCATCAGTCCCCTAGAACTTAGAGCTACTTAAACCTAACTAACCTAAGGACATCACACACATCCATGCCCGAGGCAGGCTTCGATCCTGCGACCGTAGAGGTCGCGCGGTTCCAGACTGAAGCGCTCAGAACCGCTCGGCCACACCGGTCTGCTGTGGGGAAGGAACTTGTCTGTTTAAAGAAACTGTATCGATATAACTTAGCGATTTAGGGAAATGAAGGTGAACCAAAATCTGGATTACCAATGGGCGACTTGAAACGCCATCCATCCAGATGCTAATAACAACGCCAGCTCACTGGGTCTCACATGGACGTAAGCGTGTGAACGGAAAAGCGTTGCTAGTAACGAGCCAAAGGTGCTGCATCCTCTTACACGTGGCCTCTCCGCCGCCTCCTCCACATCCTTCAAGAAAGCTGACCCGACCTCATCGGCATCCAGTCCAGAGGAAGAGGTAGTCGTCATTTACAATGTTCCGCGCAGCCTGCCGCTAGCAGCCACATTGCTTGCGGACCGGTCTCCTGACACAGCTGGGAAGAACTTGTACCCTGTCCGGGGCGTGGCTGCGGCGAGTACCGATGTTAACACTCGCCGACAAGTTCGCACTACAGTGCGCACACCACCGAGCCGATAGCGATCGGACGCAGCGTGTGCAGAAACACTCGCGAAACAGGCGAGAGCGCTTGTCCGATTCACCGATTTCGTGGGCGCGTTACAGTTATCTATGATGCCGTTACATCTTACTAGTCCCCACTACAGCCTTTACAGTCGAGATAGCGGATGTAATAGATTACTTATAGACTACACTTGTCAGCGGCGCACTACAGCACAAAAAGGTCACAGAAATCGTTATTGCGCCAAAGTGGAACATCCAGTCCAATAATGAACTCTTCTCGGGTTATCAGCTGAGTGGTGGCGTCGTCTTGTCGGAACGTTTCCACGAGTTTCGTACCCATCGTCTTCTGGCGAAACGTTGCGACAAGACGGCACCACCACTCAGCTGATAATCCGAGAAGAATTCATCATTGGAATACGCCGAGAAAGACTGCAATCACATATATCCAGTCCAATAATTCAATAACGCTAAATATCGAAAGTTGAGGAATCGTGCAAGAACACAGCAGTTTATGTAGTTTTCATTCCTGATCTTCGTGATTTTTTTAAACAAGTAAGTGAAGTAGTAATGAATTGAGAGTTCATTGGCATCTACTGCACTCCATTTTTTATAATATGAAGATAAATTACGGTTAAGCGCAGTGACCATTCTGTTTCTATTTTCTCTGTTATCGATACGTAATTAACGATTAGTTTGATAACTGCAACACCACCAGATTTTTTGATAAACGTTGCTGAATGTGGGTGTAATAACAACTATCGTTACATAGACAACGTAATTCCTAAAGAACGTAAAAGTGGCAGTAATTGTAATACCACGCACCAGCTGACGCTCATTGTAGCAATCGTCCTTCCTAATTAGGCAGAAACCGGTAATAACAGTTTAAAATGTTACCTAGACTGTTTTTTTATGTAAATTATAAAGTGAGTGACAATCGTTGAACGGCTCCCGGAGTTTCTTCCTTCCCGACAAGGCATGAATGTGCTGGGTTAAGTACAAGGCCTCTCTGCGACGTCTGCTTGAATTAGGACTTGCAACATTGTTTACGGTAAACTGTTGAATGGAGACGATAGGCTTGAATGCTACGTTTTTGCTACTGACTACTTGCTGGCACATGGTATTTCTCTCTCTCTCTCTCTCTCTCTCGCAGTCGTTACCGACTGCACGCGTGAACGGCAAGGGAATTTCCTAACCAACTCCATCCGATATTTACATTTATACTTGGAAGAGTAACGATTTATGTAAATCCAACAAGCTGAAGTTTCCACTCCCCGTATTACCATTTCTCTAATTACAATACTAAAGCCTCCTCCTCTCTTTTGCCTAGCGTTCATTCCGTCTAGTATCAGCTCCGCCTTTTCAGTATTTGATAAAATGAACTTCATTATTTACCTCTGCCAACGGTTGCTCTCCCTGCCGCCACAGTAGTTAAGATAAACTAAGAGGGGGAAGCCTTGTGAGCTATCCGTCTGTGAACCGTGTGAATCTTGTTCTGTGTGTGATCGTATTTCAACTTGTTGTGTGTCGTATTCAGAGAGACGAAATTTAGAAACCAGCCCAGCATTTGCGTAAAACTGCCTAAAAACTACAGTCAGACTCGCAGTTGTACCAGCCCACGGTCGTTAATCTGCGGCGTGAATTGAATCCATGTCTGACTCGTCTTCCTGTCTACCTCGTTACCCTATCAGAACAGGTCTAAAATTGCAGTAGTGAACGCTCCTATAGTGTGGTTATATGAAGAAAGTAGAACGTCCCGTCCAGAATTCAGTGAAGTAAGGAGTCGAATCACTGGTCCAGTAACCAAGTGAGATGGCACAGATGACTCACATTCGAGGTGACTGGGTTTCAAACTTCCGTCCGCCACTGACATTTGTTTTAAGATACCATTTCATCGTTCATTTACAGTAATTCAAGATTCGATGGAAAATTTAATCGAGATTTGTGGCTCTTCCTGAATGTCCTCAGCAAAGTGGGACATCGTTAGCTCTGGTCCTGATTCAATCCCCAGGAGCGACAGAGACTCTTGCTGGTATAGCTCCGTCCGAGACAGTGCAATCGAATAAGTACTGTAAGACTGACGGCTTGTGCCAGAGACATTAAAAGCTGATAACATTATCTCGAATTGCCAGCCGCGTGAAGTGGTTTAAAATCCACGAACTTTCGACCGAGTACTCCACATGACAAGGTCGAGAGTTCGTAGATTTGAAACTCGAGAGAATTTTGTCAGCACATATCACCTCGAAACCACGCATTCGTACATTAAAGGCTGCTACATTGTGCTGTAGTAGACACTGAAACAGCAGACAGTGCGCCATTTCCGATCGTCTAACAGGCCACTAAGGTTGGTAATGGATACTTTCAAGCCTCTGGTATATACCTATTGTGCGTGACTTAGCGATATATCGGCTTTAAGAGCTGCTCGCAAGCTGTGCCTTTGGCAGCGCTCCCCGGCGGCCTTACTGTACTCGTCAGCTTCGTTAGGCCCTCGTGCGGCCGCCTCTCCGCTAGCTGCGAGTGGCGTTTTATAGCGACTAGCAAGGCGCGCGGGCGCACTCAAGCACGCGGGCAGAAATAACGCCGATCGCTTTACGAGGCAGCTCGCCGCGGGAGCGGCTTGATTTGTCTCCTCTCTCTACCGCCGGCCGCGGTCCTGAAAAAAAGCAAAAAATTAAAAAAAAAACGGAAATCTCATATCCGCCTCAGAGTGCCAAGCCCTCGGCAGTAGCAGTAGCTTCCGATGTACCACTAGTGTTTTCCATTTAATCTGCTTGCGCAGTATGTGCCTTACTTGGCGATCACCGTCTAATTTCCTAGGCCAGGATGGTCATATGTAAATGCCTATTGTCTGGGCCTAGAAGGGATCTACATCTGACAGGCCACATTTCTCACCCTCACGAAATTTCCTCAGACGTGATCTCCCAATCCGATAAGACTAACAAAGATATTAGGTAGAAGGTCGTATTTCCAGACGGCATATTCGTAGCTATATATGCGTCTCAGCTAGGCAGGATCATATTCTTTGTAGTTTCCGACAAACAACGGGTACTAAGCCACACAGTTCTTCGATGATCGTACATCCAATTATGGTAGCAGTATTTGCGAGTATCAGTTGCATAAATAGGAAACTGAGACGGAAGTTAAATATGGGAACACGCATTATCTCACAACTTGTGTGTGTGTGTGTGTGTGTGTGTTTGTATGGACTTGAGCTGCCCATCCCACGTTACTGAGTAACGCAAATGGTGACAAATGAAGGCTGTATTGGACAGGTTTCACAAATATTAGAAAGTGCATCGTCTGATATATGGCTGTACTGTATTTGGGCAGTTACAGAAGTGGAGTAGATATTAAAGTTGTTCCAGGAACATTAATGTTTACATTTCAAGGCAGAGTAAATATCTTTTGTAACACATGTCGTACTTAAATAGAAGATTTCAAGAATGTCTGGATACTACAGCTGTGCAATCTCATATGACCCGAGGATAGTCTGAATTCGAGCAAACCGGATAATCAAAATAAGAAATAAATCCAACTGTACATTAAACTATGCAGTTCTTAAAATAAAAGTACTTTTTGCTTGGCCGGCCGGAGTGGCCAAGCGGTTCTAGGCGGTTCAGTCTGGAACCGCGCGACCGCTACGGTCGCAGGTTCGAATCCTGCCTCGGGCATGGATGTGAGTGATCTCCTTAGGTTAGTTATGCTTAAGTGGTTCTAAGTTCTAGGGGACAGATGACTTCAGATGTTAAGTCCCATAGTGCTCAGAGCCATTTGAACTATTGCTTTATTGTTTGTAGTCACGCACGTACGAATTAGCTTTTATGAGAAGTGTATATATATGGAGTGTTAATCCCGCAAGATATGCAGCAGAATCTGTGAGAAATTTGGAAGGTAGAAGATAAGGTATTTGAGAGAACTAAAGCTGTGAGGGTTGGTAGTGAGTAGTGGTTGGATAGCTCAGACGGTAGAGCACTTGCTGGCTAAAGAGGAAGGTCCCAAGTTCGAGTCTCGCTCAGGTAATCTGAAGTTTCAGGAGGTATATAGGTTGTAGCATTCAACATCCTGCTATTGCCTAGCTGTGACATGCAGTTGCAGATCAAGCTGTGAAACTCCAGAAGCTCGGCGGCGAGCAAGAACGCAGCGCATCCCGTTCTACCCGTAAAAGTGCAGCGGCGCTCTGAATTGCAGAGGTCCGCCTCCCCCAATGTCGCCGGGTCGCTCTTCTCATTCACCAAATTACCGGTTAGCGAGGCAGCGCTATTGTGATTCTGCTGCACGAGTCTAATTTCGCGCGCCGCCTTTCGCCTTACATAAACATGAATGGCTACTTTTGGCGGGGTAATGTTCGATTCGATTCATCGACTGGGCTTTTAACTCGGAGGCTGCATTGCATATTCAGCGGCGAGACGGTCCCGGAAGCGTTTGCCTCCGAATGGAACGACGGCCGCACGTTCACTCCTCAGATTGCAGCCTGTGCAACGATGAGCAGAACCCGGCCCTCCACAGGCCGCGATGATGTCACGCTTTTCCTTCAACTACTGGCAACTTTGTTGCTGCCGCAGACTACCATTCCATCACGGCTCAATTCGCGTCGCTACCATTCCATCATGGCTCAATTCGCGACGCCCATTTCCCTCCCGCTAGTAACCGACTTCAGATGTCTTGAAGTGGGAGGGGACCTGCAAAGCAACCGTCTACATTACGTGTCAGCCTCTAGACTTTCACGAGACAAGATTGGCCGAAGATAATAATTCTGTAACTTGGAAAAGGGGGCAAGAACAAGGATGCGAGGGACCATCAAATTAAAAACTGCGACTAGTTGATCCATCTTAAGTCTGGTAACGTTAACAAAAAGATTGTTCACATACTGTTGGGTTTAGAGTGGCATGAAATTTACTCTTGGCACAAGAACTTTGTTAAGACGGGTTGTTCCCTGCGACATGATAAATCTCCACGACGCCCGCTTTCTTCTTCAAGAATATTTCAGTTGTGTATCTGTATATGCTTGAAAAGTTTTTAATTCCTCACATAGACGAACATGACTGAGATGGGATGGTTTACTACTAGCAAGATGGTGCACCATCTTCTTTCTTCACGGAAGTTCGGAGGTTTCTTCGATAGTGGCTTGACACAACTGAATTTCTTTCTCTGGGGTTTCGTTAAAGGCCGTAAGTATTTTCCTCCCCTACCAGAAAATTTGGCCGACCTGAAAACTCGAATCTACGCTGCCGTAGCACAAGCTATGCCCGATTTGCTGTTACGAGTGTGGCAAGAAACTGATTATCGATGGGATGTTTGCCGCATAACAAATGGTACTCACATCGGACCAAAATGACACTTGACACTTTTATATGAAACTTGAGGTTGTTGGCTAAAAAGTCACACACCTACCGATTCCTTAAGTTACTTCGATAAATTTCTATATCATTCTAAAGCTTTAAAGTCCTTTTTGATTACCCCCGTCGGAGGTTCGAGTCCTCCCTTGGGCATGGGTGTGTGTGTTGTCCTTAGCGTAAGTTACTTTAAGTTAGATTAAGTAGTGTGTAAGCCTAGGGACCGATGACCTCAGCAGTTTGGTCCCGTAGCACTTACCAGAAATTTTTAGTTTTTTCCTTTTTTACTCGTATATTATTCAAATCAGTGAAGACAAATGAAAGCCAGTTGTAGTCTCAGGAATGCAGTAGGTTGGTTGAATGGAGCGAATTCTCGTATAAAAGGAGTATATACGCTCTGGTTAGGAAATGAGAATGGAAACAACAAGTGAGGACAGAAGTCTATGGGAGACACGTAACAGAAGAAGAAATGGTTTAGTAGGGCATCTGTGAATAGTTAGCCAGGCGCGGGAACAAGGAGCACAAGGAAAAAATAATGGAGCTTTACCAAGACCAGAATATGCAAAATAGATAATCCAGGATGTTGGGCGTAATATTTCATAGACATGAAAATATTAGCCTAAGATACGAAATGATAAAAAGACAGCATGAAACCACTCGAAAGCCTAGGTAGTATTTGAGAAGTCGGACGGTATTAGCGGCCGAATGATCGGTAACGCTGACCACTTGCCTCTTCGGACTGTTTGGGGTTGGGTTGTTTGGTGGAAGAGACCAAACAGCGAGGTCATCGGTCTCATGGATTAGGGAAGGACGGGGAAGGAAGTCGGCCGTGCCCTTTCAAAGGAACCATCCCGGCATTTGCCTGGAACGCTTTAGGGAAATCACGGAAAACCTAAATCAGGATGGCCGGGCGCGGGATTGAACCGTCGTCCTCCCGAATGCGAGTCCAGTGTGCTAACCACCGCGCCACCTCGCTCGGTCGGACTGGTCATATGAGGCCTTAGAAGAAGGCGCGGCCGTCTTTCGGCACCGGGTAGCTCCTTTGACCTGATCACGGATCGCTCGACGCAGAGCGCTGGTCGAAAGGGTTGGGCGCGTCGGTGAGGTTGTTCGGGCGTGGAGCGACAGGTAAGGCGAACGGCGGGGGAGGAGGAAACGTGAGACGGCCCGAGCGCCGCGGGGGAGTGCGTGCCACTGGACACCGGCCTAGTGCGTCACGCGCACTTCCTGCCGCTGGCGACAGTAATTTTACTCGCATTGCGTGCGCCGCCTCGCCAGTGCGTGCCACGCTGCGGTTTGCGGCCCGGCAGAGCGGGCAGCGTTTCCAGCGTGTAACATGGCTTCATTGAGGGCGGCTTGCAACAGGTAGCGCCACTTACTCACCGATAGAGGCGGTGCAGAGGTTAGGTAAAACTGACCTTAACCAGAAGCTCGGTTTGACCACCACAGTGCCTTGCTGGGCACGATTCCATATGAGGTGATATGCCCTTGCCGTCGAACTGACTTTTCCAAACACTTACAGGGCAGTCTACAGTTTATCATCGACTCTGAACTACAGAGTAGCTAGACTTGTTTTAAAAACAGCGTTACTCGTAAGTACCTCTGGGATTTCAGAAGATGACTGCACGAAAACTACAAGACACACAGAAGAATGGCACATATCACAAGATAAGATCTCTCAGAGGGTAGAGAATCTCTCAGAGTTTCGATTCGTAATATGACGTGCTGTGGCGTAGTTCCAGAACACACCGTTGGAGTGTCAGAACATGTAGTATCGCAGTGTGTCACTTCGTGGCTGCAGATGTGGGACCCAATGACGAGATTTCCAAGGCGATTCGATGTCGCCGGCCGGAGTGGCCGAGCGGTTCTAGGCGCTACAGTCTGGACCCGCGCGACCGCTACAGTCGCAGGTTCGAATCCTGCCTCGGGCATGGATGTGTGTGATGTCCTTAGGTTAGTTAGGTTTAGGGGACTGATGACCTCAGAAGTCCCATAGTGCTCTGAGCCATTTGAAACATTTAATTCGATGTCGTACGCCTTCCCGGGCGGCGGCGGCGGCGGCCGCAGTTAGCATCAGTAACGTCAATGAACTGCATGCACGTACTGACGTTTGCCGCGTCACAAGTATCCAGCTTGAGTAGCTGTAACGTTAGCTAAAAACTGGGGGGAGGGTGCGGGGGGAGAAGGGGGGGAGGGATGCTTTGTCCACTGATGTGTGCCTGCTTTCTGTGTGTCTTGTAGTTTTCGTGCATCATATTCTGAAACCGTGGAGATACTTACTAATTATTGCAGAGGTGAAAAAATGGTACGTGACAGAAAATATCTCAGGAGCAACCAATGGCAGAACCGCAGATCCTTTGATTTGTAGTCGTAACAATTGTCCTCACACAGAGGCACGCCACGGCAAGGCACTGATTTGTACTCTGGAGTGAGGTTAAAATCTCCGTTCAGCATGTTTTTCACATTTTCCCGAAATAAGACGAAAACCGGGACTCTTAGGTCTCTGAATGTTCCCGATCACAATAGTCAGTGAACTACACGTATTTACACTCCTGGAAATGGAAAAAAGAACACATTGACACCGGTGTGTCAGACCCACCATACTTGCTCCGGACACTGCGAGAGGGCTGTACAAGCAATGATCACACGCACGGCACAGCGGACACACCAGGAACCGCGGTGTTGGCCGTCGAATGGCGCTAGCTGCGCAGCATTTGTGCACCGCCGCCGTCAGTGTCAGCCAGTTTGCCGTGGCATACGGAGCTCCATCGCAGTCTTTAACACTGGTAGCATGCCGCAACAGCGTGGACGTGAACCGTATGTGCAGTTGACGGACTTTGAGCGAGGGCGTATAGTGGGCATGTGGGAGGCCGGGTCGACGTACCGCCGAATTGCTCAACACGTGGGACGTGAGGTCTCCACAGTACATCGATGTTGTCGCCAGTGGTCGGCGGAAGGTGCACGTGCCCGTCGACCTGGGACCGGACCGCAGCGACGCACGGATGCACGCCAAGACCGTAGGATCCTACGCAGTGCCGTAGGGGACCGCACCGCCACTTCCCAGCAAATTAGGGACACTGTTGCTCCTGGGGTATCGGCGAGGACCATTCGCAACCGTCTCCATGAAACTGGGCTACGGTCCCGCACACCGTTAGGCCGTCTTCCGCTCACGCCCCAACATCGTGCAGCCCGCCTCCAGTGGTGTCGCGACAGGCGTGAATGGAGGGACGAATGGAGACGTGTCGTCTTCAGTGATGAGAGTCGCTTCTGCCTTGGTGCCAATGATGGTCGTATGCGTGTTTGGCGCCGTGCAGGTGAGCACCACAATCAGGACTGCATACGACCGAGGCACACAGGGCCAACACCCGGCATCATGGTGTGGGGAGCGATCTCCTACACTGGCCGTACACCACTGGTGATCGTCGAGGGGACACTGAATAGTGCACGGTACATCCAAACCGTCATCGAACCCATCGTTCTACCATTCCTAGACCGGCAAGGGAACTTGCTGTTCCAACAGGACAGTGCACGTCCGCATGTATCCCGTGCCACCCAACGTGCTCTAGAAGGTGTAAGTCAACTACCCTGGCCAGCAAGATCTCCGGATCTGTCCCCCATTGAGCATGTTTGGGACTGGATGAAGCGTCGTCTCACGCGGTCTGCACGTCCAGCACGAACGCTGGTCCAACTGAGGCGCCAGGTGGAAATGGCATGGCAAGCCGTTCCACAGGACTACATCCAGCATCTCTACGATCGTCTCCATGGGAGAATAGCAGCCTGCATTGCTGCGAAAGGTGGATATACACTGCACTAGTGCCGACATTGTGCATGCTCTGTTGCCTGTGTCTATGTGCCTGTGGTTCTGTCAGTGTGATCATGTGATGTATCTGACCCCAGGAATGTGTCAATAAAGTTTCCCCTTCCTGGGACAATGAATTCACGGTGTTCTTATTTCAATTTCCAGGAGTGTATAAGCGTATTTCCATGCATATCGTGCATAGTGGAGATATTTGTCAGCATGTGTCGTCTAAGAAATATGAACAGGAATTTGAGTCGTGTGTGTGCATCTCCGCACTTCGACAAAGCCGCGCGGGGTAGCCGTGCGGTCTTAGGCGCCTTGGAACGGTTCGTGCGGCTCCCCCCCCCCCTCTCTCCCCCCGTTGGAGGTTCTAGTTCTCCCTCGTGTGTGTGTGTGTGTGTGTGTGTGTGTGTGTGTGTGTGTGTGTGTACACTTGTTTCTAGGATACAACAAGTGACCGCCGGTGGTCCTAGGCTGCACGCCGCCTCCAGTAGGGTGTGATGGCGCAGGCTAGGCCAGCGGGGACCCGCGAGATGGTCCGCTCGCGTTGCGTCACATCCTGCCACTGTCGCAGAGTGATGCGGATGAATAATGCAGCCGGCCCCTGGCTTCCTCTGGCAGCCGCGATTAGCGGACCGTTATTCGACGCCGCTTCCGCGCGCGCCCGTGTGTGGGAAGGCCGAACACACTGGCGCCATAGCCGCTGACCCTAACCGCTGCACCTCGCAGTTTCCTTATAGCGCCAAGCCAATCTAAAAACACGTAAATTTCAACAACAATTTATTTCCCCTGTTTGCCACCACTGACGTCAAATCTTTTTCGTATTCTCTCCACATAGCTTAGACGTGGATGCCTTACCTTGAAAAGGCATTACCACAACCGTTCTTCGACCTCACGCGTTTTATTCTGTTTTCACCATTCTCTTGCGATACATAAGGAAGCTCTGTTGAAGACATTCCCCTGAAGAGTCCATGTGCACTCTCTAATTTCACACACTGAGGTGACAAAAGTCATGGGATACCTCCCAATATCCTATCAGACCTCCTTTTACCCGGGGTGGTCCAGCAGCTCAACGTGGCATGGACTCAACAAGTCATTGGAAGTTCCCTGAGCCATTGAGCCATGCAGCCTCTATAGCCGTTCATAACTGCGCAAGTGTTGCCGGTGCAGGGTTTTGTGCACGAACTGACCTCTCGATTATGTCCCATAAATGTTCGATGGCATTCATGTCTGGCGATCTGGTTGCCCAAATCAATCGCCAGAATTGTCCAGAATGTTCTTCAAATCAGTCGCAAACAATTTTGGCTCGGTGACATGTAGCCGAACATAAATGTTGGCAGTCGATGATCGCTTCAGTTGGACCAGAGAATCCTGTCCATTCCATTAAACCCAGCCCACACCACGATTGAGCCCCCAGCAGCTTGCACACTGCCTTGTTGACAACGTGGGTCCATTGCCTCTTGGGGTCTGCACCACACTCGAACCCTACCATCAGCTCCTACCAACACAAATCGAGACTCACCCGACCAGGCCACGGTTTTCCGGACGTGTAGGATCCAACCGATATGGTCTCGAGCCCAGGAGAGGAGCTGCAGATCATGCTGTTAGCAAAGGCACTCGCATCGGGCTTTTCTTACCACAGCCCATTAACGACAAATTTCGCCGCACTATTGCTCACAAATACGTTCGTCGTACGTCCCACATTGATTTGTTATTTCACGCTTTGTTACTTGTCTGTTAGCACTAAACTCTACGCAACGTCGCTGCTTTCTGTTGTTCCGTGAAGGACGTCGACCACTGCGTTGTCCGTGATGAGAGGTAATGCCTGAAATTTGGTAATCTCCGTTCACTCTTGACACTATGGATCTCAGAATATTAAATTGCCTAATGATTTCCTAAAGGGAATGTCCCAAGTGTCTAGTGCCAACTGCTATTCCGTGTTCAGTCATAATCACGTCAGTAACCTTTTCACATAAATCACCTGAGTGCAAATTGCAGCTCCGCCAATGCACTGCTCTTTTACACCTTGTGTACGCGACACTCCCGTCATCTGTAAGTGAATATCGCTATACCGTGCCATGGCACCTCAGTGTATAGTACGTCTTATGTGCTATTAATGTTCACTGCGTTTGGGTAGACAGACATTGCTAGATACCTCTTGCAACTTTCACCTGGGATTCATATGCATATTCGGTCATCTTGATTTAATTTCTTTAAATCATTGTTTCTTCGCTAGAGAAATCCTTTTCCTCCTTATCGACATGAATTAGTGTTCCATCTCTAAAGATCTCGAACTCGTCTGGGCGGTAAAATCTAGCTTAACTCGCTGTCTTGCGTTTGGAAAATGCTGTGTGTTGTGCAGTAGGCCCCGGTTTCTCAACAGCAAAGAGATGTCTATAAGATATGTATTGTCGCTGACCATTACTGCTGCGATGTTCGCAGAGCAAAAACGGAAAGAATGACAGGCGCCAAATGCCCATCAAGTCATCACAAGAAAATACAATGTCGTTCTTTAACTGCAAAGCGTGTAAACGTGTAAAAATTTCCGCTGGCTTAATTTAAGCAGTTGTTTGAAGTGCAGTTGGTAAGCGGGTCTGCTTTCGTAGGTAATAACAAGGGCCAGTCCTGTTGTGGTGGTGGTGGTTAGTGTTTAACGTCCCGTCGACAACGAGATCATTAGAGACGGAGCGCAAGCTCGGGTTAGGGAAGGATTGGGAAGGAAATCGGCAGTGCCCTTTCAAAGGAACCATCCCGGCATTTGCCTGAAACGATTTAGTAGGGAAATCACGGAAAACCTAAATCAGGATGGCTGGAGACGGGATTGAACCGTCGTCCTCCCTAATGCGACTCCAGTGTGCTAACCACTGCGCCACCTCGCTCGGTAGTCCTGTTGTGAGCCGCTGCTGAGCGATACGAATGACAGCCGTTGTTAGTCGAGCAGCGGTCATGTACCAAATAGTTTTATCTTGTGACTTCGGTTTTACGTATCTTATGGGAAAGAATGACCATGGGAGCAGTTGTTTTTATTTTTTGTGACAATGATTTTATATCAGCTAGTCTGCCTCATATATCGTTATATCCAAATAGTTTATAAATGTTAATCTACATTCAGATCCGATGATGGCACCTTTAGTGTGTTGAAACCGGTTATCCAGTATACAGTATTTAAGCGATCTTGGCTTCTGAATTATTTGTGCAATATGTTAAGTATATGTGACATGTGAGTACGTGAGCAAAACCACCGACAGGGAGGTCCTCGTAAACCTCTGTATCTATTTCAGTCAAACTTGGTACACATTTTACTTACTACCTTTGGGGGATAAGATCCAGATACATCCTATTGGGGTAGGGATGATAAAGTGGAGAGAGGAGGGCTCAGAAGCGGGTGGACTGACAGGGACGGGAAAGGAGGCAATGAACACATATAGGGGAAGGAGGTGATTGACATAGAGAGGGGAGAGGAAGATGCACTCGGAGATAGAAAAGAAAGGGGAGGGGAGGAGATGGCCAAGTGTTGAGGAGGGGGGGGGGGGGGTAATGAGATGGTCTCATAGAAGAGTGGAAGAAATACACATCTGACCAACACCGGGTACTCAGCTATTATCTTATAAACAAATGAAGCATGTGATAGAAAGGCTACGACTGCTGGGTGCATAGTACTGACGAAGATCTACTTTAAACAAAACCATCAAACATCATTCAACGTTTTCCCATTCTTATACCTCTGTTGGCCATTATTTCTATTTTCCTGGTCCTCCAGCTTCTCGAATTTCTGTTTACGTCGGAGCGTTTTCTCTGTCCACCGGATGCGCGTCGTGTATGTGTCTCGCATAAGCACACGGCTCGAATGAGATCTAGAGAGCGCCGCCAGAGATACGAGCTCCTTATTAAAACCGAAGTCGCGTCCCTGTTAGGAAGCCGTCGAGGAATGACTGATGGGGTCGAAAGGCTCCGCGATAGCTAGGAGAGTTCCCAGCGCGCGCGCCCGCGAAAGAAATCGCCGGGAAACAATTCCGAAAAAAGGAGGAAAAACGAGACACGCCGTTGGAGCACGTCAAGCAGCTGTCACGGGCGCCTGTCAGTACTGGGAAGGCTGGTCGTCAGGCCGGCCAACCGAAGGAGGAAAAAATAGATACGTGAGCGGCGTAGCCGGACGTTCCGACGCAACTATTCGCACTAACGACTGTCTTAATCACGGCCGCAATGTAATGGCGGCGTTCTTCACTCGAGCCTCGGAAATGTCATCGGTGCAAGCGGACGTCGGCGTCGGCGCGCCGTCGTTTTTCGCAGCGGCGCGGTCCGACCGCTCTCCCGGAAACAGGACAGCCCATCGGCCCGACTAACGGCGGCCGATCGCTCACGGCTTCTGCCGGCCCTGCCACTTAGCGGCACCTCGCTACCTAATTGGCCGAAATAATCTTAACGGGTCTCGTGCACTGTTGGCAGGCCTGTCGAAGGGGAAGTCCCCTGCGTGGCATCTTTCGTACACTTTCAGCTCCCATTAATGCGTGAGGATGCCGCTTATCATACTGGATAGACAACGGTGCGCATGTACTTGATATACACTCCTCAAGCGCTGTGATGTGCGTGACATAGAGTACTTTATATCTATATTAGTCACTGTCCGTCCAGTACCTCTGGAAGCTGGACAAGCTAAATAAAGCACGAACGCCTTCGTTACGTGAGAAGTGTCATAGGTTCTAAGTCCTTTTTAGTAAATGAATCTGGTCATTTTGCCGTACGGCCACTACATTAGAAATTCTCAGCCTGATTTTGAACGCACATGATTTATTCGGAGGATATACAGAGGACTAAGCGAGAATCTGACCGCATGAACATCACTCTGAGCGCTTGAATCCTCCGTGCGTAGTTCCAAATGTGAAGCGTGGAAGAGGTTTTATGAGTGTATGGGGATCTTCTGGAGGGGATAAAGTAGATTATCATGCTAGTCTCCGGACATGCCAACATGTCTGGTTTGAGACTGATCGGGAAAGGATTTGTCTTGCAGCAAGACAACAACCCGAAACATTCATTTCGCTTTTGTCAGAACTACGTGAAATCTCTAGAGGCTCAGAAAATTTTGAAAAATATGGAATGGCCTCCGCAGTCCCGTGATAGTATCAAATCGAACTACTATGGGATGAGTTGGACAGAAGGATCTGAAAATGGGGAATCATGATTGCGACAGATGTGTGGGAAGTCCTGAAGCAAGGATGGAGACTAATTCCAAGTGAAACCCAGGCAAAACAGTTCCTTCGCATGCCGAGAGTATGCGAGGCAGTGATTAAAGCTAAGGGCGGCTATTTTAAGCAATCTAAAATTTAGTAGTTGCGTTTACCTATGTGTTGTTTGAGCTTAATAAAGATTTAGAAAACAATAAAACGCAATATTGTGACGTATTTCCTTTCCATTGTCCTTCACAGTCACTTGGCGTTTCGGAACATACTGAGGGTAGTGTGTGTAGCATTGTTTCCAAAACAAGTTTCCTGAGTGTATCTGTTGCACTTTCATATGAACTATATCGATCTGTTACGAGCACAGTAGTGAATGTCATAATTCCTATGTCTTCCGTCAAACCCAACTGAGAGTCTAAACACTTCGACAGTGCCGTAGACCATTCCCAATAGGGTCTTTCTCCAACATATGTACTGCACCTTCTCAAAATCCTCTAAAGATCTCTTACAAACGTCTCTCTACCAGTAATTTCACATGTTGGCTGCCCTTCGTAGTGTTATCGGGCGACTAACGTGGAGGAGCGAGCTGCGGTCAATTTCGCGCAGAGTGCCGGAGGTAACGTAGGTCACTATCTTATCCAAAGGTAACCCAACCTGACACGAAATGTGAACAACCCTACCTTCCGTCTTACGCAGTTTTTTTTTATCTTCTGTCTTTCTGTAAGATTTATCACCGCGTTCCTTGCGTCCTATACTTTGCGTTGCGTTTGGACAGAAGATAACATGTTATCAGCTGTTAAAGCTTCTATAATAAGCCGAAACGGATTTTCCTTGATATTTCAACATATTCCGATAGGCAGCTAAGTAGTTGTTTCTGCCAGCTACGTGGCGAAGAAAGGAACAACAACTCAAAAGTCTGTGTAATATCCCCGATATGCGTCTCTGTCTACTGCTGTCATGTGTTCAGACCTCACCCCCCCGTTCTGTAGAAGTAAATACATTGAAAGGAAAAAAGTCAAGGGGTACCTCCTAATATCGCATCGGACTTCCGTATAGCAGCAACTCGACGTGGCATGGACTCAACAACTCGTTGAAAGCCCCCTGCAGAAACATAGAACCATACTGCCTCTATAGCTGTCCATTATAGCGGAAGTTTTGCCGGTGGAGGATTTTGCGCACAAACTGACCTCTCGTTATGCCCCATAAATGTTCGATGAGAATCATGTCAGGCAATGTTAACATAGCCCGCAACAAGGGAGATTATGTCTGTTGAACGTGGTGGCCAAGTTGTTGGATACTCTCTATCGATCCATAAGTCCGGCAGAGTTTGCGGCTCAAGAGCGAAACATGGCGCGGATTCGCTGGTGTTATGAACAGCCATATCGTGGTATCCCGTGGACGCCATGGGTAGCCCGCAGGATCGCATTACTGCCAAGTATTATGTGACTATTTTGGCTGACCAGGGCCATCCTATGGTACACTGTACAATGTTTGTCCCCCGACTGTGATGTTCCAAGACAACAGGGCTCCTCTTCACGCAACTGGCGTCCAGAACTGGTTTTGTGAGCACGAGGAAGAATCATCGCATCTATCCTGGCCACCACAATCACCAGATCTCAATATTATTGCCATGCTCTACTTTGTAGAGAAGAAAGCGTAATCGCTATCCAACACCATCATCGCTGCGTGAAGTCCCCCAGTTTTGCGGGAATAATGGTATAAGATTCTGTTGAAACAATACATGAACTGTATATCTATCCATTCCGACGCCACTGGAAGTTGTTTTATGACAAAGTCTTCCTTACACCGTTACACCGTATTAGGCATGGTAATGTGTTGTGTTTGCCAATGGCCGTGCCGCAGTGGTAACACCTGTTCCCGTCAGATCAGCAAAGTTAAGCGCTGTCGGGCTGGTCTAGCACTTGGATGGATGACCATCCGGTATGCCGAGCGCTGTTGGCACTCAGCCCTTGTGAGGCAAACTGAGGAGCTACTTGATTCAGAAGCAGCGACTCCGGTTCAGTAAAGTGAGATACGGCCGGAAGAACGGTGTGCCGACCACATGCCCCTCCATATCCGCATCCAGTGACGCCTGTGGTCTGAGGATGACACGGCGGCCGGTCGGTACCGTTGGGCCTTCCAAGGCCTATTCGGACTGAGTTTAATTTTAGTTTAGTTTAATGTGTTGTGTTTCCTAATTTAATTCACCCCCTTCAGTCCTTACAAGTACATTTTTGCGGTCAGGGAAGGGCTTTATGCTCACCTCGTATTTGAGAAGAAATTGAGAGGATGAATTCACAAGGTAAGGACAGTAATCGCTTTTTGTTGTAAGCCACAGCCCGCGCGCCTTGCGGGTGGGCCTTGTCAGAGAGCGTGTTGGTGACGCGGCGGGCGCCTTGTGTGTTGCAGAGCGTCGTGATGCTGATGTTCCGCGAGGAGAAGAGCCCCGAGGACGAGATCAAGGCGTGGCAGTTCTGGCACAGCCGCCAACACAGCGTCAAGCAGCGCATCCTCGACGCCGGTGAGTCGCAAGGTTGTCGCCGCCACGTCTCTTGTCTGACACCACTAACCTTACGATTATACTAACATAGCGGCCACTAACACTCCGCCCTCTGGGCTTTGCCCCACTGGAGCTAGAATTTTTTTTTTAATAACTGAACTGGACTCTAGTTACCATGACGAACCGTACTATCTAGGAAAGCCACCCAGTAGCAATAGACATGGCAGACAGACCAGTTGGAAGTGATCTTGTTGCTTCCATGACGCACGATAGTTGGGACTGCAGTTGTAAATCATTTTGTTTTGCATCACTCAGGCTATCTGTATTATTAAAGATATAAAACGGGTCACCCGGTCCCAGCTGCAGGTTGCCTATTTATCAGCTTCCAGGGACAACAAAAAACTTATGTCCAGTGTTAAAAATACAAAATTCTGTCATCATCAGCTCATTAAGAAGTGTAACCGTACCTTAAAGGTTCAACATAATAACTCAAGTATCAAAGTTAGAATCTGTGTATATGACTTGAGACAGAACACACGGCGTGCAAATTATCCAGACTATATTCGTCCAGTATTTGACAGTGCAAGTACTTAGCTACACACGGTAAACTTTACATATCAACCTTTTCGAAACTCTTTCTCGCTGACACCCGCCTACAAGATAGTAAAAGAGAAAAAAAAATTATCACTAACTACATTTTCGCTGTTCGTGCAGTAGAACTTCAGCATCGAGTATGAAGTTTTAATTTATTACTTCTTTACTCCTCACTCCATTCACAATACAGTTCTCAGACAGTATCCACATATGCCACTAAACGTAGCTACAAAATTATATCATAGTACGATACATACTTCAGGAGAAATATCATTATAAACTTTGACATCCATCAGAAACTACATTATTTTCAACAATAAGGCTTATATATACTTAACGTCAAATATTTAACACATTAATGCTTTTGTAATCAGGTGTTTTGTAAGGTGCAGGTTACTTATTTTCATACAAATCATCCATTCAGCAGGCTTTGTTGTTTACCTTACTTGCAGCTGATTTCGTAGCCTTTTAGGGCTTCATCTTTACACTTTCAACCATCGAAATCCACCGGCATGTACGTCTTGTCACTGTCCACACTATCACCTAATGTAGCAAAAATACTTGAATGTTTACTACCTCAGAGGACGCTGTGATACAGCAGAAAAAGATTCTGTATTTCGACAACTGACTAACTGAAGTTGGACTCATAAAAGTCTTCGAAATCGAATGCAGCTAAAGTAAAAATGAAACAAACACAGCTGAACGGAAAATTAATAGAGGCCGTGTGCTCCAAAACAGCTCTCAGCGTCTCAATCAAGTGTTCATAGAAGTCCAGAACCAAGCAGTCTTCACTGCTTCTCACAGCTCTTGCCGCAAAGTATTCGCACAGAAAACGACACAATCGACGAAATTTTATCGATTTTCAATAACTCCCTTTTGAGGTATGCGAAATTTATTTCAGCACTGAAAGATACTCGAGAAAATCTTGATCGAACTCGTAATCATTACCTACAGATTCTGTCGTATGAATGAGGGCACTAACCAAAAGATTGCTTCTCGTTGCTTGACTTGAGTTGAATTTGGGGGCCATTGGCTACGCGTTTAATCTGAAGTCTTGATCGCACATTTACAGCCATTTGTGGACACTAAGTGTCTTGAGGCAACCATCATTATCCTCCAGAAAAGCCCCATAAACCCAGTAAAAGTCAATCGTGTTCTAGCGTACGTCATGGTCGAGACTTTATTCTCTATCAGACCGATCAAGTCTGTTGGTGGCGGTGGTAAGTTTCTATGGGACCAATGTCACATTATACAGGTGCACACTTCGTACAACTCGAAGGGTGGTGCATGGTAAATTTCCCTACCACGACTTTATCAGATAAAGAGATAACCACGTTTTGTTTACAGTATTTGATGAGAAGTTCAAATGGCTCTGAGCACTATGGGACTTAACAGCTGTGGTCATCAGTCCCCTAGAGCTTAGAACTACTTAAACCTAACTAACCTAAGGACATCACACACATCCATGCCCGAGGCAGGATTCGAACCTGCGACCGTAGCAGTCGCGCGGTTCTGGACTGCGCGCCTAGAACCGCGAGACCACCGCGGCCGGCTGATCAGAAGTATTCGGACACCACCATGTAATGCGGAATTGACCATTAGACGTCACGAGAGACGGACCCGCGACTGTTAAAGAGGCACGAAGTATTGTGTTTTAAGCAGAGATGCGGTACTAAGAGAATGGTTCGATCAAGAGTGCTCAGTGACTTCGAACGTGTACTCGTCATTATATTTCACCTGAGTAACAGATACATCAGAGACACATCAACCCTCCTAAAGCTGCCCAGGTCGACTGTTGGTGATGTGACTGCAAAATGGAACGAGAAGAAACAACCCATACCAAGAGCAGTCAGACCCCACGTTAACTTCTTGCAGGGACAACAGAGCATTGTGGAGGCTGTTTGTAAAGAAAAATAAAAAAATCGCAAGAAGTCAACGGAAGAAAAATGCTAGCAGCAGTCCAGATAGCACATGACGTGCGTAGGCAGCTGAACATCACTGGGTAGAATAATCGAGCAGTCCTTCGTAAGCCTTCATTCTTGTAGTCAGTGTAGGTGGTGCAGATAGCGATGCCAGTAAGTAGTGTATGACTGTAAACGAGTGATTTGGAATGATGAATTACCCCATACATGGTGGCAATCCGATGGAAGGGTTCGGGTTTGTTGAATGCCTGGAGTACGTTGCCAGCCATAATGTATAGTACCAACAGTGGAGTATTGGATGATGATGATGTTTGGTTTGTGGGGCGCTCAGTTGCGCGGTCATCAGCGCCCATACAAATTCCCAATCTGTACACAGTCCAATGTAGCCACTTTCACGAATAATGACGGAATAATGAGGACAACACCTGGCAGGGAAAATCCCCAACCCAGCCGGGAATCGAATCCGGGACCCCGTGATACAGAGGTAGCAACGCTAGCCAGTAGGCCACGAGCCGCGGACTGAAGTACTGGAGGAGACGATGCTATGGTATGGGAGTATTTCCGTCGTTAGGGTATGGTCCAGTTACTGCCTTTAAGAAAACGCTAAATGTGGAAGGATATGAACTCATTTTATAGAATTGTTTGCTGCATAGAGTAGAGGAACAGTTCAAAGGTGATGATTGTGTCAGCATGACAATGCACCCTATCATAACGCAGCATGTTTATGGACAGGAACATTCCTGAAATGGTCTAGCCGGCCCAGACTCCGACCTGAACCCAATGGAATGTCTTAAGGATGGGTCAGAACGTCGACTTCGTTCCAGACCCCACCGTCCAAATCCCAACCTTCTCTGGTTTCGACTCTTGGGAAAGAACGGGTTGCCATTCCTCCACAGACATTGACACTTCATTTAAAGTATCTCCAACAGCCGCCATAAAGGCGAAGGATGGAGACACCCCATATTAATGGCCACCAGAAGTGTCCGGATAGTTTTTATTTGATAGTGTGATTTACGTCAGTACTCAGCAAGTCGTCTTATGGTGTGTGGCGTAGGATATCCAAAACTTGTTTGGGATCATAGGACCCGCAATTTCACTGCAACACGAACTTCGTCATTTTACGGAGATATTTTGGGTAATATCGCCTTGTAGTATACCTCAAAATTCTCAGAGTAATCTCCGGTATAATATAAATAACCACGTAAATGCAGTAACAGCGCATAACGTTTACTGACTGGGAACACGTCAAGGCTTCTTATTACCATCCGCCTAAATTTTATCTCCCTCAGACTGGCCGCCTGACACACATTGTTTGCGTCCACTCATCCACGTTATCCATCAAAAAGACTTTCCGGGCCTGCCTCCTAGATGGAAGGCTGAGATATTCCCTCCCCCCGTGCCAGACAGCGGCGGTGCCGGCGGCTAATAAGAATGCAAAACAAAACAAGCGTCGGCCTGTGCACGGGCGGATGCTCCCACCTGGTCCGTTCCTGATGCGCTTTATAATGGATTTAATATGTGGCGTGTACACTCGTGATGGCCACGAAACAGATACCACGCTGAGTGCCTCGCGCTGTAGCAGACACTTTTTCTCGCTCCCTGGAGCCTTTCGGCGATGACACTGCCCGGTCGCATACACGCTGACGAATACGACGTGCAGTAAAAGGAGGATAGCCCCCTTGTCGGATTATCGTCATCGTGCACGCACGACAGTGTACACGCAATTACGCGTGGCCAGGGAGCACAGCCCGTCCGTAATAATTGCGGGGGAATTATCGCCCGGAGGACTGCGATGTAACCTCGCACAGTGCTAATCAACCGTCACTTTGTTTTTGTAGCAGATCCTGTGACCTGAATTCGCCAACAAGAACGTGAGGGGAAACTTGACGTCGGGCAAAGGAAGAGTAGATGAAGATCGGTTTACTGGAGCGTATCGTGGCATTGCCAGAGAACACAACCGCGCCTAGGATTGTGCGAACGATTTGTTTATCGAAGCTTCTCTACGAGTTGCCTCTGGCGTTTCACTCACAGTCGTTTGGCTGGCAAAACCTATCCACAACGAAAATTAATTTTTTTTTATATTTTTAATATCTTATGGGACTTAACTGCTAAGGTCATCAGTCCCTAAGCTTACACACTACTTAACCTAAATTATCCTTAGGACAAATACACACACCCATGCTCGAGGGAGGACTCGAACGTCCGCCGGGATCAGCCGCACAGTCCACGACTGCAACGTCTAAGACCGCTCGGCTAATCCCGCGCGGTACGAAAATTAATATAAAGTCATTATTCATGACCGACTTCCCTTACATTAACATTGCTGTCGGACAGGGAAGGTATTGATTGTCTTGCTCCTGATGTACTTAATATACGACCAGAATCTGCTTAGATTCTGGGCAAGATTTCGAGACAGAATTTCGTCGATTTGTTCTCTATTGTCATTCTTTTTCAGTTCATGGTTATTTGTCATTGACACTTGCTAAACATTCACTATACCTAGTGACGATTGGTGCCATAAACACGCACTGACGAAACTTCAAGGAAGTAACATGACAACTGAAACTACCTCGCAGATTAAGACTAAGTGCAGGACCGGGATTCGAACCCGGAGCCTTTGCTATTCCCCTTTAAAGGCTCTGCCGACTGAGTTATCAAGACACGTATCAGCACCCACCGTCCTAATCTACCTGGAAAGTTTAAAATCAACGTACACTTCGCTGCACAGGAAAATTCGTTCTGAAAACACTTATCCTAGGCTGTAGCTAAACCATTTCTCTGCAATATCCATTCTTCCAGGTATGCTAGTCCCGCAAGGTATGCATCAGCTAGGGAAGTAGGAGTCTTGTACCAGCCGGCCGAACTCCCCTGAAGCGGATCCCAGCCAAATATCCCATACGCACGATTCAGTTCCTTTTAGGGTTGAACATACAAATGGAGGAAGTTATGATGGTATCGCCACCACCCACCCCATGGTAGCTTGCGGACTATAGAGTTGATGTAGGAGCACCTCTCCGTACCCATTTCATCTCTTATTGAATTCCAGACATTATTTTGAATTCAAAAACAGTTCTATAATAAATTAAACTCCTTCCAATAGACTACAGAATTTGTACGAATTTTCTGCTGCCCGCCAGGCAAATGCAGAGATATCTTCTTGATTCAGCCCACATAGCTCGTTATCAAGTACTAAAATTATTGCCATAGCGAAACTTCTGTAACGCCTGGCTCTCATTTTTCTACGAGCCTTAATCGTCTAACACTCTGGAGTCTTCTGACAAAGTGTTTCGTTCCTGAGCCTTCCAGTACTGACTGCAGAATCCTGCAGATTGCAACATTGCGACTCCGTTTTGCCTGCATAGTGGGTTTACAGAGCTATTGAGTATCAACGTACAGCATTAACATCGAGTAGTTAGGGTATTCGTACTCCCATTATGCAAATAATAATGCTATTTCTTCCCACGAGCACCTACACAATTCGATAGTCCTTAATGCTGAGGCTGTCGGGAAAGGCACATTAATCACGTAGAGTTATGAAGCCACTTGCGTTCAATGAATAATGTTGCCTTGCAGCTGGAGAAAAAAACAAGTATGGAAAAGAAACAAGTGTTCATAGCTCTGTCAAAAGAATTTCATGACGAGGCTATTGGAAAGTTGGTACAACGCTACGACAGATGTCCAAATTGGAGCGGTGACTGTGTAGAGAAGCGCCGGCCAAGCGGTTCTAGGCGCTTCAGTCCGGAACCGCGCGACTGCTACGGTCGCAGGTTCGAATCCTGCCTCGGGCATGGATGTGTGTGATGTCCTTAGGTTAGGGAGGTTTAAGTAGTTCTAAGTTCTAGGGGACTGATGACCTCTGATGTTAAGTCCCATAGTGCTCAGAGCCATTTTTTTGTGTAGAGAAGTAGCTGGAAGGAGTAGGTAACCGTTTCAAATAGAACAGTCCTGATTTTCACTGCCTATAATTCCCAACTTTCTAAACATCCCTAGTATTGTATATTACCAGAAGTCAATGAAAAATAAAAGTCAAGAAACAGCTGAGCTAGTATCAGTGATGCAGCGTAATTCTCCGATTCTCTTACAAATTACTAGCGTGTGTGTAGGATGCTGGGTAGATAATGACTTAAATATTAACCACAATTCGAAACGCACGTGCTATACGAACTTCCTGTGTATCGGTAACATAACGCCAGCCGGAGTGGCCGAGCGGTTCTAGGCGCTACAGTCTGGACCCGCGTGACCGCTACGGTCGCAGGTTCGAATCCTGCCTCGGGCTTGGATGCGTGTTATGTCCCTAGGTTAGTTAGGTTTAAGGAGTTCTAGGGGACTGATGACCTCAGAAGTTAAGTCCCATAAAGAAAAATAATGGAAAATGGATAACATAACCAGACGCAACTCGGCCGACGAGATTCGATAAAACACGATGGCTGCAAGGGAATTCGAAAAGGGCTCTTGTCGTTGTATCGTTCAGTCACTTCTGAACGTTGTAGCAACAAAACTGCAACGAGGGATTGTAAAGCTTCGTTTACTGAGCTTCTTACTCTCTGGCGAAAGTGTAACTAATGATACGCCTCACGCAGGTAGCTGGAAAGAGCAGAAATAAGTCAGCTCTCGGGGCGACCGCGTGTGGGTAACTGCAGCGAAGACAGCGATATTTCGGGCCGATGACGTATCGGGTGTGAGCAGCAGAGAAGTGGCGCGGAACGGGTGATGGGCGGCGGCGACAGTGGGAAGCGGTGAAAGCCCGCCGCCTGTGGGAAGACGGGGCGGCCGCCTCCCGAGGCGTAACTGAAACCGCTCCGCGGAGGCGGAGGAGGCGGCAGCGGCGGCGGCGGATACGGTTTCGGAGCAACCCTACACCACGCGCCGCGCCACCTCGGCGACAGAGGCGGCCAGCGCCTCCAGTGACCTGCATTCCGCCGCCGCCAAGGGCTCGCCTTACACCGGGATGCGATGTGATGTGATGTGATGATGTGCCCGCCCGGCGAAAATCTGCCGAAGCGCTGCCGCCTGCGAGGTGCTCGGCGCACCTGCGGTTGGAACGGCGTTGCGGGGTTGCGAAGTTCGCCCCCAGAAACTGAGAACAGGCGCTACACACTACGTTGTTATGTACAGGTTGTAGCGAGGACAACCACAGTGAGGGCGATTCTGGGTCGAATAAGGAGTTATTGAAACATATTGTGGTAGATTGTCGAAGATTTTGGAAAGAACAGACCTGCTTGTTGTGAAACGCCTAGCTCCACATATGACGTGATCGGGGCTTCTGGAGTGTGTATGCGTGTATGCGCTCGCGCCAACAATTCATAGAACAGTGGCCGAGGTGATATAAATGTGTAGGCTTCCACGGTCATTGTGAATATGGATAAAATCCTCTTTAGGTGTTAGGTTGTGTTATTATGAGTAAATAAGGTATGTACAGGGTGAATCAGAACACCACAATCTCAGGGATGGTAGTGCGGACGACAACAAGACAAAAAGTCTCGCAAGCCTGAGCTCTAAAATGCATACCTTAAGAGCTAAAAGAAACCTCTGCATTCCAATTTAAAAACTGCATATTCTTCAGTTCAACTTCTAAACCCTTAACCATTCACAGCTTTTAAGCTACCAGTACCGAGTTCAGAGTCTACACTTTCTTGCAACAACTTTCAAATCTATGTCGTCCTCTCGCCCGTCTCTACTACCGATTCACTTGTTCATTCCGCTTCATATCTTATTGCATTATCACCGCTAGGAATGCAACGATATGAGAGGCTACAAAAGTTTAGCATACTATCGAAAATTTCCACATGTGTGGATCTTTTGGCACCATACGTTGTAAATAAATTCGTTTTTCTCGTTTCAGTCGTCCTCTTAACATCTGTACACAATACGAAGGCCTCACACGGAGAAATGTGAAATATGCAGGGTATATTGATATTATCGGGGACAAGTACAGGTGAATGAAAGAAGCAAATAATACTAATCAACACACCTCAGGAAAGCAGTGGTCTCGTATTACGGCGGAGTACATAAACACCTAATAAGAGAGTCCCGGGGGGTCCAAAGTGCAGATGTGCACTCGAGGACACAAACATTACAACAAGCGTTGCAGACAGTCACCGCAGACTTCAGTATGTCTCCGCGTCGATGCCCATACACGTTCAAAACGCAGTTTATCAGTACTTAGGTATCAGCAATAATGATATAATCAAACAAGGGCAGTTTATCACTTTGTAATTTACGCGTCACTTACGGTGTTTTCGGGAGGACGATGGTTCAATCCCGTCTCCGGCCATCCTGATTTAGGTTTTCCGTGATTTCCCTAAATCGTTTCAGGCAAATGCCGGGATGGTTCCATTGAAAGGGCACGGCCGATTTCCTTCCCCATCCTTCCCTAACCTGAGCTTGTGCTCCGTCTCTAATGACCTCGTTGTCGACGGGACGTTAAACAACACTAACCTAACCTAACTTACGGTGTTTCGAAATAAACGTAGCCTTAGACATCAACAGTCTTGTAACATACCTCTCGGGATAAGGCGACTCATTGTGGCACTTAATAATAGCTGCTTTGGTGGCTGGTTGAGCGAGTAGACGGTAGCGCACTCTTTTGCCCTCGGAGCGGGAAACTACTCCTAAAGGTGGATGTGTGTCACAATGCCAATGGCATAGGGTACGTGAGGCAAGGTGAAACTACCGTATTAAATACTCATGCTGTATCCCTCTTCCCACTGCACTGTTCCCTTAAAGCATTATAAGAAGGAGCCGAGGAGTACGGAATGAAGATAAACATAGGAAAGATAAGAGTGATAACTAAAAGCTAAAAGGAAGCTCCAGGTAACATATTTTTAGACGGAAAGAAGATGGCGCAAGTTAAATCTCTTCTGTACCTGGGAAATTTTATGAATTGTAACGGAAGCTATAGAGTAGAAATTTGGAGGACGATTCTATCGGAAACAGCATTTGAAACGGTGAGGCAATTACGTCTAGAAGAATTTCAGTGAGGCTGAGCAAAAATACTAAATGTAATGTCTGTAGTGTAGTATTCTACAGGAGTAAGTCCTGGACAGTTGAAAAGAAAGGAGAGAGATAATTAGGAAGTTTTGAGATGTGGCTATGGAGAAGAATGTAGAAGGTGAAGTGGACTGGGAGACTTAGGACTGAAGAAGTATTGAAGAAAAGGGGGAGGAATGGATTATTGTAAGTGATCAGAAAAAGTCTCGGCTGGGACATATACTGCGTAGGAACTGTCTGTAGTAAACAGTTGTAGGCGGAACAGTGGAAGGAATGAGATGAAGAGGTAGGAAGAGATTTAGAATGATGGACGATATTGGAAGAGGACAATCTTACAAACCGAAGGATGAAGATGTTCAGAAGAGGACACGAGAGAGAGCCTCCAGCTGAAACACGTCCTGAGGCAGATACACTAAAGAAGAGAATGAAACAATTGGCATGCCCTCACTTGTACCTAAGTCGGACTGGGAAACCATTGGTATCCGGACCTACGTTTATTTGGACTATTTGCTTGTTTCATCGCCTTCTACTCACTCGTTTCGTTTGTACCTACAATAGTCAAACGCAGTGTATAGCACGGGTCGGTGTCGGATATTACGGAAAACGTCCTAAGCTCAGAGCCCTCGAAGAGAAAGTTGACAGTAATTACTGCCGAGACCTCTGCAGGAAACGAAACTCGGGACGGAGGTCCTGCGCCACACGCAAGGCAGCTGAAGATTCAGGGTCTCGGCAGAGTGAGACATCGGGCGCCGCCACGGCCGTAAAATAAAAGGCAGCGCCAGCTCACCGCTGCAGCTGAGAGGTAAAAAGCGGCGTATAAATATTAATAGCGGGCTGTGCGCGGACGACGGCCGTGAGTGACAGAAGCGGGCATACTGGCCGTCCGGCGCTTCTTCAATTACCGCGAGACGCGCCGCGGCCGATAATTTGATTCCAATCTCCCCGCTGGCTAATTACAGGTCGTACGCTAAGTGAGTGGGGGGGACAATGCTCGCACCGCACCGCGCCGAATACAAACGATACGATTTTTTTTTTTTTTTTCCCCTACCACCAGTCTTGCGTCACTCTCCTCTCCCTCCTCCTAACCCCTTCGTCTTCCGACCTCCATCTCCCCCGTTCCATCTTCTCGCGCACTGTACCTCCTCATCCTCGTTATTAAGGAGAGAGAGAGAAAAAAAGAAGCAAAGGACGGCGCGCAATCTCCGTAGCCTGTGCTTAGCAGTGTACGTGCGCTGGAAGCTAATTTACAGTTTTTAATTGCCTCATTGTCTGATATTTTGTCTGTTTGCCAGACACGGGCGCCGAGCAAGGGAGCCCACGTTCACGCGCGCTTATGTTCAAACGATTCAGAGGTCTGTAAAGCAGAGGCACACCCACCGCGGACCACCAACGAGGTAGCCGCCGTGGGTCGCACGGGAAGATCTGTGCCCAGCCACCGTTTCGCACGTAGCGCAGTACACGAGATACACGAATTCACTACTCGGAGAAGCGTGTTAGCACTTAGGTTAACATACAACGTTCGTGTACAACAAAGTGGTACGATTCCTCACAATATCTATGCCTTGCAGAGAAGCAGAGACACTAGCGCATAGGTGTTGCTCAGATATTTCGTGGCTCTCAGTGGTCTGAGAGGCTCTCCTCATAAAGGTCAGTTTAAATTGTGTGTATGTGTATGTGTGTCGTCTATTATTTGTAGAAACTGATGGCAGACGTCATTTGAAATGGTTGTGGCTGGATGATGATGATGTTCGGTTTGTGGGCCGCTCAACTGCGCGGTCATCTGCGTCCGTACAAAGTCCCAATTTTTACACAGCCCAATCTAGCCACTGTCACGAATGGTGATGATGATGATGAAATGATGAGGACAAACACCCAGTCCTCGGGCAGAAAAGGTCCCCAACCCGGCCGGGTGTCGAACCCGGGACGCCGTGATCCAGAGGCGCCAACGCTAGCCACAAGACCGTGAGCTGCGGACGAGGCTGTCTGATGATCACATAAATGGAAGATATAACAGAAACAAATCTACCAATATGTGATGAAAGGGTATAATATGGCACAATATACCAAACTATTGCTTTGAAATTCCAGCTCGGACAACGATGTTTAAGTTCCGGAGTTCCATTACGTCATTTAAGGCGAATGGTGGAGTGGTTCTGAAACGTCCCTTTTGAACAATTATACAAGACTGTGCTTAAACTGACACAATATTTTTAGCGCAACGCAATGTGACTTTCAATAATCCCTACAAAAGAATGGCCCTGACTAACATTAACCTATACCTTTCACAAATCACTTACCTCACAAAAATCTTCGTTAATCGAATTACTGCAATACAGCGAGCGCCACTACTGCCAGCTAAATAAAAGATTCAAACTACTGAAGGCACTAACTACTGATAGGTATAGTTAGCAAATGAAAGATTTTAATAGAGAACAAACAATGTATTTACCTTAATAGTGTTGAAAACTCATAATATACATAGCAGTTCATGACATCCAGTCTTACAAATTTCAAAACTCCGCCATCTCTCTCCCCACATCCACCACTGCTGGCGGCTCACCTCCAACTGCCGAACGCTATGCGCTGTTAACATCCAGGTGCCCAACACTACAATGGCAGACAACAATGCAAACTAGCCACAGACTGCACACAGCACAGCCAGTGATTTTCATACAGAGCGCTACGTGGCGTTACCTATATAAAAACCTAAACAGCCTACTTACAGTTCCCATGACAGAGGGGCGTCAGACTTCCTTCTCCATCCTTCTAGTGTCCTATCCTGGGCTCCTTCCGTAATTGCCTCGTTCTGGATGAGACTTTAACTCCCAATTTCGTGTTTCTTTTCCTTACAGACTACACACTCGTACATTTATTTCCACGTTTTTTTCTCTCTATACTGATAGCGTACCTCTCTAACACAGTTTCCATTTTCTGTATTACCATCTGTTACAATTAATAAAATTAGCGGACTTATCACACTATAGCTGTCACAGGCAGAGCTGGAATTATTAAACGCTATTGATGGCGATACAAAAAAAGAAGTAAGTTGGTAATAATGACGGGGAGAGGGAGGGTACTAGCTAATGTCTGACTGCACTCAGTGGTAATTATCCGAAACAGGTTGGCAACCACTGTTCTAGAACATGGGAACTCCTGCACCAGTTTCGTTCTTCTTCGTCTGGTTTCTGTCCTTGGGAGTCAGTCGTGTATCATGCAGTTCTGGATTTTTTACCCCTGATTGTAACTTATACAATTTATAAGGCTAAAGTGAATATACGCTCAGGGGGCATTAGGAAGCCGTTATGAATCACTGACTGTATATTATGTTAACTCATGAATTTATTAAACAGGGAGAAATTGCTTTTCGAACCATTCGTTGATAGTTAGCATGACCTATATGGTTACTCGTCATTGTGTTAATGCTTTACAAGCAAGTCAGTGGCGACATTTTGCGTGGGATGTGGTTTAAGCAGCTGCAAGAGATAAACGCTGGCAACGGTAGCAGACTGCATTCTCGCACGTATTACGTGTGATTTGTGTCTGCGTAATTGATCAAGGTCATTTATTTGATTTAATAACATTGGCAGTAACATACAATTTTTACTCTCACGAAATATTTGCATATTTTCCAAGGATAAAGTTTTACTTCTGTTGTCTACATCACCTTTAAACGGGAGCACAAAAAAAGGTCCGCAGCTCGTGGTCGCGCGGTAGCGTTCTCGCGTCCCGCGCCCGGGTTCCCGGGTTCGATTCCCGGCGGGGTCAGGGATTTTCTCTGCCTCGTGATGACTGGGTGTTGTGTGCTGTCCTTAGGTTAGTTAGGTTTAAGTAGTTCTAGGGGACTGATGACCATAGATGTTAAGTCCCATAGTGCTCAGAGCTATTTGAACCATTTTTGAACCACAGAAAAAAAAAATCCTCCATCAGCGAGACGCCTCATCTAGGTACTTCGACTGTGGAGTACGTTCGCAGCTGCTGCGTCATTTCAGTTACACAGTGAGATGCATCTGTTATCCGTACCGCAGCAGAAACGCGTCTGCAAGAAGCCAAGAACATTTACTCTCTTCTGATAATTCTTCACTCTCGTTGCGTAGTTGTCTTAGCGTGGGAGGACATGTGTAACTTCTGAAACCCCTCGTAAAAATCCCAGTAGGCACTCACACTCTCCAAAGACAATGCTTCGAAGCTTACTCGCTCGCTCATCTTGTGGACTTTGAGCACCGGACCAGCGCGCCCGGTAGGAGCACGAGAGCTTCGGCGGGCGCTCTCCGCCAGCGACGTTAACAGTTGCAGCAGCTACCACGCCGCGCGTAACACATGCGGGGGCCAATATGTGGTGCAGTGTAGGCCAGCCGCGGTGGCCGGCGTTAGCGCCGGGTCACTGCCCGCCACTGACCTTTAGACGCGGCACGGCGACGCGCGCTCGGCCGGCGGAGCGCGAGAAAAAGAAGTCGAGGGGTGCGTCCAGATGAGATACAAAGGACGGAAAAACACCCCGCCCCGGCCTGCCCCGCTAACAGGGGCCTTAATTAAACCTGGTGCCGTCGTGGCGCTCGTTTTGGCCACCATCCACGCACCTTGTTTTTGGCCAACGTAACGAGGAGGGTCCGCTGAAGGGCGCGGACCACGCCCACGCACGGGGAACGCCCGCGACGCCAGGTGCTGCTGCTGCTGCAGCAGCTGATGCTTCGCGGCGAACACTTGCATGGGTCTTGTCGACTTTTTATCTGGAGGGCGTACGCTGTAATCGTCTAGCTCTTGTCGAGAACTGCATCGCGCTGTTAACCACTGAACACTGTAGCTGCAATTGAAAATATCTCGTGTATCGCCTATCGCCTTTCGCGAGTTCCTGGTATTTATTTATTTGGCCAGTGTCTTGAAGAAGATTGTTAAGATAAACATCAGCAAAATTAAAGAAAGGAAAACCGTAATGGAATATACTCGAATTAAATCATGCGATGCTGAGGGCACTAAAAGTAAATCGATCGAAGAGTTTTCCTATTTTGGCAGTGGGCGAACTAGAGAGCATATAAAATGAGACTGTCAATAGTAAGGAAAATTCGAATGTAAATGTAAGCTTCTAAACGAAACCTTTTCGATGTAGGCTATTAGCCAGTATTTGTTGCGACTCAAATTTCGACACTTCTTTCTCAAGTCGTCAAACATAATACAAGTTGAAACTGTAGTCGCAATAAATAACGTTTTAACAACTTAAATCGGTATGAATTCATTTAAAAATTTCACGAAGGCTGTGGACCCAGTCATCATCAAACATAAATGTAAGTGTTTGCAAGTCTATTATGAAGGCATTTCTCCAGAGAGTTGCCTCGTACAGTAGTGAAACTTCAGCGATAAGTAGGAGGTCTGTAGACAAGAAGAGAATATAAGCTTTTGAAATGTGTCGCTGCAGAAGACTGCTGAAGATTAGATGAGTACAGCGAATAACAGATGGTTCAAATGGTGCTGAGCACTATGGGACTTAACATCTGAGGCCATCAGTCCCCTACACTTTGAATTACTAAAACCTAGCTAATCTAAGGACAGCACACACATCCATGCCCGAGGCAGGATTCGAACCTGCGACCGTAGCAGCAGCGCCGTTCCGGACTGAAGTGCCTAGAACCGCTCGGCCACAACGGCCGGCTGCGAATAACTGACAAGGAGGTACTGGGACAATAAGAAATTTGCCGCATAACTTAACTAAATTAAGCGATCGGTTGGTAGGACACATCCTGAGGCAACAAGAAAGTCAGTTTGGTAATGCAGGGATAGTTTCGATGCGAACACACAGCTGTGGTTCAAATGGCTCTGAGCACTATGGGACTTAACTTCTGAGGTCATTAGTCCCCTAGAACTTAGAACTAGTTAAACCTAGCTAACCTAAGGACATCACAAACATCCATGCCCGAGGCAGGATTCGAACCTGCGACCGTAGCGGTCTTGCGGTTCCGGACTGCAGCGCCTTTAACCGCACGGCCACTTCGGCCGGCACACACAGCTGTGGTGTGTAGAAATCTGCCTCTGTTACTAGTAGACACCAACTGAATATTCGGCGCGATGGCAATTTACTCGCTAAATGAGTAATACTCGCAGAGTTAAATGCGTTTTTCAGCTCTCGAATATTAAATTTCTTGCGTTATTTGCTGACCAGTACTGACTGTACAGACAAACTGATGTACGTTCAAATAAATTAGATCGAAATGGTGAAAAATTTAGATTCTCACTACAAGTAAATGCCACAAATTAACGTACCTAACGTCCTTAATGTATTCCAATGCGGTGTCGATCTGCAAGTGTGGCAGGCAGTTAAAGTCCTGATAGTGGAAGAAATTTTTGTTTTCGGCACGAAAGATGGAGAGAGGTGGTGGCGCAAAGCACCCTATCGCCATATTGTCCACGAGGGCGCGAGGTATTTACCAAATATCTCCAGAGTCTCAAGGAGTGACAACGGAATTCATGGTAGTTGTTTGTTGGGTGGCGCACTTGATGAGAGCACACACACTTTTGTAAAAGTTTCCCTCTCCCCTCTACCTTCTCCCCCCCCCCCTCCCACATACACACAAACACACACACACACACAAGCCAACCAACAATTTCACACGTGACTTCGTGTACACGTACGCGTTGGTTATTAGAGAAAGTGGTCGAGAAGACCTTCCGGTCCAGATGTTGTTTTTCGGTTCAGGTTCGTGACCACCTTCCAAAACCGGCTGAGGGCAGCTCGCCAGTCCCTGACTGAGAAGACAATAGCGAGCAACGGCAGCACCGCCATTCATTAGCTGCCACGCCACGCCAGGTTCGGTGGCCGCTGCACCGGCCGTCTCCATTAGGATCATCCCGGTGGACCCCCACTCCATCAGGCCCTGACCGGTTCCACTCGCTCTCCAGACGGCGTGCGGCGCCGCCGAATCAGGTGCACCTCGGCTTCTCGGAAACCCGCACACTGCTCCAGCCATCGCCGACTGGTTTCATTGAGCTCAGGCCACGCTACGTAGCCCCTACTTGCACTCGGTTTTGTGCGCTATTTGCCATACAGCTTCCCGCGTACACGTCCCAGGAATAGCTCCGCAGGTTCTTTCGATTGAGGACGCTTTCCTTTGGAGCGTATTGACATGTTGAAACTCACCTTGGATAGTACACTGAAACTGGTACACCTAACTAATATCGTGTAGGGCCCACGCTGCAACGCGACGTGGCATGGACTCGACTAAGGTCTGAAATAGTGCTGGAGGAAATTTACACCATGAGTCCCGTGGGGCTGTCCATAAATCGGTAAGAGCATCCCAGATATACTCAAGCGGAAGTGTTTACTTTCAGAAGAGTGTTCCTGGAGCCACTCCGTAGCAACTTTGGACGTGTGGGGTGTCGCATTGTCCTGATGGAAGTGACCAAGTCCGTCGGAATGCACGATGGACATGAATAGATGCAGGTGATCAGGCAGGATGCTTACGTACCATGTCACCTGTTGGAGTCGTATCTAAACGTATCAGGGCTCCCATATCACTCCAACAGCACACGCCCCACACCATTATAGAGCCTCCACCAGCTGGAACAGTACCCTGCTGACATGCAGCGTCCGTGGTTTCAGAGGATGTCTACGTATCCGTACACGTCCATTCGCTAGAAACAATTTGAAACGAGACTCGTCTGACCAGGCAACATGTTTGCAGTCATCAACAGTCAGGTGTCGGTGTTGACGGGCCCAGGCGAGGCGCAAAACTTTGTGTCAGGCAGTCATTAAAGGTTCACGTGTAGGCCTTCAGCTCCGAAAGCCCATATCGATGAGGTTTCGTTGAACCTTTCGCACGCTGACACTTGTTGATGACCCAGGACTGAAATTTGCGGAACGGTTGCACTTCTGTCACATGGAACGATTCTCTTCAGTCATCGTGGTCCTGTTCTTGCAGGATCTTTTTCCGATCGCATCGATGTCCGACATTTGATTTTTTACCGGATTTCTGATATTCCTTGCACACTCGTGACATGGTCGTTAGGAAAAACCCGCACTACATCGCTACTTCGGAGGTGCTGTGTCCCAACACTCGTGTGCAGACCATAACACCACGTTCAGACTCACTTAAATCTCGATAACCTGCCACTGAAGCAGCAGTAACCGATGTAACAACTGCTCCAGACACTTGTTGTCTTATGCAGGCGTTGCCTACTGCAGCGCCGTATTCTGCCTAATTACGTATCTCTATTTGAATACGCATGCCTATATCAGTTTCTTTGGCGCTTTAGTGTAGAATGAGATTTCGAAGTTCTTGACATGGATGTACTATAGCACTTAAACTCATCTTTAAAGTACAGTAGTAAATGATGACATTGACAGCGCCAAAGATTAAATTGACTATACAACCGTATCTGTAATGTCCATGGTATAGCGGTGCATCCAAAGATAATTTACAACCACCGAAAACTAAATTGACATTTTAATCGCCTCTTTTGTGAGCGTGTGTACATCTCGTATCTGCTTATCTTTCAAAGTATATCTATAAAAATTACAATATCTACCAGAATACGTATTTAAAAATGTCTTTACAGATATGTATTCAAAATTACCATTTTTAAAAATATTTCTGTTAAGATAATACGGCAGGTATTATATTTTGGTTGCTTACAGCATCATCGCTTCCCCTGGAGGCAATATCTGCTTTTGCTACATTTTTCTGCGTTTACGAAGCCGCTTAATAAATTCTGCGCATCTTTCTGAACACTACAATGAAGACCTTAACTCAATGGTCAGTTTGTTTCACCAAAGTAACAGTCCACCCATGACCTGCAGTTCTGGTAATGTGTCATCTACAGCAACAGATACGTGAGTTTCGCGGTATCTGTCTTCCTCTTCAGCTTGTCCGTGGCTGAAGTCCCCAATCCACCTTCACAAGACTTGTCTCAACCTGGTGGGACGAAAATCCGGTCTTGGTGGTGGCAAAATACTTGGCCCCCAGATGTCATCCTGCAATGGGAAAGCGGATTGTTGGACTGAATAGTGCGCAAGATCACAGGTCTATCAGCTGAGACGTACTGAATAGGCAAAGCAGATAACGATAAGTGCGAGGGCTCAGGACGCTAAGGCAGAGAACGCGCTACATGGATTATCCAGGACCTGATTTCTGCCACCTCTGACTTGTATCAACAGTAACACAATTTTACACCCACTATAACAGGTTGCTCATTGAACAATACTTCACACATTTTATTTGCACATTATGAGAGGATTTCAACTGCAAGTCGCTGACTGCTTTGCGTTTAAGACACTCTCAAAGAGTAACTCCACGCAAGCGTTATTTAACATATACCAACGATCGCTAGAAAATCTGTAGTTTACCTGTTATTTCAGTTACAGGATTTCACTTAAATGTAACTTATTTTTAGCAACTTTATTTCTCCTTCGTAATAAGGTTCCCAACAATTTCTGTACTGACAATATTTAGCAAGTAACGGATGAAAAATGAGTTTTAATATTTTATTCGTGTTTTTTCATGCTTGCTTTGTTCGGAACGCTTTTGGTAAGTAAAAATACATATTATGAGACCATTTCGGATTCATGTAGCCGTGTGGCACTAACAAATAACATTATGGCTAGCTGTTATTAATATATGTTAACGCAAGAACTTAATTTATAACGTGTACTGAATAATTCTGTCACTGCATGCTAAAAACTTCATACTGTTTAGCGTGAACATGTTTTAGTGATTATTTTTCGAACCATAGAATTACGAATGGCATGTGTAAGACCTCGGATCTGTTGCATGTAGTGCTTCACACGACCTACACACAGAAGTTTTCATAAAGCCACAATTTTTGTTACACGCACCATTTCAACATGTAAACACAGATCGCTCACATCTTTTGTTGAAAAGCATGTCTAAGATATATTAGGCGAATTTATTCCTTTATCGTCGTCAAAGATTGTTAGTGTTTACCATTTAATGTCTCCCTTGATTCATTCCACGCCGTCTGTAATGACAAACTTGGAGTTTTTCAGTGATGTTGGCGACGTAGTTTGACATAAAGGGTCTGTGGTTTCTTGTGCAGTTTCACTAATTTTTTACGCAACACAGGAGAAATGAGAAGTTACCGGCATCTGTCTTCCGGTACCTCATTGTGGCTGAAATCCCCAATTTATCTTCAAAAGACGTGTCTCAAAATATTGCACTTTCTCTAAACTGTGGGTATGAAGTGCATTATAGTATATCAATTATTTATTTATTACCTATTTTCGTCTTCTGATTCTCTTCAGGTATCATAAAATTATTTACAACAGCCTGTATGGCAAGGTTGTTACTGTTGCTGAGTCACTGCCACCGACAGCAATATGCATTATACACTCAATAATAAAATATACTAGTACAGTTAATCGGTCCTCATATGCCGTCACAATTAGGTTCCATCTTTTCGTATGGAGGTACTCACTGTACGTGCTCCCTACAGTGACACAGGATGGCTTATATTTTATTTGACGCCACTGTAAGAAAGTTGTAAATAATTTAATAATTCCTGAGGACGATCAGAAGATCAAAACCAGTAGTAAATATATAATTAATGTATCGGCAGCTTTTGCCGTTTTGGAAATATGACTTTTTTCAAAATTGTTACTGTTTAACCAGTAAATGTCACTTGGTATTCGCTGTTCTGAACGACGGTAGTTGACATTTCGACAGTTGCTGAAAAGGAGCATATCCTCTGCTACAATACACATGGTGCAGTAATTTATAACATGCCGTTGCTTGTTTTTGTTTCAATATGTTCGAGCACGATGGAACAAATAATCCACTGCACACACTATGTGGATTACGGTGGTTCAGTTAACCGTCGGCCATCCAGATTTACAATTTTGCTTGATTTCCCTAAAATGTGCGAGGTGACTGAAATGGTTCTTTTCAAAAAGACACGGCTTCCCTGTCCACCCCGAATGCGAGCGAATACTCGGTCTGTAGTGATCTCGTCGTCGACTGGACGATAAAGTCTTGGTTCTCTGAACTGTTCCATTTGTCGTATGCAATATTATTCCGGAGGTCACTGGTTACTTACATCAAAGCACTCTGCCAACATCTCTGAATAGTCCTCCATTGTCGATGGATTCTGTTGTACGCTGTATTTTGTTTAACTTAAATTTATCCCTGTTGTATGGATGTTATTTAAGGGCTGTATTATAATATTTTTATGAAATAACGTATAATGCAACAGTCACCATCTTACAAATATTTTAATACCACGATGCGTTTTGGCAGCAGGCTGCCTTCATCAGGTGCATTTACAGTTACTTTCACATTGTAATTAATATTAAGTTAGGTTAGTTTCCTTTGCTGCGTGTGCCAGTGAGGATATGTGTCGAAAAAGGCACCTATTCAGGAAGGTAAATATGTTATAGTGTGTACATTGTGTGATAAGCATGATTAGACGTTTTATTACTGTATTTACTTACATTTTGTTGGTAATCTCGTTGTCTGGCACATAGGGCACAGAAAAAAGTACATCACAACTTAACACTTTGACAATCATTTTTTGACGTCAGTCCAAAGAGTCTCAGAAGGTAAGACTTCCAAAAAAGATACAGCGACCATATAAATGTCTACCAAACTAACAATAGTCACTCACGTGAAAAAACACGGGCCACCCATTCCATGATATTGCGTATGATCTTCATATATTACATAAAATGGACAAGGGACACGAAATGGACTTACGTGTAGAACTGGAAATATTTATTCATGGCACAGCAAATGGAGACGTGGTAGTAAATGATGAACTGGAAAGAAACAATATTAACTTCTTTAAAAATTTCTGTAATGTTAAATGCTCATTTAGTTGAGGAAAATTACTTTTATCAACTAATCACCTAATATTTGCCATGACATAAGTACATCTAGACATAAATGTTGCATCTTCACGGTATACTCCAGTTTTAGCAATAGAAACTGGTTTATCTTAGCTTCTGAGACTCTTCGGATTGATATAAACAAATTATTGTGAAAGTGTTAAGTTGTGTTGAACCTGGTACTGTGCTCAGTGTGCGATACAACGAAATGCACTAAAAAAAATGATTAATCATTCTTATCACATGGTGTACACACCACAGCATTTTTATCTTCCTGAACAGGCGTCTTTTTCGACATATAGCCACCCCGGCACACAAAAAAGGAAACTAACCTCATTTCGTATTAATTACAATGTTAATTACAATGTAAAAGTAACTGTAAAAGCACCTGATGATGGCAGCATGCTGCAGAAGCGCATCGTGCTAATAAATTATTAATAGCAAGTGAAAGTTGCAGTATACATTATTTCATAAAAAAACTGTAATATGTGTTCCCTGGGGACGAGCGATTGTGCACTCATGCAAGGTCATAGGTTCCATACGTCAAAGCACTCTGATAACATCACTGAAGAGCTCTCAGTTGTCAATGGATTCTGTTGTACACTACAATCTGTGTCTCCTTACGAACGAGCCGTTGTGCAAGTATGCTTAAGCATGTGTCACTGGAGTGTACCGTCCTATGTCAGCGTGAACGTTGTGTGTTCCAGATACGAAGAACAGCGTCGGCCTGGTGGGCTGTATAGAGGAAGTGTCGCACAACGCCATCGCTGTCTACTGGAACCCGCTGGAGAGTTCTGCAAAGGTGAGCTAGCGCACCGCGCCCCGAGATCTTTCGCCTTCGAGGGCGAACTGCCCGCTGTACACACACAGCGGCCGGTCCGCCCGCGGCCCTGCCAACGACAACGACAGCAGCGGCGGCGGCGGCAATCAATTTGAATAATTGCAAATGGTAGCAGCGGCGCTATTATGAAAATAGTGAGGCCCCGTTAAGAGCACGAGTTTCGATAGCCTGACGTCCCGCACAAAATGTGCAGTGGCACGCTGATTGCCCGGTAGCGGCGGCGACCGACTCATTAATATGTATAGCCGCTCCAGCCCCGGCAGCGAGACACCCGCCCCGGGCTCCAATCGCCCGCTGGTCACCGTTAACCGGCCGCGCACCTCAGATCCGGAGCGTTGTCTTTATTATTCAGCTACTGTGCCATCTCGAGACAGCTCCTTTCCAACTTCAGTTTAATGTATCGCAGCAACGCGTTCTCAGATTGCTAGCGAGCGATCAGCACACACCTACTTAGCCATTAATTTTGGCCTCCGCGGCGAGAGTCTGACTCTTGAAGTGGCTGGTCGTTCTTGAAATGGCTGATCGTTCTTGAAATGGCTTATCCTTCTCAAAGTAGCTGGTTCTAGAAGTTCCTGGCCCTTTTCGAAGCGGCTGGCCCTTTTCGAAGCGGCTGGTCCCTAGTCTGAATCTACGTCATAAGCCGGCACTTTCATCGCCCGTTCAGGCGGTGCTTTCAAGAAGGAATCAACCAACAATTTATAAAGCAAGACGCTACTAGCAAGTCGCTCTTGATCGCGAGAGTGTCCCTGCTAACATGACTAGCGAAATATACGGGTCGCATCGAACATGCTGTATGCTAGTCAGAGATTGGAGTCCCAGTTTCCAATTATGAGACAACCAGTTGCGGCTATCGTGGCATTTATAAATGAATCAGTTCGTTGGCCTCCTAACTGACTTGACCGAATTGTGACATTGATAGTATGCATCCGCCCGTCGAATGGAGACTATAAGCTTGGCAACCTTGTTCGTATTCGAGAAGAGTAGATTTTTCCCAACAGGTTTTACCTTCATCGCCATAAACAAAATAATTGCTGCACGACAGTTACATGTGACACAACAAAAACATGTTTATTTGTATGTTTGCCCAGCGAATATACTGCTTGTAATTCTTTAACTTCACAATGTCAGTGAGCAGGAGTAGCCAGATAACACATTATGGCATTGTAAAGCATTTCTACAATGACCAATCCATCAGACTGCATGCACGAGAGAGTTTAAAGCACAACAAATACACTTCATGAAGAAAGAGCATAATTATGTGCGAAAAAAGTCAGATAAAAACGTTGTCAACATTTCTTACCCCGTTCTATTGGAGGCGAAAAGGGCTTTAACTCGTATTTACACTACAATTATTTGAGTAAATCATCCTTTGGTTCGTGATGCCCTAAGAGTAGACAGGTTCACAGGAAAAATATATGCATACATATTCTCCTTATTGATGAGAGGAATAAATTCCCTAAATTAGCGCAAGATGTTCATGAATTTTCACGATTCACAAGATTGGTTACTGTATTTTTGCTTATTGCCATGTTTCGGCTGCTGCCATCGTATTAAAACCTAGAAATTCGTAAAACCAATTTCAGTGTCAGTTGGAATAAACCCTATCCAAAAGCTGGATGTGTTACGAGTTCTAAGTTTTGATCTGATGATATCAGTAACTAGAATGCCTGAATAAATGATACCACGCTAAACAGATGGATTTATCAGGGGAAAAAGTTTTCTTGTTCTGTCATGCGTAAACCACTTCCCGTTTTCAGGGTCTCAACCATACACAGTATAACTAAATTCTCTTTACAGATTTTGAGGATAGGTTCCTTACACCAAAGCAAGAAAAAAAAGTGCAGCAAATATTGGCTCTAAAATGCATACCTTAAGAACTATCAGCTATTGTTCATCTTCGTTATTGTGAAACACATCTGCCCTACTGCGAGCTCTTTGGTTTCCATATTTTCAGAGGAAGAAATATATAACAAAATAAGAAAAAAACGTCTAGTAAACATGGGCTTTACAATGCATACCTTAAAAGCTATGAGCCCTTGTTCAATAGAAGAGATGAGTTCAGCAGTAGGGAAGATGAGCATATGCTCACAATTCCTTCGATATTCATTTTGGAGCCCACGATTACTTGCCTTTTTTTCCTAGTTTTTGAGTGGGGAACCTGTCCTCAAAGACTGTAAAGGAATGTTGTTGCACCCTGTCTAAGAATTTTCTTTGGAAAAAAGAAAGAGAAAAGAACGGAGAAAAATTTGTGTTTTGCACGGAGACGCGGGACCCAGCCGTAGAAAGCTGTATTGGAGATTCATTCACCGGCAGTTAATTTACAAATCTTTGTTTTACACTTTCATGAACCCAGTGCTTGAGTAGTAGTGTAGAAAATTGCACAACATTCTATTTTACAACCGCGACGTCTAACGTAAACGGCGAACCAGCAAGCGTACAACACACGTGTGACGCCACGCTCTCACACGCGGGGGGGAAATTGCCGGGGCAATTCACATCTCATCAGAGCTGTCGTATTTTAAGTGCGAGAGCCGTAATGGCAGCGTGGAAGCCGCATTTTACGGAGTTTTCGGCGTCATTTCGTGTGAGCACTTTACAGCCAGTAAACAATATCGCGGGAAACTTTAATTGCGATAGGTCTCCTCTGCAGCCGGAGCGTTACGTGTGTGCGTGCGAGCGGTGCGTGGGGCAGAGGCGGCCGCACGATTTACGACAACAATTAACGGCAGGCGAGCGGGCTACCTAATTACCCGCGTTGCGCCGGAGCGCCGCACCGCCCCGGATCGCGTGACGCGGCCGGAGCTGACGACTTATCTGGCCGCGGGCCGACAGTCGCGCCCGCTGCAGGTGGACCGCTGCCGTGCCGGCCCCACGTGTCGGACCCGCCAGCCTCCGCTCCCGTTACCTAACACAGCATCAGTACCACGCCTTCTCCATCTGTCGCTCCATTACTCTTCGAAAAGCAGCTTCTCTTAAGCGTACTGACACCCAGGTACCTCATCAACTTTCCCTTTAAGCCGCTTAGTATTCGTCTTCGTCGCTCTATGACTTTTACATTGCTGTGAGAAGGTAGTACGTACGACGTGCGACAATAAGGTACATCTACATTTATACTCCGCAAGCCACCCAAGGGTGTGTAGCGGAGGGCACTTTACGTGCCACGGTCATTACCTCCCTTTTCTGTTCCAGTCGCGTATGGTTCGCAGGAAGAACGACTGTCTGAAAGCTTCCGTACGCGCTCAAATCTCCCTAATTTTACATTCGTGATCTCCTCGGGATGTATAGCTAGGGGGAAGCAGTATATTCGATACCTCATCCAGAAACGCACCCTCTCGAAACCCGGACATCAAGCTACACCGCGATGCAGAGCGCCTCTCTTGCAGATTCTGCCACTTGAATTTGCTAAACATCTCCGTAACGTTATCACGCTTACCACATAACCCTGTGACGAAACGCGCCGCTCTTCTATGGATCTTCTCTATCTCGTCCGTCAACCCGACCTGGTACGGATCCCACACTGATGAGCAATACTCAAATATAGATCAAACGAGTGTTTTGTAAGCCACCTCCTTTGTTGATGGACTACATTTTCTAAGGACTCTCCCAATGAATCTCAACCTGGCACCCGCCTTACCAACAATTAATTTTATATGATCATTCCACTTCAAATCGTTCCGCACGCATACTCCCAGATATTTTACAGAAGTAACTGCTACCAGTGTTTGTTCCGCTACCATATAATCATACAATAAAGGATCCTTCTTTCTATGTATTCGCAATAGATTACATTTGTCTATGTTAAGGGTCAGTTGCCACTCCCTGCACCAAGCGCCTATCCGCTGCAGATCTTCCTGCATTTCGGTGCATTTTTCTTATGCTGCAACTTCTCTGTATACTACAGCATCATCTGCGAAAAGCCGCATGGAACTTCCGACATTATCTACTAGGTCATTTACATATATGGTGAAAAGCAATGGTCCCATAACACTCCTCTGTGGCACGCCAGAGGTTACTTTGTCTGTAGACGTCTCTCCATTGAGAACAACATGCTGTGTTCTGTTTGCTAAAAACTCTTCAATCCAGCCACACAGCTGATCTGATATTCCGTAGGCTCTTACTTTGTTTATCAGGCGACAGAGCGGAACTGTATCGAACCCCTTCCGGAAGTCAAGGAAAATGGCATCTACGTGGGAGCCTGTATCTAATATTTTCTGGGTGTCATGAACAAATAAAGCGAGTTGGGTCTCACTCGATCGCTGTTTCCGGAATCCGTGTTGATTCCTACAGAGTAGATTCTGGGTTTCCAGAAATGACATGATACGCGAGGTACTGAGACTGGTCAGAAAAAAACACCTTCACTTACATTTTTAACCAACATGACTGGTATCACCTTCAAAGTAACTCCCTTCAACCAGCACATACTTACTGCAACGTTGCTCCATTATTGGCAGCATCTCTGAAACTCGTCTTCCAGTATACCAGCAAAAACCCTTGTTACAGCCGTTTAAATGTCCTGTACTGTTTCAAAATGGTCCCTTTTAACAGCTAACTTCACTTTTGGAAATAAAAAAAGCCAATCAGTGCCATGTCCGGTGAATGAGATTGTGATAGCAATGCAATTCGCTCCACATCACACTGGGGTGATGCTTTTCAAAAGTTGTGACTTTTTGCCACGATTTGATTTCACCGTTCCCCTTTCCTCTGTCCTCATCATCATTATCACCATTATCATCATCATCATCAACAACAACAACAACAACAGGCCGGCCGGAGTGGCCGTGCAGTTCGAGGCGCTACAGTCTGGAGCCGATCGAGCGCTACGGTCGCCGGTTCGAATCCTGCCTCAGGCATGGATATGTGTGGTGTCCTTAGGTTAGTTAGGTTTAATTAGTTCTAAGTTCTAGGCGACTGATGACCTCAGAAGTTAAGTAGCATAGTACTCAGAGCCATTTGAACCATTTTTGAACAACAACAACACTGGCAACTACAAGCGCGCCGCGACACGCTACGTACACTCGCCTCAGCCGTCTGTTGTCCACGAAAAGCACCGAAATGGAGTGCAGCTGAAAGATATATGCCCGGCAGAGCGCCTCTGTGAAGGCAAGCGAGCATGACCGGCAGCTACGAACTGCTCATCCGGTAGCCAGCAGCCGCGCGGTCGCTCAAGCGTCACGGGGTAAACAAATAGCGCCAATATATTTGAACACGGCACAGCAGCTCTGCCGATGCTATCGCCGCATTACCAATTATTTCTGCGGCTCGCGGGGGAGTAGGAGAGTGCCCGGCCGCTATCGCCGTCCCCGCCTGAACAATCGCACTGTGCGCCGCTGCTGTCGTTGACAAATGCCGATCAGCGTGCCTCACGAGTCCGTCCACTAATTAGAAGAGATTGGCGGGTCGCGTCCGCACCGTTGCACAGCCGCCAGCAACAGCGCGCTCCTGTGCTTCCGGAATGAGTCGCCGGCCGAGCTCCATAAATTGTCGTCTCGGACGACTGCCGAGGCGGTCGTTATCGGGGCCGCGCGGTTCGTGAACGATGGCCGCCATTATCGGGTTTCGGGACGTGCCGGCATGCAGACGCGGCACCCGGCGTTGCGCCCGATCCCGAGTCGCGAGCGACATCTAGTACAAGAAGCAGTGGCTGCATTCCCAGCCAGATCGCTATTACAAGGCGCGTCTGCTACAACGTTTGGTGAACTGGCCGGTGTATAAACGGCAGCGTATGCCCATGCAGTGAGGAGAAACGTGCAGACTAGCGCCGCGTAGACTCCAACACAATAATCTGAAGCAAATTTGTCTACCGCGGCCAGTCGAACGCAATGTCCCTCTTCGAAGAGGGCAACGCTGATTTTTCTCCATTTTAACCATCTGACTCCAAACTGCGCTAGAGTGGTCTAGAAAACGGGAATTTGAGTGATGAAAATTTGTGTAACTATACGGGGCGATCAAAAAGTCTCGTTTGAGGGCGTTGCCCCAGCGTATGTGCAACGCGGAGCGACTCCGGTCCGGGTATATAAGCACTTTCTTTTCTTTCTTTCTTTTGCTTGTGCCGTTTATCCCGCCGGTACGCAGGGTCGGCATGGTTCATCGGATGTGGCAATGTTAGTTGAAGGGGTGGCAGGATGCCCTTCCTACCGCCACCCCATACCCCCCTGGGAAGGAATTAGTGTACCCCAACTGTCTGCGACTAGTGTAATCCATGGAATAGTGCGAAAGTGTTCAGATGCCTACGAGCCGTGTAACTGAGGCGGGACGTGGGGACCAGCCCGGTATTCACCCAGGGGGATGTGGAAAACCGCCTAAAAACCACATCCAGGCTGGCCGGCACACCGGCCCTCGTCGTTAATCCGCCGGGCGGATTCGATCCGGAGCCGGCGCGCCTACCCGAGTCCAGGAAGCAGCGCGTTAGCGCGCTCGGCTAACCTGACGGGTGCAGGTATATAAGCACTGACATTTAGGAAAGGAAGCATTGTGGCATTCGTGGCTTCACGCCGTGAATGCGGCAAATGCGGAAACGAGAGCTACGGCAACATTACCAAATGTGTCTAAACAGAATCAGCGTGTTGTTGTTCTTTTCTTGGTTGCCGAAGGACGAACATCGGTAGACATCCATCGAAGAATGATGAATGTGTATGTGCCAGCACGTCTGTCGAAAACCACAATGCTGGTTGCGATTCGACATGAGACGCCGGTCGATCTGGGAGGCCAGCCTAGTTCATTAAGTGAGAAGGCACCCTATAGCCTTGATTTCTCCCCATTCGATCAAGACGCCTTCGGTCCATTAAAAAAGGCGTCGAAGGGTCGATGATTACTGTCGGACGAGAATGTGCAATAGGCAGTTACGGACTCCTTCAAGCAGCAGGACACGCTTATTTTTCTAAACGGGTAACTTCAACCTGATGCGTCGCTGGGATAATTGCTTTAACGCACACGGCGATATTGCTCGATTAGCATACCGATTCTGGACAGTACGGTCTTCGAACGGAAAATTTTTGATCGCCGCTTACTGGTACGGTAGCGTACGTTCGGGTGTTCATCTATAAATTGTCGTGTTTTGGTCAGTTTGGGCCTTCTGCGCGAAGCATCAAGAGGTTCATTCCCTAGATCTTGGATCAGGACGTGGGGCGAAGTTTGTGATTGTTCATAAAATTTTATTTGTTCTGAATAAGGGAGTAGACGGTGGCTTTCTCTGTTGTCTAATGTATGTGTCAAGGAAGTATCTGTTAGTTCCTTTTACTATACGGATTGCTTTGTTTTGGAAGGTTTGGAGGTATAAGAGGTTCGTACCTGATGCCATAGAGCCGTACAAGATGACTGGAAGTATCAGCAGATGCCACATTTAATTTACGGTCTATTGACAGCTCCTGGCCATTAAGAGAAGGTTCAAATGGCTCTGAGCACTATGGGACTCAACTGCTGAGGTCATTAGTACCCTAGAACTTAGAACTAGTTAAACCTAACTAACCTAAGGACATCACAAACATCCATGCCCGAGGCAGGATTCGAACCTGCGACCGTAGCGGTCTTGCGGTTCCAGGCTGCAGCGCCTTTAACCGCACGGCCACTTCGGCCGGCATTAAGAGAAGGGTACAGCGGAAATAAGAGGAGGTGACGAAGTAACAGACGAACTTCGCCTTTTCGACACAAATTGCGAAAAACTGCGAGGGAGACACGAGTATTCGGAATTGAGGGAAAATTAGGGTTTAACGCACCATGATATGGTACCCACTTCGAAAGTTAATTTACGTTTTAGAACAGCACCTCGAAATGTCAGAAAATTGAAGAGTCTTGGATGTCTTGTTCTGTTTTCCAGTATGAACGCGTCATCTTGAGTTGTTTCACCCTGGATATTGCAACCAATACAATAGAAATTTAATGCTGCAATCGTGACATAGCTGTTCTGGCAGCAGCTGCTGCTGCTGCTGCTGCTGTGTCTGCCAGTTTTTTGAGGTGGTGGAGGTGGTGCTTGTGGTGGTGGTGCATTTGCGTTGTTCCAAATGTTGTTGTTTTCAGAAAATGTGTCAGTAATGAGGTACATGTGCAATGTTCACGGGTAAAACTGCACATTATTTGTCTCTCCATCCACTAATGGCCAGCTTCCTATTCAAATGCAGCAGCAAGGTTAGTGTTAAGTATTGTTAGCACTATAGTTACGTTATGACGAATGTAATAATTATAAGAGGCATGGCAAATTGCTGCTGGTGTCATTATTTCCCGCAGCAGATGCATGATAGTGGAAAATGTGCTTTTGCTCCCTTAGTACCTAAATTAATTGACAGGTGTACAAGCACATTTGCTGGACAATGGTTCCTATTAAATCCATTACCAATTCAGCGCAGTTTATTAGGTGTTTGTGAGGTAACTTAAGAATTTATGGGTGTTGAGACCGACGGCAGTAGCACGCTTCTGCACAATATTTTGATGACCAACATAGTTTTCTTGGTCAAATGCTGCTAGAAATTATTTTACATATATTTGATTCCTGGACACCAACTATAGTGTCATCGGAGTCGCAGCAGCGTCTGGCGAAGACGACTGCTTTGGTAGTGGACGTATTGTTACAAAGAATGACAACGTCACCTCAGGTCACACATTACGTTATTTCTTGTTTCGATTTATTACCAAGTCATTTTCAGGTGATCTCTTCCTTTTTGTTCTTCTTTCCCCTCTCTTTTTAGACAGGTCATTTGATAACTACGTGGTTTCATGATGAAACCCGTAATGATATCACTTTGGTGATCTGAGGCTGAAAGCCGGCCGGGGTGGCCGAGGGGTTCTAGGCGCTACAGTCAGGAACCGCGAGACCGCTACGATCGCAGGTTCGAATCCTGCCTCGGGCATGGATGTGTGTGATGTTAGGTCCTTTCTGGGTGCGTGCTCTGGAGAATCGGCGCAAAGTTTCTCTCCGATAGTATGGTGTGTCGCAAAGGGCGTTGTCGGTCCGTGCGTCCGGTCACTGGTGACCTGGTCAGTTCATTAGTGATGACTGGGTGTTGTGTGATGTCCTTAGGTTAGTTAGGTTTAAGTAGTTCTAAGTTCTAGGGGGGAGTGATGACCTCAGATGTTAAGTCCCATAGAACTCAAAGCCTTTCTTTTTTTAGGCTGAAATAAATAATAAAAAAATTTACAAGGCAGTTCTTATGCTTCCCTATGGCAGAGTGGCTAGTATACGTAAATCGGAAGTACATTTTGAGCCTTATCTTGCTCACTGAGACATGCCACAAGTCGAAAGCTGACCCCTGCTCACTAATGAACTGGCTCTGAGCACTCTGAGACTTAACAGCTATGGTCATCAGTTCCCTAGAACTTAGAACTACTTCAACCTAACTAACCTAAGGACATCACACAACACCCAGTCATCACTAATGAACTGACCAGGTCACCAGTGACCAGACGCACGGACCGACAACGCCCTTTGCGACACACCCTGCTATCGGAGAGAAACTTGGCGCCGATTCTCCAGAGCACGCACCCAGAAAGGACCGCGCCACTGCGGTCAACAAACTAGAGGAGAGCGAGTCGGTCTGACAGGCAGACACGCCGAGTAACGAGCACCTGCCCCCTCCCCCCCGGCCGGCACCGCCCTAATCCTGCCACGTTTATCGACGCCGCGAGCCCCCGTTCTATTACCCATTATTCTGCTGGCCGCCGCAACAGGCGCGATTTATGTTCACATTGTGTATGTGTTCTCCTCTTGTTTCAGATCAACGTGGCGGTGCAGTGTCTCAGCACGGACTTCAGCAGTCAGAAGGGAGTTAAGGTGAGTCGGACTGCGCCCGCGCCCGCGGACAGCACTTAGGAGTGATTTAGATACTTATCTGGACGCCGTAATCGGAGTGGTTGCATACGTGCGCTGACCGCGCATTTCTCAGCGTCACGGCGTTCTGTAATTTCCGGAGCGGGCGAGCGAGCGCCCACAGCGTGGGGCGACGACCGCAGCGCGATTGTTATTCTCCCCGTATAGCTGCCAACATGATGCAACAATGCTGCTTCAGTTTTCTCCTCTTAGCAGTGCGTTCTCATTGCTGTGTACAAAAACTTTCACAGTCATCGAGGAAAAAAAGCGCAGTAAGGGTAATATGTGTTGTTATCTCCAGTTTTATGTCCCATGGATCATGTGTACACGTAATTGTAATGATGTTGAACGAGTCACTTTGTATTCATATTTCACATTCATATACAGACTTATATTGCTAAGTAGGTACAAACTGCAGGAAACAATTCCTAAGCGGATAAGGAGCAAAAGATGCAATTATATGTTCGAGAAACATATTAAGTCTCAACTGTATGTACAATACTGAAAACGGGCTGAAACAATGAATTAAAAATTGCACAAAGGCCGGGATTCGAACCTAGGTACCCTACTCACTAGGCAGAAGCGCTAATCTCTGCACCACCGCAGCATTGCAGCTAACACAGTTGTACGGATTAACCTAATATGTCACCCTCTCTAGTAAAAACTCCAATTCACGCCTCAGCCCATTTTGATGTTCCCCTTCTTAACTCGGCAACGGCCTTGCCGCAGTGGATGCACCGGTTCCCGTGAGATCACCGAAGTTAAGCGCTGTCGGGCGTGGCCGGTACTTGGATGGGTGACCATCCAGCCGCCATGCGCTGTTGCCAAATTTGTGGTGCACTCAGCCTCGTGATGCCAAATGAGGAGCTACTCGACCGAATAGTAGCGCCTCTTGTCAAAGGAAACCATCATAACGACCGGGAGAGCGGTGTGCTGACCACACGCCCCTCCTATACGCACCCTCATCTGAGGATGACACGGCGGTCGGATGGTACTGATATGTTCCGGACACATGTTAAGTCTCCACTTTATCTGTGATAATGGAAACAGGCCGAAGTAATGAATTAAAATTGGTACAAAGGCCAGGATTCGAATTCTGGTCTCCTGTTCATTAGGCAGATGCACCACCCATTGTGTCACCTGGCACTGTGGCTAAGACAGCTGCACGAATTACCCTAGTAAGCCTCCTTTCCTAATACATGGGCTGAGGCATGAATTGGAGTTTGTGTTACGTTGGAAGCCATACTAGGGAATCCATGCAGCTGTGTTAGCCACAATGCCAGCGCGGCGAAGTGATTAGTTCATCTGCCTAGTGAGCATGAGGCTTGGTTTCAAATCCCAACCTTGGTATAAATTTTAATTCATTGCTTCAGTCTGTATTCATTATCATAAAACATGTGGATATATGTCTGGAAATGGATTCCAAGGAAGATACACCCACTTGAGGGTGGAGATGAAAGATACCTGTCAGTAACCGTGGTATCAGCACTATACAGGTAGGCAATCGCCGTGGGATAGGCCAGACAACCATGTGGAACATTGTACACGACAACTGCGACTATCCGCATCACATATGATTACCTATAGACCCTAAATCTGCGGTGATGATCCCGTCGCTAGTTAGCCGAAAAGGTCTCTCCTGGGGCTGGAATTTATGTCATCCATCCTATTCACAGATGAGGCCACCATTACGAGGAACGATATCTTCAGTTTTCAAACCACTCACCTTTGGGCCAACGAGAATCCCCTTAGTATGGTGGCAGCAAACTGCCAGCACCTGTTAAGCCTCAGTGTATGGGTGGGGATTTTTGGCGTCCTCCTTGTGGGACCAACCATCCTTCCACAACACTTCACAGTCTGGGCATATCAGCACTACCTGCCGCTGTCCCTGATTCCCGTGGTGGAAGACTTTCCTTTGGTGGTACGAAGGACAATATAGCTACTACATGACGGTGCTCCAATTCACTGCCCTCTTGTGAGGGGAGTTAAAACACTAGTACACACAGAAAATTCCCACTTGCGTGGTATGTTCTCATGTCCACTTTCAACCATTGAAACCTACACTGTCAAAAATCTTGTATCTCCCCCTCCGAGTGAATGTACCTCTCTCGGAACACATTTCCGGCCATATGTCCATTTGATCTTTTTTTTTGTTCCGTGTCCTCTTAGGAGTTATTTCGTGCCATTAGTCCCCATTTCGCAAAAACACCCCATATTGTATGCAGGATATCCCTCCCGAGAGTCGTCACGCGCGTTTTCTGTTGTGTTTTGCAAGTATATGCAATTTCGTTTTTGAGTATGTAGTTGTGATCACCCCAAACAAATCATATTATGCTTCCTGCAAGCCAAGCGTTGAGGAAAGCATCGGTCTGTTTCTCGTTACAAACAAAATTACTTTTAAAACGGAAGTTTACGCGCTCATTTATAGAGCGGTCCCAGATTGCTAGTGCGATATTACTGTTATCGATATGTATTAACAGGGACAGTAATTCTATCTATCGCTTATGTTTATTTGAAGGGGTGGCCGGATGCCCTTCCTGCCGCCGCCCCCCCCCCCCCCCACCGTACCCCCGGGACGGAATCAGAGTACCCCATCTGTCTGCGTCTAGTGTAAATCATGGAAAGGTGCGGATGTGTTGCAAATGTCTGTGAGTCGTGTAACTGAGGCGGGACATGGGGACCAGCCCGGTACTCACCTAGAGGGGTGTGGAACACCGCCTAAAAACCACATCCAGGCTCTATAACTAATTTCGGATCGCTCTAACGAATGGGCTCGTTAAATTACGCTTTAGAAGTGATTTTCCTTGTAGCGGGAAACAAACCGGCGCCTTCCGTTGACAATGGGCGTCGCATAATAGACGTGACGGGCGGTATTTGTTTGGGGTGACTCCTGCTGCACAGTGCGAAAACGAAATTGCAAATATCTGCTGAAACACGGAGGAAACGTTCAGACGCATGTTATACACACCATAGCTAGTTTAATTCGAAGTGTAATTTTGTGTCTTTAAACGAGCAGTAATTTCTAGCTTATCGCGGCAAGTATTAAGTTTCGAACCTCTTCAAGATGCTCGCGATAACTCTTCGGAAACATAAGACTGCGTTCAGGTACTTTGTCGCTCTTATCAGCACTCGCCCATTAAAAATTTTCGACATGCTCTTCTATGCACATTTCATTTTTCTTATTTCTGCCCGACGATGTAGGTGCTCCCGTAAGCGCAGATGTCGCCATAAAATACCCGCCTAATGGTTTGTCCGAAATGGTGCGCGGCTAATAAAGATTTCTTACAGCGCTTTCTTGTGCGCCGGGAAAGGGACCAGGCGTACGGCGCGCCCAATAAAACGTGTGGAAGGATGATGAACACCAAATTGATGAATAAAGAAGCAGTTGTTCGCTCGATATGCAAATTTCCGCTCCCTTTTTTAATTGATGGCGCAATTTGCGTGGAGTCATGCATAATTCAGCTTCATGTTCAATATTCAGATTTGCATGCTAATAAGTAATTGCATCGATATTTCGTAGCGAGAGGAGGGAGACGGAAAGAAAAAAGGGCAAAAGTCCTCTTTATATATATTTATTAACATTTTACTTTCAAACTAGACCACGCGGTTATTACACAGCGAAGTTTCCGATATGGAAAAGCTCCATAAAAAGTATCGCTAACGAAGCAGAACCGTGACTTAAGAACAGGAGGCCCTTCAGTTCTTAGTGTTCCGAAGAGTGGATGCAGCACCTTGGTTCCACGTCTGCCATCCTCATCCATCTGCTTTCCCGCGCTGTCTTGTCGAAATGAATAAATATTATGAGTCCCGCAGATGTTGTATCCCGTAAGCTACACGATACCGCAATCAAGTATTTTATAGGTAGAACACGCATGAACATGTGCTAATAAAGGGCGCACACAGAGACGTCTCAGTTTGACATCTGAGAAATTTTGCTCGATTTTGCGTAGCAGATCTGTCAAGAGTGTCGGGCACTTGACTATGAAAAAAATAGGCAAATATTATCGGAAATGAAAAACACACTTGGTTTGCCGCCATTGCAGGGTAGACACTTTTATTGTTCAGAGATGATCGGTTTCAACAGCCTTATGCTCCTATCATCTGATCTTATGGAACTTATAAAATTGCCATGTTACTCTGTGATCACGGCATACGAAGTGTGTCCACCATTTTCAACTATACATATCGCCCCACTGCACAGCATATGTACCTTACAAAGGTCCAAGGAGAGTTTCCAACTGCTGACAGTCAAATGCCGCTTAGACGTCCTATAGAGTAACCACTTGGCGAATGACTTTGATTTCTCAGCAATTCGTGTAAGATACTGTCCACATCCCACGAAATATCACTACGAATGTGACCCCACTCAGAAAGATAAAGACAAGTCACAGTCGCTTCTGTTAAATATTCTTGAAAAAAAATCCACATTTACTTTCTAAGCAGATAAAGCAATTAGGCAAGTTCTTATTGCATATATTGAACATAAAACACGAATCGGAATTTTACATGAGAATTATTACTTACCGTAGTAACTGCATTGATATGCATCGCAGGAGGCATTTGTGTCTGACATATATCAACGGATAATGAGAATTTTGGGCGACTCAGAGGACGTGCTTGTTTCGTGCAACGGTAAGGATCAAGTAGATTTATGGGTACTGTTACTGGCTAGTCATCTGTACGATAAAGGTTCGATTCCTCCTGGTCTCAGATTTTTTCTGCTAACAAGGATTTGGTGAGCGAATGTTCGTGAAAGGTAGTAAATTAAGGTTCGAGTCCTGATCCCATCACAAATTCTCAGTGATCAGCTTCAGCTGTATAACAAGGTAACCGTCTCTCATTTGGGGATACTAACGATTGAACGAGGAGTTCTGATTGCTGCCCACGTACTTTTACACATTAAAACCGAAATTTCGCCTTGGGCGAGCTGATAGTCTTCTATGAACACAGGAGTATATGTCACTTTATTTTTCGTTTCTAAGGACCTCGACTATATTCTGCTACTGTATAGGAGTTACACGCCAACGGTACACTTAAATCCCCTACTTGAACCCACGAACCTCCGTTTTTCGTGACAGCGGTGTTACCCAGAATCCACTGAGTCAGACTGAAAGTTGTACACTTCCGACTCATTTGAAACTTGATCTAGCCGCAAGTGTTGACGAAGGCAGTAAGCAACGTAGCAGCAGTCCGCATGCAAAACTCTCTCTCCACAGCAACAAAAGTACCGCGCGCACTAATTTATCCAGCACTCGAAGCAGCGGCCAGGCCAGATCAGTGATCAGAACGCGCGGCAGACCGAGAGGAATTGGTGAGAGCGGCCTCGGTGATATGTACGCGTCACGCCGCCTGGGCGCTGGCGTTAATTGATGGGCGGCTAACAGAACACAGCATGTAGGGAAGGGTGAGGGAGGGGGGGGGGGGCAGCTGGCGGTGTGCGCGTTGTAGATGCTTATCGCGGTAGACACCACCAATAATTAAAAGTGACGGCGGGCTGGCAGAAAGGTAGGCCAAAGGGCGCACAGCGGTGCCCTTGCGCCCTCGCAGGGCCATAGCTTCTACCCTTCCTCAACGCACAGCTGCGCTGCTATACGCTCTTTATTTTTGCAGCCCTGTGGCTTACGTTTGACAGCCCACGTTTCTGTTTATGCAAAACGTCACGAAATAGACTTTGTATATTGGTAAAGAAGGTAGAAGGCTCAAGCAGAAGTTACGATCCGAGCTGTTACAGATATCCTCGAGTGTATCTGCGGGTTATAGAAGCTGAAGAGGACCTAGATGAAGATAGAATTTGACACAGCACTGAAAGATCTAAGTCTAATCAAGGCACCAGGTGTAGGCGACATTCCGTCAGACCTACTGATAGCCTTTGGGAGAGCCAGACATGACAACTCTTCCAACTGGTGTGCAAGATGTATGAGACAGGCTAAATATCCTCATACTTCAAGAAGAATACAATAATTCCAATTCCAAAGAAAGCATGTGCTGACACGTGTGAATATTACCGAACTATCAGTTTAATAAGTCATGGTTGCAAAATTGTAACACGAATTCCTTACAGAAGAATGGAAAAACTGCCAAAAGCCAACCTCGGGGAAATTCAATTTCGATTCCGGAGAATTTTAGGAACATGGGTGGCAAATACTGACCCTACGACTTATCACAGAAGATAGGTTAAGGAAAACCAAAGCAACGTTTATAGCGTTTGTCGATTTATAGAAAGCTTTTGACAATGTTGACTGAAATACTCTCTGTGAAATTTTGAAGGTAGCATTGTAAAATACAGGGAGCGAAAAGCTATTTACAACTTGTACAGAACCAGATGGCAGTTACAAGAGCCGAGGGGCATGAAAAAGAAGTAATGATTGAGAAGTGAGTGAAAGAGGGTTGCAGCCTACCCCCGATGTTATTCAATCTGTACACTGAAGATGCGCTAAAGCACACGAAAGAAAAAACTGGAATAGGAATTTAAGTTCAGAGAGAAGAAATAAAAACTTTGAGGTTGCCGATGCCATTGTAATTCTGTCAGAAACAGAAAAGGACTTGTAAGAGCAGCTGAAAGGAATACACGGTGTCTAAGATGAACATCAACAAAAGCAAAACAATGATAATGGAATTTAGTCGAATTAAATGAGGTGAATTTGAGGGAGTTGGCTTAGGAACCGAGACACTTAAAGTAGTGGATAAGTTTTGCTATTTGAGCAGTAAAATAACGGGTGATGGCCGAAGTAGAGAGCATATAAAATGTAGACTGGCAATGCTAAGAAAAGTGTTTCTGAAGAAGAGAAATTTGTTAACATCGTATATGGATTTAAGTGTTAGGATGTCTTTTCCGAAAGTATTTGTGTGGAGCACAATCTTATGTGGAAGTGAAACATGTACGATAAACAGTTTAGATAAAAAGAGAATAGAAGCATTTGAAATATGGTGCTACAGAAGAATACTTTAGATTAAATGGGTTGATCACGTAATTACTGGGCTGGTGTTGAATAGAACAGAAGAAAAGCAATTTGTGGCACAATTTGACTAGAACAGCGGGATCGGTTGATAGGACATATTTTGAGACATCAAGGGACCATCTTCTTAGTATAGGAGGAATATCTGTGTGTGTGTGTGTGGGGGGGGGGGGGGGCAAAAGAGATGAATACATCAAGCAGATTCAGAAGGATGTAGTTTGCAGTAGTTACTCGGAGATGAAGAGGCTTGCACAGATATAGTAGTACGGAGAGATGCATCAAACCTGTCTTCCCACTGGAGATCACAACAGCAGCATCATTTGGGTATAACCTTCATAATAATTAGTTTGTGGTTAAAAGTTAAAGGAAAGAGCTAGAATTAAGATTTTCGTCTATGTTGAGACACATCCTGTTTCCGTCGTAACAATAACTTCCCTATGTCTGAGATATACCTGTTTCCTTCACAGGGACGTAACTCACTCATGCTAGTACCAACAGCATCCACAAAGCGACGAGATGAATGCTCTAGGACACCCCATTCACTGAAGTCTTTGATTCATGCTCTGACTCCTATTTTTGTCTCATATCCGGCGTAAACAATGTTTGGCATAAAATCGGTGAATCTATCAATGTATCTCTTCACAATTACTGAGTGCAACGCTTATTACACTCAGAAGCGTTTCACGCTATCATATTTTAATTATAATAATAGTAAATCAACGTTCATTCAATAAACGAAGAGCACTACAAACATTTGACAGTGTCCAATACGACGACAATTGGTAACCACTTCATTTAACTTCCCGGTGTTGCGGATATGTTAAGCAGAAAAGTTCATAAAATCGGTTTCAGTAGTTGCGACAGAATACTGTAATTTCTGGACCGTATGAGAAATATGACTATGTTGTTTTAAAATGTAGTCATGATCGATCTCTACGTTCTTAGTTAGTGGAATGTAAACTACGACGTCAGACTTCAGTAGACGAAAATTTACCGCATGCTTAATCCTACCGTCAGAGTTTCGACGTACCTACATGGTTAAAACAATTTAGCCTTTCGGTGGCCGATTAGGATCAGAAACAAAGTGCAAAAGTTTTGTTTTTCTGTGTATAAAAGCAGCCACATACCATCCAACGAACCCGCTCACATGGTTGCAGATGACATGATGTTCGCTTAGTAAAAAGACGGCAACAGAAAAAAGAGCACACAAAAAGCGCCAATAATTGCTTAAAACATGCTGTAACATAACAATAAATAAGATTTAAAAAAAACACTAATGATGGTGATATTTGTCGCCGAAACTAGTTTGGGATAATAAAGAAATAAACGAACAGCAAGGTGTTTTGCAACAAGGCGGACTCAATTTCTGATATTACTGTCACCGACTAGGCGTTTGGAGATGCGGTGGGAATATGAATTTTACGTATGTTATCATCTTATCTGCACCGATCTCTAGTTCATTGTTTAATAGAATCAGTTTAGGGCTAGTTTATTGGAGATGGTGTGATTAAGGCATAATAGGTGCTTACAAACTATACGGAAGACATTGTAACTGCGTATAATATTATAGGTAATTCGTTACGACTGAACTGCTGTGTGTAATGATTTCAAACCGTGTTTAATAGCTATATGTACAGTTTGCTAATAACGTGTCAAGCTCGGGCGCTATTCTTTTCTGAAAGAGTTGGCAGAACGAGGTCACTGTTAAGAGGAAAGCCACTTGGTAAGCTAAGCAGAACATATGACCCAATTGGACACACAATTTTACGACGCCAATAAGGTATTACAGTAGGCCTGCTTCTCGTTCTGTAACGAAAACAATTACTGGAAAGGCTGGTGATCACCACAAGTAAAAAATAAAGCTTTTAATGGATGTGAAATAGCTACATTTTTGGCTTATTCCTTGTGTGGAAATGCACTGATACTTGTGCAGTCTTTTAGATTTGCTCTTTTTACTTGAGTCTAGGTGCGTCTCTCCCATTGTCCAGATACTGGATTAAAAAAATATATATTTACGGTAATGGTAGCGTAGCTACACAAAAGATTCTCTGTACCCGTCATTTGGTTCACATTTTCTTGCAATCGGCTGTGGATTCTATCCCGCAGCGAAGAGAATTACCCGGAAGCTTTTCTGCCGAAGATTTCCTTCGATGTTGCTACGGGAGAAATTTCCCATTTTGCTCACTATCTGCCAGCCACGTACCGATATCCATCGCGTAATTAAATATCCCTTCCCAGCGCAACGACGTCGATCTGATTGGCGCAGAGTGCACCCGCGAGCAGTCGCCTCACGTGCTCGACGATCGATCGCGCAAAAAAGAAACGAGAATAACAGTGGCGAAAGCGGGAGAAAAAAAATAAAGAAAGAAGGAAAGCAGGGCTGCGGGCGGAGTCGCCGGTGGCTGTGTAAACACGGTGGTATCTGCCTTCGTATCTGGACGGGAGCAGGACTCGGGTAGGCCTCCAAACTGGTCTTGGGGCCCCGCCGCAACCTTCAGGACCAACTGGGCCTGTGGAGGCCACCTGCGGTTGTTGCAGATAAGCTCGTCACTCGCGCTTCCCCAGTTTCCAGTACGAAACGGTACCAAGCGACATCGCCCCTGCTTATTTCTTCTTCTTCTTCTTGATTCCCTTTTTTTTCTGCATCTCTGCCCGTCTGCTTCTCACCGTAGCGCGCCTCGCGGCGAGTCTTTTGTGGCGCCGCGTCCTGAATCACTCGCGAGTCACTCCGGGGCGGCGGAGTGATGGACGCACAAAGAGCGCGACACCCCCGCAGGGCCGGCAGGCTTTGTAATGCAGCCGAGGGCCTCGGGAAAGGAGCACGCTGGATCGGAGACCCCGTCTCTAAATTATTTTCCATTCTCGTATTCACGTCAGGACTCTCGCGCCGCCAGATTTTCTGGCTCCACAAAGGCGCGCGAGCGGCGCGCGCTCTGGGGCTAAATCACGGCCTTGTTGCTCAAATAGAGTCATCTAAATAACGCTGCTTCGTTTCCGTATCCAGAACAGAGTCCTGTACGGACTATTACCAGTGCCGTATTTCATAAAGGAAAAGGTGTCTGTAGATCACGCTCGTAAATTCTGGGATTACCACCGTATTCGTATACGAGATTCGAAGTCTATAGAATAACGGGTCCGACCTCCTTAGCTGAACACCAATGACTGGTCAGGACACAGTGAACCGCCTTTCCTTTATACTAGGCTATATATAACATCTTATTGTTACAGATTACTAAGCGGTTGTTTATTCCTACAGGGACTGCCGCTACATCTCCAAATAGATACGTACGAAGACCCGAGAGATGGACCAGTCATCCACAGGGGATACTGCCAAATCAAAGTCTTCTGCGATAAGGTAAGTAAGCCAAGAGTTCGCACTATCGAAAATCTAAATGCTGCTCTCCCAACCTTCATTTCGATAAATAACTGAATGCAGAATATATTTTTAAGATCTCCTCTCTTAAGCATTAATTAATTTTTCAGTTACAATATATAAAAAAAATTATGCGTGCTTGTGGAAGATACCTGATCTGAAAAGGTAACAATTGTAAAACTAGTAAAAGTCTTATATTATCGCTTTTTTGTTTAGTCCATGAATAGATGCTGATACCTCATTCCATTCGGGTTTAGAACGAAGTTTTTCATTTGGAGTACACAGATCTGGGGCCTCATTCCATTCGGGTTTAGAACGAAGTTTTTCATTTGGAGTATACAGGTCTGGAGCAGAAAAACTATCACAGAGAAAGGCAATGAAGGTAGCTAAAAACTTAAATGGATAGTAAAAACGCACACCGAAGAAGTTTCTGGATACTCCACGAAGGTAATGTCAATCAAGACTTCCTGTCTACCTAATACTTCGGAGAGTGTCAGAGTGGTAGACGTCGGAACTATTAGACGAATGGAAATAATTACACCTAGGACATGGCTTCCATCTCCCTATGAATGTCTTGGCGTCTTTTAGGCCTTGATTGTAAAACATGCCAAAGTGGCCCACCCTGCGAATTCCCTATGGATTGCATACACGTTTGACATTGCGTCAGTCGTTGCTGGCGATATGAAGGTTATATTATTCTTGAAGAATCAAGTTTGCCAAGATCTACGCTGTCGTTATCGGATTTTGTAACGTTATTAATGACTGTGTGACTTTCATTGTTGTAAAAACATATACTTCTAATAATATTACAAGATCCGGTGATGACAGCGTCAATCTCTCGAAACCGGTAATAGCAATAAGAAGAATTACTGGCCATCTTGGCAAACTCGATTGTTCCAGAATAATACAGCCATATGGACTCCTTCATCTTGTAGACGAACTGAGTTTGCTGGCCAGAAAAAAAAAGGATATTGATAGTTACGACATCGTACTGTTATGTAATCTCTGTGCGGTCGGTGTAATAGCGCGTACAGCCACAAGGTGCATCAACAAGAACACGACACAAAGTCACTACTCAAATTGTGTCACACTTTAATGTAATTACTGTGTTGAACAGAAAGAAATTAAATGTAAGAGCTGTGAAGGAAACAAAACCGGCAATGAAGTAATGGCATTACTGCATGCATCATGTAGAAATATAAAATCGGGGGAAGGCAAGGAATACAAAAAACATGGGATTGAAACATAAGACGAAGAAGAATATTATCATAATCGTAACTAAATTCGTATTTTCTACTTGCACGATAAACAGCCAAAATTGCTTAAGCCCAAAAATGGTTCAAATGATTCTGAGCACTATGATACTTAACATCTATGGTCATCAGTCCCCTAGAACTTAGAACTACTTAAACCTAACTAACCTAAGGACATCACACACATACACGCCCGAGGCAGGATTCGAACCTGCGACCGTAGCAGCAGCGCGGTTCCGGACTGTAGCGCCTAGAACCGCTCGGCCACTCCGGCCGGCTTTAGAGCCAAGTCCCATCATGCTGTCGGTTTTGTCTAAACTATAAACGATGGGACGTGGCTCTAAGTAACCACTATACTGCGCCATGACTTTTTAAAAATCTTATCACCTGGGAGTGCATCTCCCCTGATGCACAACCAGTAATGACTTTCTAATAAAAGTATTTTAACAGTCAGTGAAAAACATTGTATTCATGGGCTTAATAATCACCTCATTTCCAGCGTTAAATTATTAAAACCCGGCAGATTTTGACTGGAGCGTATGCCACTTTATCCGTCCGATGCATTGGGTAGACTACCTAACGGGCGCTTTTCCGTGGAAATAAAAGCGGAAGCCGACTGCGAGTCTTTCTCAGTAGCGATTTCGAAAGCGTGACGCCGTGAGCGTCTCGCCGTCTGTGTACCACGTGGCATCTCCGGCATTTCCGCTGGCACTGCAGCGCGCCGTCCCCACGATCTGGGGCCGATCTGGCGTTCCTCCGCCGCTCCTCCCCTGATTCATGGAGGACTTGTGCGAGTGACACCACGGAGTGCCTAACGTGGTGGTGGACGAGAGGGAAGGAAGGGATAATCTTAATTTGTGTGCGCGCCAGAGGGGCGGACACAGTGGAGTAATGGGCAAGTCGTGTAGGCAGCGCTGGATGCCAGGCCGCCCGACGTTGACGGAGCGCAGCGCCGCTTCCGGCCGCGGCTTGTGACGCCCTGCCGGCTCCCTCACCACAAGTTTCCTAGACCAAAGCTCCAGTTGCCAAGACAGTGTCTTTGTGGCACATAATAAAACAGATTTCATGCACTGTTCTTCTCTCAATCTATTGTCAAACACGTAGTATATGTGGTTCGTCTCCTAACCCCTCGTCGAAGTCTCCGACATGGATTTTTACTTTGTTGTTTGTGCTCTGTAGTTAATGTATGATACCTGTACGCTAACAAAACATTTAATTGTAGCTTATATGAACAGCACACATGTAGCTAGTAAACGTATATGGTAGATCGGTTTTATATTATACGAGTATTTACGTGCGGCACGTTTCAAAAATCACTACGCGCAATTTAGTCTTGTTTTTTATTTGTTTATTGCAAGATGAATGAGTTAGACAATTGCCGGCCGGTGTGGCCGTGCGGTTCTAGGCGCTTCAGTCCGGAACCGCGTGACCGCTACGGTCGCAGGTTCGAATCCTGCCTCGGGCATGGATGTGTGTGATGTCGTTAGGTTAGTTAGGTTTACGTAGTTCTAAGTTCTAGGGGACTGATGACCTCAGATGTTACGTCCCATAGTGCTCAGAGCCATTTGAACCATTTAGTTAGACAATTTAGACGTTGTTGCACCCGAAGGCAAACCCGGTAGACTACACAAGATACATTACGTCCTGCTGAAGGTAGTCTCATATTTGTCAAAATAAGCCTTTTTCGCGATGCACAAAATATGTGCTTCCGCTCAGCAATGACACTTTCGAAAATCGTTTCAGTCGAGGCCTTTCACGGTATCAGATCTCAGGCACAACTCTAGATACTTTCCACTTCTGAATTAAAATTAAATTCTTTAATCAAGTAATGAACAATACAAATCGTCGAATTTCTGGTCACCAGTTTGAGCTTTGGTAATACGTCATTCCGCTTTCACACACTCCAGCAATACAGACTTAGTCATTCGGAAAATTTCCTCTTCACCGCACCAAGAACAATAACTTACGACAATTCTTACTTTAGTCAAGCAGGATATTCTAAAAGAAAACCATGAAGAATACGATTGTCTGCCCAAATCACCTTTGTTAAAATTGTGAGCCAGCAAAATGCTTGCGTAGAGTGCGGAAGAATCTCTCCATCGCAGCTAAGAATACGTGCAGCGATCGTGACCACGCTGCACGCTAGTTGGAGCTTACGAACCACGTCCAGCTATCGTGAGCAGGACGCGGGGCCTAAATATGCGTCGAGGCATTGCGCGGAAGCTTCTGCCTGCAACCGCCCTCGGCGCTGCGCTTTCTAGTGGGCAAATGAGCGGCCGATCTGTTGTGAGACGCCCGACGTAGAGGGGTTGGACAAGAATGTGGGAACACCGCGAGAAATGCATGCTAGAACATAAATGCCGATGCTAACCAAGCCTGAAGGTTGCGCTTTAACCACGAACAGCACCTGAACGCTACCCTCAATACGTTACAAATGTCAGTTGTGCTCGGCACAGTGTTCTGTGTAGTTGTCGGTGCATTATGTTGTAACTAAGTGAATCTGAACCTGGGCGAATTCATGGTGCTCGTGTGGTGTGTGCTTCCGTAACCAAGACACCGCATCGAAGGTTTATGCCGCATATAGGAAAAGCGGAGAAACATCATCCACTCCGTCACTACGCGGACGGATGTGTGTGTAGAGTGATCCTGATGGACATCAACTGAGGAGGATTATGACAAAAGATAAGGGGACGACAAATGCAAATGTCCCTGCAGAACTGAATGTCGCAATCGCGAACCCTGTCAGCACCAAAACAACACGAAGCTCCAGAAGCTGGGAATTGTAGGACAAGCTGGAGCTCCAAAACCTCCCATCAGTGAAGCAAACGCCCCTAAGAGGAATACATTGCGCCGAAGCCATAAAACGTGGTCAGTGGAACAATGGGAGAATGCCTTTAGGTCGGATGCGTCTCATTTCTGTTTCCAACAACTGGCCTAGTGTAGGGCCCTGGAGTGAAACATGGCGTGGGTTCGCAGATTTTGAACAAACATATCGTTGTATTCCGCGGCCCCATGGTTATTCTGCGAGGTTATACGACCGTTCAGCTGGTCAGATCCATGCTGCAATGTTTGTTCACCAGTGGTGATGCTGTATTCCAAGATGACAGAGCCTCTGTTCATACAGGTCGCATCTTCCAGGACTGGTCTTCTGAGAGCGAGGATGAATGATCGCATCTCCCCTGGCGACCAGTCACCAGATGTCAATATTATTGAGTCACCGTTTTCTACTTTGGATGGAAGTGTGCGTCATCGCTATTCACTTCCATCATCGTTACCTGATCTTGCCACTATTTTGCAGGAAGAATGGTATAAACTTCCTTTGAAAATCAGCCGGCTGCAGTGGCCGAGCGGTTTTAGGCGCTTCAGTCTGGAACCGCGCGACCACTACGGTCGCAGGTTCGAATCCTGCCTCGGGCATTGATGTATGTGATGTCCTTAGGTTAGTTAGGTTTAAGTAGTTCTGAGTCTAGGGGACTGATGACCTCAGATGTTAAGTCCCATATTGTTCAGATTTTAAGTCTCATAGTGCTCAGAGCCATTTGAACCATCTGAACCTTTGAAAATCATACAGGACCTGTATTTATCCATTCCGAGACAACTGGAAGCTGTTTTAAATGGCAACAGTTTTCCTACACCGATTTAGGGATGGTAATGTGTTGTTTGTGGTGTTTCCTTATTTTTGCCCACCCCCTGATCGATATCTACTTAGGACTGCACAGCGAAGACTTTCCTAGCCGTCGACATGAACAGAAGGTACATTGTAGTTGCATGTATATTTGTTTAATGCAGCTACGCTTAATAAACTCGACGTTCTTGATGCAAAACGAAGTGCAACAACCGGTATAAACAAATGGGACGACGAGGAAATTATTTAGATGAAACTTTTATTTTGGGAGAGTGCGTTTTCGACTGTATCAGCACTTCAGAAATAAAGATGTGACGTTCCAGCAATCTATAATTAAAAAGTTTTCCATACAAAAGCACTAGCTTTCAAGGCTGGCTCATAGTGTCGCCGTCTTTGGTGGTACCTGATGCGATAGGCAACTGCACGTAAAAGAATTACGTGTTTCAAGCAACTTATACTTAAAAGATACATCTTTAGCTGTACTATCACCCTTGAATCGTATCACCCACTGAGTGTGGGGAAAAAGAGAGTAAAATCAATAGGCACTGCATGGAGCGCGAAGCATACGTAGACCTTCATTATTCACATATCGGTAGCCTTCCAAATACAAGTCACACAAGATGGACATGTGATTCACAGCAGCCTGTGTGATGTAAGTACGGATACTTCGATCCGTGTCCAGGTGCACCAGTATGTAAACCGAAAACTCCCTAAAATGACTCCGCACAATCTTCTATTTCCAGAATGCCTCAAGACGCAAACGGCGATCAAGCTACGTATTGAACTGTGTCAACAAAGGCATAACTAGGTACACCGACAGTTAGGTCATTATAACTCCAGCCCGGATTGGACAGAGATTGAGGTGAGCGGACAGACGCAATTTTGTAACAAGAATCATCCTGAAATTCGCATCAGCTGAATTAAGAAAAGCGCAGAAAGCCATGAACTTGACGGCAGTACGGAGATACGAACATCGCTTTTCCCAAAAACGAGCACTGTCTACGTGAAGCTTGGTAATAACGCTCTAATGTGCCAGAAATGATACTGTAGAAGTGTTGTTCGATCACGGCCGTGTGTTATCTGATACGCATCTCACATTCAGTAATGATACTGTGAAACGTCCCCCTAGAAAAATTAATGAATGACTGTGCTGATAAACCTCTCACATTATTTGATTTTCAAACAGCTGAGCAGAACTGAACGTACGCAGACATTTCGCTCTTTACCGACTCTGATCAACACTAAACTGACACCCAATATTTTTAGCGCAACGCAATCTGACTTTCAATAATCCCTACAAAAGAATGGCCCTGACTAACATTAACCTATACGTTTCACAAATCACTTACCTCACAAAAATCTTCGTTACTCGAACTACTGCAATACAGCGAGAGCCACTACTGCCAACTAAATAAAAGATTCAAACTACTGAAGGCACTAACTACTGATAGGCATAGTTAGCAAATGAAAGATTTTGATAGAGAACAAGCAATGTATTTACCTTAATAGTGTTCAAAAGTCATAATATATATAGCAGTTCATGGCATCCAGTCTTACAAATTTACTGTCTCTGATGGACACACGTCCAGATCATCCACTCTCAAAACTACGCCATTTCTCTCCCCACATCCACCACTGCTGGCGGCTCACCTCCAACTGCGCGACGCCAGGCGCTGTTAACATCCAACTGCCCAACACTACAATGGCGAATATTCCAACAACAATGTCAACCAGCCACAGACTGCACACAGCACAGCCAGTGATTTTCATACAGAGCGCTACGTGGCGTTACCAACATAAAAACCTAAACAGCCTACTTACAACTGTTTCACTTAGCGCCACCTTATGCGGCAGCGACCATATCCCAAGACCAGGGTGTTGTTTCAAAGCTTCTACGAGTAGAGAATTACGGCGACCGAACCGTAGGTCAACAACCTGTGGCTGTCTGACTCCCACAGCTACAGCAAGCTGATTGTGCTAATGGGATGGCTGCTCAGCTAGATTAATACCGGACAAAAGGAAAGAAAGAAAAACCGAGCGGAGGAAGAAGGGTTACGATCAGTTCACCAGCGTGTTGCATCGGCGGCACTGACTGCGCAGAGATGAGTTCGAGATTACGGGGGAGTGGTACGTGTGAGAGGTATTCGGCCGTGTTAAGCCACTTAAGCAGCAGGAATTAATTTTGTACTTCTAGCAGCGAGGCCTGGGCTAATGAGTAGGTGTGATGAGCGACCGGGCGCCCCGTAACGGTGCCCGAAGGACACGCCGGGCCAGTAATGAGTTCTGTCAGTTAGCGCGGTGGGCGTGGCGCGATGATGTCAGCGCGAGCGGCCTTGGTTGGCCTAGCCTCACCTCACCTCGCCTCGCCTCGCCTCGCCTCGCCTCGCCGGCACCTGCCGCTTTTCGGCGCTGCGCACTTTAAGCGGCTCGCCGGGCATCGGCGCGGTGTGCGCGCAGTCCCACCTGCGGTCGCAGACATCCGTGGTGCGCTACGTCGCTCGTTTGTTTCGCTGCCGCAGGAAGCGTCAGGTCGCGAGGAGCCAATTTCGCCCCACCAGCGCAAAATTTCGCTAAAATTCTTGTCTTAATTGACAACTCCAGAAAAGTGAGTCTACTGCAGCGCCCCTGGCGTTTTATGCCCGTACTGAGTCTCGTCTCTTTCGAGTGGTAATTTTTGTTTACACATCAGCGCCAGTGTTGTCGGGGCTATCAACTGTGCAGTTTGGTATCTTAACGGTGAAACTGAGTTAGTAGTAAAATATTGGAACAAGGAATCATAATAGAATTTATCAATATCCATAGCAGAATTAATAGCGGAAGTTAATGTCAGAGGTCATGTGGTAAATTCTCCTCACTCCTTAGAAACGCAAGAATAGGAAAAGCGTCATTCAAACATTTCAGAACATATACATCTGTTTGCTCCAGAAATTATATACTCGCAAACACATCAAAAAATATATAGAACGCAGTAAATAGCGTCTTTTTACTTCATCTTTTGTATTTCATTTTCTTGTTCTCTCACTCACTCATCGGGCCTGGTCGTCTAACGGTTGCCAGCTCGGTACATTTGCGTGTTCGGTCAGATGGCTGGCTGCCAATTGCTAAAAAAAAAAAAAAAAAAAAAAAAAAAAAGTGAAGTATTTGATGATATGCATGACGGGGAGTCATGTAACGTCCGCCCAGATCAAATGCCGAGAACGACGACAAAAAAAGGTAAAGCGCTGCCTGGAAACCAAGAGGTTGCAGGATCGAATCTCGGTAGGACTGCGGAATTTTCAGTCTTCATTTTAACCTAGAATCTAGAGTCGAACCTGGAACCTTTGCTTTTCACGGACAAGTAATCTACCGACTGAGCTCGACTCACGACCCGCCTTTACGGCTTTGCTTCCGCTAGTATCTCTTCTCCTCCTTCCCTACCTGCATACCTGCAAGAAAGGATTCCGCGGATAAATGGATTAGCACCAGCTTAGGGGACTATGTCCGGAATGAATTTTCACTCTGCAGCGGAGTGTCCGCTGATTTTAAGTAATAATAATAATCGCAGTCATCTTTGTGGTACATCCTTGGTGAGACATAAGCGAGGTCAGAATGAAAATCTTTATTACTTCACACCCAAAATAATTGATCAAAAATTGAGTTGACAAGTGTACCGCTGAGCTAGTTAAGTAATCTGTGTACTGCGCCAGCCTCCCGTATTACGCTGTCATTCCGAATTATTGACTAGACACCCCGAACTGGTGTCTTTTTCCCCTCCTCCTCCTCCAACGCTCTCCTGATGGATCGTAAGGAAAGCCAGCATAGTATGCAATGGAGATCTTTCACAATTCTCTCTCTCTCTCTCTCTCACACACACACACACACACACACACACACACACACAAACAAACAGAGCCAGTCTTCGCAGACATCCGTTCACATAGCTTGCAGATTAACAGTGCCGGTAAATGGACGAGCATCGGACAAGTCAACGGGGACGTCAGAACAGCGGGGAGCAGTCGGTGTCCCGGACCGTAATGCTGGTAATCACGAAAGCGCGCGCGCTCGGAGCCTATTGTTTGCTGTTCGGCAAGGCCCTCATTGTGGTCGCACCGAGCGCGTCTGCCACGGCCGCGGGGAACTGCCCCGTAATTTCAGCTGGCGTGCGCCCACCGCTCTCCCTTCTGACGTGCGCACGGAATACGTGTCGTGTAGCCCCATTACAAGTACAGTTCTTCCCCCCTCCCTTCATTTTTGATTAGTTACTGATGAAATCACGAAGATGCTAAAAAGTGTTACGGAAAGTATGTCGAGGTCGTCACAACCACACACAGCTTTATCAGCCGATGAAACTAGGCTTTTTTTTGTGTAGATCTGTTACAATTTCTATATAGTGTCCGGATCGGTTGCCACTGCAACTGAAATGTCTCACGAAAACTAGTGGGCGCACACACCACCATAGTGAAGGCAGCGTTCTGCGTCTGGACCAATTTTGAAGAAATACAAATAGCTGATACCTTACTAGTGAGAATCTGGAAGATACATTAAATCGACTGTACAGTACTGTAGTTTTCGTTAAAGTTTATCCTTGGATACAGCGTTCTCATTTGCGTGAGGTTGTCCATTGGCAAGACGTTTCTGTCTAGTGTAGTTTGTGATTACCTTCTCACTTGGACAAAGTATTACAGTTTTTTCCTTTACGTAACAGGATAATGAGATCCACTGAAGCTCCTTGAATGACTAAACAGTCTCGATCCAAAGACTTGACAATAACAGAAAACAGTCACGTTCAAGAGTTGAATATATACTTTAAATAGAAAAGTATATTTATAATAATGTCTGATATTACGCCTTAAGCGATAATTCATCAACATAGTTACTAAAGGAAGACTGGGCTGTCACGGGGAATTACATGAGTAACTGTCAATATAGGCAGCATCAATTTAGCTTGATATATGCTACTTTAGTTTCTGTTCGGTCCCCAATAAAGAAAGCAAATGCCAAAAATTGAAGTTCTATGCGTTGAGTTTTTAATTCACCACAAAAGGTGCCATTGAATGTGCACCAAGGGTTTTCTCGATAAAATAGTGGAAAATACTTATCCCTGTAAACAGGGTGTCCCAGTAGGAGTCGAAAATAATAAGGGATATGGCGGGAATGATCATTCGAAGCGAAAAAGTCAATAAAACATGGGTTCTAAAATGCATACCTTCAGAGCTAAGAGCACTTTTTCATCTTCGCTACTCTGAAATACGCCTCTTTTACTGAAAAAGTACTCATACCTCTTAAGGTATGCATTAACCAACGTTTGCTAGACAGTTTCTCTTGCTTTGCTCTATACAACTTCCTTCTGAAATATGAAAAGCAAAGACCTTTCAGTAGAAGAAATTTGTTTCACATTATCGAAGAAAAAGTTGTACTCAAAGCTTTTAAGGTAAGCATTTTATAGCCCATTTTACTAGACTTTTTGCTTCGAATGATCGTACCTGTTATATCCGTGAATACTGACCATTCGACTTGGGGCTCCTGGGTATAAGATCAGGACGGTGACATCCTGAGCATTGCTGCAAAGCAATCAAGTTGTATTACTGGACATACTTTCAAGAACTTCACAGCAATATTTGTTTTAGAAGAACCCCATTTTATCAGAATCCTGGCCATGTATCGCGACCTGCCGTTTGTTTGATCTACAACTGAGCCTATATGATGGCTTCATAATGTTTATTTCTCTCTTTTTTTCTACATTTGATGAAATTCTGAACTTTACATTTCCCTACGTTGACTAGTTACCAATCTTAGGATGTGGCTAAATTTTTTTCTCCAGAGACGACTGGATGTGAATACATTTATTCAGAGGTAGTTGCTTCATCTGCCAGAAGTCTAAGATAGCAACTAACGCAATCTGCTAAATCATATAGCATGAAATGAGTAATGGGTAATCCTCGGATACAATCGTAATATCCGCCTGTGATTAGGCTGGATACAAATTGATTCAGTGCGTCCACAGTTCAGTCGCAAATCTGACCAAATATCTCATACTATTGTATTTTCCTCAGCAGTAGTCTGTGCGCTGCTGAACTGATAGCTTTTCGCAAACCTCTAAACACAAAATAACCTGGTATTCTGGCTTCAGGGAAATCATGTGTCGAGAGACGTTGAGTTTCGGGATACAGGCTGAGCTGAACGTCGTTTTGTTACATGTAGTCCATTACGCTTGTTTGTGATACAGTTGTGGTATTTTATTTTAATTTATTGGCTTTCGGGCTACGCCTGTTCATCCATCTCAACAGTATAATGTCAGTTATGACGATGCGAATGTAAGGACACTTTTTTCCCACTAGCTGCTTATATTTTATGACCCACCGTCTAATTTCTTATGGTGGGTCGTATGTGCCACTTAGCCGCTGTGACTGGGTCTGGGGTCCGGAGTGACTGAAAGTAACACCACACCGGCTCCCGTCCCCACTCACACCGTTGCCCGTGTCCCGCCACGTGGAGGCGGGCTCTGTTTGGATCCATTTGATATCTTTTTTTTGTGCAGCATTAGAAAAACTTATAACTAATACAAAATCAAGTAAGGTATTAATAAACAAAACGAAATTAAATATTTAGAAAGAAGGAAGGAAGAGAACTGAATAGAGAAGGGATAGGTATAATATTGCCCGTCACCCGATTGTGGGCGACGGCCCGGGTCTTGGAATGACCCTCAAGACGCTGGCCGTTGCTCACCATGCCTTTAACATCTACCATCCTAAAAACTACCTTAACTAGAAGAGATTAGGGTACGTTAAAGCTAGAAACTAAGACTAAGACCTCCATGTCCAGCCTGCTAAACTAATTACGATATACAGTAGAGAGGTAATTGATTTTGTGCTTGGCTCAAAGTTGCTAATGAAAGGGTACTTGTGGTAAAATGTAAGGACAACACAACACACAGTCCCTGCGCGGAGAAACTCTCCGACCTGGCCGGGAATCGAACTCGGGCCCCTACGCTTAACAATCCGCCACGCTGACTGTTCAGCTACGTACGTTGTAGAAATGACAACTCCGTAAAGGAAGGGAATCGCTCAGAGTATAACTGTCAACCATTAAGACTGTGATAGAGTAATAGAAAGTGATAGGGGTGTGATGGCCTGTTCAAAATCGAATAAACGAACGTGGACTAAGAGCTAAACGCAACGAACCATAAGTAGCTCTTAAAACATGCATCTAAAAAGTAACATTCAACGTTAGAACACAAAGGCTGAAGAAGGGCGTCGTCTTTTGTGCAGTGCGATGACGCTGGCTTGGCGCATGCGCATTGCGCAAAGAGGCGCCATCCGCTGCAACCACGGAGCGTAACGCAATTACAAATAACAGCGAGCGGGGGCAATAAATTGAAAGTACTTCATTATTGCCCACACCTCCCCGCCGCGTTTCTCCGCCAGATTACATCTCTCACGGACCGAAGCGTTCTCTCGGGGAAATAGAAAGGACTCGGCATTTTTCTTTCCCGCCGAAGAAACGGTCGTAGTTCCGTTTATCCGTGCCGGCGATCGGCTCGCCGCAAAACCAACAGCAAATGAAGTTATAATTACACTGGCGCGCCGGGGAGGCACGAGGCGTAAAGAGCAAATGGAGATAAGTTTCTTACTAATGCCGAGGAGATGCTGGCCTCTCTTCGCTGCGCCGGACACTATTTCATTTCTGTTATTACTCACGGCGCGACGGCTGATGGAGAGCCCAATAGCGCGCGTCCAACGGACGTTCCTCACGAGTTACTGCCGGCCGGCGTTCAGAGAGACGCTGCAGTTGCCCTGCGCCCGCAGATCAAGAAATGAATCACCATTCCGACGACCCCGAGGAATCGTGCCAATCTGCAGTGCCGCGCCGAGGAGGCAGTCTAAAACACACACTGACAAGGTACCCCATCCGAAACACAAATAACTTTAAGACTTTACCCGCTAGAAGACGTCTTAATACTGTGACAAAAAATATCTGCGAAAATGTAGTTCTTGGTGGAAAAATGGCCTTGTACGAACACACAAATCAGTAGAAACTAGTTACCGAAACACTTAGAAGACGCGACAAACCCACTAAAGAGACAGCCTACATTACACTTGTCCGTCCTCTGCTGGTATATTGCTGCGCAGTATCGGATCCTTACCAGGTAGGATTGACGGAGGACATCTAAACAGTGCAAAGAAGGGCACCTCGTTTTGTGTTATCGCGCAGTAGGGGTGGGAGTGTCACTGATATGATACGCGAGTTGGGGTGGCAGTCACTGAAACAAAGGCGGCTTTCTTTGCGGCGAGATCTATTTACGAAATGTCAATCACGAACTTTCTCTTCCGAATGCAAAAATATTTTGTTGTGACCCACCTACGTAGGGAGAAATGATCATTATGATAAAATAAGAGAAATCAGAGCTCGAACGGGAAGATTTGGGTGTTCCTTTTTCCCACGCGCCATTCGAGAGTGGAATGAAGTAGTATGGAAATGGTTCGATGAACCCTGTGCCAGGCATATAAGTGTGAATTGCAGAGTAACCATGTAAATGTAGATGTAGATGAAATGCCTAATAATGGCGTTTCAACATTTTGAAAAGAAGACGTTGTTGACTCGTTTCATAGAAAGAAGTTCAGTGCTCTGCTTTTGCCTTCTTGTTGTTTCTTCATCGTTTCTCACACGGAAATCGCACGACTCATTTCCTCTTTGCTATATGATTACCTCTGATTTCGCATAAACATCCTGAATACAACGCACTGGAAAATTATATATATAAAGTGCAGGAAGAGAGTCATTGAGGTTCTGGAAGGTACCGTCACGGATGTAGTGCTGACTCCGTGGCTAGCTGTGCCAGGTTTCTCGGTTGAGTATCCACGGCGCGAATAGCCCTATAGAGGTGGTCGCACAGATTCTCAACTGGGTTTCAATTCGGACAGTTTGCTGCCCGAGGGAGTACCGTAAACTAACCCTAATGCTCTTCGAACCACACACGTACACTACGAGCTGTGTGACGCATTGTCCTGCTGGTGGATGACGTCGTGTCGAGGAAGCACAAACTGCTTGTAGGAATGGACGTGGTTCCCAAAGATACACGCATATTTTTGTTGATCTATTGTGCCTTCTAGAATGACGATATCACCCAGGCAATATCAGGAAAACATTCCCCAGACCATATCGCACCCTCCTGGTTGCAAGGTGTTTGCTTTCAGACGTTTCACGCTGTACACGCCAACGGTCATCTGTCCGATGGAGAATAAAAAGTGATTCATTTGAAAAGGTCACCTGTCGCCACTCAGTTCTTGCAAATTCCAGCCTTCGCTGGCGATGAACTGCAGTCACCATGGGTGCATGAAGCAGGCGCCTTCTCCAGAAGAGGCCCGTACGCAGCAACGTCCACTGAACGGTCATTGAGGAGACACTGTCGCCCCTTGGTTCATCTGGGCGGGCAGTTGCTCAACAGTTGCAGGTCTATTCGCCTCACAACCGTCGTCCATACCTGGACCGTGATACACAATAGTTGCCTCGGCGCCTGTTTTGGATAGTGCCTTTATGCTATGCATAGTACACTTTAACGACGGCGGCACGCGAACAGTTTAAAAACTAAGTTGTTTCGGAAATACCATCATCCTTGGCCCGAAAGCCAATGAGCCCTTTTGGACGCCTCATAAATCGCTCCGTTTCAGCATTACGACAGCTAATGCACTGCTACAGCGTCCCCCGATACGCTTTTTCAAACTCTCCAGTGCTGTAGCTACCGCCTGCCATTTGTGAGTGGTTATTGCACGTTGACATCGACTATAGGCGGTGGACCACATGAACAAAATTGACTAAAGAAGTAAAGAATTCGAGAGAAAAATATTAAATCTGCTTGGAAACTTGGAGAATTGAATCGTATTGCTCTGCATGCCCCAGTGTGATCCAATCACATCTAATGCACTCTCCCGGTCGTTGTGATGGTTTTCTTTGACCGGCGCCGCTACTATTCGGTCGAGTAGCTTCTCAATTGGCGTCACGAGGCTGAGTGCACCCCAAAAAATGGCAACAGTGCATGTCGACCCGGATGGTCACCCACCCAAGTGCCGGCCACGCCCTGCAGCGCTTAACTTCGGTGATCTGACGAGAACCGGTGTACCCACTGCAAGGCTGTTGCCAAACACATCTAATAATTACATATAATTTTTTTCAGTACACCAGCGAGGTGCTCCTAGAGTCGTCTTTTAGAGTAGTGGGTAGGTTTCGAATACCCTCCCAGTGATAATGTTTTCGATGTTATGTGGTTGCTCTGTATCAAGTGAATGTCCACCTTGCATTCTGTCTATAATGACCTCGCTATCAACGAGGCAGTGCAATGTTCCTTACACCGTTCTAGTGCGTAATTTGCCTCCAGAACTAAAAAGTGAATACAGGAGGCACTGTGAAAATGAGAGAAATTAGAAAAGACCAATACCGGATGAGAGACTTGAAGCTTAAGAAATAGCGAAGGATGCACTTTCAGACACATGTATGGGCTAATATCCAGTTCTGCAAAGTGTGCAAGAGTTCTTCGACTGACATTTCGTTACGATCTGGAGAGATGATGACAAGTTCGTTAGAGAAGTCTTCACTGTTGCAGCCGGCCAGGGTGGCCGATCGGTTCTAGGCGCCACAGTCTGGAACCGCGCGACCGCTACGGTCGCAGGTTCGAATCCTGCCTCGGGCATGGATGTGTGTGATGTCCATAGGTTAGTTAGGTTTAAGTAGTTATAAGTTCTAGGGGACTGATGACCACAGTAGTTAAGTCCCATAGTGCTCAGAGCCATTTGAACCATTTGAACGAACTGGTGTTCTCCTTGGCAACGAATCCGACTGGAGATTCGGACTGGAAAGTGGTATATACATGCAATGTTGTCCATGATATAAATACGGCTAGATAATTGCCTGGGGCTTTGACCGACAAAGGGGCAGTCATTATACATTTGTGAGGAGCTAAACAAAGTGGATTCCAGCCTATAGCACGAAACTCGTCCCATACTTGCTTCAAGCAAACGGAAACACGATTTCTCCGGAGGCCGAGCACTCTGTCGTGCGATGTGGGCGGTGGGATGGAAGCTTTCCACGTGGCGGTCGCGAGTTCGATCAGCGCCGCAGGCGGGTCCGTGCCTCGGACGCTATCTCGTGAGATCTGCCGCGCCTTCACTGCCGTCGCCCGCGGGGTCGGCGCTTTTCCTTAATGGCAGCTGCGGCCACAAAAAAAAGAACACACCCGACGAAGTCTACAGTTTGAGCATGTCGTCGTCCTAATAGGTGACCACGCCACTCAAGAGATCTTTTCACAGACAAGTGGCCATTTTTCGCAATTGCAGCCCACGCTTACCTAATTTCGTTGGTGAACAGTCAACGTGGCTGACAGTAGCACGGAGGCTGTGGCGTGAGATTTACTGTTCTGACAAGCATTTTACTTTGGCTAGAGGACTGGAACGGAATTCAACTCAGCTTCGGGAAGAAACTACTTTTAAGAGATACAGTGACTCTGGTTACGTAATCGAAATTAACCGGCAAGAGAACTGCGTGCTGTTCACGAGTGCACACAGTACTACAGTGCAGTGTCGCCATAGGCAGAGGATAAAGAGCAGTAGGTCAGGACCGCTACGATGCCAAATTATCCTCTTCGCCATTTTTTAAAATTTTCACTTTCTTAATTTCTTAAACTGGTTCTTTGTCGCCACTACTCCATTCTCTCGCGAAACCGAAACTAAACAAACATGGCTTACACGTTTACACTTCCTTTTTTTTCCCCCACCTTCGTTTCCCCCACCTTCGTTTCGTGAACACATCCATTAGTTTACTCATACTGAGTGTGAAGGATCGATCTGTATTTACTTTCTTAGAAGAAAAGCTTCTTAGCCAAGATCACAATAAAACACTGTTTCGTGGATTACCGGTTTTGGTAAACTACGTTACCATCATCAGATCTTCGTACATCTTTTGTGTTAATCTGGTACAAGACATTTCTTAACAACCGATACGAAGATCTGATGATAGTAACATAGTTTATCGAAACCGTTTATCCACAATAAGAGTTTTATTGCAATCTTGGCTAAGAAGCTTTTCTTCTCCTAAGAAACTTTTTTAATCAATGTCTTAAAATACATGAGGTTCTAGCCTTGTGAATATCGCAGGGGCGTGGCAATGTACAGTTGACGATGAGCAAAACACAGAAGGACATAAATTGTGAACAATGTCTTAACGGCCTCAGTCGTCAAAAAAAGAACTTGGCTGATAAAATCTCAGTGTTGAGTTGCTCATGAAGATGTTATTTCAAATTGGTCCCCAACAGCATCGAAGCGATGCATTCACACACAGCTTGCCTTCGTGGAATCAAATCTCCAGCGCTCTCAACTTTCAAGGAAAACCATTCTCTTGCCAGTGTGAATTCTCAGATTTATAGAGAGATTTGTTGTTTTGGTCGACATTGCCACGTTCTCATTTTTTCCGCTATTGTTATGTAGATTTTTTTGCAAGCCGGTAGCCTAACAGAGATGTGGACTCTGATCTGGATAACATTCACTCAAACACGAAAGTCCGAGTTATGAGCCGGCCGCTGTGGCCGAGCGGTTCTAGGCGCTTCAGTCCGGAACCACGCAGCTACTACGGTCGCAGGTTCGAATCCTGCCTCGGGCATGGATGTGTGTGATGTCCTTAGGTTAGTTAGGTTTAAGTAGTTCTAAGTTCAGGGGACTGATGACCTCAGATGTTAAGTTCCACAGTGCTCAGAGCCATTTTTTTTTTTTTTTTTTTTTTTTTTTTTTTTTTTTTTTTTTTTTTTTTTGCGATTTAGGAGCAAAATGACCTAAGGAAAAGGACGTAACGTCCACTTAAGTTTTTTGCCTTGTCAGTTTTCTCTACAACACTCCACGTGCATGTCCTATTGTTTGTTTGCGAAAAATGCTCCTTTAACTGTTTTCAGTCATGAGCAATTGCGCCGTATTAACTGAAAGATGGATATACGTTAAAAGAGGATTGCCGGCCGTTGTGGACGAGCGGTTCTAGGAGCTTCAGTCTGGAACCGCGCAGCTGCTACGGTCGCAGGTTCGAATCCTGCCTCGGGCATGGATGTGTGTGATGTCCTTAGGTTAGTTATGTATAAGCAGTTCTAAGTCTAGCAGACTTATGACCTCAGATGTTAAGTCCCATAGTGCTCAGAACCATTTGAACCATTTGAAAAGAGGATTCCGCTCGCCTATTACTTCTTTCTAGCGTCGGCCTTATGTAAACCTTTCATAGAGCAGAAGGTTCTTCAAAACATACCCTCCTAATTTCTGACTTAGAATGTAATGTCCAAACTAAAAGAAGACAGCCACGTGTCTGGAATGAGAAACTAAGTTGATATGGCAATGGCCACATACCTATGCTTCGTAACTGTATTTAGTAGTGAAACATCAAAGCTCCATGCTAACATAAATCGTATCTTCCGTGATTGCAGACAGATTTACCGTTGCAACAGGCAACCAAAACGAGGTAGCTCCTGGGGGAGGTTTCCATTATGTGTCTCCCACGTGTGTTAGGATAACACCATCAACATATTCAGCCACATTGTCAACTGTTCTGCACAGTTTGCAAACAAAAAGGCAAAAGAGAATGGATGGCATTTCGGCGGAAGAAAAAAGAATAACTGACATCAGATTCATATTCTGGGCGCGCGTAACTTACCAACATCGGTACTGGTTTCCAAGAGAGCCATCAGATCGCTATCCGGTTTCAAAGGATGTCGCTGCGGAGCCCATAATTCGGCTTAAATTCCCCTCGGAATTGGGCAAGGCGAAGCAAGGCTCATTCGGAAAGAAGGAACGTCGCCTTTTTACGGAGTACTTATATCGGCTTATCTGGCAGTGCGTAACAGAGCGGCGACAAGCGTCATGTGTGCTGCGTGCGCCTCACACACACCGCGGCCATTGGCCGTACTCGCCATAAATCCCACGTTACGTCTCGCGGCTGCAATTTCAGTGTCTCCTAATTGGGCAGTAAATCGTGGCCAACAAAGACGACGAATTATTAGACGCGGGGGCTTGCCGTTATCCTCGCGGCCAGCGGGGGCATTAATCTCCGCGATCGGGCGACGCGTTTGTCGCGTACCGGAGGGCCAATGGCCATCGCTAGCCGGGAGTCCTCCGAAAATGTCCTCCACCTCGGTACAAGTTAGACGCTGGGGACCCCTAAACTCTGACGCTCTGACCGTGTGAGATTTGAGGAGGCAACACGATGTCTTCATTCAAAGGAGCAGGGTGACTTACACAAAAAACTAGATCGATATAAGCTGAATTTATGAAGTCCCCGCGGTAATTAGAGTGCCTCACGTTGGTTGGTGATTTGAAATCCGATGCGGATTTTGACATCTCTTTCGCAGCGCAGAACAGAGAGCTGAACTGTGATGTTCAGTTCTGTGTTGTCAGATGATCGCCCGAACTGTTTAAAATTGCACATACAGGATGACAATTATTGAACTATAAGAAATAAAGCCGTCATAACTTCTGAACGGTTTGCGTTAGGACGTTTGGACTGCATGGTTGGCCGCGGGGCGTCATGGGAATTATTACGCGCATGCATGCATGGCCTAGCGATGAACCCGACTTTCGTTTGGATTGGTTCGCAAAACTGGCGCATTTGGGGGACTGAGAATCCGCATTTCAAGATCGAGAAACGTTTTCACCCTCAACGGTGGTGTGCAGTGTCCAGTCATAGAATAATGGTACGATATTCCTTGATGGCACGGTGACTACCGAACGGTACGTGAAGGTTTTGGAAGATGACTTCATTTCCGTTATCTAAAATGACCCCGATTTCGACAAGATGTGGTTCAAGGTGGAGCTCGGACCCATCGAGGCAGGAGAGAGTTTGATGTCCTGCAGGAGCACTTTGGGGACCGCATTCTGGCTCTGGGGTACCCAGAGTCCACTTGCGTAGGCCTCGATTCGTCGCCATATTCTCCGGATCTGAACACATGTGACTGCTTTTTGTGGTGTTATATGAAAGACAAGGTGTACCGCAATAACCCCAATGCCTGGGCTGTAAACAACTATTCAGGGCCGGACGCGGTGGTCTAGCGGTTCTGGGCGCGCAGTCGGGAACCGCTCGGCTGCTACGGTCGCAGGTTCGAATCCTGCCTCGGGCATGGATGTGTGTGATGTCCTTAGGTTAGTTAGGTTTAAGTAGTTCTAAGTTCTAAGGGACTGATGACCGTAGATGTTAAGTCCCATAGTGCTCAGAGCCATCTGAACCAACTATTCAGGAGATCACGGTAGCATCGATGTTCCGACACTTCAGCAGGTCATGCAGAATTTCGCTACTCGTCCGCACCACATCATCGCCAGTGATGGCAGGCATCACGAACATGTCATAATCTAAATCCGAATATCTGTAGTGGCGTGTACATGTTGAATAAACAGTGTGCACGCCTTAGTTTGTAGGAAACTTACGTTTTTTTTTCATATAGTTCAATAAATGTCACACTGTACTAGACATACTGCCATGGGGGAACATCCGCTAAGTCACAACTTGGACGAAAGTGCGCGTTCAGCGATCGTGACCGGCGGTCATTGAGGACGATTGTGGCGAAATACAAGAGAAAGACAGCTGCAAAAGCCACTGCAGAACTGAATGTCGCACTTGCGAGCTCTGTGAGCGCCAAAACAACACGAAGGGAGCTGCATAAGCAGCGGATTTCAATGTGAACTGAAATTTCAAAATCACTCGTCAGTGATGCAAATGCCCGTAACAGGAAAAAGTGGTGCCAACTTGGATTATGAAGTAATCGAAGAAAGTCATTTGGTCATATGAGTCTTGTTCACACTGTTTCCAGCATCTGGTCGAGTTTATGTCCCAAGAGTGAAACATGGCGAGTGTTCGGTAGTGATTTGGGCAGCCAAGTCGTGGTATTCCAGGGGCCCCATGCTTACTCTGAAAGGTCGCGTAACTGGCAACAATAGTCATCATATCTCAGTATTATTGACCCTCTGTTGTCTGCTTGGGAGAGAAGCGTGCGTGATCGCCGTCTGCCCCCATCATCGTTATCTATATTCACCACTATTTTGCGGGAGTATTTATCCATTCCGAGACGACTGGAAGTTGTTTCGAATGCCGACTGGTTTCCTACACCGTATTAGGCATGGTAATGTGTTGTGTTTTTGTGTGTTTCCATATTTTGTCAGTCCCCTGTAGCTGTTGGTGTAGGTAGACTACACATGCACTACAAGTCCTTCTGCAGATGCGAGATGCGAACAACTAATAGCAAACTTACCAGAATGAAACTATTGTTACGTTAAACTACTATCTGTTAAGTGTGAGCCGGCAGAAAAAGGAATCCCGTCAAAGGGAAAGATAAAAATTATGGTTATTCTTCTCCCTGTTTGTTTGAGATAGATATGGCAGTGTTATCATCTCAAGCTATAAATGACTTGGAAAGAAGTGGGTAAAGTAAAATATATCGGTCTGAACGTTAGTTAATTCCCTACCAAGTTTTCCAACATTTATGCGCACGCTCATATAGAGTAAGAACAAGCGACGGTGGTTGTATCGCAGGTACATGTTACAACCGAGGAAATAGCAGCAAAACCAAGGACCTCGTTTTGCTTTTCAGTAACATCTAAGACATTAAAAACGGTCAAATGATGTTCTTAAGACCTTTATTTTCGCTCGAAGTGAACTAGACGTTTGTGCGATTTGCGTGGAAGGCAAACAGTTCGCGATCTGACGCCTCTTCGGCATTAAATGTAAATTGCGACACTAGGAGGGTATTATCAGACAATGTTGAAGTTGCTACCGTAAAACTGGACCATAAATGCAGAAAATTCTAATGATCCAGACGTCGCACGATTTGAATTATTCGCCTAGTACCGGTGCTTTCTATGTACTTTGTTGACCATTAAGATATCCTTTCGGTCGTGTGACCCTGTAAATAAAACTTCCTCCAAGCAAGCCATTTCAGTTCACAGCTTCTTTTGCGAATGCTGTTAGGAACGGACACAACAAGGCAAAAGATTGCGTGGCAAGCTACGCGCATCAGGCCATCGTCGTTAAAGTTTACAGCACCGAAGGGGTTTATTGTTTTATAACGATAGGTGCAGCATCCCCGTTGCTCTCTCAGGAATGCTCGTTACGGTGCGAATTTAGTAACAGCCTAAGAACAGTTTTCGCGGCGTTGTACTCAAACAGGTTTTCGTTCGCGTTGATATTTTGATGACGAAGACGCATTCTGTGTTTACTGAGGACTGTTAAACACCCACGTAGGAGGCCTTCGGCTCTGTAATCAGTGCGCCAGTAAAGTGTTTCTGGTTACTAATTAAGCGTTATATTCGGGGTGAGACTATAGTTACTGAAAGCGTGGTAATTTCTTCGATTTCTCCGCTTTCGTTAGCGACCGATGTTTTATCATTTAACAAAGCCCCTATCTCCGGACAGCTTCAGTCCCATTTTAATGAGAGTATGCGAAGAACAAACTAACTCCTGCAGCACATTTATCTTGTTTCTGTTCAGCACGGATCCTCGACTTGGAGGGCAAACGAACAATGCCTCGGAATCAGTCGATCCCCGCAGGTCTGTTTTGCCATTCCTCAATTAATAGACATAGTTAAGTCCGCACAAGACAAAAAAGAAATAGATCCTGGTTTAAGTTTCACTCATGACAGTTTCAAATGTGCGACTGTGTATATCTGTGCCTTCTTCAGAGAATACTATGTTACTAGAGATATCTCTGTTGATCCACTGTAATTGATAAGTTACTAGAGATACATCTGCAATCGTCCATTGGCATGTTTTATCCTCTAGCACATAAGAATTAATTGAATGAACTAGTTGTAAAATGATACCAATAAGCATCCTATCGGCTTCGTAAATTAAGAGATTTAGAGAGCTTAATGTTTTCATCCGATGAACAAATAATCTTCAGCTATGTTTTACACATTCAATTCAACAAGAAATGGCTGACACATTTGAGACTTAACTCATGACTTTGGTCCACAGTCCAATGACAAGCGCATGGTCTATCTTGATAGCTACGTATTGAAGAGGAAAAGTACGTCCATCTTAGAAATTCTAACCTTCCAGTCTAGGGTCATAGACTAGCGCCGTTATTCGGAAGACCGGGCTGAACAAAAACTGAAAGGAAAACTAATTGTGATTCTAACAGATTCTACACTTGGTAACCGCTTAACGTGCACAGTTACTTCACGACACCCATCTGCTGATAAAAACGCTAAATTATTTATTTCCCTTTTGGTTCCAGAATCGAGGGAAATGGCGCACTGTTCAAAGAAATGGACACTCATTCGGGACGTGTAAGATTGCAATCCAGATTTAGGTTTTCCACCGATATCTTATACCTCTTCAGGCACATGCCAGGATGGTTCTTTCCGAACAGCCATTGCCACATCTTGATCCATTATTATTCCGTTCTACTAACTTTACCGAGCGGGGTGGCGCAGTGGTTAGCACACTGGACTCGCATTCGGGAGGACGACGGTTGAAACCCGTTTCCGGCCATTCTGATTTAGGTTTTCCGTGATTTCCCTAAATAGCTTCAGGCAAATGCCGGGATGGTTCCTATGAAAGGCCACGGCCGATTTCCTTCCCCATCCTTCCCTAATCCGAGCTTGTGCTCCGTCTCTAATGACCTCGTTGTCGACGGGACGTTAAACACTAATCTCCTCCTCCTACTACTAACTTGATCGTCAACTTATTATTAAAACTTAAGCTTTTCTCTTTTGATGGTAAGTACTAGGAAGAAAGACAACCACACTGTAAGTAACTTTACAGCAGCTGTCTCACGCACGAAGTTTTCCATCTGTCTTCTGTAAACACTGAAGTTTACAGCAGCTGCCTCACGCACCAAGTTTTCCATCTGTCTTCTGTAAACATTGACAAGTCTATATTTGTTAAACTGTGCAGGTTAAAATAAACAAAGCACCTCTTTCATCTGCCGAAGTGATAGCAAAGAGAAAATGTATTAGGGTGTTGGTTCAAGTTAGTTTCATGATGTTCCGAAACAATGAAACTAGGAATTGAGAAATCTTACGTTCTAATGAAGTAGTAATTTTCTGGTTGGGAACGTCGACAGAGCATGCACATTAGAGTGGTTTCAGATTCAGAGAGATGAGGGAGCTATTCTCTCTCTCTCTCTCTCTCTATCTATCTATCTCTCTCTCTTTCTCTCTCCCGTTTTTTATATAATATCTTCTAACAAGAGACGCACACAGCGCGGCTATATGTATGGTATGAATCACAGGAATGCTGATTTCAGGGACCTCCATTGTTCGTCACGTGTGTCTGAGGAGAATTCCTGTCGGCGCGGGAATGTAATTAACTTAATAGCCCTTTGTAATAAATTGTTTGGGACCGACAATTTTTGTCGTACTTTCTCCACTACCAGTGCAAGCAAGCAAGCATAGGATAGGTAGGGATGGGAGAGGGGGGGGGGGGGGGGTTGGGGGAGGAGGGGCGCGGGCGAGTGGAGTATCAGGTGCGGTTTCCCCAAATAATTCCGGAGTAAAGAGACATGTTTAGTGGCGAAGCGCGGAGAAATCAGATAAACAGCGGCGTACTGCCGGGGGAAACGTGGCGGCTCGCGAAGGAAACGAGGGAAATTAAAAATGCTGTTTACTGGCCTGCCGGCGCCCATTGTCCGAAGGTGGTAGCGGCCGGCCGCCCGCTTCTCAGACTTCATGCTGCGGCCACTAACCGGAGGAACAGAGCATTCTCCTGAGAGGAGGGTGCCACGACTGTTGGCGACCCGATGGCAGTAAGCGATAACAGCTCTCCGAGAGGATGCGGCAGGACAAAGAGGTAGCGACGCTTAACCGCACCGATTCCAGATCAGTGGTTCCCAACATGGAGGTATTCACCCCTGAAAAGGTAAAACAAACTTCCGCAAGGGTAGAAACCAAAAGACTTCCCTTGTGTCTCGGTCACGAAGCTATTTTTAAAAGAGCATTATTGATATCTAAATGTTCAAGAGATGATCCAGAATGTTTTTAAGAAGAAAAAAAGGGTGTGCAAGGTTTGTCCCGGACACCTTGACTCTTGAGCATAATCTACTACGCTTGCACGCCAGCCGCGACTTGACTGAAACGCAAATCGCAGACAATTCTTTTCTGGGAAAAAATCATCACGGGCGACGAGACTTGACGTCATCAATATGAACATTCCACAAATCGGCGGAGTTCAGATATTCACATGCAGCGTCAATGCTTTGACGACACAGCCTACTGTCAAAGAACGACTTTTCTGACAGGTTCACATGGTTGTATGAGCGTTTTGTGTGATGTACTCAAGTGAGGAGAGACTATGTAACACACTTGAAGTATTGAAATCACCATCTTATTTTTTCTCTGGTTTTTATTAGTCTAGTCTTAAAACTTTTTGGACTGACGGGGGTATCATCTACGGAGAAACGATTGACTGATTTACATAAAAGACGAATAAAAAATCATTTATATTAAGCAAAGATTCAAATAGCTAGTCATAGACATTGAAACTGCTCCAAGCTGTGTCAGAACATATATCACATATACTATGAGAGAAAACTACTACCCATCTAAGGTCGCAGTTGAACGTCGTGGTCACACCGCAGTTATAATCCGGATACCATGCTTAGCAGGAGCTGTCGTGTCAACCAGTGGGGCCTTCCGAACACGCCCCTGAGACTGAATAACTCTGTCATTGGTTCCTCCCTCCTAGTTCTTCTCTTCCATCATTCTGTTTCCGAATTCTTCATTTGCGTGGCCATAGTATAAGAAAACAGACACCATCTCCCCTTCCAAGAAAACTTCAATAAAAAATGCATTATCACAAAGTAAACAGTTACTCAATGACTATATAAATATCGAAAACCAATATTTGGAGAGCTTTTCCATTCTTCACTCTCCTTTACTAAATCCCCCCCCCCCTACTTCATCATTTCATTTCACATCTTACCCCTAACATTTTTCTTCCAACTCACTCTTCATCCCATTACTATGCACTTACTGTCCAATGCTTCTCCCCTCGCCCCTCCCCAGCTACTCACCACACAACATTTAAACTCCTTCATATTTCTTACAAAGTATATAAATACACAGTAACATAATTAAATAGGAATAACACACATAAAATGAACTAGAGAGAGAAAAAAATACAAAGATCAAAGAAAAACTAGTGGCAATTTTGGCAACACGATACTCTAAACATCAGAAATGCATAGTTCTCCAAAGCAGCGTAAAATCAGACCACAGATATCAGTGTCTAACGAAGATTTTAGCGATAAACCAAGCAGAAATTACCGTAAGAAAAGCCAACAATTTGTTAACGAACTGTTCTTCGATCTACAAAACGAATCAGATTGTAAATATCTTTAATTACAGACTACTGATGATTCATTACTTCAATAAAGCCAAACGCGTCTGGTGAGAAAAACACGTATTTTCTTGTAGTTGTAACAACGGAACAAAAATACCCTCACAAATCTTTCCCGACTATTTGTACCTACGTTTCTTTTTATTATGAATAGTGCTGGGCTGAAAAACTCCACTGCCTGCATATTGTGGAGTGCAGTACCAAACCGTGCACAAGAACTGGTCGCTGAACAAGTCCAGTAAATCACGAATCACAAAACCAGAAGCGTTAAATTGCTTACTCTCAGACAGTTATTAAGGAACAATGAAGGGCAGTGAACGCTGCTTGAGGAACGCCCTGTGTTTCGCTTACTTTCCTCTTCTTTGTTTTTTTCTTTTTTTTTTCACCTTCAGAGTATCTTTCTCGCAGCAGCCAGCTTCTATCACCTCCCCTTCCGACCCCAAAACAATTATTGGCAGGTATCCGAGGGTATTATATGTAAAAGCAAAACGCCCGAGCACAAAAAAGCGATGGCTGAGATAAAGCGATCTCTCAGCGTGAGATCGAGCGCACAGCAAGTGGCGATTTCACGGGCAATTTGTTGTCCTGAGTACACGGAGAGCTGAATCGGCTCCGGCTTAATGAAGGCCGATGGTGCCTTATGAATTTTGGCCGACGGCTACCGTCATCACTTTAGATTTCTTACTTCCTAACCACCCCTAACACTTACCCACCGACTCTATCAACACGCTTGTTTCTTCTGTGTGTATGTGCATGTGTGTGTGTGTGTGTGTGTGTGTGTGTGTGTAATTTTTATTTCCGTTTGCTTTGCGCTTTGACTAGTCCACCGCATCGTGGCATAACAGTAACTCAGTCGAGAAAGCCGTTACGTCGCTTTACTAACCTTACAATTTGGCCCCACTGGGTCTCCTGTGGTTCATATCAAAATGATTTGGCATTTTGCCTCCATTATTAATTAGTTTCTCGGAATGTTCACAACTTTGGTTAAAAACAGTCAACTCAACTAGCATGCAATCTACTGAACTGTAGAAAAGGGAAATTGAGTATATCGTTTCACATCAAGGCCGACATAGTACAAACCTTTCAGTGATTATTGCAGTCGCACAGCAAGTTTCTAGCAGCAGCTTACATTTCAGTTCTAAAATGTGCTTAGATTAAAGTGTTTCTCACTTTTTTTAACTTGGTGTGAAAACCTAATCTGGTACCGGTAACGATGCTGACGTGGTGCGCTCCCGAAATCGTTGCACTAATAACAATGTAGTATTTCCCAACAAAATGCCCACGACCATAAAAACAAACAAGCGGAAACTGTGTTTTCGCTCTAAGAACTTCTGTAAGTTGAGATAGTCATTTTTTCTCAGTAAACGATTCAAACAACCCGAGAGATAAGCCGTCAACGGGATTGACACGAAAGCAAACCCTGTGTGGTGTGCTATAAAGTAATGTAAAAGTTGTTCATATTGTAGGTTTTCTTGTCAGTGAAATGTTTACCTGGCCATATTATGAGGAGGAGATGGCCGACTCCCATAGGCGGCTTAGCTACGGGCTAAGTGGAAGACAACAGAGCTTAAACTCTTATCTTCTGCCAATTACGTAATCCTTTACTAGCAGCTTTCTTTCTTTATCTTTTTTTTCAAAATTGACAGTTCAAAAATACATCCTGCAATTACTGCTTTATTATTGTCCTTCCAATAAAAATTGAAGGAAAGCACTGTTTCTGCCCGATTTTCAACCTCCATAGCATGGGCGTCCGCAGAAATTTTTCGGAGGGTTGTAAAATTCAATTTTTTATATAAATGTTTCGAGACATAACATTCAATGCGATCTAAATTTTATAGTTGGGGAGAGGGAGGGGGAGGGGAGAGAGATGGCGCCTTTGAACCCCCTTGCGAACACCTGTGCTCCGTAGTGGAACATTACCATTTGTGTGGTGCGCTATTTTCGGCTCTGTGTTACACACGAAAATGTGAATGGAACATGATACAGGGAGCATTATTATCATTACCGTTGCTGAGTCGTGAGTAAAACTTACACCATTCATTCTTAACTTCGTTTCCAGTCTCCGTATATAAAGAACAAACCCAGCGCGACCTATAAAATGCATGTTAATTGCAACAAATTATTTTGATCGATATGCGACTCACTACTGAATGCGTAAAAACTCTGCATAACGGAAGTTAAGTACAAGTTAACAACTTACCTCGTTTCGAACTAAAAGCTGAATTTTTAAATTCACTCACGTTTACAAGACTGCCTCTTTATTTAATAATTCACTTAATGAACAAATTGTATTATGTGAAATATTATCCATGTCGCTGTAAGCTGCATTTTTGCGTATTTCGATAGGGTTTATTCGCCAATCTGGTTTTCAACATGAAAATCAGGACAGTCTTCCTAAATTGGGACATGAAGCAACCATGTTCAGCATACGCACGTTATAGCATGTGCTGAATGTCGAAAGGCATAATGAATGTGGACTGCTCTCTTTTGGGTGCACCTGGGATAAAGGGAAAACTTTTAGGGTTTAACGCCTAACGACAATGAGGTCATTAGGGATGGATCACAAGCTCGAATTGTTTCAAGGATGGGGAAAGATATCAGCTGTGGGCTTTCAAAGGAACCACAGGGAAATCATGGATGTGAGGTGCGGATTAGAAATGTCGTCCTCCAAACCGTGCTAATCACCGCACCACTTCTCTCAGCATGGTTTTTGGAGTTGTGTCCGACTTGAGTAGCATCCATCTTAGTTCAATGTGTTCAGTACAGGATGTTCTGTATCTACTAGTAAGGCATGATCACCAAAACATTGATCAATACTTATAATGTCTTTTAGCATAGCCAAATTGTGCCTGACAGCTGAAGCCCTGTCCACACTAATGGCAATGATCATATTTCTTTCTCACAGGGTGCGGAAAGGAAGACGCGAGATGAGGAGCGGCGGGCTGCCAAACGCAAGATGACGGCAACCGGCCGCAAGAAGCTGGATGAGCTGTACCACCCACCCGCAGACCGTTCAGAGTTCTACAGCATGAGCGACCTTGCCAAGCCACCGGTGCTCTTCACACCTGCTGAAGACATTGACAAGGTAGGGTGTTACTATCACAGCTTTACTTCTGACTTAACACAGTTGCATTGCAGCAAGGTGCAGAGGAAGCACGTTTCCCAAATGAGTAGCACATTGTACAAATACCAGACTCTTCTCGATTTCTGTGTTACAACCACTGCATTGCCAAAACACATATATTTCATGTGGGTAGTGTACTGTAAGAGTACCCCTCTTCTGGCACCAAAACCACCTTATTATATCCACTGCAGCATCCAGATTAGTATGTCCATCTTTAATGCTGCTGGTGTATCTTCATTTCTATGTAAACTGGTGAAGCTTTTTCCCCTCTCTTCTCCACCAACTGACACCCCCATGGAGTTAGTAAAGTATAACACTACTCACTGTAGAAGCTCCTACATTGCTGAGGATATACTTTGTAGCGAAAAAAAGCCTCACCCATCTGAAACTGTAGTCAAAGTTTGTTCAAGAGTCCATCTCGTGTAGAATCATCTAGCTATAGACTTGTTCCTCCTCCACTGTATGCCACACTCTAAAACACCCTCACAAGTGTACTTCAAGCTACACTGGTATAGGTTTTACAGAGAATGGTAGTCCACTCTTGACAAAGAGAGGTAATTCCCTTTTAGTGCAACATGAGAAGCAGAATGTCAAGTGACACAATGTCTGTACTGGATTGCACCAAGGATCAGTATGTATATAATTGTACTACTAGTGTACTGTACTGTCACTGGTTCCTCTACAGTATTCAATCGCAATATGTTCTTCAATTGAGAAGCCTTCCAGATGTGAACTCTGTACATAAATAAATTTGTTATTATCAAAATGCTTCACAGCAGCTGAAATTGAACTTCATCAAAAGCTTTAATGGCCCATCAGCAGTGAGGTTAGTACAGATGGAGCACAAGGTTGAATTGTACAAGGATAGGAAAGGCAATTGGCAGAGTACTTTATGAGGGACATGCCCCAGCCTTTGCCTTGATTGATTTAAGAAAACTATGAAAAATCTATATATGTGTGGCTGGTTGGGGATTTGAATCTCACTTCTCCTGAACACAAATACAGCCTCTTAACCACTGCACTAACTCAGTTGGTGCAAACTTCATCGTGTTTATGGACAAAGCATGACTGAAGGTGTGTGTTTATGATTCACACGTTGAAAAATAAAGTGAAAACCTTTGTGGCAATGTACTAAATGGTATGATATCAGCAACAAATGATGACATTACTGCATGCAGAAAAAATGATGTAAGGAATGTGTGAAGCTTTTGCAGAAATTTAGATATGAAACACTTATGTTCACGAATTTCCTCCATATCGTTCTCAGTCCATATGGAACACACAAAACTTTAGAACATTAGGTACACTCAGTAGCTACACTCTGAAGTATATAACTACAGAAAGTTCACAATGAATGTATATTGCTGACTGCTTAATAGAAAATAGGGGCTCACTGAATCTAATTAATGGGAAACACTAAGAACATGTTTTATGATTTAAAAACATTTGGAAGACATGTTGAAAAACTATTTGACACTATTTCAAAATGCAGAAACAATCTGACACAGCGCAAACATTAAGTTAAAAAAAATTTTTCTTACTCTAGCTTATATGTGAACACTGTCTTGAGTCAAATCTTATTCAACTTCATAATGGTATTTTAACATGATTATGTACTATCTATGATCCAGAATGGTTCTGAAATATTTCAAGGATAACAACTGTCACTAATGATAACACTTATTCTGTCCATATGCTATGTGTATTAACATGAACTCTCTTTTTCAGCTGGCCTCAATCGAGTTGGGTGGCTTCTACAACCACGACACAGATGGCTCAAGGTAAGTGCAAGAAAGCTTGTGGTTGTCTGTGCATGTGCTGCTGGCTGTTGTGTGGGGTGTTAACTTGTGAACTCTGTGTGCTTTAGCCTGTCGAATGGTGAGGCAGGTTCCCAGCACGGGCTTGGGAAGCAGAGCTCGCCCTTCCTCCTGCACCCGAGCAAACCGAGCACCACGCCGACTCTCAAGTTCCACAACCACTTCCCTCCGGATGCACCTGGGTAAGGCTCAGGGGACCCTGCTTTGCACGACAATGCCTATTGCTGCTGCTGCTGCTGCTGCTGCTGCTGCTATTGCTGCACCTTCCTGGGGATAGAACACACACTCCATTGCAATTTCTGCCTGTGCTTGCGATCAAAAATTTGGCTGTTTCTATCCAAACGGCCTGCATCTCCAGTGGTTGTTTCTAACTACACAACAGCAAAATCCTACACAACTGCCTGGGAAAGGAAGCAGTGCAGTATATGTGCACCTTCTGGATATATGTTTGATATTCGTTGTGGTTTTGGTGCAATTTTTCATGAAGTGAAGTGTTGAAAATAATGTAGAGAATCACTTCTTTGGAAGCTATGATGACATTGGTAGGTGATTCTTAATCACATAGGAATATCTAAAAACATATAATCATCTGAGGGAACACCAGAAATGAGAACAATCAAACTATATACATTCTATGTAAGAAATTCTAAGTGGCAAGTTCTGTAATTTACTTGCCACATAAAAATTAAATACAGAATTAGCCACTGTACTTGTTAATTTGTTTTTGCCATTTGTGTGCACAACACAGGCTCAGTTTTGGAACATTCTGACTAAATTTTTCCTATCGTCATCACACAGTTACATATGATACTGCATGTTCTGATACACTTTTTGGGTTTTTGATTTTATGGTCATGTACATTCTGCTACATTCTTATACAACTTAATGAGTTTACTTCTGCTTTCTGCTTGAAATTGGCCTTTTAGCAGATGACACATTGGTATTCTGATTTATCTTCTTTTTCTCAATTTTCTTTGTCAGGATACTGGTAACCCTTATTTATCTTTTATCTTTTATCTTGCTATCCTGTCACTTCAGTGGTTATGGATTTCAAGCTGACCAATAGTCTGTGATCTGCATGGAGAACACATTTGGGAAAAAATAGTTTAAGAAAGGGAAATCCATTTTCTTACCATCCAGGATCAGTAGTATTTAGAGTAGCTCTAATTACTGAAATCAGATATTTTTGCATGACAACTAATGTTGTTGCATAATTGCACATTATGTAGTATCCTAGTCTGCAAGCCGCATAAAAACAGTCCAGGGGTATGATACAGGCATTAGGAACAGTGTAGGGTGTTTTCTGTTTTCTATATTGTATTTTATTTGTCATGTTCAATAAAGTGGAAAAAAATCTGTTTTGTCCAGCTGTTTAAAGCAAAACCTAACAGTTCACTTTGATCCAAAAATGCTCTTTTATAGAAGGAAGTATATTGTAGATTCTGGAGGTCGGATATGTCACAGAACAGAAAAGCGGCCAGATGCATAAAAAGCATTAATTTTATTTCCAGTTGTCAATTCACTATTTCCATAATGTAAATTATTCAGTAAGATGTGTCAGATGATTGCTTAAGTTGCTGTGTTATTGAGGTAATACAAAGGAAATAAGATTGCAATGAATAACAGTGGAAATCAGCTTTCTATTCCAGTTCAACACAAAAAGCTTCTTTTGGGTTCAGAAGAAATACAAATTTTTACAAAACAATGCAAGACAATGTCAGTGACATCACTTAGAACAGTTACAAGAATGTATACCTCTAAGTGTTGTAACAAATAAATGGAATCATAATTGTTATCCTAGGCAAGATGGAAAAAAGCAAGAACAATAGATAATAGATTTCAGTAAAAAGGACAAATTAAAGAAGAGACAAAAATGTGAAGTTTGTAATCAATGTACTGCATGTCACACATGCAGCAGAACGATTGCAGGGCTCAATCTTAAAGGCAAGGGAAAAATATATGGAGACTGAAAGGTAGTAACACTATCCAAAATACTACATCTATTTTTCACAACATTTGTTTACCAAACTGTATGACAGAAAGTTAACAGTTTTATAAATAATTCCAAGGTAAACCAGAAGAGGACTGAATGATAACCGACCAACCACAACTTCGTATGTAGTGTGTGTGTTGACCAGTCGTATTGTTGTGTGCTCTTCACTCCAGCAACTGGTTTAAGCCAACTCTCAGCACTAGCCTATGTTGCAAAAGCATCTTCCACTCTGCATAACTGCTGCAACCTACATCCTTATGAACCTGTTTACTATGTTCAAACCATGCTCTTCCTCTACAGTTTTTATCCACCATTGGCAAATTGGTGATTTCTTGATGCCTCAGGAAACTCCTACTAAACAGTCCCTTCTTTCAATAAAATTGTGCCATAAATTTCTTTTTTCCAAAACTAGAATTAAAGGAATAGTACAAACATACTCCTATAGAGTGAAAAAACAGTAAACAAATTTATAGATGATCTCTGTTTCTGAAGTGAATGCTGTTTTCCCTACTTGAAATTTTGAGAAACCTTACAATGTCGTAAAAAGATAATGTTTTTGGATCTTGGACCTATCTGCTTATGTTTAGGAAGTCTTCATCTCCTTCAGTACAACTTACCTAGTACATATTCTATGATGATCTGTTTTTGCTGAAAAACATGTGCCCACTACAAACATGTGTATCTCCCATTGCTAACCTATTTCTGCTTTAAAAAATGTGCTCATTGGGAAATCTGTGTGATTCTGTTGCAGTGACAAGAAGGATGTAATGGATGGAGGAATGTCAACAGATGGCAGTGTGTTCTCAAATCCTCCTCTGAAGAGGCCCAAGCTGATGGCAGGTCCACCACTCAATGAAAGAGTCATGTTGTATGTGAGGCAGGACAATGAAGATGTCTACACACCACTACATGTTGTCCCTCCTACCACCTCTGGTCTACTTAATGCAGTTAGTACCAATCATTGTGCAAATTATTCTTGGGCTTCTACAGAACCAGAGTGGACACATGCACTAATATATGGCAACAGCCAGTGAGTTCCAGTTGCTCTGTGGTGTTGCTCAAAGAGTTATTTATCTTCTTAAGTGTTGCTAAATTATATATGGACACCAGACCTAGCATTCAGAAATTTCATAATAAGATTGTGCAAGCTGTTTGATTAATTGCTCAGATATCATTACTTTTTCATACACATGCTGGAACATAATTTTTCACAAGTCAGGTCCACTGTGTTTCTGAAACTGCCTTTACTTTTAAGTTCAAATGTTGTTTTGAAAATATTTCTACAAAATAGTAATCAAACAGTGTATATATTGTATTCTGTGTTTGAATATTTGTTGTTGTTGTGAAGGATTTCTGGCACACTATATTCAATGTATTTTGCTGTATCAAGAAGCCTGGTACAATAAAATAAATTCATTCAATACATACAAAACACGTAGAAAGCAGCTTATTAGAGACTGTTAATCCCAGTTTTCACTAATCTAATGTTCATTTAATATATTGATGCTATTGCAGTTTACAGCATCAGAAGAAACCATTCACATTTTACAGATGAAAGAGTATGAAATGCAAACTGGGTTTATTATCAAAAGTCTTGTTTAGACTGCTTGTTACAGACTATGTTAATGTCCCTCCTTACCTTGAATCACAATGATTTATAGAATTTGCTGCTACCTGCGTACCGTTTAGAATATTGGCATGTTTTGACACTCATAGAAAATTATTCATAAGCGTTCAGCAGCCATCATATCACTGGAGCATATTTTTAATGCAAGTTTAGTACCTGAACCAGTGAGTACTGTGGAATGGAGACCACTGTAAAAAGGAACTGCTTCTGTGGCTAACTTCAGTGGTGGCGCTTTGTATCGTGACAATGCATAATTTAGAAATTAGTTTTTTGCAGTACCAATAACCACTAAGAATATGCAAAAACGATACTCATATAGCTATTAATCTGGTCACTAACAATTATCAAGTCAAGTTTAAGGCTGTAAACATTTCCATTACTAAGTACTTGGACTAATAGAAGCAAGTTCAATGTGCAGTTATTTTACAGACAGTTATACAAAGACGTATAGTTATTAATATTTGAAATATGTAACAGGTTGAGTTGCCAAAAACATGGCTTGAGAATACAGAGATTATTGCATATAACCATCCTCCTCCTGATCAATAAATGTTTGCTATACATCACAATTTGTGAAGTACTTTTCATTATCTGCTTCATATTGCTTTTGACATTGCCATTAAGCCAAAACAAATACAAAAAATCTCTCTATATTGTATTAAACAGTAGAAAAATTAAAAAGAGAGAGGTAGATATTAAATCAACAGAGGCCTATGGAAGTATGATTTTTTTTTTTCATTTGTCACTTGGTCATAAAAAGAAAAACATAATGAAAGACAATATGTATTTTACAAAATTATTTATTTTTAATAGGCAATTTAAAGTACTAAATTGTTCCACTTTTATGATGACTTCATGGAAGATGTTACCATGTGCAACAATGACATCAAAGAAACACATGAAAATTGTCACAAATAAATGCAATCAAAACTATGTTTTGGTAATACAAGGCTTAAAATCCAGTTGACGATATGGACTTAGGGGCTATTTTAGAAGTGAAATATGAAGAAGGAAAATATAATGAAACTGAAAATGTTAATGAATATAGGTAAAAGCACAGAAGAGAAATCAGCATCTGCATATCAATCAAAAGCTTCCGTTATTCTTTTTCTTGGAATTTTAAGCAACTCTACATGACATAAATCACTGCATCAAAAACTAGAGACAATAGGAACATTCACAATCCATAAATGTACGATGTATTATAAAGAGAGTACTAATTCACAAACACACGACATGTAAAACTAACAGTACCTCCTTACATGTTTAGGGCATTTAACTACTCTTTTTCTTGAAATGTAGATATTGCACATCTAAACAAAATAAATATTTCTCTTTGTGACAAGATGATAAATGATAGAAACAGAAGGCCACAGAGTTTGCTTTACATTAGTGTCAATGCACAATGACTACTGTGTTCTTGCACATACTGAGACAGACACCCTATTGTATTAAACTGCGTTTATCTGCTTCACGTTGTAAGGAGGAACTTATTTTGTTGTGGCCAGGTTTCAGTATACAGCAAAAAACATTTTGTGTTCAATCAAGAAAACACTTCCATTTTAAAAGATTTAACAAAGAAAGAAACAAGAGTAAGGAAGTATCTCCTGACAACGTTCAGTTATTATCTATAGTTTGCCATTAGTCCAACAATCTAGTCATTCTGGTAAGTGCATACTTTTGTACCTTGCATGTGTATTGTATTAAATACTAACTTATAATATTACTGCATGCATTGTTTTACACTGTGGACACAGATAGAGGGTAAATGGTGTACAGGAGCACTTTAACAGCTTTAAAACAATATCTGTAATAGCAATTAATGTACAGTGAAGCACTCAATAAACATAAAGTTCTTACCATTTACAACCCACTTTCCCAAATATCACTGCAGTTTTAAGGTCCAGTTACTATTAATATGTTTTCCTTATTTTACAGATTGAGAATAAGTACAAAATTTCTACTTCAAGCATTAGTAACTTGTATCGAAAAAACAAAAAAGGGTAAGTTTGCTCAGAAAACAGTATTTTTGTTCTTACGTAGTTAAGATATAATTTCATATTTATCTTTGAGCTCAGGTAGTGAGATCACACTGACAGTCAACTCTTACACAAACTATTCTTCAAGTAGAAATTTTGGACAATCAGGAATTGCTAATGTAGAGTTTAAAGTGAATCATAAGTAACAAATGGCTTCTACTAACTGATCATTAACCAAGCATTTAAATTACTACCATATAGTGCACTGATGTATATACCTTTACTTTTAAAAAACAAGTTAACTAACTTATCTTTTTCTATAGTTAACTAATGCTCTGAAGTATTTGATTTTTCTGGTTAACTAAATGTGGGTCTTTTATTTTTACAGCATTATCGCCAAAATTGATGATGATATGCTAAAATATTATTGCAATGAAGATCTGTTTATAATGGAAATAAAGCAAGTGGATGGTGATGATTGCTTTGAAGTAACACTTGTGGAACTCATGGATCACTGATCCTCATCAGCAAAAAAATTCTTGATGAATTTTGCACATCAGTCAGCTTCATATGGACACTATGATGACAAAAGTGCATTTAGCTGAACTGTAGTTACTGTTATTTGTGGTGAAACAACATTATATCTTGTGTAATTCACAATGGAAAACAGGAAGTGAGTGACTTGTCTCATGCAAAAACAACAGTGAAATTTATTTATTTTAATTTCAGTACCTTTTCCCTTGAGTGAGGATTATGATAAACTGAGTAGACAAATAAATGAGCTCAGAGAAGACAGTGCATTTCATCGCGTGACTTAAGTGCTCAACACAACTGTGTTATCTGTGAGTGGACTTCTAAACTTGTAAGCATTTTACAAGCAGGAGAAATTATCAGAGAGTCACAAATACTTGTACAGTATGTTTGTGATTCTAGTTTACGAACTGTTAATAAATGAAAATCTGAGATCTAAGCAAATTGATGTAATTCACATTAACATCAGAATCTAGATATACTAATATTGTTGTAAGAGTGTTTATAATGAATGACCTGTTTCAGGGTTTGTTGATCTCAAACACTACAAAATTTTTTAAAAAATATGTTAATAAAATTACACAATTAATTGCTTAATCTGAAACTATGAGTACAAGATACATTTTATATCCAAAAAATAAACTGAACTCTCCTTTCAGTAAAATAAAAATAAAACAGTTGTTGCCATATTGGTTCATAAATTTCACTTTCATTTCTCTTTTTGACCTTAATTCATAAATGAATACCGTGAAAAAATTGTGATAGTATATGCTATGCAAATAGAAATGAGAATATATTGATGTCTCCTTAGCTGTATGATTTAGCAATTAAAAGAAACACATAACTTGAATTATATTCTGCATGTGTTACAGACTAACAACATTGTCTTCCATTGTAATTTTATTATAAAGTTTATCACCTTGTTAAATGTTATCTGTGGATAATTTTAATTAAATATTATAACTACTGTACAGTGAGTGTTAAAGTTCAGCTTTGCTAATTTATAATACTCCCTTTAAATTACATGGGAAAAGCAGAAACTACTCTTCTAATTTTGTTGTGTCAGCGAACTATTTTTTGATAATTCTTGACAAATAGATTTTGTCATGAATTATTAACAAATTGATTCTTCTAGGTAACACAAAGTCAAGAACAGACTGTTGGTAATGTGACCAATGAACTAGTTTATAACTGAAACATACGTAATTGGAATCGGATAGTAAATATCATTTACAAACAGAATGTTTTCCGAGTTTGAGAGAATGAACAGCGGTAAAAATTTTGCACAAAAATAACAATTTTGTGGTTATTTACTGTCAAATTGTACACTATAACATGCAGAATAAAATATTTCAGCTTAAGGTTCAATCCTTAACAGGTCATGTGAACTGTGTCTGTTGCATGTGTCGCCATAGTTCGTAATGAATGATGAAAAACAATTTAATAATTACTTAAAATAGCCAGAATCAAAACTAAAAATTAAAACTTTTATATTATTATGCAGAACATGTGTAAAACAAAAGCTTTAAAAGTTATAGCAGCATTAGTTTTTTCAGCTATTTCATGCCACTTAATAATATATTTGTCTTGCTTTGCCACTTTTCATACAGATAATTATAAATTTTACATGCTGACCATCAGTATTCATTTTAATACACATGAAAGGGTAGCTAACTGAAAAAATGGCTTAAATAACATTCATGCAAATTTTACCATCTCCCAAATTCAGAAGAGTCTTTTTTTTAATAGTTACTGCCAATATTTAAATCTTAGATTCATTACCTGCAATTTAAGTTTTTATTTTAATGAGGTATTAATTTATATTAGCAATTCTGTAGCCATATTTGAGTCTTGTAAGGCAGATTTTACATTTAATGTAAATTTCTACATTCTGTTACAAGTTAGGCATATTCAGAACACAATCTGTTGTAAATATTTCTTTTTCCTTTAAAACTATGATTCAAGGATAAGTAAATGAAGTGCCATTTTGATTTGGTGTTAAGTCAAGACTGTGCAATGCACAAAAGTGCAAGGACATGATGGTTGTTAGCTGCCAAGCAGCAGGTTTCACTGTCCATCCATATTATTCTGAACATGTACAAATTTTATAATCAGATTTGACTAATACATAATTTATGTTGTAGCTGTCATTTAGGCACAGTTTTAAAGAAAATCATTTTGCATAATTCACATCAAATTGTAAATCACTTCCAGTTGTTTTCACACAATGCATGACCCCCATACCCATAAATATTTTTGTACTGAAATGTGATAGCAAAGTAAAAGTGAGGACTGTGTGCTGTGACTTTTTAGATTTTTTTATGTATATGTGACCAAGTTGTACATGTTGTCAAATGTCTTTTTTATATATATTCAGTTATATTAAAGTAAGCTTAATGAAACCTGTGCTTTCTACATTTACATAATGTGTTCTAGAGTAAGGAACTTATTATTTAGTTTCAGATAAGAGAATCAAATATTAGAGCCATTCAGTATGGCTCACTGTGTATGAAATGTAATTACTTGTTATGGTATTGAGGAACACTTTGGTTGCTTTTTTATTGATAGTTGCTTTTGTACCAGATAAAGGTGCAAAATAAAGACTTTTTACTATTCATGAAAATTTCTGATTATGAAGTAACCTACCTCTGTGCCATTCAATTTTATGCCTCTACATCTGTTTTATCATGTTGTACCTGACAAGGGAAAATAGACAAGTAGTAAGTCCAGAAAGCCTGGGTGCAAATGATGGTGTTTCGTTTGTACCTAACATCAATACAATTTGTAATTTCTTATCAATTATCGAGTAAGATGGTGCAGGAGTTAACACACCAGACTCACATTCAAGAGGACTAGACTTCAAATCTCCATCAGTGGTTTCACTAGAAGGTGTAGAGCAAATGCCAGGAAGTGGCTTTGAAAAGACATAGCCTAGTTCTCTCTCCATATTGATCTAATCCAAGATTGTGTTCAGTCTCCAATGACACCATTATCAACAAGGTATTGAACACCTGACCAAATCATGCTTTTTCCACCTGAAGTGGCAGAATTGCAAAGTTACAAGTGCCCAGCTAGAAGAATTAATTACATAATTATAGAGCACTTTATTATCATATACATTATCAGGGAAGAAATTACTTTGAAAAAAGAAGCCACTGCTCTTACTCTTACACAACCTACCCAGCAGTTGGTTTTATTTGACCCTTCAACATTGATTTTTTTACAATTTATCTACCAAGAAATATTATTATTTTAATTAGTGAAGGACATCCTATAGTCAATGATATTACATACAGACATATAAAGATAGCTTTTAAAACTCAATAAGTCACAAAAATTTTGAACACCACAACAACGAAATTCCAAGTATATTCATGCATTGGATTTTGACTGGAATATCCTGAAATTCAAAGTTATCATGTAGTTTCTGAATAACTATGAAGTCTAACCGTATATTTCACAATTTTTTCTGTATAACTCTTGGAGGAGCTGGCCAGAACACAATGGATGTATTTATCTCTTACCAATGGTGAGAACTTGTCACTTAACTGAATAACTGTTGTCACTTTCAGTCTCTAATGAAGTAAATTCACATTCTTCTTCACTTTCAGGGCTACTAAATTTAGGGTCAAACTCAGGTTTACTGTAGCCATCTTGTTTTGAAAGCATTGCCTAAACAACAAAACAGGAGACAGGCTGAAAGCACGTGTTTTGCAACTGCGTATCCAAAGCTGCTCACAGTAATCAAAATACAACAGCCAGGCTACAAATGTGGGACCATATGCTCTCTAGTGGCCAAACACTTAAACTGTCAGTGCTGAAACAAATATAAATGGGGTTTTATTTTTCCAGAGGTCTGTTCTTTAGTTGTCAGAGTATACTCCATATTTTAAGTTTCTGTCAAAATAACAGAAACAAGGGTAATTCAGGATTTTATGTTGAAGGGTTAATACTTCCAATTTATGTGTAATTATTGTATGCACAGAACACTACCACCTGACTACACAGTGGAAAATTTAGAAGGTTCTTTAAGGTGAATATTTATGTGAAGCAAAATTTTTGAAAAGTATTATTTTATTTAGATTTGAGGATTTCCAGTTTGGTGTGTGATGCCTTTTGACAATCTATAAAAGAATTTTACATCATCATATAAAACTCATTTCTGTACCCTAGATAGGAATGTGTAGACTACATAGATATTATTTTAATTTCTAGGACTGTGATTGTGTATTTTGCAATTCATCCTAAATTTTTTCTTATAATTAACCACAAATGCCATTAGGGAGTTATTTCACTGCCATGTAAATATATAATATCCAAGGCCTCTGAAGAAAGTTCTGCAAGATGTTCAACTATCAATTTAACACAATATTCTCACTTTATACATCTGTAGAATAAAAACTATTTTGATCTTATCTGCATTGTCCTAGAAGATGCTACTGGGCAGTACTGAGTGAAATTATGCTACCGATTCTGTCTGCTGGATAATATATTGTGATATACATATATATAAACACAAAGCAAACAAAACCGAGCATTCTGGATAACTTATTTACATGCTGGTGCCAGCTCAGTTTGTTTTCCTTATGGGTGTGTAGGAATTCATTCAGTGTGTGGCCATTGATCTCTCTCTTGCTACCTGTATGTCATTTTTGATTGTTTGAAATTGCACAGTAAAAAAAAAAAAAAAAAAAAAAAAAAAAAAAAAAAAAAAAAAAAAAAAAAAATGGAAAGAAAGAAAAAAAGATTAGCAGTTCAGATACTACTAACCAATTACCAGCTTGTATCACTATTCTTCAGGCTATAATTTAGAAATATGTTTGGGCCTTTAATCAATGTATTTGAATCAATCACAAATGCAATAGTTTTTGACAATTCCTCATTCATGTAGATCAAAAACAAGAGTGAGCCAAGTATCAACCTTTGGATGATGCCATACTTTACTTTTTCATTCTCTAACCAGATTCCATCTGGGGAAGAAACACTTTAATTTACATAGCAAAATTTTGTGATCTACATAATCAATAGCATTGGCAAGGTCACAAAAAAATGCCAATTGGACAATTTTCTTGTTTAAATATACCATTGTTGTGTTTGTGAGAACATATATTACTTTCTCAGTAAAGAATCCTACATGAAAGCATAACTGAACAGTTGTTAAAAGGTTGTTATCAAAAATGCAATTCAATACTTTCTAAGCTACTAGTTCCCTACAAAAGTTTTAAGAACATGAGAAGGAAGGAGATGATCTATAAATAGGTAATTTTCTTATCTCCACTTCTATAAATGGATATTACTGGAACATATTTCAGTCTTTCAGGAAATACACCTTGACTCTGATTTATTACAATGATATCTCAATGAGGATGCTATCAAGACAGCACAAGGTTTCCAAACTTTGGATGCAATACCACCAAAGCCAGAAGAACTGCTGCTTTTGAGTGACCATGGTCTTTGTTCCTATCTAGCTGTTGAGCCAGCCAAATTGAAGTCTGTTGGCTGATGTGCAAAGTCTCTTTGAATAACTCTACGAGGGTTGGAACTTTTAACAGTGGCAACTATTTATTTACAGCTTGTACAAAATAGATATGTGTTTCAAAGTTTTACTGACCTTCAAAGTAGTTATCAGCATTGTATATAACCCATTGACGGTGGTGTGGAAGTCATAGGATACTCTTAGCAGTGCCAATTGTGTTGACAGTTCGAGCAGAGTGGTCTATTGCCCGATGAATTTGTAGCAGTTCTGAAGTGAATGCTGTGAAGTGTTTCCCCAGTTTAGAAATTGAGTTGAACTTACGAGGGCTTAAGTCAGGGGGGTGCAGTAGGTGGTATCGCACTTAGCAGCCCCATCAGTCAAACAAATCAGAAACAGCTTGCAGTGTATGTGCTTGAGCATTGTCTTGCAAAATGATGGTCAGGTCCTGCAGAAAGTGTCATCACTTCTGTCTCTATGCCGTTGATTTTTGGAACACAACCTATGACCAGGTTTTCAGTGGTATGGTTCAGGTGTCGTTCACACACACACACACACACACACACACACACACACACACACACACACACACAGAGAGAGAGAGAGAGAGAGAGAGAGAGAGAGAGAGAGAGAGAGAGAGAGAGAGAAATGGCTCTGAGCACTATGGGACTTAACTTCTGAGGTCATCAGTCCCCTAGAACTTAGAACTACTTAAACCTTAAACCTAACTAACCTAAGGACATCACACACATCCACGCCCGAGGCAGGATTCAAACCTGCGACCATAGCGGTCATGCGGTTCCAGACCATAGCACCTAGAGCCGCTCGGCCAACCCGAAGAGAGAGAGAGATATATATATACAGGGTGTTTCAAAAATGACCAGTATATTTGAAACGGCAATAAAAACTAAACAAGCAGCGATAGAAATACACCGTTTGTTGCAATATGCTTGGGAAAACAGTACATTTTCAGGCAGACAAACTTTCGAAATTACAGTAGTTACAATTTTCAACAACAGATGGCGCTGCGGTCTGGGAAACTCTATAGTACGATATTTTCCACATATCCACCATGCGTAGCAATAATATGGCGTAGTCTCTGAATGAAATTACCCGAAACCTTTGACAACGTGTCTGGCGGAATGGCTTCACATGCAGATGAGATGTACTGCTTCAGCTGTTCAATTGTTTCTGGATTCTGGCGGTACACCTGGTCTTTCAAGTGTCCCCACAGAAAGAAGTCACAGGGGTTCATGTCTGGTGAATAGGGAGGCCAATCCTCCTGAATGTTTCAGATAGCCCAAAGCAATCACACGATCATCGAAATATTCATTCAGGAAATTAAAGACGTCGGCCGTGCGATGTGGCCGGGCACCATCTTGCATAAACCACGAGGTGTTCGCAGTGTCGTCTAAGGCAGTTTGTACCGCCACAAATTCACGAAGAATGTCCAGATAGCGTGATGCAGTAATCGTTTCGGATCTGAAAAATGGGCCAATGATTCCTTTGGAAGAAATGGCGGCCCAGACCAGTACTTTTTGAGGATGCAGGGATGATGGGACTGCAACATGGGGCTTTACGGTTCCCCATATGCACCAGTTCTCTTTATTGGCGAAGCCGTCCAGGTAAAAATAAGCTTCGTCAGTAAACCAAATGCTGCCCACATGCATATCGCCGTCATCAATCCTGTGCACTATATCGTTAGCGAATGTCTCTCGTGCAGCAATGGTAGCGGCGCTGAGGGGTTGCCGCGCTTGAATTTGGTATGGATAGAGGTGTAAACTCTGGCGCATGAGACGATACGTGGACGTTGGCGTCATTTGGACCGCAGCTGCAACACGGCGAACGGAAACCCGAGGCCGCTGTTGGATCACCTGCTGCACTAGCTGCGCGTTGCCCTCTGTGGTTGCCGTACGCGGTCGCCCTACCTTTCCAGCACGTTCATCTGTCACGTTCCCAGTCCGTTGAAATTTTTCAAACAGATCCTTTATTGTATCGCTTTTCGGTCCTTTGGTTACATTAAACCTCCATTGAAAACTTCGTCTTGTAGCAACAACACTGTGTTCTAGGTGGTGGAATTCCAACACAAGAAAAATCCTCTGTTCTAAGGAATAAACCATGTTGTCTACAGCACACTTGCACGTTGTGAACAGCACACGCTTACAGCAGAAAGACGACGTACAGAATGGCGCACCCACAGACTGCATTGTCTTCTATATCTTTCACATCACTTGCAGCGCCATCTGTTGTTGAAAATTGTAACTACTGTAATTTCGAAAGTTTGTCCGCCTGAAAATGTACTGTTGTCCCAAGCATATTGCAACAAACGGTGTATTTCTATTGCTGCTCGTTTAGTTTTTATTGCCGTTTCAAATATACCGGTCATTTTTGAAACACCCTGTATACACTACGTTGATATGATTCCACACAGTCTGAATTTTGTGCAGGGCAATCTATACACTAGGGGCTGCAGAAACACATTTTTGCCCATATGTCCATTCCTATTGGAGCTGGGGGATGCTGATACTTGTGAGTCGTGATATTTATGTGCCAAATTTGGTTTAAATTCAGGGGTTTGAGAGGAGATCCCAGGCACACACACATACACACTTATACTTTGTTTTTTATATGTAACAGATAACAAAATGTTATCCATCAGATGCTGCATTGCTGCAAGATGTAGAATGCTCATCATCCATTCATTCAGCCATTCATTTTGTTCCATAGATCCCATCAGGAAGGGAAACACTCAGGGACGTGGAACAAATCGGGGTACACAAGACAAAGATATAAAAGAAATTTAATATGTATACTGTATTAATAACATACTATCACTATAAAATACTGCTTAATGCTATTCACACTTATGTCATCGAAATGAGGTACTGAGAACCATAAGGGTCCAAAGCAGAGACACTAAGTTTTGAGAAAAATGTGTGTTTGTGACATTGAGATCTGTATACAAACCACCAGTCTTGTGGGTTTGATTTGCTTTTTAACCTTGTCTCAGCATGCTATATTACTTACACAGTGGTGGCTTATACAAAATTTTAGCACTGTGCTACAATGTGGTGGCATATAGCCTTTTGACTTATGAGGGCAATAATTGTAATTCAATTAAATATATTAATTTTACCAACATAAATTGAACTTCTTAAAAATATTTCAGTTTCATAATCAATCTTTTGAAATAGCAAGGAATAAAAAATGAAAAAGTACCATTTGGAATCAAAACAGAGTCGACAAGTTGCCAGTTGGTGCACTTGACCACTGGGCTGCCATGTTGATGTGTGAAATGTCACTCAAAAGTCCCTCACACTCTATTCATAAATCTTTAGACAGTCTTTTATCTTTTCCTGTGGCCGAGCAAAACATTCTAGGAACTTGAATGTGACATCTACCTGTTTTTACTCAAACAGTTTGAGCCAAATTGATGTGCCTCATCCCATGCATTCCTGTTGGTAGATCTATTGGAAAAGGTCCTCTTTAGCAGATCATATACAGAAAACACTTTCATACAAAATTTGCTTGTACACTCATCGTTTTTAGCTCCATCTATAGCTCTTTGACTTACAAGGGCAGCAATCATAACTGAATAGAATTTATTAATTTTACGCAAATAAATTGAACTGTTTAAACATATTCAAATTTTATAATCATTAGTTTAACACTGCAAGGTTTAAAATACAATTTAAAAATTATGATAGAAGTAAGTATTGAACTTGAGTTGACAAACTGCCATTCAATACACTTGGCCACTCAGCCGTGGGGCCACTATGCCAACTGCTCCACAAAACTACCTCATATCCAGCACGTGCACAGTACATTACATGCACTTTCAAAGAAAAGTAGGTATCTAATGCTGTGAGCAGCATAGCACTCATAGTGGCAGAAGGGATGACATCACATAAGAGCATGAGCTGTCAAAAACAGACAGCTGCGTCACTTCTCTGAGATGATCGAAGTGCTGCTGACCATCATTTCAGCACTTGACAATGGTTTCTAGTTATCATGGAGACAGCACAACAAAACATGTTTTTACCAATTTTGTTTGCATATCAGCACACATTCAAGTAGAAATGATGTAATTTAGTACGATTTCTGGCTCACATATGAAGAGAAATGGCATAATTTTAGTGTGATATTTACAGGGTGCTATAGCACATTAGAATATGAGGTACATTTTTCTTTATGTTATGAAATCTTATTTAATATTTAGGATTATTATAATTATTTTTAATATTAATTAATAAATATTCATATATTGGCTAGTTGGCTATTGACAATAATGGCATTTTGACCCCTACAAGGTTTATAATTAATGTGAAACTAAAATCAGAACATAAAGAACAGATACTAAAAGCACAATTTAGACCTATTCCAACACCGTACACCTAGGTAATTCAACAATAGAGTTTGCAATGCATCTACAAACTGTGGGGAAATGACAGAGTGTGGTCTCCCTTGATGCGACTTGAAGACAGTTGCGGTCTGCCATGACTCCAGTGCAGAACATGTTACTTCAAATGACAATTTACAGCATCCTATTGAAAACTTCATAGCTGTAAAATTTCTGAAATGTATTTGGTTACCATGAACATCAACTTTTGGTTTGGTACTGAGGTCAATAATGCCCTTACATTAAAGATGCTGAAATCCTCTAAGTCCATTTTACAGAGTGGAATGCTAAAACCACGGAACATTCTTCAAAAGCTTCCAGCTTTTATTAAGAAATAGGCGCTAGTGCAGCCAGTGAACATTTCCACAGAACTGAAAATTTGTGCTTTGGGCCCATATAGAAGTGAATATCAGAAACATCTGTGACACAGCTCTTTGTGAATATTTGTACATACAGTGCACATAAAGCTGGTTCAACATGAGATCAACAGATGTCAGAAGCACGCATACATACTAGAGTCTCAAAACCAATGACAGTGTGCTTTAGCTTTTACAGTTCTCAGCATCTCAAATGTAATCAAGCATTATAGTAACTCCATCTGAACAGGTCTTGGAAAGCCCAATGGTACTGATCGACAACCATGTCAGTCCCAGCTGATAGGTGTCACTGGATGCAGGTTTGAAGGAGCATGTGGTCAGCACACCACTCTCCTAGCTGTTGTTTTTGTGACTGGAGCCACTACTCCTCAATAAAGTAGTTCCTCAATTGGCCTCAAAGAGGGCTGAGTGCACTCCGCATGCCAACAGTGCTCAGCTGACCCAGACAGTCACCCATCCAAATGCTATCCAAACCTGACAACGCATAGCTTTGGTGAGCTGATGGGAACCGGTGCTATTATTATGGTCAGGCTATTGGCCATAATAGTAAGTAAGCTGGTAATTTGAAAAACGTCACTGCTTCTTCAGTTTTACTACATAGCTGCTGTTTGTCTGTTATTAGTAGCTAGCCATTTGCTTGATTACAATGGTTTTTTCAGAGAAAATATTTGTATCTCTACAAATACTGAGTCTTATTTGTAGTACATTATTACTTTTCATATTATTACAAACACTGCAACTTGCTGTGTAGCTAACAGAACATTTCAATCCCTGAATATAGATGTACCGGTGATTTGTAGGAAGAATGGCCAATGAGTTATGTTTTTAATTTTCTTTGAATTAGTAGGGATTCCCAATATCTCACTTTATGTTAGACGGGAGCTTGTTCAATATCTTCCTACCAGAGTAAATAGCTTGATCCTGAACCCTGGACAAGGAGGTAATATCTACATGAAAATTATTTTTGTTTTTTGTATTGTGACTGTATAACAAAGTTCCCTCAGAAAAGAGTTTTCCTTATAAGAACCAAAAATCATTTAGAAGTAAATATATTTGAGAGACAGTGGAAGAACTCCAACATCTGTACAAAAACATCTGCAAGATATACAGTTATCCATTTTACACAATACTCTTACTGCTCTCTTCTACTGAACAAACACTTTATTTACATGAGGTGTATTACCCAGAAAATAATTCCATAAGACTACAGGTAATGAAATTATGCAAACAGTTTTACAAGGAGACTTTACAATTCGAAATCTTCTTCTGAATAACAGCATCTTTCTATTAATAAGCACATCAGTTTATTCTTTAAGGTATTTAATTTAGCTATCATAAAATCAGGTGGTAGTCTGCAGTAAAAAATTATCCCTGTTGTATGTGGACTGCAGACTGCAGCCTTTTTATTACTTGTAATTCTGTGAAAGTTTTCCTCCCCATTTTGTTGTAGTTATGTACATTATTGTTCATTACATTACATTCTGGATTATGTTTCACAAATATGGTACCTGCAAGATGTAGATATAGCAAATGATAAGTATTTTATATTTTCTGAATATTTCTTTCCAAAGCTCTCTCTTGTTTACATTAGCAACAACTAACTTCCTTTGTAGTCTAAAAGCCCTTTCTGTATGGACTGCTGGTGTCCCACTCTGTTCCATCCATACAGGAGAGATGCCATAACAATTTAGTTTACCAAGCAGAATTTTGTGACCCACACAATCAAAAGTTTTTGCAATATCACAGAATATACCACCGGGACTTTTTTCTTGTTATTACTGTTGTTTCATATGCCTGCTACCTTTCTGCACTTGTTATCCCATTCATGACAGAATAAAAGTTGTTCACAACAAAGTAGCAACCCACACACTTGATGTTAACTCAAACGTAGCTTGGGAACCCTCCCATATATGAATCACAGTATGATCATAGCAAAACCACGCTGCTGCAATATCTGTCCTTGAGCAGAGTGAAATGTTGTAAATGAATCACTTATAATTACATTTCCAAAGGTACAGTTTATGATGCAACTGAAAACAAAGTGCTAAATAATTTCAAATCATTTTCTAGGCAACGAAGACCCCAAGGACTTGTCTGAAAACTGTGATATAGCTGCATAACTTTCTTTTAATAAACTACAAAATGTGTATGTGGAGGTAAGTGTAGTTGTGAAAGACATTCAAGAAAGTTAAGTTTCATGTCCCAAGCTGCCTTTTAAATACGGGCAGGTCATTCATGAATGCATAAACATTAGTCTGAATCAGAATTTTTACTATCCCATAATGTACAAAGTCAATTCACATATCTGATTTACTGTGGACTCATCAACATTACATTTACATTACAATTACAATTTGTATATACATTATTAATATATCAACACTCCAGTTTACATGTATTAGAAAGTAATATATAACAACAGCATTTACATAGTGAACATATTTTTACAATCATTTATTTGACACAAAACTGCTAAGCTTAATTTACAAGTGATGTTTCCTTGCTCAGACTTCCACATCATCATTCATAAATTCCTATACAGAGTAATAACATTTCTCCACTAATAACTTGTGCAGCTTTGGTTTCAGTTGCCCTAGCTCCATGCTGTTTATTTGTTTCTTTTTTAGCATGTTGTAGGTTTTCATGCCCATATATTCTGGGGTTTGTGCATAAAACTTTAAGCTATGAGTAGGAAGCATGAAGTTTGTCTTATTCCTAGAGCCGTATCGATGCTTAAAATTGTTGTCTGTGAATAACGTAGGGTTACTGTATACAAAAATTATCAGTTCATAGATGTACAAATAGAGGGCACTTAGTATTTTGAGATTTCTTAACAGTGGGCGACAAGATTCTTTTGGTCTTGATTTACACATAATTCTAAGAATTGATTTTTGTAATTTTAATATTCTAATGATTTTGCTTGTATAACCCCGAAAGATAATGCCATACCTTATAGCAGCTTTAAAATATCTGTGATAAAGTACTTTTCTTATCTCCATGTTAGTTGAATTTGAAAAAATCTTCATAGTAAAGGTCAAGCTGTTTAACTTATTTGCTAAGTATTCTATATGTGAAGACCAGGATAAATTTTGGTCCAAATGTATTTGGACACAGTTCCTGGTTTCTGCAGGTAATATGAATTTCATTTATCTTAGAGTTTTTAGTTTTAAATTGTAGTAAATGTGTTTTTCCAATATACAATTATAACCCATTTAGTTGGGACCAGTTTTCTAAACTGTCTAGTAGCTTTGTGACAGTTGAGGGAATTTGTTCTAAGTGATTGCTTTTGATGAGGGCAGACGTATCATCAACGAATAAAACTGAGTGTGAATTTATGTTTAGTGCAAGTCATTTATGTAAAGTAAGAATAAAATTGGTCCCAGAATTGAGCCTTGTGGAACGCCTTGCGAAATAATCATCCATTGAAAGAAGAAATTTCCCTTGCTTGGTGATGTAACTACTCTCTGTTTTCTCTTTGTGAGGTATGACCTGCACCACTCTAAAACATGACCTCCAATTCCGTATTTGTTTCCATTTTATACAGCAGCTATTGATGGTTTATACAATCAAATGCTTTTGTGAGGTCACAGAACAATCCTGCAACTTTTCTAGATTTGTATAAGGCAGAACAATTTATGGTGTCTATTGTGTTTTTGCCTTTCGTAAAGCCATATTGATTATCTGACAATATGTTTGATTTTTCTAAAATTTTTTTGATTTGCATTGCTACCACTTTTTAAAATATTTTTGAGAAAATTGGGACAATGGAGATTGGGTGGTAGTTACCCATATCTTCTCTTGAGCCTTTTTTGAACAAAGATTTTACCTCTGCATGCTTCGGGCCTCTGGAAAGTGGCCTTCTTTGAGTGATTTATTGATTATTGAGCAAAAGGGGTGAGTTATTTCCTGGCAGCTGATTTAACTACTTTAGTAGGTATGTCATACCACCCTTCTGAATGTTTGTTTTTGATCTTAGTGTTCTCTACATCTTTGGCTGAAATATTTTAAATTTGTTAAAGCATTCTTCCACCTTCTGACCTAATTGTACTTTTTTTGGTATGACCATCTACATCCGCAACTGATCTTGATACATTTATAAAAAAAATTGTTAAAAGATTTTGAAATCAGAGCAGGATTTGTTATAGTTTTATTTCCCACCTTAATTTTGGAGATAACTTTGCTGTTAGTTCTCATTGCCAATTCTGGTTTTATGACAGACCAGACTGCTTTTGATTTGTTTACATGAGCCAAGATGTATTTATTATTTACGATTTCTTTTGCAGTTTTCACTACCCTTTTAAATAAGCCTTTAAACCATTTGACATAATTTATGAAAACAGGGTCTTTGTTGTATTTCAACTCCTTGTGCACTTGTCTTTTCTTCCAACTGGATATTTTTATTCCAGTGGTGATCCAATTCAGCTTCTTTCACACCTTTGTGTGGAATACTCTAACTGTAAATATATATTAAATACAGGTAAGAGACTTTCTAGAAAACTGTTAAACTGAACAGAGATTGGAGTATCATCTTCAACTTGACTCTCCACTTCTTCTACTTTAGAACTGTTTTAAATTTTCAGCAGTAAAATATCTTTTGCTGTAAGTATTTTTAGTGCTGGGTTCATTTGCATTTGCTATTTCCATGAACAAAGCAGAGTGGTCTGAGAGTACTAATTCCACACACAACTTCTTTTTATCATCAAATTTATAATTTGTTAAAATGTTATCAATACAGCTTCCTGTATTTTCGTTTTCTCTTGGATTTCAAAACGCAAATTCTTAAGAAGGAAAAAAAGGAAACTGGATTCATTTGGAATTATATTTACTTCAAATGCGCATCTTTAAGAATGACTCAATTTAGTAGCATGTTTGCTCCTGGTATGAGAGAATTAGCCGTCTACATTTATCATAGACACCAAGGGGACGCCTGGATGTGTAGAAATTAGTAAGCAAAACACACCCTACGTGGAGATTTCTCTCGTGTCCCCTATCACTACAATTGCGGTGCTATTAAAACAAATTTAGCACAACAAATTCTTCCGCAAAAAACTGAAGTGAACGCTTTACAACGCAATAAGAAATAAGTCGACTTAACACAAAAAAATCCTCATTTTCTGAGTACTCGAGAAAAAAAGTTCTAACTTTTAACGTCATAAAAAGAAACCATGCAATGTCAAAAGAAATAAAAGAAGTTGTCTTTGATAATCGGAATTTCCCAGATATTATCGCGTTTTTGCTACTTATGGGAAATTATACAGCAGTTCAAGCAGTATCCAGGTTTGTCTGAGCAGGTTGTACACTCGTATGGTGTATCAGTACGCTTGCCTTGTTCCGCGAACTTATACCGCTTCCTCATAACTTGCTTCTTCCCTGCAGTAGCTTCCCGGTTTTGCACAACGTGTGTTTATTTGTGATGTTTCTCGCTCACATTTCGTGGAACGTCCATTGGTGGAAGGAAGCCCTTTATAATGTCCATTCTGTAATTGTACAACGTCATTTTATTTCCTGAGTATTTGTTGTACAGATACAGAGAATTGAAAACTAGCATGTCAATGACATGAAAGAATAGTTTTTTCGGCCAGCGGATAGTCTTTCGTTCACATAAATAATACGATAACATCTGATCTTGTTTATCAGTCCCAGACGCACTGTACCTAATAATAGGCAAAGGTTTCGTGACTATTTGCTGATGTTCTCTGGAAATGTAGGAAACCTCTCGCCGGGAGAATATTTCGTATTTAATTTCAGAGTACCTGTAGAAAGTGTATTTAGGTTCAACAGAGTTGTAGCTAAATGAAAACTGTTATAATAATTGTCCAGGTAAATGTGATGACCAACATGCAGATTTTCTGCCATCAAATGCAAAACGACCTTTTCAGCGTGACCTATCCCCCCCATATCTCCGCTACTTCCCGTGTACACAGCGCACTTATTTATGAAACCGTCTGGATTGTTGAGCATGTAATCTTAATGCCATATTTATTACGTTTGCATTTTATGTATTGTCTAAATGACAATCTTCCCCTCCAAAGAATCATTGATTCCTCTATTGATAAATCTCTTCCTGGGTAATACACTTGAGACATTCTCGTATTAAAATAATCCAATATAGATCGCATCTTATATAAAAGATCGTCTGGTTTCGAGTTTCCCGGAAGTGGAAAAAAATGGTTCAAATGGCTCTGAGCACTATGGGACTTAACTGCTGTGGTCATCAGTTCCCTAGAACTTAGAACTACTTAAATCTAACTAACCTAAGGACATCACACACATCCATGCCCGATGCAGGATTCGAACCTGTGACCGTAGCGGTCGCACAGTTCCAGACTGTAGCTCCTGGAACCACTCGAGCCACCCCGACCGGCCTGGAAGTGGATTTTTTGCAAAATGCAGAGAGCGTAATATGATCAAATACCGGTCTCTGCTTATACTCATCGCTATTCCTCTATTCTCAATCCAGTAGTCTTGTAATCGCGGATATTTAACGTTACCCATATGTAACGAAACACCCAAGAAAACTAGTAATTCGCCTATACTTAGAGGTTTCCATTTACAGGTCACAGATCCCTCTTTTGTTGACTGCGTTTTCGTTTGTTTCGTCTGTTACCAATAATCTGAAGAAATCCACAGGAGAAATGCCAGCAGGATGAATTTGCAAAACTTCTTCTTTCGTAAATTGGTGATACTGCATATTATGTGGTTCTTTATGCCAGGACTCACCTGGATTATCTCCGTGTGACAGGTCGGGCTCTTTTTCGTCGTCGATTTCCACACAATCGTCGTGATCCGTATCGTCAGATTCGGAACTGTCACGAAACAGATTCGAAAGCTGTGCTTACACGCTATCATCACTCTGCAATTCTTCTGCAGCCTCTAAATGACAATCTCCGTAGTATGCCTCGTCCCCACTATACAGAAAATCACTGTCGCCTAGTGCACTAAGTAACTGTTCCTCTATTAGTTTAACACTTTTCCTGCTCCTTTTCACATTGGAAGGTCCAGGTGTCGGTTCATTAGCCGCCATTACGAACAATTTATGTTCGATAACTGACCACACAAAATAAAAGCTTACACGCTTGGATGCTAGCTTCGACGCTGCAACTAGAATGAGTAATCCGACAGTGAGCGAGGACGCTTATAAGCGCCGGCCGCAGTGGCTCGTGCCTCGTGGGCGCAGCGAAAGTGTTAATATAAATAGGTCACCCTCCCCCTTTAATTGAAACTCTACAATAAGAAGATGCTAGTATACAGGGTGGTCCATTGATAGTGACCGGGCCAAATATCTCACGAAATAAGCGTCAAACGAAAAAACTACAAAGAACAAAACTCGTCTAGCTTGAAGGGGGAAACCAGATGGCGCTGTGGTTGGCCCGCTAGATGGCGCTGCCATAGGTCGAACGGATATCAACTACGTTTTTTTTAAAAATAGGAACCCCCTTTTTTATTACATATTCGTGTAGAATGTAAAGAAATGTGACTGTTTTAGCTGGACCACTTTTTTAGACATGTGATAAATGGCGCTGCAATAGTCACAAACGTATAAGTACGTGGTATCACGTAACATTCCGCCAGTGCGGACGGTATTTGCTTCGTGAAACATTACCCGTGTTAAAATGGACCATTTACCAACTGCGGAAAATGTCGATATGGTGTTGATGTATGGCTAATGTGATCAAAATGCCCAAAGGGCATGTGCTATGTATGCTGCTCGGTATCTTGGACGACATCATCCAAGTGTCCGGACCGTTCGCCGGATAGTTACGTTATTTATGGAAACAGGGACCGTTTAGCCACATATGAAACATCAACCACGACCTGCAACAAATGATGATGCCCAAGTAGGTGTTTTAGCTGCTGTCGCGGATAATCCGCACATCAGTAGCAGACAAATTGCGCGAGAATCGGTAATCTCGAAAACGTCGGTGATGAGAATGCTACATCAACATCGATTGCACCCGTACCATATTTCTATGCACCAGGAATTGCATGGCGACGACTTTGAACGTCGTGTACAGTTCTGCCACTGGGCACAAGAGAAATTACGGGGCGATGACAGATTTTTTGCACGCGTTCTATTTAGCGACGAAGCGTCATTCACCAACAGCGGTAACGTAAACTGGCATAATATGCACTATTGGGCAACGGAAAATCCACGATGGCTGCAACAAGTGGAACACTGGCGACCTTGGTGGGTTAATGTATTGTGGGGCATTATGTGAGGAAGGTTAATTGGCCCCCATTTTATCGATGGCAATCTAAATGGTGCAATGATGCTGATTTCCTACGTTATGTTCTACCGATGTTACTACGAGATGTTTCACTGCATGGCAGAGTGGCGATGTACTTCCAACATGATGGATGTCCGGCACATAGCGCGAGTGCGGTTGAAGTGGTATTGAATAGCATATTTCATGACTGGTGGATTGGTCGTCGAAGCACCATGGCCCGCACGTTCACCAGATCTGACGTCCCCGGATTTCTTTCTGTGGAGAAGTTGAAGGATATTTGCTATTGTTATCCACTGACAACGCCTGACAACATGCGTCAGGGCATTGTCAATGCATGTGCGAACATTACGGAAGGCGAACTACTCGCTGTTGAGAGGAATGTCGTTACACGTATTGCATTGAGATTGACGGACACCATTTTGAGCACTTATTGCATTAATGTGGTATTTACAGGTAATCACGCTGTAACGGCATGCGATCTGAGAAATGATAAGTGCACAAAGGTACATGTATCACATTGGAACAACTGAAATAAAATGTTCAAACGTACCTACGTTCTGTATTTTAATTTAAAAAAGCAACCTGTTACCAACTGTTCGTCTAAAACTGTGGGCAATATGTTGGTGACTATTACAGCGCCATCTATCACAAAGTGAAAAAAGTGGTCCAACTGAAACATTCATGTTTCTTTACGTACCACACGAATATGTAATAAAAAATGGGGGTTCCTATTTAAAAAAACGCAGTTGATATTCGTTTGACCTATGGCAGCGCCATCTAGCAGGCCAACCATAGCGCCACTGGTTTCCTCCTTCAAGCTAGACGAGTTTCGTTCTTTGTAGTTTTTTCGTTTGATGCTTATTTCGTGAGATATTTGGCCCGGTCACTATCAATGGACCACCCTGTATACTAGCATCTTCTTATTGTAGAGTTTCAATTAAAGGGGGAGGGTGACCTATTTATATTAACACTTTCGCTGCGCCCACGAGCCACGAGCCTCTGCGGCCGGCGCTTATAAGCGTCCTCGCTCACTGTCGGATTACTCATTCTAGTTGCAGCGTCTAAGCTAGCATCCAAGCGTGTAAGCTTTTATTTTGTGTGGTCAGTTATCGAACATAAATTGTTCGTAATGGCGGCTAATGAACCGACACCTGGACCTTCCAATGTGAAAAGGAGCAGGAAAAGTGTTAAACTAATAGAGGAACAGTTACTTAGTGTACTAGGCGACAGTGATTTTCTGTATAGTGGGGACGAGGCATACTACGGAGATTGTCATTTAGAGGCTGCAGAAGAATTGGCAATTTCACTTTCCTTGCACCAGTTCTCAGTTTTTTTACAAAAGCAAAGCTACCTATGTGAAGCGCTTCACTGCAGTTACCAGTAGACACTAATGGATTGTTTAAGCTTAAAGGGAGGTTTACTATCTTTGGCCCGAGAAAAGCATGTTCTTTCAGAAGTGCCGTCGGAACGAAACAAAATTTCGATGTCGACCTCCACGTGCGGTGTGTCACAGGTCAGCCGGCTCGTCTGAAATCAAAACTGAGTTGGCGTTAGCGAAGTATATAAGATTCTTTAGGAGTTGTACCTTGCTGAAGTTATTTGGACCATAGGAAACAAAATGGCGGCCATTTTTTCAAATAGGCTTTTTTTATCGATTTTTCGACTTCGTCGGCCAAGTAAAAATATTTATAGTTGATGGATCGGAATAAAAGTGGTACAACTCCTAGACAATTTAGTTAGCTTCGTCGGATACAAAGTCCATGCCAATCGGTTCAGTAGATTTGAAGTTACCATACTGCACGATATAAAAAGTCATTTCGAGAAAAACGCGTTAGAAGTTTTGACTACATCTAAATGCAATATTATGCAACTTACGTTCAATCTGCTATTCCGGGTCCATAAACTAGTCCTTCCTCAAAGAGGGCGCCTCTGCTCGACCTGGGTCATCCCTGCCATCGTTGTCATGGTCTTCAGAATTGCTGAATAGTGAATACCCTTCGTTGAATCTGCTCACTGCCAGCATAGTCGCAATCTCCACAGTCTTCGCACCAGAATGCAAATGCTTGGGGGCTAACTTCCAAACACACACGTTCAAACTTTCATTTGAATTTTGTATGTTTCCTCTCTAGCACCGGTACAATAACTCGTCCTTCGAAAGAAAAAACACTGGTGCGTGAAAAACGCCAATTTCAGGGAGGTGCATTTTCTTGTTCAACCGCGAATAACAAACATTTTCGTTCCGTATGTGGAAAAGCCGTTTCAGGGCTGGATTCTAAACACTTTTATGTATCCAAAAATGCAATCAAGAAACGATTTTTTGAACCAAAAGATAGTAAATCTCCCCTTAAGCTACTAGAAGTATCAGCTACATTACATAAATTAATTTGCATAAGACTATTAGCTGTTAAGCCAGTGTTTTCTTGTTCAGGGCTGGTTGGGTGTTGGTCTATGCTATCATTAACTCTAAAAAAGCATTCCTAATACCTCTTATATTTAGAATTTTGTTTACGTCGCGTTTTTCTGCGATAGTTTCGCTTATTTTGCACACAAAAGTTTTTTGCCTTCGAAATTTAGATGCAACCCATGTTTGGTATTAAGGCATCTGTCCCATTTACCTGTATGAACTACACTGCATTTTTCTAACGAAGCACACAAATGTTTCATTTTGATATTCGTTTTTCAAATCTCCTTGTTGACACAAGAATTATATATTAGGTTACCTATGAGGTAGCGCTGGATCTTCTGTGTTACGAGATTTATTAACTTATAAGAAATTTTTCAGGCTTGCTAAGCAATTTTGCGCCTCATTTCTTGCGATGTCGTTGGTACCAGCTATGCACACAACAGGTTAACATCGGTAACGTTTTTCATGCTTGCACCCGGTTTTACTAATCCCACTACTTGTCTTTGTTATTGTCTTGTAAAGTTCTCGCCAGATTTCTGCCGCGACTGTACGTTGAAAAAAGAACACTGTGCCTTCTATCCAGCGTATTCGTGGTTCTCTAGCTCTACCTGAAGTTTCGTTTATTCCGCCTCTGCGTTGTTTATAAAGCTCGTTGCCACCACGCTTCACACTTTTATGTTTATCACTATCACTTGTTTCGGTGATAAACGCACATTTTTAAATGAGATTGACTGTCACTCGGAAGAGAACACGATTTTCGCAACGATAGTAGTTCGCCTTTTCAGACGTTAAATTTTTCGCACTTGTATCTGGAACAGTTTGGATAGCCCGCTGAAGTCTAGGCGATCTTCCCGACGATGACGATCCGCATTTTTCAGATGTACGTTTTTTTCTTATCAGCCATTAGTACATTGATAGTTAGTTGAATACTGCTTATACGATTGTTTAACTTTTCAACTTCATCTCTAGAATTTGTGTACACACTAATTTTATCGGCAAAATTTACGCGTTTTTTTCGCAGTAACACTATACCTTCCTATACGAGCCGTCATCTTGGAGCTTTCTTCTGACAACAATAGGAAAGCATGGTCTCATGAGTTTGAACTCATCTTCTGCAATAAGTGCTTATCCATCCATTGTAAGTCTGCCTTTTCAACAACATAGGTTTCATTAAATACGAATAATGTACAAATAATTCACATAACGTAATATTTCTTGACTCTTCCCATAATACACAAGGTGGAAGACTTCTGGAGGTAGATATTTTATGGTCGATATGGAAATCTGCAAGTTCGTTGAATGAATCACACACTAGTGGAAGAGAAATCTCTGCGTAGGTTCAACTGAGAGGCACTCAGATATGAACTACACTCTCAATGCACCAATATAATACCAGTTTGTTCATTGAATGCACAATGATCAGTAGAGGGGTATGCAAAGATATTACTGCACTAAGCAGACAGGCAATTCCATGGGCTAGTCAAATATCAATGGTAGGTAACAAAAAAGTTTAAATTACAGTCCAGGAGAAAACCATGTAACACAGGATTATCATCATTAGAGAGCTTGCAGTAGACATTGGCTGGTTGGTAAGTGAGACCATGGCAGCCTGTAATCTGCCACAGGTATTTTGTCAATTGATCTGGCGCCAGGTGGTGTCTCCTTCTGCGCCATGTCTAACAACCTCATTACATGTATGCATAATTATGTCAAGTAGCCGGCCGGCCGGAGTGGCCGAGCAGTTCTAGGCACTACAGTCTGGAACCACACGACCGCTACAGTCGCAGTTTTGAATCCTACCTCGGGCATGGATGTATGTGATGTCCTTGGGTTAGTTAGGTTTAAGTAGTTCTAAGTACTAGGGGACTGATGACCTCAGAAATTAAGTCCCATAGTGCTCAGAACCATTTGAACCATTTTATGTCAAGTAATCCAACATTATGTGCAGCAATGTTCCAACATATATGTCATTTCTCTTTTAATGAAGTATGCGACAAAGTAGTTCTCCTTTCCAGCTGTTATATTTTTCTTTCCCCAAAATTATTATTATTTTTGTTTTCAAATTTAGTGATATCTTCACTACTATTATTTTTATGGTATCTGCAGAACACTTAAAAATTTCAATACGGACTCAGGACTTATCCAATTTAACTTTATTATATGGTAGAATCTTTTGATTATCAGGAATTAATGATCTAACTAGTTTTCCAAAAAATCATACTAATTATAAAATCAGTACCCTCAGACTTCTTTACATTTGTTCATAAGTAAACATGTACCTGATTACTAACTTCCTGACAATGTAGATGAAAAAGATATGTAAATAAGGGAAGTATTCTTACAACCAATGATGCAAACATGTTATCAACACCTGCACTTATTTAATTCTGGAATAATTCAGCTCTTTAGTTAAAACACTGTTATTGAAATAGAATCTCATACTTAGGCAAACAACTGAATAGACATTATTGTTGTATCAAAAAGTTTTTTTTAAATTAATTTCCCTCTACTTTTCGGTTACTCATCATATATTTCTTCAATTTCTTCATCTTATGCGGAGATAGTAGGCATATAAACTTGTACTACTGTGGTGGGTGTGGCCTTTATGGCCATCTTGGTTACAACAATGCATCCACTTTACTTATCTGCAATCCTATTTTTATTTGTTGTTAAACCTACGCCTGCATTAACCCTACTTGATTTTGTATTTATAACCCTGTATTCATATGACCAGAAACCCTGTTGCTTCTGCCACTGAACTTCACTAACTGCCACTATATCTAACTCTAACCTGTCCCTTTCCCTTTTTAAATTTTCTAATTTTCCTGCCTGATTAAGCGATCTGACGTCCCAACATCTTATCCGTAGAGTCAGTTTTACTTCTCCTGATAATGACTTCAGAATATTTTACCCGAGAGGATGCCATCATCATTTAACCATATGGTAGAGCTGCAAGCCCTCTGGAAAAATTACGACCGCAGTTTCCCCTTGCTTTCAGCCGTTCGCAGTACCACCACAGCAAGACCAGTTTGGTTGATGTTACAAGATCAGATCAGTAAGTTATCCAGACTGTTGCCCCTGCAACTACTGAAAAGGCGTCTGCACCTCTTGAGCAATCGCATGTTTGTCTTGCCTCTCAACAGATACCCCTCCATTTTGGTAGCACCTATGGTACGGCTATCTGTATCACTGAGGCACGCAAGCCTTCCCACCAATGACAAGGTCCATGGCTCAATGGGGATTGGCTATGAATTGCCGATTAAAACTAAAGAAACTGCAAAAAGGTAGTAAATTAAGGAGAATGGACCCGGATAAACAGAAAGAACCAGAGGTTGCAGAGAGTTTCAAAGGGAGCATTCAGGATCAATTGACAATTACAGGAAAAAGGAACACAGCAGAAGATGAATGGGTAGCTTTGAGAGATGAAATAGTGAAGGCAGCTGAGGACCAAGAAGGAAAAAAGGTGAGGGCTAGTAGAAATCCTTGGGTAACACAAGGCATACTGAATTTAATTGATGAAAGAAGAAAATATAAAAATGCAGTAAATGAAGCAGGTGAAAGGGAATTCAAAGGTCTAAAAAATGAGACTGACAGGTAGTGCAAAATGGCTAAGCAGGAATGGCTAGAGGACAAATGTAAGAATTCAGTAGCATATATTACTAGGAGAAAGATATATGCCACCTACAGGAAAATTAAATAGAACTTTGGAGAAAAGAGAACCACCTGTATGAATAACAAGAGCTCAAATGGAAAACCAATCCTAAGCAAAGAAGGGGAAGCAGAAAAGTGGAAGGAGTATACAGAGGGTCTATACAAGAGAGATAAATTGAAGGCAATATTATAAAAAGGGAAGTGAATGCAGATGAAGATAAGATGGGAGATATGATGCTGCATGAAGAGTATGACAGATCACTGAAAGACACAAGTTGAAGCAAGGAGCCAGGAACAGACAACATTCTGTTAGAACTAATGACAGTCTTTGAACAGCCAGCCATGACAAAGCTATCCCATCTGGTGAGCAAGATGTATTAGACATGCAAAATACCCCCAGATTTCAAGAAGAACATAATAATTCAAATTCCAATGAAAGCAAGTGCTGACAGTTGTGAAAATTACCAAACTATCAGTTTAATAACTCATGGTAGCAAAATATTAATATTAATTCTTTACAGAACAAGCCAACCTCAGGGAAGATCTATTTGGATTCCAGAGAAATGTAGGAACATGTAGAACAATACTGACCCTGCAAATTCTCATAGAAGACAGGTTAAGGAAAGGCAAACCTACATTTATAGCAATTGTAGACCTAGAGAAAGCTTTTAACAATGTTGACTGGAACACTCATTTTAAAATTCTAAAGGTGACAGGGGTAAAATACAGGGAGCAAAAGGCTGGTTACAACTTGTACAGAAACCAAACAGCATGAAAGGGAAGCAGTGGTTGAGTAGGGAGCGATACAGAGTCGTAGCATTTTCCCAATGTTATTCAATTGTATACTGAGCAAGCAGTAAAGGAAACAAAAGAAAAAAATTGGAGTAAAGTCCAGGGAGCAAAAATAAAAACTTTGAGGTTGACATTGTAATTCTGTGAGAGATAGCAAAGGACTTGGAAGAGCAGTTGAATGGTATGGACAGTGACTTGAAAGAAGGATATAAGATGAATATCAGCAAAAGCAAAATGAGGATAATGGAATATAGTCAATTTAAATCAGGCAGTGCTGAGTAAATTAGATTAGAAAATGAGACACTTAAAGTAGTAGATGAGATTTGCTGTTTAGGCAGCAAAATAATTTGCTGTTTAGGCAGCAAAATTACTGGTGATGGTTGAAGTAGAGAGGATATAAAATGTAGACTACCAACAGCAAGAAAGATGTTTCTGAAGAAGAGAAATTTGTTAACGTCGAGTTTAGACTTAAATGGCAGTAAGTCTTTTCTGAAAGTATTTATATGGTATGTAGCCATGTATGTAAGTGACACATGAATGATAATGTAGTGTAACTTACCTATAAGTTTTCTATCTGGGAGTTCACTCCAAGATTCAGTGACTTTTTTTAATGACAGACTGTGAACTTGTAATTAATTTCAGGAACAGTGTTAATCTTCTAATAATGATCATCATTTGTTGTGACAGCAGGGTCAGGCAGTAAAGTGTGTGCTGTGCACACTGTTTTCATATTGACCTGACTGTTAAACTTCAAGGACAGTGATTCAAGAACTTTAACCAGTGATTGTGTTAATTGTGTGCTTGGCAAACATGAACTTTTGTGAACAGTTCCATTCAGTGCTAGGCTCCTGCACTCAAGTAGTATTACAGGACATCAGTGCAGTAAGTGACTAGCTGCTTAATTTACGTAAACGAGACTCTAGCTGGACACAAACAGTGGTGTATTCAGCATCTAATTGCAAGTAATGTGTTTGAACTGCACAGCTGTTGTAGACTAACTTTTTAGCCAGATGGCCAGTGACAACATTAATTACTTGTTTGCCACATTTGAACTTGTCTGAATAGTTGCATCAGTGTTAAGTTACTGCATGTAACACCAAGGAGAAGTTGTGTGATGTAAATGAAAGTTGATTGGCATGTTTCTACATCTGAAAGATAATGTCTGTTCCAACATCACACTAGCTGCATAAGATTGGTGCTAGTATTTCAACTATGAGGATGCATATCAGGTTTGCTTTAAATAAATGCTATAATGGTCATGAGCGTTAGTTACCTTTGAGATTGAATGTGGTAAGTTGGTGTTAGTCGAGGAAGCCTTTAAGGCAACAGAGACATCATTACCAGCACCTCACTGAGTTTGAACGACATCATGTAATAGAGCTACAAGAAGCTGGATGTCCCTTCTGCAACACTGCAGAAAGACTTGACAGGAATGTAGCCACTGTACATGATTGCTGGCAGCAATAATTATGGGAATGTACAGTCGCAAGAAGATTGGGCTCCAGACAGCCACATGGTACTAGTGAGGGGTAAGACCATAGTGTTTGGTGTATGGTTCTGGTGCATCATACTGCATCTGCAGCAGCAATTTCAGATGCAGTGTGAATCACTGAAATATGTTACCTACACAAATGTATTCCCAAAATATCATTACACTAAGTTAATTAATTTTTGTTGTTGTGATTACAGGACATCAGTACAGTATGTGACTATCTGCTTACCTGTGCATAATTTAAGTAAAGAGACTCAAACTGGCCCTAAGAAATTATTTACTCAACATCTAAGTGCAAGTTTAAAGTGTTTGAACTGCACATTTCTTGTAGACTACATTATTGCCAAGAGGCTATTTTCAGCCACTAACTTTTCAGCCAGATGTGACAGAGGGACAGCTGCCGAGGCCACATTCGTACAGGTAACAGTTAGACTACATTTGATACACTGATACTTGGAGTTTCTACTGTTTTCTGTTGTGTATGTTGGCAGCTGTTCTTCATTGCTGTTAATTCTTGCAACAGTTCATAAAGGGTTTCAGAGACATATATCAAACACATGCTTCAAAGACCACTTTGCCATTATTGCTAGAGGTAGCCATTAACTTACATGCAAGCAATGTGTGTCTGTACTGCTGTGACCTTAGACATGCAAAAGGTTTGGTTTGTACAGTTGCAGTGTCAAAGAAAGGCTGCCTTATTGTATTCAGGCAAAGTAGGTGAATTAAATGTTTTTATAATAGTGGTAGTTGTCTGAAGCTTGTCATTTACTTGTTTCTTGTTTTTTTACCTCTGTTTCTTCTTCTCTAGACCACACAGAAACTGGAGTTGATATATAAACAGTGAGTCCATATTTCTAGGCCCCTGAGCTTATTATTATATAAAGTCCATGCAGTGTATAATTTATGAATAAAACTTATACACTTTTCAGGGTATCAACAAGCACAGTAGTCAAAGAAGGTGCTACATACTATTAGTTACATGTCTGCTGTCTTTGGAATGAACAGCAATATGTCTTGAGATACTAGGTCAAATAGAACATGAAGTTTTCCTGAGAGTGTCTGCAGATATTCCAACATATATTCCTGTCACTTAAGCTCAATCATAGTGGAGTGTAAACCATAATCATGAAATTGTAATGCTATGTTTAATAAATACAATGAATTTCTCAGTGCTTAAGTTGATATTCTGATATTATTTAAGGTTTGCTCCATGCCAAGAGCGATGGATCACAACATATTAAGGCAGAGGCCATTTGTAGTGTAATAATGTAAGTCAAGTGAGGTATGTATATTGATTAGGGACCCAATCACATCCATACTACTCATAGCCAAGAGAATAGGAGAACAGATCTACCACTGGTTCACAGTTAACAATTTAACCCTTAATCTTGCAAAAACTGACCTCATACAGTTTCAAACAAATAAAAACTGATTACAGGCTCCAGAAATAAATATGAATGGATATACACTGAATGGAGTTCCTGAGCATTTGGAAGACTAATGCCAGTGCATGGCTAAGTTGACCAAAAAGCTCAGCTCTCCTGCTTTACACTCAGAAATCTCTCTCACTTTGTTGACCTACAGACAGAACTGATGGCATACTTTACTCAGTTCTGTCCTATGGTGTAATGGGACATTGTGGCTAAAATGAAAAAAAGTATTAATTGCATAGAAGCATGTAATAAGGATATTGTGTAAAATTAATAACTGAACATATACCAGAATCCTCTTCAGGGATGTAGGGTTTCTTACACTTAATGTATACACCAACATATTTACTTCCTAATGGTATTCATGGTTAATAACAAGAGTGAAATTAAGACAAATTCAGCAATTCACAACCACTATACTAAAAGAAAAAAATATTTCTATGTTGACGATGCATCCCCCTCTAATGTTCAGAATGGAGTTTTGTATTCAGATGCGAAAGTCTATAACAGGTTCCAGAGGACATCAGATAGGAAACTAAAAAACTTCAACTATCTAAAAACAAAGCAAAAGACTACCTCATTAGCCAATACTTTTACTCAAGAATGTAGATTTCATAAAACTCAAATATCTGTATAAAACAATGGAAAATCCTGGATGGAGTGTAACAATATTATGAGAAGGAAAGTTGCTACTCACTATATAGTGGAAATGCTGAGTCACAGATAGGCACAACAAAAAGATTTTCACACTACACACACACACACACACACACACACACACACACAACCGCAGTCTCACGCAACTGAAACCACACTGCGAGCACTAGCACCAGTGCATGATGGCATTGGAGACTGGGTGAGGGTAAGGAGGCGCCTGTGGCAGGGAGGGGGACAGATAGTATGGAGGGGATGGCAGACAGGGAAGTGCTGTAGGTAATGCGGAGAGCAGGAGAGAGGTGGGAAGGGGGGGGGGGGCGGAAGTAGCGGTAAAGGAGATAAATAAATAAAAAAAAAAGACTGCATGTGGTGGTCGAATGACAGCTGTGTAGTGCTGGAATAGGAGCAGGGGAGGAGCAGGATGGGTGAGGACAGCGATTAACGAAGGTTGAGGTCAGGGGCATTACAGGAATGTAGGATGTACTGCAGGGAAAGGTCCTACTTGCACAGTTCAGAAAAGCTGGTGTTGGTGGGAAGGATCCATATGACACAGGCTGTGAAGCAGTCATTGAAATGAAGGATATCATGTTTGGCAGCGTTTACAGCAGCAAGTTGGTCCACTTGTTTCTTGGCCACAGTTTGTTGGTGGCCATTCATGCAGACAGACAGCTTGTTGGTTGTCATGCCTACATAGAATGCAGCACAGTAGTTGCAGCTTAGCTTTTAGATGACATGACCGGTTTCACAGGTAGCCCTGCCTTTGATGGGATAGATGATGTTAGTGACCGGACTTGAGTAGGTGATGGTGGTAGGAGAATGTATGGGACAGGTCTTGCATCTAGGTCTATTACAGGGGTATGAGCCATGAGGTAAGGGATTGGAAGCAGGGGTTTTGTAAGGATGGACAAATATATTGTGTAGGTTCAGTGGACAGTGGAATACCACTGTGGAAGTGGTGAGAAGGATAGTGGTCAGGACATTTCTCATTTCAGGGTAAGACGAGAGGTAATCGAAACCCTGGCGGAGAATGTCATTCAGTTGCTCCAGTCGTGGGAGGTACTGAGTGACAAGGCGAATGCTCCTCTGTGGCCAGATGGTGGGACTTTGGAAGGTGGATGGAGATTGGGAAGATAACGCACAGGGAATTTGTTTTTGTACGAGGTTGAGTGGATAATCACAGTAAGTAAAGGCTTCAGTGAGATCCTCAGTATATTTTGAGAGGGACTGCACAACATGCACAACACCACCTCAAGAAGCTCTTCATCCTGCTCACTTCCTATACCCACTCTGGAGTACCACTGTCCACCACCTCTACAATAACCTCCAAACCTGTCCCATGTCCCCTCGTAGCTGACAAACCCTGCCTCGCAGACCTATTATGCTTACCTTACCCTCCAAAACACCCTACCACCACCACACAGAATCCAGAACCTAAACAGACCTGCAACACAGTCATGAACCTTTCCTCCAGGAGCCTTAGCTCTACAGAAATAGCAGTCCTTTGTCCACTCCTGGTAGCTGAGTGGTCAGCGCCACAGACTGTCAATCCTAAGGGCTCGAGTTCGATTCTTGGCTGAGTCAGAGATTTTCTCTGCTCAGGGACTGTGTGTTGTGTTGTCCTAATCATTATCATTTCATCCCCATCAACGTGCAAGTCACCAAAGTGGCATCAAATCAAAATACTTGCACCTGGCAAACGGTCTACCCAACAGGAGGCCCTAGTCAGACGACACAGCAGTCCTTTCGAAAGGCCTCACCTTTTTCCCCACTCCCAAATTCAATCACGCAGCTCTTGTTAAAGACCTTCTCTCCTTTTCCCGGTTCCTACGGTGGAAACACTTTTTTGGCACCAACCCCACCAATCAGACTCAACCAAAATCCAATATTGAACCTTGCCTAAATCAGTTCACTCCTCCAACCAACTGTGATCCACCCCATTGCCCCCACTGTTTACTTCCCAAAATTTCTTAATCTCAGACCTTGCCTCACCACCATTCCCCAAATCCCTCAACATGCAGAGTAACCTTACATCCACAGAAAGAACTGCAGTCCACCATCCAAAAACTGATCCTGACCATATAATCCTACCTGCGGACAAAGGCTCCACTACTGTTGTTCTGAACCCCAAGGATTACCTGGCAGAAGGACTCCACCAGCTGTCAGATACTTCCCCCTACAAATGTTGCCAGTGCAGTGATCCCATTCCAGTAATCCAACAGGCTCTCTAGTCACTGTTCAAATCCTTAGGCCCATCCCAGAACCTCTCCCCGGAGTCCATCTCTCTACTCACGCCTACCATTCCCCGCACTCCTACCTTCTGCACCCTTCCTAAAGTCCATCAACCTAACCACCCAGGATGCCCCATTGCGGCCAGTTACTGTGCCCCCACTGAGAGAATCTCTGCTTTCGTAGACCAACACCTTCAACCTATTACCCGGAACCCACCCTCTTATACAGAACATACCAACCATTTCCTCCACTGACTCTCCACGGTTCCTGTGCCTTTACCACATGGTGCCCTGCTCATCACTTTTGATGCCACCTCCCTGTACACTAACATTCCTAATGCCCATGGCCTTACCGCTATGGAACACTAACTTTCCCAATGCCTGACGGATTCCAAACCCACAACCTCCTTCCTAGTTGCCATGACCAACTATATCCTCACCCACAATTACTTCTCCTTTAAAGGCATTTCCTACAAACAAATCTGGGATATGGCTATGGGCACCCACATGGCATCATCCTATGTCAACCGATTCATGGGCCATCTAGAGGAATCCTCCCTAAAAATCCAGAATCCTAAACCTCTTACCTTGTTCAGATTCATTGATGACGTCTTTGCTATCTGGATCAAAGGTGAGGACACCCTATCCACATTCCTCCAGAACCTAAACTGGTCCCATTCAACCCAATAAGCCACCTTCCTAGATGTTGACCTCCACCTCGAAGATGGCTACATCAGTAACTCTGTCCATATCAAACCTACTAACCACCAGCCACCCATTCCATACCAAGAAGCCCTTCTGTACAGCCATCGCATTTGCAGTGATGAGCAGACCCTCTCGAAATATATCAAAGGTCTCACTGAAGCCTTTACTGACCATAATTATCCTCTCAACCTCGTACAAAAACAAATCTCCCATGCCTTATCTTTCCAGTCTCCCACCTCCTCCCAAAGTCCCACCGTCTGGTCACAGAGGAGCATTCCCCTTGTAACTCAGTACCACCCAGGACTGGAGCAATTGAAGGACATTCTCCACCAGGGTTTTGATACCCTTACCCTGAAATGAGAAATGTCCTGCTCACTATCCTTCCCATCCCTCCCACAGAGGTATTCTGCTGTCCACTGAACTTACACAATATATTCGTCCATCCTTACACAATCCCTGCTCCCAAGCCCTTACCTCATGGTTCATACCCTTGTAATGGACCTAGATGCAAGACCTGTCCCATACATCCTCCCACCACCACCTACTCCAGTCCGGTCACTAACATCATCTATCCCATCAAAGGAAGGGCTACCTGTGCAACCAGTCATGTGGTCTACAAGCTAAGCTGCAGCCACTATGCTGCATTCTATGTAGGCATGACAACCAACAAGCTGTCTGTCCGTATGAATGGCCACAGACAAACTGTGACCAAGAAACAAGGCTGAACACACTGCCGAACATGATATCCTTCATTTCAATGACTGCTTCACAGCCTGTGCCATATACATCCTTCCCACCAACACCAGCTTTTCTGAATTGGGCAGGTGGGAACTTTCCCTGCAATACATCCTACATTCCCATAACCCTCCTGACCTCAACTTTCGTCAGTCGCTGTCCTCACCCATCCAGCCCCTTCCCTGCTCCTGTTCCAGGGCTACACAGCCGTCATTAATCTGCAGCATTTCCCTATTTCCCTGTGCACCATCCCTATCATACTCTCTGTCCCCCTCCCCACCCCAGGCTCCTCCTTACCCTCGGCCAGATGCCACTCTCATCATGCACTGGTGCTGCTGCTCACAGTGTGGTTTCAGTTGCCTGAGACTGCAGTCGTGTGTGTGTGTGTGTGTGTGTGTGTGTGTGTGTGTGTGTGCGCAAGCGCGCGCGCGCGTACGCATGCTATTGTTGACAAAGGCCATTGGCCATAAGCTTTAAGGATGAAAACCTTTTTGCTATGCCTATCTGCAACTCAGCATCTCTGCTATATGGTGAGTAGCAAATACCTGTATTAGATAGATTCTTACTTTGCCAGTAAATAGACAGCTGACAATGGTCTATGTAAAGTTACATAAATGCTTTATAATAGAGGGAAACATTCCACGTGGGAAAAATATATCTAAAAACACAGATGATGTGACTTACCGAACGAAAGTGCTGGCAGGTCGATAGACACACAAACAAACACAAACATACACATGAAATTCAAGCTTTCACAACAAACTGTTGCCTCATCAGGAAAGAGGGAAGGAGAGGGAAGGACGAAAGGATGTGGGTTTTAAGGGAGAGGGTAAGGAGTCATTCCAATCCCGGGAGCAGAAAGACTTACCTTAGGGAGAAAAAAGGGGTATACACTCGCACACACACACATATCCATCCACACATACACAGACACAAGCAGACATTTGTAAAGACAAAGAGTTTGGGCAGAGATGTCAGTCGAGGCGGAAGTACAGAGGCAAAGATGTTGTTGAAAGACAGGTGAGATATGAGCGGCGGCAAATTGAAATTAGCGGAGATTGAGGCCTGGCGGGTAACAAGAAGAGAGGATATACTGAAGGGCAAGTTCCCATCTCTGGAGTTCTGACAGGTTGGTGTTAGTGGGAAGTATCCAGATAACTCGGACGGTGTAACACTGTGCCAAGATGTGCTGGCCGTGCACCAAGGCACCCTGTGGCAACCTGGTACACACTGCCGACCTGGTACAGAAGCAAATAACTAGAGCCACTTCCTCATCTCCTCAAAACCAGAACCTCCCACAGAAGAACCCCAAAAGTGCCCCACTTGTGACAGGATACTTTCCGGGACTGGATCAGACTCTGAATGTGGCTCTCCAGCAGGGATACGACTTCCTCAAATCCTGCTATGAAATGAGATCCATCCTTCATGAAATCCTCCCCACTCCACCAAGAGTGTCTTTCCGCCGTCCACCTAACCTTCGTAACCTCTTAGTTCATCCCTATGAAATCCCCAAACCACCTTCCCTACCCTCTGGCTCCTACCCTTGTAACCGCCCCCGGTGTAAAACCTGTCCCATGCACCCTCCCACCACCACCTACTCCAGTCCTGTAACCCAGAAGGTGTACACGATCAAAGGCAGAGCCACGTGTGAAAGCACCCACGTGATTTACCAACTGACCTGCCTACACTGTGAAGCTTTCTATGTGGGAATGACCAGCAACAAACTATCCATTCGCTTGAATGGACACAGGCAGACAGTGTTTGTTGGTAACGAGGATCACCTTGTGGCTAAACATGCCTTGGTGCACGGCCAGCACATCTTGGCACAGTGTTACACCATCCGGGTTACCTGGATACTCCCCACTAACACCAACCTGTCAGAACTCCGGAGATGGGAACTTGCCCTTCAGTATATCCTCTCTTCTTGTTACCCGCCAGGCCTCAATCTCCGTTAATTTCAATTTGCCGCCGCTCATACCTCACCTGTCTTTCAACAACATCTTTGCCTCTGTACTTCCGCCTCGACTGACATCTCTGCCCAAACTCTTTGCCTTTACAAATGTCTGCTTGTGTCTGTGTATGTGTGGATGGATATGTGTGTGTGTGCGAGTGTATACCCCTTTTTTCCCCCTAAGGTAAGTCTTTCCGCTCCCGGGATTGGAATGACTCCTTACCCTCTCCCTTAAAACCCACATCCTTTCGTCCTTCCCTCTCCTTCCCTCTTTCCTGATGAGACAACAGTTTGTTGTGAAAGCTTGAATTTCATGTGTATGTTTGTGTTTGTTAGTGTGTCTATCGACCTGCCAGCACTTTCGTTCGGGAAGTCACATCATCTGTGTTTTTAGATATACATAAATGCTTTGTTTGAAGTATTATAAATAGCAGCAGCTGAATACTATAGGAGGAGGAGCAGTAGCTGTTTTTCTCCTAACATATTGTAATGTAGCAGACCAATATTCATATATTGTAGAATATGACAGACACAGCTAATTTGGAATGCAATAGACATGTGTGTTTTTCTTAGTTTGTTTTGCAGTCCTTACATTGTGTAATAGTACTGCACTAATGCTTTTCATTTGTGATCACTTTTCTGTAATTTTTCTGTTATTTATAGTCATTAGTCTATAAATGATGTAGTTATCCAAGTCTACCAGTAACAGAGATAGCTATAACATTGTACTGTTAACATAACAAAAATCATGTAAGTTTCATAAAAATATGTCAGTTTTGAAAAGTTGTATTTTCTGGAAGAATAATTACACTAATTATTTCTTGTGGGCAAATGTTAAAGTCCACAGTAAGTAAGAAAAAATGTTACATTAAGTGAAAGATAAATGTGGAAAATTTTGCAGTTTTATCAAAAAGTAATATTTTGATAAAAATCATCACTGTGATTATGTTAGTTTTAAATTGCCAAGCAAATTTAAAAGTGAATCTTCTAGTGAAATTACTTAGATTATAGAATTTAATAACTTCATAATGGAAAGTCCAGGACAGTAACACAACAATATGGAGAGGATAAATTGCTACTCACCACACAGAAGAGGCATTGAGTAACAGGCAAGCACAATGAAAAAGAATATTAGAAATATTCAGCTTTTTGACTAAGTCCTTCATCAGAAGTAGAAAACTCACACATACTCACACAAGCACAACTCACACTCACTGGCTACAACTGCATCTGAGGGGATTAGCACTCTAGCTGGGGTGGCTAGTTGGGGTATACAATGAAACACAGACTTGCACCTTTTTTGGAGCATTACAGGGACCCTGATGTGTCAAGCAGTTGGGCATTGAAATTATTTATAATATTTAAACACATTTATGAAACAACAACAGTGTCCAGTGGTGCCTGAGCAACACACTACTTGAAAAATTAGTAAACAGCTCTTGCCACTTTGAAAAGCTAACAATCAATGCCCAAAGGCTCTTGCAGTTTATTTACTTAACTGACACAGACAATAACAGTAAGATTACCTAAGACAAATTATGACCATTAATCTTTCCTTACATTGAAATCCTAAACAGGAAACAAAATCAGTAAAGTTCAGTAACTAGCCCCTTAAAATGTCAAAATGATTTAAATATAGTAAGGTAAATGGATACCAGTCCCTGCAAGATGTTAAGAAAATTTAAATATAGATGCCAGGCTCCTGTCCCTTCAAATTTTAAATAATTTCCAATATGGAAAATATAAAATAGGTACTAGCCCCTTTTAATAATTAGTGGTTAAAAACAATGACTGCAGAAAAATCAGTAAATTCATGCTGGGCACTAGCCCCTTCAAATGTTAAACAAACTAGCCCATTTAAATGATTAGTGATTAAAAACAATTGATGCAGAAAAATCAGCAAATAGATGCCAGGCACTAGTCCCCTCAAATGCCAAACATATTTCAATATAGAAAAGATACAGTGGGCACTGGCCCCTTTTTAATGATTAGTGACTAAAAACAATTAATACAAAAAAATCAGAAAATAGTTGTTGGGTGCTAGCCCCTTCAAACATTAAACAAATTTCAATATAGAACAGATAAGGCAGGTGGTAGTCCTTACTTCATCTGATGTTATTTCCAAACCATTAACTGGTCTACAGACTACTCATAATAAAATGGCCAGAAGGCCAAAAGAAGTTTGCATCAATTTCACCTTTCCAACAAAGTGCTTGGTGGATTTTAGTCAACCAAACCTTCAAGCAGTTTGTAACTGCCACAAGTGCAGTGCTGGAATCACCAAGCCAGTTAACAGTCATCCAGGGGATGAGGATACTTGGCAGTGGAACCACCACTACTGCCTGCAGCAAAGTACCACACCAATACAACTTGCTGTATATTTAATGGCCAACAACATATTAATTAAGCAACCAATTAAAGTTCTAAAAACAGAGAAACTATATGAGATTACACATTTCATAGACAGGAGGGAGCACAAAGTCTGCATCATGAACAATGTTGTTGTTGTTTCTTTCTTTTTTTCTTTCTTAATAATGATCAAACACAGGACTTTATCACAGTGATAAGATCACCAAGTAATACAACAGTTCTCACCACAGTTGTTGACAAGTTCCATGAGCCACAACTAGCTGCTACATGAGGCATTGTGCATTGTGCTCTCATGGGCCAGCAGACACTTGGACTCCATTCTCATACCCCTGCCATGAACTCTCTCTTGACCTCACTCTCAACCCTGACATGCCTCACTCCATTGGTAGTTCTCTGTAGCAAGTGCCAAATTCCCCCACAGATGACTTCCCACAGTTCCACCACACACCACTTAAAAGGACTCATTTTCATGAGCGTGTACCTCCAACCTGCCAATACGCCATGTGATCTTTGGCAACAACTGCATGAAATATCATTACATCACACCAAATGTATCGATTTTCTCCCTCCCTTAAACGGAAACATGGCAGGGAGGGGGAATCATTTCTAGGTTAGAAGCCTGTGATGCACTAACTTCACCAAACCCTACTCTTCAGTCTCCCCTGTAACACACCCCATCTTCATTTGCCTCATGTGTGCTTGAATCTTCTCATACATTTGTTTTTCTAGGAGCAAGAAGCTTATTTGTGTCAGAATCTTAATTATACCATATGAGCTCATGAAGTGTAGGACCATCTTCCCTGCAGTTTCACATACCCCACTACTCTGCCCCCACCCATTCTTTACACTGTCTACACGCTCCACCACAACTTTCACCATTTACTGCCCTCCATTATATTCCTGGCCTTCTGCTGGTGGGACGGTAATATATCCCTCCAAGTGGACTCCCACTTGGTTCTCAGGTCTTCTGGATCCATTATTGTGGTCTTCAGTCCAGAGACTGGTTTGATGCAGTTCTCCATGCTACTCTATCCTGTGCAAGCTTCTTCATCTCCCAGTACCCACTGCAAACTACATCCTTCTGAAACTGCTTAGTGTATTCATCTCTTTGCCTCCCTCTACGATTTTTACCCTCCACGCTGCCCTCCAATATTAAATTGGTGATCCCTTGACGCCTCAGAATGTGTCCTACCAACCAATCCCTTCTTCTAGTCAAGTTGTGCCACAAATTTCTCCTCTCCTCAACTCTATTCAATACCTCCTCATTATTTATGTGATCTACCCATGTAATCTTCAGCATTCTTCTGTAGCACCACATTTCGAAAGCTTCTATTCTCTTCTTGTCTACACTGTTTATCATCCATGTTTCACTTCCATACATGGCTGCACTCCATACAAATACTTTCAGAAATGACTTACTGACACTTAAATCTATACTCAATGATAGCAAATTTCTCTTCTTCAGGAACGTTTTCCTTGCCTATGCCAGTCTACATTTTATATCCTCTCTACTTTGACCATCATCAGTTATTTTGCTCCCCAAATAGCAAAACTCATTTACTACTTCAAGTGTCTCATTTCCTAATCTAATTCCCTTAGCATCACCTGATTTAATCTGACTACATTCCATTATACTCATTTTGCTTTTGTTGATGTTCATCTTATATTGTCCATTCAAGACACTGTCCATTCTGTTCAGCTGCTCTTCCAGGTCCTTTGCTGTTTCTGACAGAATTACAATGTCATCAGCGAACCTCAAAGTTTTTACTTCTTCTCCATGGATTTTAATTCCTACTCTGAATTTTTCTGTTGTTTCCTTTACTGCTTGCTCAATATACAGATTGAATAACATTGGGGATAGGCTTCAACCCTGTCTCACTCTCTTCCCAACCACTGCTTCCCTTTCATGTTTCTCAGCTCTTATAACTGCCATCTGGTTTCTGTACAAATTGTAAATAGCCTTTCACTCCCTGTATTTTACCCCAGCCACCTTCAGAATTTGAAAGAGAGTATTCCAGTCAACATTGTCAAAAGCTTTCTCTAAATCTACAAATGCTAGAAACGTAGGTTTGCCTTTCCTTAATCTATTTTCTAAGATAAGTCATAAGGTCAGTATTGCCTCAAGTGTTCCAACATTTCTATGGAATCCAAACTGATCTTCCCTGAGGTCGGCTTCTACCAGTTTTTCCATTCGTCTGTAAAGAATTCGTGTTAGTATTTTGCAGCCGTGGCTTATTAAACTGATAGTTTGGTAATTTTCACATCTGTCAACACCTGCTTTCTTTGGGATTGGAATTATTATATTCTTCTTGAGGTCTGAAGGCATTTCGCCTGTCTAATACATCTTGCTCACCAGATGGTAGAGTTTTGTCAGGCTTGGCTCTCCCAAGGCTGTCAGTAATTCTAATGGAGTGTTGTCTACTCCTGGGGCCTTGTTTTGACTTAGGCCAGACCAGTGCTCTGTCAAACTCTTCATACAGTATCATATCTCCTATTTCATCTTCATCTACATTCTCTTCCATTTCCATAATATTGTTCTCAAGAACATCACCCTTGTATAGACCCTCTATATATGCCTTCCACCTTTATGCTTTCCCTTCTTTGCTTAGAACTGGGTTTCCATCTGAGCTCTTGATATTCATGCAGTGATTCTCTTTTCTCCAAAGATATCTTTAATTTTCCTGTAGGCAGTATCTATCTTAGTCCTAGTGATATGCATCTCTACATCCTTACATTTGTCCTCTAGCCATCCTGCTTAGCCATTTTGCACTTCGTGTCAATCTCATTTTTGAGATGTTTGTATTCCTTTTTGCCTGCTTCATTTACTGCAATTTTGTATTTTCTCCTTTAATCAATTAATTTCAATATCTCTTCTGTTACCCAAGGATTCTATTAGCCCTCATCTTTTTACCTACTTGATCCTCTGCTACCTTTACTATTTCATCTCTCAAAGCTACCCATTCTTCTTCTACTGTACTTCTTTCCCCACTGCTGTCAATTGTTCAGTTACACTCTCTCTGAAACTCTGTACAACCTCTGGTTCTTTCAGATTATCCAGGTCCCATCTCCTCAGTTTCCCACCTTTTTGCAGTTTCTTCAGTTTTAATATACAGTTCATAACCAATAGATTGTGGTCAGAGTCCACATCTGCCCCTGGAAATGTCTTACAATTTAAAACCTGGTTCCTGAATCTCTGCCTTACCATTATATAATCTATCTGAGACCTTCCTGTATCTCCAGGCTTCTTCCATGTATACAACCTTCTTTCATGATTCTTGAACCAAGTGTTAGCTATGATTAAGTTATGCTCTGTGCAGAATTCTATGAGGCAGCTTCCTCTTTCATTCCTTATTCCCATTCCATATTCACCTACTATGTTCCCTTTCTTCCTTTTCCTACTATCTAATTCCAGTCAACCATGACTATTAAATTTCCATCTCCATTCACTATGTGAATAATGTCTTTTATCTCATCATACATTTCACCAATCTCTTCGTCATCTGCAGAGCTAGTCGGCATATAAACTTGTACTATCTTGGCCACAATAATTCAGTTTTATTTCCCCTTATAACAACGTCCTCCTGAGTAGTCCCTGCCCAGTGATCTGAATGGGGACTATTTTACCTCCAGAATATTTTACCCTAGAGGATGCCATCATCATTTAACCATGCAGTAAAGCTGCATGCCTTTGGGAAAAAGTACGGCTGTAGTTTCCCCTTACTTTCAGCCGTTCACAGTACCAGCACAGCAAGGCTGTTTTGGTTAGTGTTACAAGGCCAGATTAGACAATCGTCCAGACTGTTGCCCCTGCAACTACTGAAAAGGCTGCTGCCCCTCTTCATAAACCACATGTTTGTGTGGCCTCTTAACAGGTACCCTTCTGTTGTGTTTGCACCTACGGTACTACTATCTGTATCGCTGAGGCACGCAAGCCTCCCCACCAACGGCAAGGTCCATGGTTCATGGTGGGAAGTCTGGATCCATATGCTCTGGTAATAGATCACAAAGTTACCATAGATTGCTTGAGGGGGAATTAGTCTCAAAAGAAAACATTAGCTTAGCTGGCATGGTCTTGTGCACCTTGTGAGCCAATTTAGGGAACCATCCCACCATTTCTGGGGCCACAAATGGTATATCATCAGAGCCAACTTCAAATATCTATTTATGTGCTCGGCAAATGATGGCTGTGGATAGTGTGAGATGGTTGCTATGTGATGGGTCCACTGCCAAAGCAAAATTTTCGAAACCTGCGTGACATGAATGCAGCTGCATCATTGCTTGGATGGCCGAAAACTCACCAAGACATTAGACAAATGCTAAATGGTCTGCCTAATAGTGGTCCCTCACCTCAGAATGATCAACACAAACCTGGTGAAAGCATCCAAAACAAAAAAAAACAAAAAAAAAAAAACTGTTCCCATTCCCGGTGCATAGAAGCAATCTCCAATAGTCAGTAAATAATTTATCAAGGGGTCGCATTTCCCACACTGAATGAATGAAACTTTTATTGAGGCCAGTGTCAGTCTTGGCTGGTTTATACTCTTGGCATATACTGACTATTTGGCTAATCTTGGCACCCATTCCTTTCCACATGGCATTTTCTGAATTTTCACCTTCGTTTTCAGGTACCTCAGATGCCCACCAATAAAGGATTGATGGAAACATTTAAATATAGTCAGTATTAACTCCTTAGGTAGGCAGATATTTATCCTCTCATCATGCTTTGTGCGGAAGCACAACAGTGCCTTCTCTAAGAGTAGCCCGACATCGAGTGCCTCTGCTGTAATACCTCCCAGGTACCTGTCAATGTATCATCTTTGCCTTGTTCTTTCCTGAGTTCTTCAATGAAGTGGGAACATCGGCCAGCATAGCTGCAGCTACTTGGAAGCCACAGATGTGCACAGGTTAGCAAGTTGCTTATCTGAGATTCTGTCTGCTTTTATAGTTTACATCCTCAGTTAATCTTGCTAGGATGGTTAGGATGTGTGCATGCTGTTTGCAGATGCAGGAGGAGGTGACCACATTTTGTAAACAGCGGAATGCACTTTTGTCTATGGTCAGTCGCCTTCAGGCTGCTGACTTAGGGTGTAGCTGTCACAGAGAATCTGGTGCAATGCATGGGACACCTTAGGTGTCTCTTGTTTTGTCCATGGGCTCTGCTGTTGAGGAACCTCTTAGTGTGCCTAACATGATGGATCCACCATCACTGCAGGGCAAAGGATGGGTGATAATGTGTTTGCTTCACTCGAGATGGTGGGCCAATGTGGAGATTTGCTGTCTGGCCTTGTCCATTCACCTGTCGATTGACACGTGGTTGTTGCTTCAGCAAGGTTCAAGCAGGCATGAGGGGGGGGAGGGGTTTACTTGTTATCGGGGACTGCAATGTAAGGCATGTTATGAAGCTCCTTAGACAAATATCATTCAGGACTGGAAAGAAAGGCAATGTGCACTTGGTATGCCTGCCAGGGGCCTCATCTGAGATGTGGAGGTGGCCCTGCCTGCAGCTCGGTGCAGTCTTCTGCAAATTGTGTCTTACATCAGCACCAACGACATCCGTTGCATAGGTAGGTTCTGAGGCCTTTCTCAGTTCATACAAGTGGCTGGCAGAGGTGGTGAAGACTGCTGACCTTGTGCATGGGGTTCGAGCAGAGCTCACATTTTCCAGCATTGTTCCCAGCGTTGACTAGGGTCCTTTGGTTTGGAGCCAAGTGGAGGGTCTCAGCCAAAGGCTTTGTCGAGTCTCTGATGGTCTTGACTGAAGATTTCCAGACCTGTGTTGCTGGTTGGGAGTTTGTAGGTCAGGAGTGCATTATATGAAGGAAGCAGTTACTCGAGTAGCGGAGTACTTGTGGAGTGCACATGAAGATTTTTTAGGCTAGACGGTAGTTTGAGGTACTCTTATGAATACTCACCAATCAATCTGCAGCAAGGGAAGTCAGGCCACATTCAGAGTAAAGACACTTCAACAATCAAAATTTTATCAGTAAACTGCAGAAGTATTCATAACAAAGTTCCTGAATTTACTGCCCTCCAGGAAATCTCTTGTGCTCAAATTAATCTTAAGACCGAGAGGAGGCTGAAACCTGGAAAGCTTTGAGATATTCAGTGAGTCATGGGATGTATATTGGAAAGACAGGTTAGAGGCCATGGGAGGGGGAGTGTTCACTGCAGTTGACAAAAATATTGTTTTTATTGCTACCGAACTGGAATGCAACAGTGAAGTTATCTGGTGAAACGAAGTGAATCAAAGTCATTCCAAAAAGTCTATGGTCAGTAGCACACAAATACCCTGATCATGCTATACTAGCTGGAGCTGACTTGAACCTACCAAGCATAGACTGGCAAGTCTATGGATTCATTGTGAGGGGGGCTACAGACAGACAGTCATGTGAAATATTTTTGTACATATTTTCCGAAAACTGTCTTGGGCAGCTAGCCCAGCAGCTCACATACAGTTGAACTAGCTGAAATATCTTAGACCTTGTAGCTACAAATAGGCCAAGTCCTATTGATAATATCAATTTAGAAACAGGGATTAGTCATCATGATGTCATTATAGCAACTATGGTTACTGTAGTTAATAAATCAGTCAAGAAGGCTAGGAGGGTGTTTTTGCTAGATAGAGCAGATAAGGAGCTATTGGCGTCTCACTTAGAGAGTGAATTGACAACACTTAGTTCCAGTAAGATGGACATAGAGGGATCATGGGCAAAGTTCAAGCAGGTTGTAAATCTTGGTCTGGAGAATTATGTGCCTAGTACAGGGATAAAGGATGGAAAAGACTCACCATTGTTTAATAAGGAAGTTCATATGATGCTGAGGAAGCAGAGGCTGTTGCACTCTTAGTTCAAAAAAGAATGCATAAATGATGACAAACAAAGGTTAGTAGAGATTCATGCATCTCTGAAAAGATCTATGCACGAAGCCATCATACCTTAGCAAAAGATCAGGCAGAGAACTTGAGAAACTTCTGGTCCTATGTACAACTGTTAAGCGGGACTAAGGCTTCCATTCAGTCTCTTGTTGACAAGTCTGGTGTGACAGTTGAAGATAGCAAACCAAAGTTTTAAATTTTGCATTCAATAAATTGTTCATGCAGGGGAATCACACAAACATACTATCATTTGACCATTGGACAGAATCCCATATAGAAGATATAGTAATAAGCATCCCTGGCATAGATAAACAACTGAAAGTTTTGAAGCAAATAAGTCAACAGGTCCGGATGGAGTCTCAATTCAGTTTTACCAAGAGTACTCTACAGCATTGGCCCCTTACATAGCTTGCATTTATCGTGAATCTATCACCCGGCACAAAGTCCCAAATGACTAGAATAAGGTGAAATTGACTCTTGTATATAAGAAGGGTAAAAGAATGGACCAATATCCTTAACTTTGGTCTGCTGCAGAATCATTGAACATATTCTCAGTTCCAGTATACTAAATTTTCTAGAAACTGAGAATCTCATTCCACAAATCAGCAAAATTTTGAAAAGCATCTCTTGTGTGAAATTCAGCCTGCCGTTTTCTCACATTTATACTGGGAACTATGGATGAAAAGCAACAGGTAGATTCCATTATTCTAGATTTCCAGAATGCATTTAACGCAGTGCCCCATTGCAGGCTGTTAACAAAGGTATGAGCATATGGAATAACTTCACCGATATGCGAGTGTCTCAAAAACTCCTTAAGCAATAGAACTCAGTATGTTGTCTTTGACAGCATGTGTTCATCAGGGATGAAGATATCATCAGGAGTGTTCTAGGGAAATGTGATCGGACTGCTGTTCTTCTCTATATACGAGGGTTGTTTGAAAAATAAGGTTCCCATGGCGCTACAGTCCTGAAAAGTGCTGCTACAGTGGATCTTGCAATTCTGTAGTGTACCTTGGTTCCCTCACTCCAAATCCCCTCCCTAGCAAGCAGCCTGAGGAGCTCAGTCTGGGCTTGGCAGCCATATGTGATGGATCTCCCCCTCACTTCACCCGACAGGTGTGAGCTGCACTCGGTGGTCCATTTCCTGCCTGTAAAAAACATTGCGCCAGCAGAAATCCATTCCCAGCTATGCATAAATCTATGGAGACAAGTGTATTAGCATACAATACATGCACAAATGGTGCAGAGAGTTCAAGAATCGGCGTACTGATGTCCATGATGAGAAGTGCTCTGGATGGCCATCTGTTTCTAACGAAACAATCGCAAAAGTGGAGGCAGCGGTGCTCTCAGATCAAAGAGTGATGGTTCTTTAGCTCTCCAAAATGATCCCTGATGTCAACAAAACCTCTATTGTCAATATTTTGATGGAACATCTAGGGTATGCTAAGGTTTGCGCGAAGTAGGTGCCGAGAATGTTGACCGAAGACCACAAACGTCAACGCGTTGAAGCGGCCCAAGAACTTCTTCAAGATCATGAAACTCACGGAGAGGAATACCTCGACTCCATCATCACTGGAGATGAGACTTTGGTGCACTACCACACACCGAAAACCAAAGAACAGTCCAAACAATGGAAGCACTCAGAGTTGCCGAGATTGCAAAAATTCAAACAAATGCATAGTGTCGGCAAAGTGATGGTAACAGTGTTTTGGGACAGGAAGGGGATATTGTTGTGCAAGTTCTTGCCCAGCGGTACAACAATCAATGCTACCAGGTACTGCACGAGACATTGCAAAAAGTGCGCCGTGCAATTCAAAACAAGAGGAGGGGTATACCGTCCAAGGGGGTGCATTTGCATCAGGATAATGCTCAACTGCACACCGCTAAAGCCACCAATGAGCTCATCGCAAAATTTGGATGGGGTATTGTCAAACACCCACCCTACAGCCCGGACTTAGCCCCAAGTGACTATCATCTCTTCCCTGACATGAACTAACACCAGGGTGGAACGCATTTCGGCAACAGAGAAGAGCTGGAAGAAACGGTTCTCAAGTATTTGCGCAGCTTGGCGGCAGATTTTTTTTGACTTGGGCATTCAAAAGCACATACGCCACATGCAAAAATGTATTGACTTCAGTGGTGACTATGTAGAAAAATAGGCTAAAGTCTGAACTTTCCAAAAATGTACATGTTCATGAAATAAGTATGTTTTACACTGTGGAAAAAAAAAATGGGAACCTTATTTTACGGACACCCCTCATACATAAATGTTTTGACAGACAGGTTGAGTAGCAATCTGTGGTTGTTTGCTGAGGATGTTGTAATGTGACAAAGTAGAGTGACTGTAGGAAGATACAAGATGATTTAGACAAAATTTTAAGTTGCTGTGATGAGCAGCAGGTAGCTTTAAATGCGGGAAAATGTAAGTTAATGTGTATGAGTAGGAGAAACAAACCTGTAATGTCTGAATACAGCATTTTTAGTGTACTGCTTGACACAATCACATGATGTTGTAAAGCCATATGAAATGGAACAAATGTGAGGATTGTGGCAACATGCATTGTGCATAAGGACTATGAAGATAAGATACTAGAAATCACGGCTCATATGGAGGCATATAGACAGTCATTTTCACCTCACTCTAATTGTGAGTAGAACAAGAAAGGAAATGACTAGTAGTGGTACAGGGTACCATCCACCATGCACCGTATGGCGACTTGCAGGATATATATATGTAGATGTCAATGCCTCTTGACTCCTGTGCATCCCAACTTTGCTTTCCTCCTTGAACATGTAACTGAGAGAATCAGAAACTTGTGCATACCGTGAATGTGCACTGTCTCGAATTGAAAGACTGAATCCTTGCATCCCAGCGCACTATCTGACCAGTCTCCGAAGTTAGTGAGGGAGGCAGAGGGGTCACTTTCACAAGGAGCTAGAAGGCCCTCAAAGTTGACATAAATTATGAAACGACATTGCTCCTGGTGGTTGGTGTTCTTAAACGATCAGTACTTTTTATCCTTCGTGGGCATTCACATAGGTACTCATTTCTGGCTCATGCAATCAATGAGGTGCCTTTCAAGATACATTCTCTTGGTAAACAAGCTGAGACATCTATGTCAAAAATACCTTGCACATTTTCTTGTAGTAAATAGGGTGGAAAGTACACAGGACATGCTTTTGATCCTCACATAGTGTTGCTTGTCACCCTTGGAGAAAAGCAGTAAGTCTATTTATTTGGGGTACTGACCAGCCGATTTGGAAAAGTAGAGGGGTCTAACCACTTTATGCTTGACAACTTAGTTCTGCCCACTGTACTCATGGTCATCATCTTCTGGCTTGTCAACATCCAGGGTGTATAGGTGAATTGAATAGTGAAGGTTCTGCCTCACGAATTGTGGTAGGTCCTAGAGTTTTATGGGAAATGAGATAGCTTGAAAACTGTAATGTCCATGAACATTAGATGCTTCATATTTACTTGTATGCTCATGATGAAGAATATAATTATTATCATTAGGCAGAAGTCACAATGTGAAGCAATATATTTACATCTCATGTAGATCCTGGACATTAATACATGACTGTTTAGTGGTAGTGTCTTTCGGGAAAGGAATGAAAATGGATGCCCATTAAGTGTATCATAGACATGCGGGTATATAGCAAGAAGGAGCACACAGTTGAGTGCCTTTATCAACACTCTTTCGTACATGTTGGAAATATGATATAGTATGATCCTTTTGATGAAAGTTCTAAACCACTCTGCATTTAAACAGCCCACCACATAATGCCAGTTCGCCCAGATTTGATGATATTCTTCTCCTCGCCAGTATCACTACACTTTTTTGGGGTGCTTGAACAGGTGTCATCAGTCCGCTCCGCAGTGATGGTGATGAACTGGATTGCCAAGGTGTTTGTAGGCACTGTGAATACACCACAGACAAAGCAGACTGGGGCCAATGATGCATCATCATCTTGTTGTACGTATGCAGGAAGAATGGTTGTTTGAATGGATCTTTGTGTGCAGTAATTATTCTAATCTTCTCCTCACGATCACTATGTGACCAACACACAGCGGATTGTAGCATATTCCTAGAGTAATCATTTAAAGCCAGTTCTTGAAACTTTGTTAATAGATTTTCTTGGGATAGTTTACATATATCATCCAGAGTCTTCCAGTCCAGTCCCTTCAGTATCTCTTAGACATTCTCCCACGGATTAAAAAAACCTGTTACCATTAATGCTACCCTTCTCTCTTTATGTTTGATATTCCCTGTCAGTCCTGTCTGGTACATGTCCCAAACACTTGAGCAGTGTTCTAGAACAAGTTGCACAAATAATCTGTAAGCATGTTTGTTGACTGATGGTGCTTCCCCAGAATTCTACCAATAAACTGAAGTCTTTACCAATGACTGAACCTATGTGATTATTCCATTTCATATACCTACAAAGTGTTATATCCAGATATTTGTATGATTTGGCCAACTCCAACAGTAACTCATTGATAATACAGTCATAGGATACTATGTTTTTTTTCATTTTGTTAAATGCACAAAATTACATTTCTGAACATTTACAGCCAAAAGATATGACTGAATATTTATGCAGCTTCTTTCAGGTAGTACTTCATTAGACATAAGTGCATCATCTGCAAAAAGTCTGATTTTACTATTAATATTGCCTGCAAAGTCATTACTACACAACATGAACAGTAAGAGCCTTGAACACACTCCCATGGAGCACACCCAAAGTTACTTCTACATCTGATGATGACTCTCCAAGCAAGATAACATACTGTGTCCTCCCTACCAAAAAGTCCTTAATCCAGTCATAAATTTCACTTGCTACCCCATATGGTCATACTTTTGACAATAAGCATAGGTGAGGTATTGAGTCAAACGCTCTTTGGAAATCAAGAAATACTGCATCTATCTAGTTGCCTTGATCCAAAGCTTTCAGTATATCATGTGAGAAAAATGCAAGTTGGGCTGCACATAATTGATGTTTTCGAAATCCATGCTGGTTGGCATTGAGGATATTCTGTTCAAAATACCTCACTATGTTTCAATTCAGAATATATTCTAAGATTCCACAGCAAATCAGTGTCAAGTATACCAGACAGTAATTTTGTGGATCACTTCTGCTATCCTTCGTGTAGACAGGTGCGGCCTCTGTCTTTTTCCAAGAAACGGGCATGGTTTTTTGTTCAAAGGATCTAAAATAGATTATAATTAAAAGAGGGGCTAACTAAGCTGCAAATTCAGTATATAATCTGAAAGGGATTCCATCTGGGCTTGGAGCTTTGTTCAATTTTAACGATTTCAACTGTTTCTCAATACCACTAACACTAATAATTATTTCATTTGTCTTTTCAGTGGCTCAATAATTAAATTGAAGCAATTCTCCTGGGTTTTTCTTTGTAAACCAACATTTGAAAATGGAGTTAAGCATTTCAGCTTTTCCATTCCTACCCTCAATTTTATTTCCTGTCTCATTTCCTAGGTAATGGACACTAACTTTGGGGCCACTAATAGCCTTTTTATACGACCAGGACTTCTTTAGGTTCTGTGAAAGATCACTTGACAATTTCCTGCTATGGTAGTCATTGAATGCATCACGCATTGCTCTCTTGACAGCCAAGTGCGTTTCATTTAGCATCTTCCTATCTACAGCCCTACACTGTTTTACACCCATTATGCAGTGAATTCTATTTCTTTAAAAGTTTCTTTACAGTGACTGTATACCATGGAGATTCACTCCTATTACAAATTTTATTCCCTCCCATTATGAACTGTTTTAATGGGTACTTATCTATCCAGAGCATGGTCAGTTATTCTTTTAAACTTGAGCCAGAGTTTCTTACATGCTCCTGCCCTATGCTGAACATTTCAAGTTCCTTAGTGAGTTACAACACTATTGATTTTTTATCTAGTTTACTGAGCATAAATATCTTTCTGCTTGGTTTAGTTGTATTTTGTACTTCGGTAATCATTGTTGCCACAACCACGTCTCGGTCACTGATACCAGTTTTGATATGGACATCCTCAAGGATGTCAGGTCTATTTGTTGCCATAAGATTCAATATATTTCCATCATAAACGAGGTTCCTAACTATCTGTTCTAGATAGTTTTCTGAGAAGGCATTTAGTAAAGTTCCACAGGATGTCTTATAATGCCCACCACTAAAAAAAACTGTAATTTTCCATATTAATTGTTGGATGATTAAAGTCTCCATCGATGATTACAATAGGACTGGGGAACTTAAGTACAAGTGACCTGAAATATTCTCTAAAGTTTTTGATCGCATCAGAAGATGTGTGTGGTGGGCAACAGAAGGATCCAATTACCATTTTATATCCACCCCTGGTACTGAGTCTTGCCCAAACAGTCTCATACGCAACTTCAATTTCTATCTTGGTGGATGTGAGTTCCTTGTCTACTGCAACAAATACACTACCCCCATTTCCCATATGCCTACCCTTTTGATATACTCTTAAATTTGCCCTAAAATCGCACTACTCTCAATTTCAGGTTTCAACCAGCTTCCTGAACCTAGTATTATACGAGCTTCACTGCTTTTCATGAGTGCTTCAGACTCTGGCGCTTTGTTATGGATGCTTTGGCAGTTTACCATTAGGATTTTAATACTCTCACCTGTGGGAGGCATTTCTTTAAATCTTACAAAGATAGCTCTGTATTTGGTACAGCTATCATTATCTAGATTGGATGGAGAGTCACCTTATCTAAAAAAAAAACTTTCTGTTCACCCCGTACATAGTCAGCATCCTGAGTAGCAGCCGCTGATGCGTAGTTGCACCTGACCTATTTAGGGGGACCCTACAGTTCTCAATTCTATGGCGCAAGTCCAGAAGTCACAGCCTAGTTTGTCACAGGACTTTTGAAGTCTTGGCTCAGTCCTTCCACTTGACTCAGGGCCAACAGGGCACCATCAGTTCTGGGCATGATGTTGAAAAATTGAGAGCTTCATTGAAAACTCCATGCTCAAGGCTGGCCTCCTCAACCTTCTCTGCCAGTCACCAGAATGATCCAAGATTGACCATGGAGCCCAGACAAAGGGCATCACTTCTTCCAATGTGCGCCACAATCTGTAGTTGATTGCACCCTGTTCCCTCAATGGCTGCTGGAATAGCTTCTTCAACGTGTTGAATGAAGTTCCCAGGCATATACACTGAGTGTAACTGGTGTCCTTTCCTGCCCCTTGCTACCATTTCCCCAAGGAGTACCATCATTCTCCGTATGTTTTAGCTGCCAACAATTAATAGACCCCTACCCTTCTGCATTTGCCCCCTCCTAACACTGGTCAAAAAAGGTTTCCCCAAAACAGGTGAAGTGAGTCCCACTGGTTCGGTTTCAGTTTCAGTAAAAGACAGCACCTCAGACTTGTTGGCACGAGGGGAAGGTCCTCTCTGGCCCCTGCCCACGCTGTACAGGATGCCTAGATCTACCGTTGACACGCCACTCACAGTCAAGTGGACAGGTAATGACAGATTTGTACTTTCTGCACAGGCGACAGGATCCAGAGGTATCTCTGGTACATGTATCACAGGTAATCGACTCTCAAGAGCGCTTCCAACACGCCGATTAACAGCAGCTGCCAATCGTTTGACAGTAGTCAGGGCATTTCCAGCTGCTTACGAATGTCAACCAATTCATCCCATGTTTGAGAAGAGCATTCACAGTGGGGCTGCATTTTGACTGGTTGTTAAGTGTTAATTATTTTGTGTGTCTTGTAATATGTTATGCAAGGTGTTTTTATATATGTTCCATGTTCCATGCAATAATGCTGAAATAGTTACTCTGTGTCAGTCAGCTGTTTTCTTTTTCATGCGTGCTGTACATAAGTGAATGATATATTAAAGTGTTCTCCTTTATATACCATAAAATAGTTACTTATCTTTAAAACAAGAATTTATCAAGGGGCTATGGGCCCAGTACGAATCTATAAGCTTGCCCAGATAAATGCAAGTACAAAACTGGATACATAACTATTAGTCTGTTATTTTTAAAGGAGAGCACAAACTGGTCAGTGACGCATTGCATGTATGTAAATAGTCAGAAGTGGTGTCAATCGGAAAATTCGTGTCACGAAAATAAAAGTCGCGAAGACTTTGTTAATCGTCAAAGTACAGTCAGAAAAGTCAGTTACGTGTATTAACTTCACAGACAGCAGAGTTTTTACCCGTTACCGCCGCGCAGGATTAGCCGAGCGGTCTCATGGCGCTACAGTCATGGACTGTGCGGCTGGTCCCGGCGCAGGTTCGAGTCCTCCCTCGGGCATGGGTGTGTGTGTTTAGGTTAAGTAGTGTGTAAGCTTAGGGACTGATGACCTTAGCAGTTAAATCCCGTAAGATTTCACACACATTTTTTTTACCCGTTACCAATGAATTCTGTCAAGTCACAATTGGAGGTTTTGTCAGAGGATCACCACGGAAATGCTAACTACGTTTCTTGGCGACTTAAGCTAGATTTAACATTAAAGCCAAAGAGACTGTATTCAGTAGCAACTGGACAGAAAATTAAACCGACAGGAGGAGAAACTGATCAACATGTAAAAGCTTGGATTGAGAAAGATCTTGAGGCACAAATTTTTATAGGTTTAAATGCCAGTAGCAACATAGCCAGGAAAATAGCAAATTGCAAATCTGCTAGTCAAATGTTTAAAAAATTAGAAACGCTACCGTATATGGCAATAAATCGGATTTGACAATTGAAGGTTTGCAGAGAAATTTCTTCAGTTACAAATACGATACGAGTAAGTCTGCTATTCCAAACTGTATGCATATGCAAGAAAATGCGGAAGATTTAACATCGGAAGGCGAAGCCGTGAAAGAGAGTTGGATTATGTCGCGAATTCTTGGGATGTTACCGTCTAAACTTCACCACTTCCGTACTGCATGGGATAATGTAGCGGCAGCTGACAAAAATCTTGACACATTGTTTGAACGTTTGCGTCTGGAGGAAGATAGGTTAAATGAGACAGAACCGTTAAGCACGACCCACACCAGTATCTCAAAACAAAGTAAACAATTTGTCAAAGCAGGCCAGCAGGAAACGTCTAGAGTTGCGGCAAAAACGGGCATGTAAAGAAACACTGCAGAAATAAACAATGTGCCAAATATTTAGTATACTGTAGAGAGAATTATTCACGTAACAACTGCAAACAAAACGGTCACTTTGCCCAGGGAATGTCCAAGTCCAAAGTTAGACAGAAACAAGCCAAGCAATAAACTTGACAGTAAAGAATCAAAAGGTTACAAACATAAAACACTGGTCACTGTTGAATAAACTATTGCTAATATAAATGAAATAAATTTGCAGTCGGGTCGAGAGGACATTTGGTACCAAGATTGTGGTGCCATGCAACATATAACATTTAGAAAGCACTTGTTATAAATTACGTAAAATTAAATAATTATACGAAAGTGTTAATTGGTGATGCAATCGAATTAGAAGGAATTGGAGTGGGTGATGTCGAATTAGAGGCTTTCGATGGGGAACAGTGGTATGATGTAGTTCTGGAGAATGTTCTATATGTACCGAACATAAACTTTAATTTACTTTCTGTTATCCAAGTGTTAGACAAACCTATGTTCAGACTGCAAATGCAGGTTTCTCAGTTTTCAAAACCGCTGGCAATCTGGAAACTGTAGCGATAGGTCGACGCAATTGACAGCTGTACAAAATGTTGTTTCGTACAAAAGCATTCAACAAATGTATGACAGCAATCTCAATTAAAATGTGGCTGAAAAGTTAGCACATCAAAATGTCGCATATGTCAGGGACATACTAAAAAGAAATGGTATTGATTATAATGATGACTGGAATGAATATGTATGTGTTGGTTGTATCTATGGCAAGCAACATCACAAGTCTCATCCGACAAATAAGAATATTCTTGTTGTTTAAACATGATTTTTCTCATTTCCGAACTGTTTATTTTCTCAAGACGAAAGATGAAGCTGTTTCCAAATTAGAAACTTTCATGAAAAGGGTAGAAAATCAGTTTGGGAAGAAAGTAAAATGTTTAAAGTCAAACAACGGAACCGAAATCAAGCATGCACTCACTAAAAGGCTTCTAGACGAACTTCGTGTTTTTCACAAGACGAACACGTACACACCTCAGCAAAACGGCAGAATTGAAAGATAAATGCGCACGGTTGAGTCAGCACGATCGGCAATACACGCACGAAACCTGAATGAGAATGTTTGGGCTGAAGCAATAATTATGGCGTTCTTACGCTAAATCAAACTGGTAGAAGTTCTGTTTGGATTAGATTAGATTTACTTTCATTCCAGTTGATCCATAGTGAGGTCCTCCAGGATGTAGAACGTCAGAAAAACAGTAATACATGACAAATATTTACAACTTAAACAAATAAGGCAATGTACCTTCTGCAGGTCCCAAATGGAATGATTGTCATTTTTTAAAATGAAAACGATATGAAAGAATCATTTTACAAACACTAATGCACTGAATTGAAAATAAAAAAAGTTTTTTTTTACTTGTAAGGTAATAAACATGTAATGGAACTACTATAACACTTATTTACAATGAACAGATTTTGGCCACCAATAAAGCCTTTAGGGTTCTCTTAAACTGAATTTCATTGGTTGTTAAGCTTTCTATGGATGCTGGCAAGTTGTTGAAAATGTGTGTTCCTTTTTGTACAAAAGTAAGTGACTTTAAATCCTTGTGAAGATTATTCTTATTTCTAGTATTGATTCCATGAATTGAGCTGTTGGTTTGAAAAAGTGATATATTTTTAATGACAAATTTAATTAAGGAATAAATATATTGGGAAGCAGTAGTTAGTATCCCTAGTTCCCTAAACAGGCTTCTGCAGGATGTTCTTGAGTTCACACCACATATAACTCTTACTGAACGTTTTTGTGCCCAGAAAACTTTAGTTTGGCTTGATGAATTACCCCAAAAAATAATCCCATATGACAGTATGGAATGAAAGTAAGCATAGTATGCCAGCTTTTTCATTTTTATATCCCCTATGTCTGACACAATTCGCATTGCAAATAGAGATTTGTTAAGACACTTCAGCAGTTCTGTGGTGTGCTCCTCCCAGCTGAATTTATTATCAAGCTGTAATCCCAATAATTTAATACTATCCACTTCTTCTATCTGCTTGTCATCGTATGTTAGGAATATACTCGTGGGACACCCCTTACAAGTTCTGGACTGCATGTAGTGTGTTTTTTCAAAGTTTAGTGACAAAGTAAAAGGAAAAAATCCCACTGAATTGTGATTTGAACGAAAAATTGATTTTGATAAGTTGAGAAGTTTTGGATGTGACTGCTATGTTCTGACTGAAGACCACAAACAAAGAAAGACTGAAAAGAAATCAAAGAAAGGAATCTTTGTTGGGTATGATTTGGATTCAACCTGCTACAGAATCTATCTACCTCATGAAAATGACGTAGTTACCTCTGATAATGTCATATTTGACGAAAGAATAGAGGATAGAGAAGGAGCTGGTGTAATTAAATCTTTCACAGGAGAAAAGAATGAACTAAAATATCCAGAAGGAACACACATATCTGATGATTGTTTCTCCGATGTCTCTGAAGATTGTAGTATGTCAACAAAATGAAGTCTCACCACCGAAATTACGTGACCGACGAAACCTTAGGCAACCTGTCAGATTTAAGACTACGAAATGGATCACATGCAACACAATACTAATTCAAACCTTGGCATGATTGGCCAAGTTGAAGACATTTCTGTTTCAAATTCATTGAAAGATAAGAACTGGTATAAAGCAATGTCTGAAGAATACAAATCGCTAATAAAATTAAAAACTTGCAGTCTTGTGGAACTTCCAAGGAATGCAAAACCTTTAACCTATCGTTGGGTATTGCGTAAAAAGCAAGACGGGCGTTATAAAGCCAGACTAGTTGCTAGAGGTATTCAGCAAGAAGAAGGAATGGATTATTCAGAAACTTTTAGTCTTGTAGCACGATATGAATCAATTAGACTATTGATTAGTATTGCGGCTACAAATAAAATTAATATAGCAACATTTGATGTGAAGACAGCATTTCTATAGAGTGTTATGCAAGGGGAAATCTACATGAATCAACCTTATGGATTCAACAATGGTAAAAAGAGAGTTTGTGAACTAAAGAAGAGTTTATATGGCCTAAAACAAGCTCCAAAGAACTGGAACGAGAAATTTTCTAATTATCTTATGACATTATGATTTGAAAATACAGATGATGATCCTCGTATCTATTACAATGAAGATAGATGCATCATTATAGCATTGTTTGTTGATGATGGACTAGTTATTGGGAGGATGACAGACAACATCCCTGAAGTTTTGAACAAACTTGATCAGATGTTTGAAATAACATTTGACAGGAACATGCAGAATCAAATAACATGTCTTGGAATGAAAATGAAAATAAGTTCACAAAGAATCTTTGTACATCAATTTACATATACAAATAAAATCTTAAGATAATTTAAGTTCGATGATTTAAATTCATTTGCCGCTCCTATGGAGCGTGGACTGATGACAGATGAAGTAAATCTTGTCAATGATGAACCAGCGGAAAGGACTGATCCTTATAGAGAAGCTATAGGCTGCCTAATGTATCTTGCAACAATATCATGTCCGTATATTAGTTTTGCTGTTAATTACTTAAGCAGAGACAGTAATAAACCAATGGTCACTGTAAAATGGTGAAACGAATTTTTCAGTACCTAAAAGGAAGTATGAAGTATGGCATATTATTTGATGTAGGCTCAACATTCCTTGCTTATACTGATTCTGATTATGGTTGTGATATTGCAACCAGATGCTCCACCAGTGGAGTTCTTATTATTCGAGGAGGGCTCATTGTCTGGTATGCTCGAAAGCATCGTCTTGTGACAACTTCAACTGCTGAAGCAGAATACCTAGCTGCTGTCTCTTCAGTCGATGATGTATGTTGGATACGACGACTTGGACAAGAACTTAGAATTTCAGGTTTGAATAAACCAGCAGAACTCTGTGTTGATAAGCTGAAATACATATGTTGAAGAATACTTATGAAGGAAAAAAAACAAGAGGCAAGAAACACATTGAAATTTCACGAAAGTTTATTCAACACATGGGAACGACTGTCAAAATGAAACATGTGGACAGTTCAAGTCAACTTGCTGACATACTAAGCCACAGACTGTAAAAGTGTTTCAAGAATTAAGAAGAAAAATAATTAAGGAGTGTTAAGTGTTAATTATTTTCTGTGTCTTGTAATATGTTATGCAAGGTGTTTTTATATATGTTACATGCAATAATGCTGAAATAGTTACTCTATGTTAGTCAGTTGTTTTCTTATCCAAGCATAATGCAGTGCTGCACGTAAGTCAATGATATATTAAAGTGTTCTCCTTTATATACCACAATATAGTTACTTATCTTTAAAACAAGAATTTATCAAGACTAGTGCAATGTATTTCAAGGCAGTGAACAAATAATTTTAAATTATGATCACTGATTGTTGTTTAATCTGTTGAGTTTTTAAAGTTGCTAATTCTCTATAATACTTGAAGCAGATACACAAAACGAGATTTCTTTTAAGGCATCATGTGGTGCAAATTATTAGTTTCCTAAAACGTTTTTACATTAATAATAGTCATCAGAAAAATCTAAAACAGAGTTAATTTACGATAAATGCAGATAAAATATAGGGGTACTCCTCTTTAAGGGAAAACTAGATGTAACATGTTAGTTAGAAAATCTGCTGCCATACAGTAACTAAATCACAAACGCCAATTTGCTACAAATTGCTCATAGATTTTTCAAAGGTCAATGGCAGCTTCCGAAAATTCTCAAAAACGCACGTTTATTTACGTTTACATACAATGAAATTTAGGGATGATGTATTCTTTGGCTGAACTGTAAACCACAAACGCTGATTTGCTACGTAATAAATTACATATCCAAAACACTCGTAACTTACGAAAAGATAGTTTTGCAAGCGTCCGTAAATTCTCAGACTAACCTATTTCTTACGTAATTGTGCAATGAAATTAAAGAACGATTGTTCAGAACGAGGCTAGGCCTACTGTTCTCAAAATTTTTTCAAAGTACAATTTAGTTTAAACCTACAATTGACGATAACAGTAGGGCCTGCTAGTTTATCGCGGCATTCACGAATGTTCGAAGTTTCACAATATATCACTATATAAATTGCGTATTGATGCAATTAGTCAAAGATCCCGCAAAGCGAAGGGAACAATAAAATATGCGAATGTAGAACTTCAAATCGGCACACGATCTTGTACATGCGGTCTCACGCAAGGGAAAATTCCAAGTCGGCTTTTATATATAACTAAACGTGTGTATTTAGCGAATTTTTCCCTTAGCTGAATCAGTGCACCCTTCTACACTGACATGCCGAAGAAGAACACGGCAACATATGTTTATCTCGATCAAAATCGCTAAAATGTGCAGCATCAACAAAGCACTTCTTCCGCCTTTTGCAGCTAACAGTGCACTTCTTCTGAAATAATATTAATAACAGCAACAGAAGATAATGTGAATAATTTTTTTACTCCACCACTGACGGTTCAAGAGAGCCTTGCAGACTGTCCATTAGCAATGGGCAGCCGATATCGTGCAGAGCCCGCCATTGGTCCAGCGGATATTATCTGGAGGTAGATACATATAGCTGTATCTAAGACATTACTATTCTCCCATATGTGTTTTAGCAAAATGTGATAAAAAAGCTTAATGTTTTAACCAATAGCACTGTGCAAGGAGTGTTTATACACTGAAGAGCCAAAGAAACCGGTACACCTGCCTAATATCATGTACGGTTCACGCAGCACGCAGAAGTGCCGCGATACGACATGACATGGACTCTACTCTGGAATTGTGTGAACAATATATTTCGTATGAGACGGCAGCAAAGTGCATCTTGTTAAATATAATGGACCTCTCTGGTGCTATTGTACGCTCTGAGTTTTATGTGTGCAATGTAATGTTCCTTGGTTGTTGTGTTCGATGTATTTTACCTGGAAGTGAAGATATAGTTACTGGCACTAAATGTCTTTTACTCACTTTTAATTATTCAACTGTATCGACTCTAATAGGGTATGAGCCCAGCGATGCATTTGGAATAAGTATGTACATAATATAATAGTGAAAAAGTACTGGAGAAGTTCAAAGTAGGCGTGAAGTACGAGTTATCCTTACAAGACGAACACAACTTCTTTGTATTATTCTTCGGTATTATTCTTTACACCAAGGAAGATCAAAGTTACCGTTAAAATGAGCGCGGCACAAATTCCGCAGATTGAAAGACTTATGGTCACGAAAACTATGCAACATAGAAATTTGCAGTAGGAGCGTGTTTACGTTTGGACGACCTATAGGATGTGCTGGATGGAACAATGAAATCCACAGATCAGAATTATTCAAGTAAGAATAGGAAAGCAAAATCAAAGTTGATGTTACTAGTTGACTCAATGAATTATGTTCACACTGAAAAAGCTGTGACAGCGAAAGAAGTCTGGTACAAATTACGAAGTGCATTTGAGGAGGGAGGTCTTACAAGGAAAGTAGGATTATTACGTGAGTTAATTACCACGCAGCTGGACAAATGCAAGAGAGTAGACGAATATGTCAACAAAATAATAGCCACGTCGAACCGACAGAAACACTGAGTTTAAGATTGCTGCGCTACTGTTGGCAGGGCTGCCAAAAAGGTATGGGCCTATGATTATGGAGCTGGAAAGCTCACGTATACCGATCACGGACGACAATGTTAAAGTGAAAATACTACAGGATGAAAAGAGTATTTCAAGCTGTCATGTGTTGGAGAAGGAAACTGTATCTGCTTTTTATTCAAAAAACACAAAAAGAAGAATTCAGTGCGGTGCTGTAGACGTCAGAAGAAGGGGCATATTGCATCTCAGTGCAGAGAAAAAGTAAACCCAAGGTCAGACACACAGCAAAAGAGGTATGTTGGTGATAGCCCAGAGAGAGGGACCAATAATAAATGTAAGGCGCCCTCATGTTTTTATTCTTTTGGAGATGTCGGTAATGTCAACTGGAATGGATTTTAGACTCAGGTGCATCTGTGCATATTGTTAAAGACAAATCCCTTCTTTATGATGTTAAAGATAAGACTCATATGGGAATATCTACTGTTCTGGCTGCAAGCTCCAGCGTCATTTGGCTGGGAAACTAGACCTACATGTTAGTGTAAATGGTGAACCTGATATGGTTATTGCATATGATGTTCATTATGTAAAAAAATTTGCGACTAACCTATTGCCTGTAGGCGAAATTGTCAAGAAGGGAAATACAATCACTTTTGACATGCACAGAGCAAGAGTAATCAACGAAAATGGTGAAATTATAACTACAGCAAGTAACGAAAGGGGTATTTGTAGGTTGGATACCATTGACAGTAAACATAGAAATGTTAGTCATTCAGTATACTCAGCGGAAGGTTTTTTATGGCACCGCAGACTTGGACAACTAAATAGAAAGAGTATGAAGTACAAACCGCCTTCAGTCACAAGTTGCGTTTATTCACTGCAGTAAATAAACACAACTTGTGACTGAAGGCGGTTTGTTCTTCATTTTACTTAAGTAAAACAGTCACGGACCGAACACTGGAAAACAGTGGATAAAATTAAGAAACAGTATGTCTTTAATAAGGGATATGGAAAGGGAATACATAATTATAGTGTATCCAAGGACCCTTGTGAGATATGCATAAAAGGAAATAAGCGAGGCTACCTTTTAAGACTAGTAAAAATAAATCTACAGAGATCTTACAGTTAATCCACACAGATGTATGTGGCCTGGTGGAATGCGAATCCTTCGGTGGGAGTTATTATTTTCTTACGTTTATTGATGATTATTCACGATATACTCATGTTTATTTTTTTAGTTCCAAAGACCAAGTGAGTGACATTTTTGAGGAGTATCTCAACCCATTAAGTGCCATGATCCCCATTTGGGCATTTGTCTTCGTAATGGAAATTTTGGAATTGTGATACTGTGGCATCAAATGCTACCATTTCCCATTGTTGTCCAGATCTTTGTCAAGCGCTTCCATTGAAGTTTCGGCAGTTGTTAAATGAGTGAGTTGTACACTTTTATTTCTGTGAAGAAGCTACATTTTTCAGCGTTACAAGAGTTGCACATTTTCAAAACAGCGTAAGTTATATTATTATGTGAATAACTTCTAATATCTGTGTACAGGCATCTTCTGTAATGGTTTGAGAAAATGTTTATCGATCCAAATAACTTACGGGTTTGCTGACAGGTGACGTCGTCGAACACCGCCGATTTTTCTACAGGAGCACACGCTGCCATTCTCACGGCACAAATGCAAGGAAGAAGAAATGTGCAAGGAAATTTAATACCTCGGTTCACAGAGGAGAAACAAGGAAGACACCACACACAGAACAAGTGTCAACACAAACAAAGATAACCAACATCAGAAATATCGACAGTAACTATTAATCAACAGGTGAGGTAGCACTAATTCTGTCCCTCTGTTTTTTGATGAGAGACAGAGCCCGATTCCAAGCAGCATTCAAACAAAATCCACCATCTCTGTTAATAAGGTTGCTTGATAGTTTGATTTCAGCAGCTTCCTTAATAACACTATCTCAATAGCTTCGACGTGCAAGCCAGAATCTCCCTGTTGTTGTATTCCATAGGATGACTGGTGTCAAGGCAATGTTCTGCAATAGCGGATTTGCTCGGCTGTTGTAAGCGTGTGTGACACTTATGTTCAATACACCAGTCTTCCACAGTCCTGATTGTCTGACCAATATATGACATGCCACAACTGCAAGGAATACGATAGACCCCAGCCTTACGCAAACCAAGATCATCTTTTACGGATGCCAACAGGGCCTTAATCTTAGAAGGTGGTCGAAAAACAGATTTCACATCATATTTCCGCAAAATACAGCCAATCCTGTTGGAAATGCTTCCTGCGTAAGGCAAAAAGGCCGAAGACCTAGGTGCCACTTCGTTGCTATCGTCACTCACCTGTTGCACAGAAGGCTGATGGCACAACGCACGTTTGATCTGCCTCTCACTATAACCATTCTGATGAAAGGTGACTTCGAGATGTGATAGCTCAGCTGCCAAACTTTCAGGGTCTGAGATAACGTGGGCCATGTGAACCAAGGTGCGAAGTACTCCTTCACGCTGAGCTGGATGGTGACAACTATCAGCTCGCAGAGACAAGTCAGTGTGGGTAGGCTTCCTATAAACAGAATGTCTCAATGTACCATCAGTCTTCCTTTTCACCAACACATCAAGGAAGGTAAGCCATCCATTCTTTTCCACCTCCATAGTGAACTGAATATTCGGATGGATTGAATTCAGATGTTTCGAAAACCGGAGTAAATTCTCACTACCATGAGGCCAAACAACAAAAGTATCGTCTACATATTTGAAAAAACACGCAGGTTTCAGGTCGCTGACTCCAATGCACGTTCCTCAAAGTCCTCCATAAACAAATTGGCCACAATAGGTGACAACAGGCTTCCCATTGCAACTCCACCAGTCTGTTCGTAGTACTGACCATTGAATAAAAACTAAGTGGAAGTCAGCACATGTCGAAACAAATTTCTTAACTCAACACCAAACTTAACCTCAATTAGCTGCAACAAATCAGAGAGAGGAACGCGAGTGAAGAGAGAAACCACATCAAAACTGACTAAAATATCAGAGTCATTCAAACGCAATACCTGCAATCGACATAAGAAATCTGCAGAGTTCTGAATGTGGTGTTCACACCTACCTACTAGTGGGCTCAACAAATTAGCAAGATGTTTAGCTACACGATATGTCGGAGCACCAATATTAGAAACAATAGACCTCAACGGGACAGCCTCTTTATGGACCTTAGGGAGGCCATATAATCTAGGTGGTACAGCACAGTAACAATTAAGACTCTTTATAGTCTCCTGTGACAAAGAACTTTTCTTCAGGAAGTTATTTGTCTTTCTCTCAAGACTCTTAGTAGGGTCAACACCAATTTTGCGATATGCCGAATCAGAAAGTAGATACTGCTTCTTTTGAATGTAATCGTGCTTGTTCAACAAAATGGTGGCGTTTCCCTTGTCTGCAGGTAAAATAACAATATCAGGATTCATTCTAAGTGAACGTAACCTTATTAACAGAGATGGTGGATTTTGTTTAAATGCTGCTTGGAATCTGGCTCTGTCTCTCACCAAAAAACAGAGGGACAGAATTAGTGCTACCTCACCTGTTGATTAATAGTTACTATCGATATTTCTGTTGACACTTGTTCTGTGTGTGGTGTCTTCCTTGTTTCTCCTCTGTGAACCGAGGTATTAAATTTCCTTGCACATTTCTTCTTCCTTGCATTTGCGCCTTGAGAATGGCAGGGTGTGCCCCTGTCAAAATATCGGCGCTGTTCGATGATGTCACCCAGCAGCAAACCCGTAAGTTATTTGAACATTCAATTCGCCGGGAAAAGTTAAGGTCTCACATTGTTTATCGATCGTTTATTTCAAAGACCTATTTCATTTCTGCATGACACCTATCACTCCTTCAATCACCGAGCGAGGTGGCGCAGTGGTTAGACACTGGACTCACATTCGGGAGGACGACGGTTCAATCCCGCGTCCGGCCATCCTGATTTAGGTTTTCCATGATTTCCCTAAATCGCTCCAGGCAAATGCCGGGATAGTTCCTTTCAAAGGGCACGGCCAACTTCCTTCCCCGTCCTTCCCTAATCCGATGAGACCGATGACCTCGCTGTCTGGTCTCCTTCCCCGAAACAACCAACCAATCAACTCCTTCAATCCCCATTTGGGGCTCATGGCAGTTTCCACGTGAAACTTTATTTTGCTTTTATTTGCTCAGGCACAATGAGTCGCTATGAAGCACTTTCTACGAGGGAAATTGAAGAAATTGTAAATGATCTGAACTTCATGGCTTCTTTTGGTGATGATGGTGGTGTGAAGGAGACAATTGACAGAGTCGACCTCCCTCCAGATTGTGTAGATGAAATGTCTGACCGTGAAGAAACTGACGAAAATATATTTGAAAATACTGTTCCATCTGATATGCCAGGTTCCTTGGAAATTCATGCCAGGGGGGAAAAGGAAAATGAGGAACATGCAGGCCGATGAAAGACGAAAGTTAAACCTATTATCAGTTGTAACTGGAAAAAAGAAGATGCGACTTACTCTAAAACCTATACTGATATAGCAAAAACTGGACAGTGAAAATCCAGTTTGGCAGCAGCGCTAAAAGGAAAATCTACTGTTGAGTGCTTTCGAGAATTTTTTGATGAGTATGTATTGAACATGATTGTCAGTGAAAGTTATTGTCAGTGAAAGTTTCCTGAACTTCACAAAATATATTTTTATTATTTTTCCACGAGATTCCCTTTGACGAAAGAGATCTCAAAAATGTGAGTAAACTGGAACTACCCATATGAACCAAATGAATAGCTGTCCAACAGAATCTGATAACAGCATGAAGAGGAGCATATAACTATAGATTTGACAAGAATACAGAGATAATGGCAGTAATGTCTCTGTCAAACCATGAGACAGTGTATCCAGTAAGCCAAGTAAAGAGATGGAGCAAAACTGAGAACAAAGAAGTGCAATCATATGGGAGGTTGGACAACTTGGACTTCAGAAATATTGTGGAAATTCAAGGTAAGAAATGGTAATTTCCAATGTTCACCAATGCATTAGTTGTAGCATTGGTCAATGCGCAGGTCATCTACTGCGTGTCAAATGAACATATTCCACTTCTTCAATTCTGGAGGATGGTGGCAAGGGAATATCTTGTTCAGTCATCTGCTGCTTCTGATCTGAAAAGGGAAGGATGTCTATCATACCCAAAATCATCCCTTTCACGTGTTCCAATTGAATTCAGGACTTCGGGAAGCAGACATGTGATTGAACGCAAAACACTGGGGAAACAAAGAAAATTGCAATTTGCAAGAAAAATGTGAGGAAACAGTGTTCTGTGTGCAATGTGGGACTCCATATTGATTGCTTTGTTGTCTGGAACAAAAAATAAAAGGAACTGTAAAAATAGAGTGACATGTGTCATGAACCCCTTTTGGGAATCAATTAAAATAAATCATTTATTTCAAGATTATTGTATTTTTTTATTTTATATTCGTTTTCCTTATCTCTATGCCAATCAGGCAACATAGAAATAAATGTAGATTGAAGAAAAAATATTTGGTACTTAATGGTTTAATATGGTCGAAAGTTGGACAGGAAAGAATATTGAGTTCACCAGGTCTGATAACAGAAGAGAATATATTAACCAGAAATTGACGACACTTCTAGCAAAAATGGGAATCAGGCATCAAACTACCATAAGGTACAGCCCATCTCAAAATGGGGTTACAGAGACGGCTGATAGGACCATTGTCAAAAAAGCAAGGAGCATGATAACTGATGCTGGGATTATCAAAAGATTTTTGGGCAGAGGTGGTTCCAATGGCCATGTATTTGAACAATAGCTCACCTACACAAGTGTTAAGAAATAAAAACCCCTATGAGATATGGGTAGGGAGGAAACATGAAGTAAGCAGTATAAGGGTTTTTGGATGTGATGCAATCGTGCACATTCCAGAACAGCTGAGAGGAAAATGAGACCCCAAAGCTAGAAACTATATTTTTGTAGGCTATTGTGAGAATTCAAAGTGCTACCAATTAATGGATCCATTGAATAAAAGGATAGTTAACAGCAGAGATGTAGTATTTTTTAAAATAGGAAGGACTCTGAAGAGGGCAAGACTACTAAGTTAACTGCACCTAGTTCTGAGAGTGAAACCCTATGTGAAGAACAGGAAGAGGATAGTCAAAGGCAAAGATGATGAGTTTGAGGATGAACAAAATGAAGAGAACAATGTAAGGTGTTCTTATCGCGTACTAAAACCGAAAAAATATCCGGATTTTGAGATGTATGCAGCTCAGTCTTTTAATGATGAGCCAGCAACAGCAGAAGAAGTAATGAGCGGCCAGAACTCTCAAGAATGGAGAGTGAATTGGAATCTTTATCTCAGAACGAAACCTTTGCATGGGTAAATATGCCAGCAGATAAGAAACCATTACAGGCAAGATGGTATTCACTTTGAAGAGCTCCAAAAATTCATCACCAAGATATAAAACACGACTTGTAATAAAAGGATATTCGCAAAAACAAGGGGTAGATTACAAAGAAACTTTTTCACCTGTAGCCAAGTATGCCTTATTGAGATATGAAATGATAATTAAATCAAGACCCTAAGCTGTCAACAGGCATTGATGTACATCAACAGGGACAGTTGAAAATGTGTGCCCCGACCGGGACTCAAACCCAGGATCTCCTGCTTACATGGCAGACACTCTATCCATCTATGCCACTGAGGACACAGAGGACAGTGCGACTGCAGGGATTTATACCTAGCACGCTTCCCGTGAGACCCACATTCCCAAATTATTGTCCACACACTACATTCATAGTGCCCCTGCCCACTACACCATTACTCACTGCAGACAATATTACCGAGTCCCGTAAGAGTTCGGGCAATGGGTGTGCATCCAGCACAGAAGAAGAAGGTCAATGGCCAGTTAGCCTTAACTATATGAAGATGGGCTCCGTTCTTTCGGATATGTCTGAAAGAACACATACCTTCTTCATATCATTGAGATTTCTTTTAGCATTGGCAGCAAAACGAAATTTAACAGTTCATCATGTGGATGTAAAAACAGCATATTTAAATGGGAAATTGGTGGAGGAGATATATGTCATTCCACCAAGAAGCCATGAAAACCATATCAGAAAGGGAAAAGATTTGGCGTCTGCGAAAAAGTATTTACAGACTTAAACACAGTGGACATTGCTGGAATCAATGTCTATATAAAACTCTAGTAAATATGAATATGAAGCAATCTATGGTAGATCCCAGAATACATTATAAAAGGGGAAGAGAAGTGATAATAACAATGGCAATATGAGTGGACGAACTCTTTATCCTGACTAAAAATGAAAGCCAAATGAGAATTTTTAAGAAACAGCTGCAAACCAAGTTTAAGGTGCATGAGTTGGGAGAAGTTGAACGTTATTTAGGTATCCCAATCACTAAGGATGAAGAGAGACAAGAATTGACCATAAATCAATCAACACATACAGAAAAAATCTTAAAGGAATTTGGCACCCATCACTACTACAATGGAAGTAGCAGTGAAGTTAAATATAAATGAGACAGATGCGGAATGTCATAAGAATGTTCCATATTTAGAAGCAGTAGGGAGTCTGTTATATTTGTCTCAAATGTCATGACCCGACATTGCTTTTGCCACCAACGCTGTGAGCACATATTGCAGAGACCCAAAGGAAGCTGTGAAAAGAATATTCTGATATCTAAGAGGAACTTCATACCATGAATTAAGATACCATAGAGATGGTAATGCAAAACTAGAAGGCTACAGCGATGCGGACTGGGGGAGAGAGTTGGGTGATAGACACTCCACTACTGGCTGCTGCTTTAAATTAATGGGGGGCCTCATTTCATGGTCCCATCAAAAGCAAAAAACTGTTGCATTGGGTACCATAGAGGCTGAGTATACAGCGCTATCTCACACCACACGGGAAGCATTGTGGCTAGGAACATTAGTACGTGAAATAGAACCCAATTTAATCATGGAACCTATAACGATCTTCTTGACAATAAAGGAGCCATTAACCTAGCTAAAAATGATGTCACTAGTGCTAGGACAAAACATATTAATATAAGGCACCGTTTTATTCAGGACCACATAGAGCGACAATACATCGCCGTTGACTACCTGTGCACAGAAGACATGTTGGCTGACCTGACAAAACCCTTGGACAATGAGAAATTTGAAAAGATTGTGGGGCTATTTGATTTATCTTGTAAAGGCAAGTCACAAAATATTTGTTCAAAGGGGGGGGGGGGGGTGTTGGAATTTTGTGAACAATATATTTCATGTGAGATGGCAGCCAAGTGCATCATGTGGAATATAATAGACCTCTCTGGTGCTATAGTACACTCTGAGTTTTATGTGTGTAATGTAATGTTCCTTGGGTGTTGTGTTTGATGTATTTTAGCTGGAAGTACAAATACAGTTACTGGCACTAAATGCCTTTTATTCACTATTACTTATTCGACTGTGTTGACTCTATTGGTTTATACACTGAAGAGCCAAAGAAGCTGGTACACCAGCCTAATATCATGTAGGGTTCCCATGAGCACACAAAAGTGTCACAATACGACATGACTTGGACAAAGTAGTGCTGGAGCGAATTGACACCATGAATCCTGCAGGGCTGTCCATAAATCCATAAGAGAACAAGAGGGTGGAGATCTCTTCTCAACTGTATGTTGCAAATGTTCAATAATGTTCATGTCTAGGGAGTCTGGTGGCCAGTGGAAGTGTTTAAGCTCAGAAGAGTGTTTCTGGATCCACTCTGTAGCAATTCTAGACATGTGGGATATCGCATTGTCCTGCTGGGATTTGAATATTGTTGTAGCATTTTTTCCTGTAAATATATTTTCTCACATTTTAGTATATTATATAGTATTCTGATATTTCACATTAAGAAAACCAAAATTACATTGTTCACACAAAATACATCTGATCACATCAAAGGCAAGCTTACGACTCTCATACTCTGCAGAAATAACGATATTCCAAAGGGTTTACAATTTTTCTTAACAAATGAAATTATACTGTTTCTGTTACATTACTAATTTCGATTATTATTTCATAAATGAACCCAGAAATAAATATAGTAAACAATACAGAATTGCATAATTAATAATAAAAATTTTAAGTGTGCCAATAATCCGTAGTTTGAAATGTTTCTTAGTAAATATTTTTAATTGTACATTCAGTGCTAATATATATTGATTGTAACAATGAAAATAAAGTAAGTCCATTTTATAAATTTTAGCTTGAAACATAACATACTGTGTATAAAATTAAATGAAAGTTTTCAGAAAAGAAACTGAGATAACACTGATCTGTCGAAAATTCGAAATTACAGACTCCAGACGGCAGCGCATTTATTCATACCCTTCAAGTGTTGTGCAAGTATCATTACAATATTTGTGTGTGTGTGTGTGTGTGTGTGTGTGTGTGTGTGTGGAGATCCGAGGGCCAGTAGTAGTGTGGATGTGATTTTTTTTGGTAGTTTTATTTAAAACACCCGATGAACCATGGACCTTGCCATTGGTGGGGAGGCTTGCGTGCCTCAACGATACAGGTAGCTATACTGTAGGTGCCACCACAGTGGAGGGGTATCTGTTGAGAGGCCAGACAAACATGTGGTTCCTGAAGAGGGGCAGCAGCCTTTTCAGTAGTTGCAGGGGCAGAGTCTGGATGATTGACTGATCTGGCCTTGTAACACTAACCAAAATGGCCTTGCTGTGCTGGTACTGTGAATGGCTGAAAGCAAGGGGTAACTACAGCTGTACTTTTTCCTGAGGGCATGCAGCTGTACTGTAAGGTTAAATGATGATGGTGTCCTCTTGGGTAAAATATTCTGTAGGTAAAATAGTCCCCCATTCGGATCTCTGGGTGGGGACTACTCAGGAGGACGTTATCAGGAGAAATACAACTGGTGTTCTACAGATCAGAGTGCGGAATGTCAGATACCTTAATCAGGCAGGTAGGTTAGAAAATTTAAAAATGGAAAAGGATAGGTTAAAGTTAGATATAGTGGGAATTAGTGAAGTTCAGTGGCAGGAGGAACAAGACTTCTGGTCAGGTGAATACAGGATTATAAATACAAAATCAAATAGGGGTAATGCAGGAGTAGGTTTAGTAACGAATAGCAAAATAGGAATGCGGGTAAGCTACTATAAACAGCATAGTGAACGCATTATTGTGGCCAAGATAGATACAAAACCCACATCTACCACAGTAGTACAAGTTTATGTGCCAACTAGCTCTGCAGATGATGAAGAGATTGATAAAATGTATAATAAATAATGGCATCCGTCCATCCTTGAGGGATGGTGTTCAGAGTTGGTTCAGAGTCCGCAGCATCTGCTGTGGCTAAAAAGTCCCTACTGCAGTTTGGACATGTGAAATTTGAGGGACTTCGAACAGAAGCCGCTCTGTCTCTTCACCTTGTCCTCTTCCTGATTTGTTCCTGTGTGCGTTCGTCCTCTTAGAGCTTGACGCCGTTGCGCACAGTTACTCGCCATTTGACACGGTCATCTGCAATGCTTTCCCAGCGACTTGGATTGACTCTGGTCTTGGTCAGGTCTCTCTTGCAGACATCCTTGAAACGAAGATGCGGTCGTCCCACTGGCCTCACAACCTCCTGAAGTTCTCTGTACAGCAGTTGTTTCGGTATCCATTCAGGATCCATGCACCTGACATGTCCCAACCATCTTAGACGTCAATGACTCAGGAGTGCAAAGATGCTGGTTGTGTTTGCACGATGAAAGACTTCGGTGTTGGGTACTCTATCTCTCCAAGAAATCTGAAGGATCTTCCGGAGACAGCAGAGATGGAAGCTGTTGAGTCGAGATTCATGCCTAGAAAGAGTTGTCCATGTCTCACAGCTATAGAGAAGGGTGCTTATAACACAAGCGTTGTAGACTTTTAATTTAGTTTTTGTGGTAAGCAGTCTGTTGTTCCATACTCTGTTTTTCAATCTAGCCATGACAGATGATGCCTTTGCGATTCTGTTAGTAATTTCAGTGTACATGGACAAGTTGCTACATATTGTGGATCCCAAGTAGGTAAAGTCATCAACTACCTGGAGAGGATTGCCATCAATGCTGATGGACAGAAGGTTGGTAGTGCCCTATGCCATGGTCTTAGTATTTTGAAAACTGATGAGTAGACCAAATTTTTCAAAGGCATTTGATAATTTCTTGATTATACAGGGTGTTACAAAAAGGCACGGCCAAACTTTCATGAAACATTCCTCACACACAAATAAAGAAAAGATGTTATGTGGACATGTGTCCGGAAACGCTTAATTTTCATGTTAGAGCTTATTTTAGTTTCGTCAGTATGTACTGTACTTCCTCGATTCACCGCCAGTTGGCCCAATTGAAGGAAGGTAATGTTGACTTCGGTGCTTGTGTTGACATGCAACTCATTGCTCTACAGTACTAGCATCAAGCACATCAGTACGTAGCATCAACAGGTTAGTGTTCATCACGAACGTGGTTTTGCAGTAAATGCAATGTTTACAAATGCAGAGTTGGCAGATGCCCATTTGATGTATGGATTAGCATGGGGCAATAGCTGTGGCGCGGTACGTTTTTATCGAGACAGATTTCCAGAACGAAGGTGTCCCGACAGGAAGATGTTCGAAGCAATTGATCGGCGTCTTAGGGAGCATGGAACATTCGAGCCTATGACTCGCGACTGGGGAAGACCTAGAATGACAAGGACACCTGCAATGGACGAGGCAATTCTTCATGCAGTTGACGATAACCCTAATGTCAGCTTCAGAGACGTTGCTGCTATACAAGATAACGTTGACCACGTCACTGTACGAAGAGTGCTACAGGAGAACCTGTTGTTTCCGTACCATGTACGGCATGTGCAGGCACTATCAGCAGCTGATTGGCCTCCACAGGTACACTTCTGCGAATGGTTCATCCAACAATGTGTCAATCCTCATTTCAGTGCAAATATTCTCTTTATGGATGAGGCTTCATTCCAACATGATCAAATTGTAAATTTTCACAAACAACATGTGTGGGCTGACGAGAATCCGCACGCAATTGTGCAATCATGTCATCAACACAGATTTTCTGTGAATGTTTGGGCAGGCATTGTTGGTGATGTCTTGATTGGGCCCCATGTTCTTCCACCTACGCTCAATGGAGCACATTATCATGATTTCATACGGGATACTCTACCTGTGCTGCTAGAACATGTGCCTTTACAAGTATGACACAACATGTGGTTCATGCACGATGGAGCTCCTGCACATTTCAGTCGAAGTGTTCATACGTACGTTTCTCAACAACAGATTCAGTGACCGATGGATTGGTAGAGGCGGACCAATTCTGTGGCCTACACACACTCCTGACCTCAACCCTCTTGACTTTCATTTATGGGGGCATTTGAAAGCTCTTGTCTACGCAACCCCGGTACCAAATGTAGAGACTCTTCGTGCTTGTATTGTGGATGGCTGTGATACAATATGCCATTCTCCAGGGCTGCATCAGTGCATCAGGGATTCCATGTGATGGAGGGTGGATGCATGTATCCTTGCTAACGGAGGACATTTTGAACATTTCCTGTAACAAAGTGAAGTCACACTGGTACGTTCTGTTCCTGTGTGTTTCCATTCCATGATTAATGTGATTTGAAGAGAAGTAATAAAATGAGCTCTAACACGGAAAGTAAGTGTTTCCGGACACATGTCCACATAACATATTTTCTTTCTTTGTGTGTGAGGAATGTTTCCTGAAAGTTTGGCCGTACCTTTTTGTAACACCCTGTATACTGCAGCTCATCTTCTGCGTTCGCTACTAGAGCTGCACCGTCCGCATTTAACAACTCACGGATAACAACTGTATTTACTTTGTTCTTGGCCTTGAGACGAGCAATGTTGAAAAGATTTCCATCAGACCTCGTATGTAGATTCACTCCCTCCTCACAGTCTTCAAAGGCAAATCTGAGCAGAAGGGGAAAGAAAATCCAGGATGCTACAAGCCTGAGCAATAAATATGAAGACTCATGAGTTGCCCAATCATCTCAGGAAAAGCAAGCCAATACGTCTGGTATCACTTCGGTTGCGAGAGCTACCAGAACAGGACGTAGTGCGCCTTCCAACCGCCTTTGGGGCCCCACTCCAGATTTTCTTTCAGGGTTTTCTCACTTGGCCTTCATCCCTCCCGAGACCAACCACAAAGCAGTGGTGTGTTACAGTTGATGAGATAAAAGATGAGATAAAAGACATTATTCAGATAGTGAAGGGAGACGAAAATTTAATAGTCATGGGTGACTGGAATTTGATAGTAGGAAAAGGAAGAGAAGGAAATGTAGTAGGTGAATATGGAATGGGGGTGAGGAATGAAAGAGGAAGCCGCCTGGTAGAATTCTGCACAGAGCATAACTTAATCATAGCTAACACTTGGTTCAAAAATCGTAAAAGAAGGTTGTATACATGGAAGAAGCCTGGAGATACTGACGGGTTTCAAATAGATTATATAATGGTCAGACAGCGATTTAGGAACCAGGTTTTAAATTGTAAGACATTTCCAGGGGCAGATGTGGATTCTGACCACAATCTATTGGTTATGAACTGGTGATTAAAACTAAAGAAACTGCAAAAAGGTGGGAATTTGAGAAGATGGGACCTGATAAACTGACAGAACCAGAGGTTGTACAGAGTTTCAGGGACAGCATTAGGGAACGATTGAGAAGAATGGGGGAAAGAAAAACAGAAGAAGAAGAATGGATAGCTTTGAGAGAAGAAATAGTGAAGGCAGCAGATGATCAAGTAGGTAAAAAGATGAGGGCTAATAGAAATCCTTGGGTAACAGAAGCAATATTGAAATTAATTGATTAAAGGAGAAAATACAAAAATGCAGTAAATGAAGCAGGCAAAAAGGAATACAAACGTCTCAAAAATGAGATCGACAGGAAGTGCAAAATGGCTAAGCAGAGACGGCAAAAGAGGAAAAATGTAAGGATGTAGAGGTGCATGTCACTAGGAGTAAGATAGATACTGCCTACAGGAAAATTAATGAGACGTATGGAGAAAAGAGAGCCACTGCATGAATATCAAGAGCTCAGATGGCAACCCAGTTGTAAGCAAAATAGCGAAAGCAGGAAGTTGGAAGGAGTATATAGAGGGTCTATACAAGGGCAATGTACTTGAGGACAATATTATGGAAATGGAAGAGGATGTAGATGAAGATGAAATGGGAGATATGATACTGCGTGAAGAGTTTGACAGAGCACTAGTCTGACCTAAGTCAAAGCAAGGCCCCGGGAGTAGACAGCATTCCATTAGAACTACTGGTAGCCTTGGGAGAGACAGCCATGACAAAACTCTACCATCTGGTGAACAAGATGTATGAGACAGGTGAAATGCCCTCTGACTTCAAAAAGAATATAATAATTGCAATCCCAAAGAAAGCAGGGGTTGACAGATGTGAAAATTACCAAACTATCAGTTTAAGAAGCCACGGCTGCAAAATACTTACACGAATTCTTTACAGAGGAATGAAAAACTGGTAGAAGCCGACCTTGGGGAAGATTAGTTTGGATTCCGTAGAAATGTTGGAACACGTGAGGCAATACTGACCCTATGGCTTATCTTAAAAAATAGATTAAGGAAAGGCAATCCTACATTTCTAGCATTTGTAGACTTAGAGAAAGCTTTTGACAATGTTGACTGGAATACTCTGTTTCAATTTCTGAAGGTGGCTGGGGTAAAATACAGGGAGCAAAAGGCTATTTCCAATTTGCACAGAAACCAGATGGCAGTTATAAGAGTTGAGGGCCTGAAAGGGAAGCGTTGGTTGGGAAGGGAGTGAGACAGGGTTGTAGCCCATCCCCGATGTTATTCAAACTGTATATTGAGCAAGCAGTAAAGGAAACAAAAGAAAAATTCGGAGCAGGAATTAAAATCCATGGAGAAGAAATTAAAACTTTGAGGTTCACTGATGATATTGTAATTCTGCCAGAGACAGCAAAGGACCTGGAAGAGCAGTTGAACGGAATGGACAGTGTCTTGAAAGGAGGATATAACATGAACAGCAACAAGAGCAAAACGAGGATAATGGAATGTAATGTAGTCGAATTAAGTCGGGTGATGCTGAGGGAATTAGATTAGGAAATGAGACACTTGAAGTAGTAAAGGAGTTTTGCTATTTGGGGAGCAAAATAACTGATGATGGTCGAAGTAGAGAGGATATAAAATGTAGACTGGCAATGGCAAGGAAAGCGTTTCTGAAGAAGAGAAATTTGTTAACATCGAGTATAGATTTAAGTGTCAGGAAGTCGTTTCTGAAAGTATTTGTAAGGAGGGTAGCCATGTATGGAAGTGAAATGTGACAATAAATAGTTTAGACAAAAAGAGAATAGAAGCTTTTGAAATGTGATGCTACAGAAGAATGCTGAAGGTTAGATGGGTAGATCACATAACTAAAGAGGAGGAATTGAACAGAATTGGAGTGAAGAGAAATTTGTGGCGCAACTTGACTAGAAGAAGGGGTCGGTTGGTAAGACATATTCTGAGGCATCAAGGGATCACCAATTTAGTATTGGAGGGCAGAGCGGAGCGTAAAAATCATAGAGGGAGACCAAGAGATGAATACATAATCAGATTCAGAAGGATGTAGGTTGCAGTCGGTACTAGGAAATGAAGAAGCTTGCACAGGATAGAGTAGCATGGAGAGCTGCATCAAACCAGTCTCTGGACTGAAGACTACAACAACAACAACACTTAAAACACTTTCTAATGGAGGAAAATCTTTTGTAACACATACAGATTCACTTTATGTTAAGTGTGTAACTGCTTATATAAACAATAGTAATAATGTCTAATGGTAAAAGAAACAATTCTCTCTCTCTCTCTCTCTCTCTCTCTCTCGCTCTCTCGCTCTCTCGCTCTCTCTCTCTCTCTCTCTCTCTCTCTCTCTCTCTCTCTCTCTCACTCACTCTCTCTCAAGAATGCACTGCTTTCTTCTGTTAATGCATATGTGGTGTCTTACCCTATCTTGTATCTACTTGTTACAGCCACTCCTTACCCATTACCCCATCTGCATAATTACTTTTATTTATTTCTAAGTACCCCCCCATGAACCATGGACCTTGCCGTTGGTGGGGAGGCTTGCGTGCCTCAGCGATACAGATGGCCGTACCGTAGGTGCAACCACAACGGAGGGGTATCTGTTGAGAGGCCAGACAAACATGTGGTTCCTGAAGAGGGGCAGCAGCCTTTTCAGTAGTTGCAGGGGCAACAGTCTGGATGATTGACTGATCTGGCCTTGTAACATTAACCAAAACGGCCTTGCTGTGCTGGTACTGCGAACGGCTGAAAGCAAGGGGAAACTACAGCCGTAATTTTTCCTGAGGACATGCAGCTTTACTGTATGATTAAATGATGATGGCGTCCTCTTGGGTAAAATATTCCGGAGGTAAAATAGTCCCCCATTCGGATCTCCGGGCGGGGACTACTCGAGAGGACGTCGTTATCAGGAGAAAGAAAACTGGCATTCTACGGATCGGAGCGTGGAATGTCAGATCCCTTAATCGGGCAGGTAGGTTAGAAAATTTAAAAAGGGAAATGGATAGGTTAAAGTTAGATATAGTGGGAATTAGCGAAGTTCGGTGGCAGGAGGAACAAGACTTTTGGTCAGGTGATTACAGGGTTATAAATACAAAATCAAATAGGGGTAATGCAGGAGTAGGTTTAATAATGAATAAAAAAATAGGAGTGCGGGTTAGCTACTACAAACAGCATAGTGAATGCATTATTGTGGCCAAGATAGACTCAAAGCCCATGCCTACTACAGTAGTACAAGTTTATATGCCAACTAGCTCTGCAGATGATGAAGAAATTGATGAAATGTATGACGAGATAAAAGAAATTATTCAGGTAGTGAAGGGAGACGAAAATTTAATAGTCATGGGTGACTGGAATTCGTCAGTAGGAAAAGGGAGAGAAGGAAACATAGTAGGTGAATATGGATTGGGGGGAAGAAATGAAAGAGGAAGCCGCCATGTAGAATTTTGCACAGAGCATAACTTAATCATAGCTAACACTTGGTTCAAGAATCATAAAAGAAGGTTGTATACCTGGAAGAATACTGGAGATACTAAAAGGTATCAGATAGATTATATAATGGTAAGACAGAGATTTAGGAACCAGGTATTAAATTGTAAGACATTTCCAGGGGCAGATGTGGATTCTGACCCAATCTATTGGTTATGAACTGCAGATTGAAACTGAAGAAACTGCAAAAAGGTGGGAATTTAAGGAGATGGGACCTTGATAAACTGAAAGAACCAGAGATTGTAGAGAGTTTCAGGGAGAGCATAAGGAACAATTGACAGGAATGGGGGAAAGAAATACAGTAGAAGAAGAATGGGTAGCTCTGAGGGATGAAGTAGTGAAGGCAGCAGAGGATCAAGTAGGTAAAAAGACGAGGCCTAATAGAAATCCTGGGGTAACAGAAGAAATATTGAATTTATTGATGAAAGGAGAAAATATAAAAATGCAGTAAATGAAGCAGGCAAAGAGGAATACAAACGTCTCAAAAATGAGATCGACAGGAAGTGCAAAATGGCTAAGCAGGGATGGCTAGAGGACAAATGTAAGGATGTAGAGGCTTGTCTCACTAGGGGTAAGATAGATACAGCCTACAGGAAAATTAAAGAGACCTTTGGACAGAAGAGAACCACTTGTATGAATATCAAGAGCTCAGATGGCAACCCAGTTCTAAGCAAAGAAGGGAAGGCAGAAAGGTGGAAGGAGTATATAGAGGGTTTATACAAGGGCGATGTACTTGAGGACAATATTATGGAAATGGAAGAGGATGTAGATGGAGATGAAATGGGAGATAAGATACTGCGTGAAGAGTTTGACAGAGCACTGAAAGACCTGAGTTGAAACAAGGCCCCGGGAGTAGACAACATTCCATTAGAACTACTGATGGCCTTGGGAGAGCCAGTCATGACAAGACTCTACCATCTGGTGAGCAAGATGTATGAGACAGGCGAAATACCCACAGACTTCAAGAAGAATATAATAATTCCAATCCCAAAGAAAGCAGGTGTTGACAGATGTGAAAATTACCGAACTATCAGTTTAATAAGTCACAGCTGTAAAATACTAACGCGAATTCTTTACAGACGATTGGAAAAACTGGTAGAAGCGGACCTCGGGGAAGATCAGTTTGGATTCCGTAGAAATGTTGGAACATGTGAGGCAATACTAACCTTACGACTTATCTTAGAAGAAAGATTAAGAAAAGGCAAACCTACGTTTCTAGCATTTGTAGACTTAGAGAAAGCTTTTGACAACGTTAACTGGAATACTCTCTTTCAAATTCTGAAGGTGGCAGGGGTGAAATACAGGGAGCGGAAGGCTATTTACAATTTGTACAGAAACTAGATGGCAGTTATAAGAGTTGAGGGGCATGAAAGGGAAGCAGTGGTTGGGAAAGGAGTGAGACAGGGTTGTAGCCTCTCCCCGATGTTATTCAATCTGTATATTGAGCAAGCAGTAAAGGAAACAAAAGAAAAATTCGGAGTAGGTATTAAAATTCATGGAGAAGAAGTAAAAACTTTTAGGTTCGCCGATGACATTGTAATTCTGTCAGAGACAGCAAAGGACTTGGAAGAGCAGTTGAACGGAATGGACAGTGTCTTGAAAGGAGGATATAAGATGAACATCAACAAAAGCAAAACGAGGATAATGGAATGTAGTCAAATTAAATCGGGTGATGCTGAGGGAATTAGATTAGGAAATGAGACACTTAAAGTAGTAAAGGAGTTTTGCTATTTAGGGAGTAAAATACCTGATGATGGTCAAAGTAGAGAGGATATAAAATGTAGACTGGCAATGGCAAGGAAATCGTTTCTGAAGAAGAGAAATTTGTTAACATTGAGTATAGATTTAAGTGTCAGGAAGTCGTTTCTGAAAGTATTTGTATGGAGTTTAGCCATGTATGGAAGTGAAACATGGACGATAACCAGTTTGGACAAGAAGAGAATAGAAGCTTTCAAAATGTGGTGCTACAGAAGAATGCTGAAGATAAGGTGGGTATATCACGTAACTAATGAGGAGGTATTGAATAGGATTGGGGAGAAGAGAAGTTTGTGGAACAACTTGACTATAAGAAGGGATCGGTTGGTAGGACATGTTTTGAGGCATCAAGGGATCACCAATTTAGTATTGGAGGGCAGCGTGGAGGGTAAAAATCGTAGAGGGAGACCAAGAGATGAATACACTAAGCAGATTCAGAAGGATGTAGGTTGCAGTAGGTACTGGGAGATGAAGAAGCTTGCACAGGATAGAGTAGCATGGAGAGCTGCATCAAACCAGTCTCAGGACTGAAGACCACAACAACAACAACAACAACATTTCTAAGTACATGTGTGACACTATGTTTCTCCTTCTTTCAGCATAAATGACAAAATTCAAAATTTTTTCTAAGGGGCCTGCAAGATATCTCAGTCAATTTGGAAACAGATGGTACTCCGATTCTAATCTGTCTTTCTTTCTTGTAGTTTTGTAGGAAAGTATCCAACACATCTCCAGGCACTTTGATCTACTGCTTTTATTACAAAAAATTTGGATACTTCCTAAGTATAAATACAGATATCCCATATGACCATGTTGTATCCAGATTTTACCAAACCTTTAAACATGTTCCATGGTTTTTCATTTTTGATGTGTTTCCATATTTTTTCATATTCCATAGGTAAATGTACAATTTCATACATCTTCTTACTGTTTACACCACCAAGTGTGGCTTGCTATTTTTTTTATCAACCAATTGTGATACAGAGTCCCAATACAGCGAGAATATCTACAAACTACACTTCTTCATCTAAATGTCAGCTCTAAGTATGATCCAGGGCAATGTCTGAAAGGGGGAGTGTGGATCCACCATGTGTTACATCTGGGGATATTGTTGGGTTGGATTCATCTGTGGGAAGTCTGGGATAATAGCTGTGGTGGATCCACCTGTTCAAAGCCTGGGATAATTGTTGGGCTGGTTCCAGCTATGCAAATTATGATATTCAGTGTGCTCCACTCATGTGTGATCCCAGGCAGCATCTGTAAATCGATCCACTGTCCAGTATGCCACCATTTTTGCTACCATCCCCACCTGAGTGGGGACCCCTGCAGGAAGCCAACATATGAATGGTTACAAATAGCTCTGAGCACTATGGGACTTAACATCTGAGGTCATCACTCCCCTAGAACTTAGAACTACTTAAACCTAACTAACCTAAGGATGTCACACACATCCATGCCCGAGGCAGGATTCGAACCTGAAACCATAGCAGTTCCAGACTGAAGTGCCTAGAACCACTCGGCCACTCCGGCCGGCCCAACATATGAAACAATGTAACTATGCTACATGTGTAGTATGAGACTGTGTGTGTTTACAACACAATATCATCAATACTCTATCTCCCCCACCCCTTCCACAGCATTCAATGTGCTTGTGAGTGTTTAAGCATTGGCTTTGGCACTTAGTGCTGGCATTTAGCTGAAGAATTATAGTTTGTAGATACTCTCGTTGGGTTGGTACTCTGTATCATAGCTGGCTGGTATCAAAAGTAGCAAGCCACACCTGATAATGTAAGCAATAAGAGCATGTATAAAGTTGTACAATTATATATGGCAAATAGAAAAATGTGGAAAGTATGGAAAAATATCAAAAGAACAGAACTCATCAACATACCAAAAAGTTAGTGAAATCTGGATATGACATGGTCACACAGGATACCTGTATTTATACTTAGGAAGTAGCCAAAATTTTTTGTGGCATAAGCACTAGATCTAAGTGTCTGGAGATCTCTTGGATACTTTCCCAGAAAGGTTCAAGGAAGAGAGAACTGTTTGTTAATTCTTAGATAACTATGGTGTAAAAAAGATACTGTACGTATGAAACCCTGGTCCAGCATAAGAAAGGGCTTGATGGCCCTAACCAGAGCAGATTAAGTAAATATACCAATAAACTATTAGAATCACAGCACCACCTGATCCCAAACTGTATGAGAGATCTCACAGATCCATTGGGGAAAAATTTATGGGTTTTCTTATTTATACAGAGGGTGAGAGAGACATAATGTTATGCATATACTTAGAAATTAAAAAATCCATATACACATGGCGTAATTTGTAGAGTGGGTCCATCATGAAGATATAAGATTAGGTATAAGAGAGTGTATGATGCCACACTTGCTTTAATAATGATAACACTGAGCATTCTAGAGCAAGAGAGAAAGTGTGTGCGTGTGCGTGTGTGTGTGTGTGTGTGTGTGTGTGTGTGTGTGTGTGTGATGAAAAGTAATGTCTCCAAATTTTTTTATGTAAAAACTCTTAAAGCTTATTAAATGAAACAAAATGTTATTAACATCCCACATATTCTTCATGTTTACATATTTTTTTCTCAACATAGTCAACCTTGTGACAAACCCATTTCTCCCAACAAGAGAACAGTTTGATGATATAATCACTGTAGAATGTTTGGCTTTGTTGACAGAATCACAACCTCATCTCTGCTTGCACCATTTCATCACTATCGAAGTGAAGTCCTCTATTGTGTTCTTTAAGTTTTGGAAACAGATGGACATCAGGTGGGGTGAAGTCAGGACTGTATGAAGGATGGTAGACGGCAGTCAACCCAAGGCGCCAGATTGTTGAAGATGTCATAGTGCTCGTATGTGGTCTGGAATTGTCATGCTGAAGGAGAGGGTGCTCCAGGTGTGGACGAACTCTTTCAATTCAAAATTTGATCACATCATGCAGTTTCTCCAAGACCAATATACTTATGTTACTCACACCATGTTACATGCTACAATTCTGAGTCATCTAGCAACAAAGGGCTGCAAATATGTAGAGAATAATGACTTAAAATGTTTTTTATTTAAAAATCTTTCACGTAATAAATTCATAGACAATACCTTTCAGTGCACCCTCGTAATTGCAATCATAAAAATGTTTGAATGCAGTGTAAAGCTATACATCTGGATCAAACACTGACATTACCATAGCTGAAATGACAAGAAGTTTGCTGATAGAGGATAAAAGGGTCTTCATGCACAACAAGAATAGCATTATTTTTATCTACATAACTTGGATTAGCACCCAATACTATTGCTCATCATTTGTCTGATTTTTAAAACTATTTATCCTACATTTAAAGAATTTTGATTGTTGTCTCCAGCAGCATAAGTTGTGGATAAATTGACAGCTTTTAACACATATACATTTGAGCATTTTGGATAAGATAGAATGCATGTTGGAGGAAGCAATACTTGAATTTGTGGTCAGCACAGATAGCGTCTATGTTGTGTTGCAGTAGGTAAGGTCTACCTCTCAAGATCCCTTTTTCATTATCGTCCATCAGCCAGAGAGCTCCTGTTGCCAATCTCTGATTAATGGCTCAAATGGCTCTGAGCACTATAGGACCTAACTTCTGAGGTCATCAGTCCCCTAGAACTTAGAACTACTTAAACCTAACTAACGTAAGGACATCACACACATCCATGCCCGAGGCAGGATTTGAACCTGCGACCGTAGCAGTCACGCAGTTCCAGACTGTAGTGCCTAGAACTGCTCGGCCACCCCGGCCGGCTCTGATTAATGTTTTCTTACTGTTGTACATTATTATTATGTGGATAAGCAACTACACTCTTCATATAAAGTGGGTCTGGGTGGCGTTAAAATATGATTGAGCCTGCTCTAGTATGCATTTGGAGTAAAACTATGCATACCAAAAGAATACATTCATGCTATCTCTGGCCCTGGCATTAACCACTTAACCACCTGACAGTGTGCATGCGTGCGCGTGCAACCCTCGCCCCCCTCCCACACACAATAGTGTAATGACACCCATACTTAGAGGGTGTGACCAAGAGTGCTGCCATCTGGAGTTTTTACTGTTGCCCCCCTTCCCCTTCCAATATGGGCAACATGTGGTGGGTTCTATGCAGAATTTTATCTGTCTGTCTATAATTTTAATCGTTCAACTTGAAAATTGATTGCATAAGCTCTTGATTGTATAAAATACCACACATAATGATTTATAAACGCTCCTTGAGCTCTTAGATCAAACGACGAATAACATTAATAAAAATCACATCAAAATTTTAATTGGAGACTTCAATGCCCAGTTAGGAAGGGAAAAGAGATATAGAGACATAATAGGGAAATGGACAGCACAAAGAAGAACAAACAAAAATGGCATAAGACTAGTGGAATTTTGCAGAAACCATGACATGATCTCAAAGTCGACGTATTTTAAGAGAAGACCAAGTAAACTAAAAACTTGGAAACATCCAGACTGGAAAAAAGGAGAATGGCAACTGGACCATGTCTGCATGGATAAGAATTACCACAAGGAAATTTACAATGTGAAAGTACTGAGAGGGACAGATACCGGATCAGATTATTACATGATAAAAATTAAAATTAAATTAACCCCATTAGCAAAGAAAAAATCCCACCAGAAGAAGAAGAGAACCTATGACCCTCATAAACTGATACAAAATGAGGATTATGAACCACAAACCAGGGATATAAAAATAGCAGATGATCTGGAAGAAATAATTCCCAAATTGAAACAAATAGCTGAACAAGTTGCCCCTATAAATCCAAGGAAAAAACACCAGTGGTGGAACGATGAATGTGATGAAGCAGTGTTGGATCGACACCAAGCCTGGTTAAGGCATCAAAATGAAAAAACAGAAAAATCATATTTGGAACTCACAAAACAAAGGAAGACAACACAAAAAATAATAAGGAGAGTTAAACGTCAGTACCAAAAAGATATACTTCTAATGATAGAAACAAATAGTGAAAAAACAAACTCAAGAGACTATTACAAAATATTTGGCAGACAATTACAAAGATATGATCCTCCAACATTAATGTTAAAAGATAAAGATAATAACCTAGCCCATAGCAATAGTAAAAATACAGAAATTCTAGCAGAAACATTTAACAAGTTACTAAATTGTGAAGATCCCCCAGAACATCTTCAGATAAACACAGAAACCCCAATTAAAACACCAGCAGAAAATATAAATCCACCTACAATTAATGAGGTCTACAGAGCTTTGAAAGAACTCAAAAACTACAAAGCAAGTGGAGAAGATCAAACGTTTGCTGAACTTTGGAAATATGCAGCAGAACCAGTAAAGATAGCATTACACCAATGCATAGTAAAAATCTGGAATGAAGAGAAATTACCAGAAAATTGGACTACTGCTATAATACATCCATTACATAAGAAAGGAGAAAAATCAAATCCAGACAACTACAGAGGAATTTCCCTTTTGGACTGCATGTATAAGATCATGTCAAGAATACTATAAAACCGCTGTAAAGATCAACTAGAACTGGAACTGGGAGAATATCAAGGAGGATTTAGATCCTGGAGAAGCTGCCCAGAACAGATAATCACCTTGAAGTTAGTTATGGATGTCTACAAAAGAAGGCAAAAACAACTAGTCATAACCTTTGTAGATTTCAAAAAGGCGTATGATTGCATCCATAGATCTTCAATGATGAAAATATTAAGGAATTTTGGACTTCATCCTAAATTAATAAAAATGATACAGTTAACCTTAACAAACACCAAATCCAAAGTAAAATTTAGAGGAGAAATATCTGAACCATTTACAATTAAAACAGAGTTGAGACAGGGAGATTGTTTATCACCATTGCTATTCAGTTGTGCTCTTGAATATGTAATGAGAGAATGGTACAAGGAAAATCCTATGAATATTAAAATTGGAACTAAGAAAGATAAAATAAACCTAAATTGCTTGGGATTTGCTGATGACCTAGCATTACTAGCTAATAATATTCAGGAAGCCACGAAACAAATAACAAGCTTACAAAATATAGCACAAAAATTAGGACTCCAGATATCATTTGAAAAGACTGAAATAATGGTAACGGATCCACTTGTAATAGATCACATCACAGTGAACAATAGGGAAATTAAAATAGTGAAACAATTTAAATACCTGGGTGAAATTATAACACATAAATTGGATGAGAAACCTGCATGGCGAGCAAGAACAAATAAAATGATAAAAGCTCAAAAACTAACATGGTCTACGTACAATAAAAAATGTCTATCAATTAAAACAAAATTAAAACATTACAAGACGGTGGTTCAACCAGAGGTTACATACGGAAGTGAAACTCTTTTTAAAGTCACCCAGAAAAACAGAATTGACAAAATTTTAAAAGTAGAGAGAAGAATTGCTAGAACATGCATAAATAAGAAATATCAAAAAGCTGGGCAATGGCGGATAGTTCCAAATGAAGTGGTATACAGAGAACTGGAGCCCATCACTGATACTATACGAAAGAAAAGGATCTCTTTTTGTGGTCACATTCTGAGGACACCAGAAACCAGATTATCAAGGAAAATTATTGAGAAACTCTGGAATTTGAAACAACAAGGAGGATGGCTTAAGGAAATAAGAGAGGATATGGAAGAACTGGAAATAACTCTGGATGATTTGCAGAACAAAACGCCAAATTTAAAGAAGTTTAGGGGCACAGAAATAAGATTTAAACCAAAAATTGACAAACGACATACAATGAAAAGGGTATTTACAGATAAGGAACGACGAAAAGCATCAGAACGAATGAAGAGATACTGGGCCACTCGGAAGGGGAAAATACCAAAGAAGAGGACCAGAAATGATTGACTGAAGTGGTCCAATGAGGCCGTAAAAGCAGAAGAAGAAGAAACGCTCCTTGTAGAGTGATATTGATAAACACATTTAGATTTTTATCTTTTTTTTGTTTTCTTTTTTAAATAAAAATAAAAGAAAACACATGCCAGAGGCTAGTAACATCTTGATAGAGCTACGTGTTTCTATCCCCAGATATTATCCACAGGGCTATAGGCAGGCTCTTCAAGGTATAAGCTGCCTAATGCTACTGGACTGTCGGCAAGGATTTCGAGAACACTCACTAACGGAGTCAAAAAATTATTCTCAGTACCTTCCATTACTATTATTAATATTATTGCTGTGGCAGTGCTTAATGGAGTCTGAGCAAATGTGATGATTACATGAATGGCTTTCTCACTTCTAAATGCCTACAAAAGATGTGTTACTAAACTGTGTATGACATTATTTGCAGTGGCATCTGATGTGCTGGTAGAGCAGTGCAGATACCGGTCACATACACAGCCAGCCTCAAAGTGTTGGAAAATTCTCTTTGAACAGCAGAAGTGGCAGCCATGCAATGGCCCAGTGTGCATCTGCACTGAAATATAATTGTACATTTGGAAACACCAGCAGAAATGATGTGAGGTAGCAGTTCCCACACTTAGTCACAAGCGGCACCATCAAACTTAAAAAAACTCATGATTAGAGATATGAATACTGGTATCTCACTGGTTAAAATAAGCAAAGGAATGTGATTTTTGACAATAAATATGAATCATTTCAGTACGTGAAGTCATTCCAGTTTGAGACTTGCTAGCAGCAACATCAACAGCACCAATTGAATCAGCAGAGACAAAACGCCATAATGGAAAAGACAGTGCATCAGGGGGTAATAAATTGTGCCAATATGAACCTACAGATCTGTGTTCATAATGACTTGTTTTGGTTTTTTTTTCAAATTTGTGTGTGCTCCTAATAGCTCATTCTAATGATTAGTTTCTTGTTCTTTCTTTTGTTCTTCTTCTGTTGCAGATGTGGTGGATGTGATGTGTGTGGTCTAGGAGATGCCTCAGCAATGACTACTCCATGACCTGTCAAGATGATGATGCATTTATTGTTGCAGCCCATTTTGTCTATGATGTATTCACTGTCCCTACTAACCCCAACAGTCCAGTTTTTCATCATCACCATGGTATGCAATGATGACACCTGCTCATTTGCCAACATGTCTGTGACCTGGACGATCTCACAATTGACCTTCATTTCTAGACTCATTCAATGATAATATTGCAGTAGGTCTGCAGTACATGATATTCCAAGACAGCACTTCAAATATCAATGAGATAAGGGCCTCAAGGGCTTATTTTGATACTACTATTTTAGAAGGTGAGTAAATTACTACAAGCACCAAAATATGTCACTTTTTTGAATGAACTATGCAAGATACTTATCAATCTTTTTTCTTTCTTTGCCTATGGTATGGAAGCCATGTGTGGATGAGGCTGTGCAATTGCAGCTACTATTCCACCACCTGACCTGACTATGAGTAGTAGGACACTGCCACTTCCAGACAGAATAGTGCTAACATCAGCATCAGCACTTTCTTATCGGTGGTGTCATATAACACTGACACAGGTGTGCATGTTATATTTTGCTGACAGCAACATCAGTAGTTCCTTATCATTCCGGGAACCACATGCCAGGCCCGAGGAGCGGAGTTGGAATCGTTACATCAGCACTATTACATCCAGCCACAAACCATGGGCGTATAGGGGGAGAGGTGGGAGAGGCTGCTATACAAAATGCCTTCCTGCACCAGTCCTTAGGTTGTTGGCCTACACTGATATCAAGAAATGCCATGTGGACCCAACCTGTTTCTCAAGTCACAACAGCAGGTTGCAGCAGGGATGATACTGCTGTGCTGAGTCATTAGTTCTCCAATTCCACTGCAGCTGCATGTGGTGCAGCGCCATGTGCTTTGATTCCAGTACCCAACAGCTGTAAAACAATGGATACCAGGGAAACAAATGATGGCTCCTGGTCACACTACATGTGCAATTTCCACAGAAATGCACCACACATGTCTGCTTGTAAACATTGTTCTTGAAATGATAGTAGTAAGTCACACCAGGATCAGCAGTTTCCACAGGAACACAATGTCAGTAAGTGTTCTGTAGATATATTCTTGCCAACCAGCTCAGTGATGTTCCCACGCATGTGCCTTATGAATAATAGTATGACATGTGACACCAGTGAAGTAACAAATGGTGGTGGTTTGGCATCATTTAAAAGCATGTACAGGAGCTGTTGTGAAAATTGATTTATAACAAAAATGGTTCAAATGGCTCTGAGCACTATGCGACTTAACTTCTGAGGTCATCACTCGCCTAGAACTTAAAACTAATTAAACCTAACTAACCTAAGGACATCACACACATCCATGCACGAGACAGGATTCGAACCTGCGACCGTAGTGGTCACTCTGTTCCAGACTGTAGCGCCTAGAACCGCATGACCACTCCAGCCAGAGATTTGTAACAGTTTGTTGTGTCACTGTGGTGCCAACTGCAGCTCAAGCTGTTGCAGATGCAGTATGATTCACCAGAGTCATACACAGAACACTATGGTCTTCCCTCTTAGTAATTCCATGTTGCTGTCCTGAGCCTAGTCTTCTTGCAACCACATATTCTCATGACTACCACTGCCAGCATTCTTGTACAGTGGCTATTTTTCTGCAAAGTCTTTCTGGAGTGTCACAGAAGGAACATCCAACTTCTCGTAACCCTATTATACAACCTCATTCAAACTAAGTGAGCTGTTGATAATGGTGTCTTTATTGTCTTAAAGGCATTCTTGACTAACAGCAAATCACCACATCCAGTCTCAAAAGTAACCGACACTCATGACCATTACAGTGTGTATTTAAAGCAAACCTGATTTGCATCCTCATAGTGGCACTATTGGCGCCACTCCTATATGAGGGGGGACCCAAAAGAAACCGGATTGTTGCCATAAAAAATTTATTGATGAACTTTTTTACAAAATTACTTCAGTCACCTTCAAAATACTCTCCATTACATTCGATGCACTTGTCAAGTCTCTTTTCCCACTGTTGGAAGCATGTTTGGAACTCCCCAAGTCTGATATTGTCCAGTGCCCTTTGCGAAGCTGTTTTTACCGCCTCCACATCATCATAATGCTCCCCTTTTAGGGTTTTTTTCATTCATGGAAATAGGAAAAGGTCACATGGGGCTAGGTCCAGCAAATACGGAAACGTGGGGAATGACAGACCATCTCTGAGATGCCAAATAGTGGGTCACTCGTAAGGTCGTGTGTGCTGGAGCGTTGTCGTGATGCAGAAACCAATCACCTGATCACCAAAGTTCCAGGCGTTTCCTCTTCGCATCCTCTCGCAGATGCCTTAAAACATCCAAGTAAAAGTGGTGGTTAACAGTCTGATCAGGGGGTACGAATTCCCGATGCACAATTCCACGAACATCAAAAAAGACAATGATCATCGCCTACACATTTGACCTCACTTGCCTTGCTTTTTTTTGGTCTGGGAGAGTTGGGAATCCTTCACTGGCTTGACGCTTGCTTGGTTTCTGGGTCATATCTATAACTCCAACTCTAATCCCCTGTAATGACTTTGTTCAAGAAGTTTGGATCACGTGCAATCTTTGTTTTCAAGTCCTGACACACATTCATGCGGATGGTTTTTTCTCCTGTGTGAGAAGGCGCGGAACAAATTTAGCAGCAACATGTCTCATGTGCAAATCCTCACTCAAAATCCACTGGCATGAGCTCCAACTGATTCCTGTCTCTGCTGAAATTTGGTCGATCATTTGGCGATGATCCTTGTTGATCTTTTGGTGGACCTTTTCAATGTCCTCTTCATTTTGAGATATTGAAGGGCGTCCAGAACGAGCTTGGTCTTCAACACACATCTCACCACATTTAAAGCGCCCAAACCACTCAAAAACCTGTTCGTGCAGCTCATAGCATCCTCCTGGAAAGCTTCCTGAAGCAGTTGGTGTGTCTCCGTTGCAGTTTTTTTAAGCAGGAAACCAAATTCCACACACACTCTTTGTTCTTTTAAAGTTGCCATAACGACTTCGCAGAGGTAACCCGCCAACAGTCAGAGAAACACAATACCACACTTGCACGTTCAGCTCTACACTGATGCCGTCTGCACAGATGTTTCAGGAAGGTCTCTAACACCATCTGGCGTGAGAACCCTGCACTACGTCTACGAGTGGCAGCGCCCTCGGAGTCCGGTTTCTTTTGGGTCCCCCCTCATATCTCTTATACGACTAAAGCAAAACTTTAACTAACATCATCTTTCAGATGTAGGAACATGCCTACCAACTTTCATTTATGTCACACAACTTCTTCTTGGTGTTGCAATTGTTCTTTTTCTATCAGTGTGTGTGTGTGTGTGTGTGTGTGTGTGTGTACTTTTACACAGGTAATTATGATGAGTGTGTCCTTTCATTGTGGGGGTCATGTGAAGCATTAGCTTGAAAAGGATGATCCACAGACAATACATGCTCTGTGGTTCTTCAAATATATGTTCCTGTTTTTTTAAGGGCGCTGACACTGTGGATACTATCTATAAAATGAAAAATGTGGCAATTACAGCAAAAAAGAGTGTCAAATATTAAATTTGAGGTGGATATTCTGAACAAAGCAGTATCCTTTGAACAGCATGTAGTTGGGTATAAAATTTGCTTCCAGAGCAAGGTGGATGCAATATTCCATCCATATATACATATTACTGTCTGTATTAAATGTGCATTCTCCATTTTCTTGTGTGTTGCACATTGGATGCCTATAGCATCTACAGTTAGAGTATTCTCTTTCTAAGTGAATGACAATATTGTAATAAAATATGTCTCACAGGTGCTACATCTGGATCTACATGGATACTCTCCAAATCACATTTAAGTGCCTGGCAGAGGGTTCATCGAACCACCTTCACAATTTTCTATTATTCCAATCTTGTATAGTGCATGGAAAAAATGAACCCCTATATCTTTCTGTATGAGCTCTGATTTCCATTATTTTATTGTGATGATTGTTCCTCCCTATGTAGGTCGGTGTCAACAAACTATTTTCGCATTCAGAGGAGAAAGTTGGTGATTGGAATTTTGTGAGAACATTTCGTTGCAACGAAAAATGCCTTTCTTTTAATGATTTCCAGCCCAAATCCTGTATCATTTCTGTGACACTCTCTCCCTTATTTCGCAATAATACAAAATGTGGTGCCTTTCTTTGAACTTTTTCGATGTACTCTGTCAGTCCTATCAGGTGAGGATCCCACACCACACAGCAGTATTCTAAAAGAGGACGGACAAGCGTAGTGTAGGCAGTCTCCTTAGTAGATCTTTACATTTTGTAAGTGTTCTGTCAATAAAACACAGTTTTTGGTTAGCCTTCCCCACAACATTTTCTATGTGTCCTTTCCAATTTAAGTTGTTCATAATTGTAATACCTAGGTATTTTGTCAAATTTACGGCTCTTAGATTAGACTGATTCATCGTGTAATCAAAGTTTAATGAGTTCCTTTTAGCATTCATGTGGATGACCTCACACTTTTCATTATTTAGGATCAACTGCCACTTTACGCACCATTCAGATATTTTTTCATTTTGCATTTTGTTTTGCTCTTCTGATGACTTTATTAGTCGATAAATGACAGCGTCTTCTGCAAACAATCGAAGACGGTTGCTCAGATTGTCTCCCAAATCATTTATATAGATAAGGAACAGCAAAGGGCCTATAACACTACCTTGGGGAATGCCTGAAATCAATTCTGTTTTACTCGATGACTTTCCGTCAATTACTACAAACTGTGACCTCTCTGACAGGAAATTGCAAATCCAGTCACATAACTGAGACAATTTTCCATAAGCACGCAATTTCACTATGAACCGCTTGTGTGGTACAGTGTCAAAAGCCTTCCGGAAATCCAGGAATACGGAATCGATCTGAAATCCCTTGTCAATAGCACTCAGCACTTCATGTGAACAAAGAGCTAGTTGTGTTTCACAGGAATGATGTTTTCTAAACCAATGTTGAGTGTGTGTCATTAGTCCATTTTCTTCGAGTTAATTCATAATGTTCGAACCCAATATATGTTCCAGAGCCCTGCTGCATATCGACGTTAATGATATGGGCGTGTAATGAAGTGGATTACTCCTACTACCTTTCCTGAATATTGGTGTGACCAGTGCAACTTTCCAGTCTTTGGGTACGGATCTTTCGCTGAGCAAATGGTTGTATATGACTGTCAAGTATGGAGCTAATGCATCAGCATACTCGGAAAGGAACCTAAATGTTATACTGTCTGGACCAGAAGACTTGCTTTTATTAAGTGATTTGAGTTGCCTCAGTACTAGGATATTTACTTCTATGTTACTCATGTTGGCAACTGATCTCGATTCGAATTCTGGAATATTTACTTCATTTTCTTTTGTGAAGGCATTTCAGAAGGCTGTGTTTAGTAACTCTGCTTTGGCAGGACTGTATTCGATAGTATCTCCATTGTTATCGTGCAGTGACGGCATTGATTGTTTCTTGTCGCTAACATACTTCACATACGACCAGAATCTCTTTGGATTTTCTGCCAGGTTTTGAGACAAAGTTTTGTTGTGGAAACTGTTACAGGCATCTCGCATTGAACTCCATGCTAAATTTTGAGCTTCTGTAAAGGATCACCAATTGTGGGAATTTTACATCTGTTTAAATTTGGCATGTTTGTTTCATTGTTTCTGCAACAGTGTTCTAACCCGTTTTGTGTACCAAGGAGGATCAGCTCCATCGTTTGTTAGTTTATTTGGTATAAATCTCTCAATTGCTGCTGATACTATTTCTTTGAGTTTAAGCCACATCTGGTCTACACTTATATTATTAATTTGGAATGAGTGGAGATTGTCTCTCAGGAAGGTGTCAAGTGAATTTTTATCTCCTTTTTTGAATAGGTATATTTTTCGCTTATTTTTTGAAGATTTGAGGATTACAATATTCAGTCTCACTACGACAACCCTGTGTTCACTAATCCCTATATCGGTTTTGATGCTCGTTACTAACTCAGTATTATTTGTTGCTAAGAGGTCAAGTGTGTTTTCACAACCGTTTACTATTCACGTGGGCTCATGAACTAATTGCTCAAAATAATTTTCAGAGAAGGCATTTAGCACAGTTTCAGATGATATTTTGTGCATACATCCAGAATTAAACATGTATTTTCGCCAACATATCGAGGGTAAATTAAAGTCGCCACCAACTATTATCGTATGAGTCGGGTATGTGTCTGAAATCAAGCTCAAGTTTTCTTTGATCCTTTCAGCAACTGTATCACCTGAACTGGGAGGTCAGTAAAATGATCCAATTATTATTTTATTCTGGCTGCCAACAATGACCTCTGCCCATAGTAACTCACAGGAAGTATCTACTCCAATTTTGCGACAAGTTAAACTACTTCTGATAGCAACAAACATGCCACCGCCAACCGTGTTTAGCCTATCTTTTGTAGGTTCTTTGCAAAAATTTCAGCCGAGCTTATATTTGGCTTTATCCAGCTTTCAGTGCCTATAACGATTTGAGCATCAGTGCTTTCTATTAGCACTTGGAGCTCTGGTACTTTCCCAACACAGCTAGGACAATTTACAACTCTTATACCAATGGTTCCTGTATCTATGTTTTTCCTGTGTTCAGCCTGCACCCTTTGTGACTGAAGCCCTTCTTGTGTTTTCCCAAGACCCTCTAACCTAAAATACCATCCAGTCCATGCCACGCAGCCCCTGCTACTTGTGTAGCCGCCTCCTGCATATAGTGGACACCTGACCTATTCAGCAGAACCCGAGACCCAACCACCCTATGGCGCAAGTCGAGGAATCTGCAGCCTACATGGTCGGAGAACCGTCTGAGCCTCTGACTCAGACCCTCCACTCAGCTCTGTACCAGAGGTCTGCAATCGGTCCTGTTGACTATGCTGCTAATGGTCAGCTCTGCTCTCATCTTGCAAGCAAGACTGGCAGCCTTTACCAGTTCTGTTAGCTGCTCGAAACCAGAGAGAATCTCTTCTGATCCAAAGTGACATGCATCATTGGTACCGACATGAGCAACCACCTGCAGTTGGCTGCACCCTGTGCTCTTCATGGCATTCGAGAGGACCCCTTCCACATCTGGAATGACTCCATCCAGTATGCACACGGAGTGCATATTGGTTTTCTTACACTCCTTGCCAACCAAGTCCATAAGGGACCCCATAACACACCTAACGTTGGAGCTCCCAGCTACCAATAAGGTTTTTATAAGAATTTTCCTCACCTCAAATTGAAATCATGGACCTTCACATGCAACTTTTATTGTGCAATGTAGAAGCCAGCTTGAAGCACATGGGAAATTAAATTCTGTCCTTATTGTGAATTAATTTTTAGATTGTACACCAAATAAGAAAGAACCTTACGCATTTACTTACATCTTATCATCTAAGCTATTTATGTCCAATAGTTAACGAAAGGCAGTACTGAAAATTAGCAGTTTCTTATCAAATAGTTGGCACTGTAATAACAAGAATTTCACTCACCTGCTTCTGTTCAACGTCTCACAATCCAAGATACACTGAGGCATCAACAATGCATTCACTTCTCATGTCCATCAGTTTGGCTGATGAGCGAATGACTTACTTACAGAAGGAGAACAGTGAGTGAGCCAGCCACTCAAGAAAAGCTAGGTGAAACTATGGAAGTGCTGCACTAGCTCGAGTAAGTAGCCAGTGGCAGTCAATTGTCATCACTGACTGTTGGCACTGAAAGTAGCATGAAAGACGTGATGTGCACTATTTGTTTGGGCTGACTCCAGCTACATCGTGCAAAAACGAAATTGCAAATATCTACTGAAATGCCAGAGAAAATGTGTGTGATCACTTAGGACAGTAACCTGTATACATATACTCTAAGAAAAAAGAGAAAGAAAAAAAGGAAATGATACAACACGAAGGAATTATCTCAATGAAATGGAAATTTGTAGATATGATGTACATATGTTAACAAACAAATGATTACAATTTCAGAAAAATTGGGTGAATGATTCAAGAAAAAAAGAGCTTCACAAATTGAGCAAGTCAATAACACATTGGTCCACCTCTGGTCCTTATGCAAACAGTTATTTGGCTTGGCATTGATTGGTAGAGTTGTTGGATGTCACCCTGAGGGATATCATGCCAAATTCCTTCCAATTGGCATGTTAGATCACCAAAATCCCTATCTGATTGGAGGGTCCTGCCCATAATGCTCCAAAAATTCTCAATTGGGCAGAGATCCAGTGACCTTGCTGACCAAGGTAGGGTTTGGCAAGTACAAAGACAGGCAGAAAAGTCTTTGCTGTCTGCAGGCAGGTATTATCTTGCTGAAATGTAAGCTCAGAATGGCTTGCCATGAAGAACAACAACATGGGGCATAGAATATCGTCAACATGTCAGTGTGATGTAAGGGTGCCATGGATGAGAACCAAAGGGATCCTGCTATGAAATGAAATGAACCTCACTCCTGTTTGTTGAGCTGTACAGTGGGCAACAGTCATGTTGGTATCTGAGGTTGGTGAGGAAAGTGGAATGAGGATTGAGGCAGCTGTTTCCCCACTTCTCTGTCAGAATGTATTAAAGAGGAACATAATCACCCTTTTTGTGCTCCAACAGGAGCATTTTTCAGCTGGTCTATAAATATCCAACTTCTTTGCACTTTGATCCTTGATTTGAAATGGTTATTTATCATAATTGTTTCCATTTATTCAGGTTCTTCCTGTGTCCCATCACAGTAGAAATTAACAATTTTCCTCTGCCTGAACTACTTGCTGTTGTTTTTGATGCCATGGCCACTGTCTTCTAAGTGCACAACAGGATTCAAGGTATGTTTTGTTTTAAGCATTGTGTGACTGTAGCCATGGCAAACAAGAATGAAAGTGTCCACTTTTTTCTTTTTTTTTACCCTTGGTGAAACTTGATTGTCACTGAAAAGTTATTAGAGACGATATCTGGGTGCGATAAAGTAAACACATTGTCATCATAGAGTGTAGTCAGCCAATGGGTACAATGAAGTAGACACAGTGCCATCATAGAGTATAATAAGCCAAAAGTGCTCTCCAATCTGTGAAATCCATGTGCTGTAGTGTACATTTCAGGGAGCTGATGAACAGCAAGAATGGCCTCATTTGTTCCACGTCATTACATTAATGTCACTTCATTTATTTCTGTCACCAGTAATAAATGTTGCAATACTAAAAAGAAGCCCCCTGAGGGTCACAAAAGGACAATTACGCATATGGCATTCAACACGCCACACATTGTCTATCATGCAACAATAATATTGGCTGCTAATGGCAACAGGCAGTGGGACTGTTGATACAAAGCAGAGCAATTTATTTATTTATTTATTGTTCCGTGGGACCACATTTAGGAGAAGTCTCCATGGTCATGGAACAAGTCAATACATGAAATTATAACACGATTGTAGAAACAGATAAAGTGAAATATAAGAAACATATTCAGGCGACAAGTCGTTAGTTTAAATAAAGAAAATCAAGAATGTAACACTGGAATTTGCTTAATTTTTTAGCTCTTCCAGGAGCTCCTCGACAGAATAGAAGGAGTGAGCCATGAGGAAACTCTTTAGTTTAGACTTAAAAGTGTTTGGGCTACTGCTAAGATTTTTGAGTTTTTGTGGTAGCTTATTGAAAATGGATGCAGCAGAATACTGCACTCCTTTCTGCACAAGAGTCAAGGAAGTGCATTCCACATGCAGATTTGATTTCTGCCTAATATTAACTGAGTGAAAGCTGCTAACTCTTGGGAATAAGCTAATATTGCTAACAACAAACGACATTAAAGAAAATACATACTGTGAGGGCAATGTCAAAATTCCCAGACTATTGAATAGGGGTCGACAAGAGGTTTTCGAACTTACACCATCCATAGCTCGAACAGCCCGTTTTTGAGCCAAAAATACCCTTTTTGAATCAGAAGAATTACCCCAAAAAATAATACCATATGACATAAGCGTATGAAAATATGTGAAGTATACTACTTTTCGTGTTGAAATGTCACTTATTTCAGATACTGTTCTAATGGTAAATAAAGCGGCATTTAGTTTCTGAACAAGATCCTGAACATGGGCTTTCAACAACAGCTTACTATCTATCCGTACGCCTAGGAACTTGAACTGTTCCGTCTTGCTTATAACATGCCCATTCTGTCTGATTAAAATGTCAGTTCTTGTTGAATTGTGGGTCAGAAACTTTAAAAACTGAGTCTTACTGTGATTTAGCATCAAATTATTTTCCACAAGCCACGAACTTATATCATGAACTACATTATTTGATAATGTTTCAATATTACACACAAGATCCTTCACTACCAAGGTGGTGTCATCAGCAAACAGAAATATTTTTGAATCACCTGTAATACTAGAAGGCATATCATTTACATAAATAAGAAACAGCAGTGGCCCCAGCACCGACACTTGGGGAACGCCCCATTTAACAGTGCCCCATTGGGACTGAACATCATTACCACTCTCAATATTGCGGAGGATTACCTTCTGCTTTCTGTTCTTAAAGTAGGAGGCGAACCAATTGTAAGCTACTCCCCTTACTCCATAATGTTCCAACTTCTGCAGTAATATTTTGTGGTCAACACAGTCAAAAGCCTTCGTTAAATCAAAGAAAACACCTAACGTTCGCAACCTTTTATTTAATCCATCCAAAACCTCACAGAGAAAAGAGACTATAGCATTTTCAGTTGTTAAGCCATTTCTAAAACCAAACTGTACATTTGACAGCAAATTATGTGAATTTAAATGCTGCAGTAACCTTGTATATACAACCCTCTCGATAACTTTAGCAAACACTGATGGCATAGAAATAGGTCTATAATTGTCAACATTATCCCTGTCTCCCTTTTTATAAAGTGGCTTCACTACCGAGTACTTTAATCGGTCAGGAAACCGACCACTCCTAAAGGAAAAGTTACAGATATGGCTAAGTACTGAGCTAACATACGTGGAACAATACTTCAGTATTCTGCTAGATACCCCGTCATATCCATGAGAGTTCTTGGTCTTTAGTGATTTAATTATTAACTCAATCTCCCTCTTGTCAGTATCATGGAGGAGCATTTCAGGTAACAGTCTCGGAACACTTTTTTCTAAGAGCGCTATATGATTCCCTGTTGGGACTAGGTTTCTATTTAGTTCACCTGCTATATTCAGAAAGTGATTATTAAGTACTGTACATATATGTGACTTATCAGTAACACGGACATCCCCACTACGCACTGATTCTATATTCTCGACCTGTCTCTGCAGACCAGCCACTTCCTTTACGACTGACCATATGGTTTTAATTTTATCCTGAGACTTAGCTATTCTATCTGCATACCACATACTTTTTGCCTTCCTAATAACTTTTTTAAGCACCTTACAATACTGTTTATAATGGGCTGCTGCATTTAGATTTTGACTGTTTCTAACGTTTTGATATAATTGCCACTTTGTTCTACAAGATAAACAAAGCAAACACAGCTTTATATCTACAACAACAATTGTCAAAGTTGATATTTCATCAGAAAGGAACACAAGGAACCTTGCAGAGCGAGAAAGAAGTGGCAAATTAAATTTTAGCGTTTCTGCAAGATGAGTCAGTGGAATGTGTGGCGTCATATATCCTCGATTGTGCGGTCAATGTACATGAGGAATATGATGATGATGATGATGATGATGCATGCTTAACAACTGAAAGTGATACTGAAACAGGTGTCAAGCCATGTAGCTCATCATCCTTGTCAGGTAGAGAGCCACAAATCCTGTTTCTAGTGAAAGATAGTAAAGAACAATAATTGTCCAAGGGGTGAGTACTAAACATAATTACATACATGGAAAATCATCTGCAGCACAGTGGAAAAAGAATTCCATGTAGTGCATTAGATAAACTATGGATATTTAAGCGAGGACAAGCTGCACTCCTTACAAAAACTGGTGTTCGTATATTTCAAGGATGCTCGATACAATTTACAGCATATGTACATGATAGAGACCTAATACATTATGCACATCAAATTCCATGCAACACAGATTATAGTGATTTCAAGTGAAGCAATGGATGATTGCATGACTTCAAACAATGCTACAGAATTGGAACACATAAGAAACAAAATTTCAAACAAAGCATCAACTTGATGATGCACAACAAACTGCAGAATTGACCCAAAAACTGTTAGATGAGATAAACAAACTTATCCTATCATTCAGTAAGGAATTTATTTTCAACTCTGACCAATCAGGATTGAAGAGGAAATGCATATGAAAAGAACCCTACAACTTAGAGGTACCAAGAAAGTTGTATCACTTTCAACTAACGTCAATGCCTTTACGCTTTCATATACAATTATGCTGACTGTTAATCTGGATGGTAAATTGTCCAGAAAGCTTTTAATTGTGTTGCGAGAAGCTGGATGTGCTCTTCCCCCTATGTTTCTGTACTATGTGTGTGATCTTGCAAGAGCAGCAAGGAATGTTTACACCACAGCAAAGAAGAGTGGGAAAACAGACATAAGAGAACTACACTTGTGGTGTGAGCACTGCTTTTAGCCAATAGCTGGTCAACATAAATTGTTTTTGCTTGATTCCTGTTCTGCATATAAAAATCATACTCATTTAGAGCAAATTGTCCCTTCTGAAAGGTGTGTGACATTGCAATTCATACCATCTGGGACCACTGGACAAATTCAGACTCTGGATGTTGGTTTTTTCTGTGGCTATAAAACATATTATCATATTATCTGCAGCTACAAATTAAAGAACAGCCAGTTTCATGATAAGCTCCATGACAGACTGTTTCAAATTTTGTTGAATGCCATCACATCCATCAGTCCTCATCATCCCATTACACCAATATGATTCTGTATGCATTCTTTAAGAGTGGATACCTAGCTGAACATCCTGCTTGGTTTGTAACTCCCAAAGAGTTCACCTTTGATTTTGATGATGCAAACATTTGTGATCACTGTGGCATGCCGTTTTTCATTTTGTGTTCATGGTGCAAGTTAATGATTTGTTTTTAACATTTCTTGAATGTTGACAATGCCCATTTTGTGAAGTGTAATACATACATCCCATAGAATGTTGATCCCTGCACCTCCTAGACATTCGTTTTTGTCAACCTCATGATGCACATGGTGAGCCATTTGCAACTAATATTTCCCCCCGTCATAATCATTAACACAACTTATTCAAATGAACCTTACTGTAGACTGATCTTGCAACCTTGCACTCAAGAAGTTCGTTGTAAGAGCAATAATCAATTATCTTTAACCCCCTCAGTTATGTTGTATGGAGTGCACAAGTACCATTTGAATCACATTGAGACTTTGAGACAACTTATAAATTGCAGCACCTGGAAAGATACAAGGTCAAACAACTCCAAAGTCAGTGAATAGTTGATTTTACAGCATTAAAGAAAAAGATTAAAGAACCTCAAACAAGTCTTCTTGAACAATAATAATTATATTTTGGGACCATTGTACCCCATAAGAGAGCAGAAAATATATAAAGAAGAAACTGATCTGTGATGCAAAAAAAACTGTAATTTCATACTCTGAAATCTGTAGTTAAGTATATTTACTCATGAGCAGCTGTGGGATCAGAAGATCTGGAAATATTGTTGTAGACAAAGATATAACACTACAGCTTCATTAGATGACATGCAGCTTATCACATATAGTTTTTTGCTTAACACATTTTACCTAAAATTGAAATTTCTTTAGAGCTTTACCTTATGGTGGATCCAACTTTGAAAACTAGTCCTCCGCAATTAGTGAAGCTATTTCATCACTGACTGCTAGCAGATAATTTGTAGTAAATTTGACTATTTTGATACAATCACAAATGAACAAATAGCTATGTGAATGCTGAAATGTTCTAAATGAGATTATTTATAGTATCCTGATTGTGAAAATGTTACCTCGATTTTCAGCACTCAGTAGCCCAATGGTCCTGAGGGTATTCTGGCACTTAAAATTACTCTTACATCTATTAAAAAATGACATTTATGGCAAATGGCAAGCTACATCATTGTAAAGCCATATATGCAAGATTTCACTTCTATTACAATACATTTTGCAGCACAGAGGATATGGACATGGGCCACACATGGAAAATCAGTCAGTGAGGATGAGGGAACCTGAAATGTTTAATGACAGACAAAAATATCATCTTCTTCATTGCATGGAGTAGGCTTACAGCAGTTCCTTCTTCACTTAAGCCTTCTCTTCGTCAGTCATTCTACATCTCTGTTTGCTATAGTTTTATAATGGGCTAGCTGTTACTTGCAGCTGTGCTCACCTATAAGTAACATGAAATGAAATGTATGTGTGGCTTTATTGGCTGAGATACTCGGCCCCTTAGTGTAAGTCATTTTATTTGATGCCACTTTGGCCACTTGCATGTCAATGATGAAGAAAAAAACATACACAGCTAGTCTCGAACGGAGAAAATTTGACCTCACCGGGATCGAACCATGGACCCTGTTATCAAGACTCAGCAACACTAAACACTTTTTTTTTAAATTTATCATGCTGAATTCTTCAACATGATTTTTTCCTTTTTTCTCCTCTTCTTTTTCCTCATTTGATCTTAATACTGAAAATTAAATCTCTTCATGTTGGAAATGGAGAAAAAGCAAGAGAAAAATTAAAAAGTCCTTTCTTCATTATTATAATACTTGTGCTGGCTCAGTAGAAACCATCAGCATTCTGAGAATGTCCTTGGTCCTCATTGAATTCCAGATTGTACAATTCATCAATGCAAACAAAAAGAGAGACGATTAAAAACTTTTGGAACCACTCAACGTATTTTATTGGGGAATGCAACAGACAAAATTTGAAAACCTGAGAGCTTAGATGTGGAAGACAGGGTAATATGAAAGACAGAGATTACTGATAAAAGACCATGAATGAGTTAATATGAATGAAAAGCTAAGTGCATTGTATGCAATGGAGGTGGGAGGTGGATGGCGAAAAATAAATGGGTCAGAAAATGAAAGCTGTAGGAAGCTGGAATGGAGTGAAGAAAGGAGTAGTTACTGTGAAGAAATACTGAGACAGAAGAAATGAGTGTAAATTAAGGCCAGCTGGGTGGTGAGACCAAATGATACATTGTAGCACTAGTTCCCACCTGCAGAATTATGAGAAACTAGTGTCCAGGGGAAGAATCCACATTGGGTGTATGGTGAAACAGGCACCAACATCATGACTGTCATGTTGTAGAGCATGCTCTGCAACAGGATATTGTGTGTTGCCAGTCTATGCTCTGTCTATGCTCATTCTTCCTAACTGATAACTTGGTGGTAGTCATGCCAATGTAAAAGGCTGAACAGTGTTTACATAATAGCTGGTATATGATGTGTCATTTCACAGGTGGCTCTCCCTTTGATAGTATATGTTTTGCCACTTGCAGGGCTAGTATAGGTGGTGATAGGAGGCTGCATTGGGCAAGTCTTGCAGTGGGAATGTCACAGGGGTACGAACCTTAGGGAAGAGAGATGGGTGCAGAGGGAGCATAGCGTTTGACAAGGATACTGCGAAGATTGGGAGTGTGACAAAAAGCTATTCTAGTTGTGGTGGGCAAAATCTCAGACAGAATGGATCTCATTTCAGGATATGATTTTAGGAAGTCATGGCCTTTTCAAAATAGCTGATTAATACATCCACGACTAGGATAATACTGAGTAACAAGTTGTGTGCTCTGAAGCTGTTTTTTTGGAGGTATCAGTGGTACCAGGAATTGATGTGATGGCATGGGAAATCTGCTTTTGAACTAGGCTGGTCAGGTAATTATGACCAGTGATGGCTGAGGTGAGAATTGTGGTGTACTGCTGTAAAGAGTCTGCATCGAAACAAATATGTTTGCTTGAATGCCATATACTTATATGTGTGTTCTCCTGCTGCCACTTGGTGAGTAAATTTTTTATGTATACAGTTACTTTATTTTGTCAAAAATTGATTATTTCCGTTGTTGTATAAGCCCACACACACATGATTCCTTCTTCTGTAGCCCTCTTGCAGTCTTTGTTGTTGTTTGCTTGTTCAAACTGTCATCTATTTTCTACATTATGTACTAATCTGTTCGTTTATTTATCCATACCACTCAGATTAATAAATACTTTGCAACTACATCTTTTCTAGCAGACCTACTGATTCCTGTGGATGTAGATGGGTCCCTTGTTATTTACAAATTTGCATATTACAATTTGTTTACAGTTCACTACACTGCAGGGCCTTCTCTCGGTCATCTTTTGTTGATTTATTTGCAGTTTTAATTACTATTTTCTTTCCCACTCACACTTGCCTTGTATATATGTAAGTCTTTCACTGTTTTGTTTTTCGCCAAACTACTCTGATGGACTTTTACTGCCGTCTCCTACTTTATTTGCCAAGCAAAGTAATTTACATTTTCTCCTATGCCTTTCTCCTTCTGTTTGCCCAGTTTCAAAATTTTTCATTACTTTCCCTTTTTCTTTTCCAGTCATTTTTTCAAATCGTTTGGACTATTTTTCCTACGAGAAATTCCCACCCCCCACCCCTCCCCACTCATTAACTCTTATTTACCACTGTCTGTTCTCATGATTTTCGTATGAATTTTTCTGATTTTTTCAAATATTTTCCTTGCTCTTCTTCTGTTTCTCTATGATTTTCCACCTTCTGTATGATTTTCCACCATCTGCTTATCATTTTTGTGATCCCCACCATTTATAATACTCCAAACTATCCTCTCGAGCCATGATGGATCCCAACACATATTACATCCATTCTTTTCGAAAATATGCTTTTGCACTATTGAAACTGAAGTCCCAGATTTTGTTTCTTGAAACCTGCTTGTTCCTTGGAGTTACTCCCCAAGTCCTAATACTGAAAGTCCCTGTTTCTGGATCTAATCCTACTTTACACCAGGTTCTTTTACAGTTTCATATCAGCAATCTGTTGCACATACCCAGTTAATCTGTGACCTATATGCCTCATTTGCCAATTTCTACTCAACCAGACTTCTCTCCTCCTACAAAGTCCTGCAGTTATCTGCCCCTCATGTTTCCCTGTATTGTATCATCCACTAAGCAAACTTCAAACTGCAACAACATGCCAGACTTTACCACAAAAAGGTATTCTACCTTCTTATAAACTACCTCAACAGTGGTGGTTCCCTTCCTGTCCTTCTGCATCTCCATAAACAGTCACACTATCAACCACCACTCCTCTCCTACAAACCAAGCTTGGCCAACCTCCTTAACATCCCACAGCCTTCACTACTGCCTCTCAGACAAATAATAACTCATAATCACAAGCACCATTCACAACAGTAAATTGTTCTAAACCTCTCATCTAAAGTACTCTCCCCTCCTGAATTATCTGTATTATCCAACAGCCTCACTTTCAGCCTTAAAATTACATTTAATTATGCTGCTTTGCTGAAGGATCTGCTTTCCTTCACACATAATAACACTTTGCAACCCAATCCCAAAACCTTTCCAACAGCAAACATGACATTGAATCCTGCCTTTAACAGTTCTCATCGCAATCCAAACTTATCCACCACCACTACCTCAAAATCATCCCTTACAAGCCTCCAAAGAATTCCTTGCATCCAGAATTGCTTCTCAGCCCTTCCTCAGTTCCCTACAACATGACTCTAACCTGTCTTCTGCAGAATTCCAGGCTCTGTGTTCCCTAAAAGCTGATGTCTCCATCATTACCCTGCCAGAATACAAAACAGCATCTGCCATTGAAATCCCATTCCTGTAATTCAAACTGACCTGCAGTCCCTCCTTAAAACATCAGGTCCCTCACAAGGACTAACACCTCAATCCATAGAACTTCTGACCCCATCGAAACCACACACCTTCACCTTTTGCCTTCTTCCTAAGCTCCACAAACCCAGTCATCCTGGCTGTCCTACTGTTGTTGACTTCAAAGCACCCACTGAATGTATGTCTGCCTCAGCTGATCAACACCTGCAACCCATAGTACAAAGACTTACCTTCTTTATTAAAGACACCAAACATTTCTTAGATTGTCTGAAATCCATGTTCATCCCACTTCCACCCCACACCTAACTTGTCACCATTGATGCCACCTCCCTTTATACCAACATCCCTCATTTTCATGGCCTGTCTGCTGCTGAACATTTCCTGTTAGTGCCCACCTGATTCCAAACCTATGACACCCTTTCTGCTCACCCTAATCAACTAAATAGTTACCAACAACATCTCCATCTTTGAGGGGCACCATACTAACAGACCAGAGGTATGGCCATGGGAACAAGGATGGCTTCTCCCTATGCCAGTCTTTACATGGGATTCTTGGAGGGGGCTTTTCTGGGCTCCATAAACCTTTGGCCCCTGGTTTGGTTTAGATACATTGATCACATCTTTGCCACATGGAATCATGGTGAGGCTGACCTGTTAAAATTCATGGAATCTCTAAATACCTTCTCCCAATTAAATTTCACATGGTCCTATTCCAAGTCCCATACCACTTTTCTTGATGTTGATCTCACACTCACTGCAGGCCATCTACATTCTTCTGTCCATAGTAAACCTACTAACAAACAACAGCACTCACAGTTTGACAGTTGCCATCCTTTCCATGTCAGGCCTTGGCATTTGAGGCAAACATTTATGTTCAGATGCAGACTCTTTACAGTAGTACATCATCATTCTCACCTCAGCCTCCACTGGACGTAATAACCGCACCAACCTAGTTCAAAAGCAGATTTCCTGGGCCATCACATCCAACCCTGGTACTACTGTTTCCTCCAAAATACAACTTCAGAGCACACCACTTGTCACTCAGGTTTATCCTGGTCTTGGACATTTTAATCAGCTACTTTGACAGAGTCATGACTTCCTAACATCATGTCCTGAAATGAGATCCATTCTGTAAGATATTTTGCCCACCACACCTAGAATAGCTTTTCATCATCCTCCCAATCTCCACAATATCCTTATGCTCTACAACATGACAGTCACGATGTTGGTGCCTGTTTCACAACACATGCCATCTGGATTATTCCCCCAGATACTAGTTTGTCAGAACTCCTCAGGTGAGAACTAGCACTACGTTATTTCCTTGGTCCTCGTCACCCACCAGGCCTTCCATCCTTAAGTTCTCAGGTTTTCAAATCTCATCCAGTGCAGTCCCAACAATCAGTCTTTCCTTTCATCCTGTCTGGTAAGTCTCCGCTAACTTGAGGTTCTAGGTGACTTTTCTGAACTCTACCTCTTTTTCTAAACCGCTCCATTCCCTTTTTCTTCACACCTCTTCCTTATCCTTCTACCCTTCTGCTGGAAGAAGGAGCCACTGGCTCCAAGAACTTGCATACCTAAAACCTTTTTTTTATATGTGTGTTCTCCTGCTGACACTTGGTGAGTAGATTTTTTTGTCTATCCAGTTACTTTATATTGTCATAATTGATTGTTTTCGTTGTTATGTCAACATATAACTTTGTCACATGATCCAATGTTGTTGTTACAGATACGTTGTTAGTCTAATATCTACATCTACATCTATACTCTGTGAAGTGAATGGCAGAGAGTATGTTTCACTGTACTGGTCATTAGGGCTTTTCCCCACTCCATTCACATATATAGCGCAGGAAAAACGATTGTTTGAATACCTCTGTATATGCTATAATTAATTTGATATTATCCTCATGATCCCTATGGGAGAGATGTTTTGAGGATTGTAGTATATTCCTAGAATAATTATGTAAAGCCAGTTCCTGAAACTTCGTCGGTAGGCTCTCTTGGCACAGTGTATCTTCAGGAGTCTTTTCTTTCGAGCTCTCAGTGACACTCTCCCATGGGTCAAACAATACTGTGAACATTCATGTTGCCCTTCTCTGTATATATTCGATATCCCTTGCCAGTCTAATATGGCACGGGTTCCATACACTTGAGCAGTGTACTAGGATGGGTTGCATGAGGGATTTGTAAGCAGTCTCCTTTGTAGACTGATTGTGATAGGATTGCTGTTGTTCTCTATGTACATAAATGATTTGGGAGGCAGGGTGGGCTGCAACCTACAGTTGTTTGCTGATGATGTTGTGGTATATGGTAAGGTGTCAAAGTTGAGTGATTGTAGGAATATACAAAATGGCTTAGACAAAATTTCTATTTGCTGTGATGATTGGCAGCTGACTCGAAATGTGGAAAGATGAAAGTTAACACAGATAAGTACAAAGAACAAACCTGCAATTTCAAGATACAGTATTACTATGGCCTGTTTGGCACAGACAAGTTGTTCAAATATCTTGGTGTAATGTTGCAATGCAGTATGAAATGGAATGAGCATGTGAGAACTGTGGTAGGAAAAGTGAATGGCCAAATTCAGTTTATTGGGAGAATTTTAGGAATTTAACCTGTAAAGGAAACTGCATATAGGATGTTGGTGTGACCTATTCTTGAATACTGATTGAGTGTTTGGGATCTATACCAGGTCGGATTGAAGGAAGACATTGAAGCAATTCAGACACTAATACTTATTTCATTCATCTTTCCAGTGGTATGAGAATTAAGCTGGGGCAGCACTTTTGGGTTTTCTTTTGTAAAGGAATATTTGAAAACAGAGTTACGCATTTCTGCTTTTGTTTTGCTACTCTCAACTTCAGTTCGTATCATCCATGAGTGACGATTGGACATGAAATTTGGTGCCACCAACAGCCTTCACATACGACCAGAATTTCTTTGGGTTTGGGAAAGAGCATTTGACAATATTCTTCTACCCCTGTCATTGAAGGCTTCACATATTTATTTCTTGACTGACAAATGCATTTCATTGAGCATCTCTCTATCTATAGTCTTATGCTTTGTTTCATACCAGTTAAGCAGTAGTGTTTGTTTCTTTGTAAGTTTCTTTACAATGACTGTTTGAGAGGATCTCTCCCATTATGGACTGTCCTACTAGGGACATATCTATCCAGTGCATGGCCAACTATTATTTTAAACTTGAGCCATAGTCCCTCTACATGCTTCTGTCCTGGACTAAAAGTTTCAAGTTCCTCACTGAGGTATGATACTATTGTTTTTCTATCTAGTACATCAAACACATAAATCTTTCTGCTAAAAAGATACCCTTTGTGTGTTGGTATTAATTGTTGTCATAACTGCCTCATGGCCACTGCTGACAATATCATTGTGGACTTTCTGAAAGAGATCAGGACTGTTTGTTGCCATTAAATCTAATGTATTCCATCATGGATGGGGTTGCAAACTATCTGTTCTAGGTAGTTCTCATAGAACATTCCTCAGAGTAACTATGATAATTGAGTTGTGAGTAGAATGAGTCACTTACCAAGCATAGGACCAGTGATTTTCCCCTGGGGAACTTGTGGCAGACTGGTTGGAAAATGATGTAGAAATCGATGATGGGGAGGGGAGGTCATTGTAGTAATTGAAGCCAATTTCTTCTTTGTCCACAACCAAATTGCATTTTAATATGAACAAATGAATGTATGTGTGAGTGTATTCTGTAACTGACACTTTTTGCAGAGAGGACTTGATGTCAGACTGATGTTGTGCAACTGCAATGTGGTTGGAACCTTCCTGTAGATTACATCCAACCAAGTGGATCTGACATCTAATGTTAGGAATTTGTGATGAACATTTCGCCAAACTCTGCTCCAGTCAGTTGATGGGTAATCCAACCAAGTGGATCTGACATCTAATGTTAGGAATTCATGATGAACATTTCACCAAACTCTGCTCCAGTCAGTCAATGGGTAACTGCTGTAATGCAGATGTACTACTAGTGGGTACGAAAACATTTGGTTTAAGAAGGCTGTGGAGTGGTGGAGGGATTCCTCCCCCACGTAACTTGCCTTAGTGAAACATGACTGCACAAAAGGCAGTGGGGGTTATGCATCAGGCATGAATATTGGCAAAGACAGGATGACTGGGACACAAGACCACGAGCTGTTGATGTGTATCCATAGTTTTGTTATAATGATTGAGGAGATGGCACTAAAATAAAATGAAGAGTTTCTGAAGCTATTTTATTGTGATAAACCAATGAAGAAAGCTTGTGCAGTGCAAATTTAAAATATTTGTACAAGCAATAATGTCAGCTGCCCTCACATGCCTGCCTGTTATCTGCATCTACACTCCCACGGCATAATGAAATGCAGCCACACTAGAAGCCTCCCATATTCTACATGTAAAGGCATGGCATCTCTGTAAATATCATACAGCATTTAAATGATGCAGTCCTTGTGAGTCTTCAAGTGTCTCAAAAGTTATAAGAGGCATGTGACATTCAGCAGCTAAAATATGATGAGCTTGTGACTGGTATTTGTATGGAAGCATGGATTAAACACACTGATTGGTGTATAAGCATTGTGCTCATTACTTTGAGTCATATTATGTAGAACATTTTCATAAAAATGATGAAGTTTGGGTGAAAAAGAGCTGATAGCTTTTTAAAAGAGTAATTATGTTTCTTGTCTTCTTCAAATTAGTAAATATATTGCACTACACACTATTTACATCTACACCTACATCCATACTCTGCAAACCATGACGAAAAACATGGCAGAGGGCACATCCCGTTGTACTAGTTATCAGAGTTTCTTCCCATTCCATTCACTTATGGAGCATGAGAATAATGATTTTCTGAATGTCTCTGTGCATGCAAGTAATTATTCTAACCTTATCCTAATGATCGCTATGTGAGCAATAAGTAGGGACTTGTAGTGTACTCCTAGAGACATCATTTACAGCCAGTTCTTGCAATTTTTAATAGACTTTCTTGGGATAGTTTATGTCTGTCTTCAATAGTCTTTCAGTTCAGTATCTCTGTGACCTCTCCCACAGAAAAACAAACCTGTGATCATTCATGCTGTCCTTCTCTGTATACATTCAGTATCCCCTGCTAGTCTTATTTGGTACAGGTTTCACACACTTGAGTAATATTCTAGAACCAGTTGCATGAGTGATGTGTAAGCAATTTCCTTTATAGATGGATTGCCCTTCTCAGTATTCTACTAATAAACCACATTCTACCACCTGCTTTACCCGTGACTGAAAACCTATGTGAGAATTCCATTTCATATCCCTACAAAGTGTTACACCTAGGTATTTGTGTGAGCTGGCCGGTTAAAGGTGGCTCACTGATATTACAATCATGTTGTTGTTGTTGTGGTCTTCAGTCCTGAGACTGGTTTGATGCAGCTCTCCATGCTACTCTATCCTGTGCAAGCTTTTTCATCTCCCAGTACCTACTACAACCTACATCCTTCTGAATCTGCTTAGTGTATTCATCTCTTGGTCTCCCCCTACGATTTTTACCCTCCACGCTGCCCTCCAATACTAAATTGGTGATCCCTTGATGCCTCAGAACATGTCCTACCAACCGATCCCTTCTTCTGGTCAAGTTGTGCCACAAACTTCTCTTCTCCCCAATCCTATTCAATACTTCCTCATTAGTTATGTGATCTACCCATCTAATCTTCAGCATTCTTCTGTAGCACCACATTTCGAAAGCTTCTATTCTCTTCTTGTCCAAACTATTTATCGTCCATGTTTCACTTCCATACATGGCTACACTCCATACGAATACTTTCAGAAATGATATCCTGACACTTAAATCAATACTGGATGTTAACAAATTTCTCTTCTTCAGAAACGCTTTCCTTGCCATTGCCAGCCTACATTTTATATCCTCTCTACTTCGACCATCATCAGTTATTTTGCTCCCCAAATAGCAAAACTCCTTTACTACTTTAAGTGCCTCATTTCCTAATCTAATTCCCTCAGCATCACCCGACTTAATTAGACTACATTCCATTATCCTTGTTTTGCTTTTGTTGATGTTCATCTTATATCCTCCTTTCAAAACACTGCCCATTCCTTTCAACTGCTCTTCCAAGTTCTTTGCTGTCTCTGACAGAATTACAATGTCATCGGCGAACCTCAAAGTTTTTATTTCTTCTCCATGAATTTTAATACCTACTCCGAATTTTTCTTTTATTACAATCATAGGATGCTAATTTTTTAAGAGCTGAATTTTACATTTCTGATCATTTAAAGCAAATTGTCAATCTTTGCACCACTTTGAAATCTTATCAAGATGTGACTGAATATTTATGCAGGTTCTTTCAGGCAGTACTTCATTCTGTGTAACTGCAGCACCTGTAAAAAGTCTGAGGTTACAATTAATACTGAGTGCAGGGTCACTAATAAACAACATAGACAGCAAGGGTTCGAACACACTTCCGTGGGGCTCACCTGAAGTTACTTCTACATTCTGATGATGACTCTCCATCCAAGATACCATGCTACATCCTCCGTATCAAAAAGTCCTCAGTCCAGTCACAAATTTCACTTGGTACGCCATACTACCATACTTTTGAAAATAAGTGTAGGTGTGGTACTGAGTCAAATGTTTTTCAGAAATCAAAAGATACTTCATCTCCTTGACTGCCTCGATCCAAGGCTTTCAGTATGTCATGTGAGAAAAGTGCGAATTGGATTTCACGTGGTCGATGTCTTCAGAATCCATGCTGGTTGGCACTGACGAGGTCATTCTGTTCAAGATACCTCATTATGTTTGAGCTCGTAATATGTTCTAAGATTCTACAACAAATTGATGTCAAGGACATTGGACGGTAGCTCTGCGGATCACTTCTACTACCCTTCTTGTAGATGGGTGTCACCTGTGCCTTTTTCTAAGAACTGGGAACAGTTTTTTGTTTGAGGAATCTACAATAGATTATAATTTGAAGGAGGTCTAACTCAGCCACAAATCAGTATAGAATCTGACAGGGATTCTATCAGACCCTGGAGCTGTGTTCAGTTGTAACGATTTCAGCTGTTACTCAACACCACTGACAGTAATACCTATTTCATTCACCTTTCCAGTGGTACGAGGATTAAACTGGGGAAATTCTCCTGGGTTTTCCTTTGTAAACAAACATTTGACAATGGAGTTTAGCATTTCAGCTTATGCTCTGCTACTCTCAATTTCAGTTCCTGTCTCATTTGCTAGGGACTGGACGTTAACTTTGATGCCACTAACAGCATTTACATACGACCACAATTTCTTTGGAATTTGTGACATATCATTTGACAATATTCTGCTACGGTAGATCCTGAAGGCATCACGCATTGCTCTGTTGACAGCCAAATGTGTTTCATTCAGCATCTGACTATCTATCTTTGTTTTACACCTATTATGCAGTTATCTCTGTTTCTTTAGAAGTTTCTGTACAATGACCGTATACCATGGAGGTTCCCTCCCATTATGAACTGTTCTACTGGGTACACATCTATCCAAATCATGGTCAATTCTTTTAAAATTGAGCCAGAGTTCCTCTAATACTCCTGCCCTGTGCTGAAAGTTTCAGTTTCCTTATTAAGATGTGAAACTACTGATTTTTTATCTAGTTTACTGAACATCTTTCTGCTTGTTTTAATCATCTTTGTACTTGGTAATCATTGTTGACACAACCGTATCACGATCGCTGATACCAGTTTTGATGTGGACATCCTCAAATAGGTCAGGTCTATTTGCTGTCATAAGATCCAATACATTTCCATCATGAATGAAGTTCCTAACTATCTGTACAAGGTAGTTTTCTGAGAAGATATTTAGTGCAGTTTCACAGGATGTCTTATCACATCCACCACTAATAAAACCGTAATTTTTCCAATTAATTGTTGGATGATTAAAGCCCCACCACAGATTACAGTAGGACTGGGAAACTTACATATAAGTGAACTGAGATTTACACTAAAGCTTTCGGTTACATCAGGAGATGAGTCTGGTGGGCAATTATCATTTTATGCCCACCCCTGATACCGAGTCTTGTCCAAACCTGCAGCTTCAATTTCTATGTCAGTGGATTTGAGTTTCTAGTATACTGCGACAAATACACCACCTCCATTTCCCATTTGCATATCCTTTTAATATTCACTTAAATTTTTCCCAGAAATCTCACTGCTATTAATTTTAAGTTTCAACCAGCTTCCTGTACCTAGTATTATATGAGCTTCACTGCTTTTCATGAGTGCTTCAAACTCTGGCACTTTGTTGCGAATGCACTCACAGTTACCTTTAGGATTTTAATACCCTTCACTTGTGGGAGGCATTTCTTTTGATCTTACAGTGATAGTTTTGGGTTTCCCACTGCTAATATCATCTGGATTGGATGGAGAGTTGACTAATCTAAAAAACTCTTCTGTTTACCCCAAACACAGTCAGCTACCAGAGTAGCAGGCTCTGTAATGCACATCTGACCCATTTAAGGTCTACTTTCTAAAGCAGCCTATATTATTCCTCAGTGTTCAAGCTGTCTCCATGCCCAATTTCATAGCAGTCAGATCAGCAGTTTAGTCATGAGAGCATAACAGATTGCGTTACCATAAAATGGGGTGACTTGAGACACTTTTTAACTTCTTGGATGTGGTATTCACCTATAACTTCAATTAAATATGTTTTTTTGTACCCTAAAAGTTTAGTCACTTCTTTTACTTTACCAGTTGATGTTCAAACTATGAATAAAATAATGCATTATCAGATAACATTAAAAAAATTAGCTGTCTCATGTCACCCTGTCACTGGTGTGCATCGAGACAACATTCAAGTTTAATGTGTGTATCATGTGAGAATATCACTGGGGTGACATAAGACACACAGTATGACTTGCATTGATCTTGACATTCACATTGCAATAAAATCAGAGTGTATATAATTTTTTAAAAATATTTTTTTGTCATAAAACTCTTGAATAACATTTTAAAACAAACATACAGTTACCAGTAAAAATGTTTTTATTAAAATATTGTTAATTAAAAAAAAAACAGAATTTCCTTGCACTGCACCATGAACAATTTAATTTAAAGTATAATATGTAAAACATTCTCGGTTTTCTTGCTGCGTCAATTTGGTAAAAAATCTCAAGCTTTCGACAATAGCCTCCACCATCATTGTCAGGAGCAACTGACTGTCTTCACCGTTGCTGTGGTGGCCTTATACAGCCCGTGGACGGCTTTTTATTGGTTAGCTCGTGATTGGTTGGCGATTATGTACTGCCATTGCAGGCGGTGTCAATGTCCGCGCTGGTTGCACCACCACTTCTGTGAGAACGTAAATCCTGCAAGGAATGTCTCTGCTGCTTCCCTGCATTGAGCACTCATTTCCATGCACCACTCAGATAGTATCCACTATCATACTTAAAGTTCTTCTCGCTCATTCTTATTTCAACAGCCTCCTTAATTACAGAATCCCCATGGGTGAAAGCATGGGACAAAGTTTTTGTTTTCTCAAACAGTATTTTATGTTTGCTTGTGAAGCTGTGCTCTGCAATTTCTCCGGTTCCCTATTTTTAATATGCCGTTGGTGTTCTGCACAGTGGTCTAAAACGGTATGAATGGTCTGACCTATATAATTGCTTCCACACTCACAGGGAATATTATAAATTCCAGGGACCCTGAGGCTGAGACTGTCCTTAACAGGGCGCATCATCTTCTTAATTTTCTTAGGAGGATGAAAAATCGATCTTATACCCCGTCTACTCAGGACTATTCCTATTTTGCTGGATATAGCAACACAAAGAGGAAGAACTGCAATCAGTGTTTCATCCTGTGAGTGTGCAGCATTTTCATGTTTCCTTTTTTTTGGAGAATGGCCTTTACATTGCGTGCACCATTGCCATTCTTTCGGGACAAGTACTTCAGATAGTTAATTTCGGGCTTCAAGTGCTCCTAGTCAGAAACAGTTTTTTCTCTATAAACCAATGTGTTAAAAATGGCTCTCTTCTAAACAGGATGATGGAAACTCTGTGCATTAAGGTATATCGGTTTGTGTCGGCTTACAGTACACAGTGTGTCCCATGCCTCCATATACTGGGACTCTGTTATTAAGGAGGCTGTTGAAATAAGAATGAGCAAGAAGAAGTTAAACAGTGATAGCGGATACTATCTGAGTGGTGCATGGAAATGAGCATTCGATGCAGAGAAGCAGCGGAGACATTCCTTGCAGGGTTTATGTTCTCACGGAAGCAGTGGCGCCACCAGCACAGACACTGACACCGTCTGCGATAGCAGTACATAATTGCCGACAAGTCATAAGCCAACCAATCAGAAACCATCCAAGGGCTGTATAAGGCCACCGCAGCAGCAGTGAAGACAGTCAGTTGCTCCTGATGATGATGGAGGCTATAGTCAAAAGCTTGAGATTTTATCCCGAATTTATGCAGCAAGAAAACCGAGAATGTTTCACATATCAGTGCCATCACGAAAGACTTCATTCTCATATTACTTTCCTCTACGGGGAGGATACTGCATGCCAGGGTCATCAACTAGAGAAGCTGCACGTCAAATATGCACAGTTTCACAGTAATTTGGCATTTCTGCAATGCTGTCACTACAAAGTGATTACACCTAAGTTTGCTGTGGTTAAACACCATATCAAGTCGGTTAGAATGAAGAATGTATTACGGAAGGCAAGCCGGGCGATCATCAAAGAAAGATTACCACACACAAGGTATGAGCTGGATTTGAATACACGAAGTCTATATAGTTGCCATATTTTGTTATCCACAGTTCTCTCCCGTTTGACTGTGCTCATCAAAGAGCTCATCTTAGCAATACGTTGGCTAAACAAGAAAAGAAATTTGAGCAGCTTGCAGCTATGCAAAGATTGGAGTCATCATATGAAACAGCATGCACTCTCGTCAAGCTGTCAGACAAGAACCTGGACAAAGGAGCCATCACGGCCCTTAATAAAGGTTTGAATTTTGCTCCTACATTACGTAGGCTACCTTAGCCATCATGGATCTTATCAGTGGAGTATAACAGGCAGTGCAGCATCTTGCACAGGATGACACCGACGAAGTGAGACTTATCACCAGTTGCTTCTTGGCCTCAGCTAAGCCTCCCAGATCTAATATCAGTAGAGAGGAGAAGGAGGGGCTCCATTTTCTTCGGAGAGATGAAGAACTTGTCATATTACCAGCTGACAAAGGAAATGCCACCATCATTCTTAATATTACTGAATATCGTAGCAAAATGACATCACTGTTGGGGGACAGTATGAACAAATGTCTTAAATGGGACAACTTAGACATACATCAGAAAAACCATGGCACTACTGAAGAATTCTGGTCTGTCAGATGATGTTACGAAAAATCTCAGAGTCTGAGCTCCTTGACCTCCCAGGTTGTATGGACTACCGAATATCTACAAGGATAATGTTCCGTTGAGACATATTGTCAGTGCAATTGGTTCTCCCACCCACAAGATGGCCAAATACCTAACAAAGTTAATGACTCCTATCGCTGGCTGGTACAAACATCACTCCCAGATGTTCATTGAGAAAATCAAATAGATTGGAGTTTGTCCAAATGACATTTTAGTCAGCCTGGATGTGATGTCGCTGTTCACAAAAGTTCCTGTGGAGGACACTGTGAAAATGCTGGCGGATCTTTTTCCTCCTAAAACTATAAAGTTGTTCCGGCTTGTGATGACAACCACCTACTGCTTGTATGGTAATAAATTTTATGAAATAATGGACAGTATGGCGATGGGCTCTCCGTTGTCTCCATCATTGGCTAACTATTTTTATGGAGAATTTTGAGGAACATGCATTAAATTCAGCTCCCCTCTGTCCATGCTTATTTTATCATTATGTTGACGATATATTTATGGTCTGGCCACATGGCACAGAAGCTATCGAACAATTCATGAAACACGTGAACAGCATACATTCGAACATCTGGTTCACTGTTGAGATGGAGAAGGAAGGAAGACTGTCGTTCTTATATGTTTTAGTACAATGACAAGCAGACGGGCACCTCGGCTGCTCTATGTACCGTAAGCCGACACATACTGATTTATACCTTAATACACAGTTTCCATCATCCTGTTCAGAAGAGAGCCATTTTCAACACATTGGTATATAGAGCAAAAACTGTTTCTAATGAGGACCACTTGATGTCTGAAATTAACCATCTGAAGTAGGTGTTCCGAAAGAATGGCTATGGTGCATGCAATATAAAGGCAGCGTTCTCCAAGAAAAGGAAACATGAAAATGCTGCACATTCACAGGATGAAACACCAATTGCGGTTCTTCCTTTTTGTGGTGCTTGAGATTTTATCCTGAATTGACACGGCAAGAAAACTGAGAATGTCTTACATATCAGTGCTGTCGTGAAAGACTTTGTTCTCATTTTACAGTATAATATTAAATGAAAATTTAATCAGTCCATACCTAAGTTATTGAGGTGGAAATAGGGGGGCCTTTATTTCATGAGGGGTACACAAAACTCATATCATCCATATGGGGCCATACAAGAGTGTCGGAACTGCTCTTATACTATCCCATAAATTTCATCTTAACTTTTCTGGAGCCACCTCTAGAATTTTTGGAAATTGTTACCACTTTTCCTACAAAACACTTTTTAGTGCTTTTTAAGCACTTTTTACAGTCATTTCAATGAGCAGATAATCTCCTTCAGCTACGCTTTCATAGGAAACATTCTGTTGAACAACCCTGGAAATGAAGGGTTACTGTCACTGCCGTTAATGTCATTCATTAATGAGTCCTCAGGTTCATCACATTCTGCACTGCCATCATTGGTACTCAAATTCAGTCATGCTTCATTAGGCTCAATATTTGACACACTCTTGCCTGGTTCAGTTTCTATTCTTCTCTTCTTCTGTTTTGGCATAGTACCATTTTTTTTGTCCCCGTAGCACAACCTCTTCAAAAGGTCGGTCATACTCCCCACCAGTTCTTCTTCAACTGAACTTCTGTCTTCATTGGTGTTACCATTGTTTGCACCCCTAGAAGGGGTTTGAGCCAGTATCTTCTAGCGATTCACAGGAAGGATACCACATTTTTCAAATCCTGACCTAATAATATCTCCTGCTGAGCCTTCAATTCTTGATAGCAACATTTTTAACATTGATGGGACTCTGCCCTTAAGCACTGCTCCTCTATATCCTTTCATCTTCCACTCCATCAAAATCTCGTGCCAGTGTCGCTTGAATGGTCTGAAGAAAGCTACATCAAGAGGCTGACAAAGATGTGTAGAATTCCTTGGCAGGCAAATAAATTTTATATCTTCCTCTCTGCATTTTGCTATTTGAGTCTGAGGCATGTGAGATGATAGGTTGTCACCTATGAGTGCCCGTGGTGAATGTTACTTCTTTAAATATGGGTAGGCTATTGTCAAAAACCATTCTCCAAATGTCTTTTGTTCTATTCACCCAGATTTTGTATTTCTATAAGGTGCTCCCCTCGGGTCACCTGATGTCGAAGTGTCCCAAGGATTACTTGATCGATAAATGACAAAATGAGGAAGAAGTGTGGCATCTACAGCACATGTCATCATGAGGGATGTATAGGCCTTTGAAGAATTGAGAATAAAATCAGGGTGCTTGCAACCTCTTTTGACCACAGCATGCTTTCTGCCTGGATCATATGATAAATTTGTTTCATCAAAGTTGATGACATGCCAGCTTAATATTCTGCAGTTCAACTTGCAAATCATCAGAAAAGATGTTAATCAATTCCGGAGAAGCTTGTGCTCAACAATGTTTTATATTATCTGCAAACATCACAGACAACACAGTACTATGGCGACTCAGGAATGATCGCACCCACTCATCATCAGACATGTTGTTCCTGAATCTTGGGATGGTTTTCCCTTGCCTGTCAAGATAGTATTTAACTAAAAGTCTGATGTTGTACACAGTAAGTGAGAATCCCCATTCACTTACTGTAAGCATATTTTTCACTAAAGTGTCTTCTTCTGTTGAAGACAGCGTAGTTTGTCCAATTTTATTAGTATGTTTTCCGTTAAGTGCACGAGAAAGCTTGGGCTTTTCTATAAAATATTTCTCGGCTGTTTTACAAAGGCTATAGCAGCACATTTTTACATCTTCAAGAGCCTTATCCAAATTTTCAAAGTTGCTACTTGCATATTTGCGTGTACCACCTCTTTTAACATAAACACGTAGCATTTCCTGTAAAAATAAAATTAAAAATCTTTAGTAGGAATGAGGTTATCTCCGCATAACAACTGTAACATATCACCCCAGGTAAGGTCCTGATCAGTATAAATAATCCTCATAATTTACACTTTAACAAAAATGTCACTTTTGTTGTTTTATATTCGTGTCAGAGCCTTGAAGATACTCACCGCAAAGTTTCACTCCTTGAAAATTATATTTCATGTAGTAAACAAAGAAAGTTCCGGAACAATTTTCAAAGTTGATATTTTACTTCCTGTTTACAAATCATTCATGGTGGCTGCCAACATTCTATTTTAAGAAGAACTGTTCCTCAGTCAGAAAGCTGATATTATGTGCAAACCAAACAAAGGATAAAATGTTGGTTATGTAAACTAAAAACTGGTAAGATGCAGAACTATAAATTTGTCATTTTGTCTCCAGTCACCCTGGTGTCTCAAGTCACCCCGTTTTATGGTACTTCCAATTTTAAAATGTTAGAATGGATTACCATACTCGTTTTACTAATTTTTCTTCCCGTATTCTGTTCTGGTACTGCGAATGGTTGAAAGCAAAGGGAAACTACAGCCGTAATTTTTCCCGAAGGCATGCAGCTTTACTGTATGGTTAAATGATGATGGCATCCTCTTGGATAAAATATTCCGGAGGTAAAATAGTTCCCCATTCGGATCTCTGGCTGGGGACTACTTAGGAAAATGTCGCAATCATGAGAAACAAAACTGACATTCTGCAGATCGGAGTGTGGAATTTCAGATCCCTTAATCGGGCAGGTAGGTTAGAAAATTTAAAAAGGGAAATGGATACGTTAAAGTTAGATACAGTGGGAATTAGTGAAGTTCGGTGGCAGGAGGAACAAGACTTCTGGTCAGGGGAATACAGGGATATAAATACAAAATCGAATAGGAGTAATGGAGGAACAGGTTTAATGATGAATAAAACAATCTGGAGCATGGGTAAGCTACTACGAATAGCATCGTGAACGAATCATTGTAACCAAGATAGATACGAAGCCCACGCCTACCACAGTAGTACAAGTTTATATGCCAACTAGCTCCAAAGATGATAAAGAGATTGAAGAAATCTGTGATACGATAAAAGAAATTATTCAGATAGTGAATGGGAGGCAAAAATTTAACAGTCTAAGGGACTGCAATTTTATAGTAGGAAAAGGAAGAAAAGGAAAAGTAGTAAGTGAATATGGAATGAGGGAAGGAAAGAAATAGGAAGCCACCTGGTAGAATTTTGCACAGAGCATAATTTAATCATAGCTAACATTTGGTTTAAGAATCCTGACAGAAGGTTGTACATGTGGCAGAGGCCTGGAGGCACTAGAAGATTTCAGATAGATTATACAATGGTTAGACAGAGATTTAGGTTTTAAATTGTAAGATGTATCCAGGGGCAGATGTGGACTGACCACAATTTATTGGTTATGAACTATAGATTAAAACTTAAAAAATGCAAAAAGATGGCATTTTGAGGAGATGGGTAAACTGAAAGAACCAGAGAATTTGAGAGAGAGCATTAGGGAACAATTTATAAGAATGGGGGAAAGAAATACAGTAGAAAAAGAATGGGTAGCTTTGAGAGATGAAATAGTGAAGGCAGCAGGGGATCAAGTAGGTAAAAAGTCAAGGACCAATAGAAATCCTTGGTTAACAGAAGGGATATTGAATTTAATTGAGGAAAGGAGAAAATATAAAACTGCTGTAAATGCAGCAGGCACAAAGGAATAAAAAGTCTCAAAAATGAGATCAACAGGAAGTGGAAAATGGCTACGCAGGGATGGCTAGATGACAAATGTAAGGATGTAGAAGGATATATCACTAGGGCTAAGATAGATACAGCCTACAGGAAAATTAAAGAGACCTTTGGTGAAAAGAGACCTACCTGTATGAATATAAATAGCTCATGTGGCAAACCGGTTCCAAGCAAAGAAGGGAAACTAGAAAGGTGGAAGGAGTATATAGTGTGTCTATACAAGGGAAATGTACTTGAGGGTAATATTATGGAATTGGAAGAGGACATAGATGAAGATGAAATGGGAGATATGATACTGCATGAAGGATTTGACAGAGCATTGAAAGACCTAAGTCGAAACAAGGCCCCGAGAGTAGACAACATTACATTAGAACTACTGATAGCCTTGGGAGAGCCAGCCACGACAAAACTCTACCATTTGGTGAGCAAGATGTATGAGACAGGCGAAATACCCTAAGACTTCAAGAAGAATATAAAATTCCAATCCCAAAGAAAGCAGGGGTTGACAGATGTGAAAATTACCAAACTATCAGTTTAATCAGTTACAGCCGCAAAATACTGACACGAATTCTGTACAGACGAATGGTAAAACTAGTAGAAGCCGACCCCGGGGAAGATCATTTTGTATTCCGTTGAAATGTTGGAACACGCTAGGCAATACTGACCCTACAACTTATGTTGGAAGATTATGGAAAGGCAAACCTACCGTTCTAGCATTTGTACACGTAAAGAAAGCTTTTGACAATGTTGACTGGAATACACTCTTTCAAATTCTGAAGGTGGCAGGAGTCAACTACATGGAGTGAAAGGCTATTTACAATTTGTACAGAAATCAGATGGTAGTTATAAGTGTCGAAGGGAATGAGAGGGAAGCAGTGGTTGGAATGGGATTGAGACAGGGCTGAAGCCTATCCCCGATGTTATTCAATCTGATACTGAGCAAGCAGTGAAGGAAACAAAAGAAAAATTCCGGGTAGGAAGTAAAATCCATGGAGAAGAAATTGAAACTTTTTGAAGTTCGCTGATGACATTTTAATTCTGTAAGAGACAGCAACGGTCCTGGAAGAGCAGCTGCACGGACTGGACAGTGTCTTGAAAGGAGTATATAAGATGAACATCAACAAAAGCAAAACGAGGATAATGGAATGTAGTCAAATTAAGTCGGGTGATGCTGAGGGAATTAGATTAGGAAATGAGGCACGTAAAGTGGTGAAGGAGTTTTGCTATTTGGGGAGCAAAATAACTGATGATGGTCGAAGTAGAGAAGATATAAAATGTAGACTGGCAATAGGAAGGAAAGAGTTTCCAAAGAAGAGAAGTTTGTTAACATCGAGTATAGATTTACGTGTCAGGAAGTCGTTTCTGACAGAATTTGTATGGAGTGTAGCCATGTATGGAAGTGAAACGTGGACGATAAACAGTTGAGACAAGAAGAGAATAGAAGCTTTCGAAATGTGGTGCTACAGAAGAACACTGAAGATTAGATGGGTAGATCACTTTACTAATCAGGATGTACTGAATAGAATTGAGGAGAAGAGGAATTTGTGGCACAACTTGGCTACAAGAAGGGATCAGTTGGTATGACAACGTTCTGAGACATCAAGGGACCGCCAATTTAGAATTGGCGGGAAGTATGGAGGGTAAAAATCGTAGAGGGAGACCATATGGAGGGTAAAAATCGTAGAGGGAGACCATATGGAGGGTAAAAATCGTAGAGGGAGACCAAGGTATGAATACACTAAGCAGATTCAGAAGGACGTAGGTTGCAGTAGTTACTCAGATATGAAGAACCTAGCACAGGATAGGGTAGCATGGAGAGCTGCATCAAACTAGTCTCTGGACTGAAGACCATATCAACAACACGTTCTGTTGATACACTGTTCCCATTATATATGCCCTCACGCTTTTATTCATTGATACAGTTTATATTAATTTCTTTTCTTCTGTTTTGTGTGTGACCTTTAACTTTTGGTAAAAATGAATTTCAGTCGACTGTATTATTCTTTTGTGTATCTTAGTTAATTTCCAGGATTCGATTCTTGTATGTGAGAATAGGGGTATGCATTTATTTGCGAAATATTAGTTTTTTTATTCTTTCTTATTTTGCCATCCAGTGTTCCGTGTATGGAGCTACATATCATAAAATGACAGGCGTGACGCGTTTCTATATGGAGTTGAACAATTAATTTCAATACAAATTGGGTTTTATCTGGCCATAAATATGAAACAAGTCGCTTTTTTTACGATTTATTCCTGTGAGGGTACATCTGTGAGCCTGTGTAAAAACCAGTAGTAGCTACATACTGTGTTTATTTGTGTACATAGCTTAATAATGAACGTCATAAGAAGCAATCTGATGCGAATACCACAACCCACAAGGCAGTGCAGTCACCAGTACATTTGGTCCACAAGATAATGCTTCTGTAACACTTCCATCTGAAGATGAGCCTGCAGTGGCTCGAAAACATGTTCATGGTTGAATAAAACGTAAAAAAGCGACTGGTTGTTAATTTATTACAAAAATGAACGCCAGTTTAAATCACAATCGCAGTTCTCCTAATCTTCTTCCACAATTGATATATTAAAATCGCTGCGAATTTCGATATATTTTGACTTCGCCATATCGATATATCGTCTAAAGCAAAAATTCAGCGGTTACGATTTGAATTACAATTGTTACCTACTGGCTACTACACTTGTCACTTGACAATTCGCAATATACAACTGTGTTGTTTAGTGCATGTGGCATTGTGATGGGTGTTTTTGGAGGATTTGTGGATGTTGTTTGATATTAAATGGATACTTTGGCAACAACGAATGAGCACGGGATACGTGTTGTGCATGAAGGTACGATGTTTGTTTTTAAATATTAAAGTTCATTTTTTGTGTTGTGACTTTTATACTTATTGCCCGCTTCTTGAACGGATCATGAAATAATTGGTCTTTTGAAATTATTTGTGACTTCTAATTCGTCAGTAATTATCATTCTTAGAGTCTAAAATCTCGATGTGTTTCATGACTTGTATTATTGTTCTGCTCCACGTAATGTTTGGAAATTAATTTGTGAAACAAATACTGTTACGTCACATTATGTAGGGAATGAGTATGTTAGTTAATAAGCTGTATTAACTCGGTCGTGAAAAATTTTACTATGCAGCTCATGAGGTAGTTATAAATACCCAAGAGCAGTGATAAACCAAGTAACAATTATAACCAGAAAAAAATGTAAGACCAATGAAGTAAGTTATTCCTATCATGTCCGAAGAAAATATTTCTCGTATTAACATTTTTCTCTATTCTGATTTGAAAGAAATAAAATTAGTTCTCGAACTTGTTAAATGATGGTAATGAAAATTGTCGAATTAAGGGGAGGATCTGTTGCAAAGGAACTTTTTGACTATGTGAATGAAGTGGTGTGTAGTTTGTGACACCCCAGAAGAAAACATGATAGGTTGAACTGAAGAATTTTCTGGATTGCATTGTGAAAATATGGTGTTTTGTTCTCTTATTGTTAGTGAATGTATCGCGTCAGATGGCACATCATCATTATGCCACTGAACGAAGCACGATCTTCTCTCGGAAGGTTCAGTTAACCCCAGTAAGCTGTTTCCATAAACTCGGAGATGTGTTGTGAAGAATTATAGTGACCTGTGTACCACAATCAATTGTAAATGGTATTAGCACTATAATAATTACTGTCCGTGCACATAGCTGTAGGCTACTTGATATTATATAGATTAGGATTAACTGGTCTTGAGACACAACGGCCTTGTGAAACAGACTAAAAAGGATCCTGTATGAGTAGTTTTTTTGAGGAGACCAAGAGAGAATTTCTCAAATGGATTTTTGTTGATGAGTGAACAAATTATGGATCAGTTACTGTATTGTGTTAAGACTATTGATGAGGTTCATGGAAAGCTTTGCCTACAGTCAGCAAATATTTGAAGTTCAAGAAAACGTTCCACAAAACATGTGACAGTTCATAATGTTGTCTAAAAACTACAGATATATCTGCTCCCTCTCTCCCCCCCCCCCCCCACACACACACACACACACACACACACACACAATACCAGTGGCAGTTGCTGTCTCCTGCAGTTAAATATTTAATTTCCAATTGGAACACTTTAAAGGCTTTTGTTTCTGTCTTTCCAGAAGTTTGCTAGAAGCATGAGCTAGCCACAAGTGAACCTGTTTGCCCTCTGCATGAAAGAAACTGTTTGCCTTTCTGTGTATCTTTTTATCAGCAGCAGTTTGTGGATGTACAGGATTTATGCTAGACCATCTTAGAACTAAGATCCACTCCAGGAACTGAACTTTTCTTGTGAGGAATTATACATTGTGCAGTTACTACTGTCTGGCCTGTAATTCCTGTATTAATGGGGCATTTCACAATGTATTTTTCGTTATGCATATGACATTTAAAAGTTAACTTACCATTGCTCTTACCATTTAACAGTTATGTATCTAATTTCTAAATTATTATAACAACTAATACAGTTAGCATAACCACAAATGACAAACTAAAATTTATTTTTCCATATGAAATAAATTGTTATACATTTGGTAGACATGTGGCAGAGAAGAGACATGGGAAAAACCTGTTTTGCTGATTTGAGAAAGTCTTCTTACCAGTTTGGTGTAGAATATTTGCCTGGTAGCCAGAACCTTTCATTATGATGCTGTATTTCTGTATTTATGCTACTTGTTATATATTATTGTAGATGTTAGTGCACATTAAGCATGTGACACTTTTTCCACGAGAAACTTCATTGCCATAGAGCTTAAAAAATGATTGAAATATATCCCAAGAATGCTATAAAACAACAGTGAAGGCTTATTTATTCTATGAACTTATTGCGCAAACCCATTACGATACCGAGGCATCACAAAAAGATGTGGGAATGAGGCCACATTCATAAAACAGACATTAAACATCAAATAACACAACAGCTTACATAAGGATGCAATTATAAACACATTAAATATCGAATAAAACAACACTATACTTTAATTACTTAACATGTATTGTACCCAGAAAACCCAACAACAAAAATCAGTTCATCCCTCCTGCCAAGTGATGGTTCAGAGAACATGTAGACATCTATCCAGGCCATCACACCAAATTGCATCAGGAGACACTGCAAGTACTACGGCAGTTAGACGAGAGGTGAGAAAACTTGGATTTGATAGTCGAGTGGCTGCTTATAAGCCATGCATCACGCCAGTAAATGCCAAACGATACCTTGCTTAGTTTAAGGAGCATAAATGTTGGACGATTGATATGGAGTACCTGTCAGTAGGTGGCAGCACAATGCACCTAATATGAAAAATGTATGTTCTTAGGGGTGTTGGGATACTTACACACACACACACACACACACACACATACACACACAATGTATGTTCTTAGGGGTGTTGGGATACTTACACACACACATACACACACACACAAAACCATTCCCATTTAGATTGTGGAGGTCTGGCGAATGATATTTTCTGACAATTTTCCTCGGTGATCTTTAAACTCAACTCTAGATCATTGCTGTGCTGTAGTCATCAGCACAACAGTGATTATCTTCATCATTTCTGCCCTCAATTGTTTTTGAGTGAATATAAACTATTTATAGTCATCCAAATTATCCTACTTTAGACATGGACTTGAAAAAAAATTAAATAAGCCTGGTGAGATAACAAAGAATTATTAATGTGACATGATTGATGAAAGATAGTTTATGCTTACTTTTTCATGAAATTGTAAGAGATTTCATATGTTAGTTTGTGGAAGAGAAGATTTTAACAATAAATTTTCAGGTCTGAAATTGCCAACAACATAAACAATATTTAGAGGATAGTAATTTCATTTGTTTACTTCAATTTCTTGCTGGAACTGCTGCTCATTGTATGGTTCTTCAGAATCGCACAAATGCCCCAGATCAATCGTGCTAGTGATTATACACTGCAGGCTCTGTGTTCTGTTTTTATGATGCAATGTGGCAATATATCCATATTCTTGTCTGACTAGTATCAGCTCCATGTTCTGCTTTGGTTGTGTGATCATTGTTGTTGTTGTTGTCTTCAGTCCTGAGACTGGTTTGATGCAGCTCTCCATGCTACTCTATCCTGTGCAAGCGTCTTTATCTCCCAGTACTTACTGCAACCTACATCCTTCTGAATGTGCCTAGTTTATTCATCTCTTGGTCTCCCTCTACGATTTTTACCCTCCACGCTGCCCTCCAATGCTAAATTTGTGATCCCCTGATGCCTCAGAACATGTCCTACCAACCGGTCCCTTCTTCTTGTCAAGTTGTGCCACAAACTCCTCTTCTCCCCAATTCTATTCAATACCTCCTCATTAGTTATGTGATCTACCCATCTAATCTTCAGCATTCTTCTGCAGCACCACATTTCGAAAGCTTCTATTCTCTTCCTGTCCAAACTATTTATCATCCATGTTTCACTTCCATACATGGCTACACTCCATACAAATACTTTCAGAAACGACTTCCTGATACTTAAATCTATACTCAGTGTCAACAAATTTCTCTTCTTCAGAAATGCTTTCCTTGCCATTGCCAGTATACATTTTATATCCTCTCTACTTCGACCATCATCAGTTATTTTGCTCCCCAAATAGCAAAACTCATCTGCTACTTTAAGTGTCTCATTTCCTAATCTAAGTCCCTCAGCATCACCCGATTTAATTTGACTACGTTCCATTATTCTCGTTTTGCTTTTCTTGATGTTCATCTTATATCCTCCTTTCAAGACACTGTCCATTCTGTTCAGCTGCTCTTCCAAGTCCTTTGCTGTCTCTGACAGAATTACAATGTCATCAGCGAACCTCAAAAAGTTTTTATTTCTTTTCCATGGATTTTAGTACCTACTCTGAATTTTTCTTCTGTTTCCTTTACTGCTTGCTCAATATACAGATTGAATAACATTGGGGAGAGGCTACAACACTGTCTCACTCACTTCCCAACCCCTGCTTCCCTTTCATGCCCCTCGACTCTTATTACTACCATCTGGTTTCTGTACAAATTGTAAATAGCCTTTCGCTCCCTATATTTTACCCCTGCCACCTTCAGAATTTGAAAGAGAGTATTCCAGTCAACATTGTCAAAAGCTTTCTCTAAGTCTACAAATGCAAGAAATGTAGGTTTGCATTTCCTTATTCTTTCTTCTAAGATACGTCGTAAGGTCAGTATTGCCTCACGTGTTCGAATATTTCTACGGAATCCAAACTGATCGTCGCCGAGGTCGGCTTCTACCAGTTTTTCCATTCGTCTGTAAAGAATTCACGTTAGTATTTTGCAGCTGTGACTTATTAAACTGATAGTTCGGTAATTTTCACAACTGTCAACACCTACTTTCTTTGGGATTGGAATTATAATATTCTTCTTGAATTCTGAGGGTATTTCGCCTGTCTCATACATCTTGCTCACCAGATGGTAGAGTTTTGTCAGGACTGGCTCTCTCAATGCTGTCAGTAGTTCTAATGGAATGTTGTCTACTCCCGGGGCCTTGTTTCGGCTCAGGTCTTTCAGTGCTCTGTCAAACTCTTCACGCAGTATCATATCTCCCATTTCATCTTCATCTACATTCTCTTCCATTTCCATAATATTGTCCTCAAGTACATCGCCCTTGTATAGACCCTCTATTTGCTCCTTTCACCTTTCTGCTTTCCCTTCTTTGGTAAGAACTGGGTTTCCATCTGAGCTCTTGATATTCATACAAGTGGTTCTCTTTTCTCCAAGGGTCTCTTTAATATTCCTGTAGGCAGTATCTATCTTACCCCTAGTGAGATAAGCCTCTACATCCTTACATTTGTCCTCTAGCTGTCCCTGCTTAGCCATTTTGCACTTCCTGTTGATCTCATTTTTGAGACGTTTGTATTCCTTTTTGCCTGCCTCATTTACTGCATTTTTATATTTTCTCCTGTCATAAATTAAATTCAATGTTTCTTCTGTTACCCAAGGATTTCTACTAGCCCTTGTCTTTTTACCTACTTGATCCTCTGCTGCCTTCACTACTTCATCCCTCAGAGCTACCCATTCTTCTTCTACTGTACTTCTTTCCCCACTGCTGTCAATTGTTCAGTTACGCTCTCTCTGAAACTCTGTACAACCTCTGGTTTAGTCAGTTTATCCAGGTCCCATCTCCTTAAATTCCCACCTTTTTGCAGTTTCTTCAGTTTTAATCTACAGTTCATAACCAATAGATTGTGGTCAGAGTCCACATCTGCCCCTGGAAATGTCTTACAATTTAAAACCTGGTACCTAAATCTCTGTCTTACCATTATATAATCTATCTGATACCTTTTAGTATCTCTGAGATTCTTCCATGTATACAACCTTCTTTTATGAGTCTTGAACCAAATGTTAGCTATGATTAAGTTATGCTCTGTGCAAAATTCTACCAAACGGCTTCCTCTTTCATTTCTTACCCCCAATCCATATTCACCTACTACGTTTCCTTCTCTCCCTTTTCTTACTCTTGAATTCCAGTCACCCATGACTATTAAATTTTTGTCCCCCTTCACTACCTGAATAATTTCTTTTATCTCATCATACATTTCATCAATTTCTTCATCATCTGCAGAGCTAGTTGGCATATAAACTTGTACTACTGTAGTAGGCGTGTGCTTCATGTCTATCTTGGCCACAATAATGCGTTCACTATGCTGTTTGTAGTAGTTTACCCGCAATCCTAATTTTTAAATTCATTATTAAACCTACTTCGGCATTACCCCTATTTGATTTTGTATTTACAACCCTGTATTCACCTGACCAAAAGTCTTGTTCCTCCTGCCACCGAACTTCACTAATTTCCTCTATATCTAACTTGAACCTATCTATTTCCCTTTTTAAATTTTCTAACCTACCTGCTCGATTAAGGGATCTGACATTCCACGCTCTGATCCGTAGAACGCCAGTTTTCTTTTGCCTGATAACCACATCCTCTTGAGTAGTCCCCACCCGGAGATCCGAATGGGGGACTATTTTACCTACCGGAATAATTTACCCATTTAACCATACAGTAAAGCTGCATGACCTCAGGAAAAATTACGGCTGTAGTTTCCCCTTGCTTTCATCCTACAGTATAATATTAATTTATTATTCCTCAAACAAGCCGAAATCCAAATCAGGACTTTGCACTGAAAGCACATTTATTATGAACACTGACGTTCAGGCAGAATAGAATAGAACTCTTGGGCAGAGTGGGGTTTTATTTAGGCAAGCATAGAATATCCCAAGATACTCAAACATGACAAGTGTCAGATACTTTGAGAACTTCCCAGGAAAAAATACTAAATAACAAATAATTGCTGGTTGTTAGGTTTGAACGGGTGAGCCACAGCACTCCAACCAGGAATGCTAACTGCTACACCACACTGCAGGGTCATTCCACGTGTCCTAGGGCTCCCAGCTCGACCATCGTCAATTTCTATGAAATTTGTGCAGGATGTACCTGAGGGCCTTACATGAACTTGTACAAAGTTTCAGGCTCACCCGTAACTTGGTTGAGGTGCTAGAGCCATTTTCGTGAAGACCACTTTTACAGACACCGAAAAGTCGTCAAGTTTGGCATTCCACTGTAATTTAAAAGAGTTCTTGCTCTTGCTTCTGGGTATAGTGGTACAACTTTGTGTGCTCTGTGTTGCAAGTAGAGTTCAGAAAGCAATGCATTTGACATAATCTCAGTTCAAAGTGGGCAACAAATCATGTCTGTCTGGGTGTTTAGTATATCACAAATTTTGGCCTGACTTGAATGTTTAATTACTGTGCTACCGTCCTGTAAATTTGCTACAAAACATGAATGTATCAAAATATACCCGTGTTCAAAGTCATGTATCTCAAAATGGACACCTACCACCTTACATTCATTAACACCATTCAACATTATTTTAGAAAAACTTATTTTCATTTTGATGCCTCTTTGGGTAAGATGCAAAAATGTCCCCTAAAATTTGGAATTTTGTTGATTATGTCTTCATTGTTTAAATATTCATTTTGCTGTTTATTCGGTGATTTTAAACCTGTTTGTGACAGGTTCATTGCTAAATTGAACTATTTAACTGTACTAGAGACTGCTACATAATTTTTGGGAAGCTGAATGCTTATTAATTTTATTTAATTTCTTTATTTAGGTCTCGACAATTTGAGTTTAGTGTCTGAAGCATATCAAGTTGTTGCTAAAATGGAAGAACAAGAGCAAGTTAGTGTATATAGATTTGGAAATACTGATTCCCAATGCTATTTAACGACATATAGTGCCCTAAAAGAACTGAAAGCTGTAAAGCAACTTTCCTTAGAACAACAAGAATTACTTACTAGACGGAGTGGTTTACACTCAACTGAAAATACTCAACTATGCTTCTATCATGAAGCTTTACTATTAAAAAGATTTGAATTTTTGCAAAGGTCATGCTGCAACGCATTTGGCAAGAAAAACCTTACTGCACGAAAAGCTTGCACTCTATCAACATAGAAACAGCTGACTGAAATATTCACAAATAGATGTTACGTATCAGTCAAATGAAGATGAGACTAATGTTGGTCACAATTTGAATACAACCTTAACATTCGTTGGAAAATCACCATTAAAATTTCAGCGAATTGGTGCAAGGGATACAAAAGGATATGCAAAGTGCAAAATACATCAAGTTGAAGGTGCAATTATTAAGAAAATTGCAGAAGTGGGAGGACTTGATCCCAGTGAATTGGAACAACCATCCACAAGCAAGCAATGCCTGACGTGTTCAGATAACATTGAGCTGTTCCAAGAATTGAAAGAAAAATTACATATATCAAATAATAGCGAGAAAATTCAAATTTTGACCTTAGTTCCCCAAAGCTGGTCTATCAAAAAGACTATGAAAGAATTTTGTGTTTCAGAAAGAATGGTAAGGAAGGCTAGAAAGTTAAAAGCTGAACAGGGAACATTGGCACAGCCCAAAGGTAAATGTGGGGAAAAAGCTTTCTGAGGATGTGGGGGCAAGAGCCATACATCATTTTTATGATGAAGAGTTTAGTCCGATTTGTCCAGGAAAAAAAGGACTGTATTACTGTTCAGATAGATGGAGAAAAGGTTAAAAAACAGAAATACTTATTACTGAGCAACTTAAAAGAAATGTTTGTTGCGTACCGCAATAAAAATGGACAAGATATTGGATTTTCCAAATTTTGTGAATTAAGGCCAAAGTGGTGTGTGACTGTAGGCGCAGCTGGTTCATATTCAGTTTGTGTTGGCACAATACATCAAAATGTGAAACTAATGTTGGCACATAGCCCAATAAAAGAAGATTACAAAATTTTACTGAGCAAAATTGTCTGTAATTTGGAAACAAAGGATTGCATGCTTTATCGCTGTGAAGTATGTCCAGGAACAGAAGCTCTAAATGAATATTTGGTAAGCGCTTTTGCAGATATTGATCTTGAGGATACAATTCAGTTCAAACAATGGACTCACACTGATAGAGATACACTTGAAACCAGAGAAATGACAGTTGAAGAATTCATTTAACTATTAGTTACAAAACTGTTGGCCCTTTCTACTCACCACGAAATTGCAAAGCATCAGAGCAGGCATTTGCAGTTCACTAAAGAAGGTCTCAGACCAGGAGAATTGTTTATATTAATGGATTTTGCAGAAAATTACTCCTTTATCGTCCAAGACGCAGTGCAGGGATTCCCACTGGGAAAATAGTCAAGCTACAATACATCCATTTGTAATTTACGACAAAGGTAATGAAGATCTAAAGAGTGTCAGTTACTGCATAATCAGTGATTGCCTCCGACATGACACAGCTGCAGTGCATGTGTTTTTAATATACTTAATCAAATCCCTTAAGTGCATTTTTAAAGAAATTAAGCATATTCATTATTTTAGCGATGGTTCTGCAGAACAGTACAAAAATTTTAAGAGCTTCCTAAACCTTTGCCATCATCAAAAAGATTTTGGCATTACTGCAGATTGGAATTTTTTCGGAACAAGCCATGGGAAATTACCATGTGACGGAATTGGGGGCACAGTTAAGCGTCTAGCAGCAAGAGCTAGCCTTCAATGCCCAATTGGCAACCAAATCTTAACACCAACCGATCTGTTTGAATACTGAAAAAAAAAAATGTTCATGGCATTGAATTTATTTATATTAATAAATAAATTATTGTAGATGCAAAAATTGATCAAGAGAAACGTTTTGAGGATGAATGTACAGTGTCTGGTACAAGAGACCATCACCATTTTGTGCCAATTGATGAAAAACGAGTATCAAATGATACATTGTCCTTTATAGCAAATGTTAACTGACATGCTAAAATTGCTACTAAACATGTTGCCATTAATGAACTACAGTCTGGCCAGTATGTTGCTTGCGTTTATGATGGAAAATGGTAGATAGGAAATATCTGTGAAGTTTCATGTAAAAAAAAAAAAATGCCTGGATTAATTTCATGTATACTCATGGAGCTGCTCAATCATTTCATTGGCCTACTAGAAGAGACATATGCTGGATCCCAGAACAACTGATAATTGCAGTCATACCAGTTCCAGCTGCTTCAATGATGGGGCGGCAATACAGTTTGCCGGAAGCAATAGTTTTGGGCATCAGCAAAAAATTTAAAACAATTAACAATTGAAGAATTCTGTATTACGACTTGGGAACTACAGAGAGACCCAAAAAAGGCTTGGGAACCTGCTAGATACTCACATTCAGACTTGGGAACCTGCTAGATATTCGCATTCCAACTTGGGAGCCTGCTAGACACCCACTTTTGGGCTTGGGAATCTGCAGTAAAGAAACTTGCATGGCTATCGGGCCCCTTGACGATGGGGTTACCAGTCTTGAGATTGGTAGTGGCATAGCCACCATGGACCAACGCAAGGATTTTCCGAATTACCAAAAAAAGTCAATAGTTTAGGCGAATTTTTAGCACCTAACCCAAAGAGACACCAAAATGAAAATAAGTATCTCTAATAGAATGAAATGTATTCTGTTGAATGGTGTTAATGAATGTAATGTGGTAGGTTTTGAGATACAAGACTTTGAACACGGGTATATTTTGATACATGTTTTTTTAGCAAATTTACAAGATGGTAGCACAGAAATTAAACACACAAGCCAGGCCAAAATTTGTGATATACTAAACACCCAGACAAACAGTAGTACAAGCTAGGCCAAAATTTGTGATATACTAAACACCCAGACAAACAGTAGTTTGGCAAAAGACCAGGTCCATAATGCACTTTCTCCACTACTTGTGCCTCGTTAAACTATGGGGCAAATTTCTCGTGACATGATTTGTTGCCCACTTTGAACTGAGATTATGCCAACTTCTCAACTCTACTTCCTTCCTCAACTCTACTTGCAACATTTGTGTTTAGAGCACACAAAGTTGTACCACTGTACCCAGAAGCAAGAGTCTAGCTCTTTTACATTAGGAACAGTGGAATGCCAAACGTGACGATTTCTTCACGACTTTTCGGTCTTCACAAAAATGGCTCTAGCACTTCAACCAAGTTACAGGTGAGTCTGAAACTCCCTCAGGTACATCCTGTACAAATTTCATCAGAATTGAAGATGGTCGAGCTGGGATCATCTTCTAAACTGGGACACTTGACATGGAAGGACCCTGCGTACAGCTCAGCTTGAGGCATTGCACCCCCTCCTGAAGAAATCATGATCTGCAGTTTAATTTCTCATTGGAGTTGACTACAGCAGTCTGGTTCTAGATCTTGTCCTCTGTAGGCCAGCACTGATGGATCTTCACAGTGTGATAGTGTTGTCATATCCTCTTCACTGTGATGAGCATCAATGGTTGCCCCTTCGAAAATTTATGGTAATCAAGTGAGTTTTTAGTTTCCTTGAATAAGAAGCCCTCATTGTCAGCGCCTCAGGACTGTAGTAAGGACTCATACAGAGAATGCCGGCGATGTCTCTGCACTTTAGTCGTCTTGAAGAAGGGTCATAATCCTCAACATATGTGATGTCCAGTAAGTGTTGAAGGATACAGTATGGCCCAAAGTAGCACTTTAGCAACTTCTCAGATTGTCTTACTTTCCGCACGGGTGTAAGAATCCATGCAAAGCTCCTGGACTGAATCTCACTGGTCCATGCTTGGTATTATAGCACTCTCAGTCCTTCTCCTGGGCATTGGGCATCCAGAGTGCATATGCAAGCCAGCTGTCTTGCTTCTGTGGTCCTATAATCAAGTGTTTCATGCAGTCATCAGGAGCATTGTGTGACTGAAATGAAAACAGTGTATCCATTGATATTTTGCCATCACAACTGTGGAGTGGAAAGAACAATGTGAAGCCTTTAATAGTTTCTTGCTTCACTGTACTATATGTCAATGGCACAATGGGCAGTATAGTGTCCCGGCCTCTGTTTGATATCCATGTACATCGAGAGCATATCTGTCAACTTCTTATTAAAGCAGTCAGTGAGGCCATTTGTCTGTGGGTGGCAGGCTATAGGTGTATTTCCTACCTCAAATTATCTATGACACTGGTATCGAAAGGAAAACTTTTCTATGATCGGAGGTTATAACTTGGGGTGCTCCGTGAGCTTCCAAATGATATCTTCTACAAGATACCTTGCAATTTCCAGAGATTCAGCTGTTGGCACAGCTTTAGTGACAGTGTAGCAGTTGAGATGTGTAAGTGGAGGCTGTTATATTTAGATTTCTGTTTGTCAGTTACGGGAATGTCCCTAAGAGATAAATTACTGATAGGTGGATAGCTGCTGCCTCGCGGGGAATTGCTGCTATCAGATGTCCCTGGAGGTATTGGGGGCATGTGTTTCCATCGCTGGTACTCTTTACGGTGGCTGACACAGTAACTACTGGATCGCTAAAGACCTTTCCAGTGATACCTGTGTCTGCTTTTGTTTTTTGTCTTCATGAATCCCAGGTGACAAAATGTAGGAGTGTCGTTGATAAACCTCAGGCTACCTTCAGAGAGAACTTGCAGAATTTTGTGAATAAGTTATCTGGTCATACTATTGTAGTAGGTAATAGTGGATGACTTCAACTTGCCAGGTACAGAATAGGAGAGTCATGCGATCAAAACTGGTAGCAGAGATAGTGATTCTTGTGACATTATTCCGACATATCTTGTCAGAAAGTTACTTTGAGCAGAACACAGTGATGAAGGTAACATCTTAGACCTTCTAGCATCAAACAGACCTGAACATTCTTAATTGCTTAATTCAGAGGAGAGGGTATCAGTGATCATAAAGCAGTGGTAGCATCAATTACTATTGGTGTCACAAGGAATGTTGAGAAAATTAGGAAAATATTTTTGCTCAGTGAGAGTGATTATTCACTTCTGAGGATGAAGATGTAGAGCACAAATGAGAAAAAATCAAAAGCATCACTCAGTACCCCTTAGTCAAGTGCTTACATTTCCTTTGAGTGTACAATGCTTGGCTGACACAGAGCTCTGGTCCTAGCAGCACTACTTCCCTTTACATGCTGCAAGTCCCTCATTCTACTGTTTATTTTCCCCTCTGCCTTTCCACTGGATGGTCTTCTTGGTGCTGACCATACTTGGATTTGGACTGTTATTTTGGACACTTTTTTTTTCTCTTCCAGCACTTTGCACAACTTTTTGTACCTCAATACTTATTCCCCATTGTTGGGTTTGACATACCATTCATCTTCCAATTTTTACAGAAGTGTGGATTGTGCAAGGAAGGTCACCTAGTGTGGTGTAATGTCAACCTTTTGTGCTTTTCTATCTTTCCACCTTTCTTACTACTCTTTTCTGGCAAAACTAACACGCCCTAAGCCCAACATGCTAGCCATCCCTTTGTGTGGGAGGGGCGGGGTGGGGATCATTAAGTACCTGCATGGTGGTAGCCCCCTGACCGCACAGGGATTGCATTGTTTGTGCCTGAGCTGGAAACTCCCCACATATGCCCGTCATGGCTGGGGCACGGAAACTCATTACCATCGCTGTGGGTGATGGTGCCCGTGGGGAGAGCCCGCATTAGGAAGTGGTGGCTCCAAGGCGTATGACTCACAAATGAGACAGCATAAACTTTCTTCTGCTGGTGGCCGCAGGGCCCCAGCAGTCTCTTCTGTAGGAAAAGATTCTTATAATGTGGAGACATATGAACATAAAATGTTTCCTTCCTTGGCAGTCCGTGGTAGGGACATAGAGCTAAGAGTCAAGGAGAGAAATACTCCCCCCAATACTTAATTTGCTCTAGGACTGACAGGGATTCCTTTATGGCCACAAAGACATCAGTTTTGTTGAACACCGAGAGGATAGGTTTGGGGAAGTAGCAGACAGTTTGAAAGTGAAAGGTGGTTCAGTTATGGTCAAAATAACATCCCTGCTCAATTGTGGGTGCTGCTCATCTGCGATAACCTGTGTGTTATTCATGTAACTGACACTCTTCATATGCTACATTGTATCATCTTCCGGTCTGCTTTTCGACCAATGCACAATTTTTTACAGCTGAGCTTTTTGCCCTCTATCAAGCTGGGCTGTTCACTATGTCTGTAGGCACCAGCTTACTCGCTGTGTGATCTGCTCTGACTCCCTCAGTGCCCTTCAGAGTCTAGATGATCCTGATCCAGTCCACCCCATCATTCGATGGACCCAGAACTGCCTCCATTTGTTCCCAGATGGGGGAGCCCAAGTGATGTTCATGTGGGTTCCTGGTTGTATTGGTTATCCTGGGAATGACGCTGTTGATGCTGCAGCCAAGGCCGCTGTCCATCTCGGTCGGCCTGCCTTTTACTCTGTTCCCTCGCAAGATAAATGTACTTTTCTCTATCGGTGTATTATGTCACTTTGGCATGACCATTGGTTCTCCCTTCATGGGAACAAACTCAGAGCAGTCAAACGTCTCCCAACAGCCTGGTCAACTTCCTCCCGGCCATCTTGCTGTGAGGAAGTAATGTTAGCTCGGTTGCAAATAGGGCACTGCTGCTTTAGTCACCGCCACTTGTTGAATGGCGACCCTGCACCCAGTTGCTTTTTCTGTAGACAGCCATTAATGGTCAGACATTTCCTGATCCTCTGCCCCTATTTTAGCCACTTATGTCTCAGGGTCAGGCTGCCGCCCACCTTGCCGGACATTTTAGCAGATGAAGTGTGAGCTGCGGCTCGCATTTAAGGTTTTTAAAAAGCATTAATTTGATAAAATAGATTTGATTTCTACCTGGGGGGGGGGGGGACCTTCCAGCCCGACATCCTTTTACAGACTATTGATAAGTTACATGCCATTTTGGAGTGGTGGAGTGTATTTGTTTTGTCGTGCCCAATTAGGACCAAAAGACTGTAGGATGGATACTGGGCTTCATCTTGGTCTTTGAAGGTGACTCATTACGGAAAAAGGTCAACATGATGGTGAATTGGAACTATGTGAAACTGTATGTTCTTCCTTCCATATAGTGCTTGAAATGCATGAGATTCGATCACAACTCTTAGTGTTGTAATGCCAGACGCATTTGTTGGGATTGTGGATATCAGTTGCATAAAAAGCTCAGTGTGCCCCTTCCCCTGTCTGTTTTAACTGCATGAAACATTTTCTCTTCAAGGACCTGCACTGTCTTCGAAAGAGAAAAGAAAATCGAAGAACACAAGACTCTTGACTGACTAACTTATCAGGACACCAGGAAGAAATGTGATCATTTGCATCTTGCATGTATGATATGTTTTGCTATGGATATGATGATGCCATTCTCTCTGACAATAGTATCTTCACCGTTGGTGCATTTCATATCAGAGCCACTAGACTACACCCACTACCCTCACAGTTGGGGCCCTCCTCTTACTGTATCCCCCCCCCCCCCTCCACACACACACACACACACACACACACACACACACACACACACAGGGTGTATACGACCTGGGAGATCCGGGGAAAACCCGGGAATTTTTTCATCCGGGAGAAAACCAAGAAAAACCCGGAAATTTTTTAGAATTCCGGGAAGTTTTCATTGTTTTTGTTTTCAGTTAAATTTTTGTAAGTTTGACTATCAAGAACCGATACTCTAAAAAAGGATATTACTGAATACCGCTATTTCAGAATGATGCTGCAACAATAAAATATTAACGAGAGAAAAAATGAAAATAAAACTTAAATTGCAAAGGAAATGCACCATATACAGCAACAAAACACAGTCCTCATACAAGCGTCTGCCAACAGCAAAATGTGTCAAACGCTTTAGGAAGACTATGCAATGTTCCATAACAACAAATAGCCTCCGATGAACGTGACGTCACAACTGTTTACATTAGATTCGTTTTAGCGGTTACGAACGGGATCATGCGCATGCGCAGTTGAGTAGTACCTTCTCCCGCTTCTAGCTACAGAAATGTGGCTTTTGGCTGTGTAAGCAGTCGCAGAAAGCAGCTGGATGCTACTGGGAAAAATTTTACTGGAGCGCCCAAGCTGACAGATTCTTGCATGCCCAGCAGGCCCAGTTCTAGGAGGGGGTGGGGGGCAAATTCATACTATTGAGGGAAAAAAGAAACCTTGTTTCACAAAGCTACTAGCATCCAGCTCACGTTAGTCTATCGATTATTCATATGACTTTGAAACGCATCCCTGTCGGTCTTTGAACATTTTTGAACACATCCTAAGTAGATTTCTAAATGAATCATAAGTTGATTTGTGAATGCGTGCATAGTGTACATGATGTCTCTGTCAGGGGAATCCTCGTTGTATATCAAAAAAGGGGCTATACGAGCTGAGCAGAGTAAGGCCGAACGGATGAATGACAGCCGCTGTCTAATTGTGTGGTTGATTGGGTTTGCGAATGATGAACTTTGTTGTTATTACTAGCTAAATCCATAGATTCAGAATGGCTCTGAGCACTATGGGACTTAACATCTGAGGTCATCAGTCCCCCTAACTAACCTAAGGACATCACACACATCCATGCCCGAGGTAGGATTCGAACCTGCGACTGTAGCAGTCGCGCGGTCCAGACTGCACGCCTAGAACCGCTCGGCCACACCGGCCAGCGATAGATTCAGACTACAGAAGTGGAAATAAACGAATAACAGATAAGAAAGATTACGTATTACCTTCTCGGTGTATCTAAGAAAATTAAATTTTAACAGAAAATTTTTGGCCAGCTCGCAACACTAGTAAGGGCCAGTTGTACAGTCCCCGGCTAGCAGCCGCTTTAAATTCTATTCTGGAAGAAGTGCGGAAAACGTGTTGTACGAACATGTAGCAACGCCTAACTGGAGAATAATCGCGGGATAACTAAACCGGTGATTCTGGCAGAGTTAGTGGAGTTAACCTGCGAATAAGCTTTGACATTGGCAGGAATAGTTACAGAATTAGTGGTAACAAGACTGTTTGTTAGAACGAGGAAGGAGAAGGAATGGGGACATCACTTAAGTTATGGAACAATGTGACGATTCCAAGTTTGTATAAAAATTTCGTACTACTACTTTTCGATCTCATACTTGAGAAACTGGAGCGTACGAATGAAGTGTGAAACTATTTCTTAACATAAGGCTTTTTGCTTGTAGTAGGACTAAGAGGCATTTGATATTGGTACTTTGTGAATTATATTCTGTCGTTACAAGAAAAAGACAGTTTGTGCCAAAACAGTCTCGTTTATTTGGTGTGTATTACAATTGTTGCAGTATTAGAAAGGCCTATTTTGTTTTATCTAGCAGAGTGACAAAATAGACGTAATCAGATCGGGAAACCACACAGTCTTGGGTCCTATTAGCATTAACAGCTTTTTCTGAATTAGACAATGACATTTTGGATACACAAACAGGAAAAGTTAATGTTTTAAATTAATATACATAGCGTTACTACAAGAAAAGCAAATGTTTCACATATAATATTGGTCTCTAATGTCAATGAGCTTCAAGAGAAGCTGAGCTTTCACATATAATGTTGATATTTTTTGAGCGTGTTACGCTTTAAGATATATCATCGCACAAATGTGCCAGTAAAGTTTTTAGCCGAGTCCAGTGATTTGTCCTCAAAGTTTTCCACAAATAAATTTGCTACCGCAGAGGAGAGAGAGCTTTCCGTAGCACTACATCAATTTGCTCATAATAACGACATGAATGATCTTCTGGGCTCGAAATACTTCTAAATGGCTCGTCATTGAATGCTCTGTGGTTTAAGGAATTCATGGTACATTCTCGCACATAGTTCAACTTGCTTAAAAGGAAATGTACTTTGAAAGTAACGCTTTTCAAACCACCATTCGCAATATTTTCCCGCGACCTGTTAGAAATAGGTTCGTTTCAGTAGTCGTCAGAGGGCCAGATAATGCGCCACCGCGCTTTGGCAGCTGCTATGATGCAGGAAGCCCGTATGTCTGTACGTGTAAAACAGTAAAAGTTCTTACATTAGGTCATAATAGAAGAAATCAGAGGACACTCCAAGAGCATTGGAAATTCGTGAACCATACTAAAATGGCACATTTAAAGTGCATACTTAAAGAGCACATTCGTATGTCCAGATTCCCAATGAACTAGGCCTCGACCTGATATTAAGCTTTTCAATGTGGGTTTCGGGATGTAAATTTTCTTGGAGTACCAGTACTGTATTAACTCATTTTTGATTCTTTACTACGGCATAATGCCATACACGCTAGAAGATGAAAATGTGCACTTGAAATGCAGCGAGCAGTTTAAATTAGCCAATGGTGTGGAACTAAACACTTTGTTTCAAACACATTGACTGCCTCTGTGTAAAAGATGATTAAAAACCAAATTTCTTTAGCAAACCGACAAAAATAACTTCGTTGTTGTACAAGGTGATTAATGCATGCCTGTGAGAAAAGTGAAAATAAAATAAAATCTGAAACTACTAACGTATATTAGCCTTCCGTAAATATGTGAATGTATTTTCATTCACTTGATATCTCCCGGCAACAGAAATCCATTTTGTTTTCATTTGACGTGAGAGCAGTAAACGAAGAGGAAACAGCAAATTCACTAAATGTAAACACGGGTCACGTGGAGACTACACACTTCCCCAGTATAACTCAGACTACTCTGTACATCAGCCTCGGACCTACGATATTGCCGAACCGGGGCAATACTAAGATAGTGGCGTCCCCCTTCCTCGAGCGTTTGAGATATGACGTCAAAATTTAAAAAAATCAAATTTTCATAAATATGTTCATTTTGTAGCGCACATCTTTCTGAAGAGTCTGATACATAAAACATATATGTTCGAGGAAATGTAAGGCATGTTATTTGGTTTTAAGTGTGCCAGGGTGCAGTGCTACCCCTCTTCACACAGCATTCTTCTATCGCATGTCACTGTATTTTGCTCCGTGAAATTGAAACGTGTGTATTTTGTACTGGATGCCATCAAACTATATTCAGGACAGTGGAAATTAAAATGTCCTGTGGTGCCTCTCCTGCTCCCAGTCGCCCGGTTTGATATCCTGCACCTCTTAAAAATACTCGCAATTAATACTGGATAGGATTATTTGCAACTGGGAGAACAAGAACTCTTAAGAAAATTTGCACTCTCTATTGCCTGTTAGCTAATAACTTGCTGTTTTGTGTGACATAAAATTAAATATAGGATGCATAATACCAGTAGAGACAAGAGACAAGCAATACAGTACATATTTCTTCAATCCTTAGCTCCTAGCACTGTTTTCTCTCTAATCTTGATACAGCTTTACATGGCGTACTTTACTTTCTGTGACAGAATCTATTACCTCATCAAAGTTCGTCAATTGTTTTCCTACATGAAAAATCGAAATATCGTTGTCTGCTGTTAATACAAATAGTACGCAATACTGGTGTGGTTTCTTGATATGATTACGTCTATTTTGTCGCTGTCTGCTAGATAAAACAAAATAGGTGTTTCTAACACTGCAGAAATTGTATCACACACCAAATAAACGAGACAGTTTTGGCACAAATGGTCATTTTTATAACACGACAGAATATAATTCGCGAAGACCAACATAAAATGCCTATTAGGCCTACTACAAGGAAACAGCTTTATGTTAGAAAAATGTTTCACATTTCATTCATACGCTCCAGTTTCTCGAGCATGGGAACGAAAAGTGGTAGTACGAGATTTTTACACAAATTTGGAATCGTCATATTCTTCCCTAATTTATGTTATGTCCCCGTTTCTTCTTCTCCCTCGTTCTATCAACAATCTTTTCATGACTAATTCCGGAACTATTCCTGCCTTTGTCAAAATTTACTTGCCAGTTAACTTCACTAACCCTGCCAGAATCATGGCTTTAGTTACCCCTGATTATTCTCTGAATAGGCGTTGTTATGTTCGTACAAACCATTTTCCGCACTACTTCCAGAATAGAACTTAAGAGGCTGCTAGATGTGGATTGTACAACTGGCCCTCACTAGTGTGGCGATCTGGCCAAAAATTTTCTGACAAAATTTCATTTTCCTGGATACACAGAGAAGATAATACGTAATCTTTCTTACCTGTTATTCCTGTTAGTCTTTCGTTTCCACTCTGGTAGTCTGAATCTATGGATTTCCCTTGTAATTATAACAATGCTGATCATTCGCAAACCCAAGCATTCACTCGTTCGGCTTTACTCTTCTCAGCTTGTATAGCCCGGTCCCCTTTTGCCTGTAGGAAAGTTTATTTCTAGATGCGACGAGGATTCCCCTGACACAGACTTCACATACATTATGCATGCATTCAAAAATCAACTTATGATTTTTTTCCCATGGGACCAAACTGCTGATGTTATCGGTCCTTAGGCTTACACATTACTTAATCTACCTTACACTAACTTACGCTAAGGACAACACATACACCCATGCCCGAGGGAGGATTGGAACCTCCGACGGGGGTAGCCGCGTGAACCGTGACAAGCCGCCTCAGACCGCACGGCTACCTTGCACGGCTTATGATTCATTCATTCAGAAATCAACTTACAGAGTGTGTTCAAAAACCAACAGGGATGCGCATCAAAATCATATGAGTAATCAATAGAACCAACATGCGCTGAATGCTAGGCGCTTTGTGAAACAAGGATTTCTCCCCTCAAGAATGCTGATAGCATCGGTGGCTCATAGATCAGGGCCCGATGCGCATGCGTGAATCTGGCAGCTTGGGCGCGGCAGTAAAATTTTTTCCCAATTGCATCTAGCTGCTTGCTGCGACTGCTTACACAGCGAACAGCCCTGTTTCTGTAACCAGAAATGGGAGAAGGTACTACTCATACGCCACTCAACTGCACATGTGCATGAGCCCGCTTGTAACTGCTAAAACGAGTCTAATGTAAACAACTGTGACATCACGCTCATCGGAGGCGCCTTGTTGTTGTGAAGCATTGCATAGTCTTTCTAAAGCCTTTGACACATTTTGCTGTTGGCAAACACTTGTATGAGCACTGTGTTTTGTTGCTGTATATGGCACATTTCCCTTGCAATTTATGTTTTATTTTCGTTTTTTTCTCGTTAACGTTTTATTGTTGCAGTATTATTCTGCAGTAGCAGGATTCAGTAATATCTTTTGTTAGAGTATCTATTTTTACCAGTCAAAATTGCAAAAATTTATCTGAAAACTAAAACAACGAAAAATTCCTGGAATTCTAAAAAAATCCCGGGTTTTTTCCGGATCTCCCGGTTGTCCCGGGTCGTATACACCCTGATACATCCTGTGGCTATGATCTCCTCTTATGCTGCCTCTACAAGAACGGTTGTAGCCCCATCAGTTCCAGGAGCCCCAGTTGGCTCTCAGAGCTGGAAAACTACACCTGCCCCCTTGATGGTGGGGACACTTCCCTCCCTGTTGCTCCTGCACCACCTACTTTGGGACCACTGTCCCTCCGCCCCCCCCCCCCTCCCCCCACCACAACAATTGGAGACACCAGTCCCCATTTCTCAGCTGTAGAAACATAATTCTTCTTCGGCTCCTCTCACTAGGAAGGGGTCCCTTGGTTCACTCCCTTCCCAGGTTTCTGCTAGTGGGAAAGATAACACCCGCCCGTGGCTAAAGTGCCCAAAAGCAGCTAGTCATAGGGCTTCACAATCATCCTCAGTTTCGAAGACTGAATTACTGAAGCCCTCCCAGCCAGAGAAACCCAAGGATCAGCGAGAGAAATCCAGAAAGAAGATCCCCAAGACCAAGGGAATTGCGGTGACACCCACACCACCTCTACCTATAAGCTCTGCGTCTGAGAATGAGGTGAAGATTGTGGCATCTGCTGAGGACCTAGATCTTGCCAGACCCTCAGACGCAATGGATATAGCCTGTTCAGGAAATAAGTCAGAGGCAGTAGGTGAACCTGAGGTGCAGACTGCTTCATTGAGTGTTTCATGCCTTCCTAGTCTGATGAGCATGCAACTGTTAAGCTTTTCGCCTGCTTTCTGCATTGCCCTCCAGGAAATCTGGTTCCTGGCAATGTGGATCCCTGCCTGTCGTGACTGCGGGGGATATTACAAGAACCGTATCAAATATAATAGTGTGTCGGGTAGAGTTTGCGTTTATGTCTTGGACTCGGTATGTAGTGAAACTGTGTCCCTTCAAACTCCTCTTGAAGCTGTGGCTGTCAGGATACGGATGGTGCAGGAAATAACTGTCTGCAATGTATATCTCCCTCCAGATGGTGCGGTACTCCTGAATGTATTAGCTGCTCTGATTGATTAACTCCCTAAACCTTTCCTACTTCTGGGAGATTTTAGTGCCCATAGCCCCTTGTGGGGTAGCACCATGCTTACTAGATGTGACAGATGTCAAAAATTTACTGTCCCAACTCGTCCTCTGCCTCTTAATACTGGGGCCATCATACATTTTATTGTGGCTCATGGTAGTTATTCGGCCATTGATTTATCAATTTGCAGCCCAGGAGTTCTCCCATATACCCACTGGAGAGCAAGTGACGACATGTGCGGTAGTGACCAATTCCCCATATTCCTGTCACTCCCCCGGCGTCATGCCCACAGGCATCTACCCAGATGGGTTTTAAACAAGGCAGACTGGGTATCCTTCACCTCTGCTGTTACCATTGAATCTCTGCCATGTCGTGCCATCGATGTTGTGATTGAGCAGGTCACTACAACAATAATTTATGCGGCAGAAAATGCGATCCCTCATTCTCTAGGGTGCCCCCAGCAAAAGACTGTCCCTTGGTGGTCACTGGAAGTCGCTGAGGCAATTAAAGAGTGTCAGCGAGCTCTACAGTGACAAGTGGGGCCCTTCTTTAAAGCATGTAATAGCCTTTAAGCATCTCCTTTCCCGTGATCGCCTGCTTATAAAACGACGGAAACAGGAGTGTTGGGAGAGGTACGTGTCGACCATTGGGTGCCATGTGTCACCTTCCTAAGAGGACTTTCCTTTCCATCCACCGTTTGAGGGTGCAAAAGGCTGGGGGGGGGGTAGTTCTCCAGCTCAGAGGCTCGAGCATAGTGCTCAGCAGTTGTGTTTGCCTTCGTCTGGATGAAGATCTAACATCTGTTTGGGTACCAGACCCCAACAGGTGTCCCTTTTGTTAACATCAATGGCATGCTCTCTACCTAGGCAAACACAATTGCTGAGCACTTAGCTGAGCACTATGCTCGAGCCTCTGAGCTGGAGAACTACCCCCCAGCCTTTTGCACCCTCAAACGGTGGATGGAAAGGAAAGTCCTCTTGTTCACTACACGCCATAGTGAACCCTATAATGCCTCATATACAGAGCGGGAGCTCCTCAGTGCCCTTGCACATTGCCCCGACACTGCTGCTGGGTCGGATCTCTTGACTGACTACAAGCGATATCTCGTTGCATCTTCAATCGGATCTGGTGCAATGGCGCCTTTCCATCACAATGGCTTCAGAGCACCATAATACCAGTGCTAAATCCACTTGATTTGCATAGCTACTGGCCATCGGCCTCACAAGCGTTCTCTGTAAGCTGCTGGAATGTACGGTGTGTCGGCGGTGGGTTGGGTACTGGAGTCACGTGGCTTACTGGCTCCATGTGAGGGCAGCTTCCCCCAGGTTCACTCTACCACTGATAATCTTGTGTCCCTCGAGTCTGCCATTCAAACAGCATTTTCCAAATGCCAACATTTGGTTGTCTTCTTTTTTGACTTACGTAAAACATGCAACATGATATGGCGATGTCATATTCTTCCACATTGTATGAGTGGGATTTTCAGGGCCCACTCCTGATTTATATCCCAAACTTGCTGTCGCTCCATACTTTCTGTGTCCAAGTCGGTGCCTCCCATAGATTCCCCACAGTTTCAGGAGAATGGTGTTCTGCAGGGCTCTGTGTTGAGCGTCTATTTTTAGTAGCCATTAACGGCCTAGCAGCAGCTGTAGGGCCATCGGTCTCCCTTTCTCTGTATGCGGATGACTTCTGAATTTCGTATTGCTCCTCCAGTACTGGTGTTGCTGAACGGCGCCTACAGGGAGCCATTCACAAGACGCAATCATGGGCTCTAGCCCATGGCTTCCAGTTTTCAGCTGCGATGTCATGTGTCATGCGCTTCTGTCGGCATTGTACCGTTCATCCGGAACCTGAACTTTACTGTAATGATGATCCACTCAATTTAGTGGAGACGTATCAATTCTTAGGACTGGTTTTCACGCCCGATTGACTTGGCTACCTAACCTTCATCAGCTTAAGCAGGAGTGCTGGCAGCACCTCAATGCTGCCTGAGCATCACCAGCTGGGGTGCAGACCACTCTATGTTGCTCCAGCTCTTCAGAGCCCTTGTTCAATCCCGCCTTGAATATGGAAGTCTGGTTTACGTTTCGGCGGCGCCCTCAGCATTGCATTTAGTCGACACAGTGCACCACTGTGGCGTTCGCCTAACAACAGGAGCTTTTAGAACGAGTCTGGCAACCAGTGTCCTGGTGGAGGCCAGAGTCCCTCCATTGTGGATCTGACATGCACAACTGCTGGTCATTTATGTTGCACACATTTGTGGTTCTCCTGAGCATTCATATTACCATCTCTTTTTCTCACTTGCGGCAATTCATCTCCCGCATTGCCGGCCCAGGCCAGGGCTCACGATTGCAGTTTGCATGCAATCTCTTCTCTCCGAACTGGAGTCCTTCCCTTTACCACCTCTACTTGAGGTCCATCCACGTACACCTCCATGGTATACGCCTCGGCCGAAGCTTCGTCTGGACCTTTCGCATGGCCCTAAGGACGCCATTAACCCCGCCGCTCTCTGCTGTCACGTCCCCTCGATTCTTGATGTCTTCGGGGGCTCTGAAGTTGTTTACACTGACGGCTCAATGGCTGATGGTAATGGTGGCTCAGAGGCCATATGGAATAGCATTCCTTGCCCACTGACTTCAGTGTATTCACTGCAGAGCTTGTGGCCGTATCTCGTGCACTCCAGTACATCCATTCCTGTTCTGGTGAGTTGTTTCTTCTCTCTTCTGACTACCTGAGCAGCTTACAAGCTATCAACCAGTGTCATCCTTTGCTAGTGAACATCAGAGAGTCCATCTATGCCATGGAATGGTCCAGTTGTTCAGTGGTGTTTGTGTGGACCCTAGGACACTTCGGAATCCCAGGCAATGAACTTGCTAACAGGCTGGCTAAACAGGCTATGCGGAAACCGCTCCTGGAGATGGACATCTCTGAAACTGACCTGCGTTCTGTCTTAGGCCACAAGGTTTTTCGGCTTTGGGAGACGGAGTGGCATAACAGTATGCACAACAAATTGCACGTCATTAAGAAGACTGTGAATGTGTGGAAGTCTTTCCTGTGGGCTTCTTGCAAGGAATCAGTTGTCCTTTGTCGGCTCTGCATTGGCCATATTTGGCTCACACATGGTTTCCTCCTCTGTCGCGAGGACCCACCTCGGTGTCGGTATGGCTCCCAAATGACAGTCGTCTTGCTGGACTGCCCACTTTTAGACGCTCTGTGGTGCACTTTTAACTTTCCCAGCACCCTACCTTCGGTGTTGGGTGACAATGCCTCAACAGCAGCTTCAGTTTTACGTTTTATTCTTGAGGGTGGGTTTTATCATTTGATTTGAGTTTTAGCACATGTACTTTGTCCCTCTGTGTCCTCCACCCTAGGGCTTTTAGGGTGGAGGTTTTAATGTGTTGCAGAGTGGCTGGATTCTGCTTTTTTGTTCTCATGGTCAGCCAGATATGGTAATCTGCTTTCTTGTTTTTAATCTTTTCTTCCTGTTTCTTGCATCTCTTTGTGGTTTTCTTGTCCTGCTTTGTCTATTGTAGTGTTTGTTGTCTTTCTGTCGTTCTTCTGGTTCTTCCTTTTGTTGTGGTTGGCAAGAGAGCCAACACCGTTACTAGAGGAGGCCGAAAGGCACATGTTTTAGCTCATGCAGGCTGGTGTGAGGTCTGGAACAGGACAAGGAAATTCGAATTTAGAAAAAACGAACGTAGCTGGTGGAATACTTAACTTTAATCCATAAATGGTGAACGTTGCTCCTGACGGTACATTTTTCACAGTATCATTAGTAACTGGTAATGGCGACTTGCTAGGTCGTAGCAAATGACGTAGCTGAAGGCTTTGCTAACTATCGTCTCGGCAAATGAGAGCGTATTTTGTCAGTGAACCATCACTAGCAAAGTCGGTTGTACAACTGGGACGAGTGCTAGAAAGTCTCTCTAGACCTGCCTTGTGGCGGCGCTCGGTCTGCAATCACTGATAGTGGCGACACGCGGGTCCGACGTATACTAACGGACCGCGGCTGATTTAAAGGCTACCACCTAGCAAGTGTGGTGTCTGGCGGTGACACCACACCTTTCTCCTGTTATTGTGCTGTATGTCTTGTTTGTTTTCTCCTTTCCATTGGGTAATTTTTTACTGGGAACAAGGGTCCGATGACCTCGCAGTTTGTCCCCCCCCCTCCCCCTTTAAACAAACCAACCAACCAACCTGTTCCACTCGCAAACAGAGTGAGGGGAAAAAGACTCTGTAGAAGCCTCCTTACGAGCCATAATTTCTCACTTACCATCTTCATGGTCTTTATGCGAAATGTATCTTGGCGGCAGTAGAACCATTTTGCAGTTGGCCTCAAATGCTGGTTCTTTAAATTTGCGCAATAGCACCTTGTGGAAAGAAGGATTCCCAATTGAGTTCACAAAGCATTTCCATAATACTTGTGTGCTGATCAAAGTTACCGGTAATAAATCTAGCAGCTGGCTTCAGAATTGCTTTGATGTCTTTAACTATCTGAACTGCTGGGGGTCCCAAACACTTGAATAGTACTCAAGAGTGGATTGCTCTAGTGCTCTGTACGTGTCTCCTTTATGGATGAGCTACACTTCCCAAAATTCTCCCAATGGGATGAAGTCGACCATTCACACTCTGTACTATCAGCATGAAAGGAACCCTGGAAATTAAGGCACCAAGAGAGTTGCATCAATATCAACTAACATCAGTGCCTTAAGGCATTTTGCATTATGCTGGCTGTTAAGTTATTTATTCAGCTGCAAAAAGTGGAAGGTGCTCTGCCCTCTGATTCTTTCTCATGTGTATGATTTTGCAAGGACATTAGGAAATATTGACATTACAGCAAGCAGGAGTGGGAAAATGGGCATAAGAGATCTTCAACTATAGTATGAGCACTGGTTTTGACCAGCTTTTGCCTGATTCCTGGTGTTCATGTAAAAATTATACTACTTTAGAGCAAACTAGCCTTTCTGAAAAGTGTGTGACATCGCAGTTCATACCAACTGGAGTCACTGGACAAATCCAGCAATGGATGTTTGTTTCTTCTGTACCTGTAAAACATATTATCACACTATCTGCAGCAAAGCCTTAAAGGATAGCCAATTTCATGATAAGATCCATGACACATTCAGTTGTATGCCATCAGATTCTGTCACTTTTCACTACCCCGTTACACCTGTATGATTCTATAAGCATTCATTAAGAGTATATACCTAGCTGATTGTCCTGCACGGTTTGTAACTTCCAAGTAGTTCACCTTCAGTGTTGATGGTGTGATCAGTTGTTCTCACTGTGGCATGCTATTTTTCATTTGGTGTTCATGGTGCAAGTTAATGATTATTAATATTATTATTATTTTTTTAACATTTCTTGAATGTCTATGATGTCCATTTTGCTAACTGTAATACATACAATCCCTTAGAAGGTTGTTCTCTGCACCTCCAGGACACATTTTCTGTCGCCTCCCTGATGCACTTGGTGAGTCATTAGTAGATATTTTTGCTGTCATAATTGTTAACACAACACTTTCAAATGAGCCTTACTAAAGATTGAACTTGCGACCTCGTACTCAAAGGGTTCATTGTGAGCAAGGCCTTAAGGGATGGGAAATACCCATCATGGTTTGGTAACAGTATCAGAAAACTGCTACATAAAGAGAGGTTGATCACAAGTTCAAAAGAAGCCAAAACATTGCCAACAAACAGAAGCTGAACAAAGTGAAAATAAGTTTGAGGAAAGCAATGAGAGAAGTATTCACTGACTCCGAAAGCAAAATTTTGCCAACTGGTGTGACTAAAAACCCTAAGAGCTTTTGGTCTTACTTAAAATCTGTAAGCAGATCGAAATTGTCTATTCAGTCATTCGGGTGCCATGCTTGGCGCTTAAAGGTATGATGATGGAGAGAAGGCTGAAATACCAAGTTTGGTCTTCTGAGATTGTTTCACGACAGAAGGCTGTAAGTATGGTCCTTCCTTTCAGTCATCGTACGAATGTGTGTGAGATGTTGGCAAGCTGTTGAGCACACCCCTAGGATGCTACAAGACTGATCCCCAGTGACTTGCAGTGAAGGGAAGCTCCCCTTAACATCATGCAGATTTAAAAGAAACAATGTTGTACAATGATTAACTTCTTATTAAATGAAAATTACTAGTAGTGCCCTAATTAAGCATGAAAGTTAGGGTACCACACCTCTAATGGATATATTAATGATGGGACTCGTCAAACTACAAAGGACGGTAGGGTCACTATAACAATTTGGTTTGTTGCCATAAGGTATCAAATGATTTTTTCCACTGAATGAAGCTTATAAACTTTTAATAAGTGGACAAAAGGTTACAGTTATAAACCATAGCCTTGTGACAGATGGTGGACACATGAAAGCATAATATGAAACTATATCATGGATACGGCCAATGACTACTTAAATGGTTGGGAATTTAAAAAAGAACCCTGAAAATGTAAACATGAACACCAATAGATTTGTCAAAGCACATGATATGTTGTAGCTAGCTGGCTGTGAATGTTAAAAATATGCAATTAAACCCTCATGCAAATTACTGGTCTTGAGTCCCCCATGTCTTGGTGATTACATTAATGGCTCATTGTAACCACTCTTAAACGGTGCAAGTGCAGGAGATGGCTCCGATAGTGGCTTTAAATTCTGAGTCCAGCTGTACTTGGCTCTAAGTTGGAGACATCTGTATCTCCTGCAAATAATTCTTCAGTGTCCCGAAAGCAAGCATACCCTGTGATGTCCCTGTAGCAAGCAATTGTTTTCTGACTTTACTGTACGAAACTCAGCTGGTTCTGCCAGTATAAGAATTTCGCCAGTTGCAGCTGATCTTGTGAATTCTGAGCAGTAGTAATTTTGTAACAAAGTTTAGCAAATTCCTACTCTCACGGATTTCTCATAGCCAATAATGGTATGGCACAGGACAGCAAGCAGAGAATCATTCCCACTACATGACAGATTTTGAACCCCAGCCAACAAACTACCTTGCACATACAGACACCTGGGAAAATGTGATACCTGGGAAAACGTGCCTTCTACTGAGATAAGTACTGGAACAAATAACAGACCCCCGTTCTCTGGTATCACGAACATTCCTGTGTGGTGTGGCTGCAACCAGTGGCTGGTATCATGGTCTTAAGCTCGAGTTTTTCACTGGATTTGAGATCCTTTCTTACCAAACAGGATTCCTTCTAGCCAGTGGTGGCTATTCCTTTAGGACTTCTGGACGGCGATCCCCCCACCCCCCATTAATATTATTTATGGGAAAGGTTGCAGTATGCATGCATCGTGAATCAAAAATAGACTCACTTAACTGTCTTGTACGACCAGCCCTTATGTGCCAAAGATAAGTGTTTTTAGAATGAGTCGACTACCAGCTAGTGTAAGTGTATGATCAATGTTTTTTAGAATGGGTTGACTTGAATTCTCAGCAAACCATCCCAGCAGTTTAAAGGTGGACAATAGACATTTGGAGAAGGGTTAGGGTATTGGGAGTAGGGTGGAGGGCAGTGTGGTGATGTTACAACTGCTTAGGGGGGTGTCCATTTTAAGCAGATGAAATATATGAGTAGCGTTGCGATTGTAGTACTGGTACTGTTGTTTTGTTGTGAACCAGACTGTTTGAAAGTACGACCTATTGATGCAACTGATTTGCTACTTTCTTGTTTTGAATGAATGGTGTAAACAGAATAATGTGAACTATTGGCAATGAATATCTTACTTTTGGGAAAAAGTTAGGGTGTGTGTGTGTGTGTGTGGGTGTGTGTGTGTGTGTGATGGAGGTGGAAGGGGCTGGTGTCAGGCACCCCTGTGGTGGTGGTGGTGGTGGTGGTGGTGGTAGCCTCTTGTCAAAGCAGCTATAGCACTATTGATGCCCGAGCTCTCACCTTTCTGTGCATTCTGAGGAGTGGGTGCTTGTCGGTTTGGGGGCTCTGGGCACTGGCTTTTGCTCATGGTGAGCAGTGCCTATGAGTGGGGCCCTCATTTGGAGTAGGTGGCATCGTGGTGGATATCTGGCATTATGAAAAGACTGATGTTATCAGTTAGTGGCCACCAGGCTTTGACAGTCCCTTCAGACTGACCTCAGTTCAGTGCAGATTGTTACAATCCTAGGAACTTCCCCTCCTGGGTTTCATTGTGGGAGGAAAGCTGGTTTGTTCTTTCTGCTAAGCCAGTGTTGTGTGTGGAGGATATTGAAAACATATTTCCATTTAGTGAATGACAAGGGAAGCAACTCCAAACCATTTCAGAGTGTCGCTCTCTTGCAAACAGATTTTTGATGTACCAGTTACTGTAACATCTCACAAGGACCTAAATATGCTGCAGAGCTTAATTTTTCATTGGGACCTAACACTGCATATATAACAACAACACACACAATTGGAGAAGCAAGGAACCCCATTTTTTGTGTATTTATTCATGTGCCCTGTTGAAAATGTTGGTATTTAGCTGGATCCCCTTCATATGTTGCCTACATCAAGGCCTGCCAGATAATGAGCTTGACACCAGGGTATTCGTTCTCACTTATGAGGCAAATTCGCTTCCAGATTTCTGTGATTCAATGCTTTTAAATGTCAGCATTTTGGACATATGTCTCCCTGGCATACACATGATCCATTTTGTGGAGACTGGCTGGTCACTTTGTGAAAGTTCACCATCTGCACTACCACCTGTCTTTGTTAGATGCAAGAATGACCACTTACCGTGATTCCCAGACTGTGCTACTATAATTAAAAAACACAAAATGCAGTGACTGAAGGTCTCTGATCACCTCATATTTTGAACATTGGAAAAAATACAATCACTTACATCCTGTTTCCATGGAGTTGGGTTCTGCCACTATTGTGATCAAGTTATCAGCAGTGCCTGGTGTATTCACTCCTCTACATTGACCTCTGGTAGTTGCAAGAATAAATTAGACCAGGAGGGTGATAGGGCCTCTTCTCTTGTGGTTCCTACAGCGCTATCTTCGGGAACCACTCCTCCCCTCCCCCCACCTGGCTGTAGAAACGGCACCCTCCTCCACCATATAACAATGACAGAGCTCCCTTTTGGGAAGCCTCTTCTTGGAAACCTACAGACCAGCCACCCGAGATTTGATGCCAAACAGTGGCTGAAGCAGTGACTGACTGAGGGACACAGGGCTGTGCACTCCTCAACCACTAAAACTAGTGACAGAGGAAAAGAAGAAATCTTTGGAGAAGGCTATTCTATTGACTCCTAAAGCACTAGGTCTCCCCATACCATCAGACTGTGGACTGACATTCGCCGATGTTGATAATTCCGCTTCAGTGACAGTGATCCTGGGGTCTGACCTACCCTCAGCCTGTTCATACCTAACCAGGACTCCTTTAAAAGAATAATTTAATTGATCTGCACTGGATATCACTGTCATCTTCCAGAACTGCAACTAATTTCCTCCTGTCTGCTGCCTGTGTTGCTCCCCAAGATACACATTTCACTGATGACTATTCTCCAACTCTTCAAGGTTACTTTGAATCTTTTTTCAGAACCATTGTGGTCCTGAGAGAGCATGTGGAAGGGTCTAGACCAGGCTGTTCCAACCGAGCTCCATGGAGCCGGAGCGCTCACTGCGGCAGCTCGGGGCCGGCGTGGAGGGGGAAAGTGTACTCACTGCCCCCTGGCCGCATGCAGCCGCAACTGACGCAATAATCCGTGTTCAATGACAGCTATGACTAACCGCGGGAGACCTGTACCTCTATTGGAGCATACCTTTCTATTCACTGTGAGGGATGGTCGTCTGCAGTGTCTTGTATGTTATAAAGTATTTAATTCTGCGAAGAGGTACAATATACAACGACATTATACACGTCTTCACGCAGCGCACTACGATCAGTTAGAAGACGTTGCACGCAGAGAACTGGTAGCCAGGCTTAAGAACGACATACCAGGAGACGTAAGTTTAAAAACGGTTTCGTAATACGGAGGGTATCAAAACAAGCAACATAATTTGTGTTCTGTAATGCGTTTATAATTTTCAGGTGAACGAGAGCGGAGAAAACACTACTGAATCTGCAATTCAAGCAAGCTACAGGGTCACTCACATCATTGCGACAAGTGGCAAGCCGTTTTCGGCGGGACCACTTGTAAAATCGTGAATGGCAGCAGTTGTAGAATGTTGTTTTCAAGGGAGGTGCAGGCAACTGAAGGGGTTTGCTTGTCAAAGCAAACAATGTCTCGTCGAATCCTGGACATGGCAGTGGATTTAGAGACACAGCTCACGAAAAAGGCGCAGAGCTTTGTTGCATTTTCGCTAGCGCTTGACGAAAGCACCGCACATGCTGGGCTTGCAGTCTTTATTTATTTCCTGAACATCGTATTTCCTGGTGTAGCATGTCACCACGTCTTAGCAGCTAAAGTATGAGGTTGTCGATCTTGTAAGACGCAGCTGGCACATCAAAACGCTTGCCTTGCCGCCTGCCTCAGCCAGCCGTGCCACGTGCCGGCATGCCGGCCCATTTGAATGGTCACAGCGAGCGACACGGCTCCCTGGAGCAGGGAGCGCTCCGCGGCTCACGACGGAGCCGACGAGCTGGAACAGCCTGGTCTAGACACTGATCTGTACAGATGTCGTCAATGAGTGGATTCCTCTCCATACCACATAGCAATAGCAGTGCAAGTATGAACAACCCCAGTGATCACCATTTGTAATGCTTGTTTATCCCCAGACTGGACAATTCCTTACTTGAGATGTCCACTTTAATCAAACAACTACTCTGCTCTCCTCCCGGCCTGTCTCTTTGTAATTGGGGATTTCAATGTGCACCACCACCTGTGGGGAAGTACATCGCCTTGTACCTTCCCTTGATTCATTTGCCACATTTTTACAGGGTGTTTCAAAAATGACCGGTATATTTGAAACGGCAATAAAAACTAAACGAGCAGCAATAGAAATACACCGTTTGTTGCAATATGCTTGGGACAACAGTACATTTTCAGGCGGACAAGCTTTCGAAATTACAGTAGTTACAATTTTCAACAACAGATGGCGCTGCAAGTGATGTGAAAGATATAGAAGACAACGCAGTCTGTGGGTGCGCCATTCTGTACGTCGTCTTTCTGCTGTAAGCGTGTGCTGTTCACAACGTGCAAGAGTGCTGTAGACAACATGGTTTATTCCTTAGAACAGAGGATTTTTCTGGTGTTGGAATTCCACCGCCTAGAACACAGTGTTGTTGCAACAAGACGAAGTTTTCAACGGAGGTTTAATGTAACCAAAGGACCGAAAAGCGATACAATAAAGGATCTGTTTGAAAAATTTCAACGGACTGGGGACGTGACGGATGAACGTGCTGGAAAGGTAGGGCGACCGCGTACGGCAACCACAGAGGGCAACGCGCAGCTAGTGCAGCAGGTGATCCAACAGCGGCCTCGGGTTTCCGTTCGCCGTGTGAGCAGCTGCGGTCCAAATGACGCCAACGTCCATGTATCGTCTCATGCGCCAGAGTTTACACCTCTATCCATACAAAATTCAAACGCGGCAACCCCTCAGTGCCGCTACCATTGCTGCACGAGAGACATTCGCTATCGATATAGTGCACAGGATTGATGACGGCGATATGCATGTGGGCAGCATTTGGTTTACTGATGAAGCTTATTTTTACCTGGACGGCTTCGTCAATAAACAGAACTGGGCCATATGGGGAACCGAAAAGCCCCATGTTGCAGTCCCATCGTCCCTGCATCCTCAAAAAGTACTGGTCTGGGCCGCCATTTCTTCCAAAGGAATCATTGGCCCATTTTTCAGATCCGAAACGATTACTGCATCACGCTATCTGGACATTCTTCGTGAATTTGTGGCGGTACAAACTGCCTTAGACGACACTGCGAACACCTCGTGGTTTATGCAAGATGGTGCCCGGCCACATCGCACGGCCGACGTCTTTAATTTCCTGAATGAATATTTCGATGATCGTGTGATTGCTTTGGGCTATCCGAAACATACAGGAGGCGGCGTGGATTGGCCTCCCTATTCGCCAGACATGAACCCCTGTGACTTCTTTATGTGGGGACACTTGAAAGACCAGGTGTACCGCCAGAATCCAGAAACAATTGAACAGCTGAAGCAGTACATCTCATCTGCAAGTGAAGCCATTCCGCCAGACACGTTGTCAAAGGTTTCAGGTAATTTCATTCAGAGACTACGCCATATTATTGCTACGCATGGTGGATATGTGGAAAATATCGTACTATAGAGTTTCCCAGACCGCAGCGCCATCTGTTGTTGAAAATTGTAACTACTGTAATTTCGAAAGTTTGTCTGCCTGAAAATGTACTGTTGTCCCAAGCATATTGCAACAAACGGTGTATTTCTATTGCTGCTCGTTTAGTTTTTATTGCCGTTTCAAATATACCGGTCATTTTTGAAACACCCTGTATATACTTTTTCTTTTATCAGTTAAATTCAACATCTCCTGTGTTAGCCAGCAATTTCTACTAGGCCTTGTCACTTATTAGATCCTCTGCTGTCTTCACAACATCATCTCTTAGAGCTACTAGTTCTTCTTTTTCTGTATTCACTTCCAGTGTTTCAATCAAACGTTGCCTAATGCTCCCTCTGAAACTCTCAATCTCTGGTTCTTTCAACTTATCTAGGTTCCATCAAGTTGATTTCCTATATTTTGCTGTTTTTAAGTTAACTTGCAGTTTGTAAACAATAAATTATGGTCAGAGTCCACATCGGCCCTTGGAAAAGACTTTCAGTTTAAAATGTTTGTTTGAAATCTCTGCCTCGTCATTTTATAAACAATCTGCAACCTTCCATTGTCACTAGATCTCTTCCACGTATATAACCTTCTTTCATGGTTCTTAAACTAAGTGTTAGCAACACGATAGGTCCACCAAAAAATTGCTATGCTGCAGCCGTGATTTCAAAATTCTTTACAGTTGCTAACACTTCCTCAAGAGCAGTATTTACTAGTTTGTGTCTGCACATTCTACCTTATTGAGCGCATACGTATTTATTAAATGTCACACTCATTTATCAAAGAATTGTTTAAAAGTCACATTTTTGCACTTGAATAGACATTCACACATCAGACCTTTGATATCAGCTGCCTTTGAAACGTATGACTGATTTGATTCCTAGTGACAGTGAAAGGTTGGAAAACGGGCAGCTATAATATGAGTTTGGAATTTCTAATACAAAGAGAGCACACAATCAATGTCCAGTAGTTCTGTTTCATTTCCTTAGAAACCATGTGAAATGTGGGTTATTAACAGTCAGAAAAGGTCACTGCTGAGCAACATTGATGATATTACTAGCCTGAAAGTGAAGCTGCAGGCATTTTCAGTATGAGACCCAATCCTAATTTCTCAGATGAAGTAGTTTGAATGGTGTAGGCAGTTGCTGTGCTGATGCGATGAGCCTCTGTACAATGGGCAGCTGTTGTGCAGCACGCTTCACTTGGTGTTCCAGGGTGGCTCATAGTTGAAGCATACTGCTGTGCTCACTGCAGTGTTTGAAGCTGCAGCTGTTGCTGCCACAGTTTCAGTAATTCCAGATCCATGTTACCTAAAGCTTGGTATTCTGCTCAGCCATGTGCACCAAATTAGTCCTCTTCGCCAATGTAATTTCTGCTGTTGGTGTAGCAAAAGTGATTTATTGCACTGCTTGTCACACAATACAAATGCACCAATAGTTTGTAAAACCAGTCTTTGCACTTTCATCCTATGTTTTTTATTTTTCCAGTCTTTGATCACAATATCAATTCTTTCGATGATGACCGGTTTCAGTCCGTGATGACCACCCTCAGATCTACAATATACAAATACATACACCTAGTGAGCAGTAAGTCTTTCAACATAATACAGCCCCCCTGTGGGTCCGGGGGTAAGAATAGGCCCACGGTATTCCTGCCTGTCGTAACAGGCGACTAAAAGGAGTCTCAACTGTTTCGGCCTTTAATGTGATGGTCCCCATTGGGGTTTGACCTCCATTTTTCCAAATTCAACAGAAGTACGAGCCTTTTGGGGAAGGACACCTTATGTGGTGCACCACCAGTCCTCTGTGCCGTAAGACCTTGGCACTCTTTATCGTCTTGGCGTTGTAACTGCACCCTCCATCCCTCATTTTGGGCATACACACCTGATGGATTGTGTAATTTACACCATTAGTGCGTCACCATCTGCACCCACGATACCTATGGACTTCCCATGGCACCCAAAATCCAGCACGGTAGCCAGCCCGTTGTGGTGGGGTCGTCATGTATCCTCTAGGTTGTAGCCCCCTGACAACACAGGGATCGTACTGCCGATGACACCTCACCACGTAAGCCAAGGAGTAGATCCTCGTCTCTGGGGCATCAGGACTCCCGGCAACGGCCATCCTGCCAGGTGGCCTTTGCTGTGGCTGGGTGGCGCCTGTGGGGAGAGCCCCTGGTCGGAGTGGGTGGCATTGGGGCGGATGCCCCGCAAGAAAGCGGGTGAAGTCTCAATCCAGTGGTCGCACGACCACCAACGTCTCTAAGCGCGGTAAGATCGAATTTAATGATGTGACATATAACCCCAAATTGTTCCCTTCCCTAGCCATGCCATGGGAGGAACGTAGAGCTGCAGACAGACAGGAGCCATATTCACCCCGATACCTTGTGTGCAGCAGAACCGATGGGGGACTAAGCCTCTCTTCTTTGTTCACAATCTTGAAGATAAGTTTGGGGAAGTGGCGTCTCTTTCCAAAATGAGGAGCAGGGCCATTCTGATACAAGCAGCTTCATCTGCACAGTCACGGGCATTACTCGCCTGTGAGAAGCTTGGTGACATCCCCGTTAACATCACTCCCCACAAGTCCTTAAATTTGGTCCAGGGGATTATCTTTCATAAAGATCTTCTGCTACAGTCTGATGATGAGCTAAGGGAGAACCTGGTGCGACGAGGCGTACACTTTGTCCGTCGTGTCTTTAGGGGGCCGAAAGATAATAGGATCGCTACCGGTGCTTTCATCCTGGCTTTTGAGGGCGACTGCTTGCCCGAGAAGGTCAAGGTCATGATCTACCGGTGCGATGTCAAGCCCTATGTCCCGCCCCCCTATGCGATGTTTCCAGTGCTGGAAGTTCGGACATATGTCCTCCAGATGCACTGCCAGCCCCATGTGTTGTGATTGTGGACGACCTTCACATCCTAATGCTCCACGTGCTCCACCTCCCACCTACATTAACTGTGAGGAGCATCATTCTCCCTGCTCGCCAGACTGTGGAGTCTACCAACGAGAGCGGAAGATACAAGAAATTAAGACTCTGGACCGCGTAACTTACCAAGAGGCAAGGAAGAAGCTAGAACGGCTCAACCCCACACCTATGTTGAGGAGTTATGCTGCTGTAACTCTGCCGCCACCAGTTCCTGCAAAGACTCCCTTCTCACTTGGCCCACAGAACAGTCAAGTTACGCCTGTCCCATCGCTGGTAGGGGCCACTCTCTCTTCCACTGCTCCCAAAACACCCGGTTTGGGAGCAATGGGCCCCCAAACAACTGGGGACATCCATCCCCACCTCTCAGCAGGAGAGGCAACAGCCTTCTCCGGCTGCTCAGCCGGAGAGGCAGCAGCCTCCTCCGGCCTCTCGTTCGGAAGGGATCCCTTGGGGGAGTACCTTCCAAGGACTTTACCAGTGTCTCACAAGGCACTAGCCAGTGGATGAAGAAGCCACCAGCTGCTGGTCGAAGGGCTTCACGCTCTTCCTCTGTTCCTGACAAATGCGTCAGGAAAGCCCTCCCAGCATGCGAACCCTCCTCCCAAAGACAAGAGAGAGAAGAGGAAGCTCTCTAAGAAGAATAAGGACCCAGTGGTTCCCGCACCACCACTTCTTGTCAGCTCAGCCTGTGAGGATGAGGTCGAGCTCTTTGCATCCCCTGATGACCTGGATCTCGCCGTCTCCTCAGAAACGATGGAAGTTGTGACTTAAGTCACTCAGTCGGTGGCAGCATGTGACTCTGTGAAGTAATTTGCTTTTTCAGTGCCTTCATGCTCCTGCAGGACACGCTTTGTACAATCCTCCAGTGGAATTGTGGCGGTTATTTTAGCCATCTCCCTGAGCTACGACAGCTTCTAAGCATGACACCTGCTTTCTGCATTGCCCTCCAGGAAACCTGGTTCCCGGCAATGCAGACCCCTGTCCTTCGTGGTTACAGGGGCTATTACTGTAACCGTAGTGTTTAAAATAGTGTGTCAGGTGGAGCCTACGTGTATGTCCTTACCTCTGTATATAGTGCTCCTGTGCCCCTTCACACATCATTGGAAGCTGTGGCTGTCAGAGTAAGGACTACTCAGGACATAACTGTCTGCTGTGTCTGTCTCCCTCCAGGTGGTACAGTCCCCCTAGCCGAACTGGCTGCACTTGTCACTCAACTCCCCACACCTTTTTTTCTCCTGGGGGATTTTAACGCCCACAATCCCCTGTGGGGTGGAACGAAAATTACTTGTCGAGGCAGAGCTGTCGAGAATCTCATCTCCCAACTCGACCTCTGCCTCTTAAACACTGGCACTGCCACACATTTCAGTGTGGCACATGGCACGTTCTAGGCCATAGATCTGTCGTTGTGGGCCCTCGCCCATGGGTTTCACTTTTCTCCTGCGAAGACTTGTGTTATGCACTTTTGTCGGTGTCAAACTGTCCATCCTGAGCTCTATCTTCAGGATGCCATGCTCAGGGTTGTTGACACTTACCGTTTTCTGGGATTGCTGTTTGATGCCCGGCTTACATGGCTTCCACATCTTCGTCAGCTCAAGCGTCAGTGCTGGCAGCATCTAAATGGCCTACGCTGCCTCAACAACACAACTTGGGGTGCAGATTGTAATACGCTGCTGCGGCTCTACAAAGCCCTCGTGCTGTCCCGGCTTGATTATGGGAGTGTGGCGTATGGCTCAGCGTCATCCTCAGCGTTGCAACTGCTGGACCCCGTTCACCATTGTTGGGTTTGACAGGCGACAGGAGCATTCCGCACCAGCCCTGTTAATAGCCTCCTTGCTGAGGCTGGGGTTCCTCCACTTCGCGTTCGGTGTCAACAACTCTTAGCCAACTATGCTGCACTCATCCGTTGTTCGCCCCGTCACCCTAACTATCATCTCCTTTTCGCTAATGTGGCAGTCCATATCCCACACCGGCGGCTGCGATCAGGACATACAATTGGGTTCCGTGTTTGGTCCCTCCTTAGTAAACTTGAATCTTTGCCTCTTTCATCTGCTTTCCAGTTCCACCCACATACACCAACTTGGTGTATTCGTCGGCCGCAGCTTCAGCTGGACCTCTCACAATGGCAAAAAGATTCAGTTCCTCCTGCAGTTTTGCGCCGCCAATTTCTTGCTTTCCTAGACGCATCCCGTGACTCGGAGGTTATCTATACTGATGGCTCGATGGTTGATGGCCATATGGGGTACGCTTATGCTCATGCGGACTATGTAGACCAGTGCTCCTAGCCAGAAGGCTGCAGTGTTTACACCGCAGAGCTCACAGCCATTTTTCGTGCCCTTGAGCATCTTCATACCAGCACTGGAGAGTCCTTCGTCATTTGCAGTGACTCTTATCAGTAGTCTACAGGCTCTTGACCAGCGCTACCCACACCATCCCATTGTTGTTGCCATCCAGGAGTCCGTTCACACTCTAGAACAGCGTGGACGTTCGGTGGTATTTATATGGACCCCGGGACACGTTGGGATAGCGGGAAACGAACTCGCTGACAAGTTAGCCAAAGAAGCTACCCACAAACTGCCGTTGGAGATCGGCCTCCCGGCAACTGATCTCCGATCGGTGTTGCGCCGTCGAGTCTTTGGGATGTGGGGAGACGAATGGTGCACTCTGTCTGCACCCAACAAGCTGCGGTGAGTAAAGGAGACTAAGACTGTGTGGGGTTCCTCCATGCGGGCCTCTCGCAGGGATTCTGTTGTTCTCTGTAGGCTCCGCATTGGTCACTCTTGGCTGACGCATCATCTGCTGCGTCGAAAGGACCCTCCTCACTGTCGCTGTGGTGCGAACATGACAGTGGCCCATATGTTGTTGGAATGTCCTATTTTAGCCGCCCTCAGGCGAACTTTTAATCTCCAGGGTGATTTATCATCTCTTTTAGGTGACAATGTCTCTATGGCAGATCGGGTTTTAAGTTTTATTCGCGCAAGCGGCTTTTATAGATCCATATAATTTTATTGCATCACCCTCTTTTGTGCTGTATCTTTTACTTAGCTTTTTGTTGTCATTTGACTCCACCCTAATCTTTTAGGCTGGAGGTTTTAACGTGTTGCAGAATGTCTGGCTCATCCTTTTATTTTCATGATCAGCCAACCACGATCCTCTGCTGTACAGTTTTAATTCTTTCTGCCTTTCTTCTCTATGTTGTTTTTGTTGCTGTGCTCCGTTTTCCATGTTGAATAAAGCAATCTTGGGGCTTTTCTTCCCCTGGAATTTTTCTTTTGTCCTTTGAATGACTAATGGATGGTTTCACTGTGCTGTGTGTGTTTATGAAACAAGGGACCAATGTCCTATGCAGTTTGGTCCCTTTAATCTTTAAACCAACCAACATAATACAGCAATACGTATCACAATATACTATCATACAGCCAGGGAAACGCATAGATAAAATACGATAAAATGTGCCTTTTTTTATACCATGTCCTAAAGTGATAAAGCCGTAATGGCATTGTCAAAACATATAAATATAATCAGCACAGCATCGTCACATATATCTAAAATAAGGTGTAGAATAGGGCACATTGTCCTCACAGTCATTATTGCAACTGGCTACTGAAGTACAGTAGCTACCAGAAAACGGTTTGCCTACATTCTCCCTAGATGTTGCTAGACTTGCTTATATACATTTGTGAATAGGCTTAATTCTTGTAACGTCTTTTTTTATTTTTGGTAATTTAATTGATTTATTCTAGCTAAAGTATTATTTTTGCCATGAGTGAGAAGTGCCTGACTTGCCGTAGAATTGTTAGTTCCGGGGTTTGGTGTGATGGATGCAGTAGTTTTTTTCATTGGGGAGACTGCAGTGGCCTGGGTGTCGGGAAAGTGGATCAGGCTCATCAGTGGTTATGTAGGATTTGCAGCAGAGATAGGAAGATAGTGGAACAGGAGGGGAAAATTGCTGCCCTTCAGGCTGAGCTAGATCAGGCTAGAAGATCAGGGAAGATCTCGACACAGGCTAGGGAAGATTTCGACAGGTTAAGGAGGGAGAAGGGCAAAGATAGGTGGGAAGTGGCAACAGGTAACAGAAGGAACAGGCCTAGAACTAAGTCTGACGGTTTTGTGGTGAATGTCAAAAATAAGTTTGACCAGTTGCTTCAGTTAGAAACTGATGAGCCTCAAGCAGAGGTAGGTGTAGACAGGACACAACAAACTTTCAATAGGGAATTGAAAAAGAATGTAGGAAAGTCATCGAAAAGGAAGAAAGTTTTGTTGTTAGGCAGTTCTCATGCCAGATGTGTAGGCCAACTTCTGCAGGAGGAATTAGGACCAGAATACCAGGTCACAAATTTTTTCAAACCAAGTGCTAGTCTGGATCAGGTGACAGAGGATTTAGGTTCACTCTGTAAAGGATTTACCAGGGTAGACACTATGGTTATTGTGGGAGGGCCAGGGAACGGTATCGACAGAGATCCTGGGTACGGTATAGAGTGTGACCTGGTAAAGATTGCATCGGCATCGAGACACACCAATGTTGAGTTTGTATCTGTCCTGAGACGCCATGACCGGCCTCATTTGAACTCTTCTGTTGGGAGAGTTAATTTGGAGTTGGAACGGCTGCTTGGGTCGGGTGCGGGGGCTCATATTGGTGTGGTTCCTGTTGATTCTCTCAGTAGGTGGGACTATACTAGGCACGGCCTACATCCCCCATGCGGGTCCGGGGGTTAGAATAGGCCCGAGGTCTTCCTGCCTGTCGTAAGAGGCGACTAAAAGGGGTCCATCCCCCTCAAGGGGGTAGTTAGCGCCTGCGTCCGGAGACGGACGGTCCCACGACCTATATTTGTGGTCTTTTTGGTTTTTTACTTCTCGTTTCTTCCTTCTTTGGTTGGTTCCTTTCTTTGTTCTTCTCCATCTCACTGTCTTCCTTACTCTTTCCCTTGCCTTCTTTCCCTTGCCTTCTTTCCCCTGCCTTCTTTCCCCTGCCTTCTTTCCCCTGCCTTCTTTCCCCTGCCTTCTTTCCCCTGCCTTCTTTCCCCTGCCTTCTTTCCCCTGCCTTCTTTCCCCTGCCTTCTTTCCCCTGCCTTCTTTCCCCTGCCTTCTTTCCCCTGCCTTCTTTCCCCTGCCTTCTTTCCCCTGCCTTCTTTCCCCTGCCTTCTTTCCCCTGCCTTCTTTCCCCTGCCTTCTTTCCCCTGCCTTCTTTCCCCTGCCTTCTTTCCCCTGCCTTCTTTCCCTTGCCTTCGTCTCCTTGCCTTCTCTGGTCTCCGCTTCGGCGTTTGAGTCAGTCTGTCCTCTCTCTCTTCCTTTTCCTCTTCTTCCTTCCTCCCTGTGCGCGCCTGAAGGCCGACCCACGCGTTCGCACGTGTAGCCGGTGACGGGGTAACGCGTAAAACCCCGCCCTGGGTAGACAAGTAAGGCACGCACGTACCCCCTGGTAAAGGCCAGGCCCAGGGAGGGGTGATTGCCTGAGCTGATACCTTCTGACCATGCCGATTGGTCCCTCCGTCTGTTTCTCAGGAGGTGTGACCTGAGGTGTAAACATTCACCTAAGGCGGGAGTGCCCTCTGAGAGGGTCCCCATAAGGAAGGAGCGCGCCATCGGAGTCGCTGGCAATCATGGGGGATTCCTTCACAATGGATTTCTCTTCTTCTCTCTCGACTTCTGCCCACAAACGGAAACATGACCAGCCCCCAGTGACAAAAGTACTACCGCCTACCCCACAGTTCCTCGTCATTTCTCGATCTGAGGACGGAAAGGATTTTTCCTCTGTCAACCCTTTCGTTATCCAGAAGGGCGTAGATGCCATAGCCGGTACTGTTAAGTCTTGTACGAGGTTGCGTAATGGTACCTCGTTACTCGAAACTGAGAGCGCCTTTCAGGCACAGAAACTGCTTCGAGTCACACTCCTGTACACGTTCCCTGTCCGGGTGGAGGCTCACCGAACTTTGAATTCGTCTCGTGGTGTGGTCTATACTAGATCCCTCGACGGATTGACTGACGAGGAGATTCAGTCTTTCCTCGCTGAGCAGGGCGTGACGGCTGTCCATAGGGTCATGAAAAAGGTCAACAATGACCTTGTACCGACCCGGACACTTTTCTTGACCTTTGATAGTGTTAAGCTGCCATCGTGCATCAAAGCGGGCTAAGAGATTATTTCTGTTCGCCCCTATGTCCCGACACCTACGCGCTGCTACCAGTGTCAGCGTTTCAATCGCACTCGACAGTCTTGTTCCAATGCGGCTAAATGTGTCACTTGTGGCAGGGATGCCCATGAGGGTGACTGTCCACCTCCGTCTCCTCATTGTGTGAACTGTCAGGGTGACCATGCAGCATCCTCCCGCGACTGTCCCGTCTATAAGGAAGAACGCTGTATCCAAGAAATTCGGGTCAAAGAGAAAGTGTCCACCTCGGCTGCTCGCAAGCTATTGACTAGTAGGAAGCCCACGCTGCTCCCAGTGGGGAAATACAGTACTGTCCTCTCCTCTCCTCGGACTACCAGGGAGGTGGCAACCCAGACATGCGATCTGACCTTCAGCACCACGGTCGTCCGTTCGGCCAGTGCTAAGATCGCGCGGTCGACGTCTCCTCTTCCTCCCATCACCCCACAGACACCAGACCCTTCATCAGCTTCTGCTAAGACGAAGACCCAGAAGTCAGATGCACGGGCCTTCAAGAAGGAACCGTCCCGTGCAGACTTCCTATGTACCTCGACCTCCCAGCCATCGACCGGTACTTCCACCAAACGACCTTCCAAGAAGGCTCCTAGGAAGCACAGTTCTCCTTCTCCGCCACGGCGCATTTCTTCTCCTGCGCCACCCAGCGGTTGCCGCCCCAGGCCGTCATCCGTTTCACCTGGCCGCACCGCTGGTAGCCGTACATCTGGCCGTTCACCGGCGGAGGAAGCTCCCCCTCCCGGCCATCTTACCAAGATGGCCGATGAACCTATAGAACCAATGGACTATGACTGTCCGCCTACTGATAGCGGCGGCAGTGCTCGCTCGAAGCCAGGCCCTCAGCGGCCTTCGAGGTGACCCCTTCATCCATCTTCCTTTTCTTCTTACGATGGCACTTATTCACTGGAATATTCGCAGCATTCGCTCCAACCGAGAGGACTTGAAGTTGCTGCTCCGCTTGCACTGTCTGCTCGTCGTAGCCCTCCAGGAAACGAAGCTACGCCCATGCGATCAAATTGCCTTGGCACACTACACCTCTGTGCGTTTTGCCCTACCCTCTGTGGTAGGTATCCCAGCTCATGGAGGGGTTATGTTGCTGGTCCGGGATGATATTTACTACGATCCCATCACGTTGCACACCGACCTGCAGGCAGTTGCCGTCCAAATTACTCTCCCCACTTTTACATTTTCCATTTGTACCGTTTACACTCCATCGTCATGTGCCGTTGCCAGGGCAGACATGATGCAAATTATTGCTCAGCTACCTGCACCATTTTTGTTAACTGGAGACTTCAATGCCCACCATCCCCTTTGGGGCTCTCCAGCGTCCTGCCTGAGGGGCTCCCTGTTAGCAGACCTTTTCAACCAGCTCAATCTTGTCTGCCTCAATACTGGCGACCCTACTTTTCTTTCGGACACATCTCACACCTATTCCCATTTAGACCTCTCTATATGTACTACCCAACTTGCACGCCGGTTTGAGTGGTATGCACTTTCTGATACATATTCGAGCGACCACTTCCCGTGTGTTATCCATCTCCTGCAGCATACCCCCTCTCTGTGCTCATCTAGTTGGACCATCTCCAAAGCAGACTGGGGGCTCTTCTCTTCCAGGGCGACCTTTCAGGATCAAACCTTCACAAGCTGCGATCGTCAGGTCGCACACCTCACGGAAGTCATTCTCACTGCTGCTGAATATTCCATCCCTCACCCTACTTCTTCTCCACGTCGCGTACCGGTTCCCTGGTGGACCGCAGCATGTAGAGACGCTTTACGTGCTCGTTGACGTGCTTTACGCACCTTTAAACGAATTGTATCAATTATAAACGATTACGTGCACAGTGTCGTCGTATTATTAAAGAAAGCCAGCTGGGCTGCTTTCACAAGAACCTTCAACAGTTTTACTCCTTCTTCTGTTGTCTGGGGTAGCCTGCGCCGGCTATCTGGCACTAAGGTCCACTCACCAGTTTCTGGCTTGACGGTCGCGAATGACGTCCTTGTGGCCCCTGAGGATATCTCCAATGCCTTCGGCCGCTTTTTCGCAGAGGTTTCGAGCTCCGCTCATTACCACCCTGCCTTCTTCCCCCGCAAACAGGCAGAGGAGGCTAGGCCACCTAACTTCCGCTCCTCGAATCGTGAAAGTTATAATGCCCCATTCACCATGCGGGAACTCGAAAACGCACTTGGCCGGTCACGGTCCACCACTCCAGGGCCTGATTCTATTCATATTCAGATGCTGAAGAACCTTTCTCCTGCGGGTAAAGGTTTTCTTCTTCGTACTTACAATCGCATCTGGATTGAGGGACATGTTCCCGCATGCTGGCGCGAGTCTATTGTTGTCCCGATCCCTAAGCCGGGGAAGGACAAGCACTTGCCTTCCAGTTATCGACCCATCTCGCTTACCAGCTGTGTCTGTAAAGTGATGGGGCGAATGGTTAACTCTCGTTTGGTTTGGCTGCTCGAGTGTTGATGCCTACTTACCAATGTACAATGTGGATTTCGTAGGCGCCACTCTGCTGTTGACCATCTGGTTACCTTGTTGACCTTCATTATGAATAACTTCTTGCGGAAGCGCCCGACCGCGGCTGTGTTCTTTGATTTGGAGAAGGCTTACGACACCTGTTGGAGGGCGGGCATTCTCCGCACCATGCATACATGGGGCCTTCGCGGTCGCCTCCCTCTTTTTATTCGTTCCTTTTTAATGGATCGACAGTTCAGGGTACGTGTGGGTTCTGTCCTGTCAGACACCTTTCGCCAGGAGAATGGGGTGCCACAGGGCTCAGTTTTGAGCGTCGCTCTCTTCGCCATAGCGATCAATCCAATAATGGATTGCCTCCCAGCTGATGTATCAGGCTCCCTTTTCGTGGACGATTTTACCATCTACTGCAGCGCGCAGCGTACATGTTTCCTGGAGCGCTGTCTTCAGCGTTCTCTTGACCGTCTTTACTCCTGGAGTGTCGCCAGTGGCTTCCGTTTTTCTGCCGAGAAGACGGTCTGTATTAACTTCTGGCACTACAAAGAGTTTCTCCCACCCTCCTTACGACTCGGTCCCGTTGCTCTCCCATTCGTGGAGACAACAAAATTTTTAGGTCTTACATTTGACAGGAAACTTAGCTGGTCTCCACATGTGTCACATTTGGCTGCCCGTTGTACCCGTTCTCTAAATGTCCTCCGTGTTCTCAGTGGTATGTCGTGGGGAGCGGATCGAACCGTCCTACTTCGCCTATATCGGTCGATCGTTCGCTCCGAGCTGGATTATGGGAGCTTTGTATACTCCTTTGCACGGCCATCCATCTTACGCCGCCTCAACTCCATACAACATCGGGGTTTACGACTTGCGATCAGAGCGTTTTATACTAGTCCCGTTGAGAGTCTTCATGCTGACGCTGGTGAATTGCCACTCACCTACCGGCGCGATATACTGCTTTGTCGGTATGCCTGTCGGCTACTGGCAATGCCCGACCACCCGTCTTATCGTTCCTTTTTTGACGACTCTCTCGATCGTCAATACGGGTTGTGTGTCTCTGCCCTGCTACCCCCTGGAGTTCGCTTTCGTCGCCTCCTTCAACACCTTAATTTTTCACTTCCTGCAACCTTTCGGTGGGCGAGAGCCGCACGCCACCTTGCTCCAGGCTCAGGTTCGCGTTCACCTTGACCTCAGCTCGCTCCCAAAGGAGGTTACCCCCGGTTCGGTCTACCACTCCCGTTTTGTCGAACTTCGTTCGAAGTTCATTAATATTACCTTCATTTATACAGATGGCTCTAAGACCAATGACGGGGTCGGGTGTTCTTTTATTGTCGGGGCACAAAGTTTCAAATACCGGCTCCATGGCCATTGTTCGGTCTTCACAGCTGAGCTCTTTGCCCTCTACCAGGCTGTTCTTTACATCTGCCGCCACCAACATTCTGCTTATGTCATCTGCTCCGATTCCCTGAGCGCCATCCAGAGCCTCAGTGATCCGTACCCGGTTCACCCTTTCGTGCACCGGATCCAACGCTCTCTTCAGCAGCTGGTGGACGTCGGTTCTCCGGTTAGCTTTCTGTGGGTTCCTGGCCATGTCGGTATCCCTGGGAACGAAGCTGCATATGCCGCGGCCAAGGCTGCGGTCCTCCAGCCTCGGACAGCTTTTTGTTGTGTCCCTTCGTCAGATTGTAGCAGGGTCATTTGTCGGCGCATTTTATCGCTGTGGCATGCTGAATGGCTTGGACGTCCTCCTCACGCCCTTCTCGGCGGGAGGAGGTAGTTTTGGCCCGGTTACGAATTGGACACTACCGGTTCAGCCATCGCCATCTGCTGACGGCTGCGCCGGCGCCGTTCTGCCCATGTGGGCAATTGCTGACGGTCCGCCACATTTTAACGTCCTGTCCGGATTTTAACACACTACGTCTTGATCTTGGCCTGCCATGTACTCTAGATGCCATTTTAGCGGATGACCCACAAGCAGCTGCTCGCGTTCTTCATTTTATCAACTTGACAACCCTCTCTCAGGACATTTGATTATGCTGTTTTTTTAATCCTATGCCTGTCAGTCTGTCTTTTATCGTGTTTTCCGTTTCGTTGCTGTTTTAAACTTGTGACTCGCGGTGCATTCCTAACGTAGTCTGGGCGCTAATGACCGTTGAAGTTGTGCGCCCTTAAAAAAAAAAAAAAAGGCCCACATCTCAACAGGAAAGGGAAAGGTAACCGGCTGGGGTAATAGCAGGAAATTTAAGGAGGGGGAGGCACTGCCATGAATGGTAAAATACCAGTGGTTACAGGTGTTGGAGCAGCACCTTTTTTAGGATAGGTAAGACAGAAAGATGTCAAGTTCAGACGAGAGGTCAGGATTGAAACAAATCTTCAGTTTAGGAAAGAAATTAAACAGCACAATTCTAGCACATTGGATCACCAATCACAGCTGTCAATTATAAATTTTCACCAATCACCAGAAATTTTATCTCCACCAAGTTGTATCTCAGTCCTAGGTAATTGCATTGATGAAGTAAAGTCACCCAACCCAGTTGACATAATCTGCCTCTCTGAACACCATGTGACCACTGGTATAGGAACTAGGCCTAAGCACAATGAGAAACTCAGACAGGAGAGTACTGCAAATGTTAGAATAAGGAAAGTTTCTCATAAAAGTATAATTAAAAATAATGTAAGTATATTTCATCAAAATATTGGGAGTTTAAAGAATAAAGTAGATGAGCTTCTGGTTTGTTTAGAAGATTTAGAAGCTGAGGATAAAATAGATATACTATGCCTGTCTGAGCATCACATTGTTACTGATATGGATAAGGTAAATGTAAGTGGGTATAAGTTCTCTGCACATGTAATTAGAGAAAATATGGAGAAAGGAGGAGTTGCCATATATGTCGAAAGTTATCATTGTGCAAAAAGTATAGAAACAAAAAATTTTTGTGTAGAGAAACATATAGAAGCATGTGCCTGTGAGCTTAAATTAAATAAAAGCACATTTATAATTGTAACTGTATATAGGTCCCCATCGGGAAATTTTCATCTATTTCTGAAAAATTTGGACTCCTTGTTGTGCTGTCTGTCAGACAGGGGGAAGCAAATTATTATTTGTGGGGACTTCAATGTAGATTGTCTGAAAGAGGGTAATAGGAAAAATGACCTTGAAGTATTACTCGGTTCTTTCAATTTGGCACCCGTTATTGATTTTCCTACTCGGGTGGTAAAGGATAGCAGCTGACTGATAGATAACTTCTTTATAGACCAAGATAAGTTTAACCAGATAAATGCTCAGCCTGTTGAGAATGGTCTTTCTGATCGTGGTGCACAGCTAGTTACAATATACGACATAGCTCCATCCAGCAGTACTAAACAGTCCTCCAAAGTAGTACGTTCAGTCAACGATTTAACAATTGCGAATTTCAGGGGAAGCCTACAGCAGTTAGACTGGGATGAGGTGTACCGTGAACCTGACGCCAATTTAAAATATAATTTATTTCATGACACTTTTGTAAATGCATTTGAAAACTGCTTCCCCAAGAAAATAGTTAAATATACTCGTAAGAAACCATGTAACAAACCATGGCTTACTAAGGGTATAAAAATATCTTGTAACCGGAAAAGGGAAATGTATCTGACAGCAAGAAAGAGTAGTGACCCAGAAACTATCAAACATTATAAAAACTACTGTGCTATATTAAGAAAAGTTATTAAAAAATCCAGAAGTATGTGTATCATGTCTGAAATCAACAACTCTGATAATAAAATTAAAACAATTTGGAATATTATTAAAAGAGAAACAGGTCAACCAAGAGCACAGGAAGACAGTATTACCATCAAATTGAATGAAAACTTTATGAACAAAAAGTCAGAAGTTGAAAATATTTTTAATAATCCTTTTCTAAATGTTGTGGATATAATAGGATCCAGGTGTTCATTAGAAGATGCTAGGCTGTTAATGGAAGAGGCCATACCTATGCAATTTGATACAATTGAAATCTCACCCACTTCTCCCTCTGAAATTAGGAAAATAATAAACTTGCTTAAAAGCAAAAACTCACGTGGAATTGATGGCATTTCCAGCAAAATACTAAAAGCTTGTTCTCAACAGATAAGTAAGATTCTCAGCCACCTGTGTAATAGCTCTCTGGAACAGGGCATTTTCCCTGATAGACTGAAATATGCTATTGTTATACCTTTGCATAAAAAAGGGGATAGATCTGATGTCAACAATTACCGTCCAATCTCCCTTCTAACAGCTTGATCCAAAATTTTTGAGAAAGTAATGTATTCAAGAGTAGCTTCACATATCTGTAAAAATGAAGCACTAACAAAATGTCAGTTTGGTTTCCAGAAAGGTTTTTCAACAGAAAATGCCACCAATCAAATTTTGAATGATCTGAATAGCCGAACACCACCCTTTGGGATTTTTTGTGATCTCTCAAAAGCTTTTGATTGTGTAAATCATGAAATTCTGCTAGACAAGCTCAAGTATTGTGGCATGAATGGGACAGTGCACAAATGGTTTAATTCGTACCTAACTGGAAGAGTGCAGAAAGTTGAAATAAGCAGTTCTCATGATATGCGAAGATCAGCACATTCCTCAAAACTATCAAGAATGGGGTTCCACAGGGGTCAGTCTTGGGTCCTTTGTTGTTCTTAATATATATTAATGACTTGCCATTCTATATTCATGAAGAGGCAAAGTTAGTTCTCTTTGCTGATGATACAAGTATAGTAATCACACCTGACAAACAAGAATTAACTGATGAAATTGTCAATAATGTCTTTCAGAAAATTACTAAGTGGTTCCTTGTAAACGGACTCTCACTGAATTTTGATAAGACACAGTCCGAACAGTAAATGGTATGACGCCATTAATAAATATAGACCTTAATCAGAAGCATATAGCTAAGGTAGAATATTCAAAAATTTTAGGTGTGTCCATTGATGAGAGATTGAATTGGAAGAAACACATTGATGATCTGCTGAAACGTTTGAGTTCAGCTACCTATGCAACAAGGGTCATTGCAAATTTTGGTGATAAACATCTTAGTAAATTAGCTTACTACGCCTATTTTCACTCATTGCTTGCACATGGAATCATATTTTGGGGTAATTCATCACTGAGGAATAAAGTATTTACTGCACAAAAGCGTGTAATCAGAATGATAGCTAGAGTCCAACCAAGATCGTCCTGCAGACATTTATTTAAGGATCTAGGGATATTCACAGTAGCTTCTCAGTATATATACTCTCTTATGAAATTTGTTATTAACAACCAAACCCAATTCAAAAGTAATAGCAGTGTGCATAACTATAATACTAGGAGAAAGGATGATCTTCACTATTCAAGATTAAATGTAACTTTGGCACAGAAAGGGGTGAATTATACTGCCACTAAAGTCTTTGGTCACTTACCAAATAGTATCAAAAGTCTGTCAGATAACCAACAAGTATTTAAGAAGAAATTAAAAAAATTTCTGAATGACAACTCCTTCTAGTCCATAGAGGAATTTTTAGATATAAATTAAGAAAAAAACCAAATAAAATTAAAAAAAAAGTTGTTATATTAACTTAATTATGTCATGTATTGGAAAATTTGACTTGTTCCACATCATTACGAAATACCGTATTCATGATCCATGGAACTAGTATTAATCTAATCTAAGCTACTGTGGGCTTAGATGTAGTCATCATTTATGAAAAAAAATATATAATAATAATAATAATAATAATAATAATAATAATAATAATAATACCTAATCTGATACAAACACATAACGTAAAATACATGTAGCAGACTTTTAAAATTGATAACTATCATGGAAACCAATTGTGATACATTAAAAGACGAATACAGTTACCCATATAAAATTATTAAACGGAAATATATGAAGAGAACAGGACTGATCCTTTTTTTATGGTGAATATATGGTCAACAATTAATATACATAATACATTGCCTTAGCAACCTATAAATTGCCTATATGAAAGCTAAAAATGTCTATATGACAGCTGAAAAAAGGACAGATCAATGATCAGCATCCTCTGTTGGGCTGGCCACCAGGCTGTTATGTAGGCGTGCACTGATGTTAAGAACTTAACCACTAGAGGGCTTTACATACAATGTGATATGTCTCCCACAGAAAACAATTAGACAACATATTAACAGTCAATAAATAAAATTATTTAGTCTGGCTATACATTCCATGAATAGGTAGGACATAATTAGTTACAGGATTAGAGCGACTAATGTATGGAAGTAAGACAAATGCGTACGGTTCTCAACATGAATCATCACGTAAGGCTAGGTATAAAAACGTGAGGCATTATTTGGTTATTGTAGTACGTTATCAAACAAAGCAAAGTAGGCATTGGGCACAAAATCGCTTTGTCCATTGAGGACCCTAGTGGGTTCATGCTTTTTGGCTTTGTAAATCTCCAACTCGTCCGACAAGTCGAGAGCGCGACCCTTCTCTGCCCTATGCAGAATACGCATATAACTCTCGATATTGCCTATAGTGTGGCCGGTTTCTACCAAATGCATTCCCAATGCAGTTTTGTTATGTGTCTGCAAATGGTCCCTGAGTCTTAATTTTAAAAGAATGGCCAGTCTGACCAAATTAAAATTTGTCACAATTACTACAAACGATCTTGTAAATCCCAGAACCGTCAAATTTATCAGAATCTTTACTCAAACTATGTTTTACGCGGAGTTTCAGGGTGTTGTTAACTTGAAAACCACATCTAACCTTACATTTATTCAAACACTTTTCTGTTTGTTGGTACATTTTTCCGTAAAATTTCATTGGAATAGCTTTCAGGTTTTCTTTATTCTTTCTTTTTTCTAGGTGATTGTGGGTCTACCTACGATTTACTTTCTGTTTTTCTATCCTATTGTATGGATGCATAACATCTTTAGCTGAGAAAGCGTTGGCTACTACAATTTGCCTTAATGTACTAAGTTCTTGGCATATTTCATCATCGGCCAATGGTAATCTAAAATGGCGGTGGAACATAGAGGTGAAAAAGGCCCTTTTATGAGAGAAGGGTCGCACTCTCGACTTGGAGATTTACAAAGCCAAAAAACATGAGCCCACTAGGGTACTCAATGGACAAAGCTATTTTGTGCCCAATGCCTACTTTGCATTGTTTGATAACATGCTACGGTAACCAAATAATGCCTCACGTATTTATACCTAGCCTTACTTGATGATTCATGTTGAGAGCAGTACGCATTTGCCTTACTTCCATACATTAGTCACTCTAATCCTGTAACTGATTATGTCCTACCTATTCATGGAATGTATAGCCAGACTAAATAATTTTATTTATTGACTGTTAATATGTTGTGTAATTGTTTTCTGTGGGGGACATATCACATTGTATGTAAAGCCCTCTAGTGGTTAAGTTCTTAACATCAGTGCGCGTCTACAGAACAGCCTGACGGCTGACCCAACAGAGGACGCTGATCATTGATCTGTCCTTTTGTCAGTTGTCATATAGACATTTTAGCTTTGATAGGCAATTTATAGGTTGCTAAGGCAATGTATTATGTATATTAATTGTTGGCCATATTCACCATAAAAAAAGGATCAGTCCTGTTCTCTTCATATATTTCCGTTTAATAATTTTATATGGGTAACTGTATTCGTCTTTTAATGTATCACAATTGGTTTCCATGATAGTTATCAATTTTAAAAGTCTGCTACATGTATTTTACGTTATGTGTTTGTATCAGATTATGTTTTTTTGCATAAATGATGACTACATCTAAGCCCACAGTAGCGACATCTAGGGAGAATGTAGGCAAACAGATTTCTGGTAGCTACTGTACTTCAGTAGCCATATGCAATAATGACTGTGTGGACGATGTGGCCTATTCTACACCTTATTTTAGATATATGTGACGATGCCATTATGGCCTTATCACTTTAGGACATTGTGTAAAAAAGGTACGGTTACTGTATTTTATCTATGCATTTCCCTGGTTGTATGATAGTATATTGTGATACGTATTGCTGTATTATGTTGAAAGACACACTGCTCACTAGGTGTGTGTATTAGTATATTGTAGACCTGAGGGTGGTCATTACGGACTGAAACTGGTCATCGTCTAAAGAATTGATATTGTGATCAAAGACCGGAAAAATAAAAAACATTTGATAGTATTGGATCACTATTTGTATACATGACCATATCGTCGTTGGTGAAACTTTCATCCTAATCGTGATTGGTAGTAATAGAGTGTGTGTGTGTGTGTGTGTGTGTGTGTGTGTGTGTGTGTGTGTGTGCGCGCGCGCGATTGGTAGTAATAGTGTGTGTGTGTGTGTGTGTGTGTGTGTGTGTGTGTGTGTGTGTGTGTGTGTGGGGGCGGGCGCATATAGAGTTGTAGCAGTTTTAGTGTTTCGTCAGTGACTATGATGTTGCTGTCACCACAAAGAGATTTTTTCGTAATATCTTATGTCTACGCTATAGAAGAGGCATGTTAATATGTGGTGGATCTGTTACTTTATCATCATCTGATCCGTAGGTTTCTAAATAAAGCGCCTTGTTTTTCAAGCGTGACCTAAACTACTCATAAATTGGTTCTCCTATACATTGTGCTCCTGGTTCAGTAGCCCCCCTCCCCCATTTTTTTCTTTCTTTCTTTTTTTTTCTTTTCTTTTCTCTCCAACAGTGTTGAAAGCATTGACTGGACTAAAACTGTACCTGTAACACAGTCACCCTAGTCAAGAGCTTCAGGCACCACTTTTGCAAACTGTAGTTCTGCTGTTTTGGAAACCAAACTGTTCTTTGTTGAGGAGTTGTGTATTTTAGTATGGTTTCTCTACACAATATATTCACTATGTTGAGAAGCCGTGCTATAAGCTGCTTCTGTAAAAGAAACATACGAACAGAATTCATTATTTTCTTCCCGTTTCCCATTTTGTATACACCATATCAGTCACTGGGGGAAAGCTCTGGTCTTCACAATTATTATTTTGTGGTTAGTTGCCGGAAATGCTCATACAATAACATTTACTTGTGTCACACATTTATAGCATTAAACTGAAGTTAGCAAGCAGTGCATTTATATTGTTTCTTGTAAAGATATTTTAATGTGTCATATATGTATTCAGATACTTATATTTATTTTTCAGGACAAAAACTGTCTCGGTTGGGAAATTGTTTAATGCCAATCATTTCACCTTTTTGGGGCATCATCAGATTGCCTACAAAAATAAGAAAACCAATCAATTAGATACAAGTGGAGGGGAAGGGCATGGTCCTATCTTGCACAGTTACACAGACAACATGCACTGAAAGCAATAAAAACTTAAATAAAAGTAGCTTGATATGTGACCAATCAGTCATAAAACCTCATATAATGTAAAATAGACCCCAAAGTAGCAGGATATATAATCTGTCCATCACAAAACATCTAAACCATGAAGTGGACCCAGTGAAATGAGAGAAATAGCCAGAATAACACTGAGAAAGTACAAATATGTGGCAGTAAAGTTTTCCTAGGTTATTGTATGTTGCCTTGAGCACACAAGCCAGCCCTGCCGTGGCAGTACAAGATAGAGACAAGCTTACAGAACTGCGGTACTAACCGCACGTGGCAAAATGTTTGTACTGATGCGCACACAAACATTACTATGAAAAATTGAGATACAGGTGCTGTGTCTAGTGCGGCAAGAAGTACCCAGGTGGCACGCATGACCGACTTAAGGCATATTTCGAAAAACAAAATTCGATAAAACTAGTAATATAAGCAAACCAGTGCAGACACACAAAACCCTCAGATGAAATAAAGGTACCCCCATATAAAAAATAGGTAAAATGATTACATAAAGAACAATGAATCACAATATGTCATTAGAACTCAGTCACTCAGTGTAAAACAGCTAAATTTGAGGGTACAGTCGTAGTGTAAGTATTCTAAATCAATAAAACTTCAAGATACTGGGAACAGGGGCAGTGTTAAGCATTGCAAACAAAGAGACAGAAATATTCTTGGTCATTAAAACAATGAGAGTAATGCTGTCGACATAAAATAATTGTTGCAGCAACTTTCGGAACACTGGTAACATTGTATCATAATATCTTTGATTACTGCTAATTAGTTGATCGTTCAGCAATCTATCTTTGCCAAAGTCTGAGAGGTTTAGTGATTTCCAGATCCTGTAGTAGATTCAATTTCTTCCCCTTCTGAGTGAGGTGTAGTATCCTTGGGTTTTCTAGTGTGGAGAACTGCTGCTCGCTGTACTTCAGATGCTCACTAAATGCAAAATTTTGTTTAATCTGACTTTCCTTAGTTACCAAGTGATCCCTGAACCTGGTCTTGAACCTTCTGCCATTCTGGCCTATATATGATTTTCCACAATTGCTGCAGTCCAATTTATGTATGTCTGATCCTGTATACCTATCTCACTGGGGGCATTCATTGTGAATATAATTATATTGAAGTTTATTACTAGTAGCGTAAACAAGATGCAAATCCTGATTTTTAAACAGTTTAGCTAAAACATAAGAAATGCATTGCTGTAAACGAAGTGTACAGTCCTGCAATCTTTTTAAGCTGTATAAAAAAAAACTTCAGTAGTAGACCATAGAGGTCTTCCTGTCTCATGGTTTTCAAGGACCAGACTTGTGAGGATCTTGTTCGTGGGGAACCAGCAGTTTAGCAGTGATACAGTTGAAGGGCTCTGTAATTTTGGAAAACAGATCTAGGGAGCATTTACTCAGCAGCTGCAGAATAAAATTCCACTAGCAGAAATCTGATGATCATTATTTTTAGTTAGTTTATTGCATGTTACACATTTCATTTACTTGATCATATGTTTTCAGGCCTACGAAGATGGTAAGAAGGAAAAGTGAACCAAGTAGAGGTGGTTCATATGGCGCTAGCACCAGTTCACCACAGAGTACCCTTAGAAGAGGAGTAATAACACGTAGTCGGCACCAATACATTCCTCAAAGAGAAGTAGAGACACACAGCCAGCCCCACAGCGATCCTGAAAATGAAGTACAAACACCGGAAAAACGGTTCTCCAGAAGCAGCCTCTTGCTGCAGGGTCCAGAAAGTTCAACTCATGTAAGTATAACTTACGTTTTTGTTTTGTAAATTAGTTGTGTGTACGTTAAGGCTGCAACGTCAAGACTTGACTCTTCTTAGGAGTGCAACTTATATCATTCTCTGGGAAGAATGTGTGTTGGTAGACTATTAATTTTTAAAGCAAGCAGTAGACTCGTAATCTGATGCGGGTTGTGGACTTTAGTATCATTGGTGCTACTGAAATAACTTCTTAAATGAGCAATTTTTATAGTAAAGATTTTTGTGCTACCTTCAACAGCTCTGTGCTATCAGATGCTGGTATGTTACAGGAAGTCTAACAATTCAAAGAATATGCATGAAGTGTGAACTAAATCCCTTATTTGACATTGATAAATATTACTTTTCCCAATCCTCTGACATTGTAGCCTACTGAAACAAATGGATTTCTTTTGCTCTGTCCGTTATGCATTCATTTTCAGACATTTGAGAATGATCCAATAAAGGATGAACATGAACTATTTACTCAGGAAGTAATCTGGGCTAGGTCGTGGTCCATGATTAATGTGGTATTTTTGAAATTAGTTTACTTAAAGTTATGTACACTCAAGACATTGTATGAAGGTTTCTGTCCCTCACCCACTAAAACAAATGCATCCCCCCCCCCCCCCCCTTCCCACCACACACCACACACCACACACCACACACCACACACACACACACACACACACACACACACACACACACACACACACACACACAAAACTTCACCGAAAGCATATGGCATGACCATCTTGGATATGGCACAACAATCTTATTGCTGTTGTCATATGAACCTATGCACGTCACACCATATGACTAGCACTATGAAAACTAAATGTGGTTTGTTTGGTGAACAGTTTCTTTGTACCTGGTGATTTGCAAAGTGAAAGGGGGGGACCAAGGAATGATTTCTAAGGAATAGTCAGTCACAGTTCACTTTGGTTGCAGTCTGTCTCATTCCCTGGAATAGTCATTCACCATTCACTATGGCCAGTCTTGTTCTTCATTATATTTCCTCCGTTCCTTGATACTGCCTCAGTTTCATTTGGCTAATCTCATTCTTTTTCCTCATTCCAGTTCCATTGCTTCTAGATCAGTACTGAGTTGTCGTCATTTTTTTCACTGTGTTCGTCTGTTATTGTTCTGTTTCAGACTGTGTTCAAAATGCTGACCTCTGATTTTATATGTATTCTATTCAGTGCCCATGGCCGGTTATTTATAACTTTTTATAATTATGTAACTCACATAAAATTAAGTTGTATGTCATACTTTTTTTTGTGGAACAAACAGAGAAATCTGTTAACACAATTTTTAAATTGTAGTGGAAGAAAGCTTACACAAAACTTGCGATTTTCACATTCCTCCCAAAAATAAAGTGTGGCACTTTGGGACCCTCTTATTTTCCAAGTTTGGCTGTTTATTTATTTATTATTTCCCTCTATTTTGGTTTCATTGCACAAAAAATGAGTTGTGAGTGATTTTGGCTCGGTAATAAAATGGAAAGAGCTACCGTATTTACTCGAATCTAAGCCGCCCTTTTTTTCCGGTTTTTTGTAATCCAAAAAACCACCTACGGCTTAGAATCGAGTGCAAAGCCAGCGAAAATTCGGAAAAAAGTTGGTGGGTGCCGCCACAACTTACTTCTGCCGTCGAATATATGTAGCGCTACACAGGCATGCTATGTACGCACAAAGATAAATACTGGCCCCAAAACCTGTGTGTCAGTAAATAAATTAAAAAAAAAAGGTGGAAGACGAGCTATTTTCTCCGCCCCGAGTTTCGACCACTGCATTTTCATACATTATACAACGAAGTAAATACAAATTCTGCATGGTTCATCTTCGAACGTAGCAGCATTTCAATTAACTACGAAAATCCGACTGGAAAGAACGTTTGGGATGTTTGTCAGTATGGCCAACTCGTTCTGAATTTTTTCCTATCTGTGAGAAGAGATGGTTGCTATAATAGGAACTTTTATAAATTGTGAATTACATGCAGTGTTCTCGTCACCATAAGAATAATATGCAAATAAACATTTTGCCATGTATTGTTTCATGTTTGCTGCTATCTCATTTAGATCCGGTCTGCCTAATAAACTACGAAACTAGAGTGAGACAACAGCAAACACGGAAGAATATACATATCATGTCATGTTTATATTCGTAATATTCTTATGCTTAATAGTGATACAGTCAGAAATGAAGCACGGCAATTGACTTGATTTTTAAATCTAAGATGACTCTAAATTCTGTGTAGAATGTAATGTACTAAAGAGGCGCCTGCAAAGATTTTCAAACGGAGAAAAATTTTCGCTAAACTCTCATTCAGAACATCTTCTATCATACGCAGTCTATTATTTGGTTCTTGTTGATCATTATCAAAGAAAGCAGCAGTGTAAGTAACAACAAATAGCAGTTTCTTGCCATTGTTTCGCTAATGAGACGATTCCTCTTTCTTTTTCTTTTTTTAAAAAAAAAAAAAAAAAAAAAAAAGAAAAGAAAAAAAAGAGGCGGTGGTAGCGCGCACAAAAGCATGCCATGCCGCGAGCGGCCACAGGCCGTGAACACGCATTTTCAGCTTAGAGTGACGTAAACACCTTTAACAAAGAAAACTGTGCTTATCAGATCAAAGAAAAATAAGCTATCAATTCAAACCAGATGAAGCACGTGGAAAAGGAAGGGTACCCATATAAATATGGATGGAGCGCCTGATGCATAGCAATGGCTACGTGGTAAAGCTTAACGGCTAACTTACGACTCGAACCAAACTACTGTGGCTGTATCGTCATTCATTCGACCTAAATTGTGTCTCATATTACAATGGACCAACTTTGTTTCGATTTGGAGATGCGGCCTATAATTTTTCTCTCCCCTTGAATTTCGAGTCTCAAATTTCAGGTGCGGCTTAGATTCGGGAAAATATTTTTTCCTTGATTTCGAGTCTCATTTTTCAGGTGCGGCTTAGATTCGATTGCGGCTTAGATTCGAGTAAATACGGTATTTGTCTCCCCATTTAAAGAATGTTAGAATTGCATAAAACAGTATTTATGGTGACACCTATCTCAGCCAGATAATTCAGGATTTTTTGTTTAGTAACTAGGTGTAGAACATAGACATACTCATTTTCATGCCGCTGTGAAGAATATAGCATAAGGGACTTGTCACTCAAATCAAACCAGTTTAAAGACACCATCATTTTATCGTTTCATTTATAATTACTGGGTTTCGATCAGATCCCATTTCAATCCTTTTATATTTTCATTTGTTGGTTGTGCTTCTCGATTCAGTGTAGTTTCCACGTATGATTCAGAGGATGAAGGCGACAGAACAAGGAACAGGAACCATGAATGATTTTTCAGTTTTTGTATAACTATGATCGGGATATCACTATCATGACTTCATACATGGCCAGGGTCACAGATTTACGAGGTTTATCTCATCGGTGCATTGCAATGAATCGTATGCTAATTGCTTGTTAAGGAAGTGACTGTTTGTTCTCTTAGCTCCCAATTGAGAAGTAGAGCCCAATGCATTTTAATCACCTGATCCTTTCCTTGAAGTGTTCCAGTTAACTAAATCATTTGAAGCTGTTTCCACAACTAGTTGTGGTAGCTACCAAGTCTGGTAGTAGACGTCGTAATCAACAGTCAATAGGTGAACAAACTACACCTCCCTTTTCTCAGAGCCCAGTGTCTCATGGTATTTTTGTGCTGCATGCCTTTTTAAGGCAGGTACTCCTCCACTTTGTTTGATAGTGTTTCCAAACCTGATATTCAAAGCCACTGTTGACTTCCAGTGCAAGTGATAGACCTTATAGGTCTCGTGTCTGCCATGACATTATCAATGTGCCATAATGCATCTCATTTACATAAGTCATGTCCGGAATTACTATAATAAACACTTACGTAATCACTGTCCATGCAGTGATGCCATGTGTGTTGCCTCCAAAAAACCTGGACACCTATCTTCTTGATCTTGGTGATCAAGATAAATCTTGGGTGCCACATAAGGTATGTTATGTGTGTGTTGAAGATCTGAGAAAACAGTCGAAAAAGGAGAAAAAGCCTTTAGATTTGCTTTTCCTATGATATGGAGGGATCCAAGTAATCATGCAGATGATTGCTGCTTTTACAGTGTTGATATTACTGGTCATAATTTGAAAAACAGGAAGGTAATAAGCTTCCCTAACCTTCCGTCCGCCATCCAACTAGTAGGACATGGTGTAAATTTGTTGGTTCCTGAACCACCAGATGATTGAAATTCTGTTCCTTTCTGATGTACAATGTGAATTAGATGAACCAGATGATGATGAATTCCATTGTAATACAGAAAGTCTAGAGCCCAAATCGTTTCCTCAGACCGAGCTTAACGGTTTGGTTAGGGATCTGGGCTTAAAGAAAGAAAAAGCTGAATTGCTTGGCTCTAGATTAAAAGAAATGAACTTACTGGTAGTTGGAACCAGCATATACATGTATAGAAAGAGAGAGCAGCAATTTTCGAAGTTTTTTCTACAAGAAGGTGATTTAGTGTACTGCTCAGACATTTCCAGTCTGATGAATGAGTTTGGTGTTGAATACAAAAAGGAAGACTGGAGGCTGTTTATTGATTCATCCAAAACTGGTTTAAAGGCTGTTTTATTACACAATGGTAACATGTATGCATCTATCCCTGTTGGACATTCCGTACATGCGAAACAAAGCTACGAAAACCCAGAAATAGTGCTAAATAAAATAGGTTATTCTTCTCATGGTTGGATGATATGTGGCGATCTAAAATAACATGCATGCTCCTTGGTCAGCAAGGTGGCTTTACCAAATTTCCATGTTTCTTGTGTGAATGGGACAATAGGGCTAGGGATCAACACTGGTGCAGAAATAACTGGCCTGTGGGGGAGTCTTTAAAACCTGGTGAGAAGAACATTCTACGCAAAAACCTTGTAGATCCAAAAAACGTTGTCCTACCACCTCTATATATAAAGTTAGGCCTAATGAAACAGTTCGTAAAGGCTTTGCCTAAAGATGGACCCTGTTTTAAGTATCTCTGACAAAAGTTTCCACACCTTTCAGAAGGTAAACTAAAAGAAGGCGTCTTTGTAGGACCTGACATTAGGAAATTGATGTTTGATGTTAACTTTGAATCCACAATGACCTTAAATGAGAAAGAAGCATTGGTATCATTCAAGCAAGTCATTACAAACTTCTTAGGATATGAAAAAGACTCAGAATATGTTTCTATTATAGCTACAATGTTAAAGAAGTTTAAAACTTTAGGATCTTTAATGAGCCGGAAAACTCACTTTTTGAGCCATCACCTTGATTACTTCCTGGACAGTATGGAAGATGTTAGTGAGGATCAAGGAGAGCATTTTCACCAGGACATTAAAGTGATGGAAAAACACTACCAAGGTGGCTGGAACACCAACATGATGGGTACTGCTGTTGGTCACTTCACTGAGAAGTCCAGCAAGTGACTCCTCGTAGAAAAAGCTACACAAGAAGCTTCAAAGAAAAAAGAGAAAGAAAATACAAACCAATTCCAGCTGACAAGTGAAACCTCTATTAACACATATCATTGTTTTAAGTGGCTTACTGTAAATACAAACCATGCTTATATTGTAACAAAGCGTTTCATTAATTTCCCCGTTTACCATATAGCATAGGATTTTTATACTATATGATAAAAAGCATATTGCTCAAAAACTATGGGTGATACAAAAAAACTAAGGTTAGATTCGGATTCAGCTTATAAAAATCTGTAAAGATCAGCTATCAAAGTAAAAACAAGTTTACAGAATGAGTTTAAAAAAAAGTTTTTCATAAAATTTTTTTCGATGGCCTGTGTTATCGTTGTAGGGAAGTTGGACAGGAGCAGACATGATTAGTGAACACACAAACGCAGTAAACAGTTTTACTTGTAGCTTTCTCCGAGTGTTGCAAAGAAACTCTACAAAAGAACAAACAACAAAACATCCAGCTATTACAAAAAGCAAAATACAGAGTGCCATGCAGTGTGAGGCTCCCGCAATTAATGCACTAGCGAATTGTCGGAGGCTGACTAAGACTGCAACTGAGACTGGGAAACGCAACTGCTTTAGGTCACCCTATATTGCAGCAGCAGAGGGCACTCATAGTTGGAGCTGTTGAAGGCATGACTCAGCGGGCGCACATCATTGGATCTGTTTGGTCCCCAAGTGACCACTATCAGAATGTTTTCATTGCCAAGTGTGAGATACCAATAAAGGATACCACAATAGGGAGGAGTAGGATGAGATATGCAGCAAGAAGGGGGTGGAAGGAATGCACACAGATTTGGGGAGCACAAGATAGACAAAGAGAGGTAGAAGTATAGAATGGAGGGAGAAATGTACAGAGAGAAGTGGAGTCAGAGGAGGAGATTGGCGGGGGGGGGGGGGGGGGGGGGGGCGACGACGACACAGATGGCAGGAAGTGTGGGACTTCGTTGAAAAAATGGACAGGAATTTTGTACAGGTGGGAAGAAATAAGGAAGAGGGTGGGAGAGGAGATGGACAGTGACAGTGACAGTGGGAGGAGGAGATAGACAGTGAAAGTGAAACTGAGGGGGGAGGAGGAGATGGACAGTGAGAGTGAGTATGGGAGGAGGAGACAAAGGAAGGGAGAAGATTAAAATGAAACTGTTGATGGTGAAGAAATCAGAGTGGTGTGAGTTGTGTATAATGTGGATTGCTGGTAATTAAAATATTTGCTGACTTACAGAAACTGAAATTTTATGGCAAGAGTTTTGCAGCCACAATAACAATGTGAACCGTAAGAATTTAAAAAATAGGCCTCCACCAGCTTAGATGCAACTATCGCCAAAAAGAGAGAGAGAGAGAGAGAGAGAGAGAGAGAGAGAGAGAGAGAGAGAGAGAGAAGAAAAGAAAGAAAGACTGAACTGAGAGATTCAGACTTTTTCATTAATTTAGAGATGAAATGTTGTTTCCAAAACTGTTCATGAAATTTACATAACTTGTAGATCTTCACAAGCTGTGACACGGACACCCGAATATACAATAAATTTACTTTACTTTACGTCCATAGTCACAATTTTTGTCATCAGACTACTGGTTTCGGTCCATAATGACCATCTTCAGATCTGCAGTAGCAGATTGCCGACAGCCTAAAACAATACAATAGTCCATAATGAAAATTACAACTGACATACATGTACATTTGTGCACTTTAAGTATGAAGAGGCATACCTGTTTTATGAAAACGTGTCCTGATGTACTGCAGCCATAGCAGCATCATCAAATATGTATAAAACAATAGCATATGCAAGAGTCATCCTGTCAGCAGCACTACTGTTCAAAACAAATTGCTGTACAGTAGCCAAAAGATGTTTGTGTTGCAAGTTCACCAGATGTCACCACTGTAGGCATACACACATTCTTCAATGATTAATTGAACAACTTAAAATAAAGGGGGATACAACCGGTAAAGACACAATGGGCTTCTAAGGTGGTTGTTCTTGTGGTTTTCAGTCCTGAGACTGGTTTGATGTAGCTCTCCATGCTACTCTATCCTGTGCGAGCTTCTTCATCTCCCAGTACCTACTGCAGCCTACATCCTTCTGAATCTGCTTAGTGTATTTATCCCTTGGTCTCTGTCTGCAATTTTTACCTTCCATGCTGCCCTCCAATACTAAATTGGGGATCCCTCGATGTCTCAGAACATGTCCTACCAACCGATCCCTTCTTCTAGTCAAGTTGTGCCACAAGCTCCTCTTCTCCCCAATTCTATTCAATACCTCCTCATTAGTTATGTGATCTACCCACCTAACTTCAGAATTCATCTGTGGCACCACATTTCGAAAGCTTCTATTCTCTTCTTGTCCAAATTATTTACCATCCATATTTCACTTCCATACATGGCTACACTCCATACAAATACTTTCAGAAACGACTTCCTGACACTTAAATCTATACTTGATGTTAACAAATTTTTCTTCTTCAGAAACACTTTCCTTGTCATTGCCAGTCTACATTTTGTATCCTCTCTACTTCGACCATCATCAGTTATTTTGCTCCCCAAATAGCAAAACTCCTTTACTACTTCAAGTGTCTCATTTCCTAATCTAATTACCTCAGCATCACCCGACTTAATTTGACTACATTCCATTATTCTAGTTTTGCTTTTGTTGATGTTCATCTTATATCCTCCTTTCAAGACACTGTCCATTCCATTCAACTGCTCTTCCAAGTCCCTTGCTGTCTCTGACAGAATTACAATGTCATCAGCGAACCTCAAAGTTTTAATTTCTTCTCCATGGATTTTAATACCTGCGCCAAACTTTTCTTTTGTTTCTTTGATTGCTTGCTCAATATACAGATTGAATAACATCGGGGATAGGCTACAAACCTGTCTCACTCCCTTCCCAACCTCTGATTCCCTTTCATACCCCTCGACTCTTATAACTGCCATCTGGTTTCTGTACAAATTGTAAATAGCCTTTCGCTCCCTGTATTTTACCCCAGCCACCTTCAGAATTTGAAAGAGAGTATTCCAATCAACATTGTCAAAAGCTTTCTCTGAGTGTACAAATGCTAGAAACATAGGTTTGCCTTTCCTTAATCTTTCTTCTAAGATAAGTCATAAGGTCAGTATTGCCTCATGTGTTCCAACATTTCTACGGAAGCCAAACTGATCATCCCTGAGGTTGGCTTCTACCAGTTTTTCCATTCTCTGTAAAGAATTCGTGTTAGTATTTTGCAGCTGTGACTTATTAAACTGATAGTTCGGTAATTTTCACATCTGTCAACACCTGCTTTTTTTGGGATTGGAATTATTATATTCTTCTTGAAGTCTGAGGGTATGTCTCATACATCTCGCTCACCAGACGGTAGAGTTTTGTCAGGACTGGCTCTCCCAAGGCTGTCAGTAGTTCTAATGGAATGTTGTCTACTCTGGTTGCCTTGTTTCGACTCAGGTCTTTCAGTGCTCTGTCAAACTCTTCACGCAGTATCATATCTCCCATTTCATGTTCATCTACATCCTCTTCCATTTCCATAATATTATCCTCAAGTACATCACCCTTGTATAGACCCTCTATATACTCCTTCCACCTTTCTGCTTTCCCTTCTTTGCTTAGAACTGGGTTTCCATCTGAGCTCTTGATATTCATACAAGTGGTTCTCTTTTCTCCAAAGGTCTTTTTAATTTTCCTGTAGGCAGTATCTATCTTACCCCTGGTGAGATAAGCCTCTACATCCTTGCATTTGTCCTCTAGCCATCACTGCTTAGCCATTTTGCACTTCCTGTCGATATCATTTTTGACGTTTGTATTCCTTCTTGCCTGCTTCATTTACTGCATTTTTATATTTTCTCCTTTCATCAATTAAATTCAATATTTCTTCTGTTACCCAAGGTTTCTACTAGCCCTCGTCTTTTTACCTATTTGATCCTCTGCTGCCTTCACTATTTCATCCCTCAATGCTACCCATTCTTCTTCTACTGTATTTCTTTCCCCCATTCCTGTGAGTTGTTCCCTTATGGTCTCCCTGAAACTCTGTACAACCTCTGGTTCTTTCAGTTTATCCAGGTCCCATCTCCTTAAATTCCCACCTTTTTGCAGTTTCTTCAGTTTTAATCTACAGTTCATAACCAATAGATTGTGGTCAGAGTTCACATCTGCCCCTGGAAATGTCTTACAATTTAAAACCTGGTTCCTAAATCTCTGTCTTACCATTATATAATCTATCTGATACCTTTTAGTATCTCCAGGGTTCTTCCATGTATACAACCTTCTTTCATGATTCTTGAACCAAATGTTAGCTATGATTAAGTTATGCTCTGCACAAAATTCTACCAGCCGGCTTCCTCTTTTATTTCTTATCCCCAATCCATATTCACCTACTATGTTTCCTTCTCTCCGTTTTCCTACTCTCGAATTCCAGTCACCCATGACTATTAAATTTTCGTCTCCCTTCACTACCTGAATAATTTCTTTTATCTCATCATACATTTCATCAATTTATTCATCATCTGCAGAGCTAGTTGGCATATAAACTTGTACTACTGTAGTAGGCGTGGGCTTCGTGTCTATCTTGGCCACAATAATGTGTTCACTATGCTGTTTGTAGTAGCTTACCCGTACTCCTATTTTTTAATTCATTATTAAACCTACTCCTGCTTCTAAGGTATAAGAGGCATTACAGTAATAAAAAGCAATGAAATAAAACACGACCGAAGTTAAATTTGTCAAAAAGAGGAAATGCTCAAGTGCCGATATTATAGATAATGACTTAATTAAAAAACAGCTTTCAAAGTGCACAGAATAATATAGAAAACTATAAAACAAGTATCTAAATAAGCCACAATGAAAGAAAGCAGACTGCCGCACATAATCAGCGCTCACTGTTAGTGCTAATAGCAGAATTCTGCATAGGCGAGCAGTGGTTAGTTGGAACGTGACCGCCAGAGGGCACCTCATACTCTGTGGCATGCCGCTGCAAGAAAAGAATGATAAAACTCCATACCAGTGCACGAATAAGATTATCTAGTTAATGAAGTATATTATATAAACAGCGAAGGAACTAGAAATCACTAGCATCCGCACAGCATAAGACAATGAAGTAAATATGTAAGGCATTCTATACTAGGTGAAACTATCAACGAACTAGTGACAAGAGGCTTTCAGTGATTAAAGTAAAACATTGTCAAACAAAACAAAGTAGGCATTGGGCACGAAATCACTGCCAACAAAGTAGGCATTCAGCACGAAATCACTGCCAGTTAAGCAGCTTTGTTGGTTCTTTCTTTTTTTGATTTATAAATTTCAAGCACCTCTAAGAAATTAAGATCAAGGCATTTTCCACCCTTTGGAGAATACCCATACTATTCTCAATGTTCCCTATAGATTGACCAGTTTCAGACAAAAGCAGACACAACGAAGTTTCGTTCCGTGGCTGTGCATGTTTTTTAGCGCACTGTAAGTGCACGTGACATCATTTAAAAAAAAGCCGTTAGCTACCGCAGTCTGTTTTAAAATGCTGAGTTCTTTATGGACGAGGGTGAGTCAAATGAAAACCTTAAATTTGTAATAACAAATGGAAATTTTGCACCGTTATCCTGTAAATTGGTAAGCGTGCTACAAACAGCGTGAAGAATGGCCTGTAGGTGGCAGCATAGTGCAGATGCACACATACCGTCGCAGTGTCAGTATAATGATGGCCACCCCACTTGCGACTTGCACCAGGAAAGAACAGCGTTCTGTTATTCGGATTTTGCGTAGTGAAGGTGTGAAATCTATTGAAATTCATCGACGAATGAAGGTTCAGTACGGTGATGCATATTTGTCACAGCAGCAAGTCTACGAATGGAGTAGGAAGTTCGCAAATGGTGTGACTTCAGTGGAAGATGCTCCTCGTCCAGGTCAGGCACAACGAGTTGTGACTCCACAGAACATTGCAACAGTTGAAGCCATAGTGAAGGAAAACTGCCGAGTGACACTGAATGACATTGCAACATGTTTACAGATTAGTCATGGGTCAACACACCACATTGTGCATGATGTGCTCCAGTTTCACAAAGTGTCTGCAAGATGGTTGCCATGGCAGCTGACTCCTGAAATGAGAGAACAACTTGTTGATGCTTGTGAAGAACTTCCTTGGCACTTTGAACAAGAAGGTGATGGCTTCCTTGCAAGAATCGTTACTGGGGACGAAACCTGGGTTCATTTCCACCAACTGGAAACGAAGAGAGTGAGCAAGAAATGGCGCCATTCCTCATCACCAAAACCAAAGAAGTTTCGAACAGAACTATCAGCAGGGAAGGTTATGCTGACTCTCTTTTGGTACGAAAAAGGCATCATTTTGGAGCATTACATGCCTAGCTCTAAAGAAGAGAAACTTGTTAACATCGAGTATAGATTTAAGTGTCAGGAAGCCGTTTCTGAAAGTATTTGTATGGAGTGTAGCCATGTATGGAAGTGAAACATGGACGATAAATAGTTTGGACAAGAAGAGAATAGAAGCTTTTGAAATGTGGTGCTACAGAAGAATGCTGAAGATTAGATGGGTAGATCACGTAACTAATGAGGAGGTATTGAACAGAATTGGGGAGAAGAGGAGTTTGTGGTACAACTTAACAAGAAGAAGGGACCGGTTGGTAGGACATGTTCTGAGGCATCAAGGGATCACAAATTTAGCATTGTAGGGCAGCGTGGAGGGTATAAATCGTAGAGGGAGACCGAGAGATGAATACATTAAGCAGATTCAGAAGGATATAGGGTGCAGTAGGTACTGGGAGATGAAGAAGCTTGCACAGGATAGAGTAGTATGGAGAGCTGCATCAAACTAGTCTCAGGACTGAAGACGACGACAACAACAACAACAACAACATGCCTAGAGGGACCACTGTGACCAGTGCATCACACACAGATCTAAAAAATCATCTGCAGCCTGCAATCAAATCAAAACAAGGATTGCTGTCAGCAGGTGTCCTTTTGCAACATGACAGTGCAAGGCCCGACACTGCCCGTACAACAGTTGCAGCAATCACAGACCTGCATTTTGAGTGTCTTCCTCATCTACCATACTCACCAGACCTTGCCCAAAGTGATTTCCGTATGTTTGGACCAGTCAAAGACGCAATGGGAGGAAAAAAGTTGCGTTCTGATGAGATACGCCACGCGGTGCATGAGTGGTTGCGTGGACTACCAAAAGAATTTTTTTCTAAAGGAATTTATGCACTTTGTATGCGCTGGATTACTTGCATTGAGAGTGGGGGAGATTATGTTGAAAAGTGATACAGCTTTGTACCACTTCTGCACAATAAATAATATTTAAAAAAATATTTAAGGTTTTCATTTGACTCACTCTTGTATTTCACATTTGTCCAAAGGTAGGCGAAGGAGCCGGTGAATCATGGAGGTGAAGAAGGCCTTTTGGTATCTGGGAGGGTGGCATGAGCTGTCATTGATGATACTATCTGTACAAGTAGTTTTCTAAAAATCGAAAACTTACATGTGTTGTCAACTTTCCTAATAGTAAGGTCAAGGTAGTTAATGGAGTCCTCTTTTTAACTTCAGTAGTAAAATTATTTTTGGGCACATGCGTTGACCTCACTGATGTCACCTTCTATCAGTAATAAAAGTCATCATCATACCGTTTATAATAAATCGTTTTATCTTTTAGCTGTGGAAACTTGGCAAAAAAATTTACATTCTTAATTGTTCACAAAAATATCTGCTAGAGTACCAGCTAGACTATTACCCATCCCAAGCGCATCTCTTTGATTATATATTATGTCATTGAAGGTAAAAAAATTGTAAGCTAAGACAAGTTGTAGAAATTCACAACTCTGCATCTTGTTATAGGATAGGAGAGTACATCTAATATTGTCAGTAGTCTCTTTTACTAGGACATCACTGTAGAGTGTTTTTACATCCAAGAGGCTAATGTTTCATTATTTGGTGTATATTGATTGCATTTGCTAACTCCAAACTATTTTTTACCTCAAATAATTATTGAACATGTAAACCGGTTTAAGTTTATTATTAAGAAACTTATTTAATTTATAACATGGTGATGATATATTGTTCACAATTGGACAAACTGGATTTCCATCTTTGTGAATCTTAACTTTAGATCTAAACTGGAGAAGTTTGACATTCATAATTTCAAGTGACCTCTTTTCGTATTCATTAAGAAGAAAGTGGGAGCTGTCAGTCTTTCTCTGGAAACTGGTCTGAAACTTCTCTGTTGGGTCTTAGTGAATCTTTGTAATATCGTTTAATGCAAAAAGAAAAATACATTTTCCTAATGTAGTCATCTTCATATATAAGAACTGTCGTGTTCCCCTTGTTAGGTCGAGTGATCATCGCTTTCTCCTTCTCTAACATGGTATTGAGACCCTTGAAAATACCACTCTCGTGATTCAAAAAATTGAACCATTTTGAACAGACAAAGCATTATTGACCTTAAAAGCTGTGTCTGCAATTTCTAATTTCGTCATCCCAGCCAGTTAGAATGCCATTTTAGTTTAAACTATTACGCGTTTAATATTTGCCTAACATGTGGAGTGATATGTTGTAAGCCTTTAGTCATGTTCTGTATCATTGCTTTTTATTACTGTAATGCCTCTTATACCTTATAAGCCCGTTACAGACTTTGCCAGTTATAACCCCCTTTATTTTAAGATGTTCAATTAATCATCGAAGAATAAGTGTATGCCTACAGTAGCGACATCTGGTGAACTTGCAACACAATCATCTTGTGGCTATTCTACAGCAGTTTGTTTTGAACAGTAGTGCTGCTGACAAGATAATTCTTGCATGTGCTGTTATTTATACATGGGTCATTCCATATCAAATCACCCAATAAAAAATAAATTTTACACCCACCTCCTTAGATTTTCATGAAATTTGGCTCAAATGGGTCTAATACCATCCTGACAACACCTGTAAATTTTTTTTGCTGTATCTCTTATAGTTTTTTTTTATAAATTTTTAAAGTTTTTATGTTTAGCGTTTTCCGAACCTTTGGAAATGGTAAATTTAATTTTTATTCAAAACTTTAAAATTGCTTATCTTAAAAACTCTTTTAGATAACATCATGAATTTTTGCAGCAAGTTTATTTATTATATATATTTGAAGATAAAAATGATACTATTAAAATATATTAATATTTTCTATGAAAAAAAAATATATATATTTTTTCTTTTTTTAACAGATGTTTTGTTTTATAAGAATTGCAATATCTAGAGTCTCAGACCTGATAGAATGCTCAAATTTGTTTTAATTTACTCTTAAACATATAGGCTACTTGATAAAACAAAAATAATGATGGCTTTTTAACATGTTTATTAATTATAGTAGATTACATTAGAATTATGTACAAAGATAGTGGTCTTACAACACTTATGTATAACCCAACTGATTGCTTGAAACATTGAATTTTTTGAGTAATTTTGTCTTTTTAATAAACATTAATGCTGATTCAAACTGTTTTTCCACTTCATCCAAGAGCTTTCAGTTCTTTTGATACAGTCTTTTTTGAAGTAATACATTCTTCCAGTGCTGCTTGATTGAGGTGTTTCTACTACACAGACTACGTGCTCCAAAGGCACTATGCAAGAATCTTCTCTTTCAGGCCAATAAAATGATGCAGCTGGTCCTGAAGGATGTAGAAATAGAATTTCTGCATCTTCTTCATCATTGAATATTGTTTTTACCTGTCCAAAGTACCAGTTACCATCATGATTTCCATGGTTCAACACAAACCCAATCAGAAGAAGAATGGAAAGAAAAGACTAAGGAGGGTTTTACACTATCTGTAGTCTTTCTAATTTCAAGGTTGTTTGTTGGAAGTGGTTTGAAGTTATGAAAACTTCTTGTTCCAGGAATGGTTCGGGTTGCTGAAAAAACATTTCTCTAGTTTAAACCATAGCAAATCAGCTTCTTTTTTGTCAATAAAGTGAAAATGAATGTTTTCAATATTTTTTTCACAAAACTTGTACACATCGATTGCTGTCATTATTTGTTCTTCATCTGAAAGCTGTAGACTGGCTTTCCTTAAAATTTTTTTAATAGTTCCTCCTAGGCCATCACAAATTGACTTCCCATGACTTGTTGCAAAAAAGAGTGTTGGGGCTTCAAATTAAAGTCTCTCAAGTGTTCAGTCAAATTTTTAAAACTGTTTCTATTTTTGTACTGCCCAGCACAACCATCTGTAAAGTAGTGAACTGAGTCAATGTCAGTATGATGTAATGACAGCCACTTTGTAATTTCTTTTTGTACAAAGTTAACAAAACCAGTGTCATGGTCTTGGTCATCACTAATAAAACAGTGGTTGGAAACAAAAACATTGTTTTCCTCATTTCCTAGGAAAACTCCAACTGGGTGTAGAGTACAACCACCTCTATTACAGTGGTAACTTTGGATCTCATTTTGTATAACAAAGGAATAATTTTCACTGAAATCCATCACAATAATTGCTGTTTTGGGTGGTGGGTCTTCTTTCAATCTTTTAAAGGCTGCTGATTGAGATTTTGCTATAAATGAGTGCGGGATGAGCTTTTTCAATGACCTAACCAATAAAGAAATGTAGTCTTCAATACTGATAGACTGTTTGATCATTTCTGCCCTGTCTGTGTTAACCCACTGACTGATTACAATTTCTTCTTCTAAATCATAATCTTCACTTAGTTTTTCAGTTAAGTACTCAGTTAGTGCAGCATTTGCAGGACAGCTGTCGCAATGATGTAGCATGCAGTTTTGGTTTTCCGTGTTGCACACAAGCATCTTAATTAGGTCTTTATAAGATTCTTCAATTTTCACAGCATCCAATAATAGTTTAACATTCTGGTGGATACTGCATACACATACAGTGTGTGTGCCTGCAGCACCAGCAAGGATACACCATTTAGGTCTCAAGAAACTAAATTTTGAAAATCCTACTTCTACCTCGGGATTATCCCATTTGAAAGAATAATTGAGTTCTCTCAAGTTACACAAAATGAGTCTTTTTTGCATGTACACATTTTTTTGAACACTTACTTTGTCTTTTGTTCCAGGTAGCACTCTGGAACTTACATCCTTTTCATAAAAATCTGTTACAAGTCATACTGTATTTTCAGAAAGAGTTTTACCTTTTTTTGGACCAGGAGTTTCCAAAATACCCTTTTCAGATTTTAGCTTTCTAGCTTGTCGCACCATGTACTCACTTGCATTAAATTCTTTCATCACTTTATTTCGACTCCAAGAATCTGGAGCCAAGGTCAGAATCTGGATTTTTCTAGACCTCCAACAGATGACATCTTCTCTTTCATAAGAGAAATCATTACATCAAAATCCTTTGCTTTTTCAACCACACTTGTATCTTCTTTATCATCATCAGAACTTGGTGCATCATATTTTAATGCTTTTGAAACCGTCTTTTTTGCAGTCTTTTCAATACTACTAACCTTCCTTTTAAAATAAGACCCTTTACTTTGTTCTGACAAGCCATGAAACTTTATCGGTGTTAAACCTAAATTATCAAGAGCAATGTTTGTTTGTACGAGGGATTCATTTCTGGATTCCAATGATTCTAATTCAACCATTACTTCATCATCTGTTTCACTTTCATTGACTTCAACTCTTAATTTTTCCTCACAAAAGTTACAGCATGTTGAGCAAAGCTTTTGTCCAGGTTTTATGCTACTATTTTTTGTCAGTAATTGTTTAGAAAGATCCAAGCCTACACTTCTCAACGACTTTTGATGGGCTTTTTGTGTTTTTTTAGTGGGTCTATACATGTTGTTTGATCTTTTCAAAAACATTTAAAAAGTAGTAGCTGTGGTGTGAACATATATTCTTAAATTCACACAGATTAATTCCAGATCGTAAGTGGATCAAATTTTTTTTCTTCCTCACTCAATTCAGGCACTGGTTGTAACTTTTTTGAAGGTGTGTAGGTTGTTTGGAAACAGTCAGATTTTTTAAATAACCCTACGCTACAGGTTTGAATATCTGACATACTGATTTCACTTTTGGTCTGATTACTGTTCTGGTTTCTTTTATAGGATATTGGAAAAGAATCTCTGTAAACTAAGTAACAGTACTTACTGAAAGTTCGAATAAACTTAATAAAATACTATCCAAGCACTATTTAACACTAATAATTTTTTACTTCAAAACACAGGAATAACAAAACAAAATCCAAGCATACATTGTTACTCCAAGAAGACAAAAACTTATTTTTGGTGTCTAAGACACTTGGTACTTTTTATTTTTAAAATATAATTAATATTATTTAAAAAAATTAGATAACTATTGAACAGTTTAAAAAGCCAACATAATTTTTCTTTTATCTAATAGCCTATACAGTTAAGAGTATTTTAAAACAAATTTGAGCTTTCTATCAGGTCTGAGACTCTAGATATTGCAGTTTTTGTAAAACTAAACAAAAAAAAAAACATAACTACTTGTAATTTTTTTTCATTTGGAAGATTTTTATATATCTTTATGGTAATTTTTTTAACATTTAGATATAATACACAAACTTATTCCAAAATTTCATACTGATGTCTTGAGTATTCTTTAACATACAAATTTTTTTAGTTGTGAGGACACGTTTAAGTTACGATTTCCGACTGCTGAAACAACGCCAAATCTAAAACCTTTAAAAATTTATAAAAGAAAAACTATAAGAGATAGAGCAAAAAATTTTACAAGTGCTTTCAGGATGATAAAAGAAGTAATTGTACAAAGTTTCATCAAAATCTGACATGGTTGGTGTCAAGGCCTGAGTGACTTGACATGGAATGACCTGCATATTTGATGATGCTGGTACTAATTTTGTGTTTAACATTTGACAATGCCACTCAGGCTGCAGTATGTTAAGACATGTTTCCATAAAACAGATATGCCTGTTCATACTTAAAGTGCACAAATATACCTGTATGTCAGTAGTACTTTTCATTATGGGCTATTGTATTTCTTTAAGCTGCTAGTGTATTTATGTTTTCCCATATTTTGCTGCAGATCTGAAAATGGTCATTAAAGACCGAAACTTGTAATCTGATGAAAAAAAAATTGTGACCATAGACATAAAGTAACGGAAATTTACTTTGTAAAAGTCTTCATTCTTGAGAGGTTAGCTTCACTGCAAATACTCCCGAGCTCTTCTTCTTTGTTTCTGTACAAATCTCACTATGTAATGTGCGAAATAAATTCCAGGTATAAATTTTCCACGAAATTGCTTTATTTGCACACGAGATGTTTGGTGGTGAAAATATGTAAAGTAAGTTCTCTATGCTGTGCTGTTGATGGTTGGTAACAAACTGCTCTCCTCCTCTGCGCTAATCACTGGTATTTCAATGATTTACAACAATCACTGACACTGAGAATTTACAAGAAATGACAAAAATGTGTAACAAAACTAATTCACGCACATCAAAAAATAACTAAAATAATGCTTTGCAATTTTGTGTGGATGCAGACATAATTTCACTAAGAATTCTGAAGTAACTTCAAAGTTTCCGGAAAATGACAATACATATTGCATTTTAGTTAATGACAGTTGAAAGAACGAAAAATATTCCTACCGTGTGTAGGCATTCCAAATATTGTGCTTATCAAAATAGTAAATCGGCTTTGTACATCTCCATCAACACCTTGAAATAAAACAGTTCCTTGGGCAGCCTTTGTCACCCCCCTGAGAGACTACATTTTTTCTATGCTTAATTAATTGTTTAATGTACAATGCTAGACCTGTCAAAGACCTACTCTTCTTCTCCCTACTCCTGCACTTCTTTGCTGCCAAATCTTCAACCAAAATCGCCCTAATTCCAAGATTGAACCCTGTCTCTTCCAGTTCATACCATCATCCAACCATGATCCTCCCCAACCTACCACCTAACCACCTACTCATCACCTGTAGGAATTTCTTACCTCCAACTTCGCCTCACCATCCTTCCCCACATCCCTTCCTCAGGACACCAACCTTGTAATAGAAGAAAGAAAAGCCATAAACAACATCAAAACAGATGCTGACCTAATCATTGTACCTGCAGACAAAGTTTCCATCACTGTTGTCATGAATCACATTGACTAGCTGCAGAAGACCTCCGCCAATTATCTGATTATTCCACCTATAAAGTCTGCCGGGATGATCCCATCCCAGACGTCCAACACGAAACTCCAGTCCCTTCTTAAAGCCTTAGGTCCTTCCCAGAACATTTCCCCCAAGTCCATTTCCCTCCTCACCCCTATGACACCCCTGCATGCCCACTTTGTTTCCCAAAATCCACAAACACAATAATCCTGTACACCCCATTGCGGCTGGTTATTGTGCTGCAAATGAAAGAATTTTTGCCCTCGTTTACCAACAGCCACAATCAGTTGCCCGTAATTTAGCCTCCCACGTCATCGACACAATCACTTCCTTCACTGAATCCACCATCCCCACTTCTTTACCTCCCGGGTCTTTACTTGTCACTGTTGACACCACCTTCCTATACACCAACATCCCTCATTCCCACGGTCTTACCGCTATTGAACACTACCTTTCCTAATGTCCTTTAGACTCCAAACCCACAACCTCATTTCTTATGCGCCTTACTAACTTTATCCTAATGCAAAAAGACTTCTCATTTGAAGGGAAGGTATATAAACAAATTGGTGGCACAGACATGGGCACTTGCATGGCACCCTCCTATGCCAACCATCAGAGGAGTCCTTCCTAGCCTCCCAGAACATCAAACCATAATCTGCTTTAGGTTCATTGATGATATCTTCATGATCTGGACTCTAGGCCAAGACACCCTATCTTTGTTCCTTCACAACCTCAACAACTTCTCTCCCATCCGCTTCACTTCTCTCCTCAACCCGGCCTAGATGCTGACCACCTCCTCTCTGATGGCTTTGTCTGCACCTCTGTTCATATTAAACCTACTAATCATCAACAGCACTTGCATTTTGACAGCTGCCATCTCTTTCACAACAAAAAAAATCCTTCTCATACAGCCTGGCCACCCGAAGATAGCATATCTGTAGTGACAAAATCTCCTTTATTCAGTGTGCTGTGGGTCTCACCAAGTACTTCACAGACAGCCACTATCCCCCAGACGTAGTCTGCAAACAGATCTCTTGTACCATTTCTCATCACACCCCCAGTCCACCCACCACCCCCAGGAACCAGCCACAAAAGAGCGTCGGAGTGTCCCATTCATCACCCGGTACCACCCCAGACTGGAACAGCTGAACCACATCCTTCGCCAAGGCTTGGATTACCTAGTATCATGCCCTGATATGAGGGACATCCTACCAGAGATACTTCCCAACCCTCCTAAAACGGTGTTCGTCACCCACCCAACCTTCTAGTCCTTCCCTGCGTCACTCCCAATCCCAACCCCGTGCCACAAGAACCATATCCCTGTGGAAGACACAGATGCAGAACCTGCCCAATCCACTAACCCAGCACTTCCTATTCCAGTCCTGTCACAGGTTTATCTTACCTCACCAGGGGCCAGGCCACCTGTGAAAGCAGCCATGTCATTTGCCAGCTCTGCTGCAATAATTGCACAGCATTTTATGTTATGATTACCAACCGTCAACCAGGATGAACGGTACTAACCAACTGTCCACCAGGATGAGCTGCCACCAGCAAACTGGCCAGGAGCAAAGTAGACCACCCTTAGCAACAACATGCAGCTGATCATCAGACACTTGATTTTAATGGCTACTGTGCCATCTGGATCCTTCCCTCCACCATCAGCTTTTCTGAACTACTCTGATGTGAGTTATCCTTACTACACATACTCCTCCGCCGTAATTATTCTGGGCTCGACCTGTGGTAACGTACTGTGCCCACACCTGCCACCCAATTCAAATTGTTTGTAAACACTTTCATGGCATCTAAAAGATGGATAGGTTTTTCGTGTTCCTCTATAATTGCCTCCATTCCAGGTGAGTTTCTTTGAACAATAAGGAAGGGGTCTTGGAGTAGTTGTTGCTTCCCCCCACCCCCGACCAAAAAAAAAAAAAAATAAAAATAATAATAATAATAATAATAATAATAATAATAATAATAATAATTTGCACTCACAAATTGTGAGATTCATATCATTACTGATAGTGTCATGTTCTATATGTTATAGAACAAGACAGCTACAACTTATTAAATTGAGGTCATTTGGTGTTCAACAGCTTCTATTTACACTTTTCCTCCAACATAATGTTCCGGAAATGGCATAAAAAATGAATGTAACGTAACTGAAAGTGAATAACAACCCATGGCGCGCTAAGTGCTAGTGTGCAGTGCTCTAAATAAGTTTAAACATGTCCACACTTAAGTTGGATGGGTGCTGTGACACTAAGAAATGGTATACGCACACTTTTAGAATAAAAGGCAAGAAGCAGGAGAGCGCATTAAAATTTTTTGATGTGAAAATTATTGCAGATACATTTCCATTTAAAATTTTTCACTTCACTTTTATTTATTACCACCTAAGTTTGTAATATTATGGGCTGCTTTCAGAATAGTCATTATCTTATCTTCTTTTTGCAGGTGAAAAGGAAGAGAGCAACAAAACGTGGCTACAAAGCACTTAAAGAGATAAGGAAATATCAGAGATCAACTCAACTAGTGATACCAAAGACACCATTTGTCCGTTTGATTAAAGAGATTTTGATGACTGTTTCAAGAGAAACCAATGTTAGCAGGTATAGTTTCAAACCTGAACTAAGTAACTACGAATAGAATCGTTAACTTGTAAATTGTTCTTATAATGAGATAACTCATGAGTTACAGGCATAACATAACACCATCATTATATAGTGCATTTAATGTTGATGATAGAATTTCTGTTTTTGATTAACAGTTTTAAAGAATGATTTTCTGCATATATCAGTTGTACTTTATAGGTTTAATGCCACAGTTGAAGAAACCTTTGCCATTAAGACTGTATAGCACCTTAGTTTCCTCAAAATCATTATTTCAAGCTCTTGTTTTATGAAAATCCTTGTTAATGATTGTCACCATTAGGCACAAGAAAAGCAGCTTTTGTATACATGTCTTCCCACAAGCTCTGTAGGGCTTGCAGTTGACATATCTGAGCATAGTTCCCAGTGCAGTGCGCGTGTTGTTGTGCGAACAACTATGGCAGTTGTCCGACCTATAGCGGGCCCTTCAAAGTTGGTGTGTGTGACTTCAAATGGTTTCAGTGATGGTACTCTTTCAGCTGATAATGGAGTTTCTGTTTGTTGAACAAAGTGATCCTTCACAATCTGCAAAGTAGGTAGCAGTTTAGAACATTTTTAATTGCCTGTTGAGCTCGAAGAATCCAGCATTCTGTTCTCAGTTCAGATAACACTATGTTTAAGATGATGCAGGCGAATATGAGCCTGCTGAATCAGTAAGCTGGTGAATTAATGGTGTCCATCGAGAATAATTGGGTGGTGATTCTGCAAACTGCAGATGTCCACTGAAATGAAGCAGACCATTATTCAAGAATGGATTGAAATGAGATATCTTAGAATTTTGTGGCAGAGGCAAGTTCTTGTGCAGAGTTTGCAGTTGAGCTGAGAAATGTTTAGCAACCTGAATCCAGTAAGTACATGCTTCGTGTAAGTCTGATGCTGTCAGGTATCTGGATGTACAATTTCCTTTCATTAACTGCTGTTTAAAGTGAAGTATTCTTGCTGTGACACATAACAGCTTGTAGTAATTACGATATTGTACAGCTGTTAAAATAGATAGTATTGTTTTTACCACGAAGACTTGATATGTTAATTTCTTCTTTACTTCCAAGGAACGGTCTTTTGTCTGTATAAATTATGGCCATTTTGTTTGGTTCTTTATTAATCAAGCAGGCCAATGGACCCATATAATAGCCTGCTGACGATTGTCTGCTGGGCTTTCCTCGCCAGGTAAGTATCCCCACTGTGATAGCTTCACTAGTTCTTGCATTTCCATAATACGGTTTGGCACACAGTCTCTCATCAGTTAGGGTCATGTTGTATCCATGCTAAGGCTACAGCTGAGTCAGTTCACAGTGTTGTACGACTTGCATTTTAGCTCGTGGTCTCACAGAAATAATGAAGTAATCTTGATTCAAGAAATATTGATAGAAGTTCCAATCACAGAAGAGTTATTCTCTTGATGGGAGCTAGTATGTTTTTGCTGCAGACTATGCATCTATGTGAGATGCGTAAAGGTCCGCTCTGCAGGCCTTTTGTGATGTGTCAGAAAATCATAGATTTCTGATTCAGTTTCTTCAGAAACACCAACCCATTTGGGCATGTCTGTGTGCGAACATGATGGCAAAGTTGATACCCACCTTTGCCAGCGTTTGTCAAGATCAAGAGGTAAGAGCTTATATAGTTCAATTCTTCTTGGCCAAATTTCCTGGAAAATTATTTTTGCAGTGAGGAATCCAGATGACGACAGACCCAGTGGATCATAGAATCAGATAGTGCTGTGGAGTACTTCTCACTTAGTGGCAGGATGTTTGTGATATTATGATTACAGTGTTGTGAACAGTACTGAACGAGGCAGTCTGCGTGTTCAGTGGAATCCTAGCACCTCCATATCTGTAATGTTTACAACAAATTCTGATTACCGTATTTCAGTCATTTGGCTCGAGTTTGTGGCCCACTTCGCCATGGTAGACTGATGTGTCTCATGTTTGCTGTAAGCCCACAGTAGAAATTCCGGCATTGGCATCTTCAGCACCAGCTACAAAATCGTACATAAACGTGTTATATTCAACAAGTAAAGAGGCTTGAGAAAAATTCGTTTTGTGTGTTGTAACAAGTTCCTTCAGTGTTACTGCAAGGAGAAATGGGTTGGCCAATTGTAGTATAATTTCCTTATTGATATATGATTACTTTAAACCAAACAAATTCCCTGTGAGACTTTTCTGTAGAAATGCTTGTTTGATATGGGCAATTAAGGTTACCAGATATAGACAAAATCTCAATAATACCAAAACAATACAAGGAATTAAATTGAGGACCCATTTTAAAGAGTCTTTCAGTGAATGTACAAGTACCTCCTCATGTGACAAACCATCAAATGCAATCCTCATTTTGATGAACCCTAACTTTTGTTTCTTTACTGCAAAATGTGATAAGTAAAATGTGTTACTTGATGTCTGTCCAAGGATGGTGACCTCCACATCTCTTTTTATGGGGACTGTCATTCATGTCTTCGTAAATGTGTTTCAGATTTCTGACTTCATGAATTGTTTCTCCACTGAAATAAATCTTTTCCCCTGCTTTCTGAAGATTATTAGGAACCATAACATTGGGTTTTCAGCAGAAAGAAACCACCCTTCTATTATCTTCAGCGCAGTACGATTTTAATAAATATTGCAGTAAGACCAATTCCTTTGGATCAGAGTTATTTTTGGTTAACTGTGATCCCCAGTTTCTAAATTCAAGAAACATTCTAGGACATCATCTGTGGGTGTTGCTGTGTCTATAAACTGTTGTAGTTTGCTATCACAAGGTTTGCCATGGTGCTTGACTTACTCCCAGTAAGAATCCAACCTAGGATGGAAGATATCAGTGCAATGGATGATGATAGTTGAATCGAAAGGGAATCTGTAATGATTTTCCATTAGTAATCTGATCCTATAAGGATCTTGATGGGAAGACATTCTTCATTATCCTTGGGGGGGTCTGCTAACTGAAGTCTCTAGGTGTGCAGTAGTTTCCTTATATTGGAATGTACAGTTAGGTGTGTGGCAAATGAGTATATGCTTTCAAATGCAGTCACAGACTTTTTTGTAATTTGTCCAGACCCCCTTCAAAGTGAGTACTATGGGGCTTTAATGTTGTGGATGGCATTTCAGCAGCAATGAGAGAGAGGTCATGATGATCTGTTGTTTGTAAACCTAGCTTATCAGTGGGGGACTTGGAAATGAAGCTCAACTGACTACTGCCATCCAGAACACAGAAAGTCTGGTTAATTGTCTGCTTCACTGACCTCAGCTGGAGCTGTCTGAAGATAAGTAAAATTTGTTGAACTTAATATCGATTTTTCCAACAGAATATTGGTAACTTGTTGAGAAGATGAAATGGAGGTAGCAGTACCAGTATCAGTATAAGTACAGATAGCTTCGTGAGGATGTTTCTTGTACCTAGAACATTAGGCCTGACTTTCTTAAAGTGCTTTAACTTATCAATACTTGTTGACTATAAGTTCCTTTGTTGCAGTCGTGGGCCCAGTGAATGCAAGTTGTGTGAAATATACAGTATAGTTCTTCTTGTCTAGGTTTTTGTGAGTTTTTAGCTCTCTATGAGTTTTCGAGTTGTGTCTGCAGTGGGTGTGAAGTTAGAGGATAACAGGTGTTACCAGTGAATCTTTTGTGCAGTAAGAGCACCGTGAACTGCTTGTACTGAAAAGTTCAGTAATTTCACTACATCTCCATATAATATTTTGGTTCTTCTAGCATGAATAACCCATTTCTGACACATTTCAGCCCACAGAGTTTTCATAGTGACAACTATACTGTATGGTACGATGACTTCTTCGAGGGCACTCATTGCCTTCAGGAATGTCAAGTTCAGTCTTGTAGGAGTTGCTGACAGTACAAGTCTTGATGCATCAAAATAATTGAGATGTGCCTTTGTATTTGTGGTTGCTGTTTCCACACTAATTGAGTAAATTTTCTTTGTTTCCACATTCGTGTTAGCTGTTCTAGGTATTCCATCTAACAACTACTTACTACTTCATTTCGCCTGACAGATGACCTCATAGGTAAACATGGTGGTCTTTGTCACTGTTTGGTTCAGATTGTCTGTATATCGCATTTAATTTTGTCTGTATATTGCTCACAGCTCGACATATCTTGGTCGCATTCAACATCGGGGACAAAATTGTACATGGCATCATGCTATGAAATGAGCTTCTGTAAAGTGTCTTGAAGACTTTCCCTATAGTGTTCAGAATTGTCAAACAGGCCTTTTTTTGGTCCTCTCCATAGCTTGTCTGTCTCTTTTTTAAAAAAGGTCTACAAACTACTGTTCTAAGTCTTCCAGCAATATGTCTTGCTGAAGATAGCTACAGCAAAATTGTTTATGAGTGCACTTTGTGAATTGCTTATATGTATGACAGAGAGTGTATTTGTAAGCAAAATATGAATGAAACTTTTGTTTACAAATCAGGTGTTCAGGGTGAAAGTTTCAGATGTGCCTTGGACATTGTTTGGAAGCAAGCAAATCATGCCATCGCATTATGTTGGCATGGACTTACCTTGTGATGATGAAGTCCAACATCGTCTCTTGTTTTCTGCAGCATGAAGTAAATTGTTAATTATTGAAATTGTGTAGGTCATGGGTAATAAACATTGTCAGGGTGTCTATTATTACAACAGGTGCTGAGTTTATAACTGTATGTTCCATTAAAGAAAAGCCACTCTAGTTGCTAGTAAGAACTTTAAGTTCACGACTGGTTCCAGCCTTAGATCAGGCCATTGTTTTCAAGAGAATCTACATACTTTAGTTTTCAGAGGAGTTATATTCAAACATGTTAGAAATTCCAAATTTGTGCTTTACCAATAAAGTGTAGAACAGCTGCAGTCGAGTGTAAAGTTACATCCTATAGCATTCAAAAGTTAAAGCACAGGAAACAGTAGAGGGTAGTAGCATAGCTTGGACACATTGTAAACTGCTAATAAAAGCATATTTACTGGTGTTTCTTGGTGGGCATAGCTCATCGAGCGGCTTTTGTTTGGTTTTTTTTTTAGGTGAATTTCTGTTTCTTCATATATGTTTATAAAATATCCCTTCTTCATAATATGGTGGATTACGAGATTGTTTTTGACACTGTGCACCATGGAACGATGTTTTGTATGAGGTGAGCTGCGACGGTGGGTTTACTACTTCATATGTTGGTCTCCCCCCCCCCCTTTGTGTGTGTGTGTGTGTGTGTGTGTGTGTGTGTGTGTGTGTGTGTGTGTGTGTGTGTGTGTGCGTGTGCGCGCGTGCGTGCGCGTGCTCTTTGTATCATATTTTAAAATTTTGTATTTGCCACCATTTTTGTGTAGGTCTTGTGTTATAATGTCGCATTTTAAAATATGTTACAATGAAGGTTAAGATTTATACCACAATGTGTACATTATGTTTTTTAAAAATGTTGCCGAGTCTACTTTTCTTCTGCCACAACCTGCTAATGAAGTGGAAAAAAGCTTGGATGTTTGTGAAATACACCCTGGAAAAAAGGCTATCACCCCAAGGTCATTCGTGAAATTATAAATTTCATTAGTCTAAAAGGAATGAATTGGCACGGAGAGAGGTACTGCGTGACAAACAGTTTGTGTTGCTTCTTCTCTGTGGCCAGTTTTGTATAGACTTGGCAAACTTAAAATAAAAAATAAATAAATAAATATCATCATCACATGTAAATGTCAACTTTCAATGTTTCATCTTTTAATACATGATATTACCACAACACAAGAATTACACCAAAACTGTGGCGTACACAAAGTGTGTCAGTGCACTGCCCTGACTGTGGGACTAGCAACATCAGACAAAACAGGAAGGAATTTAAAAATGCGGCACAAGGAACACACAGAATTAAAAAGAAAAATAGGATGTAAATGCACCGTTGGATCTCACATCATACAAAATAGTCATATGGTCCAGAATATCAAAATGAACCTTGTAACATTTCGTTTATGAAGAAAGGATGCTTTGTGGAGAAATTACACCCCCCTCCCCTGAGAAAATTACAAAGAAAAGACATTCACTGAACAATGCATACCTAGAAACACCAGTTTCTTGGACATCAGCAACCCTTTCATTGACAACTTCTTTCAGGTTCCTCCACAAGTTTGTTTGTGCATCTGGACGTTTGTAAACATGCTTGTGTAAGCAGTCCATGATGTGACCAAGCTATGGCAACACCTTCTATTGTTTCCTGTGTTTTTTAATTTTTGCATGCATTGGGAGTTTTCAAGCATGGATGGTTAAATGCTACTACAATAACCAATGTTCAAAACCTGCCACTAAGCACTCGCAGGTAGTGACCCAAGTCACTCAACTTGTCCACTCAACTATCCACTGCAACTATTCTAAGCATTTATGAAATCTAAAATTTACTTTTAACCTTTTATTGGTAAAGCACACATTTGAAATTTTTGACAAGTTAGGTTATAACTCTTCTGAAAGATAAAACATGACAATACTTGTAATGTATCAAACTGCAGTAACCAAGGGAGTGGAAGTGTTTGGTGTTTCCAGGGGAACCTTATCAAAGATTTATACTGCATGTATGGAAAGAAGAAGAAAACCATCCACTAAGTCACAACACAGATGAAAGTGTGTTTTGAGTGATTATGACAGAGGGTCATTGAAGAGGATTGTAGTTAAAAATAAGAGGACAACAGTTGCAAGTCATGCAGAATGAATGTGAACTTTGTCAGCAGCAAAATAACATGAAGGGCACTTCAGAAGCAGTGAATTGCCGGGTGAGCTGAAATAACAAACAGCTAATCAGTTATGGAAATGACCGTAACAGGAAAATGTGGTGATGCTGTGTTTAAAGTAGTCAGGGCCCCTGTTCACACATCTCATGTTGTTGAGGACTGGTATTGTGAGTGTGAGAGGGAATTTTTGCATCTCTGCTGGCCACAATAGTCACCAGATCGCAGTATTATTGACTCTCAGTGCTCGACTTTGGAGAGAAGGATGTATGTTCGCCATCCATCTCCATCATTATTATCTGACTTTCTATTTTGCAAAAAGAATTGAATAAGGTTCCCTTGAAAACATATGGGCATTTAACTTCTAAGAAAGGAGTATACAAACAGCTACTCCATACCATGAGAAATATTCAGTGATTGGGACAATGTGGTAGCAAATTGGTGGCATGTACCTATAAATCAAATATCATTGTTACGTGTTTTATCCTCCATCGCATCAGAATTTATCTATTTTGCACCAGCCTTCCTGTGTTGTATTTGACCATGAATGACACCTGTACAGTGTCCTCAGTATGTTGTGTCTGTTGCAGTCAGAACATTATTCTGTGTAGTTGGGAGTGAATTATGTCACAGCTTAATGAATGCAAACATGAGGAAATCATTGGTGCTTGAATGTGGGTGGTTCTATACCCAAGGTAGCCAAATTGTTTGGTATTTAAAGAGGCACCATATCAAAGATTTATAATGCATACAGGGAAAGTGGAAAAAGCATCATCTGCCAAGTCACAATGCACATGAAAGTTTGTGTTGAGTGATTGTGGTGGACATTCATTGAAGAGGATTGTGATGAGAAATAAAGAGGGCGACAACTGTAAAAGTTACTGTAGAACTGAATGTCGCACACACGAACCCTGTCAGCAACAAAACAGTATGAAGGCTGCTCAGAATTACATGGCAAGCTGGAATTCCAAAACCATTCATCAGTGCTGCAAATGCCAGGAAAAGGAAAATGTGGTGCCAAAGCCATAAATCGTGACTATGGAGCAATGTGAGACATTTATTTGGTTGAATGAGTCTTGTTTTGCACTATTCCTGACTTCTCGCTGAATTTATGTCTGAACAGTGAAAGATGGTGGGGGGTTTGGGTAGCCATATCATAGTATTCCATGGGCTCAGTGGTTACGCTGCACGGTCGCATTACTGCCCAGGATTGTGTGAACATTTGGCTCATTGGGTCCATCTCATGGTACAGTGTTTGTTTTCCAGTGGTGGTGATGTGTTCCAAGACAACAGGGCCTCTTTTAACGCAGTTCTTATTGTCCAGGACTGGCATTGTGAGGATGAGGATGAATTGTTGCATTCCCCTGGCCACCAGACACCAGATCTCAATATTATTGAGCCTTTTTTATCTACTTTGGAGAGAAGAGTACTTGATCACTATCCACCTCCATCACTGTTACATGAAGTTGCCACTATTCCGCAGGAAGAATGGTGTAAGATCCCCTTAAAAACCACACAGGATCTGTATTTATCTATACGGAGATGACTGGAAGCTGCTTTGAATACCAACGGTTTTCCTGCACCATGTTTGCCATGTTAGTGTGTTGTGCATGTGGTGGTGTTTCCATAATTTTGTCCCTCACCTGTACATTACAAGTGTCATTGCTTGTGTGAACTTCCTGATCCTCAGGCACGTTCCTCAAAGGGTTCAGTCTTGTCAGCAGTATGATTAACCATACAAATATGTTTCCTCTTTCTTCTACCCTCTCCCCCCCTCCTGAGGAGGAGGAGGAGGAGGTGCCATCGTAGGTGGCTTCGACTCTGCATCCTTCTGAAATAAATATGTCTGGATCACTTCATTATATGTAATATTTACAGCATAACTAATGTCCTCAGTAGCTTCCTGAATATTCTCTGCAGTATCTACAACAAAATAATAATCTTTAGTTCCACTGAACATTACAAAAGTATCATTGTCACATGTAATTCTCTGTACATCTCACTCACACCCCACGGCCTCAAAACAACACCCGTTAACACCCAGTGGGGTAGATACTGCTGTACCTAAGTCAGTATCACCGGTTTTGTTACTCACACACTCATTTATTTCAGTATAACATATATTCACTAAGTTCTACCATGTTACTACTTCCTGCATCCACGCAAGTCGTACCCTTTTGTCATCTTTCAAGCCTCTCCACAATTCTCATTTTCCTTATTGCCTGAGAAATATAATTGTGTGCGTTTTTAACCCACCACACATCTTATTCTTTCTACCTCTTTATCAGCATACTCTGTAGTAACTTTCTTGCGCAAAGCTCTCTTCTGTTCACAACCGTTAATCACTGTGCCTGTTCTGCTCTCATAGTCTTTATTTTCTGGGCTATATTTGTGTTGAATTGATCATAGCTGAACTAATTGAGCTGCTAAAACCTTCAGCATTTCCGCCAGGATACCCCCCCCCCCCCCCCCCCTTGGTATTGGTTATGGCATTGTTAACCCTTTATCAATTTCACACACATGACTACTACTGTACATACTTAAACATAAGTGATTTACTTTTAAAAAATAAGTAAATACAGGGTGTATCAAGAAGAATCACTCGATTAAAAATAATAATTAAAAAAAACTTTAAAAAATCATAACTATTATATTATTTGAGATATGTGCGTGAACAATGTACTGTTGGAAAGCGCAAACTCTTGAGTTTTACACAGTTCCTGTTAGCTAGCAGCATTGTGCACCTATTACATTCTAGTAAAAATGGTCTAGGGACAACAGAAAGCGTTTTGTGTTCTATGTTTGTGCAGTCTGGGTCAGTAATAACTATTCAGAATGAATTTCATACTGGTGTGGTGTGGATCCTCCTACAGCATAGAGCATTAGACAGTGGCATGAATAATTCCGAGAAACAGGTCGTTTGTGCAAATCGCCGGGCTGTCCCTGGGTGTCTGAGACAGATGTTGAATGCATCTGCCATAGTTTCACAAGAAGTCTGCTGAAATTCATTTGCCGTGCAGTTAGACAGCTCTAAATCCCCCTGATGTCCATCTGGCATGTGTTGCGTTGACGTTTACACATGAAACCATACAAAATTCAGCTACTGCAAGCTCTTCGTGAAGGTGACAAACAACAGCATGTGGAATGCTGTAATTTCGTTCTTGGAAAGAGGGAGTATGACAGTTTTCTTCCATGTTTAGTGACGAGGCAACATTCCCTTTAAATGGAAAGGTGAACTGTCGTAATGTGAGAATATGAAGCTTGTACAACAAGAGGACTCTCCAAATTTAAGTGTGTTTTGTGCAGTTTTGTGGGAAAAGGTGTATGGTCAATTTTTCTTTGCCAAGAACACTGTTGCATGAAGCACCTATCTCGATATGCTTGAGAACTTTCTTTTCCCACAGTTGGAGACTCAATTCAAATGACTTCATTCACCAACAGGATGGGGCATCGCCACACTGGCATCTGGAAGTGTGGAAATTTTTAAGTCAATGGATTACTGAACAATGGATTGGTCTCACTGGACCAAATTACTAGCTGCCAAGGTCACTGGACCTGACTGTGTGTGATTATTTCTTGTGGGAGGTTTATAAAAAACTCTGTTTATATGCCTTCATTACCAACAACAATGAATGAACTGAGACATTGCATAACAGCAGCTGTGGAAGCTGTAACTCGAGACATGCTCACTGCAGTGTGGGAACAATTCAAATACCGCATTGACTTGTGCCATGCATTTCATGGGGGGCATATTGAACACCTATGCAAAGGTATGGGGAAAAAAACAAAACTTTTTGAGGTTTCCCATTCATCAAAAAACAAAATTCATTGTATATATTTATTAGTTTCAAGAATATAGACATGCCAAATCAGATGATTCTTTTCGATCACACTGTATAATAAGATGTTACCTGTTCAAAATGTCACAAACTAGCAGATGTTCCCTACAATTCTCAGACTCTTATGTTGCGGAAATTCTGTCCACTAAGTTCAAGAAAACATTAGTAACTGGAATAACAAAACCAAGTGACAAGAACAACACTTAATTGTAGCACTGTCATAATGCTTCTTGATGAAACTCAACTTCAGCCCCTGAATCGCTACACATGTTTAATGCTTTGTACACTTATACGCAATAAGCCACACCTCTTGCACATAGTAACCAGGCAACAACTAACATTCGTATTTGCACATCGTCAGAACACCATCTGAATTTACTTACCACATTTAACACATGAAAACAGAATTGACAGCCTGGTGGAAGATGACATGGTATTTGCAAAGGGAGGTGGTGGGGGACAGGTAAAAAAATCTCTGCACACGCTCTACTGCATGTCTTCAGTGTTAACAGATGCAGGTGCGGTATTATGCTCGGTCCGGTTGCAGATGTGAGTTCCGTGTCTTGACATCAAAATGTAGAGGTGTGGGATGGACGACCTCAACAGTGGCTGGATTGAACTGTGGCGATAGATTGTTGCGAGTTAGATGATTGATGGTTGCTAAAAGAAATGTCATTATTAGTGTACATTCTGATAAAGAACAAACTACGACACTCATAGGGATGCTGTCTGCTGATGTTCTCCCTGAGTGTGTTGTAAAGACAGTGAATGAGTAGGTGCTGATACAAGCAGGCAACCAGCAGCCTGCTGTGTGGCAAATTGACATGGAGTATGTGGCAGCACATGTCCTGTTTTGGCACAACTGTACAGCTTAAGGCAAGGTGTACCAGAAGGCTTGGAAACCAGCTGTGATTTTTGAAAAAGAAGACATCTCTCAGCAGCAGCAGTAGTGGTGCAGCAGAGGTGTGCAGAATTAGTATACCCAATAAGGCATTGATGGTTGAGCAGCTGCGCTGTCCTAGTCTCAAAACAGCTGCCCTCCAGGGCAGAAAGCTGAAGTAAGCGTGGAAGTGGTGCACTGGCTGGAAGTCCACAGCAGTGACTATGGTCCAATTCTCACTTAGACTTGAGGCACACGAGTGAATAACAGCTGCATATCGCATTGTCGACAATCATTTCAGTGTGCAGTATTGCAGCAATAATGGTGCAGCAGTAGTAGATTGGGAGCCAACCAGTATGGACGTAGGCAGAAGAAAGCAGGCAGTATTCAATTATTTCATTTGTGTGTACATTGAGAAAGGCAACAAAAAGTGTTGGACTCACCAAATAGTTAGTTCAAGGTTGCTGAAAGGAGCGTTCAAGACGCTACAGATCGAAGAGAAGATGAAAATAAATTCTTAATTTTTTGATTAATGTACAGTCGTGTGATTAATGAAGACTGAAACAACAGCTGTAATGTCAGCTGTTCATCTTTTCCGGGTATCTGTGTAATGGCTGCAGTTTAAATGAGCTGCGTTATCAATATAGAAACGGTCACACAATGCTTTGTAAAATAGTAAGGAAAGTTTGTAAAAATGCATGGAAAGTCCTGCACAATGAGAGCATACTGTAATTCACAGAAGAAAGGTGGCTGAAAGGTGCCAGGGAATTTGAGACCCATGCTATGTGACCGGGTCAATGGAATCCTATCATCCCAAAGGGAAATGTAACTCAGTGGTTGAAGAAATATTTTCACTGGTTACTTTATAGACAATGCTGGCAAAGTACCATGGCAAGATGAATGGTTGGTAACAGTCTTAGTGAACACTGAATCAGTTTATCCCCAAATGTGAAAGACTATTCAATTTATACTGCTATTAAAGTGTGTGCAATTTTGTGGCTGCAGTACAATAAAGTGTTGATTACAGTGGTCAGGCTGAGGTAACAGAAATTAATTTAAACTGATGTTTGCTTGACTGAAGATTTGTTCATTCAGATGAAAGGGCTGTCTCCAGAGATCAGCATATGCTGCTTAGTGTTATTGCAAGTTTTAGATATCCACATTCGAACAAAAACACTACCTTTAGGACATAAACAGGAAATAGTTTAACAGTGATGTTTATCAGTATCATTTCTCTCTCTCTATTTAGTTTCACAGCAAAACTGTCACAAAACTAGCACATACTTGAAACTGTGTGGCTCTCATTTAATCCTATCATGATTCTCTTTGCGCTGCATCAATGGAAGGCTGACGGCAGCTGTTGCTGGGGTTGTGAACAAGGTGCACTGCCCCATTCACTTAAGATTGGTGCTACACACTGTTAAGTGAGGTTTCATGTGCGTAAAGCCGTATGTCATGGCAAGGATGTGGTGCTGTTTCAAGCTATGCCCATGTTAACAAATAAAGCTATTTACACAAGGGTGGCACGGTGGAAACTTTGTCACTTTGTGGTCTGCGCCACATCCATTTGTAGCCACCTGTGGCGTCTCTCTCTCTCTCTCTCTCTCTCTCTCTCTCTCTCTCTCTCTCTCTCTGTCTGTGTGTGTGTGTGTGTGTGTGTGTGTGTGTGTGTGTGTGTGTACACGAGGTGCGGCAATAAAGCAATGAGACTGATTGGAAGGGGGGGGGGAGTTGCTTACCGTTTTAGTCAGGTTTAGGGGTCTCTCCTTCAAATTAGTTCCCTTCTGATTGCACACACTTTTTCCATTTCTGGAACTCATCTTCTGTAATATCCTCCAAGACCCTCGTCACAGCTTTTTTTGGACATCTTGTGTTGGTTGAAAATGGTGTCCCGCGATTGCCGTTTTGACTCTTGGAAATAGAAGAAAGTCACACAGAGCGATATCTGGTGAATAAGGTGGCTGTGGTAGTACTGAAATTTGTTTTGAGGTTAAAAATTGCTGTATTGACAGAGCAGTATGGGGTGGTGCATTATCGAGATGCAGAATCCAATTATCAGCAATGTTGGCACGGACATAAAGAACTCTTTTATGAAGTCTTTCTAAAATTTCTTTGTAGTCCAGGAGGCACCCACTCTTTATGAACAATTCCCTTGGAATCAAAGCAGCACACATGCATGCATTTCACTTTTGACATGCGAGCTTGTCTCTTTTTTTTTCCTGGGTGATCCCTTTGAGCACCATTGCGGACTTTGGCATTTTGTCTCAGGATCATACTTTGGAGGGGGGGGGGGGGGGGGGACAACTTTCATCACCAGTGATGACACAGCTCAACAATTCTGGATTGATTTCTGTTTGCTCTAACAGATCAGCTGCCACATTTGTCCGTGTTTCTCGCTGTTGTGGTGTGAGATTTTTGAGGACCATTTTTGCACAAATCTTTCTCATAGAAAGATCTTCAGTTACTATTAGACGAACCATTTCTCGATTGATGTTCAGTTCTTCTGCAATCATTTTCACGGATAATCTTCGATCAAACTATGAGTTCACACACCCTGGCCAAGTTGACATCCATCCGTGAGGTTGATGGTTATCCACTGCGGTCTTCATCTTCAACATTCGCTCTGCCTTCACTAAACATTTTATGCCAATGAAAAATTTGAGCTCTTGACATAACCTCCTCTCCAAAAGCCTTCTGAAGCTTACCGTAAGTTGTCGTCATGTTTTCACCCAGTTCAATGCAAAAAGAAACCGCATACCTTTGCGCAATATTATGCGGTTCCATTTCTGTGACAAGAGACACAAACACGTGTTAACTTAATACAGCACAACTCACGACTGAGCAGTTGCATCGATGTGCCGCTTGGACTAGAAGCAGCTTATAGACCAAGGTCAAAGATATTGTGCCTATGCAAGCCTGCAGGGTTGTGACATCTTGCCAAGAAAATCAGTTTCATTACTTTATTGTCATACCTTGTATATGAAATAATAATAATAATGCCACATCTTATAGTTGACATCACAGATTGATAGTGAACTGGTTTTATTTTCATTAGTGCCCATAGTTATTGTGATGCTACACAAATAAGTAAACCACTGGGCATACTTTGAAAAATGTAGACACTTTGAAGAATGTAGTCGCTGCCCAGTTTACGTGCGACAGGTTTTAGGACATAGATATACTGCTTACAAAATACAGCTAATATAATGAAATTTATTTTAACAGTAGAAGGAAAGCAATACCTCTTTCCTTTCGTGAATAAATAATATATTTTGACATTTGACTGCGATGAGCTACGAAGTGAAACACTCAGTGTTATGGCCACACACTACGGGAATTTGTCTCTCGTGTTTCTCTTTCGTATGTGATTTACGAAGCCTGTTACAATAACATTTTCAGTTAACATTGCATTAAGAGCTATTTTCATTTTAACCCTCAAGCGGGTGCACTATTGTAGAAAGTACAGTGATGATTTTTATGCCTTATCAGTGCATTAAGCCTCGGCTATGGGTGGGTGGGGGTGTGTGCGCGCGCGCCAGTAAAAAATATGACAGTAGTGGTTTTTATGCCTTATTGGTGCCTTAATGTTGAGGTATTGGGCACAGGCTTGCTTTTACTTAAAAATGTCCATGTTTTAAATCTTACAAAGCAAGCTTGCACATGTGATGACTTTAGGCATGCCTGCCACAAGATTAAAATAGGAGACAAAAATTGTAGATCCAGCGGCAGAGTTGGCTATTAGTGTATACATAAATTGTTATTATTTACACTAGCAGTTTCATTCATGAAACATTCAGTAATTGCTTAGCTGACATATTGTTGAAAAAATTACATGTATTCCACAGAGCAACAAATATGAAATGGGATTTTCCTATTAATATAACTAAAGTGTTCTGCGTTCAGCGAGTTTCATGCTCGTCTATTTTATACTTACCTATTTGGGCTTTCTTGATGCAGGTTGGTAGAATGCAATTTTGCATATGTTTATAACAGTTACTGCACACTTACTTATGTTATCTGTGAAAAATAGCACTTTCTTCCCCTTGGACGAAAAAGTTTAATCTGCGCACCTACAGTGGTGTGCATTACATTTTTTGTCCACAAACAATGGGTTTTGCCAGATAGAAATGCAAATCCCCTACTCACTTGGTACCTGGTTATAGAAATTCCATTTTTCAGCTGGGATATGCTGACACATGTTAAGTAAGGCTTTCTTCTTGACACTTTCTATTGGCAGAAGAGTGTCACACATAATAGGGAAAACTGGAATGTTACCCAGCAGCAGATTTCTTTTCCTAGTACCTCTTGGCTTCTTCACTATGCTGTGACAAATCCATAGTTGCTGGCTGTTCAGAGTTTTTCTTCCCCTTAGTGTGGTAGGGTTCTCAGATGAAATTTGCAGCCAAACACTTTGTTATTTTGAATGCGTCTCTGTGCAATCCTCGGTGTAGTTAGCAGAGATTTCTGAAATCCTCTGGTTTCATCTTGCAGACAAGACATCCTTTGTCCTTGGCACTGTGAATGGCTGGAATTGAAACATCTAGGTGAAAGGATATTTCACCCCTTCCCATATTGGCAAAATCTGTATCACATAATGGGAAATTATGTCCTGTAACAAGGAATTTCTGGTCTGCAGAAGTTAAATGGTTGTGGATGATCAGATTTTCATAAAATGCCCTACTATTTTGAACACCTCTCACAAAATCTGCAGTATTTAGGCTTAGGTGGAAATGAAAACATATGAAAAATAGGAGTTATCATCAAAACTTTCCAGTTTCTTTTCTCTGAATGCTGTCCTTCACTTTGTCTAACACAACATAGAAACACTTTCGAGACATTCTGGAAATGGTCCAGATACATGTTCAGCTACTTCACTATATCAAATGTGCCATATTTATTTTCTTATTTCAACCATAATGGATGTACCCAATATGTTGTTCTCTGCTGAACATTTACAAATTGCAAAGGATCAGTGCATCACTATTGTCGTCTGATGATCTCTATCTTCAACATATTCTGATCCACTCGTCCTGCATCTCTCTGACAGTGCCCCTTCAGTGTGCATTGCTCATGTCTCTCAAGCACCACATTTCTGCCTCACCACCCAGGCACCTATACCACGCCATTTCTGTGTGAATTGGGCATATGTCAGAAGTAGGACTGCAGCTGGTGGAGGCCGGTCTCGTGCTGGCTCATTATAGAATAATATTGCCTCATTAACCAGTGTAACCCTCCATTGTAGATGGTGGCTGCCAGGCAGAGATTGCTTTGGCTAGAAAGGACAGATTTTATAATGGTAAGCTGCGTACCTGTTTTGCCAGAGTGTCACTTCCAACCATGTAGCCTATAACAGGTACACACCTGTGATGTGTAGTAACTGGTCTGCTGATGCCTGGTTGCCCTACCGTTTTGCTGTGTCATTACTGCACTGCTGGCCCCTTCTTGCTTGGCATATAGTACGGTAATCGGCTGGTGGTGTTGCTGCATCTGACAACGGTATTTTGTTGGCTCTGCGCTCACCTCCTCTTGTGGCCTTTTGCAACAGCTGTGCAGCATCACTATTTTGCTCAGCAGCACCAAGAAAATTGTGGTGATGCCACAGTTAATTAAATCTGATGTTGACAACAATTTCACAATGGTATCATATGTATCAAAAATAAGTACAAAAATTCCAATCTGTTTGAAAAATAGATACCAGTATGATACACAGTTATTTAAATATATTTGTAAGTTGTTGTTGTTGTTGTGTTCTTCAGTCCTGAGACTGGTTTGATGTGTGATGTAAAAAACCAGCAGCAAATAGTAAATTCTTGTATTAGATATGGGATGATAACAACCAAAACATAATAGTTTGAATTCTGCCTGCTCCCAACTCCTACCCTTTCCCTTGAACTCATGGTTTAAGTTTGTAACAATTTTTATTAATCTCACAAATAATGACAGTTAGTGGGACTTCTTTTATCTTTGCCTTTTTAAGACCTTTTCAACATACTCTTCATTATTATAATGCTAAGAGATAGCAATATATGTGTAACAACAAGGAAATGTAATTAATAACTGTGATGATGAAGTTTCTTTTCTCAGTATTGTGATTAATATTAAAAATCATGAGGTAGTGCATTTATCTAAATTTGGAAACAAACTTAAATAATATTAATGATAATACCATAAGAGTATAACATTGGTAACAGTCACATTTCAACATTGTATATGCAACTACAATTTGAACTTTTTTTTTCCCCCCCTCCCTCCAGAATTGAAAGATCTGCTGTGGAAGCTTTGCAGGAAGCAGCTGAAATGGTTATGGTACAGTTATTTGAAGATGGCATGCTCTGTGCAGTACATGCAAAGCGAGTAACATTGTTATCTCGTGATATTCATCTAGTTCTCAGGCTGACAGGAACTCGTGTCTTTGGGACGAATTAATAATATATGTCTGTTCATTGGATACATTTGTTCTGTTGTAATTTTCTTTTAATGTATGACAGCATCCTGGTTCATGGATACTATTGTAATAGTTAAGTGCCATCATTGACTTTGGAAAGTGGTTTCTCTACATATACCATTTTCAGCTGTCATTTATGAAAGTAATCTAATGATGTTAAGTTTTATAATAATTTAAAAGTCAACAGATTATTTTTATATAGAAGCCATCAATAGTAAATACAAACATATTGTGATTTTCTTAGTCTAGACTGGTGAAACTGTGAAGTGTACGTGTACCTTTCCTCATAAAGTTATGACATTACAGAAATGTACAGGGTGACTGTCTTAATCTTAATCTTAGAACAGATGGATTGGAGGGGGGGGGGGGGGGGGGGCACAGACAAGCTGGGTCTGACAGTCCCACATCTTATTTATATTCCAAAAAGACAAAAATATTAAGCAGCAGTGCTGAAAATATTTCTTTTACTGTTTGTTTTTAACTGTACCATATGTTGCCTTAAAAATAAGGTTGTGTTCCACCAAAAATCTGAAAATTAAATTATTCATTGTTTAGAAACCTTCTTAAACATTTACACATTATAGTGCATAGTATGAGCTGATAAAAAATGAATCACTTTTTAAGACGTATGTGTTACTGATCTGTACTGTCTACACTATCTTTGCACAACATTACAGATTAGGACAGACCCAGGCATTTTCCACAACTTTAAAAATTTTTTTTGTTTGATTGTCTTTGCTTTTATGACAATGACCTCATTCCCTTTTGGAAACACTTTCTTCTCAGTGGTAATCGCATATAGTTGTGCTGCCAACTTATGAATGTTTCTTGAGAGATCCTTCTGGTTAGCTGTCTGCGCCATGTCTGTCTTATCCATACCAAATCCAGTTGCTTGAGAAATAGCTTTCTTGAAATACCAAGTTCCATGTTTTCTTTGTGTACAACAAACGAATTTATACCAGTAATGTTCAAAATAGCATAAAACATATACAATGGCCTGAGTCTTGTTTGCCTTCCAACATTATATTCTGAGCACCTGGCATCAACTTCGTCCACTCCACTCTTTGCTGAATTATAGAACATGACTCTCTCTTGCCTTCTTTAAATAGTCTGTTTCTTCATTGATTTTATTGTTTGTATGCATCAGCAGGGTTACGCATCTATTTTTCTTTTGTACATATGACACCAATATGAAATCATTGCTAAGTACGAATATGGATGAATGTAGTTTTCCGTTTTTGTGAGGCAAGAATTCCAAAGGAAATTTTCCTTTATTGTTGCTGTGTAAGGTTGAAATCTGCGAAGTTTTCTAGCAAGATTGTTGCTTTTGAATGAATTGTCAAGGCTAATATTCCTCCCTGTTCCCTTCATTGGCTCTACAAGCCTGACCACAACATTGTCAGCTGCATTACTCACTGTAAAAACCTGCAAGTTACTATTCCACATGTACTTCCAAATTTTTTTCATCTGCCAAGATAAATATTTTGATCCCTAGTTTCCATGCTATGAAGCAATAAACATTCTGAAAGAACAACATTCCAAAAAGATAGTAACATTTCACACACTGTAAGATATTCACTTGTTGCATAATGTGTTCTGCAAATTTTTGTGACTCTCTTCATAACATCACTTATAGGGACTAACTTCTCACTTTCTTTATGTTCTTAGCTTATATTGTCCAATCTGACACTTCTCAGAAGAAAAACAAAATCTTTTCAGTGACATACTTGGAGGAATGATTTGTTCCTATGCCACAAGAGTCCCAAAATTTGTCCATATTTGTTTTACCACCGTAAATAAATGTACAAAAGACTCAAAAATGCTTTAAACTCCTCTTTTTTGAAGTTTCTTGGAATATGCGGGTCACTTTTGTATAGAGATACTATGTGAGCTACTTATGTATTTGTCCTCTCTAATCAAATGAACAGTTTTCAGGCCTCGACAGTGATGTTAGCTTTTCTGGCTCAGTCACTGATACCAAGCAAATGTGTAACTATATTGTAAGATTTGAAGCAAACATTTTGGTTGGGAACATTTTTCAGGCATTTAATTTGTACCTTTCTCCACAAACTGTAAGATAGTGATTCACTGGAAGAGGGATTGCAACTAATCATACTAGTTTACAGAGAATCTCAATTAATGTTAATGAATGTACTCATATTTATGACAGGAATGTCATTATCTTCATTGACTGAGAGACCCAGTTTGTCAGTTCTAGGGTGAACAGCTAACATGCCATAGTCAATTAAAAAAATTGTTTTTAAGCCTTTTTTAACCTCTTTGTGTAAAAATGCAGATACTGTTGTGTTCTGTCCGGTTATGTTAAACAGTCAAGTGTAAAAAGGAAGGGTCAGTCTAGGCCTAGAAAAAACATCTTTATATTGATTTTTTCTATGGAAAATACACTTTGACAATCAAAGGAGATCATTTTCCTATGTCTTTTTATAATCACTCTCTTAATGTAATTGTAGTCAAATAAAAACATGTGCAATTATATTTTTCTAAAAGTAAATATAAAACTTATAAATATGGTAGCAGAAAAAGTGTTTGTGTGTTTGCTGCATGGTAGTGGTTCCCAGTATAACATACAGAGGTGTTGTTATTCACCTTGTATAAGCTCATACCACTTACTGTGTTTTTCAGTAGTATAATTTGTTGTGATTGGTGATAGAAACTGTATAACATAGTTAACATGCGATTTTTCATGAATTTTTATTCATGTAAGGATGGTAACATGAGATTGCTGTCACAGTGGAAGTCTAATTTGACAAGGATAACAGGAAACACATATGGAACTTCTTGTCACCCAGCCATTACTCATATAAATGTGCTCTAGGTAGATGCACCTTTGTTGAAACTGACTGAGAAATAGGTGTTGAAAGTAGGCTATTGTCGGTAATGTAGTTGACACCAGATTTGCAGTTCACAAACTGTAATTGCACTGCTGAATGAACCACTGACTGTTTATGGTCAGTTTGAGTTTCATCTACTTGTATTATGCACAGATAAATGGCTAGCCACATACTGCCAGTGCAGTCCTGCATTATTATTATTATTACAGTGTCGTAACCTAACATAGACATAACTACTCACAGAAGTTCCCATTTGGCAAACAAGTAACGAAGTGTGTCACAGAATTATACTCTTACAATACTGTCTTTCAGAGCTAATAATCAAATCAGTACAAACACAATGTACACTGTAGTTAGCATATGGAAATGATACATTTCATAGTCAAATTCTATTGTCACAGTTTGCAAGAACTATTATTGTTGTTAAAGATAATTAAACATTCACTATCCAATTAATCATTTTAAAATTTTGTTTTTATGGGGATCCACAACCTCATTGTGCTTTAAGAATGAAAACATGGTCTAAGTAGACAGTAATCTGTTCATTATCTGTGCAATAAGCCAGTTTGAAGCATGTGTCACTTTCAGCCATCTGTAATACATTCATAAAATGATGACATTGGTTTTCTTCTTCTTCTTCTGCTTTTACGGCCTCATTGGACCACTTCAGTCAATCATTTTTGGTCCTCTTCTTTGGTATTTTCCCCTTCCGAGTGGCCCAGTATCTCTTCATTCGTTCCGATGCTTTTCGTCGTTCCTCATCCGTAAATACCCTTTTCATTGTATGTCGTTTGTCAATTTTTGGTTTAAATCTTATTTCTGTGTCCCTCAACTTCTTTAAATTTGGCGTTTTGTTCTGCAAATCATCCAGAATTATTTCCAGTTCTTCCATATCCTCTCTTATTTCCTTAAGCCACCCTCCTTGTTGTTTCAAATTCCAGAGTTTCTCAATAATTTTCCTTGATAATCTGGTTTCTGGTGTCCTCAGAATGTGACCACAAAAAGAGATCCTTTTCTTTCGTATAGTATCGGTGATGGGCTCCAGTTCTCTGTATACCACTTCATTTGGAACTATCCGCCATTGCCCAGCTTTTTGATATTTCTTATTTATGCATGTTCTAGCAATTCTTCTCTCTACTTTTAAAATTTTGTCAATTCTGTTTTTCTGGGTGACTTTAAAAAGAGTTTCACTTCCGTATGTAACCTCTGGTTGAACCACCGTCTTGTAATGTTTTAATTTTGTTTTAATTGATAGACATTTTTTATTGTACGTAGACCATGTTAGTTTTTGAGCTTTTATCATTTTATTAGTTCTTGCTCGCCATGCAGGTTTCTCGTCCAATTTATGTGTTATAATTTCTCCCAGGTATTTAAATTGTTTCACTATTTGGTTTCACATTGGTTTATAAATTAATTTTCTACAATCTTTCTCACATAAGTAACTTCATAAACAAAATTATTTACATATTTTAGCTGATTGCTTCATTTCACATTTTACTACATCGTTGGTACATGTGGAAAGGTTTACATTGTATTTCTGTGCATATGCGGCACAAAACAATGCAGTAGTGTATATCATTACGTCCAGTAGCCGACACATTCAGAAAGCTGCCATATTGTAGTAGAGGCACAGATATTATTGTATGACCAAAGATGTTCAGAATGCTCTCTAGGATGATTGATAATCTTAAATAAGCTGCTCGTGCAGTATTCATTGGCATATTATGTTCCTTATTCATGCATGTGCTGCCTTGTTGAAAGTAGAGGATCAAAACTCATACATTTTATGAGATGTTTTTCGTAAAGTGTCTGTATTTTTTCAACATCAACTTTGTCCCATTCTAAGCAATCCCCCTCAGATATAATACACATGTGCCAACACTTTTTCCAGTCTTGGAAGCACTTCTGGAACTCACTGTTAGTTACTGTGTTAAGCTCCTTAAGCCATTGTGTTTTTATCTCTTCAGTGGTTATTTCTTGGTTCTCTTCAGCCTTGGAAATAGAAAGATGTCTGAGAGGGCCATGTGTGGTAAATGCAGCGGCTGATGCAACATGGCAGATTTATCTTTTGCCAAAAACATCATGAACAAGCATTGAGGCATGAGCGGGAGCATTATTGTGATGCCATTTTCATAGTTTTGCCACAATTTTGATCATTTCCTTTGGATTGCTTCTGGCAAATGGCACACAACTTCCAGGTGGTATTCCTTATTTGACCATACAACCATAGAGTAGGAATGCTTGATGCACTATCCCATTATAATTGGAAAAAAACAGTGATAAGAATATTCACATTGATAAACTTACCAATATTTGTCAGCCTTGGTTCTGTAGGCAGTTTCCGTTGGGACAATTGGCCTCGATTTAAATGTCAAACCTTTGTTAGAAGTTCTGGATTGTTATCAGCTTGATTCAGCAATTCCTGAGTAATGTCTAAGTGACATTGTTTTTTGTCAAAATTCAACAATTTCAAAAAAACTTTGCTGCTATACATTTCCTGCCCAAAACATCTGAAAAGATTGCTTGGCATCAGCCAAATAATATGCCAACATCATCAGTAAACTACTCTGATAGTGATTTTCCCAAACTGCTTTCTTTATTTCTTCCACTTTGTCATCAGTAGTTGACGTGCTAGGGCGTCCAGTGCGGTTGTCATCTTGACCCTCTTTTAAATGTTGACACCACTCATAAACTCTTGTCTTACTCGTATTGGATTCACGAAAAGCCACAATCGACATTTCAAATGCGGTGCTGTACTTTATTCCACTTGTCAAGCCAGATTTAATGCAAAATTTTTGATCCATCATTTTTCATAAGCAAAAACTTGCGAAGCGCTCAAAAACATATGTAACCTTTCCGACCATCAACAATTAACTAAATATTCAAAACAGCTGAAAATGCAAATATACATCAAGGGATATGTTGTATCAACAAGATGATGATAAAAAAAAAAAATCGAAAATTGCCCGTATAAAGCCGACTAAATTAAATAATTCCTGTTACTTTTTGATCACACCTCGTGTATGATGCCTCACATACTATTAGAATTTGCAGTGCAGAGTATGAACTACAAGAAGGTTATGTCTAGGCTCTTAATGAGGCATGACAGTCAGTCTATAAAATGGATCATCAGTGATATAGTTACAAATGCTTCCAGCTATTAACAAATTTGAAGGTGCGTACATCGTGTGGTGCGTTAGAGCCATTAATACGTTATGTACACACTGTGAGATCAAAACTATCCGGACATCCCCCAAAAACATACATTTTCACATTAGGCATTCTGCTGCCACATACTGCCAGGTACTCCATATCAGCGACCTCAGTAGTCATTAGACATCGTGAGAGAGCAGAATGGGGCGCTCCGCAGAATCCACGGACTTCGAATGTGGTCAGGTGATTAGGTGTCACTTGTGTCACATGTCTGTACGAGAGATTTCCACACTCCTAAACATTGCTAGGTCCACTGTTTCCGATGTAATAGTGAAGTGGAAATGTGAAGGGACACATACAGCAGAAAAACGTACAGGACGACCTCCTCTGTTGACTGACAGAGACCGCCGGCAGTTGAAGAGGGTCGTAATGTGTAATAGGCAGACATCTATCCAGACCATCCCACAGGAATTCCAAACTGCATCAGGATGCACTGCAAGTACTATGACGGTTAGGCGGGTGGTGGGGAAACGTGGATTTCATGGTCGAGCGGCTGCTCATAAGCCACATACCACACCAGTAAATTGCAAATAACGCCTCGCTATGTGTGAGGAGTGTACACATTGGACAGTTGAAAAGTGGAAAAAAACATTGTGTGGAGTGACAAATCACGGTACACAATGTGGCGATCCGATATGGCAGGGTGTGGGTATGGCAAATGCCCAGTGAACATTGTCTGCCAGTGTGTGTAGTGCCAACACTAAAATTCGGAAGCGGTGGTGTTACGGTGTGGTCGTGTTTTTAATGTAGGGTGCTTGCACCTCTTGCTTTGCATGGCACTATCACAGCTCAGGTCAACATTGATGTTTTAAGCACCTTCTTGCTTCCCACCGTTGAAGAGCAATTCAGGGATGGCGATTGCATCTTTCTACACAATTGAGCCCTGATCATCTTCATGGCCTGTGGCATAGTGGTTACACGACAATAACATCCCTCTAATGGACTGGCCTGCACAGAGGCGTGACCTGAATCCTGTAGAACACTGCTGGGATTTTTTGGAACGATGACTTTGTGCCAGGCTTCACCAACCGACATCGATACCTCTCCTCAGTGCAGCACTCTGTGAAGAATGGGTTGCCATTCCCGAAGAAACCTTCTAGCTCTTGATTGAACATATTCCTGTGAGAGTGGTAGCTGTCATCAAGGCTGAGGGTGGGCCATCACCATATTGAATTCCAGCATTACCGATGGAGGGTGCCATGAACTTGTAAGTCGTTTTCAGCCAGGTGTCCAGATACTTTTGATCATGTACTGTATACTAGTGCGGTTTCACTTCATCTTTCATTCAGTGTCACAATAAACTTTCAAAATAATGTGGGATTACACCAAATCAGAACAGTTATTTTAACAGACATTACTGTAAAGATTTTAGAACCTACAGGTGTTACGTGAGGGAGAAGGACCTATTTAGGATAGCCTGCAAGGGTCTTCTAAATTACTGTACAACTTTACGCAATATAGAACTAGCAGCTACGGTTTTTAGAAAAATAGCCTCATTCAAAGCTCATATTTTTTGTCTTACGGTACTAGTAGATTGGCAACTCTTTCATATTGTGACAAGTTACACATACAATTATAATATTCATGTTGTTGTTGTTGTTGTTGTTGTTGTTGTGGTCTTCAGTCCTGAGACTGGTTTGATGCAGCTCTCCACGCTACTCTATCTTGTGCAAGCTGCTTCATCTCCCAGTACCTACTGCAGCCTACATCCTTCTGAATCTGCTTAGTGTATTCATCTCTTGGTCTCCCTCTATGATTTTTACCCTCCACGCTGCCCTCCAATACTAAATTGGTGATCCCTCGATGTCTCAGAACATGTCCTACCAACCGATCCCCTCTTCTAGTCAAGTTGTGCCACAAACTCCTCTTCTCCCCAATTCTATTCAATACCTCCTCATTAGTTATGTGATCTACCATCTAATCTTCAGCATTCTTCTGTAGCACCACATTTTGAAAACTTCTATTCTCTTCTTTTCTAAACTACACTCCTGGAAATGGAAAAAAGAACACATTGACACCGGTGTGTCAGACCCACCATACTTGCTCCGGACACTGCGAGAGGGCTGTACAAGCAATGATCACACGCACGGCACAGCGGACACACCAGGAACCGCGGTGTTGGCCGTCGAATGGCGCTAGCTGCGCAGCATTTGTGCACCGCCGCCGTCAGTGTCAGCCAGTTTGCCGTGGCATACGGAGCTCTATCGCAGTCTTTAACACTGGTAGCATGCCGCGACAGCGTGGACGTGAACCGTATGTGCAGTTGACGGACTTTGAGCGAGGGCGTATAGTGGGCATGCGGGAGGCCGGGTGGACGTACCGCCGAATTGCTCAACACGTGGGGCGTGAGGTCTCCACAGTACATCGATGTTGTCGCCAGTGGTCGGCGGAAGGTGCACGTGCCCGTCGACCTGGGACCGGACCGCAGCGACGCACGGATGCACGCCAAGACCGTAGGATCCTACGCAGTGCCGTAGGGGACCGCACCGCCACTTCCCAGCAAATTAGGGACACTGTTGCTCCTGGGGTATCGGCGAGGACCATTCGCAACCGTCTCCATGAAGTTGGGCTACGGTCCCGCACACCGTTAGGCCGTCTTCCGCTCACGCCCCAACATCGTGCAGCCCGCCTCCAGTGGTGTCGCGACAGGCGTGAATGGAGGGACGAATGGAGACGTGTCGTCTTCAGCGATGAGTGTCGCTTCTGCCTTGGTGCCAATGATGGTCGTATGCGTGTTTGGCGCCGTGCAGGTGAGCGCCACAATCAGGACTGCATACGGCCGAGGCACACAGGGCCAACACCCGGCATCATGGTGTGGGGAGCGATCTCCTACACTGGCCGTACACCACTGGTGATCGTCGAGGGGACACTGAATAGTGCACGGTACATCCAAACCGTCATCGAACCCATCGTTCTACCATTCCTAGACCGGCAAGGGAACTTGCTGTTCCAACAGGACAATGCACGTCCGCATGTATCCCGTGCCACCCAACGTGCTCTAGAAGGTGTAAGTCAACTACCCTGGCCAGCAAGATCTCCGGATCTGTCCCCCATTGAGCATGTTTGGGACTGGATGAAGCGTCGTCTCACGCGGTCTGCACGTCCAGCACGAACGCTGGTCCAACTGAGGCGCCAGGTGGAAATGGCATGGCAAGCCGTTCCACAGGACTACATCCAGCATCTCTACGATCGTCTCCATGGGAGAATAGCAGCCTGCATTGCTGCGAAAGGTGGATATACACTGTACTAGTGCCGACATTGTGCATGCTCTGTTGCCTGTGTCTATGTGCCTGTGGTTCTGTCAGTGTGATCATGTGATGTATCTGACCCCAGGAATGTGTCAATAAAGTTTCCCCTTCCTGGGACAGTGAATTCACGGTGTTCTTATTTCAATTTCCAGGAGTGTATTTATCGTCCACGTTTTACTTCCATACATGGGTACACTCCATACAAATACTTTCAGAAATGACTTCCTGATATTTAAATCTATACTCGATGTTAACAAATTTTTCTTCTTAAGAAACACTTTCCTCGCCATTGCCAGTCTACATTTTATATCCTTTCTCCTTCAACCATCATCAGTTATTTCGCTCCCCAAATAACAAAACTCCTTTACTACTTCAAGTGTCTCATTTCCTAATCTAATTCCCTCAGCATTATCCGACTTAATTCGACTACATTCCATTATCCTCGTTTTGCTTTTGTTTATGTTCATCATATACCCTCCTTTCAAGACACTGTCCATTCCATTCAACTGCTCTTCCAAGTCCTTTGCTGTCTCTGACAGAATTACAATGTCATTGGCGAACCTCAAAGTTTTTATTTCTTCTCCATGGATTTTAATACCTACTCCGAACTTTTCTTTTGTTTCCTTTATTGCTTGCTCAATATACAGATTGAATAACATCGGGGATAGGCTACAACCCTGTCTCACTCCTTTCCCAATCACTGCTTCCCTTTCGTGCCCCTTGACTCTTATAACTACCATCTGGTTTCTGTACAAATTGTAAATAGCCTTTCGCTCCCTGTATTTTACCCCTGCCACCTTTAGAATTTGAAAGAGAGTATTCCAGTCAACATTGTCAAAAGCTTTCTCTAAGTCTACAAATGCTAGAAACGTAGGTTTACCTTTCCTTAATCATTCTTCTAAGAGAAGTCGTAGGGTCAGTATTGCCTCACATGTTCCAACATTTCTACGGAATTCAAACTGATCTTCCCCGAGGTCGGCTTCTATCAGTTTTTCCATTCGTCTGTAAAGAATTCGTGTTAGTATTTTGCAGCTGTGACTTATTAAACTGATAGTTTGGTAATTTTCACATCTGCCAACACCTGCTTTCTTTGGGATTGGAATTATTATATTCTTCTTGTAGTTTGGGGGAGGGTATTTCACCTGTCTCATACATCTTGCTCACCAGATGGTAGAGTTTTGTCAGGACTGGCTCTCCCAAGGTTGTCAGTAATTCTAATGGAATTTTGTCTACTCAGGGGGCCTTGTTTCGACTCAGGTCTTTCAGTGCTCTGTCAAACACTTCACGCAGTATCATATCTCCCATTTCATCCTCATCTACATCCTCTTCCATTTCCATAATATTGTCCTCAAGTACATCGCCCTTGTATAGACCCTCTATATACTCCTTCCACCTTTCTGCTTTCCCTTCTTTGCTTAGAACTGGGTTTCCATCTGAGCTCTTGATATTCATATAAGTGGTTCTCCTTTCTCCAAAGGTCTCTTTAATTTTCCTGAAGGCAGTATCTATCTTACCCCTAGTGAGGTAAGCCTCTACATCCTTACATTTGTCCTCTAGCCATCCCTGCTTAGCCATTTTGCACTTCATGTTGATATCATTTTTGAGACGTTCGTATTCCTTCTTGCTTGCTTCATTTACTGCACTTTTATATTTTCTCCTGTCATCAATTAAATTCAATATTTCTTCTGTTACCCAAGGGTTTCTACTAGCCCTCGTCTTTTTACGTATTTGTGCCTCTGCTGCCTTCACTATTTCATCCCTCAAAGCTACCCATTTTTCTTCTACTGTATTTCTTGCCTCCAATCCTGTCAATTGTTCCCTTGTGCTCTCCCTGAAACTCTGTACAACCTCTGGTTCTTTCAGTTTATCCAGGTCCCATCTCCTTAAATTCCCACCTTTTTGCAGTTTCATCAGTTTTAATCTACAGTTCATAACCAGTAGATTTTCATATTTGTCATGTGTAATGTGTTTTTCAATTAGCATTTACTGCTTTGGATGTGATGCTATTGTATTCTTGCACAGACAATTGAACCTCATCTAGTGCCACCGTAGTGTTAACGATTATGTTTTTAATTGCCTTTCCCTGGAACCTTGGTTTGACATTGAATTTAAATCCCTTCTCTAAAATTGTTTTCTTCTTCTTCTTCGTCTTCTTCGGATAACATTATGTTCGCTAAGTTAGCCACTCATTCAAAAAATTTAAAATTAAAAGTCTGATTAGGGGTTTTCCCTCTATTGCTATTTTATTTGTTCTTAATCTTAACTAACGTCTCCAACTTATTATCTTGTTTGAATCCAGAATGGTCACTAATATAATCCTGAACAGCGCCATAAGAGTTTATCAAACTGGGATGGTCCAGTCAAGTTCAGCTGTCTGCTTGTCTCTCTCTTGCAGTTCGTCTCTAATCCAAAGACATTCACTGTGGGCCTTCATACAATGGCAGCATCTTATTTACAATTTATCTTGATGTTAAGATAGCTTAGAATCACTGCAACATACCTTGGGATCACTGCATCTTGGCAAACTTTAAAATTTTATTTTAATTCTGAAAGTGAAAACATGGTCCAAGTAGCATTTAGTCTGTTTATTGTCTGTGCAGTTAGCCTATTTCCTCTGTGGGTCATTTTTAAGCACCTGTAATACATTCATAAAATTGTGACATTGCTTTATACATTGTCTGCAATTTGTCATATACATAACTTCATAACTTGAGTTATATACATTGGTTGAAATTGGTTAATTGATAAGATAATAAACAGATTACAGTCTACTTGGTCCAAGTTTTCATTCTCAAAAGTCCGATTAATTGATAAAACTACTGAATAAACTGGATGCAAAATCCATATAAGTTCCAGTACATTTTCTGACTTGTAATTTATACTACATCACTTGCAGTACATTTCCCTTTATTGGTGAACATAGGCCTTGTTATTTTGAAACTCACTGCAGACTGGTTTAAATGGCTTCCAACAAGCTGCTTTTTTTTCTATTGAATTACACTGGTTAGTTTACCTAAATATGTGCTTTTATTTCAGTAACAATATTTTAACTAAGAATCTTAATTTCTCTGAAACTAAGTGAATGGAAGAGCTGCTAAAATATTTTCGTCATTGATTGTGTGGGTACATTAATTGTTTACATAGCTTTTTCATCTACTTTATCATGAAGTTAGTAACTAGGTATATGTTTACATATGAACAATGACAACGAATTCTGAAATTATTGAGGTCAATATTAGTGATTTTTTGGTATTGTGAACATGCATGATAAATAATAGTATTTAGGATATCATGAAATTAAAATTGTAATAATAGTTTTGGTGGGAGATAATATTAACAGCTGGAGGGAATCTGCCTGCTTTGTTACATTACTTCCACACTGGGTTATATCGGCAGATATTGCCAAATAGTTAACTATATAATCCAGTGTCTAGACAACTAACTACAAAGTTTTTACATCAAACAAATAAATATTCGGATTAAACATTATTTTGGCTATCAAAGCTGGCCATAAACCTACAATACAAAGATATGCGAACTGTTCAGAACAAACTCAAATACAAAATCACAGAAGAGAAACATATTCCATTTTCAAGTGTTTGTCCCTGAAAATCAGAAATTAGATAGCAAAAGAAAACAAATTAAAAAGACTACACTCTCTTTACTTTTCACAAAAGAAAGTTTTTTCCCATCTACCAGTCACATCACTACTTATTTATCACAGATACACTTTTCATTCTAGCACTTAGCTGAAGAGAGGGTCCACACATTTTTCATGTGCAAATGATTGTCCCCTGTCCTCTAATTTCACCAGTGTTCTTGGAGCAGGTTACCATCAGTCAGTATACATGAGCAGGAAAACGAAGCATTCCACTTTAGTATACAAGTAATTACCATAACAACCTGTAAGAAAATGTTTAAATTTTAGACATATTCGTTACACAGAAATATATATATATACATGTATATTTCTCAAATTGTCGCAATAATTTACTTCAAAAATGTAAAGAGAATGGAATATGTTTCATGTCATCTTGTACTTTAACTCAAATCATTATCTCATGTCATTGAATGCTAAAGTCAAGTTAAATTTGCAAAAGGCTGCTTAGTGTTTCTCATAATTTCTATTTCATCTATGTTAAATCTGGCCATAGATACTACTTAGTATTTCCCATAATTTCTATTTCATCTATGTCAAATCTGGTCAGTATACTCAAATTACTGTTTACTCATTGTAGTTAACTACTCAATTAACATCTTATTTCTCTTTTATCAACCTCCTTAATGGAAACACAAATGGCAACAATTAATCACAAGAAAATTTGATGTGTAGCAGAACCTTATTGGTGCTTCATCAAAACATTACCCTGTTATTTAATTTTCCATATCCAGCATCATACATTACATACAAAATAATTTCTTTTCGCCTAACTCACTAAGATGTTTCATTACACACAATTTATATGCATCTGTACACAGTTAACATGTTGTGCTTACTTACACCTTTTACTTCCATCATACACTTTTTCTATAAATAGATAACTAGAAAAGTGCATTCACAACAAATACTCTTCTGCAAAGTAAGGATCCCTAACTATTAGTTCCTTACTAATACATTTCTCGTTACTTCTCATTATTACTTCATTATTTCATTGACACTTCATCATACTTTGTATTGTTGCTCCATTATTTTTTCATTACTCCATTATCTAAGAAATAAGCACCTGCTTTGCTCCTATACAAAAAATAAATCTGCAGAACTACATTCCACAGTTACAAATCCTGGTATAATATGCGAACTTCCTCTTGTCCATAATAGACAGGATACTTATGTACTGATTTCATAACTTCAGTGTATTCCATAATATTACTTTAAACTGTGGCCTGAATAACAATATAGATACAAAACTTCCTTTGTTACTATATTTATTATTGTAGGCAACTGTAACTTACCTTTATTCTATTTTATTGATGCCAATGGCTATAGAATGACAGATTTTACACAGATGGACAAACCTCTCCATAAATAATTGCACTCAGCACAAAACTTTTATATGTCACCGCAAAAGAGAACTAAATGATGGCTCCAAGATGTTCTGTCTTTCTCTACTTCCGCTGCTGCATGATTTACTACTAACTCAACACATTTTAGATCGTAAATATGATTTTAAGACACCTTCACCTTTCCTGACACATTTTTCATATTCCATCCTCCTTCCTTTTGTGCTGAAACAAATTTATTAGTGCTGAATTAAAATTACTCTCATTATGACCTCCAAAACCAAAATAAAGACAACACCTCATCAATGTTACCAAATACTATATATGTATTGTGTATTGTTCTTGCTTCCACACCCTTATAGTTTCATTTCGTATAATCATCACTCCAATATAAACTAATAGCACAGAAGAAACTTCATTGGAACATATTACCATAATGAATGTCATACAGAAGTTGGGGGCAATTACAGTTCAACTTACAAACTACTGACAGGATAATAGAAGAGATTGACTGACTTGTGGAAATGGAAGGATAAGATCACCCACCTCAGGAAACATTATTGCCACATTATGAATTCATTACAGAGCCTCTAATTTTGTTTTATTGGTTGAAAGTGAAATGTCATCTTTCACACCATTTTCCAGATCAATGCAAAACACAACAGAATTCCTGTACTTTCTACCACCAGCTGACACAAATGCACTAATCCTTTTGAATCCAGTAAACACAAAAGTAATGAGCATAACCAACATACTAAAAATTACTGTCTGTACGTTTATAGTGACTGTTGCTTTTTGCAAATCACTTATTTTTCTGTCAACTACAAAAATTCTTTTGGGTCATATATTCTGTGGTATCTTTTCTTATACAGTTTTGGTATCATCGAAGCATAATTTACTGAAAAATACAGTCAAATTTGTATTCATTCTACCTTGTCTCTTACATAAATCATACATTTCACTGCAATTTTTCTTCCACCAGTTAGTATAAACGCTTTTGCATAAAACTGCCATTTCATTCCAACAGTGAATCAGTAAATAGTTCATCTCCAACACCTATCCATCCTGTGCATAGAAAACTATTATTACATAATTCATAAACAGCTTTGCCTTGAATACCCTCAGTAACCAAATTATGAACATTATTTAATTTAGTAATCAAGCTAGATTTGGATACCTCATCTGCATTCTTATTTACTTCCATTAACAGAATGAAAAGCACTCTTCTCTCTTCTCCTCTCCCTCTAACAAGCCATTCTTGTTATCATCATCATCCGTACTACTATTTTCGCCACTCTCGACCTTTCCCTTATCAAGACCATAATTTTCACTACAAGTACTAGTATCACATCTTTATTTGCCATAAAGACACATTCTGATTAAGTCTTAATTACTTTAGGTCCAATTATTTGTAAATCATTTACATTGCTGTACACTACGAAAGTTCTGTTTTCCCCTTCAAATTGACACTCATCCATATTGTTGTCACCCAAGACCATAATTCACTATTCGCACACACGCTACTGCAACATCACTAAAGGTGTCCACATTCACATCAACAACTTACTATCCAACAAAACTACTCACACTAGTGTCGTATTTATTCATAGTTTCACATTTTCATTACTGCTAATTATAAATGACTCATCTTCTGTGACATTAGGTTACTGCATTGTATCATTTATTTTTACAACAGTTTCATCCATTACCTGCACACATTTTATTTCAGTATCCTTACCTGTATTAATATTTACATCTAAGTTCTTTGTAACAACCTGAACCTTTTCAGTATCAACAGTATTGATTTGCTTTACTTCTAATATCAATTTTGACCACAAAGAAAGAAACTCAATTTGCTTTGTTTTCTTCAGTTCATATTTTTTCTTGGCATCCTGATGTCCCTTCCTGCAATCTTCTGTACACTGTAGAGTTGAAACACTTCCTACATCAATAATTGGATCTATCATTCTTCACTTACCTTATTACTGCTATTTGATATACATTCTCAGAAATTACACTAAAATAATTTACAAATAGCTCTTTCCTGTGTCTTACGCAAGTGCTATCCCCAACTGGAGCAAATCATAGTTTAAATGATCTGATCCAAAGTTACCATTATTTCCCACATTTCTCTCTCTAGAATTCCTTCTATCATTTCTACTTCCACTTGGACCATTGTCCACTCAATTATTCCAACAGCCCCCATTATTCCTTCCTGAATCTGGTCTGTTCATCGTATAAATGATAATCCCTCGTTGAATGCTTCATATCTTCAAAATTCCTCCAAAAATCATCCACTGTGGGCCTGACTCTTTCCACTTTCCCTACATAGTTCAAGAATAATAATAATAATAATACACAGGACACAGTCAAAAAATAGGAATAGAGAATACAAATATTAAAGAAGAACTAAAAGAAAAATATAGACAAAGACCAACAAAAATACTGAAAACAGAATTGACAGCAAGAAACAAGACAAAAGCTATAAATACTTATTCTATACCAATATTGACCTACTCATTTGGAGTAGTGAAATGGAGTAACACGACCTAGAAGCACTCAATACACTTACACGATCACAATGCCACAAATATAGAATACATCACATACGTTCAGCAACTGAAAGATTCACATTAAGCAGAAAGGAAGGAGGAAGGGGATTTATCGACATAAAAAACCTACATTATGGACAGGTAGACAATTTAAGAAAATTCTTTCTAGAACGAGCAGGAACTAGCAAAATACACAAAGCAATCACTCATATAAATACATCGGCTACACCACTGCAATTTCATAACCACTTCTACAACCCTTTAGATCACATAGCATCAACAGATACGAAGAAAGTAAATTGGAAAAAGAAAACACTACATGGCAAGCACCCGTATCATCTAACACAGCCACACATCGATCAAGACGCATCCAACACATGGCTAAGAAAAGGCAATATATACAGTGAGACGGAAGGATTCATGATTGCAATACAGGATCAAACAATAAACACCAGATATTACAGCAAGCATATTATTAAAGATCCTAATACCACAACAGATAAATGCAGACTTTGCAAACAACAAATAGAAACAGTAGATCACATCACAAGCGGGTGTACAATACTAGCAAATACAGAGTACCCCAGAAGACACGACAATGTAGCAAAAATAATACATCAACAGCTTGCCTTACAACATAAACTTATAAAACAACATGTTCCCACATACAAGTATGCACCACAAAATGTACTGGAGAATGATGAAACCAAATTATACTGGAACAGAACCATTATAACAGATAAAACACCACCACATAACAAACCTGACATCATACTCAGCAATAAAAAGAAGAAATTAACACAACTAATCGAAATATCCATACCCAATACAACAAATATACAAAAGGAAACAGTAGAAAAAATTGAAAAATACATCCAACTGGCTGAGGAAGAAAGGACATGTGGCATCAGGATAAAGTCGACATTATACCAATTGTACTATCAACTACAGGAGTCATACCACACAATATCCACCAGTACATCAATGCAATACAGCTACATCCAAACTTATATATACAACTACAGAAATCCGTAATTATTGATACATGTTCAATTACCCGAAAGTTCCTAAATGCAATATAACATATACCGTACAGTTAAAAGGAAGTCACACTTGATCAAGGTCCGCGTCACTTTCCATTTTTAACCAGAAATAACGTCTGAGAAAAGGATAATAATAATAATAATAATAATAATAATATTTCTAGGAGCAGGTGAAAGCAACTCTCTAATTCACTATGGAAGTTTGTTTTCCAATCTCATAGCTATTAACTCACTCCCAGTTCTTTATCTAAATACTTTTAATTTGTTAATCCAGAACCGACAAAAACCTTTAATAGTGCCTTTACTTGGATCATACCTGTCACTTTCCCAAAATTCACTCAAAATTCTCTTTTGTTCATCTTTAGACCAATACTCATTTAAAAACAATTTCTTAAACTCTTCCCATGAACTGCAAGATTATGCAACTTCAGCTGCCCAGCCGTAAGCATCAAACCTCAAAAGTACTCTTACAAAAGATAAATGCTCTTACAAAAGACATTTTATCTTTATTGCTCCAATTTTCAGGCAAATCATTAAATTCTTTAATAAAATCAAGAGGATATACATCAACACATGGTACACAAATGTTAAATGTCTTATAACTAACAAAAAAGTTCTGCTGGAGGCATAGCACACTAAATGCTTAACACTTTGGACGTTGTTGATTTTCCTTTCAATCTCAACAAGCTTACAACTTACATTTTCGCGTACCTTCTCCATTTTCTTACCAATCACCAATGTACATTTATTTTTTACTTCAGTTCCTATTCTATCTGTCCGCAGCTCGTGATCTAGTGGCTAGCACTGTTGCCTATGGATCATGGGGTCCCGGCCTCGATTCCTGGCTGGGTTGGGGATTTTCTCTGCCCGGGGACTGGGTGTTTGTGTTGTCCTCATTATTTCATCATCATTCATGAAAGTGGCGAGACTGGACTGGGTAAAGATTGGGAATTTGTATGGGCGCTGATAACTGCGCAGTTGAGTGCCCCACAAACCAAACATCAAAACAAAAATTCTTTGTTATTTGCAAATTACATTTACATAAATTTGCAACAGATTTAATTCTTTTCTCACACAGTTTCCAAATTATTTTTGTTGACCATATGGCAATGTTAGCATTATTCAATTTTGCTTGTGTATCTTGTACTGCTACCTTTCATTTATTTTCAAAATCAATTTCCACATCCTTTGGTCCCCCCCAATGAACCATAGACCTTGCCGTTGGTGGGGAGGCTTGCGTGCCTCAGTGATACAGATAGCCGTACCGTAGGTGCAACCACAATGGAGGGGTATCTGTTGAGAGGCCCGACAAACGTGTCGTTCCTGAAGAGGGGCAGCAGTATTTTTAGTAGTTGTAGAGGCAATAGTCTGGATGATTGACTGATCTGATCTTGTAACACTAATCAAAACGGCCTTGCTGTGCTGGTACTGTGAACGGCTGAAAGCAAGGGGAAACTACAGCCGTAATTTTTCCCGAGGGCATGCAGCTTTACTGTATGGTTAAATGATGATGGCGTTCTCTTGGGTAAAATATTCTGGAGGTAAAGTAGTCCCCTGTTCGGATCTCCGGGCGGCGACTACTCAAGAGGACGTTGTTATCAGGAGAAAGAAAACTGGCGTTCTACGGATCGGAGCGTGTAATGTCAGATCACTTAATCGGGCAGGTAGGTTAGAAAATTTAAAAAGGGAAATGGATAGGTTAAAGTTAGATATAGTGGCAATTAGCGAAGTTCGGTGGCAGGAGGAACAAGACTTTTGGTCAGGTGAATACAGGGTTATAAATACAAAATCAAATAGGGGTAATGCAGGAGTAGGTTTAATAGTGAATAAAAAATAGGATTGCGGGTAAGCTACTACAAACAGCATAGTGAACGAGTTATTGTGGCCAAGATAGACACTAAGCCCATGCCTACTACAGTAGTACAAGTTTGTATGCCAACTATCTCTGCAGATGACGAAGAAATTGAAGAAATGTATGATGAGATAAAAGCAGTTATTCAGATAGTGAAGGGAGACGGAAATTTAATAGTCATGGGTGACTGGAATTCGATAGTAGGAAAAGGACGAGAAGGAAATCTAGTAGGTGAATATGGATTGGGGGAAAGAAATGAAAGAGGAAGCCGCCTGGTAGAATTTTGCACAGAGCATAACTTAATCATAGCTAACACTTGGTTCAAGAATCATAAAAGAAGGTTGTATACATGGAAGAAGCCTGGAGATACTGGAAGGTCTCAGATCATATAATTGTAAGACAGAGATTCAGGAACCAGGTTTTAAATTGTAAGACATTTCCAGGTGCAGATGTGGACTCTGACCACAATCTATTGGTTATGAACTGTAGATTAAAACTGAAGAAACTGAAAAAGGTGGGAATTTAAGGAGATGGTACCTGGATAAACTAACTAAACGAGAGGGTGTGCAGGGTTTCAGGGAGAGCATAAGGGAACAATTGACAAGAAGGGGGGAAAGAAGTACAGTAGAAGAAGAATGGGTAGTTTTGAGGGATGAAGTAGTGAAGGCAGCAGAGGATCAAGTAGGTAAAATGACGAGGTCTAGTAGAAATCTTTGGGTGACAGAAGAAATATTGAATGTAATTGATGAAAGAAGAAAATATAATAATGCAGTAAATGAAGGAGGCAAGAAGGAATACAAATGTCTCAAAAATGATATCAACAGGAAGTGCAAAATGGCTAAGCAGGTGTGGCTAGAGGACAAATGTAAGGATGTAGAGGGTTATCTCACTAGGGGTAAGATAGATACTGCCTACAGGGAATGTAAAGAGACCTTTGGAGAAAGGAGAACCACTTGCATGAATATCAAGAGCTCAGATGGAAACCCAGTTCTAACCAAAGAAGGGAGAGCAGAAATGTGGAAGGAGTATATAGTGTATCTGTACAAGGGCGATGTACTTCAGGACAATATTATGGAAATGGAAGAGGATGCAGGTGAAGATGAAATGGGAGATATGACACTGTGTGAAGAGTTTGACAGAGCACTGAAAGACCTAAGTCGAAACAAGGGCCCGGGAATAGAGAACATTCCATTATAACTACTGACAGCCTTGGGAGAGCTAGTCCTGACATAACTCTACCATCTTGTGAGCAAGATGTATGAGACAGGTGAAATACCCTACCTCAAACTTCAAGAAGAATATAATAATTCCAGTCCCAAAGAAAGCAGGTGTTGACAGATGTGAAAATTACCGAACTATCAGTTTAATAAGTCACAGCTGCAAAATACTAACATGAATTCTTTACAGACAAATGGAAAAACTGGTAGAAGCCGACCTCGGGGAAGATCAGTTCGGATTCCGTAGAAATATTGCAACACGTGAGGCTGTACTGATGCTACAACTAAAGGCAAACCTATGTTCATAGCATTTGTAGACTTAGAGAAAGCTTTTGACAATGCTGACTGGAATACTCTCTTTCAAATTCTGATGGTGGCAGGGGGAAAATACAGGGAGCGAAAGGCTATTTACGATTTGTACTGAAACCAGATGGTAGTTATAAAGAGTTGAGGGGCACGAAAGGGAAGCATTGGTTGGGAAGGGAGTGAGCCAGCGTTGTAGCCTATCCCTGATGTTATTCAATCTGTATATTGAGCAAGCAGTAAAGGAAACAAAAGAAAAATTGGGAGTAGGTATTAAAATCCATGGAGAAGAAATAAAAACTTTGAGGTTCGCCAATGACATTGTAATTCTGCAGGAGACAGCAAAGGACTTGGAAGAGCAGTTGAATGGAATGGACAGTGTCTTGAAAGGAGGATATAAGATGAACATCAACAAAAGTAAAACGAGAATAATGGAATGTAGTCTAATTAAGTCGGATGATGCTGAGGGAATTAGATTAGGAAATGAGACACTCGAAGTAGTAAAGGAGTTTTGCTATTTGGGGAGCAAAATAACTGATGATGGTCGAAGTAGAGAGGATATAAAATGTAGACTGGCAATGGCAAGGAAAGCGTTTTTGAAGAAGAGAAATTTGTTAACATCAAGTATAGATTTAAGTGTCAGGAAGTCGTTTCTAAAAGTATTTGTATGGAGTGTAGCCATGTATGGAAGTGAAATATGGATGGTAAATAATTTGGACAAGAAGAGAATAGAAGCTTTCGAAATGTGGTGCCACAGATGAATTCTGAAGTTAGGTGGGTAGATCACATAACTAATGAGGAGGTATTGAATAGAATTGGGGAGAAGAGGAGCTTGTGGCACAACTTGACTAGAAGAAGGGATCGGTTGGTAGGACATGTTCTGAGGCATCAAGGGATCACCACTTTAGTATTGGAGAGCAGCGTGGAGGGTAAAAATAGTAGAGGGAGACCTAGAGATGAATACAAGCAGATTCAGAAGGATGTAGGGTGCAGTACATACTGGGAGATGAAGAAGCTTGCACAGGATAGAATAGCATGGAGAGCTGCATCAAACCAGTCTCAGGACTGAAGACCACAACAACAACAACAACAAATATAAGTATTAATTACACCAATGTCTTTCTTAGTTTCTTTTATATCAAGCTTTGTGCTACCAATTTTCCCCCTGCGGGTTCGGGGGTAAGAATAGGCCCGCGGTATTCCTGCCTGTCGTAAGAGGCGACTAAAAGGAGTCTCAAACGTTTCGGCCTTAATGTGATGGTCCCCTAAGGGGTTTGACCACTACCTTTCAAAATTTTCTGTTTGTGCGTGCCATTTGGGGAAGGACGCCTTACGTGGTGTATTATATATCCATCTTGCCCTAAGATCTGGCACACCCGATATTGTCATGGAGTTGGATTTCCATCGAGCTTCCGGCCACATTGGCTGCAGTGTGTTCCGGGTAGCATACATTCCCTCCAGTGTGCATTTCCATGTTTGCCCTCGTGATGTACATGGATATTTCGACACCCGACATCCAGCACGGTAGCCAGTCCGTTATGGTGGGGTTGTCATGTACCCTCTTGGTGGTAGCCCCCTGACTACACAGGGATCGCACTGCTGAAGCCTGAGCTGCTACCTCCCCACGTATGCCGAGGAGTCGATGCCTATCCCTCTGGGGCATCTGGACTCCCGGCAAAGGCCATCCTGCCAGGTGGTCTTTGCTGCGGCTGGGTGGCGCCCGTGGGGAGAGTCCCTGGTCGGAGTGGGTGGCATCAGGTCGGATGACCCGCAATGAAGCGTGGTACATCATCTCTCGCTGGTGGGCCTCCACCAGCAGTCTCTAAGCGATCGAGGTCTAACCTCAATGGGAAGAAATACGATCCTAGATCATTTCCCTCCCTGGCCACTCCATGGGAGGAACGCATGGCTAAAGACAGCAGTGGAGATTATTCACCCCGGTACCTTGTCTGTACGCGGGTTGATGGTGAATATTTTATGCCAACCAAGCCTCAGTTTTTTGTGGAGCATTTAGAGGACAAGTTCGGGGAGGTGGATGGCTTGTCCAAAATGCGCTCTGGGTCAGTTCTCATCAAAACAGCATCCTCTGCCCAGTCACGGAGGTTGCTCGCTTGCGACAAGTTGGGGGATGTTTCCGTCACCATCACTCTCCATAAAAGTTTAAACATGGTCCAGGGTATTATATTCCACAGGGATCTTCTTCTGCAGTCTGACGATGAACTACGCGCCAACCTAGAATGACGAGGTGTTCACTTCGTCCGGCGCGTCCATCGGGGTCCGAGGGATAGTCAGGTAGCCACCGGTGTCTTCATCTTGGCCTTCGAGGGTGATGTCTTACCCGAAAAGGTCAAGGTGATGGTTTACCGATGTGATGTGAAACCATATATCCCTCCTCCGATGCGGTATTTTAAATGCTAGAAGTTCGGACACATGTCATCTCGCTGTACTTCCAGCATCACGTATAGAGATTGTGGACGTACTTCGCATCCCAATACTCCATGTGCCCCACCTCCTATCTGTGTGAACTGCGGGGAACACCATTCCCCTTGCTCACCGGACTGTAGGATATTCCAGAAAGATAGGAAGATAATGGAATATAAGACCCTGGACCGCCTGACCTACCCCGAGGCTAGGTGGAAATATGAGCGGTTACATCCTGTGCCAATGACATCCACCTATGCCGCGGCTGCAACACCGGTTCGAACCTCTACCGTGTCGTCACCTACAGTTCGACCTCAGCTCTGTCAGAATTCACCGGCCCCCCCTTGGTTGTGGGGGGCACTTCACTCCCTGTTGCTCCTGCTCCATCTACTTCAGGAGCAACACCCTCTAAACCATCGGGGACATCAGTTCCCCCTACCCAGCCGGAGAAGCGTAAGACTTCTTCGGCTTCTCTCACCAGGAAGGGGTCCCTTGGGGACCTCCCTTCGCAAGTTCCGACCAGTGGAAACGCGGACGCCCGCAAGTGGCTGAAACAACTACCAGTCCCTGGTCGTAGGGCCTCACGGTTGTCGTCCATCCCTGAGACTAACCCAGTGAAGCCCATGAAGCCTGAACCACTGAAGGCACAGCGGGAGAAGCCAAAAAAGAAGAAAGTCCCCAAGACCAACGACATTGCGGTGGCGCCCATCCCACTGCTTCCTACAAGCTCTGCGTCTGAGGACGAGGTCGAGATTCTGGCGTCTGCTGAAGACCTGGATCTCGCCGGTCCCTCAGACACCATGGATGTCACTCGTGTGGGTTCTGAATCGGTGGCAGCGAGTGAACCAGCGGCATAAATTGCCTTCCTAGTCCCATCATGTCTTCTCAGCCATTGACAATTTCATACTCCAGTGGAAATGCAGCAGTTTTTTCCACCATCTAGCTGAGCTCCGACAACTTATCAGCCTTCACCCTTTCTTCTGCATTGCTATTCAGGAAACTTGGTTTCCAGCAATGCGAACTCCCGCCCTCCGTGGCTATCGAGGTTATTATAAGAACCGGGCAGCTTATGAAAGGGTGTCTGGTGGCGTCTGCATATATGTCCTTAACTCTCTTCACAGCGAGTCTGTCCCTCTACAAACACATTTAGAGGCTGTCGCTGTTCAGGTGTGGACACCACAGGCTGTTACCGTCTGCAGTCTTTACCTTCCACCGGATGATGATGATGATGCACAGCATGTCCTGGCTGCACTGATAGCCCAATTGCCGCCCCCTTTCCTGTTACTGGGTGACTTCAACGCCCATAACCCTCTGTGGGGTGGGTCGGTGGCGACCGGTTGAGGCGCCACCATTGAGCATTTATTGGCACAGCTCGATCTTTCGCTTTTAAATGATGGTTCCTTCACACACTTCAGTGTGGCACATGGCACGTACTCCGCCATCGACCTTTCGATTTGCAGCCCTAGCCTCTTACCATCTGTTGACTGGAGTGTGCATGACGACCTGTGTGGTAGTGACCACTTTCCGATCTTTCTGTCACTGCTACAGTGTCAGTCTTCTGGGCGACCTTGCAGGTGGGCCATGAATAAGGCTGACTGGGACTTGTTTTCCTCCACTGCTGCTATTGAGCCTCTCTCTAGTGATGACATTGATGCGGTGGTTCAATCGTCATCACCGGCATCATTACTGCCGCCGAATCTGCCATTCCCTGCTCTTCTGGGTCCCCTCGGCGGCGAACTGTGCCTTGGTGGTCGCCTGAGATCGCTGAAGCGATTAAAGATCACCAGCGGGCGCTCCAGCGTCACAAGCGACATCCCTCCATCGAAAACCTTATCGCCTTCAAACAGCTGCGTGCGCGAGCCCGCCGTCTTATCCGCCAAAGCAAGCAGGAGTGCTGGGAGCGGTATGTGTCCACCATTGGCCTCCATGTCTCTCCATCGCAGGTCTGGGCCAAGATCCGACGCCTCTATGGCTATCGGACCCCTGTCAGCGTCGCTGCGCTCTCACTGAATGGAGCAGTTTGTACAGACTCTGACAAAATTGCCAACAGCTTGGCAGAGCATTTTGCTCTGAGTTCCACTTCTTTCAACTACCCACTGGCCTTCCGCCCCATTAAAGAGCGGATGGAACGTCGGAGCCTTTCTTTTCACACCCATCATTCTGAATCCTACAATGCTCCATTCAGTGAGTGGGAATTTCACAGTGCGCTAGCCGCTTGCCCTGATACCGCTCCTGGGCCAGATCAGCATCCACTGTCAGATGCTGAAACGCCTTTCAGTGGACTGCCAGTGACGGCTCCTCGACCTTTACAACCGCATTTGGGTCGAGGGTGAGTTTCCGTCGCCATGGCGGGAAAGTATTGTTATCCCCATTCTGAAACCTGGGAAGAACCCTTTGGAGGTGGACAGCTACCGTCCCATTAGCCTCACCAACGTTCATTGCAAGTTGCTTGAACGGATGGTGAGCCGGCAGTTGAACTGGGTACTGGAGTCACGGGGCCTTCTGGTTCCATCTCAGGGTGGGTTCCGTAAAGGCCGCTCTGCCGCCGACAATCTGGTGAGCCTGGAGTCTGCCATCCCTACTGCCTTTGCCCGCCGTCTGCACCTGGTCGCTGTCTTTTTCGACATGCGGAAGGCGTACGATACGACATGGCGTCATCACATCCTTTCTACGCTTCATGGATGGGGTCTTTGGGGCCCTCTGCCGATCTTTAACCGCAATTTTCTGTCATATCGTACCTTCCGCGTGCAAGTCGCGGCCTCCTATAGTTCCTCCCGAGTCCAGGAGAACGGTGTGCCCCTGCGATCTGTTTTAAGTGTCTGTCTGTTTTTAATAGCCATTAACGGGCTCGCTGCGGCGGTGGGGACGTCTGTCTCAGCATCCCTATATGCTGACGACTTCTGCCTTTACTACAGCTCTATTGGCATTGCAGCTGCTGAACGTCAGCTACAGGGCGCTATCTGTAAGGCGCAGTCTTGGGCTGTAGCACATGGCTTTCTGTTTTCGGCTGCCAAGACCTGCGTTATGCATTTCTGCCGGCGACGCACTGTTCACCGGAGCCGCGGCTTTATCTTGATGGCGACCTTCTTGCTGCGGTTGAGACCCACAGGTTTTTGGGTGTAGTTTTTGATGCTCGGTTGACTTGGCTGCCTCATATTCGGCAGCTTAAACAGATGTATTGGCGGCATCTAAATGCTCTGCGATGCCTGAGCCACACCAGGTGGGGCGCCGACCGATCTACTCTCCTACGGCTCTACCAGGTGTTAATCCAGTCTCGTCTGGATTATGGGAGCCTGGCTTATGGCTCAGCATCCCCATCTGTGCTGCGGGTACTGGACCCTATCCTCCACAGTGGGATACGCCTTGCCACTGGTGCCTTCCGGACCAGCCCTGTGTACAGCATACTAGTGGAGGCAGGTGTCCCTCCCCTGCGGTTACGGCGCCAACGTTTGCTGGCCGCTTATGCTGCCCATGTTTTCAGCTTGCCCGGGCATCCTAACTACCGTCTACTATTCCCACAGTCACACATCCATCTGCCAGAACGGTGGCCCATGGCTGGATGTACGATTGCAGTCCGCGTCAGAGAGCTTCTCTCCGGGCTTGGGGCTTTACCTCTTCTGCCTACTTTCCGGGCACCTCTGTGTACACCTCTGTGGTGTGTACCTCGCCCTCGCCTTCAGCTGGACTCGGCACAGGGCCCGAAGGACTCGGTCCCTCTGGAGGCCTTCCGCTGCCGCTTTCTTTCTATCCTCACAACGTATCAGGGCTCTGGCATTGTTTACACTGACAGCTCGATGGTTGCTGGTCGTGTCGGTTATGCGCTCACTCTAGGGGACCATTCCGAACAACGTTCCTTGCCGGCTGGCTGCAGCGTTTACACTGCTGAGCTGGTCGCCATATTTCGTGCCCTAAAGTATATCCGCTCCTGGTGAGTCCTTCGTGATCTGTAGCGATTCCCTGAGCGGTTTACGAGCTCTCTACCAGTGTTTCCCTCGTTCTCGTCTGGTGATGGCTATCCAGGAGAACCTGCATACTCTTGCCCATTGCGGCCGCTCTGTGGTCTTAGTGCGGACCCCCGGTCATGTCGGTATCCCGGGCAATGAACATGTTGACCGCATGGCGAAAGAGGCCACCAGTAAACCACCTCTGGAGATTGGCCTCCCGGTGACTGATTTGCGGGCAATCTTACGCCGAAAACTTTTCAATTTACAGGACACTGAATGGCGCAACCTGCCCATGCCCAACAAACTTCGCCCTATCAAGGCGACGACGACTGTGTGGCGGTCGTCCCTTTGAGTCTCCCGCCAGGAGTCTGTTGTCCTCTGCCGGCTGCGCATTGGGCACACTCGGCTGACGCACGGCCACTTATTGCGCCTTGAGGACCCACCTCTGTGTCGCTGCAGCTCCGTTTTATCTGTGGTCCACATTTTATTGGAGTGTCCGCTTTTACCTGTGCTCAGGCAGACGTTCGCACTGCCTGACACGCTCCCTGCCCTTTTAACAGATGACCCTGCTATTGCTGGCTTAGTTTTGCGTTTTGTTCGGGCAGGGGGTTTTTACCATTTAATCTGAGTGTTTGTGTTTTCTTTTATTGTCTTGTGTTGATTCTGGCCTTTGGCCTACGATTTTAAACTGAGTTTTTCATGTGTTCTCAGTGGTTGGCTTTTCCTTTTTTATCTCTATGGTCGGCCAACCACCGTCAAACTCTGTGTGGTTTTAATTTGTTTTGTCAGTTCTTTGAGTTTTTCTTGTCCTGTGTCATCTGTTGTCTCCATTATCCATTTTGTTTACTCTGTGTTGGTGTTTTTAAGTTCTGGAACAAGGGACCAATGACTGTTGCTGTCTGGTCCCTTAAACCCACAAACCAACCAAGCTACCAGTTTACTTTTTAAATTATTTTTAATGCAATCACTACTTGGGTCTAATTTTGAATTTAAACTACTAATATCATATTTAATTTCTTTCAGAAATTCAAAGCAAGCCTAATTACTATCACTAATTCCTTGTTCCACATATTTTTCTGAGTGGTCGTCCAGTTCGAAACTTGTTAGATTCTTCATGACCACTACAGTTAGCAGTTGGTATATCTCCAGATATTTCCTTCACAATTCAGCTGTCATCAAGTATGTCGTAGAAAAATAAATCAATCTTGATCTAAATCCGCTGTCATCTTCAGGTTCAGCTTTAATTCCTACTTCATGTTCATCTGTCAAGTGAAATTTCTCAATTCTGTCTCTAATAACATTACTTTCCTCATGTCCATACACAATGTTTACTCCCTGTCCATCACCGCCTAACACACTGTCCTTGATCTCACTGTCACATTTTCACGAATAATTACAATGTCAATTTATGTTTATGATTTCCTGCATCAACGGCAGCTTCTGTGGTTGAAATCTGTCATCTACTCCATAACTCATAATTTTCACATCGGTTCAGATCTCCTTGTTGTTTACATCCCATGGACTGTTGTGATGCATTATCTAAAGTTGGCTGAACTCCTGCTGTCTAAGATGGAGCTTGCACTGACAATGTCGTGCTGTTCTGCACTTCCCATTGGCCAAATCTGTCTTGCATGTGGACAGCATGTTCCCCAGACTTCACGCTGAAGGACTTTTTTGTGTGGGGATTTATCAAAGGATGTTTGTTCAAACAATGCATTAACACATTGCAGGAACTGTCTCACACAAGCTGATGCTGCTGCCATAATACCAGTAATGCATCAGAATGTGTTTCACGCCACTGCTGAAAACGGAGAAATGAGTCACGATATTGATGGTGACCGTGCTGAAAATAATTACTAATAAACTGATACCATAGCAAACATTGCAAGTATGATCACTATTTCTATAAAATAGATACTTACTTTCTGGACATCCTGTATTTGCAATTTTTAGGCATTGTGCCCATGTCATATAAATGAAGTAATAATAATAATAATAATAATGACGATAATTTTGAGGGTAAGAAAAACGTAGCAGCAGGAAGGAAGGAATGCACCTAATTTTTTGTGAACTGGAACTCTTTCTGTCATTAATATAAAACAATAATATGTTGGTACAGATATTTGAAGTTGCCATACAATGATATATTCTGCTGTACTGGCTGGGTTGAGTTACACTTTCAAATAACTGAGAAAACAGGTGTGAGACCAAACAAACAGCAGGTAAGCTGAGTAAAGCATTACAAAGATAAATTACATAACTAGTAAGACACATACCTCACTGGAAGACAAAATGGTTAGTACCCTTCAAGATACTTTTTTATCATTAAAGAAGGAAGTTACACACATCCTAATTCATTGTAGGACAGCCATTCTCTCAAGTTGCAAAGCAGTGGAACTGTATTGTAAAAAAGCTAAAATATATCACCAGTTTAGAAATATGCAGTGAGATGCTGGCATGTAGAAATATGGTTTAACAGTCTTCCAGGGTATTTTGAATTTATTGCACACTGTAGTGTCTATTTTGTTGCATCAAGCTCAAGAAAACATATGGGCAGTTGACATTTGAAACCAAACAGAGAAATTTTAATGGTTTTCCCATAATACAGCCTAATAACTTTACTATGAGAGACCTCTAAGCTTACACTCTTGACGTTGACATTTTCCTCAACCTGGAAATGATAACATCCATTTTTGTCCCTGGGATAATACATAACATTAACACATTTAACTGTCATTTCTTGCATGGTCCAGAGATGTACCCATTTATAGAGATGATAGTACCACTGTCAGTTGATGTGGAGTTCACTGATCCTGTCCAGTATGTGTTGAGTACGGGATAAGTAGTAGTTCAGGTGCCACCTGTACTAAACTCCATTCCTCTTATTTTGTCCTACATATGTTGCAACTTTGCTCAAACATAGAATAATTAAATTATTGGATGCATTTTTCATTTGATGAAAGTTGCCATTGGCAAGAACACTGAAGGCATGGTGGCTGTATGAAGTGGTCACTGTGTTGTATTGTGTGAAATTACACGTCCAATGATGTCTGAGTAAAAATAGAAACCTTCACTAGATAAGGTAGGTAAGGGTGTTCATTCTTTGCACCCATTCAACAGGAATGGAGAAGTAGTGGTGGTGGTGAAGCTATTTATATACATCATAAATGATTTTTTTTCCCAGATGCATTGGATTTGGCTACAAACAACACTGAAAAAGAGTGAATATATAAAGTCACTATATATCTAGAGCTATTCATGTATGTCCAAATATGTGTTACATTGTTAGGGTAACATAAGATTTCTTGGATGACACAAAGAGAGTACTAAAATTAATATAACTGCGCAGGTTTCCGCAGCCAGAGTCAGTCGACAGAAAAGTTTTCTGGGTATGGTACCGCATCATAATGTAAAAGAAAAAACTACTGCTGCTAGAGAGAAACCAACGTTTCACCTACGGTTGCAGCAGCCTTCTTCTGGGTCTAAAATTAAGTGAATAAATTCTCTGCTTTGTCCAATGGAAATAAGTCCAAAGTTATTGGGGGTGTATATGGAGTTTGCTCTTTCATTTTAATTGCAATGAAAGAGAGGATTACTTAAATGTGGCTATATTTTTATTAAAATTAATTCACACAAAGGAAGTACATTAATGCAGTCCAAACCAAAATTGTGAGAAAGTTGACCACTTGGTATTGGACATTTAAAAGTGTATTGTAATGCCACAATTGTTTCTTGGGCATTGTCTCAGAAACTAGCAGTTTAACCCCAGCAGAGGAAGACAGCATATGGGACCTAACATGCCAGCATGCCGACCACTCATCAGGGCTGTAAAGACAGCACAATGCACACCAGGCCAAGACTGCAATTGCAGAACTCCTGCAGGTCAAGGGAAATCATTGCCACACCTGACAGTGTATTTATTGTACTGAGCACAAAACAGTATACTGTCTCATTAAGTGGCCTATGAGTTTTGCTTTGTACTATCCTATAACTTTCAGTATGTCAAGGATAAAGATGTAAATGAGGGTTAGAGGAAGTAGTATGCTAGGACGAAAGTCAGGCGACATCCAAAATTGGTCTGTGATCACCAGAGAAAAGCACGGTCAGCAGCTTGATTACACCTTTGTGGTGACAGGCAGCATGTGCTGACAGGCAGCATGTGCTGACATCTTGCCAGCCAGCATTGAGTGTTGCAGTCTGATGACTACAGCTGTGTCATTGCCACATTCCAGACTAATCAACGTGGCACTAACACCACTGATAGCATGAAATCAGCAGGAGCAGCAGTATTTAAGTGTTGTATTCTCTTTAGCTGCTTTTATGTCATCTCGTTGCCTCTGTAGAGCTGTACCATGGGAAGCAAGTAGAGGATGTTGGTTGGTGGCTGGTATCCTCATTCTATAACACAAGCTGCACACAATTAATAACTGGTCCTTTACTCATAAAGAAAGAGCTACTTAAGTTTCCATATGCTGTGGTATAAGCTCTCTTCTGTATAGTCCACGTAGCCTCAATACGTTGGAAGTAGAAATCTGCTATGTTCACTATAAGATTACTATGTGCTGCCTGTCTCTGTGCTAGGGGCTAAGTCTGCTGCTCCATCTCGGTGACACACTGGAACTCCATGGCATACAGTCTCGAACTAACTGGCATAACAGGCTGGAACTAACTGGCTAAACTATGTAGCTAAACTCGAACTAACTGGGTAACTAACTCACTGGCCCTACAGTCCATGGCAACAATCCTAAGTACTGGCAGCTGAGAGGGCTTTGGCGGAGTGTTTCCAGTGCGAACAACACTCCACTGTCCTTGGTGGTGCATTCGCAACATGTCCTTTTGCAACACTTTGGGAATAAGCACACACAATTGTCCACTGTCATTTTGAACTAGAATCACACCTTGTTGAACTGAAAGGCTATGCTGGCGTGCAAAATATTGGTACACAACTGAGTTCTGTACACTCTTCAATGAATGAGACCAAGACGTGCGAATGTAATGCAACAAAACCTTGAGATCTGGGTCTGCTTCCAGGGCCTGTGCAATTTTTCTGTTGTGCAAGAGAAAGGATTCCAGCAATTCAGTGTCCTGCACATTGATCTGCCAATAAGATGCATCAGAATCAGAATCTGGGACAATCGGAAGGTGAGATAGGGTGTGTGCGTTGCAATGCTTTGCTGTAGGGCTGTACACAATTTCATACTGATAGTGCGATAGCAAGAAAGCCCAGTGTTGCAATTTTTGAGCAGTGCATGTAGGAACCATCTTTGATGGACGAAACAAGGGCTGAAAGGCTTGTGATCTGTCAATAAACAGAACTTTTGACCATAAAAATCGGGATGGAATTTTGTCACATCATACACAATAGCAAGAGCTTCTTTTTCTATATGAGAATAATTACACTGAGTTTGAGTGAGCAACTTTGAGGCTAAAACAATAGGTCTGTCTGTGCACCAATTCTGGGCGAAAGCACAGAGCCAATTCCGGAGCAAGAAGTGTAGACTTGCAGAACTATTAGCTTGGCAGGGTCAAAATACCCTACACATCTGTCACTAAGTAAAGCATTTTAGAGTTTCAGAAATGTCTTGACAGTCTTTAGTCCACGCAAAAGGTACTTTTTTTTGCAAAGCAAGCAATGCAATGGAGCCGCAATCTGGATTGGAAGCAAATGATACTGGAGCAGGTGTGCAGCCTGACTGTTTATCACATGACCTAAATACTGTAGTTCAGTTTGAAAAAAGGCGCACTTTCAGAGATGACACTTGAGTCCTGCTTCTGACAACACTCGAAAGAGAGTATGCAAATTGAAACAATGTGTTCTGGTGGTGTAGCCCCCTGCAGATCCGGGGATGAGAATAGGCCAGAGGTATTCCTGCCTGTCGTAATAGGCGACTAAGAGTCTCACACGTTTTGGCCTTTATGTGATGGGTCCCTGTAGGGTTTGACCACCATTCTTCAATATTTTCCCAAAGAGCGAGCCAATTGGGCCCCATGTCGAGATTACGGACGCCATAATATCCCAATACTCCATGTGCCCTGCCTCCCATCTGTGTCAGCTGCAGAGAGCACCATTCGCCTTGCACGCCAGACTGCAGGATTCTCCAGAAACAAGGAAACTCGTGGAGTACAAGACTCTGGACTGACTGACCTACACTGAGGCTAAGAGAAAATTTGAACGCCCGCATCCTGTGCGTATGACATTGTCTTACGCCGCCGCTACAACAGTTTGGGCACCATCAGCTCCGCCAAACCCTCCCCCCCCCCCCTCCCCCCCAAACCATTGAGAATGTCCGTCCCCACTTCTAAGCCACAGAAGTCTTCTTCGGCTTCTCTTGCTTGGATGGGGTCCCTTGGGTCACTCCCTTTCCAGGTTTCTTCTAGTGGGAAAGATGACACCCACCAGTGGCTGAAGAGCCCAAAAGCAGCTGGTCATAGGGCTTCACGCTCATCCTCAGTCCCGGAGACTGAGCCAGTCCTCCAAGCCAGCAAAACCCAAGAAGCAGTGAGAGAAATCCAAAAAGAAGGCCCCTAAGACCAAGAAAATTGCAGTGGTACCCACACCACTGCTACCTACAAGCTCTGCGTCTGAGGATGGGTGGAGATTCTGGCGTCTGCTGAGGACCTAGATCTCACCAGACCCTCAGACACAACAGATATAGACTGCGCAGGCTGTAAGTCGGTGGCAGCAGGTGACCGTGAGGTGTAAACGGCCTCATTGAATGTTCCAAGCCTTCCCATTCTCATGATTGCATCCTCTAGTGGAATTGCAGCAGTTTTTTCCATCGCCTGGCTAAGCTACGGCAATTGTTAAGCTTTACACCTGCTATCTGCATTGCCATCCAGGAAACCTGGTTCCCAGCAATGCGGACTCCTGCTCTCCACGGCTATAAGGATATTACAGGAACCATAGCGACTATAATCAAGTGTCAAGTGGAGTTGGCGTTTATGTCCTAAATTCAGTCTGTAGTGAAACTGTCCCTTCGAACCCCTCTTGAAGTTGTGGCTGTCAGAATGAGAATGACACAGGAAATAAATGCAATGTATATCTTCCTCTATATGGTGCAGTATCCCTGAATGTATTAGCTGCACTGATTGATCAACTCCCTAAACTTTTCGTACTTTTGGGAGGTTTTAACATCCATAACCCCTTGTGGGGCAGCACCGTGCTGACTGGCCGAGGCAGAGATGTCGAGAATTTACTGTCTCAATTCGACCTCTGTCTCTTAAATACTGGGGCTGCCACACATTTCAGTGTGGTTCCTGGTAGTTACTCGACCATTGATTTATCAATTTGCAGCCCAGGACTTCTCCCATCTATCCACTGGAGAGCTTCTGTAAAGTTTGGAAGGTAGGAGACGAGATACTGGTAGAAGTAAAGCTGTGAGTACCGGGCGTGAGTCGTGCTTCGGTAGCTCAGATGGTAGAGCGTTTGCCCGCAAAAGGCAAAGGTCCCGAGTTCAAATCTCGGTCGGGCACACAGTTTTAATCTGCCAGGAAGTTTCATATCAGCGCACACTCCGCTGCAGAGTGAAAATCTCATTCTGCTCTCATGCCCTGTTTCTTTTATGGTGTAATGTAAGTTCTCTTAGTGCTTTATACATACGAACATGCGGGCATTCTACACCACTGCAGTTGCAAAATAATGCCTGTTTTCTGGCGCTCTCTGGCAACTGGTAAATCGAATCTAACAGTCTCCGGATAGTATTGCGAACGGTCGTTAGAAAAGTGTTACTTTCAAAGTAAATTTCTTTTTACGCAAGGTGAATTATGTTATGTGTGAGAAAGTGGGATGGATTTCTAAATCACAGAGCGTTAGAAACTGAACAGTTTGAGGACAAGCCACTTGCAAGAATTTCGAGTTCAGACATTTATGTCATAATTGTAAATTTACTGGCACATTTGTGTGATGTATCTTAAAATACAACACACGCAAAAAAGATCAATATTACCGTACATGTGAAAGCTTAGCTTCTGTTGTAGCATGTTAACCTTAAGAGACCAATATTATATGTGACAGCTTAGCTTTTCTTGTAGATATACAGTACTGTGTACATTAATGTAAACCGTTAACTTTTCATCTTCGTGTGTTCGCGCTACGTAACCAGTGATCTTGCTATTGGCTGACTATAACACGTGTCCTATGCTCTGAATAGCTGCTGTGATTGGCTGACCAGATCTCATGGCTTGAGATATGACTGGCTTACAAAAGGACATCGCAACCTCGGTTTCAACACTCCTGAAACTAACAACGCGCTGTATTTGGTGCAATTCAAATTTATACTTTCGTAATACGAAAATATGCAGCGGATATGTTGCTGCAAATGAAAAGTCTTTCCAAAAATTCTCTGGTTTTTTTTTATTTTATTATTATTATTATTATTATTATTATTATTATTATTTTTTTAATTATTAAAAGTCTCTCCAAAACTTCGCTCCCCCCCGTCTTTTCTTTTTTTCACGAGAAGTTCTACGTGATAGTATAAAATGTTCACCATTCAAAGGATTGATTATTTACAGTTCTGAGGGAAAATCTACGGATAACCTGGATAACCTACTGCCACTTAGCGCAGAAAAAGTGTATTTTCACCCGGGAAAAAGCATATTTTTTAAATGAGATATCCAGGAGAAATCCGGGAATTTTTTCCTTGTCCCCGTATACACCCTGCACCAACACCAAGACCCCTCCGCAAACAGTTCTACTTAGCTTCCCATAAGTCAGGAGGCTTCCCCCATGAACCATGGACCTTGCCGTTGGTGGGGATACAGATGGCCGTACCGTAGGTGCAACCACAACGGAGGGGTATCTGTTGAGAGGCCAGACAAACATGTGGTTCCTGAAGAGGGGCAGCAGCCATTTCAGTAGTTGCAGGGGCAACAGTCTGGATGATTGACTGATCTGACCTTGTAACATTAACCAAAACGGCCTTGCTGTGCTGGTACTGCGAACGGCTGAAAGCAAGGGGAAACTACAGCCGTAATTTTTCCCGAGGACATGCAACTTTACTGTATGATTAAATGATGATGGCGTCCTCTTGGGTAAAATATTCCGGAGGTAAAATAGTCCCCCATTTGGATCTCCGGGCGGGGGCTACTCAAGAGGACGTGGTTATCACGAGAAAGAAAACTGGCATTCTACGGATCGGAGCGTGGAATGTCAGATCCCTTAATCGGGCAGGTCGGTTAGAAAATTTAAAAAGGGAAATGGATAGGTTAAAGTTAGATATAGTGGGAATTACTGAAGTTCGGTGGCAGGAGGAACAAGACTTTTGGTCAGGTGATTACAGGGTTATAAATACAAAATCAAATAGGGGTAATGCAGGAGTAGGTTTAATAATGAATAAAAAAATAGGAGTGCGGGTTAGCTACTACAAACAGCATAGTGAACGCATTATTGTGGCCAAGATAGACACAAAGCCCATGCCTACTACAGTAGTACAAGTTTATATGCCAACTAGCTCTGCAGATGATGAAGAAATTGATGAAATGTATGATGAGATAAAAGAAATTATTCAGGTAGTGAAGGGAGACGAAAATTTAATAGTCATGGGTGACTGGAATTCGTCAGTAGGAAAAGGGAGAGAAGGAAACATAGTAGGTGAATATGGATTGGGGGGAAGAAATGAAAGAGGAAGCTGTGTTGTAGAATTTTGCACAGAGCATAACTTAATCATAGCTAACACTTGGTTCAAGAATCATAAAAGAAGGTTGTATACCTGGAAGAATCCTGGAGATACTAATAGGTATCAGATAGATTATATAATGGTAAGACAGAGATTTAGGAACCAGGTTTTAAATTGTAAGACATTTCCAGGGGCAGATGTGGATTCTGACCACAATCTATTGGTTATGAACTGCAGATTGAAACTGAAGAAACTGCAAAAAGGTGGGAATTTAAGGAGATGGGACCTGGATAAACTGAAAGAACCAGAGGTTGTAGAGAGTTTCAGGGAGAGCATAAGGGAACAATTGACAGGAATGGGGGAAAGAAATACAGTAGAAGAAGAATGGGTAGCTCTGAGGGATGAAGTAGTGAAGGCAGCAGAGGATCAAGTAGGTAAAAAGACGAGGGCTAATAGAAATCCTTGGGTAACCGAAGAAATATTGAATTTAATTGATGAAAGGAGAAAATATAAAAATGCAGTAAATGAAGCAGTCAAAAAGGAATACAAACGTCTCAAAAATGAGATCGACAGAAAGTGCAAAATGGCTAAGCAGGGATGGCTAGAGGACAAATGTAAGGATGTAGAGGCTTGTCTCACTAGGGGTAAGATAGATACTGCCTACAGGAAAATTAAAGAGACCTTTGGAGAGAAGAGAACCACTTGTATGAATATCAAGAGCTCAGATGGCAACCCAGTTCTAAGCAAAGAAGGGAAGGCAGAAAGGTGGAAGGAGTATATAGAGGGTTTATACAAGGGCGATGTACTTGAGGACAATATTATGTAAATGGAAGAGGATGTAGATGAAGATGAAATGGGAGATACGATACTGCGTGAAGAGTTTGACAGAGCACTGAAAGACCTGAGTGGAAACAAGGCCCCGGGAGTAGACAACATTCCATTAGAACTACTGATGGCCTTGGGAGAGCCAGTCATGACAAAACTCTACCATCTGGTGAGCAAGATGTATGAGACAGGCGAAATACCCACAGACTTCAAGAAGAATATAATAATTCCAATACCAAAGAAAGCAGGTGTTGACAGATGTGAAAATTACCGAACTATCAGTTTAATAAGTCACAGCTGCAAAATACTAACGCGAATTCTTTATAGACGAATGGAAAAACTGGTAGAAGTGGACCTCGGGGAAGATCAGTTTGGATTCCGTAGAAATGTTGGAACACGTGAGGCAATACTAACCTTACGACTTACCTTAGAAGAAAGATTAAGAAAAGGGAAACCTATGTTTCTAGCATTTGTAGACTTAGAGAAAGCTTTTGACAACGTTAACTGGAATACTCTCTTTCAAATTCTGAAGGTGGCAGGGGTAAAATACAGGGAGCGAAAGGCTATTTACAATTTGTACAGAAACCAGATGGCAGTTATAAGAGTCGAGGGGCATGAAAGGGAAGCAGTGGTTGGGAAAGGAGTGAGACAGGGTTGTAGCCTCTCCCCGATGTTATTCAATCTGTATATTGAGCAAGCAGTAAAGGAGACAAAAGAAAAATTCGGAGTAGGTATTAAAATTCATGGAGAAGAAGTAAAAACTTTGAGGTTCGCCGATGACATTGTAATTCTGTCAGAGACAGCAAAAGACTTGGAAGAGCAGTTGAACGGAATGGACAGTGTCTTGAAAGGAGGATATAAGATGAACATCAACAAAAGCAAAACGAGGATAATGGAATGTAGTCAAATTAAATCGGGTGATGCTGAGGGGATTAGATTAGGTAATGAGACACTCAAAGTAGTAAAGGAGTTTTGCTATTTAGAGAGTAAAATAACTGATGATGGTCGAAGTAGAGAGGATATAAAATGTAGACTGGCAATGGCAAGGAAATCGTTTCTGAAGAAGAGAAATTTGTTAACATCGAGTATAGATTTAAGTGTCAGGAAGTCGTTTCTGAAAGTAATTGTATGGAAGTGAAACATGGACGATAACCAGTTTGGACAAGAAGAGAATAGAAGCTTTCGAAATGTGGTGCTACAGAAGAATGCTGAAGATAAGGTGGGTAGATCACGTAACTAATGAGGAGGTATTGAATAGGATTGGGGAGAAGAGAAGTTTGTGGCACAACTTGACTAGAAGAAGGGATCGGTTGGTAGGACATGTTTTGAGGCATCAAGGGATCACAAATTTAGCATTGGAGGGCAGCGTGGAGGGTAAAAATCGTAGAGGGAGACCAAGAGATGAATACACTAAGCTGATTCAGAAGGATGTAGGTTGCAGTAGGTACTGGGAGATGATGAAGCTTGCACAGGATAGAGTAGCATGGAGAGCTGCATCAAACCAGTCTCAGGACTGAAGACCACAAAAAAAAAAAAAGGTCAGGAGGTAGATAATTTGCAAAGTTATTGACTTGGCCATGTGCAGATAGCCACTAAGTCTTGCAAGTGCACAGTTGACCACAATAAGTCTACCACTTGTTCATTAGTGTCAATAGATAAACTGGTGATTCGCTTCACCACAGACCTGGGGGTTGGGTAATTTGTGCAATAATTTCCACCCTTCTGCTGTTGCTGATCATTCTGCCCATGAACAGAACCCTCATCCTGGCCCACATTGTCTTGCCAATTGAGCAAACTACTCTAGAGCTCCAATGGGCAACTTTATTGCAAAATTCTTCAATTGCGGCCCTCTGCTTAGGATCAGTATTTATTACGGTGAGATTTTGCACTGAACTGAGCCTTGATTCTGAACACACGAGCATGGTTGGGGTCAGTACCGTGCAACTACTCAGTGTTGGCTTGCAGGCCAGCAAGGAGGCTGCCACAAACTGAACAGGCTTCGCTTACCACACCCACAGAGTTCGGTGTAATAATAAGACAGCAGCTAAGTGCACCCTGCAAACATTGTCTCATCTCTCCAACACTGCCCTATGTTTCGTTGCCATGGATAACCAACTCATATTGGAGTTGGGCCTTAGTAACATAGGAAATGCCCAGCACCCCTCTTCGATCCATGACCTCTTGATTGTATTATGAAACACCTAAATCAAAAAACAATGCAAAATTATTCTGTTCTACCACTACACAGTTTCAGAATCACACCACTCATGCATAACCTGCCTCTACTACCACTGATGGTTAAGGAGCTGGTTGGGGAGTCGTAAGATACTGGGACCACAGAATAAAATATAGTATTGTATTGAACTGGGGACCTAGAAACGACGGAGAGGCTTTGTCCCCGCCGTAGCCCTCAGTGGTTCACAACCCCACAACAGGCTACAGCAGTCCACTCACCCCACCGCCGCCCCACACCAAACACAGAGTTATTGTGTGGTTCGATCCCCAGTGGATCCCCACCCTCCAACCCCAGGAACATCTCACACCAGATGAGTGTAACCCCAAATGTTTGTGTGGTAGAGTAATTATGGTGTATGTGGAGACAGTGCTTGCATAGCAATGGCTGACATTGTGTAACTGAGGCAGAATAAGAGTAACCAGTCTGCATTCTCCGAGGCAGATGGAAAATCGCCTTAAAAACCATCCACAGACTGGCCGTCACACCAGACCTCGACACTCATCTGCCGCGTAGATTTGCGCTGGGGTCTGGCATGCCTTCCCACTCAGAAAGCATTGTGCTAGACCACACAGCTAACCAGGCGGGCAAATAAACTGTATGTGAACAGCATGTTATTATCGGTTACAAACTCTTTACAACAAGGAAATACATGAATAAATATAATCCTTTAAGTGGAGCAAGATGATAATTAAAGAAAACTAAGATCGTCCCACATTGGCAGGCCAAAATAGATCACCAAAATAATTCGAAATAGTTAGCGGGTGCAACCAAATGATTAATTGCCTTGTGTTGTTGCTCATTAACAAACAGTTACAGGTCAAGAACATCAACATATCAAGGAAATTACTATACTTAACAACTGCACAAAGGGCTTAAGACCCAGTGATAAATTTCTACCATGGCACAACTATTTAAAGTAATATAATTTTACATACAAATTCCATTAAGGAAAATGATGCCTTGGCCATGATCAGTTTTTGTCAAGACTGACCAGTCTTAAGTGCACAGAATTTCACTACAAGAAACTTTAATAACATTTAAGACAGATACAAGATAAATGAATTACAAGGTGGCAGTCACGCAACCAAGCTTTGCAACTGGTGAAGGTATACACCTTCTTGATACAAGAAATCTGTTAGAAACTATTTTGAGGGATCTTAACACTAGAAGTGTCATGCGAGTTCTTTTTGACCCGTATGCAATTTAACACAATTTGATATCAATAACACTAATTTTCAGACTATATAGTTTCCAGGCGTGCCTCGACATTATCCACAAGATGTTAGAGTATATTGCGACAGTTTAGTACAAACATATTCTGAAATATGAAGAATTTGGAGGTTAGACAATGCTTTATATCATCAAGACTGGTGACAGGCATACCGATGAAGTGATGTGGGGAAGCCACAGAGTAACCTATGCAGAGGGGATGGAGGCAACACAAGGAAAATCATAAATTTTGCCTCGCTTCAGAAATGTGAAATGTATTTACAGACAATTGTATTGCCTGCTACAAGCCAGGTGAGAACATGACTGTCAACAAGCAGCTGTATCCTTGCAAGTACATACTCAGTAAATCTGATAAAATACTGCCTTTTGTGTGAAGCTTCAAGTGCTAATTCCTGAATGGATTTCCTTTCCGTGGCAAACATGAAACTATGATCCAAGCAAGGGTCTTGGTCGCCATATGCTTATGTAGTTGGCACAACCATTCCTCAGCCATGGTCGTAACATCATAAGTGACAACTTCTTCACCTCCGTGAAACTGGCAGATGAGCTGAAACAAAAAGGAACATGTTTAGTTGACACTCAAGAAATCACGAGGAGAGGTCCCTCCTATGGTGCAAAGTGAAGACGATGCATTGTACGCAACACACTTGTACAGGTTGGGTGACAATCTTCTCACAGTGTACCAAGGATATACCTAGGTAACGTGAACATTGGATGTCAGGTCAGTGAGAATATTGAGAAGAAACTTACAGAAACTGAAGTTTTTAAGGGCTGAGTGGGTATAGTTGACCGAATGACTAGACTCTACAGTGCCAGAGCTGGCACCCACTGATGGCCTGTGCATGGGTTTTACAACATTATTGACCTTGCCATGATTAATTCCGACACAGTTTGTAATTTACTTACCTCTAAGAAGATCTCATGGTGAGACTTTATCCTCAGAGAAGCCGATGAACTTGCTGGCCCCTACAAACTGCACTGAGGAGCCAAACTCCCCTAGCACACACTTGGTACTGGCACTGGCCAACCTGGAAATAGATATTGTCATCAAACTCAGATTCCTTGCAAAGAACAAAAAGGGAATAAAACATCATGAATCTATTTCAAGTGGAACAAGTATGTGTGCAAAAGCTGCCAAGCCAAAACTCTTCTCAAATTTCTGAACTGTGTGCCCATCCCTGCTTTGACAATTCTGCCCACTTCTTTGTACCTAAATATTTCCAAATGTTTATAATTCTGGAGTGAAATTGGTTGTTCTTACATTTTTGTTATTTGATGCAATAAGCAAGTAAACACATACAGAGCATTTTAGTCACATGCTGCATATTAGAATCTTTTTCAAATACTCAGTACTTACATTATTTGTCTGTAAAAGTAAAAATATTGTTAGTAAAAATACAAACAGTGTGTTTTGACTGTGTTTCAATCTTCTTTTTTAAAAAGTTCTTGTAACGCTGTTTTACAAACTTGTTTTAATGATGTTTGATGAAAGACGAAGGAATTTCCTCAGTAAAATTGAAAATAATAAAAAAATCTGAAAATTTATTTTTCACTGTTTATTAGTCATTTTAGAGGCCAAATTATCCTGTGATTACACTTTAGAGTCTACCTGAACATATTTTAACATGTCGACACCCAAAACACCACCCAAATATCAGTAGAACGATGGTTTCCTACAATGGTTCAAAAATGATCCACGTACAGCAAAGTGTGGTACTTCTAAAGTTAAGCTTACATCTGAACAAGCCTCCACATGTAGACAGGTTATTAGGCTTATAAACGGTGTGAGCTATACAGCACAATGGCCAGTCAAAACATGAGGCTCAATGTACAGTAAGGGTGCCTCTGTTTCTATTTACTTAAGTGGAGTTTAAAAGAAATCATGTACAGTGGAAATACAGAGCAAGGAAGATGCTTAATCTCTGGGGCAACAGATAAACAAACAAATGCAGTATCCGACTGTTGTGTACATTGTTCTGCGTAGTCAGCGCATACACAACTTTCCCACTAGAGCGCGCCCCGCTAAGCACAACAGCGCAGGCACAGCGCTCGTCCGTCTCCGCACTATGAGATGGCGCTGTCTTAGAGACGGACCAAATTCTGCTTCCGTCGATCCGCATATTAATATGTCACGCAGCCAGTGAGATTGCTGCTAATGTATAACCTTTTCTCCTTGTGGATCACACTCGCGCAGTGATACCTGAATGCGCGAGGTATTATAACGAGTGTACAGACCTCCGATTAGTCAGTCAGCATGTGTCTGTACCAGTCTATAGTTAAGTTTCAGTCTGCGCCTAATAAGATTACCATATTCCTGTACATAGCCATGAAGATAAATGAATAGACACTTTGTCAAGTATCAGAGATATGTGAGAATAAGATTAACGTACCAAGACCAAAGGAACTTCAGATTGTCAATTGTAAACAGCATCCAGAATCAAGTTACGTAGTGTCTATAATTTTTATTATTTTAATAAATGTGTGTGAAAATTAATCAAGTTCTGTTTAAAGTTGTCAATGTCAATCTGCTACTCTAAGCGTGCAAGTGGCATTTCTATTGTCTGACCTAACGGCAGAAGGTAAACATGCCACGATAAGACCACGAGACATATTGCTGACACTTGCCTACTTCGTTAGAGCGACAAGTCAAATAATCTGATGGTGTGTGTACCGAAGGTCTTACAGTACGCACACCACACCGACCAAATATGCAGGCAGAATGAGCTTAACCTACTGGACAGAAACAGCAAATAAACAAATCATAAGGCAGTTATTACACAGGTAAACGGCTAAAAAGTAATGTGGATATACTAGAATCAGCAGCTCAGCTGTCTTACCCAAACAGATACCTTCTCCATAGGGGTATGACAAATTTACAAAATAGTTTGGTGACTGTCACCAGGCCACCTGAGGTATACAATGATGCCCTTTCTGGGTTTGCACCTGGATTCAGTAAATATGGTATTAAATAATGGATAACCTACAACTTGCACATGCTCATATGAACAGAATTAAACGCAAACATCTATGAATAAAGCAAGTTTGGCAAGCACTGGGTGTGTTGGACATTATTATAATAAAATACGAAACAATAATGGATAAAATAAGCAGGTAAGTGCTGAACATAAGTAGCTTAAATTAACCTTAACAGTAATTGTGCTTATCATTGTTCTAACAAAATACCAAAGAATTAGAGAAGACACAAAGGAATTACGGACATTGGCGCTAGTGGGCATTGATTGAAATCAATGGGAAAAGTTGAAAATTTGTGCTGGACTAGGATTCAAACCTGGGTCTCCTGCTTAATAGGCAAATGCTCTGACCACTGAGCCATTCAGATGTAGTGATTATTGCAACTGCACAGACTGCCGTAGCACACCTCCCATCAGATCCAAATTATCAAGTTAACCACACACTACGAATGTAGTGCCCATTGCTGATTATCCTCATTACTCGCGGCATTTCACCAATTCCCATAAGAGATTGAGTCCGATGTGCATCTGCACTGAAGAGATCGTTGGCCATCTTGCCCTAGTTATAGATGGTCAGAGCATCTGCCTAGTAAGCTGGAGACCTGGATTTGAATCCCAGTCTGGTACAATTTTCAACTTTCCTCATTGACTTAATGCCCACTTGCATCTGATGTCTGAAAGTCCTTCGTGTTTTAATTCATAATAGTTTCAGAATCAAAAACTCTGTTCTTTCGTACATGTCTGAGAGAGAACACATGCACACATGTGAAAAACTAAAAACTGCAAGGACGGATTCCTGACTGGAAATGGAGGAAAAAAGGTCCTATGAACATTTGTCTGGAAATTGACAGTATGTGGGCAATGACAACAAATCGTCTCGGAAGATAGTACAGAGCTGCATCGCATCCACACCACAACAGGTGTTCAAAGTGGCCTCCATGGGATACAGTGCATGCATTCACATATCACATCACGGATTCCCGCAGACTTTTGCATGTTCTGGCCTCTCTCAGAATAGTATCACAGGCATTGTGAACGTGCTGTTGAAGGATCTACACATCAGGAACTTGTTCAGCATACACAACTCTCTTCAGATCATGCCTGAGATAAAAATTCTGGGGGTTTAAGTCTGGTAATGTTGCAGAACATGATACAGGGTCTCTGTGTCCTATCTAATGTCCAGGGAAGCCTTCGTTAAAGTGTCAGTGCACTGTAATGCATAAGTGGGGTGGTACTCTGTCGTGTAGAAACCACAAAACCTATCATATTGCCAGAGGCATATTCTCAGGCAGCCCAGACTCTGTCGAAAGTCCAGGCACACTCCTCCATCAAGGTGTTGTGGAGTAACAAACAGTCCAAGTATGTGGTCACCAAGAATCCCTGCTCACACACAGATGCTGAACCAATGCTGATCAGACACCTTAACCATTCCTTGAGGATTTTTTTGTGGCCTGCAAATGATGACTATGCAGATTGGTAATGGCCATTCCGGTAAAGGTTGCTTTGTCAGTAAAGAGGATTGATGACACTAATTCCATAATTGTGATGGTCTGGTGAAAAACCATTGATGAAATCCTTCCCATAGAGTGAAATCCAGTGCTGATAATCCTTACACTTGCTGCAGGCGATAGGGATAGTAGTGGTTGTCATGAAGGATTAACATAATCGTACTGTGGCTTACACCATGATGGTGGGCCACCTGCCTGGAGCCTGTTCTAGGGTTCGTCTCAGTATCTTAAAGAACCCAGTCCTCCAGATCTAGAGTACGCACAGTCCGCTGCCTACCTGCACATTCGTCTGTCTGAAATTATCCATGATCACACGAATTCACAAAAAGGGTGAAATGTTGTGTGATGTGGCTGGTGTCTATGATGATATTCGTTTTGGTAAAGCCATGCTGCCTCTCGACTGTTTTCAACTGATTGGCCATACACAAACAAACACTGTCTCGGCTTATTCCCAACATGAATACCTGACCATCCTCCTCCTCACAGTATGCTGCGTCAATCACCCAGCCTGCAACACACAAGGAATACCTGGCATGTGGTCAGAGGAACTTTCATTTGTCAGTGCCACCTACTGTGCCAACCTATGTGTTTCTGGATGCATGTATATTGTATCTTTTTTCCTCCATTCCCAGTCAGGAATCCATCCCTGCAGTTTACTGTTTTTATTAATGTTCACCCTGTATAAGAGAGTGGTTTGAAATGTTCTCGGAATCACCATGAGAGGTCAGTGCTAGCGCAACGAGTTGTTCACGTGATATTCATTGGACTGTTGCCTGTAAACATGTGCCACATCAGTGCTCTTGGAAGAGGGCTGTGGCGGTGACATGTCTCTGTTGTTGTTCCCACGTAGTGGTTTGCGAAAATGAAAAAAATTGAGATTCGTAATGAAAGGTATGAAAGCAAAGGACATTCATGCCGATTTCCAGAATACACTGGGGGACTTTGCTCCTTCATATTCAACTGTTGCCAAGTGGGCAAATGAATTTAAATTTGGTCGGGAGAGTTTAGATGACGATCCGCACAGTGGTCGGCCAAGATGTGTCACTCAAGAAATCATTGCAAAAGTGCACAAAATGGTCATGGAGGATCACCAATTGAAAGTGCATGAAATTGCTCATGATTGCCAGATGTCATCTCAAAGGGTATATCACATTTCAACTCCCCCCACCCCAGGGAGCCTGCCACTCTTTGGCGGGTTCATGCTTGGCTAGCATGAGGTCCCAGCCTTTGCAAAATTTTTACCTTCCGTGCTGCATGTCTATTCTCTTGCTATTCTTTTTCCTCTCCCTTGAGGAACATGTCTGGATCGTTATTGGGAATGATCTGTATTTTCTGTCATTAACATAAGAACAGTCTCACTATTTTTTTTGTCCCTTTTTCGTTTCTTTGTTTCCCTTCTCCTCTTGTTCCTCCGCTTTGGCGTTTGAGGTTCCTCTTTTTCTTCTTCCTCCCTGTGCGCTCCTGAAGGCCACCCCACGTGTCTCGCGCGTAACAAGTGACTGGGTAACGCGTAATTCCCAGGCCCGGGTCGACAGGTAAGGTTTGCATGTACCCCATGGTATAGGCCAGGCCCAGGTAGGGGTGATTGCCTGAGCTGCAACCTTCCCAATTACCAGTTGGTCCCTCTGTCAGGTGTTCAGGAGGTGTGACCTGAGGTGTAAACAATCACATAAGGTGGGTGTGCTGCCTTGTGAAGGGCCCCCCCAGTTGGAAGGAGCATGCCATCGGAGATGTGTGGCAATCGTGGGGGATTTTTCTTGCAATGAGTCAATCATCTTCCCAAACAATATCTACGAAATGTAAACGTAATGAGGCTAATGATTCAAAGACCCTTCCCGCTGCATCACGGTTCCTCGTGGTCTCACGTACTGAAGATGGTCAGTCCTTCACCACGGTGAATCCATTTATTATTCAGAAAGGTGTTGATGCAATTGCTAGCCCTTGAAATCCTGCTTCCTTTTACAGAGTGACATTTTGTTTTTAGAGACTTCTTCAGGTTCTCAAGTACAACCACTGCTTGCTTCCTCGCTTCTCCATGGCTACCCTGTTCGTGTCGACGCCCTAGAACTTTGAATTCTTCCCATGGTGTTATTTACACTAGGCTCCTTGACAGTCTAACCAAGCCCGAAATCCAGTCTTACCTCTCTGATCACGGCGCCATTGCCGTCCACTGGGTAATGAAAGTGATAGATTCCTCCTTAGTGCCCACCCGCACTCTTTTTCTCATCTTCGATAGAGTGGAGCTTTGATCCAAGATCAAAGCAGGCTATGAAATTATCACAGTCCAGTTGCACATTCAGAAGCTGATGCACTGCTACCAGTGTCATCATTTCAACCACACTAGAATGTCTTGTCGACACCCAGCCAAATTTGTAACCTGTGGTAGGGATGGGCACAAGGGCAGTTGTCCGCCTCCTTCTACCTGCTGTATCAACTGCAATGGCGGCCATGATGAGCGGGATGTCCAGGACATCTGGGTAAAGGATAAGTACCTTACCCAATCGCATGCAAGTTATTGGCTAGTCGCAAACCCTGCGTTCTCCCATCTGGCACCCTCAGTCCTGTTCTTGCTACCTCTCGCTCCATGAAGGACATGGCTACGCAGACATGCGACCTCCAGTTCAGCTCTGAGGTTGTGAAATCGCCCAGTCTTAAGGTAGCACCAACATTCCCTTGTCCAGCTGTGCAACGAGCCATCAAACTCTCACCTCAAGGGGCGAAGCTACCAGCTACACAACCGGTAGGCCAGAAAGGACAGAAGGAGCATTCCCTTGAAGACTTCCTACATCCCTCCAGTCAAACAGCACCCGAGTCTTCCATTAACCAGAAAATCTCAAAGAAGTCCACCAAAGGCAAAGAGTTTTCTCCTACGCCGACTCGAAGAATCTCTTCGACAGTGTCGCCAAGTGATACCTTAGCCCAGCTCTTCTCTGTGTCGCTGGTGTGCACCACCAACCGTTTTTCAGCGTTGGACTCCACAGACCTATCACACAAGCAAGCCGATGCTTCAGTGGACCCCATGGAGCAGGATCCTCCTGCTTCTGTGCCCCATGGCAGCGACTCTTCACAGGTTGTTACTCGGCAGCCGCCGCAGTATCACATGTACATGTCTTCCTCACCATGACTCTCCTCCAGTGGAATGTTTGTGACATTCGGGCCCACAAAGAGGATTTACAGCTGATTTTAACATTGCAGCGTCCCTTTGTACTCTGCCTTTAGGAAACAAAATTGTGCCCTTACGTCCGCTTTGAGCTTTCACGTTTCTTACTGGTTCATTTTGACCTTCCCCCTGAGGTCTGCATTCCACCTCATAGAAGCGTCATGCTGCTCATACTGGATGACATTCATAGTCAACCCACCTCCTTGACTACCCATCTTCTAACTGTTGCAGTTCGCCTTTTCCTTCCCCACCTGACTTTTTCCCTCTGTATCATTTATGTCCCTCCATCATTCGATGTCACCAGGGCAGACTACTTACAGCTTACTGGGCATCTACCTCCCTCATTTTTTTCCACTCAATGACTTTAATGTGCATCATCCCCATTGGCATTCTCCAAGGCCCTGTCAGAGAGGTGCCCTTTGGCTGACCTTCTTAACCAACTTCTTCTGCCTTAACACTGAGGCACCCACTCTCCTTTCCAGCTCCTTGCACACCTATCCCCATTTGGACCTATCCTCTCGCACTGCCCAGCTTGCCTGTCGTCTTGAGTGGTCTGTTCTTTCTGACACCTACTCAAATGAGCATTTCCTGTGTGCTAGCTGTTTGCTTACCCCTGCCCCATCTGCGTGCACACCCAAATGGCAATTTACTAAGGCTGACTGGCAGCTTTACTCCTCCCTGGCGACCTTCAAAGACCAAGATTTCCCCAGCTGTGATGACCAGGTGTAATATCTCACAAACATTATCTTTATTGCTGCAGAACATTCAATTCCTCGCACTTTTCTTTACCACATCATGCAATTCCTGCACAGCGACGTGATCTCTGCGTTTTTAACCATCATCCTACAATGGCAAACTGCATTCTTTGTAAACAGATGCATGCAAAAGTGTCGTCGTGTTCTTCTGGATAACAAAAGATCCAGCTGGATTTCATTCACTGGTTCTTTTAACAGTTCCACTCCTTCCTCTGTTGTGTGGGCCAACCTGTGACGGCTCTCTGGGACAAAGATCCATTCCACAGTTTCCGGCAGACAGTGTCATCGCGGACCCTATTCCCTATTGCTCTCTCCAAACCCCTGGGCCGCCATTTTGTGGACATTTCGAATTCTTCCCACTATCACCCGGCCTTCCTCCATCGGAAACGAGTGGTGGAGGCTTGGGCGTACCTTTCTCCGAATCGTGAATGCTACAATGCCGCCTTTACTATGAGGGAGCTAGAGCATGCTCTCAGTTCATCCCGATCCTCCACCCCAGGGCCAGATGCCATTCTGGTAAGGACAAAAACCTTCCTTCTAGCTACTGCCCCATCTCTCTCACCAGCTGCGTTTGCAATGTGGTGGAACATATGATTCATGCCCGGCTGGTATGGTGGCTCAATTGTCTCAATTTCCTGACGAATGCACAGTCTGGATTTCGAGTGCAGCGTTCTGCAATTGACCATCTCATCATTTTGTCCGCCCATGTCATGAATTGTTTTCTGCAGAAATCCCAGACTGCGGCCTTGTTTTTCAATGCGGAGAAGGCCTACAACACATGCTGGAGAACTGGTATCTTCCGCACTCTTTATATGTGGGGCTTCCGTGGCCGCCTGCCCAGTTTCCTTCAGGCATTTTTAAAAGACCGAGTTTTCAAGGTGCATGTGGGTTCTGCCTTGTCGGACACCTTTATCCAGGAAAACGATGTGCCTCAGGGTTGCATCCTGAGCATCATCCTCTTTGCTATCACCATTAACCGTATAATAGCGTGTCTCCTGCCAGGCATCTCTGGCTCCCTTTTTGTTGATGATTTTGCCATCTATTGCAGTTCTCCACGGACCTGTCTCACTGAGTGGCATCTTCAGCAATGTCTTGATCGTCTTTACTTCTGGAGCATCGACAATGGCTTTTGCTTTTGCACTGACAAAACAATCTGTACAAATTTCTTGCAATGCAATTGGTTCCTTCCAGCATCTTTACATCTTGGGCCTGTTGCCCTTCCGTTTGTTTAAACTACAAAATTCCTGGGGCCCATGCTCGATAGGAAACTTCCTTGGTCCTCCCACGTGTCTTACCTGGCAGCCCGCTGTTTGTCAGTGTGCTACATGTCCTTAACGGTACTTCCTGGGGTGCCGATCGAACCACATATTTGTACCAGTCCCTTATCTGTTCGAAACTCTGGTATGGGTGCTTTGTTTATGCGTCTGCACATCCATCCCTCTTACGCCATCTCAACACTGTCCACCATCGTGGCATCCGTTTGGTCACTGGTGTCTTTTACAATAGCCCAGTTGAGAATCTGTATGTTGAAGCTGCTGAACTACTATTGTCCTACTGCTGCGACTTTCTCCTCAGCAGATATGCATGCTGTTTGTCTGTCATGCGTGGCCACCCATCCTATGCCTCCTCCTCCAATGATTCCTTTGACTGCCAGTACGGGGTGCATCCTTCTTCTCTGTTACCTCCTTGAGTCCACTTTCGGCACTTGCTACGGCGGCTTGACTTCACACTACCTGCAACTTTCCTGGTGGGTGTTTACCCTTCACCACCTTGGCTTTGTGAAGCAGCCCATGTTAACCTTGGCCTTCATCCTTTTACTAAGGACACTACTCCAGCCTCACTCTATCACCTTCAGTTTGACGACCTTCACATGAAACTTCGGCTTCTGGCACACTGCTCAGTATTTACGGCCAAGCTCTTCACCCTGTATCAGGCCACGGAGTACTTCCGGCCACACAGACTTTACAATTGTGTCCTCTGCTCAGACTCACTCAGCACCATTCAGAGCCTACGTGCGCTGTACACTGCCCATCCCTTAGTGCATTGGGTCCAGGAAAACTCACTTGCTCACTCTTGGTGGAGTCAGTGTCATGTGTCTGTGGGTTCTTGGTCATGTCGGTCTACCAGGAAATGAGGCTGCTGACGCTGCTGCCAAGGCTGCATCCTCGTACCTCAGCCCGCTAGTTCCTATATTCCCTCCGATGATCTCTGTGTTGCCGTCTGTCAGGAGATGGTGTCCCTTTGGCATCACCAATGGTCCTTCCTTCATGGGAATAAGCTCTGGCTTATTAAGCCTCTCCCAGCGGGTTGGAAGACCACCTCTTGGCGCTCCTGCCAGGTGGAGGTCATTTTAATTAGACTGTGTATTGAGAACTGCCTATTTAGCCATTGTCATTTGATAAGTGGCACTGCCCCACCCCCTTGTACTCATAGTGCCCAGGTTTTAACTGTCCGCCACTTCCTGACAGAATGTCCATTTTTTTAACCGTTTGTGTTCCAATCTGGGTTTGTCATCTGAGTTTTTGGCTGTTTTAGCAAATGACGCGCGGGATGACGACCGCGTTTTACTTTTTACCTGCCAAAGCAATATGGTGAAGGCCATTTAATTTCTATTTTTGGACCTCCATTTCTGCATGGTGTCTTTTGTAGCCCTTTATCCAGGTCCCTTTTTTTAGCTGTCTTATGTCATTTGAGAGTGACGTATAGTCATTTTTTAACTCCTCTGTGTCTTCGGGTTCTATAGTTTTGACTTGGGCACCTATGACCCCAGTTGTTTTTTGTGCCCAAAAGCAAAACAAAACAAAACCAACATTTTAGCTGAAGAATTAGAAATGAAAAACCTACCTGCAAGTTGGGTGCCGTGACTTGACGCTGGATCAAAAACATGTCGTCACCATGGCAAAATTACACAAACTAAGGTATGAATTGTTGACAGACCCGCCGTATTCACCTGATATAGCTCCATCAGACTTCGATCTCTTTCCAAAACTGAAAATTTTTCTTGGTGGACGAAGACTCACTTCAAACGAAGAATTGATAGCCAGAGTTGACAACTTTTTGCAGGCTTGAGGAAACTCATTTTTGAGATGGGATCAAGGCACTGGAACATCATTGGACCAAGTGAATTAATCTACAAGGAGACTACATTGAAAAATAAAAAACGTTTCAGTGGTTTAAGTACTTTTTTTTCTGTTCCGATAACTTTGCAAACCACCCTCATAATTAAGGCGAGTCAGCCAGTGATCCCTTCAGTGCAGATGCACATCAGGCTCAAAATCGTATTGAAATCGGCAAAGTGTCACAAGTAAGGAGTATAATAGGTGAGGGGCACATCATTCATAGTGTGTGGATGAGTTGGGAATTGGGTCTGACAGGAGACATGGTAGGGTAGTATGTGCAGTTGCAATGACCACTGTGTTCAGATGACTTGGTTGTCAGAGCATCTCCGTAGTAAGCACGACAACCACGTTCGAATTGTTGTACGGAACCAATTTTCAAGTTTCCCCATTGATTTCAATCAATTGTCCTCCCAGTGAACGTAAAAAAAAAGTAACATACTGCTTAGTAATTTTGACAGTGCCCCTGACGTGGGTCGCACAGCACAAATGTCAGTGGCTGTTCGCTTTCTTCAGACACAGCCTAGCAAAGAAATAATTATCAAGGAACATTTCCTTGTGTTTATTCCACTGCTGGTTAATGTCTAACCAATTTACTCTTGAACGAGTTGCTAAGATGGCAAATTATTTTGAAAAATATTGAAAGCCAGGGATGTGATAGTTCTAATTATGAAAGGTAAAAATATAGGACTTCAAAAAACAAGGAGCCTTTTCTGTTTTATGTGGGGCTCATTGATAATCCTTATGATGCAGCACAATCGTGTTTTGTTGCTGTCAACATTTTCAGGACAGTTCACGAGGTTTTCAATTTTGTTTCCAGATATAGCTATCAGTGAGGTGTTTTGGAGAAACAAATCTGTCCACAGTACCCGTTGAAAAATTGAGCAGGTTCCTTGAAGACACTTCGATACTACATTAAATAAGTGTGTGATGATGATATTATGAAGCTACTGAAGATTCTAAAGTAGATTCTTTTGTAAGGAACAGTGCTATTGATATTGCAAGAAAGCTACAAGAAATGAATTCTTTTTGTCACACAGTGACCTGGTATGAAATTAAATTTATTATCAACCAGGTTAGCAAAGCTCTCCAGAGAGTTGGCATAAACGAACAAAGCACCACTGATCTAGTCGAAAGTGTTGACAGTTTTTTAAAGAAGATGAAAATGGACGAGGTTTTTAAAATGTGACAATGGATACAAAAATGTTTGCTGACAAATGAGGGACTCGGGCATAAAACATGGTAGGTGACATTTTGGCCAAAAATGACTTACGCCACTTACGATATAGTGTCTTGCATGCTGACATAAATACATGAGTTAGTTTCAAAACATCTCCACAGATGGCAGAATACAGGTTGTTTTTTCCTGGTAAGTAGCGACATCTGCACGTATAACATGTTATCTGTGTGAAAATGACTACTGTGAGGAAGTTGGAGTTTGGAGGCACAATTAATGTGGACGATTTTGCGATGTTACAAGAGCTATTAAACAGTGATTTTGAGTGTGATGACAGTGACTTGAGGACAACATTATGGAAATGGAAGAGGATGTAGATGAAGATACGATACTGCGTGAAGAGTTTGACAGAGCACTGAAAGACCTGAATCGAAACAAGGCGCCGGGAGTAGACAACATTCCATTAGAACTACTGACGACCTTGGGAGAGCCAGTTCTGACAAAACTCTACCATCTGGTGAGCAAGATGTACGAGACAGGCGAAATACCCTCAGACTTCAAGAAGAATATAATAATTCCAATCCCAAAGAAAGCAGGTGTTGACAGATGTGAAAATTACCGAACTATCAGTTTAATAAGTCACAGCTGCAAAATACTAACGCGAATTCTTTACAGACGAATGGAAAAACTGGTAGAAGCCGACCTCGGCGAAGATCAGTTTGGATTCCGCAGAAATATTGGAACACGTGAGGCAATACTGACCTTACGACTTACCTTAGAAGAAAGATTAAGGAAAGGCAAACCTATGTTTCTAGCATTTGTAGACTTAGAGAAAGCTTTTGACAATGTTGACTGGAGTACTCTCTTTCAAATTCTAAAGGTAGCAGGGGTAAAATACAGGGAGCGAAAGGCTATTTACAATTTGTACAGAAACCAGATGGCAGTTATAAGAGTCGAGGGACATGAAAGGGAAGTGGTGGTTGAGAAAGGGGTGAGACAGGGTTGTAGCCTCTTCCCGATGTTATTCAATCTGTATATTGAGCAAGCAGTAAAGGAAACAAAAGAAAAATTCGGAGTAGGTATTAAAATCCATGGAGAAGAAATAAAAACTTTGAGGTTCGCCGATGGCATTGTAATTCTGTCAGAGACAGCAAAGGACTTGGAAGAGCAGTTGAACGGAATGGACAGTGTCTTGAAAGGAGGATATAAGATGAACATCAACAAAAGCAAAACGAGGATAATGGAATGTAGTCAAATTACATCGGGTGATGCTGAGGGAATTAGATTAGGAAATGAGGCACTTAAAGTAGTAAAGGAGTTTTGCTATTTGGGGAGCAAAATAACTGATGATGGGTGAAGTAGAGAGGATATAAAATGTAGACTGGCAATGGCAAGGAAAGCGTTTCTGAAGAAGAGAAATTTGTTAACATCGAGTATAGATTTAAGTGTCAGGAAGTCGTTTCTGAAAGTATGTGTATGGAGTGTAGCCATGTATGGAAGTGAAACATGGACGATAAATAGTTTGGAGAAGAAGAGAATAGAAGCTTTCGAAATGTGGTGCTACAGAAGAATGCTGAAGATTAGATGGTAAATCACATAACTAATGAGGAGGTATTGAATAAATTTGGGAGAAGAGGAGTTTGTGGCACAACTTGGCAAGAAGAAGTGACCAGTTGGTAGGACATGTTCTGAGGCATCAAGGGATCACAAATTTAGCATTGGAGGGCAGCGTGGAGGGTAAAAATCGTAGAGGGAGACCAAGAGATGAATACACTAAGCAGATTCAGAATGATGTAGGTTGCAGTAAGTACTGGGAGATGAAGAAGCTTGCACAGGATAGAGTAGCATGAAGAGCTGCATCAAACCAATCTCAGGACTGTAGACAACAACAAAAACAACGACAGTGACAAAGATCTAGATTAACACGACACAGGCTATGAAAGTAATGTCAGCAGTAATAATGAAGAAAATAAGGTAAGTAGTGTCACTAACCTCATGTTTGCCTTTGCATGTAAACAGTGGAATTTACTGCAGTTAACATGCTATACAAGCTATGGAGAAAAGCAGATGGTATTTGCTGTAGCTACCACATTATACGTGCTATGGATTAATACAGAGAACTACAACTGATGGTTATGTACTGTAACATTCTCCTGTGCAAATATTTGTGTGAATATTATGTTTTAAAGCATGTAGCTTGCTTGGTTAGGTAATGCAATGTATCTACAAAATAATTTTCAGTGTATTTTTGATGAAGGTTTGTTAATAAGAACTGTAGTAGAATTAAAATTGTAAACGAATTTCAGTGTGTTTTTCGAAGCAAATCTTTTCGTATTTAAATTACATTAGGCCTACCAATTTCTTTCTTTTTTATTTTAGAATAAAGCAGATCCTAAGAAAGGTGAACAGAGTTGTGATAGAAAAAGGAAGAGGGGTATGAACCAGCAACAGAAATGCCAAGAAGCTCCCAATAGAGGTTTAGCTTCTATTCAAAAACTAGGAAAAGGGATTGAGAGTCATAGCTGCAAACCTGGTCCTAACTGTAACTGCAGAAAAAAGGTGTTTTCAATTATTCAACGAGGGAGAGAGAATGTATACCTCTAAGATGTTTTGGAATATGGGAAATTATGACTTGCAGAATGCCTTCCTTCATGGTTGCATATAAGCAACCGAAACAAAGAGAAAAACAAAGAAAACTGACAGTCCATCAAGACAGAATATAACTATAAGGTATTCTGTGATGTCATCTAGTAGAAAGCACATTGAAGTTTGTAAGACTGCGCTCTTGAATATTCATGGGCTACAAAGAAGTAGGGGTTGTTTAGAATACTTAACATTCAAAGTAAAGGAAGGTTGTAAAACCCTCTCAGGAGATGGAAGGGGAAAACACCAGTATCTGCCTAAAAAGTACTAGAGTGCAGAAATTTAATTTGTCAATACTTTCATAAATAGACTGCTAACATATACCAGTCATTACAAAAAATTTGATAGTCCAAATAGGACATTCATGAGCATGGAGTACACAACAGAAAGCTGTTATGACCAATACCAAGAAGAATGTGAATAACTACAGAAATGTCCGCCCCCGGTAGCTGAGTGGTCAGCGCAACAGAATGTCCATCCTAAGGGCCCGGGTTCAATTCCTGGCTCGGACATTTTCTCCGCTCAGGGACTGGGTGTTGTGTTGTCCTGACATTCCGGAGGGCTGAACGGAAGGCCTCTCCAGTTTGTCTGACAAACCGGTTTCAGGCTCTGTCGGCTGATACTGAACTTTGGCCGGACATGGCTGCTTGTCCTGTTCCAGAGGTTGCCCCTCAGTCTGCAAGATCCGGGCGGTCGCAGAGGGTGGGCTTACTGATAGTTGGGAGCTCCAACGTCAGGCGCGTAATGGGGCCCCTTAGGGATATGGCAGCAAGAGAGGAGAAGAAAACCAATGTGCACTCCGTGTGCATACCGGGGGGAGTCAGTCCAGATGTGGAAAGGGTCCTTCCGGATGCCATGAAGGGTACAGGGTGCACCCATCTGCAGGTGGTCGCTCATGTCGGCACCAATGATGTGTGTCGCTATGGATCGGGGGAAATCCTCTCTGGCTTCCGGTGGCTACCTGATTTGGTGAAGACTGCCAATCTCGCTAGCGGGATGAAAGCAGAGCTCACCATCTGCAGCATTGTCGACAGGACTGACTGCGGACCTTTGGTACAGAGCCAAGTGTAGGGTCTGAATCAGAGGCTGAGATGGTTCTCCGACCGTGTGGGCTGCAGATTCCTCGACTTGCGCCATATGGTGGTGGGGTTTCGGGTTCCTCTGGATAGGTTAGGGGTCCACTACACACAGCAGGCAACTACACGGGTAGCAGGGGTTGTGTGGCGTGGACTGGGCAGTTTTTTTAGGTTAGATGGCCTCGGGCAAGTACAGAAAGGGGAGCAGCCTCAAAGGGTGCGGGGCAAAGTCAGGACATGCAGGGACCAAGCAGCAATCGGTATTGTAATTTTAAACTGTCGAAGCTGCATTGGTAAAGTACCAGAACTTAAAGCGTTGATAGAAAGCTCTGAAGCTGAAATCGTTATAGGTACAGAAAGCTGGCTGAAGCCAGAGATAAATTCTGCCGAAATTTTTACAAAGGCACAGACGGTGTTTAGAAAGGATAGATTGCATGCAACCGGTGGTGGCGTGTTTGTCGCTGTTAGTAGTAGTTTATCCTGTAGTGAAGTAGAAGTGAATAGTTCCTGTGAATTATGGGTGGAGGTTACACACAACAACCAAGCTAGGTTAATAATTGGCTTCTTTAACCGACCTCCCGACTCAGCAGCATTAGTGGTAGAACAACTGAGAGAAAATCTGGAATACATTTCACATAAATTTCCTCAGCATGTTATAGTCTTAGGTGGAGATTTAAATTTACCAGATATAGACTGGGACACTCAGATGTTAAGGATGGGTGCTAGTAACAGAGCATCGAGTGACATTATACTCAATGCACTATCCGAAAATTACCTCAAGCAATTAAACAGAGAACCGACTCGTGGAGATAACATCTTGGACCCACTAATAACAAACAGACCCAAACTTTTCGACTCTGTAAGCGCAGAACAGGGAATCAGTGATCATAAGGCCGTTGCAGCATCCCTAAATATGGAAGTAAATAGGAATACTAAAAAAGCGAGGAAGGTTTATCTGTTTAGCAAGAGTAATAGAAGGTAGATTTCAGACTACCTAACAGATCAAAACGAAAATTTCTGTTCCGACACTGACAATGTTGAATGTTTATGAAAAAAGTTCAAGGCAATCGTAATATGCGTTTTAGACAGATACTTGCCAAGTAAAACTGTGAGGGATGGGAAAAACCCACCGTGGTTCAACAACAAAGTTGGGAAACTACTGCGAAAGCAAAGAGAGCTTCACTGCAAGTTTAAATGCAGCCAAAACCTCTCAGACAAACAGAAGCTAAATGATGTCAAAGTTAGCGTAAGGAGGGCTATGCGTGAAGTGTTCAGTGAATTTGAAAGTAAAATTCTGTGTACCGACTTGACAGAAAATCCTAGGAAGTTCTGGTCTTACGTTAAATCAGTAAGTAGCTTGAAACAGCATATCCAGACACTACGGTATGATGATGGCATTGAAACAGAGGATGACAGGCGTAAAGCTGAAATACTAAACACCTTTTTCCAAAGCTGTTTCACAGAGGAAGACCGCACTGCAGTTCCTTAAATACTCGCACAAACGAAAAAATGACTGACATCGAAATAAGTGTCCAAGGAATAGAAAAGCAACTGAAATCATTCAACAGAGGAAAGTCCACTGGACCTGATGGGATACCAATTCGATTCTACACGGAGTAAGCGAAAGAATTGCCCCCTTCTAATAGCCGTGTACCGCAAGTGTCTAGAGGAACGGAAGGTTCCAAATGATTGGAAAAGAGCACTGGTAGTCCCAGTCTTCAAGAAGGGTCATCGAGCAGATGCGCAAAGCTATAGACCTATATCTCTGATGTCGATCTGTTGTAGAATTTTAGAACATGTTTTTTGCTCGCGTATCGTGTCGATTCTGGAAATCCAGAATCTACTCTGTAGGAATCAACATGGATTCCAGAAACAGCGATTGTGTGAAACCCATCTCGCTTTATTTGTTCATGAGACCCAGAAAATATTAGATACAGGCTCCCAGGTAGATGCTATTTTCCTTGACTTCCGGAAGGCGTTCGATACAGTTCCGCACTGTCGCCTGAAAAAAAAAAAGTAAGAGCCTACAGAATTTCAGACCAGTGGTGTGGCTGGATTGAAGAGTTTTTAGCAAACAGAACACAGCATGTTGTTTTCAATGGAGAGACGTCTACAGGTGTTAAAGTAACCTCTGACGTGCCACAGGGGAGTGTTATGGGACCATTGCTTTTCACAATATATATAAATGACCTAGTAGATAGTGTCGGAAGTTCCATGCGGCTTTTTGCGGATAATGCTGTAGTATACAGAGAAGTTGCAGCATTAGAAAATTGCAGCAGAATGCAGGAAGATCTGCAGCGAATAGGCACTTGGTGCAGGGAGTGGCAACTGATCCTTTATTGTATGATTATATGATAGCGGAACACACTGGTAGCAGTTACTTCTGTAAAATATCTGGGAGTATACGTGCGGAATGATTTGAAGTGGAATGATCATATTAAATTAATTGTTGGTAAGGCGGGTACCAGGTTGAGATTCATTGTGAGAGTCCTTAGAAAATGTAGTCCATCAACAAAGGAGGTGGCTTACAAAACACTCGTTCGACCTATACTTGAGTATTACTCATCAGTGTGGGATCGGTATCGGGTCGGGTTGACGGAGGAGATAGAGAAGATCGAAAGAAAAGTGGCGCATTTTGTCACAGGGTTATTTGGTAAGCGTGATAGTGTTACCGAGATGTTTAGCAAACTCAAGTGGCAGACTCTGCAAGAGAGGCACTCTGCATCGTGGTGTAGCTTGCTTGTCAGGTTTCGAGAGGGTACGTTTCTGGATGAGGTATCGAATATATTGCTTCCCCCTACTTATACCTCCCAAGGAGATCACAAATGTAAAATTAGAGAGATTTGAGCGCGCACGGAGGCTGTCTGGCAGTTGTTCTTCCCACAAGCCATATGTGACTAACAGGAAAGGGAGATAATGACAGCGGCACGTAAAGTGCCCTCCGCCGCACACAGTTGGGTGGCTTGAGGAGTATAAATGTAGATGTAGATGTAGATCATCATTTCATCCCCATCGACGCGCAAGTCGCCGAAGTGGCGTCAAATCAAACGACTTGCACCTGCTGAACGGTCTACCCGACGGGAGGCCGTAATCACATGACATTATTATTATTACTACAGAAATGTTCTATATCCAGTGATAAATTTCAACGGATTTTTGTAAGAGAGCACAACATATACAGGGTTATTACAAATGATTGAAGCGATTTCACAGCTCTACAATAACTTTATTATTTGAGATATTTTCATAATGCTTTGCACACACATACAAAAACTCAAAAAGTTTTTTTAGGCATTCACAAATGTTCGATATGTGCCCCTTTAGGGATTCGGCAGACATCAAGCCGATAATAAAGTTCCTCCCACACTCGGCCCAGCATGTCCCCATCAATGAGTTCAAAAGCATCGTTGATGCAAGCTCGCAGTTTTGGCGCGTTTCTTGGTAGGGGAGGTTTAAACACTGAATCTTTCACATAACCCCACAGAAAGAAATCGCATGGGGTTAAGTCGGGAGAGCGTGGAGGCCATGACATGAATTGCTGATCATGATCTCCACCACGACCGATCCATCAGTTTTCCAATCTCCTGTTTAAGAAATGCCGAACATCATGATGGAAGTGCGGTGGAGCACCATCCTGTTGAAAGATGAAGTCGGCACTGTCGGTCTCCAGTTGTGGCATGAGCCAATTTTCCAGCATGTCCAGATACACGTGTCCTGTAACGTTTTTTTTAGCAGAAGACAAAGGGGCCGTAAACTTTAAACCGTGAGATTGCACAAAACAAGTTAACTTTTGGTGAATTGCGAATTTGCTGCATGAATGCATGAGGATTCTCTACCGCCCAGATTCGCACATTGTGTCTGATCACTTCACCATTAAGAAAAAATGTTGCTTCATCACTGAAAACATGTTCCACACTGAACGCTTCCTCTTCCATGAGCTGTTGCAACCGCGCCGAAAATTCAAAGCGTTTGACTTTGTCATCGGGTGTCAGGGCTTGTAGCAATTGTAAACGGTAAGGCTTCTGCTTTAGTCTTTTCCGCAAGATTTCCCAAACCGTCGGCTGTGATACGTTTAGCTCCCTGCTTGCTTTATTCGTCGACTTTCGCGGGCTACGCGTGAAACTTGCCCGCACGCGTTCAACCGTTTCTTCGCTCACTGCAGGCCGACCCGTTGATTTCCCCTTACAGAGGCATCCAGAAGCTTTAAACTGCGCAAACCATCGCCGAATGGAGTTAGCAGTTCGTGGATCTTTGTTGAACTTCGTCCTGAAGTGTTGTTGCACTGTTATGACTGACTGATGTGAGTGCATTTCAAGCACGACATACGCTTTCTCGGCTCCTGTCGCCATTTTGTCTCACTGCCCTCTCGAGTGCTCTGGCGGCAGAAACCTGAAGTGTGGCTTCAGCCGAACAAAACTTTATGAGTTTTTCTACGTATCTGTAGTGTGTCGTGACCATATGTCAATGAATGGAGCTACAGTGAATTTATGAAATCGCTTCAATCATTTGTAATAGACCTGTACTTTAAAAATCAGACACTTGCAGCACATGCCATTGCCTACATATTAAAACAGAAAATGCAAAAATGTCGAAAGACCAAAACTTATGAAAAGCCTTATCTGCTGCTGAACTTGAGTTACATCAGCACAAAGCGAAAGCAGGATACGATGTTATTACGCTAGCTACAAAAGAGTCAGAGAAAGATAAATGTACTTATGTCATTATGGTTCATTTGCAGCAGGCCTTACCAACTCTTAAACTTTCAACTGGTCCTGCTTTCTACAAAAAGAAATCTTCTGTTACAATCACAGTGTCCATTCGTGTTCATAAAAACAAGGATATTTCTATGTGTGGGATGAAGTAACTGCTGGTACAGGAGCAGATGAGATTGTCAGTTGTTTACTGAAGCACTTCGAGGGACATGACATTCGCGGAAAGAAGTTGATGGCCATATCTGACAACTGTTGAGGCCAAAACAAAAACTGGACCATTGTTGCAGTATGTTTGAAACTTAGAGCAGAGGGTGGATTCAAAACTGTCACACTCACATTTCTTCAAGTAGGGCATACACTATTGCCTTTTGATCATGATTTTGGCATTGCTGAGAAATACCTACGGAACCATTGTCAGTATGTATTCTCGTGTAAGGAATGGATAGAGGTCTTGAAGAAGTGTCAGAGGAAAAAACCAATGATTGTGTACCATATGACAACCATTGATTTTGTAAAGATTTCAAACTTGCGGGACAACTTCAACCAGGTTTGAAAATACATTCTGGTGAAAAGTTTGGAATTCAAAATGTTGTGAAGATGGAGTTGTCAAGGCAGGTACCTGAAAAAATGAAGGAATGTAATTCGTACCATGGTGAAATAGATACTGTATCACTAAGGCGAAGAGGTCGCCCACTACAGTTCCTCGAACACTTCAAAATTAATGTTCTCTACCAATCCTACACAGAAGTCCAAAACCTATTGATTCAACCAAATTGAATGATGTTCTATCTTGTTTACCATACATATCAGAAGTACATCATGCTTATTACAAGACATAAAAAACAGCTGAGCAATCCAAGGCAAATGATGAGAGCAGTAACAGTGAAATTTGAATACCACTATTAGTGTTTTCAGTTATTAAAGCTGTTAAAAGTAAATACATTATATTGTGTCATTAATATGTTGGCTTAAATTATTATCAACTAACTTCATAATGTCAAATTTTCCTGTGGGAAATGAACATTTTTAATGCAATGAATAACATGGTATCTACATTTTACGTTCACGAATAACATGGTATCCACTATATAATTTGTGTCAAAGTGTTATGCATTGCTGCTTTTTTCCAATAAAAAAATTTATTTCCATTTTGCAACATTACCAGTGCATTCCTTATTGTTCAAATACTTAGTTAAAACTTGACGAAAAGATAAAACATAGTAAAATGTATTGTTATATTTTTATGAAACTTCATATTGTAATATCTCCAAATCACTAAAATGTCAGTTACCATGTTCTACGCCTGAGCCTCTCAAATGTACATCTCATTCAGATTTTGGAAAAGAATAAAAAATTTGTCCCATGAGAGTGAAGAAGCAATTTATCTGCGAGTTTAACGATGAAGTTGATACAGGATGCTCCTTTAAGGTAAAGTTTTTTTACATTATTGTAGATACAGTTATCAGCTCGTTAAAAGATAGATTTGAGATCACGGACAATCATAGCAACAGCTTATTCTTCCTATACGGTATTCGTGATGCACAGATGTAGGATGGTGGGAAATTTAAACTGTGCACGTGGATTTTGTGACTGTTTTAAGTAATGGTGATGAATGTGACATCTGTGGAAATGAAGTTAACGATGAAATTTAGATTTTAACTCCCATTCTTCCTGCTGGTATTTCACCACAAAGCTCTTTACCTTATATTTAAAAAAGCAATTTTATTGTTATTTTTTCCAAGACTTCTGTAAGCTTACTAATCCTGACTTTGCTTATATATGCAGCCACCTCTCTATATCTAGTATCTGTATCTGCAGTTAATGGTCAAAGGAGTTTTTCCAAAACTGAAATTCATGGACATTCCTTAGGTCAACACTTTCTAGAGATTGATTGTATGGTCTGCTTTATACATTCAAAGCAATAACCTGAAGTCAATTGATTCTGATTGTATTTTCTGTGATTTTACTCAGTTAAAGGTTAGAATAATTTCAATATATTTTTTATCCAAAGGAAAAACTGTCAGTACATATACTAAAAATGGTCTTTATAGATTTCGATGCGTTGAACAGAAATATCGCAATTAAAATTGTCTCCTAATGGAGGATTGCAAGTAAGATGGGTTTTCACATATACTGGTATCACCTTAGGTAGCTTATTCATGCTTTCTCTTTGGCATCCACATCTGGGTTATGTCTGGACCATCTTTCTGTAGCATCCAGTAGAAATCTGCCAACCTAGTCCACCATCTTGTGTACCACTGTCCAAAGAGAGAAATTTTCTGATGGAAACACTCACTGTGCTCATCACTGAATGCACCACATTTCTCTAGGAACATATCAAGGTGGAAGTAAGGGTAATGCCTCTTCTACTATTGTTGCAGCGAATGACCATAGGAGCATGAATGAGATTATCCACAAGGTCCCTGTAATTTTCGACCCTCCTGTTTCCCAAGAATAATGTTGTCACATTACGAAAACAATTCCACACATGCGGCTGATAGGGGTTAGAGTGGACTCAAGCGTGTGTCCTCCAACAACTTATCTGTGAACCAATGAATATCCCCTTCGTGATCTTCTCTGTGCTGAGTTGTGGAAACTTGTTACACAAATAGTGAAATGCTGGTTCATTCTTGTATGCAGTCTTAACAAATGCTGTTGTGGATTCCAAATTAATGTGTAATAGTGGGAGAACAATTTTGTTCGGATTCACTAGAGGTCCTTTGGCAATATTTTTTTAAACAAGAACCAGAGCTGTTTGTGGTGGCCTGTGTGTACTGCGTTCCTCTTCCACAACCGCGTCACTTACAAAGATAGCAGCAATACTTAGTGTAACCACTTTGCAAACCCAACAGCATCACAATGACTTTGAAATCTGCCCATACCAGCCATTAATGCTAATGGTAATTAAGGGCCATTTACTCTGTCTGTTTCTGTTCCTTTTCTGCAATGATTTCGATAGGCATTGGCCTCTTGGTTAGCAATTGCACACAGTTCAAAGTCACAGTTAATCTATAAGACATCAAAACTAGAGCAAAAATATGCATCGTCACTAGTTTTTAGTTAAAATATGCAATACCCAGTGAAAAGGAGCCAAATATGCAACATGTACATACATATAATCCGGTCTCTATACATCACATACAAATGTCATAATTCTTGATGTATCTGCAGATGCTTAACAGAATACTCTCACCTTGGCTGACCATGTACATTTCTGTAATTACTGGCACACCCTACAGCTAGCTATTGCCCTAGCAACATGCGTAAACATACTCCATTATTTTGATGATAGGTTTTACTCTCCCACACAAATACTTTGTTGTCGTCACACGTTTGGAATCCTGAAAACAATCGGTCATTCTGTTTCTTGGGGAATATTCAGAAACAGACACAAGACCCATAAGCATAACACATGGCTGGCAACACATGAAAACATGAAACACTCTATTATAGCACTCATTACAACATTAATACATTCACTTAGCCTAGTTTTTGTAGTTGAGTTTGTGACCACATTTCGCCTCAATTCTTCTGTTACATTACCATTTACCAATTCATTGCATCCTTGTGTGTTATTTATCCTACTCTAAGATATTCAGTTTTATAATAATGAACTTCGTCTAGATGACATTCGCATTCCCATCAAACAATATAAACAAAATACACGAGCATATCCAACACCTTCAGATGGTCGGACTTGAGAACCCTTATTTATCAGTAATCATTCTTTCCCTTCATCATTGCCCAGTGTGTCATGCTAGTGTCTTGTTTAAAAACAATAAACAAAAATCTTCATAGGCTCGGCTATCCATCTTGTCGGGCAAAATGTAAAAGTCTCGGCGATACATTGCTACTGGCAATTACTACTCGGTGCTTCCTGCACCTGCATCTAACATCAAACAACAGAATGCAATGTTTTGTCCGATGCTTTCATCATTGTCATCTTCCAACACTTACCGGGAACTCATCCATACGAAATTCACCACGGAAATTCGTCGATGTCAATCTCCCTGATTCTGTATTTTACAGTCGCCTGGTTATCAGGTCTTTAATGCTGCCCATTCAATTAATGTTTTGAGGTGCAAGATATGTCGCCGACCTTTTGATTTACGACTCCCGAGGGTCTTTATCTCTGCAGTGTTGTAATGTATTACTTTGTTCACTCCGTACAACCTACACAAGATGCAAAGGAATTAATGGTTTACAAACTTGCTCTTGTGCGATCTCTTTCTCATCTTCAGTAGAACTTTATTCTCTACTGAGAGTTGGATTTCTGCTATGCTGCCTTTCTGATTTTCTTTGCATTTCCTAGCCTTTTCTGTGATTCGATCCAGAGTCAACTTCAGTATTTCATGATGACATTTACTTCAGACAGGTGGATAACCTACTATCTCCATTATTTAGTTGGTGGGGCGGTGGGCTGCTGATTCAGCTGGTCCAAGTTTCGGTACTAACCTGTCACTTCATGAGGCAGATTATTAATATCTTGGAAATCAGTTGTGGTAATAGAGACGACATGATTTCACAATTACCCTCATAATCTTCTCAATGGGGTTCAATGTTGAGTGATAGCATTAGATGCAAGTTGTTCATACCCTCTTAAACATCATGAAACTGCTCCAGATTCGAGAGCAGACCTGGGATCCATTGTCAGTTAGAATTCTTTTTTCTCATCCAACTACATGTAGAAAATTCCTCTCAACAGCCCTGTTCATTGTTCTGCGAGCGGTATATGTCTGTGGGTTGAGAGTCACAAACTTTGAAGTTAACTCGACAGTAACCAAAATACGAGGGTTGTCCCGAAAGCAAATTCCGATCGATCGCGAATTGGAAACCACAGTGAAAACCAAAAACGTTTTATTTGCAACAGTTAAGTTCACCTTCCACCTATTTCTTCTCTACATAGTCGCCGCTCCAACTTCGAGTGTTGCCATAGTGTTGTATCAACTTTCCAATATCCTCGTCATAGAAAGCAGCCGCCTGTGCTTTTGGCCAGTTATCTGAAATGGTCTGCAGCTCGTTGTCTGTGGAAAAATTTTGTCTTCATAGCCAGCGGTTCTTGTGAGCAGAGATAACTCAGGGGGAGCCAATTACAGACTGTATTGTGGGCGATCAAACACTTCTCATCGTAAACGCTGCAGGAGCGTCTTCATTGCCGCTGCAGCGTGCGACTGAGAATTGGCATGAAGAAGGAACTGCTCGACAGTTGTGTTATGTGGGCTGCATGACACAGGTGAAATCTCTAAGCAGGCCCTCATACTTGGCGGGAGACGCTATTCCCTATGCATCTTTACATGCTCAATGTTCACTCAAAACTGAAAAGAGGGACGCAAGATGATCAACGGATATACTAGAGACACTGCCCAATACATCTGTTCAAAGCTTTACCAGATTTTCCCAGGGGTTTCTATATCGCGACCGATCGGAACTTAACTTTCTGGGCAACCTTCGTATATTGGTGACCTCTACACGAACACGGGACACGGCTGAAAAGATCCAAGGCAGCGGTACCACGCAAATCATTTGGCAATATGGGATACGTGAGCTACGGTCGTGGATTTTGCCATTTCACAGGGTACAGATGTGCTCAACACCTTCCTAATGCAACTTACCATATTGTTAAAACGCATGAACTCTTACAGTTTGTGGAAACACTTGCATGGTCCGAAATGTGCCTTACTGAAGTGGGTATACCACATGAGCTTGTTAACAAACTCGTGTGGCGTACGTACAACAACCAATTGTTTTCGTCATGATTGATCCAACTGAACAGTACGTTACTTCTAAGCAGGTAACACTCTCTGATATTGGCTGCATCACCTTCACATAATTTCAATTTGACATTGTGAATGATAGGATCCTTATCTAGTTCTTTCCTGACATCAGCAATAGTGGCCCTTACAAACCTATCAAATGTTAAGCTTTATCATGTACAGAATATTGAAACTTGCCTCCTTCCACTGATTATTGTCCTCTTTCGGGTTAGTCCAGGGGGTACTCTGGGCAATACATCTAAATCTAAATTCTTGGCGGTGTAGAGCCCAATGATGGAGTCGTCCAAATGTCAATTTTGCACTCTTAAGAAATTCAAAAGCTTTATGGTCACTATATAGCTTGATCATTCTTCCCGCTAAAAGATATTTAAATTTGGTGAACCCCCAGACAACTGCCAGAGACTCTCTAATTTGGTCACTTAGTAGTTTCTCTCGGCTTTATTGAAGACGTGACTACCAAACACTATTGTCTGTTTATGCATTACACCGTCTTCTTCCACCTCTTTGAAGAGAGACATTTACTAAATGTATCAGTGGACTTGCAGAATTCTTTGCTCAGATCTGGGTGGAACAGAATTGGAGCCCTCAAAACACTTCTTTAACGTGTTCAAATTCTTACTGCTCGATTCGTCCAACTCAGTGCCATGCTCTTGCCTGTCATTCAACATAAGTTCATAGTCGTGACTGTCTCTTTTATGAAACTGCTGAGAAGTTAACTAGGCTCAAAAGGCACGTACTTGCCTCTTGGTTCTTGGTACCACTTAATTCTCTGTGGTCTTTACAATGTTGTTGTTGTTGTTGTTGTTGTTGTTGTTGTTGTTGTTGTGGTGGTCTTCAGTCCTGAGACTGGTTTGATGCAGCTCTCAATTCTACTCTATCCTGTGCAAGCTTCTTCATCTCCCAGTACCTACTGCAGCCTACATCATTCTGAATCTGCTTAGTGTATTCATCTCTTGGTCTCCCTCTACGATTTTTACCCTCCACGCTGCCCTCCAATACTGAATTGGTGATCCCTCGATGTCTCAGAACATGTCCTACCAACCGATCCCTTCTTCTGGTCAAGTTGTGCCACAAGCTCCTCCTCTCCCCAATTTTGTTCAATACCTCCTCATTAGTTATGTGATCTACCCATTACAAAGCGTAATTGGTTCTGCCAGTGTCATCTCGCCAGCGAATTAAGGATGTGGTATATGCTTGATGGGGCACAGACCTTTTGTACTGCTGATATGAAAAGACATCTAACTTGCCAAAATGGTCCAAGATGGACTGCCTATATCTTGGTCTCTGAGGCCACCTAACCTTGATTTTCTGGATCATTCTGCCTAATATCGTCTTCAAAGTGAAGTGTGCAGCATTTTCGTTGGTACAGTTGAAGAACTGAGGCAGCTAACTGTACTGCCTCGCCAATATTTACTAGAAGATGCAGGGATGTTTGAAAGAATTTCTAACTAACTGCAGACACGGGTGCAGTATTGCCTCTAAATATGAGGATGGTATGTGGAAAACCTCCTGTACGAGTATACAGTAAATTGGAATGTGCAACGTGCTGAGGTAGTATTGTTTCTTGTTAAGGTAGGCCTTGGGTGGAAACGGAGTCTAATTAGATAGGGGCTTGATCGAAAAGTTGTAAGGATCACAGTTTGTAGTAACTGATGGAAAGTTATTGAATAAAACAGAAGTGACATCAAACGTTCCCCAAAGAAGTATTATAGGCACTCTTCTGTTCCTAATCTCTATAAACGACTTAGGAGAGCATCTGAGCAGCCATCTTAGATTGTTTGCAGATGATATCATCATTTACCATCTAGCAAAGTCATCAGAAGATCGAAACCAACAGCAAAATGATTTAGACAAGATAGCTGTATGGTGCGAAAAGTGGCAATTGATGCTACATAAAGAAAAGCATGAGGTCATTCACATGAGTACTAAAAGGAATCCATTAAATTTCAGTTATACGGTAAATCACAATTTCAGTTCTGGACAACTTAATTTTGAATGACCATGCACATAATGTTGTGAGAAAGGTAGGCTTACCATGCGTTTGGTGTTAGCATGGGCGGCCATCGTTTTTTTAGTGCTGTCTAGGGTTGCAAAAATTTGTGGGGTCTGAGAATTTTATAAATGGCGAGGATTTCTTTCAATTTTAGAACTATATGCTCCACGTCGCATTCTTAAACATTCTCTTATGGCCGCGCCTCTCAACCGCCCTTAGAGCAAGTGCGACTTGACAGGGAGGCGGACTACCAGTTCCGCCACAACTTTTCAATTATTGGTGGTCATTTGGCAACACAACAGACGCAACGTGTTTGCTATTCTCGGGTGTGAAGTAAGTGGTCTCTATTCGCTAACTTGTCTCTTTGTTTAGCAATGGGTAAAAGAAAATGTCTGTTTAATGCTAATCTGCAAGAGGATACAAATATTTGAAATTATTTAACGACAGTTACAGAGTATGTGAAAACAGCTAATCATAGGTGTGCTACCAATGCTACTGGTTCAGCAAATGTGAGACTTTTTTAAAAAAGTAAAATGTGGAAATAACAGTGATCTGGAATGTGCTGCTAAACGCTAGTGATGATCAGGAACAAAAATTCTTCTCAACTGAAGACAATTTTTATCAATCTAGTATCCAATACGTAGAGTTGTGAAGAACTAGTTTCATTAAATTTAGTAAAATTCAATGGGTAAATTTACAAACTGAAATTGCCTGAACTGCATTGGAAGAAAATGCACAAGTTATTAATGAAATTATAAATATTCCATAAATGAGGCATCTAGTATCAAACTGGTCAAGTCACAAAATTTACGAAAATGAGTTACCAATTACAAGTAGAAGTGTGTCACTATCAGATGGAACAAGAATGTGCTTCAAAATTAGTCATGTCTTCATGTTACAATTCATTGAATTCTTCATCATGCAAGACATTTGCCCAGGTCTTGCAGGCAGTGAATTCATAACCAGTCATGTCAAGAAACAAGCAACAATCATGATGCAGCATTTTTGCCTCGAATCTTGTTTTGTTAAATTACTCAAAAATATGACCATATCAATAGGCAAAATCATTCTTTACACTGTACATTGTTTGAAGTCATATTATATCATTTGTACGCTGGGAAAACCAATCTTTTGCACTCATTTACGTATTTGTGGTCTTCTTTCGGTAATTTTACAATAATGATATGAGGCTATCAGCGCCATATTGGCCTAACCTACATTTTTGGAGAAAATGAAATACACAGAACATCACTTTATGCCCTACCATTACGTCCTACAATCGCTGGACATGTATTTGGACACCATGGACAATGTGTCAGCGTTAGATGTGTTTATGTGCCATGCAGTGCCATCCGAAACGGGGCGCAATAGTGGCCTATGCCACATAGGCCACTATTGCGCCATGTATGCATAGTGAGTAGGCCGGTGGGACAGCGTACCGTACGTCGTACAGCACATGACTTTAGTTCAAAAAGGAGTCCACTACTCAGGAACACTCATCTTCAATAATTTGCCAGCAAACATAAAAAATTTAGTTACAAATGAAGATCAGTTTAAAAGGAGCCTAAAAGACTTACTAGTGGCCAACTCCTTCTACTCCATTGACGAATTTTTTAATAGAAACAAATGATATATTGTACATATTCATACTATTAGTATTGTTATTTCAGCTTAAAAAAAAGAATTGACATGTTCCACATCCACGAGGATCTCCTCAGCACGGATCTATGGAACGAAAAACTAATCTCATCTAATCGAATCATGACAGCTGGCGGAGGACACAGCTGCAGTATAGACTCACAGTATTGTGGTCGACACCGCTGAACGGTCAATAGTGTGTGTGTGCTACAGAACGACATGTGCAGTAGTCCTAGTGACGATGTCGAAGCTGCATTGCGAGGTAAGGATGGTGTTATGTTCCCTTGTTGGACTCATACGATTTGATATGGACACTGGTGCAAATAAGGAACATTTCCATTTCAGACCTATCTGGATTGCCCACTACTACTGATACCTCATATAAAGGCACATTTGCATGCCGAGCGTGAGTTTCCTCGGAAACGCGAAATATTAATTAAATAAATAATCAGTGACAAATAAATAAAGCCTATGGCACACAACTGCAGCGCTGTGTCGCTGATAAAACAAAAGCACAATTACGTTACTCTTATGTTTGATTAAGAAATGAGTGCTCTGGTTGAAGTGGTGCGAGAAGCACGTATTTTATTTTATTGTCTGGCACACCGCCATATTTCATGTTATAGAAGAATACTGCGAGTTGCAACCACACTAGGCACTCGATTCTGTAAAGAATTTATATTTATAAAAGTAAGTAGGATTATGAACTGTAGGCTTATTCATTGAATATATCTGATTTAACTAACTGTGTAACTTTTTTATGTTTAGTAGACAATCACCTCTGTACGACGTATTGGCATGGCTGGCAAATTATTGTAATATTGAGATTTAGATTATGAGTCCGCACCTACCGCAGCAGTCTTTGGAAACGATTTAATTACGAAGTCCGATTATTCAGCTTTATTTCACGGTCAACTACGAGTAACATTGCCTTTACGAAAAAGCCATTGTCAAGCGTCTGATACCGAATAATTAAACGTCCACGTTCCAGATAAGCAAATACAATTGCAATCACAATCACCATCATACAGATAGAATAATTAACATATTTAAAATAACATTTTTTATTTATTTTATTTATTTTATATTGGCGACCGTGACAGGACTTGTTATTTTGTCATTTGTTACATTGTTCTCTTTGTTTCATGTAAAAAATCAACTTTCTGGACCTGGACGTCAGTGTATGAGAGATAACAAAATCTGAAGATATTTTCCAATTCTGAAATTTTGCGGGAAGACGCAATGAAACTTCCAGCAAAATAAGGTAAGACGCAGCATCTTTGCATTGGTAGGCTTGACCAGACGTATAATTCAGTGTATTAGCTTTTCAGTAAATTCTGTAGTGTTTCTTTTCTGCATAACAGTTTCAGTGATAAATTTCATTCTCAGTACTTTTCCCTAAACAATAACGTATGCAACAATACCAATACACGAGTGTACAATATGGCCGACTTCTGTACGATATCATGTAACATGGCCAGCAGCCATTACCAATAATCTCAAATTCAGTTTATATTTTTAAATTAACAGACAGCCATTGTAGCTACGAGCGATTCATGCTCAACTACATTTTATTTTAAAATCAGTGTCAAAAATTTTCTTGAAACATATATCACGTGTGGCATGGTAATAACTAGAAAACAATACGCAAAAATGGAACAGCAAGGACGTACTATTCAGACGCAATCCGACTCGGACGTGAGACAAGTGTTAGAAAATGACTTTACGACAGCAACCGGTAGTGACGATTCATCAAACATTGACGCAAGTGTTGATGAAAATTTTGACGATAGGCCGTCCACTACAAAAATTTCAAAATCTCAATCAGAGCCCATGTTAATGCATGACGTCACGTCTAATGACGTGGCGGGGGCAGAGACCTTGCAAACGGTAAACATTGCCGACATGTTACAAATGCTAATGAAACAAAACGCCGAAAACATGGCAACCTTAAAGGCACAATTAGAGACACAAAATGAACAGTTAAAAACACAAAATGACGAAATCAAATCTGATCTCATAGCAATCAAGATAGGTAATGACACTTTATGTAAGCGTGTGGAACTTATAGACGCCACACTGACCAAACAGATGACCGAACTCAGTACTAAATTTTCCCAGCTCAATACGAGACAAGAAAAGACTACAACTGACGTAGCACTTTTACAGACACAAGTAAAAAACCTTAATGTCACGTGTGAAGTTCTTACTGAACAAATTCAAACATATCCTTCAGTACATGACAATCTTGAAAAACGAATTACTGACGTACAGAATAAATTTGACAATGTTGAACAACACCTGACTGACATCTTACAATCAGATGCCACAGCTCATTTTCAAAATATTAATAAAGAATTTCATGATTGGGTTGAGAACAAAGACAAACATTTTGATAGATGCTTACGTGAAAATTTACCAACAATTGTGCACGACTCCGTAGCGCAATACATTACTAATAACAAACAGCTGATCAGTGACGCAGTACAATCCGTCACTGCACCCATGAGACAATTCACCGATCAACTACAGTCTGAATGTAACGAAAATATCAGTCAAAATGTACAGTTCAGAAACCAATATACATTCGAGTATGATACACACATTCCGCACACGACAAATACACAAGAACAAAACACACCACGACTACAACACATACCACGATGTGGAAACACAAACACAAGCTATTATTATGGTAAACCACAGCAACATTATCGTAATTACTCGCCAGCTGAACATACCAGTAATTACAGTGGAATAAATCCATATCACAATGCGTAGGAAGATGAAAGCTTAATGAAACACAGGCAATTTCAGATTTTTATCCCAGAAAAACGAACCATTCATCCGGTGATTTTTCTTAAATCTTTTAGTAACGCATTTCCACGCACTTGGAGTGACCGGATAAAGATTTCATATATTGTCGGTTACATCCAAGGCGATGCAGCTGTCTGGGCATACAGTCAAGCTGACGTATGTACCACGTACAGTGAGTTTGAGCGTGCTTTTCTGAACAAATTCTGGTCGCAATCCGTCCAGGAGCGACTCAGAAGACAAATTTTAGAACCTGAAACTTTTAACAGTAAAAATGGTAACTTACACAGATATTTTGAAAAATACTTGAACATGGGACATTTTTTAGACGAACCAGTCGCAACGCGTGATATACTCCGAGCGTTGAAGGCCAAATTGCCTTTCAACATTAAGGAAAAACTTCTACATATCCCGGATGACGATTCAGATTATTTTTTAACAGCTTTAGATTCGGTTGACATGTTACTTGAATATCAGCGCTTCGCGCGGCAAAACAGCAGCCACAATGTTTACACTAGTGGTATGCAAAACATGCAGGCTTGCCAACACAATTCTGGCGCGCCCACAGTTGGATATGCGGTACAACAAAAACAGCAAACTCACATGCCGTCTCAGTACGGAAATCAAAATCAACACGCGTATTCCAATACAAACAATAGTTACAACAGTAATAACATTTCATGCGGCAATCCATACAAAAGGCACCGCGGCAATAACTACAACGGTAACAACGGATACAAAGGTAATAACAAAAACACAAACAGAAATAGAAATAATAATAACTACGAGCCAAGACAGCATCAAAATATTGCGGACTCGTAACGATCAGTACTTTCATTCAAACTCTGCTTTACCACAGCAGCCACCAGGACAAAATTGGAGCATACCTTACGACCGACAGGTAAGTTATAATGCGCAACAGCAACAACAACCGCAAAAGTTTGGAGATCATAATAGGCAATATCCGAATGTGAATATAATAGAAATGACACCTGATGCACAACCTCAATCTGTGTCAGTACCTAGTACAAATGATAATCCAACAAACTAGAAACAGTCACTACTTTGCCCCAGGTCGTGGCTGAAGAATTCTTGGGGGGCGACTTCAATGTTAATCAGTTATTTGACATCACACTTGAACAACAGAATAATGATATGCCGAGTAATTCTAAACAAAAACTACCTGTTTTATTTATAAGATACAACCACAATAACAATATATCAGATGAACTTTTACAAGACAGTACGCAATGTCGTTTAAACACAAATGAAATTGTTTTAGCATCTACTACTGGTGTAGTAGGTGGGATTCCAACTACTATTATCCTAGATACAGGTGCAGCTGTGAGCGTTTTGTCTTTTAATTTCTATAAAAAGATGTGTGAATTGGAACCTGTGCCTGAGTTTCCTGCCCAAAACTGTAAAATAACTACTGCACTAGGTAATAAGTCATGTAGGGTTACGAAGCAAGTTTTTGTAAAAGTTAAAATAGGTAATGGAACCGTACAATGGCCATTCCTGGTTGTACAAAACCTTGTGACAAATTGCATATTAGGAATAGATATTATGAGCGAGAAGGACTGCATTATAGACTTCTCCAAAGGTAAATGTATTTTAAATGATAAAGGCAGTGTAATTATTATTGATTTGGACAGGAGAACTCTAAAGCATGACAAACACTGTACAGGGTACAAGGTTCAGTTAGTACTTGACAATGACATTCAAGACATGCAAACACACTCATCTGATACAGAGCTAATGGACTTGAAAACATTGCTTGATCATAAGATAAGTGAAGCTACAGCTCTCAGTGTACATGAACGTATAAAACTACAGGAAGTGTTATCCAAATATTTACAAGTTTTTACCAAACGATTAGGTGTTATCAACACGTATGTGTACAAGATTGAAGTTAAGCCTCACAAGATCTACCATAAGACATATAACGTACCGTTATCTCAACGATCTGCTGTGTGGCAAGAATTAAAACAAATGTTAGACTGGAAGGTCATTGAACCATCCACCTCACCCTATTGTAGTCCTCTACTTGTTGTCAAAAAATCAAATGGAAGCATTAGGTTAGTGTTAGACGCACGAGCTATTAATGAAATAATTTTACCGGTTCACACAAAACCTGAAAATTTAGAAGAGCAATTACAGAAATTTCTAGATGCAAAATATTTTTCCACAATAGATCTCGCTAATTCGTTTTGGCAGGTGGGTATCACTCCTGATTCTCGGAAATATACTGCATTTATGTTCGGGGGGCGAACCTATCAGTTTTGTGTTCTACCCTTCGGACTGAATGTCAGCTCTGGGGTATTCATTAGAGCCCTGGATACCGTGCTTGGCGACGATTTAGTTGAGACAGTCACACACTATGTAGATGATATACTGATAGCTACACAATCTTGGAATGAACACGTTGACACTCTTCAAAGAATTTTAGAAAAATTTGCACAAGCTGGAGTCACAGCCAACCTAAGAAAATCAAAATTTGGTTGCAGTGAGATAAAGTATTTAGGACATATCATTAATTCACAGGGCATACGTCCGGATCCCAGTAAATTAGATGCTATCAGAAACTTTCCTAGCCCTCGAACTAAAAAGCAGTTAAAATCATTCCTTGGGCTATGTTCATTTTTCAGACGTTTTTTGCCACAACCACTTTTGAACAGTAAACATCTGCTAAATCTACTCAGAAAGAATCAAGTTTGGATCTGGTCGGAACAGTGCCAGAATGACTTTAATACAATTAAACATGCTTTAGTGAATGCTAACATATTGAGCCATCCAGATTTCAATTTAGATTTTTGTATGACTTGTGACGCTTCACGTACTGGCTTGGGCTGTTGCTTATTTCAAGTTGTAAAGAATAAAGAGGAGGAACAGATAAGAATTATTGGGTTTGCGAGTCGCACTCTAACTGAATGTGAGCGTACATACTCCACTACTGAGTTAGAAACACTTTCCATAGTATGGGCATTCAAGAAATTCAATTATTATTTATTTGGAAAACATACAGTAATTTACACCGATCACCAGGCCCTGACATTTTTGTTAACTTGTAAACTTGTACATCCTAGACTATCACGATGGGCAGTTACACTTCAGAACTACTCTTTTGAAATTAAGTACATAAGAGGTAAGGACAACACCATTGCAGACACTTTGTCTAGACTTCCACAAGGTATGAATGATACCAACAGTGACTTAGAAAATATAAATGACTACAGGATTCTCTTAATGCAAGACAAGCAGTATCACCAATATTATATTGATATGTGCAGAAACATGGCTGAATTACAAAAATCTGATCCTCACTGGTATAAGATAATAACATTACTGGTAGAAAAACACAATCATCCTTTGACTAAGTATTACAAGTTACACAATGATGTGCTATTTTATCGACGACATCCAAATGCTACTAACTGGTGTGTATGCATTCCCAAAGAGTCTGAACGTAATTTAATTTGGCACACACACTTAGTTTGGGGTCATTATGGGACAAAAAAGTGTTTAGCGAAGCTCAGTACATACTGTTATTTTAGCAATATGAGAAGAAAAATTTACAGGGAACTAAAAACATGTGTCATATGTCAAAAATCAAAACCTCAGAATTTATCCACAAAAACAGATTTACATTCTATTTTACCTAGTAAACCCCTGGAAATTCTGTGTATTGACATCAGTGGACCGCATCCAGCAAGCTCTGGAGGCGTCAAATATATCTTAGCTTTTTACGATATATTTTCTAAACATGTAAAACTTTATGCTTTAAAATCCGCCACTGCAAATGCTATAATACGAAGATTCTCAAGTGATTACCTGACGCACGTGGGAAAACCTAAAGCAATTCTATCGGATAATGCAGCATACTACTCTGGGTACAAATGGAGAAATTTCTTGAAGGACAATAACATTAAAAGTATATTTATTTCGAGGTTTAGTCCACAATGTAACGCGACTGAGAGACTTTTCCGAGAATTAAACCGTTTCATGAGGACCTATATTTCATCAAAACATACTAATTGGGTGTCCTACCTAAGTCTTTTCGAAGACGTACACAATAACTTAAATATTTACGATACGAATTACACACCTAACGAGATCATGTTCAATTGCAAACAGAACGATCAGTGGATAGAACCATTACCTAAGTTGTCAGACAAGGAAATCACACCTGAACAGAAAATAAAAGAAGTATTGACTACATTGACACATCACGCACAAATACGAAACAAACATCACAGAAACATAATAAAAAGAAAACAAAAATTCGAGGTAGGAATGCTTGTACTACTTCGTACTCATCATAAATCTGTAGCACTCAAACGACGCAACACTAAGTGGCGTCTGCTATATGAAGGACCTTATATAATTGTTAACATACCGCATCCTGGTGCGTATCTGTTACAACATCCTAGAACTAACAAAATTATTGGGCTATACGCACACCGAGATCTTAGAGCATTTCATGCTGAATAATGTCAAAGTCATACCCATCAAAATATTGCTAAGCAACTCGAAAAACTCTGTTGTTACAACACAGATAATAAGTAGTATAGAAATTTTCATTTCAGCGGTTCCAGTGACGCAGTTGAAGACAGAACAACTCTTCTTTCAGCGCGCGCCTCCACCTGAAAGACGGAATATTAAAGTAAAATTTATGATTACGTAGCAGTGGATGACATATTAATTTTTCACGGAACATTTGTTACTGAAGGTACCACTGACTTGGTGTGACACCTGACGAACTGACAGACGTCATCTGTGAAGCGATCTTTTACTTTGAGAAATAGATTAGACGCACATCTCTCAACACGAAAAGCATCTATCAGTAGTCAAGGCCACACAGACACTCTACACACACGCACAAAACGCGAGGAATCGAACATTTTCTCTCTCTTACTATTTTGAATATTTATTGAGTAGTGAAAACGCCTGGTCTTGCCTACTGATGTAATGAATGTTGTGTCTAACCTATCTTAATTTCAGATGACATCACAAAAAAAACATCGATAATATCCCAGCAAAACCGCTAAAGAGGATGTAAATATCTGCAATTCATGTAATCAAATGTGACACAATGTAATAACCTATAGCGATGTAATGATGATGTAAACATGTTTATGTGCAACTATATTATGTTTATGCTAAGAAAATATGTGACGTGTGTATGTATAATTACTTATTTTTTTAACTGATGTATAGTGTAACTGTTACTATGTAAAAATTTGAACAAAACGAGTGCCAAAAAGACATTGCATAGTGAACCACTGTTCACGGACATTAACGAACATTACTAACTCTGCAACTACGCGGAAACCTATGTGAAAGAAACTGTTAATGCCATTCATTATGCAGCGTATCTATGTGAACGCGATGAACGATTTCCTTGAATAATAACTACGAACATTTAGGTGAGCTATATTCAGCAAAAAACTGAAAATGTGAAGTGCACAATTCGTGCATCGTCTAATGATATTACTACAGTACCCAACTTCAAGATGTTAACTGGATTAAATGGACACAAAGTGCCTGTCCAGAAAACAACACGACGGGTGGAAGAATTTTGGTTGGAACTTCAGGGAATGAAATGTTCTCGAAATGTGACGGACACTCTTACCTGGACTGTCCAAGGATCGACGCCAGCTATGTGCCGTCCGAGGTTCTGCAACCAAGCTTCCACGGAATGTAAAAAACGAACTGCACGTGGACCAATTACTCGACGGGTCACGTCTGATCTGTAATAAGCAATGCTTTTAGTCACAACGAACTGCATCACTACGACTATAATGGAAATGAGAAATGGACACGCTTATGTATTAATCACGTTGTTATACAACGATGTTACTGTGATCAAAAAACTTTACCACGACGATACTAACCTGTAAAAAATTATTGTGCAGCGGATGAATATGAACTGTAATAACGACACGATGTGTATAAGTCAACGCACCTGAAAAATACGGACATTTTTCTTTGAAGTATTTTAAAACAATACTATGTAACTAAGAACATTCAACAATCTAAGTAGTATTGTGTTATAACAAATATTGTAAATTTAAAACTAAGTTACCTGTCGTAGAATGTAGTCTTCATATGTAATCTTGGTTGAATATTTTCTTTGTGCAACGTCTGAAAAACGCGCGCACACGAACAATATGATCTGCAATACTGTGCCGCGTGATCTAACTTTACGATATAACGGCAGTGCCGCAGTTACACAGACGCTTCTGCGCATGCGCGCACTCTATCTGCCAACATTAGAACTTTTACGGCGCACCCGCGTCATTCAAATTTTGTATATAATGTGTATAATGTGTAATGTAAGTCATGTAAATAGTTGTAGATAACTTAGATTTTCTTGTGCCTTTAGGTGAATTGCTCGCCTGCAGGTGTGTCCTTTCGCCTCGCAATTCAGGGGGCAATATAAAGGCACATTTGCATGCCGAGCGTGAGTTTCCTCGGAAACGCGAAATATTAATTAAATAAATAATCAGTGACAAATAAATAAAGCCTATGGCATACAACTGCAGCGCTGTGTCGCTGATAAAACAAAAGCACAATTACGTTACTCTTATGTTTGATTAAGAAATGAGTGCTCTGGTTGAAGTGGTGCGAGAAGCACGTATTTTATTTTATTGTCTGGCACACCGCCATATTTCATGTTATAGAAGAATACTGCGAGTTGCAACCACACTAGGCACTCGATTCTGTAAGAATTTATATTTATAAAAGTAAGTAGGATTATGAACTGTAGGCTTATTCATTGAATATATCTGATTTAACTAACTGTGTAACTTTTTTATGTTTAGTATTCAATCACCTCTGTACGACGTATTGGCATGGCTGGCAAATTATTGTAATATTGAGATTTAGATTATGAGTCCGCACCTACCGCAGCAGTCTTTGGAAACGATTTAATTACGAAGTCCGATTATTCAGTTTTATTTCACGGTCAACTACGAGTAACATTGCCTTTACGAAAAAGCCATTGTCAAGCGTCTGATACCGAATAATTAAACGTCCACGTTCCAGATAAGCAAATACAATTGCAATCACAATCACCATCATACAGATAGAATAATTAACATATTTAAAATAACATTTTTTATTTATTTTATACTCAGACGTGGAATGTGCCCCTGTCCGATTTAGCCAGCGTGCAAGTGGTAAAGCGGATGAGTTACGTGTCATGTTAGCAGACCCCAATCTACCCGGTATGTCCAAGGACACCACACCCACTACGTCAACCATGGACATATCGGAGGGGGATCGTAGTACTGGTACCGTAATTGACCGCAACGAGGAGGAAAACGGGTCAGGAATGCACACCTGTGGGCACGCAACATTCGAAAAGAAAAGGGATCGAAAGGGGAAGACTACATTAACGTGAAGGGAAACATAGTGCCAAAGAAATGTCCCACCCTCGGAGCATGCACGTTTCAGAAGGAATGTGGTCAACATTTTTCACCTGAACACGAGCAACATCTATTTGACTCGTTCTCTGCATTAGGTAGTTTCGACTAGCAGTTGGCATACGTTTTTGTTACGGTGAAGGAGGTCCCCACAATATGCGCGTATTCCTCCGGTGCTACAGAGTCGCGGTGAGTAACAACATGCCTATACCATAATCTTTAATGCTTACATGAGCGAAAAGTGAATGAATGACAAATGTAAGCACACTATTCCTCATTGTCAATTTCCCTAGGAGGGGGGTACACAGCTAAGAGGTAAGTAATCCGATCAAAGTGAGAGCGAATACTACAAGTCCAGACCCCAGGCGTGACCTACACAGATGTCTGAGTTGAACTCTCTTTCAGGTGCTACCATTTACGTTGTGTGGCAGGCTACGCTGCCCCTTCCACATTGGCACTCTTGGCCGCCAACGAGTGGGGTCTTGTGTGTGACCATATATGGTCACTGTCAATTCACTGCTGCATCTCATGGCTTCCCCATGTGAGCTCACATGATACTTTTTGAGTATATGTAACATTTCTGACCAACCTGTAAACCATTATTATAGTTATTTGAAGCTTACCTTCTGTCTGTACATTTCCTTAGCGAGTTCCATGACTCCTTCAAAATATTACTTATCCATGTCAACATTAGCTAAATGGATGGACCTTCTTTGACCTCCTACATCATTAGGCGTCCAGAGCGCTTGCTGGACGTGACATTACACATTTTGTGGAGCAAGCTATGGGGTTGTTTAGTTGGTCATGGAATAGCATGCAGCTGTGTGGCCATGAGTTATAGGAATAAAACACCCATCTTGGAATATCGAACCTGCTCAACCTGACATCACGTAAAACGATGGAGCAGCTTTGATATCCCTTTTGCATTACTTGAATAACCATATGCAGGAGAGCAGCAGAGCGATGAAGGGAAAGCAAAAGGTCTCTTGAGGAAAAGAAAACAATCCCTATTTATTGCCAAGGAGTAGACAGCACCTGGAGAAGACAGATGGAGAGACTGGGACCAGCGCAGGAGAAAGACAGCACCTGGGGATAGTGCAATCAACCCAGAAGGCGGCCAGGGGTGGTGAAGCCAGAACAGCAGAGGGAGACTGTGCCCGGGGTCAAGGCAGAAATTTCAGATGGTGGCCAGGGTCTGCAACAGCAGCACGAGGTCACGGGGTGCAGAGGCTGTGCAGAGTGATCAACAGTTGTTGAAAATGGTGCGAAGTCAAAGACAATGGTACAGGCGCCACGGCTAGCAGCGTGCAGCCACAGATGGTGCAGAGGCAGTGCAGCGGCACCAGTGGCAACAGATAGTGGCACGGGTCGCACGTGGTGCGAGAGTAGGTGGCAGTGGTGGCAGCACAAATGAAGCACAGTGTCACGGACAATGGCGTGAGGCACTGGAAGACACACATAGTAGCAGCAGCAGCAGCACGGCTGTCATATCACATGTCAGAGAGAATGTTTCAAGTGCTGGTATTGACATGCATGAGCCATTCACTAGGCAATTCATTAGTTTGTCAGATATTCTGAAATTAATACTGCAATCGTCTGATGGCACTAAGAGCACTCTAAATGTGTTTTTTGACAACTGTGATATCGTATTTGAACTTACTGACCCAGGGAAGCATAATATCCTTTTGAAATTCTATTAATACTAAGATAGTGGGCTCAGCACATAGCAAATTTGTTGGTTAGAGAACTAAGCACTACTTGCTGGGGACGTGTGCGATATTATTAGAAAAATGTTCCAACAAAAGGGCACTCGATTGCTATACTTGTCAGATGTTTGCAAGTCAGTAGCAATGTTGGGAAAGTGAAACATAGTGACGCTGAAGATTGGATACAGTGCAGCACCACTTCAGGGAAACTATCAGAAATAGCATATGAGAATCAAAGTTAGGAGGCATCTTGCACTCATTTGGAAACTATGCCAAGCTGTGTATATACAAGCCATATATGACGACAGGATAAGGACCAAGTATGAATGCATGGTGAGCATGTAACATTAGCAAAGGCTAAAGAGATCGTTCGTAACAGAGCAGAGCGCTATAGCCTCAGGCAAAAAGATGGTTGCCTAAGGTAGTGGACGGGTGCTGCAGAATGAAAGGAAGACCAAAAAGTGCTATATGCATGGGAAGACAGGCAATGTCACGCGAGATTGTCGCACTGATAAAAGAATATGAAAGGTAGGGCCGGTTGTATGAGGAAACAGCAGGGAATCAGACTGTTCGTGAGCAGTGAGGTGCTCACAATGTAATTTTCCATGTCACATAGACCCATGTGTGCAGCTGAAGTTTGAAGTGGGAACGTGTTGTATCTCCGCTTACAGTCGCTCATGTGCAGTGAACCGGCTTTATCGCCACGCCCACGCACTATGCTCAAGGGAGAGGCTTTGTGGCAATAAACGACTAGAGCGGTTTCGGGACAGGACACATTTATTTTTCCTACCGTTACAATAAATGACGAATAACATTCGTCGCTAATGTCCGTCCATACAGGTGCGTTGCACTGGCGGCACGGCTCGATCACCGATCCCGGAGGGTGTACCCACCAGTGACGAGCCGTGGCGCGACCGCGTGGACCGAGCGGGACAAAAAGCCGCGTCACAGAATGTTCTGCTCCTGGCGCGACCGGAGGCGCCGTAACGTCCGCGAAGGAGCGGAAGACACTTTAACGGCGACTGCGCTTACGACCGCGCTTACGCATTTACGGCGGAGTCACGTTGACTCGACGCACGTGGTCCGCGGCGGAAGAACTGGGAGACGTGTTTCGCGTCGCGTCGACTAGCTCGCACTGGCCGCCTGCTTTGTTCCCGTGCGGTCCGGTGTGCGACGCACCGTTGCCGAAATTCTGCGTAACGGTACAGCTGTACCGCCCCTACTTGTGTCGGCAGTGCCGTAGTTCAGCCCTTCGTGCGCTGGACGGTGCTGCCGCCACAAGTTCATAATATGCTGTAAATGCAAAGGAACTGATCATAATGAAAGAGACTGCTCAAGAGAGTAGAACAACAGGTAGAAAGTACAGTTGGCGACTACCAAGCGGGATTCAGGAAGGAAAAAGGTTGTCTAGACAGATACTTGTCCTGAAGCAACCGATAGAACATCGGGCCTTAAAAAACAAAAAGACAGTAATAACCTTCGTGGACTTCACAAAGGCATATGACTCCATCGACAGACAGTCTCTTGTTAGGATCCTGAAGAACAGAGGACTTGATGGAACAACACAAGAACTCATAAAAGAAATTCTGACAGACACAAAAGTAAGGGTGAGATTCAGAGGAGCACTGTCAGAAGAATTTGAGATCAAGACTGGTGTTAAACAGAGAGATGGATTGTCACCTTTCTTGTTGAATATAGCACTGGACGAAGTGATCGGGCAGTGGAGACCAATAAACGAGGAAATGGGAGTACCAAAGACACATGTGGGAGACAAAGAGGACAACAGGGCTCAAGTGGACCGCCTAGCCTTTGCAGACGGCATAGCAATAGTGAGACGGAAGAAGACGCAAAGACACAACTCGACAACTTAAGTAAGGTAGCCAGAGAGGTGAGACTGAGGATCGCCTATAACAAGACAAAGACATTAAATACCACTGCAGACTGAGAAACACTGGAAGGCACTGTGCAAATGGTGGACAAATTTAAGTACCTGGGAGAATTTACAACAGGAAGGAACAGGAGCAAGGAGAGAATAACAGAGAGGATAAAGAAGATGAGGTCAGCCTTCTGCATGACAAGAGAGATATACAGTAAAAAGAATATATCCAGAGAGGCAAAGATAAGCCACTACAAGGCAATGGTGAGTATTATATGCTGCTGAGACGATGATACTAGGAAGAAATGGAGCAGAACAACTAGAGAAAGAAGAGAGAAAAATACTGAGAAAAATACTAGGTCCCAAAAGAGGTGGATGCAGAGACCTAGGGAAGAATTGAACTGGAACATGAGAACAATATCCGGCGAAATCAGACTCAAAAGGGCAAGCTTTGCTGGACATGTAGTTAGGATGAGTATGGACAGAAAGACGAAGGGGCTACCCGTGGTCCTACAGAGGCCGTAACGCAAGAAGAAGAAGAAGAAAGAGACTGCCCAGCGAGCACTCACCATGCACAGAATGAGCGCATAGTAAAAGCCAGGAAAACTAAGTAAGGATGAAAGAAAGCAGTCGCCTTATGCCTTGCCTGAAAAGATATTAGGTCAACAGGGAAAACAAAAATGAGCATGTAGAATTGTAGTGTCAGGAAGGCACTAACAGTCGCCTGATGTTTCCTATAGATAGTAGAGCACAGATAAAATCTAATTCAGAGAAATAGTTTGAGAAACGTCAGAAAGTATATTGCAGCCAAACGTATTAAAATTTGGAGAACTGTAACCCTCATATTATGAACAGGAAGCGGAACGCATGTGAGGCATTGCTTCCACGAAATTGAGGAAGATGTGGATCATCCTTTTGTCTGGGCTGAGACTTTTCCAGGGAAAATGGAGTTGTAAACTGTTACGCCACCGGAAGGCTATGGATCCACAGTGATTGGACTGGAATGAAGATGGAGCCATAATGTGAGCTCCGCACAGTGCAGTTAGGTATTAGAAGTTGGGGACCTGCTACCACAGTTGCACGGGCACAGGAAAGAGAAGACTCTTTCAGAGAAAGCTCAGGCATGCACCTGGGTCTTAAAACAGCTCCGAGTACGTTTCAGAGATTGATGAACTCCGTTTTCACAGGGTTACAAGGCGACAAATTGTTCCTGTACTTGGATGACGTGGTAATATTTGCCTTCTCCTTAGAGGAACACAATGTCCTGCTGACAGAGACAGACTCCACAATTTAAAGTTGCAGGTGAACAAGTGCGAATTTTGGTGAAACGAAGTATAGTGGAGGAGGGGAGGGGAGGTCCTCCCACACGCAAGACCGCCCCTGCTCTGCAGCCAATAGCGTGTAAGTTTGCATGTGCACTCATGTGCTGCCCAGCATGGAACCAGCACCCCCCCCCCCCCTACACACACACACACTACCCGCCCCACAACACACGCACTCCAGCGTTCCTGCTCGGCGGCCAAAAACGATAAAATATTTGAATATTCGAAAATTATTTCCGCTACGTTTACATTGCTGACTCCCAAAAATTTGTTTAATGTCTGGCTCACTAGTCACGTTGGTAAATTTCATTTGAAGCTATTTAGGGTGATTCAAAAAGAACGAAAAGGTTTTAATTGTTTATTGCAGACAAACTATAAAATACACAAATGCATTGTGCATGTCACTGGTTAGGGGAAGGTTCAAACACAACATACAATAAAATTGGTTCAAATGGCTCTAAGCACTGTAGGACTTAACTTCTAAGGTCATCAGTCCCCTAGAACGTAGAACTACTTAAACCTAACTAACCTAAGGACAACACACACATCCATGCCCGAGGCAGGATTCGAACCTGCGATCGTAGCGGTCGCTCGGTTCCAGACTGTAGCTCCTAGAACCGCTCGGCCACTGCAACCGGCCCATACAATAAACACCATACAATAAACTCACAATGAGCACCATGGCTTGCTCGATAAACATCGAAATGGTAGTCCATTTCATCCCACACACGAATCAACAGGTTCCCGTTCATTGAACCAACAGCTTCAACAATCCGATTTGTCGACTCTTGAAGAGTAGCTGCCATAGGCAGGACAAAGACTGTTTTACATATCCTTACATAAAAAAATCGTAGTGTGTGAGATCTGGTGGCCAGGGAGCCCAAAATTAGTGACCCTCTGCCAATCAAAAATTGTGGGATGGTTTGCAGTTTCTGAGCGCGCTACTTCCTGCCGCACCCAGCTTATCAGTGACGTACATCCGCCATGCAGGCAGCATGGCTGTGTGCGCCGCCATATTGGCGGTTGACCTTGAACGAGTTTTGCTCGGCCGCCGCTAGGGCTCGGCGGTTCGCCTAGAGTTTTAACTAAAGGCGATCCGGGGAAAAAAGATTGCTTCCGGCCGCCATTGCTGTTTCTGAGCGCGCTACTTCCTGCCGCGCCCAGCTTATCAGTGACGTACATCTGCCATGCAGGTAGCAGCACGCTCATTTGACTCGAGGCAGCCGCATGCAGCACACAGCCATGCCGTACAGGAGGAGGAGATATACAAGAAGATCAAGAATGCCAGTTTACAAGACTGTCGATACTTTTTCTATGACACCTAATAATGTTGATCAAGAAGAGCTACTGACTGGTCCAATTACTTTTGTTGGAGCCAAGATTAATTTTTCATGTACAACTATGAAGGTTGTGACTGGTAATAGTTGGTTGACTATTGCTATTGTCAGAGGTTCAGATAAGCCTCTTGAAGTTTTGGAGGCCTACTATGACAGAGACATTATTGCTTATCGTACCTTTTCTATTGGAGTTAAGGGCGATAGGAATTGTGGTACAGCTGTTGTATTAACGGACAAACCATTTTCATTGTATACAACAAACAGAAGAGTTGTTAATGCTAATGAGAGAGTTAATATTTGGGTGAAGATTGATGGTGTACTGACAAAGTACGTAAAAGTACAAGGAACAGCACAAAACACATTCAGTTTCGGCGCATCTCATGTTTGGCAACGATGCCAGGATTATGTGACCCCCAAATTCTCACATTATAGCGGTTTATCTTACCCGATAGATGCAAAATCCATGAGGAAACATGAGTCGTTCAGAAAAATCTCCTCTGCCATATGGTGGAGAATCTGAATTCCAAATTCGTGCGTTCTATTACGGTTGCCGAGATGCAATTGCTGCTGTAACTGCAAAGGCTTTATACGTATGTAGGCGTCATATCAGAACGTGCCACACTGTCGTTTGAGGAAGTTAAAATTCCTGGCTTGTCATCTTGTGGGCTTCTGATGGCTTCTTGAGAGCGCACCTTGAATATGCATGATATTTTCATCAGACTTGCATGGCTGACCAATGCTAACCAGTTTCCACGGATTCTGTACGCCAATCATAAACCTTCTTGTTCAGATGCAGCCTCTTACTGAATCGATGACGGAATGCACGTGGTATTTGAACAAAGGATTGACTTTGCGCAAATTCCAACACATAAAATGATTTTTCTTGTGGTGTAGTCACCATATTGCTACAAACTAACGACTGTGCATCTGTGTCAAAGCTTTGAATCTTCCTCTACGCAGTGACATGTCCAATGCATTTCCATTTTTTATAGTTTGTAATGAAAAACTGAAATCTGTTCATACTTTTTTAATCACTGGACATATCATTCCCCATGGAATACTGGAATAGGTAGATAGTATATTGCTCTAAAACTAAATTAAAACGAACATTTCCTTGTAAAATATAAATAACAAATTAGGAATTCATATTTGTTGAAAATGAACTTTACCTTAAATACTATACCACAAACTCTGAAACGTAAATACACCACTGGACATTAAAATTGCTACACCACGAAGATGACATGCTACAGACGCGAAATTTAACCGACAGGAAGAAGATGTTGTGATATGCAAATGATTAGCTTTCAAGAGCAGTCACACAAGGATGGCGCCGGTGGCGACACCTACAACGTGCTGATATGAGGAAAGTTTCCAACCGATTTCTCAAACAGAAACAGCAGTTGACAGGCGTTTCCCTGGTGAAACGTTGTTGTGATGCCTCTTGTAAGGAAGAGAAATGTGCACCATCACGTTTCCGACTTTGATAAAGGTCGGATTATGGCCTATCGCGATTGCGGTTTATCGTATCGCGACATTGCTGCTCGCGTTGGTCGAGATCGAATGACTGTTAGCAGAATATGGAAGCGGTGGGTTCAGGAAGGAAATACGGAACGCCGTGCTGGATCCCAAAGGCCTTGTATCACTAGCAGTTGAGATGACAGGCATCTTATCCGCATGGCTGTAACGGATCGTACAGCCACGTCTCGATCCCTGAGTCAACAGGTAGGGACGTTTGCAAGACAACAACCAACTGCACGAACAGTTCGACGACGTTTGCAGCAGCATGGACTATCAGCTCGGAGACCATGGCTGCGGTTACCTCTGACGCTGCATCACAGACAGGAGCGCCTGCGATGGTGTACTCAACGACGAACCTGGGTGCACGAATGGCAAAACGTCATTTATTCGGATGAATCCAGGTTTTGTTTACAGCATCATGATGGTCGCATCTGTGATTGGCGACATCGCGGTGAACGCACATTGGAAGCGTGTATTCGTCATCGCCATACTGGCATACCATCCGGCGTGATGATATGGCGTGCCATTGGTTACACGTCTTGGTCACCTCTTGCTCGCATTGACGGCACTTTGAACAGTGGACGTTACATTTCAGATGTGTTACGACCCGTGGCTCTACCCTTCATTCGATCCCTTCGAAACCCTACATTTCAGGAGGATAATGCACGACTGCATGTTTAGGTCCTGTACGAGCCTTTCTGGATACAGAAAATGTTCGACTGCTGCCCTGGCAAGCTCATTCTCCAGATCTCTCACCAACTGAAAACGTCTGGTCAATGGTGGACGGGCAACTGGTTCGTCACAATACGCCAGTCACAACTCTTGATGAACTGTGGTATCGTATTGAAGCTGCATGAGGAGCTGTACCTGTACACGCCATCCAAGCTCTGTTTGATTCAATACCCAGGCGTATCAAGGTCATTATTACGGCCAGAGGTGGTTGTTGTGGGTACTGATTTCTCAGGATATATGCACCCAAATTGCGTGAAAATGTAATGACATGTCAATTCTAGAATAATATATTTGTCCAATGAATACCCGTTTATCATCTGCATTTCTTCTTGGTGTAGCAATTTTAATGACCAGTAGTGTAAAAGAAATCCTGTTTCACATACTGCTTGCTCCTGTCTTACTGCCACCAGCTGATGGCAGTACTATAAAATCGAGCAGTGCCAAACCTTTGTACTGCAACTTCTTTTGCTACCAGTAGAATGCCGCACAGTTAAAAAAAACGAAACGAAGTCGTAAATTGTTTTCTTCATCTACGATGTTGAAAAAATTCTAAAATGTCAGCAAGATATTTCAGCAATGCGAAAAGTGCGCTGTTTACATTGCTCGTTGAGGTTAATACATGAAAAAAACGCTGCAGGGCTCAAATAAATTAATGTGATGTCACAATATTGCAAAAATTACATCTTCAGTTTAAAAGAAAGTGCGAGTTAATTGCCACATGTACAAATATTCATCAAGTTAGTGCCCAGATTTCTAAAGTATGTCCGCAAACGTTAGATTTCAATACCTAATAACAACTGCTACTTGAGACTGTAGGACTAACAATTCGACCTCGTAGAACTAACCTGACTAGGCTTATAGTTGCAGGAAAACATTGTTAGCTAAAAATATTGCGCTAGGCAGGCAAATAAACAGACTGAATGTAACTAATTGGGCCTACTTTTGAAATAAGTTTCAACTCTCTGTCGAATATTTTCGTATCCTAATTGTTATCAACCACCATTTAGAAAGGACAAAGTTAGTGCATCACGTTACTCACTTGAAAAAAGATAAACGGCCCTACTGACTGCCAGTTATACACATAGCAGAAAAAAGTTTAGCATCGCCCCAGTTCCCAGAACTCCTGAAGATAGACGTTGACTGTGGATATTGTAACACAGACACATTCCCTTTGACTGTTCAGAGACGCCCCTAAACCCGCCCAAGGATGAAAACAACCATAAATGAACAGCGTCTATTAGACGGAGGGGTCCGACAGCCGATCAGTTCCAGTCATTCCACCAGGAAGGAGGTACACGGCTCGTGTTGTCTGTAGTTCAACCATGCCTAGATGGTCCGTACCGCGGATCGATTGCGTCCGCATTGTTACTTTGTGCCAGGAAGGGCTCTCAACAAGGGAAGTGTCCAGGCATCTCGGAGTGAACCAAAGCGATGTTTTTCGGAGATGGAGGAGATACAGACAGACAGGAACTGTCAATGACATGCCTCACTTTGGGCGCCCAAGGGCTACTACTGCAGTGTATGACCGCTACCTACGGATTATGGCTCGGAGGAACCCTGACAGCAACGCTACCATGTTGAATAATGCTTTCCATGCAGCCACAGGACGCCGTGTTACAACTCAAACTGCGCAATAGGCTGCATGATACTTCCGACGTCCATCTTTGCCACCACGACATCATGCAGCGCAGTACAGATGGGCCCAACAACATGCCGAATGGACCGCTCAGAACTGGCATCACGTTCTCTTCATCGATGTGTCGCATATGCCTTCAACCAGACAATTGTCGGAGACATGTTTGGAGGCAACCCGGTCAGGCTGAACGCCTTAGACACGTTGTCCAGCGAGTGCAGCAAGGTGGAGGTTTCCTGCTGTTTTCGGGTGGCATAATGTGGGGCCGACGTACGCCTCTGGTGGTCATGGAAGGCCCCGTAACGGCTGTACGATACGTGAAAGCCATCCTCCGACCGATAGTGCAACCATATCGGCAGCATATTGGCGAGGCATTCGTCTTTGGACGACAATTCGCGCTCCCATCGTGCACATCTTGTGAAATACCTCTGAAGGTCTCACTGTATGGTGGTACAACATGCAATGTGTGTTTTTCATGAGCTATAAAAAAGGCGGAAATGATGTTTATGATCTCTATTCCAGTCTTCTGTACAGGTCCCAGAACTCTCGGAACCGACGTGATGCAAAACTTTTTTAGATGCGTGTAGAAATATTGGAAATGACTCTGGTCTACCGAAGGCTATATAAGTAACAGCAGTTTGGTGTCCAAAGGCTTCCTAAAAGTTTTATAAACTTAATTTTTTCTATAATATTGCTCACAGTATTCTAAAAATACGTCAGCAGCGCGAAAAGTGCGATGTTCATGTTACAGGTGTATCTAAATACGTAAAGCGTGTATTCCATCTGTGCAGTTGCTTTCCGGATATTATGGCTTGCAAAAATAAAATCTATAAACAACCAGACCACCACAGACACTTGCACAAGACAACATTATTCTAAGGGAAGGAAGGAGTAAGGTGCTTTTATTACCACATATCACTTAAACTGCAGATGAACATGGACTGCTTGTAAATACGCAATCAAAGACTATAACCAGTGAAAAATGTTACATTTACAAACACATTAAAGAGTCGATATCCCGGAAAATAAATAAAAGGACTTACCATATTCTGAGATGCCTCACACTTTGCAAGCACAAATTCAGTATTGCCGTATAGCTCATAAAAGTACATGTTTATCGCAATAGCTTGGAAATTCGATTTCTTACGCTTTGCAAGCACAATGAGCCATCAAAAAATACCCCTAACGCCAAACTCCATTGCTATAAATGCTAAAAAATGACAAAACAAATATTAAAGTGATGGAAATGAAATGAGCGTTTGGCGTCATTGGCCGGGAGGCCCCTCGCGGGGCAGGTCCGGCCGCCATATCGCAGGTCTTATTACATTCGGCGCCACATTGGGCGACCTGCACGCCGGATGGGGATGAAATGATGATGAACACAACACAACACCCAGTCCCTGAGCGGAGAAAATCTCCGACCCAGCCGGGAATCGAACCCGGGCCCAGAGGACGGCAATCCGTCACGCTGACCACTCAGCTACGGGGGCGGACATTAAAGTGATGCTACTCTACTATAACGTAAAGATATGTAGACGTAGATGTGGAAGTTGTGTTCTAAAATTTAGGTGGTCACCACCAGATTCTACTCACCCATAACCCGGCCTCAGCTGAAATATACCCTTAATATGAAGTCGTCAGCCCTATTGTTCATGTTAGGACTTTCAAAAAGCAAAGCTTAAAAAATGGATGTCATTATTATGAGATATGGTTCCTCAACATTTCTGCGTGACTGCATGACAGTGCCAGTTTGCAGAGACGAAGATATCAGCGTCGTAATACACGGAAAACAGAGAGGAAGTAGTGTGATTACAGCAGCAGTGATGGTAAGGAATTATCAGTAATTGCCAAAGTGACGTAATTATGTCCCATAAAAGAGGATATGCCGAAGGAGGGAGCGTGCGATAAGCAGAACTGTTAACATCGTTACGCTTCGATGTCATATTCCGAAAAGCTGCAACATTTATTTAGCTTATTTAAAATTTTACTGCATTTCTCGTTTAACCATAGTTATCGACGTTGCTAAACAGTGAAAAGCTCGTCGTTAACTGACTTTGATGTTTAACGTCGATCTAAGGCCATGCTAACAACAATACTATCGTGCCTGAAGCGTCACGTTCCGTTACCTAGCAATTACTTCCGTATTCTCTCGAGTACATCAGGTATCGATATGACTACGTTCTCTGTTGTAACTCAGTAAAAGAAGCTACAGTGTAATTCAAGTACAGTAATGTTGATTTTTGTGTTTCGAGTACAAGTAACGAAACGCTTTAAGTTACTGGAGAGCTTTAACAACTTTGATTGAACCGAAAGTCCAGCTTCAGAGCCGAGGTGCACTGTACTCGGAAGAGGTATGAGTCATTGATTTAACTGTCACCTGTTTATTTGTCATATACAATCATTTGGAGTTAAAATATCGTATAAGCTTTTAACATGTTGACTGCCGCCCTTAGTGATGACACGAATCTGGCTCTGCCGTTGCCGCCGGCGGCTACTTGGCAGTCAACATGTTAAATAACTTTATGTAGCGGAGAAGTATTGACAAACTGATGCGTACAGTGGAGTATGATGTGATTTCGGGATTTAAGAGCAACGTCCGATTTCACCGATGCGCTTTGACCAACGACGTGCTGCATGACGTCATTACTTACGTGGCGAAGTATGTAAGCGACTGTTAGTATATGTAAAATTTGAAATTTTCCCGGCGAATCACCTGTTCAAAAAGATTTCGGACTTGCAGCCGGTCGTCGTAAACTTCATTGCACGATATTTCGGGTGGACAACTGCCAGTCATCTTCAGGAGAGCCGAACGAGGACTGTTAGCACATGTTATCTGTGCTTATCTTATTTTCTCGTGTGATTTATGACTTTTTGCTGCGAGTGAAACGCTTAGAAATTAAAAATATAACGTTTTTCACAATTATTTGGATGTTTTTGTAATGTGGCAGGTTTTTCAGGGTGAGCTTAGATGAAAACGTAAGTGCATTGCTCGAATGGGCGTGAATGAAATGAATTGTAATGCTATTCATAATTTTGTTTTTCTTCCATTTTCTTTTTCAAATATGGTTTCGTTGAGGCGATGCGTATATGAAATATTACACTCCAAGTTGTTGTTAGTGGTTGGTCGCTTTTTGTAGTGGATGTGTTTCTTTCGAGATAAGGTTTGTAATAATGATTTAGTTAAGTGGGACAGAGTCTTTGGTATATACCGCTTACTTTTGTCTTAATGAATACTCATTTGTTAATTTTTATACGCATTTCTTTGTTTCTATGAAGGAATCTGTGTTTTTCCGATTAATTTGTTAATTTGGGAGGTGTATGGTATCCGTATTTTCGTCCGAGCTATATATGCAAATGAAGAATGCGACTGCAACTGTGCACTTTTTCTTCTGTTTATTTTAGAGATACTCCTTCGTGCAATTTCTGTTATACGTGGCATTTTCGTTGTTGTAGCAGGAGGGAGGTACCTCTCGTCTCTGTCTTCGACTGAAATATATCGGTCTAGCGTACGTTACGATTATCTTTCTGAGTTATTTTTTATATCTTCATTTTCTTTTGTTTGGATGAATTTGAGAATATTACGAGGGTAGTTTAAAAAGTTCAAAAAGGACATTCAAGCCGACTTCCAGAATACACTGGGGGACTCTGCTCCTTCATTTTCAACAATAGCAAATTGGACAAATGAATTTAAATTTGGTCGGGAGAGCATAGATGATGATCCGCGCAATGGTCGGCTAAGATGTGTCACTACTCCAGAAATCATTGCAAAAGTGCACATAATGGTCATGGGGGGATCGCCGATTGAAGGGGCGCGAAATTGCTCACGCTAACCAAATGTCAACTGGAAAGGTATGTCTCATTTTAACTGAAAAATTAGAAATGAAAAAATTAGCTGCAAAATGGGTGCCGCGACTCTTAACGCGCGCCCGCACACATGTGCCGCCGCCATGACAGAACTACACGATCTACGGTATGAACTGTTGTCACACCCGCCTTATTCAACTGATATGGCTCCGTCAGACTTCCATCTCTTCCCAAAACTGAAAATTTCTTGGTGGACGAAGATTCACTCCAAACGAAGAATTGATAGCCGTAGTTGACAACTATTTTTTCAGGCATGGAGGAAACTCATTTTTTCGAGATGGGATAAAGGCACTAGAACATCGCTGGACCAAGTGCATTAATCTACAAGGAGACTACATTGGAAAAATAAAAAAGTTTCGGTTATGTAAGTACTATTTTTCTATTCCGTTCCGAGAACTTTTCAAACCACCCTCGTATTATTCGATTTTTTTCGTTGCTTTGTGGAGGTGTGTCCGGTAGCTCTGTATTCGTTTGAGCTATATAGGTCAAGCGAAATATTCGATTCTAATTGCTTGTGTATTGCATTGTTACCTGTTTAGTCTTTTTTTTCAGTTACACGACATTCATCTGCGTTGGGACTTCTGGTATTATTGTCTCAGTTTGACTTACAGGAACAAGCGAATTATTCCACTTGTGAGATTATTTCTCGGTTTATTTTAAAGGTCCAGAATGGGATTTTCACTCTGCAGCGGAGTGTGCGCTGATATTAAACTTCCTGGCAGATTAAAACTGTGTGCCGGACCGAGACTCGAACTCGGGACCTTTGCCTTTCGCGGGCAAGTGCTCTACCAACTGAGCTACCCAAGCACGACTCACGCCCAGTCCTCACAGCTTTACTTCCGCCAGTACCTCGTCTCCTACTTTCCAAACTTTACAGAAGCTCTCCTGCAAGGTTCGCAGGAGAGCTTGCGTGAGTCGTGCTTGGGTAGCTCAGATGGTAGAGCACTTGCCCGCGAAAGGCAAAGGTCCCGAGTTCGAATCTCGGTCCGGCACATAGTTTTAATCTGCCAAGAAATTTTATTTTAAAGGTATTTGTTTGTGTAATTTCCTTTTTCTCTTCTTTTATTGTTCGAGGAACGGCGAAATTGGGAACAGAGTAAGGTGTGATTCCAGCTGTCTGCTTTGACCAATGGTGTCATATTACACGTCAAGACAATAGGTTACAGACCGATAACATTCTTCAAGATGTCGATGACAACGTATATGTTCATAAACAAACGTGAAAACCACGCAAAGTTTTTCAGTGAGCACAGAAAATTAAAGGGCAATCGCGGATATGAGGGGGTTTGCGGCGGGGACAAAAGAAGTTAACCCTTTCAGACGATGTAGTTCCTTTTGAAGCCACCTTGTATCTTCTCATTTCGTGGAATACGCACAGTAACTACATATGTAGCCACCCTTTATGTTCCCAGTACATGCTGCCCTTGAGCGGCTGCAGCTTTGAACTACTTCACATGTTTCGAATCTTAGCAGTTAGCAAACGTAGGAGCCATTTTTGTATACGGTGCACTGTTGTCTGTAAGGCATGTTTTGGCCTTGGATTAGGTACACAACACTTTTTTAAAAATGTATACTCTGTGTATTGCGATAATAATTAAAGTTATGTATTTCCTTTCGAAACCACTACGGCTCAAAGAGCAACATGAGTACCTGGGACAGGTTGCGGTATTTCCATTTTCACACGACGTCCTCTCGCAGAAAAAGGAAGAGGAAATCCTGGCGTGCCTTTTGGAAGGGATTTCTCCTGATGCCGACTGTAGCACTGAAAGTGGATATGACGTGACAGCTGAAGACGGTAATCTTGATTATCGAACGAAAAAATTGGTGTTGTCTTGCATTATTTCAAAGAGTGAGAGCAAAGAACAATTAGCAAAAAAATGTAAATCTGTTGTTCCAGTTGGAAAACATACAAAAGAAGTAAAGCATCTACAAATACATGACGCCTCAAGTCCCTGCGTACACTGTAGCTCAAAAAAGGAACCTCACAAAAGCGGATGGAAGTGTGCTTTCTGTCCAGTGGCGCTATGCGTAACTGCAGAAAAGAACTGCATTTTACCTTACCACCAAACGTAACATCTCATGCTTATTCGCTCTGCTTGAAATCACCCCACATGTGTTCAGTTAATGAATGTACACTTGATTTTCACATTGTTATGTCTTAATGTATCTCTAATAACCTAATAAAACAAGAAAATTCAAAATATTTGATTTTTAATACTTCGAATCTGAAAGGGTTAATGAAGATGAGATCATTCCAGAGCAATGAAGAGATCGAAAACTAGGACGCTCAAATTCATCTGGTATAAACGGAACGAAAATATAGAGAAAATACAAAATTGGAATCTAATAATTCACTTGACCTTCAGAACGTCTAGTTATAACAGTACACCACGCGAAAGAAGACATTGCTTTAATTTATGATGCCGTTTTTTAATGGCGTGATTTCACAATGACAACGGTGTTGCCGAGCTTTGCTGCTTGTCGGTTACACTTACATACTGTCTGTTGTCATTGTAGTGTTTTACTGCTGGAATTTTCTTTCATCTGTGAAGAAGAAGACATTCTGGAAAATGGTGCCAACTGCGCAAGTCATACTGAGTTGAGCAGGCAGCGTAACTATATAGTTTTCCTCTCCTATTGTATAAGGAAATTGAATTAATCCCTTGGAGTATCCTTAGCTAGTAAATCCATTGTATGTTTATTTGCTTCTCTGGAGTTTTCATTATTTACATATTGCTGGATATTTCTCAGTCGCAAATCATGCTTATTTCGTCGTACATACATTTAAATTATTTACAATTTTACTGAAGTGTTCGTTTAAGCATTGCTATTGACGTTGCTAAACAGTGAAGTGCTCTTCAGTTACTAGCTTTGCTGTTAAAGTCGGTCTCAGGACGTCCTAACAATACTATGTTGCCTGAAGCTTCATGATCCGTTGCCTAGAAATTACTTCCGTATTCTTCCGAGTACCTGATTTATCGATACCACTACGTTCTTCGTGTTACTGAGTTAAAGCAGCTCCAGCTTTGATTCAAGTTCAAATGCTTTGAAGGAAGCGAACGCCCATCTTCAGAGACGAGGTGCATTGTACCCGCAAGGAGTACGAGGCATTGACTTAACTGTCACCTATATATTTATCATATATAATCATTTGCAATTAGAACATCGTATGAGATTGTAAATTAAGTGCATAGTTTCACAATCACAACGGTGTTGCCAGTCTTTTCCATGTGTCTGTTACACATGCATACTGTCTGTGTTCACTGTAGGTTTGTGCCGACGGAATTTTCTTCCATCTGTGTAGAAGAACACTCTTTGGAAACCGGTGCCCGCTGCATAGCATCATTTTGAGCCGAGGAGGCTGCTTAAAGAAACTGAATTAATATTTTTGAGTATCATTGGCTGTTAAATGCGTTGAGAGTTAATTAGCTACTACCAATACTCAGCCACGCTTTGTTGTGGCTCAGTACGCTAAAATGCAAAAGAAAGAAAAGAGAAAGCACACGTTTGTAGTACGTATAGGGATTGGATAGACGACCTAATCTCCTTCTCTCCCCTGCCTCTGTCCACCTCTTGCTTCCCTTTTTCTATGTCCATTTCCTCCCCCCTGCATCTTCTTCACACCTCACTCTGACCTTCAGCCCTTTTTTATTGTAATTGCAAATTTAGATTCTGTGATAGTATTCTAATCATAAACCATTAAGCCATAAATACAACTTTGTTGTTTGCTAACAATGTTTCACTGCTATATACTTTGTAACGTTTCTCTACTACTACTACATTTGTCTAAATTTGCGTATTAAATATATTTAAAAAGTAGATAAATAAAAACATGTATGTATACTCGTGGAACCTTGTGTCAAAATTTCAAAGAATTCGATAAAGAATTTTCGAATATTAACGATTCTGAACAAACCAATATTTACGTCAATCAAAATGTCCACGGGTATGCTGCCGGTCTATAGTGTCCAACGGGCACAATATTTCGGCGATCATACATGTCGCCATCATCAGGTGAACTGACGGACTGAGCTCCTGTAAACGTGCCGGCACGGAGATCCGTACGCTATGGCTGCTCAGAGGGAACTGGGTTCGGTCGCGGCGGCGGCCGATTTAAATACCCTCCGCCCGTGGCGCGCTCCCTCCGCCGTCCGCGCCCCGCGCCACGGTCGCGCGGTGGAACAGATTGCGACGGCGTCTGAGATGACGTCGGTGTGATGGCTCTGTCCGCCGTGGTCGTCACAACTATACGTTTGCTCGATTTACTCTTGATTAACCCGATCGCTGGTTCCCAAGCCTTGCTAAGATTATAGCCGCAGTCACGGCTTATGAGGCCGTCATTGGTGCGAATTTCGATGGCCTCTCTAACAACGCTGTCCCAGTATCTCGACGTCTGTACCAGAATCCTCGTGCGGTCATACTCCATGGCGTGATTTTCCGACAAACAATGTTCAGCAACCGCCGACTTACTCGGATACATCAGTCGAGTGTGCCTCTGGTGTTCATGGCATAGATCCTCGACGGTACGCATCGTCTGACCTATATACGACTTGCCACATTGACACGGAATCTGGTACACGCCGGCCTTCCTCAAACCGAGGTCATCTTTGGCGCTCCCCACCAGTGCACGAGTTTTATTTGGAGGACAAAACACAGTTCCGACCCGGTGTTTCTTCAGAATGCGGGCGATTTTCCCCGAGAGTGCGCCTGTGTATGGAATAAACGCAGTGCCTACCTCCTCCCTCGTGACTTCATCCATCTCAACAGGTTGCGCTGCAGTGGTTGGGCGGAGAGCACGTTGAATCTGCCACTCTGAGTACCCATTTTTTCGAAATACAGTTCTCAGATGTTTCAATTCCTGGGGTAGACTCTCTGCGTCAGAGATAGTGCGCGCCCTATGTACTAGAGTTTTAAGTGCCCCATTCCTCTGTGAAGGGTGGTGGCAGCTGTCTGCGTGCAAATACAGATCAGTGTGCGTAGTCTTCCGATACACCCCATGACCTAGGGTGCCGTCAGCCCTTCTCTTGACCAAGACGTCAAGGAAAGGTAATTTACCCTCCGATTCAGTCTCCATAGTGAATTTGATGTTGGGGTGTATGGAGTTTAGATGTGTAAGGAAGTCAAGGAGTTTATCCATACCATGTGGCCAGATGACGAACGTGTCGTCCACGTAATGGAAAAAGCAAGTAGGTTTCCATACGGATGACGACAGGGCTTCCTCCTCGAAGTTCTCCATGTACAAATTCGCTACCACCGGTGAGAGTGGGCTACCCATGGCGACTCCCTCCGTTTGTTCGTAGTATTCTCCATTAAAAAGAAAATACGTGGAAGTCAAGACATGCCTAAAAAGTTCGGTGGTCTTCTCGTCAAACTTCTGACTAATCGATTCTAGTGACTCTCGCAGGGGTACCCTCGTAAACAAGGAAACGACGTCGAAACTCACCATGATATCTGACTCATCCAACCTGAAGCTATCAAGGCGTTTAACAAAATCCACGGAATTACGGATGTGATGAGGGCATTTACCCACATAAGGACTTAATATTCCCGTCAGGTATTTGGCCAACAAATATGTAGGTGCCCTGATGTTGCTGACAATGGGGCGTAATGGTACGCCCTCTTTGTGAACCTTCGGGAGTCCGTATAGTCTAGGCGGTACCGGACCTTGGGGTAACAATTTCTTAGCGTCACCCTCCGGTAAATCTGCGTCCTTGAGAAGCGCCCTCGTCTTGTTCTCCACCTTCTTTGTAGGGTCAACGCTGATCTTCCGGTAGGAATCGTCATTTAGCAGGCTCTGCATCTTATCAGTGTAGTCCTTATGGGAGACAACAACTGTAGCATTGTCTTTGTCAGCCGGTAAGACAACAATTTCAGAGCGCTCCCTCAGATCACGAATGGCCGCCCTCTCTTTACTGCTGATATTTTATTTCATCGGCTTAGATTTCGTCAACGCACGACAAGTTTCACGACGTATTTCCTCGGCTGATTCTGGCGGAGGTCGAGCTGCAACCTGTTCAACAGCACTAACAATTTCTGCGACCGGAGTGAACTTGGGGGTGGGAGCGAAGTTGAGACCTTTCTGCAAAACCGAGACCGCATCATCACTCAACACCATGCCACTCAAATTGATGACAGTCTTGCACGGAACCTGCAGAGATGGTTTGTCAAGGAGACGTGAGAACTTAGCTGTTTGACGTCTCGTAGCCTTCTTATGGGCGGAATCAGCTGACACGCAGGTGACACCATCAATCCAATCCCAGGAACAAGAAGTGAACTTACTAGCCAGTTGCAAATGTAGTTTGAGTAATTCCTGTGAGATAAACTCAAGGATCCGGCGGGTGAATTGCACTCTCTCACGTACCAATGCGAGGCTGGCTCGTTTCTTGATTCTCTTAGCTGCTGCAGAATCGATGTGATGCATAACCTTAGCAAAATTTGGAACAACATTCTCGGAACGACATCTCTTTAGAAAGGCAAGAGTACTTAGCAAACGACATCTACGGTGGCGCAACTTTTCAAATTTCTTCATGCTGCGATACATCTCCTCCCCGTAAAGGTGTATGATGTGATTCTTGAGTTTCTCTCGGCGTATTTGATAATCAAAATATCCACGGGTATGCTGCCGGTCTATAGTGTCCAACGGGCACAATATTTCGGCGATCATACATGTCGCCATCATCAGGTGAACTGACGGACGAAATATTGTGCCCGTTGGACACTATAAACCGGCAGCATACCCGTGGATATTTTGATTATCAAATACGCCGGGAGAAACTCAAGAATCAATATTTACGTGTTTATAACGTTTCCCATTTTATCACATATATATTACGTATACACCAGATGGAGCTCCAGTGGATATATAAAAAACACCTGAGTACTCGAATGCAACGTTGTGCCAAAATTTCAAAGCAGTCCGTGCAGAAGTTTGTATATTTATAGAAAATGTAGATGTTCCTACTAGCAAATCCCCGAAAGTTGTTGACCGATTGCCTCGAAATTTAGACTCGACGTTCCATCGGTACACACGCGTGTTTTTATTTGCCTGTTGTTTAAATATAGGTAATACATACATTTATATAAATTTGATACTAGGGAAACGTTGTTACAAAAAATCTCAGGAAGATACATGCACATATATTACATATTGTATATTGTGTATTAAAACACGACTGTATTAGAATCCAACGTTGTGTAAAAATTTCAAAGTAGTTGGTCTAGAACTTTTGTAGATTAACGTTTTTGAACAAACCAACATTTACATTTTTATATCGTACCTACTTTTACTACATCTGTATATTACGTGCATATCAGATGGCGTTTCGGTAGGTGTACTGTATAAATCCACACGAGTAATCGAATGCAATTTTGTGTCAAAATTTCAAAGCAGGCCGTGAAGATCTTCCGCAGATTTGAGATTCTGAAGATGCGAAGATCTATGTCTGTACTTATCTAAATGTCCCTAGTCGCAAATCTCCGGAAGTTTTTGACAGAATTCTTTAAAATTTTGTCACAACATTGGACTGGGATAGGTACATATGTGTAGGTACATAAACCATGTCTATATTAGAATTCAGTATTTCAAAGCAGTCGGTCACGAACTTTCAAAGATACACGGTTTTGAACAAATGAACAACTGCATTTTTATTTATATAGGTTCAAGTGTTTTCATCATTTAGATGCTACGGGACATCTTTCAATCCCAAAACATGGTTTCTTCGTCGTTCATACATTTAAATCATTTACAATTTTACTGGAGTGTTCGTTTAAGCATTGCCATCGACGTTGCTAGACAGTGAAGAGGTCTTTAGTTACCAGCTCTGTTGCTTAAAGTCGACCTAAGGCCATGCCAACAACAATGCTATGTTGCCTGAAGCGTCGTGCTCCGTTGCCTAGCAATTACTTCCGTATTCCCTCGAGTGCATCAAGTATCGATACGAATACGTTTTCGGTTTTATTGAGTAAAAGAAGCGTCAGTCTTGATTTAAGTATTGTAGTGTACAACTAACGAAACATTTTAAAGTTTCTGAAGAGCTTTAAAAGTTCTGAACGAACCGAACGCCCAGATTCAGATACGAGGTGGAGGTGAAATAACCAGCAGGAGGTATGAGCCATTGACCCAACTGTTATCTATTTATTTTTCATATACAATCATTTGCAGTTAGAATAACGTTTGAGCTTTCAAATTAAAAGCGGGGTTTCACAATGACGAGGGTTTCGCTATCTGTGTAGGATCATGTTGAACAAGCTGGCATTGTAATCACATAGTTTTATTCTCGTATGCTTAAGGAAACTGAATTAATATTTTGGAGTATCGTTAGCTGTTAAATCCATTAGGAGTTTATTAGTTATTCGGGTGTTTTCATCATTTAGATACTGTAGGATATCGTCCATTTGCAAGACATGGTTATTTCGTCGTACATTCACTTAAATTATTTACAGTTTCATTGTAGTGGTCGTTTAACCATTGTTATCGACGTTTCTAAACAGTGAAGAGCTCTGTATTAGTCAACCACAACATTATTGCACCTGGGGATGAGAATGCTTCGGTCGGCTTATGATTCAGCGCGTAATCGGGGTTGATTACGAGGTGCATTCAAGTTCTAAGGCCTCTGATTTTTTTTCTAATTAACTACTAACCCGAAATCGATGAAACTGTCGTTACTTCTCGACGTAATCGCCCTGCAGACGTACACATTTTTCACAACGCTGACACCATGATTCCATGGCAGCGGCGAAGGCTTCTTTAGGAGTCTGTTTTGACCACTGGAAAATCGCTGAGGCAATAGCAGCACGGCTGGTGAATGTGCGGCCACGGAGAGTGTCTTTCATTGTTGGAAAAAGCCAAAAGTCACTAGGAGCCAGGTCAGGTGAGTAGGAAGCATGAGGAATCACTTCAAAGTTGTTATCACGAAGAAACTGTTGCGTAATTTTAGCTCGATATGCGGGTGCGTTGTCTTGGTGAAACAGCACACGCGCAGTCCTTCCTGGACGTTTTTGTTGCAGTGAAGGAAGGAATTTGTTCTTCAAAACATTTTCGTAGGATGCACCTGTTACCGTAGTGCCCTTTGGAACGCAATGGGTAAGGATTACGCCCTCGCTGTCCCAGAACATGGACACCATCATTTTTTCAGCACTGGCTGTTACCCGAAATTTTTTTGGTGGCGGTGAATCTGTGTGCTTCCATTGAGCTGACTGGCGCTTTGTTTCTGGATTGAAAAATGGCATCCACGTCTCATCCATTGTCACAACCGATGAAAAGAAAGTCCCATTCATGCTGTCATTGCGCGTCAACATTGCTTGGCAACATGCCACACTGGCAGCCATGTGGTCGTGCGTCAGCATTCGTGGCACCCACCTGGATGACACTTTTCGCATTTTCAGGTCGTCAAGCAGGATTGTGTGCACAGAACCCACATAAATGCCAACTCTGGAGGCAATCTGTTCAACAGTCATTCGGCGATCCCCCAAAACAATTCTCTCCACTTTCTCGATCATGTCGTCAGACCGGCTTGTGCGAGCCCGAGGTTGTTTCGGTTTGTTTCACACGATGTTCTGCCTTCATTAAACTGTCGCACCCACGAACGCACTTTTGACACATCCATAACTCCATCAACACATGTCTCCTTCAACTGTCGATGAATTTCAATTGGTTTCACACCACGCAAATTCAGAAAACGAATGATTGCACGCTGTTCAAGTAAGGAAAACGTCGCCATTTTAAATATTTAAAACAGTTCTCATTCTCACTGCTGGCAGTAAAATTCTATCTGCCGTAGGTGCTGCCATCTCTGGGACGTATTGACAATGAACGCGGCCTCATTTTAAAACGATGTGCATGTTTCTATCTCTTTCCAGTCCGGAGAAAAAAAATCGGAGGCCTTAGAACTTGAATGCACCTCGTAAATTTGCCCAGCTGACGTGAAAGCATTGACAGTGTGATAAGCCAACACTGTACTTGTTTACTGCAACATCACCATGTGTTTTCGCTAACGACCAGATGCAATAACGTCGTGGTTGATTAGTACCTACTGGCTTTGCTGTGTATTGTAGATCTCGGGCAATGTCAACAACAATACCATTTTGCTCGAAGCGTAGTTTTCTGTTTCCTGGCAATTACTTCCGTATTCTTTCGAGTACTTGTGGCATCGATACGAACCCGTTCTGTGACTTATTCAGTAAAATAAGCTTCATCTTTGATTCCAGTATTATAGTGTTGGATTTTGTGTTTCGAGACAGATAACGAAACAGTTTAAAGTCCTAGGGAGTTTTAAAAGCTTTGAACGCAGCGAACGCCCAGTTTCAGAGACAAGGTGCACTGTACCCGTAAGAAGTATTAGCCATTGATTTAATTGCCACCTATTTATTTATCATTTGGAGTTAAAATATCGTAAAAGATTTTAAATGACTGTGTGTAATGGAGATGTATTAGGAAATTTAAGCGTTGCAAAGGAGTGTGATGTGACTTCGCAAAACATAATTTGTAGTAGGATTACATATGAAAAGGAAAATTCAGAGTTCATTCACATTGCAACCCACTGTTTCAATCTGCCATGCAGTTTCAAAGTTAAGTGATTGACATGTAGAGACAGACCTCTTTTCTGAGGTTTAGACTGTTCATGTTCTAGAATCATCTCTTCTCCTTAGTTTCACGAAGACAACGGCGTCTCCTATATCTCTCGCCTTAGATTACCCTTACATACAGTCTGTGTCATCGTTGGGTCGTGCTGCTGTAATTGTTTGCTGCCTGTGAAGAGCAAGATACGCTGGAAATTGGTTCCAACTGTGTAGAGTCGAATTGAGTCGACATAGCACCGTAGCAAAAGTGTTTTCTTTTCCTGTTGTTTAAGGAAATTGAATTAGTATCTTGGAGCATGTAAATTCGTTGGGTGTTTATAAACTATTCGGATGTTTTCTTCATTTAGATATCATTGGGTATTTTTCAGTCGAAAAATATGGTGTCTATTACATTGTGCGTGCTATTGTTTAGCCCAGATGGCGGTAATGTGTACTTCTAGGTTTAGTGGTGCACTTAACGTTGGTGATGACTCACACAAAGAAGAGACAGTGCAGCCCAGAGAGAATACACGGACTCAGACAATGGGTAGCAGTAAAAATCGTAATCTCGTCAGACACTAAGTAGAGATTTTGAATTTAAGGCACCACATTATGACGTATATTACTTTTCTTTATGCCCCCACCAGCACGTTGACATAAGTGCGCACAAATCAAATTATCGCTTCTGCCTCACAACACCATATCAAGCGAACCGCAATCAGTCAAAAAATCATGCTGTGATGTACCAAATGTGAAGTTGTATGAACTGAACTTGGTGTATGTGTGAAACTATTGTAGTGTTGTAATGTATCTCTTATTAATTTTCAGGGTAACAGTGAAGGCTTCAAACAATTGCTGTCAAAACGAAATTATTTTTTGCAGAATAAATGTACCACGTAGTGAAATGCCTTTGCCTGACCTTGAAGAACTGCTATTATTATGACTCATCTATTAGGAATTATTAACAAAGAATTGAAATAATGAATTCTTCACTAATCACAAATGGATAACCTTATTCAAGTAAAGAACGACATTTCATCGAGCCGGATTTTACAGATCGTTCATAACACTGACAGCTATTTTTACTACAAAAACTAAGTTTACAGACATGGCGTCACAGTTCGAGGTTCTTCTTGCTGTCAACTTGGGAGACTTTGCTGTAGGATTTACTCATGGAGATGGCCTGTCCATAATCCAACACGCTGCTCGTTATCGTTGTAGCAATGTTCCGACGCATGAGGAAGTTATTCTGCCAGTATGTGGGAGGGTAGAAGGATGAAGATCAGCGACTGGAGAAGAGCTGCGTCGCTGATCGAGGTATTTTGCAGGTGAGCCACGCCACGTTGCATTACTGATGACGTAATATACGAAACAGGTTTGAGAGCTACCTGATTGTACATAGCATATTAGACACGACCACGTTTTACTGTAAATGCATATCTGGTTCGTTATGAACATCCTATGTGACAAGTCAAACCTCTCCTCAAGTGATGATTGTAACAGCTATATGTTTGTTTCGTTGCAAGAAAGGCATTACGTTTATGAAACGAGTGTGGTTAGAAGTGTTAAACAGTAGAAATTCGACAAAGATTTTTTTAAAAAAAGTCTCTAAAACCCTTATTACACTCGCACACACGCACACACAAACACACGCACACACGCACACACACAAATGCACACACACACACACACACACAAACGCACACGCACACACACAAACGCACACGCACACACACAAACGCACACGCACGCACACAAACGCACACGCACGCACACGCACACACACAAACGCACATGCACAGACACAAACACAAACACATTCGACTTTATACCTTCTGATCAAAACATAAAGTGGACGTAAAACATGGCATATCAGTATTTGTATTCCACAGGCATAACAGATCTAGTGGTTGTCTTACCATAGTATGAAACCACTAGTTAGAACTGTGTCCTATTCATATGGGAGCCAGGGTGACTTCATTGCGTCAGGGTGACCGATATGAGGTAGGACTTGGCCGGATGGTTGGCCAGTCACAACTTCTCCTGCAGTCGTATGTCTGCCTGACCTGCAGGATAATGGCACATTGTGTCACGTTGTGTTCCCCACAGGTCTCCTTGGCTGCATGATCTGCTTGCTCTTTTCCACAAATCCCACAGTATTTGTATTCCACAGGCATAACAGATCTAGTGGTTGTCTTACCATAGTATGAAACCACTAGTTAGAACTGTGTCCTATTCATATGGGAGCCAGGGTGACTTCATTGCGTCAGGGTGACCGATATGAGGTAGGACTTGGCCGGATGGTTGGCCAGTCACAACTTCTCCTGCAGTCGTATGTCTGCCTGACCTGCAGGATAATGGCACATTGTGTCACGTTGTGTTCCCCACAGGTCTCCTTGGCTGCATGATCTGCTTGCTCTTTTCCACAAATCCCACAGGCCCTAGTTCCGCTCCACCATATTATTAACAAATTATATCCATTCTTCTCGCACCAGATAATGTTGACAGTCTAGCCCGAATGCCGATTAAATGGTTGTTTCAACGCCACTGAGGGGGTTTAAATTTAACACCGACCTAAGACGTAGAGTTTTATCATGCCGGGAAGTTGTATGTGGCATTAGTTAAGAGAGTGCCCGAACTATAATAATTATACGGAGGAGACTTGAAAATGGAAATGTCCCATTTAAAGTGTAGAGACTTACCCTGAAACGTTTTGTAACAGCAGAGCTTCACTTAATATGCGAGCAACACGAGCGACTGGTTGAAGACGACATTCTAGACTATCTACCAGGTATCAGCTGCTCGGGGCGATATGTAATGTCCAAAGGATCTGTATACTTGAATTTAAGAGTTCGAAGCTCTATTGTTTTGCTTCAGAGGCAGATAACAAAGAAATTGTAACTGTTAGATATGTTATAGACCCACTCACTATCCTTTCCATAGAAAATACACGCAGACACACGGTGGTAGCGGTGCGGTGCCTCAAATAGTTCGACTGTAGTCCTCTCTCCTTCCAGGTGAATGCTTTGTTCGGCTGATGATGGTAGTAACCTATCAAAACTTAAAACTGTAAAATGTAGATTGTGAATTGAGATATGTGAAAGGTACCCTGGTAAGGACTGTTTAAATGATTGAAAATGTAGGCAAAATTTAGTGTACTAACAATATTTATTTTCCCAAAACAGACATAAATTATGCTAAACAAGTTATTGATTGAATACCGTAAACAACTAATATGTGATTTAAGACTACGCTGGACAAGGATCCTGGGTGGCAGAGACAGTTTAACTAGTGGAGTGAGTCAAGTACTCTGGCCATAAAAAATGCGGATTACGCAATCTGAATTGATCTGACGCTGAGCAGACTTTGATCAAATCAACTGAAGTTTCTCTACATAGGTGCAGCTGAGAGCAAATGGCGATTGAGATCTGTACGCCCTGACAATACCGGAGTGACAGTACGCTACCCTGTTTGCTTCGTGTGGCGATGTAACTTGCAGCTGGCGAAATGTGTGCAGCGGAGGTGAGACGTGGAGGCAGCACCTGTGAATCGATCGTGGCCACGAAAGAAATGCAAAAATCTCACGGTCTAGCGATCAGGCAGACGGATTGCAATTTACTCTCTACCAGAGCCCTGAAATCACAGTAGATTTCAGTGTGTGACGCACCCGTTTGCTGGTCGTACCAAGGAACAATTTGGCTAACTTATATGTCAGAGCGCACAAGGATAGCAAACGTCAAGACTGGTAACCCAAAAACTAATAAATGTGCTCTCGGCAAACGAGTAATCCGAGACGTTTGAAGTCACACTGTCGGTACGGTAAGAACTTCACCACAGGCTCCCCAGTCTAAACTACTCGCAAGTGAAGTAAGTCTCAGGACAAGTCCCAAGTACCAACCACACAGGCCAGAGCTTCGACCAGAAGTGCTTACCAGACCGAAGTCCTGCACCCGAGGGCTACGCACCTCTCCAGGAAAAAAAAATCCGTTTCCCCACAAAATGCACAAACGACACCGTCTTCACCCCATCTTGAGCCCATCACAGGGCTCCAGAGGCGCTAAATCTCCCCTCCCAAACGACAGCACAAACTCATGCCGAACAAGGACAAGAGTTAAGAAATCTCCGTCTCTGACAAAAAGAAACAGCCAATTACTGGCTTTATTTAAGTTTTTGCAGAGGGGGAAGGAATGATTTTTTCCAAAGTCATGTCTCTTTCCACAGCAACAAGCGAACAGTTACAATCTCACTGATTTTTATCTAAGTCGCCTGTGGCTTGAAGCTTGTTAGTCCTAGCTATGAGTGTAATAAAGATTCTATTTCTAAACGTTTCTCAAATGGTTCAAATGGCTCTGAGCACCATGTTACTTAATATCTGAGGTCATCAGTCCCCTAGAACTTAGAACTACTTAAACCTAACTAACCTAAAGACATCAAACACATCCATGCCCGAGGCAGGATTCGAACCTGCAACCGCAGCAGTCACGCGGTTCCAGACTGAAGCGCCTGGAACCGCTTGGCTACAACAGCCGGCTAAACCTTTCTCAGATGCTGGGGTTTCATACACAACCAAGGCGACCGATGGAAGTGGTTCACTGGCCTATTTGCACTATCAGTGAACACAAAAACAGGTGAATTTTTATTATGCATGGCTCTGCACACAATGCCCGGTTTACGACTACACTATGTAGACACATTCCTTTAGACCGTCGCCCCAGCCCAGGCTTCCACTGGCGCCACGGTAGGTAGTGTGGCATTGTTCTGGTCTCGACGAAGGGCTGCCCTGTCTACCCTGTACGGCTGTGGACCTGTTCAGCAAGATTTACCATAGGATGGGCTCGCCGCCAGTTGCTTTCAACTCCCAACATGCCATTTCTACAAGCTAAGAATCATAAAAATTCATTATGCTTTTAGTGCCCTACCTAGCTCCATCAATGTCTGCTTTCTAGAGTCTCGCTCGAGGTGTGTCAGGTTGTAACGAAATGTTTAATAATTTTGGCATGCGAAAAATAGGTGAGAGAGTAACTTGTCCTCTCTCATATGATGAGACGTTGGCATACCTAAAATCATTGAGATGTTTTCAAACGTGGCCAGAACAGTGGTGCTACTTGGATATTACAGTTAGTCAGTGTCTGCTAATTATCGCTATATCCAGCATTCAAAGCTCGCGATATGTGTAACACTTCATAACACTTCTACATTTTAGGAACTACACACACCTACTGAATTACTCCACATGACGGATATAATTGAAGTAATAACTTATTTTTCAACAGGAGCGTCAGTTCACCCTTGACGCGTTTTTTGTCGAGTTACTGCGCAGACGTCCGCAGGAAGAGCAATAAAGCCGTGTTGCCACGTTGAGTGAAAATTCGGTCACTGTAGAGAACAATAGATTTTGGTTTGAAATAGTGTTTCTCGTTTTGTGATTACATTATGACTCACTTCAGAAGATGATACTACTTATTGCTCTGCTTCCGGGTGTTTTGCAGGGTTGTTGTTTCCATTCTGTGCATAATACTTCGACGACCTTCCCAACCATCTTCTTCAAGTACTGCCAGTTCTATTTTTGCGTGGATTCCACAAATAGTCAGGAAACGTCGCAGAACCTAAAGAAGTTGACTTTGTCTGTCATTGGAGCATTATGCATAAAATAATAACAAAAGCTCGGTATAACTCTCGGAAACAAACCATTAACCAGCTGTGAAACGAAAATGTGAGAGGTCATGGGATATTAGTTATTTGTTAGTATTACTAGTTGCTGAGACATGGACTGCCTTGTGTTGTTACCTGGAGGTTAGAAACAAGGGCAATATACTTAGTACCGATTCTGTACTCTGCAAAATTTCTGATAAATGTAACACTTCATAACACTTGCAATTGTAGGACTAACGCAACTTTTGAAGTACTCTACCTGTTGGGTGTCATAAAACTAATAAGTTCTTTTCCAACAGGAGAGTCTGTTCAACCTCGACGCGATCCCTATGGAGTTAGTACACAAAGGGCTGCAGTGAGAGGTAGAGTAAGTATGAGTGTAAATTCGATCACTGTAAAGAAAAATAGAATTTGGTTCCAAAATGGTATTTCTCGTTTTGTGGCCATGTTATCACTCACTTCAGAAAGAGATACTCCTTAATGCTTCTGAATGTTTTTCAGGATTGTTTGTCTCCATTCTATGCACAAATCTTCGTCGACCATCCCAGCTTTCTCCTTCAAGTGATGCAAGTTTCCTGTTATGTGTACTCATTTCTTGGCCTCCAACCAGTCAGCAAACGTCGCACCATCTGAAAAAGACAGCTCAGTTGAGCGCTAAGATAGTTTGCATAAAATAGCAACAATTCGACGAAACCCCCGGAAGCCCATCATTAAGTAATCTCACCGAGACAGCTTTAGACTTCATGGTATGTTAGTTATTTGTTACTATTACTGGTTGACGAGACTTGGACTGACCAGTAATGTTACTTGAATATTAAAATAATTCACTGTACAATTAATATCGATAACTGTATCATGCAAAGTTCGTGATAAATGTAGCACTTCGTACAGATGTACTTATCGAGATAGCACAGATGTCGAATTATTCCACATGTTAGATATCATAAAACTAATAACTTCTTTTTTAACAGGAGACTCATTTCACTCTCGACGTTGCAAGGAGAGGAGAAATACTACGAGGGTAAGTCAATTATTATCCGCAAAGTAGCTATAAAATGTTATTGTAATCAAATAGATAACTTACAAGAACATTATCTTTCGACATACTTTCCTTGCGTTTCAACGCACTTGGTCCATCGTTGTACAAACTTCTTGATGCCCTCATAAAAGAAGATTCTCGGTTGAGCTGCGAGCCAGTAATGCACCGCTTCTTTCACTGCTTCGTCCGAGGCAAATCGACGGCCCCTTAATGCCTGTTTGAGTGGACCAAACAAGTGTTAGTCAGAAGGGGCTAGATCGGGACTATATGGAGGATGATTTGAGTTTCTGAAGCGTTTCAGCAGTGTGGGCAGCAGTATGCGGACGGGCACTGTCGTGCAACAACACAACGTCGTTTGACAGCAATCCTCGGCGTTTGTTTCGAATTGCCTGGCAGTAAGCATCTCACACTGTAACGCACACTGTTTATTGTTGTGCCACTTTCCCCATGATGTTCCAGTGCTGGACCTTGTAGGTCCCAAAAAACCGTAAGCATCAGTTTTCCTGCGGACGCTTGGGTCTTGAACTTTTTCTTGCACGGTGAAGTTGGATATTTCCATTCCATACTCTGCCGTTTACTCTCCGGCTCGTAATGATGGATCCATGTTTCGTAACCAGCAATAATCCTCTCTAAGAAGTTGTCCCCTTCGTTATCATAGCGATCCAAATGTTTTTGCAGATGCCTAAGCTCGTTTGTTTATGCAACTGTGTGAGTTGTTTTGGGACCCATATTGCACAAACTTTATGAAATCCACGTCTGTTGTGGATGCTTTCCTAGGCAGAACCGTGACTAATTTGAAGACGATGTGCCAATTAGTCAATAGTTAATCGTCTGTCTAAGAGAATCATTTCACGTGAGGGCTCGATGATTTCTTCATTTGTGTCGGTAAACGGTCGGCCGGCTCCTTCATCGTGCGCAACACTTGTGCGACCATTTCGGAATTTTTCCGTCCATTCGTGGACTCTCCGTTGTGGCAGAACACTGTCACCACACTGTACCGAAAGTTTTCGATGAATTTCGGCCCCTGATACGCCTTCCGACCACAAAAAACGGATCACTGAACGTTGCTCTTCTTTGGTGCAAATAGACAGCGAAGCAGCCATGATTAACAGCACGGCAGCGATAACGAAACTAACCTAGCAGCTTGAAAATTGCAAAGATACAACAACAAATAAACAAAGCATGCGTCCAACGTAAAACGACAGTACTACCAAAATAAACAAAAATATAACTAAATTGCGGATAATAATTGACTTACCCTCGTATATTGCTATGGTGAGTATAAATTCGTTCAGTACAGAAAAAAATAATTTTATGCATCAAAGTGAATTTCTCGTTTCATGACCACGTCATGACTCCCTATAGAACAGAACGAGTTACTTGTCCGAAACTACAACTGTGCGTTTTCAGTATCACTGAAATGCTATCAGTCTGGGTGTATCGCCAAGCCTACGAATTTCTATGGTCGAACTCTAAATTTTTTATACTGAATCACGGATAGTAATCAGAATGCGAAACGCTGTGCACAAGTTTTTATTTAAGGCTTGAAAAACATGCAGTATGGTTTTGAGTTTCTGATGAACACAACACCTAATTGGGGACAGTGTGTGGAACAGTGAGTTAGAGAGAACTCTTTCTAAATCCCTATTCTGCTCTTCTTCTATAACAGTTGTGAATGTGTGAGCAGATCTACTTATTCCTGTTGCAAGAGTACAGTTTTTTGCTCTGTTATTGGTAGAGTCTACTTCAACTCGAGTATCAGCAGTACAATATGTTGTGTACACTTTCGCAGTACCGAGTGCGTTTCAGAAAACGTTTTCCCTTATCTCCTCCTGCTGATAAAACAGTTATCGAGTTTTTCGTACAGTTTCACGTTCAGTGTCAAACACTTTTATTTTTTGTCATTTGGTTCCGTTCTCTGATTCCCTATCAATGTCTATTTCGCTGTCATATCATTATCCAAAAAGCCCTCTGAATTTCAACTGAACATTAGCAAAATGTGTTTTAAGAAATTCTACGCTTCTAGTATGGGAAGGAATACCAATACTCACAACTCTCTCAGTTTCCTTATGCGTAGAAACAACTTCAGGACAGTGACGTATCTACTAGTCTCCCGATCCTCTTGTCATGGTTTTGCATCTCCACCTGCAATTCAACTATTTGGGCGAGGACACTTTCCGGGGTATGTCATCTTCTTCCGTTGTCTCCTGTCCTATTTCGCCCCATGACAATATTGGATTTCTCAGCGTCCAATATCCCGCACAGTAGCCAGTCCGTTGTGCGGCCGTCATGTAACTATTTGGTGGTAGCCCCCTGACATCACAGGGATCGCACTGCTGATATCTGAGCTGTAAACTCCCCATGTATGCCAAGGAGTAGATGCCTGTCTTCCTGGGGCATCAGGAATCCCGGCAACGGCCATCATGCCAGGTGGCCTTTGCTGTGGCTTGGTGGCGCCCATGGGAAGAGCCCCAGATTGGAGTGGATGGCACCAGGGCGGATGACCCGCAATGAAGCGGACGAAGTCATCCCTTGCTGGTGACTGTACGGCGCCAGCAGTCTCTAAGAAGGGCAAGATCGAGTACAATGCTGACAGATATGACCCTAAACCGTTTCCCTCCCTCGCTACACCAAGGGAGGAACATAGGGCTACAGAAAGAAGAGAGCCATATTCGCCTCATTATTTAGTCTTTAGCAGAATGAATGGGAACTCCTTACTGCCTATGAAGCTCCAGTTTTTTGTTGAACATCTTGAGGATAAGTTTGGGGAAGTGACAGTGCTGTCCAAGGTGAGAAGTGGTACAATCTTGATTCGAACAGCATCCCCAGCCCAATCCTGGTCGTTACTCGCTTCTGACTGGCTGGGTGATATCCCTGTTTCCGTCACTCCCCATAAAAGCTTCAACATGGTCCAGGGGATTATTTTCCATCGCGACCTCCTCTTGCAGTCTGACGACGATCTCCGCGCCAATCTAGAATGGCGGGGTGTTCATTTCATCTGGCGCGTTTACAGGGGACCCAAAGACAACAGGGCTGCTACCGGTGTCCTCATCTTGGTCTTTGAGGGTGATTCATTTGCCTGAAAAGGCTTAAAAGGTTTAGGTGATGGTTTACCACTGTGATGTTAAACCATACGCCCTCCCCCTATTTGGCCCTTTAAGTGCTGGTAATTCAGGCACGTATCATCCCGCTGCACTTCCATCGCCACATGTCGAGACTGCGGACGTCCACTGCATCCAGATACTCCATGTGCGCCTCCTCCCACTTGTATCAACTGTGGAGAGCAGCACTCCTGCTCGCCAGACTGCACAGTATTCAAAAAGGAGCGGAAAATCATGGAGTACAAGACCCTGGAACGGTTGACTTACCAAGAGGCTAAATGTAAATTTGAACAATTACACCCAGTTCCATTGACGTCCAAATATGTTGCAGCTACATTACCATCCCGTCACAAGTACCAGTCATACCACACTCTGTGCCACGAACAGTGGGCTCTCCAGGCTTCCAGAATACATCTGCCGCCTTGGTGGTGGGGGAAAATCTCGTTCTGTTGCTCCCAAAGTACCTACTTTGGGAGCAAGGCCCCCCCAAATGCAGGGGACATCAGTCCCCTCCCACCAGCTGGAGAAGCAACACATTCCTCCGGCTCCTCTCATGCGCAAGGGGTCCCTTGGGACTCTCTCTCCCAAGGTCTCCACTAATGCCACAGCAGACACTCGCCAGTGGCTACAGGAGCCAAAGGCTGCTGGACGAAGAGCTTCACGGTCTTCCTCCATGCCTGAAGCTACCTTGGAGAAGCCCTCCCAGCAAGCTCCTAATGAGAAACGAGAGAGCAAGCAAACAAAGAAGTCTGTTAAAATAAAATAAAGGACCCTCCGGTGCACCTGAAGATGAGGTGGAGATCTTAGTGTCCCCTGAGGACCTGGATCACACTGATGCCTCATCCACAATAGGAATGGATACAAATACTCAATCGGTGGCAGCAGGTGACCCTGAGGGGTAACTGGCCTCCTTGCATTATTCATGCCTTCCCCCTCACGATAACATCATCCTCCAGTGGAATTGCTGCGGTTTTTTCAACCACCTGGCTGGCTATGGCAATTGTTAAGCTTTACACCTGCTTTCTGCATTGCCCCCCAGGAAACCTGGTTCCTGGCAATTAGGACCCCTGCCCTCTACAGCTATAAGGGATATTACAAGAACTATAGCGACTATAATAGCGTCAGGTGGCGTTTGTATCTATGTACTTAATTCAGTATGCAATGAACCTGTGCCCCTTCAAACTCCTCTTGAAGCTGTGGCTGTCAGAAAATAACTGTCTGCAACGTATATCTTCCTCCATGTGGTGCAGTACCCATGAACGCATGGGCTGCACGGATTCAACAACTCCCCAAACCTTTCATACTTTTGGGAGATTTAGAGATGTCGAAACTTTTTTCTCTCAACTCGACCTTTGTCTCTTAAATACTGGGGCCCCCACACATTTCACTGTGGCTCATGGCACTTACTCGGCCATTGATTTATCCCTCTGCAGCCCAAGACTTCTCCCATCTGTTCACTAGAGACAGTGGACAGATGACTTGTGTGGTAGTGGCCACTTTCCCATCTTCCTGTCACACCCCCAGCGCTATTTTCCCGGACGTCTACCAAGATAGGCTTTAAAGAAGGCAGACTGGGAAGCTTTCACCTCTGCTGTCACTTTTGAATCTCCCCCACACTGCGCCGTACATTTACTGGACCATTACTACGAAGCATGTTATAATTGTTACAATAGCTATAAACTAATAACTGTGCTTTGCGTCTATTATACAGTCTGAACAAAATCGATATAGCAATCGACCCTATATTACCCTGGGGTCTTACGATAATTTCGAGGTTTACTTTACATGTGCCATATTAACCGACCACAACAAATGACGTTTCTAAATTTGAGATTTAAATTTGCCGTACACCACGGAGGGTCTGCACTTCAGCCCGTGCAGCTCTTCAGAGCCGCCACGACAGACGCTGCATGTGTGGGGGCACCGCTGTGAACGTGACCTCTGGAGAGGACCATTTGGCTTCCAAACACTGTGACTGCGATACCGTGGCCAGTACCACCTGAAACCGCAGTTGCCGATTCAATAAGTATTCGGACTAAGGGTATCATTTTGGAACAAGGAGGCGTTGTGGTAACACACGGGACTCGCATTATAGTTGACGGTAGTTAGAGTCGCTTTTCGACCATCAAGATGTAGGTCTTCGATGATTTCTATAGACAGATCAAGGACAACGCATGGATGGTTCCTTCGCAATAAAACTCTTGCGTTTTTCCTCCCCAGAGCGAGCTCCTTGTGTCATTACCTCTCCATCGATGGACGTCAGTCCCAAATATTTCCTACTTCTTTTCTTTATTTGAGTAAGAATTTGATTTGAGAAAAATTGAAAAAAGAAACTATTGTCCTAATGGTATGCGAACACAAGCACTTCGGACCCACATGATCATTTTTCCAAAATTTGCGAAGTAAGTTTAACTGCAAAATCATTGACGCTATCGATAACCACTTACAAGAGTAGAGAGGTTACACAATTATCTGCATCCAAGGATAACAAAGTAGTCCCAGTAAGCTCGACACTTGCTCATTAGCTCAGTGAGCCACCTGTAATACAACCGTAAACTACACAGGAGCTAAGCCGTAATCGACGAAATCCTTGGATTGACCAACCAACTTTATCCACTCTCGGCCAGCATCCATATGAACGTCTCTACAAAACTCAGCCTCTTTAAAGCCACAGTTATTCTAGCCATGTTGTATGGTTGCTCCGACTGGGGGCAGCCTGAGCATCCAATATAAAACTACTGCAGGTTTTACGAAATCGATGCCTCTGGCTCATCCTTTGGGCACCCAGGTGGGACAGGGTCCACGACTTGTAGCAGGAACTCTACATGCTGACTGTCCCGGTATTTATCATCTACCACACACGCCAACTTATGAGCAAAGTGGACGCACTGAGGCCTTCGACAAGACAGTTGGACTACACTGAGGCAGTCGCCCTGCACACTGGCACCACATTCAGGTACCTCGATCCACCATGGAAGCGCCACAACAAAACATTAAATAAAGTAAAATGAAATCAACCCACGGCTCACATTGCCTCAATCTCCACCTCAGAGGGACTCGAGGACCTCTCCGAGCCCACAACCTTTCTTACGCACCCAGGAAATCCAGCCACCAAGGTGGTAGCACGTCAGTGCACAACCACCCAAAAAAAATTGCCTTTCGGTCGGATTGTCGTGAGTCAGAGGTCAGTCAGTATTGACAGTATATGCACAATTGACCTGGAGGCATTGACAGTGTGATGAGTTTTCCTCAGCCACCACTGTACTTGCTTCATGCAACGTTGTCGCGTGTTTCCGATAATGGCCAAGTGTAATAATATCTATTTCACCAAAAGTAATAGTTATTTGGTAGATTTATGGGGAGTATGATATGAGTCAGACTGCGTAGCATGTTCATCTGGATCATCTAGAGGCTAGGATTTTGTCACCATCTGGAGTACTCCATGGTGTTCATGGCTGTACAAGTAACTACAACCTGAGAAAAAATTAATACAGTAATTCTGTCTCAAAAACATAATAATGAAAAAGATAGGAACAGATGAAGGATTTTAAGCTGTTTTGATAAGCAATGATGACAACTTACTGTGTATGTCCCCAGGGATTTAATGTGAAATAATAGCAGAAGCACAAAATATGCGAAGGTGATGTAGTGAAGGTTTGTAGCATTGTAAATATGAAGATTTAACGGTTGTGACTTAAAACCAATAATGAGTTCAAGGTACTACTGTTACTATTCAGTGCCCCTGTGAACGATTACTTAACCAGCCACCCATCGCTGGTCGGTCCCAAAATGGTTCAAATGGCTCTGAACACTATGGGACTTAACTTAGAAGGTCATCAGTCCCCTAGAACTTAGAACTACATAAACCTAACTAACCTAAGGACATCACACACATCCATGCCCGAGGCAGGATTCGAACTTGCGACCGTAGCGGTCGCGCGGGTCCAGACTGCAGCGCCTAGAACCGCTCGGCCACCCCGGCCAGCGGTCGGCCCCATTTCGGTCGCAGACTTCGAGAACATCAACACTGACAAGGGAAACTCCCCATCGCACCCCTATCGGATTGAGTGGTAAGGTGGACCAGTGGACAGCCCGTCAAAAACTGAATACAGATGAAAACAGGGAGGTGTACTGAACTGTGAAAAATAAAAAGCAAAATAGAAACAGTGAATAGTCCAAACTTAGCAAGTCTAATATTGAGGGCCGATGAACGGCCGTGGCGTCGTGGTTAAGTGGTCACGTTTGTTGGACAATAAGGCGTACGAGCCGGTTTCGAAACTCCCTCGTGTCTCTTTTTCGTTTCACAACTGTCCATTCGGTCATTGAAATGTTTGTTCTTTTTCTGTAGTCTTGGCAGTTGTTGTACCATACATTGATTATGGAACATGTGTCTTGTGGTAAGATTACGTTACCGTAGCAAGTAAACGTGATGAGTAGTGAGAGCAGGCGAGACATATTCGTCTCACAGAAATGAAAACGACAAATAAATGCCGGCCGGGGTGGCCGAGCGGTTCCAGGCGCTACAGTCTGGAACCCCGCGACCGCTACGGTCGCAGGTTCGAATACTCCCTCGGGCATGGATGTGTGTGATTGCCTTAGGTTAGTTGGGTTCAAGTAGTTCTAAGTTCTAGGGGACTGATGACTTCAGAAGTTAAGTCCCATAGTGCTCAGAGCCATTTGAACCATTTTTGACAAATAAATGGGTGTGAACTATGTTACACCAAAGGAATTCAAGAGTGAAGATTTCCAAAACGGAACGCAACTTCAAAAATGTTGAAAATATATATAGAGACAGAGCGCAGAGAAACAGTGTGAATGTGAAACTGTTGCTTTCATTTGTTGCAGCTTATGTGACAAACTATTATGTTTTCATCATTTCCTTGGGAGTGATCGCATTCACATTTATACGGACACCTACATCGCGCAAGGAGGCATATCTCACTCACTCACTAGTCGTACAAATTAGGAGCTTCGGTAAGACATTTCTATCATGTGACACACGTACTGTCACTAATGTCGTGTGTACACACCAGACGTGTTTTTCGATGGAGGATTCGGTTGAACTGTCGCTTTGTGATCAAACGTTTGCGGTTCCCATTCGAAAGCCATTTCCTTTCGGCTCCTAATAGAGTAGTTGTGCAGAATCAACTGTCATTATAGGTCCCTTCCTCACACCTCGCTGTTGCAAACGGACGTTACACCAAGACACAGAGACAAATGTGAATAAAGCGAACAGCGGAAAAAAATGGTACGAGAGAGGTTTGAACACGGTTCGCCGGGGTAAAAGTCTAAGGACGTGTCCACGACGCTACTTCTAAGTGTCTTTCACTTCTTGTTGTTCAACCATTCACTGTTTCTATTTTGGTTTCTTTCACAGTCCGGCGCACTTTCTTTCTACTGTCGTGCTTGTCTGCGTTCAGTTTTCGACGAGCTGTCCACTACGCCCTCTTACCACTAAATCCGAGAGGGGGGGGGGGGTGCTATGAGGAGTTTCCCTTGTGAGTAATAGGAAGACGATAGCCTGCATTCTGCGAGTAGACTTTTACAGAAGCCAACACAACACCGTTGATACTATTTGTTTGAATTTAAACCACATCTGATCTATGCTCACATATTCCGATTGGATGGTGTGGAGACTGTCTGTTAGCAAGTCATCAAGCGAATTTTTTCTGCTTTTTAAAATGTATGTACTTTGCATCTATTTTTGGTGAATTTGGATATTACAGTGTTCAGTCTCGCTACAACAACCTTCTGGTCACTAATCCCTGTGTCCGTCATGATGCTCCTTATTTGCTCAGGATTATGTAATGCTTAGAGATCAAATATGTTTTCGCAACCATTTTCACTTCGAGTCGTCTCCTGAACTAGTTCTACAAAATAATATTCGGAGAATGCATTCAGAACGATTTTGGACGATTTCTGTCGCGTCTACACATCGAGCCGTCTTACTGCCTTGTTCTATACAAGCGATTGGCACGATACGCATGACCTCACTGCCATGATTTAAGTCAGCGGTAGAGGCCCACCTGCTAGCACTTGTACATCCTCCACAGCACTTCAAAGCAATCACTGTGTTCATTTGAGGGAGTGATACATATTTCGTCTGGCGAGCGTACACGGAATTCCACAAGGGGCCCAATTTCTTCAAAATTATGTGCGCCCAGAGGCGTATTCGACGCTACTACTTCGAGTGACTTGTCGTCCGTACTTGCATGGACTGTGTTTTTTTCTTGGGTACTTCATCGTGAGTTCCTGTACTTTGCAAATGTGTAGAAGGTATGACCGGCCACGTAGCAGTTAGTGATCGGTTTACCTGCGAATTATCATTTGGAGTTATGGGTGTTTCCTGCGCTTGTGATTTGGTCGTGACCTCTTGATGCTATTATAAAGGACGTAGCCTTACTAGCATATGTGTCTAGCGAACCTTGTTTGTTAGTTGAAAACCATGTTCCATTTGAGAGTCCCTGCAAAGTCTAATGACTCGTAGGTATTGGGCCCTCATATGATTGGCAGTCCTAGAGTTCATACTCGTTCTAGGTTGCCATGCGCGCATGATCAAAGAACGAAAACGTTGTAGTTGCCGTGTCCTTCCAAAGGAAGGCGATTTAGGGACATCACGGAAAACCTAAATCAGGATGGCCGGATGCGGCTTTGAACCGTCGTCTTCCCGAATGCGAGTCCAGTGTGCTAGCTACTGCACCACCTTGCTCGGTCTCCCCTGTTCACTTCTTTTTATATGTCCGGGCTACACTAAGAAACTGCTGTAGAGATTTTTGTAAAGTCTTGCAAATACTAGGACTGATACCTCGCCAGTATCGATATCGATAACAGGCAAAAATCATCGAGATTCTCGATTCTCGGCATGGACGAGATATCCATATACATACAGGGCTATTACAAATGATTGAAGCGATTTCATAAATTCACTGTAGCTCCATTCATTGACATATAGTCGCGACACACTACAGACACGTAGAAAAACTCATAAAGTTTTGTTCGGCTGAAGCCGCACTTCAGGTTTCTGCCGCCAGAGCGCTCGAGAGCGCAGTGAGACAAAATAGCGACAGGAGCCGAGAAAGCATATGTCGTGCTTGAAATGCACTCACATCAGTCAGTCATAACAGTGCAACGACACTTCAGGACGAAGTTCAACAAAGATCCACCAACTGCTAACTCCATTCGGCGATGGTATGCGCAGTTTAAAGCTTCTGGATGCCTCTGTAAGGGGAAATCAACGGGTCGGCCTGTAGTGAGCGAAGAAACGGTTGAACGCGTGCGGGCAAGTTTCACGCGTAGCCCGCGGAAGTCGACGAATAAAGCAAGCAGGGAGCTAAACGTACCACAGCCGACGGTTTGGAAAATCTTACGGAAAAGGCTAAAGCAGAAGCCTTACCGTTTAAAATTGCTACAAGCCCTGACACCCGATGACAAAGTCAAACGCTTTGAATTTTCGGCGCGGTCGCAAAAGCTCATGGAAGAGGATGCATTCAGTGCGAAACTTGTTTTCAGTGATGAAGCAACATTTTTTCTTAATGGTGAAGTGAACAGACACAATGTGCGAATCTGGGCGGTAGAGAATCCTCACGCATTCGTGCAGCAAATTCGCAATGCACCAAAAGTTAACGTTTTTTTGTGCAATCTCACGGTTTAAAGTTACGGCCCCTTTTTCTTCTGAGAAAAAAACGTTACAGGACACGTGTATCTGGACATGCTGGAAAATGGCTCATGCCACAAATGGAGACCGACAGCGCCGACTTCATCTTTCAACAGGATGGTGCTCCACCGCACTTCCATCATGATGTTCGGCATTTCTTAAACAGGAGATTGGATAACCGATGGATCGGTCGTGGTGGAGATCATGATCAGCAATTCATGTCATGGCCTCCACGCTCTCCCGACTTAACCCCATGCGATTTCTTTCTGTGGGGTTATGTGAAAGATTCAGTGTTTAAACCTCCTCTACCAAGAAACGCGCCAGAACTGCGAGCTCGCATCAACGATGCTTTCGAACTCATTGATGGGGACATGCAGGGCCGAGTGTGGGAGGAACTTGATTATCGGCTTAATATCTGCCGAATCACTAAAGGGGCACATATCGAACATTTGTGAATGCCTAAAAAAACTTTTTGAGTTTTTATATGTGTGTGCAAAGCATTGTGAAAATATCTCAAATAATAAAGTTATTGTAGAGCTGTGAAATCGCTTCAATCATTTGTAATAACCCTGTAATTAAGTCTGTATGGTACTCTCAGTACACGTGTCCAACTCGCGCTTGCCCAATTTTTATTGTTCTTGCAAATGAAGTGGTCACAAGGTTATTTTAGAAGACAGCGTCAGCCGTGGATATGCTGTGTACGTCTGTAATGCTGTGATTTTTATTGTCTTCAGCATCCTCTTATCGTTGATCACTACTGATGTTGCCACTATTCATGGCAGTTTCCCATCCCGAGCATAAGGTGATACTCCAAAACTGTATCTGCTCTTCTGCCCTCTTTCGACAAGACCGTTGGCGGAGTGAGAATGACTTCGTACACCGGAACTCGACTGGCAGCCATATATGATGATTTTTATTCTAAGTAGTAGAGCAGATCGAAAGTGAGACCCCGGACATTTGGATTAGATGCTAACCTGGAGACCACGATGCCTCTACTCCAGAGTTATGAGAGAGTAATAGAAGTCAAAAGCATAATGTTGGCAGGTAATCTCAGTGGAAATACTATTAAAAGTAGAAACAATTAGTCGCCATTTAAGGCAATTCCTCTGACCTTTAAAAGCTTTCAGTGAAAGCAGAAAGAACTATACCTAATGTATTGTCCTAGTTTCAATAGAAAAGTGCTACGTACTAAACTGAATAGAAACTATGAAAACATTAAATTTATGTTACTTTTTTAGTTTAATAATGGAACTTATTAGTTTGATAATTTATAAATTGTTTCACTTTCCATCGGAAAAAATTAGAACAGGATTGCATTGTTTGCTAGAGTAAATCTTTTACCTGTCTTATCAGCACAAAAGCTAACATAAGTTACGTGAAAACGGCGTAAGTCCGCAGGAGTAGCTATGTCTCATAAGTTATTTTACCTGGTCATTACCATCTAATAGCTGAAAGTTAATGGATGACGCATATAGTCCTTCCTACAATAAAAAAAAACAATTTTTGAAATGTTAAATAAATTGATAAGCAACCCAATCTCTTATGGAGCAGGTAAAATATTAGTACTCTACACACCCCTTAAAAGTGTGAGAGCAGAAAGATCAAGAAGTCCCATAAGGAGCATCATGACGGACACAGAAATGCCGAACATCATGATGGAAGTGCGGTGGAGCACCATCCTGTTGATAGATGAAGTCGGCGCTGTCGGTCTCCATTTGTGGCATGAGCCAATTTTCAGCATGTCCAGATACACGTGTCCTGTAACGTTTTTTTCGCAGAAGAAAAAGGGGCCGTAAACTTTAAACCGTGAGATTGCACAAAAAAACGTTAACTTTTGGTGCATTGCGAATTTTCTGCACGAATGCGTGAGGATTCTCTACCGCCCAGATTCGCACATTGTGTCTGTTCACTTCACCATTAAGAAAAAATGTTGCTTCATCACTGAAAACAAGTTTCGCACTGAATGCATCCTCTTCCATGAGCTGTTGCAACCGCGCCGAAAATTCAAAGCGTTTGACTTTGTCATCGGGTGTCAGGGCTTGTAGCAATTTTAAACGGTAAGGCTTCTGCTTTAGCCTTTTCCGTAAGATTTTCCAAACCGTCGGCTGTGGTACGTTTAGCTCCCTGCTTGCTTTATTCGTCGACTTCCGCGGGCTACGCGTGAAACTTGCCCGCACGCGTTCACCCGTTTCTTCGCTCACTGCAGCCGACCCGTTGATTTCCCCTTACAGAGGCATCCAGAAGCTTTAAACTGCGCATACCATCGCCGAATGGAGTTAGCAGTTGGTGGATCTTTGTTGAACTTCGTCCTGAAGTGTCGTTGCACTGTTATGACTGACTGATGTGAGTGCATTTCAAGCACGACATATGCTTTCTCGGCTCCTGTCGCTATTTTGTCTCACTGCGCTCTCGAGCGCTCTGGCGGCAGAAACCTGAAGTGCGGCTTCAGCCGAACAAAACTTTATGAGTTTTTCTACGTGTCTGTAGTGTGTCGCGACTATATGTCAATGAATGGAGCTACAGTGAATTTATGAAATCGCTTCAATCATTTGTAATAGCCCTGTATGTATATGGATATCTCGTCCATGCCGAGAATCGAGAATCTCGATGATTTTTGCCTGTTATCGATATCGATACTGGCGAGGTATCAGTCCTAGTATTTGCAAGACTTTACAAAAATCTCTACAGCAGTTTCTTAGTGTAGCCCGGACATATAAAAAGAAGTGAACAGGGGAGACCGAGCAAGGTGGTGCAGTAGCTAGCACACTGGACTCGCATTCGGGAAGACGACGGTTCAAAGCCGCATCCGGCCATCCTGATTTAGGTTTTCCGTGATGTCCCTAAATCGCCTTCCTTTGGAAGGACACGGCAACTACAACGTTTTCGTTCTTTGATCATGCGCGCATGGCAACCTAGAACGAGTATGAACTCTAGGACTGCCAATCATATGAGGGCCCAATACCTACGAGTCATTAGACTTTGCAGGGACTCCCAAATGGAACATGGTTTTCAACTAACAAACAAGGTTCGCTAGACACATATGCTAGTAAGGCTACGTCCTTTATAATAGCATCAAGAGGTCACGACCAAATCACAAGCGCAGGAAACACCCATAACTCCAAATGATAATTCGCAGGTAAACCGATCACTAACTGCTACGTGGCCGGTCATACCTTCTACACATTTGCAAAGTACAGGAACTCACGATGAAGTACCCAAGAAAAAAACACAGTCCATGCAAGTACGGACGACAAGTCACTCGAAGTAGTAGCGTCGAATACGCCTCTGGGCGCACATAATTTTGAAGAAATTGGGCCCCTTGTGGAATTCCGTGTACGCTCGCCAGACGAAATATGTATCACTCCCTCAAATGAACACAGTGATTGCTTTGAAGTGCTGTGGAGGATGTACAAGTGCTAGCAGGTGGGCCTCTACCGCTGACTTAAATCACGGCAGTGAGGTCATGCGTATCGTGCCAATCGCTTGTATAGAACAAGGCAGTAAGACGGCTCGATGTGTAGACGCGACAGAAATCGTCCAAAATCGTTCTGAATGCATTCTCCGAATATTATTTTGTAGAACTAGTTCAGGAGACGACTCGAAGTGAAAATGGTTGCGAAAACATATTTGATCTCTAAGCATTACATAATCCTGAGCAAATAAGGAGCATCATGACGGACACAGGGATTAGTGACCAGAAGGTTGTTGTAGCGAGACTGAACACTGTAATATCCAAATTCACCAAAAATAGATGCAAAGTACATACATTTTAAAAAGCAGAAAAAATTCGCTTGATGACTTGCTAACAGACAGTCTCCACACCATCCAATCGGAATATGTGAGCATAGATCAGATGTGGTTTAAATTCAAACAAATAGTATCAACGGTGTTGTGTTGGCTTCTGTAAAAGTCTACTCGCAGAATGCAGGCTATCGTCTTCCTATTACTCACAAGGGAAACTCCTCATAGCACCCCCCCCCCCCTCTCGGATTTAGTGGTAAGAGGGCGTAGTGGACAGCTCGTCGAAAACTGAACGCAGACAAGCACGACAGTAGAAAGAAAGTGCGCCGGACTGTGAAAGAAACCAAAATAGAAACAGTGAATGGTTGAACAACAAGAAGTGAAAGACACTTAGAAGTAGCGTCGTGGATACGTCCTTAGACTTTTACCCCGGCGAACCGTGTTCAAACCTCTCTCGTACCATTTTTTTCCGCTGTTCGCTTTATTCACATTTGTCTCTGTGTCTTGGTGTAACGTCCGTTTGCAACAGCGAGGTGTGAGGAAGGGACCTATAATGACAGTTGATTCTGCTCAACTACTCTATTAGGAACCGAAAGGAAATGGCTTTCCAATGGGAACCGCAAACGTTTGATCACAAAGCGACAGTTCAACCGAATCCTCCATCGAAAAACACGTCTGGTGTGTTACACACGACATTAGTGACAGTACGTGTGTCACATGATAGAAATGTCTTACCGAAGCTCCTAATTTGTACGACTAGTGAGTGAGTGAGATATGCCTCCTTGCGCGATGTAGGTGTCCGTATAAATGTGAATGCGATCACTCCCAAGGAAATGATGAAAACATAATAGTTTGTCACATAAGCTGCAACAAATGAAAGCAACAGTTTCACATTCACACTGTTTCTCTGCGCTCTGTCTCTATATATATTTTCAACATTTTTGAAGTTGCGTTCCGTTTTGGAAATCTTCACTCTTGAATTCCTTTGGTGTAACATAGTTCACACCCATTTATTTGTCAAAAATGGTTCAAATGGCTCTGAGCACTATGGGACTTAACTTCTGAAGTCATCAGTCCCCTAGAACTTAGAACTACTTGAACCCAACTAACCTAAGGACATCACACACATCCATGCCCGAGGGAGTATTCGAACCTGCGACCGTAGCGGTCGCGGGGTTCCAGACTGTAGCGCCTGGAACCGCTCGGCCACCCCGGCCGGCATTTATTTGTCGTTTTCATTTCTGTGAGACGACTATGTCTCGCCTGCTCTCACTACTCATCACGTTTACTTGCTACGGTAACGTAATCTTACCACAAGACACATGTTCCATAATCAATGTATGGTACGACAACTGCCAAGACTACAGAAAAAGAACAAACATTTCAATGACCGAATGGACAGTTGTGAAACGAAAAAGAGACACGAGGGAGTTTCGAAACCGGCTCGTACGCCTTATTGTCCAACAAACGTGACCACTTAACCACGACGCCACGGCCGTTCATCGGCCCTCAATATTAGACTTGCTAAGTTTGGACTATTCACTGTTTCTATTTTGCTTTTTATTTTTCACAGTTCAGTACACCTTCTCCCTGTTTTCATCTGTATTCAGTTTTTGACGGGCTGTCCACTGGTCCACCTTACCACTCAATCCGATAGGGGTGCGATGGGGAGTTTCCCTTGTCAGTGTTGATGTTCTCGAAGTCTGCGACCGAAATGGGGCCGACCGCTGGCCGGGGTGGCCGAGCGGTTCTAGGCGCTGCAGTCTGGACCCGCGCGACCGCTACGGTCGCAAGTTCGAATCCTGCCTCGGGCATGGATGTGTGTGATGTCCTTAGGTTAGTTAGGTTTATGTAGTTCTAAGTTCTAGGGGACTGATGACCTTCTAAGTTAAGTCCCATAGTGTTCAGAGCCATTTGAACCATTTTGGGACCGACCAATTTACAATGCTACAAACCTTCACTACATCACCTTCGCATATTTTGTGCTTCTGCTATTATTTCACATTAAATTCCTGGGGACATACACAGTAAGTTGTCATCATTGCTTATCAAAACAGCTTAAAATCCTTCATCTGTTCCTATCTTTTTCATTATTATGTTTTTGAGACAGAATTACTGTATTATTTTTTTCTCAGGTTGTAGTTACTTGTACAGCCATGAACACCATGGAGTACTCCAGATGGTGACAAAATCCTAGCCTCTAGATGATCCAGATGAACATGCTACGCAGTCTGACTCATATCATACTCCCCATAAATCTACCAAATAACTATTACTTTTGGTGAAATAGATATTATTACACTTGGCCATTATCGGAAACACGCGACAACGTTGCATGAAGCAAGTACAGTGGTGGCTGAGGAAAACTCATCACACTGTCAATGCCTCCAGGTCAATTGTGCATATACTGTCAATACTGACTGACCTCTGACTCACGACAATCCGACCGAAAGGCAATTTTTTTTGGGTGGTTGTGCACTGACGTGCTACCACCTTGGTGGCTGGATTTCCTGGGTGCGTAAGAAAGGTTGTGGGCTCGGAGAGGTCCTCGAGTCCCTCTGAGGTGGAGATTGAGGCAATGTGAGCCGTGGGTTGATTTCATTTTACTTTATTTAATGTTTTGTTGTGGCGCTTCCATGGTGGATCGAGGTACCTGAATGTGGTGCCAGTGTGCAGGGCGACTGCCTCAGTGTAGTCCAACTGTCTTGTCGAAGGCCTCAGTGCGTCCACTTTGCTCATAAGTTGGCGTGTGTGGTAGATGATAAATACCGGGACAGTCAGCATGTAGAGTTCCTGCTACAAGTCGTGGACCCTGTCCCACCTGGGTGCCCAAAGGATGAGCCAGAGGCATCGATTTCGTAAAACCTGCAGTAGTTTTATATTGGATGCTCAGGCTGCCCCCAGTCGGAGCAACCATACAACATGGCTAGAATAACTGTGGCTTTAAAGAGGCTGAGTTTTGTAGAGACGTTCATATGGATGCTGGCCGAGAGTGGATAAAGTTGGTTGGTCAATCCAAGGATTTCGTCGATTACGGCTTAGCTCCTGTGTAGTTTACGGTTGTATTACAGGTGGCTCACTGAGCTAATGAGCAAGTGTCGAGCTTACTGGGACTACTTTGTTATCCTTGGATGCAGATAATTGTGTAACCTCTCTACTCTTGTAAGTGGTTATCGATAGCGTCAATGATTTTGCAGTTAAACTTACATCGCAAATTTTGGAAAAATGATCATGTGGGTCCGAAGTGCTTGTGTTCGCATACCATTAGGACAATAGTTTCTTTTTTCAATTTTTCTCAAATCAAATTTCCTGACGGCTTCCCCGTCGGAGGTTCGAGTCCTCCCTCGGGCATGTATGTGTGTTGTCCTTAGCGTAAGTTATTTTAAGTTAGAGTAAGTAGTGTGTAAGTCTAGGGACCGATGACCTCAGCAGTTTGGTCCCATAGGAACTTATCACAAGAATTTAACCATTCCTGGTGTCAGCGCCAGTGTATACTTCTTTTTTTTTCTTTTTTGAGTCATCAGTGTTCAGACTGGTTTGATGCAGCCCGCCACGAATTCCTCTCCTGCAGGAACCTCTTCATCTCAAGAGTAGCATTTGCAACCTACGTCCTCAATTATTTGCAGGATATATTCCATTCTCTGCCTTCCTCTACAGTCCCTCTTGTACCATGGAAGTTGTGGTGTCACGCCTGTTGCAGCAGCAGGGTTACTTACAAAGCGCGAGACGAGCAAGGCTAAGCACCACAATCCTGACGACGCAGGAGGAAGGCAGGGTTTTTGTAGTGCATGTCGAGCAGTTTTTTCTACATATCAAGCCACAGTTTTATTACCCTGTATGCGATTGGAAGCAGTACACTGACACAACTAATGAGCTTCTAGCCAGTATGAATACCTGTCAATCCTAACAGAGATATTCACAGTCCATCAGCAAATGCCAGGCGCTCGACCGAACTGGATCAACGAGTAGCCACCACGAGTCTGTGCCTGTGCCATTTCCAATCCATTTTCTGGCACCAAGTCCTCACCCTGAATTAGGCGTTTTTCTGCTAGTGAACCTGCTTGAGGCTCACTCCAGCAGCAGCCAGATTCCTACCCTGGTGATTGGGGGGGGGGGGGGCGGGGGGCAGATAGGTCCTGGTGCCACTCGCAGCAGAGCGATTCCCCTCCCCCCCCCCCCCCCCCGCAAGAAATTCAGCAGGCTGCTGTGCTCCTGGCACTTATTCTAGCGTGCGCCACTGAGTGAGTTCCTGGGCGTCACCATTCATGGGCGTTGACGTCGCGGCCAGCCTTCCAGCAGACAGCTGGCCGCAGCCTTGCGACGTGGGCCATCCACACCATTTACTAAAGGGGCCATGGTCGCCATGTTGCATTCCTACAGGTGCAATAAATCTCAATAAACTGTTTGGGTTTCTCATACTTTTTCATGAGCTACCAACAGTCTGCATCCTCACCACTGCCCACCGCCACAACCCAACCCTGCACAGTGGTGGCCATTCACCCTGGGCCACTGTAATTGATGTCAGGAGACTCGAACTCCACGCAGCACGACATCGCGGCCACAGCTCGCAGTGTCCTCACACAGCGGGGCCAATGAATAAACTGTTTGTTTCTACTTTCATGTTCAGAGGAGATGGGGTCAAGGCGAGACTGTCATACTTAAAAGATTACAGTAGTGGAGCCATTATTAGCGGCTGACGTGTCACAAATTCATGCCAATACCAGAGAGCAGTATTTGCAACCCATACTGTGTTTCCCGCTGTAATTTGCTGGGGCACACAGCACCGTGTACAGAGTCTGTGGCCATATTGTGTTTTACTTGTCAGCAATATGGTCACATAGCTAGGCAATGCACTGAATTGTACATGTGCGGGGAGAGAGAGGAGTTATTGCATCCTGCGTCTTACAACGACGTTTAGGAGGTCGAGCGGTAATGACACGTTAGTGGGCGTGCAGGTCTGACACTGAATGATAAAACGGAAATTACATTAAATAAAGCGAACATATTTCAATGTAAGGGATACAAGGGGCGCACTAAGGTAGGCAGTTATCAGGCATAAGATAGACTAGGAGGACAAACAACTAAAGAAGTGGGCAACGGAACGGGAGGTGGTTCATGTTAACCCTCGCAGTACCAAGGGGGCGGGAGCTGTACTTTATGCCCACCTTTTGAATATACTGATATCTACTCAGGTACTGCATTTTTTAAAGATTTGTAAAAATATTTATTGTCTTTAATGAAGTCTTCTTCCAGATTCTATGATTGTTTTACATTTTTCGTTCAAGCTTAATCGGAAAATTTAAGCTTAAACGAGGTGGTCATAAAGTCTCCCCCCTCCTCACCTCCTCCTTGATAGTAGATGCGACTTCCCACAACGGGCCGGTCGCTGTGGCCGAGCGGTTCTAGGTGGTTCAGTCCGGAACTGCGCTGCTGCTACGGTCGCAGGTTCGAATCCTGCCGCGGGCATGGATGTGTGTGATGTCCTTACGTTAGTTAGGTTTAAGTAGTTCTAAGTCTAGGGGACTGATGATCTCAGATGTTAAGTTCCATAGTGCTTAGAGCCATTTTTTCCCACAACGGTCGTCTAACTCCGAAAATAATAGCATTACGTGAGCTTAGAACACATGGACATTATATTTCTCTGGGTTGACAGAAACAATGGTCTCAAAAATGATTCATTTCCCTTTGGTTCTTTATTGTTTCCTGTTCAGTGGCATTTTGACCAGTGTTAGATACAACTGTGATTGAAAATGTATCGACAGTCACTTGATGACAGAGAAATATCACAGATTTTGGAAGAATCTACAGATTCTCAAGTTGAATTAGATGAAACTGACGATGTAGTGAGTGAACCTGAAGAGGAATGTGTTGTGCGCGAGGATAGAGTTCCTACAGACTCTGAAGATGAGCTCTGGGTACCTGAAACTGATGACGACGCAGCTTCCGAGGTTAGTGGCAAGTATATTACAAGCACTAGAAAAATTTATAGCCCCAAGCCTCCTCACATTAGAAGACGAGTATCACAAAACATACTGACAGAAAAATAAGGCATGAGAGACGAAGGTAATGTAGGATCAATAAGAGAATCATTTGAAAAGTTTTTGTCTTCAGAAATTGTCAATATTACAATAAAGCACACCAATGAAGAGGCACTGAGGCAGAATATACTCAAGACAGACAGACTTGAATTCATGACATATATAGGTTTGTTTATACCGCTACCATGAACCGAACCAGATTCCAGCAGGTTACTAAAATAGTAAGATTCGATGACAGAGAGTCATGAGGCAAAAAGAATTGTATTCCAAGAAGCTGAATGTAGGGTAGTAGATGCATCCTTGAGGAGCCCATCACACGATAGGACTTGAAAGATTAGGACAGGTACCCTGAAAGACCTGTAGGCTGCGGTCAGGGTGCATACGGAGTTTGAAGAGACTGACATAGCAACGAGGGTACGCGACAAGCGAGGGTAGTTTTCTGCTAATGTAATATCCTACAGGTGGACGGTTGGGGCATGTCCAGAGGCAGTGTCGACAGCCTCAACCGAGTAAGTGTGGTGCAGTCGGGCAGTAACAACGAGATTATAAAAGTAGTAGTTGTAAGTAGGCTGTTTATGTTTCCTTACTGGCAACGTTACGTAGCGCTCTGTATGAAAATCACTGGCTGTGCTGTGTGCAGTCTGTGGATAGTTTGCATTGTTGTCTGCCATTGTAGTGTTGGGCAGTTGGATGTGAACAGCGCGTAGCGTTGCGCAGTTGGAGGTGAGCCGCCAGCAGTGATGGATGTGGGGAGAGAGATGGCGGAGTTTTGAAATTTGTAAGACTGTCATGAACTGCTATATATAATATGACTATTAAGGTAAATACAGTGTTTGTTCTCTATTAAAATCTTTCATTTGCTAACTATGCCTATCAGTAGTTAGTGCCTTCCTTAATTTGAATCTTTTATTTAGCTGGCAGTAGTGGCGCTCGCTGTATTGCAGTAGTTCGAGTAACGAAGATTTTTGTGAGGTAAGTGATTTGTGAAACGTATAGGTTAATATTAGACAGGGCCATTCTTTTGTAGGGATTATTGAAAGTCAGATTGCGTTGCGCTAAAAAATATTGTGTGTCAGTTAAAGCACAGTCTTGTACAATTCTTCAAAAAGGGGACGTTTCATATGTCGACCCTTAGCCGAGGATACCTCACTGGAATCTTCTGATTTTTTCCTTGTAATTTGTGTAATTAGCGTAGATTTTGTTTATTGCTAGCGCGTAATTGTAGAGAGAATCTCGTTTGTAGTTGCAGTCTTTCATTGTTGTACAGTAAAACAGTTGTGATATGCATGTAGATTTGCACCAAGTATTTAAGTAGACATTATTTCCATTTCTATGTTAATGTGTTATCTTATTTTGCTCTTCAAATTGTGCTTTTCTGTGTTATCGTGTGAAATATTGTGACAATAATGGCGTGTGAAAAACGTAACACTAGGCTCCAAAGTAAACTGAGAAATAATAGTGACGACGAGCGTAGCTTATCAGCGCCGCCGAGTAATGAATTTACTAATGTTCAAAGTAGTAATTTGGTAACTGCACATAGGGAAATGGAGCGGGCGTCAAATAATGGTGTAGACAGTGAAACAGGTAGTGAACAGGGAAGCATTATCGATCGATCGGTCGGCAACAGCTCGCCTCAGGAATCGGGAATGACAGAACACAATATTGCAAATACTGTAGACTCAGGTTTTGGGTTCTCACCGGTTTCTCAAATGAGTCAAGACACATTTTCCGCTTGTCAAAATGTGAATGTTGCCGGTGCAAATTCACTGCCGAAAAGCACTGAGGAACATGTTTCAGACACCAATGCATTGTTATTACAATTAATACAATAAATGGGACAAACACAGCAAAAGCTTCAAAAGTTAGACACGATGGAACAAAATCAGAGACAAACACAGCAACAGCGTCAAACATTAGACTCATTGGAACAAACTCTTGAACAAACACGTGAAGATTTAACTACTGAGTTACATAACATTGAATCGAAATGTCAAAAAGTCTGTAATGACGTAAAAACACAAATTTGTGAGCATTTTCAACCTATTTTTTCGCGGCATGAAAATGCATTACAGAATCACGAAGCAGCCATAAAAGAACTGCAAACTATTGTTCATGAAAATCATGAGACCTTGCAAGCTAAATTTGACTCAGTTGCATCTACTGATTCGGTTACGCAACTTGCAAAAACTCAGGAAAACTTAAAGGACACAGTAGATACTCTGAAACTTGGTTCAGAAAAACACACTGAGGAAATAAGTACACTGTCGGAGAAAGTAGCCGAACTTTCGGATCAGTTCACTAATTTATCTACGAAGTTAGATGATAATCTGAATGACACAAAACCGGTAGTCTTTAATGACACAGAAGAGTGTGAAAAAATTAGGAAATTCAATCAAAATCAAATCAGTATACAGTACAAAAGAGAAATCCGGGAAGTACGAGATCAGTTGGCACAAGTAATACAAAAGTTACAAATTTCAGAGGACACTCGCGCTCCAACACGGGAAGAGGGACTTAGAAATACGGAAAAGCCGCAAAATAATAACACAGGGCATTTCGGAAGTTATGAAAGAAATTGGCAATGTGCACCGAATTTTGAGATGGAACGGCCGACACGACCTAACAATGACCGATATGCGACTCGCCGACATGATGATTTTGACTATAAGCTGTTCATTACTACACGTAAATTCAAAACATTTAAGACTTCTGGCAACGACATTCATCCACAAGCATGGCTCCATCAATTCTCTCATTGTTTTCCTCCCAACTGGTCGTTAGAACACAGATTAGAATTTATGTGTGGCTACTTAGAGAATGAACCACCTGTAAGAATGCGATCGGTCATTCACGATTGTCACAGTGAAGGAGAATTTTACCATGCCTTCCTCTCAGCATATTGGTCTCAAGCTACACAAGACCGAGTAAAACATAGCATCATGATGATGAAACACTTTGAACAATCAGAATTTTCCAGTCTTGTCAAATATTTTGAAGACATGTTGCATAAGAATCAGTATCTTTCAAACCCATACAGCCCCTCAGAACTCATCCGCATTTGCTTACTCAAATTGCCTGAACATTTACGACATATTATTTTAGCAGGACGTTGCAAAGACGACATTGAAGCTTTTCAGGGACTGTTACAAGAACTGGAAATTGACACTGACAATCGCGGAACGCGAAAACAGGAACACAACAATTACAGGTCACATCCGTCGCAATTCCACGATGAGGGAAATAATAACTGGACATGACAAGTCTATTCTCACAATACAAATCGTGAACAAAACAGACACCACCCATATGACAACCACTGGCAGAGTAATAGTTACAGAGAAAGATTGCATTTCCGTAGTAATGAATATGACAGAGATAACCATAGAAACAGACAATATGGGAACCAAAATAATTATTATCAAGGGAGACAGAATAACTTCAGACACAACGGTCCACCACGCAGTTATGATTCCGGGAGAAATTCTCCACCACATGACCGACAAACAAGAAACTATGTAAACTACCGACAAAACGACAGACCTGAATTCAATCAGAACTGGCGAACTTCAAACAGAGCAGGGCCTTCTCGTCAAGGTGAATTTGTAGAAATTAGGTCTCCTAATCCCAATAACAACGCGCGCCAACAAACAAACAGACAATGACCCGCACCGCAGGCAGCCGCGTGCGCCGGCTGGCTCAGAGAAAAATAACATAGACGCTAACCTTGAGAAAAATTTTAGCACTCCTCACCAACATATACCACATGATAATTGCGTTAAAGTTGAAACTCTGTGTACTAGGAAGAGTAATGGTTTACACCACATTTCACATGTAAATCCGTTTATTGAAAGATAATCTGCCTTTTAACTTTGTCTTTGCCATAAAACATTTCACTTCACATTTCTAGTATGCTTTGTCAGACTTAGAAACTGTTAACATGCAACAATGTTTTGAAGTTCACTATCCAGTCTAGAACCTAGGGAACATATTTACACAGTATTTACGAGTGCATTGTTATAGTGAACAGATGACACAGTGGTATTGTGTGTGTACATTCTTGCTTGGTAGTTGCACGATTACGTAACGACTATAAGGCTCACATACTTAGAACATGTACCGGCACTGCTAATGAGATTTTCATGCAACATTTTGGTCTACTTGAAAAGACATTCTTTATTTGAAGTACTTTCTGTGGGATTAAAGATGACTTAGCACTTGGTTCCTTTGACAGCTACACAATTATATCACGACGCTACTAATGTGTGACACAATTTACATTGTTGCTTTTGTGCTGTATCTGCTTTATATCTGCACAGTTTTTCTGAATTCTTCTGGAAAGTAAAACATGTTTAATAGTGACTTTGTGGTATAGCTACAATAAGACAGCCTTTTTTTTTATTAGCACAACAATACGTTACAGTGTAGTACTTTCTTGATCACGGTACTGTACGTAATAACTACGATATCTATACGCAAAGCATTTCACTTTTGTTTATCGTGAGGTAAGTACATTGACTTTTGCAGAACTTAGCTTTCGGAGGACGATAAATACGACATTTCCACAGAGATTATCTTACAACAAGACGCACAGTTTAGCGCTACAGTACACGTATTTGAGTGATTAATTTTGTATTTAAAACATTTATTTTTAAAGATATTTGAAGTACAATGATACAAAGGTTTTCCGTGATACATTCATTCCATTGCTGTAATCTGTAACACCTGAGGGTATTATTCATTAATCCTCAGGGGGGTACACGCCTACTTTGTGTACCATGTGTTTGGAAAGCACAAGGTGCCCTAGCTAATATGGTATTTGCTTATACAACTTTACACATCGGTACCATATTTCTCCAACACAGAATTACACAGCTATCTGATTATTTGACAGAGGAACAAACATTCTTTTTACTACGTCAGTGACAGATGTTTACGCAATTACACAGTTGGATAACTTCACACTTATGAAACCGTGATTTGTCTGTGCTTTGTAAACTGTTCATATTTTTTCGGAACCATTGTGATACTATGAGAGCTATGAATGATGTATTTGGTATGGGATCATGATTTTTAAAGTGCGTTTGAGGCAGATGACACTTTTGACATGAGCAGAGAATTTTTTTTTGTTTTGAAATTATTGGAGGAAGCTACGACGATTTTGAGAGTTGACTGAGGCGTTATGATGTTATTATTGCAATGACTATGTGTATTATGCTGTTGCGGTATGTTTATGATCAGTAAGCTGATGCTATATGAGTTATTTGATTATGCTAAGTATCTGTTATGATGAAATATTGAAGAAGTGTCGACGAATAAGGTAAGGAATAATGAGTAGTGGTTAGGGACTCTGGTTTGTGAAAAAGGTTGTTGGAAACCAAGAATCGTACTTTAAGAGTTATGAAATGTGTGTATATGCGTGAATGTATCACAATGCTGGTGAAAATGTTTTGGACGCTGTTATATTTATAGGATTTTGTTTCTACAGATTTGTAACCGAAATTCTTGACCTGTGAAATATTTTTATATGAGACTGTCACTGTGGCGGAAACTGCCGTCGTAAATATTTCAGCAAGAAAGGTAAGTGACCTTGGCGTAATGCGTTTTGGGTGCCCAGCTGAGAGGTAGACGTCTGACAAAAGAAAACCATTAGGTGCAAAAAAAAAAAAAGAAAGGATGCCATTATCCTCGCTATTGACATTCCTTTGTAGAAAGCATCGCAAATACGACATGCTCGAGCTTGAAAACATATGATTACACTGTGGAGCTCTTAATTTATAATATTTACTAAAATGCCTAATGAAATGATGAGAAACATTTTACATCCATTGTCTTTCTAGTTGAGAGACTGCTCATTTTGTTTAATATCTAGTTTCTAGTGGCACTGCAGCATTGGTTAAAATAAAATTTTATAAATGTACTAATATAAATATTTTCTGTCTACAGATCGAGTAAATAATAATTTTTTCAAAAAAATGAGGGAGCACAAAAAGACATTTACCTTCACAGGAACTGCATTCATAATTTTCTTTTCAAGTACTTGGTAACTTTTTTGGTAGAATAACTTCTTGTGGTGCACCACTTTAATTACTTAGACATTAAGATGTGATTATACATTTCCCTTATCTGCATTGTTATCTTTAGTGTACTATTTTTTCTGCTTGAGCTATGTCACGTTTAGGTATAAGTTATTTCATTTTCTGCTGCTGTTTGCCAGGCATAGTGCTACTGAATTTTAATTTGTGTTACTCTGCTAAGCCAGATTTATTTTTCTTGTTTGCTGCACATTGCCTTATATTAGTTGTAATATTGCAATTGCTTTGCTAATTTATGCTGCTTGCTTTGCCTGTTTGCATTTTTTTGGTGTTGCTGTTTGTGTAAATTTGTTTTGTGCTGCTGCATTGCCTCGTCCTTAGTTTAGCATCTGAGCTCAGTAGATTTACATTAGCTTAAAATGGGGTAGGCTATATAAGAGAACGAGTTGTGATGAATTGGGAGAAATGCATTGAGAAGCTATAAGAATATGGTTTACCCAACAAAGTATTTTGAAAGAGGATATGAACAAAAAAGTAGGTTTTAGAGACAAGAAGTTTAGATAGGATTTTCTTGGAAATAAATGAGGTAAGATAATGGAAAATAAATAATGAGGTAAGAAATATGTGAACATATAAATACAGAAAGCATGCTTGGACAGGATTTTTTTTGGTGGAAACAAATGTTGAAATAAGACGAAAGATCTATGGAATGAAGTTTTGGGTTGGACTGCAGTACCAAATGTCACACTGAAAACGAACCCTGTCTTTCCTTTTGTATTATTTTCCTATGTGTTTATGTACCATTGTGTATTTGTCTTTTTCCTGTCTTTAAGTGTTTAGCTAATAAGATTTATGTTGTAGAAGTTTTCTGATAATATGTTATTATCCTTGTAAAGATGCATAGACATTATTTATTCTGTTTTGTTTTAATGCTCATGTGTGAAGTTGATGTTTCAATAATTATTCTGATCTTTTATATATTTACTTATGTCATAATTCCTGTAACACTGATGTATATGCTATTTCGATTCTTTTGTAAAGTTTGCTACTACAAATGTTATCTGTATTATTATGTTCTTTAATGATGTATTTTGTACCTTTGTAATTGTATTTTCATGTTGTAAATTTATAATTGTATAGACACCAGTTCTTCAAATTAAGTTACATTTCACTGCACACATTTCTGTTGGTCATAGTATATGGACAATGTGTGAGAAGTAGGGACTGATAGTGTTTGCACGTGTGTTAATGATTCAGCAAGGAACTGGATAACAGCATTGCTGGTTCTAAGGACAATTCCAGAAACTTTGTGAGTGCACAAGTGGTGGTTTATGGACTTGCTATATTGTCCGCAAGACTCTTCGATGGTGATTGTGCACCTGCACATTTGCAACAGATGGCTGCTGGCCGTCTCTACAAGGACTACAGTGGGTCTACGTCTTTGCTGACTCACCAGTACCATTATTTCTACAAGGACTGCAGTGGGTCTGCGCCTCTGGTGGCCCACCAATATCGTAATCTCTACCAGGACTACAGTGGGTCTGCTCTGTGATGACCTACCAATACTCTTCAAAACTTTGATTGACTCTGCTGTGGGTTTGCTCTGTTGTGGCTCATTACCTGTCTGCATGTCGAGAGTCAGCACTGTCTTTCCGTTGGGAGGACAACATTACTTCTTCAAGACTGCATGGAAATCCACTACTTCCGTGTGCATTTTCTTTTACTGCTCAGCCTTTGAGAAAAACACTGCAATTTTACTGTGATGAATGATCAGGACTGTCTTTATGGACTGTGAGAAAATTTTAGCTTTTGACCAACATTGTATCAATAAGTGTGTGCATTTGATATCTTTGTTATTGTAATTATGAAAAATTTTATCAAATCATTATTGGCCACTGCCCAAAACAATTTGTAAAATTTTTTGTGGGGAGCATGGGGGCTATGTAAGTAGGCTGTTTATGTTTCCTTATTGCAACGTTACGTAGCACTCTGTATGAAAATCACTGGCTGTGCTGTGTGCAGTCTGTGGATAGTTTGCATTGTTGTCTGCAATTGTAGTGTTGGGCAGTTGGATGTGAACAGCGCATAGCGTTGCGCAGTTGGAGGTGAGCTGCCAGCAGTGATGGATGTGGGGAGAGAGATGGCAGAGTTTTGAAATTTGTAAGACTGTCATGAACTGCTATATATAATATGACTATTAAGGTAAATACAGTGTTTGTTCTCTATTAAAATCTTTCATTTGCTAACTATGCCTATCAGTAGTTAGTGCCTCCCTTAGTTTGAATCTTTTATTTAGCTGGCAGTAGTGGCGCTCGCTGTATTGCAGTAGTTCGAGTAACGAAGATTTTTGTGAGGTAAGTGATTTGTGAAACGTATAGGTTAATATTAGACAGGGCCATTCTTTTGTAGGGATTATTGAAAGTCAGATTGCGTTGCGCTAAAAAATATTGTGTGTCAGTTAAAGCACAGTCTTGTATAATTCTTCAAAAAGGGGACGTTTCATGGTCAAAAAGGACAAGCTGGAAATCAGCAGGTGTTAAGGGTAAAAGGGAACACCAAGTCCGCCGAGTAGCGCTTCCATTAAATGTTGATGCTACAAATACTTATTCAGAGGCCGAATGTGATAAAGCGGGAATTGTGGGAGGCAGAAAACATAAATTTTTGTTGGACGCAGTGGCGCACGTGTCAGTGGAAAATCTGGACAACATAGATTGAAAGTCATTGAACTCACCACGCTATAGCTTGCTAAGGATAGGAGACAGTAGTACGAAATCATTAGGTACAGCAACATAAAATTTTCAGGTTGTAGCATAACAGTTGGGGGGGTTAGGCATTCTTTCAGAACGTCGTGTCAAAATTGGTCTTTTGGTCTTCAGCAAAATATAGCGGAACTTAGAGGGACAGCATTCCAGCTAGGGGAAACTGTCGTCAGTGAAGAACTGTCGCAAGTTTCGTCTGTCTTAGGAGGAAAAGAGTTAAGCTGCAGCCGGCCGATGTGACCGAGCGGTTCTAGGCGCTTCAGTCTGGAACAGCGCGACTGCTACAGTCGCAGGTTCGAATCCGGCCTCGGGTATGGATGCGTGTGATGTCCTTAGGTTAGTTAGGTTTAAGTAGTTCTAAGTTCTAGGGGACTGATGACCTCAGATGTTAAGCCCCATAGTGCTCAGAGCCATTTAAACCATTTGAGTTAAGCTGCAAACAAAAACATTAATGTTTGATTCGCATGATATTCTGTTGAAAGGCACCAGGAAGTTGCTCTGAGTGAACGTAGAATTGGGGCTGCCTGTTGCGTATAAGAGAGCCATCAGAGGATGTATTCAAGAAATTACGTTGCTTTGTGAGACGAAAGATTCTACACATACGAGAGAAAAATGGAGGGAAAGTGATTCCCATGAATTTAGATAATTTTGGCGCTGATGAGGTAAAGCTAACTAAGGGACTGTTGGTAGTGCATTTAGACATCCTAAATGAGGTTGACTGGGACCTGTCAAATGTGAACTATGGTCAGACGCAGGCTGCCACTAAAACAACATTATATAAGAAGGTTCAGCGTTGGAAAAATTACTATTACAATTCGAGGATCTGTTTTATCCTCAAGGTCCGCTACCGGTGAAGTCCCTAGCACAACATAAAATTTCAACAGAGAACGAAGTGCCAGTATCAGAAACCGTGCCATGTATCTCAGCATTTACAGACAGTTGTGGAGGATTTCATTAACCAACAAGTAGTCGATGGAATAATAAAGGACAGCAGTAGTCCATGGGGGGTCACCATCATGTTCATTCCCAAAAGTCAGCAGACGGTTCAAAAAAATGTAGGTCTACTATGACAATTGACACTTTAATAGTAAAATGGTATCGTGTGGATACGCAATACTCAACTTAGTGGTGACCTTTGACAACTTGGAACAGTGCTGTACTTCTCTACCATAGATTTAAGGAGTAGGTACCACCAGTTCCAGAGGACCGAATAGGTCAATAGCTACTCATATAACCAGTGGGGAAGGACCACTGATATTGCAGTGAATATGGAAGCAAATGATACACACCGTGATGGCTGTGGGTCCCCAGCCAGCAGAATGAGATCATGGTGACAGACAATGCCGGTAGTGGTGACCAAGCAAAGTGACATAAGGAAGCGTAAACTGGACACAAGAATAACTATTTAGTATACTGACATGGCAGAAAGAGTGTCGGAAAGTTAAAGTTGTGAAATGCTGGAGTGACCAAGACAGCTGACCAGACAATAAAAGCACGACAAGATATGTCATTGCTGTCTCACAGTAGCATGATGAACGTGGGTCATGAAAAATTGGGAATTTGTGGTAAGGTCTTATGGAACCAAACTGCTGGGGTCATCGGTCCCTAAGCTTACACACTACTTAATCTAACTTAAAATAACTTACACTATGGACAACACACACACCATGCCGGAGGGAGGACTCGAACCTCCGACGGGGGGAGCCGCATGGACCATGACAAGACACCTCAGACCAAGCAGGTACGTGGGTCAGCGCCACATAAATTTTACCCATTTACGCTGGAAGCATTCTCAGTCTGCAGCCGACCATCCTGGAAGAGGAAGCTATGCCTGCTTGCTGTCTGCTCATCCAGCTGTCTATGAGTTCATGTGGAACAGAAGACTTTGACACTGCCAGTCACAGCACCACCATCTATGCGGAGACCAATAGGAAGAAGTTAGGCGCCTTCAACCTGTGGTCTGTGGAGGGTTCGGTTAGAACTGCTGTTACCTTCCGCTTCAAAGGCCTTCAGTTCCCATCGGGGGACGTGTAGCTGTTGTTCTGTCATCGTGAGGGGCAGGCCGACGCAGCTACTGATCACCTGCTCCTGATGGCAGCCACTATTTCCGATGGGTGTCTTCCCTGCGCACAGTTCACAACAGGGTCATGACAGACCTTGTCATTTTCTCCTAGAAGCTGTGTCCAGCCACCAACAGTGCGTGTGTGGCTTTGCACAAGTAAAGTATGCCAGGGGGCACGCAGACTCGCAGGTTACAACGCTCGTCTCATCAACATATTCTTTCATACTGGCCGACAACCCTCACGAACTGGTACAGCATGTGTTTCACACATGGCAAGGAATCCCCAAGATGTCATTAGGATGCTGTGTGCTTCCGTGCCAAAGCGGATACAAGAATGTTTTCGAACCAGCGCTGGTCAAACATCATACTACACTGAGAAGAGAGATGTAATGGGATAGCGATATGCACGTATACAGATGGTGGTAGTACCACGTACACAAGGTATAAAAGGGCAGTAGGCTGGTGGAGCCGTCATTTGTACTCAGGTAATCCATGTGAAAAGGTTTCCAACGTGATTATGGCCGCACGACGCGTATTAAGAGACTTTTAATGAGGGATGGTAGTTGGAAGTAGAGGCATGGGACATTTCATTTTAGATATCATTATAGAATACAATATTCCTAGATCCACAGTGTCAAGAATGTGCCGAGAATACCAAATTTCAGGCATTACCTCTCACTACGGACGACACAATGGCTGACGGCCTTCATTCAGCAACCGAGGGCAGCAGCGGACAAGCAACACTGCGTGAAATAATCGCAGAAATCAATGTGGGACGTACGGCGAACTTATCCATTACGACAGTGCGGCGAAATTTGGTGTTAATGGGTTATGGCGGCAGACGACCGACGCGAGTCAGTTTTCTAACAGCACGCCATTGCTTGAAGCGCTTCTCCTGGACTCATAAGCATCTCAGTTGGACCCTAGATGACTAGAAAACAGTGGGCTGGTCAAATGAGTCCCGACTTCAGTTGGTAATAGCTGCTGGTAGGGTTATAGCTGCTGGTAGGATTAAAGTATAGCGCAGACCCCATGAAGGCGTGGGCACAAGTTGCCAACAAGACACTATGCAAGTTGATGGGGGCTCCATAATTGTGTGGTTGAACTGATCACTGACCAGAAATGGTTATATGGTGCTACCAGGAGACAATTTGCAGCCATTCTTGGGCTTCATATTCCCAAATAATGATGTAATTTTTATGGATGACAATGTGCCATGTCACCGGGCGACAGATTTTGCGTTTGGTTTGAAGAACATTCTGGACAATTCGAGTGAATGATTTGGTCATCCAGATCGCCCGACATGAATTCCATCGAAAATTTAGGGGATGTAACTGAGAGATCAGTTGTTGCACAGAATACTGCACCGGCAAATTTTCGCAATTATGGACGGCCATAGCGGCAGTATGGCTTACTACTGCTATGGGATTTCCAAAGACTTCATGAGTCCATCCACGTCAAGTACATGTACTATGCTGGGCCAAAAGAGGTCCGACACAATATTATTGGGCATCCCATGACTTTTGTCACCTCATTGCAATGGTCTAAGTTCAATAGTTTAATGTCCACTATGTGGTGAATATCTTCTTGAAGTTTGGTAAATATTGGTCTGCTATTTCATGGTGTAACACTTTTCATTTCCATCAGCATAATTAAGTGTGGTACAAGAAAGTGTGTTGGTAGTGCACTGTTTGCGTAGCTTATCACGAGGCAGGGAGGTGAGCTAGACCTGCATCGAATCCTCGCAGCAGATTGGTATGGTATACTGACTAGCCTCAATATGGCTATTCAGTGTTTTTTTCACACACATTTAGGTAAATAACGGACTGGTCCAGAATATGCACCTCAGAACATACAATGCACGAACTGCTAATAGATGATAAGAAACAGAACACACTTTAGACGATTCACAGACAGATACTGCACAAGACTTCCCTCCTTAGGTTAATTGATGCTGCGGCAACAGGAAGGACATCCGGCCCAAAAATTAAAATGTAATCTGTCTTGTCACGAAAATTGTGGATCCTATATGAAGGATTAAAGCGTAGCAAAGAGAGAAGTAGTGTTAGTGGTAAAAATAACAACAATGGTAATATTTGGGCGTAACGACAAGAGCTGGCACGAAGATCAAGAACGATACACCAGAGAAGGCTGTGAGACGACGTCAGCCAATAGCACGCTGACTAGGACGTCACCACGACAGGAGTGGCCTCTACATAAAAATAAAGGCGAGTGCCGCCTAGCCTGGGCAACGCTAGAAGAGCCGTGACTTGTGAACAGTGTCTTTTACTTGCATGGAGATTGTATACATTGAAGGACATTAATTATTTGGATGTCGCCAATTGCTTGCGACCAATCTTTGTAAAGACGCCATGTTAAGTATTGTCGATCTACCTTATTGTAATAAAAACTGTTAATGTGATTTGCTTGAATTTTTATTTAGGTATCCGAGAAAGCAGCATCCTAGGCACCCTATATTAAAGGAGTGGGTAAGATCCCACATTGACAACGAGGATTCACAAACAAACCCCAGACCACGCGGTCACGGAATTTTCTTTTGTTTTCTGGCGCCTTTCTCTTTGTCCTTTCTTCGCAGTGGCATTTACTTGCTTTAACAGTCTCTTTTGCTAACCAGTGTTTTCAGGTGGGCGTTGCAGAAGTTTTATTTGCTTTTGTACTTATTTTTCTTGTTTGTCTTGTCTGTTTCTTGCATTTGTCACTTCCAAAATTCCCACACCACCTATCCCGCTCCCTTCTCAGACGCCACAGCTGCAACCATTAGATGCAACACAGTTAATGCAGGTGTTTCAGTTCCAGATGCAGCAAGTGTCTACCCTACTCAACACGTTGCAGCAGCTGCTGGCTAACGCTGCGTGCCCGACAGATCAAGCACCACCTTCTACAGCTGCTATACCGCCATTTCGCCAGTTTCGTGAACAAGAAGAGGAATGGCTCGAGCGGTTGCAACAGTTCGAAGGACTCATACTTGCTCACAACGTACCAGGTACTGTGAAACTACCCTATTTCTTATACACAGTAGGAAATGCATTGTTCCATTTAACTCAGAAGTTATTTCCTAACACCACTTAGAGTAAACTTCCTTATGAACAGGTTGCAGATTCGCTAAATAACTATTATGATCAACAAGTGAATGTGGTAGCAGCTAGGTATTAATTCTTTAATTGTAAAAAACGGTCAGAACAAACTTATCGCGAGTGAGTAACAGATTTGCAGTTTATGACAAGGAAATGCAAATTCAAATGTGCTTGTGATGTTTCAAATGGCTCTGAGCACTATGGGACTTAACTTCTGAGGTCATCAGTCCCCTAAAACTTAGAACTACTTAAACATAACTAACCTAAGGACATCACACACATCCATGCCCGAGGCAGGATTCGAACCTGCGACCGTAGCGGTCGCGCGGTTCCAGACTGTAGCGCCTAGAGCCGCTCGGCCACGCAGGCCGGCCATGTGCTTGTGATACTTTATATTCAGAAGTCATATTGCGTGATGCGATAGTGCACAGTGTACCCGATGTCAAACTCAGAGAACAGATTTTGAAACAGTCCGATCCATCATTTCAGTAGGTAGTGCAAATTCCAGATCAGTACGCTTCAGGTGCTCTGTTAGCCGATAAATCTGAGCAGCCAGCAATGTGTCGGGTTGAGCCCCTTGTTTGCGATCGGTCCATTCAGTGGCAGTTTGCGCTACCCACACCAAGTAAACAATGCTCCATGCCACATAAGCAGCTCGCTAAACAGGCGGCTACACACGCAAAAAAGAATTAAGTCTTGCCCTCGGTGTTATTCACGGCACGAACGCCAAGACTGCCTTCCCAACAAGCACAGTGTTACGCTTCTGCAAGAAAGAATATTTACAATCTGTGTATTTGCAACGGAACAAACATAAGGATTCGGCCCACTCACACAAATCTAGTTACAAGGCCCATGAATATCCAAAGTCTGCAACAGGCATTAGCAACACTAGTAAGCATTCAGTTTCTTCAGTGATACGCCAGTCCAATAAACTTTTTGTTCAATTCTTTCTTTGTGGGAAACATGTGAAATTTCAGTTGGGCAAAGGTGCATCTGTCACATTGCTAAATCGTCACACATATGAACTGTTAGGCTCTCCACATCTGTCTAAAACTAGCACGCAACTGACGGCTTATAATGGACAAGACATTCTCGTTCTCGGAAAATGTACTTTGCCTGCCAAGTATCTCTTACATACGCGAACAATGACTTTTACAGTGCTACAATCATGCGAAGGTGAGAAAATATTTGGTCTTGATTCATTTGATTTTTTAGCTTTAACATTCAGGGCAATCTGTATATTGAGCAAGCAATAAAGGAAACAAAAGAAAAGTTCGGAGTAGGTATTAAAATCCATGGAGAAGAAATAAAAACTTTGAGGTTCGCCGATGACATTGTAATCCTGTCAGAGACAGCAAAGGACTTGGAAGAGCAGCTGAACGGAATGGACAGTGTCTTGAAAGGAGGGTACAAGGTGAACATCAACAAAAGCAAAACGAGGGTAATGGAATGTAGTCGAATTAAGTCGGGTGATGCTGAGGGAATTAGATTAGGAAATGAGACACTTAAAGTAGTAAAGGAGTTTTGCTATTTGGGGAGTAAAATAACTGACGATGGTCGAAGTAGAGAGAATATAAAATGTTTGTGAAGAAGAAAAATTTAACATCGAGTATAGATTTAAATGTAAGGAAGTCGTTTTGGAAAGGATTTGTATGGAGTGTAGCCATGTATGGAAGTGAAACGTGGACGATAAATAGTTTAGACAAGAAGAGAATAGAAGCTTTCGAAATGTGGTGCTACAGAAGAATGCTGAAGATTAGATGGGTAGATCACATAAATAATGAGGAGGTATTGAATAGATTTGGGGAGAAGAGAAATTTGTGGCACAACTTGACTATAAGAAGCGATCGGTTGGTAGGGCATATTCTGAGGCATAAAGGGATCACCAATTTAGTATTGGAAGGCAGCGTGGAGGGTAAAAATCGTAGAGGGAGACCAAGAGATGAATACACTAAGCAGATTCAGAAGGATGTAGGCTGCAGTAGGTACTGGGAGATGAAGAAGCTTGCACAGGATAGAGTAGCATGGAGAGCTGCATCAAACCAGTCTCAGGACTGAAGACCACAACAACAACAACAACAACAACATTCAGGGCAATGTGTTGTCAGTGTCTGCATTCCACACACAAGACAGTGTAGCTAGCTTGCTAAATGAATTTTTCTGAATTTTTAGGCAAAGCTAAAAATTTTGTTGTACATGTTACCATGAAAGACAATGCTCAACCGAAGTTTTGCCAGGCCAGAACTGTTCCCATTGCATTACGGGACAAAGTCGCTGCAGGACTTAAAGAATTGCAAGACAGCGGCGCTATTGCGCCCGGACAAGCAAGTCAGTGTGCTACTCCACTGGCTTTGCTCCCCAAACCGTCAGGTCGCATTCGCCTCTGTGTTGACTTTAAGTCTACAGTCAACTCACACACTGTATTTGACACTTATCCGTTGCCACGCCCAGAGGATCTCATGGACAGTATCACGGTATAAGTGTATATTTTTTATTTTTATAATTACGTATTTTATGATTTAGGTTGGGGTGGCTTTAAATATTGTGGGATAGCATGAGACTTTTAACTAACTTATACCGCGATAACACTCGTACGGACATCGTCTGCCCCGAAGTACGTACGATATAATATTTTTTAAACACAGAGCGCGACTCACCGCCTTCTAATAAATAGTTTGCGTGAGCGCTGCTATTTAGAAAAGAAAATATGCGTATTCTTACGCAAACTGTAATTATTAATATGAGTCCAGGGGCTACTGGTTATTTATGTACCAAATTACACAAAGATTAACTGAGATATTGCGGAATGTAATGCTTTTCAATATTTCCTTTTCATTATTTGCAAGGCAAAACTGGAGAGAATCTCGTCTGCTGTTAGGCGGCCAAAATGAAACATACTGAACTCACTCAGTATTCTAAATATTAATAAACCAAATCTATTTTCACTATTTTTAAATTTAAAATTAATGAAAGATCAAAATTGAGAAGTCTCTCGCATTTACATTTAACATTATGACATGATATTTTAATTAAATAATACAGTCAGCGTAATGGCCGACTAAATCCTGCTAGGGGAGATGAGCTCCCTGTACTGCGAAGTTCTGTAAAAACTTTGTTAATTATAATTAATGGTTACAATCATGAGAGGTGACAACAAAGTCAATAATACACACTTTCTAATGGCAATTTCTATTATATTTTTCAAAATTCAGATAAAACTTATGTTAATTATCAGACAGCACTACCATAGCGGCCTACCGCTAGACGAAACAAAACAGGGGAGCTGGTTCAATCAAAGCATTGTCTCTGATCTTCATTACCTATGCTACACAGAGATTATACAAAAAAAAACGGTGTTTTGTTAATCACATCGATATTTGTGTTTTGATAAAAATAACTTACGTTCTTTACTATTTGTTATACATCAATAATTTACAATCCACACGTCTCATAACAAAAACTTCCTTTCCCTTTCTCCAAGTGTCCATTTATGTGACATGCCGTCACAACAGATTAGGCTCTCGACGCTACTTTTCAAAAATTGATTTGCACGACGTGTATCTTCAAATACCACTAAAGTGCGCGTCATTTATGTTGGCGGCCGAGTTTAGGTTCGTTCTGCGCATCTGACGTCGCAAAACACAGTCAGCCAATGAACAGAGAACGACGTTGCCAGATCTCGACAGCAGCGCAGAGCACGGACGAGTGTCTTAAGTTTTAGAAACGTTCAGTCATAAATAAAGTAATAGAACAAAAGCAATGTCTTGATAGCAGACTTTCTTTTATAGAAAGTGTGGAAAAAGCATTCTTTATACCAATTGCTTCATATTCTATTAATTAATTAAACCAAACAAGCAATAAGACTGCTAATTCAGGCGATAGCAAGGAAAGGTGTTTGTATCAATCTCATGAACTGCTTTTTTGCAATAAAGAACAGCGGTAATTGTTTATTTCCTATTATACTTCGACGAAGCGTGAGTAATTCATAGTCATACCAACAGTGTTTGTCAGTATTTTGCGTGACGTGTTAGACGCCTTTGGCATAATGGCATCAGACGAGTTGCGATAGCGTAACGGTTAAGGTGTTGGGCTTCTACATGAAAGGTTATGAGTGCAAACCTTGTGCGGTGCTTAAAATTTTCATTCTTTAAAAACAATATCGAAGTGCCTTTCTTCATGAATTATATTCGTTTGAATGCAATTTTTTGAAATTTCTAGTGCTTTGTCTCTTCATTAACCCTTTCGCTACTGCAGACACGTGCTCTCCGCATTCCGCGCTGTGCGCGATTTTGTCATCACTGCACTGCTCGCCTGTGCAGACACATGATGTTCTCACTGCTTTGACACACTTATCATTCGATTTCACAAAAACTACTTATCCCAAAAATTTGATTTTTATAGGTCTTCTTGACTGATACATTCCCCCCATAAATGACTTAATTTTGTTTCGATGTTCAACGCAGTTATTATGCAGCATTAAATGTAGTAAACCATTGCACGAAATTTTGAAGAGTTTGCAGAGGTATAAGTCCATAGTGTATACTTTCCGTATGGCCGATTTTAGTTGCCACAATGTTGAGAATGAAATGTGGACAAGATACCTAAATTTCATAAAAAATTTACTGTATAACAATATCTCATTTAATTTAAGTAGGACATAGATGTCGTATGTAATATTGAGAAATATTCCGTCATTCGCGACTGTAATAAAAGTTTTATTTACACCAGACGCGTTTGGCTTTATTTTAAAGCACTTCAATCAATGAAAGGTATGGCACATACACAATGGTACTCATGTTCTCTTTCTTGTTTTTGTTCCACAGTCGCAGTTTTACCAATGGTACTGAAATATATTCCTCTTCTGCAACTGTAATAAGCGACTTATTTAGACCAGACGTGTTTCTCTCTTTTGAAGCATCTTCAGTGGACAGTATTTTGTCTCCTCCACTGCCAAGTCACCTTTCGTAGTTTTGTGCTGCGGTAACACAATATTCAACGTTTTTGTTGGCTGATCAGTGTTTTAGCAAATAAATGATGTTTGTGTGTGCCACACAGAAAAATTATATTTGACATAGCTCAGAGCACTTCACTGATAGACGGGATATTCAAGTCCTAATGTTTTTGTAAGTCCACAGTTTTGTTTAATGTATTTTGTCTACTTCCTTTTGATTGATTGAAGTGCTTTAAAATAAAGACAAACGTGCTCAGTGTGAATAAAACTTTTTTTACAGTCGCGAAAGACGGAATATTTCTCAATATTACATACGACACCTATGTCCTACTTAAATGAGATATTGTTATACAGTAAATTTTATATGAAATTTAGGTATCTTGTCCACATTTCATTCTCAACATTGTGGCAACTAAAATCGATCATACGGAAAGTATATTCTATGGACTTTTACCTCTGAAAACTCTTCAAAATTTCGTGCAATGGTTTACTATATTTAATGGTGAATAATAACTGCGTTGAACATCGAAACAAAATTAAGTCATTTGTGGGGGGAAGGTATCCGTCAAGAAGATGTGCAAAAATCTGATTTTTGGGCCAAATAGTTTTTGTGGAATCGAATGATAAGAGTGTCAAAGCAGTCGGAACACGATGTGTCTGCACAGGCGAGCAGTGCAGTGACAAAATCGCGCACAGCGCGGAATGCAGGGAGCACGTCTTTGTAGCAGCGAAAGGGTTAATGCGGCCGTGGTGGCTTTACTTCATGAACTGCGCGCTCCCCCCTAAACGTAAGCTTGCGAACTATGCTATACTATGGCGCTGCTTCTATTGGCGCGTGCGTCGTGTGCAACTGGCAACGCAGCAATCTCCCGCGTCTGGGCGGGTATGCGCGAGCCGCCAAGATAAAAGAATTGAACTATAGATAAAGAATCTCAGCCGGCCGCGGTCGCCGAGCGGTTCTAGGAGCTTCAGTCCAGAACCAGGCGACTGCTGCGGTCGCAGGTTCGAATCCTGCCTCGGGCATGGATGTGTGTGATGTCCTTAGGTTAGTTAGGTTTAAGTAGTTCTAAGTTCTAGGGGACTAATAGCCTCAGATGTTAAGTCCCATGTTGCTCAGAGCCATTTGAACCATTTGAAGAATCTCAAACCGTGTGTGTGGTGAACACTCATTTGGGTTTGTTTAAATATTTGCGTTTGCCTTTTGGCAATGCTTCCGTACCCGCCATTTCCAACGGTATTTGGCACAGCTGACTGCACAAGTGCCCAAGTGTTCAAACTATTTGGACCATATTGTAGTAGGAGGTCGTACACCTGAAGAACATATTGCAAATTTGTGTGCTTTGTTTCGTGTGTTATCTCATACAGGACTCAAGTGTAGACTGGACAAGTGCGCTATTTTTAAACCTGAGTTGCAGTATCTAAGTCATGTCATAAACAGTCAAGGTTGCATCCTCTTCAGTCGCATTTTTTAGACATACGAAATTTGCCTAAAAATGTTTCAAATGGCTCTAAGCACTATGGGACTTAACAGCTGAGGTCACCAGTCCCCTAAACTTAGAACTACTTAAACCTAACTAACCTAAGGACATAACACACACCTATGCCCGAGGCAGGATTCGAACCTGCGACCCCAGCAGCAGCGCGGCTCCGGACTGGAGCGCCTAGAACCACACGACCACCGCGGCGAAATTTGCCAGTTCCTCACAATGTCACAGAATTGCAGCCAGTCTTAGGGAAAATGGACTATTATATTTGGTTCATACACAATGCTGCCCAAATATCGACTCGATTGCAAGAATGTCCCCTTTGTTTGGACGGATGAGTGCCAAGTAGCTTTTCAAAGTCTTAAAGATGTATTGCTCAGTGATGGATGCTTAGTTCACTTTGATCCTGGAAAACCAGTTGTATTGTAAGTTGGAGCTTCCTCTTACGGAGTCGCTGCAGTGCTTTCGCACAGAATTGATGATAAAGACAGGCCTATTGCTTTCGCAGCAAAAGTGTTATCCAAAGCTCAGTGTAAGTATTCCCAAATTGAGAAAGAGGTTTGGCTATTGTGTATGGTGTCAGCAAATTCCACCACTATTTGGATGGCAGAAAATTCTACTTAGTAACTGATCACAAGCCTTTGCAGTCATTGTCTCATATGCCGAAACCGGTTCCTTTACGAACTGCCCCAAAACTGTAAAGATGGGCTCTGTTGTTGTCTCAATACCAGTACGAGATTGTGTATTGTCCGACAGCTCAACATGGAAATGCGGACGCACTCTCACACCTTCCGAATGGCCCTGATACAGACTTTTACGCTCTTGCTGCATCTTGTTGTCACATCGATGCTCAGGATTCTGAAATGCTTCAATCTTTTCTGCTGAATTTACAGAAAAATTGCACAGGCCACGGAAGCTGATTCAGATTTGAACATTTTGCTAACGTACATTCGCACATCTTGGCCTCGTTCCTTGCATAGCGTAAAGAACTCTGTAATGCGCTGTAGTCGTGGACTGTGCGGCTGGTCCCGGCGGAGGTTCGAGTCCTCCCTCGGGCATGGGTGTTTGTGATTGTCCTTAGGATAATTTAGGTTAAGCAGTGTGTAAGCTTAGGGACTGATGACCTTAGCAGTTAAGTCCCATAAGATTTCACACACATTTGTACATTTTTGTCTGTAGTGCGCCGATACTTTGCACGTTGGTGTAGCCTCGCTGTACAGAAAGGAGTGATTCTTGTTCAAAATGACAGTGGACAGTTACGTGTGTGCCGGCCGAAGTGGCCGTGCGGTTAAAGGCGCTGCAGTCTGGAACCGCAAGACCGCTACGGTCGCAGGTTCGAATCCTGCCTCGGGCATGGATGTTTGTGATGTCCTTAGGTTAGTTCGGTTTAACTAGTTCTAAGTTCTAGTGGACTAATGACCTCAGAAGTTGAGTCCCATAGTGCTCAGAGCCATTTGAACCATTTTTTAGTTACGTGTGTTGATGCCCAAAGCTTTGCAAACAGAAGTGTTGCAGTTACTTCACCACGGACACTGGGGTATTTATTGTTCGTACGATACAGTTAGGCCGTCGACACTGTACTTGGCGGGGTATGGACGTCCAAATAGAGCAGATGACGTCACAGTGTCACACATGTGAGGAAAATCAATCCGCTCCGCCACAAAAATTCTCTGCTTGGCCTAAGTCGCAATCACCATGGCAACGTGTGCACTAGACTTTGTGGGACCGTTTTGGAACACACGTTGGTTGCTTGTGGTAGTTTCTCATAGCAAGTTTCCTTTTGCTGTGCCATTGAACTCGACGCCATCACGTAGCACAGTTCAGGCGTTGTCCTCTATTTTTTTACTTCGAAGGTTTACCCGAAATCATAGTGTCAGACAACGGCCCGCAGTTCACGTCAAATGAATTTGAGACATTCTGTGAACGCAATGGCATACAGCATGTCACTAGTGCACCGTTCCATCCACGATCAAACGGCGAAGCAGAACGTTTTGTCAGAACCTTCAAGCAGCAGATAGCCAAGCTTCGCTCCGCACACACCAAGAATCAAGCATTTCCAACTGTTTCTCGCCTCATATCGTTCTCACCCACGAGATGGACCATCGCCGACGGAATTGCTTCACTGCCGCCGCCATCGGACACTGCTCCACCCTCCTCAGCATCCAGCGCCGAAGGAAGGCCGCAACTACAGCTTCGCGTCGCATGATATTGTATTTTACAGGGCGAGATCGTCCGTCTACTTGGCGCTTGCTTGTATCTTATTTCAGGTCCAGATGGCTTGCAGCACCGACAGAAAAATGAACTTCGACTCTGTCATGTGCACGATGATCTTTCAGTGTCCCGAGGACAGCGCGGCCACAGCAGCCGCCAGATAATGTCATCACGACACCGCGGGACGGTCCCATGGAGGCGGAGCCTGAGCTTCCTCCACCTCCTCTCGTCCTACCGATGGAGCTAGACTCGTCCACACCGCAGCAGTCGCCGATTTCATCTGGTTCATGGCATCAGGAGGTGGACGCGTACCCTTCTAATCGTTTCCTGGGGGGTGTTCCCGCCAAATGAAGGCCAGATGGCCGGGTACGACCGGAAGCTTGACGTCCACTGCAGCCACAGCCTCCAGTACAGCACTGCGTCCCAACTCCTGCCTCCGCCGTTGTCGCGCTCCCTACACGACGACGGTCCGTCGCTTTGGGGGGGGGGGGGGAGGGAGGGGGGGAGAGGAATTTTCCAGCGTAACGACAAGGACAGACACGAAGATGAAGAACGATACAGCAGAGAAGGCTGTAAGACATCAGCCAATAGCACGCTGAGTAGGACGTGACCACGACAGGAGCGGCCTCTACACGAAGAGAATAAAAGCGACGCGCTGCATAGCCTCGGCCGCACAAGAAGAGCCCCACTAGAAGAACCGTGATTTGTGAGCAGTGTCTTTTAGTTGCATGGAAATTGTATACATTGAAGGACACTGATTATTTGCATGTCGACAGTTGCTTGCGACCAATATTTGTAAAGACGCCAGGGTAAGTATTGTCAATCTACTTTATTGTAATAACAACCACTAATGTGATTTGTTTGAATTATTGTTTAGCTATCCGAGAAAGCAGCATCCTAGGCACCTTACATTACACGAGTGGGTGAGATCCCACTGGTACCTAGTTGCCAGAATGAGATTTTACTCTGCAGTGGAGTGTGCGCTCATATGGAACTTCCTGACAGATTAAAACTGTGTGCAGACTGGGACTCGAACTCGGCACCTTTACCTTTCGCGGGCAAGTGCTCTACCATCTGAGCTACCGAAGCACGACTCACGCCCCGTCCTCACAGCTTCAATACTGCCAGTACCTCGTCTCCTACCTTCCGAACTTCACAGAAGTTCTTCTGCGAACCTTTGTAGAAGAGCTTCTGTGAAGTTTGGAAGGTTCGCAGAAGAGCTTCTGTGTAGTTTGGAAGGTAGGAAACGAGGTACTGGCAGAATTGAAGCTGTGAGGACGGGGCGTAAGTCGTGCTTGGGTAGCTCAGATGGTAGAGCGCTTGCCCGCGATAGGCAGAGGTCCCGAGTTCGAGTCTCGGTCCGGCACACAGTTTTGTGTGGGTGTGTGTGGTTTGAGGTTTTCGGGCGCTAAACAGCGTGGTCATCAGCGCCCAAACGCATAGAAACAGGAATACATGCGGTGAAGGGACGAAGACGAACAGCGAACAAGGAGAACGGCTAGAAGACACAGACCTGACGCAGTTCCAAATCCTCACATACAGAGGCAAAACAAGAGGAGAAGAAACGCACTAAAAAAGGAAAGGAAACACATGGAAAAGAGAACAGAAATCGAAGTGAAACAAGTAGGTAATCGTGATGGCGGACCTCTTACCTAAAACCTGGATGAGTCAGTCACCCAGCAGCACATTAAAATCCTATTCCTAAAATCCGAGGCAACAAATTGGACAGGACACAAAACCGTAAGACCTTAACCACAGTCGTTGCGTCGTCTTGCAAAATAGAGGGCAAATCCGGTGCGAAGGGCCCGCATCTCGTGGTCGTGCGGTAGCGTTCTCGCTTCCCACGCCCGGGTTCCCGGGTTCGATTCCCGGCGGGGTCAGGGATTTTCTCTGCCTCGTGATGGCTGGGTGTTGTGTGCTGTCCTTAGGTTAGTTCGGTTTAAGTAGTTCTAAGTTCTAGGGGACTGATGACCATAGATGTTAAATCCCATAGTGCTCAGAGCCATTTTTGAACCGGTGCGAAGGAAACCACCGCCCGCTGGTCAGAGAATAAAGGACAGTCAAGTAAAATGTGGCGGACAGTAATCTGGACGTCACAAGCACTGCAGATTGGGGGGTCCTCCCGCCGGAGTAAAAAACCATGCGTTAAGGGACTCTGCCCTATGCGGAGGCGAGTGAGGAGAACCTCATCCCGCCTGCATGACTGGTAGGACGTATGCCATGGCCGCGTGGTGACGTTGGCCAGACGCAGCTTATTTTCACCGGCTGCCAGCCACTCCTCTTCCCACTGACGCATAACACGAAAACGCAAAAGGGAGGTAACAGCATGGAGGGGGACGGCACATTCAACAACGTGAGGGAGGGAACATGCATCTTTGGCAGCCACATCCGCCAGTTCGTTTCCCCAAATTACCCACGTGTCCCGGCACCCAGCAGAAAGAAAACTCCTTCCCCTGCCGTTGCAGGTGGAGTAGGGCATCATGGATGTTCTGGACGACCGTATCCGCTGGGTACACGTGTTGCATGGTCTGAAGGGCACTCAGGGAGTCAGAACAGATGAGAAACTTAAGACTGGGAACACATCTCATCTGCTCCAATGCCCGCAAGATCGCAAACAATTCGACATCAAAGATGGAAGCCGTAACTTGACGACTCGATCAGGGAAAACAACAGTACAACCAACAGAGTCCCCCTGTTTAGAGCCATCCGTAAATACTGGTACATGGTCGGGATGCTGGTTTAAAATAACGTAAAATAAGGAGGTAAAAACAAACGCAGGAGTGCAGCTCCTCCGGTACTCTGACAAGTCTAAAAGGACTCTGGGCCTCTGGAGCAACCAGGGAGACAGGCGGGTAAAACCCTGGAGTTGGGGTGCCACACGCTCCACGCCAAGGGACTCAAGCAAATACTTGGCACGAATCCCAAATGATCTCGTTGCCCTGGGACGACTGGAAAATAGACGTTCCATAGGCGGTCGGGCAACGGTAGCGTACGCAGGGGAGGTAGGACAGGCAAGGAATTGACACACCCGTCGCACCATGAGGAGTTTCTGCCGGATGGCGAGTGGCGGTTCCCCTGGGGACGGGACTGGTCCGGAAGGCACCAGTGGCCAGCCTGATACCCTCATGGTGTACTGCGTCAAGAATCTTCAGGTACGAAGGCCTCGCTGACCCATACACGGTGCACCCATAGTCAAGACGCGACCGGACGAAAGCCCTATAAAACTGCAGCAGACGCGCCCGATCTGCTCCCCATGACCGATGACTCAGACACTTCAAAATATTCAGTGCCTTCAGGGCCCGCACCTTGAGGTCTTTAAGGTGCGGCAACCACGACAACTTGGAATCAAAAGTGAGGCCCAGGAACCTCACAGTGTCTCTAAGAGGAAGAATGGTGTACCTCAGACGCAATTCAGGGGAGGTAAAAGCACGTCGAGAACGATTAAAATGAACACACACACATTTGTCTGCAGAAAAGGTAAAACCCGTCTTCGCAGTCCATGCCTCTAATCGCTTTATCGTAAGCTGCAGCTGCCGACTAGCAGTGACAAGACTGGAGGAAGAACAGAAAACAGCAAAATCGTCCACAAACAAGGAGCACTGGGCCGGACTCCGGATAGTGGACGTGATACTGTTAATGGCGACGGCAAAGAGGGTGACACTTAAAACGCTTCCCTGAGGAACGCCATTCTCGTGCGTGTACAAATCAGGTAGCACATTACCAACCCGATATCGAAAGAGGCGGTGGGAAAGAAAGGACTGAATGAAGATGGGCAGATGGCCACGAAAGCCCCACTGATGGAGTTGATTGAGGATAAGGCGGCGCCAAATAGTGTCATACGTCTTATTAATGTCAAAGAATACACCTAGACAATGCTGGTTACGTAGGAAGGACTGCTGGATGGCCGCCTCAAGCAGGGTCAAGTTGTCTATAGTTGAACGACATCTCCAAAAGCCACACTGAGAGTGGCTAAGGAGCTGCCTGGTCTCGAGCAGCCAAACCAGGCGACGGTTGACCATGCGTTCCAATGTCTTCCCGACACAGCTCGTCAAAGCAATACTCCCTGCTGGGATGCATTCGGTCCTTCTCCGGTTTGAGGAGGGGAATCAAAATCGCTTCCCTCCACGAGTAAGGGAACGTGCCGGATGATCATATCATATTAAAACAATTCAGGAGAACTTCCTTGGATGGCAGCAACAAGTGCTGCAGCATGCTGTACAGGATTTTATCATCACCTGGCGCAGTATCATGAGCCACAGACAGCGCCGAATCCAGTTCCCACATTGTGAAGGGGTGGTTGTAGGGTTCAGAATTTGGAGACCGGAAGTCCAAGTGACCCCTCTCGATGGCAGTGCGGTAGCGGCAGAAATCTGGATCACAGTTAATAGTGGCAGTAGATTCCTCAAAATGCATGGCCAGTGTCTGGGCAATGTCTCTCAGGGCCGTGAGGAGACATCCCTGATGCGGCAATGCCGTGACAGGTAGTTGGCTGCGTTTCCCGGAAATCCTCCTGATGGCTTCCCACACTTTCGTAGAACTAGTGGAGCGGGAGATGGAGTTCAAGAACGATTGCCATGACCGTCGTTTGCTCTCTTTAATCACTCGCCGCACCTTGGTCCTTGCCACCCGAAGGCCGCAAGATTGTCAGCTAAGGGACAGCACTTGGAATGGCGCAGAGCTGCACGGTGGGCTCGGATGGCTGAGCTGCACTCAGTGGTCCACCAAGGGACAGGACGCCTCTTGGGATGACTTGAGGACTGTGGGATCGACAATTCAGCAGCATGGGAGATCACGGCTGTAGCATGGTCGACCCATTCGTGGATGCTGGCACAGTGTTCCATAACAGCCAAATGGCTGAAAAGTGTCCAGTCAGCTCTGCAGAGGTGCCACTTGGGCGGCACTGGTAATGCCACAGCCTCATCCAGGAGGCGAATCCAAAGGGGGAAGTGGTCACTAGAATGGAGGTTAGCGGCCACCTCCCACAGAGCAGAATCCGCGAGTGCTGGAGAGCAAAAGGAAAGGTCAATAGCTGACGATGACCCAGAAGCAGTACAGAAATGAGTGGGAGCACCAGAGTTGAGGATGCACAGTTCTTCAGACGCCATGAGGCTTTCCAGAACGCGACCCCTGGGGCAAGTAGTCGTAGAGCCCCATAAGACATTATGAGCATTGAAGTCCCCCAGAAGGAGAAATGGGCGGGGGAGTTGGCTAATAAGGTCTGTGAGAGCCTCAGAGTCTATTGCATCCTGAGGCGGTAAGTAAACAGAACAGATTGTGAGCCTCTGCCCCACAAGAAGGTCAACTGCAAGTGCTTGCAAGTCCGTAACGAGAGGGAGCTCAGATGAGTGGTGCATGTCACGGACAAAAACCGCAACACCACCCTTTGTCCTTTCCCCCATCAGATCATCTTTTCAATACACGGTATAGCCCCGTAAAGAAGGAGCATCAGTGGCTCGAAAATGTGTCTCTTGGAGACATAAGCACAAGGGGCGCTCTCGTACAAGGTGTTGTAATTCGGCCACATGCGTCCTGAACCCATTCAGGTTCCACTGTAATATGGGAGCCAGTGATCAGGGTGGCTGAATTTTCACCCTGCCTCTGTGCTTAGGAGGAGAGCCCGTACTGGCCGGAGATTTATTCCTGGGGCGAGAATATCACCCCCGGTCATCATCAATGTCCATCAGCTCCGATGGCGACCCAAGGGAGATGTCAGAGAGTACGATGGCATCGTCATCGGACTGATCCTGACTAGTCTCCTCAGGTGGCAAAACCTTCACCTTCGGCGTCTTTGTCTTGGGGGGCTTAGAATGCAGAACCTTGTCAACAGTTGGAACTTTACTCGCCTGGGCAGAAGGCGCCATATGGGGAGGGGCAGGAAGTACCCCAATGTCAGCAACCATGGCCTTGTCCGACGTTGTGGGGAGAGCTGCAGGTTGCAAAACAACCGCAGCAGCACAAGTGCACTGGCAAACGCAGGTATCAGTGCTGACACTAGCAGCCTCCGTTTGTGTAGCAACAGTGGCCAACTGTACCGGTTTCTGCAGAGCGGAAGCGAAAGATGTAAACACAGGAGGCTGCGTGGCCTTAAAGAGCTTCTTGGCCTCACCATAGGGGATGCGCTTAGATGTTTTGATCTCCTGTATCTTCCGTTTCTCGAGATAGATGGGGCAGACCCGGCTCCAGACAGGGTGACTCCCAGAGCAATTCACGCACTTCACAGGCGATGAACAATCGGCTCCTTCATGGGCAGGCTGACCACATTTACCACAAGTGGCTATCCCATTGCACCCCAATGTAGTATGCCCAAAGCACTGACATTCAAAACAATGCATTGGGTTGGGGAAATATGGCCGTACTGGCAAACGTAAGAAACCCACTTTAACATGCTCTGGGAGTCTCGGGCAATTGAACGTGAGAATAAACGAGTCCGATTTGACTAGGTCCCCATCGACTCGTTTCATAATATGCTGCACGTCGACAATACCTTCGTCAGCCCACTCAGATTTCAACTCGTCCTTGGGGATATCCACCAAGTCCCTACATGTCACAACACCTTTACTATAGTTCAAAGTGGAGTGGAGCTCGGTCTCGATAGCGTACTCTCCGAGACAGGTTGCTTTCCGAAGAGAAGTGACTTGATGGGAACTAGAAGTTTCAACTAACAGACTCCCATTGCGCAGTCGCTTCACAGATTTCAGTGTTCCTGCAATTCCCTCAAGACCCTTGTGGATGTAAAAGGGAGAAACCCTCTCAAAGTTACCCTCCTTCCGTTGGACAATCAAAAACACATTCTGGTTATCAGCATGTGCTCTGTTACGACAGTCTGATAAATTTCTAGTAACACCAGGCGCTGGAGGACTCACAGCACGAAGTCGCTTTTTCGATGGGGTGTGTTTTCCTACCAGTGGCCCACCCAATCCACTGGTAGGGGGAAATGTAGAGGTCGAAGGGTCCATTGTGGTCCCACGAGCAGCTAGGGAACTAAAGGTCCGTTCAGACAGAGCCCCGCGTGCCTGAGTAAGCCTTATACAACTGGGGTGCGGCAGGTGCCCCAGAGGTTGCCCGCTTGCGACTGTTCCACCCCAACAGCCATGCATCTTATATGCGCGCAGCACACCGTAAGATTGAGGGGTTTTTGTAGAGGTTTACCTTCCTCGCAATCCAGGCGGTCAAGCCAAGATTACCATTCCCCGCAGCACACAACATTCCACCGCCGCGCCATACGGTGGTCGCTGAAGCATGTCCGGGTATTACGGTGACAGGAGACTGGCGGCGCTGACCAGTCCCCAGCTCAGGACCCCGGGGTCGCCAAGCCCGTACTCAGCAAATGAATGCTGAGCCCCTGGGGGGGGGGGGGGGGGGGGGAGGGCACACAGTTTTAATCTGCCAGGAAGTTTCAGGTACTAAGTTATACTGTATTATGTTACAAGTAGTAGACAATGGAACTACATTAGTTTCCAGTGTACTTAAAAGTATGATGACTGTGGTAGCAGTAATAAAAGTGAGAAAATGCACACCCTGCTTTTACCTTATAGGTAACACGCTACAATGTAAGAAAAAAAGTGAACAATAAATAAAATGGCTGGTTGCGAGTAGGACTTGCGGCCTGAGGGTTCTGTACAGTCTTAATTGCGTATAAAGATAGTCCTTCAACCCGGGTATCGAAAATCTCGACGAGATTTGCCTGCTATCGACGTTGATACTGACAAGATATCGGTCCTGGGAATTCCGAGATTTTCTAGAACGTTTTAATTTTAAGTTTGAAGTCGGATAACTAATCGCACTTCTTTTTCGTATGAGATAATTACAAATTAATACTTTTCGGAATTTTTTGTTTACTTGTACTGTGGAACCTACCCTCTTGCCAAATTTAATGCATCTTGGCCAACAGAAATTACCCTATGGGTATTGATGAGCGACTTCGCTGTATCAAAATACGTTACGTAAGCGGGCGTATCTTTTGATTGAATTGATTTTGAATCTTAAGTGTTTTACGCCGCCAAGAGACCACAGACCTTAGTATGTGACATAAATTTCAACTTTATACCTCTATTCCGTTGCTGAGAAAAAGCCGACTTAACAGACGGACGGACATACAGACAGTTGCGTAAAAAGAAGTATGATACAATTACGAATTTACAGATTTCGGACTTTTTTCTTTCGGTTGTATTATTTTACTGCGAAACCTTTCTTCTTGCCAAATTGAATGATTCTAGGCCTACGGAAGCACCCTACACATTTTGATGAGTGATTTTGCAAGTATGAAAAGATGTGACCATAAAAGGCCATTTCTCTTGGCTGCATTGGCTTAAAAGCTTCAGTTTTGTATACAACTAAGGGACTAAAGCTCTTAGTATCTGAAATAAATTTCAACTTGATACCTTAACACGTTCCTGAGAAAAAGGGTTTTTAACAGGCGACCGGACGGACAAACAGATAGACAAGAAAGTTATAAGGCTTCTGTTTTAGCCGACTGAGCGCGGAACACTGAGAAGGACACAAACTGTCAGACAGGACAATTTCAAATTTATCTCTCCGTTACAGCGATTTTATATTGACTGAAGGCCATGAGTACAGGTAAAGTAAACCAAGCCGTTGCTGCATAGATTTCGCGTTGGATATGATATTGCTTTTTATCACTTATCAGTCCTCGAGATACGGCAAAATAACGCAGAGGAGGGGCAAAGGTCCCTGTATCTCGTTTGAGCAATTATATCTAACGGAAGGCCGAAGGTACCTGAATCCTGTTTGTTTACAATTCCCAGATTACTGATGCGCGTTATTGTCGACCTAAACTATCTCATCCTGCCCAAATATAATGACACATTTCCCGGCACATTTACGTAACCAATGAATCATAATACGTGTTCTGAACTAGTACTCCTTGGGGCATACCAAGCAGCAATGCGATACACTGACAATGTATTCACTGGCAGAGAATATAATGACCTGCAGGACTCTCTCTCGCTCAGTGTGTGTGTGTGTGTGTGTGTGTGTGTGTGTGTGTGTAGTTTCTCTACTCAACTGTGGGCACTGCGTGCGCATGGCAATTACGTTGTTCACGAAGATCCATTTAAATGTAAATATTCTTGTTTTAACAAGAACGCTGTTTTTCCGGCCACTTCCGATAACGCTTGATCGCTAACGCATCGTATTACGGTGGCGTACGAGCGGGAGGTAGTCTGAATCCTGATGGTGGGAGAATTATCGTCCCCACAAGTTGGCAGGCAAGGTGACAAGAGATACTGGCGGACAGTTCCTGATTAAAAATTCTGGGCACCAGTGTTCTTTATTAAATGCCACAGCTCTTGTTCATTATCTCGCGGAATCAGTATTTGAGAAAACTGTTGGAGGTAGTCCTTCATCGCCGGAGTTCATTTAATCCTTGGTGCTTTTCGTCTTTTAGAGATCAGTGTTTCCTAGTACTTCTGTTCCTTTACAAGACGAAAATAGTAATTTCTGTCGCTAACAGATCACAGGTGCATAACGTAATAAACAGGGTTCATTGTGGTTCTTGTTTCATTTACTAGTCTCTGAATTCCTAATTCATTGTTTTGGAGGGTGTCCAGTTACGTCATGTCAGATGACAAAGCCATTTAGCGTATTTTCATAGTAGACAACCTGATATCTCCTTGCATTATCCTCAATAATAGAATTATTTACTGAAAACCAAAATTACTTACACTGAAAACATACTCAGCAACCACACGGAATAATGGCACAGTGTATTACTCCGCAACTGTCAGTTGATGATCTGTGGCCGCATTTCCAGTTCCCTGTTTATCCTACCAGTGTCCTCGTGTGTGCTTTGGAAACCCCTGAGACTCCGCATCGCACTTGCTGCACACCGTGACACAGTTCACCAACCATCCACGGCCATAATGACCACTCCTTCCACGCAACTTAGGGTCGTGACAGGCTGCATCTGTGGGCCTTAGCAATAGTGCAGACATTACTCTCAGAGGAGGACTTTCAGATTTGTAGATTCGAAAAAGGAAATGTCAATGTGTTTTACCAAACAGTAGAAGAACTCATGGTAAGGTCCCAGAATTAATCTCGCTTATTAAAGATGGAAATACCCACTTAGTACCGCGTGGTTATAATTCATGTGTAGCTACTCTCAGATGTCCAGTGCGGCCTGTAGTTATCATATAGCAGCGAAGCTTGGTAGATATTCTAATGCGTTAATGCGAAACCAATTTACGTTGCAGAAAAATTAGTTACAATTTTGGCCACCAAGTGCAAAGCTGGCGTTTTAAATACAAGAAAGACATATAGAAACGTTTCCATACATAATGAATTAGGAACAGGACGTGAGCAGTAAAGAAAGTGAGAAACACATAATGTTGATTTTACCATTAACCACCGTTTATACAGTTTGTTCAACACGAATCCTTTAGACGACGACGAAATGCTATACAGCGCCAGATCTGAAGCTGGTGGAACTAATTCTTTTCCTACGGACATCGCTTCCGGTTTAACGCAGCCATACGATAACTACAACCCACGCTGTACCGTCGTGAGTAGTCACAATCCGAACGCTCGCAATTTCGTGAAACTAAGCATAGGAAGACCTTTGCTATAATTGTGTACCGTCATTTTAGCCTCGCCAGGGGTGGTTATAACATTAATGGTGACAGTGTCCGTTCCTTCGGGTTTGCATGCTTGTATTAGATCTTCCTCATTACTGAGTGTGCATCTTACTGCCTTCCTTCTAAATTATTTCTGTTTCTTTTGCGGAAATAGTGCTGAATTACGCAGTTACCGAAAGCTGCCACGAAGTGGTGTGCAGGCTGTTCTAGGACTATTTGTAGGAAGTGCACACACGCTGTCTATATTTATTTTATTATTAAAATCCTTTTCATTTATCAATCGACTTCGTGGAATAAAAAAATCCAGCCTCGTACGTCGTCAGAAAACTGATGACTACTAAACAGGTAAGTGGAAGTTGTACTCATGTGTATGGTTTCTTATACTGTGAAGGTGGTTGGTGACCGAAACAGGTTGCAATAATAAAATAAATAGAGGCATCTGCCTGTCATACTCCTACTGAAGGGCATAAAAGATGTTGGCAATCTCTTACAAAAAGTGGTTGTTTTTTAGGACGAGCCGTAGAACAACTATATATCTCTTTATTTTGAAATGAATTCCAAACAACTGTATTTGATGATGGTCAGTTATTAAAATCGATTTCGAAGCTCTGATGCTTCATCATCAGGTGCTGTGACTGCAAATTGCTGTGCACACACATACGGCGTATTCACATACAGCATCACCTTAACAGTGAAGCCACGTGAGCTCGCAATCGATTGTAATAAATGAACATCATCAAATAAAGCTGCTTGGAACTGATTTCAAAATGAAGACAGTCACATACTCATATATTATTTCTCAAGTCAACAGCCTTTATCAACATATCCTAATCGTACAGGGATCAAAGGCATCGTTAAGAATGTTGTTTAACGGGCTTCTGACAATGCATACCGATTTTGCGCTAGAAATTACAACTTGTGAAAGTTTTTAACAAAAAAGACTTAATTATCACAGACAAAAGGGCATCATGGATGCCTAGCTTCATACCTGTATTTTACGAAGGTAAACTATTTACCACGAATAAGAGACCCACTTTACATTTTATCATATTAAAAACACAATTTTATTTGTTTTGAAGTACTTATGCCAAATAATGACATTATTTAAAACTATAAAAGTGTGAAAGCTTTGCACAGGTCCCCTGGTTCAAATGGCTCTGAGCACTATGGGACTCAACTGCTGAGGTCATTAGTCCCCTAGAACTTAGAACTAGTTAAACCTAACTAACCTAAGGACATCACAAACATCCATGCCCGAGGCAGGATTCGAACATGCGACCGTAGCGGTCTTGCGGTTCCAGACTGCAGCGCCTTTAACGGCACGGCCACTTCGGCCGGCAGGTCCCCTGTTTACAATTAATGCTCAGCTGGTTGACATCAGGAAAACTTGTAACACCACCTGATCCAAGTATACCTTTTAAATTGACAAAAAGACATTGCCTATTAAAATTGCATTTGCGATCACTGTAAACAAGCTGCATGGACAAATTCTTCAAAGATCAGGATTGTACTTACCAAATCCTATCTTTTGTCATGGACAACTGTACATAGCCTTTTCTTTGGAAACTAAACCAACTGACTTTGTTGTATCCCTTAAAGAAATGAAAAAGGAAAAATACACGAAGGTTACACTCTTACATCAAATATTGTTTACAATGAGGCATTGTAATGCTGTGTAAAAAAATACCATGCAAAATAATGTGAACAGAAATGTATGTACCAGAATTTACCATACGATCATGTTTGTTATTTCTCGCAATTTGGGTCATTTTTGAAAATGTTTTCTCTTCTTTATCGCAACGGCTAGTTATTCCAAATACTGTCATTATTTAATTTAGAGCTACAAAAGTGTGGAAGTTTCACAAAGGTCTCCTGGCAAGTTGTTATTCTACACAACGATACTATATCATCTGATTTTCCCATCTCTTCAGTCAAATCGAAGAAGAAATAAAAATATATTTAAATTATGTATTGCAATGATAAATGTAGCAGCCTGACGTGATGTGACATTATGGTAAATTAACGCTCATATGATGAAAGAACTATTTGACTATTGCTTAATAACATACAACCTGTGAAAAGTTGTACCACTATTTGATTTGACTTGTCAGTACCGCAGAATTTTAACGTGGAGAATTTCACAAAATATGTTTCAACTAGCTGTTACCTGCAACTTTGCTCACGTATCAGTAGTTTTGTTATGATGAGCTATGGTGAGTAAATAAGCTACTGTAGGTGCAATAAGGTCAGCAGCCCTCACGTGTCTGCCTGTTTGAGTAGGCAGAGCTCGTGATGCGCTCCCCTCTGTTCCCCTCTGTCTCAAGCTGCCTCAATGCACAATGTGTTGGCATGTGCAGTGCCACTGTTGAGCAGTGCATACAGAAGAGCATGGGCAGGAGCACGCATCTATGCATCGTACCACTGAAGCAGCTGTATATTGTACATGTACATTATGCAACGAGTAGTGTGGAAGTATGGATTAAATACACTGAAGCTTGTATAAGCATTGTATTAATTACTTTGAATTGGGTCACATAGCACATATGAACCTATACAAGCAGTTTCAAAAACATGAGAAACTTCAAATGTCAAAGAGTAAATAGTATTTTTCCGTAATCTACGTAACATTAGACATATCAATAACTATCTCGTACTACACACCGCCTAATGAAGTCGACGTTCTTTTCGGGGGTCTAGCTATTTCCTTACCAAATTTAATCGAAATCGGTTCACCTCGTTAGTAATTATAAATTTAAATATAATACATGATGCGGCAGTTTTTCATACATATATCCTAAATTATGTGTCGTACAGCGATATAATCTTGCAGGTGCATTCAGTGGTATATGTGAACGCTGTCTGTAAAACGGTGTCGTGAATACAGTTAGTAAAAAATAAGAAGTAAATTAAAACGCCAGGCAGTTTTACTGTGTGAACACCGAAAATGTAGTAAGTGATAAACTTTTTTTTATCATTTTGTGGGGTTGTAACCGAGAGAGAGATTCATAATGGTTTGAAATTACGTGTAAAGTTTGTTGCAAATCACTACGTGCTCTCGTGAATAAAAAGCGGGCATTCGTGAGTCGTGGCCTACTCTTCTTTTTCACCTCACCCCTATCCCTTCTATACGTAGATTGTTCTTACCCCCCCCCCCCCCCCCCCCCAATGGCGATTCTTTCCAGGCAACAAGTAATATACGTAGCAAATTTTGTTGAAATCGGTCCAGTGGTTTCGGAGGAGATGTGGAACATACAGATGTTTTTATAATATGTATGGATATTTTTTCCCTCATCCAAAACACAACCTATACGGTACCTCAAGTTATTCTCAAGTTACCCGAGAAAACCCGTGAAAATTCGTGTAGTAGTTTTGGAGATTAGCGTGTTCAAAGACAGTCACGGTGGTATAATAGGTTTATTATTAGTGTAGAAATTTGCCACAGAATGTATCGCGAATATGTTTGGCGATGTTTTATTATTTGTGATCATGTCCGAAAGAGCAGGCTACGTTTTATTAAAATGCGGTCATGTTCAGCTTTTACTTCTTATTCTATGAGCCGTAAAATATTAAACGAAAACTGGTGAATGGCTAAGAAAAATGGTTCAAATGGCTCTGAGCGCTATGGGACTTAACTTCTGAGGTCATCAGTCCCCTATAACTACTTAAACCTAACTAACCTAAGGACATCACACACATCCATGCCCGAGGTAGGATTCGAACCTGCGACCGTAGCGGTCACGCGGTTCCAGACTGTAGCGCCTAGAATCGCTCGGCCACCCTGGCCGGCGAACGGCTATGAAATATTATTCTCAAAAACATGGTTTAAACATAAATAAAAAAATTGTTTTGTGCTTCTCTTAGATGCACAGATTTTAGTTTCAATGTGATATTACTAACGTAGAAGTATGCCCAGCTGTTGATTCGCAGCAAAGCTTCAAAGCCAAGTGCGCACTTCAGCAGATGACGTAATGTCCAGTTACATACATTCCTTATTTCCCATCAAAGTATTAATCTAATATACAAAGAGGAATATAATGAATATTAAATGGTTACCGAATGACTGGGAAAGGACAACAATTGGAAAAAACTGTTTCTTCTTTCTTTCTTTTGCTTTCGCCATAGTCTCGCAGCGATCGCAGGGTCGGCGTGGTTACATCGGATTTGGCAATGTTAGTTTTAGCGATGGCCGGATGCCCTTCCTGCAGCCACCCCGTACCCCCCAGGATGGAATCAGTGTACCCCAACTGTCTGCATCTAGTGTAAATCGTGAAATAGTGCGGACGTGTTTCAAATGTCTGCGACGCGGTATTCACCTAGCGGGATGTGGGAAACCGCCTAAAAACCACATCAAGGCTGGCCGGCACACCAGCCCTCGTCGGTAATCTGCCGGGCGGATTCGATCCAGGGCCGGCGCGCCTACCCGAGTCCAGCAAGCAACGCGTTAACGCTCTCGGCTACACTGGCGGGTTGGGAAAAAAGTTTTAAAAATCTGTTGTACGCTACAATGGGAAATGAATGTTCCAGGCTGGTGCCGATCATCGCATTCTTGGGTGTGGAATCCGCGGGAGATTTATGTAGGTGTGGCAGAGGGGGGGGGGGGGGGGGGGGGGGTGGGGGAGCTAATCCTCTGATTGTACGAAAGGCGCTACACCCACTAATAGCTACAGGTTTCTCAAAAATTAAGACAAAAATGGAAAAACAATACAGGCAGTCGTTGTATTGTATCCATTCCAGACTGACTTGTTTATAGTCGCACTAGGGCAGCGCTAACGCTGTTTTCATTAATTATTCAAACTGTGAGGAAAGTTACTTCCACAAGGCGCAGTGTCTGTAATACTACTGGAAGAAAATATCGTGCTTTTGAGTCAGATGTTAATGGTTTATTTTGCCGAGTGAACTTATAAGGAAATGTCACTCCATGAAGCTACAACAAACATTTATTCCATGGAACTGCTATTTTTAAATTAATTGTTTTGTTAGCGGCGTCGGAACAGCGGAACGTTTTAGACACAACCCGCTCCTAATCAAGGGCCCTAGAGCCCAGTTATGATTTTTATACTGGATAACGCCGTTTTCCTAGGAGATATTTAACTACGCCCCTTAGAGAGGCGGTCCTCCTGAGGGAAATTGTATAAAAAACTTACTTTAATGCTGAACTGTAGCACCCGGAAGACATTTAAATGCCAAGCGCCACGACTTTCTCTCTCGGGCCAAGCTTTTCATCTCAGAGGATCACTTGCACCGAAAGCCCCCAGTTATTTATTGTATATGTTCCAATTTCTGTCTTGCCCTGCGATTTGTATTCTCTACACCTCCTTGTGGTGCCATGGAAGTTATTATTATCCTGTCTTTTCTTATTGTCAGTATTCTCCATGTGCTTATTTCCTCGTCTATTCTTCAGAGAACATTGTCAGCAGTCCGTCTAACTTTCAGTACCCTTCTACAGCACAGCATCTTAAACCCATAGATTCTCATTTTTACCCGTTTGCCCACAGACCGCGATTCGCTTGCATAAAATACTGTACTCCAACCGTCCATTCTCGGAAATTAAGACCGATGCTTAATACAAGTAGACTTCTTTTGGCCAGAAATGACCTGTTTACCTGTGTTAGTCTGCTTTTCATAGTCTCCTTGCTTAGCTCGTCGTGGATTATTTTGCTTCTAAGGTAGCACACTTCCTTCGTCTTTCTTCTGTTTACTCATTGGACCATCATTCAATTCAACAGATAGGCCGCTATTATAATTCTTCAGTTTCATCGAGAACAGTGTCAGCCTCTATGGCTGAGTGGTTGCCGGCACGGTAGCGCAGTGTGATCAGTAATAAAAAAATAAAAATAAAAAACTAACTGAAGTATTCAACGATGAATTTGAAGGGTTGTTGTGTGACGTCTGCTCAGACCAAATGACGGGAACAAAGACGAACAAAATGAAGACAAAAAAAGTGTTCAGCATGGCTCAATGCCATGCAGGAATCCCGGTTAGAATCCCGGCTGGGTTGGAGATTTTCTCCGGTCGGGGACTGGTGGTTGTGTTTTTCTCATCATCATCCATACGCAAGTCGCCTAAATGTCGTCAGATGAAAAGAATTGCACCAGGCTGCCAGACTTCCCAATAACGGACTCCTGGCCAAAGTACGTCATACGCACATTTCATTTCATTGAGGAGAGCCATGTCATCAGCGAATTTTATGTCACTTTACTCTGAATTTTAATCCCACAGCTGAACCTCGTACTGCACCACTCTACAGACACAACCACTCTCGCAGAAACAACAGAACGATTAGACAGCACACACGCAAAGTGACACGAAAGGGAGAGAAACGTAGTACAGGACAAATCATCACCTCAGTTTCGCTCAGTGTTAACTATATTGTGGTAGTACGTCACTCGATTCCACAGGTAAGACTATGCGTAAGATAACCAGCGGGTATCAACTTTTGCATTGGAAATATCGTCTGTCCAGATCACAGCGTAGACACTTTTACTTGGAAGTTGAAATTCTCTCGATACAGCCCCACACTACGTACCACTACGAAGATGTGCGCACAGAATTTTCACAGGTATTATTTGTCGTTTTACGGGCTAGTGGTAGCTAGTGGAATAATGGTATTAATAACGCATCTGACTATCAAATGGTTCAAATGGCTCTGAGCACTATGGGACTTAACATCTGAGGTCATCAGTCTCTTAGACTTAGAAATACTTAAACCTAACAAACTTAAGGACAGTACACACATCCATTCCGAGGCAGGATTCAAACCTGCGACCGTAGCAGCCGCGTGGTTCCGGAGTGAAGCGCTTAGAACCGCTCGGCCACAACGGCCGTCGTGTCTATCAAGAGATCTGCAAGATTCGTATGAATAACTACCATTAAAGACGATCTCAGCTTCAATGGAAAATTTCATGCACTGTAGTACACGTTGAATAGAAAATCAGATACTCGGCCTCACCTTTCACAGCCACAAATTATATCTTCCGGTGTGCAACTCTATTATACGACAATTGACCCCTTTAGGTAATGGCGTAACAGAAATGTTCAATTTTTATAATACAAAAAAACATACGAGCTCGATAATACTGAAGAAATATCTTTACGATTCAAAGCCACAATCAAATTGCGTAGAATCAGCTAATTGCCGCGAGCTTGTCTGCACTTTTAAATAATATTTATTTTATGTTGCACTTTCAGTGGTGTTATTTACTCTCCTGTTTACTTGACGATATTAATCAGAAAGAACTGCTGTACGTAGCAACCACGCTACAACAATCTCGTTGCATAACTTGAATACCAACGTATTAATTCGTTAAAATTCTCACCATTTTAGCAATAAATAATTATCTTTGTTTCAAGAATTAATCATCTTTCCTTTTAAATGAAATTCTAGAGATAATTTGTCACCTTTTTAACATTATAAATTTTTTATCTTTGGAAATTAACAAATATGAACTAATATTCCTACTTCTTTGGATATTAATATCTTTGCTTTTCACAACGTTCCAGACTTTCCTTCATCTAATCTTTCATTTCCTTTGACCACTTGCGATATTTGCACATTATTAATTTGCTATACAATTTAACTTTACTTTAAAATACCCTTGAATATTAAATGTGGGACAAATGAAACCCGGAACACTATTTCTATTTTTAAAACAGAAAAAGAATGAAATGTCATGCGGCTAAGGCCTCCCATCGGGTAGACCGGTCCCCTGGTGCAAGTCCTTCTAGTTGACGTCACTTCGGTGACTTGCGTGTCGATGAGGATGGAATGATGACTAAGACAACACCCAGTCCCCGAGTGGAGAATATCTCCAACCCAGCAGGGAGTATCGAACTCGGGCCCCTCGCATGGCATTCTGCCGCACTGACCACTCAGCTATGGAGGCGGAATAAAAAAGAAACTTTTCTGCCTTTATTTTCTGGTTTCTTTCATATACAGGTACAAGTCAGCTTTGATTTTACGACTGCTGGCCAATCAAACAAACCCCTCAAAGCGGAAAAGAAAAAAAGAAAACAAAAGAACCTGGTTGTCTCTGTCACTTTTAAACTGCTTGATCTTTGAAATAGACACAAAACTACAGCCACTTCAGGCTCTGACTTTCCGCGGACCCACTACTACTGAAATTATTTAAAACACAGCACTCGCACTATAGGAGAGACATCAGCGTGTTCTCAATAACAATGATTCTTTGTCGTTTAGGGTTTTGAAGGAAAAACTACTAAATTCGAGACCACTTGTGCAGATCTTCTACTAACTTGGACTAATTCTCGCTGTATCACATACAACCGTATGAATTCCAGTCTCCTAATTACACAGGTAACACAGTCCGTGTATCTACATAGAGATTTCCATATGTTAACTAAAATACATCGACGCTCACGATGAACTCGCAAAATAATCCTTAACACAATATCGCAAAGCTGCCATTTCCTAAGTGCTGGCTTTCACCTCCAAATTCACTAATACACCAACACAGAGGCACCATTTCCTTCGTGCGCGCTATCTGCACTTTCAAATTCTAATAAGGACTTCACAGGATAACGTCACTTATATCTCACAACAAAATGGAAAATTTCCAACCCATCCAAGATAAGGATCGCCTACAAATGAGTCGTTTTCAAGCAACACTTCGATCAGTAACTGTTTTCGCATTATATCACCAACAACGAGGAACCAGTCCTAAACAACAATATACCGTAGCCACAACTTCTACCTCAGACAAAATTCTAAGTTCTCACCCAAATCACTCACTTGACGCTTTTCGCCCTACAAAGTGATACGAAAATTATCACAGATCGGCCTAAATATCCTTCAAACAAGCCGATAACAATCGCACGGAATTCTCCTAAACGACTTACCGTTTGACTCAAACATTCCCACATCTAACCTCGATTCGGATTGATCTAGTACGACTAACTGAATTTCTCATGGCACGGATCAAGAACCATTTGCGACGAACAAACATAGCACACAAATTCTCTTTTTTAACAATAGCTGGCTTTTCTTTGCAGCTATCGTTGGCGTCCTGCAGTGGCCAGCTGCGCCGTAGACGTTATGTTTGTCTCAAGCCGCAACTCTGGAGTCGTCAGTGCGTAGTAAACTCAATGACTTTGACCGGATTATGTTGGGCGACAGTCTCTGCAAACTTTTACAAAAATACGCACAGGAACACTTTCCAAACAACTAATTAAAACCTCGATTCTTTTCATAACAACAAACTTTGATAATAAGATGAGATGACGCCTACTAGTTATGCCGATTTAACGCAGCACACATTTTGACGCATTACAACTTTAATTTCCGTCGTTGCTTTTTCGATTATAGACTGCTTAGTGAGAGCGAAAAGACTGAATGCCCTTCTTACACCGTTTTTAATTCGAGCACGTCGTTCTTCGTCTTCTATTCTTGTTGTTCCCTCTTGATTCTTGAAAATGTTGTATAGCAGATTGAAAAATGCTGGTATCGTAGAACAAAAAAGGCGAATATGGCCTGGGCAGAGTTAGGGAAATAAAAGAAGGGAATTAGATTTTTGAACACATCAGTCAGTTTCAACAACATTTAAATCAAAACATCTTGACATATTCACGCTTTTTTACTTGTTGGTGTTAGTATCCACGTCGTGTAATATAATGCATCACGTTAAGTAAAGTAACATGATACTTGATGTCATGTCATATAATATAAAAATTCCATCATGTCACCCAACAGGACATTTGTGATGTGTGCAGTATGACACAACGTGTCATTTAATTTTAGGATGCTCCCATCCCCACTCTTGGAGACCTCATATTATAGATGCACCTCCAGTCTCGAATACTTCCTAATGTAGATGCATCCCGCTCTCTAGAAGCACATAAACTGGTGTCTGCTTGTTCTTACACCCGTCACCATACTTGCAACACTGGGAGGGTCTAAAAGAGCTCTTTGTGCTGGGGAAGTAGGATTCACTCGTAAGAAATTGCGAGTACGGCAATATGTTTGATTTAAACGTCTCTGAAGCTGCCAGATAAGTCGAGAAGCTAGTTCCCTTCTTTTACATCCGCAACTCTGCATAAAACACACTCGCCTTTTTTGTGCTACGATAGGAGCCTTTTCCATTCTGGCTCCCAACTTTTACGCTGGCGTTATTTTGACATTAGTCTGCTATAGCTCGGCAACCGATGCAGATTTTTGTTGACTCGAGCGAGGACTGATATTTTTAATTATCTTTCGAACCATGTTGCTCATATCGTGGCAACGGATAAAGCTTTCCCAAAAGAACAAGACGATCACTAATTACATGTATTTATCTAACTTCTTACAAAATTTGAACCGATTTGCCCAAGTTTGAAACATAGAAGTGGTGAATGTAAAAAAAATCACAAAAATGTTTTTTGTACGTAAATTCCGAATGAAGCTAGTTTTTTGAAAGCGAGTTTTCAATTTTATCGTAACAACGCATTTTTAATGTATTTGATTCACTTTTAACCGTTTCCGCTGATTCAATTCATGTACGAAAGATTTGTACGTGCTAGATTTAGCTCGACTTTAAACCATCGTATCTCGACGAAGGATAAAGGTTAGTGAATAAAAAAAATGTTTGTGGCTTTATCCATTTGTCTACCAACATGTAAAGTTTGAACTGGTTCGTACAAGTTTAAAGAATGAAAGTGGCTCGCTTCAAGAACTTCCATCAAAAACGTGTCTTTTGCACATAAAATCAAAGAGAAGCAAAATTTTTCAGTCTCTTAAAACTTATCTTAGGTAAAGGTCCGAGACACCAGTAGACCAAATTTGATCCATCGGTCTCGATCCAGTCCGAAGTTATTAAAGGGTGACTGTTTTTCCCCGTAAAATCCGAAAGGTGCAGATGCAAATGGTGCCATTAGCTGAGCATTAATTTCGTTGTTTTTGTTGTTATTCTAGTCTTCAATCCAAAGACTGGGTTGATGCAGCTCTCCTAGCTACTCAATCCTGTGTAACCCTCTTCATCTCCAAGTAACTAGTGCAACCTACATCCCTCTGAATCTGCTTACTGTATCCGTCTCTTGGTGTACCTCCACGATTTTTACCCAGCACGCTTCCCTCCAGTGCTAAACTGATGATCCTCAGAAAGTGTCCTACCAACCGATCCCTTGTTTTAGTCAGGTTGTACCACAAATCTCTTTTCTCCCCAATTCTATTCAGTACCTCCTCATTAGTTACGTGATCTACCCATCTAATCTTCAGCACTCTTCTGTGGCATCACATTTCAAAAGCTGGTATTCTCTTCTTATCTAAGTTGTTTGTCGTTCATGTTTCACTTCCATACATCCTACACTCCATTCAAATACTCTCAGGAAGGACTTCCTAACACCTAAATCTATACTCGATGTTAACAGATTTCTCTTCCTCAGAAACGCTACATCATCATTAAACAAAACGGTACAGTTGCATGCCCTTGGGAAAAATTACGGCTGTAATTTCCCCTTGCTTTCAGCCGTTCGCAGTACCAGCATAGCAAGACCGTTTTGGTTGATGTTACAAGGCTAAATCAGTCAGTCATCCAGACTGTTACCCCTGCAACTACTGAAAAGGCTGCTGCCCCTCTTCAGGAACCACGCGTTTGTCTGGCCCCTCAACAATACCCCTCTGCTGTGGTTGCACTACGGTACGGCTATCTGTATCGCTGAGGCCTGCAAGCCTCCCCATCAACGGCAAGGTGCATCAGCCCGATTAAGATCTTTAGCAAAAGGAATTAATCGGCTCGCTCAATTTGCCTGGGTATAGGTCCGGTTCGTCATTCAAACATTGCTTAATGTACTGTAACACAGCTACAATAACACACAGCGAATGGCTATACAAATGGCCACTGGTGCGGTGTAATATACTAGTTACTGCGCTTTCGCGCTGTAACGGTTACACGTCTTTCCCTGCAGCTTACACCTATTTACCTGAGAATCTTGCAGCCTCTTACATCGTCGAATCGTTTTCTAGGACAACGAATCCTATCAACGCGAAAGTGCTTTGCTAAACTTTAACATCTTCGCATCAAAGATTTGCGGTTAGGGTTGCTAATGCGCATGGTACCTCACTGATCAACAAGAACGTCTAGTCATAGGTTTACTTGAACCTTCTTTTACCTCAACGCCCTCGCAGCCAACTTTTGTCAATATATTTGTTGACCTGATTGCCATGCACATAGCTCTGCTGTGCTCACTCGTTCCACAAATACTTCAAGTTTGTCCATCACACATGGAGAAAAATTTAAAACTGGTTAACATTTGTAATAAGAGTAGAGCTTTTCTGATGTTTGAACTCTTTTTCCGACGATTACGGTTTTTATTCGCCACAGAGACCATTTCGCGCTATTTCGTCACTGAGTTTTTTTATTACACACATTGCTGGCGGTTATCCAAAAGACATTCATTCTTAAACTCTCGTGCAGTTCTGCACGTGTTTCTCACGACTTGTGCTTCATGTAATATTCGACAACGAACACCTGCTATTTTATTGTAAGCACCATTTTGTGTCACATTCAACTGGTCACTAAACTCGTCTGCACGTCTCACACCATCATAGTCTACGATCTCGACTTAAACCGACCTTCCCTCATCGAATTTCGTAATAAAACGTATATTTTGTACATTGTAATGTATAAATATTCAAAACATTCTACGGTTGCAGTCCCATGTCCCTGCACAGCTATTTTTAATTAAAAATGTTTGATTATATTTTTGCATTAATCCTCAAGCAGTTTCTTAAAAGCGTTACCATCAATCCACGGTTGTAAATAAAACGCCAAAGTAATGTTGCTACCTTTTTCCAGGCGATAATGAAAGGTTGCTTGGTGAAAACAGGAAGCGTGTAGGCAGAGAAAGACGCGGTTAGGAACTGCGTTTGGAACAGTCGCCGAGCAAATGAGACCGCGCATACTCATTTCTTCGTGTAACAAGAGCACAAGATAATGACACAATCCAACACAACAGTCGCGAAACAGTCTCGCTTTTGTTACCCACAGCGATCGCAGCGCCCCAAGCGGCCAGCAAGCGACATTTCTGAATAAGTCGTCGGATGAGTGCGAATACTAACTTTTATATTGATTTGTAACGTAGCTTTTACAATAAGGACTGTGTGTAGTGCCATAAAAATCGACAATAACAAAGAAATGACACCACATTTGTCATTCTTTAGTTTCCTAAGGAGTCTGGGAGGTACGAAAAGGTATATTACAGGGCAGTTTATTTACTACTCACTACGAACTTACAGATATTTACTGAATAATGTCATTTTCCTTTATTAACAAGAAATTGCTAGTAAATACCAGAAGACCTGACCTTTTGCAGAAAGACGTCATGTATCTACTCAAAAAAGCAGTTTTGTTTCCTACACTTTCAGCCAAATCAGTGAATGTGGAACGTAAGAAACCTATATGGAATGTAATAACTGCATTATTAGCGTACCAAATAAGTCACAACACATGTAACCTAAGGGAAAACCACACAGACATGATAATGAATCGTCAAAAGCAATAAAACTATTTCCTGTCATAGAAGAAACAAATCCACAATATGGTTGCTAGATCTTTGCCAAAAACAGCAAGAATCTTCTATACATTGGCTTTTGAAGTAAAAGTAATTACACTTATAAAAATGTTCGTTTAATACAAAGTCGAATGAAGTGTGAGAATGGGCGAATCATTAGATTCCATAAAAATTTGTTGACTCTTAATGACAGTGCCTATGATAATCACAGCAGACAACATCAGAAATATATGCTTCTCATGCATGAAATAAGAGTTTATATTCTTTTGCTTTCAGCGCAGTAAGCCGCAGATACACACATATTTGAAAGTATTTCTTCGCAAAAAAGTTGTAACTTATGTCACTGAATCAGTGTGATTCGGCTGTTTCTGCGTATATTTCAAGCTAATTCATGTCTTTTGGTATGTTACTAATGAATGAAATGCTAAAATATAACAACTATTTTGTTACTTAAGTAGAAAATAATTAAAAACAAACATCTTCCCCATGATGCATGTGAGTATCTGCTTTCTCACCGCTTGGTGCGCTTGTGTCGCTCCAGTTGTCGAACGCTGACAACTTTTGCACGAGAATGTGGCGTGACTATATATATTGGACTGTGATAATGAGTCGCGAAAAGTGCCACAGTTTTCTTGCAATCGCTACTGCAGCGCTGCTAAGCAACTGGAAAGTATAAACACGCTACGAAATAATTGTGTATTGTATATATAGAGTGTAGAGGCACGCTCAAAACACAAATCTACACTTAGCTGTTAGCTAACTTTCACTTGCTTTGCAGCGCTGCCATTAGCGGTTGCAAGAAAACTGTGGGAGTTTCCGCGTCTCATTATCACAGTCCAATACATGCAGTCACGACACGCTCTGGTGCAAAAGCTCGACAGCTGGAGCGACATAAGCGCTCCAAGCGGTGAGAAAGCAGATACTCACATGCATCATGGAGAAGATGATTGTTTTTCATCTTCTTAATTAATAAAACAGTTGTTATATTTTAGCGTTTCATTCATTACTGAAGTATCAAAAGACATGAATTATCTTGAAATATATGTAGAAACGGCCGAATCACAGTGATTCAGTGACATAAGCTACAACTTTTTTGAAGAAATACTTTCAAATATGTGTATATTTGCGGCTTACTCCGCTGAAAGCAAAAGAATATAAAAAAATATGAGTATTGTCATGGACTCCATATCTGCGCGTCGAAGATGGGCTCTCAGCCATAATATAAGTACGAAAATATTGACCGCTGTCAAGATGAATCTTGGTTTGTCACAACTAGATGATATCATATTCTTTGCAAAGAAGCAGAATAAAGAAAGATAAAGCAAATCTTCACACTATTATTGAAACGATTAAAACCACTATCATACAATTTAATGATATTATCGATAGACATGTGTTATTTAGCATTTCTATAGGTAAAGCACCACCATCCGATGTTACTGATTTCCTGCTTTGTGTTAAGTCAGCTGGAAGTAAAAATCTGTTATCGGAAGATTTAAGAAACCAGTCTCACGAAACAGAATTCTTAATTTCGCATCACAGTGCGGCTCCTGAGTTCAGGTGAGAACTGAAAATGGAACGGGACATTTTTGGTCGACTACTCGCAATTAGCCTTGACAAAAAGTAGTGTAGAGCACGGTGTGACATTTCCACTAGTACCAATGCCGCCAGCTTTTTCCTCGTGGACCGGTGAAATGTTGAAGACAGACATGTCCACGTTAGCCAAGACTTACAAATTTCAAGTCCACATGGTTCAGCCGACACAAATCAACGTTAAATAGTAGATGATTTTTACCTGTTATACCAGATAGGATCCTCCTTGCAACAAACCTTTGATAATGTAACTGAATCCACTCTCACAAATCTTTGTTCAAGTAATGCTGCAGAGATATACGAGTATATTATATTTGGTCGCTCTTTAACGCATGCAGTCATAGGTGCTGAATGTTAAAATCAACAAGAGTTTGATGTTCCTCATAGAATTACAGGGCGTCTACAAATCACACCTACGATCAAAAATTATCGTATTAAGGGGGTCTGGTACAGTTATTAGCCTATTATTGGGAGAATGACCATTCTCATCAATAATGCAGACTAAGAAATTCTTTAAAACTGTTGGCAGTTAGTGCTACTACTACTATTATCACATAGGCTATATGAAAACAATGTCGCAAAAACTGAAGAAATTGTTATGAATGCCAACATTAACAAGCACAAACGTGGATTATGTTTGATGTTAGCAAAATGCAACAAGCTTCAAACATATTAGTAAAAGCTCTGATACTGATGTTTTAATAATTTTACTGGTCAATATGCATGAAGCTTCTGAATCTGAAATTTGCTTGGCAGAGTCAGCAACTAAGACAAAAAAAAACAAATAAAGAAAGACGTCAACTGTATCAACTGCATGGCATTATCATCGAAGTTGGGATTCTCATTATGTCTAACTCTATCAGGATTCCACACATTTACACGCTACGATTACATCGCTGTTTTCCGCAATAAGGGAAAAGTCAGAGTGCATAAAGTAGTGCAGTAGCGTTAATGGCGTGAGATTTCGAATTTTCCACACGAATTATTCAGCCGATAAAAATAATGAACAATTTATGAAAAAAATTGAAAGCTTGAATTCAAATATGATATTACCATTCTGAAAATCGTTGAAAAAATTTTTAGCCGCAATATTTGAAAATTTTGTGTGGCTTAATGTTACCGAACCTTATTGCGTAAAACTACATCCTGAATCATGTGGATTATACGTGAGTGGCTAGTTAAAGCCAATCCTCGGGAATTCAGCACCATTATAAATTGACGAAATTTTACGGGCTACAGACAGGGTTAATAATGCTGACAGTCGCTCAGAAATCGATTTCAACATTTCAACTTCTGAGGCATCGGGTTTTGAATAAGTATTGGTATGTGAAAACTTTGTATGTAAAAGTGTACAATAAATTGCATTGTTTCTATTACAAAAAATAGATTCATTTGTAAGTAGGCTGTTTAGGTTTTTATGTTGGTAACCCCACGTAGCGCTCTATATGAAAATCACTGACTGTGCTGTGTGGCATCTGTGGCTGGTTTGCATTGTTGGAATATTTACTATTGTAGTGTTGGGCAGTTGGATGTGAACAGCGCGTAGCGTTGCGCAGTTGGAGGTGAGCTGCCAGCAGTGGTGGATGTGGGGAGAGAGATGGCAGAATTTTGAGAGCGGACGATCTGGACGTGTGTCCATCAGAAAGAGTAAATTTGTAATACTGTATATCATGAACTGACATATATATGATGACTTTGGAATATTATTAAGGTCAATACATCATTTGTTCTCTATCAAAATTTTTCATTTGCTAACTATGCCTATCAGTAGTTAGTGCCTTCGGTAGTTAGAATCTTTTATTTAGCTGGTAGTATTGGCGACCGCTGTATTGCAGTAGTTCGAGTAACGTAGATTTTTGTGAGGTAAGTGATTCATGAAAGATATCGGTTATTGTTAGTCAGTGCCATTCTTTTGTAGGGATTATTGAAAGTCAGACTGCGTTGCGCTAAAAATATTGTGTGTCAATTTAGTGTTGATCAGAATAGGTAAAGAGAGAAACGTCTGAGTACGTTCAGTTATGCTCAGCTATTTGAAAATCAAATAACGTAAGAGGTTTATCAGCACAGTAATTCATTAATTTTTCTAAGGGGATGTTTCACATTTACATTGTTCCTATTACAACAAATACGTTCATCGGTTTTTAAGAGATTTATTTTCTTCACTTATTAATCCGATTTTATGAATAAATACGTAAAACGTTAAACGTCAGTGAATATTCCTTATTGTTACTGTTCTGTGCATTTATAAAGTATAGTGGGAATTAAAACACGAAAAATGTTTTGAGCGTGCTTCTACAATCCATATATGCAATACACAACCATTTCACAGTGTGTTATACATGCGTCTGTTGGTAGCGCTGCAGTAGCGGTTTCAAGAAAACAGAAGGTTTTCTCGCGACTCATATTCTTGGACTCTGGTTGCACAAGAAATGAGAATGCCCAGTTTCTTTTACTCGGCGATTGTCTCACACGCAGCTTTTATTCTGCGTCTTTCTCTATCTCAAAGGTCTGTACATACAGTATTTCTGCGCCGCACCACGCTTTCGTATTCAGTTACTGAAACTTAAAACAGCGACAATCACTTTTGCTAAGGCAGCCCTATACTATCATGTTCGCAATAAAACTGTCTATGTTTTATATAAATGATTCTATAAGAAAATCCGATGGCGGTAATTTCCTCCTGCACGCTTCCCTGGCCTTACTTCGGCGTTTTATTTACACCTTTTACTCTCGATGGATGGTAGTTTTTTTAAGGGACTGCATGAGAGTTAATATCGAAAAAATTTTAATCAAACAATTTCTAACAAAAATGCTGGGCAGAGATATGGGACGGTAATACTAGCACGTTTTGTTTATTTATAAATATCAATAAACAAAATGTTGTGTCGGCTACTGTGGGAGTCTGCACTGACACAAACCAGGATGGAGAGAAGTTGAGATGGCCGGTGTCATAAATTCAAAATCATCTGTACAAAACACTTTCAAATTAATAAAAAAGCCTCTTATGATGACTACTATTTCAGGTTGTTTCACACCAAACGAAAATAAATAAATAATGGAGAAATGAACGCTAACAGGATTAATAAAATAACCCTGTAGATGAGTAGTAAAAAGGGTTGCACGCACGCTATAACTTAGTAAAGTTTCTAATTTATTTGTATGCTCAATAGTTATAAGAGAACGGGCTCGAAATGAAATTTATCAGCTGATTACTAAAAGGTAAACAAGCATCACAAAGAGATTTATTTTATATAATAAACAATTAAATATGCGGTTCACTCAACAATGCTTTAATAGAATTAGGGCACAAAATAATGGTGTTGAGAATAAGTAGTTGGTAGGTTTTTTAAAGGGGCAACCATTCTGAAATACTGAATATGGATATCAATTATGGGTGGGTCAATAAACAGAGATAATTCCCCAGCTGCGCAACAGAATGTTCTCGGAAATGAGAACTCTGTGAAAAATCCACATGCAAAATCGTGGGTACTGCATCGCCAAAACGAGAGAATATGATTCTGTTGGCGCCAGAGAAGAATTACACGTCCCAATTACGCTAGTGTTCAAATACTTTATCGCGAAGATCTCAGGCAGTGTGTAGACAGCGAACAGCAGTCGGATGGTGCAGTCGCTGACCTCTGTGCTTCGATGACCACGGATGAAACCCGATGAGATAAAGAGCAGAAAGAATACAAACTAGTGTTCAGATCACCGAGACTGTCTTACGCCTAAATCAGCACAAAAGTATTTCCAGTGGGAGACACTATCAGTACACCCATTGCCCCTGGTGGTCCAGAGGAGACTCTTTGCACCTCGTGCACAGCACACCGACGCAGAAAACTGGTGCTTCGCGACCCCACACGCTCGAATGTTTCAAGTCATAGGAGGCCGCGGGAAAAACCACCAGTCATCCGTATTCAGTGCACACTGCAAAATCCCACCAAGCAATATTTTTGTACCCATGAAGGTCGTTACCGCCAATTTTCAATAGGCTCTCTGACGTCACATCGCATCTTCTTGAGTTGCCCAGTGTAATATTTGTAATTTTCACCTCACAAACATTAATATACGCTCAATAGTAAACGCCCGATGGCCTAAAGTTATCGAACAATTGTAAAGTAAAAGAAATGAACCATCGCATAGCAGCGACAGAGTCTATTATTCTTTATCTTTGCCGTTCTTACGCGGTGCCTATAAATCTCTATGTACATGTATCGATTAATGGTATAAAAAAGAATTCTGTTGTTTCAAGACAAATGAGGCATTTGGCGCCTCACCTTTTACTGTTTGTATTCTATGAAAGACGGACGCGGGCTTGCTGCGTTTCGCAACTGTATTTTATATTTTATGTCAAAATATTGAGTGAATATGCTAATTGTTATTTTTTCCAATCAGAAAACGTGTAGTTTCTTGTAACTGATTGCGAACAGACAGCATCAAGAGGACATTTTGACTGTTATGTATAAAGTATTTAACCACAATGGTCATCTATTGTAATTTAATATGAAAAGGTACGTAGCATTAAAAAAATGTGTGTTAAAGATAAGTGTGCTTATTTTAGTAAATTAACCTTGATGATTTCCATCTCCTTATTTACCTGAATGGTAATTATTTTGTGTTACTTCATCACCAGAAATTACGATCACGCTGATGGGCCGAACGCAGCATGAGGCAGAAGGAACGTTGTCGTTTTCCTATTATTTCTGAACCAACTCCTTTTTAATTGTGTAGTGTTGCATTTCTTTTGAAATCTTCTGGTCCCTTAGTGTTGATCCGGGTATGACTAATTCGCGACTATAAAAATGCACAGAAATGATAATGTTTCTTCCGAACGATCTCAAATATATCAATATGCTGCTCTTATTCAGGTATTTAATGCTCAACGTATGTTATTATAATAGTGTAATCAATCCCTGATTCTGTTGCCAAGAGGCCCACCAAAATATTCACTTTTTCGACATTTAAAATAAAATAAAATAAAATAAAATAAAATAACAATTCTTTTTCTTTTCGGCCCCCAAGAGCAACGTTACACCAATCAGCTCCCTCCATTTCGCAGGGTGCACGAAAGCAACCTTGAAAACTGCCCCCAAGAACGAACAAAATATCGCCTGGAAACTAGGCACCGATGTGTCGGGCGTCCCGTGGCTTCAGACTACAGATTCCCGGAAACACTGAAAACAATATTAGCATCTGGCATGGGCCAAGCGAAGCCCAGACGGCAAACATCAATAAAACGTTTAACGCTGGCTCCAGCAAGTCACGCTCGCTGGCGCTTCATGCCCAATGCAATGGCCAAGAGGGTCACCCTGAGGAGCCACCACACGCTATTTTCCACTCCCCCTCGTATTCGCAAAAAATGCCGGTCCGGAGCGATCTCACCTTTTTCTGCCACTCTCAATGCATGTGGCCCTTGTCCAGCACCAGCCCACCCAGACAATAAGGACCGAAGCGCAAGCTGTGTCCAACACCAGTTGAAACATCATAAATAAAAATCACTGTCCATGTTCGATTAATCCATACCCAATGCAATCATGGCTGATTTTGGGTCAACACAAGAACACGGAGTGGTTTGCTGCAGAGCCTCATGTTGAGTAACGTCCGCAGAATGATGTGTTGTGAAACACTTGTATCTGCACAAACACTGCACTCTGTGTAAATTTCAAACACATTAAATCCAACCCAAGAACAACCATGAGCACAAGAGGAAGAACTAAGTTACGTTCAAACTCTGGAGTGCACAGGAACATACCCAGAGGCAACAATTTTAAATTCACAACACTTCATTGTACAATTTTACATCAAATAAGTAAATGTAGCTTAAGAAACGCTGTTACAAACTGGCACAACACGCACCCAGGTCCCACATTATGCCAACTGAGGTCGCCTGCCGGATCACAAACACTCTGATTACAGATTGGCACAGGAAATTTCTAAAACAAGAAACGAGTGTACACGTAACAGATACATAATAGTTACACAAGCGCACAGCCAGCACCGAGCTCGGGATTGTGCGACACAATGGTAATAACTGCAATTAATAAACCATTTTCATAAATATGAAAACTTTGAAACCCAACTTTAAAAAAATGTACACGGTGCAGTTAATACTACCGCAAAATTATTGAGCACTTACTTTGCTTGAAAAAGGCAATACACCTTAGCAACAGCCGTGCAATAACAAACAAGTAGTGAACGGTTGCTGTGACAAACTAATGGGCCAGTGATTGCAAGCTTAAAGTTTCTAAACAATAGTATGTTTCGATAAACTCGGCTCATTTACGATAGTTCAATAAAAGGAAAATCATACAAAAACTTTAAAGAGAACTTTATCACACACATGAAAATAAAACACCAATATCTTGAAAATCAACTAGCACATTGAAAAGCCAAATTCACATAAGATCAATAAAGCTCAGTGAAAAATACTGAAAATTACAGCACAGGCAATAAACCAAGTTTCATCAAGTTTTACACACTTGCAGATGCTCACCCACAACACGCCGAAGCTCAATTCTGTTAAACCAAACAGAATAACTTTTCCATCAGCTCACAACGCCTTCCCAACGTGACAGCAACTAAAGGCCCTTAGCACTGATCGTATTCTACTTTTAGAGAGCCTCCAAATGCCGCCGCCCAATATGGTTTCAACGGAAACCCGACCAACTACAACGAGGAACTTACGCCGGCCGGGGTGGCCGAGCGGTTCTCGCCGCTACAGTCTGGAACCGCACGACCGCAGCAACGGTCGCAGGTTCGAATCCTGCCTCGGGCATGGAAAATTTTTTTTTTTTTTTTTTTTTTTTTTTTTTTTTTTTTTTTTTGTGAGGAGCTTCCTCGACGCCGAGCACCGTATGTCCATGTAAGCCCGTATACGACGGCTTAATAACACGTCACAACATTGCTCGGCTTCCACTGCCGTCTGCTAAAAATTTTAAAGTGTACTTCGATACCACTCCATCTCTTGCCTGCTGTAAACTCGGCTTCAGCGAAGCACTACATTCCGCTCGGTGATAAACCAGATATCTACAAGCCCGTCCAGAAGTGTTTCTAGTGCTCCTCGCTTTCCTCATTTCAGCTTTGGTATTATACCGTCTCGCGGCTGCTTGTACACCACTGGACAGCCAAAGAAACAGGTACACCTGCCCAACATCGTGCAGAGCCCCCACGAGCGCACAGAAGTGCCGCAACACGACGTGGTATGGATTCGACTAATGTCTGAAGTAGTGCTGGAGGTCCAGAATGAGATTTTCACTCTGCAGCGGAGTGTGCGCTGATATGAAACTTCCTGGCAGATTAAAACTGTGTGCCCGACCGAGACTCGAACTCGGGACCTTTGCCTTTCGCGGGCAAGTGCTCTACCATCTGAGCTACCGAAGCACGACTCACGCCCGGTACTCACAGCTTTACCTCTGCCAGTATCTCGTCTCCTACCTTCCAAACTTTACAGAAGCTCTCCTGCGAACCTTGCAGAACTAGCACTCCTGAAAGAAAGAATAGAGCGGAGACATGGCTTAGCCACAGCCTGGGGGATGTTTCCAGAATGAGATTTTCACTCTGCAGCGGAGTGTGCGCTGATATGAAACTTCCTGGCAGATTAAAACTGTGTGCCCGACCGAGACTCGAACTTGGGACCTTTGCCTTTCGCGGGCAAGTGCTCTACCATCTGAGCTACCGAAGCACGACTGCAAGGTTCGCAGGAGAGCTTCTGTAAAGTTTGGAAGGTAGGAGACGAGATACTGGCAGAGGTAAAGCTGTGAGTACCGGGCGTGAGTCGTGCTTCGGTAGCTCAGATGGTAGAGCACTTGCCCGTGAAAGGCAAAGGTCCCGAGTTCGAGTCTCGGTCGGGCACACAGTTTTAATCTGCCAAGAAGTTTCATATCAGCGCACACTCCGCTGCAGAGTGAAAATGTCATTCTGGAAACATCCCCCAGGCTGTGGCTAAGCCATGTCTCCGCTATATCCTTTCTTTCAGGAGTGCTAGTTCTGCAAGGTTCGCAGGAGAGCTTCTGTAAAGTTTGGAAGGTAGGAGACGAGATACTGGCAGAAGTAAAGCTGTGAGTACCGGGCGTGAGTCGTGCTTCGGTAGCTCAGATGGTAGAGCACTTGCCCGCGAAAGGCAAAGGTCCCGAGTTCGAGTCTCGGTCGGGCACACAGTTTTAATCTGCCAGGAAGTTTTTAGTGCTGGAGGTAATTGATACTATGAATCCTGCAGGGCTGTCCATAAATCCATAAGAGCACGAAGGGGTGCAGATCTCTTCTGAATAGCAGATATGCTCAGTAATGTTCATGGCTGGGGAGTTTGGTGGCCAGCGGAAGTGTTTAAACTCAGAAGAGTTTTCTTCGAGTCACTGTGTAGCAATTCTGGACGTATGGGGTGTCGCATTGTCCTGCTGGAATTGCTTAAGTTCGTCGGAATCCACAATGGACATGAATGGATGCAGGTGAATAGACAGGATGCTTATGTACGTGCCACCTGTCAGAGTCTTATCTAGAGGTCTCAGGGGTTCCATATCACTCCAACTGCACACATTCCACACCATTACAGAGCCTCCACCAGCTTGAACAGTCCCCCGCTAACATACAGGATCCATGGATTCATGAGATTGTCTCCATACCTGTACACGGCCATCCGCTCGATATAATTTGAAAGAAGACTCGTCCGACCAGACAACATGTTTCCACTCATCAACAGTCCAACTTCGGTGTTGATGGGCCCGGGCGAGGTTCAAATAGTTCAAATAGCTGTAAGCACTGTGGTACTTATCATCTGATGTCATCAGTCCCCTAGACTTAGAACTACTTAAACCTAACTAACCTGACATCACACACATCCATGCTCGATGCGGGATTCGAACCTGTGACCGTAGCAGCAGCACGGTTCCGGACTGAAGCGCATAGAAACGCTCGGCCACAGCGACCGGTCCCAGACGAGTCGTAAAGCTTTGTGTCGTGCAGTCATCAAGGGTACACGAGTTGGCCTTTGGCTCCAAAAACCCATAACGATGATGTTTCGTTGAATGGTTAGAACGCTGACACTTGTTGATGGCCCAGTATTGAAATCTGCAGCAGTCTGCGGAAGGGTTGCACTTCTGTCAAATTGCACAATTCTTTTCAGTCGTCGTTTGTCCCTTTCTTGCAGTATCTTTTTCCGGTAGCAGCGATGTCGGAGATTTAATGTTTTACCGGATTCCTGATATTCAGGGTACTCTCGTGAAATGGTCGTTCGGGAAATGCCCACTTCATCGCTACCTCGGAGATGCTGTGTCCCATCGCTCGTGCTCCGATTGTAACACCACTTTCAAACTCACTTAAATCGTGATAACCTGCCATTGTAGCAACAGTAGCCGATGCAACAACTGCCCCAGACACTTGTTGTCTTATATAGGCGTTGATGACCGCAGCGCCGTATTCTGCCTGTATACATATCTCTGAATTTGAATAAGTATGCCTATACCAATTTCTTTGGCGCTTCAGTGCATGTTATACTAGGTGCCAAACAGACTGAAAAGTTTGTAAAAGTGTTGTAGAATAGGTTGCTCTGAGAAATAATAGTTAAGGAAAAAAATTCGATACGTTGCACCGTTTCCAAGTTAAATAGCATTGAATTTAGCCAATCAGCAGTTTGCACGCACAAATTCAAGCGGCCCACTAGAGATTTCGTCGTCAAACGTGTTCTTCGTTTCGTTTCCGAAACCGAGCAAGACAGCGATACTAAGCAAATAATACATTCCACGCTGGATCCTATTAAGTTTCTAACAGGTTAGGATTCACCGACAGAAAATCTAGTTTGCACCATTAACTTCATTTCTGGATTGCAGAGAGAAACCTATTCACTTTTCACTGTTAAGCTTTTCTTCTTCTTATTGAAATATCAGTAATTTTAAACAACTCTTGCTTGCAACTTTATAATTCCTTGGGAACGTATCATCGTAGCCATTTCGTACAGTAGTCATGAGTCATAACCAGCTCAGCGTGTGACTATGTTTTACTTTTATAGTACAGAACACCTGTTCTTGCTCTGCAAGCGGAAATGATTCCACTTATCTACCAGTCGTTAGCTGTTCAGATCTGATGAACTTGATGCACCGGAAAAGACTTGCTATCTTTTACTTTGAAATCTCACGTTACTCGCCGTGTTATCAGTCGAGTATGATCCCTGCCTCGCGCTTTTAATCGACGACAAGCGGTTTATCAAGGTTTTTGCGTAAGTGATGACTCGTAACAAAGGATGTGCGCAGAAAAATTGCCCCTACAGGACGTTTCCTTTTTCGATCGCAGCAGTAAATCTCTTCAGAGAAAGCCTTGTAATAACACATCAGTTTCATCATCATATCTTAATAATTTCTGTACTGATAGCTATTAATAGGAAGTGATTATAGGCTTCTCGTAAGGGACAGAGATAAAGATTTGTGCGAAACTTACGTACGATACCGAAAAATAGCACCGAATAACTGGGAGCAAAATGAGGCTTTACTGTTCTTTCGAAGTCGAGTTCACAGGCAGAATATACAGAATGCTTCAAACCTACCGTGCGGGCACTTTTTGTCGTTAACGGTGGGTCTCATATCCTTTGAGTGAAATGCGTTTTAGGAACAGCGATAAGGATCAGTGCGATGGTAAACCTTACATTGCCTCGAAGCTGCTGGCAAATGGAGAGAACTAACTCAAGTGCAGAATTCAAAATGGGACGTGGGAAAAATTAGTGCCGTTGAAAAGACCTCTCAAAGCTGAACATTTTTATAGTTTACACATGTTTGTGTGAAGCGAGCCGTTTGTCAACTTAATGGAAAGAAATTTCTTCTCAAACCAAGATCGCTAAGTGTTATTTATTTCACGATGACCGACAAGATGCGTTCCTGACCTAATGTTTTCGGTTTACAACTTGGAATTTTACACCGATGTTACTTCAGCGAATGCAATGGCGCTATCTGTATTTTACATTCTCATCTTATTTATTACAGACAAACCAATGTGGTTACGTTGTGTCATGAATGGAATGTGTTCCCGTTATATGATTCATAGAAGCCGACATCGGGGGAGATCAGTTTGGATTCCGTAGAAATGTTGGAACACATGAGGCAACACTGACCCTACGACTTATCTTAGAAAATAGATTAAGGAAAGGCAAACCTACGTTTCTAGCATTTGTAGAGCTAGAGAAAGCTTATGACAATGTTGACTGGAATACTCTCTTTCAAATTCTGAAGGTGGCAGGGGTAAAATACAGGGAGCGAAAGGCTATTTACAATTTGTACAGAAACCAGATGGCATTTATAAGAGTCGAGGGGCATGAAAGGGAAGCAGTGGTTGCGAAGGGAGTGAGACAGGGTTATAGCCTATCCCCGACGTTATTCAATCTGTATACGGAGCAAGCAGTAAAGGAAACAAAAGAAAAGTTCGGAGTAGGTATTAAAATCCATGGAGAAGAAATAAAAACTTAGAGGTTCGCCGATGACATTGTGACTCTGTCAGAGACAGCAAAGGACCTGGAAGAGCAGCTGAAGGGAATGGACAGTGTCTTGAAAGGAGGATATAAGATGAACATCAACAGAAGCAAAACGAGGATAATGGAATGTAGTCGAATTAATCGGGTGATGCTGAGGGAATTAGATTAGGAAATGAGAGGCTTAAAATAGTAAATGAATTCTGCTATTTGGGGAGCAAAATAACTGATGATGGTCGAAGTGGAGAGGATATAAAATGTAGACTAGCAATGGCAAGGAAAGCGTTTCTGAAGAAGAGAAATTTGCTAACATTGAGTATAGATTTAAGTGTCAGGAAGTCGTGTCTGAAAGTATTTGTATGGAGTGTAGCCCTGTATGGAAATGAAACATGGACGATAAATAGTTTGGACAAGAAGAGAATAAAAGCTTTCGAAATGTGGTGCTACAGAAGAATACTGAAGATTAGATGGGTAGATCACATAACTAATGAGGAGGTATTGAACAGAACTGGAGAGAAGAGAAATTTGTGGCACAACTTGACTAGGAGAAGGGATCGGTTGGTGGGGCATATTCTGAGGCATCAAGGGATCACCTATTTAGTATTGGAGGGCCGCGTGTAGGGTAAAATCGTAGAGGGAGACCAAGAGATGAATACACTAAACAGATTCAGCAGGATGTAGGTTGCAGTAGGTACTGGGAGATGAAGAAGCTTGCACAGGATAGAGTAGCATGGGGAGCTGCACCAAACCAGTCTCAGGACTGAAGACCACAACAACAACAACATGCATGCACTTTAAATTCCCGAAGATCAGAAGATGACAGCGTCCTACAGGATCTAGTAGAACCCACCGTACCTCCACCAGTTAGGGCTGCCTTCTCTCCAATCCTCTCCACCCACGTCCAAAGGGTTAGTCCTGAACGGCATCCATCTTCACTCTCCCGAATTCCTCCTCCAAACATCCGCCCACCCAAACACACTGCTACGCACTACCTCAACTGCTACATTCCCATGATACACCTCTTCCTGGCAGTCTAGACCCACTCATCACTTCACTCATTTATGTCTCTATCTTAATCAGTCAGCACACAGTGCAAATGTCCCTCTGTCTTCCTATCATTTGTGAAACGTTCATTCGCCATTTCATCTGTGTCCGTCTTGTAGTTAATCAACAAATATGCCTTCTATATTTTAAATTAAGCTACTGAATTTATGTCCTTTTGTCAACCATCGTGTCCAATTTTATAAAATGTGTTTCAACTTTTTACTCGCATGTGACTGAAGACCTGCGACTTATATTATTCGCTGACTGCTCCTCCCCCCCTGCCACCCCCCTCCTCCCCGCCGCCATATGGGGCGAAGGGAATGAAATGACAATAAAGGAAAAGAAAACAAGATGACAACAGCTCTGTCGAAACCACTCATCGTGAAATAATACTTAGCGATACTGGCTTCAGAAGAAGTTTCTTTCCATGATCATTTTTTGTCTAAAATGTAATTTTGCCTCATTTGGGTGATAAAATAAAAATATATCATCCTGGCAACGCGCTGTGCCACAGTTTGCCACACCATTCAACAGAAGCGATTGGAATCTGTCTACGCAAGACAGCATAATATTAGCATTTTCCCACTATAATAATGGCATCCGTCCATCCTTGAGGGATGATGGTGTAGCATGCTTGGTTTAGAGTCGGCAGCGTCTGCTGTGGCTAAAAAGTCCCACTCGAGAGTGGCAGTCCCTACTGCAGTTTGGACATGTGAAATTTGAGGGACTTCGAACAGAAGCCGCTCTGTCTCTTCGCTTTGTCCTCTTCCTGAGTTGTTCCTGCGTGCGTTCGTCCTCTGAGAGCTTGACGCCGTTGCGCACAGTTACTCGCCACTTGCCACGGTCATCTGCAATGCTTTCCCAGCGACTTGGATTGATTCTGGTCTTGGTCAGGTCTCTCTTGCAGACATCCTTGAAACGAAGATGCGGTCGTCCCACTGGCCTCACACTTTCCTGAAGTTCGCCGTACAGCAGCTGTTTCGGTATCCGTTCAGGATCCATGGGCCTGACATGTCCCAACCATCTTAGACGTCGATGACTCAGGAGTGCAAAGATGCTGGTTGTGCTTGCACGATGAAAGACTTCGGTGTTGGGTACTCTATCTCTCCAAGAGATCTGAAGGATCTTCCAGAGACAGCGGAGATGGAAGCTGTTGAGTCGAGATTCATGCCTAGAAAGAGTTGTCTATGTCTCACAGCTATAGAGACGGGTGCTTATAACACAAGCGTTGTAGACTTTTAATTTAGTTTTTGTGGTAAGCAGTCCGTTGTACCTCACTCTGTTTTTCAATCTAGCCATGACAGATGATGCCTTTGCAATTCTGTTAGTAAGTTCAGTGTCCATGGACAAGTTGCTACATATTGTGGATCCCAAGTAGGTAACGTCATCAACTATATGGAGAGGATTGCCATCAATGCTAATGGATGGAAGGTTGGTAGTGCTCTGCGCCATGATCTTAGTCTTTTGAAGGCTGATGAGTAGACCAAACATTTCACAGGAATTTGATAATTTGTTGATTATATACTGCAGCTCATCTCCAGTGTTCGCTACTAGAGCTGCATCGTCCGCATATAACAACTCACGGATAACAACTGTATTTACTTTGGTCTTGTCCTTGAGGCGAGCAATGTTGAAAAGATTTCCATCAGACCTCGTATGTAGATACACTCCCTCCTCACAGTCTTCAAAGGCAAATCTGAGCAGAAGGGAAAAGAAAATCCCAAATAATGTAGGAGCTAACACACACCCCTGTTTCACACCGCTACTAACAGGGAATGCTTCTGATGTTTTACCGTTGAAGCAAATTGTTGCTTGTGTTTTCTTATGGAAAGAGACAATTATCTGTAGTAGTTTAGGTGGGCATCCAATCTTCTGCAACAGTTTGAAAAGCCCATTTCTACTCACTAAATCAAACGCTTTAACAAGGTCAATGAAAGCAATATAAAGTGACCTCTGCTGCTCACGACATTTCTCTTGCAGCTGTCTTAAGGAGAAGATCATATCTACGGTTGATCGGCCGGGCCTGAAGCCACACTGAGATTCTGGGTAGATTCTAGAAGCTAAGATCTGTCATCGCATTAGGATGACTCTTGCATAAGCTTTCCCGGCTAAACTTAGTAATGAAATGCCTCGGTAATTGTTACAGTCACTTCTGTTCCCTTTCTGTTTATATAGAGTAACTATCCTCGAATTCCGCATACTCATTGGGACATAACCTTCTTCCCAGCTGGTTGTGATAAGTGAATATAAATGTTTGAGAAGAACAGACTTGTTATACTTAATAACCTCTGCAGGGATCCCATCTTCACCTGGGGCCTTTCCGTTAGCAAGAGAATCTATTTCTCTACTAAGTTCTTCCATAGTAAGCATTGCATCTAGTTCTTCCATAACTGGCATTTGTTTGATGACGTCACATGCATCCTTGCTAACTTCATTCTCGGCTGCATACAACTCGAGGTAGTGTTCAACCCAGCGTTCCATTTGTTTGCCTTCATCAGTAATGACTTCACCCGTCTCGGACTTCAGAGGAGCTGTTTTTCTGACAGTTGGTCCAATTGCTTTCTTAATACCATCGTACATTGCCTTAGCATTCCCAGAGTCGGCCGCTTTCTGTATACCTGCACATAAATTCAGCCAGTAGTTATTTGCGCATCTCCTGGATGTTTGCTGTGCCCTGTTCTTTGCTTTTCGTAGGTCATCTCGAGTTCTTTCATTTGGGTTTCTTTTGTAAGCAAGCAGGGCTTTCCGTTTAGCCTCAGTGACTGGTTCCATTTCTTCCAAATTTTGCTCGTACCAGTCCTTATTTCTTTTTCCTTTTATTCCATAGGCCAATACTGCTGAGTTGTAAATTGCACCCGAGAGTTTTGCCCATTTCTTATCAACATTCCTTTCTGGTTGCTCGTTTCCTGGGAAAGCACTTTCAAAATTACTGGCAAAATCCTGCTTTCTTTGTGTGTCATGAACATGATCTGTGTTGATACGGGGATGACCTCTCGGTTTAGCGTGGTGACATTTCTTAGGAGTGAGCCTCAATGTGCACGCCATTAGGGCGTGGTCTGTGTTGCAATCAGCACTATGATAACTTCGTGTCAGTAGCACATTTTTGAGACCAGTACGCCTAGCTATGACTAAGTCAAGTTGATGCCAGTGATGAGAGCGCGGGTGTCTCCAAGACACTTTGTGCTGATCCTTAAGCTGGAAATATGTGTTTGTGATATAGAGTCCATAAAAGCAGCAAACTTCAAGCAGTCTCTGGCCATTTTCATTCATTTTTCCCACCCCATGATGTGCCAGGCAATTCGGCCATATGTCGTTATCTGATCCAACTCTAGCATTAAAGTCCCCTAGAATATACAGTGTCTCGGTGTTAGGTACCTTTGCTATTCTGTCACTGAGTAAGTCATAAAACAGATCCTTCTCTTCCATGCTGGATGATAAGGTAGGAGCGTACACATTTAGGATGTTGAGAGTGCCACTTGAGGATCATATTTTCAAATCAATAATTCGCTCTGTTCCACCGGATGGTGGCACAGTACAGTCCAGGAGGGCGTTTTTAACAGCAAATCCTACGCCATGAAGTCTTGGCTCGTCTTGAGACTTCCCCTGCCAGAAGAATGTGTAATTATCCTCCCCGACAGAGGCCGCGTCTGGAAGCCGCGTCTCCTGCAGTCTCGCGATGTCTTCATTCGAACGATGGAGCTCTCTGTCAATTACGGCAGTCTTACGGATGAAATCAACCTCTTGGGCATCGTCAATGTACCTTGGACACATGGTCCTAACATTCCAGGTGGCAATACGAAAAAGTGATTTCTTTATTATTTCATTTTTGTTGTTGATAGGTGTACTATATCAAACCGCTTGTCGAAGATTACTTCTAAGCCTCATACACCCATTGAAGCAAGCGGATAGTGGCGGGACAGCACCTTATTGGCTGGGGGCTGCCCAGCTTGAGGCGGGCGGTAGCTGTCCAATGAGATGCAATGATCTCTCCCACCGTCGGAAGTGACCCTGGCACTCGAGTCTTACGCCAATCAGACAGAGCTTACAACCGGTAACTGCCTCTTCCCGTGTTGTGCCGAAGTCCTTGGACGTCGCTGAAGTGTCCTCTCCAGGATGCTACAAGCCTGAGCGATAAATATGAAGACACGTGAGTTGCCCAATCATCACGGTCTCCCTCTCGACCTAAATGATAATATCCAGAGGAAAGGCAAGCCAATACGTCTGGTATCACTTCGGTTGCAGGAGCTGCCGAAAGGGAACGTAGTACGCCTTCCAACCGCCTTTGGGGCCCCACTCCAGATTTTCTTTCAGGGTTTTCTCCCTTAGCCTTCATCCCTCGCGAGACCAACCACAAGGCAGTGGTGTGTTAAGGTAATTAGAGAAGGAAAAGGAATGGTAACTGAGGAGAGGGTAGGGAATAGGATATATAGGATATAGGATATAATACGGGTCGTTGTGAGGCACACTTTGTCTGGCTCCTCTGCTGAGACCTGCCCAGCTAGGTTGGACCTGCCAGTAGCTACGCTACCGCCGATATAGCTCTCAGTTTCCTTGGAGCACACAAACTCTCCCGCCCACACGGACAGTGCTACGATAAGGCGGTGCCTCATGGGAGAGCTACTACAGCTATTACTCGTTTCTAACTAGCGACGTTTCTGTAGCCGTCTTCATTTTTCTTTCTCTTTCAGTAATGGTACATTCTAACAAAGAGATACCTGATATGTATGTGGCACTCGTAGAATGTCGCCAGAACTGAGTAAAAGCAGAGCAGGTTTATGGTTTTTCCGTCCATGTTGGGCACTAAGTGTTTCTCGACGGTTGGAGGCACAGATTCACGATAGCGGCAGGTGAAACCAACCAGTTCGAAATACGTCGGAAGACTCTTTACGACAGGAAAGAAGTGCAATAAATCTTGGCTGATACTTGTCTAAACAAAGAACAGCATTTATTCTGTGATGAAAAGAGTTCTATATAACAGTTCTTTACATTCGTATTTCTCCTCGCTCATCAGACACTTAGCGAAGATAGTTTCCGAACACGAATTATCTTCTGTACCCTGGTTTCTACGTTAAAATCTGGACTGTACGAGAGTCGTCCTGTGACTGTCGATGCTCACTACTCTTGAGAAGAAAGCCCTCTCTTGTTATGCAAATCAGTTTGCACGTCTGGAGTACCGGGTCAGTCATAAATATGGACGTCACGCCAGGAAGAGAGGAGGACGTGGTGGCCCCTGAATATTTTTTGAAAAACAGTTTCATAATTTTCGAATATTAGTTGAAAGAAAATGATATCGTTGAACTATTATGTTCAAGTTTAACTAATTACACATCCTGAAAGCTCTTGTGCAGAAAGAATTAATGGATTGCAAGATTTATTAACGCGCCAGTAAATCAAATCCACTTATATTATTCGCTAAAAAGACAATATTCAAAATTTTAATGAATTAAGTTGGCACGACTACGGCTGATAAAGGAGCGGGGTAGATAAGCACGAATCTGCTTGGTGTTGCCACCGATGGCCAGGAGGCAAACGGCAAACAATCAGTCGCCAAATGACAATCACTTACAGTCCGGTGTTGATATAATAAATAAGTTATAGCCAGTGTATTTGCAAGAGGAACTGCAATGAAGAGAGTTCAAAGTAGTATACTGTCTATTTTTTAAAGACAACGAGATGATAGTAAACAAATATTTATTGCAAGCTTCCAACTTTCAGTTCTAATCAAGACTTTAATAAAAATGGCAAAGTCAATGTTAAACAGAACACTGGGAGGAATTGTGGTCTAAATAACAACAGATTTATTCATTCTTAACGTCACAAGACAAAAACAACAAAAAATGGCTAAAGAAATGACACATAAACATTTTTGTTTATTGGACAAACGCTTTCAATGATATGCGGTCTATGGTGAACAAAGTGATCAACTGGGGATCAACACACGACACTAACCAGAACTAATCGCTTTACCTGATTTCATACATGTGAATCCGTGGCATGGCCCAAAAACTTCGCTACTATCAAGCGTCTGTACTCTACTATTCCATAAAGAAAGATATGGAGCCGGCCGCAGTGGTCGAGCGGTTTTAGGCGCTGCAGTCGCAGGTTAGAATCCTGCCTCTGGCATGGATGTGTGTGTTGTCCTTAGGTTAGTTAGGTTTAAGTAGTTCTAAGTTCTAGGGAACTGATGACCTCAGATGTTAAGTCCCATAGCGCTCAGAGCCATTTGAACCATTTTGAAAAATATGGTTCCAAAGAACAGGGTGCTGAGAAGCATATATTGGAGCCCTACGCCGTAGCAATGAATACTTTACCCTCGTGCTGGTCGCCGGCCGCGGTGGCCGAGCGGTTCTAGGCGCTTCAGTCCGGAACCGAGTGACTGCTGCGGTCGCAGGTTCGAATCCTGCCTCGGGCATGGATGTGTGTGATGTCCTTAGGTTAGTTAGGTTTAAGTAGTTCTAAGTTCTAGGGGACTGATGACCTCAGACGTTGAGTCCCATAGTGCTCAGAACCATTTTGAACCTCCTGCTGGTCAGGTCGGCACACCACGATCCGTTCGGCGACTGGAGTCATGCACGGCCGCAATGTGTTATTAATGGCGCATGCCCGAAAGATTCAAGTACGCGGTCTCGCGTTCGCCTAATTCGGAACGCAGGTACTTCCCTACGGGCCTTTGAAAGCCCAGTGGACTCCAGTGAGCAGGTGGACCCGTTTGCTGGTCTGCCAAACCAATTTGACTCTGTGCCACTACCATGCATGACGGAATATGTCAAATGTTTAGCCGGCGACTCAAAACAAACAAGTACATCCACGCATCACTCATTGTGTGCGTGATGCTAGAAGCAGTACGTCTGATGATTCAGATGGTGACTGGAACAGGCTCTAGGTGGCTCACTAAGCAAAGGACACGAGTATCACCGTTTAGGTAAAGACCTGCAGTTATTTGCTAGTGAAGCGCCAGTACAAGAGTGTCCTCTTCCCTTTCTCTCAGCTTTCCTTGCCAGCTCGGTAGCTTAGTACATTTACATCTTAGACTATTCCCACTTTAGCCCTAGCCAATCATAAGCTGGAGTGTGGCACCTGAAGCTGGTAGGCCGCCGCTTGCTCTGCGTACACAGATTTGACCAATCAGCGACTATAAAAATTAATTGGGAGAAAAGGAAAAAAGATTCAGCTTCTCGGCCTTTTTCCCACACATCTAAGCCATGTCTTTTGCTAAAAGCGTGACCTGCATGGAACTACAGCCCTCCATAAAAATATCTTTATCTTCCCTGTTGCGTCCATTTCGAACTTTCCAAAGAACGGTCATAAACTCGCCAAAAGCCTCATGCCTTCACAAATATGTTTTGTAGCAGAGTCTGACCTGTCCGACGGAAATTCTCAGAAACACACAGTCGTCTCATCGGCTTCCTGCCTGACAAGGGCCCATCCTCTGCTTTATTGCAGGTCATCAATGCTCTGCCCATAGCAACGGCGACTCTTTGGCGCTAGTCAGCCTACCTGGACGCTACTGCTGACCGACTGGCGCCATCCAACGTGTCTGCACAAGGAGACCAAGGGACAGTTCGCAAATGTTTTCACCCAGGTTGCGCCGATAAAACGGTCCCCTCGGCCCTGAGCCGCCGTGCGCTTTTACTGCAGTCGTTTAGATCGGCACCCTCTTCCTTTGAATGCAGATAAAGCTTACCGCTATTCCTTCTCTAGAGAACACCAGCAAGAGCGTTAACTACTGCCAACAATTTCATCATGATGTGTTGTTGTTCCTGTGGTCTTCAGTCCTGAGACTGGTTTGATGCAGCTCCATGCTACTCTATGCTGTGCAAGCTTCTTCATCTCCCAGTAGGCCGCGGTGGTCTAGCGGTTCAGGCGCTCAGTCCGGAACCCCGCGGCTACTACGGTCGCAGGTTCGAATCCTGCCTCGGGCATGGATGTGTGTGATGTCAAAATGGTTCAAATGGCTCTGAGCACTATGGGACTTAACTACTGTGGTCATCAGTCCCCTAGAACCTAGAACTACTTAAACCTAACTAACCTAAGGACATCACACACATCCATGCCCGAGGCAGGATTCGAACCTGCGACCGTAGCAGTCGCGCGGTTCCAGACTGCGCGCCTAGAACCGCTAGACCACCGCGGCCGGCTGTGTGATGTCCTTAGGTTAGTTAGGTTTAAGTAGTTCTAAGTTCTAGGGGACTGATGACCACAGATGTTAAGTCCCATAGTGCTCAGAGCCATTTGAACCATTTGAGCCATCTCCCAATACCTACTGCAACATACATACTTCTGTATCTGTTTAGTGTATACATCTGTTGGTCTCCCTCTACGATTTTTACCCTCCACGCTGCCCTCCAATACCAAATTGGTGATCCCTTGATGCCTCAGAACGTGTCCTACCAACCGATCCCTTCTTCTAGTCAAGTTGTGCCACAAACTTCTCTTCTCCCCAATCCTATTCAATACCTCCTCATTAGCTATGTGATCTACCCATCTGATCTTCGGCATTCTTCTGTAGCACCACATTTCGAAAGCTTCTATTCTCTTCTTGTCCAAACTAGTTATCGTCCATGTTTCACTTCCATCCATGGCCACACTCCATACAAATACTTTCAGTTACGACTTCCTGACACTTAAATCTGTACTCGATGTTAACAAATTTCTCTTCTTCAGAAACGTTTTCCTTTCCACTGCCAGTCTACATTTTATATCCTCTCTACTTCGACCATCATCAGTTATTTTGCTCCACAAATAGCAAAACTCCTTTACTACTTTAAGTGTCTCATTTCCTAATCTAATTCCCTCAGCATCACCCGACTTAGTTCGACTACATTCCTCGTTTTGTTTTTGTTGGTGTTCATCTTATACCCTCCTTTCAAGACACTGTCCATTCCGTTCAACTGCTCTTCCAAGTCCTTTGCTATCTCTGACATAATTACAATGTCATCGGCGAACCTCAAAGTTTTTATTTCTTCTCCATGGATTTTAATATCTATTCCTAACTTTTCTTTTGTTTCCTTTACTGGTTGCTCAGTATACAGATTGAATAACATCGGGGAGAGGCTACAACCCTGTCTCACTCCCTTCCCAACCACTGCTTCCCTTTCATGTCCCTCGACTCTTATAACTGCCATCTGCTTTCTGTACAAATTGTAAATAGCCTTTCGCTCCCTGTATTTTACCACTGCTACCTTCAGAATTTGAAAGAGAATATTCCAGTCAACATCGTCAAAAGCTTTCTCTAAGTCTACAAATGCTAGGAACGTAGGTTTGTCTTTCGTTAATCTAGCTTCTAAGATAACTCGTAGGGTCAGTATTGCCTCACGTATTCCAATACTTCTACGTATTCCAATACTTCTGATATTCCCCGAGGTCGGCTTATACCAGTTTTTCCATTCGTCTGTAAAGCATTCGCGTTAGTATTTTGCATCCGTGACTTATTAAACTGATTGTTCGGTAATTTTCACATCTATCAGCACCTGCTTTCTTTGGGATTGGAATTATTATATTCTTCTTGAAGTCTGAGGGTATTTCGTCTGTCTCATACATCTTGCTCACCAGACGGTAGAGTTTTGTCAGGACTGGCTCTCCCAAGGCCGTCAGTAGTTCTGATGGAATGTTATCTACTCCCGGGGCCTTGTTTCGACTCAGGTCTTTCAGTGCTCTGTCAAACTCTTCACGCAGTATCATATCTCCCATTTCATCTTCATCTACATCCTCTTCCAATTCCATAATAATGTCCTCAAGTACATCGACCTTGTATAGACCCTCTACATACTCCTTCCACCTTTCTGCTTTTCCTTCTTTGCTTAGAACTGGGTTTCAATCTGAGCTCTTGATATTCATACAAGTGGTTCTCTTTTCTCCAAAGGTCTCTTTAATTTTCCTGTAGGCAGTATCCATCTTACCCGTAGTGAGATAAGCCTCTACATCCTTTCATTTGTCCTCTAGCCATCCCTGCTTAGCCATTTTGCACTTCCTGTCAATCTCATTTTTGAGACTTTGTATTCCTTTCTGCCTGCTTCATTTACTGCATTTTTATATTTTCTCCTCTCATCAATTAAATTAAATATTTCTTCTGTTACCCAAGGATTTCTATTAGCCCTCGCCTTTTTACCTACTTGATCGTCTGCTGCCTTCACTACTTCATCTCTCAAAGCTACCCATTCTTCTTCTACTGTATTTCTTTCCCCCATTCCTGTCAATTGTTCCCTTATGCTCTCCCTGAAACTCTGTATAACCTCTGGTTTAGTCAGTTTATCCAGGTCCCATCTCCTTAAACTCCCACCTTTTTGCAGTTTCTTCAGTTTTAATCTACAGTTCATAACCAATAGATTGTGGCCAGAGTCCACATCTGCCCCTGGAAATGTCTTACAATTTAAAACCTGGTTCCTAAATCTCTGTCGTACCATTATATAATCTATCTGAAACCTGTCAGTATCTCCAGGCTTCTACCACGTATACAACCTTCTTTTATGATTCGTGAACCAAGTGTTAGCTGTGATTAAGTTGTGCTCTGTGCAAAATTCTACCAGGCGACTTCCTCTTTCATTTCTTAGCCCCAAATCCATGTTCACCTACTACGTTTCCTTCTCTCGCTTTTCCTACTACCGAATTCCAGTCACCCATGACTATTAAATTTTCGTCTCCCTTCACTACCTGAATAATTTCTTTTATTTCATCATACATTTCTTCAATTTCATCTGCAGAGCTAGTTGGCATATAAACTTGTACTACTGCAGTAGGCGTGGGCTTCGTGTCTATCTGGGCCACAATAAGGCGTTCACTATGCTGTTTGTAGTAGTTTACCGGCACTCCTATTTTTTTATTCATTATTAAACCGACTCCTGCATTACCCCTATTTGATTTTGTATTTATAACGCTGTATTCGCCTGAACAAATGTCTTGTTCCTCCTGCCACCGGACTTCACTAATTCCTACTATATCTAACTTTAACCTATCCATTTCCCTTTTTAAATTTTCTAACCTACCTGCCCGATTAAGGGAGCTGAAATTCCACGCTCCGATCCGTAGAACGCCAGTTTTGTTTCTCCTGATAACGACGTCCTCCTGAGTAGTCCCCGCCCGAAGATCCGATTGGGGGACTATTTTACCTCCGGAATATTTTACCCAAGAGGACGCCATCATCATTTAACTATACAGTAAAGCTGCATGCCCTCGGGAAAAATTACGGCTGTAGTTTCCCCTTGCTTTCATCCGTTCGCAGTACCAGCACAGCAAGGCCGTTTTGGTTAGTGTTACAAGGCCAGATCAGTCAATCGTCCAGACTGTTACCCCTGCAACTACTGAAAAGGCTGCTGCCCCTCTTCAGGAACCACACGTTTGTCTGGCCACTCAACAGATGCCCCTTCGTTGTGGTTGCACCTACTGTGCGGCTATCTGTGTCGCTGAGGCCCACAAGCCTCCCCACCAACGGCAAGGTCCATGGTTCTTGGGGGGGGGGGAGGGGGGCATCATGATTGTTGAGGGCAGATCATATCCAGGTATAGCAACAAAGTAATTAAGATCAACTTCCCTAAGAACATTATGCAGCATATCACTGTATCAGAAGTGAGAGTTCTCTGCAATGTCTCATTATCACGAAATTTATTCCAGTTGACTCACTTTTAGTACTACAGAGTATCAGAACACTTCGTTTACAGGAATTTATGAATTGTTTTCAAACTGATCTAAATATAGCATAGAGCCTATTATGTTCCATGCATATTATTTTTCCTTGATTCTTCCCCACAAAAAGGTTTATAATAAACTAGCAATGTACCGGTCGCAGCTTCGCACATGTTGCTCAGTAAAAGAAAACTTTACACTGTGACTTTTTGGAGGACATTCTTGTTAAGTAGTAGATTTCCGGCATTGTCCATGTTTTAAAAGCATGTGTCTATACTTTAATACTACAAAGTTCGTTGGTTTTTCTGGTGGATTATTTTCACTTTTTGAAACTGGTTTTTATAATCAAATTAATAGAGTATTTAAAAATTTAAAGGTCTTCTTTTGTTACTTTTGTATTTGGCAATTCAAAAGCACTTTTCAATACAGGCTTAAACTAGCACGCTTAATGAGTTTTATGTGCCACTGAAACACACGATCTGAGGCACCCAGAATGCTTCAAAAATTGGTTTTAGGTCCTACTTTTTTCAAGAGGATCTTTCGTTTAAACTCCCTTAGTCATGCCCTCCCCCCCCCCCCCCCTCCGAATAATTGAGTGCTGGTGGCATCTTTTAATTATCACCTCAAGAAATAAATCTACGTTATTAATTTTTTCTTTTTTGGCAGCCTTGATACAGACTGAGGTGCCCACACCACAATATCATAGCACTCCGCTAGAGAAGAAAAAGCAAAATGGCATAGCATGCTGATAAAATGATCTATCGTGCAATATTCCGTTTTCTGCGAACAACGCTACAACAGATCATGTGCATCATCGTGTGACTGGTTCGATGCTGCAGGCGCTTCTACTACACCCAAACAAAAGTCTGTATGACCAAGAACGAACTGGCAGACCATCTCTCTGTGAAGAAGCGGGAATCGCATGAGAATTTCAGGCCCTGGTTCTCGAAGACCGACGTATCACAGTTGTGGTTTCAGAGGAAAACGTAAAAAACTGGTCAATCATCGGTTTACAACAGTTTGATCACGAAAAGGTCGCCAACCGCTGGATTTCGCAACTGTTCACGCCAGTTTCAAAAGCCCGCTTAACGAGGCAGCAGCAGAAATACTTCAGCTGTATCAACCCAATCCAGATGACTTACTTAGGCGCCAAATCATGTACGGATGCTGCATTACTGTGACCGCTACGCATAGGAGCAAAGCAAGGAGTGGAAACATTTGGAGTCATCATTGCAGAAAAAGACGAAAATCCAACCAGCATAGGGTGAGGTAATGCAGAGCGTTTTTTGTAACTGCCTTCGTTTGATTTTAATACGGGGGACGTTCGGCAACAGATGCAGCACTTTTTTTTCTCGACCAGTTTCGGTTGCAAAGATGAGGAATTTATTGTGCGACATCGTCGAATATTCTCGCTTCAGTCCCTGTAGTTTCACGGAGTTCCGGTAGGTTGCGGCCCTACACGTAATCTTCAAACTGGTGTCTGGAACGGAGGCAAGTTCCAAGTGGACAGCTGTGATTGAATTTCTTTTGGTGGAACGTGAGAGAATCGTAGACATTCATAGGCACTTGCAGAATGTCTACGGAGAGCTGTCACTGAAAAAAAGTACAATGAGTCATTGTTCGAGGGGCCTGTCATCATCGCAACAAGGTCGCCCAAATCTGTCCGATCTCCTGTTTGCAGGTCGGCCGCACACGGCTGTGCCCACTGTAGTGTCGGAACGTGCGGACACTCTCATTCGAGGTGATCTACCCCGCTGCTCAACTGGACGTCTATGTTGGTAGTGCTGACACACTTGTCCACCAACAGGGGCACTCAAATATGTAGACGAAGCTTCCTCCTCGATCCTATAGCACCTTCCGACTTCCATCTGTTTGGCCCAATGAAGGAAGCACTTCGCAGGAAGCAGTACGTGGATGATGGGGGGGGGGGGGGGTTATTGAACCATCTACACTTTGGCTCCGACGTCGGCCAGTAGAGCGGTTCCAAGCGGGCACACAGGCCCCACTAGTAAAGATGGCGTAGAGCTTCTGGTTAACTGGAGATTATGGTGAAAAATAGGGTTTTGTAGCCAAAAGAGTGGGGGAATAATATAGTGTATTGCAATCTTGAATAAAAACAACTTGTTTGCAGAAAAAAATGTATTGCTTCACTTATTGAACGCGCCTCCTAGATTATGCCTGTAAGAGGGCACAGGACATACTATCGAATCTCAAGACGAGGTTACGGGAGACTGTCCAAGGGGGTGTGCTTGCTCCACGACAAAGCTGCAGTTCTAGGCGCTCCAGTCCGGAGCCGCGCTGCTGCTACGGTCGCAGGTTCGAATCCTGCTTCGGGCATGGGTGTTTGTGATGTCCTTAGGTTGGTTAGGTTTAAGTAGTTCTAAGTTCTAGGGGACTGATGACCACAGCAGTTGAGTCCCATAGTGCTCAGAGCCATTTGAACAAAGCTGCAGAGTCGCACATGCCGCTTCTTGTAGCTATTAAATTTTACCTTCCCCCTCCCTCCGGTTCCACCAAGAATGTTACAGAGTGATTTTTTCCCATTTCTTCAGATGAAGAAACCGTAGCGTGGCGGGATGTTCAGGATGACGACGAGTACGAAGTGCAAAGTTTTCTGAACTGGTAGGTTCCCGTCATGTTAGCCTTCGTTGGGAAAAATGTATCGATCAGATGGGTGTACATATAAAGAAGAAATAACAATGCCGCGCGGAGTGGCCCCGCGGTTTGAGGCGTCATGTCACGGATTGGGCAGCCCCTCCCGCCGGAGGTTCGAGTCCTCCCTCGGGCTTGTATGTGTGTGTGTGTGTTGTTCTTAGCATAAGTTAATTTAAGTAGTGTGTGAGTCTAGCGACCGATGACCTCAGCAGTTTGGTCCGTCAGGAATTCACACACATTTGAACATTTGAAGAAATAACACGGTCACCAAGTTTGACGAACACATATAGATTTTTTTTAAGTTAATGATTAAAACTGTATGACTACCCTCGTGGAAATAGCTGGTGCAGGCTCATCTCTGATAAAGATGTGTGACCTTGATTTTTTATCAACAATTACATAGTGAGCAGTAGAGCCCACTCTTAAATCCTCCATCATGTACTGACAGAATTTCTATAAGAAGTTCGACTGGCAATGCAGTTTTTAATGTTGTTCGACCACCACTACAGTCAAGTTTGACTGTTCTCAATACTTTCGTTTGGAGACACAGAAAAGGCATTACATGTCAACAGTATCGTACTAGGATATTAAACACAAAATTCACTCGAAGATACATGGATACTTCTGGATACCAAAAGTTCTTAGAACAAGGCGGGAACAATCATTTTTAACACCTGTAACCGTAACGTGAAAAAAAAGATGTTCTCCAGTAATTTGTTATAAACCTTGACACTGTAGTTCAATTTATTTAAAGTTAAAGGTGCATGTAAAAAAGTTTCCTCATTACAACATTAAAATGCACATTAATTATTCTACACTTTCTTACGCATTGTTCAAGTCGTTAGCTCGAGAAAGTAATCTTGATTCTATCACGGAAACGGTGCAAAAAACAGAGAAAGTTTTTAGACAAAAATATTCAGCTTTGAGAGCTCTTTTCAATGGTACAAATTTTTCCCGATGTTCCCATTTGAAATTTTGAAGGTAAATTAGTTTCCTCCATTTTTCAACAGGTAATGTACTCTTTCTGAGGAAAAGTATGCGGACACTCGTATGTAAAACGGAACAGACCAATAGGTGTCGTGAGAGGCCGACTTGCCAATGTAAAAGGATGCGGCGAGAATTGTGTTGTCAGTTGAGAAGCAGGAACAGCAGAATGGGCCGGCTGGGAGAGCTCAGTGCCGCCGAACGTGGTCTAATCATTGGGCGTCACCCGACAAAGCCTTCAGGGGCATTTCAACCATTCAGAAGCTGCCAGAGTCGACTGTTCGGATGTGGCTGTGAAGTGGAAACGCGAAGGAACTGCACAGCAAAACCAAGGCCATGTAGACCTCAAGCACTGACGATTAGAGTCCGACGAGTATTGCCGAGGATTGTTGTAAAAATCACATGAAATCAGCGGGAGGAATCACCCGTGAGTCCGAAACTGCGCAATGACTGTGCGCAGGGACTTAAAACGAACAGGGTACAACGGTCGAGCCGCTCCTAATATCCCACACATTACTGTAGTCACCGCTAAGCGACGCTTGAGGAGGTGTAAAAAGATATGTCACAAGACTGCTGATTACTGGACACGAGTGATCTGGAATGATGAATAGCGCTATACCCTGTGGTAATACGGTGGAAGGGTTTGTGTTTGGTGGATGCCTGGAGAAAGTTACCTGCCATCCATCGTACATCTACATCTGCGTCTACGTGGATGCTCTTGAAATCACATTTAAGTGCCTGGCAGAGGGTCAATAGAACCACCTTCACAATTCTCTGTTATTCCAATCTCGTATAGTGCTCGGAAGGAACGAACACCTATATCTTTCTGCACGAACTCTGATTTCCCTTATTTTATCACTGTGATCGTTTCTCCCTGTGTAGGTCGGTGTCAACAACATATTTCCGCATTCAGAGGAGAAAGTTGGTGATTGGAATTTCGTGAGAAGATTCCATCGCAACGAAAAACGCCTTTGTTTTAATAATGTCCACCCCAAACCCTGTGTCCGTGACACTCTCTCCTCTGTTTCGCGATAATACAAAACGTGCTGCCCTTCTTTGCACGTTTTCGATGTACGTCGTCACTCCTATCTGTTAACGACCCCAGACCGAGCGACAGTATTCTAAAAGAGGACGGACAAGCGTGGTGCAGGCAGTCTTCTTAGTAGGTCTGTTACATTTTCTAAGTGTCCTGCCAATAAAAGGCAGTCTTTGGTCAGCCTTCCCCACAACATTTTCTATGTTTTTCTTCCAATTTAAGTTCTTCGTAATTGTAATACCTAGGTATTTAGCTGAATTTACGACCTTTATATTTGACTGATTTGTCGTGTAACCGAAGTTTAACGGATTCCTTTTAACACTCATGTGGATGACCTCACACTCATTTAGGATCAACTGCCAATTTTCGCACCCTACAGATATCTTTTCTAACTCGTTTTGTAATTTGTTTTGATCTTCTGATGACGTTATTAGTCGATAAACGATAGCGTCTAAGACGGCTGCTCAGACTGTCTCCCAAATCGTTTATATCGATGAGAAACAGCAAGGGGTCTATAACATTACCTCGGGGAGCGCCAGAAATCACTTCTGTTTCACTCGATGACTTTCCGTCAACTGCTTCGAACTGTGACCTCTCTGACAGCAAATCACGAATCCAGTCACATAACCGAGACGATATTCCATAAGCACGCAATTTCGCTACAAGCCGCTTGTGTGGTACAGTGTCAGAAGCCTTTCGGAAATCCAGAAAAATGGAATCAACCTGAAATCCCTTGTTAATAGCACTCCACACTTCATGCGAGTAAAGAGCTAGTTGTGTTTCACAAGAACAATGTTTTCTAAATCCATGTTGACTGTGTGTCGATAGACTGTTTTCTTCGAGGTAATTCAAAATGTTCGAACACAATATATGTTCCAGAATCCTGCTGCACATCGACGTTAATGATATGGGCCTGTAATTTAGTGGATTGTTCCTAGTACCTTTCTTGAATATTGGTGTGACCTGTGTAACTTTCCAGTCTTTGGGTAGGGATCTTTCGTCGAGCGAACGGTTGTATATGATTGTTAAGTATGGAGCTATTGCATCAGCGTACTCTGAAAAGAACGTAATTGGTATACAGTCTGGACCAGAAGACTTGCTTTTATTAAGTGATTTAAGTTGCTTCACTACTCCGAAGATATTTACTTCCACGTTACTCATATTGGCAGCTGTTCTTGATTCGAATTCTGGATTATTTATTTAGTTTTCTTTTGTGAAGGCATTTCGGACGGCTGTGTTTGGTAACTCTACTTCGGCAGCACCGGCTTCGATAGTATCCCCATTGCTATCGCGCAGAGAAGGCATTGATTGTTTCTTGCCGCCAGCATACTTCGCATACGACGAGAATCTCTTTCGATTTTCAGCCAGGTAGTGCTGTCATTCACCCACAGATTTTAGACACCTCATCGAAAGTGTCGTCTGTATAGTTGAAGCCCTCATAAAGGCGAATGGTGGACATACACTGGATTAATATCCACTAACACACATCCATGCCCGAGGCAGAATTCGAACATGTGACCGTAGCGGTCGCGCGGTTCCAGACTGAAGCGCCTAGAACCGTTCGGCCACAACGACCAGCTGATACTTGGAGTATGTGTTGGATTTAAACCTAACTTTCCCTTTATGATCAGCAGCGTCTATCTCATGAACACTCTATATCTTCTATGAAATCCATTCTGTTAGTTTCGCTGTGGGCTAAAGCGAATTTTCTGCTCTCTCGGAGCTTAGAAACGGAGGACTGACCGGTTGGAACGCACGGGAGAGTAACAAGGGCGGGGGGGGGGGGGGGGGGGGAGAATCGAAGAACAAGGAGAGAAATGGTGGCAGAGGACACCAGTCCTCTCTGTTTTGCGGTACGCGTCTTGGAACGCGTAGGTGGAACGCTCTTACCCGCCGAACTCGTGGACGAGTATTTCCATTTGGTTGCTGGGAGTTCGCGGTAGAAGCTTAGATTTCTTTCTAGAAAATCTGTCAGTTTAAACGGCCGAACAAGGGATTCATACGGCACTCTTTTGAGGCGACCATTTTGGGGAGTTATGCTGCGACCGGAATTGGACGAGGTATGTGGCACGAAGAGTGTCCTCTCAGGGGTGTTGAGGAGCGAACGGTACACAGTTGAAGATGGAACAAACTACAATCTGGACGCGTTGGAGATGCTGTGGGTCGGAAAGGACACGCTGTGCGGCTGTATCATGTGGCAGTAACGGTGAGATGAATTGCAATTGCTTGCTGGCGTACTGCTAGTTAGGTCGCGGTCAGAGCTTGTTCGTTGTCACAAGTATCTGTTCCAAAATCTTTCCGAATTGCTGATATATGTGTCACGTGTGTCGCAAACTAAAATCCTTACACCGCCCTGTTTTAGGCTGAACAGTTATGTTCATTCTCTTGCTTCAATAACTGCAACTGATGTTCATTTTTCTCTCGCTCTGCTCGTCTCTCGCGCAAATTGGTTAACGAATTTGTGAGTTTATCAGCTCCACGAATCTTCGTGAATGAGTAATGGCAACTTTCTCGCTTGTTCTTGGTCTTCAATAACGCTTACCTCTGTAGCATCATGTTGGATTACGCACAAGCTTATAAAACCCTTTCCCCTATTTTCCATACAGGCACCCCCTCCCCCCCCCCCCCCCCTGCTGGTCATTTTGTCTGCTAAATTATTGTCAAGTCTTCATTTGGCAAGAGACAATAGCATTTCAGAAAATTGCCTGTTACGTAATTCATTCATGTAATAGTAACTATCCAAGCCCCCCAGGTCATTTTCAGATCCATCAGGCGATAGATTACGAAATATATGAGGTACGGCTAAGTATTGTGTTTGTCTCCTTAAGGCCATTTTGTTCTGCCTGTTTCCGTTGCGTTGTGTTAAAGAAATTGTTTTACTTGTTTTCGGGGCAGAAATTCCTCCTACTTTAGCAACAATGCGGCCATTGCACTTATGGAGTACGGCACCTTCATTAGTGGATGTGTTGGAGGAACAATAGGAATCAGTGATGAAGGGTATTACTGTCACATTTTTGCTTATTTTCTGTCAGAAATACAGATTAAGATCAGCAGACCACTCCTCGCTACCAAACTTAAAAACACAGCCGTCACCTCATAGTACAGACAGTGACTAATGGGGTATGTAATTAATTGCAGGGAATAATTTTATAGAAACTGTAGTATTCACTGAGTGGGCGCAATACAGTAAAACGTTTTGTCTCTCCTTAGACACTTCCTTAATTTTATACTCGTATAGAAAGGCGTACTCTATTGCGCTTGTTCCGTTTTCAGTAGTCTTCAACCTTAACCGCAAAAAGAAAAATTTAGCCCTCAGATTTTCTGAACTGAACCGAAACGGCTTCATTGTGGAAAAACTCCTTTTATAATGCATAGACCCCTTCGTAATGATTTACCGTCGTTTGTTGGAACAAAATACTCAGATACATGTAGTACATCCAAAAGTGTTAGTTCTTGTAGGTTTATTTAAAATCAGAGTATGTCTTAACGGGATCTCTTGTATGAATTGCTATACGCTGTAAGCAAATGCTGGTTTTCTTCTTTAACCCGTATCTAACAACTTGTTCCCTGATCGTGTAGTTTTGACTTAAATATTCCACGAAATTTTAAAAAAAAGTGAATTAATGTAATGAGAGCTCGAGAACGACAATACAGATGAATTACTAGTGATGCTGTCTTCTGTGCTAGCTATGCAGTTTAGGATAGTTGTGTACTGCTTGACACAAAAGTGTGTGTGTGAATTCCCAAGGGACCAAACTGCTGAGGTCGTGGGTCCCTAGACTTAAACATGCTTAAACTAACTTATGCTAAGAACAACACACACCCACATGCCCGAGGGAGGACTCGAACCTCCGGCGGGAGGGGCCACTCAGACCGTGACATGGCGCCTCTAACCGCACGGCCACTCCGTGCAGCAACTGACACAGTTACGTCGATTAAATATCTAGGCGTAACTTTGCAAAACTATATGAAATGGAAGGAGCATGTAAGGATTGCAGTAGGGAAGGCGGATGTTCGACTTCGGTATATTGGGAAAGTTTTAGGGAACTGTGGTTCATTTGTAAAGGAGACTGCATATAGGATACTTCCTTGAGTACTGCTCGAGTGTTCGGGATCCGCATCAGGCCGGACTGAAGCAAAGCATCGAAGCAGTTCAGAGGCCGGCTGCTAAACTTGTTACCGATACTTTTGAACAACACAAAGGTGTTACGGATGTCCTTCGGGAACTCAAATGAAAATGCCTGGAGGGAAGGTGACTTTATTTTAGAGGAACACTGAAGAGAAATTTTAGAGAACCAGCATTTGAGGCGACTGCAGAAGGGTTCTACTGCCAATAACGTACATTTCGCGTAAAGACCACGAAGATAGGATAAGATAAACTAGGGCTCGTACCGAGGCATACATGTAGTCGTTTTCCTCGCTCTGTTTGCGAGTGGAACAGAAAAAAAATGGGTAGTAGTGGTACAGGGTGAACTCAGCCATGCGCCGTGGATGGCTTGCGGAGTATGTATATAGATGTAGAGATAGCTGTAGATGTAGAAACGAAAGACATAGACGGTTTGATGTCCCAGGACGCCGAGTTCATGAGAAACGTAACGCATGCTCTGCCTGGGTAAGGATTAGGAAGAAAAGACAATCAGGACACTTTTACTTTCCATTCAACTCATTTATGCTCAGACAACCATGTGGGGCTGTATTTAGTCTAATCTTGTCTACACGATTCCTACGGGGATAGGGCCACATGTATATTCCTAGATTCCTTGTTTAAAACTGGTTCTTGAAACTGTGTAATTAGATTTTCACGGGGTAACTGGCATCTATTTTCAAGCAACAGCTAAACTAGGTTTTGCAGAATTTCTCTCGCACGCGTGAACAAAATTCTGGGATGACTGAGGCGACTGTATTATAAGCATCCCTCCTTTGCAGACTGAATGTCTTTTCACAATTATCGTACCTTCTTGATCTTTCTTTTTCTTATTTCGAAAAATTACACCCAGGTTTTGTACGAGGACTATTTGTTTATTAGGATCTGATTGTTGCGAAATGAAGTCACAGTGAAAATAAAAGATGTTTTATTTGCGACATTTCGTTACGCTTTCCAGCTACTTCTATGCATAATCGCCACTCCGACTTGGATATTTTTTGTAGCGTTGTTACAGAAGGCAGCCGCCTGTGCTTTGCGTGTGTGTGAATTCCTAAGGGACCAAATTGCTGAGGTCATTGGTCCCTAGACTTACACATTACTTAAAGTAACTTATGCTAAGAACAACACACACTCCCATGCCCACGGAAGGACTCGAACGTCCGGCGGGAGGGGCCGAACAATCCGTGTGCCTGTGCTTTCTGTCAGTTGTGGTCTGCAGCTCGTTGTCTGTACCACAGCGTTGTCTTCACAGCCAGCGGTTCGTCATCGAAGAGATGATGATCAGAGGGCGCTAAGTCTGGGCTGTAAGGTGGGTGATCGGACATTTCCCCTGACAACGCGGCACGAGATTCCTCATTGCCCCTGCAGTGTGCGGCTGAGACCCACCGTGAAGAAGGAAATGCATGACAGTTACGTTATGTGGGCTGCATCCAATCAGGCGAAATTCTCGGACAGCACTCATACGTGATGGGAGGAGGAAGAAATTAAGCGTTTAAAATCCCGTCTACAACGAGGTCATTAGAGACGGAGCACAAGCCCATATTAGGGAACGATGGGGAAGGAAATTGGGCGTCCCCTTTCAAAGGAACCATCCCGGCATCTGTCTGAAGCGATTTGGGGAAATCACGGAAAACATAAAGCAGGATGGCCAGATGCAGATTTGACCCGTTGCCCCCCCCCCCCCCCCCCCCCCCCCCGCAACAAGTGCGAGTTCAGTGTGCTAACCACTGCGCCACCTCGCTCAAGTATATTTCAGTGTAGAGAAGGATCAGGTTTCATGGACGCAGCTTCCTATTTTTCGAGGTGATATTCAAAATTTTTTACATTTACCGACAGTGTTTTCCGGTAGGCATCAAATAATCTCGAAAAGTTCCCAGATAAGTGTCTAATTCCCCAGGCAGTTCGTATTAATCCTGAAACACACTGTCTTTTAGTGTGAACGTTCTTCATATGCTATAGCTGCCGTCACGAAAATACGCACCTCAGCGTCATCTCACCGTCCTGCAGCACTGCCAATTAGCGATAATTTCAAATGTTAGTAGAAATTTCAAAAACAATATTAGACATAATTATTTTTACTCTAGCATATGGGGTGGTACTTAACAAAAAAAAGTCTTGCCAGCTGCTATGAAATAAATAAATAAAAATAAAAGCTATCGTTACAATAAATTTTGAAGAAAAAAAATTTTTTTGGTTCAAACTGTTGACAGAACCGCTGACATATTTGGACTGAATAATAATAAATGAACATTCTTAAAATTTGTAGATGCATGTGACATATTTTATCGTGAAAACATAGAAGTAAACCGAGATAAAAAAATGTATGTGATGTGAAACCGTTCCGCCTGTGTAACGAAAAATGTCGTCGCTGATAAATTTGCGTTCTGTTGGACCTTATAGAAACTTCCTGCTAGAATGTTATTAAGAAAACGATGAAATTAATTTTGGTGACATCTGAGATATCATTACTGTATCGTGTTACCTGTGAACACATTTTATTTACGAGAGGCTGCGTGCGCGGCACGGCGCGAGTACTTGTATCCCACCGCAAGAATTTTAGTTCCAACGGCTCGCCTTAATACGACAGAGAATATTCCCAGTCTCCGGAACTTATTTTTTATTTGCAACTTTTACTGACCCTTCGTCACTGCACCCACCCAAATCACCAACATACGCTACACAGCAGTAACTGTAGGTACTTTCAGGCCAATATTTCCGATGAAGTTGAGCAAAATATATTTTTCCTGTGGTTTTGTGAAACACAAGTTTTGTCGAAGTATGGTACAAGTCTATTGTCCTCAGCACGCAATCTTTCTACAGCAATGTCTCTGCATTCCATTAACAATTTCTGAATCAAAAACAAAGTGAGCGGAGAAGGCAAAGAACGGAGGTCTCCAAGCCTGAATAATTAATGTTTTCACCGAGATCACTATGTATGTTTCTAGCCGTTGGCTACTCTCTCCTGTAGTAGTGTCAAAATACAGTTCCGTGCACTAACTTTTTGTCAAAATCATCAAATTTTGGTATCGTTTTCATTTATATGTTTTCTTGTGGATGAAAACATGTGCTCTTATCTAGTAATTCTGCAGATGTTACTGCTCTGTTAATATGGAATACAGTAGATTCCGAAATACTACAAGGTGTTGTCGTCATTTTATGAACTTACGCGGAATTTATATGGCACACAGACTGGAGTACGCTTCACTTAGGCCCTTGTTCTTGCATTTCAGTCACTAACAAATACACGTAAATGTACCGTGAAACCACATATGAACCGACAATAGTGCACGTTGACCTGCTGCACGTGCACGTGCGGTAACAGCTATGAGGCGGGCAAACCACAGCGTTTTGCGCCCAGCGGATTGTAGGGAGCGGGATTGACCTTGACGTGTCTTAATTTCGTGACGGCCACTGTAGTACAAATAGAAGGGCCTCTCACTACCCCGAAAGACAGGGATGCGAACCAGCCCCGCAAAACTTCCACGCAGCAGATTAACGTCCGTTAGTCTGTTACACCATAAAATACACTGATCATCGTAGAAATAGCTGCACCCAGAAGGACCCGATCGATCCACTGCAAAACTGGGTGGGTATGTAAGACACTATACATTCAACAAGCAGTGACAGAAATACACTGAAGCGCGAAATAAACGGGAATAGGCATGCGTATTCAAATACAGACATATGTAAACAGGCAGAATACGGCGCTGTGCTCAGCAACGCCTATATGAGACAAGTGTCTGGCGCAGCTGTTGCATCGGTTACTGCTGCTGCAATGACTAGTTATCAAGATTTAAGTGAGTTTAAACCTGGTGTTATAGTCGGCGCACGAGCGATGGGACAAAGCATCTCCGAGGTAGCGATGAAGTGGGGATTTTCCCGTACGACGATTTCACTAGCGTACCGTGAGTATCAGGAATCCAGTAAAACACCAAAATCGCTGCGGCCGGAAAAAGATCCTGCAAGAAAGGGACCAACGACGACTGAAGAGAATCGTTCAGCGTGACAGAAGTGCAGCCCTTCCGCAAATTGCTGCAGATTTCAACGCTGGGCCATTCAACGAAAAATTATCGATATGGGCTTTCGGAGCCGAAGGCCCGCTCGTGTGCCTTGAAGACTGCACCACACCAAGCTTTACGCCTCGCCTGGGCGTCCGCAGCTCGTGGTCGTGCGGTAGCGTTCTCGTTTCCCACGCCCGGGTTCCCGGGTTCGATTCCCGGCGGGGTCAGCGATTCTCTCTGCCTCGTGACGACTGGGTGTTGTGTGATGTCCTTAGGTTAGTTAGGTTTAAGTAGTTCTGAGTTCTAGGGGACTGATGACCATAGATGTTAAGTCCCATAGTGCTCAGAGCCATTTGAACCATTTTTGAATCGCCTGGGCCGGTCAACACCGGCATTGGACTTTTGATGACTGGAAACATGTTGCCTGGTCGAACGAGTCTCGTTTCAAATTGTGTCGAGCGGATGGACATGTACGGGTATGGAGTCAACCTCATGAATCCATGGTCCCTGCATGTCAGCAGGGGACTGTTCAAACTAGTGGAGGCTCTGTAATGGTGTGGGGCATGTGCAGTTGGAGTGATATGGGACTCCTGATACGTCTATATACGACTCTGATAGGTAACGTGTACGTAAGCATCGTGTCTGATCGCCTTCATCCATTCGTATCAATTGTGCATTCCGACGGACTTAGGCAATTCCAGCAGGACAATGCAACACTCCACGTGTCCAGAATTGCTACTGAGTGGCTCCAGGAACACTCTTCTTAGTTTAAACACTTCCGCTGGCCAACAAACTCTCCAGACAAGAACATTATTGAACATATCTGGGATACTTTTCAACGTGCTGTTCAGAAGAGATCTCCACCTCCTCGTATTCGTACGGATTTATGGACAGCCGTGCAGGATTCATACTATCAATTCCCTACAGCATTACTTCAGACATTTAGTAGAGTCCATGCCACGTCGTGTTGCGGCACTTCTACGTGCTCGCGGGGACCCTACACGATATAAGGCAGGTATACCAGTTTCTTCGGCTCTTCAGTGTAAAAGAAAGATTCAAGAGCGTGACTGAAATTGAAACTGGTGTTAAGATCGCTGATGACATTACCTTTCTCATTGAAAGTGAAGAAGAAATACAAGATGTGTTGAATGGAATGAACAGTCTAATGAGTTCAGCATTTGGATTGAGAGTAAATCGAAGAGAGACGAAAGTAATTAGAAGTAGCAGAAATGAGAACGGTGAGGAACTTAACATCATAATTTGTGACCATGAAATAGATGAAGTTAAGGAATTCTGCTACCTAGGCAGAAAAAAAAATCCATGATGGACGGAGCAAGGAGAACATAAAACGCAGAGTAGCACTGGCAAAAAGAGCATTCCTGGTCAACAGAAGTCTACTGGTATGAAACACAGGTCTTCGTTTGAGGATGAAATTTCTGAGAATGTACAGCATTATATGGCAGTGAGACATTAACTGTGGGAAAACCAGAACAGAAGAGAATAAAAGCATTTGAGATGTGTTGCTACAGAAGAACGTTGAAAATTAGGTGGACTGATAAGGTAAGGAATGAGGAGGTTTTCCGCCGAATCATCGAGGAAAGGAATATATGGGAAACACTGACAAGAAGGAGGGACAGGATGGTAGACATTTGTTAAGACATCGGGGAATAGATTCCACTGTGCTAGAGGGAGCCGCAGAGAGTAAAAACTGTAGAGGAGGACCAGCCCCGGATCTACGATATTTCCGAACCGGGGCAAAAATATGTTCATTTTGTAGCGCACATCTTTCTGCAGGGGTTGATATATAAAACTTATGTGTTCGAGGAAGTGCAAGACATGTTATTTGGTCTTAAGTGTGCCAAAGTGCAGTGTCACGCCTCTTTACACAGCATTCTTCTATCGCACGTCACTGTATTTCACTCCGTGGAATTCAAACGTGACTATTTTGTAATTGAAGCCATCAAACTTATATTTAGGAGAGTAAAAATTAAAATGTCCTGTACGATACACAAATGGTTAAAATAGGATCCACACAAAACACAGTTCACACGATTTACAGACAGCTGACCCTCACGACTTCCCTACTATAAGATAACTGAAGTATGTGGCTACATGACGGGCTTCCGGCCATGAAGTTAAGTACTAAGAAACTGCCATATCACATAAAACATTGGATCCCTTACTTGGCGATAAATGCTAGGAAAGTGTGAGATTGTGAACGTACTTGATTACCGGCTTCCTGTTTGTTTGCACCATCTCTCTGTCATTTATCTCGTTATCTGATCACGCCGAGTTTGTATAAACACGGACGCTCTGTCGGTACGCCAGTCAGAGCAGAAGACGCACCACACCAAGCCGCCTAAGCCAACCACGCGAAGATATCTCAGTACTGCACGTGGTAAGTGTCTGACGAACACAAGTTCGCAGCAAACGCTGTCTTAAGTGTTGTACACTAGGATTGCATATGGTGGAAAGAATCCGAGCCTTCGTATGTGTTCTTGATACAGTACCTTGCAGTTTGGGAGGCTAGAGATCATTTCATGGTGAGCCCATAACACCTGCACAGTTTCTTCTCTAGCGCAGTATGTTTGTGTTTGACTGCCTGTGTAATCTGACACTTGCGTCTGCGTCTCCTCGGATATTCTAAACAAAATCATTCTTATTTCTACTTAACAATTTTTTTCGATCTCATTAATCTTCTGCGTGGCACCAGCGTTTAGGTCATTAACCATCCATTTCACTTTACATTTATTCAAAAGGCCTGGCACATTAATGGGCAGAAAATCTAAGAGCTATTATGTCGAGTGACTTGACGCAATAGTTTTCAACGTAATTTTTCGCTGATGTAAATAACATTATTTCGCATGGATCTTTATCTCTGCTACTTTCAAGAAGCACAGAACCCAGTTAACCAACAACTAGTAAGCTGAAATCAACATCTATTACTAATGTACGATCAGAAATGGTGCCACTTTATGCCTCTTGCGGAATCGATCTTTGTACACACATCAATGTGTTGGTTATTTCTTCTCTGTCGAACAGTCTTTCCACAAACATCCCACTGATATTTTCTGCATGGCCATAACAGAACCACTAAGTAGATTACGTCTATCGTTGTAAAGTAACCGTTTTGGGTCAATGCGTCCACACTTCAACTCCTGACCTGATGCCCAGGGGAAAATAAGCATTTATGGCTTGCTCTTGCCACATTTATTTGGAGGTTTTAACTAACCTGAAAACATGCGACTTGTAATAGCTACAATTATTAGTCTGCAAATGTATTAATACTGATGTAATGTTGTTCAGTACACCTTTCTCAGTCACCAGTAGAAATATTTGCACTTATGCTTGTGTTGTCCACAGCTCGTGGTCTTGCGGTAGCGTTCTCGCATCCTGCGCGCGGGGTCCCGGGTTCGATTCCCGGTGGGGTCAGGGAGTTTTCCCGTCTCGAGATGACTGAATGTTATTGTGTTGTCATCATCATCATTCGTCCCCATTACGGTCGAAGGAAGGCAATGGCAAACCACCTCCGCTACGACCTTGCCTAGTCGGTGGTGCGGGTCTCCCGCATCGTTCCCTACGCTCCTCGGAGTATGGAAACTTATCATCATTATGCCTGTTACACTCTGTATGTAATTACGTATATAGATTAGACAAAATGAAACTAATTCAGAAAGAGTGCCGCAGGACTGACTCTTGCTAGTGCTAGAAAATATTATTTCGCGATGGATTGATCGGTTGCTGTCATATGTCTGCGCCTGCCCATCTCCCTCATGCTCTGTGCTGAAGCCGGCCGCGGTGGCCGTGCGGTTCTAGGCGGTTCAGTCCGGAACCGCGCTACTGCTACGGTCGCAGGTTCGAATCATGCCTCGGGCATGGATGTGTGTGATGTCCTTAGGTTAGTTAGGTTTAAGTAGTTCTAAGTTCTAGGGGACTGATGACCTCAGATGCTAAGTCCCTTAGTCCTCAGAGCCATTTTTTGTGTGCTGAATACTTCGCTACATTTGAGTGAATGAGAGGAGGAGACGTATTTAGTGACCTGTTAAATGAAATATAAAATTGTGCCCAAGGTAAAACAACGTTGGCAAAATAATTTGAAATGGGCTCTGCAGCGAATAAGAGTCGTAACTTTAGAAAAGAGTTAGATAACCAGAAAATACTGCTCGACTGAAGGAAAGCATGGAACAAAGTCCGTCGAAAACTCAACGACGTTTATCTGTGCAAGTGGGAATTAAGAGAATGTCGTGTCCAAACGTTATCGAAATGGGCCTTCATATACATCCTTACAAATTTACTGCTGTGCATGAACTTCCGTGTGTTGAGTTCCTCTGGTGGTTCTTAATTGAAATAGCAGCAGAACTTTTGTTTCCTCAGTTATTTACTTCTTCAGATGATACTTTATTTAGCCTGTAAGTTTATGAGAACTCACTGGCCATGAACCATAATGCACCAGATAATTCCTATCAATAATTCCAAGAGCCGTTGCATATTCTCGAGGTTGGTGTTCAGTGCCCAGTGTCTGATGTCCATATCGTAATACCACTCGTTCGACGAACTGTTAGTGGTAACTAGTGCGTCTAGAAATTATTTAATCCATATGTGGATCAACTCGCAGAGTATGAACGACTGTATGCATATTTTCAGCAATATGAAACTATATCACACACGGCCTTCACAGCCTCATTACAAGAGCATGAGATGTTCGGTGACGAGAAGATAATCAGCAACCTTGGCAACCTCGGTCGTCTGGTCTCTTTCCCTGTGATTTTTTACCCATGGGCCAAAGTGAACGGTCAGGTGCACCCCTCACAGACCGAGAGAGCTGCAGCAGAACATTGAAAATGCTATTGCTGCCCTCTTTCGGACAGAGCTGCTACGCATGTCTCACAGTTTGATAAATCGGGCATAGGGCGGGACCGAAGTCAGTGATGGCCATTTACAGCATCTTCTGTGACGTTCATTAACAAGGGTCAATCCCGCATCACTCTTATCGTAAATATTTTCCGGGCCAGTTTTATTTTTGTCATCTTGCATGATCTTAACATACCTGCTGCATTAGCTACTTCGTACATCCCATTGTTGTGTGTACATATTAAGGTACCACATATAAGAAACCTGCATTATGATCACCCAATACGACACTGTGTTCTTCCAACGTGTTCTCCTTTTACTTCAACCGCCTATTTACTGAGTACTGAAAGGAGACGCATTGTAAACCTGCATCAATGGCCCTATAACACTCCCTTGCAGCACACATTGTGTACCTTTCACGTTCTACGATTGCTCGCCGTTAACAACGATGTGCTGAGTTGCATTTGCTACCACGAAGCTATAGAAGAGTCATGCAAAGAAAATCCCTGACTGCAGTGAGCTTGACCCTGGTGCTTCAGTGTGTCTACCTCAACCAATCACATGACGCGTTTTTATACACGGGTACATCACTACGGCAACGCCTCAGCTCTATACACAACTACGTTTTTCGCCTGCACTTCGCAGCTGAGAGGTGGCAACAGTGCTACTCGTTAGCAATGATCTTCTTACGGCGATTTTACTACAGCCAGCTACTCCTTATGTTCGTATTTACGTTTGTGGTAATACGTCAATAACAAATAACTGTATCACAGTACTGTATTCCAGCCTATTCATTTGAATGAAACGCAGACATTATGACAATGGGAAATTACAGAAGTCATATAAATAAAACTATTTCGCAGATCAGGCTGGCACCTGACTCATAATATTATTATGGATAAACACAGCTTTCAGCCCAGAATCGCGCTGCTGCTACGGTCGCAGGTTCGAATCCTGGCTCGGGCATGGATGTGTGTGATGTCCTTAGGTTAGTTAGGCTTAAGTAGTTCTAAGTCTAGGGGACTGATGACGTCAGATGTTAAGTCCCATAGTGCTTGGAGCCATTTGAATTTGAATAAACGCAACTAAAACTAAATTTTTTACGTTGATACAAGCTATATCTGTGAATCTGCTGTTGGCTGAAACATTTCACTATATCCTCATTGTGTATCCTACACTGATAACATATTCAGTAACGAGCATAAAGGAGCAGTCAGTTAGTGCAGAACCGAAGTAGTTTATTTCATCGACCACACCATCAGTTCAGCTGATCTACTTTGATTTTACAGTAGCATCTGTTTACCATTCGCAGAGTTCAGGATCGCCTTGATAGCCGCAGCCTACACCACACCCTCACCATGATGCTGCAGCTGGAATCGTGGATGGACGAGCTGGGCCTCGTGGTGATCGCCGCTGCGCTGGTGCTGTGGGTGTGCTACTTCCGGCACTTCAGCTACTGGACAGAGAAGGGCGCCCCACAGTCGCGACCCTGGACGCCGTTTGGAAACTGTTACAAGTCCATCTTGCAGAAACAAATGCTGTCAGAGGACCTTGACGAACTCTATCGTCAGTTCAGAGGTATGTACACATGATGATGATGATGTTTGGTGTGTGGGGCGCTCAACTGCGCGGCAATCAGCGCCCGTACAAAGTCCCAATATTTACACAATCAAATCTAGCCACTGTCAAGAATGATGAGGACAACACAAACACCCTCTCCCCGGGCAAAGAAAAATCCCCAAACTGGCAGGGAATCGAACCCGGGACCCCGTGATCCCGAGGCAGCAACGATAGCCACTACACCACAAGCTGCAGACGCACTGCAGAGAAGAAATCATCGTATCTGCGAAAAGCTATCGACTGCAGCATCACATTTAAATGAGCTACGTTTTAATGAAAAGATCAGTTGCCAACTCTCTAGAGCAGTGGTTCCCAACAGGTGGTCCGCAGACCCCCAGGGGTCCGCGAGCTATGCCAGAGGGGTCCGCAAGATGCTATTAGAATAAAAAATATATTAAATATATTTCGTATGATAACAGATTTTTTGTTTTGGCCGCTTCCTGCATGAGCAGTTTTAAGCTCAATATTTTTTCCATAATGAATATGATAATGTTTTTTCTAAGTACCAAAAATAGAAAACGTATAAAAAGACTCTTTATTTGGCTTTTTTAGGTACTTGATACTGTGATATGACAAGGTACCAATCATGCTCGATGAGGGGGTCCTCGAGAAAATTTTGTTGGGAACCCCTGCTCTAGAGTCTAGACATTGAAATCAGTAAGTTTACATATTTTGTATTTGCTTTTGGGGTTCAAACCTCAGTCGTTCATAGAATTTTGTCGGTCGGTTATTGTGTTTCTGACCTTTGGCATGATTTGTATGTATGCGAAATATTAAGCAGCAATGCGATTTGCAATCGGCATAAAACTATTAAGCCGCCCTACAACTGCCCAAGGATGTAACTTGTAAGACCATACCATCTCCAGTACTACCTTGCGTCGTAAAGGACAGTGATATTCAAACCATTCTTCATCACACAAAAGAATCTAATGAGAGTAATGTGTACTTTAGCCCGCCCGGCTGGCCGTGCGGTCTAACGCACGGCTTTCCGGGCGGGAAGGAGCGCCTGGTCCCCGGCACGAATCAACCCGGCGGATTTGTGTCGAGGTCCGGTGAAATGGCCAGTCTGTGGATGGTTTTTAGGCGGTTTTCCATCTGCCTCGGCGAATGCTGGCTGGTTCCCCTTATTCCGCCTCAATTACACTATGTCGGTGATTGCTGCGCAAACCAGTTCTCCACGTACACTACCATTACTCTACCATGCAAACATAGGGGTTACACTCCTCTGGTGTGAGAGTTCCCTGGGGGGGTCCACCGGGTACCGAACCGCACAATAGCCCTGGATTCGGTGTGGGGCGGCGGAGGGGTGGAGTGAACTGCGGCAGTCGTCGTGGGGTTGCGGACCACTGTGGCTGCGGCGGGGACGGAGCCTCTCTGTCGTTTCTAGGTCCCCGGTTTACATTTGATAATACAATGTGTACTTTATTAACACGATTTGCATACGAACAGAAGCAGCAGTATGAGATGGTCCGTGAATTTTATTTTTATCCACTGAATCGTAAAGTAAACTGGCCTTCAGTGCCATTTGAAACTGTACGAACGACAATTTGATTCATAGACAGTTCTCAGTTTTGACATAGGCCTTAACTGACGCCATAAGCATCACATGGGAACCATTCTGATATCCTGATGTTGCTCCAGTGATGGTCAACGGTATGCGATACCAGTGAACAGTACAGAACTTGTGTAAATATTAAGTGTAAAATGACTGTATTTTCATTCCATTTAATGAACCGTGACAACCATTTCGTCCTTGAGGCAATTGGCCGGTACATTTTAAAAGACACAGGTCATATACCAGTTGGAATGCTCAGAGTAAATTCTAACCAGGACTTTTAACAGTGACTAATTGGATTTTTTTTTTTCTTCAGATAAGCGCTACGTGGGCTATTACCGTGGACTTGAGCCCCGCTTGCTGGTCATCGACCCAAATCTCATTCGTCAAATACTGGTCAAGGACTTTGACTTCTTCACCGACCGAGAACCTGTCCCTCTAGATGACCCAATACTGGAGGGTCAGCTGTTCTTCATGAAGGGCGATCGATGGCGCCGTCTGCGCAACAAACTCAGCCCACTGTTTACCAGTGGCAAGCTGAAGAACATGTTCCAGGTGAGCAGGTGTTCCAATAAGTACAATAAATTTTAACGAGCCCTGTCATGTATTTTCCTGCTTCTACTTGGGATGATAGTAAGATTATCGGGTATTTGTCCAATTCTGAACTACTGTGAGTTTTATTACCTGTGAGTGGACATAAATACAGGTGAAAATGTCACATATGAAGCCGCGAGCTTTAAAAATAAGATATAACGCACTCTGTGTTAGTACTTGCTATCTATAAACACACTGTCACTCTGGTGAACGAAGACGAGTAATTTATCAAATGGTGACAACAGTTGTTTTAGATACTTAATAAAACAATGAAGTGACTGAGAGTAACTATTTTCAAATTTTGCCACCCAAGAAGGATTAGGCAGCCAAACAAGGTACTTCTGTGCCAGTAACATCCGACCCTTGCCGCCATATCATGGAAATTCGATAGTTAAGGTCCCATTGACACCGATTTAAAGTGTGGCCATTTTTCTTTTATTATTATTTTACTCCCTCGTCCCTGACGGGTGAGCGTGACTGGCAGTGTGCTACTATTACGCCCTTCAACCAACAAAATTTTGAAATACGTGTTTTGATGTAAATATAAAAAGAAAATGGAATGTTTCTATTGTTCTAAGAATATTAAACTAACGTTTTACATTGTCCCTATTAAAACTACAATAGTCACTGTAGACTTCAAACCTGTGCTTCTAAAATGATGAAGTTATTAAAGGGAGTACTGCAGGCTTCAAAAGTTGTGTTTCTAAGATGATGAAGTTACTTAAGGAAGTATTGCACTTCGCTGACTTGATAGGAATTGCAATGGAAAGAATAAATTAGGCGAGCTTAAGTTGACTGGCTTCATGGGGACGTAAGGAGTCTTGTGCCACTGGACCATGGTGAATGAACTGTTGATTTACGTGCAATGAGACACAAGTTGTGGTGAGACAGAGGAGTTTAAGTATAGGTAAGAAGAAAGAGACTCACATTAAGCATCGGTGCAATGTGTGGATGGATATAGGGGTGCAAAATTATACCAGTATTGACAATTAGGAGGTGAGGGTTAGCGTAATGCGATTCATGGGATTGTCTTCTTGGATGCACAAAATGTAAGCACAGGCGATCAGTATGGATGGGGATGGAAGGTAATTTGATGAGTTGATACATGATTACTGTAGAGGAGGATAAGTACGAGCTGAAAGCAAGATAGAGTGCATCTGGCGTTGGAAGGGGGGTGTTTTGGTGGATTAGAAACCTAGGTGGCTCTATAGAGGAGGATATGTGATTTGAAGGCTTTGTAGGTGTGGAGGATGGTGAAGGGATGCAATTCCGACGTTTGGATGATTAGTAGTTCTAGTTTACATTGAGATTAATATTGTTTGTATGGTGGGGGAAGGGCGTCGACTGGTAATTTAAGAAAGTTTACCGAGATATTTTGTCGTGTTAGTTAGCTGTACGTGTTGATGTAAATGTAGGGGTGGACGTCATGGTGTGCCCTCTCCTGTAGGTTATTGGATTTTAGTAGAGCTCATCTTAAGGGCTAATGTGTTTCACGAAGATGTAAGTTGCTTCACCCAGTGTTGGTGGGATTTTTATGATGTTCATAGGGGCATTGGCACACAGCTATGGTGATTTAACCATTTCAGTAGTGCCAAGGATATATAGAAATGTAGGTTAGACGAACCCTTGGGCACAGATGTAATTCGTTGGGGGCTGTTAATGGTTAAATGTGGTGGGTTATTGTGTGAGGCGGGTGCCACTAGTTGACGTAGTTAAATGTAACTGTTTGGGTCTAGAGTCTGCGAATGAGATTATAATGCCATACACAGTCAAGGGGTTTTAGAAGTCAAGGGACAGATCGATAGCTGGTTTGTGGTTATTAACAAGATGAAATAGGGACTGTGTCAGGAGGAGTCTGACGTGGAGGACTTACCCAAAGCTGCGTTCCCTTTGCAGACGCTGAACGAGTGCGGCAGCGAGATGGTGGAGGTGCTGGCGGACGCCGCGCGGGAGGGCAAGGTGCTGCAGTTCCGAGAGGTGTTCGCCCTCTACACCACGGAGGTGATCGCCACGCTCGCCTTCGGCGTCAAGCTCAACTGCCAGAGAAACCCGGACTGCGACTTTAGGATGTGGGGCCGCATCCTCTTCCAGCCACGGGCCAGGCCCTTCAAGGAGATCGCTACCGAAATCTTTACGCCTCCGCTTAAGCGGTACCTCGAGTGAGTAACTGACTTTTTTTTATTAGGGAACTGTTTCCACATTTAAACTGACAGTCTGGGCTATACAAGTACTCTGAAAGTGTTCAGAAATTTTTATACATTATTTTTTGTTGACTAATTGCATATCAGAATCTCCTTTCTAGTGCCTTCAAATCTATTCTTTGTTCAACACCTCTTGAATGCTGCGTTGTTCGTCTGTGCATTATTCTTGTCCGCAGTTTGGAACAGTCAGGTGTAGGTGTGATACCGAACTCATCCAGCACCTAGGTAATACCTGTAGATCGTACCATGTTACTGTTTCGTCTTCATGGAGCCTACCAGATAGTTTAAAGCTCTCCTGAAACATTAAAACTGTGTGCCTTACTGAAAAGTCCTACTACTCAGACTGTTGCCTTCGTAGACAATATTCTTGCTGGGTTAGAATTCAGATACAACTCGCGACCCCCTCTATAGCTTCAATTCTGACAGTATCTCTCTCCAGCGTTCCTGGTTCCGCATGCAACTAGGCTCTGCTGCATCCCGTGGTGGACTAACCGTCCTAGAAGAAACGGCATCACTGAGTAGTGACTCTTCCACACCGTAGAGATTGTTTCCAGAAATCTTTCATTCTCCTATTACCTTCTAACGTCAAATACGATGCTTGTAGCTAAAGGTCCCCAAACTTATTGTCACTTGAATGTGAGGAGTGCATTACCCGAAGATCGTCCATATTTTTAAAGCGTTCAAGTCACACGTATTGCTCTATATAAACTTCACACTGATTATCTCTACGCAGTATTACATCATTACTTTCAAATTCTACGACGCATTGTACTGCTTCTCGGAATTCGCATCTGCTTACCCTTTCCATCACACAACCTATCCCAGACCTTTATATGTCTCTTGGCCCTCCTTCGACACATCTGTCCGTATTTTTTTACGATCCTCGAACTCGATACGAACCATCTCGTTTCCTCCCCTCACTTATTATCCTGATTCACTACTGCGTCTGTACGATACATGTTCAACACATTCTCCAAATACTCTCTCAATGTAAATACAACCGACATCCACTCCAGTCCAAGAAAACTAATTATAGTCTTATCCATCCGTGTACAGTGTTCCAGACATGAGTTTTAATTGCAATAAATTTTGATGTGATTGTCACGAAAACTATATATTGAACTGTCCAAATTCAATGCGTACGAACGTTTGTACATACTGAGGGGAATATTTCAATATACGACTGTTGAGTTCCCAAGTGTTAGAGAAGACTTTACGATAAATTGTATATTCTTAATAGTTTAAGGCCAGATCAAGTCAGATAATTTCTGCAGATTGATTTTATTTGTGTGATTGCTCGCATTGCTTTATCTGGTCATTGTTGCAGACACGTGTTCTGTTCCACTGTTCTCCTTTTTAATTTGAGACTCGTGAAGCCCACTAGCACGGTTCTATTGCAAACTTTTCCTTACACACAACTGCAAACAAAGAAACAGAACTATGAAAAATAAAATTTGTGTAAATGTCTGACTTAAATAAGTAACAGAAATTATCTTGCTGTTGCCAGCTTTAGGCCGTTTCCCGACTTTTTCGATTCAAATTTTGTAACACACACAGTTCTTAGCTACCCATACAAGAATCTTTCTTTGTGACGCATTCCACAATTTTCCTTTTTACTTTTCAGTTCCATAGCTCCCAGGAACAATGCACTTCAGTTTTTCGACAACATGGTGAAGGAGACACTCCACGATCGCTTAGAAAATGTCATCAGAAGGAGCGATTTCATGGACCTTTTCATCCAGCTTCACACTAAGGGTTTCGTCGAAGGCGAGAAGCAAGGAGGCACTGACTGGAGTAAGTACCGACTTGTTTGGTTATTAATTTACGAATAAATGTGTCTGTTGATACCCTAATAGTACAGTAAGTGCATACGCACTCATAGCATGTAGCACCCCATTTCGCCCTGATGAAGGAGGCAACGCATCGTCTTATGGATCAATGAGACGAGAAAATATTGGAGATACACATCGTGGTCCATTATCGCCCAACTCCACATCACAAGCAGACTGCTTAGAGCTTGGACTAAAGTTCGCATATTTTCGTCGATAATATCCGAATCTAATCAACAGAATTGAGGTCTGGTGGCCTGGGAGACACCGTCGTGTACGTGGAACGGCCCACAAAGCACGCTCTCAGAAGTCGGGAGAGATGGGATGATGCACTGTCTTACTGAATGTTCAGGTCGACTGGAGTGTGCTGTTAGGCTTACAGACAGTTTCATGTGACCTGAAGATGTTCGATGAACGAAACCGCTCGTAACACAATAAATGTAGAATAATAAACCTGAGGTGGTTTCCTTCAACCATTAAAACAAATTTAGGAATACCCACGTTAAATAAAAGTCTGACCTACTCTATTTCACAAAAATCACTATGTGCATTTGTGTTGGCTTCAACAGCTGCTATATTTAGAGAGTTTTTCCTTGAACAAAAAGGAACGAGGCGAAAACCTCATATTGTACGAGGGCGGTTCAGAAAGTAACCTCCGATTGGTCACAGTGCGGGTTGTGGGGGGAGTAGCGACGCCATCTGTGCGTTCACGCACTCAACAGGTCAGTCGGCATCAAGCCGTGGTCGAGTGAACGTCGTACCTGCGCTAGTTTAGTTTTTGTGGCAGTTTGAAATGTGTGCTGCAATAGAAAAAACCGGCAAATATGAAGTGCGTGCTGTCATAAGGTTTTTTACAGCCAAAGGATACTCTGCAGCAGCTATTCATCGTGAGCTTTGTGCCGTGTATGGACCAAGAGTTATGAGTGAAGGAGTTGTCCGTGAATGGGTACGTTTATTTAAAAGTGGACGAGAAAACGTTCATGATGAAGAGAGGAGTGGTAGACCATCATTGGTGACTGACGAACTCGTTCAGACATTTGATGCAAAAGTTCGTGAAAATCGACGTTTCTCAATGTCGGAGTTGTCTACTGGTTTTCCACAGATTTCTAAGACACTCTTGTACGAGATAGTGACAGCAAGATTGGGTTACCGTAAGTTCTATGCACGATGGGTGCCCAAAATTCTTACCGACCACCACAAAACTCAAAGAATGGCCTCTGCATTAGACTTTCTGTCACGTTATGAGGACGAAGGAGAACCATTGTTAAACAGAATCGTGACCGGTGACGGAACCTGGATTAAGTACGTGAACCCTGAGACAAAAGAACAATCAAAGATGTGGGCACATTCAAATTCGCCTACCAAACCAAGAAAAGCCTCGCAAGATTTTTCTGCCAGAAAACTGATGGCAACGGTGTTTTGGGATGCCTTAGGGGTGTTGTTGGTTGAATTCATGGAACGTGGTACGACCATTAATCAAGACGTGTACTGTGAAACAATAAAAAAGTTACGATGGGCTATACAGAACAAACGCCGTGGTATGCTGACTTACGGTATCGTTTTTTTGCACGATAACGCCCGTCCTCACTCTGCTCGCAGAACAACGGCCCTTCTTGAGTCCTTCAAGTGGGACGTTATCAACCATCCACCTTACAGCCCAGACCTGGCGCCAAGTGATTATCACCTCTTCATGCATTTGAAGAAATGGCTCGGGTCACAGCGGTTTGATGACGACGAAGAGCTCAAAGATGCGGTCACAGGCTGGCTCCAGGCACAAGCGGGTGATTTTTATGCAGAAGGAATTTCAAAGCTTGTGAAGAGATACGATAAGTGCCTCAATCGCTATGGAGACTATGTAGAAAAATAGTGCAAAGATGTAGTTGTGAGATGTATATATTAAAATATTTTTATTTAACTTGGTGTATTTTTTTAAATCAACCGGAGGTTACTTTCTGAACGGCCCTCGTATATGTAGTGTTGCGTCTTGTTAGCCGTGGGACAGAGAATCCACACATCAGACGCAGGATTTCGTACAAACGGAAGAGGAAATTGAACTTATTTTTTAGTCTTACTTATTAGTTTTCTTTTGCCTGGGTAAAATTAATGAATGACGCTGATGTAAAAATGTCATTGCATGATTCTTCGATAAATCTGAAATTCTACGTGACCGACCGAAACTAACCTCGTCCAAACGGGGCAAGCGTACGGCACAGAGGGCATATGTACATGTAACAGTACTTAGGCTTGGCAAATGTTTCACTGTCGAATCCTACATGCCACATATATTCACTGGAAACTATCCGTGGAATACGAGATACTGTCCTATCTAGTGAAGAGAGAATCTGAATTGTCCGTATTTACAAATGCCAATTTCTTTGCTTCGCAGAACTGTCGGAGAACGAAGTGTCGGCGCAGGCCTTCCTGTTCTACATCGCCGGCTTCGAGACGTCGTCGACCACGATGAGCTTCGCTGCTTACGAGCTGGCTGTCAACCCGGACATCCAGCAGCGGGTGCTGAAGGAAATTGACTCCGTGCTGGCAGAGAGCGGCGAGATCTCGTACGACTCTCTCGCGAAGATGAAGTACCTCGACAGAGTGCTGTCAGGTAACACGCCCACTCTTACAGTTTCGAGTGCATTCGAGCTTTCTTTAGATTCATGCGAAAGTGTTCGTGTATTCATTAAATTTTAATCATTTGATGTTGCATGAATGATAAGTGCGATGTTAAACGTGTCATTTTGTTTGAACTTTTCTCAGTGAAAAATATGGCACCATACTTACAACTTACATGACTTCCTTTCTCGTGAATCTTAGGCTAGATTTTTTATTCGTAACTCTATAACAGTACACATTTAGAAATTCTTCTACGAATTGGAAAGACTTGTCAAGCCGGTGTGGCCTCGATAAACCTTCGTTTTCAGAGCAGCTCAGTAGAGCGTGCTGCCTTCACTCGTGAACGAGATCAGCGGCTTGCATACAGTGTTGAGTCTGTCAACGTCCCTTGAAGGATCATTTAAAACATAGTCAGTGTTCGAAATGTAGCTTCACAGCACTAAGGTATGTCAGGCCGGGAAGTTCCCCGCCAAATTGCAGGAACCCAACAAAGACGTCATTCGAATATCCATCCGCTAGTGAGGAACGCTAAATGTTGAAGATCTGCCTCATGGTGGTCGCCATTGGTGAACTACATGAGCTGGCAAACGCTGCCTTCAAATTAAGTCTCATTTGTTCCCAGAACAAAATACGAGGTGCATTCAAGTTCTAAGGCCTCCGATTTTTTTTCTAATTAACTACTCACCCGAAATTGATGAAACTGGCGTTACTTCTCGACGTAATCGCCCTGCAGACGTACACATTTTGCACAACTCTGACGCCATGATTCCATGGCAGCGGCGAAGGCTTCTTTAGGAGTCTGTTTTGACCACTGGAAAATCGCTGAGGCAATAGCAGCACGGCTGGTAAATGTGCGGCCACGGAGAGTGTCTTTCATTGTTGGTAAAAGCCAAAAGTCACTAGGAGCCAGGTCAGGTGAGTAGGGAGCATGAGGAATCACTTCAAAGTTGTTATCACGAAGAAACTGTTGCGTAACATTAGCTCGATATGCGGGTGCGTTGTCTTGGTGAAACAGCACACGCGCAGCCCTTCTCGGACGTTTTTGTTGCAGTGCAGGAAGGAATTTGTTCTTCAAAACATTTTCGTAGTATGCACCTGCCCTTTGGAACGCAATGGATAAGGATTACGCCCTCGCTGTCCCAGAACGTGGACACCATCATTTTTTCAGCACTGGCGGTTACCCGAAATTTTTTTGGTGGCGGTGAATCTGTGTGCTTCCATTGAGCTGACTGGCGCTTTGTTTCTGGATTGAAAAATGGCATCCACGTCTCATCCATTGTCACAACCGACGAAAAGAAAGTCCCATTCATGCTGTCGTTGCGCGTCAACATTGCTTGGCAACATGCCACACGGGCAGCCATGTGGTCGTCCGTCAGCATTCGTGGCACCCACCTGGATGACACTTTTTGCGTTTTCAGGTCGTCATGCAGGATTGTGTGCACAGAACCCACAGAAATGCCAACCCTGGAGGCGATCTGTTCAACAGTCATTCGGCGATCCCCCAAAACAATTCTCTCCACTTTCTCGATCATGTCGTCAGACCGGCTCGTGCGAGCCCGAGGTTGTTTCGGTTTGTTGTCACACGATGTTCTGCCTTCATTAAACTGTCGCACCCACGAACGCACTTTCGACACATCCACAACTCCATCACCACATGTCTCCTTCAACTGTCGATGAATTTCAATTGGTTTCACACCACGCAAATACAGAAAAGGAATGATTGCACGCTGTTCAAGTAAGGAAAACGTCGCCATTTTAAGTATTTAAAACAGTTATCATTCTCGCCGCTGACGGTAAAATTCTATCTGCCGTACGGTGCTGCCATCTCTGGGACGTATTGACAATGAACGCGGCCTCATTTTAAAACAATGCACATGTTTCTATCTCTTTCCAGTCCGGAGAAAAAAAATCGGAGGCCTTAGAACTCGAATGCACCTTGTACAACAGAGTTGCGCGCTGAATTCTAAAGGAAACTGGAACGGCTTTGTTGCCTTCTCACGAGACACAAGAACCTCCACATAATCAGTTTGGCTTCTAGGTGTCCTGCACTGTGGGTGCAGAAAGTAGGTGATCAAGGAAACCCACTGAATGAGATGTGGATCATCCCATAGATCGGCGTGGGAGTCTTATATGTAGTAAGGACAACACTATCACCTTCATATACTGGTTTTATTGGTTCTTCCAGTACACAGAAACTGCTTGTGTCTGAACAGATTCAGTAAACACAGCTTATGCTGTTGTCCTTACTATGTATAATATACAGTAATTGCTTTCGTCCCAATTATCACAAGATCGATGTGTGGAGAGAGCAGGATTTGCCTGACGATTGTTGATTCCTGTAAAATAAGGAGCGGCTGGCAAGGTGCCAATGTACGTCTCAGGCATGCAGTCTTACGAGATCAGCAGGGGTGTGAGCCAGTCGTGTTATGGGATGGTACAACAACGTACATAAGTCAGACGCTTCTCGTGGCTATTAAGGATAGCATAAGGACTGTACAGTGTTGGGAAGGTTTCTCCAATCTCTTATCCAGCTCTACAGTTAATATTTCAGTGCTGGATCCGTCTTTCAAGAAGATAATGCATTAACCCATCAAACCCATCTCGAAAACACCTTCTTCCAGAGAGCAAGATTCGGGTGAGTGAAATGACACGAAACCCATTGTGCATGCCTGGAAACCGTTGATAATCGCAGTGCGTAGTCAATGAAATTCGTCTCAGCCATTACGTTATAGTAGCGCCACCCTCAAAGAGTTGAAGACTGTACTTCAACAATGATCCAACGTGTTAGAATTGGATGGGATGGAAGACCACGGTATTGAATATTACCCAAGAGGAGATTTATATTTCACAAGTGTACAAAAATGTAAAATTCCAAACAGGCTAGTTTGTTTCTTGCTTTGTCTTTATTTCAGAGTGTTTTTGATTTTATTTTTACTTTCATAACGGTTACTGTATGTTCGCTAATGTGTAGGTGGTGCAAAACATACCTGAGCACTTTCTTTTAAAATAGCAAATGGAACAGATGAAGCAAAAGTCGTTGATGTAATTCATATTTTTTGAATACATATACGTCTTCTGGTTAAAATGTTGTCTTCAATTACTTCGTAGCAACTCTCCATTCGTTGCCTCCAACTTGACAGATGCATGCATTGCCAGTTTTCTTACCTATACCACACACAAGAGCAAAACTGTGCACTGTCATTGATGAGGCGTAGCAATATAATCCGTTTTACTGCTAACAGTTGGCGTCTATCTCTACGACACCGAGCGAGGTGGCGCAGTGATTAGCAAACTTGACTCGCATTCGGAAGGACGACAGTTCAATCCCGCGTCCGGCCATCCTGATTTAGATTTTCCGTGATTTCCCTATATCGCCTCAAGTAAATGCCGGGATGGCTAATTTGAAAGGGCATGGCCGACTTCCTTCCCCATCCTTCCCGTAATCCGATGAGACCGAAGACCTCGCTGTTTGGTCTCTTTCCCCAAAAGTCGGCCCCTTTGAAAGGGGCCGACTTCCTTCCCTATCCTTTCCATAATCCGATGAGACCGCTGACCTCGCTGTTTGGTCTCTTTCCCCAAAACAACCCAACCCTCTCTAAGACAGTTGTCAGTCCCAGTAATTGGTAGTCGCTTAGAATCCAGTTACCTATCCTTGGTTCCCCACTTGTTTCCTCTGACCTTCCGTACACCTGGCGGCCCACACTGCGTGTGGTGACGGGACGTTCGGCGCCGTTGCAGAGACGCTGCGCAAGTACCCGCCGGTGCCGACGCTGACGCGGCAGGTGCAGCGGCCGTACCGCCTGCCCGGCGCCGACGGCGAGGCCGAGAAGGGCGCGCTGCTCGAGCCGGGCGTCGTGGTGATGGTGCCGGCCTTCAGCCTGCACTACGACCCCACCTACTTCCCGGAGCCCCACCGCTTCGACCCGGACCGCTGGACCGACGAGGCCAAGGCGTCGCTGCACCCCTTCGTCTACATGCCGTTCGGCGAGGGTCCGCGCTTCTGCATAGGTCAGTTATGCAACTTCCGTGATTTCACTATCTTTTTTTGTCAAGGAAATTGAGGTAATGTATGTGTTTGGTTCCAACTGCTTTACCACAGTGGTAGCACTGGTTTCTGTCAGATCACCGAAGTTAAGCATTGTCGGGTTTAGCTACCATTCCGATGGGTGACTGTCTACGTCAGCCGAGCGCTGTTGGGAAGTAGGGTGCACTCAGTGTTTGTGAGGCCAACTGAGGAGTTACATGATTGAGGAGTAGCGGCTCCAGCCACGAAAACTGACAAGGGCCAGGAGAGTGCTGTGCTGACCACACGTCTGCCCATATCCGCATCCAGTGACGCCTATTGGCTGAGGATGACACGACGGTCGGTCGGTATCATTGGGCCTTCCGAGGACTGTTCAGACTGAATAGTCTACTTTTTATGTTGCTTTACTGTGCTATCAATTCCAGGTTCATATTAACATGTTTAGTTGATTTTGATCAGCTAGGTTATAAGTACATTTCGACATGGAACTCTCACATGTACTGCCGAATCCCACTGCTGCTGATAATTTTCGTTTAATCGGAGCAGTTCAAATCTAACTATCCATTGCTACCTTCTATGCAGGCAAGACGGCGTGCTAAACCCCTAATTCCAGTAATACTCAACGTAATTATCCCACAATTGGCCAACAAACCCACTTATTCATGAACTTGCATGTGCTTCTGCCACTGCTACGTTCAAAAAATATTTTAATTTGACCTGAGAAGCACGTTTAATCCCGGTTACGTAACAAAGCAGCACAGTGCTTCGGATATTGGATCTATATGCAGGAGGACAAGAGTTCAAATCCCCATCTCTCAGTCTACCCATCCTGACTTTGGCCTCCATAAATTCACTAAAGTGTAGTAGTAGTAGTAGTAGTAGCTTTATTCATCTGTAGATCTCTTTTTACAAGGATATAGGACATGTCAAAGTATTTACAAATTTATATCAATTTAAAATAAGCTAATTCGTATACACATATATTTACAGACTTCTAGTTAGAGAAAATCATTAGATTTACTCCTGGTATACAATACTTTTTTTTACAAATAACTTATTAAATAATGTAATGCCACATTGTTCACTCATATCTCACTATCAGTCATTGCACACACTATACACAAATTGTTTCATAACACTTCACTCACCACACACACACACACACACACACACACACACACACACACACACTGGTGATCTCTGGGCCATTGTCTGTACTGCAACTTCCCATTTACTATCCTGGAACACTGAGTCAGCATCCCTCCATAATGAGTGAGATGTTGAGCTCAGAAAGAGGAAGAGGTGTTAGTATTGTGCTATGCATAGCTTGGGATAAGTATTTCTAGAAAGGAAAAAAAGAAGGAAGAAAACATAAAGTGAAGGTGCGATGTGGAATGTTGGATATTTTGTAGTCATTATTATTATTATTATTATTTATTTGTATAGCATTTTTTTTATCAAACTCCTACTCTGATTTAGCTAAATAATTCTTCAATGTATAAAATGTATTGCATAACAGGTACTTTTAGCTGCCTTTTTAAATAAGTGTACTTTTCCAATTTCTTTAAGTGGATAACAAGATGGTTCCTTTCTATAGATCACATCTTACACCATGCCCTCCATATCTAATTACAGCATCAGCTCTGTCTGTAATGACTTCAGTGTGGATGACTAATTAAACTGAAGCATCTCTTCTTATTCGTTTGTTGATTATTTACAAAATTTCCCATGTGATTGTTCTCCAAAGACACATTGGTCTGTCCACTAGGTCTATTTCTTTTTACTGTTTTTCATTCCCATTTTCCCAAGGAATGGCATCAACAAGGTGACTATCCTTTCAACTAGACTGATTTTAATAAAATGACTTGAAAATACAAACATTAAAAGTTTGAATTAATTACACAGATATATTGATGTGACGGTGAATCATTATAATGGCGGTGGAGTTTATGGAGCTAGGGTGGTGGTGATCTGTCAATTGTGTGGAATAAAATGGTCTATAAAGGGAAGAGAGCTGAAATATGGAAGTTTCTTGGGGAAAGTAATTGTCAGTGGATCATTTTGAGGGTTAGGGTAAAACTGCAACATATGACTGTGCTTGTGGAGAATTTTTTGCAGTAGGATTGGAGGTGCTGCTAAGGTGTGATTGTGCATATCAACCCTTCCTCTTAACTACCTGCTGTGTTCAGAGTTTGTGAGCCATACTCCTTCCGAGTGAGAGTCCAGTACTTGAACCATTGTACTGCATAACTCCCTATATGAAGTTGATAAATTTGTTGTGTTGTGATTTTCAACACCCCACGCTTAAATTCCTGTGGCGATGAATGTAAACAAAAAAATAGTTTCATGTGAAGCATGAGGAAATATAGTATGTTGATTTAGTGGATTCAGAATTGTAGATCCATTCCATCATGCTTAACTGATTTTGACCTTCTAGTTTCTGTTTAAATTTTCCACACTGAATTCTCACTTTTACTACAGCATGCACACTTCTGTTGGATATGTTCATTTTATGAGGGTGAGGAAGAACCTTCTGAAGTGACCCCCGATGCTACCCAGGCGATGATCTTCTGATGTAATCTCACTATTCAACGTAATTATATCACTATCGACCGATAAAACGTATTACTGGCTTAACAATAGCCACTTTCGCTTACCAACAGCCACCTTCGCCATTGGCATGTTAATTTGGAACATTGTAATAAGAGTCGCCAGCGCTAGACCTCATCTGTGTTATAGAAAGAAGTATTACAATGACTGAGACATTGGATCTGTGTCTGGGAAAACAAGAAATCTCTGTCTAGGCATCCCGATTATGATTTACATACATCACTTATGGTGCATGACAGGAAGATTACAGTGATAAAGACATTATCAATTGCCTGCCCATCTATAGCCAATCTGAGCACCAGTTCTATTGGTAATGATCTCGTATCGATAAGAAGTTTTTCTTCTTATGTATTTTTTATACCTCCTTCACTTGATTGCTCTCTGAAGACTCATAGATCCCACCAGAGAACTTGCTTTTTTCTTTGATGTTTGTCATCCCTCTATTGGAGGAGGCTGGCAGCAACACCATGGCTCCTCTCGAACCATTCTGATTTTTGACACAACAAATTTGGAAACAGGAATATCAAAATAAGTAAAAATGGAGATTTTGTTAAACAGGAAATCTTGATGTAACGATTGATGACTGCAATGATTATAGAGCTGGCGTTGTTGTGCTGCTAGAGATGTTGACATTGGAGATGCTGTGGTTCTCCAGGTGATCTATATAAATAGTTGCATAGACTGTATATCTTGGAAGTAATCTGGAGGTGACATATCTGTGGTGCAGAGCTGATGAGGGAGGCTGTGGTAAAGCAACAGAGTTTAGCTGTAATTTTGGTGGGGACTGAGTGCAGAAGGACTGGAGCTTCTGCAGCGGGAGATTGGAACACTCCATTTGCCTTTTCTCTTAACTGCCTACTAGTTCAGAATTTGGGAATCCTGTGCTTCCTGAAAGAGAGTCAAATGCTTTAACCGCCGCGCCACTGCGCACGATATATGTAATTGATAACTCGATTAAGTTGTGGATTTGAGCAGTGTATACTCATGTTACGGTGAAGTAAATAAAGAAAAAGCAAAAGATCCTCGGGTGAAGAATAAATTGCATAGTTTCCCAACAACATGGTAATCTCAAATGTGAATATGATCATTCCTCGCTCTGAAAATGATTTTTGTACTTAAAAATGCTAAGTTGCATTATGGCTAGGATTTTCGTTACACTTATGTCATTCTAGAACTGCCTGCGTAAGTCAGTTCAAAAATCAAAGTAGTAGGAGAGCATAACACCTTCAGTAGTATTAAGCATGGAAGAACGTTATGGCCCACTCACCAAAGTTCAGATCGAGGACAGCTTTATTTAATTTTTGATACAGAGAATGGGCAGCAGAAAATACGTCTGCTCTAGTAAACTGTACTGCAACCGAGCTACACACTAAAAAGAGACAAAAATATCTCCTTACTGTAGCACAAACGTTTGTTAATTTCTACTACACCATGGCATCTTCATTTCTTTTTTCTGGACTCGAGCCTCCCCTGAGGGGGCGGGGGTTATAATGTAACGGTTCTGTCCATTGTGCTGTCTATCTGCCAATTAATTTAGTTAAAATAGTTTACGTATTTTTACTCTGAAGCGGATATTAATTGCGTGTCAGTTTGGCGTCTGACAAGATCGATGAAGAAAAACGTCTAAAGACCACATCCAAGCTGATTAGAGTACCGAGATAACATTCACTGCCGTTCTGAGGTACGTACATGTTATAACATGTTATAATAACAACAGCGTAGGTCACTGTGGCCCCAACGAGTGTCCATCTCACCCAGATGCGTTAAAAATTTCATTCATCATGATCACCATATGTCAAGCCAAACCACCTCCCTGTGGCTCATGAAAGTGAATTTAGGAAGAAATATTAGGCTCCCCGCCCTCCCGTTACGTCAGTGGTCGGATAAGAAGGATTATGACAGTAACTTTTTGACTGCCATTTTTAACGTTGGCATTGTAATTAGTGTAGCGTTGTATACGGAGTTGAGAACATGTTGGTGTTGCTGCAGGCATGCGCTTGGGGCTGCTGCAGTCGAAGCTGGGCCTGGTGCACCTGTTGTCGCACTACAAGGTGGACGTCTGCAGCGAGACAGATATCCCTCTTCCGCTGGACCCCATGGCTTCCATCCTCGCCACCAAGAACGGCGTCCACCTGAAAATCACCAGTCGGAAAGCTACCTAAGGTGCTCAGTGCGAGAACAAAGCTCTCATTACTCGTTCGTCTCTGTGTTATTTCTGAGTGTGACGTTGATTATTTATGTGGACGTTGTCCAAAAATGATCTGTATAAATATCTGTACATTTGTATATAATACGTTTTATATGTAGCTCATCGTCTACTGCATTTGCATTTTTTTACATCACTTCGACTATGTACATAATGTAACATTAAATGTGATTAATACGAGACATATCGTCTTAAATTTCCTGTTTCCATCCACTGCATTTTTCTAGGAGCTTCAAACGCAGATGGCTCCAGAAGTCATCGAAAAATTCATCACCATTTACATGCGGCCCATGTGACTTCTGGAAATACATTCTTTTACTTACAAGAACTTCTGGATTTTGCCCAAAAATTTTATTAACTCTTGAGAAAAACTCCCAAGTGAAAATATTTCAGTCCTCAAGAGTTCTACTTTGTGTAATTTTGACCGTGAATTACGATTATTTAAACTCAAAAGAAGCCCGTTTTATTTCCCAGATTTAACGAAAGTAACCAAGCCAGAGCTTGACAACAAACATCGAAAGGGTATATAACACGAAAACTCCCGGAAATAAAATCGTAAATAACTAAGGAAACGACTATGATTTTCTTTAGTTATAACTGTAAAAACCAAATAAACTCGCACTTGGTACTGAGAATGCCGTAATAAGACTGCTTATTGAATGTAAACGCAGTTTACGTAGTTCAGAGATGTCAGATTCAAAGTTCTCACCTATAGCCTGTACTGCACCAATAGCGGACTAGTCGTCTAACTGTAATTCGTTGACCCTCACAATTTAATGGTTGACGCTGCAAGTTATAGAATAACACATACCTCAACAAGCATGAAAATGCGCCCGATAATAATGATACACACATGTATGAAAACACAACCTCCAAAAGAATACGTAAAAACACATGAAATAACAGCTACAATAACATAAAGAGAAAGATAGAGGTGAGAAATAGGAATAACTACTGTTTGTGGTAGGTCAATAATTTCAACACATACTGTACTACGCTGCGATTACATTTATTTCTAAAGAAAGTACGCATGAAGAAAAGTCCGCCACAAAAGAAAAAAATTACGTGTAAAACTACATGAAATTCTTTGAGTTTTTACACGGTGAGTGAGCACTTGGGTTGCAGATTATCTTCTTGTAGACGAAGTGTCGTGACGTCAGCGGCAGCTCGTTGGTTCTGACGGCATAATTCTTATGGCTCTATTTCTCATGAAACTGCTCTGGATATATCCTCATGACTGGTATAGGCTCCACCATGCAATATTTTATTATCCTTGTATTTTCCGTTGCAGCAGGCTGGTCGAACGTAATTGTTGTTGTGCAGATCCAATTTTGCATTTGTGCGATTGGAGCGTTCCATATAAACACGTTACTATTTATAATGTTCCACATACAGTTTTAAAACAGTATAGTGTTCATTTCCATCCGCTGATCACGATATTACAGTCCGTATACTGTTATAAATCACAATCTCGAATTTACAGCACTGAAGAAATAAGAATCAACATGTCTAATCGGCTTGTGAGTCTCCACGGAGACAGTTAATCTGTTGACAAGTGTGGCAACTGATTAAGTTGCACACGAGATAAGAAATTCAAAATACATTAGTTCGTGCAAATCTCTTGCATGTAAAACAGTTCGGTCCTAACAATTTCACCACGACACTCACAGCCCATTCGCTTAAGCATTGTCACAGTATTCATAGTCTACCATTTCCTTTCATTACGCCCATGTCGAAATTTAGTTTATACCGTAACCGAAAAATAAGAACGCGGGCATGAATTTTAGTGTGATTCTGACTAACATGAGTACACAACACAAACCGCGCATACGTCATGACACTGCACACCCTCTAACTGACTTCACTGTCACGCTGTAACTATCGATATACACTCCTGGAAATGGAAAAAAGAACACATTGACACCGGTGTGTCAGACCCACCATACTTGCTCCGGACACTGCGAGAGAGCTGTACAAGCAATGATCACACGCACGGCACAGCGGACACACCAGGAACCGCGGTGTTGGCCGTCGAATGACGCTAGCTGCGCAGCATTTGTGCACCGCCGCCGTCAGTGTCAACCAGTTTGCCGTGGCATACGGAGCTCCATCGCAGTCTTTAACACTGGTAGCATGCCGCGACAGCGTGGACGTGAACCGTATGTGCAGTTGACGGACTTTGAGCGAGGGCGTATAGTGGGCATGCAGGAGGCCGGGTGGACGTACCGCCGAATTGCTCAACACGTGGGGCGTGAGGTCTCCACAGTACATCGATGTTGTCGCCAGTGGTCGGCGGAAGGTGCACGTGCCCGTCGACCTGGGACCGGACCGCAGCGACGCACGGATGCACGCCAAGACCGTAGGATCCTACGCAGTGCCGTAGGGGACCGCACCGCCACTTCCCAGCAAATTAGGGACACTGTTGCTCCTGGGGTATCAGCGAGGACCATTCGCAACCGTCTCCATGAAGCTGGGCTACGGTCCCACACACCGTTAGGCCGTCTTCCGCTCACGCCCCAACATCGTGCAGCCCGCCTCCAGTGGTGTCGCGACAGGCGTGAATGGAGGGACGAATGGAGACGTGTCGTCTTCAGCGATGAGAGTCGCTTCTGCCTTGGTGCCAATGATGGTCGTATGCGTGTTTGGCGCCGTGCAGGTGAGCGCCACAATCAGAACTGCATACGACCGAGGCACACAGGGCCAACACCCGGCATCATGGTGTGGGGAGCGATCTCCTACACTGGCCGTACACCACTGGTGATCGTCGAGGGGACACTGAATAGTGCACGGTACATCCAAACCGTCATCGAACCCATCGTTCTACCATTCCTAGACCGGCAAGGGAACTTGCTGTTCCAACAGGACAATGCATGTCCGCATGTATCTCGTGCCACCCAACGTGCTCTAGAAGGTGTAAGTCAACTACCCTGGCCAGCAAGATCTCCGGATCTGTCCCCCATTGAGCATGTTTGGGACTGGATGAAGCGTCGTCTCTCACGATCTGCACGTCCAGCACGAACGCTGGTCCAACTGAGGCGCCAGGTGGAAATGGCATGGCAAGCCGTTCCACAGGACTACATCCAGCATCTCTACGATCGTCTCCATGGGAGAATAGCAGCCTGCATTGCTGCGAAAGGTGGATATACACGGTACTAGTGCCGACATTGTGCATGCTCTGTTGCCTGTGTCTATGTGCCTGTGGTTCTGTCAGTGTGATCATGTGATGTATCTGACCCTAGGAATGTGTCAATAAAGTTTCCCCTTCCTGGGACAATGAATTCACGGTGTTCTTATTTCAATTTCCAGGAGTGTAGCTCTCGCATCACAGTCCATACAACAGTGCTGCATGTTACATTTAGTTTTACACCGCACATTACACGTAAGACAACGAAACATCCATTCAAATTTTTGTATACTCAGTTAAAAGGGGTAAAACATGGTAACATTTCACATTACAGATAAAAACAAACAAAAAATTCTAGATCATCAAAGATATACATACAGAGCAAATGAAGCAAGAGCAAATAAAGAAGGAAAAGAAAAAATATCTCTCATAATTAGAAATATCTTCATAAGGTCCGCAAATATTTAAAGATATTATGTAACGAAACGAATGTAGCTCTGTTCAGCTAAATAGAACATGCAGCCACAATATGGGGCGAAAATTGGAAGAGTTCTCACAATAAATAAGTATTAATATGAGATTGTATTACTGGTTACTTCAAAGCAGATTATAGACGCAAGTACAACTGAAAGGTAGATAGGAGGAGAAGAGGTTTTTAACTGTAGTGAGCAAATTTCTCTAAGGAAAATATCTGAAAAATGTAGCCCTTAGAAATTATGGACATAAATGAGTATCGTGAGCTGAGGGAATTTGCTAAACTTTTAAAGTCCAAGACGATATTCCGGATTAGTAAATCATTATTTAGCCAAGATGAATTCTGTATAATACTGTAACATAAACCAAAACACAAGAAATTAAATTGTAGCTTCCACTGTTTTCAGAGTTACATATACGTCCTTGCTCTAAAAATATCTTTAAAAACATATAAGAAGAAATACAAATAGAAATTTGCATAGTTCTGTTTGTAATACCAAATCATTTGTTTCTGTAGGTCATTATTTTTATATATGCTATTAATCTTGGACATGCACCTTTCAGGATATAATTCAAATTGCAGACTACAATTTTTATTAGATTATGACAACTTAAATTAAAAAGAAACATGCTTTAGAGTGTGAGATGTTACTATCTCAGTGTGAGTCACGTCGCAATCTCTCTATAGATATATTCTAGTTCAGAAGCTTAAAGACTCTTCTGACCGAGTGTATCTTCATATCTCATAGGCAAAGTAAGTTCCAATAGCTTACTGATGGAGATCGCCCCTAATCGTACCTTTAATTACCCCGAAGATTAATAAAATTATTACTTAGACAGGTTCACTCCGCTCTATCGGTCGAATTGTGGACACTAAATAGTATAAACGTTTCAGAAAAATTATCTTTTTGTGTAATTATGTGAGTTGAAACCATAGAGTAGAAATATCTTTGGAGTGAGCATTGCGTCTTGTGCATGCCGTCAACATTAAACTGGAATTGTCACGTGATCTAGAGACGACGTCGATTGTTTAGCGCCAATTCGCGTCCGCCATCAGGTAACGTCACGTCTCGTCACATAACACCAAAACATTCTGCAATACCTTTCGAATGGAGGCATTCGCAAAGGGCGTCAACGGAATGTCACGTCATTTCATGGTACGTCAAGGTTTCTCGGGAAGAAAATTTTAACGGTACCAGCCTGTTAACGTCTTAAGTTAACCTATTTTAGCCCCGCTTATTCTCCTTATTATAGTGGATTTTGTATTGTTGTATCTTCATCAACTTTATTTTATAATAGCGCTTTGTTTTAGTGACAAATTGGAGATGTTCCATGACGACTGGGATATTTTTTCCACTTTCTTGCACAACCGAGGTCGTATATCGGAAGGCAAAAAGTTATTTAGGTTTTAAGAAAACACAACGGCGCTGACGCCCACAATGTATATGTATAAGAACACAAGTAGACGAAGCAAATTCCACCATATGACATTTTAAGTAAAGAAGTCAGCTTTAATGAAGGAGTAAAATACAGTTGTTTATGACATTATTAATTACGTAATGAAAAACATAATGGATAAGTTTAAGAGGCTTCATTATTTCGTTTGAAGCTTTCTTTGATGTGTATGAATGTACATATTTTCCGTAGCAAATAATTGTTATGTTTTGAAACGTTGTCTCACTTCTCAGTAATTTACCAAACATAACTGATCAAGAACATAGATTATAAAGTTTGCTTCGGCCATTGACAAATTTTGTCATTGTTAGCTCCTCAGTTCTGATACTATAACATTTTATGCATATTAGGGATGGTGACTCTAAACCCCAATTTCTCCGTTCAGTACTGTGTTAAGCGACTTTGCGAGATGTGACATGAAAGACATTGTAAATACATGCTGATGTTAAGCTTTTGTGACATCATGCTCATTCATTTTGCTCTACAAATCTAAGAGCCCAATTTATTTCAAATATCAGGCGTAAACTGCTATGGTACCTGCAAAACGTCTGTACTAAATCCACAGCACTTACGAAGGGAATCTGTCTTTACTAGCGATATGACAACATTCAAAATTTATAGACCTCGGACAAATCTACGGCGTCCCAAGATCACGTGACCATTGTGGGAACGTATGTTGACAACACAAAATCAATTCTGCGCTTCTGAATGCTCACTCCAGAGATATTTCTACTCTATGGTAGAAACCAAAGAAATTATTCTGTTGGTTTATGCGTCGCAATGCGAACCAAGGATGACTGTTGACATCAAGATCTGCAAGCACAATTTCCCCAGTAAGCATATTAAAATTCTCAGATGCAGGAAATTATTAATTAAGTAATCTGTGTTCAATTTCGGCTCCTCTTGAATAGTAAAACTGATAATGATTCACTGATATGCCCTATCAGATCTCTATGCTTTAAAAATCACTCCTAGATTCACAATTTTCATCACTTCTCGTAAACTCGATAGGCCAAAGATTAAATGCAACATTCCTTTAGCGTCGTAAGGTATATAAATTTTCATCAAGTAAAAATCACCGTTCTTCCTGACACTCATACACATCTCAGTATAAATAATTGGATTCATCAGTTTCCAGAATAATTAATTCTTTAACACCTTACCTTTCAGAAGACGCAAAACGTTTTATTTCGTAACACCATGCACAGATGTTTCCTATGTTAAGAATTTCAAAATACATCTGCCGTCAAGTGTTTCTCTTTCAGAACTCTGACACAGAACTTAAGTTACACATTACATTTTCGTTTATGAAACACAATTTAATTGTTGAAAACAAAGGCCACAGCTTCCGGCATCTTCTTCCTGCACACGGCCGTCGGCTCTCTGACATCTGCGCCCGGCGAATTCAACATTCCGATCCAGGTGGATGATTCCTTCTGCCACTGAGCTTCTGCGCTGCTCATAAGAAACAACAAACACACATATTTGTAGGTTTCAAAACAGAAACTGACATAATTGATGCAAATATTGCCTGTGTTATACTGTACTTAATATGAATAAGTTAAGGCAGACACTTGCCATATGTCGTTGCTGCGATAACTGATACTGTAAATACGCTGTATCATCACAAGTGAAAATTATTTCCCAAAAAACATCGTCTGCAAGACAAATTTAATGAATATTGGTACCTTAGTTGTTTTCATTTTCGAAATGAAACCATGGCTTAGAGTGTCTCGCGGTTTTCAAAATCAGTTTATAACTATAAAACAAAAATCATGGATTTTTTCGATAAACATTTTGGCGAAGAATTACTTGGTTCAGTAAACGCTTTGAAGACGGAATATTTAGTTCAGTGGACGTTTGAGAACAGGATGCAAGCTTAAAACAGACAAACTAGCGAAATTAAAATTCTTGCTAGTGTGCAGAACGTAGTATATCAGGAGAAAAAAACGTATCATGTAAGAGTGTCAGCGATTTGAAAGCTATATGCCCTGTTAGGGTTAGCAGTCAAGAATATATTCTTTTGCACTGTTAATCACACATACAGTAACAAAAAATGAATAGGAAGTGTAGTTTATAGTTTCTGTGAAGTAGGAAGTCTGAATTATATCACAGAAAAAAAAGTTCAGAAAACGAAGTATGCCCTGTTATGGTTAGCAGTCAAGAAGTATATACTGTTGCACTGTTAATCACACATACAGTTACAAAAAATGAATAGGAAGTGTAGTTTATAGTTTCTGTGAAGTAGGAAGTTTGAATTATATCAAGGTAAAAGAAAAATTCAAAAAACGAAATTGCCAATTTTAGGATGTGACTACTAAGCGAGTTAATGTACTTATTATCTCTAAGTAATGGCCTGTTCATATGTTGTAACAAGCAGAGCATCAGGCTGCAAGATATAGAGGTGAGCCAGAGCATTTTAATCTTTGGACTTGTCCGCTAGACAGTATTGGTGTGCTTGATCGTCCCGATCGTACCTATCACACTGTCACATAAATTCTGTTCTGTTTTACCTTCTCTCCAAAACACGGAAGAATTGGAGGTTACAACATGGAAACAAATAGCTACCACAAAGTGGTCGCATGTGTTACGATACAGCAACAGATGCTGAACAAGAAGGAGCTAGATAAGGAGATGAAAAATCAAGTGGAGACGAAGACTGAAACTTTATTTAGGAACTGCAAGTAAATGCGACTGTAGAGTTTGGTCATGTCGACTAGCGAGTGAACTATAGAAACACCGACAGCAGAGTTTAAAACTTTCTAGGGCAAATGGCATATGAGGTAATTCTTCCATGTATGAAATTGTAGAGTGCAGAAGAAAGTGGTGGGCACTGTATTAGTGGCAGCTTCATTATGAGCAAGAGCTGCCATGTGTAGATGTTGTTATGCAGAATACTGGCAGACAGTAATATAATAATGACATTATTCTACTTAAATTTTGTGATGTGCAGCAAATTGAAAGAAAACTAAATGTATGTTTTGATATATACACATATACATGGCATTGAACATTCTAATTCAGGTCCTAAATAAATAGCTAACTAGAGGAATTTACTTAGATTATACCTAGAGTAAAATAAGAAGAACGTTTTCGCATGTTAAAGCTCTTTTATCTGTGGTCTACAATTAAAAGTTTTCAGTGAAACCTGACATTGGCAGGAAGGAGACAGCGGTGTTAAAGTAACGTGTTAAGTGAAAAAAATTTAACATAAAATCTTTTAATGCCTAGAACGCAGTATTCGTTATAAATTAAAGCAGGATGACTAGTTTTTGAGTCCTTTCTCTTCATATCAATTAAAATGTAAAAGCAGGTTGAATGTGCATTCAAGACATAATCAGTAGCAACTGTCATGCAGTGAGATGAATTCATATTATGAGCCAACAAGAGTATTGTGGTATTATGTATTGATACCACCCCATGGGCGTCTCAGAGTTGGCAACGGCAACACAAGTTTCCTTCAGAGCTGCCAGCAGTCATACGGGATCAAGGGAACCCAATGGTTCACTCCTGCTGAATCATACCTCCAGCAGCTCCACATCACGAGCGCCCTCTGCTGTTGCTATATAGCATGGCAGACGGCAGACCCACACACAGCTGGAGCCACTTCACTACATGACGCTACACAGACACAGCCTAGTAGTAGCTCTGTAACCGTCGTTCTAGTTTTATTTCAGAGAGTCCCTCCCTTGTTCACACTGAGAGCTGGAGAAATACAAGTTAAGTAGATCTTCTATTTACTATGTTAACTTGTTCGCTAAACATTTCTGCTCCAATCCAGTTTACTCAGGGTGACAGTTGCTGCACCACTCTGCAGTCCACAGCTACTTACACTTGTGTACGAAGTCGTACACAACAATTAAGACAGTACCTATGTGGTCAAAAGTTTTATCGTGAGCGATAAGATGCATTGTTGTAAGCCTCCCACCTCTTTTCTGTAGCTGAACTATTACATGAAAACAAGTAACTTCAGTAAAATTCGCTAGACATGTGCTCCTTTTATACATAATTTTGCCTTAAGAAATGATACATAACGTTATCTGACCACGGTTACATAAACATGTTCAAGAGCAGGTGATGATTATATTGCGCAGTGAGTAGAAATGGGACCCTGGATGCGCTTATAAAAATGTTTTGTTTTTCAAAAACTGCCTCCTTTCGTTGAGGCTCTTCTGGGGTGTAGATATTTCATAATGAGTTGAATGAAATTGGTGCTGAAAGTGTACAAATAAAGAGCAAACAATAGAGCGAAAAATATAGATGAAAACTTATCACATCACCAAAGGAAAGTCCGCCCGATACTTGCATGCTCAGCATGACAGACTGCCGTCCTAATACGCCCGGGTTCGATTCCCGGCTGGGTCGGGGATTTTCTCCGCTCAGGGACTGGGTGTTGTGTTGTGTTCGTCATCATTTCATCCCCACCTGGAGCGCAGATCGCCCAATGTGGCGTCGGATGTAATAACACCTGCACCAAGGCGTCCGGACCCGCCCCGCAAGGGGCCTCCCGGCCAATGACGCCAAACGCTCATTTCCATTTCCGTCAAAGGAAAAGGCTGAAGAATAAGAAAACTGAAGTGGTTACATATCGCCAGCATGAGAAACATGTCCTCACCGAAGCGTTTCTCAGAATTAAGGCTTGACAAATCGTCGGTACTTGGCGAACACTATTAATTCGTGTCAAACCAAAAATGAACAAGACATTTCGTCGCAAAAACTCATTTTAAAGCATTAATTATATGAAGGACCGTAAGCCTTATAACACCTCACCAAAACTGCCTCCTGTCTACTTCAAAAATAGTACTTTAATTAATGGCATAAGAAGTTTCCAAAGTACCATTTACATCGTTGCCTGGTGTAACAGAAAACAGGATGCAACAACTCACAGAGGTACTATCGGATATCCCGCGTGATAAGCGAAGGGGAAATTCTAAAAAAATGTAACAATCCCATAAAGATGGTCAGACTCATTACGATATTGAATCGTTTCCAATGATGGTCAATAATTTCCATCCGTAGGAGATGAATTACCTACATCTTGAATTGATGTGAAGAAATATGTTCTACATACCTATACCTATATACGATTTCAAATGTGAAATATGATCTTTACCTAGATTATTGTAAAGGAAGCACTAACTGGTTTTTTAGTCGAACTCACTGCTTACTGAATTGTTATCCCTTTGTTGCCACATTCTGTCAAAAAAATTGGTTGATGGGGATCAGTTACACGAATGCATTATGGACAAATGTAAAATTTTCTCCAAGTCTTCTCCAGTGTGCACCAAGCCAAGGCAATTCATGCCAACGCCTCGTCACGCAATCAAAATAATAAAGAGGCAGAACGCCAGCATTGCGGAAAGCAGAACAGACCCGGGAGATATTGCCTCAAGTGCCATGAGCGAGAGGCTGGAATCGAAAACTCAGCAACATGATCTCAACGAGGAAAGACAGCATGTTATTCTAACAGTAGAGCTTGATTTCGCAAGGGAGAATAAAAGTTTCACAAGAACTCCTCAGAGTTGGCTAATATGGCCGAAAGGCATACTGTGAAGCCCTGAAAACCATTCAAATGAAATAGAGGGTTGGTGAAGACTGATGATGGGCCCGGGAAAGTAGGCCACATTCGATCATTGCTGACCAGATATAAAATAATTGCCTCACGCAAGCAGTAATACATATTCAAGCTGCCAAGCCTTGACGTATTTGTGTTGCATTAATTAGCTATGAGACGGAACCTGTGATATATTTCTACCATTCGTCAAGATGGGTTCCACCTCTGAGACTGCTACTTGTCTGGTCTGTTTTACTCAGACGCTCTGAACTGCCGACCTCGTCATCACAGATGAGAAGACTTAGGGACATCTATCTCCAGCTTGCTGAGCTCAAATGATGGAGTGCACTGTAAACCTGTAGCAGCATTCAGGAGGCAAACTAACCGCTTTGGCCGACTAGTATCTGCAACCACTGATCGACATCTCCAACCCTTCTTGGTGGCAGGGCTACAATTTTGTTCATCTCCAAACTGTGCTAGGCTGCTGAGAGATCACCCCAGTTCACCGCTGTGATGTCTGTGAGAGTGCTCTGATAATATTCACTCGCTGTTCTGGGCAGCAACGTCTGCTGTAGGGGATCTACTGTCTGTCCGGTAGCCCGTTTGCATGAACCGAACGCCACCGGCAGAGACAGTGTCAGCATGGTCCAAGGCGAGCACTGCACTGCTGCTGGCCTGGACTCCGACACAGAGAAGAATACATGATTGTAAATTTAATGTAATAAATTCCTGTTTAGCTAATGTTGTATCATTAGCGCCCAGCACCCCGACTGTTGTGCTCCACCATACCACACGCTCTACCATCCCAACAAAAGTACGGGTCTCATCCCAGGCCCCTATAGAACTATAAGTTCACAAAAGGAGACTAAAGACGTTTTACGGGAAAGTGACGAACACTACATGATGACACTGTGAGTGCTTATTTGACTTCATGCAAAATCTCCATAAGCAAACATTCCTGTTGAAGACACCATGTACTCACATAAACCAAAAAGTCTTTTCTACCATAATGGTCAGTTACAGAAATACCTAGTTCCCATGATGAAACATCTATAACATATGGGGCCATAATATCAGCCCCCCTGTTAATTTCTACAAATGGTAATAAATATTCAGCTGTGCATGCATGCATATCCTGAGTCCATTGTTTTGTTGATAGAGCTTTTTGTGTGGAACACGTGCAATTTGAGTACAAGAAGAAATTCAGTTTTTTTATGCTGAAGTGAGTTTGTGCAGCTTTCAGTAGTGGCTTGTAGTTTTTGGTGTGTAATCGCTACAGTGAGAAGTTTGGCCTATGTTGCTATAGTAGCGATTAAACAGATCTGTGGAAGTTCGTAATTTTATCGCCCAAGTGATTCCTATTTTCGTTCCACGGACGAGACTTGGAATTATAACTAAAAATTTATTTTATTTGCTATTTATAAAGATTACTTTTCTATGGGAAACGTAAATGGGGAGAAATGGGTTTGTTGCACGAAATGCTTAGTTTGTAATGACCAAACATCTATACCGACATACAAATTCCTATGTGACTCATCCTTATAAAGCTCAAAAAAATTGAAAACATTGTATTTTCATTGCCTTCATGTGTTTTAGAATAGTGAAAATGCTTGGCTATGCTAGAATGGGAAAATATATTTAAACTAATTTAACTTTTGAAAATTTTCTGGGGGACGAAGATAAAAATTCTTTTTTCTGTTGTGGTGTGGGTACTGTAAGACCTTCGGTACACACACCATCAGATTATTTCACTCGTCACTCTAACGAAGTAGGCGAGTGTCAGCAATGTGTCTCGTGGTCTTATCATGGCGTGTTTATCTTCTACCATTAGGTCAGACAATAGAAATGCCACTTGCACACTTAGAGTAGCAGATTGACGGTGACCAACTTTAAACAGAACTTGATTAATTTTCACACACATTTATTAAAATAGTAAAAAGCACAGACATTACGTAACTTGATTCTGGATGCCGTTTACAATTGACAATCTGAAGTTCGTTTGGTCTTGGTATGTTAATCTTATTCTCACATATCTCTGATACTTGAAAAAGTGTCTATAAATTTATCTTCATGGCTATGTACAGGAATATGATAATCTTCTTAGGTGCAGACTGAAACTAGACTATAGACTGGTACAGACTAATGCAGACTGGTACAGACTGGTGCAGATAAATGCAGACTGGTACAGAGTGGTGCAGACTAATGCAGACTGACTAATCCGAGGTCTGTACACTCGTTATAGTACCTCGCGCGTTCAGGTATCACTGCACAAATGTGATCCACGACGAGAAAAGGTTCTACATTAGCAGCAATCTCATTGGCTGCATTACATAGTAATACGCGGATTGGCGGAAGCAGAATTTGGTCTGTCTCTATGGCAGCACCATCTCGTAGTAAGGAGATGGACGAGCGCTGCGCCTGTGCTGTTGTGCTTAGCGGGGCGAGCTCTAGTGGGAAAGTTGTGTATCCGCTGACTACACGGAACTATGTACACAACATCTGTTTTTGTATTTGTCATGCTAACATGTATGAAAAATACTGGCTATAGTCTATTATAACAATTTAACTGTAACTTGCCTAGAAGTGGAGCACAAATTCAGGAATATGTATAACAATTTGTATCCTTTTCTGTAACCTTTCATGGCTTATACAGATTCTAACGTACTAAAGAGACGAAGTTTGAAACCCCTACCTTATATTTTTCTGGTGGCTGTCCTTACCAAAAAATGTACACAAAATGATTCAATTTCGTCTTGTTCCAGCTGTGGACAGCTAAATAATGTGTTATTTTCCTGCTAGAGGCCATTCCGCTCTTCCAAGCAACTGAGGTTTTGATACTATAAAGCACTCAAATAATATGAGCTCACATATGTTCAAGAATAGTATGAAACTATAATCAAACAATCATGTGCTAATTTTCAAGTGATCGTATTTTTTTGGGATTTTGGTAATTGGTGAAAAAAAACAAGGTTATTCAAAAAGATGGACCCAGTTCTTTTTTATTTCTTGAAAAATTCGATGTGACTAATTTACTCATAGATGAAAAGATGGAGTTAAGGTTTAGAAACACAGGTTATACATGTTCCATATCACACTCTCCTGCAGCACGCACATAAATGTAAGCTATAGCCAAACTCATCCCATGCATGGTCGATCTGTGTTTCAGGATTTGCAAAGATGTCCAGTGGCTGAAACTACTTAAACCAACGGCTTATGCTTGTCCTGGTTGGTAGTTCAACGCTGAATTGTAGAGGAAATCCCATCTATCCTGAAATTCCTTCTCATTTCTTTCGAATTAAAGAACGCAGAAAACCTTATGGTGCGTGATTCATATCTTACTGAAAAGTGACGTGAACTGGCTGTTTGTTGACATGAGAACTCCACTGGTCGTTTGCAAAACTATCAGCTCTCTGTTGGTGGTAAACGAAACTCTAGGTCCTCTTATTTCCAGCAGTGTGCATGTTATCCATATCTAGTTCATATTTCATGAAGTTAAAATTAATCAAATTGGATACATTTTTTTTTATAACACTGTATTGCAGTAAATGTACTGCAGCTGTGGAATCACTGGGGAAGTCTCTTATGTTTTGGCCTTATGTATGAGATTTCAGTATGATTCGAAACATAAATGACTTGTAATCCTCAACATGTAGACTATACTACTGGCTTAGCGTATCCTTCATTTAGGTTCAAAAAATCACATGAGGCTTTCCAGCTGACTTACCTTTCAGGGTTGTTACAGTGAATAAAAGAAGTTGGAAGATGTGAAGAAAGTTGTTGACAGTGATACAGCAGATGACTTTTTTAATCATTTTTGCCCCCTGATATAACTTTTTTATTTTCTTGTTTGACTTACCGTAGAAAAATTTTTATAATGGTGCTTTGTATGATATTTACATCAAATGTTTTCGCAAAAGTGTTGAAATTGTGGGTTTTTTATAATATGAACTTATGTTTTTCATCTCAAAAATAGAGAATGAACAATACTTTAGTTCCACAATGAGACGTGTGTCTTCTCTAAGATTCTTTATTTCTCAGCAGACATTTCTATCAGCTTCTTGAAGAAGCCTGAAAACCCTTTGAGATCGTGCAGAGGTATTTGAGATGGTGCAATAGGCCATGATCCTAGGACTGCACACCTGTGTGAATGCAAGACAGCAAGATGTTAAATATTTGTTATGATTTTGAAAATTTTGCAAAATTTTCTTTTATTAGCAACTCATAATGATTTTGGTTCATACATTTTGTATGGACATCCGATCTTATTTTGGCGAGAAGAATCAATCCTTCAAAGCTTAGGAGTATATATCCAGTACAATGTGTATGTTTTATGTCTATCATATTGTACCTTTTGTTCATTTTGTCATAGCTTAAGTCCAATATAACTGAAGTATGACACTTGATTTATGGCTCGGTCAGCAATGACAATCATTCTTGTCATTGTATGTACTACTTCGAAATCCATCACTCTTTACCTTTAGTTTTGATGTTTCAGTATTGATTTATTTCAGGTAAATTCAGTGTACAGCGGCGGAGGACTCTTTGAAACTCATTATTGTTTTTGGAATTTGTAATTTAAACATCAACAAATGTGTTATTTAATTTGATGCCCTGTCTTACCTTGTCTTGATAATAGAATTAATGTAAATGTCAAGTAATGTTGGATAAAAGTTACAAACTTCTTTTAGATCTTGATTAGCTGTTAGTGCCTGCAGTTGGTGTACATACAGAATTTTTTTAATTCTGACATATATTAAAAGACTTCTGATAGACCCAACGATGTGCTATGAAAAATCTGTTTCTTCCATTGCAGCCCACATTTTCTTCCTGTCAATCTAGTACACTCTTTTCAAAATGAATAAAAGCACACGAGACACTACGTTAGATCCCATCCGCCTTTCTATAACCTTCTTCTGATACAAACACAGTGTTTCAACATGAACATGTATTTCTATAACTATTCTGTTTACCTGGTTAAGAGGCGTGACTTATTGATTTAAGACTTGTACCAATAGCATTAAACTTTTTCGATAGATTTCATGGGGGAAATAAAACCGGAAGTGTGAACAATGAATGCTATGTATTCAAGAAACAGAATAAACAAGTTAGTGTCTGATGAGAATAGACAGAAACGCCAATTTTAGAATGAGCGATACTAGAGCTATATATCAACCAAGAGCAATATCAGTTCACTTGCATTATGAAGCTAGACAGAGTTTTAATGAAAAGCTGTCGAATTTCCTGCCGAACCGCAGTGCTGCGATAATGCAACTCTAGACAGTTGAAGGTGTTGAAACTGACACCCGTCGAAACGTCGCGGTTTCTCGACACTGAGGGCCGTCTAGAAACCCACTAGGTTCTGTACTACGGAAAAGCCTATGATCAGACAGAGGAAAAGTATTGATTATGATTACATGGTCCTCATTTTACCCAAAAGAGTCTTCACACATTGGAAGAGCAAAGGATGTACAGCATTATCTTAAAACAACTATTTGGGAAAATATATAATTTTCAGTGGTTTTCTTGTAAACGTTAAGCACTGAATTATTATGGGTGGAGGCTATACTCAAGCTAGGTTAATAATTGGCTCCTTTTACCGACCTCCCGACTCAGCAGCATTAGTGGCAGAACAACTGAGAGAAAACCTGGAATACATTTCACATAAATTTCCTCAACATGTTATGGAGATTTCAATTTACCAGATACAGATTGGGGCACTCAGATGTTTAGGATGGGTGATAGGGACAGAGCATTGAGTGACATTATACTGAGTGCACATCCGAAAATTACCTCGAGCAATTAAACAGAGAACCGACTCGTGGAGATAACATCTTGGACCTACTGATAACAAACAGACCCGAACTTTTCGACTCTGTAAGCGGAGAACAGAGAGTCAGTGATCATAAGGCCGTTGCAGCATCCCTGACTATGCACGTAAATAGGAATATAAAAAAAGGGAGGAAGGTTTATCTGTTTAGCAAGAGCAATAGGAGGCAGATTTCAGACTACCTAAGAGATCAAAACGAGAACTTCTGTTCCTACACTGACAATGTTGAGTGTTTATCGAAAAAGTTCAAGACAATCGTAAAATGCGTTTTAGACAGGTACATGTCGAGTAAAACTGTGAGGGATGGGAAAAACCCACCGTGGTTCAACAACAAAGTTAGGAAGCTACTACGAAAGCAAAGAGAGCTTCACTGCAAGTTTAAACGCAGCCAAAACCTCTCAGACAAACAGAAGTTAAACGATGTCAAAGTTAGCGTAAGGAGGGCTACGCGTGAAGCGTTCAGTGAATTCGAAAGTAAAATTCTGTGTACCAACTTGGCAGAAAATCCTAGGAAGTTCTGGTCTTACGTTAAATCAGTAAGTGGCTCGAAACAGCATATCCAGACGCTCTGGGATGATGATGGTATTGAAACAGAGGATGACACGCGTAAAGCTGAAATACTAAACACCTTTTTCCAGAGGTGTTTCACAGATGAAGACCGCACTGCAGTTCCTTCTCTAAATCCTCGTATGAACTAAAAAATGGCTGATATCGAAATAAGTGTCCAAGGAATAGAAAAGCAACTGAAATCACTCAACAGAGGAAAGTCCACTGGGCCTGACGGGATACCAATTCGGTTCTACACAGAGTACGCGAAAAAACTTGCCCCCCTTCTAACAGCTGTGTACCGCAAGCCTCTAGAGGAATGGAAGGTTCCAAATGATTGTCATAGAGCACAGGTAGTCCCAGTTTTCAAGAAGGGTCGTCGAGCAGATGTGCAAAACTATAGGCCTATACTCTGACATCGATCTGTTGTAGAATTTTAGAACACGTTTTTTGTTCGCGTATCATGTCATTTCTGGAAACCCAGAAGTACTCCGTAGGAATCAACATGGATTCCGGAAACAGCGATCATGTGAGACCCATCTCGCTTTGTTTGTTCATGAGACCCAGAACATGTGGTGTCACCGCCAGACACCACACTTGCTAGGTGGTAGATTAAATCGGCCGCAGTCCATTTAGTACATGTCGGACCCGCGTGTCGCCACTGTGTGATCGCAGACCTAGCGCCACCACAAGGCAGGTCTCGTGATACAAACAAGCACTCGCCCCAGTTGTACGGACGACCTAGCTAGCGACTAGATGTACGAAGCCTTTCTCTCTCATTAGCCGAGAGACAGAATAGCCTTCAACTAAGTTAATGGCTACGAACTAGCAAGGCGCCATTAGCCTTACAGTGATTGTAATTAAAGTCTCCTGTGTATAGTCAAGAGCGATGTACCACAATGATTGATTAAAGATAAGTATTAATCCAGCTACGTACTTTTCTTCATAGCATTAATTACGTAGCCTGTTCCAGTACTTCACGCCCGTCTGCGTTAGTCTAGCGTGCATTTTCAGCCATCTCGATCTACAAGGTATTGGCCCAGCTGCCGACACATCACATGGCGACGAGGATGGGATGCTCGATGGTTGGTTCTGGTCGACGCCTTCAGTAATTTTCCTTTTGTTGTCCGGATGTCTTCCACGACGTCCTCCGCCACCATCCAAGCGTTGTCTGCTATCTTTTGCATTGAAGGTCTTCCGCAGACTATTGTTTCCGACAATGGCCCACAATTCATGACCACAGAATTTCAGTCATTCTGCCAGGCCAATGGTATTCAACATCTGACATCCGCGCCGTTTTCGCCTCAGTCAAACGGTGCCGCTGAACGATTGGTCCGGACTTTCAAGTCACAGATGTTGAAATTGAAAGAGTCGCATTCTCGGGAGGACGCATTGTTGCTCTTTTTGTCTTCGTATCGCTCTCAGCCCCGAGATGGTCGCTCGCCGGCTGAGTTGCTCCATGGTCGTCCTCATCGCACCTTGATGTCTTTGCTGCATCCGCCGCATCAGGTTCCTTTGCAGCGGCAGACTCCTGCTTTTGCTCCAGGCGACGTTGTATTTTATCGCAACTATCGAGGTTCACGGCGTTGGCTCGCAGGGCGCATTCTTCGCTGCCTCGGCCGCGCGGTGTATTTGGTTTTGGGGGCTTCTGGTGAGGTGCGTCGGCATCTCAATCAGCTGCGCCTCTGTCGCCGCACGGGTTCTGCCGCTCCCCGTCTGCTTTCAGCGACGGTGCCATCCGGTCAGCGCCCTGGGGACCCATCTACTGGCTCGCCTCATCCCCAGGTGTTACCGACGATGCCTTCCATTTTGCCCCATGGCGACGCGCCGCCGCAGCAGCCGCCGCCGCCGCAGCCGCCGCCGCAGCCGCCGGTCCTCCGGCCGGCGCCGCCCGCATTCGACGCTTCGCTGCAGCCGCCAAGCGCCTCCCAGGGTCACGCGCCGCCGATCGCTTCCCGTGACCAGCTGTCCTCCGCCATCGAACTCCCGCCCGCTCCGGACCACATGACGTCATCGCGCGTCGGCTACCCCGACGCAATGGAGGTCGACCCTTCGGCCCCTCCTGTCTCTTTACGGGCTCGTACACCGCATGTTGACGTGCACCCTGGACTAGGTTTTGAGGCGTTTCCTAGCTCCCCTCGGACCGAATGGCCGGGTGCGGGTGGCACAGCCTCACCTGTTGTTAGGCTCCCCACCTCATCGCATACGTCAACATGGGGTCCTCCGCACGGCGGGCGGAAGCCTTATCTCACGACCGTTCGCCGATTTGCGGGGGAGGAATGTGGTGTCACCGCCAGACACCACACTTGCTAGGTGGTAGATTAAATCGGCCGCGGTCCATTTAGTACATGTCGGACCCGCGTGTCGCCACTGTGTGATCGCAGACCTAGTGCCACCACAAGGCAGGTCTCGTGATACGAACAAGCACTCGCCCCTAGTTGTACGGACGACCTAGCTAGCGACTAGATGTACGAAGCCTTTCTCCCTCATTAGCCGAGAGACAGAATAGCCTTCAGCTAAGTTAATGGCTACGAACTAGCAAGGCGCCATTAGCCTTACAGTGATTGTAATTAAAGTCTACTGTGTATAGTCAAGAGCGATGTACCACAATGATTGATTAAAGATAAGTATTAATCCAGCTACGTACTTTTCTTCATAGCATTAATTATGTAGCCTGTTCCAGTACTTCACGCCCGTCTGCGTTAGTCTAGCGTGCATTTTCAGCCATCTCGATCTACAAGGTGTTGGCCCAGCTGCCGACACATCAGAACATATTAGATACAGGCTCCCAGGTAGATGCCATTTTCCATGACTTCCGTAAGACGTTCGATACAGTTCCGTACTGTCGCCTGATAAACAAAGTAAGAGCCTATGGAATATCAGACCAGCTGTGTGGCTGGATTGAAAGGTTTTAGCAAACAGAACACAGCATGTTGTTCTCAATGGAGAGACGTCTACAGACGTTAAAGTAACCTCTGGCGTGCCGCAGGGGTGTGTTATGGGACCATTGCTTTTCACAATATATATAAATGACCTAGTTGATAGTGTCGGAAGTTCCATGCGGCTTTTCGCGGATGCTGCTGTAGTATACAGAGGAGTTGCAGCATTAGAAAGTTGCAGCGAAATGCAAGAAGATCTGCAGCAGATAGGCATTTGGTGCAGGGAATGGCAACTGACCATTAACATAGACAAATGTAATGTATTGCGAATACATAGAAAGAAGGATCCTTTATTGTAAGATTATATGATAGCGGAACAAACACTGGTAGCAGTTACTTCTGTAAAATATCTGGGAGTATGCGTGCGGAACGATTTGAAGTGGAATGATCATATAAAATTAATTGTTGGTAAGGTGGGTGCCAGGTAGAGATTCATTGGGAGAGTCCTTAGAAAATGTAGTCCATTAACAAAAGAGGTGGCTTACAAAACACTCATTCGACCTATACTTGAGTATTGCTCATCAGTGTGGGATCCGTACCAGATCGGTTGACAGAGGAGAGAGAGAAGATCCAAAGAAGAGCGGCGCGTTTCGTCACAGGGTTATTTGGTAAGCGTGATAGTGTTACGGAGATTTTTAGCAAACTCAAGTGGCAGACTCTGCAAGAGAGGTGCTCTGCATCGCGGTGTAGTCCAGGTTTTGAGAGTGTGAGTTTCTGGATAAGGTATCGAATATATTGCTTCCCCCTACTTATACCTCCCAAGGAGATCACGAATGTAAACTTAGAGAGATTCGAGCGTGCACGGAGGCTTTCCGGCAGTCGTTCTTCCCGCGAACCAAACGCGACTGAAACAGAAAAGGGAGGTAATGACAGTGGCACGTAAAGTGCCCTCCGCCACACACCGTTGGGTAGCTTGCGTAGTATAAATGTAGATATAGATGTAGACAGGGAAGTGAAGAAACCCCTTAAGTCCAAAGAACTTTAATGTCATCTTGGAAATAGCCTCAAACTAGTTGCCAGACACGATTTGCAATTCGGGAGGACGACGGTTCAATCCCTTGTCCGACCATCCTGATTTAGGTTTTCCGTGATTTCCCTAAATGGCTCCAAGTAAATGCCGGAATAGTTCCTTTGAAAGGGCACGGCCGAGTTCCTGCCCCAACTTCCCTAATCCGATGAGATCGATGACCTCGCAGTCTGGTCTTCTCCCCCAAACAATCCAAACAAAAAAATGATTTGCAGGCAAGCAACGAGTGCTGCACTTCTTGCATTAATGTGACACAGGAAGTTATTCTGCCACCAAAACGAAGTTGGCTGGTTGATTTGGAGCAGGGGACCAAACCGAGGTCATTGGTCCCATCAGATTAGGGAAGGATGCGGAAGGAAGTCGGCCTTGCCCTTTCACAGGAACCATCCGGGCATTTAGCTGAAGCAAATTCAGGGAAATCACAAAAAATCGAAATCAGGATGTCGGAACGCGGGTTGGAACCGTCGTCTTCCCGAATGCTAGTCCAATGTGCTAACCACTGCACCACTCTGCTCGGTACCAAAAGAAGGACGCAGACTCATAAGGTACGGGCCCTGTAAGACAAGGATGACGCTAGAAGTAAAAATGTGTTACTTCAGCTGCGCGATGCGAGGAAAGGAAGTAAGATTAGGATTTAACGCCCAATCAACCTATGAGGACAATTTTTTAGACCTCCAAGTAACCAACAGATTCGAACTATTGAAATCAGTTAACGTCAAGGAGCGAATCAGTGATTATAGATGGCATCAACGATTACAAGAATTAAAGGGAATATTAAAAGAAATGTAATAAAATATTTTTGGTGAGCAACAAAGACAAACTGCACTTTATCTCAGTAGTTAACATCATAAATTCACCTGTACCTTGATACAACTGCAGACTTTCGCCTCTAGCCATCCCCATAATAGAAGTTTAATATATTTCCTGTTTTTAAATGATGGTATTCACTTTTTACGTGTTGCAGTTTTTCCCGAAATTACAAAAATCGCTCTGGAAATTTAAGGTTTTTCGAAATGTGAAAACATCTTCCAAGGTGCAACATGGTCAAGCACTTAGGAACGAATATTCTGCTGAAATTTAAAAGCATTTACACCGAGAAAATCTGGTAAATGTTGCAATTAATTATCTATTATTATTTATCTGTTATTATTTTATTATACATCAATAATAGATAAATAAAATCAAATTAAGCTGAAATATTATCAGAGAACACTTACAAGCTGAACAGATTTTGAAATATGTTTCACAGCACTTAAATATTTTGTAAGCAAAATATTTACAAATGCTTCACAAAACACAACTACATGTATTAAGGTCAAAAATTTTAGAAAATGGCGGAAACTGCTTATGACTGTCCTTAGTTCCAATTATTTCACATGATTCTAAAATCAGTCACTACAATGAAGTAGTCACCAGACTGAAGTACCTACCAAAGCATGTGTTTCTAGGTACACTATCCTCTAAGTATAACACTCTCCCCTACAAATGGCTAAAACTCAAAAGCGTTGTACAACATGCCCTACAAAAGCGCACGGAAGTGCCGAGGGAGAGAAAAGTCCCACTGCAGTTCAATAGACGTGTTAGAAAGATGCTGCGAAAGCAAAGAGAGCTTCATCTCCGAGTCGTACGAAGCTAAGGTCTACTAGACAAATCAGTTGAATGACGCCAAAATGAGTGTGAGGAAAGCGATGTGAAAATCATTCAGTGTCTTGCAAATTAAACTGTCAACACAGAGATAAATTGTCGCGGAATAGGTAATCAACTAACACTGTTCAACAGTGCAAAGGCAATTGGACAGGAGAAGAAACCTATGAGGGCCTACGACGGTTATAGGAAAGAGCTTGCTCTCTATCTAGCAGCAGTCTGTATTAGGGTATTCATACAATGAAGTTTACCAAGCGACTGGAAAAAAGTGCAGGTTATTCCCGTATTAAAATGGTCATTAGAAAGATTTGCTTAATTATAGGCAGATATCAGGGACGTCCATCTGTTGTACAGTTAGGGAACATATTTTATGCTCATACATTATGATGTTCTTGGATAATGAAAGTCTCCTCTATAAAAATCAACATGAGCTCCGCAGACTGAGATCTTGCAACACTCAGTTAAGTTTGTTCTTCCATGATACCCAGGGCGCCCTAGACAAAGGCGCTCAGGTTGATGCAGTGGTCCATGAGTTTTGGAAGGCATTTTATACTGTTCTGCTTTGTAATTTAGTAAAAAAATTACAAGTTTACCGAGTGTTGGACCAGATTTGTGACTGTATAGAAGACCTCCTTGCAGGCAGAACTCAAAACGTTATCATTAACAGAAGAAAATCTAAAGTTGTAATGGTGATTACGGGAGTACTCCTGGAGAGTGTTATTTGAAATTTATATTAATGACCTAGCGAATAAAGTTGATGGCTCCATGAAGCTATTCGAGGATGATGCTGTCGTCTATAGGAAAGTTGCAATGCCAAAATACTGTAGCAAAATGCGAGGAAGTCCTAGAGAGGATCGATCATTGATGCAGAGATTGGCAGTCGACTCACAACGTACTGCACTTAAATAGTTGGAAAGATCCACTACAGTTCGCTTGCGCTATAAGCGTCGAATCCCTGCAAACAGTAACAACAGTAAAAAAACCTTGGATACCAGAGCTATATGTAAAGTGGAACGACCACATGAAACAAATATTATGAAAAGCAGATGCCAAACTGACATTCTTGGTAGAATCTCACAGAAGTATAATTGAGCCACGAAAGTAGTGGGTTACAAAACACTCGTTTGGCCGATTCTTCTGTATTGTTCATCAGTCTGGGACACTTACCACCAAGTAGGACAGACAGAAGAGAGTGAGAGGAGAGAGAGAGAGAGAGAGAGAGAGAGAGAGAGAGAGAGAGAGAGAGAGAGAGAGAGAGAAGATCCAATGAAGAGGGGCGTGTTTCTTCACGGTGTCCTTTACTTGGTTGGAGAGGGATGTGGAAATGCTCAACAGACTCCAGTGGCAGACGGTGTAAGAGAGATATTGTGCATCGCATGGATGTTCATTGTTGACATTTAGAGAGCTTTCTTCCAAGAAGAGTTGTGTAACGTATTACTGCCTCCCCCATACGTCTCTTGAAACGAGAAAGTTAGAGAAACTGGATGTCATGTGGAGCTTCACCGACAGTCATTTTTCCTACAAGTCACTCCTGAATGGAACAGGGAATGGGGAAATAAATAGGGGTGCCGTAAGATCTTGGCAACAGGCGTTAACGCGGCCTGCAGGGTATAGATGTCTACCGGCTGGACAAAAAATGGAAGCACCAAAAACACACAACATTACCATGCTTAATACAGTATAAGAAACTTGTTGGCATTCAAAACACATTTCTGTCTTTTCTGAATAGATAAATACATATGCCATGCTGTTTTCGAGGGAATCCTACACCATGTTTCCTGGAAAATAGTGGAAAATTCTCGTGAGAATGATAGAATTGGGTAGAGACCACACACTTTTCTACAAAGCAGACCACAAAGAATAATACAGTATTGAGATTTGGCCAGGAAAGATGTGACAATAGTTAATGTATTTGTTAAGTTCTAGCTCATTTTATTCTAAGGAAAAAATCTCCATAAATAACAAAATCCCCCGAATTTCGTTAATTATGTCGTTTTTTCTACAGAAAAAATAACCGAGAACCTACCACATACTGTATATCTACTATCCTACTTTCCTGCAACTCATTCACCTCAATCTTAAGAAAAATAAATAACTACATGAGAACAGAAATCACCAAATTCCAGGTTGTCAAGAATTTGATAACCTTCACTTTAGTAACCAATTTTTTGAACTTTAGTAGAAATAAAATTGTTGTGGACTATTGGTTTTACGTGTTTTTGAGTTAAGATTTGGCCACATTTTACCACATTCATATGGAATTTTAATTTTTTGGTATCTTTATATATTTCAGGTTTATGAGGCCAGTGCCTGACAATTATTAAAAAATTATAATCTTATCTTCCTCAATATTAACAAGAAAAATATTAGAACTACCAATTCTAGTTCATGAAATTCATTATAATTATTTTTCATTTTCTTCAATCCATTGCATCTCAGTTTAACTCATCGATCTATAATAAATCGAAAGTCTCAATTAGTTATTAATTTCAGTTATCTGTCTAGCAGAAGAATCTTAAACTGGTTATTATGCTCCATTCCAATTTTTCCAATCTATCTAGTATTCAAATATTCACATCCAGGAATGTTGCATGAAACATTTACTTCTAGCTCACTAATTTTTTAAACAAATTAGAATTGTTGCAGTTATTAAGGTGCTAGAGTAGGGGCTCCATTTATATAGATAAAAATTTTAATAAATCAATTTGAATTTCTTTTCTTATTTTTGTATTTTTATTATTAAATTTTTCCTCTCACAAAAGGATACTCAGAAAACAACGAAAAACCTGTAAGGGTTTATACTGATGGGGAGATACCAGAGATGGTATGTACTAAATGTGAAATATACTATTTACTTTCTAAAGATGAAGAAGATTTGGATGATGTAGAAGAAGATGATAATGCTACAGCTGAAGCAGTGGCAGCTGAAGCAGCCTTTGGGCTGCATACAGTCTCAGACTGCATAATGTCGATATAGCACAGAATCTGTTTTCTTTTCCAAAACGTAGCTCTTATCATAATGAGGACCTTATCCATCTTTATTTACGGCAACAGAATAAATTTCGTGTCTAATTATTCATGTTAAAATCGTAGTTTTGGATTGTTTAGTGTTATTAAAAATGAAATACACTCCTGGAAATGGAAAAAAGAACACATTGACACCGGTGTGTCAGACCCACCATACTTGCTCCGGACACTGCGAGAGGGCTGTACAAGCAATGATCACACGCACGGCACAGCGGACACACCAGGAACCGCGGTGTTGGCCGTCGAATGGCGCTAGCTGCGCAGCATTTGTGCACCGCCGCCGTCAGTGTCAGCTAGTTTGCCGTGGCATACGGAGCTCCATCGCAGTCTTTAACACTGGTAGCATGCCGCGACAGCGTGGACGTGAACCGTATGTGCAGTTGACGGACTTTGAGCGAGGGTGTATAGTGGGCATGCGGGAGGCCGGGTGGACGTACCGCCGAAATGCTCAACACGTGGGGCGTGAGGTCTCCACAGTACATCGATGTTGTCGCCAGTGGTCGGCGGAAGGTGCACGTGCCTGTCGACCTGGGACCGGACCGCAGCGACGCACGGATGCACGCCAAGACCGTAGGATCCTACGCAGTGCCGTAGGGGACCGCACCGCCACTTCCCAGCAAATTAGGGACACTGTTGCTCCTGGGGTATCGGCGAGGACCATTCGCAACCGTCTCCATGAAGCTGGGCTACGGTCCCGCACACCGTTAGGCCGCCTTCCGCTCACGCCCCAACATCGTGCAGCCCGCCTCCAGTGGTGTCGCGACAGGCGTGAATGGAGGGACGAATGGAGACGTGTCGTCTTCAGCGATGAGAGTCGCTTCTGCCTTGGTGCCAATGATGGTCGTATGCGTGTTTGGCGCCGTGCAGGTGAGCGCCACAATCAGGACTGCATACGACCGAGGCACACAGGGCCAACACCCAGCATCATGGTGTGGGGAGCGATCTCCTACACTGGTCGTACACCACTGGTGATCGTCGAGGGGACACTGAATAGTGCACGGTACATCCAAACCGTCATCGAACCCATCGTTCTACCATTCCTAGACCGGCAAGGGAACTTGCTGTTCCAACAGGACAATGCACGTCCGCATGTATCCCGTGCCACCCAACGTGCTCTAGAAGGTGTAAGTCAACTACCCTGGCCAGCAAGATCTCCGGATCTGTCCCCCATTGAGCATGTTTGGGACTGGATGAAGCGTCGTCTCACGCGGTCTGCACGTCCAGCACGAACGCTGGTCCAACTGAGGCGCCAGGTGGAAATGGCATGGCAAGCCGTTCCACAGGACTACATCCAGCATCTCTACGATCGTCTCCATGGGAGAATAGCAGCCTGCATTGCTGCGAAAGGTGGATATACACTGTACTAGTGCCGACATTGTGCATGCTCTGTTGCCTGTGTCTATGTGACTGTGGTTCTGTCAGTGTGATCATGTGATGTATCTGACCCCACGAATGTGTCAATAAAGTTTCCCTTTCCTGGGACAATGAATTCACGGTGTTCTTATTTCAATTTCCAGGAGTGTATTTATAATCATCTAAGCTTATTTTACTTTTAACAACACTCTTTTTGCTTTTTTCTGCTCACTGTCACCAACTTTATAAGCATACATATATTCCCTAAGACTAAAAAATTCTTCTATTATTTTTCCATTACATTCATCTTTCAGTTTTTCTAAAAGTTTCCTGTTTAATTGTGAAATATAGCATGTATTATCTGTTGGATAACCACTAGCATCAAATTAACTGATCACTGATTTCATTACTTCATAGAAATCTTTACTTTGTATGTTGTAGATATAACAGTCTGTATCTCCATAGCAAGGCTCAATATTTTCATTGTATTTTGATTTCATAACTCTATAGTGAAAACTGTGCATCAGTTCTTTAGATACATCAATTATACTCATACCAGTATAAATTAGTTTATCAAACAGAATTTTAGTTTTGTTCATATGAATTGCAGTAAGATTTTCATTAAATATTTTTCTCCCTTTGAAGTTTGGCTTTGCCACAAGTTTTTTACACTCATCTGCACCTGGAAGTAATTTTATATCCACATTGCTTGTTATATTTCTCACTGTATTTCCAAATAATGAATTGCTTTTCAAAATCATTCTTTGCTTTCATCCTCATTTCTGTATTCATATCTATATAATTTTTTCAACCAAATGGAGTATTTAAATTTTGAAACTCACTGTATTTTTGCTATCTTCATTCCTAGAGAAAGATAATGTTTAAGGTTTCTGTTTTGAACTACATAATTATTTGCATCATCCAGAGTAGTCAACAACTTACTTATTGTAGTTCCAGCCTAATTTTATTTTTATGAGTACTAACGACATATCTTTGTGCAGATCATGCAGTTCTCTAAGATATTCTAGATATCCTTCAAATACATATCGAACTTGAGAGGTATCTGACATTCCAATAATTTTTTTGAATCAAATGAATCTTGATTGCCCCATTCAAATATTCTATATGGTAAATATTGACTCATAGCAGAACCAGATTGTTTGCATCTAAATATATTGAATAAATTGATATTTTTTTCATGTCATAATTTATCATATATTTATTATTCATCTTCACATATCTTTTACAACATTAGGATTTACCACTTCTTATTCTTTTTCTATCATTAGAATCATTTTGTAATCATTTAACAATTGTTGTGTTAGTCCAGTCATTTTAGCATTCTGTCCCAAGATTAACCATCTGATGTAAAATACTAAGATGGATCCAAAACGTATGCTTTCATTTTTTTTACTAAAAATCTCACACAGCACAAGACATCACTTTCAGAATATTCACCAAAATTTTTCATATTAAATTTTTCCCAAACTAATTTTGTATGGCTATAACCTTCATCACTTATTTCACAATCATTCACTTTATAGTGAAACTCCTGTTTATGAAAGCTGCGTTTTTTAAAATTTCTTTGAACTATCCCTATAAACATAGTAGACACACATTTCGTGATTACTAGATTGACTAGATTGTCTGGAAGATACTTTTTAATGTTGGTCATTTGATTCATTTTGATATTTAATGGAAGTTTGTTAGAGCTTGAACCATGAATGTAAATGTATCAATAAATCTCATCTTCAAATGTTTTGTCTTCTTGCCATAACTAATACTGTCTATCTTCATTGTTTGTTGTTAAATCTATGTTTCTGTTATCATATCTAAGTTCCTTTATGAACAAGTGCGTAACATATCCTAAGAGATTATGTAAATAAATTGGAACAAACTTCGGATGCTTCAGTTGAAGATTATATTGACTGCATATTGGAGCTATACATTTTCCAGTCAGATGATCATGGTGACAAACTCTTTCATTATTTCTTGTACAATGATACCTACGTAGTGAGCATATTTTAGATCTTGTCTGCCTTGATTGTTCTTCATATGTTAATGGTCTTATTTTTAGAATTTTTGAAAAATTCTTTCAATTTCTTCAACTATTTTTTATATATTCAATGATTTTTTGACAGTTTGTTCCTCAGTATATGACTGGACCTTTTAGTCTCCATTGATGTGCTTGATATAGTAATAAAAATCACTAGGTTTATGTTTTTCATAATGTATCCTATAAGACTGGGCATTTAACTTTAATTCGATTAGATTTGTTCATTGATAAGTTTATACACACTTTTTAATATTTCTCTGTGTAAATGTTTATGAATATCATTTTCTGTTAACACTAAATATATTTGAATTAATTTAAATAAGTCTGTCACTTTTTATGTGGTTTACTATTAGGCATTTTTAACAGCAAACCCTCAAAATCTACAGAAATACTGAATGGAACTTTTTGTGTATGTTGATAATTTTTGAAACTTACATTGCAATTTGTCTCTGGTAATTCTACTTTTAATGGTTTGCTGACTAAGGATATTTGTGTGTGACTACCTAATTTTTCCTTACTGTTGAAGTGGAGTAAACACATATCACAAAAAATTTAACTTCATCATGTTTTGTAGTTTCCTTGCAACAACCCTAGATAATGTTTTATAAAACAACAGTGTGATTCACTCTGATTCTTAACCTAAACGAGATTTACTTGTATTTCTCTTTTAAATTTTGTTATGGACTTTGTAATTTTCATCAGTTGATGACAGAAACAGATACATTAATTTTAGTCTCAATCATTGGATATTATCAGCCACTACAGGAAAATCAAAATTTTCTATTACCTGATCAGTATCAAGATCAACTCTTTTATATTTTGTGACTCTACCCACATTTTTGTTGTCAGGATATAATGCAGATTTTGTAGCTGATAGAAAGTGTTATTGTTCACTATTTTTTATATTATCGCCCTTCTTTATTTTTTGCAGTAATTTGATTAAGATGATCCTCTCAATGGAGCATACCTATTAATTCCTAGTTGCAGACCAATAATTCTATTTATTGTCCAACTGGAACCATGAGCTTAACATTCAACATTTTTTATAAAATATTTTGTTTACGATTCTTAAATTTTGTAATTAGCTCTCTCTCTCTAGTGATTCTATTGTTTTGTGTTTGATACCAAAAGTTCAGATTATTTCAATTTGTCTGCATTCTCCGCCCACAAAAAATTTTAAAAAAGCATTCAGCCAATGATATATCTGACTGTCTAATTCATCTGCATCTATCTATCACAATTTTGATAATTTTCATCTTCAATACATTCAAGAAAAAGTTTGGGTTAGTTAAGTTAAAATTGTTCCCAAAATTTTTAATTTCTAGGCCATTAGTAAATGCCTTATTTAATAGATAATATCTAACTGACCTTCTGTGTCTTAATTGCTCAAATACATTAGTGGAAAAAGTATAGAATTTTTTCAGTGTATTAGTATCATTATGTTGAAAAATTGCTTCATTGTTTCCAATTTTAGAATAAGGTAATTGTTTCTTACATTTATTAACGATTTTAATTAGATCAGTTTTTTAATTTACAATATCCAGCCAAATTATTTCTTCATTATAATCATAAAGTTCAAGAATAGTGAACTGCTCCATTTTAGTGTCTTATATAATAGAAATTAAATTTAATAGGTTAAAACAAAACTAATTGGGATCATCCTGATGGAGACTTTTAACATTAGAGTTATTATTTTTGATATTCTCCACAGTATATTTCTTACATGCGCTTTAGCCTTTGCATGATAGGCTTGAATAAAAATATATATCTTTAATTTATTGACAAAGAATATAGTCTTCTCTTCGTTTTTCATCGATAACAACGCCTTAGAATGTTTATCATTCAGAATTCGTTTCAAATGATTAACATAACAATATACAGAAATGTGTTTTCCTCATACAAAGGTATTCCTTTGCTATTATATATTTTCGTATGATATTCAATTTTGTGTTGTCTACATATGCTCCTGAACCAACTACTGTGTATTTCTATAAAATAAAATTATCAGTTGACCGTTCAGTTTTTCAGGATTTACACATTTGGATTTTATACTCCCTACAAAGTGGAAAAAAATTGTGGGAGTACAAAATTTATATACCAGTACTACTATTTAGTTTTTCCACTGTATCTTATAATATATTCATTATCTCAGGTGCTACTGCTGATGATTAATTGCAATCAATAGTAAATACAGATAATTGATCTGTGCAAGCTCTAACAACTTTTTTGTGTGTTCTTTATATTCACAGAATGCACTATCCTTTAAAAATACAAAAATGCTTTAAACTAATTTCAATGCAGAACTTATTCCTGTATGCCGTTTAGGTAATTGTCTGTTCATAAGTCCTCGTATTTTATTTTTAAAAATGCTTTCACCTATCTCCATATAGAAAAAAATCGTTAAAGAATATGTAGGTTCTACCTGGATATGTGTTTACTAAATATGTGTTTACTATGCCATTTAATACAAAATTTGGTATTACATAGTGGCTTGGGATATTATGGTATTTATTGTGATGAATGTAATTTTATCATATGTATCATATTGTCAACAAATAACACAACCTAGCCACTTGATCTTTGATATACTACAAACATTGTTTTGCAAATCTTTTGGTAAAAATTTTAACCAAATAGTTATTAATTGAGATTTCATGTCATTTCCTTACCATGCACACTTTTGATAATAAGTCAACATATTTCTTAAATCGACACACTCAGTCAACTGGCATTCCTTTTGGTATAGTTGGCTGCAATGTTGGTACTGATCAAGACTGTGCAGATACTTTTTTTACAGTACAGGCTCTAAATAGTATCGATGTTATCTTCAGATAATGGTCCACTTGCACCACTATAGTAAGGATTCATTGCTTCTCCATGAACATATGAATGTTCCAAAGCTAAAGCATAACCAGAATCATGAACTAGCACTTCAAATAGCCTACTTTGGTAGTTTGGCGTATTTCAGTCGGTCTCCATATAGCAGATGTCATCTTTACCTGTATGTATCTTTACTGGATAGTTCTTCAGATCTGCAAAAAAGCATGACCTAAACGCATTACCTTTCTCATCTAGATCTTTTGAAAATTAGTTACCATGTGTCTCGTTTTACGTGTTCATCTTTGAATTGTAATTAAAATATCAGGATTAGTGCTACAACAAATATGCTGACATCAATATCTTTTGCCATAAACCAAATGCTGCCTCTGTTACTTCTAATATTACCTTATTTTCTCCTTTTTAGTGTCATTTTATATTTTTGTACTCCATTTATACATTCTGGTTCCATAGCTACCAAATGTATCTTTTACATCACATCTAGGCCTATTCATAAAATTTAAAGTCTCTTCATTTTCCTCACCATTTATCTCATGATTATGTTCTAACTGAAATATTAATTTTTCTATGAATACATCATCTATCATTTGATTTGCTTCAGCTGTTGAAGGAATATTCAGAAAATCAAAATCATTCAAATATTTTATTGCTTTACTCTTCTCATCTGGCGGCGTTGCTGATACTATTTTTACAAATAACAATGGTAGAAGTATCTTCATTTATGTATAATTAAAAATTTTATGAAACAAAAAATAGTTCTAATGAAAATTTTTTATGGTGACTAGAGTCATTTGTACTTCTCTTCAACAGCAAGCTTACATAGAATGGGAAGGAAGCATTTGTGATACTTGATCAAGAGAATAATCCTTGATTTAAAGCTAACGATGTTCGAGAGATACTGGAGTATAAAGATACTAATGATGCAATTTGAAAACATATGGATAGTAATGATAAAGTGCAATATGAAAATATAAGACATGGTGATTCGCTGGGTATAATTTATAATGAAGAAAGAAAGATACTTGTCAAGGCATTTGGACCTCAAAAATTTATATTCAAATAAATATTCCCCTTGCTGAAAGATTTTCCGAATAGGTAACAAAAGAACTTTTACTATCTATTCATAAACCTAGAAAATATGCAATTAAGAATGAAGTGAAAGAATTGTTTCAAGATCTAATAACTCATCTGAAATATATAAATAAAACTCGAGAGGATCTGATAAAAAATTTAAATAGAATAGTTGATAATGTGTTAGGAATAATACAAGAAAGAGAAATAAATAAATAGACTGTTACCGTATGCTTTACCTCAAACAACTAATGAAAATTTGAGACGATCTTTCCTTCTTTTAAGATTATTCAGTGATGACTATGAATATAATTTTATGGTGCCATTAGTAACAACATTAGAGGCATACATGGAACTGTTAAGACTTAATTACGATTCCAACTAAATAAGCTTGTACCAGAGAAAGAAAGAAAGATTGAATATTGATTGTTGGCACAATTATTTTTAATCATGTGCATGATTACACAAAAGAGCAATTGATAATTATGTATTGAGTGTTCATCAGATTGAGTTAGCATAACAGTGGCTGTGACACCAGGTACTTCATGTTTCTTGAAGCTGAACCCAAATTTCTGGTGGCAAATTTTGACTCCTGAGAATTTTAATTACACCTTTTAACAACAATTCAACACATTGAAGACTGATCTGCTAACCACTTATCAACATATTCTTAATTAAACTTATGATTGCAATTTGGTTTTCACAAATTGACACTTTTGATTGATTAAACATTCATGCAGTTGCTTTCTTCTGGCTGATACATTACTTTATAAGGCATTATTATTTTTGAACAAATGATGCTGATAAATTTTGACATCTCACAATGGTGTCCAACCAACTTTATTTTTAAATTCTACCACAAAGTCTTTGGACAATACTTCATCAGTTGAGACATCATCTCAATGTAAATTCTCTTGACTTTCTCTAATGAAATCACCAGACAATTTTTGTTTAAAAGTTATATTTTTCCAATTTACTTTATTCTGAAATTCTCTTATAATTACTTCAGGTAATTTCTGTTTCCTTGTTGTATATGTCCAATCCAACTGATCTTGAATTTCTCTCATAAACCTTTTCAGATAATTTTTGCATTACTGCTGTAGCATCCCAGTAAATTTTACCTTGAAACTCTCTCCTAAAATATACAGATAAATTTCGTTCAATTGATATAATATGCCAACTCATTTTTTATTTATATTTTTATGCAGTTCGTAGTTAATAGTGTGTGATATCAGATTCCAAGCTGATTTATCTTGAAATTCTGTCATAAAATCTCTAGAAAATTTCATAGTGTTCTTATATATACTTCCACTCAGCATTGTTAAATATATTACTCTTTTTAATATCATCAACAATTTTAATTCTGTGTTTTACAGTTGTTAAATATAATTTATACTGTATAATTCCTCAAAACACAAATTTTCTAAAATTGTTTCTTTTTAATTTTAGAATATTCTTTAATTTGTAGTTCCTTTGCTTCAGCTTTCAGTTCTTTTAGAGTGGAATTCATAATTTCATTGAAATTGTTTTTGATGAGATTGATAAGTTGTTGTTTCCTTATTTTTGAATATCCTCTGTATTCTAATTGTTTTGCACTTACTTTTAGATTTATTTTTAATAAGAAAATAGTTTTTGATGAATTCCAGGATGGTAAAAATTTGACAACCTGCAAAATTATTGACTTTAAGACCATATAAGAAATTACAAGACTTTTAGACAAAAATGTATTGATTAGAAATTGTATTTTATATTTTATTCATTATGGTATTTCAGGCAATGTGAGGCCAGTGCCCCAAAAGTATTCAAAAATTAAAATCAATTTAGTTCAATGTTTAAATAATTATGATTTAAATAGAATGAAATAAAATGTGATGATTGATTACATAGGTGCTATCACTATATGACTGGAAAAAACAATACAGTAAGTCAAACTTTATTAAATATTTAGATAATTACAACCTACAATAAATAGAAACTAAACACAGTGATCCACTTGCATTAGAATATGAATACATTCAAAATTTTTTTCCTGTTAAATTTTATTTCTCTGTTAATGGCATCAGTTCCAAGTATCTCTGCTATTGCTTGCAGTTAAAAATCGCCTAAGATGATTATTTTTGAATTTATGAACCATAATAACTATCATCCAAAGTTAAGTACTCTGTTCAAATATAATTGGGTTCTACTATTTGAGAAAAATAATGTGTTCATCACTAATGATATTTTATGTTCTATTCGTTATGGTATTTCAGGTTATAGAAGTGTAGAGCCTATAAATTTAAAGAAAAGTAAATGTAACATTATTGTAATATTAAAACATTATAATCAAGAATACATAGACATTAAATATGATGACCCTCTAGTACTAGAATATGAATATATTCAAAATGAAATTCAGTCACTAGTGAAAAAATCTTGTTCACAAAATATATATTCTCTAGTCTTTGAAAAATTTCAAGAAATGTACAATGACTTTTAGATCCAAAACTGCTCATGAAATTAAAGATTTTTGTATCACTCTTGAAGGAATATTTCATGATTATCTTAACTACACAAAAGAATGTAAAGTGTTTCAATTTCAAAAAATTATTGAACAACAAGCTATAGAATTCGAAATTAAAAATTGAAGAACGACAACAACAACAACAACAACAAACTATACAAGTAGAAGAGAAGGCAAGAGTAAACAAGGAAGACAAGTAAACTACAGAATATCTAAAATAGAAGTGAATGATACAATCTACATCAGCACCATTGATACACTGCAAACAGATCACTTCTTCAAAGTTGGTGGAAGAACAAGCTAGTTAATCAGATCTAGATTATCTATATACAACATAGGAGAACATCCAGGCAGCAAATTTTGTTATGAACATGTGAAAGATTGTATCAACTACCAAGTGATTGAAGAAGAATGTAAATCTACTTTTAAGTGCTTCAAGACTGAAGAAGACAAAGCACTATAGAACATGAAATTTCATGAAATAAAATATTACCTAGATAGCTTTGTTAATGATGAAAATAATTCGATGCTAAACCAATACGATCTAAACAACAAAAAATTAAAAATAAGTTGTATGACAATAAAGTAACACCAGAAAAATATATTCTGGCTGTAATCTTTACTCAAAAGCTTAGTACTAAAGCAAACAACAAGATAATTGATAAAATTGGGTTAGATGATCTGCCAAGACAGCAAGTATCTCCAAACATTTCTGAAATCTACAAATTTTTATAAAATAATTTTCCTTTATTCAATCATCTATTATGTGAATCATCAAATTCCAACCATTTATCATATACTTTATCTTTTTCCTTCCTCAAAACTTACTCTGTAAGATATAGATAAAAATGTTTTTTGTAGATCTTGCTCATAAAAATTTCCTTTTATTTTTTGCCATTCAATGCCTTCAGCTTGTATGTTATTTAATCAGGCTAAATAACAGGATCAATAACAAAACTTTCTGTTGACTAATTGGCTGTGTATCCTTTTCCGAAAATTCCTTGAAGTTTACTAATTCTAACTTTACCAACTATTTTAAATTTTGTTGAATCATTTGACACAATGGCATTGGCTTATAATTTTTGTCATTAACTTCTATAGCTGCGATTTTTATTGTTGTGAAGTTTTGTATTATTGTTTTCACTGGCTAGTTATGAAACTAAGTCCACCCACTTACAATTTCCATGAAGAGGAAATCGCTCACTTTTTTTTTATTTTTGGTGTTCTGTTGAGTCTATCAACAACAGATGCTTTAATTTTAGTAAAAACTGAATACTGATTGAGTTTATACTTTTTCACAAGGTCTTGACATTCTCTATTGTAGAATTCTTTAATATTGTTTGGCTGTAGATTTATTGGAGTTCTTGCTCTAAGTATTTTTTCAAAAGCATCAGCTACATTTTTACCCAATTTTTCATTGGTTGGAACTGCCCAAGTAAATTTTCAAAAAAGTCAGTAATAATTAATAAATATTTATATCCTTTATTTATTTCTGAAATTCCCTTTAAGCCTCCAGAATCCATTACTAGTAGATGTACTTGCCATAATTTATCAATGTCAAGAGAAATAACATTTCTTGTTTAAAATTTTTTCCCATTCATCTATGTAGTATATTAATAACTTCTTCACAGACGTTAGTGGCAGCTGAACCAGCATTTAGGTTGTGGCTTATAGTTTTAGGTTGCCTCCTTCATTTACAAATGTTTTTGACAAATTATCGCTTTTTGGATTTATATACTGTGGAAAGACCTTCAATCCTCTGTCTTTCTTTTTTAGTTATTACTCGATGATTATAATGTGTCTCAACGATTTTCTTTACCTCAGGCACCAGATGTGATCACCCTGAAGGGCTGAGTCTAAAGCACAATCCATTTATATAGTCTAAAAATTGAATAATTCTAATTTATTTCACCAAATGGAATTAATTTTACATTTATAGTTACCTTTCCACTGTATCTTTTAAGTTTACAGCTAGACAATTTGATTTTACACAAGTTTATTTGATTGGATGCCAGGGGTTATTTGGTAAAGATTATCAGAAACACGTATTGAGATGTGAAAATCTCAAATAGGGATGAATTCAACTTGCCAGGTATAGATTGGGAGCGTTATGCCATCAAAACTGGTGCCACAGACAGGGAATCATGTGGTATTGTTCTGGATGTCTTGTGCGAAAATTACCTGGAGTAGATAGAGAACCAACTCATGAAGGTAATGTCTCTGAACTCCTGGCAACAAACAGACCTGAACTTGTTAATGTAGAGGAAGGTATCAGTGATCATTAGGCTGTGACGGCATCTATGATGACAGGTTGTACGAGGAATGTTAAGAATAGTAGGGAAAAAAATTTGCTCAGCGGGGGTGACAGGATAAAAATTTCAGGATATATCAGCAGTCAGCATCAAATATTCGGTGATGAGGACGAAGATGTGGAGAACAAATGGAAAAAATTCAGAGGCATCATTCAATATGCCCTAGACAAGTATGGTCTGAGTAAGGTTTTAAGGGAAGGGAAGATCCACCATGATTTAATAGCCTTGTTAAAGCGCTAGGTAAGCAAAGAGCACTTCGTCTCAGATTCAAGAGGATTGAAAACCTAGCTGACAAACAAAAGCTGAATGAAGCAGAAATGAGCATAAGTAGAGCAATGAGAGAAGCGTTCAATGATTTTGAAAGTTAGACGCAACTGGACCTAAGTAAAAATCCTAAGAGATATTGGTCGCATTTAAGACCAGTAAGTGGCTGAAAATCATCTATTCATGCTCTCAGCGACCACACCGGCACTGAAACGGAAGATAACAGAGAGAAGGCCGAAATAATGAATTCGGTCTTTCGAAGTTCTTTCACTGTGGAAGTTCGTTACACTGTCCCTCCTTTCAATCGTCATACGAATATCGAAATGGCAGATATTGAGATAACTGATCATGGAACTGTGAAGCAGCACAATCGCTTAGTAATCGAAAGCTGTCAGGACAAGTTGAAACACCTATAAGATTGTACAAAGATTATGCAAAAGAACTCGCTCCCCTTCTAGCAGTAATTTATCGTAGATCGCTTGAGCAACGAAAGGTACCTAACGACTGGAAAAAAGCGCAGGTCATTCTCTTTTTTAACAAAGGCCGTAAGACAGATCCACACAATTACAGACCTATATCGTTGACGTCAATCTGTTGTAGAATTATGGAACACGTTTTATGCTCAAGAATCATGACGTTTTTGGAAAATGAACATCTCCTCTATAAAAATCAACATGGATTCCGCAAACAGAGATCCTGCGAAACTCAGCTCTCTCTGTTCCTCCATGAGGTCCACAGCGCAGTTGACAACAGCGCTCAGTTTAATGTCGTGTTCCTTGATTTCAGTAAGGCGTCTGACACCGTCCCACATTGCCGTTTAATGAAAAAACTAAGAATTTACGGAGTATCGAAGCAGACCTGTGATTGGATTCAAGACTTTCTTGCAGAAAGAACTCAGCACGTCGCTCTTAACGGAACTAAATCGACAGATGTAAAGGTAATATCCTGAGCACCACAGGGAAGTGTGATATGACTGTTGTTGTTTACAACATATACAAATGATCTAGTAGAAAGCGGCAGATGCTCTTTATGGCTATTCGCAGATGATGCAGTTATCTACACCAAAGTAACAATGCCAGAAGATAGTAAGAATTTGCAGACCGACCTGCAGAGAATTGATGAATAGTGCAGGTTCTGGCAGTTGACCCTGAACATAAACAAATGTAATACATCGCGCATGCATAGGAAAAGAAATCCACTACTGTACAGCTACATTATTGATGACAAACAGCTGGAGACATCATCTGCCGTAAAATATCTAGGTCTAACTATGCAGAGGGACCTTAAGTGGAATGACCATATGAAACAGATTGTGGGAAAAGCAGACACCAGATTCAGATTCATTCGAAGAATCTTAAGGAAATGTATCTCATGAAAGAAGTGGCTTATATGGCGCTTGTTCGCCCGATTCTTGATTATTATTCATCTATGTGGGATCAGTTATAACTGATAGAGGAGAGAGAGAAGATCCCACTAAGAGCGGTGCGTTTAGTAATAGGATCGTTTAGCTGGCGAGAGAGCGTTACGGAGATGCTAAACAAACTCCACTGAGTTACAAGAGAGGCGTTGTGTATCACAGAGAGATTTACTATTGAAATTTCGGGACAGCACTTTTCGGGAGGAGTTGGACAACATTTTACTTCCACACACATACATCTCACATATTGACCACGAGGAGAAAATTCGAGACATTAGAGCCAATACAATGGCTTACCGACAATCATTTGCGAGTGGAACAGGGTTGGAGGGATCACATAGTGGTACCGAAAGCACCCTCCGCCAAAAACCATCAGGTGGCTTTTGGAGAATTATGTAGATGTAAATCATTGAACGATAGGTCTTTATCCATAATTTTGACTTTTATAAGGATAAAAATGTACGGAAATTCATGTTTTTTTTTCACTTCCTGTTATCAATGGAAATTGAAGAATTGACTATTACGTGTCCTAATCTCTAGCATATTAATCGTATCTGTTGTATGATTAAGGGCTGTGAATGCATTAATTATCTTTTATGGTAATCCTTCATTGCCCTCGGGTACAGAGCATTTCTCTTCTTAAAATCTCAAGGAATCTTGATATACTCATCCTTAACAGCTAGCTTTTTTAATTCTTTTTCATATAATTTTTAGTAGCACACTTATTAAATAGTGTTAAAACATTTCTGTATTCAGCTTTGGTAACAAGATTATTTCATTTACTTTATAAATATCTTTTTCATGCTACATCGTTATGTGAGCTGGGTCATTTACATCTACTAATCTTTTATTAGCAAATCTCAATAACCTTTAGCTAATCTAAAATGCTATGTAATTCTTTGTGAAATTGTTTAATTGTGTTTGATTTCAAAGATTCTAATTTTACTTCATTAATCTATGAGACTTTTTAATCGAAATCTACACTCCTGGAAATTGAAATAAGAACACCGTGAATTCATTGTCCCAGGAAGGGGAAACTTTATTGACACATTCCTGGGGTCAGATACATCACATGATCACACTGACAGAACCACAGGCACATAGACACAGGCAACAGAGCATGCACAATGTCGGCACTAGTACAGTGTATATCCACCTTTCGCAGCAATGCAGGCTGCTATTCTCCCATGGAGACGATCGTAGAGATGCTGGATGTAGTCCTGTGGAACGGCTTGCCATGCCATTTCCACCTGGCGCCTCAGTTGGACCAGCGTTCGTGCTGGACGTGCAGACCGCGTGAGACGACGCTTCATCCAGTCCCAAACATGCTCAATGGGGGACAGATCCGGAGATCTTGCTGGCCAGGGTAGTTGACTTACACCTTCTAGAGCACGCTGGGTGGCACGGGATACATGCGGACGTGCATTGTCCTGTTGGAACAGCAAGTTCCCTTGCCGGTCTAGGAATGGTAGAACGATGGGTTCGATGACGGTTTGGATGTACCGTGCACTATTCAGTGTCCCCTCGACGATCACCAGTGGTGTACGGCCAGTGTAGGAGATCGCTCCCCACACCATGATGCTGGGTGTTGGCCCTGTGTGCCTCGGTCGTATGCAGTCCTGATTGTGGCTCTCACCTGCACGGCGCCAAACACGCATACGACCATCATTGGCACCAAGGCAGAAGCGACTCTCATAGCTGCAGACGACACGTCTCCATTCGTCCCTCCATTCACGCCTGTCGCGACACCACTGGAGGCAGGCTGCACGATGTTGGGGCGTGAGTGGAAGACGGCCTAACGGTGTGCGGGACCGTAGCCCAGCTTCATGGAGACGGTTGCGAATGGTCCTCGTCGATACCCCAGGAGCAACAGTGTCCCTAATTTGCTGGGAAGTGGCGGTGCGGTCACCTACGGCACTGCGTAGGATCCTACGGTCTTGGCGTGCATCCGTGCGTCGCTGCGGTCCGGTCCCAGGTCGACGGGCACGTGCACCTTCCGCCGACCACTGGCGACAACATCGATGTACTGTGGAGACCTCATGCCCCACGTGTTGAGCAATTCGGCGGTACGTCCACCCGGCCTCCCGCATGCCCAGTATACGCTCTCGCTCAAAGTCCGTCAACTGCACATACGGTTCACGTCCACGCTGTCGCGGCATGCTACCAGTGTTAAAGACTGCGATGGAGCTCCGTATGCCACGGCAAACTGGCTGACACTGACGGCGGCGGTGCACAAATGCTGCGCAGCTAGCGCCATTCGACGGCCAACACCGCGGTTCCTGGTGTGTCCGCTGTGCCGTGCGTGTGATCAATGCTTGTACAGCCCTCTCGCAGTGTCCGGAGCAAGTATGGTGGGTCCCGACACACCGGCGTCAATGTGTTCTTTTTTCCATTTCCAGGAGTGTATATTTTATATTTTGTAATTCTTCTTTGTTAAGCTGCAATTGAAAATTTTTGATTTTTTATTCTGATTTGCAGTACTTTGCACATTAAACAAGCGGCTGCTAAAGTGGTCTAAAGGCTGTTCCTTATTTCCAAAAATGTCTGTTTATTAAGTTTAAAGTAATATTCAATTCATAATTATCCCACAATAGCATGAAGACAAATACACAGAAATAACATCATCAAAAGTTTGCTTTCACTCGAAACTGTAGTGTAGTTCATTTTTTCCCACATGGTTACCTAGTTGTTTTCGTATGTTGCCACCAAATGAATCAAAAACATTTTTTGTATTATTTGTCTTGTGGTAACCAATCCAGTATTTGCAGACATGAGCAGATGTCTCTAAATTTACTAATCGACATTCATATTTTATGATTTGTCTTGTAATTCATCAATCATGAAGACATCACGAAAATGTTTAATTTTTAATTGTTTAGCAAATTTTTCTGTATCGAAATTACTTAATGGATTGCGATACATTCTAACTATTTCGTTTTTTTAAAATGTGAAACATTTTTTCCGTTGCTTGATAATGCTTTTTTGCTCCTTCCAATTCTTCATCACTTTTTTTTTGTTTATTAGTGCATCTGTTACAGCGTGTGTTTACTCAGTGTACTCGTAAATATAGGTGTTCACTCTTGGAAAAACAATTAATTAAGGCAATATTGTAGCTTAAATATGTAAATTAGCATTGTGATTTATATATTGAAGGTTTCGCTTTTACTTGCTAGGTTTTTGTGAAAAGATAACTGTTCTAAAGTTCAAGTCGTTGATGTGGATTGTTTTCGTTATCGACTGCAGTAAATTATGTGATTATCCCATAATTTCCAGGTAGTGTTGTGTAGCTTTATTGTAAAGAGTATCGTTTGTATATAGTTTGCATTCAGTTTGCGTTTTCTGTGTTTCTAACTTCTGTACAGTTAATTTTCTTTGTGCAAAAAAGTCTTTAAGTGGTGTTTCTGTTTCCATTAGTGTATTTATACATAATTCAGTGATTGCGCCTGTTCAAATTTGTCGTTAGAAAATATCGAGCTTCTTCAGTTTCTTACTCGTTTCATGATTTCCACCTTACATAACGCAGCTTACATTCGCCTGCTGCTACATTCGCCTGACATCCAGAAGTTCTCTGCTCATGTCACTGGAAGCTAAGTTACTTTCTACTAATTATTAATTGGTGTAGTGGATATTCTTTGTAGTGTCATTTGTATTGTTTGTATTTGTGTTGTTTAATCTGACGTCATGTGTGACAAATGTGGATGTTAGCGTAAATTAGTGAGCATGGGAGCGAAATGTCAGGACTGGGTGTTTGTGTTTCGCTGGGGTGATTGTAGTGGGGAAGCTGTTATAGTGCCAGATGAGGCTCACCAATGGAGTTGTAGATTATGTAGCCGTGACAAGAAAATCATGGAACAGGGAAAAAAGATTTGTCCCCTTCAGGCTGAACTAGAAATAGTTTTGATGGTGAGGACCATGTTCTTATAGCAGGAGGGGCAGGAAACAGCCTGGCTAGCAATTCAGACTGCAGTATTAGGTGTGACCTGGATGTATTTGTAACAGCTCACACTCATGTGGGGTTTGTGGATGTTTGAAGCACCACGACCACCCCTGGGTTAATACGGCTGTCAACCATGTTAACAGAGAGCTGGTGGGGTTAGTATTGGCAGAAACTACATCTCATATCTCTGCTGTGCCTTTTGATGCAATTAGGAGGTGGGGTTACACTAGTCATGGCCTGCACCTGAGTAGGAAGTAGAACAATAGTTTAGTTGATCTTATTGCAGAAAATGTAAGGGGGGCCACACGCACATAAGACAAATTACCTGTGATTACTGGAGTCAGAAGGACACAAATTTTTTAGGTAAGAGTCAGGTTACAGACAAAGAGTATTGAAAGAGATTAAAACAGAACATTTCGATAATTTTTGTAGCTGTACAGAAAGAAATAAAATTTGTGTATTTCATCAGAACATTAGAGGATTGAAAAAGAAAATTGATGAGCTTCTTATATAAAAACTGGACACAAAGTCAAAAATATTGAAACAAATAGTTTTTGTGTAGATCAGATCCTTGAAGCATGTGCATGTGAGTTGCTACTGCAGTGTACTTCTATAGTAATTGTAACAGTCTACAGATCCTCTCAAGGTAACTTTCAGCTATTCATGAAAAATCTAGAGACATTATTGAGCTACCTGTCAGACAAAAAGAAGCAGTTAGTAGTTTGTGGTAATTTTAATGTAGACTTCTTGAAAGATACAGATAGGAAAAATAAGAAAGAATCTTTGTTTGGTTGTTTGAATCTCGTATCTGTTGTAAATTTTCCAACTTGTGTGAAGCAGGATAGTAGGTCACATATTGATAACATTTTCGTAGACAGTGCTCAGGTAGAAACAATTAATGTGTACCCTGTTGTTAATGGGCTATCTGATCATGATGCACAGTTGATGGAAATTACAAATATAGCACCTTACAGGCTTCAGGCATGTTCATACAAGGCAGGGATGCTTATTGATGTGAACAGGGTACAGAGTTTTAAGAGCAGCCTAGAAGAGGTAGAATGGGATGAAGTATACTCAGAAAATGATGCTGATGCCAAATTTAATTTATTCCACCGTAAATTTGTGTCAATATTTGAGAGTTGCTTTCCTGAAACGTTATCCAAAAAAGCCATTACAAAGTCAAGCAAACCATAGATTACTGAGGGAATTAAGATATCATGTAAGGGGAAGATGGGAATATACAGACAGGCCAGAATAAGTCAGGATCCGAAATTACATGCTTACTACAAAAGATACTGTAATATTTTAAGGAAAGTCATTAAGAAGTCGAGAAGCTTATGTGTTCTGACAGAAATTAATAATACGGGTAATATGATTAAAACTATATGGAATATTGTTAAACGGGAGATGGCTCAGCGTGACAGTGCACAGCATACCTTAGCAATAAAGCTAGTCTTGGTAATAAACAGATCAACCTCCTAAAGTACTTTGCATATTTTTTACACTCAATAATGATTGCACAGAAGAGAGCAGTGAGAATAATTAGTGGTGTTCACCCAAGGTCGTCATGTAAGCACCTATTCAAGGAGTACATATATTCGCTAATGAAATTCGTTATAAATAATCCATCTCAATTCCTGAAGAACAATGACGTTCATACATACAACACTAGAAGGAAAAATGACCTTTCCTATCTGTTATTGAAGCTGTCAGTTGCTCTAAAAGGAGTACATTATTCAGCAACAAAAATCCTTGATCATTTGCCCAACAACATGAAGTGCCTGGCAGGTAGCAGATCAAGTTTTAAATCTAGCTTAAAATCATTTCTTTTGGGCAACTCCTTCTATTCCATGGGCGAGTTTCTGTTTCAGAACTGATAAAAAAATAATTTGTACCTCTAAATGCAGTTGCATGTGTAGAACTACAAATTTCAGTAATATTAATATTGGCACTATTCATGTGTGTATATATATCTTGTAATCTGTCTTCTTACACATCATATCGATAAATAATAGAAAACCACTTCCTTGTCTTGTTAGTCCAGACTCTTGTTTCTTTTTTGTTAGATATTCAATATTTTTTCAAATAGGTATGACTAGTGTTATGAGTAAATTTCTGTAAATGTTTTAATCTCTCTTTATCTTTTGAGCACCAGCCAAAAATTATCAGTACTATATAGTTGATCACTATTCAGTTTAATTTTAATTGCTTTTGCCCTAGTTTTGATACTAGGTAGCAAAATGTAATCGATGCTGATACTATTCATTTATATAGAACGAAAATTTTGTGAAGATGAATACTTTTATATAGCATTGATATGGTGACACCAAAATTTTTATAGTCCCCATCCATTTTCAATAAGGTCAGTAGGTAAACCTAATTTTCTTTCTCCATATATTACTCCTTTAACTACAGTTGCTGCTAATTTATCTCCAACTGATGCATCTGGTGCATACATTCTCTGTTTTGCAGCTAGTTGAAGTTGTTTATCTACCTCCTATATTTTTTCTAAAACTTTTTGTCTCTACATGGGCTGTCATGTTGTTTATGTACTTCATGTAATGGATTAATACTTGTTTTCCTCTAGCTAATATATCACCTTGACTGCATTTTGTATCTCTATCTTACATAACTCCTTAAAAGCTTCAGTCAATAGCTTTACCTTACTTTGTTGTTTTCTTGTGCTCAGTTGGTTTCTGTTTCTTTCATTTTCACACCATTCTGGACCTTGCATATGTCTATGATAATAATCTGTTATACTTTTGAGTTTTTTTCTCTTGGTCTCGTGTCTTTTCATGGGTGTAAGCATGTGCTAAAGGTACATTAAAATAAACTGATTATCATACTTATCTGTTTCGTTCTACTCTTCAATTCTGAGGTCTTTCCTTGATGAAACTACAACAAAGCTTATACATTCGAATCTAAACTTTCAATTCCTAAATTGCTCATATGAGTAGAGATGGGTTTTCGGTTTCCTCTTCTAGCTTCATCTCAATGACCAGTCATTGTTAAACAGAATGTTGTAGTTGTACTCCCAATATATATGCTGTTGTGCTGATTGTAATATTATATATTTTGCTATGTATTTAATTCATTCAAATACAATACATTTTTATCAGTGTAATTTATAATCCCAAACCATTTTTATCAACATCTAAACCCATACCTAATTTTCTTTTTCCATACATTATGCCAGCTACAGAAGCAGAAGCAAGTCTTTCATTTTGCATCCTTACTAAGTAATCCCCCCCCCCCCCATGAACCATAGACCTTGCCATTGGAGGGGAGGCTTGCGTGCCTCAGCGACACAGATAGCAGTACCATAGGTGCAACCACAATGGAGGAGTATCTGTTGAGAGGCCAGACAAACGTATGGTTCCTGAAGAGGGGCAGCAGCCTTTTCAGTAGTTGCAGGGGCAACAGTCTGGATAATTGACTGATCTGGCCTTGTAAAATTAACCAAAATGGCCTTGCGGTGCTGGTAATGCGAACGGCTGAAAGCAAGGGGAAACTACGGCCATAATTTTTCCTGAGGGCATGCAGCTTTACTGTATGGATAAATCATGATGGCGTCCTCTTGGGTAAAATATTCCGGAGGTAAAATAGTCCCCCATTCGGATATCTGGGTGGGGACTACTCAGGAGGACGTCATTATCAGGAGAAAGAAAACTGGCGTTCTACGGATCGGAGCGTGGATGTCAGATTTCTTAGGTTTAATAATGAATAAAAAAGGTAGGAGTTCGGGTAAGCTACTACAAACAACATATTGAACGCATTATTGTGGCCCAGATAGACATGAAGCCCAAGCCTACAACAGTAGTACAAGTTTATATGCCAACTAGCTCTGCAGATGACAAACAAATTGATGAAATGTATGATGAGATAAAAGAAATTATTCAGGTAGTGAGGGGAGACGGAAATTTAATAGTCATAGGTGATTGGAATTCGAGAGTAGGAAAAGGGAGAGAAGGAAACATGGTGGGTGAATATGGATTGGGGATAAGAAATGAAAGAGGAAGCCACAGAGCATAACTTAATCATAGCTAACACTTGGTTCAAGAATCATGAAAGATGGTTGTATACATGGAAGAACCCTGGAGATAGTAGAAGATATCAGATACATTATATAATGGTAAGACAGAGATTTAGGAACCAGGTTTTAAATTGTCAGACATTTCCAGGGGCAGAAGTGGACTCTGACCACAATCTATTGGTTATGAACTGTAGATTAAAACTGAAGAAACTGCAAAAAGGTGAGAATTTGAGGAGATCGGAACCTGGATAAACTGAAGGAACCAGAGGTTGTAGAGAGTTTCAGGAAGAGCATAAAGGAACAATTGACAAGAATGGGGGAAAGAAATACAGTAGAAGAAGGATGGATAGCTTTGAGGGATGAAGTGGTGAAGGCAGCAGAGGATCAAGTAGGTAAAAAGACGAGGGCTAGTAGAAATCCTTGGGTGACAGAAAAAATACTGAATTTAGTTGATGAAAGGAGAAAATATAAAAATGCAGTAAATGAAGCAGGCAAAAAGGAATACAAAGTCTCAAAAATGAGATCGACAGGAAGTGCAAAATGGCTAAGCAGGCATGGCTAGAGGACAAATGAAAGGATGTAGAGGCTTACCTCACTAGGGGTAAGATAGATACTGCCTACAGGAAAATTAAAGAGACCTTTGGAGAAAAGAGAACCACTTGTATGAATATCAAGAGCTCAGATGGAAACCCGGTTCTAGGCAAAGAAAGGAAAGCAGAAAGGTGGAAGGAATATATAGAGGGACTATACAAGGCCGATGTTCTTGAGGACAATATTATGGAAATGGAAGAGGATGTAGATGAAGATGAAATGGGAGATATCATACTGCGTGAAGAATTTGATAGAGCACTGAAAGACCTATGTCGAAACAAGGCCCCAGGAGTAGACAACATTCCATTAGAACTACTGACAGCCTTGGGAGAGCCAATCCTGACAAAACTCTACCATCTGGTGAGCAAAATGTATGAGACAGGCGAAATACCCTCAGACTTCAAGAAGAATATAATAATTCCAATCACAAAGAAAGCAGGCGTTGACAGATGTGAAAATTACCGAACTGTCAGTTTAATAAGTCACGGCTACAAAATACTAACGGGATTTCTGTACAGACGAATGGAAAAACTGGTAGAAGCCGACCTCGGGGAAGATCAGTTTGGATTCCGTAGAAATATAGGAACACATGAGGCAATACTGACCCTACGACTTATCTTAGAAGCTGGATTAAGAAAAGGCAAACCTACGTTTCTAGCATTTGTAGACTTAGAGAAAGCTTTTGACAATGTTGACTGGAATAATCTCTTTCAAATTCTGAAGGTGGCAGGGGTAAAATACAGGGAGCGAAAGGCTATTTACAATTTGTACAGAAACCAGATGGCAGTTATAAGAGTCGAGGGACATGAAAGGGAATCAGTGGTTGGCAAGGGAGTGAGACAGGGTTGTAGCCTCTCCCTGATGTTATTCAATCTGTATATTGAGCAAGCAGTAAAGGAAACAAAAAAAAATTCGGAATAGGTATTAAGATCCATGGAGAAGAAATAAAAACGTTGACGTTCGCCGATGACATTGTAATTCTGTCAGAGACAGCAAAGGACTTGGAAGAGCAGTTGAACGGAATAGACAGTGTCTTGAAGGGAGAATATAAGATGGACATCAACAGAAGCAAAACGAGAATAATGGAATGTAGTCGAATTAAGTCGGCTGATGCTGAGGGAATTAGATTAGGAAATGAGACACTTAAAGCAGTAAATGAGTTTTGCTGTTTAGGGAGCAAAGTAACTGATGATGGTCGAAGTAGAGACGATATAAAATGTAGACCGACAATGGCAAGGAAAACGTTTCTGAAGAAGAGAAATTTGTTAAATCGACTATAGATTTAAATGTCAGGAAGTTGTTTCTGAAAGCATTTGTATGGAGTGTAGCCATGTATGGAAGTGAAACATGGACGATAAATAGTTTGGACAAGAAGAGAATAGAAGCTTTTTAAATGTGGTGCTACAGAAGAATGCTGAAGATTAGATGGGTAGATCACGTAAATAATGAGGAAGTATTGAATAGGATTGAGGAGAAGAGAAGTTTGTGGCACAACTTGAGAAGAAAAAGGGATCGGTTGGTAGGACATCTTCTGAGGCATCAAGGGATCACCAATTTAGTACTGGAGGGCAGCGTGGAGGGTAAAAATCGTAGAGGGAGACCAAGAGATGAATACACTAAACATATTCAGAAGGATGTAGACTGCAGTACGTATTGGGAGATGAAGAAGCTTGTACAGGATAGAGTAGCATGGAGAGCTGCATCAAACCAGTCTCAGGACTGAAGACCACAACAACAACAACAACAACTAAGTAATCACTCTTTTGCTGCCTTCTGAAGCTCTTTATCCGCCACATGTCATTTCTCTAAGTCTTGATTATCTCTGTACGCAATGTTGTGTTATTTACATGTTTCACCTACTCCGTTTCTACCTTGAACTCCTTCAGGAAGTTGTTTATCTGGTGGGGTACCCAGACCACAAAGTTTATGCATGGAAAGTGCTAAATTGATGTTATGCTTTCCAATTTGATCAATCATCCAGTTTATTAATCGTTTTCCATTTTTTCACTGTGAGGAATATTGATGACAGGTCTGATTAGACATGGGATTTTCTTAGGATTGTTGATGATGAAACCACTAAATTTATTCATTAAGATCTGTGTTACACAAACTTTTTCATTATGATAATCTTTATTTCCAGCCATTTCTTCCCTATGAATTCCTGTTAATCTGTCGATTAATTCCTCTGCATCATTCATCCAAATATATTCAACTGGTTTTCCAGCATATTTTCTATTAAGCCTTCATCTGTTAACTCAACGAATTTTGAGTCTATATCTGCTTTTCATGTTGGAAAACAGACATCAGCAACAATATACTTTTTCAAATTTTTTTGTTTTTACTTCCACTTGATTTTATTTAGAGTATGGTCAGAATATAATGCTCCTGAATGGTAAAATATATCTGCATAATTTGACAAATCAACAGCATCAAATTTGTGTTTAAATCATCCATGGTCATATGTGTTTTTATTTAAAAGATTCAACAGTCCATCTGTACCTCATAGTATTTTCCATCAATTTTTAATCCATCTCAATTGAATTCAACTGGCAAGAAACATCAAATTTAAAAAACCAACAGTTCTCAAGCCAAAAATATTATCCTCACTGTGATTGATGTGCTCTAACATTCTTCCACTTACATTAATTTTTTTATGTTCTTCACTCCTTCTTTATGTTTCTCTTCTGCATTTTTATTCAGGGTATCCTGTATTTCTGATTCACTTAATTCACAATCAAACTACACTCCTGGAAATGGAAAAAAGAACACATTGACACCGGTGTGTCAGACCCACCATACTTGCTCCGGACATTGCGAGAGGGCTGTACAAGCAATGATCACACGCACGGCACAGCGGACACACCAGGAACCGCGGTGTTGGCCGTCGAATGGCGCTAGCTGCGCAGCATTTGTGCACCGCCGCCGTCAGTGTCAGCCAGTTTGCCGTGGCATACGGAGCTCCATCGCAGTCTTTAACACTGGTAGCATGCCGCGACAGCGTGGACGTGAACCGTATGTGCAGTTGACGGACTTTGAGCGAGGGCGTATAGTGGGCATGCGGGAGGCCGGGTGGACGTACCGCCGAATTGCTCAACACGTGGGGCGTGAGGTCTTCACAGTACATCGATGTTGTCGCCAGTGGTCGGCGGAAGGTGCACGTGCCCGTCGACCTGGGACCGGACCGCAGCGACGCACGGATGCACGCCAAGACCGTAGGATCCTACGCAGTGCCGTAGGGGACCGCACCGCCACTTCCCAGCAAATTAGGGACACTGTTGCTCCTGGGGTATCGGCGAGGACCATTTGCAACCGTCTCCATGAAGCTGGGCTACGGTCCTGCACACCGTTAGGCCGTCTTTCGCTCACGCCCCAACATCGTGCAGCCCGCCTCCAGTGGTGTCGCGACAGGCGTGAATGGAGGGACGAATGGAGACGTGTCGTCTTCAGCGATGAGAGTCGCTTCTGCCTTGGTGCCAATGATGGTCGTATGCGTGTTTGGCGCCGTGCAGGTGAGCGCCACAATCAGGACTGCATACGACCGAGGCACACAGGGCCAACACCCAGCATCATGGTGTGGGGAGCGATCTCCTACACTGGCCGTACACCACTGGTGATCGTCGAGGGGACACTGAATAGTGCACGGTACATTCAAACCGTCATCGAACCCATCATTCTACCATTCCTAGACCGGCAAGGGAACTTGCTGTTCCAACAGGACAATGCACGTCCGCATGTATCCCGTGCCACCCAACGTGCTCTAGAAGGTGTAAGTCAACTACTCTGGCCAGCAAGATCTCCGGATCTGTCCCCCATTGAGCATGTTTGGGACTGGATGAAGCGTCGTCTCACGCGGTCTGCACGTCCAGCACGAACGCTGGTCCAACTGAGGCGCCAGGTGGAAATGGCATGGCAAGCCGTTCCACAGGACTACATCCAGCATCTCTACGATCGTCTCCATGGGAGAATAGCAGCCTGCATTGCTGCGAAAGGTGGATATACACTGTACTAGTGCCGACATTGTGCATGCTCTGTTGCCTGTGTCTATGTGCCTGTGGTTCTGTCAGTGTGATCATGTGATGTATCTGACCCCAGGAATGTGTCAATAAAGTTTCCCCTTCCTGGGACAATGAATTCACGGTGTTCTTATTTCAATTTCCAGGAGTGTATAAACTCTCGTATTGTTTAATTTGCAGTAAAACTTCACATTCTTCTGAAAGAGCAGTGTGTGCTTATGGAGTCATTAGTTTTTCAGCTTATCTAGTTTCTTCAATAGCTTTCACAAAATTATCAACTAAACTTTCAATTCTTTGTTTTACCCTCTCAATTGTATCAATAACAATATTTTATTTTTTATATTTTTCTATAGCTGGAATGTTATTTTTCAATTCTTTAATTGTTTCTATTTCTTTAGCTTTTTAACAAATTTCTGCTCATATTTTGCCAAAATTTACTATAAACAAAAAGTGAATAAAAAATATTTAATGTTTAGATGTTAAAAATATTTAATATGATATCTGTACTTTCCTTCATTGGATTTCCTTGTTACGTCTATTGCAAAAAATCCAAATTGATTGTCATTCCAGCATTTGTTAAAATATTTTTTAAAAAGTCATCAAACTTAAATATTACCACCAATACAGTTACAATTTTAATTGGTACCATCTTGTCTAAAAAAAAATTATAAATTTAGATTATCTCTCACTAACTGTTTTGCTATTTTTGAATGTGTCTGAGTTAACCAGGAGTAATCTATTCCTTTGTGTCTATCTCTAGTAAAGTACTTTCTAAACACATCCTGATTTTTGAGAATGAAATCATCGAATACTACCATTGAATTATCATGACAGTGATCTAGTGGTGCAATTTCATCATGTTTTTCAATAAAAGTAGGAATCCTCTCATTATTTTTGTCTTCAACTTTTTGCATGTTTTTTTTATAAACTCTTGATATTTTGGTCGATCTAAGCTTCTAGAGTAAACATACAGATGAATGATTTTATTCCATTTCAGCCATCCCACAGCTACAATACAATTGTTGATAATTAATGTTGTTTTTCCAAATCCACTTGGCCCTATTATTGCAAATTGCATAGAATTACACATATGAATCCCTTCTTTTTTATTTCTTATTTGAAATTCTTATTTTTGGTTCCCAATCTGTTTTCATTTAATTAAAACTATTTTTATTGGTAGTAAATTATTTACCTACATCAGCTAAGTGGTAAGTCACCTGTTCTCAAACAAAGATAGACTGTATCTATACTAGGCAGTTAGAGTAATGCTGCACTAGTTAGTTTTTATACAAGATTTTTAACTCCAGAAATTATGTCAAAAAGTAATATACAATGCTGTGATGGAGACACAATGGAAATCACTGTTGGTCAATACTCTTTGAAAAGTTTAGAAAATCTATTTATTCGAAAAAGCCAAATATTCATATTAAGATATATTAAATTTTAAATAGAGTTGTTACTGAAAGTAATGTTAAATTGTATATATCTATAAATAATAGTGTCGGAAGCCTGCTGAATTTAGTGCCCAAACTATTCTTGCTAATAAAAAAATGTTCCTAATGATGTTCCTAAAATTGTTGCATTCAGATTAGTCAACATAGATTTTAATGTATCTGATAGAAAGTTTGTGAAGTATTCTGATCACTTTTACTGAGAAAATAATATCATACTTTCATTCAAGTCTAATGGTGAATTTAGTGAACCACATTATCCTGTATTTATTCTATTTCATGATAAAATTGAGGACTTGTAAACAACTGTAACTGATGAAAACCTTGAATCAATTGTCTGCAATGGTAACTGTATGACAGCTGTTTTAGAAATGGCTTAATAAGTTTTTATTTGTGTTGAATGAATAAGATCATGAGCTATCAGTTTTACTCATTACCTGTGAATGAGAGAATTAAATACAACGTAAATGTTCTTTACAAGGATATTGAGATTAGCATTCGTGTAGGAGATAGATGTATACATGAGCTTTAGGACTGTAGCACAGTACCCAATATATGACTGAAAACCCAAAAAAATTAATATGTAATTATGTGGCAAATCTATTTGATTTTATATCTATAAACAAAGGAAATAATGTTTTATCTATAACTGATTACACTGTTATTTCATCATGAGTTTTGATGCAAGTGACTTCATCTCTTGTTGATAAAAGAAGCACGTAAGTTCTTAAAGTTAACAACAGAAAAATAAAAAATTCTTAAAATGAGGGTTTTGTGCACAGTTCTAATATTTTATTGACTTTCAGCTGTCACAGGTGCCTTTGTCAGGCATCATAAGTGAACTGAATGAAACTGCAACTGTGTGGCTGCAAGCAGAAGAAGAAATGAGATACAGCCCAAAGGCTAATTAGCTGTGGCAAGATAATGCACAGCAGTCATGATGCTTGAAGTATAAAATTAAAGTGGCTTACACTGCCTTGTGTGGTTAGCTTAGCATATAAGGTAAGCGTGCTTTGAATCATGAAATGTTTACTACTAGCACTTCATGGTTTGAAACCTTCTCAAATACTGCACATTTTAAAAAATCCTGGATAATGTAGCCCAGGGTTTTTCCACATGAGACAAGTGCTTGCAGATAAAACTAGATTTTGAGCAGTTAACTTTTAACTAAAATTTAATTTGCTTATTAAAAAGTTTTATTATATAAATGGATCTTCCACTCAAGATGATTAATGATGCAATCAATTTTAATTTATTTAAAAAATTAGTGAACTCGAAGTAAATGTTTTTATAATACTACTGGATGTGAATATTTGAATACTAAATGTCGTGAAAAAATTTGTATGAAGCTCAATAATGTGTTTAAGATTCTTTTGCCAGATAGGCATTTGAAATTCATTACTGACTGGGAGTTTCAGTTTTATGAAGATGGACACATTAAACTGAGGTACAATGGGATGAAGAAAATGAAAAATAAAAGTAATGAATTTCATGATTTAGAATTTTCACATAATTGAAATTTTACTTTCAATTTCTTATTATTGTAACTATTACTTGCTACTGTGCTGGGTCATTATCTTTACCCTGACAGATAGTCGTTTTTTCCTTCCCCAAGGGCACTCAATGTGGCTACTTACTATTGACAAAATATAAAACTATAAAAGTTATATAAAATAAAATGTGGTAAAAAATATAAAAAATAAAATATGGTTACTAAGGCAATGTTTTTGCATTCTGACAAATTCATGACAACCCAGAAATCTTCATAAATAAATATATGTAAAATTGGTCATTTCATGTTCAATTACTTATTTGTTTTTCTTAAGATTGAGAAGAATGAGTTGAAAGAAAGTAGGATAGCAAATATATTTTATAGGTTCTGGGTTATTTTTCCCATAGAAAAGGAGTCATAAATCACTAAATTCTGGAGGATTTTGTGATTTATGGACACTTTTTCCTTAGTATAAAATGATCAAGAACGTACCAAATATATCTATAGGCAATTCACCCTTGTGCCCACAAAACCAGTCCTGAGCGATGTGACCTGTGTGAACAGGAGCCCTGTCGTTTTGAAACACAGCATCACCATTGAGCAACAAATATTGTATCATGAGATGGTTCTGATCAGCCCAAATGCTTACATAATCCTTGGTAGTAATGTGACCATCTATGCGAGTAGCTGCGAGTGCTAATGTAAGGTAGCAGTATTTTGCACTTTACTGTAATATAATAATTGTTGCAAAGACGAGTTAGAAGCGGTTATTATGTTATTTATCAGGCAATCAGCCTATTGAAATTAATATAGGGCGTATCAGACATCATAAGACGCGTATTAACTTTAAGAAATTTGCATGTTGCATGAAGTCGGGGTTCAGGTGATATTTTCATGGAGTTTGGCTGGAGCGGACGAGCAGCACTGCTCAAAGGCAGGGCAGAGGGGTGCGGAAGTTTACAACCGACCATTACGAGTCGGCATGCGAAAGCGTCCCACTGGGGGAGACGTGCCGCCGGAGCAGGTAGGCACCCATTGCGCGGACAACACAGGCAGGCCTTCGAGGGACGGCGCCTCGTTGGCGCTGGACGTTACACCAACGCCACTATGTCGAGATGAGCTGCAGCCTAAGGGAGCCTTCCCACGAATCTTAACGTTTTCTGGGGCTTTCTAAGAAACGCGGTTAAGCTAGTGCAATGACCGTTTCCCCCGCGCGAGGGCGAACAGAGAGACACCATTGGTGGGTTCAATTTTGAATGGAGTTTCAGTTTGTTCCAGAACATTCTAGGCGCAGTAAGGCGCAGAATGTTTTAATTGGCTGGAAGAAGCCAGGAAATAATAGTGGGAGCGAACTGTGCTGGTCTAGAGCCACGGGATTGGCCAGCTCGAAAAATAGCGTGTGGGTGCTGATTTTTGCTGAGAAGCGTCTTAGCTCCTGTAGCGAGCGGACGTCGTGCTTTCGGCTCTGCTGTAGGAGAGTAAATTCTTTTCAGTGTGTTGTGCAGGACTTTGAATAAGTCTGCCAGTTGCAACTGAAACTAGTATTCAGTTAGGGGTACTGTCATGTTTTACTGTTAGAGACAGGCTGATTCCGCTAATTACGGTTGGGAATACTATCTCACAGGAAGCAGACAGGAGCAGAGCGATTTCCTTGAGCCACACTTTATTAAAGACGTTACTGGATTCCGCCTTTGAGCTGGTGAGTCCCGTCTTAACGAGTGCGAGACGACTGGAAAGAAAGCAGAATTAGCTTTTGAATAGGAGTTTACGAACAGGAAGCCTGTTCGCGAAAATAAATTCATTTTGTTGCAATTCAGGCTCCTCACGACGCAGACGCCATCAGCAGCTTTCTGACCTGTCCACGAGGCTGCATTTGGTAACGTGATGCTCAGCTTCGGCATTTAATCCTATATTACGCACGCCTGTGATTACCAGAGCTCAGTTTTCCAGCCACGCTCTTATTGAGAATTTGGTAATTGAAGTAGATTTGTCTGACGTATTTTATGCCGTCTGACAAGGGGAGAGACTAGAAAATAACAAGTACAGATGCGTTATCCGACCTTAAGAGTTAGTTTTGGAATTTAAGGGCCATTGCCATTACTAGCTTGATTTTATCACTTATATATGTATGTCTTTGTTCACTTTGATGTTAGGAAGGTTATTGTTAAATAAATGTGTTCAATGCTATTCTTGTTTGTTTAGTAGTGATCAGTTCCATGAACACTATTTAATTATTAAATATTAATCAAAATTAGTAAAGGGGCAGTTTTAATTAACAGGTTGGGTCTCATAACAGGCCTTCAGACAGAGCCAACGGCCCGATCCAGTAGGGTAAGGGAACAAGTAAAAGCATTCTTGTTAAAACCCCCCGACATTTGGCTGACCCGCCTAGGGTCCCTAATCATCATTTTATGGAAAGAAACTCCCTTCCACTAACATGACCGCATCTGTAACAGAGGTTTACACCGGCTCTGGATCGAAACCGTCCAGCTGATTAATGGCAAGGGGTTGGTGTACCAGTCAACCTGGATATGGTTTGTTGAAGGTTTACTACATACCACTAGGTAAATACCGAGTTGGTTCCCATGTTCCACCTCAGATAAACATTACGCAAATATTGAGAACACATTCTCACACTTGCACACAGAATTACCTCTACATGCACACATATTCAGTACAATGCTTCTTTCCTGGAACGAAGGATAAGGCACCAATGACCTTCGTTAGTTAGGCTCCTTAAACACTTAACCAGCAGAAGAAGAAGTAATGCGACCTTGCAGAGTAACGAAGGCGCCCAGGAAATATTACAATATGGCTGCTCAGTTCTTGGCTTAACCCCTCCATATATCACTCTTGGGCCGTAAACTCTGCCAGATATTGGAAACAGTGGGCAACAAAACTTGAAAGGTATATACACATAGCAAAATTTGATATTGAACCAGAGATGGTCAAATGTAGTATCGATTGTGCAGTAGCATCAGTGCTCAACTGCAATCGCTGGCCGGCCATGGTGGCCGTGCGGTTCTAGGCGCTGCAGTCCGGAACAGCGGGACAGCTACGGTCGCAGGTTCGAATCCTGCCTTGGGCATGAATGTGTGTGATGTCCTTAGGTTAGTTAGGTTTAAGTAGTTCTAAGTTCTAGGGGACTGATGACCTAAGATGTTAAGTCCCATAGTGCTCAGAGCCATTTGAACCATTTTTTGCAATCGCTGATTCAAGGTGTTATAGGTAATGTGTTAGAGCAACTTGGGAAGAGAGATGTATGGAGGACTCTCAAATGTAAAATCTTGAATTTGATGTGTGCTGGATATATACAGGGTGGTCCAAAAGTTCGGAAACACCCTCATAAAATTCAAATGGAGTAGCAAACAAGGAAACAGAGCCCCTACACTTGAGGAGCAGGAAGGGGGAAACTTTATAGGCTATGCCACCAACATGGCGGCCATCTTGAAAGTCACCATCTTGGATTCAACTCGTGTATAGGGACTCTGTTCCTTGTTTGCTACTCCATTTGGATTTTATCAGGGTGTTTCCGGACTTTTGGACCACCCTGTATTTAGTAGTAATGATTTTTATTTGCAAGATACCATACTGGAAATAATTAAGGTAAAGATAGTTGTTTTCTTACCAATGCAATGCGCGTAATCATAAGTGATGATTGAGAGAATGTATAGCCCTCACATCCAATGATTTTGTAAAGCTAATTGTTAATGTATAATCAGTTTATTGTGTTCTAATTGTAAGCATTATTAATTTTCAGAGAGTCAAATGCAAGTTTTAAAGTTAGTGCTATATTTTTACTTACCACAAGTCATTACCAGTTCCCAGATTCATGTCGTTTTTGATTAACTATTTTTCGCAAGAAGTTATTGTCCCAGTCATATTAGATTTAATTAAAATGTATGCTAAGCAACAGCCTTGTACAATAGCTTTTCGCTAACAATGCAATTTAAAGTACCTACTAACAGAGAGGAGTGCGAAGAGCATTACCATTGTGCAGTTAAAGTAAGAAATTTTATTATTTAAGGGATAACATTCATTAAGCACAGGGACCATTATTTTCAAATCAGTCAAGTTCTGTTTTATTGCCAAGGCCAATTTCAAATCCATAGTGTTGGTTGAGATTCAGTTTTTGTGTTATGTAAATTCATGCAGCTTTGGTCTGGTTTATAGTTATTGATAATGTACATTCTCGCAGTCGTAAAAGTTCAGTACAGGACAAAGCGCATAAGTGACGACATAAAATGCACGTTCGTATGTCACTCCAATTCTAACCGTTATGTTGCACACAAATGTCAGTTATGTAATTCAAACGCAAATGTTTCAGACTCTTCATACCAAATGAATATCTTACATTGCTCCGTTGTCCAGGTTTTATCCTCTCGGCACCACGATTTCCTGTCACGGGTCTTGGAATTCGAGCTGGCTCTACAACTCTCGGCATACGGGGATCCCTTCGTGCTGTTTTGGTGCTAACACGATTCGCGAGTGTGATATTAAGTTCTGCAGTGACTTTTCCAACATTCGTCCCCTTGTTTTTCGTCACAGTCCTCTTCAATGACCCTCTGTCACGATTACCCAACACTCATTTTCGCCCGCGTTGTGACGTAGCCCAAGATGTTTTCCCGCTTTCCTTGTATGTGATATAAATCTTCGATACGGTGCGTCTTGGAACATCAGACACTTCGGCTACCTCGGTTAAGGAAGCACTCACCACACGAGAACCGACAATTTGCCCACGTTCGAATTCACTTAGCTCTGGCAAAATACACTCACAACTACGCAGAATACAGTTATGACTACGACTGATGCTTGAACGTATTGAGCACATTGTATAGGTGCCGTTCGTTATCAAATACAACAGCGCAACACGCAGGCTTGACTATCATCTGAATTTATGTTCAAGCACGCATTTCTGAAGCGGTATTCCCATATTGTTCAATCTCCGTAGACATCGATGGATATTGAGGCAGATATTCTCAATAATCGCCTTTTTAGTGTCCAATAGTAACGTATTAAATACTCTCCTTACGATGAAGAACACAACCACTGTTGTCTTCTTGAAAGTCCGATATTTTCTGCCTGAAACAAATTCACCTGCAGCTTCAAACGTCCACCTGTTGTTCTGAAACGTGATTAGAACACTGTACTAATGAAGCCAGCTTTTGCCCTCTGGGTGACACGCACCTCTCTAAAATATATTTAACATTTTTTTACATGCAATGCTTGGTGTTCCATTTGCAGTGACACCGTAGTCGTTGCTACAGAAAAATAACCAACCTTCCTGCGAATTGAAATTGCAGAAATAACTTCCCGAAAATGACTTTAGCATCGAGGCCACTTTCTTCTACGGTGAACGAATATCCCACTTCAGATACTCTTTTGCTAAAGAGATCACATTTATTCTGAGGTCGAGAGACATATCTTTTATTAATTTCTGCGACCTAGCTGCCATCAGTAAATGACTGGGAGGGACTGGGACAACTTCATTTCGATGCCGCTGCTTAAGACTCTAGAATACGAGTAAGGCCATCAGTTCTCTGCTATTCTATTCCTTTGTCTTACGTGAAGCAGTTCTTCCATCTTAATGATGAAAATTCAACTCGCGTAGCCCAAAACGTTGGAAAACAGCCTCTCCCATAATTTGGACGTGAGGAAATACTTCTGATTAAATCCAAACTGTTAATATCTGTTTCCTCCGACGCCTAAAAAAACTGTACCTCGTATGTCATTTTGTGTGCGACTCTTTCTCATAGTAAAGTTTCGTCTGACGTATCGTTGCTTACTGAGGACAGTTCTTGATTCAAGACTGAATCGACGCAACTGCAGAGCAACATTAATGTCCGTCAGAAAAATGGGTTGCCAAAGCTGTAATGATGAATTTGATTTACTTGAAATTGTCAGAAGCTTACTATCATGTGAGGACTATGTATCAGACATACAATATATAGGTCAACATAATGGAATTACGAAAATAATTGTGGAATTCTCCATCTAAACATCGTGCCTGTCGGCTCAGTTTGCTTACAGTAACCAGATGTGAAAGTGTAGGTGCATATCGTCTGCAAGGGACTTATAATCTCAGCAGTTTAGTCCCTCTACCTAACAAACCAACCAACCTAACAGCCAACCATATCGTCCGCGGCATTTGTAGATGCATATAGCTACGTCTGCTAGTGTGAGTCAATAGAATTCTTTCATATACACACACAGACACAAGCTTACTTCAGGAAATACTAATACTTACGATGTGGTAATACGAGGTGTGGCTAGAAAAAAACCGGACTAGTACTGGTGAAACAATAAAGCGAATGCAATAAGGCTGAAAGTAGCGTGGCCTGTCACGTGACTCTCGCTCCGCCTACTGCTCGAGTTTCATCTGCCTCCTGCACTCAGTCTGCCCGTGGCGTCTGTTTTAAGTAGTTGACGTTTTGTCTGTGCGTCGGAAAATGTTGAGTGTACAGAAAGAACAGCGTGTTAACATCAAATTTTGTTTCAAACTAGGAAAATCTGCAAGTGAAACGTTTGTAATGTTACAAGTGTACGGCGATGATTGTTTATCGCGAACACAAGTGTTTGAGTGGTTTAAACGATTTAAAGATGGCCGCGAAGACACCAGTGAAGACACTCGCACTGGCAGACCATTGTCAGCAAAAACTGATGCAAACATTGAAAAAATCGGTAAAGTTGTTCGACAAGTTTCCTTGTCAACTCCTGTTAACTCAGACACTGCTCTGATTGTTAAACGGCGATCTTGTCGAACAAGTTTACCGATTTTTTCAATGTTTGCATCAGTTTTTGCTGACAATGGTCTACCAGTGCGAGTGTCATCACTGGTGTCTTCACGGCCATCTTTAAATCGTTTAAACCACTCAAACACTTGTGTTCGCGATAAACAATCATCGCCGTACGCTTGTTGTAACATTACAAACGTTTCACTTGCAGATTTTCCTAGTTTGAAACAAAATTTGATGTTAACACGCTGTTCTTTCTGTACACTCAACATTTGCCGACGCACAGACAAAACGTCAACTACTGAAAATAGACGCCACGGGCAGACTGAGTGCAGGAGGCAGATGAAACTCGAGCAGTAGGCGGAGCGAGAGTCACGTGACAGGTCACGCGACTTTCAGCCTTATTGCATTCGTTTTATTGTTTCACCAGTACTAGTCCGGTTTTTTTCTAGCCACACCTCGTATGTTACATATCGTTAACTGACCTCCGATAAAGAGAGTATCCTGATCTGTTACCGAGCGAGGTGGCGCAGTGGTTAGCACACTGGACTCGCATTCGGGAGGACGACGGTTCAATCCCGTCTCCGGCCATCCTGATTGAGGTTTTCCGTGATTTCCCTAAGTCGCTTCAGGCAAATGCCGGGATGGTTCCTTTGAAAGGGCACGGCCGATTTCCTTCCCCATCCTTCCCTCACCCGACCTTGCGCTCCGTCTCTAATGACCTCGTTGTCGATGGGACGTTAAACACTAATCTCCTCCTCCGATCTGTTCTTTTGCTTCACGTTTCACAATATATACAAAAAAAGGTCTTGTAGTTAGAGAGAGAGAGAGAGAGAAACTCCAGTAATAACTTCGCTAACTTTATGATCGCCTCCCCAGCTTTTATGAGAAAAAACCACAGAAAAACACACACACACACACACACACACACACACACACACACACAAACACGCATATATATATGACGAGTTACTAATTATTGCCACCTAGAATAACTCCGAAAATATGATAGGGACTGAAAAGTTTGTGGGACAAATGTTGCATGGCACAACGGAGGCTATAATATGACGTTGGTTTCTTGTTACTAGGTGGGGCCACTTCAGAGAAATGAAGGTCAGCTTTCGTTTTTTTTAAAATGGAATGCTATAATTTGATACTTATTTTCTGATTGCGGCTATCAAGAATCCAATGATGTTTTTCACAATAAAGGATGGCAGCCAATGATGTGTAACAGTAAGATCTTTGAAGGTCAACGAAGGTCAAAAATGTGGCATGAACGTCCTCTTACAGAAGGTGTTCGAAGTGATGACCATTGATATTAGTGCTGTGCTGCAATCTTACTATCATGGATTGAGTGGTATACCTTATCACTTTGGCACTTATCGAAGCACATGCTCTGACAATTCTCTCTCGTATATCGTGCAAACAGTAAATATTCGCCGAATACGGAGTATCCATCTAACGTGCCATTGATATGGAAACACCATTCGACTGTTTCGTAATACAACCCTAATAGGAACGATAAATCGTCGAATCAAGCGAATGTGAATGATGTATTCCTTCGAAGAACAAGTCGATATGCTACTCATTTACGGAGAATGCCAACGAAATGCAGTGAGAGCTAGAGTCTTATATGCTGCAAAGATATCCTCAAGGTGCTCGCCCTACACGTCGTACATTTAAATATATGTATGATAAATTGAGAACAACTGGATCTTTAACGGAAACATATCCGGCAAAGGAAAGTTACTAACAAGGAAACGGAAACTGGTACTCTTGCCTCTGCGGTCCGAGCTCCTTGTGTTAGTTCGCGTCAAATCACAAGGGAATCTGGCATGAGCCAGAGTACTGTCGTTCGTGTTCTGCAACGCCATAAATATTATCCTTACCATATCAGTCTCCACCAAGGATTAACTGGTACAGATTGTATGCGTCGCATTGAATTCTGCCAACTGGCTCAATTACAGATTCAGAGGGATGACACATTCATTAATTTGATTTTATTTACTGACGAGGCTACATTCACGAACCATGTAAATGTTAATTTGCGTAATATGCATTATTGGGCAACCGAAAATCAATGTTGGCAGCGGCAAGTTGCACACCAAAAACCGTGGTCGGTGAATGTATGGTATGGGATTCTGGAGGACAGAATAATAGGCCCCTATTTGATCGAAGGAAATCTTAATGGTAGGAAGTACACCACATTCCTGCAAGTAACATTAGGTCTGTTATTGGAAGAAATACCTGTAGGAACAAGGAATAGAAAGTGCTATCAACACGATGAGTGTCCGGCACATTTTTCGCTGATGACTAGAAATGAGTTGCAGAGACAATTCCCAAATCGTTGTATTGGACGCGGAGGAGATGTGTCGTGACCGGCTCGTTCGCCAGACTTGAAGCCTCTGGATTTTTTCTTGTGGGGTTTCGTAAAAGACATTGTTTATAAAGACGTTCCAACTACACCTGATGATATGCGAGAGAGGACTGGCAGAGCATGTGCTTCGGTAAGCGCCGATGTGATAAGGAATGCCACTCAATCCATGATAAGAAGATTGCAGCATTGCATTGATACCAATGGTCATCACTTCGAACACACTCTGTAAATGGACGTTCATGCCACCTTTTTGACCTTCGTTGACCTTCACAGACTTTGTAGGAAGAGTGACTTTGTACGCCATTTTGCTTTGAAGCGTATGTTTGTCTTGCAACTGTAATTATGTAGTTACGAGAAAACTAAAAGTGTAAGGTACACAAGTAAGGCCAGATAATTTTGACTGAATGCTGAACTACACTTCAAAGGGACACAGTTACGTGACACTATTTTGCAGTTTAGTCACCAAGTCTGTGTAAACAACGGTCGGAACATTCTACCAATCGGTCAGTTACAGAACGACAGATATCCACTCCTTGGTCACGTACCCGAGAACAACAGTGTTAGCTTCCTTATCGTTGGAAAAATCTCTTCCTCCCCCCCCCCCCCCCTCCCTCTCCCAGACGTTCTTCCACTTTGCCGAAAAGATGGAAACAGCGTGGTAGTAGGTCCAGACTTCCCGATCCGCAACACCCTGCGAAACCTTAGAGGTGAAATTGTTGACAACATTTCACTACAGCTGGGCGCAACATTGCATTTGATTCTTATACCGCCAGAATATCACAGTAAATCTGTGCTCATTTTAGAAGTTTTGTCTACAGCAATTGTACTGTCCCGCATACTTCAACACTGGAGCTCACGCCCACATGGCGCACTATTTCAATCGCATCCTATGGTGCACGTATTACAAATATCGCAGCAGAGATTTGCCAGCAGGTAACCTGGAACACGCACTCTCTTCTGAAAATGTGTGTCAGTTGTTACGCGGTGGACTTTTAAGAGTGGGACACCACGTGTAACTTACTTTCTGAACTTGCTACGTAACTTTCCACTTGTGACTATTTATTTCTATGGTGTCTTCACTCATACTCCTATCTTGTTACCTGTAGAAGGCTCGTAAGCTGTTGATTCTGTTACATGTAACTGACGACACAGAGCGCTTAAACTTTTAGCAGCAGGCAATGACACCTTGCGGAAAGCGAGCGAAAAATTGGCACGTGTGTCTTTGGCGTTACATGCGTTCTGTCTAAAGATAAGCCATCAGTTCCATGTATCGTAATATGAAACGCGCGAGCCGAACTCGATCCATGAACGTGACAAGTTTGTCTAGCGTACAGGGTGGGCAAACCAAAACTGTCCCAGAAAGTACTTACTCTAAGATTGGAGCAATGTTTTCTGGTGTTCTAACTCTTTTTAGATATTAACGGTTTTTGTTCGCTAGAGCCCGTTTCTCGCCATTTTGCTACTACGTTTTGCGTTGGTGACATTGCTGGAGGTTTTATCAAAACGCTTCCGGTACTAAACACTCGTGGAAGCAGTTCTGCATACTTTTTTCCACGAATTATGCTTCGCATCACACTCGACCAGATACACGCGCTGTTTTATTATAACCGTTATTGTGTGTTGCATCCAGTTTGTCACTAAATCCATCTCCTCTTCTAACTTATTCAAATTTAAGGACGCAGGAAAGTATTTAGGACAGAGCACGCGGTCCGCAGCTCGTGGTCGTGCGGTAGCGTTCTTGCTTCCCACGCACGGGTTCCGGGTTCGATTCCCGGCGGGGTCAGGTGTTTTCCCTGCCTCGTGATGACTGGGTGTTGTGTGATGTCCTTAGGTTAGTTAGGTTCAAGTAGTTCTAAGTTCTAGGGGACTGAAGACCATAGATGTTAAGTCCCATAGTGCTCAGAGCCATTTTTTGAACAGAGCACGCGAGAGATGCACATGTGCAGACGTGTGAGAGCAACCGACTGATGCATCGAAGCAACTATTGCCAGCGTCTTCACTGACAGGCAGTTCCCTTATTCATTAACAAGGATCTATTTGCATCAGTCTTATAAATATTTTCCAGGCCAGTTTCATTTTGCCCAGCGTGTATACAGGGTGCGTCACCTAACATTACCGCTGGATATATTTCGTAAACCACATCAAATACTGACGAATCGATTCCACAGACCGAACGTGAGGAGAGGGGCTAGTGTAATTGGTTAATACAAACCATAAAAAATGCACAGAAGTATGTTTTTTTAACTTAAACCTACGTTTTTTTAAATGGAACCCCGTTAGTTTTGTTATCACATCTGAACATATAAACAAATACGTAATCAGTGCCGTTTGTTGCATTGTAAAATGTTAATTACATCCGGAGATATCGTAACCTAAAGTTGACGCTTGAGTACCACTCCTCCGCTGTTCGATCGTGTGTATCGGAGAGCACCGAATTACGTAGGGATCCAAAGGGAACGGTGATGGACCTTAGGTACAGAAGAGACTGGAACAGCACATTACGTCCACATGCTAACACCTTTTTATTGGTCTTTTTCACTGACGCACATGTACATTACCATGAGGGGTGAGGTACACGTACACACGTGGTTTCCGTTTTCAATTACGGAGTTGAATAGAGTGTGTCCCGACATGTCAGGCCAATAGATGTTCTATGTGGTGACCATCATTTGCTGCACACAATTGCAATCTCTGGCGTAATGAATGTCGTACACGCCGCAGTACATCTGGTGTAATGTCGCCGCAGGCTGCCACAGTACGTTGTTTCATATCCTCTGGGGTTGCAGGCACATCACGGTACACATTCTCCTTTAACGTACCCCACAGAAAGAAGTCCAGAGGTGTAAGATCAGGAGAACGGGCTGGCCAATTTATGCCCGTGTTTGTTACAACACGCCACTGAACGTCGGAGGTTTCAAGCGTCAACTTTAGGTTACAATATCTCCGGATGTAATTAACATTTTACAATGCAACAAACGGCACTGATTACGTATTTGTTTATATGTTCAGATGTGCTAACAAAACTAACGTGGTTCCATTTAAAAAAAGGTAGGTTCGTGTTAAAAAACATACTTCCGTCCATTTTTGTATGGTTTGTATTAAACAATTACACTGGCCCCTCTCCTCACGTTCGGTCTGTGGAACCGGTTCGTCAGTATTTTATTTGGTTTACGAAATATATCCAGCGGTAACGTTAGGTGACTCACTCTGCATAGTTAACATTCTGAAACCACAACAATAACGTAAGAAGATGCTGGGTGCTCTGAACCCATAACAGTAATGTAAGAAAATGTTGGATTCTCTGAACCAAAACCAGTAATTCAAGGAGGTGTTGGATGCTCTGAAGCCATAGAAGTAAGGTAAGAGGATGTTAAGTGCTCCGAACCTGTAACAGTAACGTAAGAAGATGTCGGGGGCTCTGAACACGTAACAGTAAAGTAAGAAGGTGTTGGACATTCTAAACCCGTAAGACTAAAGTAACAGGGCCTTGGATGCTCTGAACCTGCAACAATAACGTAAGAATATGTTCCATACTTTAAGTCTATTTTCATGTGTTTTATAGCATTATCCAATTTAGAATGCGTGATGAGAAGCAGGGAAGGCGACATTTAAAGCATCTTTTGAAATAATGCTGTTCCTGAGTCGTACCTACTACGCAAATAAGATCAAGTTCCACGCTGGACCCTATTAAATTTCTACTAAGTTAGGATTCCCGAACAGAGGAGCGAGTTTTCATCAACCACTTAGCTTTTGGATAGCAAAGAGAAAATTGAAACTTTCTGGCAGATCGAAACTGTGTGCCGGACCGAGACTCGAACTCGGGACCTCTGCCTTTCGCGGGCACCAGAGGTCCCGAGTTCACGTCTCGGTCCGGCACACAATTTTAATCTGCTAGGAAGTTTCATATCAGCACACACTCCGCTGTAGAGTGAAAATCTCATTCTATAGAGAAATTTGTTTAGTTTTGTAAAAATGCTTCTCTCTTTGCTGCTAAAATTGTAGTAATTTTAACAAATTATGATGGCAGCTACATCGTTCCTTGGTAACGTACCATCGGCAGTCGTGAGTCTTTAATCAAACCGTGGGTAACTGAGTTTTACTTTGATCATAAACAATAATTGACCTCGTCCAGCAGGCGGATATGATATCACTAACTTATCACCAGTCCTCAGATCTCCAAATCTAACTTTATGCACCGGAAACATTTTGATATCTTTTACTTTGAAATCCCACTCTACTCTCCACGTTATCTGTATTGTATTCTGTCCCGTCCTGTTCGACGATGTCAACTAGTTTATCGAGCTGTTTGCATGAGCGATAACTCATAAAGAAGGATGTGCGCAAGCAAAATGTCGCCCACAGGCAGTTTCCTTTTTTCGATAGGAGCAGTAGATCGCTTCGGAGTTAGCTTTGTTATGATGCAATAATTTTATGATCTTGCATTTTTAACAGAATTATTTTTCCATTGATAGTTACTAAGTAATTTATTTATTTTTATTTACACGTCAAGCACCGTAAGACCAAATTGAGGAGCAAATCTCCAAGGTCATGGAACGTGTCAGTACATGAAATTACAACATAAAAGTAAAAACACGTAAAAATAAATGTTTATGAACCCGAAAAAAGTCAGTCCATAAGCTTAAGCAAACGCAGTCAACAATACAACAAGAATCAGCTTAATTTTTCAAGGAACTCCTCCACAGAATAGAAGGAGTCACCCATGACGAAACTAAACAGTTTCGATTTGAAAACTCGTGGATTACTGCTAAGATTTTTGAATTCGTGTGGTAGCTTATTGAAAATGGATGCAGCAGTATCTTCACACCTTTCTGCACAAGAATTAAGGAAGTCCGATCCAAATGCAGGTTTGATTTCTGCCGAGTATTAACTGAGTGAAAGCTGCTTATTCTTAGGAATAAGCTAATATTGTTTACAGTAAGGAAGATATACAGGATGGTCCATTGATCGTTGCCCGGGCCAAATATCTCACGAAATAAGCGTCAAACGAAAAAAACTGCAAAGAACGAAATTTGTCTAGCTTGAAGGGGGAAACCAGATGGCGCTATGGTTGGCCCGCTAGTTGGCGCTGCCATAGGTCAAACGGATATCAACTGCATTTTTTAAAATAGGAACCCCCATTAGTTATAATATATTCGCGTAGTATGTAAAGAAATATGAATGTTTTAGTTGGACCACTTTTTTCGCTTTGTGATAGACTGCGCTGTAATAGTCACAAACATATGGCTCACAATTTTGGTACAGATAGGTTTTTAAAATTAAAATATTGAACGTAGGTACATTTGAACATTTCATTTCGGTTGTTCCAATGTGATACATGTACCTTTGTGAACTTCTCATTTCTGAGAACGCCTGCTGTTACAGCGTGATTACCTGTAAATACCACATTAATGCAATAAATGCTCAAAATGATGTCCGTCAACGTCAATGCATATGGCAATACGTGTAACAACATTCCTCTCAACAGCGAGTAGTTCACCTTCCCTAATGTTCGCACATGCATTGACAATGCGCTGACGCGTGTTGTCAGGCGTTGTCGGTGGATCACGATGGCAAATATCCTTCAAGTTTGCCCACAGAAAGAAATCCGGGGACGTCAGATCTGGTGAGCGTGCGGACCATGGTATGGTGCTTCGACGACCAATCCACCTGTCATGCAATATGCTATTCAGTACCGCTTCAACCGCACGCGAGCTATGAGCCGGACATCCATCATGTTGGAAGCACATCGCCATTGTGTCATGCAGCGAAACCTCTTGCAGTAACATCGGTAGAACATTACGTAGGAAATCAGCATACATTGCACCATTTAGATTGCCATCGATAAAATTGGGGCCAATTATCCTTCCTCCCATAATGCCGCACCACACATTAACCCGCCAAGGTCGCTGACGTTCCACTTGTCGCAGCCATCGTGGATTTTCTGTTGCCCAATAGTGCATATAATGCCGGTTTACGTTACTGCTGTTGGTGAATGACGCTTCGTCACTAAATGGAACGCGTGCAAAAAATCTGTCATTTTCCTGTAATTTCTCTTGTGCCCAGTGGCAGAACCGTACACGACGTTCAAAGTCGTCGCCAACGAAGCAAATACCGTCCGCACTGGCGAATGTTACGTGATACCACGTACTTACTCGTTTGTGACTATTACAGCGCCATCCATCACAAAGCGAAAAAAGTGGTCCAACAAAAATATTTATATTTCCTTACGTACTACACGAATATGTAATAAAAATGGTGGTTCCTATTTTAAAAAACGCAGTTGATATCCATTTGACCTATGGTAGAGCCATCTAGCGGGCCAACCATAGCGAGCGCCATCTGGTTCCCCCTTTCGAGCTAGACGAGTTTCGTTCTTTGTAGTTTTTTCGTTCGATGCTTATTCCGTGAGATATTTGGCCCGGTCACTATCAATGGACCATCCTGTATATTGTGAGGCCAACGTCAAAATACCCAGACTCGTGAACAGGGGTCGACAAGAGGTTTTTCGAACTTACATCACTTATTGCCCCAACCGCCCGTTTCTGAACCAAAAATATCATTTTAGAATGGGAAGAGTACCCCAAAATATAATACCATACGACATAAGCGAATGAAAATAAGGAAAGAAGACTAATTTTCCTGTCGAACGATCACTCACCTCAAATACCGTTCGAATAGTAATAAATTACTGGTTAGGAGCATTGATAAAGATTTACAGCCGCAAACTAAAAACAATACGGAATAATTGGAAGGAAGAGAGATGAGGCTTTAATGTTGTTCCGAAGTCTAGTTCAAACGCAGAATACTCAGATTACTTGAAGCCTACTGTACGAAGACCTTTTGCTTGCATCGGTGTCCGCAGCTCGTGGTCGTGTGGTAGCGTTCACGCTTCACACGCCCGGGTTCCCGGGTTCGATTCCCGGCGGCGTCAGGGATTTTCTCTGCCTCGTGATGACTGGGTGTTGTGTGATGTCCTTAGGTTAGTTAGGTTTAAGTAGTTCTAAGTTCTAGGGGACTGATGACCATAGCTGTTAAGTCCCATAGTGCTCAGAGCCATCTGAACCATTTTGAACCTGCATCGGTGCGTCCCATCTTCTTTTATTGAAATGCGTTTTAGGGATGGAATGGTAAACCTTATATTGACTGGGGACTGCTGGAAAAAAAGAGAGAACAAACTCAACGGCAGAATTTCAAATGGGAACATGGGGAAAAAGTAATTCCTTGAAAAGAGCTTTCAAAACCGATCTTTCTTTGTCTAAAAAGTTCTTTGCTCTTTTGCTCCATTTCGATAATACCAAGAGAAATCTCATATTTGCAAAGCGCTACGCCACGCCAAGGCATACCACTCAACTGAAGCGAATGGGGAGTGTCAGTCTACCCTAGACAGCGTTATTAGCATTTAGCCGCTAGTACTGCTAGTACTCGCGACTAACTAGGGACGTTTTGCTGGCCGCCTTCAGTTAGTTTTTGTTACTCTTGCAGTAACGCCTTATTCTAACGAATAAATACTTATGGTGATGGGAAAATGTCGCCAGAGTTACGCACAAGCAGAGCGGATTTGTACAGAGATATGCAGATGAACCACACGGGTCGGAATCCCGGTCTCCTCTTTAAACTCCAAACCTACGCCCTGCCTATCAATTTTGTCCGTCTGGTCGCTTCCTTCCTCTCGCACCGTCCTTCCTATGTCACCCTCCACAACACCAACTCCCGTATCTTTTATCCCACGGCTGGCGTCCCCCAGGGTTCTGTCCTCTCCCCTCTCCTTTATCTCTTGTATACAGCTGATATGCCCAAGCCACCCCCACCAGTTCACCTTCTCCAATATGCTGATGACACCGCCTTCCTGGCTCTCTATCCTACCCTTCAACGCTCTCAACGTACCCTCCAAACCCACCTTAACCAGTTCACCACTTGGTGTAACCAGTGGCTCCTCCGTCTCAACCCCTCCAAAACCCAGGCAATCATCATAGGCCGTACCACTCGCTCCTTTCGCCTCCAAGATTTCTACCTCACCCTTTATGGTCGTCCTATCCAACTCACCCCCACCCTGAAATACCTTGGCCTCACCCTTGACCGACACCTCACCTGGACCCCTCATCTCCTGACCATCCAGCAGAAAGCCCATTCCCGCCTCCGCCTGCTGAAACTCCTGTCCGGCTGGACATGGGGATTGCATCCTTCTACCATCCTCCACACCTACAAATCCCTCATCCGTCCTATCCTCTGTTATGCCAGCGTCGCCTGGATCTCCGCCCCCACCCGCTTTTACAAGGCTCTCCAAATCCTTGAACGCCATGCGCTCCGCCTTGCCTTCCGTATCCGCCTTCCTTCCCCCACACGGCTCCTGTATGAACTGATCCCCTTCCCCCACCTCCTCTTGTTCCTCCAACATCTCCACATCCTTTACATTGTTCGCAGGGTTGATCCCCCCCACCCTCTGGTTTCCTCCTTCCTCTCCACCCCCCACCCATTGCCGCGCCTCTATCGCTGTATCCCTCCCTCTCTCCACCTCCACACCCTCCATCTCCTTCATCAGGGCAATTTCCAACGCCTCCCCCTCCCGGATGACGAACTTCGCCGTGACATATACCCTTCCTTCCAACTATAACCCGGCCTTGTTCCCCCCCCCCCCTCCCCAGGGCCCCCTTCTCCTCTTTCCTCCTTCTCCCAGAGCAGATTTCCCTCCATCCCCCCCTCCCCTGAGACCCTGCGCCCCATACTTGCCTCTCTCCTTCCCACATCCCTCCCTACCTGGCCCTCTTCCGAGCGCCCCCCATTCCCCTCCCCCATCTCTTCCCCTACCTCCCTTCTTCAGGTCTCCCTCATCTCCTTGAACCTGGCAGATCCTCTGTATTGATCATCATCAGTGTGCCACGTCAGTGTTGTGTTTCGTGCTGTTTCTCGTGTGCGTCAAGAGGTGTGATTTTAATTGTGTACTGCCTTGAGGTTCGCCGTCAGTGTTACGTTGTGTGCTATGCCATCCGTCAACACCTTTATGCTCCAGTCATGCTGTGCCTTGTGTTCTTTTAATCGTCACAGTGTGTGGCTTTTGTGTGTGCAACTTTTCAACAGTTTTTTATCTCCATTTTACAGTCACCCCGTTTTTTGTATATTGCCTTCCATGATGTTCTCCCTTTTTTATATCTATGTTCGCCTTCTTCTCTCCTTTGCTGTTTTTAAATGTCTTCTATTGTTTTGTTCTATGTCTTTCGGCTGAAGAGCAGCGCATATGCTGCTGCCAGCCCGCCCCGATGAGGAATTGAAATACAATAAAAAAAAAAAAAAAAAAAAACGGGTCGGAACGCGGTATCAGTGGTTGAAGACTCAGATTCACAATGGTGGCAGGCGAAACCAACCAGTTTGTAGTATGTCAGAAGACACGTCACGAAACGACAAAAGTGCAATAAATCACGACCATTATTTCTCGCATAAAGAATAGCACGATATTCTACGACAGAATTCTGTATAACAGTTCTCTACATTCGCATCGCATCCATGTTCAACAGACTGTCAGGAAGGTAATTTCTATAAGTGAATTAGCTTCTGTACCTCGGTTTCTACGTCAAAATTTAAACCACACGGAAGCCAAACTGTAGCTGTTGAAGCTAAATTCAAATCTAACGGCGAGGAACATATTCACAATGTTCGTTATTGGTCGGAAGAAAACCCTCTCTGGTTATGCCAGCAAAATACTAGCACGTCTGTTGTTAATTATCTCATCAAAAATATAAATTTATGTAATTAATTTTTTGTTTGTTTGCAGTCCTGGCGCAGCCCACACCACAATATCATAGCACGGCGCTAGAAGAGAAAAGACAAAATGTCGTAGCCCACATATAAAGTGGTCTATTGTGGGCAAACTGATAAAGCAGTTAATGTTGTCAAACAAGTCTGTATGACCAGGAAAGAACCAGAAATCGGATGAGAAGTTGAGCCCATGGTGCTCGAAGAGCGATGTATCACAGTTGAGGGACTAGTGGAAAACTTGACAATAAGTCGTGGATCAGTAGATTATATCTTGCACAACGTTTTGATCATGAAATGGTCGCCACCAGCTGTATTTCGCGACAGCTCACACCATTACCAAAAGCACGATGAACCGAGACAGCAGCGGAAACGTTGCAGCTGTGACAGACCAATCAAGAGGACTCCTCTAGCCCCCAAATCACCATGGACGAGTGCTGGGTGTATCACTATGACCCACAGACAAAGATCTAGATTCACCTTCGCTGAGAAAGGCGAAGATCCAACCATAATTGAGCAATTTTTAACAAAGAAAAATCACCAAATAGGCGTACTTTTTCGGAAGTTGTTATTTAATTTAGACGACCAGTTTCAGCATTTCCGTAAGGCCATCTTCAGGCCCTTGCATATTAAAAACAAGTAGCATGTAGTGTATGTCAAAGTATGCCTCAGTTGACATTACAGAAAATGAAGTGAATAATTAAAGTCCTTAGAACTTGCAAACTCATAGTTATGTCTCCTTGAGATTTAGAACAGTGAGGTTGTTGCTGTTACCCTGTGGTGTGACTTGCTGTAATCAATTCGTTTGCATAGTTTTATTAGACTGTTGCATTTTTGACCCAAACTGACATATTACCCGGGTCAAATGTTGGGTAATTCTGTGTATCGTGACTGCAGCTCATTAGTTGCATTTTGGTTGGTTTAGTATAGTTGTAGGTTTGTGACCTGCCCGAGATTCCTGGCATATGTAGGCTTGTACTACTACTTTGGTTGTTTTATCCACTTCGTTTTCCTCATTATTTAGAAGTATTTGATTTAGTATTGATCCATTCCATGATTGGTTTACAGTATCAGGTCATTTAACAACTCCTTTTTCTCTCATAAACATTGCTCCTTTCTACACCATTATATTCATTAATTAGTGGGCTTTTTACTCTTATTGGTTTTCGCACATTCACCTTATTTTTTCACTTGTTCCACCCCCACACTACCTTTTGCGATACAGCTTGCTATGTATGTTCACCCCTCACTCGTTGTCAAGTGGAAGATCATTCCGAAGTTTGGCAGGCAGCGAAAAACTTTCTGTGGGGCCGATCGTAGGGCCTCCCTAGTTCGTTTGATGAACAAGTTTCGGGCGTTATCTGTGGCTGACGAAGTCTCTGAGTCGGATGCAGTCGTCCACCCTGTTACAGAGGAAGCTTCTCGGCCCGCATAGTCTGAGCATTCACAGAGGGTGGGTTTGTTGGTAGTTGGGAACTGCAACGCTAGACGCGTAGTGGGGCCCCTTAGGAACATGGCTGCCAAGGAGGGGAAGGAAGCCAGTGTGCACTCCAAGTCCATATCGGAGGGAGTCATGCCGGATGTGGAAAGGGTGCTTCCGGATGCCATGAAGAGTACAGGTGGTAGGCCATGTCGGTACCAATGACGTGTGTCGCTTTGGATCGGAGGATATTTTCTCTGGTTTCGGGGGCGAGAGGAAATGGTAATGACTGCCAGTCTTGCTTCCGAGATTAAGGCGGAGCTCACCATCTGCAGCATCTTCGACAGAACCGACTGTGGTCGTTTGGTGCAGAGCCGAGTGGAGGGTCAAAATCAGAGGCTCAGGCCGGTTCTGTGACCGTGTAGGCTGCAGATTCCTTGACTTGCTCCATCGCGTGGTGGGTTTCCGGGTTCCGCTTGATAGGTCAGGAGTCCACTGCACACAGGAAGCGGCTACACGAGTAGCAATGGCTGTGTGGAACGGACTGGGTGGTTTTTTCGGCTAGAGGGTCTCGGGAACCACAGAAAGGGCGTCCGTCTAAAAGGGGGCAGGCAAAACACAGTAAGGCAGTTGTAGAAACGATCTGTATTGTAGTTGTAAATTGTCATAGCTGTGTTGGGAAAGAACCAGAGCTCCAAGCCATAATAGAAATCACTGAAGCTCAAATAGTTGTAGGTACAGAAAGCTGGCTAAAGCCGGAAATAAGTTCAGCCGAAATTTTTTCAAACGATCTAACAGCGTTCAGAAAGGATAGATTAAATACAGTTGGTGGTGGAGTATTTATTGTTGTCAGAAGTAGTTTGCCTTGTAGTAAAATTGAAGTAGATAGTTCCTGCGAAATAGTATGAGTAGAGGTTATACTTGACAATCGGACTAAACTATTAATTGGATCGTTTTACCGACCCCCGCTTAAAGAAGATATAGTTGCTGAACAGTTCAAAGAAAACTTGAGTCTCATTTCAAACAGGTACGCCACTCATACAATTATAGTCGGTGGTGACTACAGTCTAACCTCGATATGCTGAAAAATTATTCATTTAAAGTCGGCGGCAGGCATAAACGTCATCCGAAATGGTACTGAATGTTTTCTCAAAAAATTATTTTTAATAATTAGTTCATGAGCCTACTGGAAGCGTAAATGGTTGCGAAAGCATACCTGACCTCTTAGCAACAAATAATCCTGGACAAATAGGGAGTATCATGACGAATACAGGGATTAGCGACCACAAGGCAGTTGCTGCTAGGCTGAATACCGTAACACCCACAACCATCAAAAAGAAACGCAAAGTACATCTATTTAAAAAAGCTGATAAAAATGCTCTTAACGTCTTTTTAAGAGACAGTCTCCACTCCTTCCGATCTGAAAAATGGTTCAAATGGCTCTGAGCACTATGGGACTTAACATCTGAGGTCATCAGTCCCTTAGAACTTAAAACTACTTAAACCTAACTAACCTAAGGACATCACACACATCCATGCCCGAGGCAGGATTCGAACCTGCGACCGTAGCAGTCGTGCGGTTCCGGACTGAAGCGTCTAGAACCGCTCGGCCACCGCGGCCGGCTCCTTCCGATCTGATCACGTAAGCGTAGAAAAGATGTGGAATGATTTGAAAGAGATAGTATCGACGGCAATTGAGAGATATGTGCCACATAAATTAATAAGTGATGGTACTGATTCCCCATGGTACACAAAAGGGTCAGATCGCTTTTGCAGAAGCAACGTTAAAAGCGTGCTAAATGTAAAAGAACGCAAAATCCCGAAGGTTGACAAAGTTTTGCAGGAGTTCGAAATATAGCGCGTGCTTCAATGCGAGATGCTTTTAATAATTTCCACAAGAAAACTCTGTCTCTGAATCTGGTAGAAAACTCAAAGAGATTCTGGTAATATACAAAGCACACCAGTGGCAAGACGAAATCAATACCTTCACTGCGCGATAACAACGGCGAGGTCACTGATAATAGTGCCATCAAAGCAGAGATATTAAACACGGTTTTCCGAAACTCCTTCACCAAAGAAGACGAAGTAAATATTTCCGAATTCCAATCAAGGACATCTGCGAACATGAGAAACATAGAAGGTGTAGCAAAGCAGCTTAAATGACTTAATAAAGGCAAAGGCTTCCGATCCAGATGGTATACCAGCCTGGTTCCTTTCAGAGTACGCAGATGTAATAGCTCCATATTTAGCAATTATATACAACCGCTCGCTCACAGAAAGTTCCGTACCTAAGACTGGAAAGTTTCTGAAGTCGTACCAATACCCAAAAAGGGAAATAGGAGTAATCCGCTGAATTACAGGCCCATATCACTAATGTCGATTTGCAGTGGGGTTTTGGAACATACACTGTATTCGAACATTATAAAGTACCTCGATGAAACCGGTTTACCGACACATAGTCAGCACCGATTCAGAAAATATCGTTCATGCGGAACACACCTAGCTTTTTATACTCATGAAGTAATGAGAGGTATCGACAGGGGACATGAAATTGACTCCACATTTTTAGATTTTCAAAGGGCTTTCTACACCGTTCCTCATAAGCGTTTTCTACCTAAACTGCGTGCCTATGGAATATCGCCTCAGTTGTGTGACTGGATGCGTGATTTCCTGTCAGAAAGGTCACAGTTCGTAGTAATAGACGGAAAGTCATCGAGTAAAGCAGAAGTAATACCCGGCGTTCCCCAAGCAAGTGTTATAAGCCCTCTATTGTTCCTGGTCTGTATTAACGACATAGGAGACAATCTGAGTAGACCTCTTAAAAAATGGCTCTGAGCACTATGCGACTTAACTTCTGAGGTCATGAGTCGCCTAGAACTTAGAACTAGTTAAACCTAACTAACCTAAGGACATCACACACATCCATGCCCGAGGCAGGATTCGAACCTGCGACCGTAGCGGTCGCTCGGCTCCAGACTGTAGCGCCTAGAACCGCACGGCCACTCCGGCCGGCCGAGTAGCCCTCTTAGATTATTTGCAGATGATGCTGTCATTTACTGTCTTGTAAAGTCATCAGATGACCAAAACGACTTGTAAAATGATTTAGATAAGATATCTGTGTGGTGCGAACAGTGGCAATTGTCCCCGAATAAAGAAAGGTGTGAAGTTATTCACACGATTTCTAAAAGAAATTCACTAAATTTCAATTAGGCGTTAAGGCACACAAATCTGAAGGCTGTACATTCAACTAAATACTTAGGGATTACAATTACAAATAATCTAAATTGGATCTACTAAAGATTTACTAAAGAGACTGCTTACACTACACTTGTCCACCCTATTCTGGAGTATTGCTATGCGGTGTAGGATCCGCATCAGGTGGGACTGACGGATGATATTGGAAAAGTTCAATGAAGGGCGGCTCGTTTTGTATTATCGCGTTGCGACGGGATCTTCTCATGAAATTTCTATAACCAGTTTTCTTCTCCGATTGCGAAAACATTCTGTTGCCACCCACCTACATAGGGAGAAATGGTCATCACGATAAAATAAGAGGAATTTGGGCTCGCACAGAAAAATTTAAGTGCTCGTTTTTCCCATTCACCGTTCGAGAGTGGAACGGTAGAGAGACAGCTTGAAGGTGGTTCATTGAACCCTCTGCCAGGCACTTAATTGTGAATAGCAGAGTAATCACGTAGATATAAATGTAGATATAGACGTAGACGTTTAGATGGGTTTCGTCATTCCATAAACGACACGATAGTGTGACATCTTATATTACCAAGGGAACAGTAGTTACATAGTCAGCTCATATTTTCGGTAGACTCCCCTTGATTAATATGGCACTTGGGAGTCCCTGTTTGTCTCTTCGATCATCAAGTAATTGATATGTAAGGATCACCAAGACACATCTTCTTATTTTTTTTGTGTGGTATATAATATTATGCCTTCTAGGTATTTTATAGGTACTCCTTGCAAGTTCTTTGCTTGTTGTTATTCACTTAGTAATTTGTCGGACGATGGGTTGCGTTTCTGGTAATGTGACAGATAATTTTGATATATCACTAGTATTGATAATACTGTCATTAGATGAGCACACTATTTTAAACTCCATAGGTTATATCGCGATATTTTTGTTTGAATGAGGATAGGTTTACAAAATTAACAATATCAGGCCCAGTTAGTTCAACTAGTCATCTTATCCACACCATTTATACAGGGTACGTCAAAAAAATGTATACACACTTTGAAGTGTCATAGAAAATTTATTTCCTGTTCTACAATGTTAAATTTCTGGAAATGGAAAGCTTTAAGTCCAATTGGAAAAATAAATGTACTTTGCAAATGTGATTAATGTTCAAACTGGTGGCCTTCAGCATCAATACATTTCTGAGAACGAGTCACCACTGATTCCGTACATTGTACCAAAGTGTCCAATGAGATTTCTGCACACACTACCTGAACCTCATTCCAAAGTGTGTCCAGGTTACGTGGTTTACATTTGTACACCTCATCTTTTACTGTGCCCCATAAGAAGAAATCCAGCGGCGTGAGGTCTGGAGAGCGTGCAGGAAGCTCGATTGGTCCCCTGCGTCCTATCCACTGGCCTGGCACATTGTGATCCAGGTATGCTCGTACATCCCTATTATAGTGCGGCGGGGGGCGATCTTGTTGGAAATAAAACTAATAATTACCGTATAATGCACGAATAGTGGGGAATATGGAGTCAGCAAGCATTGTTAGGTATGTTTCTCCAGTAACAGTACCTTTAAAGTGGAAAGGCCCAATGAGTCCCCTTGCAGACAAACCACACCACACATTTACACCAGGCAAATTCACAGCCTTTTCAACTGTAATGTGAGGATTATCTTCAGCCCAGTACACACAATTGTGCCTACTGACAGTTCCATTGAGTTTGAATTGGGCTTCATCCGACCAAATTATGCTACCCATAAATCCCAGTTTACGTCTCACCATCTCCTGAATCCATTCACAAAATTCTAACCTTCGATCTGGATCGTTGTCACTTAGCTGTTGCACCAGCCTTGGAATGTACGCACAAAACTTGCCTTTCTTCAGAATGCGTAGCACACTACTAGCACTTACATTACTGTCATGTGCCGCTTGCCTTGAAGATTTTTGAGGCGAACGCTGAAGCAGTTCCAAGACAGCAGTTGTGGAATCATCACTTGTAGCTGTACGAGGTCGCCATGATCAACCTTTATGCACATCACACACTGTTCCATGAACTTCGAATTTGTCTCGCAGAAGTGTAACTGTTAACCTTGAAGGTGGTTCCGTACCATACTCACTTCTCCACTGTCTTCGAACTGCATCTACATTCTCAAACTTCCAGTACCACTTAATTATCTGCTTCCGCGCTTCAAAGCTCAAACGCACGTCCGCCATGTTGCAGTTACTTCTTTTCCACTGCTGCCACCTGTTGAAGAAACATAACATTACTTTCTCGCAGATATTTAACCTTGTAGAACGGGAAATAAATCGTCTATGACAGTTCAAAGTGTGTATACATTTTTTTGACGCACCCTGTATTTTGAACTACAAGACCGTCACATCCAGTGATACACCATCGTCTTTATAGAAACAGGAAATCACGTAAGAAGTGGAGGTGGTGCCCGAATACCGGAGTAGCACAATCGAAGGAATAGTGGAAAACGTGAAAATCAGTTATGGATCAGTTTTCGACATCTTCCTCGGAGTTTTGAACTCGACAAAGGTGGCCGCCCGCTGTTTTCTGTGACTGTTCGCGCCCATTCCAAAAGCTCACTGAAGCGAGACAGCGTCGGAAATTTTGCAGCTGTATCGGGCTAATACAAATATTTCATTAGCCGCCAAATCACCATGGTCGAGTCGTGGGTGCACATCTATGACTCCGGTACAAAGGAGCAACGCAAGCAGCGGAAACATGTATATCCCCATCGCCGAGAAAGCTGGAACAGCGACCTACTCGTATATAAACAACATAGACTGGCGTAGGCGCCGCCATATTGGAAGCCAACTGAAAACTTTGCCGCCATGTTTTGCAATGTCAGGTTGGGAACTAGTCGTCTGCTGGCACGGGATCATATTTCGTTTGTTTTTGCTATACAACAGCATTCGCTGCTACCAGTCGCAGAAACGACCCGTTTCGGGAAATGATCCCGAAAATGAAGTGCGTTTGTCGTGTACTGCGTCATCAAGTGCGAGATATTTGCGATGTTCGAGCTCCTGCATTATTTTATTGACATTGCTGTAAAGTCAACAAGCGTATTTTTGTAATTACAGATGCATCTTTCCGCATAAACAGAAGCGAATTCATTTATAACCTTTACATTCGTTTATTCTATTTCTGACTCAAATGACATTTCACCTTTTGAGGTACTGTCTTGCATATTCATCAGAGGTATCTTCAACAGGTCGTTGGTATTTATAATAAAAGCAAATGTTGAGTAAATAAAGATTTAAAAACGTGCTTCAAATTCCTAATTATCATTGTTGTTGAAGAGGAAACGCTCTTCGTATTCCTAATAATTGTTGTCGTTGAGGAGAACTGCATATATGTAGGCAAGGTTTTTATTCTTATAGCGTAATGTCATTTTTGTGTGGCTTTGAGCAGTTGTAATGGAAGCTAGGACAGTCGTGTTTTACATCATATTGCTTTAGGATATTTGTTTCTAGGAAAAGAGCAAACACGAGATCCCCTACGATCAGTTTATTTACGATGAATATTAATATAATTGCGTAACCTCCTCTATGATTCAGTATCCTACAGGACACCGTAAATCTCATATCATCCAAATACTGTCATTGTATAAAACAAATCTTACTGTTTAACAAGCAAAATCATTGTTTTTAGCGATGAAGGCTTTTAAGCACCATAGTGGATAAAGTGAAACTGTAACGTATTGTTGTGTGTCGTGCACTGAGTTAAAAAACAAATATCTACTGGCCATCTAATATTGCTCTTATAAGACTTATACGAATAAAAAGAAATGAAACAAAAAACGTTTATGATGTACAGTAACTGACAAGTTCAATAATAATAAACATTGCCGATTACCTAGGCCTACAGTTGTTCCACAGTAAAATGTATCTAAGACTATATTTCCACATTAAGTAGGACAATTTACAAGAAAGGGCCGTAATTGCCTTTTAAACAGAATTAAATTTATGTACATTTGTCTTACCTGTTTTCCTCTGCCCTTCATTGTTTTAGTTTTGCACAAATGATGTAACCCACAAGTGAAGTGCCAGTAACCTTAGAACAACAGCTTTATTAGAATTGACTAATGACACTCCTCTCCAAATTCAGAGGAAACTATTAGGTGACCAAAACCAGTAAACAAACTCTGTCTATAGACATGAAGGAATTAAAGACACTAGCTGCCTGTGGGCATTCATTTATAACAATGGTTCAAGTTGAAAATATATACCGGGCCGGGATTCAAACCCGAATTTTGAACTTGCCCCATTGATATAAATCAAAGGCTACAGGCCGCTAATGTCTTTAATTCCTTTGTCTTGATTGATACAGGCTGCAGGATCAAAATGGCGTCTGCTTTTTGGGGCATATCGAAAAGAAGACACCACATATGTAAACTAGGTCTATGTCCCAACATTCTCAATACATCTCACCTATTGACGTTAGACAACTTTTTAATATCCTTTCTGCCACTTTGAACATTAACTAGGCATGATTCATAATTTAGACTAAAATAATTCCACGTTACATTTCGATCACAAAAGAAAGATAATGTTGCACCAGTATGTTTATTGAGGTCGTTGTGTTATACCCACCTTGTTAACAAATTGAGTGTGTTGACGTTACAAAATTATATACCTCTTTGCGCTAAACCCAACCACCATCAGGGAAAGGTGGTGCTGAGTGGTTTTTTTGGGATGCCATGATATAGTGCTAACATACTACGCTCGTAAGGGAAACCGTCACAGGAGCATTCTAACGAAATCTACTGTGAAGGTTGCGTGAGGGTGTCAAGTTGAAGTGTTGCTCGAGGCTGTCCAAGGGAGTGTTCATAATAAACAACAACGCCCCAACTATTTTTCAGCGGGAACAGTCATTCATGCTGCTGCTTTTGACTACTAAATTTTCCCTTCCGTCTCCCTTATCCTAGTGACACGACATGCAGCGATTTCCTCCCGTTTCCGTGCATAAAAAAGAATCAGTGAACTTCCGGTGTGAACGTACAGCTCTACAACAAAAGTCTCCTACAAGTAATGCACAGCATGGAACAGTGTGCTTCAGTCCAGAGTGAATGTGTAGGAAAGGATCAAATTTAAAGGTCACAGCTTGAAATTTTGAGGTGATAATCAAAGTTTTATGACTACCCTCGTAGAATGATCGACTGCTGTGCTAGTACGACAATGTATTTCAGTTAGGCACCAAATCATCAAAAGCTCACGGATTACTGTCGATTAATCTTGAAATACCGGTAGTTTAATGCGAACGAACTTTACCTAGAAATATAGGTCAACGTACATCTTGCAATCTTTACAGACATGGAGGTGAAACAGACTAAGATACAATCCACGTGGTGGATTAACGGTCGTTAGTCTGGTAAGCCAGCCTGCCTAGAGTAATTTTTCGACTGTTTTCCATGATCATTTAGGCAAAGGGCGGGCTGTCGCCGTCACAGGAAATACAATACATCAACTTTTAAAATACGAATACGCACAGAACAAAGTTCAAACGATTCAATAGTAGATGACGAACACGATTTCCCTCAGTTAGGTTATCTGAAGAAGTGTAGCAACAGGAAGGCCATCCGGCCGCAAAATTCAGTACAATGAAATTGCCGAGTGACGTAATACAGCTGATTCCATACATGGTGACAAACGCGAGAGAGGTGAGAGAGTGTGAACGTAATTAGCTGCAGTCTTCCTGTCGGTTTGAATCGTCTCTCTGTCACTTATCTCGTTATCTGATGACACAGACCTCTTATAAACACAGATGCCCCGCCATAACGCCAGTCAGAGCACAAGGTACATCACTGCAAGCTGCCTAAATCAGCCACGTGAAGATATCTTGGGACTGCACGTGGTAAGCATCTGACAAATACATGTTCTCAGCAAACGGTGTTTTAGGTGTTGTACACTAGTTGCGTATGGTGGAAAGGATCCGAATATGCAGACGGATCTGAAGGTGTAGCCTTCGTAGGCCTTCCTGATACAGTAACGGAGCTTGGGAGCTTAGAGATCACTTCATGGCTAGTTAACAACTCGTGTACAGTTCCTTCTATAGCCCAGTATGTCTGTGTTTGACTGCCTGTATAATATAACATTTGAATCTGCTTGGACATTCCAAACAATACGATTCTAGTTTCTTCTTAACTTCTTTCTTTTATTTCGATCTCGTTATCATCTGCGCTGCAGCAGGTTTTTGGTCACTGATACCAGATCTTTATTTAATTGAAAAACCCTTTAGATTCTGAACCCACTATCGCATGGTATTGCCATATGGCAACAAACCGTAATTTTACGTATAATGTTATGGAAACCACTCGTATAAGTATGATGTTGCCGCCTGGAAACACACACAGTCGGGCTGCACCGAGCTAGACTGTGTTTACCGTCATTATGCCGGCAGAAACAGTTGAAAATCTCTGCTGAATATCGAGTGTACGTAAACACACGCGAAAGCAGTTGAAACAATGATTTATATCTGCCACTTAGATCAGATCTATTTCGATTTTGAGACATCGTCGCCCAACACCGAAGGTAGAGTGCTGGGAAGGTTAAAAGTCGGTCGTAGAGTGACTAAAATTGGGCAGTCCACCAAGATGTGGACGGCAGTCAGAAGGGAGCCACAGCGACACTGTGGTGGGTCCTCGCAACTGTGAAGGTAACCATCTGTTAGCCACGTATGACCAATACGGAGCCGGCAAAGGACAACTGATTCCCTGCGAGAAGCTCGCATGGATGACCGCCACACATTCGTCGTCTCCGTAATAGCACGAAGTTTATTTGGTGTGCTCAGGGTGCGCCATTCAGTGTCCCAAATCGCGAAAGCTTTGCGGTGGAAGACTGCTCGCAAATCGGTCTCCAGGAGGCCAATGTCCAGAGATGGTTTACTGGTGGCCTGTTTGGCCAGGCGGTCAACATGTTCACTGCCCGGTATCCCGACATGGCCTGGAGTCCAAATAAAGATCACTGATCGGCCACTAGTGCAGAGGGCATAAAGAGACTCATGGATTAACAGTACCAAAGGATGCCTAGGGAAGCACTCGTCGAGAGCTTGTAGGCTGCTTAAGGAGTCACTACAAATGACGATGGACTCACCAGAGCAGGAGCGGATATGTTCAAGAGCGCGATAGATGGCAACCAGCTCTGCAGTGAATACACTGAAGCCATCCAGCGAGGAGCGTTGTTCCGTATGGCCAACGTGAGCGAAAGCCAAGCCAACAAGACCGTCGACCCGTGATCCATCTGTGTAGATTATTTCTGAGTCCCCAAACTCGCCAAGAACAGAGAGAAAATTCCGGCCGAAGACCTAAGGTGGGACTGAGCCTCTGGGGCCAAGCGATAGGTCGAGCCGAAGACGTTTTATCCTCCATCGGACAGATTGCCATTGGCGAGTATAGCGTGAATCATCTTACAGCAAAGCATCCAGGCAGGAGTAGGGAGCGTTATGATGTGGAGAAAGTTTTCGCTTCCTTTCCTAGGTAATCTAGTCATTCTGGAAGCCACAGTGGATCAACACAAGTGTGCTCTCCTCCTTGGGGATCATGTCCACCCCTACATGCAGTTTTCTTTTTCTCGGCACTATTGCATCTACCAACAGGACAACGCGTCATATAGGTCGCGGTGTACGTCTATGGTTCGTAGAGTACCAACCGAGTGTCTATGGGACCACTGTTCGCGCCATAGATCCTCAACCGAGAAATCTGGGACAGGTGGCCACGGCACTTATGTCAGCATGGTTCCATATATCTTTCGGTACCTTCCAGAATCTCACTCTTCCCGCACGTCTGAGCTGCAAAAGCTGCTTATTCAGGCATCTGAACAGGTGCTCACATTAACGTGCCTAGACCGTGTGTTTCATACATCATTTATTGCCAACAAACACGCAAAATAACATTGCATTCTTACTCTGTGTTTCTTTTTTCAGTTCAGCTCCCCATGTGGTAACTATTGAAAGGAGACTCGTTGTATACCTACATCAGCAGTCCCATACCACACCCTTGTGGCACACCTGACGTACCTTACACGTTTGGCGATTGCTCCCCGTTAAGAAAAACGCGCTGAGTTCCATTTGCCAGGCAGTCCTCTGTCCAATCACGAAGGTGTAGTAGAGTCTAGAAAACAAGATCGCTGACTGTGGTGGGGTTGGCGCTCGTGCTTCATGCTTCAACGTCAACCAATCACTTAATGCGCTTTTGCATACGTCTCTACGGCAATAGTGCTATCACAGCTCAGCAGACGACTGGTTGCTTCGTCTGCAGCTGTGGAAGCTTCGCAGGTGGAAGTCCGCATCAGCGCTGCCAGTTGTTAGGCGTCTTCTTTTTACCGACTCTTAAACAGATTGCTGTCCCCAAGCTTGTATTCGCGTTTGTAATAAAACGTCCACAGCAAGCAGCATATGACAGCGCTGTATTCCAGCCTATCTATTCCAACAAAATGCAGCTCAAAGGCAATGTGGGCCTGACTTACATTTTCACTAAATAACATAAAAAAATGATATGTTATTTTTTGATATAAACACTAAATCAGTGAATCAGTCATTGGAAATATGTACACTGCTGGCCATTAAGATTGCTACAACACGAAGATGACGTGCTCTAGACGCGAAATTTAACAGAAAGGAAGAAGATGCTATGATATGCAAATGATTAGCTTTTCAGAGCATTCACACATGGTTGGCACCGGTGGCGACACCTACAACGTGCTGACATGAGGAAAGATCCCAACCGATTTCTCATACACAAACAACAGTTGACCGGCGTTGCCTGGTGAAACGTTATTGTGATGCCTCGTGTAAGGAGGAGAAATGTGTACCATCACGTTTCCGACTTTGATAAAGGTCGGATTGTACCCTATCGCGATTCGGTTTATCGTATCGTGACATTGCAGCTCTCGTTGGTCGAGATCCAATGACTGTTAGCAGACTATGGAATCGGTGGGTTCAGGTGGGTAATACGGAACGCCGTGCTGGATCACAACGGCCTCGTATCACTAGCAGTCGAGATGACAAGCATCTTATCCGCATGGCTGTAACGGATCGTGGAGCCACGTCTCGATCCATGAGTCAACAGATGGGGACGTTTACGGGACAGCAACCATTTGTACGAACAGTTCGACGACGTTTGCAGCAGCATAGACTATCAGCTCGGAGACCGTGGCTGCGGTTACCCTTGACGCTACACCACAGACAGGAGCGCCTACGATGGTGTACTCAATGACGAACCTGGGTGCGCGAATGGCAAAACATCATTTTTCGGATGAATCCTGGTTCTGTTTACAGCGTCATTATGGTCACATCCGTGTTTGGCGACATTGCGGTGAACGCACATTGGAAGCGTGCATTCGTCATCGGCATACTGGCGTATCACCCGGCGTGATGGTATGGGGTACTATTGGTTACACGTCTCGGTCACCTCTTGAACGCACTGACGGCACTTGAACAGTGGACGTTACATTTCAGATGTGTTACGACCAGTGGCTCTACCCTTCATTCGATCCCTACGAAACCCTACATTTCAGCAGGATAATGCACGCCCGCATGTTGCAGGTCCTGTACGGGCCTTTCTGGATACAGAAAATGTTCGAGTGCTGCCCTGGCCAGCACATTCTCCAGATCTCTCACCAATTGAAAAGTCTGGTCATTGGTGGCCGAGCAACTGGCTCGTCACAATACGCCAGTCACTAATCTTGATGAACTGTGGTATCGTGTTGAAGCTGCATAGGCAGGTGTACTTGTACACGCCATCCAAGCTTTGTTTGACTCAATGCCTAGGCGTATCAAGGCCGTTATTACGACCGGAGATGGTTGTTCTGGGTACTGATTTCTCAAGATCTATGCACCTAAATTGCGTGAAAATGTAATCACATGTCAGTTCTAGTATAATATATTTGTCCAATGAATACCCGTTTATCATCTGCATTTCTTCTTGGTATAGCAATTTTAATAGCCAGTAGTATATTTCACCACACCCTTCTTGAGTGCCCTCCATTGTCAACATACAGCAGTCAGTTAGGCATGAATAGAGGAAGGTTACTTCATCAGCCCCACCATCAGTTCAGCTGCGTTACTTCGATTTTACGGTAGTATCTGTATACTGGTCTCTGCCTCGTAATGACTGTGTTGCGTGATGTCCTTAGGTTAGTTAGGTTTAAGAAGTTCTAAGTTCTAGGGGGCTGATGACCATAGCTGTTAAGTCCCATTTTTTTGTACACTGTTCGCAGAGGTCAGGATCATCTTGATAAGCGCAGCCTACACCAGACCCTCACCATGTTGGTGGAACTGGACTCGTGGATGGACGAACTGGCCCTCATGGTGATCGCCGCCGCGCTGGTGCTGTGGGTGTGCTACTTCCGGCACTTCAGCTACTGGACAGAGAAGGGCGCCCCCCAGTCGCGACCCTGGACGCCGTTTGGAAACTGTTACAAGTCCATCGTGCAGAAACAAATGCTGTCAGAGGACCTCGACGAACTCTACCATCAGTTCAGAGGTATGTACACTGTGGAGAAGAAATCATCAATCTGCAAAATACTATGGAATGCAGCATCACATTTAGATCAGCTACTTTTCGGCAGTTACCAACTGTCTACACACAGGAATCAGTAAGCTTCTTTCAAGACTATCACGATTTACACATCTGTGATAGGCAATAAAACCTCGTCACTCCAACTGTCTGCGGAAACCGCGTAATTCTAGTAACCAGTAAATCCATTATCAAAGACAAATTTGAAAGTGCATGGGTTTCTCTAATATGTCAGTAAATGGGCTTTCACTACATAGTTACACATGCAGGAAATATATCTGTAACACTTTTTTGCTCCTCCTTCAAAATTTATCAAAATGAAGTTACAATGTTTTCATTGCCGACCATCGATATGTGAAAAATATTAAACTTCAATGGTGTTTGCGATCGGCACAGAACTGTTAAGTTCTTTTACAATTGGCCTAGGAAGTAAGTTGGAAGGCTGTACCACCTCCAGTAGGGCCTTACGTAGTGAAGCACAGTGGTATTCATTCTTCATCACATAAAAAGATCTAACGAGAGTAATGTGGTGTTATTGACATGACCTGCAGGCGAACAGAAGCGCCAATCTGTGACGGACACTACATTATATTTTACTCCACTGAATCGTAATGATAACTGGCCTTCAATGCCACCTAAAAGCGTACAAACGGCATTTTGAGTCATACGACACTTCGTAAATTTGACGTAACCCTTGGTTCACTCCATAAGCGTTACAGGTAACCATCCTCAAGTTTCTCCAATCTTTCTCATCAAGGCCATTGGTGGCTGCTCCAGTTAACAGTATAAAACTTTTATGTGATTGCGTAAAATGGTAAGAGTGTAGTGACAGTCTTTTCATTGCATTTAATAAACTGTGGCAACCTTTTCGTCCATAAGACAATTGCTCGGTAGTTATTAAAATATACAGATCATATAGCAGGTGGAGTGCTCTTTTAACAGTCACTAATTGGATTTTTTTCAGATAAGCGCTACGTGGGCTACTACCGTGGACTTGAACCCCGCCTGCTGGTCATCGACCCAGATCTCATTCGTCAAATACTGGTCAAGGACTTTGACTACTTCACCGACCGAGAACCTGTCCCTGTAGACGACCCAATACTGGAGGGTCAGCTGTTCTTCATGAAGGGCGATCGATGGCGCCGTCTGCGCAACAAACTCAGCCCACTGTTTACCAGTGGCAAGCTGAAGAACATGTTCCAGGTGAGCAAATGTTCCAACGAACACAGAAAATTTTAACGAGCCCAGTCACGCTTTTTGAGCAGCGTGGTCTTTCTTCTACCTGGGATGATAGTAAGGTTATTAGGCATTTGTCACATTCTAAACAACAACTTTTATTTGCTCTGAGAGGCCTTGAATACTGGTGAAAATGATACGCATCAAACTGCCACCTTTAGAAATAAGATATAATGCTCTGTGTGTTATTAGTTGGTATCTATAGACACCCTGTCACTTTGGTGAGTGTGAACGCGCAATTTTTTAAATGGCTACAGCAATGGTTTTAGGTACTTAATAAAACAATTATGAAGTGCGTGAGGGTCCTATTTTCAGACTTTCGCATCCCAGAAGGATTAGGGAAACAAAAATAGAACTTATAATTCGGTAACATGCGACGCTTACTACTGTATCATAGAAGACCGATGACCAAGGTCTCACTGCCAGTTTTTATTATTTTTACTCTTATTTTCACAATTTTTCTTTTGATGTTATTCTACTCCCTCGTCCCTCAAGCTTAAGGGTGGCTGGCAACAAGCTACTATTAAGCTATTCAGCCAAGAAACTTTTGAAATACGAAGTTTGATATAAATATCAAAAATAAGATGGAATATTTCTATTGTTTTATGATTATTAAACTAGTTTCTATAGTGACCTTATTAAAACTACAAATAGTCACTGTAGACTTCAAAAGCTGTGTTTCTAAGATGCTGAACTTGTCGAAGGAAGTACTGTACTTTGCTGACTGGAAAGAAATTGCAATTGGAAAGAATAAATTAGGTGAGGTTAAGTGGACTGGCTTCATGGGGGTGTAAGAAGTGAGTTACCACGGCGTCATGGTCAATGGAATCTTGATTTACATGAAGTGAAACAGAAGTTGCGGTGAGATAGAGGAGTTTGAGTATGGGTAAGAGGAAAGGAACTCAGGGTATATATCGGATACGTGCAATGTGTCGATACAGTAGTGCAAAGGTTTATCAGTACTGGAAATTGGTGGTTTAGGGTTAGGGTTAGGGTAATAAGATTATTGGGGTCTGTTTTCTGGGAAGCACAAAATGTAAGCACAGGCGATCAGTGTAGATGAGGATGAAGGGTAATTTGATGAGTTGATAAACGATTATTGAAGACGAGGATAGGCGTGACCGGAAAGCAAGATAAGAGTGTACATGGCTCTGGAAGAGAGGTAGTTTGGTGGAGCGGAAACCCAGCTAACTCTATAGAGAAGGATATGTCATGTGAAGGCTTTGCAGGTGTGGAGGATGGTGAAGGAATGCAATTTCCATGTACGGACGATTAGTAGTTCTATTGGTTCTAGTTTACTGTGTGATTAATATTGGTTGGACAGTAATGGAAGAATGTCAACTACTAATTTAAGGAGGAAAGTTTGCCGAGGTATTTTATCGAGCTGGATATATTGGTCGTAAATGTAGAGGCAGATATTTTGGGATGTCTCTACTGTAGGTTCGTGGGACATGGTAGAGTTTGTCATAAGGGCCATTGTGTTTGACGAAGATGCAACCTTCTTCATCCACTTTTGGGTGGGATTTTTAAGATGTTCAGAAGCTCATAACAGTGGTGTTATTGGCACACAGCTGTGGTGATTTAACCATTTCAGTAGTGCCAAGGATATATAGAAATGTAGCTTACACGAATCCTTGGGCACAGATGTAATTCGTTGGGGGCTGTTAATGGTTACATGTCTTGGGTTATTGTGAGAGGCAGGTGCAACAAGCTGACGTAGAAAATGTAACTGTTTGGGTTAAGAGTCTGAGAATGAGATTAGAATGCCATACACAGTCAAGGGGTTTTAGAGGTCAAGGGACAGATCGATAGCTGGTGGACTTACCCAAAGCTGCGTTCCCTTCGCAGACGCTGAACGAGTGCGGCAGCGAGATGGTGGAGGTGCTGGCGGACGCCGCGCGGGAGGGCAAGGTGCTGCAGTTCCGAGAGGTGTTCGCCCTCTACACCACGGAGGTGATCGCCACGCTCGCCTTCGGCGTCAAGCTCAACTGCCAGAGAAACCCGGACTGCGACTTCAGGATGTGGGGCCGCATCCTCTTCCAGCCACGGGCCAGGCCCTTCAAGGAGATCGCCACCGAAATCTTTACGCCTCCGCTCAAGCGGTACTACGAGTGAGTAACTCATCTTTTTACTGTGGAAACTGTACCAAATTTGAAAATGGCATCTGGACTTCAAAGCACTATGAAAGTGTTCAAATTTTCTTATATATTCCTTTACTGTTGACCAACAGCATATCAGCATTTCCTTTCTGGTGCCTTCAAATGAAACTGTTCTTTGCTTAGTACCTTTTGAACGTTGTTTTGTTCATCCTGTACATTATTTAAGTCATCAGTTTGGAACAGTCAGGTGCAGACATGATAGTGAACTTATCTAACACCTAGGCTATAATTACAGGACGAACCAAGTTACCCTTTTGCCTCCATGGCCCCTACATAATAACTAAAAGCTGCCCTGACACTTAATAGCATTAAAACTGTTTACCTGACTGAAAACTCCTCCTCCTCAGACCTCTGCCAGAAGTTACTCTTGCTGCGTTATAGATTCAGGAGCGACTCAGGGTCCATCCACAGCTTCAATTCGGGCAGTATCTCTCTCCTGCGTTTCTGATTCCCAATATAATTAGTCTCTGCTGCATCCCTTGCTGGACTAATCGACCCAAAAGAAATGACATCACTGAGCAATGTCTTTTCCACAGCGTAGCGATTGTTTCCATAAATCTGCTTTCACTCTACTGTGGAGTGAGTGCTGTTTACAAAACGTTCTCCCACTAACCTCAGAGCGCAAAACAGCACATATCTCTTACCTCCTAACATCCAGTACGGTACTCACCGTAGTCTAAATATCCCCAAAATTATTGTAGGGCGAATACGGGGACTGCATTATCCCAAATTCGTCCACATTTTTAAAGCGTTGAAGTAACACATCTTCCTCTATGTAAACCTCACCCTGATTATCTCTGCCACACTGTTAAATCATTATCTTAAAACTCTATTACGCCTTGATCTGCTTCTCAGAATTCGCATTTGTTCGTCCTTTCCATCAAAAGACCTACACCATACCTTTATATTTCCTTCGCCCCCCTGTCCGTATTTTTTTCGTTCCGCAAACTCGATACGAACCATTTCATTTCCTCCTCTTATTTTTTATCTTTATCCATTGGTGCCCCTGTACGATACATACCCTGCACATTCTTCAAATATTCTCACAATGTAAATATAACGGACATCCACCCTGGTCCGAGAAAACTAATTACAGTCTTATCCATCAGTGAACTGTATTGGATAACATGAGTTTTAAGTGCAATAAATTTTAATGTGAATCTCACGAAGACTATATATTGAGTAATGTCCATGTCCTATGCGCACGAAAGATGTACATACTGGGGGAGTAATTCAGTATACCACTGTTGGGTTGCCAATTAACTGCATATTCTTATTCGTTTAGAGGTTTCATAACGTCAGCTTATTTCTGCAGAATTATTGTATGTACGTGGATGTCCGCATTGCTTTATCTAGTAAATGTTGCACACACGTGTTCTGTTTCACTGTCGTAGTTTTTTAATTTGAGATTCGTGAAGCTCACTAGCATTATTGTACTGCAAATTATTCCTCACACACAACCGCAAAAAGATAACTATGAAAAATAAAACTGCGGTAAATATCTCACCTAAATAACTAACAGAAATGTCTTACTGTTAGCAATTACAAGTCGCTTCATGACTTTTAGGATTCAAGTATTGTAATAGATATAGTTCTTGGTTAGCTATAAAAAAATCTTTCTGACATATTTCACAATTTTCCTTTTACACTTCAGTTCCAGAGCTCCTAGGAACAATACACTGCAGTTTTTCGACAATATGGTGAAGGAGACAGTCCACGATCGCTTAGAAAATTCCATCAGAAGGAACGATTTCATGGACCTGTTTATCCAGCTGCACACGAAGGGTTTCGTCGAAGGCGAGAAGCAAGGAGGCACTGACTGGAGTAAGTACCGACTTGTTCAGTTATTATTTTACGAGTAAATGTGTCTATTGATACTCTAATACTACAGAAAAGGCATATGCGCTTATAGCACGTAGCACCCCGTTTCGCCCTGATGACGGATGCAACGCATCGTCCTATGGATCAACGAGAGGAGAATATGTTGGAGAACTTTCGTAGTCCATAACCGCCCACCCCTACCACTCAAGCAGACTGCTTGGATCAGCAGAAATCAGGTCAGGTCACCAGGGGACAAACCGTCATGTACATGGTGTGGCCCACAAATCATCCTCTCGAAAGTCGGGGGCAATGGGCTGAAGCACTGTCTTTCCAAATGTTCAGGTTGACTGGAGTCTGCTGTAGGCATTCAGTTAGTTTCGTGTGAGGAGCAGGAGGAGATTCGTGGTGAACGTCCCGTCGACAACGAAGTCATTTGAGACGGAGCACAAGCTCCGATTAGGGAAGGATGGGGAAGGAAATCTGCCGTGCCCTTTGAAAGAAACTATCCCGGAATTTGCTTGAAACGATTTAGGGAAATCACGGAAAACCTAAATCAGGATGGCCGGAGACGGGTTTGAGCCGTCGTCCTCCCGAATGCGAGGCATTTCATGTGATAGTAGGGTATTGTTCACCTGGGAAACAACGGCAGGCGTGTCATGGAATCTAGCTGACATATTGTAAACATGCCCCACGGAAGGATACCTCCAACTCGTGCCAAAACAATCCCCTGTTGGACAATGAGTTGCATCGCCTCATATTTTCGACGAGTACCGTGCCATCAGCGCATAACAGCGCATCTGAAAATGTTCGACGACCGAAACCGGTCACAGCATGATAAATCTGTAATACAAGAGTTGGTGGTTTTCACTGATAATTGACTGAAATTTAGGAGTACGCACGTTAAATGAATGTCTGACTAATTCTTCTTGGAGCCATTTTCTTCAGGAAGGTCACTATTTGCATTTGTGTTGGCTTCAACAACAAATACATCTACCGAGTGAGGTGGCGCAGTGGTTACCACACTGGACTCTCATTTGGGGGGACGACTGTTCAAACCCACGTCCGTGATTTCCCTAAATCGTTTCTGACAAATGCAAGGATGTTTCCTTTGAAAGGGCGTGCCGATTTCCTTCTCCATCCTTCGGTAATCCGATGGGACTGATGACCTCGCTGTTTGGGTCCCTAACCTTGTACAAGGCGAAATCCTCATAAAACATTTAGTGCGGTGTCTTGTCAGCAGAAGAACAGGGAAAACAGTCAACAGACAAAGAATTTCATGTAGACAGTTGAGGAAATTGGACTACTTGTTTTATTCTTATTTATTTATTTATTTTTTTGGCTGGATAAAATTCATGGATGAAGCAGATGTAGAAAAGGGATAGGGTGATTCTTCGATAAATCTGAACTTTTACGTGATCGACGCTAACTACTTCCTCCAGATAGGACAAGCGTAAGACACTGAGGGCATATGCTCCAATAATAGTTCACCTTGACCTGGCAAATGTCCAAAGTTTCACGCCGAACTCTACATTCCACACATACTCACTCAAAACTATACTATAAAGATACTGTCCTGTGCAGTGAGGGGAGAATCTGAACTGTCCGTATTAAAAAAGCCACTCTCTTTGCTTCGCAGAACTGTCGGAGAACGAAGTGTCGGCGCAGGCCTTCCTGTTCTACATCGCCGGCTTCGAGACGTCGTCGACCACGATGAGCTTCGCTGCTTACGAGCTGGCTGTCAACCCGGACATCCAGCAGCGGGTGCTGAAGGAAATCGACTCCGTGCTGGCAGAGAGCGGCGAGATCTCGTACGACTCTCTCGCGAAGATGAAGTACCTCGACAGAGTGCTGTCAGGTAACACGCCCACTGTTATCGTACGACTGCATTCGAGCTTTCTCCAGATTCATAGCAAAGTGTGTGCGTTCATCAAATGTTAGTCATTTGGCGTTCCATGAACGATAAATGCGGTCTTCAGTCAGTTGTTGAACGTGTCATTTTGTGTAAACTTTTTCAGTGAAGAAGTTGGTAGCATACTTAAAACTTAAGTGACTTCCTTTCACGTGAATTCTACGCTAGATTTAATTTTTTTCACATGGTTTTTTATTCGTAACTCTATAATGCTACAGATTTAGAAATTCTTCTGCGAATTGGATAGACTTGTCAAACCACTATGACCTCGATAAACCTTCGTTTTCAGAGCAGTTCAATAGTGTTGTATGTCTTTAATCATGAACGGGATAAGCGGTGTGCATACAGTGCTGAATCTGTCAACATGCCTTGAATAATCGTTTAAAACATAGTCAGTGTTAACAGCGTATCTTCACAACAGTAAGGTTTGTCAGCTGGTAAAGTGCCCCGGTAACTGGCAAACCACACAGCGACGTCATTCGAATATTCATCCACTATTAGGGAACGGAAAATTTTGAAGATCTGTGTCATACTGATCGCCCGTGGTGAACTATATGTCTCGTTTGTCCCCCCAGCAAAATGCAACAGAATTGCACTTTGAATTTTGGTGGAAACTGGAACGGCTTTGTCGACGTTTGCATAGTTCAAAAATGTCTCCACACGATTAATGTAGCCTGTAGGTGTCCATTGCGAGAATAATAGCTTCAAGCACCATGGTGGTCTAACTAGGTGAGCAACGAAATGCATGGAATGAGACTTGCATCAATGTTGCTATGTTTTACTGGTTGACGAGTGCAGTATTCTTAGATGTATTAAGGACAACACTGTCACCTTGGTATACTGGTTTTATTTGGTGCTCCAGTGGACAGAAACGAATAAAATCAGTAAACACAGCTGACGTTGTTTTCTTTGCTACATGCAATATCCCAATACATACCAGAAGATCGATATACTAAAAGTGTAGGATTTTTCTGACACTTGATGATTGCTGTAAAAAAATGTGAGTCGGCCAGCTACCAATGTACGTCTCAGGTGTGCAGTCTTACGGGTTCATCAATGGTCGGTCAACCACATTTTGGGACATTACTATGTACAAATGTCAGTCGCTTCTCACGGTCTTGAAGGGTAGCATGAATGCTATTCAGCGTTGGGACAGGATTCTCCAACATCTTGTCCAGCTGTACAGTCAGCATTTCAATAACAACTTTCTCTTTCAATAAGATGATGCATGAAAACACCTCACTCATCTCGGGAACAAGATTCAATTGAGTAGGATACCATGAAACTGATTAAGCGTGGTTGGCAGCGTAGTCGCTGGAATGCTCCTAAAACATTAGATGACAGCAGTACCACCCTCCAAGAGCTGCAGACAGCTTCAAAATGGGTTGGGTGGAAGAACATGGTATTGAATATTACTCAAGAGCAGCTTTATGTTTCACAGATGTACAAAAATGTACAGTTCCGAAAAGACTATTTCTAATTTTAATTTTTTGTTTTTACTTTCATAGCACCTACTTTTCATCCCATGTACACATTGCATCTCAACCCACTTATATTTGTTGATATGCAAGATGTGCAAAACGTATTTGAGCACTGTATTTCAGCATACCCAGTAAATAAAGAAGGTGAAGTAAAAGTCGTTGATACAGCTCATATTTTTGCGACATGTAGACATCTTCTGGTTAATATGTTGTTTTCGATTACTCCATACCCACTCTCCATTCATCACTTCCAGCTTGTCAGCTTTCTTAGGTACCCCACACATAAGTGCAGCCTAAGCGCAGTCGTTGCTGAAGTGTAGCTATATATTGCGTTATGGTGGTTAGTAGTTGCTGCATCTCTCTAAGACAGTTGTCAGTCCCACTAATTTGTAATAACTCTGAATCCAGTTACCTATCCTTGGTTCCCCACTTGTGTCGTTTCCTCTGAGCTTCCCTACACCTGGCGGCCCACACTGCGTGTGCTGACGGGACGTTCGGCGCCGTTGCAGAGACGCTGCGCAAGTACCCGCCGGTGCCGACGCTGACGCGGCAGGTGCAGCGGCCGTACCGCCTGCCCGGCGCCGACGGCGAGGCCGAGAAGGGCGCGCTGCTCGAGCCGGGCGTCGTGGTGATGGTGCCCGCCTTCAGCCTGCACTACGACCCCACCTACTTCCCGGAGCCCCACCGCTTCGACCCGGACCGCTGGACCGACGAGGCCAAGGCGTCGCTGCATCCCTTCGTCTACATGCCGTTCGGCGAGGGTCCGCGCTTCTGCATAGGTCAGTTATGCAACTTCCGTGATTTCACTATCTTTTTTTGTCAAGGAAATTGAGGTAATGCGTGTGTTTGGTGCCAACTGCTTTACCGCATTGGTAGCAGTGGTGGTCTGTCAGATCACCGAAGTTAAGCACTGTCGGGTTTGGGAAGCACTCGGATGGGCCACCATCCAGGTCAGCCGAGCGGTGTTGGCAAGTGGGGTGCACTCAGTGCTTGTGAGGCCAACTGAGGAGTTACATGATTGAGGAGTAGCGGCTCCAGCCACGAAAAAAGACAAGGGCTGGGAGAGTGCTGTGCTGACCACACGCCTGTCCATATCGACATCTAGTGACGCCAATCGCCTCAGGATGACATGGCGGTTGGTCGGTATCATTGGGCCTTCCAAAGGCTGTTCAGACGCAATTTAGTTTCCTTTTTATGTTGATTTAGTGCGCTCACAATTCTGGGTTCATACCAACAATTAATATTGATCAGTTAGGTCGTAAGTGTATTTTCGACATGGAACTTTCACTTTTACTGCTGAATCTCATTACTGTTGAAGATTTTCGTTCAATCAGTGTGGTTCAAATCGAATCTTTCTGATTTTACATTAGTGATCTCCTCGGGAGGTATAAGTAGGGGGAAGCAATATATTCGATACCTCATCCAGAAACGCACCCTCTCGAAACCTGGACAGCAAGCTACACCGCGATGCAGAGTGCCTCTCTTGTAAAGCCTGCCACTTGAGTTTGCTAAACATCTCCGTAACGCTTACCAAATAACTCTATGACGAAATGCGCCGCTCTTCTTTGGATTTTCTCTATCTCCTCTGTCAACCTGACCTGGTACGGATCCCACACTGATGAGCAATACTGAAGTATAGGTCGAACGTGTGTTTTGTAAGCCACCTGCTTTGTTGATGGACTACGTTTTCTAAGGACTCTCCCAATGAATCTCAACCTGGCACCCGCCTTACCAACAATTAATTTTATATCATCATTCCACTTCAAATCGTTCTGTACGCATACTCCCAGATATTTTACAGAAGTAACTGCTACCAGTGTTTGTTCCGCTATCATATAATCATACAATAAAGGATTCTTCTTTCTATGTATTCGCAATACAATACATTTGCCTATGTTAAGGGTCAGTTGCCACTCCCTGCACCAAGTGCCTGTCCGCTAAAAATCTTCCTGTATTTCGCTGCAGTTTTCTAATACTGCAACTTCTCTCTATACTACAGCATCATCCGCGAAAAGCCGCATGGAACTTCCGACACTATCTACTTGTGATGGGAATTGTTTGCAACAGTACTGGAGGTGCTGTTAGGGTAGGATGATACACTTCAAACGTTCCTCTTAAATGCCTGCTGGGTTCAGAGATTGCGAACCATGTTCCTTCTGGGTGAGAGTCCAATACTTCAACCACTGCACCACATAACTCGGTATATGAAGTTTATAAATCTGTTATCTAGTGGATCGGCGCCTTGTACTTATTCTTCTGGCAAAAGAAGTAAAAGAAAGAATAGTTTCATGTGAGCATGAGCTGTCCTAACCTAGCGATGTAATTTGTTGATTTGGGAACCCTGTGCCTCCTGGATGACAGTGAAATGCTTTAACCGCCGCACCACTTCGCTCGATATATTTAATTGATGAATCTGTTAAGTTGCGGATTTTAATACTCTATACTTATCCTTGCGGTAAACCAAGTAACAGAAAAATGATTGTCCTTGTGAAGAAAGTGACCCTTTAATTAAAGGAGTAAGTAGGGCAGTTTTCCAGCAATTCTTTAATCTCAGATGCGAATACAACCGTTCCTTCCTCTGGTAATGATTTATTGGCGTGAAAAATGCAAGCTGTACCACGGTCCGGATTTGCGTTACACTATGGGTCCTTCTGTAACTGTGTTGGTAAGCCAGTTCAGAGGTCAAAGTAGTGAAAGGATATAAAACGCCCAATAGGATTACACTTACGAAATCGTTATGACCCACTCACCAAACTTCAGATCGAGGACAGCTTTATTTAATTTTTGAGGCAGAGGCTGGGCAGCAGAAAAGATGTATGCTCTGGAAAATGTACTGCAAGCGCGCTGCACACCAAAAAGAGAGTAAAACATGTCGTTCCTGCAGCAGGGACTTTTGTTAGTTGTTATCACTCTCTCTGGCCCCCCTTTTTTTCTTTTCTCTGGACTCCAACAATCCCTGAGAAGAGGACGGAGGATTACAATGTAACGCTTCTGTGCAATCTGATTTCTACCTGGCTATAAATTTTGGTAAGATAGTACACGTATTGTTACTTTGTGGCGGTTATTAATAACGGATCAGTTTGGTGTCTCATAAGATTGGTGAAGGAAAATGCCTACATGTTGTCTAGTGCACCGTGATATCACTCATACTGTCGGTTTGAAGTACATAGCCGGCCGTGCTGGCCGAGAGGTTCTAGGCGCTTCAGTCCGGAACCGCGCTGCTGGTACGGTCGCATGTTCGAATCTTGCCTCAAGCTTGGATATGTGTGATGTCCTTGGGTTAGTTAGGTCTAAGTAGTTCTGTGTTCTAGGGGACTGATGACCTCAGATGTTAAGTCCCATAGTGCTCAGAGCCATTTGAACCATTTTTATCTGAAGTACATACATGGTACAATAATAAGAGCCTTGGTTACCGTACCCCCAACGAGTACCTGTCTCACGTAGATGTATCAAAATTTTCAGAGGTCCTGACCACCACAGGTTATGCCAAACCATCTTCCCGTGACCTATCAAGTGAGTTTAGGAAGAAAATATTAGGCTCTCGTTTGGGTGGGCTAAACTAAAACTAAACTCCGTCCGAACAGGCCTAACGGTACTGACCGACCGTCGTGTCATCCTCAGCATTTAGGCGTCCCTGGATGCGGATATGGAGGGTCGTGTGGTCAGCACACCGCTCTCCAGGCCGTTGTCAGTTTTAGTGATCGGAGCCGCTACTTCTCAGTCAAGTAGTTCCTCAATTTGCCTCACAAGGGCTGGGCGCACCCTGCTTGCCTAAAGCTCTCGGCAGACCGAACAGTCACCTATCCAAGCGCTAGCCACGCCCGACAGCGCTTAACTTCGGTGGTCTGATGGAAACCGGTGTTACCACTGCGGCAAGGCCTTTGGCCATATGAGTGGACAGATAGTGAAAACTCTTCTAATGACTTTGAATGTTGTCAGGTTGCACGCAAGAATGTGGAAAAGCGTTAGCTTATTCGTGTTATGTAATCTCTTAATTTGTCAAAATAATAATGACAGGAACATCTTGACAGCCACTTTTAACGTTGGCATTGCAATTAATGTAGCGATGTGTACGTTGTTAAGAACGTGTTGGTGTTGCCGCAGGTATGCGCCTGGGGCTGCTGCAGTCGAAGCTGGGCCTGGTGCACCTGCTGTCGCACTACAAGGTGGACGTCTGCAGCGAGACAGACATCCCTCTTCCACTGGACCCCATGGCTGCCATCCTCGCGACAAAGAACGGTGTCCACCTGAAAATCACCAGTCGGAAGGCTGTCTAGGTTGCTCACTGCGAGGACAAAGCTCTCATTACTTCTACGTGTCTGTGTTACTTCTGAGTGTGACGTTGACTATTTATGTGGACGCTGTCTAGAAAGGATCTGTATAAGTATCTGTACATTTGTATATATAGTACGTTTTCTATGTAGTTGATCGTCTATCGTCTTTCAATTTTTTACATCGTTTCGACTATATATATCATGTAACATTAAATAAATATAATTAACACAAGGCATATCGTCTGTCTCCTGTTTCCATCCACTGCACTTTGTTCAGAGAGTATGGTTAAAACGCAGCCGGATCCAGAGGTCTACACCTACGTCTACAGGGATACTCTGCAAATCATATTTAGGTCCCTGGCAGACGGTTCATCGAACCACCTTCACAATAATTCTCTATTATTTCAATCTCGTACAGAGTGCGGGAAAAACCAACACCTATATCTTTCCGTGCGAACTCTGATTTCCCTTATTTTAATATGATGATCTTTCCTCCCTGGCCGACCGGAGTGGACGAGCGGTTCTAGGCGCTTCGGTCTGGAACCGTGCGATCGCTACGGTCGCAGGTTCGAATCCTGCCTCAGGCATGGATGTGTGTTATGTCCTTAGGCTAGTTAGGTTTAAGTAGTTCTAAGCTCTAGTGGACTGATGACCTCAGATGTTAAGTCCCATAGTGCTCAGAGCCATTAGATCCATTTTTTTCCTCCCTGTGTAGGTCGGCGTACACAAAATATTTTCGCATTCGGAGGAGAAAATTGGTGATTCAAATTTAGTGAGAAGATTCTGCCGCGACGAAAAACGCCTTTGTTTTAATGACGTCCACCTCAATGACGTCCTGTATCGTTTCAGTGACGCTCCCCTATTTCGCGATAATACAATAAGTGCTACCCTTCTTTGCACTTCCTCGATGTGCTCCATTATTCCCATCTGGTAAGGATCTCACACCGCGCAATAGTATTGTAAAAGAGGACGGAGAAGCGTACTGTAGGTAGTCTCTTTAGTAAATCTGTTACATTTTCTAAGTGTCCTGCCAATAAAAGGCAGTCTTTGGTTAGCCTTCCGCACAACATTTTCTATGTGTTCCTTCCAATTTAAGATGTTCGTTATTGTGATTCCTAGGTATTTGGTTAAATTTACGACCTTTAGATTTGACTCATTTATCTTGTAATCGAAGTTTAATAGATTCCTTTTAACACTCACGTGGATGACCTCACACTTTTCGTTATTTAGGGTCAATTGCCAATTTTTGCACCATACAGATATCTTCCCTACATCGTTTTGCACATTTTTTCGATCTTCTGATGACTTTACTAGTCGATAAACGACAGCATCATTTGCAAACAACGTAAGACGGCTGCTTAGATTGTGTCCTAAACCGTTTATACAGACTTTTATAAGTCACTGAAGAATACATCATGGTTTAGTTACAGCCAGCGTGACATCCGGAAATTCACTCGTTTAGTTAAGAAATTCTGAATTTCATGTCCCTATAAATTTTATTAACTCTTGAGAAAAAATCACGAGTGGAAGTCTGTCGGGTCAGCAAATATGTGGTGGCCAAACTATAAGAGGCCCCGTGTTATTTTGAACGTGATATTTGAGCTATAACCTATCTGAGTGTTGTTATTTCTTAAAGCTAGGACGGCCCTTAAGCGGCGTCAGGTGATGCCAACGGCAATTTAGTGATCAATGCTGCGTTGTCAGTAGTCAGTATGAAGTTTGTTGTGAAACAGTGCTGCAGAATGCTTTTTTCAGTCGAACAAAGAGTGTTTATTGTTGAAACTTTGGATGTAAATCGTTTAAAACGTTAAATGAAGGGTTCACGATAAAATATCCAGAGACAGCTGCTCCTGCAAAAAATGTTGTGCAGAAACTGATCACTAAATTTAGAACAACAAATTCAGTCGCTAACACCAAACGCAACCGAGTAAAGAAAGTTTCTCGCAGAAAATACTGAACATATTCATGCCACACTGGTAAGATGTCCACGAAAATCAAGTAGTCGTCTACCCTCCCTACTAAACATCAAACGAACGTCATGCCATAACATGTTGAAGTGTCACAAATGTGATCAAACAAACTCAGTATGATGTAAGCATTAAAGCCTACGGATTACGCACTACCAGAACACTACTGCAAATGGTTACTCACGCATGTCACTGATGGTTATCTGGATCAAAATCTTTACATCAGCTCAGACGAAACATGGTTTCACCTTAGTGGGTACGTGAACTCTTAAAACATACGGCCCTGCTCAACAGACAATCCCAGGGAACGCTTTGAGATGCCTCTGCGTAGTTTGAAAGTAAGCGTTTGGTGGGTCAGTGGATTGCAGCCCCCATTTTCCTTTACACCGTGAAGTCTCAAGTGTTTGTAACAAAATTGTTGCAAACCATTCAAAGCGCAGCTAACAGAGGAAGAACGATAGTATTCTCTTTTCCAGGAAGAAGGCGCTTCGACACCATATGCCCATGAAGTTTTCGGAGAAGAATGTACAGTTTCCGCTGATTTATGGCTTCCCAGATCGCCCGGTTTTTATTTATGGGGTAATTTAAAGGGTAAAGTCTACAGCAATAACCGGCATGCAATTGAAGATTTGAAAACAAACATTTGCAATGTGATTGCGGAAATCACACCTTGTGAATGCCGAAAGTTTCCAGAAACACATTGAGAAGTTCTGAGTTGCGTATTGAAGTTTATGGTGAACATCTTCAGCAGCTTATGCCAACTGTTGACCTACTGAATGTTCAGTACGTTGTTTTTCGTAGCTACTCCGCATTCTGTATTTACAATAAAGGAGTGAATTATCTGTATGCTGTTCATAAGACAAGGAACATCTTTAATTTTGGCCACACTGTTTTTAAAGATGTTGTCAAATTAGATAAACATAAATCTCTTCACTTATATAATATATGGAGCGCACAATATGTGGTGAAACTTGTAAGAGTTATTATCATTTTCACTTCTAGTTTTCGTGTTGTAGATCGTTATTAATCTACATCTTCATACATACTGCTCCGGAAGCCAGCGTACGGCGCGTGGCGGATGGTATCCTATACCACTACTAGTTATTATTGTTCTTGTTCCAGTCGCAAACAGTGCTAGGGATAATTGACTGTCTACATGCTCCCGTAAGAGCCCTAATTTCTCTTACCTTATCTTCGTGGTTCTTAAGCGAAATGTTCGTTGACGGCAGTAGAATCCTTCTGCAGTCACTTTCAAATGTTGGTTCTCTACATTTTCTCGGGGCCCAGGAAATGACCTGGAGGGGGGGGGGGGGTCTCTGCAGACACCACGAGACTCTGGCATAAAATGGGTGTGATACGCGATTGCAAGAACTCAGCAAGAGAGTTCTCACAGCCTCTGTCACCTCAATTCTCCAACTTCCTACCTACACGTGGTGCCCCTGTTAAGCCGAGCAACTCAGCGAAAGGTTGGGTAACCAACCCCAGCGGGAAACTGAGTCGGTGAACAGATAGGAGTTGGAGGACAGTGGAAGGCAACGGGAAACCACCACTGAACTATCCCAAGAAAACCCCCTGGCTTCGCTCAGCTCAAAATGTTCGGGGGTTTCAAGTTCCCCGATCGGATCTCGGGGGAACCAGGTTGAGATGAGCTTCACGAAGAGTAAGATGGTGCAAAGAGAAGCACTGCATAGGAACATGGAATGTAAGATCCATGTATCAAGGAAAATTAGACATAGTGAAAAGAGAAATGGAGAAAATTAACATCGACATATTGGGAATAAGTGAAATGAGGTGGACTGGCATGGGAGAATTTGCTTCGGATGGCCATATGGTGTATTATTCTGGGCACGATAACAACAGAAGTAATGGAGTAGCCTTCATAGTTAGTGATAAAGTGAGAAAAGCTGTAATGGGATGCAAATATTAAAAATGCTAGAATGATGTCCATCAGACTTCAAGGTCAGCCCCTCAACATCACAGTAATTCAAGTTTATGCGCCAACAACCGATGTTGAAAAGGAAATTATTGGCCAGTTCTATTGAGATTTACAAGAATTACTACTGCCAACACCAAAAAAGGATATCGTCCTCTGTTGGAGATTGGAATGCAAAAGTGGGAAATCAAGCTGTAGAAGGTGTAACAGGGAAATATGGTCTTGGTACAACAAATGAAGCAGGACAGAGACTCCAAGAAATCTGCCAAGAAAATTCATTGATAATTACTAATACACTGTTTCAACTACCAAGACGACACCCATATACCTGGACTTCGCCAGATGGCCAACACCGGAACCAAACTGATTACATACTTTGTAATCAGAGGTGGAAGAGCGCGGTTCAGTCAGCTACAACAAGACCTGGGGCTGACTGCGGATCAGATCATGAGCTCCTGATTGCAAAATTTCGGCTGAATCTTCAGAATGTAGCAAAAAGTATCCCAACTTGCAGATACGACCTTAACTCTATACCCTCCGACTACACCGTAGAGGTGCAAAACAGATTTAATGTATTAGAGCTGGAGGACAAAAGCTCACAAGAGATGTGGACAGAAGTAGCTAATACTGTCAAGGAGGCGGCAGAGAAACACATTCCCAAGAAAAGGCACAGCAAGAAGGCTAGATGGCTATCAGTTGAGGCACTGCAAGTTGCAGAAGAACGAAGGAAAGCAAAAATCAAAGGAGATAGATCATCTATGTTTGAATTAAATAAAGATTTTCAGAAATTAGCTAGAAAAGATAAAAATATATTCTTTAATGAACAGTGCAAGGAAGTTGAAGATAGTAGCGGAATGGGGAAGACAAGAGATCTTTATAAGAAAATTAGAGAAATTAAAGGAAAATTGGAATGATAAAAGATACAAACGGGAAAGATCTGAGTGAAGCAGAGGATGTTAAGGAAAGATGGGCAGAATATGTAGAAGACCTATACAAGAAAGAACTGCATAATGACAGGGCTCCTACTGCTGATGTTAATGTTAATTTAGAACTAGAGCCAGATATTTTGGAGAGCGAAATCCAGTGGGCCCTTGAAAATATGGCTGATAACAAAACTAGTGGACATGATGAAATACCAGCAGAATTGTTAAAAGTCACTGGAAAGGATGCAGTGAAACTGCTGCACTCAATATGTCAAAAAATATAGATCACGCAGCAGTGGCCAGAAGACTGGAAAAGATCAGTATTCATCCCCATTCCAAAGAAGATAAGTTCTAAAGAATGCTCAGATTACCGAACAATCGCACTTATCTCAAATGCTAGCAAAGTCATGTTGAAAATCTTACAAAATAGACTTCGCCAATACCTAGATCGAGAGCTACCAGAAGAACAAGCTTTATTTAGGAAAGGAAGAGGAACTAGAGATCAAATTGCTAACATTCGGTGGATCATGGAAAAAGCAAGAGAATTCCAGAGAGATGTGTACCTCTGCTTTATTGACTACCGAGCGAGGTGGCGCAGTGGTTAGACACTGGACTCGCATTCGGGAGGACGACGGTTCAGTCCCGCGTCCGGCTATCCTGATTTAGGTTTTCCGTGATTTCTCTAAATCGCTCCAGGCAAATGCCGGGATGGTTCCTTTCAAAGGGCACGGCCGACTTCCTTCCCCGTCCTTCCCTAATCCGATGAGACTGATGACCTCGCTGTCTGTCTCCTTCCCCAAACCAACCAAGCAACCTTTATTGACTACGCCAAAGCCTTTGACTGCATCGATCACAACAAATTATGGAACGTACTGAAAAACGTGAGTGTACCAGATCATCTCGTTCATCTGATACGGAGTTTATACCTTGACCAAGAAGCCACGATGAGAACTATGTATGCAACAACGTAATGGATAAAGATTCAGAAAGGGGTCCGGCAAGGCTGCATACTGTCACCGTACTTATTCAATCTGTATGCAGAACGTGTTACGAGGAATGCGAAGCTAGATGAAGGAGAAACAGGAATTAAAATAGCTGGAATAAATGTAAACAGCATAAGGTACGCGGATGATTCGATCCTGATGGCAGAAAGTGAAGAAGAATTGAGAACACTCTTGCTGAATTTGAAAGACGAAAGTGAAAAGGCTGAATGTGAAGAAAACGAAAATTATGGCAACTACACTTACCAACTCGTGGGATATAGCAGGAGAAACCATGGAGGTAGTGACCACATTCAGTTATCTCGGTTCCCAGATATCTGCTGATGGCGACTGCAGCCATGAAATCCGGAGACGCCTGTTGCTCGGTAGACAGGCGATGTCAATCCTTGACAAGGTTATAAGGTCCAGAGATATAACACTAGCAACAAAGATCCGTATTGTGAGGGCTATGGTCTTTCCAGTTGTGATGTATGGATGTGAGAGGCTGAAAGGCTGAACGGCGAAGAATTGACTCCTTCGAATTGTGGTGTTGGAGGAAACTTCTTAGAGTTCCATGGACTGCAAAGAGAACCAACAAATCTTGGAGCAAATAAAACCAGATTTCTCACTGGAAGGTCTAATGTTAAAACAAAAGTTGACCTACTTTGGACACACAGTGCGAAGGCATGCCTCGCTGGAAAAAACATTAATGCTGGGGAAGATTTAAGGAACTAGAAGGAGAGGACGTCAGAGGGTGAGATGGATCGATGGCATCACAGAAGCAATGTGTTCCAACCTGGAAGGTCTACGGGAGAAACTGAAAGACAGGAAAAAGTGGCATGATTTGGTTCATGGGGTCACGAAGAGTCGGAACCGACTAAACGAACAGAGAGAGAGAGAGAGAATTTTCTCGGCAGTGTTCCTCGAATAGAACGTCGCCTTCTCTCCAGTGATTCACATTTGAGTGCCGAAGCATCTCCGTAATACTTGCGTATCGTACGAACCTACCTGTAACATATCTAGCAGCCCGCCTCTTAATTGCTTCAATGTCTTCCTTTAATCCGACCTGGTTCGGATTCCAAACACTTGATCAGTATTCAAGAATGGATCGCACTAGTGCACAAAATTCGATCTTCTTTACAGGTGAACCACACCTTCCTAACATTCTCCGAATAACCCGAAGTCGACTATTCGCTTTTCATACTACAGTCCTCACATGGTAATTCCATTTCATATCGCTCTACAACGTTACGCCTAGAACGACTTGACCATGTCAAGCAGGACACTACAAATACTATATCCGAACATTATAGGTTTAATTTTCCTACTCATCAACTTTTCTACTTTTATAGCTAGCTGCCGTTCATCACAACATCTATAGATGTTATCTAAGTTATCTTGTATGCTCCTACAGTCACTCAACACCGATAAAGTCCCATTTACCACACCATCATCAGCAAACAGCCGCAGATTGCTGCTCATCCTAGCTGCCAGATCATTTATGTATATAGAAAATAATAGCAGTCCTATCACACTTTCCTCGGGCACTCCTGACGACAACATTGTCTCTGATGAACGTTCGCCGTCGAGGACAACGTGCAAAGTTCTGTTACCTGAGAAGTCATCGAGCCACTCACATATCTGGGAACCTATTCGGTATACTCGCACCACCGTTAACAGACTGCATTGGGCAACCGCGTCAAACGCTCTTCGGAAATCTAGGAATAAGTAATCTGCCTGTTGTCCTTCATCTATGATTCTCAGGATTTCATGTGAGGAAAGAGCACGTTGAATTTCGCACGAGTGATGCTTTCAATAACCATGTAAATTCGTGGACATAATCTTTCCCATCACATAGAAATTTATTATATTTGAACTGAGAATATGGCGAAGAATTTTGCAGCAAAGTTGTGTTAAGGATATTGGTCTGAAATTTTGTGGAGACTTAGTGTTACTGGATACTGTGAAACAAATTATCGACGTAAGTACAACCGTATAGCAATCAGCAGAAGTTATGTAACTGCGGTGAGCAAATTTTTGAGAGGGAATGTATTTCAAATCTTAGAAACTAAGAACATATAATGAACCGATAGGCTTAGCTAACCTTCATATCCAAGACGAAATTCCAGATTAGTGAATCATTATTTAGCCAGGTTAATTCTGTACAATACTGTAACATAAACCAAATAACAAGAAATGAATTTGTAGCTTTCACTATTTTCAAACTTACACATAATTTCTTAGAGTAAAAATATATTTAAAATCCGCAGAAGTAGAAATATACTAGACTGCTGCACCTGGGAACATTTTTCAGACTTCCGCCTCTATCCAGCTCTGTAACAGAAGTCTAATATATTTTCTTGTTCCTTTTTAAACGATAGCATTCCCTGTTTGAGTACTGCAGAATTTTGCTGAAATTACAAAGATTACTCTCGAAAAGTGACGTTTCTCCACATGTCAGGAAATACTATTTACAGGATTAACTATAAACAATACATTATTAAAAATCCAGTTTACAATTATATTTATTGGAGTAAACTTAACATTCTTCCCTCAACACTTCTTAGGGTTAGCAGGAATACCACGACGATATTCAGACTACCCAGGCGCATATACATCATGAAATGTAGTATCAAGAATTGGATCTACAATTTCTATTGTAGGAATTACCATATTCATTGTAATCATATGAGAAAGATTGGTTACAAACCGAGCAATTATATTTAGAGCTAATATAAGAAGATCAACAAAATGACTACAAAATAATCCACAGTTACTCAGAATTACCATTAATCTCTAGATTCTAATATGGCAGATTAGTGCAGTAGATTTAAGCTCTACAAATAAAGGTTTGACCTTTTATTAGAAAATATTCAAATGGCAACATGATCAAACTTATCCCTTCCTCTGAATAACATGGTCATGTTCCTACAAAAATAAATATTCCATTGACATTTGAAAGTGTTGTAGTCGTGAAAATCTAGTCAGTATGTAATCTCCCCACGGAAAATTACCCTCTACCACGCAATAATTAATAATGGTCAACCAAATCATCCACATGTATTTACGTTTGAAAAGTATCTGATCAGATTTTCTAGTAATATATGCGCCGACAGCTCGTCGACGCCAAGGTATTTTTCTAGTACGTTTATTCTTTGGAACAACAGAGGTACAGAAATGTATGCTCCATGGTTATTATAGAGAGAGAGAGAGGAACAGCTTCGGAAGTATCGGTTGGAAGATTGTCGGATTGCTAAAGGAGATTTATTTACTCTTCTTCGCGCTAAAGCGAGCAAGGAAAGTTTGTGCCGCTAGCGTGATAGACAAAGAGAAAGAAAAACCTGTAAAAGAAAATTACATGAGACTTGGAACCAACAGAAAACGGAACATGTACGGAAATGGATTCAATATACAGTTTTCCTCAGAAATAAGGTTTGTGACCATTTTATTCTAGAGTGAATGACGAATGAGTTCTCTGTCTGAACCATTGATGATTGTCTGGGCCCTGTAATTAATTGGGAAGTTTCAGCTGTGACGAAGAGAGCCTGCAATCTCTGAGTTTTTTGAAATCGTCCAAAAAGGCTTCGTCCACATCTGAAATTTTAGATCTGTCGTAAACTGAACGAATTGTTCAAACGATCGATTTTCCCAACTGAATGCAGCGCTTAATAATAATAACAAATGTAAAGATCTTTTCTAGCAAGCCAGCCGCTGAATATTAAGACGAAGGGCTCCCCCAGAGATTCTACTAGGCTGATTTCACGTAAATAATATATTTTAACTGTACACAGATAAAGGACAGAGAGAGAGAGAGAGAGAGAGAGAGAGAGAGTGAGAGAATCCTCCATTAGCATAATTGTTTCTCTGTCTTTTCACGGATCAGCCTAACTAGAAAACACGAAGCCCTGACTTTATTGTACCGATTTATGTGTGAGAGGAAAAGAGCGATAAAGGCGACAGATACACTTCTGTACAGACAAAACATTACACCAAGTTAGCGACAAGCTGCATTCACATAGACTTTCATCATTTACAAAAGCAGAGTAGAATTCATTATAAGTACTGAATCCAATAACTGTCTGTCATAATATTAATCTAGCGCCCACCAATAATCACTAAGTGAAATGAAATTAAATTGAAATATTATATAAAAACAGTTACAAGTTAAATACAAAATTTCATATTTCCATTTTCAAGACAGATAAAATTGTTAAGACCTTAAAGAAACTCCGCTCATTAGCAAATATCATATGTACCATGGTAGAAGACCCTCTTCCGTTTCACGGCATAAGACAATACACAGTAGGGATGGCGATTACCGCTGAAACAATCGATTTTCGCCAACACCGGCTTTTTGGTCTCCACTGTAACCTACTAAAACCGCTAAAAATAATAGGCTTGTGAAATAATCGGTTTTATTGTTACCGTTTCCAGTGATAAATGCTAACGTTGAACGAAGATTGAAAGTTCTAATGAATCTGAAGGAATAGGAGATCTGCATCGATATAGTGTGGAGGTTGTGGCAGAAATCGTTCTCTATGTCTCCGGCAAAGACGGCGGAGGTCAAGGAAGCGGGCGTTGTGACAGCGAGAGGACTTTTGGACGGTATCAATTTTTCGGCCTAAAGCAACACCGATATTAGAGATTCAGTTATTATCTCAAGTCTATAGCACGCCAATAAAATTATAGGTATATCAATCAAAATTACCTTCTCTTCCAAGGAGCGCTGTGAATGTTTTCTCCTTACATGTTGTCGCAAGTTTGTTGTATCTACACGTATTCTTAATATTTCAAGGCAAACGGTGCGTTGTACTTCGTTGTTATCACACTTCATAAAATACTTCCAAACTAGGGGTGATGTTAATCTGCAATAGAACCGATTACCGAAGACGACAGTGAGAAACTATCGTATTGACCAAATATGCCGTTTAACAGGGCACGCCATACAGCAACAGGTCCATTATAGTCTCTGAAGTGCTGTACCTATTCTTTTGTCGTATGTTTATTGCTCGTTACTAGCTCCATAAGTTGTTAAAATAGCACTGATTGCCTTTCCGATTTTATGCAATAACCCCAGAAGGCTTTTGACACTTTTACCACACAAGTGGCTTTTAGAGAAATTGCGTGCATATGGAATATCGTCTCTGTTATGTGACTGGATTCGTGATTTGCTGTCATTGACGCCACAGTTCAGAATAATTGGCGGAAGGTCCTAGAGTAAAACAGAAGTGATTTAAGGCATTTCCCTGGTAGTGCTATAGGACCTCTGCTGTTGCTTATCTATATAAACGATTTAGGAGACAATCTGAGCAGCTGTCTTAGGTTCTTTTCAGATGATACTGTCGCTTCAGAAGATCGTCATCAGAAGATCAAAGCAAATTGCAAAACGATATCTGTACGGTGCAAAAATTGGCAATTGACCCTAAATAATGAAAAGTGTGAGGCCATCCACATGAGTGCTAAAAGGAATCCGTTAAACTTCGGTTATACGATAAATCAGTCAAATCGAAACGCCGTAAATTCAACAACGAGTACGTACCTAGAAATTAGAATAACGAACAATTGAAATGACGAACACATAGAAAATGTTGTGGGAAAGGCAAATGAAAGACTGAGTGTTATTGGCGGAACACTTGGAAAATACACTCCTGGAAATTGAAATAAGAACACCGTGAATTCATTGTCCCAGGAAGGGGAAACTTCATTGACACATTCCTGGGGTCAGATACATCACATGATCACACTGACAGAACCACAGGCACATAGACACAGGCAACAGAGCATGCACAATGTCGGGACTAGTACAGTGTATATCCACCTTTCGCAGCAATGCAGGCTGCTATTCTCCCATGGAGACGATCGTAGAGATGCTGGATGTAGTCCTGTGGAACGGCTTGCCGTGCCATTTCCACCTGGCGCCTCAGTTGGACCAGCGTTCGTGCTGGACGTGCAGACCGCGTGAGACGACGCTTCATCCAGTCTCAAACATGCTCAATGGGGGACAGATCCGGAGATCTTGCTGGCCAGGGTAGTTGACTTACACCTTCTAGAGCACGTTGGGTGGCACGGGATAAATGCGGACGTGCATTGTCCTGTTGGAACAGCAAGTTTCCTTGCCGGTCTAGGAATGGTAGAACGATGGGTTCGATGACGGTTTGGATGTACCGTTCACAATTCAGTGTCCCCTCGACGATCACCAGTGGTGTACGGCCAGTGTAGGAGATCGCTCCCCACACCATGATGCCGGGTGTTGGCCCTGTGTGCCTCGGTCGTATGCAGTCCTGATTGTGGCGCTCACCTGCACGGCGCCAAACACGCATACGACCATCATTGGCACCAAGGCAGAAGCGACTCTCATCGCTGAAGACGACACGTCTCCATTCGTTCCTCCATTCACGCCTGTCGCGACACCACTGGAGGCGGGCTGCACGATGTTGGGGCGTGAGCGGAAGACGGCCTAACGGTGTGCGGGACCGTAGCCCAGCTTCATGGAGACGGTTGCGAATGGTCCTCGCCGATACCCCAGGAGCAACAGTGTCCCTAATTTGCTGGGAAGTGGCGGTGCGGTCCCCTACGGCACTGCGTAGGATCCTACGGTCTTGGCGTGCATCCGTGCGTCGCTGCGGTCCGGTCCCAGGTCGACGGGCACGTGCACCTTCCGCCGACCACTGGCGACAACATCGATGTACTGTGGAGACCTCACGCCCCACGTGTTGGGCAATTCGGCGGTACGTCCATCCGGCCTCCCGCATGCCCACTATACGCCCTCGCTCAAAGTCCGTCAACTGCACATACGGTTCACGTCCACGCTGTCGCGTCATGCTACCAGTGTTAAAGACTGCGATGGAGCTCCGTATGCCACGGCAAACTGGCTGACACTGACGGCGGCGGTGCACAAATGCTGCGCAGCTAGCGCCATTCGACGGCCAACACCGCGGTTCCTGGTGTGTCCGCTGTGCCGTGCGTGTGATCATTGCTTGTACAGCCCTCTCGCAGTGCCCGGAGAAAGTATGGTGGGTCTGACACACCGGTGTCAATGTGTTCTTTTTTCCATTTCCAGGAGTGTACAACAGATCTACTAACGAGAGCCGCGCGGTATTAGCCGAGCGGTCTCGGGCGCTGCAGTCATGGACTGTGCGGCTGGTCCCGGCGGAGGTTCGAGTCCTCCCTCGGGCATGGGTGTGTGTGTGTTTGTCCTTAGGATAATTTAGGTTAAGTAGTGTCTAAGCTTAGGGACTGATGACCTTAGCAGTTAAGTCCCATAAGATTTCACATACATTTGAACATTTTATTAACGAGACTGCCTACACAACGTTTGTCCGTCCTCTTTTCGAGTAATGCTGCGCGGTTGGGATCCTTACCGGATAGGATGACGGAGTACATCGAGAAAGTTCAAAGAAGAGCAGCACGTTTTGTATTGTCGTGAAGTAGAGGAGAGAGTGTCACTGACATGATGCAGGATTTGGGGTGAACGGCATTAAAACAAAGGCGTTTTTCGTTGAGGCGGAATCTTCTCACGAAATTTCAATCACCAACTTTCTCCTCCGAAATATAAAATATTTTGTTGACGCCGACCTACAAAGGGAGGAACGATCATAATAATAAAATGAGGGAACTCAGAGCTCGGACCGAAAGATATAGGTGTTTGTTTTTCCCGCACGCTTTACGAGATTGGAATAATAGAGAATTATTGTGAAGGGGATTCCATGAAGCCTTTGCCGGGCACTTGAATGTGATTTGCAGAGTTCCCACGTAGATGTAGCTGTAGATGTCGATGAATATTTCTAAGCAATAGAAATTTTACGAATAAACATTACTAGCTTTTTTTAAAAAAAAAAGTTTATTTCAAAAAACAAACATTTTAGCACTCCTGCTATGGAAACTGATAAGCTGTTTTTTTACGTAGTTATTGGCAAAAAATGAAAAATGTTACAACCGTGACCAAACAAATACAGAAAACTACTGGTTATTCAGCACTAAAATACCGATATCGGTTTTAACCGGTCGGTTTTTCGCATACCTAGTGCACGGCCCATTATGTATGGCTTAACCGTCCACACGTCATATAGCTTTGTCTAAAAATAAATAAACGTACGTCACTGAACCACTAACAATACTTTCCAGTTGGTTTACCCGCTATACAGCTGTTAAATGTGTCTAAATCAAAAGACGACCTCATGTCTCGGACAACAAAAACAGTAGAAAACGCCGGAAAGTGCTTATGGTGGTCTCTATGGTGGTCATGATTCTAAAATCGGTCACTAGGCTGAAACACCAACCAGGATACATCATGTGCACTAGCCTCAAGGTACAACACTCTCCCCTACGAACGGAAATTTGCATGGTTCCATTTACAGTATTGCATTATTTGTTTCTGCCAGTCATTATTTTTATACATTCTTTTAATCTTGACTATGGCACGTTTCGGGAAATAATTCATATTGTAGAATGCAATTTTTATTAGCTATGTCGTCTCAAATTTTAAAAAAATGCGTTTTACCTGTAAGCATCGTCTGCAAGATAAATTAGACGTCAATGATTTGAGTTTTGATTTGAAACCACGATTTTTAGTGTGTCAGTGATTCAATAACCAATTTATGACAACAAGACAAATACAAACGAATTTTTGCAGTGAATATTAAGAAAAAGAATTGATTAGTTGAGTGAATATTTTGAAGAAGTTCAATGGACATTTTAAAAGAGACTGGAGGCTTAAAATGGACATAGTAACGAAATTTAATTCCTCTCTTTTCTGTAGAATGAGGTATATCAGCAGTAAAAGTGCTTCATGAGAGGATGTACAGTTATTTGAAGGCTGTATGTTCTATTAGTGTCAGCAATCAATAAGTATATTCTATTCCCATGTTTGCCACATACAATATTACAATAATAAAGCAATAAGAAGTGCACCTTTAATAATGTAAACAGTATGTTTTGTTCACGATTTCTGTGATCTAGGATGTCTGAGTTATACCAAGAAAAATATATGTTCAGAAAACGAAAATGCAGATGTTGGAAGATGGTTACCAAGCAAATTAATGAACTTGTTTCTAAGTAATGATCTGTTCACATACTGTAACAAGTTGAGCGCTAGGCTACGAGACGGAGAGATGAGGCAGAAAAATCTCGAATCTTCGCACTACTAAGCTGCAGACCATTAGTTTCCATTATCGTAATTTCCTATCACACAATCACACAAATTCGGCTCTATCTCCTCTTCAATACATAACACGCAAATACCGGCAGTTAAAGCACAAAATACACGTCGATCACCAGGTGATCAGTTTTGTTAGGAGAGCAGCAGTAGATGCTGAACAAAAGTATACAAGGAAATTAAAAAATCAAAAAGAGACTAAAATATTACTTACGGAATAGAGGAACTGCCCATTAGAGCTTAAATTGCAATTAAATAATGGCATGAAATGTCGATGAGCGAGCAGGCTGTAGAGGCACACACAGCAGAGATTACACAGTTGCGAGACTGCGGCAGCTCTTCCATGGATGATGCTGTAGGGTCCGAAAGACACTAGTAGACAGTGGCTACTAGCCACTGATATCAGTGACAGTGTCATGACGAACAAGGTCTCTCGCTTGTGAACGCTGTTATGTAGGATATTGCCAAAAAGAAATTAATTACATTATTCTGATAAAAGTGTGAGATGTGCGTTAAATTGGAATAAAAATAAGTTTATAATTTGATATTTACTCAGATAAGTGGCGATGAATATTGTACTTCATGTCCTATACAATTAGATAACAACATATGTAAAAGTAAAATATATTTATTTAGAGTGAAGCACGAAAAACAGTTCTACGTATTATTGCTCTGTTATCAGCGAACTAAAAGTAAAAGTTTCCATCCGGCACTGATATTATGCTTGTGCAGCGCAAATAGCTAAACCTCTTGTTGATCTGCACTTCTGCACGTTCATCCGCTATAGACTGTCAAGCTAGTACAAACGTATGGGTAATCATTACCGTGTCGTAGAACTGTGTGCCTCATTGTTAAATTGAAGATTTTTGGAGTACTGTGCCCAACTATTTTTGATATTTGAATGGTTTAAATGACTTATCGAGCAAATAAATGTGATATAAACATTCCTGGCTGTTATTTTGCAGTACCCTTTTTCAGCAACATCGTCTTTTGAACTGATTTTCAGCGTCGCCACTTTCTGCAGCATTATTTCTTCTTCTTCTTCTTCACCTTTAAGTCTTTCATGACAGTTATTCACCCCATTTCCGAGACCCATTGCTAAATGATTGAAGTTTTGCCTTGAAAGAGTTTTTCGTTGAATAATTGTATATAAAAGTTAACCCAGCATTTTGGTATTTGCAAAATACCAACGAACACACATATCTTTAAGTTCTGTTTCATCTGCACATCACAAGGAAATGAATAAATATGCTTCATATTACTTTTTCGATCCAAAAGGTAATAAAAAAACAGTGTGTTTCAAGTGGTAGGCAAACAATATGTTGCATGGCAGGAAGCAGAAGAATAGCACTAAAACCGGAACAAAGACATATACAGAGCAGCATCTACGAAATTAGCCACTGATGGTGCCTCTCAAATAATAAAGGTGGAACGTGTATATCACGAAAAATTCGTTTTATTCTTTTGTAATCATATGAATCCAAAGTGATAATTGTCAATATAATAAGAGACAGATATGTTCTACTGGACTTATGTGGGCTGTGCCGCGTAAAAGTTATGAATGTACTTTTTAGTCATGGCTTATGAGCTGTAAATATACACGACATTTTGCGTTCTTCTTTTATATTTTCTTTGGTAGAATATGTGAGGCGAAACAAGCGCTTTATCATTGTAAGAGGTACAGAGGTGAGCGACTGTTCTGGGACTTACACCAGTTCACTACTACCAGCGCTACGTCATCATAACGTGCCTGTGCTTAACATACAAAGAATTGCACCAAAATTTAAGAGTGAAATTAAGATTAAAATAAACTTCTTCAGTATATGCTTAAGTACATTAATATTAACATTAAAAAGTCGCAGAATGATCAAATGAATATGTTACGCAAAATGTAGCATCTTAAGAAACAATAATTGGCGCTGAATAATACAACTAGAAAGCTATTTTTCGGTTTGGTGTATAATATTATGCCTTCTAGGTATTTTATAGGTGTTCCTCGCAAGTTATTTGCTTAATGTTATTCACTTAGTAATTTGTCAGGCGTAGGGTTCTACTTGTGGTTTCGTTTCTGGTAATGTGACAGCTAATTCTTGTATATCACTAGTCGTGATAATACTTAGTCACTAGATAAGCGCACTATTGTATACTCCATAGGTTATATCGCGATGTTTTTGTTTGAATGATGATAGGTTTACGAAATTAACAATATCGGGCTCAGTTAGTTCAACTAGTCATATTATCCACACCAATTATATCTTGAAGTACAAAACCCTCACAGTCAGTCATACACCATCGTCTTTTTAAAACCAGGAAATCACTTAAGAAGTGGAGGTGGTGCCCGAAAACCAGAGTAGCACAATCGAAGGAATAGTGGAAAACGTGAAAATCAGTCATGGATCAGTTTTCAACATCTTCCTCCGAGTTTTGAACGCGACAAAGGTGGCCGCCCGCTGGTTTCTGTGACTGTTCGCGACCATTCAGAAAGCTCACCGAAACGAGACGGCGTCGGAAATTTTGCAGCTGTATCGGGCTAATATAAATATTTCATTACCCGCCAAATCACCATGGTCGTGTCGTGAGGGCACATCTATGACTCCGATATAAAGGAGCAACGCAAGCAACGGAAACATGTGCACCCCCATCGCCGAGAAAACTGAAGCAGCGACCTGGTCGTATACAAAGAACATAGGCTGACCTAGGCGGCGTCATATTTGAAGCCAATTGAAAACTTTGCCGCCATGTTTTGCAACGTCAGGTTGGGAACTAGTCGTCTGCTGGCACGGGATCATATTTCGTTTGTTTTTGCTATACAACAGCATTTGTTGCTACCAGTCGCAGACTCGACCCGTTTCGGTAAATAATCCCGAAAATGAAGTGCGTTTGTCGTGTACTGCGTATCAAGTGCGAGATATTTGCGATGTTCGAGCTCCCGCATTATTTTGGTGACTTTACTGTAAAGTCAACAATCGAATTTTTGTAATTACAGATGCATTTTTCCGTACAGAAAGAAGCGAATTCATTTAGAACTTTTATATCCGGTTATTCTATTTCTAACTCAAATGACATTTCACGCTTTGAGGTACTGTCTTGCATATTCATCAGAGGTATCTTCAACAGGTCATTGGTATTTATAGTAGAAGCAAATGTTGAGTAAATGAAGATTTAAAAACGTGCTTCTAATTCCTAATTACCGTTGTTGTTGAGGAGAACTGCGTATATGTAGGCTGGGTTTTTATTCTTGTAGCGTTATGTCATTTTTGTGTGGCTTTGAGCAGTTGTAGTGGAAGCTAGGACAGTCGTGTTTTACACCATATTGCGTTGGGATATTTGTTTCTAGGAAAAGAGCAAATACGAGATCCCCTACGATCAGTTTATTTACGCTGAATATTAATACAATTGCGTAACCTCCTCTATGATTCAGTGTCCTACAGGATACCGTAAATCTCATATCAGCCAGCTAATGTCATTGTACAAAAAAGCATGTCTTACTGTTTAACAAGTAAATCATTGTTTTTATCGAAGAAGGCTTTTAAGCACCATTTGATAGTGGATAAAGTGAAACTGTAACGTATTGTTGTGTGTCATGCACTGAGCTAAACAGCAAATATCTACCGGCAATCAAATATTGCTCTTATAAGGCTTATATGAATAAAAAGAAATGAAACAAAAAAGGTTTATGATATGATGTAACTGACAAGTTCGATAGCAATAAACATTGCCGGTTACCTAGGCCTACAGTTGTTCCACAGTAAAATATAGCTAAGACTGTATTTCTACATTAAGTAGGACAATTTACAAGAAGGGCTCGTAATTGCCCATTAAACAGAATTAAATTTGTGTACATTTGACTTACCTGTTTTCCTCTGCCCTTCATTGTTTTAGTTTTTCACAAATGATGTAATCTACAAGTGAAGTGGCGGTAATAACTAACACTCCTCTCCAAATTCAGAGGAAACTACTGGGTGATTAAAGCCAGTAGACAAACTCTGACCATAAACATGAGGGGATTAAAGACACTAGCTGCCTGTGGGCATTGATTTATAACAATGGTTCAAGATGAAAATTTTTGTTGGACCCAGATTCGAACCCGAATTTTGAACTTGCCCCATTGATATAAATCAATGGCTACAAGCCGCTCATGTCTTTAATTCCTTTGTGTCTTGAATGATACAGGCGGCAGGATCAAAATGATGTTTGCGCTTTGAGACATTTCGAAAAGAAGATAACTCTGCCTATGTCCCAACATTCTCAATACATCTCCCCTACTGACGTTTGACAACTTCTTAATATCGTTTCTGCCACTTTGAACATAAACTTGGCATGATTTATAATTCAGACTAAAATAATTCCACGTTAGATTTCGATCACAAAAGAAAGGTAATGTTGCCTCAATATGTATATGGAGGTCGTTGTGTTATACCCACCTTGTTAATAAGTTGAATACAGTTGACTTACAAAATTATATACGTCTTTGCGATAAACCCAACCACCGGCGGGGGAAGGTAGTCCTTTTTTTTTTTGGGATACCATGATACAGTGCTAACATACTACGCTCGTAAGGGAAACCGTCACAAGAGCATTCTAACGAAATCTACTGTGAAGGTTGCACGAGGATCTCAAGTTGAAGTGTTGCTGGAGGCTGTGCAAGGGAGTGTTTATAATAAACGAAAACGCCCCAACTATTTTTCAGCAGGAACTGTCATTCATGCTGCTGCTTTTGACTACTAAATTTTCCCTTCCGTCTCCCTTATCCTAGTGATACGCCATGCAGCGATTTCTTCCTGTTTTCTTGCATAAAAAAGAATTAGAGAACTTCCGGTGTGAACGATCAGTTCTACAACAAAAGTCTCCGACAAGTTATGCACAGCAGCGAACAATGAGCTTCAGTCCAGGGTGAATGTGTAGGAAAGGACCAAATTTAAAGGTCACAGCTTGATGTTTCGAGGTGATAATGTTTTATGACTACCCTCGTAGAACGATCGACTGAGGTGCTAGTCCGACAATGTATTTCAGTTGGACACCAAATCAATACAAGTTCACGGATTCCTGTCGATTAATCTTGGAATACGGATAGTTTAATGCGAACGAACTTTACCTACAGATATAGCTCAACGTACATCTTGCAATCTTTACAGACATGGAGGTGAAACAGACTAAGATACAATCCACGTGGTGGATTAACGGTCGTTAGTCTGGTACGCCAGCAAGCCTAGTGTAGTTTTTAGGCTGTTTTCCATGATCATTTAGGCCAATGGCGATCCGCCGCCGTCATTGAAAATACGATACACTAACGATTAAAATACGAATACGCACAGAACAAAGTTCAAACAACTCACTGGTAGATGACGTACACGATTTCCCTCCGTTAGGTTATCTGAAGAAGTGTGGCGACAGGAAGGCCATCCGGCCTCAAAGTTCAGTACAATGGAATTGTCAAGTAGCGTAACACAGCTGATCCCATACTTGGCGATAAACGCTAGAAAAGTGAGAGATTGTGAACGCAATTAGCTGCAGTCTTCCTGTCGGTTTGAATCGTCTCTCTGTCGCTTATCTCGTTATCTGATCACACAGACCTCATATAAACACAGATGCCCCGCCATAACGCCAGTCAGAGCACAAGGTACATCACTGCAAGCTGCCTAAATCAGCCACGTGAAGATATCTTGGGACTGCACGTGGTAAGCATCTGCCAAATACATGTTCTCAGCAAACGCTGTTTTAGATTTTGTACACTAGGATTGCATATGGTGGAAAGAATCCGAATATGCAGACGGATCTGAAGGTGTAGCCTTCGTATACCTTCCTGATACAGTAAATGAGCTTGGGAGCTTAGAGATCACTTCATGGCTAGTTAACAACTCGTGTACAGTTCCTTCTAAAGCCCAGTATGTCTGTGTTTGACTGCCTGTATAATATAACATTTGCATCTGTATGGACATTCTAAACAAAAAGATTCTCGTTTCTTCTTAATTTCTGTTTCTTTTTTCGATCTCGTTATCATCTGCGCTCGAGCAGTTTTTGGTCACTGATACCAGATTTTTATTTAATTGAAAAGCCATTTAGATTCTGAATCCGCTATCGCATGGTATTTCCATATGGCAACAAACCGTAATTTTACGTATAATGTTATGAAAACCACTCGTATAAGTATGATGTAGCCGCCTGGAAACACACACAGTCGGGCTGCACCGAGCTAGACTGTGTTTAGCGTCATTATGTCGGCAGAAACAGTTGAAAATCTCTGCTGAAGATCGAGTGTACGTAAACACACGCGAAAGCAGCTGAAACAGTGATTTATGTCTGCCACTTAGATCATATCTATTTCGATTTTGAGGCATCGTCGCCAACATCGAAGGTAGAGTGCTGGGAAGGTTAAAAGTCGGTCGTAGAGCGACTAAAATTGGGCAGTCCACCAAGATGTGCACGACAGTCAGAAGGGAGCCACAGTGACGCTGTGGTGGGTCCTCGCGACTCTGAAGGTAACCATCTGTTAGCCACGTATGGCCAATGCGGAGCCGGCATAGGACAACTGATTCCCTGCGTAGAGCGACTAAAATTGGGCAGTCCACCAAGATGTGCACGACAGTCAGAAGGGAGCCACAGTGACGCTGTGGTGGGTCCTCGCGACTCTGAAGGTAACCATCTGTTAGCCACGTATGGCCAATGCGGAGCCGGCATAGGACAACTGATTCCCTGCGAGAAGCTCGCATGGATGACCGCCACACATTCGTCGTCTCCGTAATAGCACGAAGTTTATTTGGTGTGCTCAGGGTGCGCCATTCAGTGTCCCAAATCGCGAAAGCTTTGCGGTAGAAGACTGCTCGCAAATCGGTCTCCGAGGCCAATGTCCAGAGATGGTTTACTGGTGGCCTGTTTGGCCAGGCGGTCAACATGTTCACTGCCCGGTATCCCGACATGGCCTGGAATCCAAATAAAGATCACTGAGCGGCCACTAGTGCAGAGGGCATAAAGAGACTCCTGGATTAACAGTACCAAAGGATGCCTAGGGAAGCACTGGTCGAGAGCTTGTAGGCTGCTTAAGGAGTCACTACAAATGACGATGGACTCACCAGAGCAGGAGCAGATATGCTCAAGAGCGCGATAGATGGCAACCAGCTCTGCAGTGAATACACTGCAACCATCCAGCAAGGAGCGTTGTTCCGTATGACCAACGTGAGCGTAAGCGAAGCCAACAAGACCGTCGACCCGTGATCCATCTGTGTAGATTATTTCTGAGCCCCCAAACTCGCCAAGAACAGAGAGAAAATTCCGGCCGAGGACCTGAGGTGGGACTGAGCCTTCGGGGCCAAGCAATAGGTCCAGCCGAAGACGTTTTATGCTCTGTCGGACAGATTGCCATTGGCGAGTATAGCGTGAATCATCGGACACCAAAGCATCCAGGCCGGAGTAGAGAGCGTTATGACGTGGAGAACGTTTATGTGGCATTTTCTGGGTAATCTCGTCATTCTGGAAGGCGCAGTGGATCAACACAAGTTTGCTTTCATACTTGGGGACCATGTCCACCCCTACATGCAGTTGATATTCTCAGCACTATGGCATCTACCAACAGGACAACGCAACTTGTCAGACAGCTCTCGGTGTATGTCTATGGTCCGTATAGTACCAATCGAGAATCTGCAGGACCACTGTTCGCCCCATAGATCCTCAACCAATAAATCTTGGACAGGTGGCCACGGCACTTATGTCAGCATGGTTCCATATATCTTTCGGTACCTTCCAGAACCTCATTCTTCCCGCACGTCCGCGCTGCTAATGGTGCTTATTCAGGTACCTGAATAGGTGCTCACATTAACGTGTCTAGACCGTGTGTTTCTTACATCATTTATTGCCAACAAACACGCAATATAACATTGCATTCTTTCTCTGTGTTTATTTTTTCAGTTCAGCTCCCCATTTGGTAACTATTGAAAGGAGACTCGTTGTATACCTACATCAGCAGTCCCATACCACACCCTTGTGGCACACCTGACGTACCTTACACATTTGGCGATTGCTCCTCGTTAAGAAAAACGCGCTGAGTTCCATTTGCCAGGCAGTCCTCTGTCCAATCACGAAGGTGTAGTAGAGTCTACAAAACAAGATCGCTGACTGCGGTTGGGTTGGCGCTCGTGCTTCATGCTTCTACCTCAACCAATCACTTAACGCGATTTGGCATACGTTCAAATGGTTCAAATGGCTCTGAGCACTATGCGACTTAACTTCTGAGGTCATCAGTCGCCTAGAACTTAGAACTAATTAAACCTAACTAACCTAAGGACATCACACACATCAATGCCCGAGGCAGGAGTCGAACCTGTGACAGTAGCCGTCGCACGGCTCCAGACTGTAGCGCCTAGAACCGCACGGCCACTCTGGCCGGCTTTGCATACGTCTTTACGGCAATGGTGTTACCACAGCTCGGCAGACAACTGGTTTCTTCGTCTGCAGCTGTTGAAGCTTCGCGGTGGAAGTTCGCATCAGCGCTGCCAGCTGACAAGCATCATCTTTTTACCGACTCTTCTACAGTCCGCTGTCCCCAAGAATGTATTCGCGTTTGTAACAAAACGTCCACAACAAGTAACATATGACAGCGCTGTATTCCAGAATATCTATTTCAACGAAATGCAACTTAAAGGCAATGAGGACTTTCAAAACACAACTGTTTAGCAGATCAGGATGACACCTGACTTACATTTTTACTAAATAACATAACAAAAATTATATGTAATTTTTTGATATAAACACTAAATCAGTGAACCAGTCAACGGAAATAAGTACACTACTGGCCATTAAAATTGCTGCACCACGAATATGACGTGCTATAGACGCGAAATTTAACCGACAGAAAGAAGATGCTGTGATATGCAAATGATTAGCTTTTCAGAGCATTCACACAAGGTTGGCGCCGGTGGCGACACCTACAACGTGCTGACATGGGGAAAGTTTCCAAACGATTTCTCATACACTAACAGCGGTTGACCCGCGTTGCCTGGTGAAACGTTGTTGTGATGCCTCGTGTAAGGAGGAGAAATGCGTACCATCACGTTTACGACTTTGATAAAGGTCGGATTGTAGCCTATCGCGATTGCGGTTAATCGTATCACGACATTGCTGCTCGCGTTGGTCGAGATCCAATGACTGTTAGCAGAATATGGAATCGGTGGATTCAGGAGGGTAATACGGAACGCCGTGCTGGAACCCAACGGCCTCGTATCACTAGCAGTCGAGATGACAGGCATCTTATCCGCATGGCTGTAACGGGTCGTGCAGCCACGTCTCGATCCCTGAGTCAAAAGATGCAGACGTGGGACGTTTGCAAGACAACAACCATCTGTACGAACAGTTCGACGACGTCTGCAGCAGTATAGACTATCAGCTCGGAGACCATGGCTGCGGTTACCCTTGACGCTGCATCTGAGACAGGAGCACTTGCGATGGTGTACTCAACGACGAACCTGGGTGCACGAATGGCAAAAAGTTATTTTTTCGGATGAATCCCGGTTCTGTTTACAGCATCATGTTGGTCGCATCCGTGTTTGGCAACATCGCGGTGAACGCACATTGGAAGCGTGTATTCGTCATCGCCAAAATGGCGTATAACCCGGCGTTATGGTGTGGGGTACTATTGTTTACACGTCTCGGTCGCCTCTTGTTCGCATTGACGGCACTTGAACAGTGGACGTTATATTTCAGATGTGTTACGACCCTACATTTCAGCAGGATAATGCACGACCGCATATTGCAGGTCCTGTACGGGCATTTCTGGATACAGAAAATGTTCGACTGCTGCCCCGGCCAGCACATTCTCCACATCTCTCACCAATTCGAAACGTCTGGTCAATGGTGGCCGTACAACTGGCTCGTCACAATACGCCAGTCACTACTCTTGATGAACTGTGGTATCGTGTTGAAACTGCATGGGCAACTGTACCCGTACACGCCATCCAAGCTCTGTTTGAGTCAATGCCCAGTCGTATCAAGGCCGTTATTACGGCCAGAGGTAGTTGTTCGGTGTACTGATTTCTCAGGATCTATGCACCCAAATTGCGTGAAAATGTAATGACATGTCAGTTCTAGTATAATATATTTGTCCAATGAATACCCGTTTATCATCTGCATTTCTTCTTGGTGTAGCAATTTTAATGGCCAGTAGTGTATTTCACCACACACTTTTTGAGTTCCCTCCATTGTCAACATACAGCAGTCAGTTAGGCACGAATAGAGGAAGGTTACTTCATGAGCCCCACCTTCAGTTCAGCTGCATTACTTCGATTTTACGGTAGTATCTGTATACTGGTCTCTGCCTCGTAATGACTGGGTGTTGTGTGATGTCCTTAGGTTAGTTAGGTTTAAGTAGTTCTAAGTTCTAGGGGACTGATGACCATAGCTGTTAAGTCCCATAGAGCTCAGAGCCATTTTTTTGTATACTGTTCGCAGAGGTCAGGATCGTCTTGATAAACGCAGCCTACACCAGACCCTCACCATGTTGGTGGTACTGGACTCGTGGATGGACGAACTGGCCCTCGTGGTGATCGCCGCCGCGCTGGTGCTGTGGGTGTGCTACTTCCGGCACTTCAGCTACTGGACAGAGAAGGGCGCCCCCCAGTCGCGACCCTGGACGCCGTTTGGAAACTGTTACAAGTCCATCGTGCAGAAACAAATGCTGTCAGAGGACCTCGACGAACTCTACCATAAGTTCAGAGGTATGTACACTGCAGAGAAGAAATCATCAATCTACAAAATACTAAGGAATGCAGCATCACATTTAGATCAGCTACTTTTTGGCAGTTACCAACTGTCTACACACAAGAATCAGTAAGTTTCTTTGAAGGCTGGCACGATTTACACATCTGTGATAGGCAATAAAACCTCGTCACTCCAACTGTCTGCAAAAACCTCGTAATTCTAGTAACCAGTAAATCCATTATCAAAGACAAATTTGAAAGTGCATGGGTTTCTCTAATATGTCAGTAAATGGGCTTTTACTACATAGTTACACATGCAGGAAATATATCTGTAACACTTTTTTGCTCCTCCTTCAAAATTTATCAAAATGAAGTTACAATGTTTTCATTGCCTACCATCGATATATGAAAAATATTAACCTTCAATGGTGTTTGCGATCGGCATAGAACTGTCAAGTTCCGTTACAATTGGCCTAGGAAGTAAGTTGGAAGGCTGTACCACCTCCAGTAGGACCTTACGTAGTGAAGCACAGTAGTATTCATTCTTCATCACATAAAAAGATCTAACGAGAGTAATGTGGTGTTACTGACATGACCTGCAGGCGAACAGAAGCGCCAATCTGTGACGGACACTACATTATATTTTACTCCACTGAATCGTAATGATAACTGGCCTTCAATGCCACCTGAAAGCATACAAACGGCAATTGGAGTCATACGACACTTCCTTATTTTGACGTAAGCCTTGGTTCACGCCATAAGCGTTACAGGTAACCATCCTCAAGTTTCTCCAATCTTTCTCATCAAGGCCATTGGTGGCTGCTCTAGTCAACAGTATAAAACTTTTATGTGATTGCGTAAAATGGTAAGAGTGAAGTGACAGTCTTTTCATTGCATTTAATAAACTGTGGCAACCTTTACGTCCATAAGACAATTGCTCTGTAGTTTTTAAAAGATACAGATCATATAGCAGGTGGAGTGCTCTTTTAACAGTCACTAATTGGAATTTTTCAGATAAGCGCTACGTGGGCTACTACCGTGGACTTGAACCCCGCCTGCTGGTCATCGACCCAGATCTCATTCGTCAAATACTTGTCAAGGACTTTGACTACTTCACCGACCGAGAACCTGTCCCTGTAGATGACCCAATACTGGAGGGTCAGCTGTTCTTTATGAAGGGCGATCGATGGCGCCGTCTGCGCAACAAACTCAGCCCACTGTTTACCAGTGGCAAGCTGAAGAACATGTTCCAGGTGAGCAAATGTTCCAACGAACACAGAAAATTGTAACGAGCCCAGTCACACATTTTGAGCAGCGTGGTGTTTCTTCTACCTGGGATGATAGTAAGATTATTATGTATTTGTCACATTCTAAACAACAACTTTTATTTGCTCAGAGAGGCCTTGAATACTGGTGAAAATGATACGCATCAAACTGCCACCTTTAGAAATAAGATATAATGCTCTGTGTACTATTAGTTGGTATCTATAGACACCCTGTCACTTTGGTCAGTGTGAACGCGCAATTTTTTAAATGGCTACAGCAATGGTTTTAGGTACTTAATAAAACAATTATGAAGTGCGTGAGGGTCCTATTTTCAGAGTTTCGCACCCCAGAAGGATTAGGAAAACAAAAATAGAACTTATAATTCGGTAACATGCGACGCTTGCTACTGTATCATAGAAGACCGATGATCAAGGTATCACTGCCAGTTTTTATTATTTTTACTCTTATGTTCACAATTTTTCTTTTGATGTTATTTTACTCCCTCGTCCCTCGCGCTTAATGGTGGCTGGCAACAAGCTACTATTAAGCTCTTCAGCCAAGAAACTTTTGAAATACGAAGTTTGATATAAATATCAAAAAGAATATTGAATATTTCCATTGTTTTATGATTATTAAACTAGTTTCTATAGTGACCTTATTAAAACTACAAATAGTCACTGTAGACTTCAAAAGCTGTGTTTCTAAGATGCTGAACTTGTCGATGGAAGTACTGTACTTTGCTGACTGGAAAGAAATTGCAATTGGAAAGAATAAATTAGGTGAGGTTAAGTGGACTGGCTTCATGGGGGTGTAAGAAGTGAGTTACCACGGCGTCATGGTCAATGGAATCTTGATTTACATGAAGTGAAACAGAAGTTGCGGTGGGACAGAGGAGTTTGAGTATGGGTAAGAAGAAAGGAACTGAGGGTACATATCGGATACGTGCAATGTGTCGATACAGTAGTGCAAAGGTTTATCAGTATTGGAAATTGGTGGGTTAGGGTTGGGGTAATAAGATTATTGGGGTCTGTTTTCTGGGAAGCACAAAATGTAAGCACAGGCGATCAGTGTAGATGAGGATGAAGGGTAATTTGATGAGTTGATAAACGATTATTGAAGACGAGGATAAGCGTGACCGGAAAGCAAGATAAGAGTGTACATGGCTCTGGAAGGGAGGTAGTTTGGTGGAGCGGAAACCCAGCTAACTCTATAGAGAAGGATATGTCATGTGAAGGCTTTGCAGGTGTTGAGGATGGTCAAGGAATGCAATTTCCATGTACGGACGATTAGTAGTTCTATTGGTTCTAGTTTACTGTGGGATTAATATTGGTTGGACAGTAATGGAAGAATGTCAACTACTAATTTAAGGAGGAAAGTTTGCCGAGGTATTTTATCGAGCTGGATATGTAGATCGTAAATGTATAGGCAGATATTTTGGGATGTCTCTACTGTAGGTTCGTGGGACATGGTAGAGTTTATCATAAGGGCCAATGTATTTGACGAAGATGCAACCTTCTTCATCCACTTTTGGATGGGATTTTTAAGATGTTCAGAAGCTCATAACAGTGGTGTTATTGGCACACACCTGTGGTGATTCAACCATTTCAGTAGTGCCAAGGATGTATAGAAATGAAGCTTAGACGAATCCTTGGGCACAGATGTAATTCGTTGGGGGCTGTTAATTGTTACATGTGGTGGATTGTTGTGAGAGGCAGGTGCAACAAGCTGACGTAGTTAAATGTAACTGTTTGGGTTAAGAGTCTGGGAATGAGATTAGAATGCCATACACAGTCAAGGGGTTTTAGAAGTCAAGGGACAGATCGATAGCTGGTGGACTTACCCAAAGCTGCGTTCCCTTCGCAGACGCTGAACGAGTGCGGCAGCGAGATGGTGGAGGTGCTGGCGGACGCCGCGCGGGAGGGCAAGGTGCTGCAGTTCCGAGAGGTGTTCGCCCTCTACACCACGGAGGTGATCGCCACGCTCGCCTTCGGCGTCAAGCTCAACTGCCAGAGAAACCCGGACTGCGACTTCAGGATGTGGGGCCGCATCCTCTTCCAGCCACGGGCCAGGCCCTTCAAGGAGATCGCCACCGAAATCTTTACGCCTCCGCTCAAGCGGTACTACGAGTGAGTAACTCATCTTTTTACTGTGGAAACTGTACCAAATTTGAAAATGGCATCTGGACTTCAAAGCACTATGAAAGTGTTCAGATTTTCTTATATATTCCTTTACTGTTGACTAACAGCATATTAGCATTTCCTTTCTAGTGCCTTCAAATAAAACTGTTCTTTGCTCAGTACCTTTTGAATGTTGTTTTGTTCATCCTGTACATTATTTAAGTCATCAGTTTGCAACAGTCTGGTGTAGACGTGATAGTGAACTTATCTAAAACCTAGGCAATAATTACAGGACGATCCAAGTTACCCTTTTGCCTCCATGGCTCCAACATAATAACTAAAAGCTGCCTTGACACTTAATAGCATTGAAACTGTTTACCTGACTGAAAACTCCTCCTCCTCAGACCTCTGCCAGAAGTTACTCTTGCTGCGTTATAGATTCAGGCGCGACTCAGGGTCCATCCACAGCTTCAATTCGGGCAGTAATTAGTCTCTGCTGCATCCCTTGCTGGACTAATCGACCCAAAATAAATAACATCACTGAGCAATGTCTCTTCCACAGCGTAGCGATTGTTTCCATAATTCTGCTTTCACTCTACTGTGGAGTGAGTGCTGTATAGAAAACGTTCTCCCACTAACCTCAGAGCGCAAAACAGCACATATCTCTTACCTCCTAACATCCAGTACGGTACTCACCGTAGTCTAAATATCCCCAAAATTATTGTAGGGCGAATACGGGGACTGCATTATCCCGAAATCGCCCACATTTTTAAAGCGCTGAAGTAACACATCTTCCTCTATGTAAACCTCACCCAGATTATCTCTGCCACACTGTTAAATCATTATCTTACAACTCTATTACGCCTTGGTCTGCTTCTCAGAATTCGCATTTGTTTGTCCTTTCCATCAAAAGACCTATACCATACCTTTATATTTCCTTCGCCCCCCTATCCGTATTTTTTTCGTTCCGCAAACTCGATACGAACCATTTCATATCCTCCTCTTATTTCTTATCTTGATCCATTGGTGCCCCTGTACGATACATACCCTGCACATTCTTCAAATATTCTCACAATGTAAATATAACGGACATCCACCCTGGTCCGAGAAAACTAATTACAGTCTTATCCATCCGTGTACTGTATTGGATAACATGAGTTTTAAGTGCAATAAATTTTAATGTGAATCTCACGAAGACTATATATTGAGTAATGTCCATGTCCTATGAGCACGAAAGATGTACATACTGGGGGAGTAATTCAGTATACCACTGTTGGGTTGCCAAGTGTGAGGAAACACTTAACAATTAACTGCATATTCTTATTCGTTTAGAGGTTTCATAACGTCAGATTATTTCTGCAGAATTATTGTATGTACGTGGATGTCCGCATTGCTTTATCTAGTAAATGTTGGACACACGTGTTCTGTTTCACTGTCGTAGTTTTTTAATTTGAGATTCGTGAAGCTCACTATCATTATTGTACTGCAAATTATTCCTCACACACAACCGCAAAAAGATAACTATGAAAAATAAAACTGCGGTAAATATCTCACCTAAATAACTAACAGAAATGTCTTACTGTTAGCAATTACAAGTCGCTTCATGACTTTTAGGATTCAAATATTGCAATAGATATAGTTCTTGGTTAGCTATAAAAAAATCTTTCTGACATATTTCACAATTTTCCTTTTACACTTCAGTTCCAGAGCTCCTAGGAACAATACACTGCAGTTTTTCGACAATATGGTGAAGGAGACAGTCCACGATCGCTTAGAAAATTCCATCAGAAGGAACGATTTCATGGACCTGTTTATCCAGCTGCACACGAAGGGTTTCGTCGAAGGCGAGAAGCAAGGAGGCACTGACTGGAGTAAGTACCGACTTGTTCAGTTATTATTTTACTAGTAAATGTGTCTATTGATACTCTAATACTACAGAAAAGGCATATGCGCTTATAGCACGTAGCACCCCGTTTCGCCCTGATGACGGATGCAGCGCATCGTCCTATGGATCAACGAGAGGAGAATATGTTGGAGAACTTTCGTAGTCCATAACCGCCCACCCCTACCACTCAAGCAGACTGCTTGGATCAGCAGAAATCAGGTCAGGTCACCAGGGGACAAACCGTCATGTACGTGGTGTGGTCCACAAATCATCCTCTCGAAAGTCGGGAGCGATGGGCTGAAGCACTGTCTTTCCAAATGTTCAGGTCGACTGGAGTTTGCTGTAGGCATTCAGTTAGTTTCATGTGAGGAGCAGGAGGAGATTCGTGGTGAACGTCCCGTCGACAACGAAGTCATTGGAGACGGAGTACAAGCTCGGATTAGGGAAGGATGGGGAAGGAAATCTGCCGTGCCCTTTGAAAGAAACTATCCCGGAATTTGCTTGAAACGATTTAGGGAAATCACGGAAAACCTAAATCAGGATGGCCGGAGACGGGTTTGAGCCGTCGTCCTCCCGAATGCGAGGCATTTCATGTGATAGTAGGGTATTGTTCAGCACTGGGAAACAACGGCAGACGTGTCATTGAATCTAGCTGACATATTGTAAACATGCCCCACGGAAGGATACCTCCAAGTCGTGACAAAACAATGCCCTGTTGGACTACTTGTTTTATTGTTATTTATTTATTTGTTAATTTTTTTGGCTGGATTTAATTCATGGATGAAGCAGATGTAAAAAAGGGATTGGGTGATTCTTCGATAAATCTGAACTTTTACGTGATCGACGCTAACTACTTCCTCCAGATAGGACAGGCGTAAGACACTGAGGGCATATGCTCCAATAATAGTTCTCCTTGACCTGGCAAATGTCCAAAGTTTCACGCCGAACTCTACATTCCACACATACTCACTCAAAACTATACTATAAAGATACTGTCCTGTGCAGTGAGGGGAGAATCTGAACTGTCCGTATTAAAAAAACCACTCTCTTTGCTTCGCAGAACTGTCGGAGAACGAAGTGTCGGCACAGGCCTTCCTGTTCTACATCGCCGGCTTCGAGACGTCGTCGACCACGATGAGCTTCGCTGCTTACGAGCTGGCAGTCAACCCGGACATCCAGCAGCGGGTGCTGAAGGAAATTGACTCCGTGCTGGCAGAGAGCGGCGAGATCTCGTACGACTCTCTCGCGAAGATGAAGTACCTCGACAGAGTGCTGTCAGGTAACACGCCCACTGTTATCGTACGACTGCATTCGAGCTTTCTTTAGATTCATAGCAAAGTGTGTGCGTTCATCAGATGTTAGTCATTTGGCGTTCCATGAACGATAAATGCGGTCTTCAGTAAGTTGTTGAACGTGTCATTTTGTGTAAACTTTTTCAGTGAAGAAGTTGGTAGCATACTTAAAACTTAAGTGACTTCCTTTCACGTGAATTCTACGCTAGATTTAGTTTTTGTCACATGGTTTTTTATTCGTAACTCTATAATGCTACAGATTTAGAAATTCTTCTGCGAATTGGAAAGACTTGTCAAACCACTACGACCTAGATAAACCTTCGTTTTCAGAGCAGTTCAATAGTGTGGTGTGTCTTTAATCATGAACGGGATAAGCGGTGTGCATACAGTGCTGAATCTGTCAACATGCATTGAATGATCGTTTAAAACACAGTCAGTGTTAACAGCGTATCTTCACAGCAGTAAGGTTTGTCAGCTGGCAAAGTGCCCCGGTAACTGGCAAACCACACAGCGACGTCATTCGAATATTCATCCACTATTAGGGAACGGAAAATTTTGAAGATCTGTGTCATACTGAACCCCCGTGGTGAACTATATGTCTCGTTTGTCCCCCGAGCAAAATGCAACAGAGTTGCACGTTGAATTTTGATGGAAACTGGAACAGCTTTGTCGACGTTTGCATAGTTCAAATATGTCTCCACACGATTAATGTAGCCTGTATGTGTCCATTGCGAGAATAATAGCCTCAAGAACCGTGGTGGTCTAATTAGGTGAGCAACGAAATGCATGGAATGAGACTTGCATCAATGTTGCTATGTTTTACTGGTCGACGAGTGCAGTATTCTTACATGTATTAAGTACAACACTGTCACCTTGGTATACTGGTTTTATTTGGTGCTCCAGTGCACAGAAACGAATAAAATCAGTAAACACAGCTGACATTGTTGTCTTTACTACATGCAATATCTGAATACATACCACAAGATCGATATACTAAAAGTGTAGGATTTTTCTGACACTTGATGATTGCTGTAAAAAAATGAGAGGCGGCCAGCTACCAATGTACGTCTTAGGTACGCAACCTTACGAGTTCATCAATGCTGGGTCAGTCGCGTTTTGGGACGTTACTACGTACATATGTCGGACGCTTCTCGTGGTCTTGAAGGGTAGTATGAATGCTATTCAGCGTTGGGACAGGATTCTCCAACATCTTATCCAGCTGTACAGTCACATTTCTCGTAGCTCCCTCTTTCAAGAAGATAATGCATAAACAGACCTCACTCATCTCGGGAACACCTGCTTCCAGAGCGCAAGATACAATTGAATGGAATACCACGAAACTGATTGAGCGTGCTTGGCAACAGTTGAAAATTGCGGTGCTTAGTCGCTGGAATGCTACTAAAACAATACATGATAGCAGTACCACCCTCCAACAGCTGCAGACAGCGTCAGAATGGGTAGGGTGGAAGAACACGGTATTGAGTATTACTCAAGAGCAGCATTATGTATCACAGATGTACAAAAATGTACAGTTCCGAACAGGCTATTTTAAATTTTTTGTTTTTACTTTCATAACACTTACTTCTCATCCCCTGTACACATTGCATCTCAACTCACATATATTTGTTGATATGCGGAATGTGCAAAACGTATTTGAGCACTGTATTTCAGCATACCCAGTAAATACAGCAGGTGAAGTAAGAGTTGTTGATACAACTCATATTTTTGCGACATGTAGGCATCTTCTGGTTAATATGTTGTTTTCGATTACTCCATACCCACTCTCCATCCAGCACTTCCAACTTGTCAGCTTTCTTAGGTACCCCACACATAAGTGCAGCCTAAGCGCAGTCGTTGCTGAAGTGTAGCTATATATTGCGTTATGCTGGTTAGTAGTTGCTGCATCTCTCTAAGACAGTTGTCAGTCCCACTAATTTGTAATAACTCTGAATCCAGTTACCTATCCTTGGTTCCCCACTTGTGTCGTTTCCTCTGAGCCTCCCTACACCTGGCGGCCCTCACTGCGTGTGGTGACGGGACGTTCGGCGCCGTTGCAGAGACGCTGCGCAAGTACCCGCCGGTGCCGACGCTGACGCGGCAGGTGCAGCGGCCGTACCGCCTGCCCGGCGCCGACGGCGAGGCCGAGAAGGGCGCGCTGCTCGAGCCGGGCGTCGTGGTGATGGTGCCCGCCTTCAGCCTGCACTACGACCCCACCTACTTCCCGGAGCCCCACCGCTTCGACCCGGACCGCTGGACCGACGAGGCCAAGGCGTCGCTGCACCCCTTCGCCTACATGCCGTTCGGCGAGGGTCCGCGCTTCTGCATAGGTCAGTTATGCAACTTCCGTGATTTCACTATCTTTTTTTGTCAACGAAATTGAGGTAATGTGTGTGTTTGGTGCCAACTGTTTTACCGCAGTGGTAGCACTGGTTTCTGTCAGATCACCGAAGTTAAGCGCTGTCGGGTTTAGCTACCACTCTGATGGGGGACTGTCTATGTCAGCCGAGCGCTGTTGGGAAGTAGGGTGCACTCAGCCCTTATGAGACCTACTGTGGAGTTACATGATTGAGGAGTAGCGGCTCTGGTCACGAAAACTGACAAGGGCCGGCACAGTGGTGTGCTGACCACATGCCCCCCCCCCCCCCCCCATATCCGCATCCAGGGACGCCTATCGGCTCAGGGTGACACGGTGATCGGTCGGTACCGTTGGGCCTTCTGAGGCCTGTTCAGACGGAATTTAGTTTACTTTTTATGTTGATTTAGTGCGCTCACAATTCCATGTTCATACCAACATGTTTAATTGATATTGATCAGCTAGGTCTTAAATGCAATTTCGACATGGAACTTCCACTTTTATTGCCGAATGTCATGCCTGTTGAAAATTTCGTTTAATCAATGTGGTTCAAATCGAACTATCCATTGCTACTCTCTATGCAGGCAAGACGACGTGCTAGATAGGTAATCCCACTACTGGTCAACATAATTATTCCATGATTTGCCGATAAAACCTCATATTCGTGTTCTCACATGTAATTCTGCCAGTGCTATGTTCATAAAAATGTTTTAATAAGAGTTGTCTAAGTGATCCCTGTTAAGTAGTGAAGCAGTGAAGTACTTCAGACACTGGATATATATGTAGAAAGGCGACAGTTCAAAACTTTAGTTCTCTGTCTAGCCAACCTGAGTTTGGTATCCATTAATTCATTAAAGTGGATAACAGGATGGTTTATCTAACAGATATCCTGATATGACGATGAACGATTATAATCGCCATGGAGCTGGCGGTGCTAGGCTGGAGGGGATCTGCCTAGCGCTTGAGGGCGAGTTCTGGGTAACCAGTTGTAAGGAATGAGGCGGTATACAGGATGGTCCATTCATCGTGACCGGGCCAAATATCTCACGAAATAAGCGTCAAACAAAAAAACTACAAAAAACCAAACCTGTCTACCTTCAAGGGCGAAACCAGATGGCGCTATGTGTGGCCAGCTAGATGGCGCTGCCATAGGTCAAACCGTACCCCCAACGAGTGTCTGTCTCACCTAGATGTATCAAAATATTCATGAGTCCTGACCATAGGTCAAACCGTATCCACAACGAGTGCCTGTCTCACCTAGATGTATCAAAATTTTCATGAGTCCTGACTACCACAGGTCATACCAACCCATTTCCCTGTGACCTATGAAGTGAATGAGAAAATATTAGGCCCTCGTATGGGTGGGCTAAACTGAAATTAAACTCTGTCCGAACAGGCCTCGAAAGACCCTAACGGCACTGACCGACTGCTGTGTCATCCTCAGACTTTAGGCGTCCCTGGATGCGGATATGGAGGGGCGCGTGGTCACCACACCGCTCCCCTGGCTGTTGTCAGTTTTCGTGATCGGAGCCGCTACTTCTCAGTCAAGTAGTTCCTCAATTTGCCTCACAAGAGCTGGGTGCACCCTGCTTGTCAAAAGCTTTCGGCAGACCGAACAGTCACCTATCCAAGCGCTAGCCACGCCCGACAGCGCTTAACTTCGGTGGTCTGATGGAAACCGGTGTTACCACTGCGGCAAGGCCTTTGGCCATATTAGTGGACAGATAGTGAAAACTCTTCTAATGACTTTGAATGTTGTCAGGTTGCACGCAAGAATGTGGAAAAGCGTTAGCTTATTCGTGTTATGTAATCTCTTAATTTGTCAAAATGATAATGACAGGGACATCTTGACAGCCACTTTTAACGTTGGCATTGCAATTAATGTAGCGCTGTGTACGTTGTTAAGAACATGTTGGTGTTGCCGCAGGTATGCGCCTGGGGCTGCTGCAGTCGAAGCTGGGCCTGGTGCACCTGTTGTCACACTACAAGGTGGACGTCTGCAGTGAGACGGACATCCCTCTTCCGCTGGACCCCATGGCTGCCATCCTCGCCACCAAGAACGGCGTACACCTGAAAATCACCAGTCGGAAGGCTGCCTAGAGTGCTCAGTGCGAGAACAAAGCTGTTTCTACTTCTGCGTGTCGCTATTACTTCTGAGTGTGATATTATTTATGCGGACATTTTCCCGACAAGATCTGTATAAATATCTATATATTTGTGTATATAATTCGTTTCTATGTAGCTGATCGTCTACTGTCTTTCAATTTTTGACATCGTTTCGACTATGTACATAATATAAGATTAAATAAATATTATTATCACAAGGCATATCGTCCAAGTTTTCTGCTTCCATCCACTGCATTTCGTTTAGAGAGCAAGCTTACACCACAGACGGATCCATAAGTCACTGGAGAATTCATCACGGTTAAGTTGCAGCCAATGTGACATCCAGAACCCGCCAGGGTAGCCGAGCGCGCTAACACGCTGCTTCCTGGACTCGGGTTGGCGCGCCGGCCCCAGATGTAATCCGCCCAGTGGATTAACGACGACGGTCGGTGTGCCAGCCAGCCTGGATGTGGTTTTTAGGCGTTTTTCCACATCCCACAAGGTGAATACCGGGTTGGTCCCCACGTTCCGCCTCAGTTACACTACTCGCAGACATCTGAACACGTTCGCACTATTCCATGACCTACACTAATCGCAGACAGCAGGGGGTACACTAATTCCATCCCAGGGGGTACGGGGTGGTGGCAGGAAGGACATCCGGCCACCCCTTTCCACTAACCTTGTCAAATCCGTTCATAACAATGCCGACCCTGCGTCAGCGCGGGACATGGCACCACTGAAAGAAAGAAAGAAATGTGACTTCCAGAAATTCACGCATTTAGTTAACAATTTCAGACTTTTATATCTCTACAAATTTTATTAACTCTTGAGAAAAATTCACGAGTGGAAATCTTTCAGGTCAGCAAATATGGGGTGGCCAAGCTAAAAGAGGTTCCGTTTTATACTGAGCGTGATATTTGAAGCTATCTGAGTGTTGCTATTTCTTAGCGCTAGAGCGGCACTCGAGTGGCGTCACGTGATGTCACGTGACGTCGAATGGTGATTTAGTGATCAGTGCTACGTGGTGATTAATCAGTTTGAAGCTTGTTGTGAATACAGTTCTGCAGAATGCCTTTTTCAATCGAACAAAGAGTGTTTTACTGTTCAAACTTTCGATGTAAACCGTTTAAAACGTTAAATGAAAGGTTTACGATAAAATATCCAGAGATAGCTGCTCCTGCAAAAAGTGTTGTGTAGAAACTGATCACTAAATTAAGAGCAACGGATTCAGTCGCTAACGTCAAACGCAGTCAAGTAAATAAAGTTTGTTCTCTGGAATATATTGAACGTGTTCACGAGACTGTGGCAAGACATCCACGGGAATCAACTAGACGTCAATCCCCGCGACAAAATATCAAACTAACGTCATGCCAGAACATGATGAAATTGTAACACATGCGATCAAGCAAAGTTAGTGTGATGCACGCATTAAAGCCTACAGATTACGCACAATGACAATACTATTGCAGATGGTTATCCACACATGTCGCTGATGGTTATCTGGATCCAAGTCTTTAGTTCAGCTCAGACGAAGCATGGTTTCACCTTACTGGATACTTGAACTATCAAAACACACGCTACTGGTCAACAGACAATACCAGGGAACGCTTTGCGATACCTCCACATGGTATGAAACCAGGCGTTTGGTGTGTCAGTGGATTGCAGCCCCCATTTTCTTTTACACCATGAACTCTCAAGTACAGGGCTATTACAAATGATTGAAGCGATTTCATAAATTCACTGTAGCTCCATTCATTGACATATGGTCACGACACACTACAGATACGTAGAAAAACTCATAAAGTTTTGTTCGGCTGAAGCCGCACTTCAGGTTTCTGCCGCCAGAGCGCTCGAGAGCGCAATGAGACAAAATGGCGACAGGAGCCGAGAAAGCGTATTCGTGCTTGAAATGTACGCACATGAGTCAGTCGTAACACTGCAACGACACTTTAGGACGAAGTTCAACAAAGATCCACCAACTGCTAACTCCATTCGGCGATGGTATGCGCAGTTTAAAGCTTCTGGATGCCTCTGTAAGGGGAAATCAACGGGTCGGCCTGCAGTGAGCGAAGAAACGGTTGAACGCGTGCGGGCAAGTTTCACGCGTAGCCCGCGGAAGTCGACGAATAAAGCAAGCAGGGAGCTAAACGTACCACAGCCGACGGTTTGGAAAATCTTACGGAAAAGACTAAAGCAGAAGCCTTACGGTTTACAATTGCTACAAGCCCTGACACCCGATGACAACGTCAAACGCTTTGAATTTTCGGCGCGGTTGCAACAGCTCATGGAAGAGGATGCGTTCAGTGCGAAACTTGTTTTCAGTGATGAAGCAACATTTTTTCTTAATGGTGAAGTGAACAGACACAATGTGCGAATCTGGGCGGTAGAGAATCATCACGCATTCGTGCAGCAAATTCGCAATTCACCAAAAGTTAACGTGTTTTGTGCAATCTCACGGTTTAAAGTTTACGGCCCCTTTTTCTGCTGCGAAAAAAACGTTACAGGACACATGTATCTGGAGATGCTGGAAAATTAGCTCATGCCACAACTGGAGACCGGCAGCGCCGACTTCATCTTTCAACAGGATGGTGCTCCACCGCACTTCCATCATGATGTTCGGCATTTCTTAAACAGGAGATTGGAAAACCGATGGATCGGTCGTGGTGGAGATCATGATCAGCAATTCATGTCATGGCCTCCACGCTCTCCCGACTGAACCCCATGCGATTTCTTTCTGTGGGGTTATGTGAAAGATTCAGTGTTTAAACCTCCTCTACCAAGAAATGTGCCAGAACTGCGAGCTCGCATCAACGATGCTTTCGAACTCATTGATGGGGACATGCTGCGCTGAGTGTGGGAGGAACTTGATTATCGGCTTGATGTCTGCCGAATCACTAAAGGGGCACATATCGAACATTTGTGAATGCCTAAAAGAACTTTTTGAGTTTTTGTATGTGTGTGCAAAGCATTGTGAAAATATCTCAAATAATAAAGTTATTGTAGAGCTGTGAAATAGCTTCAATCGTTTGTATTAGCCCTGTATTTGTAACTGATCTGTTGCAAGCATAGGAAGAACGGTAGTATGCGCTGTTCCAGCAAGATGGTGCTTCGATACCATACTCCCATGAATCTTTCTGAGAAGAACATACAATTTCCGCAGGTTTATGGCCTTCCAGAAAGGCCAATCTGTCTACCTTTCATATTTTATTTGTGGGGTAATTTAAAGGCTAAAGTCTACAGTCACAATCTGCCTACAATTGAAGATTTGGAAACAAACACTCGCAATGAGATTACCGATGTCACACCACATGAATTGGCGAAAGTTTCCTGCAACACCCCACTCCGACATAAACACTCCCATCACAGCACAAGACATTAAACTTATCCTCTGGTCCAAATGCAACACGGCCCCTGGTCATGACTGTCACCTACCACCACATTCGAGAAAGCCCCTATTCCTTCCTGACTGTCCTCGCCCATCTCTATAATGTCATCCTCTCTACTGGCTTCTACCCTGACCTGTGGAAGACCTCCCGCATCCTCTTATTCCTCAAACCCAACAAGCCCGCTTCTGCCCCTCTTCCTATTGTCCAATCTGCCTCACCTCCGTCTTCAGTAAGGTCTTTGAATCCATCCTTTCCCACTGTATCCATCAGCACCTTACTCAACACCACCTCCTCCCCCTTCCCAGTGTGGCTTCCGACTCTCCTTCTCTGCTGAAGACCAACTCCTAAACCTCATTCCCCTTCTGTCCCTCCAGCTCAACTCCCGTCACTCCATCATTTTTTGTTTCCTTTGACCTCCAAAATGCCTATGACCGTGTATGGCATCCCAATCTCCTCTTTAAACTCCAAACCTACGCCCTGCCAATCAATTTTGTCCGTCTGGTCGCTTCCTTCCTCTCGCACCGTCCTTCCTGTGCCACCCTCCGCAACACCAACTCCCGTATCTTTTATCCCATGGCTGGCGTCCCCCAGGGTTCTGTCCTCTCCCCTCTCCTTTATCTCTTGTATACGGCTGATATGCCCAAGCCACCCCCCAACACCTTCTCCAGTATGCTGATGACACCGCCTTCCTGGCTCTCTATCCTACCCTTCAACAGTCCCAACGTACCCTCCAAAACCACCTTAACCAGTTCAGCACTTGGTGTAACCAGTGGTTCCTCCGTCTCAACCCCTCCAAAACCCAGGCAATCATCATAGGCCGCACCACTCGCTCCTTTCGTCTCCATGATTTCTACCTCACCCTTTATGCTCGTCCCATCCAGCTCACCCCCATCCTGAGATACCTTGGCCTCACCCTCAACCGACACCTCACCTGGACCCCTCATCTCCAGACCATCCAGCAGAAAGCCCATTCCTGCCTCCGCCTTCTGAAACTCCTGTCTGGCCAGACATGGGGATTGCTTCCTTCTACCATCCTCCACACCTACAAATCCCTCATCCGTCCTATCCTCTGTTATGCCAGCGTTGCCTGGATCTCCACCCCCACCCACTTTTACAAGGCCCTCCATATCCTTGAACGCCATGCGCTCCACCTTGCCTTCCATATCCACCTTCCTTCCCCCACACAGGTCCTGTATGAACTGATCCCCTTCCCCCACCTCCTCCTCCCCCTCTCTTCCCCTCCCTCCCTTCCTCCGGTCTCCTTCATCTCCTTGCGCCTGGCAGATCCTCAGGTTTGATCATCGTCAGTGTGCCACGTCAGTGTTGTGTTTAATGCTGTTTCTCCTGTGCGTCAAGAGGTGTGATTTTAATTGTGTACTGCCTTGAGGTTCGCTGTCAGTGTTTGTTATGTGCTACGCCATCCGTCGATACATTTTATGCTCCAGTCATACTGTGCCTTGTGTTCTTTTAATTGTCGCAGTGTGTGGCTTTTTGTGCACGCTACTTTTAAACAGTTTTTTATCTCCATTTTACAGTCGCCCCTTTTTTTGTCTATTGCCTTCCATGATGTTCCCCCTTTTTTATATCTATGTTCACCATATTGTCTGCTTTGTATATTTTTCACTGTCTTCTATTGTTTGTTCTATGTCTTTCGGCTGAAGAGCAGCGCATATGCTGCTGCCAGCCCGCCCCGATGGGGAATTGAAATACAATAAAGAAAAAAAAAATCCTGCAACACGCTGAGACCTGCTGAGTTGCGTATCGAAGTTTACGGTGAACATTTTCAGTACCTCATGTTAACTACTGACCTCCTGAAGGTCCTGTACGTTGTTTTTCGTTACAATAACAGTTTACTACGCTGTATTCTGTATTTTCAGTTAACGAGTGTATGTTGTTCATAAGACATGGAGCCTCTTTTATTTAGACCACCCTACATTGAAAGATGTTGTCAAATGAAGTAAACATAAACCTCTTCAGTTACATAATACGAGGGTGAGTCAAATGAAAACCTTAAATTTGTAATAACAAATCGAAATTTCGCGTCATTATCGTGTAAGTTGGTAAGCGTGCTACAAACAGCGTGCGGAATGGCCTGTAGGTGGCAGCATAGTGCAGATGCACACATACCGTCGCAGTATCAGTATAAAGATGGCCACCCCACTTGCGACTTGCACCAGAGAAGAACAGCGCTCTGTTATTCGGTTTTTGTGTAGTGAAGGTGTGAAACCTATTGAAATTCATCAACGAATGAAGGTTCATAGCGGTGATGCATGTTTGTCATAACAGCAAGTCTATGAATGGAGTAGGAAGTTCGCAAATGGTGTGACTTCAGCAGAAGATGCTCCTCGTCCAGGTCAGGCACAGCGAGTTGTCACTCCACAGAACATTGCAGCAGTTGAAGCCATAGTGAAGGAAAACCGCCGAGTGACACTGATCGACATTGCAGCATGTATACAGATTAGTCATGGGTCAGCACACCACATTATGCATGATGTGCTCCAGTTTCACACAGTCTCCTGAAGATGGGTGCCACGGCAGCTGACTCCTGAAATGAGAGAACGACTTGTTGATGCTTGTGAAGAACTACTTCGGCGCTTTGAATGAGAAGGTGATGGCTTCCTTGCAAGAATCATTACTGGGGACGAAACCTGGGTTCACTTCCACCAACCGGAAACAAAGAGAGCGAGCAAGGAATGGCGCCATTCCTCATCACCAAAACCAAAGAAGTTTCGAACAGAGCCATCGGAAGGGAAGGTTATGCTGACTCTCTTTTGGGACGAAAAAGGCGTCGTTTTGGAGCATTACATGCCTAGAGGGACCACTGTCACCAGTGCATCATACACAGATCTCCTAAAAAATCATCTGCGGCCTGCAATCAAATCAAGGCGACGTGGATAGCCCCACACTGCCCATACAACAGTTGCAACAATCACAGACATACATTCTGAGTGTCTTCCTCATCCACCATACTCACCAGACCTTGCCCCAAGTGATTTCCATACGTTTGGACCACTAAAAGACGCAATGGGAGGAAAGAAGTTCCGTTCTGATGAAGAGGTACGGCACGTGGTGCATGAATGGTTGTGCTGACTATCAAAAGAATTTTTTTCTAAAGGAATTTATGCACTTTGTAAGCGCTGGAGCACTTGCATTGAGTGTGGGGGAGATTATGTTGAAACTTGATACAGCTTTGTACCACTTCTGCACAATAAATAATATTTAAAATAATATTTAAGGTTTTCATTTGACTCACCCTCGTACATGGAGCCCATAATAATAAGTGAAATTTGCAGGAGTTATTATTTTCACTTTCATGTTCATGTAATAGATAATTATTAGTCTACATTTACATCTACATACATACAGTTCCGCAAGCCACCATACCGCACGTGACGGAGGGTATGCTGTACCACTACTAGCCACTACTTTTCTCGTTCCACTCGCAAATAGAGGGAGGGAAATCGACTGTCTACATGTTCCCGTATGAGCCCTAATTCCTCTTCCCTTCGTGGTTCTTACGCGAAATGTACGGTGGAGGCAGTAGAATCGTTCTGCAGTCACCTTCACATACCGGTTCCTTAACTTTTCTCGATAGTGTTCATAGAAAAGAACTTTGCCTGCTCTCCAGTGATTCACATTTGAGTTCCCGAAACTTCTCCATAACACTTGCATATCAGTCGAATCTACCGATAACAAATCAAGCTCCCGCCTCTGAATTGATTCGATGTATTCCTTCAAGCTGACCTGATACGGATTCCAAACACTTGATCAGGATTCAAGAATGGGTCGCACTAGTACACAAAATGTGATCTTCTTTACAGATTAACCACACCTTCCTAACATTCTTCGAATAACCCGATGTCGACGATTAGCTTATTACATGCTCATTTCATTTCATATCGCTTTGCAACATTACGCCTAGAAATTTAAACGATGTGACTGTCAAGCAGGACACTTGTAATGCTGTATCCGAAAATAAAAGGTTTGCTTTCCCAACTCATCTGCATTAACTTACATTCTTCTACATTTTGAGCCAGCTGCCATTCATGGCACCAACTACAAATTTCGTCTAAAACATCATGAAGCTCCTACGGTCACTCAATGACGACACCTTCCCGTTCACTACAGCATCATTAGCAGACACCCGCAGACTGCTGCTGATCCTGTCTGCCAGTTCATTTATGTACTGGTGAACACTCACTGTCGAGGACAACGTACTGGGTTCTGTTGTTTGAGAAGTCATCGGGGCACTCACATTTCGGAGAACCTATTCCATATGCTCTTACCTTCGTTAACAGTCTGCAGTGAGGAACCATGCCAAGTGCTTTTCGAAATCTAGGAATATGGAATCTTCCTGTCGCCCTTCATCCATCATTCGCAGGATTTCATGTGAGGAAAGAGCAAGTTGAGTTTCGCGCTAGCGATGCTTTTTAAAACCATGCTGATTCGTGGATGTAAGCCTCCCCGTCTCAAGGAAAGTTACTATATCCGAACCGAAAATATGTTCGAGAATTTTGCAGTAAATCTATGTTAAGGATACTCGTCTGTAATTTTGAGGAGACTTAGTGTTACTAGATACTGCGAAACAAATTATTGACGTAAGCACAACAGCGATTCAGTGATTCAATAACCAATTTATAACAACAAGAGAAATATTAACGAAATTATCAGTGAATATTTTGAAGAAGAATTACTTGGTTCAGTGAAAATTTTGAAGGAGCTCAATGGATGTTTTAAAAGAGAGTGGAGGCTTAAAATCGATATATTAACGAAATCAAATTTGCCTCTTTTCTGCCGCGCGGGATTAGCCGAGCGGTCTTGGGCTCTGCAGTCATGGACTGTGCGGCTGGTCCCGGCGGTGGTTCGAGTCCTCCCTCGGGCATGGGTGTGTGTATTTGTCCTTAGGATAATTTAGGTTAAGTAGTGTGTAAGCTTAGGGACTGATGGCCTTAGCAGTTAAGTCCCATAAGATTTCACACACATTTGAACATTTGAGCAACCTCTTTTCTTCCGAATGCTATATATTAGCAATAAAAATGCACCGTGAAAACGTACAGTTATTTGAAGGCTGTGTGTTCTATTAGTGTCAGCACTCAATAAGTATATTCAATTCCTATTTTGTTATATACAACATTACAAAAAAGCGAATAAGAAGTGCACGTTTGCTAACGTAAACGGTGTAGTTTGGTTACAGTTTCTGTGGTCTAGGAAGTCAGAAGAATACCAAAAAAAATGGATGTTCAGCAAACGAAAATGCAGATGTTAGAGGATGATTGCTAAGCAATTTTATGAACTTGTTTCTAAATAATGACTGTTCACATACTGTAATAAGTAGATCGCTAGACTACGAGACAGAGAGATGAGGCAGAAAAATCTCGAATCTTCATAGTACTAAGCTACAGACCATTAGTTTCCATGATCGTAATTTCCTGTCACACGATCACACTAATACGGCTCTGTTACAGCGTCTTCTCTTCAGTACAAAATACGCAAATACCGGCAGTTTAGCACCAGGTGGTCAGACTTGTTACGAGAGCAGCATCAGATGCTGAAAAAAAGGTATACAAGGAAATTAACAGATCAAAAAGAGACTAAAACATTATTTAGGAATGTAGTAACTACCTATTAGAGCTTAAACTGCAATTAAATAGCGCCGTGGAATGTTGTAAAGTCTATGAGCGAGCAGGCTCTAGGGGCACACGCAGTAGAGATTACACTGTTGCAAGACAGATGGCGCATGCGGCAGCTCTTCCATGGATAATACTGTAGGGTCCAAAAGACACTGGTAGCCACTGATATCAGTGACAGTTTCATGACGAACAATGTCTCTCGCTTGTGAACGCTGTTATGTAGGATACTGCCAGAAAGAAATTATTAATGACATTATTCTGATTACAGGTTGAAATGTGCACTAAATTGAAATAAAAATATGTGTATAATTTCATATACAATCGGATACGTGGCAATGAACATTGTACTTCATGTCCCATACAATTAGATAATAACATACGAAAAAAGAAAAGATATTTATTTAGAGTGAAACACGAAAAACAGTTCTACGTATTATTGCTCTGTTATCAGAGAACTAAAACTAAAAGTTTCCATCTGGCACTGCTAATATGCCTGTGCAGCAAAAATAGCTAAACCTCTTGTTGATCTGTAATTCTTCCACGTTTATCCGCTGTAGACTGTCGAGCTAGTTCAAACGTATGTGTAACCATTAGGGAGTCGTAGAACTCAGTGCTTCATTGCTAAATCGAAGATTTTTAGGTACTGCATCTAACTTTTTTGATATTTGAATGGTTTAAATGGCTTATCGAGCAAATAAATGTGATATAAACATTCCTAGCTATGATTTTGCCGTACCCTTTTTCAGCAACACCATCTTCTGGACCGATTTTCAGCGTCGCCACCTTCTGTAGCATTATTTCTTCTTCTTCTTCACCTTTAAGTCTTTCATGACATGGTTATTCACCCCATTTCCGAGAACCACTGCTAAATGTTTGAAGTTTTGCTTTGAATGAGTTTTTCATTGAATAATTGTATATAAAAGTTCGCGCAGCATTTTAGTACTTGCGAAATACCAACGGACACAAATATCTTTAACTTCTGTTTCATCTGCACACCACAAGGGAATGAAAAAAATTGCTTCATATTGTTTTTTGGATCCCAGAGGTAACAAGAAAAAAAATGTGTTCCTAGTGGCATGCAAACAAAATGTTGCATGGCAGGAAGCAGAAGAATACCACTAAAACCGGAACAAGGACATATACAGAGCACCATCTACGAGATTAGCCACTGATGGTACCATTCACATAATAAAGGCGAAACGTGTATTTCACGAAAAATTCGTTTTATTCTTTTGTAATCATATGAATCCAAAGTGATAATTGTCAATATAATAAGAGACAGATATGATGTAATGGACTTTATGTAGGCTGTTATGCGTAAAAGTTATGAATGGAAAATAAATATTTGTAGTCATGGTTAATGAGCTGTAAATATACATGACATTTTTCTGGCAGATTTGCGTTCTTCAATTACATTCTCTTTGGTAGAATATTTGAGGCGAAACAAGCCAACGCCGACTCAAAGGAAGGCCTCGGCACTTGTTAGTGACGTCACGTCAGCTAGGCACGGCGAACGCCAGGTCTGTTGCAGGCAGAAACGCCTGGGCGTGCTTATCACTATACATCTCTTATTTTTGGACAAAATGTTTGGTATTGTTTTGCATTCTGCAGTTTTATTTAGATGAAAGATTTTCTTACTATCGTAAAGCTACAAATGAAGATCATAGTTCTGTATTACTGAATCATGTCGAAACAAACGTATATCAATATGAGAAGATGCTTTGCCACATTGCAAGCTTCGGATATTTTACATTCAAGTAACTATATTTACTCGATCCATTTTGTTATCGAAACTTACCCCAACCCCCTTACAATTAACTCGTTTCTTTTATTTATTTATTTATTTATTTTCGTTTGACATCGTCACTGGAAATGTGAACTAATTTACATGTGTAAATGTCCAACTGATGCCAGTCATTAAATTACAGTCGTTTTCAAAGAAAGGAATTCTAAACGGGAAACAAAACAGCTTCATACATCGAAAATACTGATGAGCTTAAACTTTTTTAAACATGCCCGTTAGAAAAGATAAATATTCCCCTCTTGCAACTGAAAGGAGAAACTTTATAAGATAAAAATTTTTTTTTGATAAAATAAGTATCTCTCTTTTCCCTCTTCTTCTGTGCCCCACCCCCTTCCCCAACGTGTACAATCGCAAGATATTTCATTAACATTCAGTGCTCCTCACCCCATAATCAACCAAGATACCTAAAGAAGAGCACCAATATGTTCACAGTTTCTTGTAAAAGCAACCCAGTACAAACGTAACTTCCTCAGATTTACAAATAAGGTAAAGAAACACGAATTCTGTTGCTGTTGGACCATGAAGTTGTTTTTGTATGTCAATCCTTAAAACAGGTGGAAATTTAAGTTCACCCTGTGTCAGAGAGGGAGACACCACCATTATGAGTATGCCTGCAACAGACCTGGCGTTCGCCGTGCCTAGCTGACGTGACGTCACCAACAAGCGCCGAGGCCTTCCTTTGAGTCGGTGTTGAACAAGCGCTGTATCATTGTAAGAGGTACAGAGGTGAGCGAGTGTGCTGGGACTTACCCCAGTTCACTACTACCAGCGGTACGTCACCATAACGCGCCTGTGCTTAACATATAAAGAACTGCATCATAATTTAAGAGTGAAATTAAAGATTAAGTATATTAATGTTAACATTGCGAAGTCTCGGAATGATCAAATGAACATGTTACGCAAAATGCAGGATCTTAAGAAAAAATTATTGGCACTGAATAATACGACTAGAAAGCTTAAAGTTGCTCAGAATATGCAAATGTATGTCACAATTAAGAGTTACAACTCTCAACTTCATCAGAGCAATATTTTGGTTACAACCGGGTTTATTAATAAAAATTAGAATTAGAAAGCTGAAAATCCTAGTGTAGTCTCAGTTTCATGTAAAAATATAAAATATTTGACACCAATAAGCTACCTCTATTAGATTTCAAGTTATTTACTAAAAACCAAATTTGGAATGAAACGTCCTCATTCATAGTAGACCAAGTATAATTTGTATTTGTAATAGAAATTTCTAGTGACAGCACTTGATTACATTCCTGAAATAATACAGTTGTACCAAGTTTCAAGAGTGTATTGTAAATAAAAAGGGTTACAAGGAATCCTAAAAAGGCAATTCAGGGGTCACGTTCTACTGTCTTTTCCTTTCTAAAAATTCTAGACGAAGAAGTTTAAATGCTGTCGGGCAAAAATGTTTTCAGAAATCAAAGCAAACTAAACTCCATTTATATAAAAATTAAGAATGCTGTAAATTGTTAAAAGACAGAACTTTAATTAATATGTGTGCAGTAAATGAGCTACTTAGATACTGCTAGTTGTGCCTAAGGCATTTAATAGCAGATGTTCCATTTGGCGGCCCGCTGCTCCCCTGTGTAAATGCAGCCAGAGAGGCAGTGGTGGGGCACACTTCGCATCGAGATACCAAAATGTCCGCGTCAGTCAAAACCCCGTGTTGTTGGGCCTCGGATGACGTCAGAACTGGACAGACTTGAATGCGTTTCCGGTAAAAGCAGTAAGTGAACACGCGAGGACTGTATACTGTCCTCGATCGCTTAGTTTTCACGGAAGTAACTGTTTTTGCACAGCCCTTAATCCTGACAAAACCGCGTGGCATGTGGTGAGATTATTTTCCACTCTTACGGCGACAAAATAACTTTTGGTGATTAGAAGTCAGGGCAAGAGATCATCTTACTTGGAAATTCCCGTAGAGGTCGCATCTGCACTGTTAACAGAGTTGTTTCCGATGTGAACTTTTACAGAATATATCAGCCAGTTTAAAACTAAAAACTTTTATTTGTAGCCACAATTACTAATTGCCATGAGTAAGTGGCAGGTAGGAACACTTTCGTTCAGTGCGCAAAAGTGCAACGCGGACTTGCCGACTGGAAATTATGGTTAGTATATTCTCCATCGCTTTCTGGCTGATCGCAAAAATAGTTTTAAGGCTCTTGTAGACGGCGAAGGTAGATGGAAAAGCATGCACAGATAATTTAAGGGTTTTTTATAGTGACATAACGAAGTAACGACCAATTGATTATTACACGCCGCTACACACATTGGAAAGCACCCATTTATCTCCGAGCCGCTTTCTAGCTGAGTACTGATATTCTAACTGAAATCCTGAAGCTAACTGACACCTCCAAGCAACTTTTCTAACTTCTTATTCCGTTGAGGTTAGGCCTAAGTTTTAGCTTCTTCATTTGAAATACACCCCTCCTCTTCTAATTTGTGCTCTATCACAGAAAAAGATGAAATATATTCGAGAATACTCTTATATTTTTAGTTATTTATTTCCACTGGAAAACTTACTGTTTATTCATCAGTTTTTGATCCAAGAGAAGTATAAAAGGTACCACAATGTTTTGACACTTGGCGTAACATGGTGAAAGAAACATAAGTTGGTAATGCAAGACACATTTGTCACAGCGTCCTGAATAAGAAACCGAAATTTTAAAAACTGAAATAGGGTATGCAAGAGAAAATGGATGAAACGTTAGTAAAACAAAAATTGTACCGATTACAAACCAGAAACAACAGGGCATAAGTATACCCATCACTTATTTACGTGAATACATCTACAAAATTCTTTCTGACGCAGACTAGTTATGTACACTCTTTGACATAAAACTCGAACGACGGCCGACCGCTGCAGAGGCTAAGTCCGATCGCGACATGGGACAAATAAACTGACCAGCTCGCTAATTCTCTAAGTCCAGCTATCTGCACAATCTGGCAACACTGTAGACTGCGGCACTTCCTGGAGGAAGGCTTGTCCCATGTTAGAAAAAACGTATACTGTTTATGCCCGTGCCCTAGCGGTAGCATGCGTTGTTCCTATCTACAGTGTCTGTGGATCGAGACCAGCTGGCGCAGAAGATTTTTATAGCCTCTCCTGTTGGGATGCTGAAGACGTGAAATTACTGGTAGCGCAGATTCAATCTATTTCACTTTCTGACACACCGATAACTAAATTTTATCCGGTAACCATTTTGCGGCAGATTTCTCGCAGACTGTCGTCCTCGGGACTCCGTATCCGGCAAAGCTCCGGGATCCACTTGCTGGCTACCGGCAGCGGCCGTGGCGACAGAGGCTGCGCTGCACTCCCCCGTTCTTGATCGAAAGCGCCTGCTACCGCTCATCGCTTTTCATAATTTAAAACGCTTTATTATTATTAAATGTTGCTCCACAGAAAATTTCTACGATTTCCATTCTCGCTAGAAAGCAATTAAATTAATCGGCAAGAGCTGAGTATGGCCCGAAATTAATTTTATAGACTGGGACGAAATTAAACCACCTCTCTACTTTCGATGAATTTATAAATGTTTCATACCTCGTTTCTTTTTCTTTTAAAGTCATTTATTTGTGCAACTTCTGGCCAATATTCGGATGTTTTCATCAAGGCAGAGTGAGCGTCTGTGGTGTAAAGTGTATTACAGTTTTTGTTTCACTCCTTATGGTAAGTCTATGCGATAGACTGTGTGAATACCTTGCAATGCATGCTCTGTAGCAGTGCAGGAACACTGCGCATTTGGAGTTCCATGTATGGATTCATGAAATATTTAACGTTGATCGGAGGTGATAGTTAAGGTCATCAGATTTAAACCAGAAAAAGTTATCGTTTTTGAGGTTTCAGAGAGTGGCCGAGCGGTTCTAGGCGCTACAGTCTGGAGCCGCACGACCGCTGCGGTCGCAGGTTCGAATCCTGCCTCGGGTGTGGATGCGTGTGATGTCCTTAGGTTAGTTAGGTTTAAGTAGTTCTACGTTCTAGGGGACTGATGACCTCAGAAGTTAAGTCCCATAGTGCTCAGAGCCATTTGAACCATTTTTATTTTTATTTTTATGGTTCATAGTTGGTACAAACGGCATGTTTGGAAGTTGCAAGCAAGTGGCGGCGAGCCCATCCCTCAGTAAATCTTGCCGGACAGGCCCACGGCCGTATAGGGCAGATAGGGCAGCCCTTCGTCGAGATAGGTCTCCAGCAGGACAATGTCCGCTATACCTGCATAGGCGCCAGCCGAAAGCTGGGCTGGGGGCAATGGACTGAAGGGACACGTCTACACAGTGGAGTTGTGAACCGGACGGTTGTCCACCCAGGATCCTTGTCCATTATAGTCTTAAACCGCCTGTTAGTTGTTTAGGGTATTCTAACATAACTTATTTAACTTTAATTATGTCTGCCTTTGTTTTTTTTGCGAAAAATAAATGTCGCAATAAACTAAATTTTGCTTACCTTCGCAATGAAATCATCGCTTTTATACAGTCACCCCAAGCGTCATCTTTCATTGTGTACGCCCCTGCCAGGTTCTCAATCAGTCATTTTTTCATACAGCCTCCAAACGGGTTCCTTACTTTTTCTCCGTCCCCTGCCAAGATCACTTTCACTTTTGCGTCCCCTGCCAGGTTCACGTTCAAGGTGTAGTGTGGTGCCACTCCCTGGATTACCGTTTGCTTCCAGTTGGGAGTGATGAACTCATGTTTTATCGCCTGTGGCATTGTTAGACAAAAATTGTCACTATCAGCCTCGTAAAGTGCAAGTAATTCCTCACAGATGGTCCTTCGTTGCTCTTTATGGTCTCCTGTTCGGCGGCGAGGAAGCCAGTGGATGCACACGTTTGAGAACAGCGACTGCTAGACGAGTGTGTCGGCACTACCAACAGAGACGTCCAGTCGCACAGCGGAGTGTTTGTGAGTGAGAGTGTTGACGGGAGTGAGAGAGTATGAGACGTTGCGGGCGTCACAGATATGTGCGGCCGGCCAGCACGCGGGTTATCGGACAAGTTTGTGCTACCTTGTTGCGATGAGTACAGACGCCTCGCCCAATGACTCACAATGCCTTTGTTCACTGCCCGGTCTACGTAGACATTCTGCGATGCTCTGGTTTTCCGAAAAAAAGAAAATCAATGACAGCTCTCTGTTTGGAACACACCTCCTTCACAGACGCCATTTTGATGGCTAAGCATAACGCCGCCACCTGTCGGAACTTCATGAAACCTTTTCAATCGAAATTGGCCGAGAGAAAGAATGGGTTGCATTAATTGTTGAACGGCCTTCGTATTCATCGAGTCCGCGTTAATTAAAAGACGAGTTCTCCCAAGTGAATGAATTGCATTTCTTATTAGGTAAATCTTGATAAATCTCCTGACAGAATACAAAAGCGCATACAAATGAACAAAAGATAGGGCTTCCTTTACCATCTCGCCCCATCATAACTACATGGGATTATTGGAAAATACGGTGTTTAACTGCAATAATTTTCGAGCTATACACAGGTAATTGCATGCTCTGCTGCGCGACGTTTTTCAGCTATAAGGAAAGCTAAAGAACTATCAGGTAAAACGGGACTGTAAGATGAAATTTCCGTCGTGTACGGACATTCGCCCCTGACAACAGCCATGAGGAAACTGGAAAAGGGGCGATTTAGGAACGAAACACAGTGGAACATGTTGACATATGTGAAAGACTGTGAAAGATTAGCTCGAAGAAAGCTGAGCCAAATTGCCTGACGCGGAGGACGTGAACACAAGCAAGAACACTGATCAGTATTTAAAAATAAAATGTGTCTCTTGATGCAGAACGTTGCTATTCCGTTTACAAATGGTGCTGTGGTCGCAGCTGGAGTGACACAAAAATGTTTAATTATTTCAATGATTTTCTGAATTAGTGTCAAGTAGCTAGTGTACTGAGTGATACGTATAACTAAATTTCGAATGCTTAAGTTGATTCCACAACAAATTTTCACATTTGGAATTGGACCCTTTTAGCGTCTTTTCCGCATAAAAAATTGCACCGTTTCGTACCTTTTTCGCCACATTTTTAAACCCAAAAATCCTAGATTCAGTCATTGTCAATGAGCGCCAGACGTCACCGTACATGGCTGGCGCTTGTGAAGGGTTGCAAGACTAGTACGTTAATGTCACAGTGGGCGGAAGGCAGAGTCGACAATAACTTACACTAATAGAAGACCACATTTAGTGAATTTTTCTAGATTTCCGTTTCAAATTAAGTATCTTCTAAATTTCGACGCCATGATCGTCTGCTTATTGGCATGTAAGGCTGAGCCGGCTCTGGCCTCTGCCCACAAAAGCAGTGGCCGTCAGTATTCTCTCACTGTAATGCATGGCCGCTTTATGAACTGTTTTGCAACTTGCCCGTGAAACATTACGGTACGATAAATGAAATACGGGATCCTCAGATCATAATGTGGAAACGTGGAGTGGCCTTAACCGGTGAGATAAGATATGCGTTCTTGCGGAGTCATACTGGAGGCTGACAGAGTGCGGGTGTTGACAATAATCTGGCAGTGATAACGATTTCCTGTAGACGATCGTATCAGTATGATTGAGAGTTTGTCGTTCAATGTCATCCTGTAATACAACCAACGCACGTGGTGCTGTTCGAGAGTCCGTAGGCAGTAGATTTGTAATGCTTTTTTTGTGAGGAGTAGAAGCCAAATGCTAAGTGGAACGACTGCCTCAGCGACTGACAGGTAAGTGCGTCTGACCGCTTCGCTCCGGCCAGTGTGGCCGTGCGGTTCTAGGCGCTTCAGTCTGGAACCGCGCGACAGCTACGGTCGCAGGTTCGAATCCTGCCTCGGGCATGGATGTGTGTGATGTCCTTCGGTTTGTTAGGTTTAAGTAGTTCTAAGTTCTAGGGGACTGATGACCTCAGATGTTAAGTCCCATAGTGCTCAGAGCCATTTGAACCATTTGACCGCTTCGCGAATCACCCGCGTTCAGCTTGTAAGCCTCCTACCTCCTTTTTTTCTATGCGAACTAAGTACACGAGAGGATGTGATTTCAGCAAAATACTAAATGCCGGACGTGTGCCCCTTTTATCCAAAATTTTTGTCCGAAGAAGTAATCTATAACGATGTCAGATCACGGTTACATAAACATATTCAAGAGTAGCGGATGTTTCATTGCACAAGCAACGTTTAGAAATGGAGGCCTGGATGCGCCCATAGCAATGGCTTTTTTTTTCCAGAAATTGCTGTCTTAGATGGCAATCTTCTACAGATGAAGGTATTTCGGACTGAGTTCCAATGAGAGTGGTGCTGAAAGCGCACAAATAAAGACCAAATGAAACAGTGAGAAATATAGATGACATCTTATCACACCATTAAAGAAAAAAAAAGAACCAAGAATACAAAAACTGGCGAGGTTACATTGTTCCAGCAAGAGAAACATGTCTTCGCTGTAGTGTTTTACAAAATAAAGTGCTGACCGAACGTCGGAACTTGGTCAACACTATTAATATCCCTAACTTCTATTTTCTGCAGAATCCTCGAACATATTCTCAGTTCGAGTATAATAAACTTTCTCGAGACAGAAGCTTATGTCCATGAACCAGCATGGTTTTAGAAAGCATCGCCCATGTGAAACTCAGCGTGTCTTTTTCTCACACGATATACCGAAAACTATGGATAAAGGGCAACAGGCAGACGCCATATTTATAGATTTCCGGAAATCACTTGACACGGTGCCCCATTGCAGGCTGTTAACTTAGGTACGAGCATACGGAATACGTTCACAGATATGTGAGTGCCGCGAAGTCTTCTTAAATAATAGAACCCAGTATGTTGTTCTCGACGGCGAGTGTTCAAAAATGGTTCAAATGGCTCTGAGCACTATGGGACTTAGCATCTGAGGTCATCAGTCCCCTAGAACTTAGAACTACTTAAACCTAGCGAACCTAAGGACATCACACACATCCATGCCCGAGGCAGGATTCGAACCTGCTACCGTAGTGGTCGCGCGGTTCCAGACTGCAGCGCCTAGAACCGCTCGGCCACTCCGGCCCACACGGCGAGTGTCCATCGGAGACAAGGGTATCGTTAGGAGAGCCCCAGGGAAGTGTGACACGACCGCTGTTGTCCTCTACAAACCTCGTAAATGATTTGGCGGACAGTGTGGGCAGCAATCCGCTGTCGTTTGCTGTAGATGCCATGGTATACGATAGGGTGTCGAAGTTCAGTGGCTGAAGAAAATTACAAGACGACTTAGACAAAATTTCCAGTTGGTATGGTGAATGGTAGATGGCCTTAAGTGTGGAAAAACGTAAGTTAATGCGGATGAGTAGGAAGATCAAACCTGTAGTGTTTGGATACAGTACTATTAGTGTTCTGCTTGACACGGTCAAGTCGTTTAAATATCTGGGCGTAACGCTACAAAGCGATATGGGACGGAATGAGCATACGAGAACTGTGGCAGGGAAGGCGAATGTTCGACTTCGGTTTATTGGGAGAAATTGAGGAAAGAGTGGTTCACCTGTAAAGGACGCTGGTGCGACCTGTTCTTGAGTACTGTTCGAGTGTTTGGGATTCGTACCAGTTCAGAGGCGGGTTGCTAGATTTGTTACTGCTAGGTTCAAACAACACGTAAGTGTTACTGGGATGCTTCAGGAACTCAAATGGGAACCCCTGGAAGGAAAACCAGCGTTCTTTTCGAGAAACTGTACTGGGAAAATTTGGGAAACCGGCATTTGAAGATGACTGTCGAGCCATTCTACTGACGCCAACATACATTGTGAGTAGGGACCACGAAGATGCGAGAAATTAGGGCTCATACGGAGGCATATAGACAGTCGTTTTTCCCTCAGTCCATTTGCGAGTAGTAACGGTACAAGGTACCCTCCGCCACGAACTGTATGGTGGCTTGTGGAGTATCTACGTAGATGTAAATGAAAGAGCATAAGCCTTGCTGTGACTCTCCAAAATATCGTCCTACCTCCTTTAATATTTTCATAAATGGCACAAAAAGTTTGCAATAACATTTACATCGTTGCATGATGTAACTGAAACCAGGATGCAACAATTGGCAGAACTACTGCTGAATGAATGGCGTTGTCCCCAAGGGTAAGCGAGGGGGAAATTGTACGAAAAGTACAATAAGCCCCAAAAAATGCTCTCGGATTCATGACGATATTGAATCTTTTGCAACTATGATCAATCATTAGCATCCTCAGGAGTTGAAGAACTTACATGCTCGAATAGATATGAACAAATACATTAAACATTAATTTACTTATAATCGAATTCAAACATGGAAACATTAATCCGGTCAAACTCAAATTGATATTTGCATGATACGTAATTCTCTGCTTAAGGTCTTATGGAACCAAACTGCTGAGGTCATCGGTCCCTAAGCCTACACACTACTTACTCTAACTTAAACTAACTTATGCTATGGACAACACACACACCCTTGCCCGAGGGAGGACTCGAACCTCCGACGGCGGGAGCCGCACGGACCGTGACAAGGCGCCTCTAGACCGCGCGGCAAGTCTCTTCTTACTAAAAGTCTAGACCTGCCAAAGGGCTTAGCCTCGCTTCACATTTCCCCCACCACTGCCTGAGCGCGAGAAGGAATAAGAGGGGAAAACAGTGAACGTATCGCATTTAAATGGCGGTAGAGTCCTACTGCACACGACTTAGTTTTACATTTCACATTTCTCAACAACATAGACGACCAACAAAAAAAGTTTTCAGTATTAATTAATTATTTTTGGTGCGCTGAAGGCATAATATAATTTTTATCTGGTACAAACTGTCAGCATACAGATAGATACAGACAATTTCACAGAGTTTGGCTCTCAACTTGTCACGTAACCATGACTTAGCTAGCCCGCCCGGCTAGCCGCGCGGTCTAACGCGCTGCCTCCCCAAGCAGGAAGACGTGAAGACGTGCCGGTGTACCGGCCAGTCTGTGGATGGTTTTTAAGGCGGTTTTCTATCTACCTCGGCGAATGCGGGCTGGTTCCCCTTATTCCGCCTCAGTCACTCTATGTCAGCGACTGCTGTGCGGACACTGCCTCTGCGTGCGCATAACCATAATTACTCTACCACGCAAACATTTGGGGCTACACTTTTCTAGTATGAGACGTTCCCGGATGCGGGGGGTCTACTGGGAGCCGAACCGCACAACAACACTGGGTTCGGTGTAGGGTGGCGGTGGGGTGGGTGGAGTGCTGTGGCCTGTCGTGGGCTTGTGAATCACTGAGGGCTACGGCGGGACGAAGCCTCTCCGTCGTTTCTAGGTCCCCAGTTCAATACACACACACAGTACACACACACACACACACACACACACACACACACACACACACACACACGACTTATCTAGTTTCATAATCGAAGAAAGTTCATTCACACAAATATGTCGATTGAAATATTGTAGCACATTTGCAACCTTGTTATGAAGACTTGAAAAATCTAATTGAGAAAAGCAATGTAGACGTTCTGTAAAGTTTTAACGTAAAAAGATTTTTAATTAAAACTGGAATTACATTGCAGATCAATCATTTACATTTGCACATGCACAGGGGCGCTTTCGACAGAAAAGGCAAATGGCCGCGAAAACAGCTCAAAAACAGATGAAAGACTGACAGCGTCCTCAAAACCTTTATAACAACTATCGTTGTAATTCCAGCAAGACCATAATGAATTCTTCAAACTTAGCACTTTCTCTAACGCCAGTGAGCTTATGAACTGGATTGTCTTTGTCAGAATACATGCCTTCTACAAAATTCTTTCTGTTTGGTACTATAATGTCGTTTCATAGTAAATAAACAGGACCCGTCGCTTACGCGAATTGAGAATTCTCTCTTCTATTCCTATTCATTTTAAAGGATTGTGGCGATAGGCCTGTAGACTCTCTGTTTTTGTGCAAACAGCCACTGGGCCTGTGAACATCCTTCAGACCATGAACAAACAGCAAAGGGTAAACAGCGCTGACGCCACGATTCTGCCGAACTCAGACAGTTGTGCCAACCGCAAAACGCCGCACCGCAGTGCTACACGAGCAAACGTTAAAACCTGCGAGGAGTAACATATCTGCGACGATGTGTATCGTTTTGCTCCGGTTGGACGGAGCATCTTGCTGATCAGGGGTGGAGCTTAAGTGGGGTGGGAGGGGACCATGTGTCGGGATCTTCGCAGGCTTTAAGCTCATGTTGCTAAATGAATGTCGCGCTGTAGGGGGTACACCTACAAATCCTTAATCCGTCCCATTCTCTGTTATGCCAGTCCTGCCTGGACATCCGCCCCCCCCCCCTCAAATTCTATAAGTCCCTCGAGATCCACGAGCGCCATGCACTCCGCCTTGCCTTCCATATATGCCTCCTGTCCCCAACACAGCTCCTCTACGACCTGATTTCTTTCCCTCATCTGCTCCTTTTCCTCAAATGTCTGTTCCTCTAATCCTCCCATCCACATGATCCCCTCATCCCCTAGTTCCTCCTCTCATCTCAAACCCCCACCCACTGCTGTACCTTCGTCATTGTGTCCCCCCTATCTTACACCTCTACACCCTTCATCTCCTGTCCTGGGGTGGCTTTCATCAACTCCCCCTCTCAGATGATGCCCTCTCTCCCTCCATTTATCCCTCCTATCGACTATGATCCTCACCTCCCCCTCCCTCCCTCTGTCCTTATCCTGGGCTCCGTCTCTCCCCCCTTCCATCCTGTGTTTTCCCTGCCTACTTTGACTCCTTTCTCCCTCCCCTCCCCTACCGAGTCCTTATCTTTCTCCTCCACTGCTTTCCCCACTCCTTCTCGAGTCCGCCCTGCCCGCCCCTTTTCTGTGTGATCTTCCTCCGCCGGCTCCCCCCTTTTTTGCCTTTCCTTTCCTCCCCCCCCCCCCCCCATATGCCTTCGTATTCAGTAATGTAGTGTTTCCGTGAGTGTTCAGTGTTGTGCGTCCTATTTTTAAGTGTTGCGAACAGCCCCCATACTGTCGCTAGGTGTGTTTTTAACTGTTGCGAACAGAAACCATACTGTCGCCGTTGTTTTTTAGTTGTGCATTCTATTTACTATGTGTTTTGATCAGCATCACCGACCTATTGTTTTTATATTTTCTTTGCAACTTTTTCGCCATGTTTCAGTTTTTAACATTCACCGTTTTATCGCCTGCTTTTATTGTTATGATATCTCTTCATTATGTTTTTTAACTTTTCTGTAGGCCGCAGAGCGGCGTATTGTGCTGCAGCGAGCCCGCCCCCCCTCCACCCTCTTTTGTAGCATAATAAACACATTAAAAAAGTCTATATATTTTTTTCTGATGGTTGACATGGCCAAAATTATCTGCACAGAATGATTCATTTTTGTGTCACGCTGACTGTGAACGACAGAATAATGTGTTGTTCTCCAGTTAGCGGCCACTTCTTTCTGTCCTACTACTAAGACTCTGGTAGAATAAAAGACATAAAAAATATGAGAAAGGTAAGGTACTATAATCAAACAATCAGGTGCTAATTTTCAAGTGACGCAATTAAAATCACCACACCTATTGGATTTTAGTAATTGGTGGAAAGAACTGGGTTATTCAAAAAGAAGGATTCAATTTCATTTTTTCTTGAAACATTGGATGTGACTAATCTACACACAGTTGTAAACATTAAGTATTAAAGTTTACAGACACAGGCTATATGTGTTCTATATGACGTTCTGCTGCAGCACGACAAACATCTAAGGGGCAGCCGAACTCCATCCCGTCGACCAAACCTTCGTACTTTGCAAAGACATCCAGCTGTTTAAATTGCTTGAACCCAACGGCTTATGCTTTTCTTAATCGGTGATTCAGCTCCAAATTGAAAACGAAAAACCCTCTACACTGAAATTCCCGACTCACTGCTTTCGAAATCAATAAAGCGCAAAACTTTATGCTACTTGCCAGCCACTTTACGTACAAGCGACACGATATAACTTTCTGTTGACAACGGCATTACAGCAGTCGTTAAGAAACTATTAGCCCTGTAACGGTAATACAGACAATTTTACATCCTCTGATTTCCAACAGTGTGTAGGTTATCCGAATCCTGTTTCTTTTTCATAATATTAAAATCAATCAGGTTCATCTTTTTGGATAATCCGGTATAACAGAAAAAGTCATTCAGCCGTAAATCCCTGAGAAAGTCTGCTAAATTTTCGTCTAGTAAATATAGGGTCTGGACAAAAATATGGAAGACCGCGAGAAATACGTGCCTGAACTTAAATGCACGTGCTAGGAGAGCCTGCAGATGGCGCTGTTGTATTTGACCACGAACGGCACCTGTGCAGTGTCCCCAATAAGGTGCAACTGTCAGTTATGGTCAGAATGTGGGTAATTTTTTGATGCTCATGTGGGGCATGCATCCGTAAGAAAGGTAGCAGAAGTGTTTGGGGGCTTGTTGCACACTGTTTGCAGTTTCCGGTCAACTTTACGTCCCAAAAGTGAAACACGGCGGGGTATTCCGTGGACCCTATGGGTAATCTATAAGGTCGGATTATTGCCAAGGATTATGTGACAGTTCGACTGACCACGACCGCCCCACGCTACAATATTTGTTTCCCAATGGTGATACTGTGTTCCAAGATAACAGAGTTCCTTTTCGCACAGCTTCCACCCTCCAGGATTGATTTTGTGAACACGAGGATCGACTGCTGCGTTTCCTCTGGTTAACACAAAAACCAGATCTCAATAATTTTTGTTCATGTCGTCTACTTTGAAGAGAAGTGTGTTTGATCGCTATTCCTCTACTTTGAAGAGAAGTGTGTTTGATCGCTATCCATCTACACTACTGGCCATTAAAATTGCTACACCAAGAAGAAATGCAGATGATAAACGGGTATTCATTGCACAAATATATTATACTAAAACTGACATGTGATTACATTTTCACGCAATTTGGGTGCATAGATCCTGAGAAATCAGTACCCAGAACAACCACCTCTGGCCGTAATAACGGCCTTGATACGCCTGGGCATCGAGTCAAATAGAGCTTGGATGCTGTATACAGGTACAGCTGCCCATGCAGCTTCAACACCATACCACAGTTCATCAAGAGTAGTGACTGGCGTATTGTGACGAGCCAGTTGCTCAGCCACCATTGACCAGACGTTTTCAATTGGTGGGAGATCTGGAGAATGTGCTGGCCAGGGCAGCAGTCGAACATTTTCTGTATCCAGAAAGGCCCGTACAGGACCTGCAACATGTGGTCGTGCATTATCCTACTGAAATGTAGGGTTTCGCAGGTATCGAATGAAGGGTAGAGCCACTGGTCGTAACACATCTGAAATATAACGTCCACTGTTCAAAGTGTCTTCAGTGCGAACAAGAGGTGACCGAGACGTGTAACCAATGAAACCCCATACCATCACACCCGGTAATACGCCAGTATGGCGATGACGAATACACGCTTCCAATGTGCGTTCACCGCGATGTCACGAAACACAGATGCGACCATCATGATGCTGTAAACAGAACCTGGATTCATCGGAAAAAATGACGTTTTGCCGTTCGTGCGTCCAGGTTCGTCGTTGAGTACACCATCGCAGGCGCGCCTGTCTGTGATGCAGCGTCAGGGGTAACCGCAGACATGGTCTCCGAGCTGATAGTCTATGCTGCTGCAAACGTCGTCGAACTGTTCGTGCAGATGGTTGTTGTCTTGCAAACGTCCCCATCTGTTGACTCAGGGATCGGGACGTGGCTGCACGACCCGTCACAGCCATGCGGATAAGATGCCAGTCATCTCGACTGCTAGTGATACGAGGCTGTTGGGATCCAGCATGGCGTTCCGTATTACCCTCCTGAACCCACTGATTCCATATTCTGCTAACAGTCATTGGATCTCGACCAACGCGAGCAGCAATGTCGCGATACGATAAACCGCAATCGCGATAGGCTACAACCTGACCTTTATCAAAGTCGGGAACGTGATGGTACGCATTTCTCCTCCTTACACGAGGCATCACAACAACTTTCACCAGGCAACGCCGGTCAACTGCTGTTTGTGTATGAGAAATCGGTTGGAAACTTTCTTCATATCAGCACGTTGTAGGTGTCGCCACCGCCGCCAACCTTGTGTGAATGCTCTGAAAAGCTAATCATTTGCATATCACAGCATCTTCTTCCTGTCGGTTAAATTTCGCGTCTGTAGCGTGTCATCTTCGTGGTGTAGCAATTTTAATGGCCAGTAGTGTACAAAGTTGCAGGAAAGATGGTATAAGATTCCCATGAAAACCAGACAGAATTTGTATTTATCCACTCCGGGACAAGAGGAAGCTGTTTTGAATGCCAAAGGGTTTCCTATGCCATATTACGTATAGTAATGTGTGTGTGTGTGTGTGTGTGTGTGTGTGTGTGTGTGTGTGTCTGAATTCCTAAGAGACCAAAATGCTGAGGTCGTCGGTCCCTAGATTTACAGACTACTTAAAATAACTGATGCTAAGAACAACACACACACACACACACACACACACACACACACACACCCATGCCCGAGGGAGGACTCGTACCTCCGGTGGGATGGGCCGCGCATTCCGTGATATGTCGCCTTGACAGCGCGGTCACTCGGTGTGGCATGGTTATGTGTTTTCATACTTTTGTCCACATGGAATTTCAGTACGAGTACGATTCACAACAAAAGGGGCTTGTAACTGTCTGCATGTTTATTGATGGCTTAGCGTACCTTTCATTCTGGTTCAAAATCCACTGCAACACTAAACATCAGGCTACCCAACTCGCTGTTTTATACTTCTATAATTGGTGCAGTGAATAACAACAGTTAGAAGATGTGAAGAAATGGTAGAGAGTGACACTGTAGATGACGTTTTTCTTAAGCCATAACACAACTTTCTTCTATTATCTGACATACAGTAGTAAATTTTCTGTACATTGGTATATATGACATTTATATAAGATATTTTCATAAAAGTCTTAGGAAAATCAGGTGGTTTTTTTTTCTTTTTGTAATATTTAAAGGTTTTTTCCTTCTGGAATACAGGGACTGAATGGTATTTTTGTTTCAGTGTGAAATAAACTGATCAGCCTGAACATTATGACCACTGACCTACTATCGATATAAACCCGGACAGGCGATGGCAGCGTCACCTGGCGAGGAATGGCACAAGCACGGTGCATCTACTATCAGTAAGCGTGCTGTCCGTGTGTAGAATAGGGAAGACGCGCGATCTGTCTGAGTTTGACCAGGGGAAGGCTGTGATGGCCCGGAGGCTCGGCACGAGCATTTCAGAAACTGCACGACTTGTCTGGTGTTCAAGGAGTGGTGTGGTGAATGTATTCAACACGCGGCGAAACCGAAGTGAAAACGCGTCCCAGGCGTCGTGGGGTCGGGCGGCCACCCCTCATTACAGATGTCGTACGTCGTAGGCTGGGCACACTGGTAAAACAGGAGAGATGGCGATCTGTGGTGGAACTAACATCAGACTGTTGGGCAGCGTACAAGTGTGTCTGAACACACAGTGCACCGAACACTCCTAACAGTGGGCCTTCGTAGCTGATGACCTGAGCTTATACCAACGTTAACACCACGACATCGGCAACTACGACTGAAACGCGCACGTGATCATCCACACTGGACGTTGGCGCAGTGACAGTCGATGAACCCGATACCTTCTCCATCATATTGATGGGAGAGATGGAGTCCGTCGTCTTCCAGGGCATCAGCTCCTTGGCAACTGTACTGCGGGACGAAGACAAGCTGACTGAGGATATGTTGCTCTGGGGAACATTCACGAGGGCATCTGTGAGTCTAGTGGAGATCGTGTAAGGCATCATGACGGCCAAGGAGTAGCGTACACTGGCTGAGGATCACGTACATCCCTTCATGACGATCATGTTTCCCAACGACAGTGGCATTTTTCAACAAGATAATGTGCCATGTCACAAGCCCGGGACTGTGATGGGGTGTTTAGAGAAATCGAGGAACACAGTGGCGAGTTGCAATTGATGTGTTGGCCCCCCCAGGTCGCCTTAAAAAAAAAAAGTTCAAATGGCTCTGAGCACTATGCGATTTAACTTATGAGGTCATCAGTCCTCCAGAACTTAGAACTAATTAAACCTAACTAACCTAAGGACATCACACACATCCATGCCCGAGGCAGGATTCGAATCTGCGACCGTAGCGGTCGCTCGGTTCCAGACTGTAGCGCCTAGAAGCGCACGGCCACTCCGGCCGGCTGTTCGCCTTATCTGAACACGATCGAACACATCTGGGATGCGATTGAAAGTGGAGTCAGAGTTACCCCCCTCCCTCCCCCCCCCCCCCCCCCCAATCCGGAATTTACGAGTATTAGGTGACTTGTGTGCCGCCGCTGACTTGTGTGTCGCCGCTGTTATCCATGTCAAAGGTGAACATACCGGCTGCTAGGTGGGCTGTCATAATGTTCTGGTTGATTACCGTCTATAAGCACAATTTTCTTTTGGTCCAAGTGTTACTCATTTAGAGCAGAAATAACATGTCCTCTTTTTCATAGGCTAGTAGCCTGTTACGGTCGCAGTCTTCCTACATCTCTTTCATCTCTCGGTTGGTATTTGAGGATTTTTCTGGGGATCCGGCAGGTTCCGATTCGCAGCACATTGTCTTTCCAAGATGTTCTGTGCTGTGTTGAGCCGTCCACTGTGGCCGAGCGGTTCTAGGTGCTTCACTCCGGAACCGCGCTGCTACTCCGGTCACAGGTTCGAATCCTGTCGCGGGCATGGATGTGTGTGATGTCCTTAGGTTAATTTGGTTTAAGTAGTTCTAAGTCTAGGGGACTGGTGAGCTCAGATGTTAAGTCCCATAGTCCTTAGAGCCATTTTTTGTGCTGTGTTGAGAATTGGTTTCACTTTGAGATCATTAAGGATGTCATCAGAACTTTTCCCGTCCCATATCGTGTAGCCAACTGCTATTCTCATAAACCGCATCTCAACGCTCATTTGTCTCCATCATCTCTACAGAGTGTTCAAGCTTCGCTGCCATACAAGAGGGTGGAATTTGGCCGGGGTGTTATATAATTTTAGTCTGGTGTGCAATTGAAGGAAACATGGTGTGAAGATTTTTTAGTCATGTGACTTTTGTGAAGTTTGCAATTTTCTGTTGCATACCGCCTTCTTGAACGTAACTGCGATTATTCCCTAGGTATTTCAATGTTGATAGCTGCTCTAGGGTTGCTCTCTCTATTGAAATTTTGGTTCTCTTGTGGTCTTTCCCGATCAGGACCGTAACTCTGGTTCTACAGTGAGAGATTACCATGCTGTACGTTTTTGTTGATGTGTGCAAGTTATACAATCTCTATAGAACATCCTCAGACTCTGTTAAAACTAGCTGGCATTGTGCGAACAGTAACGTATCTAGGTCAGTTTCTCTACCTTGAGTCTGTCTTGGTGGTTTTGTCTCCATTCACCAATAAGTAATTTGGAAATATGACAACATCCTTGGCTTACTCCATGGTTAATGTGTTTCCAATCCGACAGCTGTTGCCTGATTCATACTGCAATAACATTTGGGCTGTGTCGTTCTAAACTGCTTTCGTGATACATGACGAGGCATTACTTTCAACAAGGATTTTCCCAAAGTTCTCTCTTGTCAACTGCATCGAAAGTTTTCTTCAAACCAATAAATGACAGACGTCTTTCCGGACTGAATACAAACATTTTTTTCTGAATTTTTACTCTTGCGAAACTGTAAGTGAAACGAAATTCAGAACGTCATCAGACTTTTCAAACAAATTTCGGGCTTGGAACTGGTCGTTGTTCAATACATCCACGATATTTCAACTGGGCACATTCCAGTTACCCTCTGGTGAACCATCGAAGACTGACGAAGACATCGTCCCTTCGACAGTATATAGCGCGCTCTGAATATTTCGCGAATATGTCAGAACACAGAATGAAGGTGACAAACGGACCACACAACCCAGCGGCAGCGCCCTCGATGGTGGAACCCTGGGTTACCGCCCGGAGTGGCCATCGGCGTACTCTGTCGTTTTCGATTAGAGCAAATCGTCGAGATGATGAGGTGTCACGCACTGTCAATTGGTAGCCGCTATCACGGTTCATCAGATTTTCCGGCAGCCGTATTTTCACGGTTCTTTAATAACGGAGTCCCAAAAATAAGTTGCTGTGTTCAGAAGCATCGATTTATCATGGTCCAGTGAACGTCCAATGGAAATAAAATGTTCGGCAGAAGCGGACTTGCTTGGTTGCAACAGGTGAGTGCAGCGCTGATGTTCAGTGCAGAGTTGTTTCATAGTGCGTGGGATCTGACCTATGTGAGCCATACCACGTTCGCAAGGTATTTTATAAATTCCGGCTTTCCTCAATAACAAATCGCGCTACGATGAATCAAGAAGGCCCGCAACCATAGATGGTAACCGAAAAACCATTTTCATCTGAAATTTATGGAGAATTCTTTGCTATCTTAAACTAAATGTTGCCAACAAAAGGAACAAGAGCTAAGAATTTGCCGACGCTTTCTCTTCTTCCCCCACTTCCTGTTAATCTTCCAGATAGAATACCCATTTTCCCTTAAAACTGTCTTTACGTGGGCGAGCTCATTACGCTATCAATATCTGAGACTGTGTGAGCTCTGTATGCGTTTTAAGCACACTCATAGTTTGCAACGGCTAATGAAAACTCAATGCTTGCAGATACAAATCAGTATGAATGTCCAGACAGTCACATTCTTCCGTCCAACCAAGACATCCGAGAAAGGCAGCCAACCATATTTCGCTATTTCAAATGTGAAACGAATGTTGTTATGAATGCAGTTGCGGTGACGTAGAAACTCCGTTAATTTATCTTCCCCATGAGACTACACTGTGAAAGTATCGCCCTCTTCTATACAAAATAGAGATAGTTTGACAGCCGATTCAAACGCTCTCTCCTGGAAATCGTCCATAAAAAGGATGGTCATCAGGAGAGACAGACAGCTGCCCTTTGCTACGCCGTCAATCTTCAAAATATTCTTGGTCGAATTTAAAATAGATTGAGGAGAGAGCTTGCAGAAACAAAGCATTGATGTCTTCCTGAAATTTATTAGCAATTAATGGCAAAGAATCTGCAGGATGACCTTTGTAAAAAGCATATCTCATCAAAGTTAATAAAATGATCCGAAATGCTTAGACGGAGAGCCTCCAGTTTATGATAAAGCCAACTGAGTTAGGGATGGGATGTGAGCGTTTGCTAACGACTGGTCTCAGCGACGAAGCAAGATGTCTGCTTAAATCATATGGCCTACCTTTTCATGGAGAATTTTGAGGAGAGAATACCTGAATCGACAGCCCTTAAGCCAACTTTATTTTGTAAGTATGTGGGCAATACTTTCATAGTGTGGCCTCATGAAGAAGATAAATTAACGGAACTTCTAATCACCTCAGCTGCATTCATTACAACATTCGGTTCACAGTAGAAATAGAGAAATATGGTAGCCTGCCTTTCTTGGATACTTTGGTTAGATGGAAGAATGATGACTCTCTGAGCATTCATGGCTTATCGTAATCCCATTCATACTGATTTGAATTAACAAGCGTCGAGTTTTCATGAGCTGTCACAGATTATGAGCGTGATTAAAACACTCGGATGCAGAGCTCACACAATCTCAGATATAGATGGTTAACCTAAAGAGCTCGCGCCCCTAAAGAGAGAGTTCAAGGAAAATAGATATTCTACCTGGAAGATTAACAGGGCACTATCAGCTAAAATAGAGGGACAGGAAGTGGGTAAAGAAGAGTTCACACCAGCAAAATCCTTAGCTTTTTTTCCTTTTGTTGGCAACATTTCATTTAAGATTGCAAGGATCCTCCATACGTTTCAGGTGAAAGTGGTTATCCGCCCACCATCTAAGACTGCGGATCTTCTGGGATCAGTGTAGGACAATTTGTCATTGCTGGCGGTCGGAATTTACAAAATACCTTACCAATGTGGAATGCCTTACATAGGTCAGACCACACGCTCCATGAAAGAACGCTGCACTGAACATCAGCTTTGCACTCGCCTTTTGCAAACAAATAAGTCGTTTATTTCTGAACACCACATTTACATTGGAAATTCAGTGGAGTATAATAAAACGATGATTCGCGAAATAGCGGCTACTGGCTGGACAGTGTGTGAAACGCTACCATCAACATGATTTGCTGTACGATGTGCATTCAAGTTCTAAGGCCTCCGATTTTTTTTCTAATTAACTACTCACCCGAAATCGATGAAACTGGCGTTACTTCTCGACGTAATCGCCCTGCGGACGTACACATTTTTCACAACGCTGATGCCACGATTCCATGGCAGCGGTGAAGGCTTCTTTAGGAGTCTGTTTTGACCACTGGAAAATCGCTGAGGCAATAGCAGCACGGCTGGTGAATGTGCGGCCACGGAGAGTGTCTTTCATTGTTGGAAAAAGCCAGAAGTCACTAGGAGCCAGGTCAGGTGAGTAGGGAGCGTGAGGAATCACTTCAAAGTTGTTATCGCGAAGAAACTGTTGCGTAACGTTAGCTCGATGTGCGGGTGCGTTGTCTTGGTGAAACAGCACACGCACAGCCCTTCCCGGACGTTTTTATTGCAGTGCAGGAAGGCATTTGTTCTTCAAAACATTTTCGTACGATGCGCCTGTTACCGTAGTGCCCTTTCGAACGCAATGGGTAACGATTACGCCCTCGCTGTCCCAGAACATGGACACCATCATTTTTTCAGCACTGGCGGTTACCCGAAATTTTTTTTTGTGGCGGTAAATCTGTGTGCTTCCATTGAGCTGACTGGCACTTTGTTTCTGGATTGAAAAATGGCATCCACGTCTCATCCATTGTCACAACCGACAAAAAGAAAGTCCCATTCATACTGTCGTTGCGCGTCAACACTGCTTGGCAACATGCCACACGGGCAGCCATGTGGTCATCCGTCAGCATTCGTGGCACCCACCTGGATGACACTTTTTGCGTTTTCAGGTCGTCATGCAGGATTGTGTGCACAGAACCCACAGAAATACCAACTCTGGAGGCGATCTGTTCAACAGTCATTCGGCGAACCCCCAAAACAATTTTCTCCACTTTCTCGATCATGTCGTCAGACTGGCTTGTGCGAGCCCGAGGTTGTTTCGGTTTGTTGTCACACGATGTTCTGCCTTCATTAAACTGTCGCACCCAAGAACGCACTTTCGACACATCCATAACTCCATCACCACATGTCTCCTTCAACTGTCGATGAATTTCAATTGGTTTCACACCACGCAAATTCAGAAAACGAATGATTGCACGCTGTTCAAGTAAGGAAAACGTCGCCATTTTAAGTATTTAAAACTGTTCTCATTCTCGCCGCTGGCGGTAAAATTCCATCTGCCGTACGGTGCTGCCATCTTTGGGACGTATTAACAATGAACGCAGCCTCATTTTAAAACAATGCGCATGTTTCTATCTCTTTCCAGTCCGGAGAAAAAAAAAAAAGAGGTCTTAGAACTTGAATGCACCTCGTAATCGAAGACGACAGAACACGCCGACGGCCGCAGCGACTGGTAACCCAGAGGACAGCTGAGTTCCACGGTTCCACCAGCATGTGTGCTGCCGCCAGGTAGTGTGGTCAGTCTGTTGAATTGATTTTGATGCATTTGCAGAATAGTCAGAGCGCGGTTTACATTGGGGGAAGGAGGATGTCTTCGTCAGTCTTCGATGGTTCATCTAAAGATGACTGGAAAGTGCCTAGTTGAAATATTGTGGAATGTATTGAACGACAACCAGATCCATGCCCGAAATTTGTCTGATCAAGCTCGCAGGGAAAAATTTAAAACTGGTCATATTAATATTTAAGAAGTACGTGCATAAATAACAAAATGGAATTTATCTTCGATTTGGAAGCGATATTGGACTTCGTTCGTTCTCCTTTCCAATTTAGAATAGCTGGTTTAAATCATTTTTGCAATTACCGATGCATTTGTTTTGCACAACAGAATTTTCTATTAAAGAAACTCTTTATGAGCTTGTAATGTAAGCCTGAAAAACCAGGCACGATCGTACAGAGATGTCTGAGAAGGTTTAATAGCGGAATTCTAGGTCTGAGAGTGTGTGTAGATTCAGAAGAAGAATAATACCTTAAAATTTTATTATGACTTATTTTATTTTAAAATTTGGCAAAATATTCTTTGATTAGTAATTCATATCAGAAGTACTCTCGTTCATATGGTTTTTATGGACGTCTGATCTTGTTTTACTGAGGGGACTCGGCCCCCAAACCTAGCAAAAATATTTCTAGTACACTCTGTATATTTAAAGTATTTCATATTGTAGCTCGTTCGTCACAACTAAAGTCACATACGAAATGCTGAAGTGTGCCACTTGTTCCATCGGTTGGTCAACAGAGACGATCATTGTTCTTATTTCGTGTATTCTTTTGAAATACGTCACTCCCTAGCTTTTTTTGTTTCTTTCATTCAATGTCCAGCGGTTTAGAACCCTTTGGAAGTCGTCTTCATTTTTAAAAATCATAAACCGATTGTAATGAATATGTTATTTAATTTAATGACCTACCTTAGATTTACTTGTCTCGATAACATGATTAATCTAAATGCTAAATAACCTTGCATAAAAGTTAGGAACTTGTTTTGGATGTTCATTGTAGACTTCCGACAAAACTGCTTTGGAAAGTCTTTATTCCTGTCTCCTCAAAACAATTCCTGCCAAAATCAGTAACAATAAATGAGCCACTGAGTTATACTCCATCCGCCTTTCCATAATTTGATTCTGTACAAAAACGTTAATGGAATAGGATCGTGTGGATCCATAGCCATTACGTACAGCTGATAGAGTAACATCACTTATTACTTTAAGTTATGTATCAATAATATTTAAGGTTTTCGATATGTTTATTGCGAGAAATGAATGTGAAAGTATTAAAACTGAACGTGATATATGATATATAAGATGTTTTCAGACTAGACTAGAAAGAAATGTCAATTTTGCTTCGTAGAAAACTTTGAGAAATTCAGAATAAGCGATACTAGAGTTATGTACAGGTATCAATGAAGAATAATATCAATTAGCACACATCATAAATGATGGCTCTCGATCTTCCACCATAATCGAGTCCATTAACATGAGGTGGCAAATGTGAGGTAGCCAAGGAGGTGGAAACGTGGGTTCTGCTACGCCAAGACTGCTTGGTAGCTACAACAGGAAAACACAATTAATTAGCAGGAGTACAAAATAAGAGAGTATTTATTACTTAACTTTGATGTAGTCCATGATCAGTTGGTTGACAATTATAGAAGATGCGACTAGACTAAGCGTCTTCTTGAATGTCGAATCGGTGAGTTTGAAGACTAACTTGGAACGGAGCTACAAGGACTTGATGGCAGCAATGACTGAGCTGCAGGCGATAACTAACATCGGCGCTGGCTTACCACTGAGCGCGGCTACGAGCTGTAGACCGGCACAACTGCCCTACTCTCCTGCTGCACATGAAGTGGCCTAGCGGCGCCTCGCGGCGAGCATAAGTACTGCGACTGGCTGTGAACTCTTTGGCTAACACAGCCGTTCTTCTGTTCCGTTCATCGAGAGAATCGCATCCGGCGGATCGATCTGTCAGGCGGCGGTGTGGTCGTATGACTGGCGACACCACAATAAAGTTAGAGTTCTGACGGAAAGCTGTCGGGCTTCCAGCCAGGTGGTAGTGTTAAGACTGCGACATTTAGACGAGTGTCATACTAATTAGCTTGTGGCAGAGATAATGAGACTGACACTAGTCGAAACGTCGCGGTGTATCGAGACCAGCACCCGTCTGGAAACCAGAGAGCTTTCATCGGTAGCATACGCCGGAAAAATCTACATTCAGACATAGAGATAGTGTTGGTTGTGCTTACACGGTCCTCAGTTTACGCAAAAGAATCTTCTCACGTTATAGCTTTGAAGTAGGATAGAACTGCCATTTATGTAAAATATGGAACTTTTAGTGATATTCTTATAAGTGTTAAATATTGAGACAGGGAAGTGGAGAAACCCTTAAATCCAAACAGCTTTAATGTCGTGCATCATGTACGTGATTTTTGTTGTGGCTTCCTACAGTCTAAACGACTGACCAACTGATTGCTTTCTGCCACCAAAGCAAGGACGAAGACTCTAATGATACGAGGCCTGCAAGACAGTGATAATGCTAGAAATAAAAATCTCAGCTCAGTTGCAGTTGCGAGGAAAGGAAGGAAGATAGGGTTTAACGTCTCATCGACGTCGAGGTTATTAGAGGCGAGTCACATGATAGAATTGCGACAGGATAGGTAAGGAAATTGGTTATGCCTTTTCAAAGAACAATCCCAGCAATCGCCTTAAGCGATTTGGGGAAACCAAGAAAAACCAGGATGGCAGAAGGTGGGTTTGAACTGTCGTCTTCCTAACTATAACCGGTCATCGAGCCCTTCTTGTCAGGAATATGAGGTGATTTGTGGACAGCTGAATGAAGACCGTTACCGTTCGGCGAGAAACATTTAAAAAGTTTGTATGATTTCGACACTGCTGTACAATAATCATTTTTAAATGATTCTTCCGTTGCTTCTTGGTAGAATGTCTTCATAATCAGAAATGAAAAACACAGTCCTATCCAAAATGCATTGTAACGATATTCTACCAGATGTTCTACAGTATTAATTCATTTTGTTAACTGGTTTTCGGCGTACGAGATCAACATTAACTGTCTATCGTTGTCAAATACGTACATATCTACATCTACTCTACAAACCACCGTTAATTGCTTCGCAGAGGATGCGTCCCATTGCAGCAGATGCTAGGGTTTCTTCCCGCCCCATTCACGTATGGAGCGCGGTAGGTATGGTTGTTTGAATCCCTCTGGCCGTGCTGTGATTGTTGTACGCTTCTTCTGACGATCCGAACTTGAGCGATACGAAGGGGGTTGTGGTATTTTCCTAGAGTCATCATTTAAAGCCGGTTCTTGAAACTTTTTTAGTAGACTTTCCCGGGGTAGTTTACGTTTACCTTCAAGAGTGTGTCAGTTCAGTTTTCTCAGAATCTTTGTGATACTCTTCCATGGGTGAAACAATACTGCTATCATTCGTGCTGCCGTGCTCTGTATACGTTCAATATCCCCTGTTAGTCCTATTTGATACGGGTCCCACACACTTGAGCAATATTCTAGAACAGGTCACACGAGTGATTTGTAAGCAATCTCCTTTGCAGACTGATTGCACTTCCCCAGTTTTCTATCAATAAACCGAAATCTACCACCTGCTTTACCCACGTCTGAGCCTACGTAATCATTCCATTTCATATCTCTACAAAGGTACATCTCTACATCATACAGGTATCTGTATGATTTGGCCGAATCCAACACTGACTCATTGATATTGCTTTCACACGATACTACTTTTTTTCGTTTTGTGAAATGCACAGTTTTATATTTCTGAACATTTAAAGCGAGTCGCCAGTATATGCACCACTTTGAAATTTATCAAGAACTCACTGAATATTTATGCAGCTTCTTTCAGACAACATTTCATTACAGAGAACTGCATCATCTACAAAAAGTCTGAGGTTACTGTTAATATTCTCCACAAGGTCATTAATATATCATGAACAGCAAGGGTGCCAACAAACGTCCCCGGGGCACACCCGAAGCTACTCCTGCATCTGTCCATGACTCTCCATCCAAGGTACCCTACCAAAAAGTCCTCAATCCAGTTACAAGTTTCGCTTGATAACCCACAAGATCGTACTTTTGACAGTTAGCCTAGATGCAGTACTGAGTCAAATGCTTTTCGAAAATCAAGAAATACTGCATCTACCTGACTGCCTTGATCCATAGCTTTCAGTACGTCATGTGAGGAAAGTATGAGTTGGGGTTTCACATGATCGATATTTTCGGAATCCGTGCTAGATAGGACGTTCGAGATACCTCATTATGTTTGAACTCAGGATATGTTCCAAGGTTCAACAACAAATCCATGTCAAGGCTACTGGACGGTAGTTTTGGGTTCAAATGGTTCAAATGGCTCTGAGCACTATGGGACTTAACATCTGTGGTCATCAGTCCCCTAGAACTTAGAACTACTTAAACCAAACTAACCCAAGGACATCACACACATCCATGCCCGAGGCAGGATTCGAACCTGCGACCGTAGCAGTCGCGCGGTTCCGGACTCAGCGCCTAGAACCGCCAGACCACCGCGGCTGGCGGTAGTTTTGGGATCACTTCTACTACTCATCTTGTAGATGGGTGTGACCTACGCTTTCTTCCAACTATTGGGCACGGTTTTTTATTCGAGGGATCTACGATAGAGAATAGTTCAAAGAGGGGATAACACAATCGCAAATTCAGTACAGAATTCTGACAGCGATTCCTTTGGGCCCTGAAGCTTCGTTCAATTTTAACGATTTCATCCGTTTGTCAACACGATCCGTACTAATATTTCTCCCATTTTTTCAATGGTACGAGGATTATATTGCGGCATTTTCCTTTTTGGAGGAACATTTGAAAACAGAGTCAAACATTTCACTTTTGCTTTGTCAACCTAAATTTCATGTCCTGTCTCACTCGCTAGGCATTGGAGTTCAATTTTGGTGCCACCAACAACCTTTACATATGACCAGAATTTCTTTAGGTTCTGTGAAAGATCATTTGACAATATTCTGCTATGACAATTCAGATGGTTCAAAAGGTTCTGAGCACTACGGGACTGAACTTCTGAGATTATCAGTCCCCTAGGACTTAGAACTACTTTAACCTATCTACCCTAAGGACATCACACACATCCATGCCCGAGGCAGGATTCGAACCTGCGACCGTAAGCGGTCGCGCGGTTCCAGACTGTAGCGCCTAGAACCGCTCGACCACCCAAGCCGGCCGCTAAGACAGTCATTGAAGGCTTCACGCAATGCTCTCTGACTGACAAACACATATCATTCAGCATATACATATATAGTCCCATGCTTTGTTTTCACCTATTATACAGTAGTTTCTGCTTCTGTTTCTTTAGAAGCTTGTTTAAAGTGACTGTATACCAAGCGGGATCACTCCCATATGACTGCTCTACTGGGCACATATATGTCTAGTGCACAGTTAACTATTCTTTTAAACTTGACCGATAATTCCTCTACGTGCTTCTTTCCTGTGCTGAAAGTTTCAAGTAGCTCATTGAGATATGACACTATTGATTGTTATGTAGTTTACTGAATATATATATCTTTCTGCTGGTTTTAATCGTCTTTTGTACTTCAGTTATCATTTTTGCCACAATGGAGTCATGCTCACTGTTACCAGTTTCCATGAGGGCATCCTCAAAGAGGTTATGTCTATTTGTTGCCTTTAGGTCCAATATACTTGCATCGTGAGTGGGGTTCAGGACTATCTGTTCTAGATAGTCTTCAGAGAAGGCATTTAGTAATGTTTAACACGATATCTTTTCACGGCTACCAGTAATAAAACTGTAATTTTCTCAATTGATTGTTGGATGACTAAAAGTTCCGGCTGATGATTGCGCAATATTCGAGAAAAATACTGAAATTGATGTCACACATCAAGATTGAGGAACGAACACAAAGTAAATGTCATCTTTGACAGTGCTGTAGTAATACAAGTAAAAACATTAACCAGGAAATAAATACAAACCAAGGGCGACTAGGAATTCGTCATGCGACCATTGCTCTGGCTCGCGTGTCATACCACTCGTGCCTGGCTGCATACTTCCCCCACCAACACATCGCACTGAGTGGGGAGGAAAGAGGGGGAAACCATGAAAGTGCCATGTATTGATGGCAATGCAGTCGCACTGCGTACAACTTGGTTTCGTATTTCTCAACAACAAAGGTCACAACAAAACATATTTTCAGTATTATTTAATTACTTTGATACGAAAGACATAATTTTATCTGGCAGAAACTGTTGCATATAGACAGGGCAGACAATTTCACAAGTTTTCGTTCTCAGGTTGTCACGTAATTGTGATAATCGAAAACAGTACGTTGGTCGAAATATTTTATCACGTTTGCAGCCTCATTATGGAAATGTGGTATCTCTTCCTGAGGAAAACAATGTAGACCTCCTGGACAGTTTTAACATAAAAGAATTTTTCTTTTAAATGGGAATTACACTGTAGATCAGTCAGTTCCGTCTGCACATGCACAGGGGTAGTTTCAAATGAAAAGGCAAACGGTCTCAGAAACAAGCTCCAAGACACACATAAGACTGACGATTTCCTCAAAACGTTTAGAAAACATCCTTGTAATTCTTTCAAGGCCACAATGAAATCCTCAAATTTACCGATATCTTTAACGCCATGAGCTTACGGCAATGGACTGTGTTTTTTGCCATAGTTCCGTTCCACAATATGATTTTCATTTTAAATGCATCCCCATCAAACCTGAAAAAAGTTGGTTCTCGCCTTGCAGTGTCTTACTGTGGACAGTGTGCAGCCAAGTCCACTTAAAACGCGAGGTCTCTAATCCGTTGCCGATGTCCTAATTTTCGTTCCTGCACCACTTTTTCTTCCTCAAATTCAACAATGGAGGGTCTTAAACCGAAAAATCGGTCCAAGCATGACCCATGACTTAACTAACGTCCTTTGCAGTAATATATAAAGTCTCCACACTCTTCGCTCAGTTCCATCGACAATTGTTGAAACTGACAGTGGGATAACGCGTGCGACTTCAAAAAAAAGTACCGTCGGTTTCATTACGTGCTCCATGCCTGTAAATTTAACACTAAGTGCTTCTTAATGCACTGAACAATGAATTCCTTCTGTCAATCGTTGTGATTATTTTTTTATCTTTTGTCGTCAACTCAATCTTTCAACCTTTATTACAATGAAATGAACACCCTTAGCTGCTTACAGGCGTTGACATACGTCAACGGGGACAGATGAAAATGTGTGCCCCGACTGGGACTCGAGCCCGTGCTCTCCTGCTTACATGGCAGACACTCTATCCATCTGAGCCACCGAGGACACAGAGGATAGTGCGACTGCAGGGATTTATCTCTGGCACGCCTCCCGCGAAACCCACATTCTCAACGTATTGTCCCGCACTACATTCTTAGTGCCCCCGCCCATTATACTCATTACTCGCGGCGCGTTGCCGATTCCCGTAAGAGTTCGGGCACTGTTTGTGCATTCGCACAGAAGAAGAAGATGGTCAAGCGGCCGGTGAGCCTTAACTATATATATACTAAGATGGTACCTGTTCTTTCGGACATGTCCGAAAGAACAGATACCATCGGTGACCATGCAGCTCGTTAGAATGCACAAACAGTGCCCGAACTCTTACGGGAATCGGCAACGCGCCGCGAGTAATGAGTATAATGGGCGGGGCACTACGAATGTAGTGCGGGACAATACGTTGAGACTGTGGGTTTCGCGGGAGGCGTGCCAGAGATAAATCCCTGCAGTCGCACTATCCTCTGTGTTCTCTGTGGCTCAGATGGATAGAGCGTCTGCCATGTAAGCAGGCGATCACGGGTTCGAGTCGCTGTCGGGGCACACATTTTCATCTGTCCCCGCTGACGTATGTCAATGCCTGTAAGCAGCTAAGGGTGTTCATTTCATTGTAATTTCATTCTAATGAGGTGCATGGTCACCGATCGGACATGTCCGGAAGAACAGATACCATCTCAGTATATATTTCAATCTTTAAATTCTTTCTATATTGTACTGTAAAGTTGTTGCGTAGCAAATATGAGGTACCTGTCGATTATGAGACTGTATGCAATATTGAGAATTCTTATACTTCTGTCATTTCCATTCATTTTCAAAGGCTACTGACGATAGATCGCTAGGCTGCCTCTTTTCTGCAAACAGCCAATGGACCCGTGAACTTCCTTTACGCCACGAACAAATAGCGATGGATAATCAGCTCTGACACTACGATTCTGTCGAACGGAAACAAGTTGTGCCGCTCGAAGAGTGCCCTACCGGAATGCTAAATGAAATGTCGCACTGTTCCAAGTACTTCCGAGAAGCACCGAGCCTCGGTCCTCTAAATGGCCAGCCCCTTCGTTTAACTAACATTCAGATACTGAAATTCATAAAGTTCTCAAAAATTTTCTGGCACTACAATCTGACGTACGAGAGTTTGATTGCATTTGATGGGAGACCGCATTGTAGATTGACTTTAAAATGACTGTTAACGTAAACTTCCAGGAAATTTAAATACACGTCCTTATTTTGTCGTTGATTCGATGGCTCAGCTCGTCGTCCAGTAATCTGCCAGCGGAAGAATCATAAGAGGTTCAGGTCTCACGAGTTTGCTTGAAGACACTTAGTTGTCAAGAAAAGTTTGGAAATTTGTGGTAAGGACTATGGGACCAAACTGCTGTGGCCATCGGTCCCTATGCTTACGCACTAATTAATCTAACTTAAACTAACTTAGCCTAAGAACAACATCCATGCCCGAAGAAGGACTCGAACCTTCGAACCTCAGACAGGCGGGGGAGGGGGGAGGGGGAAGGGGAGCCGCGCGAACCGCGACAAGACGCGCTAGGTAGCACGGATCTACCCCGCGCGGCAGTTGTCAAGAAAGAAACTGTCGTAGTAACTCTGTTATAACAGTCTGAATGAAATCGGTTAGCTTTGGAAATGAACTCTGGCTTTCAGCTTGAAATATCTGTATTATTTCTCAAAATTGTAGATTTCCAGAAATTAATATTTTGATTTCAAAGGTATTGAATAGAATTCAGCTCACAAAACAATAATCACACTTCATCTTACAAAGGGGCAAATCGCTGTCATGTCTCACCACATCTCCTCTCCTCAGGACACACTAAAGACTCCGCAAACTCATAAAAATACACAGTAAAAAAAGATGCCGTGACTCAATGGTGCAATGAGTCAAAGATGAATATTTACGGAAGCTGACTTTCTTTTATCGAAAAATTAATATTCAAGACATAAACAAGTTTCACAGTAACAATCCAATCAATCAATTTCGCGTATAATAGTGTAACGTAGTTTTGGTATCTAAACGACGTTAAATGCTCTAATGACTGCCAGTTACTAACGACAGAAGGAGATGTAATTCCATAAGTAACACGAAAATGAAAGAAATGTATTTTCAAAATATAACGGATAGGAATTTCAAATAATATTCGCCAAATGCCATAATGATTCTAAAAACACCCATAACAAAAATAAATTTTGCAATTACAAAGAAACACCGTCAGAATATAAATGGTATCAAACGGTTCATTCGACACAGATGCACAGGAATCTGCTACTGAATGGGCATGCATCACAGAAGTACAGGTTTCTTTCAGCGACAAGCGACCCACACTTTGTGTTTGCATGCAGTTTAGTACGCCGTGACCTAGCCTGATATAAGGGGAACAGGCCAGATAAACGTTAAAACTCGAAAATATAGTGCCTATATAAGAATTTAAACTAAATTAACAATCATAACAAAATAAAATTAATACAAGAGTAGGCCTATTGGAGAATAGGTTAAAAGGTTTTACAAGTGTAAGGTGTTAACAGAAACAAAGTGAAAAACGTTGTTCTGTCTTAGAATTTTGGAACACGTTTAACGCTCATGTATTATGACAATTCCAGAGGCCGAAAATCTCATCTGTAGAGATGAAATCCTTGAAAGCGATCGCGTCACTCTCAGCTCTCTGCGCTCGTCCACGATATTCAGCGGGCCGCTGTGGCCGGCGCCTGTGACCGAGTGGTTCTAGGCGCTTCAGTCCGGGACCGCGCGGCTGCTACGGTCGCAGGTTCGAATCCTGCCTCGGGCATGGATGTGTGTGTTATGTCCTTGGGTTAGTTAAGTTTACGTAGTTCTAACGCTAGGGGACTGATGACCTCAGATGTTAAGTCCCATAGTGCACAGAGCCATGAGATTCAGAAGGTAGTGGGTACAGGCGTCCAGGTAGACACCATGTTCCTTGACTTCCGGAAGCCATTCGATACAGTTTCACACTTCCACCTAATGCACAAAATACGAGCCTACGGAATATTAGACTAAAGCTGTGATTGGACTGAAAAGTTTCTAGCAAACAGAACACAGCATGTCATTCTGAACAGAGATTTAAATGCAACCTCAGCCGTACGGCAAGAGAGTGGTACAGGAGCAGGCGTGCTGAAAAGTAATGCTTTCGAATTTCTTATGTGAAAACTCAAAACTTATTGAATAGAACAAACGTTATCAACAGTCTACATCTTTATTCATCACGTCTACATAATTTCTGCCGCTGGAGGTCTCAGAATTGTGGCCTGCAACATGGTGATGTGTAACAAAACGATGTCGTTGTGTGAGAAATAGCATGTTAGAATCGAGTTTCGATTTCGAATAGTTCATCTACACATGGAGTATCCTCTCCTTCTGCTTGACAATACCAGACCACACACGAGAGCTGCGACGTATGCCGAAATCCTACGCCATGGGTTCACTGCCTTTGATGATCTTCCGTACAGTCCCGACTCGGCCCCATCCGATTTTCATCTGTTTCCAAACCTGGAAGAACACTTTCAAGGATTTCACTATGATAGTGATAAAGCGTTGCTGGCAGAGGTTAGGTTGTGGCTCCGTTAACATAGTCAAAGATTCTACAGTGACGGTATCAATAAGCTGGTAGCCGTCGAGAAATGTGTTCGTCGCTACGGTGATTATGTTGAGAAATAAATATGTAGGCATCAACAAAAGATGTAGTATGTTAACAACGTTCGTTTTGTTTAGGACACTTCAACAGTTTTCACAAAAAAATTCGAAGGCATTAGTTTCCAGCAAGCCCTCGTACATAAGTGACCTAGTAGACACTGGAAGCTCCATGAGGCTTTCCGCGGAATTATTATATAGAGAGAAGACGCAACGCTGGAAAATTGTAGCGAAATGCAGGAAGACCTGCAGCAGATCGACGCTTTATGCAGGGAGTGGCAGTTGGTCCTCAACCGAAAGAAATGCAGCGTATTTCGAATACATAGAAAGACCAATTATTGGCCGCGCGGAGTGGCCATGTGGTTAGAGGTGCCACGTCACAAATTGCGCACCTCGAGTCCTCCCTCGGGCATGGGTGTATGTTGTCCTAAGCGTAAGTTACTTTAAGTTAGTTCAAGTAGTGTGTAAGTCTAGGGTCCGATGACCTCAGCAGTTTGGTCCCTTAGCAATTCACACACATCTGAACACACACACCAATTATCGTGTAAATACGCTATTACAGAACAATCTCTGGATGCAACAGCTTTCGTAAAATGTTAAGGAGTATGTATACGGTGCAATCTAAAGTGGGGGGTACCGAGCGAGGTGGCGCAGTGGTTAGCACACTGGACTCGCATTCGGGAGGACGACGGTTCAATCCCGTCTCCGGCCATCCTGATTTAGGTTTTCCGTGATTTCCCTAAATCGTTTCAGGCAAATGCCGGGATGGTTCCTTTGAAAGGGCACGGCGGATTTCCTTCCCAATCCTTCCCTAACCCGAGCTTGCGCTCCGTCTCTAATGACCTCGTTGTCTACGGGACGTTAAACACTAACCACCACACCCCCAATCTAAAGTGGAACAACTACATAAAACTAATTGCAGATAAGGAAGATGAGAGACTGAGATTCATTGGAAGAGTCCTCAGAAAATGCAGTCTATCAACAAATGAGGTAGCTTACAAATTCCTGATTAGACCAATAGTTAAATATTGCTCGTCAGTTTGGGATCCGTACCAGATAGGTTTGATAGAGGAAACAGAGAGGATCCAAAGAAGAGCAGTGCGTTTCGTTACAGGTTCATTCAGCAAGCACGAAAGCGTCACGGAGATGCTCAGCCAATTCCAGTGGCAGAAGCTGCGAGAGATGCGTTCTTCATCAGGGTATGGTTTACTGTTAAAGCTCTGAGAGCGTACGTTGTTAAAAGAGTCAACCAATATATTGCTTCCTACTACATATATCTCGCGAAAAGAACCTGAAGACATTGGCGACTGGAATAAGAAAAAGGTGAAGTGATAGTGGCACACAAAATACTCTCCGCGGAGTATGGATTTAGATGCAGATGTAAAGACAGAATTGACAGTTGTAAAATGGAATAAATAAGCTAAATTTATATACCTGCTGGATGAAGAATTTCTCATACTGTAGGGCAGTTATACATATTATAAAACAACAGAATATATGGAGCACCTAGACAAACACAATAAAATAAATAAATACAGGAAGAATGGAGGAACGACTTGGACAGATAGTGTGAGAAGCACTGAAAAACTATTAGGATTAACTGAAGAGTGAAAGTATTGAGTTGTGTTTGGTGATTTAATAATAAGTGAGAACTGGTTCAAATGGTTCTAAGCACTATGGGACTTAACATGTGAGATCATCAGTCGCCGAGACTTAGAACTACTTAAACCTGACTAACCTAAAGACGTCACACACAGACATGCCCGAGGCAGGATTCGAACCTGCGACCGTAGCAGCAGCGCGGTTCCGGACTGAAGCGCCTAGAACCGCTCGGCCACTAAGTCAGGACTGTGGCGAGATGATTTTTGATTTCCAGGGCTTTCGACATATTAAGTAGCCTTCACTCTCGATATGTAACTTGTTTTTGCCGACTGGAGTGGCCGTGCCGTTCTAGGCGCTACAGTCTGGAGCCGAGGAACTGCTACGGCCGCAGGTTCGAATCCTGCCTCGGGCATGAATGTGTGTGATGTCCTTAGGTTAGTTAGGTTTAATTAGTTCTAAGTTCTAGGCGACTGATGACCTCAGAAGTTAAGTCGCATAGTGCTCAGAGCCATTTTTTTTTTTTTTTTTGTAACATGTTTTTCAATGTTTTTCACGAATATTGTACTCTCGCTGACGGCGATAGTCAAAGTCTGATTATGATCTTGTAAGACTACAGCTACTTAACAAAATAAATTCATACTGTAGAACATACGCGCTATAGTGCTTTTCATTCACAATATTTATTATCATTTTCGTATAGGTAGACTGCATGAAATTTGTATTGCGTGAATTTTCATAAAGTTATTCTCGCTGTGATACATTGCACTTGATACGTATTATCAAATATCAGACAGCAGAACTCATTAAAATAGCAACGTCGGGATTCGGGCCTTATTCCTTTGTGTTGGAGTTGTACATGCCGTCCAATCAATGTTGGATGTGAATATTTTATCTGCTTATTGAATGCTGTTGTTTTTCTCACTGTTTATGGATCTACAGAATTGACCTAGTCGACTGTATCTTAGCCTGTCAGCGATAGGTGCTTAGCAGTAAGTGAACGTATCTGAAGTCAGGGCTTTTTATCACGTGTTATCGGTTGCTGCACGTATGTTTCAATTGATAACTTCCGGCTATTATACGCAGTAAGATAAATGACCTACGTACAAAATTTTTCTACCTAGTAGAAAGTTATTCGAGAAGAACATCTCATCTTTCAGTTACATTCTAAGACAGGTAAAATAAAACACCACTGGGCATCAACGGGTTGAAGGCTCTAAATTGTTCGAGAGAATTTGATTTGATTTGAAACTTCCTGGCAGATTAAAACTGTGTGCCGGACCGAAACTCGAGATCGAGTTTCGGTCCGGCACACAGTTTAAATCTGCCAGGAAGTTTCATATCAGCGCACACTCTGCGGTAGCGTGAAAATTTCGTTCTTGATTTGATTTGATTTTGGCAGGGAAGCTAAAACAGTTTACGTCTAACACGCACCAAAACCGAGTTTATTGTGCGGTATCGCTCCCTGTGTATCTAGCAAAGGCAACCAATGCCCTTAAATAGTGCAAAGAGTCCCTTTACCAATTTTTTATTAGACACAATTTCTTCAGGTCTAGTTGTCTCGAAGATTCTGTATCTTTTGCTCTCCAATGCCATGCATTCGAAGATTAGGTATGATGCAGTTTCTCCACTCTCATCACAGATCCTACATTTAGGGTCTACTTCCGTTATACCCATTGAGTGTAGGTGTTTTTTGAAATTCCCTTGGCCGGTCATCAGTCCAGTCATGAGTTTGAGCTCTTTCCTGTTCAATCCCAGGATTACAGAGCTTCTTTTAAAACATGGCATGGGCATCATTACCTTACCATGTTTTTGTTTATGGACCTTGGTCCAATATTTTACGTATTGTTTCATAAGCCAGTTCCGTAGTTCTAGTTTGGTCATAGCCTTGGTGATTGTCAGGACAGGTTCCGGTCCAATAAATGAAGTCGTTGCCCCCATCCTGGCCAATCTGTGGGCTTATTTATTGCCACAGATCCCCGAGTGACCAGGGACCCACACTAGGTTTACCCTGTTACTTCCCCCTAGCTCCACTAGATCCCTCTGGCATTCTGCAACAATCTTAGATGTTGTTGCAGGAGCTGCCAGTGATTTCAGGGCTGCCTGGCTATCTGAATAGATGTAGATGCTACGATCATTGTAGCACCTACGCATATTCTCCTCCACACATGCCCTGATTGCAGTAATTTCAGCTTGGATTACAGAGGCTGGTTTTCCTAGAGAGATGATGCCCTCCAGTCTTGGCTGAACCCTGTACACCCCTGCCCCAACGCCTTAGTCTGATTTCGACCCATCTGTGAACCAGACAGTGTCGTAACGACAAAAACGCTGTAGTTGCACAGATAGTACAACTACGAATAACGATGTACAGAACTTAAGCACGAAAGTAACTTTCGCATAAAAAGTAAAAGAGTAAAGTCATATGGCATTAATGGCTGCGAGACCCGGGTTCAGCTGCCTTAGGGAAGATTTTTCCTATCTTCTGTGCCTGCTGGCATCTTTACGTAGCGAAGTATGAGAGCTGAGTATGTATATGTATACACTAAGTGTAGGTGACTTTAATGGGCGCGTGCGCGTAGCGTAGTGTAATGTTCGTACTGGGTGATGCTGAGAGAAGAGAGAGGATAAAATCTACACGGCCAACTCACTCGAAGAGCACCAAAGGGACCGCTGTGATGAACGTCCGCATCCTATGGACGGACCACCATCTTTTCTTTCGGACATTTCCTAAAGAACGGACATCGCACATATATAACTAGCTCGAGACGGTCCAATGATACCTTCAGTGCAGATGCGCAAATAGAGTCGAACTTTTACGGAAATCAGCGAATCTTTGCGAGTAGTGAGGGTTATGGTCAGGGACGCTACGTTAGTAGTGCGTGGATAAGTCGGAAATTTGAGTCAGTTATGGACCGTGTCTGGATGGCCAAGGCGGACGCAGTTTGTCTTCGGCAGGGGAATGTCTCTAACATCTTGTTTACGTCCTTGCCGCGTTAGCGCCCACAAGGTGTTGTGGTTTACAGTCGTCTCCGTGCAGCTTACTTCCTTTGAGGCTTTCACAACGGAAGTCAACATTGAACTCCAGTTTTACGACAGAGTATGTGCGACTAAAACCATCACAACGAAGGTCAACACTGAAGTTCAGTTTTACAACAGGGTATGCGTGACCAAAAGCATCGGAAACTGAACAATTTTTACGTTCGCATCGATTATCATGAACTAGTAGGGATTCACCTCTCCATCGTGAGTGTCATGGTCTATGTGAAATCGGTAGACAGCGTGGCTTGTGAAAGTATTCTCAGTAAGATGAGCGACCTTCAATTCAGACATTCGGATGTACCCATTGGCCCTGTGAAGTGGAACATGCAGGTGTCGGCCAGAGGACGGTGCGCATGTTCGAGTTGCCATTTGAACAGAGATGGTAATCATAGCATTTAGACCCTATGGCACTGTGACAGGCCATACAGCGGAAAAATGGGTTCACTTTACCATGTACCCAGTTCTGAATGGGGTGCACCAGGTGTGCATAGACATTATTAAACATGTTCCATCCCACTTGAACATAAGCAGATGCCGTGCCATCGTAGTTTATGACGGCCAGCCAAAGACCCGTTTGGGATGTAGTATGTTCCATGATGTTATAATGCCCCGATGGGTTAGGATGTATCAAAAACTGATGAAACCTGCAGAGCAGTTGCCACCTATCTTTGTCGAAAGCCTCCTTATATCGATCCCCAAGCCATCTGCCAGAAGGGGAGTTGACCATTACCGGCCTCATACGCTGCTTAACGGTGATTTCAAGATATTTACGAGAATTCTGGTTGCCTGCATTCAGAGTGTTCTGCACCAAGTCGTCTCTATACAGTAGACGTGTCTTAGAAGTAACAACAACATACAGACAGTGATTACCACGATGTCATCACACTGGCTGAGGCGTACCGCACATGTGACGCCTTAGCGTTACTGGACTTTGACCACGCCTTCAATAAGGTATCTCACGACTATCTTGACAAGATATTGCGGCAGCTGGCCTTCCCTCAGACCTTCATAAGTACCATCATGCAACTTCTGTGTGGCGCGACTTCACAGATTAAGGCCAATGGATGTACAGAGGCAAGATCACTGTCACCTGCTCGTGAGGCAAGGTTGCCCCCTGTCGGTGGTTATGTATGCCGTTGCCATGAAGCCACTTGTGGGGCGGCGGGTGGAATAAATTGTTATTTAAATGTAGAATGTAATGTAGAAAAGATGCATTCCTGGCCGATGCACCATATGTGGGGCGGCGAGTGGAAATAATTGTGTTTATAATGTTTTGTTTTTTCCGGCCAATTAGCACCAAATGTGGGGCGGCGGGTGGATTTATTGTTATTAAATGTTCCTACTATTTATTTAATGCTGTTGTTTGCCGTTCTCAACACTGGCTCTCTAACGACAATATTGGCAGCCAGAAAGTGATTAACAAAACGTTAAGCCTGTAATTAGAATTCCTAGTGCCTTCTTCATCTGAGAAATACACTTATAGCTACAGCTTATAGCTCTGAGGAATTAGGAGATTGTCTGGGATTCATAATCAAAAACGATTCTCTCTAAAATGTTCACTATATTCTGAAAGTCACAGACCAAAAAAGAATCCACACAATCCAACTAACAGAGCAGTTCAGGGTCTAATACGCTGATGCAACTACAACTGTTCAAAATTAAATGTTTAAGTGAATGCTCGCCATAATTTGATGATAATGTTCATCAAACGCCACGCTAATAATGGTAGAATGTCTGTCCCGCGACGGCACGTGAAAATACGACATATGCAAACTGAAGATAGATCATCAAAGTCATCCCAGAATTAACACTTCACTCGAAAATGATTTCATGGTTACGCGTATCCCGAGTAACTTATTACGGCATCTGAGGCTGTTTACAGCAATGATACCGACACTCCCGGCACAGGTGCTGCGGTAATCAGCGTCTGGAGAGAACTGGGGCCTTTTTCCTCGCGCAGCGTTCTTATATATAAAGCCGCGGTGCGGACGGCTAAGGGAACGCCTGATCAAATCCGCTCTCCCGACTAGCTGCTGGGCTAGTAATGCACCACTTTTAAGTTATTGAATAAATCATTGCTTCCTTTGCTGATGGCCGATGAAACTCTCAATTTAAATGTGCAATCAGCACACAGGTAAGTAATCATAATAAAAGTCTGACGTGGCTAAGTCAAATATTTTGGGCGAGAGAATTAATTTAATTACACTACACGCAGTAGACGAGCTCTGAACTTGCTCTTTGGAGATACGCTATCGCAATAGTTTTATAGTTGTTCTGTTAAAACTTCTCACATCTTTATGATTATAGCGGATCTCCCTTCAACTTAAATTTAAACATCCTAGCCTTATTTATTCGCCTACTTAATCTATCTTGCGTCCTCAATTTCTAAGACAAAAACCAGAAAATCATTAATTTCAACTAAAATTTTAATTTGTGAGATCCAGAATACAGTTTCTACTAAATTATTTTGAAAAAGGAATCTAAATATAAATTTTTAAGTTTCTAGCTCTTTTCTGTTGCGCCAATGATTTTTACAGAAAAATGTCCAAATTTCGAAAATGGTTAAAGTTATTGAACTGATATTCAGCACATATTGATTTAGTATTACTCCTGACATGCTAGAAACGTTTCAGGTTATTTACTTGATTTTTAAAGTATTGCGCAACATTTATGACGTCAGAGCTAGTTACAGTGGACTGGCTGGCACACAATGGAAAGACTGATGTGAATTTTATACGGCGTGAGTAGGCTGCTTCCCTACATCACCCTCTACTTAATTTTTTTTAATGTAAATGGGAAAAAAATTAATTACAAAAAGGGAAGCAAGAGTACAGCTTAACTCCCTTTTAAAAATTAAAATTTAAATGTAAACATATAGAAATATTAAAAGAAAATTTACTACCTACTTCAATTATTTAAATTACTGGCATGTTCACCGCCTCTTAAGCAACATTATCACTCAAAATTTAAGCAAAATCAATGAAACACGTTGGCATACATATTGCCTTAGACAGACAAACACATAAAATATGTAAAATTATGAAAATCTTAAATCCATTAAATACATTTTTACATACACAAATCAAGGAAAATAACACAGTTATTCAGGATACATAAACAGATAATTATATCTTAGCAGTCTTTTCTAAACCTGAAAGAAAATTTCACAAATCATGACAGTTTCATTTTTACACATATGGTTGTAGCCACTCTGGCTGGCGTTCTACACTTCCATTCACAAGGGTAGAGGAGGGGAAGTTGCTATGGTATGCGTCCTTCATGTTCACTCTAAATTACATGGGGAAAGGGGAGGGGTCACTGTGAGTTGTGTTCAAGCCACTCCATGCTTTCACGCAGCTACCAGGCTGCCATTATCTGGTTTGTCCTGTAGAACAAACAAAAAGAGTGCCTCAGACTCTGTTCACTTAATATCTAAGGGTGGGTCACAATGAAATGGGGATACATACATTTTACCTTTCAATATGTTATTGGAACAAAGTTAACAGAACTTTTTCTATTTTACTCTCGCGGTTACTTAACTGTCATTAAATCGGTAAATAAATGGCTCAAAACGCCGTTAGTCACGTAGTAGATAAAATTTATGCTCAAGGCATACAATCATAAATCCTATTTAATTTCAATTTATTGTTTCTGGGTCGGAACACTGAACCAATGCTCGGTACATTCCTGATACATTTGTACTTTATTTACTTAGCTGACTCATCTTCGATTACCTTATTCTTAGAGATAGTATGAGTATATTTGATTAGTAGTTGTCTTCTCAGCTTATTTGTACATGTGAGTAACTTGTGGTAGTAGTACAGTTCTGATTGTTCAAAACACACTACGTCTAGTTGACTACTAAATCCACTTATTGGTCCTCTGCTGCTGTGTCAGTTCCACATCTGCAATTATGTACTTACTTCATCGAAGTGTATTTATGCTGAGCTATAAATAGTGTTTCACGTCTGCCATTATGTTACTCAATTATGTTGCTAGTGTATGTACTTATTTAACACTCACTCTATTAACATTTAAAGCATAGGAGAGCACATTTATTTCATATCTATAGTGTATTGCAGCTGATCAGTTTGCTCACGTGGCAATCCATTTCCACTCGATCGGACGCTGAAACCACAGGTAGTCTCTCTCGACCTACCACTAAAGTGCATTAAGTAATTACGGACGAGCGTAATGCTAAATTCCTCAAACCTATAGGACACCATGAGCTGCTCTGTCTCATCTAACATAAGGGTACCTATGGTCGCATTCACGCCTCCAACTCATAACCTCAATACGTGTAGGTGTGTCCTGTCACACACTACACCAAAATAATGGCCAGCTCCAACCTTGTAAATACTTCAGGGACGTGTCCTTCACGTCTCAACCACAAACACTGTTCAATTCTATTACACTGCCATTCCCTGCTGCACAAGGTGAGTTCATTCTTACAATTTATCTGCAAATTTTTCATAACACTAAGCAACCTCTTTTACTATTAATTAGTTAGCTCTAATGCATACAATAGGTTTCACTGCCACTTCAGATCCTGCTTGTACACGAATACCTTTGTATCTAAATTACATTATACTTCTCTGTTGTTTATGTCACTGTTAGGTTTGTCACATTAGGTATTTCCTTCACTAATCGGTGGATAGAATGGCTTGACAGTCATGACGGAAAATTTTTGTTGGAAAGAAGAGGTCGAAATTTTAGGTGGATAGAAAAGCTAAAGAGAGAGTGAGATCTGAAATGGGAAAGAAGATCTCACACAGCTGGAACTGCACAGCTGCCACACTGTGTAGAGGTTACAGAACAACCTCCTCCCTACAGAATTCATTAGCTTAATGCTGGCTTGATACACATAACGGAAGATTTTAGTATTTGAGAGTAAGAGCCGAAATTTTGGTGGATAGGAAAGATGAAGAATGAGTGAGACCTGAAAAGGAAAGAAGATCTCACACAGCTGGGACTGCACAGCTGCCACACTGTGTAGAGGTTACAGAACAACCTCCTCCCTACAGAACTCATTAGTTTATTATTGGCTTGATAACCATAACAGAAAATGTAATGTGTTGGAAAGAAGAGGTCGAAATTTTAGGTGGATAGAAAAGATGAAGAATGAGTGAGATCTGAAATGGGAAAGAAGATCTCACACAGCTGGGACTGCACAGCTGACACACTGTGTAGAGGTTACAGAACAACCTCCTCCCTACAGAATTCATTAGTTTCAGAAAATTTTCGTATTGGAAAGAAGGGGTCGAAATTTTTGTAGATAGGAAAGATGAAGAATGAGTGAGACCTGAAATGGAAAGAAGATCTCACACAGCTGGGACTGCACAGCTGCCACACTGTGTAGAGGTTACAGAACAACCTCCTCCCTACAGAATTCATTCACTACCTATGAACTTCTTTAGGTCGATCACGTTCCTGAGACCGAATAGCTTTTTACTCTTAGGGTACTCTACCCTATATGCATTGGCATGTGGTTTTCCTATGATCCTGAAAGGTCCTTGGTATTTACTAAGATTAACACCTTCGTCCCAATATCTCCTATTTTTCAGAACTCGTATAGGCAGCTCCCAAGTTTCGTCATTAGTTACTACATGTTTATCAATAAAAGGTACCGTAATTACTCCGGTTATCGGCAAGACTAATTTTAACTGGCTTCTTTCAAAGTCAACAACACTCTGACATTTCGACAAGAAATCTATGCCAATTAAAACCTAAATACCGAGATTGTTTACAATTAAGCGTGGATGATCAATTAAATTACCATTAATGTTAAAGGGCAGCAAAGCTTCCTGCTTTACCGTTTTTGACACCTTGCCAGTAGCACCAATTATTCTTAGTCCTGATACCCTCATTACTGTAAGCTTGTCTTTACCAGGTAATGCATCAAAGAAGGACTGAGATATCGCACTCACCTCACTTCCACTGTCTAAGAGACAACGTACATTGATACCCAACATATTCACTATTATTATGGGGTGGCTTATTCTAGTTTGTACAAGTGGTTCCTCAAACTCATCGAATAGTTCCTTTTGGATTTGTCTCCAACTAAAGTGATCGACATCTGTCTTCATTACATTTAGGTCAAAGTGTGTAGGGGCTTCCTGAATTACATTTTCAGCTGCCTTTTCCAGTCGGTCTATTAATTTCAAATCGAAACACCACACGACTTCATTACATTTAGTTTGCTGAACATGACCCAAATTACTGTAGTCTGAGCGATTCTGCGCCTCCAGACCGGGCATAACACTAGTTACAGCTAAACCATTTTCACTATTATCGTCGGGTTCCTTCTCAAGTGACAACTGGTCACAGCTACTGGGTTCATCGCCCCCCAACAGGCTATCCTCTACATTCTCACTTACCTCCTGTCCTAAATCTATTAGTACAGTATCAGCATCCTGAGAAGGTAATCCTATGTGCATGTCAGTTTTACCAAATGGACCGCAACAGGCGACAGAACCATATGGATCCTCTGTTTGTGAAGAAATGCACAGCCCTAATGGCAGGTTAGTAGGATCCATGGACGTGTTGACCAATGGTAATAGCGGGTGTAGGGTCTAATGTTGGTTCCGCTGGAAGGGTGGATTTTATGTTATTAGTTACTTTGCTTACCCCTGAAGGGCATCATTGCACTAATAATTTTTTCCCTAACCTGCTTTCCTGCTCCACAAAAAAAAAAAAAAATAAAGGAAGTGGTTTAGGGGTAGGGAGGGGAAAGCATTGTGGCTAAGCCTAGGGTTTCGAATCCTGTCCAACCTGCTTCCACCAGCCCGAAACTGACTGCTCTAATTTCTTAAAAAAACTAAAATGATATAGCAAAAAAATAAAAATTAAAAAAGAAAAAGTGGGCAAGGCGACCGTTCGCGAGAAACAGCAAAATCTGGGATCGAGTCTCGGTCTGGCACAAATTCTCAATTTTCCCCGTAGATGTACTTCAGTGCCCAATAGCAGCTGATGTATTTATTTCCTTTGCTCACTTCATGAGATACTGCAGAGGGGCTTGGAACTGAATCCATGACAGTGGGGCAAAGACTGATGGTCAGAGAATTTATGGCACCACGACTCCTAATTTTCACATGATATGTCACTGTAAGGAAACACAGCTCAATGAAACTTGGACCACATGTAGAAACAACTGCTACAGTATAGTACAAAAGGTAACTGAAACAAATACCCAATGAGACGATCGGAAATGAAACCGTTAATCAAAGACAACAACCAGACAGAAGACATCGCGATTCATGATGCTCTCCAGGACATTGTAAAAGGTGGGACATCGTTCTTAGTAAGGTGTCTGATCACCACGGACGACAGTACATGCTGTCCAAAATGCTCCCATGTTGCCCACAAGGTTGGCAAGGAGTTCTTGTGGTGAGACATTCCATTCCTCCATCAGCGTGGTTGGGAACTCCCGTATGGTCATTGGTGCATGTGGACGTTCATCATAACGTCTCCACAACGCATCCCACATGATCTCGATAGGATTTAAGTCGGGAGAACGGGCAGGCCAGTCCACAACGCATCCCACATCATCTTGATGGGATTTAAGTCGGGAGAACGGGCAGGCCAGTCCACTGGCCGAATATCCTCTTCTTCCAAGAGCTCATGTAGCAGCGCTGTTCGATGAGGTCCAGCATTGTCATGCATAATAATGAAGTACCGAGTGCCGCAGGTTTCGAATCTGCACCAGACGGCACGGAACTCAATGAACACTAGAGGTCACTGCAGCAGTCGCACCGTAAGCCATGGCTGCACGCGCTCCTGGCCCCGAGTCTAACGTGTGGGCGCCACTGTAGAGCACGTGGTCCCAGCGGCCAATAGCAACATACCCTGTCGTGTATTTAGGCGGCTGCATCTCAATCAGCGAGGACCAGCTCTTTAACCTTACCAATCTTCTTTCCGCCCAACTTAACTCCCGTGGCTCCGCTATCTTTGTTTCCCTTGATCTCTAGAACGCCTATGACTGTGTCTGGCATCCTGGGCTCCTCTTCAAACTCCAGACCTATGCTCTCCCCATGAACTTCGTCGTCTCGTTGCTTCCTTCCTCTCCCATCGTCCCTCCTATGTGACTATCCACAATTCCAACTCCCATACTTTCTATACCTCTGCCGACGTGCCCAAGGATCTGTCTTTCCCCTCTCCTCTATCTCCTGTACACTGCTGATATGCCCAAACCTCCCCCACCTGTTCATCTTCTCCAGTTCGCTGATGACATCGCCTTCCTCACCCTTTATCCTACCCTTCAACGGTCCCAACGTACCCTCCAAACCCACCTTGACCAATTCACCACTTGGTGCAACCAGTGGTTCCTCCATATCAACCCCTCCAAGACCCAGGCGATCATCATAGGCCTCACCACCCGCTCCTTCCGCCTCCATGATTTTTACCTCACCATTTATGGCTGTCCTATCCACCTCACTCATACCCTCAAATACCTTGGCCTCACACTCGACCGCCACCTCACCAGGACTCCTCATCTCCTTACCATCCAAAACAAAGCTCACAACTGCCTCCACCTCCTGAAACTCCTGTCCAGCCGGACGTGGGGTCTGCATCCTTCCATCATCCTTCACACCTACAAATCCTTGATCCGCCCCATCCTCTGCTATGCCAGCGTAGCTTGGATTTCCACCCCTCCCCGGTTCTATAAAGCCCTCCAAATCCTCGAATGCCATGCGCTCCGCCTCGCCTTCCGCATCCGCCTTCCGTCCCCCACGTGCCTCCTCTATGACCTCATCCACTTCCCCCACCTTCTCCTTTTCCTTGAACACATTTGCACACTATACATTGTCCGCCGCCTTGATCCCCCTTACCTCGTGGTGTCTCCCTCCCTCTCCAACCCCAACCAGTTGCCGCGCCTTTACCATTGTGCCCCACCCTCTCTCCATCTCCACACCCTCCATCTCTTTTCCCAATGCAACTTCCACCATCTACCCCTCCCGGCTGATGAGCCCTGACATCTACCCTTCCTACCAACTCTAACCCCATCTTCCTGCCTCCTCCTCAGGGCTCCCTCTCCTCCCCCTCTCTCCTCCTGAGTGGTTTCTCCCTCCTACTCCCCCTCCCTCTCTTGTGCCCCCTTTCAGTGTCTCTGCACTCCCTCCTGCCCTGTCTTCCCTCTTCATCTCCCACCCCACGTGTCTCCTGCCTCTCCATGTACCCGCTGACGCCCCTCCTCTCTTCATCCCGCCACTTCCCCTGCTGCCCCTTGCTCTCCCCCTCCTTTTCCATCCTCTCTGATCTTTCCCTCGGCAGGTCCCACCTGGCAGTTTTATTCTTCATTGTGTGTGCTACAAGTGGGTTTTAAGCGTGTTGTTCTGGAGTGTTTTTGATACTGTGGCCGACTTTTAACCTGTGCATGTCCATTCAGTGTCTTCTCTGTGTTTTAAGAATCGCCAACTGTGTTTTTTGACTTTCTGGTGACTTTTTTAACTGTCCCCCATGAACGTCTCCATGTCAGTCTGTTTTTACCTCCATTTTCTCCCTTTACTCTGTTTTATGTTCCCCTTTTTTATCGCCTTATGTATGTAACATTTTATTCTTATTTTAGTTGCTATATCACTCGGCTCAAGAGCGGCGGATTGTGCCGCTGACAGCCCTCCCCTGTCCATATGGGGCAGGGGAATGAAATGACAATAAAGAAAAAAAACTCAGCAAGGCAGTCTGGTATTCGCGTTGATTCAGTTGACGTCTTTCTTACTGACATCGTGTTTACATTGCGTGTGCTTACTTCCCGTTTACGAGTGGGTGTTGTTTTGGTTTCGTGAGGTTATCTCTTGTGACCCCATTGCTTAATACTTCGTTGTTGATCTTGGTGTCTTGTTCGGTTGTCTGTCGTCGTGCTTGTCCTTCCATTCCCGTTCGTCCATCTTGTTTGTTCGCCGGCCGCTCCCGTCAGCCCCGCCTTGTTTTCATTGGCAGCAACCCCGCGACAGTTCCTGTCGCGGTTACAACAAAGTCATGGCCGAAAGGACCGCTGAATAGACGCACATGGGAAAGGAATATAGTGTCACAATGACGTTGACCGGTGAGTGTAACATGTTCAAAGGTTTGGAGGTCAGTACGACCATGCAACATTACCCTTCTCCATACCATACCATCACCTAAATGATCATGTTCGATAATGCACCTGCGTGCTTCATGTCTTACCACCTATCGCCATATGAGGCTGCTAACTTTCGTTAGCATTTGGTTCCTGCGTAATGGATTCCAAGTTTATGGAACTTTAGCAGCAACATTTGTCACTGCAGCAGCAGTAGCAGCCCTAACTGCAGCTGTTTGCTGCTTAGCAGTAATAACAGTCTGCTCACCTGCAGCTTGTGTCGCAGCAACAACAACCACTTTCATTGGGAGCCATAGCTGCGCTCCCACCGCCGCTAGCCCCCTTCGACGAGGCTTCAGAGACCTGGAACGTCTATCTCCACCAGTTTGACTCGTAGTGCGTACAAATTTCCAGTGAGCGGAAATGTGATTTACTTTTGCCTTCTAATAGTCGTTTATAGGAAGTGGTGCCGCTCTCAGACTCCAGTGATCTCTGTGCTCTGTTAACCTAACACGGTGGTCAGCAGACGCACTGCGTTGCCGCTCGGCTCCAGTTTAATCAGCGTCACACACAACATGGACAGTCGTACGCCGCTTGCGAGGCCCACTTGCAGGGCCTTGCACCCAGGTGAAGTTTTACGTGCCAGAATTGTAAAGATTCGTACGCGGAATCAATGATTCGAGATGTGATTGTGTGCCTTGTCCCTGGCAGAAAGATCACAGCCAAAGCTTTAGACAAATCCGATCCTCGTCTCATTGAAGTGGTTAAAAACTGCTAAATCTTTCAACGTTGCCTCGGCAGCTCAGCATGCTTTTACGAATGACTTCCAAGTTCCTCAAATCGTTAGTCGCCGTCGTAAGCGGCTGTCGTTTGATGACTCATTCTACTACTCTCACCCGAGTTCACGGGCGTTCTCATTCTATTTCCCCATCAGTGTCGGGTGATCTTATTCCTAATGTTAACTGGGCGGGTCAGGAACGCCCTCCCTCCTTAGCGTCGCGTCGTCGATCACGCACTTTGAAGAAACTAGTGTTGGCCAGGGGACATACCAGACCCGGAGGAGTGGTCAGCTTGTGTCTTGCGGGAAGGGCGGCCTGGGGCATGGGGACAACACTTCGTCACGGGTTCGGCGCTGGCATATACCCTGCTGCTGCAGAAGCTTACGCTGGACTTGACACTCCTCGGCCAGGCCGTACGAGGTGCATTCAAGTTCTAAGGCCTCCGATATTTTTTCTAATTAACTACTCACCCGAAAGCGATGAAACTGGCGTTACTTCTCGACGTAATCGCCCTGCGGACGTACACATTTTTCACAACACTGACGCCATGATTCCATGGCAGCGGCGAAGGCTTCTTTAGGAGTCTGTTTTGACCACTGGAAAATCGCTGAGGCAATAGCAGCACGGCTGGTGAATGTGCGGCCACAGAGAGTGTCTTTCATTGTTGGAAAAAGCCAAAAGTCACTAGGAGCCAGGTCAGGTGAGTAGAGAGCATGAGGAATCACTTCAAAGTTGTTATCACGAAGAAACTGTTGCGTAACGTTAGCTCGATGTGCGGGTGCGTTGTCTTGGTGAAACAGCACACGCGCAGCCCTTCCTGGACGTTTTTGTTGCAGTCCAGGAAGGAATTTGTTCTTCAAAACATTTTCGTAGGATGCACCTATTTCCGTAGTTCCCTTTGGAACGCAATGAGTAAGGATTACGCCCTCGCTGTCCCAGAACATGGACACCATCATTTTTTCAGCACTGGCGCTTACCCGAAATTTTTTTGGTGGCGGTGAATCTGTGTGCTTCCATTGAGCTGACTGGCGCTCTGTTTCTGGATTGAAAAATGACATCCATGTCTCATCCATCATCACAACCGACAAAAAGAAAGTCCCATTCATACTGTCGTTGCGCGTCAACATTGCTTGGCAACATGCCACACGGGCAGCCATGTGGTCGTCCGTCAGCATTCGTGGCACCCACCTGGATGACACTTTTCGCATTTTCAGGTCGTCATCCAGGATTGTGTGCACAGAACCCACAGAAATGCCAACTCTGGAGGCGATCTGTTCAACAGTCATTCGGCGATCCCCCAAAACAATTCTCTCCACTTTCTCGATCATGTCGTCAGACTGGCTTGTGCGAGCCCGAGGTTGTTTCGGTTTGTTGTCACACGGTGTTCTGCCTTCATTAAACTGTCACATCCACGAACGCACTTTCGACACATCCGTAACTCCATCACCACATGTCTCCTTCAACTGTCGATGAATTTCAATTGGTTTCACACCACGGAAATTCAAAAACGAATGATTGCACGCTGTTCAAATAAGGAAAACGTCGCCATTTTAAGTATTTAAAACAGTTCTCATTCTCGCCACTGGCGGTAAAATTCCGTCTGCCGTACAGTGCTGCCATCTCTGGGACGAATTGTCAATGAACGTGGCCTCATTTTAAAACAATCCGTATGTTTCTATCTCTTTCCAGTCTGGAGAAAAAAAATCGGAGGCCTTCGAACTTGAATGCACCTTGTACAATTCCATCTGGACAATGGCGCTGCTGTGTCTTTAATCAGCAAGGCCACATATTGCCGACTTGGTTAGCCTCTGCTGCAGCAGGACATTCTTCTCCTCGACGTCACTGGCGACTAAGACAAAATGTTGAACGCGTACTAACCTTTCTAAGGTTGCCCTCCCTTTCTACTTCTAACATTTCCGTCTTGCAACAAGGCCACACGGTAACCATATTTTTGCATCTTTTTGTACATTACTCGCAACACCAAACATTAATGTAGAGTAATGAAATTTCTAGGACACATTTGTGTAGGGACCCCGCGAGCACGCAGAAGTGCCACAACACAACGTGGCATGGACTCGGCAACTCACACCATGAACCCTGCAGGTTTGTCCATAAATCGGTAAGGGTACGAGGGGGTGGACTTGTGAATAGCACTTAGCAAGGCATCCCAGATACGCTTATTAATGTTCATGTCTGGAAAATTTTGTGGCCAGGGAAGTGTTTTTAAACTTAGAAGAGCGTTCCTGGAGCCACTCTCGAGCAATTACGGACGTGTGTGGTGTCGCATTGTCCTGCTGGAATTGCCAGAGTCAGTAGGAATGCACTATTAACATGAATGGTTGCAGATGATCAGAAGGGATGCTTAGATATGTGTCACCTGTCAGAGTCCTGACCAGACGTATCAAGGGTCCCATATCATTCCAGCTGAACACACCCCACACCATTAGCAACCTCCACCAGCTTTAACAGTCCCCTGCTGACATGCAGGGTCCATGCATTCATGAGGTTGTCTTCACACCTGTACGCGTCCATCCGCTCGATACGACGCTTGTCCGCCCAGGGTACATGTCTCCAGTCATCAGCAGTCCAATGCCGGTGCTGACGGACCCAGGCGAGGCGTAAAGTTATGTGTAGTGCAGTCATCAAGGGTACGCGAGTGGGCCTTCGGCTCCGAAAACCAATATCGATGATGTTTCGTTGAATGATTCGCACGCTGACACTTGTTTATGGCCCAGCATTGAAATCTGCAGCAATTTGTGGAAGGGTTGCACTTCTGTCACTTTGAACGATTCTCTTCACTCGTTATTGGTACCGTTCTTGCAGGACCTTTTTCCGGCCGCAGCGATGTCGGAGATTTTATGTTTTACCGGATTTCTAATATTCACGGTACACTCGTGAAATGGTCGTACGGGAAAATCCCCACTTCATCGCTACCTCGCAGATGCTGCGTCCCAGCGCTCGTGAGCCGACTATAACATCACGTTCAAACTCACTTAAATCTTCATAACCGGCCATTATAGTAGCAGTAACCGCTCTAACAACTGCGCCAAACACTTTTTGTCTTATATAGGCTTTGCCGACCTCAGCGCCGTATTCTGTCTGTTTATATATCTCTGTATTTGAATACGCATGCGTATACGAGTTTCTTTGGCACTTCAGTGTATTTAAGTGGTTCACATTGCAAGATCGTAGGTCAATGTAAGTGTAAAACAGGCCGTTGCAAACGTGAAATGCTGGTGGATTAATTACTAGTGTAATCACCACAGTGTTGAAATCAAGCATTTGAACGTGCATGCATTGTGTTGTAGATGTGCAGAATGTCAGTTTGTGGGAGTTCCATGCCTGCTGTTCTTGGTTAGTCAATGAAGGTATGGTTAATGTTGTTTGTGGATGACCTTGGGGTTGTCGTTCGATGATGCCGATATGTGCACTTCGGAGACAGACCATGTGATGAAGCAGGCCAACGCAATGTGTCGACACTCTACAAACATGTTGGGTTACAACAGCAGTTTGTGGGCGAGAGTTATCCTTTTGGGATGCTGTTTATGAATGGCAGCTCGACGGATCGAATCACCAGACTGACATAAAAATTTGCAATCAGGGTGCGTGGGATAGCCACGAGAGTGCTCCTGCTGTCATTCGCATCCCAGACCATAACTCCAGGCGTAGGTCCAGTGTGTCTACTATGTAGAAAGACTGGATGCAGGTTCTCAGCTGCCATACTTCTAACCAACACACTGCCATCGCTGGTATTGAAGCAGAACCACCTTTCATCAGAAAAAACAAAGATCTCGACCCTGCCCTTCAATGAGCTCTCGCTTGACCCCACTGAAATTGCAAATGGCTGTGGTTTGGGGTCAACGGAATGGACGCTACAGGGCGTCTGACTCGGAGCTGACTTGGAAGTTGATGTGTCGGCAGCTGGGCCAACACCTTGTAGATCGAGATGGCTGAAAATGCACGCTAGACTAACGCAGACGGGCGTGAAGTACTGGAACAGGCTACGTAATTAATGCTATGAAGAAAAGTACGTAGCTGGATTAATACTTATCTTTAATCAATCATTGTGGTACATCGCTCTTGACTATACACAGGAGACTTTAATTACAATCACTGTAAGGCTAATGGCGCCTTGCTAGTTCGTAGCCATTAACTTAGCTGAAGGCTATTCTGTCTCTCAGCTAATGAGAGAGAAAGGCTTCGTACATCTAGTCGCTAGCTAGGTCGTCCGTACAACTGGGGCGAGAGCTTGTTCGTATCACGAGACCTGCCTTGTGGTGGCGCTAGGTCTGCGATCACACAGTGGCGACACGCGGGTCCGACATGTACTAAATGGACCGCGGCCGATTTAAACTACCACCTAGCAAGTGTGGTGTCTGGCGGTGACACCACAGAAGTAACAGATTTGTAACAGTTCGTCGCGTCACTGTGGTGCCAACTGCTGCGCAAATTGCTGTTGCAGATGCAGTACGATGAGCACAGTCATACGCCGAGCACGACCGTTTTCCCTTTTGGTAGTGCCACGTCGTCGTCCGGAGTCCGATCTTGTTGCGACCGTACATTCCCATGACCTCCGCTACCATCAATCATGTACAGTCACTACGTTCCTGCCAAGTCCTTCTACAATATCGCAGAAGAAAAATATAGCTTCTCATGGCCCTATTGGACGAACCCTTTCAAACTCAATTAGGGGCTGATCATGGTGTCATACTTGACTAACATCAAGTCACCACGTCCAGTCTCAAAGGTAACTAACGCTCACAACTTTTTTTCCTTTATTGTTATTTTCAAACCTTTACATAAAGGTAGGCCGGCAGCGGCCTATCTATGCCGCTCTCTGGCCATAGAAAAACATACAGTAAACAGGAAGACATAAAAACAAACATACATGGAGGATAAAAATAGGAGACATAAGGTACATATTAAAATAAAGGAAGGCATTCACGGACGCACTGGTTACACAAACGGAGGCACAGAGTTGCACACGTGAACGTAACAGCACTAAAGGAGAGACACTAATGAACACGCTCACGACCGATACAGCGTGTATTTAAAGCAAACGTGATTGCATCCTCTTATTCGACAGTTGCGAAATTTTAATAGACATCATCTTTCAGATGTAAAAACATTCTTACCAACTTTCGTTTATATCGCGCAACTCCTTATTGTTGTTGCGACTTTTTTTCCGTCAGTGTATTAATGGTAAGCAAAATTCACAACTCAAATACTAATCTGCCAAAGCAGTTCGATGTATCTCTCGAAAATTCTCGAGGAATGTACTCCGAAGTTTTTCGAGCGACTTTAATTTCCTAAGTAAAAGTTACATTTTTCTAAGGACCGCGTGCCTCTATGCTAGAGTGCTCTACTGCTATGTGGGTTCAGTTACCCAGGTTCGATTCCTGGCTGTGGTAAAATTTAGTCAAAGATGCATGTTCCTCGGACGTTTTCCTGAAGCGTAAAATACATAAAGATGACAAAAAATTAATTTTCTTAAAAACTGAAACACTCTCTACTAATAATATTTTATAAGAACTGTGTGTGCAGTATATAATTAGAAATAAGAATACGTGCATTTTTCATAAAAATTACAGTTATATTCTTGTTAACTCGCCAATAGCCTTGCAGCAGTAGTAACACCGCTACCCGTCATATCACTGAAGTTAGCACTTCGGGCATGGCTAGCACTTGGATGACTACCGACAGGGTCTGCCGAGCGCTATTGGTGAGCGGGAGGCTAATTGAGGAGCTACTTAAATGAGAAGAACCGGCTCCGGTCACGAAAACTGAAAATGGCCGGGATAGCTATGTTCTCGCCATACGAGGGGCGTTTGAGAAGTCCGTGCAAAATTAAAAACTACTTACGCGTTTGTGGTAAACCTTTTTTATTTTTCGAAATAGTCTCCTTTTAGACTTATACACTTCGTCCAACGCTGTTCTAATTTGTTGATCCCTTCCGATTAATAGGAATTGTCCTAGTCTGCAAAACAGCTATTAGTTGCTGCAATCACCTCCTTGTTTAAATAAAATCTTTGTCCCGCCAGCCATTCCTTCAAATTGGGGGGAACAAATGGTAGTCCGAGGGAGCCAAGTCTGGAGAATCTGGGGGATGTGAAACGAGTTGGAATACTGTTTTCAATAATTTTGCGACCACAACTGCTGAGGTGTGTGCTGGTGCACTGTCGTGAGGAAAAGGACTATTTTGCGGTCCAATCGCCGGCGTTCTTCTTGCAGCTCGGTTTTCAGACGGTCCAATAACGATGAATAATATGCACCTGTAATAGTCTTACCCTTTTCCAGATAGTCGATGAGTATTATCCCTTGCGAATCTCAAAAGATAGTCGCCATAACCTTTCCGGCCGAAGGAATGGTCTTCGCCTTATTTGATGCAGATTCTCTCTTGGTAACCCATTGTTTAGATTGTTATTTGGTCTCAGGAGTATAGTAATGTATCCCTGTTTCATCCACAGTGACGAAACGGCGCTTAAAGTCCTGCAGATTCTTCCTGAACAGCTGCAAACCATCCTTGCAACACTTCACACGATTCAGTTATTGGTCAAAAGCGTGAGCAACCGCGGAACCCATCTTGCGGATAGCTTTCTCACGTCCAAATGTTTATGCAAAATATTATGCACCCGTTCATTCGAGATTCCCACAGCACTAGCAATCTCACGCACCTTAACTCTTCTGCCATCCATTACCATATCATGGATTTTATCAATGATTTCTGAAGTCGTAACCTCCACAGGGCGTCCAGAACGTTCAGCATCATTTGTGCCCATATGGCCACTCCGAAAATTTTGAAACCACTTATAAATTGTTCTAATCGAAGGTGCACAGTCACCGTAATGTTTTCAAGCTTCTCTTTAGTCACCTGAGGCGTATTGCCTTTCATAAGGTAATGTTTAATCACCACACGATATTCATTTCCGTCCATTTTTTGAAAATCACTCGACTTCCTTGATTCACACGAATGCCAAACACAAAGAAATAGACCAATGTGTTTTCTTTCCAAAGACTAACTAAACATGACCTGGATACGCGCCGGTGATACCATCTCTCGCACTTTGCACTGACTTTTCAAACGCCCCTCGTACGTATACAGCGAGACGCCCATCGGCTGAGAACGACACGGTGGCGGTCGATCGATAGTGATGGGTCTACCGAGGTCTGTTCGGACAGAGTTTATTCAGTGCATTAATAAGCATATATTAGTTGAGTTTTATATTTAAATAATGTGTGTATTCGAACTGGACCGAAAAAAAACAAAAAGTAATGACTGCATCAGACACAAACTAACCATCTGGCGATAACCAGTCTCGGGCAATAGTGATTTATTTTCATCTTTATGTATTTTACGCTTCACGGAAAGACTCATAGAACGTTGCACCTTTATTTAAAAAATGGTGCCATCCAGGGATCGAAAGCAGGTCCTCTACGTCACAGAGCCACGCTGCCTGTCGGAAAACTGAATTTACTTTATGGTATTAAAGACACACTTTTTACTTGACAATCTTTAGAGTTGCATCAAACAGCTTTAGGCAATTGATATTTGAATTATGAAGGTCACGCTCCATACATACAAGAAATTACAAAAGTCCAGTTGTCGTGTAGTCTGCTTGTTAGACACCTCTAGTAGTTTTGGGTTGATAGTGGAGAACCAGTTAATTTAGGGTCATAAAGAGTGTCTTTTTATGATCTTGATGCACTGTGCATGACGTATAGGAAGATATTTGAACAAGCGCTCGAGTGACGTAACTTTACGGATTTCTCTGAAGTCCTTAGCGGTGCCCAAATTTTCCTGAGATAGTCCCCTTCCATTTGCGGTTCATGAGGCTGTTCAAGTGGAAATCGCAGAGCTTCAAGACCAAGGAGTTATTTCCCCGGTTTCCACCAGTCAATGGACAACTCCTATAGAGGTCATTAAAATCCGAACGGATCATTACGCCTCTGCGGTAATTTTAAATCCACAGTTAATTCACAATCTAATACTGATCGATATCCACTACCTCGCCCAGAGGCGTTGTTGTCTAAGCTAGCTGGGATCCAATATTTTTCGAAAACTGTTATCAGGGACGCATATCTACAACTGCTACTTGATGAGTGTTCCCGTTAGTTGCCTAGTTCTAAACCCTCCTGTGGCTTATTCAGGTGCAGTCACCGTTTGGAGTTGCGAGTGCACCTGCTATTTCCCAAAAGTATTTAGAAGTACTACATCTACATCAGTACTCTGCAAGCCACCTGACGGTGTGTGGCGAAGGATACTTCTGGTACCACTAACTAATTCGTCCTTCACTGTTCCACTTGCGAAGGGCTCCTGGGAAGAATTGATTGTCGAAAGCCTCCGTTTTAGCTCAAATTTCTCGAATTTTCTCGTATTGGTCGCTCCGTGATATGTATATGGGATGAAGGAATACGTTGTCAGACACTTCCCGGAAAATACTCTCTCGATATTCCAATAGTAGGCCTCTCCCTGAAGCACAACACCTCTCCTGTAGCGTCTGCCACCAGAGTTTTCTGAGCGTCTCTGTAACGCGCCGCCCAAATGATCCTGTGATGAAACGCGCTACTCTTCGTTGGAACTTCTCTATCTCTTCTGTCAGTCCTACCCTAGAAGGTACTGATCCGGGGTATTTCACACTGTGTAAATTATTTGGACGATGTTATCGTTACGGGGTCGGCCCATGCAGAACATTCCAAGAATCCTGAATCCCTCTTTAAGCGGCTCCACTAAACGTAAACAACTTCAAGCGTTTCTGCGTAAAATCACATACTACACTAAGTCCATTCCCCAAGTCGCACAAACCGCGCACCCTCTAAATCAGCTGCGCAAGGAAGGTGTCAAATGTGTGTGGTCGCCGGCCTGTCAACAGGTTTTTCAGTGCCTGAAGGGCCATCTCACGGTAGTTCCATGTACCATGTCATATATGCCGGGTCTGTCGTTAACGTTGTAGACGGATGCGTCGCAGTACGGCATTGCGGTGGTTTTGTGGCCCAAGCTGACACATGGTTCGATGCGCCCAATTGCCTTCAGCTCCAAAACGTTGAACTCTGGCCAGCTCAACTACGTTGAGAAAGCTTTAGCGATTACTTATGGAGTGAAAAAGTTTCTTGAATATTTGCATGGCAGCTAATTTCACCTGTTGACTGTCCACAAACCTTTGGTTCCCTTGTTCGTGCATAGGTCTAAGCTCCCGGATCAGACGGCGCAAAGTCTGCAGTGCTGGGCATTATTTTTAGGTACCACTACGGCATCCATTTTCATCCCACATACGCAGATGCTCTGCCTTGCCTCCCTCTTAGCTCCGACTCGAAACTCTATCACCATGAAACTGTTTCCTTTGCCCTGGCTCAAAAGCTGCAAACTACTAACGTAAGACCGCACATACGAACGTCTATCTGCAAATGTGGAGTTACCAGCACCCTTCACAAACTAGTGGTGCACCGGGAACATGTTTTTTCTCATGGAGACAGCCTTACAAAGAAGCTAGAACATCTACAGTCGGTTTTCGAAGATAATGCTTACTCTTCACATCAGGTTAGTACTGCACTAAGGAGGAAGAAACGGGACCACTCATAACATCAAGAAATAAGGAGCTATTAAAGTCCAGAGCATTCCTTCCACACGTCGGCAAAATTTTGTCAAAAGTAGGCAGGATCCTAAGCAAACATCAAATTAAAGTTATCTTCTGGCCACTGTTGAAGGTTAGTGCTCTTTCCGGTTCGGCAAAGGACGATCAGGGACTGCGGAAGGCCGATATATACAAAATTCGTTGCGAGTGTGTCAGACAATACACACAGTACACAAAAGGTGCGTTGAACATGAGCACTACACTCGCCGTTCGCACCCCAGTAAGTGGGTCATAGCTAATATTGTATTACCACAGGACACCCTATGGATTATTCTGCCACAAAATCCTTGTGTCTAGAGAGATCCTTTTGGGAATCAGAAAATAAAGAATCAGCGGAAATACGGCAAGCGCAAGATCTTATAAATCGTGACGTCGGATTTCAACTGGACAACACCTGGGACACGACGATCTCTTTAATTTGTTCATAGAGAAAACGTTTTATTCATAATGATACGTTCAAATGGCTCTGAGCACTATGGGACTTAACTTCTGAGGTCACCAGTCCCCTAGAACTTAGAACTACTTAAACCTAACTAACCTAAGGACATCACACACACCCATGCCCGAGGCAGGATTCGAACCCGCGACCGTAGCGGTCGCGCGGTTCCAGACTGTAGCGCCTAGAACCGCTCGGCCACCCAGGCCGGCCATAATGATACGTCTGGCAGCGTCTGACCTTTGTTTCCATAGCCGCGGGCGCGTGTTCCGACAGAGTGTGGACACGTAGTTTCACCTTTATGCAGGCGCCTTGCACCACAGATGGAACAGTATTTGCAGAGGGCGCGGATTTCGAAAGAGGACGCTCCTGTGACAGCCGCCGATGTGCATGCGTTTTCGTGCCAATTTTTGCTATAAAGCCGACACCCTAATTTAGCAGTCTCAAATCCTTGAACGCCGTGCACTCCACCTCGTCTCCCATATGCGCGTCCCATCCCCCACACAGATCCTCTACGACCTCATCCCTTTCCCACATCTTCTCCATTTCCTTGAACACATCCACACCCTGTAAATCATTTGCAGACTCGACCCTCCCCCCCACTCCCTAATGTCTTCTATCCTCTCTGCCGCAGATCTTTGCCGCGCCTTTACCGTTGTTGTCCCGCCCTCTCTCCATCTCCACACCCTCTGCCTCCTTTCCCAACGCAACTTCCAGCAACTACCTCTCCCGGATGATGAACTTCGCCCTGATACATATCCCTCCTACCACCTTCCCACCTCTCTCTCCTCAAGGCACCCTCTCCCCTCATCTTCCCTTCCCCAGAGTGGTTTCTTCCTCCCCCCTCTGTCCCCTCCCTTTCCAGTGCACCGCTTCTTTGCCTCTGTGCTCCCTCCTGACTTGCCTTCCCTCTCCATCTGTCACCCTGCCTGTCCCTTTCCACTTGGTACGACCCCCGACCTCCCTATCTTTTCATCCCACCCTATCCAGCCCCCCTCCCCTCTACCCCTTCCACTTGTAATGCCACAACGAAGCATAGCCAAGGCGCAGCAGTTGAATAAGTGAACGCTCATGCCATTTGTTGGATAGTTGCGCAAACAAAAGCACATGTGCTTCCCCTTGGTGGCAGTCAAATGAAATAGCGCTATGAGTAAGACAGTATCTGAATACTGCTGCGCTCGGACGATAAAATAAAGAAGCATTAAACTAGGATAATATTATCATGTATATTAAAGATATTAATTTAATATTGGTTTTATATATATATATATATATATAATGACTGTAATTGAATATGGTAATGTTATGGTATGTCTGTTCCTAAATAGAGAACTTGGCATAGTGTAAATTAATGTTTAAATGTGAGGGAAATCCCCGAGAACGCGGAAAATGCAGGTTGGCGCGTGAATTTGGTAGTAGAGAGAGATGTGTTCTGGAACTGTTCAGATGCAGAACAGAGATTACGCGCCGCGAAAGTGACGGTTTTAGTACGGTACGGTAACGCTGCTTATAGACAGTTAAAAGTGAGCTTACAACAAACACGAACTGGATTTATGGTGTGTCAGCAAGTCAAATGGACAATAAGGCTTGTAGGATGCAACATTTCGACAGAGACGGCTTGTGAGCGATAAAGTTGCTGTTCCCGCTCAAAAAGCACATGGCACGCCTTGTGGAAGTCTGCGTAATTTACGACGGACTGCAGCGACCAGCAGCAAGGTATGAAGTGACCAGTGTCTGCAGCTAACGTTGCAATGTGACCTTACTACCATATGAGATCCATTTATGAGCTCACGCCAGCACAAGCAACGAACTAGTAGTTATCGTACGACAGTGTTTTTATGAACAGTGCATTTTATACCGCCGCCATAACAAGTACATTTATCCGTAGCGAACCAGTTTATGTATTTATCAAGCCAAGTTCTCTACAGTCTAATGTCTGAGTGAAATAATAAGTTTGTGATTCAAAGTGCATTCCATGAGTGTCATCAATTATTTACAGAAAATAGTTCATTATTATCCCAAATCCATCATGTGTGTGCAGCAATACCAGTAAAAAGGCTATATTGCGTGAGTATCGGCGTATTAATGCAACAAGAGGATATAATCGGAGTTAACGCCGAAAATTTCCAACAAACGCCGGATTATACAACTGACAGAAGACGCCAGGTACTGTGCCACATTAATTACAGTTCAACTCGGTGTGGTGGCTTTTCAGTACATTATCAACGTAAAAACTCATTCAGTTTCATTAGAACAAAATGATTCTAAAGTAATGTTTGTAACTAACCACCAGTTCTATAGTGCTCATTGATTATTCAATTAAAGAATTTATTGCCGCCACAGTACTCATTGTACCTCCAGTACAATGCAAATTCAGTAACATTAAAATCATTACTGACAGTTGGTGTAGATCAATCTAACTTACAGCAGGTTCAAGTGTTTATATGTATGTGTATATTGTGTTACGTAAATGTTGTTCGCCTGCTAGGCGTGATTAAGTGCATTCTGTTCAGTCACTCCAAAGAGATTATTTTTGTTAATGAAAATCAGAATTCATTTAACATTCGATTTCTTGTACGCCATCGCCAATATTTATTCAGTAATTCCGTGTAGTAGTCTGAACTACATAGCAAAGCTATTCAGGCTTATTACACGCGATAGCCGCTTTCCAGACGCCCGATGCCGCATGGTCTAAAAGTATTACAGTACATTCGGATAGTGGCATCGCACGCTGTCCTCTTTCTCCCTGCTGTCAGGTCTCCCCTCTCTCGGCAAGTTCCTCCCAGCAGTTTTTATTCTTCGTCGGGTGGCCCTGTCTCATGCAGTGGCTTCAAAGTGAGTTCGTTTTGGGATGTTTTAATACTGTGGCCACCTTTTAACTTGTACATGTGGCTTCGGTGTATCTTCCGTACTCCATGACTCGCCACCTATGTTTTTTAACTTTATGTCGACTTTTTCAACTGTTCCACAATGAACGTCTTCGTGTAAGTGTATATTTTAACCCCCACTGTCTCCCCTTATTATGTTCTTACGTTCAAAAATGGTTCAAATGGCTCTGAGCACTATGGTACTTAACATCTATGGTCATCAGTCCCCTAGAACTTAGAACTACTTAAAGCAAACTAACCTAAGGACAGCACACAACACCCAGTCATCACGAGGCAGAGAAAATCCCTGACCCCGCCGGTAATCGAACCCGGGAACCCGGGCGTGGGAAGCGAGAACGCTACCGCACGACCACGAGCTGCGGACATGTTCTTATGTCCCCCTTTTTATCGATTTTTGTATGTATCATCTTTTAACTAACTGTATCACCCGGGTGAAGAACGGCGGTTTGTGACAGTGCCAGCTTCTCCCCTGCCCATATGGGGCAAGGGAATGAAGTAACAATGAAAGGGGGGGGGGGGGGGGGGGACTAGCAGGGCCGCGCGGGATTAGCCGAACACTCTAAGGCGCTGCAGTCATGGACTGTGGGGCTGGTCCCGGCGGAGGCTCGAGTCCTCCCTTGGGCATGGGTGTGTGTGCTTGTGCTTAGGATAATTTAGGTTAAGTAGTGTGTAAGCTTAGGGAGAAAGACGAAGGTAATGAGAAATAGTAGTAGAAATGAGAACAGCGAGAAACTTAACATCAGGATTGATGGTCACGAAGTCAATGAAGTTAAGGAATTCTGCTACCTAGGCAGTAAAATAACCAATGACGGACGGAGCAAGGAGGACATCAAAAGCAGACTCGCTATGGCAAAAAAGGCATTTCTGGCCAAGAGAAGTCTACTAATATCAAATACCGGCCTTAATTTGAGGAAGAAATTTCTGAGGATGTACGTCTGGAGTACAGCATTGTATGGTAGTGAAACGTGGACTGTGGGAAAACCGGAACAGAAGAGAATCGAAGCATTTGAGATGTGGTGCTATAGACGAATGTTGAAAATTAGGTGGACTGATAAGGTAAGGAATGAGGAGGTTCTACGCAGAATCGGAGAGGAAAGGAATATGTGGAAAACACTGATAAGGAGAAGGGACAGGATGATAGGACATCTGCTAAGACATGAGGGAATGACTTCCATGGTACTAGAGGGAGCTGTAGAGGGCAAAAACTGTAGAGGAAGACAGAGATTGGAATACGTCAAGCAAATAACTGAGGACGTAGGTTGCAAGCGCTACTCTGAGATGAAGAGGTTAGCACAGGAAAGGAATTCGTGGCGGGCCGCATCAAACCAGTCAGTAGACTGATGACCAAAAAAAATAAAGCTTAGGGACTGATGACCTTAGCATTTAAGTCCCATAAGATCAAAAAAAAAAAAAAAACTAGCAGTCTTCAGTGGCGGACACTCACCTAAAGATGGCTGGACGGTTGCCAGCGGAACAAGAGGTCAACCTGATCCGACTGAAATACCAAAACTTTGGACGGATCCCCGCTAATGGCGCGCGTGATCGACATTAAACACACATGCCACTCTTGCTGTACCTGCTCCCTCAATGACGCGTCCGCAGTGCATTTGTAAATTGTACCTACAAAGCATAGCAGTGTGAAAATCGGTGCTCTATGTCGTTGTTAGACAATTCATTAACAAAAATCTGTCTAAATCCATTCATTTTCAAATGATTTTTAAAGTAGTTATAGAGCGTTACAATCGCTACTTGAAGGTCAGTTGCTCTTTTGCTAACAGATTTCATTGGATACCGCTCAGTCGATTGGGCGATGGTCGCACACGTTTCCTCTCGTCTTTTCTTACGTTGCTACACGGCCTGTCCCTGATACTGCCTGAAACAAAAGCAAGTTTCTCCGAATGAAGCAGGGATTCTTTACGAGGGGAAGCGTTCCCAAAACAAATTCTGTCATTTCTTATCCTACCTCTGGACTTTCGTGCATCCACATACACAACGGTAATTGCTCCTCAAACGTCCAACTGTGTACGCTTACATCAGCCATGGCTTCTCATCTGAAATAACACTGAGAACAAAATTTCAATACTGAGAACAAAATTCAATACTGAGAACAAAATTTTTAGTCAGCTTCAAAGTAGGAACACCAATAAGACGTCTACTCATTTTCCCAATTGTGCAAAGCCAAGAGTGATACGGCAACTTCTCGCACGTAGTGTAGATGCTGCCTCTGTCTCAAGTAGTCGACACGTTCGTAATCATTGTGGGTACCTAAGAAGCTGCTTCCTGTTTCCTGTGGAGTCATGCGCCCTTATCGCGTTATCAGGCGCACCTGTCTCTGCGCCGTTCTTATATACAATCTCCGTCGCTTGCAAGGAGCACAGTCCACGAAGATATTTGCAAAGTGAAGTCGCGTCCTTGCCGTGCCGAAAGTCAAAAACCTGTAGACCTGGGCTGATAGGTAAGTGTCTAAAAAAATAACCCAATACCTATATAAAACATTGCGCGTCCACTCGCTCGCATTTCTTCGTCAACGGACGCGTTCTTATTCAAGTGTGGTCTAGAATAAATGACAACTAAAGAGCATCTCACTCCTTTTACTTGGGTGTCGTATATTATTACTGAGAATCACTGTTGTGTAACGCTAAATGTTTCATTTTTTTGTGTTTTGACGTCCCATTGACAGCGATGAAGTCGAAGATGAAGCACAAATTCTGTCAGGAAACGACTGAGTAATCGAACGTTTTCAAGCAACCTTCTGAATTAGAAACGGAGGCTAGATCCTTGACTATAGCACCGCTTCACTCGCTCAGAAGGGCCTCCTAGATTCCCAGTGTGACGCAAAGATCCACCTTATCGCTACCAGATAACAGCAATTAGTTCTTTGTATGATAGAAAACAGAGATAGTATGGCTTCGCGTCTAAATACTCTCATATCAGGGAATCCAAACGAAACGTATAAAGCGAAAAATCAATAATCGCAAAATATGGGGAGCAGTAAGAAGCTATTTTGAAAGTCTGTAAGAAAAAACATGGAAATTTTTTGTAATCAATTTAAGTTACAGTCAGTATAATCACATATCCGAAGTGTGACGGAGAAGCGGTCTCACCAGTCGGTGGGAAGGGAACTACTCTGACAGTAATTTCAGTGAGGTATAAAAAATTTCCACGTTTTTCTGTATAGTCTTTGAAAACCGCATCTCCCCACATTTTGCGATCATTGATTTTTTTCTCTTTTTTATTTATTTTGTTTGTATAAGGGCGTAATACGACCACCAAACCCGCTGCGATTACATATGTTCCGCGAAGGCCATCGGCCTTCGGAATAGTAGCCAGAAGGGGCGCGAGACATTCCACAGCACTAAACAAGATTTCAGCACTCATTCCCGTCACGTGACAGCAATCAGCTGTTTTCAACTTTCTCAGTGAAGTCCACTGACCCCTGTATACTTGCACTTCAAGTGAGCTTATCCAGACTTTTTCTTGTTTTTCTGTAAGAAAACAATTCCCAAAATTTATAGACGTACACTATCTGATTTAAGGCATCCGGACACCCTACGTAATACGCGACTGACCACTAGATGTACCCGCTAGTATAAAAGTAGGCGGGTAGTATCCTATCCCTCGTCTAAATTCTACAAGTCCTTTGAAATCCTGGAAAGATATGCTTTCCGCATCCGCCTACCTTCTACAATTCGCAATCCTGTACCAATTCACCCATTTCCCACATCTTCTTCTCTTCCTGGAGCACATTCCGACCCGATGCATAATTCGCAAAACCTGGTCCCAGCACCCAGTTTCCCACCGACTAACCAACAATCCTGGTACCCTGCTGCGCCACTACATCCATATTCCACCTTCCATGCACCTCCTTCCCTCATCCATCCTCTCTCGCCAGAATTTTAAGCACGTCCTACTCCCAAACGATGAAATCCGTCTCGACATATACCCCTCTTTCCAACCCTCCACCTCACGCCATCCTCCAATTTTCTCCTTCCCCTTCATCCACCTTGCTGACTTCTAGTCACTGTCTGCGGCTCTACAGGGTCTCATATTCATCACTGCACCTTCATCATGACAAGTTTTTAGTGTGTCACCTAGCATCAGCATTACACCATTGGATCATTCACGTTCAAGAGTGACTATATTAACTGTGTTATAAAATAGTTAGGTGAGTTATAAAAACCATCAGTGTTTTCATCTATGTGTATTTTACAAATCCTCGTTTATTGTCACTTGTTTTTATGTAAAAATCGTCACGTTTAAGCATTTTTTACAAAATCATCTGCAATTGTCATCTTTTATATGTTTCAAGTATTTTTGAATACCGTTTTTGTAGCCTTTGGCTGAAGAGCGGCTTTTGTCCGCTGTCAGCCCTCCCCCGTTGTGCAGAATTGAAATAACAATAAAAGAAAAAAACAAAAGAAAAAATCAGCAGAGAAACCATAATAGCGGAATGGATTGGTCATGAGAGCTCGAGATTTCGAACGTGCACTGCTCTTTCGATGTCTTATCAGTAACAAACTCTATCAGACAGATTTCAAACTTTCTAAATCTGCCCAAGTCGAGTGTTGGTGACTGTGAAATGGAAATGCGAAGGAACATCCTCAGCTAAATCAAGACAAGGTAGACCGTAAATACGGACAAACAGGACCAGCGAACACTGCAGAGCGTTGTTGCGAAAAATCTCATAGAATCAGCGAAAGGAATCACTCTTTAGTTCCAGACTGCGACCAGCCGTTCAGCTAGCACAATGAATCTGGGTAGTGAGTTAAAAAGAATGGGGTACAATGGCCCAGCAGCTTCTCATAAGCCACACGTTTCGATAGTCAGTGTTAAGTGACCGTGGAGGTGTAATAAAGAGTGACGTCAGTGAATGGTGGATGACTGGAAACAATTGACTTGGAGTGATGAATCACACTATATCCTGTGACAATCCGATGGAAGGGTTTGGGTTTTCTGTATACCTGGAGACCATTACTTGCCACCGTGTGAAGTACGGGTGAGGTGGTGTTACGGTATGGGTATCTTTTTTGTCATTAGGGTGTGGTCCACTCATTGCGCTTAAGAAAATGCTAAATGAGAAAGGCTATGAAGAACTTTACAGCATTGTGTACAGCTTACAGGAGAGGAACAGTTCGAAGACGGTGACTGTATCAGCATGGCAATGCACCCTGTCATAAAGCAGAATTACTGAGGCAGTGGTTTGTGGACAACAACATTCGTGAAATTGACTGGCCTGCCGAGAAGCCCGATCTGAATCCAATGGAACACCTTTGGGATGAGTTAGAAAGTCGACTTTACTGCAGAACGCAGCGTCCAACATAGCTACCTTCTCCGATTTCGGCTTCTGATACTCTATGATTAGCTGAGGCGCATGTCGGACAACTGGTAATGAGCGAGGTAAAGCAGTGGTAAGACACTGGTCTTCAAATTCCCTTCCGGTCGTCCAGATTTGCTATTGGCGTGGTTTCCCTAATCTTTTCGAAAAGCACAAGGCCGATTTCCTTTCAAGTCCGAGTTTCCGTTCCGTCTCTAATGACCTCACTGTCGACGGGACGTTAACGCCAATATTTGATGATTGATTTGCAAAGCACACTTCAGAACTGGTCGGCTCCATTATGTCTGTTCTAGCGATAGGTTGCGTCCCTGACGTTTAAGTTCGCATCAAAACAACTAAAAGATGACCTGGGTACACGCAAATCCTGCCGTATCCCTCAAATGGACTGTAAAATCTTATGGTTTCCTACAGCCACACTCCGTATGAGTTCACTCTGTTCTCTCCGCTGGCTCATTCTGAGAGAAAACAGGGTGTGATGTTGACATAGTGCACTTACAGCTGAACAAGGCGAATATCGTAATACATAACAGCTCTTCTATTTCGTGAACGGTTCAAAGTAATCGCCACAAGGTTTTCGGCCAATGGTTCTACGCACACAGGCACGTAATATGTTGTGTGTACACTCTTGAAACTTGTATCAAACAGACGTACTTACGGAAGTATGATTTTTAAAGTGGAACTATCTTTTTAAAGGCATTTTTGAAAGCTTTTGAATCCTGAGCTACTAACGAGCATCAAAAATTATTCAGGGATTAGTGAACACAGGGTTGTCGTAGTGAGATTGAATATTGTAATCCCCAAATACCCGAAAAATAAGCGAAAAGTATACCTATTCAAAAAAGCAGATAAAAATTCACTTGACTCCTTCCTGAGAGACAATCTTCACTCATTCCAAATTAATAATATGAGTGCAGATGAGATGTGGCTTAAATTCAAAGAAATAGTATCGGCAGCAGTAGAGAGATTATACCAAATAAATTAACAAACGACGGAGCTGATCCTCCTTGGAACACAAAACGGGTTAGAACACTGTTGCAGATACAACGAAACAAACATGCCAAATTTAAACAGACGCAAAATCCCCAAGATTGGCGATCTTTTAGAGAAGCTCGAAATTTAGCGCGGACTTCAGTGCGAGATGTCTGTAACAGTTTCCACAACGAAACGTTGTCTCGAAACTTGGCAGAAAATCCAAAGAGATTCTGGTCGTATGTGAAGTACGTTAGCGACAAGAAACAATCAATGCCTTCTCTGCGCGATAGCAATGGAGATACAATCGAAGACAAAGCTGCCAAAGCAGAGTTACTAAACACAGCCTTCCGAAATGCCTTCACAAAAGAAGACCATGTAAATATTCCAGAATTCGAATCGAGAACAGCTGCCAACATGAGTAACGTAGAAGTAAATATCCTCGCATTAGTGAAGCAACTTAAATAACTTAATAGAAGCAAGTCTTCTGGTCCAGACTGTATACCAATTAGTTTCCTTTCGGAGTATGCTGATGCATTAGCTCCATACTTAACAATCATATGTTGCACAGGTCACACCAATATTCAAGAAAGGTATAATCCATTAAATATCGTTAACGTCGATATGTAGCAGGATTTTAGAACATACATTGTGTTCGAACATTATGAATTACCTCGGAGAAAACTGTCTATTGAAACACAGTCAACAGGGGTTTAGAAAACATCGTTCCTGTGAAACACAACTGGCGCTTTATTCACATGAGGTGTTGAGTGCTATTGACAAGGGATTTCAGATCCGTTCCGTATTTCTGGATTTCCGGAGGGCTTTTGACACTGTACCACACAAGCGGCTCTTAGTGAAATTGCGTGCTTAAGCAATATCGTCTCACTTATGTGACTGGTTTTGTGATTTACTGTCAGAGAGGTCACAGTTTGTAGTAGTTGACGGAAAGTCATCGAGTAAAACAGAAGTGATTGCTGGCGTTGCCCAAGGTAGTGCTACAGGCCCTATGGTGTTCCTTGTCTATATAAATGATTTGGGAGACAATCTAAGCAGCCGTCTATGGTTGTTTGCAGATGGCGCTGTCGTTTATCGACTAATAAAGTCATCAGAAGACCAAAACAAACTGCAAAACGATTTAGAAAAAATATCTGAATGGTGCGAAAAGTGGCAGTTGACCCTAAATAACGAAAAGTGTGAGGTCATCCACATGAGTGCTAAAAGGTACTCGTTAAACTTAGGTTACACTATAAATCAGTCTAATCTAAAAGCCGTAAACTCAACTAAATACCTAGGTATTACAATTGGAAGGAACACATAGAAAATGTTGTGGGGAAGGCTAACCAAAGACTGCGTTTTATTGGCAGGACACTTATAAAATGTAACATATCTACCAAGGAGACTGCCTACACTACGCTTGTCCGTCCTCTTTTAGAATACTGCTGCGCGGTGTGGGATACTTACCAGATAGGACTGGGAGAGAGTCACATAAATGATACAGGATTTGGGCTGGACATCGTTAAAAGAAATGCGTTTTTCGTTGCGACGGAATCTTCTCACGAAATTCCAGTCACCAACTTCCTCCTCCGAATGCGAAAATATTTTGTTGACACCGACCTTCATAGGGAGGAACGATCAGCACTATAAAAAAAAGGAAATCAGAGCTCGTACGGAAAGATATAGGTGTTCCTTGTTTCCGTGCGCTATACGAGATTGGAATAATAGATAATTGTGGAGGTTGTTCGATGAACCCTCACTTAAATGTGATTTGCAGAGTATCCATGCAGATGTAGATGTAGTACAGTGATGCAAAGCTTCTTAATGCTGAAGTCGAAACTTTTAGCAAAAATACCCGATAAATGGCCAACTGGAGTGGCCGAGCGGTTCTAGGCGCTACAGTCTGAAACCGCGCGACCGCTACGTTCGCAAGTTCGAATCCTGCCTCGGGCAAGGATGTGAGTGATGTCCTTAGGTTAGTTAGGTTTAAATAGTTCTAAGTTCTAGGGGACTGATGACCTCAGAAGTTAAGTCCCATGGTGCTCAGAGCCATTTTGAACCCGATAAATGTTGACAAACAAGGAGCCTGAATCAGACATTCCGTTGTAAACATCGTGAAGTGCGGCTCTCGTGCCATTCGCTAGCGGTGTATCAAGCCTTTAGACTGTTTACTTGTTTTCAAATGGCTCTGAGCACTAAGGGACTTAACTTCTGAGGCCATCAGTCCCCTAGAACTTAGAACTACTTGAACGTAATTAACCTATGGACATCACACACATCCATGCCCGAAGCAGGATTCTAACCTGCAACCGTAGCGGTCGCGCGGTTCCAGACTGTAGCGCCTAGAACCGCTCGGCCACCACGGCCGGCCACACTATGCATGCCACCGTGCTGTGCGTGACAAACGTTATCTTGCACCACTGCTAGACATTCCTTTACCGTTCCATGCGCAAATGCAGGGAGGGAAAGCGACTGTCTTATGACTCCGTGCGAGCTCTAATTACTCTTGTCTTGTCTTCGCGGTCATCACGAAAAAAACAAATGTACGTTGACGGCAGCAGAATCGTTCTGCAGTCAGCCAAAAATGCCGGTTCTCTATATTTTCTCGGTAGTGTTCCGCAGAGAGGACATCGTCATCCCTCCAGGGATTCCCGTTCGAGTGCTGGAAGCATCTCCGTAACACTCGCGTGTTGATCGAACTCACCGATAACAAATCTATCAGCAAGTACTGTATGTAGTAGTAGTAGCGCTAAAAGGAAACACGTTTTATATTAGCAGCATAGGCCTATCTTCTTGTTGCATATAACGAAGGAGTTTGGCATCAGAACTTGGCGGTGTTTACGTAACAATAGCCATGAAGTTTTAGCAGATTTCTCGAATACCTTAACGAAATGTTTCAAAGCAACATTAGCAAGCATTGTATCACAGTATTAGCCTTTTCAAGAGACTCCGACTGTGATTAAAATGTACGAGGGGCTTTCAAATTATTCCCCCTCTTTCGGCTACAAAAACCATATTTTTTAACATAATCTCCGATCAATGCGACAACCTTACGGCACCTTACTGGGAGGGCCCTTTATACCCGTATGGTACCACCCTGCTGGTCGACGTCGGAGCCAACGCCATGCTGCATCAATAACTTCCCGATCTTCCACGTACTGCTTCCCACAGATTGCACCTTCATTGTTTATGGTCTTCTGTTAGGCGGCGATGAACCGAGCTGGTACACAACTTTGAGGACCCCGACTAGTGGACGAGTGTGTCAGCATTACCAACATCGACGTTCCGTTGAGCAGCGAGGTGTTTACCCGCATGTTCCAACATTACAGAAGTCACAGTTGTGTGCGGCCGGACGGCACGCGGGAGATCAGACAGGTTTGCGCAACTTGTTGCGATGATGACAGACGTCTCGCCCAACGACTCGCCGTGCTTTCGTTCACTTCCAGGTCTCGCAGACTTTCAGCAAGCACCTATCGATGTCTGTGATGCTCTGGTTTTCCACCAAAAGGAACTCAATGACAGCTCTCTGCTTGGAACGCGCCTCCCTTACTGACGTCATCTTTAAGGCTACGTGTAGAACCGCCACCAGTCGGCAGTTTATGAAACGGGAATGTTCCACGATTACTCACAACAGATTCTGCATTTTTTTTCAGCCGAAATTGGGCGAGAGAAAAATGTGTTGTATTACTTATTGAACGCCCTTCGTGTATCATTCCATTCCAAGAAATATACTTGCTTCACTGTATCAGTCGATACGAGATTTATGAGTATTAACCATGCAATAGAGTTACACGACACTCTGAGTGCTGCCATTTGCCGACAACCTCGTTTCGATATTTTGAGTCGTTCACGGACTAAAAGGGGTATTGTGGCAGACTTGGACGAGTAACCTGGTGTTCCACAGAAAGCCTTCAGTGAAGCAACCGTAGAGTTTTGACCATATTGTGTAGAGCTGTTGAGGGAACCATCTCGGCATTCAAGTGAAGTGACTGAGGAAAACCACAGGAGGAGCTGACGTTTACAACTTCCTAAGAAAGTGACTGCTTCGAGAACGAAGCTTTAAATGGTTCATTCGCAGGTTCTTGGTTATATGCATCTGGTGCTCATTCTTTTCAGAATCTGCATAGTCCCGACATCCGCTGACCGCAGCAGAGGCTCGCCTTGATGGAGGGTGTGGAGTGGTGCCCGAGAGAGCTGGTGCTGTCGGCGCTGGCGGTGCTGGTGCTGTTGTGGGTGTGCTACTACAGGCACTACATCTACTGGAGCACTAGGGACGTGCCGCAGCTCTGGCCCTGGACGCCGTTTGGGAACACCCGCAAGAGCATTCTCGGCACCCAGAGTTTGGCCGATGACCTCGACGAGATGTACCAACGGTTTAGAGGTGAGAACACGCTCCAAATGGACGTAAGAGCATTGACAGCACAAGGGGCATTTCGCGGTTATAATGTCGTAGCTGAAGCCCTTGTTCCCCTATTTGGCTGTACTAATGAGACCAGTTCTACGCACCTTCCCCGCCCCCTTAGCTAAATGCTCAGTACGTCCGACAGCTATGTGGACGACCATGACTCAATTTCCGGTACTGCCAGAGATTTTTCCCTGGTGGGAGGATTGGAGGCAAGTGCACTCAGCCTCCTGATGTCAGTTAAGGCGCTATATGAGCGCAATGTAGCGGTTCTAACGAGGAGAACACGGCAAGTGCCATAACCCGATTTCCCAGAAGCTTCATTGAGTGGAAGAGTGCTCAAAATAAGCGAACACGCGTCTCGGTTTAGGTGTGGATGCTCTATCTTTTACTGAGCAAACTTTGTGCCTCTTAGCGAGTAAGTACATTACTGGCCATTGAAATTGCTACACCAAGAAGAAATGCACATGATAAATGGGTATTCATTGCACAAATATATTATACTAAAACTGACATGTGATTATATTTTCACGCAATTTGGGTGTATAGATCTTGAGAAATCAGTACCCAAAACAACAACCTCTGGCCGTAATAACGGCCTTGATATGCCTGGGCATTGAGTCAAACAGAGCTTGGATGGCGTGTACAGGTACAGCTGCCCATACAGATTCAACACTATACCACAGTTCATCAACAGTAGTGACTGGTGTATTGTGACGAGCCAGTTGCTCGGCCACAATTGACCAGACATTTTCAATTGGTGAGAGATCTTGAGAATGTGCTGGCCAGGGCAGCGGTCGAACATTTTCTGTATCCAGAAGGGCCCGTACAGGACCTGCAACATGCGGTCGTGCATTATCCTGCTGAAATGTAGGGTTTCGCAGGGATCGAATGAAGGGTAGAGCCACGGGTCGTAACACATCTGAAACGTAACGTCCACTGTTCAAAGTGGCGTCAATGCGAACAAGAGGTGACCGAGACGTGTAACCAATGGCACCCCAAACCATCACGCCGGGTGATACGCCAGTATGGCGATGACGAATACACGCTTCCAATGTGCGTTCACCGCGATGTCGCCAAACACGGATGCGACCATCATGATGCTGTAAACAGAACCTGGATTCATCCGAAAAAATGACGTTTTGCCATTCGTGCACCCAGGTCCATCGTTGAGTACACCAACGCATGCACTCCTGTCTGTGATGCAGCGTCAAGGGTAACCGCAGCCATGGTCTCTGAGCTGATAGTCCACGCTGCTGCAACCGTCGTCGAACTGTTCGTGCAGATGGTTGTTTTCTTGCAAACGTCCCCATCTGTTGACTCAGATATCGAGATGTGTCTCCACGGTCCGTTACAGGCATGTGGATAAGATGCCTGTCATCTCGACTGCTAGTGATACGAGGCCGTTGGGAACCAGCACCGCGTTCCGTATTACCCTCCTGAACTCACCGATTCCATATTCTGCTAACAGTCATTTGACCTCGACCAACGCGAGCAGCAATGTCGCGATACGATAAACCGCAATCGTGATAGGCTACAATCCGACAGTCGGAAACGTGATGGTACGCATTTCTCCTCCTTACACGAGGCATCACAACAACGTCTCACCAGGCAACGCCGGTCAACTGCTGTTTGTGTATGAGAAATCGGTTGGAAACTTTCCTCATGTCAGCACGTTGTAGGTGTCGCCACCGGCGCCAACCTTGTGTGAATGCTCTGAAAAGCTAATCATTTGCATATCACATCATCTTCCTCCTGTCGGTTAAATTTCGCTTCTGTAGCACGTCATCTTCGTGGTGTAGCAATTTTAATGGCCAGCAGTGTAGTTCAGCCAAAGCGCTGGCACAGCGGCCAGTGTCACGGCTTCACACTTTATCCTCCCGTGTTCGAAACTTGTTTATTATTTTTAATTTTATTTTTGTTTTTATTTTATCAACCCGTGTCCGTAAAAGATTACTGAACGAATGTTTTCCCGCGTATATTGTAATAACGTTGACCTTATTCACCTACTAATTGTATGTATAGTGAATGAAAAAAAGTACACAATAACTGCATGGAAATAATTTGAAATTTTTTCGGTGAAGTTCCTGTACCCTATCTTGATTCATTCAATCAGTTGCCACTTTTTGGAAAAGTGATCCTTTATAAGTGCTTTGCCGCGAAATTATTGCCAACGCGTGAAGTCTTCAGCAATGTTAACGACGTTTCTTTCCCGAGCGAGATTCATATCAAGAAATGTCGCTGTGGCAAAGCCTTTGCGCGATGTTCCTGGTGTTTGGAATTACTATGTTTCATATATTTTTACGATCGGTATCCCCCAAGGAGATGCACCACATCTTCCTAAAGAATAAACAAGAATAAATTACAAGAGGTAACAAAAGAATTGATATAACAATGGAGTATAAAAACATGATAATTTAAAAAGATTGTAAGTCCAGAAAATAGCATACACTCATACATCATGAAATAAATGTATGACACATGTAGCGTAACCCAGTTGTTATTACAATTAATATAACGTCTTTATATACTCCAACTTGATAAGAAACATTCGTGTAGTAACCTCCTGCGTACATGAGTGGATAAATGAAAAAATGAAATAAATAAAAACAGTAATCAGATTTCGAACACGGGACACGAAAGTGAGAGGCCACGACGCTAGCCACCAGTTGCGCTGAGCTTATCGTGCGCTACAAGGCATCTGAGGTATTTCGGAAACTTCGATGGCCGATCCCTCAGAAAAGGTCGACTACGGAAAAGACGAGAAACGTGGTCGCTTATTTTGTCTTAACTTCCACTGACCGAAGTTTCTGCGAAATCGAGTTATGGCACTTGCCGTGTTCTCCTCGTAAGTCCTGGGAAGCTGGCAGTGGCTGGGAGTGTGGTTTGATGATCCAGTGCCCCTCCAAATCGCATCCAAATGACGCCATTGGCAGCGGATAACACGGCGGTCGGTCGGAACTGTATGGCCCGACATGCCTAGTAGACCGTATTACACATCTTGCACAGTCAGCTGATTTCGGTCCCAATTACCACTTTCAAGTGATCAATAACTGCACTACATTAGTTTTGACAGCGAGCTCAGGTTTTGTTTTTCACCTACTGTAGTCGATTCTCGCCTCTCACTGTGAATGTAGCAAACAAGTAGCGAACGCATACGTGCATCTGTGGCGCTTGTTCTCTACAGTTCAGAGGTTGTTGTCAGGTTAAATTCTATTGCAAACAAACCCGTATCAAGTTCTCAGAAGATAACACGACAGGAGCGCACGACTCATTTCCCACTCTCATAGTCACATTGCATTACACATGGAATTCTGTGAGCTACTGGTAAATCGTGGCGTATCGTATATTTCAGTGTCGATCACTAATGAGAAGTTCAATTGAAAGATTGTTTTCGAAAGGGAGTTAGTGCCCCTTATGATTTGTTGTGGGATGGTCTCTATTAAGAAATGGGAGCATTGGTTGCCCACACTCAATCACTTGACTGTGGAGTAAACTTCACGGTGAGCAGTCAGAGCAGGACTTAACATATTTACACGTCTATCGACAGAAAGTCAAATGTACGTAACAGCTGTGAAGTCAGTCAAACATTGCAACTACTGCCAGCTCCATGGAGTGTTCGCCATACGCTGCACGAACACTTTGTGAGGATGGGATACCTAATAAACATCTACATCAGATCTGCTCACTATAGAAAAACTTAGGAGTCCCATTTTACACAATTCATATACACAGACCACCATCGGCTTAGTTTGTATCTTGGTGGCTAGAGGGAAACCTCATACCGTATGCTGTACGACGTACTAGTATCATTCTTTTGGCGTGTACCAACGTGTTCCTCGACTTTTCAGTCTAGATGGTCTTTTCCTGTGCTCTGAGAGATAAATGCTGATGTTCGTGCATCCACGCTAATCTCCGTGCCCAGTGAGTTGCAGTTTCAGGTGTACTCGTTGGATAATGTGCCCGATTAGTAAGATGGTTGTATCCAGAATGAGACTTTCACTCTGCAGCGGAGTGTGCGCTGATATGAAACTTCCTGGCAGATTAAAACTGTGTGCCGGACCGAGACTCAAACTCGGAAACTTTGCCTATCGTGGGCAAGTGCTCTACCGAGTCTCGGTCTGGCAATCAGTTTTAATCTGCCAGGAAGTTTCATACCAGCACACACTCCGCTGCAGAGTGAAAATCTCATTCTGGAAACATCCCCCAGGCTGTGGCTAAGCCATGTCTCCGTAATATCCTTCTTTCCAGGAGTGTTAGTTCTGCAATGTTCGCAGAAGAGCTTCTGTGGAAGGTAGGAGACGAGGTACTGGCAGAATTGAAGCTGTGAGGACGGGTCGTGAGTCGTGCTTGGGTTGCTCAGTTGGTAGAACACTTGCCCGCGAAAGGCAAAGGTCCCGAGTTCGAGTCTCGCTCCGGCACACAGTTTTAATCTGCCAGGAAGTTTCAAGATGGCTGGAGGTCGTATGCCGCTCATACGTTGTTGGCCATTCCTGAACTGTCGTACTGTGGATCGTGCATCCACTGTGACAGTGCCAGCTAGCTGACTGAGAGCCCTATTATCCGTACTTTGTTGACTGCAGGAAAGCAGTTGACCTCGGCAGCGCTCTGAGAGATGGAGAGTCCCATGCAACTAGTCACGATCTGATAAGCAGGGCTGACGTATCTGGACCGTCTTCAGGAGAAGTGCGACTAAGATAGCCAGGTCTAAAGACACCATGACCACGTGCCACGTTGATACGCAACATTTTCTTACCCATTGCTTGAGTTTGAAACGTCAGTTTCTGCCTTTAGCATGAATTATCATTATATATAAAGAAGAGTGTCCATTTGTTTGTTTGTAATTCATACAAATCTGCAGTTTTATTCTGCACGCTTTGCCTTCAGGACAAGAGAAAGATCATTGCCTATACAAGCTATCGTAACCAAATTTGAAACATATATGTATGTTATATATAAAGGGGAAAGGTTGTTACCAAAAAACTCTAAAAGCTCTTGGCCGATTTACTTCACGGTTCCCTAATGAACGTTTGGGCCGACATAGGATGTCTATTTTTGACATAGACAATATATATATATATATATATATATATATATATATATATATATATATATATATATATATAGGGTGATCAAAAAGTCAGTATAAATTTGAAAACTTAATAAACCACGGAATAATGTAGATAGAGAGGTAAAAATTGACACACATGCTTAGAATGACATGGAGTTTAATTAGAACATAAAAAAAACAAAGTTCACAAAATGTCCGACAGATGGCGCGTGAAAGATCTCTTGCGCGCGTCGTTTGGTGATGATCGTGTGCTCAGCCGCCACTTTCGTCATGCTTGGCCTCCCAGGTCCCCAGACCCCAGTCCGTGCGGTTGTTGGCTTTGGGGTTACCTGAAGTCGCATGTGTATCGTGACCGACCGACATCTCTAGGGATGCTGAAAGACAACATCCGACGCCAATGCCTCACCATAACTCCGGACATGCTTTACAGTGCTGTTCACAACATTATTCCTCGACTACAGCTGTTGTTGAGGAATGATGGTGGACATATTGAGCATTTCCTGTAAAGAACATCATCTTTGCTTTGTCTTACTTTGTTATGCTAATTATTGCTATTCTGATCAGATGAAGCGCCATCTGTCGGACATTTTTTGAACTTTTGTATTTTTTTGGTTCTAATAAAACCCCATGTCATTCCAAGCATATGTGTCAATTTGTACCTCTCTGTCTACATTATTCCCTGATTTATTCAGTTTTCAAATTTATACTGACTTTTTGATCACCCAGTGTGAATTTCATATGATTGCAAACTCTTATTTATTGATTAGTTGCCGTTATTACACATGGCATAAACCATAGAAGATATTTTAGTCCGCGCTACACAGTTATTTTAATTATTAAAATCTACAGTGCCATAATGCAGGTGGTGGATACAGTTCCAATAAAATCACTAGATCGCTAGGTCGGCGGCCGACCAAAAGATCGAAGAGAACCCAAGAATTCCCAAACAGTGACGTAAACACAGACATATCTGAAAAAGTGAAAACAGAGCTAAAACAATGGAAGATGAGTTCTCGGAAATGTAACAACGGGTCGCGCAACTAATCGTCTTTTCAAACGGGTGAAGACGAACTCATTCGTCGCATTCCGTTGACATCCAGTCATCCAAATATCCAAATATGTCCTTCAATTTAAAGCGACGGCTGTTTCAAATGCGGCTTGCTTTTACTATGAGTATCAATAAAGCGCAGGACCAAGTACTTTGTATGGCAATTATTAAGCATCGCGGGCAATGTCGAACACTGCAGCTACTAAAATATACAGTCTCTGAGTACGTTCTTTATCGTTTAATCGAGCGAGATTCCACAGTGGTTAATGCTCAGGGATCACACTCGAGAGGACAGGGAGAAATACTCCAGAGACGGATCGCCATGTTTCTAATTAAAACATACCGTGAATGTGAACTGTGCGGTAGCAATACAACACAAATATTTCGTAACAGTAACAGGCTTTTCACTTAATCTCTCAGGTCACACTCAAGGGGTAAACGTATACAGTTGAGATAGGTTAAGACGAATGATGAACAGAGAAGTACTGTACCGGGTCGGTGTGAAAGCTGTGCGCTGACTAGCTCGTCTCAGTGATATACGACCCGGCTTACGAGTTACGCCGCCTACGCTCCCCCGCGAACAGTGGCAGACAGCGTTATTCACCAGAAACTCACCTCACTTTTGAAGAACACCTCCTAGCGCAAGCATTTCGCAAAGCCAATGGCTTCATTGCTACTCTGCGAGGGTTTATCGGTTAAACGAATGACTGTACGACATTTCTGTATAGGATGTTTCAAGGCAGTACAGACAAATTTTGAGGAGTTATATTTCAGACCCTGCATGTCAGCAGGGGACTGTTCAAACTGGTGAAGGCACTGTAATGATGCGGAGCGTGTGCAGTTGGAGTGATATGGCACCCCTGATACGTCTAGATACGACTCTGAAAGATAACACGTATGTAAGCATCCTGTCTGATCACCTGCATCCACTCATGTCCATTGTGCATTCCGACGGACTTGGGTAATTACAGCAGGACAATGCAACACCACAGACGTCGAGAATTGTTACAGAGTGGTTCCAGTAACACTCTTCGGAGTTTAAACACTTCCGTTGCTATCAACCTCTCCAGACGTGACCATAATTGAGCATAACTGGGATGCCTTGCAACGTGCTGTTCAGAAGAGATCTCCTCCCCCTCGTACTCTTACGGATTTATGTACAGCCCTGCAGGATTCACGCTTTCAATTCCCTCCACCACTACTTCAGACATTACTCGAGTCCATGCCACGTCGTGTTGCGGCACTTCTATGGGCTCAAAGGGGCCCTACACGATATTAACCAGGTGTACCAGTTTCTTTGGCTCTTAAGTGTAGTATATCCGTAGAGTATAACTACGCTGAGTGAACTAGATTGCTCAAGCGACCATTGTTACCGTACATTAATTTCTTGTGGTGTTATGTGATCAAGTTCAAGCAACAGACAGAAATTTCCATATGGACTAACAGGGAAGAAAATTTTCACAAAATCCAGATACTTTGTAGAAGTGTATTTTTTTTTTTACTGTATATGTCTTTTCAATTCGTTTAAAATTATTACAAATTTGTACGCTACTAGTAGACCCAATATTATAACCAAACGCATTGTGCGTTAGGTTATAATAGTACGTTGTACACTAGCTTACGAGACAGGGAGGTGAACCAGAACCGGATGGGATATACGCAGCGGATTAACAATCATCGGCCTGGCATACCGGCCAGCCTGAGTGTGATTTTTTGGCGATTTTCCAAGCACATTGAGGGAAATTCTGGGGTGTTCCTCAATCTCGGCCTCAGAAAATACGATATGTAAACAGTTAAAAAAGGGTAACACATAGAACAAAGTTTACATTATTCACAGACGCTTTTAGGTTAACCGACGACTGTGGCGATAGAAGGGGCATCCCCGCCACCAACTTAACACAAACATTGCTAAATCTTGGAAAAACAGCGGACCCCACAGGGCAACATAAACCAAAGGGGTCCAGGCCAGAGGAGGTAGAGTTTATTTATTTATTTAGCGAGTGGCTTACAGAATTATAAGTATTTTAAAAGTACATACAATTGAGATGATATAATGTAATATATATGCAGAAAATATGTATGCACAGGAAGTAAACGAAGCTGGAGAACCGGCAGTAGACAGAAGAAGTTGAACGATACATTTTTCATCTTAGTTCGATAACCAAGGACTTTAACCAGTTAATTGCTGCGGGAGTTGCTTCTGCAAAGTCTCTGCAGGTACCCGCAATTTTCTTCTTGGGCGTTCGTGCAAAATGTGTTCTTGTTCCGATGTTCCGCAGTCGCACTAGTCATCATCGGTAAGTCCCCACTTGTGTAGCTTTGCTTTGCTCACGAAGTGGCGAGTTCTCATACGGTTGAGGAAGATCCATATTTTTCCTGGCTGTTTCATTTCAGGCAGTTGAAAGGTCGGACATATGTCGCCTAATTTCTTATGACTATGGAAGGCCGTCCACTGATTTCGCCATTCATCTCTTAGATTATAGCTTTCTAGGACGAGTTGGCCAACGTTTATCCAGACTGGTTCTCTAGATCTTAATCGAGTGATTGGTAAGTTGTTTAATGTTTCATGAATAGATAGGTGTCTGGGTCTTTTGAGTTTAATCCATTCATATGTTACTGCTTGTTGTCCTCGGAGATTTAGAGGGGCAGTATTGGCGAGTACTGACAGCCAAGGCGTTGGTGTGAATTTCAGAGGTCCTATCACGACCCTAATCGTACAAAGCACAACAAAAATAGTTCTTGTGAGAAATTATTGACGAGGGAGAGAGCGTTGTAGTCTGGGGAATGTTTTGGTGGCATCTCGCCATTTTGAAAGACACAATGGATCAACACAAGTAAGCATCTATACTTGGGGACCATCTCCACCCCTACATACAGATTGTTTTTGCTCAGGACGAGGGCATCTACTAGCGGGGCAATGTAATGTGCCACACACTTAGGCAAGTACGTGCGTGGTTCGAAGAGCACCAAGGTGAGTAAACCGTACACCCCTGATCACCAAACTCCGCGGATTGAAACCCAATCGAGAATCCGTGGGACCACGTCGTTCAGGATGTCCGCGCTACGGAAACGAGAAACCTGGTGCAGCTGGCTACGGAAATGGTGTTGGCATGAATCCACATTCCAGTCGGTACCTTCCATAACCCCACTGTCAGTCTTCCTGCTCGTCTCGCAGCGGTCCGCGCTTCAAAAACTGGTTACACAGGTTTTTGACAGGTGGTCGCATTAACGTGATTGGAGAGTATACTTCGTATAGGTCCCACACACTCGAACAATATTCGAGGATCAGTAGCACAGGTTTTTTTGGAAGCAGTCTCATTTATAGATTCATCACATTTTCCCTGTATCGTGCCAATGAAAATATGTCTCTCACCTGCTTCATCTACTACTGAGCGTCTATAATCACTTCATTACACACGCCTACAAAGTGTTAAGTCCAGGTATTTGTAGAAGGTGAGTGATCCCAGTTGTTACTCACTGATATTTTTGCGTTTTATGAAGTGCACGCTTGTACGTTTCTGAACATTTAAAACAAGTTGCCAAAATTCGCACCACTTTCAAACAGATATTGTAGTCATAGGATACTAAGTTATCGCGGAATTTTACATTTTCACCATTTAAAGCAAATTACCAAAATTTGCACCACTTTCAAATACCATCAGAGCCAGAAAAAATATTTGTGGAGCCTTACTCAGATAATACTTCACTATAGATAACAGCGTCATTTGCAAAAGATCTGAAGCTACTATAAACTTGTCTGCCACGCAATTAATATGCAATATGAACGGCAGTGATCCTAACACACTTCCCTGGGGCACTCCTGAAGTTACTTCTGCATCTGCCAGTGACTCTCCTACGTCTTTCCCACCAAGAAATCCTTAATCCGGTCGCAAATTTACTTGATACTCTATACGATCGTACTTTCGTTAACAAGACTTAGAGTGGTTCAAAATCTTCAAATGGCTCTGAGCACTATGGGACTCAACTTCTGAGGTCATCAGTCCCCTAGAAATTAGAACTACTTAAACCTAATTAACCTAAGGACATCACACACATCCATGCCCGAGGCAGGATCCGAACCTGCGACCGTAGCGGTCGCGCGGTTCCAGACTGTAGCGCCCAGAACCGCTCGGCCACCCCGGCCGGCAGTTAGAGTGGTGTTGAGACAAATGCTTTTCGGAACTCATGAAATAAAGCATCGCCTTAAACCATGGCTTTCAGGATGTCATGTCAGAAAAGTGCGAGTTGGGTTTCGCATGATGGATGTTTTCGGAATCCATGCTGGGTGGCACAGAGAAGGCCATCCTGCTCGAGATACGGAATTGCTTTGCACCTCGGAATATGCTCAAAGATTCTACAACAGATGAATGTCACTTGACAGTTGTTTTATGAATCACGTTTACTACCCGTCTTGTAGATGAGTGTGACCTTTGCTTTCTTCTAGGTGTGAGGATTTTATGGTTAAAGGAGGTGTTAACTCCCCGCAGATTCTGTACCGAACCTTATAGACATTCCTATGGGCTCTGGAGCTTTGTTCAGTGTTTGCGATTTCAGTTGCTTCTAATATCTGACACTAATATCTATATCACCCAGCTTTGCAGTGGTGCAAGAACTGATCTGGAAGAGTCGTCTTGTATCTTCTTTTTGCGAAGAAAAATTTGAAAACAGATTTTAGCATTTCTGCTTGTGCTTTGCTAATCCCAGTTTCAGTTTCTGCGTCTTCATGAACGTCTGGACACTAACTTTGGTGCCACATTATGTTCCGAATTTCTTTGGATTTTGTAAGAGGTTTTGCCATAAGATACTGCTACAGTAGTCACTGAAAGCCTCAGGCATTGCACTTTGACAGACAAACTCATATACTCTGTTTTACGTTAAGTGTGTGGAAGGCGCTGTTACTTTAAAAGTTTATTTGGAGAGATTACATACAATGGACGGACTCTCCCATGCGAATCAAAATCTAAGTGGCCTCTTTGTGCCATTAAGATCTTAACTTCACTAAGATAATGCGCCATGCTCACTAAGATATTGCAAATGTGACTGAAATATTTACCTGTGTATGCTCCGAAAGGCGCTATATACTGCTTGATAGAGTATACTTCGTACCTTCTTCATTTTTCGTTTTGTCCGCGTACAGAGCACCTTTAAATTTGGTAACTGGCTTGACGGTTTCTGCCTATTATCCTACCAAAATATTTTCACGTATTCACTATTATTTATTTTTTGTTTCATTTTTCTGCCCACAACTATACAATTATCTTCTTAAGCTTCTCCATGAATCTGTGGTTTGTAACCAGTATTCCAAAGGCTAGACAGTTTACTACGCCTTTCCTCTGCGATATTTATGGCATGAAAATCGCCCCTAACTGATTTTGCGCCTCTTTGAATTCATAACGTTGAGTCATCTTTTGGGAGTCTATTATTGACCACCCTATAAATATTGCCATAGAATTTCAAACATCACTTGCGTGAACTTCTCCGCTTCATCCGAATTCAATTCTCTCTCGCAGGACATTATATTTTGTTACCTTTTATGGAGTTATTGCTTCCAGCTACAGAACTGTTGCCTTATACTGCAGTTTTTGTTTGGACAGAATTACTTTTTGTGTTGAAGTGGTTTCACGCTTTTCTCAATGTCTTTCGAAGTTTGGTGGCTGTTTCTAAATTTGTGCTATTTTCTAATTCTGATGACTTCTCCAAGGAATCCGAAAAAGGATGCTTGTAAAGCAATCCGCTATTTTATCTTCAATGGAACTTCCGTGCTGCTTTGATGTACTACAAAGTAGAGATGGGCAAACTGAAACACGTAACTGTTTCGAAACAAATGAAACAGTACAACGTAATGTTTCGATACGCTGTTTCGAAACAGTGAAACAGTTTGTGTTTTGCAATCTAGTAAACCTACACATTTTATCATCTTGAATGTCTACTGTATAAGTATGTCTATATAAACACAAATGAGGTGAGAGAGCGCTATCGTATCGCAGAAAGTATGAAACTATCACTTAGGCGTCTTGGCAGTTTCGCATTCCCTGCAGCAAATGCGCTGCTTTAGTGTCGTGACTTTCATACTTTTCAATTGGCTGAGGACAGCCATAGCTGAAGACAGAAGAACCACCACGAACGGAACTGGAGGTGGGAGCAAACTGCAGAAACAACGGATATGCTATTGGGATTCCCACATTCCGTTAGTATGGGTAATATACCCATTCTACTAATTTCCATGCATACACTGTGGATAATAGGCACAGTGACTATAGACTCACAAATAGCACCAAATAATTCGAATAAATAACAAAATATAACAGAAAAAATTTTGTCTTTCAAGGTGTTTCGAACCGTTCCTATGAATTCACCATGTTTCCCAGCCCTTCCCGTTCACCATTACACTATAAGTGATACGTCAAACAGATTGCTTGCAATTATTCCTACATCAAATTTATGTATATGTCTAATAACTGTCACTCTACGCCTTTTTTTATTCAAAATGTTGTAGTCTTACTTGCGTTTCTTAATATAATTACTGTACACGAACAGAGAAGAGTATGTTATAAAAAAGTGTAATTTAACTGAATGATTTTCACATATTCGTTATTTTGAATGTGAATAGTATGCGTTGTTTTATTGTTTGGTTAGTGTTTATAAAGCAGATGTTACGCCATTTCGGAATAGGACAGTCAGCTAGAAACGAAGCTTTATTTTCGCATATCTTAAGCTTCATGCTAATGCTTGTCAAAAAGATTTCGACACTCTTGAAAGTGTTTCATGAAGTGGTCTGTTGTGTTTCAGCACCTGTGCCAAGCCCGAATCTCGTCCGACACAGAGCAGAATGAAACATCACTGTTTCGATACAATTAGTCCGTTCCAAGCACAGGTGGACTGAAACAGTCTTATTTTGAAACAACGATACAGTTTCTGTGTCTGGCTCGAGATTGAATCTCGAGACAGAGGCGGAATGAAACACCACTGTTTCGAAACAGTGAACCACAGCGGTTCCGAAACACTGAAACAGTTCCACGTATCGATACACTGTATCGAAACATAGAAACAGTGGCCAAGTCTACTACAAAGTTTATTTCGGTCAATGCTCTTCTAGTAATAGCCTCAATGAAATACTGACTCACAGCATACAATCTAAACCGGTATAACCAAAAATAATCCCGTGAGTATTGACTGAAATAAACTTTACAGTGAGATGTAATGTCTTTACCGATGTTCGCAACCAATAACGGGGTAAATATAAACGAAGTTTTGACGCAGATTTCAAAGTAATGGGTTTTCTCAGTGTCGCTACCTTGCTGAGTTTTTCTCTGACATATTTAATTTCAGTCTTAGCCTTAATATTAGTTTCTAGGTCATCAGCGAAGGATAAGCAGTTAACACTGATTTTGCGTTCGTAATTTCCGTCCAGAATTTAGTCAAACAACAGCAGGAAGAGGGGGAGGGAGACTGGGGGGGAGGGGAGGCGAATGGGGGAAAGACTGTCTCGTTGTCGAAAATTAGTACATATGTCTGAAGGCCCAGAGACTTTACGAAGGAATTTTACTTTTTCCTAAGAAATTTTACTTTTGATGTTGAACTTGCAAGATACAGGCAGATTAGTTCTCTGGTCTTCTCTAGAGTACCATAAGTAGTCTATCTGTCAATATTAGCGACTTTGTTGTACTCAGTTGGCGTTATGAGCGGAAGAGAAATGATCGCCAACTTATCTCTGCAAGCACCCTAAGCTCTCTTACGTAGTTCCCACGATCCCTACCAGAGATATGCGACTGCGAAAGCAGAATTTTCCCACGGTCTTCCTCGAAAAATAATTCCCTAAATTTAGTCAACGGGGTTTTGCAAGAATGTCAAGCTCCCAAGTGCTCCCATTTAAGCTTCCCGAGTATATCTGTTGCACTATCGTCGGGGCTAAGCTGCCCTTTTACGATCCTAGCAGCGCGCCTCTGATTTCTTTAGATGTTTTCTGTCGTGGTTACTTGATAGAACTCTAAACGCTGGGGCAATATCCTAGCTCTTGTCACGCTGTTACCTTATGTGTCATTTCATTCAGAGATTAAGTGAACTTCCTAAAATCCTTTCATTACATGTAAGTTTTTCATCCTCCTTTTCTCTTCCAGTGCCATTTCATATCGCTTCTTAGTTTCACCACTACGTATGTAAACACTCTGACATGCTCTATATATTGGATCTAATGTACTACACTCCTGGAAATGGAAAAAAGAACACATTGACACCGGTGTGTCAGACCCACCATACTTGCTCCGGACACTGCGAGAGGGCTGTACAAGCAATGATCACACGCACGGCACAGCGGACACACCAGGAACCGCGGTGTTGGCCGTCGAATGGCGCTAGCTGCGCAGCATTTGTGCACCGCCGCCGTCAGTGTCAGCCAGTTTGCCGTGGCATACGGAGCTCCATCGCAGTCTTTAACACTGGTAGCATGCCGCGACAGCGTGGACGTGAACCGTATGTGCAGTTGACGGACTTTGAGCGAGGGCGTATAGTGGGCATGCGGGAGGTCGGGTGGACGTACCGCCGAATTGCTCAACACGTGGGGCGTGAGGTCTCCACAGTACATCGATGTTGTCGCCAGTGGTCGGCGGAAGGTGCACGTGCCCGTCGACCTGGGACCGGACCGCAGCGACGCACGGATGCACGCCAAGACCGTAGGATCCTACGCAGTGCCGTAGGGGACCGCACCGCCACTTCCCAGCAAATTAGGGACACTGTTGCTCCTGGGGTATCGGCGAGGACCATTCGCAACCGTCTCCATGAAGCTGGGCTACGGTCCCGCACACCGTTAGGCCGTCTTCCGCTCACGCCCCAACATCGTGCAGCCCGCCTCCAGTGGTGTCGCGACAGGCGTGAATGGAGGGACGAATGGAGACGTGTCATCTTCAGCGATGAGAGTCGCTTCTGCCTTGGTGCCAATGATGGTCGTATGCGTGTTTGGCGCCGTGCAGGTGAGCGCCACAATCAGGACTGCATACGACCGAGGCACACAGGGCCAACACCCGGCATCATGGTGTGGGGAGCGATCTCCTACACTGGCTGTACACCACTGGTGATCGTCGAGGGGACACTGGATAGTGCACGGTACATCCAAACCGTCATCGAACCCATCATTCTACCATTCCGAGACCGGAAAGGGAACTTGCTGTTCCAACAGGACAATGCACGTCCGCATGTATCCCGTGCCACCCAACGTGCTCTAGAAGGTGTAAGTCAACTACCCTGGCCAGCAAGATCTCCGGATCTGTCCCCCATTGAGCATGTTTGGGACTGGATGAAGCGTCGTCTCACGCGGTCTGCACGTCCAGCACGAACGCTGGTCCAACTGAGGCGCCAGGTGGAAATGGCATGGCAAGCCGTTCCACAGGACTACATCCAGCATCTCTACGATCGTCTCCATGGGAGAATAGCAGCCTGCATTGCTGCGAAAGGTGGATATACACTGTACTAGTGCCGACATTGTGCATGCTCTGTTGCCTGTGTCTATGTGCCTGTGGTTCTGTCAGTGTGATCATGTGATGTATCTGACCCCAGGAATGTGTCAATAAAGTTTCCCCTTCCTGGGACAATGAATTCACGGTGTTCTTATTTCAATTTCCAGGAGTGTATTATTCATTACGATGATTCAAGTGTCTTTTCGAAGTAGATTACAAGTTTTCTACTTACAGAGCGCAATTCAGGTTGTGAAAAATTTTGATGTTCATTTACCGTGGTTGATCATCTTTTCTCTTCCCGTTTATAATTTTCCCAGTTGTGATCAGCTTTTTGAATGTGAAGTCCACAATGAGTACACATTTGTTTATTTGACTCACAAAACAGATGTCAATATTTGTTTCAGATAAGCGTTACGTAGGGATTTATCGCAAACGGGCTCCCAGCTTGCTAGTCATCGATCCAGAACTCATTCGTCAAGTATTCGTCAAAGACTTCGATTTCTTCATGGACCGAGAACGTCTCTCCTTCAAGGAACCGGTACTGGAGAATCAACTGTTCTTCATGAAGGGCGAAAGATGGCGGCATTTGCGCAACAAACTCAGTCCCTTATTCACCAGTGGGAAGCTCAAGAATATGTTTCAGGTAAGTGTTTATTGCAAAGATGAAGCTACTTATAGTCTAGGAGAACAGTTCCGGGAACTTTGCTATCGACGATGCTCATTACAGCCTTGTGTTCACCAAACTGTAAACTGGAAACAAGAATACGTTAACCTTAGAGTAGCATTTGACATTCGCTGGAGAGAAGTAGTAGGTATTAAGCTATTGGAAGTACCGAAGCCAAAAACTGTTGTGTCATGGGCAAATAGTACATTGCAAAATGGTTCTGTTGAAACCGAGGAATTAACCAGTAATCCTTCATGCGCCGATAGCTCACATTGAGAGCTTTTCCAGTTTTATTTCATGCATTTGTGATCAGGTTAATTTCACTGTGTTTTACTTTTCGTTAGCGTATACAAAAGCTGAGCTGTGAGGTGCCTAATGAGCTCTATAGCATTTTCTGCAAGTCAATTAAGAGAAGTATCAGGCTCCACACTTCTTCCATTACAGTGGTCAAGCTGTTGTACAGTAACTTACATGAAAGCTGACACACCTCAGCAATTCAATCACGTTGCAAATGGTTTTAACATCCGTTATTCAGTGTATAATCTTCCCCCTACAAATGTTAACACTGTGTCCACTGTAGTGACCTCTTTTCCAATGAAACTTCTGTTCATGGATCTGAACGTAACAGAAAAGATTTCAAAGTTCTGTAAATTGTAGTGACCTGGCGTCATCAGTCTAAGTAACTGTCTCAGCACCGTGAAAGACGAGGAATCAGAATTTTGATTAGGTCCTGTTGACTGAAATGAGCTGCTACTATACGTGACTCGGCTATCCAAGATCAGGCAGACTATGAAGCAAAGTTTTCTGTAACTCCATCTTCTGTAGATGGAATTGGACTGCGGCTGGTCGAAGACTTGAAGAAAATAGATACCGACAGCCGTAATTTTATTTAACAACTTTATTTAGCTACCAGTCCACCTGCTTAGCTGGGTGGTAACGTGCTTGCCTCCCATGCAAGCGGGCTCGGGTTCGAATCCCGGCCGGGTTGGAGATTTTCTCCGCTCGTGGACTGGGTGCTGTGTTGTCCTCACCATCATTTCATCCTCATCGCCGGCCCCCAAGTCGCCCAATGTGGCGTCGAATGAAATAAGAATTGCACTTGGCGGCCGAACGTCCCCGAATGGGGCCTCCCAGCCAACGATGCCATACGCTCATTTCCATTTAGCTACCAGTTTCACTGGCACTGTCCTCAGGCCCATAGAGACGTAACTACTACAAAGTCATCTAATCGTATGTTCAATTGTAGCTTGCGAAGGGTCCACGTCTGCCGAGAAGGTCTACGGAGTCCAGCTGGACATAGTAGTCCCTATAATGGCGCAAACGATTAGATGACTTATCTAGCTACGTGTGTAGGGGCCCAAGGATGGGGTGAATGAGGCACCGAAACTGGTGGCTAAATAAAATTATTAAATAAAATTACAACTGTTGGTATATATTTTCTTCAAGATCAAGCGAAGTAGTTGAAATTTCACGAGTGATGTCAGTTACTTTACTAACTACGTTAACGTTGCTCGGAAAAAGATTCAAATGGCTCAAATGGCTCTGAGCACTATGGAACTTAACATCTGAGGTCATCAGTCCCCTAGAACTTAGAACTACTTAAACCTAACTAACCTAAGGACATCGCACACATCCATGCCCGAGGCAGGATTCGAACCCGCGAGCGTAGCAGCAACTCGGTTCCGGGCTGAAGCGCCTAGAACGGCTCGGCCACAGCGGCCGGGTCGGAATAAGAAAACCACAGTCGTTACAAAGTCCTGTGGTCACATCGCTAGGCGATCTACAAATGCACAAGCCAAATAATTCAATCGTGTCAGTAATACATTCTTCAGTCAAAAAATGAACAATAGATGAAACTATCCTAAAACACAGGGTGTTTGTTTTAACTTGAGACAACTAAGAATTCCGAAAGTGATGCATCATACGAAAAAAAAATGTTCTACGTGAAAAGTTGATATTAGTAAAGGGGACATTTTTCTGTACTGCACTTAGCCGCCTACTAACCAACCTGCCCGCACGGACAAGGTCAATTTTGTATTTCCTGGTGAGAAACACCCATTTTTATTGCATATTCGGATTCTATGTCAAAAAGTACGTACTGTTTCCTCAAACCATCGCTCTCATTCGTGGTGGACGGCGCTGTAGTCGACAAACATAACCTTTGTGTTCTAACGATCGATTTTACGTTCGAAATTTACTTTAGTGTTGCGAATTTCATTTTGCACCTTCTAAGTGTCCTGCCAATGAATCACAGCCTTTGGTTTGCTCTACCCGCAATATTATCTATGTGATCGTTCCAATTTAGGGTATCTGTAACTGTAATGTCTAAGGATTTAGTTGAATTTCGACTGAAGATTTGTGTGAGTTATCGCGTAATCGAAATTTAGCTGATTTCTCGTAGTACTCATGTGAATAACTTCACACTTTTCTTTATTCAGGGTCAATTGCCACTTTTCGCACGACACAGATATCTTATCTAAATCATTTTGCAATTCGTTTTGGTCATCTGATGACTTTACAAGACAGTCAATGACAGCATCATCTGCAAACAATCTAATAGGGCTACTCACATTGTCTCCTCTGTCGTTAATATAGATCAGGAACAACAGAGGGCCTATAACACTTCCTTAGGGAACGCCGGATATTACTTCTGTTTTACTCGATGACTTTCCGTCTCTTGCTATGAACTGTTACCTTTCTGACAGGAAATCACGAATCCAGTCGCACAACTGAGGCGATGTTCCACAGGCACGCAGTTTGGTTGACGCTTGTGAGGAACGGTGTCGAAAGCCTTCCGGAAATCTAAAAATATGGAATCAATTGACATCCCCTGTCGATAGCACTCATTACTTCATGAGTATAGAGAGCTACATAGTTGTGTTTCACAAGAACGAGCTACATAGTTGTGTTTCACAAGAACGATGTTTTCTGAATACGTGCAATGTGTCAATAACTCGTTTTCTTCTAGGTAATTTATAATGTTCGAACACATTATGTGCTCCAAACTAAAACTAAACTTAAGTCCGTCCTAACAGATCACGGAAGACCCTAACGGTACTGACCGACCGCCGTGTCATCCTCAGACTACAGGCGTCATTGGATGCGGATATCGAGGGGCATGTGGTCGGCACACCGCACTCCCAGCCGTTTTCAATGTTCGAGACCGGAGCCGCTACTTCTTAGTCAGATAGCTCCTCAATTGGCCTCACAAGGGCTGAGTGCAGCCCGCTTGCCAACAGCGCTCGGCATACCGGACGGTGACCCATCCAAGTGCTAGCCAAGCCCGACAGCGCTTAACTTCGGCGATCTGACGGGAACAGGTGTTATCACTGCGGCAAGGCCGTTGGCATTATACGTTCCAAAACCCAACTACAAATCGACGTTAGTGATATGGGCCTATAATTCAGCGGATTACTCCTATTTCCCTTTGTGGGTATTTGTGAGACTTGAGCAATTTTCCAGACTTTAGGTACGGAGCTTTCTGTGAACGAACGATTGTATATAATTGCTAAATATAGAGCTATTCTATCAGCGTACTCTGAAAGGAACCTGACTGTTATACAATCTGGACCGGATCCCTTGCCTTTAATAAGTGATTTAAGCTGCTTTGCTACGCCGAGGGTATCTACTTCTACGTTTCTCATCTTGGCAGTTGCTCTTGATTGGAATTCAGGAATATTTATTTCGTCTTCTTTGGTGAAGGAGTTTCGGAAAACTCTGCTTTAGTGGCACTGTCATCAGTGACTCCCGGCCGGAGTGGCCGAGCGGTTCTAGGCGCTTCAGTCTGGAACGCGCGACTGCTACGGTCGCAGGTTCGAATCCTGCCTCGGGCATGGATGTGTGTGATGTCCTTAGGTTAGTTAGGTTTAAGTAGTTCTAACTTCTAGGGGACTGATGATCTCAGCTGTTAAGTCCCATAGTGCTCACAGCCATTAGAACCATTTCATCGGTGACTTCACCGTTGTTATGGCGCAGTGAAGGTATTGATTGCGTCTTGCCACAGGTGTGGTTTATGTATGACCACTATCTCTTTGGGTTTTCTGCCAGATTCTGAGACAGAGTTTCGTTGTAGAAATTATTAAAAGCATCTCGCATTGAAGCACTCGCTATATTTCTAACTTCTGCAAAACTAAGCCAATCTTGGGGATTTTGCGTTCTTTCAAATTTGGCATGCTTTTCTCGCTGCTTCTGCAGCAGCGATCTGATCCGTTTTGTGTACCATAGGGGATCAGTACCATCACTGACCAATTTATGTGGTATACAGGGTGGTCCATTGATAGTGACCGGACCAAATATCTCACGAAATAAGCATCAAACTAAAAAGCTACAAAGTACGAAACTCGTCTACCTTGAAGGGGGAAACCAGATGGCGCTATAGTTGACCCGTAAGATGGCGCTGCCATAGGTCAAACTGATATCAACTACGTATTTTAAAATAGGAACCCCCATTTTTATTACATATTCGTGTAGTACTTAAAGAAATATGAATGTTTTAGTTGGACCACTTTTTTCGCTTTTGTGACAGATGGCGCTGTAATAGTCACAAACGTATAAGTACGTAGTATCACGTAACATTCCGCCAGTGTGGACGGTATTTGCTTCGTGATACATTACCCGTGTTGAAATGGACCGTTTACCAATTGCGGAAAAGGTCGATATCGTGTTGATGTACGGCTATTGTGATCAAAATGGCCAACGGGCGTGTGCTATGCATGCTGCTCGGTATCCTGGACGACATCATCCAAGTGTCCGGACCGTTGGACGGATAGTTACGTTATTTAAGGAAACAGGAAATGTTCAGCCACATGTGAAACGTCAACCACGACCTGCAACAAATGATGATGCCCAAGTAGTTGATTTAGCTGCTGTCGCAGCTAATCCGCACATCAGTAGCAGACAAATTGCGCGAGAATCGGGAACCTCAAAAACGTCGCTTTTGAGAATGCTACATCAACATCGATTGCACCCATACCATATTTATATGCACCAGGAATTGCATGGCGACGACTTTGAACGTCGTGTACAGTTCTGCCACTGGGCACAAGAGAAATTACAGGACGATGACAGATTTTTGCACGCGTTCTATTTAGCGACGAAGCGTCATTCACCAACAGCGGTAACGTAAACCGGCATAATATGTACTATTGGACAACGGAAAATCCACGATGGCTGCGACAAGTGGAACATCAGCGACCTTGGCGGGTTAATGTATGGTGCGGCGTTATGGGAGGAAGGATAATTGGCCCCCATTTGATCGATGGCAATCTAAATGGTGCAATGTATGCTGATTTCCTACGTAATGTTCTACCGATGTTACTACAAGATGTTTCACTGTATGACAGAATGGCGATGTATTTCCAACATGGTGGATGTCTGGCACATAGCTCGTGTGCGGTTGAAACGGTACTGAGTAGCATATTTCATGACAGGTGGATCGGTCGTCGAAGCACCATACCATGCCCCGCACGTTCACCGGATCTGACGTCCCCGAATTTCTTTCTGTGGGTAAAGTTGAAGGATATTTCTATCGTGATCCACCGACAACGCCTGACTACATGCGTCAGCGAATTGTCAATGCATGTCTAACATTCTGCGTGGTGTCTGTTAGTTCTAAGTCATGTCTCCCTACCACTTTCGCGCAACGACGCCCTGAGCGTGTTTTTTAGGGAATTGACTAGTTTGAACCTGGGACCTGTTGCTGGTAAGGAGACGCCAGACCACACATGACATGTAGAGTTCAGAAGGGTTCAGTGAGACTAGCGATGATATAACCAAATACTTAATGATTTCAGCGTCAGCTCCACTGCACTCCCTGTAAAATAATCTTAATACTAACTAAATTTAGTGGAAGGGGTTCAAGGCTTTCCTATTTTTAGTTAGCTGGTAAAATAACGTCGAAAAAGCAGTTAAGTTTACCATTGGAAATTTTATTCTACTCACAAAACATTGTTTATAAATTGCACTATTGATAAAAGGAAATATTTTAATACAGGATGATAAAAACCAACTGCGTTCAACAAGAATGTGAACGAATATTCCCTGAATGGGTTTCCAAGTTCTACAATGCATCGAAGGATGACCTATGCCATATCACATCTATAATCTAGGTTTAAAATAAGTTTCACAAGAGAGAAAACTATCAAAATGGTCTACAGTGACCCTCAATTGTCTTTAATTACTTATCTAACTTGTCGTAAATTACAGTGGCTGATGTGGCTTTTCAATAATTATATAACAGAAAAATCATCGCGTTTCAGATTTTAACGTAAGTAGCAAATGTGAATACCATGAGCTTTAATTGACGATCGACAGTAGTATTACGCAAAACTGGGATATAACAGATGAGACTTCTGCAGTTCTGAGTGAAGCTTTATGCGCTGTTATGCGGCATCGCGTGCGTTCATTACCTTGTCGTTGGTTAGGCAGCTTCAGGGGCAGCGGGCGGCGCAGCTCCACCTTCGCCGTCTCGGAAGCAACTCCCCCCTAACTTCTCGTTACTACAATTTACCGAAGTTGGTTTAAAAAAAAAACTATCTGGCTGTGTTTTCATCTGACCAATCAGGGTCTCAATGTTAACCTTAAGTTCCGCCTACAAAAGTTCTGTCTATCCAATGAGAAACGTTATACTTTTCGTGGTGGGGCAATGTTTTTAAAGTTTGCAACGTAACAGAGACGCGAAAAAGTCTGACGCTAAAACTTGCAGCTGGCGTGGCCCTTTTAGTGTTATCGTAAGATCTATACTGTTCTTCTGGAGGGCTCTATCATTTAACATGGGCTGGGGGGTGGTCCTGTCGGTTACTTTTAGTGGTGGGGCAATGTTTTTAAAGTTTGCAACGTAACAGAGACGCGAAAAAGTCTCATGCTAAAACTTGCGGCTGGTGTGGCCCTTTTAGTGTTATCGTAAGATCTATACTGTTCTTCTGGAGGGCTCTAGCTTTTAACGTGGGCTGGGGGGTGGTCCTCTTGGTTAGCTGGCGACGTGGGTGTCCGTCCCTTATCGTAGGGCCTTCTAGCTTAACACGGTTCTGCTCTCGGCTTCTGTTCTCGTTTCTCCCCTCGGAACTGCGTCTGTCTCACGGTGGGAAGGTATGACATGCATTTAGGCATTCTTGTGTTAGTCTGTGGTATTCCATTTGCTCACTCGTTACTCGTATTACTTTGGTTAATTTAATGTCAGGATTTATTCGGAGCTATGTGACATACTACTGGATTTGCTTATCATGTCAGGGTTTTCATGGAAGGTGTTGGATTTGCCTGACACCTTACACATGTGCGAACTTTACGGAAGGCGAACTACTCGCTGTTGAGAGGAATGACGTTACACGTATTGCCAAAAGCATTGAGGTTGACGGACATCATTTTGAGCTTTTATTGGATTAATGTGGTATTTACAGGTAATCACGCTGTGACAGCATGCGTTCTCAGAAATGGTAAGTTCACAAAGGTACATGTATCACATTGGAACAACCGAAATAAAATGTTTAAACGTACTTTTTTTTTTTTTTTTTTTTCTTTATTGAATTTCAATTCCCCCCGAAGGGGGCGGGCTGGCAGCAGCTTAGGACGCCGCTCTGCAGCCTACAGGTTTTCTGACAAAGAGCAGGAGAATAAATAATAATAAAAAACAGGCGATAAAATCGGGGACTCATTGAGTAACAAGGTGAAAAGAAAATGGGGAAATGAAAACAAACAACAGAGGGATGATGAAGCGAATAAAAATACATACGGAGCAGACAGGGGAAACAATAGACAATTAAAAAAACACGGCGACAGTCTGGATTCTGTTCGCAAAGTATATAAAACGCACACCCAGCGACAGCATGGTTTCTGTTCGCAACACAACACTGAATAGTCACTAGGACACAGCACGAAAAAGTCGGCAAAGGTGACACCACAGTCGAGAGCACGTGGGGGGAAACTGAACAGGAGATGGGAAAACAAAAAGGGGGGGAAAGGAGAGTAAAAGCGAAGGGGGGGGGGGGAACCGGGAAAGGAGCTGATGGAGGATGAGGACCCATAAGAGGGGTGGGGGGCAGACGCGACAGGGAGGGGGGGGGGGGGTAGGCAGAGGAGGGGAATACAAAAGGACTGGGGGGGAGAAGGGAGGTAGGGAGAGGTGTAGTGGGGAGGAAACAGGACGGAAGGGGGGGGAAGAGGGAGCCCAGGGAAAGGACAGAGGAAAGGAGGGGGAGGGAGGATCAGAGTTGATAGGAAGGATAAATGGAGGGAGAGAGGGCATCATCCGGGAGGGGGAGTTGACGGAAGCCACCTTGGGAAAGGAGATGGAGGGTGTAGAGATGGAGGGTAGGGGGGACACAACGGTGAAGACGGGGCAGGGGGCGAGGATGGGAGAGGAGAGGAGCAACCAGGGGGTGAGGGGGTTCAAGACGGCGGGAGGTGTAGAGGATGCGGATATGTTCGAGGAAGAGGAGCAGATGGGGGAAAGGAATGAGATCATAGAGGAGCCGCGTGGGGGACGGGAGGCGGATACGGAAGGCGAGGCGGAGTGCATGACGCTCAAGGATCTGGAGGGACTGATAGAATTTGGGGGGGGCAGATATCCAGGCAGGACTGGCATAACAGAGGATGGGACGGATTAAGGATTTGTAGGTGTGGAGGATGGTAGAGGGGTGCAACCCCCATGTCCGGCCAGAGAGGAGTTTGAGGAGGCGGAGGCGGTTGTGGGCTTTGGATTGGATGGATCGGAGATGAGGGATCCAGGTGAGGTGACGGTCAATGGTGAGGCCAAGGTAGGTGAGGGTGGGGGTGAGACGGACAGGACGTGCGCAGACAGTAAGGGAGAAATCCAGGAGCCGGAAGGAGCGAGTGGTACGACCTACGATGATTGCCTGGGTCTTGGAAGGATTGAGTTTCAGGAGCCATTGGTTACACCATGCAGCAAAAAGGTCAAGGTGATTCTGGAGAAGGCGTTGGGACCGTTGGAGGGTAGGAGCGAGGGCGAGGAATTCGGTGTCATCAGCATATTGCAAGAGGTGCACTGGAGGGGGGGGTTGGGGCATATCTGCTGTGTACAGGAGGTAGAGGAGAGGGGAGAGGACAGAGCCCTGGGGCACACCGGCAGAGGGGTAGAAGGTGCGGGAATTGGCATGATGGATGGTAACGTAGGAGGGGCGGCGGGAGAGGAAGGAGGCCACCAGACGGATGTAGTTGATAGGAAGGGCGTAGGTTTGGAGTTTAAACAGGAGACCGGGATGCCAGACACGGTCGTAGGCCTTTTCAAGGTCAAGTGAGACAAAAATGGCGGAGCGACGGGAGTTAAGCTGGAGGGAGAGGAGATGAGTGAGGCGGAGGATTGGTCATCAGCAGAGAAGGAAGGTCGAAAGCCACATTGGGTGTTTGGGAGGAGGTGGTTTTGGTGGAGGTGGAGATGGATGCGCCGGGAAAGGATGGATTCCAAGAGCTTGCTGAACACCGACGTGAGACAGATAGGACGATAGGAAGAGGCATCAGATGGAGGCTGATTGGGTTTGGAGAACATCAGGATACGGGAGGTTTTCCACAGGTCGGGATAGAAGCCAGTGGTTTAAACGTACCTACGTTCTGTATTTTAATTTAAAAAAGCCTACCTGTTACCAATTGTTCGTCTAAAATTGTGGGCCACATGTTTGTGACTATTACAGCGCCATCTATCACAAAGCGAAAAAAGTGGTCCAACTAAAACATTCATATTTCTTTACGTAATACGCGAATATGTAATAAAAAATGGGGGTTCCTATTTTAAAAAACGCAGTTAATATCAGTTTGACCTATGGCAGCGCCATCTAGTGGGCCAACCATAGCGTCATCTGGTTTCCCCCTTCAAGCAAGACAACTTACGTTCTTTGTAGTTTTTTCGTTTGACGCTTATTTCGTGAGATATTTGGTCCGGTCACGATCAATGGACCACCCTGTATAAAGGGCACCAGTGGCAAGACGCAATCAATACCTTCACTGCGCGATAACAACAGTGCCACTAAAGCAGAGTTGTTAAACACCGTTTTCCAAAACTCCTTCACCAAAGAAGACGGAGTAAATATTCCTGAATTCCAATCAAGAACAACTGCCAAGTTGAGAAACATAGAAGTAGATATCCTCGGTGTAACGAAGCAGCTTCAATCACTTAATAAAGGCAAGGCCTCCGGTCCAGATTGTATACCAGTCAGGTTCCTCTCAGAGTATGCTGATAAAATAGCTCCATATTTAGCAGTTATATGCAACCACTCGCTCACAGAAAGATCCGTACCTAAAGACTGGAAAATTGCTCAAGTCACACCAATACCCAAAAAGGGAAGTAGACGTAATCCGCTGAATTACAGGCTTATATCACTAACGTCGATTTTCAGCAGGGTTTTGGAACATATACTGTGTTCGAACATTATGAAGTACCTCGAAGAAAACGATTCATTGACACATAGTCAGCATGGTTTCAGAAAATATCGTTCTTGTGAAACACAACCAGCTCTTTATACTCATTAAGTAATAAGTGCTATCGACAAGGGATGTCAAATTGACTCCATATTTTTAGATTTCGAGAAGGCATTCGACACCGTTCCTCACACGCTTCTTCTAACCAAACTGGGTGCCTACGGAGTATCGCCTCAGTTGTGCGACTGGATTCGTCATTTCCTGTCAGAAAGGCCACAGTTTATAGTAATAGACGTAAAGTCATCGATTAAAACAAAAGTAATATCCGGCGTTCCCCAATGAAGTATTACAGGCCCTCTATTGTTCCTGATCTATATTAACGACATAGGAGACAATCTCAGTAGCCGTCTTAGATTGTTTGCAGATGATGCTGTCATTGAGTGTCTTGTAAAGTCATCAGATGATGATAACGACTTGCAAAATGATTTAGATATCTGTATAGTGCGAAAAGTGGCAATTGACCCTGTGTAAGGAAAAGTGTTAAGTTATTCACATGAGTACTAAAAGAAATCAGCTAAATTTCGATTACACGATAAGTCACACTAATCCGAAGGCTATAAATTCAACTAAATACTTAGGGATTACAATTACAAATAACCTAAATTAGAACGATCGCATACATAATATTGTGGGTAGAGCAAACCACAGACTGCGATTCATTGGCAGATTACTTAGAAAGTGCAACAGGTCTACTAAAGAGACTGCTTACACCACGCTTGTCCGCCTTATTCTGGAGTATTGCTGTGCGGTGTGGGATCCGCATCAGGTGGGACTGACGGATGACATCGAAAAAGTACAAAGAAGGGCAGCTCGTTTTGTATTATCACGAAATAGGCGAGACACGTGAATTGGAGTGGCAATCATTAAAGCAAAGGCGTTTTTCGTTGCGACGGGATCTTCTCATGAAATTCCAATCACCAGTTTTCTCCTCCGATTGCGAAAACATTCTGTTACCACCCACCTACGCAGGGAGAAATGATCATCACGTTAAAATAAGAGAAATCAGGGCTCGCACAGAAAAATTGAAGTGCTCGTTTTTCCTGCGTGCCGTTCGAGAGTGGAACGGTCGAGAGACAGCTTGAAAGTGGTTCATTGAACCCTCTGCCAAGGACTTTATTGTGAATAGCAGAGTAATCACGTAGATGTAGCTGTAGAGATACACCTTACGGAAAATCCAAAAGCCTATATTCATTTCTCTATAAACGGATTTTTTTAAATAACAGCCAGCAATCTGAACAATGAATAATAGCTCCTTTCAGTAATGTGCCCCGTATTGCATCTAGAACAAATTACACGATACATCTTTACAATCTCGAACAACGTTTTGAATGCCCATCTCACTTTTACAATCGCAGTAATTGTATATCATTGTTATACCTCTAAACTAAAGAACATTATACATTTTTAGAACGTGGCCAGTGAGACGTAATTAAACTGTAGCTAATTCTCTTCTCTCTCTCTGTCTCTCAAGTTTTTATTGCTCACAGCCAGATGGTATTCTCATTGTTTTCTCGGATCGTCTCTTTCTCTAGAGTGTTCAACAGCAGCTTTTTTTATATATAAGAACAAAAAATCAATAATTAAACTCCACTCCTGTCATTCCTACCTATGTTATAAAATAAAACATTTAATTTAAGCTATAATGTCTCTTGTGCACTGACAAGATATCTGTTACTCTGATGGAAAAATACATGCACATTACAACTGAAACTCAGTAATCTTTACCAGAAGAAGAACAACTCACGCCGTAAAATGTTGCCTCACAATAGTTTAGATTTTCACTTCATTGTGTTTTAAGGACCAAAGTGATTTCTGTTGGAATTCTACATATGACAGACCTGGGTACGAATTTTTGTCAAACCCAATCCAGCGTGACTGACATAACATCTTTACCTCCAGTGTAACTCTTTGGTTAATTCCCAAGATAAAAATCAAATTCTGTGTGGCACTGAGAATGGGGTGAGCATTCACAGGGCTGACTCAACTTCTCCACTAACCAGGCAATTGGTCATTAAGCAAATACTGGACTTAGGGTCCATTTTCCTCACTCAGCCTATAGTGTAAGACTTTTTACGAATTTTTTGGCAAAACTAATGAATAAATCAACGTAGATCTTTTTGTACATTGTCTATTGACTCTTGGACAACATTTTCTAATTTTTTAAGAAGAAATTCAGGCATCATGAAACACCCCCCCATCGGAGGAGTTAAAGTTGCCCTGTCCATCTGAAGTGTGTCCATGACGGAAGTCCTGCAGTCTGCAAATCTTATTTGAAATAAGAAAACTAACAATTTTCTTAATTTTTAGGCTATTGTGCAGGAGGTAGTACCACAGTTTTCTGAAATATGATAAAATGAAAAACGGCAGACGCCTGAAACAAAGATGTGGTACTGAAATATGTTTTTGGTCTGTATTCTGCAACAGCTAATGAATAAATTAAAATAAAAAAGTTGGCCTATTACTACTTGAGGACATGCCTGAGGAGTAACTCACCAAGTTTCAGAAAGGTGAGCGTCTTAGATTCGTAATCAAAATGTCTTCGTCTCGGTTTCGAATCCCGCCGCTACTTCAATTTTGATTAATAATCAGCATTGGCGGCCGAAGACTTCCTGCATAAAAAGTCACACTCATTCTGGCAAATGTCTTGTCAAAGAGGGCTGAGGAGCGGACAGAGGTACAGGGCACTCTCTTGTCCTAGGGGTGGGAAACTGCCCCTAAAGGCGGAAGAATCAGCATAGATCAACGGCGTGAGGATGCAGAAGGCAATGGAAACCACTGCATTACAGACAAGTAACGTGTATCCACAGAACATGTGACCTGCAATTGAAGAAGTGTCATGATGATCTCTCCATTGGCAAAAGATTCCGGAATAGTCCCCCATTCTGATCTCTGGGAGGGGACTGCTAAGGGGGAGGTTACCATGAAAGAAAGATTGACTAATCAACGGAAGGATAACGTTCTACGAGTCGGGGCGTGGAATGTCAGAATCTTGAACGTGGTAAAGAAACTAGAAAATCTGAAAAGGGAAATGCAAAGGCTCAATCTAGATATAGTAGGGATCAGTTAAAAATGGTTCAAATGGCTCTGAGCACTATACGACTTAACTTCTGAGGTCATCAGTCCCCTAGAACTTAGAACTACTTAAACCTAACTAACCTAAGGACATCACACACATCTATGCCAGAGGCAGGATTCGAACCTGCGACCGTAGCAGTCGCGCGGTTCCAGACTGTAGCGCCTAGAACCACTCGGCCACCGAAGCCGGCATTTCTTCTGTTACCCATGGTTTCTTCGCAGTTACCTTCTTTGTACCCATGTTTGGAGTAAGCTGGTAGAACTTTTAGTGTAGTGCATGTTGGAGGAGGATTTTGCTGAAGAAAATTGTTGTGAATTATTAACCCGATCTAAGGACGTACAGACGCAGCATTTATGGAACAGACAGAATAGAATTGCATTATAGATATGTTTTCAAGGTAATAATTTTTTGCCGGTGCACACTGATACCGTTAGTGATTCTTGCATTAGAACAGTCCACCTCTCCACCTCTGTTTAAGTCATTTCAGCTTAATTCATTTCAATTTGCATAATCGTAAATGCATTGTCTTGTAATACTTTTGTAAAGAAAGTAAAGATTTTGTTTTCCTGTGAGTTTTACCTTCTTATGAAATAAGAGTTTACAATACAGTGTCGTCAGTGTAATGAACAGATTAGAATTTTCATTTCAAATAAGAATTTTCTTTGGTATGAGAAAATCATCCCAATCTTTCTCCCAGCATTTAAGTTTTACTTTAGCATACTTTTGCTGGCCCCATTTCTTCATGCTGGACTGTTGTTGCTGATTGTGCTGTAATATTTCACGTGAGATTCTTTCCATATTTTGTTGGTTCTTCCGCTTCTCATCTCACATTTCCAGTGCGCAAATTCTAAGAATTTTCTTTGTAATTGAAATTTTATTGTGCCAGTGAACAGTGTGTGTTTCATAGTGTTGCTACGTAATTTCAGTGTTTCAATTTTTTGGGGCAGCGCATAGTTTGGTTTTGGTAGTGGTAACAGAGGACAGTAAATTAAGTTTTGAGTAAAAAACAGGCAAACATTTTAGTGCTCATGAACGAACGAACGATCGGGTCAGAGCAAATAACTTTCAAATGCTGTGCTCCACACGTACGTCCTCAGAAATTTCTTCCTCAAATTAAGTTCAAATGGTTCAAATGGCTCTGAGTACTATGGGACTTAACTTCTAAGGTCATGAGTCCCCTAGAATTTAGAACTACTTAAACCTAACTAACCTAACGACATCACACACATCCATGCCCGAGGCAGGATTCGAACCTGCGACCGTAGCGGTCGCGCGGTTCCAGACTGTAGCACCTAGAACCGCTCGGCCACCCCGGCCGGCCTCAAATTAAGTCCAGTGTATTAGTTCGGCACCTAAGTTCGTAGCGTTTTTGTTTTGCATGTTGGTATTCTGGTTGCTATGGGTTTATTTATCGATTCTCATTTATATTTGTAGTTCACTGTTGCTATTTGAGTTTACATATTGTCATCTTTGTATAGTGAGTGAAGTTTAGGACGCTAATGATATGCCAAGTGGAGAAACAGGAATATTTCCGACATATTCTTGTTTTAAAGTTCAATAGAGGGGTGACAGCAACGGAGGCAGCCAGAAGTATGAGAATAATGGCGTTGGACAGGGCACAACGAGAAAATGCTTTTCTCGTTTTAAGCAGGATCATTTTGATACTAGTTACTCTCCACGTTCAGGAAAAGACCTTCGAGGTATGATGTAGGTCATTTAAACGCATTACTCTACGACGACCCACGTCAGTGTACTTAAAATTGGCGAATAGTTCGAAAATCCTGCTGCAATGGTTTTGAGGAGCATGACAGTGAACCCACGTTGATGTTTTGGCCATCAAATTCGGCTTATCTGAATACGACGAAACCCAAGTGGGACGCTATCGGACGCCAGCCCCGTACCCACAAACCCACTGCCGTGATTTACGGCAAGTGTGTGACTTGTGCGCATGCATCTGGTGCCACAACACTCTGGAATCAAGTACTCTTCGAATCTGTGCCCCACAGATACTCTGCCGAATTGCGTTCCAGAAGTGGACCAACACACTTTTCAGTAGGTGGTCATAATACACCACTGGCCACTAAAATTGCTACACCACGAAGGTGACGAGCTACAGACGCGAAATTTAACCGACAGGAAGAAGATGCTGTGATATGCAAATGATTAGCTTTTCAGAGCATTCACACAAGGTTGGCGACGGTGGCGACACCTACAACGTGCTGACATGAGGAAAATTCCAACCGATTTCTCATACACAAACAGCAGTCTACCGGCGTTGCTTGGTGAAACGTTGTTGTGATGCCTCGTGTAAGGAGGAGAAACGCGTACCATCACGTTTCCGACTTTGATAAAGATCGGATTGTAGCGTATCGCGATTGCGGTTTATCGTATCGCGACAATGCTGCTCGCGTTGGTCGAGATCCAATGACTGTTAGCAGAATATGGAATCGGTGGGTTCAGGAGGGTAATACGGAACGCCCTGCTGTATCCCAACGGCCTCGTATCACCAGCAGTCGAGATGACAGGCGTCTTATCCGCATGGCTGTAACGGATCGTGCAGCCACGTCTCGATCCCTGAGTCAACAGATGGGGACGTTTACAAGACAACAACGATCTGCACGAACAGTTCGACGACGTTTGCAGCAGCATGGACTATCAGCTCCGAGACCATGGCTGAGGTTACCCTTGACGCTGCATCAGAGACAGGAGCGCGATGGTGTACTCAACGACGAAGCTGGGTGCACGAATGGCAAAACGTCATTTTTTCGGATGAATCCAGGTTCTGTTTACAGCATCATGATGGTCGCATCCGTGTTTGGCGACATCGCGGTAAACGCACATTGGAAGCGTGTATTCGTCATCGTCATATTGGCGTATCACCCGGCGTGATGGTATGGGGCCGGCCGAAGTGGCCGTGCGGTTCTAGGCGCTACAGTCTGGAACCGAGCGACCGCTACGGTCGCAGGTTCGAATCCTGCCTCGGGCATGGACGTGTGTGATGTCCTTAGGTTAGTTAGGTTTAATTAGTTCTAAGTTCTAGGCGACTGATGACCTCAGAAGTTACGTCGCATAGTGCTCAGAGCCATTTGAACCATTTGATGGTATGGGGTGCCATTGGTTACACATCTCGGTCACCTCTTGTTCGCATTGACGGCATTTTGAACAGTGGACGTTACATTTCAGATGTGTTACGTGTGTTGCAGGTCTTGTACGGGCCTTTCTGGGTACAGAAAATGTTCGACTGCTGCCCTGGCCATCACACTCTCCATATCACTCACCAATTGAAAACGTCTGGTCAATGGTGGCCGAGCAGCTGGCTCGTCACAATACGCCAGTCACTACTCTTGATGAACTGTGGTATCGTGATGAAGCTACATGGGCAACTGTACCTGTACAGGCCATGCAAGCTCTGACTCAATGCCCAGGCGTGTCAAGGCCGTTATTGCGGCCAGAGGTGGTTGGTCTGGGTACTGATTCCTCTGGATCTATGCACCTAAACTGCATGAAAATGTAATGACATGTCAGTTCTAGTATAATATATTTGTCCAATGAATACCCGTTATCATGTGCATTTCTTCTTGGTGTGACAATTTTAATGGCCAGTAGTGTATTTTGGCTCATCAGCGTAAAAGTCGTGACAGTAAATTTACACACGACTTGAGGTATCCTCATTCAAGGACAAGAAAAATTCATTTGTGTGATTGCGTTTTGCCATCTAGTCATCGCGTGGCAGTGTAAGGCGTGTCAGAGCTGCTGAGGCGAGCGTCACAGAGACGAGCGACACAGTCGTCTCGTCCAGGGAGCCTCAGCTGAAGCCCCGTTTGTTCGCAGACGCTGAACGAGTGCGGCACCGAGATGGTGGAGGTGCTGTCCGAAGCGGCGCAGAAGTGCAGCGTCATCGAGTTCCGAGAGGCGTGCGCGCTCTACACGACCGAGGTGATCGGCTCGCTGGCCTTCGGCGTCAAGCTGAACTGCCAGCGGAACCCCGACTGCGACTTCCGGCGCTGGGCGAGGGCGCTCTTCCGCCCACAGCCACCCCAGATCGAGCGAGTCCTTATGGAAACGTTTGCCCCGCACATCTGGAAACTCCTCACGTAAGCCACGCGCGTGCACGACGGAGGCGCTTTTTACATTTTTGCGTTGTTAGTTTTCCAACAGGTTTGATGCAATCTGCCATGACTTCCTCTCTTGCATCCAACTCTTCATCTCATTGTAGCTCTTACACGGAACGCAATTCGTTGCCCTACCGGTTTTACCCTTTGCAACTCCCTTCTAGTACCATGCAAGTAATTGCGTTGTGCCTTAACACGTGCCCTACCATCCTATGTCTTCTTCCAGCCAGCTTCCAGTCAGCGTTTGCCACAAATTCCTTTCTTTGGCGCTTCTACAGAGAACCATTTCTTATCTTATAAGTCCAATTAATTTCATTATCGCTCTATAACACCCTGTAACGAAGCAGGGCTGCCCACTGCTATCCTGTTTTGGTTTTACACTCCTTTAGTAACTTAGTTATGCAATTAACTTTTTTTTTCATTTTCACTACTCAGATTCTGAGTACAGATTCTGCGGCCTTCAGCCTCACAGCACAGAATTCAGAAATAGTTTAAATAAAATTCCCCTAGTAAAAGCCATTATTTCAGTACATCGTAATGTCTATTCTGAAAGTAATGAGCTAATTAGTTTTATTGGAAATGCATCCTATTAAAAGTTATGAACAGTGACATATTGTGCAATACATATTAAGTAAAATTCGAATGAGCTAATAGATCGAATTTAGCTATAAGACTGCATCCAAAAGAAAGCCTAAATTTTACTGATTCCAGCAAAGTGTTTAAATTAACCTGAAATCTATTAGTTAAATAGATATTAAGACTTGAAATCTGTAGCCTGTATGACTTTCAGTGCCAATTGTGGCCAAACTACTGAATAATTCCGAGATCTGTTTTGATACTTTTGCTAACTATATTTTTCTACGTAAAATGACTCCAGTCTCAACTTTGTAAGTGCATTAATTAAGAATTAAGTAAATCTGAATAAGTAAAAATTATTGTTCAAGAGGGCTGCCATGGTTATAAGTCGGGAATTCCCACTGCGGATGCATAAGTTAGTTCTACGTATTTAAATTGATACAGCTCACTCATGTTATTTAAATAATAAAACCCAATAGTTACCTTCAAAACCAATTACAAAGGATCATTTTAACCCTGGGAATTTATAAACTATAATAATTAACAGAAATAGTCAAATATTCAAGCACTCGTCTATATAAGGTCCGAGCTGGTGCAGTTCTCAGTTAGTTCTCGGTCAGACTCTCATGGAGCAAAAGTGCGGCAAGTCGGAGCCGGAATGTGATGTGATAATACTTGAAACAGAAGCTTAACTTTTCCGTTCGGTACCAAAAACGTGCAATTGTATTCGGCTTTGAGCATTTAACGCGTATTGTGAACATTTTTAAAGACTGGAAGTTTTTGACCTACCTAATGTGACGATTATTAAGTTTAAGAGGCCTGGTCACATGAATATTGTGTATGTTAGTGATAACAAATAAATCGCACTGTGGTTGTCATAAGTGTTCAACAATGAATACGGTCTAGACTTTTGGTTTTGGAAAACGTAATCTAGGATCCCGGCTTCTTAATTGCAGTGTGATTTAGGTGAGACGGACGCAGATACCGAGAAGACAATATTGAATAAGCAAAGAAAGGTAGGTCGGGAACACTACGCACTATCTACTGGGTGACATGAACTTTAAGTGGCACTAATACAAGGATTCAGCCCGGCACGTTTCAACCCCAACTCAATTTGCTTTTCTTTCCATTTTTCCCACAGTCCATGATTTATTTCCATACAATGCTGGAACTACATCATCTGACAAATCCTTAATTTTCTTTTCTCTTCTTCTCTAAACTACTTTTACCAGCAGCCTGGATACATATACTATTAAGCTGATTATGTGATAGTCTTATATTCCTCTGCCGTTGTCATCTTCAGAATTGTGAGGATCATACTCTGCCACAAGTTTCGGACACTAAGCTAAATAGTCGTTTGGTTCCCACTTCAGCCACAGATTTCAAAAACACCGAAGGAATGTTATTTATGCCTCCTGCCTTGCTTGCTTGCAAGTCTTCCAAAGCTCTGCCAAATTCTGACGATAACACTGGATCTCCTGTGTCTACCAAATCTACAACCACAGCACTAGCGTTAAGTAAACCCTGAAAGTTGCATCTTGCTACCCCAGCTTCATTTCACAGTATGGCAGTTAGCGATGTGAGGTAGTGGCGTTCTTACCCCGACCTGCGCACTTCGCCCAACACCTCGGCAGCAAAGCAGTGCCTGGTCATGGCGGACTCATGATCAATAGCAGCCGGCCGCTGTGGCCGAGCGGTTCTAGGCGTTTCAGTCTGGAACCGCGCGACCGCTACGGTCGCAGGTTCAAATCCTGCCTCAGGCATGGATGTGTGTGATGTCCTTAGGTTAGTTATTTTTAAGTAGTTCTAAGTTCTAGGAGACTGATGATCTCAGCTGTTAAGTCCCATAGTGCTCAGAGGCATTTGAACCATTTTTGATCAATAGCAGGAGGGATATATAACACCACGTCCAGCAGAAGACAGGAAAATTTCTTCAAACCCAGCGTCAATGTGCAGACAGTCAACTACAAGTGCTACCATACAGGCAGGAGGTGGTACTGTTATCTAAGTCAAGACATCACTAAGGCATCACCAAATCCATCTGCCGGAGTTAGTCACACCAACCAAAGGGGTGGCTGTCAACACCACTGCCGGAATATAGTCTTTGTCGTGGACACCGGCCACATGAGGACTGCTCCAAGAGGCAGACTTCGACCCCCTGCTCGCCGTGGTGTTGGGGGAGGGGGTGGGGACTTTTTATTGCGGTCGATTTCAACACAAAGAGCACGGAATGGAATTCTCGCCAGTGGCCGTCGTTTTTCTCGCGCTGTACAACGAAACGGCGCTGTCACCCTGGGATCATTCGACCCCACCAGCTATCTCAGCAGAGGCCTGCCAGACATGCTCTACACTGCTTGCAAATGATAGAGCACAGCAATCAGTCGTCCTTTTCTTTCAGGTTTTATTAAGGAAATATAGTTTTCGGCTAGTTCCTAGCCATTATCAATGCACTAATTCATTGTATCAATGCATCTCCTAGTACATCAGTCCCCTGTTGTGTGGGCTTCTGCCACAGTTCGTTCAAGACTACTCATTCGTAGCATCAATGCATGTCACAGTACGTCCATCCCCTGTTGTTCGGGCTTCTGTTACAGACTACTCTTGAATGAAATGACCCCAGACAACAGGGGACTGACGTACTAGGACATGCATTGATATCATGAAATAGTGCACTGATAATGGCTAGGCACTAGCCAAAATCTAAATTTGCCTGAAAGAAAAGGATGGCTGTTTGCTGGCCTCTATCATTTGAAAGTCATATCACAGTCGTTGACTGCACCCACATTCCTAATGGAAGGTAACTTGATGCTCTACATTGTCCTCCAGTGGGTTGTAGGGCAATTCAAGTCTGCCATGGCGCAAAACATCCTGTCATTGCATCACGCCCCTTTCAATTTCGACGTGAACGTTATCGGTGCAAAGCTGTCAGCTAGCTGCCCAAACTACCGAAACATGGACGGCGAGCGCTCGACTTACCTCACTCCTGATAAAGTTGGGGCCGACACATTACTAGCCTCTCTCAACTGCAGAACACTGAGCAGCACAACAGTCGCGAGACTTCTCAAGCCAACTCCCGTCCCACATACTGGCGGCGTTCACCGAGAAGGACCGGCTGTTCCCTGACTGGCAGCCCACCCACCAATCAGACACGAAACGCTGCCTCAGCCGCGTGTAGCAGGAGGTGCAAGTGGCCGTTGAAGAGCACAGGGACTGAAACTGGTCAGATCTTGTGTGCACAGACAATCCTAATGAAAGCAGCACACGGAGAGTTATCAAAAGTTTTTTGTGTCACCAGCAGCGCATCCCACCACTGCAGGTCTGCCAAGACTTCTTCTGTGAGCCAGATGCCAAGGCCAGCGTGCTGATCGACACATTTGTGGCCAACTTCAAGCCAGTTACTGACACCGTGAAGGAGAATCACCTCCGTCGAGTGGAAGGGCGCCTGCCAGCCTTCTTGGCATCCAGGGCAGAGACAGACATCATTCAACTGAACGCAGAGGAAGAAGTAACTCTGCGACTCTGGTCACTGGAACTCCAGGAGGGCAGGAGACGGTGGTGGGGACAACAACCACCTGCTGAAGAACCGTTCACGAGGGATCCATCAGCCATTAACCGATATCTTCAGTAAGATACATCGGTCGTGAACCTATACCTCCACATGGAAGCATGTGGAAGTAGTGGTTATCTCAAAATCCTACAAGGAACAACATCAGACAGCCAGCTACAGTCTCATCAGCTTCCTCCTGCCCATCTAGAATGTGTTCGAGAGTCTGTACATGAAGAGGCGCATACAACACATCAATCAAGAGGGTACCATACCAGACAAACAGTTTAGATTTCGGAGTGGCCACTCCACCTCTCACCATCTGCTGCTGCTGCTGATGGAACCGGCGATAAGGGCGCTGGAAACAAGTGAGTACCTTAGTACCTTAGAGATGTGCTTCTCGACGTATCCAGGGCATTTGGCTCCATATGGCACGACGGCTTTGTGTGCAAGCTCTTTGAACTCGGGATACTGACGACGCACTGGGTCTTTCTTTGGTCCTACCTCACTAGAAGGGCCTTCCATGTGAGAAGTCGAGTCATCCTCCAGTCGGCTCCTCCTGGAACTGGATCACCAACAACATCACATACCGACAACACGTTGGCCAGACCTGCTGAGAGAATAATTTTCTCTGTAGCTGCCTGAAGACAATTCGCTTCCACATCAGCAGACGCCACTCCTTGTGCGAGAGTAGTTTTGTCCGCAGGAACTGAGGACAAGCAACTCACCATCCGGCAAGTCAGGTAATCATGATATCACAACGTGAGGTGTAGCAGAAATAACATGCTAATGTTTAACCTGCGCACAAGCCGAGCAAGGTATGCTCGACAGATAAGCGACCAGAAGACAATCAGTTATCAGGCCCGCCTGAAGATGGCAACCATGCAGTTTTCCGAAATACCGCACCATTTGGACGACGCCGCCTGGCTGAATATCCAGATCATTTCAAAAAAACCATATTACTGTTTGTTATATAAAACTGGCAACAACTAGAAATTAGCTAATACTACTCGATATCATTCGACTCCTATCGTTTGTACAAATCCTGGCATACAATTCACTGAGTGCCTTCTTATATCACACGATACAGAGCAGTTGCGTCAGCAAACAATAGTATTACTATACTGTTATAGCCTAATCCAAAGTCTGGGGAGTAAGACAGATTGGGAATAGTCTTTCACAGTCTGTTTCTATTGTTCAAAATCACCCCACAGAAATATCACTGTTTTCAGTTTAGACAATGTATCAGTCTAGGAAGGGATTTTCTTTTCACATTCTTCACTCTTGTCACATTCTTCACGGTACCGGTTTCAAAACTAGTTTCAGCATATTTTCATTTATTTTTCAGATACAAAGCAGGTAGGAGGGACATTTTCAAATTCTTCGATGACATGGCAAAGGAAACGCTCCAGCAGCGCCTGAAGAGTGGTACAAAAAGAAACGACTTCATGGACCTGTTCACTCAACTACACACCAAGGGCTCCGTCGATGGGGAGAAGAATGGAGGCGAGGGATGGAGTGAGTGCTGATTGTCTGTTTGCAAATGTGGTGTTGCTACTTAAAAGATGTTGTCCCCATTTCATAATTTACGTAAGCTTAGTATGATTTCTTAAAGCAATGTGATACAAATCGTTACTGTTTACGTCCTTCAAAGAATATTTAGATTTCATCACAACGAGGTGGGGCACTGGTTTTTGGAAATATCTAGAAAACTACAAATCGGAACTACAAAAAGTTGAAATAAAAGTTATTCGTCTCTAAGGGGACATCCATTGACGCTAAACTCGACACTCCTGCCCGACACTCATGGAGCCGGAGGGGCGTTAACTTTGAAATCTTAAATAGGAACCCGCATTATTTTTGCGGGTTCGGATTCTCCGGAAAAAGTACGTAACTTTTGACTTTTGAATTTAACATTTTTTTCGTTGCGTGACAGATGGTACTGTAATCGACAAAAATCAAAATGGACTAAAAACCAATAAAAAATTATAATATCTTAAGAAATATCCCGGGTGATCAAAAAGTCAGTATAAATTTGAAAACTTAATAAACCACGGAATAATGTAGACAGAGAGGTAAAAATTGACACACATACTTGGAATGACGTGGGGTTTTATGAGAACAAAAAAAAATGTCCGGCAGATGGCACTGGACAGCAAAACGTCAGTGACTGCTCATGACAATCGTGTATAAAAGGAGCTGTAATGAGATAGAGAATCAGATGCGCCAGCAGTAGCAGCATGTTGACGGTACCTGAAAAGGCGCTTTAAGTGAAGCTGTATTATCAGAATGGGGAATGTGCTAGTTCAGCGTTACGATCCTATCGCCATAGGAACGGGATTCGAACGGGTAAAGGTCCGTTGACAAATGCAGCTGTGGCGAGAATGATTTCGCAGTTCGAAGCCACGGGTTGTTTAGACGATAGACCCCGCAGTGGCCGACCAAGCACAAGGCGTAATGCTGCAGAGACAGTTCAGGAAGGAGACTGTAGCGGGTTCGTCTATGCACGGGAAAGTCAGCGCTCGTGCAGTCGCTCGTCGCACCGGCATTCCATACACTACTGTTTGGTTGGCACTTAGTCGTACCCTCCGATGCTATCCGTACAAAATCCATCGGCATCTTGAACTGTTACCTGGCGATTTAGTGAAGCGGAGGGCATTTGCGGTGTGGGCGTTTCAAAAGATCGCGGAAGATGACGATTGGTTGAGTAACGTGTTGTGGACCGATGAAGCTCATTTCACGCTCCGAGGGTCTGTCAACGCCCACAACTGCAGAATTTGGGCTACCGAAAATCGTAGAACTGTCTTGGAAACTCCATTGCACGGCGAGAAAGTCACGGATTAGGTTAGATTTACCACATCTACCGTTATCGGGCCTTTTTTCTTACAGGAAATGCGTGATTCTGGTTTTGTAGCTGCTACCGTGACGGGTGAGAGGTACGCCGATATGTTACAGAATCGCATCATCCACAGCCTGGCTGATAAACACCTGCTGGAACGTACGATGTTTATGCAGGATGGCGCTCCACCCCATATTGCTAGACGCGTGAAAGATCTCTTGCGCGCGTCGTTTGGTGATGATCGTGTGCTCAGCCGCCACTTTCGTCATGCTTGGCCTCCCATGTCCCCAGATCTCAGTCCGTGCGATTATTAGCTTTGGGGTTACCTGAAGTCGCAAGTGTATCGTGATCGACCGACATCTCTGGGGATGCTGAAAGACAACATCCGACGCCAATGCCTCACCATAGCTCTGGACATCCTTTCAGTGCTGTTCACAATATTATTCCTGGACTACAGCTATTTTTGAGGAATGATGGTGGACATATTGAGCATTTCCTGTAAAGAACATCATCTTTGCTTTGTCTTACTTTGTTATGCTAATTATTGCCATTCTGATCAGATGAAGCGCCATCTGTCGGACATTTTTTGAACTCTAGTTTTTTGTTTTTTTTTTTTTTTTTTTTGTTCTAATAAAACCCCATGTCATTCCAAGCATGTGTGTCAATTTGTACCTCTCTATTTACATTATCCCGTGATTTGTTCAATTTTCAAATTTATACTGACTTTTTGATCACCTGGTACATCAGATAAGGATCCCAAGATGTTATGAAAGCGGTTATTCTAAAATCTTTAATCAGAAACCTGTTTTAATAGCAACCAAATTTGATTCTCCAGAATATAATACTTTACTTAGTCTGGTGTAATTTCTGTCGCATTTGTTACTAAGATGGAAAGCAGTTGGACCAATTCGTTGGTTTATTCAATGAATCAGAAACTACTTTCTGAGTTACCCAGGAACTGAGAAATAAATTACACCAGTAATATGGACAAAGTAATATATTATATTATGGAGAATCAAGTTTTTTTGCTATAAGAACTGATTTCTCATTAAATTTTTTAGAATGACTGCCTTTCTGATCTCCTGGGTTCCTAAACTGACGCGTATTTCTTGGGGTAATATCATTTTTCAGCGCTTGTAACCCATTTAGATTTTTATCTGCTATAGCGCTGTCCATCACCCAACGAGAAAATGTTATCTGCAAAAGTTACGTATTTTTCCGCGGAGAAACCGAATCCGCTATAAAAAAAAATGGGGGTTCCTATCTAAGACTTCCCTCTAGTCTCCTGAGGGTGGGGTAGCGGGGGGAGGGGGGGGGGGGAGGAGAATTTGATGTCACTGGATGTCTCCCTAAGAGAGCACTCCGTCTCATCATAAATCTCGTACCCTTCATCAGGCCACAAGTGGGACATCAGGACCATCCGACCGCCGTATCATCCTCAGATGAAGATGCGGATAGGAGGGGCGTGTGGTCAGCACACCGCTCTCCTGGCCGTTATGATGGTTTCCTTTGACCGGAGCCGCTACTATTCAGTCGAGTAGCTCCTCAATTTGCATCACGAGGCTGAATGCACCCCGAAAAATGGCAACAGCGCACGGCGGCCCTGATGGTCACCCATCCAACTGTCAGCCACGCCCAACAGCGCTTAACTTCGGTGATCTGACGGGAACCGGTTGCCCTCTCACTTCGAGACGAACAGCTTTTATTATAACCTTTTTTTTTAATCAGATTTGCAGTTTTCCAGATATTTCACAAAACAGTTTTAAATGCAGATATCGACATTTAGGAAGCTTTTTACATACGTTTTACATATTTTTAAAAAAGTGTTGCATATTTTGAGAGGCGGTACTAGTCATCGAAAGAAGAATAACTAGCCCATTAGAACTGGGTCTGGAAACTTTCTGATATCTGAACGCTTGTTCATAGGAGGAGCTCAAAGTGACGTCCATCCATGGCAATGCATCAGTCTGTCCTTCAGCGAATGGACTCATGCACTTCCTGTAGTTAAGGCAATTGTTGTACACGTTAGCATGTAGTGAAGTTGCGATCCTGTATGGAAGGGGCGGTCAGGAATTAGGCTCGAGAGCATTTAAATGGCAGCGTAGTCGCAGTGCATACGATTTGATTTTATATTTCACATTTATCAACAACACAGATCAAATTTTAAATATTATTTAATTATTATTGGCCCGCTGATGACGTAAAATTTTTATGTGGTACAAACTGTCGGCATACGGACAAACGCAGGCAGTTTCATAGATTTTTGCACTCAGGTTGCCACGTTATTGTGACTTATTTAGCTTCATAATCGAAAAATGTTTTTGACACACATAAGCAGATCGAAATATTCTGTCAAGTTTCCAAGCTCGTTAGTCTTCCTGATGGAAGCAATGTAGAGGTGCTGGACAGTTTTAACCTAGAAGAAGTTGCCTTTTAAACGGGAATTACACTGCAGATCAATCGTTTCCATTGGCACACACACAGGTTGTGGTGTGCGTACTGTAAGACCTTTGGTACACACACCATCAGATTAATTGACTTGTCACTCTAACGAAGTAGGCGAGTGTCAGCAATATGTCTCGTGGTCTTATCACGGCGTGTTTATCTTCAGCCATTAGGTCAGACGATAGAAATGCCACTTGCATGCTTAGAGTAGCAGATTGATGGTGACCAACTTTAAACAGAACTTGATTAATTTTCACACACATTTATTAAAATAATAACAAGCATAAACCTTACTTAACTAGATTCTGGATGCTATTTACAATTGACAATCTGAAGTTCCTTTGGTCTTGGTATGTTAATCTTATTCTCACATGTCTCTGATACTTGACAAAGTGTTTATACATTTATCTTCATGGCTATGTACAGGAATATGGTAATCTTATTAGGTGCAGACTGAAACTTGACTATAGACTGGTACAGACAAATGTAGACTGGTGCAGATAAATGCAGACCGGTGCAGACTAGTGCAGACAAATGCACCCTGACTAATCGGAAGTCTGTACACTCGTTATAATACCTCGCGCGTTCAGGTATCACTGCGCGAGTGTGATCCGCAAGGAGAAATGGTTCTACGTTAGCAGCAATCTCATTGGCTGCGTTACATATTAATACGCGGATCGGCCGAAGCAGAATTTGGTCCGTCTCTAAGGCAGCGCCATCTCGTAGTGTGTAGACAGACGAGTGCTGCGCCTGCGCTGTTGTGCTTAGCGGGGCACCCTCTAGTGGGAAAGTTGTGTACGAGCTGACTACGTGGAACTATGTACACAACACAGGTGCAATTTCAAATGAACCGACAAGCGGTCTCGTAAACACCTCGAAAACAGATGTAAGATTGGCATTCCCCTCAAAACATTTAGAATTCTTTCAAGGCCATACTGAATATCAAAACACGTATTTTCGTTAAGAACAGTGCCATTAGGGAAATGGGTGGTGCGTTTTGTCAGGCGATTTTATTTTTAAATGCGTCACCATCAAATGAGAAATAGATTGCTCCATATCTTGCAATTTCTTACTGTGAGCAGCGTGCAGTCAAGTCCGTGAAAAATGCGAAGTCCGCAATCCATTCCGGACGCTCTAATTTTGTTTCCTGCTCTCTTTTTCCCTTCGTAAAATTTAACAATAAGGAGTTTTACACTGAAGCGCCAAAGAAACTAGTACAGGCATGCTTATTCAAATACAGAGGTATGTAAACAGGCAGAATACGGCGCTGCGGTCGTTAACACCTATAAAAGACAATTGTCTTAGCGCGGTTGTTAGATCGGTTACTGCTGCTACAATAGCAGGTTACCAACTGTTGTTAGATCGGTTACTGCTGCTACAATGGCGGGTTACTAAAATTTGAGATTGAATATGGTGTTATAGTCGGCGCACGAGCGATGCGACACAGCACTCCGACGTAGCAATTCCCGTGCGACCATTTCACGAGTGTACCGTGAATATCAGGAATCTGGTAAAACATCAAAACTCCGACATCGCTGCGGCGGGAAAAAGATCTTGCAAGAACGAGACCAACGACGACTGAAGAGAATCGTTCATTGTGACAGAAGTGCAACCCTTCCGCAAATTGCTGCAGATTTCAAGGCTGGGCCATCAACAAGCGCTGTAGTGTCCAGCCGTACCGTGGCTTTTGAGCGGTTTCTCACGCTCGTTTAGACATATGCTAGGCTAGTCCCCACTTTTCGTATCATACAAGGGTTAAAATACGATCACACAGTGAACAAAGTTTATCCACTTCGCAGACACGGGACGCAAAAACTTTACTCATATTTACAGCTATAACTGATGACTGCGGCTGCAGTCAGGGCATCCGGCCACAAAGTTACATAAAAATAAAACCAACAAAACTTGATTACAGCTAAATCAGTATCTAAGACCGCGTAAACGCTTACGAAAACAAAGAGAGAAAGACCAGCGGAGACCACCACTTGTACTAAAGTTACCGAAACGGAAGATCACGTCACCGTGGTTAGAAAACAGATTGATTATTCCTCATATTTAGTTACTTCCACGTGGATTTGGTTAAATTCGCCAAAAAATATATAAATAAAACGTTGGAAATGCACGCTTAACTAGAGTCCACCCGCTAACCCACTCATTTCTGGGCTATTGTTGGCTGTCAAAATATTACGGAAAGCTTGCTCGGCACAAAAAAATCACTGCAAAAGCAGTTTCTTTCTCTCTTTTTCTATCAGAGGGGTAGAGGGGGAGGGGTTGTTAAAGCTCAATGCTTCTTTTGTCAAATTCACATTATTTTCATTTTCCTGTTTTTGAACACTAGCTGAAAAAACGCGGCAGTCCTTCGTTATTCATTTTGGCACTTTTTTCAGGAACGAAAACAAAAAAATGATATGTGTTTGTAGTGAAGTATCGAAAATACTTCATTTCTACGTATCACGTACACATTTTTGAAATTATGAAACAGTCGTAAAAAGAAATATGCGTATTGTAGAAATTTAACAAATGTATAACTACAGTATCCAATTTAAGGAACACGACTCCGGACAGTTTCTGTTCGCTGAGCACAGATGCTTCGCGTAGCTACAACGCGATTTTGTAAACGTCTCAGTGGCGGCGCCTCTTGGCTCTATAGACTGCTACTGTTTTTGCCCCCAGCCGTTTGTACTTCGTGGTTGAAAGCTACCAAAAGCGCTGTCAGGTGTCAGGGATTTCGTTAATTTGACTCGACTGTAGAGTTCCTTACAAGTAAAGAATAAATTCATTAAAACTTCATGCATGATAGGGCAACTTTTCGCGCATCTCAGTTTTTATGACGTCATATCTCTCGAACTATGTGTTCTTGTAGGTACATTCAGCGGTCTGTGAAACATGTTGCGAATAGTATCAGTAGCAAATGAGTAATAAATTTAAACGTCAAGCATAATGCGGCAGTTTTTCACGCATCTGTGTTTATGGCGTCATATCTTCTAAACTCTATTAGGTAGATGCTTATGGCGATTGTTTCCCGACAGCAAAGAATATGTGTACCAAATCTGGCCGAAATCGTTCCAGTGATTTAGGAGGCCACGCACACACACACACACACACACACACACACACACACACACACACACACAAATTTTTATAATGTGTATGCATTTAATGGTTTCTTCTAATAGTGTGGACAGTCTTTGACAGCCAAAGAAATATGTCGTTTTCCACGACAATAATTATTAGATACAGAGTATCTAGCTATGCCAGTTTGGCACAAGCTGTGGAGCTACCTGGGTATAATTTGGATTGCAATTCTGTATTTACTATTAAAAGCAGCTTGATCACGATTTATTTATCAAGGTGACCGGTTTCGACCACTACTGTGGTCATCTTCAGACCATTGAGTAGGAACCTCTTTCTGTTGGTGATTCTTCAACAGAAAGAGGTTCCTACTCAATGGTCTGAAGATGATCGCAGTAGTGGTCGAAACCGGTCACCTTGATAAATAAATCGTGATCAAGACTGCTTTTAATAGTAAATATTTGTAAGACATTGATCACTGCCTTTCCCGTAATGTATTCAAAAGTAATGAAATTCTGTAGCTCTTTCAACCGTTTTGATCTAGGATTCGACTTCAAATAACCGTCTGGCCATAAGGCTGACATTTCTTATGGTTCTGCTACATCACTTCAGATGAATCTCACCAACAAGGATCCTTTCTAACTCCATCTTCCTACCTCTACCCTTGTCTCCATCTCCTGAAATTGACATTTGTATGAATTAAAACCTAACAAAATCAAGTCTATTTTAAGCTAAGAAAATTTGATTCTGTGTTATATTTATTCATTCTAGGACATTCCTAAAGCTGTTGCTAAACAGCAACGGTAGAGCTTACTCTTTTAGGCGTTAACTAAATAACTTCGATTTACGAAATTTTGTAGAACTGACGGAGGACGAAGTGGCAGCGCAGGCCTTCCTGTTCTACACCGCCGGCTTCGAGACGTCGTCGACAACGATGAGCTTCGCCACTTACGAGCTGGCAGTCAACCCGGACATCCAGGAGCAGGCACAGAACGAGATAGACTCCGTACTCGCCGAGAGTGGGGCCGTCACGTACGACGCTCTCAGCAAGATGAAGTACCTGGACAAAGTCTTGGCAGGTACGCTCTCAGTCCTTTGTAGCTGTCTCACTGTAGCACTGAAATCAGTAGGTCCATAATCTACATCTACATACACACTCCGCATATCACCATATGGTGCGTGCTGGAGGATATCACGTACCACTACTAGTGATTTCCTTTCCTGTCCCACTAGCAGATAGAGCGACGGCAAAATTTAATCCTTAAGCGTAGAAATCGCAGAATATTCGCCATTACTTCGTATGACACTATTGTCAATATTTCACTTCTGTTGGGCCCGCAGCATAGTATACATCAGTATAAGACATTATGGAAATGAATGCTCGAATCCAGCTGCGATAATGTTTCTCTAGTATTTTACACGACAGATCTCTTTCGGCCTATTTCCATTATCAAGCGGACTGCAAAGTAAGTATGACTTCGTATGAGCCTTAATTTTTCGTATCTTATCTTCAAGGTCCTTACGCGAAATGTTGAGTCAGTTTCAAATGTCGGTTCTCCAAATTTTCTCAAAAGTGTTTGTGGTGTTTTTTCTTTTAAAAAATATTTATATTTTCATTAAATTACTATTCTCTTGTGAAGATTCAGAAATCAGTTGTGAGTTTCGCACCACTTCTTGGCGGGAAGAGCAAAGACTTTTCAAAAACTGAAGTACTGTATGTGATAGTTTATATGTCACCTGAAATCGTTTGCAGAAGACGTAGCGTTCTCAAGATTAAGAACAGAGTTCGCATTCCGCCTTGATTTATTTGTGTCGTGATCATGTTCGATCACGACCTGATACGAGACATAGCAACTACGAACAGAGAAATCTAAGGGACCAGACAGAGATGGAAATTTTCTTTGCTATACTACACCACACATTAAAAGAAATTTGATTTAAATCACAAACAAGGTAAATGGCAATGCGCCTTCTGCCTTAACTACGACGTTTGCCGACATGCAGTCGGTCCCTGGTAGCTGTATGAAAACTATAAGAACACCGTTACTTCTGTTGCCATTAATAGGAGATGGATAGCATGGAAATACTTTAAGTAATAAGCAGGCACTACAGCATTTGAGAGTACAATAACAAATCTATCAGCCCGCCTCTGAATTCCTTCTATGTCTTCGTTTGATCCGACCTAGGTGGTGCGGATCCCACAAACACTCGATCAGTATTCAACAATAGGTTGCTCTAGCCTCCTACATATGTGGTCTCCTTTACAGATGAACCACATTGTCCTAAAATTCTTCCAATAAACTGAAGCTGACCGTTCGCCTACCCTACCACAATTCTCACATGCTCGTTCCGTTATAAATACCGCTTTGCAACGTTATACCAAGCATTTAAACGACGTGACTGTGTCAAGCTGGCTTACATTTTTCTACATTTCATAACTTAGGCACATACAGACAACAGCTACAGAGGGGGGGGGGGGGGGGGGGGGAGGGGTCCACCGGGGGCCGAACCTCACAACAACCCTGGGTTCGGTGTGGGGCGGCGGAGGGGTGAAGTGGACTGCGGTAGTCGTCGTGGGGTTGTGGACCACTGCGGCTGCGGCGGGGACGACGCCTCTCCGTCGTTTCTAGGTCCCCAGCTAACTTACAATGCATACAGTACAATACAACATAGACCTGTCCACCTTTCCATTACCCACTGCAACGGGCTCGTTCCAAAGTTATTCTATAACAACCACTCTGATGACGTCCACGTCATTAAATATCACCTATATTACCAAATTTACCGAAAAACATCCATTCTGCAACATTTTTAGGAGCAAATAAATTTTGGGAAGGTATAAATTTTGGGAAGGTATAAATTTTTACGGAGTATTTACAGTGTGCACAAATAAATACAACATAAAAGCAAATCACGTCGTTGTTTCCCTTTGTACTTATATTTCAATACTCTATAAGGGGGTGGCCTGGTAGCAGGTAAAACCGATATCCAAGCAACGGTACACAATTTAGATCGCGACACAAAAAATAAAACGTGTAAGACGACTGTGACAATTCGAATTAATACATACGTTGTAAACTGAGTGCTCTTTTAGTTTGAAGGTCGATTTTACTCGCTACCGTGACTCCCCCTTATCGAGTACTGAAATCAAAGTGCAGAGGAATAAAATGACTCTCAAGAATGGTTCGATCAACAGGACGATTAAATAAGCAGCTCTTTCTGTCCTTTGACACGTCTTTTGTGGACTATACTGGTGAAACAGTGAAGAAAAGTTTAATAACACGTGACTGGAACATTTTCTTTGCGAGGAACACCGTAAAGCCCCTAAACTCCGTTTAGTATTTGTACGTATCGATTCTTTGTTTTAGATGACAAGGCTGTCCTTAGATACAGCAGAGACTTTACTCATCAACAGTATTTTCTTCGTCACTATTTACAACAGTCTAGCAACGCTTGGGTAACTTTTCGATTCCCGACTGTAGAAATTACGTAGTTTTTAGGCGAAGAACTCGTCGAGCCATGTTGGGAGCGCATTTTCATCCGAAAAGGAAGTTCCTTGAAGGCTGTTCGATGGAGACAGGAAAAGCTGGAAATCTGAGGACACAAGACATGTGAATAAGGTGGTTGCGGATTGATTTCTTAATCCAATTCCTGTATAATGTTATTGTCGGTCTCGCAGAATGTGCGCTGGCGTTATCGTGCAGTAGCATCACTTGACGCAATCTTCCTGGTCGTTGTTCTTGGATTTCGTCATCAAGACGTCTCAATTATTGACAATAAATGTTAGTAGTAATGGTTACACCAGATGCATAACATTATCTTTTGTGGATGCGCGCAGGCCGTTGTACGCGGAGATGCTGATTTGTTTGGGCACAACCATGTTTTCCTTTCCCTTATGTTAGCATAAAAACACCATTTCTCGTCGCCAGTAATGGTACAGGAAGGAATAGTCGGGGCCGTTCACGAGCCAATTGATGATCAAGCAGAGATAAACATACACTACTGGTCATTAAAATTGCTACACCACGAAGATCACGTGCTACAGACGCGAAATTTAACCGACAGGAAGAAGATGCTGTGATATGCGACTGATTAGCTTTTCAGAGCATTCACACCAGGTTGACGCCGGTGGCGACAACTACAACGTGCTTAAATGAAGAAAGTTTCCAACCGATTTCTCATACGTAAACAGCAGTTGACCGCCGTTGCCTGGTGAAACGTTGTTGTGATGCCTCGTGTAAGGAGGAGAAATGCGTACCATCACGTTTCCGACTTTGATAAAAGTCGGATGGTAGCCTATCGCGATTGCAGTTTATCGTATCGCGACATTGCTGCACGCGTTGGTCGAGATCCGATGACTGCTAGCAGAATATGGAATCGGTGGGTTCAGGAGCGTAATACGGAACGCCGTGCTGGATCCAAATGATCTCGTATCACTAGCAGTCGAGATGACAGGCATCTCATCCGCATGGCTGTAACGGATCGTGCAGCCACGTTTCGATCCCTGAGTCAACAGATGGGGACGTTTGCAAGACAACAACCATCTGCACGAACAGTTCGACGATGTTTGCAGCATGGACTATCAGCTCGGAGACCATGGCTGCGGTTACCCTTGACGCTGTATCACAGACAGGAGCGCATGCGATGGTGTACTCAACGACGAACCTGGGTGCACGAATGGCAAAACGTCATTTTTTCGGATGAATCCAGGTTCTGTTTACAGCATCATGATTGTCGCATCCGTGTTTGGCTACATCGCGGTGAGCGCACATTGGAAGCGTGTATTAGTCATCTGGAGTGATGGTGTGGGGTGCCATTGGTTATACGTCTCGGTCACCTCTTGTTCGCATTGACGGCACTTTGAACAGTGGACGTTACATTTCAGATGTGTTACGACCCATGGCTCTACCCTTCATTCGATCCCTGCGAAACCCTACATTTCAGCGGGATAATGTACGACTGCATGTTGCAGGTCCTGTACGGGCCTTTCTGGATACAGAAAATGTTCGACTGCTGCCCTCGCCAGCACATTCTCCAGATCTCTCACCAATTGAAAACGTCTGGTCAATTGTGGCCGAGCAACTGGCTCGTCACAATACACCAGTCACAACTGTTGATGAACTGTGGTATCGTGTTGAATCTGCATGGGCAGCTGTACCTGTACAAGCCATCCAGGCTCTGTTTGACTCAATGCCCAGGCATATCAAGACCGTTATTACGGCCAGAGGTTGTTGTTCTGGGTACTGATTTCTCAAGATCTATTCAGCCAAATGGCGTGAAAATGTAATCACATGTCAGTTCTAGTATAATATATTTGTCCAATGATTACCCGTTTATCATCTGCATTTCTTCTTGGTGTAGCTATTTTAATGGCCAGTAGTGTATGACCACGTGCTGATTTTTGTGCTCTTGCCTTAGAGCGTGCGGACTCACACACTCGATTTTTAAATCTTCCCCATTTCATGCAATTGTCGCCCGATGGTGGAGCTATCACAGTTGCTCACATGTACCAGTTCTCGAGTACATTGATGTGGGTAAGTGTGGATTCATGCATTTACACGATCTTTATCAAACCGTGAAGGAATTTCTGGGCGTGGAGAGACACTAATGTCAAACGATCCTCCTTAAAACGAAAAAACCATTTTTTTTGCCGTGCTCTGTCCATTAGTATTATCCTCACAGACGGTGCAAATGTTTCTGGCTGTCTCTGCTGCTGTCATTCCTCTACTGAACTCGAGCAGAATAATTAGTCGTGAGTGTTCCGATTTCTCCAGTCGGCACTCGATTTTCCACAGCTGCACCCAATATCTCCAGATGACAAAATGACAATATGTAAACTGAAATAGGAGCAGTGTATTACAAATAAAACAGACAACTAATAAATAATTCCATAGCAACCGGAGTACCAACATGCAAAACAAAACCGCTTCGAACTTAGGCACCAAGCTGGCCGTAGTGGCCGAGCGGTTCTAGGCGCTACAGTCTGGAACTGCGCGACCCCTACGGTCGCAGGCTCGAATCCTGCCTCGTGCATGGATGTGTGTGATGTCCTTAGGTTAGTTAGATTTAAGTGGTTCTAAGTTCTAGGGGACTGATGACCTCAGAAGTTAAGTCCCATAGTGCTCAGAGCCATTTGAACCATTTTTATGCACCAACCTAAGATTTTGCCCAGGAGCTATACATCCGTTTACTTCACAGCAGTTCATCTACAGCCAGTCCTGTCTGAAGACAGTTACTCCCAACAACTAACGCAGCATCGAAATGTTGCAGAGACGCTGAGGAAGTACCCACCACTGGCTACTATCAACCGGGAGACCCTGCGGCCGTACCGGCTGCCCAGCGCAGACGGCAGCGGCGACACCGCTGTGATCCTAGACCGCGGCATCATCGTCGTCATCCCTGTGCACAGTATACACCACGACCCTGTCCACTATCCCAACCCCGAGCGGTTCGATCCCGAACGCTTCTCAGACGATGCCAAAGCTTCACGACATCCCTTCGTCTACCTGCCGTTCGGCGAAGGACCACGTTTCTGCATAGGTGAGTTCAACCCTACAACATATCTACGCTGGTAAACCAAAACATTATGATCACTGCTCACAGCGACCTTGGCTGCCAACAGGTGGCGTTACGGGCACTGAAGCGGAGACAAAGTATGCAAACGGAGCAGACACGGACGGGGGATCACCCTATCGAAGATACACTATGTGATCAAAATGACTTACATGTTCGTGGCACCCTCCATCGGTAATGCTGGAATTCAGTATGGTGTTAGCCCACCCTTAGCCTTGATGACAGCTTCCACTCTTGCAGGCATACGTTCAATCAGGTGCTAGAAGGTTTCTTGGGGTATGGCAGCCCATTATTCACGGACTGCTGCACTGAGGAGAGGTATCTATGTCGGTTGGTGAGGCGTGTCACGAAGTCGGCGTTCCAAAACATCCGAAAGGTGTTCTATAGGATTTAGGTCAGGACTCTGTGCAGGCCAGTCCATTACAGGGATGTTATTGTCGTGTAACCACTCCGCCACAGGCCGCGCGTTAAGAACAGGTGCTCGATCGTGTTGAAAGGTGCAATCGCGATCCCCGAATTGCTCTTCTACAATGGGAAGCAAGAAAGTGCTTAAAACATCAATGTAGGCCTGTGCTGTGATAGTGCCATGAAAAACAACAAGGGGTGCCAGACCCCTCCATGAGAAACACGGCCACACCATAACACCACAGCCTCCGAATTTTACTGTTGGCACTACACACGTTGGCAGATGACGTTCACTGGGCAATCGCCATACCCACACTCTGCTTCGGATCGCCACATATGTACCGTGATTCGTCATTCCACACAACGTTTTTTCACTGTTCAATCGTCAAATGTTTACGCTCCTTCCACCAAGCGAGGCGTCGTCTGGCATTTACCGTCGTGATGTGTGGCTTATGAGCAGCCGCTCGACAACGAAATCCAAGTTTTCTCACCTCCCGCCTAACTGTCATAGAACTTGCACTGGATCCTGATGCAGTTTAGAGTTCCTGTATGATGGTCTGGATAGATGTCTGCCTAATACACATTACGACCGTCTTCTGCTGTCGGCGCTCTCTGTTAGTCAACAGACGAGGTCGGCCTGTACGCTTTTGTGCTGTACATGTCCCTTCACGTTTTCACTTCACTGTCACAACGGAAACAGTGGACCTAGGGATGTTTAGGAGTGTGGAAATCTCGCCTACAAACGTATGACACAAGTGACACCCAACCACCTGAAGAAGTTCGAGGCCCGTGAGTTCCGCGGATCGCCCCATTCTGCTCTCTCACGATGCCTAATGACTACTGATATGGAGTACCTGGCAGTAGGTGGTAACACAATGCACGTTATATGAAAAACGTATGTTTTTGTGAGTGTCCGGATACTTTTGATCACATAGTGTATGAGCTGCAAATGGGGAAATCCATTGAGATAAGCAGCTTTGACAAAGGAAAAATTATTTTTACGCAGAACCTGTGAACGAGTATCTAGAAAATGGCGAAACTGGTCAAATGTTCATGTGCTACTGTCGTGGGCATCTACAGAAAGAGGTAAGAAGGACAGTGAAACTACCACTAGGCTCTGAATGGTTGTACATCCCCAGTCCTCCACAGAACGTGGGGTTCGGAGGCTTGTCTGTCTGTAAAGTGGTGTAGATGGTAGTCTATGGCATCTCTGCCGAATGAGTGGTGCATGCACAAGTGTTTCGGGTCACACCATTCACCGTACATTGTTGAACTTGGAGCTCTGCAGCAGAGCACTCCTAAGTGTTCACATGTTGATCCAACGACATCGTCGATAATGATTGCAGTGGTCGCAGGACAATCGGGATTCGACCGTCGATCAATGGAAACGTGTTGACTCTTTGGGTGAATCACATTTTTATTACACTAGGTGGATAGTCGTCTCCACAACGGCCTTCACTGAGGTGAACGGCGGTTCAGAAGATGGAGTGCATCACATGCGCAGGCTGGTGAGAGCGGTATTATGCCAGGGGAGACATTCTCCTGCGCTTCCTATGAAACCCATCTGGGTCGCTATCGGGCAATCACGGTGTACGCATATCAGCGACGTTATTGACGCGAATTACATGACCTGTGTGTAGACGACATCTGATACCACACATCTCCACAAACCTACCCACAAATTGTCGGATCCACGATACACAGAATCAGTGATGTATTTCATTGCAAAGACGGGCAAACAACCTGTTGAGCATGTGGTCGTAATGTTTTGGCTCATCAATATACACCTACATTATCACTCTGCGTTTCACTCCTAAGTGCTTGCCAGAGGGTTCATAGACCAATATTCAGACTATTTCTCGACCATTCCAGCCTCGAATAGTCCACAGGAAAAATAAATACCTAAATCTTTAGAGTCATTTCTGGTTTTTCTTATTTTATTGCCTTGATCAGTTCATCCTTTGTAAGTGGGGTTCAACAGAATACGGTGGCGTTCAGTAAGTAATGCAATACTATTTTTTCTGAAAGCAGGGTGATTTTATCTAGGAGTCCAATATACCATACTATTCCCCACCTTTTGGCTTCAAAACATTGCGTTTCAAAATAATCTCCGTTCAATGCGACGGCCTTACGCCACCTTACTGGCACGGCGAAGTTGGAAATCGGAAGGTGCGAGATCCGGTCTGTAGGGTCGATGCCAGTGGGCACACATATTTGACTATACCAACTGGTGGACGAGTGTATCAGCACCCTCAACAGGGACATACAGTTGTGCAGCGAGGTGTCTGATTGTGAACTGTCGGTCACCTCGAAATAGTGTCTGCACGTTCCAACATTGCAGGAGTTATGGCTGAGTGCAACCGGCCGGCAAGCGGGAGATCGGAAGGGTTTGCATGCCCTCTTAGCGATGATGACATACGGCTCGCCCAACAACTCACCGTGCTTTTGTTCACTGCCAGGTCTCCGTGGCCATTCTCCAAGTGCCTATGTATATCTGCGATGCTCTGGTTTTTCGCCAAAATTAACTCAATCACAGTTCTCCGCTTGGAGCGCACCTACATTACAGACGCCATTTTGAAGGCTAAGTATAGCGCTGCCACCTATCGAAACTTCATCAAACTACAGAAAATACCGCATTTTTTCAAGTGAAACTGGCCGAGAAAAAAATGTGTTACATTACTTACTGAATGCCCCTCGGGTTTCCGAATTCGGAGGAGAAAGTTGGTGGTTCAAATTTACACAATAAGTGGTTTGCAGGCTAGTTTTCTGCATTACTTTTTCTCGCAAGTACACCTCCGAGTTTGATAAGGAAACATGCACTAGTACATTTAGAATTACTACAAGGGGAGAAATGAATATTTTGTATCTGCAGACAGTATGTACGTTTACATTTATGTTAGTTCTAAAAGAGCGTGTAAATGGAACAATACTCGGAATGAACTCATAGGACGTACAGTCACTACATGATACGCAGTGACATGCTTCTCCAACTGAAATCTGAGACGTACTCAAGCTACAGCCTTGACGCAATAGCCCTCCAGGTGTCGGAAATGGAATGCTCCAAGCGTCATGCCCCCCTCGATCTGGACGGGAAATACCACATCTGTAGATTTACTGTGTACATTGAGACATCCGTACTTTTTACTACAAGACGGGGTTCACACTAAGGTGATACGATATGTGATTCGACACGCTGTGTCACTCATGCTACCATTCAGGAGCAACCCACATCAGCGGAGCACACAGGAACATAGTGGAAGCGGCTTAACTGGTTCACCACACAGGCACATTAACAATGCAACACTGACATCCATGTGTGTCGTATCGCCAGACAGAACACCGGACGCTGGTTGCTCCACGCAACTTGTATCGTACGGGATATGGGAGGAGAAATTTCAAGTATCTCTCAGAAATTATATAGTTTTATGTAGCTGAAGCAAAGTTATATCCATCTCTGTAGCTACTTTCTCAATAAAACCTTTACTTTTCGAGTAAAACTTTGAAAACCATGGTCGTGGGATTCAGGTATGTTCTCTGCTACGCAGTCTTTCTCATTTGATTTTGAGGAAACTATTCAGTAAAAAAAATAAAATAAAAAAATGATTTTTTCGCATCTTATAATCTGACATCACAGCTTGCTAATGAACTGATTTTCCTTTCGCTGTTGCCCATAATTACTTGTGATACTTCGAAGTAAAGTAAAACATCGCATGTATTTTGAAAAGTTTACGGTGAAAAATATAGTCGCTGACCAGCTTACGTTTGATGCATTTTATGGCATACATTGTTGTGTACGAAATGTAACTAACATTTCGACACTGCTTTTAACGGGGGAAGGAGAGCCATACCTTTCTTCATTCTCGATAAAATATTTGAAATATATATAGGTTGATCGCGACAATATTGGCGGGCAGGTGCCACACAAGAGGCTATTGCCACCTGCTATGACCTACTAAGCAGAGCGTGGAGCTGCCGCATTTTGTTTGGCTTTGTTTTCATACTGCCGATGCAACCTGAAGCTGGATACGAAAAAAACTTGCTAAAACGAATAGATGTCGGGACTCATCAGCTGATGATGAGGACCAACTCTAGCAGAACACGTCGGTGTTTCCCTTATCATCATGGTCTTCTTCCATTTCTTCAAACACGTTGTCCATCCCCACGCAGAGTTCAACAGCCTACACCAACATTTCTTCTGAATACCCCTCAGTCTGATCATATACCACTTTGCGAAAATGGACAGTTATACGAGGGGCGTTTGAAAAGTCCGTGCAAAGTCCGAGAGATGGCAACACCGGCTTGTATCGAGGTCATGTTTAGTTAGTAGAATCTTTGCAAAGAACGCACACCAAGTTTCAGCTACATTGGTCTAGTTCTTTGTGTTTGGCATTCGTGTGAATCAAGGAAGTCGAGTGATTGTCAAAAAATGTACGAAAAAAAATATCGTGTGGGGATTAAACATTACGTTATAAAAGGCAAAACGCCTCAGGAGACTAAAGAGAAGCTCGATAAACATTACGGTGACTTTGCACCTTCGATTAGAACAGTTTATAAGTGGTTTCAAAATTTTCGGAGTGGAGATACGCGCACAAGTGATGCTGAACGTCCTGGACGCCCTGTGGAGGTTACTACTCCAGAAATCATTGATAAAATCCATGATATGGTGATGGATGACAGAAGAGTTAAGGGGCGTGAGATTGCTAGCGCTGTGGGCATCTCGAATGAACGGGTACATAATATTTTGCGTAAAAATTTGGACATGAGAAAGCTATCCGCAACATGGGTTCCGCGTTTGCTCACGGTTTTGACCAATAACTGACTCGTGTGAAGTGTTGCAAGGATGGTTTGCAGCTGTTCAGGAAGAACCTGCAGGACTTTAAGCGTCGTTTCGTCACTGTGGATGAAACATGGATACATCACTATATTCCTGAGACCAAACAACAACCTAAACAATGGGTTGCCAAGGGAGAATCTGCACCAAAAAAGGCGAAGACCATTCCTTCGGCCGGAAAGATTGGTTCAATGGCTCTGAGCACTATGGGACTTAACATCTGAGGTCATCAGTCCCCTAGAACTTAGAACTACTTAAACCTATCTAACCTAAGGACATCACACATATCCATGACCGAGGCAGGATTCGAACCTGCGACCGTAGCGGTCGCGCGGTTCCAGACTGAAGCGCCTAGAACCACTCGGCCACAACGACCGGCTGGCCGGAAAGGTTATGGCGACTGTCTTTTGGGATTCGCAGAGGATAATCCTCATCGACTATCTGGAAAAGGGTAAAATTATTACAGGTGCATATTATTAATCGTTATTGGACCGTTTGAAAACCGAGCTGCAAGAAAAACGCCGGCGATTGTACCGCAAAAAAGTCCTTTTCCATCAAGACAATGCACCAGCACACACCTCAGCAGCTCTGGTAGCAAAATTAATGAAAATAGGATTCCAACTCGTTTCACATCCCCCGTATTCTCCAGACTTGGCTTCCTCGGACTACTATTTGTTCCCCAATTTGAAGAAATGGCTGGCGGGACAAAGATTTTATTCAAATGAGGAGGTCATTGCAGCTGCTAATAGCTATTTTGCGGTCTTAGACAATTCCTATAATTCGGAAGGGATCAACAAATTAGAACAGCGTTGGACGAAGTATGTAAGTCTAAAAGGAGACTAAGTCGAAAAATAAGAAAGGTTTTCCCCAAATACGCAAGTAGTTTTTATTTTTGCACAGACTTTCCAAACGCCCCTCGTAGATATACTCTCCTAACTTTATTGATTTGTAACCACTATTTGCATATGTACCACGTTGAATAAAATACCATACTAGGGTATTACCGAAAAATAAACTTTTCATAGTGGCATTTTTAACGTCACTCAAACCCCTGTACCAACTTACCGTATTGTAATGAGTAGCTTCTCAGCAGGAGAAGTAGCAAGTCGAAAATCTATACCCTGCTTTGTCAGAGTAGCTGATACTAGTTGGTCAGAAACTTCCTGGACTCATTCTGTAGAATTCGTGTTCGTAAATAATGAAACGAGCTAGCAAGGGGTGAGAGGTTTTTTTATCAAAGATATTACTGGCGGACTACGTTTGAAACTGCAGTAGATATATAAATCTGAGGAGGCGGAGGAGGAGGAGGAAGGAAAGCTTACAGTCAAAGTCCCGTCGGCATGGCGCTCATTATACATCGAATGTCAATTAGGACGTGTATGTGAAGGAAGATCGGTCACGACATCGTTCACCGAATTTTTTTTTACGAAAACCACAGAAAATCTCAATCAAGAATAATGGATGGTGATTTCACAATTGCGTCACCTTACGCAATACAACGGAATCATGGTATGAACACCCACGAAAACCTATACCGCCTCATAGTCGACAATGTGTAGTACTGCCGTGGAGGGAAACTCGGAAGTAACGGGTTCGATTTCTGGTGTCGAATATATTCATCATTTGACTGATAACAGGAGAAGTAATGGAGAACTATACCTTAGGATCACTGAATTGTCTATCAGTGTCATGTCTTAAACCCCTAATATCTCTGCTGTGTAAGATGGAGTAAGGCTAAGTGACATTGTTTAAGTGCAATATCCTTAACATAACGCCCTTTATTTTATACATAAAGTCATATGAATCTTTCAGACTGGAGCTTTTAGCCGCTGATTAACATTTTCAAACAACCGGTAGGCCAATGTCACCGAAGCAGTGGTACAATTTGTATGGATGCAGAGCGCGAATTGGCCAGACCATCTTACTGTTGATCCCTAGGTACTCCAGGTTTTTGGTCAGTGTGGGGTTAAATGACAGGGATGCACTATTAATCAAGCCTATTCACATGTGTCCGATCCAGATGAACTCCCTAGAGGGAACATGTCCTGGGTGCAGGAAAGAACATGAGCACCCAACCAACCTAAGAGCGCACTGGACCCTAGCCTCTATCGGCTCAAGACCAACCAGTTCCAAAACAGACAAGGAACAGTCCTTCCCTATCGTCTTGTACGGGTGGATGTAGCACGGGTGCCTCAGCGCTAAGAATCAGAGACAGCCTCCGGCGACACCTGGGCGCCATGATCCAAAACCGATGATTTCGAAGTCTTAACCCTGATTTATGGTTATTTTGCGTTAGTACAGGGACTCTGCACCAGCTAGCTGGGGACCCCAGGCTATAGTGCAACGCTAATGCTTCCTCTGCGCCCCCTACTGCATACAAGCATACACCTTCATGTGATGTACGTTTTGGTTCCTGGTAGCAAAGAGCAACTGCTTACACCAGGGGATATGTGCTGGCACCAGACTTCATCTCGTCTCTTCCTAGGAACTTGCTGAGACAACACCGTGCACTTCTGATCATAAAGATTGCTACATCCTGAGAGTGACAGGAAACAAATGTCAAACTGGCGTAAAGTGTGCTACATACTTGGATACGCAAATGATTAGTATCTCTGCAAAACCATACGAAGTACAAAACATCATATTATTTCCCGCTCGTCTACAAAACCCTATTTTTCAACATGCTATCTGTTCAATGCTATGGCCATACGCCACCTTACTGAGATGGTCAGTATGCCCTCGTGATGCCACTCTACTGGTTGATGTCGGAGCCAAAGTCGTGTTGCTGCATCAGTGATATCCTCCCACGTACAAACAGATGGAAGTCGGAAGGTTCGAGATCCGGGCTGTAGTATGGATGGATAAGAACAGTCCAGTGAAGTTTTGCGAGCTTCTCCCGAGTTTGCATGTTTGTGGCGACGAACACATTCTAATCGTTTCTTTAATTTCCTGAAGGCAGCACAATACACTCCAGACATGATTGTTGGGCCATGAAGGGGGACATCAACAAAATACCCAACCCACGTCTCATAGTCTGTGACGGTGTTCGACAAAATATTTCCACCAGCAGAGTCTAAACGCGTAAGAAGTTCCGCACAGATGGTCCTTCGTTGCTCTTTGTGGTCTTGTGTTCGGCAGCAAGGAACGCAGCGGGCACACTTCTTTGAGTACCCCAAACGGTGTATGAGAGTATCAGCACTACCAACAGAGGCGTCCAGTTGTACAGGAAGGTGTTTGATTGATCCGACCTCCAATGAGTGTCTGCACGGTCCAACATTGCAGGAGTCAAAGTTGTGTGCGGGCGGCCGGCACGTGGGAGATCGTACAGGTTTGCAAGACCTTGTTGCGATGATGGCAGACGCCTCGCGTAACGACTCAGCGTGCTTCCGTTCACTACGATCTGCGGAGACATTCTGCAGGCGCCTTTGAATAGCTGTGATGCTCTCATTTTCCACCAAAAGAAACTCAATGACCGCACTCTGCTTGGAACGCACTTCCGTTACAGACGCCATTTGGAAAGCTACATACAGCGTCGCCACCTATGGAACATCATGAAAATAAGGGCTGAACAGGAATATTTCATGATGTCCCACAAACAATCCGAATTTTTTCAACCGAAATTGGTAGAGAAAAAATATGTTGTTTTACTTACTGAACACCTGTCTTTAGTAGATGTAACACTATCCTCATTCTACACATAAGTAAAGATTATGTGCAGAGTTTCTCATGCAGATATTCCATCTGAATGTTGTCTGTTGTGCCTTATTTGGTGAGGAGATGCGTTATAATTCGACAGAGGTATGATCGTGGCGTATCGAGACTGCGGTTTACCGTTCTGCAGTTCTTCTGTTCGCGTCGTTAGGAATCTCACGACAGTCATACGAGTATGGACTCGAAGGGTTCAGAAGGACCATACTGAACGCCATGCACTATCTCAGGGGCCCTGTGCACCTAGTGCCCAAAAGACAAGTATCCACAGGGATACTGCGACGTCTGGAGCGTTATGAACCGTCATGACAGCGATAGTTGTCGTGGTTTCAATTGGTGCAGTAGAGAGTGGCGCACCGACAATGACCGCCCTACGACGGCATTGGCCGCAGGAATCGGAACCCGTCGTCTTTTGGGACGAGTCCCGTTACAGCATGCAGCATTACAGTGGTCATATACATGCGTGTAGGCATGTACGTTGCCGCATTGCATTCGTCATCATCTTACGGGTTCAATCCTAGCATGATGTTGTGGGGTGCCACTAGATACACAACACGATCACGTACCCTGTAAGCTAGACAGCAACCGTTACAACTATGACACGTTAAGACCAACAACTTTTCCCTACCTTCGACGTCCCTGCGACAAATTACAACAAGGTGACAGAAGATCGCCAGTTGTCGTGACAAGCCTAAAAACAGAGGGTGTTAGACTGTTTTCCTGGCAAGCGCGTTCTCCAGATATCTCACCAATTTAAAACATCTGTATTGGATTACATCTACATATATACTCCGCTAGCCACCAAGTGATGTGTGGCGGAAGGCACAATTCGCGCCAAAGTCATATTTCACCGTTCTGATCCACTCGGGGATCGCGCGAGGCAAAAACGACTGTCTGAACGTCTCAGTCTCAGTACGAGCTCTTATTTCCCTGATCTTTGAATGGTGATCATAGCGCGATTTGAAAGTTGGTGGTAATAATATTTGCTCTACATCCTCGGTGAAGACCGGATTTCGGAATTTAGTGAGCAGCCCCTTCTGTTTAGCGCGCCGTCTATCTGCAAATGTGTCCCACTTCAAACTATGAGATTTGTAACGCTCTCGCGATGGGTAAATGTACCACTCACGAATCTTGCCGCTCTTCTTTGGATCTTCTCAATCTCTTGAATCAGACCCAACTGATAAGGGTCCCATACAGACGAACAACACTTCAAGACTGGACGAACTAACGTATTGTAAGCTATTTCATTTGTTGAAGGACTGCATCGCTTCAGGATTCTACAATTAAACCGCAATCTAGAGTTCGCCTTACCCGTTACTTGTGTAATCTGATCATTCCATTTGAGATCATTTCGAATAGTCACACCCAGATACTTGACGGAAGTTACCGCTTCCAAAGACTGGGCATTTATTTTGTACTCGTACATTAATGGGGATTTTCGCCATGTTATACGCAGTAGGTTACACTTACTAATATTGAGAGATAACTGCCAGTCATTACACCACGCATTTATTTTCCGCAAATCCTCATTGATTTGTTCACAACTTTCGTGTGATACTACTTTCCTGTAGACTACAGCATCATTGGCAAACAGTCTAAGGCCGCTGTCAATACCATCAACCAGATCGTTTATGTAAATCGTAAAAAGCAGAGGACCTATTACGCTGCCCTAGGGCACAACTGAAGTTACGCTTGTTTCTGTTGAAGTCACCCAGTTCAGGACGACATACTGCTCCCTATCTGTTAAAAAATTTTCTATCCAACCGCATATGTCATCGGATAGACCGTAATCGCGCACTTCATGTAGCAAGCGACAGTGCGGAACTGAGTCGAACGCCTTTCGAAAGTCGAGAAATATGGCATCAACCTGGCAGGCGGTATCTAGAGCCTGTTGTATATCGTGCACAAAGAGGGCCAGCTGTGTCTCGCATGACCGCTGTTTCCTAAAACCGTGCTGATTTCTGCAGATGAGCTTCTCAGAGTCTAGAAAGGCCATTATGTCTGAACACAAAATATGTTCCAGGATTCTACAACAAATCGATGTCAGTGAAATTGGCCGGTAATTGTGTGCATCCGATTTTCTACCCTTTTTATAGATTGCTATGACCTGGGCCTTCTTCCAGTCCCGTGGAACTTCCCGCTGTTCCAACGATCTCTGATAGATGATGGATAAGAATGGAGCTATATTCGTAGCATAGTCTACATCTGCATCTACATGATTACTCCGCAATTCACATTGAAGTGCTTGGCAGAGGGTTCATCGAACCACAATCATACTCCCTACCATTCCACTCCCGAACAGCGCGCGGGAAAATCGAACACCTAAACCTTTCTGCTCGAGCTCTGATTTCTCTAATTTTATTTTGATGATCATTCCTACCTATGTAGGTTGGGCTCAACAAAATATTTTCGCATTCAGAAGAGAAAGTTGGTGACTGAAATTTCGTAAATAGATCTCGCCGCGACGAAAAACGTCTTTGCTTTAATGCCTTCCATCCCAACTCGCGTATCGTATCTGCCACACTCTCTCCCCTATTACGTGATAATACAAAACGTGCTGCCTTTTTTTGCACCTTTTCGATGTCCTCCGTCAATCCCACCTGGTAAGGATCCCACAATGCGCAGCAATATTCTAACAGAGGACGAACGAGTGTAGTGTAAGCTGTCTATTTAGTGGACTTGTTGCATCTTCTAAGTGTCCTGCCAATGAAACGCAACCTTTGGCTCGCCTTCCCCACAATATTATCTATGTGGTCTTTCCAACTGAAGTTGTTCGTAATTTTAACATCCAGGTACTTAGTTGAATTGACGGCCTTGAGAATTGTACTATTTATCGAGTAATCGAATTCCAACGGGTTTCTTTTGGAACTCATGTGGATCACCTCACACTTTTCGTTATTTAGCGTCAAGTGCCACCTGCTACACCATACAGCAATCTTTTCTAAATCGCTTTGCAACTGATACTGGTCTTCGGATGACCTTACTAGACGGTAAATTACAGCATCATCTGCGAACAACCTAAGAAAATCTTAAGGGGATACCGTCTGGGCCAGATGCCTTCCTGGTGTCTAAGGATCTTAACTGTTTTACAATCCCAGATACACTAAACACTATTACCGACAGAATGTCGCCCCACCGCTCGCCAGCCACTACCTCTGATCAGCTCTTAACATAGAATTGAAGCAGCACAGAACGAGATTTCTGTATCAGTCATTCAAGCTCAATTCCAATCGATGCTTCGTGCACCACGCATACCACCAAATCATAAATTTCATCGTGTATTTCTTCCATTATACTGTAAATGCACAATAAGTAAAAGTTCATACTTCCGATCTTTTCTGGAGTTGGAGTTGTATGACGAGGGCCTCCCGTCGGGTAGACCGTACGCCGGGTGCAAGTCTTTCGATGTGACGCCACTTCGGCGACTTGCTCGTCGATGGGGATGAAATGATGATGATTAGGACAACACAACCCCCAGTCCCAGAACAGAGAAAATCTCCGACCCAGCCGGGAATCGAACCCGGGCCCTTAGGATTGACACTCTGTCGCGCTGACCACGCAGCTACCGGCGCCGGACAGTTGTAGTTGTAATGTCTAATGAGACTTGAAATGGTATAGATTTACCCATTTAACAGTCGCCATCGGAGAATTCTTGTCATTTGCAACCGTGTCTTTGCGTTTACCACTTGCCAACAACACGACGAAATATGTTTCAGGCATGCGACTGGGGCTGCTCCAGGCGAAGCTGGGACTGGTGCACCTGCTGTCTAACTACACGGTGGACGTGAGCAGCGAAACGGACATCCCGCTGGTCTTGGACCCACATACACCCGTGCTGTCCGCGCAGAACGGGATCCGCCTGTGCATCTCCAAGCGCAAACCTCCACGAACAGTGCAGTGAGGCCGCGAATCTGTCAGCAGACTTGCAAACTTTCGATCTACCTTTCCAACTGAAACCTGTATATTTATTTATATATAACGTAATCTTTTTATGTGAATTATATTTTTATATATTAATTTTGTGTTTAATGCAGTAGCGTAATATTTACACTAGCCTTACACGACATAACAAATAAAAATTTTCATTTCAAAGTACCCTAAGTGTTTGATTTTATACGAGATCAAAACCTAAAGAAAGGCTGTACTCGGAAATCTAATCTTCAAAGGCATTTTTTCAGCTTTTTTGAGAATTGCGTCGTGCTGCCGAAGGAAACTAACGTCCGACTAATCCTCAAATCTTACAAGCACACTCTTTAAGGTCCCCTTCTCAGTCATTTGTGTATTACAACGTACAGGGTGATTCTAAAGTCACTATACATTTTGTACTTAAACAATGTTATTAACCCATATGTAATAGCCTTGCAAACCTGCCAGGATAGCCTGGCAGGACTCGGGTAGGAGCGCCGGCCCCGGATCGGATCCGCCCAGCGGATTAACGACGACGGCCGGTGTGCTGGCCAGCCTGGATGTGGTCTTTAGGCGGTTTTCCACATCCTCGTAGGTGAATACCGGGCTGGTCCCCACGTCCAGCCTCAGTTACACGACTCACAGACATTTGAAACACATTCACACTGTTTCACGATTTACACTCGACGCAGACAGCTGGGCTACACTAATTCCATCCTGGGGGCTACAGGGTGGCGGCAGGAAGGACATCCGGTCACCCCTTAACATTAACATGCCAAATCCGGTTAACCATGGCCGACCCTGCGTAACCGCGGGACAAGGCGCAAGCGATATAATGTAATGGCATTGCAACTTATGTTGCAATAGGACATAATTTCAGTACATTTCAATGTGACCACATTGCATGTCTAGGCACACGGCACACCCCCTCCCCCCCCCCTCCCCCAGCGCTCCACTGTAGACCGAAAAACCAGCCCAAGCATACCTGGTGTAATCTCAGAAGCTGGGGCTCGAATCCGCTGTGTTAAGTGTTCACCTGGTATTTCTTAGACCTGATAAACCCCCATGCAAAAAAGTCTAAGGGTGTTAAGTCAGGAGAGCGGGGTGCCCACATCCGTGGAGAGGCACGACCAATCCATCTGCCGGTAAATGCTTGATCCAGATAATCCCGAACAACGAGGGCAAAATAGGGTGGTGCACCATCCTGTTGAAAAACAACAGCACCCATAATCCCATCAGATATCAACTGGGGCTCCAAAAACTGTTCCAACATATCTAGGTATGTGGTTCCAGTAACGGTTTGTTCTGCAAAGACGAAAGCCCCGTACACTGTTGACCTCGTTATCTGTAACCACGCATTCACTTTTGCTGTGTCCCGTTGCCACTCCTGCTGCACACTTGGTTGTTCGTCTGCCCAGATCCTGCAGTTGTGTCTGTTCACATGTCCACAGGTTTGAAATGTAGCTTCATCACTGAACAAGACATTCTGCATCAAATTATCATTTTCCACAGCTTGTAGCAGGTCATGACACACAGCTTGTCTGGCTGCGTAGTCCTCCGCTTCAAGCTTATGTACGACCTGGATATGGTACGCACGTTTGTGCAGCTTGTAACGAAGAATTCTCCATACAGTGGTTTGAGGAATACCAAGCTCCGTACTAAGTCTCCTGGTAGATGCGGAAGGGCTACGTGTGATCGCATCCTGCACACTTTGCACGGTGTCTGGTGTTATGGTCGGCCTCCCTGGCCGTTCTTCATCTGCAGCACTACCAGTACGCTGGAATTTATTGACAAGGGTCTTGATAGCAAGCTTGGTGGGACCTGTTTTCGGGAATCGACGGGCAAAGTCTGTCCACACCTGTTCATACGTCATTCCACGAAGACGAGCAGAAACAACAGCGATTCGTTCTTCTTTGGTTAGCATTCTGTTGCAGTACCTGCAAGAAACAAATATTCCGTTACTATATCACTGAAATGTACAGTGACTTACTATATCACTGAAATGTATGACGACTTACTATGTCACTGAAATGTATAGTGACTTTAGAACCACCTTGTATTTAATGAACTTCATCGCACTTAAATGTATCCTTCTTAGAGTTTGGTCACAAAAAAATGTTAGTGTAATCCGACTAAATGAAAACAACACATTAGGCAGCATGTCTAAGGCTTTTCGCCCCAGACTAGTTCACTTGCTACCTCTCTAGGTTCCCCCGCTCCTCTCTGACAATAGCTGGCCACACATGAGTGGATTTCTGTGATGGGCCAGCAACGCGGGCCAGTTCCCCGGACATTTTTGACGGATACAGTCCACCGATCTCAGGCTCTTTGTTTCCCACTAGCGTGCAGGCCCAACCAGTCGGAACCAATCTCTCAGATCTGCCCAGAGGCCAGATCCCTTCGTGTGTGGCGTAAGTCTGAGGATCTTCGTGATTTATCCTAGACCTAGGACTGCCGTGCATACTCGACAGGTCTGAGGCCACAGCGACGGATATCAGGGGTTGCGACTAGGTCTCTCCGAATGAACGTTGTACAATACAGCACCTTTAAGACATTATTTGATTACAGTACATTTAGAATTTTGAAATTCCTTTATATTGTCGAGAAAAAATTATTATGGGCGAAGTGGTAGGAAGAAACTCGTAGCAGTGGCCAGTGAATTGTACCATTGTACTCTTCTCGAAAGAAAAATCACCACAAGATGGATTGCTGAAAGACAAAATTCCAGATATAGGGATACGACTCAGAATCGTGAGAGTGCCTCTGATAATCGTGAACGTTCGATACGCTAATAAGAGAGCATTCTCGATCCTTTGTAAAGCACAGTAATTCGTAACAACTTTAAAATAATGGGCATAAGACAATTACATGTAATACAATTATGAACATAGTATAAGAAACTTTTTGTTGGCACTCACCATATTCTTGGTTTGCGTAACTCATCCCCACTCTCTTTTATGTTTCTCTCAAGAGGCAGCTACAAGAAAATGTGATCTTATGTCGCCAAATGCGTGTCGTTTTATCGAAATAAAACATCATCAGCGGTCTGTAATGAAACATATTCACTATCTGGTTTGCTTTCTAGATTTAAAAACACTTCGTTGTAAAATATGTTAACTTCTCTCAAGATATTTTGTATTTGATTTTCGCTCGCATCAGGAAACATTGTCAGCTTGCATGTTTTCGAGGTACTTCGCTGTTGTTTCATGAGCTGTAGTTGCGAAGACAGATTTGAAATACCATCAGTAATTATCAGGCAACACACACAATATGGCCACACCAGTAAATAATTTCTTTTCTGAAGCTTTATTTCAAATTTTGTAGCTTAGATTTTTACTACTGGAATACCATCAAGAAATTTTTAACCATGTCTTTGCACGCCCTATTTTGTTATATGCTTGTTTGTGTAATGTTCGTGTATGAATTTTTACGAACACGGTATTTTACGACCCAGTTGTATGAGTTTCTCGATGTCGTCATTGGTCCACCATTTCACTTCACTTGAAGCAACTAAAACTTGTTGTCGCCTGAAAGCCACAAGAAAACTCACGTCCATTGTGAACATGGACCATCACAGAAATCTGCATGTGTGTGCCCAACTGGAATAGCAGGATCATCGTTTCAGAGAACTGCAGGTCGCCCCCGTCTCACATGGAGTAAGATTCGCTGTATGCTTACTAGCTGGTTCACGTGACAGCTACCTTGCAGGCTCTATCTTGTGCTAGCTGGCTGCTGTGCATGTTTTTCATGGTAGATCCATAGTGCTATTTTCCTTACCAGACCACGTAAGGTTCCTTGAATGTTACGTGTGATGACCAATCAGGAGTCCTGTTTGGTATCTGACAACACAGCGTACAGGGCGAGAACTCTCAGCCAGTGCCAGATATCTCTCGTCACCACACAGAATGTCAAGCGCTCACCAACCGATCTGCAATCGCTCAAATGATTGTAAATAAACTATTCAGCAAAAAAAAGAATCTTCCACGTCTTATAGCTTTATTCATCAGATTCGCGATGAACTGACTATCATTTCGTTAATTGTCGTACTTACTGTGATATTTCGAGATTGGGTAAACTACTGCAAAAATTTCTTAACGTCTTAGTGAAAAGTAGGAGTTTTTATGAATTTGCATTTGGTGCCTGTAAGGTCCTGCGTTGCCCTACATGAAATGTAGCTCAGATATTGAATTACACTATAAACTTGGGGGGTCATCACTCTCTATCACCAGTCGCAATAAAATGGATTGTATGTAAAGTTCTCCCTCCCCATCTCGCGCTCCTGAGGAAAAAAAGCGAAAATGAAATATTCACAACATTCCTCTTATCTCATAAACGGTTTGAGATATCTAAACAAGAGTTTGGTAATGATAGTATACAAAGCAGAGAGTGTTTCGCCATGTGACTAATGTGTGAAACTTCTACGTCTAAAGCGATATTCATGCGACTACAGATTTTTTTCTGTGAAATAATGTAATTTTTAACGGTGATAAATAGCTGGTGATACGAGAAATGCTGTTGGTTTGAAACAATGTATCTGAAGAAATTACAGTTTATTTTTATACCTAAAATGGGCATTTTCATAATGTATTGATTTGTCTTTCCCTCAACTGCTGATTTAATGATGCACTGTTTCAGGATTCTGCCACGGTTTTAAATGCATTGGAATGTGGGACGAATATTTATAAACTCTGCAGTGTTTTGGCAAAAGAAGCATATTTTAACGTTGCAACAAAGTAACTTACGTATTACTCAAGACTGATCACTGATTATTTAACAAGGAAATCGTCAAACAGCCGTGCGATTTGCGAAGTTATTATATTTTATTTCGACAACCAGTTTCGGCAATTCAACACGGCATCTTCAGGCCCCATATGCACTTCATGTGTAAACATTCAAACGTATCGATATTGGCATCCTGGCACCATCAGTATCTGGATATCGTGAATTGTATCTCGAGTGCTTCCCTGTTGTCTAGTCTTCGAAGGAAGCACCTGAGACACGAATTCACGATATCTAGATACTAATGGTTCCAGGATGCCAATATCGATACGTTTGAATGTCTATACATGAGGTGATATGGGGCATGAAGATGGCATACTGGATTGCTAATACTGCTTGTCAAAATAAAATAAAATAACTTCTCAAATCGCATGGCTGTTTAGCGATTTCCCCGTTAAATATTTGATCAGCCGCTATCCCGCGTCCACAATGGATCAACAGACATCGGTAATTACGTTGCTCTGAAGAGAAATGAAAGGAATATGGAATCAGGGAAAAATAAACGGCTACTTCTGCTGAAAATCTGCAGGAACCTTATACTCAAGAGAATATTTAATAACGAATGATATGAACTGAATGTGGCCGACGGATTTTATTTATATTCCTCAGTTACCTAAGAAATATGTAAACAATTAACTGTACATAGTATGCCAGCTTTTCTTTCCCAGCCCTCTACATAATATAGAACTGTACTGTTTTTATCACAATATGGTGTATGTTTGTCCAAAACACGTCTTCATTTAGGAATCTGCAATTTAAAATCCTAGCTTAGATTGCACCACCTATTAAACAAGCTGTGCTCATGACGAAAAGTCTGTAACTGCAAACATTTTGAACATACCGTTAATGGCATTGTGTAATTCATAGGGACATTATTAGAACATAAAACATTATAGGAGCTCAAAAGATTCTTTAGTACAGTTTAAATGCAGGCTACAATTAGGGAAAATATCACAGAAGTGAGGGCAAAAGCAGTTAATTGCCTGGTTGAAGGAATTGAGCAGATTTACTTTTGAACAAAGTAAAACTTGACCTTCAGAGACATTTCTGATAAAATTTTTAGAACGTGCCTTTTTTTCTTTTCTTAAGGAATAGAAATGCTGCAAGGATACAGTGAACAATACTAGTTAACTGTGCTTTCTTAAACTGTGACCCACAGCAAAAGCTAGGTGTTTATAACACTACGTCCTGCTAACAGATGTAGAATGATTCAAATTACCATTTATACATACTACAGCATTCTCATAATACACGCAACTGTTTTGTGTTGTTAATGTAACCAAACAGGCAGGCAAGAAATATCCAATTTCCTTTTTCACACCAGTAATGAAATAATACTTGAATTTTGCAGTAGCAGGTGCATTCAGTCCAGTATCAGACTAAATTACCTTTAAAGTGAAATAAAAGACAAACTGGATTCAAGACTACATCAACCCAATTGTGTTGCTACAATGGAATATTTCCCCTGCAAGGGAATATTTCCCTAGACCAGTCATTACATGACAATATGCATCATAATCTTTAGGTAAACAATCAAACATTTCAGAAGAGAATATGTAATCCAACTCATTCACACCACTCTTTCTGAATCACTTTTCAGACTTACACCATATCAGTTTTGCTAATGTAAGTACATACAGAATGCAACCAAATGTTATGTACAAGGCTTTCAATAAGAGCAGAAATCTGCCCACATAACAGTAGAACAGAACACGATACTCTCACATGAACAAAGAAAATTATCTGTTGAAAGAATGGTTTCTTCCATGGCGACAAAATCCCTCCCCCCTCCCCTAGATTAGTTCAAAAATTAAGCATTTTCATAGAAAACTATAGTGTATCCACATCTGCTGCCACTGTCACACAAGTCTACTGGCGCTAAATACATTCAAATACATAAAACACTAAAACATTAAAGTCATTTGAAAAACATCTAGTACAACTCACATTCTACAAGTATTAAGAAAGCGATGGTAAAATGCACCGCATGGCGCCATCTCTTCTCTGCACACATGGCAACAACGTTCGATCAATATCCACTACGCGGAAATGATCAGAACATTTTCGGCTATGATTGTTGGTTTTCAGTCTTTGCGTCGCACTGTCTTGGTCCACAATCTTCTCATTGCGGTGTCCTGGAACCGACACGTCGTGCAAATCAAAAGTAGGAGTTTCTGAGTGGCCATAAACATAGAAATGACTAGTCCGTATTTAAGAAGTAACTATCAGTTTAACTACAATATTCACTTGTAGAAAATAACAGCTGATTTTTCACTTCTGTTTGTACGCCCATAGGCAACGCAATTAACAATTTTTTCGAAAATCAACACACAAAGTACCGCTGCCTTTCAACACAAATAACAGTTGACACTAATGTTTTGATACTCCCAATATGGCTGAGTGAGAAGTGAGATAGCTTCACTTCGTGGCGTAAGGGCATCTCCCCTTACTCTAACCACGTTGGCTGCACCCAGTGTTACCTAGCTGACAGTACTCTGAGAGGTAGTCATTGTTGTCTGCTGTGTTACTGTTTTCAGCGTCATTGTTCTGTTTTTTTAATTGTCCGATACTTTATGAAACTCCAATTGTTGCAGTTAGGATTTTGATTAAACATGTGAATAAATAAAAAAACAGCAGATTCGATTCCGAAGAACGTTTAAGCGATCTTTTACCTCCAAGCGTGACTTACGCCTTCTCAGAAGCATGAAGCGCAGTTTAAGGTACCTGTGCTGTCCGAGGCAGGCGGAAATTCTTCCCCCACACGGCTCCTCCATTCTCAAGGTGACGCTCGGCTAACTCGGAAGTGAAATCGGTCATACCACGAAACTCGACAGAATCGGCCAATGGAGAACTCTGAAGGCACCATGTTGGATTTCGTCGTCTTTTGTTGTTTCCGTATTATAACTTGCATGTTATGGCGACATGCTGTTTCAAGGCAATGCCACATCGAAGATTTATCACAGACATCTCTGTTACAATTAAATGTCAGTTAATGACACATAATTGGTTAAAACCCTTCAGGAGAACCGAAATGAACGACACCACTGTTGGAAGTTGTACGTGTTCACCATGGTATATTGGTTAAAGACGTAGAGATACAGAGCTGAAAAAATCAGATTTCCGTCCTATCCTGTTATATTCTAATATTTTTACACATTTTCGTGTGTCTAGGAATTTCTTATTAATGTAACAGAAGTGTGTTATGCGATATTAACGTTGTATATAACATTCTCAGACTTCTTTCCCTGTCAGTTGCGAAAAAAATAGCTTTTGATGATTACCTCCATCATCTTCGACAGGAGCAATTGACTGTCAAAACTGCTGCTGTGGTGGCCTAAAACAGGGTAGAGAAAAACTGTGACACGAAATCTTAACACTCGATAGCTGATGCCAGTAGGAACCAAAATTACTAATGTTGTGTAAGTCGACAACACACCATTTTTAAACTACGGAAACTTAGCGTCACACACTCCGATTGACCGTGGGATTGCTCTGTTGCTGTTCGTCGGTTGATGGGTAGTGCTATTGTTGTCGGTTCACACATACAAACATCCCTCGCCCCGCCACTGCCCCAACGTGATACGCACACGCGTCGAATAGGTCTTGCTGTTTGCCTCCACATCACGTCAGAGGCAATCACACGTAAGCTTTGCTTTGGAGCACACACGCGTCACCTGCAATTTAATCATACAGTAAGCATCGCAGCACAGTATTTGTTTGAAGAACAACGAGACATGGTTTTTGCTTATGGACTAGCCGACGGTAATGCGCACGAAGCTTGACGGTTGTCTGAGGAACGGTAACCAGCAAGACGCCACAAACACCTGCAAACATTTACAGCAATTCTCGGCGACTTGGCGAAACAGGCTGGTTAGCGGGATATCATGCTAATGCTGCAAGACTCGAACACGACGGGATGCTGCATGTGAAGAGACTGTTCTTGTGCACTTCGAGAAAGCACCTATCACAAGTACTCTATCAGTTGGACACGACATGGGGGTCACTCATCTATTAGTCTGGGCGGTTTTGAGGAATGACGGCCAGCATGCATTTAGTTTCCACCCTGTCCGAGAGCTAAATCCTGTGGCGGTGTATGAAAACAGGCTGGGTTTCGCCGGTGGTTTCTTCAACGTGTTGCACGAGATCCCGACTTCCCTGCCACTGTGTTGCTTACCGCCGAGTGAAGCTTCCATCGGGATGGCGTTTACAACACTCGAAACGTTCATTACTAGGCAAGGGGAAATCCTCACGTCACGTACGTCCACGGACACCAGGAACGATTTTCGCTCAATATTTGGGCCGGCATTGTGAGTGACCATCTGATTGGGCCGGTCCATCTACCTCCTCGACTTACCGGGGCAAATCACCTGCACTTTTTGCAAGAAACTCTACCCGGCCTGCTGGAAGATTTTCTCCTGGACATAGGCTACGCATCTGGTTGCAGCATGATGGGGCGCCTGCACATAACTGTCGTGCTGTGCGCGGATATTTAAATGAACTCTTCGACTGCCGGGTAATTGACAGAGGTGCTCGTAGTACATGGTCCCCGAGATCACCAGACCTCATGCCACCGGACTTTTTCCTGTGGGGATTCTTCAAAGTTCTAGTTCACCCACCTGGACGCGAACCACCCAGAAACAAAGAGGAATTAATGGATCGCATTCAACATGCCGCCAATTACATGAGGGCAATGTGAGGAATCTTTGAAAGAGTTCAGCAAAACACCATTCGACGATACCAAGCTTGTGTCGCGTGAGAGGGTCGCCAGTTCAAGCACCTGCTTTAAGTAAACAATGTCCTAGCTACAAAAAAAGGCCCCGTTCAGGGGCTGACAGCTGTTGATGGGTTTGTTCCCGGTACGTCTTATCATGAAACTACAATGGATGTGTCGGACCCCGGCGGATTCGGCCCCAGGTTCCCCTGAGTAGAAGGCTGGCGCGCTACCACCGAGCGTGCGATCCGCCCTGAATACATCGCCATCTCCTGCAGGTAAAGCATTCGCTGTCAGGCGTTGTCCAGAGCATCCGGTAACAGGGCAATCCCGCGGCCAATCGGAGTGCTTGGCGCCAAGTTTCCGTAGTTTGAAAATGGTTCGTTGTGGACCTCGCAACATCAGTAATTTTGGTTCCTACTGGCATCAGCTATCCAGGGTTAAAATTTCGTGACACAATTTTTCTCCGCCCTGAGTAGCCCACAAACGGCATCTGACTGCCAGGTATTTATCGTAATGCTGTCTCTATGTGGTTTCAACGTCTGCGCTGGTACCGCGACCAGTCCGTTCGTAACGTAAACACTGCGACAACTATCTCTGGGTGTTCACTGCATCGGGAGCTCGCTTCCCTGCACCGCTACGACCATATCCGATGTCGCGGTTGAAGATCTTCTCACACATTCTTTTGTGGACTGGCAAGACAGCCAATCCACAAGGACGGGAGACCGAAGGGCACGCGTTTAACCTCACGCAGGATGGCGTGAGGTCTGGAACAGGTCAAGGTCTTATAGTAGCAAAAATAGTACGTAGCTTCTGGGATACTTAACTTTAATCCATAATTGGTGAACATCGGTCTGACGGTACATGCATCACAAGATAAATAGCAATTGATAATGGCGCCTTGCTAGGTCGTAGCAAATGACGTAGCTGAAGGCTATGCTAACTATCGTCTCGGCAAATGAGAGCGTAATTTGTCAGTGAACCATCGCTAGCAAAGTTGGCTGTACAACTGGGGCGAGTGCTACGAAGTCTCTCTAGACCTGCCGTGTGGCGGCGCTCGGTCTACAATCACTGACAGTGGCGACACGCGGGTCCGACGTATACTAACGGACCGCGGCCGATTTAAAGGCTACCACCTAGCAAGTGTGGTGTCTGGCGGTGACACCACACATTCTTCTTTCTAAATCACTTTAATTACATAATCTCAGTGTACAGAGGTCTAAGACAAAACTTTTGTAGCGTTGAACTGCATTTTATGTCTGTTTGTGAGGCTGTGTTCAGCAACTGCAGATTTCTCCAGCTCTGGATTTTTAATATGCCGTTGATGTTCTGCAGAGCGGTCGGAAACGACGCGAATGGAATTACCGAAGTAATTGCTTCCACACTCACAAGTTTCTATAATTGAAACTGTTGGCACAGCCTTTTCCTCCTGAAACGATAAAGTTGTTCCGACATGTTATGACGACCATATACATATAGTATGACCGTAAGAAACTACATGAAATGATGGACGGAACGGCAGTGGGTTTGCGGTTGTGTCCAGCAGTGGCCAACTTTTTTATGGCACTCTCTGAGGAACAGACTTCAAATTTGGCTCCCCTTCGTCCATCTTCATTTTATCGCTACGATACGTTTATGGTCTGACCATACGTCGTAGAAGCTCTTGAACTTTTCCATGAACATATGAACAGTATGGACCCAAACATCCAGTTCGCTGTCGAGACAGAGAAAGAAGAAAGACTGTCATTTTTAGATGTTTTGATACAATGAAACTCTGATGGAATTACGGTCCGGGTCTGTGCACCTCAAGCCGCGCTCCCTGATTTGTATCTTAGTGCCCAGAGATTTCACTATCCAGTTCGAAAGAGAAATGTTTTAAATACGCTGGTACACAGAGCAAAAACTCTTGCATTACAAAATTAATCATCTGAAGTACGTGTTCCGAAAGAACGGCTAAGAGTCACATGATATGAAGTCAACGTTCTCCACGAAACGGAAACGTGAAGATGTTGAACTTTCGTGTGATGAACAACCGATTGGATTCCTTCCTTTCTGCGGCGCTACGTCCGGCAATATAAGCAGAGTCCTGGGAAGACGAAGTATAAGATCTACTTTCCGATCTCCTAGGAAGATAAAGGAGATGCTGCACCCTGTTAAGACCAGTCTCTCTCTCTCTCTCAGGAACCCTGGGATTTAAAACATGCCTTGTGAGTGCGGAAGCAATTATATCGGTCAGTCCATCCGAGCCGTTCCCGACCTCTGTGCAGAACATCAACGGCATATTAAAAATCGAGAACTGAAGATATCTGCAGTTGATGAGCACAGCCTCACAAAGAACCACAAAACACTGTTTAATAAAACAAAAGTTTTGTCCCAGACACCTAAATACTGGGATTCTGTAATTAAAGAGGCTGTAGAAATAAGAATGTATGAGAAGATCTTCAACCGTGACAGCGGATATAATCTTAGCAGTGCATGGGAACGAGCTCTAGATGCAGGGTAGACCCAGTGATAGTCGTCGCAATGTTTACGAAACGAAGGCACACATTACGTAATTACCGACCAATCGGAAGTCGTCTATGGGCTACAAAAGGCCACACAGCGCAGTTCTGATGGTAAGTTGCTCCTGATGAAGGCGATGTAGGTAATCGTCGAGAACTCCAGATTTTAAGCTGAACTGAAGCGGCAAGAAGTCCGAGAATGTTTTACACAACAGTGCCGTCGCGAAAGAATTCGTTCTCTACTTTTCTTTTTTTTCAGTCATCACTGTTCTGACTGGCTTGATACGGCCCGCCACGAATTCCTCTCTTGTGCCAACCTCTTCACCTCACAGCTCAGAGTTGAACCTGCAACTTACATCCTCAATTATTTACTGGATGTATTCCAATCTCTGCCTTCCTCTACAATTTTTGCCCTGTACAGCTCCCTCTAGTACCACTGAAGTCGTTCCCCGATGTCTTAACAGATGTCCTATCATCCTGTCCCTTCTGCATGACAGTGTTTTCCACACATTCCTTCCCCCTCCGATTCTGCGCAGAACCTCCTCATTCCTTACCACACCAGTCCACCTAATTTTCATCATTCGTCGGTAGCACCACATCTGAAATGCTTTGATTCTCTCTGTTCCGGTTTTTCCCCAGACCACGTTTCACTACCATACAATTTCGTGCTCCAAACGTACACTCTTTGACATAAAACTTGACCGGCGGCCGGCCGCTTCAGAGGCTAAGTCCGCGCCGATCGCGACATGGGACAAAAAAATTGGCCAACTCGCTAATTCTTTAAGTCCGGTTATCTGCACAATCTGGCAACACTGTAGACTGCGGCACTTCCTGGAGGAAAACTTGTCCCATGATAGAGAAACGCTAGGCTGATTACGCCTGTGGTCTAGCGGTAGCGTGCGTTGTTTCTGTTCATAATGTCAGTGGATCGAGAGCAGGTGGTATAAAATATTTTTATAGCCTCTTCTGTCTGAATGCTGAAGACGTGAATGTAATGGTAGCGCAGATTCAATCTATTTCGCTTTGTGACACACCGATATCAAAATTTTATCCAGTAACGATTTTGCGGCAGATTTCCTGCAGACTGTCCTCCTCTGGACGCCGTATGCGGCAAAGCTCCGGGATCCATTTGCTGGCTACTGGCAGCGGCCGTGGCGACAGCAGCGGCGCTGCACTCCCCCGTTCTTTATCGAAAGCGCCTGCTACCGCTCATCGCTTTTGATGATTTAAAACGCTTTATTATTAAATGTTGCTCCACAGAAAATTTCTACAATTTCCATTCACGCTCAAAAGCAACGGAGACAGACGCCCTGATTAGTAGGCGGGTATTATATTACATTAATCGGCAAGAGCTGAGTATGGCCCGAAATTAATTTTATAGACTGGGACGAAATTAAACCACCTCACTACATTCGATGAATTTATAAATGCTTCATACCTCGTTTCTTTTCCTTTCAAACTCAATTATTTGTGCAACTTTTGGTCAATGTTTGGATGTTTTCGTCAAGCCAGAGTGAGCGTCTGTGGTGTAAAGTGTATTACAGTTCTTGTTTCATTCCTTATGGTAAGTCTATGCGATAAACTGTGTGAATACCTTGCAATGCATGCTCTGTAGCAGTGCAGGAACACTGCACATTTGGAGTTCCATGTATGGGTTCATGAAGTATTTATTGTTGATCGGAAGTGATAGTTAAGGTCATCAGATTTAAACCAGAAAAATTTGTCGTTTTGAAGGTTTCAGAGAACGGAAAGGAATTGCTAACGCCGGTGTTAGAAAACGTCTACAGTTAAATGCTATTGCAAAAATTTAGAAGAAGGGAACTACATTAATGAACATGTGCACTTCATAAACAACCTTCTGACATGTTAGACCTATATGACGAACAAAGCTCAAATTTATATCGTTGACAGTCGGTTTGAATCTTTTCAGGGTCTATTTTACAGTGAAGCACCTTGGAATTCGCAAAGCAGAAATCCATGATATTAACTTAATTTACTAAGTCGAAATCGGACGAAGATTGATGTTTAAAGGCATTCTTCAGATTTCGCATAAGAAATTTTTACTAGCAGTTTGCAACTCCATTAATTAAAATGGAAAATAAAAGGTTGTACTCAGCGGCTTCTACCGTGATTCGAACTGCTATGTCTTATAGTACAAGCACTGCAACGCACAAGGGAACCTCTGAGCTAACGACACACTGGCGGCCAGAGGCGGAATATAGTCACTGTGATGTTGCCTGAGCCTCAAAACGCAACCTTAAACACACGAACAGAGGAGGTGGAGATTACTGTTTTAACGTCACGTCGACAACGATGTCATTAGAGACGGAGCACAAGCTCGGATTAGGGAAGGATGGGGAAGGAAATCGGCCGTGCCCTTCCTAAGGAACCATCCCGGCATTTGCCTGAAGCGATTTAGGGAAATCATTGAAAACCTAAATCAGGATGGCCGGGCGCGGGATTGCACCGTCGTCCTCCCGAATGCACACACAAACAGGTGTTACTTATGTGAAGAACGCCATTCTTGGAGTCCAGCAATTAAATATACTTTCTAATTGTGTCATCTTGCAGTGGATTATATCGTACGAGTCTTCGATGTGGAAAACGAATGTCAAGTGAATTTAGCGAGGTAACGCCGACCTACACCCGGGAGTAAATGCACTATCAGAGTGTTGACAAATACTTGCTACGACGCTGCCATTTCTCGGCTCTCTGACGAGGCAGCTCTTCAGCGAAATGCTTGCCGTGATTCTCCGATACGGTTCTTCAGAGTGGAGACGCGCGCGCACGTTTGGTTTTTATGCGGCGTTCTCCCCTGATGGTTTCTGACGTCGCCTTCTGGGCTATGTATACATATGAGACATTCAATTATCATTAATCCAGAATGATACAAGTTTCAGCTTCCGGCGTGGAAGAAGGCTGTTGACGCCGACATTATATCATTTCAACGTAGGGAAAGCAAAACGGATCATTCAATGTTTCTCATTCAACATAAAGCATGTGAGATAATTTTCCGTAACGTTCATAATCATCTAAAAATACAAACGAAGTAAAAATACACCGGAAGCTTATTCGAATTGAATATAACGCTTTGCACCTCGATGTCGAATTTGTCCACTTGCAATCTTTTGCAGCATACACATAGACTGTCATGATTACCACGAGAATGAAGAAATATGTTGGTAAGGATGGAAGCAAGAAGAGACACAGTCAACAAATATTCTATTCCTCATGGCATTCATTTCATTTGACACGTAAGAAGAGGTAAAGCGGGAATTTACTTTCGTTAACACGAAAGATATGCCGCACGTATTGATAACGAGGAAGTCTGCGTCTTCATACGTTTCCTCCTTGAAATCTGTATGCTCTATTATATACTAAGTAGCCCGATCATTGTTTCAGTAATGTTACCCTCTTGTTTGACTCCGTAACGATGAACAGATTCCAAATGCATGTCTCCCTTCCTGGGTTGTTTTTTGTGTTTTATTGCTTGGAATTCCTGAAGCAGACCACTGTGCCTTCCCCCCTCGTGGGTTAGGTCTCAAAACTAAACCGCTTTGTATCCAATGGCATAATTTATTCAGACAGCATCAGCATAAGACTATCAAACAAAGCCTTCCATTTACAGTTGCAGCACTCTAACCAGCACTGACCAAAGTGTAATCCACGGTCATGGTCCTAAATTACCAGCTGTCTGCTACTGTGGCAAAGTCCGTACTACACTGTCGATTCCGCAGCACCATTTTATCTGGTAACACTGTGTAGTTGCACAGTTGTGCTACCAGGTCTGTCCTCACACTGTCAACTTTATGTATCTCACTTCTTCTGTAGCCTAGATCACGAGGAGCCGAAGTAAATGAGTGTATTCTGCATGACGTAACATTCAGTATTCCCTTCTTTCATAGCCACTCTTCATGTGCATCGATACCAAATAGGAATGCGAAAACTCTTGCGAGTGAGAGAATGACAATAACAATCGTAACAAGAACAAGCAAATAATGAATGATGTTTATTCCAACGCAACGGTGCACAAATGCTGCGCAGCTAGCGCCATTCGACGGCCAACACCGCGGTTCCTGGTGTGTCCGCTGTGCCGTGCGTGTGATCATTGCTTGTACAGCTCTCTCGCAGTGTCCGGAGCAAGTATGGTGGGTCTGACACACCGGTGTCAATGTGTTCTTTTTTCCATTTCCAGGAGTGTAATATTGGAACTAGACTGTGTATCCTTGTCTTTCTTGAGTGGTCATTGAAAGGCGTTTACACACACGTATACAATACTATGAATACTTCGAACGCTATGGTTAACGTTGCTCTCATAAACTACTTTTTTTTTTAATTCTTCTGGGTCTTCAGCGTGCAATATGTGTTGTAGATACAGTCTCAGACCAAAAAATTGACCGCCGAGTCGTTCACGTAAGGTGGACAATACAGTCGTGCTGCTCTCAGAATTCTATGTCTGGCAATATGCTCGATCTAGCAACATGTAGACTGCGGCACTTCCCAGAGGAAGTCTTGACTCCAGTCTTAGTACATTACTCTTGACTACGACCGTAGTCTTGAGGTAAAACGCGAGACCAGCTAATATGATATTGTAGATTCGCTTGAATTACACTCATAGCTTCAGCACCGAGAGGAAAGGGGCGATAAATATTTTGTCGATATGTGCTTTCGGTCGCCAGACGTCATATTAGCTGGTCTCGCGTTTTACCTGAAGACTACGGTCGTGTTCCAGCAGCAGTTTGAATAAAATGATATTAATAATAACAGTAATAATCGAATTATCCGGCAACTTCACACTTCACAGTGGATTTTCTCGAACTAAGAAATTTGCTGAATTTGTGAAAAATCAAAATGGCTTCACATCCAGCCTATGATGCCTAGAAGAGTCTTTACATCCTGATGACATGAGAATAGCATAATCTCTGCGTCAGAAGCTTGCTTCTACTCGACCATTTAATAGACTCGCATTTTTTCCACCGTGACTAATTTTGTAAGCTAAGCACATCATCCGTTACAGCACACTCTTGGGGCTGGGTAATGTGGCCACAATGGTATGGTGGAACGAGCTATCACAGGTGCAATGCGTGGGTTCAGGCATTTACTTTTAAGAGGCACAAACAGATTTATTTTACCTCTGGTAACCTCAAGAGAAAGACGTTATAATCCAGAATCCGCATTAAACATCACGTTCCTTCATTACCAACTGGGCAGAGCCGGTTTACGTTGGGAAATGACACAGCGGAAGTCATGGTAAACAGAAATACAGTCGCCAGTAAGCTTACTTACATTAGAAAATTTTATTTTATTTGATGAACCGATAGCCATTTAAAGGGACAGGGCTCTTATTTTACTTGTACTTGATTGAACTAGAGACGTTTAAAAATTTGGTGCTGGACTGTGATTCGAATTCGTATCTCCTCTTTCGAGGATCTGAATCTCTCGGAACAGTATAGTTCAGTCATTTCGTTCCTTTTCCCAAGACTGCAATCTTCTCTAGGTCTCCTCCAAAGGTAAGTATGTGGGTCTGAAACCTGATCCAGTACAAAAATATTCATAATTTCATTTCTAGCTTTATCAAGTGCACAACCACCTGCTAGTGAAAATTAACGCGCAATTTCAATGTCTGTTCATGTGTTTCCAACAATGGCAACAGGTGTCGTTATTTCTGGTCAAACACGCACACATCTTACTGTTCATGAATAAGCAACTGAAACTTAAGCTGTATTCGTGGATGCACGGTAGGTGTGCAGTTCGATTGTCGCTTAGGCACAAAAGTTTGTATCCTTATTTTAGATTCAGACACCTAGCGGCTCGTAAGAAAAACCGATACGTAACATTTGATTTTTCTTAGTTAACAATCGGATTACGTGTTGGGTTCGTATCTCCGTCACAGAACTTCACATCATGCACGTCATCTTTAAATACATGCACACTTTGTTACTTCAGAATGGAGGTATATCAGACATCTTTCGTGGTTCGATAACAGGGACGAAAGGGTCTTGATAGGAGTCACGGTTTATTACAAAAACTGTCGTCTTTTATTTTCAAGTTTAGATTTGGTTACTGGTATTGGCCAAAATTTCGGTAATTCATGACTCTTCATGGCTAATCATCAATATGATGTGATTAGATTAGATTAGATTACATTAGATTAACTCTTGTTCCATAGATCATGAATACGACATTTCGTAATGATATGGAACGTGTCATTTTAATGAAAGATTTCTTTAAATACCTTGATTCAATTTCTTTACAACAATTTTTTACACTCTCTCTCATTGCTTTTTATTTCTCTCTCTCTCTCTCTCTCTCTCTCTCTCACAAACACACACACACACACACACACACACACACACATTCTTTTTTATTTTTATTTGTATGTTGTGCTCGACTATCGGCGAGGCACGAAAACGCCTGTGAATGACTTTCTTAGTTTTGAGTACACTTACGAAAGAAATATAAAAACAACAATGAGAGTTACTGATTTATGATGCTCAGTTTGCAGTCAGTTCTGAGTATTATTAGTAACTACGCTCCAGTCCCTAAACCTAGTTACAGAAAGCGAATCAGACGCATTACGTATTCCAGGCCGTAGCAGCCGCGACTTGGAGACACCAGCTATGGCCACTTCCCAGACCGCTGTAGGATCACATCGGTTCGTCTTCTTCCTGCTGGTACTGTAACTGAGATTTGGCAACAAGGCAACGTATGTTTGGCAACCCTGTGATCGACGAGTTACTTCCTGGTGTGCACGGAATTAAGCCTCAAAGTTCACTTGATTTTACCTGTCATTTCCATTGAATAATCCGAGTTATTATCGCTTGCAGGGTAACAAAAGATTGAAAATTTACGGTTTCCAGCCCAGGAAAGTCGTTGCAGGTGGAAACCGCAACTAATCTCGACATTCAAATAGCGGTTTACGAGTTCTAGTTACTATTGCCGTCGTAATAGGAAGCTAAGACCCATACCTCCTCGCCAGCTCTGTGGTAACGTGCTGAGCTGTGAAAAGCGTCTGTTACGGTTCGCAGTTCCAGTCTCACTGACTGTAACGTTTTTATCCCTTCTGTGAAAGAGCTACAAGCAGTCAGATCAAACATCAATAAGGAAATCGCAAGAAAATGCTTTCAGCTCATAGTGCAATGTTGAAAAACTTACAATGCTGCACAACAGGTAAGGCCTCTTTCCGCTGCTGACAAGCGAATTTTGGGTTTCTAGGAATACGTAACTATATTTATGAAATGCCACATTTGCATACCTCTTGAGTATGACACAGCATACCAATTAAACACAGACCCAATCAAAATCTAAGTGAGTAGTATTTTACTAATTCGTGTCGATAGAGGCATGCTTGTTTACAGATACTTTCGTCGTAAGGTTACCATGGTTAGTTTTATTTCATTTCTTATAATACAGTGCACAATTCTCGTAAGGTTTCCTTTAGTGTTGTTAAAACAATAGTAAACATGAGAGAGAAATTAATCATCAACGATATATGCGAATTCTCAGATGTTACCTATGACAGTCTGACAATGCACATGCAGTTTATTGATTACATGCATGTAGAAAACTTGTTCTGAGTTAAAGCTGTCAAACAAAGTTTGAAGAAGAATAAAATATCACTACCACACGACGGCTAATATAGAAAATACTTTTCTGACATATTATGGCACGATGCGCTCTCCCTGCACATCTTCGAGATGCATCTGCTGCCTGCTGTCTATTAAACCTGAATAGAACAAAATGTCACAGTAGTTAGCCCTTTTTCCACATGCGACTACTTTGGGTTGAGAAGTGAAGGGAATTATGTTCAAAGTTCCATTAGATTGATACCTTCAGCAGAGAGCAGAATTGCGTTTTAAAAAATGTAGCACTGAATGTATTCGAACTCGCGACGTCTTATCTATGCTACAAGCTGACACGTAGCTACAGAGCTCGGTAACTATTCCTCCAGAACTTTTGGATTCTACAGCACTGTGAGATTATGCATATGGCCAGGTCTTGACTTCTGAGAGACAAACAGTTACAGCTTTTCTTTTGGACTGAACGACGTTTTCTAGTAACAGATAGCGCAATAGAATAGCTCAAGTGGAAAGGAACACTTCCTATTTAAACTTCTGCATCCTACACTGTTGGCAGTTGTGTGTAGGTGGCAGTTACGTGATTTTATTTCTGTGATTACAAAATAGTCGAATGTATGCACTGGGTAGCCGAGGCAGCTAGTTCATGGTGATTCGGTCAACCAAGTAAATGAATTTACTGAGCATGCTGCAAATTACTACAGGGAGCCTGTGTGTCAGAATTCTCATCCAGTGTGGCGCAACTGCGTTACGATAGAAAAATGACTCGCAGAGAAGAGGATTTCGTGGTCTGTTGGACGGATGGTAGGTTGTTATACCTATGGTCTGTGTTCGATTCCCACTTCCGTCAATGATTTTAGATAGGGAGAGACAGATTCCATTCTCTCCTGGCTACACCAAGTGAGGAGATATAATGGCTGCGTGGTCTGAAAATTCACATTAAAGATGATATTCCTTCTTTACCAAGTAGGCGGTAGGTTGAACCACAATAAAGTCTGGAGTGGCGACATGTAGAAACTCTATCACCAGTAACCTTTCTTATACTAGTTATTTATTTCAAGTGACGACACAAACGCTATGTATGGTCACAGGACACTTATTCCATCTTTTATTTGAGCTTCTGTATGTCGATAAAATTGGTTCTAAACTGGGAATGCAACTCAGACCGCCCTTAACGCGGAATTTGATCCCTTCGTGGCAATACAGCTCGGCTACAATTTGTTGTTTGTTCAAAACTGCAGATTCCTCAACACCTTCACATATTACGCGTGAATGGGATCGAATCCTGGCCCAGCACTAAAGATTTAATTATGTATTATCAAGCTCTATCATGAGAACACCTATCTGCTGGTGGATAATAATTTTGATTTTTAATGTATTTTCATTCGTTGTCAACACTAACGATATCTGACGTTTTTAACTCCCAGTGAGACACAGAACTATTTGCGAGATGACTGTAAGTTCAAGATGCTATTCTGAGCAGCTGGTGGAGAAAAATTCGGTAGCTGACGTCTCTTTGTGTGTAGTCAACAACGATATGTGTGGGGCTCTATTCCCAGTGAGCGCTGAACTCTTCGTCATATTATTTCAGTTCGTCGTGTCATTTAATGTTCATACATATTCTCAACTAGCTGCTCGTGAATAACTTTAATTTTTAATGTCATTTTGTGTTAAATAGTTCAAATGGTTCAAATGGCTCTGAGCACTATGGGACTTAACTTCTAAGGTCATCAGTCCCCTAGAACTTAGAACTACTTAAACCAAACTAACCTAAGGACATCACTCACATCCATGCCCGAGGCAGGATTCGAACCTGCGACCGTAGCGGTCACGCGGTTCCAGACTGAAGCGCCTAGAACCGCACGGCCACACCGGCCGGCCCCCACCATCTGGTATCAATGCATTACCCTATCATCCATTATATATAATCATTTTCATAGTACACTTGATATTATAGATGAGTAGGACACAAGACAGGACATAGATAATGTCCGTTTGACGTCAACAGTGTGTAACATTTTACTTTTTTTGAATAGGACAATGTTCCTCTCCAATAATTTTTAGATTAGTTACAATAAGCTTACGCTGCAAGAGAATTCGCTTGTATTTTTCAATATGTGGTCTGTTGTCGGTTTGAAGGCCTTCCATAACATCGGCAACGTAGTACAACTCCACCGAGGGCTGTCTGGAGTAGGGTGGAGATAGCAATGTGAAAGTTGAGAGCTGTCGAAGACGATCTTCATATTCCTAATGCGATTAGGACATCGTATACTCTTGACGACGTTTAGCACCTGTGCAGTCAGTCACCCAATTTCAGAATTCATTTTGAGTAATCCTGCTAAATTCCCTAAATATTGTCTTTTTGTATTGATGAGTAATATGGATAGTCGTCACGTTCATGTGCCGTCTACAACGCAAATTTAATGTTACTATCCTAGGAACTAACCTGCAATTGTTGTTGTTGTTGTTGTGGTCTTCAGTCCTGAGACTGGTTTGATGCAGCTCTCCATGCTACTCTATCCTGTGCAAGCTTTTTCATCTCCCAGTACCTACTGCAACCTACATCCTTCTGAATCTGCTTAGTGTATTCATCTCTTGGTCTCCCCCTACGATTTTTACCCTCCACGCTGCCCTCCAATACTAAATTGGTGATCCCTTGATGCCTCAGAACATGTCCTACCAACCGATCCCTTCTTCTGGTCAAGTTGTGCCACAAACTTCTCTTCTCCCCAATCCTATTCAATACTTCCTCATTAGTTATGTGATCTACCCATCTAATCTTCAGCATTCTTCTGTAGCACCACATTTCGAAAGCTTCTATTCTCTTCTTGTCCAAACTATTTATCGTCCATGTTTCACTTCCATACATGGCTACACTCCATACGAATACTTTCAGAAATGACTTCCTCACACTTAAATCAATACTGGATGTTAACAAATTTCTCTTCTTCAGAAACGCTTTCCTTGCCATTGCCAGCCTACATTTTATATCCTCTCTACTTCGACCATCATCAGTTATTTTGCTCCCCAAATAGCAAAACTCCTTTACTACTTTAAGTGTCTCATTTCCTAATCTAATTCCCTCAGCATCACCCGACTTAATTAGACTACATTCCATTATCCTTGTTTTGCTTTTGTTGATGTTCATCTTATATCCTCCTTTCAAGACACTGTCCATTCCATTCAACTGCTCTTCCAAGTCCTTTGCTGTCTCTGACAGAATTACAATGTCATCGGCGAACCTCAAAGTTTTTATTTCTTCTCCATGAATTTTAATACCTACTCCGAATTTTTCTTTTGTTTCCTTTACTGCTTGCTCAATATACAGATTGAACAACATCGGGGACAGGCTACAACCCTGTCTTACTCCCTTCCCAACCACTGCTTCCCTTTCATGTCCCTCGACTCTTATAACTGCCGTCTGGTTTCTGTACAAATTGTAAATAGCCTTTCGCTCCCTGTATTTGACCCCTGCCACCTTTAGAATTTGAAAGAGAGTATTCCAGTCAACATTGTCAAAAGCTTTCTCTAAGTCTGCAAATGCTAGAAACGTAGGTTTGCCTTTCCTTAATCTTTCTTCTAAGATAAGTCGTAAGGTCAGTATTGCCTCACGTGTTCCAGTGTTTCTACGGAATCCAAACTGGTCTTCCCCGAGGTTGGCTTCTACTAGTTTTTCCATTCGTCTGTAAAGAATTCGTGTTAGTATTTTGCAGCTGTGACTTATTAAGCTGATAGTTCGGTAATTTTCACATCTGTCAACACCTGCTTTCTTTGGGATTGGAATTATTATATTCTTCTTGAAGTCTGAGGGTATTTCGCCTGTTTCATACATCTTGCTCACCAGATGGTAGAGTTTTGTCAGGACTGGCTCTCCCACGGCCGTCAGTAGTTCCAATGGAATATTGTCTACTCCGGGGGCCTTGTTTCGACTCAGGTCTTTCAGTGCTCTGTCAAACTCTTCACGCAGTATCGTATCTCCAATTTCATCTTCATCTACATCCTTTTCCATTTCCATAATATTGTCCTCAAGTACATCGCCCTTGTATAGACCCTCTACATACTCCTTCCACCTTTCTGCTTTCCCTTCTTTGCTTAGAACTGGGTTTCCATCTGAGCTCTTGATATTCATACAAGTCGTTCTCTTATCTCCAAAGGTCTCTTTAATTTTCCTGTAGGCGGTATCTATCTTACCCCTAGTGAGATAGGCCTCTACATCCTTACATTTGTCCTCTAGCCATTCCTGCTTAGCCATTTTGCACTTCCTGTCGATCTCATTTTTGAGTCGTTTGTATTCCTTTTTGCCTGTTTCACTTACTGCATTTTTATATTTTCTCCTTTCATCAATTAAATTCAATATTTCTTCTGTTACCCAAGGATTTCTACTAGCCCTCGTCTTTATACCTACTTGATCCTCTGCTGCCTTCACTACTTCATCCCTCAAAGCTACCCATTCTTCTTCTACTGTATTTATTTCCCCCAATCCTGTCAATTGCTCCCTTATGCTCTCCCTGAATCTCTGTACAACCTCTGGTTCTTTTAGTTTATCCAGGTCCCATCTCCTTAAATTCCCACCTTTTTGCAGTTTCTTCAGTTTTAATCTACAGGTCATAACCAATAGATTGTGGTCAGAGTCCACATCTGCCCCTGGAAATGTCTTACAATTTAAAACCTGGTTCCTAAATCTCTGTCTTACCATTATATAATCTATCTGATACCTTTTAGTATCTCCAGGGTTCTTCCATGTATACAACCTTCTTTCATGATTCTTAAACCAAGTGTTAGTTATGATTATGTTGTGCTCTGTGCAAAATTCTACCAGGCGGCTTCCTCTTTCATTTCTGTCCCCCAATCCATATTCACCTACTATGTTTCCTTCTCTCCCTTTTCCTACACTCGAATTCCAGTCACCCATGACTATTAAATTTTCGTCTCCCTTCACAATCTGAATAATTTCTTTTATTTGATCATACATTTCTTCAGTTTCTTCGTCATCTGCAGAGCTAGTTGGCATATAAACTTGTACTACTGTAGTAGGTGTGGGCTTCGTATCTATCTTGGCCACAATAATGCGTTCACTATGCTGTTTGTAGTAGCTTACCCGCATTCCTATTTTCCTATTCATTATTAAACCTACTCCTGAATTACCCCTATTTGATTTTGTGTTTATAACCCTGTAGTCACCTGACCAGAAGTCTTGTTCCTCCTGCCACCGAACTTCACTAATTCCCACTATATCTAACTTCAACCTATCCATTTCTCTTTTTAAATTTTCTAACCTACCTGCTCGATTAAGGGATCTGACATTCCACGCTCCGATCCGCAGAACGCCAGTTTTCTTTCTCCTGATAACGACATCCTCCTGAGTAGTCCCCGCCCGGAGATCCGAATGGGGGACTATTTTACCTCCGGAATATTTTACCCAAGAGGACGCCATCATCATGTAATCATACAGTAAAGCTGCATGCCCTCGGGAAAAATTACGGCTGTAGTTTCCCCTTGCTTTCAGCCGTTCGCAGTACCAGCACAGCAAGGCCGTTTTGGTTATTGTTACAAGGCCAGATCAGTCAATCATCCAGACTGTTGCCCTTGCAACTACTGAAAAGGCTGCTGCCCCTCTTCAGGAACCACACGTTTGTCTGGCCTCTCAACAGATACCCCTCCGTTGTGGTTGCACCTACGGTATGGCTATCTGTATCGCTGAGGCACGCAAGCCTCCCCACCAACGGCAAGGTCCATGGTTCATGGGGGGGGATCCAATACGTTTTGTATTTCATAATCGGAACTATCTGCATTAACCGTCATCAGAGCAATGTCAGGGAACAGAATGCAGCAGTGCCTTGCTACCTACTTGAGGACCTGCTTGAGTCGTGTTCCAAGGAAAGGGTAGTTGCTGGTTCACATTATATTACACTAGCGAGAAGTACCGACTTTTCCTTTTCTCTGCAAACATCCAGAACTAAATTCAGTAACTAAATGCTAAGAATATATTTGCATTGTGCCAACTCAAAGATCAATAGATATGGATATAGATATAGATACAGATTTTTATATTTAAAGCCATTCTCGTTCTGCGTTGGAATAAACATCATTCATTATTTGCTTGTTCTTGTTACGATTGTTATTGTCATTCTCTCACTCGCAAGAGTTTTCGCATTCCTATTTGGTATCGATGCACATGAAGAGTGGCTATGAAAGAAGGGAATACTGAATGTTACGTCATGCAGAATACACTCATTTACTTCGGCTCCTCGTGATCTACGCTACAGGAGAAGTGAGATACATAAAGTTGACAGTGTGAGGACAGACCTGGTAGCACAACTGTGCAACTACACAGTGTTACCAGATAAAATGGTGCTGCGGAATCGACAGTGTAGTACGGACTTTGCCACAGTAGCAGACAGCTGGTAATTTAGGACCATGACCGTGGATTACACTTTGGTCAGTGCTGGTTAGAGTGCTGCAACTGTAAATGGAAGGCTTTGTTTGATAGTCTTATGCTGATGCTGTCTGAATAAATTATGCCATTGGATACAAAGCGGTTTAGTTTTGAGACCTAACCCACGAGGGGGGAAGGCACAGTGGTCTGCTTCAGGAATTCCAAGCAATAAAACACAAAAAACAACCCAGGAAGGGAGACATGCATTTGGAATCTGTTCATCGTTACGGAGTCAAACAAGAGGGTAACATTACTGAAACAATGATCGGGCTACTTAGTATATAATAGAGCATACAGATTTCAAGGAGGAAACGTATGAAGACGCAGACTTCCTCGTTATCAATATGTGCGGCATATCTTTCGTGTTAACGAAAGTAAATTCCCGCTTTACCTCTTCTTACGTGTCAAATGAAATGAATGCCATGAGGAATAGAATATTTGTTGACTGTGTCTCTTCTTGCTTCCATCCTTACCAACATATTTCTTCATTCTCGTGGTAATCATGACAGTCTATGTGTATGCTGCAAAAGATTGCAAGTGGACAAATTCGACATCGAGGTGCAAAGCGTTATATTCAATTCGAATAAGCTTCCGGTGTATTTTTACTTCGTTTGTATTTTTAGATGATTATGAACGTTACGGAAAATTATTTCACATGCTTTATGTTGAATGAGAAACATTGAATGATCCGTTTTGCTTTCCCTACGTTGAAATGATATAATGTCGGCGTCAACAGCCTTCTTCCACGCCGGAAGCTGAAACTTGTATCATTCTGGATTAATGATAATTGAATGTCTCATATGTATACATAGCCCAGAAGGCGACGTCAGAAACCATCAGGGGAGAACGCCGCATAAAAACCAAACGTGCGCGCGCGTCTCCACTCTGAAGAACCGTATCGGAGAATCACGGCAAGCATTTCGCTGAAGAGCTGCCTCGTCAGAGAGCCGAGAAATGGCAGCGTCGTAGCAAGTATTTGTCAACACTCTGATAGTGCATTTACTCCCGGGTGTAGGTCGGCGTTACCTCGCTAAATTCACTTGACATTCGTTTTCCACATCGAAGACTCGTACGATATAATCCACTGCAAGATGACACAATTAGAAAGTATATTTAATTTCTGGACTCCAAGAATGGCGTTCTTCACATAAGTAACACCTGTTTGTGTGTGCATTCGGGAGGACGACGGTGCAATCCCGCGCCCGGCCATCCTGATTTAGGTTTTCAATGATTTCCCTAAATCGCTTCAGGCAAATGCCGGGATGGTTCCTTAGGAAGGGCACGGCCGATTTCCTTCCCCATCCTTCCCTAATCCGAGCTTGTGCTCCGTCTCTAATGACATCGTTGTCGACGGGACGTTAAAACAGTAATCTCCACCTCCTCTGTTCGTGTGTTTAAGGTTGCGTTTTGAGGCTCAGGCAACATCACAGTGACTATATTCCGCCTCTGGCCGCCAGTGTGTCGTTAGCTCAGAGGTTCCCTTGTGCGTTGCAGTGCTTGTACTATAAGACATAGCAGTTCGAATCACGGTAGAAGCCGCTGAGTACAACCTTTTATTTTCCATTTTAATTAATGGAGTTGCAAACTGCTAGTAAAAATTTCTTATGCGAAATCTGAAGAATGCCTTTAAACATCAATCTTCGTCCGATTTCGACTTAGTAAATTAAGTTAATATCATGGATTTCTGCTTTGCGAATTCCAAGGTGCTTCACTGTAAAATAGACCCTGAAAAGATTCAAACCGACTGTCAACGATATAAATTTGAGCTTTGTTCGTCATATAGGTCTAACATGTCAGAAGGTTGTTTATGAAGTGCACATGTTCATTGATGTAGTTCCCTTCTTCTAAATTTTTACAATAGCATTTAACTGTAGACGTTTTCTAACACCGGCGTTAGCAATTCCTTTCCGTTCTCTGAAACCTTCAAAACGACAAATTTTTCTGGTTTAAATCTGATGACCTTAACTATCACTTCCGATCAACAATAAATACTTCATGAACCCATACATGGAACTCCAAATGTGCAGTGTTCCTGCACTGCTACAGAGCATGCATTGCAAGGTATTCACACAGTTTATCGCATAGACTTACCATAAGGAATGAAACAAGAACTGTAATACAATTTACACCACAGACGCTCACTCTGGCTTGACGAAAACATCCAAACATTGACCAAAAGTTGCACAAATAATTGAGTTTGAAAGGAAAAGAAACGAGGTATGAAGCATTTATAAATTCATCGAATGTAGTGAGGTGGTTTAATTTCGTCCCAGTCTATAAAATTAATTTCGGGCCATACTCAGCTCTTGCCGATTAATGTAATATAATACCCGCCTACTAATCAGGGCGTCTGTCTCCGTTGCTTTTGAGCGTGAATGGAAATTGTAGAAATTTTCTGTGGAGCAACATTTAATAATAAAGCGTTTTAAATCATCAAAAGCGATGAGCGGTAGCAGGCGCTTTCGATAAAGAACGGGGGAGTGCAGCGCCGCTGCTGTCGCCACGGCCGCTGCCAGTAGCCAGCAAATGGATCCCGGAGCTTTGCCGCATACGGCGTCCAGAGGAGGACAGTCTGCAGGAAATCTGCCGCAAAATCGTTACTGGATAAAATTTTGATATCGGTGTGTCACAAAGCGAAATAGATTGAATCTGCGCTACCATTACATTCACGTCTTCAGCATTCAGACAGAAGAGGCTATAAAAATATTTTATACCACCTGCTCTCGATCCACTGACATTATGAACAGAAACAACGCACGCTACCGCTAGACCACAGGCGTAATCAGCCTAGCGTTTCTCTATCATGGGACAAGTTTTCCTCCAGGAAGTGCCGCAGTCTACAGTGTTGCCAGATTGTGCAGATAACCGGACTTAAAGAATTAGCGAGTTGGCCAGTTTTTTTGTCCCATGTCGCGATCGGCGCGGACTTAGCCTCTGAAGCGGCCGGCCGCCGGTCAAGTTTTATGTCAAAGAGTGTACATTAAGGCTTACGTTTGCCAATAGCAGATTTCTCTTGGCCATGAGTGCCCTTTTGCCATTGTTGGTCTGCTTTTGACGTCCTCCTTGCTTCGTCCGTCACTGGTTATTTTGTTGCCTAGGTAGCAGAATTCCTTAACTTCAACTACTTCGTTGTCATTAATCCTGAAGTTAAGTTTCTCGCTGTTCTCATTTTTGCTTCTTCTAATTACTTTCGTCTTTCTTCGATTTACTCTCAACCTACATTCTGTACTCATTAGACTGTTCAGTTCATTCAGCAGATCATGTAATTCTTCTCCACTTTTACTCAGGAGAGCAATGTGAAACGTCCCTTCAGAAAAATTAATGAATTACTGTGCTGATAAACCTCTTACATTATTTGATTTTCAAACAGCTGAGCAGAACTGAACGTACTCAAACACTTCGCTCTTTACCTATTCTGATCAACGCTAAATTGACACACAATATTTTTAGCGCAACGCAATCTGACTTTTAGACAAATTAATGGCCCTGACTAACATTAACCTATACGTTTCACAAATCACTTACCTTCCAAAAATCTTCGTTAATCGAACTACTGCAATACAGCGAGCGCCACTACTGCCAGTTAAATAAAAGATTCAAACTACTGAAGGCACTAACTACTGATAGGCATAGTTAGCAAATGAAAGATTTTGATCGAGAACAAACAATTTATTTACCTTAATAATGTTCAAAAGTCATCATATATATATATCAGTTCATGCTATCCAATATTACAAATTTACTCTTTCTGATGGACACACGTCCACATCGTCCGCTCTCAATCCGCCATCTTTCTCCCCACATCCACCACTGCTGGCGGCTCACCTCCAACTGCGCAACGCCACGTGCTGTTAACATGTAACTGCCCAACACTACAATAGCAATACTGCAACAATGCAGACCAGCCACAGACTTCACACAGCACAGTCAGTGATTTCCATATAGAGCGCTACATGGCGTTACCAACATAAAAACCTAAACAGCCTACTTACAAATGTCATCGGCGAATCATATCAATGATATCCTTTCCCCTTGGATTTCAGTTCCACTCCAGAACCTTTCTTTTATTTCCATCATTGCTTCATCGATGTACAGATTGAGCAGTAGGGGCGAAAGACTACATCCCTGTCTTACATACTTTTTAATGCGAGCACTTCGTTCTTGGATGTCCATTCTTATTATTCCCTATTGGCTCTTGTACAAATTGTATATTACCCGACTCTCTCTACAGCTTACCCCAATTTTTCTCAGAATTTCGAACATATTGCACCATTTTACATTGTCGAACGCTTTCTCCTGGTCGACAAATCCTATGAACGTGTCTTGATTTTTCTTTGGTCTTGCTTCAAATACCAACCGCAACGTCGCAGTTGCCTCTCTAGTGCCTTTACCTTTACTAAACCCGGTCTGATCGTGACCTAAGACATCCTCAATTTTCTTGTCCATTCTTCTGTATGTTACTCCTGTCAGCAACTTAGATGCATGAGCTGTTAAGCTGATTGTACGATAATTCTCGCACTTGTCATCTCTTACAATCTTCGGAATTGTATGGATGATATTTTTCCGAAAGTCAGATGGTATGTCGCCAGACTCATACATTCTACACACCTAAGTGAATAGTCTTTTTGCTGCCACTTCCCCAATCATTTTAGAAATTCTGACAATGTTATCCATCGCTTCTGTCTTATTTGATCTTAAGTCCTCCAAAGCATGTCTGGAGCATGCGACCGTATAACAGCGCCCTGTAAATGATGGCGTGCTAAGTAGACGAGCTGCGCTTTCACGCGATTGACAATGATCTGCCTGTCAGGTGAGGGCTCCATAGCAAGATATTCCCGTAGGACGGTGTAATAAAAGTTTTCCGTGCTCCTCCTCCATGCCGCCGCTGTCCGTAAGCCATGAAGGTGCGCCTAAGAGAAGGCTTCGCACATTCAGTCCACCAACTGAGGGTCGATCGGTAACGACCACGACGCTGTAAGGACGCGTTCCACGACTCTTCGATAGCACCTTTACATGCCGGCTCGTCCAGATGGGCGACGTTCAGTTTCCAGGAGGGACTACTGCGCCACACACGTGCAGGTTGGAGGGTAATGGTGCAAATATAGGCTGTGTGGTCGGTGAATGCAGTGGGCCAGAGCTCTGCTCCTCTCGTCGCCATCGAAAGGGTGCTTGTGACGTAAATCCTGTCTAACCGACTTGGCGAATGACTTGTATAATGGATGTAACCAGGAGCTGGGCCTTGGATGTGGCGCCACGTGTCGAGCAGGTGGTGGTCACGCACTAGCATTTCCAATTCCGCACACGGAACGAGATGTGGCTGCTGATCAGACGGAGATAAATACAGTTAAAATCACCTCCGATCACCACATCGTCTATGCGGCCCGTACAGAGACGTGTAACATCTTCCGAAAAAAAGCGGGCTCGATCTCTCCGTCTCCCTGATCCTGAAGGGGCATATACATTGATGAGTCGTACACCGTTGACAGTTATGGCCATGGCTCTTGCACTCGGTAGGTACAGTACGTCCGTAGCCGCCAAGCCGTCCCGTAGCAGGACAGCCACACCACAATCGGTAGAAGAGGCGTGGGACATGTGGGCGGTATATCCGTAGAAGGCAGGGAAACTAGCGACACATACTTCCTGTAAGAGTGCCACGTGGATGTCTGCCGCGTCGAGCATGCGATGTAGCATTGTCAGTTTGTGTGGTGCCCTTATCGCATTGATATTGATTGTGGCAATGGGAAAAGTGTGCTGCCTAGCCTCTTCACCTCGTGTAGACGCCATGGCAATCGAAGATAACTGCAAGAGATACCGGACCTGTTACAGATAATGAGTCTTTCACGCTAGGAGTGGCATCCCCAATGCCACCCCTTTCCCTGTCACCCGTGCCCTCTCCAGGAAGTTCCTCAACATCGTCCGACCACTGTGTTTGCAACACGATGCTGTGTAGCTGCTCGGCACCTAAATCTCTTTCATCCACGTCGTCTTTTGAAGAGGTGGACGGAGCGATAGCCATCGGCGCGACGTGTGTGGTGCAAGAAGTAACTATGTACTCGTGGTATGGGCACGCGAACCGTCTACACCACTTAGATCCTCAGCAGGCGCAGCATCCATGCCGTCTGGCGAGATGTCACCTTCTTGACCGGTCCTGCGTAGGAGGCAATCGTCAGAAGGGGTCCGCCTACGCCGCTTGCGTCATCGAGGTGAATGTTGCTTTCGAACGTGGACATCCGTATCCGAATGTGGGAGGAAATCCAGCGTCGTATCATCTTCCGCTAGGAAAGCCGCGGTCGGGACAATGTTCGCGTCCACATCCATTGCATCCTGAATGTTACGTTGCGTCTGGATTCCGTGGGACTGTTGCTGCTGTTGTTACTGTGGAGGGGGCGACATCCGGGTTGGCAATGGTGGTTCTTCCCCTTCCTCCCTTGGTCCTTCTTACGTCGATGGATGTGCCCGCCCGCCCGTTTCTGCCTCATCTATGGTGCGCATCGTCGTCTGAGCGTATGTGAGGGGCAGGATTGTCATCCCCGTCGGCGAAACGGAGTCTCCCACTGGTATCTGCGTAATTCTACGTTGTAAGCAGCTCGATCGAACATGGCCTTCCTGCCCACATCCGGAACGGGTGCAAGGTTGACCGTCGTACATTATGATTGCACGTTAGCCACCGATGTTCAAACAGGACGGCACATGTTTCTTGACCTCAAGTTTAAATTGACGCACAGCATTGTAGACCTTATACCCGAAAAAGTTTGTCACTTTTTTGCATCGTGGCTGATGACATTGCCATATGGTGGGAAGGCGTCCTTGACAACTTCCTCTGGGACCTCGAAGGGGAGCTCAAAAACCCTTAAAGCCCTCAGGCCCATGCCTGCAAGATCCACTGTCACTGCACCGATATTCCCGTCAGAATGTTTAAATCTGAGAGAGTTCGCGTATTTAGACGCTACTGTCGCGCAAGCCTCTGCACTGATCATTTTAACATAAACCACGCTCGCCATTATAGAAAAATGTATTCCGACGACAGTCGCCGGATCTAAATATAGATCGTCGCGTATGAACTGTTCTATTTCATAGGCTCGAGGACGCGCATGATATGGTTGGAAGGTAATTCTGATCGTATCGTGGCGCCATGTGTGTGCCATAGTCGCACTGAACTTGGAACAAATACAACTCGCACGGCGAGAAGGTAAACACAAGCAAGCGCTCACGGTCGCGCACGACGGGACGCAGCGGACGTCCTCGCCCCACCGCAGCCGAAAGCAGACTGAACTGAGCTACCTAAGCACGACTCACGACCTCTCATCACAGCTTTTCTTCCGCCAGTACCTCGTCTCCTACCTTCCAAATTTCACAGAAGCTCTCCTGTGAATCTTGCAGAACTAGCACTTCTGGAAGAAAGGATATTGCGTAGACATGGCTTAGCCACAGCCGGGGGGATGTTTCCTGAATGGAATTTTCTCGTCATGCTTGGGTAGCTCAGTTGGTAGAGCAATTGCCCGCGAAAGGCAAAGGTCCCGAGTTCGAGTCTCGATCCAACGCACAGTTTTAATCTGCCAGGAAGTTTAATATAAGAGCACACTCCGCTGCAGAGTGAAAGTTTCTTTCTATGTTTATAATACTTCTCCCTTCCTAACAGTCAATACTATCACCTCGTATGGTACGACTGGGACGACCTTTTCGTTATGTCTCTTACAATCATGCTTCGCATACCGACACGCCATGTTTATCCACTGAGATGACAAAAGTCACTGGATACCTCCTAATATCCTGCCGTACCTCCTATCGCCCGGCATAGTGCAGCAACTCGACGATGCGTGGAGTCAACAAGTCGTTGGAAGTCCCCTGCAGAAACATTCATCCATGCTGCATTTATAGACGCCCAAAATTGCGAAAGTGTTGCCGGTGTAGGATATTGTATACGAGCTGACCTCTCGATTATGTCGCATAGATGTTCGATGGGTGGCCACATCATTCGCTCGAATTGTCCAGCTTGTTCTTCAAACCAATAGCGAACATTTTGGTATTCTCCCTACATTCTTGACACTGTGGATCTCAGAATACTGAATTCCCTAAGGATTTCCAAGATGGAATGTCTCATGCGTCCAACTCCAACTACCAGTTCGCGTTCAAAGTCTGTTGATTCCCATCGTGTTCCCGTAATCACGTCCGAATCCATTTCACGTGAATCACCTGAGTACAAATGACAGCTCCACCAATACAATGCCCTTTTATACCTATGCTACGCGATAGTACCGCCGTCTGTAATTGTGATATCGCTATCGCATGACTTTAGCCAACTCATTGTATAATTAAGCGAGGATTGAAGAAGGTGGAGGTTCTGTATCAATTCTCTGTCGACAGCGTATTTTTAATATGTTAAGGTACAGCCGCTAGATTTCCTGATGTCATGCAACCTGTACTATATTTTGTGGACTGGCAAGACAGCCAATCCACGAGGACGGGAGGCGTGAGGTCTGGAACAGGTCAAGGTCTTATAGTAGCAAAAATAGTACGTAGCTTCTGGAATACTTAACTTTAATCCATAACTGGTGAACATCGGTCTGACGGTACATGCATCACAAGATAAATAGCAATTGATAATGGCGCCTTGCTAGGTCGTAGCAAATGACGTAGCTGAAGGCTATGCTAACTATCGTCTCGGCAAATGAGAGCGTAGTTTGTCAGTGAACCATCGCTAGCAAAGTCGGCTGTACAACTGGGGCGAGTGCTAGGAAGTCTCTCTAGACCTGCCGTGTGGCGGCGCTCGGTCTGCTATCACTGAAATGGCGACACGCGGGTCCGACGTATACTAACGGACCGCGGCCGATTTAAAGGCTACCACCTAGCAAGTGTGGTGTCTGGCGGTGACACCACACTATATGTCTGAGTGACGAGACAGCAAAGGATTCAGAAGATCAGTTGAACAGAATGGATAGAGCCTTGAAAAGAGAACATAAGATGAACGCCAACAAAATTAAAACAAGGGTAATAGAATGGAGTGGAACTAAAAACGCGAAAACGTACAGACTACCCTAAGTCGCGTAAAATGTCGCATGTTCCTTGCTTCCCGTTTTGATGGGGAACCTGAGACTTCCGGCTTTTGTATCGCAACGCTGCAGAACACGAGAAAAATGTCGCGGAACAGCCCTTAAACATGTTCCGCGACTCGCGTTCCACTACTCTGTCGCTCAGTGTTCAGGCTTAACAACCGATCTCTGGCGAAAAAAATATGTCATAATAACAGAGAACTGTGATATGAAAGATCATAACAAGACAGAACATTCGTCATGTTCTGTGTTCACAGATATTTCACTTTTTAAGACATTAATTGGTGATACGGCATGCAGTAGTTGTACAGTGCTATGGTCAAGTCTCTAACGTCTATTCACTATGAGAACTATCATAGAATTATAAGAATTTAATCACACCTATTACACTAGAAGAAGCAAGATGGCTGCTTCATCACTGAAAGACGATTTTAACGATTGATCTTTGCTTGCTCCAGCAGTCGTCATACGGTAGTCCGCCGCACGTTTAATAAACAGAGAGTAACGTCTCGTCTGCTGTTCGTGGATTACTAGCTAAAAGATGGAACAACCTTTTGTAATGAGATCATATTGCAGGTCTTAAGTTGATTTAAGACACCATTACCGTATTATTTGATTGACAGAGTATCTGCGAGGCATTCGACACAGTGTGTCGATGGTAGCAGAACGCTACAATTGTGAGACTGACAAATAGTAATCCAAGGCAAGGGTGGTCCATTGATCGTGACCGGGCCAAATATCTCACAAAATAAGCGTCAAACGAAAAAACTGCAAACAACGAAACTTGTCTAGTTGGAAGGGGGAAACCAGATGGCGCTATGGTTGGCCCGCTAGATACCGCTGCCATAGGTCAAACAGATATGAACTGCGTTTTTTGAAATACGAACCCCCATTTTTATTACATATTCGTGTAGTACGTAAATAAATATTAATGTATTAGCTGGACCACTTTTTTCGCTTTGTGATAGATGGCGCTGTAATAGTCACAAACATATGGCTCACAGTTTTAGACAGGTAGATTTTTTAAATTAAAATACAGAACGTAGGTACGTTTGAACATTTTATTTCGGTTGTTCCAATGTGATACATGTACCTTTGTGAACTTATCATTTCTGAGAACGCATGCTGTTACAGCGTGATTACCTGTAAATACCACATTGATGCAATAAATGCTCAAAATGATGTCCGTCAACCTCAATGCATTTGTCAATACGTGTAACAACATTCCTCTCAACAGCGAGTAGTTCCCCTTCCGTCATGTTCGCACATACATTGACAATGCGCTGACGCATGTTGTCAGGCGTTGTCGGTGGATCACGATAGCAAATATCCTTCAACTTTCCCCACAGAAAGAAATCCGGGGACGTCAGATCTGGTAAACGTGTGAGCCATGGTATGGTGCTTCGACGACCAATCCATCTGTCATGAAATATGCTATTCAATACCGCTTCAACCGCACGCGAGCTATGTGCCAGACATCCACCATGTTGGAAGTACATCGCCATTCTGTCATGCAGTGAAACATCTTGTAGTAACATCGGTAGAAGATTACGTAGGAAATCAGCATACATTACACAATTTAGATTGCCATCGATAAAATGGGGGCCAATTATCCTTCCTCCCATAATGCCGCACCAAAATTAACTCGCCAAGATCGCTGATGTTCCACTTCTCGCAGCCATCGTGGATTTTCCGTTGCCTAATAGTGCATATTATGCCGGTTTACGTTACCGCTGTTGGTGAATGACGCTTCGTCGCTTAATAGAACTCGTGCAGAAATCTGTCATCGTCCCGTAATTTCTCTTGTGCCCAGTGGCACAACTGTACACGACGTTCAAAGTCGTCGCCATGCAATTCCTGGTGTATAGAAATATGGAACGGGTGCAATCGATGTTGATGTAGCATTCTCAACACAGACGTTTTTGAGATTCCCGATTCTTGCGCAATTTGTCTGCTACTGACGTGCGGATCAGCCGCGACAGCAGGTAAAACACCTACTTGGGCATCATCATTTGTTGCAGGTCGTGGTTGACGTTTCATATGTGGCTGAACACTTCCTGTTTCCTTAAATAACGTAACTATCCGGCGAATGGTCCGGACACTTGGATGATGTCGTCCAGGATACCGAGCAGCATACACAGCACACGCCCGTTGGGCATTTTGATCACAATAGCCATACATCAGCACGATATCAACCTTTTCCGCAATTGGTAAACGGTCCATTTTAACACGGGTAATGTATCACGAAGCAAATACCGTCCGCACTGGCGGAATGTTGCGTGATACCACGTACTTATACGTTTGTGACTATTACAGCGCCATCACAAAGCGAAAAAAGTGGTCCAACTAAAACATTCATATTTATTTGCGTACTACATGAATATGTAATAAAAAAATGGGAGTTCCTATTTAAAAAAACGCAGTTGATATCCGTTTGACCTATGGCAGCGCCGTCTACCGGGCCAACCATAGCGCCATCTGGTTTCCCCCTTCAAGCTAGACGAGTTTCGTTCTTTGTAGTTTTTTCGTTTGATGCTTATTTCGTGGTATATTTGGCCCGGTCACTATCAATGGACCACCCTGTATATATCAGGTTGCATGAACATCAATTACAACGTAAATTTCTTGACATTATTTCTTGGATTTTCAATTTGGAGTGATTTATATGTAATGAAGTGCTTTCAGATATGTTGTCACTTGCGGTATCAAGTTACCTTCTCTGAAGCAGAGGACTTATTTTTTTGGAATCGCGTTCTGAAATTCAGTATGATCGGTCTGAAAGAGCTACATCTACACATCTAATACTCTGAACTGTTGCTGCTTCTTATTTTCATGTAATCCTAAGTCTGGGGGTTATTTGTTGCCTCCTTCCCCTTAGTTGATGTAGAGTACATGTACATAACATATATCAGCGTTCGTGAGAGATTTCTCTGTTATGTAAAATTTGGAATTACGATTTTATTGCCGGCCGCGGTGGTCTAGCGGTTCTAGGCGCTCTGTCCGGAACAGCGGGACTGCTACGGTCGCAGGTTCGAATCCTGCCTCGGGCATGGATGTGTGTGATGTCCTTAGGTTAGTTAGGTTTAAGTAGTTCTAAGTTCTAGGGGACTGATGACCACAGATGTTAAGTCCCATAGTGCTCAGAGCCATTTGAACCATTTTTTACGATTTTATTCATTTACAAATATATAAAATATGGTGCAAATTCGTGGGCCGACGAACTCTGTCCGAATTTACAAATATGCTGAACAAATCGCGTAGCACAGTTCGACATCATGACGTGTATTTCAAATGAAGCGTTTTTTGGTAACGACGAGCTAGGCCTTGGGCTTCGCTACATATCAGCCTATGATGGAAGCAAAGATATCATATTAATTTTCGTTCATTTCACACGGTCACCACAAACCACCAGTAACCCAACAAAGACCCCATGTTACTCTATAAAACTGTCATCGTAACTATCTCGACACGCAAGTAGTCAAAGTGGTGTCGTATAAAATGACTCACACTACGCGGCCGAACAACTCCAAGTGAAGTCTTCCGACCAGTAATGCCATACGATCATTTCATTTCGTACCATAACCTGCAGTTGAGGATCCGCATGCAATAACAGCGTTAACAGATTTAAGTTGATTTTAGAAATAGGAAGTCAATGTTTTTAAATCTGGTTAATTAAAACATCAATTCAAATATAAGGTAATGTGATACGTAAGCATAATTTATTAAAAATCAGACAAGACATTCTAAAATTTGCTTGACGGGATACAAGGATAAAGTGAGTTAAAGTTTCTTAGCATACGCTGTTATTCCATGGAACGTCGAACTGCTATGTAAATGCAGGTTCCAAGTAATTACATCGGCTAAATATGGATCAACTATGATTGGAAGATAGGGTTGGATGATACGAGGGCTATTCAGAAAGTAGGAAACGTTTCCGTCTGACGCCGCTAGGCACACGCCGATCGCTTATATTTTGGTATGGGTGTGTTCAGCAGCTCAGTGGGCATCCGTCTGTGACAGCGGGAACGTCTCTACGCGTCTGGTATTTTTAGATATTCGAATTTGAAATGTGCGCTGCAATCGAAAATCCCGTCAGTTGTAAGTTGCGGTCTGTGATACAGTTTTTGTTGGCAAAAAACCTAAAACCTGTAGAAGTTTATCGTGAACTGTGCGAAGTGTACGGGAACAACGTAATGTGTGAATGTTCCGTCCGGCAATGGTGCATTCGGTTTAAAAATGGCTGAACCAACGTTCATGATGAAGAGTGGATGCCCGAGCATTGTGACTGACGATCTTGTCGCTAAAGTTGATGAAACGATTCGTGAAAATCGTCGCTTCACAATAACGGAGCTTCCGTTTTCTTTTCCACAAGTTTCACGGGCTTTGTTGTTTGAAATTGTCACTCAAAAGCTAGGCTACCACAAATTTTTTGCACGATGGGTGCCCAAAATGCTTACAGAGCACCATAAAGAACAGAGAATGGGGGCAACATTGGCATTTCTGGAGGCCTGCCACAAATATGATGGTTCATTACTGGATCAAATCGTAACTGGTGACAAGACTTGGGTGAAACACGTTAATTGCGAGACAAAATTACAGTCCATGGAGTGGGGGCGCACAATGCCCCCCCCCCCCCCCAAAAAAACAAGAAAATGTTAGCAAACCTTCTCATCAAGGAAGTTGATGGCGACAGTGTTTTGGGATAGGCAAGGTGTGCTTCTTATTGATTTTCTCGAACGTGGAGCATCCATAAATTCTGCCCGGTACTATCAAACTTCGCACAGCCTTTGAAGAGCGGTTCAAAACAAACGCCGAGGAAAGCTGACGCCCTAAATTTTGTTTTTGCACTAAAGAACTTCTTAATTCATTCAAATGGGAAGTTTTCCCTCATCCGCTCTACAGCCCCGATCTTGCACCAAGCGACTTCCACTTGTTTCCCAAGATGAAGAACTGGCTTGCAACGCAGCGCTTTGATGACGACGCGGAACTCAAAAATGGTTCAAATGACTCTGAGCACTATGGGACTTAACATCTCAGGTCATCAGTCCCCTAGAACTTAGAACTACTTAAACCTAATTAACCTAAGGGCATCACACACATCCATGCCCGAGGCAGGATTCGAACCTGCGACCGTAGAGGTCGCGCGGTTCCAGACTGAAGCGCCTAGAGACGCGGAACTCCAGGCGGGCGTGACTCACTGGCTGAAGTCTCTGGCGGCAGAATTTTACGACGGTCTCTCAAAGCTTGTCCACCGCTATGATAAGTGCCCCAATGAGTTTGGTGACTATGTGCAAAAGTAGTATGTTAGTCGATCTTTCAGGTGTATATAATAAAAATGTGTTTCTTGTACTTAGCTTTTTTTTTAATGCCAAAATGTTCCCTACTTTTTGAATGGCCCTCGTATATTGAATTAATTATCTTATTTTTCATTCAGTTTAATTATTTCATTCATGCGTTCTTACAATCAGATTCACTTTCTGAACTTCCATTTAGTTGAACTCTATGTTTCATTCAGCTTAATTATTTCATTCATGCGTTGTTACGATCAGATTCTTTTCTGAACTTCCATTGAGTTGAGCTCTATGTTTCACTCAGCGTTGTTACAGTTGGAATCACTTCCTGAACTTTCTGATTCACGGTCCACTCAAGACCTCTCCATATCGCTCTACATTTTCAGGTTTTTAGTACTTTGTTAACTATAGGACATCAGCGCCCTCTTGTGCTTTCACACCAGGCTTATTTACATTGCTTAATTTTAATTCATTGAAAGATAGAAAGTTAACCTTTTCATTTAGGAACACAAATGGCTGAAAAGTATGAAGCATAGATACAATGCCGTTTTCATAATGAATACGAATTGAAAATTTATATCCTTCTTCAGCAGGTACTCTTAGAAGCAGTAGTTTAAGAGCTGAAGCCCAGTCTTTTATTCAGCTGGGTAGCATACCAGAAACGAAGGGCTCTGTCTTTTTCTACTTATGTTTATTATGTTGATGTACTCTTCAGCAGTTTGTATGTTTTCAATCTGTTTCAGAGTCATGTCATATTTGCTAAAAATTTCGGTCACATTGATTGAATAATGTCCCCTCACAGGAAACAAGATGTTCAATTTTAAGAATTTGAACAGTCGTGTGCAAAACATTGTGACGACAGTATTCTTGTTCTGATCATCGCTTGAATCAGACAGTATTAGCTTTTCCTTGTTGGGCATTCTTTCAAGCTTATGAACAATAAAATCATACAGAAAAGAATATACAGAATTATGATTCTTTTTCAGCTCCGATTCTAACAGGCAATAGAAAAAACTACTCCCATCATTGTGACAATGCAGAATGAATGTATACAGCCACAACAGTCATTTGTGAAAAAAGGGCACTTATATTTAAAGGAGGCAATGGAAGATTCTGTGCATAATCAAATTCCAGCACTAGTAAATCGGAACTGTTGTTACCTACATCGGATAAAATGTCTGATTTTATTTTATTGTACACTTCAGCTTTCTTTTTAAGGCACTTAAAACTGTATTTTACATTCAGTGCCTTGGTTTGCTTTCAAAGATATTTCGTATTCCGCACAATAATCGCAAGTGTCTGTTCTTGGCTGTTGAAAAGGATATTCACTATTTGCTCTGAAATATTCGTGACGTGCACTACAGCCCATTTTCAGTAGCTTACCTGTTCTGATATAAAAATACTGCTTCGAATGGTTTATACAACTTCAGAACATTCAGTTCAACATTTTCAAAATGGTATAGCTGTCTTTGCCCTGCTATAATAGGCTTCTTTATGAGGAATCTGCTTGCACTGTTCTTTCACAAGTTGCTACCCTTTTTCGGTCATTTTATTTTGGTGACTGGTATGTTTTCCCCTACGGACTTTTAGAACACCACCTGTAGAGAATAATGGAATGAAAATAATAAAATTCGTTTCGTCTCGTAGCAGTAGGCACAAATATAATGCACAAATGTTTTATTTTCAGAAATACTTATCGTTTTCAAAGAATGTTGTAAGTCCTTAGTCTCATTTCGATATCTGCAACACAGAGAGCAGAAATTGCCTACAAATGGGTTTTTCCTCGTTTTACACTTCGATGCAGTAATACCGTGAATTATGCCTCTCTTGTGTTCTTTCTTATTTCTGAAAATCTTCTCCTGACTTTTCAAGTAACCCAGTAACATTGTATCTTGCATTTTTTGTCCCCAATATCCCAAAACGATTAAAAGCTGTCTTTTTGTTCCTCCTCGAGAGCCTCAAAACATCTGAAGAAAATTACGCAAGAAGTCCGACACTAAAATTGTTTTAAATTATTTGTGTTCTAGCTTTGATAAAGAGTATGTCAAACCGAACCTGCGGTACAATACCTTTTCCTACAGGCTTTGCTTACATGCCGAAATATCTTCTTCTTCGCCTCCTTGCCGGTTGCGAGGGAAACGTAATCAGTGTCTCTACTTCACTCATGTTCTGCAACGTTTATCTTCTAACTATCGGCGTTTCTTTAGATACGTCTGTATCATAACAATGTGGACAACAAGACTGAATGTGTCCCGTTTCCTCGTGCATCGTCTCACTAGCACGCGCCAATTTCCCTTGCTTGCGCTGTTGATGCAGAGTCGCTCTCGTTCCTTGAAACAACTGCGTGGTTCACGCCGTGCACTTTTTTAGAAGCTGCGTTCGGAACTACGACATAGCTTGTTGGGCAGCACAGAGTTCTGGAATTCTGAATATGTTGTTTATGCAATAAAATTGTAAGCAGACGAACGCGGTTATTGCATCCAGGTTCTAAATTAGGATGTGAGGGTAATACTAACACACCCGAATTGAGTATTTGGTGTATTTAATTGTATTCTGGCTACGGGAAAATCGATTACAAGACGTATCACGATCCGATTTACTCTGACATGATGAAATCGTCGGTTTAGAATATTCACACCCCTAATTATTGATCACTCATCCAAACTTCACTTAAAATCTTCTGTTTTCAGTAAGTAAAGTTCTTAAGGACGTCTGTATCTGACTGTTTTAGTCCCGTGCGTTAATCGCAGTTCAAACTTAGTCTTGACATAAAGCAATCTTATCTCTCATTGGCGTAGTACAGCTTTGGCACCCATATCTCGTTCGCTTCTACCGTTACGTTCCTAGTGAAACAATATGGAAGGAACACTCAGGAAAGAATTAAAAGCCGTTGACAGTAGACTAAATCCACGACGGAACGGAGTTAAGGCATAAATAACGCAAAAACCTGCAGCAAAATTCTGTCATTTTCACCGTTGTCAGATTTAATTATATGTCACTGCAAATTCCTTAAATCAGTCAAATCAAAATTGACATCTAGACTACCAAATTTGCAATGCTCCTAATAAAATTTGAACTTAGTGCTATTTTGTTGTCATATATCAACGGATTCACGCCAATGGATTTTACAGAGGTTATTCGGCCGGCCGGTGTGACCGAACGGTTCTAGGCGTTTCAGTCTGGAACCGCGCGACCGCTACAGTCGCAAGTTCGAATCCTGCCTCGGCCATGGATGTGTGTGATGTCCCTAGGTTAGTTAGGTTTAAGTAGTTCTAAGTTCTAGAAGACTGATGACCTCAGATGTTAAGTCCCATAGTGCTCAGAGCCATTTAGAGGTTATTCAGGTAAGTATTATTCCTTTGACTCATTGTAACTCTGGGTCTTTCTTGCAACATCCAATTAAATTGTTGTTTAGAGATTAAACCGATCTTTTAGTGACGAACAATTCAGTTTTTTTAATAATACGATGCACCATAATTACTTCCTTCTCTCCTCATTCAATTGTTTCACTTAATTCACTTTCCATCAAAGATTAACATAAATCACTAGAAGTGTTTCACGTCGACAGTATTTTTTTACAGTTAACCACATCTTTAACAAATTTTCTGCGCGTAAATTTTTCCAGCAGATTACTGGTTTTTGGCTGAAAATTCTTTATTTACAAATATACAAAGGCATACAATGTTTACAGCATATCCCTATGTCCAATTTGACACATTTCTCGATCAAAATTATTCATACTATAATAAGTACTTTTCTATCTCAAGACTTTTAGCATAATACGTTTTATAATAAAGAAAAATTCTTTTCTGTTAATTAAGTACAGTTAAAGCTTTTTATCGAAATGTGCTTCGATTTAGCTTTAAAAAACTTCTTCAGTGAAAAGACTCAAATGCTATGTTTATTTTCTTCAATGTAAACTGCGGTTACAAATGGCTCTGAGCACTATGGGACTCAACTGCTGAGGTCATCAGTCCCCTACAAATTAGAACTACTTAAACCTAACTAACCTAAGGACATCACACACATCCATGCCCGAGGCAGGATTCGAACCTGCGACCGTAGCGGTCTCGCGGTTCCAGACTGCAGCGACTGCGGTTACAAATATTTAATAGTTACTTTCTTGCTTCCGCATAAACCGAACAGGAACATACAGATAAATTTCCTCTTCATATCATGAGTCACTGTTTTCACTTCACATCAGGTTAGTTGTAAGTGCGCAGCTGTATTGAACTTCCGACTGCTTTGTGCAGAGTCAAGTCACTATCGCTCATTTTTAGAATCATAAGATCTTTCTTCTTGAGAACTGTACCAAATAACTCATAACATATTGGTCCAGCCATTGCTTTATTTGCTTTTGGCGGAATTGTCTGAATTACATGATGAATTCAACATTTTCTGTCATTAGCTGTTTCACTCGTGTGGAAGTGTCGCTATTATTTTCTTCTGTTATTACATATTTCCTCTATAAGGGCGCCCACCATAAGATGAAAAGACGCCTAGTATAAGAAGCGTTTGCTGCTTTGGTGGTAAGTTTCTATGGGACGAAACTGCTGAGGGCATCGGTCTCTAGGCTTCTAGGTTTACACACTACTTACTCAAACTAACACTAAGAACAGCACATACACCCATGCCCGAGGGAATACTCGAACCTCCGAAGACAGGGGGGGGGGGGGGGGGGGGTGGGGGGGGTGAGAGACCGCGCGGCCGGCCGGTGTGCCGTGCGGTTCTAGGCGCTTCAGTCTGGAACCGCGAGACCGCATCGGTCGCAGGTTCGAATCCTGCCTCGAGCATGGATGTGTGTGATGTCCTTAGGTTAGTTAGGTTTAATTAGTTCTAAGTTCGAGGCGACTGATGATCTCAGAAGTTAAGTCGCATAGTGCTCAGAGTCAGTCAGAGGCCGCGCGGTACAATTTCTTTACTGTCAGACTATCAGAAAGGAACACACAGTTTCTGTAGTTGCGTCGTGAAACTTGACATGTGAAGTATACCTATGTAGAAAGATGTCTGTGTTTTCTTCTTTCCTTTTATTTATTGACCGCTGCAAAAATTACTTCGTCAGAAAGTCTCTTTTACAAAGAGTGGAATAATGAGAGGGTATCAACAAGGGCATAGCCAGAGAGGGAGAAACAGTGGTTAATAGACTTCTTCCTTCCTCCCCCCTACCCCCCCCCCCCCCTCCTCCACACAAACACACTAGAAAATTATCATCTTCCCTAACCGAATTCGAGCCCTGCCTCGCCACACAAACAGAAGTTTTACTTCAGTATAAACATGAAAAAAGCCAAAACGTATTGTGGTGTGAACACAGTGCCATTCATCGTTAATGTTGTAACTATTTCGTCGTTCGTCATTATTTCCCTCGCCGTATCCCTTTTTAAAGAGGTTATTCACGTAAGTATTATTCCTCTCACTCATTGTAACTCTGGGTCTTTCTTGCAACAACCAATTAAATTGTTGCTTAGAGATTAAACTGATCTTGTAGTGGAGAACAATTCGTCGTTCGGCTCTTGATATTAGTGTGTGTGTCTGTGTGTGTGTGTGCGTGTGTGGTTTGGGATCTTATGGGCGCCCAACGGCGAGGTTATTAGCGCCCTAGCATCGATGAAAACAAACGAATGTGGATAAGAACGAAAACTGTCGTACACGCATGCACACCAAACGACCACACAGTAACTATCGCACAGGCACTCTCACATGCACTAAAACCAATGAGGAGGCAAGATAGCCAATCAAGAAGGTAAAAGAGGGAAAACAAAGCACAAAAGATCTAAATGAACAGCACAGGGAAATGAGACTGGCTGACCACTTACGAAAAAATTTGGGTGAGCCAGCCACCCCGTAATATCTTCCCAAAATCTTGTTAAAAATGTGGGACAATTTACAGAACTTTAAAACCCGAACCACATTCGTTTGAGCATTGCATAAAATAGACTGCAGATCCGCCGGCAAATCCGCTGCAGTCCGCTGGTCAGCAACTAAAATGCAGTCCAATAAAATGTGGTGCACCGTGATCTGCACACACCACAAGCACCACACATCGGAGGGTCCTCTCGCCGGAGTAAAAATCCATGCGTCATAGGGCTGTGGTCGATGCGAAGACGAGTAAGGATCGCTTCGTCCCGTCGACGTGGCTGGAAGGAAGTACGCCACGGCCGAGTTGTGGGCTTGATCACACGGAGCCTGTTATCCGTCGCTTCTAGCCACTCATGTTCCCAGCGACACAGAAGTACGCAGAAGAGTTGTACTTTCAGTTAGCGACGTTTCTTTCTCGTGTTACCTGCCTGTGTCAAAATCTTCTAGAATGTAAATACAGGAAATATGTACAAGTACAGGGTGTTGACAGAAATATGGAAATGCCACGTATATTACACATTACCGCGCGTAATACGTTGTAGAAAATCGTTGGCATTCAAAACATGAGGGTCACTCCAAAAGAAGTGCATACTATTTTTGTAAAATACAGTTTTCATTCTGCATGTGTGAAAGTTTTACAGTGTGTGGATACATACATCCTGCTTGTTTTCAAACTTAGTTCAACCTGTTCCCGTGAGTGGCGCCGTCACAGCATGTCTTGAAGGTGGCTGCTACACTTGACGTTCATCAGAAGCAACGTGCTCTCATAGAATTCCTGTGCTGTGAAAACGAGACAGTGGGAAACATCAACAAGAGGTTGAAAAAGGTGTATGGAGATGCTGCTGTCGATCGCAGTACAGTTAGTCGGTGGACAAGCAGGTTACATGATGAAAGCGGGCACGGCAATATTGAGGATTGTCCTCGCAGCGGCAGGCCTCGTATTGCACACACTCCTGTCAATGTGCAGAGAGTTAACGAATCGGTGACTTCTGACAGACGCATGACAGTGAACGAATTGTCACGCTACGTTGGGATAGGTGAAGGAAGTGTTTGCAGGATACTGAAAGTGTTGGCGTTAAAAAAGGTTTTTGCTAGGTAGGTTCCCACGATGTTGACAGTGGCCCACAAAGAAATAAGAAAAATGGTATGCAGCGAACTTTTGGAACAGTACGAGAATGGTGGAGATGAATTTCTTGGAAGAATTGTGACAGGTGATGAAACATGGCTCCATCATTTTTCACCAGAGACGAAGAGGCAATCAATGGAATGGCACATGCAAATTCACCCAAGAAAAAATAATTCAGAACCACACCTTCTGCTGGAAAAGTTACTGCTACGGTGTTTTTCGATTCCGAAGGACTCTTACTTGTGGAAATCATGCCAAGTGGAACCACCATAAATTCTGATGCATATGTGACGACAGTGAAGAAACTTCAAGCTTGACTGAGTCGTGTTTAGACCACATAGGCAAAAGCAGGGTGTTTTGCACAGCCACAGGTTAGTCAAAAAACCATGGAAGCGATCACAAACCTCGGATGGACAGCACTGAAACACCCGCCTTACAGTCCTGACCTGGCTCCATGTGTCTATTATCTCTTTGGGAAACTGAAAGACTCTCTTCGTGGAACGAGGTTTGAAGATGATGACTCCCTTGTGCACGCTGCCAAACAGTGGCTCCAACAGGTTGGTCCAGAATTTTAGCGTGCGGGTATACAGGCGCTGGTTCCAAGATGGCGTAAGGCAATTGAGAGGGATGGAAATTATGTGGAGAAATGAAAATATTGTTCCTAAAGGATGTATCAACCACTGCAAAACTTTCGAACATGTAGAATAAAAGATGGATTTAAAAAAAATATTCTGCATTTCTTTTGGAGTGACCCTCGTAGCTTTCAGTCCTCTCGGAATGGACAAGTATAGGTGCTGCGTGGTTTTCGGGAATCTTACACCATGCTTCGTGCAAAAGAGGTCAGGTAACAATGGTGATGGTTAGCGATCACGCACCATTCTCTCCGAAGGAGGCTTCAAAGAGTCGATAATATTGAGATTTGGCGACTGTGGTGGCGAGGTGGGATGAGACAATTCGTCGTCGTGCCCACAAAACCAGTCCTGTACGACGTGAATTGTGTGAAGAGCCACTGTGGTCTTGGAGCACAGCCTCACCATTGGGGAATAAAAATTGTACCAAGGGACGGATCTGATCAGCCAAAATGATCACATACACTACTGGCCATTAAAATTGCTACACCACGAAGCTGACGTGCTACAGACGCGAAATTTAAACGGCAGGAAGAAGATGTTGTGATATGCAAATGATTAGATTTCCAGAGCATTCACACAAGGTTGGCGCCGATGGCGACACATACAACGTGCTGACATGAGGAAAGTTTCCAACTGATTTCTCATACACAAACAGCGTTGCCTGGTGAAACGTTGTTGTGATGCCTCGTGTAACGAGGAGAAATGCGTACCATCACGTTTCCGACTTTGATAAAGGTTGGATTGTAGCCCATCGCGATTGCGGTTTATCGTATCGCGACATTGCTACTCGCGTTGGTCGAGATCCAATGATTGTTAGCAGAATATGGAATCGGCGGGTTCAGGAGGGTAATACGGAACGCCGTGCTGGATCCCAACGGCCTCGTATCACTAGCAGTCGAGATGACAGGCATCTTATCCCCATGGCTCTAACGGATCGTGCAACCACGTCTCGATCCTTGAGACAACAGATGGGGACGTTTGCAAGACAACAACCATCTGCACGAATAGTTCGACGACGTTTGCAGCAGCATGTACTATCAGCTCGGAGACCATGGCTGCGGTTACCCTTGACGCTGCATCACAGACAGGAGTCCCTGTGGTGGTGTACTCAACGACGAACCTGGCAAAACGTCATTTTTTCGGATGAATCCAGGCTCTGTTTACAGCGTCATGATGGTCGCATCCGTGTTTGGCGACATCGCGGTGAACGCACATTGGAAGCGTGTATTCGTCATCGCCATACTGTCGTACCACCCGGCGTGATGGTATGCGGTGCCACTGTTTACATGTGTCGGTCACCTCTCGTTCGCACTGACGGCACTTTGAACAGTGGACGTTACATTTCAGATGTGTTGCGACCCGTCACTCTACCCTTTATTCGATCCCTGCGAAACCCTATATTTCAGCAGGATAATGCACGACGGCATGTTGCAGGTCCTGTACGGGCCTTTCTGGATACAGAAAATGTTCGACTTCTGCCCTGGCCAGCACATTCCCCAGATCTCTCACCAATTGAAAACGTCTGGTCTATGGTGGCCGAACAACTGGCTCCTCACAATACGCCTATTACTACTCTTGACTAACTGTGGTATCGTGTTGAATCTGCATGGGCAGCTGTACCTGTACACGCCATCCAAGCGCTGTTTGACTCAATGCCCAGGCGTATCAAGGCTGTTACTATGGCCAGAGGTGGTTGTCATTGGTACTGATTTATCAGGATCTATGCACCCAAATTGCGTGAAAATGTAATCACATGTCAGTTCTAGTATAATACATTTGTCCAATGAATACCTGTTTATCATCTGCATTTCTTCTTGGTGTAGCAATTTTAATGGCCAGTAGTGTAATTCTTGGCAGTAATGCAACCTTGCAGACTACCCATAGGCCCCATGGAATACAACGATATGGCTACCCAAAGCATCACCGATCATCCACTATGTTTCACTTCTGGAAGGTAAACTCGGCCAGAAGCTGGATACAGTGCGCAACGAGACTCATCCGACAACATGACAATCTCCCATTTCACCATAGTCCAGATTTTATGGTTACGGGATCACTGATGAGAGGTTTTGGATTTCTACCTCACCCTGCAGTTCACTGCTTATGGAGCTCCCTTCGTGTTGTTTTGGTGCTGACAGGGTTCGCTAGTGCTACATTCAGATCTGCGTGTATTTTGTAGCTGCCGTCGCAATCGTCTTCAATAACCATCTGTCACGATCACTCAGCACTCACTTTCGTTCGCGTTGTGACTTAGCGGATGATGTGTTCCTTTTTACTCTTACCCTGTGTGTGATACAAATCTTGATATAGTGCCTCTTGAAAATCAACAACTTCAGCTACCTTGTTTACGAAAGCACGCACCACACAAGAACCAACAATTTGCCCACGTTCGAGTGCATTTAGTTCCGACATAATGAGTCACAACTACATACAACTGTGTTCCGAGCACGACTGACACTTAATAACGTATTGAGGACATACAACAGCGCTATCTGCAGGCTTGGTTACCATCTGCATTTATGTTCAAGCATTAATTTCTCACAGTGCGTCAAAATCCGCCCCCCCCCCCCCCTAGAGTGTAATAGGAATCACAATGCACTCTTCGACTCCAACCTAGCTCACATCCTTGGTAAGTTTTACAGTATTAGGAATTAAATAAAATTGTCACATGCTTCGGCCGGCCGGAGTGGCCGAGCGGTTCTAGGCGCTACAGTCTGGAACCGCGCGACCGCTACGGTTGCAGGTTCGAATCCTGCCTCGGGCATGGATGTGTGTGATGTCCTTAGGTTAGTGAGGTTTAAGTAGTTCTAAGTTCTAGGGGACTGATGACCTCAGAAGTTAAGTCCCATAGTGCTCAGAGCCATTTGTCACATGCTTCGCCCTCATGTTCTAGTGTGTTCTTCTGTCGACTACAGAGGACGTACACTTTCATCTCACTGTTTCAAAAGCTACGTTCCCCAAAACGCCATTCAGAAGCAGAAGAGATGGGATTTGAAGTTTTGTTGTTGTCTGTGTGGTATCTTATTGCTGGCGCTTAACGTGTTTTTTATATTCAGTGTCGACGTCATAGAGAGATTAATGTTACATAATGTACGGAGCCAGTGTGCGTTGGCGTCTGTGTGGATTATGTAAGATCTGCACTGAAATTCCAACAATGTTGTTTGATAACGATTTTACGACTAGCTAGTGAATCGTAAGAATGAAACTGCAAACAACATTAAATATCTCAAGCAAACTGGCTATTGATTGGATATCCTCCCTCCTGCTACTTTAACATACTGTATGTTGTAAAGACAGAACGTCTGATTACCCTATAGTTATCGTGATCATATGACTCTGCGCCCGGCAGTGTCACCGTGGCTCATTTACGTACATGTTCTCCACCGCTGAGGGAACTCGTATTGGAAAACGGCAGATGCTTTGTGCAATGGGTCAGAATTATGGAAACATGGCCAAAATTCAAAACTTCCATCAGCGAGAAGAGAAATCGGAATAATGCCTTTTGTGATCTGGCTGATAACGACTCTGATAATAAAACTGAAAAGTTCGAAACTGTGAATCTAACACGGTCGGCGAAATCCGACTGAAACGATTATTTGGACGAAAATTGGAAACTTGGGATTTTTGTAATGAACAATTTGTCATAAAAATCGGGGAATCCAAAATAATTGATCCAAAAACTACAAAATTTCGTTGGCAGATGATTATTCTGAGCTTCAAGTATTATGAGATACTCAAAGAAAGAACTAAAAACTAAGTTAAAAAAAGAATGGAATATTAAAGATAATTAGAAAAATATTGCCTGTAGGTAGGAGATGTCTTTTTTTAACAAAAACTGGAAAGGAGTATTATTTGTTACAAGAACTGGGAATGAACTCTATAGATGTAGCAGTCAGGGCGAACAGGCTTAGATGGTGGGGTCATGTTACACTCATGGGAGAAGCAAAGTTACCCAAGAGACTCATGGGTTCAGCAGTAGAGGATAGGAGGAGTCGGGGTAGACCAAGGAGAAGGTACCTGGATTCGGTTAAGAATGATTTTGAAGTAATAGGCTTAACATCAGAAGAGGCACCAATATTAGCACTGAATAGGGGATCATGGAGGAATTTTATAAGGGGGACTATGCTCCAGACTGAACGCTGAAAGGCATAATCAGTCTTAAATGATGATGATGATGATGAATTGTGAAATAGTCGATGGAAGAACTAAAAAGTAAGTAAAAACGACAATTATTTTAAAGAGTAATTGGAGAAATATTGCATTTATGTAGGGGGTATTACTTTGAAACAAATGTACATGTTCGTCGATAATCATATTCGCCAGATACGAATCACTCGTTTCTGTAATGTCGTGTCGTTTAAGTGATAGAATACGTTCTACAGTATGATCCAATAAGCTTTGCAGTTTTACCTCACCTTTCGATTCCGAAAAGGTTAAGGTTCTCATCATACGGATAGTACGTTCTCTTTACAGAATACACAGCCGAGTTCGATGGAAAAATGATGCAGTGTTTTCTCTTATCTCAATTTCTCAATAATTGAACTTTTCTTTTGATAATCCAAAGTCAAAAATCAGAACAACACCTTCTTCGAAAAAGAAAATTCAGCTGTCGTGAAGCTGTAATATAAATTTGTTGAACAACTAGTTTCGATACCGTTTTAGTCATCTGGTCACTGTAACTGAATTACACTAGCGAAGTATGGCGAGCCGTAGTCTTCGTGTACCATGACTTATAGTCATCCAGTACGACTTAGTTACGCTGCCTTGACAATAATACTATCGAAAGCATCCACTGAATAGAGTACAGTCACACTGCAGCTTCCCGGTGGTCATGTATTTTTCAAATACTCAAAAGTTTTGGAGAACTGCCTGCACAAAATATTGCCACGCCTTCATTGCTATGAAGTTTGTCTAAAAATGTTGAATTGAAACCCTTGCTATACAACTTTAAGTTGCATTGGATATACTAGAAGGTGAAACGAATTTTGATAACTTTAAAACGCATAATTTCCCTGAAGTTCGCAGATCTTGCCCAGTGAATGATGGCTCAGCGGGTCTGTAATTCACACAAAAGCCTCTGTTTTCCATCGTTTTGCTCTGTCTAATAATTCTTCAAATTCTTTTGAAGGTCGGCCTGATGATTTCCTTCCTGCTTTCGCGTCAATAGGAGACGATACTGTAGTACTCAGCCAGTTGTCGAAAGTCTTAAACACTACTGAGCGTTAAAACTGCAGCAGCTTTAACGTCAGACTGTGCTAAATGTTACGTATGCAAACGATTAGCATTTTCAGTGCAGCCGCACGAGATAGGTAGGAGAAATGCAATTTTCATTCTCCATATATGATATGGCAGCATATTTCTCGTTCATACATCGCAGTTAATGTTGACTATTTGTGGGGACATCGTGTTATACCTCCTGTAAGATGCGGAAACGTCTATCGGTACGCCTTCATACGTCACACCACGTACACATCCTATCCAAGTTATCCTGTATCTTTCTACAGCGACCTAACGACGAAAACTTCCCGTACACTACAGTATCATCATCAAACAGTGGCAGGTTATTCGTCAGATGGTTTATACAGGGTAGTCAGAACTATCTGAAACTTTCTGAAAAGCTTGTAAATGCGTTACAGGGTAGAGTGTGCTGAAAAATAATTTCTAAGAAAAATTTATTTACATTGCGCCGTTTCCGAATTAATTAGCATTGAAGTTAACCAACCAGGCAGTTGAGCGCAAATTCAAGCGGCCTGCCACGTGCAGTTATTAGTGTCCGTTGTTCTCATAACACAGACGATAGCACGCGAGACCACTCAGCCTTTGGCTCACATTCGATCCTTTCTACCGTCCCTTGTTCAAATTTTGTATCGCTCTATTGTTCGATTTTAGGAAACCAAACGAAGCACACGTTTTGTGATTCCGTCTCTGGCGCACGGCTTGAATTTGCACCCACAACTTCCTGATTGGTTAACTTCAATGCTAATTAACGCGGAAACGGCGCAACACATCGATTTTTTTCGATTCATTTATTTCTCAGCGCAATCTACCCTGCAACAACCTTACAAGCTTTTCACACTGTTTCTGAGCACCCTATATCAGAGATTCCTAACATTTCTATGACCATTACCCCTGAGTGCAATCAGATTTTAGCTAGTAATCCCCCTCTCCCACTGTACCCTTTCCCCCCTTTTCACTCAACGTCACCAGCACTAGCGCCTAATTTAAGAATGAAAAAGAATATTATTTGAAAACTTCCATTTTCTGAATGGCAAAACATAATTGATATTTAATGTTTGTTGGCGTTTATTTAAGCCACGAACTAATTAGTCAATGAGACAATTGGAACTTGTCACAAAACATTCTTCCTCTTCACTCTCTAGTACCCCTAATTAAAATCAACCAAATTAAAATGTGTACGCTATACTTAGGCCTAGTGTTTGCAAATCACTTGATTGTTTGACCTCTCACTTCTGAACGGACACAAATTACAAGACAAACCGTCTGACCACTGCCATTAATAACAGTAATAATAAAACCAGATTACCTTTAGGCAGCAGGGTAGTAACACCTCATCAAAAAGGGAGAAACTGAAGAGTTAGGGGAAAAGGAAAGGAATGTACTATGGAAAATACTCGGTCCAATAAAAGTTAGTACGTCGATAAGAAGAAACAATGAAGAAATCTGCACCCAAAGTGAAAAACTGTCTGATGTTCTCAGGAAAAGGAGAATTTTTCGCTTGTTCGAATGAACCCGAAAAGACTGACTAAAAATACTTCACCACTTCGACATAAATCCCGAAACGGAAATCAAAGGCTTAGCAAAATTAATGTTACAAAAGCAGAAATTCAAGATAGGCCAACATTTCGAGAGTTTTAAGGAGATGGTCATAAGACGCATCTCGATGTGGACAGATGAAAGAAGAAAAGAACACTGTGAAAGAATGAAAAATATTTGGAAGAACCTAAAATCAGGCAAGAAGACAAAATCATGAGGAAGTTACTTCGTATGATCCATAGATGGCCGAAATCTAAAAATGAAGAAGAATACAGTGTAAAATACCTTTACTGGCCTTCAAAGTAATGACCATTATCTAAAATATACTTCTGACATTCGTTGTAAAGCTGTTGGAAAATCATTTGTTTTCGCCCCTCAGAAAATTACATTTTACCCTTGAGAGTGAATTACCCCCAGATTAGGAACCACTGGAATACTTTGAGGATCAATATAAGAGAAACAAACATCAGGACAATATGATAGAAAGAGATGAAAAAGTAGTTGAAGATCAAAAGGGAGAGATGATACTGCGAGAAGAATTTGACAAACACTGAAACGTCTAAATGGGAACAAGGCTCTTCGAATAGACAAAATTCCCTCTGAATTATTGGGACCCTTGGGAAGACAGCCGTGGAAAGATTACCCAACGTGCTGTGCAAGATATACGAGACAGGCGAAATACCGTCAGGCAGCAGTAAGAATGTAATAATTTCAATTCCAACGATAGCAGTTGCTGACAGCTGTGAATTGTACTGAGTCATCAGTTTAATACATCGTTGTTCCAAAATATTGATAAGTAGTTTTTACAGAAGAATGGAAAAATTGGCAGAGGTCGACCTTGGGGAATATCAGCTTGGGTTCCAGAGAAATGTAGAAACTCACAAGGATATACTGTCGCTACTGTTCACGTTAGAAGATAGGCAAACCTGCGTTTATGGCATTTGTAGACTTAGAGGAAGCTTTTGACAATGCTGACTGGAATACCCCCATTGAAATCCTGAAGGTAGCAGGGAAAAAAAACATCGCTCAAAAGGTTGTTTGCAAACCAGACTGCGGTTATAATAATAACTATGTAGTGTACAATTCCACTATCTGTAGCGCCGCAGGAGTTTGTTTGTTTTGGTTCCAACAGCCAGTGTCAGAGAGCTCAGTTAGACGGCAGCTCTTGTTCCAGAAGCCCCACAACAGGGCTGCGTTCATTTGTGAATTATTTTTATTTGGTTCTCATAGAAGCGACCTATTTTCATTCAGTTGTGACCTTAGTAGTTTAATTCGTAAATTTTTTGCGTGTTTATGAGCTTACTAGGCACATTTCCGCATTTTCATCACTGCGTGGTGTAACTTCCATCTTCTTCAGTATCGAGCGAGGTGGCGCAGTGGTTAGCACAGTGGACTCTCGCATTCGGGAGAACGACGGTTCAAACCCGCCATCATGATTTAGGTTTCCCGTGATTTCCCTAAATCGCTTCAGGCAAATGCCGGAATGGTTGCTTTTAAAGAGCACGGTCGACTTCCTTCCCCCTCCTTCCCTAATCCGATGGGATCAATGGCCTCGCTGTTTGCTCCCCAACCCAAAATCAACCAACCAAAATAACCATCTTCATACGGACAATATGCAGGCTGAGTTGGTGATCCTTCGCTAACAGCTCCAGACGATGCAGTCACCAGATTGAGGCTGTTGCCAACGGGCATCACTGTTGGGAGCTGGACGTGGCGACCCAGAGGATGTTCAACACATCCCACATGTCCCCCGGTGGGTCCACTGCTGTTGCCGCCTCGGTTACTGCCCGTGTTGAGGTTGGCCTCTCACCCATGATCGAGTGGGAGTCACTCCAAGGTGTGACTTTTTCGAAATGCTGGCCGAAAGGCCTCCATGGTTCGTTTGACAAATAGGTTTCAGTTGCTATCTGCGGTCCATAAAGATCCTGAACCAGACGCGATACTGTTTCAGAGGAAGCCCATTAACCTGCAAGGTTGGTCATTCACAATATAGGGCGTGTAGTGGAGTCTCTTAGGAATATATCTGCCAAGGAGAGGGAGAAGTCTAGTGTGCACTCTATGTGCATACCAGGAATCATCCCAGGTATGAACTGAGTCCTTTCAGATGTCATGAGGTGCACAGGGTGCAGCCAACTGCAGGTGGTGGCTCATGTTGGTACGACTGATGTATGTCACTTTGAATCGAAAGAGATCTCATCTACATCTACATATAAATTCTGCAATTCACAATAAAGTGCCTGGCAGAGGGACACACCTTCAAGCTATTTCTCTACCGTTCCACTCCCGACCAGTGCACAGGAAAGAAACGAACACTTAAATCTTTCTGGGTAAGGTCTGATTTCTCTTATTTTATTATGACGATCATTCGTCCCTGTGTAGGTGGTCACCAACAAAATATTTTCACAAGAAGAACTCTGGTGTCTGAAATTTCATAATAAGACGCCTTTATTTTAATGGCTGCCACCCCAACTCACATATCATATCAGTGGCGCTCTCTCTCCTATTTCGCGATAGTACAAGACGAGCTATCCTTTTTTGGACTTTTTCAGTGTCCTCCTTCGATCTTATCTGATGCGAATGCTCCACCGCACAGCAGTACTCCAGAAGAGGATGTACAAGTGTCATGTAGGGAGTCTCTTTAGCAGATCTCTTGCATTTTCCCAGTGTTCTGCCAATAAATCATAGTCTTTAGTTTGCTTTACCCACAACATTATTTATTTGATAGTTCCATCTTAAGTTATTTGTAGCTGTAATCCCTAAATACTTAGTTGAATTTACATCCTCTAGATTCGCGAGATTTATCGTGTAACCGAGATTTAGCGGATTCCCTTCGGTACTCATGTGAATAGCTTCACATTTTTCATTATTTAGTCTCGATTGCAGCTTTTCGTAAAATACAGTTATCTTCTCTAAATCGTTTTGCAATTTGTTTTGATGATCTTATGACTTTGTAAGACGGTACATGACAGAATCATCTGAAAACAATCTAATAGTGCCACTCAAATTGTCTCCTAAATCGTTTATGTAGATCTGAAACAGTAAAAGGCCTATAACACTTCCTTCGGGAACGCCAGATGTTACTTCTCTGTAACTCGATGACTTTCCATCAATTACAAGGAACTGTGACATTTCTGACATATATCACGAATTCTGTCGCACATTTGACTTGATAGTCCATACACACAGAGTTTGATTAGAGGTCGCTTGTGAAGTATAGTGCCTTCTGGAAATCTAGAAACATGGAATGAATATGACATCCACTGTCAATAGCACTCATTACTTCGTGAGAATAAAGAGCTATTCGTGTTTCACAAGAACGATATTTTCTGAATCCGTGTTGGCTGTTTGCCAATAAATCATTTTCTTCGAGATATCTCATAATGTTCGAACTCAGCATATAACATTACTGCAAATTGACTTTGGTTATATGGATCTCAAATTTAGCGGATTACTCCTATTTCCTTTCTTGAGAGTGGTGTGACTTGTACAACAGTCCAGTTTTTAGGTATGGATCTTTCAACAAGAGATCGGTTGTACACGACTGCTAAAGATGGAGCTATTGTATCAGCATACTCGGAGAGGAACCTGACTAGAATACAGTCGGTATCGGAAACCTTGCCTTTATTAAGTGATTTAAGCTGCTTGGCTACAGCGAGGATATCTACTTCTAAGTTACTCACGTTGGCATTTGTTCTTAGTTGGAATTCTGAAATATTTACGTCGTCTTCTTTGGTGAAGGAATTTCGGAAAACCGTATTTAGTAACTCTGCTTAACTGGCACTGTCACAACGTACCATCACCACTGTTATCGTACAGTGGAGGTATTGACTATGTCTTTCCGCTAGTTTACTTTAGAAGTAACATCGCCATTGTTATCGTGTCTTACTGATGGTGTAAATTCGTATGACCAGAATCTCTTTGGATTTTTGCCAGATTTAGAGAGATAGTTCCGTTGTGGAAAGTAATAAAAGCATCTCGCATTGAAGTTCGCGTTATATTTCAAGCTTCTGTAAAAGTTTACAAGTCTTGAGGGTTTTTCCGTTCTTTTAAGTTTGGCACGCTGTCTTCCTTTCTTCTGCAATAGTGTTCTGACCTGTTAGTATACCATGGAGGATCGGTACCATTTCTTATTATTAAGTAATTTGGTATATGCGTCTCAAAAGCCGTCGATATTTTCTTTGGATTTAAACCACATCTGGTCTACGCTTGCATATTTATTTTTGGTGGGTTTGGTTGTTACAGTATTCAGTCTCGCTACAACCACCTTGTGGTTGCTAATCCGTGTGATCCCTATTTGCTCAAGATTATTTGTTGCTAAGAGGTCAAGTATGTTTTCGCAACCATTTACACTTCGAGTGGGCTCCTGAACTAATTGTTCAATATAATCTTCTGAAAACGCATCTAGAACAATTTCGGACGACGCTTCATGCCTACCTCCGGCTTTAAACATTTATTATGTCTATTTAAAAGAGCAGCGTTCCTAAGAGATGGTCTCCACTCCTTCGGAACTAATTATGTAAAATAGGTCAGATGTGGCTTAGATTCAAAGAAACAGTATTGGCAGCCTTAGTAAGAGACCATCGCCAATTCTTCAGAACTAACCGTAGTACAGGCAGCATTTGAAAGATTTACACCAAATAAATTAATAAAAGACGGAACTGATCCCTCATGGTACACAAAACAGACCAGAACACTGTTGCAGAAGCAACGAAAAAAGCATGCCAAATTTAAAAGAACGCAAAGTCACCAAGAGGCGGTGTTTTACAGCCGCTGCAAATTTAGTGCTAATTTCAATGCGAGATAGTTTTAATGATTTCCACAACGAAGCTCTGTCTTGAAATCTGGCAGAAAATCTTCAGAGTCTCTACAGGTATGTTAAGTATACCAGCTACGTGAAATAATCAATACCTTCACTGCGTGTAGCAATGGTAACGTTACCGATGGCAGTGCCACTAAGTCCAGTTAATAAACACGGTTTTCCTAAATTCCTTCACCAAAGAAAGTGAACTAAACATTCTAGAACTCGAATCAAGATCTGCTGTCTACATGAGAAACTTAGAAGTAGATATCCTTAGAGTAGCAAAGCAGTTCCAAATACTGAGTAAAGACAGGTCTCCCGACACAGATTGTATACCACTTACATTCCTCTCAGAGTTTCCTGATATACCTTCCTACTTAGCAATCATACAACCGCTAGCTCAAAGAAAGATACGAATTATCTCTAAGAAAACGATTTATTGATAAATAGTCAGAATGGCTTAATAAAACATTGTTCTCTTGTAACACAACTAGTCTCACCAAATACGAGTGCTATCGACAGGGGATCTCATATCATTCTGTATTTCTACACTCATGCTCATAAATTAAGGATAATGCTGATACATGGTGAAACAACGCTCTGGTGGGCCGTTTGCGGGCTTAAATCAGTTTGGAGTATGACCATGCGGTGCATTTGACCTGCAGTCATCACACGGTGGCACTGGCAACAGTCCACATACGCAGAGGTGTGTTGGTGCATGTCAGAGTACGGTGCAGCGAGTAAGTGTGCAGACGTTTTCAGACGTGCTAATGGTGACTGTGTGTTGAAAATGGCTCAAAGAACACATATTGATGACGTTATGAGGGGTAGAATACTAGGGCGCCTGGAGGCTGGTCAGACACAGCAGGTCGTAGCACACCACAACAAGACCAGTATCTCACCATCAGTGCCCGCAGACGGCCACGGAGTACTGGAGGTAGCCTTGCTCGGGACCTTACTGCAGCCACTGGAACAGTTGTCTCCAGACACACAGTCTACAGACGACTGAACAGACATGGTTTATTCGCCAGGAGACCAGCAAGGTGCATTCCACTGACCCCTGGTAACAGGAGAGCCCGTAGAGCCTGGTGTCAAGAACACAGTGTATGGTCATTGGAACAGTGGTCCCAGATTATGTTCACGGACGAGTCCAGGTATAGTCTGAACAGTGATTCTCGCCCGGTTTTCATCTGGTGTGATCCAGGAACCAGATACCAACCCCTTAATGTCCTTGAAATGGACCTGTATGGTGGTCGTGGTTTGGTGGTGTGCAGTGAGATTATGATTGGTGCACGTACACCCCTGCATGTCTTTGACAGACGAACTGTAAGAGGTCAGCTTATCGGGACGTCGTTTTGCACCAGTATGTCCGCCTTTTCAGGAGTGCAGGAGAAGTATGACCAGAGCACAAAAGTATCGACATACGGCGTAGCACATAACAGTCACTGACAGTAACACTATGTACAAGTGCAGCTCACAATTAAAATCACACCTCGCGATGCACAGGAGAACAGCACCAAACACAACACATGTAGCACACTGATGACGATGAGCAAAACGAAGGATCTGCCAAGTGCAAGGAGATGATGGAGAAGGGAAGAAGGGAGGGAGTGGAAGAGAGGGGGGCGGACGGGCGGGGAGCGTCCCAAAGAGGGTCGGGGAGGGAAGGACGTGGGAGAGAAAGAGGTGAGGATGGGGTACAGGGACTCAGGGGGGGAGGAGGAAAATCCGCTCTGGGGAAAGGAGGGGAGAGGAAAAGGGGGGCCCTGGGGAGGAGAGGAATAAGGCCAGGTTACAGTTGGAAGGAAGGGTATATGTCACAGCAAAGTTCAACACCTGGGAGGGGGATGTGCTGAAACTTGCCCTGATGAAGGAGACGGAGTGTGTGGAGGTGGAGAGAGAGGGAGGGATACAGCGATAGAGGCGCAGCAATGGGTGGGGAGACAGAGGAAGGAGGAAACCAGGGGTGGGGATATGAAACCTGCAGACAGTGTAAAGGACGCAGAGATGTTGGAGGAAAAGGAGGAGGTGGAGGAAGGGGATGAGGTTGTACAAGAGCTGTATGGGGGAAGGCAGGTAGATACGGAAGGCAAGGTGAAGCACATGGCATTCGAGGATTTGGAGGGCCTTGTAAAAGTGGGTGGGTGCAGAGATCCAGGCAATGCAAGATGATGGGTGAGAGATTTGTAGGTGTGGAGGATGGTGGAAGGATGCAGTCCCCATGTCCAGTCAGGCAGGATTTTCAGGAGGCAGAGGCGAGAATGGGCTTTCTGCTGGATGGTCAGGAGGTGAGGGGTCCAGGTGACAATTGAAGGTGAGGCCAAGGTATCTCAGGGTGGAGGTGAGCTGGATGGGATGACCATAAAGGGTGAGGTAGAAATCACGGAGATGGAAGGAACAGGTGGTGCGGCCTTTGGTGATTGCCTAGGTTTTTGTGGGGTTGAGAGGAAGGAGCCACTGGTTACACCAAGTGGTGAACTGGTCAAGGTGGGTTTGGAGGGAGCATTGGAACCGTTGAAGGGTAGGATAGAGAGCCAGGAAGCATTGTCATCAGCATATTGGAGAAGATGGACAGATTGGGGTGGCTTGGGCACATCAGCCGTGTACAAGAGATAAAGGAGAGGGCAGAGGACGGGGCCCTGGGGGACGCCAGCAGTGGGATAAAAGATATGGGAGTTCTTGTTGTGGAGGGTGACATAGGAAGGACGGCGCGAGAGGAAGGAAGCGACCAGATGGACAAAATGGATAGGCAGGGTGTAGGTTTGGATTTTAAAGAGGAGACCGAGATGCCATACACGGTCATAAGCATTTTAGAGGTAGAGGGAAACAAAAATGGCGGAGCGACGATAGTTAAGCTGAAGGGAGAGAAGGTGAATGAGGTTAAGGAGTTGGTCTTTGGTAGAGATGGAGGGTCGATAACCACACTGTGTAAGGAGGAGGAGGTGATGTTGATTAAGGCACTGATGGATACAATGGGACAGGATGGATTCGAAGACCTTACTGAAGATGGAGGTGAGGCAGATGGGACAATAGGAAGAGGCGACGGAAGGGGGTTTGTTGTGTTTGAGGAATAAAAGGATGCGGGAAGTCTTCCACAGGTCAGGGTAGAAGCCGGTAGAGAGGACGACGTTATAGAGATGGGCAAAGACAGTTAGGAAAGAGAAGACTGAAAATAAATATTCTTTACCACTTATTATGTGTCAGTGCTGTCGTTCGAAGCGAGATTCTTTACGTCACCACTGTAAAATGAACCGATATCTTGCTCCGCGGCAGTCGCGCGTCCGAAATACACATATCAAAAAAGTTTTGCATCACCCCAATACCCAGAACTCCTGATGATTGACGTTGGCTGTGGATAGTGTATCACAGACACAGTCCCTTGGACTGTTCAGAGATGTCACTAAGTCCGCTCAAAGATGTAAACAACCATGCGACTATTAGACGGAGGGGGTCCGACAGCCGATCAGTTCCAGTCATCCCACCAGGAAGGAGGTACACGGTATGTGTTGTGTGTAGTTCAACCATGCATAGACGGTCAATACCGCGGTTCGATCTCGTCCGCATTGTTACTTTCTGCCAGGAAGGGCTCTCAACAAGGGAAGTGTCCAGACGTCTCGATTATAGCTCAGAGGAACCCTGACACCAACGCCACAATGTTGAATAATGCCTTTCATGCAGCCACAGGACGTCGTATTACGACTCAAACTGTGCGCAATAGGCTGCATGATGCGAAACTTCACTCCCGATGTCCTTGGCGAGGTCCATCTTTGCAACCACAACACCATGCAGCACGGTACAGATGGCATCATGTTCTGTTCACCGAAGAGTGTCGCATATGCCTTCAACCAGACAATCATCAAATACGTGTTTGGAGGCAACCCAGTCAGCCTGAACGCCTTAGACACACCGTCCAGTGAGTGCAGCAAGGTGGAGGTTCCCTAATTTTTTGAGAGTTGCGTTATGTAAGGCCGACGTAGGCCGCTGGTGGTCATGAAAGGCGCCATAACGGCTGTACAACACGTGAATGCCATCCTCCGACCGACAGTGCAACCATACCAGCAGCATATTGACGAGGCATTCGTCTGCATACACGACAATTCGCTGCCCAATCGTGCACATCTTGTGAATGACTTCCTTTAGGATAACGACATCGCTCGACTAGAGTGGCCAGCATGTTCACCAGACATGAACCCTACTGAACATGCCTGGGATAGATTGAAAAGGGGTGTTTATGGACGCCTTGACCCACCAACCACTCTAAGAGATCTACACCAAATCGCCATTGAGGAGTAGGGCGATCTGGACCAACAGTGCCTTGATGAACTTGTGGATAGTATGACACGACGAATACAGGCATGCATCAGTGCAGGAGGACATACAACTGGGTATTAGAGGTACCGGTGTGTACACCTATCTGGACCACCACCTCTGAAGGTCTCGCTGTATGGTGGTACAACATGCAATGTGTCGTTTTCACGAGCAATAAAAAGGGCAGAAATGATGTTTATGTTGATCTCTATTCCAAATTTTCTGTACAGGTTCCGGAACTCTCGGAACCGAGGTGAGGCAAAACTTGCAAGCGTTCTTGGATATTATCCTTATTTATTCCATTCACATTTGTTTATAGATCGCTAGAAGTATAGAGACTGGAGACAGTGACTCTAGATATGTACAAACCAAGTGTTTACTGGTCCCCACTCTTACGTTTTCTTGAAGAAATTAAAAACATTGACGAGGACAAATAACGTTGTAGGTGATGCACGCTTGGAAGATGATTTTCAGCCACTCACAGAAGACGTTTACTACCTAAGTAATTTCCGCATTTTGTACTCTTAGATTATTTGTTTTGCTAAGGAACTTTTCCTGCCACATTGCAGAAAGTTTTGAATTTTTATTTTATTGGTCAGCCAAGTACAGTTTGTATTTTAATGGATTATGCAGTATGCAGACTGCTAGTGATATAGACGTTGCTTTTGTGGATATAAATTGATGCTTGTCAGGATCACTTGAAACTGGCTTGCCGAAATTCCAAAGGTGCTTTTACCAATCTTATAGCATGAGACAGCCTGTAATCCAAGACTTTTTTGATTCATGGGAATATTTTTTAAAGGATAAGGCTTCATAATATTATTGGACAGTGAAAAAACGCTGGCAACTAAAGCAAATAAAGGTGTAGTGGTTGTAATATTCCCAAGCTGCCTGCATTCTGATATTTTTAAAATACATCTGTCAAAGTGGCAATTTCGAAATTTTCTATTAACATATATATATATACACTCCTGGAAATGGAAAAAAGAACACATTGACACCGGTGTGTCAGACCCACCATACTTGCTCCGGACACTGCGAGAGGGCTGTACAAGCAATGATCACACGCACGGCACAGCGGACACACCAGGAACCGCGGTGTTGGCCGTCGAATGGCGCTAGCTGCGCAGCATTTGTGCACCGCCGCCGTCAGTGTCAGCCAGTTTGCCGTGGCATACGGAGCTCCATCGCAGTCTTTAACACTGGTAGCATGCCGCGACAGCGTGGACGTGAACCGTATGTGCAGTTGACGGACTTTGAGTGAGGGCGTATAGTGGGCATGCGGGAGGCCGGGTGGACGTACCGCCGAATTGCTCAACACGTGGGGCGTGAGGTCTCCACAGTACATCGATGTTGTCGCCAGTGGTCGGCGGAAGGTGCACGTGCCCGTCGACCTGGGACCGGACCGCAGCGACGCACGGATGCACGCCAAGACCGTAGGATCCTACGCAGTGCCGTAGGGGACCGCACCGCCACTTCCCAGCAAATTAGGGACACTGTTGCTCCTGGGGTATCGGCGAGGACCATTCGCAACCGTCTCCATGAAGCTGGGCTACGGTCCCGCACACCGTTAGGCCGTCTTCCGCTCACGCCCCAACATCGTGCAGCCCGCCTCCAGTGGTGTCGCGACAGGCGTGAATGGAGGGACGAATGGAGACGTGTCGTCTTCAGCGATGAGAGTCGCTTCTGCCTTGGTGCCAATGATGGTCGTATGCGTGTTTGGCGCCGTGCAGGTGAGCGCCACAATCAGGACTGCATACGACCGAGGCACACAGGGCCAACACCCGGCATCATGGTGTGGGGAGCGATCTCCTACACTGGCCGTACACCACTGGTGATCGTCGAGGGGACACTGAATAGTGCACGGTACATCCAAACCGTCATCGAACCCATCGTTCTACCATTCCTAGACCGGCAAGGGAACTTGCTGTTCCAACAGGACAATGCACGTCCGCATGTATCCCGTGCCACCCAACGTGCTCTAGAAGGTGTAAGTCAACTACCCTGGCCAGCAAGATCTCCGGATCTGTCCCCCATTGAGCATGTTTGGGACTGGATGAAGCGTCGTCTCACGCGGTCTGCACGTCCAGCACGAACGCTGGTCCAACTGAGGCGCCAGGTGGAAATGGCATGGCAAGCCGTTCCACAGGACTACATCCAGCATCTCTACGATCGTCTCCATGGGAGAATAGCAGCCTGCATTGCTGCGAAAGGTGGATATACACTGTACTAGTGCCGACATTGTGCATGCTCTGTTGCCTGTGTCTATGTGCCTGTGGTTCTGTCAGTGTGATCATGTGATGTATCTGACCCCAGGAATGTGTCAATAAAGTTTCCCCTTCCTGGGACAGTGAATTCACGGTGTTCTTATTTCAATTTCTAGGAGTGTATATGAGGGTTGGAACTTAAATAGTGGCAACTATTTACTATTTATTCAGAACTGATACAGAATCTTTACATGTTTGCACCTGTTACTGTCCTTCAAAGTAGTCCCCAGCCGTGTGTAGAGCCCATTGCCAGTGATGTGGAAGGCGTGGTATACTGTTAGCAGAGCCTGTTCTGTTGATGGTGCGAATGGAGCTGTCTACTGTCTGTCGAATCTCTGGAACAGTTCCAAAGCGAATGCTACGAAGTGGTTCCTTCATCTTCGGAATCAAATCAAAGTCACAAGGACGTAAGTCTTATTACTGTTAGTTTTTGGAGCATCACCTGTGACCAGCTTTGCGAAAGAAGCCGCGACACATTCTTCACAACCCACCTATTATTTTGCACAATAATGCACGGGCGCATACAGTGCAACCTTTGGCTACTCTGTTTGGTCGATGGGACTGGGAAGTATTGTACCATCCACCATACTAACTGTACTTAGGTCCTTGTGACTTTGATTTGATTCTGAAGATGAAGGAAACACTTCATGACATTCGCTTCAGAGCTGTTCCAGAGATTTGACAGGCAATAGACTGCTTCTCTCGCACCACCAAAGAACAGGCTCTGCTAACAGTATACTACACCTTCCACATCTCTGGCAACTGGTTCTACACAATGCTGTGTGAATAAATAGTTGCCACTATGTAAGTTCCAACCCTCGTATATATATATATATATATATATATATATATATATATATATATATATATAGCCCTGCCACACACCGGTTGCCATCAGATCACAAAAGTTAAGCACTGTCAGGTTGGGCTAGCACTTCGATGGGTGACCATTCGGTCCGCAGAGTGCTGTTGGCAAGCAAGGTCCATTCACCCCTTGTGAGGCAAACTGGAAGAGCTGCTTTATAGAGAAATAGCAGCTCCAGTCTCTTACACTAACATGCAACCGGGAGAGCAGTGTGCTGACCACATGCCACATGGCCCTTCATATCCGCATCTAGTGACACCTGTGGTCTGAGGATGGCACGGCGGCCAGTCGGTACTGTTGGGCCTCCATGACCTGTTTGGGCAGAGTATATATATATATATATATATATATATATATATATATATATATATATATATATATATATATAAGATGTGACTTACCAAACGAAAGCGCTGGCAGGTTGATAGACACACAAACATACACACGAAATTCTAGCTTTCGCAACCAACGGCTGCTTCATCAGGAAAGAGGGAAGGAGAGGGAAAGACGAAAGGATGTGGGTTTTAAGAGAGAGGGTAAGGAGTCATTCCAATCCCGGGAGCGGAAATACTTACCTTAGGGGGAAAAAAGGACAGGTATACACTCGCATACACACACAACTGGAGCAATGGATGTAAATGTGCACTTTTTTTCCAGATGCTAGTTCTTCACGAATGTGTGTGTATGCGAGTGTATACCTGTCCTTTTTTCTCCCTTAGGTAAGTCTTTCCGCTCCTGGGATTGGAATGACTCCTTACCCTCTCCCTTAAAACCCACACCCTTTCGTCTTTCCCTCTCCTTCCCTCTTTCCTATTGAAGCATCCGTTGGTTGCGAAAGCTAGAATTTTGTGTGTATGTTTGTGTTTGTTTGTGTGTCTATCAACCTGCCAGCGCTTTCGTTTGGTAAGTCACATCTTCTTTGTTTTTAGATATATTTTCCCCACATGGAATGTTTCCCTCTATTATATATAAGCATCACCATCTCAACCATTTATTCCAGTATTGATAAAAAGTAATTTGCAGTTTGCATCAACAAGAGCAAACAATATTGTGCCATTGCAAGACTTGTAATTGAAGTTTCGTGAAGAACTAGCATGTGGAAAAAAAAGTGCACATTTCCATCCATTGCTCCAGTTGTGTTAGGCACATTCCACTTCTCTTTGAATATCTGTGCTATATTTTCCCATTCCTCCTCTGTTTTACATGCCTGCAAACAAAGTGGTTTATTAGAAGTGTTCTGTAAACTTATTTTTGAGAATTTTGTTGCTTATTGGTTCTGGTAGAAGAGACAGCATGTCCTTTGCAAATGCCATCAAGTACTGTAATATCTTTAGTACACTAAAAATGAATAAATGGAAATTGTTTGCAAGGCCATGTAGTTCTTCACAGTATCCAGTTAATGGGTCACATGAGCAATATGTCATAAACAGGTTCACAAAGATACAGGGAAAGTGGTCCAGAGTGGCCATTAGATGCTCAGAGAGAGTTTCAAGTGATCATTATGAAAATCAGTAATAAATGGAGGATATATTGTAATCAATGTACTGAAACAGGCTAAAATATCTTTTTATGATTGTTATTGAAAGAAAGAAATATGATTTGTCACTCGTTTAAATATGTTACATTTCCCTTCAAAAATTCCTTCCTAAGTTAAAACCTTTTTAATATTAATATTGTTGTTAACCAGAAATATATGCACAAGTCAAAATGGCCTCACAATTTATATATGGTGTGACTGATTAGGTTTATACTTTGTATTTTATACTTGAGGTTTTCCAGTTTTCTGTCCACATCTGCTGGCAATGCATTTAAGACTCTGAGATCATTCACTCATAGTGTGTCTCTTGTATGGATGCTGCTGTTTGTTGTAAACCAGTTCATGCTGTTAATAATACATAAAATAAGTGACTAGATATGTGCTCCAACAATATGAAGTGCCTACCTTATTGTCCAACAGCCTTACATGTGATTCATAAGTTAAAACTGTGTGTGATGTGGACAGCTGAAGGGATATTCTGCTCCTGAACAGAGTTATAGCAAAGTATCCCATGTGACAAGAACAAGAGGATCTAATGGAAACAAGTTTCTGTGCATGATATGCATAACTGTAGAATATTGAGATTGCAAAGGTATCTGCTTCAAATTTTGCAATAGTTTGTGAATATGTGCTTTCTATGAGAGCGAGCATACCTTCTGATGCAGAGATGTATTTAATTATGCTTTAAACTGCTACTCCTCATACAACTTGTTAAAATAAGTTAGCATCATATTAGACTGTGTGATTTCAATATAGTTCACAGTGAATGAAAATCTATGGACTGTCTGCAGCTCTTAGATGTTATAGAACATAGAACTACAGAAGTAAGTTGATGTATTAGAAAATGTGATTTCAATATCAATCATAATGAATGAAACACTGTGGACAATTTGCTGTCCTCCAGTACTACAGAAACTTCACTGTTTGTTGTTCAATGACGAAAATTTTAGGATGGAATATAGTAAGTACTTGAGGACAAATCACTACTCACCATATATAAGAGGCATTTTTATGTGCTGACCATTCTCTTAGGTGTACAATATACAATCCTCATATACATCTAACACTTTGAACTTTCATTCATCAACACAAATTTGTTTTATATAGTAACTCTGGAAAAATCCGTAAACCAGCTACACATTTTGAATGGATATTTGTGGTGTGGCTGTGTGACGATATGCATGATGTAATGGTTTTGTTTATGAATTAACTTTTCTTCTACCTGTCATGATTTTCTTTTTAATTGTATTTTGTATGGTGCATTCAATTGCTTTCTCTGTGTGCTATTCCATTTATTGTAAAAAAACAGCACATTTTTAAATTAATGTTGGAGCTTTATAGAGTTAGTAGCGAAATTTGGAAAAAAATTCTACTTGCAGTTTTCTTGTGGTCCACTTGTGCAGAAATTCACACATATTAAACATCAAGTAAAATATTCTGTGCACAGTATGTAAAGAAAATCACAAATGTACATAATGTCCAAAAATCTGGAGAAATTCACTGATTCAATTTCCAGTTTTTCATGTAATATTTTATCTTCAATTTTTTGTAGTGTGTAGATATCTCTTTCTTTTAATAGATTCATTTTATGACCTTTATGAGAGCAGAGTACTTTGACAGTTTGCACTACTTTTCCAAATGTGTGTCCGGTATTGTGCATGTGTGTGGTTATTGCTGATGTCATGCTGTTGTGTGTATGTGTGTGTGTGTGTGTGTGTGTGTGTGTGTGTGTGTGTGTGTGTGTGTGTGTGTGTGTGTGTGTGAGTGTGTGTACATGTGTGTGGAGGGGGGGGGTTTCATGTACTTTGTATGCCTGGTGTTAAAATCTCAACCTATTTGTCCCAGGTAGAATATGGAGCATTCCTGGGATGTTATTTTGTATATTATGAAGTCTGAATATGAGTCATGATTCCACTTTATGTTATGTATTAATTTTTGTTGAATATTACTGCATGTATTGTACCAAATTTTTGCTTTGTGCTTTCTAGGATATTTATGATCTTTTGTGATATATTGCCAGTGTATAGTATGCTAGATACTCACACACATTTGTTTTTATTTTTATCTTCTGTGGTGTGGTTTATGCGTGGGTCTTTCTTTCTTTGCCTGGCTCTGAGTCAATCATGGAAAAAGTATAGTCATTGGCAGTTGCAGACTGTTTAACTATATTTTTTGAGAATTGTGGTTTATTTGTCTTACAACGCACATAATAAAATCATTTGATTTAGGTACAAGGGACACATTAAAACTTTGGTAAAACTTCTCTACAAGTAAAGAACAACTGATATTAATAACAGTATTTATTTATATATTGCTCAAATTATCATTTAATCCTTTAAGAATCATTCCATCAAATAGCAGCATTTCTCACATAGATTCCTCTGTAGTGTTACTTTTTAGAATCTCTAGCTTCATATTGAATACGTTCTTGCCTATTATATATTGCCCTCCCCTTATTCTGAGAGGGCTAATCATATAATTTCAGTTGGTATATGGGTAGAATAAAATTATTCGAATTTCTTGTGTTGTATATGTGCTTAAAATGATTCTCTTCAAATAATTCTTGTCTGTGGTGTAGGAAGATTACAATTTCATAAATGTTTGTGGTGGGAACAGTTAGGATTTGTAGTTTCTGAAATAGGAGGTGACAATATTCTTTTTGTTGTGCAGTACACCAGCATCCAATTTTTTTTCTGCGGTTTCAATATTCGAGATACACTATTTGAACTTCACCAGAAGATTATACCCTACCTAATGACAGATTCAAAATTGCTGTGATATGCTACTTTTCATGTACTTGTCTCAGTAGAATTTGCCAGCATTTGCATTGTAAACACACAACTGTTTAATTTATTTGGCAGGATGCCGATATATGTAACCCAGTTTAGGTTCTGTGTCGATACCTTTTCAATATATCTTGATAAACCAAAATGTAAAATACTTGCAAAATATCGATCAGCCAATCAAAGTTAAGTAAGAACACTGATAGACTCTGAGAGACAACTACATTTTACAGTGTTCAATTATTACCTTTAGCAGTAGTCTCTGTTATGTTCTTGTTCCTCATAGTGTAGACTTATATGTGAAAACTGGTAATATATTTATGAAAGTTTATTTGAATAATCACCAGTTTGATTCAAAATAAAATCTCTGCGTTTGTCATTACTTATGGAAGCCTACTAACACATTCTCCTGGGCCAATATTGTTATTATCTTTAAATGATGTATGCAAATAGCAGTGGCCCTTTCCTTCCTTTGTGGCACCATTTTCATTTTTTTAATTTGGTCATTTGCCACAACACTAAGACCTACAACCATCAACATTTCTCTTTTTTCCTTTTGTTATAATTTTTATCTGATTCTTATTTCCACCATAAACAATATTCTTTACATCCAGGCCACAAGGAAAAGTAAATCTAATAAAATATATATGACTAGCTCTCCTATATATTCGTCATATGTGAGTGACTTTTACAATAATTACAATTTCTTACCATCATCCACAAATGCATTATTTACTAAACAGCCCACTCACTCTCGAATGTAAGAGCCTTTTCTTGATGTTGCAGCCAGTCTTGTGTCAAATATTACTTATATTTTATTAACATTCTGCGGCATAGTTACCACTTGCATATACTGCTATTGTCCCAATGCTGCTTCACAGCGAGAATTATTATGTGACTTTATAATTAAACCTACTTTCCAAATTTCTGCACTGGCTTGTGAAATAATCAGAAAAATTAAAAAACAATGGAGAAAGCGCATTACAATGGCTACCGAGTGTCATGTCCATTATTGAAACAATATTCAGTCAAATAATTAAGTTTGAGATTTTAAAGTAATTTTTCTCCTTCCATAATTGTATTTACAACTATATTTCTTTGATTCATGCTACGCCAACTGCATACAATATTAGAATACCAATAATTTTACCAGTATCAGTATATCAAGTTGAAAATTATTTATCCTGAACGTTTATTGGAAAAAGGAATTTTGGGAAAATTTTAAACCACCATCCAGTGAGCCAAGCTATGGAAGACAACATAGGTAAGAGTGACAGCACTATTACGCTTTGCTTGGGTGTACATGTGGGATTAGTGTGTCATTTCTGCAATACCCACTGTGTAGCACATATATTTTTCCAAAATTTTTCGTTTCAGTAGTTTTTGTAGATTTTTATTAGTATTGCACGTAAAGATTTCACAAAATGGCGGACGGATTTTAGTTGTTGCACGCAAGTTTGTCAATAGCTTGTCTATTGTTCAATCAGAGACACATCTTAAAACCGTGATTTTTACGAGCAGCACGATGTCATCTGTGGTTTGTTTACGTGTGGTGCGGAATTTTTGCAATAGTGAAACTTGGTCGTACAACATACAACGAATATTTATAGACATGGTGAAGCTCAGGTCACAAACTAATACTGTGGAGGATACATCCGATGATGACTGTGCCTCAGCCAGTAGTTAACCCTGAAATAGGGAGTATTCATGACAGTGATACCACTGCTGCGGTGACCAGTGGTACTGAATAACAATCGGTCAGTAATACTTCACCTACACTTGAAAATATACCTGATTCGACATTTGCACCAATACCAGCAGAACTTAATTTTCTGCAACTATTAAAAGCAATGCAAACCCAGCTGATTACGTAGATAGGGAATGTTTCAACACATATAGGTAGCACAAACACTCAAATAAGCATTGTTTGAGTACTAATGAGAAGCTTGGAAAACAACATAAATGCACAAATGCGTAGTATACAAGACAACATGAATACACAAATGAGCAGTTTAGAATATAACATAAATACACAAATGACCTATCAAATAAGCAATATTTCAACGCAACTAAACACTCAAATAGGCAGTGTGTATTCACGAATAGACAATGTTTCTACGTAGATGGGTAAACTAGAAAAAGAAGTCTCACAGAGATGCAAAATAGTTTTACAGCACAGATTACACAACTGAAAACCGAAGTAGCTGATCAAATAATCGAAGCAGTAAGACAAGATCTTAACACTATGGATAAAAAGATTGAAAACTTAAAATCTGCTCTAAGGAAGGTACCTAATCAGATTAAAAACTCACTGAAGATTTCAATTACAACAGATCACACTTACTACAGATATGCAACAGATGGCCACATAGATAGACGAGATGGCGAAAAAACAGATGCAACAATTCGACGATTTCTTGCAAGGAAAAGATGTACACATAAGCTGGACTTTGGAAACCGAACTTGGAAAAGCCATAAGTGATTTAATGGAACAACTCTACGCTAAACAAAACACAACTGACACACAAATACAGAATGACACAGAACAAATTCAAAAGATATTATCACAGGATTTACCCAGTTGAAAAAATCAGGTTCAGGAAAAATTTACCAGGCAACTTAATATTGTCAGAGAACAACACCGAGACATCGCGGAACAAGAAGAGGAATTTGATAACGCAACTCCAGGTAAGGACAATAGTGCGTGAAGCGATTATCCTGGTACCGGTGGTAATGTGTATTCGCCTAGATGCGAAGTATATGGCAGTCAACGATTACAAAATGCAGAAAGACACCAGGAAGCAGTAGAACCAACTCTACTCACTTACTTTCCGTGTCCGGAACTAGACTTCAGACTTCCAGAAATCAGCAGCCAATATGGCCTTGTCATTTGCCTCCCATAAGTCATTCATTGTGCAGGGCTGGTCTAAATATGGACAGATAAGCAGGTGTTCAGGATCCTGGACAGAACCACACATTCTCTTTTAGGAAACCCCATTGCTGCAGGTTTGTCTTGCACTTTGGCACTTCTACCCTCATACGGTTTAGGGTTCTCCAAGCTGTGTATGGTAGGTCTCCATCAGGTGCCAGTTCTTCTTTTACATCTTTATGGGGGTTTCTCAGGTCGATTTCCCACCTTTTCAAAGATTCTCTGCCGCCGACCCTTCCACGGCTCGGGTATGTGACAGGAAACTCTTCCTTGAACAAAGCCATCGGTCAGCAGGCTGGTGTCCATATAAAGGGTGACGCATGTCCTTTTCTTGCTTGGTTTTTTCGGCTTCGGCAGCGATGTCACGTCGTATTTTGGGCGGTGCGATCCCCGTGATTAAGTACATCTTGTGCACAGGGGTTGGCCTCAAGCATCCGGTAACAATCCGAGCCATTTCATTCACCACGACATCAACTTTTCTCGCGTGTGTTGATGCAGACCATACCGGAGCGGCGTATTCCGCGGCTGACACACTGAGCGCAAGGGCTGAAGTTTTCAGAACTTTTGGTTTGCACCTCAGGATCTGCTGGTTACTTTCCTGATGATGTTGTTTCTAGTTGAGACTTTTTCCCTTGTGGCGTTACAATGATATTTGTAGGTCAATGTGCGATACAACGTGACACCAAGATATTTGGGCGTTTTACTATGCTCGAGACGTTCACCTCTCCATAGAACATTTAATTCACGATTTGCCTCCCTGTTCTTTAAATGGAATGCACAGACCTGCGTCTTGTAAGGGTTCGGCCTTAGGTAGTTTGCCTCATAATACTGGGAGAGAGCTTCCAAGGTACTGGTAAATTTCCACTCTACAGCCATAAAATTGTTACCTTGGGCTGCAAATGCAGTGTCATCGGCATACATAAATTGGCGCGTGATGTTTGGCACTGGTTGGTCATTTGTATATATATATATATATATATATATATATATTATACAGAGCTGGGGCGAGGACGCTTCCCTGAGGTAGGCCATTCCTCTGATTTCTGCACCTGCTCTTCTTGCCCTGGAGACAGACGAAAAATCTCCTATTATGCCGGAAAGTACCTATCAGTGATGTTAAATGGTAATCTATTGTCACATTATATACTTTCCTAAGGAGCCTCCGATGGTTTACAGTATCATATGCAGCTGAAAGGTCTATGAATGCCACTCCCATGATCTCTTTCCTCTCAAACCCATCCTCGATATGTTGGGTCAGGTTCAGGATTTGACCGCAGCACGATTTGCCTGGTCGGAAACCTGCCTGCTGTGGGATGATCTGTTGTTCCAAGACGATTTCTATGCGACTTAGCGTTAGGTGTTCCAAGATCTTAAAACAATGACATAAAAGAGATACAGGTCGGAAGTTTTTTGGATCATCAGAGTCCTTTCCTGGTTTCAGAAGTGCAACCACTCGGGCTTTCCTCCACATCTTTGGAATATGGAGCCTTTCTACACACGCATTTATCAAATCTAGCAGCCACTGTAGGGTGTTTTTGATTTGCTCGACTCTAAATTCATCGATACCAGGAGCTGTGTTAATCTTCAAGCTGGAAATGGCTGCAGTAAGTTCTGACATTGTAAATGGTGCCTTGAGGTGATGATTTTCCTCTGCCAGATCACGTTCTAATGTTTCCTGGTACTTTCTGCCGTGGGTTTTGCCATTCATAGGGAGTGTAGTGGCGACTTGGTCTGTCGTGACGTTAGTAAATTTATCATTTGACTTTGTGGCGTCACCGTTAAGGTTCTTTAACAGATTTCAAGCCATTGGCTTTGCGGTTCTCAGCTACGACTGACATGAGTTCATCGCCTGCTAGAAGTGTCTCATCATCAAATGGGTCGTTATCAAAGAGCTTCTGGTATCTTTCCAATAGTGGCTTTGCGTCCTCAGACAGTCCCGTAATATACTGTGTTCTGCATACTCCCGGTATTGTTTTCCTAGACGCCTTCTGAACGAGTTTGACAACAGAGTCGTACATCTCAAGTTGTGGGGCGATTTTTGCTATTTCTACATCAATGAGCTCTCTAAATTTCTTCCAATTGGCCTTTTTAAAATTGAACCTTCTTTTGAAAGGAACTTGTTCAGGCTTAACAACTGCACTGGCCGTGCAAATTATGGGCCGATGCTGCGTATGGGGAATTGGCTCCCCAATCAGTTTTCCACATTGGCCAGCGAATTTCTTGCTAACAAAGATGTTATCGGGATTGTACCCTTTCTTCCATCTGCCACTATTAAAGGAACTTGGCAGTTTCGGGTCATGTATGAGTAGTAGATCGTGTACCTCAGCCCAGATCTGTAGCTCTACTCCGCTGCTGTCAGTTTCTTTATAGCCCCATGTAGTGCTCTGACAGTTTAAATCGCCCAATACAAAATTAAAGTCTTGGTAACTGAAATTGCCACGCTCGGTGAAGACAAAATCTGATTCTGGGGGTTTGTACACAGAGGTAATGTTATACTGCTGAGTTCGAACAGTTAATATCTCAACGTCTTGCCTGTCAGTCAGTGATGCAGAAGTGACTCTAATTCCTGGCCTGGCGAAGATGGCACTACCGTATCGTTCATGTGGTCTCTCCAAGATCATCTTCATTCCATCTATTTTAGGTGTGGGTCTTGTGCTGTCCCAATGAGTTTCTTGAATCAGGAGGAAGTCACATTGATATTCGTTACACAAGTCAGATAATAAAACTTCTTTGTCTCTCGATATTCCTTCAATGTTTATCGACGTCGTCACAAGTGGCCTTAGAAAAGACCGTTTGGGTAGGGTCTTATTGGTCTTAATTTTCTCAGAAGTCCGCTCCGGACTCTGTCGACAGTTTTAATTGAGGAGAGCTTAATAAAACATAGACAATTTCACCTGTTTATACCTGAACGTAAATCCGTTCATCCTGTCGTTTTCATTAAATCATTTAGAAACGTTTTGCCCAAAGCGTGTTCAGACCAACAGAAAATCCGATATGTGACTGGCTGTAAACAAGGAGAAGGCGCGCTTTGGGCGACGGAAATGGCAGAAACTTGTGATACATTACAACATTTCAAACAACCATTCCTGTCCAAATATTGGTCATAATGTGTACAAGAACGTCTACGAAAATCGGTGTTTATTCCAGAACAATATAACACCAAATTCACATCATTGAGAAAGTATTGCTAGAAGTATCTCTATAAAAAACGCTTTTGGGAGGAACCCATATCTCACATTGATGTGTTACGAATTTTGAAAGCAAAATTACCTATCCACATAAGAGAGAAGTTAGTCCAGGTACCAGAAAGTAACCTATAATATTTCTTATCTATGCCAGACTCGATAGATCTAATTAACAAAGACGCAAGACAGAACGGAAATAATCTGAACGGTTATCGGAACGGTGGAAGAAATCAGCACCCTCTGCGGCAGCCGCAGTACAGCGCCAACAACACCGAGCGCGCGGCTGACTCACACCCTTATTTTTTCGATCCTGCCGCCCAGCAGCAGATGTAAAATCCGATTTCGGGGAACAATTCCAATTCCGGCGGCTATAATCAGAATTGCAACCAAAGTTTTAAGAGAAAAAGAAAAAAATAGCGATGGGAACTATACTGGATACTCTGGAAATGGCAGCCGGAATTAGAACAGGCAAGAAAATAGAAGCCAATGGGGTAGTGGATACAACCAGTTCCATCCTCAATTTGGCAATACTAGTAACGTGATGGATCCTAGGAACGTGCAATGGCAATATCCAGTAGCAAGTCAACTGTTCCAGTTCCAGGCACAGAACAATACTACACCTGTAAATTCTGTATCAAACAACGACCGTGATGCACAATGCAGGAGAAACGCACCAGCCATAAATATTATTGAGGTAACAAAAGAGGCACAAACAGACAGCAACGTGGCGTTAAACTAGAAGCAGCCACATGACGTTCCCCAATATTGGCCATGGAAAGTTGTGGGGGCGATCCATGCACTCAGGGCAGTAATTTGCTGCGATATCAAAGTGGGAACGACATACGTGACGTGTTGACAGAAGAAAATTCTCTCCGTTTGTACGAGGAAGTCGGTATCGTATAGGCAAGCGCACGGTCAACAGAAGGAAGAGTTCCTACCAGTATCTTTCTCGACACTGGCGCCAAAATCAACATTATATAGAAAGCATTCTTCAAGTGAACTGATAGTAACAAGTATTTACCAGCATACCCTGTGCAGAACTGCAGAATTCTAGGCGCCATTGGTGGCAAGTCCAAGCTTATAAAGATACAAACTAGGATTGAAGTGCAGATAGATGAGATTATTTTCCATATATTTTCCTGGATTTAGAGCGGTTAACAAAAAGATGAATTTTTGGTATGGATTTTTTGAGAGACAACTTTGCTATGTCTGCTAATGTTATCAATCTGATTAAGGTGAAAGGTGGAGTGGCAAACCTTGTCAGACGATACACTTTCAGATCCAAAAATTAATCCGTTTCATTGCCATAAGTCAGTAGAGCAGTGCTGTTAAAGTTTCGACCGTGAAGAAACTGAGGGCAAAATTGAGGAATGCATGGAGGTATCTTCTCAACAAAAGGAATAGCTCAGAAATCATTTGCTTAATCATGCACATGTGTTCTAGAAAAGACCTAGTTTTATTAAAACCTATCAGTACCACATGGATGATGTGAAGCAGTAGCCCAAGATGCAAAATGAATGTTACCCGGGAACATCATAGTAACCTAGCTCTCACCATACTGCAGCACGCTACTCACAGTGAAGAACGCTGACAACAGTGTGAGGCTCGTTCTCGACGCCCGGTAGATTAATAAGATTATTGTTCCTGTTACTACCTGGCCAGAAAATTTGGAACAACAAATCCAACAGTTCCATGGTGTACAGTGTTTTGCAAAGATCTCCGGAGGACCTACTGGCAAATAGCATTGTCTCCTGAAACTAAAAAGTACACAGCTTTTATTTTTGCCTGTAGACCCTACCATGACTGCACCTTGCCTTTCGTGTTAAATGTCAGTGCTGGGGTTTTTACAGCTGTGTTTGGCACAGTTCTAGGTCCTGATCTATTAGAGAAGCTCACTGACTACATTGACGATATTTTAATCGCCACTGCTACCTAGGAGGGACATTTAAACCTACTTGAAAGGATGCTACAAAGATTTTTGGCAGCTGGAGTGATGGCCACCTCAAGAAATCTAAGTTTGTGAGAAAAAACGTTAAATTTTTAGGTCATATAATCTCACCTGTGGGATTAAAACCAGACCCTGAAAAGTTTATGGCAACCAAGAATTTGCCTGTTCCATGTACAAAATGGCAGCTTAAGGCATTTATGGGTTTGTGTTCTTTCTTTTGTCGTTTTGTCCCTAACCTGCACAGAATTGCTTTGTTAGGATTGTTGAGAAAAGACAAACATTGGATTTTGACACCGCAGTTCCAAAATGATTTCAATGAAATAAAACATGCTCTGATAAATTGCAAGATCCTAGGCCACCCTGATATGAGCCGTGACTTTTGCATCGCTACCGATGCATCATTTTCAGGTTTAGGTGCCTCCTCTTTCAGCTGGCCGAAGAGGGGAACACCAATGACACCAAAGTAATCAGTTTTGCTAGCAGGACACTTTCAGAATGCAAACGAAGATATTCAATAACGGAGTTAGAGGCTCTCTCAATCATGTGGACATTTAAAAAATTTCACTACTATCTGTATGGCAAACACATAAAAGTATACAGCAATCATCAGGCTTTGAGTTTTCTACTCACTTGTAAATTTCTACATAATGGCCTAGAGCGATGGACACTGTGTTTGCAATCATGTAATTTCGAAAATATACATATCAACCGCAGAGATAACATAATTGCGGATGCTTTATCCCGATTGCCCCAAGGTTTACCCGATTTTAAAGAATTAGTTGAAGAGGACACTGAATTTCAGATCATGCTTGTAAAGGTCTCTACATTTCGGAGGTATTTTTTGGATATGTACAATAATTTGGCTAAGTTACAAGGAGAAGATCAGCAATGGAAAAAAGTAAGCTTCCAGCATAAAAAAGACCCACCTACCATTGTTCGGCAGCATTACCAACTTTAACATGACGTTTTTCAGGAGGAACGTCGACAGTGATGTGTGGTGTGTTTGCACCCCTAAGGCATGTCAAGAGAATTTAATTTGGCACACACATTTCACTTTGGTACCCTATGGTGCCAATAAGTGTTGTCAGAAACTAAACATGTATTGTTACTTCCCAAATATGCCTCAACACACTCAGCAGATTCTAAAAACTTGTATTATTTGCCAGAAGGCTAAGCCTTCAAACCAGAATAGTGAAACGGAATTGCATCCCGTCATACCTAAGAATCCAATAGAGTTTGTCTGTGTTGATGCTATAAGACTCCTGTCCTCTGCTCGAGGAGGGTTTAAATACATTATGGGTGTATATGATGTTTTCCCCAAGTATGTGAAACTATATGCAACCAAATCTACCACAGCCAAGCCTATAATTAAATGCATGTTGAGTGATTACTTTACGTCTGTTGCAAAACCTCAAGCCATATTATCTTATACTGCAACAGATTTTACTTAGCACACCTGGACACAATTTTTAAGAGAACAGTAGACCTGACAAATTCTGGTTTCGATGTACAGCCCGCAATCTAGTCCTGTCGAAAGAGTGTTTAGAGAACTTAACAGATTCATGATAATCTATTCGGCAAGTAACCAAACAAATTAGATCAAATATGTGTAACTGTTTTCCAACAGGTAGGAAACAACTTGCCTATTTATGACACTACTGTTACACCATACGATTTAATCCACAACAAAAAAAGGGGGAAGTGAGTACTGGCTAGTGAAATAATCAGTAAGATTGAAAAACAATGGAGAAGGTGAATTACAGTTTGTATGCCTATTTAGTCCAAGGAATTTGATCATGTGAACTCCTTCTATAAACTTTTGTCTATAGTGTAGGAAGATTACAGTTTCAAAAAATGTATATGAAGGGAACAGTTAGTACTTACAGTTTCTGAAATGTGTTTAAAATGATTCTCTTCAAATAAATCTTGCCTGTAGTGTAGGAAGATTACAATTTCATAAATGTTTGTGGTGGGAACAGTTAGAATTTATAGTTTCTGAAATAGGGGGTGACAAGATTCTTTTTTTGTGCAATGTACCTGTATCCAATATTTTTTCTGCAGTTGCAATATTCGAGATACTGTAATTATTAAATTATATCCTACCTAACGACAGATTCAAAATTGCTATGATATGCTATTTTTCATGTATTTGTCTCAGTATAATTTGTCAGTATTTGCATCCCAAATGCAAAACTGTTTAATTTATTTGGCAGGATCTAAATATGTGTAATCCAGCTCTTACACATATTTAGTCCAAGGAATTTGATCATGTGAACTTTTTCCATTAGTTGAGTGATTTGTTATATCTCATGTTCCAAGTATTTAGAATGTATCATTTTGAAATGTACCACATAAGTTTCTGCAATGTTCAGTTTCAACTCACTTAACTGAAATCAGTTTTTTGGGTTACTCAGTTTACTCATGATAGCGTTCAGAATTCTTTCTACTTCGTCATCTTCAATTAAAACAAAAGCATCATCTGTAATGGAACTAATGGGAAATTTATATTTATAGGTAAGTCATTTATGTAGGACAGTAACATGGTGGCCATAAAATGGAGCCTTGGGTCACATCTTGTAATTCTGTACTTCATTTAGAATAACAATTCACTGCATTTGAAGCGATGGTTCCTTTGTTTTCTGTTCTGCAGGTATGGTTAATCCATTTCAGAGCATTGCCCTTAATCTCATATTTATCTAATTAGTAGATAAGCAAGTCATGGCTTATTGAGTCAAAGGATTTTATAAGATTGAAAGACACCAACCAAGCTTAACAAACCGTTTGGCTGTTGCAATGATCTGTATTGGGTGGACTGACTGAGAGGCAGATAACTTCCCATGAATTGAGATACTAATGTGAATCCGTTGTGCAATTTCATAATTATATGAATAGCGTGGTTTTTGAAATCCCCTCTTGTAAGGTGAAAGGAAATTGATCTTAGAGCTGGTCTAGCTAGGAAACAAGGTTACTGGATTGGAAGTGGCAGGATGTTATGACATATTTTTTTTATTTGTAATGAATGCAACTACATTAGCACTTGGCGATAACGATTAAGGAAACCAGATGCAGGTAGCATAAATTGACCAGTCATCGTTGACTCTCCAGCTGCCTACCAGAATCTGAAAATCACAGAACCTAATCAAGCCAAAACCATGAGCCTACATACATCTAACTCTTCTTATTCCCAGATCACCTGTGCTGCTAGTTCTGACCATTATTCATGAGTTGGAGGGTCGAACTCTGCGTCAGGATGCTCAGCTGGTCACATGTACACAACAGTTGTTAAATGCTGCAACGTCTCTTCCACCACAGCTCCACACCAGAAGTTGAAGTTCATCCCAGCGTGTTTTCTGTCCCAATCCGAAGTCTGTAGTGCATCCTGAAGTGAAGTCCCTAGAGAAGCCTGCCGAAGAAGAGATCTACAATTTCCTATCTCCTGTCTGCTCCCCATAAAGTCTGCAAAAAACTGACTTTGCCAATCAGAAGGCTCCACCAAATGTTGTTCAATAAGATCATTTTTGCGAAACTGTTAAATTCCCCTCCTAGGATATATTTAATACTCCAGCCTATGAGCTGTCTTCCGACATATACAATTCTGAGAAGCATCCAACCTAATTCACACACTCATATTTTTTGAGATCAGCCAACGTATCACTTTTCTGCTTTTCTAGGAAAAGATTGCTCTGACTCCAGATGGAGTGACCAGTGGCTGACGTAATTCCGCCCCCACAGGGGACAGGAAAAATTTCAGACAAAGCACAACCACAAAACTTCCCGCGAGAAAAACAGAGATCACTACTATCTTACAAATGGCCCTCTCTTCCTTTTCTTCTTGGAAAGTGCCGGTCAGAGAAAACTTAACTCTTTGAAACTATGCTGTGAGTGAATAACCCTGCTTGTAAAACGCCAATTTATTCAGCACAGCCCGAACTAACGGCTCATTATGCAGGCTTTTTAACTGGAGACTAGGACCCTGCTCTACGTCAGCCACAGTTTGAAAAAAACTTGTGGCGGCCGTCCTTCTGGGCTGCGCCATAACAATACGAAGATTATAAACTACCTACTTGTGGCTACAGGACCGGACACTCACCCCCCCCCCCCCCACCTTCTCATAGCCTATCTTTTGAAAGTGAATTTCCAATCATCAGGGTGCCAGAGGGTTGCAAAGGTCACAGGACAAGCTATAACTACCCATACAGAGTAATTTTAGACAGGCATCTGTTGCCTGTACCTGGCAGTTACTGATATTACCCTTGATATCAGCATCAGATATCCATTAATCAGTAAAAGAAATGACATAGATTCTGATAAACTAAATCAGATGTAATAAAGTTGAGACGTAAGAGGCCAGCAATGGACTGATGCCATGCATGGAGCGTTCAACGAATTCGAAAACAAAATTCTTTCTACCAACTTGACAGAAAATCCTAAGAAGTTCTGACCATAATGGCACTGAAACGGAGGATGACACAGAAGAGGCCGAAACACTAAACACATTTTTTTCAGAACTGTTTCGTAGTAGAAGATCGCACTGTAGTGCCTCATTTAAATCGTTGTATGAACAACATAATGGCTGATATCCAAATAAATGATCATGGAATAGAAAAGCTACTGAAATAGCTCAACACAGGGAAGGTCACTGGAGCTTGCAGGATGCCAGTATGGTTCTACATTGAGTATGTGAATGAACTTGCCCCTTTTCTAGCAGCGGTGAGCTTTAGATCGCTGGAGGAGGGAACAGTTCCTGATGATTGGAAAAAGAGCACAGGTCAATCCCGTTTTCAAGATGGGTCATCGAACAGATGCACAAAACTATAGACCTGCATCTCTAACGTCGGGCAGTTGTACAGTTTTATGGGTACTGAAACATTTCTGGAGGCCAAAAATCGCCTATGTAGCAACCAACATGGCACCCAAAAACAGTGATCATATGATCATTTGGGCGCTGATGACCACGCTGTTTAGCACCCGAAAACCTCAAACCCCCCCCCCCACACACACACACACACACACATATGATCATGTGAAATCCAGCTCACTCTGTTCGTCCATGAGACCCAGTAATAAACAAATACAGGTGCCCGGGTAAATGCTGTGTTCCTTAACTTCCGAAAAGCATCTGATATAGTTCCGCTCTGCAACATAATGAACAACACGAGATTGTGGAATATCAGAATAACTGTGTGTCACTGGACTGAAGAGTTTCTGGTAAACAGAACACAGTATATCATTTTGAATAGAGAGAAGTCTATGGACATAAAATTAACTTCGTGTATAGCTAAGGAGAGTGTTACAGGGCCAATATTTTTCCCAACATATATAAAAGACCAAGTAGATAACGTCGGGCGTTCCATGAAACTTTCTATAGATGATGCTGCTATATACAGAGTAGCTGCAACGCTAGAAAATTGTAGCAGAATGGTGGAAGACCTACAGAGGATCAACACTTGGTGTGGGGAGTCGCTATTGACTCTCAAAAGAACCAAATGTAATGTACTACGAATACATAGACAGAAAGGCCCTTTATTGTATGACTACAAAATTGAAGAACAATCACTGGAAGCAGTTACTTCTATAAAATATTTTGGAGTGTGTGTATAGAGCGATCTGAAATGGAATGATTACATACAATTAATTGCGAGTAAGTCAAATGCCACACTGAGATTCATTAGAAGAATCTTCAGGAAATGTTGTCCGTCAACAAAGGAAGTACCTTACAAAATACTCGTTTGACCAATACATGGGTATTGCTCGTCAGTATGGGATCCATACGATATTGGATTGATACAGGAAAGAGAGAAGGTACAAAGAAGAGCAGAACATTTCGTTACAGGTTCATTTAGTAAGCACAAAAGCATCATGGAGATGATCAACCAACTGCACTGGCAGATGCTGCAAGAGAATTCTTCATCACAGTGTATTACTGTTAAGTTCAGAAAGCATACATTTCTAGATAAGTCTCCTATATATATCTCACGAAAAGGCCGTTAAGATAAAATTGGAGAGATTCGAGCCTGCACTGAGGCTTCCCAGCAGTCGTTCTTTCTGCAAGCTATTCGTGATTGGAACAGGCAAGAGGAGGAGTGACAGGGGTACACAAAGTACCATCTACCACGTGCCAAAAGTTGGCTTGAGGAGTATAGATGCATTTGTAGTAGATGTAGAGGTGTTTCAAGATCACAGAAGATATCTGTAAGTTTACCGATCCTATGCTTTGCACATATTCTCAATAAAGTTATTTACTGCATTCCAAGTGATTTTTCCTTGTTAGAATCTAAATTGGTTACTTATAACAATATTATTTTTTAGAATAAAATTTTGGATCTTGTTTGCCGCTACTTTCTCTTACACTTTCGACAGAACTGGAAGAATAGAAATAGGGCAACAGCTTCCCTTGTCTTCTCTTGAGCCTTTCTTGAACAGAGTCTGAGTTTGGCATATTTCAACACATCAGAAAAGTGCCGCTGTTCAAAAGATTGGATATATTATTTAAGGTAGTGTAGATGCTATTATACAATGCACTGCTTTAATCACTTTAGTGAGTATCCATCCCACCCAGCAGAATGATCATTTTTAATGATAACATGACACTCTCCACATACTTTACTCTGACTTTTTTCCAGTCTGTGAGATATTCAACTCATTTGTAGAGTCCAAAGGGACTTTCTTTACTCAGATACTCTGATGCATCAACATCTGACTTCGCCATGTTTAAGAAGCACTCATTTAAACACACTAATATTTAAGCTTGTTTATAATAAAACTATACTCTGCTTTAATCCTAGATATTTCATTACTACTAACTCTAACACCTAATCATGATTTGACATTGATCATACTGCCTTTATCTTACTATTATGTTACAAAATGAAATCATTGTTTCCATTCTTTTGAGTGCCTTCAAACTCTTTTTTAAATATAACTTTATAATTACTAATATACTCAGTGTACATATTTTTACTATTTTTCAGTTCATTGTGGAGTAGCCTCCTCCTGACACAGAAATATTTATACCTTCAGTTATCCATTTGAGTTTATTAGATCTTCCTTTCATATGGTTCCAAGTGGAAAAGTTAAATAACACATTTCAAGAAAGCTATTAAAATCTGTCAAAGCTACTACTGCTTGAAATACAGCCGTTGAAATGTCACTCAACCGCTCTTGACCCCTTACTAAACATAGCTGAAATTTCTCATTGAAGTTCATTTACAAATGGCTTTTATTATGGTTTTAGTGACATGAATTTTCTCTGTTACTTTTTGGTAGCTCAATAAATAATGCAAAGTGTTCAGAGACTCCTAAATCTAAGCAAAAGTTATTAACATCTTCAAACACATTATATGTTAAAACGTTATCAATACTGACCACTGACTTTGCATTTACTCTAGTGGCTTCCATGAAGTTTACTTTGAAACCAAAGTTTTTATTGTCTAATTGAATTTGGATGTATCACTGCATTTAACTATGATATTAATACTGAAGTCAGCAGCTATTACAATCTTTCTTCTTTATTGTGATTTTCAAGCAGCCACTGAAATTCGACCAAGAAAAGAGTCATTATAGATTTATCTAGTACTCTGTAAGTAGAAACTACTCTGAATTTATGTCTCTTAACTCTACACAGCAACTTTGATACCAGATAAAATAATTATGCAGGAACCTCAGCGGTATTTCTCTCATCTACAAAAGCTGCTGGCTACCTCAAAAATTTTTTTTTGTTAAGAATTTCATTATTATCATCTGTAAGTCGATGTTCATTGAAACGAGTCGCTTTGATATTTTAACATTTAGAAGGAATAATTTTAATTCATCAACTTTATGACTTTTGCTTGAAAAGTCAGCACTGACCATTTACATTCCAGTGCATTACATAGGGACATTTATAATCTCAAGCATGCTCTTTCTTAGATAGCATTTCAGCCTTTCCATTTCTGTTGCAAAACAATGTTTGCATCCCCATCCTTCCCTATATGTTTACCAAGCTATTTAGAATTTTGCATGTTTCAGCAAACATTTTACTAAGAATTTTCAATCACAATTTATTTAAATGAAGACCACCTTTACCAGAGTATTGATTGCTTAGGATCTTACTTGAAATTACAAACACAGCTTATAGATCATTACAGATTTGTTCATATTGTAACACGGCCGTTTTTCGCTGAAACTGTTGATTAGCATTTTTCAGAGGATGATATGCAAATGCCTTTGATAAGGTAGTCGTTCAGTTACACTCCTTTATAACTGCAAATCTGGATTACCATTTCCTGTGCCTGTTTTCGCTTTACTGTTTGTTTTTCTACCATTCTTATGTGTTTGGACGATGTCTCGAAGACCTGAAAGCCCAGAAATTGAATGTGTGACATAAGGATCCTTTTAAGAGGAATTTGCTGCCTTCTCTTTCCATAGCTCGCTACCTAGAATGGTTACAGAACGTATGTTCCTCTGTCGAAGGAAACACTGAATTTCTCTGCAAAATCCTTTTCACCAGATAAGAGATTTCTAGGTAGGTGTGGCATCCCTCAGGGCGCGTGAATGTTCGTTACAATATCTCAGAGTAACGCCCACTTTAAACATCCAGAATACTGCCTCCTCATTGCGTCATTCTCTTATTTTCGGGAGAGCCCACACTTTCACGCTGGGCCCACGTGCAGAGTTTATTATTTGTCAACTGGGTTGGAAGAAGTCTCCTGGCTCTGGCTGTCCACGTCAGACCTATTGAGTAAGAGATTGTTTAATGCTGTGACGTGTTTTCCATTTGTCAGAACTCGGAATTTCTGCACTCATTGGGCGTCAATTTCCAGTTCTGGCAGCAAGACAGCCGATTTCCAGACAGCTCTTGAAGAACACACTTTGTCATACGATTTCATACAGTAATGACTTCGTTTTAGACTTTTTAAAGGGAAACACTTCACTTTAGGCTTTTGTAGAGTAAACAGTTCAGGTTCGGACAGGATTGATGATCTATTGATGACCCTTGCTGGTACCGAAAGGATGGCTGTACATAAATGTGAAGTACAAACAGAGGGTGGAAACCATATCCTCCAGTTGCTGCTGCCACCAGTGACATTAATCACGCTCTGTGCACTTTGGTAAGATGAGCCATCGTCACACCTGCCAATGTCATTTAGGTGCGGAGTTAATTTTCTTCCTCCAGGAGCCGAGTACACAATGTTAAAGTCACTCACCCACTTTGTTCTTCTGCATGCGCATTTTTGGCAATTTTATGGTGATCATTCCAATCTTTACATGTGCTTTCTATGTCTAATTAACAACTTGTGCAGTCACTGGCCATGTCTGCAAATTGTTAACTGTGTTTTATCCTCCTCACCCATATGTGACAAGGTTATACTCTGAAATTGTTTCCATAGTTCAGTTGTTAATGGTTCTTTTCAACAGGTCAGTGGATAAAATTTCATCTTAAAAATTAATAAATCTATTTTATAGTGTGATTTGAGAATTTCTCGGCGTATTCCATTCGTGAAATCTTCTCGGGTGATCAGCCGAGTAAAGGCGTCGTCTTCTCGCAACGTTTCGAAGGGTTTCGTACCCATCATCTTCGCTTGAAGATGATGGGTACGAGAAGACGACGCCTTTACTCGGCTGATCACCCGAGAAGATTTCACGAACTATTTTATAGTGTCCATTTCCTAACATTCATAGTTAAAAGATCTCTCCTTCCATTAATGTGTCTATGTCAGTGGTGTGGTACCACTGAATTGGACTACCCCTATTAATATTCATTTAAATAACACGTTTTCCATTGTGTGACAGTATCCTTGTTTTGAATTAATTTGGATGATCGTGTGGGGTGGTTCCGTATTCTGTTGGACACCAGATTTTGAAACTGTGCAACCTTGGGGTTTGCTTCAGCTGCAGTTGTCACCCCACAATGTAATGGTTTGTTCTCTCTATACACAGTTCACTGATTGATCTTATGTTTGTTTCTGTTGCCTGTTTTCTTGGTTGAAAGGTATTTTAATTGCCCCGTTCAACATTTATGTATATACCACTTCTTCATGAATGTTTGGATAGCATGAAGTTGCAGTTGCAGTAATTTTCATGTTGGCCATTATAGTTTTTTGGAGTAATTTTGGATGTGCATGTATCGTTATGTAAAAGTCTATGATTCGTCATTTCATTTTGTAAAGAATATGAGAAATGAACAATGACTGTAATCCATTTGAAACATATCAGGAATTTGCTGCTGTGGACTGGCTTGCAGGTGTATCTGATATTTTCGTCAAAGCCGACATTAAAAAAAACTTTGCTAATTGGTTTATTTCGTTGGACATTTTGCGTTATCCACTGAAGACTTCTAAGTTTATAGGCCGATTCACACAAGGAGTCAGAGTAAAGGGACATCACGTCACGTTGTGTCAAGTCCCCATTAGGGTGTATTTACATTGGATGTCACATCACGCCACATCATTTTGTTTAGCCCAGTGCCTACGGTGAAAGTGAGGTTACGAGATACCATCCACGATACGAAAAGGCAGAGTATACTATCAGAAATGAGGTGCAAACAACGATAATGTTTATTACTGGCCAAAGCGAAATTTATTATGGATATTCTTGATCAGTCTGGCTTGGTAAAACTGAAAACATTGAAATTTACTCGCTAGCGAAAATATATACAGACAAAAATATCGAACAATATGCCTAAGGCCATAAATAGAGCCTGTTTACCTTATTCACTATGGTTTTTTTCCTATATAGCAAATAACCGCTTAAACAAGTGTGCTTTTCACCTTCAATACAGCTGGCTTTTTCAATTAAAAAAAGGTTATTTAATGAAAATTGCTTCATCAGTTTACGTTCTTATTAAAACACAGTGTAGGCATCAACTCTGTTCTGTTATTATAAAACTTAAATCATTTATACTTTCCGATATCTAGCCTTATTTAAGAAAGAATACTGAATCGAAAAAATATCTAAGTTGTCATGGAACATTTGTGATTAGCCACGAAAAAAAGCAAAATAATAACAATCATAATAGTAAATCAAGATTAAGAAGAAACAAAAGCACAAAATCCTCTACTCTAACGTGAGTGAGTGCGGGGAAAATAAGTTATCTTCCAACAGTAACAGACGACGAGATAATTCCTCGCACCAACGTAACTGCCAAACTTTTTTCTCAAGAAATCTTGATGGTGACGTGACGTGACATTACGTGATGAAAATATCGAATGGTATCTGATTTTTCTCCATTTCTTGTTAAGTCAAACTGCAATTTGAAGGCTGTTTCACACTAGACGTCAATGAATGGTCATGTCACGACACGCCAAAATCACATCTGGATGTATTCACACTGAATGTCTCGTCACGTCACGTCAGTTCGTTTAAGTCCAGTACCAAACGATGAAAGTGACATACCAACTGTTATGCAAAAAGTCAGAGGATAGTAGGCATACGGTGGAGACTTTATTGACCAGACTAATCATTGTGGTAAGTAATTTGGATAATCGAAAACTCGGATAATAGAATGCATAAAGAAAACGGATTTGCGTAATATTATCTTTAGAAAGAAAACTTATGTTACTCGCATATTGTTATCTTTTAGGCACATTTTCATATGGTTACCTTTCTAGGGTTAGGTAATATATAATGTTTTGTGTTTATTCACAACTATAAAAACAAATTAAACTTATGTTAAAGTCAATGTTTATTAAGAGATTAGGGACATATTTTCGTATGTATGTATACATTTTCTTGAAATTGCTAAAATGCTGCAACCTTAATCATAGTATACCCAACAAAAGTCACGTAGGACAGTCATCATCATCATCTTGGACAGTTTCCAGCCACTGGCTGGGTCTGTCGGGAACACAAGCCTCTCCATCGTGTTCTGTCTTTCCACCATTCCCCCTCTTCCACCTTCGTCCAGTTCTCTCCTCTTCTCATCACACATTCCTTCACTCCCTTCACCCATCTATCTCTTGGTCTTCCTCTGGGCCTCTTCCCCTCCAGTTGCAGATCAAACATCCTCTTTGGAATTCTTCCCTCATCAATTCTCTTCATGTGTCCATACCACTGCAGTCTTGATTTTTCTATCCTGTCCTGTACTGGTTCCTCCTTTAGTCTTTCCCTCACATACAAATTTCGCAATCTATCTCGTCTTGTTACACCCAACCTGCTCCTCTGGAACTTCATTTCACTAGCCAGTATTCTACTTTTGTCGCTTTTGTGCATTACCCATGTCTCACTTCCGTATGTCAATATGGGGACAAAGTAGGTTCGGTATATAATTCCCTTGGATTTCTGTGGCACCTCCTTGCTCCAAATAAGCCCCCTAATGCATTTGTAGAACTGCCCTGCTTTTCTGCACCTTTCATTTATTTCCATTGCGTTTCCCCCCTTACTTTCAATCACGCTTCCCAGGTACTTGAAGTTCTCTACCACTTGTAGTTTTTCCCCTCCACAAGTTATATCCACATTTGGCCTACTCTTCTTCCTTGTTGTGACGATTATTTCACTTTTCTTTGCAGAGAAATGCATTCCATATTGTGCTGCCGTTGCCTCCCATGCATCTAACTGCTCTTGCACCTCCTTCACGCAATTTCCCCATAACATCAGGTCATCGGCAAAAAGCACTGCTTTCATTTTATGATCTCCAATTGCATCTGATACTTGCTGTAGGATTTCATCCATAACAATAATAAACAATAAAGGCGAAAGTGCACTTCCCTGTCGCAGCCCATTTTCCAGCTTGAACCATGCAGTACGTTCCGTCCCCACTTTCACACAACTCTCACTTCCCTCATACATTTTTCTGACTTTTCGTGTAATCTCTTCATCTATCCCTTTTGCGTTCAGCACATCCCAGAGCTTGTCCCTACAGATACTGTCATACGCCTTCTCAATATCCAAAAAGGCCATGATTAAGTCCTTCCCGTACTCATAGTGCCTTTCCTGCAGTTGCCTTACCGCAAATATGAGGTCCGTTGTTGATCTTCCCGGTCTGAAACCGTACTGCTCCTCTTGCAGTCTACTTTCAATACTGCTTCTTATTCTCTTCTCCAGCATCTTTTCATAGATTTTTCCACAGTGGCATAGCAGGGTGATTCCTCTGTAGTTCTCACATCTCCTTTTATCCCCTTTCTTGAAGATCGGGACTATAATTCCTTTCTTCCAATCCTCAGGAATTCTGTTCTCCTTCCACACCACCCTCAGCACTCTGTATAGCCACTGGGTTCCTACTTCTCCTGCTGCTCGTATCATATCCACTGTTACTTCGTCCCAACCTGGTGCCTTGCCCCCTTTCATCCTCTTTATGGCTTCTTCCACTTCATTCCAAGTTAGATCATCAATTTCCCCACTATTATAATCGTCTGCTGCCTTAGGCTCTCCATCGCTGTTAGTTACCTGCTTGGCAGCATTCAACAGATCTTCAAAGTACTCCTTCCAAATCTTTTTGAGCTCATGCATTTCCTCCACAACTCTTCCATTATTATCCATGATCCTCAGGCACTCGCTTCTGTCGTTCCTCTTATTTCTTACCATGGTGTAAAGTACTTTTATGTTCCCTTCACTGTCCTCTTCTAACATTCTTGTCCATTTTTCCATCCACTTCTTCTTCTCCGCCCTTACTATGGTCTGTGCCGCTTTCTTGCTTTCCTTATATTTTACCCTAGCTTCCTCTGTTCGGGTCTGGAACCATTCTCTGAAGGCTTTGTTCTTTCGAAGTACTGCCTCTTTACATATGTTGTTCCACCATGGGGTTTCCCTACTTCTCCTCTTTGTGCTAGTTCTTCCGCACACAGTCTCAGCTGCCTCAACTAGAGCCCTCTTAAAATCGCCCCATTCTTCTTCCACTGTTCTCTGATCTTCCTTTGGCAGCTTCTTCCTGATCAGTGTCTGGTACTGGGTCCTCCGTTCATCCTCTTTCAGCATCCATGTCTTCAACCTTTTCTCCTGTATATCTGTTGCCCTCCTATCTTTTTTCTCTCTCAGGGTGGCTACCAACAGCCGATGGTCGCTGTCTAAGGCCTCAGTCACTATTTCTAATTTTGTTTAAAATGTTCACTAATTGTCATTTGAAGTAAACAGTTCTTTCTCTTAGTTTCTGGTTCATCACGATTTCGTTTTAACTGTAATAAACTCACAGTGTCACATTCTGTCTGCTTTTCAAATCATTTGAAAGCTGATTACAGGCTTGAATGTTTCCACATGAGATAGTCCAACATCATGTCCTGCATCTACGTTCTTTTCTGATTCATCTTCTTGCATTTCCATCTGTTTGTTCAACTACAATATCTTTTCAATAACGACCTGAAAAACTTGATGATTACTGTGACAAGTGAACCACTCTTTCATATCATCTGCATAACATTCCTGGCATATTTGTATGTTCGTCATTAGCTTATTTACATCCTCTAAAACAGAATCACCCATATCGTTTATTGAACTTTTATTTTAGTATTCTGTTCCAAGCTTTGTTCAAAGTCCTTCTTTCAGTCAAGCTACACATGTCTACAACCATATAACAACATTCCTTTAATTTTATTTGCTTGAAAAAAGTTACAAAACAACTTCATCAACAGATAACAACACAAGTAAAATTTGTTTTGTGTAACATAGCTTTAATGTTTCAGTAACACTTTGATCTATTGGTTGTAGGGAGGATGTCACATTAAAAAGCACAAATTTTACTGTTAGATTAGATTAGATTAGATTAATATTAGTTCCATGGATCATGAATACGATATTTCGTAATGATGTGGAACGAGTCAAATTTTCCAATACATGACATAATTAGGTTAATTTAACAACATACTTAAGTTAATATAACAACTTTATTTTTTTGTGTTTTTTTATTTTTATTTTTTTATTTTTTTTATTTTTTAATATTTTTTTTCTTAATTTATATCTAAAAATTCCTCTATGGAGTAGAAGGAGTTGTCATTCAGAAATTCTTTGAATTTCTTCTTAAATACTTGTTGGTTATCTGTCAGACTTTTGATACTATTTGGTAAGTGACCAAAGACTTTAGTGCCAGTATAATTCACCCCTTTCTGTGCCAAAGTTAGATTTAATCTTGAATAGTGAAGATCGTCCTTTCTCCTAGTATTGTAGTTATGCATACTGCTATTACTTTTGAATTGGGTTTGGTTGTTAATAACAAATTTCATAAGAGAGTATATATACTGAGAAGCTACTGTGAATATCCCTAGATCCTTAAATAAATGTCTGCAGGATGATCTTGGGTGGACTCCAGCTATTATTCTGATTACACGCTTCTGTGCAATAAATACTTTATTCCTCAGTGATGAATTACCCCAAAATATGATGCCATATGGAAGCAATGAGTGAAAATAGGCGTAGTAAGCTAATTTACTAAAATGTTTATCACCAAAATTTGCAATGACCCTTATTGCATACGTAGCTGAACTCAAACGTTTCAGCAGATCATCAATGTGTTTCTTCCAATTTAATCTCTCGTCAATGGACATACCTAAAAATTTGGAATATTCTACCTTAGCTATATGCTTCTGATTAAGGTCTATTTTTATTAATGGCGTCATACCATTCACTGTACGGAACTGTATGTACTGTGTCTTATCAAAATTCAGTGAGAGTCCGTTTACAAGGAACCACTTAGTAATTTTCTGAAAGACAGTATTGACAATTCCATAAGTTAATTCTTGTTTCTCAGGTGTGATTACTATACTTGTATCATCAGCAAAGAGAACTAACTTTGCCTCTTCATGAATATAGAATGGCAAGTCATTAATATATAATAAGAACAACAAAGGACCCAAGACTGACCCTTGTGGAACCCCATTCTTGATAGTTCCCCAGTTTGAGGAATGTGCTGATCTTTGCATGTTACAAGAACTACTTATTTCAACTTTCTGCACTCTACCAGTTAGGTACGAATTAAACCATTTGTGCACTGTTCCACTCATGCCACAATACTTGAGCTTGTCTAGCAGAATTTCATGATTTACACAATCAAAAGCCTTTGAGAGATCACAAAAAATCCCAATGGGAGGTGTTCGGTTATTCAGATCATTCAAAATTTGACTGGTGAAAGCATATATGGCATTTTCTGTTGAAAAACCTTTCTGGAAACCAAACTGACATTTTGTTAGTACTTCATTTTTACAGATATGTGAAGCTACTCTTGAATACATTACTTTCTCAAAAATTTTGGATAAAGCTGTTAGAAGGGAGATTGGACGGTAATTGTTGACATCAGATCTATCCCCCTTTTTATGCAAAGGTATAACAATAGCATATTTCAGTCTATCAGGGAAAATGTCCTGTTCCAGAGAGCTATTACACAGGTGGCTGAGAATCTTACTTATCTGTTGAGAACAAGCTTTTAGTATTTTGCTGAAAATGCCATCAATTCTGTGTGAGTTTTTGCTTTTAAGCAAGTTTATTATTTTCCTAATTTCAGAGGGAGAAGTGGGTGAGATTTCATTTTCTGTCTATAATAGCTCAGCTGAAGGGTGGTGCATTATCCAGTAAAAGTAAGCCTTTTCTATATTCACGAATTCAGTTCTGATTTTTTTTTCTTCAGGGATAAATTTATACCAGTCAATGGATATATCGATGTTGATTAATGTGCTTCTTTGCTAACACCAATATTTTTGATGTGTCTGGTCTTTTGGAATTTTCCGATGAGGTGCAAAGGAATTTTATGCATCTTGGTAGCATCTGCACAAACGAATACTGTTACTCCTTCTTTACTAGTTTCATATCCTCGAGTTGAACTCTCTCACTGAAAATTTAAAGATTTTAATCGTCATGATTTTCAGTTTAATCTGGTTTCATCAGCATTGTGAACAAAGTCCAAGTCTTAGTCACTTTCGTCCAATTCTTTTTAAAACCATCTTTAAAAGAATTTTTGTACCGACTTCAGCTGACTTTTTCATCTTGCATTTCTAATTCGCAAATGACTATATTTACATCTCCACTTCGGTCTCAGCTGCCACAAATTATTCATCACCACCTTTTTTTTAACTGTAATGCCTTTGCACACAGCAAAGGACCATATATTTGTTACACAGTTGATCGTTTCTGTAAAACCAAACAATAGAAAGCTTCTTCCAAAGCTCATTTTTCAGGTACTTCATCGCTTTTTGATGTTTGCTCCATTCTTCATTAGCACATTTGCAGGTGTACTTCAAAATTGAATCGGTATTCTTTTTAATATCGCTTATCATAGAAGTACCTATATCACACTTACTGGCTAATTTATTACCAGTTTCTCCTTTTTTTTAATAAATCAAAAACATTTATTTTGTCTTTAAGCAATAGCACCACTCGTATACACTATGACATTTTTAAGCACAGGTGCAACACGGTAGTGTAACATAACGATTGGCAGCAGTCTAAGTCATACAATAATGAAAATCATACTCTCTAACTCAAATAATAATGAAACACACTGGGGAGGGACAGTGCAGTGTGCAGGCATCTAGTTCCAGTGCGACATGTCAGTGCATGCATGGACTGGCCACAAAGATGTTTCTTCTCGCGGACAATCCGTTTAACTGATGTCCACATAATCATGTCCCCATTGTTTCAGAATTGAGGAATTAACAACGAGGACGTTTATTAAAAGTCAAAGCAAACTTTGCAACACATTTCTTGATCAGTATTGTGCAGTAAAGTGCTGAGAAGTGAAACAACATTTCAAAACAACAACATTTATTTACCAGCTGAAATATATACATGCAAACACATCAAACCATATTTATAAAAAAATAAGTAGAGCTTGTTTACCTTATCCATTTATTTACATAACCAATAAAGTCATAAGCAACTGTATTTTTCTCCTTCATTAGAGAAAGCATTTTCACTTGAAATATTTATTTCATGAAAATTACTTCATCAACTTATATTCTTATTTACATACAGGGTGGTTTTTTCCACTGTGTACAATCTCTAGGGATTGATCGATGAGAGGATACAGAACAAAAAACGGCCAATAAACTTATGTCTGGAAATGCATTGTTTCCTTGCTAAAGACCATTTATTGAATCATACTTTTTTACAGAGACCGTAGTCTGATATGCACTTCACCATGCAGCCACAATTACAGTACTCATGGTTACGTGCTACAGGGTGATACTGTTCATCATACGTCTTGCCATACTCCCCTCCCCTGCCATAGTACTTGGTAGTGTTATGTCAGATTCACTTCTCTTGCTGACTCACCTTGTAGTGGATGTGATGCAATATTGTACACAATGGTTCCTTTGAATCGAGAGCTTGACCACATGGTGTTTACTTATGTAAAGGTAAATGGCAATGGACCATGGGCACCAAGGTTGTATCAGGAGATCTATCCCTGTCCATAATAACCACAGCATTCAATGTTTGCAGCAGTGTTTTACAGCTTGTCTGAGACAGGAAAGTAGGACATCATTAAGAACGTACCCAAAATATTCAGACACCAGGCTTGGACAAAAATGTGATAAACACTGTGGAAGATGACCGCCATGTCAGTACCAGGCAGTTGGCCCACCGGTACAGGGTAAGCCAGACGACAGTGTGGAACATTCTCCGTGACAATTGCTACTACCAGTATCATGTACAGCATATGCAGGGTTACTAGCGATAGACTTTTCCCATGGGAGCAGTTTTGTCGTTGGTTTCTTTAACAGGTAACAACAATTTTGGAGTTTGTGTCACCCATTCTATTCACAGATGATGCCGCCTTTATGCAGAGTGGTATCTTCAACTTTCATAACAGTCATCTGTGGGATAGTATGCAGAACCCCCACGATACGGTGACAGTGAATCATCAGCATCGATGCTGCCAGAATGAGTGGGCCGGGATAATTGGCGATCATATTTTGAGAGCAGTCTTCCTTCCACGTCGCCTAACTGGCTGGAACTATGGGTGTTTCTTACAAGTGCCTTTATCTCCCCTGCTGGAAGAAGTCACATTGATGATTCAAAGGGTTATTTGGCTGTCCTGATGGTGCTCCAGCCCACTTCGCCATCAACGTCTGGACTCATCTCTGTCGCGTCTTCCCTGGTGGATGGATCGGATGAGGGGGCAGCTGCATGGCCTACTCTTTTGTTGGATTTCAACCCCTGTAATTTCTGGTTATGGGGCATCTCAAAAGTACCCATGCATACACAACCCATTCCAAATGCGGAGACACTGCTGCCTTCGACACTGTTCAGATGCAGCCTGGCCGATGTTAAAGTGTGAGATAGAACATGCTACGGTGCATACACATGTGCTCTGAGGCACATGGAAATAATATTCAACACAGTCTGTAACTGTGGCTGCATGGTAGAGTGCATATCAGACCACAGCCTCTTTAACAATGTATGATTGAATAAATGATTTCTAGCCTGGGAACCATGCATTTCCAGACTTAAGATCATTAGACCTTTTTTGTTGCATGTCCTCTCATCAATCAATCCTTAGAGTTTATACATGGTGGAAAAAGTTACCCTATATAATGCAGGTGTCAGCTCGGTTCTGGTATTATAAAATGCAAATAATTTTTCACTTCGAGATATTTGACCTTGCTAATGAAAGAAAACTACATGGAAAAAATATCAACCTGCAATTTACCACGAAAACATGCAGCTGCTGTGGTTTTCAGTCCAGAGACTGGTTTGATGCAGATCTCCATGCTACTCTATCTTCACCTCCGAATAACTACTACAACCCACATCCTTCTGAATCTGCTTAGTGTATTCATCTCTTGGTCTCTCTCTACGATTTTACCCTCCACGCTTCCCTCCAACATAGCAAAACACTAAAAAAAAAAAAAAAAAAAAAGGATTAAGAAGACATAAAAGCCCACAATCCAAGACTATAACATGAGTGAGTGCGAAGAAAATAAGTTGACTTCCGATCTTAGCAGACAAAAACACCGTAAAAACCTCCTTCTTGACCAAACGTGAGGATGAAGTGACATGAAGTAACGTGACCTTCCGTTGACAACCCGTGCCGTGTAAATGGCGCCATTTTAAATTCATTGTGTAACGTTTCGATGTGACGTGATGCCAAATATGAACTGACTTTGAATGGAAACTCAAGGCATGGATACAACGTTCAACTGTCTGCACAAATTTCTATGCGTACCTAATCTGCGCAGACAGACCGTTTTGGTGTGAGCAGGAGATATTTGCAAATATGAGAAGTGCACAGAATTGGGAATTGCTCAAGTCTGTTGACATCAATCATATCTGCGTAGACAAATTGTAGCGTTTAGACAGAGTATCGCCATTAAATGTATTTTGTGATGTCAGTTGTTGGTTCAGCCTAGTGTTTCTCATCTGTGTATGCATAGTCAATTTTAAAACTACAGATACACGCTCAATGCTCTACAGAGTGCATTGCTGAATTGAAATGTACAGGGATCACATGTGTTTGTGAAAAATTGAGAGCACGTAATACAGCGATTAAGATAAGAAGGCAGCTGTTTACAATTCTTCAATAGATAAAATGTGGGGGGTATGGTAAGAAAAGAAATAAATTCTTTGCCAACAGTTTACCGCACGCATTTAAGCAAAGTGACGAAATCCTAATACACGTAACATGTGGTGCATAACAAGAGTTAATTCGAGGTGAACCGTAGAATTAAGTATCACAACACTAGAAGTAAAGCTTTTCAGATAGATTATGAATCAGAATGGAGTTTTATTTTCTGGTGTATAAATTTGTAACATGTTGATGGTAGACTTAGGGAATTTAAAATCACGACTCAGAAACAAACTGTGTCCAGAGGAATGTTCGATTTGTTTCGTCGGCTTTGGTCAGTGACCTAGGGTAATGGCTACTTTCAAGTCACCTTTTCGTGCATTTATTCACAGTTTTCTTGTTAATTGACGAAACAAACTAATATGAAAGCAGAAAAAACTGGATGTGGTGATAGATTGATCTGTAGCTTAGCCCATATAATTTCTCAGAATGTATTGAAGTTCTCCATCAGGACAGCGTAAATAGTTTTGCATGTGTACGATATTATGTCACGCTACGCTTGTTTCGCAATTGCAGTGCGAAATTCTGTATCCTTGTAGCGTCTTTTTGTGGCCAGGAATCTTAAAGGCAGCCGCTAGTGTAGACATATTGTTCTCCTCGTACTAGTATTTTTTTCCGAAACACACGAGGGTTTATGAGTGTCAGAATATAATTGTTTCCAAACCCAATCGCAAATAATTACGCCAGTCGACGGGTTCACCCTGCATCTCGCGAAGTAAATTTATGTGCGAAAACTGCTTAAGCATCCACTGTCTTGACCACTTTGATAGGTCTCTCCGTTTGCATTTTTTTTTTTTTCGACACAAATTACAAACACAGGCCATAATAGAATTTTCTCTATTACGAATTTCTGGATAAATGAAATAAACGTTGATGTTGCGAGAAATTTGGCGGTGAATTTCTTTTCTAGACCGGCGGATGGCGGGCGAGCAACGGAATGGTGCCGTGTGAATACACCACATTTACATGTACAGAATTTTGCGCAGACAGGGGCTCGTGACTTTGACGTGTACACTTTGGCGTATGCACTTTGGCCTATCTGTGATGGCGTATGCCGGTAGTTTTGAATGTTATGAATAGTAAACAATTATTTTTAGTGTGTTTATTTTCATGTCGTAATTGGAATGGTTGTTGTCACACATGTTTATAAAAATAGGTTAAAATGAGTGTTGTGTTTCAAGACAACATCGGTTGGGTTTTATCTCACGACATGTTCGTGAAAAGTATTTATGGTGAAGTCTATGACAATAACGTTACGTGTAGGTTAGAGTTCGACCCAGCACTGTTTAAGATTGAAACTCCATTTATAAATAAAGCACCTATCGACTCAGATAATTCGTTGGGCTCAGATAATTCCGGTAATTTGTGGTTTTCACCCAAGAAGAAAAGAAGAACTAACAGAAACGGCGCCGAAAGTACGAATAACAGTGCAGAGCAAGTAGTGAGTTTCTTTGTGAAATTTTAAGTGACTGAGGAAGCTAATATAAATAATATTTGTATGCAGATTTTTTTCAGTTACTACGCAGATAATTCGACATCAATAACCCATATCATTATTTTGACTTTCCTTATGGCTATTATATTATTAAAAATTGTACTGTAGTTACACTACATTTTTCAGACTTGTTTTTAACAATGTTTTAGATGCCACTATTTCACATCACAAACAAAAAAACAGTTTTTGCACCACGTGGAGGCAAAATTTGTGGTATTATGTAGTCCTACGTAAAAGTAATAGGCTGCTACATAAAGCCAAACACTCAGCTTTGCACAAGACACCTTATCAACTTAGCTTTGTAAGTCTCTGTCTAATACTCAAATTTTTCAGTTGTGCTGAGGTGAAATCAGTGTCTGTACAATAGTTAAAGAGTACATGTGAGGGTGTTGGAATTATGGACTACGAATCCCTTGATAGAGGGATATCACAGTTAAAATTCTGAGATATATGCACAGTGCTGTGCTGGAAGTTGATGGACACCATGTCTTCTGCTGAATACTTCACTCATTTTCCGCTATTGCAGGCTGTCCTTGACAATGGGATTTGCAAAACACAGAGTGTGAAGGAATAAATGAATTCTCATTGGCTACTTCTGCCCTAAGAATTATTTTTTATTATTTTTATTTTATTGTACCATTATACACTCGTATAACCAAACATATAAGTGTGCCCACTTCCAGGACATGGGAAGACACGCTAACCACGGATTTAATGTGCCTTGTGGCTTAAAGATGTGGCCAGTATTCCAGCCAGCCAGGACTTGGTTTTTAGGTGGTTTTCCATCTCCATTTAGATAAATGCCAAGGTGGTTCCCAAGTTACAACTCAGTTATGCAATGGACAAACAGTTTGAAAAACAATTCTACATTTTGACCATACAGTTATACTAGACTCAAACAAAAGGGGTACATAGATTTCTTCCGTGGGAGGGAGATGGCTATCAATAGCTTTAAAATGCCTTTGTGTATGATGACCCCAATGTAGTAATAGCCTGTATACGGACAAGGTACCGTTCTCCATGAAATTGGAGCTGTACCGTACTAGTCCTGACCTAGCACTGGCAAGATAAAAGGCATCAGAAGGGGGAGAATGCACTGTTGCCCTAAGATGTAATGTTGCAGAAGACAGTTAAGTGAAAATAATACAAGTAAACAATCTTTTATGTTTTTGTAAGGGATATTAAGCGTGTGAAGCAGCAACACGCAGTTTCTGCACTAGATTGTAAACATGTTACTTCCAAAAAAAGTTTTGTTTCACCTACGGTTCAAAAACTTAAAAAGGTCCTCCATTCCTGTTTAATATATCATTTTGTGACAATAAAACTTTAGTTCTGTAAGAGAGTGTGTCAAATTGTGCGGACTGTATTTTGTTGCAATTAAGTGATATCACTCTTCAAAACATACATTGCAGTATTGACCATTAACCTGTTTACTAAGTAACGTATTACAGAGACAGTAGTAGAATGTAAGTATTGTAAGCCTGACAGAAAAACTTACAGATGAACCAAGTATTGTGTTTGTAAAATTCTACATTCCTAGATCTGTATCATGGCATTACAGAAGTGTCAGATTCCAACCATCTGCCTTGACACATGTTGTCCTCGATATGGCGGAAATGGTTAGTTCCAGTGTACAGAATATAGTATGTAAACAAGCCAAGAAATATAAACAAAAATAATAATGACACAATAATGTCTCACACCAAAAATAAAATGAATCTAATGGGACAATGGCAGAAAATTCGTGCTTTAGAGTGGGGACAAGCTAAATGTACAACAATAAAAAAACACTGCACTATCCTAAGGCAAATAATATAAAAAAAGAATTGCATTACCTACCATAAATATACAGCAGACGAAACATCACAATTACTATAGAATATATCCAAAACAAAAATTAATTTTCAACAAAAGCTTCCAGCAGTAGCAGCACATAGATTGGCCACCACGCGCACGCACACGTGTACATGACACCCCCCCCCCCCCCCCCCCACACACACACACACCAACTACACATTACCAAGATGACAACCAGAACTCCAAAGAACCCGATACCACACGTTAAAATCAGCACGTCCGCATCCACCACCAGAAGGCACTATGAAATACAACATGACATCTACAAACACAACCAACTCAAAAAATACCATGTCATAATGACGTCACACACAACACGACCAATACATCACAGGTCAAAGCAGACAGGTGCAATCAGACGCTTCTGTTGATAATAATAATGGAAATGGAAGCAATGTGTATTTTGTTTCAAATATGCCCCACCAAGCAACAAAGCCAGGAGGAAATGTCTGGAGTTTAATTTTCGTTTCCTTCTCATTGTGATCTGTCTTTCGCTTGCCTTTCATGTAACCATATACCCCCGACCTTCCTTTTACATACTCACCACTTGTCATGCTGTTTCAAGGGGGGGAAAAACTGGCATTGTAAAAGTTTAATTTTTGTTAGCACATGTTTCTCTTGGTCTCATTAAAATTTTAGTTATCTTTGGTGTAGGTCTATACGCCTATTCCAGAAAGAAGAATAGGCCTATTTGTTGCATAGATAGATTGCTACAACCTTGCTGTGAAAGACACTGTAACAAAACTTGTTGAGAAAACTGAATGGCAATTATTGCACCCGCAATAAAGGCTAGGCAAGTAGCTAGTGGCAATTTCAATTGTCATATGCTGACAAAAAGAGCTACTAGAAAATTCTAAAAAGTTCTGATCTGATGCAAAGTCATTGAATGGATCAGACTATTCAGTAAATCTTTTGTGTATCAATGCTGTGAAGAAAATGCAGTTAACTGACAGGAAACCAAACTATTACATTCCACACTTAAATATATATTCACATCTGAAGATTCTACCATACCAACGGTTGATCACTTAAACAACAACAAATGAGAACATGGAGAAAAGCATCCACTGTACTGTAAAGACCATTAAGGTGAACTCAAAGAGAACAAGGGTCTAGGCCCTAATGGAATCTGTCAGTGTGACAGAATGAATGGGAAAATGGTGCAATTAATTATGGTTTACAAAAATGGTGAACGAACAGATGCACAGAATTACAAACCAAGATCGTTAATATCTATCTGTGGTAGGAACCTAGAGTATATTGTAAGCCTCAAGAAAATAAACTTATGTGAAATAATTAGCCTGAGTTGAGGAAAATCACAGTTCACTTTAAATACATACCATGTCTTGCAGATAGTTGACGCAGATTTCTGAAAGACATTAAACACTGGATCTCATTGTTGACTGATAATCAATGTACCCTCAATCTAAAAAAAAATTTAATGCGAAACTTCCTGGCAGATTAAAACTGTGTGCCCGACCGAGACTCGAACTCGGGACCTTTGCCTTTCGCGGGCAAGTGCTCTACCATCTGAGCTACCGAAGCACGACTCACGCCCGGTACTCACAGCTTTACTTCTGCCAGTACCTCGTCTCCTACCTTCCAAACTTTACAGAAGCTCTCCTGCGAAACTTGCAGAACTAGCACTCCTGAAAGAATGGATATTGCGGAGACATGGCTTAGCCACAGCCTGGGGGACGTCTCCAGAATGAGATTTTCACTCTGCAGCGGAGTGTGCGCTGATATGAAACTTCCTGGCTGATTAAAACTGTGTGCCCGACCGAGACTCGAACTCGGGACCTTTGCCTTTCGCGGGCAAGTGCTCTACCATCTGAGCTACCGAAGCACGACTCACACCCGGTACTCACAGCTTTACTTCTGCCAGTACCTCGTCTCCTACCTTCCAAACTTTACAGAAGCTCTCCTGCGAAACTTGCAGAACTAGCACTCCTGAAAGAAAGGATATTGCGGAGACATGGCTTAGCCACAGCCTGGGGGACGTTTCCAGAATGAGATTTTCACTCTGCAGCAGAGTGTGCGCTGATATGAAACTTCCTGGCAGATTAAAACTGTGTGCCCGACCGAGACTCAAACTCGGGACCTTTGCCTTTCGCGGGCAAGTGCTCTACCATCTGAGCTACCGAAGCACGACTCACACCCTGTACTCACAGCTTTACTTCTGCCAGTACCTCGTCTCCTACCTTCCAAACTTTACAGAAGCTCTCCTGCGAAACTTGCAGAACTAGCACTCCTGAAAGAATGGATATTGCGGAGACATGGCTTAGCCACAGCCTGGGGGACGTCTCCAGAATGAGATTTTCACTCTGCAGCGGAGTGTGCGCTGATATGAAACTTCCTGGCTGATTAAAACTGTGTGCCCGACCGAGACTCGAACTCGGGACCTTTGCCTTTCGCGGGCAAGTGCTCTACCATCTGAGCTACCGAAGCACGACTCACGCCCGGTACTCACAGCTTTACTTCTGCCAGTACCTCGTCTCCTACCTTCCAAACTTTACAGGAGCTCTCCTGCAAAACTTGCAGAACTAGCACTCCTGAAAGAAAGGATATTGTGGAGACATGGCTTAGCCACAGCCTGGGGGACGTTTCCAGAATGAGATTTTCACTCTGCAGCGGAGTGTGCGCTGATATGAAACTTCCTGGCAGATTAAAACTGTGTGCCCGACCGAGACTCGAATTCGGGGCCTTTGCCTTTCGCGGGCAAGTGCTCTACCATCTGAGCTACCGAAGCACGACTCACGCCCGGTACTCACAGCTTTACTTCTGCCAGTACCTCGTCTCCTACCTTCCAAACTTTACAGGAGCTCTCCTGCGAAACTTGCAGAACTAGCACTCCTGAAAGAAAGGATATTGTGGAGACATGGCTTAGCCACAGCCTGGGGGACGTTTCCAGAATGAGATTTTCACTCTGCAGCGGAGTGTGCGCTGATATGAAACTTCCTGGCAGATTAAAACTGTGTGCCCGACCGAGACTCGAATTCGGGGCCTTTGCCTTTCGCGGGCAAGTGCTCTACCATCTGAGCTACCGAAGCTCAGATGGTAGAGCACTTGCCCGCGAAAGGCAAAGGTCCCGAATTCGAGTCTCGGTCGGGCACACAGTTTTAATCTGCCAGGAAGTTTCATATCAGCGCACACTCCGCTGCAGTGAAAATCTCATTCTGGAAACGTCCCCCAGGCTGTGGCTAAGCCATGTCTCCGCAATATCCTTTCTTTCAGGAGTGCTAGTTCTGCAAGTTTCGCAGGAGAGCTTCTGTAAAGTTTGGAAGGTAGGAGACGAGGTACTGGCAGAAGTAAAGCTGTGAGTACCGGGCGTGAGTCGTGCTTCGGTAGCTCAGACGGTAGAGCACTTGCCCGCGAAAGGCAAAGGTCCCGAGTTCGAGTCTCGGTCGGGCACACAGTTTTAATCTGCCAGGAAGTTTCATATCAGCGCACACTCCGCTGCGGAGTGAAAATCTCATTCTGAAAATTTAATGCGGTTTGGCAAACCTAACTCGAGAATCATTGTTTGCAGAGACTTTAATGATGATTTTCTGTCAAAAAGGCTGACTGAGAGCACCTAAAGTTGCTGATGCCCAACTTTGGGTTATTTCCACAGCAGAATTCCCTTCGAGAATTGATAGACTCAATGCAATAGATATTGGTAAGTTGTTTTTAGACTCAACAACCTGCTATAACTTAATTGTAAAACCAATATTCAAGGGTTTATCCAACCACAATAAAAATAATAATAATTGTGTGTCGCTCAAGGGCCTGGTGCTGTTCTTTCGATTGGACACCATTTTGGTGACTTGCATGACCCTAATCTACCCTAGTTACCCAATTGACAGACCAAGCAAGGTTGTGCAATGTTTAGCACACTGGACTTACATTTGGCATGATGGTGGTTCAAATCCGTGTCCAGGTGTCTAGATTTCCCTTAATCATTTAGGACAAATGCTGGGATGGCTCCTTTGAAAGAGCACAGCCAATTTCATTTCCAACCCTTCCTTAATCCACACTTCTGCTCCATCTCTAATGACCTTATTGTCAACAAGATGTTAAATGCTAATCTTCCTTCCAATCAAGGGAGGGTGACCTATAGTTTAATGTGGAATCCGAATGGTGTGTCATTCCTTGCAACTCCTCACATTGAGAGATGAAGGCTAGTTTAAAGGCAGACTGAAAATTCCTGTGGCCCAACCATGGTTCAATCCCGCAACCTCTCATTTCCAGGCAAGCTAAACCACCAGGCCTGACATCCAACTATGATGGTCAAATGTTAACAATACAATATACTGACCAGTGAGGTACAAATCAAAGAAATATCGTGTCACAGGATCATGAACAATGACTCAGTCATAATGATTACAGTAAAAATATGCGAAGAACACAGAGGAGAAACAGTAGACAGTGCTGGCAGAAAAATTTAGCCTAACTTTTTCTTTAACATATTCCTACAATATTTTGTTTCTTGTTTTTACCTAAAATGCAAGCAATCAAAACTAAGGTTAAAATTAAACAGAAGCAAGGATAAGGATAAGAGGTTGATAACTCCTGGGATTAAAAAATCTTGTGCTGGGAAGAGAGATCTATACCTCATTCAGAGAACAAGCTTAGTCAAGATTTGAAACTCCATTACCATGAGTTCTGTAAAATCCTCCAGTCTGATGTTAACAAATGAAAATTCATGTGTTGTGCCCAGAAAAATAAAGTGCCTAAAGCATGAGGCAAAAATTGTTTGAAACATTGTTGTACCATAAACAAACAAAAGTAGGGAACCAATGAAATTAGTTCCCAGCAAGTAGCTCTGGGAAGAATGGTGACACTTTCAAATCATTGTCCACAAAATTCAATGATTACTTCATTAAGTGGCAGCAAACATTGCACCCAGTAATTAAATCCAAATACGTATGCATTAGATTTACTTGCGCAGATGCTACATCACCAAAAGACATTAGTTTCAAAAGTACAGTCCCTGAGGAGAATTACAAAATTCATCAAATCACTAAATTCTGCTGGCCATGATGTTTCTGGCAGAATATTAAAAACGTGTTCTGATATCATAAGATTTCTCCTAAGCTATCTTTCTTATCAATCAGTGAACTAGGGCGTATTTCCCGCCAGATTTAGTTCTGTTGTAGTATCGCCCTGACCTACAAAGCTGGAGACAAGCAAACAGCCTTAGAAGTACAGATCTGTATCACTTCTTCCATTCTATTCAAGAGTGTTTCAGAAAGACAGATACTAACTCCTTTAACTGAGCAGAATTTATTAACTGCCTCTTAGTTTGGCTTTCGTAAAAAATTATCCACAGAGAAGGCAATACAACATCTCACAAATGATTATCCTGTTGAGTTATTCTGTGATCACAAAATTGTATTCTACAAACTAAAATGTTCTGGCATTAATGGCATCGCTCTTACATGGATGGTTTCAGATCTGCTTGACAGAAGGCAGAGGGGTCTCATTAACAGACCTCGTTGCAGGCATCAAACTAACCTCAGAGTGGGGGAACATAATATGAGGAGTTCCAAAAGGATTAGAACTGGGCTCATTCTTGTGCCTTATCTCCATAAATGATTTTTCAATAACTTTAAAGGGTAGTTCAAAGTCTAATTTCTGCTGCTGCAAACATAATCATGCTAATCAAGGGCCCAAACTCAACCATAGCTGACAGCCAATAGTTTAAGTCTTAATCTCAAAAGGTTCACATGACGCCATTCCAAACTAGCAATAAGGACATACACTATGTGATCAAAAGTATCCAAACAGTTGACTGAAAATGACTTACAATTTTGTGTCACCCTTTATCGGTAATGCTGGAATTCAATTTGATGACAGCTTCCACTCTCACAGGCATATGTTTAATCAGGTGCTGGAAGGTTTCTTGGGGAATGGCAGCCCATTCTTCATGGAGTGCTACACTGAGGAGAGGCATCGATGTCGGTCAGTGAGGCCTGGCATGAAGTCGGCATTCCAAAACATCCCAAACGTGTTCTATAGGATGCAGGTCAGGACTCTGTGCAGGCCAGTCCATTACAGGGATGTTATTGTCGTGTAACCACTCCGCCCCAGGCCGTGCTTCATGAACAGGTGCTCAATTGTTTTGAAAGATGCAATTGCCATGCCTGGATTGCTCTTCAACAGTGGGAAGTAAGAAGGTGCTTAAAACATCAATGCAGGCCTGTGTTGTGATAGTGCCACGCAAAACAAGGGGTGCAAGCCCCCTCCATGAAAAACACGACCACACCATAACACCATCGCCTCCGAATTTTACTGTTGGCACTAGACATACTGGCAGATGACGTTCACCAGGCATTTGCCATACCCACACCCTGCTGTCAGATCACCACATTGTGTACCGTGATACGTCACTCCACACAATGTTTTTCCACTGTTCAGTCGTCCAGTGTTTACATTCCTTAGACCAAGCACGGTGTCATTTGACATTTACCGGTGTGGTGTGTGGCTTATGAGCAGCCGCTCGACCATGAAATCCAAGTTTTCTCATGTCTCGCCTAACTGTCATAGTACTTGTAGTAGATCCTGAAGCAGTACGGAATTTCTGTATGGTGGTCTGGATAGATGTCTGCCTATTACACATTATGACCCTCTTCAACTGTTGGCGATCTCTGTCAGTTGGCAGATGAGGTCGGCCTGTTCGCTCTTGTGCCGTATGTGTCCCTTCACATTTCCACTTCACTGTCGCATCAGAAACAGTGGACCTAGGGATGTTTAGTAGTGTGGAAATCTCACATACAGACATATGACACAAGTGACACCCAATCACCTGACCATGTTCGAAGTCCATGAGTTCTGCGGAGCGCCCTATTCTGCTCTCTCATGTGTAATGACTGTTGAGGTCGCTGATATGGAGTTCGTGTCATTAGGTGCAGCACAATGCACCTAATATCAAAAATGTATGTTTTTGTGGGTGTCCGGATACTTTTGATCACATAGTGTATTAACGCCATAAGTAGACATTGATGGCCGTACAACAAATGAAAAACTGTAAAATTCATTGGCGTTGAGTTATATAACAAATTGAAATGGGGTCAACAGAAAGCTAAACTAATGAAGAAGCTCTGTCCATTGTTTTATGATCTCAGAAGCAACTATCATTTTTACACTCACTTTACAATATATTTGCTCCACACATATGAACAAAAATAAGTTTCAGCATAACTGTGTTTCACACAGTTAACTAATCAACACCCAAAAATAATTCTGATGTAAACTCTGTCTCCCTGTGTAGGGCTTAGAATGGAGACTGGTGGGGAGATACTCAACAAGCTCTTGCCTAACACAAGGGAAGAAATAGGGACTCCCTGCCATTTAAAAGAAATGAAAAACATACCCCATTAGCTATTCTTTCTACAAATTATCAAGAATACTGAGACTCAGGGACTGAAAAGTTCTGTTAGATGCATGACAAGTAGCAGGGGTCACTGTAAAGCTTCATGACAAGTAGTTATCTACTGTAAATAGGACTCTGTATTTTCAAATGAAGGTACATTTTTCTTTGAGAATTATCATCGTAACAAAGTAAATATTGAGCTACTAAAAGCAGATAAAAAGCAGCTTCGTAATATAACTGAAGAGAGAGCAACGTTTTTCAAAGTAGCAGATATTTTTTTAATTTACTCAATTTTTAACCAAAATGTATTTTATTGTTATTAAAGCTGTAGAGGTCAGGGGTGAATGACTTCTGTGGTGGGTGATAGAGCTGGGCTTCTAGTGGTCAGGAAGGCCTGCTGTTCACCACCTTAGGCAAGGTTCCAAGGGCGTGGCGGGTAGGTACCTGGTGGATGCTCGACATGCCATCATATAAATAACATTTACGTATAGTAGTTTCTTCTTTGCCGCAATATGTTGATGACGGTGCTAGGTGGTGGCAGTGAGCCCAAGATTAGGCTGCTTGGTCGGTTGGATTAGCAGGCAGCCCCTTGACACAGCCAAAGTGCAACATCACCCATGGCAGTGGGCGCTTCAGTAATGTCGTACAGACTCAAGTCCTGATGCAGGGTGGTATGTGGCAGCTGGAGTAAGCAGCAGCGCTGACTGGTACAAATACACAGTTCATTGTGGGACACATCAGAGTGTGTTGAAGCAAACTGTGGACTGCAGTGCCGACACAGTGGTGACATGTCCCTGGACAGTTAACAGCAGATGGCAGCAAGGTTTGTCCATAAAGAGGCAACGAACGACTACAGAGTTTTCCCACAGAGGTGGTGACAGACAGCATGTGGTCCCTGCACAAGCCATAGACACCCAGAGTAGGTGGCCAGTGGTGGATGGAAGTCAACCAGCAGGCAGCCTGCTGTTTGGAAGGTACCAGGTCAGCAGCACTCAGACTTAGCGCACACAGCAAACCCACAGCTGGTGCAGACAGCATCAGTCAGAAGCAGCTTGTTGACCCATTTCTGGTTGTAGACTTCCCCTTGTAGGTGGCTGCTGGCAGTGACTGATGATGCCTGTCTAGGACGAGTAGTATTTATACGCACTCAGTCCACTGTTGTTTCTGAAATGGTAGGGCCTGCCTCCCATAAGTCACAACAGATGTCGATGTGGCATTTTCACCTTTTAGGACTGGTTTCTGTGGTCTCAGCATCTTTCGCAAAAACATCTTATCGACTGCTGTACTGTGATTTCTTGCATCAGCCTGCTATGAGGTCTCGTGCTAAGTCTGTCATAGAATTCTTCTGCTGGGAGAGGTGGAGCTGAGGCACAATATGGTATAGGGAGTAATTTTCTACGATTGCCTTTGTTTTTTTGATACTGTATATTGTGACGTGTACCACATCCACTAATGTTCTCTTCCTCAATGGGACATGCAGAACATGATGAATGAATGAGTGAGCAACAGTCTCAGTTTTCTTTGATGTGTCTGTTGACAACTCAGCATCTCAGTTATTCAGTGAATTACCTTTTGTCCTTAAATTATTCCTCCAAGGACTTTCCAGTATCACATTTAAATGGTTTATCAGATGTGGTCAGTAACATCATCAGATTATTGCCTGACAGTGTTGTTGTCTGCAGTGAAGTTGGGTCATTGGACCATCATGGGAAATGCAGTGCAACTTTTACAGAATTTCCACTTGATGCAGTGAGTGGTAAGTCTCTTTGAATGTGCATAAATGAAAGATAATGCTCATAACAGAGAAAGAGAACTTGATAGCATTGAATTACGAGGTTAATGATAAAATTTTGAGAGCCCATAAGATCGATTAATTATTTATGGGCAATATTGAGAAGTGATATGATATGAAATAAGATAAACACTTTCAGTCAGTTGTATGGAAGACAAATGAAAGACTTGGATTTGTTGGGTTGTTACTAGGAAACTGCAGCATTTTAATTCCACTGCTCCAGAATTTGGAGCTTTTACAGTGTAGACATTGCAACAGACATTGAACAAATTTAGAGGGACACAGTGCCAGGATCACAACTTCTCAGTATTTTCCACATGAAAGAGTAACAGAACTGATAGGGAACTGAAATGGGTATTTGTGCAAGTAAGATGAGATTGTTCTTTCATATCAGTATAGGTTACATTTAGAGAACTGTTGTTCAAGGAAGACAGTTCAGTAAGCCTGCTGCCTCCCTCACGTACTTCATGCAGGTATCATGAGAATAAGACATGTGAGATTAGGGAGTGTACCAAGACACTTAGCCATTTACCCTGTTTCAATACACAAATGGAATTGGGCAATAATTCAGAGGAATTATTTTGAGGTGGAGGGGAGAGTGGAATTTGAGATAGTATGAGCTATAAAGTAACTCTTAAATATCACACAGAATAAGTAATATACAGAATATGAAGTTGCAGGGTGCATCATAAATTTGTGCATGGATGTTCATTGACTAATTCCACATTGTTAAATTTAATTTTAATTGCCATCTCCCAACTCTTGTGTACCCTTTATATGATAGTTTCCTCGAGTGCATTTCATGCAGCCTGTAACTTGAAGTGTAAATAAACTTTAAGATACAATATTTGACATGCAGGGCACTTTTGATTTCTATCAATTCACGTTTTCAGGTTAATCTTGTGGCAAACAAATCATCAGTTTTACTTAACAATGCAAAGAAACAGGGTGTGTTCAATTGTGAGCCATCATCATCAGATACCTTAAGAAGAAACGAAGATGCTAGAAACCTATCAGTTATATTTTACAAAGAAAACTCTGATGAACAAAATAAGACATTTCATGGAGCCAACAATCAGGAGTTTCCCATAATAGTGTCACATGGAGAGAAAAAGTATGTTTTCCCACCAAGGTGTATGTTCTTTAATAATGATATAAGCAACTTGAACCAGAAATTGGATGTCCTTGGGAAGTTCGATCTGCTGCTCTTGGATCCACCTTGGTGGAATAAATATATACGAAGGAAGAAACAAAAGTCTCGTGAATCAAGGTAAGTTATGGATAATGAGAATAAGAAATTATGATTCCACAGATGAGATAATTCTGTTAGTTTGGTCCCTGTATGATACTTTTACTTCCTTTGTTGTCTTCAGTTACAGTATGATGTATGATGAGGACCTGTTAAAATTGCCAGTTGCATCCTTAATAGCTCCTGGTGCACTTGTTGCAGTATGGTGCACAAATTCTGAAACACACATAAATACAATGAAAAATAAAATATTTCCTTCTTGGGGAATTGAGTGTGTCAGCAAATGGTACTGGCTGAAGGTACGGTTTCTCCATAATACTTCACATCTGGTAGATTGTGGGGTTTTAAGTCTAGGTGCTCGATGCATACATATAAATTGCTGTGTTTACAAGTATGTTATGTTGTTTTTGCCAGACATTTGCCATCATCTTCTATGGAAGAAACTTTCATGTGAAAGTAGTGAAACCTATAATTTATTTTCTGTTAGGTCACTCGGAGTGGTATACCAGTTTGCAATTTCTCTGAACCTCCTAATAAGCAGCCATTTGAGCAAATACTCTTTGCACATCAACTGTGTACACCAAGAAGTTTTCCATTACCAGAAGATGGAAAAATAGTTATTAGCGTCCCAAGTGCTATTCATTCACACAAACCTCCTCTGACAGGTAAGATTAGTTAATTACTTTGGCTTTTTCATATGTACAAGATGCATGGATAATTTAATATGTTTGAAAAGAAAAAGGATGTGTCTTAAAATTGAAATACATTGCACAATGCTATCGTTGGCTCTCTCATCAATCACTAGATGTCCTCAGAGAAACACAGTGCTTCAAAATATGAGTAGTTAATTCCATTTATACTAGCACTGCTGTACTGCACACCCTATATAAATGACATTTGGCTTAAAATTTGATAACACCTGAGTAATAAACTTAGTGAGGGTGGGTGTGAGGCAGTCACATTTAATGAAACAAAAGCTCTGAAGGTGGGAGGGGGCAGTCTGCAGATGGCACACATCTGTGATCTGAACTCACGAAATTGTATTAATTTAAAAAAATAAATAAATGAAATAAAAGTGGTAAGTCGATCTCTACCCCCACTCAGGAGTCATTGCAGGAATCAGTGGATATCGATATTCATACTGTTTTATCATCATATTTGCTGTTGTCTGCAGGCCAGAGCAGACTTTTCATTGAAGGGTGAATGATGGATAAGCCATTATCAGTGGATATCGATATTCATACTGTTTTATCATCATATTTGCTGTTGTCTGCAGGCCAGAGCAGACTTTTCATTGAAGGGTGAATGATGGATAAGCCATTATTCCTGCAAGTCGACATGGGGGCTGCGGTGTCCTGACTTAACTCATAGATGTACACAAGGCTACAGACCCCAATATTTGCAGGCGTCAGGCATCCATTAATAAGCTCCTATTCTTGGGAAATTTGCAGCCAGCACAGCTTAAAGTCGATTGTCCATTCCATCACATAATTGACGGTTAACAATGTGAGCACTGAAAATTTGTTTGCAATTTTTTTTTATTGTGTCAGACCAAGTGCCTTATCACGAATTGGATTCTTTGTGTTCTGAGTTTTCGGATGTTTGCCCCAGGTTTAGGTTGTAAAAACAATTTCATGGCCCACGTCACCCTTAAACACTCTGCATGCCCTTGCTTTTTTGGGCAATGGCGGTGTCAGTAGCTTTATGAGAGCAGGTTGAGGCGGGGCTGGATCACTTAATGTCACTGAGAGTGATTACACCAATTACCTCAAGATCACTTAGTGACCGTAAAGAAGCCGTCCAGTCTGCTTCTACTGTGTTTCGAATTCAAGGCAGTAATAGACACGTATCCCATGCCTCACCGGAAGGAGGTGCTCACAAAGTTGCCCGGGGTCTATTCTTTTTGAAAATCGACTTGGTCAAACCCTACCGTGATGCATGAGTCTTGAAAACAGTTGCTTGTGATTAATACATGTTTCAGCATCTGTCAGTATCAATTACTAATGCTTAGGATTGGAGTTCACCTGCCATCTTACAGCATTTCTGAGAACAGGTTATGATGGTTGTTCCTCATTGTATTAACTATCTTGATGATATCTTCTTGACAGATGCTAACATGGAGGATTGCATATGCAGCTTCCATTCTTTGTTTGCTTTTCTGTAGGCCGTGGGCTATTATGTAATCATGATAAGTCTCACTTTTTTCAGGCCTCCATTGTTTGTTTGGGTCATGAAACTACACAGCAGGCGTGTTTCATAGAACAACATGTCGACACCCTTCTGGCTTCATGCTGTCTGTCTAATCTATAAGAACGTCAGGCATTCCTTGACAAATTGGTGTTGTATCACAAGATTATTCCCAGTGTGGCTCCAATTGCCCACCCCTTGCTTCTGTTGCTTTGGAAAAGTGCTCCTTTCGTTGTTCTGCAGCCCGTGAGCATGCTTTTGTGCAGCTTAAGGATAGTCTTTGCTCCACGCTGTGTCTTGCAACATTCCAACCCAGCAAGCATCTGGTCCTGACCACAGAAGCATCCCATTACAGGGTGGAGTTGGTCCTGGCCTATTGTCATTCAGATGGCTCTGACAGCCTAGTGCCTTTGTGTCAAAAACACTCAATGTGAATCAGCAACATTAGTCTCGGGTGGAAAAAGGAGCTCTTCCTATTGTGTAAGCTTTAAAAAATTCAATGTTCTATTGTGTAGTACAAAATTTCATTTAATTACTGACCATAAGCTCTTGGTGTTCCTGTTTACCCAATCCCTGTCCTGTCCGGACAAAGCCGCTCATCATCTTCAGCATTGGGCTCTGTTTGTGTCCTGGTACAATTATGAGCTCCATTTTCACCCCACATCACAACATGTGAACACGGATCCTCTTTGCCATTTCCCCATGTGCCCTGACCACTCATTCAACCAGGAGGAATTGGTTTGTTTTCAACTGGATATGAAGATGAGGCACATGACAGATGGCTTCCCCATCACCATTTCATATATTGCCTTTGCCGTGGCAGCAGATCCAGTGCTCCAGCAGGCCATGCACATGATAGAACATGGATGATCTGACCGTCAGTTGGGCCAGGCATCGGACCTACTTCAGAATTTTTATGCATTGCGCCATTGCCTTTCCCTCTGAGACGGTGTTATCCTCCCATCGACAGAAGGGTTTACTTCCACATCGTGTTTCCAGTGGCTCTGCAATGGGTGGTTCTCAGCTTATATGAGGTTCACTGGGGAATCTCTCACACAAAACTGTTGGCATGCCACCACGAGTTTTGTTCAGGCATCGATCAGGAGGTGGGACACCAAGTCATGGACTGCCACAAGTATCCGGGTCAATGAGCAGCAGCATGCACTGTATTCTCACCATAGCTGGCCCCTACACAGCCATGGGAAAGAGAGCACAGTGATTTTGATGTCCGTTTGTAGACTCTTTCGTTTTATTGGCAATTGATGCTTCTCCTTATTTTTCTTATGTTGTTCATCATCCATCTGTGACAACAGATGTGACTGTCAAGGCCCTCTTGAAGATATTCTCCGTAGAAGGCTTGCTTTTCATCCTGGCTGTGAGCAAGGGTACTCAGTTTGTGGCATAACTTTTCAAGGACTTTTGTACACATAATGACACTTGCCATGTCATGCCATTTACCTTCCATTCACAATCAATTAGTGAGGCAAAATGCCTTGTACAGATGTTTACATTGCAGATGTGCAAGTACATATAAGATTTCCCAGCCTAGGAAACCCTTACATTTTTGTAAGCTTTTAACAGAACTGTGCCAATTGGGGCAAAGGATCCCACCACCAAGATTCTGCACAGCTATTAGCCATGGACACTACTTAACCTCTTGGTGCCAGTTTTGTTGACATTTGCAGCCGATACATCAGTCTGGGCCAGGGCGTTTGGACAGTGCCCTCACTCGATTCTGGCCATCATACAGAGCCAGCATAGTTGCCACGCCTTCATAGTTTGCAGCACAGGAAACAGTTGCACCTGAGGATGAGTACAGGACCCTCTCCTTGGGCTGTGGGGCCCAACATCTCATTCTTTGGTGCCCCTGGCCACTCCAGAGGTTGCACAGGCCTGGTCACGCCAATCTACTCCAGTGGTTGGGGCTTCATCAGCACTAGTGGCGGGTTTGCTTCTTGCAGCTGGTGCCAGCACCTCTCACTGTGCTGAGCAGGTGCTGCTGCCACCAGAAGCAAGCTCTCCGTTGCCAGAGCCTCTCCTCTCTAGTCCACTGTCGTTGCTTCCTGTCTCAGCCTTCTTCATCATGTACTCACAGGTCCACATAGCACCTGCCACCCTGTTGCTGATTCTGTTCACCATCGTCCCGGGGTCCATGGGTGGTGGGGGTATCCTCATCCCACTCACTTTCACACACCGGTCCAGGTGTATCGGGAACTTCCCATGTATTTGACTGCCGTCGCTGACATTGTCACTGATGCCAAGCTCAACTCTTTAGTCATGGCATTGAGGACGGTGAGGGCTGGTCCCCCCTCCCTTCCCCTCTCCTCCCCCCCACGAAAGGGCATGTCCAAAAGAACAGACACCACTTATATAATTAAGACAATGACGGCCAATGATCCCTTTAGTGCAGATGCACACTGAGCTCAAACTCTTACAGGAATTGATGAGATTCCACGAATAATGAGGCTAATGAGCAGGGGCACTAAATCGGTAGTGTGTGGTGTAAGTTGAAAATTTGGGTCTGATGGAAGGTGAGCTAGGGTAATCTGTGCAGTTGCGGTGACCACGGTGTCCGGATGGCATGCATACTTGTAAGCAGGAGACCCAGGTTCATATCCCAGTCCAGTAGGACTACTGGCATCATACAATTTAATGGAGAGAAGGATTATTTGAGTCGCTTGGATGCAAAACTGTCCATGTCCACTTAAAAAAAAAATTGAGTTGGCAACTCTGGATTGTAGAGCATGACATTTTACACATGCTTGAAATGCTATTTATGCTCAAAGCTCTCCATGTCCAATGGAAAATAGCTCACGAAAAGTGTGGTTAGATTCAAAACTGTCCATGTCCATCAGTAAGTTGGGTGCAAAACTTGCCTTGTCTGTTTTGACAAATCGCATTGAAAGCTGGGGTCATGTGACTGTAATGCAAGATGGCTACCATAAGCATGTAAACATTGTACTTCTGTGGTGTCTTACAGCTGTTTATTCTGAAAGTTATACACATTCTCAGAATGCTATAAAAGTCCAAGGGGAGCGTAATTATAATTCTGAAATCAACCTAGCAGTGTCCGTATGCAAACGTGGGAAACACTTAGGACACACAAACTCGAGCTGCATCACGAACACGGTTGTTCCTATTAATGAAAAGAAACTGGAGGATATTTCAAAATTCCTCGAGAAACACTATAGTGAGTCTTGGAGGGAACGTGAATCCTTGTCGTGGTACATGACATTACTAGGTTCCAGCGGGTCAGGGGCATCAGTTGAATCAGAATGCCTAACAGGAGAAGATGAAGACACTGTTCCAGATATGATGTATTAAGTGGATTGCAGTTTGTCATTTGTTACACCATGTACCTTCAGAAATATTAAAAGAAATTAAAACTGAATACACTGTTTTATGTTCACCCCATATCCTCTCCTCATGTACAACTAGTCAGGTTCAAAATTGTCCATGTCCATTTCAGTTGCATGCAAAAGTGGCCATCTGCAAAGTCAGATGCAAAACTGTCCAAGTCCATTTTTATTTTGCTTATATCTTACATGCATTGAGTTCATGATTTTTTTTCAATAGCCCAAATGATTTTGTACTAATCCATACTTATGTATACAACATAAAGTGTAGGGCAGTGTGTATTTACCCAGTGGAAACAGTTTTTCCACTTTTTCTCAATACTGGTTATGGAGGACATGGACAGTTTTGCATCTAGGCGACTCATTTGTAACTATGCAAATGTAAAAGGATGCAGAAACATTAATATGATTATTGAGAATCACACTCAATTGCGTTAACATGTAGAAATTGTTTACAAAAACCTTTGAACACAGTTGCGCAGAAAAGTAGTAGTTATGGTAGTGAAGACAAGTATTCCATTTGTGAGGTGCTACCAGAAGTTGACAATACTGTTATTGCTTCTCTGAGAGTAAGAGAAATCTATTATTCTTGCTCTTTGTAAGCAACAGTTGATTTAACCTTCAAGAAGGTGCCTCTAAAGTTGTCACATGAGCAGGTGCATGTTGTCAAATTTACAACATGGGCATTTTTAAATAAAAGCAGGCGGCGCAGTGCAATGGCTGAAGGTTAAGGCATTGATAAGGCACAAAAACAGCTGCTTTTGTACTTTTTATAACAGTGACCATGCTGGATGGTTAAAAAGGGGGTACATAAGGGCTATCCTTCCCTTATTCACAAGGTAGGGTAGGTTCGCAAGAGGGAAACAAGGACAAATTAAAAATATTGCCACTATAAGGCAAATGGTCACAGTCATTCCCGTGAAATCTTCATAATGAAGTTGACACTGTCCTGAGATGTTATCTTACCACACTTCATAAGTCTTCAATGTTGTTTATTGAAGTTTTAAACTTAGTGAAACATTTTACATATTTAGTACTGAGTCATGGGAATTAGTGGTCACAGTCAACATTGAGCAATTCAAACATGTAAGTAATGACAGTTGTGTAGAGTGTATTCAAATATTCCTTTCAGAGTAATACTCTTTACAGTGTAGTCCACAGCTCTAGTGAATCTTGTCCCATGCCAACTCGGTAATGGATTAATATTGATAGAAACAAACAGTGGTTGGATCAGCAATATCACACATTACTGCACAGGACCACATGCGACCAGTAGCAGGGCATGGCTGAGCGATAGCTTGCATTATCTGACACATTCTGTTTGTGTGGCACCAGTCAAGCCACACTTAGCATGATTAAGGCACACAGCTGAGCAAAATCCATATGTTTTGGACTATTGTGTATATGTGGTTGACAGTGCATTCATACTCTTATGAAGCAAAACATACCAGGCCCCACCCAATTTTCATCTGACCTTACACATTTTCCCAGCAACAGAATACACAGTGCAAACTGCATTTGTCCCGCATTGTCACAGCCATTCACAAAGTGAAATTGCTGCACTCCTTAAGAGTACATAGCTTTATTAACACATTTTCCATTGCCATACAAGCTGTGGTATATTAACAGCTGGTTTCAATTATTTAAGCTATGGATTACAGCAATTACTGTATTAGGCCTATTTTAAAATTCAAAAATGACTGTTGTTTGCTCACAGCTCCAACCTAGAACTAGCACCATTTCTAGCAGTGACTTTTCCGAGTCCAAAGAATTAGCAACGCAAGTTGAGTACTTGCTATGTCTTAATTACTCACAGCCACAGTGCAGGCACTTACTACATACTGACCAAGGGATAAGCTAAAGCACTCAATAATAATAAATTGTTCTGTTGATTGAGATTTAAGCTGCAGTATGTTGTTTGCTTCACTGTGCTGAAAGCTGTAAATCTACTAGCTACAACAAATGTATATGGTGTTTAATAGCAAAAACGCAGTGCACAGCAAAGACAAAACAATTTGCTAGAAAGTGTAATTATCATGTCCATTCGTCCAGAACAAGTGCATCCATTTACGATAGCAAATATAAAATATTGTATTTGCTTGGAGTCAGCTGATGGTGCCAGATGTAATTCACACTGTACTTTAAGATGCCAGTAAAATGTGGACGTGTTGATGTCTGTGATAGTTTAATTTGGACCATTATGGCTATCTATAAAACTTAGATCAGTTCTGACTTCTAGTGTATAAATTATCAGTTGTGTAATTTAGGTGTAGACTTCCAGAGGGAAGTAATCACTGAGCTATGCCACATGAGTAAGCACTTGGAAATTTTGTATCATCAAAATCAACTAATAGTGTGAACTGTGATTGTAATGCAGGCAAGGAGGAAAAGGAATTTTAACTGAATGAAATCTTGGGGTGAATGAAACTGTGTCCCAGTCTGCGTATCTGCCATCGATCTGCACATCTCTTTCATCTGAGCTCTCCTATTGCAGCTCATCTGTTCTTCAATCGTTACTAATCTTTCTTTTTACCATATTAAATGAGGTTAAGCAGTTTACACTATGAGTACATCTTTAAACTAAGTCTAAACTTCAGCATAGTGAATACCAATTAAGATGTAATAAATTCTTTGTCCAGTTTGTATTTGCTGCTCTCTACCATACCATTTTTCTCTGTCAGCCCACATTTTAAATGTCTACTAGCATGTAAAATGTGGAAGGTCTAACAGTAGGGTGATGAAATATGAAGCAATACATCACCTCACACGGTCGGTCCGAATAGAGTAGCTGGTAGACAATCGGCTAAGAACACCAAGCATCCATGGCTAGTTACGGGAACAGAGACTTTTATTTTTCACTAATGTGCTTTTTTGTGCAGCAGCAGTCAGGTTAACACATGTGGCTAAGGCTGGTATGACACTGTAATATTTCTTTGTCAAAGTTGATGTGTCAAATGTTTGTGTCAAAGAAATTTGATGGTGTAATAGGAAACTTTGTCGAATTTTGTCTGTCAACAAGTAAATATGATCAAATCTAGAGCTTTGCCATAAATTTGATCATAAAAGTCGCTTGTCTTCTGTTTACTGCAATGTGAAATGTTACCACTTGGAGCACTAGCATCAGTGCAGCTGTCAGTCACCAGTAGTGTGTTTGTAAACATGGCTGCAGAATTTAGTTGGTTTGTGCCATCAACTAAAATATTAACAGAAATGTATGAAGCTGATGAGGTGCTTTACAACATGAGGTTTCCCGAGTACAAAAATGGATTAAGAAGACTGGAGACCTGCAAAAAAATTGCAGAGATCATTAGTCGTGAGATATGACCAGGGTGTACCAGGCTCCATAGAAAAGAAAGTTAATGGCCTCTGCCCAAGTTAATCTCACGAGAAGGCAAAAGTACGTATCAACACATGTATTTAATTTTATTAATGCAAGTAATTTTTACATGACACACAAATGTTTTACATAATTTTGTTCACTAAAGATACTTGAAGCACACATAATGTTTACGTAACATCAAGTAGTTTACATTATTATTATTGCAGATGCTTAAAAGCAAACGTGGAGCCAGTGCACAGGCCGTTTATAGTCCACAAGTGTACTGGTCCTACTTGCTGAAGTTCGTGGACCAGGCCACAGTGGTAGATGAAAGTGTCTCTAATTTAGAGGACATGGAAAGTGGCAGTGAACATGGAAACCCACATTTGAAGAAATTTTTGAGGTAGGTGCATTTGTTTACATTTTACATTATGAAATGTGATTGTCTTGTCAAGGCACTATCCCAGCACCATTTTAAAATGTTTTAAAGTCTTTTCTAACTGCTCTCCCATGTACTGGATGTGCAACAGCAGCTTGGCAAACTGTTGGTTCCATTTTATGTGGGTCCTCAGTGCTCTGTGACTCTAGATAAGTGCAGTTTCCTACTGCTGTAGACACTGTTTCCTGACGAGTGTACATGTGTTTTCTCCTCTTGGTTAACAAGTTATGCATTATACAGGCAGCTAGTGCAACTGTAGTAACTGTTTCTGGAGGTAGATTAATGGCATTAAGAAAAATCCTGAAACTACTGGCAAGAATGCCAAACCTGATTTTCACAAGTCTTCTTCTTCGAGACAACCTGTAATTGGGAACTTTTTCGTCCTTAGTGATTCCCTACAAGGGATACAGCTTCATGATGTTGTAACTCAGAGGAAAAGCATCATCTGCCAGCACAACCATTGGAGTTTTAATGTTTGTGTTCCTTAGCTTTTGGCCTTCAGGAATGTTCAGAATAGATGGTCAATGAGACATTCCTGTAGTTTGCTTTTTGAAAACACTCCAGCATCGCCAAAATGCCCATTAGTTCCTACATCAACATACAAGAATTTGTAGGTAGCATCTACCATGGCAAATAAAATTATACTGTTAAAGGATTTATAATTGAAAAAGTGAGAGCCACTAGCTCGTGGACATTTGCTTTCCACCCATTGTTCCTGTAGTGTTATAACAGTTCCACTTTTCCTCTAAATCATATGCAATTTGCTCCCACTCTTCTTTGATTGTGGGTACCCGTAAATAAAATTTATGTATGTGTAAGATAATGTGTAACTAATGGTTTCCATTTCTATATTCATAGCATGAAGTAGAGGCACAGTATTCATCACAAGAAGAGACTGATGTCACCTGCAGTGAGCCACAGCCCCAGCAGCATGAACGGCCTTCCACAAAGAGAAGAAAAGTGACAACAGACAATCTTTTGGAGGCCACCAAAATGTTGAAGCCTGTAACTGATATGAGCAAAAACCAGTCCCAGCCTGCCCGGTCCGCCTGCGGGTCCGGGGGTAAGAACAGGCCAGAGGTATTCCTGACTGTCGTAGGAGGCGACTAAAAGGAGTCCCACACGTTTCGACCTTTATGTGATGGTCCCCTTCAGGGTTTGACCTCCATTTTTCCAAAGAGCAAGCCAATTGGGGAAGGGCGCCTTACATGGTGCATTTTATCCATCGTGCATTGAGATCTTTAGCCCACTTTCTTGTCGAGGCATTGTAGTCCCGCTCATCCTCCATCTCTTGGGCGAAGACACCTTCCTGGTTGCGTTTTCCTCCACCCACTATGCAATTTCATTTTCTGCGATGACGATGACCAAGGAATTCTTAGTACCTCATATCCAGCATGGTAGCCAGTCTGTTGTGGTGGGGCCGCCATGTACCCTGTTGGTTGTAGCCCCCAGACTACACAGGGATCGCTCTGCTGATGCCTGTGCCGTTAACTCCCCACGCATGCCAAGGAGTAGATGCCTGTCACCCTGGGGCATTGGGAGTCCTGGCAATGGACATCGTGCCAGGTGGCCTTTGTGCTGCAGCTGGGTGGCGACTGTGGGGATGGCCCCCTGGTCAGAGTGGGTGTCATCAGGGCGGATGACACGCCATGAAGTGTAGTACGTCATCTCTCGCTGGCGGTCTGCCGCCAGCAGTCTCTAAGTGGGTAAAATCTAAGTCAATGAAGTCTCAGTTTTTTGTGGAGCATTTAGAGGACAAGTTTGGGGAGGTGGAGGGATTGTCCAAAATCCGATCTTGAGCAAAACAGCCTTCTCTGCCCAGTTTAGGGCACCACTCACCTATGACAAGCTGGAGCATGTTTTTGTTTCCATCACGCCCATAAGAGCTTAAATCTGGTCCAGGGTATTTCACAGGGATCTTCTTTTGCAGTCTGATGACAAGCTGCGCGCTAACTTAGAGCGACGAGGTGTTCATTTCATCCAGCACTTACATAGGGGTCCAAAGGATAATCAGGTTGCCACTGATGCCTTCATCTTGGTGTTCGAGCGTGACGCATAACCCGAGAAGGTGAAGGTGATGGTATATCCCTCCCCCAATGCGGTGCTTCAAGTGCTGGAAGTTCGGGCATATGTCTTCACGCTGTACTTCCAGCATCACCTGTCATGATTGTGGATGTCCTTCACATCCCATTACTCCATGTGCCTCACTGCCCATCTGTTCAACTGCAGCGAGCACCATTTCCCTTGCTTGCCAGACTGCAGGATTTTACAGAAAGAAATGAAAATCATGGAATACAAGATGCTGGACTGACTGACCTTCACTGAGGCTAAGAGGAAATTTGAACGCCTACAACCTGTGCGTATGACATCCTCTCACGCCGCCGCTACAGCAACAGTTCTAGCCCCATCAGTTCCGCCAATTCCAGTTGGCTCTCAGAACCGTAACACTACACCTGCCCCCTTGATGGTAGGGGCACTTCCCTACCTGTTGCTCCTGCACTTCCTACCTCGGAAACACTGCCACCCCAACCACTGGGGCCATCAGTCCCCACTTCTCAGCCGGAGAAGCATCAGTCTTCTTCGCCTTCTCTCACTAGGAAGAGGTCCCTTGAGTCACTCCGTTCCCAGGTTCCTACCAGTGGCAAAGCAGACACCCACCAGTGGCTGAAGCACCCACAGGTAGCTGGTCATAGGGCTTCACGGTCGTCCTCAGTCCTTGAGTCTGAATCAGTGAAGCCCTCCCTACCACTGGAGAGCCCACGATGACTTGTGTGGTTGTGACCACTTTCCCATCTTCCTGTCACTCCCCTGACGTCATCCCCACAGATGCCTACCCAGATGGGCTTTAAACAAGCTGGACTGGGAAGCTTTCACCTCTGCTGTTACCATTGAATCTTCCTCATATGGTAACATTGATGTTATGGTTGGGCGAGTCACCAGGACGATCGTTCCTGTGGCAGAAAATGCGATCCCTTGTTCCTTAGAGTGCCTCTGGCCAAAGACAGTACCTTGGTGGTCACCAGAAATTGCTGAGGCCGTTAAGGAGTATAGGCAGGCTCTGCACTGACATAAGCAGCACCCTTTCCTGGAGCACCTAATAGCTTTTAAACAACTCCATGCCTGCGTTTGCCAACTTATAAAAAAATGGAAACAGGAGTGGGAGGAGAGGTATGTCTTGACCATTGGGTGCCATACGTCACCTTCCCAAGTTTGGATGAAGATCAAATGTGTTTTTGGGTACCAGACTCCAACAGGTGTCCCTGGCATTAACATACAGGGTGTGTTATCTACCGACTCAAACGCGATTGCAGCACTATGCTCGAGCCCTTGCGTTGGAGAATTAGGCCCCCCCAGCCTTTCACATGGTCAAATGACAGATGGAAGGGAAGGACATCTTGTTCACTACATGCCACAGTGAACCCTGTAATGCTCCATTTACTGAGAGGGAGCTCCTCAGCACCCTTAAACATTACCCCAACACAGCCCCTGGACCAGATTGTATCCACACTCAGATGATTAAACATCTCTCGTCCCACTACAAGCGACATCTCCTCACCATCTTCAACCGGATCTGGTACAATGGCATCTTTCCATCACAGTGGCGGGAGAGCACCGTCGTTCCTGTGCTTAAACCTGGTAAAAACCTGCTTGATGTGGATAGCTATTAGCCCATCAGCCTCACCAATGTACTTTGTAAGCTGCTAGGACCTATGGTGAGTTGGCGGCTGTGTTGGGTCCTGTAGTCACGTGGCCTACTGGCTCCATGCCAGAGTGGTTTCTGCCAGGGTCACTCTACCACTGATAATCTCATGTCCCTCAAGTCTGCCATCCGAACAGCCTTTTCCGGATGCCAACATCTGGTTGAATATTTTTTGATTTACAAAAAGCTTACAACATGACCTGGCAGCATTATATCCTTACCACCTATATGAGTGGGGTCTCCGGGGCCCACTCCCAATTTTTATCCAATATTTCCTGTCGCTCCGTACTTTCCCTGTCCAAGTTGGTGCCTCCGACAGTTCCCCCCATATCCAGGAGAATGGGGTCCCGCGGGGCTCTATATTGAGTGTATCTCTATTTCTATTGGACATTGATGGTTTAGCAGCACTGTAGGGCTGTCTGTCTCACCTTCTCTGTATGCAGACGACTTCTGCATTTCGTACTACTTCTCCAGTACTGGTGTTGCTGAGTGGCACCTACAGATAGGCATCCACAAGGCCCAGTCATGGGCTCTAGCCCACGGCTTCCAGTTTTCAGCCGCGAAGTCGTGTGTCATGTACTTATGTTGGTGTTGTACCATTCATCCGGAACCAGAACTTTACCTTAATGACGATCCACTCACTGTAGTGGAGACATATCAATTCCTAGGGCTGGTTTTCAATGCCCGATTGACTTGGCTTCCTCACCTTCATCAGCTTAAGCAGAAGTGTTGGCGGCACCTCAGTGCCCTCCGCTGCCTGAGTAACACCAATTGGGCTGCAGATCGCCCTACGCTGCAGCAGCTCTACAGTGCCTTGTTCAATCCCGCCTTGACTATGGGAGTCTGGTTTATGATTGGGTGACACCCTCAGCATTGCATTTACTCAACCCAGTGCACCACTGTGGCATTTGACTAGCGATGGGAGCTTTTAGGATGAGTCCAGTGACCAGCATACTGGTGGAGGCTGGAGTCCCTCCATTGCAGATCAGATGTGCATAACTCCTCACCAGTTATGTTGCACGCATCATAGTTCTCCTGAGCATCCGAATTACCGTCTCCTTTTTCCACCCACGGCGGTTCATCTCCCGCATCTGCGGCCTAGGTCAGAGCTTACGATCACAGTTCATACTCGATACCTCCTGTGTGAACTAGAGTCCTTTCCTTTACCACCTCCCCTCCAGGTCCATCCGCATACACCTCCATGGTGTATAACTAGGCCGCAGCTTCGTCTGGACCTTTCGCATGGCCCTAAGGACTCAGTTACTCCCACGGGTCTCCGTTGTCACTTCCTCTCAATTCTTGACGTGTTCCGGACTCTGAAGTGGTTTACACTGACAGCTTGATGACTGGTGGTCATGTTGGCTTCGCCTACATCCACAGAGGCCATATTGAACAGCATTCCTTGTCCGATGGCTGCAGTGTATTCACCACAGATCTTGTGGCCATATGTTGTGTGCTTGAGTACATCTGCCCATGATCTGGCGAGTCATTTCTTCTCTGTATTGACTTCCTGAGCAGCTTACAAGCTATTGACCAGTGCTACCCTCGCCATCCTTTGGTAGCGACCATCCAGGAGTTCATCTATGCCCTGGAATGATCCAGTTGTTCCGTGGTGTTTGTGTGGACCCCAGTACGTGTCGAAATTCCAGGTAACAAACTTGACAACAGGCTGGCCAAACAGGCTACCTGGAAACCGTTTCTGGAGATTAGCATCTCTGAAACTGACCTGCATTCAGGAGGAGGAGGAGATTAGTGTTTAACGTCCCATCGACAACGAGGTCATTAGAGACGGAGCGCAAGCTCGGGTGAAGGAAGGATGGGGAAGGAAATCGGCCGTGCCCTTTCAAAGGAACCATCCCGGCATTTGCCTGAAGCGATTTAGGGAAATCACGGAAAACCTAAATCAGGATGGCCGGAGACGGGATTGAACCGTCGTCCTCCCGAATGCGAGTACCTGCATTCAGTATTACACTGCAAGGCTTTTCGGCTTTGGGAGACGGAATGGCATAACCTTGGTATGCACAACAAACTGTGTGCCATTAAGGAGACAGTGAATGTGTGGAAGTCCTCTACGCGGACCTCTTGCTGGGAGTCTGTGGTTCTATGCTGTCTCCGAATTGGTCACACTTGGTTGACCCACGGCTATCTCCTGCTCCATGAGGGCCCCCCTCAGTGTCAGTGCAGTGCCTGGTTGTCAATGGTCCACATTCTATTGTGCTGTCCTGCTTTCTCTGCCCTGCGACAAACTCTTCGGTTACCGGACTCGTTGGCATAAATTTTAGCAGACAACACCTCATTGGCTGATTTATGTTTTATATGGGAGAGTGGGTTTTATTGTTCTATCTAAGTTTTAGCACCTCTGTGTTCTCTAGCCTAGTGCTTTTAGGCAGGAGGTTTTAATGTGTCACAGAGTGTCTGGCTTATCCTTTTTATTCTCGTGATCAGCCAGCCACGTCATCTGCTCTCTTGTTGTAATCCCTTCAACCTGTTTCTTGCATCTCTGTGGTTTTCTAGTACTATTCTGTCTATTGTAGTGTTTGTTATCCTTTTGTTGTTCTTGTGGTTTTTCCTTTTTCTTAGTATCGTGCTGCATGTCTCCTTTATTTTCTTCTTTCACTTGTAGAATTGTTTTAATGGGAACAAGGGACCAATGACCAAGCAGTTTGGCCCCTTCCCCATCCCTTTGAAACCAACCAACCAGCCTGCCCAGAAAGATTGGTACAGTACAGTGCCTTTGCCAACCATATCGCTGCTGAGCTGCAGAAGATGGAAAATGTGGGTGGTAAAGTATTTGCAGCGAACACTATGCATGGATTAAATCATTTTCTGATGGACAGGTGGGATAAGCTGCAGTTGACAATTCCACAGTCATAGACACAGCCATCCCCCTCTGGATACATCCAGGCAACTTTCCAGCTAGCTTGTATATAGGAGGAGGAGGAGGATGCTATAACATATATAAATTTTCTGAGCTCTTCAGTCTTCTTAATCTGTTTTTGTGCTCAGGATGCCTCATGTTGTAAAGCACATCATCAGCTTCATACATTTATTAATTTTGTAGTTGTTGGGACACAAAATGTATTTATTACTTTGTTCTGCAATAAAATAGTTCTTAATGCACATAAAGTGTCTTGAACATTTATATATCATGAGATATTGGTTCTTTAGTGCTTTATAAATTGCTTCACATGTTTCTGGGATTATTTTAGTTAATGTGGACTGTGGTATCCAAATGCTATTCTGTAAGCTAGAGTAACTCTCTCCTGTAGCAAGAAATCAGACACAGTTCTTGAGTGAGTATTGTGTTTTGTGATATGGGGAGACACTTTACTGAGCGCACACTGAAATGTATTCTCATCTGTTCTTAAGTAATTTATGTACGACTTGATGCCCTCCACTTGCAGGTCACATAACAAATTTTGTTGATTGCTTTTATCATCTTGTAAAACCCATGGCTTCATCCAGATACGTTTCCTTTTATTCCCCTGCTTCTCTTCCAAATGCATTCAGTGCATTTGTGGTACAGGCCTGTGTCACCAGCAAAACACACGTCACAGTGGCCAACCAGAAACAAGGATGAAATGTCTTTTAAGGTAAATAGAAGTGGCAGCAGCAAGGAAACAAGGGCAAAGCTATATCCAAAATTTGTTTAGCAGTAAACCGTGAATTTCATTACTTAACTACATAAAACTTAGATGTTAGTAAAGCAGAGTTCAAATAACATTGCCATGCTAATCTGTAATTCATTGAGTACTAAGTGAAATTTACAGTTTATTCTTTTCATGACGCTACAGTTGAGGAGAATTGCAGCGTTACTTTACTGACGAGAATCAGCCAGTTCTAAGGGACTGTTAATGATTTGTCACCACTGTTTGTTTGCTCAAGCCGCACTATGAACAAAATTTGTCAAATTTGATTTTTAAACACTTTCTTGTTACTTTTGTGTTTCGCCTGGGATGACTGCAGTGGACATTTGGTTGGTTTCCTTTTTGAAGCAGTTGGCAGAGAAATAGTTGGGGAGCACAGAATGATGATGTCTGGGATCTGTTGAGTATTAACTTAGGGAATCTTACCCACCATCAAGCTTCCATCAGATAAGCCACTACTTCCACAGAAATCGCTACATGGCGCTTTGTTCTGCTCATGTTTCACTGTTCCTGTTGCGACCAGGAGCTGTCACTTGTTCCCATTTTTCCTGCAGCTGTCCTGAACGGAGATTAAAATGCACACCCCCACACCACATGCAGCTGCAGCGCAATCAGAGAATCAATGCCTCAGCAAACCAAAACTGTGCGTGTTGCAGTCTGCTGACACAACCTGAGAAATGTCGAGTCAGTATGGATCCTCTCGGTATCAGTGAAGGCTGAGAGAAATGATGAGTCAGGACAGACTGTCCAGCTATCACCCAGGCTCACACACATGTTGCTGACCACCAGCTTCATATCTCTGTGTCAGGAGTCACAATGCGTGTAATCACTACAAAATGCTGAACTTGTGAAGGCAAGCATAAGATGAAACAAGAGCATGTAAAGTTAGAAATCTTACATTTGCAGATCATGCAACAGAAAAGCGTTGTCCATAATGCGTAGTTGCTGTCTTGGCGACAGCAGTACAATGTCCTTGTAATGGGAGTTCCTACTGCTTGCCTTTGCAGAACCTGTGCCACAAAGGCTGTACTCTATGATGTCCATGCCACATGTGCTGTGACTTCTCTTTGTCCTGACCAATACTGTCAAGCTTGCTTGGATGTAGGTGTTTTCATTTGTCTGTTGGAGCTGCATGTCTGTGTATTATTTATGTGAGTTGAATTGAACTGTATCTCAGTAATGATGAAGCGACGTGAGATGAGTGCCTGTGGAGAGGGCTCTGGGGTAGGAGGCAAACGCTCACATCTAGACCAAATGGGTTAGCAGTGTAGGCTGAATCTCTCTCTCTCTCTCTCTCTCTGTCTCTCTGTCTGTCTGTCTGTCTGTGTGTGTGTGTGTGTGTGTGTGTGTTGCCTTGATGTGGTAGAATGCTATGTCAGGAAGTCTCCTCATGTCCCATTCATCTACATGACTACTCTACAGTTCACATTTAAGTGCCTGCCAGAGGATTCTTCGAACAACCTTCAGATTATTTCTCTACCATTACATCCTCTAAGAGCACATGGAAAAAATGAACACTTAAATCTTTCTGTGTGAGCTCTGATTTATTTATTACAATGATCATTCCTTGCTGTGTAGGTTGATGACAGTAAATTTTTTTCTCATTTGAGGAGAAGGTTGGTCATTAAAATGTTCTGAAAAGATCTCATTGCAATGAAGAAACAATCATTTGTTTTGATGATTGCCACCCCAACCATGACATTCTCACCCCGATTTCATGACAATACGAAAGGAATCACCTGCTTTGAACATTTTTCAATGTCCTCTGTCAATCCTATGTTGTAAGGATCCCTTGCCACACAGCAGTAATCTAGCAAAGGATGAACAAGTGTAGTGTGGGTAGTCTCTTTTAGTAGACCTGTTACATCTTCTAAGTGTTCTGTAAATAAAATACAGTCCTTGGTTTGCCTTCCCCACAACATTATCTATGTGATCATTCCAGTTTAAGTTGTTTGTAGATGTAATTACTAAATATCTAATCAAATTGTGGCACCCTTATTTAAAGTTGTGTGATTTATGATGCAGCTGAACTTTTTTGTTCATATTCATGGGGATGTCCACACACTTTCCATTAATCAGAGATAATTACCACTTTTTCACACCATACAGATATCTTATCCATATCATTTTGAAATTGGTTTTAATATTCCAATGACTTTATTAGGTGGTAAATGGCAGCATCATCTGCAAACTATCTAAGAGGGCTGCTCAGATTGTCTCCTAAATCTTGTATATAGATCAGGTACAGCAAAGAGCCTATAACACTTCCTTGCTTATGCCAGATATCACTTCTATTTTACTCAATGATTTTTCGTCAGTTTTTACATGCTGTGGGCTTCCTGGAAGAAAATCGTGAATCCACTCGCACAACTGAAGTGATACTCTGCAGGCACGCAAACTGATTGGAAGTCTCTTGTGAGGAATGGTGTCAGAAGCTTTCTGGAGATCTAGAAACATGGAATCAAAGCTGCCGTGCTTAAAAAAATAAATAAAATATGTGTGTGTGTGTGTGTGTGTGTGTGTGTGTGTGTGTGTGTGTGTGTGTGTTATCTAGTGAAGTAATTTTTTGCATTATTGTTATAATGTTGCTGGATGGACAACTGCCTTACCACCAGCTGCGAGAAACATGGTTGCAGGGCTCCCACCACCGTCGCCACCACCACCACCATCCTTTCCATTATTGCTGGTCTGTGGAATTCCACTGTGTGGAGTCACCGCCACCTGCGTCGTCATCACCTGTGGAATTTCCCACTGTAGTTGATGATGGTGATGACAGTGACAGGATTGTAATAATCAGTGAAGTCATTACAATTTCTGATCATGACACAGAATAAAAGTTAGAAAATATTGTCAAGACATACATGAAGCTGTGCATGGAAATTTAAAACCTCAAGCGGGCCTCGTCTGTATAAAAATTTGTTTCTGCGATGAGGTGGGTGCAATATTCTATCCGTATGGACACATTAATACTTGTGTTAAATGTGCACCCTTCATTTCTTCATGTGTTGTTAGTTGGGAGCCAGTAGCATCTATAGTTAGAGTAATTTTTTGTGTCATTAAGATAGTATCAGCAAATAGCTTTGATCCTTTGCAGCAAGTAAACTCCACAGTTTACAATTTTAATATGTATCTGTTGCAAAGCACAAGAATGTCTTTTTTTAAGTTCATATATACAAATATAATCAATTTGAATTCGAATAACTTGATGATTCACGTGGTTCCTGCTGGGAATGGCATTGCCCGCACTGTCTAGCACTTTGCCTTTTTGATAGAAAAGTCAATTACACGTGCAACTGCTCAAGAAAGCACTTCACATGTTTTTTGAAGGATAATTATACTTTTTGCCATTGTTACTGCATAATATGTAATCTCTGAAAGAACTAAAATAAATATAAAAGCTAATCTTGTAACTTGTTTTTTAGTGTATGTCACCCTTTAAGACATAAAACATACATGTGCCAGAAAAATTTTAAATAGTGGGATAAATGGCTGGTGTTGTGGGCCTGAAATTTTTGTAAGTGGCTGGTCCTCGGTGTTAAGTTTCAAATGAGAGTCTAACACTTCATGATTTAAGAAATTCATCACACATTGTCACACGTAATGTAATTCGTTTTGCATAAGAGGAAATTTACTTTGCAGGTAACACTTCTCAAATCACCATTTGCAATATTTTCCCACAACCTGTTACAAGTGTAAACAGTGGCGATGTCACACACATCGAAATGAGGCCCACAAGAAAGATGTACCGAAAGCAGTTTGTTGTTATGAAGAATTGTATAGTCTTTGACACATTTTGCTGTCAGCAGATGCTTGTGTGTGCCCTGTGTTTTGTTGTTGTAAATGGCCCATTTTCTTTGCAACTAAAGTTTTGTTTTGGTGTTATTCTCTTTTTGTTTTATTTCTGCAGTAGTGGACTAAAGTAAAATTCTTTGTCAGAGTATCAGTTCTTATCAATTTAAATTACAGTAATGTAACTGAAAACTAAAACAATGAAAAATTTGTAGAATTATAAAAAATTTCCAGGTTTTCCCCTGATTTTTCCTGGATGAAAAAAATTCCTGGATTTTTCCCATTTGTCCCGGGGCATATACACCCTGAAGTTTACGGCTCATCAGGTTAAAAGACAATCAGTGGGCTTAATTTAAAGTTATATGTTCACTGCCCTGTAATACATTTCACAAGCTAAAATACAGCCCCACTGTGAATGCTTTCTCGAACATGGGATAAGTTGGCTGGTGTTTGTAAGCAGCTTGAAATCTGTGAAACAATAGGCAGCTGCTGCGAATCGGTGTGTTAGAAGAGCTCCTGAGAGTCGTGTACCTGTCATAACGGTACCAGAGGTACCCTAAGTACTGTCCTCTCCTGTGTATCCTCTCTCCTCTGCAGTAAGTACGTGATCTGTCATTACTCATCCACTTGACTGTGAGTGATGTTTCAATGGCAGATTTAGACATCCAGTACAGTGTGGACAGGTACCAGGGTGTTGTACCAACCTCCCTGACCAACAAGGTTGTGGTGCTGTCTTTCACTGAACCTGAAACTGAGCCAGTGGGACTCACTTCATCTGTTTAGGGGAAACCTGTTCTGTCCAGTGTCAGGAGGAGGCAAATGCAAATGGGTAGGAGTCTATTAATCATCGGCAGTTCAAACATGCAGCGATGGTACAGGAAAGGTACACCAGGTGCACTCATTTTGTATGCCTGGGGTGTTCATTCAACATGTTGAAGAGGCTATTCCAGGAGCCATTGAGCGAACAGGGTGCAAGAACTACAGATTGTGGTGCACATTGAAACAAATTTTGCCTGTTGTCTGGGCTCCAAGGTCATATTTGTGACATTCCAGTGACAGTGAGGGAAGGTTGAGAAGACCAGCCTTGTGCATGAACTTTCAGCAAAGCTTACAATTGTCAGCATTGCCCCCAGAACTGACTGTGGACCTTTGGTTCTGAGTCGAGTGGAACCATAGACTTTCAAGGTTATGTGACAAGTTAGACTGTGACGTCCTGGACTTGCACCATAGAGTTGAGATCTGTAGGGTCCTCCTATATGGGGGAGATGTGCGCCAAGTGTCAGAGGCTGTTACTCAGGTAGCAAACTGTGTGTGTGTGTGGGGCGCACACACTGGTTTTTTAGATTAGACGGCTCTCCATCCAATCTTGGTTATGGTAGATTTAGGAAACCCAGCAGTATCAGTGTCAGACTGAAAGAAATACTTCCAACAGGTGTGAATATTAAAATCCTTCCGAAACATTCACAACAAAGTGCCAGAGTTTGAAGCACTCCAGAAAAGCAGTGAAGCTCACATGATACTAGGTACAGAACGCTGGTTGAAACCTGAAATTGACAGTAGTGAGATTTCTGAGGAAAATTTTAAGTGCATATTGAAAGGATGGGCAAATAGGAAATGGAGGTGGTAGTAACAGTCACAGTAGACAAGAAACTCAAATCGACCGAGATAGAAACCGAAGCTGCATGTGAGACTGTTAGGGCAAGACTCAGTATCAGGGGTGGACACAAAAGGACAATGGGATCCTTCTATTCCCCATCAGACTCATCTCCTGGTGTAACTGAAAACTTTAGAGAAAACCTCAGTTCACCTGTACATAAGTTCCCTTGTCATACTGTAATCATCAGTGTAGACTTTAATCATCCAACAATTAATTTTCAAAATTACTGTTTTGTTAGTGGTTGGTGTGATAAACCATCCCGTGAAACATTGTGTCTGGAAATCAAATTTGACAGATTTTGTCCATAGTGTTGCTTGAACAAACGAACATTGGTGACGAGTCATTACTAGATATAATCTTGTCAATATCTTCTCGGATATTGCACTTCTCATCGTTGGCAAAACACAGTTCCAGTGCAACAGAAATACACTTACAGACCTTTTTTTTAAAAAACCTTGTATTTACCACCCAATTTCACTTCACATTACAGCTTTATGAGACAGACCAGATGCTGAAATTATCAGTGCCAATGCAGTAAAAATCCCAAATACAAGACTTATGGATGTTCTGCAACTCAGAGGATCAGAAATGTCCCTTAGACCTGGCTGGTTCTTGTCGGTAAAGTAATGGTGCAATTCTTCTCAACTGTACTGTCAAGAAAAGAATAAACTGTAAATTGCATTTAGTACTGAATGAATTACAGATTGGCAAGGTAGTGTTATTTGAACTCAGCTTTACTAACATCTAAGTTTGTATGTAGTCAAGTAATGAAATCGGTTTAATGCTAAACAAATTTCAGGTATAGCATTGCCGTCGTTTCCTTGCTGCTGCCATTTCTATTTACCTTATAAAAGACATTTTATCCTTGTTTCTGGTTGGCCACTGTGACGTCTGTTTTGCTGGTGACACAGGCATCTTATCATGATTCACCTGCTATGACAATGTTTGATTACAATGCTATGCCTGCTATAGAGCAAGAATCATTTTTATGCTGCCAGCTGAGTTGCAGCAAGTACAATATTGATATCATGTGGTGCTCGCTTGGTTCTTGGTGAGAAAACAATTCTAGAGTCTATTAATCTTAACTTCAAGTTCTGTTGTGCACTTAAAATGTGGTGTTCATAGATGAAGTTATGTGGTAGATGACTAGCATGGCCATTTCATAGGAGATTGTGATTGTTACAGATGTATAAAGTCTTCATAATGTGTGAGAATTTCGTAAACTTCTAGAAGTGGCACAGAACTCCTAAATGAGCCACAAGGAACAACCGCTGAGGCTAACTGGTCAGACAGTTACACTGATTCACGTACCTGGTTAGCCGTGTGTGTTAACATGACTGCTCCTTACAAAAAAAAAAAAAAAAAAAAAAAAAAGAGTGTAAACTGTTTAACTTCATTTAATATGGTAACAAGAAAGATTAGTGACAATTGAAGAACAGATGAGCTGCAATAGGAGAGCTCAGATGAAAGAAATGTGCAGATGGATGGCAGCAATGCAGGTTGGGACACAGTTTCATTCACCGCAAGATTTGATTCAGTTAATAGGATAATTTCTTTTCCTCCTTGCCTGTATTACAATCACAGTTCACACTATCAGTTGATTTTGACGATGTAACATTTCCAAGTGCTTACTCTCATGGCATAGTTCAGTGATCACTTGCCTCTGGGCGACTACATGTAAATTACACAGTTGATAATTTACGCACTAGGACTCAGAATTGATATTAGTCGAATAGTTAGCTATAACGGTCCAAATTGAAGTATCACATACATCAACAGGACCATATTTTCTCCACATCTTAGAAGTACAATGTGTATTATACATGCAGCCCTCAACCAACTCTGTGCGAATAAGATATTTTATATTTGCTATCGTAAATGGATAGACTTGTTCTGGACGAAAGTTACACTTTCTAGCAAGTTGTTTTCTCTTTGCTATATACTGTGTTTTTGATAGTATATATTTGTCATAGCTAATAGGTTTACTGCTTTCACCACAGTAAAGCAAAAAATGTACTGCAGCTCAAATCTAAAGCAACAGAGAAATTTCTTATTCTTAAGTGCTTTAGCTTGCCCCTTGTCAGTGTGTAGTAAGTGCTTGCAATGCACTGCTTTTTCAGTAGTACCACACACCACACTGTGGCCGTGAGTAATTAGAACATAGCAAGAAATGAACTCACTGTGTTGCTGATTCTGTGGACTCAGAAAAGTCATTGCGTAGTTTTTAATTTTAAAATAATACAACTGCTATAATGCAAAACTTAAATAATTGAAATCAGCTATTAATATACCACAGCTTTTCTTAGTAATGGAAAATGTGTTACAGCTAAGTATTGTTAAGAAATGCAACAATTTCACTTCGTGAATGGCTATGTCATAGGGAGACAAATGCAGTCTCTGCTGTGTACCCTGTTGCTTGGGAAGTGTATAAGGTCAGAGGTCAGATGAAAATTGGATGGGGGTTGGTATCTTTTATGTCATATGAATATGAATGCGCTGTCAACCAGAGGTGTGCACAGAGCATGCGTGGCCTGCCCGGGACCGTAGTCTTGACTGCTGGGTGAGCCTCGACTTGCCCTGCCCGGTCAACCAGTCGATCCATAGTGGCGCCTGCCAGGTCTCACTGTGCCCTGCCAGGAACCACATCCACCCAGGCGCCCATGGGGCTCGGCTGCTTGTGAAGTCGCCTGCTCACCAAGCATCACACTGTTGTGGGCACAAAACAGAATCTTTGTGGCCCGTTTGCAAGCAGTATTTTTTTTAGAACAGTATTTACAGACACAGTACTTCACCTCCGGTCTTATATTAAAATAATTGATGGTTGTAACGTCAGCAACAAAATGATTACTCAAACCTCCATTGTTGCTTATAATTATTATATCAACTTATTGTTAGGTGCATGTGAAAAACCTCTGTACGTTACAATACACTGGAAATAGTTAATTTTGTTAATGGTCATCCTACTAGTTAGTGAATTTTTGTAGTACTAATCTAAGTATTTAAAAGTTTTTATTGACCAACATGGATGTAAGACGGTTATATCGCAACAGAACTTGTCTTGTATTTTATGACATTTATCTTTCCCTAGGCAAAGTCTGGCTTCCGACTGTACCTTATTTAACAGAAATTTTGTTAAAAAATCAACAGTTGCAATTTATTGCTTCACAGACCAAACACAAACCTGTGTAATCTGCAAGACCATATGAATCATTCAGTAAAAGCCTTACAGTTTGGGAAATCTGTCTAAATTCCAGTCAAATTGAATTCTTCAATATCCTTCAAGATTTCGTAGTAGAAATTCATCTTACTTCGGACGGAAATGTCATGAATAAAATTAAGGAACATTGGAAGGGATTTGGAAAATTTTCAAACACTATTTCCCTGCTCTGTCTAGTAATAACAACTGGATTCGCAGTCTCTTGTAAAAGACAATAATTTTGGAATCCACATGAAGTGTAAATTGGAAGAAGCAGTTACTCGAAACAAATATTAATCACTGATAAGTTTCTCACTACGCTTAAAGGCAGAGTTTCCAATGCTATCGGATAAAGTGGTAACAAGTTTATTATCTGTCTCGTCTACATATCAGTGTGAAAAAGCTTTTTCTTCTTACATGTGTATAAAAAATAAATCCAGACACAAACTTCACAGCAAAAATAATTTAAAACTGTTTTTATTTTCTGTGGTTCCTGATTTCAGAGTTATCTCACATGCAAAGCAAACGCATACTGCTTAATGAATTCCAAGGAAGGGTTGAGCCAGTCGGTTCCATAATGACGATTCTGATTAAGAGAAAGGTGTGAAATACTTTAATATTGCATACGAGACCTATCCATTGTGCAAAAGCTTCATCAGCCCAAGTGATGTGGTACAGGTGAAATGTACAGCATTATGAAAGGATAAGGGCTATTAAACCATTTGCTTTGAATTAAATTACTTCTGTGTTACAGTAAGTTCTTTTTTGTGTCACATCAATCATTTTACATTACATGTTATTTTTTCTTGTAAGGATCCTAGCACATCACACCTTTGCGATTCTCAAAGGAGTGCAGACAATTCAGAAAGCAATTCTGCATGCGTGTGGCAGTCCCTGTTGCACAGAGCCTTGTTGACACCCGGGCTCGGCCGGGTATCCGATGAGCCGTAGGTGTCGACGGCGCATCGTGGCTTGTGCACTCAGTTGCCAGTACAGTTGAGCTCGACTGCCTGTGGTGCAGGAAAGAGGAAGGAGCAGTCATCTGCAGCTGGGTTCGGGCGGGTAAATGTGGTGTGGTGCATGGCTCTGCCATCAACCACGTATACATGACACTCCAAAACATGGAAAGTTTTGCTCAGCTGTGTGCCTTCATCATGCTAAGTGTGCCTTGACCAGTTTCCACACAAACAGAATGTGTCAGATAATGCAAGCTGTTGCTTAGCCACATCCTGCTACTGGTCGCGTGTAGTCCTGTGTAGTAAAGGAATTTTCTCATGATATTGCTGATCCAACCACTGTTTGTTTCTATCAATATTAATCCATTACCGAGTTGGCGTGGGACAAGATTCGCTAAAGCTGTAGGCTACGTTGTAAAGAGAGTTATACTGGAAGGAGTATTTGAATGAACTCCACACTCCTGTTATTACTTACATGTTATTTCATGTTAATAACTGCCTGTTGATTTTACCACTTTGCTGGCATTTCACTGGATTGCTCAGTGTTGGCTGTGACCACTAATTCCCATACAATAACTATAATTACCCTCAAAACGTTTTAGGAAACTAGTAATTTTTACCGCAGGTTTTTGCGTTGCCTTAATAGAAACCTCATTCCAGTATTTGCTTCAATGACGTTCAGTTCTCATAGGGAATTAGCAACTTCAGGATAAAAATGCCTAAATTTTTCCCTGTTAAAAATACACTTTTTGCCTAGATCTACATTTTCATCTACACTCTGCAAACCACCGTGAGATGCATCCCATTGTACCAGTTATTAGGGTTTCTTCCTGATCCATTCACGTATAGAGAATGTGAAAAATGATTGACTGAATGCCTCTGGGCATGCAGTAATTATAGCCTACGCAATTATTATAGTAATTATTCTAATCTTATCCTCATGATCCCTACATAACCGATACGTAGAGGATTGTAGTACTTATACAGCGTGTAAATTTTAAGTTGTCAAACAAGAATAACTCGAAAAATAAGCTTCACACAAAAAATGTGTAGAATCCAAAGTTGATTATTTTCAAGGGGGACATCTGCTAGTGCTAAAATTAGCCTGGCACGCCAGCCCCCTTGGGTGTGGAGCGGGAGGCAACTTTAATATTTCAAATGGGAACCCACATTTTTTATTGCAGAATCAGATTTTACATAAAAAAACTATGTACATTTTGTCTTAAACATTTGTTTTGATTCTTCGCAGTTGGCTCTGTAATTCAAGAAAATCCATGTTCTCATTTTTGGTAGAAAATTGTGCGTGGATATGTGAAAAATACTTATTTACTTCGTAAATTTTGATTCGCTAAAACTAAAACTCTCCTTCTCTCCCCATAGGGTGGGGTTTGAGAGAGAAATTAGAGTTTTAAAGATTTTGACCCAAATTATAATTTTTTCTGCAGATTCGGATAAGTTTTGTTTGTTTTGTGTTCATGAGGCCACACAACTTTTAATTATCAAACAAATTCATTTACTTGCAAATATTTGCAAATAATCAACAATAAAATGAAACCAATTGTTATTTTTCAGGACCACCAAATCTTAAATGGGAATACGTTCATCTTTAGTTAGTGACTGGGTTAGTCTTTTCCTCAGTTAGTCTTTTACTTTGTTTACTCTGTGAGTCAATGAGTTCACTCATTAGTAAGTAGGATGTTTGGTTAATTATTTAGCTAGTCAGATAATTTGTTTGATAATTAAAAGTTGTATGGCCTCATGACTATGAAACAGATAGTTAGGAACCCCACTCATGGTGTGTCTGTGTTCAGTAAACTAAATAAAAAAGTCAGTAGGGTCGTACCTCCATAAGGGACTTGATGCTTTCAGCACAAGTCAGGAGTATAAAGAGGAACTATGGCTCAAGTTTAAAAGACTAGTTGACTATGCATTGGATAGACATGTGCCCAGTAGAACAGTTCGTAATAGGAGAGAACCTCCATGGTATACAGTCACTGTAAAGAAACTTCTAATGAAACTGCATAATACATGTAAGACAAAGTGTAGGGGTATAGATGGAGAGATGTGTGATGTCTTCAATGACTGCTGCAGCATAATATTGTCAAATTATATTTCACAAATCCCAAAGAAATTCTGGTCATATGTAAAAGCTGTTAGGTGCACCAAAGTTTGTGTCCAGTCCCTAGCAAATGAGACAGGAAATGACATTGAGGGTAGCAAATCAAAAGCTGAAGTGCTTAACTCCATTTTCAAATGTTCCTTTACAAAGGAAAAGCCAAGACAGCTGCCCCAATTCAATCCTTGTACCACTGAAAAGATGAATGAAATAAGTATTGGTGTCAATGGTGTTGAGAAACAGCTGAAATCTTTAAAGTTGAACAAAGCTCCAAGCCTGGTGGAATCCCTAACAGATTCTATAATGAATTTGTGAATGAATTAGCCATTCTTCTAACTGTAATGTATTGTAGATCACTTGAACAAAATTTGTACCCAGTTCTTAGAAAAAAGCACAGATCACACCTGTCTATTAAAAGGGTAGTAGAAATGATCCACAAAACTACCTTCCAATATCCTTGACATCAATTTGTTGTAGAGTCTTAGAACATATCCTGAGCTCAAACATAATGTATCTTGAACAGAATGACTACAACAATGCCAACCACCATGGATTTCGAAAGCAGCAATCATGTGACAACACAAGTCACACTTTCCTTGGATGACTTACTGAAATCCTTAGATCGATGCAATCAGGTAGATGCAGTATTTCTTGATTTCCGAAAAGCATTTCACTCAGTACCACACCCACGCTTATTGTCAAAAGTACAATCATATGGAGTATCAAGTGAAATTTGTCACTGGATTGAGGACCTTTTGGTAGGGAGGACACAGCATGTTATTTGGATGGAGAGACGTCGTCAGATGTAGAAGTAACTTTGGATGTACCCCAGGGAAGTATGTTGGGATCCATGCTGTTCATGTTGTATATTAATGAACTGGCAGAGAATATTAATAGTAAAATCAGGCTTTTTGCAGATGATGGAGTTATCTGCAATTAAGTACTCTCTGACAGAAGCTGCATAAATATGCAGTCAGATTGTGATATTTCAAAGTGATACATAGATTGGCAACTTGTTTTGAATGTTCAGGAATGCAAAAAAAAAAAAAAAAAAAACACACACACCCATAATATCCTGTGACTATAGTATCAGTGAGTCACTATCAGAATAGGCCAACTCTCACAAATCCCTGAGTGTAACACCTTGTAGGGATACGAAATGGAATGATCACATAGGTTCAGTCTTGGGTAAGGCAGGTGGTAGACTTCGTTTATCCAATAATACTGTGTAAGTGCACTCAATCTACAAGGGAGATTGCTTACAAATTACTCTTGCAACCGGTTATAGAATTTTGCTCAAGTGCACGGGACCCCTACCAGATAGGACTAATGTGAAATACTGAACGTATACAGAGAGAAGGGCGCCACGAATGGTCACAGGTTTGCTTAATCTGTAGAGGGTGTCGCAGAGATACTGAAGGAACTGAATTGAAAGACTCTTGAAGACAGACATAAACTATCCCGAGAAAGTCTGTTAACGAAGTTTCGAGAACTGACTTTAAATGATTACTGTAGGAATATATTACAACCCCCTATGTGTCGCTCACATAGGGATCATGAGGATAAGATTAAAATAATTACTGCACACACACAGGCATTCTGTCAAACATTCTTCTCACACTCCATATCTGAATGGAACAGAAAGAAACCCTAATAAGTGGTACAATGGGACGTACCCTCTGTCATGTACATGACGGTGGTTTGCAGAATGTAGATCTAGAGTAAAAGTATATTTTTAACAGGGAAAAACCCGGGAAATTTTTTTTCTTGTCCACGTATACACCCTGAAGTTGCTAATTCCCTATAAGAATTGAAGTAAATACCAAAACGAGATTTCTATTAAGGCAACGCAAAAACTTGTGGTAAAAATTACTAGTTTCCTAAAACGTTTTGTGGTTAATTATAGGCCTAGTTATTAGCAAACTCAAAAACAGAGATAATTTATGATAAATGTAGATAATATATAGGGCAGGGAAAACTATATGTAACGCAATATGATAGTTAGAATATCTGTTGCAGTAACTAATTCACAAACACTGATCTACTACATACTACTCGTCGATTATGCAAAGGACAATGTTAGCTTCCAAAAATTCTCAAAAACACACATTTATTTGCACTGATGCTGTAACTTACCAAACGAGAAAGCACTGTTATGTTGATAGACACAATAAAAGACGTGTCTATCAACATATCAGCACTTTCTCATTTGGTAAGTTACAGCATCTTTTATATACCAGCGCTCTCGTTTGGTAAGTTACAGCATCTTTGTTTTTTATATATATTTTCCCAAGTGGAATGTTTCCCTCTATTATATTCATTTATTTGCACTGATATACAATGAAATTCAGAGGTGATGTAGTCTTTGGCAACAACTGTGAATCACAAATGCTGATTTTCTACAAAATAGGTGTCTAAACACTTGTACTGGTAAGATTTGTAAACATCTGAAAGTTCTCAAAGATAAACTATTTCTCACGTAATGAAATTAGTGATTAGTTGTTTTGAACAAAATTTTAAACAATCACAATCAAGTTTAAGCCTGCAATTGATGATAACAGTACGAGTTTATCGTGTCCCTCCTGAATGTTCAGAATTTCACAATGTATTACAATAAAAACAGGTATTGATACAATAAATGAAAGATTGTGCAAGAATGATGTGAACAGTAAAATGTGCAAATCTAGAACTTGAAATCAACACACGAATCTTGTACATGCTGTCTCACACAAATGGTAATTTCCGAGTTGCTTTTATATATAAATAAATGTGCAAATTGCATGGATTTTTTAATTAGCTGTTTCTGTACACACACTACACTCATGTGCCGAACAAGGACAGTGCAGTGTGAGTTTATCTCAGTGAAAATTGCTAAAATTACCTTGAAGAAAACTGTCTATTGACACACAGTCAACATGGGTTTAGAAAATATCGTTCCTGTGAAACACAACTAGCTCTTTATTCACATGAAGTGTCGAGTGCTATTGACAAGGGATTTCAGATCGATTCCGTATTTCTGGATATCTGGAAGGCTTTTGATACTGTACCACACAAGCGGCTCGTAGTGAAATTGCGTGCTTATGGAATATTCTCTCAGTTATGTGACTGGATTTGTGATTTTCTGTCAGAGAGGTCACAGTTCATAGTAATTGATGGAAAGTCATCGAGTAAAACAGAAGTGACTTCTGGCGTTCCCCAAGGTAATGTTATAGGCCCTTTGCTGTTCCTTACCTATATAAATGATTTTGGAGACAATCTGAGCAGCTGTCTTCGGTTGTTTGCAGATGACACTGTCGTTTATCGACAAATAAAGTCTTCAGAAGGTCAAAACAAATTGCTAAACAATTTAGAAAAGATACCTGAATGGTGCAAAAAGTGGCAGTTGACCCTAAATAACGAAAAGTGTGACATCATCCACATGAGTGCTAAAAGGAACTCGTTAAACTTCGGTTACACGATAAACAAGTCTAATCTAAAAGCCATAAATTCAGCTAAATACCTAGGTATTACAATTACAAATAACTTAAATTGGAAGGAACACACAGAAAAATGTTGTGGGGAAGGCTAACCAAAGACGGCGTTTTATTGGCAGGACACTTAGAAAATGTAACATACCTACTAAGGAGACTGCGTACACTACGCTTGTCCATCCTCTTTTAGAATACTGCTGTGTGGTGTGGGATCCTTACCAGATAGGACTGATGGAGTACATTGAAAAAGTTCAAATGAAAGGCAGCATGTTTTGTATTATCGCGAAATATGGTAGAGAGTGTCACAGAAATGATACAGGATTTGGGCTGAAAATCATTAAAAGAAAGGCGTTTTTCATTGCCACGGAATCTTCTCGCGAAATTCCAATCACCAACTTTCTCCCCCGAATGCGAAAATATTTTGGTGACACTGACCTACATAGGGAGGAACGATCACCTCGATAAAATACCGGAAATCAGAGCTTGTACGGAAAGAAATAGGTGTTCATTCTTTCTGCCCGCTATACGACATTGGAATAATAGAGAATTGTGAAGGTGGTTCAATGAACCCACAGGCAGGCACTTGAATGTGATTTGCAGAGAATCCATGTAGATGTAGATGTGCAGCACCAACAAAGTGCATCTGGGCTTAATGTATTGCTTGTGAACTGCAACGTAATCTGAACAGATTGCAAAATGAGGAAATTGAGATGATGATCCATGTAAAAATTGAAAGAACCAGAGGTAGTTGAGAGTTTGGGAATGAGAATTAGTCAACAATTGATTGAAACAGAGGAAGGGAATACAATAGAAGGCAAATAAGTACATTTTAAAGTTGAAATAGTGAAGGCAACAGAGGGTCAAGTAGGCACAAAGACATAGAAGGCAAATAAGTACATTTGAAAGTTGAAAGAGTGAAGGCAACAGAGGATCAAGTAGGCAAAAAGACAAAGTCCAGTAAAAATCCTTGGATAGAGCATGAGATATTAAATCCATTTGACAAAAGGAGAAGGCATAAAATGCAGGAAATTAAGCAGGCAAAATGGACTACAGACATCTAAAAATGGGATTGTAAGGCAGGAATGATATACAAGAAATGCAAGGACATAGAAATATGCATAACTAGGGGAATGATATGTACCAGCTATAGGAAAATTACAGAAATCTTTGGCAAAAAGAGAAGCAACTTTATGAATTTCAAAAGCTCAGATGGCAAACCAGTACTAAGCAAAAAAGAAAAAGCTGAAAGGTGGAAGGAGTATATAGAAGGGCTATACAATGGAAACAAACTTGAAGACAGTGCTCTAGTAAGAGAAAATGAAGTAGATGATGATGAGATGGGAGATATGATGCTATGAGAAGAATTTGACAGAGCCCTGAAAGACATGGAATAGATGACATTTCCTCAGAATAATTGAGATCATTGGGAGAGGCACCCATGACAAAACTTTTCCACCTGGTGTGTAAGATGTTCGAGGCAGCTGAAATATCCTTAAGCTTCAAGAAAACTGTAATAATCCCAATTCCAAAGAAGGCAGGGCTGCCAGATGTGAATATTAAAGATTAAAACAGTGTGCCAGACCAAGACTCGAACTCAGGACCTTTGCCTTTCGCGGGCAAGTGCTCTACCATCTGAGCTACCCAAGCACGACTCATGCCCTGTCCTCATAGCCTTACTTCTGCCAGTACCTCGTCTCCTATTTTCCAGACCTTACAGAAGCTCTCCTGTGATGAGGTACTGGCAGAAGTAAGACTGTGAGGATGGGGCATGAGTTGTGCTTGGGTAGCTCAAATGGTAGAGCACTTGCCCACAAAAGGCAAAGGTCCTGAGTTCGAGTCTCAGTCTGGCACACAGTTTTAATCTGCCAGGAAGTTTCATATCAGTGCACACTCCGTTGCAGAGTGGAAATCTCATTCTGGATGTGAATATTGCCTACCATCAGTTTAATAAGGTATGTGTACAAAATACTGATACAAATTATTTACAGAAGACTGGAGAAACTGGTAAAAGCTGACCTCGGGGAAGATCAGTTTCAGAGAAATGAAGGAAGTTACAAGGCAATATTGACCTGACTTTTTGACGTATCTTAGAAGACAGATTGAAGAAATGCAGACGTATGTTTGTATGTGTGTAGATTTAGAAAGCTTTTGATAGTGTTGACTGTAATGCCATTTGAAACTCTGAAGATAACAGGCACGAAACACAGGGTGCGAAATGTTCTTTTGAACCTGTACAGAAACCAGTCTGCTGTTATAAGAGTCAAAGGACATGGAATGGTGGTTGAGAAAGGAGCAGGACAGGGTTGTAGCTTGTTCCCAGTGTTATTCAGTCTGTAAACTGAGCTAGCAGGAAAAGAAATTGAGGACAAATTTTGGTGGGGAACTATGTTCAAAGAGAAGAATTAAAACTTTGAGTTGTGCCAGTGATATTGTAATTCTGTCAGAGTCATCGAAGTACTTTGCAGAACAGTTGAATGGAATGGGTAGTGTCTTGAAAAGGGGCTGTAAAATGAACATCAATAAAATTAAAACAGTGGTGCAGAAATTTATTTAAATAAAATCAGGGGATGCCAAAGTAATTGATTAGAAAATAAGATATTAATGGTAGTATACAAGTTTTGTTATTTAGGCAGCAAAATTGATAACTGAATCAATACGAGGAAAAAAGAAATTTGTTGTACAACTTGACTAAAAGATGTGATCGGGGGACAGGATACTTAGGCAGATTCAAATGGATGTAGGTTGCAGTAGTTATTCGGAGATGAAGAGCCTAACACTGGACAGAGTAATGTGGAGAGCAGCATCAGACCAGTTTGCAGACTGAAGACTGCAATAACAATAACAACTAAACCCTTAATTTTCATGTTCACTGATGCTTTTGATTTGTGACACTAATTTCACATGCCTCATACACAGCATTCTAAATTACTGTAGTGTTGTGTGCTGTCCTTAGGTTAGTTAGGTTTAAGTAGTTCTAAGTTCTAGGGGACTGATGACCATAGATGTTAAGTCCCATAGTGCTCAGAGCCATTTGAACCATTTTTTTTAAATTACTGTACATTTAATGCCATTGCTAGTCTCTTCACTTTGTTTTCTTGGGGGTTGCTTTAGACTCTCAACAAAGAAACTTGCTGTTCCAAAAATCTTAAGACTCATTTCATTGGATTACCAAATGTAGTCCAGTCTACTGCCTTTGATTCTTTTCCAACTGATTTTTAGTAATCTCATCCATCCGAATAAAGTGTATTTCTCTCGCTTTTCACCTTTAATGTGTAATTTTGTATATCATATGTAATGTGACTCTTGAACTGAAAAGTGGACAATGGCTTTTATCACAAAAAAGTTTAGGATGTGATTTATAAATATTTATTGATTGAGAAATTTACCAGTGAAGGCTATAGAATATATTCTTGATGGAATATTATTGGGTTATGACCCAAGTGGTGGTGTCCTGAAGTAATATTTTGGCAAGTTTCCTACTCTTAGACTTCAGGAGAAGTTCTTGGAGTCCAAAGAAAGTAATGAATCATAGATTTTGGGGTACACTACTCATCTCCTTGGGCAGCATCAGGGAATTTAGTAACCCCACTAGTAATGGGGAACAATTTGTTACTCAGAGATAGTAATAAAACACACTCTCCAGGCAATACATGTTTGGCAATCATACTGCATGCAGGGGCATCCACTGCTAAGATAGCTCTGAGCAGATACAATACACAGACTGTATTTCACCCAATATAAAAAAAAAAAATTTAATGACTTACTGAAACCCTCAAAGACCTTCAGGATTATAGACTCTAGGTGTTTACAATATCAGATGTATGTAGCCATAAGTGCAACAACTGAATGAAACTATTCTTTGCAGTACTGTGTGGAGCATGTAAGAATCATTCCTTTGAGCCAGCCAGACAAGTCTATAGCAGCAAACAAAATCAGTGAAGGACACAGTTTTGCTTTGAACAGATGAAGATAATATATTCTTTGTAGAAATCAAACTTTTATTTCAGTCAAAGACTTTTGAATTCTATATATTGTAAATGTTTGGTCCCTATATACTTCACTGTTTTCTCATTTCATCGTGATGTACCTTGCCATTGGATTCCAAGCCTCTGTGATGAAGAAGGTGGCAATGATAAGAGTAAATGATAGGTGCACCAACTGGGAGAAGGAGTCCCACCTAAGATCTGCTAGAGTTTCTGGGTTACCGTATATTTGCCAAGACTGCTGGTCTTGCTGGTTGAGAATGATGCTGGCAGTGGACATTATGAATTGGAAGTCCACACTTCCAAATGATTCGTTTGGTCTTCCTGGTGATGTTCTCTCAGGAAAAGAGGAGTGTTGTCAAGAATCTATAAAAGAAGACTTTCTACAGGCTCCTGGAACTTTGCCTGAAGATGATGAGCAGGAAACTTGTTCAAATGCTGCTTCAAAAACACTATTCATTAGTTATCACCCCCAGGAAGATTTAATCAATGAAATTTTGTGGTAAAGCATGCTTTCTCATAGATAAAATATATTGTCATAGTGGCTTGTACAGGTACAGATGAGCCTTACATCCAATGGTGAACAAAAACTGACTGATGGCTGGTCCCAGCCTGACTCAGTGCTGGGATGCCTTTGTATGTGCTAATTGTTGCAAGCACATGAAATGCAAAATCAGGCAACTTTTACTCATCTAAAAGTCTGCATGGATTTTTCACAGCTGGTACTCAGATGGTTAGACTTCGCACGAGGGATGATTATTTACAATTTTTAGCATGCACCACTTTTAATGTCAAACAAAGAAATCTCGCATTTAAACTACATCACTGCTGTTTTTATTTTTACTGTAGCATACGTGAGTGAAAAGTAATTGGAAGTATTCTGAGATTCTGGAAATAATGATCGGAAGAGAAAAATGTTTCAGGTTGCCCTCCATGGGGTGGGTGCACATAACGACTGTGGTTGCATTGGGTTAGATAGAACAGCAATCAGTCGTAGAATTAAGTTGCTTTAATATGACATTTATAGTCACAACGCAGATCAGATTTCGACCTGTGTCAGGTCATTACCAATGCAGTGCGGAATTATAGCAGTTGTTCGTGCTCAAGTGAATGCTTACACAGTTCAACCATTACAAAATGTTTGCTTTGGACCACCACATCTGATAGAGAAATATTACTGGAGTAGAATATTTTTCCCACATGACAGTCATCAGAAAAAGGATACTAGAGACTACACCCTCTTAAAGTTGTCAGAGATTGCAGTCATGCGCGTGTGTGCGCGCTAGTTAATTTACATGATACCAGATTCTTAATTTCAGGTACTTCATTTATCAAAAAGGTATTTGTAAACTGTTCTGGTAAAGAGAGAAGTCGAAGCAGTACCTTTCTTGAAACTCTTCCATCAATGTTCTGCCAAATATGTCACTGTTTCCGCACTCAATTGAATGGAATTTTGTATTATTTAAACTTTTGGTTGGCTACATGGAAAGTAGCAATGTTTTTATAAAGTTGTTTATTAAATAATAATGTACTGTATGTAGGACTCAGCATTTATAAACTTAAAAATAGCATTGTAGTCAAGTAGATATTAAGCTACTAATAGCAGATAAACAGCAGCTATGTAATCAAGCTGAGGGGGCCGCAGCTTTCTTACTAATTTACTCCATTAAATTTATATGGATTAGTGGGATTAGTATTAAGCAGCATAGATGCATTTTGTTGTTAATACTGTATACATATTAGTTTCTATGATATTTTTGTCTCGTGTTAACATATGTCTTGACGTGTTCCATATCCCTGGAGGTTTTTCTTTATAAGATCTGTGGAACAGGATGAACGGATCAGACCTTTGTTGCATTGCCAACATAAGCAGCTAGTTTCATTAGCTGCAATGAAGGCCCTCGCACCCTTGCTGAGAAGTACTCAAGAGAAAGCAAAACTACATGCCTGAAATGTATTTTACAAGTTGCTTTCACTCAGTGAAATTTCTGTGTTAGCAAGGATTTGTCTTTCTGTATTTTTATTTGCACATTATTTTAGTGCTCATTCTTGTGGTGGTAAAATAGCATGATGGCTTCCATTCTTTGGTACTAGAGTGACATTGTTTACCATGTAACGATAGTGCAAAATTTTTGTTTTAGAAAAAATACTAGAAAACTGCTCCTCTAGAAATGGTAATAACGTAAACCCTACGACAAATGGTCTACTAAAGCATTTTGATTTTAGATTGAACCATAGAAAAATACCTGATGCAGATTCCTGATCACTTATTTATCCAACTAAAAGTACCTTTATAGCAGAGTGCATACTTTGTAAAAGACTGATGATGTGTCAACAGCTTTCAAATGTTGACTGATTCTGAGGCTAATCAAGGTAAAGCATTTGAGGGAAACATTCCACATAGGAAAAATATATCTAAAAACAAAGATGATATGACTTACCAAATGAAAGTGCTGGCAGGTCGATACACACAAACGAACACAAACATACACACAAAATTCAAGCTTTCGCAACCAACGGTTGCTTCGTCAGGAAAGAGGGAAGGAGAGGGAAAGACGAACAGATGTGGGTTTTAAGGGAGAGGGTAAGGAGTCATTCCAATCCCGGGAGCGGAAAGACTTACCTTGGGGGGAAAAAAGGGCGGGTACACACACACACACACACACACACACACACACACATATATATCCATCCACACACATACAGACACAAGCAGACATATTCAAAGGCAAAGATTTTGGGCAGAGATGTCAGTCGAGGCGGAAGTGCAGAGACTAAGATGATGTTGAATGACAGGTGAGGTATGAGTGGCGGCAACTTGAAATTAGCGGAGATTGCGGCCTGGTGGGTAACGGGAAGAGAGGATATATTGAAGGGCAAGTTCCCAACTCCGGAGTTCTGATAGGTTGGTGTTAGTGAGAAGTATCCAGATAACCCGGACGGTGTAACACTGTGCCAAGATGTGCTGGCCATGCACCAAGGCATGTTTAGCCACAGGGTGATCCTCATTACCAACAAACACTGTCTGCCTGTGTCCATTCATGCGAATGGACAGTTTGTTGCTGGTCATTCCCACATAGAATGCATCACAGTGTAGGCAGGTCAGTTGGTAAATCACGTGGGTGCTTTCACACGTGGCTCTGCCTTTGATCGTGTACACCCTCCGGGTTACAGGACTGGAGTAGGTGGTGGTGGGAGGGTGCATGGCACAGGTTTTACACCGGGGGCGGTTACAAGGGTAGGAGCCAGAGGGTAGGGAAGGTGGTTTGGAGATTTCATAGGGATGAACTAAGAGGTTACGAAGGGTAAGTGGACGGCGGAAAGACACTCTTGGTGGAGTGGGGAGGATTTCATGAAGGATGGATCTCATTTCAGGGCAGGATTTGAGGAAGTCGTATCCCTGCTGGAGAGCCACATTCAGAGTCTGATCCAGTCCCAGAAAGTATCCTGTCACAAGTGGGGCACTTTTGTGGTTCTTCTGTGGGAGGTTCTGGGTTTGAGGGGATGAGGAAGTGGCTCTGGTTATTTGCTTCTGTACCAGGTCGGGAGGGTAGTTGCGGGATGCGAAAGCTGTTTTCAGGTTGTTGGTGTAATGGTTCAGGGATTCCGGGCTGGAGCAGATTCGTTTGCCACGAAGACCTAGGCTGCAGGGAAGGGACCGTTTGATGTGGAATGGGTGGCAGCTGTCATAATGGAGGTACTGTTGCTTGTTGGTGGGTTTGATGAGGACGGACGTGTGAAGCTGGCCATTGGACAGGTGGAGGTCAACGTCAAGGAAAGTGGCATGGGATTTGGAGTAGGACCAGGTGAATCTGATGGAACCAAAGGAGTTGAGGTTGGAGAGGAAATTCTGGAGTTCTTCTTCACTGTGAGTCCAGATCATGAAGATGTCATCAATAAATATGTACCAAACTTTGGGTTGGCAGGCCTGGGTAACCAAGAAGGCTTCCTCTAAGCGACCCATGAATGGGTTGGCGTACAAGGGGGCCATCCTGGTACCCATGGCTGTTCCCTTTAATTGTTGGTATGTCTGGCCTTCAAAAGTAAAGAAGTTGTGGGTCAGGATGAAGCTGGCTAAGGTAATGAGGAAAGAGGTTTTAGGTAGGGTGGCAGGTGATCGGCATGAAAGGAAATGCTCCATTGCAGCGAGGCCCTGGACGTGCGGAGTATTTGTGTATAAGGAAGTGGCATCAATGGTTACAAGGATGGTTTCCGGGGGTAACAGATTGGGTAAGGATTCCAGGCGTTCGAGAAAGTGGTTGTTGTCTTTGATGAAGGATGGGAGACTGTATGTAATGGGTTGAAGGTGTTTATCTATGTAGGCAGAGATACGTTCTGTGGGGGCTTGGTAACCAGCTACAATGGGGTGGCCGGGATGATTGGGTTTGTGAATTTTAGGAAGAAGGTAGAAGGTAGGGGTGCAGGCTGTCGGTGGGGTCAGGAGGTTGATGGAGTCATGTGAAAGGTTTTGTAGGGGACCTAAGGTTCTGAGGATTCCTTGAAGCTCTGCCTGGACATCAGGAATGGGATTACCTTGGCAAACTTTGTATGTGGTGTTGTCTGAAAGCTGACGCAGTCCCTCAGCCACATACTCCTGACGATCTAGTACCATGGTCGTGGAACCCTTGTCCACCGGAAGAATGACGATGGATGGGTCAGCCTTCAGATCACGGATAGCCTGGGCTTCAGCAGTGGTGATGTTGAGAGTAGGATTAAGGTTTTTTAAGAAGGATTGAGAGGCAAGGCTGGAAGTCAGAAATTCCTGGAAGGTTTGGAGAGGGTGATTTTGAGGAAGAGGAGGTGGGTCCCGCTGTGACAGAGGACGGAACTGTTCCAGGCAGGGTTCAATTTGGATAGTGTCTTGGGAAGTTGGATCATTAGGAGTAGGATTAGGATCATTTTTCTTCGTGGCAAAGTGATATTTGCAGCAGAGTGTACGAGTGTAGGACAGTAATTCTTTGACAAGGGCTGTTTGGTTGAATCTGGGAGTGGGGCATTTGGATAGGACAGAGGTTTCGGATTGGGAGAGAGGTTTGGAGGAAAGGTTAACTACTGAATTAGGGTGTTGTTGTTCCAGATTGTGTTGATTGGAATTTTGAGGTTTTGGAGGGAGTGGAGCTGGAAGTGGGAGATTGAATAGATGGGAGTTTGGAACTGGTATAGGGACTGATGGAAAGAAGAGTTACAGCCACCTGTCAGAACTCCGGAGATGGGAACTTGCCCTTCAGTATATGCTCTCTCCTCGTTATCCGCCAGGCCTCAATCTCCGCTAATTTCAATTTGCCGCTGCTCATGCCTCACCTGTCTTTCAACAACATCTTTGCCTCCGTACTTCCGCCTCGACTGACATCTCTGCCCAAACTCTTTGCCTTTACAAATATATATATATATAAAGAAAGATGATGAAACTTACCAAACAAAAGCGCTGGCAGGTCGATATATATATATATGATATGGATATAATAGAGGGAAACATTCCACGTGGGAAAAATATATCTAAAAACAAAGATGATGTGACTTACCAAACGAAAGCGCTGGCAGGTCGATACACACACACAAACATACACACAAAATTCAAGCTTTCGCAACCAACAGTTGCTTCATCAGTAAAGAGGGAAGGAGAGGGAAAGACGAAAGGATGTGGGTTTTAAGGGAGAGGGTAAGGAGTCATTCCAATCCCGGGAGCGGAAAGACTTACCTTAGGGGGAGGAAAGGACAGGTATACACTCTCACACACACACCCATATCCATCTGCACATACACAGACACAAGCAGACATTTGTAAAGGCAAAGAGTTTGGCCCAAACCCACATCCTTCCCTCTTTCCTGATGAAGCAACCGTGGGTTGCAAAAGCTTGAATTTTGTGTGTGTGTTAGTGTGTCTATCAATATACCAACGCTTTCATTTGGTAAGTCATTATCTGGTGAACACTATTTCAAAATAAAAACTTTATTTTTATGATTATTTCAAAACAAAAGTAGTGTATGTAGGAAAATGGCCTCGCTCAATAAATTCACACTGGTTTTGGATTTATGTATACAAAGGACTATTATGTGCTTTCAAATAATCAAAAACATTCCTCTCATTTGTACTGTTATTTCAGAAATACTGTCAGCATATCTGCCAAATAATGCCAAGTGTCTTGAGCTCTTTGCAAGATACTTGCTACCTGGATGGACTAGCTGGGGAAATGAAGTCCTGAAATTGCAGACTTTATCATTGTATCAGTCCCATGTAATCTCTCGGACAGGAGATAAAATGTAGTAAGTTTCAGCTTGAGGTTTTTGTGAAACCTCAAAATTGAAATTTCTCTTTTGGTTTGCAGATGTATTTGAGGGTTCAGCCTGGAGCAAAAGAAGTTTTTCTTGTTCACTGCTTATCAAAGATTTTTCCTTGCTGCTACAACCTCAGCACATTTCCTTTATTTTGCTATAAAAGATTAATAATGGACAAATATATGCTGTTCAGTTTGTGTAATGTGATTCTGTTAATTCAGTGTACTAAAATGTTTGCTAAAGTTCACTCTATGTAATGTATTAATAAATAAAATATAAAGCATAACACCTCTGCAGTTTTATTTATAGAATACATTATCAGTGCCTTTGCAGTGAAATGATGTACTGCTATGCACTGTATGTAAAAATCATGCAGCAAAGATCAAATAAGACTTAATTCCACTTTATTATTCCTTTCTTGTGATTACATCCAAAGTTACCATGTAACTGTTCATGATAAAACTTGTTGAATAATAATGTGATTACATCCAGGTATCATTTCTAGTTCAAAATACACGAGTTTGTATCCCACAGCACCTTGTAATTGTATTTTGAAATTAAAACAGTACCAAATCACATTAATTGGTCCAAAGAAATTGAAATGAAATGAATATGTATTATGAATCAATAGTTACTGAGCATTCGAGATGGTGCATAAATGCTGTACCAATTAACAATCCAATATACATTTTTACATACTGTGGTTTTCTTCTGAGACTTAAAAATATAATACAGTTCCAATCTGTTCGTTTTCACATTAATAATGGCAATGATAAAAGTAAAGCACTAATTGAATAATACTGGCAATTGTGATGTAAGAGAGGCTACAGTTACGTTACACATTAAAAATGTTTTAGTGTGTAACATTTCCAGGGTTTAGTCGCCATGTGCATTGAAAAGGTGTATATTGACATTATTGGAACTGCCATACCATGTACAATGCACTATTATTTGTGCCTCACAGGATTCTCATGAAAATATGACTATCACAGTGTCCATGGTCATTGAGGAGACTAATGCCCATTCAGTTGTTTTCCATTCACTGCCAGAGTAGTTCCGTTCAATTTTGCTGCAGTAGCTGTCTCACTGCGATATCCATTGGGGTTCATTGTCTGCCACCGCCAAAAATCTCTGCCTGAAAGTTGAATTAGTGGTTACTTCTCCAGAGTTTAGTTTTGACTACAAAATACACATTTCTAAATCAATTCATATGCTACAAGTCATAATTAAAAATTACAACTGACATCAATCTGCAGTTTTTATTTTTGTTGTTAATGCTAAAGATTTCCACTTGTTTCTGGGATCAGAAACTGTGGACCAGTATATCTTATCTGCAACAGTATTTTCAGCAACACCTTTTTCATTATAAGCACTTAAAAGACTTTTTTATGAACTGCATCCCCATTAAGTCATCAGTTCACATTTCTTCCTCCAGTTAGGTTGTTACTTAGTCCGCGTCATGTACTTGCCAACAAACAGTTGGAAAGAGAGTGTGTACAAGACATTTCCACTTGAGGTTATAGCTGTTCTAAATATTTTTGACAAATGGTGGACAGCTACCATTACACCATGTGCCTTAAAATCTCAAATTATGAATTGCCCCAGATATTACACTGTATTCTGGTAAGATGTGATCCACACTTTGATGCCCCAAAAGTAGACCAAAGTGCTTAATTTCAAGGTACACAGTGTATCTTAAGACTATGAAAACAACTGTAAACACTTAAACATCATGAAACACTATGGTTGTGAGAAACTGAAAATTCGGTCTCAGAAAATCTGTGCGGGATGAAGGAACTTGCAAGATTTTTTATGAAAGAAATGCCAGGAATTTTTTAAATGAATATAATCATAAACATTCTAAGAGTAAAGGAGTTCTTTCACCAAATAGCAGAAGCATGGAGTCAACAACAAGCACACAAAAAAAGAAAGCGAGGTTTTGGAAGAACTGTGGTTTGTTTGCATGTGCCGTGCCCCCTCTCCCCCCCCCCCCTCCCTCTTTGCGTGCGCACTCCCTCCTGTGCTGGCCGATCACACAATGCCAATATTGCAATTTGGCAGGTGAACCAGAGTGAGGGGTTGTGTCGGGTGGGGTGCATAAGGGGAGAAAGAGGCAAGAAGCAGGAGGGTGGTTTGGGGATGGGCAGCTAGTGGCTCAGAGGGAGGCAGTAGATGTGCAGGATAGGAATGCACAAGGGAGAGGTGGGAAAGGCATAGGCTAGGCATGAACCAACTCTAGCATGGGACACGGAGAACACACTGACATAGTACCTCACATGAAGGCAAACAAATGAAGTTGCACTGCTGCTTTACTCTTAAAGGTAAAAAAGGATAAGCAAATTTTAGTGCAGGAAGGCACATCTGAATATCACACAGTTATGCACAACCAGTGTTTTATGTACATGGATTGCATCACTGACGTAATTAAATCCTTGTTTAACGATACGTTCTTATGCCCTCAGGCAAAAATCAGATCATTTATCATGGATGTGACTGCACCGTTTGCTACAGAACAAATAATGAAGGAACTGAAAGAAGCCCAGTCAATTTAAGTGATGGTAAATTCTTCCAGCCACACAGACATGAAGTTGGTTTCTTTAATGGTTGGATTTTACCATCCAGGTAAAGGCATCATAGTGGAAGTGTAGGAGATGGTGAACTTTGGTGTTGAAAGTGCAGAGCATTTGACTTCGTATGTCTTAAAGCTATTACAAAAGTTTGATCTTTAGAAAAAGATTGTAGCAATTTCAGCTAACAACACAAATACCAGTTATGGGGGAAAGACAAGGAAATTTAAAAACCATCTTTATTCTAAGTTGCAGGAAAACAGTAAAAATAATTTAATAGTTAAAGGATATCTTGTGCTATTGTGCACAATACTGTCCAAACTGGCACAGAAAGCTGACCCATCAATATACAGTTCATAATTGGTAAAATCTATCAACATTTCCACATTTTAATGCATGCATTGAAAAACTAAAATCATTCTGTGAATTCGTTGAAGTAGAATACAAGGTACTATCAAGTAAAAGTAAGATCAGATTGTTATTTCTTCCAGTAGCTGCAGAAAGAGTCATTGATGTTTTTCAAGCATTAAAATCCTACTTCCTGGAACTTGACAAGTGTCCTATCGCCCAGAAGAATTTTTTTCAAAAATCTGCTGTTCATCACCCATCAATTCCTTTCGGCCCAGTTAAGTAGTTTCTCCAACTGTATTCTGTGCATAGAAGGAAGTAACTGTAACTGTAGTTGCTGACAAAATAAATATTTCCTTCAACAAACTAGCAGCCAGAAAATCCAAAAGATTTTTAGCACCTGCAATACTACAGGTGTTAAATGAGTTGGAAAGTGAGAGTAATGACATCTGATCAGTTTACCAGTAGCATTACAGCTTTCTGTGATACCTATGCTGGATACATTTGTTAATTATGTAAACCATGTCTGGAACCTCTTCAGCCAATGTAGCAGATTGCCCAAAATAAAACCATTAGCTGGATTAGTGTTCAGGAATTGTATAGTTTTGTCAAATTTAGCGTCTTTAACTTCACTGCAGATGAGGGAGAATTGTTTGATGAGAACTGTTGTGTAAGTAAGTAATGTGAAGGTAAACTTCTAAACTGAAATATGAAATCAAACATTATTTTCAGTGAAAAATGGCAGGAAAGTTTTATCCAGTTTCACAGTGGGAAAGTGAGCATAAAAGATGTTAGAAGCTTGGTTGAAATTTCACTTACTGTTCCAGGTGCTAATGCATTGAAAACCTAAAATCATTCTGTGAGTTCATTGAAGTAGAATGCAAGATACTATCAGGCAAAAGTAAAATCAGATGGTTCTCTCTTCCACCAGCTGCAGAAATACTGACCCTACAAATTATCTTAGAAGATAGATTAAGGAAAGGCAAACCTACATTTCTAGTATTTGTAGACTTGGAGAAAGCTTTTGACAATGTTGACTGGAATACAGTGCTGGTAGATCATAGGTTGACCATCCAGGCTGCATGCAGTGCCGTAGGGCTGTCTTGCAAGAGGTGTCAGGGGATTTTGTCCAACAAAAGTGGTGCTTGGGCAATTTGTTCCTCCCTCATGACAATGAGATTATGCAGGAGTTTTTGGGAAAAAATAAAATGACGGTTGCTCTTTATTTGCAATATTTACCATACATGTGACTTTTTTATTCCCCAGAATGAAACTCTGATTAAAAAACAAGGTTTCACACAGTTGAGGAGATTCAAACAGAATCGCTAGTGGTACTTAGAAGACTTACAAAAAATACATTCCAAGGAGCTTTCAGTTCATGGGAAAACTGCTGGGAACTGTGTATACACCTCTACTTTTTAAGATAAAGGTGATAAATAAGAAGCAGGTAAATTTTAATTTTATTTATTGGTGTATTCCAGGAACTTTTGGGTAGCACCTTTTACATCCTATCTCATTCCTGGTCTAGGATGTGTATTGTCTTCTGTCTATTTCTTTTAAAACTATTCACACATTCTCCTTACAGCTCATTCTCTTTATAGGTTGTAAAATCCCACAATTGTGGGAGCTTCAGATTCATTTTTCTCTCAATATGGAATTATGGATGTGGTACAAGTTTGTAAATTTCTATTTTACTATTTTTATTATACTAGGATTGCATTTTGTACCCTTGTGCATTGATTTAGTGAAACATTTAATGGTTATTGTTTGAAAATGAGTGTGTAGAGAGATGCTGTTAGAGATTTAAGAATGCAGGCATGGTATATTTCTCAATAAATGGAACTAAAGATGAAGTTGCTATATTTTACCAAACATCAAGGGAATTATACAGGCAGTGATAGGGCACTTTAGAATTTCATGTGATCATAGGCTATTAATACACTGTATTGTTTCTTTGAAGTGTAAATGAGGACAGTAAAACAATATAGACATTCTTTATTAAAGATATGTAAAATCTATCATGATGCCTCTCAAAGTTATTGTTATTCTGTCAGTATCATGCAACGTTATCAGATTATTTTTTTGTTAATTGGGTGATAGAACAATACAAATTAGAAAGAACTCATGAAAATTAAAAGTTAATTCTGCACTTACCAATGTTTCTGTTGTACATTGAGTATTATTTTACTAACTAAAAAAGAAGTCATTGGAATTGTACAGGCATGCATAATAATTATTTGAAACACTTAACCATATGTTAGAAAACAAGCATTCAATCACTACGAGTATTCTCTAAAATGAAATCAGTATCATTAAGTTTCTATTACTACAATGATTAAACATTCACCATTACACCAGTGTACTTGTTATCTTGCATTTTCTGTCTGCGTAGGATGCATGATCCATTTTAATAAATGAGTGCAACCTACTGTCAAATCTGCACGATATGCATGTACCATATTTACATGTTATTAGGTTACTGACATTCAGATGGATGAGTGATAAAAAAGAAAATTACACCAGCACTTGCATTCTACAGGTTTTAATAACTTCATCACACTGTCGATTCTTGCTAAATAAAATCTTTCACTCACACAGTCAGGTGAATTGTCCCAATGACCAGTATGGGTGCTGGTTTTAAGTATGTAATCACTTGCACAAAGGCAGTGAACTCTATCTCTTGGGCTGAGGGTATTGAGAACATTGGTTTTTAAAGAAAGGAAATCTACAGATTTTTTCCTTCCTGTCTCAGATATACAGAATGTCACTTAGGATCCCACTGATTGAGGGACATAATTGTGACCATTTTTTATTCTTGCTCTAGAAACTGCACCCTGTTCCAATCCACTTCTTTTAAGGTAATCGCACATGCTCTTGACAGCTCTTTCCCACGAGGTGAGCTTTTGATTTCTCTCTTTGTATTTTACCTATCTTTATTTTATGCTATTGCATTTTGTACCATTATTCCGTGGTTTGATGTAAATACAATTTCATGCATACTATTTGAAAGTGAATATATAGAAAGGTACCATCAAAGCTTTAAGATTGCAGGAAACGATGTAGTCTTCGATAAAATGTATTTCATAATCATTTAGAGCAAATGCAGTACTCGTATTAATTGTGTTACAGTTGATACACAAGAAGTATTAAAATCTTCACCGTTCATTTATTTTTCCAAATTACGCACTATCAGAATATTTTGTTAGCACCTGAAGTATAGCAGTAATGGTTAATGTAGTTCCTAGAATTTTAGTACAAAAGTAACTGCGTTATTTTGTCTTAAAACATCCGTAAACCAGTCAGCGATTCATATCATTTTGCATAAACATCTAGCCTGCAATTTGTCTCCATACGAACTCTTTTCTGGCCACACAGGAACCGTCCAGCTAATCCTTCACCTTCAGTCTTTTAAATTACCCTGGAATTGTTTAGCAGCCTCAGTACAACCAGATCCTACCTTTCCAATAATGTATATCTCTCTTAAGCACAATCTTCAAACTAGCTTTGCTGGTGTTGACACTTACACACTATTTTTATTTTGTGTTGCTTCAGTTTTTCCCTAATGGCCATGTCAGGAACTAGTGTAGGAATTTTGGTACAGTTTTCACTAATAGATAGACTGATTCACAAGGGAGGTTTGTGTATGTAATTTATTTCCTCTGCACCAGACAAGTCATCCATTCATAGATATTTAGTGCTCCTTGTGCGAAGCTATGGCAAGTCACTAGTACTATCTAAGGTTGATGCCTGCACCTCACCTCACAGTAAGTCACAGCATATCAATTTTAAGGCAGAACTGCTTTGCATTTGGTAGACGTATTTTGCCAGAAGGCATAAATTCATCATTAATACCACTCTTATGTGCATTGTAAATCATATAATTGATTGTGAATGGGCTTTGCAAATTATTGTGCACTTGAGTCATCATTTTTTTTACCGTCAGTGTGGTATGTTTTAATTTGCCTTTAAGTCCTTTACCCCTGTGCAACTATTGACGGAATACATCTGAGTATAACACTTTATCTGGAGTTAACAACTGTTTAAAACAAATAAAAATCATTACATAGAGAACTATACATAATCAGTCTTACAATCAGAGGAGCATTCCTAATCATTACACACCTGGAAACTATCCCTAGCCCAAATTCAAAACCATTTAATTTAATTTTGTATATTCACTAAAAACCTCAGAGGTGAAATTTACCTATTCGGCTGCTAACATATTTCTACAGTCTTGATTTGTTTCCCAGTATTTTTAAAAATTCTAAAAGGAGCTACTACTCTATTTCAGGAGTGGCACTGTACCTAATAGTAGAACTCATTAAAATATACCCTACTCCCAAGTAACATACATGCAGAAAATATGGTAAATGCAGAATGAAATTTCAGAATTCTAACTGAAAGACTGAACATTAGTACACCATTACCACCTTCATTTTTGTAGAGCATATTTGTGTCCTTTAACTTACACATCTGTTCCAAATTGTATTTTGTTTTCCAACCAAGCTCTTTTTCTGCCAGGTTTGCATTGGCGTACATGGAAACAATGTCACCAGTACGTCGTTCTCGGATCTCATATGGCACTACTGTTGAAGTGACTGCTTCAAATGTTTTGAGCAGCTGGAGCACTGAAACCCCTTGCCCTGTGCCCAAGTTGTAAGTCTGAAATAAAAAATACATTATGGCATAATACTTACACATCATTTTAACATCATATTTGGGCTGCCACTGCAGCTCTGTTACTGCCAGACTTCCATCACAGACCAGGCTGTCCACATCTCCAACTCTCCTTGGACCCAAAGCATATGGAATGTGTACACCTGTCACTTCCTCAAATTCGTGTACAAGTTCTTTCACGGATAATCCCGTACCCAAACCAAGATTATAAACCTATATAAAAAGTTAGTATTAATCATAGTAGTAATGTACTCTACCAGCTCATGTGTGTTTGGGTGACATGTACAAGGAAAACAGTCCTGAGGCAATGTCGTAAGTAAATTAATAGTAGTAGTTAAATGGATAAAAAGTGGCACTATCTCACACCATAACATAACATGATGGGAACCTGAAGGAGCTGCAAATTAGCTGAAGCAGTTATAAATATTTGGAGATGTGATTTTGGCTGAAAGCTGTTGTGTGTAGTTTCAGCAAAGGCTGATGCTGTTTTGAGTTTTGTATTAAGGATGGGGACATAGCAGTGTGCTATCAGTCACCTACTACAGTGTTAAGATGACAAATGTAATTGTTGCATTTAACATTAGGTAGGAGGGAAAAGATTAACTCTGGAAAAATCTTGGTAAAAAGAACCAACACCATTCACATTTCACTGTACTACATTCTGAACTGGTAGTTCTTCCATCAGCCTGTGAAATTTCACACTTTAACATAGTTAATGCTCAGCGAGGCTCGTTGGTAAAGTGCCAGACTACAAATTCAAATGCCTTGGTTTGACCCCTGGTTACTGCTGGGATTTTTATCTGTCATGTACCACTTTTATCAGCTCTGGCGTATCTGTTAATGTAAAAAATGCTGGGTTATGCCATGGCTCAGAATCCGTATTAAAGTGAAAGTCCCCATTAACTGGCTGGGTCAGCCAGTTCAAAGGCGAAGGGAAGGCAACAGCATACCACCCCTTCAACAGAACCATGCCTAGTAGAACCTTGTGTTGTGCAAAACAATCTTTGGATTGATGACTGCATTACTTTTTAGTTTTTTATTGTGAGTTTGTTATTTTACAGTATTTTTGCCACCTAACTGTTAAAACCAAGGCCAATCTATTATTACATGGAAGCTCAGATATCAATAAACACTGATAAAATATGCCATACTTAAAAACACTATAAGTTATTTCAGGGCCAACAATACTTCTCAGTTAGAAACAGGAGGGATGAAAATAATGACAAGAGGACAAAGCTAAGGATAAGGAACTTCTTGTTTCAGCCTGTACAGAGAGAGGAACAGGTACACTTTTCAAAATGATACTGTTGTTAAGAAAAATTGAATGTTACGTCTGTTCAAATTATTGGCCAGTGATGTGTCCCCACTTCCCTCTTTCATCCAGTTCATGCAAGCAGGAGACACAAGAAGCCTACTCAGAACAATGTCAGTAAGAGAAACCACATGGTTTGCCATCTGCTCTACTATTCACACTTTTTCACTACCGTGATTGAGGGACTGATGAGAGAAAACAAGAGGAGGATGTCAATGAGAAAAATTTGTGGATAAGGAAGAGAAGATGAGATTGGCAGTGCTGTGTTTTCTTTTGTGTTCATTGTTTCAGTAAAATGTAGGTTATAAAAAATGTTAGCAAGTGATAATTTTATGCCTGCACATAATGATGAAGTGAACTGGGTTGTAAACAAATAAAGAATTATGCTGAAGAATTTTGTTTATCACAGCTTGGAAAGTTGACTGAAAAGTCTCCTGGTCCACTTTGTAATGACAAATACATTATTAGTGAGTGATGTGCATAATGTAGAACATAAGCATTTAATACCTCAAGTTTACATCAACCTATCAGGGAGAAACATTTTTTGCACTGGACATGTTATATTTAAGGTGGAAGTCTGATAATTATCGTTGTGGAAAACCAGTAATGATGTGAAAACATTATTATTATTACCAATTTAATAAAAAATTTCTTTTGTGGTAAAATACTAAATTACTAATTCCTCATTTCAATAATAAGTAGCTGTACCCTTTACTACTGAAAGAAAAACAATGAAAAGGTAACCTGGTTTTGAACATTCATTTGTATCCTATGCCAATTTGTTAAGTTCTCAGCAATGTAAGCATTATTGGGCATTTTGATTGTAATCTTACTTTTAACCTTAGATGTTCCTTGTTCAGTTTGTCCAGGGCTGCAACATGCCCAGATGCCAAGTCCATTACATGTATGTAATCTCGTACCCCTGAAACAAAGGTTTATTTTCAATTCTAATTCTGGAAGTGATCGTTGTGATGAGAAATAGGGAATAATGCACAAATTTATTGTACTTATTTATTTTTATTACGAAGTCAGAAGTGTTAAAATTAACATTAAAACTAATATGATATTAATTGATGACTAAGATGATGTGAGATACCAAATAAGTTGATTTTATACTGGAAGTTCAACTTTCACTTTCAGTAGGAAAATTAAGAAAACAGTGCAGATGGTTGCTGAAGTGACAGAAGGGGGAGAGAGATCTCTGTCTCTCTATATATAAAATTAATTTGAGTACAGTTGACATACATTGTTTTAACAATCACACATTGTCCATTAATCTTCAAAAAATTAGGTCAATAACTTACTTAGACTCATAGCTGTTTTTACCAAGTTGTACAAATGGGAACCTACTGTGACTTTTCTGACTACAAATTCACAACTGGTGGTGACTACACGACTGACTGGCAGAGATTCACAGTAACTGAGCCATTAGCTATGACTTAATGAACATTATTAACTTGACAAGAACCAACTGTGGCATTCTCCACGATTCTTCATTGAAGACTTATGTAGGAATTTTTATTAATTATTTTCAAAATTTTAAAATACAGAGTAATTATATTTTAAATGCTGACATAAAAGAAATTACAGGCAATACTTATACACATTTGGAACTGAATGTTATTTTATTTTACTTATTGACTGCATACTTTTTTCAGTCTTCAACCATATTGTTGAAATATTTCTTCAACTAACTTATTTTCTCAGTAATTGTATGCACTAAACAACAGACTATGTAACTTTACAGCCAGATTTCTTGAAGGATTTACACACTTCCATTTGTAGAGTATTGTATTGTTTCTGAAAACAATTTTGAATGGCAATATTTCTGAAGATGTTAAAGTTTGAAACAAGACAGTGTTCATTGCATACAAGAAAAAGCAGTGCTTCAAATCCTCCAACAGCAAATACGTATTAGCAAGGTCAAAGTATTGAGTGCATGTGTTGTAATCTTACGAATATTCGTTTAAGTAAAAGTTCTGTACAAATATTTATAACACAGACATCTACCATGTGGAAATTATACTGTAAGTAGAGATGAGAATTTGATTCAATTGAGAGTTCTGAGAAAAATAGCCATACTCTCAAGGATCTTGTAAAGTACCTAATGACGTATTGTCACCACAAGAAATAGAATTAAAAATATGGTTTATTCCTCTCTAAATGAAAACAGTACTTTTTACTTCCTAAAGATAATTTGTTTCTTGATTTCCTTTATATTTGGCCAGATCTGCAGCCCAAATGTGCGCAATAATTGCAACACTTATCAAATATGAAGTTGAGTCAGTGCTGATTTGGGGTCATAATTAGTTTGGCTACAGTCAAAAACCAGAAGTTTACTGTAAGAGTAACATTCAACATCATGTATTGATACACTGAAGGCGAATGTGTATGAGTGCAAAAGAAACTAGGTTTGAATCAGAGACAGTACTCTCCACCACACAGCATATCTTGGTTTGCAAAGTATAGATGTAGATGAAAACAAATTTGTCTTCCAGCAAGGCACTCCAGTCTCTGGGTTATCTGTTATGTTAAAAATGTTTGGAACATCTTAGAATCCTGGACTAAAAACCATCATACTGCAAATACAAGTGATGTGAAAACTGACTTATGTGCAAAAATTAAATTCTTGCCAATCATTATACCTGTTCCATCCACCGTGTCATAATCACCACCAAAAATGGTAAGGCTCTCTTTGTTGCCAATGGCAACTTGTGCCATATATGGCATCAAATTGGTAAATGCTTTTGTAGGATCTTCTCCAATTAATCCTGATGGATGTGCACCAACAGGATTGAAATATCGTAGTGATATTATATTCCAGTTCTGCAAAATGACATAATCATATATTTTGTTGTTCAAATTTTTGTAATAGTTCAATATAAAATACAAAAACGAATGTTCATGAACACAGTAAGAAATATACAGTGGGGCAAGTGGTATTTCTAGAAAATACAAGTCTCATGAAAATGAAGGAGTGTGTCTAACCTCTCACAGCCCAGTTTTTAAAGAAGACTTGATTAATTTGAAAAGTAATCTTAATTATGCATGGTGACTCATTTACAGTTAATGATAAATTCATTTTACATTGCTTTTTAGTTTAATATTTCAAGATTCATTGCATTTTGTTCTTAGTATTTAGTCTTCACTCCTGCTAATGACATGTTTGTAAACAGCTTCTGGTTTGCGATTATTGTTATATAAACTATGGAGTATTTCAGTCATTATTACCTTTTCTGCTGCACTTATATCCTTCAGCATTTCCTCTATGAAATATTTTGTCCGTCCATAAACATTTGTGACTTCACCTGTTGGGTGCTCTTCTGTTATTGGTAAATACTCTGGATTACCATACACAGTGCATGAACTTGAGAATACCAGTTGGTAACAGTTATTTTGTTTCATAACCTATAACATAAAATGTTTGTTAACTTTTGTTTTAGTTGCTTACTGTGACAACCTTTTTACAAAGTTTATTTCACTCACCCCCTCAGCATTTATAATACATTAAAAACAACAAAATCAATCTGTCTATTAAACCCATAAGGCTAATGAAGCTCAAAACTTTTGACTTATAACAGAGACAATTGCAAGGTAGGAACTTTTTAGGGTTTAACATCCACTTGATGTTAAGCACAAGCTGAGACTGGAGTAAGAAACTTGTAGTGTCCTTTTCAAAAGAACTATTCTGACCTTGTCATAAGTGATTTAAAGACACAATCAAAAACCTAAATCTGGGTGGCCAGACAGTGATTTGAACATCTTGTCTTCTTGGATATACATTGAGTTTCAACCACTGTGTCACCTCATTCAGTGCGATAACAACAGTGAAATAGCAGACTGTAATACAAGTAATACTTGTGTGGATTAGAGATGGGCAAAACATTCAGAGATTGTCCCACAACTGCTCACCCAGCAGAATGAACTCAATCTTTTCCGTGACTCACTACTCAATCGTGAAACTCAGTAAAAGGAAATCACCTTGCCTCTTTAATTCAGTTATCATACCTCTAAGTTCATCTCATGTAGTCCTATTCTGAAAGATCATAGAAAGGGAAGTAATATGCTTGTGTTATTTCCCTAGTAGTTTTGAGATTTAAATGTTCTCCATTTCATCCACTGCAAAAATTAAAAATATTACAACAAAATCCTAAATATTTTTTATTGAGAGGGAAAATTTGAAAATTAAGACTGAGTCATGTTCTGTTTTCATACTTTTATTGCATATGAGGTACAACTTATGAAATATAATATAATTTAAATTAATTTAAGTATCTACAGTTGTCATTTACTATAAACATGACATTATATGTATCCAAGAAGGAAAAATTAAACAATATTATGATATATGCAAGTTACACAGGTAAAGTGCTGTCTTTTGTGACTGCAGTAAAGTCTGATTAACACAAAACACATTTTGCTTTGTTCTAAAGCATATTCAGTGGCCTTTTTGTTTGTTTGTTTGTCATGACATTCTTCACATTCTTCTACACATGTGTGATGGATTTCAACACACAGCATTTTCATTAACAATATATGCGTGTTTTCATGTTGTGAAGAATCACTGACATCTTGCAAACAAAGATAAAATAATTGTGGCTTACAAATAAAATTTGGTCTGTTTTACTTAAAGGGCGTGTTTCTTTTGTCAGTGCTTATTTGTGCTGCTTTTGAAAAGATATACTCACAGGGCATTGACATAGCTGAAATCCATTAATTTTCATTGAGTACAGCAATTCTCTGCTTTCCCACCATTTTAAGGAATTGCTGTTTCTAGGCAAATATTCCTCAGCTAAATATTTGTGTAGTTCAACATTAGTTGCAAGTTCCAAGTCACGACTTTTTTTTTAGCTGAAGCCACTCACCAGACAGCTGTTTTATCTAGTTCAAAAACAGCTGCATGTCATGGGTCATGATGTCCGTGGAACTGAGACCACACTCCAGACAGCTGTTAATGTTTTATGCACAATTTCTAAGGGAAACAATCTGTTTGTATCTTTAAAGAAAACAGAAGTTATGGCTTTCAGGGGCCAGGAGCTAGTTCCCAGAAAAACAATAATAAATGATCAGAAAATAGAAAGAGTAAACTTGTTCAGTGTCTCACTCGTATTAGAAATGGAAATACAAAAGAAAGTAGAAAGATTTAATTACATTAACAGAACAATGTATAGAAACTTCAGAACCTAAGTGAGAAGGGAAACTACCTAAGTGAGAAGGGAAACTACCTAAGTGAGAAGGGAAACTACCTAAGTGAGAAGGGAAACTACCTAAGTGAGAAGGGAAACTACCTAAGTTCTATAAAACGATGTCAGAACCAATTATGACATTTGGAGGACTGGTGGACTGTAACAAAAAGAAATAAACAAAGCATTGGAGACGTGATACCTAAGAAGAGTATCTGGGTACACACACAATCTGACAGGAGGGTGAATGCTTACAGAAGAACAGGGAGTGAAAAACTTAAATGAGCAGATCAACGAATGTAGGGGCTATGTCACAAGAATTCAATGTGACAGAATACCTGAATCAATGATGAATTATTACTCAGTGGCCATAATGTCTTTAGAAAGACTGAGGAAAAGGTGGAAAGGTGAATAATTCCAATCAATAAGGTGTAACACGCAAGTATCTAATACAAGCAGACAAGAGAAGAAGACATATTAAAAATGTTACGATTTTTTAAAGTAACTGATGTAATAAGTTTTGAAATTATGTTTAAAACCCTGGTCCAATGTAAGAGGTGTCCTAAACTTATTAATCTGATCGGGTAAATAAATGAAGTGGACAGAAGGCATGACTGTTCCACATGTTTGTGACAGTACCCAGACAGCATCTGTCCCACATGTTAGTAGTGGCTGAATCAGTAACATTCCAGGCTAACAACCTGATCTTATTCTGGGAACTCAAGGATGACCCTAGATTTCTTACCCTCTGCAATTAACACCTTCAAATCACGAAATCTAAAGTTTGCACAATGGGTGCACTACCCTTGGTGATAACTCTGGTGAGAAATCCACCATTACATATTGTAATGCGTTGGGACCTAGGGTTCTGGAGGGTACCATCGTCTGTAGTGATGAAGAGATGGACTATACTCAAAACGCTTCTAAGTTTAAATTCAAGAAGTAGTACTATTTTGGAATGAAATGTAAATTCTCTTCTGAAAATTGGGAAACAGGAGGAACTTTAATTATTTCTACAGAAGAACCATATACAAATTTTAGCAGTGCAGGAAACAAGATTCTTACGTGAGAATGTAATTGACACAGAATATTTCAGAATTTATAAGGGGAAAATCAACCATAAGAGTAATGGAAGACATGCCAATGTTTGGAATAGCATTTTACGTAAGCAAAAAAATTGTAGTGTCACAAAATTTACATTGAAGTCAGGAAGTGTGCATGTTAGCAGTAAAGTGCAAGAACAAAAGATGTACTCCTATAAATTACCAAGCACCTATAAATGATAACAGAAGAAATCTGGCAAAAGTAAATCAGTTTTGGGATCATTTAGAATCAAATCTCCAACATACCTAAAAACAATGTTAAAATGCTTTATGATCGCATCAGTGTGCAAGTTTGGAAGGAAAACAAATTTAATATTGTAGGTGAATATCCAGCACACTTAAGAAAAAGTAGAAATGGTGAAAGACTGATAAATATGAGTAAAATGTTCCACCTGAAACTGATGATGATACATTTTTGCAATCTACCAAGAAAAGCCAAAACTTCTGTATCTCCAAATCCAAACCTAAGAGAATTTCAGCTAGATCACATAGCCATATATAAAAGGGATATCATGGAAATTATGAATGTTAAAGTAATCAGAAATGGGGAATTTGACTAGATCATTAAATCTCTTGCATTAAAATGCAATTTCTTTCATCCAAACAAAAGACTAAAACCAAGAAAATAATCAGATACAACTCCACTACACCTAATATTACAAGAAAATATAGAAAAATTTAGAGAAGAAAATGAGACAAAACAAGGTGATTTACATGAACTCCAGGTATGATTTACTACAACACAGAGAAAACTGTCCACGGAAACATGTTGGATCGAAGAGTGTGAAGAAGCTCTAGTACAAAGAGCTCAAAAATGGAGGAAATGGAGATGTTAAAAAAACACTTAGAAGAATTCTGATGACAAACAAAAAAACATTAAAAAGAGTCTGAAAAATCAAAAGAACCTTTGAAAAACTTCAGCTTATGGCAATGCAAGAAAACTTTGCCAAAAATACTAGCACTAGAAATTTTTATCAACTTTTAAACATGTAATTAAAGGGTATCAACTACAAAGTATTTGTTTCAAAGATGATGAAAATTGCAAAAAATGATTAAATAACAAAGAAAATTTGCAAAATATTAGCAAATTTTTTCACAGGTCCTTAAACTGTCTGGTTCCAACAATTAAATTGGAATTTTCACCAATACCATAAAATCTTGAGTATGATTTCCCACCAATAGAGCAAGATATTCATGAAGCCATTAAATCGCTCAGCAACAACAAAGCAAGTACTGAAGAATCGATTACAGCAGAATTACTGAAATAGTCAGAATTAAAGATTTACAACTGCTTTTTGAGAACATTTGGAAAACTGAAAATATTGCAGAAAGGTGAAAAATATCATTAATCCACAGGCTACATAAAAAGGGAGACAATCAAAAGTCAACAATTACAAAGGAGTGCCACTTCTGCCAGTTGCATACAAAATATATCAAAAATTTTCCTTGACAGAGTTATAGAAGCCTTAGACAAACAACTGGGAAAACATCAGGGAGTTTTTCGAAAAGGAAGACCCTGCACAGAGCAGATTTTTAAGTTAAAATCAATAATTTGCCACAGAATGTTAACCAGTAAACCTAAAATAGTATCATTTATTGATTCCAAAAAAGCATTTGATTTGGTAGACAGAGAAACAGCAGATAAAATCATTAGAGAATTTGGTGTTAAAGCAAAGTTACAAACATAATTCATGAAACTCTAACAAAGACTATATCTAAAGTTAAAATTATAAAAGAACTGTCTCAGCCATTTGAAATAAAAACCGATGTTAGACAAAGGGATGGTTTGTCACCTTTACTTTTTAACTGCATTTTAGAGAAAAGTATAAGGATTTGGAATTTGGAGCTAAAGAATCACAAAATTTAACCAAAAAGTGTAGGAAGGAAAAAAAATGGAATTAAGGTATGCTGCATGGATTTTGCAAACGATTTTGCAATACTTTCGTAAAATCTGATAGATGCACTTATTCAAATAAATCTTCTGGAAGAAACAGCAAATACAGCTGGTGTCAAAGATTCAGCTGAGAAAACAAAATTCATGACAAGTATAAAAAATGCACCAAAATTCACAAAAACACAAATAGATAAAATAGAATGAGTAAGTAAATTCAGATATCTTGGGGAATTATATAACAGAATGGACAAGAAAAATTTGCAATAGATGTAAGAGTTAACAAAATGGGGAGATGATTATGTTTGGTTAGTGGGGTGGTAATCAGTGCCTGTACAAAGTCCAAATTATTACACAGTCCTATCTAGCCACTGTCACAGATGATGATGATGATGAAATGATGAGGACAACACAAACACCAAGTCCCTGGGCGGAAAAAATTCCCAACCCAGCTGAGAATTGAACCCGGTACCCCATGATACGGAGCCACTAGACCACGAGCTGTGAACAAAATGGAGAGAGCACATGGTTTCACAAAGAATATTAACAAGAAGAGATGCAAAACTATAAAAGTAAAACTAAAACACTATACCTCTGTGGTGCTATTGGAATGTTTAAATGGGTGTAAATGCCTAACAATAAAATATAAGATGGACTGAATAGAGGTACATGAATACAGAAAGTTAGAAAAATAATTGCGGCAATACAAACTACACATGGCTAGAAAATGAGGAGATCTACAATCGAATGAAAACAGGTTTGCGAAATAAATGTTCCTGTATTTCTGGAAGAAGAAATGAACAACATCATGGATTACAGCAATCAATAACATGATTACAGAAATAAGCAAAGACTTAGAAAGAAACATCATTAAAGAATCGGAAATAACAGACAGATATTGTTTTAAGAATAAAATGCTAAATTTAGAAAGCTTTCTGTGCAGAAGGAGATTATATATATATGAATACAACACAGGGAAAAATTCCACGTGGGAAAAATATATCTAAAAACAAAGATACTGTAACTTACCAAACTAAAGCGTTGGGGAGGGAGAGGGAAACATTCCACGTAGGAAAAATATATCTAAAAACAAAGATGATGTGACTTACCAAATGAAAGTGCTGGCAGGTCGACAGACACACAAACAAACACATACACACAAAATTCAAGCTTTTGCAACAAACTGTTGCCTCATCAGGAAAGAGGGAGGGAGAGGGAAAGACAAAAGGATGTGGGTTTTAAGGGAGAGGGTAAGGAGTCATTCCAATCCCGGGAGCGGAAAGACTTACCTTAGGGGGAAAAAAGGACGGGTATGCACTCGCACACACACACTCCCAACATCACCACTGCTGAAGCCCAGGCTATCCGTGATCTGAAGGCTGACCGATCCATCGTCATTCTTCCGTTGGACAAGGGTTCCACGACCATGGTAGTTGATCGTCGGGAGTTTGTGGCTCAGGGACCGCATCAGCTTTCAGACAACACCACATACAAAGTTTGCCAAGGTAACCCCATTCCTGATGTCCAGGCGGAGCTTCAAGGAATCCTCAGAACCTTAGGCCCCCTGCAAAACCTTGCACCTGACTCCATCAACCTCCTGACCCCACCGACACCCCGCACCCCTACCTTCTACCTTCTTCCTAAAATCCACAAACCCAATCATCTCGGCCGCCCCATTGTAGCTGGTTACCAAGCCCCCACAGAATGTATCTCTGCCTACGTAGATAAACACCTTCAACCCATTACATGCAGTCTCCCATCCTTCAACAAAGACACCAACCACTTTGTCGAACGCCTGGAATCCTTACCCAATGTGCTACCCCCAGAAACCATCCTTGTAACCATTGATGCCACTTCCTTATACACAAATATTCCATAAGTCCAGGGCCTCACTGCAATGGAGCATTTCCTTTCACGCCGATCACCTGCCACCCTACCTAAAACCTCTTTCCTCATCACCTTAGCCAGCTTCATCCTGACCCACAACTTCTTCACTTTTGCAGGCCAGACATACCAACAATTAAAGGGAACAGCCATGGGTACCAGGATGGCCCCCTCGTACACCAACCTATTCATGGGTCGCTTAGAGGAGGCTTTCTTGGTTGCCCAGGCCTGCCAACCCAAAGTTTGGTACAGATTTATTGATGACATCTTCATGATCTGGACCCACAGTGAAGAACAACTCCAGAATTTCCTCTCCAACCTCAACTCCTTTGGTTTCATCAGATTCACCTGGTCCTACTCCAAATCCCATGCCACTTTCCTTGACGTTGACCTCCACCTGTCCAATGGCCAGCTTCACACGTCCGTCCACATCAAACCCACCAACAAGCAACAGTACCTCCATTATGACAGCTGCCACCCATTCCACATCAAATGGTCCCTTCCCTACAGCCTAGGTCTTCGTGGCAAACGAATCTGCTCCAGTCCGGAATCCCTGAACCATTACACCAACAACCTGACAAAGCATCCCGCAACTACCCTCCCGACCTGGTACAGAAGCAAATAACCAGAGCCACTTCCTCATCCCCTCAAACCCAGAATCCCCCACAGAAGAACCACAAAAGTGCCCCACTTGTGACAGGATACTTTCCGGGACTGGACCTGACTCTGAATGTGGCTCTCCAGTAGGGATACGACTTCCTCAAATCCTGCCCTGAAATGAGATCCATCCTTCATGAAATCCTCCCCACTCCACCAAGAGTGTCTTTCTGCCGTCCACCTAACCTTCGTAACCTCTTAGTTCATCCCTATGAAATCCCCAAACCACCTTCCCTACCTTATGGCTCCTATCCTTGTAACCGCCCCTGGTGTAAGACCTGTGCCATGCACCCTCCCACCACCACCTACTCCAGTCCTGTAACCCGGAAGGTGTACACGATCAAAGGCAGAGCCACATGTGAAAGCACCCACGTGATTTACCAACTGACCTGCCTACACTGTGATGCATTCTATGTGGGAATGACCAGCAACAAACTGTCCATTCGCATGAATGGACACAGGCAGACAGTGTTTGTTGGTAATGAGGATCACCCTGTGGCTAAACATGCCTTGGTGCATGGCCAGCACTTCTTGGCACAGTGTTACACCGTCTGGATTATCTGGATACTACCCACCAACACCAACCTATCCGAACTCCGGAGATAGGAACTTGCTCTTCAATACATCCTCTCTTCCCGTTACCCACCAGGCCTCAATCTCCGCTAATTTCAAGTTGCCGCCTCGACTGACTTCTCTGCCCAAACTCTTTGTCTTTAAATATGTCTGCTTGTGTCTGTATGGATGTGTGTGTGTGTGTGTGTGTGTGTGTGTGTGTGTGTGTGTGTGTGTGTGTGCGCGCGCGCTCGGGCGAGTGTATACCTGTCCTTTTTTCCCCATAAGGTAAGTCTTTCCACTACCGGGATTGGAATGACTCCTTACCCTCTCCCTTAAAACCCACATCCTTTCGTCTTTCCCTCTCCTTCCCTCTTTCCTGATGAAGCAACCGTTTGTTGCGAAAGCTTGAATTTTGTGTGTATGTTTGTGTTTGTTTGTGTGTCTATCGACCTGCCAGTGCTTTTGTTTGGTAAGTCTCATCATCTTTGTTTTTAGATATATATATAGGAAGTGTGCTACAAGCTAAATTAGAGAGGAAGCCAAGAGCACATAGAGCAGGGTGTCTCCAGAATCGCTTTATAATCTACTCCGTGCAACTGGCCAGCGGTCAGGAACAGCCGCTGAGCTATAGGGTGGAGTCGCTTTGCGATCTACTCTGCATAATTGGTGGCTGGAGACCATTACTCATGCGACTCATATAATCACCATCATCAGCATCTGAATTCGATGCTATATCAATGAATAAGAAGTAACAACTCATTCAGTAGTGTGTAAATGTTTATTGGGCTTCTGAAATGTGAGATTTTCTTTTCAAATCAATATCGGAAGTACAATGTGTAAATGATAACTGTTTACTACATACCACAATGGTGTGGAGTAAGTCAAGATGAACAATTTGATGTAGGACATTTGTGGGCTGTCACTTAGGGAAACTACCTGAAAGTGGCCAAAAAGGTACCTAACTTAACACGTATGCATGTCGCATGAGATTTCAGTACTCTCTCACTCTCTTTGTGGAAAGTATTAATCCTAGACAAAAAGTTGGACCTTTTTGTAGGAAATGTAATGTAATTTAATTTTGTACTGGTATATGTTTTTGCTGGAGGCTGCATGTTTTGAGTTATTAAAGACAACATACAAAAGTTGTCTTCAAACCAACCGCAACACTCATCTTTCTCCAGTCAGAATTTGTAGTATGTCGTTCATGGCAGTTCCTCCTACCACATTACAAAAATGTGCAACTACACAAATTATTTTTCCATATTCTACTACCCTTTTTGGTCCTTACTGACTGGGCTATTATACCACAGCTGTAGTCAGCTGTTTTATCGCAATGATTAAAACTTTTCCATGAGAATAATGACCTAGGTGTAGGACCTGTTTATCTGGAACTGGGGCTGACATCTATGAAGGTCACTTGGAAGTTAAACTTGGTTCAAGAAAATTTTTTATTCCTGTAGTTATGTGGATATCTTTGAATAAAGAAAATATGGAAAAAAAGGGACACAATGAAACAGACAGCAGCTGCTAATGGTTTCCACCAACTGAGATGGCACAGTAATTAAAACACTGAGCATACAATCTTAAGGACAAGAATTAAGTTCCCTTGTTACCATCCAGATTCACGTTTACTGTGCTTTCTTGAAACTGCATAAGGCTAATGTGGAGATGGTTCTTTTTAAAAAAACAGCCAGTTTCTAGAACAGCCAGAGCTTGTGCTCTGTTTGTAATGATCTTCTCATCAACAGGACATTAAACCCTAGTCTTCCTATCTACCAAATGTTCTTACATCCCTGTTGTTGACAGAAACCTTAACAAGCTATACAGGGTGCTCTCAGGTTTTCATGTCAGTAGGGGCTACCGTATTTACTCGAATCTAAGTCGCACTCGAATCTAAGACGCACCTGAAAAATGAGACACTAAATCAAGGGAAAAAAATTTTTCCCGAATCTAAGCCACACCTGAAATCTGAGACTCTAAATTAAAGGGGAGAGTAAAGTTTTAGACCGCACCTCCAAATCTAAACAAAGTTGGTCCATTGCAACACGAGACAATTTAGGTCGAATGGATGAAGATACAGCTACTGTAGTTTGGTTTGAGTCTTAAGCTTAACAGTTAAGCTTTACCAAATAGCCATTGCTATGTGTCAGGCGCCCTGTCCATATTTATATGGGTACCCTTCCTTTTTCACGTGCTTCGTCTTGCTTGAATCGATTGCTTATTTTGCTTTGATCTGATAAGTGCCATTCTCTTTGTTATAGGTGTTTACATCACTCAAAGCTGAAAATGCATTATTGTACTGTGTCATGCATTGTTTGTGGTATTCTGATAATGAGAGTTTATGACCTGTCGCCGCTCACAGCATGGCTTGCTTTTGTGCGCACTACCGCGGCTTACAATAAAAAGAGGGAGGAATTGTCTCATAAGCGAAACAATGGCAAGGGACTTATTTGTTGTTACTTACACTGCTGCTTTCTTTGATAATTATCAACAAGAACCAAATAATAGACTGTGTATTATAGAAGATTTTCTGAACCAGAGTTTAGCGAAAATTTTTCTCTGTTTGAAAATCTTTGCAGACACCTCTTTAGTACATTACATTCTGCTCAGAAATTAAGAGTCAACTTGGAGTTAAAAATTTAGCCAGTTGCCCTGCTTCATTTCTGACTATCAGTATTCAGCATAAGAATAATACGAATATAATCATGACATGATATGTATTTTCTTCCGCGTTTGCTGTTGTCTCATTCTAGTTTCTTAGTTTATTAGGCAGACAGGATTTAAATGAGATAGCAAACACAAAAGAATACATGGCATAATGTTTACATTCTTTTACCTTTTCTTTTAATTGATATACTGATGCAGAGGTTTTGGCGCCAGTATTTATCTTTGTGCCTGTAAAGCATGCCTGTGTAGCACTACATAGATATTCGACGGCAGAAGTTAGTTGTGGGGGCACCTACCAACATTTTTCAGAACTTCCACTTACTTTGCACTCGATTCTAAGCCGCAGGCAGTTTTTTGGATTACAAAAACCGGAAAAAAGTGCAGCTTATATTTGAGTAAATACAGTAAACATTTTCTGCATAAATCTGCTTAAGAAAGTTTGAGGGCATTGTTATCTGATCATTTTGTCCTTTTGGTTTCTAAAGTGCACTTTTAGTACCTGGTCAGTTTTATAACCATAAAAAAGCCATAAGCATAATTACAGCAAAATATGTTTTTACATTTCCAGATTTTATATTTTCTGCCATTTATGTTATTTTCTGTTGGTCCTATAGTAAGCCCTAGTCCCTCAAGCAATTCTTTTCCTGACAGTAAAAATTTCATGTGGATACATTTCCCAACCTTTGATATTTTGAACCACTGCCACAATCTTCAACATTAGTTTTCAAATTCATTTACATAGAAACTATATCTCTTTCCCCCTATCTCACAACCTGTAAAATCATGTGCAACATAAAACTGTATAGTTTGTTTCAGAATCAAAATCATTTATGGGTCTATGAGAAATAGAGGTGCATTCATACTGTCTTGTCACCTGGCTGTACAATAAGCTTCTGTAAATCATCAAAAACATCGTTTTAACTTGTTTTTCCTGTTGAGGACAAACCATGTAATGCACAAAGCAACTCAAAAGAGCCATTAATTTCAATTTAATGCAATTACTTTGTACTAATTTCACAAGATTCTCACATACAAGTAGTCCTACACTCTTAGTTTTTTTGTCATAACATTAACAAAATTAGTTTATGTTTCAACTGCATCTTTAAGCCATTCAGAAATCATATGCATTTTTGGCAGATATGTGAAACTTTTTGAAACTGCTGATTGGACGTCTTGTGAATGTGCCACTGCCATGCACTGAATAGGGCCAACAAAGCACACACAACCTACAAAGTATGCCTGTAACTGCTTTTGAATAAACCAGCCAAAGACATACTGACAGCTAGTCAATGGACATATTCTCTTTATGTCATTTACATCGTCCTTGAAAGTAGAATATTTGTCAATTTTCCACGTATTCAATAAATTATTGTACTATCCCAAAACTATAGCACATTTAATAATGGGTGTATTGTCAAGTGCAATTTGGTGTCCATTTTATAGAGCATGATCTGCTACTGCCGATTTCTCTTGATACCATACACAGAAATATTGCTCATTGTCTACACAGCGCTCACACCGTGTCCGCCAGAGAACCATCCACACTGACAGTATTTTATATACTCTACTCCAACCATTCTAAGACCTACATGCCTTTCACGGACCTCATGAGTTGTCTAATTTTTGCCAGAGGCACGAAGACCACATCAGTGTTATGCCTTTTTAGGGGTCAGCTAATCTTTCCAGTGACAGCCAGAGTAGGACAAAAAAGCACGCTTCTTTGTGTCCTCCTTGGAGGACTTCTGCTTTTGTATCAATAGAGAGAGAGCTTGCAAAATCTGTTGGTTGTTGTACCCATTTTCTGTAAGTATTTTTCGTATGTGGCTCATCTCTTTCAGCAGGTTGTCAGCATCTGGAACAGTTTCTATGCAAACCACTAAGGTCCTCAGAACAGAATATTTCTGTGATGGGTGTTTGTAGATGGTAGGCAGCAGATATCTCATTATAGAGGCATTCTTGCCCAAGTGTGTTACATATTTCCAGAAGTGAATATGAAATGGTTTAAATTAAGGCTATTTTATAACCATTACTCAAGGAAAGCCACTCAACCTTAGGTCGCATAAAATGACTTCTTGCTTCTACCAACAACTATTGCTCGGTCGCCACGCAGTGCAAATGAACACCCCTTCAGCAAATAAAAAGAAATAACATGCTATGCTACTTTAAATTAGCACCTGACAGTTGTTAATCATTATTTGAATTCTGAAAGAGTAAGCTTTTACGAGTATGTTTTTTCACGCAACTATTGCTACACCAAAAGACAGTTGAGGTTTATGAAGACATGTGCACCAAGTGACATGGGAACTGGGAGGATGACTTTATAATTACCTGGGAAGGCAATATTTACAAGGTAGAGCTCTCACCATGAATATCCTCCTTAACAGGAGCATGTGCACATGTAGAATTTCCTCACTCAGTCAAACAGCAACTTCATTTCATGTTATTATAGCTTATTAGTAATGCCCGGAGTTTGTTGACATGCAATCTTTCTTTCCTTATGCACTATGGATTGTTCACAAGCACTAAAATCCAAAAGATTCTAGCTACAGAAGTATAAATTTGTTTTTAGATTTTTGTCATATAGGTACTGTACTGTGTTTAAGTTTTCAATTATTTCTTTTTAAGATTTTACTTTCTTTCTTAGATATTTGTGTTTAACATTTATTTTTTAGATTTGTTTGTCAAACTAAACGAAAACAGGAAAGTGCATGTTCCATTTGTATGAGCAAATGTTACAAACTTTTGTAACTGCAAGCACGTATTATCCAACAAAGATGTTACCTGACTTTCGAGAATCTCTGCATGCTGATGTCATGCCCTACAGTAGCTCTAAGATGGTTACATACTGAATGAGATTTCTTACAGAAAAATATAGTGATTTTAAATTAATCAATCTCTTTGTAATTTCAGTTCCAATCTCCTTTAAAGTTTTACGTTACTCTAGTGCATTTTACAACTCACTTTACATATGCTTTATATTGTTTTTACATAATTTTTTCAATTTTCAGGTCACTTTAGGTCATAAAAAATTTCGGTACTTTTTCATATTCATGAGCTAAATGGATCCTCACTAGGAGCAGTTGCTCCCCACTGCCCCTCCTATCCTCCTCTCCCCACCTCCCACCCCCTGCAGGTGCACCTGGAGCTATAATACTCCATCATGGACTGTGTGGAACTAGAAGTGATACAGTAAATTGTCTGGATAATCAGGAGACGAGTAATAAGAAAAAAAAAGAAAAAAAAAAAAAAAGAAAAAAAAAATGGTATATGACTCACGCCAGGTACACATGAGACAGCTCGGCTGACGTAGAATTTGAGTATGTCATAGTTGTTCTTATAGTGTAACTGTTACCTCCCTGTACTGTACCTCCACCCCATTGCCTGCCTTCTGTGAGAGACTCTACACAGGTGTACTGCAATTATTTCTTTATCCATCATCATACATAACAACTATTTATTGTTATTTTTCATCAGCCAACTGATATTTTGACATCAGAGTCTCAACTTCCGTGTGTTCTTTTGAACATTTGTAAAAATGGTAATGCAACGTCCTGTTGGAATTTAATTAACTTGAAGAGTAAAGGTAACAACTCACTTAACAGTAGAGGTGCCAAGTTCTCAAAAAATAGAAACAAGACTGAGAACATTGGTAACTTTTGAACAAATTTCACACACACACACACACACACACACACACACACACACACAATACATGGTCTGGGAAGATGACTGAACAGCCAATTCCAATTATGTTCCCATGCTTAGAAGTGTGTTTAGTGTGTTAATCATTGTGCCATTAGCTGTTATAGTACTCTTAACATACAGTTTAGTTTCTTGTATGAAAGTACCGTATTTACTCGAATCTAAGCCGCACTCGAATCTAAGCCGCACCTGAAAAATAAGACTCTAAATCAAGGAAAAAATATTTTCCCGAATCTAAGACGCACCTGAAATTTGAGACTCGAAATTCAAAGGGAGGGAAAAGTTTTAGGCCGCACCTCCAAATCGAAACAAAGTTGGTCCATTGTAATATGAAACACAATTTAGTTCGAAAATGAATGACTATACAGCTACAGTAGTTTGGTTCGAGTCGTAAGCTTAGCAGTTAAGCTTTGCCAGGTACAGTTACAGTAGTTAGGTTCAAGTCGTAAGCTTAGAACTTAAGCTTTACCAGGTAGCCGTTGCTATGCATCAGGTGCTCCGTCTATTTTTATAGATGTACCCTTCCTTTTTCACGTGCTTCGTCTGGTTTGAATTGATTGCTTATTTTTCTTTGATCTGATAAGTGCCGTTCTCTTTGTTATGGGTGTTTACGTCACTCTAAGCTGAAAATGCATTATGGTACTGTGTCATGCATTGTTTGTCGCATTCTGATAATGAGTGTTTATGACCTGTCGCCGCTCGCGGCATGTCTTGCTTTTGAGCGCGCTACCGCCGCTTTCAATAAAAAAAGATACGAATTGTCTCATTAGCGAAACAATGGCAAGAGACTGCTATTTGTTGTTACTTACACTGCTGCTTTCTTTGATAATGATCAACAAGAATCAAATAATAGACTGTGTATGATATAAGATGTTCTGAACAAGAGTTTAGCAAAAATTTTTCTCCGTTTGAAAATTTTTGCAGACGCCTCTTTGGCACATTACATTCTGCACAGAAATTAGAGTCATCTTAGATTTAAAAATCTAGTCAGTTGTCACGCTTCATTTCTGACTATCACTGTTCGGCATAACAATAATACGAATATAAACATGACATGGCATGTATATTCTTCCGCTTTTGCTGTTGTCTCACTCTAGTTCCGTAGTTTATTAGGCAGACAGGATTTAAATGAGATAGCAGCACACACGAAAGAATACATGGCAAAATGTTTATATTCGTATTATTCTTATGGTGCAGAGAATACTGCATGTGATTCACAATTCATAAAAGTTCCTATTAGCAACCATCTCTTGTCACAGGTAGGAAAAAATTAAGAACGTAGAGTTGGCCCTCTTACTTTGCACTCGATTCTAAGCCGCATGCGGTTTTCTGGATAACAAAAACCGGAAAAAAAGTGCGGCTTAGATTTGAGTAAATACGGTAATTTAAAAATTTGTCCTGGAACTTTTAGTCAGCCAAGATGACTGCTCACTCTAATGCTGCAGCAGATCCTTCATATCTACTGTGTTCGTGTGATTGTCTACCTTCAGCTGTTTTACCTTGATACCTGGGGCTCTCTGGCAGTTCAGAAGTAGCTGCTCCACAGTAGGGCGAGCAACAATTGTAGGCACTGGAGAGACTTTGCCCGACTTTACTTTAAAGACATGTTGCCCAGTAAGGAGCCACTGTTGTGCATTGACAGGCAGCTCACTAGCTTTTGACACAGAGGCTAGAGATAGAGCTTGTCATCAAAGTATGGTAGTGCAGATCTCATTGCGGCGCAAAATAAAGGAATCAGAACAGTGAAGTTGTTTAATATAAAAGTATCCCTGTTAGTTGGTTGGCTTAATGTGAATAAAAAATTTAAGGGTTAATTTCAGCACTGAGGAAAGCAGTACAGTATTTGGAAAAAAATGTGTGATTTCTTGTGTCATAATAGTTAGTTCTTTCCAGAAAAACAATAAAAATGCTACAGTCCCAAGTGCAGAATCAGTCAACTGTAGACTTGTGACGCAATAGCTGTGTTATACTGACCATTTTTAGTATCACAGGTTGCAGAAGAGCAGGGCATGGGGGGGAAGGGGGTCGGGAAAGGACAGAGTGTTTAACCAGTGTCTTTAACAGAAACATAGAATGATAAGAGAAACAAAAATGGCCTCGTGGCTTACCAGGCAGATGTTTGGCTATAAATACAGTGTTTGATCAATGAGCCCTAGGACTTTCTGTCCCTTATCACTTCTTTAACCTCTTCAAACAATTCTGTATGTGTGTAAAATCTCAAGTTGCACCATGGTTCAGAGCAGACATTAGGTTGCCTGATAAAGTGCTGGATTTTATTTCAGGATTGAGGACAACCTTCCTTTAGAAGGCTGAATGGGGAGGTCAGACATCCAAACATCAGACCAGAGTGTTAGTAATGTTCTTTAGGTAAGTCATAAGTCAAAGATAGGAGCCATAATTTGAAAATGTGTATCATGTTTCAAATCATTAATATTTACAGGGAGCTACTATTCAAAAATTAAAGAGTGCTTACCTCAAGTAGATTGATAGTCCCGACAATGTTATTTTTGTAATACAGCAGTGGAACTTGCATCGATTCTCCAACTGCTTTCATTGATGCAAAATGAATAACACAGTCAATCTTGTGCTGCAAAGATAAAATTTAAGGCTTCATACATGAAAATTATTCAGCAACTTCATAAATTTCGGCTTTCTATGCATCTACTACTAGTCTGACCTGGAAAAGAATAAACCAACATTAAACTTTTACTGTTACAGTTAAAAGAAATTTTGGTCTTCCACGTTTTATATTAGCAATAAATTTTAACCACATGCAGAGAAGAGTAAAAAAGACAAGATTGGAAATGTAATCGTAAATAACAAAAATTTTAGTTATCTAGTTTTATGCCTATATTTGCGACTCAATTTGTACAGATAGGCTGATTAAAATGTACTAAATGTTTTTTGGATATAATGTTACACATCCAACATACTGAGAATTTTCTACAGATATTGCTACCACCAGAAAATTGTTTCCAAATGCATATCCCCAGTTATTGAAGTAAAGTTAGACACTTTAACTGACTCAAATAAAAAAGTAAAACAGTTTCTCCTGAACAAAAAGTTTAAAAATTGCGAGACACAAATCAGTATGTACACTAGAATGACAAGTATCAGTGCACAGTGTATATATGATTCAAGTACAGACACAGTAAAAGTCTACATTAGGGCTAGTGTCATACTTAAGTGTTTCATGCAACAATGTTGTCAGCACTTGCTGTGAGGTATAATGTGTGTCACGTGCTGGGCCTGTGCAGCCAATGAGAGAGCAGTGAACAGATGACTTGTTTCAAAGGAATATAGTCACATTTTCATGTCAGTATATCATTACCTTCAAACCTGTAACACATTCTAAAGAAACAGCAAAATATTGTGCTAACTAAGATGATTAAGTTTTTTCATGTGTAAAATTGCTGTATTCCAACCTAACCTAGGCCTCGGGTTAAGCTACAGATCAGAGTGTCACCTTCACCTCAACCGGGTATTTTAGCTTTTACATTAGTTGGCTTCACCAGCTCATGACCCAAATGTCACATCTCATTTTAACCACAATCTTGTAATTTGTGACGTACTCAAAAAAAGAAAAAAAAGTCAAATATTTGAAACAACGGAGATTATGATTTTAACTGCTGCTCATTTTACTCACAGCAGTTTAAGCTGTGCTATTAGGTCCCATCCTAACCTGAACTTTGTAATTCGTGACATATTTGGAAAAAACAGTCAAATACTTATGACGACAGAGATGATGAGAAATGGTTTATATTTTGGCACTAGAAATTCATTTTCTCACCTCTCACTGGTTATGTGAAAGTATCATCCCACTTGCTACACAAAACAGACACATTGCCAATATGTTGGTAACGTATAGACGAACACCACCATGACTGCTGCTGACCCTGTTCTTGACTTTAACCCAGAAACTGTATGAAGTAGTTACACTGTATAGCAGTTGTTGAATACAATAGATGTTTTCAACCTACAATATCTCAAGAAATATTCCATGCTGTAGAAAATAAATAGTGAATTATATTTGATTATGCCTAAGTTGTCATGCAGATCAACTGTTTACAGGATACCACCATAAAAGATGCTATAGAAATTAAAACAGGAAAAAATAAATAAATAAATAAACAGAGAATACCATCAGTAATAGTAGTGACCTGCAACTGAGTAAAGTAAAAGAGTATGCAGGGCTAAAATATTGCCACATGTGGTAGATTTGGCACCAGTGGCATGACGACCAGTAGTGTGGATCTATAATGATGGTGCCATGAATCGCATAGCAGTCAGTCACAGGCCTATTACTTGACAATGACTGGGGAGTACTAAGGTGAAAAGTCATGAACTTTGATTATGTAACATTGCTGGAAACCCAATGAGATTTTACTAACAGCATGAAGCTATCAATATTTTCAAATGATCTAAGGAATCTTCACGGATGTAATCTGCTGAATATTCACTGTAGTATAATAACACTAATAAAACCAGATTCACTTAATAACTGTCAATCTCTTGAAAATTTTCAAGTTATAAATGAGGTTCTGTTACTGTGGGAACTGACCTCTGCCATGTATTTCACAGTCAATTACAGATTTGTCTTAACACTTATTATCAGAATATAATTTGGAAGCTTTGCTCTGCCATTAGATAACAACTGAGATGTTTACTTTGGCAGAAGCAACCAGTGTAAACACAGTGTAAAAAAGTTCAAGATTTTATGAATAACAATAAATTTTCTACATCGTCACTTTCTGTTAGTCATGACTATCAGTTGCAGCTTATAATTGTACCAGAATCATTAATCTTACACAGTAACACTCAAAGTAACACAAATTTACAGTGTGTTGCAGTTTGTGATAAAACAGACCAGTAGTTGACTTAGCAATAAATGTGAGCAAGTAAATTCTGTATCATAGCTACAGACAGTAATAAGTTGTTAGGTAAAGCTCCTTATCCATCTCATAAATCACTTAAATCAACAATTTTTAAACCACAAGGAACAAAAGTTATACATGCTGACTTAATTTTTGTAAAAAAAAATCCAGTGATACTTACTTTACTAAATATCTCTTCTAGTTTTGACTTGTCCAAAAGATCACACTGATAGAATGTCACTGGTTTCCCTGTTATTTGCTCTACTCTCTTCAGACTAGGTGCTTCTCCATGTTCTCCATTCACGGAATTTGCAAAATTATCAATGGCAATGACACTGTATCCAGCCTCAAGTAGTTCTACAATACAGTGACTTCCGATGTAACCAGCACCTCCAGTTACAAATACAGTGCTAAAATTTGCCATTTTGTGATCTGAAAGGTAAATGTATGATAAGAAAATTAAAACTGAAATTATATTAAACTGTTAAATTACTGCGTAATGCTAATGAAAGGGCCTAGGAAAGGTGCAAGATTGACTTAAATTACATTTAATATGTCTCTTTCAAAAGCACAGGCAGTGGCCAATGACTAGGCTTATCGTACACCCAGCATTAGCCTGGACAGTCACAGTTTTTCAAGTGCTGTCTGGTGTAATGTCCAAAGTTGCAAAAATGTCTGGAGTTTGAGAATTTTATGACTGGCACAGACACTTTTTTTTAAACCTTAGACCTCTATTTTCAACATAGCAGTGTTAAACATTGTATTATGGCCATGCCTACCCTCTCCAATGGGTAGGCATGGCTACCAGTTCTGCCACAACTTTCCACTTAGTCATTTGGCATCATAACAGAGGCAACATGTTTACTTTGTTTTCATGTGTGTAGTAACTCATCTACACGTTTTTGATCACTTTAACTTTACTGATTTTTTTTTTTTTTTATCTCATTGTTTAGTAGTGGCTAAAAGAAAGTATATACGTAATGTTATCTTCAGTGGGAATATAAATTTTGGAAATTGTGCAATCACAGTAGCAATGAACATGTTTATCGCACTCTGTGTACAGGAGAATTTTCTGAAACTTCCTGGCAGATTAAAACTGTGTGCCGGACTGAGACTCGAACTCGGGACCTTTGCTTTACGCGGGCAAGTGCTGTATCATCTGAACTACCCAAGCACGGCTCATGCTCCGTACTCACAGATTTACTTCTGCCAGTACTTCACCTCCTACCTTTTTTTCTGTTGCACATAAAGGAAAGGGTGGTATTAAAGAGAATGTGAAAACAGCTAAACACAGGAATGCTGTTAATGCTACAGCTTCCTAACAGAGATTTTTTAAAACTAAAGATGGAAATAACAGTCATTTGACTTGTGCTGCTAGAGATATTACATTTTCATACCACAATGCTATACACAAATACAGTTCTGAAAAAGTCATGTCTAGTGAAAAATACAAACATAGCAAAAACAATCAATTTTGGACAATATAATGAAATTGCATAGATAAAAAAATCTACTCACCAAGCAGTGGCAGAACACACACAGAAAAGAAGGTTGCCTATTTATAACCTCCTTTTATGTGTGTGTTCTGCCGCTGCTTTGTGAGTAGATTTTTTTATCTGAAACATAGAAATAAATGTATAAAGTTAATGTTTCCGTAATTTGTTTTAACTAATTTCTTATGTCTTGAGTTGGACCCAAATTAACATGGCAATATGTCCTAAAATGGACCCAAAAATATGATAAGCCAACCATTTACAAGATTTATATTATATAACATGACACTATCCCAGCTTTTGGAACTGTTATTCCTTACTCAAGTGTCGGGGTGAGGGACAGAGTGGGGAAGGTTAGAAAGAAAGGCCAACCAGGATTGAATTCTCAATTGAATTTTGCTTTGATATAATACAGAGCACGTTAATACAGCCAGCAATATCCAAACAGTGGAGCCAAGTACAGTTTTCATATAATTTTCCATTTAATTTAAATGTGTGTTCCACTGCTCTTATTCCTTTAGTGGGAGAGGCATCGTAAGGAGGATATAGAAATGCATGACAATTGTTATAGCAGAGCAGAAGAAGAGTGAGGATGCAGAGAACAGTAGGTTTCAGTAGGTTTAACTCATTGAAAACTAAACTGGATAAATTTCTAGAGGATGTACCCACGAGCCACATGATCATACTAGTGGTGTGACAAATAAATGTCATGTTCCATAACTCCCATAATGAAAGGAAGCCTCCAAGGATGTAGACCAAGACCAGAGCCTCCACCAAACCAGAAGCATGCACTGCCCACTACATCTGTAAAGTATACCAACAATAAATTATGGCTTGTGTTAAATTGAAATATACTCATGTTCAAAAATAAAATGAACACATTGTACAATTAGAGATAGGACATTCATATTCACAGGACATGTAAATTAGTATGTTCTGCAGAAATAATTAGCATTGGAATCATGTCAGCCAATGGGTTCATGATCAACTTCAATAATGCAGCACAACACCGCCTACTTCCAGCTCTCTTTGTCGCTATAAACCTAAGGTAATGGATCAGCGTGACTTGAGAAGACGTGCAGGATGCCTCACAGACATGTAAGCAAACCATACCATCAAATCAGTGGGTTTGAGAGAGAGCATATTATTGGCATGAGAGAATGTGACGCATCCATAAAGGAAATTGCTGTTTGTGTGGGACAAAGCAGTTCGGCAGTGCAACAGGTGTGTACAGAATGGTTCACAGTGGGCCGTAAAACACAATGATATGCATCAGGCTGCACCGGCCAGACCACTCCCCAGGAAGATCAACACCTCATCTGAATGGCACTGTAGGACAGATCTGTCAGTCCATTGCCGTTTATTATGGCATGGGTTACATGTGCATCATCCACTTTTCTGCATACCTTTGACGAATGTGCACAGTAAATGTCACTGGGGACAGGAATGGCATCAGATAGTGTTTTCAGATGAATCCAGGTTTTGATTGTTTCAAAATGATGGCTGCATTTTGGTTCACATGCTGACAGGAAGAGCGGCATCACAGTGACAGCATTCACACAAGACATACAGCACCAACTCAAGGCCTTATGGTGTGAGTGCTATTGGGTACAGCCGTAAATCACAGCTGGTGCATGTCCAGGGCACTGACCAGTGGCACCTATGCGAATGACATCCTGCAACCCGTAGCCACACTATTTCTGCACAACAACCCAAATACCATTTTTCAGTAACACAATGCACGGCCACTTCTTATTACACCAATACATGCTTTCTGGGTTTCAGCCTTTTGCCATGGCCCACCTGATCAGACTTATCCCCAGTTGAAAATGTGTGGGATATGGCGAAATAATGGTGGCACTGCTGTGACCCAGTTCCAACCATCATACATGAACCAGGTGAGTGCAGTTTGGATGGCTAGACCACAGGATGCCATTCACATCTTATGCACGTTGATACCACCATGCATGGAACAAGTTATCAGGGCCTGTGGTGCACCCAGTGCCTACTAGACAACAGGACACATACTGTACCTTGCTGACTGATATGCTAGCCATTTCTGCAGAACATACTAATATACATGTCCTGTCAATATGAATGTCCTGTCTTTAGTCATTCAAGGTGCTCTGTTTTTTTTCTGAACATGAGTGTAAATATTCGTGGACATAAAGTGCTAGCCATTATTTTGGTATCTGTTGTTATCAACTGCATTACTGAATGCTGAAGAGTAAGCCTTGTATACAAAATACTAATACAGCCCAGAAAGTTATCACATGAATACTTGCACCTGCAACTTCATTCTAAGCATTAATGTTGCTTTTCTAATTTGTGACACCATATCAGCTGGCTACATATTAGAAAAGTTAAATTTCTAATGACTACACTCTGTTCACTGGTTGTTCTTAATTGGACTGAAGTAGTCCTTTATTTTGAATTCTCCACTAATGCACAGTTTTGATTGTGTAGCTATTATGAAGTGAGTATGGTATAATCCTTCAGATGCATTTTGGATACTGTCAAAATGATTGTTTACTCACACAATGCTGTAATGTTGTGGGTTGGCAAGATTTCCAAATTAACAAGACACCAAGTGATTCCTGAACATCGGCGATGTAATACACCACTTACTTGTCAAAGCATACTGAACCAGGGCTCATATTCTGGGTGCACTCTTGCATCTGTCACCAAAAACTTTTTTAAAATATGTTGTATATCTCTGATCATGCTCACTACCATTACATTACTGAGTAAAGGAAGGCAAGAAAAAAGATCATAATTTGTACATCTCTGATGATAATGTTGCCAAACAATTACTCTAGATGCTATAAGTGAGAAATCGCTAAATAAGTATCACACTGTATACTGCAAAGGCCAGTTTTCTAGTAAAGATATAATTGCGCTTTGTGCTTGGTTGACACCTTCTAAATACACTTTAATTCGTTTTTACATCAATCAATGTTCGCTATCTTCTGTTCACCAAGCAGTTTTCTTGCAGTACCAGAGGCCGTCTTCGTGCGAACGCGCTTAAAAGAAAATTGTCTCAGGTTGTTGTCTCCGCATGACATTGACCTTGCACTTGAACGTGGAGCTGGCGACCATATGATGCGCGCAGTTCAATGACCTTTATACTGAGAATGCGAAGAATCCTACGGTTTGCCGGAAACCTGTTCCCACGGCAGTATCTCGTACTGTACTAGCGGGTCGCCTTTGTATAGGATGCATTGAAGCCGTCTGCGTCTTCCGCTTACAATCGCACAAAAAGTTATTTCCATGAAGTTGAGAATGTTTACCGGTATTATCTCTCTCACGATCGTGCTTACGGCTTCAAGACACCGTTGGTGGGCAGTACACGGTCATGCGACGACAGTCATGCCCCAACTTTCTCACGGCACGTATACGGCCAAGGACTGCAGTACTTGACACCTATTTCATAATCTCACGCGTGCAAGGAATCGAGATGCGCATCGCTCGTCTGCGAAACCCTGTGCGAAGCTCTTCCGCACGCGCGTCGAAGTCGCTGGCGATAAAACAGTTTACACTAGACGTTGTTTTCACTGGCTGCGCCGCTTCTCACGTTTTTCTCGACCGGACTACGCGGAACGGGCACGTGACGCAACTTTTGACAAATGCAGCACATGTGTTGCAGATTAAGCAACTGCAGGACCGGGAGCTTACAATTCTTCACACTTCATCATTCGAAGGACACTCACAGCTACGAAGTACAATATGAACGAGGTCGCTAGTGGTCGCTTTTCCTTTTTATTTTCACTTGAAGTTTTCCTAAGGTTCAGTTAATTGTCGTGTGCAGCCAGAATGAAATTGGGCGGAGATTCCAACAAACGTATACAGTGACGATGCTCCCGTAATTCCTCATATGAATATTGTAACATAATGTCAGTTGCTGAAAGTGGAACAGATAGATTAATGCGTTTAAGCCAATGGATTTGTCGGACGAGTAGAGTGAACTCTTACCTTTAATGGGGCACGAGACGGCACTGCCTGCGACTGGAGGGGACTGGAGGATCTTCTTCACGCTCGCGCTAGGCGCGTCCTGGCAGCCTTCGCATCACACGCCCGTGTTGCCAAAGCTACTGCCCCCGCCACCACCTGTGACGCGGCGCGAGCTGTCAGTGGTGCGTGACGTCACAGCCCCCTCCAGGCTCCAGCAGCCGCCGCCGTTGTACAATTGCCGGAACTGTTGCTGTGCGTCCGTATTGCGTTGCTGAAATTGCGTGACTCACGGATTCGGACGTGGCAGGGTAACGGAAACACCGACACTGTCTTAGAACGAGGGAATTCATGGATCATAAATAAAACTGTGCAGCGTAAGCTGCGAAATTTGCGTGGACAGCTTCCAGACGGCTGGAGTCAGTAAGATGCAACTAAATAAACAGAAGATCACCGAAGACAGTTAAAATGATCAGATAAAAGACGTCATAGCAAAGTAAACTACACTTTGTTTTAAAAGATTCCTATATTACACGGTGACCCAAAACTCCGTTAACATTTGATAATGAACTAATTCACGGAATAATGTCGGTAGAGAGGTGGTGCCTGAAATCTAGGTACTTTTAATAAAGATATTGGTGATGAGCAAATGACTGACCTAATTCGTTTGCTAAGAATAGTGTTAAATATTTTGTTTACAATGGCAAGCTATGCCATCAGCCTGACGGCCTGGCAATGGATAATCCACAGCCTGACGGCCTGGCAATGGATAATCCACTGGCAGGCATCTTAGCAGATTTTTTCAGTAATTTGCCGGAAGAAATATTCTTCAGTGATTTTTCGGCTGCTGATCTCGGTATTTTGTCGTATTCTCGGTACTTAGACAACATTTTGATCGTATACAGCTGTTCCCTGGAAGAAACTGACATTTGTTTGAAATTTTTAATAGTCTTCATGAAAAAAATCAGGTTCACTGTGAACTAGACAATAACGATCGTCAGCTCCATTACTTGGACCTTAGTATTGCTGTTGACGACAGGCTTTCCTACGGTATTTTTCGAAGAGCCACTAATACACGTCAGATGTGCCCGCTAGTTCACTACATCCTCAGTCCCATAAAATTCTATACCTTTGTCACCTGACAAGCTTAATGAAGAGTTGAATTTAATAAAAACTATTGCAGTTAATAACGGCTATGATTCCTTGTTAGTTGAAAAGACCTTCGCAGTTAATACTGATGCTAAACTGACCACTTTAGGCATATGTGCTGTTTCTGACGATAACAAGTAGATAAAAGATTTTTCTGTTCTATTTTTAAGCCGTATTTCCTATAGAATTCGTCGTCTTCTAGTTAAAAAATATAGATGCAAAGTTACCTTTTCCAGTAACAGTAACTTGCAAAAAAATTCTATTCACAGTCTCAAGTCCACAGTTGCTTCTACACACAGTTCAGAAGTTTATAAAATCACTTGTGATACGTGTCCCGTTTATTATATACGACAAACTGGAAGATCTTTCAGTGTCAGTACAAGGAACATTTATCGGGAAAACGAGGCACTAACGTACATAATTCCACTTTTCCTGATCATCTGTTAACTTTCGGTCACAAACCGAAAAGCGTTGAAGAAATTTCCATTTTGCGTGGGGAAAAGAAAGGTCACGGGCTCGACGTACTCGAAGAGCTGGAGATTGTCAAGCATATTTCTAAGGACGATGGCCTCACCCTCAATGAACAGTTACAATAACGTAACAATAATTTTTTCAGTGTCTCGCGGAATTTTGATTCGTTTATTTCCTACTACGTTTTTCTGCCTCTAGTTCCGGAACATCTTTTTCTTCGAATTTCATAGATGTCTACTGCTAAAGTTAGCTTAATGCAGATATTTTTGGATTGTCCAGTTCTTTGTGTACAGATTCTATAATATCTTGTGCTTTACGTAATGGTAATTTCTATATAGCCTAACTGATCGCTCTATTATGCTTAATTTGCTTGACTTTTTTGTAATTTCAAAAATGCATTAAGCACTCTTCCTTTGTATTTTGTTTTTATAATTAACTGTATTTTAATTCAATTATTTCTGTTATAATGTCTCAAATTGGCACATGTCACTGTCCGCACCCTACAGGCGACGCAACTTGTTTTCGTGGCAGCAATGTAAGCCACTGGGCCGACCAATCTGATGATGTTCCTAGCAAGGCATACGTGCTAAATGCAGGAAAGTGTTTAATTTTAATTTTTGACTTGAGCATGTCTGCTGGAAACTTTGACCATTGTTTTCTCGCAATGTAACTTTACGTAATTAACTTGATGACAATTGTCATCTCGGTTAATATTTTTTTCAAACTTAGTTTTCTACGTATTATTTTATAGGGTTTTTTAAAATTTCACTCTGATTAAAACATTCTTAGAGGTGTCGAAACCTAGGTCAATGCACCAAAGTTATTTGCAACCGGCTGGCCCTGTGCGGCTGGTCCCGGCGGAGGTTCGAGTCCTATCCTTAGGATAATTTAGGTTAAGTAGCATGTAAGCTTAGGGACTGATGACCTTAGCAGTTAAGTCCCGTAAGGTTGCCCACACATTTGAACATTTTGAACCAGTTGGCTGGCCGATGTGGCCAAGCGGTTCTAGGCGCTTCAGTTTGGAACCGCGCGACCGCTACGGTCGCAGGTTCGAATCCTGCCTCGGGCATGGATGTTTGTGATGTCCTTAGGTTCGTTAGGTTCAAGTAGTTCTAAGTTCTAGGGGAATGATGACCTCAGATATTAAGTCCCATAGTGCTCAGAGCCATTTGAACCATTTTTTTGCAACCGGTTGGCCGTGTGATTCCTATGCTGAAACTTATATATGGTTGCTGAGAGACAGCCATGTTTAAAACTGTGATGTGGGGTTTTATTAAAACCAAAAACGAGTGCAAAACGTGAACACATGGCTCTGGACAGCGTGGTGCTGCTTTTCAAACTGTCAGCGTGACGGGTGCGCGGTTCGGCCGTATGTCACACATTCGTATCATCCCTAGCCTGGCTGATAAACATATGCTGGAAAGTACGACTTTTATACAGGATGGCACTCCATATATATTGTTACACTTGTGGAAGATCTTTCGCGCACATCGTTTGGTGAGGATTGCGATCCGAGGCGCCACTTCGTCATGCATAGCCTGCTCCACACCTCAACCCGTGTGATTATTGGTTGCGGGGTTACCTGAAGTCGCAAGTCTACCGCAATCGTCCGACCGCATTTGGGATGTTAAAAGACAACATCCGACGGCAGTTTCTCACCAGACCTACGGATACGACTGTACAGTGCTGTTCAGAACATTGTCCCTCGACTACAGGCATTGCTGATGAAGGATGGCAAGTTGAGCATTTGTTATTAAGAACATCGTCTTTGCTAAAAATCGGTTGTTATGCTAATTATTGCTTTTATATCATGTGGTGAGCCATCTGTTGGTTATTTTGTGCACTTTGTTCTGGTTTCAATAAAGTCGCATGTCATTTCAAGCACTTGTGTCAATTTTTACCTTTCTATCTACATTATTGCGTCAAGTACTGAATTTTCAAATCTTCACCCATATCTACATCTACATGGATACTCTGCAAATGCAACTTCAGTGGCTAGCAGAGGGTTCGTGGAACCACATTCACAAAAATTCTGTATTATTCCACCCTCGAACAGCGCGCGGAGAAAACGAATACCTATATCTTTCCGCGTGAGCTCTGATTTCTCTTATTTTATTATTATGATCGCTTCTCCCTATGTACTCGTGAGCAGCTCCCGCCGCAACAAGAAACGCCTTTGTTTTAATTATGTCCACCCCAAATCCTGTATCGTATCCGTGACATTCTCTCCCCTGTTTGTCGATGGTAAAAAAACATGCCGTTCTTCTTTGAACTTTCTCGATGTACTCCGTTAACGGCATCTGGTAAGGAACTCAGACCGCACAGCAGTATTCCAAAAGAGGACGGACAAGTGTAGTGTAGGCAGTCTCTTTAGTAGATCTGTTGCATTTTCTAAGTGCTCTGCCAATAAATCGCAGTCTTTGGTTCGCCTTTCCCACAACATTTATTATGTGATCTTTCCAATTTAAGTTGTTCGTAATTGTAATTCCTAGCTATTTAGTTCAATTGCCAATGGAGTGCGCCACGAACTTGTAAGTCATTTTCAGCCAGGTGTCCAAATACGTTTGATAACATAGTATACGTTAAGTCTCTACTCTATGAATTTCAGTTGCACTAATGCTAAATACTTGAATGTCCCTCTTATCGTAAAATGCATGGGAATAACAATGCAAGGGCATTGAAGTGGATTTACGGATAGAAGTCTACTTGTTATGGATATAAGGACATCTCTGAATCGCTTAAAGCGTTACGGAAGGTAGCCCAAGTTTAAGCCCATCCTAAAAACTGATATCAAAATTAAGATCACGAAATCGGTATATCGCGAATGGAGCGAGACTGCACCAAAATAAAGATAGCTACGCATTTCTCGCAGGCCGTGGTTCAATCACCTTAAACATAGGAAATGCCCGGTGTCATCCATAATCCATGTGAGGCTGAGATGCGAATGTTAGCTTGTACATTTAAATAGTTTAAAATTTCTGTGGAACATGTGATCAGGACCAAAATCACAACGTCAATCTGAACTATGCACAAAGCATAAGCAAGCACAAGACAGAACATTGATTACAAAATGGACTAATTTACCTACGTCTGTCCCTGCAAATTTGAATTTCACTATCATAAATACTTGGAAGAAGTATACAGATGTGAAATCACGTTACAGTTTTGGTGGCCTTAAGATCTATTAAGGTGTCAGATCATCTCAGACTAGAACAAACTGATATTACAAGGTGTAATATTTAGTGCATCTTACACAGTAATATTCTTTTGCGTTTTGTGTCTACGAATAGTGTTATTAAAATCTCTCTAAAAGAAAGTGGTTGATTTTATAATATAAATATACACTGATAAGCCAGAACATTTATGACCACCGACCTACTATCGACATAAAACTGACCAGGCATAGCAGCGTCACCCGGCGACGAATGGCTGCTAGTCAGACACACGCACGATGCACGTAGTACCCGTGAGCGTGCTGTCGGTGTGTAGAATGGGGAGGGCGCGCAATCTAGTGTGTGAGTCTGACCGAAGGCAGATTGTGATGGCCGGGAGGTTCGGCAAGAGCATTTCGAAAACTTCGTCGCTTCTCGGGTGTTCGAGGAGTGCTGTAGTGAGTGTCTTCAACACGTGGCAAAACCAAGGTGAAACCACGTCCAAATGTCGGATGTCGTAGACTGGGCAGACTGGTAGAACAGGAAAGGCGGCGAACTGTGGCGGAATTAACATCAGACGTTAATGCTGGGCAGAGTAGAAGTGTGTCTGAACACTCAGCGCACCGAACACTCCTAACGATGTGCCTCTACAGCCGACACCCTTGCATATGCCAATGTTAACACCACGACATCGGCAAGTACGACTAAAATGGGCACGTGACCATTGCCACTGGACGTTGCAGTGGCAGATCGTTGCATTGTCTGATGAATTCCGATACCTTCGTCATCATGCCGATATGAGGGCGCGAATTCGTCGTCTTTCAGGGGAACAGCTCCTTGACAACTGTACTGCGGGACAGAGGCGAGCTGTCGGCGGCTCTATTATACTCCGGGGGATCATTCACTTGGGCATCCATGGGTCCAGTGGAGCTCGTGCAAGGCACCATGACGGCCAAGGAGTATCGTACACTGGTTGCAGACTACGTGCATCATTTCATGACGATCAAGTTTCGCGACGGCAGTGGCATTTTTCACTAAGATAATGCGCCCTGCCACAAGGCCAGGGGTGTGATGAAATGGTTCGAGGAACACTGTGGCGTGTTCCAGCTGATGTACTGACCTCCCAACCCGCCTGATCTGAACCCGATCGAACATCTCTGGGATGTGACTGAACGTGGCGTCAGAGCTGATCACCCCCCCCCCCCCTTCCCAGAATCACGTGACTTGTGTGAGTAGATATGGTGCCAGCTCCTTCCAGCGACCTACCAAGTTCTCATTGCTTCCATGCCATGACGCGTCGCCGCTGTTATCCTTGCCAAAGGTGGACATGCTGGCTATTAGGTAGGTGGTCATAATGCTCTGGCTGATCAGTGTTTGCTCTTATTCCACTCACCAAGTTGAGTAGTCGCTTGGTTGCCACTTCGCCCAATGATTTTGTAAATTCCGTAGGAAAGTTATATATACCTGCAAAGCTTCCAATGCTCTGCTAAACACTCACTGTAATAATGGATCGCCTATGTCTTCCAACTCGACCCCCATTTCTTCTTCTATCGTGACAGTAGACAGTCCTTCCCACTCGTATAGGCCTTCAATGTTCACTCTGCAACTGTTCGCTTTCTCTCCTGCATTTAACAATGAAATTCCTATTGCATTCTTGATGTGACTTTCCTATACGTTTCTTTTTAATTTCTTCGCGTTTTTCCTGTTGCTATTCCGTTATGACTTCCCTGTACTTTCAATTTATTTCATTCCTAATTGATTTCTGTTGTTGTATTTCTTTCTTTTCCTGTCATTGCTGTACTTCCTTATTTCATCTATCTGTTGAAGTATTTCTTCTGTTACCCTATATTTGCCGGTCCAGATTCTGTGATTGCCATTTTAGAGATGTCCAGTCCTCTTCTATGAAACTGCTTGTAATCTTTATCGCAGTATCAACAACCCTAGAGAACTTCAAATGCACCTCGTCTTTTCTTAGTACCATTGTATCCCATTTCTTTCCACATTGATGTCTCTGTACGAATCTCTTAAACTTCAGTCTACTTTTCATCAAGTGCATCTGCGCATGGGTACACCTAGCAATCCAATATATGATTTCGGAATCTCTGTCTCACCAGCAGCTGGAATCTTCCCATTTCTCCATTTCATTCCCAAGTATACCTCCTACTCTTGTGATTTTTGAGCAGTATTATCACTACTGCTAGCTTAAATCAGTCTTTCTCCTCTCATTTATACTATCGAGTTCATATTTTCCAGTAACCCTGTCCTCTACTCCTTTCGCCGCTGCAGCGTTCCAGTCATCCATGATTATTAGATTTTCATCTCGCTTGACATGCTGAATTACCCATTCAGTTTCCTCATATACTTTCTCAACTTACTCATCTTCTGCTTGCGACGTCTGCGTGAATACCTGAGCTTTTGTTGTTGGCGTTGGTTTGCGTCGATTCTGATGAGTGGTTTCCATTGCCTTCTACATCTTCATAACGTTGACCCTTGCTGATTCTTCTGCATCTTAGGAGCAGTTTCTCACGCCAGGAGCAATAGCTACCCATTCCTCCGCCCTCTTTGACAACGCCGTTGGCAGAACATGGGATGACTTCTTATGCCGGAAGTCTTCGGTCCGCCATTGGTGGTGATTTTTTTTTTCAGAATTTAAGCAGTGGCTGGGTTCAAATCCGGTATCCAGGAAGTTCTTATTACTAGTCAAAGACGTTACCTCTAGACTAAGTATTCTACGGCTTTTCTAAAGCCCTGTCGAATTACCGGGTCAGTAAGTCCATTCCAGACAAAACCAGCCTCGTGCTTCACGTCTAATCGCACTTTATTCTGCTCACAACCACTTTAGTGTGCTATTCTTGCAGTGTAACGATTTCTTGGTCTCAATAAATGCACAGTTCTGTGATTCCATTTCAAGCAAGGTTACATGATCCACTGCCGATTGCAAGAGTAGAGTGCACGTAAATACTCGCATCATTATTTATGAGTATGCACGGATGTGAAAGAACCAGGGTGAGAAAACTTTAAATTTTTCATACAGTTTCAAAATGGAGAAAAACTGAGAAAGAAATTTACCTTGTCACGGGCAAACACCCATAACTCGCAAGAGCGTAAATTATAATGTAGTGCATCAACAAATAAAAATGAGGTTACTGTAAAAAAGCTTCCAACAAAATAGAAGTTTTATTGCCCAGATCTCAGCTGATACATATCCTGAGTACTAGTTTCAACTAAGTTGTATCACCATCTTCAGATCTTTAAGCGTTACAAGTATGTTACAAGGTTTACTATTATCATGTCTTTTTAAAAAAAAAAAATTAATTCAGTTTTACTTACCATCGGATACGGGAATTATAAAGCTACTAAGTGTGGCACCTTGCCATCTGGCCATCTAAAACATCGTAAACTGTGAAATTAAAAATGTTGATAAAAGAAAGCTCTAATTTTCTTTTCTGTATTTTTCTTTTTTTTTGTGACGCCAACGTCATAGACTAAAATAATGTTTACCTCACAGAAAAGACACCCCTTATCGGAAAGTTGTCTATATATATATATATATATATATATATATATATATATATATATATATATATATATATATATATATATATACCAATTTCTTTGCGTCAACACCAAGCTTACAAAATTATTGCAGCATTTTAGAGCATGTAGAAATTTTTGCGATCATAGTGATCGAAAAATCTTTAGAGAAAATAATCTACATTTTCGTAATGTTTGAAAAGATGTACAAGCATCAAGGAATAACACAAACTGAAGTTAAAATACAGTGCTGGCAATATATACATACACACCTTTTTTTGAAAATTATATATATTACAAAACTGAAGCATGTTAAGATACATGACGTCGTACAATTACAAAATCTTCGAGATGGTAGCAGAACAGTACGAGTACAACTGTATATATTACAATATTCGCAATATGCACAGAGGCTAGAGCCGTGATTATCAGTGGTCAACATTTTATGCGGGATGTAGCAATATAATAATAAGAATAACAATAATAATAATAATAATGATGACAGACCAACGATAGATATGTGAAAAGATTGTTAACGATTGTTTGAAGGTTGTTAACATAATTATAACGTAAGCTATGGTAAAGCGTAGCATCTCATAATGTTTTTTTCGAAATTATATATTATAATTGTAGCCCTTGAAACATATTTGTAACACTTACAGGTCTGAAAATGGCAATGTAACTCCACTGAAACTAGTAATCAGGGTATGTATCAGCTGCGATCTGGGCAATGAAACTCCTGTTTTGGAATCTTTTGTACTTTGATGTAGAGATCACTCTCCTTCTGACAATTTCAGGTAATTACAAAAATTTGACAATGCAACTAGTGATTTAGTTGGCATTAAAGCAAAGAAAATATCTTTTGTCGTGCAGAACTTAGTATTTCGCTCTGCTTCAACACAGAAACTATCACCACTATCTTACAGCATTCAAGGGACGTTTATTAGTTACTTTTTATTTTCCTAAAACAAAAATTTTGGCACTTATCCTTTCTGTAAAAATTGTCACGTTTTACTCTTCCACGGTCTTCTCGACATGGGCGGAGGGAGTTGTACTAAATCTCTTGGTTCCAACAAGTTGAGGGGCTTCCATTTATTGTAAGACAAATACCGAAACTGTTAATCAGCTTCCATAATATTCTCAACTGGGAAACCCCTTTCCGAAACACCAGATCGCAAGATACGTGCTTGGCGAGAAGCCTGTTCTACAATTTTTGGGAAGAGGAATGGAAGATAAAAGGTAAAGTTTTGCGGTTCGATTCGTCAGAATAATGCAACAATATTAGTTCATCGTCACCCCTTTCAAATTTTTGTGATCATAGCAACGATCTACAAATAACTTTAAATTCGGTTTGAGAGCCAATGCGTTATATGTGTTGTTTAGCTGAGTTGCGAAACACAAGGAACTCATATTTTTTAGCAGCAGGATGGAACGAGTGGCAGCAGCAACGAAGTGGGAGACACTAAACGCGCGGCCTTTCCATCGTTTTTAATGGCAAATGGTTGCAAACAGTGGCTGACCTCATTCCGGGAGTGTGGAAGCAAATATTCGCCACTGCTTCACTGCTCGATGACTTATAAACACCGAGTGCGTCTGCCGCCATGTTTTAAGCAGAATGTTCGTGAGCTAAGATATTTGTTTGTTATTCAGTTGAATTACTGCAGACATAAGCCTCTGGTTTTTTGTAATAGAGAGCAATTTTACGACAAGGAAAAAAGTAGAACTCCTGCTGTGATGACCTCGACGACCATGGGAGATGAAACTTCTCTTGCCGCGAACAGAACATTGACACTGAAGGAAAAAAAAATCTCACCTCCAAGGAGGAGTTGGGTGATGTAAACGAAAATTAATAGGTGTGTTTCCACGTCTGAAAGCTGACGTCTATTAAAATTTTGCGCCAGTCGCATAAGAGTGGCGCTATTATTAGCGCCACTATGAGGATGCAAATCAGGTTTGCTTTAAATACACGCTGTAACGGTCGTGAGCGTGTTCATCAGTGTCTCTCCTTGAGTGCTGTTACGTTCACGTGTGCAACTCTGTGCCTTCGTTTGCGTATAGTGCTGAACTTTTTTATACAACCAGTGCGTCCGTGAATGCCTTCCTTTATTTTAAAATGTACCGTATGTCTCCTGTTTTTATCCTCCATGTAGGTTTGCTTTTATGTGTTCCTGTTTACTGTATGTTTTTCTATGACCAAAGAGCGGCGTAGATAGCCCGCTGCCGGCCTACCTTTATGTAAAGGTTTGAAAATAACAATAAAGAAAAAAAAAGTCGTGAGCATTAGTTACCTTTGAGACTGGACGTGGAGTGTTGACGTTAGTCAAGAATGTCTTTAAGGTGACAAAGACGCCTTTGCCAACACCTCACTGAGTTTGAAAGAGGTCGTGTAATAGGGCTACGAGAAGCTGAATGTTCCTTCTGCGAAACTGAAGAACGACTTGGCAGCTATGTAGCTACTCCACATGATTGCGGAGGTGATTACGAGACTGTACTGACGCAAGAAGACCGTGTTCCGGACGGTCACGTGGCGCTACCGAGAGGGAAGATCATTGTGTTTAGCTTTCGGCTCTGGGCATCAAACTGCATCTGCAGCATCAATTTGAGCAGCAGTTGGCACCACAGTGACCAAGGAACTGTTACAAATAGGTTACTTCAAGGACAGCTCCGAATTAGACACCCTGCTGCGTGCTTTCCACTGGCCCCAAACCACAGCCATTGGCGACATCAGTGGTGTCGAGCGACAGCTCGTTGGAGAGAAGTGTGGAGGTCTGTCCCGTTTTCTGATGAAAGCTGGTTCTACCTCGGTGCCAGTGATAGCCGTGTGTTGGTGAGTGGGAGCCAATTGAGAGCCTGCGAACAACTTTTCTGCGTGCTGGATACACTGGACGTAATAGTACTCCTGTAGTTATCATCTGTGGTGTTATTTCGTATGACAGCAGGAGCACTCTTGTGGTTTCCGACACATCCTGACTGCAAATTTGTGCATCAGTCTAGTGATTCGACTTGCGCTGCCATTCATGAACAGCATTCCAGAGTGTGTTTTCCAACAGGATAATGCTTGCCCATTACCGCTGTTGTAACCCAACATGTTCTGCAGAGTGTCGACATCTTGCCTTGGCATGCTCGATCACCAGATCTGACTTCGATCGAACACATATGGGGCATCATCGGACAACACCTCCAGCGTCATCCACAAACGGCATTAACCGTCCCTGTACTGACTTATCAACTGCAACAGGTATGGAACTCTATCCCACAAACGGACATCCGGCACCTGTGCAACACAATGCATGCACGTTTACGTGCCCGCTTTCAACATTCTGGCAGTTACACCGGTTATTATTGTACCAAAATTTCGCATTTGCAATGGCTTATCTCGCGCTTACATTAAACTGTGATCTTGCAATATTAACACTTAAGTATGTTATCCAGATAAATGTACTCACGAAATTTCATTACATTAATTATTCTTTGGTGTTGCGACTTTTTGTGTCAGTGCATTAGGTTTAGGGATGGAGTCTGGGAAAACGACCTTGTAGGCCTCTGTGAGAGCCGTTATGGGCCTGCAAAAAGCTCACCGGTTTTGATATGTCAAATTATGAACTTTAATTTTTAAATTTTTCCAAATACATTACCAGAATACATAAACATGTTCATCGCATCTTCTTATTACAGGCATGGGAAACGATGTGTGGCGCACGTACTGCGCTGGCATGCATAAAGTGTGTCCTTGACTGCCTCTCAAGACTCCACATGCATTTCGCCAAGAACGCGCTGAGTTTCCCCCTATAACTCGCGGATTTTTCGGAGCTTATTGACATGCACCAGTCATTTCAGATAACCCTAAAGAAAAAATCGCAAGGGGTTAAATCACATGACATTGGTGGTCATTGTTGGTCACATTTACGCGAGATGAGGAGATGCGTAAACCGCTCGTGAAGGAACTTAATTGTTTCGCGGAAGTGTACGAGGAGGCAATATCCCGCTGAAACCACAAGTCTTGAGCGACCATTCTATTAAAATGAGGCTACGAAATATATCCACTAGTGCACGGTATCGGCTTCCATTTACTGTCATAGCTCTTCGATGGTGCTGCCCACGTAAAAGCTACACTGCCACTCGCTGTAAACGCATTTCCCTCTCTTCGACAATCCAAGGATTTTCAGACCCCCAGATACGCCAGTTCTCTTTGTTCACAAATCCATTCAAATGGAAAAGCACCTTGTCATTAAATATGATGTTCCTGACAAGACCGTCTTCTTCACAGAAACGATTAAACAAAATGTCGCCTTCCTCATGCTCGACCTATTTCAGCTGCTGCTTTAACGAAATCCTGCAAGAATGGTAATGGAGACCATATAGGAGAATGCGCTGTACTGCCCATGCCCAGTTCTCGGGAACTGTGAGAAACCAACTTCACTGGACTACACAGCCGCACTGTCACTAACCACCGCAATGTTTTGCACAGATCGGCCAGAACGCTGGCGCCCAGATCTCTTTTAACATTCGCTGGTGAATTTGCAACCTGTTGATTCATTCGGTGCATCGCTGAGCCGTAGAATCGTGCGAAGAGGTCTCACAGTTGCTGCATAACATTCTCCGTTTTGATACAGCGTTTTCACTATCAGCACATAGTAAACTGCTCCCTGGTTAGACACACAATGAAGATATGTGAGAAATTCAAAGTGAAGCAATAATCGGAACGTTTATGGAAACCAAAATGATACACAACAATGTGGTAACCAACAAACAAAAATATATAACGCGATTCAAAACCGGAGCCCTGTTTGAAGGACAATTATCTGCACTACATCTGCGCGATAGATAACGTAAGCGCCTGAGGAATATTCGTAGTTTCTGCACGGAAAGATGGCTCGTTAAGTTTTCTAAGCAGTTTCTCGGGAGATGTGTGGCCTCTTTCTTCATGTATTCTCCACTCGAGCTCTATCAGCATTACTGGTACACTCCTTATCTAGTCAAAGACGCCTGTGATCATTCACGCTGCCCTTCTTCCTGTACGTAGATTCCCCCTGTTAGTCCGATCTGATAAGAGTCCCAAACATTTAGGCAATATTGGGGTATGGTCCGTACAAGTGTTTTGTATCCCACCACTCTTGCAGATAGACTGCTGTATCCCAATATCCTACAATAAACCCAAGTCTACAATTTCCTTTACCTACTTCTAAGCGTTAGCTACCAGGTCAAAGGTATGCAAACACCTCTATGTAATGCGGAATTGACCATTATTATTGAGACAAGAAGCGGACCCGCCACTAAAAAAGAAGCGGGAGGAGAGTGTTGTGTTGTCAGAACAGAAGCGGTAATAGCAGAAGGCACTGGTGACGATAGCTCAGCCATTGGATGTCACCTCAGTAACAGATCCACCAGGGATATAAAAACTTGTATGAAATCAGCGGAACGAATCACTCATGAATTCCAGAGTGCATCCAGAAGTCCTTTTAGCACAATGACTGCGCATAGAGAGCTAAAAAGAATGGGGTAGTATGGTCGAGTAGCTTCTCATGAGCTACATACACTGCTGAAAAAAAAGAAGTTGGCACACCTGGAAAGAAAACGTCGATTTTGATCCGAGGACGGCGTATGCCACCTGGGGGATAGTAGATCTACTAATAATGGTTTCAACATCGTGCGCCAACAGATAGCCTAGTGGCATAGCTACCAGGTGCCATTGTATCTAACCTCTGATAGGGAATACTCGCAGCCAGAAGGCTCACTGTGGTGCTGATGTATGAAGCAAGCAGGCTACCATGCCATGGAGATGCACTTGTGCTTCCTACAGCCAAGTGAGCGAGTTTGAAAGGGGTTCTGTGGCTTTCCAAGGGGTGGGATGGTCCTTTCGCAGAGTTGCCACACAAGTTGGACTTGCTGCATCACTTGAGCAACGATGCTGGTATCAGTGGTCTCAAACCTGTAGAGGAAGTTTCTGAACATCGACTGCACAGACGTGCAGGGTCGTCGTATTGTAAGGGCAGCAGAGGCAGATCGTGTGGTGTCACCGCCAGACACCACACTTGCTAGGTGGTAGCCTTTAAATCGGCCGCGGTCCATTAGTATACGCCGGACCCGCGTGTCGCCACTGTCAGTAATTGCAGACCGAGCGCCACCACACGGCAGGTCTAGAGAGACGTCCTGGCACTCGCCCCAGTTGTACAGCCGACTTTGCAAGGAAAGGTTCACTGACAAATACGCTCTCAATTGCCGAGACGATAGTTAGCATAGCCTTCAGCTACATTTGCTTCGACCTAGCAAGGCGCCGTATTCAATTGATATTTATTATACACTCCTGGAAATGAAAAAAAGAACCCATTGACACCGGTGTGTCAGACCCACCATACTTTCTCCGGACACTGTGAGAGGGCTGTACAAGCAATGATCACACGCACGGCACAGCGGACACACCAGGAACCGCGGTGTTGGCCGTCGAATGGCGCTAGCTGCGCAGCATTTGTGCACCGCCGCCGTCAGTGTCAGCCAGTTTGCCGTGGCATACGGAGCTCCATCGCAGTCTTTAACACTGGTAGCATGCCGCGACAGTGTGGACGTGAACCGTATGTGCAGTTGACGGACTTTGAGCGAGGGCGTATAGTGGGCATGCGGGAGGCCGGGTGGACGTACCGCCGAATTGCTCAACACGTGGGGCGTGAGGTCTCCACAGTACATCGATGTTGTCGCCAGTGGTCGGCGGAAGGTGCACGTGCCCATCGACCTGGGACCGGACCGCAGCGACGCACGGATGCACGCCAAGACCGTAGGATCCTACGCAGTGCCGTAGGGGACCGCACCGCCACTTCCCAGCAAATTAGGGACACTGTTGCTCCTGGGGTATCGGCGAGGACCATTCGCAACCGTCTCCATGAAGCTGAGCTACGGTCCCGCACACCGTTAGGCCGTCTTCCGCTCACGCCCCAACATCGTGCAGCCCGCCTCCAGTGGTGTCGCGACAGGCGTGAATGGAGGGACGAATGAAGACGTGTCGTCTTCAGCGATGAGAGTCGCTTCTGCCTTGGTGCCAATGATGGTCGTATGCGTGTTTGGCGCCGTGCAGGTGAGCGCCACAATCAGGACTGCATACGACCGAGGCACACAGGGCCAACACCCGGCATCATGGTGTGGGGAGCGATCTCCTACACTGGCCGCATACCACTGGTGATCGTCGAGGGGACACTGAATAGTGCACGGTACATCCAAACCGTCATCGAACCCATCGTTCTACCATTCCTAGACCGGCAAGGGAACTTGCTGTTCCAACAGGACAATGCACGTCCGCATGTATTCCGTGCCACCCAACGTGCTCTAGAAGGTGTAAGTCAACTACCCTGGCCAGCAAGATCTCCGGATCTGTCCCCCATTGAGCATGTTTGGGACTGAATGAAGCGCCGTCTCACGCGGTCTGCACGTCCAGCACGAACGCTGGTCCAACTGAGGCGCCAGGTGGAAATGGCATGGCAAGCCGTTCCACAGGACTACATCCAGCATCTCTACGATCGTCTCCATGGGAGAATAGCAGCCTGCATTGCTGCGAAAGGTGGATATACACTGTACTAGTGCCGACATTGTGCATGCTCTGTTGCCTGTGTCTATGTGCCTGTGGTTCTGTCAGTGTGATCATGTGATGTATCTGACCCCAGGAATGTGTCAATAAAGTTTCCCCTTCCTGGGACAATGAATTCACGGTGTTCTTATTTCAATTTCCAGGAGTGTGTTCTACAATTGTGGATTAAAGTTAAGTATTATATCAACTACTTACTTTATTTGCTACTATTAATTCCTTTAACTGTTCCAGACCTCACGCTAGTCAGCGTGTAATTAAACGCGTGCATTTCGGCCTCCTCTAGAAAAACAGTGTTGGCTCTTCTGCCAACACTACAGATCGTACGGTCACCACAGCACAGATAAGAGGGCTTGTGAGCCCAGATGTGTCAAAACGAATAATTGTTGCGAACCAGTTACTAGCAGTGGGACTGCGGGCACGCACTCCTATAGCCACTCACACCACAGCATCGACGTGCATGGCTCGACTGGCTCCGTCAGGCGATCACTTGTTCTGTGCGCTGGTGAAGTTTCGATCCGTTCTGGCAGATGGCAGAGCCGTAGTACAGCGTCAAACTGGCGTCTACGTACGACTCACGTTACAAGCAGCGTGCTGTTATTGAATTTTTGTGTGCAAAAAAAGAAATCGTGGTGAACGTCCATACACGTTTGTGTGTAGTGTATGTCGGTGCTGCAGTTGATAGGAGTACAGTTGGGCGATGGGTAAAGTAAGTTACAGTCTCAGGAAATGCAGCAAGAGAGCTCCATGATCAGCCACGCTCCGGACGTCCTGTCACAGCCATTGCTCCAGACATGCTGAATCGTGCGGATGCCATTATTCGTGCCGACCGGCGCATCACAATTCGACAATTGGGTCTACAGTTGTCGGTCAGCATTGGCAGTGCGTCTGCAATGATCGAGACTCTCGGACAATTAAAGAGGTGCTCATGATGGGTTCAACGAATGCTCGCAGCGGACCACAAGATTCAAAGAAAGGCCATTTCATCTGTTCAGTTGGAGCGTTTTGAGACCGACGGAGAGGCCTTTCTGTCACGGATTCTCTACAGTGATACACTTTGAAGATGAGGAGAGTGTCAGTCATGCAGTGAAAACATGGCTACGCCTACAGGACAAGAGCTTTCACCAGCAGGGAATGCATGCTCTTCCACAACGTTGGCATACGAGCATTGAACGTGATGGAGACTACAAAGAAAAATAGGACATGGACAAGACATGTTGATGTATATTGTCACCAAATTCTGACGCTTAACAATAAATATGTCCTGAGAAAAAAAATTTCGGGCATTAATTATCGAAGGACCCTCATATTGTTCCATCAGTTTAATGCTCGCCCATACACTGCCTGTGAAACCCAACGTGCTGTGCAAGATGTGCAGCAACTTCCTGCGCCAGCACAATCTCTGCTCTTTTCTCTAATGCACGTGTGGGATGTGATGGGATGAAAAGAGGCTCGTCACCCAACAACTCTTACAGAACTATGCGAACAGGTCGAGCGGATATGGCATAACGTACCCCACGACAGTATATCTGTACGAACGGCTGATTACCAGAGTCAGCGCCCGCATTGCCACCATGTATTAATATGGGTGTTTCAGCATGGATCGATGCCTGGTACCTCAGAACCGCTTGTGCTATTAATCTGTAAATGCAACCATCTCATGTATTCCTCGGCTGGTTACCAGAGTCAGCGCCCGCATTGCTGTCACGTATTTATATGGGTGTTTCAGTACGGATCGATGCCTGGTACCTCTGAACCGTTTGTGCTATTGACCTGTAAATCATTTCATGTACTCCATATGCGCTGTTGCAACAATAAATCTTGACTGAATTGGAAACCTCTAAACAGGTGCACTAGTTTTTTTCCGGCAGTGTATCTGTGCAGTCAGTGCTAAGTGATGTTTGAGGTGGTGTAAAGAGTGACGCCACTGTACAATGGATGACTGGAAACAAGTGATTTGGAGTGATGAATCACGCTATGTTCTGTGGCAAGCAGATGGAAGGTTTTGGGTTTGGCGAATGTTTGGCGAACGTTACCTGGCATCATGTGTAGCACCAGCAGCGAAATAGGGAGGAGGTGGTGTTACGGTATGGTAGTGTTTTTCGTGGTTAGGGTGTGGTTTCCTTATTGCGCTTAAGAAAACGCCAAGTGCGGAGGGATATGAACAGATTCTTCAGTATTGTGTACTGTGTACGGTAGAGAACAGTTCCGAGACGATTATTGCGTCAGTGTGACAATGCGTTCTGTCATAAAGCAGCACGCGTGAGACAATGGTTTGTGGACAATAACATTCCTGAAATGGATCGTTCTGTCGAGAGTCGCGACCTAAACCGAATGGAACATCTCTGAGATGAGTTAGAAAGTCGACTTTCCTCCATACCCCAGCTTCCTACATCACAGCCTTCTTTGGTTTCGGCTCTTGAAGGTGAATGGGCAGCCATTCTTTCTGACCCCTCACTTGAAAGCTACCCAGCGGAGGTCAAGCCGTCATAAATGTGAAGGGTGGGGAAGATGCATATTAATATTCACTAACAGGTGCCTGGATAGTTTTGACCATACAATGTGTGTGATCGTTCCTGTAGTCAAAAGGTATAACGCCCGTAAGTTTCATGAAGTTCACAACTTTTTATTTCTCTGCATTAAGCATTAAAACCTTAAGAGCTTGATGTTTTGCCCAGATCTAAATGGATATTATGTACCTCATTTACAGGCAAGTTATCTATGCGATTCGGAAACAATCATTAACGAATAGAATCACTTTGATTCCTACGGACTAATTTCAAAGCCTGGCAACAGATGACAAAATATCTATGTATTGCGTTATATATTAGGTCTACAACTTTGCTTCCGCCGTTCTGCAATAGACAGCAGTAGCGCCAAGTGGCATTCAGGTGGTTGATCGTAGGTGTAATACAATAAGCTTAGGTCATCTGTAAACATAATGCCATAAAAATATTAGTCGATTTGTGATTGCATCATAAGGTTATTCGCGATTAAGTACGTCAACTTACGTACCCATTTCTCGCCATTTGCGGGAAGTTTTAATTTTCTGATTTAACATGAATAAATCTGTGGCTCTTAAAATGCTGGGGAAGACCAATGGTAAGGAAACTATTAGTGGAAGAAAGTGCAGAGAATATTTTCAACGCGAACGGTGATTTTGATGTCGAAGACCGACATGGCGGTGGAAGACAGAACGTTTTCGTAGCTACTGAAACAGAAGAAGACAGTCGCCGGACATCGTTATCGAAAGTAATAGATGCGTTCGAGCCCAGCACTGAAACACAAAGGGCCACAAAACAGCGATAGACACGTAAAGGTTAATTTTGCAGCAAGTCAGTGCTCGACCCCATATCGAAAAACCCGTCAAAAGATACATGGAGACGTTGAAATGAGAAGTCCTATCCCTCCCGCCGTATTCTCCATACGTTGCTCTCACTGACTACCACCTTTTTCGATCAGTGGCATACAGTCTGGCTGACCAGCACTTCCGATCATATGAACAATTGCAAAATTGAATCGATTCATGGATCCCCACAAAAGACGCGCAGATCTTCCGCCACGGGATTCGTATGCTATCCGAAAGAGGGGAGAATGTAGTGGCCAGCGGTGGGCAATACTATGGATCATAATTTTTTTAAGTTTTTCACAATAAAGCCCAGAACTTCGAGAAAAAGAAACGGCGGAAGCAAAGTTGTAGACCTAGTATAACAAGTTAAAACTTTGTGCTCGTCCAGGACTCGGTACTAGGGAGATTTACTTTTCTGCAGTCACAGGGTTGTTGCTGAGAACGAATCCTCTTACTCCGTACGGCGAAAGAGACTATTAGGGTTAGAGTCGACCCGTGAGGCGTTCTCAGATGATGTAATTGGTCAGGACAGATGTGCAGGTTCTAATTGGGGTCCGACACACCGTTGCCGCAGACCATATTCCGCGTATCAAAACAGACTTCATTATATTTTCAATCAAAATCTTTATGTCCTTAATCTCTCAGAATTTGCGAAGTGATATTCTTTGAACATTTGTAGCACTGAGTAGTGATACGATTTACGATCAGCAGAGTTTTGTACTCTCGTGCTAGGGTATTCAACAAGTTCCCATCTAGCACAAATCAAGAATTGGGAATCTATGTTACTAAATGGATAACCTGGCTCAAGGTTCCTGGTGCACACTCCCATTTGCAGGTTGCCTGTCTAACGGATTCCAGGGGCAACCAAAATTTTATTTTCAGCTTTATGGATAATTATTGACCGAATGTAAAAATGCTGTCATACTCTCTCTAAAGTACTAGAGGGGACTAGTAAATGCCGGTAAGGTCATATACCCGATGAAGGGAGATTCGTGATCTACACCTCCACCTGAAGAGAATGGGCAACTTCACTTCATGTGATGGCTAATGTAGACAGGGACCGAGGGATGACTGGGATAAGTCAGCACACCAGCATTTGCTGGTCAGGGCACCCTCTTGTCCTAGATATGAGAAACCATTTCCAAAGGCGGAAGGACCAGGTGATGGTCAACGGCATAGGATGTGGAAGGCAACGGGAAACCACCGCATCAAAGAACTACAGATATCCCAAGCACCAGCAGTACACCATGCCAGTGTCTTCTGTAAAATGTTTCTGGAAATAAAATAGCCCCCAATCGGATCTCAGGGTGGGGACTGCAGAAGATACAGACAAGGTGAAGGAAAAGAATCCCAATTTTAACATAGCAACTTATTTAATGTGTGAACACTGCTTCAATGTAGCAAACTAGAAAACCTAAAAGTTGAAATGGAACGACTGGAAACAGATATCCTTGGCGTATCGGAGATGAGATGGCCCCAGCCAGGTGATTTAGGGTCTGAAGAATACAGTGTCATTCACACCGGAACTGTCTAAGATAGACCAGGAATGGGACGAGTTGAAATAATTTCGAGGAGAAACTATATATGCAATATAGCTCTCGAATAATACACATATCAAAAAAAGTTTTGCATCATTTCGGTTCCAAGAGTTGGGGAACCTGTTCAGAAAATTGGAATAGACATCAACATAAACATCATTTCCGCCCTTTTTATTGCTCACGAAAACCACAAATTACATGTTGTACCACCACACAGCGAGACCTTCAGAGGTGGTGGTCCAGACTGCTACCGAGCGAGGTGGCGCAGTGGTTAGACACTGGACTCGCATTCGGGAGGACGACGGTTCAATCCAGCGTCCGGCCATCCTGATTTAGGTTTTCTGTGATTTCCCTAAATCGCTCCAGGCAAATGCCGGGATGGTTCCTTTCGAAGGGCACGGCCGACTTCCTTCCCCGTCCTTCCCTAATCCGATGAGACCGATGACCTCGCTGTCTGGTCTCCTTCCCCGAAACAACCAGCCAACCAATCCAGACTGCTGTACACACCGGTACCTCTAATACCCAGTAGCACGTCCTCTTGCATTGATGCATTCCTGTATTCACCGTGGCATACTATCCACCTGTTCAATAAGGCACTGTTCATCCAGATTGAACCACTCCTCAACGGCGATTCGGCGTAGATCCCTCAGAATGGTTGGTGGGTTACGTCGTCCATAAACAGCCCTTTTCCATCAATTCCAGGCATGTTCGATAGGCTTCATGTCTGGAGAACATGCTAGCCACTCTAGTCTAGCGATGTCGTTATCCTGAAGGAAGTCATTCAAAAGATGTGTGCGATGGGGGCGCGAATTGTCGTCCATGAAGACGAATGGCTCGCCAACATGCTGCCGATATGGTTGCACTATCGGTCGGAGGATGGCATTCACGTACCGTACAGCCATTACGGTGCCTTCCATGACCACCAGCGGCGTACGTCGGCCCCACATAATGCCACCCCAAAACAGCAGGGAGCCTCCACCTTACTGCACTCGTTGGACAGTGTATCTAAGGCGTTCAGCCTGACCGGGTTGCCTCCAAACACGTCTCCAACGATTGTCTGGTTGAAGGCATATGCGACACTCATTGGTGAAGAGAACTTTATGTCAATCCTGAGCGGTCCATTCGGCATGTTGTTGGGCCCATCTGTACCGCGCTGCTTGGTATGGTTGCATGGATGGACCTCTCCATGGACGTCGGGAGTGAAGTTGCGCACCATGCAGACTATTGCGCACAGTTTGAGTAGTAACACGACGTGCTGTGGCTGCACGAAAACCATTATTCAACATGGTGGCTTTGCTGTCAGGGTCCCTCCGAGCCATAATCCGTAGGTAGCGCTCATCCACTGCAGTAGTAGCCCTTGGGCGGCGTGAGCGAGGTATGTCATCGACAGTTCCCGCCTCTCTGTATCTCCTCCATGTCCGAACAACATCGCTTTCGTTCATTCCGATGCGCCTGGACACTTCCCTTGTTGAGAGCCCTTTCTGGCACAAAGTAACAATGCGGACGCGATCGAACGGCGGTATTGACCGTCTAGGCATTGTTGAACTACAGACAACACGAGCTGTGTACCTCCTTCCTGGTGGAATGACTGGAACTGATCGGCTGTTGGACTCCCTCCGTCTAATAGGCGCTTCTCATGCATGGTTGTTTACATCTTTGGGCGGGTTTAATGACATCTCTGAACAGTCAAAGGGATTATGTCTGTGATACAATATCCACGGTCAATGTCTGTCTTCAGGAGTTCTCGGAACTGGGGAAATGCAAAACTTTTCTTTATGTGTGTACTAGTCAAACTTTAAACTTAACCAAAGGACACTGTGGTAATACAAGTATACGTGCCAACACCCAAAGAAGAAGATGCAGTCGTTGACATAATAGACAAAGAAATAAGTAATGTGATGAGAAATGTTAAGGAAGATGAAAACCTGATTGTCATGCGGGGACTGGAATGCGATTGTGGGTGAAGAAGTGGAGGAAGGAATTGATGGCAAATATGGACTTGGAAGAAGAAATGAGAGAGGAGATCGACTAATCGAGTTCTGCGCGAGGCACCAGTTAGTTGTTGCAAACACACTTTGCCAACATCACAAACGAAGAAGATATACATAGAAGGGCCCTGGAGACCTGATGAGACAGCAGAGTGATTACATTCAAGCAATTCAGGAACCAGGTAAAATATTGCAGGAGCTATCCATCTGCAGACATAGGCAGTGACCGTAACCTGGTCCTGATGAAAATTTCACTCAGATTCAAATGTCTGAAGAAGAAGACAGTAAAACGTAAATGGTAACTAGAAAAACTGAAACCGAGGGACTGGCAAAGCGCTATGCTTACGAAACAGACAATCTAGCTAAAAATTTTCAATATGTGGAGTAAATGAAGACTGGAATTAAATTAAATCTGGTATATACAAAGCAGCAGCAAAGATAGTTGGAAAAACTAAACCCAAAAACAAGAGTAAATAGATTACAGCAGATGTTACTAAGCTTATAGAAAACAGGAGATTATACAAAAACGCAATTTATGAACAAGGAAAAGCTGAATGCTGAAGACTTCGGAATTTAGTCACTAGAGAAGCTAGAAAAGCAAGAGAAAATTTTCTTGAGGAAATGTGCAGGGAAGTGGAAGAAGATATGCAAAACGGAAGAACTGATATAGCCTACAGAACAGCAAATAAATTTTTGAACAAACGTAAAACAACACTCTCAGGTAAAATAAAAAACAAAGAGAGGAAAATGCTGTTTGGTGAAGACATGGTGAAGAGAGTGAAAGAACATATTGAGGAGTTGTAAGCCGAAACACCTGTTTCGGAGGAAGTAATAGGAAGAGCAAGTAGACGAAAATGACATTCTGCAAGAAGAATTTGACAAAGCTCTAAAAGAACTGCGGGACAACAAAGCAACGGGTATTGATGACATCCCTGCAGAGCTAATAAAGAATGCTGGTGACAGCATGAAAATGCTACTGCTTAAACTTATTAGGTCTATCTATAACACGGGTGAGATACCGACAGACTCCCAGAAATGTATCATTGTTCCTATACCAGCTACAACATGTAAACAGTACCGAAGTTTAAGCCTAATATCACATGCATCAAAAATTCTCATAAAAATAATTCTGAAGAGAATTAAAGAGAAGGTGAAGGATATGCTGAGTGAAGATCAGTTTGGTTTCAATAGGGGATTAGGAACAAGAGAAGCGATTCTGGCAGTGAGACTCCTTACCGAAAAGCAATTACAAAAAATAAACAAACTTACGTTGTCTTTGTAGACCTGGAAAAGGCATTTGATGACGTTATCTGGCAAGAGATGGTCGGAGTGCTGAGGAAAAGTGAAATGGCGTACAAAGACATCCGTGTGATACTCATTTTCTGTAAGAATGAGGTGGCAGTGATTAGGAACTGTCACCAGGAACAAGAAAAATTTTTAGAAAAGGGGTAAGACAAGAATGTTGTATCTCTCCTCTTATATTCAACGCTTACATCCAGGAAGTTATATACCAATTTCGAGAAACTAGTGAGGTGGGGATCAAAATTAATGGACAGAAGATATACATGCTACGTTATGCAGATTATACTGCTATAGTCAAGGAGACAAAAGAAGGTCTAGAGCAAGTCCTCAGAACAATGGAAAGGATTCTATCCAATCAGTATGGGATAGGATTAAACAAGAAAAAGACTAAAGTGATGGTATGCAGTACAGAAACAGAACATGAACCTTTGAGAATGAGAATGGGAAGAGAGGACCGGAAAGTGATAGAGAAATTTACCTACCTAGGAAGCAAAATTGCAAGGGATGGTAAAAACGGGAAGGAAATTGTGAGTAGAATACAACAGGCCAAAATTGCATTTAATCTGAGGAGGAACTTTCTCACCAGCAAGAATATCAGTCTGAAAATAAGGAAACATATCATGAAAACTTTCGTTTGGAGTGTGGCCCCATACGGATGTGAAACTTGGACAATGAGAAGAGAAAAGGCGGCAAGAGGCCCTGGAGATGTGGTGCCATAGAAGGATGATGAAGACCAGCTGGAGAGACAAAGTAACAAATGAAGAGGTGCTTAGAAGAGTACAAGAAACCAGATCTCTGTGGAGGCACATCCAAACAAGAAGAGACAGACTTGTAGGATACATCCGAAGACACAACATCACTGGAACAGTAGCAGAAAGGGAAGGAATAGGCGGGGGCGACCAAGGATATCATACATGCAAGGGGGCGACCAAGGATATCATAAATGCAACAGATCATGAATGATGTTGGATTTAAGACGTGAGTGAGAATGAAGAGGAAGGCAGGCAGAAGGGAGGAATGGCGCTCTGCTGCAAATCAATCTCAGGGTTGAACACTAAAAGAAGAAGAATCTGCTCACCAAGAGGGATAGTCTTACATTAAAAGTTTAACACAGTAAGACAGATATTACTGTTAGAAACTGTGTATGTCATGAGGCAGCGAAACTTATGCGTAAATTACCCAGACTATTTTCATCAAATTTTTGAGAATGAGAACACTTCCAGCAAACTTTGCAAATAATTTCAAATCTTTTCGAAATATTTTCTCACTGACACCCCCCCCCCCCCCCCCCCACCACACACACACAAAATGATGAAAGGAAAAAGGTTTACTGCTTACTCCATTTTCGATATTCAAGCGGTAAAACTTCAGCGTTAGGCACGACCTTTTAATTTATTACTTTGTTATTACTAAGTCTATTCGCAACACATTTTGCACACGGAATCGATATACAACTAAATGTACCTGCAAAATTATATCATTGCACGACACATTTCAGGAGATATGACGTCATAGACAGTGAGATACGTGAAAAACTAGCTCTAGCTTGTAATGGAACGCAAATTAACCAGACTATATTCATCCAGGAGCACATTCATAATGAGAGCACTTGGCGACTTCCAACAAACTTTGAACATAATGTCAAACCTTCCCTAAACTTATGTTGGGGGGGAGGTTCCGCCTTTAGCAAAACAATTTTTTTTTCCAGACACGTTTCACTGCATTTGCAGCACCATCAGTGGGTTTCTTCTTATTATGGCTTCTTACCACATAGTGTGGTTTGTCTGCTGTATTACTTTTTTACAGTGTCTGTTTTTATTTACAGTTTGTCACCTGCAAGTTTTCTTTTTTCGTCATCTTCTTCATTGTCAAGTTCTGCGTATTGAGTTGTCAGTGCCACTCACAGTTGGTTAAGTCTATCTGAGGTAAACACGAATGGTATTAAGCAGGATAATGATAGTTTACTGTCAATGCAGAGTGGGGAGGATTGTCTATTTACCACTACTTCGTTCAAGATCCTGTTTGCAACTGTCTGTATCGTGCAGCAACTCAGCTCTGAAATAAGCCACCACTGTGTTTACTACGAGTGGATTTCAGAAAGTATGTCACATTATTAACACGGCAGGCCAAGCAACTTTTACTGAATGCTGCACTACATAGCGACACAGATACACGACACTAATTTGAACACAGTCATCAAGGCTCTGTAAAGAACGGTCGAAACATTCTGTCAATCGTTGAGTCCCACCACGACAGAAACACGCTTCTCGGTCACGGAGCTATTCGATAACCGCTGTGTCGACGTCCTCGTCGTTGGTAAACCTCTTCCCTCCCCTCCATCCCCCTCTCCCCCTCCTGGATGTTCTTTCAGACTGCTGAAAAGATGGAAATCGCATAGCGCAAGATGTGGACTGTATGACGGATTAGCATCATCTACGTTTGTGCGGCGTAGGCCAAATTGTTGACACCATTTCAGTAATTCTGGACATGACATTGAGTTTGGCCCGTATAGGGTCAAACTTTGCCGATAAGAATCGTACAGTCTCGCGTACTTCAGATTTGGAGTTGCCGCACCATTTCACTCGGACACTGTGACACACCAGTTTCCCGTGCCGCTTGAAAACTATATCTGCACACTAAATCCGCCACCCTTGTTGCGTAATGGTCATACAAGGGGCCACACGAACTTTTCCTCGCCGATTGATTCATGCTGATACGGTGGCTAAGGCACGACTAGCACTTCAACAGAAAATATAAACAGTACGACGCAACCAACTCTCAACCGTTTTTGAGATACTTGAGTTCGAAAATTTAGACATATTCATATATTTTGTTCGTTGATAAAACATCGATATATCGATATTCTTTACAGAAGGCGTGGTCCTTTCTCCCGATATATCGATACTCGATATCATAATGGCAATATCGAGTGCCGATGTTTTTATTTTATATTATATTTTTTCATAATTTTCGGAACATATATAAAGGTGTTCTTTTGAAACTGCAGTTGGACATAATTTTACTTTCACTGCGTGAAGGAGCTTACTACTTTTTGAGCTTTCATCTCACGTCCAATCTTTCTCTTTGAATGTGTGAAGCAGTTAAATGTGGCACAAAAGAACTCCGATTCCACTGGGAAGTCGTGGTGTGAATGCAGCAAACAAGATTTCCGGTGTAAAGAAACAGCACACCAGTTCTGTTAAAAACAATTTTAACGCAGCTAGTGTGATATTTCTTCACATCGAAATGCCTGAAAAACAATTGCTGAAAATGATGAACAAAAATCTAAATGACAAGACTGGTCATTGCGTTGGGCCGAGACGTATGAGGGGAAATGCTGACGTAATCGGCGCTCGGCGCTACCAACAAAAACAGCACCGTTTAGCTTCACCTCGTTTTTTGACTCTTGAACTGCTAGGTCGCTGGCGTTTGTGGAAATGAAAAACCAGGGAAATCAACATGAAGTGTTCCGGACAAATCCGATATGTGACGAAACCGAACTATGGACCTATCAGACACCTTTTATTGTGCCCCTAACATGCAGTTAGCATTGTAAGCAATGCGGTTATCACCAAGCGTAAACGTGCTTCGTTTCCCCTTCAGTTCTTGCTCTAAGGGAGATAGGCAGCCTGCTAGCTTCTTGATTTACAGAATATCTAGTAATAAAAAAAAGGGGCTCTAAGCACTATGGGACTTAACATCTGAGGTCATCAGTCCCCTAGACTTGAACACGCTGAGCTGCCGTGCCGGCGACTTGAACCTAACCAACCTAAGGACATCACACACATCCATGCCCGAGGCAGGATTCGAACCTGCGACCGTAGCAGCAGCGCGGTTGCGGACTGAAGCGCCTAGAACCGCTCGGCCACAGCGGCCGGCATCTAATAATAAATAAATACTTCAATATACAGCTCTAAAACTAATTTACAATATGCGGCCGATATTTTTATAGGTAAGTACATCGATATTTGTTCCGGTTAGATATCGACACTTTTTTCGATATATGAAGAGCTAGCACCGATATTCGTTTCTACACAACGATATATAGGATTCCCGATATTTTAAAAAATATCAACAGTCCTAGTTGATAATATTCAAGGTTTCCGCAGCAGAGCGAGTAAGTTTCATAAATGCGTGGTGTCTGGATCGTATAACGCTGTCGGTAGTTTTTTTTATACACACGTTAATTCTAACAATAGATTCATTATGGCTGTGCATATTGTCAACATTTAGTGATTCATGTATTATTTTCATACTCTCATCCTGAGTAAAAGCTTAGAAGATACCGCTGACTGATTTGGATCAAGGGTGAAAAAATCGTTTGACGAATACGAGACGATACCTTCAAATGACGAGAAACGCGCGACAGTATTACACAAGAATTTTCTAACCGACATATGTGAGAAAAGAACAGTAAATATCTTTTGCTCATCGCTTCATGGCGAGGGCAAACGCATCCGGGTTGGCACGACGAAACTTTCCAGGACTTGAGAGCGCCTACCAACGTGCATTATTAACGTTATTCCTCCAAGATGTACTCCGCTGGTGGAGGCTTGCAACGTTTATTCTTAAAGGAGGTGAAGAACCTTATAAAACGACTACAAAATCGCGCGTACCTCATCGAACAGAACAGGGATAGCTTCTAGAGAAGTCTGCATAATAATTCAAACAGTCGCACAGCATCAGTAGTCTGCAACAATATTCGATGATATAATTCGGTAGTGTGCCACACAGCGAAATTGTGTGATGACCGAGAACCGTTTATGAATGTAAACCAAGTTTGTTTTGCAACAGTGACGTGCAATGATTCGGAGTTCACTCGTATGTGCTCTATGTCGCAATAATTATTGTTTTCCATGTATTTGTGAGTAATATCATCCCGATTCGCACAGTGCTCTGTGGGTCACACATTATATTTGTCACAAATGTAGATGCAACATCGTAAAGAAATCTCCTTTTCAGGATAAAGATTATGAAAATAATACATGAGTCATTAAACTGTGATAATCTGCACAGTCATAATAAATCTTTTGTATGATTACACGTGAATGAAGAAAAGTACTGACAACGAGTTTCAATCCAGAGACCTCGCGCTTATGAAACGAAACGCTTACTCACTAGGCGGCTGGTTCGGTGAATACTAGCGAACGTGCAAAGCATATAACACGGCTAAAATTTTCAAACTCGATTTTGGGAGTTGCGTCTTCCAGTCTACATTAAGTGCTAGGCGTGCCCTACACGCCCTGTCAATATGATTTAAATCGGTGAGCGGAAGTTCGTACGGTCTCCTTATCAGCGCAGGACTGCATGTTTAACTTATTTTCTGAAGTCTTTGCGTACTTTGAATATCGACAGTAAAACGGAGCTTGGGTTCTGGGCAGAACATAGTTGCAGTTCTCGATATGCGTAATGAGCTATGTGCATCTCTTCCGCGTAGTCTTCAACGCAACAGCGAGACTTCAGGCGAGAGCCGCCGTGATACAATTGCAGCCGGCTACAACTTCGTAATGCCCACCGCTCGTATCTAGGCCAACAGACTTTAGGGTAAGAACTTGGTACTCCTATTGAATTACTGCTTCTGAAACGCTGGCACTTGTGTGAATTAATTGTAAAATTCTGCCAATTTTCTGTTTATTTCAGTAGCTCACCTGTCATTCGTGCCCTTCTTCGTGCCTCCCTGTCACATCCAAGAAATCATGGACTGTGCGGCTGCTCCCGGCGGAGGTTCGAGTCCTCCCTCAGGCATGGGTGTGTGTGTTTGTTCTTAGGATAATTTAGGTTAAGTAGCGTGTAAGCTTAGGGACTGATGACCTTAGCAGTTAAGACCCATAACGTTTCACACACATTTGAACATTTTGAACATCCGAGAAACGTTGACTTAGAGATTGTTGTATCTTATACCTGGTGCCCAGTAAATGACTCACTTGATATACTTAGACGATAGGCCTCACATTCTGCCCGCGTAGTATGTTTTTCTATATCTACACCTGACGCGATCACCTCTAAAAGAGAAACTGTATTGGCAGCAGATTTCACACCAAGATCAGTTGGCAAATGTTTCTGCAGTTGTTCTCAACGCAGTAACTCTCAGATGACGGGCTACGCTGACAGTGCAGAAATCATACTCAATTACAATGTCAAGGCAACATTTGGTGGAATTGAAAACAAAAGAGTCAACATTAAAACTACTGTAAGAATTATATTGTAAAACGCAGAGGAAAGAGCGGATGGATGGAAAGAGTATAATGAAAGAACTGTCTGATGGTGTGATAGAATTGGTTGTCAGAGTGGATAACACGGGAGATAACACAGCCAAAGTTTAACAGAGATCTAAAATAAGGCGGGAGGCACAGATAACATTAATTCCGAATTTCTGCTATCATTGGGGGAAGCGACTACCATTACTTGAACTCTCTACACAATGTAACTGGTGATATAATTAAACAACACTCTCGGTTCGGCTCGAGATGCATTAGCGTTTGGTTTCCTACAAACCATTCCTGTTCGGCTGCAATCACTAAGCTTCACATCACTTCCTTTATTGAGCGGTTGGAGAAGGGGGCCGGGAGGGGGGAGGGTTCACCAGTCATCTCACTGATCTCATGCGGCACGCCACGACTTTCTCTCCTATTTCAACCAACCTCTTCGTCTCCGAGTAGCACTTACCACTCAGCGTCTTAAATTATTTGTTAGATACATTAGAATCACAGTCTTACCGCACAGATTTCAATCCCTATCGCTTCGTCTAATACCACAGAAGTTATTCCCTGATGTCTTAACACATATTCTATCATCCTGTCCCTTCTTATTGTCTTAAATGTTTTCCACATATTTATGTCCTCACGGATTCTGACAAAGCTTTCTCATTTCTTACCGTTTCATCCCACGTCATTTTCGGCATTCTTCTATCGCACGACATATCAAAAGCTTCGCTCTTCTTCTCCTCAACTTCCTCACAACCTATGTTTCATTTCAGTACAATGCTATACTCCAGAAGTACGTTCTCAGAAATTTCTTCCTCAAATTAAGACCTACTTTTGATACTAGTAGACTTACTTGGCCAAGAACACCCTCTTCGCCTGTCTGCCTCTTATGTCTCCCTTGCTTCGTCTGTCATCTGCTTCGTCTATTTCGTGGTTCCCAGTTTTGATGTTAATTATATTACTAATTTCATTTCTGCCACTCCTCATCACTTTCGTCTTTCTTCTGTTAACTCTTAGTCCACATTCCGCGTTGAGCAGACTGTTCATTTCGCCCAGTATTTCTCGCTTTCACTCAGGATATCAATGTCATCAGCGAATCTTGTCACTGATATGTTTTCACTCTGAATTTTAATCCCACTCCTACACCTATTTTTCATTTCCGTCATGCTTCTTCGATGAAGAGTTTGTTAGGTAGAGGAGAAACACTGCATTCCTGCAACGTTCTTTCTAATGAGAGCACTTTGTTCTTGGTTTCCCATTGCTATTGTTCCTTCGTGGTTCTTATACATAATGCATATTACCCGTCTTTCCCAATAGCTTACACCTATTTTGTCAAAATTTCTAATACCTATCTCCATATTACATCGTCGAACGCTTTTTCTAGGTCGGTAAATCCTATAAACATGTCTTCGTTTTCCTTTACTCTTACTTGCATTATCAGTAGCAACGTCATAACTGCGACTTTGGTATCTTTACCTTTCCTAAAGCCAAACTGATCGTCATCTAAGAAATCCTTAATTTTCTTTTCCATTCTTCCCTGTAAGTTATTATTCTTGCCGACAACTTAGCTGCATGAGCTGTTAAACTGACTGTACGAAAGTTTTTGCACTTGTCCCCCCTTGATATTTTCGGGATTGTGAGGATGTTAATTTCCAGAAGTCGGATGGTATGTCTCAAGGCTCATAGATTCTACACACCAACTTGAATAGTCGCTTGGTAGTCGCTTCCCCCAATGATAGCAGAAATTCGGAATTAATGTTATCTGTGCCTCCCGCCTTATTTTAAATCTCTGTTAAACTTTGGCTGTGTTATCTCCTGTGTTATCCACTCTGACAACCAATTCTATCACGCCATCCGACAGTTCTTTCATTATACTCTTTCCATCCATCCGCTCTTTCCTCTGCGTTTTACAATATAATTCTTACTGTAGTTTTAATGTTGACTCTTTTGTTTTCAATTCCACCAAATGTTGCCTTGATTTTCCTGTATGCTGACTCTGTCCTACCGACGACCATTTCTCTTTGCATTGCTTCACATTTTTGGTGCAGCCATTTCGTCTTAGCTTCGCCGCATTTATTATTTATTTCATTCCTCGTTGATTTATACTGCAGTTACCCGTGTCTTCCTGAGGATTATTGTACTTTTTTCTTTCGTCGATCAACGAAATATTTCTTGTGTTACCCTGGGTTTCTTCGCAGTTTCACTTGTACAAGGTTTCGTGAAAGAATGACTCCACCATTCGCCTGAGGTGATTTAAGAACACAAATAGAAAGCCTATTTTTATACTTAATCTCTACCTTACGTCGTCATCGCCGTCATTATTTTCTATCATTCTTAAATGAATACAACGCACCGACAAACATGCTTAGTCAGTCCTTTCGCCACCCATCTTTTCCTACCGTAATTACTCTTCATTTGTTCGTTCCCAGGTATTTCTTGTTCTTCCACTCTTCTCCTTCCCCTCTCAGTCCTCTTGGTCTTGCCATTGATCCTTCAGCCTTTCCCACCTCTGCTCTCAGCTTCCGGATTTTTTTCCTTCACATCTCTGAAATAATACGAGGGCAGGTAGATGTCAGCAGCATAGGGCCTAGAGTAACTTCTTTGTGCCTATTTCAAACTTCTGGCCTTGCTAGATTTAATGGGCTCTCTCAACTTCGTATTTATATCTCTCATACGTATCACGGATTACGTTGGTTTATTTTGATGGTTAATATGAGTGCTCCAAAACGGCTGAATTAGTCGCTCAGTGATATGCCACTAGTTAAAAAACCAATGGCTTTATTTCACGTTTTTCGGGAGATATACATCATCAGAAACGGTAAACTAAAATACAAATGACACAAAATGTACAAAGGTGTACAGAGTAACATGACAAGGGTACAAGCATTACAAAGTTTCGTCATATTGAGAGCTGACATACACACCATGACCTTCTAGATGTTGTAACAGGCACAGCTGTCATGACAGTTACAACATGTTTTTATGCATCTGAATACGTGAATGGTCATGGTGTGTATGTCAGCTCTTGATATGAGGGAACTTTTTAATGCTTGTACTCTTGTCATGTTACTCTGTATACCTTTGTATATTTTCTGTCATTTCTATTTTGGTTTCCAGACTTTCTGATGATGGGTATCTCCCGAAATGCGTCAAATAAAGTCAAGGGTTTTTTAACTAATAGCATTTCATTGAGCGACCAATTCAGTAATTTTGCAGCAATCATTTTAATTTGCAGTATGGTTGCATTCTTTCTGCGTGACTTCATGCCACAATTACAATTTATTTTGTTGGGATGCCGTATTTATTTAAAACTATGAACAGTGTAAAAAGTGCAAGCATCTGCGTGAGCGTGAACATCCGTGGCCAGCCGGTAGTTGAGGACGAGGCGACAGGCGTATGGGGGGACAGCCTAAAAGTCTTCAGACGCCTGCTAAGAACAGGAATTCACTCTCCTCCGAATTCCAGGCAGATTCGAGGTGGCTCTTCCCCCTCCCCCACTCCCGGAAGTCGTTTGCTGACACGAGGAGCTAAATGTTGTTACGTCATAAGAGGCGCTACGAACGCTTTGTCGAGGCTACTTGTAAAAGTGTACAGCGGATCATCTCCTTCTCTTTCTCCGTGATCTAATATGCTCGACGTAAGCTCGGTGCCTACTAAGCTTTATTTGCATTATTGCGCTCACTGTATTTTCAAACTACAAACCGTCATTTACAGTGGATTAAGGATGTCAAGATACCAGGCTAATGGACTTCTGTCACTGTGAGTATACGGAGTAAAAATTTTCCCGTTGGCTCTCTTTGGTTTTCGTACTTCACTACCGGCGGGTGTCGAGATGATTATCTATATCCTTTTCATCAAGTCGTTCTCGTTTGCTTTGCACGTGGATGAATTTTCAGCTCTTAAAAAGAACGTTTATTTACAGTACGAAATTCTCTGTAATCACTGATCCCCGAAACTACTGTTAGCAATGAATAGGTTTTTACAGTGTGATTTCGTTGCCTGTATATTTTCATCTAGGACTGAGAATAACTTCTGTCGGCTACCACAGTGTCTTATTCCAATCGAAAATGGGGAAAAATGCTATAAACGTGACTCTATTCACATATGTCTGGCTTCCGATACGGGATGCAGAGTCTTTGATTTGGATAATCTCGTATGTTCAGGGCACGCAGATGCAGCTACGTTGTTTCTGATGACTGACTCTTATTTTTTTCCTGTGATATGACTGTCTTAAACTATGACTACACTTCTGTAAAAGGTATACATAAAGTTTCTCATTTTATAGACACGTTCTTTCCGTACTTGCGGTATAATGCAACCTGAGCACAATATACTTGTGAGAAGATGGGTGCTTCTAAACGACGAATTCTGCAGCGCATGCTTAATTTCACTTCACACTAGTGATATACTGCATAGCCAAGTGTCAGAAACTATATTTTTGTCGAAGCCTCTTCAGATTTTTGTGTACACTAGTGTCGGGTAGTTACGAGTAATCGGATAAAGGAAGGCTTTTTAAAGATGAAAGATGAGGAATCAATGTAAAAGATTCAAGCCATTCTCACGCCTCTCCCATTGGCGCGCACAATATTGACGCTCAGCATCCAGTCTTTGGACGAATCGTGGATAATCCTCAAGTCTTCGTCAAAAGTATACTTATTTATATAGGTAAATGTTTACTCTTTCTGAGCTACGAACATAGTACATTTAGTATTTTTACCAGAGGTAGCAGCAACTTAAAAATTTTTAAAAACAGAACATTATTTTTAGGGTTCCGTTCCTCAATCTGTAAAAACGTATAATTTTAATTAATATTGTGTTTATACTGGTTGCTGGTGAGGAGGAAAGTTAGTTATTAGTATTTTATTAATGATATCATTCATAAGCAGCCATATCACAGTCATCACAGTCGCTCAAGAATGTTATAATTAAGCTTCACTTGTTTAATCAGAATCGGACGATGACTCTCCTTTTCCGCAGTCTCGATGATTCGAAGCGATCTGCAATCCTGTGTAAATAAAAAGTCTTGGTTTTCTTGCGTTGCGTAGTCAGACGGGAAACCTCAGATCAAGCGCAAAGTTTGCTTTGATGGAGTTTAATTACCGATGAAATAATGGAGCTCTTGGATCTAATAATTGCAGGTTCGTTCCCCATTCTTCGGAAGTATCCTTCTGATTACCAACGAAACGACACCTCCGTGCAAATTTCCAATTAGAGAAGACATATATATAATGAAATTCCTTACACACCTTTGATGTAAATGCTCAGTATATATTTTCTTGAGTAGCATACAATATATTTTCAATCTCTTTCTTCCAGTAATCTCGATATCAAAATTACAATTATTCAATGCGGCTATTCGGCACGGAGAAGATCCTAGAAATCCTCTCAACACACCAGAGAGAATATTACAAAGAGTAATTATGCGCTCATGGAATAGTAATGGTACTATACTACTTTGCGCATCGACTCTGCTAGTATATGGATGGTCAAGTAGGAAACGTAATTCACTCATAGAATTTTGCAGGGATAATTAGTAGAATATAAAGAGATATTACAAACGGACCCCTTATAGGATCGCTTAGGTTGTCCATCTGTCTGCCAGTCTGTCTCTTTGTCCTACTCTTAAGAACCCTTTTTCTCTGGAACATGTGAACGTACCAAGTTAAAATTTACGTCACATGTTAAGGTATAAGGTTCCTTGGAGGTGTAAAAATTTTAGGGTTCTAAGTCACTTCAGTAAAAAGATACAGCCATTTATGTCATATATTTTGATACTCCAAAACTCATTCTCGTCAAGACCTATCGGACGCTTTCTGTTGGCCTAGAATCATGAAATTTGGCAAGAAGCAAGGTTTTACAGTACAAGTAAAGGAAAAAAACCCGAAAATTGTTAATTTGTAATCATATCACACGAAAAAATTGAAGTAATAGTTTTAACATCAGAAGAGGCACCAATGTTAGCACTGAATAGGGGATCATGGAGGAATTTTATAAGGGGGGCTATGCTCCAGACTGAACGCTGAAAGGCATAATCAGTCTTAAATGATGATGATGATTTTATGCATCTGTCTGTCTGTCTGGCCGTCTTTTAAGGCCGCTTTTTCTCTGGACAAGATTGCTGTATCAAGTTCAGATTTATGTCACATACTAAAATCTACGGTCACTTGATGTTGTAGAAATTTTAAGCTTTTAAGTCACTGCTCTCAAAAGATTAGCTCATTTATGTTATACGAGGTGCGACAATAAAGTAATGAGAATGATTTTCTTTGCAAGATGTGGCAAACAATATCTTTGACCTTGGTCTATAAGCTGCTTCTAGTCGAAGTGGCACATCGATGCAACTGCTCAGTCTTCAGTTGTGCTGTAATAAGTTAACACGTGTTTGTGTCTCTCCTCACGGAAATGGAACCGCATTATATTGCGCAACGGAATGCTATTTCTTTTTGCGTTAAATTGGGTGAAAACGCGACGACAACTTACGGTAAGCTTCAGAAGGCGTTTGGAGAGGAGGTTATGTCGAGCACTCAAGTTTTTCGTTGGCATAAAATGTTTAGTGAAGGCAGAACAAATTTTGAAGATGAAGACCGCAGTGGACGACCATCAACCTCTTGTGTGCTTCTTTGATTCCAGGGGAATTGTTCATAAAGAGTGAGTGCCTCCTGGACAAACAGTTAACCAATATTATTAAAAAGAAATTTTAGAAAGACTTCGTAAAAGAGTCCTTCGTGTCCGTGCCAACATTGCTGATAATTGGATTCAGCATCACGATAATGCGCCATCCCATACTGCTCCTTCTGTATAGGAATTTTTAACCTCAAAACAAATTTCAGTACTACCACAGCCACCTTATTCACCAGATAGCGCTCCATGCGAAACTTTTCTATTTCCAAGAGTCAAAACGGCAGTCAAGGGACAAAGGGACACAATTTTCAAACAACACAAGATGTCCAAAAACTTGTGACGAGGGTCTCGGAGGATATTACGGAAGATGAGTTCTAGAAATGTTATCATAAATGGCAAAAGCGCTGGAAAAAGTGTGTGCAATCAGAAGGGAACTACTTTGAAGGAGGCAACACTAAACTTGACTAAAACGGTAAGCAACATTTTTTTCACATCAGTCTCATTACTTTATTCTCGCACCTTATATATTTCGATACTCGCAGACTCACTCATCAAAACCTCTATGGTACTTCCCGTTGACCTAGAATCACGAAATTCGGCAAGAAGCAAGGTTTCACTATAGAAGTAATGTAAAAAAATCTGAAACTTCTTAAACTGTAATTGTATTACAAAAAAATTATATTTTCCATTTGAACATTGCAAACGAACATTACTGCATGCAAACATAAAATATAAGAAGTAGTCATGTTTTGATAAGAAAATAAAAAATCTTTTATTAAATCTCACTATATATATATATATATATATATATATATATATATATATATATATATATATATATATTTAACTGAAATCCTCTGCTCTCTCCTTTTTGTATGTCCGGGCTAGCTAGTGTGATGAAATATGTAGAGATTTAGAGATTTTGATACAGTCTTGGTTTTCCAGTATCGATATCGATAATAGGCAAAAATCGTTGAGGTCTTGATTCCCAGGTTGAATGAACTATATACACACGTAATTAAGTTTGTAGGGAATCCTCAGCGGTCATGTTCTATTCTCACTTGACCAATTATTTTCTAATCATGTAGCTGATTTATTTAAACCAACTATAAAATAAATTTCCATCAGTCTCAGTTAGTGAGCTAGCAGTGTTCAGAGTTTTAGTGGCGGGTACATGCTGCACATAACTGATTGTGTTCAGATGGATGTTGGTGCCGGAATGTTGATCTTAGTGAGGGGTTCAAACGAGTGCCCGTTTAGCAGAATACATAACTCAATGTGCCTTCTAAACTACCTGCGGACGAGATACAATGTTGAGGATGTCCTTAAGCAACTTGTCTCTAGGATTGTCGGTTCAGTGACATAAACACGATAATTTAGATGTCAGCACAGATCTTCTGATGTTAAATCTGGCCATTCCTGAGGACCACAGGGTCCTAACCATCCTCTAAGATATCTGTTGTTCGGTTCTTGAACAACAATATGCGCAGATTACGCTGGGTCACCATCACGTTGCACCCACATACGACCTCTAATTTTCTACACGGATATTTTCAAGGAGAACACCTAACCTGTTGACAGTAAAAGCTTGAAACCCCTTGCCTGTCAAAGTACCTGCGAAGTCGTGTGGAACAGTGATCCCACCTCCAAGGATTCCACACCACACGTTAATCAAAAATGGTTCAAATGGCTCTGAGCACTATGGGACTCAACTGCTGCGGTCATAAGTCCCCTAGAACTTAGAAGTACTTAAACCTAACTAACCTAAGGACATCACACACATCCATGCCCGAGGCAGGATTCGAACCTGCGACCGTAGCGGTAGTGCGGTTCCAGACTGTAGGGCCTTGAACCGCTCGGCCACAACGGCCGGCTACACGTTAATCGACCACTTCGTTTGGCCCACCTGGGATTTTCTGTGACTCCGTAATGCATGTTATGATTGTTCACGATACAATAATTTGTGTACGTGAATTCACTTTGTAAGGCACCCAGAGCGAAATTATTCGCGACCCATTCACAGAAGGTAAATCTCCTCCAGTGTCAGTGACAGGTGGGACGCGTGGAACCTGTGACCATGTACTAGTCGCCACATGATGTAAGGCGTGTATGTATGGATGTATAGAGAAGAGTTGGCTGTGATTAGACGTGAAGAACATCAAGAAAAAGCCACTGTTAAGCAGGGTCTTGTTCAATGGATATATGCAGAGGGCAATAGGTGAAGCTAGGGAGAAAGTAGGAGTTATAGGAACAATCAGATTTCGTGGTTAGAAAATAGACATGCAGAGGTTTGCTGAGGACATCACCGTGTTAATTGAAGATGCAGAACAATTAGAAGCGATGCTGGCCCACATGGAAACCAGCATCATCTGTTCCTATAATATGAAAATTAATAAAGGTAAAACAAAAATCTTAGTGATGAGTAGACAAAACACCATTCCCCAATGCTCACTTAACAATGAGCGGCAGGAGACCGTCCAATCCTTTGCCTACCTTGGCAGTTAAGTTACTCCTGGCCGAAGATCAAGGAAGGGTACTGCAAGCTGAATACAACAGGCAACAGCTGCTTTCCACATCCAGCAGTGAAACATGAACACTCGGACAAGCAGAAAAACACAAAATAACAGCCTTCAAGACTTGGTACTACTGCAGGATGCTCAAGATTTTCTGGGTAGACAAGACATCAAAGGAAGAGATGCTCCACAGAGTGGAGGAAGAGAAGCCTTGTCTCCTGAAGTTCATTAAACACAGAAGGGACACTCTGCCGAGACATGATGGAATCATAAAAAGTGTCACTGAAGGAACACTAGAAGGGAAGAATGCAAGAGACATCAACTAGATCATGGGGGATACCTGATGCATCACTTATACCGCTCTCAAGAGGAAGGCCGAAGACAGAAATGCTTGGCCAATGGTTGCAGACCAGAGAAGAAAGAAGAAGATGTAAGGCTAATTTCTCGTAAACTGGTGTGAGAATTGCAGCCGGAACAAACACTTGCCTATCTCCGCTTCTTGCTGATCTTCGTTTGTTACCGCCTTCGCAAACTCTGTTTCTCAGTCGCTGCTCAGCAGGCAAGAACATAATGGCTGAAGTAGTTCTTCGACCAGGATATCTCACGGCCTAAGCCATGGGTACTTTATTGGCACTGCGTCGAGTCGCCGAACATCAGCAACGTGACAACGGACTCACTAAATGCGTACTTCATGATTCTTCCACGTCAATATCCGTGGCAGACGGAACCTCGTTTTTTGTCGATACCTTTCACACTCTAATCGAACATGGCTCCGGACAGCGCATACAGGAAGCTTGTCGATCAGTACAACTTGACATCTCATCCGCGAGTCTTGCAGAAGACGCACTTAGTTTTGCATCAGGAAAATGGGCTGTCATTTGAATACGTCTCTTAAATGAACATTCCGCCATCAGAACATCCATCTGACCACCGTCAATTATGTACAGCATGTCTTCTTGGACAAGAAGAGAATAGAAGCTTTCGAAATGTGGTGCTACAGAAGAATGCTGAGGATTAGATGGGTAGATCACATAACTAATGAGGAAGTATTAAATAGGATCGGGGAGAAGAGAAGTTTGTGGCACAACTTGACTAGAAGAAGGGATCGGTTGGTAGGACATGTTCTGAGGCATCAAGGGATCACCAATTTAGTATTGGAGGGCAGCGTGGAGGGTAAAAATCGTAAAGGGAGACCAAGAGATGAATACACTAAGCAGATTCAGATGGATGTAGGTTGCAGTAGGTACTGGGAGATGAAGAAGCTTGCACAGGATAGAGTAGCATGGAGAGCTGCATCAAACCAGTCTCAGGACTGAAGACAACAACAACATGTCTCATCCATCTCTAAACTTTTAATGTTTCTACTTCTCTAACTAAAATTTAGAGAAATTTGATTTAAACTGATTTGTACACGGTTTCAGTAAATTTTCTACATATAAATAATGTTGTAATTAAAGCATTATATCTTGTTCCGATAACTCTCTATAAAATAATTAAATAAACTGTGTTCATAATTCCACAGAAAAAGTTACGTTTCTCGCGTTTTCTTGTCTAAATAAATACTACTTTCTTTCTTTATTTTACGCGTTACATAGAAAAACACCTTATCTGAAATACCTTGTATATATAGCCAAAGTTCCCCCGTTCAGAACCGTCACCTCGGAGCCCTTCAAACCACCTGCACACCTGTTCCAGTATGGCGAAAGCACATATTTTATTAACGAGGAGCAATCGTGGGACTATACATAGGACTTTCCGTATATAAACAAGCACGGCTTCAGCACGGACCTTACTCTCCGGATCTCGCGAACGAAGAGATCAAGATGAGATTCACTCTGTCGGCGCCGGCGCTAGCATAATCAGTGAGGAAAACAGAAAAAAAGCACAAGCACAAAATGATTCCATAATTCTGCAGAAAATGAGTGAGGCAGTTCTGTGCATCTGTCCTGTAACCAACTAAAACAACACAATCATCCGTCGATTAGATGCCCGCCAACAGTGGCAAATGTCCTCACTTTTTGGCACTGACGCAAGATGTGATAAAAAAAGAGGAACTGTATGCCACATTTCCTGTCGGCGAGATCCTGACGACGAACAGTTCTTCTAGCATCAGAATTCGAACCGGCTACTATCGAATCGAGCGAACCAACACAAGCGTGCATTAGCTGACTCGTGGGTGGTATCCTGAGAGCAATCGTAAGTAAATACACAGGTGATGAGAAGTTGGCGGGAGCTGATTTTTTTGTGATAGCTAGTGCTTGATCGAGGAATCAGCAGTCATAAGCCACAGAAGAGAGAGGATATTCGCACTGGTTCAACAGGCAAGTTCACCTTCACCTTTACGGCCGCCGTGTAAATGTATGTCGACCTCTAACCAAAGAAGAAGTTTGGTAAACTTCGGAATCGACTTTCTCTTTGAAGACTCTTTTCTTTAATAATGTCGTTGAGAGACGTTGCTCCACCAGTTTTCCCCTTTCAATTTTACTCGGTGGCACCGCATGCTTCGCCCATTTTGTCCTCATCAAGAGAGATGCAGCAGTGATTAAGATAATGGACTCGTTTTCAGAAGGTGCAGGGTTAAAATACTGGCTCGGCCATCTTGATTTACGTTCTCCATGTTTTTTCTAAATAATTTGATTCGAATGCTGGGATGTCTGTGACACTACAATAAAGTTGTGATGATAATTTTTAATTTTTTTCAAATAGTATTTAACCAGGGGAATGAAACTTTTACACTTTTATAGTTTTAAATAATTACTGTACAGTATTTGGAATAAGTGTAGGCGTTGGGATTAGGGTAGTTGTGGGAATGAACCGAACGACGTGAAATAATAATCATGAATTTACGATATACGATGTACATTTCCATGTGTCCAAAAATGCATTTTGCATTCGGAATGTTTGTCCCGGCTTGTACGAAGAGCAGAGATCAAGGACTGTCAGTAGGGCTACACAACCAATAGCTTTAACTCGACAAACATTTTCAATTACAAAATGTTCAAATGTGCTTGAATTCCTCAGGGACCAAGCTGCTGAGGTCATCGATCCCTAGACTTACACACTATTTGAACTAACCAAATTAACTTGCGCTAAGAACAACACACACACCCATGCCCGCAGGAGGAGTCGAACCTCCGGCGGGAGGGGCCGCGCAATCCGTGACAGGGCGTTCCCAGACCGCGCGGCCACTCTGCGCGGCTTTCAATTACAGTAAGAATGTTAGGACGTAGTAACAATAGGTAAATCACAAATCAAGGCGACAGTTTGTCATTTCGGGAAGTATATTCGTTCAGAAAAGTTAACTTGTACGATGGGCAGAGATAATGGACTACCGCAGGCCACAGTTATTATCTATGACAACACTGTACACAAATTATCCAGTTCATAAGAAGTTTAAAACAGATGAAATGGTATTTGTAATAATACAATACGAAAAGGGAGTCTCCTATTCGTGATTAATACGTCAGCTTCGTAAAACATGGGTACGAAGCTAGGCAATCATGATTCCCCTTTGCCTATGTTAAGAGCTCTTTGCCCTTTTGCCTATGTTAAGAGCTCTTTTATGTTGAAATTTTACACAAATAGTAAGTTTTAGCGCAAGATCGGTATGCAATGGAAGACGCCGGTTAAAAAATCTATCTAACGATATCTCGCTCATCCCCGTGCTATAAGTATGTGTTGAGAGAAAGGGATGTTGACTTGAGGGAAAAATATATACGAGAGTAAGTCAATTGTTATCCGCACTTTAGTTATATCTTTGTTCATTTTGGTAGTACTGTCGTTTTACGTTGATGACGCATGCTTCGCTTATTTGTTATATCTTTGCAATTTTCAAGCTGCTAGGTTAGTTTCGTTATCGCTGCGCGCTGTTAATCATGGCTGCTCTTCTGTCTATTTGCACCAAAGAAGAGCAACGTTCAGTGATCCTTTTTTTGTGGCCGGAAGGCGTATCAGGGGCCGAAATTCATCGAAGACTTTCGGTACAGTAAGGGAGTAATGTTTTGCCACAACGGAGTGTTTACGAATGGATTGTAAGATTCCGAAATGGTCGCACAAGTGTTACGCACCATGAAGGAGCCGGACGACCGTTTACCGCCACAAATGAAGAAGCCATTGAGCGTCCACGTGATATGATTCTCTTAGACGATTAACTACTGACGAAGTTGCACATCGTCTGCAAATTAGTCACGGTTCTGTCTACGAAATCATCCAAAACAGACTTGGGTTTCATAAATTTTGTGCAAGATGGGTCCCAAAACAACTCACACAGTTGCATAAACAAACGCGCTTGGACATCTGCAAAAAACATTTGGATCGCTATGGTAACGAAGGGGACAACTTCTTAGACAGGATCATTACTGGTGACGAAACATGGATCCATCATTACGAGCCGGAGAGTAAACGGGAATATGGAATGGAAACATCCAGATTCGCTGTGCAAGATAAAGTTCAAGACCCAACCGTCCACAGGAAAACTGGTGCTTACGGTTTTCTGGGACGCACAAGGTCCAGTACTGGAACATTATGGGGAAAAGGGGAACAACAATACACAGTGTACGTTACAGTGAGACGCTCACTGCCAGGCTAAAGCCTGCAATTCGAAGCAAACGTCGAGGATTGCTGTCAATAGGTGTTGTGTTGTTGCGAGACAGTGCCCGTCCGCATACTGCTGCCCACAGCGCTGAAACGCTCCAGAAACTCAGATTTTAAGTACTGGATCATGCTCCATATAGTCCCAATCTTGCCCCTTCTGACTATCACTTGTTTGGTCCACTCAAACAGGGGGGCCGTCGATTTGCCTCGGACGAAGCAGTGAAAGAAGCGGTGCATTCTTGGCTCGCAGCTCAACCGAGAACCTTCTATTACGAGGGCACCAGGAAGCTTGTACAACGATGGATTAAGTGCGTTGAAACACAAGGAGACTATGTCGAAAAATGATGTTCTTGTAAGTTTCCTATTTGATTACAATAAAATTTTACAACTACTTTGCGGATAATAATTGACTTACCCTCGTATGATCTTATACTACAGAAGGGCGAATTTTGATTATTCTAGAACTGTGAAATTTCATCTGTAATTGGAACCAAAATATTAATTGAAATATGTTTCGTGAAACGAACTGTAATAACCTTTGTAGCGTATTTAAATAATTAATACACTGACTATCTGTCGTTAGAGAAACAGTAGGCAAACGTTAAGGAAAGTTAGGTGTTTTGTATAGTTGGCAAAACGTAAGCTGTAGTGGTAGCAATGTACGTAGACACTGCGTGTGTTACGTCACAGGGTGGACATGCGGGGCTCTCCAGTTCTAGTCACGATACAGAGTGGAAGTGTGTGCGTCGTGCAAGACGAGAACTACGTCCATGTGAAGTCAAAACGCAGTTTACCAGGCGCAGTGGTAGAGACGTATGTCGGCATATAATTAAGCTCCAGATAACACCCCAAGATCCTGCCCCACAATCGTTTGAAATTAGTGAAGCACTGTCACCGACGTCCACATCACAATAGCATCGGGATCCTGTCAAACTGTCCACACCAGGTTAGGTTAGAAATTATTTAAGGATACCCAGTGAATTTAGGGGACTATTATTGAATTAAATAATAATGCTACTTGAAACTTCCTGGGGATTAAAATTGTGTGTTGGGATGGAGCTCGAACCTGGGACCTTTGCCTTTCGCAGGGAAGTACTCTACCGCCATTTTCTTTTATTTTTCTTAAATACTTCATTTTGTTCGTTATTGTTCTCTTTATTTGGTCTGGTTAGACTTTGCAAGACACTCCAAGTTCATCGTTGAATAGTTCACCTTTTTTTATTATTGCGGAGGATGTGCAACTCTCCCTAACAGCTCAGTACCTCATCTCTTACCTTCCAAACGAACTTGCCCCCGAAAGACAAAGATACCAGGTTCGAAATGCGGTCCGATACACAGTTTTAATCTGCCAGGAAGTTTCAAATCAGCGCATACTCCACTGAAAAGTGGAAATTCGTTCTGAAATCATGTTACTTTTGTAAAACTCTAGCTCCCTGATCTTTTCATTAAACTTATCGGTCTTTGTTACATTCCTAATTTAATGCAACCGAGTGCCGTTAGTCTGACAAAGACATAAGTTATTTAAAGAAAGTATGTCAGTTTTGCTTTTATTGATAGTTAATGACGCCTAGTGAGTCAGTCGATTTGTCCTGGATAATAATCGGAGGCAGTACATACGATTACAGCTTTAAATGAAAGTAAATAGTTAAGTAAGTTTAAAACAAGACAACATTGCCAAAGCACAGATTAAAATAAAACTATACTTTTCTAGATTCCGCATATCATAATTATTTTGTGACAGTATTTTCTGTTTGTTTTGATGGCTCGTATTCCGGCGTTGCAGCTATGTTAAATCTTGATTTTTTAATGTAGTGCAAAATATTTTAAAATTATTTGAGAAGTGAAATCCTATAAGTTTTATTTGAGAAGTTCCTGAAACTGTGTAAGTAAACATTACTGCGAAGTTTGGCTGCTTTGACTTATAAAGTGGTTTCACCATTTAATGGTTTCAGTACAGATTGTTTGCATATCTTACCAAAGTATTACATATGTTTCCTTTAGTAAACAACACTAGCTAATATTTATTTTCGCTGATTCGTGAAGTTCTTTTGCCGGTTACATGCGCTAACTATTCCGTCAGCACACGTTTGTTCAGACTAGTTACGTAATAATTGCAGTTCTGGTAATCAGTTGGTTAATGAACGCATTTTATCCAGTTGGACTGGCGACTGTATTTAGAAGTAACCTCGCTGATTTTCTGTGGGTTACCAAAAACTTTTTTCGCCTTTTTTGTGTGCTTTTCACTATTTGCACTACCTTGTAACATGAGTTCAGAACTAACGTAAGAAAAGCGTGGAGTACGTTAATTGTACACTAACTCACTAATCAGTTATTTAATTCGAAACGATTGCTTTAATTCTCTACTATGTTTAGGCCCACACGATCACGGTTGTTTTTACGTAGCCGCTCAGAGAGGGACAAAGGTTACATGTTTCCACTCAACAACACCACATTCGATTTCCTTCGGCATCCTAATATCTCTGAGTGTGATGTAGTTACCTCTCTCTCGAATGATTTCTATGCCTACTGGACATTAGGCAATAAGCTTCCTAGTTTTCATGCCGAACGAATTACCTAACTGTTTACGCCACTACGTTAGGTTTTCCCTGTCATCTTCACTCAATTTTTCGGCGGTTCTCTGAATCACTTACAGCGAATGACGATATAATTTCCTACTTCTTCTAAATATTCATTAAGCCAATTTGATTTAAGTTTCCCTATAATTCAGCAAAGCTGCGAAGGTCTCTATATCAACTTAACAGAAAACACTTCTCCTCGACCTGCACTTAACCGTGCTGAAAGGTATACACGGCGGAACTGTTTCGCTACTACGTTGAGGAGACAAGCTATTAGACTGCAGCAGGCAAGTTTCTCACCTGCAGCACATACTTCGAAGCTTAATCACGAAGCGAAACTCTCGAGACGCTGGAATCTCGCCTGCGGTGACGACATCAGCTGTGTCACCGATATTTGGGCACATTTCAGTTCTTCCAACTCGATACTTCGTTTCCGCTTTCCCGTCTTTCGATGTGTTTCTTTGTATCGACATATAATGCTGTTTAAAGACTTGTGTTGAATCAATCGAACATAAAACTTTTTTATTTCCGCGAAAACAATAACGAATAATTGTTTCACTGCGGCAAAGTGATCCTATAGATGGGGTGCACCCCTGGCTTTCTCCGGTGAGAAAATGTGCTCACCAAACCAGCTGAACAGAGACCCGCAATTTAACATGGAATACAAACTATGGGGCAAGTTAATTTCAACATACACACGAGGCACTGAGAGAGGTGGCAGCCATACTGTCAAAAAATCCTTGGCTTTATCGTAAATCGAGCCTCTGGGCCATATTTCTAGTAACTCTACACACAGAAAAGTACACTATGCAACGACTAATACATCAACCGTCCTTCTACTTCTGTAACAGTTAATTTATTGTAAGCTCTAAGGGACATCACACAACAGACCGAACAAATTGGTAGCAGAGGAAGGAGAAAAAAGAACCCTATGGCCAAAAATAAAGTTTCTCTCTCGTGAGAAACCCTGCAAAACACAGGGTAAATGTTAAGGCGGAAGAAACAGAACGAAAAGACGCAAACAGGCTGCATTAAATGGTCAGTGAATTGTCGAAAAGAAAACAGTCTAAGTTGGTTATTCACTCTTAAAGCCCATGTTACGTATCGAGAAACTTCAAATATAAGGCCATAGTCTAATAGGCTGCCATTTTAAGAAATAAATTCCGTTAAAACGATTATTTTCCTGCTAGATAGGCCTGCAGAGATACGCAGCTCAGCTGATGAGTTCTGACGCGAGGAGGCACGGGAAGTTATTTCCAGCGCACGTCTTTCCAAGCTTTCCGCTTCCTGAAAGAATCTTCAGTACAATATAGTGTGTATTAGTATTTTTAAGATCCCGTGCGCGATAAGTGTTTTTACGCAAATCAGTAAAATTTCCTACAGTTCTTTGATAGAAATGTCACGTAAGGAGGTTAGATGAGATAGTTCACATGTTAGTAATAAAATTACTGAAAGAAAATGTGTTAAAAGCTGAATAGTACATCCTTCTTCACTATGCCTTTTGTTCCCTTCTTTTTAATTTTTTTAGTTTCTTTCTCACGAAGAAATCCTCATTATTGAAAACTTATATGGGGTATATAATTTTGAGCATAATTTTGGTCGTAATTTCGTCTTTGTTATGTGGTATGCAATACTGCTGAAACTAATTTTCGTTTAATATTTTAGTAAGAAACATGTCGTCTAAGCATAAAAATCATACAAGATATACAAAATATTAATTGGTTTACGTCAGACAATGCGTAGGGTGTTAGTTCTATTAAGAAAAAAAATAGCTCTAAGCACTATGGGGCTTAACTTTCCGTTTCTTTTAAGGGCCTGAGAGAAGGGTTGGGAGCAGAGAGCGCAGGGGTCGTCTTCCGAGGTCTGGCTTCAATGTACCGTTCCCGCCCTCCGAGCGCCAAGGAAAGGAAAGGGTTTCGATAGGATCTAGAGAACTTTATTGGATCAATTTCACTTATTTATAAGTATACGTCTATATATATTTCCCCTGTATTTATTACATATAACGGGATCCTACTACCGCCACCAGAAGCTTCCGAGTCGTCTTCGCGTAATGAATGTAAGGGGGACTCCCTCTAAACCGTTTGCTTTGAGGATCAATCGTGTGCCGTGAATCATTTTTAAGTGTGCCTTCTAGTACTCGGAACTCCCCAATGGGCAGGAGGATCCTCGAATAATGCACTAAATATTTTGATAGTCGTGTGCGGTACAATGCGTGGTGGCGGAACGCCTCATGAGTCGTTATCAGGTGGACCCACAAGTCCAGAGCGTTTTCGGGAGCGGCTTGCCAAATGTAATACAGCACCTTGCCCTTCAGCCAGTTGGCGGCGTTCGTTCTTGCAATGGGGAAGTAAGTGGTATCTGGGTGTAGGAGTTCGTCTGGCGTGACAGACTCTGGCTGCCGTCATAACAGGAACGCCAGCATACGTTGTACGAGATCTCAGCATCTGCCTGTCGCAGCACTTGTCAGGCGGTGCGCATCCGAATCGACGACGGCACAGTGCGGACACAAAGGGTCGTCGGTGAGATGGATGGGATGGAGGCGCTGGCGTGTGTCTAATTTGCCGTTCACCACCATATACCACAGGGAACGAGCGTACGTGGGCAGGTATGGGGTGTGGACTGCTCGCCTGGGGTCATCAGTCCCCTAGACTTAGGACTACTTAAAGCTAACTAAGCTAAGTACATCACACACATCCATACCCGAGGCAGGATTCGATCCTGCGACCTTAGCAGCAGCGCGGTTCCGGACTGAAGCGCCTAGAACCGCTCGGTCACAGCGGCCGGCTTCTTATTAAGACAGATTACATAACTGAAAATAGCCTCGGCATGTCACATTGATGTTAACATCACTGATGCATTTAGTTTAGAATGGATACTTGTTGATAAATCATTTGAGTTTTGTGCTGGCACTTCGAAAGACGCGAAAAATTCCAAACGTAAAAAATCGACCTCTAAGAATAAGACGACACAAAAGACTTGGAAGACCTGTCAAAGTGAATGGAAAACGGTGTCCTGCAGGGAATATGAAGTAAGCAAAAACAGAACAAATGCGAAGGCGATGAAAAGTAGCAGAAACGGCAATAATATCATGCTTAACATCAAAATTGGGGACGACAGAAATGGTCTTCAGTCCGAAGACATGTTTAATGCAGCTCGCCACGCTGGTCTATCCCGTTCAAGCCTCTTCATCTCCGAATAACAGCTGAACTTGCTTACTACATTCATGCCCAGGTCTCCCTTACCAATTTTAACCCTCCAGCCCACATTTCCCTCCAGTACCAAATCGACGATTACATGACACCTCATAATATGTCCTGTTAGCCCACCCGTTCTTAATCAAGTTGTGCCATAAGTTTCTCATTTCCCCTATTAGATTCAGAAATCCTTGTCGTGCTACTGCCAGTCTGCATTTTATATCCTCTCTACTTCGGCCACTACCATTTATCTTGTTGCCCAAATAGCAAAACCCATTTACTACTTTCAGTGTCTCGTTTCCTAATCTAATTCTCTCAGCATCGCCTGATTTAATTCGACTACATTCTATTATTCTTATTTTAACTTTTTTCACGACACTACCTATTCCGTTCAAGTGCTCTTCCTCTCTGCCAGAATTACAGTGTCATTGGCCAACCTCGAAGTTTTTATTTCTTCTCATTGGACTTCAATTTCTTTTCGAAAGTTCTCCTTAGTTTCCTTTACTGCTTGCTCAATGTACAGGTTGAATAGCATTGGTTATAGGCAACAACCTTGACTCACTCCCTTCTCAACCACTGCCTCCCTTTCATTTCCTTTGACTCTTATAACTGCAGCCTGGTTTCTGTACAAATTGAAGATAACCTTTCACTCCCTGTATTTTATCCCAGTTACCTTCAGAATCCTAAAGCGTGTATTGCAGTCAGCACTGTCCAAAGCATGATTTATTGAACTGTTGGCTAGATACGCCTGTCAGTATCTGCCTTCTTTGGAATTGGACTATTATATCCTTACTGAAGTCTGCGGGTATTTCGCCTGTTTCGTATATCTTGTACACCATGTGGTAAATTTTCGTCTTGGCTGGCTGTCCGAGGGATCTCAATAATTCCGAGGGAATGTCGTCTACTCCAAGGGCCTTGTTTCGATTTAAGTCTCTCAGTACTCTGTCAAATCCTTCTCGCGGTATCATATATCCCTTCCGGAGGCCGATCCAAGTGGAAGGTGGGGTCTATGGGACTGCAAGGACTCACCCTCAGAACTACATATGATACCTGATAATATCAAAAACATTAGTTCTTTGCAACACTGCTTAATAGTCTCGAAAAGGCAAAATCCTGGATTGGACTCCGAATCCAACTGATATTCATTTACATTCTCTTCCCTTCGTTGAGAGTTCATTTCCCTTATGGAGATCATCTATACACTGCTTTCGTCTTTCAAATTTCCCTTCTTTGCTTAGTCCTGACTTCCTGTTTGAGCTCTTGGTATTCCTGTATCTGCTTCTCTTTTTTCCAAAGTCTCTTTAACTTCCATGTGGGCGATATCCAACTTTCCCCCTCTCATACGTTCTTCTACACTCTTGTAACTGTGTTGTTAACCATTGCTGCTTGGTTTTTGCAATTTCTATCAACCTCATTTTTGAAACTCTCTATTATCTTTCCTCTGCTTCTTTCATTAATTAAATGTAAAATCTACTGTGTTATCCAAGAATTTCTGTCTCTCAAAGCTATCCAGCTGTTTTGAATAATAGTCCTTTCCCCCTTTTCAGTCAAGGGTTACCTAAAGTCCCCTCTGAAACTTTCTACAACCTCTGGTTTCTTCAATTCATCAGGACCCCATAGCCTTCATCAGTTTTAATCTGAAATAGAGGAAGAAATAAAGAATTATTCTACCCAGCAAGCAATATTACCCTGAATAACCGAAGCAAGGAAGCTGTTAGAAGTAGACTGCCAGAGACGAAGGCAACATTCTACTACATCTACATCTACATTTATACTCCGCAAGCCACCCAACGGTGTGTGGCGGAGGGCACTTTACGTGCCACTGTCATTACCTCCGTTTCCTGTTCCAGTCGCGTATGGTTCGCGGGAAGAACGACTGTCTGAAAGCCTCCGTGCGCGCTCTAATCTCTCTAATTTTACATTCGTGATCTCCTCGGGAGGTATAAGTAGGGGGAAGCAATATATTCGATACCTCATCCAGAAATGCACCCTCTCGAAACCTGGCGAGCAAGCTACACCGCGATGCAGAGCGCCTCTCTTGCAGAGTCTGCCACTTGAGTTTATTAAACATCTCCGTAACGCTATCACGGTTACCAAATAACCCTGTGACGAAACGCGCCGCTCTTCCATAAAAGAGCATTACTAATATCAGATATTGATATACAGAGTCCAAGTCACTGGAAAAATGTGCAGGTGACTCCTTGTGTAAGAAAGGCAAAAGAAAGGACCTGCAAAATAACAGAACAATATTCCTAACGTCGGTTTGCTGCAGTACTCCAGAACATATCCCGAGTTCCAATACAATAAGTTTCCTAGTGACAGAAAAGCTTGTGTCCACGAATCAGCACGATTTTAGAAAGTATCGCTCGTAACGAAAGTCAGAGGTGCGAGCATATGGAACAAGTTTCCAGATCTGTGAGTGGCTTGAAGAATTCTTAAGCTATAGAACGCAGTATGTTGTCCTCGACGGCGAGTGTTGATCAGAGACAAGGGTATCGTGAAGAGTGCCCCAGGGAAGTGTGATAGGGCCGTTGTTATTTACTGTATACATAAATGATCTGACGGATAGGGTGGCCAGCAATGTGCGGCTGTTTGCTGATGATGCTGTGGTGTACGAGAAGGTAACGAGGATGAGTGAGGTTAGGGTGATACAAGATGGCTTAGACAAAATTTCTAGTTGCTATGGCGAGTGGCAGCTGGGTCTAAATGTAGAATAATGTAAGTTAATGCGGATGAGTGGGAAAAATTAACCCGTAATGTTCGGATACAGCGTTAGTAGTGTCCTGGTTGGCACAGTCACTTCGTATATGGGGGTAACGTTGCAAAACGCTATGAAATGGAACGAGTATGTGAGGATTGCGGCAGGGAAGTGTTAGAAAATTGTGGTTCATCTGTAAAGGACCGCATATAGGATGCTAGTGCAACTTACTCTTTAGTACTGCCTTAGTGTTTGGGATCCGCACCATGTCGGATTAAAGGAAGACATGGAAGCAATTCAGAAAAATGGTTCAAATGGCTCTGAGCACTATGGGACTTAACATCTATGGTCATCAGTCCCCTAGAACTTAGAACTACTTAAACCTAACTAACCTAAGGGCATCACACAACACCCAGCCATCACGAGGCAGAGAAAATCCCTGACTCCGCCGGGAATCGAACCCGGGAATCCGGGCGCGGGAAGCGAGAACGCTAGAAGCAATTCAGAGGCGGGCTGCTAGATTTGTTACCAGTATGCTCGAACAACACACAATTGTTATGAAAATGCTTTGGGAACTCAAATGGAAATCCCTGGATGGAAGGCGACATTCTTTTCAGAAAGCCCTATTGGGAAAATTTATAGAACCGGCAGCTGAGACTGACTGCAGAACGATCTACTGTCACTAACATACATTTCATGTAAGGACCACGAAGATAAAATACGAGAAATAAGGCCTCATGCGGAAGCATATAGATAGTCGTTTTACCCCTGCTCTATCTACGAGTGGAACAGGAAAGGAAGCGACTAGTAGTGGTACAGGGTATCCTCGGTCATGCATCGTACGGTGGCTTGCGGAGTATCTGTGTAGATGTAGTTGTAGCACAGCTTCCGATGGGAGGAAAACGTGGGCCATCGGGAATCTGGAGGAGGAAGAAACTGTAACTACGAGTATTTGAAATGTGGTGTTATCGAAGAATGTTAAAAATTAAGTAAGCTGATAAAATACAAAAGAAAGTAGTGCAGGAAAGAACAGGCTAGGAAGGAAAAACAGTAGAAGACCCTTATAAAAAAAAAAGGAAGAAGTTAGTGGCACATCTTCCTCATCATCCAGGACTGGCGCTGCAAGGTGCTGTGAAAGAGAAAATAGTAGCTGTAGACAAAGACTAAAACATGCAAAACAGATTAATAAGGAATATGAGTGTAATAATTACATTAGGCCTAAAAGGCATAAATCGGGACAAGATAGGAAAAGGTGAAGGCCACTATCAAATCAGTCAAAACACTGATTACTTCAAACAAAACAACAAAAAAAAGCAGACTGCGCTGACAAAGTCAGGAGAAACGAAGCTCGACCTTGAATTTGGAGAATTATGGCGAAGAAAAGACGTCAAATCGTTTTGAAATGAACCATCTTGGCATTTGGCGTAAGAGAGTTAGGAAAACAATGATCAACGTAAACGTGGATGGATAGACAGGGGTTTGAACTATCGTCCTTCCAACTTCGAGTCCAGCATGGTAACTACTGAGCTACCTTACTCGGTAGTAACAGCGCTGCACTTTCATGACATAATTCCTCTCTCAGGAAAATAAGAGGAGCGTTCAGTAAGTAATGCAACACGTTTTTTTCTCGGCCAGTTTCGGCTGAAAAACTGCGGAATTTGTTGTGGGATATCGTGAAGCATTTCCACTACAGCAGCTACTGTTTAATGAAGTTCCGATAGCTGCTGGCCCTATACGTAGTTTTCAGAATTACGTCTGTAACGAAGGTGCGTTCCAGGCAGAGAGCTGTCATTGAGTTCCTTTTGGTGGAAAACCGAAGCATCGCAGATATTCATCGCCGCTTGCAGAATGGTTACATAGACCTGGCAGTGAAGAAAAGTTGGTTGGTTGGTTGATTTGGGGGGAGGAGACCAAATTGCGAGGTCATCGATCTCATCGGATTAGGAACGGATGGGGAAGGAAGTCGGCCGTTCCCTTTCAAAGGAACCATCCCGGCATTTGCCTGAAGAAAAGTGCGGTGAGTCGTTGGGCGAGGTCTCTGTCAACATCGCAAACAAGGTCGCGCAAACCTGTCCGATCTTCCGCGCGCCGGCAATCCGCACACAGCTGTGGCTCTTGCAATATTGGAACGTGTGGACACTCTCATTCGAGGTGACTGACGGATCGCAATGAAACACCTCGCTGCTCAACTGGAAATTTCTGTTGGCCGTGCTGACACACTCGTCAACCAGTTGGGGCACTCAAAGATTTTTGACCGCTTGTTTCCTCGCCACGTAACAGACGATCATAAAGACCAACGAAGGACCATCTGCGAAATTGATTACGCATTACGAGACTGGTCGAGACAATTTTTAGTCGAACATCATCACAGGCGATGAAACATGGGTTAATCACTTCGAACCGGAAACAAACCGACAATCCATAGAGTGGCGCTACACCACATCTCCGAAGAAAAATTTCAAAGCTGCACTCTCAGCCAGGGAAGTCACGGCGACGTTTTTATGGGATTCTGAAGGGGTTGTTCTGTTTGATGTCCTCCCTCATGGCGCAACGATCAACTTGGAAGTATATTGTGGTACACTGGGGAAACTGAAGAAATAACTTCAGCGTGTTCGTTGCCTCAAAAAACGCAAACGAACGTCTCCTTCTCCATGACAACATAGGGTCACACACAAGTCTGCGCACCCGAGACGAGCTCAAAAAACTTCATTCGACTGTTCATCCACCCTACAGTCCGGATCTCGCACCTTCCGACTTCCATCTATTTGAACCAATGAAGTATGGACCCTACAGGAAGCATTACGTGGATGATGGGGAGATGGTTGTTGCAGCAAGACGTTCGCCCGATGTCTAACTGTAGAGTGGTACCTTATGGTCATACATGCCCTGCCAGCAAGGTGGCGTAAGGCCGTCGCGCTAAACACAGATTATGTTCAAAAATAGATTTTGTTTTTTTTTTTTTTTTAGTGAAAAGGGTGGGGAATAATTTTGTGTATTGGAATCTCGAATAAAACCAACCTGCTTTCAGAAAAAAAAACCATGTTGCATTACTTACTGAACGTCTGACGTACAATACCGCTGCCTTAAAGAAGGACATGGAATGAATTTGTGGAGTGAAAGATTTGTTTTCGTATGTGTATCGTCGCAGTACAAAAACATAACACTTTCCGATACTAATTAAATTTCGTCGCTGTACTTTCTGAACTTTGCTGGAGGGGTATTCATAGCTATTGGCTTCTGGTGTACGGTTCTTAAATTTCACTTCCCTGAGGTGAGCCAGAACGGAGGCATTGAGAAAAGCCTAGGTGGTCTTGGCGCTTTGAACACGGAGCTGTTTCCAGCCTCCTGTGTAGCTGCAGATTCGTAGAACTACTCGGCCAAAGCTGACCTTACTCTCTTGTCCGCACGTCGGCATGGACCTTTAATATTCGAACGTAGTGGCCACATGTCCCTGAATATTGGAGGGCAGACAAATCTGCACATCCTATAGGCTGATGCTAACATGCGACCGCCGTTTTCCTGTCTCCAGCGTGAGGAAATTTCTGAATTTCGCACTCCAAATGTTGTCAGCTAATCATATTGGTCAGTAGCATTGGCGCTGTAGCTCGAATTTCTGAGCCAGTGAGTGGTGACACAGCAAATATAGTGTACCGACTTCTGGTTAGTTGATTTACACACCGTAAGCGATGGTGGAAAAGTTTTGGCTGGCTTCCCCTGCGATTTGGTGTATTAAGGGAAATTCTTGCTCGTCATTGTGGCGAATGTAGTCAAGCCATATTTTTTTGAGCTTCAAGTAAGCAATCATTGTTGACACAATTGCGTGAGTTGATATTCACTCATGTTCAGAAAATTAATTTTAAATCATTTTATCGTGGTACAGAATTAAGAAAAATGAACTCATACGTCAATGTTCAGGCACGTGTTTGCTTGCCTAATTTGTGTTACTTCTGTCCGGTTCAGGCTACCCTAATTTTACAACCAAACGTAACCGGCTTTTCTTGCATAGCTAAATTGTGCTCTCACTGTTGAGGCGTTCCACTGTAAAACAGGTGACCCTACTTGACGCATTTATGTATGCTATTGGAAATTTGATTGATTTATATGACTAATAATAAATGAGAATTGCTGTCATGTATATTTACCTTGTTTGCTGAGATTATAGAGAGATTCAGTTGCTGTAACTGTCGCAATTTGCTGCTTTGTACATGGCGTTCGCTCGCTTGTACGAGGGGTGAATGAAAAGTAATAACTCCACCTTCGTTAATTGGGTTTGGATGGGAATATTTTAATAAATCAAACGCAGAAATAATCCTTAGAATGTGATCTTTAATTACCAATATTCAATTTTCCACATAATCACCAGCCAATTGGATACATTTCTGCCAACGATGAACAAGTTTTCCGTAGCCGTCACGGAAGAAGTTGACACTGTTTCCGCAACCACAGTCTCACAGTTCTCTCAACGTTTTCGGGTCGTAATGGTGTACCCACGTTTCGTCTCCTGTCGCAATTAAAAGGAGAAAGGCGTCACCTTCATTCAACGCGAGAGGAGTTCCTGGCAAATTTCGTGTCTGTGCGCTTTCATTTCAGGAGTCAACATCCGGGGTACCCATCGTGCACAGATCTTCCGATAGCCAAGCAAAGAAATAATGTGACCCCACATGTTCTTGTCAAATGCCGATTGTGCTTGCAATTTCTCTCTGAGTGATACGACGATCGTCCTGAATCAATCTGTCAACATTTTGCGTGTGAAACTCGGTGGTTGCTGTCACATGACGTCCAACTCTTTGTTTGTCACGCAGGTCAGATGTTCCTGCCTCAACATCTTTAAACTTTCTCGCCCAACGACGCACAGTACTCACATCAACACAATCACCAAAAACTGCTTTCATTCTCTGACGAATCTCCTTTGGGGTGACACCTTCTGCTGTCAAGAATTCAATGACTGCACATTGCTTAAATCGCACTGACCGAAAGTCTGCGCAGGGTTTCATACTTAACACTGAAACAACACAACCGTTCAATGCTAAGGCTTCCCGCCAACTGGAGCTGTAGAGACGAGGCTATGGAACAAGCCAGTACCTGCCTCTACCAATGCTGCCAACTGTTGAAGAGTTACGAAGGTGGATGCATTACTTTTCAGTCAACCCTCTTATAACATTTGTGCTGAGCATGTAAATGTGCCGCGCTGGTTAGCCGAGCGGTCTTAGGCGTCTTGTGACGGTCCGCGCGGTTCCCCCCGTCGGAGGGTCGAGTCCTTCCTCGGGCATGGGTGTGTGTGTTGCCCTTAGCATACGTTAGTTTAAGTTAGATTAAGTAGTGTGTAAGCTTGGGGACCGATGGCCTCAGCAGTTTGGTTCCACAAGACCTTACCATCACGTACGTGTGGTAGGCGGTTTGTACACTCCCCTGCCGACCCGCAGCGCGTCACCAGCACAGTTGGACATGCTCAAACCACCTGCGAGACGTCAACATTTCACTATTACCCTAGCCCCGAAAATATTTGCTAAGACATTCATTCGCGAAACCTATGCTGTACTAATGTGACCGAGGATAACGTACACTATCTTATCCTACGTATCCGAACACCTATTAGTGTATATTAATATGGGGTATGTGCACTCCTCGTCTTTATGACGGCTTGGACATGTAAAGTGACATCTTCCTCTAGCATTACTTTTCCTAATAAGTAGTAGCCGATACCAGTAATATTTTTCGAATTTTACATGTCAATATTATCTCAGCCGTTTTTCTGAAAAAATTCGTATCATTTTGTACACAATATGTTGTATTTCAAGCTAAAATTTATGAAAAGGAATTACTTTAATTTAGTTGTTACAGTCGATTTGTACTAGCTCTGAATGTGCAGTTAAAACTGTTTTTTAGAAACATTTGAAAATTACGAATTATTTGGCACACTTAAAATTTCTGTTATTAATTACGCAATCTATTACTGTTTATTATGTTTATTTCTGGATTCATTTATAAAATAATAATCTAAACTACTAGAAATTCATTTGTCAAGAAAAATTGTAAATCCTTTGGAATATTATCTGAGAATGCAGGCTTTCTCGACGAATCTTGATGATAAAATCTTCTTGGGTTGACAGACGAGTCAATGCGTTGTTCTCTGGCAACGTTTCAGCAGGTTTCCTACTTGCTGTCTTCAGGCGAAATGTCGGGTTCACGCCTCTCTCTCACCTTTTACTTTCCCCTCCTTGGGGAAGTGTATGGAGGAGTTTGTAGCCTGTTGGCTTTTACTCCACATTGTATGCTTATGTGTGTGTGTGTGTGTGTGTGTGTGTGTGTGTGTGTGTGTGTGTGTGTGATTATCTTGGATAGTTTTGGCTGTCTGTGTATTGTGATGGTGTTCTGGTTGTGTCTTGTACTTGCCTGAGGTAGGCGAGATGCTGGGTATTTTATGGATTAAGGATTGATATTAGGACTCTGAAGTTTTTGGAAGTTTGTGGTAAGGTCTTATGGGACCAAACTGTTGAGGTCATCGGTCTCTAAGCTAACTTAAACTAACTTACGCTAAGGACGACACACACACCCATGACCGCAGCAGGACTCGAACCTCTGACGGGGAGAGCCATGCAGACCGTGACCGGCTACCCCGATCGACTAGGACTTGGAAATTTTGCGATTTTTCTCTTCGACTTAGTCGTCGAAGAACGTCATAGGACATTTGTGCTTATCGCGGAACATGTCATACCGACCTAGAGAGTGGATGAGATTATTTCCAGATCTGGAAGAGCTCTCATAGAAAGCCCTTATCGTGGGACATGTCATACTGACCTAGAGACTGGATGAAGTTATTTTCAGATCTGGAAGAGCTCTCACAGAAATCCCTTCTTTGAATCTTTCTTTGAGGAGGAGGATTTCAGCAGCAGCGTGCAAGTCGTCTGTTGGAAACCCATTGTGTAGATGCAGAGCCCTCCTGAAGGCGCTGTTCTGCAGTCTCTGGAGCTTCTCCAGGTGCTGTTTCGCATACCCCCGGCAGGACATGCATGTTCCATTATTGGACGTATGAGTGATTGGTATACATTCACCCCTATCGAGTAGGAGAGGGAGCTGGTCGTGTTGAGGATTGGGTATAGGATGGAAATTCTGGCACAGACCTTCCTATGGATCTCGTCTATGTGGGGCTTCCACGATAGTCTCGAGTCCAAGGTTACGCCGAGATACTTAGCGGATCTGCGCCAGGGGAGTCGGGATCCATGTAGGTGTAGGCGAAAGGAGGGGGGGGGGGGGTAGGCTTGAGGGGTCCGTATTTCCCGACCCTCTGGGTGATCAGCATAGCCTGTATCTTTTCAGGGTTGATGGTGATTTGCCAGCGACGGGTCCAGGTTTCTGTGTCTTCTAAAACCCTCTGTAGCCTACGAATGACCAAGTACTTATTCGCATTACGAGTGTAAAAGGCTGTGTCGTCAGCATACTGTGCGGTGTGCACCAGGGGGGCTGTGGGTGTGTCTGCAGTGTACAGACTGTACAAGATGGGCCCCAGGACCCGTGCCTGTGGCACCCCAGCGCGAATACGCCTGTTGGAGGATGTGGATGTTTCTATCTTGACAGAGAAAGTTCTGTTCGTGAGATAACTTTGGATTAAGCTGACTATGCTCCCGGGTACCACCTCTGTGTATAACTTTTATAACCTGCCTCCGTCGGTGCGCACTCGTCTTATTCTTCATAATGTTGTGTTCCATGCATTGGTGAGTTGGAAGCCACTATCCTGGTTGACCAGGTTATCACCAACGTTTCAGCAAGTTTCTTACTTACCATCTTCAGGCGAAGTGTTGGGTTCACGTCTCGTCCGGATCTTTATAGCCTCTGGACCACGGGCTTCTCTGCATTTTCGGTGCCAGTCGGGCCAATCAGGCGCGAGCGGAATCGGCGCGGCGGCGCGTGGTGGATGGGGGGGGGGGGGGGGGAGGGGGCCGCGGTCGCCAAGTCCTGGCGTCTCATCTCAGTGCGGCTTGTTTATTCCATAACCACGACCAGGTCATAATCTGGTCAATTCAGCACCGCGTGGAACACATCATCAAGAATAAGACGAGACTGCACCGATGGACAGCTCCTGGCGTCTCGTCTCGGTGCCGCCTGTTTATTCTATCACTCCAAGCCGGCCAGTGTGGCCGAGCGGTTCTAGGCGCTTCAGTCTGGAACCGCGCGACCACAACGGTTGCAGGTTCGAATCCTGCCTCGGGCATGGATGTGTGTGATGTCCTTAGGTTAGTTAGGTTTAAGTAGTTCTAAGTTCTAGGGGACTGATGACCTCAGATGTTGAGTCCCATAGTGCTCAGAGCCATTTGAACCATCACTCCTAATCACTTGTTTCCAGTCAGCAACTGTCCAGCGACGTCGTTCTGTAACCCTCCTCAGGCGCAAAATTTCATACAAAAAGAAATTATTGTAACGGATTAAAGGAGAATTACAGTATTCGTCAGGTATTGTCATTATTAACTTATATAACGTTTTACTGCATCAGAACCATCACCATCATCATTGTCTCCATCATTGTGATCGTATTAAACGTCAAAACACGACACTAACATACCGTTAATTTAAATGCAAAACATTGTATTGTATTATTATTATTTATTATTTTCTTGCCACACTTTTCTGCAGTTTTCCCGTACAGCCTGTATTCCTGTTGAATTTTCACTATAGATTAGATAGGGCGGAAAATTTTGTTTAGATTGCAAAGTTTCCAAGTTGCTGAAAAAAAGTTCTACCTTCCCCTGCCACTTAGGTTTCTATATTAAACGGGTGGTTTGCGCCATTACTTTCGGCAAACTGATACGCTAAATGTCCGAAGAGTTGCAATGTAAGGTCATAAAACATAGAATCCAGATTGATACAGTGCTCTATCAACTCAGTTTCGCCTGTCTCAGAAAATATTGTCTTGAAACGCCCCAATGATGCCACTCCATAACCTGCTTTACCCCTTTTACCCGACGTGAATTCGTTACAGTCAAGCCTTTTAGCTGCATTTCTAATGGAAGATCCATTTTCTATTAGCTTCTTAGTTTTCTCTAACGTTTTACAAGACAACGGCGTGGAGGACGTTTTTCTCTCGCGGGTTCCGCAACATGCAGTCGAACTCGTCTTATTAATACTGAATTTGTCGACGTGAAATAGTGAACTATAAATTAAGGTCCATTAAATGTGTTAAATGAAGCTACGCTTCAGTATTAAAACTGCAGAGAGAAAAGACAAAGGTTCTGGGGCAAAGATACGTATGTAGATATTTCCCCCAGCTAGTTCGTAGGACGCTTTTCCTGTGGCGCAGATTTTTGAACTTATGGTATCAACTGCCATAATATGGCATCTTGTGAAACTAACAACTAAGCTTAAAATTTGAGTTAGGTTATGTGCTTACACCTCCCCCCATGAACCATGGACCTTGCCGTTGGTGGGGAGGCTTGCGTGCCTCAGCGATACAGATAGCCGTACCATAGGTGCAACCACAACGGAGGGGTATCTGTTGAGAGGCCAGACAAACGTGTGGTTCCTGAAGAGGGGCAGCAGCCTTTTCAGTAGTTGCAAGGGCAACAGTCTGGATGATTGACTGATCTGGCCTTGTAACAATAACCAAAACGGCCTTGCTGTGCTGGTACTGCGAACGGCTGAAAGCAAGGGGAAACTACAGCCGTAATTTTTCCCGAGGGCATGCAGCTTTACTGTATGATTACATGATGATGGCGTCCTCTTGGGTAAAATATTCCGGAGGTAAAATAGTCCCCCATTCGGATCTCCGGGCGGGGACTACTCAAGAGGATGTCGTTATCAGGAGAAAGAAAACCGGCGTTCTACGGATCGGAGCGTGGAATGTCAGATCCCTTAATCGGGCAGGTAGGTTAGAAAATTTAAAAAGGGAAATGGATAGGTTGAAGTTAGATATAGTGGGAATTAGTGAAGTTCGGTGGCAGGAGGAACAAGACTTCTGGTCAGGTGACTACAGGGTTATAAACACAAAATCAAATAGGGGTAATGCAGGAGTAGGTTTAATAATGAATAGGAAAATAGGAATGCGGGTAAGCTACTACAAACAGCATAGTGAACGCATTATTGTGGCCAAGATAGATACGAAGCCCACACCTACTACAGTAGTACAAGTTTATATGCCAACTAGCTCTGCAGATGACGAAGAAATTGAAGAAATGTATGATGAAATAAAAGAAATTATTCAGATTGTGAAGGGAGACGAAAATTTAATAGTCATGGGTGACTGGAATTCGAGTGTAGGAAAAGGGAGAGAAGGAAACATAGTAGGTGAATATGGATTGGGGGACAGAAATGAAAGAGGAAGCCGCCTGGTAGAATTTTGCACAGAGCACAACATAATCATAACTAACACATGGTTTAAGAATCATCAAAGAAGGTTGTATACATGGAAGAACCCTGGAGATACTAAAAGGTATCAGATAGATTATATAATGGTAAGACAGAGATTTAGGAACCAGGTTTTAAATTGTAAGACATTTCCAGGGGCAGATGTGGACTCTGACCACAATCTATTAGTTATGACCTGTAGATTAAAACTGAAGAAGCTGCAAAAAGGTGGGAATTTAAGGAGATGGGACCTGGATAAACTAAAAGAACCGGAGGTTGTACAGAGATTCAGGGAGAGCATAAGGGAGAAATTGACAGGAATGGGGGAAATAAATACAGTAGAAGAAGAATGGGTAGCTTTGAGGGATGAAGTAGTGAAGGCAGCAGAGGATCAAGTAGGTAAAAAGACGAGGGCTAGTAGAAATCCTTGGGTAACAGAAGAAATATTGAATTTAATTGATTAAAGGAGGAAATATAAAAATGCAGTAAGTGAAACAGGCAAAAAGGAATACAAACGTCTCAAAAATGAGATCGACAGGAAGTGCAAAATGGCTAAGCAGGGATGGCTAGAGGACAAATGTAAGGATGTAGAGGCCTATCTCACTAGGGGTAAGATAGATACCGCCTACAGGAAAATTAAAGAGACCTTTGGAGATAAGAGAACGACTTGTATGAATATCAAGAGCTCAGATGGAAACCCAGTTCTAAGCAAAGAAGGGAAAGCAGAAAGGTGGAAGGAGTATATAGAGGGCCTATACAAGGGCGATGTACTTGAGGACAATATTATGGAAATGGAAGAGGATGTAGATGAAGATGAAATGGGAGATATGATACTGCGTGAAGAGTTTGACAGAGCACTGAAAGACCTGAGTCGAAACAAGGCCCCCGGAGTAGACAATATTCCATTGGAACTACTGACGGCCGTGGGAGAGCCAGTCCTGACAAAACTCTACCATCTGGTGAGCAAGATGTATGAAACAGGCGAAATACCCTCAGACTTCAAGAAGAATATAATAATTCCAATCCCAAAGATAGCAGGTGTTGACAGATGTGAAAATTACCGAACTATCAGCTTAATAAGTCACAGCTGCAAAATACTAACACGAATTCTTTACAGACGAATGGAAAAACTGGTAGAGGCCAACCTCGGGGAAGATCAGTTTGGATTCCGTAGAAACACTGGAACACGTGAGGCAATACTGACCTTACGACTTATCTTAGAAGAAAGATTAAGGAAAGGCAAACCTATGTTTCTAGCATTTGTAGACTTAGAGAAAGCTTTTGACAATGTTGACTGGAATACTCTCTTTCAAATTCTAAAGGTGGCAGGGGTAAAATACAGGGAGCGAAAGGCTATTTACAATTTGTACAGAAACCAGATGGCAGTTATAAGAGTCGAGGGACATGAAAGGGAAGCAGTGGTTGGGAAGGGAGTAAGACAGAGTTGTAGCCTCTCCCCGATGTTGTTCAATCTGTATATTGAGCAAGCAGTAAAGGAAACAAAAGAAAAATTCGGAGTAGGTATTAAAATTCATGGAGAAGAAATAAAAACTTTGAGGTTCGCCGATGACATTGTAATTCTGTCAGAGACAGCAAAGGACTTGGAAGAGCAGTTGAATGGAATGGACAGAGTCTTGAAAGGAGGATATAAGATGAACATCAACAAAAGCAAAACGAGGATAATGGAATGTAGTCTAATTAAGTCAGGTGATGCTGAGGGAATTAGATTAGGAAATGAGGCACTTAAAGTAGTAAAGGAGTTTTGCTATTTGGGGAGCAAAATAACTGATGATGGTCGAAGTAGAGAGGATATAAAATGTAGGCTGGCAATGGCAAGGAAAGCGTTTCTGAAGAAGAGAAATTTGTTAACATCCAGTATTGATTTAAGTGTCAGGAAGTCATTTCTGAAAGTATTCGTATGGAGTGTAGCCATGTATGGAAGTGAAACATGGACGATAAATAGTTTGGACAAGAAGAGAATAGAAGCTTTCGAAATGTGGTGCTACAGAAGAATGCTGAAGATTAGATGGGTAGATCACGTAACTAATGAGGAAGTATTGAATAGGATTGGGGAGAAGAGAAGTTTGTGGCACAACTTGACCAGAAGAAGGGATCGGTTGGTAGGACATGTTCTGAGGCATCAAGGGATCACCAATTTAGTATTGGAGGGCAGCGTGGAGGGTAAAAATCGTAGAGGGAGACCAAGAGATGAATACACTAAGCAGATTCAGAAGGATGTAGGTTGCAGTAGGTACTGGGAGATGAAAAAGCTTGCACAGGATAGAGTAGCATGGAGAGCTGCATCAAACCAGTCTCAGGACTGAAGACCACAACAACAACAACATGTGCTTACATACGTGATACTGGTAAATCTTTGAGATTTTGTTATAGCAGACAGACAGCCATCAATTACATGGTAAATACGTAGATCGAAGGTTCCAAAAAACTCACATCGTGTCTCAATAGCTTCAAAGCCCAAACCAATAAAACAACACACTCGACTCTTCCACTACGAAAGCTCTGTCTGAAGCTGCAGGGCTGCCACACCACTCACAAGGAGGAAAAACACTAGATTCGGATCTTTGCCCCGTGTGCACCTTAGCCCCCATCTACCCAAAGGCTTTCTTTCGTACATAAAAAGTTAAATTTACTTCTAATTATAACTCAACGCGATTTCCATATGAAAGTGACATCTTTATATGCAATATTAAGCAAATGTACCTTCTGAGTTGTAGAGGCCTTATTTGAAACTGCTACGTAGAGATGGCGTTATCTGGAACAATGACTCGCGGCTAGGCTGACTTTTTCGGCAGTGAGGCTGTCTCCAGACACACCCTGATTCTTGCACGGATCCTTCTGCTTCTCCGTGTGACGCAAAGACACTGCGCACTTGCTGTTAACGACCAGTGGCATATCTTCTGAAAGCTAAATATTTTCTTCTGTTGCGTAGAATGGTGTCAAGAGCACAGGACAGAATGTGTCGGTCATCGTCTTCGCTTTCACTGCCAGCATCACGCCAGGGCAAACCCGCTAGTTCGTCCATTGGTGAATAGCGACGTCATACGTTGTTTACGAAATCAGCGTACAGCCATTTAATTCCCCCTCCCACCACGTGGGTGCGAAAGAGGGATAATTGGGCTGACAGCAGACATCTCAGTTCTTGAGTCTAATTCTGTTAAAAAAATAATCCACCTAGTGTGGTACATAACGAATAAAATAGTGATGTTAAATACAGTAAAAATTATTTTTGTGGTACTACTACTACAAAAAAAAGAACAGATGGCTGTGGTGTCTGCTGATGTGATACAGACGACGAAGCTGACAAGTCCATGGATGTCAGCTCCCACAAGCGAAGTAAGGGAAGATGGTGTTTTGTGGGGCGATACTGATGGACTACTTTGTCGCTTTGTGTGAGAGTAGGGGGTGGGGGGAGGGAAGATGATGCTGGGCTGGGAGGTGTCTGATTGGTAAGTGGAGTCTGGATGAGGGAAGAGCAAATATGGCGTTATGATAGTCAGGAGCCTGGGAGGGCTACTGGACTTGCGTCTAAAGAGAGGGTGTGGGGGCTAGGGGTACTGCTGTTACAATAGGTAAATAACTGCAGTGAGTTCTGGAGTAGAAGAAGGGACTGTTGAAATTTCCTTTTGATAGCATATGGAGGATACAGAGGTTGAGGAATGAGCGTATATATATATATATATATATATATATGCGTGACAGCAGACTGGAAATGGAGAGACTATGGGGTTTTCATTGTCAAGTTTACATGCTGTATAGGATTTGCGATGATTTTCCAGGACAGCAGGAGAGAGGGGGGATTTAATAGGTTGGTAGGGAATGCATGTGGGAGAGATAAGAGGCCGAGGGCTTGGTACAATAGGGCCTGGATGGGGCGGTAAAATTTGAAGGTTGCGGAGATACAAGCTACGTTTGCGAAGGTTAAGTGTGGAGGATGGTGGTGAATGTCATCCCCGTGTACAGCCTGTTTGAAGCATTAGAAATTTCAGTCTACCGTGGCCTTTTTTTTTTAACATTTAGTACGAGTAGACGAGAACACCAGGTTTGTTTGTGATCGACGATTACTGCAAAATTTGCAAAGTGTTCGAAAATTCCGGTTACAAATTTCCAGAGTTGTAGAGGGGACAGACGACACAATATTTTGCATAGGATCCTGTGTCGTTCCGTTCTAAAATCATTACACATTAAGTGTCCAGCTCATCCACTGCTGCTGAGCGAGAGAGCGAAGTCTCGGATATGCCTTTTATGGTACGTAGAGGGGGTACAAAAGATGAAGGGTGTTAGGTCAGACGATCACATCATGTCACACGATGTTGTTTGCCCTTCTTCGAGTCTAATCACCGTACGACTCTGCTGCACAAACTTTTCCTCTAAGTTGTACAACGACTTCAGGAAACAGGGGCCTTCACTATAAAGAAAATGGTTCAAATGGCTCTGAGCACTATGGGACTTAATTTCTGAGGTCATCAGTCCCCTAGGACTTAGAACTACTTAAACCTAACTAACCTAACGACATCACCCACATCGATGCCCGAGGCGGGATTCGAACCTGCGACCGTAGCGGTCGCGCGGTTCCAGACTGAAGCGCCTAGAACCGCTCGGCCACTCCGGCCGGCCACTATAAAGAGCATGGACTGTAGTGTTACAAGGAAATGTCACACTTCCGAGTAAGAAGAGACTCTACTATATAAAGTTGAAGGTTACACGTCAACACACACATGAACAACTGCACGGACAATAGGTATTTCGTCGCAGCACCGTCTGGTAAATTCTGCATCTGCAGCAACTACATCCTTACCACCTATAAAGGGTACGAGCTACGGGTGTAGCGGATTCAGAAGTGTGAAAACTAAATATCACGAAAATGAGAAGTTGTGTTTGTTTATCACAGGATACTTTTCAGTTGCCTGCCCTAGAGCCTGCCCCCTTAAGATAATGTTGAGAATTAACTACTTGACTACATTTCCTGCCAGCAACAAATCTGGCATTGTTCGTGAGTCCACAGGTGGAACCGGAAAAACCAAAAGTAATTGAATAAAGCGTGTCAGAAAGAGAAATACCCTCCACTAAGGAAAAACCGTAACGGAGTGAGTGGTCATCCGTTGCACATTAAAAGTTATGTTGAGAACTTCGTTGGCGGCAGGGAGATGGTAGAGGGGGGCGAAAGGGGGGGGCGGTGGCAAACGGGAGGAGATAGTAACTACTGTAACCTCCCCCCCCCCTCCCCCCAACCCTCCTCCCCAGAACCCGAACCACGGACCCGGATCCCACAATCGCCTGATTTAACTCCACACGACTTCTACCTGTGGAACCGGATGTAGAGTTTAATTTACGAGTCTCCTGTAGACAGAGAAGATCTGCTGCTTCGAGTTCTGAACGCTGTACAACAGACTGACGAGACACCAGGTGTGATGAGAGATTTCTTAAATCATTTTGCTGCCTAGGCTGCTTTATTTTTGAAGTAACAACTCTATTTCATTATTTAGCTATTAGGTAATTTTGCCACCTTGAGCGTTATCAAGCTATTACCGTTATTTGCATCACGGTATAAGCATGAAAACACAAACATGTTGTTGTGGTCTTCAGTCCTGAGACTGGTTTGATGCAGCTCTCCATGCTACTCTATCCTGTGCAAGCTTCTTCATCTCCCAGTACCTACTGCTGCAACCTTCATCTTTCTGAATCTGCTTAGTGTATTCATCTCTTGGTCTCCCTCTACGATTTTTACTCTCCACGCTGCCCTCCACTACTAAATTGGTGATCCCTTGGTGCCTCAGAACATGTCCTACCAGCCGATCCCTTCTTCTAGTTAAGTTGTGCCACAAACTCATCCCCAATTCTATTCAGTACCTCCGCATTAGTTATGTGATCTACCCATCTAATCTTCAGCCTTCTTCTGCAGCACCACATTTCGAAAGCTTCTATTCTCTTCTTGTCCAAACTATTTGTCGTCCTTGTTTCACTGTCATACATGGCTACACTCCATACAAATACTTTCAGATAGCGCCATATATTCCACACATCAGTGAGAAGGAAGCAATATGTAATAGTGTCCTTACTAACGTTTTCAAGCAGCAAAAGGTAGTTACGGATACAACTGTCTCAGAGGTGAAATCCGCATTTAAAAAGGAGATTTCACGTCTGAGATACAGGGATTAGACAAAAATATGGAAACACCGGGAGAAATGCATGTTTGAGCATAAATGCATTTGCCAACCAAGCCAGCAGGTTGCGTTGTTATATCTGACCACGAACAGCATCTGTATAATGTCCTCAACAAGTTCCGGGTATCAATCTTGGTCAGAATAGTATTCTGTGTAGTTGTGAGTGCGTTATGTCTGATGTAAGTGAATTCGAAACCAGGTAAACTGTTGGTGGTCGTATGGTGGGAGCTCCGTAACCACAGAAGCCAGTGTTTGGTGTTTTAAGAATCGCCGTAACGAAGCTGTATACTGCATACAGGGAAAGTGGAGAAACATCATCCGCCAACCCACAACACGGACGTAATTCTGTGTTGAGTGACCGTGACAGGGGGGTACTTGAAGAGTATTGTGACGAGAAATGAGAGGACGCCAACTACAGAATTGAATGTCGCACGTACGAACCCTGTCAGCTTCAAAGCAACTCGAAGGGGGCTCCACAAGCACATAATGCAGGGCGAGCTGGAATTTCAAAACCATTCATCAGTGACGTAAATCCCCGTAACACAGAAAGGTGATGTCGACCCATAAAACCTAGACTATGAAGCAACGAAGAAAGTCATTTGGTCGGATAAATTTTGATTCACACTGTTTTCAACATCGGCACGAGACATGTCCCAGTTGTGAAACATATCGAAAATTTGGTGAGGATTCGGACAGCCATGATGTGGAATTTATTTCATGGGCCCCACGATTACTTTGCAAGGTCGCATTGCCGCCAAGGATTATAAGACTATTTTGGCTGATCAGATCCATTCCATTTGTATAATGTTTGTTCTCCAACGGTTAGACTGTGTTTCAAGACGACAGAGCTCCTGTTCACGCAACTCACATAATTCAGATTGGTTTTGTCAGCATGGGGGTGAATTTTCGCATTTCCCCTGGCCACCACAGTCATCAAATCTCAATATTATTCCGCCTTTGTGGTCTAGTTTGAAGACAAGAGTGCGTGATCGCTATCCACCTTGATCACTGTTACCTTGACTTGCCACTATTCTGCGGGAAGAATGGTATAAGATATCCTTGAAAACAATACAGATCCTGGATTTATTCGTTCTGAGATACTCGAAGCTGTTTTGAATGTCAAAGGGTTTCCTACACCGTACTAGGCATGGTAATGTGTAGCGTCTGTGGTGTTTCTGTCTAACCTCTGCTGTGGTCGAAACAACTGTGGCTGTGCGAAACCGTTATTCAGGACACAATCGCAACATGTTGCTCCACATAGATGGGTGGAACATATGGTACTATATGCTTATAGTTTCTTTACTGCGATGGAAATATCAGAGACCTGATAAAAGGCGCAAAGTTAACTAACAGCTAAATCATGCACTAAAGTGGTTATTTATAAAATAAAAAAGTCTATGGAGGAAAATACTTGTCTCAAGAAATTCACAGCGGGTGTGGACCCATACTTACAAACCGCTATTGGTTATGGAGAGAGTGCACCAGGACGATATTTGTAGGCACAATGTGTTTATCGATGTTGACGGTCAGCACATAGAGTCGCTGTTGTGCGTCAGTACTGTATGCTACACTTGGTGTACTTGTTTATGTTTGATTAATGTAAACAAATTTTTGAGCTATTAGAATGTGATATAAGTTGTGAATATGATAATGACATCTCCAGTAAGTTAATAAGTTTAAAATCATATATTGATCTGTACATAGAACATTAGCCAATAAAACCAAGAAATATACGAAAAACAAAATTCTGCAAAGTAATGGCAACACCTACGCTCACATACTCAACTGTCACCTGGACGGTACCTACGAAAGACCAAGGATTCAATCAGCTAAAATGAAATTTTTAAGGAAAGTACAAGGAAGTGCTCTGATAGTTCAGATAAAAAATTCTGAAATGAGGAAGGAATTAAATATACAAAATGGAAGAAGCGTATAGAGAGAATGGGGACAAAAAAGATAGACATGTAATAGACTATAGACCGTAGGAAAGAGAGATATAAGAGGAACAAGGAGAAGGTGGCTTTTCTGAAGACAGAACAGCCTATAAGCCTACTCCTTGAAGTGGATCACTTCGGAATTGTTACCATATTGACTTTGGTTGTTCGAAACGTACTTTACTGATTGTGAGTCATATATAATTAAACTGCTTAAGAAAGAAAGGCTGAGTTAAATATGCTACGTCAAGTGGTTGTACCACAGACATGAGTTCCTATGGAAAGTATTGTGTTCCCAGTCTGCTCTAAAAGTTGTAGAAATTTGTGACCGGAATTTTCCAACGTCCTGCTGGATAAAGTAGGTATGGATATCAAGCAGATGGAAGGGTCAGGTGGTACATCTTATGACTCCTGATTGGATTTTGGCAAAATTGATTTTGAGTCACGAATGGCAACATAAAGAGATGAAGTTATAGCAGTAGATGTGGAGTGATATTTTGGGAAGGAGGGCAAGGAAGGAGGCGTTGTTAGTGTTTCGGATCATGTGGGGGGGGGGGGGGGGGGGCAGGGGGTTAGGGCATATCAGCGATGTACGATTAAACGATGATGCCCCTTTAAATGGCAAGGGAGTAAAGCTGAGTACTATGCTGGTGGGGGGGGGGGGGGGGAGGAGGGAACAAGTCACTTTGACAACAGATTTTATTACATATAGATACGTTACGTTAAATATAGGCCTAAGAATATCATTCATACCGAAATTTCACTTTAAAACTGTTCTTAAGTATATAGTATTTTTAACAGTTCCAGTGTACTGTTACCTAAGGCACTATAAACCTGTACATGAACTTAGTTATACCCAACAAGTTAGATCTAACTTAATAAAACTATCCTACCACTAATACACAGCCAAGTACGGTGTCTGTGCGTCAACAGTTCGATGACAAATGCCGAGGTATTCACCCACAGACATCAAGGTGGCGTTTATATCTGTCATGTATCATATATTCTGTTATTTTTCCTCCCAAACTACCAAACATTTATTTATATTTCCCTTCCACGACACCATTACTGTATTTTAAAGTAGCTTAGTACTGCCAGGGTATGTATTTATTGCCATCTTCTATTAGTCCATCTCAACCTTCCCCCTCTCTCTGTCCATTTCCTCTTTCCTCCTCCTCAAGTCCATCCCCTCCACCCCTGTCTCTCTGTCCACTTCCTTCACCCCTCACTCTCTGTCCATCTCCTCCTACCCCTCTCTCTGTCTATCTGCTCTTCTCCCTCCCTATGCCAATCTACTCTTCCCCCCACTGTCCATCTGCTGCTTCCCCCTCCGTCCATTTCCTCCTCTTCCCATCTAATTCCTTCTCCCCTCTCTTTGTGCAACTCCTCCTCCCTCATCTCTCTCGCCATCTCCTACTCTCTCTCCATTCATCTCCTCCTCCTTCCTCTCTCCATTCATGTCCTCTACATTTTCACTATCCATTTCCTCCCCCTGTTCACCTCTTCCTCCCCCCTCTCTGTCCATCTCTTCTTCCCCTTGTTTCTGTTCATCTCCCCCTCTTTTCTTTCTGTCTCCACCTCCTCCTGTCCCCTCTCTCTGTCCATCTCCCCCTCCTCTTCCTGTCCCACTCCCCTTATCTGTGCCCATTTCCTTCTTCCCCCATTTTTCTGTCCATCTCTCAATCACCTTCCCCTATTCTCTCTTCACGTTATCAGCCCCATCCCAATGGAAGCTGTTGGTTCTTATCCCCACGGTATTTCTTTCCAATTCGTAGCTAATATATATACCAAATTTGGTTGAAATCATTCCAGTGGGCTGGGTGTTGTGTGCTGTCCTTAGGTTAGTTAGGTTTAAGTAGTTCTGAGTTCTAGGGGACTGATGACCATAGATGTTAAGTCCCATAGTGCTCAGAGCCATTTGAACCATTCATTCCAGTGGTTTAGAATGAATTTTCGACCCCTGGCTTTGCCCACGTACACACATGTTAAATACTTTTCATATATATTTAACGTATTCCACGAGTATTTGTACACATGTTTCACCTGTATTTCGAGCGAATTTCTCCCTTGGGTTTCATTTCCACGCAGCTCAGTGTTTATGACGCATCTCCTGAACTATGAGTCATACATTGATGTATCATTGCAGGTATTTGCAACGATATACGTAGATATTGTCTGTGAAATGTTTTGCGAAAATAATAGTAAATGAGTAATAGATTAAAATGTCATGCATGTTGTGGCAGTTTTTCTCACATCTCAGTATTTTACGTTATATCTTTTGAACTATGTGTCGTACAATGATACATTTTTGTAGGTACACTCACCGATATATTTGAATACTATTTGCGAAATGTATTTTGAATAGACCTAGTAACAAAGAAGTATTAAACTTAAACGCCATGTATGATGCGCCAATTTTTCACGTATCTCAGTGTTTATGATGTCATATCCTCTAAACTAAGTGTCGTATAATGATATAATGTTACTAGTGTTTTCAATTGTATATGAATACTGTCTACAGAATGTGTCACGCATACTGTTAGTAAAGAAGAAATAAAGTAAAAAGCTGCTTCAACAAAAAAAAGAGAGTAAAGCAAATGAGACGGAGGGCTTGATGATGGCCAGCCGAAAACGACTCACAGCGAGAAATTAGGCAGTGGGTCTTATACCGAGCAGCAAGTGAAAGAAAAGTGTACCATATTGGCCGTGCTGCGAAATTCTGTCAACACCGCACACTTCTGTTTTACCGAGTTTACGCCAGTCGTCGTTGTCATGCTTGAAAATCCAGTTGCAGTGGCAGCCATTCACATGAAAATTCTTTCTTTGTGGTGACTGGTCAGGGGACTTGGTTCGTCTAAGTCATAGTAGCGCCTCCCACAGACCTCGCGAGAACTGTCTCGAGTGTTACTACGTAGGAACTCAGCACGGAAAAGCTCTAACAAGGAGCAAATTCGGCGCTATTAGAGCCGTTTGCATCTCGTAGCAGGTGACAAACTAGGCAAATGACAGCTGTACTGTCCAGAGGACTAGATATATGCGCACAACGTGCAAACAGCGTTCTGTCGCTCCTCATTTGCGGTGTTTCTTTACGTCTGAAGATGGAGAAAATATAATTTCCGTAACAACAGAAGTCCATTGAAATTTGTCCAAGAACGCGCAAGATTCTGAAATGGTCATTTTTGGTACGAATGATTCGTGAGACTGAGAATCTATCTGGCCCCGAGAACTGAAGCTGGCGAAAAAAACTTTCAAACGGTATATTGGTACAAATTTAATATTTTTAAGGTAGATTACTTTTCTACCTAAATGAGAAGCACAGTTCTTTTGTACATTCATATAATTGAGGACATTGGTTGCAATTACTATTCTGAGATGAAAAGGCATACCAAGATTAACGTGGTTATTTCAAAAACAAAACAGCCTACTCAGGAAAATAACGTCCTGCTGTAGAACCTGACACTTTACTTTTATGTAGTTTTCAGTTGATCTTTTTATGTTTAACTGACCCAGCAAACGTTGTTTTGCCATAGAAATTATCTCTTAGTCTATAAAAATAATGTATACGTGTAATACAATGTATACGTGTAACACAATAGCCGTTGTTGGCGGGAGCTCGTGACACAAACAATAATAATGGCCGAAAACTGTGTAGGGGGAAGTCCGACAGTATCGACCACTATTAGTTCTAGCGTTTCTACGGTAGATCGCGCGGATTTAACAATTGCAGCCGATTGACGGCTCGTCCATGAACTACAAACGTAGCGGGAATTGTGTGTCGAAACGTGTTCGCCAGCATTATGAATAAGGCCAAGCGCATACGCATCGATTTTTATCGTACGTAGAAATATTGTACGATTACATTCTTTTAGAGGAACAATAGATCGTACGAACTTTTTTGTTCAACTAAAAGAATTTGATCGTACGATATATATCCGTACGATAAAAATCGATGCGTGTGCGCTAGGCCTAAATGTCGGTTTGGCGAATGATGCGTGCTACCTAGTTAAACTTCTCGGTCTAGTTACGTCGATTCAAAGAGGGATATTCGAGTTGTTGCTTTTGATACGTTTTCTTCAATTACCTGTCTATCGAATACCATATTCCTAGATTTCCAGAAGGCTTTTGATACCCTTCCACACAAGCGACTATTAATCAAATTGCGTGCATATGGAGTATCGTCTCAGTTGTGTGAATAGATTCGTGATTTCCTCTCAGAGGTCACAGATCGTAGTGATAGACGGCAAACCGTCAAGTAGAGCAGAAGTGATATCTGGCGTTCCGCAAGGTAGTGTCATAGGCCCTCTGCTGTTCCTGATTTACATAAATGATCTAGGTGATAATCTGAGCAGCCCCCTGAGATTGTTTGCAGATGATGCTGTAATTTACCGTCTAGTAAAATCATCAGACGATCAATTCCAATTACAAAATGATCTAGAGAGAATTTCTGTATGGTGCGAAAAGTGGCAATTGGCATTAAACAAAGAAAAGTGCGAGGTCATCCACATGGTACTAAAAGAAATCCGATAAATTTGGGGTATACGATAAATCGCACAAATCTAAGGGCTGTCAATTCGACTAAATACCTAGGAATTACAATTACGAGCAACTTAAATTAGAAAGACCACATAGATAATATTGTTGGGAAGGCGAAACAAAGACTGCACGTTGTTGGAAGAACACTTAGAAGATGCGACAAATCCACTAGAGAGACAGCCTACATTACACTTGTCCGTCCTCTGCTGCAATATTTCTGCGGGGTGTGGGATCCTTACCAGATAGGATTGACGGAGGACATCGAAAAAGTGGAAAGAAGGGAAGCCCGTTTCGTGTTATCGCACGATAGGGGTGGGAGCGTCACTAATATGATGCGCGAGTTGGGGTGGTAGTCACTGAAACAAGGGCGGTTTTCTTTTAGGCGAGATCTATTTACGAAATTTCAAGCACCAGCTTTCTCTTCTGAATGCGAAAATATTTTGTTGACACACACCTACGTAGGGAGAAATGATCATAATAATAAAATAAGAGAAATCAGAGCTCGAACGGAAAGATTTAGGTATTCCTTTTTCCCACGCGACATTCGAGAGTGGGATGGTAGAGAAGTAGTATGAAAATGGTTCGGTGAACCCTCTGCCAGGCACTTAGGTGTGAATTGCCGAGTAACCATATAGACGTAGATTATTAAATTACTAAAATCACTATTAAAAATAGGTGTTGGTGGTAGAAGGTGAAAATTTAGGGTTGCGTGTATTTTGTAATTCCACATCATAAAAAAAAATAAAAATAAAAAGTCTGTCCAAAAAATAAGAAAAAAGGTTTTTGGGGCGGACCACCCTTATCACTTAGTGGTATGAAAAATAGATTACGACCGATTCTCAGACCTACCGAACAAACATGTACAACTTCTTCAGAATCGATCGAACCGTTTCGGAGGAGTATGGCAGTTAACACTGTGACACGAGAATTTTGTATATAAGGATAACAACATTAGGTTGACAGTGAAAATTGTCCGCCCCGATAACAGTGGTCAGCGTGACGGATTGCCGTCCTACGGGCCCGGGTTCGATTACCGGCTGGGTCGGGGATTTTTTACGCTCATGGACTGGGTGTTGTGCAGTCTTCACCATCATTTCATCCCCATTCGGCGCGCAGGTCCCCCAATGTGGCGTCGAATGTAATAAGACCTGCACCAAGGCGGCCGGACCTGCCCCATAAGGGGCCTCCCGGCCAATGACGCCAAACATTCACTTCCATTTTACACTGAAAATTAAATATCTCAAACTGGAAAAAAGTGGAGAACCAACAAACGGTGACTCAACTTCGATACCATATAACACTATTTGTTCACAAAATTTCACATCAGACCTTGTTAATGGATTCACTGCTTTACTTTCATGACCTCTATTATTTAACGTTGATTAGCATTATAAAGACGAACCATGTGTGTTTTGAAAGCTGTAGTTTTGAACTGTTTGGATAAAATATAAGCAAAAACCAGTATGCGAGAAAATGAATATGAGATACCTCCCAAACCGCCCTCAGATTGGCTGTTAGGACTTTCTTTTAGCAGAATAGGATTGAACCAAGTCGGTCCTCGTCTCCTCACTTCGACACATCGTTATATCATAACAAATGATATTTTCCATCGCGCTCGGCGGTTTAATAGAATCGCACACAATTATCGCTAGAAATTCGTGAGCATTCTATAATGATTCTTGGAGAGGGCAACTGTACCTTCGTAAGAAACCTCGCAAGCAAGACATCATCGCAACCTGGCTTCTGGTGCCAGCCAAGCATGACCATACACCTCAATGAGCCCGTCACTTACCATTCCCCATCATTTCTCAGTTCATAACAAAGAGCTGAATAGAAGCTGACAAACAAAGTGGTGTGAAAAACTTTAGGAAGACAGGAACTTTTGCGCGATGTGCTAGTGCCAGTTAACATACCTCGATGAAAGTTTGATCATACATAGAAACAAGTGCTACAATATAGTATAAAAGCTAACTGAAAGAAATACGGATTGAGATGAACAGAAATGACACTTTTAATAAAAGATAATAATTACACTGAAATTACTACGACTTATTATCCCCTGAACATCAAAACAGGCGGAACACTGTTTTTAATAGGGTGTGTGGTCACCACAAATGGCAGTATGTGTTCTGCAACTTGCTCCCATGCTGCCTACAAGGTGGGTAAGGAGTTCTTGTGATAGGGCGATCCATTCCTCCACCAGAACGGTTGAAAACTGACTAATGATCGCTGGTGCATGCAGACTCCCTGCAATACCTCTCCCCAATGCATCCCACTCATGCGCGATGGGTTTTAAGTCGGGGGAAGAAGCAAGCCAGTCCATTCGCCAAACATCCACCCGTTCTAAGAGCCACCCCGCCTGTGCAGTTTGACGAAGTCGCCACTGTATTGCAAGACAGTGTTTCCAAAACTGCTGCATAACCGTATTAACAGGCCATTATTCAGATGAGGATACTAAATCCATTCACATTATTAACGGTTCGTGAAAATATAAACATAATTAAATCTAACACCTATGACTAAATAGTACTGTTTCCTTTAATTCTGTACGGTGGTGCATCCTTATGGTGCTTTTCTGCAACTTGGGATGGATAGCGCGCTGTGAGAATGCACTAGAGCTCTGAGGGGAGCACGGCGCACAGTTCATAAAAATGTTTCTGCTGAAAGTCAGAATTCTGTCAGGTATGAACTGAGAACTGAGTGTTGTTTTTCAGCTGTTGTGGGGACCCCAGGCGGTCGCAGATCAAAACTGCCCAGCACACTGCAGACTTTCAGTGTAGAAGGAGCTTAAACAGCCCCTTTTAGAAAAGATAAGATTTGCATAGGGAAGAGAAAAATACGACGTACTCACCGTAATGCTGGGGGCCAGAGTAGGCTGCAGGTATAGATGTTCGACTGTAGTAGGTGATTGGTTCATGACAAATTCGTAGCAGTGTCAGAGACTCATGAGTGGGTACATGCAGCCAATTCTATTGGATGAAATGCGAAATTACACATTTAGTGGGGCAGAATTTCTATTTGCTGTCCCACTCTTAGAGAGAACGAAGCAATATGAGCAATATTGGTTAACCACAGCAGTTTCGTTAGGAGAAGTGAAATTGTTGCAATTGTTATAAACTTTTCATTGGTGAGAATCGAAAAGTATGCTGCTGTAGGTTACCAAGATTCCAGCACTGGCAAAATCAGTTAGGTTTTGTGAAGGAGAGGAGACGGAGACTTCATCTCAGGGCGTGATACTCTGCACCACTTCGTGCAAGGTCTTCAGAAAGAAATGATTACTCAACCACTACTGCAAATAGCCCCTGCGCCCAACTACCAGCACAGTGGTAAGCATGGGACGCATTTCTGTATGTCGTGACGAGGTGACCGTGGAGTTATTTGTTTCACATCAAGGTCTCATTTCTTTCTGAATGTGCTTAGGTGAGCGAACTGGTGCTTGTACGGGGTTTTCAAAAAGTCTCTCCGCAGTGCCGTATCATTGTAAGCCGCGCGTGACGTTCACGTCAACACGTAACGACACACACCAACGATGGCTGGGATAAACGAAACAGTGGAATGTTGGGAGCGTCCACTTCAAGGGAAGAAACGCAGGCAGGCGAACAATCATACGGCACGCGCGGCTAACAATCATACGGCACCGCGGAGAGCCTTTTTGTACTTACTTTTCCGGTTCTTTCCTGTATGCTATCAATTTATTCAGCAATCATTGGCGATTTTCGTTTCATTTCCATCTCAGATTCACCCACCTGTGGCAAGGTCTTTTGCACCCTTGTGTAATTAATTTTGGTGGTTACTCAGTATCTAGAATCAAATCACAGCTTCTAGTAATAACTAGGATTGTTATAGTGACCTTTAGTTTCATTTAGTAGCTTGATGGAAGTCTTTATGATTATATCTCCGCGAGTTTGATACCAACATTTTATGCTCAATTCGGCTGCTCCTGTGTAATTGAGATATTTAATTAGTTAATTAGTTACCTGCTGCATGACTTTGCTTTTTCATTTCACATAAATTAATAAATGCCACGTGGCTAGGGCCTCCCGTCGGGTAGACCGTTCGCCTGGTGCAAGTCTTTAGAGTTGACGCCACTTCGGCGACTTGCGTGTCGATGGGGATGAAATGATGATGATAAGGACAACACAACACCCAGTACCTGAGCGGAGAAAATCTCCGACTCAGGCGGGAATCGAACACGGACCGTTAGGTATGACATTCCGTTGCGCTGACCACTTTTTTTTAATCTCATTTTTGTTCGCTTTCATTCGTTGCATCTGCTCCGGGCGGACGTCGTATGATACCCGTTTGAGTTCGTTGTTGATCGATTAACTCAGTTTTTCTTATTACAGAGGGCAGCTAACCCTCTGACCGAACACGCTGAGCTACCGTGCCGGCAACCACTCAGCTACCAGGGGCGGACTTCATTTCACATGATGTCGTGGGAAGCGATCTGTTCATTGTGTAGGTCACCAGGTTTAGACCTGTTGCATCTCAGGGGTATGCCGACACCTCAGAACAGTCATCAATAAAAATGAAGCCAGGGCCCTAAAGACCCCTGAAAGGAAGGGTATGGAGAATAACGTTAATCAGTGAGTGCACTGTGTTCAAAGATTTGGAAATCTGTAAGTGCATACAACTTTAGGCCTCCACACACCATAACACCTGGACCATCAAAGCGGTCATGTTTGACAATGTATAGTCATATAGTGAGCACTGATGTTCAAATCGTTGTAGGCACTCAAAGCTGGCTAAAGCCGGATATAAGCTCAGCCGAAATTTTTGCGAAGAACCTAACGGTGTTCTGAAAGGATAGGCTAAACACGGTTGGCGGTGGCGTGTTTCTTGCTGTCAGAAGTAGTTTAACTTGTTGCGTAATTGAAGTAGATACTTCCTGTGAGTTATTATTGGCAGATGTCATTGTTGGCAACTGGAATAAAGTAATAATTGGATCCTTTTACCAACCTCCCAATTCAGATGATACAGTTGCTGAAAGGTTAAAAGAAAACTTGAGTTTGATTTCAAACACGTACCCGACTCATACGATAATAGTCTGTGGTGACTTTAATTTACCCTCTATATGTTGGCGAAAATACATGTTTAATTCCGGAGGTACGCATAAAATATCATCCGAAATTGTGTTAAACGCATTCTAAAATTATTTCGAGCAGTTAGTTCATGAGTCCACGCAAATAGTAAGCGGGTGTGAAAACACACTTGACCTCTTAGCAACAAATAATCCTGAGTTAATAACGAGCATCAAAACCGATTCAGGGATTAGTGAACACAGGTTTGTCGTAGCAAGATTGAATATTGTAATCCAGAAAGCCTCGAAAAATAAGCGAAAAATATACCTATTCAAAAAGCAGATAAAAATTCACTTGACACCTTCCTGAGAGACAATCTCCACTCATTCCAAATTAATAATGTAAGTGTAGACCAGATGTGGCTTAAATTAAAAGAAATAGTATCGGCAGCAATTGAGAAATTTATACCAAATAACTTAAACGACGGAGCTGATCCTCCTTGGTACACAAAACGGGTTAGAACACTGTTGCAGAAACAACGCAACAAACATGCCAAATTTAAACAGACGCAAAATCCCCAGGATTGGCGTTCTTTTACAGAAGCTCGAAATTTAGCGCGGACTTCAATGCGAGATACCTATAACAGTTTCTACAACGAAACTGTCTCGAAACCTGGGAGAAAATCTAATGAGATTCTGGTAGCATGTGAATTATGTTAGCGGCAAGAAACAATTAATGCGTTCTCTGCGCGATAGCAATGGAGATACTATCGAAGACAGTGCTGCAGCAGAGTTACTAAACACGGCCTTCCGAAATGCCTTCGCAGAATAAGACGAAGTAAGCATTCCAGAATTCGAATCGAGAACAGCTGCCAACATGAGTAACGTAGAATTAAATATCCTCGGAGTAGTGAAGCAACTTAAATCACTTAATAAAAGCAAGTCTTCTGGTCAAGACTTTATACCAGTTAGGTTCCTTTCCGAGTATGCTGATGCATTAGCTCCATACTTAACAATCATATACAACCGTTCGCTCGACGAAAGATCCGTACCCAAAGACTGGAAAGTTGCACAGGTCACACAAATATTCAAGAAAGGTAGTAGGAGTAATCGACTAAATTACAGGCCCATATCGTTAACGTTGATATGCAGCAGGATTTTAGAACGTGTATTGTGTTCGAACATTATGAATTACCTCGAAGAAAACGGTCTATTGACACACAGTCAGCGTGGGTTTAGAAAACATCGTTCCTGTGAAGCACAACTAGCTCTTTATTCACATGAAGTGTTGAGTGCTGTTGACAAGGGATTTCAGATCGACTACGTATTTCTGCATTTCCGGAAGGCTTTTGACACTGTACCACACAAGTGGCTCGTAGTGAAATTGCGTGCTTATGGAATATCGTCTCAGTTATGTGACTGGATGTGTGATTTCCTGCCAGAGAGGCCACAGTTCGTAGTGTTTGACAGAAAGTCATCGAATAAAACAGAAGTGATTTCTGGCGTTCCCCAAGGTAGTGTTTTAGGTCCTTTGCTGTTCCTTATCTATATAAACGATTTGGGAGAAAATCTGATAAGCAGTCTTAGTTTGTTTGCAGACGACGCTGTCGTTTATCGAGTAATAAAGTCATCAGAAGATCAAAACAAACTGCAAAACGATTTAGTAGAAATATCGGAATTGTGCGAAAAGTGTCAGTTGGCACTAAATAACGAGAAGTGTGAGGTCATCCACATGACTGCTAAAAGGAACTCGTTAAACTACGGTTACACGATAAATCAGTCTAATCTAAAAGTCGTAAATTCAATTAAATAACTAGGTATTATACTTACGAACAACTTAAATTGGAAGGAACACATAGAAAATGTTGTGGGGGAAGGCTAACCAAAGACTGCGTTCTATTGGCAGGACACTTCGAAAATGTAACAGACCTACTAAGGAGACTGCGTACACTACGCTTGTCCATCCTCTTTTAGAATACTACTGCGCGGTGTGGGATCCTTACCAGATAGGACTGACGGAGTACATCGAAAAAGTTCAAAGAAAGGCAGCACGTTTTGTACTATCGCGAAATATGGGAGAGAGTGTCACAGAAATGATACAGGATTTAGGATGGAAATAATTAAAAGAAAGGCGTTTTTCGTTGCGAGGGAATCTTCTCACGAAATTCTAATCAAGAACTTTCTCCTCCGATTGCGAAAATATCTTGTTGACACCGACCTACATAGGGAGGAACGACTACGACGATAAAATAGGGAAATCACAGCTCGTACGGAAAGATTTAGGTGTTCATTGTTTCCGCGCGCTATACGAGATTGGAATAATAGAGAATTGTGAAGGTGGTTCGATGAACCCTCTGCCAGGCACTTAAATGTGATTTGCAGAGTATCGATGTTGATGTAGGTGTAGTGAGAGATGGGAGCTCGTAATGCTGCCAGAACCACGGCTGGAGTAACAAGAAACGTGAGTCATCCAACCAAGCGACACTTTTCCGTTGATCCAGTACGACCTCCTGTTATAATTGATGAAGCTGTTGAGTGGTCATGGGCTGCACAGCGCACACTGAGCGGTGTGTTTCGTAACACTTGTGCCTGCACTAGCTTCGCACTATCGTCAGATCTGCCGCAGATCGCCGCCTATACTGATTTACAGAGCGAATGGGCCTCCCATCTTCACGTCTGGGATTACGCTTGTCGCCTACTCACAGTATCACCATCCTTCATCCACTTTCCATAGACGGTCGTGGCACGAACACACGAGCAGCCGACCAACCTCGCTCTTTCCGACATCCTCATTCCCAGACAGCAGGTAATAGTATCGATACCACCCCAAAAGCATCGCAGTTGGCAACCGAATTGCAAGTTCTGTCTGATGACGATAGCGTGCCTACTGAGCCACACTCCCACTGGCCCCGTACCACGAGCTCCCTGTGCCGCCACAATATAGGACAGCCGGCGGCACCGGACATTCACTGGCACTCGAAGCCTCAACGCTATGACACCACTGTTTGTGCTTAGTATAACGAGCCTCATCCTCCTCGTTGCTATTGTGTGAGCTGGACTAATTTTTGCTGCATTGTTTTTAATGAGGATGTTTGTTTGGAAAATACAAGCTAAGTAAATCTTCTGTTTTGGTTTCTTGTTCATTAATTGTCCGCCTGCTTACCTGAATGGTTGAGTGCTTGCCTCCCATGCAGCAGGCCCGGCCTCGATTCCCTGCCAGGTTGGAGATTTTCTGCGCTCGTGGACTGGGTGTTTTGATGTCCTCATCATCATTTCATTCTCATCACCGCCACGCGAGTCACCCAATGACTGCAGTAAGACTCACACTCAGTGGCTGAACTTCCCAGAATGGGGCTTCCTGGCCGGCAATGCCATACGATCATTTCATTTTGTTCATTAATCATTTCTGATCCTATCCATCTTTCTTACAACGACAGTTGCCGCATAGTTCTATAGTCCACCTCTCCTTACCATTGTGTGCAAAACAACAGTCATAATGTTTTGGCTCATCAGCGTATATGGGGAAAAAGCAATATATTGAGGAGACACTTTGAAACGTCCCCTCAGAAAAATTTATGAATGACTGTGCTGATAAACCTCTTACGTTTTTTGATTTTCAAACAGCTGAGCAGAACTGAACGTACTCAGACATTTCGCTCTTTACTTATTCTGATCAACACTAAACTGACAATATTTTTAGCGCAACGCAATCTGACTTTCAATAATCCCTACAAAAGAATGGCCCTGACTAACAATAACCTATACCTTTCATGAATCACTTACCTCACAAAAATCTTCGTTACTCAAACTACCGCAATACAGCGAGCGCCAATACTGCCAGATAAATAAAGGATTCTAACTACTGATAGGCATAGTTAGCAAATGAAAGATTTTGATAGAGAGCAAACAACGTATTTACCTTAATAGTGTTGAAAAGTTATATATATATATATATATATCTCAGTTCATGATATCCAGTATTACAAATTTGCTCTTTCTGGCGGACACACGTCCAGATGGTCCGCTCTCAGAATTTTGCCATCTATCTCCCCACATCCACCACTGCTGGCGGCTCACCTCCAACTGCGCAACGCTACGCGCAGTTCACATCTCAACTGCTCAACACCACTATTGTTAGTCAGGGCCATTCTTTTGTAGGGATTATTGAGTCAGGTTGCGTTGCGCTAAAAATATTGTGTGTCAGTTTAGTGTTGATCAGCAGAAGTAAAGAGAGAAATGTCTGAGTACGTTCCGTTCTGCTCAGCTGTTTGAAAATCAAAAAACGTAAGAGGTTTATCAGCACAATCATGCATAAATTTTTCTAAGGGGATGTTTCAACTTCCAGGAGAGTAATCTCTGAATTTTAAGAGCAAAATACATCTTTATGTATAACAGCTTTCTTGTAGCACATTTTGATATTGAAATTTACTTTATTATCCCTAGTCAGTTTCAGATGTTAGACTTCATCTGCAAAAGTGGACATTTTTATTTATACTACGCAAAGCAGTATTCCTACTGAAGCCGGAAGAAGTGTAGTTGCTTAAACAACAAAGTGCGCAGAAGTATCTCCCTTTCGCACACAACAGTGAGATGATCAAAGGCGGCTTGGAGTGACTCAGCAAACGAGTCGACGTTGAGTATTTATGTCCCATCTGTTAATTTAGTTCAAGTCTCGCATTATTCAGTTAGGACAAGTAGATGCAGAAGCAATGGCAAACAACTGCCAACCAAAAGTTAGTATCAGCAAATTTGCTAAACGCAGCTGTGCTGTTTCCAGGAGCGATTACTATTTTTGAAACACAAAATAATCTATCGGACATCCAACAGTAGCTCTCAAAACAAACAATATGTGTAACAGACGTGGTATCGTATCTGGCGTAACTGACCCCACAATTGATACAGTCGCTCAATAATATGGGAAATAGTTATATTATGTATCTGAGTGAGTCATCACTGAATGTCGGACAGGTTAACATGCAGTGCTCTCGCCCCTCGTGAAGTAATCGTTGCAACAGATGTAGACTAGTAGGGCGGGAGAAGATATAAGACATATGAAGAAGAACACAGAACTTCATTCAACAACTTACAGAACTGACTCAAACGTCAACTTGCCTTAAAATGCTTGAGGTTTTCTTAAAATTTGTTAGATTGGTATTACTGCTGTTTGTTACATGATAAACACCTCTATGGGTATCAAGTACCTTTTAATACGAGTAATTATATGAACCAGCAACGAAATGGCTGGACGAAACTGTCAAACATTCCATCTTCGATAAAAGTCTCTAAGGAAAAGGAGAAGGGGGACAGCTCATTTTCTTCTTTCAGTTATATGAGCAGATTGTTATTTGCCTTTAAAGCTGTCTAGTCTTCTCTGAAGAATCCTCTGTTATTTGTTGGGCGACAACCGAGAATCTTCCACTGAATGCAATAGTTATACTGGCGAAGTAATGAGTGCTATGGACAGGCAATATCAACTTTATTCCAATTTTTTTTAGTTTCCAGAAAGCTTTCGACACCGTTCTTCACAAGCGTCTTCTAATCAAATTGTGCGACTGGATTCGTGGTTTCCTGTCAGAAAGGTCACAGTTCGTAGGCATCGAGTAAAACAGAAGCAATATCTGGCGTTCCCCAAGAAAATGTTACAGGCCCTCTGCTATTCCTGGTCTACATAATTGACAGCAGAATCTGAGCAGCCCTCTTTGATTGTTTGTAGATGATGCTGTCATTTGTCGTCTCGTAAAGTCATCAGATAATCAAAAACAATTGCAGAATGATTTAGACAAGGTATCTGTACGGTGAGAAAAGCGGCAAGTGACTCTAAATATTGAAAATTGTGAGCTCATCCACAAGAGTACTAAAAGAAGTCGGCTAAATTTTGGTTATACGATAAATCACAAAGATCTAAAGACTGCAGATTCAACTAAATACTTAGTAAGTACAATTACGAATTACTCAAATTGGCACGTTGCCATAGATAATGTTGTGGGTAACGCAAACCAAAGATTACAATTTATCGGCAGAACACTTAGAAAGTGCGAAAGGTCTACTAGAGAGACTGCTTACACTACGCTTGTCCGCCCTCTTCTGGAGTATTGCAGTCCGGTGTGGCATTCACATCAGAGGGGACTAATGGAAGAATTGGAAAAAGTTCAAAAAAGGGCAGCTCGTTTTGTATTACCGCGAAAGTGGAGAGAGAGTGCCACGGCCATGATACGTGAACTGGAATGGCAGTCATTGAAACAAAGGCGTTTTTCATTGCAGCAGGATCTTCTCGTGAAATTTCAATCACCGACTTCCTATTCCGATTGTGAAAATATTTTTTTCGAGCCCACCTACATAGGGAGGAATGATCATCATAATAAACTAAGAGAAATTAGAGCTTACACAGGAAGATTAAAATGCTTGTTTTTCCCGCGCGCCTTTCAGGACTGGAACGGTAGAGAATTAACTTGACTGTGGTTCGATGAATCACCTGCCAGGCACTTAATTGTGAATTGCAGGGTAATGATGTAGATGTAGAACACAAAATCTGTTGACTACTTTCTGTCTTCTGAGAGTTATACATGCCCAGTTTCGTTAAACACATACCGAGAGTAACCAAGAAGTTTCTGCTGTCAACGTGTGATGCTGTATATAAACTTAGAATGCGCCCTGGATTTTAGACGTGTCAGGTGGAAGTGTCACGTGTTTGCGTCAGGAAAAAGAAATACTGTCATTAATTAGTTGCATACTGGCGGTCCTAATCTAAGAATCATTAACACCATATTGCCATTCACATACCTGAACGTCTGGAAAAAGAATAAGCAGCTTTAGAAAATTAGTTGGGAACATTGTTGACACTGTTCATTAACTGAGCGTGATATCCAACATTTGAAGGCATGGCCGTGGACTTATTAAGTTTGGAAATTTGTGGTAAGTTGCTACGGGACCAAACAGCTGAGGTCATCAGTACCTAAGCTTACACCACACTGCTTAATCTGACTTAAACTTACGCTAAGGACAACACACACACACACATCCATGCCCGAGCGGGGGGGGGGGGGGGGGGGAGGAACTCTGACTGATACTCTAATCTCCGACGGGGGGGGAGGGGGGGGGGAGGGGGGGGGGAGCCGCGCGAACCGTGGAAAGGCGCTCTAGACCGCGCGGCTGTTATTAAGTGTCAAGGATGAATCGATGTAGAGTAACAAGGGTTTGGATCATCGGCATGACTGAAGTGTCTCGGATAGTTGGGATGGAGGACTCTGGATGCCCGGGAGAGAGGCTTCACGGTTGGTGGAACTGCGTGACACAGATGCAGGATCTCCAACAGGGCGTGACGCTGACAGAACATGCGCGCTACTGTGCTGTTGTGCTCTGCGGCATAATGTGTGCCTTCCCTAGGACAATCAAGATTAATTTGCTTTTGGACGGCTTCCGCCTTGATCAAATACAGTATTTTTACCCAGACATGTTTCGCACAAGCTACAGCATGATCTTTGGGTTATTATTTTCTTTCTATTACATAATAGGAAAATTGATCTTTTTACTACCCGTATGTTTAGATGCTATTTGAGACGCCCTGCTATACCCGCAGGACAGGACATCCAGAATAAATTGTGGAAAGGGGCCAAAATAAACGGCTGTCAGTTACACTCGAACATACAACTTTATTTATGTAATCGAACATTACAAGAACCAAGAATAAACAAAACAGCTTTCATCTTTGGAACGTGATCACCGGCTTAATGCGCCGTACAATGTCATGCCTTAAGGGCAAGACCACTTTAAAAACGGCTGAAGGCAAATAACTTAAAACGCAAGCATAATCAGAAATTAAAAATGCAGGCCTTATCTTACAACAGTTCTTTATTTAGGCTGAAGGCCCAAAGAATCTGCGGTTTTCAGAACAAAACAAATTGAATTCAAAATCGGCTGAAAACCGAACAGTTAAGGATGAACAACATAATTTAAAAAAAAAAAAAAAAAAAAAAAACAAAGGCCTTACGTAAAAAAAGTTCTTAAATAGGCAAAACTTAACCAAAATAGAAATTTAAAAGGCAAAGCCTTATCTTAAAACAGTTCCTTAACTGGCCTGAAGACCCAAAGAATCAGGCATTTTAAGGGCAAACAAGTTAAATTCAAAATCGACTGAATGCCTAACACTTAAAATTCAACAACATTAAATTTTTTGTAAATGCCAACGGCCTTATGTGAAACAGTTCTTTAAATTAGGATGAAGGCCTAAAGAATATTACGCCGTAAGGGAAAAAAACCTTAATTTAAAAATCGGCTAGAAGCCATACAAGTACAAACAATAAGAACAAATAAAAAAAGGCAGTACACCCAAGGGCGCCCAGATGTTCGAGGGTCGGCCTGGAATTCAAACACTAACGCTCGCTTAGGTGAGACAGGCCGTGGGCCCAACCATTTTCAATCCGACGGCAACCCAACCGACAGACAGTCAATAGATCAATGCTCAAAATTAGTTCTGCTCTACACTTGTACCAAACCTCAAACGATACCAACAGCAGAGACTGTTGAACAACAACAAGAACGGACCACAGACGACCCATAAGCGGGGACGACGCAAATACACGTCGTCTAATCAGACGACCGACCAAACGGCCAAGCAAGGTCGTTGCCACTCACAAGGGAACCTCCCCATCGCACCCCCCTCAGATTTAGTTATAAGTTGGCACAGTGGATAGGTCTTGAAAAACTGAACACAGATCAATCGAGGAAACAGGAAGAAATTGTGTGGAACTATGAGAAAATAAGCAAAATATACAAATTGAGTAGTTTATGTGCAAGATATGCAACATCAAGAATGTGCCGTGGTCTCGTGGTTAGCGTTAGCAGCTGCCGAATGAGAGGTCCTTGGTTCAAGCCTTCCCTCGGGTGAAAAGTTTAACTTTTTATTTTCAGTTTATGTGACAAACGCTTATGTTTTCATCACTTTTTTGGGAGTGATTATCACATCCACAAGAAAACCTAAATCAGGCAGGGTAGAAGAATCTTTTTACCCATTCGCCAAGTGTACAAGTTAGGTGAGTCGACAACATATTCCTTTCATGTGACGCACATGCCGTCACCAGTGTCGTATAGAATATATCAGACGTGTTTTCCTGTGGAGGAATCGATTGACCTATGAACTTGCGATCAAATATTTTCGGTTCCCATTGGAGAGGCACGTCCTTTCGTCTACTAATCGCACGGTTTTGCGGTGCGGTCCCAAAACACAGACACTAAACTTATTACAGTGAGCAGAGACGTCAATGAACGAACGGACAGATCATAACTTTGCGAAAATAAAGAAGGTAAACTTTTCACCCGAGGGAAGACTTGAACCAAGGACCTCTCATTCCGCAACAGCTCGCGCTAACCACGAGACCACGGCGCTCTTGAGCTCACACGATCTTTGATGTTGCATATCTTGCACATAAACTACTCAATTTTTCAAGGCCTATCGAATGTGCCAACTTATAACTAAATCTGAGGGGGGTGCGATGGGGAGGTTTCCTTGTCAGATGTGTGTGTCAGTAGTCGTCGGGCGAGTGATGGCTATCCTGCCCTTCCTCGCTACTCCACGCCAAGCGACCAATTCAGACACAGTACGCTGACAACATTTAAATTGTCGGTCAAATCACATAAACTACGCACAGTTTCACGAACACTTGCACGAAGAACTAGACGATGCTAACGGCAGTGACTGTGCAATAACAAGGACAAACCACGAGTTGAGACACACACCGCTAACCCATGAGCGATCGGCGAGCAAATACACGTCGTCAGGTAAGACGAGCCGTGTGTGCCGGAAACGGTCGGGCGAGTCATGGCTATCGGAACCTCACTGCCGCTCCAATCTGACCGAACTTCTGCCGTGTCCCAACTGTCCGACTGCCAGGTCCGGACTCCACTGCTGGCGCGTTCCAACTCACTGGACGACACACGACGACCGGGAAGTAATAGCTGTCAGCAAAGATAATACGGCAAGGCTTACATAGATAAGCGCTGCTGCTGCCGATCACGGGCAGGCAAAGCAGCAACTCAGTGACACCAGTAATTGAAACTAACATAACGAGGTGGCGGTACGGTAAAAACAGGATGTTAACTAATAGATGGCACGAACACGAGCCACGCAAAGCTCACTATTGCAAAAGTAAAATGACTGGTAAATTCTAGAATTTACGGGCATAACCTAACATGTACCATCGCGGTATGGTAATAGTCCCAAATTTGTTATTATATGCATACATTTCGAACTTTTACCGACTTAACTTGGTAACTCTTAGGATATAACCACACAAAGTCCACCTGCTTAGCCGTCTGGTAATGTGCTTGCCTCCCATGCAGCGGGCCTCGGCTCGATTCCCGGCCGCGTTGGAGATTTTCTCCTCCCGTGGACTGGGTGTTATGTTGTCCTCATCATCATTTCATCCTCGTCACCGGCACACGAGTCGCCCAATGTGGCGCCGACTGAAATAAGACTCGCACTCGCTGGTCGAACTTCCCCGGATGGGGCCTCCCGGCCAGCAGTGCCATACGATTAATTCATTTCATTTTTCAACCATGCAGGCTGGTGAAGGAGTGTTCATTTATTTAAAAATCATATCATCAGTTACTGAGATAGCTTCTATTGACTGTAAAATTGCGTTAATTAAATCTTCTTGTATTCAAGTGTGAGTACAATTAACAAATCCCATACTGAAATTATTGAAAAATGTTAAAGTTATGCAAAAATGTAGATAATGTTACCTTGTAAATGTCTATTTTGTTACAGTAAGGTTAACTGTTGTGGCAGTCAGAATTACATAACACGGAAGACGATTTGCACAACCATTTTTAGTTGAACAATTTTGTAAACAATTTCACTTTTTGAACCTTTGTCTTCCAAGGAAAGACTGTTTGTCCACCACTTCCTGTACACTAATTTCACCTCCTCCAACCTTTTGGACGCCGCTAAAATTTTCGTTACACAATGTAAATTGGTTCCTAGTGTACAATGACTTCGGTTTGCCAACTTTGGTACCATAGTGACAAAATTCGTCATCCTCGTTATGTATCACCACTGCCGTTATGATTTTGCATCAGTTTTTGCCCAATCTACATCCGGTACTTTAATTCTCACATCCTGCCCAACTGGAGGTTTTAGGATTTTGTTACATGAGGCTGCTTTCGTTTTCTTTGCTTGCAACTGAAGATCTCCTTTGGCAATCTCGTGGACACACTTCACTTTATTAACACTGTTGGAAGCTGCCAGAGCCTTGTCACAACCATTAGTTGGTGCCGGTGCCTCGCAGTTAACTGTCGTCAAATAGTGTATCTCTGGCGCTTCTTCGCCTGCTGCAACCGCACTTTCTACCTGCGTTCCTTCTGTTCCAGTATCTGATTCACTGGAATCAATTCTTTGACCGTCATCTTCCCTTTCTTGTGAGTCAGTCGTTGCCGTGTTTAACATTGTTTCCATATTTTCTTCGGTGTTTACATTTTTATTAAATAATGTGGAATAACTGAACCACCTATGTCCATTTTCACTGGAACACCGAGCACGGCTTCATGTGGTGAACATCTGATCCCATCGCGATAAGCCCTAGTTTTTATTGGTTGTACAAACCTTAGCCCTTCAGACCATTTTGAAATTTATTTGTTTCCATCCACACTGAAAACATATTCTCAGTGTCTTGATGCTCTTTCGACTGATCCCTGGGACTGACTGTGCCTTAGCTGCCAATGGACTATCTTCATATTATTCCACAACCCACATAAACTTTGGATGACTTGGTTACAAAAGTCTCTACCGTTATCAGAATGAAGAATACATATGGGGCACCGAAGGTGGTGAAAATATCCAAAATATGAAATACTACTTTATCAGGTGTGTGTGTGTGTGTGTGTGTTGGGGTTTATGGGCGCTCAACATCGAGGTCATCAGCGCCCTGACACACATTAAAAGGAACGAATGTGGAGAGACCTAATAAAACTGAAAAACACATTGAAAGAAAACAGGAAAAGAGGGAAATTACTACATAAGAAAGTATAACCGAAGGGAAGGGAAAACATAGCAACAAGAATGACACAGGAATGTGTCATTGGCTGGCCACTTACTGAAAAGATGGGCGAGCTTGTCACACAGTGAGCAAATTAAAATCCGCTCCCTAAAATCTTTGTAAAAACATTTGACAAGGCACAGAACTGTAAAACTTTAACCACATTCGTCCGAGTGTTGCCTAAAAGAGTTGGCAGGTCCGCTGGCAAAGCAGCCGAGGCCCGCTGGTCAGAAAATAAAACACAATCCAGTAAAATGTGGCTCACAGTGACCTGGACGCCGCAAGCACCACACAATGGAGGGTCTTCTCGCCGGAGCAGGAAGCCATGCGTCATAGGGCTGTGGCCTATTCGAAGCCGAGTGAGGAGAACCTCGTCCCGTCGATGGGGCTGAAAGGAAGTACAGCACACACGCGTTGTGGGCTTGACTAGACGGAGCTTATTGTCAGTCACTTCCAGCCACTCATCCTCCCACCGACACATGACTCTGGAGCTCAACAGCGAGGTGAGTGCGTGCAACGGGATAGCACACTGAGATACGTGTGGATCAAGACACGCCTCCTTGGCTGCGAGATCTGCCCGTTCATTCCCAGCAATGCCGACATGCCCCGGAACCCAGCAGAAAGCTACAACCTTCCCTAGTCGCTGTAGTCGGAGGAGGGCATCCTGGATGGTCTGGACTACTTTATCCGCCGGATACAAACGGTACAAGGATTGAAGGGCACTGAGTGAATCGGAACAGACAAGAAATTTAAGAGAGGAAGAAAGTCTCATCGGCTCCAGTGCCCGCAAGATCGCAGACAATTCTGCATCAAAGACAGTAAAAGTCTGAGGCAGGCGGACCTTGAGGACACGATCCGGAAAAACAACTGAGCAACCCACGGAATCCCCTTGTTTCGACCCATCTGTAAAAACAGCTACATAGTCGTGGTGCTCAGATAAAATAGCAGAAAATGCTGCATTAAAAACGGTGGCAGGAGTGCAATCTCTCTTGTACTGCAATAAATCTAAAATCACACGTGGCCTCTTCAGTAACCAGAGTGGCAGGCGGTTAAAACCCAGGATTTGGGGTTGTACAGACTCCACACCGAGGGACTCAAGCACACGGTGCACTCTGATCCCAAACGGCAACGTAGCCCGGGGACGGCGGGAAAAAAGGCGATCCAGAGGTGGATGGGCAACAAGATGGTGAGCAGGCGAGCTGGGAGCTGCAAGAAACTTACAAGCTTGGCGCACCAGCAGGAGCTGCCGCCGGATGGTAAGTGGCGGTTCGCCAGCCTCAGCACAGAGGCTGGGTACGGGACTGGTCCGATAAGCACCCGTAGCCAGTCGAATCCCAGCATGGTGAACAGCGTCAAGGATCCGCAAATAAGATGGCCTCGCTGACCCATATACTGTGCAGCCATAGTCCAGCCGTGAACGCACAAAAGCCCGATAAAACTGTAGGAGACGCGCCCTGTCCGCTCCCCAAGACCTGTGGCTGAGGCACTTGAGGATGTTCAGGGCCTTCAGCGTTCTGGCTTTCAAGTCACGTAGGTGTGGCAACCATGACAACCTGGAGTCAAAAATTAGGCCTAGAAACCGCACTGTGTCTCCAAACTGTAGGACAGTATCCCCCATATGCAAGGCAGGCAACGTAAAAAGACGACGAGAACGATTAAAATGAACACAAACGCACTTATCGGCAGAAAACCTAAAACCCGTCTTTGCAGCCCACTCCTCTAACCGCCGCACCGTCAGTTGCAATTGACGGCTCGCGGATGCAACACTAGAGGAGGAACAGAAAACAGCAAAGTCGTCCACAAACAAGGAGCACTGTACTGGACTCCGCACTGTAGACGTTATACTGTTGATTGCTATGGCAAAGAGGGTAACGCTTAAAACACTGCCTTGGGGGACACCGTTCTCTTGCTCAAAGCGATCAGACAGTGTGTTACCAACGCGGGTCCGAAAAAACCGCTGAGACAGGAAAGACCGAATGAAAATAGGGAGGCGGCCACGAAAGCCCCATTGATGCAGTTGTGCAAGAATACAGTGTCTCCAAGTAGTATCATATGCCTTACTGATATCAAAGAAGATACCGATACAGTGATGCTGACGGAGGAAAGCCTGCTGAATAGCCGCCTCGAGGAGGGTCAGGTTGTCGACTGTGGATCGAAATTTTCGGAATCCACACTGAAAGCGGCTAAGGAGCTGTCTGGTCTCTAGCAGTCAGACCAGACGACGGTTAACCATCCGTTCCAGGGTCTTTCCGACACAGCTTGTCAAGGCGATACTACGATAACTACTGGGACATGTGCGGTCCTTTCCTGGTTTGAGGAGAGGGATGAGGATTGCCTCCCTCCACGAGGTTGGGAACACTCCCGTGTGCCATATGAGATTAAAACATTCAAGGAGGATTTCCTTTGACGCCGCTGGAAGATGTCTAAGCATGGAGTACCGGATGCGGTCGTAACCTGGTGCAGTGTCAGAAGTCTCAGTAAGAGCCGACTCAAGTTCCCACATGGAGAAAGGGGAGTTGTAGGCCTCAGAACCGTTCGACCGAAAGTTCAAATTCGCTCTTTCGACAGTCGCACGGTAGCGACGAAACGCTGGATCCTGGGTTGCAGTGGCAGTACTTTGTGCAAAATGCTCTGCCAGCGACTGAGCTATGGCGCTGGATGTCGTTTGGAGGCATCCCTGGTTCAGGACTGCAGCTATTGGTAAACGGCTGCGTTTACCGGAAATCCTCCGGATGGCTTCCCATACCTTTGTGGAACAAGTGGAACGGTTGATGGAGTCTAGAAACTCCTGCCATGACCTTTTCTTGCTCTCTTTAATGACACGGCGTGCCCTGGCTCTCGCGATACGAAAGGCGGTAAGATTGACCGTTGTTGGGCGGCATTTAAATCGGCGAAGAGCCGCACGCCTGTCACGGATGGCTGAACGGCACCCTTCTGTCCACCAAGGCACAAGGCGCCGCTTAAAAGTGCCAGAAGACTGTGGTATGGACAGGTCAGCAGCATGGTGGATCACAAGCGTGATGTGATCCACCCATTCCTGTACGCTGGTGTGGCGGTCAAAGACAGCCAACCGAGTGAACAGTGGCCAGTTAGCCCTGCCAATCATCCACGATGGTGGCCGCTGCTCCAGCAATACACCATCCAGGAGATGAATGCGGATCGGGAAGTGATCGCTGGAATGTAGGTCGTCAATGACCTCCCAGTGAACGGAGTCAGTGAGGGTTGGAGAGCAGAAAGATAGGTCAATGGCTGAGAATGACCCTGTAGCACTAGAGAAATGAGTCGGAGTACCTGTGTTGAGGATGCACAACACTTGAGATGTTAGGAGGCCCTCCAAAATTCGACCTCGAGCGCAAAGAGAAGTGGAGCCCCACAGGACATGATGGGCATTGAAGTCTCCCAGGAGGAGAAATGGGCGGGGGAGTTGGTCGATAAGGTTTGTGAGAGCCTCTAAGTTCACTGCATCCAGAGGGGGTAAATAAAGGGAGCAAACGGTAAGCCTCCGACCGGAATAAATTGCAACTGCAACTGCTTGCAGGTCAGTATCCAGGGGGAGAGCAGAGGAGTGGTGGTCATTATCGACAAACACGGCGACTCCGCCTTTGGCCCTGTCTCCAGTCAGGTCATCTTTGCGATACAACCTATAGCCCCTGAGTACAGGAGCATCAGATTGTTTGATATGTGTTTCCTGTAAACACAAGCACAGGGGGCGTTGCTGTGCTAGGAGGTGCAGTTCCTCCACATGTGCCCGGAATCCATTCATGTTCCACTGAATAATGGGAGCCATCTATCAGGGCGGGAGTACCTTCAGTCGCACTTTCTGTCGGGGAGGAGAGCCCACAACAGGTGGAGGCTCAGTTTTGGGGCGAGACGATTGCCCCAGTCTGACATCTACCTCCATCGCCTCAGAAGAGGAGTCGAGAGAGACGTCAGAGAGAATGACATCCACATCAGCAGACTGTAGAACTTCAGTCTCCTTTAGTGGGCGAGTCTTCACCTTTGTCTTTGGCTTCGATTTTCTGGCCTGAGGTGGCATTGGAGCCAAAACCTCAGAAGCAGTAGGGGGTGTACCAGCACTAGGCAGTACACAAGACTGGACCCGGGAAGGGGCAGGAAGTTCCATGATGTCAGCTACCACAGCCTGGTCAGAAGGCCGGGAGGGAGCAGCAGGCTTCACAGGAATGGCAGCAGCACATGTACACTGACAAACGCAGGTGCTAGTGCTGACAGTAGCAACCTCCGTTTGGGTAGCGGCATCGGTTTTCAAGACAGGCTGTTTCAGAACGGAAGAAAAGGAGGCAGCGAACGTGGGCGGCTGCATGGACTTGTAGATTTTCTTTGCCTCACCATACGGGATGCGTTTAGTGGTTTTAAGTTCCTGGATCTTCCGTTCCTCAAGGAAAACTCTGCATTCCCACAGGGTGATCCCCAGAGCAGTTCACACACTTGGGAGGAGAGGAGCAATCAACTCCCTCATGAGCGGCTTTACCACATTTCCCACAAGTGGCTTCCCCTTTACAGCCGAGAGTAGTGTGGCCAAAGTGTTGGCATTTAAAACACCGCATGGGGTTGGGGTAATAAGGCCGTACACTGAGACGTAGGAAACCTGCCTTCACATGCTCTGGCAATTTGGTGCTGTTAAGTGTAAGAATAAATGAGTCAGTTTTTATGAGAGCACCATCCACCCGTTTCATAACGTGTTGCACGTCCACAATTCCTTCCCGGGACCATTCAGACTTCAGTTCGTCTTGGGGAATGTCGACGAGATCTCTGCAAGTCACAACACCCTTGCTGTAGTTCAAGGTGTTGTGCAAGTCAGTCTCTATCGCAAACTCCCCAAGAAAGTGTGCCTTCTGAAGGTTCTGGACTTGCTGGAAGCTAGATGTTTCAACCAGCAAGGTGCCATTGCGCAGGCGCTTTACAGACTTTAACGTGCCAGCAATACCCTCTAAGCCCTTCTGTATATAAAATGGCGAAACTTTTTCAAAACTCCCATCTTTTCTTTTAATTATGAGAAACACATTCTGAGAAGCAGAATGCGTTCTGTTACTAGTACCTGAATCAGGAGGACTGGCTACACGAGCCCTCTTGTTAGATTGGGTGTTAGAACCTACCAGCGGCCCACCCTTTCCGCTGGGAGGAAAAGAAAAGTTCGAGGGTTCCATCTCGATCCCACGAGCAGCTAGGGAACTAAAGGTCCGCTCAGACAGAGCCCCGCATGCCTGAGTAAGCCCTATACAACTGGGGTGTGGCAGGTGCCCCAGAGGTTGCCCGCTTGCGACTGTTCCACCTCAACAGCCATGCATCTCATAGGCGCGGAGCACACCGGAAGATTGAGGGTTTTTTTTATAGAGGTTTGTTCCATCCTCGCGATCCGGGCGGCCAAGCCAAGATCCCCATTCCCTGAGACACACAACATTCCACCGCCGCGCCGCGCGGTGGTCGCTGAAGTGTACTCAGAGCTGACGGTGACGGGGGACAGGCGGCGCTTACCAGTCCCCAGCTCAGGAACCCCGGGGTCGCCAAGCCCGTACCCAGCAAATGAATGCTGAGCCCCTGGGGGCACTTTATCAGGCCTTTTCGAAGTTAGTGCACAGAGGATAACAAATTTTGTCAGATTATCCTGGTATACAAGTATGAACTTTATCGTCTGCGTTTGCCTATATGACAATTGAGTATATTCAGCATCGTTAATTCGTTTCACTGTTTACGATGGTTTTTACTACAGCACCACTTTTCGATGGGTTTTTTTCTGACATAGTTAACATAACCTCAAATAAGTAACGATTGATTCAATAGTCACATTCTTGTACGTACGATTCAGTTCCATAATCATTCTAGTTCAGCTTCCATGGCGTATAATGTGGATCTCCTGTATTACGTTAAACAGTTCATCAAAACAAACGTAGTAAGCAACATCTTCTTTTCCAGCAGATTCCTCTTCACCTTCGATGTTGAGAATATCACATCGCTTCAAACATCTATAGGGAATAGATTTTTTTAATTGGCAACTGTTTTTGCATTTTTCGCTTCACTTAACAGAATGTTATATTGCTCAGCAGTTACATAAAGTTTGTTCTCCTTCTTCTTATTTACTGATTCACCTAAAAGTTCATAATATCTGTTACGCAGAACATCACTCATTCTGATCCAATGCTGCTAAAGAAACATCACCTCTTCACTGTGGAGATGGGAGTCTTTGATCCAGCTTTTACCAGTTCGCGTGGGTAAATCCTAAGATTTAACGACGTCTGTAAAGTTCGAAATCTATACACAGAATAAGAAGTTTCGGACTGTTACCAAACCACAACCGTAAATGTTAGATTTTATTGGTAAATTCTAGGGTATATCAATAATCTTACTTTTACAGTAACATAAACATTTCAGTTTTTAAGAAACGTATCCACAAAATTGACAACAGACAGTTTTTATATGTATATTTACCTTCTTACGAAATGCTGCAGTTCTTGTAGTTTTTTGTATTTCGCATTACAGCTGTGTTTCTTTCATAATATTTCAACTATGACCACAGAGGATTTGATGTTTCCACTTACCTTTTCAGGTTTTACCATTATCTCCACTGTGAAAAATTACGTTTTTCAACTTTCTCTGTGTCACTTTATATAAGATACAAAGAACAAGATGTCGAATAGTTGAATGTTTTCTGGGTGGGAGTTATTAATCTTGGTTTGATGTTTTGACCTTAGGCTTTGAGGGTCATCTGACTGTTCTTTGAGGGCGAATCCTGTATATTCGTTTAATTATTTGTTTTCCTTCAACTGTGGCTTTCTGTATTTGGTAGTTTTCCTGACTTAATAGTTTTTGTGAGGCTGTTGCTGCAGTTGAGAATTTTTAGATCGGTGTTGATGTCTGTTGGTCCATAGGCCACATCCGTAAGGTGTTCTGTAAGTGTACATTGACAGCTGATACTTTTTAGTACTTTTCTGTGTTATATGTGTCTTATATTGAAATTTCTGTTTGCCTGTCCAGAATAAACTGAACTGCAGTCCTAAAACGTCACTTGATAAATATCAGATACGTTGTATTTGTCTGTATCGGAAGTCGTTGTCCTCAGTTTCTTTTGTATTGAGTTATCTGTTCTGTAGGTTAGGTTACGTTTAGTCATTGTTTTGTGAGTATGCTGCCTGTCCCAGGAACTACTAGTTGTGTAAGTAAGTCTGCACCATTTGTTTTTTGTTGTGGGTGCTTCTTGTTCATGTGTATTTTTGTGTGTGTACTTTGTGTTTACGTTCGTTGTGTTTATGTCCCACGAGTCTGTGTTCGTATGCTGGTGGTGATCTGTTTGTTTTTGTGTTCTTGTTGTCCCTTTCATTTTTGTTTTGCTTTTGTGATTCAGTTTCTCTGTAATATTTGTAAGTATCCACTCTCCACAGCTATATGTTTGATCATATGTAATTCGTTTTTTTAGTTGTCTTAATTGAACGAAGTTTTATTCTGTCTGTGCAGCATGTTTTGGAAACCGGCTTGGGTGTGTGTAATCAGGTGGCCGTACCATAGGTGCAACCACAACGGAGGGGTATCTGTTGAGAGGCCAGACAAACTTGTGGTTCCTGAAGAGGGGCAGCAGCCTTTTCAGTAGTTGCAGGGGCAACACTTTGGATGATTAACTGATCTGGCCTTGTAACACTAACCAAAACGGCCTTGCTGTGCTGGTACTGCGAACGGCTGAAAGCAAGGGGAAACTACAGCCGTAATTTTTCCCAAGGGCATGCAGCTTTACTGTCTGGTTAAATTGTGATGGCGTCCTCTTGGGTAAAATATTCCGGAGGTAAAATAGTCCCCCATTCGGATCTCCGGGCGGGGACTACTCAGGAAGACGTTGTTATCAGGAGAAAGAAAACTGGCGTTCTACGGGTCGGAGCATGGAATGCCAGATAACTTAATCGGGCAGGCAGGTTAGAAAATTTAAAAAGGGAAATGGATAGGTTAAAGTAAGATATAGTGGGAATTAGTGGAGTTCGGTGGCAGGAGGAACAAGACTTCTGATCAGGTGAATACAGGGTTATAAATACAGAATCAAATAGGGGTAATGCAGGAGTAGATTTAATAATGAATAGGAAAATAGGAATGCGGGTAAGCTACTCCAAACAGCATAGTGAACGCGTTATTGTGGCGAAGGTAGATACGAAGCCCACGCCTACCATGGTAGTACAAGTTTATATGCCAACTAGCTCTGCAGATGACGAAGAGATTGATGAAATGTATGATGAGATAAAAGAAATTATTCAGGTAGCGAAGGGAGACGAAAATTTAATAGTCATGGGCGACCGGAATTCGAGAGTAGGAAAAGGGAGAGAAGAGAAGACTTAGGTGAATATGGAATGGGGGGAAGAAATGAAAGAGGAAGCCGCCTGGTAGACTTTTGCACAGAGCATAACTTAATCACAGCTAACACTTGGTTCAAGAATCATGAAAGAAGGTTGTATACATGGAAGAAGCCTGGAGATACTAGAAGATATCAGATAGATTATATAATGGTAAGACAGAGATTCTGGAATCAGGTTTTAAATTGTAATGCATTTCCAGGGGCAGATGTGGACTCTGACCACAATCTGTTGGTTATGAACTGTAGATTAAAACTGCAAAAAGGTGGGAATTTGAGGAGATGAGACCTAGATAAATTGAAAGAACCAGAGGTTGTAGAGAGCTTCAGGGAGAGCATTAGGGAACGATTGACAAGAATGGGGGAAAGAAATACAGTAGAAGAAGAATGGGTAGCTTTGAGAGATGAAATAGTGAAGGTAGCAGAGGCTCAAGAAGGTAAAAAGACGAGGGATAATAGAAATCCTTGGGTAACAGAAGAGATATTGAATTTAATTGATGAAAGGAGAAAATACAAAAATGCAGTAAATGAAGCAGGCAAAAAGGAATACAAAAGTCTCAAAAATGACATCGACAGAAGCGCAAAATGGCTAAGCAGAGATGGCTAGAGGACAAATGTAAGGACATATAAGCATATTTCACTAGGGGTAAGACAGATACTGCCTACAGGAAAATTAAAGAGACCTTTGGAGAAAAGAGAACCACCTATATGGCTATCAAGAGCTCAGATGGAAAACCAGTCCTAAGCAAAGAAGAGAAAGTAGAGCGGTGGAAGGAGTATTGTTGATGGTCTATACAAGGGAGATGTATTTGAGTGCAATATTATTGAAATGGAAGAGGACGTGGACGAAGATGAAATGGGAGATACGATACTGCACGAAGAATTTGACAGAGCACTGAAAGACTTAAGTCGAAATAAGACCCCAGGGGTAGACAACATTCCATTAGAACTACTGATAGACTTGGGAGAGCGAGCCCTGACAAAACTCTACTATCTGGTGAGCAAGATGTATGAGACAGGCGAAATACACTGAGACTTCAAGAAGAATATAATAATTCCAATCCCAAAGAAAGTAAGTGTTGATGGTGTTAAAATAACCGAACTATCAGTTTAATAAGTCACGGCTTCAAAACACTAACACAAATTCTTTACAGACGAATGGAAAAGCTGGTAGAAACCGACATCTAGGACGATCAGTTTGGATTCGGTAGAAATGTTGGAATGCGTGGGGCAATACTGACCCTACGACTTAACTTAGATTAAGTAAAGGCAAACCTACGTTTCTAGCTTTTGTGGACTTAGAGAAATCTTTTGACAATGTTGACTGGAATACTCTCTTTCAAATTCTGAAGGTGGCAGGGGTCAAATACAGGGAGCGAAAGGCTATTTACAATTTGTACAGAAATCAGATGGCAGTTGTAAGAGTCGAGGGGCATGAAAGGGAAGCAGTGGTTGATAAGGGAGTGAGACAGCGTTCTGGCCTATCCCCAGTGTTATTCAATCTGTAGATCGAACAAGCAGTAAAATTTGGAGTAGAAATAAAAATCCAGGGAGAAGAAATAAAAACCTTGAGGTTTGCCGATGACATTACAATTCTGTCAGAGACAGAAAGGACCTGAAAGAGCAGTTTAATGGAATGGACAGTGTCTTGAAAGGTGGATATAAAATAAACATCATAAAAGCAAAATGAGGATGATGTCGAATTAAATCAGGTGATCCTAAGGTAATTAGATTAGGAAATGAGACACTTAAAGTAGTAGATGAGTTTTGCTATTTGGGGAGCAAAGCAACTGATGATGGTCGAAGCTGAGAGGATATACGTAAAATGTAGACTGGCAGTGGCAAGGAAAGCGTTTCTGAAGAAGAGAAATTTGTTAACATCGAGTATAGATTTAAGTGTCAGTAAGTCCTTTCTGAAAGTATTTGTATGTAGTGCAGCCTTGTATGGAAATGCAACGTGGACGATAGCTGCGCTAGGTAGCCGCGCGTTCTGAGGTATCTTGTCACGGCCCGCACACCCCCGCCCCCCCCCCCCCCCCTCAGACCACCTTCGGTCGGGGATAGGTGAGTGTGTTGTCCTTAGCGTAAGTGAGTTTAAGTTAGCTTAAGTAGTGCGTAAGCTTAGGGACCGATGACCTCATCAATTCGGTTCCATAAGACCTTACCGCAAATTTCCAAAATTTACTTGGACGATACATAGTTTAGGCAAGAAGAGAATAGAAGCTTTCGAAATGTGATGCTACAGGAGAAGGCTGAAGATTATATGGCTAGGTCACGTAACTAATGAGGAGGTACTGAATAGAATAGGGGACAATACGAATTTGTGGTACAACTTGACTAGAAGAAGGAATCGGTTGACAGGACACGTCCTGAGGCATCAAGGAATCATCATTTTAGTATTGGAGGGAAGCGCGGAGGGTAAAAATCGTACAGGGAGACCAAGGCATGAATACACTAAACAGATTCAGAAGAATGTAGGTTGCAGTAGTTATTCGGAGATAAAGAAGCTTGCAAAGGATAGAGTAGCATGGAGAGCTGCATCAAACCAGTCTCTGGACTGAAGACCACAACAACAACACCTCACACTGTAGTTTTTGTGGTTTTTCTGTATTTTGTGTTACAGATGTTTTTATTTCACAGTTTGTCATCTGCAACCAGAGAGAACTTAATATAGAGAGTTATTTACATCTAAAAGTAGGATTGAGAATGTTATGCATAACATCATTTTATATTATGTTTGGAATAACTGTGTGTGTGTGTGTGTGTGTGTGTGTGTGTGTGTGTGTGTGCGTGTACGTGCGTATGCAATATGTTTCCACTTACTTTTTTTGCTTTTCCCTTTATCTTCACTGTGAAAAACTGCGTTATTAATGTTTCAGTGTGTCGCTATTACGAAAAAAGATGAATTGTTGAGTGTGTTCTGGGCAGGAGTTTCGAATCTTGTTTTGGTATTTTCTCCCTATGCTTTCAAAGTACACCTCACATTGTGGTTCCGTCATCTTGTAGTTCTAAGAGGACAGAGAACGGAGTTACGATACAGAAAACTTTGTATTCACTTATTATTTCTTTTCCTTCAATTATCGTTTTCGATATTTGGTAATTTTCCTCAGGTATTAGTTTTTGTGGGGAACTGTTGCTGCATTTGAGAATTTTTAGGTCAGCCTTGATTTTCGCAGGTGTGTGGTCCATATCCATAAGATGTTACGCAAATGTAAAATGACAGCTGCTACTTTTCAGTGCTATTCTGCGTTTTTTGTACCTAGTATTGCAGTTTCTGTTTTTCTGTTCAATATAAATTGAATTGCAGTCCTGACAAGTCAGTTGATAAGTAACCAAATGGTACACTCTCATTTACACTTGTGCTTATCATCACTACCACTATACGGCAAAATATCTCGGCACGAGGGTCTTGAAATAGCTGTCTACCAGCAGCGGAAGTCATAAAGAGTTATTACTATTATTATTATTATTATTTATTTTATCTTTGGGCAGCAATTACAAAAGTTCCATATTAACATAAACGCAATTTCCATAGTAGGACAATAAAAAAGTTATATGTAGAAACGTAAGTTCTTAACCAATATATAAATTATAAAAGTAAGTATAGAGTGTGCGTGCCACTAAAACTCAGAAACGCGCCCCAGTACGATCAAGGGAGTTACATGGTGCGATGGCCCTCTATCTCCCATCCATGGAGAAGGGCATACTTTTGAAGAGATATGGCTCAAAATGGTTCAAATGGCTCTGAGCACTATGGGACTTAACATCTGAGGTCATCAATCCCCTAGAACTTAGAACTACGTAAACCTAACTAACCTATGGACATCACACACATCCATGCCCAAGGCAGGAGTCGAACCTGCGACCGTAGCGGTCGTGCAGTTCCACACTGAAGCGCCTAGAACCGCTCGGGCACACCGGCCGGCGAAGAGGCAAGAGTTGGGAAGTTTCGGCATCTAGAAATTTCTAGAACCTTCCACAACATTCGAAAGTATTCGAGAACATTCCAGACATTCGAGAGCGTTCCGGAATGTTCTACAATGATCTGGGGTGTTCAGGAATGTTCGGGAATAGTGTGGAACATTTGGGAAGATTCCAGAATGTTCGGGAACATCCCAGATCATTGTGGAACATTCCAGAACACACTCGAATATTGTGGAATGTTCTGGAACATCTTGGACCATTCGAAGCCTTTGTGGGATGTTCTGGAATTTGAAAAAAATGTTCAAATGGTTAAGCACTATGGGACTTAACATCTGAGGTCATGTCTCCTAGACTTAAAACCTAACAATCTAAGGATAACATATACATCTATGCCCAAGGCAGGATTCGAACCTGCGACCGTAGCAGCAGCGCAGTTCCGGAGTGAAGCGCCTAGAACCGCCCGGCCACAGCGGCCGGCCCTGGAATTCGCCAATGGTTGCCTACCCATTAGTAGCGATATATAAAGCAAGACTCGTCATGGGTCCGAACGTCAGTTTCTTATCAGTGACGAAGGGAGCAACCGAAAAAGTAGTTCAGTGAGTGCATAAAAACAAACAGTGAAGTTTGAGTAGTCAAAGTGATACAGTGACTGAGTATAAATCGAAAATAAAGTATGAAAAGTATTTAAGGTGTACTTTGTGTTTTTGTTAATAAAAAGCCGATTTGATTTATACTTTAAACAATGTCCAAACGTAAAAAAAGAAGATCTTGCCAGTTCTGGAGCAAAAGGGCGAAAACAAAAAGAGCAGCGTAAAAGCGAAACAGACGAAGAGTACGAAGCACGTTTAAGTTCCCAGTGAACGAGATTGAGCACCGTCAGAAGCAGAGAAACCGAAGAACAACATAGAAATGAATGGACTGAAGAATTAGGAATTGCCAAAAGTAGTGCACTGAATGAATAAAAAGAAAAAAACAGTGAAGCGTGAGTAGTCAAATTGGTACAGTGACTGAATATAAATCGAACGTAAAGTGTGGAAAGTATGTAAAATGTACTTAGTGTATTTGTTAGTAAAAAGTTGATTTGATTTATACACTCCTGGAAATGGTAAAAAGAACACAATGACACCGATGTGTCAGACCCACCATACTTGCTCCGGACACTGCGAGAGGGCTGTACAAGCAATGATCACACGCACGGCACAGCGGACACACCAGGAACCGCGGTGTTGGCCGTCGAATGGCGCTAGCTGCGCACCATTTGTGCACCGCCGCCGTCAGTGTCAGCCAGTTTGCCGTGGCATACGGAGCTCCATCGCAGTCTTTAACACTGGTAGCATGCCGCGACAGCGTGGACGTGAACCGTATGTGCAGTTGACGGACTTTGAGCGAGGGCGTACAGTGGACATGCGGGAGGCCGGGTGGACGTACCGCCGAATTGCTCAACACGTGGGGCGTGAGGTCTCCACAGTACATCGATGTTGTCGCCAGTGGTCGGCGGAAGGTGCACGTGCCCGTCGACCTGGGACCGGACCGCAGCGACGCACGGATGCACGCCAAGACCGTAGGATCCTACGCAGTGCCGTAGGGGACCGCACCGCCACTTCCCAGCAAATTAGGGACACTTGCTCCTGGGGTATCGGCGAGGACCATTCGCAACCGTCTCCATGAAGCTGGGCTACGGTCCCGCACACCGTTAGGCCGTCTTCCGCTCACGCCCCAACATCGTGCAGCCCGCCTCCAGTGGTGTCGCGACAGGCGTGAATGGAGGGACGAATGGAGACGTGTCGTCTTCAGCGATGAGAGTCGCTTCTGCCTTGGTGCCAATGATGGTCGTATGCGTGTTTGGCGCCGTGCAGGTGAGCGCCACAATCAGGACTGCATACGACCGAGGCACACAGGGCCAACACCCGGCATCATGGTGTGGGGAGCGATCTCCTACACTGGCCGTACACCACTGGTGATCGTCGAGGGGACACTGAATAGTGCACGGTACATCCAAACCGTCATCGAACCCATCGTTCTACCATTCCTAGACCGGCAAGGGAACTTGCTGTTCCAACAGGACAATGCACGTCCGCATGTATCCCGTGCCACCCAACGTGCTCTAGAAGGTGTAAGTCAACTACCCTGGCCAGCAAGATCTCCGGATCTGTCCCCCATTGAGCATGTTTGGGACTGGATGAAGCGTCGTCTCACGCGGTCTGCACGTCCAGCACGAACGCTGGTCCAACTGAGGCGCCAGGTGGAAATGGCATGGCAAGCCGTTCCACAGGACTACATCCAGCATCTCTACGATCGTCTCCATGGGAGAATAGCAGCCTGCATTGCTGCGAAAGATGGATATACACTGTACTAGTGCCGACATTGTGCATGCTCTGTTGCCTGTGTCTATGTGCCTGTGGTTCTGTCAGTGTGATCATGTGATGTATCTGACCCCAGGAATGTGTCAATAAAGTTTCCCCTTCCTGGGACAATGAATTCACGGTGTTCTTATTTCAATTTCCAGGAGCGTATTTAAGGCAATGCCCAAACGTGAAAGAGGAGGGGATCTTGCCAGTTCTGAAGCAAAACGGCGAAAACACACAGAACAGCGAGAAAGCGAAACACACGAAGAGTGTGGAGCACGTTTAACTTCCCAGCGAACGAGGATGAGCAACGTGGGAAGCGAAGAAACCGAAGAACAACGATAGGAACGGATTGAAGGATCAAGAATTGCGACACAATCTTATAATAAAACACGTAAATTCAAGCCAGCCACGAAAATATCACCCTATGAGAAGCGCGGACAAGGACAAGTAAAACAGTACTACCTAACTAATGACGCATTCCATTACGACCCGACGAAAGACTGTAACAAACACAAACACGTCGTCGTCGGAAAAATGGATAACATCTGCCAATTCTTAACGCGAAAAAATGCAGTAAAGAAACACCAGGATTCTGTTGCATGAATGGAAAAATTCGATTACCACCACTGGAAGCACCTCCGCAGGAATTTTTACATTAAATGGCAGGGGAAACTCCAGAATCAAAACAATTTCTTCAAAACATAAAAGCGTACAAGGCCTGCTTCCTAATGACTTCTTTCCGTAGTACTTCTGTCAACACTAACAGAGATGAAATCGATTAAGGTTTTTTTTCCATCCAAGGACAAATCTATCACAATATGGGATTATTACTATCACTACCCAACGAAGACCATAAATTTCTGCAAGTACACTTCATTGGAAATGAAGAAACAGAAATTGATCAAAGATCTACAAATATCAGTGGATTGAGACGAGAAGTAATCCAAGATGTACAGAGGATCTTACACAATCAAATGATTCACATATTCAAAACAGCACTAGACCGAATGATTTCTGATTACTATAAAGCTATAATCCGAACAGGCAAAAGGCCACCTGGAGAACAACCCAGATAGTGAAGTAGCCATCGTAATTGTGGACAATGAAAACACAAGCCGTGACATAATTCTACAACGTAGAAGAGCAGGAATACCGCGCATTTCAAAGACACACCGTTCATATGATTCCTTGCAATATTCATTGATATTTCTGCACGGGGAGAACAGATATCATTTTAATGTGAAACAAATCCAACCTGAAACTGGCGTAGAAGCAAACAAAACAGCCACTTCCAAGGAGTGCTATGTTTACCGCTTAATCATCAGAGACAATGAAATATACAGTCACATTCTCAACGCTCGCCGTTTATTCCAACAATTCATGTTAGATATGCAAAAACAGAAGCGGAATGGATGCCTTACAGAAGACTGAATCAGAAGAAACTACGCACGGAAGAATACATCCCCCTTCCAGATGCAATCATAAATGACGGAAGCGCTGACGACGTTGGAAAAATTGTAGTTTTACCCTCATCATACATTGAAGTCGGATACACATGCACGAATATATTCAAGATGCCATGACATACAGAAGAAAGTATGGACGACTTGACTTCTTGATAACAGTCATATGTAACTCGTGGGCAGAAATCAAAGAGCAACTAATGTAAGATACGGATAAGTCCCCATGCATCGACACAATAGATCGAGTTTTCCGATAACGTACAAAATGAAATTTATTGAAGTCATCACAAAATACATCATTAGAAACAACTAGATGTACAAATCGAATGGCGAAAACGAGGACTGCCTCACTCACACAATCTCATATGGCTACACGACGTAATTATCTGGATATCGACAAAATGATCCAAGTTGAGTTTGCCAATCTACAAAAAGATCCGGAACTGTACGACATAGTACTGAAAAACATGATTCACGGACCATGCGGGCAGTTAAATACCAATTCGCTGTGTACGAGTGACGGAAAATGTACAAAAACAAAATACCCAAAACCACACTTGAACGACACACAAACCGGAGTTGATTGCTATCCCAAATACAGAAGACGATCACCCAAAAACGGTAACTTCACAGCAAAAATACGAGTACGAGGCAGCGACAAAAAAATGGCTCTGAGCACTATGGGACCCAACTGCTGAGGTCATTAGTCCCCTAGGACTTAGAACTAGTTAAACCTAACTAACCTAAGGACATTACAAACATCCATGCCCGAGGCAGGATTCGAACCTGCGACCGTAGCGGTCTTAGGCAGCGACAAAATGGAAATAGTTAATCGGTGGGTAGTACCATATAACACACTACTTTCCAAAATGTTCCAAGCACACATAAACGTAGAACACTGTAATTCAGTGAAATACATCAAATAATTTTTTAAGTATTTCAATAAAGGTAGTGACATGACAGTATTTCAAATAGCCAAAGACAGCGAACAACGAGACGGAAACGACGAGGTCCTCATATGCCAAACGGCAAGATACGTCATCAGTAACGAAGCAGCGTGGCGGATTTTCGGTTTCCCATACACGAACGCGAACCAACTGCGCAACATCTAGCAGTACGTCTAGAGAAAGGACAGAGACTTTACTTCACAAAAGACACTGCCAGAAAAATTACAAGCGAACTGCCTCATAACACAGCATTAACACATTTTTACCAACTGTACCTAACGGATCCATTCGCGAAAACATTGCTGTATGTCGACGTCCCTACCTATTACAAGTTGAACACAACAAGAAAAATCTGTCAACGACGAAACCAAGGAATCCCAGAAGAAGATCATCCAGGAATCTTGAAAACTGGCGTACTGGGCCGACTATACACCGTTCATCCGAACAACGCCGAATGTTTTTATCTCCGGATGTTGCTACACGAAATACGGGACCAACAAGACTGTTGACGGTTACCAATGCCAGACGTACAGAGAAGCATGCCAACGCTTACGACTACTGGAAAACGACAACCACTGGGAATTAACACTACAAGAAGCATCACTCACATCGTCAAATGAACAAACGAAAGATTTATTCGCCATGATTCTAATAACATGTAACTATACTCCAAAACAGCTATGGGACTCCTTCAAAGAGAGTATGAGTGATGACATACTGTACCAAATCCGACAATCTCATCCTGAACTGACCATAGGATTCAATTGCGGCATCTTCAATGAAACACTCATTCGCCTAGAAAATAAATATTTAGCAATAAACAACCAGACCGTAGTACAACTTGGGTTGCAAGCACCGCGAGAAGATGTTATCAGTGTGCTAAACTTCGAAATTACAGAGTGAAAAGCTACAACATAAATGAACTACTTCATACATTTGCTCACAACAAACCACTCCTCAATGACAGTCAAAAGGAAATTTACAACGTTATCATTGAACGGACCAACAACAACACTGGCGGAATTATTTTCCTGGATGCACCAGGCGGCACCGGGAAAACATTTCTAAGAAATCTGTTGCTGGCGGAAATACATGCTAAACACCACATCGCACTTGCACTGGCAACATCCGGCATTACAGCCACTCTTATGGAAGAAGGACGAACTGCCCGTTCCGCCCTACAACTACCGTCGAATATGGCCGAAGAACAATTCCCGGTGTGTAATATCTCAAGAGCATCTGGACGGGATGAATTTCTCAGGGGAGATAAAATTATCTTCTGGGACGAATGCGAAACGGCACATAAAAATCACTCGCAGCTATGGACAGACTTGCGAGGAAACTCTGAGGAGATGGGACGAGCTCTACTCATACTCTCAGGAGATTTTCGACAAACACTTCCAGTTATCCCAAGTCCACACCAGCAGACGAGATCAATGCATGCTTAAAAAAATCACATCTCTGGCCACAGATACAAATACTGCGACTAACAAAAAATGTGAAAGATGAACTATCGAAAGACGAAACAACAGCACATTTTGCTCAACAACTTTTACAATCTGGCGAAGGCACATATCCTACTGACCAGACGACCGGCCTCATTAAACTCAGCAGTGACGTCTGCAATGTAGCCACTGCTGAAAACGAACTCATCGACCAAATTTATCCAAACATTGTTCATAACTGTGCCAAACCGGATTGGCTATTTGAAAGGGCAATTTTGGCAACTAAATATAATATTGTAGACGATATCAGCTTTAATATTCAAAAGAAAATTCCCGGTGAAGAGGGAATAAACAAATCGACCGAGACGATGGTAAACGTTGATGGAAGTGTGAACCTTCCTACAGAATTTCTAAACTACACTCCTGGAAATTGAAATAAGAACACCGTGAATTCATTGTCCCAGGAAGGGGAAACTTTATTGACACATTCCTGGGGTCAGATACATCACATGATCACACTGACAGAACCACAGGCACATAGACACAGGCAACAGAGCATGCACAATGTCGGCACTAGTACAGTGTATATCCACCTTTCGCAGCAATGCAGGCTGCTATTCTCCCATGGAGACGATCGTAGAGATGCTGGATGTAGTCCTGTGGAACGGCTTGCCATGCCATTTCCACCTGGCGCCTCAGTTGGACCAGCGTTCGTGCTGGACGTGCAGACCGCGTGAGACGACGCTTCATCCAGTCCCAAACATGCTCAATGGGGGACAGATCCGGAGATCTTGCTGGCCAGGGTAGTTGACTTACACCTTCTAGAGCACGTTGGGTGGCACGGGATACATGCGGACGTGCATTGTCCTGTTGGAACAGCAAGTTCCCTTGCCGGTCTAGGAATGGTAGAACGATGGGTTCGATGACGGTTTGGATGTACCGTGCACTATTCAGTGTCCCCTCGACGATCACCAGTGGTGTACGGCCAGTGTAGGAGATCGCTCCCCACACCATGATGCCGGGTGTTGGCCCTGTGTGCCTCGGTCGTATGCAGTCCTGATTGTGGCGCTCACCTGCACGGCGCCAAACACGCATACGACCATCATTGGCACCAAGGCAGAAGCGACTCTCATCGCTGAAGACGACACGTCTCCATTCGTCCCTCCATTCACGCCTGTCGCGACACCACTGGAGGCGGGCTGCACGATGTTGGGGCGTGAGCGGAAGACGGCCTAACGGTGTGCGGGACCGTAGCCCAGCTTCATGGAGACGGTTGCGAATGGTCCTCGCCGATACCCCAGGAGCAACAGTGTCCCTAATTTGCTGGGAAGTGGCGGTGCGGTCCCCTACGGCACTGCGTAGGATCCTACGGTCTTGGCGTGCATCCGTGCGTCGCTGCGGTCCGGTCCCAGGTCGACGGGCACGTGCACCTTCCGCCGACCACTGGCGACAACATCGATGTACTGTGGAGACCTCACGCCCCACGTGTTGAGCAATTCGGCGGTACGTCCACCCGGCCTCCCGCATGCCCACTATACGCCCTCGCTCAAAGTCCGTCAACTGCACATACGGTTCACGTCCACGCTGTCGCGGCATGCTACCAGTGTTAAAGACTGCGATGGAGCTCCGTATGCCACGGCAAACTAGCTGACACTGACGGTGGCGGTGCACAAATACTGCGCAGCTAGCGCCATTCGACGGCCAACACCGCGGTTCCTGGTGTGTCCGCTGTGCCGTGCGTGTGATCATTGCTTGTACAGCCCTCTCGCAGTGTCCGGAGCAAGTATGGTGGGTCTGACACACCGGTGTCAATGTGTTCTTTTTTCCATTTCCAGGAGTGTATTTGCAAGTGCCAGGAATGCCATTACAGTGCCTTCGACCTCAAACTGGATCTTCGATCATATTACTCAGAAATCTCAACTCTCCAAAACTATGTAATGGAGCAAGGATGATCGTCAAACAGCTATCAAATAACATCATCGAAGCCGAAGTTATGACTGGAAAGCACAAAGGATACACACTATTTATCCCCAGAATACCAGTGATCTCATTGAACTACCATTCCAGTTTAGAAGACTGCAATTTCCAATCAAATTAGCCTACGGTTTTACAATTAACGAAGCGCAAGGGCAAACTTTAAAATATTGCATCATCAACCTCAAAGCCGCCTCCTTCTCTCATGGTCAACTACACATAGCTTGCTCTCGAGCAGGAAATTCGAAAAAATTGTACATATATACACTGAAACTTCCTGTCAGATTAAAACTCTGTGCCGGACCGAGACGCGAACTCGAGACCTTTGCATTTCGCGGCAACTGCTCTACCAACTCTTTTTTTTTTTTTCGTTGCGTTTGGGCAGGGCGAACGTCACAAGACATCCGTTCAAGTTGATCGTTGATTCCTTTACTCAGTTTCTTTTATTACAGGGCCACCACCTCTCTGACCTAACACACTGGGCTACCGTGCCGGCACCAACTGAGCTACCCACGCACTACTCACGATTCGCCCTCGCAGCTTCACTTCCGCCAGTTCCTCGTCTCCTACCTTTCAAACTTCACAGAAGCTCTCTTGCGAAACTGGCAGTACTAGCGCTCCTGGAAGAAAGAAACCTGGATAACAAAATGAAAAGAAGGTGTTTATACACAAGTATCGTAAATAGTTGGAATATACCGGGTGATCAAAAAGTCAATATAAATTTGAAATCTGAATAAATCACGGAATAATGTAGATAGAGAGGTACAAATTGACACACATGCTTGGAATGACATAGGGTTTTATTAGAACCAAAAAAATACAAAAGTTCACAAAATGTCCGACAGATGGCGCTTCATCTGATCAGAATAGCAATAATTAGCATAACAAAGTAAGACAAAGCAAAGATAATGTTCTTTACAGGAAATGCTCAATATGTCCACCATCATTCCTCAACAATAGCTGAGGTCGAGGAATAATGTTGTGAACAGCACTGTAAAGCATGTCCGGAGTTATGGTGAGGCATTGGCGTCGGATGTTGTCTTTCAGCATCCCTAGAGATGTCGGTCGATCACGATACACTTGAGGCTTCAGGTAACCCCAAAGCCAGCAATTGCACGAACTGAGGTCTGGGGACATGGGAGGCCAAGCATGACGAAAGTGGTGGCTGAGCACACGATCATCACCATCACCAAACGACTCGCGCAAGAGATCTTTCACGCATCTAGCAATTTCTTTTTTTTTTTTCCTAGTAAAACCCCATGTCATTCAAAGCATGTGTGTCAATTTTTACCTCTCTATCTACATTATTCCGTGGTTTATTAAGTTTTCAAATTTATACTGACTTTTTGATCACCCGTTATTTTCAATATTTTTTTTACTTCTTACACTTTAAAGTTTATCCATTTATTCCAACAACCACACAATCTCATATCAATTCCCTGACCGAAGCCGGGCACCCTGGAGAGTACAAAATAAAAACACTAAAAGACGAACATCAGACAACCAGCAGTAGTTACAACAGTGCCAAGTTAACATCAGTGCAATTTTCACAATAGAAGTACAAAGATAATTTCGTTATATAAATTTAAAAACACAAAACTACCACCTAGGGTTCGAATTCTGCCAGTAACAGAGGAGAATGACATCCACGGCAGCTTATAGCTGAAAGCTGGGCAGCGGCGTAGTTTACAAAAATAAGTTCTTAATGCAAAGTAAAATCACAAACGGATGTGTCAGTTTTCGAACCGGGTTGGTTCCATGGAAGGACAAGATCCACGCAAATTGCAGGTCAGAACTGGATGCCGACGTATTTTATACAGTTCGATAGCAAATAATACCTATAATATCGAACCGATAAAATAAAGCAGTTACCACATAAATACAGAAAACTCCTTCCAGCCACTTTTTTGAAATAGTATTTATTCCATGAATCGGTTTTCGAACGTTTTAGGCTTATCTTCAGCCGGCCGCGGTGGCCGAGCGGTTCTAGGCGCTCCAGTCCGGATCCGCGCTGCTGCTAGGTCGCAGATTCGAATCCTGCCTCGGGCATGGGCGTGTGTGATGTCCTTAGGTTAGTTACGTTTAAGTGGTTCTAAGTTTAGGGGACTGATGACCTCAGATGTTAAGTTCCACAGTGCTTAGAGCCATTTGATCCATTTTTGCTTATCTTCAGATGGTGTACAGGTTATGTAGCTATGTCAAAGCGTAATGCTGGCTGCTGATTCTGTGACAAGAACATACTTTAATGCATCGCCATGAGTATTGTTCATATGCTGATTTGGATCCAAAATTTATATTTGTACTTACTGCGACAGATGTGCGGCTTTTGTTGTCAGTATCCCATCTGCCCGCTTCCATTGTGATGGAATGTTAGTACCGCATCACTCACTTTTACAGAATATGTATTCAAACACATTGCAATAACGAAACTTTGCCAGCAACCAGGATGTGCTGCATATACACGGTAATAGCGAAATTCTGCGAGCATCCAGCATGTGCTGTACACCTGTTTCGTTATTATGGTGTATATTCGTACATATTCTGTAAAAGAGAGTAATGTGGTTCCAACTGTCCATCACAATGGAAGCAGACAGATGAATATTAACAACAAAAGCTGCCCATACTGTCACAACAAGTACAATATTAAATTCTGAATCCAAATCGCATGCAAATAATGCTCACAGCGACGTGTTAAACTATGTTCCATCTTCTTGTCACAGAGCCAGCACCCAGTAATCCGCTTTAAAATATCTGTTTAACCTCTTGTACACACTCTGAAGATGAGCCCGAAAGGATTCGAAAAACGATTCATGAAATAAATAAATATTTCAAAAAAGGGATTGGTTGCAGGTTTCTGTACTTATACACCCATGTGTTCTTAAACATCCATAATGGATAAGCTTAAAAGCACTTACACTTGTAAGGAGGGGGTAGCCCCTCGCAGTCAATTTTTATACAAGACAGCCTGTGCGGTCGAGTACTTCGTACACACTAATATGACGTGTTTCAGATCCGCTACCGCCGTTGTGTTCTGATCGCAGTCTCCAGAAGCGACGATTTTCAGCCGGTATAGGCGGTGTAACACCCGTATCACGGCCTCATGTGGATGAGAGAGGTCACATGACGTCTACTAAGCTTCACCGAGGTGAACAATGGTGGAGGAGAAACGTTCGGTTGTGTGGCCGCTAGGTAGCTGCCCTTGTAGTGTTGTGACACATGCCATTCACAATTCCAGTACTGATTGCTTTCTTGAAAGTCAAGTTAAAATCTATGTAAGGAACCCCGTAGTCGAGAAGAAACTTTCGGTTGTATGGCCACCAGGTGGCAACACTTTTAGTGCAACCGTGATAAGAGCTTTCTTGGCCGTCTAATTGAAATCTGTATAATGGACTGGGAATGGGCGGAACTGTCCCTCCTTAATGCTCCTCTTAACGAGGAAATGCCTTGATGTCCTTTCATCCAAAGAAAGCGGACGTCCCGCAAAGAGTTCAGCGAAAGAGTGCAACGAACTTGTGTGTTGACTCTGACAGCTTCCACCAGCCAGACGCCGGCCACGCTCCTCGCGGCCTGAGGTTCGACGCCGTCAAGCAGCCCGTGGAATCTAGAGTCGGCTTCACGTAACCACCACCCGTTGTGCTTTAAGTGCAGTCATTACCGCGTGCAAGAATGCTGCGCTAGCTACAGCTGGCCGCCGCCACCGGGTGCTCCCAGCAGCGTGAGTGACCTTCAAGGTCGAACGGCTTCGCTACACCAACCCGAAGACGTCGTGCATGGATGCTACGCCGAGCCCACCGGAGGAGGGCATGCACTTATCTTGATCAACAATAAAGATTTCTTGAACATACACTATATGGTCAAAAGTCTCCGAACACTTGGATGAAAATGACTTTCAAGTTCGTGGCGCCCTCCATCGGTAATTCTGGAATTTAATATGGTGTTGGCTCACACTTAGCCTTGATGACAGCTTCAACTCGCAGACATACGTTCAATCAGGTGCTGGAAGGTTTCTTGGGGAATGGTAGACCATTCTTCACGGATTGCTGCACTGAGAAGAGGTATCGATGTCGGTCGGTGAGGCCTGGCACGAAGTCTGCGTTCCAAAACATCGCAGTTGTGGTCCATAGGATTCGGGTCAGGACTCTGTGAAGGGCAGTCCATTACAAGAATGTTACTGTCGTGTAACAACTCCGCCACAGGCCGTGCATTATGAACACGTGCTCGATCGTGTTGAAAGATGCAGTCGCCATCCCCGAATTGCTCTTCAACAGGAAGCAAGAAGATACTTGAAACATCAATGTAGGTCTGTGCTGAGATAGTGCCACGCAAAACAACAAGGGGTGCAAGCTCCCCCCATGAAAAACACGAGCACACTGTGAGACCACCGCCTCCGAATTTTACTGTTGGCACTACACACTCTTGACAGATGACGTTCAACGGGCATTCGCCACACCTACACCCTGCCATCGAGTCGCAACATTATGTACCGTGATTCGTCAGTCCACACGACGTTTTTCCTCTGTTCAATCGTCCAACGTTCACGCTCCATACACCAAGCGAGGTGTCGTTTGGCATTTACCGGCGTGATGTGTGGTTTATGAGCAGCCGCTTGACCATGAAATCCAAGTTTTCTCGCCTCCCGCCAACTGTCATAGTACTTTCAGTGGATCCTGACGCAGCTTGGAATTCCTTTGTGATGGTCTTAATAGATGTCTGCCTATTACACATTACGACCCTCTTCATCAGTCAGCGGTCTCTGTCTGTCAACAGACGAGGTCGGCCTGTATGCTTCTGTGCTGTAAGTGTCCCTTCACGTTTCCACTTCACTATCAAATAGGAAACAGTGGACCTAGGGACGTCTAGGAGTGTGAGAATCTCGCGTACTGACGTATGACAAAGTGATACCCAATCACCTGACCGCGTTTGAAGTCAGTGAGTTCCGCGGAGCCCCCCATTCAGATCTCTCACGATGTCTAATGACTATACTGAGGTCGCTGATATGGAGTACAGGGCAGTAGGTGGCAGCACAATGCATATAATATGAAAGACGTGTTTTGGGGGATTTCCGGATACTTCTGATCATATAGTGTATATGAACATGAAAATTTACGTGGAACTTTGTATGTTGTAGTGATTGAATTTTCATTTCTCATGAAACAATTATGTAGAGTTGATTTGACTACCAACGAGATTGAGTTTATGCTGTCCTTTATTTTTTAGTAGTTGGACTTAGCCATACGTTCCCGTGAAAGATTCCGAGGTAGTAAACAAGCAGTAGTCATAAATAAAAAGATAGAAACGGATACCCACTGACGATACCTGGAACAAAGATGTGAAAATCGTGAACACAAAAAGACTACTTTCAAAGCACGGCTGCTTAGGCCCCTAATAATTTTTCCACAAAATGAGACACTTTTTATTTCTTATCCAATCTAGCATAAAAATCGAAGAGCAAAACTTTTACGCCAAAATTAAGTAGGTACCGGTAGATAATAACAAAGAAATTCACTTTTACATCCCTCAAAGTTTCACTAAAAAGTATCAGCATAGGTAAAACGCCAAAAGGAAGACGATATCTTAATGAAACATGCTAAGTATAACGGGTTTAATAAGCCTTATAAAGATATAAAAAGGGAAAGAACAGAAATCTTAAGCATAATATTGCAGCGTGAAATATTACAACAGTTTACTCCTGTCGGCGAGGAATTGTCTTTGTAGACCTATTTATATCCTAATTACAGTAAAAAACTTATTTAATTTGTTTTTGAATTACCTAAAGACTGAGAGAAGAATTTCTGAATAGATTTTGGCAACAGCGTTGGAAGTAACGGTATGAACATTTCAGACTCGATGTTTGTAATTCTAAGCCTGTAGTTAAGAGTTTGATACTGCGTGCTCTGGAAAAACTGAGCTGTGCCAATGCTGATCAGTATTCTTCCGAGTTGGTGCCAGAATGTCTGGAAGGTAGCCACGGTCGACGACCGAAACGCCAGTGCGCTAGAGATTTGTCTTTGGAGACGATGTCCAACTGTCAATTTGAGGAGTCGATTACACATAGGGATCGGCAATGTTTAAAGAAACTATTCGGGTAATACTGTTACTGAGTCGTACCTAAAATGCTCTGCAAAACTTAAGGACGAGATAGATAAAGTACCATAACATGTTAATTACTTGGTGGAAATGCTGGAGCATGTTGCCAGAGGTCTCCCAGTCGTGCACAAAAAGCTCGACTTCACATGGTTTGAGGTCAGCGTAACTATAGTGGCAAACGGGCTGTCCCCGCAACACAATACAGTTGAAGGAACGGGAAAAGATTATTTGTGTGTCAATCATTGAGCAGTTACGGTGCACTGTGGAAGTGTTCATATCGACATGGCCCAGAGACAACATTCGAATGACTTCACACGCGGAAGAATCATCGGGAAACTGGAAGAAGGCCGAAGTGTGACGAGTGCAGCCCTTGGGATGGGTATTGCTCACAGCGTTGTTTCAAGTGCATAGGAAGCATTCCGCATCAGTTATTGCTGTCCGAAGGAGAGGAGGTGGCCGACCACGGCCAATTACAGCAGCAGATGACCGTTACACTGTCCAACAGGCAACAAGGGACCCCCGTCAAACACCGGATGCAATTGCAACAACATTTAACAAGACTGCAAGGCACGCAATCTCACCCTCCATAGTGCCACGACGACCAATAAATACGAGGGTAATCCCAAAACTAAGGTCTCATATTTTTTTGTTTGTATGGTAATTGGTCATACTGTTATGAAGAGTGCTTCACGCGCTTTGTGTAAACATGGGCGCACGCCGCACGGAGGCGCTCAGACTTGCTTGGCAGCCGTTGAGAAAGGAGCTTCCGTTGCATGTTACCGCCAAGTGTGAATTGCGCGTAGTTATTCGGTTCTTGAACGCAAAGGGCACTGCGCCGATTGAAATCCACCGCCATTTGACGCAAGTATATTGTGAGTCGTGCATGAACGTCAAAAGCGTTCGTAAGTGGTGTAGAGAGTTAGCGGCTGGTCGGACCAAAATTCACGACGAACAAAGGAGCGGGAAACCGTCAATTTCTGAGGAGACAGTGTTGAAGGTTGAGCAGAACATGCGTGAAGATCCGTGGATCACCCTGGATGTTCTCTGCACGTTGGTTCCTGAGGTTTACCGAAGCACCGCTCACAGAATTTTAAAAGAAACATTGAACTACCGGAAGGTGTGCGCAAGATGGGTCCCACGCATGCTGACTGAGGACCACATGCGGCAACGTGTTGATGCTTTCCGCGCATTTCTTCACCGCCTTGCAGCCGAACAGGACAACATTCTGGACTCAATTGTCACGGGTGACGAAACCTGGGCATACCACTTTACACCTGAGACCAAGCAACAATCACGCCAGTGGCGGCATCCTTCTTCGCCAAAGCCGCGGAAATTCAGACAAACACAGCCTGCCGCTCATGAGAACCGTTTTTTGGGATCGGAAAGGGGTATTGTTGGTCGACTTTATGCTCACTGGGACCACAATTAACGCTGACAGGTACTGTGAGACTCTGAAAAAACTCAAACGGGCAATTCAGAACCGGAGAAAAGGAATATTGAGCAAGGGCGTACACATTCTCCATGACAATGATCGCCCACACATCGCTCAGCAAACTGATGCTCTCCTGCAACAGTTTCAGTGGAACATAATCACCCACCCACCCTATAGTCCTGACTTGGCACCCATACGACCTGTTCCCTAGGTTAAAAGAACATTTGGCCTGAAAGCGATTCAGCTCCGACGACGAGGTGAAAGAAGAGGTTCATAACTTTCTGAACAGAATGGCGGCGAGCTGGTATGACATGGGCATACAAAAACTGCCACAGCGTCTACAAAAATGCATCGACAAAAACGGTGCTTATGTCGAAAAGTAGCTAAATGTTAAAGCTGTAAACTGATGTAAACCATTGTACAAATAAACAGGTCTACATACTTATAAAAAAATAGGAGACCTTACTTTTGGGATTACCCTCGTACGTTGTGTTCTGTTGAAACTCGCACATCAGCAGCAGCGTTTGCGATGGTCTCAGCAGCGTAGGGATTTGACCAATGTGGGGTCGCGTGCTCTTCTCGGATGAGAGCGGATGAGGCTGAGTAGTGATTTTGGACGTACCCTTACATGGCGAGAGGTGGGAACGCGTAATGCACTCAGAAACACTGTCGAACACGATCATTTTGGTGGTCCATGTGTTATGATGTGAGGAAGCGTACTGTTACATAGGTGTGCTGACCTCCAGATTTTTGAACACGGAACACTCATGGGTCAACGTTATTGTGACACTATACTCCCTCCTCACGTGCCTCTTTTTTGAGGTGCATTCGGCCTCGACATCATTTTTATTGATGACAATGCGCGACCGCGTCAAACTGCCCATGTGAGAGAGCGCTTAGAACGAGGGGATATTCGGCAAATGGGCTAGCCTGCCCGTTCCCACGACTCAAATCCCATCGAGCACTTGTGGGGTGCGTTGAGGGAGATGTACTGCAACACGACCACATATACCAACGACCATGCAGCAGTTATTAACAGCGCTGGTGCAGGAATGGAACGCACTACCACAAGATCTCATTATACAGGGTGGTCCATTGATAGTGACCGGGCCAAATATCTCACCAAATAAGCATCAAACGAAAAAACTACAAAGAACGAAACTCTTCTAGCTTGAAGGGGGAGCCAGATGGAGCTATGGTTGGCCCGCTAGATAACGCTGCCATTGGTCAAACGGATATCAACTGCGGTTTTTTTTTTAAATAGGAACCCCCATTTTTTTGTTTTTTTTACATATTCGTGTAGTACGTAAAGAAATATGAATGTCTTAGTTGGACCACTTTTTTCGTTTTGTGATAGATGGCGCTGTAATAGTCACAAACGTATAAGTACGTGGTACCACGTAACATTCCGCCAGCGCGGACGGTATTTGCTTCGTGATACATTACCCGTGTTGAAATGGACCGTTTACCAATTGCGGAAAAGGTCGATATCGTGTTGATGTATGGCTATTGTGATCAAAATGCACAACGGGCGTGTGCTATGTATGCTGCTCGGTATCCTGGACGACATCACCCAACTGTCCGGACCGTTCGCCGGGTAGTCAGCTTATTTAAGGAAACAGGATGTGTTCAGCCACATGTGAAAAGTCAACCACGACCTGCAACAAATGATGATGCCCAAGTAGGTGTTTTAGCTGCCGTCGCGGTTAATCCGCACATCAGTAGCAGACAAATTGCGCGAGAATCGGGAATCTCAAAAACGTCGGTGTTGAGAATGGTACATCAATATCGATTGCACCCTTACCATATTTCTATGTACCAGGAATTGCATGGCGACTACTTTGAACGTCGTGTACAGTTATGCCACTGGGCACAAGAGAAATTAGGGGACGATGACAGATTTTTTGCACGCGTTCTATTTACCGACGAAGCGTTATTCACGAACAGCGGTAACGTAAACCGGCATAATATGCACTATTGGGCAACGGAAAATCCACGATGGCTGCGACAAATGGAACATCAGCGACCTTGACGGGTTAATGTATAGTGCGGCATCATGGCAGGAACGACAATTGGCCCCCATTTCATCAAAAATGGCTCAAATGGCTCTGAGCACTATGGGACTCAACTTCTGAGGTCATTAGTCCCCTAGATCTTAGAACTAGTTAAACCTACCTAACCTAAGGACATCACACACATTCATGCCCGAGGCAGGATTCGAACCTGCGACCGTAGCGGTCTCTCGATTCCAGTCTGCAGCACGGCCACTTCGGCCGGCCCCATTTTATCAATGGCAATCTAAATGGTGCAATGTATGCTGATTTCCTACGTAATGTTCTACCGATGTTACTAAAAGATGTTTCACTGCATGACAGAATGGCGATGTACTTCCAACATTATGGATGTCCGGCACATAGCTCGCGTGCGGTTGAAGCGGTATTGAATAGCTTATTTAATGACAGGTGAATTGGTCGTCGAAGCACCATACCATGGCCCGCACGTTCACCGGATCTGACGTCCCAGGATTTCTTTCTGTGGGGAAAATTGAAGGATATTTGCTATCTTCATCCACCGACAACGTCTGACAACGCGCTTCAGCGCATTGTCAATGCATGTGCGAACATTACGGCAGACGAGCTACCCGCTGTTGAGAGGAATGTCGTTACACATATTGCCAAATGCATTGAGGTTGACGGACATCACTTTGAGCATTTTTTGCATTAATGTGGTATTTACAGGTAATCACGCTGTAACAGCATGCGTTCTCAGAAATGATAAGTTCACAAAGGTACACGTGTCACATTGACAACCGAAATAAAATGTTCAAACGTACCTACGTTCTGTATTTTAATTTAAAAAACCTACCTGTCACCAACTGTTCGTCTACTAGGTGTACCGGTATGAAATGAGGGTTAAGATTGTGCCGATAAGGAACATTTGTTGTGAACGAGCCTTAATTTTTTTTTGGTTGGTATGACATCTGTAAAAGATATTTAGTATACATCAAGTCATGGAACAAACAACATCATATGTTTCCATCGCGTTAAGAATGTTGAATTTTGTACCAGAAAGTGATGATTTGCGGAAAGCATTAATTTTTTGTTTTCATTTGAAAAAAAGTGCTGCAGATTCGCATCGAATGCTTGTCGAGGCATATGGTGATCATGCTCTATCAGAAGCAACATGCAAAAGATGGTTTCAGCGGTTCAGAAATAATGATTTTGATGTAAGAAATGAAGAACGTGAAAGACCACCAAAAAAGTTCGAAGACGCCGAATTGCAAGCAATATTGGACGAAGATGATATTTTGAGTCAGAAGCAAATGGCAGCAATGCTAAATGTTGCACAACAAACAATTTCTGACCGTTTGAAAGCTTTAGAGAAGATCCAAATGTGTGGAAAATGGGTGCCACATGAATTGAATGAAAGACAGATGGAAATCCGAAAAACCATTTGTCAAATTTTGCTTCAAAGAGATGAAAGAAAATCAATTTTGCATCGAATTGTTACTGGCGATGAAAAATGGATTTATTTTAGGAATCCTAAACGGGGAAAATCATGGGTTAATCCGGGACAACCATTAACATCGACAGCAAAACCAGATCGATTCGGGAAGAAGGCAATGCTCGATGTTTGGTGGGATGTGTGTGGTGTATCATGAGCTTCTAAAACCCGGTGAAACTGAGAATGCTAATCACTACAGACAACAAATGATCAATTTGAACTATGTATTGATCGAAAAAAGACTAGAATGGGCCCGAAGACGTGGCAAAGTAATTTTTTTACACGACAATGCACCTGCACACAAAGCAATATTGGTTCAGGATACAATCAAAACACTTGGCTGGGAGCTGCTACCCCATCCGCCGTATTCAGACTTGGCCCCTACCGACTAGCATTTGTTTTCATCAATGGGACACGTATTGGCTGAGGAACACTTCGATTCCTACGAAGAAGTCGAAAATTGGGTGTCTGATTGGTTTGCTTCAAAAGACGAACATTTCTATTGGCGTGATGTCCACAAATGCCAGAAAGGTGGTCAAAATGTATAGAAAGCAATGGTCAGTACTTTGAAAAAATTTTTTCACTTTTCAATTCAAAATTTCATTTTCACAAAAAAAAACGCTCATTTCATACCGGTACACCTGGTAAAATTGTGAGCCATATGTTTGTGACTATTACAGCGCCATCGATCACAAAGCGAAAAAAGTGGTCCAACTAAAACATTCATATTTCTTTACGTACTACACGAATATGTAATAAAAATGGGGGTTCCTATTTAAAAAAAAACTCTGTTGATATCCGTTTGACCTACGGCAGCACCACCATCTAGAGCGCCAACCATAGCGCCATCTGGTTTCCCCCTTCAAGCTGGACAAGTTTCGTATTTTGTAGTTTTTTCGTTTGACGCTTATTTCGTGAGATATTTAGTCCGGTCACGATCAACGGACCACCCTGTATACCCTGTGGCCAGCACGGGAGTACGTAGCAGAGCATGCACTGCCGTCCGTGGTGATCACACATCCTATTAAGAACCATGTCCCACCTTCTGTAATGTGCAGGGGATCGTAATAAATCGCGGTGACTGTTCGGGGAAGTTCGCCAAGTGCAAGTCTCATTTCAGTCGACGCCACATTGGGCGACTTGCGCGCCGTTGATGAGGATGAAATGATGATGAGGACAACATAACACCCAGTCCCCGAGCGGGGAAAAATCTTCAACCCGGCCGGGAATCGAACCCGCACCCGCTTGCATGGGAGGCGAGTACGTTACCACCCAGCTAAGCAGGCGTACTTCAGTAAAATTATTGTCTCCGAATAAAAGTGTCATGTCTGTTCGTCTCATTGCGTACTTCTTTCAGTTGCCTTCTGCACTATATTACTGCAGTTCCTCCTATTCATACATAACGAACACAGACTCAAAAAATATCGTTCTTGTGCAACGCAGCTAGCTCCTTATTCCCATGAAGTAATGGGTGCTGCCGACAAGGGATCTCAGATCGATTCCATATACCTAGATTTCCAGAAGGCTTTTGATACAGTTCCTCGCAAGCGACTATTAATCAAATTGCGTGCATATGGAGTATCGTCTCTGGTGTGTGACTGGATTTGTGATTTCCTCTCAGACAGGTCACAGTTCGTAGTGATAGACGGTAAATCATCGAATAGAACTGAAGTGATATCTGGCGTTCCGCAAGGTAGCGTCATGGGCCCTCTTCTGTTCCTGATTTACATAAATGATCTAGGTGATAACCTGAGCAGCCAGCCCCGTTAGATTGTTTGCAGATAACGCTGTAATGTACCGTCTAGTAAAATCATCAGACGATCAATTCCAATTACAAAACGATCTAGAGAGAATTTCTGTATGGTGCGAAAAGTGGCAACTGGCACTAAACAAAGAAAAGTGCGAGGTCATCCACATGGGTACTAGAAGAAATCCGATAAATTTTTGGTATACGATAAATCGCACAAATCTAAGGGCTGTCAATTCGACCAAATACCTAGGAATTACAATTACGAGAAACTTAAATTGGAAAGACCACATATATAATATTGTGGGGAAGGCGAAACAAAGACGGCGCTTTGTTGGCAGAACACTTAGAAGATGCAACAAACCCACTAAAGAGACAGCCTACATTACACTTGTCCGTCCTCTGCTGGAATATTGTTGCGTGGTGTGGGATCCTTACCAGCTGGTATTGACAGAGGACATCGAAAAAGGGCAAAGAAGGGCAGCTCGTTTCGTGGTATCGCTCAATAGTGGTGAGAGTGTCACTGATATGATACGCAAGTTGGGATGGCAGTCACTGAAACAAAGACGGTTTTCTTTGTGGCGAGATCTACTTATGAAATTTCAATCACCAACTTTCTCTTCCGAATGCGAAAATATTTTGTTGATACCCACCTACGTAGGGAGACATGATTATCATAATAAAAAAAGAGAAATCAGAGCTCTAACGGAAAGATTTAGGTGTTCCTTTTTTCCACGCGCCATTCGAGAGTGGAATGGTAGAGAAGTAGTATGAAAATGGTTCGATGAACCCTCTGAAGGCACGTAAGTGTGAATTGCAGAGTAACCATGTAGATGTAGATGTATGTATGGTACAAGTTTTATCGAGCTGTGTCGCTTAACTGTGACACATCATGCGAAAATGACTTTCGTCCTCAAGTTTTACACACAAGTATATCAAGCAAATAATACGTTCTAAGCTGGACTCTTACAGAAAGGGAAGATGAGGTAGATCAAAATGAGATGGCCTGTTAAGCAAATAATACGTTGTCCGCTGGACCCTTGTACAAGGGAAAGCAGAAGTAGATGAAGATGAGATGGGAGATATGATACTGCGAGAAAAATTTGACAGAGAATTGGAAGACCTAAGTTGAAAAAAGGCTCTAGCGTAGTATCTTTGGAGAGCCAGCCATTACGAACTATTCACGTGGTATGCAAGATATGTGAGGCAGGTGAAACACCCTCAGACTCCAAAAAGAGTGTAATAGTGCCAAATCCAAAGAAGACAGGTGCTGACAGATGTGAACACTAGTGGACCGTCAGTTTAATATCATCGTTCGCAAAATACTGACACGAGTTATTTACAGATGAAAGGAAAAATCTGTGGAAACCGACCTCAGGGAAAATCAACTTGAGTTTCGGAGATATGTAGGAACAATCGAGGCAATATTTGCCGTACCGTTTATCTTGAAGAAGGTCAAATCTATGTCTATAGCATTTGTAAATTTAGAGAACGTTTTTGACAATCTTGGCTGAAATAGATTGACTGAAATTCTGAAGGTAGCAGGGATAAAATATACGGCGCAAAACTTTCTCTGCGACTTGTACAGAAATTAGATTGCAGTTAGAAGAGACGAGAGACATGAAACAGAAGCAGTAGTTGAGAAGAGAATTAGGCAGGGTTATAGCCTATCCCCAATGTTGTCCAGTCTGCACACCGTGTAGAAACGTAGGAGAACTTTGGAAGGAGGATTAAAGTTCAAGAAGAAGTAATAAAAACATAGAGTTTTGCACAGCGGTAATAGAAAGTGTTTCTGAAACAGAGAAACTGTTTAACATCGAATATAAATTTGAATATTAGGAATTATTTTTTCAAGGTATTTGTTTGGAGTATAGCCTTCTACGGAAATGAAATGTGGACATAACACAATTCAGATAAAAAAAGAATAGAAGTTTTTGAAATGTGATGCTACAGAAGAATGCTAAAGGATAGATGGGTATATCGGATAACTAATGAAACTTTAAATAAAATTAGGGAGATATGAAATATATGGCACAGATTGACTGAAAGAAAGGATTAGGATATTCACACATCAGGGAGTCGTCAGTTTGGTATTAGAGAATAGTGCGTGGGGCAAAAAGTTGCAGAGGGAGACGAAGGCTTGAGTACCGTAAGGAGGTTCAAGTAGGTGTGGAGTGCAGTAGTTATAGAGAGATGAAGAGGCGTGGACAGGATACAGTAACATGGACAGCTGCATCAAACCAGTCTTAGAACTGAAGACCATAACAATAACACACTAGACCTCGCTAAACATTCAACAGAGTAGCGTTTTCACCAGATGTAACGCTATTTTTCGCCATTCACCTCGTTTTTGGATAGTAATGAGAAAATTATTAAGTTTTTTATTACAATGGTTTTCATTTTGCCGTTGCAATACAGCGCTGCAAAGTAAATAACTTTCGCGGTTTGTCAATAATAGGCAGCTTCTGTGTTGCGTCTTGTGACTTATTACGAATAGACACCTGCGTGCGGTCAGGGTCTTATTTGCGCGCCTGCAATGTATTCGTTCCTTCGGAAGCTGCTACCTGTTATCACGAAATCAACAGCGCCGCAAACAAGCAAGGTAGCGCGTACGCCGTTCTCTGTGTAGGCTGTACAAATGGTTCAAATGGCTCTGAGCACTATGGGACTTAACATATGAGGTCACCAGTCCCCTGGAACTTAGAACTACTTAAACCTAACTAATCTAAGGACATCACACACATCCATGCCCAAAGCAGGAGTCGAACCTGCAACCGTAGCGGTCTCGCGGTTCCAGACTGAAGCGCCTAGTACCGCTCGGCCACATCAGCCGGCGTAGGCTGTACAGTTTAAAGCTATACGAGACGGTCCATGTTTTACTCCAGTCGTGCGTGCCCTTAAGAAACCAGCGACAGTGATGAAATTACTGTTATTTTTATGTAGCTTCATTAAGAGACCAAAAGGAAAAAAACAACGTTAAGATTTTGGGTGCACGTCATCTACACCAAGAATTATGATCATGGAGAGTTTAATACACTATTTCGAGACTCGATAGAAGATGACATATTTTTTGTCAGTACGGCACTATTCAATAGCTCCCGAGAAGTTTATATCTCTCTTGAATTAATTTGGCGTGGTCTAAACAAACAAAATACCTTCCTCAGAAATTCTGTTGGACCAAACGAAAGACCAGTATTACTTTGAGGTATAGAAATTTATTTTAATCCAGTAATTATACTTTGACTTAACGTGGATGACTTAAATTTAATTAAACTAATTTTCAACATTAACGATTCATTGAAATTATTTTTAACTTAAACGAGTGAGACGCAGCTTTCTATACAGATACTGCTACAAAAACTACTTTCTTTTCTTAATTAAAAGATTTTTCCTCCACTGTACTTCTACTGGAACGGACTCTCATGAATTCTTAGGAAACCTAATTTCTGTTGCAGTTGGCATGTTAAGCATCTTCCTTTTGGTTTCAATTTGGACTCGCAATAAGAACGTTTTGACTGTGTTCTGCACGGAAAAAAGTAATCGTTAATTTTTTCTGTTTATCTCTTGTCTTATTTTTAATTTCCAAATATTCTTGAAAACATTATCTTCTTTTTTCGTGCTGCAGACTTTTGCACTTTTGGAGTATTCCAACTTAAAGGAGCGGCTGTACTACTAGTGAAGTACGAGGGTCGTTCAATAAGTAATTCAACACATTCTTTCCTGAAAGCAAGTTGGTTTTATTCGGGATTCCAATACACCTTACTCTTCCCACAAAATCTTATTTTTCAATATAATCTCCGTTCAGTGTGACGGCCTTACACCAACTTACTAGTCGGCCGCTGTGACCGAACGGTTCTAGGCGCTTCAGTCCGGAACCGCGCTGCTGCTACGGTCGCAGGTTCGAATCCTGCCTCGGGCATGGATGTGTGTGATGTGCTTAGGTTAGTTGGGTTTAAGTGGTTCTAAGTCAAGTGGACTGATGACCTCAGATGTTAAGTCCCATAGTGCTTAGAGCCATTTTTGACCACCTTACTGCGAGGGTCTGTATGCCACTCTGCTGGTGAACGGCGAAGCAACGTCTTGCTGCATTAGTTATGTCCCTATCATCCACGTGCTGTTTCCCATGGAGTGCTTCCTTCATTGGGCCAAACAGATGGAAGTCGGAAGATGCGAGATCCGGGCTGTAGGGTAGTTGAGGAAGAACAGTCCAATGAAGTTTTGTGAGCTCCTCTCGGGTGCACAGACGTGTGTGAGGCCTTGTGTTGTCGTGGAGAAGGAGAAGTATGTTTCCATTTATATGACGACGAACACGCTGAAGTCGTTTCTTCAGTTTCCTCAGGATAGTGCAATACAGTTCAGAGTTGATCGTTGCACCTTGAGGGAGAATATCAAACAGAATAACCCCTTCAGAGTCAGAACGTGGCCATGACTTAACCAGCTGAAGATGCAGCTTTGAACTTTTTTTTCGGAGGAGAGATAGTGTGGCGCCACTCCATTGATTACCATTTTCTTTTCGGTTAGAAGTGATAAACCCATGTTTCATCGCCTGTGATAAAAATATTGTTACAATCAGCCTCGTAGCGCGCAATCAGTTCCACACATATGGATATTTGTTGATCTTCATGGTCTTCTATTAGGCGGCGAGGAACCCGGCCGGCCTTTGGGTATCGCAACTGGTGGAAGAGTGTGTCAGCACTACCAACAGAGACATAAAGTTGTGCAGCGACGTGTTTTGATTGTGATCAAATGTTCAAATGTGTGTGAAATCTTATGGGACTTAACTGCGAAGGTCATCAGTCCCTAAGCTTACACACTACTTAACCTAAATTACCCTAAGGACAAACACACACACCCATGCCCCAGGGAGCACTCGAACCTCCGCCGGGACCAGCCGCACAGTCCATGACTGCAGCGCCTTAGACCGGATTGTGATCCCTCGGCTATCTCGAATGAGAATGTCCGCCAAGTTCCAACGTTGCAGGAGTCACAGCTGTGTGCGGTCGGCCGGCACGCAGGAGATGGGACTGATTTGAGCGGCCTCGTTGCTATGATGACAGACGCCTCCCCAAAGACACACCCTGCTTTTGTTCACTGCCAGATCTCCACAGACGTTCTAAAAGCGCCTATGAATATCTGCGATGCTCTGGTTTTCTGCCAAAAGAAACCCATTGACAGCTCTCTCTTTGGAACGATCCTTCGTTGCAGACGCCACCTGTCGGAAATTCATGAAACTAAAGAGGGGCTGAAGGGTAATATTCCACAATGTCCCACAGCAAATTTTGCATTATTTCATCCGAAATTGACAGAGGAAAAAAACGTATTGCATCACTTATTGAACGCTGCTCGTATTATAAGACAGTGGCTATTACGTTCGTTATATGTAATGAAGTGATTTTGGATAAAATATCGTTTAAAAAACGAGAATTATAAAATTATGAAAATGTGATGTTTTGTTTTGGTTTGTTTCTCGCACTCAGTTTAGCACAGAACCTGTAAACGGGAACGGCACTAATTCAAAGTGTTTTCCGAAATTTTCCGATCAGAACCAAGATGGCTGGGCATTTAAAACATTAGGCCCTATACAGATTATTTCCTTACACTGATCACGTACTTACGGATTTCACGACCTCTGCCTGCTGACACTCACATGAGGCTATTACTGCAAGAGTCAAGCGATACTCGATGGAAGCCTTTTCACCTCATTATTTGCGGTTGTTAAACATACGGGAAAGAAATAAGATGCAGTACTGGTCAGAGAACCAGAGCTTTCATCAAACCAACGTACGAGATCCCTGGTAATTTCATGAAAACATAAGAGTAGCCTATTTTGTTCCCGATGATGTCACATCAGTAATTCTTCGTTCTCACAAAACTTATTCAAATTTCCTTTTTTTATATAATTCCATGTCTGAAGTGTTGTACTTTGGAATACCTATAAATATTTTGTAGGCCTATTCAGTCAAAAAAAATGGGGGCCAGCAATGATCACTGTTGTTTTGATGACCACGGTTTAAAGGTCACTGAAGGAGAAATACCGGAAAATTAATTTTTCAAAATTTCACACTCTAAATGTAAAAAATGTTATTGTAGTGTACCTAAAGTGCAAATGAAGGCTCAAAGAAAGAATCTTCAAAGAGGCCTGTTGAACAAATTAAAAAAAATAATAACTTTGGTGGCTTTCTGTAGTCTTCAACGGTGCGAAGCAGCATAGCTGCCAACGCACGTGGCAGAATTATGTACTGAAGTGTCCAATCGCTACGTTCTTAGTATCCTCAAACGTACTAGACAGTAATTAATAACTTTACAGCTAAGTTGTTTTTGCAGCTTTTTAAAAACGTTTCGCCAACGTTTCTACTTACACCTGTCGTTTTTACCGTTGTGATCTAACGTAAGAAACAGAAGTGTTTCAAGAAATCCCATACCAAGATGTAACATGAAACACAGGGGTTTTCCTATTTTTGTAATAGTAAATAATGACCCATAATTCTATTGTTGTTGTTGTTGTTGCTGTGGTCTTCAGTCCTGAGACTGGTTTGATGCAGCTCTCCATGCTACCCTATCCTGTGCAAGCTTCTTCATCTCCCAATACCTACTGCAACCTACACCCTTCTGAATCTGCTTGGTGTATTCATCTCTCGATCTCCCTCTACGATTTTTACCCTCCACGCTGCCCTCCAATACTAAATTGGTGATCCCTCGATGTCTCAGAACATGTCCTACCAACCGATCCCGTCTTCTAGTCAAATTGTGCCATAAATTCCTCTTCTCTCCAATTCTATTCAATACCTCCTCATCAGTTACGTGATCTACCCATCTAATCTTCAGCGTTCTTCTGTAGCACAACATTTCGAAAGCTTCTATTCTCTTCTTGTCCAAACTATTTATCGTCCACGTTTTACTTCCATGCATGGCTACACTCCATACAAATACTTTCAGAAACGATTTCCTGACACTTAAATCTATACTCGATGTTAACAAATTTCTCTTCTTCAGAAACACTTTCCTTGCCATTGCCAGTCTACATTTTATATCCTCTCTACTTCGACCATCATCAGTTGTTTGCTCTCCAAATAGCAAAACTCCTTTACTACTTCAAGTGTCTCATTTCCTAATCTAATTCCCTCAGCATCACCCGACTTAATTTGACAACATTCCATTATCCTCGTTTTGCTTTGTTGATGCTCATCTTACATCCTCCTTTCCAGGCACTGTCCATCCGTTCAACTGCTCTTCCAAGTCCTTTGCTGTCTCTGACAGAATTACAATGTCATCGGCGAACTTCAAAGTTTTTATTTCTTCTCCATGGATTTTAATACCTACTCCAAATGTTTCTTTTGTTTCCTTTACTGCTTGCTCAATATACAGATTGAACAGCATCGGGGAGAGGCTACAACCCTGTCACACTCCCTTCCCAACCACTGCTTCCCTTTCATGTCCCTCGACTCTTTTAACTGCCATCTGCTTTCTGTACAAATTGTAAATAGCCTTTCGCTCCCTGTATTTTACCCCTGCCACATTCAGAATTTGAAAGAGGGTATTCCAGTCAACTCTGTCAAAAGCTTTCTCTAAGTCTACAATTGCTAGAAATGTAGGTTTGCCTTTCCTTAATATATTTTCTAAGATAAGTCTTATGGTCAGTGTTGCTTCACGTGTTCCCACATTTCTACGGAATCCAAACTGATCTTCCCCGAGGTCGACTTCTACCAGTTTTTTCATTCGTCTATAAAGAATTCGTGTTAGTATTTTGCAGCTGTGACTTATTAAACTGATAGTTCGGTAATATTCACATCTGTCAACACCTGCTTTCTTTGGGATTGGAATTATTATATTCATCTTGAAGTCTGAGGGTATTTCGTCTGTTTCATACATCTTGCTCACCAGATGGTAGAGTTTTGTCAGGACTGGCTCTCCCAAGGCCGTCAGTAGTTCCAATGGAATGTTGTCTATTCCCGGGGCCTTGTTTCGACTCAGGTCTTTCAGTGCTCTGTCAAACTCTTCACGCAGTATCGTATCTCCCAATTCATCTTCATCTACATCCTCTTCCATTTCCATAATATTGTCCTCAAGTACATCGCCCTTGTATAGACACTCTATATACTCCTTCCACCTTTCTGCTTTCCCTTCTTTGCTTAGAACTGGGTTTCCATCTGAGCTCTTGATATTCATACAAGTGGCTCTCTTTTCTCCAAAGGTCTCTTTAATTTTCCTGTAGGCAGTATCTATCTTACCTCTAGTGAGAAGCCTCTACATCCTTACATTTGTCCTCTAGCCATCCCTGCTTAGCCATTTTGCAATTTCTGTCGATCTCATTTTTGAGACATTTGTATTCCTTTTTGCCTGCTTCATTTACTGCGTTTTTATATTTTCTCCTTTCATCAATTAAATTCGATATTTCTTCTGTTACCCAAGGATTTCTACTAGCCCTCGTGTTTTTACCTACTTGATCCTACCCCCATTACTGTCAATTGTTCCCTTATGCTCTCCCTGAAACTCTGTACAACCTCTGGTTCTTTCAGTTTATCCAGTCCCATCTTCTTAAATTTAGTTTCTTCAGTTTTAATCTACAGTCCATAACCAATAGCTTGTGGTCAGAGTCCACATCTGCCTCTGGAAATGTCTTACAATTTAAAACCTGGTTCCTAAATCTGTGTCTTACCATTATATAATCTATCTGATACCTTTTAGTATCTCCAGGATTTTCCATGTATACTACCTTCTTTTATGATTCTTGAACCAAGTGTCAGCTCTGATTAAGTTGTGCTCTGTGCAAAATTCTACCAGGCGGCTTCCTCTTTCACTTCTTAGCCCCAATCCATATTCACCTACTACGTTTCCTTCTCTCCCTTTTCCTACTCTCGAATTCCAGTCACCCATGACTATTAAATTTTCGTCTCCCTTCACTACCTGAATAATTTCTTTTATCTCATCATACATTTCATCAATTTCTTCATCATAGGCAGAGCTAGTTGGCATATAAACTTGTACTACTGTAGTAGGCGTGGGCTTCGTGTCTATCTTGGCCACAATAATACGTTCACTATGCTGTTTGTAGTAGCTTACCCGTACTCCTATTTTTTTATTCATTATTAAACCTACTCCTGCATTACCCCTATTTGATTTTGTATTTACAACCCTGTATTCACCTGACCAAAAGTCTTGTTCCTCCTGCCACCGAAGTTCACTAATTCCCACTATATCTAACTTTAACCTATCCATTTCCCTTTTTAAATTTTCTAGCCTACCTGCCCAATTAAGGGATCTGACATTCCACGCTCCGATCCGTAGAACGCCAGTTTTCTTTCTCCTGATAACGACGTCGTCCTCTTGAGTAGTCCCCGCCCGGAGATCCGAATGGGGGACTATTTTACCTCCGGAATGTTTTACCCAAGATGACGCCATCATCATTTAAGCATAAATTAAAGCTGCATGCCCTCGGGAAAAATTACGGCTGTAGTTTCCCCTTGCTTTCAGCCGTTCGCAGTACCAGCACAGCAAGGCCGTTTTGGTTAGTGTTACAAGTCCAGATCAGTCAATCATCCAGACTGTTGCCCCTGCAACTACTGAAAAGGCTGCTGCCCCTCTTTAGGAACCACACGTTTTTCTGGCCTCTCAACAGATACCCCTCCGTTGTGGTTGCACCTGCGGTACGGCTATCTGTATCGCTGAGGCACGCAAGCCTCCCCACCAACGGCAAGGTCCGTGGTTCATAATTCTATTACATATTGGAAAACTCAGATGGATAAGCCTCAAAATCTGAAATACATTTTATTGTTTTTCCATTCATAGCTATGATGCAGGATGGTTTCAAAGTTTAAAGTGTTCCAAGTAACCTCAAAAGGTAATAGCTTTTTTTCTGTATAAGGTTACATACGCACCGAGTCTACGATAGGTAAGTACGATCACACATGCTCGCGAATGTACGGGGGGTATCCTACAATCATCACTGTTGAAATAATGGAGGCGAAGACAATTTTGGTCGAATAGTATGAACTTCTGGCACTTCATATCACTTTCATATTTAGTTCTTCATTTTTAGCACCGTGGGGCTTCCAAATAGACCCTACGTGGTGCTAGTGATCATATACTGCAGCCTAAGGATTCTACTTTTTCGAAGTTAGGCGGCTATATATACAGTGTGATCAAAAGTATCCGGACACACCAAAAAACATACGTTTTTCATATTAGGTACATTGTGCTGCCTCCTACTGCCAGGTACTCCGTATTAGCGGCTTCAGTAGTCATTAGACATCGTGAGAGAGCAGAATGGGGCGCTCCGCGGAACTCATGGACTTCGAACATGGTCAGGTGATTGGGTGTCACTTGTGTCATACAGTATGTCTGTACGCAGGATTTCCACACTCCTAAACATCCCTAGTTCCACTGTTTCCTATGTGATAGTGAAATGACACATGAAGGGACACGTACAGTACAAAAGCGTACAGGCCGACCTCGTCTGTTGACTGACCGAGACCGCCGACATTTGAAGAGAGTCGTAATGTGTAATAGGCAGACATCTACCCAGACCATCACACAGGAATTCCAAACTGCGTCAGGATCCACTGCAAGTACTATGACAGTTGGCAGGAGGTGAGATGTGAGAAAACTTGGATTTCATGGGCGAGCAGCTACTCATAAGCCATACATCACACCGGTAAATGCCAAACGGCGCCTCGCTTGGTGTAAGGAGCGTAAACATTGGACTATTGAACAGTGGAAACACGTTGTGTGGAGTGACAAACCCAGTACACAAGCCGATGGCAGGGTGTGGATATGACGAATGCCCAGTGAACGTCATCTGCTAGCGTGTGTAGTTCCAATAGTAAAATTCGGAGGCGGTGATGTTTCGGTGTGGTCGTGTTTTTCATGGAGGGGACTTGCAGCCCTTGTTCTTTTGCGTGGCACTATCACAGCACAGGTCTACATTGATGTTTTAAGCACCTTCTTGCTTCCCACTGTTGAAGAGCAATTTGGGGATGGCGATTGCATCTTTAACACAATCGAGCACCTGTTCATAATGCACGGCCTGTGGCGGAATGGTTACACGACATTAACATCCCAGTAATGGACTTGGCTGCACGAAGTACTGACCTGAATCATACAGAACACCTTTGGGATGTTTTGGGACGCCGACTTGGTGCCAGGCCTCACCGACCGACATCGATACCTCTCCTCTGTGCTGCACTCCGTGAAGTATGGTCTGCCATCCCCCAAAGAACCTTCCAGCACCTGATTCAACGTATGCCTGCGAGGATGGAAGCTGTCATCAAGGCTAAGGGTGGGCCAACACCGTACTGAATTCCAGCATTATCGATGGAGGGCGCCACGAACTTGTAAGTTATTTTCAGCTAGGTGTCCGTATGCTTTTGATCACATAGTATACATAGTTATTGGTTTCTGGAGTAAAGTTCTTAAATTTCTCTTCCCAAAGGCGGGTCAGAGCTGGTATTAGTGTATCTTGGCTGAGGAGTGCCTTACGCACTTCCTGCTCTGTTTCTGTGACCAGTAATGTGTCTTATTTCTGTATACAGGGTGTACATAAAGTCCGCAAACACTTTCAATTATTTATTGCAAAAAAATGTGTGTGCAATCTTATGGGACTTAACTGCTAAGGTCATCAGTCCCTAAGCTTATACACTACTTAACCTAAACTATCCTAAGGACAAACTCCGAAAGTTTTTTTTTTTCCCCTCCCGGAGCTCTGCTTCATCACGTGGTAGATGCGGTTCATACACCAGATTTTTAATGTGTCCCCACAGAGAAAAGTCACACGGAGTGAGATCTGGTGATCAAAGAGGCCATTTCATGAAACAGCTGTCCCCTCCTGTAGCATGGCCGATCTATCGATGCAGCCGCTCTGTGTTCAGGTACCCACGAATTTCACGATGAAACTGGGCTGGAGCCCCATCCTGCTGAAAGATGAATGGAGAGTCCGATTGCATTTGAGGCATCAGCCATTGCTGCAACATGTCCAAGTAGGAATATCCTTATGAATGTCTCTTGTACGCGCTCCACATTCACTTCACTCACATTGGGACATCCGCTTCTCTTGCCGGGCGTAAGCAGCCCGCCGTAACGAATTTGTTGTGCCAGTGGTAAGTAGCCTTCCTTGTTGGTGGCTTCATACGGTACTTGGTTCTAAACACCCGTGGACAGCTGTAGCACACTTATTTCTGTCGAACTCCAACACATAGAAAGCTCGCTCTGCACGTGAGCTCGCTATGTTTGCGACTAGCGCTGATTATCGGCAAATTAGCAGACTCCGCTGTGGCGGTATACATGAATAAAAATTCTCAGGGTTCCTCTTCAAAATGACATATGTACGATATCTGTACAATTGTTGGTTCTTGTGTAATAAATAATTTAAAGTGTTCCCAGACTTTATGTACACCCTGTATTTCCCTTATGCTTATCAATCGCTAATAATGAGGTGGTGAAAAGACTTCCATCGAATATCATGCACTAGACTCTTGCAGTAATGGTAAATCTCTTGCTTCAGGTCAGTGTTAGCAGGCAAAGGGCATTAAATCCGGAAATCCGTGATCAGTATAAGTAAACAATCTGTACAATGTTTTAAACCCCCTGACATGCGGATTCTGATGCGCTGATTTCAGAAAAAAACTCCCGAGTTCGTGCGGTTGCCATTTTCTGTTAAAACTAACTGCGAGAAATAAAGAAAAACATATTTTCATAACATTATAATCACAGTTTTTTAAAAAGATTTTTTTATCAAAATCGTCACATCATATACACTTCTGGAAATTGAAATAAGAACACCGTGAATTCATTGTCCCAGGAAGGGGAAACTTTATTGACACATTCCTGGGGTCAGATACATCACATGATCACACTGACAGAACCACAGGCACATAGACACAGGCAACAGAGCATGCACAATGTCGGCACTAGTACAGCGTATATCCACCTTTCGCAGCAATGCAGGCTGCTATTCTCCCATGGAGACGATCGTAGAGATGCTGGATGTAGTCCTGTGGAACGGCTTGCCATGCCATTTCCACCTGGCGCCTCAGTTGGACCAGCGTTCGTGCTGGACGTGCAGACTGCGTGAGACGACGCTTCATCCAGTCCCAAACATGCTCAATGGGGGACAGATCCGGAGATCTTGCTGGCCAGGGTAGTTGACTTACACCTTCTAGAGCACGTTGGGTGGCACGGGATACATGCGGACGTGCATTGTCCTGTTGGAACAGCAAGTTCCCTTGCCGGTCTAGGAATGGTAGAACGATGGGTTCGATGACGGTTTGGATGTACCGTGCACTATTCAGTGTCCCCTCGACGATCACCAGTGGTGTACGGCCAGTGTAGGAGATCGCTCCCCACACCATGATGCCGGGTGTTGGCCCTGTGTGCCTCGGTCGTATGCAGTCCTGATTGTGGCGCTCACCTGCACGGCGCCAAACACGCATACGACCATCATTGGCACCAAGGCAGAAGCGACTCTCATCGCTGAAGACGACACGTCTCCATTCGTCCCTCCATTCACGCCTGTCGCGACACCACTGGAGGCGGGCTGCACGATGTTGGGGCGTGAGCGGAAGACGGCCTAACGGTGTGCGGGACCGTAGCCCAGCTTCATGGAGACGGTTGCGAATGCTCCTCGCCGATACCCCAGGAGCAACGGTGTCCCTAATTTGCTGGGAAGTGGCGGTGCGGTCCCCTACGGCACTGCGCAGGATCCTACGGTCTTGGCGTGCATCCGTGCGTCGCTGCGGTCCGGTCCCAGGTCGACGGGCACGTGCACCTTCCGCCGACCACTGGCGACAACATCGATGTACTGTGGAGACCTCACGCCCCACGTGTTGAGCAATTCGGCGGTACGTCCACCCGGCCTCCCGCATGCCCACTATACGCCCTCGCTCAGTCCGTCAACTGCACATACGGTTCACGTCCACGCTGTCGCGGCATGCTACCAGTGTTAAAGACTGCGATGGAGCTCCGTATGCCACGGCAAACTGGCTGACACTGACGGCGGCGGTGCACAAATGCTGCGCAGCTAGCGCCATTCGACGGCCAACACCGCGGTTCCTGGTGTGTCCGCTGTGCCGTGCGTGTGATCATTGCTTGTACAGCCCTCTCGCAGTGTCCGGAGCAAGTATGGTGGGTCTGACACACCGGTGTCAATGTGTTCTTTTTTCCATTTCCAGGAGTGTATAAACTATATAATATCGAGTGTTTTCGAATACAGAAAACAGTTTTGTTTCCCCATGATTATTTCTGAATTATGAAATATAACGAACCTGCGTCCGTGGCAGAAGACGTGTACAGACTTGAAATTCCAAGTGACACTATTGCCACTCGAGTGGCAATATCAACTGCCATATTCTAACCTCCTTAATTAATTTATTCCATCAACTAAGAATTATTCTGTGCACAGGGTCAACACATATTCTATCATGCGAATGACGAGACAAAATTAAGATATTGTGCGAATTTCAGAGTTAAAAGCTTTGTTGCTATCTAAAATATTTTTTTAAAAAAAACTTAAAAATTTACTTGGTTCTTTCATTATTTTGTTGCTGTCTGTAACCTGGTTGTCTTTCGTTGATAGTTGGAGTATGCTGACTGTTTAAGTTTTCAGGCCCATTGCGCCTCGTAGAGGAAGACATTTTATTCTTGTGTCGTTCGACACGCTTAATCCGCCAGTGTTTCGTCCTTTTACATTACAAACCAATCAACCAATCAACCGCCTCGCATTTTACGCGTCGTCCCCACAACAATCATGCTGCTCGAATTTCACGCTGGTCGGCACGCACCATGCAGCTTTAGAGTTCTACCGCACTGGGATCCAGGGGAGGTCTCCTGGCAGAGACACGAGACAGAAGCGTGGGATGCAATGGCGCCTCCCGCACCTGGCACCTACCTGAGCGTGGCAGCTCTGCCAGCCTGGGGGCGCTGCCAGTGGAGTTCATGGCGGCTTACGGCCGCTCCAGCACCTCGACGCGGGCAGCATTCATTTCACGCTAGGTGAGGAGAGCGCTACGTCAGCGTGACGTAGGCACGCGTCATCATGAGTTTCACGAGCTGTCCTATCGACTGTTGTGTGCGTCTTGAATCTGCACTGTTCATTGTTCTTAGTTGATTTACAACATGAAGGCAAAATTAAATGGAACTAGATGGTTTAATATTTCCAGCAACATTCGAAATTACTTCGAACTTAAGTTTCTCAGTTTAACGTTTCTGCCCACATGAATTATGTACAATTCATTGGCTTTTATAAAAATACGAAACACTTTAATTTCTCCCTATTTCACGTTTTTATCCACATGATTTACGCACGATTAATCGGACTAAAAAATGCCTAGACACTTTCGTTATGGTTATGATTCCTTCATTCAGATATTCTTTATGTTCATGAAACACACAATAACATCCCACATTCTTTGGATTGCAGATTAATAATTAATTATTTCATGTTCCTATCCACAGGATTTAGACACGATTCATCGGATTTTTTTAAATAAAATGGGGTAGCATTCATTTCGGGCTAGAAAAATAACAAGACGCTTTCGTTATTGTTATGATTCCTTCATTCAGATATTCGTTATGTTCATGAAACACACAATAAATCCCACGTTCTTTGGATTGCAGCTTAATAATTAATTATTTCACGTTTCTATCCACACGATTTATGCACGATTCATCGGATTAAAAAAAAAATTGATCAAAGCTTTTTTTTTTTTTTACTTTCGTTATGGTTCCTTCGTTCAGACATTCATTATGTTCCTGAAACACAAAATACCATCCTAAATTGTCGGGATTACAGCTTAATAATTAATTCAACTGGGATGAGCTTAACAGATAACTCCTGTCACTTCGTTTGTACACATGTATTTACATTTAGCTTTGACGTTATCGGTACAACCGCAAAGATCGATATACGCACTCATGTAGTCGATTCAGGTTATTTACGTCACGACGACGTAGTGTTACGACACTATGAAATAGGGTTCTCCTCACCTAGCGTGAGATGAATGCTACCCCCTGGACGCCAGCAGGGCTGCCGAGCGCTACCTGCCGCTGACCCGTACCTAGTTTTGTCCGCCCACAAGAGCGCTATGGATAGTTTTGACACCGAAACTTTTGTCTGTGAGGTTCAGATGAGATCAGCAACTTGGGACACTCCATCTCACAATTATTCAAAGCGTGAACCGGAAAAAAAGTATTGGGAATTACGAGGGTTATAAATAAAGCTCAGTTCGAAGAATATTCCTCTCCACATTACAATCACGTTCAAACTACTTACGATGGCTCACTTTGTGGAACCTGGCTGACTGGAGACCGTGGAAGTTATCGATCCTCAATTTCTTCATAACCTGTTCCTGATGCTCCACTCCAGCCGCAAGAGCTTTACACGACAGACAAAGAACGTTTGCTATCCGAGCTATACAGGGTGGTCCATTGATCGTGACCGGGCCAAATATCTCACGAAATAAGCGAAAAACGAAAAAACTACAAGGAACGAAACTTGTCTACCTTGAAGGAGGAAACCAGATGGCGCTATGGTCGGCCCGCTAGATGGCGCTGCCATTGGTCAAACAGATATCAACTGCGTTTTTTAAAATAGGAACCCCCATTTTTATTACATATTCGTGTAGTACGTAAAGAAACATGAATGTTTTAGTTGGACCACTTTTTTCGCTATGTGATAGATGGCGCTGTAATAGTCACAAACATATGTCTCACAATTTTAGACGAACAGTTGGTAACAGGTAGGTTTTTTAAATTAAAACACGGAACGTAGGTACGTTTGAACATTTTATTTCGGTTGTTCCAATGTGACACATGTACCTTTGTGAACTTATCATTTCTGAGAACGCATGCTGTTACAGCGTGATTACCTGTAAATACCACATTAATGCAATAAATGCTCAAAATGATGTCCGTCAACCTAAATGCAATACGTGTAACGACATTCCTCTCAACAGCGAATAGTTCGCCTTCCGTAATGTTTGCACATGCATTGACAATGCGCTGACGCATGTTGTCAGGCGTTCTCGGTGGATCACGATAGCAAATATCCTTCAACTTTCCCCACAGAAAGAAATCCGGGGACGTCAGATCCGGTAAACGTGCGGGCCAATCCACCTGTCATGAAATATGCTATTCAATACCGCTTCAACCGCATGTGAGCTATGTGCCGGACATCCATAATGTTGCAAGTACATCGCCATTCTGTTACGCAGTGAAACATCTTGTAGTAGCATCGGTAGAACATTACGTAGGAAATCAGTATACATTGTACCATTTACATTGCCATCGATTAAATGGGGGCCAATTATCCTTCCTCTCATAATGCCGCACCATACATTAACTCCCCAAGGTCGCTGATGTTCTACCTGTCGCAGCCATCGTGGGTTTTCAGTTGCCCAATAGTGCATATTATACCGGTTTACGTTACCGCTGTTGGTGAATGACGCTTCGTCGCTAAACAGAATGCGTGCAAAAAATCTGTCATCGTCCTGTAATTTCTCTTGTGCCCAGTGGCAGAACTGTACACGAAGTTCAAATGATAAGTGCACAGAGGTACATGTATCACATTGGAACAACCGAAATAAAATGTTCAAACGTACGTACGTTCCGTATTTTAATTTAAAAAACCTACCTGTTATCAACTGTTCATCTAAAATTGTGAGCCATGTTTGTGACTATTACAGCGCCATCAATCACAAAGCGAAAAAAGTGGTCCAACTAAAACATTCATATTTCTTTAAGTACTACACGAATATGTAATAAAAATGGGGGTTCCTATTTTAAAAAATCGCAGTTAATATCCGTTTAACCTATGGCAGCGCCATCTAGCGGGCCAACCATAGCGCCATCTGGTTTCCCCCTTTAAGCTAGACGAGTTTCGTTCTTTGTAGTTTTTTCGTTTGATGCTTATTTCGCGAGATATTGGCCCGGTCACTATCAATGTACCACCCTGTATAAGTTTTCATCGAAAACTACTTTCATACCGAAATGGCACAGCCACATCTCCTGCTGCAGCAACAGATGCTAATGGGCCAGATACCTCAGACAGGCTACAAATATTTTAGACCGATTTCCGACTTCTTGTCTGAAACTTTTATAATTTTAATTTCAGTTTATAATAACGTACTTTTCAAATAAAAACTGAAGAGCACTTCTATGTATAGTTTACAGTTACAACTAAAACTGTAAATATCGCTGCAGAAAACAAATAGCTACCGAGTACACAGGTCACAAAAATCTTTCCCTCTTATGAGATTACTTTCCTTAAAACCATGACTTTTTTCGTCAGTTAATTGCGGGAGATCTCCACTACCTCTTCAAATGAACAGTATGACGTTCTCGGGATATTGGAAAATTTAGCACTGTAATTTCTTAAATCATTATAAAGCGAGTCGAATAACCCATTAATTTCACGATCAGCAATTAAGGAATGTGCCCAGAAATTCTTTTCCTGCATTCCCTTTTTATTTCGAGCTTGCACACAAAACATGTAGCTCTTCTACTGAGCGGAGACTGAAGGCATTCCTCTGGCGTCTCATGCTGCCAGACCTGAGCACTGCCAGCAGACCTACCGTGGCGTCACAGTGCGGTAGGGCCCTTAGCGCACACGTTCTGCAGAGAGTAAGACAAAGCGATACGTGCGGCTCTTGCAGTACGCTCCAATAAATGCACTCTACATCGCAGGCGTTTCGCTTGACTCGTTATTTGATTAATAGTCTGCGCAAGCACGGTGGAACTCGTGGCTGAGACGTATTCGCTACTTTGGTCTTCAGTAATACACACCTCAAAAAAAGCTTTGCATCACCTCGAATCCGAGAGTTCCGGAACCTGTACAGAAAACTGGAATAGAGGTCAACATAAACATCATTTCCGTCCTTTCCATTGCTCATGAAAACCACACATTGCATGTGGTACCACCATTGAGACCTTCAGAGGTGTTGGTCAAGATTGCTGTACGCACCCGTACCTCTAATACCCAATAGCACGTCCTGTTGCATTGACGCATGCCTGTATTCATTGTGACATACTATCCACAAGTTCCTCAAGGCACTGTTGGTCCAGATTGTCCCATTCCTCAATGGCGATTCGGCGTAGATTCCTCAGAGTGGTTGGTTGGTCACGTCGCCCATAAACAGCCCTTTTCAATCTATCCCAGGCATGTTCGATACGGTTCATGTCTGGAGAACATGCTGGCCACTCTAGTCGAGTAATGTCGTTATCCTGAAGAAAGTCATTCACAAGACGTGCACGATGGGGACACGAATTGTTGTCCATGAAGACGAATGCCTCGCCAATTTCCTGCCGATATGGTTGCACTATCAGTTGGATGATGGCATTCACATATCGTACAGCCATTACGGCACCTTCCATGACCACCAGCGGCGTACGTCGGCCCCACATAATGCCTCCCCAAAAAAGCAGGGAACCTCCACCTTGCTGCACTCGCTGGACAGGCTGTGTAAGGCGTTCAGCCTGACCGGGTTACCTCCAAACATGTCTCCGACAATTGTCTGGTTGAAGGCATATGCGACACTCATTGCTGAAGAGAACGTGATGCCAATCCTGAGCGGTCCATTCGGCATGTTGTTGGGCCCGTCTGTACCGTGCCGCATGGTATCGTGGTTGCAAAAATGGATCTCTCCATGGACGTCGGGAGTTAAGTAGCGCATCTTGCAGCCTATTGCGCACATTTTGAGTCGTAAACGACGTCCTGTGGCTGCACAAAAAGCATTGTTCAACGTGGTGGCGTTGCTGTCAGGGTTCCTCTGAGCCATAATCCATAGGTAGCGGTCATCCACTGCAATAGTAGCCCTTGGGCGGCCTGAGCGAGGCATGTCATCGACAGTTCCAGTCTCTCTCTGTATCTCCTCCATGTCCGAACAAATCGCTTTGGTTCGCTCCGAGACGCCTGGACACTTCCCTTGTTGAGAGCTCTTCCTGGCACACAGTAACAATGCAGATGCGATCGAACCACGGTATTTGTCGTCTAGGCATGGTTGAACTACAGACAACACGAGATGTGTACCTCGTTCCTAGTGGAATGACTGGAACTGATTGGCTGTCGGACCCCCTCCGTCTAATAGGCGCTGCTCGCGTAATGTTGTTTACACATTTGGGCGGGTTTAGTGACATCTCTGAAAAGTCAAACGGACTGTCTGGAAAACTTTTTTCGATGTGTGTAGTTAACAGTGGCTTGCATTTCGGATGCACTATTCTTTCCTATTATTTTTCCACTATTTTTATTGCTACCGAAAAATTGAATGAATATTGACATAAATTACTACGTGATAGGCCTCTATATTACGACGCCACTTATATAATCAAGGAATTCATAATATGGTCGTAAAACATGACATGTTAAAGAACAAAACTCTACAGGCATAGGCACATTAATCATAGCAGCTCACTTTTCATACTTCCCGAGTCATAACCTTCTTCCCTCCAATAACATTTGAGTCAATATTGGAAAATGGTGAATTTTAATTTTAATCAATATGGCTGTCATGATTCCGGTTGATGTTTTTGATGTGGGAGTCAAAGTCTACGGCAGTGCTCTATTTTTTTCGAAATTATTTAAAAATTTCCAGTTCTTTGAAATGCGTCACTATTTTATAAGAATGCTTTGAGGTATGAAATATAAAACAACTAAAATATGAGTTAAAACTAACAACTTCTTGCCAGTTCTACTTTCCATAAAACGTTCTCCCTCCCCCTACACTCCGCCGGCCGCGGTGCCCGAGCGGTTCTAGGCGCTTCAGTCTGGAACCACGCGACTGCTATGGTCGCCCTTGGATGTGTGTGATGTCCTTAGGTTAGTTAGGTTTACGTAGTTCTAAGTTCTAGGGGACTGATGACCTCAGATGTTAAGTCCCATAGTGCTCAGAGCCATTTAAACCCTACCCTCCTTGTTTGTGTATACTAAATATGGGAGTTTATTTCTTTCCTCTCCTTTTCATTTTTCAGCATTTGTTTGACTGAGAGTTGGCTCCCAAAATGGCAAAACTCCAAACCGCAATAAAGCTGAAGCAACTACATCATCTGGTTTTCCCCTAAGCCAACCACAACACGGTTCACTATCTGGCTAGTGAATCAGAAATATCTGCTGTATTGGAAAAACAGCACAACTATTCCTATCGTTAAGATGAATGAAAGAGTACTAGCAGGTAATCAGACCCTGAAATGGTCATTGGTGTGACAATTGCTTTCAGAATGTGCAAGACACTTGATATCAGTGCATTTGATCACCATCAGATTGTAGCTACCTAATGCGTGGAACAGTCTGTCTTTGAGGGCAAGCCAGGAAGATTTTCATTTATCATGTTAGGGTTTACATAGATGGTGTACTGTGAGTGTCTCAACTTGGGAAAACTGCCACTGCAAGAGATGACTGTGACTGGCAACAAGGAGTAGGCGACATATGTCATTTACTACCACAGATTGTAACCAGGGTTAGATGAATCACAGTGAAGCAAATCATGTGTCAGTTCAATTCTGGACAACGGTAATTGGTGAGGAGCCTTACTATTCACAACAAAATTCTCGCTAAAGGTACAAGACATCACTGCACCATAGGTGAATATCTGCCCACTGTGTGTAACTGAGCACGAACTCTAACTAAATTTATATAGAAAAACTGTCACTGGATGCTCAGAGCATAGAAAAAGGTCACCTGGATTGAAAAATTAGGTACACATTGTAGCATGCCAATGAGTATATAGAAAACCACATAAGTTTATGTATCCCACTCATCAAAAGGAGACTGCTCTCTATATGCTCATGCTCAACTGGAACAGAAACTACGCCATATTGGAAGGGGGGGGGGGGGGGCACTTCTGTCACCACAGCAAATGAAATAGTTCAGTATGTCATGTAACTGCAATGTTGCCACACCTTGCACTGGCTGTTGACATGATAGCAGAGTTCAGGATGGTCACTGTGTGTGTGATGTGAGCATATTTAGTATCTGCCAGATCATCAGTGCATGATATAACAATGTGTTCAATGTGCTTGTCATAGTAGTTTTTCCACATTCCTATTTTCTTATTCATTATTAGTTTTGTTCCTGCATGCCCTCTAACTGGTTTTGTATTTATAACCCTTTATTCACCTGACAAGAAGTTCCGCTCCCTCTGCCACTGCACATTGCTGATTCCCACTATGAATAACTTCAACCTATCCATTTCCCTATTTAAATTGTGGAACCTACATATCTGATTAAGGTATATAGCATTCCATGCTCCGACATGCAGAATGCCAGTTTTGTTTCACCTGATGATGACACCCTCCAGAGTAGCCCCATTTGGAGATCCAAATGGTGGACCATTTAAGCTTTGAAATATTTTACCCGAGAGGAGTCCATCATCATTTAACCAAACAGTAGAGCTGCAGGCCTCGGGGAAAATAACAGCTGTAGTTTTCCCTTGCTTTCAGCCATTTGCAGTACCAGTGCAGCAAAGCCATGTTCACAGATACTGCAAGGTGAGGTCAAACCATGATCGAGAATGTAGCTCGTGCAATCAGTGAAAAGGTTGCTGCCCCTTTACAGGTGAATCTGGTCTCTTTACAGACACTCCTCCATTATGGTAGCATCTACAGTAGAGCTACCTCTATTGTTGAAGCATTCAAGACAGCTTTGCAATTTCTATGGTTCAGGGGTCAGTAGGAACATTGCTGTAATGTTGATAAATGAATTACATAAATTATTAAATAAAGAATGTTAGTGTCTCATACAAGATCCACATGGTATGATTTTTTTTAACCTCAAATACAGGAAATCTTTTACAATATGGGAATTTTGGCAACCTGTTTACGTGCTTTCCATTAATAAGTTAAAGCAAATGCCAAGATGGTTCCAAATCTGGCTTTTGTTCTGTTTAATGAGTCAGTTATTAACAGGACATTAAACTTAACATTCCTTCCTATTTTGCATTAGTTCAGTTACTACACTCCACAGGTGATATGCATCTTCAGAAATACAATGCACCAAGCTCATCACTCTGAACAGTGTAAGAATGGTTTGAGCAGCTTGTGTGGGACCCCAGATCACCTTACCTGTCATAATGAGGACATCTGGGACACCAAACAAGATGTGTGCAAACTAAACACAGCTACAATTAATTTCTATAAGTTATGGGTAGTAGTCGAGTGCTCATGGATCAGGATGACTCCTCGGCAGTCACATAGCATTCATGCCATGGTGTGTCGCCACTAGTTTTTTATGCAGTATGTTACACCAGTGTTACATCAAATCATTGCAGCCATCAAAATCATATCTGACCAACTACATGCTGCTACATAGATGTGTCTAGCTCAACTGCTTATGAGTGTATAGTGGAAGAACGCATAAAGTGTATTCTTTCATTACATGGACTGATACATATAAATATTGCAGTCACCATCAGATCTACGTCATATAGTCCTGCTTCTTAACACACATTACACTCTATTATTGTCACTGTTTCAACTGTAAAAGGGAGAACAACCATATTTATTAAAAATTCTACAATTCTAATTCAACCAGTTCATTTTACTTCATTATTTAACACATATTTGAACCAGCAAGGTTAGGGCCTTCAGGCCCTCTCTAACATCTAACCAGACTTCCTCAGTAAGTAAACATTCCAGTATGTATGATATATGTGCAATATATAATTAAAATGATAGTACAGGTAAAGCAGTAGTAGTAACAATAATGACAATATAATGTAAGAAATGTCAGTCTTATTAACATTAAGCAATTTCCTCATTACATTCTTGCCAATGTGGGCAAGAACCAAAAAAATAAATGTTGAGAAGAAGTTGACTGGTCAGAGGAAGAGCATGAAATAGTAGGATAAGATTAGCAGTTGAGATGGAAAAAAGAAAACAGAAGTAGTAAGGGATGAGAAAAATAGAGACTGGTGCCATGCCAATGGTAAGAGAGAAATCCTTGATCTTATCTTGAATGCAGAGCAGTTTTGCATAAGGTGCAAGTTACAGAGTGATTTGTTCCATAGTCATATGGCTGAAATGGAGGAGTTGGAGAAAGATTGAGTGTTGTGCAAAGGTAGAGCCAAGATGCTGGGCATATCTGATCTGGTATTGCAAGTGTAGAATGACAGGTATTAGATATGTTAGGAGAGGCACTGAGTACTCAAGTGATTAAGAAGCTGATGAATAAAACAAAGCGAGTGAAAAATCAAGCCACCTATCCAATCACATCCAAACTTGCTGAGAGTAGGGAGGACTCATATGGATAATCATCAGTTTGTTCTCTGCAACACATACTAAAATACACAAAGCTGTGGCATGAGTTATTTCTCATTTTAAATTGGAGGGATGTTTGGTGTTAAGACCCTTTCAGGTCAGTCTACAAATAATTACATTTCATACATCTAAAGCTGATGACATATTAGTCTCACAGATAAATTAAGGAGGAAGCCACATGTTTTAATGACTTCAAGATCATGAGCAAGGAATGAACAGGTGTACTAAAATACCGATCCAAGAAGGTGGTGACAAGTAAGGCTTGTAGTGTATTGTTTGACTGATGTGAACTGCCTTCAGAAACTTCCAAAATTTGCAGTAGCTAAAATTTCTAATGTCCAAGGAACATAACACAGTCATACTTGGCTTTTAGATGATATAGCACACCGATGTCAAGTGTCACCCAAACCGTATGTGACAATCATTGCAATAAAAAGCAAGTTGTACTTGCACTTATAGTGATCTGTAGATTATTAACTGAATTCAGATTCACTTACCAAACAGAGCTCAACAGTTTGAAGCCATGTATCATACAGCTTTTTACAGTATTATACTGAACAAAAACTGGATGTGGTTACCATTAACTTGGGCAAGTAGTCTCAGCAGCAACTGCTATTAGAAAGTTGTAAAGACTGAAATAATTTCCTTATTCCAGGTTTCTGGAAAGTAGTAAATATACAAGATATATAGAATTTCAGACAGAACTAAACCCTGTGGCAATCCATTGTTAAGTTTGTGATATATGCTATGAGTAATGTATGTTTGAATTTAGAAAAATTCATTACCAGCATATCATCATAATTTACGTCTAGTGTTAATCCGCTCATACTGATAAGCATAACTTCTTCAGGATAAAAGCAGCTACCTGAAAACTAACCAATACTCAAGCAGCTTTTGCACCTATGTCTTCAAGTAACTTCTTACTGACTTTAGAGGCCAGCTATGCACTGGCAAAGTTAAAAACTAATATAATATGAACATCAGTGTTAACTAGAATTTACATCCACAAGTACAAATATACTGCTAAATTTTATAGGAGTGGCTGATGAGGTACTCTAACTTTCTTTCTGTATGTTAGAGGCTTCTGATTTCCCAGCTGACATTTGCTCAACAAAACCTCTTTCTACCTTTTTTATGTATCCACAGCCCACCTACCTTGTAATAAGATATAATCCATTTTGTAGCACTTCATTTCTAAAAATGGATGAGAAAGAACAGCTCCATCATCCCTTTGAAAAGTTATAGTTAAATAACAAAATCAGTCAACTGGTTACACACATTACTTGTAAAGTGTCAGAGCAGCTAGTCACCTCACTGAACACTCCCCCATTTCCACCTGCGTCGCGTGCAACATTGATAGCACATTAAATTAACCATAATGTTGCAAATACGAGTGGAAAAGTTGCCATGAATGCCTTAAGATGGTAAAAAGGGCGCCAATTTGTATGGAGGAATGCACTACAGTCCTGGCAGCTTAGCAATGAGGGCACCACACCCACCACTACTCTACTGCCTTCAGCACTGTTTAGCTACACTTTGCTAATGCTAGGGGATGTCGTCATTGGCTTAGATTAGTGAAGAGTCACAGTTAGTTCTTTGGGGTCTCCCCCATTCATGGTGGTAACTGATGCCAGATAGTGGTTGTCTGGCTCAACAAACATTCGAAAGGAAAGTCTTTGATGCCACCATCATCCCATTGTTTTCATTTTTGCTCAGTTTTTCACAGACCTTAGTTGAGTTATGTAGCCGTCTGCAGCCGATTTTCACTGCTACCACTGCATCGACATGTTGGAAGTTTCAATGAGGAAAGCAGTCCCGTCAATCTCCCTTGTGGCATACTACACCATTTCCCCTCCAGTTAGGTAGGTGTGTGTGTGTGTGTGTGTGTGTGTTAACAACATCCTTTCTATCTTATACTGTGAATATACAAAGCAATGGAATTTGGGATTTAAGAAATCTCTTGTTGCTATTGGTAACAGCAATCTTAGTTTTCCCATCTTCCTCTGTGAGTGTACAACCACAGCTAAGAGTACTCGTGATACCTTTTTACACTATGGCACCATCTAACTAAATGCAGTCACTAGTAATTTTCCAACATACGATGTGCCAACAAACAGGTGATAAACTGGGTGAGAATTTTACGACGATAAATTTTCAGGCAAGAGAACTGGTTGAGATCAATTCATTGCATTCAATCTTGTAAATTTGCAATCTGACAAATAACAACAAAATGGAAAAATTCAAACAAACTAAAACTATTTAAACTGATTTACATGTATTTATTTCATGATCTGCTCGAAATAGGGAATGTGTACAAACAGACTTTATAAAGGCTCAGTAGCGTCACCTAACAGAAACCTATAGGACAAATGTAAGGATTTAGAAGCATATTTCACTAGGGGAAAGATAGATACTGCCTCCAGGAAAATTAAAGAGGCCTTTGGAGAAAGGAGAAGCAGTGGTGTGAATATCAAGAGCTCAGACGAAAAACTAGTCTTAAGTAAAGAAAGGAAAGCTGAAATGAGGGTGGAGTACATGGGAGACGAACTTGCAGGCAATATTATACAAATGGAAGAGGATGTATATGAAGATGAGATGGGAGACATGATACTGCAAGAAGAATCTGACCGAACACAGAAAGGCCCAAGTCGAAACAAGGTCCCTGGAGTACATAACATTACATTAGAACTACTGATAGTCTTGGGAGAGCCAGCCATGACAAAACTCTTCCATCTGGTGTGTAAGTTGTACGAGGCAGGCAAAATACCTCCAGACTTCAACTCTCAGTTTGATAAGTCATGATTGCAAAATACTAACACAAATTCTTCACAGGAGAAGAATGGAAAAATTGGTAGAAGCTGGCCTCGGGGAAGGTCAGTTTGGATTCTGGAGAAATGTAGGAACACACATGGCAATACTGACCTTACAACTTCTCAGAAAACGGGTTATAGAAAGGCAAACCTACATATATGGCATTTGTAGATTTCGAGAAAGCTTCTGAAGATGTTGACAGAAGCTCTCTTCAAAATTCTGAAGGTAACAGGGGCAAATTACAGGGAGTTAAAGGCTATTTACAACTTGTAAAGAAAGCAGATGGCAGCTATAAGAGTGGAGGGGCATGGCAAGGAAAGGAATGAGACAGGATTGTAGCCTGTCTCCATTGTTATTCAATCTGTACACTGAGAGGGGGGGAGGGGGGGAGGAGGAGAAAGAGGAGAAGGAATTAAAGTTCAGGGAGAAGAAATAAAAACTATTATGTTTGCCAGTGACATTGTAATTCTGTCAGAGACAACAAAGAACACTAAAGAGTAGTTGAGTGGAGTGGGTAGTGTCTTGAAAGGTGAATATAAGATGAACATCAACAAAAGCAAAACAAGGATAAAGGAACGTAATCTAATTGAATCAGTTGAAGCTGAGGGAATTATATTTCGAAACAAGATCTCATAGTAGTAGGAAATGAGATCTTAAAGTAATAGATGAGTCCTCTACTTGGGCAGTAAAATAATGGATGATGGCTGAAGTAGAGAAGATATAAAATGTAGACTCGCAATGGCAAGAAACGCATTTCTGAAGAAGAGAAATGTGTTGAGACTGAATATAGAGTTAAGTATTAGGAAGTCTTTTCGGAAAGTATTTGTATGGAGTGTAACCATGTATGGAAGTGAAACATGGATGGCAAACTGTTTAAATAAGAAGAGAATAGAAGCTTTTAAAATGTGGTGCTACAGAAAAATGTTAAGGATTAGTGGGTGGATCACTAACTAATGAGGAGGTACTGAAGAGAGCTGGGGAGAAAGGAAATTTGTGGCACAACCTTACTAGAAGAAGGGATCAGTTGGTAGGACACATCCTGAGACATCAAGGGATCACCAACTTGGCATTGGAGGGAAGTGTGGAAGGGTAAAAATCGTAGAGGAGGACCAAGAGATGAATACGATAAGCAGATTCTGAAGGATGTAAGTTGCAGTAGTCATTCAGAAATGAAAAAGGCTTGCAGAGGATAGAGTAGAACCGAGAGCTGCATCAAAGCAGTCTTCAGACTGAAGACCTCAACAGTGGCAATGGAATAAGACATGAATAAAATATTTTCTTTTCAAGTCCCATCATACCTAATAAAAGTCTCAAGCTTTTGGCACCTGCCCCCACTGTCATCATCAGGTGCACTGTTCCGGGGTGAGGGGATCAAATTATGAATAAACAAGACGACAAACTGTGCGCCTTCTAGCAGCTCCAGTTCATTGTGGAATCATGTAACAGGTGGCACAAGAGCTGATGCCACAATTGAAAGTGCCTTTCCCACCACCCTATAAGCATCAAGTATCTCTCTTTGTTTTCGCAGTGTCCAAAGTCCTTCACCAAGCCTTTCAGATTGGAGTAACCCTAAACACAACTAAAATTATTGCAGTTTAATATAATCATGGCCACACCATTTAATAATTGAATCGCCATATGAAGATACATGAGAATGTTGACATTTCCTCTTGAGACCCTTACAAGGGGACCTTCTGGGAGGTGCATTGAGTTATCAGCTCCCACTTTGCCTGCTTATAGTGTGCGTAGGCACCTATCACACACTAAAATTGTAGGTGCCAATGCAGCCTCGTTTTTGAAATATTGCCTGTTGAAGTTTGTGCAGCTCTTTATATACAGAAAAGTTGTACTATTGTGGCAAGTGAGTGAGTAGCCAAGTGGCAAGCGAGCGAGACTCCCATCTAGGCGACCCTGGTTCAAGACCCGTCTATGCTACTTTTGTTTTCTTTTTGTTTTTTCAAATACTTGCTTTAATTTATAATTACTCATTGAAATTTTGCAAGGAATTGATTAAAAAGATTTACAAGCCTCTAGAAATCAAAATTACAAATTGAATGTCACATTTTGTTTCAATCTTTTGCATTTTTTTTATTTTAACAGGAAATTAACCATAATTAAAACACTGGCATATATACGAGGGCAGTTCAATAAGTAATGCAACACATTTTTTTTCTCGGCCAATTTTGGTTGAAAAAACCGGAAATTTCTTGTGAAATATTTTCAAACATTCCCACTTCGTCTCGTATAGTTTCATTGACTTCCGACAGGTGGCAGCGCTGTACGGAGCTGTTAAAATGGCGTCTGTAACGGATGTGCGTTGCAAACAACAGGCAGTGATCGAGTTTCTTGTGGCGGAAAACTAGGGCATCTCAGATATTCATAGGCGCTTGCAGAATGTCTACGGTGATCTGGCAGTGGACAAAAGCACGATGAGTCGTTGGGCAAAGCGTGTGTCATCATCGCCGCAAGGTCAAGCAAGACTGTCTGATCTCCCGCGTGCGGGCCGGCCGTGCACAGCTGTGACTCCTGCAATGGCGGAGCGTGCAAACACACTCGTTCGAGATGATCGATGGATCACCATCAAACAACTCAGTGCTCAACTTGACATCTCTGTTGGTAGTGCTGTCACAATTGTTCACCGGTTGGGATATTCAAAGGTTTGTTCCCGCTGGGTCCCTCGTTGTCTAACCGAACACCATAAAGAGCAAAGGAGAACCATCTGTGCGGAATTGCTTGCTCGTCATGTGGCTGAGGGTGACAATTTCTTGTCAAAGATAGTTACAGGCGATGAAACACGGGTTCATCACTTCGAACCTGAAACAAAACGGCAATCAATGGAGTGGCGCCACACCCACTCCCCTACCAAGAAAAAGTTTAAAGCCATACCCTCAGCCGGTAAAGTCATGGTTACAGTCTTCTGGGACGCTGAAGGGGTTATTCTGTTCGATGTCCTTCCCCATGGTCAAACGATCAACTCTGAAGTGTATTGTGCTACTCTTTAGAAATTGAAGAAACGACTTCAGTGTGTTCGTAGGCACAAAAATCTGAACGAACTTCTCCTTCTTCATGACAACGCAAGACCTCACACAAGTCTTCGCACCCGAGAGGAGCTCACAAAACTTCAGTGGACTGTTCTTCCTCATGCACCCTACAGCCCCGATCTCGCACCGTCGGATTTCCATATGTTTGGCCCAATGAAGGACGCAATCCGTGGGAGGCACTACGCGGATGATGAAGTAGTTATTGATGCAGTACGATGTTGGCTCCGACATCGACCAGTGGAATGGTACCGTGCAGGCATACAGGCCCTCATTTCAAGGTGGCGTAAGGCCGTAGCATTGAATGGAGATTACGTTGAAAAATAGTGTTGTGTAGCTAAAAGATTGGGGAATAACCTGGTGTATTTCAATGCTGAATAAAACAACCCCTGTTTCAGAAAAAAATGTGTTGCATTACTTATTGAACTGCCCTCGTAAATTTGCCTATTTACCTGAAAATTGAGAGAAGTTGTTAAAATATTTCTTCAAAAATAGTCATAAAACCGTCATACAAATGTTGGGACAGGGTCCTAGAAAATTTTATACCTGTCAGATCGTTGACGCGTCGTCACGCCTAATCCTGTTTATGGCCTGTGAGCATCGGCTTTACCCTATTTGTACCTGCCGTTCAACGAATAAAGGGACTCTACTGTCTGCGTACAAGAGTAGCAACGGTTATAACTGCCGAAACTATTGTAAGCTTGGCTTTGAAGTGTGCAGACATTTATACTTTAAAATGGAGCAAATTGCAACTTGTTCACGAGTTGTCAGCGAGTGCAATTTTGACAAAATTGAACATTTGGTGGACGACCAAGGAGGTCTTCTGTGGGCTCCACCTAACAATGAAGAACAGCAGGAGTTAACAGACGCAAGGCATTGTCTATGGCAGTTACTTATCAGAAACAACTTTATACTGGAATCAGTGAGCTCCAACATCAGCGAGTGATCTTCATGAATCGGCAGAGAAATGTTCAAATGACTTCTAGACATGTACGGGACTATGACATTCATGGACCAAGAAGTGTTATTTTCCAACAATGAAGAGGTTGCGAGTCCTTCTGAAGCAAGCCATGATGAAAGTGATGCATGGAAAAAACGAGAAATAGAAAAAACACCTATTTCTTTGGATTCTAATGGAGAAGATGCTGGAGATGAGCGGACCAGAATCCCATATGCAGTGAAAGTCAAGGCCGTGAAGATGGCAGAACATCTAATGTGGTCATTGAAAACATTACAAAAACATTCAACGAGATTATTGAAAAGCAAAACCCCCTTGTTAAAGTGAAGATTCGAAACTGCAGTAGGAGGGATGCGAAATGATAAATTGGAAGTAATCAATTCACATGTTTACAACTGGTTTATCAAGGCGAGACACCAGAGAGCAGGCCTCATAACAACACGGATGCAATCACATTGTCTGGAAAACTGCTGCCTAAAGTATTTGTTTGCCTGCAAGAAGTGACTGGAACATTCGGCCCCGAGTCCAAAAAGATGTCGACAGATATATGGAGAAAACCAGAATGTTCACATCACAGTGACAAAGTCCGGAAAACTGCATAAACATACAAAAAGTATTTGGATGAAATATTTCAACCGTACATGGAAAATAATTAATTCATCTACATCGTTGACACGTGGTGTGGGCAAACTCCATGGACTTGCATCAAATGAAATTCAATGATGAAGATGGCCTACCAACTTGTTCTCTATTGATACCACCGCAGTGTACACCGTTTTGTCAGCCATGCAGTGTATATTTTTATCACCCAGTAAAGAATTACATTTGCCACTTCCAAAACTCTCCGTACCTATTGCAACACAACATAGAAATCACATCCACGGAGGACATGGTAAAAATCCATTCACTGGTACATGACCAACTGCAGGCTCCGATATATAAAAATAGGATAAGGTACGTGAATAAAGCATTATTTTCAATTTTTGGATAGCTTGCTTGGATTTTCAGATATGCTACAAGTTCATTGTTAATATTGTTACAGATATGCCTGGCATGTTGTGAAGCTAGATCCATCGCAAAAAGAAGTATTCCACAACATCAATGCAGTGGCATTTCCTGTGGACCTGAGAAAATACAGATGTGATTGCGACGAAAATGAATGTGCATTCGTACAATGTTCATGGTGTCGAAAGTACAAATGTTTTTATTGTTTTTGTAACAAGTATCATCCGTCTGAATGTACTCATCAAAATATAGGAAATATCGATTAACTTTCCATTAAATGAAACATATTTTTAATCCCTTATTTGTTGGTATTTTTTTTTATTCCCTACCTCAATGGAACAAAATTAAAAATACAACAAAAAAATTGAACAATAATAAAATATTTCAAGAAATTACATTATGGTTAATTTCCTGTTAAAATAAAAAAAGAAACTCAAAAGATTAAAACAAAATGTGACATTCAATTTGTAATTTTGATTTATAGAGGCTTGTAATTCTTTTTAATCAATTCCTTACAGAATTTTCATGATTAATTATAAATTAAAACAGGCATTTGTGGGGGGGGGGGGGGGGGGGGAGGGTGGGGGAGGCGGGGGGGAGGAAAGGAAACAAAAGTAGCATAGATGGGTCTCGAACCAGAGTCACCTGGGTGGGAGTCTCGCTCGCTTGTCATTTGGCTTCTCGCTCACTTGCCACAACAGTGAAACTTTTCTGTATATAAAGAGCTGCCCAAACTTTAATAGGCAATATTTCAAAAATGAGGCCGCATTGGCACCTACAATTTTAGGGTGTGATAGGTGCCTACCCACACTATAACCAGGCGAAGTGGGAGCTCATAACTCGATGCACCTCCCAGAAAGTCCCCTCATTAGTGTATCTACATCTACATGATTACTCTACAATTCACATTTAAGTGCATGGCAGAGGGTTCATCGAACCACAATCATACTATCTCCCTACCATTCCACTCCCGAACAGCGTGCGGGAAAAATAAACACCTAAACCTTTCTGTTCGAGCTCTGATTTCTCTTATTTTATTTTGATGATCATTCCTACCTATGTAGGTTGGGCTCAACAAAATATTTTCGCATTCGGAAGAGAAAGTTGGTGACTGAAATTTCGTAAATAGATCTCGCCGCGACGAAAAACGTCTTTGCTTTAATGACTTACATCCCAACTCGCGTATCATATCTGCCACACTCTCTCCCCTATTACATGATAATACAAAACGAGCTGCCCTTTTTTGCACCCTTTCGATGTCCTCCGTCAATCCCACCTGGTAAGGATCCCACACCGCGCAGTAATATTCTAACAGAGGACGAACGAGTAGTGTAAACTGTCTCTTTATTGGACTTGTTGCATCTTCTAAGTGTCCTGCCAATGAAACGCAACCTTTGGCTCGCCTTCCCCACAATATTATCTATATGGTCTTTCCAACTGAAGTTGTTCGTAATTTTAACACGCAGGTACTTAGTTGAATTGACAGCCTTGAGAATTGTGCTATTTATCGAGTAATCGAATTCCAATGGATTTCTTTTGTAACTCATGTGGATCACCTCACACTTTTCGTTATTTAGCATCAACTGCCACCTGCCACACCATACAGCAATCTTTTCTAAATCACTTTGCAACTGATACTGGTCTTCGGATGACCTTACTAGACGGTAAATTACAGCATCATCTGCGAACAACCTAAGAGAACTGCTCAGATTGTCACCCAGGTCATTTATACAGATCAGGGACAGCATAGGTCCCAGGACGCTTCCCTGGGGAACACCTGATATCATTTCAGTTTTACTCGATGATTTGCCATCTATTACTACGAACTGCGACCTTCCTGACAGGAAATCACGAATCCAGTCGCACAACTGAGACGATGCCCCATAGGCCCGCAGCTTGATTAGAAGTCGCTTGTGAGGAACGGTGTCAAAAGCTTTCCGGAAATCTAGAAATACGGAATCAACTTGAGATCCCCTGTCGACAGTGGCCATTACTTCGTGCGAATAAAGAGCTAGCTGCATTGCACAAGAACGATTCACAAGAACCAGGCTGATTACGTATCAATAAATCGTTCCCTTCGAGGTGATTCATAATGTTTGAATACAGTATATGCTCCAAAACCCTACTGCAAACCGACGTCAATGATATAGGTCTGTAGTTCGATGGATTACCCCTAGTACCCTTCTTAAACACTGGTGTGACCTGCGCAATTTTCCGATCTGTAGGTACAGATCGATCGGTGAGCGAGTGGTTGTATAAGATTGCTAAGTAGGGAGCTATTGTATCAGCGCAATCTGAAAGGAACCTAATCGGTATACAATCTGGACCTAAAGACTTGCCCATATCAAGCGATTTTAGTTGCTTCGCAACCCCTAAGGTATCTACTTCTAAGAAACTCATGCTAGCAGCTGTTGGTGTTTCAAATTCTGGAATATTCCATTCGTCTTTCCTGGTGAAGGAATTTCGGAAAACTGCGTTCAATAACTCCGCTTTAGCGGCACAGTCGTCGGTAACAGCACCATCGGCACTGCGCAACGAAAGTATTGACTGCGTCTTGCCACTTGTGTACTTTACATACAACCAGAATTTCTTCGGATTTTCTACCATATTTCGAGACAACGTTTCGTTGTGGAACCTATAGTCCATGCCAAATTTCGCGCGTCTGTAAATTTTAGTCAATCTTCGGGATTTCGCGTTGTTCTGAACTTCGCATGCATTTTCCGTTGCCTCTGCAACAGCGTTCAGACCTGTTTTGTGTACCATGGGGGGATCAGTTCCATCTCTTACCAGTTTATGAGGTATGAATCTCTCAATTGCTGTTGCAACTATATCTTTGAATTTGAGCCACATCTCATCTACATTTGCATAGTCAGTTCGGAAGGAATGGAGATTGTCTCTTAGGAAGGCTTCTAGTGACACTTTATCCGCTTTTTTAAATAACATTATTTTGTGTTTGTTTCTAGTGGATTTGGAAGAAACGGTATTGAGCCTAGCTACAAGGACCTTGTGATCACTAATCCCTGGATCAGTCATGATGATCTCTATTAGCTCTGGATTGTTTGCGGCTAAGAGGTCAAGTGTGTTTTTTCAACCATTTACAATTCACGTGGGTTCGTAGACTAACTGCTCGAAATAATTTTTGGAGAAAGCATTTAGGACAATCTCTGAAGATGTTTTCTCCCTACCACTGGTTTTGAACAAGTATTTTTGCCAACATATTGAGGGAAGGTTGAAGTCCCCACCAACTATAACCATATGAGTGGGGTATTTATTTGTTACAAGACTCAAATTTTCTCTGAACTGTTCAGCAACTATATCATCGGAGTCTGGGGGTTGGTAGAAGGAGCCAATTATTAACTGAGTTCAGCTGTTAAGTATAACCTCCACCCATATCAATTCGCACGGAGTATCTACTTCGACTTCACTACAAGATAAACCACTACTGACAGACACAAACACTCCACCACCAATTCTGCCTAATCTATCTTTCCTGAACACTGTCTGAGACTTCGTAAAAATTTCTGCAGAACTTATTTGAGGCTTTAGTCAGCTTTCTGTACCTATAACGATTTCAGCTTCTGTGGTTTCTATTAGCGCTTGAAGCTCAGGGACTTTCCCAGCACAACTACAACAATTTACAACTACAATTCCGACTGTTCCTTGATCCAAGCACGTCCTCTATTTGCCGTGCACCCTTTGAGATTGCAGCCCACCCCGTACTTTCCCGAGGCCTTCTAACCTAAAAAACCGCCCAGTCCACACCACACAGCCTCCACTACCCGTTGTTGTGGACTGGCAGGAGCCAACCCACAGGGTTTGGAGGAAGCCGAAAGGCACGCGTTTATGCTTACGCAGGCTGGCGTGAGGTCTGGAACAGGACAAGGAAATATGAACTTAGAAAAATGGACGCAGACGGTGGAAATACTTAACTTTAATCCATTAATGTTGAATGTAGCTCTTGTCTTTACATTCTTTACATTATCAATAGCAACTGATAATGGCGCCTTGCTAGGTCGTAGCAAATGACGTAGCTGAAGGCTATGCTAACTATCGTCTCGGCAATTGAGAGCGTATTTTGTCGGTGAACCATCGCTAGCAAAGTCGGCTGTACAACTGGGGCGAGTGCTAGGGAGTCTCTCTAGACCTGCCGTGTGGCGGCGCTCGGTCTGCAATCACTGATAGTGGCGACACGCGGGTCCGGCGTATACTAACGGACCGCGGCCGATTTAAAGGCTACCACCTAGCAAGTGTGGTGTCTGGTGGTGACACCACACCCGTGTAGCCGCCAGCTGAGTGTAGTGATGCCAGAATCAATACATAGACTGTAATTTGACTGCTGTTTTGTTATACCCATTTTCAGATACAACATTACAGGACATCTGATAACAGTGCATGAATCACTTCTTTTTCCTTACTTTTACAACAGCACAAAGGGTGCACGGAAATGATGTGCAATATTCTGTGCAATAATACTGCAGTACATGTGCTGTAGCAAGAACAAACACGATTTATGGAACATAGTACTTTATAAAATGGCTCTGAGCACTATGGGACTTAACTTTTGAGGTCATCAGTCCCCTAGAACTTAGAACTACTTAAACCTAACTAACCTAAGGACATCACACACATCCATGCCCGAGGCAGGATTCGAACCTGCAACCGTAGTGGTCGCGCCTAGAACGGCTCGGCCACGCCGGCCGGTGTAGTACTTCATAGAGCAACACATGAGAGGTGGTGCTTAACACAGAACACATTGACTGGACAACAGTAATACACCGTAAATAGGTTGAGCACTCATATGCAGTTGCTTAAATAATGCCGTTCCTTTGGTGCGCACCAACCCAGATGGCCTCTACAAGTGAACCTGCGAACTGTATGGAGGTGCACACACTGAAATTGCGTGTGTAATGAGCATGTATTGGCATAGTCACAAAAGGTATGTCATTGTAGTGGCAATGAATATAAAATAAACAAGCAAATGTGGGGAATTCTATTCAGTTCATTACATACTTAACACCCAAAGGTGCACTATGTAAAGGTGGCCATGATACGGCTATCTTTAGCAGCAGATAATGTGCCTAATAGCAGTGCACCATTTCAGTCCCCTTGCGTTTCATTTGCTGAAAAAGCATACGACTGGTTTGTTACCTGCAATATCAAAGAACCATTCAAAACCAGGAGTTAAGATTCATTTCCATGCTACATTCCTTGCAATTTTCTCGAACTATTTCCGTCATGCAATAAACCACGGCAACTACAAAAATCATAGATAGTATTTATTTCTTTTCTGTGAACTGAAAAGAATTAACAAGGCACTGGAATATTATATTACACTGTCCATAAATATTTGCTTGTTTAATTCAGACAGAAATAAAGATGACTTATGCTCAAGGAGGTTTGTCAATTAAAATTAATAGTAAGTCAATAATAAAAGAAATTTTGGGAAAATTTTTCATGGAGAAATTACTTCACAGATATCTGTATTGGCATTGCCTCATTTATTTCCATGTAATATGTAATTTATTAAAATGATTCTTCTTGAATCACAGTTTCAACAGTATTCTCATCAGAACAAAATAACTTTCTCATCAAACACAAAATTTATAAATTTACTCTACAGCAAAATTTCCATGTACTCTTATTGCTCCACAGCTACTTTCATTTATGTCATTTTATGTTTGTTAAATATCATAACGAAATCATAAATGAAATGAATGACACCTGCAGTTAGTAAATTCATTGAGCAGACTACTCTCTACAAAATATGTCACATTTGCGCACACAAATGTGGTAGAGAATAAAACCTGCCTCAATGCATTGATACATGGACGGCTATAATATAGCACAGAATCAGTCAAATTTATCCATACTAGAATTACAGTATTACTCAGGCTTGATAAAATTTATCCAACAACAAATGTTGATCTTGAAAATAGACTGGACGGCCCACAAAAATTATTTTTATCTAGACATTTTTAGAAATCATAGAGGCAGCTGTGACAGTAGTAAACGATTCTGATGAGAGTATACACTTGCAAAATTGTAAAATTACACAATTTCAACACTCCAATAAAGCTACAAAGGAATACAGGAGGAACTTCTGTAGATAATTACACAAACTGAACATGATCTGAAATGCATTTCCAAAGACAATATATAAAAAACATATTGTATTTTGTTTGTAAATTGTACACAGACGAAACAAAGAAAAATGACACTCATACTCTGAGACTCTACACATTAGGCCTTCTCAAACAGGCCTATGTAAAATATCAATTAATGGTAATAAATAAGAAAATAAATAAGACTATAAAATGTACACAATTCATTATCTGAGCCTGCGAAACTACAATGAACATATCACATATTATAAAGTACATATTTTATGAATCTCATAAGATCTTGCAGGACAGTATTGCTATATATTGTCATTACTACAAAACAGTTGAATGTACTGCAGACCTCATCCTCTAATGAAAGGAACATTGAAAAAATATACTGTTTAACTCATTAAAAGAGCCACCAATTTACAAAACTGGTTATTAGTATAGTTATTTGGTATAAAATATTCCATATGATTTGTCAGTCTAATACTCGCAACTCCTTCCAAAGAGAATGCGATTGTGGAATTCAGAGAATTAGTCTCATATTTTTGTTAGAAATTTCCAATCCAACACTAGGTGATTGTAGCATTTGGTAAACGTTGTTGGAGACATTCATTAGCTCCCAAGAGCTCTTCATCTGCAGACAGCAGAACATCAGATTCTGAATCATCTCGTTTTGCCCTTTTCAGTTTTCTGTATCTTATCTTTACCTTCTCAAGAAGACCCTTATCACTCTTGTAGCTTTTAAAATGAGTATGTCTCATAAGAAAATTGTCTGTGACCCAGAATATCAATGCCTGTAATGATGAAAATTTATATACATACTAAGTCACATGAAGCAATTTTATTAATTTCACTTGTTCATGTAATAAATACAAGAAAAATTTTGAATAATACTTACGTTTACAAAAAAGGGAATGATAAATATAACTAAGGCCAGCTCCACCTTCGGATTTGTTATTGGTGAAAGTATGAAATCCCTTACACTGTTCCAGAAGCCAAACTGGATCAGCAAAGTAATACATGCCTTTACTATGATCATCAACAGTACATACAAGCAACACTGCGCTAACCAGGCATTAACAGATGGGGGTTTGCCTGCAAATAAAATGTTGTTATAATGATGAAATTAGAGCTTAGAAGGTTAATCTTTAGACAAAGGATAAGTCAACTTACCATATTCACCAAAGTTAATAGCTTCCCACTTGTTTACTTTTGATAGATACTGTGACAGCCGAATGCCTATATAAATTATAAGCAGCCCAACAGAGGAGTCCAAGAGAAAATTAATTATGTACCTGAAATACAAACTCAGATTAATACTGTCACCTTCTATAGATACAATCTGTTACATTACCACTAAACAAAACTTGTATGACACTATAACTGGTAATCCTGAAAGACAAAAAGAGAATGAAAATGTGTTTAGCAAGAATGCTGAAGAGTAGAAGGGTAGACTGCATAACAAATGAATATTTACTGAACTGAGCTGGGGGAATAAGAGTTTCACAGCACAATTTGCCTAAAAGATGAAATACACTCCTGGAAATTGAAATAAGAACACCGTGAATTCATTGTCCCAGGAAGGGGAAACTTTATTGACACATTCCTGGGGTCAGATACATCACATGATCACACTGACAGAACCACAGGCACATAAAAACAGGCAACAGAGCATGCACAATGTCGGCACTAGTACAGTGTATATCCACCTTTCGCAGCAATGCAGGCTGCTATTCTCCCATGGAGACGATCGTAGAGATGCTGGATGTAGTCCTGTGGAACGGCTTGCCATGCCATTTCCACCTGGCGCCTCAGTTGGACCAGCGTTCGTGCTGGACGTGCAGACCGCGTGAGACGACGCTTCATCCAGTCCCAAACATGCTCAATGGGGGACAGATCCGGAGATCTTGCTGGCCAGGGTAGTTGACTTACACCTTCTAGAGCACGTTGGGTGGCACGGGATACATGCGGACGTGCACTGTCCTGTTGGAACAGCAAGTTCCCTTGCCGGTCTAGGAATGGTAGAATGATGGGTTCGATGACGGTTTGGATGTACCGTGCACTATTCAGTGTCCCCTCGACGATCACCAGTGGTGTACGGCCAGTGTAGGAGATCGCTCCCCACACCATGATGCCGGGTGTTGGCCCTGTGTGCCTCGGTCGTATGCAGTCCTGATTGTGGCGCTCACCTGCACGGCGCCAAACACGCATACGACCATCATTGGCACCAAGGCAGAAGCGACTCTCATCGCTGAAGACGACACGTCTCCATTCGTCCCTCCATTCATGCCTGTCGCGGCAACACTGGAGGCGGGCTGCACGATGTTGGGGCGTGAGCGGAAGACGGCCTAACGGTGTGCGGGACCGTAGCCCAGCTTCATGAAGACGGTTGCGAATGGTCCTCGCCGATACCCCAGGAGCAACAGTGTCCCTAATTTGCTGGGAAGTGGCGGTGCAGTCCCCTACGGCACTGCGTAGGATCCTACGGTCTTGGCGTGCATCCGTGCGTCGCTGCGGTCCGGTCCCAGGTCGACGGGCACGTGCACCTTCCGCCGACCACTGGCGACAACATCGATGTACTGTGGAGACCTCATGCCCCACGTGTTGAGCAATTCGGCGGTACGTCCACCCGGCCTCCCGCATGCCCACTATACGCCCTCGCTCAAAGTCCGTCAACTGCACATACGGTTCACGTCCACGCTGTCGCGGCATGCTACCAGTGTTAAAGACTGCGATGGAGCTCCGTATGCCACGGCAAACTGGCTGACACTGACGGCGGCAGTGCACAAATGTTGCGCAGCTAGCGCCATTCGACGGCCAACACCGCGGTTCCTGGTGTGTCCGCTGTGCCGTGCGTGTGATCATTGCTTGTACAGCCCTCTCGCAGTGTCCGGAGCAAGTATGGTGGGTCTGACACACCGGTGTCAATGTGTTCTTTTTTCCATTTCCAGGAGTGTACATTGGTATCACACAAGCTAAGATATTATGTAATAATTAATATGCCAAGGGAAGGAAGGGTAAGGGTAAAAACTGGAGATGATAAAGGCTTGAATACAGCAGGCAGGTTCAAATAAATGTAGGTTGTATTAGATTTACAGAGATTTAAAAAATCACAGTGCTGCATCAAACCAGTCATTGACTGAAGATGATAAAAAACAAAGCTGTTAACTAAAATTGGTAACTCATTTTCTAGTCTGAATAATATTAAAGTATTGAAGAATAAAAGAAAAAAATACTGACTTTTCAGAGAATGTTTATTTAAGTTCTTGATATCACTAATATGGCACAACAACTACACCAAGCTTTGAAAGTCAAATGTACAAACTATCTATCATTAGCATTTGTTGAATAATCTGCTACAGCTGTCCTCATTTTAACAATTAGTAAAAAGAAGACAGTTTTCTGTTTCCATAAATTACACTAGCCCTAAGATAATGCAGAATCAAAGGACTGAGATAATGTACCAATAGTTAAAAAATTATTTTAAGGACATAAATTTTCCTCTACAATACTGTGCACTTTACACGTTTTCATCTGTGACCACAGTTTAGGAATGCTTTTCATCTGTACCATGTTCATGAAAAGTGTTGCCATGTCTGAATCCAACTGTCAATTCCTTAACTGTTGAAAAGACAGAATACATTCCTTATAAACCTTCAACCTTGGATACTTTTTTATTACCAATATACAGACCAAAATACACTGAGCAGTGACATTAATGTGACCACCACATATGTTTGACGTCAATGTGCAATAACCGCTCACAGGTGCCAGGTGGCAGCACTAGCAGTGGAGGGTATATAAAGCCTGCAGGGCAGGACGGGTGCAGAAAACAGTCCATTTGTCATCATAATGCTAAAACAGAATGATTTAGCTTACGCCTAAAAGAACAATCATTAGCTTTCAGGTTAAGAGTGTAAGCAGTTCTTAAATGGCTGAGGTATTAAATTGTTTGTACGGTACTGTCATCAAAATATACCATGCAAGACAAAATGGTACTATCCATAACCGGTGCTGGGGCAACTGCGGTGCACCACAGTCCACAGATGACGGGGGTGAATGACAGCTGCAGAGATGTGTGTGCGCCAACAGATGTTCAACGGTTGAGAAACTGACCACCCAGAGGAATCTAGGGGGCTACCATCAGTATCTCCTCAATGACAATTTGGTGAACATTGCTGCCTCTGCAGCAGGCGCCAGGTTCATGACCCATGCTGACTACTGTTCATCGGCAACAAAGACTGGAATTTGCTTGCCAATACCACAACTGACATCCGCTAAGTGGTGACAGGTGGTCTTTTCAGATGAATCAAACTTTTGCCCAAAAGACATATAGCCTTTGGCATGTGCACCATGAAATGTCTGAAAGCAAACAAGGAGGGAGCATTATGGTCTGGAGAATATTTCTGTGGCATTCACTGGGTGACCTCGTCATTCTGAAAGGCACAAGGGATCAATATCTATGCACCTATCCTTCCAGACCATGTCCACCCCCACATGCAGTCCGTTTTTCCTCGGCACAATGGCATCTACCAGCAGGACAATGCAATTTGTCACACAGCTCACAGTGTACATTGTGATTCAAAGAGCACAAGGATGTGTTTATTGTACTCCACTGGCCATCACATTCCCAAGATTTACATGCAATCGAGAATCTGTGAGACTACCTCAATCAGGCTGTTCTTGCCATGGTTCCTCAACTGAGAAAACCTAGTGCAGCTGGCCATGGAACTGGAGTCAGCAACACTTCACAACCCTGTCGGTACCTTCCAGAACTTCACTGACACACTTCCTGCACGTCTCTCAGAGATCTGTGCTGCAAAAGGTGGTTTTTCGTGCTGTCTGGACAGTCTGATATCCAAAGTTTTCCACTGAAAAATCTTTAATTCTGGTCTTACTTTTGCATTAAAATCCCTCACTATTGTCTTTAGTGGAATTTGTTTTCATTTGTGTGTCATTAACTCTATAGAAATCTTCAACTACTTCATCAAACTGCGTAAAAATTAGTGCACACACACGAATAGTTTCCACAGATAATCTTTAATTTATTTTTAAAACAAGTGTGATTTACCTCGTATTCACGTCCACAGTCTCAATTTCTTTCAGAAAAAAAACACTTAGTCTCCCACAGACTGTTTAATTTACTGAAAAAAAACTGAACTTTATTTCATTGTTTATGTTGCATCACTAGCCAGGCTTGAATAGGTGGCTGCAATGTGGCATGAAAAGTGTACACAAATAAGTAAAAATTAAATCAGAACAAAATTACTGTAGTTTCACATGGAGAGCACTGTGTTCTCATAGTTCTTTTTATTGTATTTATATAAAAGGAGTTCTGTATAGGAACAAATTCCTGTTCCTATAAAACATGAGTCAGTTTTAAATATTACAAGACTCCTCATCAACATAATCTGCATCTGAAAATGACCACAGACTAAATCAGGGTAGTAAAATGAAATAAGTGTTAATGGAAAAGTTCAATTTGTTCCAATAAATTAAACAGCATATCGCAGGCAAAATGCTTTTGACCTTCAAAAAGGGTCTTATTAATCTGTCAGATTCCTTCAAAATCTTTAGTCTTAGTAAATTACGCTGTTCAAAATTAAGCCCATATTGAATTCCATTTTTGCTCTGTTTCTCTGTAGCAAGACTTACTCCCTGATTACAGTTCTAAACAGTGTTTATATTTTTCACCACACCATTGATAAATCCATTCCAGTCCAGTTTGTGTTATTTGACCTATTTCTGTCAATGCCAAACAACAAGAACAGTTTTCTACACCTTCCACTGTCTTACCCACCTATTTTCACCGCCCCCTCCCTCCCACCTCTGTTACGTTCAATGCACTTAGCCTTTCACTCTTATTAACTCACGCATGATGTTTAAGCAGTAATCTCTGTCATACATATTACAATTATGCTCTCAGGTTTTCAAGGTTCATCTGATGCAGCCCCTAACAATCAGTATTTCCTTCTCATCCCGTGCAGTAAGTCTCTGCCGACCAGTGGTACTGGGTGACTTTCCTGAAATCTACCCCTTTTCTTAAACTTCTCCAGTCCTTTCATTTCATCCCTCTTCCTTCCCCTTCAACCCTTCTGCCTCAAGGAGCCACTGACTCTGAAAGCTTGCCTTATTTATTACAACCTTCTTTTGTGTGTGTGTGTATTCTGCCACTGCTTGGTGTGTAGATTTTTTATCTATCCAATTAATTTCCAAATACACATTTCTCAGCAGAGACCTTAAAATTTGTTATCTCTGCCCACCACCAACTCTCCTCAATGTTGCTCACTGTTAATGAGCAGCAGCTAAGAGACTGGATCCAGAGCATAATACCATACACGAATGGCAGAAATTCACAGCCAAATACAAATCCTTTGTCCTATCGCTGTGCCATGAGCTGTTTCATTAGATCCATTCAGAACAAACTGAGCTGCTTATATGAGTTGGCTAAGTTGTTTGGTACTGAAAGGTATGTAAGAGATTGTGTGAAGTTTGGAAAGTAGGAGACAAGTACTTTCTCATGGACTGTTATTAAATCACTATAATTTAATAAAGTACATAAGCCAATAACAACTTATTGCTGTATATGAATATCCGAACATATATGCAATACTGATCCCTTACTTACCATGTGCAAGGATCACCATGGAATGTGCTTGCCAAATACACATTTGCAAGATGTATTACTAATGCTCCCATTCCCTGTTTAGAAGTATCATAGAACCAGATAAGCCATGGGCGTCTTTCATACCGTGGCTCACAAAACCGTTTCACTGTATAAACAGAAAAATAGTTTTAAGGATACAAGAAAACCCAATCCACCGAAAAAGAAAATCCTCTTTTTTTTCAAAAATTATGCTCTAAAATGTTAAAACTAGTTAAATATCAATTAGTCTTATTTTAACAAGAAAATACATAATTTCTGTCACTACTGCTTACTAACAGTCATTGTACAAGAGTCACAGCACAAAGCTTAGTTTGAGTTTGTGAGTGACATGTAGGAAGGTGTTTCTTCATCTCTCTTTTTCCAATTAGTAATAATATAAGAAATAACTGGGCCAACATCAGCTCAAACATTTCATGCCTCAAACATTAATATTCAGCTTTCACGAGATACAACAAGGAAACTTAGCTTGCCAGGCAACAGAAAAATTCTAACAACTGTCACTCTTTGAAACCAAATCAAAGAAAAGTGATACTGTGTCTGAACTGGAAAGAACTTTGCAAATAAATGTTACATTATCACCTCCAAAATATAAACACAGAAATGGCCACAATACGAAGTTGCCATTTACTTGATACATTACATCTGCACCTAACTTTCCAGGATGCGTTGCAGCAAGAAGTTTATCATTCTCACACTGGCACTGTCATTATCTGTCCAGTTAGTTAACATATTGAAATTATCATCACGAGAATTTCAATGGGAACTGGAGCAATGTTGGTGTGATAGCAGTTCACCTACTCTTAGTAGAGTTGAACATGTGAAAACAAAAAAACTACAAGTAACTGCAATTATTTTTCTGTGATCATTGTGGTGGTAGTGATGGCTTCTCCTGCTAGGTGCCTCCAAAGCATCACACTGTTGAATTATTTGACCAACCATCACTCGTGCTGAAATGTCAGTTAGGCCAGAGCGTCCTTTTTTTTAAGTTATTTCATGTGTTTGGTGACTTGCCAGGTGCAAATATGAAAGGACATATCAACACAAAACTTTTGTCAAAAATCATTACATGCAACAAGGTGTGGTGTTTTGGTTAAGACTCACAAACTGGGACCACCTGACAATCAAGAGGGAGGCTGGTTTATCCCACAGCCGAAGAAAGCGGGGAAAAAAAAGAACCTACAACCTCTTCAATTTTCTGTTCAGTTCTTCTGTATATTATTTTAGTCAATTATTTATGAGGATGATATATCAGACAGTTATGGTCTTCACATTTTTCTGCTCATGCTTTCTTATTCTACATTCACCAGCAAACATGGTGAGAACACAAGCACGAGTGTCCAGGCTTATTACTTGCTGAAATGCCATGAGAGATTTTCGCAATTATGATGGTCCCTTAATTACACATGGTCCACTCCCATTACATTAGGACAATGTTTATTGTTTACTGTTCATGGAAATTTTTCAACCTCAGCCTGAAATCTTCCTCGTGGTCTTCCATTTTGTGGTAAGTTCCATGAAAGGGTTTAGAGGGAGAGGTATTACTCCTATGATTAAACTTTGAGCTATTTAATCATTTGTCAATTTTCATCATGAGCTGAAAAATTAAGGTTCCTTGCTGTAGGTCAGTATTTTAATCTGTAAACTGCTGCCCAACTGATTCTGATAGCTGAGCCACATATCACAAATGGAAAGGGTGCCCCTTAAGACTGAATACTATAAGGAAATAGGGTATAATAAAGAAAAAAACCAAGAACCGAAGACTGATGACAAAAATCTGAAATGGAGACCCAACCACATGAATACAGACCCATATCCAACCATATCTATCACTAAACTCAATTTTCTGATAAGGAAATGAGTAATAGTATCTTTCTTGTAGTAATTTAACACTTTGGTTTCAACAGTAGTGTAGTGGTACCCACAGCTGGCTCTGTGATAAGGGTTGTGCCAGCAGTAACTTATACTACACAGTAAGTCTGGGTATTCAACAAGGTATCAAACCACTGTATCTGATCCACACTGACACTTGGGCTGATCTTCCTGTCAGAAGACATATTCATGTATGAACTGCATGCATCCAGTGTGAACGTGAAATAGGACAATGGACCCACCTCAAGAAATGCGATGACATTGACTCAAATTTTGTGATTATTCAAATTTGGTCAACTCAGGACCATGTGAAATAGACAATTTATGACAGTCTCTTTTCTAGATTCCCAATACTACTACTTTCTTGCTCTGTTGCTCTCTTCTTTCTTCTGTCCAAGACCCCCTCTTTTCTGTCTGTTATTCCCAACTCCTGTAGATATTTCTTAAATTCTACAAGTAATGAAATTTTGGTTTTGGATTTTTGTCAAAGATGATGAAGATTTTTTGTCAGTCTCGTCATCCATCCTTTTTAGGTGGCAATAAAATTAATCCATCACTTTCTCATTGTATTTATTATATTTTTACACCTGTTTTCATCTCAAAAGGTTTTGATATTTCACCAAAAATTTTAAATTTGGAAGTTGTATTATTTGGTTAACGATTGCCAGTGTTTTACTGTCAGCTCCAAATTCTTCTAGGACATTGTATATGTATCTCTACTGACTAATATCATAGGGTTTTCAAAAATCAACAAAGGATGCATAAAGATTTTGGGCTCGAAGTTTCTTGTATCTGATTATTAGATTTAATACCTGCACGACACATGATCTTCCTCTCCTAAACTCTCATGGTATTCTCCTAATTGTTCCTCCATTGGATTTTCTAATATATTTTCCAAAACTTCAGACAGGATTTTGTGTGTCACTGGGGCGGAGAGATATCTGTTGTTAACTGTTTACACTTGCTTGTCCCACTTTAGTCTAATGGTAGAATAACCAATATTCCCAATCTTATGGTATTGGTTCAGTCTCCCACATGTACTCAATTCCTTTATTAGCTGCTTCACAGTTCCATTGTCCACATTTTTCTACAACAGCTTTATCTTTTCACAGAACTTTATTGTTTTTTGTTCTTTAACAATTTGTCACTTTTCCTCCCATTTACACAGAAGAAATCATCTTAGATACATCCTTAAATTGGTTTCAGGAATTGGTAACATCAAAGGCTTTGCCTTAAAGACTGCCCTGGCTAGCCCATGCATCCCATAATTTCCAGAACGCCAATGTGATTTCATATCCAAAGCAAGTCATTGGATGATGCTTATTCTGTACAGGTCACTTAAGAACGATTGGATGTCATGTATCAGGATGATATGGACACTACTGAGAAAGTCATTGCATACAAGAGCTCAGATGACATGAATTATTATACTGATGAGAGCTTGTAGTAGAGACATCCATTCTGTTGTATAAATGCTACTTTCATTCAGTATAATGTGGTATTCAAAGGTACTATTATTTTTTCCTTCCCCTCTGGAGCAATCTGTGTAGATCAGGCTGAACTGAGTAGATCCGAAAACGGATAAACCTGCTGCTGCATCAACGATAATGCTGTGTCGGAAATCAAATTATGCTGCAGGACAAAAGGATATGCCACAGTAGTAATTACGGTGTTAGGATAGCAGTGTGAGTGTCCTAGGTAAGAGAGATCACTAATCAAACAGTGGCAAAATATTATATAGTTGGTCAACTTTATTTAAAAACAATTTCTATGTAATTGGATGTCTGTGTTATGGAAGCAGGCTGAATAACAAGGATATTCTGGTACTCTACTTATTTTAATTCTATAATAAATTAGGAGTTGTTGGCACCATCTGTTCAAGGAAGACCTTTACAGGCCTTTGTAGAAATATCCTGTTACAAACCAGATTTCGCTGAAAGTACAGAACATAACAAATCTAGACTGTGTGACCAAGCTGTAGGTGATACTTCCACAATCTAGATGGGTTGAGAATGATTATACACTATTATGAGAACTGTGCTATATTATAAATGCACAAATCAAAACCAGTGCCCAGTGCCGTAGACAGAGCTTGGACAAAAGGAACAAGGCATTATTGGTAAAGCTCTATTATCAAAACAACAGTAATGCTGCAGCTGCAATTTGAGAATATTGCCGGGTGAAAGGATTACAGATGGGTCCTCTTTCTCCACCTGCTGTGTGTGTGTGATGAAGTAGTTTGAATCAACTGGAGAACTGGGTGTAGTTTCGGGAAGAGGCAGGTGACCAGTTGCAACACAGGTGGTTGATGAAATCACTGTTGCTATGGCAAACAACGCTGCATGCAATTCCTGATCGTGAGGCAGTACGCGTGCTGTGTCATGACAGTTGAACATCACATGGTCAAAAGGAACAAGGCATGGACAAAAGGAACAAAGCATTATTGGTAAAGCTCTATTATCAAAACAACAGTAATGCTGCAGCTGCAATTTGAGAATATTGCCGGGTGAAAGGATTACAGATGGGTCCTCTTTCTCCACCTGCTGTGTGTGTGATGAAGTAGTTTGAATCAACTGGAGAACTGGGTGTAGTTTCGGGAAGAGGCAGGTGACCAGTTGCAACACAGGTGGTTGATGAAATCACTGTTGCTATGGCAAACAACGCTGCATGCAATTCCTGATCGTGAGGCAGTACGCATGCTGTGTCATGATAGTTGAACATCATATGGTCAACTGTATGGAAGGTGCTTTGAACCATTCTCAAATGGCATCCGTACAAGATCCCTATCATACAGCAGCTTGCACCACATGATGTACAACGACGTGTTGACTTCGCTCTCCACTTTCTCGTAAGGATTGAAGTTGACAAGGGCTGGTCTTGGACTATCCTATGGACAGACAAAGCTCATTTTTCTTTGGCGGGTGAGGTGAACTCTGTGCTTGAAGTTCCTCTTTACAGGAACGTGTCACCGTATGGTGTGGCTTCATGGCTACGTTCATCATAGGCCCATTCTTTTTTGAACAGGCTGGCACTCAAGGACCAAAGACGTGCAGCGTGACTAGCTAGGTTACTGTGATGTGCTTTGTCATCATGTTATACCCACCCTACAGAGGCACATTGATCTCAACAGTTTTCATGCAAGATGGGGCCCCACCGCACATTGCGAAGTTCACCTGCTTCTCCAAAACACATTTGGAAATGATTGAATTATGATCCAACTGTTTTCAAATGCTTGGCCAGCATGATCACCTAAAATCGCCTCCCTGTGACTGCTGGTTGTGGTGCTAGCTGAAGGATAAGGTTTACTCGGAAACATTCACACATGTGCTGATCTGAAGAGCAGCATATCAAGAGAAGTAGCCAGCATACCTACAGACATGCTTCGTTCAGCTGTACAGAACGCAATCCTGCACTTTCAAGACTCTTCTCAACACTGATAGTGTCATATTGAGCCTCTTTTGTAGTTGAACCAGTATGTAATGGTATGATGTACTGTAGCAGCACATTAGAAATGTTTCAATTTAATTGAGTCTGTATTATTTCTCTTCCCCATGTCCTTGACATTAATGCTACCAAGTCTGGTACTCTTACAGTACTTAGTTTCCATTTTATAATGTGTTGAATAGGGAAAGTTTAATTATAACCACCCAGTATTTGGTAAAGGCTTGGGGGCTGAACTGTTAACTCCTGTTACATGCAGCCAGTGCAGTTTACTATGACACACTGCTTCATGCAACAAACTGTATGATGTGGAGTGCTGTGTATGCCATAGAAACGAGCATTATGCCAGCCTGTGCGATGAATGTGCTTGGCTCATGCATGGCAAACCGTGGGTTCCCAAAAGCTTAGCCAGGGCAGAACAGCCTTAAAGTTTTCTTGTAAATAAGACTTTAGTGAGACTGAGTTCTGGTTATAGTTTAAATATGTGGTTATAGATAATACATTAAAGGATGTTTTAAATGATACTTTCGTTATGTAGAGTGTATATTATAGCAATGTGAATAGTAGCAATGTAGTGTGTCAAATTTCGTAGAAAACAGTGGTATCTTGTTATGCGATATTCCACATATTTGGTAGGCTGTGTACTTCGATATAGGATAATCTGGTGGTCTGAAGACCACTGAGGAATAGTTAGTGAATATCAGTTACCTCTCAGATTTAAGACAGACGTAAATAGTTGTGGTAAAGTGTAAATCATGTAACCGAAGTTTAATGGATTCCTTTTAGCACTCATCTGGATGACCTCCAACTTTTCTTTATTTAAGGTCAATTGCCAATTTTCGCACCATACAGATATCTTATCTAAATCTTTTCTCAATTTATTTTGATCTTCTGATAACATTAAAAGGCAAGGGTTCAAGAGGCAACAGTCTCAGATGATTAGGATTTCCTGCCTTTACGTCATAAGAAACTGATCTAACACAGCAATATGCGGAGGTACCACACAGATTTGAGTGGCTGTGATGTCATCAATTAAATCATCCAAGATCCCTTGAGATACAGTGAACACGATAGCAGAAAATCTGCCTACATTACTTTCCACACTAGAAATTTGACATAATGGGATAATGAGTCAGACATTAAGAACGATTATGGAGTATCAGAGCAGGTACACAAAGGGCAAAGGAGGGTATCTGAAAAGCAGCTGTGACCCTGTGAGTTATGTATTTGCATTTTTGGTGAATTGGTGATTTCTTACGAGGTGATAGTATTACGATGATGTGCTAGGGCAATGATTACATTGTATTGTGGAGGATGATGAAGTATTATTTGTATTATTTAACTCTTATGAAGATTAAGTTTTTGTTCGGGATTCTTAATCATGATAATGTAATGGATTCATTGAGCCATAGTTTAATAATTTTCTTACCAGTCAATACGCCTGAGACTGCGACCTTAGCAATGCTACCATAGGCTCCTTTGTTTTGTAAATAGTTTTCCTCATTTGTTATGTCATAGTGATAAGGCAACAGGATAGTATGCGTAGAGATTAACACAAATGAGTTCCTGCCGGTCAAGAAGTATTTACAGGGTGGTCCATTGATAGTGACCAGGCCAAATATCTCATGAAATAAGCATCAAACGAAAAAACTACAAAGAATGAAACTCGTATAGCTTGAAGGGGGAAACCAGATGGCACTATGGTTGGCCCACTAGATGGTGCTGCCATAGGTCAAACGGATATCAACTGCATTTTTCTAAATAGGAACCCCCATTTTTTATTACATATTCGTGTAGTACGTAAAGAAACATGAATGTTTTAGTTGGACCACTTATTTTGCTTTGTGACAGATGGTGCTGTAATAGTCACAAACGTATAAGTTCGTGGTATCGCGTAACATTCTACCAGTGAGGATGGTATTTGCTTCGTGGTACATTACCCATGTTAAAATGGACCGTTTACCAATTGCGGAAAAGGTCGATATCGTGTTGATGTATGGCTATTGTGATCAAAATGCCCAACGGGCGTGTGCTATGTATGCTGCTTGGTATCCTGGACGATGACATCCAAGTGTCCAGACTGTTCGCCGGATAGTTACATTATTTAAGGAAACAGGAAGTGTTCAGCCACATGTGAAAAGTCAACCACGATCTGCAATAAATGATGATGCCCAAGTTGGTGTTTTAGCTGCTGTCGCAGCTAATCCACACAGCAGCAAACAAACTGCGCGAGAATTGGGAATCTCAAAAACGTTGGTGTTGAGAATGCTACATCAACATCGACTGCACCCGTACCATATTTATATGCAACAGGAATTGCATGGCGATGACTCTGAACGTCGTGTACAGTTCTGCCACTGGGCACAAGAGAAATTACGGGGCGATGACAGATTTTTTTGCACGCGTTCTATTTAGCGACGAAGCGTTTTTCACCAACAGCAGTTAACGTAAACCGGCATAATATATACTATTGGGCAACGGAAAACTCACAATGGCTGCGACAAGTGGAACATCAGTGACCTTGGCGGGTTAATGTATGGTGTGGCATTATGGGAGGAAAGATAATTGGCCCCCATTTTATCAATGGCAATCTAAATGGTGCAATGTATGCTGATTTCCTACGTAATATTCTACCGATGTTACTACAAGATGTTACACTGCATGACAGAATGGCGATGTACTTCCAACATTATGGATGTCCGGCACATAGCTCGCGTGTGGTTGAAGCGGTGTTGAATAGCATATTTCATGACAGGTGGATTGGTCGTCGAAGCACCATACCATGGACCGCACATTCACCAGATCTGACGTTCCCGGATTTCTTTCTGTGGGGAAGTTGAAGGATATTTGCTATCGTGATCCACCGACAGTGTCTGACAACATGCGTCAGCACATTGTCAATGCATGTGCGAACATTACGGAAGGCGAACTACTCGCTGTTGAGAGGAATGTTGTTACACATATTGCCAAATGCATTGAGGTTGACGAACATCATTTTGAGCATTTATTGCATTAATGTGGTATTTACAGGTATTCACACTGCAACAGCAGGCGTTCTCAGAAATGGTAAGTTCACAAAGGTACATGTATCACATTGAAACAACCGAAATAAAATGTTTAAACATACCTACGTTCTGTATTTTAATTTAAAAAACCTACTTGTTACCAACTGTTTGTCTAAAATTGTAAGCCAAATGATTGTGACTATTACAGCACCATCTATCACAAAGTGAAATAAGTGGTCTGACTAAAACATTCATGTTTCTTTACGTACTACACGAATATGTAATAAAAAATGGGGGTTCCTGTTTAGAAAAACGCAGTTGATATCCATTTGACCTATGGCAGCCCCATCTAGCAGGCCAACCATAGCACCATCTGGTTTCCCGCTTCAAGCTAGGCAAGTTTCGTTCTTTGTAGTTTTTTCGTTTGGCGCTTATTTCATGAGATACTTGGCCCGGTCACGATCAATGGACCACCCTGTATATAAGAGGTGTGCAATATATGCACTATGAGAATGTGTGAGATGTGAATTTTATCATGTGATGGGTTTATAGAGAGGCTGTGTCATTAATACTAATGAATTTGGGGACAAAAGTTAGCTGCATAACATGCAAATATTAATTAGGAAGATTAGTGAGTTTATCCTGACAGGATGCATCCTTGGTCCTCACTCCCTTCCCATCTGGTGAAATGACAGCTACAACTGGAATAAAAAGAAAAGGTGGAAAAAATAGTGCAAACAAGGATCTAGAGATCCTGTGTCTGTTAGATAGTGGAATGAGTGTAGAGAAACGAGGGGAGGGGGTGAAGACACCAAAGTGCAAAGATTATTCAAGAGCATGTCAAGATGGAGAATGCAAAGGCTAAAAGCAACTGTGATGTACCAGTGCTTCTATTTCAGCCAACTCACAACTGGCAATCCAGTTGGCTGGGTTTTTTCTGGGAGGAAGAGAATGTAATGGCACAAATGAAAGCCAGCACCTAGTGCTGCAGACAAGACACCAAGATCTGGGCACTGACTGTCACAAGCCAATGACCTATGCTGATAGAAGCACCCTCCGCTAAGCAACTGCTTCCACACCAACATACTACAGCGAGTCAATGTCTACCCAGGACACTGACCACCCCTTTTGGGAAGCTTCCATGCTACGAGGGTTCATAAACAAGGAGGAACGCAGTCAGATGGAATGGTCAGCTCCAGACAGCTGAATTTAAACCCTTCGGTCAGATGAACACATCTTCGGCATGGAAGGGTTATGTTATGACACCTGCCGCGTGTCACTTATCGCTGCGAGATCAAAAACATTCCACTGACACAGTCATAATTAGTACATCTGAGCTATTCTGTGCCAGAGAATAGCATACGTGTGACATGGCCAATATTCTGCCACTTCAAGACCCCCTGCTGAGCAAAATGCTGCTTTCTCACAGTCAAGGAACAAACGCACGACCAACTGACTCCATGCTGCCGGAGCCCACCAGCCACTTCTCTAGCCAACGGTGGCGGGGTTGGCTCTGGGCAGTATCTTCATCATCTGCCTCCCTACAAGACATCGGTGACTGCCGCACACCAGAAGTGCAGCTATGTTCAGTTTACCACCCACTATGGCATCCGCAACTGAAGTGTCCACATTCATCGAGTAAGCAGCCTTCTTCCAGCTGAACATATACACCATAGGCTGTTCGTTATGCCTGCTGCTCAGATGCAGGATAACACCGGCTGACTATAGTCCTTGCCCTACACAAGGGCTCTCCCATATATCATTGAACAAACCTAAGAGAATAGTACAGAGCTGTTACATTAACACTCATGTCTCTCTACAGCCTGAGTCCCTCACCTGCTACATTCAATCTTCCTCTGCAATCTACATGACCCCGAACAAAACTGCTATATTCTGGAGTTACCTTATTTCTCCCTCACCGTCACATAAATCCAATGCATCCCAGGTGAGAGTCAAGCCCTCCTGGAAAACCCTAAGACTGCTCCCATCACCCAGTAGCGTTATTACACAATCTGCCCATTACAGTATACTCCCCAGTAGGTATTTCAGAGATAAAATAACGAGTTAAGATTCTGCATACAAGTAGACTTCAGTTGCTTGATGTCTGGTACTGAATATTGAGGAATAAGCACAACTGGTGGTGAAAGCACTTTCTTACAGTTGGTGATAAAATTATACTTTGGGGTGAGTGAACAAGTCCATCTCAGTAAAAATGCATAACCTGGGATTTCACGAATGAAATAAAGTTTCTATGATTCTTTATCATATGTCTGTGTTGCAGAAAAAGCTATTTAGGGATGACGTTTTACATCTACATCTTCGTGATTACTCTGCCATTCACAATAAAGTGCCTGGCAGAGGGTTCAATCAATCACCTTCAAGCTGTCTCTCTAACATTCCACTCTCAAACAGCGCGTGGGAAAAACAAGCACTTAAATTTTTCTGTGCGAGCCCCAGTTTCTCTTATTTTATCATGGTGATCATGTCTCCCTATGTAGGTGGGTGCCAACAGAATGTTTTTGCAATTGGAGGAGAAAACTGGTGATCAAAATTTCATGAGAAGATCCTGTCGGGGGGGGGGGGGGGGGGCTTTGTTTTAAAGATTCCACTCCAATTCACATACCATGTCTGTGGCACTATCTCCCCTTTTTCACAATAGTACAAAACGAGCCACCATTCTTTGAACTTTTTCAACGTCATCCATCAGTCCCACCTGATGCGGATCCCACACCGCACAGCAATACTCCAGAATAGGGTGGACAACCGTGGTGTAAGCAGTCTCTTTAGTAGACCTGTAGCACCTCTAAGTGTTCTGCCAATGAATCGCAGTCTTTGGTTTGTTCTACCCACAACATTATCTATGTGATCATTGCAGTTTAGGTTATTTGTAATTGTAATCCCTAAGTAATTAGTTGAATTTACAGCCTTAAGATTTGTGTGACTTATCGCGTAATCAAAATTTAGTGGATTTCTTTTAAGTACTCATGTTAAGAACTTCACACTTTTCTTTATTCAGGGTCAACTGCCACTTTTCGCACCATACAGATATCTAAATCATTTTGCAATTCGTTTTGGTCATTTGATGACTTTACAAGACAGTACATGACAGCATCATCAGCAAACAATCTAACAGGGCTACTCAGATTGTCTCCTATTTCGTTAATATAGATCAGGAACAATAGAGGGTCTATAACACTACCTTGGGGAACACCAGATATTACTTCTGTTTTACTTTATGACTTTCCGTCTCTAATTATGAACTGTGACCTGTGAGGAAGTGTCGAAAGCCTTCTGGAATCAATTTGACATTCCCTATCGATAGCACTCATTACTTCATGAGTATAAAGAGCTTGTTGTGTTTCACGAGAACAATGTTTCCTGAAGATGAAGTAAATATTCCTGAATTCCAATCAAGAACAACTGCCAAGATGAGAAACATAGAAGTAGATATCCTCGGTGTAGCAAAGCAGCTTGAATCACTTAATAAAGGCAAGGCCTCCGGTCCAAATTGTATACCAGTCAGGTTCCTTTCAGAATATGCTAATGCAATAGCTCCATATTTAGCAATTATATACAATTGCTCTCTCACAGAAAGTTCTGTACCTGAAGGCTGGAAAATTGATCAAATCACACCAATACCCAAAAAGGTATGACTAAGCAGCTAAAGTTCTGGATTTCATTGTCATTTCATTCTTCGAGAGCTGCAAGATCACCAATGGTATCTGTTCTTTCGGACATGTCCGAAAGAACACATACCGTCTTCATATATTTACTGTGAGCGTCCAATGGCAGCATTCTGCATGCATTATAATCTACATCCTTTGATGTGTGGGGGAGTAGAAGCAGTTAACATGATAGGTGGTTCCTTCTGCAGCCCATAGGGAGGAAGTGGTTCTGGATGTAAGACAACTCACCAACAACTGTTCAACAGCATCGAACAAAAGAGTGATTTACTAAATGGTGACCTGTCTACAAATAGCTACAATCTGCAATGATTGACGATGACCCCTGTCTACAACACGTTGGCTGTGGATGGTATCTCTAATGGCAGTAGTTTTCCTCATATTGACATTTTCTTGGTAGTTCGATAGTGGTAAATGAAAAGTCCCGAGCATTCTTGATCTCAGGGATGAACTGTCCCTTGCACCATACTCCCAAGACATGACCACAATATCTGACAGATGTTACACATCTTTCCCATGTTGCATGCAACTGTTATGCCATAGGCCAGGGCAAGTTCCGTGGATATCCCAGTCATGTGACATGATGAACTAGTCCATTGCCCCGTAATCAAACAGCACTGGATTTTTCTTTTTAGTTTTATTCCTTCTTTTACATTTGTTTCTTTCACCGAGGTCAAGGTAGATGCAAGCGCGCGCCCGCCCGCCCGCCCGCCCGCCCGCCCACACACACACACACACACACACACACACACACACACACACACACACACACGTGCGCACTCGCACAACAGTCAAAGTTTTAAGTATGACCATAACGTAGCACTAAAGTTTCAGTGTGTATAAGAACATGTACCTACACACACATGAAATGTTAATTACACAATCATTTTTTTAGGTGCTAATTAAAACTTTGTGACTACCTGACATGCCAGATCTACAATAATGCCTCTAAAGCAGACAACAGTAAGAAATAATTTACTGACATCTGTAGCTAAAAGTTTGGTGAACGGGGCAGATAGATCACGCAATGGAAATAATGATTAATCCAACAGATCTACACTATTCTGCAAATACCATATTGTTTGTGACTGAGGGTACTTCATGCATCAAAATCATTTACTATCCTTCCGATTCCATTTGTGGATAGCGTGCAGGGACATCAATCATTTGAGCTGCAGTTTTACCTTTATGGTCACTTTACAAGTTGCATATGCAAAGAAATAATATGTTGTTTATGCTTCTTGCAACATATCCTCTTACAATTTGCTCTACAGGGCACATTATCTCTAGTGTCCGTCACCCGAGTTGACCATATTCATGAAACACTTCTTAGTAAATGAACATACGATTGAATGGTCTGCTTTTCTTTGGGTTATTTCTATGAACCTTACCAGATAAGAGCAAGAGACTAAGTAGCAATACTCAAGACTTAGTCAAATAATGGTTTCCTATGGCAGCTCCTTTGCAAGTAAATTACATTCCACTAGCACACTTCCAGCAGATCTTACACTGGCATCTGTCACTTCTACAACTGGTTTTATGTGGTTGTTCCACTCTTCACAATCTCGAAAACATATTCTTAGGTATTTAATTTCCAGTTACTTACCTCCAATTGGGTAATCAAGCAATAAATAATACTTTTTGCCTGTTCATCCAGAATACATTAAATGTTTGAATGTTGAGAAGTAAATCAAATTCCTTACATCAAAATTCAATTTCCTAAAGAAATACCATACGTACAGCTTTTGACACGATGCACCAGGTTGTACATAACTCATTTTGAAAACTGTTATTTCCTTCCTCAGGAAGGAAAAAGTGATATCTTTTGGGATGTTTGGCAGAGTGTGTAGATCACTCAGACTCTAAGATGAGTGCAACCCATTCGTCGTGAGGATGAGTGGACATAAAGGTGAAGGAAGACGCAATAGGAGAGTGGAGATCAGAGAAAACCTATTGTTAGGGATTATGAATCATCTAAAATTCTCTAAATGAATTTGTTAATTGCCTTCTGAGGAAATTTCTGAGGACATGTGGCTCTACTGACAGTCTTAATGATGATGGCACACTTTTGGGTAAAAAGTTCCAGAGATAAAATGGTTCCCCATTTGGATCACAGAGTGGAGACTAATAATCAGTAGGATCCTGTCACGAGGAAAATCATAGTTGGCATTCTACAGATCAGAATGTGGAATGTTATATACCTTTGTGTGGAACATAGGTTAGGATCTTAGAGAATTTAAAAACAGAAATGTGCAGGGTGTAGTTAGATATAATGGGAATCAATAAAATGCAGTCGCAGGAAGAGGCCAATAGAGGATTAACAACACAAAATCAAATAGGGATAATACAGGAGTAGTTCTAACAATGAATAAGGAAACAGGAATGAACAGCATCATAAACTCATTATTACAGGCAAGACAGATACAACGCAAACATCCACCAAGCAGTTGTAGCACAACTTTATATGCCCACATGATGTGCAGATGAAGAGCTTGAAAGAATGTATCACTGAAATAAAAAATTATTCTGCCAGCAAGGGAGTCAAAAATTTAATTGTGGTGGTGGAATGGGACTGGAATTCAATATAAAGAATTACAGACAGATGGTAAAATAGCAGAACGACAATGATGGGGAGAAACTGAGTGAAAGCAGATGCTGGTTAGAAGAATTTTAACAAGAGTACTAATTAACCGCTGCTAACATGAAAGAAGGTTGCATATGAGGATAAAACTCAGAGACATGGGATTGTTCGAGATAGATTATATAATGATGCAATAGATTCTGAAAACAGATTTTAAGCTGCAAAACAGTCTACAAGGGCAGATATCAACTCTGTCTATAATTTACTGGTTGCAAACTCAAGATTAAGAAATAGTGGAAAGGTTCGAAATTAAGGATAAGCAGGCAAAGGGAATGCAGATTGACAAAGTGTGAAATTGCTAAGAAGAAATGACTGGAGAAGTAATGCAAAGCTGTAGAAGCTTACACAAGCGCAGGAATAATAAATGCCACCTAAAGCAAAATTAGAGAGAGACCTTTGGAGAAAAGAGAAGCACCTGTATGAATATTAAAAGCTCAGATGGCAAAACAAAAACAGGAAGGGCTGTAGAAAGCAAAGAAACTTTAAGACCATCTCTTAGAAATTGAAGTCTATAAATAGGATACTGTGAGCATAATTTGCCCAAGTACTGAGAGATCTAAGTTGAAAAAAATCCCCAGGAGTAGATGACATTTACTGACTTCTTTGGGAGAGCCAGCCATGACAAAATATCCCACCTGACATGTGAGGCAGATGATATATAGCCAGACTCCAATTCCAAAGAAAGTAGTTGCTGACAGGTGTGAAAATCACTGAACCATCAGTTCAACAACTAACGACTGTAAAATGCTGACAAAAATTATTCAGACACACACGGGAAAACTGATCGAAGGTAACCACAGGAAGCTCAATTTGGTCTCTGGAGAAATGTATGACTATGCAAGACAATACAGACCTTACAACTTAATACCGATATATTTATAGGATGTTCTTAGTGTTCAATGCAATACAAGCTTTGAAATTCTGAAGGTACCAGGACATAACACAGGGAGCAAAAGATTATCCACAACTTGTGCAACAACAAGACTGCAGTTATAAGAGACTAAAGGGAAATGCAGTTGAGAACGAAGAGAGACACGGTTGCAGCAACATCAACTGAACTTACCAATACCAAATGTTGACTTCACTCTGCGAAGTACTGATGATATAGCATGTGACATTATACACATGCAAAAAGAAGAATGGACACTGCAAAACATTTCTGTAATGTCTTGGAAACTAGGTTCTGGTGGCAGACTGATCTGTAGCATAGCCCAAGGTATACGAAAGGACAGGTTAGATTAGATTCAGTTTTCATTCCATAGACCCAAAAAAATGAGACGATTCTCATGTGTGTGGAACATGTCAGAAAGTATAAAAAAACATTTGAATATAATATTTACTACCCTGATCATTTGTCAGGAGATTGTTGAAACAGGTGAATAGAACAATGCGGTAAACTGGAACAGCCAATATTTATAGAATTAACTCGCTGTCAGAATGAAACAATGTTATGCACTATTAATAAATTTATCATACACAAAATTACCAATCTTCACTGTTGTGACCAAGTGCTGTCAAAACTGAAATCTAACAGACATATTTACTTAAGTTGGATTAACAGTATCTGTTAAGATATTCATCTATAGAGTAGAAGGAGTTGCCTATCAAAAAGTCTTTCAAACTCTGTTTAAACCATGCTTTATCTGAAATCAATTTTTCAATGGTTGGTGGCAATTTATTGAAAATGCGTGTTCCTGAATATTGGACCCCTTTTTTGGACCAAGGTAAATCTTTATGTAGATTGTCCTTATTCCTAGTACTGATTCTATGTAGTAAGCTATGTAGTGAGCTATGTAGTGAGCTATGTAGTGAGCTATGTAGTGAGCTATGTAGTGAGCTATGTAGTGAGCTATGTAGTGAGCTATGTAGTGAGCTATGTAGTGAGCTATGTAGTGAGCTATGTAGTGAGCTATGTAGTGAGCTATGTAGTGAGCTATGTAGTGAGCTATTGCTTGAAAATAGAGATGTATTACTTGCAACAAATTTCATTAAGGAATAAATATAATGAGAATCAGTGGTTAGAATACAAAGTTCCTTGAACATGTTTCTACATGGTGGTGTTGAATTTACACCACAAATGATTCTTATGACACACTTTTGACCCTCTAAAGTTTTGCTCGGTTTGATGAGTTGTTCCAGAATATGATCCCATATGACTGTAGTACATGACAGAATGAAAGTAAACAAAGTAGGCCTATGCAAGTTTTTTTATATTTATATCTCTTACACCTGACATCATTCCCACTGCAAATACAGAATTGTTTAAGCACTTAATCAATTCTGTGGTATGCCCTTCACAACTGAATTTAATATCGAGTTGTAATCCCAAAAACTTAACACTGTTAACCTCTTCGATCTGTATGTCCTCATATGTAATACACATGCAGGAAGGAAGTCTCTTACAGGTTCTGAACTGCACATAGTGGGTCTTCTCAATGTTTAATGACAGTTAATTAATTTTAAACAATTTATTAATGTAAGTGAAAATTTTATTGGCAGCTATTTCTATATCTGTACTTGACTTGCTACTTATTGCAATGTTTGTATCATCTGCAAACAAGATAAATTTAGCATCTGGCACTGTAACAGATGAGAAGTCATTAATGTACACAAGAAAAAGCAATGGACGCAAGATGGAACACCACATGTAATTAATTACCAGTTGGATGAAGGCTGACTGCTTACTGCACAGGTATTTCGGAATGACAGCCTTTGTATCCTGTTAGATAAGACTCAAACCATTTCACAGCATTGCAGTAACACCATAATATTCTAATTTACTTGAGAGAATGCTGTGGTTCACACAGTTGAAGGCTTTTGACAGGTCACAGAAAATGCCAGTAGCCTCTAATTTATTACCTAATGAATTAAGTACAGTCTCACTGTACGTGTAAACAGCTTTCTCTACATCAGAACCCTTAAGAAATCGAAACTGTGACTTGGACAATATATTACTTGCAGTCAGATGTTTAAGGAGACTGCTTGAACACAACATCTTCAAACATTTTTGACAAAGCCGGCGAAACTGAAATTGGTTGATAGTTTTATGGTATCTCTTTATCCACCTTCTTGCACAGAGGCTTAACTTCAGCATACTTTATCCAGTCTGGAAAAGTCCAGCTGATACAAGATTGACTACACAAATAACTGCGAGTACTCTTTGATTAACTTAGTTGACTTGTTATCATACCAACTCAAATAATTATATTTTAAAGATTTTATGATGGATGCTACTTCTTTTGGAGACGTGAGTGCCATTCCCATTTTACTGAAGTTATTTTTAAAGTCTGGTCTCAGATACTCCATTGCACTGTTGTTGTTGTGGTCTTCAGTCCAGAGACTGGTTTGATGCAGCTCTCCATGCTACTCTATCACGTGCAAGCTTCATCTACCAGTACCCACTGCAATGCACATCCTTCTGAATTTGTTTAGTGTATTCATCTCTTGGTCTCCCTCTACGATTTTTACCTTCCACGCTGCCCTCCAATACTAAATTGGTGATCCCTTTGATGCCTCAGAATATGCCCTACCAACCGATCACTTCTTCTAGTCAAGTTGTGCAACAAATCTCTCTTCTCCCCAATTCTGTTCAATACCTCCTCATTAGTTATGTGATCTACCCACCTAACCTTCAATATCCTTCTGTAGCACCACATTTCGAAAGCCTCTATTCTCTTCTTGTCTAAACTATTTGTTGTCCACGTTTCACTTCCATACATGGCTACACTCCATAGAAACACTTTCAGAAACGATTTCCTGTCACTTAAATCTATACTCAATGTTAACAAATTTCTCTTCTTCAGAAACGCTTTCCTTGCCACTGCCAGTCTACATTTTATATCCTCTCTACTTCGACCACTGCGAGTTATGTTACTCCCCAAACAGCAAAACTCATTTACTACTTTAAGTGTCTCATTTCCTAATCTAATTCCCACAGTATCACCTGATTTAATTTGACTACATTCCATTATCCTCATTTTGCTTTTGCTGATGTTCATCTTATATCCTCCTTTCAAGACATTGTCCATTCTGTTCAGCTGCTTTTCCAGGTCCTTCACTGTCTCTGCCAGAATTACAATGTCGTCGGCAAACCTCAAAGTTTTTATTTCTTCTCCATGGATTTTAATTCCCACTCCAAATTTTTCTTTTGTTTCCTTTCCTGCTTGCTCAATATACAGATTGAATAACGTCGGGGATAGGCTACAACCCTGTCTCACTCCCTTTCCAACCACTGCTTCCCTTTCATGCCCCTCGACTCTTCTAACTGCCATCTGGTTTCTGTACAAATTGTAAATAGCCTTTCACTCCCTGTATTTTACCCCCGTCACCTTCAGAATATGAAAGATTATTCCAATCAACATTGTCAAATGCTTTCTCTATACAAAAGCTAGATATGTAGGCTCGCCTTTCCTTAATCTATTCTCTAAGATAAGTCGTAGGGTCAGTATTGCCTCACGTGTTCCAACATTTCTACGGAAACACTGAGGTCGGCTTCTACCAGTTTTTCCATTCGTCTGTAAAGAATTCGCGTTAGTATTTTGCAGCTGTGACTTATTAAACTGATAGTTCAGTAATTTTCACATCTGTCAACACCTGCTTTCTTTGGGATTGGAATTATTATATTCTTCTTGAAGTCTGAGGGCACTTCGCCTGTCTCATACATCCTGCTCACCAGATGGAAGAGTTGGCTCTCCCAAGGCCGTCAGTAGTTCCAATGGAATGTTGTCTAGTCCCGGGGCCTTGTTTCGACTCAGGTCTTTCAGTGCTTTGTCTAACTCTTCACGCAGTATCATACCTCCCATTTCGTCTTCATCTGCATCCTCTTCCCTTTCCATAATTTTGTCCTCAAGAACATCGCCATTGTATAGACCCTCTACACACTCCTTCCACCTTTCTGCTTTCCCTTCTTTGCTTAGAACTGGGTTTCCATCTGAGCTCTTGATATTCATACAAGTGGTTCTCTTTTCTCCAAAGGTCTCTTTAATTTTCCTGTAGGCAGTATCTATCTTACCCCTATTGAGATAAGCCTCTACATCCATACATTTGTCCTCTAGCCAACCCTGCTCAGCCATTTTGCACTTTCTGTCCATCTCATTTTTGAGACGCTTGTATTCCTTCTTGCCTGCTTCATTTACTGCGTTTTTGTATTTTCTCCTTTCATCAATTAAATTCAATATCTCTTCTGTTACCCAAGGATTTCTATTAGCCCTCGTGGTGTATTTCTTTCCCCCGTTCTTGTCAATCGTTCCCTAATGCCCTCCCTGAAACACACTACAATCTCTGGTTCTTTTAATTTATCCAGGTCCCATCTCCTTAAATTCCCAACATTTTGCAGTTTCTTTAGTTTTAATCTACAGTTCATAACCAATAGATGTGGTCAGAGTCCACACCTGCCCCTGGAAATGTCTTACAATTTAAAACCTGGTTCCTAAATCTGTCTTACCATTATATAATCTATCTGAAACCTGTCAGTATCTCCAGGCTTCTTCCATGTATATACTATATCCCATACGGCTTTTATTTTGTTGACTGATGTAATTATCTTTCTCATAATAAAGCTGCTTCGATTTCTGAATTACTTGCTTCAACATTTTGCTGTGTTGTTTGTAATGCATTACAATTCTAACACCAGAGCTCTTCCTAGATAGTAGATACAGTTTCCTTTTTGTCCCACATGATATCTTTATTCCTTGTGTAATCCACAATTTATTTTTTGACTTTTGTGTGATTTGAGTTACCTTTAGGGGAAAACAAAGCTGACAATTTTGTTGAATGCTAGATAAACCAACAAATGTGAATATAAAATAGTAACTGTGGTTCAATACTGATCTATAGCATATCCCAAAGCCTAGATTAGATAGAAAAGTGACAGTTTGTTTTTGAGTTAGTGAAGTAGTATAAAAGGCTTCAGTTTATCTTTGTTGCCCAATATTATCCAACCTGTACACTGAAAAACCCCAAAAGTAAATAATGGGGAAATTTGGAAATGGAACAAATGTTCTGGGGGAAGAAAATAAATATTAGAAGTTTGATGATGACATAGTAATTGTATCACAGATGGTAAAGGACACTCAAGACCAGTTCGACAGAGTGGATAGTGTCTTGAATAGGTTCTGCTCTCTTTGAACTGTTTATCATCCACCTTTTACTTCTGTACAAGGCTGCACTCCTGGTAAATGGCTTCAGGGAAGAGTTAGATACCAGCACTACTGAAACATTTAACTTTTCTTTAACAGCTCCAATCATGAGGAGGGAGGTGTGTGCATTGTGGGCGTGACGTGGTGACCGCCCTCCTGTTAATGAGTCACATAGCCTGGCAGCCGGCCATTGTGTGGTGGTGGACAAGGTCAGCAGCACACGGGTAGGCCCCAGGGCTAATGGATCAGCTCCACATACAGGAAGTTGTGTAAAGCAAGGTGATGGTGAGGCAATTAGTTTAGAAAATTAGAAACTAAAATTGGGAGTTTTGTTATTTGAACAGAAAAATAAGAGACACTGGTGTAAGTAGAGTGAATATAAATTACACACTGGCAATAGCAAGAAGAAAATTTCTGGCAAAACAGTAAGCACTGAAAAAAAGTTAATGTTGCTGTAGTAATGGTATCTAAGTCTTTTCTGAAGGCATTTATCTGGAATGTAGTCTTGTACAAAAGTAAAAGGCATGTGATAAAGAGTTTAGACAAACTTTTTCAAATATGATGCTGCAGCAGAATGCTAAAGATTAGATGGGTAGATGAGACAACTGATTTGGAGTTAGTAAATCAAACTAGTGAGAAAAATATTTATTGTACAAACTGACTACAAGAAAACATTGGTTTACAGGTCACACCCTGTGTCATCAATTTGGTACTTGACAGAAGAGTAGGTGTAAAACCTTAGGAGACCAAGGCTTTAGAGTAAAAAGGTTCAAACTGATATAGGTTGCAGCCGGTATAAAGAGACTTGCAAAGGATAGACAAGCATGGAGATCTACATACAGCCAGTCTTTGGACTAATAACAAAACAACAAATATGAAAGTTGAAAATGTTTGCATGTATTCTAATGCAAGATACAGACAGAAAGAGGTACAGGGTTACACAGTGGGGAAAAAATTTGGCTCAGTACGGATTGAAGATTTGGAATTTATTTTTTAGCAGAAAGGAAACTAGAGCCATCAGGACAAAAAACGTTCACACTATGAGAAAATAGTATAAAAAATCCTAATCTAATGTGACAGCAGTACCTAAATGAACAGCAAACTGTCCTCATTAGATACTGAAAAAACATGCCCATCTCATATAGAAGTTCTTTCTTTCTTACTGTTATTCTCCATAGGAAGAGACTGCGCACATGTTTGATTTGATGTATCTTCTATTATTTATGAGTAATGTAAGGGAGGCAAGTATCTGCTTCAGTACAATATAACAATCTCACCATACCACATCTGAATACAACATTAGAGAGAAAGTCATCTCTACGACTACTGTATCTTCATTGTTATCCATCCGATATTTCAAAGTACGTTAGGCAGCTCATCTCCGTAAATGTAATACTCCCTCACAGACACGGGGTGCTAGTATCGTAATGACAACAGGTACCGCTATTAAAAGTGACGATTCAAAACTTACACCAAACTGAGTCCTGAAAGAGGTCATTTGGCAGTTTCGTCCTGACTCTATTTCTGCCTCCTCGTATAATTAAATAAGTAAATTCTAACACGTACTAGACCGTATCCTCCACACAAAAATTAGGGAAATAAACATCTGCCACGCAAAAGCAAAGCGAACTACTGTATCACAGTTTTACATACTTACAAATAAGGCACGTAAAGGCCAAACAGGCTAACAGTATCTGTAGAAACCATCCAAGAGAATCAGTGAGAGCATTTTTTCCGCAGTGTGGGTCGTCCAGCTTCACTTCAACATTTGTTGTATTCATTTGTAAAAGTGAAAAACACTTTTAACTTAAAAACATTATTTTATATTTAACGGCTAGGAGACACAGACTGTAATTTTTACAACAGTATGAATTATGAAATTAATGTGAAGCTGGTCGCTGTGTCTCTCAATATTACTGACTCCTCTTATGACGCTGCTTATTCACTGTACGCAACAACCACCATGCTATCTTCACATCAACTGACATTTAATCCAAAGATGTTTCAAGGTATGAAGCCACAAACCAAAGATTTTCATACTGCCATAGCCCACTCAACCACGGCCGCCTGTATTAGAGGCCGGAGGACTGAAATGTGGCAACGTTACGTTAAGGCCTACCGCATGGCTGTGGCTATAAGCCAGCGAACGGAAGCAGTTGTTTACGTACTTTCGCGGTGTCTTGTTTTATCCGACATTACAGTGTAATTATGTTATACTGGACTCTGCAAAAATTATAGCAGGTAGTCGTGACTACAGTAGAAGATATAACACAATGTAAGTATACAATTCTGTGAAGTTTGTAGTATTTTTACATGTATATGTGCAAGTGTGCTACGTGAACGACTTTCGTCTACACAATTGCAACAAAAGTTCTACTATATTCTAGATACAATTCGAAAATAAAGTTTTGAATTCACAAGGTTAGTATCAGAATCTTCTCCTAAGTGATTTGTGTTAATATTATTAATATTTCTACACATTTGATTCTATTGTAGACTTGTGTTTCGTGATGTCCAAGCAGTAGAAAAAACCAGTCCACTCAAATTCTCATTTGCTATTTTTACATAATAGTATTTTGATTTAAGATGTTAGCAATTAATGCATCATTCTATTTGCAGATGCCAGAAAAATGTTGTGTTCCTGGTTGCAACAGCAACTACAAATCCAGCAATGAAGAGGGTTACATCTCAGTGTTCAGATTCCCTACTGAAGAGGAAAACAGAAAACGATGGACAAGAAATATCCCCAGAAAGGACTCGACTCCATCAAATGGAAGTGTTGTTTGCATTAAACATTTTGAAGAAAGTGACGTATCAAGAGTGGAGATTTACAAGGATTCTGATGCGAACTGTCACGAGTTTCCTCGTCAAAGGCCAGCTTTTACCAGAAGCTGTGCCAAAAATATTCCCTGGGTTACCATCGTATTTAAGTAAGGTGCAGCCTCCAAGAAGGTGTTTGTCATGTTTTATATAGGAAGGAATATGATAATACATTCCAAATAACAGACTGAAATAATTGCAAGTCTGCAAATAATGTTAGTAGGCAACTCACAAAATTGTTTGCTGAACTTGTATATCCAAATCTCGGGTAAGAAACGTCATAATATGAAGAACATGTGAGTTATTGAAAAGTTCATCGTTGCAAGGAAACGAGAATAAAATGCGTAATTCCGACATAAAGTCGGCGTAATACTGCGAGAAATTAGCTTTTCTAGGTTACTGTCTTATTTATAGGGACCAAATCTACAAAAAAAAGAAAGTGATTGCGTATTTATATCTGACACGTCTTCTCCATTCGACGAAATCTAAGCATTAGTCTCGGCCTAGCTGGTCACGCTAGCCGGCCTACTGACGTCACAGGCTACGTCGTTGTCAGCTTGACGACTCCGGCCTCTAATACAGGTGGCCGTGACTAAACACAAAAGCCAGAGCCACAGGATAGCATAACAGTCGCGACACTTCGCCTGGATTTTGTTGCCTACTGCTCCAGCAGCGCGCCAAACGGCCAGTAAGTAAAACTGTGGAGCTCGGCACGATCGTGAAAGCGAAAGCGAATGTTAATTGCTTATTTTGATTTATGTAATAGTTTTCACAACGCGATCGTCTGTAGAGTAATAAATAGCAGCAACAACAACAAGAATATGCCACATGTCTTTTTTTACGTTCCCTAAGGACCCTGAGAGGTATATACTATCGTGAACTGTATCGTCAGGATTCGCTTGCAAACTACAGGTGCATTAATGATTTACTGTTTCGTTTTAGGAGCAGAATAGCTAGTGAATAGCAGACGAAAAGATCTTATGAAAAAAGATCCTATTTACCTTTGTTGTTCCCTTTACTTCGAACCAAACCAGTTTATGAATGCAGACAATAACAAACTCGTGTGGAATGCAGTACCCACACTGTTTGACATCCCAATAAGCTACCTCAACTGACGATGAAGAGGAAATTGCCATAAAGGTTTGATAATGCGTCTAAAGCAGTAAAACAGTCCTATGGCACAGAAGCAGCCAGCTCAAATCTCCATGCCAGTGCCACATTCCTCTGAATCGTCAACACAGATCTGCTTTGACGATGAAGTGATCAGTTTAAGTGCAGTTATTTGTGTCCTGCAAAAGCGTGTGAAGTGTCAGAATGTGCAAATCACCAAACTTCGTGCAAAACTATTACAGGACAAAGAAAGTGCCTCTCATTTTAAGTATAGACAGCAACAGAAAGTGTATCAGAAGGATCAAGTAAAAAAAACAACTAACTAAATTTGAAAACCATAGGATCCTGATATTTAAATACAGATGCCCTTGATTTGTTGTTAAGTCAGATGAATATCATTGAAGGAGAAATGTGCTGCAAGATGGAAAGACGAAAATAAGCTGTTTACTTGTTGTATATCATAACCTCACTTTTAACAGTTTTGTACTGGGCTAAGCAAAGTGCCATTGAATTGATGTTCGATTTAGAGTGAACACTTGTTCATTTGAGCAGCTGCCAGAGAGTTACCTTCAGGAGCCAGAAAACTGGTGTTAATACACATGTTCAGCTACTTGGCGTTTCCTGCTTGGAATTGCAAACATACTGGTGCATCATGTGACCATGTGAAACACTGTGGCATGGTAGGTCTGTTTGAGCAGTTGCCAGAGGACTACTTTGAAGAGAAAGAAAACAGGCTTTCCTGTGCACACTCAGCTTCAGTGACATAGGAACACCGTGCTCGGTGTATGCTTCTCATCGTATTTCTGTTTGGAATTTCGTGGGTACTAATCATCATGTGACCATGCGCAGCACTGTTGCATGCTGTTCAGAGAGGACATAGGGAGTTACTGTACTTAGAGCAATTGTTTTATCATATCCTTTCCAGATGAGAAATAGAAAATAATGAAGCAGTTCTTGGCATAATATTCATTTCAAAACTAGACTCTAGAGGAGAAAGTACACTAATATTTGCCCGGCTAGCCACGTGGTGTAACACGCTGCTTCCCAAGTGGGAAGGCTTGATGGTCCTTGGCGTAAATCCGCCGGGCAGATTAGTGTCGAGGTCTGGTGTGCTGGCCAGCATGTGGATGGTTTTTAAGGCAGTTTTCCATCTGCCTCAGTGAATGCAGGCTGGTTCCCATTATTCGGCGATTGCTGAATAAACGCTGTCTCCACATATGCGTACACCATAGTTACTCTACCACACAAACATTAGGGTTACACTCATCTGGTATGAGACGTTGAGACGTTCTGGAAGGGGTGGGGGAGGGTGGTCTACTGGGGGCCGAGCTGTACGGTAACCCTGGGTTTGGTGGGGGACGGCGGTGGGGTGAGTGGACTTTTGTAGCCTGTTGTGGGGTTGTGAACCACTGAGGGCTACAGTGGGGACAAAGACTGTCCATAGTTTTTAGGTCCCCAGTTCAATACACACACCCTAATATTTTACTGTGTGATGACTTTGAGGTAGATTTTTAATTCATACTCTGCAATACTGTTGTGTACCATTATGAAGTAGGCTTACATCTTCATAGCACTGTAAAAAGCTAGTAAGAAGGAATTCTAATTTCTTGCAAAAATAAATAAAGTTGCTTATGTAGAACAGAAGTAAGGACAATAAGTTATTTCATGGCTATTTCAAACCATACAAAACTTAGCAGGGTCATCTGTGAACCCAAGAAACTGAATAACTGGGAGTTGATGTTATAAGGTAGGAATAAACAGAAAGCTATGAACAGAATTACATGTTAAATCATAGTGTGCTGCTAGTCTATAAGTTATCAAAGAATGGCATTATGTAAATTTAAAATGAAACAACACAAATTAAGAGCTAATGTCAAGTGTTGAAAAATGTCTTCGGATCGAAAAAACATCGTTTCACAGAAGGTATATTTGTAAAAGGTACCATTTATTTTGCTAAAACTGTCAGTATACGTGAAACAAAATATTTTATTCAGTACTACTGACGATATTTGCATATGTTCGTACAAATACAGCATTAAGAGATCTTAGACCGCGTAATAAAAGAAACAAGACATAAGAAAATACTCCAAGAGCATCGTAATTCCGTAAAATACACTAAAATGTATTATTTAGCTTAAAGTTCACATTCGCATGCCCACATTCACACTGAAGTACCTGGTATTAAGCTCTTCATTGTAGTTTTTGGGTGTCAATTTGCTTCCCTGTTGTGACATAATTCCATACATGCTAGAAAATTAAAATGTGCATTTGAAACTTAACGAACAGCTGAAACTATCAGTAGTGTAGAACAGAACACTTTACTTCGAATTAATTGACAGCCTTTGCAGAATAGAAGATAGATGATTAATAAAAGTCAAATTTCTTTAGCAAACAGACAAAAATAACTTCATTCTTCTGCAAGACAATGAATGCTTTATTTACTAATAACATGGAAATAAAATAAAATCAGAAAACTGAAGCTAATAATATATTATTTTAGTCTTCTATGATTATTCGAATATATTTAAATTCAGTTGGTAGCTCCCACTCAGAGAAACCCGTTTTGTTTGCATTTGATATGAGAGCTGTTTTCACGAAGATAAAACAGCAAAATAATGAAACATAAACATGGGTCAAGTGGAGGCAACATCACACTACAACTCAGACTGCTCTGCACATGCACGAATTTGGCAGCTTAGGTGTGACAGAAAAATTTTTCCAGGTAGCATCTACTCACTGCTCAAACAGCTAACAGCCACACTCGAAGTAGCCAGAAGCAGGAGAAAGTGCTGCAAAAATGTGAGTCTAGCTCCCAACATGTGCCTGAGCCCACAGACAATTCCTCAAACGAACCTGTTGTTACATATCATTTGTGGCAGAAAGAGTGCCAACTGCAAGTGCCATTGGTTGTGACTTGTTGAGTATCTGTCTCTTCACGATCTTTGTGTATACTAGGAAATAAACAGCCAAATTATGTGACAAGGAAGAATATGAATGTTATTGCTCCTCATTTTACTTGCAAGAATTTAAGCTGTCCTTTTAGGTTCCAGCCTTGTCACACTCTCCAAAATCATCACGTATTAATTAACAGCCAAATTTTTTGTGACAAGGAATAATATTAACGTTATTGCTACTCATTTCACTCGCAGCAATTTAAGCTGTCTTCTTAGGTTCCAGCCTAACTATACACGCTCAGAAATCACCACATGTCCGCAATTAAACAGTCAAATCTATCCATCGTTTTCTAATCAGACAGAAATGTAAATAACATCGAACATTGCACAGCGTACATGTCTTACATTTATAAGAAGGTCCCATAATCCGTTAACAATGCTAAGATGAAAAAAATTAGCATATAGCAGTAAGTAAACCTACTTCCAATTTATGAAAATTTAAGCACTGACAAATTCGCAAAATCTCCAACATGAAAATCGAAAAGTGCTGCTGACAACAGATGTCAATAACACTAATAAACCATTAACAGTAAAAGCTGGAAGTACATCTGCAGTAGCCCCTTCTGAAATTCCTGCAGGTTTTCGGGCCTCAGCCGACCGAAGTGGCTGTGCGGTTAAAGGCGCTACAGTCTGGAACCGCAAGACAGCTACGGTCGCAGGTTCGAATCCTGCCTCGGCCATGGATGTTTGTGATATCCTTAGGTTAGTTAGGTTTAACTAGTTCTAAGTTCTAGGGGACTAATGACCTCAGAAGTTGAGTCCCATAGTGCTCAGAACCATTTTTTTTTTTTCGGGCCTCAATTCCTTCGTTAGTGGGGAATGTATGACACAGCCTTCATCCCATCTTCCCAGACACAAGTGAACCCGACAGCATCTGGTTTTTCATTGTCATTATTTTGCTCTAGTCCCCAGACAGTGCCCAGGCAATGGTTCCACCAACAACTGCTGCCTCCATGTGTAAAATGCTGTGTAAACGTACATTTAGATAAACATACTCTTACGCTAACAAGTGTCAATATAAAACGAATAGTTCAGCCAATAATTCAAAACAGTAAGAATATAATTCTGTGATGCTTACATGAGAGAGCAACAATTACTTAATAAATGATAATAACAAAAATAAAAATAATTACTTAATAAACTGGCATCTTAAGGTCTCAGAAATTTTTAATTTCAATGAACGACTTTACAAAAAAAAAAGCTACAGTCCCCTTTAAGATTCATGCAGTATTACCATCTAGTGCACATACAAGCATTTGCACCAGGACTATCCTGCATACATTGTGTAATCAGGTGATGTGAACTAGCCTGTAGTTCCAAATATGCATGCTTGGGTAACTATTGCATGGGTGTGCACCATAGGTGCATTGTGTAATAGAGGTTTAATACACCCTTTACTCTAACGCATATCTCGCATCTTTCGTTGTTTGGGCACTTGCAGTGTTAGTTGACCCCTTTGATCTTTTTGTATTACTCAAATGCTTCTGATTTAGATAATGGAACACTGCAAGAAGTACATATTTCTTTCATGCTTTGCACTATGTGATTTGAGAATTTATTGTCATTGTCAAGTACAAATATTTACGTAAGTTTAAAATGCATTAAACCAATCTTGACCACAATAAAATATTTATTTGTAAGGATAACCATTTTAGTCAGAATGTGATCATATTTAGACAACAATAGGTAGTGGATGTGAATGGAGAAGACATTGTGATTCCACAAATATCAAATAATATTTTATTGTAGGCAAGACTGTTTTTAATCAGTTTTACGCATTTTAACTAGATCAGTGATTTTGTTCAGGAGAAATGCTCCCAAAAATTATTTGAATACCATTCTGTATAGTGTTTGTATGTGTGTTGTGCCTCTCTTGCATTGTACTATGTCTTTTTGTAGTTATAAGGCTCTGTGCCATCTCCATTATGCAGAAAACAACACACACAGTTTGAAGTGTCACAAACAGTGTGAGGGATGGTTTGACTGTGTGTGGTTTTCTGTGTAAGGTAGGAGCCATAGTACGCTATAACCTCAAAAAGATGGCTAAAGTGCAAGAGAGGCAGAGCAACACACACCACACTAATGTAGATATTTGCTCTAGACATTGATAAATTCTTGAAACACATCACGTTAAGCAAGATAAAAAAATAACTTGTGCAGTATTTCATTATTTAAATAATAAATGACACAGTTGCAGGCTTTACAAAAACATCAGTGATGATGAATAAAATTGAGTCAACTGTTTCCGCTTTCCACTCGTGATCGGTACCTCTTGGAGCAGCATTGATGCAAAATGTTAAATGAGAATTCTGTATTATTCTTGACGTTTACCACTTTTCTCATTAACATCCTGCTTCTTGATATATTTTGATTAGATGTTTAGGACGACAGATTGGATAGATTGTTGCAGTGGATTTGGTAACACAAATTTTGTTGCTGACTGACAATACAGAGCAAATACTTAGTAGCAATGTTAATTAACTACAATGTACTTAATGCCCTAACATTACAAATGCTAGAAATTATCTAGTTTTAACTAAAACTATGACTGGTTTAGTTGGTAGGCACTTGTTATAAATCGAGATGCAGCTTAATTTCACCAACATATGTGTAACAATATAGTATAAATATTTCTACCTATGCCACCTCCCCTCTAAAGTGAGCCAAGTTAATGTGTACATATCATTTATAGCAACAAGTATGGTATGTGACACACAATTATTGGACCTTGTGATCTGATCCTTGTGTGGGAGAGGGAAAATTTATTCATTTTGAAAGTGGAATTAACAGAGGACAATAGGATCCTTTTGCTTTAAATACTCCAAGATTCATATATACACTCCTGGAAATTGAAATAAGAACACCGTGAATTCATTGTCCCAGGAAGGGGAAACTTCATTGACACATTCCTGGGGTCAGATACATCACATGATCACACTGACAGAACCACAGGCACATAGACACAGGCAACAGAGCATGCACAATGTCGGCACTAGTACAGTGTATATCCACCTTTCGCAGCAATGCAGGCTGCTATTCTCCCATGGAGACGATCGTAGAGATGCTGGATGTAGTCCTGTGGAACGGCTTGCCATGCCATTTCCACCTGGCGCCTCAGTTGGACCAGCGTTCGTGCTGGACGTGCAGACCGCGTGAGACGACGCTTCATCCAATCCCAAACATGCTCAATGGGGGACAGATCCGGAGATCTTGCTGGCCAGGGTAGTTGACTTACACCTTCTAGAGCACGTTGGGTGGCACGGGATACATGCGGACGTGCATTGTCCTGTTGGAACAGCAAGTTCCCTTACCGGTCTAGGAATGGTAGAACGATGGGTTCGATGACGGTTTGGATGTACCGTGCACTATTCAGTGTCCCCTCGACGATCACCAGTGGTGTACGGCCAGTGTAGGAGATCGCTCCCCACACCATGATGCCGGGTGTTGGCCCTGTGTGCCTCGGTCGTATGCAGTCCTGATTGTGGCGCTCACCTACACGGCGCCAAACACGCATACGACCATCATTGGCACCAAGGCAGAAGCGACTCTCATCGCTGAAGACGACACATCTCCATTCGTCCCTCCATTCACGCCTGTCGCGACACCACTGGAGGCGGGCTGCACGATGTTGGGGCGTGAGCGGAAGACGGCCTAACGGTGTGCGGGACCGTAGCCCAGCTTCATGGAGACGGTTGCGAATGGTCCTCGCCGATACCCCAGGAGCAACAGTGTCCCTAATTTGCTGGGAAGTGGCGGTGCGGTCCGCTACGGCACTGCGTAGGATCCTACGGACTTGGCGTGCATCCGTGCGTCGCTACGGTCCGGTCCCAGGTCGACGGGCACGTGCACCTTCCGCCGACAACTGGCGACAACATCGATGTACTGTGGAGACCTCACGCCCCACGTGTTGAGCAATTCGGCGGTACGTCCACCCGGCCTCCCGCATGCCCACTGTACGCCCTCGCTCAAAGTCCGTCAACTGCACATACGGTTCACGTCCACGCTGTCGCGGCATGCTACCAGTGTTAAAGACTGCGATGGAGCTCCGTATGCCACGGCAAACTGGCTGACACTGACGGCGGCGGTGCACAAATGCTGCGCAGCTAGCGCCATTCGACGGCCAACACCGCGGTTCCTGGTGTGTCCGCTGTGCCGTGTGTGTGATCATTGCTTGTACAGCCCTCTCGCAGTGTCCGGAGCAAGTATGGTGGGTCTGACACACCGGTGTCAATGTGTTCTTTTTTCCATTTCCAGGAGTGTACTATGGATTTCTGCAGAAAAACCTCTCAAAGAATAAAATTACCCTTGGATGTATTAAATTTTCACAAGTTTTAGCTGTACTGTCCCTACAAAAGGCTAGCAGGAATCTAGTAGTTATTTTCTTCAAGAAGGCTGTGAGACTAAACACAAAGAGCACTGCACATGCACATGCTTATCTGTTTGGAGCAAAGGTATTAAAAACTTTGAAGCATGGAGGTATAAAATAAAAAGAGAGGCCCTGATGTCACAACTTTGAAGCCACGAAATTTAGTTGGTAGTATCTTGATCTCACCATAATACCGCCTTTCTAAGCTTGTGTGTATTGGATCGTGTCAAGTTTTTTGAAGGATTTTGAGCTATAATGGCGATGTGCATAGTGTTTGGGTGTATGAAGCATTCTGATTGTGACGTGAAATCTGAAGGAATAACATTTCAAGTGTAAGTTGTCTCGGTAATGTGTTATTTTGCCAGTTTTGTTGCCAACAAGCTTGTACTGCTTCTTTACTTACACTATAGCATACTTTTCTCTGGTATTGTTTCACATATTTTCAAAAGAAGGAGGTCGGATAGCTGTGCTGGATGCTACTATGAGGATAAAGAAATGGCGAATGTCTAAATGGTGCTCTATATGTTCTCAGCATTTTCGAGAAGAGGATGTTGACAAAAGCTCACTTTGAACCGTTCGTCTTAGGAAAAATGATGTGCCATCAAATTTTCCAGCTCTCCCAAAACATTTCCAAAATGTTTGTTACTTCATATATTTCAAGTTCATTTTTGTGTTAACATATACAAACCACAGTCAATGGAAAAATCTTGAATGATTTTCTTTCTCAATATTCATGTTCTGAGAAAATATACTCATTTTAAAATCCAAAAGTAATTTAATAGGCCTAAAGGAGTAGTATTCAGCCTGTGTGCAATGGTAAACCATGAATGACTGCCAGGGGCACCAAGGATTTGTTTCATAGTTAACAATGAGAAGACAGTAGAGGGAAATTTCATTTCTGGTATAACCTGTGTGATCTTGGAAAAATTCCACTTTAGATGTTGGCCAGCCTACATAATCAGTCATGACCTCAAATTTTGATTTGATTTATTGGTTCATCTTTAAGCATTTACCATACAACTGATCTCATTTCACATAGATCGTGTAGGCACATAATAAGTCATACATTTCTAACATGCTGAACAATTAATATATGTGGTTTATAGTGAATACACTCAATAATCATTAAATATAAGTACATCATGCAGAAACACAAAAGGAAAAACACTATGTGTAACACAATACAAATACTGAGAAAAACATTTTAACAAATATAAGTGAGATATGCTTGGCACACGTTAATCATTAAGTATTGATGCCTTAGGAAAATAAAACACAACAGTACTATACAATAACATTTTCAGAATAGCTCAAGTAATATATTGGTCATATCATACAGCAGCTCTAGTTGACCAGATCAATTTTATTACATATTTTGATTTCTGCTATTGTAGTGACAGTTTTTTTGTTTAGACCAGCTTTTTGCAATATATCTGAAGACATCCAGTGATACATTGTGTGCTGTAGGTGGTTGTTGTTGTTGTGGTCTTCAGCCCTGAGACTGGTTTGATGAAACTCCCCATGCTACTCTATCCTGTGCAAGCTTCTTCATCTCCCAGTACCTACTGCAACCTACATCCATCTGAATCTGCTTAGTGTATTCATCTCTTGGTCTCCCTCTACGATTTTTACCCTCCACGCTGCCCTCCAATGCTAAATTGGTGATCCCTTGATGCCTCAGAACATGTCCTACCAACCGATTCCTTCTTCTGGTCAAGTTGTGCCACAAACTTCTATTCTACTCAATCCTATTCAATACTTCCTCATTAGTTATGTGATCTACCCATCTAATCTTCATCATTCTTCTGTAGCACCACATTTCGAAAGCTTCTATTCTCTTCCTGTCCAAACTATTTCTCGTCCATGTTTCACTTCCATACATGGCTACACTCCATACAAATACTTTCAGAAATGACTTCATGACACTTAAATCTATACTTGATGTTAACAAATTTCTCTTCTTCAGAAACGCTTTCCTTGCCATTTCCAGTCTACATTTGATATCTTCTCTACTTCGACCATCATCAATTATTTTGCTCCCCAAATAGCAAAACTCCTTTACTACTTTAAGCGTCTCATTTCCTAATCTAATTCCCTCAGCATCACCCGACGTAATTCGACTACATTCCATGATCCTCGTTTTGCTTTTGTTGATGTTCATCTTATATCCTTCCTTCAAGACACTGTCCATTCCGTTCAACTGCTCTTCCAAGTCCTTTGCTGTCTCTGACAGAATTACGATGTCATCGGCGAACCTCAAAGTTTTTATTTCTTCTCCATGGATTTTAATACCTACTCCGAATTTTTCTTTTGTTTCCTTCACTGCTTGCTCAGTATACAGATTGAATAACATCGGGGAGAGACTACAACCCTGTCTCACTCCCTCCCCAACCACTGCTTCTCTTTCATGTCCTTCGACTCTTATAACTGCCATCTGGTTTCTGTACAAATTGTAAATAGCCTTTCTCTCTCTGTATTTTACCCCTGCCACCTTCAGAATTTGAAAGAGAGTATTCCAGTCAACATTGTCAAAAGCTTTCTCTAAGTCTACAAATGCTAGAAACGTAGGTTTGCCCTTGCTTAATCTAGCTTCTAAGATAAGTCGTAGGGTCAGTATTGCCTCATGTGTTCCAACATTTCTATGGAATCCAAACTGATCTTCCCCGAGGTCGGCTTCTACTAGTTTTTCCATTCGTCTGTAAAAAATTCGCGTTAGTATTTTGCAGCTGTGAGTTATTAAACTGATAGTTCGGTAATTTTCACATCTGTCAACACCTGCTTTCTTTGGGATTGGAATTATTATATTCTTCTTGCAGTCTGAGGGTATTTCGCCTGTTTCATACATCTTGCTCACCAGATGGTAGAGTTTTGTCAGGACTGGCATTCCCAAGGCCGTCAGTAGTTCCAATGGAATGTTGTTTACTCCGGGGGCCTTGTTTCGACTCAGGTCTTTCAGTGCTCTGTCAAACTCTTCATGCAGTATCGTATCTCCCATTTCATCTTCATCTACAACCTCTTCAATTTCCATAATATTGTCCTCAAGTACATTGCCCTTGTATAGACCCTCTATATACTCCTTCCACCTTTCTGCTTTCCCTTCTTTGCTTAGAACTGGGTTTCCATCTGAGCTCTTGATGTTCGTACAAGTGGTTCTCTTTTCTCCAAAGGTCTCTTTAATTATCCTGTAGGCTGTATCTACCCTACCCCTAGTGAGATAAGCCTCTACATCCTTACATTTGTCCTCTAGCCATCCCTGCTTAGCCATTTTGCACTTCGTGTCGATCTCATTTTTGAGACGTTTGTATTCCTTTTTGCCTGCTTCATTTACTGCATTTTTATATTTTCCCCTTTCATCAATTAACTTCAATATTTCTTCTGTTATCCAAGGATTTCTACTAGCCCTCGTCTTTTTACCTACTTGATCCTCTGCTGCCTTCACTACTTCTTCCCTCAGAGCTACCCATTCTTCTTCTACTTTATTTCCTTCCCCCATTTGTGACAATTGTTCCCTTATGCTCTCTCTGAAACTATGTACAACCTCTGGATTAATCAGTTTATCCAGGTCCCATCTCCTTAAATTCCCACCTTTTTGCAGTTTCTTGAGTTTTAATCTACAGTTCATAACCAATAGATTGTGGTCCGAGTCCACATCTGCCCCTGGAAATGTCTTACAATTTAATACCTAGTTCCTAAATCTCTGTCTTACCATTATATAATCTATCTGATACCTGTCAGTATCTCCAGGCTTCTTCCATGTATACAACCTTCTTTTATGATTCTTGAACCAAGTGTTAGCTATGATTAAGTTATGCTCTGTGCAAAATTCTACCAGGCGGCTTCCTCTTTCATCCTGTCCCCCAATCCATATTCACCTACTATGTTTCCTTCTCTCCCTTTTCCTACACTCGAATTCCAGTCACCCATGACTATTAAATTTTCGTCTCCCTTCACTATCTGAATAATTTCTGTTATTTCATCATACATTTCTTCAATTTCTTCGTCATCTGCAGAGCTAGTTGGCATATAAACTTGTACTACTGTAGTAGGTGTAGGCTTCGTATCTATCTTGGCCTCAATGATGCGTTCACTATGCTGTTTGTAGTAGCTTACCCACATTCCTATTTTCCTATTCATTATTAAACCTACTCCTGCATTACCCCTATTTGATTTTGTGTTTATAACCCTGTAGTCACCTGACCAGAAGTCTTGTTCCTCCTGCCACCGAACTTCACTAATTCCCACTATATCTAACTTTAACCTATCCATTTCCCTTTTTAAATTTTCTAACCTACCTGCCCGATTAAGGGATCTGACATTCCACGCTCCAATCCGTAGAATGCCAGTTTTCTTCCTCCTGATAACGACATCCTCTTGAGTAGTCCCTGCCCGGAGATCCGAATGGGGGACTATTTTACCTCCGGAATTTTTTACCCAAGAGGACGCCATCATCATTTAATCATACAGTAAAGCTGCAAGCCTGTAGGTGGTAACGTATTAAATAATTGTATCCCTCTATAGGTGTGATGATTTTGGGTTTTTTGAAGTATAGTAACTGGGATCTTCATCAGTTGGCTTTGATGTGTTTCATGGTTACGTGTAGACACTAGATGTTTACAACTGTCTTGATTTTCCTCAGCATACATCAACCAGTTGAGAACAGACAGTCATGCAACTGTCCATTTTTAGAGCTCTTCAAAGTATTCTCTGCATGTTACACGATTCCTTATGCCAGGAATCCACTTAATGGTCTTTTTCTGCCAAATAAAAATTCTTTTTGTTCCAGAAGAGTTGCCCGCTAACAGCATTGCATAGATGAGGTGGCCATGAAAAAAGGCATAATAGGAATTCAGCAGTAGCTTGTCAGATGCACAAGTCCTAAGTTTAATTAGCAGGTAGATGACTTGACTAACCTTTAACATGCATGGTTAGTATGAGTTTCCTAAGTTAATATTCGATCAAGATGAATGCCACACTACACTACAGTTGTCAATGTTACTTAGGCTGAAAAGAATATTTACAGTTTTAGAGTGTTTAATTTGTAATTCAGTTGCTCTCAATCGTGAGCTGGATGTACTGAGTTGTTCTGCACTTATCTGCTAGGGTATGTTCAAGGCACTATCAACTATAACAAAACTACTGTCGTCTGCATATAGTATGGACTTACTTGGCGTCATATTAGACAAATAATTTATATAGTGTGTTTCTAAAAGGGCTTTTATCGAAAGAAGATATAGAGCTGGGTTTAGTGTTATTTTGTAGGGAAACACATCATGTTTTTTTACCTTAAACTAAAGATGTTGTATGTTGCTTCCATTGGTTATCCTGCACACATCCCATCAGAAGCCAATTTCTTCCCAAACTCCGTAGCATTGCAGGTGTAAGTTGCTCAGTGGCGGCGTAAATTCTTGTTCTAAGTTCAGGCAGGGAAGCCGGCACAGGAGGTAGAAACGCGATATCCTTGATGATTGCTAATACAAAAAATCCGGTGTTGACGCGTCTGGGGAACGCGGGGGCCATACAATTGGCGCATCATGGCCAATCCATTGACCTGGAAAGCTGTCAATTCGTGTGGTTTCAAATGAAACGGTTTCGCAACGCACGCCAAACAGTTGTATGTGGGATTTGCAGTTCGCGAGATGAACGCCGCGTCGATTTCGTAGGGCTGTTGACAAAGCGTTGTCTCACTCGCTCAACGACGTCGTCAGATGTGCATGGATGACCTGGTGATTTTCCATGTCTTACCGAGCACCCTGTTTCTACAAAACCTTTATGCCACTCATAAATTGCAGGCCTACTAGGAGGATCTTAAGCATACTTGGTACGGCAGTTACGCTGAACTGTTGTCGCCGACTTCGATTCTTCAAACAAACACACACATCTAGCACGCTCAGGTCCAGTGACGGCAGCCATCTTTAACGCAACTGCCGCTAGCGCTTCTTACGGTGCGATTCCCCACAAATTGACACTACAATCACCTCTGTAGGTACTATGAAATAATTCATATGAATTTTCAAAGTTGTAAACTCCTTCTTGAAACACTCTGTATGAATTATGAAAGGCAAGGGTCCAAGCACAGAACCTTGTGGGGCACCTCATGTCACACCTGCAGTGTTTGATTTGTTTGTGTTAAACATACAATTTGTCTTCTCTCATTCAGACAAGGTGTAATCAGAAAAAGAACTTTGCCTTTCATACCATAAGAGTAGAGTTTTTTTAATAGAATTCTATGACTGACAGAACTGAAAGCAGTACTACAGGTGTGGCACTTACAGAAAGTTCGGATTCAAATTCAGACAAAGGGAAGTAAAAGATATTTTCCACTGCTTTCACAGCTGATAAGGCATATCTGAATCCGTATTGAGAGTCACTGAGAATGTTATTGGCAGATAGATGGTTATGGATTTGCCATTGCATGCAGTCCTCTGTTACCTTCGTATTATCACACATAACACTTAGCATCAACAATGTTAGTTGCATTTTGAACCAGCTTTTATTATAGTGTGGTTTTATTATAAAATTAATAAGGGTGATAAAGAATGGAAATTTTTTTAAATTGGTCAATTTAGATTAAAAAGTGTGAACTTGCTGAACACAGCAAGGAAAGTGATAACGAAGACTAGACACACAAGTATAGAAAATACGACTATAGCTACTTAGATTTTGGTTTCACGTGGATTGTTGTGACCAATGAAGAGAGTCCACACTGTGTTTTATGGTTGCAAGTACTTTCTGTTGCCTATATATTACCTAGTAAATTAAAATGTCATATAGGAAGGCTTCATGAGAATAGCATGTTCAAACCAAGAAACGACTAAAATATATCCAGCGTCCTACAATGCAGCTTACTAGGTAGCCAATTATAAGAAAGCTCATACGATTGCAGGATAACTTATTCTACTGTGTGCTGTTGTTGTGCTATCCATTATACTTGGAGAGTCCATGACAAAACAGCTTTTCCGCATTTCTTTCTGTGGCACTACAATTAGTCATCAAATTCAAGATTTGGGAGAGGATATTCATGAACAAATTACAGAAAAAATTAGATGGAGTTGTAGGGAAGCAGCATACTCACGCCTTATAAAATTCACATCAGTCTTTCCATTGTGTGCCAGCCTAGTCCGCTGTAACTAGCTCTGACATCATAAATGTTGCGCAATACTTTAAAAATCAAGTAAATAACCTGAAACGTTTCTAGCATGTCAGGAGTAATACTAAATCAATATGTGTTGAATATCAGTTCAATAACTTTAACCATTGTCGAAATTTGGACGTTTTTCTGTAAAAATCAGTGGCGCTACAGAAATGAGCTAGAAACTTAAAAATTTATATTTATATTCCTTTTGCATAATAATTTAGTAGAAACAGTATTCTGGATCTCACAAATTAAAAATTTTAGTTGAAATTCATGATTTTCTGGTTTTGTCTTAGAAATTAAGGAAGCAAGATAGATTAAGTAGGCGAATAAATAAAGCTAGGATGTTTAAATTTAGGTGGAAGGGAGATCCGCTATAATCATAAAAATGTGAAGAGTTTCAACAGAATAACTATAAAACTATAGCTATAGCGTATCTCCAAAGAGTAAGTTCAGAGCTCGTCTACTGCGTGTAGTGTAATTAAATTAATTCCCTCGTCCAAAATATTTGACTTAGCCACGTCAGACTTTTATTATGATTACTTACTTGCGTGCTGATTGCGCAATTAAATTGAAAACTTCATCGGCCATCAGCAAAGGAAGCAATGATTTATTCGATAACTTAAAGTGGTGCATTACTAGCCCAGCGGCTAGTCGGGAGAGCAGATTTGATCAGGCGTTCCCTTAGCCGTCCACACTGAGGCTTTATATGTAAGAACGCTGCGCGAGAAAAGGAAGGCCCCAGTTCTCTCCAGACACTGATTAGTGCACCACCTGTGCCGGGAGTAGCTTCGTGTTGGGATCATTGCTATAAACAGCCTCGGATGCAGTAATAAGTTACTCGGGATACGCGTAACCATGAAATCTTTTTCGAGTGAAGTGTTAATTCTGGGATGACTTTAATGATCTATCTTCATTTTGCGTATGTCGTATTTTCACGTGCCGCCTCAGGACAGACATTCTACCATTAGTCTGGTTGCCAATATTGTAGTTAGAGAGCCATTGTTGAGAACAGCAAACAGCATAAATACAAAACATTTATACAATTATTCAACTCGCCACCCCACATATGCTGCCAATCGGCCGGGAAAGGAACTAAGTTAAGTGAAAAGCTGTTAAAATTTTTACTAACTTGCACTTAAAGACTGTCAGCGATGGAACCGCCAGAAGAAACTGAGGTTAAACTTAAATCAGAACCTATGTCTGTTGAGGGAACTATAAATCCAGACAACGGTTCAAGTGTAAATATGCATGAAAATAGTAATGGTAAAGTGAAATATGAAGTATTGTCTCCTGACAGTAGTGTGAAAAGGGGCTATGATTCAATAACAGAGACCCCTGTAGTAAATCAGAAATTGTTAATTTATTGGATGATAGTTTATCTGATGAGTTAAAAACGAAACAGTCATCAGAGGTGGTAGAGTTTAAAATGGGTAAGTTAGATATGACTGATCAATCAGATATTTCATTTCGTTTTGATGATTCTGGTATTGGAGCTAGTTTTTCGTCACCTGAGTCTGATAAAAAACCAGCTAGTGAGCAACCCAAAGATACTGGGGCTATTGATTTAAATGTTATATTATAAGCAATAGCTACCAGTAATGCTAAAATGACAGCTGAATTAAAGTCTGAAATAACTGAGGTCAAAAGCAGTAATGCTGAATTAAAGTAAGAGATTGTGGCCAGCCAAACTAATTTTAATAAACGATTGGAGGTAATGGACAATACCTTCAAGGGTGGTTGCAATAAGTTGAAAGAGGATCTGGACAGTTTGATTTATAAAATTGATTACAATCATGAGGATATTAAGTAAAAGGTTGCTCAACAATTTTCTGAAATGTATAAAACAGTAAAATCCGAAGTTGCTGAGGTTTGCAAAGACTTCCAAATGGAAGATGCGAAGCTGCAGCACAAGTTAACAGAAAAGATCGAGGCGGAATTTGAACTGTGCTCAGATAGGTTTAAAGATGTTAATATAGAAGTAAACACATGTCAAGCAGAAGTAGATGCAATAAAAACTGATACTACTCATATTGTGCAAAGAGTAGATAATGTTGAAATGAGAGTAGAAAATATTAGTACTAACATTGCTAACATTGAGAGTAAAGTAGCTTCAGTAACTTCTGGTAATGGTAGTAAACAACAAGTTGTAGCTGCAAACGCCGGATTTATCGGATGTCGGCAGTTCTTGCTGTTCGATCCAGATAAAAATATCCACCCGCTAGATTTCTGGAACGATTTTGAAGATATGATTCCACCAACTTGGTCTGAACGAGAGAGAATCTCATTTATTAGAAGCCATTTAGCAGGTGACGCCATGCGTTGGTCAGCTGATGTTATGTTGAAGTGTAAAACATTAGCGGAATTTAAAACAGCTTTCATTAATGAGTATTGGTCAAGCAATAAGCAAAATGAAGTGTTGAGAGTGGAAAACGCTTCAATGCAGGCAAGGAATCTATTAAAGAGTTTGCTAGGTCATGGATTTCACGTTTGTCACATTTGGCGGAAAAGCTGAAACCTGAAATGATAATACTAGGTCTTGAAGCCAAACTGCCATGGTATTGGCAAACTAGAATTATATCTGCCCCTAGAGGCAATCTTGATCGTTTCATTGAGTATTTGGAACGTGTAGAGCGTGTTGCTGCCAATGAGGAGCAAGCACGTAATAACAAAATGGATCAAATGGCTCTGAGCACTATGGGTTCAACTGCTGAGGTCATCAGTCCCCTAGAACTTAGAACTACTTAAACCTAACTAACCTAAGGACATCACACACATCCATGCCCGAAGCAGGATTCGAACCTGCGACCGTAGCGGTCGCGCGGTTCCAGACTGTAGCGCCTAGAACCGCTCGGCCACTCCGACCGGCGTAATATCAGAAATAGTAATAACACTAGTAGTAATTTTAAGAACGAGCAGAATGGCAATGTAAACATCAGAACAGTAGGTGTTCGCCATCATAAGAGAGGTAGGAATTGGAGAAATAATTATCAGAACCGACAATGGCATCCAAATGATAGTAATTTTGTTCCAAACAAAATTATGCAGGTAAACAACAGTGCGGAAAGCAATGCTGTCCCAGTTAACTATAACGGAAATAAAGGAATCAGTAGTAGGCCGAGGCAGGAAAACTAGTTCCCGTCTATGAGGACACTGGCGGTTACTTTTCCTAAGCCAGTAATTACAGTAATTGGTGAGACAGATCACAATACTCAGACTGAACATGTGGATGAGGGGTCGGTAGCATCTAAGGATACAGCAGAAATATTAGATCACTCACAGTATTTAAGAGATACCATGTTAGAGACGCTTTCTAAGTGGGAAGAGAAAGAGAAGGCGCAGCAGTGTAACGGTAGGGAAGAGCTACAAAATACTGAATTGTCAGGCGAAGAAGCAGAAGAAATTCATGCTTATATTTCGATAAGGATGATGTGCTCTTATCTAAAGTGCCTGTGCAGGATGCTGATACTGTACTAATAGATTTAGGACAGGAGGTAAGTGAGAATGTAGAGGATAGCCTGTTGTGGGTCGATGAACCCAGTAGCTGTGACCAGTTGTCACTTGAGAAGGAACCCGATGATAATAGTGAAAGTGGTTTAGCTGTAACTAGTGTTATGCCCGGTCTGGAGGCGCAGAATCGCTCAGACTACAGTAATTTGGGTCATGTTCAGCAAACTAAATGTAATGAAGTCGTGCGGTGTCTCGATTTAAAATTAATAGACCAACTGGAAAAGGCAGCTGAAAATGTTATTCAGGAAACCCCTACACACTTTGACCTAAATGTAATGAAGACAGATGTCGATCACTTTAGTTGGATGAGTTTGAGGAACCACCTGTACAACCTAGAATAAGCCACCCTATAATAATAGTGAACATGTTGGGTATCAATGTACGTTGTCTCTTAGACAGTGGAAGTGAGGTGAGTGCGATATCTCAGTCCTTCTTTGATGCATTACCTAGTAAAGACAAGTTTACCGTAATGAGGGTATCAGGACTAAGAATAATTGGTGCTACTGGCAAGGTGTCAAAAACGGTAAAACAAGAAGCTTTGCTGCCCTTTAACATTAATGGTAATTTAATTGATCATCCAAACTTAATTGTAAATAATCTCAGTATTGAGGTTTTAATTGGCATAGATTTCTTGTCAAAATATCAGAGTGTTGTTGACTTTGAAAGAAGCCAGTTAAAAATGGTCTTGCCGATAACCGGAGTAATTACGGTACCTTTTATTTGTAAACATGTAGTAACGAATGATGAAAATTGGGAGCTGCCGATACGAGGTCTGAAAAATAGGAGATATTGGGACGAAGGTGTTAATCTTAGTAAAAGTAAGCTAAAAACAGAAGAAGAAGCTATTATTTTGGACAAGATAGAAGCTAAATTGCAGGAAATCGATAAAATTTCAGCTAATCAGAAGGAAGAACTGAGACAGGTGTTAAAAAGGCATCATAAGGTATTTTCAAATCGACCTGGCGTGGTCAAAGGTTATGAATGTCAATTAAAGGTGAAACCTGGCCAAGTGTTTTTCAGGAAGCCATACCAAATACATGTAGCTAGGAAGGAGGCGGTTCGAAAGGAGATACAGAGAATGCTAGAGTGGGGTGTGACTGAAAAAGCGGCCAGTGAGTACAATAATCCTCTTGTTGTTGTACCAAAAAGAGACGGGAGTGTCAGATTGGTCTTGGACGCTCGTTGGTTGAATGAAATAGTGGTTAGGGAAAGTGATAGACCGCAGAACATAGACAAGTTATTGCAAAAGTTCCGGGGAATAAAGTTGTTAACTTCTATGGGCATCACGTGTGGATATTGGAATTTGCCACTGGCGGAAAGTTCAAGGAATTACACAGCTTTCTTGTACGAAGGAGTTTGTTACCAGTACCATGTGGTGCCTTTCGGACTTAATATCTCTGTTTGTGCCCTCGTATGTGTGATGTGCCATGTTTTAGGACCAGCCTTAATTAATAAAATCACAGTCTACGTAGATGATCTGTTAAAAGCAACTCCTACCTGGGAAGAACACATAGTTTTATTAGAGGAAGTGTTAGAGGCTATTGAGAGAGCTGGCATGAAACTAAAGATTGAAAAGACAGAGTGCGTTAAAGAGGAAATAGGTTTCTTGGGATATATGATAAGTGGAAAAGCTATTCTGCCTGACCCAGGCAAAGCTAGCAGTCATTGAATAATTTGAGGCTCCCAGAAGCAAGAATCAGTTGAGATCGATGTTTGGTCTTTTCGGCTTCTATAGGCGTTTTGGTAGTGATCGGGCTTTTAATGCGCCCCATCTTCACCTCCTGCTGAAAAAGAATACCCCTTGGGTTTGGACAGCAGAATGCCAACAGGCGTTCAAGGTGCTTAAACAATCTTTAATTAATAGTCCTATTTCACATCATCCTGATTTTGAAAAACGATTCAGTATGTCTGTTGATGCTAATGGCTATGGTATAGCTGTGGAGGTATTCCAAGTAGAAAAAGAGAACGAACAAGAAGTGCACAAGACTATAGCTTTCGCAAGTCGATCTTTACAGGCAGCAGAGAGAAATTATGGCATCTCAGAACTGGAAGCATTGGCAGTTGTATTTGGGTACAGAAATTTGAGCAGTATCTATTAGGTCACAAGATAATTGTTTACAGTGACCATAAGGCGTTGACCTTTTTAAAGACCTGTAAGTTGAGGAATGCTGGTTTGGTAAGATGGTCATTGTATCTCCAGCAGTTTGACCTTGAGGTTAGATATATTCAAGGGAAAGATAATTTGGTAGCTGATGGGTTATCTAGAAGTGCGGAGCTATGTGATGACGCAGGAGTTATAGCAACTGACCTAAGTGAAGTACGAATGTTTGCGTTGAACAAAGTAAAGGAAGAAACTGCATTAAAGAGGGTGATTAAGAACTTGAGACGTGAGCAGAATGCAGATGACCAGCTGAAATTAGTGAAGAGCTATTTAGGAAATGCGAAATATCCTAAGGTTTCGCAGTACTATTGTCTGCATAAAGGTATTCTGTTTAGAAGGAAAAATGTAGGAGTTTCAGAGTGGAAGCTGTGCTTTCCCTCACAACATGTAGACTTACTAATCGACTATATACACCTGAGGTATGGGCACTACAGTGCAAAGAAGTGCATTGCCAAATTAAAAGAGAAGGTTGTGTTTGACAACATGTACCGCCATGTTGCCAAGCGTCTAGCATCTTGTGTAGTGTGCCAGAAAGTCCGTGCTGCTAACACCAGAATACAAGGGGATATGCATTCAGTAGAGCCAACTGAAACCCTAGAATTACTGGCTTGTGATTTGTTTGGCCCTCTTCCTGCTTCGAGAGGTGGGTGCACCCATGTTTTTGTTGTTGCGGATGGATTTAGTAAATATGTTAAGCTATGCCCAATTAAAAGAGCAAATGCAAAAACGTTGGTAGAAAAGCTGGAAAAAGATTTCTTCGTGAACGTTGGCGTTCCGAAGAATTTGCTGTCAGACAATGGGCCTCAATTTACTTCTTATAGATTTAAAGAATGTCTGGATAATGCCGGAGTGAAACATCTGAAAATATCTGCGTATTTCCCCCAAGGAAATATGAGTGAACGTATTATGAGAGAATTGAATAGGCCTTGCAGGACTTATTGTGCTAGGAAACACTCAAGTTGGGCAGAGCACATGAAGTATTTTGAGAATGTAATTAACAACTTAAGGCATGATGCAACTGGTTTTGCGCCTTGTGAATTGATGTTTGGCCGAGAACCACACAATGTGATTGCAGATATGGTAGAATTCCCTATTCTAACGCAAATATCCACAGACGAAAAGAAGTTAAGGGCTAGGGCAAATATAAGGAAAAGAACATTAGAAAGAAAGAAGTGTCATGACGCAAAAGCTGTACCCACCAGTTTTGAAATAGGTCAGTTAGTTCTTGTCAAAACCAAGGAAAAATCAAAGAAAATAAATGCAGAAACAAAGAAATTCATGTTCGTATACCAAGGACCTTTCAGGAGCATACGAAAATTACATGCCAATGCATATAGGCTAGAGTACCCTAAGAGTAAAAAGCTATTCAGTCTCAGGAACATGATCGACCTAAAGACGTTCATAGGTAGTGAATGATTTCTGTAAGGAGGAGGTTGTTCTGTAACCTCTACACAGGGTGGCAGCTGTGCAGTCCCAGCTGTGTGAGATCTACTTTCCCATTTCAGACTTCACTCTCTCTTCATCTTCCTATCCACCTAAAATTTCTACCTCTTCTTTCCAACACATTAAATTTTCCGTTATGGTTATCAAGCCAGTAATAAACTAATGAACTCTGTAGGGAGGAGGGTGTTGTGTAACCTCTACACAGTGTGGCAGCTGTGCAGCCCCAGGTGGGTGAGATCTTCTTTCCCATTTCAGGTCTCACTGTATCTTCATCTTTCCTATCCACCAAAGTTTCGACTCCTTCTTTGCATTACAAAAATTTTCCGTCATGACAATCAAGCCACGAGTTCTGTAACCATTCTATCCGCCGATTAGTGAAGAAAATACCTAATGTGACAAACCTAACAGTGACATAGACAACAGAGAAGTATGATGTAATTAAGTTACAAAGGTATTTGAGTAACAAGTATGTATAGAACCCTGATAATATTATAAGTACAAAGTTGTTATTTTATTGGAAATGGTCCACCAACAGTAATTTAAAAAGATATACAAATTCGTGTACAAGCAGGATCTGGAGTGGCAGTGAAACCTATTGTATGCTGTAGAGCTAACTAATTAATAGTAAAAGAGATTGCTTAGTGTTATGAAAAACATGCAGATAAGTTGTAAGAATGAACTCACCTTGTGTAGCAAGGAATGGCAATGTAATAGAATTGAACAGTGTTTGTGGTTGAGACGTGAAGGACACGTCCTTGAAATATTTATAAGGTTGGAGCTGGCCGTTATTTGGTGTAGTGTGTGACAGGACACACCTACACGTATTGAGATTATGAGTTGGAAGCGTGAATGCGACCATAGGTACCCTTATGTTAGATGAGACAGAGTAGCTCATGGTGTCCTATAGGTTTAAGCAATTTAGCATTACGCTTGGCTGTAATTACTTAATGCACTTTAGTGGTAGGTCGAGAGAGACTACCTGTGGTTTCAGCACCCAATCAAGTGGAAAAGGATTGCAACATGAGCAAACTGATCAGCTGCAATACACCATAGATATGAAATAAATGTGCTATCCTATGCTTTAAATTTTAATGGAGTGAGTATTACTTAAGTTTATACACTAGCAAAGTAAGTAAGTACATAATTGCAGATGTGGAACTGACACAGCAGCGGAAGACCAATAAGTGGATTTAGTAGTCAACTAAACGTAGTGTGTTTTGAACACTCAGAACTGTACTATTACCACAAGTTACCTACATGTACAAAGAAGCTGAGAAGACAACTACTAATCAAATATACTCATACTATCTCTAAGAATAAGGTAATCGAAGATGAGTCAGCTAAGTAAATAAAATACAAATGTATCAAGAATGTACCGAGCATTGGTTCAGTGTTCTGGCCCAGAAATAATAAATTGAGATTAAATAGGATTTATGATTGTATGCCTTGAGCATAAATTTTCTCTAGTACGTGACTAACGGCGTTTTGAGCCATTTGTTTACTGATTTTATGACAGTTAAGTAACTGCGAGAGTAAAATTGAAAACGTTCTGTTAACTTTGTTCCAGCAACATATTGAAAGATAAAATGTGTATATATCCCCATTTCATTGTGACCCACCCTTAGATTTTAAGTGAACAGAGTCTGAGGCACTCTTTTTGTTTGTTCTACAGAACAAACCAGACAATGGCAGCCTGGTAGCTGCGTGAAAGTGTGGAGTGACTTGGACACAACTCACAGAGACCCCTCCCCTTTCCCCATGTAATTTAGAGTGAACGTGAAGGGCGCACACCATAGCAACTTCCCTCCTCTACCCTTGTGAATGGATGTGTAGAACGCCAGCCAAAGTGGCTACAACCATGTGTGTAAAAACGAAATTGTCATGATTTGTGAAATTTTCTTTCAGGTTTAGAAAAGACTGCTAAGGTATAATTATCTGTTTATATATCATGACTAACAGTGTTATTTTCTTTGAATTTGTGTGTGTAAAAATATTTACAGACAATTTAATGGATTTAAGATTTTCATAATTTTACATATTTTTATGTGTTTGTCTGTCTAAGGCAATATGTATGCCAAAGTGTTTCATTGATTTTGCTTAAATTTTGAGTGATAATGTGAACTTGCCAGCAATTTAAATAATTGAAGTAGTTAATAAGTTTTATCTTAATATTTCTATATGTTTACATTTCAATTTTAATTTTTCATAGGGAGTTAAGCTGTACTCTTGCTTCCCTTTTCGTAATTAATTTTTTTTCATTTACATTCAAAAAAATTAAGTAGAGGGTGATGTAGGGAAGTAGCATACTCACGCCTTATAAAATTCACATCAGTCTTTCTATTGTGTGCCAGCCTAGTCTGCTGTAACTAGCTCTGACATCATAAATGTTGCGCAATACTTTAAAAATCAAGTAAATAACCTGAAACGTTTCTAGCATGTCAGGAGTAATACTAAATCAAGATGTGTTGAATATCAGTTCAATAACTTGAATCATTTTCGAAATTTGGACGTTTTTCTGTAAAAATCAGTGGCACAACAGAAAAGACCTAGAAACTTAAAAATTTATATTTAGATTCCTTTTGCATAATAATGTAGTAGAAACAGTATTCTGGATCTCACAAATTCAAATTTTAGTTGAAATTCATGATTTTCTGGTTTTTATCTTAGAAATTAAGGAAGCAAGATAGATTAAGTAGGCGAATAAATAAAGCTAGGATGTTTAAATTTAAGTAGAAGGGAGATCCGCTATAATCATAAAAATGTGAGAAGTTTCATCAGAATAACTATAAATCTATAGCTATAGCCTATCTCCAAAGAGCAAGTTCAGAGCTCGTCTACTGTGTGTAGTGTAATTAAATTAATTCCCTCGCCCAAAATATTTGACTTAGCCACGTCAGACTTTTATTATGATTACTCACTTGTGTGCTGATTGCACAACTAAATTGAAAGCTTCATCGGCCATCAGCAAAGGAAGCAATGATTTATTCGATAACTTAAAGTGGTGCATTACAGCAGCTAGTCGGGAGAGCAGATTTGATCAGGCGTTCCCTTAGCCGTCCGCACTGAGGCTTTATATGTAAGAACGCTGCGCGAGAAAAGGAAGGCCCCAGTTCTCTCCAGACACTGATTAGTGCACCACCTGTGCCGGGAGTCGCTTTGTGTTGGAATCATTGCTATAAACAGCTTCGGATGCAGTAATAAGTTACTCGGGATACGCGTAACCATGAAATCTTTTTCGAGTGAAGTGTTAATTCTGGGATGACTTTAATGATCTATCTTCAGTTTGCGTATGTCGTATTTTCACGTGCCGCCGCAGGACAGACATTCTACCGTTATTTAGCGTGGCGTTTGATGAACATTATCATCAAATTATGGCGAGGATTCACTTAAACATTGAATTTGAACAGTTATAGTTACATCAGTGCATTAGACTCTGAACTGCTCTGGTCATTGGATTGTGTGGATTCTTTTTGGTCTGTGACTTTCAGAATATAGTGAACATTTTAGAGAGAAAGGTTTTTGGTTATGAATCCCAGACAATCTCCTAATTCCTCAGAGCTATAAGTTGTAGCTATAAATGTATTTCTCAGATGAAGTGGGCACTAGGAATTCTAATTACAGGCTTCACGTTTTGCTAATCACTTTCTGGTTGCCAATATTGTAATTAGAGAGCCAGTGTTGAGAACGGCAAACAGCATAAATACAAAACATTCATACAATTATTCAACCCGCTGCCCCACAGAGTGATTTTGGTTAGTAGTTTGATGAAGTCATTTATAGTAGTAGACATGATCGTTTTATTTGCTATGTGGGATTTCTTGATGAAAAAAAATGATGGACGATTTTCTTTTTTGTAAGTAAACAAATTCAGGTGAAACATGGAAAAATTTTTTGCAAATCGTGAACAGCTTCATCACAGAAAATCTAATTAGTTGGGATCCCAGTGTTGGTATGTGTACTGCTGGTGTACAATCCATGTCGTTGTGATACAGTAGTCCACAAGCACATATTTGTGGCACAGCTCCTAATGTTATTTGGACCTATTGCATTATCCATAGAGAAGCACTTGTTTTGGAGAATTTGAGTCTTGATCTGGATCAAGTACTGCAAACTGTCATAAATGCAGTGACCTTTACCAAAAATCGATTTCAGAAAGTGGGAGTTTGGGGACTAAACAAAAATCTCTCTTGTTTTATAGTAGTACTTATTTGCTTTCCTAGGAAAATGTATTATAGCGCATTTTTGAACTTAGGCAAGAAGTCTTTCCTTATCTGGAAGAAGGAAATTGTATCAGTGCTAAATGCTTTCTGGACACTGACTTTCTGTCAAAGCTCACATACTTACACAATATATTTGAGAAGTTAAACTCACTTAATAAGTCTCTGCAAGGAAGTGAAACACATTTCATTCAGCTTATTGACAAAATTTCTACCTGCAAAACGAAGCTTCTTCTTTGGAAGAAAAAGATGAATGGAGGAAAAATGGACTGCTTTCCATGTTTGTAGCATTTCAGAAACAACAATGAGATGGACCTTAATGAAGATATTTTTTCTGTAGTTGAAGGACATTTATAAGAACTTAACAGACATTTTGAAAAATACTTTCCTGAAAGCGGTAATAGGTTTCAGTGGCTGCAAGACCCCTTCAGTAATGATTCTTCTTCTGAGTTCAATATTGTGGAAGTGGAAGAGGTGATAGAACTTTAATCAGATTCTCCAATACAAGTGAAGTTTTGACCAGTGATATTGTCAACATGTTTGTGTTCAGGAAGAAAAGAGTTTCCAAGCTTGAGCAAGAAAGCAATGAAGGTATTAATTCCTTTTGCAATCTTCTATCTTTGTAAGAGTGGGTTTCAGCAGTGGCCATATTAAAACGAAGCACAAATCGAAAGTTTGTGTGGGGAAGGGATTAAGGTTAGCTGTATCTCCTTTAGCGCCAAGATCTGAGAAGTTGTGTACAAGAAGCGGGCCCAGGTGACGCAATGAGAGTATTACTTTATTCATAACTTTTTTAAATTAATTGTTTCAGTTTTCACAAGGTGTCCTACAGGGGAGCTGCAGAAATAACATAGTTGGCAAGGCAACAATGAACTCAAAAAGGTTGGAAACTATGGGCCTAAAGTATAAATAGAATGCCGTGAGGTTTTATGATTTTAATTATTTCCATAAATATTGGTATTTACAGAAGAATGTGTCACTGTAATGTTACTTCACTTAAATGTACTTGTAAGTACCACAAGCAAGATGTATGATACGTATTAATTTGATGTTATAATTGTTTACCTTTGCTGTTGACAGCTTATATCACTGCAGTTGTCTATGCATTGTATATTTTACTTAAATGTTTACATTTGAGATAATGCAGTGAGAGAATGTTGTGACTAGGCAACAAATTTTCAACATACTAATTCTTTTCTGTGAATACATGACTATTTTTCTTTGTGCTAATTGTTATACTGTAATAGTTTTCTTTATTTTGGAAACTGCTACTCCACAAAATAATAATAATTTATGTGCTTCAAATACTATGATGCTAATTTCACATATCTATTTGGTTTATAGTGTTGCCAAAAGATGTTACATTCTATCCAAGTGTACCATCTCATGAAACTGCTGTTAACAACAAGAGAAAGTTATGCACTGTGTGTGAAATAAATCTGCAAAACATTAAGGAAATCAAGCTTCTTCAGCAGCCCAACTTTCACCTCAAGAAGCAAAATAGTCATTTGAGTCATGTGATAAAAGTCTTCCACAAGAAAAACTACACAGATGAAGAGCATTTTATTTCTTAACAGTGTAATGAGTGTAGCCTAAATGAAGAGTTGTCTTGATAACACCCTACAACGATAAGTGGTATGTTCACAGAATTCCATTGATTTAACGATTAGTGAAATTATGAGAAAGCATTCGAACAAGAATTAATTTCTGTACTTGAGTGCTCACATGAGACATCAGTCCCACTTGATAGTCACTTGGTATTACAGTCTAATATGGCTTGTGCAACGAGAATGCTAAAAGTCCTTTTCTCAAAGAAACAAAAGTGAATGCATATACAGTAGAATGTTGGTTATCCAAACCAACTGTGGGAAAAGGGTGTTCAGAAAATTTAATTATTTGGATAATCTAACTGCATACTTCTGTTTAACAATTTACCAATAAAAACTACGTATATTTACAATTTGTTGTGTCTCTTTTATTATTTCAAAGGCAATTGCAGTAGGAATGTATGTAGAAAACTCTAGTAAACAAAAATATGTATTACATTTGCAGTGTGTATATATATACACATGCATAGAATTATCCTTACAACAGTCCTTAATTTTGACCTGTCTACACAAACCTACCTACTTACAAGTAGCTAAATCATACATTTTTTTCAGGACAGATATCTGATACTGGTCGCTTTCATCTTGAGATTCAAACCATCACAAGGCGGTATCTAGATATGTAAATGCTTCAGAAGCAGCCAGTATATTTTTATCTTTACTCTATTGACCAACAACTGACAAGATGCTGGTGATGTAAGCTTTATCAGTGACAAGGTTTACATTTGTTTTGCTGCATTCATTTTGCATTGTTGACACTCAAGTATTCTTGGACATCTTCTTAATCACAATGGTGGCAATTGTGTTTTTTTTAGCATAACTAGCGTTTTGGACATATCATCCTGTTCATCATTTTCAATTAGACTTTGAGAACCTTCTGTCATACTCAATTTTCTTTTTTTTTTCAAATTCTGCTCCTTTGCACTATCTCTTGCTCTTCCGCTCATAAGGGACACACCTTTCAAATCAATACTTCTATGATTCCTTAACAGACTTTCTTCTCCCTCCTCTTCTCTTTCTAACAATAACATATGTAACAGTTTTTTGCGTAATACAATTTGAAAGTCTCAATATAGACTTGATCCATGGGCTGTAACAAAGAGGTTACATTATTTGGGAGAAACATCACTTTTATGAACTCATCCTTTTCGTTTAAGATATCACATATTGGATTAGTTAGTGTGTTTTCAAGGAGATGTGACATTTTCTCCCCTTTACCAATCTTTAACTGATGAGCTTTTACAGGGGCTAGAAAACCTTCCAGAAACCATTCCACGAAAATGTACTATCCACACACATGCTCGTTTTTGAGGTGTAAACAATAGGCACTGCAGACTTTTTAACGTGTTCGAAACAATAACGTTGCTTACTTTTACCAGTGATGAGTATAGGCAATCAGGGAGCTCAAGCAACATTATCACAAACCAAAGCAATAACACAATCGTTCCTCAATTTAGACCAGGTGTTGTTAATTTACGTTGTGAAGCAAAAGTTTTTCATTCTTATTGAAGCTTTCAAACTGGGCACAATTTTGTCGGCATTGTAACCAGTTTTGAAAGCATAATATTCTTTCCTCAATGCGTCCCTTAGTTTGATTTTGAAAGATTCAGCTGCTGAATAATCACCGGACAGTTTTACTCCATGTATCTGAAGTTCACGAATGTCATGTCTTGACTCACAGCATTTTCACCAGCCTGTGCTTGGTTTAAAGTTCGACAGCCTCCAAGAGTTCCGTTAAACTGATTTGCCTTTTCACATAGATAGGGACCAGAGGTAGGTTCTCCTTGCCATCTTTTTGTGTGAACCACTTGTAAACAGCATCATGTAGATCCATGCTCGTTGAGAGCTTTATAATTTTACGACTTGTCTATCACACAGTAGAATCAAGCTTAGATATAAAATTTGTGATGCTCAACTTTTTTTTGTGTAACTGTATTTGTCCACTTACCAACCTTGTCCGCATTTGATAACTTGCTTGCACATTCACCTTCCTCCAGCTTTTTAGGAGTCTCACATTTATTTTCCATAGAAAGGACACCACATCTGCATTTACACATTTTATGTAGCAACTTTAATATATGCAGCAAAGTTGACACAAGTGTTCACAGTTACTATGGTTGGCAACTCTATACAGTTTGTTCCTTACATGAAGTGCAAACATGAGACTATCCAGACCTCACACAGAAATAACCATTACAAAGAAGTATTATCTGGATGCACCATAGAAACTTAGGGAATTAGGAAAACATCGGAACAATGTGTGACCAATGCTGGGAACAACCCTGACAGTATGAATGTGAGAAATTGCCAACTCTCAAGTGACACATTAGTACATGAAAGACAAAATTTCCACACTGCACTGGGAGATGTGGTCATGAAACGACCATCAGTTACTGGGCAGCACTGCAAATTTAGTCTGTCAGTGACAACATGGAGAGGAGTAAAATTCAGGAGGGGTTGAGAAGTTTGTCAAGGTGATGAGAGGGAAGTAGACAGTCGATGAGATAGTGCGGAAGCAAGAGGACATAGATGCCCTTCAATGTATCACCTGCATCTGCCTCCCGACACAGTGATCTCGCAGCTTGGGTCACAATGGCAAGTTAATATGGAGACCAGACTGGCCTCACTGCACAGCCGAAGACCACTGAAGAGAGGGGCCGACTCGCGCTGCACAGCTATGAAGTGACTCGCTGTCCCGACACACTGTCTTCCACCGTCATTACCACATGACAAATGACTATGAAGAATGGTGGCGTGATTCATTCCTTTCCAGTAGCTCAGTTGTGTCCACACCCAATCAAATCGGCCCTGAGATTATTAATTTTGTTTGTCTGTGTGATAGGTAATTAAGTAAATGCAGTCATATATTATTCATCTAAACAATCTGTTCCATTCACTATTCAGTCCCTTAATGTCACACTTTTGCTTTTTGGTTTCACTTATTGATGTCATTTGATTATTGGCTCCTACACATGGGCCAATGTAATAAATAATCTGCACCTTATATTATGCAAGAGAGAAAATAATTCTTGACTCGTCACATTTTGTGCATCCTATGTGGGGCGATCTCGTAGGTAATTTGCATGCTGTGCAATATCACAAGGAATTCTCGACTCAGTACGTTACATTATGAAAATCGAGACGTATACTTTGGGAGTGAAATGATCGGAAGAACGTTGTGCAATTTGTATTGTTAACTATTGCAGCTAACAGTTCGACTCAAACTACCGATCTCCTGTTTTGCAGCAATGTAGTCAATGCTTAACGAATGACAATTCACACCAACAAATTATGTTCTCACCTGTCTGATTATGAGTGTGTCTCCACGAAAATAAGTCACCCAAGTGCCTACTAAGTTGTGACTGTCAGTTCAGTGGCGCTAAGTACAGAGGGCAAGTTCCATACAGTGTTTTAAGGAAGAAAGCATTGTTTCGTCTTAACAAGGTGGCAGATTGTCCATCCCCCTCCCTTCAGCCAACGCCTGCTCTCAGCATAGGTAATTTCATCTTCATTTATTCGTACTTCCATGCTTTGGAGTGACCAGAAGAAATTCCTCTCCTCAGTCGAAACGTTGCAGTCATTCATTGGCTGCCATTCGAACAGCTTTCAGCCAGACACAAAGTCTCAGTCGAACGCATTCGGATGAGCTGTTGTCTCCGGCCCTAAACATAACTTGTATAAGTCTCCCACTAATGTATACTGATTAGTTCAGATGGGGCTTACTAAGTTATTGGAAGTTGTTGTACTCAGGGCAATTATTTTATCATATCCTACACAGATAACGAATGCAAAATAAGGAAGCATTTCTTGGCATAAAGTAGTTAAAAATAGAGCTGTTCCAGAAAAATCACGTGTTTCACTGTGTGTGGATTACTTTGCAGGGACTAAATGTTCAATTTTGAATTTAAGGCAGTGTTATTTTAATTAGAAATTTTAGCAGCTTGGTGCTAGTACTTGTACACCCAGCTCACAACATTGCAAGAAGGTGAGATGCGGGACAATGACAGCTGAAGGATATGTCTCTTATGTGTTGAGGCAGAAAACTCATCTTTAATTTCAAGTGAAATAAAACGGTGGCTGGTTACAGGTTGTAACTGAATTCTCATTTCTATATCTATCTGTCACCCCGATCCTTCATGTCATCAACTTTAGCTTATTTGAACTTGACAGTCGCATTCTCGTAGCTTTCCTTATGCTGTGGACCTGTATTGAAACTGCTTCTGGCCATGTAACTTCGTTTTCATCTGTGGAGAGTCGAGGGCAGAAAGAGAACTGAGATCTACACCAAATATTTACGAACTGGAATAGACAGTATATCGTTAACTCTTGTGTATTTAAAGTTCAGTTTTTCTCTATACACAAATGCAATGACAATTTCGGATAGACAAACCTCAGACAATTTCAACATACTTTCTTGCTTTTCCATCGTGTATTTACTGTGGTACCCTTGTTATTAGCAAACATGTGATAGCTTCATCAGGGATTTATACTCGACACCGTGTTGTCTCCAATGCCAACAAAACGTCCAGTATAGACTCCTAATGAAAGCTAGCTCCTGTGTGCTAGTAACAAGGATTCAACAGCAAATGCGCCAAGGAAATCAAATTCTCTTTTGACAGTGGTGGGGCCTGATGATGGTGGTACTGTGCCACCAAACTAGTATTGTGATAGAATAAAGACATTGTCAAGAAACAGCTGAGGTGGTACTTTACTTTATATATTTATCTTTTATTTTCTTCGTTGAAATTCTTCCAAGCCTCTCTTTGCTCCTTTTCTTCCAAGGGACCACCAAACCCCGACATCCGAAAGAACGAGCACCCACTAGAGCAGGTGGAGCATATTATCGTCATCGCGCCTTGCTGATGCCTGGAGCTGACGTTATTTACAGTTCATCTGCACAGATGTAAAACAAAGGTTTGCGTATGGATTGTTCTCCATTTAGTAACTACCTAAAATGCGATTCCCACTTTCACGAACAATTTTCGCCAGCTAAAATGTTAGTAGTGGATATGTTACTCTGAAGAAACCCATGTTACATTATAAATTCCCCCACTTACACGAAAGATGCTGTGAGATTCGATTTACATAATTAATTACAATCCTTCTATAATCTACAAGTTTAGTTAAATTATTATCTTTATTTAACTTTCGTTCTCAAAAGACCGAACTACATATTCTTCCTTTACAGCTAAAAAACAAAAAACGTGTCTGATTACATTTACTGTACCAGCTATTTCAAGTGATAGCTTTTTGCTTATCAATAGTACACTTCATGGTATTCATTTTCTCGAGGAAAAATTATTGCATCTTTTAATATTCTCATTGCTGTCTTTAGATTATTGGTTCAGCTTGCTACAAGGTATTTATCTACCCCTGAGGTTGTTTCATAGTTAAACAAAAAAACATTCACAAGAGATATTTGTCCTGTTATATCAGGCTCGACAATTATTCAGTTACCCTATGTTTACCGTCAGGAGTTACATGCTGACATTTCACTATATGCTGCTTTCCATGACTTTAAATTTCACATTTGTGGTAAGTCAAAATCTATAGAAAAGAAATTTGAGAAGTCAATGATTATCCACATACTTCTATTTGCTTTTGACTATTTTGGAGAAAACTTCATTAGTGTGAATGACAGTCACATTGCAGCTCCCTGTCTTAGGAAGAAATGCACTTTCACTTAATCCTTTGGACAGATATGTGTACATAAATTGTTACATTGTTGTCTTATTGATGAAGTTGTCCCTTCTTTTCCTGTAAAAAAAAGTTGGTTCAGGTCATTTGTTTTATAGATCACTTGACCTAGGCATAGGCATTCCTTCCTCCAGCTCCTCTTCCCTATTACTCTCTCTCCTCATAATACAGTGCAGGTCACTCCTTCTGTGAATTCATCTCACCACAGATTAGATCATCCTTTATAGGGGTTCATTTATCCATCATCTTTCCTCTGCCTATTAAAAAATATTGGCTCCACTCCATCTTAAAAATTTATAATTGTATGCCCAGATCCTATCCTTTATCATTATAAACACTGATGACAAAGTTTCTATATATTCTAATGGCTTTATCCATCTGTTTCCAATATGTGTCCCCCAACCCCTTCTTTTGTACCCATTCTTTATACTTTTTGCAGTTACGTGATGTACCTGCTTTCTGTTGAGATATTTAATAAAAACTTTCACTCAAATGCAATTGGCTTTAATGACCAATCTTTAAGAACTTATTCCTTGTTATTAGATCACAAAATTTTTCCTTTTTTTAATCATTCACACTTTTGTATCCCCCTTATGTTAAAAAGTAAAATAAAAAGCAGCAATTTGCGCTTGATTATCAGAGGTAACGCTAATGCCATCTATCGTAGCATCTGCCAGACAATTTGCATGTCATGCCATTCCATTTTCGTATACCTGTTAGTACGTCACCTCCAGCTTTCTATGCTATTGTTGGCACTCTTCCTTCTCCCCCTGTTTAACTGACATTAGAAACAGGCTTATCTTAACATAATACCCACCACCTTCTCGTCCATGTTTTGAAAAAAAACTGTCTATGTCAATATGTCTATAGTGTGTTACTCTGTACTGTCTCTCAGCTTTACCTGTGAAAACCGGTTGTAATTCCCACACTGTGGCTTGGATAAAGTGTGCAAATTCTCGTTTGAATTTTTTTCCACTTGACCAAACAAAAAAATGTCTATATCAGGTCCTTTTGCCTCTATTAACTCAACTAAACGTTGTGTTGGTATTCTTTTATCTGCTAGCATAATTCAGTTCAATGAAAAATATCTAGAGATTTCTATTTGTAACGATGCTGTATACCCACTTAAAGAATGCCTTACACATCACTAAAATAAATATTCAACACTTCTAATACTCATTTAATACTTAACGCTAGTAAAGTGAATACTCAGCCACACCTTATTGCACACAAAATTTGTTTTCAACATTATGTTTATGCTCTATCGCTGGATCAGCGATTACAGAAACACTTAACTTTCTGCTAGAGCAGAATAAAAGAAATGAACACCGAACAGTATTCTTAAAGTTCGGTAAATTTTTACATTTTTTCATTTAAAAACCTATAAATAATATTCTCCTCAGATACATAACTACAGTAACAAAATGTATAAACCTGACTGACTAACAAAATAATAGAAGTCTTTTCCGTTTGGACATGGACTATATAACACTGTATCCACAATACTTTTTTGTGCACTCAGTAGGTCCCCTACCCACCACTGGGTTTAGATTGTAAATAAATCTTAAATCTTTATCTCCCATTGATGCTTTATAATGTATAATGTAGAATGCTAAAGGGAGTACAGAGTCGTCTAAGGATAAACCTTACACTCTCAATGAATAGTAAATATCCTGACAATTTATATAACATGCGTTTACAGCTTAATAATCCATCCGTATATTCGTTCATAATCATATGTTTGGTGCACTGAACCTTAAAATTGTTATATTATACTTGACTATCTCCATTTGTAGTTCTACTTTCCTCAGTTAGACTACAAACAAAGCTGACATCTTCCTTTGAGAACTCATGATAGCTTAAAGCTTCCTTTAAATATTCATTTATATTTCCACACTTATAACCCTAAAATTAAAACATACATTATTTTCTTATACATATCTCTACTAGTATGCCTAATTCTGTGACATGTCGAAACAAAAAATCATTTCTTCACTTAAATATTTGCTACAGCATAAATATTTTTCATACTGAGGTTTACAATGGCCATATACTTTAATTTATTCGCTATAACTTGGAAATTTTGTTTCGTTTTCTACAGTATTTATCAAAGAATAATTTTTATGTTGTACTTCCTGTTCAAGTAATGCCTGTTGACTTTCTTCCAGATTAGTAAAAGCATTTGCGGCACAAATTACTTCATAAAAATCTTTATTCAATTCTAATACCTCTGCATGACCCCATGTATCTGAGATTTCATTAACTGAAGTCTCAGGCTCATCATCTGCCTCATTAAACTGCTCATTCTTACGTAAATTTGCTAAGGTAGCTTCTGTACTAAAAATATTTCTATGTTGTGTATTAATGTCAGAGTTCAAATCTGTCTTAGTAGTTTCAGTACTACCTTTTAATTCCTCCCCTCGTCTTTCCATGCTACACATGTAGGTAAGGAAGCAGCTCATCGAAAAGTGCTGCTTTGCAGACATACAGTCTCATCACTACCGCCTTGATTATTTCAACACGTAAATATATACAGTTGTTGACATGCTTGCTACTGTCAACTAAACTCCTTTACTCCATATGTTGTGCTAAATCACATTGGTTTTATTAAGTCACGAAATAACTTCGTCTTAAATATGTTAGGCAACACCACGGCGAGTGTTCGTTCTCCATGCAACGTTGTATATTTCTCCGTTATTTCTTGAAAATTATTTTTTTATATCTCAATAGCTGTCTTATTTCGGTGTGTCTTATCCTGGTCCTCCACACAGGGCACTAAATGAAGCGAAATAAAAGGGTCTCTGGTTCGAGGTTGTAACCTCAATGACAATTTTGGGTGGGCAAATCTCAGATAATTTCAACACACATACGATTTGCTTTGACGGTAGCCAACGATTGTTTTCTTCGCTGAAATTCCTGCGCGTCTCATTTTGCTCCATGCCCTCACGGCACTGCCAAGCCACGACGTCCCAAAGAACAAGCGTCCCTTCACCACATGTGGAGTGCTTTATTCGCCACCACGTCTTGCCAACGTCCGGGGCTGACGTTATGTACAGTTCATTTGCAAAGACATAAGACAAGGGCGTGCACAATGGAATGTTCTCCAAGTTCCCACTCTCACGAATGTCTTTCGTCAGCCTAAGAGAATAGCGGTCGAACATGTTACTCCAAAGAATCTCATGTCACATTACAAGTCCCATCACGTAAGATTCTTCCCTGTGGTGGATTTTCTTTATTATGAGTGTTAATTAATTACTGTCAATTGCCAAACAATATGAATTTGTATCACTAATCTATAAATCTCACGCAAAATTTTCCAAGCAATCAGTTTATTATTTCCAGCAATATCACTTTTTTCTGTTACTGCACTAAACATGTCGAAAAGACCAAACTGCAGATAAATCAGCAGTAGAACAACAGATGGAAATAATAGTTCCCTATAAATATTCTCACACTTCATACACAGTCTCTGGGATAAAGTTATCATACTACTGCATCTTCCAAAATCAAAATTACTTAAATACTGCCTCCTAATTGTACTAACATGGAACACAGTAGACTTAAAAGTTGTTGCATAATCCTATCCTGATCCAATACACTCTGGAGGTTCACACTACAACAGAGCATTGATACTTAATTTTTCTACTGTTCTGGCTATTTTCCTCATTTGAGGCTCGATTCAGACATACATAAATAACCTGAATTGATGACTGAACATGAGTACCAGCGTAGAAAAGTCAGCACTGCACCTTCAAGTAGGCCTACACAAGAAAACTGGAAAAAATGTAAGCACACATGTTATAGTGGAATTGGGCTGAGAATAAACTACAGCATAGTTGTCGGAATTCATTACTTATTATGGGCATAAAATGAAATAAATATTTGTTAAAGTCTCTTGAGGGAACGTTTGTTTGTTCTCTGTGGTCTTAACAATTACTGACTTAGTAGGTTTCATGAGAATGCAAACCACCAGAATTCAGGACCCTTAAGTTCTTACATAAACAACGAGGCATCATCCAGGATTACCTCACAATGCTATAGTATTTGTCATCATAATATAATGACAATAAATTACTCGCACTTAAAATATACATGCACATTGAAAATAAAAAATTTATTTGTGCTATAACATTACATTTATAGAGTGAGGTATGAAACGTAAACACGACGCTACTACAAACATAGTTACTAACAACAGCTTCGAAAACGTAACGCCACAAACAGGTCACAAGAAAATTACTGCTGCAACTCAGACAGCTACACACATGCGCGAATCTTGCAGCATACGAGCGTCAGAAAAAATTTTCCGGGCTGTTTCCGGATACTTTCTAATAGCTGCACAAACAAGTAGCCAGCGACGGGAAAAGCCACTGCTCAAACATTTCAGCTGTACGCATGCGCAGGAGACTGATGATCTCAGCAGTTTGGTCCCAGAGTACCTACCACCATTGCACAGGAACCCGCTGGCAGCAGCTCAAATGAACCTCACACCACCATTTTACGGTGACGTCACCTGAAGGTCTGTTCATTTCCGGTGAGGTCTAGTGTGAAACAGTCATCACTTATTTCTACTGTGTTTCCCTAATTAAATAAAAAATATCGTCAGAATGAAACGTAGTACATGCCTTTATGAATTGCTCGCCATTTTACATCATAGAATATTAAAGTAAACACATCAGTATGACAACGTGTAAATTATTTTAATTATAGTGCATGCCCCCCACCCCACCCGCCCATGAACCATGGACATTGTCGTTGGTGGGGAGGCTTGCATGCCTCAGCAATACAGATAGCCGTACCGTAGGTGCAACCACAACGGAGGGGTATCTGTTAAGAGACCAAACAAACATGTGGTTCCTGAAGAGTGGCAGCAGCCTTTTCAGTAGTTTCAAGGGCAACAGTCTGGATGATTGACTGATCTGGCCTTGTAACACTAACAGAAACGGCCTTGCTGTGCTGGTACTGCGAACGGCTGAAAGCAAGGGGAAACTACAGCCGTATTTTTTCCCGAGGGCATGCAGCTTTACTGTATGGTTAAATGATGATGGCGTCCTCTTGGGTAAAATATTCCGGAGGTAAAATAGTCCCCCAATCGGATCTCTGGGTGGGGACTACTCAGGAGGATGTTGTTATCAGAAGAAAGAAAACTGGCGTTCTACAGATTGGAGCTGGGAACACCAGATCCCTTAATCAGGCACGTAGGTTAGAAAATTTAAAAAGGGAAATGGATAGGTTAAAGTTAGATATAGTGGGAATTAGTGAAGTTCGGTGGCAGGAGGAAGAATACTTCTGGTCAGGTGAATACAGGGTTATAAATACAAAATCAAATAGGGGTAATGCAGGAGTAGGTTTAATAATGAATTTAAAAAATAGGAATGCGGGTAAGCTATTACAAACAGCACAGTGAATGCATTATTGTGGCAAAGATAGACACGAAGCCCACACCTACCACAGTAGTACAAGTTTATATGCCAACTAGCTCCGCAGATGACGAAGAGATTGATGAAATGTATGATGCGATAAAAGAAATTACTCAGTTAGTGAAGGAAGACGAAAATTTAGTAGTCATGGGTGACTAGAATTCGACAGTAGGAAAAGGGAGAGAAGGAAGCGTACTGGGTGAATATGGAATGGGCGTAAGGAATGAAAAAGGAAGCCGCCTGGTAGAATTTTGCACAGAGCATAACTTAACCATAGCTGACACTTGGTTCACGAATCATGAAGGTTTTAAATTGTAAGACATTTCCGGGGGCAGATGTGGACTCTGACCACAATCTATTGGTTATGAACTGTAGATTTAAACTGTAGAAACTGCAAAAAGATGGGAATTTAAGGAGATGGGACCTGGATAAACTGACAGAACCAGAGGTTATAGAGAGTTTCAGGGAGAGCATTAGGGAATGATTGACAAGAATGGGGGAAAGAAATACAGTAGAAGAAGAATGGGTAGCTTTGAGAGATGAAATAGGGAAGGTAGCAGAGGATCAAGTAGGTAATTTAATTGATAAAAGGAGAAAATATAAGAATGCAGTAAAAGAAGCACGCAGAAAGGAATACAAACGTCTCAAAAATGAGATCGATAGGAAGTGCAAAATGGCTAAGCAGTGATGGCTAGAGGACAAATGTAAGGATGTAGATGCTTATCTCAATAGGGGTAAGATAGATACTGCCTACATCTATACTCGATGTTAACACATTCCTCTTCTTCAGAAACACTTTCCTTGCCATTCCCAGTCTACATTTTATATCCTCTCTACCTCGACCATCATCAGTTATTTTGCTCCCCAAACAGCAAAACTCATCTACTACTTTAAGCGTCTCATTTCCTAATCTAATTCCCTCAGCATCACCCGACGTAATTCGACTACATTCCATGATCCTCGTTTTGCTTTTGTTGATGTTCATCTTATATCCTCCTTTCAAGACACTGTTCATTCCGTTCAACTGCTCTTCCAAGTCCTTTGCTGTCTCCGACAGAATTACAATGTCATCGGCAAACCTCAAAGTTTTTATTTCTTCTCCATGGATTTTAATTCCTACTACGAATTTTTCTTTTGTTTCCTTTACTGCTTGCTCAATATACAGATTGAATAACATCGGGGAGAGGCTACAACCCTGTCTCACTCCCTTCCCAACCACAGCTTCCCTTTCATGCCCCTCGACTTTTATAACTGCCATCTGGTTTCTGTACAAATTGTAAATAGCCTTTCGCTCTCTGTGTTTTACCCCTGCCACCTTTAGAATTTGAAAGTGAGTATTCCAGTCAACATTGTCAAAAGCTTTCTCTAAGTCTACAAATACTAGAAACATAGGTTTGCCTTTCCTTAATCTTTCTTCTAAGGTAAGTCGTAAGGTCAGTATTGCCTCACGTGTTCCAATATTTCTACGGAATCCAATCTGATCTTCCCCGAGGTCGACTTCTATCATTTTTTCCATTCGTCTGTAAAGAATTCGTGTTAGTATTTTGCAGCTGTGACTTATTAAACTGATAGTTCGGTAATTTTCACATCTGTCAACACCTGCTTTCTTTGGGATTGGAATTATTATTATATTCTTCTTGACGTCTCAGGGTATTTCCCCTCTCTCATACATCTTGCTCACCAGATGGTAGAGTTTTGTCAGGACTGGCTCTCACAAGGCCGTCAGTAGTTCTAATGGAATGTTGTCTACTCCCGGGGCCTTGTTTCGACTCAGTTAATGTAATATCAGTTAAAATTGGGTTGTCACCTGTGTGTATATAAAACATTTTTTATTGCACTGGCAGTCAAGCAGGTAAATCAGTGGCAGTGTAATTATAATTCTGAGCAAATTGTCGATTTTTATCAATATACATGTGTAGTATTCTTACGCCATCTCCCCTTTTAAGTATGATAATGTCCCCCTCCCCCTCCCCTCCCCTCACCCCCTCCCCTCCCTGTGAAACATTGGTTGTGGTGACAGTCTGACCGGTAGCGTAGCCAGAGGTCTAGGTTAAGTTGAAAGCTGATTATTTGGTTGAGAGTGGCGAAGTCAATAAATGTGAATATCAAACAAAGGCTGTGGTAACAGACTGACCTGTACGTAGCCTAATGTTTATACTCACCTAATATTTTACTGCATTTTGCCATGTTCAAAGGACGTTTTGTAATGAAAAAAACTGCAAGGTACATTCAGAGAATATGAATTAGGTAATGTGCACGCCTCCCAGTATTTTGATGCATATTATGAACATGTATCGTACATAAACTACGAAAAATGCAGGCTGGCGGGAGTCTACTAGGTAACTTTTACTGGCCTCTGAGAGCAGATAAATGAGTGGCAATTTAGTTACAATTCTGAGCCAAGCATTTATTTCATCGGCATATACAGGGTGTTACAAAAAGGTACGGCCAAAGTTCCAGGAAACATTCCTCACACACACAAAGAAAGAAAATATGTGATGTGGACATGTGCCCGGAAACGCTTACTTTCAAAGTTAGAGCTCATTTTATTACTTCTCTTCAAATCACATTAATCATGGAATAGAATCACACAGCAACAGAACGTACCAGCGTGACTTCAAACACTTTGTTACAGGAAATGTTCAAAATGTCCTCCGTTAGCGAGGATACATGCATGCACCCTCCGTCGCATGGAATCCCTGATGCGCTGATGCAGCCCTGGAGAATGGCGTATTGTATCACAGCCGTCCACAATACGAGCACGAAGAGTCTCTACATTTGGTACCGGAGTTGCGTAGACATGAGCTTTCAAATGCCCCCATAAACGAATGTCAAGAGGGTTGAGGTCAGGAGAGCGTTGAGGCCATGGAATTGGTCCGCCTCTACCAATCCATCGGTCACAGACTGTTGTTGAGAAGCGTACGAACACTTCGACTGAAATGTGCAGGAGCTCCATCGTGCATGAACCACATGTTGTGCCGTACTTGTAAATGCACATGTTCAACATTACCTTCCTTCAATTGGGCCAACTGGCGGTGAATCGAGGAAGTACAGTACATACTGACGAATCTAAAATGAGCTCTAACATGGAAATTAAGCGTTTCCGCACACATGTCCACATAACATCTTTTCTTTATTTGTGTGTGAGGAATGTTTCCTGAAAGTTTGGCCGTACCTTTTTGTAACACCCTGTATATGTAACAGTATTCTTATGCCACCAACCTCTACTCCCCCCTCCCCCCCCCCCTCTAAAGTGAGCCAAGTTAACGCGTGCATGTCATTTATAGCAATGAGTATAGTACGTGACCTACAATTGTCAGATCTTGTGGTCCGAGCCTAGTATGGATGAAGGAAAAACTGTTCATTTTAAAAGTGAAGTTAACAGAAGATACTGAGATTCTTTTGCTTTCCATACCCCAGGATTCATATACACAACAAATCTCTCAAGAGAATAAAATTATACTAGGATGTAGTAAACTTTCACAAGCTTGAGATTTACTGTCGCTTCAAAAGGTTATCAGGAACCTCGAAGTTGTTTTTCTAAGGAGAGGGCTACGAGACTGAACACATAAAGCTACGTGCGTGCGTGGGTTTATCTCTTTGAAGGGCCACACACACACACACACACACACACACACACACACACACACACACACACACACACGAGCGACGGATCGCAGTGATCCGTTGCATGCGATATCGAGGCTGTCTGTCACACGTCTCGGCCCCGCCACGCACGAGTGATCTGCCAAGCAATTTCAACCAGTATTACGAACGCCACTGTGTTGAGTAGTTTCGCTACGGAAAATAATTGCTATCAGTTTAGCAGCACTATCAGTTGATCTCCATATTCCCACAAATACTTGCAAAAAATAAATCAAAATACGTGGGAAGTGCAATTCAATAAAAAACTTGTTTTGAAACGATTCTTTTTCTCGGGAACTTTTGGCTATTTTACAGAGATACTATATTTATCATTGACGCCAAGTGAGCTGTGTACATTATTCCAGTGTTCTAATACAGTTCGTTTCCCATTTGTTGGTTTTTCGGTAGAAGTTTCCATTTTGTTTTAAAATTAAAAACCCCTCATCATGGTTTTGTGCGTTTTCTTCACTACAAACTACTTTTTATTTGATTCTAAGGAAACTAATAGGCATAAAGAATAGATTTTTGCATTTATTATAGTTTCATACCACAGGTTCATGATGAAATGTCTAATTTTCCGACATTAATCATAGTTATTGTGACACTTCTTTTGCAAGTACTATGTAGCATAAATTTTGAAGGGTTTGTAGAGAAAAATTTGGTCGCTGGCTACTTTCCGTTTCGTTTGTTTTACGTGATACGTTGCTGCGTACTAAATGTAGCTAACATATCGAAATTGCTTTTAAAGCTATAACGAAAGTCATATCTCACTACAGTATGGAGAACATAGAAGTAAAAGTATTTTATCTGTGAGTACACCGCGGGCAAGTAGTGTAGCCTGCAGCTAAGTCGTGAACATTTCGCGGAAACACGTGCACCTTTTTCAAATTAGTGATCGTACATTATTATTTTACGTACTGCTAGAGCAAAATGATTAAAAAGAAGAGATTCAAATCGTTCAAATGGCTCTGAGCACTATGGGACTTAAATTCTGAGGTCATCAGTCACCTAGAACTTAGAACTACTTAAACCTAACTAACATAAGGACACCACACACATCCATGCCCGATGCAGGATTCGAACCTGCGACCGTAGCGGTAGCGCGGTTCCAGACTGTAGCGCCTAGAACAAGAAGAGATTCTACTCAATCAGTTGCATAGTGGAATAGCTGAAACACATTCCATCTTTCAGATAACGCTTGACCAAAGTTTCTCTACGATGCTTATCAGTTGTCATTTATTTACCGAAGTCAAAGTTCTATGAAGTCTTCATGTTAAATATTCTCCAATTTAACTATGTCCTGGATCTGGTCAGAGAAGCTCGAAGAATTCCTCAGACGGACATTTTATCAAATAACACCTGACGCAAAATTAGCCATAACACTAAAGTAAGAAAAGTCAAAGACTACAGAAATTTATTTAACATTTATTCTGTTATGTATGGTGTTTCTCCTCATGGCTGGCGACTGCAAACAAAAGCGGAACAGTAGCATTTTTTCTCTTCCTGCAAACATTCTACCGGTTTCAAGACAGTGAAGCAAATTTGCATTAGATTTGGCGTTTTTTGCACAACTACATAAGAAGTTATCTGAACTGTGTCAACACTGTCGTAGCCACAGAGACATACACTCTAGTATCCCCTAACGCAGTTAACTGGAGAACGAGCTATGCATGTCGCATTTCCAGTACGGGGCAATTCCATAGATTATTACAGTATTACTTTCAATGAATGAATACCTTTAAGGGAAAGAGAATCGAGTGACACCTCTGCGAAACTATATCCAAGATCTAATTATCTTTGTGTGTTATCCATACACAGTTCTACATGTACGTATCTACTCTGCGACCGTGCGAGGTGGCGCAGTGATGAGCACACTGGATTCGAATTCGGGAGGACAACGGTTCAAGCCCATGTCCGGCCATCCTGGTGGTTTTCCGTGATTTCCCCAGATCGCTTCAGCCAAGTGCCGGGGTGGTTCCTTTGAAAAGGCCGCCCGATTTCCTTCCCCTTCCTTCCCTAAGCTGAGCTCGCTCTCCATCTCTAATAACCAAGCTGTGGACATTAAACACTAATATCCTCCTCCAAACTTTGCAAACCGCTGTAGTGTATGGCAGTGGGTGTCTGTAAAGGCTTTTCCCGTTCCATTTACGCGAAGAATGATTGTCTGCCTCTGTGCTTGCTGTAATTAGTCTAACACTGTCTTCACGATGCCTACGGGAGCGATACGTAGAGGCTTGTAGTACGAGGTGTGGCTAGAAAAAAACCGGACTAGTACTGGTGAAAAAATAAAACGAATGCAATAAGGCTGAAAGTCGCGTGGCCTGTGAATTGACTCTCGCTCCGCCTACTGCTCGAGTTTCATCTGCCTCCTGCACTCAGTCTGCCCGTGGCGTCTGTTTTAAGTAGTTGACGTTTTGTCTGTGCGTCGGAAAATGTTGAGTGTACAGAAAGAACAGCGTGTTAACATCAAATTTTGTTTCAAACTAGGAAAATCTGCAAGTGAAACGTTTGTAATGTTACAACAAGCGTACGGCGATGATTGTTTATCGCGAACACAAGTGTTTGAGTGGTTTAAACGATTTAAAGATGGCCGTGAAGACACCAGTGATGACACTCGCACTGGCAGACCATTGTCAGCAAAAACTGATGCAAATATTGAAAAAATCGGTAAACTTGTTCGACAAGATCGCCGTTTAGCAATCAGAGCAGTGTCTGAGTTAACAGGAGTTGACAAGGAAAGAGTTAGGCAGATTCTTCATGAAAGTTTCAACATGAACAAAGTGTGTTCAAAAATGGATCCAAAGTGTCTTACAATTGAACAGAAGGAACGCCGAAGAATGATTTGTTCTGACATCCTGGAAAACATTGAAAGTGATCCCACCTTCTTACAAAATGTTATTACTTGCGATGAATCGTGGTTTTTTACTTACGATCCCGAAACTAAACGCCAATCGATGCATTGGAAAACTCCTGGTTCTCCACGACAAAAAAAGCACGAATGTCAAAATCGAAATTCAAGGCAGATGATTGTTTTTTTTGACATCAAAGGGATTGTGCACATTGATTGGGTACCAGAGCGACAAACAGTGAATCAGCATTACTACATTAGCGTCCTGGCTACCCTACGTGAGCGAGTACGGAGAAAACGGAACGATTTGTGGAGAAAAAAGTCATGGATCCTTCACCAAGACAATTCCCCAGCTCACAGTGCGTTGTCAGTGAAGACGTTTTTGGCAAAACACAACATTCCCATCTTAGATCATCCACCCTACTCACCTGATTTGGCCCCCTGTGACTTTTTTCTTTTCCCTAAAGTCAAGTCAGCTTTGAAAGGAACTAGATTTGAGACTGTTGAAGCAGTAAAAGAAAAAGCGACGGAAGTAATGTATGGACTTACCGAAAATGATCTGCAGCATTGCTATGAACAGTGGAAAATTCGTATGGAGCGGTGTAGAGACCGAGGAGGAGAGTACATTGAAGGAGATAACATGACATTGTAAATAATTGTAAATAAATGTTTTTTCCAGCATCAGTCCGGTTTTTTTCTAGCCGCACCTCGTATATTCCTAGAGTCATCATTTAAAGACGATTCTAGAAGCTTTGTAAGTAGGCTTTCTAGTGATAGTTTACGTCTATCTTTGAGTGTCTGCCAGTTCACTTCTTTCAACATCTCTGGACAATCTCTCGCGGGTTAAAGAAACCTACGAACATCCGTGCTGCCCTTCTCTGTAGACGTTCAATACTCCACTGTTCTTCTTGTTTGGTATGATTGCCACACACTTGAGCAATATTCTAGAATGGATCACACGTGTAATTTATGAACAATCTCCTTTGTTGGCTCAAATGGTTCAAATGGCTCTGAGCACTATGGGACTTAACATCTATGGTCATCAGTCCCCTATAACTTAGAACTACTTAAACCTAACTAACCTAAGGACATCACACAACACCCAGCCATCACGAGGCAGAGAAAATCCCTGACCCCGCCGGGAATCGAACCCGGGAACCCGGGCGTGGGAAGCGAGAACGCTACCGCACGACCACGAGATGCGGGCAATCTCCTTTGTTGAATGATTGCATTTCCCCCGTATTCCACCTCTAAATCGATGTCTGATACCTGTCTCACCCATAACCGAGCCTATGTCATCATTCCATTTCATATCCTTACAAAGTGTTACAACAAGGTATTAATACGAGTTTACCGATCCCAATAGTGGCTCAAAGATACTTTAGTCATAGGACACAGCGTTTATTCGTTTTGCGAAAGGCTCAATTTTACTTTCCTGTACTTTTAAAGCAACTTACCGATCTGTACGCCACATTGAAATCTTAGCAATATATGACTGAACATTTGTGCAGCTTCTTTCAGACAGTATTTCACAACAGGTAATTGAATCATCTGCAAAAATGTGAAGTTACTATTAATATTCCTCCTCAGGGGACACCGCCTTAACTTAGCACTGTCCGTGTGGTCGAGGAGGTTTGCGTGCTCTGGGAGCGGAGGGCTATGCTGGCGGTAGCGTGCCTAACAGCAGGGTCACCCATGCCGGACAGGCCAAAGGGCAGGAACCAGATGAAGTGTGTCCCACAACGACCTATCAATCCTGTCTCCTGTCCTATCCTATCCTAAGCCTTCCCTTTTTCTTTGTCATTTTCTGTTCCCTACAACACAGGCCAGGGAGAGCTCTAGGGGCATGGTGAAGCCAGTCTCCCTAAGGGAGTAAACTCGATACTAATCCAGGTCCTCCAAGTTGGGGGTTTATCATGGGGCTGACGACCCCATATCGGAAAAAAAATATTCGCGACTGAGCTGCAGTCTGTCGTACTTACCGATGGGACACACAGGGAGCACGTTCGGCGCGAGAGTGCAAATAAAGTACCGCAAGTTCTATTTTCTCCATACTGTAGTGAGATAAAGTTTCCATTCCAACTTTGAAAAGACTTTCGATATATTAGCTACATTTAGGTAGCAGAATAGCACCTAAAATGAACGAAACGTAAAGAATTTAGGCTAAATAACACCTGGAAAATGAGTATCTGACCAATATCGACAAAATAGACACTTCCTCATCAAGCTATAATTCGAAATTATAAGATGTGCAATAATAAATTTTTTGTGCCAGTTAGTTTCCTCAGAATCGAATGAGACGAACGGTATAGTTCAGAAAACGCACAAAACCGAAAACACTGATTTTAACCTTTTCAAAAGAAAAGAAGAATCTCTACCGAAAAACCTACTCCAGTAGTTGACGTAGCTTTTCTTCAATTACGTGCAATATTTTTTACAAGAATTTCGGAAAATTCATTTTTCTCGTGCACCGCGATCAGCCGCTCTGTGGGAGCCCCTTCCAGGTGGCGTCCGTGGCCGCTGAAAACCGCTGTGTGACAGAACGCGGTGTAGCCGCGTGGTCTGTGACCTTGAGCTGCCTGCGTCGCCGAAATGTGTGTTATTGCATAACGGCAATCATACAATGGGCGGATCTGCCGCTGCGGTCAGCGCCAGATAAACATCTCCGCCGCGGTCGGCTGATTTGCGCGCCTGCAGGCACAGTTTTTGGCTTGTTTTCACACTGACGACTAAGCCAGTAGCGGTGACAGACACATCTGTCGTATTAGTGAGAATGCACTGAACATAGCGCAAATGATGGAAACAGGAAATTGTACCGAACAGGTGAGCAAGTATATCTTCCTGTACGGTACGGGCGATGCAAATTATAAGATCATTTTGAAGAAGGCTGAAGCGTAGAGGGAGACGGCTCCTAACTGATTAACAATGGGAAATATTTTGGCAAAAAATTTAATGTTCACACACACAACATATTACATAAAATGAAGTACAGTACAGTACGAAGTACTGAGAATCAATTAGTGTGTATTACATCTTAAGGAATATGAAAATTTTTACCGCAAGTATGTAAGCAATCATGTTATCAAAAAAGAAAGCAACAAGTAGGAAACTTAACTTCATATAAGCCAGTTATGTGTCTCATTCAAACGAAAATTAATTTTCTAGCCTCACATGGTATCTGTGACGTCGAAACGAATTATTACCATGCTTGCATCTAACACTAAAAACCGAAGAAGTTATTCCACACAGTTATTTTGTAATACTACTAGCTGGGGTACCCTGCTTCGCTCAGGAAGTTGATATGAGGTTGTGTGTTAGTTGGCAAAAATGGCTAAACTTTAAAATATACAAGGTAAAAATTTTATTGAAAATGTATTCTAACTGTTTACAATATTTGTTTATGGACAATATTTTTCATTCTGTTATCCGGGGTATATATTTGTACAACTTTTTTCTTTTATTGTAAGAGTGTGTCGCAATTCTTGATTCTTCAATCCGTTCATTTCGTAGCTCTTCGGCTTCTCTGGTCTCCGCGGTGCTCATTCTTGAACGTTGGGAACTTAAAAGTGCTTCGCGCTCTTCGTCTGCTTCATTTTTTCTCTGTTCTTTTTTGTTTTCGCCGTTTTGCTTCAGAACAGGCGAGATCTCCTCCTCTTTTACATTTGGGCATTATTAAAATACAAATCAAATCAACTTTTTACTAACAAATACACCAAGTACACTTTAGACACTTTTCATACCTTATTTAGTCACTGTATCAACAAATTAGTGATCGAGAATTACACCACTGGCCACTAAAATTGCTACACCAAGAAGAAATGCACATAATAAACGGGTATTCATTGTAAAAATGTACAGGGTGATTCAAAAAGAATACCACAACTTTAAAAATGTGTATTTAATGAAAGAAACATAATATAACCTTCTGTTATACATCATTACAAAGAGTATTTAAAAAGGTTTTTTTTCACTCAAAAACAAGTTCAGAGATGTTCAATATGGCCCCCTCCAGACACTCGAGCAATATCAACCCGATACTCCAACTCGTTCCACACTGTTTGTAGCATATCAGGCGTAACAGTTTGGATAGCTGCTGTTATTTCTCGTTTCAAATCATCAATGGTGGCTGGGAGAGGTGGCCGAAACACCATATCCTTAACATACCCCCATAAGAAAAAATCGCAGGGGGTAAGATCAGGGCTTCTTGGAGGGCAGTGATGAAGTGCTCTGTCACGGGCTGCCTGGCGGCCGATCCATCACCTCGGGTAGTTGACGTTCAGGTAGTTACGGACAGATAAGTGCCTCAAGCGAACAAATGTGCCACTAAATGAAACTTTATAGCTCCCTTAATTCGCCGACAGATAGTGCTTAGCTCTGCCTTTTGTCGTTGCAGAGTTTTAAATTCCTAAAGTTGTGGTATTCTTTTTGAATCACCCTGTATTATACTAGAACTGACATGTGATTACATTTTCACGCAATTTGGGTGCATAGATCCTGAGTAATCAGTACCCAGAACAACCACCTCTGGCCGTAATAACGGCCTCGATACGCCTGGGCATTGAGTCAAACAGAGCTTGGATGGCGTGTACAGGTGCCCATGCAGCTTCAACACGATACTACAGTTCATCAAGAATAATGACTGGCATATTGTGACGAGCCAGTTGCTCGGCCACCATTGACCAGACGTTTTCAATTGGTGAGAGATCTGGAGAATGTGCTGGCCAGGGCAGTAGTCGAACATTTTCTATATTAAGAAAGGCCCTAGGGTTTCGCAGGGATCGAATGAAGGGTAGAGCCGCGGGTCGTAACACATCTGAAATGTAACGTCCACTGTTCAAAGTGCCGTCAATGCGAACAAGAGGTGACCGAGGCGTGTAACCCCATACCCCATACCATCAAGCCGGGTGATACACCAGTATGGCGATGACGAATACACGCTTCCAATGTGCGTTCACCGCGATTTCGCCAAACACGGATGCGACCATCATGATGCTGTAAGAAGAACCTGGATTCATCCCAAAAAATGACGTTTTGCCATTCGTGCACACAGGGTCGTCGTTGAGTACACCACCGCAGGCGCTCCTGTCTGTGATGCAGCGTCAAGGGTAACCGCAGCCACGGTCTCCGAGCTGATAGTCCATGCTGCTGCAAACGGCGTCGAACTGTTCGTGCAGATGGTTGTGTCTTGCAAACGTCTCCATCTGTTGACTCAGGGATCAAGACGTGACTGCACGATCCGTTACAGCCATGCGGATAAGATGCCTGTCATCTCGACTGCTAGTGATACGAGGCCGTTGGGATCCAGCACTACGTTCCGTATTACCCTCCTAAACCCACCGATTCCATGTTCTGCTTACAGTCATTGGATCTCGACCAACGCGAGCAGCAATGTCGCAATACGATAAACCGCAATCGCGATAGGCTACAATCCGACCTTTATCAAAGTCGGAAACGTGATGGTACGCATTTCTCCTCCTTATATGAGGCATCACAACAATGTTTCACCAGGCAACGCCGGTCAACGGCTGATTGTGTATGAGAAATCGGTTGGAAACTTTTCTCTTATCAGCAGGTTGTAGGTGTCGCCACCGGCGCCAGCCTTGTGTGAATACTCTAAAAAGCTAATCATTTGCATATCACAGCATCTTCTTCCTGTCGGTTAAATTTCGCGTCTGTAGCAAGTCATCTTTGTGGTGTAGCAGTTTTAATGGCCAGTAGTGTATTATTGTACTTACTGCTGGAAGAAAATGATGAACAAGAAGACATTCTACTCCTACAGTTGCATAATGGAAAACTTGAAACACATTCCATTACTAAGGCCAGATGTGAGAAAAACTTGGGTTAATAGACTTATCAATCGTCATTTCTGAAACGGAGACAAAGTACTGTGAGTTCTCCACGTTAAACATTTTCCAGTTTAACTGTTTCCTGTATCTGATCAAAGAAGCTTTCAGGAAGAATTATTCTAATTTTTATTTATGTCCAATAATACCTGACGCGAAATTAGCCATAACATCACAGCAAGAAAAGTCATAATGCTTGGAATATCGCAGTAGATTATTTATTCTGTTGTAAATGGTGTTTTTCTGCGTATCTGGAAATATGAACAAAAGCATAAGTAGATGGACAACTAGTACGTCACCCCACTCTCCATTGCTGTCAAATTTATTCAAGATGGCGGATCCGAGATGGCGGCGATAGATATGGCAACATCGCAATAATATCATGATGGGAAGTTCGAATTTTGGCAGGAAGAAAGGTCAATTTACCACCACTAACCTAACCCCCGCTTCCCCCTCCTCTCCCCTCCCCCAGAAAATGACAGGAAGATCAAATTCCAGCAGAACAATGCAAAACATCACAGCTACCTCCACTAACCTAACAAAATGGCGGGAAAATAGGTCACTTGGGCTACCTCCACTAACCTAAGTCATCCGACCGCCACTTCTTCCTAGGAATTGGCAGGAAAAGGACTCAGCCTCTGCTGGGCTGCCTGATAGGATGGACGTAATACTTTATTTTGCATACAGTGTTTATTGAAATAATTTGAGGTAGTGGCTCCATTCAGTGTGTCCACCATGAGGTGTGGAGTGCAACTCACCTAGTACACAGTACTGCCACCAGATGGCACTGTCATTCCTTCCTTGACAAAATCCAAGATGGCTGTCTGGGGAGGAAAAATGGCGGAAAAACGACTCAGTCTGTGCTGTGTTGCTGGATAGGATGGACGTAAGTCTTTATTTTTCAGGCAGTCTTTATTTAAACAATTTGAGGCAGCAGCTCCATCCAGTGTTTTCACCATGAGGTCCAGAGTCCGACTGACCTAGTACACAGTACTGTCACCAGACAGTGCTGTTGTCCCTCCTGTAACATAATCCAATATGGCTGTCTGGGAGGGGAGGGGGGGGGGATGGTGGGAAAAGGACTCAGCCTGTTCTGGGCTGCTGGATAGGAAACTATACTATAAGTCGAAGAGGCCCTCCTTGTGACCCTGTGTCATTGTTTGAAATATTGCTTTTTTTCTGCTGTAACACTCTTTGTACACTGCCATACATTTTGTTTTTCTGCCACGACTTCGAGGTCTGTGTCAGGTTCTAAACTGACTTTAACATGTTCTGAGTCATTGCTTCTCGCAGAAAAATAGATGTCACATGGTATAAGTCATGTTGTTACTGCTACTATCATAATATACCATGCACACTGGATGATTTTAAATAAAAGACAGTTACAACAAAAGTAAACTGAAAGAGTTTGGCGGTGTTGTGGAGAGTTTCCAAACTGCTGTCCGATGTGATTGATGACATCTAAATTTAAACTCATCTGTCACAGTGATGGAATAGCCGATGGCTCTGCGTTACATTTCGACTGATTCCTCATATTGCAGTCATATACACGATCACTGTTTCGGTGCTAGCCATCCCCAGAAGGTGTTGCCCCTCCACCAAAACTCTTTCTCCAAATCAAACAAGTGATGTCAGTCAATCATTATGTGGTAACCAACAGTGTACCAGCAGACGGATGGAACAGAAGAGACACCGTCGATGTACTGTAATAATAAGCATGACAACTGATAGTGCAAACAATTTTAGCAATTTTACACTAATTTCATCACTGACCAATGATGCGACAGCATGTTTCCCATTTCTTTTTTTGTGTATCCATACTTAATTCTACATCTATAATCTCCAAACGGCTGTGAAGTATGTGGCAGTGGGAATGTCCTATTCTACCAGGTATTAGAGCTTTTTCTCGTTAAATTCACGTATGCAGCACGGGAAGAATGACTGTTTAAATGCCTCTGTCTGTGTTGTAATTAGTCTAACCTTGTCCACGTGATCCAAATGTAGTGATATGTACAGGGTTGTAGTACATTTGTAATGTCATCATTTATAGCCAGTCCTTGAAACGTTGCAAGTACATCTTCTTGGGATAGTTTGCCTCCATTTTCAAGTATCTGCCAGTTTGCCAGTTCAGTTTATCAACATCTCAGTGCACTCTCCCATGGATCAAACAAACCTGTGACCATTAGTGCTGCCCTTCTCTATATATGTCCAATATCCCCAGTAAGTAGCATCTGGTATGGATCCCACACACCTGAGCAATATTCTAGTAGGGATTAGATGAGTGATTTGAAAGCAGCGGCCTTTGTAGATTGATAGCTTTTCCATAGCGTTCTACCAAAAAAACGAAGTCCGACACCTCCCCTGCCCTACCTAATGGGCCTATTTGATGATTCCATTTCATATCTCTACAAAGTGTTACAACAAGGTATTTGTAAGAGTTGGATGATTCCAACCTTGACTCGTTGATATTGCAGTCACAGGATACTACGTTTTTTTCGCTTTGTTCAGAGCACAATTTTACATTTCTGAACATTTAAAGCAATTTACCAATATGTGCAACCCATTGAAATCTTAGTAATAATTGAATGAATATTTATGCAGCATCTTTCAGGCAGTATTTCACAACAGATAACTGCATGATCTGCAAAAATCTGTGGTCACTATTAACATGGTCCATAAATTCATAATACGGAAAATGGTGAGCAAGGGTCTCAACCCACTTCCTGGGGTACACCTGAAGTTAAGTCAACATCTGTTGATCGTTCTCCATCCAAGACAGCTTGTAGCATCCTTGTTAACAACAGCTCCGCAATCCAGTCACAAATTTCACTTGATACCCCATACAATCGTACTTTCGATAATAAACATAGGTATTGTACTGGGCCAAATGCTTTTCGGAATTCGAGAAATACTACATATACCTGATTGCCTTTATTCATGGCTTTCAGTATGTCATGTGAGAGAGTGCGAGTTAGGTTTCACAAGACTGAAGTTTTCCAATTTCGTGCTGGTTTGCACGGAGGAGCTCACTCTCCTCGAAATACTTCATTATTTTTGGACTCAGAATGTGTTCTAAGATACTACAACAAATTTCTGTGAAAGATATTGGGCTTTAGTTTTGTGGATCACTTCTGCTATCCTTCTTGTACAAGGGTATTTCGGAAAGTAAAGATACACCGTACACCAGAAGAACAGAAGAGCTTTGGCGAGCAAGTTGGCAACACTGATGTTAACCTCGAACCGTTAGCTTTCTCCTCGCGGTCGTTCGGTAGTTGAACGTTGCTTCTGGTGGAGTAGGTCGTGTTTAAAATAGCTGCGCCAATTCAGAGTCCCACCAAATGCGAAGTGCGCTCCGTCATACGTTTTCTTCATGCAAAAAGTCAGCGACCAGCGGATATTCACAAAGAAATTGTTTCTGTTTATGCGAACATTATGAATCGACAAAATGTAACGAAATGGTGTCGTCATTTCTCTGAAGGTAGGACCGATGTTCATGACGAATAAAGAACAGGTCGGCCATCTGTGATCTTTGATGCCCTTCTTCGGAGAACAGAGGAAGCAATTCGTGTGAATAGACGTCTCACATTGAAAGAATTGCATCAGATCATACCAGACGTGTCAATGACAATTCTTTATGATGTTGTGACTGTCAAGTTAGGGTACAGGTAATAGTGTGCGCCCTGGGTTCCAAAACTGTTAACAGAAGAACACAAAAAGAAAAGGATAGGCTTTGCACTCGACTTCCTCACATGCTATGCTGAAGCAGGTGATGAGTTTCTTGATCACATTGTGACAGGTGACGAGACGCGGGTTTATCACCATACACCTGAATCCAAGCAACAATCAATGCAATGGCGCCATTCCAATTCACCAAAAGCCAAGAAATCCAAAACGTCGATTTCAGCGAAGAAAATCATCTCTTCTGTTTTTTGGGGCAGACAAAACATTCTTCTGTTGGAATTTATGCATCCTGGAACGACAATTAATGCTGCTGCATATTGCCAGACTTTGAAACGTCTTCAAAGGGCAATTCAAAACAAGCGCAGGGGAATGCTGACAAGTGGAGTCCGCTTGCTTCATGACAACACTCGGCCTCACACAGCGCTCGTAACCAAAGCACTACTCAAACAATTTAAATGGGACGTACTGGACCATCCGCCATACAGCCCAGACCTTGTGCCCACTGGCTTCCATGTCTTCCGTTACCTGAAGTCACATCTTGATGGAAAATCATTCCACGACGATGAAGAGATCAAAGATGAAGTTGAAATGTGGTTCCGACAACAGGTGGCAACTTTCTATGACTGTGGGATACAAAAGCTTGTGCACCGACTTAACAAATGTTTGGATAACGGGGGTGATTATGTCGAAAAATAACAAATAATCCAATTAATAATATGTAACTGACGTTTTCTAAATAAATGTTCCATTTAAGGACTGCGAGCCACTGTATCTTTACTTTTCGAAATGCCCTCGTAGATGGATGTCAACTGTGCTCTCTTCCAACCATTGGGAGTGGTTTTTTTGTTCAAGGGATCTGCAGCAGATTATAGTTAACACAGGGGCTAACACAGCTGCAAATTGGGTACAGAATTTGACGAGGATTCCAGTGGGCCGGCCGCGGTGGTCTAGCGGTTCTGGCGCTGCAGTCCGGAACCGCGGGACTGCTACGGTCGCAGGTTCGAATCCTGCCTCGGGCATGGGTGTGTGTGATGTCCTTAGGTTAGTTAGGTTTACGTAGTTCTAAGTTATAGGGGACTTATGACCTAAGATGTTGAGTCCCATAGTGCTCAGAGCCATTTGAACCATTTGATTCCAGTGGGCCTTGGAGCTTCGTTTAGTTTAAAGAGTGGGTAAACACCTTACTGACTACAAATGTTAATCATACAATTTCTCATAAGATCGAGGGCTAATACTTTAAATTGTATTATAAAATAATTGTATGGAATAATATCTTTGGTTTTTAGTGTTAGAAGCAAGAATGGAAATAATTCGTTTCAATGTCAAAAATACAACATGAGTCTAAACAACTAATTTTCATTTAAATGACACACATAATTGGGTTATATCAAGTCAGATTTTCTTCTTGTTGCTTTCTGCTTCGATCACGTGGTTGCTTACACAACTGCAGTAATACTTTTTTGAGATTATTTAAGATTTAATACACACAAGTTGATTTCCAGTACTTAATACTGTACTGTACTTCATTTTATGTAACATACTGCATGGGTGAAAATTAAATTTTTGCAAGTATATTTCCCGTTTTTACCAGTTAGCAGCCATATTCCTTCATGCTTCGGCCTTTTCAAAAATGTTCTTATAATTTTCCTCGCCTGTATCTTACAAGAAGTGGTACTTCCTCCCCTGTTTGATACATTTTTCCGTTTCCATCATTTCCACTGTGTGCACTGCATACTCTCCGATACGACAGATCTGCCTGTTACCGCTGCTGGCTCTGTCTTCATTGCGAGAAAAAAACAACAAATGCGGCTCCGGGCACTCACAGCCGCCGACGGCGGCGGCGAATCTTTATCTTGAGACAGTTTGGCGCTGCCCGCGGCGACTGGCCGGTTACTGTGGCGGCAAGACCGCACTGTGTGTGACCAAAACGTTGCAATAACATGTATTTCAACGTCGCGGCCTGACCACCACGCTCAAGGTGAGCAGACCACGCTGGCAGACCACGCTATATGTGGCCAGGCCAAGGCAGATGAGCTATCCGTCTCAGCTGCGTGGTAGCCAATAGCCATGCAGGTTTTTTTACAAACTTATGGCCAAACTTGCTCCATCTGACAGGGCGTTGACGAGCTTGTGCACAGCCGGTAACATACGCTGACTTACAGCTTAAACCCAACAGTGAAAACACTTCAGTAGAATATCAGTATCTAAAATGAATATTTGCTCTACATCAGCGGTTGTGAACCCTGTCCCTACGACCCAATAGTGGGTGTTCCATCTTGTAGCGTGTGCGACATGTGGTAGAGATTTTAAAAACACTGTTATTAGGTTTTCATAAAATTTTGACACAATGAATTGGTAAGTAGTTATTATTATATGCTCTAACTTGCTATACCTCTGCTTTATAAATTTTATAAATTAAATTTACTTCTATACTTTATAAATCACCATTACTGTGGAACTAGTGGGCGGTTAGAAAACTTTACTACTGACAGAGATACAAAAGTCGGCAGTACGTAAAAAAGGTTGATTACCACTGGTTTAGATTCTGAGGTGCGATTACAGTTTGATGAAATATGTTAACTAGTAGTCGTTTTGGGATATCAAACGAAAGTTTATGAAGTCCTCTGTTTTCGTCAGTAGAACGAAAATATCGCCACCTGTCTTGCGCTCCACCTGCCAACATGGCACAACACACACAGCTGCGAGACAGGGCAGATTATTCCCTCTTTTATTCGTGTCGTACCACCAGGGTCACAGCATGTGTGCCGATATGGGAATTTATTCGTTAATCATGCAGATCGCAAAAAGCAGAACATTCAAGGGTGTGAAACTGGAAAAGGCACACATTTAAAAAAATTAATAGTAATTTAATCCGTCCAATGTGTTAACAGTATTACTTAATGTTATTTGTTCCTACTTCAGATTAAATTAACCTACAAAATTAGAAACAAAGGTGTTGTGTCAAAAAGAATCTCATGGTTCCTAATTTATAGCAAACAGCTGTTCTTATTTTCATTTTGGAAGGTTAACATGTAGTTGATTGCACTGGTATTTTTCAAAGAAAATAATTACCTACAGCCGCAAAATACAGTGCGTAGTAATCAAGACATTACTAACTGTCATGCAGTTTTACAGTGAATCTGCAACTTCTTGCTAACAGAAATTTTTCGTCATAGACTCTAAATCTTGAGATGATTTTCAAAACAGTTACTAATGAGATATGTTTTTTTATTTGCTTTGAATTCATAGGAATTCGCATTTCTTGCTATACTGTGCAATAGAGTTTATTGAATATTGCACAATAGTACAACAATCTACTTTAAACTTTAGGCAAGAAGGCAAAGCCTAAATGACAGTTATTTTTGTCTCTTGTGTTGTGATTCTGCAGATCATGGTTCAGCAACAAAAAGCATTAAGGAATAAATGTTCTGGAAAGTGAGTGTAAGAATTCCAAGATCCTTATAAAGGCTTCGAGAAGATGTGCCTTTATTTGCTTTACATAATATTCTTACTGTTCACTTATTACTTTAAGTGCCCTGATACAAGGGATAGCTCCATAACACAAGGGTGAGTGAAAATATGCAAAATATTGACAACACCCTCCTTTTTTAGGTCGCTCACTGAGACATCTTTTAAGGACAGAAAAAAAGAATTGTGCTTCTTGATTATCTGTCAATGGACCCCTTGCAACTTGGTATCCAGAAAGACACCTAGGAATTGTACACAGTGTGTTTGATTCAATGTGTGGCCATTACTGTCTACTTGTGGTGCTATCAGGCCTTCATGATATTAAGACTTGAACTGCTCACTGTGACCAGTTATAGATCTGTTAAGCCACTTTCTGGAATGTCTGCTAAGCTGAGACAAGACATGTGTAGAGTCCATGCAGGATATGGTGACCGATACGCAGTGAACAATGTTTGTCAAAAGCACTGGGAAAGTTCATTTCTTTGTTCGGAAGGGGAGGCCGACAATCATTTCGCACTTTCAGCGGGTTGGCTAGGCACTTCTGTTACTGAATCGGGCACATGCCTGCAGTCCTTCTCAAACAATTTTGCAGAAACTATTCTGTCGAAACTTTCATTTTTGCTTTAAATGTCAACTTCCTGATGACGTGCCCATTATTTTGTTAAGGGTCGTATCTACTGTGATATTTGCATTTAAGGGAAACACTATGAAAAGTTCCAGAGAGGTTGAGTCGAAAAATACGCGTCGTTATGATTTTGCGTTTGGTGTATATTACATAATATGCTGCTGCATGTGAAATTTAGTTAACATATTGAATTTTTCTTTATACTTGGGTGGAGGGGTCTCTCTGTCACCAATTTCTAGAACACTGATCTGATGTAGCATACTCACGTCCAATTGCGGGCGCCAACGATAAGGCCAGGGTGAAACGTCCACAACATTCTCCATATTTCATAAAAGGTTTGAGATATCAAAATGAGATTTTGGCGAATGATAGCAAGCAAAGAGGAGAACATTTTACCATGTGTTTATTTTACACAACTTCATTATCCACTGTGTTACTCCGCTAACTAAAGACTTTTTCGATGAAAGAACGCAATTTTGAAGGGCCATCTATAGCTGGTGTAGCGAGGAAAGCTGTAGGTATTGGAACAAAATAACTGAAGACAATTCACATTTATTTTAGTAATGAGGATATACTTTTTCATAAGCTATTGACCTTACTTTTCCTCACTTACTCAATAGACTTAATAAACCACTGTTTCAGAAGTCTCTCGCAATTGCGTGTGCACAACATGTCAGTGAGGTGACACTGTACACTCCGTTGTGTTGCGGCAAAAGAAGCAAATTTTAACATGGAACTAAGAGAAATGTAGGTTTTACTCAAAATTCACCACTCACGACGCTTCCTTGAAAGTTACGAATGTTTAATAAGCGAAAATAAATCGCTGCTTTTGTTGCATTTTCAGTGGAATTCTTTTTAGATACCCATCGAAGATGAGATGACAGTGGATCCTTTTGAACGGTCACCATGCAAGTGTGGGCGTGGAGGGGCTCCACTTGATATTTACAAAAAATATGAGTGTGGGTTTCAATTTAGAACGGCACTACTCCCCTCCAACGCCTGGCATTTCCCCTGCAGCGTCTGCGTGCAACCCCAGCCACTACTGCCCTCCCCATGCATGCCCTGTCAAATGCGCATCTACCGCCCAGGTTACTCAGCTTGGACTACACCACTGTGCTCATACCTAGCAGTGTGCGAACAGAACGTGTTGAGGTGGAATATTAAGCTCATGAGATAAATGTCGGCTTTCATCGCCGTCCGTTGTGGCCGAGTGGTTCTAGGCGCTTCAGTCCGGAACCGCGCTGCTGCTACGGTCGCAGGTTCGAATCCTGGCTCGGGCATGGATGTGTGTGATGTCCATAGTTTAGTTAGGTTTAAGTACAGCGTGGCGCACGAAATGTGCTACCATTTTGTTCTTGAATATAAACTTTATTGTCAATACAATCTGAAAGAAAGATATACTACAATGAGGAGCCGTCCATGGAGATTTGTTCTAATTCAGCACATGCTCAATATGTCCACCATTTCGTTTCCTAACTTCCTTCAAACGAACACTGAAGTTAGTAATTACCCTATGGCACATGTCTTCCGTAATTTCACTGCAAGCTTGAAGAATAAGTCCTCTGAGCTCCATTAAATCACGTGGACGTTTCGGGAAAATCTTTTCCATTAGGTACCCCCAAAGAAAAAAAGTCACATGGATTGAGGTCTGGACTATTGGGGGGCCAATTTTGTCCGTCATTGAAGCGACCTGGAAACCTGAGTGAAATGATCCGCTTGTTTAAATACTCGTGTAAAAACCCCAACACAGTGTTTGAAGTATGTGGCCTTGCTCCATCTTGCATGAAGCACTGCGTGTTGGAGGGCAAGGCAGTAGCAAGAAGCTATTGCGAAGTATGCTCAAATAACGCTTGCTGTTCACAGTTTCTTCAAAGAAAAAAGGTCCACTAAGTCCGTGACTGGACATTGCTGCCCACACTGTAATCCTCGGAGCATAATGTTGTCGTTCATGAAGCACTTGTGGGTTTTCAGTGGCCCAAAAGCGTACATTTTGTTTGTTAACCACACCGTCTAAATGAAAATGCGCCTTGTCTGAAAACCAAACGTTGTTGAGAGTTTCTTCCCTATCCTCCGCCCACTGAGCAAACAGTAGTCTCTGCTACTTGTGTTCTTCAGTGAGCTTCTGTGCACAGGTCATCTTGTATGGGTACATATGGTGGTCACTTTTAAGAATGCGTTGAACGTTGCGTCTGGATATTCCCAGTTGCACTGCTGCCTTTCTACACGATTTCCCGGGACTTCTCTGTACAGCAACTCGTACCGCTTCAATATTCTCCGACGAACAAACAGGCTTAGGCCGTGGTCGCTTCGCTTCCAATACTGTTCCTTCCTGTACAAATTTATCGCACAACCTGTGGATGGTCTTCTTGCAAGGGACCCATCGTGTATTAGACTGTTGTCGAAAACGCCTCTGAGTCACAACAAGGCCTTTCGTTTCATGAAAAAGTAACACAATTGCCGATCGTTGCTGTGTCGTTAGTCTTCCATTGTCAGCCATTGCTGCTTACTAATCTCCTAGCGGCAGTATCGTGAATTACACGTCATTTCGTAACTCATTTGTTTTTCCAAGCTCTGCTGGTACTGCTGTAGAGATCCCAGCAGGAATATCTAATGTGCGTCGTAAATTGTGAAAGAAACAATTGGTAACACATTTCGTGCGCCACCCTGTAGTTCTAAGTCTAGGGGACTGATGACCTCAGATATTAAGTTCCATAATGCTTAGAGCCGTTTGAACCATTTCGGCTTTCATCGTTCGCATACACTGATCTGCAAAATCATGGACGAGCAAAATAAAGTATCATAACATATAAACTACTTGGCGGAAATGAATGAAAGTACAGAATCATGTTGCAGACATCTCCCAGTCGTGCACAGAAAGATGGACACCATGTGGCACAAGGTCAGCGTGAGTACAGCGCAAACTAGGGCTAGTCCCGCAACACAAGGCAGTGCAAGGAAGGGGAAAAGTGTGTATGTGTGTGTGTGTGTGTGTGTGTGTGTGTGTGTGTCAGTCAGCGAGCAGTTAAGGTGCACTGTGGTAGTGTTCTTCATTACAACATGCCCCGAAGACAACATTTGGATGACATCACATGGGGAATCATCATTGGGAAACTGGAAGAAGGATGACGTGCGCCGAGTGTAGCCCAGGAATATGGTATTCACTACAGCATTGGTTCACGTGTGTGATGTTAACTAATGGTTTTCTACTGAGTAGTAGCTCTCTAAACAGCATCCCACATGAGCCAACCAGTTGCCACTTTATGTGATGTTGCTTGCACCTTAGGTAAATGGGCTATGTATGCCTATGTTTCAAAGGAATAGCTCGGTGTAGTCATGCAGGTCTGTTTCCGTGCCCAGCAGACAACTCACTGCAAATAATAATCCATAGCTGTAGTCAGACAATCTGTGCATTGGCTAGAAATATGAATTAATAAATACACAGAAATATAAAATAAAATATAAATGAATAATTTATTAAAAGTGTTTTGTTCTAATGTCTGTAAGCAATGTTGACCACAGAAAATAATGTCGAATAATTTGCTTACACTCAGAGCATTTACAGCAAATTCAAGGAAAGCGTTTCTGAAGAAGAGAAATTTGTTAATATCGAGCATAGATTTAAGTTTCAGGAAATCGTTTCTGAAAGTATTTGTATGGAGTGTAGCCATGTATGGAAGTGAAACATGGACGATAAATAGTTTGGACAAGAAGAGAATAGAAGCTTTCGAAATGTGGTGCTACAGAAGAATGCTGAAGATTAGATGGTTAGATCACATAACTAATGAGGAGGTGTTGAACAGAAATGGGGAGAAGAGGAGTTTGTGGCACAACTTGACAAGAAGAAGGGATCGGTTGGTAGGACATGTTCTGAGGCATCAAGGGATCACCAATTTAGTATTGGAGGACAGCGTGGAGGGTAAAAATCGTAGAGGGAGACCAAGAGATGAATACACTAAGCAGATTCAGAAAGATGTAGATTGCAGTAGGTACTGGGAGATGAGGAAGCTTGCACAAGGTAGAGTAGCATGGAGAGCTGCATCAAACCAATCTCAGGAGTGAACAATGTTTATTCAAGAAAGTATATCTCAACAAAACGGAAAGTCGTCCCACGATATCCAGTTAAAATGCAAAACAGAAAATAATCTTATCAAATGCAGTAAAGTTGCGTTGAGGGCATTCCGAGAGAAGTAGCAGAATTCCCGAGCTTAATAGTCAGCCAAGATGCGCGAGAACTAAGTCCATTTCGTGATCACAATACACGAAATGTTCAACAGTTCAAAATATTTCCGAGTTCAACATGATAATTTACAAAGTAACACACACGAGAAAGTCGTACACTGTCTATTCCTATTCTTTAATGCAATTGGAAGGGGTTAGAGTATTGTAGCGGCTGTTCACCACCCAAAATCTATTACCTACACAACTCAGCAACACACTATATCGCAGGCGGGTCTGTGTGTTAATGAACAAACATAAAACTGTCCCAAAAGTTAGTCTTGTGGCGGCCATTCACTCATTCGATCAAATACCACCCACTCGATTAAATACCACACGATACCACAGGCAAGTCTGACTTCTTCAAGAATTCGACATAAAAGGTACTCCTTCAATATCTAATGTATAGCTGTCAGAATCGCTCTCTTGAGCACACAACTCCATCTCGACTTGACTCCAGTCGTGTTACTCCTCTGCCTTTTTTTCCATTGGCTGAAAGCCATTCCCAACAAAAATACATCGTTCTTAAATTTTATAGACATGATTTGACTCAGGTTGACGCACCTTCGCACTAAACTAATTTGCTGACACTCAGATCATTTACAGCAAATACAAATAATGGTTTGTTCATAAATAAATAAAACAGCATTCTTGCACAAGTGCCCTCACATTAGATGACAATAGACTGTCGTTAAACATTGTTTTAACAATTATTTATACCTGCTTGACAGAAGCGCCTTTTGGCACTCTTTTTAATGATGGTGCAGGCTAACACATGCGATTCATCACTTTTAAATTACCGCAGTTTTTTAATAGTTACTGGCAAAATGGTAAAATATTCCTTAATTAACTACACAAGTACGACAAAATATGTCGTACTCATGCTGTATTCATTTCCTGTGTTAATGTGGAGAATACGATGTTCTGACAAACTTTTCATAATGAAAAAGATGCAAATAAATAATAAATCTATAAATAAATTAGATGCAAATATATAGCTTTCGGGGATGAGAGCTATAGTGCAATGCTACTATCTGAGATATTGTTTGTTGAAATCGCATGGACCTTTCTAAAAGTTGTTAGCTCAAAGGTTCATTGTGAAAATATTTAGTCACTATGAAATGTTTACTTCTGTAGTTTTAAAGACATTGAAAATATTGTTGTGTCTTTGGATGTGCCTCATTTTTCTGACATTACTGATGTATTCAGATTTCCTTTATCATGTAACTGTGATTTATTGTCGAATTTCCCAGAGTTGTAGGAAGCTATCTTTCAGCTTGTCTGACACTCTGCCATTGCTGGTGCATTGCCTGTCCTCTTAAGTATCTGACTATCGTCCAAATTCCCTGTACCGAGATTTACCCGCTCCCTGTCAAGGCTTTGTAGCTGGGATCACCAGTAATGGTCACCTCTGCTGGCATGATCGCGCCACTCTCCTGGCCCTGGGACTGTACGCCAGTGACCTTACTTTTGCGCAACAACCATCACCTTTAAACGATACAAAAATAGACACAGTCTCATTAGCCTTTCGAACGTTGCGAGTCCTTACAACCAGATGTATACTACAACTGAAATATTATGTTCTGAAGACCCTGTTAAAAACTTCTGATACCTGAAATGTGCGATAAGCTATAATGTCATGGGCACAGAAAGATTCAAGGGTCAGCTTTTTCTTAGCATTACCGCAACGTACAATAGCGGCTGTTATCCACGCACATCCACGTTGGGCAGTATCATTCTTCGTAAATGTGGTCCGCAGCTCGTGGTCTGTTGGTTGCGTTCTCGCTTCCCGAGCACGGGGTCCCGGTTTCGATTCCCGGCGGGGTCAGGGGTTTTCACCTGCCTCGAGATGACTGGGTGTTTGTGTTGTCATCATCATTTCATCCTCACTCATGAAAGTGCCGAGTTTGGACTGAGCAAAGGTTGGGAATTTGTACGGTCGCTGATAACCTCCTAGTTGAGCGCCTCACAAAACAAACATCATCTTCGTAAATGTAAAGTTCAAAACTCCGCTAACAAAAACAGACGGTCCATGAAGAACAGATTGAGATCCCAAATGACCCTCTGGAGTAACTGTTATACTGTCAACAGATTTATAAACAGTATAACAGCATTAATAAAGTTCTCTGTCGTGAGATCACAGTGTAAATATGTGTAAAAAAAATTACACACTGTTCTTGCCAAAATCCGATAAGCGATTCTTCATGGTGTTGTAGCTCTCAGGAGCACCCTGGAATGTTCGCTTTGTAAGGCACCTCTGGGCATCTCTGTGAGTCACTGTGGCGCCACTGACGTCATCGCTAAGGAGGTTGTCGCGCAGCCCTGCGGCTCTATAGTCGTACTAGAGATGTGGGGCACCAAAATTCCCAGACCGGGAGTAGATAAGGCGAAATGGGAAGTCGCGGTTACAGATAAGTTATGGTTATATCAGCAAAATCGAAGCGAGGTCAACACGCTTCGTACCATTTCCAGGCGGCTGAATAACCTGCCTGAAAGCCCGTTATATTACACATGCCTTCCAAATCATAGGCACCCCTGTCCGAAGGGAGCAGGTGGTCGACTACGGTCACACGCACAGTAGCATATGACTTCCACATTTGTGCAACAGGCAAAAAAGGACCGACATAATAAGCGGGAGCAATTGCAGCTACATGTAACACAAGTGCAAGACACGAAATCTCACGTTCGACAGTGGCATGGCGACTGCATGGGGGAGAGCAGGGAGGTCTATTTGCTCGACTACCGGTTGACATCTGCACATCACTGACGTCGTTTGCGATGGTGTCAATAGTATAGTGACTGGACGTAAGAGGAGTGAGGTTGCCTGCTCATCTCGAATTAGAGCAGATTCAGTCTGACAAGGGAACCTCCCCACCGCACCCCCCTCAGATTTAGTTATAAGTTGGCACAGTGGATAGGCCTTGAAAAACTGAACACGCATCAATCGAGAAAACAGGAAGAAGTTGTGTGGAACTATGAAAAAAATTAACAAAATATACAAACTGAGTAGTCCATGCGCAACATAGGCAACATCAAGAGTAACATGACTTAAGGAGCGCCGTGGTCCCGTGGTTAGCGTGAGCAGCTACGGAACGAGAGGTCCTTGGTTCAAGTCTTCCCTCGAGTGAAATGTTTATTTTCGCAAGGTCTCTGTTCACTGTAATAAGTTTAGTGTCTGTGTTTTGGGACCGCGCCGCAAAACCGTGTGATTAGTGGACGAAAGGACGTGCCTCTCCAATGGGAACCGAAAACATTTGATCGCAAGGTCATAGGTCAACCGATTCTTCCACAGGAAAACACGTCTGATATATTCTATACGACACAGGTGACGGCATGTGCGTCACACGACAGGAATATGTTGTCGACCCACCTAGCTTGTACACTTGGCGAATGGGTAAAAAGATTCCTCTACCTTGCTCGATTTAGGTTTCCGTGCGCTGTAATCGACTGACGTCGTGTGTTTCGATGTTTGTTTAGGTGTAGCGTCCCCATACTACGGCGCAGTTACCTCGCATCGGACGGACGGACGGACAGATAATAATTGTCTGAAAGTAAAAAAAATTAAAATTTTTCACTCAGGGGAAGAGTTGAATCAACGTCCTATCGCTCCGCAGGTGCTCACGCTAACTACGGGACTATGGCACTCTTGAGTTCACACTTTCCTTGATGTTGCCTATCTCGCACATGGACTACTCAGTTTGTATATTTTGTTTATTTTTTTTTATAGTTCCACACAACTTCTTCCTGTTTTCTCGATTGATCTGTGTTCAGTTTTTCAAGGCCTATCCACTGTGCCAACTTATAACTAAATCTGAGGGGGGTGCGATGGGGAGGTTCCCTTGTGAGTAATGATTCTGGACGTGCATATGGCGAGATGCGGGAACACGTAATTCAATAAGAAACATTGTCGAACATGATAATTTTGATGGTCTAGGTGCTACGGTGTGAGGAACATAATGTCGCATCGGGATACCGATTTCCCGATCTTTGAACACGGTAGACGTTATTCTGACACTGTACTTCATTCCTACGTGGTTCTTTTTAGGGGTGCATTCAGCCCTGACTTCATTTTTATCGATGACAACTTGCGTCTGCATTGAACAGTGCAAGCGGAGGAAAACTTGGATCGAGAGGATATACGGCGAATGGGCCGGCCTACCCGTTCCCACGACTTAAATCCCATCGAGATCGTGCGGAATGCGTTGAAGAAAAGTGTTGAGCACGTTCACATGCACCAACGACCATCCAACCGACCGCGCTGCTGGAGGAATGGAACGCTCTACCACAATAATTCGTGATCAACCTTGTGGCTACCATTGGAGCAGGTTGCACAGCATGCATTGCCGACCGTGGTGACAACATATCTTATCAAGAACCATGCCTTGCCGTTTGTAATATCCAGGGGACTGTCATGAATCGAAGTGTCATTATTGTCTCTGAATAAAAGTGTCATTTCTTTCAGTTACTTTCTGTACCATAATGTGGCAGTTCTTTCAATGTATGATTCAAGTTTCAACATGCTATGTTACATGGCAGTGACACATTCTGCGAAAGTTACTTCACCTTAGGTTTTGTACACCGGTGTACTTTCAAACCGTTCTAGACGCGCTTTGAGCGTCAAGTTTGTCGATCGGGATGACGTTAAGGAGGATAACTTTGGACGTCGCCACGTAATATTCGTCCAACGAAACTCCCTGCAACGAAAGTGTTTAATGGCTGCCTGAAACGCCACACTGTATGCCCTGCAAATACTCGTTTTATTGTTGAAGCTTTATACCGAATTACAACCAGGTAGCCGTGTTCACTAATATATGAACCGCATTTTGATCTATAATAGTAACAAAGTTAACACAGGGCTGGCAAGAAGCTCCTGATCCGGCTATATAGCTACCCACAATAACAATTATGGAAGTAGATCTTATTGTGTCTCTACGTGAAACGCAGAAACTACAATAATATGCGGTATAATTGTTTTTTAAGTTTGAATAATTTAATCTGTTACATGTATTTCAAGAGGACTCTATAACTCTTTTGTAAGTTCCAGATGTATCGAATATTGTTACTTTGAGCAGTCTGCATGCACCAGTACTGCACGTCTGCATTGCGTAAAGGCCAAAATCGCACTAGCATTGGTTCTCAGTGAAGCGATTATATTCCGGTTTTATTTGCCACGTCTTAATAAAGAAACCGGGAGTCTGTATATCTGTGTCAGTACAGAGCACTATGTGGAAGTTGAGCGGCTTTTGACTATGACATGCAATTAAGTTAGTTATAAACTCATGCAGTATTGCAATGACTGTGAGTAGGTTTCGACTAACCCGTCATCCTTCATACGTCCCTGTATTTTATGCTAACAACAGTTGTTATGTGTGAAGTATGGAATAAAGGAAAGACAATACAAATTAGTTGAACATACCTCGTATATTATAACGATTATTAAGGACATTATTTAAGTTTATATATATATATATATATATATATATATATATATATATATATATATATATATATAGTAACGTTATGCATAAAAATATATATTGTTAAATATTGTTAGTTAACAGTTGACAACCTCAAATTATATCCTTAACAAGCGTTATAGTATACTCGGCCACAATGGACCTATTTTATTACGTTATAATTTCTTGTACAATGGCTTTCTACAACGCAATGCAGAATTAATATCGATCTATTTAATAGACTGATTTCGAATGCGATCAACCACAAGTGCATCAGAATATTGCCTCTTTTAATACAGGAAGTGATCCCTGTTCAGTGCTCAGAGAACGCCACACTTTCTCAAATAATGTTTATAGCGTCTCTGGACGTGCTCTGTCCCGTAGCATTAGCTTACATAAAATATAAGAGAATGAGATGAGAGGTTCTTTTCAAAGTCACAACTTCTGTATCCTCAGTTCAACAATATTCTCAGATACATTTGGAATGAAGTTTAATGGGACGTGTGGATAGCACAATCACTGCCACGGATAACATTCGACGTGAGTTGTCAGCTATCTGCGTAGCAGTGACATACTGATCCCACTTCATCCCACCGTTTGTCAGCACTTACAAAATGTGGAAAAAACAAAGTAAATTTAGCAAAACATTTACGTCTATACTCCATATGTCTCATTGTGGTGTATGGTGGGGATGGTACATCTATTATTTGCCCTGTTCATTGCTCCCTTGTTGGTTAGTCTGTGGCAAGAACGCAGTCTGGATGATTGACTGATCTGGCCTTGTAACACTAACCAAAACGGCCTTGCTGTGCTGGTACTGCGAACGGCTGAAAGCAAGTGGAAACTACAGCCGTAATTTTTCCCGAGGGCATGCAGCTTTACTGTATGGTTAAATGATGATGGCGTCCTCTTGGGCAAAATATTCCGCAGGTAAAATAGTCCCCCATTCGGATCTCCGGACGGGGACTACTCAGGAGGACGTCGTTATCAGGAGAAAGAAAACTGGCGTTCTACAGATCGGAGCGTGGAATATCAGATCCCTTAATCGGGCAGGTAGATTAGAAAATTTAAAAAGGGAAATGGATAGGTTAAAGTTAGATAAAGTAGGAATTAGTGAAGTTCGGTGGCAGGAGGAACAACACTTTTGGTCAGGCGAATACAGGGTTATAAATACAAAATCAAATAGGGGTAATGCAGGAGTCGGTTTAATAATAATTTTAAAAAATTGGAGTGCGGGTAAGCTACTACAAACAGCATAGTGAACGCCTTATTGTGGCCAAGATAGACACGAAGCCCACGCCTACTACAGTAGTACAAGTTTATATGCCAACTAGCTCTGCAAATGACGAAGAAATTGAAGAAATGTATGATGAAATAAAAGAAAATATTCAGGTAGTGAAGGGAGACGAAAATTTAATAGTCATGGGTGACTGGAATTCGGTAGTAGGAAAAGAGAGAGAAGGAAACGTAGTAGGTGAATATGGATTGGGGCTAAGAAGTGAAAGAGGAAGCCGCCTGGTAGAATTTTGCACAGAGCACAACTTAATCAGAGCTAACACTTGGTTCAAGAATCATAAAAGAAGGTTGTATACATGGAAGAAGCCTGGAGATACTGGCAGGTTTCAGATAGATTATATAATGGTAAGAAAGAAATTTAGGAACCAGGTTATAAATTGTAAGACATTTCCAGTGGCAGATGTGGACTCTGAGCACAATCTATTGGTTATAAACTGTGGATTAATACTGAAGAAACTGCAAAAAGGTGGGAATTTAAGGAGATGGGACCTGGATAAACTGACTAAACCAGAGGTTGTACAGAGTTTCAGCGAGAGCATCAGGGAACAATTGACAGGAATCGGGGAAAGAAATACAGTAGAAGAAGAATGGGTAGCTTTGAGAGATGAAGTAGTGAAGGCAGCAGAGGATCAAGTAGGTAAAAAGACGAGGGCTAGTAGAAATCCTTGGGTAACAGAAGAAATATTGAATTTAATTGATGGTTCAAATGGTTCAAATGGCTCTGAGCACTATGGGACTCAACTGCTGAGGTCATTAGTCCCCTAGATGTTAGAACTAGTTAAACCTAACTAACCTAAGGACATCACAAACATCCATGCCCGAGGCAGGATTCGAACCTGCGACCGTAGCGGTCTTGCGGTTCCAGACTGCAGCGCCTTTAACCGCACGGCCACTTCGGCCGGCTTTAATTGATGAAAGGAGAAAATATAAAAAACAGTAAATGAAGCAGGCAAAAAGTAATATAAACGTCTCAAAAATGAGATCGATAGGAAGTGCAAAATGGCTAAGCAGGGATGGCTAGAGGACAAATGTAAGGATGTAGAGGCTTATCTCACTAGGGGTAAGATAGATACTGCCTACAAGAATATTAAAGAGACCTTTGGAGAAAAGAGAACCAGTTGTATGAATATCAAGAGCTCAGATGGCAACCCAGTTCTAAGCAAAGAAGGGAAAGCAGAAAGGTGGAAGGAGTATATAGAGGGTCTATACAAGGGCGATGTACTTGAGGACAATATTATGGAAATGGAAGAGGATGTAGATGAAGATGAAATGGGAGATACGATTCTGCGTGAAGAGTCTGATAGAGCACTGAAAGACCTGAGTGGGAACGAGGCCCCGGGGGTAGACAACATTCCATTAGAACTACTGACGGCCTTGGGAGAGCCAGTCCTGACAAAACTCTACCATCTGGTGAGCAAGATGTATGAGACAGGCGAAATACCCTCAGACTTCAAGAAGAATATAATAATTCCAATCCCAAAGAAAGCAGGTGTTGACAGATGTGAAAATTACCGAACTATCAGTTTAATAAGTCACGGATGCAAAATACTAACGCGAATTCTTTACAGACGAATGGAAAAAATAGTAGAAGCGGACCTCGGGGAAGATCAGTTTGGATTCCGTAGAAATGTTGGAACACGTGAGGCAATACTAACTTTACGACTTATCTTAGAAGAAAGATTAAGAAAAGGCAAACCTACGTTTCTAGCATTTGTAGACTTAGAGAAAGCTTTTGACAACGTTAACTGGAATACTCTCTTTCAAATTCTGAAGGTGGCAGGGGTAAAATACAGGGAGCGAAAGGCTATTTACAATTTGTACAAAAACCAGATGGCAGAGTCGACGGACATGAAAGAGAAGCAGTGGTTGGGAAGGGAGTGAGACAGGGGTGTAGCCTCTCCCCGATGTTATTCAATCTGTATATTGAGCAAGCAGTAAAGGAAACAAAAGAAAAGTTCAGACTAGGAATTAAAATCCATGGAGAAGAAATAAAAACTTTAAGGTTCGCCAATAACATTGTAATTCTGTCAGAGACAGCAAAGGACTTGGAAGAGCAGTTGAACGGAATGGACAGTGTCTTGAAAGGAGGGTATAAGATGAACATCAACAAAAGCAAAACGAGGATAGTGGAATGTAGTCGAATTAAGTCGGGTGATGCTGAGGGAATTAGATTAGGAAATGAGATACTTAAAGTAGTAGAGGAGTTTTGCTATTTGGGGAGCAAAATAACTGATGTTGGTCGAAGTAGAGAGGATACAAAATGTATACTGGCAATGGCAAGGAAAGCGTTTCTAAAGAAGAGAAATTTGTTAACATCGAGTATAGATTTAAGTGCCAGGAAGTCGTTTCTGAAAGTATTTGTATGGAATGTAGCCATGTATGGAAGTGAAACATGGACGATAACTAGCTTGGACAAGAAGAGAATAGAAGCTTTCGAAATGTGGTGCTACAGAAGAATGCTGAAGATTACATGGGTAGATCATATAACTAATGAGGAGGCACTGAATAGGATTGGGGAGAAGAGAAGTTTGTGGCACAACTTGACTAGAAGGTATCGGTTGGTAGGACATGTTCTGAGGTATCTGGGGATCACCAATTTAGTATCGGAGGGCAGCGTGGAGGGTAAAAATCGTAGAGGGCGACCAAGAAATGAATACACTAATCAGATATAGAAGGATGTAGGTTGCAGTAGGTACTGGGAGATGAAGAAGCTTGCACAGGATAGAGTAGCATGGAGAGCTGCATCAAATCAGTCTCAGGACTTAAGACCATAACAACAACAACAACCTGGTAATGGTTCAAGGTTGATGAGCAATACTGCAGTACTGGAGAATTTGTTGAATGAGTATTGTGTAAACCATTTCTTTCGTGGATGAGTAACTTTCTCTTAAGACTGTCACAACAAATCTCAGCCTGGCACCTGCCTTCCCTACAACAACTTTCATGTGGTCATTCCACCTTAGGTAGCGTAGGCTGGTTGGTATCAGGTATTTTCCAGTTATTATTGTCTACAGTGATTTACCGCCGGTGATGTAATAGAAAAGCAGCAGATTTCTTCATATACGTGCACAATATGTTACGTTTACACTCGAAGACAAAAAAAGAGACACGCCACGAAGGAATTATTCGAACTGGATGTAAATCGGCAGATGTGATGTACATGTACACACACATAAATGATTACAATTTGAGAAAAATTGGATAATTTATTCAAGAGAAAGAGTTTCGCAGATTGAGCAAGTCAATAACGCATTGATCCACCTCTGGCTCTTATGCAAGCAGTTATTAGACTTGCCAATGAGTTTTCGGATGGCTCCTGAGGGATATCGTGCCAAATACTTTCCAATTGCGCGTTAGATCGTGAAAATCAAGAGCTGATTGGAGGGCCCTGATCGTAACGCTCCAAAATACTCCAAACGTTCTCAGTTAGGGAGAGATCCAGCGACCTTGCTGGCCAAGGTAGGGTTTGGCAAGCACGAATTAGCACTCCTGGTTGTCGCCCCGTATGGCAGGGGACAGTCAGGTTGGTGTCTGATTGCTGTCTGTGGCACCTCCACACACATCTTCGGTGGTCATCGGGCCTCATTTCAAAGCAGGACTCACCACTGAAGACAATTCTATTCGAGTCAATGAGATTCTAGGCCGGAGAAGTGCCTGGAGACGCCCGGGACAACAGTGGGATGACAGCCTGACTGTCATACGGCCTGAAAATCAGGAGCGATGGTCTAGGGTGCCGTTTCTTTTCTTAGTAAGATCTCTTCAGTTGTCATCCACGGCAACCTTATGGCACTGCAGTACGTCGACGATGTTGTACGACCCGTTTTATTACCCTTCATGGCAAGCCACCCTGAGCTTACATTCCTTAGGACATCCAACAAATCTATGTATCAATGCCAAGCCTAATAATTGCTTGCATAAGGCCCAGATGTGGACCTACACATTATTGACTTGCTCAATTTGTGAAGCTCTTTCTCTTGAATAAATCGTCCAAATTTTCTGAAGGTGTATTCCTTTGTCTGCACACGTACATGACATTTATCAGTTTCCGTTCCATTCGGATAATTCCATCGTGGTGCGCGCTTTTTTCCTTAGAATGTATTTACGTTGTTGATGAATTAGGTTAGTCCTCAATTCTTTGCATGTCTTGGTGCAATTCGATAAAGTTTCCTGACCTTCCAAGCTTCTTCCAGACAACAGCATCGTCTGCAAACAGCTTGGTGGAGCTCTCGACGTTATCCACTGCATCATTTACCTAAACAAGTATATTTTAAACATTAACGGCCATGTACAAGTCCCTTCCGATATTCACAAAATTACCTTTACATGTGTCAATTTAGTCTCCTTACGTTACACGTTTTGCATTCCATCTGCTAGCATTTCCTGGAACTCCCTGCCTGGTCCTTACTCAGTAACCTCGTATTTTGTTCACTAAACGACAGTGCGGAAATGCACCGAAGTCAAGGAACACGGCATTAATCAGGACACTGCACCGTGGTCCACAGCACTGTGCATCTCGTGGACAAACATAGTGGGGGTGTGTCGCCAGATGTCTGTCTGGGGATCCATAGCGATTTTTATACAAGAGATTCTTGATCACCAGAAAGGTCACGATGTGTGACCGTACATCTGCCACAATTCTACAACCCAATGATGACAGTGATATTAGCCTGCAATTGTGTCTGGTTTCTTGAAAATAAGATTGACCTGCGCCATTTCCAACCGCTTAGTCCCTTTCGTTGCTCCAGCTACCTACGATAAATTGCTGTCAGAAGAGGAGCTTTATGTGCTTTCTGCTTCAGAAGTATCCGAAAGTTCCATGCAGTAAATACATCCCACCCACCTCTGTAGCCAAGGCCGTCAACACACGCCTTTGCTGTGGTGCTTGACTCGGAGGTTAGCGGTTCGAATCCTGGTGGTAGATGAAATTTTCACTGTCAGAGATTGACCGACTTGGGGAGGAGAGCCGGCCGTTGGTGGCCGAGCGGTTCTAGGCGTTTCAGTCTGGAACCGCGCGACCACTACGGTCGCAGGTTCGAATCCTGCCTCGGGCATGGATGTGTGTGATGTCCTTAGGTTAGTTAGCTTTGAGTAGTTCTAAGTTGTAGGGGACTGATGACCTGAGATGTTAAGTCCCATCGTGCTCAGAGCCATTTGAACTATTTGGGGAGGAGAGGTTGTAGCATCAGGTTTTTGGTCACCATCTTTGCGCCAATGCCCTGTGTTAAATTCCAAACTTCTCAGCAGTGTTTGCTTGTTTTGTTTTAGGGCGCACAAACAACTGGGTTCATGTGACATCGTTTATGGCGATCGTCCGATGGATGGGGATGTTAATCTCAGTGGGCCCCTTGGTGCTCTTCGTGAGGAGTAGGCTATGTGCCAACACTGTGTTTCATCCTCTCCCTTCACTTTATACATCACAACACAAACCAAACACTACATTGTACAAGCACTCATCACAGTCATCCACATGACACAGATATACACCTGACATTTCATCACAGGTCAGAGGAAGGCAACGGCAAACCACCTCCAAATTACTGTGAATGGCGGTGCAGGATTCCTGCACCTGCTGCCCTAGTTCATTCACTGAGTATGTTATGGGATTATGTATACAGGGTGAACATTAATAAAACGGACAAACAACAGGGACGGATTCCTGACTGGAAATGGAGGGAAAAGGTCCTATGAACTTGTGTCTGGAATAGCATCATTGCCACAGTACATGGCGCCGATGAATGAAAAGTTCCTCTGATGACGTGCCATGTGTTCCTTGTGTGTTACAGGCTGTGTGATTGACACAGAGTATTGTAAGCATCAGAATGGTCCAGTATTCATGCCAGGAACAAACCGAGATGGTGTTTGTTGACGACCAAGCAGATGGAAACGGTCGAGAGGTAGCACATATATACCAAAACAAGAACACCCACAAACACCAGCCACATCACACAACATTTCAAGCCCTTTTTGTGCGCTTGTGTGATCCGCATCTGCATCTATATCCATACTCCGCAAGCCACCTGACAGTGTGTGGCGGAGGGTACCTTGAGTACCTCTATCGGTTCTCCCTTCTATTCCAGTCTCGTATTGTTCGTGGAAAGAAGGATTGTCGGTATGCCTCTGTGTGGGCTCTAATCTCTCTGATTTTATCCTCATAGTCTCTTCGCGAGATATACGTAGGAGGGAGCAATATACTGCTTGACTCCTCGGTGAAGGTATGTTCTCGAAACTTCAACAAAAGCCCGTACCGAGCTACTGAGCGTCTCTCCTTCCACTGGAGTTTATCTATCATCTTCGTAACGCTTTCGCGATTACTAAATGATCCTGTAACGAAGCGCGCTGCTCTCCGTTGGATCTTCTCTGTCTCTTCTATCAACCTTATCTGGTACGGATCCCACACTGCTGAGCAGTATTCAGGCAGTGGGCGAACAAGCGTACTGTAACCTACTTCCTTTGTTTTCGGATTGCATTTCCTTACGATTCTTCCAATGAATCTCAGTCTGGCATCTGCTTTACCGACGATCAACTTTATATGATCATTTCATTTTAAATCACTCCTAATGCATACTCCCAGATAATTTATGGACTGTTTTGTGTACCAAGGAGGGTCAGCTCCATCGTTTGTTAGTTTATTTGGTATAAACCTCTCAATTGCTGCCGATACTGTTTCTATCAATTTAAGCCACATCTGGTCTACATTTATATTATTAATTTGGAATGAGTGCAGATTGTCTCTCAGGATGGTGTCAAGTGAATTTTTATCTGCTTGTTTGAATAGGTATATTTTTCGCTTATTTTTCGAGGATTTGGGGATTACAATATTCAATCTCGCTACCACAAACCTATGTTCACTAATCCCTATATCGGTTTTGATGCTGGTTATTAACTCAGGATTATTTGTACGTATTATAATGATATGTGTGTGTGTGTGTGTGTGTGTGCGTGTGTGTGTGTGTTTGTGTGTGTACCACATCTCCCTTCCGAACCTCTGGAGAGATTTGGTACACATGTCATTACTGTCAGGCAACAATCGCTTTTGGGAGAGGGTAAGAACTACCCACCTATCATAGTTAAGGAGATATGACGTCATAAACAATGAGATGTGTGAAAAATTGCCGCGTCAAGCATGTCTTTTAAATGCATTACTTCTGTGGTACTAACCGAATTCCCAATCAATTTCACAGGCTGCATCGACATATGCCGCTAAATGCACCTACAAAAGTATATCATGGTGCTACATATAGATCAAGGGGATATGACATCTAAGATGAGTGAAAAAATGCTGCTTCATGCATGAAGTTTTAATATCTTCTAATCTTCACTACTAAGACGCAACTACAGTCGAGTCAAGTTATGGAAATCCCTGACACCTGGCAGCGCCTTTGACAGCTTTCAACTGCGAAGCGCCAAAGGCTGTGGGCGAAAACGATAGCAGCCTAAAGAGCTACGAAGAAGCATTGCTGTAGTGATGTTTAGAAAATCGCGTCCAGCATACAGAAATTGTCTGGGATCACATGACCTAATTTGGATACTGTACCTATACATTTATACATATTTCTCTGTAAGACTCTTTCAGAATTTCAAATGTATTTTCACGAATACATGGCGAGAAATTTTTTCAATACTTCACAACAAACACTGTCCGTGTTTTGTTTTCATTTCTAATAGAGAATTGGCAAAATAAATACCAGTGCAATGCAGATTTGTCAGCTAATATTTTGTGGCAGCTAGCATCCCATAAGTTGCTTTGCGTCACAGATACAATTTCAGTTTTTTTTTCATTTTTATTTTTTTTCTTATCGGACTTAAACGCTAAGGTCATTAGTCCCTAAGCTTACACACTACTTAACCTAAATTATCCTAAGGACAAACCCACACAGCCATGCCCGAGGGAGGACTCGAACCTCCGCCGGGACCAGCCGCACAGTCCATGATTGCAGTGCCCTAGACCGCTCGGCTAATCCGGCGCGGCCAAATTCAGTTAAGAGATGTTCCCGTTGTCCCTATTCTTCAAACAAACGAAACTAATTATTTTTAACTATGAATTTAAATATGAAAACTGCCAGTAATGGCTGTCTGCGTCTATCCTGCAGCCTCAATACAGCTTCTTCTGATGAAATTCCTATAAAATCATTGTATCGTGATGACAGGTAGTTGTAGTAAGTATCAGAATATTTCTGAGGTAGTAGATGCCTCACACAAGCTGACGTACCATTCTGAATTTGTTGTTACATATAAAGAAAGTGAGAGAGCTGTTAGTACTTGCCATCTTCAGGCGAAGAAACTTGCTGAAACGTTGCTGGCAAACAATACATTGACTCGGCTGTCAACACGAGAAGATTTTATCATCGAGATTCGCCGAGAAAGCCTGCATTCTCATACAGAATCGTAGAGTATCGTAAAACACATTTTTCAAATGTGCAGTTGAACTTTGTAGGTCTCGTGGATAATACGACAGCAAAGTAAACGTTGATGCAGCATGAAAGAACGGAATCAAATGACATAGTAAAAGCGTGGGACGCTGAACATGAAACTGCACTGAAAATCCGATAACTGTTTTATTGGCGGGAGGAGATAGAGGAAAACGTTTTCTGAAAAGCACTCGATACCGTGAAAGTACAGGCAATCAGACTATACTGCTGATACTTGAGTTTAAGTAGAAACTGCCAATTATAGAACACAAAAAAATGTACTGCTGCAAAAGGACTAAGTATATCTGCTCACATATTCACAGCTGTTATAGACGAATAGCAGAATATGGATTTGTGCAGAGTTCCCCGATTCCCTATGTTCCACACAGTGTCCCCCAATTGGGTGTTGTGTTCGAAACTCAGAGCCATTTTGCATGTATTTCAAGCCTTAGATTATCATATAAAACTTGTGAACATCATGTATTCATTTGATGCTAAAGAAGAAAATGGAAAGTATCGTGATTACTGCCTATGCTTCAGCATAAAAAAATGTAGGGTACACCACAGAATAGTGTAGGCTTGGCGGTGCACTCAAGCTGATAGTGTTTCAGTGATACTAATAACCTACAGTTGTAGTGTCAGACAAATAACTCATCCCTTTCTGTAGGGAATCATGATCTGGTCAGGAAATGAGAATTGCACATCCATAAAAAAATTATTTTTCCCTGTACTGATAGAATGTATATTCACCATAGCAGCTTGGTAGCGTTCCTCTCCTTGCAGACACTTCTGCGGTAACTCCATAAAGATATCGTCGAGAGTGAACTGACGCTCCTGTTAAAAAGTACTTACTAGTTTTATAATATCCAACATGTGGAGTAACTCAGAATATGTGTTAGTCCTGACAAGTGCAAGTGTACGAAATTATACATTTGTCACGAATTTTGCACGCTACAGTTGTCGATATTAAGTGCACAGTGAATGATTTTAATATCCTAGTAACCACACTGGTCAGTCAATATCTTATTAACTACACTTATGCTCATAAATTAAGGATAATGCTGATACATTGTGAAACAACGCTCTGGTGGGCGGTTTGCGGGTTTAAATCACCTTGGGGTATGGCCATACGATGCATCTGACCTGCAGTCGTCGTATGGTGGCGCTGGCAGCAGTCCGCATACGCAGAGGTGTGTTGGTGCATGTCAGAGCACGGTGCAGATGTTTTCAGACGTGCTAATGGTGACTGTGTGTTGAAAATGGCTCAAAGAACACATATTGATGACGATATGAGGGGTAGAATACAAGGGCGACTGGAGGCTGGTCAAACACAGCAGGTCGTAGCACGGACCTTCCGTGTGCCACAAAGTATTATCTCAAGATTGTGGCAGCGATTCCAGCAGACAGGAAACGTGTCCAGGCGCTACGGTACGGAACGTCTACAGTGCACAACACCACAAGAAGACCGCTATCTCACCATCAATGGCCACAGACGGCCACGGAGTACTGCAGGTACCCTTGCCGGTACAGTTGTCTCCAGAAACACAGTCTACAGACGACAGAGCAGACATGTTTATTCGCCCGAAGACCTGCAAGGTGCATTCCACTGACCCCTGGTTACAGGAGAGCTCGTAAAACTTGGTGTCACGAACACAGTACATGGTCATTGGAACAGTGGTCCCAGGTTATGTTCACGGACGAGTCCAGGTATAGTCTGAACAGTGATTCTCGCCGGGTATTCATCTGGCGTGAACCAGGAACCAGATACCAACCCCTTGATGTCCTTGAAAGGGACCTGTATGGAGGTCGTGGTTTGATGGTGTGGGGTGGGATTATGATTGGTACATGTACTCCCCTGAATGCCTTTGACAGAGGAACTGTAACAGGTCAGATGTATCGGGACGTCATTTTGCATCAGTATGTCCGCCTTTTCAGGGGTGCAGTGGGTTCCACCTTCCTCCTGATGGATGGTAACGCACGGCCCCACCGAGCTGCCATCGTGGAGGAGTACCCTGAAACAGAAGATATCAGGCGAATGGAGTGGCCTAACTGTTCTCCAGACCTAAACCCCATCGAGCACGTCGACGTATCGCTGCACGCCTTCAAACCCCCAGGACACTTCAGGAGCTCCGACAGGCACTGGTGCAAGAATGGGAGGCTATATCCCAGCAGCTGCTCGACCACCTGATCCAGAGTATGCCAACCCGTTCTGCGGCCAGTGTACGTGTGCATGGTGCTCATATCCCATATTGATGTCCTGGTACATGCACATGAAACAGTGGCGTTTTGTAGCACATGAGTTTCGGGACGGTTTTCTCAACTTATCACCAATACTGTGGACTTACATATCTGTGTCGTGTGTTTTCCCTATGTGCCTATTCTTTTAGCGCCAGTTTTGTGTAGTGCCACGTTGTGTGGCACCACATTCTGCAATTATCCTTAATGTATGAGCATGAGTGTAGTAATAGTAACAAATAACTAATACTATGAAATCTAAGGTTATCTCTGTGAGTATAATTAATGATGTGCTTCCGGGCATTTCGCCGACTTGTTGCTATTATATGCACAATATTTTAACGCTCAACTGAGCGATCTTCTTCAGGTGCTGCGACGTTTGCTGACTGGATGAAGTCCAAGAAGCGAGTATACATAACAGCAAAACTAGCAGCACATGACGGAGATGGCTGGGACGGTCAGCGAAGTATTGTGCAGAGAATGGAGATAAGTAATTCGGCAAAACATCCGGAAGCAGAGCATTAATCAGTATCACGGTCTGAAGTGAGTGATTACAAGATCAAGAAACGAGAAATACCATTTTGAAACCAAATTCTGTTGTTCTTTATAGTGATCGAATTTACACTCAACGGTAACAGCACAGCTGCTCGTATCTTCCTCTCCGTGCAGCCGTTTGTGTTCTAACTCATGCATGGAGCGTGAACTGACGCACCTGTTGGAAAAGAACTTATTATTTTTATGACATTCAATTTGTAGATTACTTCAAAAGTTGTGCTGGTCCTATAATTTACGCATACTGAATTTGCAGAACAGAATCGGTATTAAATATACTGCAATTGTTTCTAATACCCAAGCAACAACACTTGGCAGTCCCTGTCCCAGCAACTAGTAATAGTAACAAATAATTAATATCCCGTGATCTCTCAATTTTCTTGCCACAGTTAGTTAATGGTTTGCTCCCGAAAGTTACGCCGAGCTTTTGTAATTATACACACACTATTTCAGTGACAGACAAAGCTAATTTATTCAGGTGGTGCGACCTTCGCTCACTGGTTGAAGTGCACGCATCCAGCACATATAAAAGCAAAACTAGCAGTACATGAAGAAGATGACCGGGCCGGTTGTCGAAATATTGTGCACAAAACGGAAACAGCAGCTCTCCAAAACACGCAGAACTAGAGCAGTAAATAGCACAACTTCCAGTCTCCTGGAGTCTCGGGGCCTTCTAGATCCATCCCAGGGTGGTTTCCGCCGAGGCCGTTCAACGACAGATAATTTGGTGTGTCTTGAGTCTCCCGCCCGGACGGAATTTTCCAGGCGCCGACATCTGGTAGTCGTCTTTTTTGATTTACAGAGGGCCTACGACACGACCTGGCGCCACCACATCCTTGTCACACTGCATGAGTGGGGCTTCCGTGGCTCGCTCCCGATTTTTATACATAACTTTCTTTCCCTACGTACCTTCCGTGTTCAAGTAGGAGGCTCCTTTACCTCCTCCCATATACAAAAGAATGGGGTCCCTCAGGGCTCTGTATTGAGTGTTCCACTGTTTTTAGTGGCTATAAATGGGCTAGTAACAGCTGTGGGGCCGTCAGTGTCGCCCTCCTTATATGCTGACGATTTCTGCCTTTATTTCAGTTCCTCAACTATTGGTGTTGCTGAACGCCGACTACAGGGAGCCATTCAGAAAGCGCAGTCATGGGCTCTCGACCATGGGTTTCACTTCTCTGCCGACAAGACCTGCGTTTTGCACTTCTGTCGGCGACAGACAATCCACCCTTGATCCTACCCTTTTTCTTGATGGCCATCTACTACAGGTAGTCGAAACGTATCGCTTTTTAGGACTGGTTTTTGACGCCCGACTAACATGGCTCCCCCACATTCGTCAGCCTAAGCGAAAGTGCTGGCGGCATCTTAACGCCCTCCACTGCCTGAGCAACACCACTTGGGGGGCAGATCGCTCTACATTGCCGCTGCTCTACAAAGCCCTAGTTCAGTCACGACTCGACTATGGGAGTGTAGTGTATGGTTCGTCAGCAACCTCAGCATTGAAGCTGCTTGATCCTGTGCACCACTGCGGGGTCGGTCTAGCGACGGGCGCTTTTCGAACGAGTCCAGTGGCCAGTCTACTACTGGAGGATGGAGTCCCTCCACTGCACATCAGGCGCCACCAACTGCTCGCCCACTTGCAGCGCACGTCAGCTCTCCTCAGCATCCGAATTACCGTCTTTTGTTCCCGAGCACTATGGTTCATCTCCCACAACGGCGGTCTCAGTCAGGGATAACGATCGCTGTACTTGTCCGTTCCCTAGTGTTGGGACTCGAGTCCTTTCCAGCGTCTCGTGCGGGTCCATACACACATGCCTCCGTGGCGTATGCCTCGGACGACATTACGGCTGGACCTATCGCGTTTTCATAAGGACTCTCTTCCTCCTGAGGCACTCCGCAGTCACTTCTTAGCGATCCTTGACGAATCCCAGGGTTCTTAAGTCATCTATTCTCACGGCTCGCTGGTTGATGGTCGCGTAGGCTTTGCCTATGCTCACTCGGCCCATATCGAACAGTGCTCCTTTCCAGATGACTGCAGTGTCTTCACAGCCGAGCTGGTGGCCATCTCTCGTGCCCTTGAGCATATTTGTTCCTGCCCCCGTGTGTCCTACATGGTATGCAGCGATTCGCTGAGTGGTTTACAGGCCATTGGTCAGTGCTACCCACGCCATCCTCTGGTAGCTTCTATCCAGGAGTTGGTTTATGCCCTCGAACGATCTGGTCGATCAGTAGTCTTTGTATGGACCCCAGGGCATGTCGGAATCCCGGGAAATGAGCTCGTTGACAGACTGGCCAAACAGGCCACTCGTAAGCCGCTTCTGGAGATTGGAATACACGAACCTGACCTCCGATCGGTGTTATGCCGCGCAGTTCTCGGGATTTGGGATGCTGAATGGCGCAGCTTAGTTACGCCCAATAAACTCCGCGCCATCAAGGGGAGCACAAATGAGTGGAAGTCTTCTCTGTGGGCTTCTCTCAGGGACTCTATGGTCCTCTGCCGCCTTGGCATCGGCCACACTTGGCTGACGTATGGCTATCTTCTCCATGTTGTCGCTGCGGTTTCCGTTTGACAGTGGTCCACCTTTTGGTGGACTGTCCACATCTCGCCGCTCTAAGACGGAATTTTAATCTCCCTGACTCCCTTCCTTCTATTTTACGAGACGATGCCTCCACGGCTAACTTGGTTTTACATTTTCCACGTGACGCTGGGTTTTATTCTTCGGTTTAAGTTTTATTTCCTGTATTTTGTCTCCCTGTGCTTTCTACCCTAGTACTTTTACGTTAGTGATTTTAATGTGTTGCAAGGTGGCTGGCTCATCCTTTTTTATCCTCGTGATCAGGCAGCCTAGGTCATCTGCTCTACTGTTTTAAGCTTTTCTGCCTGTTTCTTGTATGTCTGTGCTTTTCTTTTCTTCTGTTGTCCCTGGTGTGTTCAGCTTTGTGTTTTTTTCTTTTTGTCCCTCTCGAACTCCTGTGGTGCCTCTTGTATGTATTCCATTTTATCCCGTGGACTTAGTTCAATGGAACAAGGGACCGATGACCACGTAGTTTGGTCCCTTTAAACTTCAAACCAACCAACCAACCAACAAAACGGAAACAACAGTTCTGCAAAACACGCAGAAGTAGAGCAGTAAATAGCACAACGTCCAGCCGGCCGCGGTGGCCGTGCAGTTCCAGGAGCTGCAGTCCGGAACCGCGGTACTGCTACGGTCGCGGGTTCGAATCTTGCCTCGGGCATGGATGTGTGTGGTGTCCTTAGGTTAGTTAGGTTTAAGAAGTTCTAAGTTCTAGGGGACTGATGACCTAAGATGTTAAGTCCCATAGTGCTCAGAGCCATTTGAACCATTTTGAGCACAACGTCCAGTAGAGAGTGATGACATGATCACGGAAAGAGGAACAGTCTTTCAGACCGAAAACTATGGTTCTCTATAATGAGCAAATTTTCACTCACCATAGCAAAACGGCTTCATTGCTCTTCTGTAGGCGTTTGTGCAGTAACTCAACAATAAACGCGTCAAGGGTGAAATGACACTCCTGCTGAAAAAGAAGTTTTAGTTTCATTATATCCAAAACGTGGTGTAATTCAGAAGGCGTGCTAATTCCTAAAATGTACCAGTGTAATGAAGTGTTACTCATATTACGATTTTTGAATGCTGAATACAACGATAATTAGCAGACTTTGATTACTGTAATATCCAAGTAGTACCATCGTTTTGCCCACGTTTGACAGGATCACTATTCATATCTCAATGACTTTAGCTACGCCGAAGTCTAATCGTATCTCGAGTCACAACCAATATTTCACAGTTGTAAGTTTTGGTAGGTTACTACCACGATCAGCCGCAAGAAGCGTTCACCTGGAAGGAGACATGGCTACAGTGGAACTACTTGAGGCACAGCACCACTATCGTCTTCCTAGTCTATGTCCCTGCGCGTATCTTACATGGAAAAGAAAGAGAGTGGGATTGTAACGGATTTTACGAACAGTTCCAATTTCTCTATTATCTGACTCCAAGAACGAACAATGCGCGTTCCTCCGAAACAAAACAATGGCCTTGGGGCGCTTTGGTCATCACATATTCATCCTGAGCAGATAATAACTGGTAGTTGGTCTACAATGTCGTCTTCAACTATAGTTGGAGCCATGAACGACAGCGGTCAGGTTTAGGCAAGCTCTGCACATCTGACGTGACGTCATCCTCCGACAGCCAATGAACGTTGAGCAGTTTTCTCAGAGGTCAGCTGTGAATGTCTTGGCCAGCGCGAGTGTTAACGTGGTTGTGGCAGTTATTCAGTGCATTTTTGTTCAGTTTGTTGTGATTTGTCATGGCTGATGGTGGTGATATGCGACAAATTCTCCGTAAGCAAGCGAGAGACATAATTTACAGGATACACGCTTTCTTCAAGCGCAAAGCAGAAAACGGTGGACCTATCACAGATGTTGCCACATCTCAGGAACGCACAGCAGAAGCGAATGGCATCAGCTTAAGAATTTATTTGTCCAGACAAGTGGAAGCCCAGTTTTCGGATTGCCTTGTTAACATCACAGTCTTCACGAACTAGGCGATTTTGACGAAGACATTCTAAGGCGAGTTGTGCTAAATCTTTACAAGACAGGCGAATTTCCTACTGTTAGAAAAGTTACGTTGAAAATGCGGGAAACTACAAATTTTAAAGGCAGTGCTACCTCAATGCGAAGAATACTGAAAGACACTGGGTACAAATACATAAATATAAATGGTGGACGAAAATTTTTAATGGAAAGTTGTGATATCGCTGCTTTAAGAGCACAGTTTTTAAGACGTATTCTAGAAATAAGGAAATCTGGCAATCAGAGCATTTTTTCCTTGGACTAAATACACGTCATAAAAGGAAAGCATGCTGGAAGCTGAGTGATATTTCGGGTGGTTTTAAAGTACCAGTTGGTAAAGAGGGACGAATAATTGCGCTTCACACTGGTTCTGCTTCTGTATTCATTCCACAAAGTGGACTAGTGTTCTGAGACAAAAAGGGCAATTCAGGTGATTATCATTCTGAAATGATCTCAGAGACATTTACATTATGGTTTAGGAAACGGCTTCTCCCTTACTTGCCTGCAAACTCAGCAATTGTTATGGACAATGCGAGTTATCACTCAGTTGTTGTTGACAAGGCTCCCACAAGTACAAAAAAAAGAAAAAGGCCGATATCATGCTGTGGCTTCCAAGTAAGAAGATTCCGCACACTGCCAGTCAAACTTGGGCTGAATTGTTAAATGTTGCAGGGCTTCATAAGTCTCGTGCGAAAGTGTATGAAATCGATTGTATCGCACAGGAATATGGACATACAGTTTTGAGTTTGCCACCATATCACTGCCAGCACAATCGATAGAGCTCATATGGGCACAAGTCGCGGAACGAAACACGACATTTAAAATTGCTGACACAGAGAGACTTCTGCACGAAGCACTTGACAGCATAGCATCTTCAGCTTGGGCTGAACGTGTTCGGCGCGCAGAACGGCTACAAGAGGAGGAAATGGACAGGCAAATTTTAATTAACAATACGCTCGATCCCATCGTCATTACTCTAAGACTAGATGAGTCAGTGACACGGACTGCAGCGATGTAAATGACGACCGTCGCAGCGGTTGAAAACAACCAAGGGTGAGCCACACATACATTATTCAGGTTGTCTTTCCTTTTTCTATAGCTTCTCTTTCGCAGTTGCAATTTTATCAGTAATATTGAGATATAAAGTATCCTATCTTTTGCGACTGTAATAAAAGTCTTATCTATACCATCCGTGTTTTGCTTTACTTTGAAGCATCTTCAGTGGACAGTATTGTAGCTTCTATACTGCCACTTGTTTACCTGTCACGGTTTTGTGCAGCGCCGCGGTTGTAAGATCATACTCAACGTTTGTCTCGACTGATCTTTGTTTTAACAAGTAATCGCTGTTTGTGTATTACAGACACACTCTAATAAGTTCGTTTTTTGGCGCATTGCACTTTACTAACATTCAATAAATTTTAGTCTCTATGTTTTTATGAGTCCACAACTGATTTTGTATACTTTATCAATTACGTTTTAATCGAGGTGCTTTAAAAAAGGCGAAATTTGTCTGGTATAAACAAAATGTTTGTCACAGTCGCAAAAGATGTAAAATTTTCCAGTGTTACATACAATATTTTTGTGGTACTAAAATTATTTCTTTCACGATGTTCTTTAAAATGTAATTGTGATAGACTGTGTCCTTGATGGAAGCAGTTAAGCACTGCACATGACAGCAATGTTTTGGTTTTTTACGACAATAATTGTCTGTAAACTTTAATTTTGTCATTGGACACAAGCATTCGTACTTCCCTGTAAATACTGTAGATGCTTGGGACGAACCACAGCAACTTGCTGTGCCACGCGACACTGCGTGTCTCATTCCTTTCGATCCGATTATCTCACAGTGGTAGTTATACGGTGGAGGGAGCTTAACACTCTGACAAATCGCAACAGACTCAATAAAAATTAAACGAATAACTTTCTCCGCTATTTCTTAAATACAAGTTTTTGAACTGTTTGGTGTCTACGTCGCTATGCAGCTACCGCAGCTGTTGTTCGCAATCGGCAACGCTGCAATCCCCATCGGTGCCTCTACACTGTGCACGGTCCGCCATCGTTCTGTATGGTGTCTACGTCGCTATGCGGCTACCGCAGCTGTAGTTCGCAATCGGCAACACTGTAATCCCCATCTGTGCCTCTACACTGCGTGCAGTCCGCCATCGTACTGTTTGGTGTCTACGTCGCTATGCGGCTACCGCAGCTGTTGTTCGCAATCGGCAACACTGTAATCCCCATCTGTGCCTCTACACTGCGCGCAGTCCGCCATCGTACTGTTTGGTGTCTACGTCGCTATGCGGCTACCGCAGCTGTTGTTCGCAATCGGCAACACTGTAATCCCCATCTGTGCCTCTACACTGCGCGCAGTACGCCATCATACTGTTTGGTGTCTACGTCGCTATGCGGCTACCGCAGCTGTAGTTCGCAATCGGCAACACTGTAATCCCCATCTGTGCCTCTACACTGCGTGCAGTCCGCCATCGTACTGTTTGGTGTCTACGTCGCTATGCGGCTACCGCAGCTGTTGTTCGCAATCGGCAACACTGTAATCCCCATCTGTGCCTCTACACTGCGTGCAGTCCGCCATCGTACAGTTTGGTGTCTACGTCGCTATGCAGCTACCGCAGCTGTTGTTCGCAATCGGCAACACTGTAATCCCCATCTGTGCCTCTACACTGCGCGCAGTCAGCCATCATACTGTTTGGTGTCTACGTCGCTATGCGGCTACCGCAGCTGTTGTTCGCAATCGGCAACACTGTAATCCCCATCTGTGCCTCTACACTGCGCGCAGTCCGCCATCGTACTGCTTGGTTTCTACGTCGCTATTCGGCTACCGCAGCTGTTGTTCGCAATCGGCAACACTGTAATCCCCATCTGTGCCTCTACACTGCGTGCAGTCCGCCATCCTACTGTTTGGTGTCTACGTCGCTATGCGGCTACCGCAACTGTAGTTCGCAATCGGCAACGCTGTAATCCCCATCTGTGCCTCTACACTGCGCGCGGTCCGCCATCGTACTGTTTGGTGTCTACGTCGCTATGCGGCTATCGCAGCTGTAGTTCGCAATCGGCAACACTGTAATCCCCATCTGTGCCTCTACACTGCGTGCAGTCCGCCATCGTTCTATATGGTGTCTACGTCGCTATGCGGCTACCGCAGCTGTAGTTCGCAATCGGCAACACTGTAATCCCCATCTGTGCCTCTACACTGCGTGCAGTCCGCCATCGTTCTGTATGGTGTCTACGTTGCTATGCGGCTACCGCAGCTGTTGTTCGCAATCGGCAACACTGTAATCCCCATCTGTGCCTCTACACTGTGTGCAGTCCGCCATCATACTGTTTGGTGTCTACGTCGCTATGCGGCTACCGCAGCTGTTGTTCGCAATCGGCAACACTGTAATCCCCATCTGTGCCTCTACACTGCGTGCAGTCCGCCATCGTACTGTTTGGTGTCTACGTCGCTATGCGGCTACCGCAGCTGTTGTTCGCAATCGGCAACACTGTAATCCCCATCTGTGCCTCTACACTGCGTGCAGTCCGCCATCGTACTGTTTGGTGTCTACGTCGCTATGGGGCTACCGCAGCTGTAGTTCGCAATCGGCAACACTGTAATCGCCATCTGTGCCTCTACACTGCGTGCAGTCCGCCATCGTACTGTATGGTGTCTACGTCGCTATGCGGCTACCGCAGCTGTAGTTCGCAATCGGCAACACTGTAATCCCCATCTGTGCCTCTACACTGCGTGCAGTCCGCCATCATACTGTTTGGTGTCTACGTCGCTATGCGGCTACCGCAGCTGTTGTTCGCAATCGGCAACACTGTAATCCCCATCTGTGCCTCTACACTGCGCGCGGTCCGCCATCGTACTGTTTGGTGTCTACGTCGCTATGCGGCTACCGCAGCTGTTGTTCGCAATCGGCAACACTGTAATCCCCATCTGTGCCTCTACACTGCGCGCAGTCCGCCATCATACTGTTTGGTGTCTACGTCGCTATGCGGCTACCGCAGCTGTTGTTCGCAATCGGCAACACTGTAATCCCCATCTGTGCCTCTACACTGCGCGCAGTCCGCCATCGTACTGTTTGGTTTCTACGTCGCTATGCGGCTACCGCAGCTGTTGTTCGCAATCGGCAACACTGTAATCCCCATCTGTGCCTCTACACTGCGTGCAGTCCGCCATCGTACTGTTTGGTGTCTACGTCGCTATGCGGCTACCGCAGCTGTTGTTCGCAATCGGCAACACTGTAATCACCATCGGTGCCTCTACACTGTGCACGGTCCGCCATCGTTCTGTATGGTGTCTACGTCGCTATGCGGCTACCGCAGCTGTTGTTCGCAATCAGCAACGCTGTAATCCCCATCTGTGCCTCTACACTGCGCGCAGTCCGCCATCATACTGTTTGGTGTCTACGTCGCTATGCGGCTACCGCAGCTGTTGTTCGCAATCGGCAACACTGTAATCCCCATCTGTGCCTCTACACTGCGCGCAGTCCGCCATCGTACTGTTTGGTTTCTACGTCGCTATGTGGCTACCGCAGCTGTTGTTCGCAATCGGCAACACTGTAATCCCCATCTGTGCCTCTACACTGCGTGCAGTCCGCCATCGTACTGTTTGGTGTCTACGTCGCTATGCGGCTACCGCAGCTGTTGTTCGCAATCGGCAACACTGTAATCCCCATCTGTGCCTCTACACTGCGTGCAGTCCGCCATCGTACTGTTTGGTTTCTATGTCGCCATGCGGCTACCGCAGCTGTTGTTCGCAATCGGCAACACTGTAATCCCCATCTGTGCCTCTACACTGCGTGCAGTCCGCCATCGTACTGTTTGGTGTCTACATTGCTATGCGGCTACCGCAGCTGTTGTTCGCAATCGGCAACACTGTAATCCCCATCTGTGCCTCTACACTGCGTGCAGGCCGCCATCGTTTATTGATTCAACTATGGTCGCTCGAGTTGGTCGCACATTAAGTGAAGCTTTGCTCTGAGAAAACGTATGTCGTTTTAGTTTGGGCACTTAACTAATGTCATACGCGCCTTCCCGGAATCGTAAATTATTTGGTTCGTATAAACTCTCTATGTCTTAAGTCAGTGTTAAATTTAAAGCCCCTCAGTGGAGTTGACACAACCATTTAATCGGCATTCGTGCTAGACTATCAACATTATCTGGTGCGAGAAGTATGGATATAGTGTGCTATGATATTAAATATGGTGGAGCGGAACTAGAACCTATGGGATCTGTGGAAAGGAGCAACCACATCATGCAGCCAAGGAGGCCTCTAGTGATCACAATGTGACACAATGTTCCATTATCGTGCATGTCAGACAACTGTGGGAGAATTTGTGACTGGCCAATCACCCGACCGTGTTCTACTCATAGCGGTCACTCTGACACAATGAAGTCACCTCTTATCCAAATAGGACACCGTCCTAATTATGGCCTCATAGTATGATGAGACGACCACTAAATCTGTTATGCCTGTGGCATACAAATTCTTATGTCCCATATTTCACTTGCAAGTTATGTTTTGATCAGAGGTGAATTTCCTGCTCTCTACTTTAGTTGTAGTTGAGACGAGTACGGTAAATTTTTAAAATTTTGTTTAGGATCTGGAAATTAGCCCAAGTTTTAGATTGGATGAATTTGTGTGCTGCTGAGTGGCTGGCACATGTTCTTTTGCTCTAGTGATAAACGAATCCATACATCCACCATTAACATTCAACAGCTGTATTATGGATCATTTTTTGAACCAGTGAATCGCCATCAATTTTATCATCAGTTTTGGAAATGAATTTAAATATTTTCGTCTTATTAATTAAATGTTCGACTAAAGTTGCTTTTTAGTAGCGTTTTATTTCACCAGACTACTTTCGGACATTGCCCATCATCAGTGGCATCTGTATTACACAAAAGGCAAGTCGAATTACAATGAACTGAAAAATTATGGATACATAAAACTCTACAATATTCACTGTGAGTAAACCACGAAACGAAAAATTGCACACATGAATGCCTCTAAAATAAGTCGAAGAAAAATCGCCTAATTGCAGTCGCCTATGTAGCTCAAACGAAAACACAGATAGTGTACACCCCCCCAAAAACTATAAATTAATCGGAAAAACGCACATTCTTCCACAGAAACAGAAATAAACACATAGAAAAAATTAGCAAGTCAATAACCCCAAAAGAAAAAAAAGCAATATATACCAAAGACTCAATCTCATTTAACTAAATCATTACTACAACTGCATTACCAACAATCACATCTACTACAAGAGTCACACCCCCCCCCTCCCCCCACTAGTAACAACATGAATAATCGAGTTTATATGAAAAACGACTTAACAAGATCACATTTGAAATAAAATGCGAGTGAGTGGCTACTCTCACCCCGAAAAACTCTCCACATTACAAAAGCAGCCACATAATTGTAAAAAACAACACATTTTAATGACTAATCCTTTCAACTGCAGCAAAACATCATAGATCACACGATAAAATAAGACAAGCGCAGGTAACATTTAATAACAGATGGATTACATCCTTCGTAACGTAAATTAATGACGCCATACAGGATGCCGTGAGTCAGAGCTCCCGAATGGAATCGGACCTTGCTCTTGACCCCCGGAATCACATTACACACAACTGCACGCATAAATTTGCCAGTACTTTCCAAAATATTCATAGACATTTAACACGTTGACTGCCATATGGCCGCCGGTGGCAACAGCAGAGCCAGACTCGTATCATAATTAGGGAGGGTTCAACGTGTTAAAACACAAACACCGGCCATGAAGGCCCAACGGTACCGACCGGCCGCCGGGTTATCCTCAGCCCTTAGGAGTCACCGGATGCGGGTACGGAGTGGCATGTAGTCAGTACACTGCCCTCCCGGTCGTTGTCAGTTTTCGTGACCGGCGTCGCTACTTCTCAATCAAGTAGCTCCTCAATTGGCCTCACCAGGGCTGAGTGCACCCCACTTGCCAACAGCACTCGGGAGAGCCGGACGGTGACCCATCCAACTGCTAGCCAAGCCCGACAGCGCTTAACATCGGTAATCCGACGGCAATCGGTGTTACCATTGGGCAGGGCCGTGGGCTCAACGTGTGGAAAGCTTATACGTTATTCTAGCTCCAAATGATTGTATGTGACAAATAAATGGCTGACAGTTAAGTCACTGGCTCATACCTCTTGCTAGTACGATGCACCTCGCCTCAGAAGCTGGGCGTTCGCTTCGTTCAAAGCCTTTAAAGCTCTCCAACAACTTTAAAATGTTTCGTTAGTTGTATTCGAAATACAAAATCCAACATTGCAATACTTTAATCAAAGCTGAAGCTTCTTTTACTCGGAAACACGGAGAACGTAGTCGTATCGATACGTGAAGCACTCAGGAGAATACAGAAGTAATTGCTAGGCGACGGCAAACGACGCTTCAGGCAACATAGTATTGTTGTTAGCATGGCCTGAGATCAACTTTAAACAGCATAGCCAGTAATTATAGAGCTCTTCGTTGTTTAGCAACGTCGAATAGCAATGGTTAAACGAACACTGCAATAAAATTTTAAATAACTGAAATTTATGGACGACCAAATAACCAGGTTTTGCGAATGAAAGATACCTATCAGTGTCTAAATGATGAAAACACCCGACTAGCTAATAAACTCCTAATGGATTTAGCAGCTAACGATACTCCAACATACTGATTCAATTTCCTTAAGCAACAGAACAGGAATACGCTTTCGTTATGGCGCTAACTCAATTCAACACGACTTTACGCAGTTGGCAGCAGTTTCCAAAGTATCTTCTTCCTGGCATACTGAATAGACTTCCGGCAGTGCTACCCTACACTGATCAAAGACAGCATATATGTTTAACTGACAAGCGAGAAAGATCGGCGACGCCGTCGCTATTATCAAAACAATTAATCTGAGGAAACACGATGAAAGCACTTGACAGTCGTCAAAAAGTGGTTTGTCTCCGCAAGTCAGCCCCGCGGGTTTAGCGTAGCGGTCTCAGGCGCTACAGTCATGGACTGTGCGGCTGGTCCCGGCGGAGGTTCGAGTCCTCTCTCGGGCATGGTTGTGTGTATTTGTTCTCAGGATAATTTACGTTAAGTAGTGTGTAAGCTTAGGGACTGATGACCTTAGCAGTTAAGTCCCATAAGATTTCACACATATTTGAACTTTTTTTTTGTCCGCAAGTCAATCACCTACGTTTTGTAACTGCTTGAAAAATAAAACAATGTGCTCTTTCACGTTGTATACAATTACTAACTCATGATCATTACCAGTTTACTGCTATATTAGCAGTTCATTACTTCCTTCTTAGTGCCGGCGTGTGTATTGCCCTCCACCACATCGTCCAGGATATGAAATCTTTTCCTCCCTCCCTCCTGTTTCCTTCCACACAGTTTTCTTAGACTGTTTTCGTAAGACCTTTCATCATTCTTAATTTATCTGCAATCCAGTTCCGTTTCCTTCTTTTTATTATATCCAGTAATGGTCTTTGCTCTTCCATTTTTCTCAGTACCTCTTCATTTTTCGCTGTATCCCGTCAACATATTCTTTCCATCCACAGCCATGTCCTAACACGTTCTGTTCCAGTATTTGAATCAAGTAGCAAAGTTTTTAAATAATAAACTTGTCAAATGAATTGACGGGGAGTTGGAACGCCCTATCCTGACAATGTTAAATTTAGTAACTTGGCTTCCCTGTATTTCAGGAACCACTTTAGTTATTGACATGAAACTTTTACAGGACATTAAACTGTATGTTCTGGGTCTACAGAACTACAATAATTGCATTTCAGCCACTGCTTACGGAAATACAATTTTTTAATTACATGGTTAAAATTTTGTGTACTTTTTTCTACGTTATCCTAAATAATTTTAATTATTCATAACATTATGTTGTTCTTTTAGTTCAATAGATTCAGGTTATGTATGTTATTAATCCCTGAAAATTTGAATATTCAACTCGAAATGGTTTCTGAGATTTAGGGAATTATGCAACAGAAAATGTAAATTTTCAGGAACGGCTTCTAAAGTTTCAAAAGACTGTAACTCACTTAATATATTGTCAATTTTTTATTTTTAGTCAGTCAGAAGCACCCTGCACCATACTTTTTCCAAGTGTTTTCTTCTTTTCGTCTTTCTGGACTCCTTAGTGGCCAACTGTGCTGCATACTCTGCTTTATCAATGTGAACCTTATTGTTTGATGCAGTTTGCTCCAGAATTAATTCCCATATGCTGTAGCACTTTCACCCTACCTATGTTGCTATCCTTAAAAGCAATGACAGCATCACTGACCCCCACTTTAGTGTCTTCATTCCAACTAAAACATTTTTTGGTAAACGTACTCGTATAAGATTATTGAGCGACTCATTCGGATTTTGAGTCAGATCATACAGACACTTCTTCTGTAATTCGGGATTTGCAAGCTCTCTGTAAATAGGTTTTATGATATGAATGATTGCTGCTGGGATGGAATGTTTATGGCTGTATGAACTGTTTGAGTACTGGGCATTGCAGTAATTGCACCATGAATCAGGTCCAGGAGGGCAAAGGTGATGACAGTCTGTGGAAGAAGGTAGCCTATACTGTCTGCTTCGTTTTCAACAAATCCTCAGTATTATTTCTAATGGCCATTCCATAATACTGTTGTAGTTCATCAATCATTTTGTCTGTCAGCCTGCCTCTTATGGTTTTACCATCAGAAAGTTTCTTGTCTCTCAAACTTTGTTTCAACTTCCTCAACCTGGTGCCCATCCTCTTCTGGACATGACCTTTATAATACAGGAATCCACTGCCTTCTATATAAAAAATTACCGATTTTATTAGATCTTGAAATGATGCACGTAAAAATTTTAACATTTTCAACTGGTGTGGATAATATTTAAAAAATAAACTAAAATACTTCCAACGTTAGTTTATAAGTGATTTTATATATATATATATATATATATATATATATATATATATATATATATATATATTCGGAAAATTGCAAACTTTATAATGAGATAAAAACTCTAAAATGTGGTGAAAAAAAATTTCCTTCTAGCTCCCCTTAATTTCTTTCTCATTGACGAATGGAGCAACGGTCATTGTTGATGATGGCGCGAATTCTTCCGATTGCATCTCATACGCATCTAAAAAGAATGCAGTGATTTCAGAATTAAATTGGCTCTTGAAGTTTTTACCTTTTACAAACAGTAGCAATTGAACACCACCATCCCTTCTGTGAGGCCTGTATCTAACAGAAGCGAGAGCAGCATATCCACAATTCGGAGACAATGGCCAGATCATACGTAATTTGCGCTTGCTCAGGAAGATCGCAAGTCACTGTTAAATGATCTGCCAATAATCTCAAGATGTGCTTTGATTATAGCAGAATGAGATCAATGGCCGAACTCGTAGTGCTTTCAGCACATTGTGTCTCTTTGCCGTGTTCTGTTGAGCTCACGGTTTCAGCTAGTTTTTCTGAAACAAAATTGCAAGAACCAAAATTCATGTACAACTTAATAATTGTGGTGAGAAACTATTAGTTATGAGTGATAACAAATCTATAGCTCGTTTTTAACAAGTGACGTATTTAGTTATAAGTCAAATCTGTATCTACTTCAGAGACACTTACACAAAAGACACCCGCTCAGTTCGATGGCGACAAAGAAGTGGGGAAAATTCAGTTTGCTGCTAGCAGCTTCGTTCCTAGCTCTTTCCTTAAAACATATAAAAATATAATTCCTCCGATTCGTTTCAGCCACAGGCTGATTTCTGTAATGTCGTTGATCTGAATTTACAGTTCATACACGTTTTATTACGTTTTTGATAGACTACTTGAAACATTTCTTTGATAAAAAGGTGGACTTTCGCGCAAAAAAAATAACACACTTAGAGGTATTTTTTATAGTTAAAAGAGAAGATTTTCTTTCAGATATTGGCCACCACAGAACTATTGATCACGTTCCTCCCACTATTTAAGAGGCTGGTTGCATGGAACCCATCTATGTCATTTACCATACCACAGACTAGAGACCACATTACAAGTAAATGAAAAAAAACACAGTTTCGTATCCAAATCTGGAATCTGCAAGTCGCCCAATTCCGCATTCTGATTCTCTCCCATTTCCAAAACCAGCAACGGAACGGACACGAGGATGAAACAGGCGATCGTAGTGAGAAACCAACATATCACTACACCATAGCCATTCTTGAAGGCGGAATTGAACGATCTTGCAAGAGATATAAATCTTTCAAACAGGCAAGCAAAATTACTTGGGTCTTGACTTCAAGAAAAGAACCTGTTACAATCAAACACCAGTATTACATTCTGTGAGCGACAGCTTGTTTTTTCCACTTTTTTCTCAAAGAGATAGAGTTTGGTATATTGTAACAACATAAATCGACTGCTTACAGAATTTGGAAATATTCACAATCCGAAAGAATGGCGCCTATTTGTAGATTCCTCATAGAGTAGTCTCGAAGCTGTTGTCTTACGTAACTGAAACGAGAAACCTAAATTAACAGTGGCCCATCCGATTCAATTAAAGGAAACCTGCAAGAACATGAGGCTACTTCTGGAGTATACTGGCTATTGGAATCATAAATGTAAAATCTGTGGTGATCTCAGAGTTCTGGGACTTCTTCTGCGAAAGCAGACTGGTTAGACAAAATATTGCTGTTTCTTGCGTCACTGGGATAGGAGTGCAAGGAAATACCATTATGTGGTCAAAGAGTGGCCTTTGAGAGAAATTTTCAATCCTGGTGAAGTTTTACTAGTCTGACGTTACCTATGTGTTTTAAAGAATAACAAAACAACTGGCTCACAAGGAGTGACTATAGAATTTTTTACGCCTTCTATGTTTACTATTAAATGTGGCAGTAAGTCAGAGAGCAACGTAAATAATTTTACTTGTATTTTATTTTGTGTTATTCCTATGAAAATTTGAAGTTTTCTTGTAGAGACCATAACTGCTTTTCTTTGAGTGTTACGTATTACGTAGTTCATATAGAGGGACACGCATTGATACTTGAAATAGTGATGTGGAACCTAATGTATAAGCGATGTAGGTTATGCCACGAGTTTTAACTTTTTATACTATCTGCGCTGCCCCTCCCGCCGGAGGTTGGAGTCCTCCCTCGGAAATGGGTGTGTGTGTTGTTCTTAACATAAGTTAGTTTAAGTAATGTGTAAGTCTAGAGACCGATGACCTCAGCAGTTTGGTGCCTTATAGTCCAGGCAAATTAGGAAATTTTATACTATCGCCTGACTACGTGCTTCTCTTATTTATTTTTTTTAATTGATAATGGCTAGGCACTAGCGGAAGTCTAGATTTGCTTAATATAAATGTGAAAGGAAAGGCCGAATGATTGCTGTGCTCCAACATTTTGAAACTAAAATCGTCTGGAAAGTCGTGACTTCCCCACTCAGCATATAGGATTGTCTGACGCGTTTAAGTTAATTCTGAGAGCTCTTGATGGAAATAAAGATGAAATTAGAGAACTCGTAAACAATTGCGTCCTGGCGTTTGAACTAGCGCCAAACTATAGCCATACTATGCTACTGAATTTTGTTAAAACTAAGTCATGGGTGCAGCTTGAAGTAAACTACTCATACGCGATTTGACAGCAACTAGGGAAGATGTGAAGGGAACTTTATTGGACAACTATGAGTTAAAAAATGACTTCAGATTACCAAGCGTGTTTATTATTCTCTAGTAGAAGGAACAGGGCCGAAAGTATGGCCGGATGAGCGTGTCACGTTGACATTTTACAGCACAAATTTCGACAAGCCGTCCGAGGAGTGACAGGACAATCAGACTAGGGAAGTTGGCACGAGCTGTGTTTTTACAGGGAAGCGAAGATGAGAGGATTAAAACCAACGTGAAAGCAAGGGCAGAGTGTTGTGTCTAGACAAGACAGCCTAGACACAATGAGAGGAAAGACACGCGCTTAAACTCACGCAGGCTGGCGTGAGGTCTGAAACAGGATACGTAATGAATGCTATAAAGAAAAGTACGTAGCTTCTGGAATACTTAACTTTAATCCACATTTGTAGAACATCGCTCTTGATGATACATTAATAGAATCTCAATATCACTTGAATACGGCGCCTTGCTAGGTCGTAGCAAATGTAGCTGAAGGCTATGCTAACTATCGTCTCGGCAAATGAGAGCGTAGTTGTCAGTGAACCATTGCTATGAACGTCGGCTGTACAACTGGGGCGAGTGCCAGGACGTCTCTCTAGACCTGCCGTGTGGTTGGCGCTCGGTCTGCAATTACTGACAGTGGCGACACGCGGGTCCGACGTATACTAATGGACCGCGGCCGATTTAAAGGCTACCACCTAGCAAGTGTGGTGTCTGGCGGTGACACCACACAGAGGATACAACATTAGCCCCAGCAGTGGATCTACCATTAACAGAAGAAGCATCCATACCTCTTGTAAAGAAAAGTTTGGCGAATCCAGTTGCCCGAGAGATTATTGTTTTAGATGTAAGAGAGTAGGCCTTCATGCAAAGAACAGCACTATGGAGAGACCCGTCAGGAAAATAGACGCCATACGGGGGATTTATAGTGGAGCAGATAAACGGACATCCCATCCTCCATCACCGCCAAGAAGGATGGAAGAAACGCTATGCAGAGTTCATCACAGCAAAACTGGAAGCATGCGACCAATAGTGCGTCGTTGATCCAGTCTTCAACGTAATTCAGGGTCGTGTTCTAAGGCGAGGCCTCTGATACTTTATGTCTGTAAAGACCCAGGACAATTAGCACGACAGTGCAATACAAAGACTGAGCAACAGGGAGGCGAAAGAACGACATGAGCATGCAGTCGACCAGTGTGGCAAAGTTGGTACATTTCAAGGACAGGAATGATTTCGTAAATGTAAGATGCGCGCAGGGAAGCGTGAAAGGTGGCTACACTGTGCCACTGCGCCAGAGATTGCGCCAAAGAGTACTATTAAGCCGCCTCCACAGTGCTTGTTGAGAGTTCGGAGAGGACAGTGTGTGTTTAGAGTTCATGGCAGTCAGTGCTTGTTATGAGATCGGACTGGACAGTGGTTGTTGAGAGTTCGTAGAGGACAGTGTGTGTTAAGAGCTGGTGGTTGTCGTGAAGTTGGAGTAAGATGTTGTAGTAAAGAGTGTTGTTCCATGTCTTATGCAGTTATTTGATGGGAGAGATAGCAGATGTTATTGTAATGAGTGCATTTCGTCAATATATATAAAGGTAAAACTTACAATGTTCTTTTATTACAATGTTCTTTTATTGGTTGTGTATCTGAAATAATGTGTCACTACAGGTTCAGTCAACAAAGCATCTGGCTTGTGTTCTTGGATTAGAGTGTAATTGTGATTTTCTTGCGTAATTATAGTTTTTCTAAACTTCTTTTGTCACGTCAGTATAGTTGGTATTTAAAAATTCTTGTCTTGTTGGAAAAGAACCGTGCCAGATGTGGGCGTTGAGTCACACTCCCACATACAGAACAGTTACTCTTGTGCTTGGATTTTGTAGGTTTTTTTAGTTGCTGGGGACTTAATTAATTAACTGTGTTTACGAAAATTTTCTTACATTGTTCTTTGCAGTCAGATAGCGTAAATATACTAGTCAGGGCCAACCGATTACGAGACTTACGTAATCGGACAGACAGTTACTAAAATTAAAAGTATTTTCAAATCTATTGAATTAAGCCCCCATGCACGTGGCGACCGCTGCTTCGGATCGTCCCCTGGAATCTTCTGATAGTGAAAATTGTAGACTGTAGTATTGTTGTAGTAATTTTGAGTTTAGTGATTGTAGTCTGTATTGAGTGTGTAGATTTGGTAATTAGCATTCTTCTAATGGTATTTTTCAAAATTTAATTTTTATTGCCTTGTACACGCGTTTGACAAATTAGTGCAATTATTTCAATTGTTCGATTGATCGTGTTTGAGGGAGACATTGCATGTAAATGGTATTGTTGGAGATAAGGAGGCACCGTGTGTAATTTTCGTACAGTGACGAATCTTTCGTATATTTTGTAAATGATTACGCGATCAATGAAGAAGGCAAAAATGATGAATAGTGAAAATGACGAAATTGTTATCATGGCGAACTCGCCGACAGAGGAAAACAGTATGATGGATAATGAAGGGGAAAACAATGTAATAAGTCGGGAAAATAGTCCGGAACCATTTCAAAATTTTTCTCAATCAGATAATTCACAGAATCCGAGATTAACGATAGAAGATTCTGGAATAGTATCGAACACAGATAGCCTTACAGCTGTGACGAAGGAAGTTAGTTTTGCGGGAAATGTTAGGGGCGAAAAGAATTTTGAAACAGTTACTATGGAGCAGTTGATGAGTGCTATATTAAATGTGGGATCACAGTTACGATCTGAATTAAAAACAGATATGGAAACACAAATAGGAACAATTAAAACAGAGATGGGAATTTTACGAGCTGAATTAAAAACGGATAGGGGAACAATGGAGCAGTTTCGATCTGAATTTAAAACAGAGATAGGAACAATTAAAACTGAGATGGGAACGATTAAAACAGAGATGGGAACAATGGAAACTCGGTTAGGATCTGAATTTAAAACAGAAATGGGAACTTTGGAAACACGGATAGATTCACGAATGGGGACATGTTTCAAAAATATGAAAGATGAATTAAAGAAAGAAATCAGGGAAGAAGTACAACCGATTCTGAATTCTCACAATAATAGATTAATTGCAGTAGAAATCAGACAAAGGGAACAGGATAGAGAACAGGAAGAAAGAGATCGCGTAATAGTACAGAATTTTTCAGAGTTAAATTTACAACGTGCAAAGGATAAGGAAGAAATATTTGAGAGAATCGAAGGATCCGTACCAAATGACAGATTAAATAACCTAACACAACAATATGAACAGCTAGCTACCAAATGTGACAATACTGAAACCCGAGTCGCGACACTTACGGAAGACGTAAATAAACAGAAAGAACAATTAGGTGACTTATCGGAAAGAGTTGAGGAAATTTCAGATAAACTGACAAATCTTAGTTTACATGGGGACAGAGATTCGGATGATACAGCTCCATTACCATTTGCAGAAACCGAAGAGTATCAGAACATAAATAAGCATGTTGAGAATCAGGGAAAATTTAATGAACGCGTGAAAAAGGAATTTGAGGCATTACGGAAGCAAGTCAAGCAGATCGAAGGCGAAATTGTAGGAAAAGATAGCAGAAGAAATTTAGAATCACAGGTAGCAGAGGGGTTTGAAGAAAATAATTTGTTTCATTTACGGGATGCAACAAGAGAGCGCCAGGCGCGCGAACTTTACAATAATCGACATTCGGACTGGGACAGACGCGGTAGGTCTTTGTCGCCACGAGGCGAAAACTTTGATTATAAACACTTTTTGACTGTCCGGAAATTTAAGATCTTCCACAATTCTAAGAATGACATACATCCATGTGCATGGTTAGATCAAATTATGTACGCACTTCCGCCAGATGTGCCACTAAGTCACAAACTAGAAATTATGTGCAGCTATTAAAGTCCTCAGGGGATTCACTACTCTAAGTGAATATGTGCCGTAGCGAGCATAGGGCCCCGAGCTGTAGTGGTGCTGTTTCTCTTTTAGTTTTCTGCACCGCTGCCTACTCTCTTACTATTCTTTGCATCTGTCAAACCAACTCTTCGACTATCAATCTATCCAGTGAATAAGTAAACAATAACCGGATTTGACTAATTGTACCTAAAAGTGACTTTGGAAATTACCGATTGGACTTAATGTACCTATTGCAGCATTCATTGTAGTTTAAATGAAATGTTACCTGTTTATCTTCGTGACAATATTACTTCTTATGTTGACGACATTCTTATTGTTAAACGTTCTTGGAGTGAGCACAACAAAAGTTTGGATTCATTATTACGTATCTTTGCAAAAGTTGGCATGACAGTGAACTTAGAAAAATCTGAATTTGGTCGTTCTCAGGTGAAATTTCTCGGTCACATTATTTCTACAGAAGGTATTCTTCCTGATCCAGAAAAATTAGATGCTATTCGTAATTATGCTGTTCCTACCACAAAACGTGATGTTCGTAGTTTTCTTGGTGTCTGTAATTTTCTTCGACGCTTTGTTAGATTGGACGATTTGGCCACACCTCGTTTATGTGAACTATCCGGAAAGAAATCTAATTGGTGTTGGGATGAGGAAGCTCAGTCAGAATTTGAACAGCTTCGTGATGCTTTAGTTGCTGCTCCACTTCTTTCACATCCGGATTTATCTAAAGAATTTTGTTTGGCGACGGACTCATCATACAAGGGCCTAGGGGCACACTTATTTCAAGAGATAGAAGAAGACGGCGTTATAGTCCAGAAAACTATTGCATTTGGAAGTCGTGTTCTTTCTAAATCAGAAAAGAATTATTCGATTACGGAACTTGAAGCTTTGGCTGTTGTTTGGGCTTTCACAAAATTTCGCACATTCTTGTTTGGCAGACATACTAAGGTTTATACCGATCATCGAGCTCTGGAATTTCTTATGTCAACAAAATTAACTCACGGCAGATTGTCACGATGGGCGTTGTACCTACAGGAATTTGACTTTAGTATTGTTTACATACAGGGTTCTTCTAATATTGTTGCCGATGCTTTATCACGTGCACCTATGGGTTTGAAACAAAGTGCTGAAGAGGACTACAAGGAAAACAATTATTGTTTGATGTATATTCAAGGTGTTGCGTTTGAGAACTTTATTTCGTCTTCGCTCCAGGACATCGCTAAGGAGCAAAATAAGGATCCAATCTGGAAGGACATTAAGGAAAAGTGGAGGAGAAAGGAGAGCGTGGCGATTAGACAGCATTATCTAGTTCGCAATGACATTCTTTTTAAACGAAAATCGGTCGACAACTCCGTTTGGTTAGTTTGTATTCCTGATGAGTGGGTCAATAAATTGATTTGGTATACGCATCTCAGTTATGCACACTTTGGTCCCCGAAAATGCTTTCATAAATTACGAGAAAATTGCTATTTCAGTAATATGGAAAAACGTATTCGATCTGTTCTTGCCAAATGCAAATTATGTCAAATGGCTAAGCCTCCAACGATTTCTCACAGAGCACCGTTGTTTCCCATCATTCCAGCGAAATTAAAGGAGATGGCTGCAGTCGATTTGTTTGGTCCAGTGGTTCGTTCTACTAATGGTTTTGCGTACATTTTCGTAGCAGTGGAACTGACATCAAAATATGTGTGTTTTACACCTTTACGCAAAGCAACAGCTCGTTCAGTATCGAATGCTTTCATCAAACATTTTCTTAAAGAAGTTGGTCACGTTGATAAGGTTATATCAGATAATGGATCACAGTTTCGTTCTAAAATTTGGCTTCGTACTCTACACCGTCGTAAAATTAAACCAATCTTCATTTCACTTTTTCACCCTCAATCTAACGCTTCAGAGAGATGGATGAAGGAAATCAATAAATTGTGTCGACTTTATTGTCATCAGAATCACAGAACTTGGGATCAGTATCTTCATATTTTTCAAAACATTCTGAATGAACTTCCTAATGACTCAACTTCTTTACCGCCTCTATTGACATTAAAAAATAAAGCACCGACAAATCGCATATCTGAAATCGTTCCTTTTCCGCCTTCACGGAAACTACGGCATTCTGAAGTTGTCAACCTGGCTCTACGAAATATTGCATCTGCGGCTGCAAGAAGAGAGAAATCAGCTAGACGTCCTGGTCGTTCAAAATTCTTGTCGGTTGGTCAAAAGGTATTAATTAAGTCCCACCGTTTGTCTCATAAAGGAAAAGGCTTATGTCGCAAATTTTTTCTGCTTTATAACGGTCCATACAGAATTCGCAAAATTATACATGATAACACTGTTGAAGTAGAAACTCTTAAATCTCGACGCTATAAAGGAATACATCATATATCAAACGTAAAAATTTTTGTGGAATGACATACTTGTGAAAAACTAACAGCTAGATGTAAACACGCAGAGAGTACAAGGATACCGCGCTGTGTTTTGGCGGCGGCACATACTCAAAGCAACAGTCAAGTCTGCGCGCCGCACAAGGCAGTCGTTGACCGCGAACAATAGCTTCCTACGTCACGCGCCCACAGCTGATCGAGCGCTCAGTGCGAATGCACTGACAGCCGTAAACAAATACACAGTCTAATTTCTCCGACTAAATTCTGTATAAAGCTATAAGGACTTGTTGAATTGTGTTATTAACATTCAGTATTTTGCAGGATACGGTTGTATAAAGTATTTAAGACCTTCAGGTAAATTCTGTGCGTGTCCGACGTTAAGACGACCTGCTATCGAGAAATTTTCAGGAAGAATGTAATTTCGAAGAAGAAAGTAATAAACTAAAAAAAAGGGTAACTATTAATTGAGTTTATTTTTCAGGTAACAAATTTCCAATTGGGTACGTACTTTAGACGTAATTTGCTGCTCGCGATTACGTGATTCATACTTTGTGCTAATTTCATGTTCTATGAATTTACTTGTGAAGCGACATGCTTGCGTACATTTACTGATTTTGACAATGATTATTAATGAACTGGGTTGTGACTTGTATATATTATGCATCGCTTGGCTGCTATGCTTTTTCACTGATGTCATTTTTTTAATTATGTGCCTGCTGTGCTTATTTATTTAAATTATAGTTGTAACCTGATTTATTGTGCTGGTGTGTTTAGGTATGTAAGTTATACTTTGTCATTTATCTGCTTGCGCCTTCATGTTTACTTATTAAGATTACATATGAACATTTATTTGCTTATGCTGATATGTTGCTAATGACCTGTTTATTACGTAAGATATATGTTTGCTGCTTTTTGTATGGATTGCATATTTACACATTTCTGTTTTGTTGCCATAACTGCTCTTTAATTTGGTGTATAGAAATGCTGATATACTGTGTATGAACATAGAGTTTAGGTCACACTACTGTATTAATTATAGATTGTTCGCTTGGCAGAGCCTCGTTGTAGGAATTGTGCTGCATCCACTTGTTGACATTTTGTTCTCTACTGGTATATTTACTCGCTATTGCTTGTTTTGCTTACGTTCAGTGCCTTATATTTTTAAGATAAGAAAATTAACTGCTATAATTCGACGAACGACATTAGTACAAGAAAGTCATTGAAGTCACATGAGCTGAGGTTTTATGGAAGCTGTATAAACGTATGCTAATAGGAAGGAAGCTAACGACATGACAGACCAAAACTAGGTTTAGACCATTAACAATTATTACACTGCATTTTTCGTGAGCAATTGAAATAGGAAGTGACACTTGACACAAAAAATACTCCACATGTTTGCTTCTGCTATGATTCTTGAAGTGGTGTACACACTGTGAAATATTATGATCATTCACACTCCGTAATCGTACTTAGTTACTGAGAGTTATTCGAACTAAGTCTGTTAGAGGTCAGGTATGCATTTCTTTTATTTAATGATGGACTAGGAACCAAAATGTATCTTATAATTTATAATGAGTAGAAAATTTGGGTCAGATGGATTACACAGAGGTTGTGTGTGGACACTGTGTCTTCGGATTGTATGGGATGCTGAATTGAAGTTGCATTAGGATTTTATCTGTACTTGTTCGAGGAGACTGACTAGAGGAAAGAGTTGTGTTGGAAGTGAGATGATATTGGCAATAAGGTTCACATTTATCGACGTATTATTGAGGTATAGAGATTATATGAAGTTGATGAGAGGTAAGGTAAATGATATTGATGATAAGACGTATTGAAGAGGTATTATTGAGGTATTATTGAGATTAAGTTGATGATTATTGGAGTTTTGGTGTATAAGAGGTAAAGTAAGTGAGGAGCATATTTTTTTTGTTGGTCTTATGGAACAAGGAGGATGAAGATAGCAGACTAGAACACTAAAATAGAAGGAAGATAGTCTATACACACACTTTGTTAAATCACTAAGCAGTATATACTTTTTTTTGGAGAGAGGAAGTAATTGCATATCTTGGCTCACTGACAGTTGTTCAACAACAGTACATTTTGATCTGGCTTGGCAAACATTGGTCTTGACATGATGACTATGACGTTGACCTAACTATTATTGACTGTTATACATTGCTGCCAGTACTACTTGATACACATGATGAACATCAGATTTAGACAGAATTTCATTTACACAATTAACACTATTCAGTTACACAGTAGTACTTAATGTGGATGAGAGATGAGTGAGTGTGTTCTGTGTGTTTTCCTTTCCTAATCCTACCCACCTATCTCCTAAACATTATTTTATTGTTTGTAGTGGCTTGCACTGACACCCATGAATATTATAGGTTTATTGGTATTTGTGTATTGTAATAGTTAATAGGACAATTATCTGACATCATTTGTGTGTTTGTTATGATTTGTATGTTACTGTAAAAGCATTTGTATGTGTATTCCAACTATTGTTCATGCCTGAACTGTCTGATTAGTGAAGATAAATATTCTGAACTGTTACCTGCACTTTTCAACATGATGTGTGACATTAGGACATGTTTAATTTGTGCTCATAAACTCTGATGGACAGTGTGATCAGTGCTAGTGAGTTTGATCGAACTGCTTCTGCAGAGAGATGTGACTTTTTGCTGTCTGCACCTACTCAATATTGCTGGGTGCCACTGATGGACTGCTTCTACTGAAAAGATGTCCCCTGTTGCTGTGTGCACCTGATCAACATTGCTGATGCCACTAATGGACTGCTTCTACTGAAATGGTGTCACTTGTTGGTGTCTGCACCTGCTCTCAACATTGCTGGGTGCAACTGATGAACTGTTTTACTGAAAAGATGTCCCTTGTTGCTGTCTGCACCTGCTCAACATTGCTGGGTGCAACTGATGGACTACTCCTACTGAAATGATATCACTTGTTGGTGTCTGCACCTGCTCTCAACATTGCTGGGTGCAACTGATAGACTGTTTTTACTGAAATGAAGTCACTTGTTGCTGTCTGCACCTACTCAACATTGCTGGGTGCCACTGATGGATTGCTTCTACTGAATTAATGTGACTTGTTGCTGTGTGCACCTGCTCAACATTGCTGGGTGCAACTGATGGACTACTCCTACTGAAATGATATCACTTGTTGGTGTTTGCACCTGCTCAACATTGCTGGGTGCAACTGATGGACTGTTTCTACTGAAATGATGTCACTTGTTGGTGTTTGCACCTACTCAACATTGCTGGGTGCAACTGATGGACTGTTTTTACTGAAATAATGTCACTTGTTGCTGTCTGCACCTGCTCAACATTGCTGGGTGCAACTGATGGACTACTCCTACTGAAATAATGTCACTTGTTGGTGTCTGCACCTGCTCAACATTGCTGGGTGCAACTGATGAACTGTTTTTACTGAAATGAAGTCACTTGTTGCTGTCTGCACCTACTCAACATTGCTGGGTGCCTCTGATGGATTGCTTCTACTGAACTAATGTGACTTGTTGCTGGGTGTACCTGCTAAACTTTACTGGGTGCAACTGATGGACTGCTTCTACTGAAAAGATGTCACCTGTTAGTGTCTTTTTTTTGTATAAACTAATCATTGAAAGCATTTTATGTGAACATTTGTATAAACTGATTTTTTGTATATTGTGTAAACTATTATGTAAAGTCACATGTATGAAAACAAGTTGTATTGCTTACTGTATTTCATATGTTAGGTTAGTAAAAGGTCAGTGCAAAGCCAAAATTTTAACTAATTATGTGATATTTAGGTATTAATATTATCTTTTATTTTTGTCTGTATTTTTCTGGACGAATTTGGTGGTATTTTCACCACCAATGCTGGCAAAAATACCATCAAATTCTGGCCTGTGGAGGAGGGGCATATGAAAGGTGGCTACACTGTGCCACTGCGCCAGAGATTGCGCCAAAGAGTACTATTAAGCCGCCTCCACAGTGCTTGTTGAGAGTTCGGAGAGGACAGTGTGTGTTTAGAGTTCATGGCAGTCAGTGCTTGTTATGAGATCGGACTGGACAGTGGTTGTTGAGAGTTCGTAGAGGACAGTGTGTGTTAAGAGCTGGTGGTTGTCGTGAAGTTGGAGTAAGATGTTGTAGTAAAGAGTGTTGTTCCATGTCTTATGCAGTTATTTGATGGGAGAGATAGCAGATGTTATTGTAATGAGTGCATTTCGTCAATATATATAAAGGTAAAACTTACAATGTTCTTTTATTACAATGTTCTTTTATTGGTTGTGTATCTGAAATAATGTGTCACTACAGGTTCAGTCAACAAAGCATCTGGCTTGTGTTCTTGGATTAGAGTGTAATTGTGATTTTCTTGCGTAATTATAGTTTTTCTAAACTTCTTTTGTCACGTCAGTATAGTTGGTATTTAAAAATTCTTGTCTTGTTGGAAAAGAACCGTGCCAGATGTGGGCGTTGAGTCACACTCCCACATACAGAACAGTTACTCTTGTGCTTGGATTTTGTAGGTTTTTTTAGTTGCTGGGGACTTAATTAATTAACTGTGTTTACGAAAATTTTCTTACATTGTTAAGCCCCCATGCACGTGGCGACCGCTGCTTCGGATCGTCCCTTGGATTCTTCTGATTGTGAAAATTGTAGACTGTAGTATTGTTGTAGTAATTTTGAGTTTAGTGATTGTAGTCTGTATTGAGTGTGTAGATTTGGTAATTGGCATTCTTCTAATGGTATTTTTCAAAATTTAAATTTTATTGCCTTGTATACGCGTTTGACGATTTAGTGCAATTATTTCAATTGTTCGTTAATCGTGTTTGAAGGAAACATCTCGTGTGAATAGTATTGTTGGAGATAAGGAGTCATTGTGTGTGATTTTCGTACAGTGACGAATCTTTTGTATATTTTGTAAATGATTACGCGATCAATGAAAAAGGCAAAAATGATGAATAGTGAGAATAACGAAATTGTTAACATGTCGAACTCGCCAACAGAGGAAAACAGTATGATGGATAATGAAGTGGAAAACAATGTAATAAGTCGGGAAAATAGTCCGGAACCATTTCAAAATTTTTCTCAATCAGAAAATTCACAGAATCCGAGATTAACGATAGAAGATTCTGAAACTGTATCGAACACAGATAGCTTTACAGCTATGACGGAGGAAACTGGTTTTGCGGGAAATGTTAGGCGCGAAAAGAATTGCGAACCGGCTGCCTTGGAGCAGTTGATGGGTGCAATATTAAATCTGGGATCACAAATGGGAACAATGGTAACACAGATGGGAACAATGAAGACAGAGATAGGAACAATTAAAACAGAGATGGGAACTTTACGATCTGAATTAAAAACTGATATGGGAACAATGGAAACACGGTTAGGATCTGAATTTAAAACAGAGATGGGAACTTTGGAAACACGGATAGATTCACGAATAGGGACATGTTTCAAAAATATGAAAGATGAATTAAAGAAAGAAATCAGGGAAGAAGTACAACCGATTCTGAATTCTCACAATAATAGATTAATTGCAGTAGAAATCAGACAAAGGGAACAGGATAGAGAACAGGAAGAAAGAGATCGCGTGATAGTACAAAAATTTTCAGAGTTAAATTTACAACGTGCAAACGATAAGAAAGAAATATTTGAGAAAATCGAGGAATCCGTACCAAATGACAGATTAAATAACCTAACACAACAATATGAACAGTTAACTACCAAATGTGTCAATACTGAAACCCGAGTCGCGACACTTACGGAAGATGTAAACAAACAGAAAGAAAAAATAGGTGACTTATCGGAAAGAGTTGAGGAAATTTCAGATAAATTGACAAATCTTAGTTTACATGGGGACAGAGATTCAGATGATACAGCCCCATTGCCATTTGCAGAAACCGAAGAATACCAGAACATAAATAAGCATGTTGAAAATCAGGGAAAATTTAATGAACGCGTGAAAAAGGAATTTGAGGCATTACGGAAGCAAGTCAAGCAGATCGAAGGCGAAATTGTAGGAAAAGACAGCAGAAGAAATTTCGAATCACAGACAGCAGAGGGGTTTGAAGAAAATAATTTGTTTCATTTACGGGATGCAACAAGAGAGCGCCAGGCGCGCGAACTTTACAATAATCGACATTCGGACTGGGACAGACGCGGTAGGTCTTTGTCGCCACGAGGCGAAAACTTTGACTATAAACACTTTTTGACTGTTCGGAAATTTAAGATCTTCCGTAATTCTAAGAATGACATACATCCATGTTCATGGTTAGCTCAATTTACGTACGCACTTCCGCCAGATGTGCCACAAGGTCACAAACTAGAAATTATGTGCAGTCATTAAAGTCCTCAGGGGATTCACTACTCTAAGTGAATATGTGCCGTAGCGAGCATAGGGCCCCGAGCTGTAGTGGTGCTATTTCTCTTTTAGTTTTCTGGACCGCTGCCTACTCTTTTACTATTCTTTGCATCTGTCAAAACAACTCTTCGACTATCAATCTATCTAGTGAGTAAGTGAACAATAACCGGATATGACTGTTTTACCCAAAAGTGACTTTGGAAATTACCGATTGGACTTACTGTACCTATTGCAGCATTCATTGTAGTTTAAACTAAATGTTACCTGTTTATATTCGTGACAATATTATTTCATATGTTGACGACATTCTTATCGCTAAACGTTCTTGGAGTGAACACAACAAAATTTTGGACTCATTATTACGTATCTTTGCAAAAGTTGGCATTACAGTAAACTTGGAAAAATCTGAATTTGGTCGTTCTCAGGTGAAATTTCTCGGTCACATTATTGCTACAGAAGGTATTCTTCCTGATCCAGAGAAACTAGATGCTATTCAGTTCGGAATGACATTCTTTTTACACGAAAATCGGTCGACAACTCCGTTTGGTTAGTTTGTATTCCTGATGAGTGGGTCAATAAATTGATTTGGTATACGCATCTCAGTTATGCACACTTTGGTCCCCGAAAATGCTTTCATAAATTACGAGAAAATTGTTACTTCAGTAATATGGAAAAACGTATTCGATCTGTTCTTGCCAAATGTAAATTATGTCAAATGGCTAAGCCTCCAACGATTTCTCACAGAGCACCATTGTTTCCTGTCATTCCAGCGAAATTAAAGGAGATGGCTGCAGTCGATTTGTTTGGTCCAGTGGTTCGTTCTACTAATGGTTTTGCGTACATTTTCGTAGCAGTGGAGTTGACGTCAAAATATGTGTGTTTTACACCGTTACGCAAAGCAACAGCTCGTTCAGTATCTAACGCTTTTATCAAACATTTTCTTAAAGAAGTTGGTCATGTTGATAAGGTTATATCAGATAATGGATCACAGTTTCGTTCTAAAATTTGGCTTCGTACTCTACACCGTCGTAAAATTAAACCAATCTTCATCTCACTTTTTCACCCTCAATCTAACGCTTCAGAGAGATGGATGAAGGAAATCAATAAATTGTGCCGTCTTTATTGTCATCAGAATCACAGAACTTGGGATCAGTACCTTCATATTTTTCAAAACATTCTGAATGAACTCCCTAATGATTCAACTTCTTTACCGCCTACACTGGTATTAAAAAATAAAGCACCGACAAATCGCATTTCTGAAATAGTTCCTTTTCCGCCTTCACGGAAACTGCGGCATTCTGAAGTTGTCAACCTGGCTCTACGAAATATTGCGTCTGCGGCTGCAAGAAGAGAGAAATCAGCTAAACGTCCTGGTCGTTCAAAAATCTTGTCAGTTGGTCAGAAGGTATTAATTAAATCTCACCGTTTGTCTCACAAAGGAAAAGGCTTGTGTCGCAAATTTTTTCTGCTTTATAACGGTCCATATAGAATTCGCAAAATTATTCATGAGAACACTGTCGAAGTAGAAACTCTTAAATCTCGACGCTCTAAAGGAATACATCATATATCAAACGTTAAAATTTTTGTGGAATGACATATTTGTGAGAAACTAACAGCTAGATGTAAACAGGCGGAGAGTACAAGGATACCGCGCTGTGTTTTGGCGGCGGCACATACTCAAAGCAACAGTCAAGTCTGCGCGCCGCACAAGGCAGTCGTTGACCGCGAACAATAGCTTCCTACGTCACGCGCCCACAGCTGATCGAGCGCTCAGTGCGAATGCACTGACAGCCGTAAACAAATACACAGTCTAATTTCTCCGACTAAATTCTGTATAAAGCTATAAGGACTTGTTGAATTGTGATATTAACATTCAGTATTTTGCAGGATACGGTTGTATAAAGTATTTAAGAACTTCAGGTAAATTCTGTGCGTGTCCGACGTTAAGACGACTTGCTATCGGGAAATTTTCAGGAAGAATGTAATTTCGAAGAAGAAACTAATAAACTAAAAAAGGTAACTATTAATTGAGTTTATTTTTCAGGTAACATATTTCCACTTAGGTACGTACTTAGACGTAATTTGCTGCTCGCGATTACGTGATTCATACTTTGTGCTAATTTCATGTTCTATGGATTTACTTGTGAAGCGACGTGCTTGTATACATTTACTGATTTTGACAATTATTGATTAATGAACTGGGTTGACTTGTATATATTATGCATCGCTTGGCTGCTATGCTTTTTCACTGATGTCATATTTTTTTATTATGTGCCTGCTGTGCTTATTTATTTGAATTATAATTGTAACCTGATTTATTGTGCTGATGAGTTTAGTTATGTAAGTTATACTTTGTGATTTATCTGCTTGTGCCTTCATGTTTGCTTATTAAGATGACATATGAATATTTATTTGCTTATGCTGATATGATGCTAATGACCTGTTTATTACGTAAGATATATGTTTACTGCTATGCGTATGGATTACATATTTACACATTTCTGTTTTGTTGCCATAACTGCTCTTTAATTTGGTGTATAGAAATGCTGATATACTGTGTATAAACATAGAGTTTAGGTTACGCTGTGGTATTAATTATAGATTGTTCGGTTGGCAGAGCCTCGTTGTAGGGATTGTGCTGCATCCACTTGTTGACATTCTGTTCTCTACTGGTCTATTTACTCGCTATTGCTTGTTTTGCTTACGCTCAGTGCCTTATATTTTTAAGATAAGAAAATTAACTGCTATAATTCGACGAACAACATTAGTACAAAGAACTTCGTTGAAGTCACATGAGCTGAGGTTTTATGGAAGCTGTATAAATTTATGCTAATAGGAAGGAAGCTAACGACATGACATACCAATACTAGGTTTAGACCATTAACAATTATTAGACTGCATTTTTCGTAAGCAATTGAAATAGGAAGTGACACTTGACACAAGAAATACTCCACATGTTTGCTTCTGTTTGCCATAATTCTTGAAGTGGTGTACACACTGTGAAATATTATGATCATTCACACTCCGTAATCGTACTTAATTACTGAGAGTTATTCGTACTAAGTCTGTTAGAGGTCAGGTATGCATTTCTTTTATTTAATAATGGACTAGGAACCAAAATGTATCTTATAATTTATAATGAGTAGAAAATTTGGGTCAGATGGATTACACAGAGGTTGTGTGTTGGCAATGTGTCTTCGGATTGTATGGGATGCTGAATTGAAGTTGCATTAGGATTTTATCTGTACTTGTTCGAGGAGACTGACGAGAGGAAAGAGTTGTTATGGAAGTGAAATGATATTGGTGCTGAGGTTTATATTTATCGATGTATTATTATAGGTATTGAGAGTATATGAAGTTGTTTGTGGACAAGAGGTAAGGTTATATTGGTGCTGAGGTTTACATTTATCGACGTATTATTGAGGTATTATTGAGATTATGTGATGCTGATAATTATTGGAGTTTTGGTGTATAAGAGGTAAAGTAAGTGAGGAGCATATTTTTTTTGTTGGTCTTATGGAACAAGGAGGATGAAGAGAGCAGACTAGAACACTAAAATAGAAGGAAGATAGTCTATACACACACTTTGTTAAATAACTAAGCAGTATATACTTTTTTTTGGAGAGAGGAAGTAATTGCATATCTTGGCTCACTGACAGTTGTTCAACAACAGTACATTTTGATCTGGCTTGGCAAACATTGGTCTTGACATGATGACTATGACGTTGACCTAACTATTATTGACTGTTATACATTGCTGCCAGTACTACTTGATACACATGATGAACATCAGATTTTGACAGAATTACATTTACACAGTTAACACTATTCAATTACACAGTAGTACTTAATGTGGATGAAAGATGAGTGAGTGTGTTTTGTGTGTTTTCCTTTCCTAATCCTACCCACCTATCTCCTAAATATTATTTTATTTGTTGGTAGTGGCTTGCACTGACACCCATGAATATTATAGGTTTACTGGTATTTGTGTATTGTAATAGTTAATAGGACAATTATCTGATATCATTTGTGTGTTTGTTATGATTTATATGTTACTGTAAAAGCATCTGTATGTGCATTCAAACTATTGTTCATGCCTGAACTGTCTGATTAGTGAAGATAAATATTCTGAACTGTTACCGGCACTTTTCAACATGATGTGTGACATTTAGTCATGTTTAATTTCTGCTGATGAACAGTGTGATCAGTGCTAGTGAATTTTATCGAACTGCTTCTGCTGAGAGATGTGACTTTTTGCTGTTTGCACCTACTCAACTTTGCTGGGTGCCACTGTTAGAACTGCTCCTACTGAAATGATGTTACTTCTTGCTGTCTGCACCTGCTCAACATTGCTGGGTGCAACTGATGGACAGCTTCTACTGAAATGGTGTCACTTGTTGGTGTCTGCACCTGCTCAACATTGCTGGGTGCAACTGATGAACTGTTTTTACTGAAATGAAGTCACTTGTTGCTGTCTGCACCTGCTCAACATTGCTGGGTGCAACTGATGGACTGCTTCTACTGAAATAATGTCACTTGTTGCTGTCTGCACCTGATCAACATTGCTGATGCCACTGATGGACTGCTTCTACTGAAATGGTGTCACTTGTTGGTGTCTGCACCTGCTCAACATTGCTGGGTGCAACTGATGAACTGTTTTTACTGAAATGAAGTCACTTGTTGCTGTCTGCACCTGCTCAACTTTGCTGGGTGCAACTGATGGACTGCTTCTACTGAAATAATGTCACTTGTTGCTGTCTGCACCTGCTCAATATTGCTGGGTGCCACTGATGGACTGCTTGTACTGAAAAGATGTCCCCTGTTGCTGTGTGCACCTGATCAACATTGCTGATGCCACTAATGGACTGCTCCTACTGAAAAGATGTCACCTGTTGGTGTTCTTTTTTGTATTAACTAATCATTGAAAGCATTTTATGTGAACATTTGTATAAACTGATTTTTTTTGTATATTGTGTAAACTATGATGTAAAGCCACGTGTATGAAAAGAATTAGTATTGCCTACTGTACTTTATATATTAGGTTAGTAAAAGGTCAGTGCAAAGCCAAAATTTTAACTAATTATGTGACATTTAGGTATTAATATTATCTTTTATTTTTGTCTGTATTTTTCTGGACGAATTTGGTGGTATTTTCACCACCAATGCTGGCAAAAATACCATCAAATTCTGGCCTGTGGAGGAGGGGCATATGAAAGGTGGCTACACTGTGCCACTGCGCCAGAGAGTGCGCCAAAGAGTACTATTAAGCCGCCTCCACAGTGCATGTTTAGAGTTCGTAGTAGTCAGTGCTTGTCGTGTCGTGAAGTCGGATCGAGATGTTGTAGTAAAGAGTGTTGTTCAATGTTTTATGCAGTTATTTGATGGGAGAGATAGCAGATGTTATTGTGTGCATTTCGTCAATATATATGAAGGTAAAACTTACAATGTTCTCTTATTAATTGTGTATCTGAAATAATGCATCACTACAGGTTCAGCCAACAAAGCATCTGGCTTGTGTTCTTGTATTAGAGTGAATTCTGGTTTTCTTACGCAATTACAGTTTTTCTAAATTTCTTTTGTCACGTCAGCATAGTTGGTATTTAAAAAATTCTTGTCTTGTTGGAAAAGAACCGTGCCAGATGTGGACGTTGAGTCACACTCCCACATACAGAACAGTTACTCTTGTGCTTGTTGGCTTCGTAGATTTTTATAGTTGCTGGGGTCTTAATTAATTAATTGTGTTTACGAAAATCTTCTTACATTGTTTGTTGCAGTCAGATTGCGTAATAATTCTAGTCAGGGCCAACCGTTTACGAGACTTACGTAATCGGACATACAGTTACTAAAAAGAAAAATCATTTTTAATCTTTTATTTAATTAAGCCCCCATGCACGCAAAGAGTACTATTAAGCCGCCTCCACAGTGCGTGTTTAGAGTTCGTAGCAGTCAGTGCTTGTGAAGAGATCGTAGAGGACAGTTTTGTCGAGAGCTCGTGGTTGTTGTGAAGTTGGAGCAAGATGTTGTAGTAAAGAGTATAGTTCCATGTCTTATGCAGTTATTTGATGGGAGAGATAGCAGGTGTTATTGTAATGAGTGCATTTCGTCAATATATATGAAGGTAAAATTTATAATGTTCCTTTATTAGTTGTGTATCTGAAATAATGTGTCACTACAGGTTCAGTCAACAAAGCATCTGGCTCGTGTTCTTGTATTAGAGTGAATTTTGGTTTTCTTGCGTAATTATAGTTTTTCTAAATTTCTTTTGTCACGTCGGTATAATTGGTATTTAAGAATTCTTGTCTTGTTTGAGAAGAACCGTGCCAGATGTGGACGTTGAGTCACACTCCCACATACAGAACAGTTACTTTTGTGCTTATTGGTTTTGTTGGTTTTTTTAGTTGCTGGGGACTTAATTAATTAACTGTGTTTACTGAAATTTTCTTACATTGTTCTCTGCAGTCAGATAGCGTAACAATTCTAGTCAGGGCCAACCGATTACGAGACTTACGTAATCGGACAGACAGCTACAAAAATCATTTTCAATTATATATATTAAAATAAGCCCCCATGCACGTCTTTTTTTTTTTTTTTTTTTTTTTTTTTAGATTTTTAAACCTTTTATTCATACAGAAGGGCTGTCATTAATAAAAGTAATATTTACAAAATCTACACAATAAGTATTGTCTGTATTTTTGTGGACGAATTTGGTGGTATTTTCACCACCAATGCTGGCAAAAATACCATCAAATTCTGGCCTGTGGAGGAGGGGCATATGAAAGGTGGCTACACTGTGCCACTGCGCCAGAGAGTGCGCCAAAGAGTACTATTAAGCCGCCTCCACAGTGCGTGTTTAGAGTTCGTAGCAGTCAGTGCTTGTGAAGAGATCGTAGAGGACAGTTTTGTCGAGAGCTCGTGGTTGTTGTGAAGTTGGAGCAAGATGTTGTAGTAAAGAGTATAGTTCCATGTCTTATGCAGTTATTTGATGGGAGAGATAGCAGGTGTTATTGTAATGAGTGCATTTCGTCAATATATATGATGGTAAAATTTATAATGTTCCTTTATTAGTTGTGTATCTGAAATAATGTGTCACTACAGGTTCAGTCAACAAAGCATCTGGCTCGTGTTCTTGTATTAGAGTGAATTTTGGTTTTCTTGCGTAATTATAGTTTTTCTAAATTTCTTTTGTCACGTCGGTATAATTGGTATTTAAGAATTCTTGTCTTGTTTGAGAAGAACCGTGCCAGATGTGGACGTTGAGTCACACTCCCACATACAGAACAGTTACTTTTGTGCTTATTGGTTTTGTTGGTTTTTTTAGTTGCTGGGGACTTAATTAATTAACTGTGTTTACTGAAATTTTCTTACATTGTTCTCTGCAGTCAGATAGCGTAACAATTCTAGTCAGGGCCAACCGATTACGAGACTTACGTAATCGGACAGACAGCTACAAAAATCATTTTCAATTATATATATTAAAATAAGCCCCCATGCACGCTACAATTTTCACTATCAGAAGATTCCAGGGGACGATCCTGGCAGGGTCGCCACATGCATGGGGGCTTAATTAAATTATTAATTGAAAATGTTTTTAGTTTTAGTAGCTGTAAGTCTGATTACGCTGTGTCTCGTAATCGGTTGGCCCTGACTAGTACTATTACGCTATCTGACTGCAACAAACAATGTAAGAAAATTTTCGTAAACACAGTTAATTCATTAAGTCCCCAGCAACTAAAAAAACCTACAAAATCCAAGCACAAATGAAACTGTTCTGTATGTGGGAGTGTGACTCAACGTATGCATCTGGCACGGTTCTTTTCCAACAAGATAAGAATTTTTAAATACCAACTATACAGACGTGACAAAAGAAAATTAGAAAACTATAATTACGCAAGAAAACCAGAATTCCACTCTAATCCAAGAACACAAGCCAGATGCTTTGTTGACTGAACCTGTAGTGACACATTATTTCAGATAGACAATTAATAAAAAAAAAAAAAAATTATAAATTTTACCTTCATATATATTGACGAAATGCACTCATTACAATAACATCTGCTATCTCTCCCATCAAATAACTGCATAAAACAAGGAGCAACACTCTTTACTACAACATCTTGCTCCAACTTCACAACAAACACGAGCTCTCGACAAAACTGTCCTCTACGATCTCTTCACAAGCACTGACTGCTATGAACTCTCGACAACCACTGACTGCTACGAGCTCTCTACTAGCACTGACTGCTATGAACTCTCGACAACCACTGACTGCTACGAACTCTAAACACGCACTGTGGAGGCGGCTTAATAGTACTCTTTGGCGCACTCTCTGGCGCAGTGGCACAGTGTAGCCACCTTTCAAGCGCAGGAACCATGGAACCACAAATTTCGTAGTAGACAGTGCCGCTCAGGTAAGCGTAATCGGCACTGAAGGAAACGGTGGGCAGTAACGCCGACGAAAGAATAGAACTTAAAGTGATCACTAAAGAAGTAATAGAGACGCGCGGAGCTGCGACGTTAATGCTGAGGATAGATGATATGTGTCTGGAAGCCAAATTTCATATAGCGGAGGACGAGGTAGATGTCCTGCATGAAGTAACCTTACGCACAGACATCCGCGAGAGTTTAAAAGTAATCATAGATTCTGCAACAAAGATGCTATGGGTCAAGGGTAGACCAGTACAGTTACACACGGAATAGCAGCCAAAGCGTCGAATCTTGTGGACCGGGACAGAGCGAGCATTGAAGAGAGGAGCATTCTCCCACGGAACGGACACTAGGCAACCGAGAGAAACAGGTCGTGAGCGCAAATGCGACGCCAGAAGTATTAGTAGGATTCCCAGAAGGACCAGACTTACAGCCGCGAGAGAAGGGAGGCCTCCAGAGCAAAGAACCAGAGGAAGTAACCGCGTCTAAGTGAAACCAGGAATAAATACGAGCAGCAAACGGAAAGGATGCCCGTGTGGCAAAATATGGACAGGCCCACCATAAGAAAGATTTTAAGGATTAAAGTACAGAACACAGGTCTGATCGAAGAAATAACGGAGCGGCAGCAATTGCATACGAGAGCATATTTTCCTGCAGCATTGGTGACCGTACAGGGAGGCACATGCGTCACAAATATTCTGAATACCAAAGAAGAAGAAATTACATCAGAATGGCACAAAATGAACATAGAGCAGTACCTACCATGAGAGAAGGCAAAGAATGCTACATACGGAATATAGTGTCAGTGGACCAAGAGACAAGGTCGCGAAATAGCAGGTTAAATGAAATGGTTCGAGTGGATCACTTAAAAAAGAATAAAGGACTTCAATTATTTAATTGTGCCTTTCATATCATGGTGTATTTCATCTGCCTGGAGATAGGATTAATGTACACTGTGATGGTGGAGCATGAAATTAAGTTGAAACCAGAGGCGCAAGGAGAAGTGATAAATATCTGTACGTATCGACTAGCAGAAGTGCAAAAGGAAGCCTTCCGAAATGAGGTAGGTGCAATGTTAATGTAAGATTTCATTTCGCCGAGCATACGTAAGTGGAATTTTCCGTTACTGATGATTCCGAAGAAGATGGATGCTTCACAGAAGTGGAAGAGAAGAATAGATGCAGACTACCGAAGATAAATGACCACTGTATTCGAACTGTAGTTCCGTTACCGTTTTGATGAGATTTTAGATTGCTTACGAAAAGTCAAGTACTTCACCACTTTAGATTGTGCAAAGGGTTACTATCGGATACTCTTGAATGAGGATGTCAGAAAACAGCCTTCTCTACTCCGCAAGGGCATTAAGAATGGGAATAATAGGTAGTGGAAATACTCTTCGGAGGCTGATGAACACAGTAGTAACTGACATTATGGACCAAAGACCTTCGTATATTTGGATGATGTGGTCGTGTTCGGAGCGATGTTAGGAGAGCATACTGGCAGACTTGGAGAAGCATTATAAAGGTTCCGATAGTACAGTTTAAAATTACAGGTTGACAAGTGTGAGTTCCTACAGAAAGAGGTAACTTACTTGGGGCACGTAATTACGACAGAAGGATTACAAAACACGGCCCACAGGAAGTGAGCATGATAAAAGAGTTTATAAGACCTAGTACCACAAAGCAGAGCTTTCTAGGTATTGTGTCATTTTATCGTTGTTTTATCCAGGACTTCAGTCGGATGGACAAACCGTTACATGAATTACGGACGAAAGGAGCAAACTGCGAGTGGTCGTCGCAGGAGGGAGCAGTTTTCCAGGAATTAAAATAGAAAATAGTCAGGCCCCGCAAGCAGTCGATCGGTGCCTTACTAACAAGAGAACTGTCCAGTCCAACATGCGGGAACATTCCTTAAAAATTTTTATACGGGAAGAATACGCTGAAAGAAATACAATATCAGAATTTTAGCTGGTGAGATATACTGCAAGTATTTTTTTAAAAAAGTTGAAAATTGTCAAATTAGTAGCTCCCCAGGTGGCTGGTGAAGTGTACACCCCTGCCGTAGCTGTAGGAGAGAGACAGTGCATGCGCAACACCGCGGCCACACAGCCTTTGTTGACAGCACATCGATAAACAGGTAACACAGCTTAACGCGAATGTAATTTGTAAAGTGAATTCCAGTTTCCAATGATAGTTTCTCCGACACAATTACTCACAGTTACTATTCGCTCGAATTTGCAATTCATTAAATAACTCTAATTATTAGCAGTGGTTGCTAACAGCGTCTGTCTTTGTAGGGTTCCACAGTTTCACAGTAACGTGGAACCCAATTAATGTTTTCAGCCTGCAAAGATGAAATATGAAGAGCGTGGTATGCAATCAAAATCACATACTTCTCCTGAAGATCTACATAAGTGTTATTTATAACTTAATTTCTTGGACATTTATTTTGATGATGTCGACATTTCGTTAAAAATTGTGGAAACATAAAAATAAACAGGAAATAACTCGGACGATTGCGTGAAATGTGATTAGAACAGTGATTGTTGTTGTCATTAAGGACCAGCATAAAAGTAGACATGCGAAATGATAGCTTTCTGTGACAAAGAAAAGATTGTAATTTTTTTGGTTAAGTGAAGGAGGAAGAAAACACCCAAGTAGTGCGCAAAGTTGGTTTCATTTCGTAAAATCTGAACATTAATTATATGAAAGGAAGAAAGATTTACATGAAGTACAAAATTTGTGCCAAAATCAAACTACAAAAGTGTGAAAGAAAAACTATTCAAAAGATTTAGAACTGCTCGTAAAGGTCAGTGCACTGTTATCAAAGGAGAGCTACGAGACTGGGCACTCTGTGAACTACAGATTAGATAAACATTACTATTTCCATGCATCTTCGACCTGTTTAAACAGGTTCAGGAAAACGGAAAGCTAAGTCGCAAACTTACGAAGTGTGTTCCAAGTAAACGAGCAGAGGAGGTGTCATAACAAGTAAAACTACAGGGAAATTCGCAGCTGAGGTGAAGGAGAAGCTTCCTGTTATCACTGACGAACAGTGTGGGCAGCAATCTGCTGACGATGCCGTGGTGTACGGTAAGGTGTCGAAGTTGAGAGACTATAGGAAAATACAAGACGACTTAGAAAATGGTTCAAATGGCTCTGAGCACTATTGAACTTAACATCCGAGGTCATCAGTCCCCTAGAACTTAGAACTACTTAAACCTAACTAACTTAAGGACATCACACACATCCGTGCCAGATGCAGGATTCGAACGTGCGACAGTAGCGGTCGCACGGTTCCAGACTGTAGCGCCTAGAACCGCTCGGCCGGCGACGACTTAGACAAAATTTCCAGTTGGTGTGATGAATGGCAGTTAGCCCTAAATGAGGAAAAATGTAAGTTAATGCAGATGACTAGGAAGTTAAAATCTGTAACGTTCGGATACAGTATTACTAATGTTCTGTTTAAATATCTGGGCGTAACGTTGCAAAGCGGTTTGAGGTGGGACGAGCATTTGAGAACTGTGGTAGGGAAGGCGTATGGTCGACTTCGGCTTATTGGGAGACCTTTAGGAGAGAGTCGTCCACATGTAAAGGAGACTGCACATAGGACGCTGGTGCGAGCTATTCTTGAGTATTGCTCGAATGTTTGGGATCCGTACCAGATCAGATTGAAGGTAGACATCGAATCAATTCAGAGGTGAGATTCTAGATGTGTTACTGGTAGGTTCGGACAACACGTAAGTGTTATGGAGGTGCTTCGGGAACTCAAATGAGAATCCTAGGGGGGAATGTGGCAGTCTTTTCGATAAACACTATTGAGAGCATTTACAGATACGGCATTTGAAACTGACTCACGAACGATTCTACTGTTGCCAACATACGAGGGCAGTTCAATAAGTAATGCAACACATTTTTTTTCTGAAACAGGGGTTGTTTTATTCAGCATTGAAATACACCAGGTTATTCCCCAATCTTTTAGCTACACAACACTATTTTTCAACGTAATCTCCATTCAATGCTACGGCCTTACGCCACCTTGAAATGAGGGCCTGTATGCCTGCACGGTACCATTCCACTGGTCGATGTCGGAGCCAACGTCGTACTGCATCAACAACTTCTTCATCGTCCGCGTAGTGCCTCCCACGGATTGCGTCCTTCATTGGGCCAAACATATGGAAATCTGACGGTGCGAGATCGGGGCTGTAGGGTGCATGAGGAAGAACAGTCCACTGAAGTTTTGTGAGCTCCTCTCGGGTGCGAAGACTTGTGTGAGGTCTTGCGTTGTCATGAAGAAGGAGAAGTTCGTTCAGATTTTTGTGCCTACGAACACACTGAAGTCGTTTCTTCAATTTCTGAAGAGTAGCACAATACACTTCAGAGTTGATCGTTTGACCATGGGGAAGGACATCGAACAGAATAACCCCTTCAGCGTCCCAGAAGACTGTAACCATGACTTTACCGGCTGAGGGTATGGCTTTAAACTTTTTCTTGGTAGGGGAGTGGGTGTGGCGCCACTCCATTGATTGCCATTTTGTTTCAGGTTCGAAGTGATGAACCCATGTTTCATCGCCTGTAACAATGTTTGACAAGAAATTGTAACCCTCAGCCACATGACGAGCAAGCAATTCCGCACAGATGGTTCTGCTTTGCTCTTTATGGTGTTCGGTTAGACAACGAGGGACCCAGCGGGAACAAACCTTTGAATATCCCAACTGGTGAACAATTGTGACAGCACTACCAACAGAGATGTCAAGTTGAGCACTGAGTTGTTTGATGGTGATCCGTCGATCATCTCGAACGAGTGTGTTCGCACGCTCCGCCATTGCAGGAGTCACAGCTGTGCACGACCGGCCCGCACGCGGGAGATCAGACAGTCTTGCTTGACCTTGCGGCGATGATGACACACGCTTTGCCTAACGACTCACCGTGCTTTTGTCCACTGCCAGATCACCGTAGACATTCTGCAAGCGCCTATGAATATCTGAGATGCCCTGGTTTTCCGCCAAAAGAAACTCGATCACTGCCCGTTGTTTGCAACGCACATCCGTTACAGACGCCATTTTAACAGCTCCGTACAGCGCCGCCACCTGTCGGAAGTCAATGAAACTATACGAGACGAAGCGGGAATGTTTGAAAATATTCCACAAGAAATTTCCGGTTTTTTCAACCAAAATTGGCCGAGAAAAAAAATGTGTTGCATTACTTATTGAACTGCCCTCGTACATTGCGCGCAAGGACCACGAAGATAAGATACGAGAAAAATGGTTCAAATGGGTCTGAGCACTATGGGACTTAACTTCTGAGGTCATCAGTCCCCTAGAACTTAGAACTACTTAAACCTAACTAAACTAAAGACATCACACACATCCATGCCCAAGGCAGAATTCGAACCTGTGACCGTAGCGGCTGCGCGGTTCCAGACTGTAGCGCCTAGTACCGCTCGGCCACTTCGGCCGGTTAAGATACGAGAAAATAGGCCTCATACGGAGGCATATAGATAGTCGTATTCCCTTGCTCTATTTGCGAGTGTAACAGCAAAGGAAGTGACTAGTAGTGGTACAGAGTATCCTCCGCCACGCACCATACGGTGGCCTGCGGAATATCTAAGTAGATGTAGATGTAAAATGCTGCGTATAAAGCCAGTTAGGTTCTGTGCAACAAGTGCGTGCAAACCCCATTTAATCATTTCAAGTGAAAAAAAAAGACAGTCACTAGTGCAGTCGATGAATGCTATGACAAATTTGCGTACACCAATTCTACTTACAAGTATCAGTGAGACACTGTTTTCCACAAAAATCTGGAAAAATGGGAGAGAACAGTTTTCAATGTTACATCTGGAACGTGTTCTTACCATTTGCAGAAAATAATTCATTGATATAACAATACCTCCGACTTTAGTAGGATGACGAAAAGACTATAAATATCATTCGTATTCCACGCATCACTGTGATTCAGCCTCTAAATAAAACAATTTTTCAACAATGTAAAGCATTTTTCAGAAATTTGTCAGATAATGTAGTTTCTGATAGTTCTTTCTCATTTCATATTTATCAGAAGAGCAGTGTTGTTAAACTCAAGCCATTTCTGATCGTCAATTTGCATCTCTACATTCTACGAATTTGAGCAGGTAACTCTGGTACACAGCACAATATACAGAACAATGACCATAACTATTTCTTACTCCATTCCAGTTCTGTATAAATAAAAGTTGTGATTACTGTGATGTGCCTTAATGGATTAATTTTTCTTTTAACAGGTGGACCTAGCGTAAGGAAAATGTTTTCGTCACCCACGGAACACTTCGCATTTTTGGAGGCAAGAAACATTCCAATCAAATATACATTATTGAAAAATTATCCAAAGAACTGCGCTACAGGTAGTGTTATAAAGTATTTAATGTCAACAAATCAAGGTCCTGACTGACGCAAGTCGTTTCTAATGTAACATCATAAAACTGCCTCTGTTAATCACTTGTGTAACATTGTAGCTTCCTATACGAACTGCAATTTATTCGAAAACTTGATGATTTAAGATGTTTTTGTTATGATTCAAGTGCCTGAAATTCGCGTGTGTGCACTTTGGGCTACGCGGCATCTGCCTATTCGCCAATACGTGTGCTAGAGTGAAGTTAGGTTAGGTTGATCCCTGACAGCTGCAGTGGGCTGGGTGCGGCAGCTTCACGGGCCTACCTCAACCAATGACAACACAATTTCTAAATGTCTCAATGACAACGTCTCGTTGTTGACATGGCTACCGTTTTCATCTGCAGTCATTAGCACTTCATAGCTGAAAGCTGGCAACACCGGTGCGAGCTGTCAGGGATCTTATAACTCCATCTATGGACAAATCGTTATAAGTGGTTCTTCATGTGGAGAAAATGAGTAACTTCACCATTTTTAAAAACATACTTAGAGCGCGCTTTAGCAGCTAAAATTTTAACAGCGCGTTTCTTTTAGTGTATTCTTCTAGTGTGAAAAGTTTCAGGGTAGAATTCGATACGTCGGATTGGACGATTCACTTGTGAGTGAAGGAGAATTAGGACAGGATTTATCAGCAACCTTTGCGTCCAGAGCACTGAACCATTCTGAAAGAAGATACAGTACGATCGGGCGAGAACTCTTAGCTATAATGTGGACTGTGAAGCACCACCGATCTTACATGTTCAGAAGAAAATTCATTGTGCCTACTGATCACACAAATCCTTGAAATGGTTGGCACATATACGGGAAGAGTGGGAGGAGTGGAACAGTGAGAGGAATCGGACGGTTCAAATCTCCCGCATATTTCGTTCGAATTGTTAGTTCAATACCTCCTCACCCATTGGAGTTGATCTGATGCAGTTCCTGTTCCATCTTGGTCAACGAAGCTCATATTGTTAGGTGAGGAAAGAACATAACTTTCGTCCTTAAAAGGTAAGAATTCATTACAGAAAACAACTCAACTGTTTTTTAAATATTGGTTATTTAGAGTGGCTTGAAAATGTTTGTAGTTGAATGTGGGGTCGTTGGTTATGTTCCTGAACCAGCAAATAAAATTTCGTAGCTTTGTAGGTTATGTTTTTGACTCTTGCGTATTAAAGTTCTCCTAAGGAAGGACTGGGACATCCTGTCTTGGGAGGAGTGGGACAGTGTCCCATTCCTCCCTCTATAATCATTATGAGAGTTACTGTTCTTGTACATTCACTGTGTGATACAGAACATAATGCCCCATAAGTGGATCAAGAAGTTCCCTGACAGGATGGCTCCAGCTAAGTTTCTCATATATATGGAAGTCAACAAGGGTCATAGCATAAGACAAGTGGCAAAATCATTTGGGCTCTCCAGTTCAACACTTTAGCGTCATCTTCAGAAATATCCCCAATCGGGAGCCAACACTAGTGGAGTATCTTTCGACTGCCAGTGGAATGCATTATGGGTTGACTCCACTTCAGGTGAGAATTCTTGGTTATGCTTGTGCTTTACACTGCAAAATCCCTAAATCTTGGGAAGCAACAAAAATCACAGGAGATGATTGGCTCAAAGGCTTTATGAAACGACACAAGGAACTATTGTTGAGGACCCCAGAAGCAACAAGTTTAGGCAAGCAACCAACTTTAACAAACCAAATGTTGATCTCTTTTTAAATAATCTCAGGCCTGTTTATGAAAAATATGAACTTACACCAGATCACATGTTCTTTATTTATTTATTTATTTGACCATATAAATCTGTTTTTCAGTACATATATTGTACACAGGATATTGGACAGAAGACCTTTTTATCCATTGGTTTTTCAAATGTCAAACATACATTATTTACATTTTTATAACAAATTGGACCTATACAGTTACTAATTACCATTTTTGAAATACTGTATATTAATAACTTATTTCTACAATTAAAGATACAAATTACATTTTTTCTTGCATAAGATACTGTGAGATTGAATAGTAGCAGTTTTTCAGAAGGTAGGCTGTCACAGACTTTTTAAAGCTTTGTTACTCAGGAAAAGATTTTATATGTCTTGGTAATCTGTTGTAAAGTTATGTTCCTGCATGATATACACCTTTTTGGCATAATATGGTGTTACAATGATTAACATGTATGTCACTGTCTGACATGGTACTGTAATTATGGCCACTTTTGTTTTGAGGAAAAAGGTTTTCTTTTCTCAGTATGCATGACTACTTCCAGTATATAAATGCAGGGGAGGGGTAGGATCTTTAGATCTTTAAAGACAGGTTTGCATGGTTTTCTACTGCTCACTTGTTTCCTTATTCTTATAATTGCCTTTTGTTTCCTGAAAACTGTTATGGCCTTGTGTACATTTCCCCAGGAAATGATACCGTACTTCAGTACTGAATGTACACAAGCAAAGTATACAGCCCTAATTGTTTCTGCACTAGTTTTGTTGCAGAGAATTCTTGCTACATAGCTCATTTTTGCTAGTTTTGAATTTCGGGATGTGATATGAGTGCTCCATTTAAGATTTTCCTGGATATGAATTCCAATAAATTTAGTTTCATTGACAGCGCTAATGTTTTGGTTATCTATACATATTACAAGTTGTGCCAGATTTTTATTTTGATCTGTGTGGAAATTCATGAGTACTGTTGTTTGGGGATTAACTATTAGCCTGTTTCTGGTAAACCATTCAGACACTCCTTTTGTAATATCTTTTGCAGATGCGGTAAGATTTTCTTCTTCATTCCCTTCAATCAATAGACTGGTGTCATCTGCAAACAGTACTGGTTCAGAATTCCTAACGTGTGATGGGAAATCATTAATGTAGACCAAAAAGAGAAAGGGACCTAAAATGGAGCCTGTGGAAGACCATGACTTAGTCCACATGGTTCTGAAAGGTGTACCTGGAGTTCATTTCCTTCCATGTACTTAATTTCAGTTACCTGAGAGTGATATTCCAAATATGATTTAATCCATTGATTTGGCACACCATTCAAGCTTCATCAGGAGTATAAAATGATCAACCACATCAAAAGCTTTTGTTAGGTCCAAGAATAAACCTGAGATATTTCTGTGGTTGTCCACTGCATTTAAGACATTGTTTTATCAGATTAAAAGTGGCTGTTTCAGTTGATCACTGTGGTCTGAAGCCATGTTGACATCCACAAATAACATTATTCTTGTTGAAGAATGTAATTAGTTTGGAAAGGAACACATTTTCAATAATTTTCGAAAACCCTGGCGATAGAGACACAGGCCTATAGTTACCTATACATTGATGATCACCTTTTTTATACAGGGGTATTACTTTTGCCATTTTCAGTTGCTGAGGGATGACACCACATGACAAAGATGAATTGTATATGTCCAATAAAGGCGAAAGTATTTGTCTTGTGTTATTTTTATAATGTAATCTGGAATATCATCAATACCAGTTGAATACTTACACTTCAGTGAATTAATGGTATTTAGGAGCTCTGTCGGGCTTATTGGACTGAGGAACATGGGTATATTATTTATTTCAATAGATGAAAGTTCTTTCCATGTTGTATTAGGTGGATTTCCAAATTTTTCCTTCACTAATTTTCCAGCAGCAGTTGCATAATAAGAATTGAAAACGTTTGCAACTGCTCCTGGGTCAGTAACATTCTTGCCATCATATGATATCACAATATTTTTGTGAGTTGTCTTCTTCCCTGTAAGATCCTGCACAGCTTTCCACATTGACTTAGTTTTATTGGATGACTTCATAACATATTTGTCATTTTCCTTAATTTTAGCCTCTTTCATGACCCATTTCAAAACTAGCTTGCATTTTTTGAAATAATTAATAAATTCTGGACTGCTGTGAGTTTTTGACTCCAGAAAAAGTTCCCATGTCCTTTACAAGACACTCTAATGCCTGATGTAATCCAGTTTTTGAATCTATCTGTGTTTTTGGAAATCAGTTTCCTTTGTGGAAAAGAAGTCAAAGTTATGCTTGAAAATGTTCAAAAAATTTTCCATCTTTTCGTTGGTAATAGAGGTATCACATACTTCTCTCCAAGATTGTTCACTGATTAGGTACTGGAAGTATTCAATATTTTTCCTACTATAAATCCCTTCATGGATAACATTCTGTATACTGGTTGAAATATGATTTACAGGTATGGTCAGTAATTGCAAAAGATGGTCACTATAGCTGGTATCAGTGTTTTCTGATGTACACTTGCCCTTGTTTACACATACCTGATCAAGGAGAGTGACACTAGTTTTTGTTACATGTGTTGGAGAGCTAACAGTCAGACAAAGATTGTAGGCTTTTATAATATTTAAAAACGTTTCCCTGTGAGGGCTATGGCTCAGAAAGTCAGTATTAAAATCACCACATAATACCACTGTTTTCCCAGTTGTCTTAAGTTTGCCTAAAGCAAGGTCCAATTTTTTGAAAAAAAAACGCATATGTTGCTAACTGGAGATCTATACAGACATAAAATAATGGTTTTTTCAGACATTATCTCAATAGCTGAGATTTTAAAGTCTCTTTCACCACCAAGTTTGCAAACAGATGTTATACTCTTATAATCTACATTTTCTTTTATATACATATACAAGTTCCCCCATGTTTTGATTCCATTCTACAAAAGCAGTTTGCAAGGTTAAAATGTAATATTTTTAAGTATTGAAAATACTCAGTTTGTAACCAACACTCACAAAAACGTAACACTGAAACATTCGCTATTGAGGAGTATATTTATTTCATCAACTTTGTTTGTTAATGACTGTACATTCTGGTGTACAATCTTCAGTGTGTATTTGTAATTTAATTCTGCATTACATTTTTTTGTGATACAGTCTACTTCCCTAAAAATGTCTTTCGCCCTTTTTATTAGACATCGCATCTTTCTTTATGACCCATTTGTCCAAAGTACTTTGGACTGCTTCTATATTATGCCTATTGTGACTCAAATTTGCTAGATGACAGATTTCTTCAATCAAAAATTGTTTCCTACTGTGATTTAAATGTAGGTCATGGCTGGTGTGCAGGGATGTGTCTAACGTGCTTACATTTATTAAGTTCACATACAGAATTTTTTGCACGCAGCATCTACCTCTTTGTTTACTCTCTCTATTAATTTATTAAAATATGACCAAGGAGGTAGGACATATCTGTATGGTTGATTTACAACAGCTACATTTGTGTTGCTTAATTGGTAGCACACTTTCAAGAACATTGATGAGTTCACTGCCTTTATCTCTGGCAACATCATTTGCACCTGCACAAATTACGACACAGTCTTTTGGGTTAAGGTTTTCACATGATTGTACCACTGTTTTGGTCACTTCTGCAATGCCTGCTCCTGGTTTGGCAAAGGCTTGGACACTTGAGTTAGTTTGTGTATCTGCTACCTTTTCTGCTATCTGACGTCCATGATTATCAGCAAAAATTAACACTTTTTGTTCTTTTTCACTCACTTGAGGCCAGTCGACTGATTTTTTAATCACATTTCTTTGTTTAGGATGCGACACACGTGACATATTTACAGTGCACTGCTGTTGTTGTTTGTAATTATTATCTGGACTCATATGTTTCTGAATGACATTGTTTGTGGAATCACGTTTGTCATTATAACTATTTCATGCACTTACTTAATTATTTCCAAGTTTTGTGCTGGTTTCCACAGTCGTTCTTCCTTTGATTACATCACTGGTAGCCGATATTTCTTCTAGGTTCAGACGATGCTCTGCTTGTTGAGTTTTACAGCCAAGATGTTGCAGCTGTTTCTCCAATAAGGCTACAGTCCTTTTAAGTTCACTAATTTCACTGTTTTTTGCACTTAAAATGAGACCAAAATCATCGCACACATGGCTGATCATGATGATCTGGTCTAGTACTACATGTTTGGTCGGATAGATACCACCTTCAACCTTGATTTAAAGTGAACAGGTATTTATGCCCAGCCATGTCAGCAGCCACCTAAACTTACCCGGTTCAAACATGGCCGACACACATGTTTACATATCGATGTCACTGAATTTGCATTTGCCACGGGTTTTTCACTAGATTTTGATCTTGTAATGATTTCGTTTGCTTTTTTTGCTTTAACCTCGCAGCAGTAACATTTTCCATGTCGAACCACGATACTTTTTTTTGCATTGAATACATAAAGACTCATTCTTTTTTACGTTTTTCGCGGAACTCGATTTTCGTGAACCTTATTTTACCGCATCTTGCCAGAGATTCTTGGTGAAACATTGTAAATTAAATAAACCAACACTGTTTTTTGCCTTGTTTCACAATTTCATTGTTAATGTTACTGCACAACCTAGGTTCAATTGCGGTGAAACAGGAATATCTACAAATACACCACTTACGGCTGGTGCAAAGCGTGGTGAAAATCAAATAGGTCAGGTAACATCTGCAGAAAGAAGGGAGCAAATTATGGCATTATTTATTGTAAATGTCCTTTGGAATGCTTTGCTTCCAGCTTTTATGTTTCCAAGCATTAGGTATACAGATTTCTTTTTAAAGGGTGCTCCTCCAGGAAGTCTTGCACTAACTAGCAGGATAGGTTGAATGTCCAGTGTACATTTCAACCAGTGTTAAGAGCACATAATTGACCATACAAGGTGCAGCAAGAGCCAACCTCTACTACTAATTTAGAATAATCACGAGAGCCATGTAGCAGTAGATGTTATCATTACAGCAAAGGAAAATGGAGTTATTTTCTTAGCCTTTCCACCACGTTGTACCCATTGACTCCATCCTCTTGATGTGTCAAGTGTTTGCTCCATTTAGAACCCATTACAACAGAATTTGTAATGACTGGTTACTAGATCACCCATGAAAAACTATCTCCATCTATTGCATAGGTGAGCTGGTGGGACAAGCATATTCTTTGGCTGACACACAGAATACTGTTCTTTCTGGCTTTAGGAAATCTAGTGTGTATCCATATATCAGTGAACCCTTCACTGAGTCAGGATTTTTGATGTCTTCTGTAACTGATCGCTCTCTTCCATCTCCGCAAGTTTTCCTTGAATCAGATGGACGAGTACCTAATACATCTAAGGAATCGATTCAATCAAATGTTTCTTCACAAGTTTTCGTCTGTTGTAGTTGAAAAATAATGCACAGTGGGCAGTTCTTCAGAGATACAAACAATAAGTCCTGAACAGGCTCGTCCTTTTCCGAAAGCAGAACCATGGAAAGGAGCTAAAAGAGGAAGGAAGAGGGGTAAAAGTCGAATTTTAACTAGCACTCCAGAAAAGCCAGAGGCAATGAGATTAGCATGTGCACAAAAAACGAAGTAATCAGAAAAATCAAATAGACCTAGGCCTAAAGTGGCTAAAGTTGTAAGAAATCTTTCAAAAAAGAAAGCACTAGATGACGATTCTTAATCATCAGAGGATGTCAAGTTTGAAGACTCTGATGGTGATCTGGACATGGTCCTGAGCTCTGAGGAAGATGAAACGGAAGAAATAAACTTGGAAGGCAATTCAATGAAGATTAAGGAAAAGACTTTGTTCTTGTAAAGTTTTCTACAAAAAAATCTGTGATTTATTACGTTGGGAGAATAATAAAATGTGATCCAAACGATGAAATCGAAATTACACTTATGTGGAAAAAGTGGAGTTTTCAAGTTCTATTTTCCAGTTGAAAAAGATGTGAGTATTGTGAAAAAAACAGACATTTTAAAGAAGTTACCAGCCCCATTATGTTCTGGAAGCACTGAACATGTGAAATCTTTGTATATGTGACGTCTCTAGCGCAGAGCGCCCTATCTTTGCGAACCTCTTTCTTTGGACTAGCTAGTCTGCACGAACTTTCCGCTCCCGATAGGTGTAACAGCCGTAATTTTCGTATGTACAAGTGTTCAATAAATGTATATTTCATATCGAAGTGAGTTATCTCTTGACTAATCTCCTGTGATAACCAGTGTTGACACTGACACTGTCGACATCTCATCCAGCGTTATTTGTGCTTCTTTTCGTCATTCACTCACATTGCATGCCAGACTGCATTGTTTATGCCACAATGCATCTACCTGAGACTTTCAGTACAAGTGTAACGGGCCCCATTAACTCTGCCGATTGCGATCGTGAGTGAACAAGTGTACCACTTTCAACCTTGGTTAAAAGTGAACAGGTATTTATGACCAGCCATGTCGGCGGCCACCTAACCTTACCTGGTTCAAACATGGCCGACGCCTAGCGTGGCAGCACAACAACAGCCACAACGTGGACAGTGACTGCTGCCTAACCACGACATGGAGAACGTTCCACTTAAAGACAGTGCGGTATATCCTTTATGTACAGCGTTACCTTAGGGATGGCTTGACGTGCCAGCAAATTTCCAGGACTGTGAATCGCATGTGATAGCACATTCTCATTTCAATAGTGTTGCAGCACCCACCGCCATCCCCGCATGCCGTTTTGGCGACGCCAGTCGCCTTGAGTGCATCGGTTTCTGCGACCGTCGCACCATGTTTGCACCATGACTGCCTTCAGCTCGCTATCGTAATGGCGCCAGCCATTCCATCTGCTCTGGTTCCCAGGTGCGCTGCCCCGTGGCTCCACCATGACTGCCCCCTGCCCGCTGTTGCAACGGCACCGGACGTTCCACCTGTGTCGCATTATTTTTCAGGTTTCCTGGCTGGACACACTTTGCCAGCTTATTCGCCCGCCACTGCCTCTGCTCCCTCTGTATCGTGCATATCATGTGCTGCATGCGGCTACCACCCTACCCAGACCTTGGGCGACGCACCATTCACCGCTACTGCACTTTCAGCATTGGAGGTGTCCTGCTCTACCTGCACTGATTTTCAGCAGCCAGTGCAGACTCAACATGCATTACCAGGCAGGTTCCCTAAGCTACCTGCACTGCAAAAAGACAACCCAAAAACTTGGTTCGCCTTAGTGGACCGCCTCCTGGACACCCATGGCATTTCCGAAGACAGCGCCCATTTTGTCTGCCTGGTGAGCCATCTACATGCTCATACAGACGTCATCAGCGACTTGCTCCTCTCACCACCCGCCTCGCACAAATCACTGCCGATCGAGCACCTTTCCCGCCCTCTGGCCGAGGCTATCTATCACATTTTACATGAGCATCTTTATGACTGCACCCCTTCGCAACTTTGGCAGCGTGTACGTGCTTTAATCGATGACCACACATTGCCTGACATTGTGGATGATCAAAATGCCTTCGGATCTACAGCTTCACCTCCTGTCTCACGTTGCTGACCAACTCGAGGTTCGATTACATGTGGCGGATCAGGCTTATGCCATCATTCGTTTCCAACACCACCTGTCACGAACGACATCTCCATCATCCTACTCAGCTGGCAAACCTACTCCTCTGATTCTGCTGATTCTGTGCCCAGCTGGCAGAGGCTGGTGTGCTTGTCTCAGATGCCCATCAGGAGCTGCCACCTAGTGGCCTACAGGATGTACTGCCACTGGGCTCTCGACAGCCACCAACCTCTCCCAAGCAGCGGCCCAATCGGCTACCAGCCCCACCACAGTCAGCCTCTACCCCACCTGCACCGTGGCTGCCCACCACCTGGCCTACCCGCTGTGCTGGCTCCACACTACTTACGGGGACACCACCTACAGCTGCTGCGCGCCCTGCACCTAACCATATGAGACTGGCAGGCATGTTTAAGTGCAACGTACCTTCATGGCACCTAGCTTCTGATGCTGCAGCACGCACTTCAGCGACGGAAAGCCTCTATGTCACAGATATCTCAACCGGCATATGCTTTCTTGTCGACACTGGCGCCGACGTTAGCATCATCCTGGCTAAGCATACGGTCGATGTGCTATCCCCCACTACCCTCGCCTTGATCACAGCCAACCATTCTCCCATTGCAGTCCACAGCTCCATCAAGATGAGTCTTCACCTCTCACCAGTTCATTCCTTCCCTTGGACCTTCCTCGCTGTCGACATGGATGAACCTGTGATTGGGTTGGATTTTCTACACCATTATGAAATTTCACCAGACCTGCAGGCCACCACGCTCTGCTATGCATCCGGCTCTACAGCTCCGTGCACACCCAATTTCAACACCACTTTGCTCTCTGCCTCCTCGGCTGTGCTTTCCATGTGTGCTTCCCTGGTCGAGCACATAACCTCAAGGGTCTCTGATCTGTTGTAAATGCATTCCCAGATCGATGAAGTCCACACCCAGAACGATGACTTATGTGCTCACATCACCTCTGCCCCTGCTAAATTGTCACATGTACGACATACCATACGTCACCTATCTGCAGCCCTGCAGCGAGGTGGCCCAGCACATGCCTCTACAGAGTCTTCACGTCAACCTGCTCCTGTGTTGAGCATTCCACCATTTGCTGTTTCCTTTGCATCGCCGTGGACGAATCTCCAAGACGCACCTACATGCACCTCTCCAGATTTCTCACGCTGCTTCACTCCTGCATTGCACCTTCCATTGCTGAGTACAGCTGAAGCCTTGCTTATGTCGCCCCGGTTCATCAAGGTCAGCGAACCAATGTTGCCTGTGGATACCTTCTTGACCCATCATGCCAAATCCCCTACGCAATTATCGGCCATTAGTAATGGCACTTGCCATAAGATTCATACCACCGATGGCCCACCTGTTTATTATAAGGCCAGGTGCCTTATCACTTCCAAACTTCTGCGTGTTCAGGATCTGTTCGTTCTGGGCGTCCTCCGCCCCTCTGATAGCAACTGATCTTCCCCTGTTCACCTTGTTCCCAAAGAGGAACATTAACATGTTAACCTTAAATGTGTAGGGACTACAGGTCTCTTAATGCCCAACCATTATTAATAACTACCTCATACAACATATACAAGATTACACACAGTTGCTTCATGGTTCTACCTTTTTCTCCGTATTAGATTGCTCCAAAGCATATCACCAGAATCCTATGCATCCACCAGATATTCCAGAGATGGCCATCATCATCCCTTCAGCCTCTTTGAATACTGTTACATGCCTTATGGATCGAAAAATGCTGTGCAGACATGGCAGAAGTTCATTGATTCCATTTTGCGTCCTCTGCGTTTTGCTTACACTTTCTTAGACGATATCCTTACCTTTTCTTCCTCCACTGAGAAGCATCAAGTTCACCTCACTTCAGTCCATTCGGCCCTCGCTGCCAACGGTGCAGTGATCAACCATGATAAATCTCAACTCTGTTCCAAATCCATTACCTTCCATTCCATCTCTCTTACCTTACATTCCATCTCTGCTGACAGCCTCCAGCCAATGAGCTCTCGTGTCAAAAACATAATTAAGCTTCCTCTCCCCAAGGATTATGCTCAGCTCCATCGTTTTCTGTATATGGCAAACTTTTATTGCCACCATATTCCTCAAGCTGCCTCTGTCCAAATGGCCCTCACAAATGCTCTCTCCAGCAAGAACACCACTGGAAAAAGGAAGTTGGAGTGGACCCAACCAATGCTTGACGTTTTGGTAACCTTAAAACTGCCCTAGCCAAAGCTGCCACACTCAACCACGCTACCCTGAGGCCGTTGTCTCGATCACAACTGATGCCAGTGATTCAGCTGTGGGTGCCGTTTTACAGCAGCACACCACCAACTTCACTCAACCCCTCCGCTTATTTTCAAGAAACTGACTATGAGCTAGTGCAAGTGGTCAGCACTTGACTATGAGCTGCTCACAGTGTATGGGGCAATTAAACATTTTTGTAGTGACCTCGAGGGGCGACCCTTCATGATCTATACTGATCACAAGCCGCTGGTGGATGCTATTCATAATCTGGCTAAAGACCTTCCACCCAGACATTTCCGCCATATGGACTACATCTGTGAGCACTCTTCTGAAGCATGCTATATCCGTGGCATGGAGAACATTGTGACATACTACCTTTCCCACATCTGTGTAGTAACTGCACCACTGAATCTGGAGGAGCTCACCTGACTACAAGCTGATGATGACGATATACAGCAACTAAGATCAGACAGTGGTTCATCACTCTCTGTTCAGCCCCATATACTACCTGGTTCGGCAATCCCTATTCTTTTTGAGACCTCTATAGGCAAACTTCGCCCTCTGGTCCCCGCTGCTCTTCACCATAGGGTCTTTACTGCCTCACATGGCTTAGCTTACCCTGGGACATGAGCCATGACGCGGCTGGTTGCGGAGCACTTTGTCTGGCCTGGTGTCAAGCATGACTGTCACGCTTGGAGCCATGCATGCTTTCTGTACCAGAGCAGCAAGGTTGGTAGGCACGCCCAACCTCCTCTGGGCAAATTTGACATCCCTAAGGGGTGTTTCCTGCACATCCGTATCGACGTCATTGGTCCCCTTCCTTCATCTGAGGGCTACAGACATATGTTGCCAGTCATCGACTGTGTCACCCACTGGGTTGATGAGGTACCCCTTACTGACAATACAGCGAGGACGTCGCCCATTCCTTCGTCTCAGCATGCGTTGCTTGCTTTGGCTGTCCCCTATCTCTCAGCACCGAACAGGAACACCAATTTGAGTCTGCACTCTTCACATGACTCTGCGACGTCACCAAGTTTCACACCACATCCTACCACCTGCAGGCAAATGGCCTCGTCGAGTGGTGGCACCTCATACTCAAGGCCGCCCTAATGTGCCACAGAGGCCTGTGGTCAGAGACCCTCCTGTGGGTCCTGCTGGGTATTCGCTCAGCACATAAGGAAGATCTTAATGCCTCACTTGCCGAGGTTCTGTATGGCAAGCCACTCCTTCTCCCCGCCAAGTTTGTCAAGGATTCACCTCTCGCCACATCCAAGGATCTCCCCGCTGTGATCAAGCATGTCCGCACACACATCATGCACCCCCGCACCCCTGCCCTGCGCCCCTCCCCTCCCCCGTGTTCATCTACAAGCACCTAGCTACGTGCGACTTTATTATGCTGTGGGGCGACACTGTGCGGACAGCCCATTGGCCGCCCTATTTGGGCCCTCAACGTGTGCTATGCTGCAGTACCAACACGCTTGTCATCCATCTCCACAGATGTCCCCAGACAGTCTCAGGTAATAGACTTAAACCGGCATGGTCCCTCAATGATGACTTTCCTCCCGATGCAGCTACCCTGGCTTCGGGCAACTCATTTCTACTTGCCATCACCTCTCATGGGCAGCTGTTGGAACCACTGGGCTGCAGCACCACCAACACCGCCGCCCCCACATCCGACACTGGCTGCCGACTTCACCCTTCACCCGCCATGTTGCCACCGAGATTACGACTTCATCCCGTGAACCTTCGCTCTGCACTATCAGGGGGGGGGGGGGAGGGGGCTCCGGACGTCTCTAGTGCAGAGCCCCTATCTTTGGGAACTTTTTTCTTTGGACTAGCGAGTCTGGCGTCAACTTTCGGCTCATGAAAGGTGTAACAGCCGTAATTGTCGTATATGCAAGTGTTCAATAAATATATATTTCATATGAAAGTGAGTTATGTCTCAACTAATCTCCCATGATAACCACATATGCATTTTCTGTAAATCTCTCAATGTATAATGTACAATAGTGCTGTAGACCAATAAAAGTTATATGTTCAACAAATCTTGACAAACTAGCACTGTATGATGTCATCCCATACATCCCTAGTTCTGTCCCGTTCCTCCCTCAGGTATGGGACATTTGCACCAACTTACAGCACACTACATAAATCATTGTTGAGGTGAATTATGCTGTCCATTTTCGTGAATTTATGTGCACCAAAGATGGATGTACCATTATCTATCATTGACTTTGTTGTAGAGTCAATAGGACATGAATGAGAATGAATAATGTAAATAATGGTCCGTTCCTCCCACTCTTCCCCTAAGTGATCTGTTGTCAAGATAAACGAAATTCAGGATTAAACTAGCAGACTCCTACTTTGAGATACTAACAAAAAAGGCTCACAAAATACACTCCTGGAAATGGAAAAAAGAACACATTGACACCGGTGTGTCAGACCCACCATACTTGCTCCGGACACTGCGAGAGGGCTGTACAAGCAATGATCACACGCACGGCACAGCGGACACACCAGGAACCGCGGTGTTGGCCGTCGAATGGCGCTAGCTGCGCAGCGTTTGTGCACCGCCGCCGTCAGTGTCAGCCAGTTTGCCGTGGCATACGGAGCTCCATCGCAGTCTTTAATACTGGTAGCATGCCGCGACAGCGTGGACGTGAACCGTATGTGCAGTTGAAGGACTTTGAGCGAGGGCGTATAGTGAGCATGCGGGAGGCCGGGTGGACGTACCGCCGAATTGCTCAACACGTGGGGCGTGAGGTCTACACAGTACATCGATGTTGTTGCCAGTGGTCGGCGGAAGGTGCACTTGCCCGTCGACCTGGGACCGGACCGCAGCGACGCACGGATGCACGCCAAGACCGTAGGATCCTACGCAGAGCCGTAGGGGACCGCACCGCCACTTCCCAGCAAATTAGGGACACTGTTGTTCCTGGGGTATCGGCGAGGACCATTCGCAACCGTCTCCATGAAGCTGGGCTACGGTCCCGCACACCGTTAGGCCGTCTTCCGCTCACGCCCCAACATCGTGCAGCCCGCCTCCAGTGGTGTCGCGACAGGCGTGAATGGAGGGACGAATGGAGACGTGTCGTCTTCAGCGATGAGAGTCGCTTCTGCCTTGGTGCCAATGATGGTCGTATGCGTGTTTGGCGCCGTGCAGGTGAGCGCCACAATCAGGACTGCATACGACCGAGGCACACAGGGCCAACACCCGGCATCGTGGTGTGGGGAGCGATCTCCTACACTGGCCGTACACCACTGGTGATCGTCGAGGGGACACTGAATAGTGCACGGTACATCCAAACCGTCATCGAACCCATCGTTCTACCATTCCTAGACCGGCAAGGGAACTTGCTGTTCCAACAGGACAGTGCACGTCCGCATGTATCCCGTGCCACCCAACGTGCTCTAGAACGTGAAAGTCAACTACCCTGGCCAGCAAGATCTCCGGATCTGTCCCCCATTGAGCATGTTTGGGACTGGATGAAGCGTCGTCTCACGCGGTCTGCACGTCCAGCACGAACGCTGGTCCAACTGAGGCGCCAGGTGGAAATGGCATGGCAAGCCGTTCCACAGGACTACATCCAGCATCTCTACGATGTCTCCATGGGAGAATAGCAGCCTGCATTGCTGCGAAAGGTGGATATACACTGTACTAGTGCCGACATTGTGCATGCCCTGTTGCCTGTGTCTATGTGCCTGTGGTTCTGTCAGTGTGATCATGTGATGTATCTGACCCCAGGAATGTGTCAATAAAGTTTCCCCTTCCTGGGACAATGAATTCACGGTGTTCTTATTTCAATTTCCAGGAGTGTATTAGCAAGCGGATTGTCATGCATACCAGAAGCCACAGATGCAGTCATTAGGAATGTGGAAGAGATCGATGAAGAAGAACAAGATGATCAGCAACCAGCGATTAGTGAAGAGGAGAAATGAACTATTCTGCAGAAGTTTCACGATTTGTCAATAGGTGGATACAAAGGAATCTGCAGCACATATGACTATATTAAAAGGTGGAGATTATGGAGAGACGTGATGAAGAATTGAAGGAGTACATTCAATGTAGTTGTCAGAAGAACAAGATTACACAGAGTAATGTGAAGATGCCCTTACGGCACACTGAAACACCTAACCAGGTATTCGCTCGTTCAGGTAACAGCTAAAGGAAATTGATACATCCTAACATACGAGGATGACCTCACGAAATTCGTTGTTGCAGTGCCTATAGCACAAAATGGATATTGACACAATAGCACGAGTCTTAGTACAGAAAATAATTTGCAATTCTGTAATACCGTCAGTATTACTGAGTGACCAAATAACAAACTTCCAACGTGACATCCTAAAGAGGGATTGTCGTTTACTGAAGATCGAGAAGATTCAATCGTGTACATGTCATCCGCAGACAAAGAGAGCATTCGAAAGAACTCTCAGAACGCAGAATATCTACACTATTATGTGGGAATGAAGCAGGAAAACTGTAATGAACTGATGCATTTTGCCTTTTTTATATAACGCCAAGCTGCAGTCATCAAGTGGATTCACTCCAATCAAGCTACTTTTCAGGAGAATATGCAACTTTCCTGGGATCGAACGGCGAGATCATATCAAAGTACAATAGAACTACGATAATAATGTAATGGAACTAAAGGAAGGGATGTGCCAGTTTGAAAGGAGTTTTAATAAGGAATGTAAGAGAAAGAACAAGGGTATTATGGTCGTACTCAGAACTCCAAGGTAGGAAACGAGCTATTATTATATAACGAAAGTGTGAGAAGAGGGCAGTCAAAGAAGTTAACAAGCCCACACAGAGCACCCTTTCGTGTCGTAATGGACCAAATGCAAAACTCCAATTAACAAACACAAAGATCATAAAAGTACATGCAAACAGATTAAAGGAGTTCATTTTATTTAAGACATGTGAGGTTTTGGTAAAATCGAAGTCATTTGCTCTGAAATACGAGGCGTATTTCAGAACTAAGGTCCGTTTGGTCATAAAAATAAGTTCATGAGGAAAGGTTTTTAGTGACAGTAATGTTTTACCATATACCTACCTTACTTTTCCACACAATCGCCATTTACATTTATACACTTTCTGTAACGCTACAGCAGCTTCTTTAACCCCTCTGCATACAAGTCCACCGCTTATGGATTGAAGCAGATGGTAACGCCAGATTGTTTTGAAATCTTTGTCCACCCAGCCACTATTTCAAGTGCAAGAAGAGGAAGTAGTTGCTTGTGCAAGGCTGGGACTGTATGGAGGCTGCTAAAAAAATTCCCAACGAAAATCTTGAATTTTTTCATGTTTTTGGCAGCAGAGGTCGTGCACTGTCGTGAAGATAGATTATGCCAGACGATAGTTTCCCGCAGTATAGGTTTTGTATTGCAGGTCTAAAGTTTGGTTAGCATTTCACAGCATACGTCAGCTGCAGCTGTTGACCCACAGCCCATGAAATCAATCATAAAGATGGCCTTTGCATCCCAAAATATGGTAGCCATCATTTTTCGGTTAGAGAACGGAGGTTACTTGAACTTTTTTTGGTTTGTGCGAACTTGAAGTCACTGCATTGACTATTGTTGCGATTCTCCACTAGTATACAATATCAATATCTCGTCGCACGCAACAATGTGGGAAAACAAACCTTATCCATGTTGTCCGTAGTGCTCCAAAAACTATCATACACTATGCATTAATTGCTCTTCGTGCTGATCAGTAGGCGCTTCTGGAACCCAACCTGCACACAGTTTGTGATATCCAAACTCTTCAGTGACAGTCCTGAAGATTGAGGTTCAGGCAACATTTTGGAATTCTTTTGACAAACCACTAACCGTCAATCGCCGATCACTTTGAAGTTTTTGTTTCACTTGAACAATGATGATGTTGATCCAAATACTAGGCCTGCCACTCTACTAAAGGCCTTTACATATGTCTGCTTGTGTCTGTGTATGTGCGGATGGATAAGTGTGTGTGTGTACCTTTTCCTCCTAAGGTAAGTCTTTCCGCTCCCAGGATTGGAATGTTATGACAGCATTGTGTTACAACAACACAGTGTGTTAATGGTAAGTTGGCTGATCAGCTCTCTACTCCTGAACTGGTAGAAGTCTGAAGGTTTCCATTGTTAATATTTTTTCCGGTGCAGCCAATATTAGGTAGCTGACATTAACGTGGGAGACAGTCAGGTTAGACAGCTGTGTTACTTTGTTGTATTTCACTCTATTTTGTACCGTTTCCTTTTTCGTGATAAATGTGCATAACGGTTACAGTTATGATTTTTGTTAAGTATGTCAAAACGTAGGACTACTTCAGTTTCCTTTCTGAACATCATTAAGTGATTTTTTACCTCCATGTGTGACTTCCGCTTTCATGGAAGCATAAAGAAAATGTTGCGGTACCTACACTGTCGGAGGCAGGCACAGCTTTTTCTCTCTGCATGTCTCCTCAACCAATGTGGTGTGTGTGTAAGGGCCTAGCTTCCTCCCTCCACAAAATAGTTACTTTTACACACACACACACACACACACACACACACACACACACACAGACAGAGAGAGAGAGAGAGAGAGAGAGAGAGAGAGAGAGAGAACTATTTGTGCACATGATGCTGAGTGAAACTCGCTAGCAGCATGCTGCCTGTGATAGCAATGGTGGTGTCACAGTCCACCCAGCAATACCCTCCACAGAAAAACCAAGCAAGCTGGCACTAAAGTAGGTTTTTGTGTTTCCTGTAAGTGCCTCAGGCAAACACTAGTTTAGTTTCTTTGAAAAGAACATGACTAATTTCCTTCCCCACTGAGGCTTCGATTCACCTCTAATGGAGCTAAACTCTATTTTGTTTCCTTCTGAAGCATAACTATTTCCATTAGCTCTGCCTTGATCACTGCTGCTGTCGTCAGTTTTAACACCAGACTGATCCACGAAAACCTGTATAGAAAGTCCGAATTCATTCATTGTCTTCACAGACCAATGGAACCTGAACGTCCTATGATTTTAAACAAATTCATGATCTGACAGTGAGACCTGCCCTATGTTTCATGCATAGTTCTCCTTAAAGTTGCATGAATTGCCATTAAGTTTTCTCTCGTCAGTTTCTCTGCACTCTCTTTCATGGACAGATTGTAACAGTCTGTTTTCGCATCATTCATTGAAGGGCACCATTAAGCAAAAAATGGTGCTTCTCACCTTTTAAGATCTTACTTGGTACATAGTCACCTAGAACATGATTTATAATACGTTTTCTCTTTAGCAATAGGTCTTCTATATTTCCACAATTTGAATTAAATATTTTGAATTTGTTTCTTCTGCATCAGCTCTTCCTAACAAATTATGCTGCATAATGCAGGATAAAGTAAAAGTTTTTCACATTTCGTGACATATTTTGACAATGTAACTTGTCATCATTGGGTGTTCTCAGAAGCACTGAATGTCTAGGATCATGGCCAGCTGTGACTAATCCCATGTTGTATGTATGTACCAGAGACCTTCTCGGCCTTCCTATTTATTCTCAACTGTGTAGGGTTATTGGTGATAACTTTTTTTTGGAATGTGTGCATGTTTATTGACATTAAAATGATGAGAATTGCTGTTTAGGGCATTTTGAATAGGATTGAATAGTCTCAACTAAGTGAGTTAATAATGTGCTGTTGCGAAATGTTACCATTTTCAAGGAAATCAGTTGACTTATTCTGAATAATATGATAAATATTGCATCTTAGTTGTGCAGAATATCAATGTTGCTTATCAATAACAGTTTGTGTAATATGAGTCAGTCTTAATCTGGACTCTCTCTCTCATAATTTTGTGCAATTGTGTATTACAATTGCAAAGATAGTAGTTTTCCACACCTGCATCTTCAGCACTGACTTAACTCTGGTCTTTCCAAGAGGGGCTACAGCTGATGAACATGTAGAACATCTACCACATGCTTCCTATATGTATTATCAGAATGTCCTCCATTAGCAATTTTGAAGCAGAGATACTTTGTGAATGCACTACAGGTGGAATTGGTGCCATTTATACAGATGTGGACTTTGGCTGCTAATGGTTAGAAGACATTTCTTAGTTACGTTTTACTTTCCATAAAATGTTTTTTGAGTTAACACTGATTTCATAGCAAAATAATTAAGGTTTATATCACTTAAATATATCACGAATGCATGAGGCAATCTTTCCTGCTTTCCTTAGGATATTGTTAGTAGAATAAGCTGTAAGAGGACCCTAGACTAGAACCTTGACTTCCACTGGTTTTTGGGTACCTTCTGCAAACTCAGTCTTGCTAGAAATGATTTTATCATCTTGATGATATGGAACAGCCACACCATGAGTGTTTCCATACTGAAGTATCACACCAAATTCTTCTTCAGTATTGTGGAAAGTAGCCTTATATTTGCTTTATTGTTTAATGTCCAGCATGAAAACCAAATTGTTTGGAAGCTGTCAGTAAGAAATAGTTGTGAAGTTATTGGGATTAAGTACTTAAAAATTCTGTATAAGCAGCTTAGGAGCGATATGGGTGTGTATTTTTTTAAAGAGAGATGGGTTTTATGAAGTAGTGGGCAGAATATTTTCTTTTTTTTTCGTCCTCCCAGACTGAAAGGAAATACATGAAGTTGAGGCACACATTACACATTGGACCAGATGTGATTTTATACAGGAGTTAAGAGATGTTTAACACTGAGTGCTATGGCCACAATATTGCATTGCCCTCAGTACTGCAAGGAATGTGCCCTCAGTACTGCAAGGAATGCCATGCCCTTAGTGTTCCTGGTGCATCACCTTAGTGAGGACTGCCACACCCATATTTGTAACCGAAATATTACATGCATGGCATTCTATCAAACTATGAAGTCAATGTAATATAATAGGTATGGGACTCAAAGTGGTAAAGGTGAGGTGGTGGAGCTGCCCGAGACCAGGAACTTTGGTGTCACTGATTAGCTTAATCAGACACTTCCTGTAGCTTTCCCTGTTGGAGGAGTCTTCTTCACTGCCTTCCTTTATCACGATGAATGAATGAATCGAGATTCCACTAAAATTAACATTCTAGTGTATTTGGCATGAAGGGTGCATTGTCTTATGTTTCACACTCTAACCCGTTTTCTCCATGTTGTGGTCTAGTGTGTTCATGCTGTAGTGCCTGAGCTGCTTTGCAAAAGTTCATAATTTTTCTGAGGTTTGTTCAGTGTCAATGACTGCTCCCACTGGGTGCTCAAAATCTTTTGTAATCTGTAACTTTCAGCAATCCTGTAGCCAGTGTTCTGTAATTTGGCTGCTGCCAGATTCCCTTGGACTGTCAAAGGTGATGTTTATAACCTCCAGTCCAACAGACAGTTACTGTCATCCAGATAGAATGTCAGAACCTGTTTCCCTTTATTCTGGGCTCATGTGAACATGTTTCTGCCCTGTCTACGACCTCCAGGCATGATCCCAGGCCTTGGTGATCTTAAGGCAATACCTTCACTGAACATGCTGTCAGCAAACCTAGGTTCAATTACATCATTGATAACACTGTGTCGCCCTTGGGTGTCTGTGCGCTGGGAATCTAATCCTGAGATAACTCGTTCGGTGTCCAACTTCTAGAGTCTAGACATTGTTCATGAGGTTTCAGCTGTCAGGCCTCCTAGTTATTTGTAAAATGTATTACATAGCACGCAGACATGAAATACTTTGTAATCCACAGTCTCGTTTATTGCTTCTGAGTAGGTTTCTTGTTTTGTTCAGTGGACATGCCACACACACTTTAGGCCATATTTCTTAAGGAATCTACAGATTTTCACAGAAATCACAATGGCATTGTTGAGGTATGGCACTGTGCTTGAATTTTCTGTTTTTCTTCCAGTCTGCAAAGAAAATTTATGCCTTAGTGCCATTTCTATTTGATAGAGAGCATAGTATGTATTATCAAAGATTTTAGATTAATGATGGCAGGTCTTGACATAGGTCAGTGTATTGTAACTGGAGACATACAGTGCACCTGAAAGAGCCATTTGACCTCCATACCACTTGAAAATCTAGGAACAGTAATTGTCCATCTTCTGGACAATGAACCACAGTTAACTTCATATTTGTGTGATGACAAGTAAGATAGTGCATTTAGTTTCTCAACACTTTATGGTCAACTGAGGAGTGAGTCATGTACATAACAGAAAGAGCTGGACCTATATATGGAAGAACAAAAGGCTTCTTTTTCCTTACAATGGCAACATTATCATAATTTTTCCGAAATAAGAAGCTGCTTGAATACAGAAGCAGCACCACCACCAGGATACATCTAGTGGCAATAGCAGCTAGAGATATTGATGAAATACTGAACAGGTCCCATGATCAGAACAGGTCTGTGATCTAATCCACAAATGGTGCATACATACTGAGATGACAAAGGTCATGGGATAGCAATATGCACATTACAGATGGCGGTAGTATCATGTACACTAGGTATAAAAGGGCTGTGCTTTGGCAGTGCTGTCATTTGTACTCAGGCAATTCATGTGAAAACATTTCTGATGTGATTACGGCCACACAGTGGGAATTAACACACTTTGCATGCAGAATGACAGTTGGAGCTAGACCCATGGGACATTCCGTTTCGGAAATTGTTACAGAACACAACATTCTGAAATCTGCAGTGTCAAGAACACCAAATTTCATGGATAATGCAGTGGCCAGCAGCCTTTACTTAACGACTGAGATTAGCGGCTTCTGCATAGAGTTATCGATGTTAACAGCCACAGAAATCAATGTGGAACATACAGTGAATGTATCCGTTTGGACAGTGTGGTGAAATTTGGCATTAATGGGCTATGGCAGCAGAAAACCAATGGGAGTGCCTTTGCTAACAGCATGACATCGGGTCTCCTCAGGTTGTCACAATATTGGATGGACCCTAGATGAATAGAAAACTGTGGCCTGGTCAGCTGTCCCAGCTTCAGTTGGTAAGAAAGATGGTAGGGTTCGAGTGTGGCAAAAGCTCCACAAAGCCATGGAACCAAGTTGTCAACAAGGCACTGTGCAAGCTCTGGTGGTGGCTCAATAGTAGTGTGAGTTGTGTTTACATGGAATGGACTGGGTCCTCTGATCCAACTGAACCCATCACTGACTGGAAATGGTTATGTTAGGTTACTTGAAGACCATCTGCAGTTATTCATGGACACCATGTTCCCAAATACCGATTTAAATTGAATGGAGACAATGCGCCATGTCACTGGGGCACAACTGTTTGCAATTATTTTGAAGAACATTCTGGACAGTTCGAGCAAATGATTTGGCCACACAGATCACCTGACATGAATCCCATTCAACATTTATGGGACATAATAACGGAACAGTTCATGCACAAAATCCTGCATAGCAACACTTTCGCAATTATGGACAGCTATGGGTTAATATTTATGCATGGGATTTTCAACGACTTGTTGAGTCCATGCCACATCGAGGTGGTGCACTACTACGTTGGCTAAAGGTCCGACACAATATTAAGAGGTTTTCCATGACCTGTCAGGTCAGTCTATATGGGGTGTATCACTAATCTCTCTCTCTTTGATACCACTCTCATAGATAACAGATCTGTTTGTAGTTATGTCTAAAATGTTGTTCTGGTTTGTATGCCAATGCAGCAGTTGTTTTTGGTAGTTGTTCAGAAATGTTTGGCAAGACTGCCCTCACTCCAGGTAATGTCTGAGAAGGTTAACAGTTGATACTTGGCAAATTAAAGTATTTGCACACTATCATAATAGGGTTGGGATGTTTCAGTGCTATCAGGTTTAGGCTCTCTTTGACTGACTCTTGAATAATAAAACAGTTTGATGGCTGGTAAAAACATCCAGTTGTTAATCTATGTACAGCACTACTAGTTACTCTTGTAAGTTCATAGTCAGATCATTTTGTGCCTCGATAGGTGTTGTGACAGTCAGCAATGCTATGACTGCTATAGGGGAGAGGGGGGGGGGGGGGGGTTGGCAAACTGCTGGTTCCCAGGATGGTGTTCTGATCTTCCACCCAGGCACAATGTGTCTGCTGGGCTGCCAAGAGAGACAGGAGTGGGCTGATGCTTGGAATGGCTGCGACAAGGTAGTTGGAATTCATGAAAACTCTTTATCATTGAACAGGTTAGAGGAGATACGGGTGTGCAATGTCACCTGGTGGGCACTGGCTGGTGTCGATCAACAGTACCTTAATACTAGTGCAGTAAAAGCGGTCATCCCTGAAGGTCTTGCATGCTGTTGAAAGACAGTAGGCTGAATGTCACCGGTGGTGGCTGTCGCAGCCACCTAAAGCTAGTGTAGAATGATTGCATATGGGAGTGACTGCGCGTTAGCATAACTGACAGCAGACAGGTGAAGGCTTCACCGGATTCCATGGGTAGCCCAATGGTGTCTAAACTCAAACTCCATGGAGTGTGGCTGGCTGGAGGAAGTTGCCTGACTGACACACAGTTCCACTACTCTCTGCCACAGAACTCTTTGCTGCCCCTCCCTGGCATATGAGGTTTGACAGGTATGTACAAATAACACCATCTGACCATTTATTTGGCTGCCTGCAGAGATGGCATACAATGCCAATTGATGCAATGCTGCATCGAGTCGTTACTAGAGTATTGTAACATGTTGAAGTAATGCATGGAGTAATTTGCATGTCACTGTTTTGTCAGCCCTGTGCCTTTGGAACAGTGTATTGTTCATAATGTCCCAAAATTCCTTGGCATAATCGTATTCTGTCCAAAATTGCAACATATTTTTCCTCTTCTGAGAAAATTGGTCCATGAATTTAGTGTGGTGCTGCTCCAGTGTAAGGTAGCTGGAACATATACGCTGACACATTTAGAAATTGCATTTCTCTCTATAGTTAGTATAGTTCTAGTTACTGGATGGTTCCAAGAACTGCTTACACGTGCTGTTACAAGGCAATAGGACATTCTGTCCCACCAGGTTTCTAAGCAAAACCAGTTCACTTGGATATTCCAGCCCATAGGGATAGTTTTTTTGGGATATACTGAGGTTCTGTATCACCACATAACATCTAATCTATCTCAAATTACAAAATTACATACTTTCTAATGTTTACTAAATATTATCTTTAAATCTGTACCCCTCTTCATCAACATGTCACTCATTATCAATATATTCAACATATTCTCCATGTTATACAACATGCTATTAATTCATTACATCTTAAAATCCACTAATTAATGTATAAGGGCTACTTACAAGAAAAATCTGTGATAAATTCAGGACAATGGCAGTACGAATTGTAGTGGTTGGAGAACTATCGTCCAAATCTTAACACTTCACCCCCATCCACTGAAGGACCTGCTTCAGTGTACCGTACTGCAAAAGCTCTATGATACCACTGACATATTTGATTACCCAAAGGAGCTCTACTTGCTACAACATATGCTGCCTTTTTTCGACTCCTATTTCATAACCAGCCACAGGTGGTATTTCAACCACAACTTGCACTGCCTTATTTAAACTATTATCACTTTATCATCATATATTTTTCCTTGAAATTCACTAAGTTCTCCCATTGTGTCATCCTTGATCTTTTGCCCACATTTCCCTACAATAGTAAAGAGTTTCAACAGTTACCTCATGCAGATTTTTGCTATCATGTTGGCCGAGTTTCGAGGGATCAGGAGTGCTATAGGGATGATGTCATGGTCAGTTATCCATTTTGCATCCATGTGGTATCTCAATGTCAGGCTGCACTGTTTGGAGTCAAGACCCTGCATGATTAAAGATAAAAACACTGGTCTACGCTATATCAAGGATTTCACCTAAATAACTAGAAAAAAGGAGCACACATAGAACAACAAAGAGTGTGAAACACTAACAGAAGGGAAGAAAAAACTTCTGCACACGATCGGGGCACTAAGTAGATGTCAAACCACATAGCTACCAGTGTACATCCCCGGAGGACACTTAAATTTATAGCTTGCATGGCAACACTACTTTCAATAAATTACACCTACATTATGGAACTAATTCCACTTGCATATACAATCCCAACTAACAGCCACCTTAAGTTCTATCATATTACCTATTGCGTACTTCTGCACAGAAAGAAACAAAAACACGAACAGCAGGCACAAGTAACCCACGACCAGTTGGATTACACACATGCTGCCACTTGTAATGCTGCTGCTGGAGTTGCTGCTTCCGACTCCACCTGTTAGCCACGTAATCCCAACACCTTTCAATCCACACTTAGACTTCAACTGAAATGATGGCAGCACCTTCCAACTCTTCTGAAATATCAGAAGATGATGACAAACTCTCTCCACCTGCACCATCCCATTCCTGACACCAAATATAGCGGTCAGGAGCACTGACCGCTGCAGAGGACTGGGAGAGCTGTCCTTACAGTACTCATAATGGCATTGTTCTCTTCCAGCTGTGCATTGTGGGTGGCAAAGAAAACAGCAGTCTGTTGGATGTGAGTATAGCCGCAGCAAGGTATTCAGAGTTCATGGAAACCCTTTATTATTAATCGAGTTAGAAAGGATACAGGCGCATGCGCTTCTCTGGTTGGCATAGCGTGGTGTTGGTTCATGGCAGTTCCACAAGTGGCACTGGCGGTGGCCGCATCTAGTTCAGCATACTTACAGGTTGGAGGGAACTGCACACAGTAGACATCAGTGGAAGCGAAGGCTTCACTGGATTCCAACGGCAGCCCAGAGGCATTGAGCCTCGGACCCCTAGGAGTTTGGCTGGTGGATGCTGTCTTACCCGATACATGGGTCAACTGCTATCTGTCACAAAACTTTAGATCCCAGCGTGTAAGTGGTGGGCTGATGATGGGTGTCCTGCAAATGCTGGAGGGCCCAGCAGCATGGTGGCTATTTGGTTACGGCTGTTGGCTAGAACATGCCTAGTGGCTTGATAGGTGCATGTAAATATCACTCCTCTGACCATGTCTGGTGGCAATTGCATAGTGTGCATGTTGGTGCCATACTGTGACAGAGAGTTGGTTCCTGGGCCTTGCCACAAGTTGATGTAACATGTGGGGCAGTTTGTAGATCACTGTCGTTAGCAGTGTGCCTTTGGGACAGTAAGTGGGTCCCTGTGTGTCTAAATTTATTGGGTTCATGGTATTCTGTTCACACTGCAACAGCATGTTTCTTCCTGTGCTATCTATCTTACTGACATGTTCAATATGCTGCTCAAAATTTTGGACATTTTATATTTCAGATGATAACTTTCCTGAAGAGAAACTGGTTCTGAGACTTTGCTGTGAAGACTCTGGGCACAAAGGACTGTGTTTATACTTCATACACTCTTCCAATCAGTGGCTTCTATCAAAGTTCAGTGAGCATCTGATCTGACCAGGGTGATTCTCCAAGCCCCCTCAATGTTGTGCAAGTCATGAGATCTACAGGGAGCTCATCAGAGAATTAATGAATCCACTGGTTTAGATTATTCATTCGACTCCAGACCAGAGGACCTCAATAAGTTCTCAAAATGATACTGCAAATTGTCAGCTATGCTGAGACCCCACAGTTAAGGTTAGCTGTCTGCACAGTTTTGAATTCTTCAGAAAGAACAGAGTAGATTCAGTTTGTAGGCAGCAAACACTGTTGATACCAAACTGAGCTAGAATCTGCAGCTGACTGCAGCCAGTCCTCTCAGTTGCTCCCAGAATGGCAACTTCCATCTGGCAGACAGATTATCCCAGTATATACACCGGATGCATATTGGACTATTTCCCATTCACAATGCTATTTCTCTAAGAGGACTGATCATCTACCTGATGTTGATTTCCAGATGGAACAGGAAGTTAAATTTGATTGATCAGTGACTTAGACTGTCACATGAAAATTGCTGCAAATAAAGTTGGAAAAATCACTGTGCTCAGAATTTAAGTTTCTCTGCCAGCTGTTCTGTACTTCCTGTGGTGCTTGTTGACACAACCCTGTTTAGTTTTTACAGAAGCATTTAGGCTCTATATTCTTGCTGACACACAAGACAGGTAATGGAGTCCACACAGTGAGAGTTCCTAGTAACAACTTCTGTGGATAGACTGTCTTTGAAACTTCTGGTACAGGATCCAAATGTTAAATGGTACTTATGTTCAAGTGGGCAAGATAGCTTCTTCAGATACTTTAAACATGATGAAATGAACAGTAGCGCCACGTATTGATTGTGTACGTTATCATCATTAGTTAAGAGAAATGTTTTTATTATTTAGTACCAACATTTATTAGGAAATATATATTTATACTATTACATAGCTACTTACATATGTGACTGTTTTGGATTAAACATTAATCACTGCCGTTATTTAAGATCGGTTTAGGATACCGATACAAATGCACAAGCATCCACAATAAGGGAATGGAATATATGCATCTTTTGTATTGACGTACCACAACCTATTGTAGATACTACGTCATTCAGCTCAGTATCATTTGTCAACATTAGAATGCCATTGAGAACCTTCATAGAAAACTAAACAAACACAAAAGTTACCAACTTCATAATTATCACTAGCTCTTCTTTGACATCGTAGGAAATGTACTCATCTTTAACTACAAACACAAAAAAATTAAGTTAGATAATTTTTTGATAGTCTGTAGGTACACAAATAGTCCTGCTACTAATTGAAATCCCCATGCCGCAGTACTGTAGCATGGCTCTAGACACATTTGGACTGGACAGACAAAGTTGCAATATTCCTTTTGTTGCTGCAAACGAATTACATAATGATACATCACAAGCAGTGGTGAGCATCATTTTGTTCTGGAACCTCTAGGAGCATGACACTACTGTGACACCAGTATTTCAGTGTGTACCTGTCCTACACATTTACCTGCAAATAAAAAAATAATAACTAGGTAACATTACATTTTCTAGGTGATAAAGGAAACTTTATGAATATCCATTGTGATCACAAATTAATTACCTACTTGTTCGAGTAATGGATCATATGAGGCTATCGGCGCTATAGTGGCCTAACCCACAGCACACTGGTTTGTGGGAATGACCACTGGAAAAGATTGACATTTGCAGAATTGATGTGTAAGGTAGTGGTTGTGGTGTATAGCAATGATTGTGGTATACATAACGTGGTATGGTGTCCAGTAATCGGCCACACGTGGAGTTAACTGTAATAATGTTTTTAGACTGCTTTTTGTGTGGGTTAGGCCACTATCGTTTCGGTGCACTTGACCGTAATACACGAAACATGTGGGATAAGCTGTTATTGCTTTACACACTGTAGTCAAACATTGGACAAGATACACATGAGGCGTTAATGTTCATAATCCGTATCATTATTTACAGGGATGGTGTTGCCACATGGCTGTGCAGATGACTTCAAGTTACAATAATAACCATGGTACATCAGGGGTACAAATTGCAGCAAGGTCATTAAATTGGTCTTTTTCAACATGCGTGTCCATTGGGATATGGTACGTCCAGAGCCTCAGTTACTTTCGACCCTCGTTCAGCAAAACTGACGTCGGCAAACGGGACATCTGGCTCATTGGAGTACTTATAAAACATGATATGGAGGGAGGGTGCTTTATACGGAAGCCACTGAATATGGAACCAGTTCACCCTGGTATTTTGTGTCAACACTTCACTGTTACATATGTTTCTCTCTCATCGTACTGTGGACATGAAAACACTCCTCGTCATCAGTATAGTGGTGAAGGGTGGTTGTTTTTGTCTAGTGATAATGACATTCATCCAGTTAGAGGGTATGTGTATGTTCGGGTGAAATTTCCTGTTCTTCGCGATGATACCAAAGTCCTGGTCACATGATAGGTATGAATGCCCACTGACTAGGAATTTATGGTTGATTACTTCCGGTGTGAAGTCTGCATGCAGAACCATGAATTGACACAGTTAGGCCATTTTTGTATTCTGATTTTGCCCACCACATTGATCCGAGTACATAATCAGTCTATTTGTTTGGACGTTATGTTTGATGTAATGCACGAGACACGATCCAGTTTCTTGCAATCCTTGGGATGCTTCGCCTTCACTCGATACATACATGGTAGCTCCCTTGGTACATAGCTTGTGTATTCCAAGGCAGTATGTCCACAACTGCCGCTTGTAGTACAGATACCTGTCTTAAGTACCAGTGTTGGTAAAGTCCTCATCAAATCAAAGGCAATCATGGTTGTATCATTGTCCTGATGCCTCCCTTCTGCTGCATCGCAATCCATTCCCGTCCGCGCGCTCTCAGCCTTTCGTTGATGTAACTATCTTTCACACTCCCATTTACCCTTCTCTTCCAAGGTGTCGGCTGCAGTATATTTGATATTATGGAGGCCACATTTACAGCAGGAGTCCTTATAGGTGGATGAAAGGACAGATTAAATCTTGTATTAAATATCTGACCAAACATGTACTAGACCAGATCATCATGCTCGACTTTATATAAATGGTATAACTTCCCCATGCTCACGTCTGGTGACAAATACTTCCGATCCACTGTCTCATTTATTCGTGCATAATGGCTCCAATATGTTGGAAACCGTTTTATGAAGTTCTCTGCCGCAACTGTCTTTGCTATTGGTGTTTTGTTTTTTAGCAGGGCATGCACCTCACTTATCAGTGGGTTGGGTCTGGTGCTTCACTTTGTGCGAAAGAACCTTTGTAATCCTACCGTCTGGTATCTGCAAAATGTTCTTAAAGAACATTTTACACACCTTCACGTCCACTCCCTCATCAGTTTAGAAATGGTATAGGCATGTTGTTACTCGCCACGACTCTGTAGTACCAGAGGAATACACACACCTCTTTAAAGACATGAGAACTTTTCATGGCCAGGTTGTTTGTCATTACTTTAGGTTAAATTAAACTTTTATTTTTCCCATTGCTGAAACATTATTCTGGATTCAGAACTTTCCCAGCTACAAATTTCAGGTGTGGGCATAGAGAGTAGCCAATGTGCTGAACAGCATGCATATTTTGCAGCCGTACCATTGAAAAATCACAGAGGTGGGCAGACATTGGCCCAAGGAAAAATTTATTCTTCACCAATGCGTTTGTCTTTTTTTCGTCCTATATTGCTTTACTCTATAATCAGGAAGTAGACTTTTGTATCCCCACACAAAAAAGCAGTGGACCGTTGTCTTCCTAGCTTAAAAAGCCTTTTTCAAGGGTGTAACCAATTCATTCATGGAATTGATGGTATTAATTTCTCAAGGGAGTGGTTGGAACATGTGTCAATTAAGCAGCATTCAAATCCAGTTATAGTTACTTCAACAGGTACAAGATGGTACGGATTTGGTTTTAGCTATTTCGTACAGCTTAACTGACCTATTGCTTTATAGTATATACAACATAATTTCACTTTGTCTTCATCTGTTTTAACACCTTTGATACATCTGTGACATGGAGCTAACCCTAAATTCATCTATCATTTATCTGTTATCTTTATAAACCAACTCAGGCAAGAAAAAGTTAAAGACACCACAACATTCCATTACAGATGAAGCTGACATGTTGCTGTCTATAATAAGAATATTTCACTGGGATGGATACAATCAAAGTTTCCTCTTCAATTTAATACAGCATACATCAAATGACCCAAAGTTAATTGACCTATGTTAGCACTAGTCTTAAATAGAAGTACAGAATGAGATTCACATAACCAATAGTCATTCGTTATAGGGAATTTGAAAATTTAATCTGATCCACATTAATCTTCTTCCAGAATAAGAGTGACAGATTTTCATTACAGTCAATAATTTCTTTTAATTTCTACAAAAAAGTGTAATCTTCAAAATTTTGAGCCTGTTTTCTATTAACTGCCAAGTGTTAACTGGATGAATTGCAGGATATGCAAATAGTTAAAAAAAAAAAAGAATTTTGTGGAAGTTGACAATAAGATAAAATGTTTCTAAAAGATAGTGCATGCATACGAAATAATATAGCAGACAATACTGCTACAGAATTCTGTTCCAGCAGATGTTTCAAATATTATGCTGTGGCTAGTTGAAGATTTTTTTTTATTCCACATTTTTATGCAGTAGTTTACATTTCATTCAAATCATTACAATACTATGACAAAACTGGATTATGCTTTTTGAGTTTGTATGGTTCTTTTGTGGATATCAGTTAATGTATCTCTTATATCCCATTAAACTGAAAAAAGAACCTTACGTAGTTTGTTTTTTCCTGGATTGTTAACGTAACTTCACGCTTAGAGCAAATGAATTTCAGCAGCTGGTTCACATCCATCTGTGCACGGTCATCTTCCTGATTTGTTTCACCTTCCAGCAATTCAGAAGCTCTGTTTTTAAGCAAATTGATGGGAGCATTGCATGAGTTACTGACTCTGCGGTTCCCATTAGCTGCAGTAGGTGGTTCAGTATCCCTCGATACATTCACAAATTTAAAAACAGCAAAATTGCTGAGATTTTATTGCCACTGAGACACGACTGATTGAGAGATTATGGGACCAAACAGCGAAGACATCAGTCCCGCGATTCCAAAGGGGATTACATAAGAGTCTGTTGCAAGTGAACGGATTCAGTCAGAGGAGTCAAATTATAAAAGAATGAACATTTAACACACACAGTATAAGCATAAAAGGTAAGACCAAATCTAAAAACTGGAATATGAGGGGCAGTCATGGGGTCACAGACTGTGAAGAATGAAAAAGGAGTCCCAATCACAACCAACCCACCCCTGCTCCAAGACGAAAGGAGAACCTTATATCTGGAAATAAAATCCACTTTCAAGGAGGAAACTGAGGACCATGCCCACCACCCGTGGATCGTCTGCTAATATTAAATTTAAGGAAGCAGGAAGACTATACTTAGCACGAAGGGTTGGAAGAAGGGGACATGCCACCAATATGTAAGATATTGTTGGTCTGGTGCCACAACCACATTGTGGGGGTGGGTCGTTGCGTAGGAGGAAACAATAAGTGAGCCGGGTACGGCCAATGTGTGAACGACATAAAACACTTGACTCCTTCCGAGAGGGGCGGACAGAAGTGCCCCAAACTTTAGTAGACTCCTTGATTGTGTGGAGTTTATTACTATGAGCAGTAGTGCTCCAGATGGCATTCCACTGTTGGGCAAAGGGAGATTTGACATAGATCCACAGCTGGAATCGTGAAGGGAAAAAGAGGGGGGGGGGGGGGGAGTATCTGCTTCTCTAGCCAAATGGTCAGCCATTTCATTCCCTGGGATTCCCATGACTCGGAATCCAGAGAAAGATGACTGAACATGTGGCACGCTCAAGGACAGAGAGAAGGTCATGGAGGGCAGAGACCTAGGGGTGACGAGAGTAGCATCGGTCAATAGCCTGAAGGCTGTTCATGTAGTCGGAACAAATTAAAACACTATGGAGAGATGCCTGAGAAACAAAAAGTAGGTCCCTGTAAATGGCTAGAAGCTCTGCTGTAAATACACTACACCAGGCTGTTCCAGCTCGTCGGCTCCGTGGTGAGCCGCGGAGCGCTCTCTGCTCCAGGGAGCTGTGTCGCTCGCTGTGACCAGTCAAGTGGGCCGGCACGTGGCACGGTTGGCTGAGGCAGGCGGCAAGGCAAGCGTTTTGATGTACCAGCTGCGTCTTAGAAGATCGACAACCTCATACTCTTAGCCGCTAAGACGTGGTGTCATGCTACACCAGGAAATATAATGTTCAGGAAATAAATAAGAAACAACTGTTTTACAAGAAACGATAGTTCCTTACTTTTTTACTCTTTTCATTGCTGAGAAAAGCTGCTCACAACAATATGTAGATCCAAACGTGCACATGATTTGAGCGGCATTGTTGTGACACTTGGGAAATGTTTTTTTCCGGAATGAACGATACCATCGTGACAAATCCAACCTGTTGTTGTACCTCTCTTTCAACAAAGTTGAATTTTGCAAATGAATAATCTCCAATTGAAGTGACGACAACAAGTCATCGGGGAAACTGAAAACTGAGTGCTGAACACCTTAAGTTCTGTTTCCAAACTAGTGGGGTCTCGGAATCGTATCTCAAACGACGTGATGAGCTGCTTTAACTTTGCTTGGTAATCGCTGAAAGTAGTACCTTCAGGTAGTTTTAAAGAAGCAAGACCATTGAAGAACATTAAATGTCCATTACTCATCTGCCTCTCAAATAAACTTAACTTTTCCATGAACGCTTTGATCTGGTCGTGCATGTCAATGCCCTGCAATGACAGATTTAAATTATTCAGACGCATAGTTATGTCAGCTAGGAACACCAGGTCTGATATCCATTTTATATCTCTCAGACAAAAATGGGATATTTCCTCACGAATGGCAAAGAAAACATCAAGAGCTTTTCCCTGACTCAGCCCACGAACAGTACTGTGGTAAGGTATATCCCCATACTCCGCTTCCATATCTTTCAGGAATCCTTTGAATTGGCGATGATTCATACCGTGACACCGCTAAAATTCACACACTTCACGACATCTTTCATTACTCCACCTAGCTCTACTGTTTCAGCACACAGTGCCTCTTGGTGAATAAAATAAGAGTCAAAATGTCTTTCCCGAATTCGTCCCCGAGTTTATTGTCAAACGAGAAGCAAAACCTTTGCGACGCCCTATCATTTGTGATGCACCGTCTGTCACTACAGAATGGAGCTTATCCCATGGCAAATTCATATTGTCCACTGATTCACAAACAGCTTCGAAAATGTCACGTCCTGTTGGGGTGTAATCGAGTGGTACCACATCCAACAGTTCTTCAGTTACTTGCAGCACCATGTCGACACCATGCGCAAAGACTGTAAGCTGAACACAGTCCGATGTGTCGGTGCTTTCGTCAAGCGCTAGCGAAAATGCAACACAGCTCTCCGCCTTTAATCTGAGCTGTGTCTCTAAATCTGCTGCCATGTCCAGGATTCGACGAGACATTGTTTGCTTCGACAGGCAAACCCCTTCAATTGCCTGCACCTCACTTGCAAACAAAATGCTACCATGCACAATTTTACGAGTGGTCCCACCGAAAACGGCTTGCCACTCGTCGCAATGATGTGAGCAACCCTGTAGCTTGCTAGAATTGCAGATTCCGTAGTGTTTTTTCCGCTCTCATTCACCTGAATACTATAAACGCATTACAGAACACGAACTATGTTGCATGTTTTGATACCCTCCGTATTACGAAACCGTTTTTAATCTTACGTCTACTGGTGTGTCGTTCTTAAGCCTGGCTACCAGTTCTCCGTGTGCAACGCCTTCTACCTGATCGTAGTACGCTGCGTGAAGTATAATGTAGTTGTATATTGTAACCTCTTCGCAGAATTGAATACTTTATGACCTACAAGACACTGAGGACGACCATCCCTCTCAATGAATAGAAAAGTATCCTCCAATAGAGGTACAGGGCTCCCGCGGCTAGTCATAGCTGTCATGAATACGGATTATTGCGTCAGTTGCGGCTGCATGCGGCCAGGGGGCAGTGAGTTCGCTTTCCCCCTCCATGCGGGCTCCGGGCTGTCGCAGTGAGCGCTCCGGCTCCCTGGAGCTCGCTTGGAACAGCCTGCATTACACGATCTTGGCAACAAATGGTGCTCGAAGCTGGTAGGAGATGTGAAAGCATATCCCACCTTATCAGTAGTTTTAGAACCATCCTGGAATTCTGCAAGGATAGCACATACAAGACATCAGTAAACCATAGCAGCAACAGAGACCTTAGGACCCTGGAAGAGAGTGGTCCTAAATTTTGGTCTAGGCACCATCCAAGGGGGAGGGGGGGGGGGGTTACGGGAGGAAAGACAACAGGCGCAGTCCAGTGACTGCAGACGGAGATACCGGTAGAGGGTAGAGAGACGCATGCAGACTGGCAATCGCACCTATTGGCAGGTGTTAGGAGGGAGACATCCCTCATTGGCAAAGAGCACAGGGTATACAGGATGGTCAGGGAATTGGCTAATGGTGACTGTGTAAGAAACAAGGAGTTGGCTCTGTCGGATGTGTAGAGGGGGAATCCCTGCTTCTGTGAGGAGACTACCAACAGGACTAGTGCGATAGGCACCAATAGCCAAACACACCCCACAATGATGGATAAGGTCAAGGAGTTTCAAAGTGGAAGGAAATGCTGAGCCATAAACCTGAGTACCATAATTGAGTCTGGACAAAACGAGAGCATGGTACAGATGTAGAAGAGTGGAACAGTCTGCACCCCAATGTGTGTGGGCCAGGAGGCGGAGAGCATTAAGCTCCGCATGCATATAGTCTTTAGGTGACAAATGTGGGGCAGCCACGTCAGCTTATCAAAAATAAGGCCCAATAAATGGGACTGTGTTACAACATCAAGGAGCTGGTTGCCTACATGAAGTTCTGGATCAGCGTGTACTGTGGATCGACAACAAAAATGCGTTACCCGCATTTTGAAGGAGGAAAACTGCAAGCCATGGGCAGTGGCCCACACAGGGGCCTGTTGGATGGCACCTTGGAGCTGGCGCTCAGCAGACGCCATTGAGTGGGAGCTGCATCAGACGCAAAAATCTGTCAACGTACAACACCGGGGTAACCAGAGGCCCAGCAGAGGTCACAATCCCATTTATGGCAATGAGGAAGAGCGTGACACTTTAGCACAGAACGCTGTGGGATACCATTCTCCTGACTCTGAAGGGTGCTGAGTAAAGTGCAAACTCGAACCCGGAAGAGCCGGTAAGATAAAAATTTGAAGGGGACCACGGAAGCCCCAGTTGTGGAGGGTAACTAAAACGTGATGAGGCCAAGCCATGTCATACGCCTTATGTAGGTCAAAGAGCACTGCAACAAGGTGCTGGCGGTGAGTAAAAGCCTGTCATATAGCCGATTCCAATTGGAGTAAATGGTCAGTTGGAGATCGTCCTGCCCGGAAACCACACTGATATGATGACAAAAGGCCCTGAGATTTGAGTAACCAATGTAATCTGGAGTTTACCATCCTTTCAAGCAGTTTACAAAGCACATTTGTAAGGCAAATAAGCTGGTAGCTGTCAAAGAGGCTTTAGGAGTTTCCCGAGCTTACGGATGGGGATAACTATACTGTCTCACCATTGTGACGGAAAAGCACCCATGAGCCAGATATGATTGAAGACCCTGAGGAGCCGTTGTCTCTGGGGAACATCCAAGTGTTGAATCATCTGATTGTGAATGGAGTCTGGCCCTGTGGCTGTGTCTCGTGAAGAGCTAAAGGCCTGCACCAATTCCCATTCAGTGAAAGGAGCATTATAGGGCTCTACATGGTGCGGGATGAAATGGAGGGTGTCTGTTCAACTTTCTGCTGGAGCAAGGCAGGACGACGATTCAGTCACGACGTGTGTCTCAAGGTGTTCTGCGAGGACCAATGGATCAGTGCACAGAGCTCCTTGGATGTTCAGACCCTGGACAGTTGACTGTTGCTGGCACCTCAGAACACTACGGACCTTTGACCAAACCTGTGATAGAGAGGCATATGTTCCCAGAGAGGAAACATGGCACTCCCACCATTCCTTTTTATTTCGTTTAATAATGTAACGAGCCTTAGCACGAAGACACTTAAAAGTGAGGAGGTTGGTCTGGGAGGGGTGTCGCTTAAATTTCTGTAGCACCCGTCAGCGGTCCTGGATGACTGCGACGTCCTTGGTCCTCCACAGTACTGGCCGATGACTACGGGGCCCTGTGGATAGGGGGGACAGCAGTGCCAGCAGCATGAAGAAGAGCGGCAGAGATGTCTTGCAAGACAAATGGAATTCGAGAGGAACGTATCAAAGCAGACATGTATAAAGGCCAATTGGCTCTGTGGAATGCCCACCTTGGTAGCCTGTCTGCCTGGTGGCAGCAGGGGAACGATAGTGTCACTGCGAATTGATCACTGTCACAAAGGTCATCATGGGATGACCAATGTAGGGAAGCCACAAGGGCAGGGGAGGAGATCACAAGATCGATAGCAGAGAAGGTACCATGAGCGGCACTAAAGTGGGTAGGGGAACCATCTTTGAGGAGAGAGAATTCAAAGTCAGTGATAAGTTGGTCGATTACGATACCTTGAGCCGTGGATGCAACACTCCCCCACAGTGGATGGTGGGCATTGAAATCTCAAAGGAGGAGAAACGGGGGTGGGAGTTACTGAAGTGAGGTAGATAGTGCAATATAAGCAAGTGGCCTACCTGGAGGGAGGAAGACATTGAAAATGGTGATTTCCAGAGTCGTTTGCACTCTAACTGCTATCACTTCCATGGTGGTATGTAGGGGGATCCAGTCACTAAGGACATCGGAGCGAACCAAAGTGCTGACACCACCAGATGCTATCCCAGGGCCAGCACGGTTTCGACAGAATGCCCGATAACCATGTAAAGTGGGAGGGGTGTCATCATGGAAATGCATTTCTTGGAGAACAAGACAGAAATGCAGAATAAGAGGAGACAAGACGTTGCATTTCAGGTATCTATTGCAGTTCCACTGGATGATCATGTGGTGCGAGTCCAAGATACGCATGAAGGAGCCGAGGAGGTGGTCAGATCACTTGGGAAGTACTTGTCACCGACAAGGATGGGATGACATCCATAAATAAGATGTCAGACTGAGGTTGCAAGAGGGGAGTAGGCACTTCCGAGGGCACCGGAGATGCCTTCTCTTGGGATTTATGTTTCTTCTTCTTCTCTTTCTGAGGTGGAGGAGGACAGGACTCTGGGAGTACAGGCGTCTGCAAGATCGGGAACCGAAAGAAAGGGGGCGACTCCCTGATGGGAGGTCGTGGGAATGGCAGGGGAGGTGGAGGGCAGAGTGGGTCAGGGCTGGGGTAAGGACGAGGGGGTGTGGGGAGGAGGAAAGGAAGTAACAAAGGCAAAAGTTGAAGACAGTGACACTGGATGGAGTCTCCATTCTTTTGGCAAGCATCAGTGAAAGACAGACAATCCAGGGACTTATATTCTTGGATCTTCTTTTCTCTGTTATAAGCCGGGCAATCCGGTGAGTGAGGGGAGTGGCGGTGAGCACAATTGACGTACACAGGCAGCCCAACACAAAGGGTTCCCTCATGGACCGGGTGCCCACAGCCACCACACAAAGGGTCCGCCATACAGCGGGAAGACATATGCCCAAAAGGTAAGCACCGAAAGCACTGCATAGGTGGACGGATATACGGCTTCACATCCCATCTGTAGCACATAACCTTGACCTCTGAGAGGGTAACCCCCCTCGAAAGCCAGGATGAAGGTGCCAGTATTGGTGCGGTTATCTTTGCGACCCTTCTGCACACGACGAACAAAATGAACGCCACACCACTCCAGATTAGCTCAGAGTTCATCAGTTTGCAGGGAATTTTGAAGTGGAGGTCAAACCTCAAGTGGGGATTGAAACACAAAAGTGTGAAAGAACCGGCAAAAGAAACAAAATTGCAACCAATACAGGAAACCAGGGGTATAACCAGGTTGACAAAGCAAAACGACGAGAGAGGGGAAGGTGGCCACAGTGAAGGAGTGGGGATAGAGATGGTGGGGGCAGAGAGAAGGAAAAGCAGCTAGGAAATGAAGAGCTGCAATAGTTTGCGGCCCTGTGTGCGCCACACACAAACTCACAAAAGAACCGCGAGCCCCCTAGGAGAGACAATTACAATAGGAAGCTTTAATTCAAATGCAACTTCTGAATGCTACCAAGCAGAATTAGACACTGACAAGGTAATCCAATACTTCTGACAATATCACATTTAATAAACAGCTAATGCACATTTCAGTACCTTAGGTCCTGCAATTGAAACCTGACAAGCCTTAGCACGGAGCGACAAGTGACTGTATGTGAACTACGCATGTATTTTTTCCTACAAGTGAAGAGTAACTTTCAAATGGTTTATAATCTGTAAGAAAGCTTTCAATGTGCCTGACTGCTGATCAATGCCTCCTCTACATGGTTAAAATATTGATAGAATTAGGCATCATACCACAGCTTCCTATATGGGAATGCCTCTCCTCCATAAGAGCCCAAGACCAAGTATAAACTATACCTAATATTTAATAACTACAAACATGCACTTCTGATTTCAAGAACTAGATTCCTGTATGTAAATGAGCAAGCAAATATTACTGCATACAAAGAAAATGTGCGTGTTTTAGCCAAGTGGAGTTACATTCTTGCTCTACCTACTGCTTCAGATTTGGTTTTTCTGTGAAAATACCTTTACCATTAACTGCTATCAATGGCAGACACTTCCCTAAAATATGCTACTTCACAAGAGCAACATTCAAAGACATTAAATTACATATTTTAAGGAATGTAGGAAACTTTTAACATGGCCGATAGATGCGCAATTGGCACAGCAAGTGTGAGTAAAGCGATAGTGTTGGGGGTGCCAGCAGACACTAGAGGAAATGCTGAGCACTGTAAGGGAAGCACTGTTCTAAACGGAATCCTATGCTCGCAGTTTTTGTAAGCATTTAGTGCAGCCCCTCCACAACCACACCTGCACGGTATCCATTCAAAAAGATCTAGTCACCTCTGCTTTGTTAGTATACAGAAAGAATTCCACTGAAAATGCAACAATTTATTTTTTCTTGACTTTTTAAATCATTTGTAACTTTCAGAGAAGCAACAGGAGTGGCAAATTTTAAGTAAAATCTACATTTCTTACTGCCATGTTAAAATTTGCTTCTCTTGCCAAAAACACAGCGGAGTTTACACAATGTCGTTTCACTACAATGGGCAAACAGAATTGCAAGATACACCTGAAACAGGTTTCTTAAGTGAGGAACTGAGGAAAAGTTAAGAACAATAGATTATGAAACAGCACATGCTCAGTACAAAAATGTGTTAGGTCTTCACACTAACGCTGTTAGAAATACCCATAACATTTCATTTCACCAGATATCGATGGCCCTCAAAAAATAAATTCCTTCTCAAGAAAGTTTGTTATTCCATTAACATTGTAGATAATCAAGTTACGCATAATAACTGTAAGGCAAATACCGTCCTCTTTGTGTACTATCATTTGCCAAAATCTCATTTCAACATCTCAAAGCCTTTATGAAATATGAGGAATGTTGTGGATATTACATTTTATCACTGATGCACATGACTGCAACATATCAATTTTCTAAACTTGTTACCAGGAGGTTCTCCAACCAAGTCTATACTGCACATCAACCCCTGCATCTTGCACAGACTCTACAATGAATGCTAATGTTTATATTTAGTGCCCCTCCCCCGAACTGAACTTTAACCTTCGTATGTATTTCCTGCTCAGTATGTATGAAATCTAATGGATTTTTATCACATCTTGCTTGGTTACAATAAAATTGAACGTAACAGAAAGATACCATCACAAATTTTCATTTCACACAGCGAAAATGTCTATGCATGTTGTGGCTCCACAACTTTTACAGGCTGAAGTATTCCAGTATAAATAGAATTGCGAACACTGCAGAAAGCTAAAAAAAACGATTAGGACAAAGAATAACATTTAATTTTGAAGTAGGAAAGTAAGAAAAGGAGGAAAGTTTAGCATCCATCAAATTTTATATAAAGAGGGAATGAATGAAAGTGCCGGGGACCTTCCAGAAAATCAACTTCAAAGCATCTTCTTTCAGCAATTTAGGAAATCCGCAAATCTAGATGACTGGAAAGAAATTAATTTGTTATTTATAAGAATACAAGTCCACAATCTTGGTCTTTCACACAGAGGGAAGTTACTATATGTGAATGGAGATGCTGGTAATAAAAATTCTGATGTATGTCTGATGCAGTGTTTGGTACCTTTTTTGCACCATCTTTAGCAGTTTTGTACTATTTCCCCTTTGCAGAGAGGATATATTCTCTTGTACCACCTGGCAAGTTTTCTGTGTTATCTACACCACATGTTACATTAGTAATTCAGTCCAATGCACCACTTTCATTACAATTTACACAGATTAAATTCACGTTATCCTATCTGTAGGTTGGCACTTAGAATTTATCAAAGTTTGCTTGGAACAAATATGGGTACAAAATTAAAAGGACAGGCAAATGAAAGAAAAATGCAATTATAGCAGAAAATGTAATTTTATTCCATCACTGACCTGGAAAGGAAAGAAAAATACATGAAAGATACAATGGTACTGAAGAAATAAATATCTATATGGGTGTACATGACAAGTTTACAAGTTATTAAAAGGTTAAGTTAATGTGATTTGTTATTGGGGTTGTCTCCCCAATGGCAGTTGGTACCCACATTATGTCTCTCTTAACATGCCAGAACATTTCTAAGAAAGCTCCAAATTATCAGCATTTCCAACAAGTGTGTGCAGTACGAGAATGCACGCTAAGAATAAATCTTGAAGCTGTTTTCTAATTATTCACTGCTCCACTCAAGTCTGAGTGTGAACAGTCACCAGCTGCTACAGACTGTAACAGCATGCATATTACTTCTTTCTGAAGGAAAATGTAGCTCCATTACTTTAATTTTTTCACATTGGTGTACAGCACAAAAATAAACACACACTATCAAGAGAGAAAGTGGGAGGATGGGATGCCAACCCCGACCTTGTGTTAGCTGCTGAGTACAGAGCTCTGGAAAATATATATGAACTGTAAACTTAAAATATAACAAAACAAAATATAACTATTCAAAACTAGATATACCCCAGAATACTGGCAATTAGAACTTCTCCAGGCACCAGCCACAAAACAGATCCATTTTGCAATCATATTTTCATAATAAGTAACACTCAACACTTATTTCATGTTTTGTAATTAACTGAAAGGTACAGCAGGAAAAACAATGAAAGTCCATCTTTGGTGAAATTTGAAATTCTTGTACCACTGGATTCTATGTAAATATTACTACATACCAACAGATAAATAGAAAAAACAATATGTAGGCCATAAGGAATCAACATAGAGAAAAGTTTCCAGGACAAAAATTCATCTGTGTGAAAAAAAGACCACATTTATCTTAATGAGAGTAATTTTTTACTACTTCAGGAAAATTTGTTTTAAATGTGGGTTTGCTTGTTTTTTTTTTTTTTTTTTTTTTTTTTTTTTTTTTTTTTTTAATTTGTGGCAACCAATGCATTGTTTGGGCTTACATTTTTCACTGATAGCAAACTACACTGTTGTTCAATGAAGTTTATTTGACTGATGTGTACTGGAGCAATTTACATTTTGGCATGGAATCAAGTGATGAAAATGTTACAGCAGTTCAACAAAGTGGAGCAAAGGAAAAACCAAAACATATGACTTCATGATGCAAGTACATGCATAAGAACACTGAGTCATGTTCCTGGTGAAGACTGGAAATGCAGAAACAGTGCTTCACAAAAATTTCAAAACATGAATCCAATTTAATTTACTTGGAAATAATATTCAGAATGCACACTTGTATTCACTAATTTTAGTTTTACCTGTGAAATGAAGACCACAGAAACTAGAGGCTAGTAATCTTCTTCTATAGCCTTTATGATACATCTTAACTATATTTGCCTAAAGAATTAATCATTAAAATACTGCATAAAATGTACAGCCATTTCCAAAGTTTCCCACTTTGTATAGATTTTTTGTGAACATGTATCCAACGAAGTATAATATTGCTTTTGGGTACCGCATATCAGACAAATGTGGGTGCCCCATATCAGACAATTGCTCTGCACGTGATGAATTCAAAGCAAAAAAGCCATCTCTTCTGGCAAGGAAAGAATGATAGGTGCTGTTATATCCTAGCCAGTAATGCCACCCGAGCCCGCTGCCAAAAGGTTGGCAGCATCAAAGTCCGGACGCCGTCCACATAAGCAGCGCCAGCGAGACAGGAAATCGCCGCAATTCTGCGCGCGCCACCGCTGGCTTTTGGTTTCTTAAGCGCTGGAGTCGCGAGCGCTAGGACAGTTCTGTATTCGCCGCTCAGTTGTATACTCGCCACCGAATTGTGTACTTGCTAGTCAGTTGTGTGTTCATCGCAGCAGAGTAGTTGTTTGTCGTCAGCCGACGCTGACCTAGCCGCTCCGACTCGAACTAGACAGATCTCTGTAGACACGGCGTTCACTACTGTATTCTGTATCTTCATTAATAAAGATAAGTACCGACTTTTATTCAATCAGAGTGTTTGGGTTTTCATCTTTCTGTTCACTGTTCCAGCGGACCGGTCGGCCCGCTATTAAAAGTGTGGCGGTGACTTCGTAATTGCTTGTCGCTACGAACGCCGCCACAAAAGGTGCAGTGCAGAAATAGGCAAAGAAATTAAGCAGCTAGAAGCTCTATTACGTAAGAAGAAGGCTGAAGTCTTCTATCAACAAAAATGTGGAGACAAAATTAAAGACAAAGGAAACATCCAGAGATTTCACTGAAAATCTTGCAGTGCTTAGTATTAGCCCTAATGATCTACCCTAGAAGCAACAACTGTCTTTACACGTTTGATGTTCATGTTCTCACCTCCAGAGAAGTGTAATTTTTTACCTATGACGAGAACATACCAAAAATGGGAACTGATGAAAAAAGTTGCATCAATGTTGTTTCACTTGACCCGGCCAGAATATAAAAAATGTCATTATTCACATCATCCATACTATGATTCGTAGAAACAACAATGTGAATCAAAGTAAACAGTGCTCATAAAGGGCACAGTTACATGCAATTTGACAAACATTTGGGTTTAATAAATCAATAAGTCTACTTTGAAACAACCAGAAATTGGAATGGGCACATCAAAAGGTGCCACACAAAACCTAGGCCTTTTTCAAGAAAAGTTCAAATTGTGGTCTTCATTTCTTGGTAAAGAATACAGAAAGACCAATTGAGACAGCACAAGTAAGAGTAACTGGAGTTATTGTGCCACATAAATTGGTCCTTGGGAGTTAAAGTGCAGGCAGTGACTTGCCAAAACCTTCATATTAAAGTTTAATTCCACTCTCCATGAGAAAATAAGATGACCTACAATCCTTTAAGAAATTCTTTTCTAAAGAGCTCTAGTTTGAAAGATTACCCACACTGACGAGTAATTTGATGTAGAATTTATATTAACCTCATTGTCTCTCATTGGTATTACTGAATAATATCCCACAAATATTGCTTACACTTTTCTGAGGCAAGCAGTTATATAATACATTCTAGGAAGTTGTCTATTTTTGTGAACATGTGTACTTCCACTTTCATTGTTAATAAACAAAGACTAACTCACACTACTAATTTCAAAAGAAGGATCTGTGGGTCGACAGAAGCGTCCGATCCAACGCGTCGGCTTTGACCCGTGATGTAAGGGTGTTGTGTGTGTGACGTCATGACAGCGCGGAGTTTGGTTTGAGTGGGGCTGTCTCCAGTTCTGTTTTATCTTATTTTATTTACTTTTCTGATCTGTTCGTTCTATCTCGCGAGATTTTTTTAAAATTTAAAAACACTTATTACATATTTTAATTATCTGTTTCCTCGAATTTCTGTTTTAATTTATTATATTTATCTTTCTGATCTGTTCGTTCTATCCCGTGAGATTTTTTTTTTCTTTCTTTCTTTTTAAAACAAAAAACACTAATCAGCTACTGAAGCATCTTTATCCTTTATGGGTTGCAGGGGTTACGACCCCTGGGGAGGTGGGTGGGTATTCATGCATGGCTGTCTTCACTTACACGTTGTAGCTACGCAAGGCATCTAAATTTGTTTATATTTAGTTTGCCCCCCACCCAAAACACCCAATTTCCCGCGCTTGTCCCGTTAGTGTCATTAGGCTTCTTGTGGGAAGTGTGTGTGTGTGTGTGTGTGTTTCCGCCATATTTGTGGCGTCATGGGTCAAAGCAGACGGGTGGGATCAGACACTTCCGTATTTCTGGATCTGTTAAGAAGAACCTTGAGAACCATTTTAGGAAAAAAAGTGTTTTGTATGTCTCACACACTTAATCTTCTGTTTTTCTTTAAACTTCAAATTAAATTACTGTAAAATATAAAGAAGTGGACTTTGGATTGTTTTCCCTTGTTCTCTTCAACTTTAATACACAATCACGAAAATTACACACCAAGATTTTTAAAAAGATTCTGTTCGTGATAAATTTTTGAGGGCCGATAATGGCAGGCTACTGAAATATTACTACCAGTTACAATCAATCATGAAGACATTTATGTATGGTGTTAATGAATTTATCATTTTACACACACACACACACTTTCTTTTCAGCTTCTGGCCACATAACCTAGTGCTCCTTGCCTTTGTTACAAAAATCTTATTCGTGGAACAGCGAACATGTCCAATAAGTTGCCCACTTGAATATGAAGACAAAAAGCTCTATTATCTTCACGAAAGTGTATCACTATATACCCACTAATCTAATAGCCACAGAGGGAACTTCACTTTTCAGAAAATCTGTAATAACTACCTTAATTGCATCAATTACACTTGCCAATGCTACGTAATTAATGACTATGGCTGCTAAGGTGTTAACACTGCAAGTGTGTCTCTCAAAATATGCTTAGAAATCATGCTGTCAGTCTATCCAATGACTGAAAAAGGATTCTTGTTTTCTTCCAAAGGATATTTATTCTTCGAAATTTGATCAAACAATACTGATGTATAACTACTGTCCTAGATTAAGTAATGTAGTAAATTTCTACAAGTGCACCTTGTATAAACACGAGAAACTTCGGTGACATAAGATATTTTATTAACAAAAAACATCTTTTCATTAGCACACATTTCTACTAGTGCTTTTCCAGAACTCTGATCTCAACAGCATACTTACTCAATTCAATCGTCTGGAACTTCCAATTCACCAGCATTTATCTGATCAATTAAATCATGTGGTGGTTTCCCTTCAACAGTACATCCCACAGACTGCAACAGAAACAAAGCAATAATAACACACTTGGCAATAGTAACACACTTTACGTCCAAAGCATCATAATATGCAACAGCCATTAAAAAACTTACCTGGCAAGTCCCAAGGATTTCTTTCACCGTTCCTTCAAGTTTTCTCGACATGGATCTGTCCCTCATTTGTTTGGCAATATTTACAATTTCATCAAATGACAAATTTCCACTGTGTTTTACTGTAAATGAAAGAACACAGTGATGTCACTATTTACTAGCAGATCAACCATATATAAAATACTTGCTAAATTAGGACAAGAATAGAGATTACAGGAAGTACAAGACAATATTTATTCTGTGAACTACACTATAAGACTGTTCCAGGCTGTTACAGCCAGGAACTCAAAGGCAAACAACTCATGCAAGGACAGTCAAGGTAGTAACCTACATGATCCTACTGCCTCCGTCAAGCTCCTGTCAGCAAGGGTGACATAGTGGTTTGCAAATGCACAGAGAACACATTCAACATGACTGCCTGGCAATAACCTTTACTACTTGCACCTGCGTAGTACGGGCAAATGAACTCCATTCAGCACCACCAGAACAGCCTGCACTGCAGAGATTATCACTGTTACTATTGTCTGTGGTTTCACAACAACATTTCAGTAGCCAACCAAATTCCAAGGGCACATCTCTTAATAAGGGCTGAGATCAACAAATACTGGACAATTTTCCTTAGCCTACAGTTGTAGCCAACACTTACTTTCAAATTTACAATGTACCATTTAGAAAAGAAAGGGCTCAATTTCTCAAAGGTACTCACTGAAAGATCAGTTCACATGCTCAAATCAAGCAAATAATCAGGAATTACAAGCATACCCTGAAATTATATTTCATTATTAAATGAATTATCTAGATGAGGCATTCTACACTGTTATAGCACAATCAAAATAATTCTATCTAATGTTCTCAGCCTTGTCACACAAAATTAGAGTAAAGACCCATGCTTTTAATGATTGCCTCAAATGCCTGCCAAAGACAGCACTGAACTCTGAAAAGATGAGGCATTATTGTACCAGTTTGATCAATTCTGTAGTGTTTGAACAGTGTGTTGCCTTCCACTACACTATAGCAAATGTCCAAGTTCTTGCTGCATTGATCTCTAGGGCCTCTTTCATGATACTCCCAGTATGCTCAGATGGACAGTACTGAGTATGCCTAGGTGAGAGGACAGGATACGTATTCCACTGAATGTGATTTTGTAAGTTTTTACTCAGTAATAACAGGTTTTTCCAAATCTCCATTGTTAACTGGCTATGCGACAAAACATTCATTCAGAACTACTACTTGCTTCTGCATTCACAAGGACAGTTTGAATTCCAGGGACCCCAAAGCCAAAACTGAACTGGGCACAGCATAGCTTTTTTTTGGTCTTATGCCTTGCCTGTTCAGAAAACTTAACCATCTTTGTATGTACAATACTACAGAGAGGAAACAAAGTGAAAGAATCGTTCTCCAATTGTTGAGCAATGTGTCTTTTTGGAAAGCACTAGCTCTGTGTCATGATTTTCGTTCTGTTTTTCCAGAACACGAGTTTGAGGTATTTAATTTCTGAATACAAGAAGTCCTTGTCAGAAATCATTGCAGCTCTCCAATTAAACTAAGTATGTTTACACATGTCATACACACAGTCAAAGAGCTGCTAATCTTATGCCAGCCTTAATAAAACTGTACAAAACAACTTTCCTCCTACCCCTCCCACAACAATGAATGTTAGAGAGTTTGCTATTTGTATGACCAAGAAACTGCTGAACAGCTATGATAGTAAATGGTCAATTCATCAAACGAATGTGACAACTTTGATTAGGGTAAATCTACTGTTTGAGGAGAGCGAGCCAGATAAAATTATATTACATCAAAGTGTCATCAAGGAAGGAACGAAGACAGGATGCACAACTATAGCTTTTACCTGGGCAGCAACTACCATCTCAACAGCAGGACTCTCAACAGGATAAAATAGAGAGAAATTCACCGAGATGTTTATATTCACGTGGTAGGACTGTTGAAGACCTGAGGGTGACAGTGCCCTACAACTAATCACAGGCCATTTATATACCTGATTAAAGAACATCACAAACCTGTTTTCTCCAGAAATATTAATCCATTGATGCCACCCATCTGCTATGATCCTTGGTATCAAGACTGCTGACAACCAACACACAGAAACCCCATACACTAAAATATACACCATAAGAATTATGGATATTCTCATAACACAATTATTGACTCAGCCAAACTCTGGCATTTCAACATAACCTAGACCACCTTGGGACAAAGCTGGGCTGATAAAGCGTGTACCATACAGAAAACACGTAAAAGAAAACTGCCAATACATATACTGCATATTTTTCTGTGATTATCTATGAATGATTAGCACATAACATTTAAATTACATACAGAGTGTACATTTGTACAACATATGTAATTTTCTTGAACTATTTTAGCGTGGTAAAGTGTGCTTTACACAGACTGCCACAGTGCTAGTGCAGATCAGGAAGCTACCATCTTTCCATACACTCCAGCTACAAAATTTAACAGCATTTCTGAGCTTTGTACAAAAATCTACAGAGGTAATTAAAAAACCACAGCAGCACTTAAATTACTACATGGTCAAATAATTGTATTACTTAATTTATATCTCTCAGTTCAACAATACAGTACTATTTGATCACAAAATATGCAGTAACCAGTGAGGGGGAACATCTTGTTCAAGGATAACCAGGAAGCAGAACACTGCACAGCCTACTTTTTTTCTCCCAGTTTCAATGACAGGAGAGAGCAAACTACTGAAATTTTCCCCACTTCTAAATTTTACAGAAATTAACTTCCAAATATTTACTACTTACTATTCTTCTGCTTCTTTCTGTCTCGGGGGGGCTCCTTCAAAGCCTTTATAATGAGAGAAGCTGCAGATGGGCAGACCGAAATTGCTGCCTGCCTGTTCTGTATAGTTAACTTCACTGTTATCTTCAAGCCTTTCCAGTCAGCTGTTGCTTTGGCAATGTCATCACCAACCTTTTTAGGTGACTGTAAAAAGCATGTATTCACTTAGTAAATCTTATTTATGAATTCAAACAGTAATACATAAGAAAGCAAGTGCCTGAAATACATTTTCAAAGCAAAAACCATCCAATAATATGTCACAAAGGGAAGACAATACAGCATCTATAAATTATGACTATCGCCTAACAGTAAAATGGCGGAAAGAACATTTTGACATGACTAACACATTGATAATGGTTAATATAGTAATGCAAAGTCTCGAAAGGATGTGAAAAAATTAGAAATGAAGTTAGGACCCCACCAAAATAGTGCCGTTGGGTATTTCTACTGTTTAGTGGGTTGTTACCTCCATTCCCAAATTGTGACAATACAGCAATATGCTTTAGATTCGGTTATTACGCCAATATTTCATGCAAAGTTACTTAATACAAACACCGACTAAATGTGATCCTCTTTGAGTCCAAAACTTATGGTAAGTTATACGTGTCACAGTACACCAAGTGAGAAAACTGAGTTTGATTTCATGTAATCATGTTTTCAGAATGAACGCTGATTGGCACCAAGGTCATTCTGTTCGAGACACCATTATGTATGAGCCCAGAATATGTTCTAAGATTCTACAACAAATCAATGTCATGGATACTGAACACTTTTGTGGATCACTTCTCTCCTCCTTGTAGATGAGTGTGACCTGTGCCTTTTTCAAGAGCGGGGCACGGTTTTTTGTTCAATGTATTTACAAACATTATAGTTTGAACACGGACTAACTCAGCTGCAACATCAGTATAGAATCTGACAGATTACATTGGGCCTTGGAGCTTTGTTCAATTTTAATGATTTCAGCTGTTGACACATACTTATTCATCTTTTCAGTGGTACGAGGACTAAAATGGGGCAATTCTCCTGCGTTTTCCTTTGTAAAGGAACATTTGAAATTTGAGTTAAGCATTTCAGCTATTGCTTTGCTAACCCCAATTTCAGTTCTTGTCTTATTCACTAGGCAGTGAACACTAACCTTGGTACCACTAATGGCTTTTACACGTGACCCAAATTTCTTTGGGTTCTGTGAAATCACTTGACAATATCCTGCTACAACAGTCACTGAAGGTGACACAAATTGATCTTGACAGCCAAACATTTCATTCAGCACCTCTACAGCCCTATGTTTTACACCTATTACACAGTGATCTGTTTCTTTGCAGTGGCTATTAGCCATAAAGGTTCCCTCCCATTATGAACTTTACTACCTGTTCCTGGTATACAATAAAAAAGGCTTGTCTGTAGTTACAATAGCAGTACCATAATCTCTGCTTCCAACAACACCAATCGAAAATGTTTTATAACATAATATCCCTGTCGTAGTAAGCCTCCAATCCTTGCAAAGGCTTTTCACTTCCTCTCACCAAAGCAAGTGTCATCCATGAATTGCCTGGAACAACTTCATTTGTGGTACAGGAGAACGTAATTTTACAGCCAACAAATGTTATTGGACCAGACAGTATCTCCTGTTGCGAGACAGGGCTCGGTGTCTCATCAAAACTGAAAACAGTTTTATAAACTGGCATTCTGCTCCTCCTAGTGTATCTCTTACGACGGTACGGCATGGCTGTGTGCTGCGTGCTGCTGCCTGCAGTCGACTGATGCAGAAACAGGAAGCGCGCCGAGCGCTCCATTCACGAGCGTCTTATCGCTACGTCACTTCCGCTGATAAACTTTAATAGTAAAATCAGTATTTTTGCAGAAGATGCAGTTATCTGTCATGAATTACTCTCTTAAAGAAGCTGCATAACTCTTCCAGCAAATCTTGGGTAGATTTCAAAGCAGTGCAGAGATTGAAAGATTGGCAACTTGCTTTAAATGTTCAGAAATGTAAAAATGTGCACTTTACAAAACAAAAAACTTAATACTCTATAAATGTAATATCTATCCAGTGCATGGTCAACTATTATTCTTAACATGAGCCATGGTTCCCCTACATGCTCCTGCCCTGTGCTGAAAGTTTCAAGTTCCTTGTTGAGGTATGACACTACTGATTTTTTATCCAGTTTACTGATATATATCTTTCTGGTTGCCTGAGATGTCCTTTGTACTTGGGTAATCACGGGACTAGTGCAGCAGGAGATACGAACCAGTCGGCTTTGGACAATGACGTCACAAGTCGCCAAACGAGAAGCGATTCTTCTTAGTGACTGAAACATAACAGCAAAAGCGAAAATGGTAAACTGCTCTCTGGCGACTTGTGACGTCATTGTCCAAAGCCGACGGGTTGTATCCCCAGCTACACTAGACCCGTAATCACTGTTGCCACAACAACGTCATGGCCACTGCTATCTGTTTCGATGTGGACATTCTTAAAAAGGTCAGATCTATTTGGTGCCATTAAATCCAATATATTTCCACCATGAGTGGCATTCCTAACTGTCTATTCTAGGTAGTTTTCAGATGAGGCATTTAGTAAAGTTTCAAACGATGTCTTATCAAGCCCACCACTAACAAAACTAATTTTCCATATTGTTTGCCGGATGGTTAAAGTCTTCACGAACGATTACAGTATGATTGGGGAATTTATGTACAAGTGAACTGAGGTTTATTCTAAAATTTTCAGTTACATCAAGAAATCAGTCCAGTGGGTGATAAAAGGATCCAATTATTTTATGAACACCCCTGTTACTGAATCTTGCCCAATCAATCTCACATGCAGCTTCAATTTCTACCTCTATGGACTCTAGTTTGTCTACTGTGACAAATACACCATCTCTATTTCCCATTTGCCTATCCTTTTGACATATACTTAAAATTTCCCCAGAAGTAACTTTGGGTGTGCCATGATGACCTTGCAGACAATATTAATAGTAAAATCAGTATTTTTGCAGAAGATGCAGTTATCTGTCATGAATTACTCTCTTAAAGAAGCTGCATAACTCTTCCAGCAAATCTTGGGTAGATTTCAAAGCAGTGCAGAGATTGAAAGATTGGCAACTTGCTTTAAATGTTCAGAAATGTAAAAATGTGCACTTTACAAAACAAAAAACTTAATACTCTATAAATGTAATATCAGTCACTGTTGGAACTGGCCAACTAATGCAAATACCTGGGTGTATTACTTTGTAGGAATATGAAATGGAATGATCACATAGGTTCAGTCATGGGTAAAGTAGGTGGTACTGTGGTTTATTGGTAGAACACTGGGTAAGTCCAACCTACAAAGGAGATTACTTACAAATTCCTTGCACAATTGGTTCTAGATTGCCGAAATGTGTTACACCTGTACCAAATAGAACCAACAAAATACTGAACATATACAGAGGCAAGTGGTATAAATGGTCACAGGTTTGTTTAATCTATGGGAGAATGTCACAGATACTGAAGAAACTGAACTGGGAGAATCTTTAAGACAGACATAAGCTATCTCGATAAAGTCTATAACTGGTACATTGGCACGTACCCTCTGCCATGCACCTCAGTGTGGTTTGCAGAGTCTAGAGTAGAAGGGGCCTAATAATGTATGCTTTCACGTACCTAGAAATTTCTAATGCCATGATCAATTTCTACCAGCAAATGGTCACATTTTCTACTGCAACCTGTCTTCCAAGATTGCAATATTCTTTAGTTGGAAGCACAGAAGGGTTATCAAATAACCCTACAGCCAATCAACAATATGTTTAATACAGCCAAGTTGTCAAATCTGCAGCCATTTCCAATCCACGTGGGCGTCAACTTGTGCGTGCGCACCGAAGACTGACATTTAAGCAATTTTACTCAAGCTTGCAAATTTATGTCCTGACCTTGTGCAAAATTAAAGACCACAATGTATGATTTGTTTCTGCGAGTTTAGTCTACAGACTCAACAGCCAATTGTGGCACAGAAAGCATAATGACGACCCACCCCATGCAGTGCTATTAATAAAATAATTGTAGCCGTTAGTTTGTGCACACCACGGGTCTAGTGTAGCAGGGGATACAACCCGTCGGCTTTGGACAATGACGTCACAAGTCGCCAGAGAGCAGTTTACCATTTTCGCCTTTACTGTTATGTTTCAGTTTCGTTATTTTACTGATTGCTTAATAAAGTGGATCTGTTTATTCTATCTCGTGAGATTTTTTTTTTAAAAAGCCAAAAAACACTTATCAGCCACTGAAGGGAGCTACAACACTCATGTGGATGTTGGCTTTAAACTAAGCCATGGACAGAAGTGATTTACTTTGTGTTTTGTAAACAGTACCATGGATAACAGGGATGCATTCAACAATGCACTCAAGAAAGTAGATTCCATTTGAAGGACCTATTTGATTACCGACATGTCTTGTCAAATTTAAGACTTCTTTAAAGATGTAATATTTTCTGTGGAAAGTGGTTAATGTTTCTATGAATTTGCCTGCCTCTTATTAGTACTGCTTCCTCCATTGTGGAAGGGCATAGGTTCAATTCATAGTACCACAGATTTTTTTTTTTCTCTCTAAGCTATGGAGGTCCATTAATAGGGTTTTCTCAGTCTTGTGGATCAAAATGAGAAGCTGCTTGAAACAAGGAAGCACTGGCATCAGGATTAATCTACTTGCATGACAACTGGAGGGACTGGCAACACACTGATCCCATGTCTTACAAAGATAAGATCAGTCCTCGTCCCGCCTCGTACGCAGCTGCCTGCCAACCGAAACTGCTAATCTTTCAATGGTGTTTTACCAGGCATATCAACACTTTTACTGAGTGGCAAAATACATACACAAAGAAATCACAGCCGTACGTATCACTATATGTACAAATAAATCTTTCTATGCACTGTACCTGTTAGTATTTTCGACTGGTACTATGATAAAAATGCAAATTTTACAACTGGCCAGTGGGTGTACGATAGGATTTCATTCGCCGACAGTACGAGTGGTTTTAAATCTATTTCATTATGTACTAACAATTACACGATGCAAAAACATAAATTGACTAAATTATTTATGCTCTACGGATTCAGATACATGCAGATCGACACACATTCGACAGGCTCTACATATGGGTGGAATTACAACAGAGAACGCAACATGGCACACACATGTGCAAATTATTTGTTTTTAAAAAGAGGAAGCTTACCAGACCGAGGGGGCCAATTTTTGGTGCAAGGGATGAGGTAGCACCCACTTCTCCACCAACGCACCTCAAGAACACTGAAATAAATGTGCCAAATCAGTAAATTTCATCAACGACAGGCATGTGCAGTGCAACAATAAATTCTAATTCACTTACCAACTTTAATTTCATTTGGATCAAATTTTGGAGGCATTTTGATACAAATACGTGTAACGGTATAAAATACAACGCACTTACTACTTTGATTACAACCGATCACTAAACATACAACATGCACAGCCACACGCGCTTCACACGCTAGCGGAAGCCGAAAGACCACGTTCGTTCAAAGATGTTCCGATGTACCCGATACGGAGATGAGAGACGTTTCACTCTGCAAGTTTCACAGGAAAATCTTTGGCGTGTGTCTGCAATCTCTGAAGCTGTTCCGAATTTTATTTGTCGATTGTAAATTATCGTGAGTCGAGACTCGAAAGACATGGCTGGGTTAACAGCGCTGCGAAATGTTGCTACAAAGCGTTCAACTGTATTAAATGGGTAAATCAGTGAATATAACTTCCAAATCTGGCGCAGCTCAATTGTCTCCGATGTTTTATAATTTCTTTGAGGGCATATCGTGTTAAAGTTAAATTTTGGAACAAAAAAACAAAACATTGAAATCCGATCTAAAAAATTGGTGTTTGACTGATCATAGACGTATAAATATAGCGATAAAATAAATGTGTTAAATTATTTTAACTTCTGCTTGTGGTATACCATTAAAATGAGGTTTTTGAAACCTTCGGACAAGTCACTGTGAAGTTGTAGAAACAGCGATCCAGTACTAACAAAATATTTCATTTAGCCCAAAGTTACAGTGAACTACCAGTCATTGGATCGTAAATCACTCCAATTTTGTTTTTGTGATTGGCGATTTATTGATATTTAACTTAGTCTCTCTCAACTCGTGCCTCCCCTCGTCAGTTGTAATTGGCGGCAGGGAATATGCTGATTTACGCCTTTGCGAATGACTGAAGATTGCTGCCCTTCATATCTGATTGTTTTGAATATTGAAGATTGCTGCCCTACGTATCTAACCATTTTGAATACTCGATATAGTGACTAACACTAATGCCCCATTTTAAGTTTCCTTCCCGAATTCTATTTGTGAAAAATGTAACATCGGATCCACCGCATTTGCACTGTGTAACAGACCTGTCATGACTGAACATAAGTTTAGATGAGACTTCCACATTCAACTCCTCCTGTACTAACGGTTTTTCATTTGTCCACTTTTGATGGGGCTACTAATGGTAGCTCAAGATTCATTCATTTGTAGTGTTCTGTAGATGCCATCAAGTAGAACAACATTTAGTGACATGAAGCTACTCGTGGTATACATTAATGTGAGGCCAAGACATCATAGAAACTTAATCTGTCTACTGTAGTAACAATAAGCTGGACATGTCACTGTAAGCTTAATGCTGTAAGAAAAACCATGGGCCTGAATGTGTCCACTTTAGTCATTAAATGTCATGTGGGTATCACAGTGTACCTTGCTTGTCCCTCTAATCAATCAAGGTACTCATTTCTTAATATGTGGAGTCACAAGTGTGACTCTTTCTGTATCCCTAGCCCGTTGCATAACGAGTAATGTAACATAGTTATGCTTGTCCCTCTGTGAAAGTTGTGTTGTAATGTTTTGCTGGATCAGTGCGTATATGAAATTCCGTCTGACATTTTAGACTAAAAAATTCCAGTTTTTAAAAAATTGAAATAAATTTTATTTAGGCTTATGTCAGTTCCTATGTAGACTGGCCATTCAATTGTGTGGAATTTTGAGAACATTCTCATATTAATATATTTCCACATAGTTTACTTATTTTTGTTAGTGATTTTGACATTACACATCAAAATTGATTCCAGTAAGCTCATTTACATATGTCCCTATACTTTGAAAGCCACTATACGGTCAGAGCATGCACAGTGTGAGTATTGTTTTCCGGTTCATTTTTCTATGTTGTGCAACTGATGATAGATTCGCAGTGGAATTTGTTTTAGATTTCATTCCTTAAGACAGTCTTATATCTTCTTGAATATGTTTCTATGTTTCATTTTGAAATATTAATTTTGTATGAGACTTCATTATTTTACCTAGTTTTAAGTAAACAAAAAAAGTATTGTACAGTATGATGATGTGTGCATCAGTGCTGTTGTCAGTGGTAATGTTGGTGACCAATCAATTCTAGCATTAAAAAATTTTGAAAGAACTCCATGTATGATTTGACAAGACTTTCAAAGTATCAACATTCACAGGGAGACTTTGGCTCACTTGTTATTAATAACCGTCATCCATTCTTGATATTATATAGTAGGTAGTGTGTCTGCAAGAATTATGTTTTTGCAACTTAATTACCATGTGTATGTTAATGCGAAAAGAGCTAATTGGTTGACGTACAAATGAAATAATGTATTCACATTACCTATGTGCCAATAAAAAAAAATTAAAAAATGTTTTTAGACCTAATCACTAATGAAATGATAAACACTGAATGTAAAATATGAGTGTTGGAACTCGCAATATATTAAATTGAAAATATGATTCTTATTTAAACATTTTCAGTATGGGGATAATATTTAAAAATTTTTTTAATGAACTTTATAAATTTTATGAAGATATACTAAAGCAAGCATGATAAGAATGTCAGTGAACAGTGTCCTGAAATTCAGCCACTGTCTATGCCATTGTCGAAGACATGGAATGTAATGTATATGCTCTAGCTAATAGGACACTTAGTATCATCAGCAACTGATTGTTAGAGAATAAATTAATGCTCAGCTGTGACCAAACACGCTGCAATCAGTTTCTCGCTTGTGACTGTTGTATAAATGAAATTTTACTACCCCAAAGTAATCAAAAAGTAAGTGAAATCAGCAATTACATTCTAAGGACTGAGGGTAGATGAAAAGCTTTCTTAGAAGTATCACATTCAAGGTGTAGAGCAGAAACTGAATGCTGCTATCTTCACTACCAGAATAAACTCCATTGCCCCTGACAATGAATTTCAAAGGCTTGTGTACTGTACTTGCTTTCACTCTTTTTATGTTTCATATTTTGGGGTAACTGTGCACCATCAAAGAATATTTGGGTCAATGAAAGCGTCTGATTCTACCCGTCTGCATTGACCCGTGACATAATGGTAGTGGTGTGTGTGATGTCACTATGGCCCGGAGTTTTTGAGTTGGTTGTGTTTATAGATGTAGTGTTACTGTATTTGATGGTCTCCTTTGGTGGTGGATGTGGACGTTCTGTGTTTAACGCGTGGTGTTGAGTTCATTTGAGTTTTGGTTGTCATGCTAATGTTGTTTTCAGTTTAGGTGGGTAGTACAATAACATGGGCTGTGGAATTGTTTTCAGTGAGTTGTTAAAGTTTTTTGTTAGATCTGATTAGTTTGGTGTTTGTTGTGTGGAAAGAAGCCTAATTTATTTTATTTTTTATTTTTTTATTTTTTTTTTTAAATTGCTTATTTGTTAGGGATGGATATGACATTTACGAGTGTATCATTATGTTTTGAGATGATTGATGATATGATGTCTGTCATACAGTTTCTGCAGATGTTTGGTCTTATTGCTGAATATGTTAGGTGTCACATTTGTGACAACAATAGGACATTGACAACAGCTATATAGGTCAAGGGAAATGTCTAATTCCCCATTTCTGGCTTGTAGGTGTTGGTTTTTTGATATTGGTAGCTGCAGTTGAGCTACATAGGTTAAGTGAAATGGCAGATTCCTGTGGTTTTGTTCGCATAGTAGAATGCTATAATTTAATTTTTTTTTTGTATTATTTGTTTTGGGATGGTGCATTGTTTTTTATTGTTGTGTATTTAGCTTGTCCCAGCCCTAAACCCCCAATTTTCTGTGGCTGTCACACAAGTCTCATTTAATTTTTGGAGTGAGACATTATTGTGTCATTTTTATCTTAATTTGTATGTGTATTTCCGCCATTTTGATGACGACATGGGCCAAAGCAGACAGGTGGAATCGGACACGTCTGTAATGCCGAAATGGTAATAAGGCAGATCTGCAATGCCAGTTTTCAAACTTCTTGTAGGCCATTGTTAAAGTTTTTTGGAGCTCTGACTTTACCATCCCCATGTGTATATTCCATCATGGAGATTGTCGAAAATACTGACTCATTCAGAAGAAACTGCAACATTTATTCAGTGATCCCTAGACTGAAAAACTATTTTAACTTGCATAAATTTTCTTAAGCATTGTACTGAAATGCGTGCACTATTCAGCAGGTTTCATTTTTATAAGGAATCCAGGGAAAGTAAACTACAATTGCATGATAAACCCAAGTCTAAAAAATCTAAGATGAAAAGTTTTTGTGGTGCCCTCTGATATTGCACAAGAGTTCCTCACTGTAGTTGAAAACTGTTCTCTGTAATGTGTTAATTTGTCATATACACTCTCATGTTTTATTAATTCTTTATATCTGCATCTACATATACACTCTACTAACCACCAAGCGGTGTGTGGCAGAGGGCACTATTCGTGCCAAAGTCATATTACCCCACCCCACCCCACTTCACCCCACCCCACTGCTCCACTTGCGGATTGTACAAGGGAAAAACACCTCAGTAGGAGCTCTAATTTCCCATATCTTTGGATGGTGATCACTGCAAGATTTGAAAGTTGGTGGTAATAATATATGCTCTACATCCTCGGCGAAGATCGGATTTTGGAATTTAGCGAGCAGCCCTTTCCATTTAGCGCGTCGTCTGTCTGCAAGTGTGTCCCACTTGAAACTTTCTATGAGATTTGTAATGCTCTTGCGATGGCTAAATGTACCAGTCACACATTGTGCCGCTCTTCTTTGCACCTTCTCAATCTCTTGAATAGACCCAACTGGTAAGGGTCACATACAGATAAACAATACTCTAAGACTGGATGAACTAAAGTATTGTAAGCAATTTTCTTTGTAGAAGGACTCCATTCTACCAATAAACTGCAATCTATAGTTCGCTTTACTCGTTACTTGTGTAATTTGATCGTTCCATTTGAGATCATTTCGAATAGTCACACCCAGATACTTGATGAATGTTACAGCTTACAAAGTCTGAGCATTTATTTTGTACTTGTACATTAATGGAGATTTTCGCTTTGTTATATGCAGATTACACTTACTAATATTGAGAGGTAACTGCCAGTCCTTACACCACACATTTATTTTCTGCAAATCCTCATTGATTTGTTCACAACTTTAGTGTGATGCTACTTTCCTGTAGACTACAGCATCATCGGGAAACAGTCTAATGCTGCTGTCAATACCATTAACAAGATTGTTTATGTAAATCATAAAAAGCAGTGGACCTATCACACTGCCCTTGGGCACACATGATGTTACGCTTGTTTCTGTTGAAGTCTCCCCATTCAGGATGACATGCTGCTCTCTGTCTGTTACAAAACTTTCAATCCAACAGCATATGTCATTGGATAGACTGTAAGTGCACATGTTTTGGAGCAAGTGACAGTGTGGAACTGAGTCGAACGCCTTTCGAAAGTCAAAGAATATGGCAACAACCTGGGAGTCGGTATGTAGAGCCTGTTGTGTATCATGCACAAAGAGGGCCAGCTGTGTCTCGCTTGACCACTGTTTCCTAAAACTGTGCTGGTTTCTGCAGATGAGCTTCTCAGAGTCTAGAAAGATCATTATGTCTGAACACAAAATATGTTCCGTGATTTTCCAACAAATCAATGTCAGTGAAATTGGCTGGTAGTTCTGTGCATCCAATTTTCCACCCTTTTTATAGATTGCTATGACCTGGGCCTTCTTTCAGTAGCGTGGAACTTTCCACTGTTCTACTGATCTCTGATAGATTATGGATAAGAATGGCACTATATTTGTAGCATTGTTGTTGTGGTCTTCAGTCCAGAGACTGGTTTGATGCAGCTCTCCAAGCTACTCTATCCTGTGCAAGCTTCATCATCTCCCAGTAGCTACTGCAACCTACATCCTTCTGAATCTGTTTAGTGTATTCATCTCTTGGTCTCCCTCTACGATTTTTACCCTCCGAGCTGCCCTCCAATACTAAATTGGTGATCCCTTGATGTCTCAGAATATGTCCTAACAACCGATCCCTTCTTCTAGTCAAGTTGTGCCACAAATTTCTCTTCTCCCCAACTCTATTCAATACCTCCTCATTAGTTATGTGATCTACCCATCTAATCTTCAGCATTCTTCTGTAGCACCACATTTCGAAAGCTTCTATTCTCTTCTTGTCCAAACTATTTATCGTCCATGTTTCACTTCCATACGTGGCCATACTCCATACAAATACTTTCAGAAATGACTTCCTGACTATTAAATCTATACTCAATATTAACAAATTCTCTTCTTCAGAAACGCTTTCCTTGCCATTGCCGGTCTACATTTTATATCCTCTCTACTTCGACCATCATCAGTTATTTTGCTCCCCAAATAGCAAAACTCATTTACTACTTTAAGTGTCTCATTTCCTAATCTAATTCCCTTAGCATCAACCGACATAATTCGACTACATTCCATTATCCTCGTTTTGCTTTTGTTGATGTTCATCTTGTATCCTACTTTCAAGACACTGTCCATTCCGTTCAACTACTCTTCCAAGTCATTTGCTATCTCTGACAGAATTACAATGTCATCAGCGAACCTCAAAGTTTTTATTTCTTCTCCACGGATTTTAATACCTACGCCAAATTTTCTTTTGTTTCCTTTACTGCTTGCTCAATATACAGATTGAATAACATCGGGGATAGGCTACAACCCTGTCTCACTCCCTTCCCAACCACTGCTTCCCTTTTCATGCCCCTCGACTCTTATAACTGCCATCTGGTTTCTGTAAAAATTGTAAATAGTCTTTCGCCCCTTGTGTTTTACTCCTGCCACCTTCAGAATTTGAAAGAGAGTATTCCAGTCTACATTGTCAAAAGCTTTCTCTAAGTTTACAAATCCTAGAAACGTAGGTTTGCCTTCATTAATCTATTTTCTAAGATAAGTCATAGGGTCAGTATTGCCTTACATGTTCCTACATTTCTACGGAACCCAAACTGATCTTCCCGAGGTCAGCTTCTACCGGTTTTTCCATTCGTCTGTAAAGAATTTGTGTTAGTATTTTGCAGCCATGGCTTATTAAACTGATAGTTCGGTAATTTTCACATCTGTCAACACCTGCTTTATTTGGGATTGGAATTATTATATTCTTCTTGAAGTCAGAGAGTATTTCGCCTGTCTCATACATATTGCACACCAGATAGTAGAGTTTTGTCAGGGCTGGCTCTCCCGAGGCTACCAGTAGTTCTAATGGAATGTTGCCTTCTCTCAGGGCCTTGTTTTGACTTAGGTCTTTCAGTGCTCTGTCAAACTCTTCACTCAATATCATGTCTCCCATTTCATCTTCATCTACATCCTCTTCTATTTCCGTAATATTGTTCTCATATACTCCTTCCACCTTTCTACTTTCCCTTCTTTGCTTAGAACTGGGTTTCCATCCGAGCTCTTGATATTCATGCAAGTGGTTCTCTTTTCTCCAAAGGTCTTCTTAATTTTCCTGTAGGCGGTAACTATCTTACCCCAAGTGATATACGCCTGTACATCCTTACATTTATCCTCTAGCCATCCCTGCTTACCCATTTTGCACTTCCTCTGGATCTCATTTTTGAAACGTTTGTATTCCTTTTCGACTGCTTCATTTACTGCATTTTTGTATTTTCTCCTTTCATCAATTAAATTCAGTATCTGCTCTGTTACCCAAGGATTTCTATTAGCCCTTGTCTTTTTACCTACTTGATCCTCTGCTGCCTTCACTATTTCATCTCTCAAATCTATCCATTCTTCTTCTACTTTATTTCTTTCTCCCATTTGTGTCAATCGTTCCCTAATGCGCTCCCTGAAACTCTCTACAATCTCTGGTTCTGTCACTTTGTACAGGTCCCATTTCCTTAAACTCTCACCTTTTTGCAGTTTCTTCAGTTTTAATCTACAGTTTATAACCAGTAGATTGTGGTCAGAGTCCACATCTGCCCCTGGAAATGTCTTACAATTTAAAACCAATCTCTGTCTCACCATTATAATGTATATCTGAAACCTTTCAGTATCTTCGTGTATACAAATTTTCGTCTCCATTCACAATCTGAATAATTTCTTTTATCTCATCATACATGTCATCAATCTCTTCGTCATCTGCGGAGCTTGTTAGCATATAAACTTGTACTACTGTGGTAGGAGTGGGCTTTGTATCTATCTTGGCCACAATAATGCATTCACTATGTTGTTTGTAGTAGCTTAACTGCATTCCTATTCATTATTAAACGGACCCCTGCATTACCCCTATTTGATATTGTATTTATAACCCTGTATTCACCTGACCAGAAGTTTTGTTCCTCCTGCGACCAAACTTCACTAATTCCCACTAACCTATCCATTTCCCTTTTTAAATTTTCTAACTTACCTGTCCGGTTAAGGGATCTGACATTCCACACTCCGACCCGTAGAACGCCAGTTTTCTTTCTCCTGATAACGACGTCCTCTTGTAGTCCCCGCCCGGAGATCCGAATGGTGGACTATTTTACCTCCGGAATATTTTACCCAAGAGGTTGCCATCATCATTTTACCATACAGTAAAGCTGCATGCCCTCTGAAAAAATTACGGCTGTAGTTTCCCCTTGCTTTCAGTCGTTTGCGGTACCAGCATAGCAAGGCTGTTTTGGTTAGTGTTACAAGGCCAGATCAATCAGTGATCCAGACTGTTGCACCTGCTACTACTGAAAAGGCTGCTGTGCCCCTCTTCAGGTACCACACGCTTGTCTGGCCTCTCAACAGGTAACCCTCTGTTGTGGTTGCACCTATGGTATGGCTATCTGTATCGCTGAGGCATAGTCAACATAAAATCCTACAGGGATACCGTTTGGGCCAGATGCCTTCCTGGCGTCTAAGGATCTTAACTGTTTTACAATTCCAGATAACACTAAACACTATGTCAGCCATCCTTGCATTTGTTCGATAATTGAAAGGGGGAATGGTGCTGCAGTCCTCTACCGTAAATGAGTTTTTGAAAGCTAGGTTTAGAATTTCGGTCTTCTGTTTATCATCTTCCGTTACATTGCCTGTACTGTCTGCAAGAGAAGGTATTGAATCATTTGTTGCATTTGTAGATTTACATACCACCAAATTTTTTGGGGGTTATTTTTAGAATTTGCAGATAAAATATTGCTTTCAAATTTGTTAAAAGGATCTCTCATTGAAATTTAGACAGCTGCTTTCATTTCGTGTAATTTCTGTTTGTCAGCTGGGCAGCGACTACGTTTAAAACAACTGTGCAAAATTCTCTGTTTTCTCAGCAACTTCGTAATATGTTTGTTGAGCCGAAGTTGATCCTTTCCCTCCCCTAAATTTTTGCTAGGTCCACATGTCTCTAGCACATGGTGGACAATATCTTTAAATTCTGACCAAAGGTGCTCAATATCTGTGTGTCCTGGGGTGAATTCTTGGAGCTGACTATGAAGATATTCATTAATGACACTTTTGTTTTCCCAAACAGGAAAACTCTACACTGGTTATATATAAATTTCCATCATTTAAACCTTACGATATTAAAGGAATTGAATAAGACATCAAAATCGGGTTCCAGCAAAACTGACATGCACAGAATAGAAAGACATTAAGTGAACAGCCATGTTACTTACCTTAGTAGAGCTGAGATAACTAGTCATACTATGGGGTTTAAGATTTTTCAGAAGCTAGTACACTAAATAAAGGATTGCAGTATGGCAAAGCTGCTAAACCTGTGTGCAAAGCAAGAGTGCTTTTGTATGTGGATGTCACTTCAGGAGATGACCTGCTATCCTTAGGTTTCTTAGAATTTTCATGATTGTGTCAGACAAGCAAATGTCAAGATGGTTTCTTAATGGAAAAATAAAAATCCTGTGTTATCCCAGAGAGAGAGAGAGAGAGAGAGAGAGAGAGAGAAGGGGGGGGGGGGTTTAGGAAGAGGCTGATGACATCTACTGATTTGATTTTTTTAATTGATCCCAGAAATCATTGTGTATAATACTGACAAGAAGTGAAGATTAAGATTTTGCTTGTTTTGTTGGTACAAATACTTTCAATATCTCGAGTAATGTTATGCAATGCCAAACTTAACAGGTCTTTTAATAGAAGTGAGGAAATTGACAATGTTAAAGTTTTATTTGTAGAAGTGTTGGTCATCGTAAAAGTTGCAGATGATTGTATACAGGAAAGAACTCATGTAGAGAAAGATATACTCATGTAAAAAAGTGTAGGATAATCTTTAAACACAGTGAAACTTAGGTCATAGGATATGGAATGTTGTTAATATGGAGCAGTCAGTAACAGTAATGGAAGAGTGTCTTAAGAAATGATTGTGATGATGGAAGCAACTCAGGAAATTGGAGTAGGTAGCTGATAATACAAGTAGTCAAGAAGTGTCAGTTGAAAGAGAGAGAGGTCAGGAATAAACGAACCATGTAATTCATTTGAGCTATAGGAATTAGTTCACAGTGAAATAACATGCTGATTGACTGTTGATATTATTGAAATGACAGAGATTCAAGCCTGAAGAAACAATGAATGGTAGAAATCACTAACTACATGAAAATGTTAGAAAAATTAAATCTGAGAAACTAATGAGACCTCCTTGGCAATAATGGGCTTTTTGCTGGGAATATCAGATCATGGTGAAAAAATAGAATGTGTTTTTTTTTTTAATCAGGGATGTCAATGTAACTATGGAGTGTACGATGTAGGTTGAAGAAAGGTTGTTATTCACTAGCTTTGCCCACTCTCAACAAAACTATCATCTTCCAACGTAACCTGCATGTTAGGCAACATGATAGTGCTGTCATTAATTCCTCATTAAAACACAGTCCAAAATACCATTCCCCTCAGCTGATCCAAATCTCTACTAGACCTATATAGGTCTAAGCCACCACCTACAAATTACATATTATAAACAAAACAAGACTGACATCTGAAATGGAAACATCCCACACCCCACTAACATGTCATATGACATCAAAATTCAAAGTAAATAATGGAAAGGCCAATATGGAATAACAACAGTATTGCCAAAGGGTAATTGCTATTCACCACAGAGGAGGCGTTAAATTGCAAACATGCACAAGGCACAGTGAAAAGACTTGTGAACGTTTAACTTTTCGGGCATGATAGTTTTTCTTTGGAAGTAGGAAACACATTCACACAAGCGCAACTCTCACTGACGTGGCCACTGTCTCTGGCTACTGTGGCATTCAGGCAACAGCTAGATCTGAAAAAAAGTAAAGTAAATCCATTGAAATAACACTGTTTTAACATTAAAAAATGATAACCAAAAGGAAATGTATGCAAAAAGCACAAAAAAGAAAGTATAATGTGAAGCATATTGTATGCTGTTGTACAGTTACAGGGTGTGAGTGAGTTGGAGTCCATTTCCAACACTAACAAAAATTTCTTTAGTTTGGGAATCTCCAGAGTATACTGTTGTGAAAGTAACAAACAAACAAACATCATGATATTGGAAATGGTTTAAGTCTAAAGCTGTATGAATTTGGAGATGGGAAGGGGGGGGGGGTGATTGCAGTGCTGCAGGTGCAACCGCAGTACTCCACTCTCCCAGCTGTTGTCAGGTTTTATGACTGGTGCCACTATTTCTCAAACGAGTAGCTCCTCATTTGGCCTCAGAAGCTGCCAATAGCACTTGGCAGATCCTTATGGTGACCCATCCAAGTTGTAGCTGAGCCCGCCGGCAGTGCTCAACTTCAGTGCTCTGACAGAAACCAGTGTTACCACTGCGGCAAGGCCGTTGACCGAAAGGGAATACAGACATCTAAAATTTGTAATTAACAGAGAGAACAAAATGGATAGGCAAGAATGGCTAGAGTAGAAGTGAATGGCTGTAGAAGTATGCGTAACTAGGGAAAAAAAAGAGCTTGCCCATGGTAAAATTAGAAAGACCTTTGGAGAAAAGAGAAGCAGCTGTATAAATATCAAGAGCTTCGGTGGCAAGCCATTATTAAGCAAGGGAAGGGAAAGAATGTAGAGAGGAACTTTATTAGGGAAATGAACTTGAGGACGATATTACAGAAAGAGAAGAGAAAGTAAGTGGAGATGAGTTGGGAGATATGATATTGTGGTTCTGGAGAAATATAGGAACATGCAATACTGCACTGATCTGATGACCTACCCCACAAATAAATTAAAGAAAGGCAAACCTATGTTATAGCTTTTGTAGATTTGGAGACAGCTGTTGATTGGAATACACATTTTAAAATTTTGAAGTTGTCAGGGAGCAAAAGTTTACTTACAACTCGTACAGAAACCAGAATGCAGTTGTAATTTTAGTCTATTCTAGATGTTATTTAATCTGTATATTGAGCAGACTATGAAGGAAACCAAGGAGAAATTTGAAAAGAGGTTCAAAGTTCAAGGAGAAGAAATAAAAGCTCTCATTTCTGCCAGTGACACTGTAATTCTGTTAGAGTTGCAAAGGACTTGGAAGAGCAGTTGAACAGAATTGAAAGTGTCCTGAACGGTGGTTATAAGATGAATACCATCAACAGTAAAAGAATGGAATATAGTTGCATTAAATCAGGCAATGCTTAGGAAATTAGATTAGGAAATGAGACATTAGAAGAATTGGATGAATTTTGTTATTTGGTCAGCAAAATAACAGATGGCTGAAGTGAAGTGTAGAGCATATAAAATGCAGACAGACAATAGCAAGAAAAACATTTCCAAAAAAGAGCAATCTGATATAAATTTAAGTGTTCGGAAGTCTTTTCTCCAGGTATTGCGTGAAACATGGATGATAAAAAGGATTTCAGACAGGAAGAAAATAGAAACTTTTGAAATGTTGTGCTATAGAAGGTTGTTGAAGATGAGATGGGTAGATCAAATAACAGATGAGGAGGTACTGAATCAAATTAGAGGAAAAAAGAAGCTTATCACACAAGTTTATTAAAAGAAGGGATAGGTATCTGTGTACTGTCCCATGAAGGTGGTGTCAGTTTGGTAACGTGTGGCGGGTAAAAATTGTAGTGAGACCAAGGCTTGAATAAAGTAAGCAGGTTCAAATGGATGTTGTGGAGATGAGATTTGCACAGTATAGACTAGCATGGAAAACTGCAAAAAGATCAGTCTATGGACTTAAGAACCCCTATGACAACAATGAGGAAAAGCTGCTTTCCAAATAGATACCTTTATTGTCTTCTTCTGTGGAGCATAACCAGTTTAGCACATGTAGTCCTATTGTTAAAGCATCCTTCAGTTTAATGTACTCAGTGGAGGTTTGCATATTTTATAATACAGATTTTCTGAATTTACCTTGAAGATCTAGTTACATATAATAAAATGTGTATGATATATGGCCCAAACGTAGACCTCAGGATACAGATAAATTTCAGATGACATAAATTTTTATTATTCATATTTTAATAACTCACAACAGATTTTCACTTTCCAGTGTAAACTAGACCTTGGGCTACATTAGTGACAAGACTGTTACCACAATGAAGATTTTGAGTGGGGACGCCATCACACTAAAAACTTCACACCATGATTTTCAGTATGTGAACAGTACCATCAAAATCTAGTTTGTTCAGCCAGGTGACATGTATTTCTACATAGAATTATATGTTCTGAAACAGGTTATGCTCTAACAGGTGAGACAGTAAGGATACCTGATTAGAAAATAGTTTTTTGCCATATACCCTCACAGAGAGAATAGTGTAAATTGTAGTTGGAACAGTGTAACTTATTGTCTCAAGCACGTGCTGCTAATTATATGTTGTGGCAGTGTTTCAGACAAAACACATTTATATTCATATATGTGCCATCAGATTTGTCCTATAGAAGTTTATAGGTGTTATGGAATTCATGTTATTGCAAATGAGACAGTGCAATTGGAATGCTGTAATTTGATTTCTGACTAAGCAAATTAAAATTATTGATTTAACAAAATTGATTTATTTTTCCCTGCAAGGTCTGTCATATTTACAACAATTTCAAATTACTTGTGGTTAAACTGTAAAATTGCTACCGCATGACCTAGACATACTGTGTGTCAGAGTAAGAGGTGAGATGTGTGTTTAAGTTTCTTGTCCAAACAGTGCAAAGACTAACATTCATCAGTTATGAAATAATGAAGAAATCCATATATCAGTGTTCTTGTAATAGAATGAAGTAAAGAAAGAAATGCATTTTTTTGGTGACTGGATTTCTTTTATCTGGAGATACATTTTTCTTAAACTTTTTTCCCATTACAGATGTAAATATGCGTTCTCAACATGTTCTGTGCGATATGGTGAGGACATTGATACTGCTTTGAAGATAAAAGAAGCTCCCCAAGTTGACAGTAAACATGCCTTAATGAAACCAGAAGAAGTAGCGGCCCGAAAACACCTCGAAGGTTACATCACTGTTGACCAACCGGTAAGAGCTGGTGACTGAAGAGTTACTGATATTTAAGTGTTCTCAGTAGCCAATTTCTAATATTTTGAGTACCATCAAATGGGGTGTAGTTGACTGAAAAGGTTAGAAAAAAACATTTTATGTTAAATAACTACATATTAAACATAATTTTTAGTTATTATATTTACAGTTTGAAGTTTCATAATTTGTGACAGTAACTAAATACACGTCATTCTGAATCTCTGTCTGGGTACTGATTGTTTTCAGGAGGACTGGATTTTATTTTTAAAAATGAGCTAAAAGTTTTATTCATGTGACTGGCATAAAACAACTCGTGTGTGTGGGTCTTATGTATGTTGTGCATTGACTCTTCACAGCGATAAGTTAATTTTATACTTAACTATTTATAGACACATGAATAAAACTTTCCAAATTCTGGGTGGAATTGGGGTGGAGCTGACTGTCTTTTCTCAAGCAGTTGTTCAGAATTTCATAAAGCAAATTTATGATCACATATTTTAAAACTTTCTTTGTATGTTTCTCTCAAATAAGTTCTAAAATTTAATTATCGTGCCATATATATTTTTCAACTATTGATGAAGTTTCAGTAAAATTAAAGTAAGCCAAGAGTCATGAACAAGCCACAATTACCACATAACAGATAATCAGTCAACGTCACCCCCCCCCCCCCCCCCCCCCCCCCCCCCCCCCCACCCACCCCCCCCCCCCCCCCCCTGTGCAGTGAAGTTGACCAACACAGGCTTTTTTGGGATCTGTTAGAGCAAAAGGTAAAAAAGACCATTTTATTACTGCAGTTCAGTACCCATGCTCTGAAAGAGAAACCAATATATTAATGTTATTGGTTTCAGAAATACGTAAGTTTAAAGTTCAAAATTGGTCAGTTTCACCTGATTTGACGTATTTTAGAAGTTTATTTGGCATCCTTTACTGAAGATAATATATGTTCGCTTTCTTATGACTTAAATTTCATATAGATATTTGCTAGGATTAAAGTTTTATATCAAGCTGGAAAGCATCATATCACAGCTCAAGTGAATGAACTTAAGAGGCCCCATGAAGTAGCCTGAAAAATACATAAATAAATAATTATAAATATAACAATATAACAGAGGTGCTAAGCTGCGATAGGCACAATAAAAAGGTTCACACAATCATAGCTTTTGGCAGTGTAGTTTCAGCTCTCTGAGATTGCAGATGTGTGTACTAGGTGTGCTTGCACGCGTGCGCGCGCGCTCACATGTGTATGTGTGTCTACTGCTGACAAAGGCATTAATGGTCGAAAGCTATGATTGTGTGAATCTTTTTTATTGTGCCTATTGTGGCTCATTATCTCCGCTATATGGTGAGTAGCATACTTTCATTCTCTTGTATAATTATAAATATAAATTGTTTTGAGGTTATGTATGGATATCCTTTCTACTGCTGAAAGGTTGGTGTTTAGGAAGGAACCTGGGGAAGGATGGTGAGGCCAAGTTGGAGGTAAGGAATTCCTGGAAGGTGAGAAGTGGGTGGGTTGGGGGGGGGGGGGGGGGGATGGTCATGGTTGAATGGTGGTATGAATTGGCAGAGGTAGGGTTTAGTGTTGGTATTAGATTGCCATTGCTTGGATGGATTGGTGTCAAAGAATGTGTCCATTGCAGGGAACAGGAGGAGGAGAGCAGGTCTTTGACAAATCCAGCCCATTTAGGTGTGGGTGTGGGGCTAAAGGTGAGGCCTTTGGATAGGACTGAAACTCCCGTCAGGCTGAGAGTTTTGGTGAACAGGTTAACAACAGTGTTACGGGAATGTTTCACCTGTTGATTTTGTGGAGTGTTGGTAGGGAGTTTTTGGGGATTATGGCAAGTTGAAAAGGTCAGCTAGGCAGGATTTGAGTGCTATGAGGAGGAACACTGTCGGCAGGATAGGGGTTGGAAGGTGGTGCTTGCAAAGGGAGCAGAGATGGTGCCATGAAGTGACCTTTTTTTTTTTGCTGCACCAGATGTGTAAAGGCCGAGGACTGGTGGAATGTGAAAAGGTGAAGGTCATTGAGAAAAGAGGATTGTGATCCAGTGAAAGGAATTTTTATGGATAGGCCTTCGAGGAGGGATTCCATGGTTTAGGCAGCATTTAAGAAACATGATGTGAGACTGGGTTTTTAGCCAGGGAAAGGGATACTTCCCTGAACTGGTACATAAAGAGGGAGCAAGGGATGGCATAGGGGGAACAGGAATGACATAGAGGTGGGGTTGGTCAAAATAAGGTGTTAGATTGTTGTGAGGGGAGCTGGATAAAAGAAAAATCATGTAAAAAATTTATAAAGACATGCAAAAACACACACTCTTTCTGAATTGTCTCCACTCTAGGTTCAGCCTTGCCTGTTCTAGGAAGATCACAGTTGCTCCCTGTTTCCCTAAACTTCGCATACAGTGTCCTGATGCTTTTAAAATGTGGCAACTGTCTATGGTATGCTATCTGGAATTTTCACTTGGCTGTTTTTTGTGACTGTGGGTCGTGATACCAGATGACACTTTTGGCTTTCTTGTGTTTCGAGTACAAGTTTTTTTGCAAATGGTGCCTGAGCCCTCTGTCGTTAATGTCACTTGGCCCTGAAACAAACAAAGTAATAGTAAGTACATATGTACGCAAAAACTTAATATATCACATGCAATTCAAGATAAGAAGTATTTGTCTGTGTGTCATATTTTATGCCTTATGAATGTTTGTGATCAGGGATAAACTTCTGGGAACCCATTATGAACAACATAGTAGATAACATCAGAAGTTCTATGAGGCTTTATGTGGATGTGCTGTTGTATGCAGAGAAGTTGCGACATTGAAAAATTGTAGCAAAATGCAGGAAGACATGCAGAGCATCGATGCTTGACCCTGGGAACAGCAATTGGTCTGCAACATAAACAAATATAAAATATTGTGAATAAATTGATAGAAAGACCCTTTATTGTATGATTACACAATTGCAGAACAATTACAGGAAGCAGTTACTTCCATAAAGAACGGCCACATAAAATTAATCAAGATTAAGGTTTAAGCCACACTGAGAGTCACTGGAAGAATCTTCGGGAAATATAGTCCATGAACAAAGGAAGTAACTTGCATTACACACATTCGACCAGTACGTGAATATTGCTCGTCAGTATGGGGTCTGTACCAGATGGGACAAATAGAACACATAGAGAAGATTGAAAAAAGATGAGCATGTTTCATTACAGGTTTATTTAGCAGGTGTGAAAGTGTCACATAGATGCGCAGATGCTGCAAGTCAGGCATTCTGTATCACAATATTGTTTAATGTTAAAGTTCAGAACACATCCTTTCCTAGAAGAGTTAACCAGTATATTAATTCCTCCTATACATACCTTGCGAAATGACCATTAAGATAAAATTAGAGAGAGGAGTTTACCTGCTATCATTCTTTCCATGAACTATACACAACTGGAACAGGTGAAGGGGAAATGACGCTGGTACACAAAGTATCCTCTTCCAAAACTTTAATGATGTTTGTGGAGTATGTGTGTAGATGTAAAATATTGTATTTTCTTGTCAGTAGAGAAGCAGCAACACCTGAATGGATCAGTCAGAAGAGCTCAGTGGCTTAAAATGTGGGCAGGTCATTGGATGTCACCTGAGTAATAGATCTATCAGGGACATTTCAATCCTCATGAAGCTGCCCAAATTGACTGTTGGTGATGTAATTCTGAAGCGGAAGCGTGATGGAATAACCACAGTTACACCAAGACCAGGCAGAGCTCATGTACTGGCGGTCAGGAACATTGAGCTTTGCGATGGGTCTATGTAAAAAAAGGCATAAAATCAGCAGAAGGAATTACTCATGAGTTCCAAAATGCTACCAGAAGATCCGTTAGCACAGTAACTGTGCGTAGGAAGCTAAAAAGAATGAGGTGTAATGCTCGAGCAGTTCCTTATAATTCACACATTTCTGTAGTCTGTAGTCAAGCTAAGTGACACTGGTGGTGGTGTAGAAGCGATGCCACTGGACAGTGGACAAAAGGAAGGGCTTTTGTTTGATAAATTCCTGGAGAATATTTGATGCCATCGTGAATGCTGCCAACAGTGAAGTACAGAGGTCTTATGGGATGATGGTGTTTTTTGTGGTTAAGGTTCCCTTATTGAACTTAAGAAAACACTGAATGCAGAAAGGTAGGAACACATTTTACAGCCATTGTATACTGCATACAGTAGAGAAAGAGTTTGGAGATAATGCAATCTGTCATCAAGCAGCATCTGTGAGGCAGTGGTTTGTAGGCAGTAACATTGCTGAATTGGAATGGCCTGCTCAACAGCCTCAACCTGAACTGAACGAAACAGTTTAGATGAGTTAAAATGTTGACTTACTCCAGAACCCAGCATCCAGCATAATTTCTTTTACTACTTTCAACTCTGAGGAAAATTGAGCTTTCTTTCTTCCACAGACATCCAGAACCCTCACTGAAAGTGTCCGCGTCAGAGTTCAAGCTGTCATAAAGCCGAACGATGGATACACCCCACATTAATCTCCACTAATAGTTGTCCATACGCTTTTGATCAGATAGTGTGTGTGTCTCAACAACCTTCGGGAGTAACTGTGATATACAGTATGCTGAATGTTACATCCAATTAATGTGGCTTGGATGGTGTACATCCTTCTTAGTATTTCAGTTTTAATACTTAGCACTTTACCTAGCAGAACATCTTTCAGCACACCAAATGACATACAGGAAATGAATCTTTGTTTTCCAAAGTTACAACAGTGCAAATATGTAAACTGGAGAAATGATTACTAAAGCAAGTATGAACAGAAGTTCATAGCAAGTAAATAGTGTTGATGACTTTATAATTTATCATTTATGGATAATTTGTTATGTTTTACATGATACTATACTCATTTTGCCTGGTGTCACATATTTGGAGGGAGGTAACATTGTTGTTTGTTTCATAATGGAAATACTTTTATGTGAACCAACTTTTTGTCTTCTAATGCTTATTTGTTAATGAGTTATGATCGCCTCAGAAAGAGTGACATCTGGTCATAGAGCAGCTTGTGTGTGTGTGTGTGTGTGTGTGTGTGTGTGTGTGTGTGTGTGTGTGTGTGAGGGGGAGAGGCTGTTAAAAACTCATACACATTAATTACAACACTCAGATCCTTCACCCAATTCTTCTGCTTAGAGACATTAACAAGCACTTCATTTATGTTGAACTTGTCCAGATGAGTGTGGCTCCGTCTTGTGCACGTGTAATTTTCATAACATCATGTTGGAGTGAGACTGAACTCACAAATAGAAATAACTCATCTCCCAGTTGTTTTAGTTGACTGGCAGGAGCATCAATACCCAAAAATCTAAGTGTGTCAGGGCATCTAGTGCTCCTGATTGTATTGTATCTGGTTTAAAAGAAAATAGTAGTAACAGAACATGTCCTTTTAAACATAAAGTGCGTATCATCGTAAATAAAATGGAGGGAACGTTTGAAAAGCCATCGCCAATTTATATTTATAAAGCAATAGATTGGTAAGCTGGAACGTTGAGATCTGTGAAAGGGCTGTGAAATGACATTTTATTAGTTGAAGCAGTGACAGCTAATCAAGCAGTGCAGTTTCTGTGTGCCAGTACTCTACATTAATATGTGAGATTCCTGAAATATGTAACAAATCGAATTACTGTGGTGGTGTCATTAGCTGCTGTTATGTGTCTGCCAACGTTAACAAATTAAAAAAGTAATTACGGAATAACCGAATGATGGAAGTAAGACACAATGAGATGCTGGAATGGAGAAGTGAGAAAGATTGCCTTTTTTATGTTCGCATTCAGTTCTCCAGTACCACAAAGTTTTTGCAGTTGAGAGAGTGATCATCTTGCTGCCATGAAAAACACCAATGTTTGAATGATTACCAGCCCAGCTCACGTATCGTATCCACAAATCAGTGTCCTCTGTTTCGCGAAAATACAAAACTAGTTTTGCTTCTTTGAACGTTTTAAATATCCTCTGTCAATTCCATTTGGTAAGGACCCCATACCGAGCAGCAATACCCTAGCAGAGGACAGACAAGCATGATGTAGGCACTCTCTTTAGTAGATTTGTTGCACATTTGGAGTATTCCTCCAGTAAAAAGGTCTTTGGTTCACCTTCCCTGCAACATTTTGCTCGTGATGGTTCCAATTTAATTTGTTCATAATTGTAATCCCTTGGCATTTAGTTAAATTGACAATCTTTAAATTTGTATTTGTTGTGACTCGCTGATCTTTCAAAGTGCCGCCGCGCAGTTGCATGCATCCTCTGCATGCGGCGCTGTCTGCCAGCCATGCAGGAGCAGTGCCATCTAAGCGGCCAGCCAGCCAGTGGCCTCTAGACTTGGACTCAGTTATGATTTGACTGTTAAAGTGTACACACGTCTTATTCTGTTTACTTGATCTGTGACTTTCATGTATTGTGTCTTCCTTGAAGTATATTTGTTCAACTTGAAGTTATTACAGTATTATTTATCGTTTAACCAAAATTTAAGACATTCTTTTTAGTACTCATGAGGAGGATCTAGTACTTCTTAATGTCCAGGGTGAGTTCCTTCTTTTGCACCATATGTGTGTATTGGTCCCCTGATAACTTTCTAGATTATAAACAACAGCATCTTGTGTAAACAATGTGAAAAGATGTTCACATTGTCTCCCAAGTAGTTTATATTATTCAGAACAGGAGGCAGCCTGTGACACTTCCTTGAGGAACACCAGATATTACTTCTGTTTCACTCTGTGACTTCCTGTCAACCAGTATGAACTTTCTTATGGAATGGAATCATGAATCCAGTCACACAACTGAGACAATACTCCATAGGCATGCAATTTGATTAGAAGCTGCTTGTGACTAATGGTGTCAAAAGCCTTCTGGAAATCCAGAAATATTCAATCAACTTAAGATTCATCATTGATAGCATTTGTTACGTTCTTCAATAAAGGACCAGTTGTGTTTCTCAAGAAGAATATTTTCTGGATCCATGTTGACTGCATGTCAATGGATTGTTTTATTTGAGATATTTCATGTTTGAATGCAGTTAATGTTCCAGAATCTTACTGCAAATTAATGTCAGTGATATGGATCTATAATTCAGTGGATTATTTCTACTTATTTCTTGTGTATTTGTGTGTTATGTGCAACTTTCCAGTCCTTAGATATGGTTCTTTTGTCAAGTGAATGGTTGTAGATGTTTGTAAAATATGGAGCTATTTCATCAGCATACTCTGAAAGGAAGATTATTGGTTTACGATCGAGACCGGAAGACTCTCCTGTGTTAGTGATGTAAGTTACTTCGCTACACCATGTATATCTACTTCTAAGTTACTTATGCTGGCTGCTGTTTTTTCATTAAAGTTCTGGAATAAACTCTGCATCATCTTCAGTGAAGGGATTTTTGGAAACCATGTTCAGCAACTATGTCTTAGTGGTACTGTCATAGGTAACATTACCATTGCTATCATACAGTGAAGGCAATGATTGTGTCTTGCTTCTGGTGTAGTTTGCAGTTGACTGGAATATTTCCTAATTTTCTGCCTGATTTCAGGACAGAACTTAAAAGCATTTCGCTTTGAAGTCGACACTAAATTTTGAGCTCATGTAGAACCTTCCCAATCTTGGAGATTTTACTTCTTTTAAGTCTGGCGTGTGTTGTTGTTGTTGATTTTTTTAAATTGCATCTCTTTTTAATTTTACTTGGTATGAATCTCTCAGTTGCCATCAAAACTATTTCTTCATATTTAAGCCACATCTGTTCTATGGTTACAGAGTGTGGAAGGAATGGAGAGTGTCTCATAGGAAGCTGCCAACCAAATATATTATTTATTTTGGTGTACACGCATGTTGCGCTGTTCAGTCTCACTACAACCACATTAAGATCACTCATCCCTATATCTGCCATGGTGCTTTCTATTTGCTCAGGATTGTTTGTTGCCGAGAGGTCTAGTATGTTATCACAAACATGTACACTTCATGTGCTTTCATGAGCTAATTGCTCAAAATAATTTTTGGAAAATGCATTTAGTATAATCTCAGACAATGTTTTGTGCGTACCACTGAGATTAAAAATGTATTTTCATCAACATATCGAGGGTAGAACGAGATCACCTCTAACTGTAATTGTATGAATTAGATACCTATTCGAAATGACTCAAATTTTCCTTGAATCCTTCAGCAATGCATCATCTGAGTTAGAGTGTCAGTAAAAGGAAACAATTATTAAATAATGGAAAATCCAGGATGGAAAAACTACAGTATTATGAAAATTTAGCGGAGATTTGAGTCGCAGATAGGTACAACAAAAGACTGTTAACAAGTCTGGCCTCAGGAGCCAGACAGCAGTCGCGTGAGCCGAGATACATTTGTATGAGTTTGTGTGGTTTAATTCGGAAGAAGGCTTTTTGGCCGAAAGCATACTTGTTAACAGTCTTCTTGTTGTGCCTGTCTGCGACTCAACATCTCTGTTAAATGGTGAGTAGCAGTCTAGCCTTTTTATAATATTGTCATTTTCTCTTGTTCTTTCCCATCGCAGCTATGGCAGTTTACAACTCTAACACCAATATTTCATAGATCTACCCTTGTCCTCTATGTTCAACCTGCAGCCTTTGATACAGGACTCTGGATCTTACACTATGGCAATCTTCTAATCTAAGTATAACTGTTGCACTATCATCATAGTAAGTTCATTTTATCATTATTATTTGATTTACAGAATGCACAGTTGCCCTAATTTATAGGTTTTCATGTTGTTGCATGCTACAGTGTTAAAATACCAAGGTCAGTCTGTTGAATATTATTGACAATCTTTGTTGATTCATCTGATCTTGAAAAGTGCGTTCATATCACAGTGTGTTGCTTTATGAGTGGTTCAAGAATACTTTCCTTCTCAATGATTTGTTTGCAGTCCAATTGAGATATGCAAATGTATTCCCATATATGTGGAAACATCATATGTGATATAATAAACGGTAATTGGCCGTCTATTTGTCTTTTGTTTATGGGTATAAATACTTCTTAGATGATTGTGATAACAGCGCATTTACTTTTGTTAGAATAAAATTTTAACTTTTTTTAAAAAATTGATACAGTTGACCACATTGGCATAATATCTGAAGTAAAATGATATACTATGAACTTCTCTGTTTGTTGTTTCTTCTGGAAGTTGTTGTTCTGGAAGTTCTTGTTCCAAATATCATCAGTATCCTTTTTAGCAGCAACTGTCCTGGATTTTAAGAAGTATAAAAGTTGTTACAAGTTACATTCTGACTGGTTAGTTTCCTTATCTGCCAAGCTTTTCATAGACTTGCCTTGTGATTGTTATATGTCAGCATGAAACAAAAAGCAGAGATATGCTCAAAACAAAAAGAACACTGCCAGTACAGGGCTATTACAAATGATTGAAGCGATTTCATAAATTCACTGTAGCTCCATTCATTGACATATGGTCACGACACACTACAGATAGGTAGAAAAACTCATTAAGTTTTGTTCGGCTGAAGCCGCACTTCAGGTTTCTGCAGCCAGAGCGCTCGAGAGCGCAGTGAGATAAAATGGCGACAGCAGCCGAGAAAGCGTATGTCGTGCTTGAAATGCACTCACATCAGTTAGTCATAACAGTGCAACGACACCTCAGGACGAAGTTCAACAAAGATCCACCAACTGCTAACTCCATTCAGCGATGGTATGCGCAGTTTAAAGCTTCTGGATGCCTCTGTAAGGGGAAATCAACGGGTCGGCCTGCAGTGAGCGAAGAAACGGTTGAACGCGTGCGGGCAAGTTTCACTAGCCCGCGGAAGTCGACGAATAAAGCAAGCAGGGAGCTAAACGTACCACAGTCAACGGTTTGGAAAATCTTACGGAAAAGGCTAAAGCAGAAGCCTTACCGTTCACAATTGCTACAAGCCCTGACACCCGATGACAAAGTCAAACACTTTGAATTTTTGGCGCGGTTGCAACAGCTCATGGAAGTGGATGCATTCAGTGCAAAACTTGTTTTCAGTGATGAAGCAACATTTTTTCTTAATGGCGAAGTGAACAGACACAATGTGCGAATCTGGGCGGTAGAGAACCCTCACGCATTCGTGCAGAAAATTCACAATTCACCAAAAGTTAACGTGTTTTGTGCAATCTCACGGTTTAAAGTTTACGGCCCCTTTGTCTTCTGCGAAAAAAACGTTACAGGACACGTGTATCTGGACATGCTGAAAAATTGGCTCATGCCACAACTGGAGACCGACAGCGCCGACTTCATCTTTCAACAGGATGGTGCTCCACCGCACTTCCATCATGATGTTTGGCATTTCTTAAACAGGAGATCGGAAAACCGATGGATCGGTCGTGGTGGAGATGATGATCAGCAATTCATGTCATTGCCTCCACGCTCTCCCGACTTAACCCCATGCGATTTCTTTCTGTGGGGTTATTTGAAAGATTCAGTGTTTAAACCTCCTCTACCAAGAAACCTGCCAGAACTGCGAGCTCGCATCAACGATGCTTTCGAACTCATTGATGGGGACATGCTGCGCCAAGTGTGGGAGGAACTTGATTATCGGCTTGATGTCTGCCGAATCACTAAAGGGGCACGTATCGAACATTTGTGAATGCCTAAAAAAACTTTTTGAGTTTTTGTATGTGTGTGCAAAGCATTGTGAAAATATCTCAAATAATAAAGTTATTGTAGAGCTGTGAAATCGCTTCAATCATTTGTAATAACCCTGTATTTAGCCATAGCTGGCCAGAAACTCACCACTGATGATTGTCATTTCAATAACTCTGTTTTTATTTATTGCCTAAAATGTAACTTCACATTAATTTTTTATTTTTGTTTTGATGGCTACATTCCATTTAATTCTAGGTGTGCTCTTCATGGTGTTGGATGCATAAAACCAGGTGTGTTGCAGAAGGTGCCAATTTATAGCATGATTTCTTGAACTCTACTTGCTCAAGGGGTTGAGTTGTCAAGAACTACATATGCTATGCTGTGTCAGCACACTTCAGTAGTGTCACGGGTTGATACTCTGCCATTACTCTCTATGAGCACCTGCTTTTACTAACAGTGCTCAGTGAGAAGAAATTGATGATTTGCACTCAACTGACCACTGTTCAATCTGGGTACACCAAACAGATAAAACAGTGCCACCTAAATAGATGCACAGCAAGGCTAGCTGGGCAATGTACTGCCGACTGGCTGTGTTACAACATTCGAACAGTGTCTAGGAATGGGTGTGTCACATTACATTGGCAACTCACTAAGCCGTTGGTGATGCATTATTAAAGTGGGGTGTGCTGCTCTGTAGTCAGGAGTAGGTGTACCGTTAAGTACAGGCTCAAATGCCAACCAAGTGCAGAGTACAATGGAAAGTTTTGTGCAGGGGGTGTTAAATACTGTCAAATTGTGAAAGAGAGCAGGAAGAGGTGGAGAGAAGAGTTCTTTAACATGACAAACAATCCTGCAAAATCCATAGTGATGTAGGAGACTATCAGGAGGATGGGAGATGCACAGTTACTGATTTAATGTGGAACAGTGATCTCCAGACAATCGTGAGAGGCACTTCACAGAAAATAATGAAAAATTTTCCCCTAATTTTTGCCAACATCAGCCAAGTTACAGCAGTCAGCACAAACAGTTCCTGGGAAAGGGGCTCAAGCTGAGGACTAAAGCAGCCCATTTTCCATATGGTTACTGATTTTGGCATTGTCTGTGGCTCCTGGTGCAGCATCTGATCATGATAAGGTGTAACACATTGCTGCAACTAACTTGGGTTTCTAAGGAAATCATCCTCTTCCTGTTCAGCCAAATTTGGGAGACACTTCTCTGACTCATGGGAGGGATACCATCTTAGTCTCTCTTTTTAAACCCAACATAAACCATAAGGGCCCAAGTGGTTATTGTATGGTTGTATTCTTAAGGTGCCTAGGAAAGACTTTGAACCATATAGACAACTGTCATCTTGTCTGTGTTCTCAAAGGCTTATGGATCATGGACTCAGAAGATATCATTCCATGTTGATGCCTAAATATGCTTAAGTCAGCTGTGTAAAAGGGGTGTTGCTCACAAATATTTTTTTCTGTCTTTTGAGGGCCTACAGTGGTACTCAAATAGCTCCATCAGTGGTTTTTCTGAAGATACCTTCCCATCTTTGTGTGGTTCCTTCTTCTTAGACACTATTTGCACTGGTGTAGTTAAGGAAGTCTTATCTGATTTCATTTGAGTGATTGGTAGATCAGTATAGCTCAAGGAAGTGTAGTGAGCAGTACCTTGTTTTCTGCTACTATTAACAACATAATTTTCGGTATAAAGATGAACATTCAGACCTCACAGTTTGTGGGCAGTGATGTGACATTTTACTCCACCTCTAACTCTGGAAAAGCAGCATGCCAGCTGCAGCATTAAGATCTGCTTACCAAACAAATTCTGCATTTTTGATCCAGAGATAAACATGCTTTTGAGGGCACTGGAGCAAATAAGGAATATTCCAGGTATGAAATTTCTCGTCTGCTTTGATTCCCTGAGTATCCAGCATAAAAATTGTTCCAGGTCAACCTTCTTTAATTAGACAAGGAAATATTGCATGTTCTGTTAGGTACAGACAAAATAAATTAAGATACAGGTGCTGCTCACAATGTAGAGGAAGCTTTGAGGAAGCAAGAGGCTAGCCTCCTACCCCATGACATGCTTTAAGCTCACTCTTGCTTGTGCCCATATGGCAATCAGAAGAGAAATTGGTGCAAGTGAGGGACAACAGACTATGATTAGTGAAACAGCATCCAGCTATTCCGTACTTCCTTCTAGACACTGAAGCAGCGTTACAGCTTATTAACACACCTCAAGATTGGACAGTATCTCTGATATATCATTCACTTTCTGGCAGTGTGTGGTGCTTGTGAAGTACGAACTTCTGTATTTTCCATTTTTAATGAGTGCACCTAATTCACACATGAGAAAGTACTTCATTGTTTGGCTAAATACCTGACCTCAAAGCTAATGAGAACAAACAATCGTTGAGCATATATTTAATTTTTCAATCTTTTAGGTTTTTGATGGTTTTGGGAAGGAACACTTTGTTTGGTTGTCAACTTAATTTAACCAACCAGCCTGATGATATTAAACATCTTGTGGATTATGAGGTGTGATCAGAAAGTAACGGGAATTTTTGATTTTCTGAAAAACCTTTATTTATTCATCAACATCCACTTCATCCCCTTCAAAGTAGTTCCCTTCATCATTCCCTTGTGCCAGAACTTTTTCTGATGTTGGAAGCACTTCCGGAACTCATTTTTCATTATGATGTTCAACTCCTTCAGTGAATATATTTATATTATGAATGGTAGCACAGTGGCATCTTGCAGTTGTTCTCTTCATCCTAAATAAGTTGCAGGGGGCAACATGTGGTGCATACTGTGGTGCATACTGTGGCTGAGGCAACAACATTTTTCTTCAGATTGCTTCACAAAAATGACATATAACTTCCAGAAAGAATCCCTTATTGACTGTATGACCGTAATGCAGGAACTCATGATACACCATGCTGGGTCTTGGTTTCAATGTCATACCCGTATACCCATGTTTTGTCACATTTTACAACCCTCCTTAGAAGTTCTGGATCGTTGTTGACTTCATTCACCAATTTCTGAGTGATGTGTACACTACATCACTTTCGGTTGAAATTCAACAATTTCAGAACAAACTTCTCTGCTCTGAGTTTCATACCCAAAACTCTGAAAAAAATTGCTCGGCATGAGCCAAAGGATATGTTGACATCATCAGCAATGTTGCTGATAGTGATTTGGTGATTTTTCAGAATCATTTTCATTACCATTCATCATTGTCATCAGTAATTGATGTGCTAGGGCGTCCAGGGCAGTTGTCATCTTCAACGTCTTCTTGACCATCTTTCAAATATTTATACCACTCTTAAACTCTTGTCTTACTAATAGTAGATTCACCAAAAGCCAAAGTCAACATTTCAAATGTGTTGTTGCACTTTACTCCAGTTTTCAAGCAAAATGTGCTGCAAATTCTTTGATCCATCTTTTTTGTAGGTGAAAATTCGCTGACCACTCAAAAGCACATATAACATTTTTGACTCTCAATAATAAACTAAATATTCAAAAACCAAAATTAAAAGATTCCCATTATGTTTTGATCATACCTTATATATAGATAATTTTTGTGCATTTCCCTTCTATGATGCTTTTATTAATTTATTGCTTTTTTAGATTAATTGTCAAACACTGGCCCTGTATTGACTCAGATGAGACATTAATAACAATGATGTGCATTTTTTACCCAAACAATAATAATAGCAGCAACAAAACCAATGGTTTGAATGAAGGCCACCACACTCTGTGTAGAGGAAGAATCGTGTTGTAAGCACGTACATACACAGTCATACTTTCGTTCTTTATCAGCATGTGTTGTAGCTCAGTGTTGATTGTTAGTGACTTTTCTCCAGACAGATAAACGCTACTTTACTGGAAAGCCAGTGGATTTTTTTGCTGTCATGTTATTGGATTGGTGCATAAGATTGTGGAATTTTTACATGAGTTTAATAAACACTACAGACACACATAACGGAGACTTTAGTCATCCATAATGTATTATCCTTCACTATTTGCAACCGTCTGTCAATGTGACTGTAGATTCTGTGACTGTAGAAATCATGTGGTTTTGAGGGAAGAACTTGTCGAGCCATGTTTGGGGCACATTGAAGGTTGTTCAATAGGGAGTGGAAAAGGTGAAAATCTGAGGGTGCAAGATCAGGTGAATAAGGTGGGTGCGTAATGATTTCCCAACCCAATTCCTGTTGGTGTCTAACAAAATGCCGGCAGGTGTTATCGTGGAGCAGTATCGCTTCAAGCAGTCTTCCTGGCCATTATTCTTGTATTGTCTCCGCAAGATGTCTCAGTTGTTGACAGTAAATGTCAGCAGTGATGGTTACGCCTCGGGGAAGCAATTCGTTGCACACGACACTGAAGCTGTTCCACCAGATGCGTAAATTATCTATTTTGGCTGTGTGTAGTTCATTGTACAGGGAGTTGCTGCTTTGCTTGGGCTCAGCCACTCCTTTGTTTTCCTCATGTTAGGATAACGACACCATTTTCCACCACCAGTAACGATACAGGGTAGGTAGGAATGGTTGGTGTTGTTCATGAGCTAGTTGAAAGTGAGCAAGCAGAGATGGACTTATGGCAGTGTACTAATTTTCGTGATTTTGGCTTAGAGAATGCAGTACCCATACACCTGATTTTTGAACATTTCTCATTGCATGCAAATATCACATGATGGTGGAATGAGTACAGCTCATCACATTTGCCAGTTCTTAAGTAGACTGGCTTGAATAATTATTCATTAATGTGTTTAAATGATCTTCCTCAAATCCCGAAGGTCTGCCTGGACTTTTTGAGTGTCACTAATGTCAAAATGGACCTCCTTAAAACATGAAAACCATTTTCTTTCTGTGCTGTGTCCTGTGGCATTATCCCCATACACGGCACAAATGTTTCTGGCTGCCTCCACTTCTGTCATCCAACAATTGAACTTAAACAGAAGAATGTTGGAAATGCTCTGATTTCTTCACTTTGCACTTAATTTTCTGTTGTATGTAGGTGTACTCACTGTCTCCAAATGACGATATGTAAACTTAAATAGCAATGGTGAACTACAAGTAAAAAATGACAATCAATAAAAAAGCCCATAACAACTGTAATACCAACATGCAAAACAAAAACACTATGAACTTGTGCAACTGCCTAATATATGGTGCAACTGTTTGCCATCGCATGTTATGACCGTTACGCAAAAAAACATGAGGTATGCTGCCAGTCTAATGGGTATGCACTCTTATGTAAGTCCACTTTTCATCAGATTTGAGACTATTTGATGCACACATTGTAGATGGTTTATAAAAGAGTAAACGTTCATTAATTGATTGTGTGCATACTATCAACACTGACATGTACTTCCTCTGCTCTATCATATATATTGTTTTCATTACCATATATTGTTAATGATTTTTTCCATGGCAAGTACAGTATTGACTTCCTATATGGTTCCATTTTCTCTCAAACTATCACCCTGTAAAAAAATGTTTGTTATTCATTCCTGTAACAAAACTATCCAATATTAATGAAGTTTACTTTCTGTGTTTTGCAGCTGCAGGAAACTGCGCATTGTCCTTTTTATTTACAATGATGCAGATGTAGGATGCATATTGAGGGAGTGGAAAGTAACTCATGACAGATGTAGAACTGGCAGTTTTATTTTACTACATTGGCAGCAGAGTTTTTTGTCTGAAAGTCTTGACCAGCTCTATCTGAAAGTTTTACTTGCCTTTATATGTGACTTGAAACTACTATGTGTTTTTCCATTCATAATTACAGAACACTGATAATATGTTTAGGCTGACATTTCTGTCATCACTGGGGTCCCTGAAGAGCACATCAAGACCCGATTAGTGAGGATTTACATGCCTGCAAAAAATGCAATGCAGTCTGGCACAGATAATACCCACCGCTGGGAGATGGAGTTTGAAACACGGGAGAGATGGGAAAACCCTCTTATGGGTTGGGCATCTACGTAAGTATTGTTAAATGTAGTTCTTTGCATTAGATCTTTCCTAATTTCCTTTTCCAAAATGTGCAGTTACCAGACCCTCTCCCATGTGGAACCTGTGCATGGAAGCTGCATTTGTCAAAATGTAAATCAACCCTCAGACATTATTTTGTCAGTGCTAAGAGATCTTGAGCTTTATATTCAAAATGTGGTTATTGTGTTTCTATACTAAGAGGACATGAGAGATTTTGTTTCACATATATCTGTTTACATATACTTTACCTTAACTAATTGGAAAAATAGGAAGTGGAAGTGGAGAAACATTCTTTGTATGCAGCAACTATTAATTTTGTGGCAAACAGGACTGACAAAAAAGATATAGCAATGTATATTCTGGAGAAGTATAACAGGAAAGGGAAAGAAAAGAACTATAAAGAAGATTAATAGATGTCACATAATCAATAAAAGTAGCAATGGAGATACAGTGGAATCACAAATATGAAGAGTCATTACTGTTGGGTAATTTCTTCTTTTTTATTTCACAGCAGCCATAACTGTGCACACTAACCTCCACAGAAAATATACTGCATACCTTGTGTGATTAGCACTCCCGGAAGAAAGGCTAATGCGGAGACATGGGTTAGCCTCAACCTAGGAGACTGGTTCCAGGGTGAAGTTTCGTTCCGCAGTGTCATGTGGAAACAATCCCCTAGGTTATAGCTAAGCCATTTCTTAACAATGTCCCTTATATTGAGGCTTATTCATACAAAGTGTGCAGAAGAACTTGAGTGAACTTTGGAAGATGGGACATGAGGCATTGGAAGAAGTAAAGCTATGAGAGCTGGTCATGAGTTGTCCTTAGATCAGTCAGTAGGGCACTTTCCCACAGAAGGGAAAGATCCCAGGTTAGATATCCTCACAGTTATAATCTGGCAGGGATTTTCAAAATTGTAAACACTCTGCTGCAGAGTGAAATTTCAGTCTGGACCATTGTCTGTTCTTCCAAATTCTTTGCTATCTCCAGTAAAATTACAGTGTCATCAGGAAACCTGGAAGTTTTTACTTCTTCTCTCTGAACTTTAATTCCCTTTTCATATTTCTACTTGGTTTCATTCACAACTTGGTCAACATACAGATTGAATAACATCGGGGAAATGTTTGAACGCTGTCTTACTCTCAACTACTGCTTCCCTTTCATGTCTTTTGAGTTTTATAACTGCCGTCTGGTTCCTGAGGAAACTGTATATAACATGAATACTCTGCAAACCAGTATGAAGTGTTTGTAAGAGATTACTTCCCTTTGTGCCATGTATTACGATATCTACCTGCTCTATTCTTGGATGGAGTGCAGGAAGAAAGTTTGCATAAATAAATAACTCAGTGCTCACTGTACTTAGTCTAATCTTGCCTTTGTGATCCCTATAACAATGATACGTAGCAATTTGTAGAGTATTCCTAGATTCCTCACATAATACTGGTTCCTGGAACTTTGTAAGTATGCTTTTTCAGGATTCGTGCTGCCTGTTAACAAGCATCTGCCACTACAGATCTGAGTATCTCAGTTCAGTTCCAATCTTACCCTCTTTTTGAAATCTTACCAGTATTTGACTGATTAATGTACAAATTTTTTGCAGATGGTACTTCATTATAAATAACTCCAGCAGCTGCAAAAAGTCTGAAGCTATTTTAATATTGTATTACAAGTTGTTAAATGTAATATGAACAGCAAGAGTTTTGACATACTTCCCTGGGGTGAATTTTCGCTCTGCAGTGGATTGTACGCTGGTATGAAACATCCTGGCAGATTAAAACTGTGTGCCAGACCAAGACTCAAACTCGGGGCATTTTCTAGGTATGCTAGTCTTGCAAGTTTTTCACAAGAGCTTTGATGAAGTTTGGGAGGTAGGAGATGAGGTACCAGTGGAAGTAAACCGCTGAGGATGGGTCATCAGTCATGCTTGGGTAACTCAGCTGATAGAGCAATTTCCCTCACAAGACCTTGAGTTCAAGTCTCCATCTGGCACACAGTTTTAGTTTGCCATTAAATTTCTACCTGAAATTAATTCTACATCTGTTGACAACTCTTCATCCAAGATAACATGCTGCTTCCTCCCTACCAAAAAATCCTTCACTCAGTCACATACATCATTTGATACCTCATATAATTTTAGTTTTGTTAATAAGCATTTGTGTGGTAATGAAACAAATGCTTTTTGAAAGTCAAGAAATGCTATGTGTAGCTGACTACCTAGCACTTTGATGATGTCATATGTAAAAGCCCAAATGTGGTTACACATGAGCAGTGTTTGTGGAATCCATGACTTTTGGCATTGGTGTCGCCGTTTTTCCGTATTGTCTTCCAGCACACTGCTCGGTATTTATAGCCAAGCTCTTCGCTCTGTATCAGGCCACGGAGTATATCTGGCAACACAAGCATTTCAGTTGTGTCCTTTGCTCCAACTCTCTCAGCGTCCTTCAAAGTCTCTGTGCGTTGTCATCCGCCCATCCCTTAGTGCAATGGGTCCAGGGAAACTGTCACTTTCTCACTCTTGATGGAGCCACTGTGAGTTTACGTGAGTTTCTGATCATGTTGGTATGCCAGGAAATGAGGCTGCTGATGCTGCTGCCAAGGCTGCAGTCCTCGTACCTTAGCCCACTAGTTCCTATATTCTCTCCGATGATATCTGTGTCACTGTCTGTCAACAGGTGGTGTCAATCTTGCATCGCCATTGGTTCTCCCTTTATGGGAATAAACTCCACATTATTAAGCCTCTCCCAGTGGCTTGGATGACCCCCTCTTGGCCCTCTCATCGGGAGGAGGTTTTTTTAACTAGGTTGTGTATTGGCCATCGTCATTGGTTAAGTGGTGCTCACCCAACACTTTGTGCACATTGCACCAAGTTTTAACTGTCCACCATTTCCAGACAGAATGGCCACTTTTTATTTGACAGTTTACGTTCCTGCTTGGGTTTGCCGTCTGAGTTATCGGCTGTTTTAGCAAACGGCGCACTGGCTGTCATTCACATCATTGGAAATTTTGGTTCTTTGGGTATTGGAGCATGGCCTAATGCCCATAAAACAAAAATCACTGAGGATGTAAATTTAACTGTTTCATCTCCCATTTTACCATAAATAAATGAACACAGTGAAATGATGCATGAAGTCCAACAAAGGCATCAACAGTGGTCCTGTACATAGTGATATTTGATTTGTCTGCCTGATATTTATTGATCATGTAATATGGGTGGTCCAGAGTCTTCAGGCATTTCTATATTCAGAACTAGAGGTCATAGATGCCAAGAAAAAAATACCCATATGTACAATTGTCCATGCATAATTACTCCTTTGTTTCCTCAAACAAAATATTTAAATATTTGTTAGTAATGGCAACCTCCATCATTAACACAATACACCGAGTGTCCCCTCCCTCCCTCCCTCCCCCCTCTCAAAGATGACAACATTGCATTTTTCCACATGCAGTTCCTTTCAGACCAAAATGAGGTGCAACCATCTGTTCAGCTCTTGCTTACATGATAGTGTGTTAATCACCTACAGGGTGACACAGGAAGAATGGTCAATCTTCAGGTATAGGACAGGAATGATCATTCAAAGCAGAGATGTCTAGTAAACATGGGCCCTAAAATGCATACCTTAAGAGGTGTGAGCACTTCATCTTCACTGGTGTGAAAGTGTGAAAAGCATTTCTTCTATTGAACAAGTGCTCGTAGCTTGTAAGGTATGCATTTCAGAGCCCATGCTTAACTAGACTTTTTTCTTGCTTTGGCCCATACTGCTTTTTGTAAACCCTTGTTGCCAGTTTTGTAAACCCTTGTCTCAGTTTTGTAAAAGCCTCGTTGCTACTGCTGTGGGGGCCGAGTTGTCACTGTTGTTACGGTAGGCCGAGTTTGAGAGTTTGTGAAATGGCTTCTAGTGCATTACACCGTTAAGACAATTCCTTCCTGCCACTATTACACAGCTATGCCCCAGGGTCAGGTAACAGGATAGATGATAGATTCTACAACACTCCAACAAATTACTAACAAAGACACACAAATGAGGTAAAAAAGTTTCTTACCTTTGTGACTTGTCGAATAGTGAAGTCTGCAACACTGCAAGTAATACAGCACAAAAAGGGTCTCAATGGCCAAGTGCTAATAATCATAGCTAAACTTCATAATACATATCAAATGCAATTTATAACAACTGTCTATTCACTTCTAAGAGTTCACTAAACAATGTTCCCTGTCTAAGTCAACTGTGAACAATGATTTATAACCAAATAGGTGAGAGTTACTCTTCTATCTTCCAAGTAGGTTTCTGTCTGTTGTCGTCAGGTCATTGGCGGATTGTACTTGGCCGGCAATTGGCCGAGGCAAAGTTGATATCTTCATTCTCAGCGCTGCCCATGGTGCTGGTGGAATTTGCACAAGTGACGAGTCTCTATGGAACCGGCACCAGCTCACATCTTTGCGCCTTTGGTGCTTTTGCTCTGGCTGTGTCTTGTTTGGATGACACACCACTACCTCCTCCCAGTATATGAAAAGCAAAGAGCTTGCAGTAGAAGAGATTTTTTCACTGTATTGAAGATGTGGTGGTCATAGGTCTTAAAGAAATGCAGTTTAGAGCCCATGTTTACTTGATTTTTTGCTTCAAATGATCATTCCTGTCATATCCCTGAATCTTCACCACTCTCTTGGGATACCTTTTACATTGGAGAGCATTTTTTTTCCTGTTGTGCATATAGTATCCACACTGAAGTTCTTTGTGGACTACCAGTATCAGTAATGTCCGCAGTGAACCATGCCCAAAGAAGAAGTCATAAATCATAACCATTTCAATTATCATAAATATTCATCCCAGTTGTCATTTCACATAATATAGATTATTGGGATATTTTTCTGAGTTATAGATAGCCTTAACTGTTAGCTGTTTCGCGACAAAGAGAGTGAGATGATGCGATGGTTCAGACACTAGGCTCACATTTGGGAAGAATGGTGTTGGAATCTCTATCTGACCATGTAGATTTAAGATGTCTGTGGTTTCCCTATACAAATTAATATAAATGTTGGGATGGTTCTGTTTTAAAGGGCACAGTTAATTTTCCTTCTCCATCCAAGCTTTTGCTCTGTTTCTTTTGGTGGTATCATCAACAGGAAGTTAAATCTTAATACTTTCTCTTACTAATGGGACCCAATTCCTTGTCCAGCCTACCAGTTTTTGATTGATGCTGTCCCTAAATTAGGTTAATGATTGTTTTTCCTTTCAAATCTGAACTTGCATCCTGTCTCTAATGACATCATCATTGATGGAGACTATATACATGTATTGTTTTGCTCATGGATGGTAACTAATTTAGATTTAATTCTGTATTTTCTCAGATGCTCTATTAATATATTTTTTCCATCTCTAGTGGTGACCCATTATCAAACATGAAGATTGACTTCCAATCCAAGGATGATGCAATAAGTTTCTGTGAAAAGAATGGTTGGCGTTGGTTTGTTGAGGAACCAAAGCCAAAACAAGCGAAGGTAAAAAATTATGGTTTCAATTTCTCATGGAACAAGCGGACAAGGGTTTCAACAAAGTAAATTATTAAAACTGTTAACTGATGCACAGATGCATGTAGCTGAAAAATTATATGGTATTAAATTAAATAGATGATAATGTACTTCGTGTGATTTCTGTAAAATATAGAAACTGTTGCATATATCATCAGTTCAGACCATATATTCCAGTGTGAAAAACCAGATGTCAGTGTATTGAGTGTGTAAAATAAAAATTGTTTTGAACTTTATTGCTGTCTTGCCTTATTTTTTGTCAGTGTATGCAGTATCCAGTGTGCCAAAGCAAATGTGATGGAACAGACATGTAATTGGAGAGAATCAAGCAGCAGACTTCAAATAATAAAAATGGTCGAGTCTCTCAAAGAGAAATTCAGTTGGGAAAGCTAATAAATTGGGGCTGAGTTGCTGGCCATTACTTACTTTCAGGAGATGAAATGTATAGTACCGTTGATAAACACACAGACGTGATACACTATCTTAACTTGTGGAACTAATACAGTGGAACCTTACCATTACAGACTAATTGTGTAGAGTCCAGGTCTTCAGATAACTGCAAAATATGACATGTCGCCAATGTCAGAACAGTTTCTCCACTGTCTCTTTTTTTCCACTCCTATTCCGCCTCCACTTTGGTGTTTGAGGTTCTTCTTCTTCTTCTTCTTCTTCTTCTTCCTCCTCCTCCTCCTCCTCCTCCTCCCTGTGCGCTCCTGAAGATCAGCCCACGCGTCTGACGCGTAACAGGTGACTGTATAATGCGTGATTCCCAGCACCGGGTTGACAAGTAGGGTTCACACGCACCCCTTGGTAAAGGCCAGGCCCAGGGAGAGATGATTGCCTGAGCTGCTACCTTCCTAAATTGCCAATTGGCCCCTCTGTCACGTGTTTGGGAGATGTGACCTGAGGTGTGCACAATTATGTAAGGTGGATGCACCCCCAGTTGGAAGAAGTGCACCACTGGAGATGCTGGCAATCATGGGGGATTTTCTCGCAATGAGCCAATCATCTTTTTCACTGTCAATGTCTACCAGATGTAAACGGAATGAGGCTAACGATTTGAAGACCCTCCCAGCTGCACCACGGTTCCTTGTGGTTTCTCATACTGAAGACACAGTCCTTCCCTACTGTCAATCCATTTATTATTCAGAAAGGTGTTGATGCTATTGCTGGCCCTGTGAAATTCTGCTGTTTTTGACACAATGGCACTTCGCTTTTGGAGACTACTTCTGACTCTCAAACACAACAACTGCTTGCAGCTTCACTCCCCCATAGCTATCCTGTTCATGTCGCGGCCCATCGAATGCCAAATTCTTCCCATGGTATAATTTACACTAGGCTGAGTGATGTTCTGCCAGAGGCTGAAATCCAAATGTACCTCTGTGATCAGGATGTAATTGCAGTTCCTTGGGTGATGAAAAAAGTAGATGCTTCCTTAGTGCCTATATACACTCTTTTTCTCACTTATGATAGAGTGCTGATTCCGTCAAAGATCAAAGCAGGCTATGAAGTTATCACAGTATGACCATGCATTCCAAACCTGATGCGCTGCTACCAGTGTCATTGTTATAACCACACTCCAGGATCCTTTCGACATCCGGCCAAATGTGTAACCTATGGTAGGGATGCTCATGAAGGCAATTGTCTGCCTCCTCCTCCCCACAATATCAACTGCAATAGGGACCAATCTGCCTCCTCTCAAGACTGTCCCATGTATCTCAATGAGCGGGCTGCCCAGAAGATCCGAGTGAAGGAAAAAGTGCCTTACCCTGACTCTCACAAGTGTTGGCTAGTTGGAAACCCTGCATTCTACCGTCTGGCACCTACAGTACTGTTCTTGCTACATCTCGCTCCACGAAGGACATGGCCACGTAGACATGTGACCTCAAATTTTGCACCACGGTTGTAAAACCACCCAGTATCATGGCAGTGTCCCCATCTCCTCCTTCAGCTGTGTAACAAGTCACCAAACTTCCGCCTCACGAGGCAAAATCACCTTCTACGCAACCAGGATGCTGGAAGGAACAGAAGGAATAGTCCCCCGAAAACTTCCTATGTCTCTACAGGCAGCAAACATCTGAGTCTTCCTCTGCCAATCAGAAAGCCTCCAAGAAATCAAACAAAGGGAAACGGTCTTCTCCTTTGCCATCTCAGATATCCTTTTCAATGGTGTTGCCACATGATACCCTTGACTAGCCAACCTTCATGTTGCCGGTCCACACCACCAACCATTTTTCTGCCCTGGATTCTGCAGTCTGACAGAAGGAGAATGCTGATGCCTCTGTAGATCTCGTGGAGCAGGATCCTCCAATCTCTTTGCCCTGTAGCAGTGAGCCTTTGAAGGCAGGCAATAGGCAGCCGCTGAGGTGATACCCCTTCATTTTTTTTCCTCCTCATGACTCTCCTCCAATAGAATGTTAGCGGCCTTTGACCCAATAAAGAGGATTTATGGTTGCTCTTTGAATCACAGCATCCCCTTGTTCTCTGCCTCCAGGAAACAAAATTGCTTTCTCATGATTGCTATGAGCTCTTTCATTTCTTCCCAGTCTGCAGTGACCTTTGCCTGATGACAGTGTTCCATGTCATGGGGAAGTCATGCTGCTCATCTGAGATTATGTTCATAGTCAATGCAGCTCCCTGACTACCTGTCTTCAAGCTGTTGCAGTTCACCTTTTCCTTCCTCATGTGACCTTTTCCCTTTGTACCATTTACATCCCTCTATCATTTGATGTCACCAGGGCAGACTTCCTCCAGATTATTGGGCAGTTTCCTTACCCCTTTCTGCTGCTTGGTGGCTTTAATGCGCACCGTTCCTTTTGGGGTTCTCCCAGAACCTGTCAGAGAGTGCCATCTTGACTGACCTTTTCAATCAAGTTAATCTCATCCACCTTAACACTGGAGCACCCACATTCCTTTCAGACTCCATGCACACCTGTTCCCATTTGAGCTATCCTGCTGCACTGCCTAGCTTGCCCATCGTCTTGAGTGGTGGATTCTCTCTGACACATACTCGAGTGACCATTTCCCATGTGCTATCCATTTGCTGACTCTTACCCTATCTCTGTGCACACCCAAATGGCAGCTTTCGAAGGCTGACTGGAGGCTTTACTCCTCCCTGGTGATCTTCGATGAACAACACCTCCACAGTTGTGATGAACAGGTAGAATATCTTACAAACATTATCCTTACCGCTGCAGAACATTCCATTCCTCGCACTTCCTCTTTAGCACACCGTGTCCTGGTCCCCTGGTGGACTGAGGCGTGCCGCGACCCAATTTGTGTGTGGACACTTGTTCTCCATGTTTCAATCATCATCCTACAATTGCAAACTGCATTCATTATAGACAGTTGTGTGCACAGTGTTGACGCCAAGACTAAGTATTGTAAGTTGTAAGAATAAATTTGTATGAATTCTCAGAGTTGCAAAAAGTCCTTTTGAGACACCCTGTATAAATTGCTGCACATAAAAATTACCGTATATATATTAAAAAATAAAAGTTTGCAGTGTAATTGAAATTTACGTATATGCTACATTTACTGTAGAAAAGTATATACTTTACCAGTAATTTGCTGCTTTTATCTGGATTTACAATGATAATACTACAGCAACCAAATAGTTACTACTACCCAATGTTGTTGTCATAGTAATATTTCCATCTCCAGTGTGTGTTGATAATAGCTTAAAGAGGGAACTTACTTTTGACTAAGACTCTTTCATGCACTGTTCCTTTATAGCTTATTGTTGCATATCTTTTAGTGCAAAGTAATACTTTCAATAATATTGATTAATGTCAATAAAATTCATACTTGCCTCTACATTTTCCCTTGTATTAGACAGTCTGTGTTGATCTAGTACCTGCACATTCACTTATGTCAACTTCCTTTTCTTTGCTGGAAACTCCTTTTGTATGATCCGTTATCTCATCCTCTGTTAGGGTTTGGTTGCCAAAATTGTCATATTTATCCTGCCCGTCATGAACATCCTCCATGCTTGTAGCCCCAAATGAACTCTGGATATCTGGATCTTCTATTTGTTGAAGACTAGACTCACTTTCTTTGTTGCCCGAAAGATTATTACACGGGGTTTGATGATCTGTAGTTCTAACTTCACTCCAGCTGCTGACCCAGTCGAAATTCCACTCTTCATATTATAAGCTTTCAGTTTCATTTGAGTCACCTATATTGTCATCACCATTGTCTACAGCACTTAAGAACAGCTTACAATCATTAAATTGTCCTTGTCAATATAGGCATTACAAATAAGGGTCAGTTCCTGATCCAAAGGCTGGATCAGCGAAGAAGTGTTTGGAGGTAGAAATATACACTTAATCAATCCATCATCATATGACAGATCAAAGGGATGAGCAAGGGCATAGTATAAAACCAATAACACGTTCACATCTTCAGGTTTCAATTTTAACTTTTCAATTTGGAATTTTCTAATTTCAGGGATGAACCAATTCTTCAACCAAAGAATAAATCTGTGGTAACCCAAGTCTTTTTCTAGCTTTCTAGACTACTGGGAGATGCTGCATAATACATTGATGGGAAAAAATCACAATACCAAAAAATAATTAACGTGCAGTTATGAAATTTTGGGAATACGCTTGTCTAGGTAACATATTTAAGTGATTAACATTGCAAGATCACAGGCTGTGTAAGCGCGAGATAAGCCATTGCAAATGTGAAGTGCTGGTACATTAATAATTGGTGTAACTGCCAGAATGTTGAGTGCAAGCATTGTGTTGTACAGGTGCTGGATGTCAGTTTGTGGCATGGAGTTCCATGCCTGTTGCACTTGGTCAGTCAATACAGGGATGTTTAATACTGTCTGCGGATGACGCTGGAGTTGTTTTCCAGTGATTTCCCATATGTGCTCGATTGGAAACAGATCTTGTGATTGAGCAGGCCAAGGCAACATGTCGACACTCAATAGATCATGTTGGTCTACAACAGTGATATGTGGGTGAGTGTTATATTGTTGGAAAATTCCCCTGAAATGCTGTTCATGAATGGCAGCACAACAGGTTGAATCACCAGATCGATGTACAAATGTGCAGTTAGGGTGCGTCCGGTAACCACGAGAGTGCTCGTGCTTTCATACAAATCGTACCCCAGGCCATAACTCTAGGTATGAGTCCATTGTGGCTAGTACACAGACAGGTTGGTTGCTGGCCCTCAGCTGGCCTCCTCCTAACCAACACACAGCCATCACACACCAAGGCAGAACTGATGTTCATCAAAAAACACAACAGATCTCTACTCTGCCCCCCAATGAGTTCTTGCTTGATACCGCTGAATACACTAATTGTGGTGGTTTGGGGTCAGCGGAATGCAAGCTACAGGGTGTTTGTGTCGGAGCTGCCCTTGCAATAACCAGTTTGTAACAGTTTGTTGTGTCACTGTGGTGCCAAGTGCTGCTGAAATTACTGCTGAAATTACTGCTGCAGATGCAGTACAGTGCGCCAGAACCACGCATTTCCCTCTCAGTAATGCCACATGGCCGTCCAGAGCCCAGTCTTCTTGTGGCTGCACATTCTTGTGATCACTGCTGCCAGCAATCATGTACAGTGGCTACATTCCTGCCAAATCTTTCTGCAGTATTGCAGAAAGAGCAACCAGCTCTCATAGCCCTCTTACACAACCTCATTCAAACTCAATGTGTTGTTGATAATGGTGTCTTTGTCACCTTAAAGGCATTATTGACTAACATGAACTCACCACATACAATCTCAAAGGTAACTAATGCTCATGACCTTAACAGTATGTATTTAAAGCAAACTTAAATTGTATCCTCATAGTGGCACTACTAGTGCCACTCTTAAGTGACTGGGGTCAAATTTGAATGGACATCATTCAGATGTAGAAACAGGCGTACCAACTTTCATTTATGTCACACAACTCCTTGGTGTTGCTTTTTTGCATCAGTGTATTTTTAATTGGTGTAGGTTTTGCAGATTTCCGTATTACATGTGAACAATGTGAACTGTCAGCAGCATTAGCATTAGTGATTTGTTCCTCACTCACTTTACTTCTGTTTGTTATACTGTCTTCCTTGGTATCTGTATATTGTAAGTAATGGAGTTCCAAGACAAGCCAGTTTCATCTGTGTTGTTGACTTTGGCCAGAGACAAATTTTCCATATCTGGAACAGTCTTCATTTCTGTACAAAACACTTGTAACGTCTGCACTAAAAATTTCTCCACACAAAATTTCCTATTAGAGAAATTGTACCAGTTAAAAAATCTGAACACCCTTGAAACATGTTTGTGCCAATTTTTAGCAGATCTTTTGATGTAGTCTGCTATTTGACTCCTCTGGTGTGATCTGTGATAGAGTGCTGTCAAAGTTCAAAATTGTATTGTAGTTTTTTGTTAATACTGTAAAGGGTCATAACTCCCCTGGCAACGCCTGTTTGAATTTTATAAAGCACTATCATTTTATCTTGTAAGCTTAATGATTTATATTTATTTGCAACACTTATCTTGATTAATAAATATGAAACAGGATTGCAGGCTAGTATTGTTTACAAACACATGCAAATGTAAAAGTGATGACATTATCCTAGTTTTCAGGACTATTAGTTCCTTCCTAGGGGTGGAGAGCAGAGGGGTAGAGGGGGATAGCTATGAAGGAAAGAAAGATCACTCAAGTCCTAGTGGAGATGGACCCGAGCAGGTGTCAGAGAGGGTAGGTCGGAGGTGAAACATCTGTAAGTGATTTGCCAACTTCAGTTCAGTGATTTGATTTTTCACGAAATTTATTTTCTTCAAACATGTTATCTTTTGTTAGGTTTGCTGATGAGGACAGAATAAAAAATAAAAATACATTGAGGGGGGGGGGGGCGGGGATATGAAAGTGCAATTAAAAATTCTAACAGGGAAAAAAAGTGATCATAAAGTAGAGATTAAGTACAGGAGGGTGTTAGAAAGCAAGGATGTATTGGATGACGTTCCAGTCTCCAGAGGAAACTAGTGTCAGATGGGAGAATCCAAATAGGCTGTAGTGTGTAGCACACACTCAGGTCCTTCGAGTCATTCTGTAGAGAAAGGTTGGCAACTGAGTACTGGACAGTTCTATGATCATACGCTCTTTCAGCCAAATTAATGGTTGTCACACATATCAAACTCTGTGCAGTGGCACAGTTGATTAACAGCATGTGGTTCCCCAGGTTGCTCTGGCTTTGTTACTATAGGGTGTATCAGTGGTGGGGCTGAAGTAAGTGATAATGGGTGGTTGCATGAGTCAGGTCTAATAGTACAGACAATTGTATGGGTTGGAACCTAGTGGTAGGAATAATGATTTGGAAATGACAAGAAGTTTGAGTAGGATGTTATGGAGATTATGAGGATGATAGAAGATAACAGTGTGTGATGAGGGAGTAATATCAAAGAGAGAGGATCTCATTTTACAGCTTGATTTAATAAAAAAAGATAACTATTACTCGGTGAGTGAGAGGAGGATACTGCTCAGGAGATTTGTTAGTGAATAAGATCTGTGGGGTAGTTGCAGAAGAGGAAAGCCAGGCAGAGGTTGTTGGAGCAGGTGGTAAAGAGATTTGGTGATGGAGCAGATATATTTGGTGTGGATAATTAGGCTGTAGGAAGGGAGGTTTGTTAGTGAAGGAGCAGCAGTCTCAGACTGTAGTTATTGTTGCTTATTGGTTGGTTTTGTGTGTTATGAGGTTTGGAAGTGGGCTTTAGTAAAGTGTATGTCTTTGTCAAGGAATGTGGCTTTGTATTAGGAAAAGGACAATGTGAATTACTATTGGGAAAAGAAGTTAAGGAGTAGGGGGGGGGGGGGGGGGAGGGTTCTTCAACATAAGTCCAGACCACAAAAATGTTACCAAGAAATCTTTACCAGACAAGCTCAGTTTCTGGGACTTGAGGAATGCCTCTCCAATGCTGTCCATGAAATGGTTCACTGTGGACGGCTCCATCATGGGTCCAGTAGTAATTCTCCTTATTTTTTGTGGGTCTAATCCTCCAAAGTGAAGTAGTTATGCCTAAAGATGAAGTTTGTTAGAGTGATAATACAATGTCTTAGGAAGACTTTAAGTTGTCCTTTGGGGGGGGGGGGGGGGGGGGCAGAGTTCTAGGTGTGTGTGTGTGTGTGTGTGTGTGTGTGTGTGTGTGTGTGAAGCAAGATAACACTGACGATGACAAGCAGAGTTTTAGGTGGGAGAGGTGGGGGTAATGGATTTGAGAGGGTTCAGGAAGCAATTGGTCTCTTTTTTTGTAGCATGGGGGATCTGCATCTGGTAGGTCAGGACAAAATGCATTCAGTGAGGGCTCTAAAGCTCTCTGCTGTAGGATGGCCATGATGGTTGTATTTATATATTTTGGGAAGTAGGTAGATAGCGTGAGTGAGAAAGGGTAAGGGTAAGCAGTTCTATGGAAGCAGTTCTGAGTCCATGTAGAGGCAGCTCAATCTGGATGGGAGGAATGGGGTCATTAGACATATTTTGATAAAAATAATTTGGTTGGACAATGGACACTATTGATTAAATGTTCACAATTATAATAACTGTAACAACATCTGAAATAATAGTTTTGGGTAGTATGGGCTGGCCAAGATAAAAGAGGCCTTTTGTTATACTGAACGCAATATTCTTAGCTATCCAAGTGGTGTTATTTCTTAACACTAGGGCAGCACTTGATTGAGGTCACATGATGTCGAGCCGCAATCTAGTGAATGAAGGGTGCTGCATTGTCAGTAGTCAGTTTGAAGCTTGTAGTGAATACAGTTCTGCAGAATGCCTTTTTTTAATCGAACAAAGAGTGTTTATTGTTGAAATTTTTTTTAATGTAAATCATTTAAAATGTTAAATGAAAGGTTCACGATAAAATGTCCTGAGACAGTTACTCCTCCAATAAGTGTTGCGCAGCAATTTGATACTAAATTTGGAGCAACAGGTCCAGTCACTAATGTGAAACCTCACCGTGTAAAGTTAGTTTGTTTGCTGGAAAATAATGAACCTGTTCACGAGAGTACAGTAAGAAGTCCACAGAAATCAACTAGATATCTATCCTCCCAACTAAACATCAAATGAATGTCATGACAGAACATATTAGGAGCTGTTAAATATGTGAGCATAAAAAGTAAAAATGATACAAGCATTAAAAGCTACGCATTAGGCACAATGGTAACACTAATGCAAATGGTTACTCATGCATGTTGCTAATGATTATCTGGACCCAAATCCTAACTTCAACTCAGACGAAGCATGGTTTCACCTTAGTGGGTACATGAACTCTCAAAACACATGCTGCTGATCAACAGACAATCCCAGGGAATGGTTTCAGGTGCCTCTGCATTATTCGAAAGTAGGTGTTTGGTGGGCAGTTTCAGGCCAACGGATTGGATGCCCCATTTTCTTTAAAAACCCTGTCAACTCTCAAATATATAACAGAATTCTGCAACCATTCATAGCACAGCTAATGGAGGAAGAATAGGAGCATGCATTTTTCCAGCAACATGGCACTATGGTGTGTATTTTGTGGTTTTCAGTGTCATATGCCCATGAAGCTTTTGGAGTAGAACATAGAATTTCCACAGGTTTATGGCCCCTCAGGTAGCCCAATCTGTAAATATACATTGATTTTTATTTGTGGGGTAATTTAAAGGGTAAAGCCTGCAGTAACAACCTGTGTACAATTGAAGAGCTGAAAACAAATTTTGGCATGCAGTTATGAAAATCGCACCAAATCAAATGGCAAAAGTTTCCAGAAACATATTTCTCAACATGTCCTGGGCTGTGCATTGAAGTTTGCAGTGAACATTTTCAGTATGTTGTTTTTAATAATAATAATATTATAATAATAATAATAATAATTTATCATTCATTCTGTGTTTATAATACACGAATGAATTACCTGTATGTTTTTATAAGACATGGGGCCTTTTTTATTTTGACCATCCTGTATCACAACGTATGAAAATATATCGAAATGTGGAAGGTACATAATAAATGAAGCAAACAGTAAGAAAACGAAAGACAGCGTGGAGGAAAGAGGGAACAAAGCAAAGAAAATCCATCAATGTAAGCAGCAAAGTTATTCATCAATGTTATATCGTAAATTATTTGAAATTTTGGTGACGAAGAATTCTGAATGACTTTTTCCTCTTTTGTGGGGGATACCATCCCTCCCCATCTTTTAGAAAGCCAGTGCAGTTACATCTGCATGGAACGAGTCAAGATATACATTGATAAAAGACAAGGAAATCCTGGAAACCTAATATTTATGCAGTATTAACAATAAACCATCACTTTACTCCATAATGCAACTCATGCTTATACCATCTGAATTTAAGCAAATAAATTAGAAAGCAAGCTAATGGCATTTTTCAAAGAAAATATTTACATGTTTCTGGAAATACTGAGTTCTACTTTAAGTTATGTACCTTCCACATTTTGGTGTATATTCATACGTTGTGAAACAGGATGGTCAAAATAAAAAGAGGCCCCATGTCTTATAAACAACATACAGATAATTCATTTGTGTATTGTAAACACAGAATGAATGATAAATTATTATTATTATTATTATTATTATGAAAAACAACATACTGAAAATGTTCACCATAAACTTCAATGCACAACCCAGGACATGTTGAGAAACATGTTTCTGGAAACTTTTGCCATTTCATTTACCACAGTGACTCAGTGGCTTATTGAAACTGGCATGGTAGCTTAGCATGTTCAGTCAAGGGACTGGGCATCATCTGTAGTCCCGAGTTCGAGTCTCGGTCGGGCACACAGTTTTAATCTGCCAGGAAGTTTCATATCAGCACACACTCCGCTGCAGAGTGAAAATCTCATTCTGGAAACATCCCCCAGGCTGTGGCTAAGCCATGTCTCCACAATATCCTTTCTTTCAGGAGTGCTGGTTCTGCAAGTTTCGCAGGAGAGCTTCTGTAAAGTTTGGAAGGTAGGAGACGAGATACTGGCAGAAGTAAAGCTGTGAGACCGGGCGTGAGTCGTGCTTCGGTAGCTCAGATGGTAGAGCACTTGCCCGCGGAAGGCAAAGGTCCCGAGTTCGAGTCTCGGTCGGGCACACAGTTTTAATCTGCCAGGAAGTTTCAGGTGGGGTATTGTTGAATATATTCTCACTGGAGTACATAACTTCATTTTGAACACTCAACAGGGAAATAATTTTGTGTCTTACATTGTGAATGTGTATGTCACAGTTCTGGTGGAGTTGATTTTCATTGCCTGCAACAACAACTGTTAAGTGGTAAATGTATTGGGAAGTGACTGTAGGACTTAATAGAACCTTAAAAGCTTCTGTAAGGTGCACACAATATTATTAGTGGTCATTTCTTCTGAATTAACGCTTCATTTACTTTTTGTGCACTGACCCCAGAAGTTGATTCCATGAATTTTTTTTTAAATTTTTGAAAACATAGTCAGCAATCTTAAAATTTGTTAAAATTAAAATTTAAAACAGTCTTCATCGCAATCTTGTTAAAAAGAAAAAAAATTAACAAGATTGCAATCAAGACTGTTTTAAATTTTAATTTTAATTAATTCCATGAGACAGTTGTGAGTGGAAATATGAATATGAGGTCAACATGAAGAGATGGTTGTAAGGATGAAGGATGCTGAACTGACTTTCATGATTACTTTATCTATGTGATGACTCCTATTTTAGTGTATTGTCCATTTGGGCAACAAGGAATTTTATATGTGATGTTTCATTTAGTGTTATTGCTTGTCTGAAATAGCATAATATAAGTCTTTGTGAGACTGAGACTTAATCTGTTAACTCTGAACCAGCTATAAGCCTATTCAGCTATTATCTCATCTTTTTATTTTTTGTTTATTTATTTACTTATTTTTATTAATGCAAGGATCATCTCAAAATGATATAGGGATAGTGATGGTAATACAACGAAAACTGGTTGCTCATAATATAGATATACACAGAATGCATAAGTTTGCTCTATGGGGATAGGACAGGTGGTTGTCTGTGGCCTTGATGGAGCGACCATCGTGACATCTACCTGAAGTGATTTAGGAAAACCATGGGAAACCAAAATCAGAATTGCCGGGCAGAACGAACTCATCCATTCACCCAAATATTTTGTCATTGTATCAACAACTTAACTGTCTCATTCAGTTGGTCCCTATTATGAAATGTCATTTGATTTAAACTCAATTTTTCCTTCCCTCTATCCATCTGGAAAACTTAGTCAGCACCTTCCCATGATGAGTGAGATACTGAAGTCAGGAGAGTGACAAGACATTACAATCATGCACTTGCATCTAGAGGTATGATTTTCTTGTAGAAGCAGTAAACCATGATCACGTATTGAAATGCAATAGTGTGTTGTAGTTATTCACATTGATTATCAAAAAATTACTCTTGAGTCCCATGATTAGTCTTTAATTGTGTAGTATGCATTACTTATAAAAATGTTTTAGCTGTCTTTTTGACAGATGTATTTTAGTAATCTCTTTCATTTCCTTGGGCAACATATTACACATTTTTATTCCTAGACAGAAATTGTTGTTTTGAGTTTTTTGACTCTTCTTTCTTGGTAAATGTAAGTCCAAACTAACTTCCATGATTATGTATAGGACTATAGTGCAATAATTAGTAATGTTTTCCGTGATGTGCATGACAGATTGGTAGATGTACTTACTTGATAGCAGTAAGAATGCCCAGTTTTTTAAATAGCAGTCGTGTGTGCAGTTGTGTGATTTACATTTGTGTGTGTGAGCATGCACTCGTCTATTTTTGACAAAGGCCTTTTTGTCCAAATGCTTATTTTGTGACAGTCCTTTTTTTGTGGCTATCTCTGATTCAGCATCTCCGCTATATTGTGAGTAACAACTTTCCCTTTCATAGTAGTACATAACAGATATTTAATGTTAACTTCTGCAAACTGATCAAGGCATTCCATCTCATTAAACTTACCAGTGCTATTCATACGAACAGTGGGTTTTTTATAGTCATCTGAGGGCAGAAGGATGGCAAAGTAGTAGGATATCATCAAAAAAAAAAAATGTACTGCAAAGAAGAGCTTTAGCTGGAGATTTTTCTGTATCTGCACCAATGACAAATGTTTGACTCCAAATTCCAGAAGCTTCATGTATGTTGATGACTTAGCCCTTGCAGTATGTAACACAATCTTTGTATCTCTGGTGCGTTTGTGTCTTATATTTACAAAACAAAAAACTCTCCAAACTCCAAAACCTGGAAGTAATGTTTAGCACCACTATTATTTTCAAGAACCACTGTAAAACTAATTAAAATTTCTGTATGAAATAATTCGATTCTCAGGATAGCTTCATCACAATGGGGCTTTGACTTTCAAACATTCCTTGCTTCAACAATGTTATGATGTATTTTTACTGCTGAAAATGCTCCCCTAGTCTTGTACGAGCTTTCTCATGCTTGTTATGGATGTAAATTTAGTTAATTACTTGTTGTTTCATATGAACAACAACATGGACTACCTGCCTGTTCACAAAAACTGTACTCGATTGTAGGAGTAGGGTAAACATAGTATGTTTGTCACTCATTATAATGTGGGAAAGTGAAGCATGTGACCAGCCAAGGTTCTCTTTCTATGAGGGACCTCAGCATGCAGTAACGACGACACATTAGTTTCTGTTTCCAGAGCCTCTGCATCTACATCCATACTCTGCAAACCATCATGAAATGTATGGCGAAGGTTACATCCGATTGTAGCAGTTATTAGGATTTCTTCCTGTTCCATTCACATATGGAATGTGGCAAGAATGGTTGTTTGAATGCCCCTGTTTGTGCTGTAATTATTCTAATCTTATCCTCACGATTCCTATAGGAGTGATTTGTAGGAGGTTGTTGTGTATTCCTAGCATTATCAGTTAAAGCCAGTTCTTGAAACTTTGTTAATAACTTTCTCGAGATAGATTTAAATTATCTTCAGAAGTTTGCCAGATCAGTTCCTTCAGTATCTCTGAACCTACAGACATATTCCAGTATATTTAAGCTTGACCTTCTGTTTGATGGAAAGTATTCTTTTATCTGTGACAGTATGAACATTTGCTGTTAGAAATGAACACACAATTGAACATAAAGGCAGAAAGGAGATCAGAAGGACAGCAACACTTTTAAGAATGTTTCATCAGCATGGGTCCAGTATAGGATGAACATCCAAATGCTACTGTTAATAAATAGAAGTCCAAGGTTCAAGAACTGCTAAGGTTAATAATAGTAATAGGTAAACCATACCATGTTTCTAAAATCTTGTTTTTTTTCCCTAAACTAGCATAGACAGGTGACTGACACACTTAATCCTGCAACTGATATAAGATTTTACAGTGCTGGTAGACTAGTAGTGAGGAAGATCTAGTTGTCTCTATACAGAGTATCTGAGCAAGTGGGATAAGTCCTTTTCTGAATGTGTTGTAAAAGCATACACATAGTGGCCAGACTGAAGAAACAGGTGAAGATTGCACTGTCTCACCTGTTATAGATTACAATTCTGAGACTCTTGGGAACATGGAGGTAATAATAGCCATTATCTTTGATCTCAGTAGAAATTGTTCTCATAACTGTTTGAAAAATACTTAAAAACATAATTCATGAAATGAAGAAGAAGAGCTTTTGGCAGTAAATCAGACATGTACACTCCATGAGTGGTACAAAGTGAAACACAATAGTGGAAAATGCTTGACAAGAGAAGTGTTTCGTCAGTTAAAGAAACAGATTACAACCTCCTAGAGTGAAATACTTGATTAATAAATTCATTCCAAGTAAATGCATTTTTCCATTGCTTTATCATCTTTTTGACTCCTCACCCACATCCTCAGTAGTTGTGCAAGTTGTTCTATTTCTTACTTCCATTTAAATCTACCAGAGGATTGACTGACTGATTGATTGATTGATTGATTGATTTATGTGTTCATTCATATACTTGCCTTTCACAATGCCAAAAACAATGCAACACCCTCAAGGACAAGGTCATTTTATTGACAAGAGATGTGACGGGTAGTTCATCACTGTAGGCGTATATGATACCAAATTCAGACCAAATGAAACACTCATTACTGTAAAGGGTGCTCAAACAGTTCCATCAGGACACAGTGTATCGCTCTCCACACTCTGGCAACAATGCAGGTAGGTGCTCTCAGAAGCAAATGATCATAAAGGTGCCAAATGGCATCCTATGATAGATTGTTCCAAGCCTCTAACTAGTTTTTATTTCATTTTGGCAATGGTTCTTGGAGGCTCTGGAGAATAAGTTCCAGTTTTATCAAATCACATATTTTTACAACTGACAAGAGATCTGTTGATCTTGTGAGCCAGGGCAGTTGTCATACACCACAAAGAGCCTATTGTGTCTCATTAGCCATGTATGGACATGCATTGCTACACTGAAAAAGCACATTACCTTCCTGTCAAAGAAGTGTCAGTAACACAGGGATAACAATGTGGTGTCACCGCCAGACACCACACTTGCTAGGTGGTAGCTTAAATCGGCCGCGGTCCATTTAGTACATGTCGGACCCGCGTGTCGCCACTGTGTAATCGCAGACCTAGCGCCACCACCAAGGCAGGTCTCGTGATACGAGAGAGCACTCGCCCCATTTGTACGAGAACCTAGCTACCGCCCAGTTGTACGAGAACCTAGCTACCGACCAGATGTACGAAGCCTTTCTCTCTCCTTAGCCGAGAGACAGAATAGCCATCAGCTAAGTAAATGGCTACGAACTAGCAAGGCGCCATTAGCCATACAGTGATTGTACTTAAAGTCTCCTGTGTATCGTCAAGATCGATGTACCACAATGATATTAAAGATAAGTATTAATCCTGCTCCGTACTTTTCTTCCTAACATTAATTACGTATCCTGTTCCAGTACATCACGCCCGTCTGCGTTAGTCTAGCGTGCATTTTCAGCCATCTCAACTTCACGGTGTCGGCCCAGCTACCGACACAACATTGGCGACGATTTAAAGTGTTCTTTCTGATTGCTTACATTTAATTGTGTCATGGCTTCGCCACATTCTCCAGATGTACTGTCCGAATTTTATCGCTTGCAGAATCAGCAGACGCAGGCGTTACTGGATGCCCTTGGACAGCTTGTCCAGGGTCAACGTACCATTCAAACCGATGCGGCCGCCGCCGCTTCTTCGCTACCGCTGCCACTAAACGCTGTTGCACCTCCCTTTCGACCATACGTGGCAGCCGATGAGACCTGGCACGAGTGGTCTCGCCAGTTCAACTTTCATCTAGCAGCCTACAGAATTCAAGGTAAAGAGCGGCAGCCGTTTTTGCTTTCTTGTGTCGGTGTGTCCACATACCGTGTGATAGTGAAATTGTTTCCCAGACGCGACGTAGCAACTCTGTCCTACGAGGAAATTTTGTCTGCATTAGATGCCTATTTCAAAGAAACAGTTAATGTGGTTGCAAAACGGTATACGTTCTTTCGTACAAAACGTACGGCCGGTCAAACTAATAGGGAGTGGGTAGCAACATTGCAAGGACTTACTAGGGACTGTGTCTTTGAATGTGACTGTGGTCTTTCTTATTCAGATACAATGGTGCGTGATGCAATTGCACAGAACGTTTCTGATGTTCGCATACGGGAGCAAATTTTGAAACTAGTTAATCCCTCCCTTCAACAAGTGATTGACATATTGGATAGACAGGACACACTTGACTGTGCTCAGGAATCTTTTGAAACTTCGCCAGCCGTGTGTAACATTAACCGGCCCGCTGGACGCGCTGCGCGGCCCGGTAACCGGGCCTTGCGCACGTCGACACAGCGACCGCCGCGTGCTAAGACAGGTGTGACGCGCCAGCCCACAAATGCAGTGAAATCATGCCCGCGGTGTGCTACTAGACATTCGCGTGAACATTGCCCGTCACGCCAAGCTATTTGCTTTTTCTGCAATAAGAAAGGACACGTTCAAAGTGTTTGCCAGAAAAAGCTCAGATCAGACAATCACAATCATTCCAGGCCCTTTGCTTCGCGCCGGAATCGAACCAAGGACACTCAGGCTCGTGGACCTTCGCCTATGGACATTCATGTCGTTAATTCCGCTTCGTCCAGTGACACTTTCTCTAACAGTAACTGTGTTCGTCCCACAAAAACTGTGCGTCGACGTCGCCGGAAATCACGTCAATTAGCAAGTGATTCTGTACCAGTGTCTGTTCCAATTGCACAAAACAGTCGCTCTTGTCGTCAGCAGAACAATAAACTTTTTGTGGACTTAGACTTTGAAGGCAAAGTGATACCATTCCAGCTCGATACCGGAGCTGCAGTTTCATTGCTCAATCACGACACGTACAAACAACTGGGCAAACCTCCGTTGCGCTCCGCAAATGTTAAGCTAACTACATATTCCGGACAGACAATTCCTGTGTTAGGACAGTGCAGCCTTCTTGCAACATACAAGGGACAAACAAAACTTGTGTCATTTTACGTTCTTCGTTCTTCTTCTGCAGTGAACTTGTTTGGTCTAGATTTATTTCAGTTGTTTAACATGTCTATTGTAAATCAGGTCCTATCAATGAATCAGACTGTGCCTATAGACAGTGTTTCTCGGCTCTGTGACGAATTTGCAGACATTTTTGCACCGGGCTTAGGTTGCGCTAAAAACTATGAAGCACATTTAGAACTGAAGGTAAACGCGCAACCGAAATTTTTCAGGGCGCGCAATGTTCCCCACGCATTGCGTGATGAGGTCGCAAGAACGTTACACGATCTCGAATCACAGGGTGTAATTGAACGTGTGCAAGCTTCTCTCTGGGCCTCACCCTTAGTCATTTTGCCAAAACCTTCCGGAAAATTGAGACTTTGCGTGGACTTCAAGGCCACAGTGAATCCACAGCTAGTGACTGCTACTTTTCCTTTGCCCCGCCCGGAAGATCTTTTTGCTAAACTGTGCCCGGGAAAATATTTTTCAAAGTTGGACCTAGCCGATGCGTACTTGCAAATACCGGTGGACGACGAATCCCAGCGCGTATTGGTGGTTAACACGCATCTTGGATTGTACCGCTTCAAAAGACTGCCATTCGGGTGTGCATCCGCCCCTGCCTTGTTTCAGCAATATTTACAAACTATTTGTGCGTCGGTCCCTACTGCAGCAAACTATCTGGACGATATAGTGATCTCCGGACAGACAGAAGAAGATCATCTTGCGAATTTACGAACATTATTTCAGGTCTTGCGGCAAAATGGTCTTCGCTTGAGGAAGGACAAATGTGTGTTTTTTGCTCGTGACTTACCATACCTGGGACATGTCATTAATGCCCAAGGCATACATCCGAGTCCAGAGCACCTCCGTGCCATACAAGAATTGCCTTCCCCTCAAAATGTGAAACAGCTACAGAGTGTGTTGGGTAAAATTAATTATTACAATAAATATGTGCACAATGCCTCTTCCATTTCAGCTCCGCTTCATCGCTTACGCCGTAAAGGTGTTCCGTTCGTCTGGACGACGGAATGCGAACGCGCCTTTCGCCAGTTGAAATCGGCGTTGCTTTCTAATACTTGCCTTACGCCATTCGATCCCCAGAAACCCCTTTTGTTGATGGTAGATGCATCGGATTTCGGGATCGGTGCTGTGCTTGCGCACAAAGTTGGCTCCCATGATCGCCCTATTGCCTTTGCGTCCAAATTGCTCTCGTCTGCGCAAAGAAATTATTCACAAATAGAGAAAGAAGCTTTGGCTCTCGTGTTTGGTGTTACTAAGTTCCATGATTTCTTGTATGGTCGTCACTTTACCATCATCACAGACCACAAACCTTTGACATCGCTTTTTCATCCGACCAAGCCTGTACCTCCACGTACAGCGCAGAAATTCATTCGCTGGTCTATTTTCCTCTCGCAGTACTGCTACGATATCTTGTATCGGTCCACTGCTAAGCACGGAAACGCCGATGCGTTGTCCCGTTTGCCTGTTGCTGAGGATAAAGCATTCGATTCTTCCGAACTTGCTTGCATGTTCATTGATTCGGAAACCGATGAAGTGGTCGAATCGTTTCCGATTGATTTTCGTCGTGTCGCTACAGCCACAGCTGCTGACCCTGTCCTTGCTACTGTTTTACGTTTTGTTGCTACGCAATGGCCTTTGTCAAAGTCTCGGATCGAGGATCCGTTGGTTCGCCGATTTTTTGCTCACAAGGAGAGACTTTTTGTTCGACGTGGTGTTTTGTTGTTGCGTTCTGATAATGATCAGTCCCGAGTCGTGGTCCCACGTTCGTTACAGTCCTCTGTCTTACGGCTTCTTCACCAAGGACATTGGGGTATAGTGCGAACGAAACAACTTGCTCGTCAGCACTGTACTTGGTTCGGAATCGATGCTGCGATTACGAATATGTGTTCTTCGTGCCCGGCGTGTGCCGAACAACAATCCGCACCGCCGCGGAAAGTCTTTGCGTGGCCAAAAGCCACTTCCCCTTGGCAACGCTTGCACATTGATTTTGCTGGTCCATTCTGGAATGCTCGATGGTTGGTTCTGGTCGACGCCTTCAGTAATTTTCCTTTTGTTGTCCGGATGTCTTCCACGACGTCCTCCGCCACCATCCAAGCGTTGTCTGCTATCTTTTGCATTGAAGGTCTTCCGCAGACTATTGTTTCCGACAATAGCCCACAATTCATGTCCGCAGACTTTCAGTCATTCTGCCAGGCCAATGGTATTCAACATCTGACATCCGCGCCGTTTTCGCCTCAGTCCAAAGGTGCCGCTGAACGATTGGTCCGGACTTTCAAGTCACAGATGTTGAAATTGAAAGAGTCGCATTCTCGGGAGGACGCATTGTTGCTCTTTTTGTCTTCGTATCGCTCTCAGCCCCGAGATGGTCGCTCGCCGGCTGAGTTGCTCCACGGTCGTCCTCATCGCACCTTGATGTCTTTGCTGCATCCGCCGCATCAGGTTCCTGTGCAGCGGCAGACTCCTGCTTTTGCTCCAGGCGACGTTGTATTTTATCGCCACTATCGAGGTTCACGGCGTTGGCTCGCAGGGCGCATTCTTCGCTGCCTCGGCCGCGCGATGTATTTGGTTTTGGGGGCCTCTGGTGAGGTGCGTCGGCATCTCAATCAGCTGCGCCTCTGTCGTCGCTCGGGTTCTGCCGCTCCCCGTCTGCTTTCAGCGACGGTGCCGTCCGGTCAGCGCCCTGGGGACCCATCTACTGGCTCGCCTCATCCCCAGGTGTTACCGACGATGCCTTCCATTTTGCCCCATGGCGACGCGCCGCCGCAGCAGCAGCAGCCGCCGCCGCCGCCGCCTGTTCTCCCGCCGGCGTCGCCCGCATTAGACGCTTCGCTGCAGCCGCCAAGCGCCTCCCAGGGTCACGCGCCGCCGATCGCTTCCCGTGACCAGCTGTCCTCCGCCATGGAACTCCCGCCCGCTCCGGACCACATGACGTCATCGCGCGTCGGCTACCCCGACGCAATGGAGGTCGACCCTTCGGTACCTCCTGTCTCTTTACGGGCGCATACACCGCATGTTGACGTGCACCCTGGACTAGTTTTTCAGGCGTTTCCTAGCTCCCCTCGGACCGGATGGCCGGGTGCGGGTGGCACAGCCTCGCCTGTTGTTAGGCTCCCCACCTCATCGCATACGTCAACATGTGGTCCTCCCCACGGCGGGCGGAAGCCTTATCACACGACCGTTCGCCGATTTGCGGGGGAGGAATGTGGTGTCACCGCCAGACACCACACTTGCTAGGTGGTAGCTTAAATCGGCCGCGGTCCATTTAGTACATGTCGGACCCGCGTGTCGCCACTGTGTAATCGCAGACCTAGCGCCACCACCAAGGCAGGTCTCGTGATACGAGAGAGCACTCGCCCCATTTGTACGAGAACCTAGCTACCGCCCAGTTGTACGAGAACCTAGCTACCGACCAGATGTACGAAGCCTTTCTCTCTCCTTAGCCGAGAGACAGAATAGCCATCAGCTAAGTAAATGGCTACGAACTAGCAAGGCGCCATTAGCCATACAGTGATTGTACTTAAAGTCTCCTGTGTATCGTCAAGATCGATGTACCACAATGATATTAAAGATAAGTATTAATCCTGCTCCGTACTTTTCTTCCTAACATTAATTACGTATCCTGTTCCAGTACATCACGCCCGTCTGCGTTAGTCTAGCGTGCATTTTCAGCCATCTCAACTTCACGGTGTCGGCCCAGCTACCGACACAACAAACAATGTGTGCAATGTAGTGGGCACTGGTTATTTTATGTTACATTAATACCAAATGTGACTTGCGTGATGTGGGTGAGTGTATTACAGAATAGGCTGTTAACCAGGTCTGTGCCATACATATGTATGTACATCATTCACATACAGGTAGAACTTACTTCCTACACTGAAGACAAAAGAGTGCCATTCGATTCTCCACTTGACTTTTTTATGACACCAGAGTAGCTGTACTTGGCGGTGTTGTGGAGTCAGTCGTAGCCTGGGCAGAGGCACACATGATCAAAGTTTTGCTGCAGGCAGATATGTCTGAATGGTCCTCAGTGACAAAGCAGATGTAACATATGCCCCAATTTCTTCCTCAGATGATGATCGGTGGGCTACCATCGCTTACACTATGTGTTGATCTTGACATGGGTCTGTACCAATTGGGCATTGAGAACCTGGTATGCAGGTGTGGGAAAGTTGCACAGACCACTGTGGAAAGCAGCAACATACCACTGATACATTGTACCATGTAGCAACTGTTGATATGTCCATTCTGCTTTCCACAACCCCCACAAAGTGACCCCCATTCAAATGGCTGAAGTTACATAGACATGCCTCCTGAGTGCCATCTAATCGCTGATGACTCTGACAAATGAATCACTAGTACTACAATGTTCAGAATACACATAGTATACCCCTAGAATGCTGTCTGGTTCTGTCACTATTGGGTATGTCTTGGCAGAATTGCACAAGAGCATTGTTCTTCATGTGTTTGAGTTCTCTAATGAGTGATATTTCTTGTCACAGATGGGGAGGATCTGTATTGCTTAATGCAGAAAGCCAATAGGTTGGGGTCACCTTTCTTGTGCCTGTTGTAAGGCACTTGTTTGATTTAGCTGGGCATCAGTGTGACTAATGTGAGTAATGTTGAGCCAGACTGGTGCACAACATTGAGCTACTGGATAGATTAGTCCTTAAACTAAAGTCCGTAGCATGGCACCTGGACCCCCGTCATGAAGTTCTGGCAAGTTCCTGCAACATATTGTTGTGAGTTCTAAGTTTAGCAGCTGTGTTACACAGATGGTACTTGAAGCTCCGTGTTCTCTACAGAGTGACATCTAGATAGTTTGGGAACAGTAGTTTGTACTCAAAGAAAATACTGGAGTCTCCTTTGGCTAACTTGTTGTTGAGATAGAATATAGGGACTTCTGTCTATGTCACAATGAGTTGCAGTCTCCAATGGCTAGAGTATTTCCAAATAACCTGTAGGTCCTTCATCAAGCTATCCTTACTGGCTGCTATATCTTTACAAAATATTGCCAGTGTCCAATCATCAGTATATCCAAACTTCCGTGAGATGGATTTGGGCATATCAGCTACATAAAGGCTGAGGAACAGGGGAATCAAAGCAGATCTCTGTGGAAGACCATTGATCAGCTTCATTTGCGTGCTCAGTCTGTTGTCCACAATCACTTGGAAGCATCTATTAGAAAGCATGGCACTGACAATGTTGATGGTAGTTTTGCAGTTTAATACCATGTCCTGTATCTGAACTGTTTTGTATGCCACTGTAAGATTGATAAACACTGCTGAGCTTTCCAGCTGTATTTGGTACCCTGCGTCTATGGTTGTTGTTACTGAGAGAACTTAATATGAGCATTTTCGATGATGCTGAAATCCTTCCTTTTCTATTGCGATATGTTTCAGTACCTCTGGGCTGACTCTGTTAGGATAATTTTTCCAGAAGTTTGTAAATCATGCTGAGCTGTGACATTGGTTTATAGTTTTGTGGGGAATTAGTTGTTTTTCTGGCTTTAGAGTGCTGATGATAGCTCTCTCGAGTTGATGAGAAGTATTCCCTGTCTGCAAGATGTCAGTGAAAAACCTGGCAAGACACTTTCTTGTATAGTTACCTAAATGTATGAGGAACTCTGTATAGATGCTATCAAAACCAGAGCCTTGTCCTAATTTAATTTCCTGAACACATGCTGTGATTTGTTGCACACTGAAGGGGGATGAGTAGTTGGTTTCTATGTTGCAGGCTGCCTAGATGTCCTTGAGCTCTTTCTTTAACCTTAATTATATGCCCTCAATCTTGTGGCGCTCTTAAAGTGGACAAAATATGATTAGTGACTTGGTTTGGTGATACAGAATCACATATACTTTCTAGTGAGCTATCATTCCCTAGTTTCCTCAGTAAGGATTAAGATTTTTACTTGACTTTTTAAAATCCAAGTCTTGAACGACCTCAATCCACTTCATATGTCTCACTTTGCTGAAATTCCTTGTACAAGTTCTCGCATTTGATAGTCTATCTGGAGATGTATTCCTTTCGATAGCCTCTAATGATGATACCTTTTACTGTACTAGTAACTGCCTCAGTAAACCTCTGGTAGTTCCTACTTGTTGGAGGTATCCAACCCATGTGTGGATAAACATATGGTAGTGATGTAGACTACACTAGTAATAGTCAGCCACACAGTGATGTGGGTATATTTATTCAACATAAGAACACAATGCAACACGACACTGTACAAAGCATGGGGCAAAAAGTCAGAGAAGAGAGACAAGGCAAAGATGTCATCGCAGAGAAGAGTACGAAACCAGTGATTATGCTTTGCCTTGGTCAACTTTCGCCACATGTACATTTGTCTAAGTAAAAGGTGAATGCCTCCCAGTCAGCTTTTTTAAAAATGTTTTCTAGGCTGTGGAAGAGATCATATTACTGGGACACTGTTACCAAATACAATGATGACTGGACGATTCAAGTGCTCACACAGGATCAGCAGATATGGCCTTTATTCCTAAGAATAAGTTTGGGATTAAGGAATTAAAGTCAAAAAGTTTAAAATTACCACTGAAAAATGGTGTACCGTGTTTTGAAGCAATGATAGACCAGTTAGTACCTGCCTCGTCCTTTTTAAGTTATTGTGATGCACAATTTACACAATGAAAATTTAAAATGTGACTACTGCACATAGCAGGAAATCCAATATTATTACTTGGTTACAGAGGGGCTACCAATAGCCTTGAACACAAGTCCAGTCAATCAGAGCATTACCATTGTAATAATTTATTTTATATTTCCAACATTAGTGATAGCTATGTCTCTGAGATAGACTGTTGGGTGGAGATGGATGTTGAACTAATGTTTTAGCCAGGCGCAAGTGGGAGACTTGCAGACATTAATGGTGGTGGCCAGTAATTGGTGTATACTGAAAACTTCGTTTGGTTTGTGAAAAATCCATGCATTTTACAGCAGTCAGTGGACAGTTTTACGAATATTGAAGAACATGAACTTCCAGCTTCATAAAATAACCAATGGGAAGAAATTACTAATGTAATGAAGAGATATTGTAGCTGCAAGCTGCAAAGAGGAATACAAGAGAACTGAGGCAGTGGAAGATCCCACATTTGTTATGTTAACCAAGCATATATATCAAAACCATGCAAGATCAGTAACACAGATGGAAATTCGGGGGGGGGGGGGGGGGGTAAACGAGGTTGCTTGTTTTTGTCCACACAGTAGCAGCAAACATGACCATTATTCCTTAGAATAAGCTTATGATTGACGAATCAAGGCAGAAAAGTCTAAAATTAGGAATGCCAAATGGTGTACAGTGTTTTGAAACACTGAAGTACCAGGAAATCAAATATTATTACTTGATTACCAGGTAGTATGCGAGCTGCAGTTTAAGAGAATCATCAGGATGTGCCAATGTGTAAGGAAGTAGGCTACTAAAGTATTGAGGGATGGTGATGTGCATCTAAAGCTCTCTGAGGCAATAGATACTGTGATAATGAATACCACAATAGGAAGTTGAAATCCCTAAAAACAGCAGTCACAGAATTTGGACGGCCCAATATCGGCACAAGGAATGTAACAGAAGTAATATTAAAGTGATTGAAGAAAGAAGGAAGTAGAAATACATTCAGGAATATAAGTCACTAAGGAATCTAATCAATTACAAGTGCAGAACAGCCAAAGTGAAATGTGTGCATCAAAGATGTGAAGAAATCATGAAAGGAAGTGGTTATTGGAAGGACAGATTCAACATATAGAAATACCAAGAGAAGCTTCTGTGAAATTAAAGGCAAAGGAGTCAACATTAGGGATGAAAGAGGAATTGCAGTGAAGTGGGGTCCTGGAGTGTGGGCGAGCAGTTCTCTGGTGGGGCCCCAGAGCCCTGCTTCATTGGGATTTTTCTTTCATTCTTAATTTTGACTCTTTTGAATTCAGTTTCACAGAAGGTTCTTTCAATGTTTCTAAATGTCGAACGTGTCCTTCCAATACCCATTTCCTTTCTTCATTTCCTTACATTTTCCGTGCAACCATTTCACTTTGCCCTTCTACAACTGTCTGCTGATGCAACGGAAGAGGAAATGGGGCTCTGTGTGGAAGATATAGGCTATCCAGAATTAGAGTTTCAAAGAGCTTTGGAAGACTGGCTGTCAAATAAGGGAGGAGGTATGAGCAACATTTCTTCTGAGTTTCTAAAATAATTGGGGGAAGGGGCAACCAGACAACTATTCAGGTTGGTGTGTCAAAGTTATGACACAGGATATGTACCATCAGACTTAAAGAAAAATATCGTCCACAGAATCTCAAAGATGGTAAGGACATATCAGTATGAGAATTATCGCACATTCAGCTTTACAGCCCTCACATCTAAGTTGCTCACAAGAATAATATACAGTAGAGTGGAAAAGAACTGTAGATTTGATACATGGTCAATTAGGCTGTAGCAAATCTAAAGGCACCAGAGAGGCAGCTCTGGTATTGAGCTTGATAATGGAGGCAAGACTTCAGAAAAAGCAAGACACTTTCATAGGACTTTTTGATCATGATCGCCGGCTGCGGTGGCCTGGCGGTTCTAGGCGCCTCAGTCCGGAATTGTGCGACTGCTACGGTCGCAGGTTCCAATCCTGCCTTGGGCATGGATGTGTGTGATGTCCTTAGGTTAGTCAGGTTTAAGTAGTTCTAAGTCTAGGGGACTGATGACCTCAGATGTTAAGTCCCATAGTGCTCAGAGCCATCTGAACCATTTAGATCATGATCTTGGTGTTTCCTAGCACTACATTTTGTATGAGTGATTTGTGACTTTTTTTACCTGAGCAAATTGTAAGCAGAATGTTCTTATAACCGCATGTGTAGCCTGTAGAGAACTTGTATCCGAGAGGCCATAATGGAGGTGACAGACAACATGGAGGGAGATGATTTGGGGCCATAAATGCTGAATGTAGGGACCGGGCTGTGTGAGTGATTCTGGGAAATAGTGCTCAGTGGATTGTACCTGCACAGGGACTTGAGACCCTGATTGACAACACCTATATAACACAACAAGTGTCTGGTGCAGTTGTTAGACTGGTTACTGCTGCTACAATGACAAGTTATCAAGATTTAAGTGAGTTTGAACGTGGTGTTATAGTTGGTGTACAAATGATGGGACAACATCTCCAAGGTAGCTATGAAATGGGGATTTTCCTGTAAAGCCATTTCATTAATCTGGTAAAACATAAAATCTCTGACAGTGCTGTGGCCGGAAAAAGATCCTGCCAGAACGGGACCAACAACAACTGAAGAGAATCGTTCAGTGTGACAGAAGTGCAACCCTTCTGCAAATTGCTGCAGATCTCAATGCTGGGCCATCAACAAATGTCAACATGTGAACCATTCAACGAAACATCATTGATATGGACTTTTGGACCCGAAGGCCCATTCATGTACCCTTGATGACTGGACGACACAGTTTTATGCCTTGCCTGAGCCCATCAGTGCTGACATTGGACTGTTGATGACTGGAAATATGTTCCCTGGTTGGATGAGTCTCATTTCAATTAGTAAAAATGGAAAGCCCTGTACAGCTACAGAGACAAACTCATGCATCCATTGTCCCTGCATGTCAGGAAGGGACTCTTCAAGCTGGTGGCGACTCTGAAATGGTATGGGACATGTGCAGTGGGAGTGATATGGGACCTCTGAAACGCCTAGGGACGACTCTGACAGGTGACACGTATGTAAGCATCCTGTGTAATCACCTGCATCGATTGATGTCGACTGTGCATTGTGACGGACTTGGGCAATTCCAGGAGGACAGTGTGATGCCCCACACATCCACAAATGCTAGAGATGGCTCCAGGAACACATTTCTGAGTTTAAACACTTTTACTGGGCACCAAGCTCCCCAGACATTAACATTATTTAGCATACCTGGGATGCCTTGCAACGTGCTGTTCAGAAGGGATCGCCACCCCTCATCTTCTTACGGATTTGGGTGATGGGGAGCAGGCAGCTAGGTTTAAGTGGTAAGGTGCTAGATCATGAATAAGCACAATTCTTAACTAGGATATGCACACAAACAATTTTGTTAGTTTTGTCTTTTGCAAAAATTTTAAAAAATTTCTTAACATAGAATTTCTTCAAAAACAAATCGCAATATGTAATAATAGAAAAACGTACAGTATTTCATTTATTATACAATATTTGTGAAGTTAATAAGCAATGAAAGCCTTCGAATGACTTGTTGAATCCCTCAAATATCTTTTAATTGAGTACAATTAAAGAAATATACTTCTGAAATAATTAGGTTCACAGGCATTCACACAGTAAGCCCATTGTAGCTTTGGTATAGTAATATCAATTAGTCAGGACAACAAATGATGTGGAACTATGACAGAGAGAAAAACAGTAAAAACTATTTGTTAAAATTCCAGTGTAAACAGTCATTAAAATCTGACTTCAAAAACCACAAGGGATGCCAATTGCACCTGATTAAATAACTGAAGGCTTAATATAATTTATCACAATAAATTAAGAAAAAATAGTTGTTCTAAAAGGCCCCCAACTGAGGTAATAACTTAAAAACACGAAACGCGGTAGTCAACAGTTAGTCGCCAATCCAAAGGAAGATAGGGCGTGTTATATCCACGATAATGTTCTAGCCACAAGATGTTAGGCTAGGCGCAAATTGAGAAGCGTATAGCACGTGTGACGTGACACTAGACTACAGCGCGACACGCTCGTGCCGCACGGGCACACTCTTTTAGGATATTCCTACTTTCGTAGTAATACCGACCATTTTCTTCATTTGTGTAGCCTGGGTATAATTAGTTTACTAATGCTGATCATGTGCATGCAGCAATTGAAATGCTTTTTCTCATCACGGGAAACCATTTAAAACATTGTTATTTGTGACTGCTTTTCGACTGTTTCTAGCTTGCAGTGGAAATGTGATGTTCACGTGCATGTAGTACAGTGTGTCGTATTACATTATTACATCCATATCAGAGCAATCACAGTGAGATTTCTATACTTCAGATCTTGGGCGCTTTTTACCAGGAGCACAAAGGGATCACACCTGTGGAGATTATCCCTTTCTAAATTTTTGTAACAGATCTTACAGATACGCCAGCAAACTAGGCAGCGAGAAGATAACCTTGTTTTACTTTCCTGCCTTGATTCTTATCACATGATTTTATAATATTCCCTGCTTCCTTATTCACTACCCTCTGTCCCTTCTTGCGATCTGAAAACGTCGCAGAGGCATATGATACAATTCCAGCGGCCAATGGCTCATCAGTTACTGAAGTATGCATTTTTCTTGACAGAAGAAAAACAAAACAAAACTATACAGATATAAATAACAGAAAAGTATAATGTACTAACCAAGAAAGCTGGAGCGTTTAAATGACGAAAAACGAAACACTATCCAAAGGCAATGAAATTTAGTACACAGTAAAGCAAAATTTATCGTATGGGCAATACTACCACTGCTCATATGCGCCGCTCCGATGTGAGCATATGGCCGGGCTACTTTTTCGCTCCCCGCCTCATATTTCCCACGGTGCTAGCGAGACACGCGCGACGCGCGGCGCGAGAAACTGTGCCTCAACCTCAACGCCGCGCGACCTGGCGCAGGCGCGTGTCGCGTCCCAGTCGCGTCGCGTCGCAATTTGCGCGGTCCCATTTGAAACTGTGATGTTACAAAAACACGCGCTGCGCTTCGTCGCGCCACACGCGCTATACGCGTCTCAATTTGCGCCTAGCAGCGCAGCGCGCGTTTTTGTAACTTCACAGGTTCAAATGGGACCGCGCAAATTGCGACGCGACGCGACTGGGACGCGACACGCGCCTGCGCCAGGTCGCGCGGCGTTGTGGTTGAGGCACAGTTTCTCGCGTCGCGCTTGCCTCGCTAGCACCGTGGGAAATTTGAGGCGGGGAGCGGAAAAGTAGCACGGCCATATGCTCATATCGGAACGGCGCATATGAGCAGTGGTAATATTGCCCATACGATAAATTTTGCCTTACTGTGTACTGAATTTTATTGCCTTTGGGTAGTATTTCGTTTTTCGCCATTTAAACGCTCCAGCTTTCTTCGTTAGCACGTTATACTTTTCTGTTACTTATATGTGCATAGTTTTGTTTTGTTTTTCTTCTGTCAAGAAAAATGTATACTTCAGTAACTGATGAGCCATTGGCCACTGGAACTGCACCATATGCCTTCGCGATGTTTCCAGATCGCAAGAAGGGACAGAGGGTAGTGAATAAGGAAGCAAGGAATATTATAAAATCATGTGATTAAGAATCAAGGCAGGAAAGTAAAGCAAGGTTATCTTCTCGCTGCCTAGTAAGCTAGCGTATCTGTACGATCTGTTACAAAAATTTAGAAAGGGATAATCTCCACAGGTGTGATCCCTTTGTGCTCCTGGTAAAAAGCGCCCAAGATCTGAAGTATAGAAATCTCACTGTGATTGCTCTGATATGGATGTAATAATGTAATACGACACACTGTACTACATGCATGTGAACAACATATTTCCACTGCAAGCTAGAAACAGTCGAAAAGCAGTCACAAATAACAATGTTTTAATTGGTTCGCCGTGATGAGAAAAAGCATTTTAATTGTTGCATGGACATTATCAGCAGTAATAAACTAATTATACAACAACAGGCTACACAAATGTAGAAAATGGTCGGTATTATTACGAAAGTAGGAGTATCCTAAAAGAGTGTTTTGATTAGATATATTTAATTTGTTGAAATGTGCTGCTGACAAAGGCAGATCTACTTTCATGACAATGTTTTTCGAACTCCATCTCACAAGGCACACATAGCTAGCTTATGCATTCCTGTCGCGCGCATTATCCTTCGCTGCTGACAATACACTCACCATTGTGTTGTGCGACAGATCAATTGTTTACTTTTCTCAATAACAACTATTTTATTCGCGATCACGCATTGTCAGTTTGGCAACCCCTAGTTGAGTAAACAGTATCTGGCATGTACCTATCATTCCGCCGGAAGGAACGCTCGTCATTATTTTAACACTGCTCAGATCAAGAGAAGGAATAAAATCCCTTGGTAAGTTTCCATTCCAGTCGCTCAGTGCTAAAAATACGATGGGTTACGGGGATTCCACCAAAATTCCAACAGAATTGCCAATCTGTTTTTGTGTGAGTAGTTAACCTTTTCTCATTCGAAGAAGCATCACCATTTATTAGTAAAGGCCACATTTCTCTTGGTGACTGGTTTAATTGTACTTCCTTTGTAACAATGTAATTTGCCAAACTCATCTCACATCAGCTATTGAGACAGAATTCCGAAACGGAGTGCCTCATTAAACAAGAAATTGGCAATCACAGAGCTCAATAGCTTACGAAAAACCTCGTAGTATCGGTTTGCAGTAACATAAAAGAAGAAATTTTATGTTTATTTTCATACTAGGAAGCTCTTGTTTCGCTAGCTGTCGATAACTCTTAAAAAATTACAGTCACTGGAGTGAAATAAATAAAAAAGAAGTACAATTAGTGATATATCGCCATAGATAAGAAAGTTCCGTGTGTTTAATTATTGGCAAAACACTCTCCTCCTTGTGTGCTATCATTCGCCAAACTTTCGTTTCGATGTCTCGAGCGGTTTAGGAGATACGAGAGATGTTGCGAGTATTTCATTCTCGCGGGCGTGAGATCGGAAGTGAGCGCGCTACATGGGATCCATTTTCTAGAGATCGGAAGCAGATAGAGCCCCCCTCCCAAGTCTAAACAAAAATTCAGCGTGTTAGCTAAATTTCATACGCGGCAACATATGGTATAATACGCACCAAACGCAAAATCATAGCGACCCCTAATTTTCATTGCAAACTTTTTGAGTTATGCATAGTGTCTTACTAAAATGTGTACATCACAATAAGAATGATCATTAGCGAGGTGATGGTCACTTCGCCACGAAGGTGACATATAACGCTACAAGTAAGGCAAAAATCAAATATTTTCAGTGAATAGCTTCTGTAAAATCGTTTGAGAAAGATAAGAGGTTGCGCGCGCTTCGGTTCTGTCAGCGCAGAGCGTCGCCAGTCGGCGCGTGCGAAGTATGGTGTACGCGTCGCAATATGCGCTGGACCCGCGCGACTCGTGCGGCACGTGCGTGTCGCGCTGTAAGTGTGTCGTGTCACGTCACACGTGCTACACGCGTCTCAATTTGCGCCTAGCCTTAAAATGAACTAAGTGTACAAACTTCAGCAAATATTATCGATACTACGTATAGGAAAGACCGCATTGTGTAAAAATGGCGATAATTATTTCATTATTTCTGTAATAATTTAATTTCTGTGTGAATTAAAACTATTATCACAGACCTACACTCATGGACAACGAAAATTATAATCTTTTTTTGTTATCTGTGGTAATTGTGGTTCAGTTGTTCTTCCTGTGCTAACCGATGAACTCAATGATCTCTAGTATCACTGGATGAACTGTTCGAATGTGAGACACTGAGGTCTGTAAAGGCAAAACCGCTAACTATATATATTGTTAATTATTATTTGAAAAATAGAGTCGCTATTGTCTAGACGTGGATTGGTATTTATTTCAATTGTAATCCAATCTAATTAATGTTTTTGGTGTTATTTTTCTGCTCCGCAATTAGGAGCGCAGCCATTAGCGCTAGTAACTTACAGCGGAGTTTACTAACAGCTGGTATAAAAAATATGTCGGTATTTATCATGGAAAATGATTTTAAATGCTAAAGAATAGAGATAAAAGGCTTAAAGAGTTTTATCTAAATATATTACCTTGATAACATAAATCGAGAATAACAGTAGACAAATTGACTATCGCCTGACTGCCGCCATCTTAGCAAAAATATCTCCGCGGCAGTTTGGAATTTTAACAACCAAAAATGTTGTTAGAAATAAATGTGCACCGGTGGTCCCGAATCTACTTTAAAAAGACAGAATTCAGCTCCGTTTGAATCTTTAAAAATAATGCTCACAGCACGTTACGTAATATAAATATCTTATTTGCTGATGTATGAAGCCTAATTATTTTGGACGATTTACATGAAATATTTTAATAAAAGACATACGTCAGTGTTGTGCGCGGGTAGTATTTTGTGACTAAATGTTCCTTTTGCTAGAGAAAAGTGCTTCCATGTTAAGTAACAGTTGTGTAAAATCTGATAAATGATATGCAATTTAGTGCCACTCACACGACTTTACAGACTCCATTTCTACACAACGTCAAGTGGAGATTTCTTTAGCAGAGTGACAAATATTAGCCTGGATAATCATTTTTGAGATCAAACGAATTGTTAAGCTGACAATAGGCAACTGGTTTTATATTTTTTTGTTCTACCTGAAACATCATTTATAAGTAATTAGTCACAAAATACTATAAACCGGTTCCGCCACACTGGCACACTAGCAAAAGGAACATTTAGTCACAAAATACTACCCGCGCACAACACTGACATATGTCTCTTATTAAAATATTTCATGTAAATCGTCCGAAATAATTAGGCTTCATACATCAGCAAATAAGAAATTTATATTACGTAACATGCTGTGAGCACTATTTTTAAAGATTCAATCTGAGTTGAATTCTGTCTTTTAAAGTAGATTCGGGACCAGCGGTGAACATTTATTTCCATACATTTCTTTCTAACAACATTTATGTTTGTTAAAATTCTCGAATCAATACTGTCTCGGAGATATTTTTGCTAAGATGGCGGCAGACAGACGATAGGTAATTTGTCTATTGTCATTCTCGATTTATGTTATCAAGGTAATATATTCAGATAAAACTCTTTAAGCCTTTTATCTCTATTCTTTAGCATTTAAAATCATTTTCAATGATAAATACCGACATCTTTTTTATACCACCTACTAGTAAACTTCGCTGTAAGTTACTAGCGCTAATGGCTGCGCTCCTAATTGCGGAGGAGAAAATTAACTCTTAATTAGATTGGATTACAATTGAAATAAATACCAATCCACGTCTAGGCAATAGAGACTCTATTTTTCAAATAATAATTAACAATATATATAGTTAAAGGTTTTGTCTTTACAGACCTCACAGTCTCACATTCGAACAGTTCATCCAGTGATACTAGAGATCAGTGAGTTCATCGGTTAGTACAGGAAGAACAACTGAACCACAATTACCACAGATAACAAAAAAAAAGATTATAATTTTCGTTGTCCATGAGTGTAGTTCAGTGATAATAGTTTTAATTCACACAGAAAATAAATTATTACAGAAATAATGAAATAATTATCGCCATTTTACACAATGCGGTATTTTTTATACGTAGTATCGATAATATTTGTTCATTTTAACATCTTGTGGCTAGAACATAGTGTCATGGATATTACAGGCGCATACTGCTAACATTGGTAACAGCCATCACTAACATTAACATTCAAAATATTAACCATGGCAAGCAGAAAAGGTAAAGGTTTGGTGCCAATTTTTGGGTGAGTTCCAAAGCAGTGACACAAGTTTAACATAAGGTTCTCACTGAATAATTTTCCTCTGTGACTGTCCTGGAGCAACAGACTCCTAGGATGTTGTGTGTCAGACTTAATCCATTCAGCCCAGGTTCCTTCTAAAATCACTTTATGAAGTTAACAGTAGGCCTGGACTGCAGGAAACGCACTGGAAGTAGACAGGTGCCAAGAAGAACTTTCTCATTCAACCACAACATGGATAATGTGGCAGTGTATGATGCCTAACCCATAACCGTCCAAAGAGAAAAATTTTCTGTCATGATGGCAGACAATTTCACTCTCTCCAGAAGCAGTACACAGCAAACTCTCGATAATCAGTGTTAATGCGGACCAGAGACTGCAAGGATACCCAAAGAGAATGTGGATAATTCGAAATACACTTGTTTTGGCAAGAAACTGCCATTTGCTGCTTTTACGAAACATGCTACATATTACATTTGAAAGCCTACTGCATTACTTTCATGTTACTCGCTGGAAACTACAACTTATTTACTAGATTATCCTTACATCACCCTATTATTTTGTATCACTTGCTTTAAGTTCACTTTTTGGGAATAATTGTCCAGTTTTTCCTGTTTCTGTTTTTCGTTCACTTTTTTTCCGATGAGCGTTCTCATTTTCTGAGGAGTCAAAACATCCTCAGAGGCAAACTTTCTCCTGCCTAATGTAAGGAAAAGATCAACACATTTCAATGTCGCTATTGTTAACCACCAAAGCGATGTCTGAAGCTAGTTTACTTAGCGCTTCCTCTCCACAGTTAATGTGAAATGTAAATGTCGTATGTTATTGTGGCTGGGATATTTCAAGGAGTGCATTCAGATGCAAAGTGTGTTCTTACTCTGCACACACTGACCTCTTTCATTGTGGGTTTGTGAGAGTTGTATCAAATGTTTATTTGCAGAGTATAGATGAGTGTAAAGCATATGTGTATAGAGCACTGTGATGTTTGTGTTGTAAGATGTTGACGATGATGAGACATCATTTCTTTTCAGTTTGAACCTTTCATTGTCAGGAAACCAGCAACTTTTTTTATTATTTCATGAAGTGTTTATTAATGAATCTGCCAACAGTTGCAGTAAATATGTTTGGTGACTAGTTTCGAACCATCTAGTTCATTTCCAATCTTGGCCTACTGAAGCTGCACTGGAAGTGTCTGATCCTAATAATAAACATGAAAATGGCAATACATGCTTTATAATGATTTTGACTTGCTAAGAGGCAGGTGTGGATTGTGACAGTCATTCTGCAAACATTTGTACCGCAAACATGTGTACTGCAACTGTTAATAATCACTTTGTGATGAGACTTGTGTCATCATCATCGTGATCATCATCATGATCATCATCATCATCAACAACAACAACAACATCAACATCATACAATACACTCCTCACACTGCACTATTACCTAATCCTCGCAAATAGTGCCACTGGGGCTGCCGAGCTCAATGTCTTCATATGACAGATAGATCTCCGCCGGCAGTGTCACGTACCCTCACTCAGAGAGACAATGCAAAGAGATTTGTGATTGAATCCATGGCATTGGCGCAAAGTCTAGTGATCAAGAACTTTACGCCACCATCTCTCCTCCCCTTGCAGACTGAATACCGGCAGTGACAAATTCATCGATCACCAGGATTCGAATTGGCTTACCTTCAAGTCCCGTGCGGTCTAATGCACGGCTTTCCGGGCGGGAAGGAGCACCTGGTCCCCGGCACGAATCCGCCCGGCGGATTTGTGTCGAGGTCCGTTGAACCGGCCAGTCTGTGGATGGTTTTTAGGCGGTTTACTATCTGCCTCGGCAAATGCGGGCTGGTTCCCCTTATTCCTCCTCAGCTACACTATGTCGGCGATTGCTGCGCAAAGAAGTTCTCCACGTACGAGTGCACCACCATTACTCTACCACGCAAACATAGGGGTTACACTCGTCTGGTGTGAGACGTTCCCTGGGGGTCCACCGGGGCCAAACCGCACAATGACCCTGGGTTCGGTGTGGGGCGGCGGAGGGGTGAAGTGGACTGCGGTAGTCGTGGGGTTGTGTACCACTGCGGCTGCGGCGGGGACGGAGCCTCTCTGTCGTTTCCAGGTCCCCGGTTAACATACAATACAATACAATACCTTGAAGCCGAGCGTAACTGCATAGGTGTGCATTAACGACCGCAGCTATGCAGGGAAGTGACAACTGTTGATAATGCTTTTATTAAAACTAAGTAACATCATCACTGGTTTCGAACCAACAGACTGCTGTTCAATCGGTAAAATTACAATTTTAATGTGAACAGCTGTCGAGGGTGAACATGTTGGTTTGAAACCAGTAATGGTGCTATTATTTGTATTTAATAAGTAGCGTTATTAAAAATGGCTGACTGCTGTTTTTAATTTTTTAAAGAGTTAAGCTGTAGTATGTGCAATAGTGCGCCTTGGAACATGTAACTCTTGTAAAATTTCACAGACAGTACCCCCTCCCCTTCCCCCACCAAACTTGCATAGCAGAATGTATTAGAGTGAAAAATAAAATTTTTTGAGCTGTAATATGCCTGGATGGTATGCAATGGTTGCGTAACGTGTGTACAAACTCTGGAGGGGGGGGGGGCAGAACACAGTCAAGGAGCACATTGCCACAAACAATGCGAGACAGAGCATTAAGAACACTTGATTCAGCACCATGACGTCATTGCAAAGGATGTGTAATGATATTCTATTAACAGGTTACTATGGAGTAACTACACCTAACGACTATACAAGAACGCCTTTCAGGCTGCAAACCTTGCATAAATGAACGCTCTGAAGCTCTGGAACTAAACATTAGTTAACGCTGACATGCTGAAAAAGCTGGAGAACATTTGGTCATCTAACCAGGGGAAATCATATCATAACCCTCCCCTTCCTTCCGCTCAGGGCTCAGAGTCTAGTTATTTTATCTGCCTGACTGATACCGACAGAAGGCTAGCTCCATTAGTTGCAGGATGACTTGGTGACATACAATGAAGTGTTCCCAACCACTGCCAGTTTTAAGTCTACTTCTATGAGTCTGCTGCCATCCGGATGTGGGGAGAAACCTCAGCTCTGCGAGCTGCCATACCTACTGGTCGCAATGGTGAGGAAGCACCGAGCTCCACTGCGCCTGCACAGGGCTGCAGAACTGACCACTTGTAACACATGGTGCTTCAACTGCAGATTCCACAATGTGTGTTGGTGTGCCACTCCGTGCATTCCTTCAGTGCAGGTGTAGGCGTAATATAGCTGCTACCAGGCTGTGCCAAGTACAAAAGTGAATCACTGTAAAACTCTCAGCAATAAGTGGATGTTAATTTAATGCTGTCTCATTGATGCCTTGCGCGTGACAGTTCCTCACCACTGCCTCACTGCTCAACTGTCCTGAACCCTTGTAGGGGCACGAATCCAGTGAAACCCCATAATTTGGAGCTAGAAATGCTTACATCCGCTGCTGTCACTAGAGAAACTGCACCTACACTCAATTGCCATCATCGACACCTGTCATTAAGTGGTGCGGTGAGTGACCAATTTCCTTTGCCCTGTTTTATTTTATTTTGGTGTCTTGTCGAGTCAGCAGATATTTCATATGAACTTAAGAGTAACATTGTTTAGACCATGGGAACCTGCAGATCTGTTGCAGTTCCGTAATAACTGTAGAGATAATATTTTCGGCCAACTAGGTGCCAGTATTGTAATTTGTCATGGCATGAATTACCTTGTACTAGGGCTTGTGATATTTGTAGGAGGCTTGACCATGAAGAACAGTAGTGAAGTGAGTCCCGCTGGGTGATAATATGTTGGAAAGATTAGTGTAATTATTTTTCTGATAGATATAGTGTCAGTGTACTGGGTCCTAATTTGTGCTGTAGCATAATTCAGAATGGAGATTACACAACAACCAGAAACATGTCCAGCAAATTTAATTGAAGCTATTGAAGTTCTGAAGGGTCAGATGATCACGTTACCGGAGGATAAAGCAGAACATGACCTGGTTAAAGAGGAGTTTCAGAAGGAACTGGAAGTATTACAAGTTGTAGGCAGACGGAATCCCAGGGATGGGACACCATGACCTTAGTGAACTTACCTGTCCCGTCCGTTGATCCTATGGGAGCCAGTGTAACTACACCTTTTTCTGAAAAGACTTCCAAAGATGAGTCAGTCTTTGTTCATGATATGAGAGCAGTAGCTAAGTTAGGGAATTGGTTTGAGAAAACGTGTCTGTATACGGCTAAGTTATGATTAGTAGGCGATGTTAAAATGTATGACATGTACCACGAAATCTTTAGTAAGGCACAGGCATTTGACCAGCTGGCTGAAGGGGTTGTACAGCGATATCGTAGCAGAATAGCGCCAGGTTTTCCTGGGAAAAACTAATTGGGTTAATGCAGAAGAACAATGAGTTGTAAGAGGTATTCTCGGACAGAATTTATAAGTGAGCTTGCAGATTTATAAACTGGCGCACAATGCAGAGGCAGAGGGAGTCTCTTGCAGCAAGTAGAGAACATGACGTATTTGTTAAGCGTTTTTCTGCGGATTTGTTGTGGCGGGTAAGGAGAGAAGATCCTAATGATTTGTTCTTGGCCATCAGGATTGCCAAGGGTCTGGAAGAGATCGATATTCCGACTCAGAAACAAAGTGACTATGGTGTCTTCTCCTCTGACATCAAGTGTTACAAATGTGCACAGGTGGACAATGTAAGGAAGAAATGTCATTAGCTGCAGTGTTTTGATTGTGGTGACGTTTGACACAAAGTAAGTGCGAAGGTAGGAAACAAGATAAACGGAATCAGAGGAAGAATTTGTTAAACGGGAGTGTCTTAACTGTCAAAGAACACTCTCAGTAAAGTAAACTGCAAGGATGTGTATAGAGCCAGATTGTTGTTTGGTTGGCACAGTAAATAATGAGGAACGTAAATTCTTGGTGGACATGGGTGCACATGTGTCGGTTGTAAATAGGGACCTCCTGGGTGGGAAGAGACTTCAGTCTTCATGGTATAGGTTATGTGGAGTGTGTAACAATGAGATGGAATCATTGGGAACAACACTGCTCAGCTTTAGCATTGGGGCTAAGAGTTACAAGGAGCATATGGAAGTGTTGTCACATGTTGGCGAGGGATACTGTGCAATACCTGGACTTTTTTCTGGACAAACATAGCACTACAATTAATTTCTCGTGGTGCATGATCAAGCTTGGTGGAACTTTGTTTCCACGGGGAAGAGAGCTCCTAGTGAAACGATGTTGCAATATACATATGTCACGAGGGCGTTGCCAGATAAACTGTGTGCAAGTACACTGCAGGTTAATACATGGGAAAACCAGCAGGTACAGGAAAATTGATCTGGCTTAGTGTAGCTACAGACATACCAAGAGAATTTTTGTGTATGGTAGAACCACCAGACTACAATGAGGAATTAAGTAAGCCACAATGTTTGGTGCAGAGCAGCATAGCACATGTTATGGACAGAGATGGAGAATTTATGGTTCCTGCAAGCTTGGATAATTTTGGCATGGACAAAGCTAGTCTATGGAAGGACCTAATGGTTGCCAGTTTGAATGTTTTAGAGGAAGACGATATTGTTAGGTCAAGTGATGACCATAGCCACAAGTACACCATTAGCAATTCTGCCAGGGAAAGATAGTGAAGACATGGAAGCTTTATTGCTTAGATTCATGGCTTTGTTCAGTCTGATGGGTCTATTACCAGCAACCCCTATAACACAACATAGGATACTAACAGGAAGCAATGCTCCCATTTATAGGGAGCCATACAGGGTCTCAAAGCATTTGCAGCCATTGACGGAGGAATTCATTGACCAACAGTTAGCTGATGGACTCACTGAACATAGTGATAGTCTCTGGAATGCAAGCATTGTCACTGTGATAAAAAAATCATTGGATAGTACCAGAAAATATAGGTTCTGTTGTGATTATTGCTAATTTAATTCAAGGATTATCACTGATACGTATCTCATCCTTAACATATAGAAATGATCTACAATTTTGGTCAATGTAAATGCTTCTCAACCATGGCTTTGAAGAATGACTTCCACCAGCTTGAATCTGTCCCAGAAGACCAGCCACAGATAGACTTTACCACACCATGACGGCATTACCAATATTGCAGGATGCCATTTGGACTTAAGAATGTGCCAGATATGCTCCAGAGACTATTGGATGGAGTGCTTCAGGGATTGAAACCCAAAAAATGTATGGGTTACCTTGACGAAGTAATCATATTTTTGGAGGATATAAAACAACACATGGGATGATTGGAAGAAGTTTTTACAAGACTCCAGGCAGCATGGCTAATGCTCAGTGCCATTTTGCTTGAATGGAAGTAAGATATCTCAGGCGTGTAATTGTCAGGAAGGAGTAAAAACTGATCCATAGATAATATCAGCTGTTCTTGAGTTTGTTCCACTGCAGACTAGAAAATAGGAGGTACAATCATTATTAGATCACTGTATTGTTATAGAAAATTTGTAGGGATTGTGCAAAAATTGCCAAGCCCTTGAATCATTTGTTGAAAAAATGGTGAAACCATCAGTAGTGTGTCAAGCTGCATTTGAGAAATTAAAGCATATATTAATACCAAGTCTTGGGTTGGTATTTCTTAACTTCGAGCAAAATTTCATATTATTGTGTGATGTGAAAAATATGGCAATTGGTTGTGTTTTAAGTAAAAATGTGGATAATAGGGAACATCCAATGGCTTATGCGTTGAGACAGTTGAACAAGGCAGAACGTATCTCTTCCACAATGGACAAAGAAATGCTACCTGTTATTTATGGTATTACCTATTTTTGGTGTTATTTATGCAGATGAAGCCAAATGTTTGAGGAATTTCTTGATCATGTTTCCCTTCAGTGGCTGTTAGGGTTAAAAGACCCTCCCAGTACATTGACACGCTGGGCGTTGAAGTTAAGTGAGCTTAATTATGAAGTGGTGCATAGACCTGGCAATGCTAAACAGGAAGTCTGGAGCTCTGCAAGCACTAGGTGAAAGCTTGTCAGAGTGGCAGAAGACACAATCAGCAGACATAGAATGTCGGGCATTTAGGTCATGGCCACAGTTTGAGAACACGACTGTTTGCTGTGCAGAAGTACAAAATGCAAACTATGCATAGTGGTTCCTCCAGTGTTTAGAAACGGAGTACTGTGACAAGCACCCACACAGCCATTTATGTGTTGGCAGTTCTTCCTGGATAAATATGAAGCAACACATTGTTGAAGGGAAGTGCTAACCCCCTATCCATCTTTTCAGAGAATGACTCCACATTTGATTTATTCAGTATTCGCTACAGATGTTGTAATTCTGAACTGTTATGAGAAGGGGAAGCTGCAGGGTATAATTCTGAACTGTTATGAGAAGGGGAAGCTGCAGGGTATGACTCAGATGGAACTAAGGAATAGTGGCATCCTAATAAATGGTGTGGTTTTCGACATAGGCGGAACAATCTCCTGTCTTCCAGACTCGATTATGGGTACAACAGTGAGTGACCTGCCACATTGTTTGCTGTTTTGGTCAGACAAATCGTCCTGACTTTTTTGAATGATACCTTAAACTGAGATGTCCTTCACTCATCAGATAAATGTATAGCATTACAGAAGGGGCAGTTTTCTGCAGAACAGATGTTGCAACACATCCAGAAGTACCGAGGGAAGCTGCATAATTATGTTATGAATATAAGAAGCGATTTTGGTCGCCATTTGCGTAGTTTGCGCTTTTTGGAAGCGAATGACTGAAGAATGTCGAGAATTACCTGTGCAGAGTAATTAAATAGAGACATAGATCTATGTATTAGTAAGAAAAGGGTAAAGAGTCATCTGGGAATCAGTGTAATAGGTTAACGCATTACATGTAAGAGACCATGTTTTGTGGAATTAGCTTTAATTCGAAGGAAAAGTTACCAATGAAAGGCAAAGTAATTGTGAAGACGTGACTGTATATATTAGTTAGCAAGAGGGAGGATCTGAGTGCAAAAATTTGGGACCTATTTTATAAAGTGTGGAGGAATGTTGCACAGCAGAATAATATAATAGCAAAGAATAAATTTTTTCGAGCTGTAGCACACCTGTACGATATGTTATGGTTGTGTAATGAGTATAAATAGTCAGGGGCACTGGAACACAGTGAAGGACTACATTGCCACAGACTGTGTGAGAGAGAATGTTAGAAACACCTGATTCAGCACCATAACATCATTGCAAAGGAGGCATAATGATATTCAGTTAATGGGTCAGCGTAAAGTAACTACACCTAAGGATTGTGCAAGAACACATTTCAGGTGTCAAGCCTTGCCTAACAGGACGCCCTGAAGCTCTGAAACTAGCAGAGAAAGCTGACAGACTTGCAAAGCTGGAGCACATTAGGTTCCTGTAATGGGAGGAATCACATCAGTGACCATTATATAACTCTCCCCTTCCTCCCAATTAGGACTCAGAGTCTAGTCATTCCATCTGCATCACTATACTGATGAGAAGATAGATCCATTAGTTGCAGGATGACCTGTTGAAATACAACAAAGTGTTGCCAGCTGCTACCAGTCTGGAGTCTACTTCTATGAGTCCGCAGCCATCCGGCCATGGCTGCGAGCTCCAACTCTGCAAGCTGCCATTCCCACTGGTCACAACAGTGACTGAAGATGGGGGTCAGGCAGGTCTTCCATGGGTGAAGAGTTTATCTGCCTGATTGCAAACTGTTCAACTTGGGAACAGGGCGCCTAGTGCTTCCACTCCTTGGCAGTGCATGTACCACATTACCAGCTGGTTGCTAGGACACCCTCGCACTGTCCTCTATGTCACTGTTTGGACTTCCACTTTCTCGACATCATGACGACTGTCATCAGAGGCACGCAGATTACCAGTGGCAAGGCCTAAGGACAACTACAATCAATCAGAGCGCTGAGGCTTTGACAGTGGTCCGTAATTTCATCACCCAAAGTGGTGGTAGCAGGAGGATTGCAGTTTGTATTTTTTGTGTATTTTAAATCACTATGTTGGGGAATAGAGAATTGCTGGCACTCGTTCCCTACCATTGACTTATTATGTACTGGAAACATTTAAAAAAAACAGTATGTCAAAACAAAACAAAAAAAGAGTTCCCTACTATTATTTACAGAAAATGAAAGTTACCCCCACAACATCTAGGGTTCTGGAATAAAAAGGTTCCTAAATTAATTTAAAGAGATTAAACTTTTATAAATTTTTAGAAAAGGCTTATGCAATCCAGAGATATTATTGGTCTTTTGGTTGCTAGAAAGCAAGAGACACATTCAGAGATGCACTAATTTAACTCTATGCTGACTTGATGATAACATTTCATATTTAAATGAAAAGGTCTTTTGGTTGCTAGAAAGCAAGAGACACATTCAGAGATGCACTAATTTAACTCTATGCTGACTTGATGATAACATTTCATATTTAAATGAAAACAGATAGGGAGAAAGGGAACACTCTCCATACTGGTGACTGATATATGATGAATACTTTACAATAGATCTTGAAGGAAATGGTATTGAAGAGGAAAGAAAATATTTTTTTTCTGAAACAAAACAGAGACAAACAGTGTCAACTAAAATTGCATCACTGACTTTGCAGTCAGTTATCTCTCTCTAGTTTATAATTTTTGACATATGCGCAATTTTATATGTGACTTGGCATTTAAATGTTTAAATACAATCGTAAGTAACGAAATTCCTTACGTGGTAGGTCTGCCCAGAATTAATTAAAAGTATGTAGTAGCTTGTCTTTGGATTTGAAGTTAATTAGATATTTCATTGGTTGCTTAAAAGTAAGTTTTTTACACGAAAGTCAGCTATACTGAAGGATAAACTGCACATGTAGACGCACCTTCTCATTACATTTTTGGTTCCTAAAATCAATATTAATAAGATCTTAATTGATAATCAGTTATTTTATTAAGATAAATCTGTCATGATAGGAAGCACAGATATTATTCATGAGAAATAATGTCTAGTAATACTAAGCGCTCATACGCAATCAATAGAGCATTTATTATCACATTGCAAATCTATAGAGTAGTTGTCGGCTGGTACTGCTATGTGGCAAATGCATGCAGAGGCATATAAGTAAAATAATTGACTGTATTGACTGTTATCTATATCTTCATTCGAATTCTCCAATTCCAGCATCTACTTGCTATTTATGATGCTCATTAGGCAGGACATATGGGATTGTGCAAACAGTTGCTTGTACAAAATTTCAAACTAAAATAAAAATAGATGTAAGCTGTAACAGAGGAACATCAGATACATAAACAGAACATTTGTACGTTTTCATATATCGTCTTAAAGAGGCACGTCTTTTAAAAGTTGTTGAATTCTTTAGATTGTGGAGCACTGTTCACCACTAAAATCCAATTTCTTAGATACAGTGCAAGAAGGACCACTGCCATGATCCCCTTCTCATAGCACAGTGCAAGTAGCAGTAATCCTGAGCTGATAATCCATACAGTAGCAACTATTTGATATTGTAACACAGTGGTGTTTTTCCATCACAGTGATCACAGTGCAAGTGGTGAACTATACACAAGAAAAAACTTATTGATCTGGGGTTAAGAAATAGCAGGCATAAGGAGAGACCTGATATTTTGAATAGAATAGTATTTCTGCAGATGCAGAAAGTCAGGAGAAAGAAGTCAGTATTGTGAATTTGAGTGGCACAGAAGGTATTATGATCGTGGAGATTCAGAAGGTAGTAAGACTGTTGAGATTTTGGGATTATCAGCTCCAGTATATTTCAGAAATTCAGTCCTGTAGTGTCAGACAAAGTAAATTAAAGTAAATGAGAATGTGATTAGCAACATGTATGATGCTGATTTAGGTGCAGCAGTATCTACCTCACTCGGAGATAATGGATGTTGTTTACAGGCATGGAACATGGGTCAGGTGTGACTCTGGATGGATATGTGCAAAGAAGTATATGTGCCTATAATTTTTGTGTCATGCACAGCTTAACTATAGACAGTAATTTTGTTGTAGATACTGCGAAGAATGCACAGGAAACTACTGATAATAATTGTGTTGCACATTTTCAGCTAGTAATGGTCAAAACTAAAAGTAAAGTTCCCATAGTTGTATGTCCAGAAATCGAAAGCTGTTGAGATGTGGGCCAATCTGTCTTCTGATTCCCACCAGTCTGTTACATAGAAGTAGAGATAGTAGGCAGTGCTGCATATATGCTGGGATGACAAAAGTCATGGGATACTTTCTACTATTGTGTTGGACCTCCTTTTCCCTGGAGTAGCACAGCAACCTGACATGGCTTGAATTCAAGAAGTTGTTGGAAGTCCCTGGCAGAAATACTGAGCCATGTTGCCTCTACAGCACTTCCTAACTGCGAAAGTGATGCCAGTGCAGGATTTTGTGCACAAACTAACCTCTCGGTTACGTCCCATAAATGCTTGATGGGATTCATGTTGGGCAATCAGGGTCGCCAAATCATTCACTCGAATAGTCCAGAATGTTCTTCAAATCAATCGCAAACAAGTGTGGCCCGATGACATAGCGCATTGCCATCCATAAAAATTTTATCGCTGTTTGGGAACATGAAGTCCATGAATGACTGCAAATGGGCCCCAAGTTCAGTTGGAGCAGAGGACTTACTCCATTCCATGTCACACAGCCCACACCATTGTGGCGCCACCAACAGCTTGCACACAGCTTTGTTGACAACTTGGGTCCATGGTTTTGTGGGGTCTGCGTCACACTTGAACCCTACCAACAGCTCTCACCAAGTGAAATCGGGACTCATCTGACCAGGCCACAGTTTTGCAGTCATCTAGAGTCCAGAAGAGGTACCGCAGGCGATGTCATACTGTTAGCAAAGGCACTCGCGTTAGTCATCTACTGCAGTAGCCCATTAACGCTAAAATTCGCCACACTGTCCTAATGGAGATGTTTGTCGCACGTCTCGTATTAATTTCTATGTTTTTTCACGGAGCGTTGCTTGTCTGTCAGCACTGACAACTCTACATAAACTCCGCTGCTATCAGTCGTCAAGTCCGTCGGTCACTGCGTTGTACGTGGTGAGAGGTAATGCTTGAAATTTGGTATCCTCTACAAACACTTGACACTGTGGATCTGAGATTATTGAATTCGCTCATGATTTCCGAAATGGAATGTCCCATGCATTTTGCTCCAAGTAACCTTACACATTCAAAGTCTGTCAATTCCTGTCATGCGGCCATAATCACGTTGGAAACCTTTCCATATGAATCGCCTGGTTACAAATGACAGCTCTGCCAATGCAGTTCCATTTCACACCTTGTGTACGCGATACTACCGCCATCTGTCTATGTGCATATTGCTACCCCATGACTTCTGTCATCTCAGTGTAGTTACCACGCATCCTGACACATCCTTCGGCCATTCTTCGCACTGAATCGTACACTCGTTCAGCTATACCTGGCTCCATTCGGATTGCGTCACGTGCATTGGCCACACACTCTTGTATCGTCTGCACATTGTCGATGGGTTGGGCATATACCAACGCCTTTAAATGTCCCCAAAGCCAGTACTCCAACGGATTCAGCTAGGGCGAACTAGGAAGCCATGCTACTGATCTCCTCAATCAATCCATCGCCTATGAAACGCTGCAGTGAGGTCTTTAGAAAATGTGTTCTGTCCTATCGTGCATAAACCACAATCATTGTCTCTTTGGGTCTCACTTCCGTGATTGCTAGGGGATTTGCATCTGCCTCCATGTGCATATTCTTGTAATTTACTATGTCATCGCTTGTGAATTCTGCGTCATCTCGCTGTCACTGCATTTTCTACAGATGACGCCACTATACCCCATCACAACTTTTCATGGGCGATTGGTCGAGGACGTATGATGGCACGGCATTTTCCATTCACTGGACCCGAATCCATTGGATTTATGACTGTGAGGAATTTAAAGACATTAGCCTATATCCAACCCATCGACAACATGCAGTCGTTAGAGGAGCTTGTGACTAATGCCTGTGACACTTCGAATGGAGCCACACATATTTGAAAATGTGTGCAAAGAATGGCCGAAGAATGTATCAGGATGTGTTGTAACCACAAGCAGCACTATCTGTGGTGTCCACTTCTACCTAATAGACAGATGGGAATGCGAAGACAGACTGGCCCACATTTAAAAAGCTATTGGTTTCTGGAGATAACATTATAGGAACTTGTATTCAAGTTTTGTCCACTATTACCTTCTGTAGGAGTTACACTTTTTAAACATCCTATGTGTATGTTGGCAATGGATGAAAGCCTCTGTAAAACAAAAACAAGAACTAAGTTTCAGTTTTCTCTGCGATAATCATTATCAGCACAATGAAATTAATGAGAGTTAGGTTGTTTCATGCAGCTTATATTTTCACTGTTGCACGGTGACTTCGCTCTCTCATTCAATCGCCGATAAGTAGAGAACGGATCATTAGAGGCTACATGGTGATTGCGGAATGATGTTCTAAAACTTTTAGGGATGATGGAAAGGGTAAATGCATCAATTCCAGGTGAAGGATCCTAGTTCAGAAACGACTCTGTTCCCCTTAGCTTTACGTAGCCCTCAAACTAAGGGCTCTAACTGCCAAACCCCGATCACGACGTACAGAATTCCCACTGAATACTTTCCAACGCCCTCAGGTAATTCCTCTGTTGATGGACTAGCAACGACGCGTGTAGCGTGATGTCATAGAGACTAAAAATCCTAAGTCTATGGTGCAGAAATAATGAATTCCATTTATATGCACAAGTTTCACAAACTGCTATATTTACAAGAGTTGTTCAAAATAGTGTCCCCCAGTAGCAATACAGGCATGGCATCGTCACACAAAGTTCTCTCATATCCGTTCTAATATCTCCAGTGTCATTTGATCAGTGTTAAAGTCAGCGAGAATTCTTGCCAGGATATCCTCTACTGTCTTGACAACCTTCCTGTGCACAAGAAATTTCACATAGCAGTACAAAGAGAAATGAAGTGGGGTTGAGATCAGGTGGATGTTCTGACTATGAAACGGAACCTGCTCTGCTTTTCCACTTTTCTGGGACTGTCGGATCCAGGTGTTCACAAACACTCAGTCCAAGGTGAGGTGGACCACATCATGTTGGAAGTTTGGAATCACATCCATTGATAAATAACAAGTGGGTATATTCCACGAACCTGAATAGTATGCCTCTGATAAAAACTGTTTCCACGGTACATTTAAGTGCTCAGGAAGAAGAAACAGGTATAGCACGTAATCACTGTCCATGCCTGTTCATATCTTGAGTGATAATATGTGTTGATGATTCTTCACAACTGTAGCGTGGGGAGTCTCATCATGCCAAACATGACTATTGCGACCATTTCGCATTCCATCTCCGGTGAAACAAGCTTCATCCGTGAAAAGTACATGCGCGGGAATGTGGGGATCTGCTGTAAGGCACTGCAATAACTTTTGTAAGTAGGCTGTTTAGGTTTTTTTATTGGTAACGCCACGTAGCGCTCAGTATGAAAATCACTGGCTGTGCTGTGTGCAGTCTGTGGCTGGTTTGCATTGTTGTTGGCTATTGTAGTGTTGGAGAGCTGAACGTGAACAGCGCGTAGCGTTGCGCAGTTGGAGGTGAGCAGCCAACAGTGGTGTATGTGGCGAGAGAGACGGCGGAATCTTGAGAGCGGACGATCTGGACGTGTGTCCATCAGAGACAGTAAATTTGTAAGACTGGATGTCATGAACTGATATATATATTATGACTTTTGAACACTATTAAGGTAAATACATTGTTTGTTCTTTATCAAAATCTTTCATTTGCTAACTATGCCTATCAGTAGTTAGTGCCTTCAGTAGTTCGAATCTTTTATTTAGCTGGTAGTAGTGGCGCTCGCTGTATTGCAGTAGTTCGAGTAACGAAGATTTTTGTTAGGTAAGTGATTCATGAAAGGCATAGGTTATTGTTAGTCAGGGCCATTCTTTTGTAGGGATTTTTGAAAGTCAGATTGCGTTGCGCTAAAAGTATTGTGTGTCAGTTTAGTGTTGATCAGAATAGGTAAAGAGCGAAATGTCTGAGTACGTTCAGTTCTGCTCAGCTGTTTGAAAATCAAATAATGAAAGAGGTTTATCAGCACAGTAATTCATTACGTTTTCTAAGGGGACGTTTCATACCTTTGGCTGAACATGGCAAGAGGTCTTATGTCAACAGGAGTCAAAACATGCTGTGGATGGTAGAGGTATAGCTGCATTTCTCGTAATGCTCACCACACAGTACTCTGCGAAACATTCATTTCACGTGCAACTGATCGAGTAAACATTCCATCTTTGCAGGTGGGAGTCTGTGTAGTTCGTCGTCCACCTGGGTCGACGTAATGTGGTACCAATTACCATGTTACACTCTATCATTGGAACACTCCTGGAAACATGGAGTGAGCTGGACTTATTCTATGCGGATGTATGGTCCTGTGCAACCTTTCTGCTTCTCTTCTGGTTCCATCTGGTGCCCATTCACGAAAATCATGTCTGCAAGTTCCATCACTGGGTGCAACTCCATTTGGTTAAGGCAGATGGATGTTAGTACTTCAACTTGTAAAAACAGACTGCACTCTATGACAGACAAAAATACCAGGATTGGTCACGTTAATACACATCACACAGTACAGGTAAGTGGTCATCAGGATTGTCTACCCTACAGTCTGGGCAGCAACAGTACTGGTACACGTAATCTTCACTTACAACTCTTCCAATTTCTGAAAGAAGACTATTAAGCTTCCCAGACAGTTGTGCCCATGAAATATATGCTTTTATCACTCGCTAAAAGAACCTGTCGACTTCCTGGCGTCAGGGCGGTTACAGTCTTGCCTCCACTAAACACGCGCACCAGCCCCTCTCTGTTCGTACCAAGGTCGCGCGGGATTAGCCGAGGGGTCTAGGCGCTGCAGTCATGGACTGTGCGGCTGGTCCCGGCGGAGGTTCGAGTCCTCCCTCGGGCATGGATGTGTGTGTTTGTCCTTAGGATAGTTTAGGTTAAGTAGTGTGTAAGCTTAGGGACTGATGACCTTAGCAGTTAAGTCCCACAAGATTTCACACACATTTGAACATTTGTCCGTATCAAGAATGCACAGAGTTTTATGACCTTCCCATTGTTTACACAAAGGATTAGTTAACAGCAGTCTCTCTTAAACGGCTTCCTAGATCCACTGTCTGCCAACTGGCTACCTTTGGGACCGACTGTCGTCTGGCCCAGGTAAAATGTTTTGCGAACTGGTGCCCTTCTGGCCATCCCTAAGTGGAAGGAAGAGAGGGCTTTGGTCAGAAGTCCCTCTGCAGGTACGATCCACTGAGCGCTGCTTCCCAGAATCATTCACACAGGCCGGTCACTGCACTCAGCATTTATGGCCCCCAATTCATCTGTGTCCCTCCATTACGGACCCTTGGGTACAAGTTCTCTATAGGTTACACATGCAGTTATAACATTCTGCTCATAATTTGCTACTGTAAAAAAAATCATAAACCACGCATACCAAATGTAGTACTGGGGAACACCGAGATCATGATCTAAAATATGAATGTTAATCTGACTGACAATGTTGGTACAGTGAGAGAGTGGCATGCCACCTCTCACTACCTCCCCATTACACAGTAATTTCTTCATGAGGAATGTCGAACTTCAGTAGAGAGATTAGTGCGACATGGAGCAGAAGAAATTATGACACTTTAAGTGGATCTTTCAGAATGACATGTCGGACCAAGACGCACTATGAAGGAATTATCCGAATGGAATGGAAATCTGTAACTGTGATATACTTGAACAGACAAACATTTGACTACAATTTCAGAAAAATTGGATGGTTTATTCAAGAGAAAGAGCGTCACAAATTAAGCAAGTCAATATCGCATTGGTCTGCCTCTGGCAAGCAGTTATTCGTCTTGGCACTGATTGATAGAATTATTAGATGTTCTGCTGAGGAATATTGTGCCAATTTCTGTCCAATTGGGTAGTCAGAGCGTCAAAATCCCGGGGTGGTTAGGAGGCCCTGCCATAACGATCCAAACGTTCTCAATTGAGGAAAGATTCGGCGACCTTGCTGGCCAAGGTAGGATTTATCAAGCATGAAGCCAAGCAGCAGAAACTCTCGCTGTGTGTGAGTGGTCGTTATTTCGCTGAAATGTAATCGCAGGATGGCTTGCCACGGACAGCAATAAAACGGGGCGTAGAATATCGTCGACGTACCGCTTCGCTATGAGGGCGTCGCGAATGACAACCAAAGGGGTCCTGCTATGAAATGGCTCTCTGTACTGTCACTCCTGGTTCTTGGGCTGTATGGAGGCTGAAAGTAAGGTTGGTATTCCACTGCTGTCTGGGGCATCTCTAGACATGTCTTCGGCCTGTAGTCTAATTGAAAAGAGTAGAATTGTCTTCAGTGAGACGTCCAGCTTCGAACTGAGCACCAACGACCAGCGAAGAGATGTCTGGAGACGTCCCAGACAGTGGTGTGATACCAGACTGATTGTCGCCCGCCGACTGGCCCTACAACCACGAGTGAACGTCTGGATCGCCATATCTTTCCATAGGAGGGCCACTTTGGTTGTCGTCTGTGCCACCGTTACAGCACAGCAGCACGTCGACGATATTTGCGTCGCGTTTTGTTGCCCTTCATGGCAAGCTACTCTGGGCTTATATTTCAACAAGATAATGTCCGCCCGCATACGGCGATAATTTCTACTGCCTGCCATCCCAATCTTGGCCAGCAAGGTCACCGAATCTCTCCCAATTGCAAACGCTTAGAGCATTATGGGCAGCGCCCTCCAACCAGCTCGGGATTTTGACGACCCAATGCGCCAGTTGGACAGTACTTGGCACATTGTTCCTCAAGAGGACATCCAACAACTCAATCAATCGATGCCTAGCAGAAGAACTCCTTGCGTGAGGGTCAGAGGTGGACCAACCCCTTATTGAATCGCTCAGTTTATAAAATTGCATTTCTTGACTAAATTATCAATTTTTTCTGAAATTTTAATCATTTGTTTGTCCATATATGTGCGAGGTCTGCTCAAAAAATTCCGGAACATTCGTGATTTCGCGCCAGTGGTGTTGGGGTGAAATGCGGTTCTCATCCCTGCACACACCTGTATTTAATGTGTAACTGCCGAAAGTTTCATTATTGTATGTTAGTTATTGTTCTGTGCTTATTTAGTAGAACGCTGTGTCGCAGAGTTTGCGAATTTCGAGATGGCAGTGTTAAAGAAACAACGCGTCAGCATTAAATTTTGCGTGAAGGTCAAGGAAATCTTTACAGAGACACACTAGATGATTCAGGGAGACTACTGTGATGAGTGCTTAAGCCGTACTCGGAGTTACGAATGGTTCACACGGTTTAAAAATGGCCGGAAGGAAGTTAAAGATGACCCTCATTCAGGAAGCCCTATGACGTCTACCGAAGGATTAGTTCATCATTATTGCGTGCCACAGGGTCAATCTGTTAATCGATGGTACTATTGGGACGTGTTGCGACACCTGCGAGAAAATGTGAGAAGGAAACGACCTGAAATGTGGCGAGACAAAATGCACCCGCACATTCATCCTTGTTGGTGAGCGACTATTGCACAAAAACCGAAATCACTGTGCTGCTTTATCCTCCGTACTCTCCAGACCTGGCCCCTGCGGACTTTTTTTACTTCCAGAGTTAAAAAGCCCGTTGAAGGGACGAAGATTTGCAACGATAGACGAGATAAAAGAAAATTCGCAGACGGCGCTTCGCGCGATCCAGTGATAGGCGTACTAAGACTGCTTCCGGAAGTGGAAACTGCGTTTGGAGCAGTGTATCGATTGTGGAGGAGGGTATTTTGAAGGATACCATGCACAATGAGTAAAAGATAAGCTTGGAAATATTTTGTGGGCAAAGTTCCGGAATTCTTTGAACAAACCTCGTCCACAGCATCTACCGATCTGCGTCCCATTCGGATAGTTCCCACGTTGTGCATCGTTTTTCTTCTGTTTTTTTTTTTTTTTTTTTTTAGTCATTTGCATTAGACTGTATAATGAAGAATATTAAAAACTTGCGGTCGTGACTTGTCTTGTAAACAAATATGATACAGCCACAACAATGACAGTTTCATATCAAAAACATGTTGTTCGAATTCGTTTTCTGTGAACTGCCGTTTTCAGTTCTCAGTTTAGCGGTACAGAAAGGTTGTGTTAAAAAGAAACACGCAAGATCCTGTTAAAAATGCGGGACTTAAGGACGTTTGCAGGACTTAAATATGTGAGCACGTCACGCGACAGTGTAGGTACTTTGTGACGCTTGTACCTTTATTTTTTTTTTTTTTTTTTTTTTTTTTTTACATTCAATGAAAGAACGGGAACACAGTCTCGTGCATCGTAACGCACAGCGCGCTAGCATGTGAGACAAGGACGAGCAGGACCCGGATCGAATTCTCGAGGTCAGTTCGCCTGCGCGTACCTTAGAGTCTACGATAAACAAACATTTAAAACACAGTGACACACAGGACCAATTTTGTACGATTCACGAATATATATGGGGCACACGACATATCTCCCTGAGGTTACCTCGACGACTGCGGCTCGTGTAAGACCATCCGGCTACGAACTTTAATAATAATATAAAATTTGCTAATTCTGAGGAAGCTGACCCCGTACTACACGTGATAAACTCTAGGGAAAATAAAATTGAAAAAACGAGAGCAGTTTGGCGAAATAAGTTTTTATAGAAAAGATACACACTTAAAACCAAACATACAGCGTGTTTCAAAGAGATTCGTCCGATTTCACTAAACTGTACCTCCTTTATAACTGAGACAGAAACTAGGGGTGAATTTGAACTTACGAATGGAAACTGAAGTTTAAATTGGCGCCAGTTGTAAATCTCTGGTAGGTGTCTCCCGGGTGCAGCTTGCTGTGTAGGCTCTCTAGTCAGCTCGCTCGTTCACTTACCGAATGTTGGCCGAGTCGAGATGACGATAACACAGCAAAAGAAAAGCTGTTTTGCGTTTTCTGTTTCAGCATATGTATTCCAGTTACAAATGTGCGGATTGGTTTTCGTCGATGGTACATCACTACACCTCCAGCTATTAGGGGCATATATTCGTAGATCATGTGCCTCACCATTGGCCACGAAGGCAGTTTGAGTTCTCGAAGTGTGATTTTAGTTTTTGTGGTGAGAGATTTGGGTGGAGTGTATTGTCACATAACTACAACATTGGACGTAGTAGCTCCAAACGCTTTCGTAAAAAAATATAGGGCTAGAGCGACTGTCGCCTGGGTGTTATTTCGTGCGCTCAGTAGAAACTGCATTAAACATTTGTGAAAAGAAAATGACAGTTTTGATCCTATTCGTAATTTTAAAGTATTCTAGGGTTGTACGTGTATGCGCGTAAACGATATCTTGTAAAATTGGATGGTGCTTTTGGAAATAAAAAACTTCGTGGTTCTATGCGTAAGATACAAATTCACCCCATGTTTCTATCTTCATTCAAAGTTACAGTATTATGAGGCCCTTTCATCCCCATCGACGCGCAAGTCGCCGAAGTGGCGTCAAATCGAAAGACTTGCACCAGGCAAGCGGTCTACCCGACGGGAGGCCCTCGTCACACGACATTTCATTTCATGAGGCCCGCCCGGCTGGCCGTGCGGTCTAATCTCGGTCATAGGGTTAGCTAGCCTCTGTAATAAAAAAACTGAGTGAACGGATCAACAAAGGACCTGAACGGGTGCCATCAGACGTCCGCCTCGAACAAATTCAACGAACAATATGGAACAGAAAATGAGAATTAAAGAAAAAAAAAAAAAAAAAGAAACGCACGGCTTTCCGGGCGGGAAGGAGCGCCGGTCCCCGACACGAATCTGCCCGATGGATTTTTGTCGAGGTGCGGTGAGCCGGCCAGTCTGTGGATGGTTTTTAGGCGGTTTTCCATCTGCCTCAGCAAATGCGGGCTGGTTCCCCTTATTCCTCCTCAGCTACATTATGTCGGCGATTGCTGCGCAAACAAGTTCTCCACGTACGCATGCACCACCATTACTCTACCACGCAAACATATGGGTTACACTCGTCTGGTGTGAGACGTTCCCTGGGGGTTCCACCGGGGGCCGAACCGTACAATAACCCTGACAGAGTGGTTCGTTGGGGGACGGCGGAGGGGTGAAGTGGACTGCGGTGTAGTCGTCGTGGGGTTGCGGACCACTGCCGCTGCGGCGGGGACGGAGTCTCTCCGTCGTTTCTAGGCCCCCAGATAACATAACATAACATACAGTATTATGAAATCAGATAAAACATGTTTAAGACAAACTTACACATAGCATACAGGGTGATTGCGTGTTGGTGTTACAAACTTTCAGGGATAATGGAGAAGCGTAAATGTATCAATTTGAAGTAAGCGACCTCTGCCCGGAAACGACTGGTTTCTGCAATGTGGGGGCGGCTTCGTTTTTACTAATTCGGCTCCTGTACCGAGGCTTTGTGGAAAGTGGTTGTGTTTCTTTGCCTTCTTCATGTTCTGGTTCTCCCCTGGTGGAGAACTTCAGGTCTTTCCCTGGTGGGTGAAACTTGTGTTTTGTATCTTGTGGTGGACAAAGAGCCAGTGGCAGTTTCCAACTGTACCGACAGTGGAATAGCAAGCATATCATCTCGGACATATCCTGTGTCACGAGGGTGAACTTATTCGTCCTGACGTTTGACAATTTCAGCACGCACCGTCGTGTCTGTGAGTCAAATTAGTTTGGCCATACCAGCGAACGACTGCAAAAAGAAGGTTCAAATGGCTCTGAGCACTAAGGGACTTAACATCTGAGGTCATCAGTCCGCTAGAACTTAGAACTACGTAAACCTGAATAACCAAAGGAAATCACACACATCCGCGTCCTAGGCAGGGTTCGAACATGCGACCGTAGCGGTCGCGCGGTTCCAGACTGAAGCGCCTAGAACCGCTCAGCCACTGCGGCCGGCCGAATGACTGCACCTCACACTGAAATCTGCCAGCATTTGAGGGCTCTGATGGGTAAGTTTCCCATGTTCTCATAACCAGAATGGCAGACTGCGTAGTTTGCAAATTTTCGTGGACGCGTCAGAACATTACAGGTGCCGTAGCGTACCGCTCCTCGCCGACAGCGTGCCGTTTTCTGCTGCCGCTTGAATCAAGGTGAAAGGGTAAAATACGCCGCAAAAGGATTAATAAAACTTGTTATTATTGTGTAAACTTAAATCCGCCAATGTCCTTATTCATACTCCCTCAACTATTCATTGTTTTTATTTTATTGTGGTAATAATAATGAGCGTATGGCATTGGTGGCCGGGAGACCCCTTGCGCGGCGGTTCGGCCGCCGCTCCATAAGTTCTTTAACGTCACTACGGCGACTTGCGAGTGAATGACGATGTAATGATGATGAAAGACACACAACTCCCAGTCATCTCGAGGCAGAAAAAAATCGCGACCTCGCCGGGAATCGAGCCCGGGATCCCGTGCGCGAGAAGCGAGAACGCTACCGCAACACAACGAGCCTTTGAGTTCTGAAAGTGCCCACAGGTACAGGCAACAAAAGAGCCATGAGTTAATAAAAATTAAGTGTGTTGCTCACGACTTGAGGGTTTTGGAGAAGATTATACTTTTCTTTATGTGAAAATAATAAAATTTAGGATTACTTACACACACACACACACACACGCACACGCACACATTTGGCACTTTAGTGCGGTAGTTGGTTCGTTATCATGTGGAAAAGGCGTGTTTTTTCCGATGTAAGACTATGGAGCACTGAGAACATTTAAATCGGGTTTGCCGCTATGCGGTGTACCTCAGCAAGTTTTAGTATGTTGTAACCATTTTATTTCAGTGTATGTATTGTATGTGTCATTTAGTTTGTTTGTTTGTATCTGACTGTGTCTCTTTAGTGACTTCTGCGTCATTTCTCGTGTGGTGTTGCGTCGTCGCTTACAGTGTTGTGGAAGATTTTGTGGAACAGATTTGTTTATGGGGATGTGTACGACATTTTAGAATAGGTTTTGTTTCATAGGCTTAGGCATTAATGTGTGCATTACTTAAAAGAAGATCAGAGTAGAGTTGTGGCGCGTGATGCTTTAGAATAGGAAACTTGCGGAAGTAGCAGTCGATTTGAATTCTTAGGAGAAGCAAAGCTCGTGTGTGTAGTGAGAAAGCCAGCAGACTAATGTCGTTCAAAATGGAACACGGGTCAGGTATTGGTGCAGAATAAGACTGAACTGTGGAAGAAATCACTTAAACCAGTCTACATACAGAGCGCAAATGTCAAATGCAGAAGACTCCGATGATGAGATTTCAGTTCACTCAGGAAATCAAAGTGAAAACGATTCCGACGGGGCACGTTATGTAAGTACTGTAAATACGGTAAAAGGTACATTCAGGGAAAGTACTAGTCTGATTTAGCGGGAAATGCACCATAGAGCAGTTGAGTCGCGTGCGTCTATTCCTGGGTACGTAACTGGAAGTGCCAGCTAGAATCGATCATTCAATTTATGCAAGAGCAGGGAAGAGACGACAGGAGGAATGAAAACAGAGGAAGTAATGGAATAAAAGAGACGACAGGAAGAAGACCAAAGACAGGGCACCCTCACTAAAGAAATTAGGGAAATTCAGAAGCGACTAAACAAGGAGGAAAAGAGACAGGACGATGCCATGAAAGAAATTAAGGAAATTCAAAGGAGGGCTGATGAGTTTGCCGAAAACGTAAATCAGATCAGGATGAAGTTAAGGGTGTAAAATCAGAGCTTGAAGATACTAGGAGAACGTCAGATGAGGCTCGAAATGTAGCGGTAGAGACGAAACGTGAGGCTAGGACAGCCAGATTAGTGCCATGAGGTGCGCGAAAAAATGCCCAAATTGCGCGAGATCAGGCAGCGCTGGCATAGGTCGAAGTGAGCGCAACCAAGAAGGCTATTTCTGCTCTTAAAAAATAGACAGAGAGCAGTTACAAAGACCCAGGAAGAAATATTAGAAATCAAAGATGACCAAACACGTCCCACTACCCTGCAGAATGAGGTGGCGGATGGGATGAGACAAATGTGCGAACGGGTCGCTCGTGTAGAAATTCAGCCAGAAGCAACAACACGTCGCCGTGAGTTCGTTGGTCACTAGGAACGTCAAAGACAAAATTTTGCAACCCGCCCTGAAGCCACATCAACGGTACAGGCCGATAAACGGCAGGAGAGCCCGCTTAACGGGACACGACGCTCGGCCGAGCGGGCGTGATCAGTGGCACCAAGTACCGAGCCGGACCAAAATTGCGCGCGACTCAGAAGAACGGAAACATTGCTACATAACTCTGATGACACGAGGCGAGGGTGCAACAGCAGTTAGGGATCGGTCGGCCATGAAATCTTGGGTGTAAGCGCGCCAGAATTTAACGTAAGTCCAGGGGCGCAAACTTGCGAATATTTTGACTTAAAACATTTTCTCTCGGTTCAAAATTTTTGGGTTTACGAAGAGGACCACAGTTCATTACATCTGAAGTCATGGGTTGTTCGGTACGATAGGATACTACCCTTGTCATGGCCACTAGTACACAAACTGGAATTTCTGTGTGGATACCTGGAAAGCTCAATAGTAGACAGAGTACATACGTAGCGTTGCAGCAAACTGCCGCAGCTACGGAAAATTAAGAGTGGCTACTAAAGACATACTGCTGACAGGACACGCAAGAAAGGATTAAACAGGAAATTATCTTAGGGAAGGATTGCAAAGCATCAAGCTGCCGGAGTCCGGTAAAGTTTTTCGAGACGCTTGCCAATAAGAACTGTTACCTGGACCAATCGTATAGTATTAAGGAGAAAATGCGATACTGCTGCGCGAAACTCCCATTGAGGTACCAGGATATGCTCATTGACAAATGTGATGACACAATAGAGTCATTAAAGAGCGCTCTGCGAGAGTTAGACTTTGTCAAGGAGGCACAAAATGCGAGGGACCGAAGGAGACATAATGAACGAAATTCGCAAGGTGCATGTGGTGGAAATAATGATGAGCAAAACACAAATAGAAACAGGGTGCCAACAAAACACTATCAGGGCGAAAGATAAAATAAAAATAAAGGATGTTGCTCACGATCTGAAGAAGCAATGTGCCTGAGTGAAATGATAGAAGCAGACGAGGGACACATGGCGCTATTTCCAGGAAAACTGAAATAACAACAGGAGGGAAATGCAAAATTCTAACTACTTCATGCAGCCGGTTTGGATCTCAGGGCAAACAGGGGATAGTGATAGGCGAAGTCCGCAACGTGATCACTTGAATGACGTAGTGGAAATCAGACCACCTAGCCCCTCAAACAGAAACCGCAGCAGAAGTCCACCTAGGAATTGACAGTCGGCCGCTGCGGCCTCGTTATATCATTAGGGGAGACCGGGGCACGTTTTCCACCTTTTTATTTTTGTACTTTTTATTTTTATCAGTTTTGAGGTAAACAGCGGATCATTGTATTTCTTATACCTTCATCTACAGTCTTGTACAAATATTTTTGAAAATAGTAAATATCCTTCTTGGCACCAAACTTGCCCCCGAATGCGGGGTAAGTTTTCCATCTTACTTAAAATGTACAGGGGCAAATTTTTCAACTATACTTTAAATGGTTAAACAGAGATAAATATCTTGATTTCACTGAATACGTATTTTTATTATGAATTTACAAGACATTACAAAAGAAAGATAGCAAAAGTAACCACATTAAATAAAAACAAATGTTACTTAAAGGTTTTGCAAAATATGTCACTTAAATATTTTACAAATGCAGACATTTTTTAACAGTGCTCATACTCTTTGTCTGAATCACAATGTAAGCAAACAAAAAATGCAATACTCCCTTTCGTACAGTCTTCATGCGCCAATTTCTTGCATTTCGTGCACTGTACCCACTTTTCATTTGCTTACTTGGCGTAAGACGCAAGGCAATAAATGCATAAACAATCTTTATCTTCTTCATCACCAGTGGATTTAGACCTTCAATACCTTTGAGAGATTTTGTTTTACTACCTTTTACGTTTGAAGAGGGTGATACAAACTGTTTCCTGGCTGGGATTCGCTTTAGTTTTTCTCGTCTCTGTTATTTGCTTCCTTTTGCAGCTCCCTTTTTTTTTTAGATAGATGGTTTTCGATTTTCAGCTGATTTTTAATTGGAGTATCAGTCAATATAGCTGACTTCCCTTTTTTTCCTTCCATGTCGTGTTTTCTTCCTAGGTGCCGCCTTCTCAATAGGCCTAATTTCTTCTGGTGTTGGCCAAGTTTGTGTGGATGTGGAAGGAACGCCTTCTTGACAAGCAAGGCCGGCCGAAGTGACCGAGCGGTTCTAGGCGCTTCAGTCTGGAACCGTGTGACCGCTACGGTCGCAAGATCGAATCCTGCCTCGGGCATGGACGTGTGTGATGTCCTTAGGTTACTTAGGTTTAAGTAGTTCTAAGTTCTAGGGGACTGATGACCACAGAAGTTAAGTCCCATAGTGCTCAGAGCCATTTTTTTGACAAGCAAGAGGAAATGTCTTTGCAGAACTCAAGGGAACAGCTTCTTTGGAAATGCTAGACTGTGTTGGTGTAGTAGGAGTTGATGAATTCAATGGGTTCGAATGGAGGCTGTGATCAGTCGTTTTTTCTGGTAAGTTTGAATCCAGTGCAGGACTGATAGGGCATTCAGAATTTGATAAAGTAGCAGCTGGTCTGTCTGTAAAGTAGGATGGCATAAAATCTAAATCTGTAAAATTTTCAGAATTAAGTGGGAAAATTCCTGAAACTTTAAAAATTGCCATAATACTGACTGATGTTAACGCCTGCGGCGCAGTTCTTGCCAAAATAGATGGGATATCATAAACTGTCATAGGTCTTTTGTTTGTGCACACCCATGCATCACGAGCTGTGTTAATTTGCTTTTAGAGAGGCCCAAACACACTGCGATCTAAGGGCTGCAGCTTATGGCTGCAGTGAGATGGGAAAGACAACAATGTGACACCGTTATCTTTGAAATACTCCAATGTTTCTGCTTACAGATGGGAATCATGATTGTCCAGAAGAAGCAGACTTGATCGTGTTACAGAACAACGTGCATAATTTACATAGTGCTTGGTGAACTTAACAAAGTTTTTTTCCACCATCCAGCCAGATGGGTTCGCATCACCGTCACATCCAGAGGGGCCTTCACGTAGAAAGCGTTGATGAAATTTCACCCTGGGGGAAATCAGAAATGGTGGGATGGCGTTTCCTGCAGCGTTTACAGCAATTGCTGCCGTCACCAATGTTCCTCTTTCTGCTGAGGTTAATTTACCTAAAAGGGTAGGTCAAATGAAAGCCTTAAATTTCTAATAACAAATCGAAATTTCGCGCCGTTATCCTATACGTTGGTAAGCGTGCTACAAACAGCGTGGAGAATGGCCTGTAGGTGGCAGCATAGTGCAGATGCACACATACTGTCGCAGTATCAGTATAAAGATGGCTGCCCCTCTTGCGACTTGTACCAGGGAAGAACAACGCGTTCTGTTATTCGGTTTTTGCGTAGTGAAGGTGTGAAACCTATTGAAATTCATCGACGAATAAAGGTTCAGTACGGTGATGCATGTTTGTCACAAGAGTAAGCCTACGAATGGAGTAGGAAGTTCGCAAATAATGTGACTTCAGTGGAAGATGCTCCTCGCCCAGGCCAGTCACAACGAGTTGTAACTGCACAGAACATTGTAGCAGTTGAAGACATAGTGAAGGAAAACCGCCGAGAGACACTGAATGACATTGCAACATGTTTACAGATTAGTCATGGGTTAACACTCCACATTGTGCACGATGTGCTCCAGTTTCACATAGTGTCTGCAAGATGAGTGCCACAGCAGCTGACTCCTGAAATGAGAGAACGACATATGCTTCTTCGGCGCTTTGAACGAGAAAGTGATGACTTCCTTGCAAGAATCGTTACTGGGGACGAGACCTGGGTTCACTTCCACCAATGGTTCAAATGGCTCTGAACACTACGGGACTTAACATCTGAGGTCATCAGTCCCCTAGAACTTAGAACTAATTAAACCTAACTAACCTAAGGACATCACACACATCCATGCCCGAGGCAGGATTCGAACCTGTGACCGTAGCGGTCGCGCGGTTCCAGACTGAAGCGCCTAGAACCGCATGGCCACTGCGGCCGGCTCACTTCCACCAACCAGAAACGAAGAGAGCGAGCAAGAAATGGCGCCATTCCTCGTCACCAAAACCAAAGAAATTTCGAACAGAACCATCAGCAGGGAAGGTTATGGTGGCTCTCTTTTGAAACGAAAAAGGCGTCGTTTTGGAGCATTACATGCAAAGAGGGACCACTGTCACCAGTGCATCATATAAAGATCTCCTAAAAAATCATCTCCGGCCTGCAAACAAATCAAAGCGACGTGGATTGGTGTCAGCAGGTGTCCTTTTGCAACATGATAATGCAAGGCCCCACACTGCCCGTACAACAGTTGCAGCAATCACAGACATGCATTTTGAGTGTCTTCCTCATCCACCATACTCACTAGACCTTTCCCCAATTGATTTCCATATGTTTGGACCACTCAAAGACGCAATGGGAGGAAAGAAGTCCCGTTCTGATGAAGAGGTACGCCACGTGGTGCATGAGTGGTTGCACGGACTACCAAAAGATTTTTTTTCTAAAGGAATTTATGTACTTTGTAAGCGCTGGAGGACTTGCATTGAGCGTGGGGGATATTATGTTGAAAAGTGATACAGCTTTGTACCACTTCTGCACAATAAATAATATTTTTAAAAAAATATTTAAGGTTTTCATTTGACTTACCCTCGTATTTGTTTAAAGCCACGACGTCCAACCACTCTGTCTGGCTTTTGAACCGTAGTTATCCATGTTTAGTCCATATTCCATATGTCATTAGGTCCAATACATTCGTCAAATTATTAAAAAACATATCAACGTTTGTCCTATTGAAGCTGGTGTCAAGAGACATGCTGGCGGCTTGAGGAGTTCTGATTGAAATATGACGGTTTCCTTTTAAAAACGAGCTGAACCAGTCAGGCCCTGCCATTTCATTTACTGTCCAGTTTTCCGGAACTTTTCGCTTGCATGCAAGAGCATACGTATAGGCAAATCCCCTGACTTCTTTGGGAGTAAGCCCAAAATAGATGTCAGAAGTTTTATGAGATACTGAACCAGCATTTGCTCTTGTTCATGAGTAAAAACCTGTACAAACAAACCCAAAGTGTATTACAAATTTAATATTTAAAAGGGAAATTGTAACTTATGCATATATATATTTGAGCATTCGTACTACGTTAGTGTGGGTGCGAAGTGTACTTACACGCCATGGTTGTGCATATCCTATTGTCAGCGTGTTTGTTGGAGCCCTTGTGAGTGGTGCTACTTCTGGAACTGTTTCTTCTGCTTGTGGCAAGTCTGGGACAGGCGATTCCCATCCGACAAGAGGAACTTGCGTTCCTGATAGTTCTTCCAGTGGAGGCGGCGGGATCACTGCTGTTGATTGCACTGGTAGAGGGGGATTGTCTAAGGAACGGAATTTCAACCAGTAATTGTTCAGAGTCCTACGTGGAATATTGAAGTCCATGGTGCTTTTCTGACACTGCACTCGCCTCTAATTGCTAATAGGGCAGCATTTATTACTTCAGGAGTGTACGAGCCTCTATCGGTATTCTTTTTATAATTTCGGATCATTTTAAGTCTGTATAAAAACATTGTACAATTAATCATTTGAAAGAGGGGTATTTGGCAGAATTTATTACACAACAAATACATTTTTAAAGTAATAATACCAGATGTTCTAGGCTGGGGCACGTTTTCCAACGAGACACGTGCAGGGATATGTGCCCCATCGCCATAATCGGAACTATAACACTACGACCATGAGTAACCGTGTAAGCTATTTACAAAACAAATGCACAGTTAGCCAAAGAAAGAAGCCGACTTTCGGTGCGTGCAATGTCAGAATAATAAGTTTAACGCTAGTATGTTTATTTTACGTTTCGATAAAAACGTGAAAGTTTACTCACTGTTGCAAAAATGACGAAAACAGCCCTGCCGACAATGTGACTGCTTGTGCAACACTGAAACTTTCGTAAATGAAGCGTGCTTTGTTGCTACTTCCTACAGTATCGCCGGTGGTACCATCTACCGGTTTGTTTCGAAACTAAAGCGAGTTGGAAAACTTGCCCCTATGGAAAATGTGCCCCCGTCTCCCCTAAGTTAGCGTTAAGAATCAATTGTTTCCGATTTATTTATGTAGTCGTTTAGTGTATTATTCTTTATTTGTTCGCAGTCGCACTTTTTGAATGATCTATTATTACAATTAGAGGATAAGATCTTCTCTAGTTACATCTGATCAATGAGTCTGGCGTTTGTAGTTTTCTGTATAGCATTTGCACTTTGATAATTTACCGCAAATTTGAGACGTACTGGTATCATCTCATGTTTCACAGATAGAAATTTATTCGTTGACAGGAGTTTTCCGATTTCTCGGCGGAAACCTCTTGGGTTGATGATAAAACTGATTGGTTCAACACTTTAGCATTGACTGCTGTATTAGTGGCTTGTCAAGGCACAGCAAAATATGTGTTGGAACAACGTGAAAATTGCATTTTTTTGGTTCTGAAATAATTGCACAATTCCTGGGTGTACAATTTTCAGAATTCATCTTGGAAGGCAGTAATGGTTTGGTCTTTTCCGTTGATATTGTGTGCATTGCCAGTGGGGCGTATGCACGGTTTGTTCCACGATTCGGAGCGAGGAAGCGGTAGTGGTGCCATGGAAGTTGATTTGTGATCCGATAGTGGATCTTGGCGTGATTTTGATCATGGCACCGACACCGACGGTGTATCTTACGTGAGGGATTTTTCACGTCAATGGCGTGTTCGAGTGCGATTTATTTTCTCGCTGTGGTTCGTTTTCGTTGGTGGTTTCAGGTGTGGTTACACTTGTGGATAGTCGCCTATGGTGCGATATTTTTCGTTGGTGGTTATAGCTTATGTCTTATCGCCAGTAGTGCGATTATGTTTGCCTTATGGTATTTCGACTGTGGATCGCCATCGCCAGAGGCACTTCATCGACGCAGTTTTGTATTACGTGGTGTGAGCAAGTGGAGTGCCAGTCACGATAGTGCGTCTTTAGATGAAAAGGGGAGGTATTGCGAATGGGACGAGACAAAAAAAAGACAATCATAATTCCTGTTGCACACCAAATTATAAAAAAACTGTTAGTTTATGTCTTTGCAGCAGCTCTTATTTGATGATATCTGTACATTGATTTTTGAGAGTTGTTGGTCAGTTTCAGAGGGAAAGGCGAATTCTTGCCGACGTCTAATCTATTCTGACAGCACAGTAAGTAATGTACAGATGGCGGTTAGCGATATTCGACCAACATTATGCGCCAGATATCCGCATCAGCGTCACCATTCAGTAAGCTGGCACCAGGAAAAGCATCAAAGTCCAGTTTAGCATAGAGTAGAAAGTGTTAGAGGTAGCTAAACTTGGTGATGGGTGGAATATTAGTAGAAGCAAGTGTTGCATAATGTGGGAGTGCTTGAAGTATGAATGTGCAGGCTGTGCTGGCTTAGCCCGTTGGGGTGCATGAGCGGTGTTGGAAAACTAACATAACACTGATATACACAACAGCAACATGACTTCACAAGTACAAAATGATTAGGTTAAGTCGTTTCGATAAGCGATTAACTATCGACGATTGAAATTTTCTTCAAAAGAAACTTAGTAGTAACATTATTTAAAAGAAAGAAAAGCAATAAGGCACTTTTTCAGTTAATAATAGTGTAAAGTTTAACTACAAAAAGTTCATATTTTTGTTATGATCTATGTGTGTGTTTTTGTAAATATTCATTGTAAAAACATGGCACTAAAATATGCGCTGAGGATTGTGCAGAGGCCTACGGCGTTTCAAACGGCGAGCGAGAAGCAGATGTGCCTGGGTGCTGGGAAGGCAGCCAGCAGGTGACGGAGGGTTGCTCCTGACATCATGCGATCATCTGGGGCCACCGCTGTTGACGCAAGAGTCTTGAGGGACCAGATCTGAATGTAACACTGCTGCCAATGAGATAGGAGGCATTAGAGAGCGCCGCACCAAGCAATTGGCGTCTCCGGACACTTGCCACAACACTGACAACTGCTGCTGGAGGACTGTCTTCAACAAGAGTGACAGTTTGGCCACTGCTGGCTCATCTCTTCTCTGTCAGTAGCCCAGATGTCTACCTGTTGCAGCCATATATTGGAGACGAAGATTGGAGACACCACTGCCACCACGGGTACTGTTAATTAAGAGGATAATCCTTCCCTTAGCACCAACTCAACCCCTACACCTGCCACGTCCAACCTGTTACACACCTCATGAGTGTAGTGCTGTATTTATTTGCGTGTCTAATGTTAAAGTTAATTTTTGGACTCCCTAAAGACCCTTAAGAAGGGAGTAGTAGGAGACTTAAAATATGTTTGAGTTTTTTTAATTCGTATTTTTGTGTGCCTTGCTCTTTTTATTTTATTAGGTTAAATGTTTTTTTTTTTTTTTTTCACTTTTCTTTCTTACTGGTTTTGTCATGAGGGACAAAACCATTTTGAGATATGTAGTGGGGTACAAGGTCACTCTCATCTAAAATCTAAGTTGACACTGTCCTCATTCATACTCCCTCAATTATTCATTATTTTTATTTTATTGTGGTGTTACATGGGTACACCAGCAACTGAAGGTTCAATATCATTTAATTAATTAATTTGATTATTAATTTGAGTTCTGAAAGTGACTATAGGCATAGGCAACAAAAGTACCATGAGTAAATTCATTAACCCACATATAAAAATTAATGGTGTAGCTCATGATTTGAAGGTTATTGAGAAGATTTCACTTTTCTTTATGTAAAAATAATGACATTTAGCATCACGTAGACATATATTTATGATTAAAGCAAGGACAAAGTGCATTGTAATGTCGTTATCAGAGAACTCTCAGTGTAATTGTATCCAGCTGCTCATAGTGGCCTGTCTCCTGTATTGTAATGTTTGTCTCGAGACAGTGAAGTTGAAGATTAGACAAGAGTATTTCATAAAATAAATGTATCAACGCATTAATGTATTAATAACTTTGAAATGGTATGTTCTCTTATTAAAATGGCATCAAATTATTTAACAAATCACAACGACAGTCATGGGATTCCCAAGTTATGTAACAGGCGTTGGATGCTGTAGAAAAAAAGAAGAGAAAAGACACCGTTTCTGCTGCAGCCAAACTATTTCGTGTCTCAAGGAACACACTCAAAGGAAGAGGTGTTAAGAAAAATCGTGATGTTGCTGAAGATAAGAAGATTCTCAAGAGGTTCAGACGTGTATTCAACTAAGAACAAGACGACTAACTCCTTAACCGTATTTTTGACATCGAACGAAGATATTGAATATCAGTAACTGGTTTACGCCACGTGGCAGTTCAGATTGCTGAGCGGAGTAATCTGTCTCACCGATTCAACGAAGAGAAAAAAATGGCAGACAAGGATTTTGTGGCGTAGTTTAGGAAGAGACATAAAAAATAAGCCTCATAAAACCAGAATCTACATCATCTGAATCTCAAATTCCTTTTTTTGTCTCTGGCCTCTTTGACCTACCTACCAGGGAAAATAGCTGTTTCGCAGACTATCACTCAAGTTCACTTTTCTGCTACAAATGAAGGATTTGAATAATAATAAAATTGTTTTATAGTTACAGAATGTACAGTCGTGCTCAAAAGTATCCGAACGACCTGAATTGCATTTCACCTGATTCACATGCAACCCACATAACGCAGCTGTCTAGCAGGTCCTCTAATCGCTCCTTGGTACAGTCGTTTGACTACTGAAAATGGTTCTAACAAGTCACCACTAGAAAACACTGCTCTGTATCGCAAAAACTCAAGATTTAAAGTAATACCACGATACTACAAGTATTACGGAACACCTTATCACAGATAAGACTGTCCTTACGGCTTGTAAGCTCACATTTATTACAATAAATGACATACTTGAAATGTTACCAATCTGATTATTACGTCAGATAGGTAATGCACATAGTAAGTTCGTCGTATTTATGATTTCCTCTTCAAAGTAACATACTGTACTTAATATATAACACAAAATGAGATTAAAAATTTAAGTTATTCACGAGCAGCTGGTTGAGAATATGTATGAACTTCAAATGACACGACGAACCGTCTCGTTCTGCATATGGATTCAAACCCAGGTCATTTAGACTAAGCAAAGATTTCGTGACTGACGGAAACTAACAGTCATTTCTGATTAGGCATACAGAGAGTGATATACCTCGATTTTAGACAGTATCAGTTAGCAAATACCAACTTCAAAGTACATAACGTAAGCATTTTTAACGGACACGAATTCCTACCCAGCACCTATTGTCCCTGTTAACGAACTACGAGAGATGTTAAATATTGCTTCTTAACAAGTAACTTACTTGAATTGCCGCGAGGTAAAGCTTTGTGTTGGACAGGGATTCGAACCCAGAACCTAATCGGATAGATATCGACGCACAATCAACTGTGACATACCGGATTTTCTCGGCAGTAGCTAGATGTTTTAACTGAAATGACGAGACGAAACATTAATCTTTTTCCTTCCCAGGACTCCAACCCGGCACCTATCGCTGTTACATTCTAGAGAAAACGAACGTTAAATATGGATTTGTTGCACCAGCAGCGACATGTGAGCATGTTTGGACTAGAAATAACGAAGAGTTCAGTGCTGACTGGGAGTAGAGCTCCACACATATCATTTTTGACTACACACAAACAGACGTCAGCTACCGAATTTTTCTCCAGCTCGGAATAACATCTTGCACTTACAGTGATCTCGCAAATAGTTCTGTGTCTCGCTGGGAGTAAAAACGTCACATATCGTTAGTGTTGATAACAAATGAAAATACATTAAAAATCAAAATTATTATCCACCAGCAGATAGGTGTTCTCATGCTAGACCTTGATAATACATAATGAAATCTTTAGTGCCGGGCCAGGATTCGAACCCATTCACGCGCAGTATGTGGAGATGTTGAGGAATCTGCAGTTTTGAACAAACAACAAATTGTAGCGGAGCTGTACTGTCACGAAGGGATCAAATTGCGCGTTAAGGACGGTCTGAGTTGCATTCCCAGTTCAGAACCAATTTTATCGACATACAGAAGCTCAGATAAAAGGTGGAATAAGTGTCCTGCGAGCCTACGTAGTGCTTGTTTCGTCACTAGAAATAAATAACTAGTATAAGAAAGGTTTTTGGTGACAGAGTTCCCACATTTCGCTACTCCTGGCTTTATTGTGGTGCAACATAACGACTACTTGGTAGAGAATGAATACCATGTTTAAAGTGAATTTCAGACCACAATGCCATTATACCTTCTTCACTTGGTGTAGCCAGAAGAGAATAGAATCTGTCTCTCCCTATTAAAAATCATGGGCAGAAGTTGGAATCCAACCAAGACCATCATCACAGGAACCGATCATCAATCCAACAAACCACCAAGTCATCTTCCACATGAGTCATTTTTCTTTCATAACGCCGTTGCGCCTCACTGGTTGAGAATTCTGACACACAGGCTCCCTGTAGTAATTTGCAGCATGTTCAGTAAATTCATTTACTTGGTTGACCGAATCACTATGAACTAGCTGCCTCGGCCACCCAGTGCATACATTCGACTTTATTTTGTAATCACCGAAATAAAATCACAAAACTGCCACCTACACAGAACTGCTAACAGTGTAGGATGCAGAAATTTAAATAGGAAGTGTTTCTTTCCACTATAGCTACTCTATTGCGCTATCTCGTTGTTGAAAACGTCGTGCAGTGCAAATGTGGCATTTCATAAATAAAGTTTTGTATTCCTAGAAACCCAAAGTTTGCTTGTCAGCGGCGGGAAGAGGAGTTACCTGTTGTGCAGCATTGTAAGTTTTTCACCATTGCACTATGAGCCGAAAGTATTTTCTTGCGACTTCCTTATCGATGTTTGATCTGACTGCTTGTAGCTCTTTCACAGAAGGGATAAAAACGGCGCAGTCAGTGAGGCTGGAACTGCGAACCATAAGAGACGCTTTTTCACAGATCAGCACGTTACCACAGAGCTGGCGAAGAAGTACGCGTCTTACTTTCCTCTTACGAGATCAATAGTGGCTACAACTCGTAAACCGCTATTTAAAGGACAAGATTAGTTGCGATTTCCACGTGCAACCAGTTTCCTGGGCTGAAAACCGTAAATTTACAATCTCCTGTTGCACCTCAAGCGATAATAACTCAGATTATTCAATGGAAATGGCAGGTAAAATAAAGTGAACTTCGAGGCTTAACTTCGTGCACACCAGGAAGTAACTCGTCGATCACAGAGTTGCCAAACATACGTTGCCTTGTTGCCAAATCTCAGTTACAGTACCAGCAGGAAGAAGACGAGCCGCTGTGACCGTATAGCGGGCTGGGAAGTGACCACAGCTGGTGTCTCCAAGTCGCGACTGCTACGGCCTGGAATACGTAATGCGTCTGATTCGCATTTCTGTAACTAGGTTTAGGGACTGACCGCAAACTAAGCATCATAAATCAGTAACTCTCAAAGTTGTTTTTATTTTTGTTTCGTAAGTGTACTCAAAACTAAGAAACTTATTCACAGACGTTTTCGTGCCTCGCCGATAGTCGAGCACAATAAACAAATAAAAAAAAAGAATGTGTGTGTGATAGAGAGAGAGAGAGAGAGAGAGAGAGAGAGAGAGAGAGAAGGAGAGACATAAAAACCAAAAAGAATGAGAGAGAGAGAGAGAGAGAGAGAGAGTAAAAAATTGTTGTAAAGAAATTGAATCATGGTATGTAAATAAATCTTTCATTAAAATGGCACGTTCCACATCATTACGAAATATCGTATTCATGATCTATGAAACAAGAATTGGTCTAATGTAATCTAATCTAATCTAATTATATCATATTGATGACTAGCCATGAAGAATCATGAATTACCGAAATTTTTGCCAATACCAGTAACCAAATCTAAACTTGAAAATAAAAGACGACAATTTTTGTAATAAACCGGGACTTCTATCAAGACCCTTTCATCCCTGGTAACTAACCACGAAAGATGTCTGATATACCTCCATTCTGAAGTAACAAAGTGTGCATCCATTTAAAGATGAAGTGCATGATGTGAAGTTCTGTGACGGAGATACGAACCCAACACGTAATCGGATAGTTAACTAAGAAAAATCAAATGTTACGTATCGGTTTTTCTTACCAGCTGCTAGGTGTTTGAATCTAAAATAAGGATACAAACTTTTGTCCCTAAGCGACAATCGAACTGCACACCTACCGTCCATCCACGAATATAGCTTAAATATCAGTTGCTTACTCACCAACGGTAAGATGTGTGCGTGTTTGACCAGAAATAATTGGCAACACATGAACAGACATTAAAAATGCACGTTAATTTTCACTAGCAGGGCGGTGTGCACGTGATAGGGCTTGAAATGAAATTATGAATATTTTTGTATTGGGCCAGGATTCGGACCCACATACTTACCTTTGGAGGAGACCTAGAGAAGATTGCAGTCTTGGGAAAAGGAACGAAATGATTGAACTATACTGTTCCGAGAGATTCAGATCCTCGAAAGAGGAGATACGAATTCGAATCACAGTCCAGCACCAAATTTTTCAACGTCTCTAGTTCAATCAAGTACAAGTAAAATAAGAGTCCTGTTCCTTTAAATGGCTATCGATTCATCAAATGAAATAAAATTTTCGAATGTAGGTAAGTTTACTGGTGACTGTATTTCTGTTTACCATGACTTCCGCTATGTCATTTCCCAACGTAAACCGGCTCTGCCCAGTTGGTAATGAAGGAATGTGATGTTTAATGCGGATTCTGGATTATAACGTCTTTCTCTTGAGGTTACCAGAGGTAAAGTAAATCTGTTTGCGCCTCTTAAAAGCAAATGCCTTAACCCAGGCATTGCAAAAAATTAGTCACGGTGGAAAAAAACGCGATTCTATTAAATGGGTAAATAGAAACAAACTTCTGACGCGAAGATTATGCTATTCTCACGTCAGTAGGATGTAAACACTCTTCTAGGCATCATAGGCTCGGTGTGAAGCCATTTTGAAATTTTCACAAATTCAGCAAATTTCTCAGTGCGAGAAAATCCACTGGGAAGTGTGAAGTTACCGAATAATTCGATTATTACCGTCATTATTACTATCATTTTCTTCATACCGCTGCTGGAACACTGTACTTGAAGATCAGTTGATGCCTTTTGGTCACTGTAGAAGTAGTTTCCCAAGAACAGGTTCTTTCCCTGTCTGCGGAATCCTTTTCATGTTAATATCAAACATCAGCAATTACTCGTAGATTACATTAAAACTAATGTAATTGATGAAGACGTTACTTGATAAGAAAAACGCGCTGCCTTTCTTCATTTACTTCTATCTAGAAATGGCTATCGAGTACTGCTAAACCAAAAGGCAAGAGATCTTACTGCCTGCCGATATACGTCGCTGTCAGTTCTTCCATATGATTTGGTCGACGTGACCTGTTTCAAGTTGTGTATGACAGAGAATGTTTTAGAAAATCAGTTGTTTTCCTTTGCAATAAACAGAAAGATTTTCATTCTAAGCTATCCAACTACAAAATTTTCGCAATATTAGTTCAAATTTAATATTCGCTTATAAAATGTAGGAAAGTATTTCACAGTTGCAAAAGCGCTAGACAGTAGCTCCATCCAGTTTTGTCAATAACTGCTGGATTTGGAGAGGATATTTTCGCTATTAGTCCAGCATTAGAGAGTTGCTCCAGCCAGTCTAGCCAACAGCCCTATATGGGAAGGATGGGTGATAATGCTAGGACAGGAAGCTGTCACTGAAGTACAGGGGAGTAGCCTCCTGCTGATCTTCATGTGAACAGATGCAGCAGGGAGGAACATAAGGATGGGTAGTAATAATATTAGAACAGTGACACACTGTACTACTGCACTTGTTTTTTTTTCCTTAATCAATTTCAATTCCCTATCTGGGGTGGGCTGGCAGCAGCATAGGCGCTGCTTTTCAGCCAAGAAACAGTAAGTACATAACAGGAAGACATTTAAAACAACATAAAGGAGGAAATATGGCAGAACATAGATATAAAAAGGGTGAACATTATGGAAGAGAGCGTACAAAAGGGGGTGACTGTAAAAATGGGGATGTAAAAAAGTATATTACACAAAAAACCATACACTGTAACGATTAAAAGAACACAAGACGAAGTACGGCCGGAGAATAAAGTCAAGCACACGATTAAAACCACAGTACTTGACATCACTGTAGACTGGCACCGAACGCAACACTGACGTCACACACTAATGATGAAGAACAAACTGGGAGGACCTGCCAGGGGTAGGCCTACGAGGGAGAATGGAAGAAATGTAGATTTCACGTGGGATCCACGATGACGGCACATGATCACCCAAAACACGCTATTTTGTGTGCTAGGTGTCCATTGTATGAAGGGAGAGAGTCCTTCATGAGTATCATTCTTATGTACAAGATAAAACAGCATATTAATCACTTCCAACCACCTATTTTACAGCTGCGTTGCGTTTGTCTATATTCTGTATGTCTGTGTCACGAATGGATGATACAGAAATTAGGAAGCGTACTGCTGTGTCATTGGTTGGCGTTGAAATTACAGAAACGCTGGTAAAATTGCTAAAATTGATCGTGCTATCAACTGTGGTGCTTATTACAGTACATTGTCCCATATCGACTATGCGTTTTCCATCCCATCCGTCTACTGTTACACTGCTGATTACCACATAATGATTGACTGGCACCACATGCTTGAGACAGAGGATGTCTTGGTAGGAGCAACACCTTCTGGGTATCAAACTGCTTATGAAACAACAACGCAGGATCCCTCTCCTTGTGACTGACAGTCGATATGGTCTTCCTCCAGTACAAAACTTTACACAGGTCTGTGGAAGTGGTCACCTGCTCTAGTGGACCAATACATGTATACATAATGGGAAAATCACATATGGTTGATGTCAACACGCAGATGGTATTTCTTTCCCGATACATCGGGAGAGAGAAATGCGGTAAAATCTTATTGAGGTATCTACCAGGTGATATTAGTGAAGTTTTCTAGTTCGTAGTTTTATTCAGTTGTGTGTTTTAAAAATAGCGAGGGGAGAGAGAGACAGCGTGCTGTCAACGAAGACTCAACATTACACTGTCGTATTTCTAGCGCGGTAGTCATATAAGTTTGATACAGGAGATTATGACATGTACAGGAGTGAAACTGACAGACAGTTATTCGATATCGATGCATTGTTGTTATGCTTCTGAATTTCTTTGTGCAGTCCATGTATACTCTGCATGTTACTGTGCTATTTTTCTCGTTGTGATAGCTCTCTACCTGTCAGCCTTCTAACTATTGGAACAGTGCTGTGGGAACGTGATGGGATTTTGAAAGAATTAGCATTGCCCTGGAGCTTGGAGGTGGGGGTTGTGGGGGGGGGGGGGGACATCTCTTACTCATCGAAATCAGGTGGCTTCAAATTCTGTGCATCGAAGGCTGGGAGATTCGTGAGGTATTTTGGCTTAAGGAGAATTGAGAGGTGAACTCTTACCGCTACTTATAAGTACTGTGGACGAACATTTTATGAGCTCTCTCATACGTCTCGCGCAGTTGCTGCAATAAGAAAATTAGGAGCTAATACGAAGGTTTCTGCACAGACAACCAGCAGCAGAAGTTCCGTCTTTTGTTTTCTCGATAAATAAGAGATAATATTTTTCCGTGAGCTTTGTGTACCTTTAAATGGATGGACTGACATCTTAACAGGTAGACTAAATTTTCATTTACTTCTGCAGGCATACTTCGCAAGCCATCATTCGGTGTGTGGCGTAGGGTACCATGTACCACTACTAGTCATTCCCTTTCCGATTCAACTCGCAAATAGAACTAGGGAAGAAGACTACTTATACGCCTCCATATGATCGCTAATTACCCGTATCTTATTTTCGTTGTCTTTATGCGACTACGTTGGCGGCAGTGGAATCCTTCTGCGGTTAGCTTCAAATGCTGTTCTCAGTAGGGTTCCTCAGAAAGAACATCAACTTTTCTCCAGGGATTTGAGTTCTCGAAGCATCCGCCCACTAATTTGGCGAGAGGCAATAGGAATGCTTCGATAATGTTGTATTGCTGTATTCTGATGGCAACCTAGATCTGTAGGCTCACACACGCTTAGGATGTGGAGGTCAATATACAGGTATTTCGTTATTGCTCACTCCATCAGCCTTTCTGGGATATTTCGAAAACACACCTCAGAACGTTTTGGTTTGAAGGAGGGATGAGGGGAAGCATATTGTTCAACACCCTGCCGTTTACCCCAGCGACATTTACGCACCCTGTCTTTCAGGGATGGATAGGACAACTTTTGCGAGTCTGGAATCATTAACAGCTGTCCGGCACAGCGAGCGAGTGGTGGGTTGTCGGCGAGGAGCGATACAGCTCTGTTGCACAGGTAGAGCTGTTGACATTCAGTTCCGTGGCGGAGGCGTCGTGGGGTTGGAGAAGAGAGTGAAACATCCTACAACTCCCATAGACCAGCAGGTCTCAGCAGGGTTGGTTCAGAAGCGGTGTACCAGAATTCTGACTTACATGCATCAGCATGACAAGACAATCGAGAACAGAACGCAATTAGCGTTGGATTTCTTTGGATACTTTAGGACGGTTACCATCGGTTTTTTGTGTCAGAGGATGTGACTACCTAGCCTGTGGGAAGCCACAAGACGTCGCGGAAGCGTCTGTAATGCTTACCTGGCGAGTGTAATCAGACGGCAGGAAAAAAAATTACCATGCAAAGGGACTCTCATGATCAATTTAATTAATTAGCGTACCAATTAGATATCAACGATGTCCCACTGGGCGTGTAGAAGCAAAGGCGAGAGTACCACGAATATGATTTAACAGTTGCAGCGAGATCTTTTAACAGAAGTTCAGTCTCCAACCTACAAAAGGAGGGATGATAATCGTAATAAAATCACCTTCATTATCCAATTTATGAAGTGATAGATAGTATAAACCCAATATTTACAACATCTCTGTGCTGTTACCTTGAGAGAATTCGTATGTGATGAGACATTTGTTTACTTCAAGAGAGGTTAGCCGGCCGTTGTGGGCGAGCGGTTCTAGGCGCTTCAGTCTGAAGCCACACTGCTGCTACGATCGCAGGTTCGAATCCTGCCTCGGGCATGGATGTGTGTGCTGTCCTTAGTTAGGTCTAGGGGACTGATGATCTCAGATGTTAAGTCCCATAGGGCTCAGAGTCATTAAGAGAGTTCGAAAGTGAGGACGCATCATGTGACAGAGATAGAGCATGCTCTTAGAACTGCGTCATGAGCAAAAAATGAGTTCATTATTCTACTTCTGTGATGCAGGACATGGCAGATAAGCACAGATTTTTCTACCTGATGAGAGAATACACAGAGGAAATATAGCCCATGTCATAGTGCTGTACAGGATTTTCACAAGAAGTAACGATACGTAAGCGATGTGAAAATGCGTGTATGGTCCAGTTTCTTCTAGGCTTGAGGTGACTGGAGGTAACTGGTCACTTTTCTTTTTCGTGTTGAGATACCGAGTTCAGGTAAGATAATGAGCACTACTTTAAATGCGAACATTTTAGGTTAGGCTTTACCGTGACTGTTATTGACATTAAATGAAACAACAAGTTTACTGTTACCAGTCACCGTTTTTATTATTTCCACGACGCGTTTCAAAGGTTTAAACCTCCATCATCGGGTGGATTAACATTAGTTAGTATGACATTTGTGTGTGTGTGTGTTGTGTTACGCTTTTTGGAGGAACTTGTGGCACTGCCTCCAGTGGTCACAGGTTCCTTTCGCTGTCGTAACACAGCACATGCATACTGTCACATTTGTAAACAAATATGACGCGCACACACACACACACACACACACACACAAATGTCATACTAACTAATCTTAATCCACCCGATGATGGAGGTTTAAACCTTTGAAACGCGTCGTGGAAATAATAAAAACGGTGACTGGTAACAGTAAACTTGTTGTTTCATTTAGTGAGCACTACATTTGTTAAAAATATCGTATGATACATTTCCCATGTTTCTGTTGGCTAGGTTGTGACTTCCGATTTGCAAATAATTATAATCGTGTTTCAGTTCCAAATGATGTTGCTACAGGTGTCCTGTACATAGGGCCAGTTTGTTACTGGTGCAGAAGTCCAGTGCGTTGCTGTTATAACATTATTATTATGTACCCGTATGTTCCATCCAGCAGCAGCTGTTCACTCGAAGATCAGCAGGAGGCTAGTCCCCTGTACTTCCGTGATAGCTTCCTGTCGCCGGTCGGCGTGGCCGAGCGGCTCTAGGCGCTTCAGTCTGGAACCGCGCGACCGCTACGGTCGCAGGTTCGAATCCTGCCTCGGGCATGGATGTGTGTGATGTCCTTAGGTTTAAGTAGTTCTAAGTTCTAGGGGACTGATGACCTCAGATGTTAAGTCCCATACTGCTCAGAGCCATTTGAACCATTTGATAGCTTCCTGTCCTACTATTATGATTATGATAGCTTCCTGTCCTATTATTATGATTACCACCTATCCTACTCATACTTGGCTATTGGCTAGACTGTCTGGAGGTACTCTCCAGTGCTAGACTAAAAGGGAAATTATCCACCCCATATCTAGCAGTTATTGAAGAAACTGAATGGAACTACTGTCTAGTGCTTGATCAGGGTCAACTCATATTGTTTGAACAGTCAATACACTGCACTGCATACAAAATAAAGACTTACATCTGTCCTGTCCAAGGGCTCAGTACAGACTGAAGCTCCCGCACAAGTGGAGGAGGGAAGGGGATGTAGGGTAGTGTGGGAGGGATGGTGGTGGGGATGGGGATGGCAAGCAGCTGCCTCTGGTTGTGGTGTTGTGAATCAGGTCAGTTGCTCTCTGAACCTTAAGATGGACGCACTAGATTTAGTATCCCGCCAATAAATTTGAATTTTCTGCCATTTTTTCGAATTTCCCATCATTTCCAGGTATGGCAGTGGAGGGGTTGATGGTGTGGAATGGTGGGGGAGCAATCAACGTGCCAGCTGGGGAAGGTCCATGACGTAATCTGGGGCTGTGGCAATTGATTGATCAATTTAATTATCTTCTATAATTAATGTTACATCAATTTGATGCCAAAAGTGCACAATGAGCCCCTTCACCCCACTACCTACGCGCTGGGGAGGCATAACGCTGGATGGTCGTATTGATCTCCTAATCTTTCTACACTGCACTTTCACCTGTCGACGCTACTGTGACGCTGCACTACTTCCCCAAGTGCATCTCTTCATGGGTGCACTCGGGCCAGACTTCATTTTTATGGATGACATTACGCCACCGCATCGAACAGCACAAGTGGAGGAGCTCTTGCAACGACAGGATATTCGGCGGATATACTTGTCTGCCCGTTACTCCGACCTGAAGCACATCGAGCACGCGTGGGATGCGTTAGGCAAACTTATTAAATGATTGAAATGGCTCTGAGCACTATGGGACTTAACTTCTGAGGTCATCAGACCCCTAGAACTTAGAACTACTTAAACCTAACTAACCTAAGGACATCACACACATCCATGCCCGAGGCAGGATTCGAACCAGCGACCGTAGCGGTCACACGGTTCCAGACTAGCGCCTAGAACCGATCGGTCACTCTGGCCGGCCGATTTCAATGTGTACCAGTACTGCAGGCATGTACTTGCAAACAAACAAAAAATTGTACAATAACTTACGGGAGTCCAGCGGGGTAACGTCGTCGACAATCGCCGATAATTCGACAGGTGCACACACATTGTCACCTTCAAGGCAAAACATCTGAAAGTAAGTTTTGTGCGAGCCAATTTATCTCTGTTTGCAGAGAAAATCCGAAAGATAACACACGCACATGCTCTGAACACTAGAGCCATCACACAGTCAAATATGACCAACTTCCGAAATTAACGGCAGGGAAAATTAATAACCAACTAGTGAAGTAGCATTAACTTTGACCGTCTGGTTTTATGAGAGGAAGAGAGCAGGATTCCATGCAGAATTTAAACAAATACCTCCATCTCTGTTTATAAGATTACCTGCTAATTTAACTTCAACTACTTCCTTTGTAACAGTATCCCAAATGCAGGAAGCGCATGTCAGAAACGCTTATGCTCACTTCACCGATCCTCCACGGTCCTGATAGTCTGACCAATATATGACATGCCACAATAACAAGGAAGATGGTAGACACCCGCCTTGCCGGCCGGAGTGGCCTTATGGGTCTAGGCGCTGCAGTCTGGAGCCGAGCGACCGCTACGGTCGCAGGTTCGAATCCTGCCTCGGGCATGGATGTGTGTGATGTCCTTAGGTTAGTTAGGTTTAATTAGTTCTAAGTTCTAGGCGACTGATGACCTCAGAAGTTAAGTCGCATAGTGCTCAGAGCCATTTGACACCCGCCTTAGGCAAACCAAGATCATCCTTTACGGAGCCTTAAAGGGCTACCGTCTAAGAATAGGGTCCTGTTAGGTTCCCTAAAGGATGATCTTGGCTTGTGTAATGCGGGTGGCTACTGTACTTCTTGCTGTTGTGGCAAGTCATACGAGGGTCATTCCATCAGCCGTGGCAACTTGCGATAGTACTACATGAGAATTCCACGATGAACTGGTACGGCGGTGTGTACCTAAATGCCAAAATAAAATAGGATTCCAGTACAAGAGATCACGCTAAAAGCTGAAATGAAACACACGCATTGGTACTCCGTGTAAATTTATTGTGCACAGGTACAAACGGAACAAAAATGAGTCAAAGTCAACTAATATGCTTAAAAATAGTCCTCCAGTGCATCGTTTCCATCGATGGGAAAGTCGCTGAATGCCATTGGCAGTGCCATCAATGTGTGACACCTGTGGCCGAAAAGCCATGAGGATTTTCACCCTGTCTGAAAAGTGCCTCCCACGACTGGTTTCCTCAGTTGTGAAATGAGGCCGACGTCGCATGGACTGAGGTCTGGTGAGTAGGGTGGGTGGGGGAGGGTCCATCTTATAGCACGGCCAACCTCACACTGAATGTTTCAGGCGCCGGTAACGTAGCCATCCTCGTATGCGGTCACAATCTGGCGGCTGATACCGGTGAAATTTGCAGCGGCTTTCGAGTATATTCACTGGGGTTACCGTGATGCCACACGTTCGCACGGCATACCGAAGTTGCCTTGACGCATGGAATGGTCCTCGTATATTCGTCAGACTATGGAGGATCGGTGTACTGACCATAAGCGTCGCACACATCAGCTGAGCAAATCTACTACTGAAAAATATTACCTTCACACAGGTCATCCTATGGAATACCTAACAATATGGAGCGTTCAGTCATTATATTTAGAGTCAGAGGTGTATGTCAAAGACCTGAGAGTCCACAGGAACAATTCCGACACCCAGAAAATCACAAAAAATTAGCAGGCATACAGCAGTGAGTGTTTGTATGACCCCACGCTGAATGAGATCAAGACAGGATGTGATATTTTTTGGTTGGCGATGTCATCATGAACCGGTATGTCACTTTCGAAGACCAAGATAAGTGTCAGAATTTCTTCTGCTCTATGTCATACTACACTACTGGCCATTAAAATTGCTACACTACGAAGATGACGTGCTACAGACGCGAAATTTAACCGACAGGAAGAAAATGCTGTGATATGCAAATGATTAGCTTTTCAGAGCATTCACACAAGGTTGGCGCCGGTGGCGACACCTACAGCGTGCTGACATGAGGAAAGTTTCCAACCGATTTCTCATACACAAACAGCAGTTGACCTGCGTTGCCTGGTGAAACGTTGTTGTGATGCCTCGTGTAAGGAGGAGAAATGAGTACCATCACGTTTCCGACTTTGATAAAGGTCGGATTGTAGCCTATCGCGATTGCGGTTTATCGTATAGCGACACTGCTGCTCGCGTTGGTCGAGATCCAATGACTGTTAGCAGAATATGGAATCGGTGGGTTCAGGAGGGTAATACGGAACGCCGTGCTGCATTCCAACGGCCTCGAATCACTAGCAGTCGAGATGACAGGTATCTTATCCGCATGGCTGTAACGGATCGTGTAGCCATGTCTCGATCCCTGAGTCAACAGATGGGGACGTTTGCAAGACAACAACCATCTGCACGAACAGTTCGACGACATTTGCAGCAGCATGGACTATCAGCTCGGGAACAATGGCTGTGGTTACCCTTGACGCTGCACCACAGGCAGGAGCGCCTGCGATGGTGTACTCAACGACGAACCTGGGTGCACGAATGGCAAAACGTCATTTTTTCCGATGAATCCAGGTTCTGTTTACAGCATCATGATGGTCGCATCCGTGTTTGGCGACATCGCGGTGAACCCACACTGGAAGCGTGTATTCGTCATCGCCATACTGGCGTATCACCCGGTGTGATGGTATGGGGTGCCATTGGTTACACGTCTCGGTCACCTCTTGTTCGCACTGACGGCACTTCCTCCCGAAAATGAGTCCAGAGTGCCATTCACTGTGTCACCTCGCCCGGTGAACAGTAGAAATTAAATTAGCAACCAACCTTATGAATAGAGCTGCAGGTTTTTGTTTAAATTCTGTTTGGAATCCCGCTCTTCCACTGTGGAAAAAAAAACCAGAGGGACAGAGTTAATGTTGTGTTATCCTCTGGTTATTAATTTTCCCTATCGGTAAATTCTGACGTCGGTTACATTTGTCTGTGCGATGGCGCTAGTGTTTATACTCTGTGTATTATCTTTCCTGAATTGTTCAGCAAACCGAGTTTTTAAATTTACTTTACAGCGCTTGTTTGCTGCAGTGTTGCACTGAAAATGTCAGGGTGCGCACCTATCGGAATAACGTCGGTTTCCGACGACGTCACCCGGCTGAGTTATTTACGCCGGGAGTAACTCAGGTCTTCACAAGCAAAAAATTAATTACGCAAGTTTATTTATTGGAGCAGATGATTAAAATTTTATGTCTGCCCTCTTAATATCATTCCTGCCTGACGTATCCACGGCATCAGTATTAACATGGTAAAGGGGCGGAATTTCATTTTTGTGGGCGGTAAATCGTATTATGTAAACAGTATTTAGTGTTGTGTTCCGAATCTTAAGGAAGTACTGGTTACAAGCACTTTGAACCACCAGCCTGAGGAAGTTGATTGACGTGGGGGTCTGCCGCGTGTCCGAGGGGCGGGCAGATGACTACAGGGGCAGCAGCCAGCGTCCCCCGACCTTACTTTTTTTGTGCGCGTGTGTTGGTTCGTAACTGTATCCGCCGACAGGGCCCCATCGTCGTAATTGAGCGTGCAGTGTTTTTCTTGGCGCCCGAGCATCTCCGCCGCTTGACAGCCGTACCGCCCATCTCGTGTTGAGAGTTCCCTGCCCTCCCTCGGCCTGACGAGTTCTCCGCTGTTCACCCGAAACGGTCTCACGTTTCTACAGCACTCCCAGCGGGCTTCGTCAAGCAAGAAAAAACTGTCTCAATAGCCTCTATACGTACGAGTGAAGAAACGAGTGCACCCAAGGCAATGGCCTGCTCAAATAAAGTTTTGTTCATAGTTACACAAAGTGTATGTGAAACAGTATGTGGCAGCTAAGATATACCACCCCACGTAATCCAAAACGAGTAAATACACTCCTGGAAATTGAAATAAGAACACCGTGAATTCATTGTCCCAGGAAGGGGAAACGTTATTGACACATTCCTGGGGTCAGATACATCACATGATCACACTGACAGAACCACAGGCACATAGACACAGGCAAGAGAGCATGCACAATGTCGGCACTAGTACAGTGTATATCCACCTTTCGCAGCAATGCAGGCTGCTATTCTCCCATGGAGACGATCGTAGAGATGCTGAATGTAGTCCTGTGGAACGGCTTGCCATGCCATTTCCACCTGGCGCCTCAGTTGGACCAGCGTTCGTGCTGGACGTGCAGACCGCGTGGGACGACGCTTCATCCAGTCCCAAACATGCTCAATGGGGGACAGATCCGGAGATCTTGCTGGCCAGGGTAGTTGACTTACACCTTCTAGAGCACGTTGGGTGGCACGGGATACATGCGGACGTGCATTGTCCTGTTGGAACAGCAAGTTCCCTTGCCGGTCTAGGAATGGTAGAACGATGGGTTCGATGACGGTTTGGATGTACCGTGCACTATTCAGTGTCCCCTCGACGATCACCAGTGGTGTACGGCCAGTGTAGGAGATCGCTCCCCACACCATGTGCCGGGTGTTGGCCCTGTGTGCCTCGGTCGTATGCAGTCCTGATTTTGGCGCTCACCTGCACGGCGCCAAACACGCATACGACCATCATTGGCACCAAGGCAGAAGCGACTCTCATCGCTGAAGACGACACGTCTCCATTCGTCCCTCCATTCACGCCTGTCGCGGCACCACTGGAGGCGGGCTGCACGATGTTGGGGCGTGAGCGGAAGACGGCCTAACGGTGTGCGGGACCGTAGCCCAGCTTCATGGAGACGGTTGCGAATGGTCCTCGCCGATACCCCAGGAGCAACAGTGTCCCTAATTTGCTGGGAAGTGGCGGTGCGGTCCCCTACGGCACTGCGTAGGATCCTACGGTCTTGGCGTGCATCCGTGCGTCGCTGCGGTCCGGTCCCAGGTCGACGGGCACATGCACCTTCCGCCGACCACTGGCGACAACATCGATGTACTGTGGAGACCTCACGCCCCACGTGTTGAGCAATTCTGCGGTACATCCACCCGGCCTCCCGCATGCCCACTATACGCCCTCGCTCAAAGTCCGTCAACTGCACATACGGTTCACGTCCACGCTGTCGCGGCATGCTACCAGTGTTAAAGACTGCGATGGAGCTCCGTATGCCACTGCAAACTGGCTGACACTGACGGCGGCGGTGCACAAATGCTGCGCAGCTAGCGCCATTCGACGGCCAACACCGCGGTTCCTGGTGTGTCCGCTGTGCCGTGCGTGTGATCATTGCTTGTACAGCCCTCTCGCAGTGTCCGGAACAAGTATGGTGGGTCTGACGCACCGGTGTCAATGTGTTCTTTTTTCCATTTCCAGGAGTGTATATCAAGGCCGGCCGTGGTGGCCGAGCGGTTCTAGGCGCTACAGTCTGGAACCGCGAGACTGCTACGGTAGCAGGTTCGAATCCTGCCTCGGGCATGGATGTGTGTGATGTCCTTAGGTTAGTTAGGTTTAAGTAGTTCTAAGTTATAGGGGACTGATGACCTTAGAAGTTAAGTCCCATAGTGCTCAGAGCCATTTGAACCATTTTTGAAATATATCAAGGTGTGATGTGTACATTTTTCTGCTTAATGGGTCAGCGGGAAATTATGCTCCATAGTGGCGCAAAAGCGGGATAGCCGCGCGGTCTTAGGCGTATTGTCACGTTCCGCGCGGCTTCCCCCGTCGTCGGAACGAGTCCTCCCTCGGACATGAGTGTGTGTGTCGTCCTTAGCATACGTTAGTTTAAGTTAGATGAAGTAGTGCGTAAGCTACGGGACCGATGACCTCAACAGTTTGGTCCCATAAGACGTTACCACAAATTCCCAATTTTCCAGTGGCGCTAATTTGTTCGTAAAAACTGTATTGAACCAGACAGTCGTTCTGTGCGGCCCTTGCTGAATTTTAACCATTCTAGCTCTTTTCAACAGTAAAATTATTTGTATCTTTAGGGATTAAACAAGGAATATGGAAACACGGCGAGAAATAAATGTTTGAACACCAAAGTAGTTGCTAGCCAAGCCTGCAGGTTACGCTGTTTTATTTGACCATGAAGGCACCTGTGCAGCGTCCTCAATACGTTGCGGGTGTCAGTCGTTATCAGAAGAGTGTTCTGTGTAGTTGTGAGTGTATTAAGAGGGTTGCCCAAACAGTTATGTACCGATTTTTTTTTTCTCAGCCGAAAACAGTGCTAAGAATGCGAAACGTTACGTATGTATTGTTTAAAGTCTCCAGGGTGAGCGCGCCAAGTTTCCGTCACTTCCGACAGATAGCGTAGCTGCGGGTCAGTTTGAAAATGGCGTCTGTAGGTGATGTGCGTTACAAGCAATGTGCCGTTATTGAGTCTGTCACTGCAGAGAAACAAACTGTGGGGAATACTGACAAACGCTTGTGCAAAGTCTATGGAGCAGCTGCTGTCGACAGAAGTACATTTAGTCGCTGTGCACGGATGGTGAGGTCAAAAAAATTGTTCAAATGGCTCTGAGCACTATGGGACTCAACTTCTCAGGTCATTAGTCCCCTAGAACTTCGAACTAGTTAAACCTAACTAACCTAAGGACATCACAAACATCCATGCCCGAGGCAGGATTCGAACCTGCGATCGTAGCGGTCTTGCGGTTCCAGACTGCAGCGCCTAGAACCGCACGGCCACTTCGGCCGGCAGAGTGAGGTCATCAGAAGGCGGTTCGGTGGAGCTCGGCTGTCACACCTGCCTTGTTCGGGAGGACAGATGCATTCGTGGATGACATTTTGAGGACGACGAGAAGGTGATTCACACAATGAAGCACTGGCTTCGCTTCCAGGACAAGGACTGGTACCGACAAGGCACACACGCCCTTGTTCCGCGTTGGAGCAAGGCTATAGATCAGGCTAGAGATTACGTGGAAAAATAGGGTGTGTAGATAAAACACCATTCTTTCGTGTGTGTTATTCTCATTATGTTCAATAAATAATTGTTGAAGAAAAAAAATGCGGTGCATTACTTTCTGGGCAACCCTCGTATGTTGGAACTACGTGAATTCGAACGTGGGCAAATTGCTGGCGCTCGTGTGGTGGGTGTTTCTGTAACAAAAGTAGCCGAAGGGTTTGATACTTCAAGAGGCACTGTATCGAAAATTTACACCGTATTAAGGGAAAGCGGAAAAACTTCATCCGCTGAGTGATAACTCGGACGAAGGTGTGTGTTGGGTAATAGTGACAGACGTTCATTGAAGGGGATCGTGACGAGAAATAAGAACGACAACTTCAAAAGTTCATTAGAGAATTGAATGTCGCACTCGTGAACACTGTCAGCACCAAAATAACACTAAGGAGGCTCCATAAGCAGCGAATTTCAGGACGAGCTGGAATTTCAAAAGCACTCGTCGTTGGCGCAAGTGCCTGTAACAGGAAAACGTGGTGCCGCAGCCGTCAAACCTGGACAATGGAGCAACGGAATAATCGGATGAGTCTTGGTGCACAGTGTTTACGATCTCTGGCCCAGTTTACGTCCCAGGAGTGAAACGTGACGTGGGTTTGGTGATGATTAGGACATCTGTACCATAGTATACCACGGGCTACATCTACATCTACATTTATACTCCGCAAGCCACCCAACGGTGTGTGGCGGAGGGCACTTTACGTGCCACTGTCATTGCCTCCATTTCCTGTTCCAGTCGCGTGTGGTTCGCGGGAAGAACGACTGCCGGAAAGCCTCCGTGCGCGCTCGAATCTCTCTAATTTTACAATCGTGATCTCCTCGGGAGGTGTAAATAGGGGGAAGCAATATATTCGATACCTCATCCAGAAACGCACCCTCTCGAAACCTGGCGAGCAAGCTACACCGTGATGCAGAGCGCCTCTCTTGCAGAGTCTGCCACTTGAGCCTGCTAAACATCTCCGTAACGCTATCACGCTTACCAAATAACCCCGCGACGAAACGCGCCGCTCTTCTCTGGATCTTCTCCATCTCCTCTGTCAACCCGACCTGCTACGGATCCCACACTGATGAGCAATACTCAAGTATAGGTCGAACGAGTGTTTTGTAAGCCACCTCCTTTGTTGATGGACTACATTTTCTAAGGACTCTCCCAATGAATCTCAACCTGGCACCCGCCTTACCAACAATTAATTTTATATGATCATTCCACTTCAAATCGTTCCGTACGCATACTCCCAGATATTTTACAGAAGTAACTGCCACCAGTGTTTGTTCCGCTATCATATAATCATACAATAAAGGATCCTTCTTTCTATGTATTCGCAATACATTACATTTGGCTATGTTAAGGGTCAGTTGCCACTCCCTGCACCAAGTGCCCATCCGCTGCAGATCTACCTGCATTTCGCTGCAATTTTCTAATGCTGCAATTTCTCCATAGTTGCTGTGCGAGGTCGCATTACTGGCAAGGATTGTGTAACCATGTTGGTTAACAAGGTGCACCCCGAAGTACAGTGTTTGTTCCCCGACGGTAATGCCGTGTTCCATGACGGCAGGGGCCCTGTTCACACAGCTCGCATCGTCTAGGACTGGTTTTGTGAGCGCGACGATGAATTGTTGCACCTCCCCTCGCCACTATAGGCACCAGACCTCAATACTATTCAGCCTTCGTGGTCTGCTTTGGAGAGAGGGGTGTGTGTCGCTAAACAGATCCATCGTTGTTACCTGGACGTGCCACTATTTTCATGCCCTTGAATAGCATACACGATCTCTATGTATCCATTCCGAGACGACTGGAAGCTGTTTTGAATGTAATAGGGCCGGTCGCGGTGGTCTCGCGGTTCTAGGCGCGCAGTCCGGAACCGCGCGACTGCTACGGTCGCAGGTTCGAATCATGCCTCGGGCATGGATGTGTGTGATGTCCTTAGGTTAGTTAGGTTTAAGTAGTTCTAAGTTCTAGGGGACTGATGACCACAGATGTTAAGTCCCATAGCGCTCAGAGCCATTTGAACCACTTTTTTTTTTAATGTAATAGGTTTTCCTGCTCCGTATTAGTCATTGTAATGCGCGTTGACTTTGGTGTTTCTGTATTTCTGTCCAAATCCAATTACGTAACACAAAATTTTGAAACAAAAATTTTAAAAACACAGCCCTCAATCGCGAACGCAATTAATTTTTGACCTAGGTTTCGGTGTCACAAGGACCATCTTCTTCGGACAAAATTAAAACTAAATGTTACAGCATAACGTACCAAAAAATACGAAAGCTGCCGCCATGCCTGACAGCATCAGATAGAATTAAAATAAAATTCAACAGAGGTGCAAGCCACTAGGGGCTGCCATGTGTCCTCTGCTACAGTCAACACAAAACTGAAACATCATATAACTTGTGCGCCACGGCAACTTCAAGACAATACCGCCATCTAGTGGCTAATTGGTAAAACAAGATAATTTGTAAACATCTCTCGTAACTGCAGAGAGGGAAATAAACAAACACCTGAACACCTGAACGGTGTACATGAAGTAATTACAATAGCGGGATACTGCAGGATATAAAATACAACTAATGAATGACTGGCTGTAGTACAAAAATTCCAAAATAAATGAATAAAGAAGACATATACGAAGTAATCCATTAAATGACATTACTACTTACTATAATAGATACGTTATAAAAAAAAAGTTTTTTTTAATTTACGTATATGAACCGTAAAAAGCAGAAAGAAAAGGTGTCTCTGAATCTGCAAGAAGTAGTTGCTACATTAAAGTGTTAGATCTCGTCAAGCAGTGGCTTTATACCATTGAAATAACTTCTTCCGCGCAAGTGCACCTGCTCGTTGAGAAAAAGTCCGTCATTCGAAAGTAAATGCTTGAAAATTTCCAGCTCCACCAAAATATCAAGTTTACGCCTTTCGTTTTCATATGCAAAATTTCCAAAATCTGCAAACGAAGAATTAGGGGCACACGAACCCTTCTTCCTCAGAAAATGTTCTTTACAGCGAATTGAAAAGGCACGTCCTGTTTGACCAATATAACAGGCACCGCAAGCGTCACATGAAATCTTGTAGACACCAGAATTCTGCAGAGGGCTAGTAGTTGACTTTAAATTATGGATGAAATTTTTTCTCAAGTTGTTATTAGTAGAAAAGGCAATATTACATTTGTATTTAACCCGAAGCAACCTTTGAATCCAGTATGACACTGGACCTAAAAATGGAATAGAGAAGAATTTTTTCTCCGATTCTTCTGGGACGCTGATGAAAGAACCAAGTGTAGTACCCTTCTTGCCAATCTTCTTTCTTAGGGTATCATCTACCAACCGAGCTTCATAACCATTATTGACCGCCACTGTTTTAATAAGATTAATCTCATTATTAAAGTTTTCTTTCGAGAGGGGAATGGAAAGGGCTCTGTGAATAGCCGAGAAAAAGAAAGCATTTTTGTGAGAGGCTGGATGCGTGGAAGAAGCTGGAACGATTCGATCAGTTTGAGTCTCTTTACGGAAAATGTTGAAGGAAATTCTGTTTTCAGTTAATTACAACGTAAGATCGAGGAAATTTCTAGTTCACAAGGGAACTTAATATTATCATGAAGATCATTAAACAGATTGAAAATGTGGTTGATCCTATCAGGAGGACCTTTGTAGACTACTAATAGATCGTCAACGTATCTACAGTAGGACAAAATGCCCTGATCTGTAGCTGAAAACAACGTAAAGAATTTCACCTCTAACTAATTGATAAAAATATCGGCAAGGGGAAAAAAAACCTATTACGTAACTTTGGGGTGGTTGTAACAACTGGACAATGACAAGCTTTCTTGAATGCTTATTTGTGAAGGGAGCACTATGGGAAGTGAAGGGATAGAACTTTTTCAATGTATGGTGGTGTGATACAGCAAGCGGTGGTAACAATACAACATAACAGTCAGTCTTGGTTGCAAAACTTGATTTTTTTTTATTTTAAATATTCTCCAGATGATGATGATGATTGGTTTGTGGGGCGCTCAACTGCGCGGTTATCGGCGCCCGTACAAATTCCCAACCTTTCCTCAGCCCCATTTCGCCACTTTCATGATGATGATGAAATGATGAGGACAACACAAACACCCAGTCATCACGAGGCAGGTGAAAATCCCTGACCCCGCCGGGAATCGGACCCGGGACCCCGTGCTCGGGAAGCGAGAACGCTACCGCGAGACCACGAGCTGCGGACAGTTATTCTCCAAATGATGCATTCCGCATTATACAATGCATCTTAAGACTGACCTACAAGGAAAACGCACGATCTTTCATGTAAATGGCATGACTCCAATATAGCAAAATCGGACTAGCAAGAAAAAAAATAAAGCAACTTACTGGCAAATTACGGTGTTAAGCACGAGGATGCCGTATGTACAAATGTCCCAGCAGGAAACCGCCGTCGTAAGAATTAAAAAAAAAAGAAAAAAAAGAAAAACATTATGCGGTGTCCTATGAGATAAGAGTGAAATATGACGGAATAAGGCCGATAAAATGTTCCGAAGCCAGAAATAGTCTAATGCACTATAGTCCCAGCCGCCGGTTGTGGCCGAGCGGTTCTAGGCGCTTCAGTCCGGGACCGCGCTGCTGCTACCAAAAAAAATGGTTCAAATGGCTCTGAGCACTATGGGACTCAACTTCTGAGGTCATTAGTCCCCTAGAACTTAGAATTAGTTAAACCTAACTAACCTAAGGACATCACACACATCCATGCCCGAGGCAGGATTCGAACCTGCGACCGTAGCGGTCTCGCGGTTCCAGACTGTAGCACCTAGAACCTCACGGCCACTTCGGCCGGCCTGCTGTTACGGTAGCAGGTTCGAATCCTGCCTCAGGCATGGATGTGTGTGATGTCCTTAGGTTACTTAGGTTTAAGTAATTCTAAGTCTAGGGGACTGATGACCTCAGATGCTAAGTCCCATAGTGCTTCGAGCCATTTGAACCATCTGAACATTGGATAACTGTCGATTTCCTGGACAACATTTGGCAGGTAACGCTCAGCACGGGTCTCTGCACACTAACACGTTGCATGGGGGCTTAATTAAATAACTTTTGAAAATACTTTTTAATTTTTGTAGCTGTCTGTCCGATTACGTAAGTCTCGTAATCGGTTGGCCCTGACTAGTATTATTACGCAATCTGACTGCAAAGAACAATGTAAGAAAATTTTCGTTAACACAGTTAATTAATTAAGACCCCAGCAACTATAAAAATCTACGAAACCAATGAGCACAAGAGTAACTGTTCTGTATGTGGGAGTGTGACTCAACGCCCACATCTGGCACGGTTCTTTTCCAACAAGACAAGAATTTTTAAATACCAACTATACTGACGTGACAAAAGAAATTTAGAAAAACTACAATTACGCAAAAAAATCACAATTACACTCTAATCCAAGAACACAAGCCAGATGCTTTGTTGACTGAACCTGTAGTGACACATTATTTCAGATACACAACTAATAAAGGAACATTATAAATTTTACCTTCATATATATTGACGAAATGCACTCATTACAATAACATCTGCTATCTCTCCCATCAAATAACTGCATAAGACATGAAACAACGCTCTTTACTACTACATCTCGCTCCAACTTCACGACAACCACGAGCTCTGCCCACGCACACACTGTCCTCTCCGATGTCACAACAAGCACTGTCCTCTCCAATGTCACAACAAGCACTGTCCTCTACGAGCTCTCTACTACCACTGACCTCTACAATCTCATAACAAGCACTGTGGAGGCGGCTTAATAGTACTCTTTGGCGCACTCTCTGGCGCAGTGGCACAGTGTAGCCACCTTTCATATGCCCCTCCTCCACAGGCCAGAATTTGATGGTATTTTTGCCAGCATTGGTGGTGAAAATACCACCAAATTCGTCCAGAAAAATACAGACAAAAATAAAAGATAATATTAATACCTAAATATCACATAATTAGTTAAAAATTTTGGCTTTGCACTGACCTTTTACTAACCTAATATATGAAATACAGTAAGCAATACAACTTCTTTTCATACATGTGACTTTACATAATAGTTTACACAATATACAAAAAATCAGTTTATACAAATGTTCACATAAAATGCTTTCAATGATTAGTTTATACAAAAAAGACACTAACAGGTGACATCTTTTCAGTAGAAGCAGTCCATCAGTTGCACCCAGTAAAGTTTAGCAGGTACACCCAGCAACAAGTAACATTAGTTCAGTAGAAGCAGTTCATCAGAAGCACCCAGCAATGTTGAGTAGGTGCAGACAGCAACAAGTGACTTCATTTCAGTAGAAACAGTTCATCAGTTGCACCCAGCAATGTTGAGTAGGTGCAGACACCAACAAGTGACATCATTTCAGCAGAAGCAGTTCCACCTGTGGCACCCAGTAAAGTTGCAGAGGTACACACAGCAACAAGTCACATTAGTTCAGTAGAAGCAGTTCATCAGAGGCACCCAGCAATGTTGAGTTGGTGCAGACAGCAACAAGTGACTTCATTTCAGTAAAAACAGTTCATCAGTTGCACCCAGCAATGTTGAGTAGGTGCAGACAGCAACGAGTGACTTCATTTCAGTAAAAACAGTTCATCAGTTGCACCCAGCAATGTTGAGAGCAGGTGCAGACACCAACAAGTGACGTCATTCAGTAGAAGCAGTTCCATCTGTGGCACCCAGTAATATTGAGTAGGTGCAGACAGCAACAAGTGACTTCATTTCAGTAAAAACAGTTCATCAGTTGCACCCAGCAATGTTGAGCAGGTGCAGACAGCAACAAGTGACTTCATTTCAGTAAAAACAGTTCATCAGTTGCACCCAGCAATGTTGAGTAGGTGCAGACAGCAACGAGTGACTTCATTTCAGTAAAAACAGTTCATCAGTTGCACCCAGCAATGTTGAGTAGGTGCAGACAGCAACGAGTGACATTATTTCAGTAGAAGCAGTCCATTAGTGGCATCAGCAATGTTGATCAGATGCAGACAGCAACCAGTGACACCATTTCAGTAGGAGTAGTCCATCAGTTGCACCCAGCAATGTTGAGCAGGTGCCGACAGCAACAAGTGACATTATTTCAGTAGAAGCAGTCCATCATTAGCACCCAGCAATGTTGAGCAGGTGCAGATAGCAAAAAGTCACATCTCTCAGCAGAAGCAATTCCATCAAATTCACTAGCACTGATCACTCTGTTCATCAGCAGAAATTAAACACGACCAAATGTCACACATCATGTTGAAAAGTGCAGGTAACAGTTCAGAATATTCATCTTCACTAATCAGACAGTTCAGGCATGAACAATAGTTTGAATGCACATACAAATGCTTTTACAGTAAGATACAAATCATAACAAACACACAAATGATGTCAGATAATTGTCCTATTAACTATTACAATACACAAATACCAGTAAACCTATAATATTTATGGGTGTCAGTGCAAGCCACTACCAACAAATAAAATAATATTTAGGAGATAGGTGGGTAGGATTAGGAAAGGAAAACACACAAAACACACAAAACACACTCACTCATGTTTCATCCACATTAAGTACTACTGTGTAATTGAATAGTGTTAACTGTGTAAATGTAATTCTGTCAAAATCTGATGTTCATCATGTGTATCAACTAGTACTGGCAGCAATGTATAACAGTCAATAATAGTTAGTCAACGTCATAGTCATCATGTCAAGACCAATGTTTGCCAAGCCAGATCAAAATGTACTGTTGTTGAACAACTGTCAGTGAGCCAAGATATGCAATTACTTCCTCTCTCCAAAAAAAAGTATATACTGCTTAGTTATTTAACAAAGTGTGTGTATAGACTATCTTCCTTCTACTTTAGTGTTTTAGTCTGCTCTCTTCATCCTCTTTGTTCCATAAGACCAACAAAAAAAATATGCTCCTCACTTACTTTACCTCTTATCCACCAAAACTCCAATAATTATCAGCATCACATAATCTCAATAATACCTCAATAATACGTCGATAAATGTAAACCTCAGCACCAATATCACCTTACCTCTTGTCCACAAACAACTTCATATACTCTCAGTACCTATAATAATACATCGATAAATATAAACCTCAGCACCAATATCATTTCACTTCCATAACAACTCTTTCCTCTCGTCAGTCTCCTCGAACAAGTACAGATAAAATCCTAATGCAACTTCAATTCAGCATCCCATACAATCCGAAGACACATTGCCAACACACAACCTCTGTGTAATCCATCTGACCCAAATTTTCTACTCATTATAAATTATAAACAAAGAAATGCATACATGACCTCTAACAGACTTAGTTCGAATAACTCTCAGTAATTAAGTAAGATTACGGAGTGTGAATGATCATAATATTTCACAGTGTGTACACCACTTCAAGAATCATAGCAGAAGCAAACATGTGGAGTATTTTTTGTGTCAAGTGTCACTTCCTATTTCAATTGCTCACGAAAATGCAGTGTGATACTGTCAATGGTCTAAACCTAGTATTGGTATGTCATGTCGTTAGCTTCCTTCCTATTAGCATAAATTTATACAGCTTCCATAAAACCTCAGCTCATGTGACTTCTATGACTTTCTTGTACTAATGTCGTTCGTCGAATTATAGCAGTTAATTTTTTTATCTTAAAACTATAAGGCACTGAGCGTAAGCAAAACTTGCAATAGCGAGTAAATATACCAGTAGAGAACAGAATGTCAACCAGTGGATGCAGCACAATTCCTACAACGAGGCTCTGCCAAGCGAACAATCTATAATTAATACAGTAATGTGACCTAAACTCTATGTTCATACACTGTACAACAGCATTGCTATATACCAAATTAAAGAGCAGTTATGGCAACAAAACAGAAATGTGTAAATATGCAATCCATACAAAAAGCAGCAAACATGTCATTAGCATCATATCAGCATAAGCAAATAAATGTTCATATGTCATCTTAATAAGTAAACATGAAGGCGCAAGCAGATAAATCACAAAGTATAACTTACATACATATCAGCACAATAAATCAGGTGACAATTATAATTTAAATAACTAAGCACAGCAGGCACATAATTAAAAAAATAGGACATCAGTGAAAAAGCAGCGCAGCCAAGCGATGCATAATATACACAAGTTACAACCCAGTTCATTAATAATCATTGTCAAAATCAGTTAACGTACGCAAGCACGTCGCTTCACAAGTAAATTCATAGAACCTGAAATTAGCACAAAGTATGAATCACGTAATCGCGAGCAGCAAATTACGTCTGAAGTACGTACCTAAGTGGAAATATGTTACCTGAAAAATGAACTCAATTAATAGTTACCTTTTTTAGTTTATTAGTTTCTTCTTCGAAATTACATTCTTCCTGAAAATTTCTCGATAGCAAGTCGTCTTAACGTCGGACACGCACAGAATTTACCTGAAGGTCTTAAATACTTTATACACCGTATCCTGCAAAATACTGAATGTTAATAACACAATTCAACAAGTCCTTATAGCTTTATACAGAATTTAGTCGGAGAAATTAGACTGTGTATTTGTTTACGGCTGTCAGTGCATTCGCACTGAGCGCTCGATCAGCTGTAGGCGCGTGACGTAGGAAGCAATTGTTTGCGGTCAACGACTGCCTTGTGCGGCGCGCAGACTTCACTGTTGCTTTGAGTATGTGCCGCCGCCAAAACACAGCGCGGTATCCTTGTACTCTCTGCGTGTTTACATGTAGCTGTTAGTTTCTCACAAGTATGTCATTCCACAAAAATTTTAACGTTTGATATATGATGTATACCTTTAGAGCGTCGTGATTTAAGAGTTTCTACTTCGACAGTGTTATCATGAATAATTTTGCGAATTCTATATGGACCGTTATAAAGCAGAAAAAATTTGCGACACAAGCCTTTTCCTTTGTGAGACAAACGGTGGGACTTAATTAATACCTTTTGACCAACTGAAAAAGTTTTTAAACGACCAGGACGTTTGGCTGATTTCTCTCTTCTTGCAGCCGCAGATGCAATATTTTGCAGAGCCAGGTTGACAACTTCAGAATGCCGCAGTTTCCGTGAAGGCGGAAAAGGAACGATTTCAGAAATGCGATTTGTTGGTACTTTATTTTTTAGTATCAATAGAGGCGGTAAAGAAGTTGAATCATTAGGAAGTTCATTCAGAATGTTTTGAAAAATATGAAGATACTGATCCCAAGTTCTGTGATTCTGATGACAATAAAGACGACACAATTTATTGATTTCCTTCATCCATCTTTCTGAAGAGTTAGATTGAGGGTGAAAAAGGAAAATGAAAATTGGTTTAATTTTACGACGGTGTAGAGTACGAAGCCAAATTTTAGAACGAAACTGTGATCCATTATCTGATATAACCTTATCAACATGACCAACTTCTTTAAGAAAATGTTTGAGGAAAGCATTAGATACTGAACGAGCTGTTGCTTTGCGTAACGGTGTAAAACACACATATTTTGACGTCAACTCCACTGCTACGAAAATGTACGCAAAACCATTAGTAGAACGAACCACTGGACCAAACAAATCGACTGCAGCCATCTCCTTTAATTTCGCTGGAATGATGGGAAACAACGGTGCTCTGTGAGAAATCGTTGGAGGCTTAGCCATTTGACATAATTTGCATTTGGCAAGAACAGATCGAATACGTTTTCCCATATTACTGAAATAACAATTTTCTCGTAATTTGTGAAAGCATTTTCGGGACCAAAGTGTGCATAACTGAAATGCGTATACCAAATCAGCTTATTAACCCACTCATCAGGAATACAAACTAACCAAACGGAGTTGTCGACCGCTTTCCGTTTAAAAAGAACTTTCCAGATAGATCGCAAAAACGAGGTGTGGCCAAATCGTCCAAACTAACAAAGCGTCTAAGAAAATTACAGACACCAAGGAACTACGAACATCACGTTTTGCGGTAGGTACAGCATAATTACGAATAGCGTCTAATTTCTCTGGATCAGGCAGAATACCTTCTGTAGCAATAATGTGACCGAGAAATTTCACCTGAGAACGACCAAATTCAGATTTTTCTAAGTTCACTGTCATGCCAACTTGCGCAAAAATACGTAATAATGAATCCAAAATTTGTTGTGCTCACTCCAAGAACGTTTAACAATAAGAATGTCGTCAACATATGAAATAATATTGTCATGAAGATAAACAGGTAACATTTCGTTTAAACTGCGAATGAGTGCTGCTGAAGATACAGTAACTCCACATGGTAATTTCCAAAGTCACTTTTGGGTAAAATTAGTCAAATCCGGTTATTGTTTACTTACTCACTAGATAGATTGATAGTCGAAGAGTTGGTTTGACAGATGCAAAGAATAGTAAAAGAGTAGGCAGCGGTGCAGAAAACTAAAAGAGAAATAGCACCACTACAGCTCGGGGCCCTATGCTCGCTACGGCACATATTCACTTAGAGTAGTGAATCCCCTGAGGACATTAATAAGTTCAAACAGTAATTTTCGAAATCTCATTTGGGTAAAATCGTCATATCAGGTTATTATTTACTTACTGTCTAGATAGATTGATAGTCGAAGAGTTGGTTTGACAGATGCAAAGAATAGTAAAAGAGTAGGCAGCGGTCCAGAAAACTAAAAGGGAAATAGCACCGCTACAGCTCGGGGCCCTATGCTCGCTACGGCACATATTCACTTAAGAGTAGTGAATCCCCTGAGGACATTAATACGTTAGAACAGTAATTTTCGAAATCTCATTTAGGTAAATAGTCAAATCCGGTTATTGTTTATCTACTGTCTAGATAGATTGATAGTCGAAGAGTTGGTTTGACAGATGCAAAGAATAGTAAAAGAGTAGGCAGCGGTCCAGAAAACTAAAAGGGAAATAGCACCGCTACAGCTCGGGGCCCTATGCTCGCTACGGCACATATTCACTTAAGAGTAGTGAATCCCCTGAGGACATTAATAACTGCACATAATTTCTAGTTTGTGACTTAATGGCAACTTTGGCGGAAGTGTGTACGCAAATTGACCTGACCATGCACATGGATGTATCTCATTCTTAGAATTGCGGAATATCTTAAATTTCCGAACAGTCAAAAAGTGTTTATAATCAAAGTTTTCGCCTCGTGGCGACAAAGACCTACCGCGTCTGTCCCGGTCCGAATGTCGATTATTGTAAAGTTCGCGCGCCTGGCGCTCTCTTGTTGCATCCCGTAAATGAAACAAATTATTTTCTTCAAACCCCTCTGCTACCTGTGATTCTAAGTTCCTTCTACTGTCCTTTCCTACTATTTCGCCTTCAATTTGTTTGACTTGCTTCCGTAATGCCTCAAATTCCTTTTTCACGCGTTCATTAAATTTTCCCTGATTTTCAACATGCTTATTTATGTTCTGATACTCTTCGGTTTCTGCAAATGGTAATGGGGCTGTATCATCCGAATCTCTGTCCCCATGTAAACTAAGATTTGTCAATTTATCTGAAATCTCCTCAACTCTTTCCGATAAGTCACCTATTTGTTCTTTCTGTTTGTTTACGTCTTCCGTAAGTGTCGCGACTCGGGTTTCAGTATTAACACATTTGGTAGCTAGCTGTTCATATTGTTGTGTTAGGTTGTTTAATCTGTCATTTGGTACGGATTCCTCGATTCTTTCAAATATTTCTTTCTTATCGTTTGCACGTTGTAAATCTAACTCTGAAAATTTTTGTACTATCACGCGATCTCTTTCTTCCTGTTCTCTATCTTGTTCCCTTTGTCTGATTTCTACTGCAATTAATCTATTATTGTGAGAATTCAGAATCGGTTGTACTTCTTCCCTGATTTCTTTCTTTAATTCATCTTTCATATTTTTGAAACATGTCCCTATTCTTGAATCTAACCGTGTTTCCATTGTTCCCATTTGTGATCCCAGTGAGTCTAATCGTTTTTCCATTGTTCCCATTTGTGAGTCTAACCGTGTTTTTAATTCTGATCCCAAATTTAATATTACACCCATCAGCTGCTCCACGTTAAATGGTTCAGAATTCTTTTCGCCCCTAACATTTCCCACAAAACTAACTTCCTTCTGCATAGCCAAAAGGCTATCTGTGTTCGATACTATTCCAGAATCTTCTGTCGTTAATCTCGGATTCTGTGGATTATCTGATTGCGAAAAATTTTGAAATGGTTCCGGACTATTTTCCCGACTTATTACATTGTTTTCAAATCCATTATCCACCATACTGTTTTCCTCTGTTGGCGAGTTCGCCATGTCAACAATTTCGTTATTCTCACTATTCATCATTTTTGCCTTTTTCATTGATCGCGTAATCATTTACAAAACATAAAAAAAATTCGTCACTGTTCGAAAATTACACACAGTGACTCTTTATCTCAACAATACCATTCAAATGCAATGACTCCCTCAAACACGATTAACGAACAATTGAAATAATTGCACAAAATTGTCAAACGCGTATACAAGGCAATAAAAATTAAATTTTGAAAAATACCATTAGAAGAATGCCAATTACCAAATCTACACACTCAATACAGACTACAATCACTAAACTCAAAATTACTACAACAATACTACAGTCTACAATTTTCACAATCAGAAAAATTCCAAGGGACGATCCGAAGCAGCGGTCGCCACGTGCATGGGGGCTTTATTAAATGCAGGATTGAAAATACTTTTTTTTTTGTTTTAGTAACTGTATGTCCGATTACGTAGTGTCTCGTAATCGGTTGGCCCTGACTAGTATTATTACGCAATCTGACTGCAAAGAACAATGTAAGAAAATTTTCGTTAACACAGTTAATTAATTAAGACCCCAGCAACTATAAAAATCTACGAAACCAATGAGCACAAGAGTAACTGTTCTGTATGTGGGAGTGTGACTCAACGCCCACATCTGGCACGGTTCTTTTCCAACAAGACAAGAATTTTTAAATACCAACTATACTGACGTGACAAAAGAAATTTAGAAAAACTACAATTACGCAAAAAAATCACAATTACACTCTAATCCAAGAACACAAGCCAGATGCTTTGTTGACTGAACCTGTAGTGACTCATTATTTCAGATACACAACTAATAAAGGAACATTATAAATTTTACCTTCATATATATTGACGAAATGCACTCATTACAATAACATCTGCTATCTCTCCCATCAAATAACTGCATAAGACATGAAATAACGCTCTTTACTACTACATCTCGCTCCAACTTCACGACAACCACGAGCTCTGCCCACGCACACACTGTCCTCTCCGATGTCACAACAAGCACTGTCCTCTCCAATGTCACAACAAGCACTGTCCTCTACGAGCTCTCTACTACCACTGACCTCTACAATCTCATAACAAGCACTGTGGAGGCGGCTTAATAGTACTCTTTGGCGCACTCTCTGGCGCAGTGGCACAGTGTAGCCACCTTTCAACGTATACTACCTTGTGTCATAGGATATCTGGACTCCTCTGTGAACAACACGTTCCGCCGGTGACGAAGTTGTCATTTGGCATGGGAATTGCAGAGCTGAAGGCGGGTGTTGTCGTCACGTCTGGAGGGGTACTCGAACAGGACGCATGGGTCGAGAGGTCGTCTGGTAACCTGTTCATTACAGTGGCCCTTCTGAGATCGTCTTGAAGTGCTGTAGCGGTATTCGTACGACGCCACAGCGCAGAGACGGCAAGATATTGATCCTTACGTGGGGCTGTAATCCGTCGTCAACCTCGTTCAACTCGTCTTGTCTACTGACCTGTCACCCTGTAGGGTGTCCACAACCTATGGATAACAGATGGAGAGACACTGGTATCTGCAGCAATACGACCGAAAGTCCATCCTTTTTGGATCCAACACATTGGCCTTACAATTTGCACTGCATTAAAATGTTGCACTGTATGTGCTCAGTTGAATACTATGTTAACAAATGACAACCGCCATCTTGTACATCAGTAGAAAACACTGCGACACCGGTACTCACTTCCTTTTGAGGAGTCCCATAGTGCTTAGAGTCATTTGAACCACTGTAGGCCCAAAACACACTCAGATGAAATAGAAAATTTTGAAAATATATAAAAAACAACTTATTGGAACAGAATATGTTAAATAAACGGAAATCCGCGACTATCATACACGAGAGCGCCAGCAGGTAGCTGCCCTTGTCAAAACTTTAAAAAAAAGTGCTCGTATGATGTCCTCTAAAGCAGATCACCTCGAGAATAGCCAAGAAGTATTCAAAAGCAAATAAGATTAGTGTCAGAGGAAGTACCTATACCTGTATAAATTGGCAGCGGATTACCGTGTCCGATATGCGGCGTCGTCCACATTACTAATATGGGATCAAGCCTACATAGATGAATCACACAGTAAATACGCAGGAGACGTAGTTGCTCATGCTCCGTATTATAAATATTTTACTTGCAACTTTTAAGCAAGATCTTTTATATAGATTTTCTGTTTGTTATGTTTTCTTTGTGATTATATCTGGAAACCTAGTAGTTATTTCAACCCATTGCCGGCATGCGCCATCTGCTGTGGGCTGCATATATTTGCCTTATACATCTTGAAATCACGCTGCACTGTAGCCATCGAACTGGACATCTTGAATTGAACACAGAAAGCCCTTTCCTGTTGCGACGCCATCTTGGCATCTTGGAAACGGACGGTACACCTGTGCAGTAAGCATGACAAGCTAACAGCGGGTAGCGCTTTAAAAATTTGGACAGCTGTCGCTGGTTATGCTGTAAGGTTGTCTATGCAAAGTAACAAATCGATTTATTATTAGTTTTCAAACCGCACCATTTATTTATAAAAGTTAGATGGTATACAATTGCAATAGTTGATGCTTTTTTTTAAAACTCAGACCACAAATGGAAAAAAAGGCTAAGTGAAGCGGATGATTTTCATCTAGTATATGACTGAAATTTCTGACGATTTTGGGAGGTTGTCAACGACAGGATTTCGCAAAGAGGTGCATTCATAAAGTGTCAAACGCATCTTAGTCGTATCATACGTCACAGGAGATCCAGCACCGTATTCATCATATCTGTACACGTGTAACAGCCATTAGTAAACTATGCAGCTGTTTTTAAATATGGCCTACAACGTATCTCAGATATTTCTGTGCTTGAATATTCGCCGTGCTGTGGCTCCGCTGAACTCCTGCTTACGAACAGCAGATAGTTACTTGGCACTATGCCCTTTTCCGAACTCCCTGCACGTGTTCTGCATAAGTGGCGTCAAAACGAGGGCCTTATAACTGAGGAACTTCAACTAAGTGCAAAGTTGATGCCTGAAACCTTCTGCAAAACTTCTAGAGTGCTGTGCGAAATCGGTTGTGAAAACGACTCCCTTGTCTTACTAAGTTCGCTAGGGAAAGTTTCCGGCCTTCTGCCAACGATTTCGTTGGCCCAAGGTGACTTCACACACTCTGCTGAGAGGTAACACTTGACAATCGCCCCACGAGCGGAGGAGTAAATTACTTGTAAACATACTCTACTGTTACAATGACCAAGTAAACAATCCCCGGGTGCGATTATTCCCTCCAAAAAGGAATTAAAGTACAACGGAGAAACAGAATCTAGAGAGGAGGTAAGACTGGCCTCCAAGTTTTTCGAGGCTGCATGTTTTTATAAGCATTCCCTTCGTGGTCAAGAGGCGTCACAAATGCTTACTGCTTCCATCGTTCAAAAATTTGTATTATTTTCATTATTCAAGATGGTCCAATTCTTCGATAGCTCTAGTTACTACTCAAATGTGATGCAGTTTGAACATTTAGAGATTGCTATATGCGAAAGAAGATTGTCGTTCTTCGTAACTCCCCATTCCGCATATTTTTCGCCTTATTTTGCTACTTTTTCTTCTACTGGTAGCATTTTGACACTTTGGATGCATACGTCATTGTCTCTTCTTCTTGTCAATTGTTCATATCGCTGCTTGGACATGGACTGATGTACAGGGGAATGCGAAACAGTCTGAAAAGCTCTATATGGTGTGCTGAGAAATAACTGTTAAGAAAAAAAATTCGACACGTTGCGTTAAATATGAGTTAATTAGCGTTGAATTTAGGGAATGAGGCCGTTGCACACGCAAATTCAAGCAGCCCGCCAGAGACGGTGACACCAAATGTGTTCTTCGGTTGGTTTCCTGAAATCGAACAAGAGAGCGATACAAAAATTGGGCTTGGGATGGTTGTAAGAATCGAACCCGAGCCAAAGGCTGAGCAGTTTCACGCGCTTGCATCTACTTTGTGAGAACAACTGACACTAACTGGTAGGCCGCTTGAATTTGCTCGCGCAACGGCCAGATTGCCTAACTTCAATGCTGATTAACTCGGAAACTGCGCGACTATTTCTCAGCACAACCTACTCTGCAACACCCCTACAAGCTTTTCAGATTGTTTCTGATCACCCTGTATAGGGTGTTTTTGAAAAAAAAGTGCCACATGTTCCAACAGAAGACAGCATTAGTCAAAACCAGAAGAAAAGTTCCTATAAGTATATGGCCTGAACCAAAACGTGTTGAGATGTGGGACATTCCTGTCTCTCTGCTACATAGGAGTAGAGACTACAGGCACTGCAGTTTTGGCTCCATTCACATTGTGTCACATGCATTGGTCACATGCTCCTGAAATGTATACACATTATTGGTGCATTGGACATACCAATGCTTTAAATGTCCCATATCCAAAAACCCTATAGGCTCAAATCCGGTGAATGAGCACGACATGCTACCGGGCCTCTTCGACCCATCCATCGCCCCTGAAACGTTGCGGTGATGTACTCTCGAACGATCCGTAGAAAATGGGGTGATGCCCCGTCGCGCATACGCCGTAGTCGTCTTTCTGCGAGGGTAACGTTCATTCTCCAGTAGCGCTGGTAGTTCATTATGTACCGAGAAATCCGTGATACACAACATCTGCAAAAGTGTATGGCCCTCCCAGTCTGTCACCGACAAATCCTGCCGATGCATTGATATTGAAGCGTTCTTGATGACTGAACTCCACGATTATCTGAGGATTTTCATCTATCCATACGACGTAATTTATTGTGGCATATACTGAGAATTCTGCCTATCTGTAAATGAAATACAGGCTGTGAACTGCGGATCTTCAATGTCCCACATCTTGTAATGAACATATTTTCAATTCATTCTGTGAATACACAACAGCCTCTCACCAGTACAATATATAGCAAGAATGCACGCTATATGAAAAGAATTAAAGAAAAGGAAAAAAGATGCACCACGAAGTACTTATCCGAGTGGGACGAAAATCGGAATGATTACAATTCCTGAAGAACTGGCTGATTTGTTCAAGAGAAAGAGTTTCACAAATTGAGCAACTCAATAACGCGTTGGGGCACCTCCGGCTCTTATGAAAGCATTTATTCGGCTTGACATCGATTGACAGAGCTATTCGATGTCCTCCCGAGGGATATCGTGCTCCTCTTTGTCCAATTGGCGCGTTAGATCATCGACATCCCGAACTGGTTCGAGGGCCGTGCCCATAACGCTCCAAACGTTCTCAACTGAGGGGACAACCGGCGACCTTGGTGGTCAAGGTAGGTTTTGGCATGCACGAAGACAAGCAGTAGAAACTCTCGTCGTGTGCGGGTCGGCACTTACCTTACTGAAATGTAAGCCCAGAATGGCTTGTCACGAACGGCAACAAAACGGGGCGTAGGATGTCGTCGACGTACCGTTGTGCTGTAAGTGTGCCGCGGAATACAACCAAAGGGATCCAGCTATGAAATGGAATGGCACTCCAGACCGTCACCTCTGTTGTCGGGCCGTATGGCGGGTGGCAGGCTGGAATCCCACCGCTGTCCTGGGCGTCTCTCGACCTTCGCTGATCATCGCGGGTCACTTCGACAATTGGACTCACCACTGAAGACAATTCTACTCCAGTCAATGAGAGTGGCCCAACACCACTACAAACTGGCTTGTTGTTAGACGGAGGTCAATGGTAGTAGGTGCAAGAGACGCTGTGAACTCAGCCCCGTTTATGTGAGCCGTCTATTAATGGTCCTGTGATCACTGAAGCACCAGTTGGGTGTCAGATTGATGTTAATGATGAAGATTATTCGGTCCTCACGTTCTGTCATCTGTCTAAGTCGGACGGTTCCTTCGTGTCGCTGTGTTTGGCCATGATTCACCCAGGCCTGCTAACATCGTTAAATAGCGCCAGCCTTATTCAATTGTCGAGCGACTTACCCTTTACTCAGGCCGTCTGTTTTGAGTCCAGCCACAGGTCATGTCTCAAATGTTGACATCTGCGAATATTGTTCAGCGACCTGTCTGCAAGGCATAATTACTATCCAAATTAAGTGCACGGAATGAAATTTGCAAAAACTTTATCCCCTGATATCGACATGTCCCCTGTTTAAATCCATGCCGGCTGTCCGGTGATGGTTCAAATAGCTCTGAGCATTATGGCACGTAACATTTGAGGTCATCAGTCCCCTAGAACTTAGAACTACTTAGACCAAACCAACCTATTGACATCACACACATCCATGCCCGAGGCCGGATTCGAACCTGTGACCGTTCGGTCGCGCGGTTCCAGGCTGAAGCGCCTAGAAACGCTCGTCCACAAGGCCCACGGCTGCCCGGTGAATTCAGCCATCAGCTGTCAAAGTTTGCACTTTTGTATTTTCCGTTAGTCCTGTATGAATATCAGTTTGGGATCAATTTACATAACTCCTTCGTGGTGCGTCGTTCTTTGTCTTGGAGTTTATTATGAATTTACGAGAGGAATCTGACGGATATTATGCCGTGCATTGAACTGTGAACTGGCTTCGAAAGTTAGCTAGATCTGTGTAAGGGCCGAAGCTAACTCTTGTTGCGCTTTGCACCGTCGTACGCCACCGATGATCCAATACTCAACATCCTGTTAGTGATTTCTATCACAGTGTCGTACGTAATGTTAAACAAGCAACATACATTTTCATGCGCGTTTATTCGCTTTCCCTTAGCACTATACCAAACATTCTGATATACATATTTGTATTTATCATATTGTGAGAGTGAATTCAGCTCCATTCCTTTCCAGTGCTGGTATTTTCGTGATGGTCCACCTCCTCTTTAGGTATTCAACCTACCCATCTAATTTTCAACTTTTTTCCGTGGCATCACATTTCAGAAGCATCTATTCTCTTTTTGTCTGAACTGCTTAGCGCCCACTTTTCACTTCTATACGAGACTACACTCCAGACAAATGCCTCCATAAGAAGACTTCATAGCACTTAAACTTATATTCATTGTTAACAAATTTCTTTTTTTTTCAGAAACGCTTTTCTTTCAATTGCCAGTCTGCTGTTTACATTGTCTCTACCTCGGCCACCGTAAGTTACTTTAGTGCCAAAATAGCAAATCTCATTGACTGTATATAATGTCTCATGTCTTACAGTGATTCTATCAGCATGGCTAACTTACCGTAATTTGACTACATGCCATTATCCTTATTGTACTTTTATTGATGTTCATCTTACAACCTCTCGTCAAGACGCTACCCACACCGTTCAACTGCTCTTCCAAGTCTCCAAGTCTTTGCTACCTCTGACAGTACTAGAATATTATCAGCAAATTGCTAAGCGTTTATTTCTTGTCCCTAAACTTTATTTCATTTTCTAAATATTTCCTTGGCTTCCTTTACTACTCACTCAGTATTCAGTTTGAGTAAAATCGGCGAGAGGCCACATCCCTATCTCCCATCTTTCTCAACCACCACCTTCCTTTCATGCAATTCGGCTCTTATAACTGCAGTCTGGTCTCTGTAAAAGTTGTGAATAACCTTTCGCTCACTGTCTTTTATCCCCGTTACCTTTAGAATTTAAAAGTAGTGTATTCCAGTAAACATTGTCAAAAGTTTCCTCTAAGACTACGAATACGAATTTGCCTTTCTTCAGTCTTTCTTTTAAGGTAAGCCGTAGTGTCCAAATGGCCTCGTGTGTTCCCACATTTCTCCAGACCCCAAACTTTTTCTCCCCGAGATTGACCTCTACCAATTTTTCCATTCTTCTGCAAGTAACTCATGTCAGTATTTTACAACTATGACTTTTTAAACTGATGGTTCGGTAGTATTCACACCTGTAGCACCTACCTTCTGTAAAGTACTTCTGGAAGCCAGTGTCATAAATCCTGCACATCAGGTGGAGCAATCTTTTCATAGCTGACTGTTTCATGGATCTCAAAACTCTGATGGGCCTTGTTTGACCTTACGTCTTTCAGTGCTCTCAATTTCTTCCCGTAGTATCGTATCTCCAATCTGATTTTCATCTACTTTCTTTTCTCTTTCTGTAATATGATATTCAAGTTTGTTTCCCTCATAAAGATCTTCTATATATTCCTTACACCTTCCTGATTTTCCTTTTCGTATAGCACTCGCTCCTCTTTTCTCCGAAGATCTCTTTCATTTTCCCGTAAGTGGCATATGTCTTTCTCCTAGTTGTGCATGCTTCTGCAGCCTTATATTTCTCGGGGATCCGTTCATACTTCGCCAATTTTTAGTTCCTGTCGGGACGATTTTTATGCTCCTGTTCCCTTTTACCTGCTTCATCCTCTGCTTTTCTGTACTTTTTCATTTCGTCAGCTAGATACAATGTCTCGCGCATTATCTACTGAGATTTCTACTGGGTCTTGTCTTTTTGCCTATTTGATGAGCTTCTGCCTTCACATTTTTTCTTTCAAGGCTACCCATCTATTACCCCTGCTTCAGTCAATCGTTGCCTAATGCTCCCTTTGAAACCGTCAACATTCTCTGGTTCTTTCAACTTATCCAGGTCCCATCTCCTTAAATTTCTAACTTTCTGATATTTCTTCAGTTTTAATCTGCAGTTGTTAAACAATCATGACTAGAGTCCTTATGTGCACCTGGAAATGATTTGCACTTTAAAATTTGGTTTCAAAACCTCTGTCTTACCGTAAGGTAATCTTTTTGAAATTTTCCAAATCTCTTCTACACGTAGAACCTTCTTTCATTGTACTGCATTAGAATAATACTTCACATTTATGTTGTTTCAAAACATATTTGGAGGAAACTGTAAAGAAGTGTTTGAAGGGAAGAAGGGTGAATCTCTCAGTGGGAAACTGACAGAATGTATAAAATTCGCTGATACAGAACTTTTCACTCAAAATGAAGTGTCAATGAACGAAATGGTATCTGAACATGCATGCCAAGTGTATAACCGAAGAAAGCGAAGAGTGTGCTCATTGGTACAAATGAAAGAAAGACAAGCATAAGATTACGACAGGAAATAATTGAACAAGTAAAATCTTCTAAATACTTAGCAGTCTTCATAAAAGAGGATATGACACGCACGTAAGAAATAAAAACAATGATATCAGTGGCTGAGCAAGCATTCAACAGTATAAGGAGATGCTATGTAGAAGACTGAACAGTCAGCCGGTAAAAAGACTGGACTGCTTTGTGTGAAGTGTGTTTTTGTGCGGCACGAACCTTCGATGATAAGGAAGGAAGATAAAAAAAATGGAGGCCTTTGAGACGAAGATATGAGGGTTGTGAAAGAAATTGGTCACAAAAAGTGAAGAATGAAAAAGTCGATTCTGTAGCGCCACAGTCCATACATCACTGAGTTTCATAGCTTCTTTTCTGTTAAAATTATCCCCATGTTTATATATTTCGATGGCTTCTCTATATAGCCGTGGGTAATAGTTCGTCATAGTACATAAAACTTCAGTTTCCGAAAATTTCACTAAGTGATCACCCGACTGAAGAGCATGTTCCGCCACGGCTGACTTGTTTGTTTTCCCTAGTCGCCAAAGACTTATATTCCTTCAGCCATATATTCACAATTCTGTTTGTAGTTTCAATGTAGACCCTACCACATGTACACGGAATCTTGTATACACTACTATCAGACAGAGGGGGACGTTTATTCTTAACGGAACGAAGTGCTTGGCCTATTTTCTTAGTTGCTATGAAAATCGGTCGTACGTTATGTTTGTTACTTTTTTGATGAAGGGTAAAGAAACCGTGTTCATCCATCGCTGTGTCCATTCGTTGTCCTTAGGCCTCCTGTTATTCGGTCGCAAAACTATTTATTTTCTTACTAGAATACCCATTCTTCTCAAAAGCCTGCTTTAGATGTTTTCACTCGGCGTCCAGGTATTCCGGCGCACAAATCCTTTTAGCTCTGTCCACTAGACTTTTAATTACACCTCTTTTCTGTTGTGGATGGTGATTGGAATCCTTTTGCAAGTATCTGTCGGTACGTGTAACCTTCCGAAAGATTTTATGTTTCAGGCTACCATCAGTCTGTCTCATAACGAAGACATACAAGAAGGATATTGCATTGTCTTTTTCCATTTCCATGGTAAACTGGATTTTAGAATGTATACTATCTAAATAACAAAAGAATACCTCTAAAGCCTTTATGCCGTGTGAACAAACCACAAATGTATCATCCATGTATTGATACCATTGACATGGTTTCTTATTCGCTTTTTCCAGAGCCAACTGTTCTAATTTTTTCACGCAAAAATTGGCGGTCGTAGGACTCAATGGGTTACCCATGGCCACACCATCAACCTGCTCATAAAACTCGTCCTCCCACTGGAACCGACTAGAGGTGAGACAGTGTCTGAAAAGAGCTGTCAAATCGACTGGGAAAACATCCGCTATGTAAACCATAACTGTATCAAAACTGACAAGAATATCCTCAGAGCCAAAGTTAGTCCCTTCAGTTTCTCAATGAAATGACAAGAGTCGTTTACATAATAATCAGTTCGGCCAATATGTGGTTGTAAACAAGATGCCAGATATCTTGCTATTTGGTACGTTGGGGAATTAATAGCTCTGACGATGGGTCTCAGAAGGAGGTCTATCTTATGAACTTTAGGTAGGCCATAAAGTGTGGGACACATTTGTTTTCCTCAATATGTTAGCTGTAGGGTCTTTCTGAAGTTTATTATATTGTCCTGACGTTAAAAGATCCAAAATCTTACTTCTATAATCCTACGAGTTTTATGAGCAGGTTGATGGTGTGGCCATTGGTAACCCATTGAGTCCTACGATCGCCAATTTTTACATGGGAAAATTCGAAAAATTAGCTCTGGAAAAAGCGAATAAGGAACCATGTCGATCGTATCTATACGTGGACGATACATTTGCGGCTTGGTCACATGGCAAAAAAGCTTTAGAGGAATTCTTTTGTTATTTAAATAGTATAAATCCTAAAATCCAGTTTACCATGGAAATGGAGAAAGACAATGCAATATCCTTCTTAGATATCTTCGTTTTGAGACAGACTGATGGCAGCTTGAAACAAAGTCTTCCGGAAGGTTACACATACCGACAGATACTTGCATAAGGATTCCAATCACCATCCACAACAGAAAAGAGGTATAATTGAAAGTCTAGTGGACAGAGCTAAAAGGATTTGTGCGCCGGAATACCTGAACGATCAGTTAAAAGATCTAAAGCAGGCTTTTGAGAAGAATGGGTATTCTAGTAAGGAAATAAATAGTGTTTTACGACCGAATAACAGGAGGCCTAAGGACAACGATTGGACACAGCAATGGGAGAATACAGTTTCTCTATCCTTCATCAAAAAAGTAACTGATCAAATCGGCAAGATTGTGAGGAAACATTACGTTCGACCGCCTTTCGGACCAACTAAGAAAATAGGCCAAGCACTTTGTTCCGTTAAGGACAAACGTCCCCCTCTGTCTGATAGTGGTGTATACAAGATTCCGTGTACATGTGGTAGGGTCTACATTGGAACTACAAAGAGAAGTGTGAATACACGGTTGAAGGTACATAAAAGTCTTTGCCGACTAGGGAAAACAGACAAATCAGCTGTGACGGAACATGCTCTTCAGTCGGGTCATCACGTAGTGAAATTTTCGGAAACAGAAGTTTTTATGTACTGTGTCGAACTATTATCCACGGCTATATAGAGAAGCCATCGAAACATGTAAACATGGGGATAATTTTAACAGAAAAGAAGACGAAGCTATGAAACTCAGTGATATATGAACTGTGGTGTTACAGAATCGATGTGAAGTTTTTATCTTTGACGTACTATGATAGATATATTTTATCCTTGACAAGGTTCATCGCTGCTATCACGTGAAATCCAGACAATGCCCACTTTCCACGGTATTTAGGCCGTTCTTCGACGTCCGACTCTTCAGTTGGCAAGACTGAGCACAACCAAGAGCACCGAAGATGTCCAACATAGCTCCGGACGAAACTTCAGAGACAGAAGAGTTCCATGGATCACGGCCATACAAACCGGAAGAATTCTCGGCAGCCAAAGTAATGTACTTTAACAATTCGGTCTTTGCGTCTTGACTTCTTATAAAACTGCCTGAGACGAGATAATCTAGGAAAACGCGATATGGGCGTAACTTTCTAAGAGAACACAGACAGACTTATCATCGAGCGTTAGCATTTTCTTGAGGGCAGTGGGACTACCTGAAGCTCTTGTCCCTCTTTCCTTCCCTTGCGCCTAAACAAGAGAGGATACGTCCGCCACTCTTAGCGAAAGCCAGATCGGATCGGCGGCCTTCGAACAGGCGATTGTTCCCACGCGGATGCTGTGGTGGCGCGGCCTAGGGGCGTGCATTATTCAGGCGCTACAAGTTGGCGCTAAGCCCTCGGGTCGCCTCCTTCGCTGCCGCCCTGCGCACCGTGTTGTCCTCTGCGTGAGGAGAGTTGCTGCAAGCGTGGCAGCCCGCTTATTCCAACAACGGCGTCATGTCAGTCTGAACTGAAACAAGATGGTACGGAGAAATAAATACTGCAGAGCGGAGGGAGGGGAAGGGAGGGAGGGAGGGAGACTGGAACGGAAGGAATATGTAAATTGACAGAGAAAAGGAGATGGAGGAAGAGAAACAGTGTGGAAATCTACCTGTTCATCTTTCTCTCTCTGTATATGCGAATGTTTTATTTCATCTTATATTGGTAACGATTCGATTGATTTTTTTTTTTTTTTTTTTTTTTTTTTTTTTTTTTTTTTTTTTTTGCCTGCAGTGTGATTATACTATTTAGCTGTCAACATCTGTACGATGCAGCCTTCAACGGTTCCACTATTTAGCCACCAACAATTACAAAAAAATAAGTATTTTTAACATACACTACTGGCCATTAAAATTGCTACACCAAGAAGAAATGCAGATGATAAACGGGTATTCATTGGAAAAATATAATATACTAGAACTGACATGGGATTACATTTTCACGCAATTTGGGTGCATAGATCCTGAGTAATCAGTACCCTGAACAATCACCTCTGGCCGTAATAACGGCCTTGATACTCCTGGGCATTGAGTCAAACAGAGCTTGCATGGCGTGTACAGGTACAGCTGCCCATGCAGCTTCAACGCAATACCACAGTTCATCAAGAGTAATGACTGGCATATTGTGACGAGACAGTTGCTCGGCCACCATTGACCAGACGTTTTCAATTGGTGAGAGATCTGGAGAATATGCTTGCCAGGGCAACAGTCGAACATTTTCTGTATCCAGAAAGGCCCGTACAGGACCTGCAACATGCGGTAGTGCATTATCCTGCTGAAATGTAGGGTTTCGCAGGGATCGAATGAAGGGTAGAGCCACGGGTCGTAACACATCTGAAATATAACGTCCACTGTTCAAAGTGCCGTTAATGCGAACAAGAGCTGACTGAGACGTGTAACCAATGGCACCCCATACCATCACGCCGAGTGATACGCCAGTATGGCGATGACGAATAGACGCTTCTAATGTGCGTTCACCACGATGTCGCCAAACACGGATGCGACCATCATGATGCTGTAAACGGAACCTGGATTCATCCGAAAAAATGACGTTTTGCCATTCTTGCACCCAGGTTCGTCGCTGAGTGCACCATCGCAGGCGCTCCTGTCTGTGATGCAGCGTCGGGGGTAACCGCAGTCATGGTCTTCGAGCTGATAGTCCAAGCTACTGCAAACGTCGTCGAACTGTTCGCGCAGATGGTTGTTGTCTTGCAAACGTCCCGATCTGTTGACTCAGGGATCGAGACGTGGCTGCACGATCCGTTACAGCCATGCGGATAAGATGCCTGTCATCTCGACTGCTAGTGATACGAGGCCGTTGGAATCCAGCACGGAGTTCCGAATTACCCTCCTGAACCCACCGATTCCATATTCTGCTAGCAGTCATCGGATCTCGACCAACGCGAGCAGCAATTTCGTGATACGATAAACCGCAATCGCGATAAGCTACAATCCGACCTTTATGAAAGTCGGAAACGTGATGGTACTCATTTCTCCTCCTTACATGAGGCATCACAACAACATTTCACCAGGCAACGCCGGTCAACTGCTGTTTGTGTATGAGAAATCGGTTGCAAACTTTCCTCATGTCAGCACGTTGTAGGTGTCGCCACCGGCGCGAACCTTGTGTGAATGCTCTGAAAAGCTAATCATTTGCATATCACAGCATCATCATCTTGTCGGTTAAATTCCGCGTCTGTAGCACGTCATATTCGTTGTGTAGCAATTTTAATGGTCAGTAGTGTAGTAGTGAACAGGCTGCTTTAAATTAAGTAAACAATGTTTCTTCGCCATTACCAAAACAGAGAAAGTTTCTTCATTTCTAAACAAAGAAGTAATAATTAAATTTTTCTCTACAAAACATGTTTATGCACAGGTTTGTGAAGACATAACTTTGAGATACAAACAGTTTTATAATTGCCATTAAAACGCTGAATGAACTTCTGTTTATAGGATGTTTCCGTAAGAGAGTGCAAAAATAGGACATAGAGGATGCTCCACTGAACAATTTGGGGTAGGGAACCTGGGGTCGGAGAAACCAGCTTAAGGAGGTATTAGGAATAAAATCACATTACTGTGTAATTTTTTATTTACACTTGTTACAGTTAACTGCAAGTACTATCATTGACAACGAACGTACCATTCGTATTGTATCTTACAAAATGTGCTGAAACTGACAGCCTCCAACCTCAATGCAAGCATTCCATCCTTATCTCCTTGCAGGAAATAAAGAATGTACATGTAAATAAACAGCACAGTACATTTAGACTTGTACGCATGTTAGTTGTAAATAAGATGGAAACAGTAATTTAGGCAAAGTAGTAGACAACTTTACTTCCACATCTCCGTAAGTTGGCTTCTCCGATCCCACGTTCCCTACCTGAAATTGTTCAGTGGAGCATTGCCTATGTCCTGTTACATTTCTGCACGCTTTTACGGAAGCACCCTCTATGTCTGGTGAAATTTTAAAGTTTTGAAATATCGCATATCTAAGAACTGCTTTAACATTTTTTATTTGAAGACCTGTAATGATTATAGGGGCCGGTATGTCAAATCCATTTTGGTACAGCTGATACTTGTGGTGTTGTTGCATGGAGTGAGATCTTCGCATTCAGTGTAGGCAATACTTAAAATTATTCGACATGTATTGGCTGTGTCGTGCATTACAGTGTTAGGTGACTCCTCAGAAGGAAGTGAGTACCGGTGTCGCAGTGTTTTCTACTCATGTACAAGATGACAGTCGTCATTTGTTGACGTTGTATTCAACTAAGCACATGTAGTGCAATATTTTAATGCAGGGAAGCTTCAGTGTTGACAAGCATACGGATCTTGTCGTTGTCCATGGTCGCCTTACCGTCAGACAGTACATCGAACATATCCTGGCGCCAACGGTCGTGGCCCTGAATTCCCTCTACCGCCAGATGCTAGTGGCAGTCGCCAGCAGAGTTGTCCTTCGAAGAATCGACATTTAATTAATGGAATGGCCTGTGGTGAGTATCGACCTAAATTCCATTGTTCATATGTGGCACATGCTTAACGGACGTGTTCGTGGTGGTCCTGTTCCACCACAGATTCTTCAAGAACTCTCATGGCAGAATGGGGACGGGTGCTACAGAGTACCTCCTTAGAGCTGTACAGAGAATGCCATGTAGGTGTCAGGCAGTGATAAACGCTCACGGAGAGCATTCACGTTATTAAAGCTCTCAAAGTACAATGAAAAGCACCCAGGATAACGGGATAAAAGATTGTTTCCATTTGGTTTTCGACGCCTGTTGGACAGTTTAGTTCTTTTTCTGTAAACGATCGAGAATGTAATGTTTCGTTGTGTACTTAATTTGTGAAAGATAAATGTACAATTTGGTAAGATACCCAGTTCTCAATCATTGCTCAGTGAAGTATGGCAGATGCCCTAAGTCATGTTCTTCGCATTCGGGAGGACGACGGTTCAATACCGCGTCCGGCCATCCTGATTTAGGTTTTCCATGATTTCCCTAAATCGCTCCAGGCAAATGCCAGGATGGTTCCTTTGAAAGGGCACAGCCGACTTCCTTCCCCGTCCTTATCTAATCCGATGAGACTGATGACCTCGTAGTTTGGTCTCTTCCTCCAAACAACCCAACCCGAAGTCATGTTCCCGCAATTCTTTTGAGCAATGTATTTATTTATTCGAGAAAAACTGGCTGTGTCTATAAGAAGTTCACTATTGTGGTAAGCCCCAGTGGCTCTATAAGTGGTCTTCTGCGACTTAGCTATTGAATCCCTCCTATCCGCGCGGAGTAGCCGCGTGGTCTCAGGCGCCTTGTCACGGTCCGTGCGGCTCTCCCCGTCAGAGGTTCGAGTCCTCCCTCGGGCATGGGTGTGAGTGTTGCCCATAGCACAGTTTAAGTTACATTAAGTAGTGAGTAAGCTTAGGGACTGATGACCTAAGCGGTTTGATAAAAAAAAAAGAAAAAATCCCTCCTACTTCTCCTCAATGAGGAAAACTGTCGATGAGGCAGTGGCGCACGCAGATGACGCCATAGTGGTCGTATCGCGGAGTTTCGGGCGAAGCTGGAGGAAGGGACTAGTGGCGTGTTGGGGTGGATGCAGCGGTTTTTACATGATAAAATAGCCACAGCAGTCCGCAAAACATACTACTCAAAGACCGACTATCTCAGACTAGAAATCCTACGATTGTTATTAATAACACCTTCACAGCACTCAAAAAGGTATGTATAAATTTGAGAGTGCTCTTGGATAAAAGGAGGAATTTCATTGCAAATTTCAGCTGTCCACATAAAAAACAGTGGAGATTAGCACAAAGTTTTATTAACAGGTTCTATGAATTACAAGCTACTGTTGCAAGCAGTTGCGGCGTACACAGTGCTACCTTCAATGTCATAATTGGCTTCGCAGCCAATGTACGGGCGCATAGGTTGCGATTCGCGAACTACACATCCATCCTAAGGTGAGCCCAGAAGAGCGGACTTCTCAGGCTCACTAGTGCCGTCGAAGCTGTAATGGAAATACTGGGGATCTGTCCCAACGACATTAAAGCACGATATATAGCAGCATGCTGCTGATTAAGTCGAGCCAGACTCAACAGAGCGTGAGGGGTAAATATCAATAACAAAATTCAATTACGGACCTGAAGAAGTGACGAATGATAGCGCGACTGGAACGACAGGGTCACTGGTAGGCGCATGTATGACGTTATCTGAATGTATGGTCATGAAACCAAAGCCAATAAATAAATATTAATAAAAAATTGTATCCCAAGTGTTAAAAACCGACTACGGACGTGTCGGATGACCCATCGAAGTAAATGGTGCTCTTCATTACTGGGCACGGTCCTTACCCAGTCGACTTACACAGAATAGGGAAACGGGCAACACCTCGCTGCGATTGTGGAGAACCAGTTACACCTGGACATGTGGTGCTCCATTGTAAATTATGCCAAGTAGAAAGGGTAAACGGACTGAATTATTTGAACATGAACAGAATTGGTCGAGATATCGAAGGATGGAAGTTATTCAACTCTGGTGTCAAAAGAACATCAAACTCAATGCAGTATTAGTTTTGCAGTAGGGAACATAACTAACGAACTGCTAAAGCGCCTAAACAGGTCTGTGTTTGCAATGCGAATGATGTCAGACATTAGAGATATAAATATAAAAACACTGGCATATTTTGCTTATTTTCACTCCCATTATGCCATATGGTACCATACTTTGGGGTAACTCCAAAAACCGAGGAAAAATTTTTAGGGTACAGTAGCGTATAATAAGAGTAATGTGTAGTGTAAATCCAAGAACATCGTGTCGAAACCTATTCAAAGAATTGGGCATACTTACCACAGCTTCTCAGTATATTTATTCCTCAGTGAAGTTTATTGTAAATAATACATCTCTTTTTCCAACTAGGTGCTTAGTACACAGTATCAATACTAGGAATAAGAATAATATACATAAAGATTTAAAATCACTTACTCTTGCCCAGAAAGGAGTCCAGTTTTCAGCAACGCATATTTTCAATAAGTTACCAGCAACCATTAAGAGTTTAGTATCAGGCAAGGGACAATTTAAAAGAATTTTTGGTGGCCAACTTGTTCTATTCCATCCATGAATTTCTCAACAAGTGCAGTAGACCATTTTAGTGAAAATTTATTATACTTTAATTTTTGACAATACTTGGTTGTAACAGCCAAGTAACTACCTACTGTGTGAATGATGGATGTATGGAAAGCAGATGTAAGTCATAAGGCTGTAAATAGTGGAAGTTTAATTTTAAATCTTGTATATCATTTGACTGTTCTTAACTGAGGATCATTGAAATCAATAATTTACTTTAATTTTTGACAAAACTTGGTTATAATAGCCAAGTAACTAGCTACTGTGTGAATGATGGTTTTAATGAAAGCAGATGTAAGTATTAAACCTGTAAATATTATAAGTTTAATTTTAATTCATGTACATAATTTTACTGTTTATTGACTGAGGATCATTAAAATTAATGAAACTCAAGTTTTTTAATTACATTTTTCTAATGTGTTTATCTGAGATGTTCCACACGCAGGAGGATCCCCTCTTTTGTGGGTCTATGGAATGAATAATTAATCTAATCTAACATAAGGGTACTGACGCCGAAATGCGGGGTAATATATGTGGTAACCAAACGAGTCAAGGTCAACGAGGTTTGGAGAGTATGTGTACAAGAAGAGCAGCAGGGGTACAACCGCCTCGAGAAGGAATTCAACAAGGATGCAGTGTGGAGGAAAGCTCGCCGGACAGTCTATGTTAGTTCGGAAAGATATGATGATGAGTCCGAATGGGACTTTGATGAATAGTAAGTTACTCAAGTGATGCGTTCAGGTGGAGTGAAAAATTGTTTAAACTGCAGGAAGCATTATAGAAATCCAGAAGGTTCTAGTATTACCAAGCCACGCAAAATCATTTGGCTATAGCTCAGTGTAGTGATGCCGGCCGGAATGGCCGAGCAGTTCTAGGCGCTACAGTCTGGAACCGCGAAACTGCTATGGTCGCAGGTTCGAATCCTGCCTCGGGCATGGATGTGTGTGATGTCCTTAGGTTAGTTAGGTTTAACTAGTTCTAAGTTCTAGGGGACTGATGACCACAGCAGTTAAGTCCCATAGTGCTCAGAGCCATTTGAACCATTTTTGAGTGTAGTGATAAACACAGATGTAGAGAACTGCATGGTCAGTAATCTTGCGCATTTCCAAGAAAGCAACGGAGTAGCGACAGAGAGTCTTGAGGTGGTAGGTGTTTCTTCCATTTTTACTTCCGTCTTATTACTTTCTTTCATTTCTACATTTTTCTGTTGATAAGACTATACAAGTTTGGTGTAATGTTATACATACCATGTCAAATTGAAAGAAATAGAGGATTTATGGAATATAATAGCCCGCCTTAGAATCGCAAGACGAAGACGTCAGATGTAACAACAGTAAATAAATTAATAAAAACGTCCCCGCGGACGGTAACACTTCTCCTTCCCCCTCTCCCTCACTCCGCCACATCCCCCACCCCAGGATTCCCCCCTGCAAGCAGGACTTTTCCCCGTGGTATGGGGAATAGAGATGGTCATCGATCCTACAGAACAGGCGCCGTGGGACTTCCCTACCGCAGAGCGGAAAAGTTGTTCCAGCACCTGCTATTATACGTAACTGGCATCCATGCAACTCATTCAAGATTCTGGTGAGAGGTTCGTATTTTATTCTACAGTAGAAGAATAAGATACGTGTGTACTTTGTTGTGCCTCCGCCACTAGACGATAACCTACATTTCATAAATGGTTTCTATTTGTCAGTCCGCAGCTCGTGGTCTTCTACATCTACATCTACATTTATACTCCACAAGCCACCCAACGGTGTGTGGCGGAGGGCACTTTACGTGCCACTGTCATTACCTCCCTTCCCTGTTCCAGTCGCGTATGGTTCGCGGGAAGAAAGACTGCCGGAAAGCCTCCGTGCGCGCTCCAATCTCTCTGATTTTGCATTCGTGATCTCCTCTGGAGGTATAAGTAGGGGGCAGCAATATATTCGATACCTCATCCAGAAACGCACCCTCTCGAAACCTGGACAGCAAGCTACACCGCGATGCAGAGCGCCTCTCTTGCAGAGTCTGCCACCTGAGTTTGCTAAACATCTCCGTAACGCTATCACGCTTACAAAATAACCCTGTTGTCGTTTCCTGCGCACGGGGTCTCGGGTTCGATTTCCGGCGGAGACAGGGATTTTCCCTGCCTCGAGATGACTCGGTGTTTTTGGGTTATCATAATCTTTCATCCCCATTACGGTCGGAGGAAGGCAATGGCAAACAACCTCCGCTACGACCTTGCCTAGTCGGCGGTGTGGGTCTCCCGCATCGTTCCCTACGCTCCTCGGAGTATAGGACGTCATCATCATCATCATCATCATATCTATTTGTCAAATGCAATGACGCAATTTCGTAGACTTTACCAGTCTCACACACACACATGATTTTATGTATACAGAAAATTTGTACATATACATTTGTATATAGAAAATTTGTACCAAGGCCGGGAATTTCCACTCGCCGCTTCGATCTATGTACATAAGCTCGTATCTGTATGAGACCAGGACGTCTATGAAATTGTGTCATGAGTTTCAGGCTGGAGTCCGAGTTTACATTCGATGCTGACGTGCTATTCCAGAACACGGAGAGCCTCGGTAATTCTGTTCGTGAATTTAAAGTAGACTGGGGCGGCAGTGAGAATTTGGATCGAGGAGGGAGGCGTGTCAGACTAATCCGTGTAGTTGTGTGAACTGCTGTGCCTAGGTGGCTTAGTGCAACGGAAGGCTCAGATAAAAAAAAAATAAAAAATAAATAAAAAATAAAAAGTGGCTAACGCACTTGCCTAGTAAGCAGGAGAGCCTGGTTCGATTCCTGTCGTCCGCTCAAATTTTCACTCGCCACTTCAGTCTGTACCTGTAAAATCTATCTCTCAATTCTGTGTTTTGAATAAGAGTCTGTAAATCTCTGAATAAATAATATCTGTCCCACAGAAAAGTATTGGTACTACACTAGGCGTAAGTAAAAGCCTTACACAAACACGAGAGACTGCTCGCCTGCTTTACATTTACTTGGGTTACAAAACTGTTTTGCGTGATCAGCACTAAATAATAATTCCTGTAACTGTCTTTCAGTGTTAAGGCTCCTAGACGTGGGACTTCACTCATTATTGGACGTCTTACAGTGAGTACAATTTGTTCTCAATGTGTGACGTCAGGTTTTTGAAAAAAAAAATTGTTCATATGGCTCTGAGCACCATGGGACTTAACATCGGGGGTCATTAGTCCCCTAGAACTTAGAACTACTTATACCTAACTAACCTAAGGATATCACACACATCCATGCCCGAGGCAGGATTCGAACCTGCGACCGTAGCAGTCGCGAGGTTCCAGAGTGAAGCGCCTAGAACCCCTCGGCCACCGCGGCCGGCAGGTCTTTGACAGGTTTGACATGATCGTAATACTGATTTTGTTAATGAACGTGGCTCTAGTTGCTAATATGTTCTTTAATGCAATCCACGATTGGTTTCAGCTTTTATATTCAATCCAGTTTCTAATAGATCTGAAAATGACTTAAATACACTGTTGTGCAAAACTTAAGGATGGAAGTAACTATCGCATGATGTGTCACTGCCAAGCAGCATAATTCGATGGAACTTGGGCAATACAGAGAAGGAACTGCTGCAATATAATACAGAAGGTAATCGAAAGAAAGACACAATGAGACGAACAGAAATGACACTTTTATTCAAAGATGATAATCACACTGAAGTAAGTGCTATTTATGATTATGATAAAGGCGCGACATGGCTCTTAATAGGATGTGTGGTCACTACGGACGGCAGTACATGCTCTGCAATGTGCTTCAATTCTGGACACAAGGTTGGTACGGTGCTCTTGTGGTAAGCTGTTCCATTTCTGCATAGGTTGCATGGGGGCTTAATTATATCTGATTGAAAATATTTTTAGATTTTTAGTAGCTGTATGTCCGATTGCGCTATGTCTCGTAATCGGTTGGCCCTGACTATTATTATTACGCAATCTGACTGCAAAGAACAACAACAAGAATGAAATGAAATTTTTCGTTAACACAATTAATTAATTAAGTCCCCAGCAACTATAAAACCTACAAAACCAAAGCACAAATGTAACTGTTCTGTTTGTGGGAGTGTGACTCAACGTACACATCTGGCACGGTTCTTCTTCAACAAGACAAGAAATTTAAATACCAATTATACTGACGTGATAAAAGAAAATTAGAAAAACTATAATTACGCAAGAAAACCAGAATTACACTCTAATACAAGAACACAAGCCAGATGCTTTGTTGACTGAACCTGTCATGACGCATTATTTAAAACATGGAAATAATGAAAAAAAAACACGCAATATTTTGCCTTCATATATATTGACGAAAAGCACTCTGATCGTTACAATATCTTCATTAGAATAACATCTGCTATCTCTCCCATCAAATAACTGGATAAAACATGGAACAAGCACTCCTTACTACAACATCTCGACAAGTCTTGCCCACTCGCACATCTCAACACGAACTGACTTCTACGAGCTCTCAACAAGCACTGTCTTCTACGAGTTCTGCCCACGCACTGACTACTACGAGTTCTTAACAGGCACTGACTTCTACGAGTTCTCTCCTAGCACTGACTTCTACGAGCTCTCGACAAGCACTGTCTTCTACGAGTTCTGCCCACGCACTGACTGCCACGAGTTCTTAACAGGCACTGTAGAGGCGGCTTAATAATACTCTTTGGCGCAATCTCTGGCGCAGTGGCTCAGTGTAGCCACCTTTCATATGCCCCTCCTCCATAGGCCAGAATTTGATGGTATTTTTGCCAGCATTGGTGGTGAAAATACCACCAAATTCGTCCACAAAAATACAGACAAAAATAAAAGATAATATTAATACCTAAATATCACATAATTAGTTAAAATTTTGGCTTTGCACTGACCTTTCAATAACCTAATATATGAAATACAGTAGGCAATACAAATTCTTTTCATACATGTGGCTTTACATAATAGTTTACACAATACATAAAAAATCAGTTTATACAAATGCTCACATAAAATGCTTTCAATGATTAGTTTATACAAAAAAAGGCACCAACAGGTGACATCTTTTCAGTAGAAGCAGTCCATCAGTTGCACCTAGCAATGATGAGCAGGTCCAGAGAGCAGTCCATGATATTCACTATCACTGATCACACAGTTCAAGCATGAACACTAGTTTGAATGCACATACCAATCACACTGTTCATCAGCAGAAATTAAACATGTCCTAGTGACACCAAAGAAAAAGTACAAGTAACAGTCCATAATAATCACTATCACTGATCACACAGTTCATCAGCAGAAATTAATCATTCCTAAGTGTCACACATTACTTGAAAAAGTGCAGGTAACAGTTCATAATATTTACCATCACTAATCAGACAGTTCAGGCATGAACAATAGTTTGAATACACATACAAATGCTTTTACAATGCTCTTACACTAAACATACAAATTCTAATAAACACACAAAAGATGTCAGATAATTGTCATATTAACTATTACAAATACTCAAATATCAGTAAACCTATAATATTTATGGGTGTCAGTGCAAGCCACTACAAACAAATAAAATAATATTCAGGAGATAGGTGGGTAGGATTAGGAAAGGAAAACACACAAAACACACTCACTCATCTTTCATCCACATTAAGTACTACTGTGTAATTGAATAGTGTTAACTGTGTAAATGTAATTCTGTCAAAATCTGATGTTCATCATGTGTATCAAGTAGTAGTGGCAGCAATGTATAACAGTCAATAATAGTTAGGTCAACATCATAGTCATCATGTCAAGACCAATGTTTGTGAAGCCAGATCAGATGTACTGTTGTTGAACAACTGTCAGTGAGCCAAGATATGCAAATACTTCCTCTCTTCAAAAAAAAGTATATACTGCTTAGTGATTTAACAAAGTGTGTGTATAGACTATCTTCCTTCTACTTTAGTGTTCTAGTCTGCTATCTTCATCCTCCTTGTTCCATTAAGACCAACAAAAAAAAAAATGCATCTCACTTACTTTACCTCTTATCCACCAAAACTCCAATAATCATCAACTTCACACAATCTCAATAATACCTCAATAATACCTCTTCAGTACGTCGATACATATAAACCTTATTGCCAATATAAGCTCCTCACTTACTTTACCTCTTATCCACCAAAACTCCAATAATCATCAACTTCACACAATCTCAATAATACCTCTTCAATACGTCGATACATATAAACCTTATTGCCAATATATGCTCCTCACTTACTTTACCTCTTATCCACCAAAACTCCAATAATCATCAACTTCACACAATCTCAATAATACCTCTTCAATGCGTCGATACATATAAACCTTATTACCAATATCATTTCACTTCCATAACAACTCTTTCCTCTAGTCAGTCTCCTCGAACAAGTACAGATAAAATCCTAATGCAAACCTCATCATCCCATACAATCCGAAGACACATTGTCAACACACAACCTCTGTGTAATCCATCTGAGCCAAATCTTCTACTCATTATGAATTATAAACAAAAGAAATGCATACATGACCTCTAATAGACTTAGTTCGAATAACTCTCAGTAATTAAGTACGATTACGGAATGTGAATGATGATAATATTTCACAGTGTGTACACCACTTCAAGAATTATGGCAGAAGCAAACATGTGGAGTATTTCTTGTGTCAAGTGTCACTTCCTATTTCAATTGCTCGCGAAAAATGCAGTGTAATAATTGTTAATGGTCTAAAGCTAGTTTTGGTATGTCATGTCGTTAGCTTCCCTCCTATTAGCATAAATTTATACAGCTTCCATAAAACCTCAGCTCATGTGACTTCTATGAAGTTTCTTGTACTAATGTCGTTCGTCGAATTATAGCAGTTCATTTTCTTATCTTAAAAATATAAGGCACTGAGCGTAAGCAAAACAAGCAATAGCGAGTAAATATACCAGTAGAGAACAGAATGTCAACAAGTGGATGCAGCACAATTCTTACAACGAGGCTCTGCCAAGCGAAAAATCTATAATTAATCCAATAGTGTGACCTAAACTCTCTGTTTGTACACAGTATATCAGCATTTCTATACACCAAATTAAAGAGTAGTTATGACAACAAACAGAAATGTGTAAATATGCAATCCATACGCATAGCAGCAAACAGGTCATTAGCATCATATCAGCATAAGCAAATAAATGTTCATAAGTCATCCTAATAAGTAAACATGAAGGCGCCAGCAGATAAATCACAAAGTATAACTTACATACATATCAGCACAACTAATCAGGTGACAATTATAATTTAAATAAATAAGCACAGCAGGCACATAATTAAAAAAAAATATGACATCAGTGAAAAAGCAGTGCAGCCAAGCGATGCATAATATACACAAGTTACAACCCAGTTCATTAATAATCATTGTCAAAATCAGTTAACGTACGCAAGCACGTCGCTTCACAAGTAATTTCATAGAACATGAAATTTAGCACAAAGTATGAATCACGTAATCGCGAGCAGCAAATTACGTCTAAAGTACGTACCGAAGTGGAAATATGTTACCTGAAACATGAACTCAATTAATAGTTACCTTTTTAGTTTATTAGTTTCTTCTTGGAAATTACATTCTTTCTGAAAATTTCTCGATAGCAAGTCCTCTTAACGTCGGAGACACACAGAATTTACCTGAAGTTCTTAAATATTTTATAGAACCGTATCCTGAAAAATACTGAACGTTAATAACACAATTCATCAAATCACTATAGCTTTATACTGAATTTAATCGGAGAAATTAAACTGTGTATTTGTTTACGGCTGTCAGTGCATTCGCACTGGGCGCTCGACCAGCTGTAGGCACGTGACGCAGGAAGCAATTGTTTGCGGTCAACGACCGCCTGGTGCGGCGCGCAGACTTGACTGTTGCTTTGAGTATGTGCCGCCGCCAAAACACAGCGCGGTATCCTTGTACTCTCCGCGTGTTTACGTAAACTGTTGGTTTCTCGAAAGTATGTCATTCCACAAAAATTTTTCAAAAGTATATCATTCCACAAAAATTTTAACGTTAGATATATGATGTATTCCCTTAGAGCGTCGTGATTTAAGAGTTTCTACTTCAACAGTGTTATCATGTATAATTTTGCGAATTCTATATGGACCGTTATAAAGCAGAAAAAATTTGCGACACAAGCCTTTTCCTTTGTGCGACAAACGATGAGACTTAATTAACACTTTTTGACCAATTGACAAAATTTTTAAACGACCAGGACGCTTAGCTGATTTCTCTCTTCTAGCAGCCGCAGATGCAATATTTTGTAGAGCCAGGTTGACAACTTCAGAATGCCGCAGTTTCCGTGAAGGCGGAAAAGGAACGATTTCAGATATGCGATTTGTCGGTGCTTTATTTTTTAATACCAGTATAGGCGGTAAAGAAGTTGAATCATTAGAGAGTTCATTCAGAATGTTTTGAAAAATATGAAGATACTGATCCCACGTTCTATGATTCTGATGACAATAAAGACGACACAATTTATTGATTACCTTCATCCAACTCTCTGCAGCGTTAGATTGAGGGTGAAAAAGTGAAATGAAAATTGGTTTAATTTTACGACGCTGTAGAGTACGAAGCCAAATTTTAGAACGAAACTGTGATCCATTATCTGATATAACCTTATCAACACGACCAACTTCTTTAAGAAAATGTTTGATGAAAGCGTTAGATACTGAACGAGCTGTTGCTTTGCGTAAAGGTGTAAAACACACATTTTTGACGTCAACTCCACTGCTACGAAAATGTACGCAAAGCCATTAGTAGAACGAACCACTGGACCGAACAAATCGACTGCAGCCATCTCCTTTAATTTCGCTGGAATGATAGGAAACAACGGTGCTCTGTGAGAAACTGTTGGCGGCTTAGCCTTTTGACATAATTTGCATTTGGCCAGAACAGATCGAATACGTTTTTCCATATTACTGAAGTAGCAATTTTCCCGTAATTTATGAAAGCATTTTCTGGGACCAAAGTGTGCATAACTGAAATGCGTATACCAAATCAGCTTATTAACCCACTCATCAGGAATACAAACTAACCAAACAGAGTTGTCGACCGATTTTCGTTTAAAAAGAATGTCATTGCGAACTAAATAATGCTGTCTAATCGCTACGTTTTCCTTTCTCCTCCACTTCTCCTTAATGTCCTTCCAGATTGGATCCTTATGTTGCTCCTTAGCGATGTCCTGGAGCGAAGACGAAATAAAGTTCTCAAACGCAACACCTTGAATATACATCAAACAATAATTGTTCTCTATGCAGTCCTCTTCAGCACTTTGTTTCAAACCCATAGGTGCACGTGATAAAGCATCAGCAACAATATTTGAAGAACCCTGTATGTAAACAACACTAAAATCAAATTCCTGTAGGTACAACGCCCATCGTGACAATCTGCCATGAGTTAATTTTGTCGACATAAGAAATTCCAGAGCTCGATGATCGGTGTAAACCTTAGTATGTCTGCCAAACAAAAATGTCCGAAATTTTGTAAAAGCCCATACAACAGCCAAAGCTTCAAGTTCCGTAATCGAATAATTCTTTTCTGATTTAGAAAGAACACGACTTCCAAATGCAATAGTTTTCTGTACTACAACGCCGTTTTCTTCTATCTCTTGAAATAAGTGTGCCCCTAGGCCCTTGTATGATGAGTCCGTCGCCAAACAAAATTCTTTAGATAAATCCGGATGTGAAAGAAGTGGAGCAGCAACAAAAGCATCACGAAGCTGTTCAAATTCTGACTGAGCTTCCTCATCCCAACACCAATCAGATTTCTTTCCGGATAGTTCACATAAACGAGGTGTGGCCAAATCGTCCAATTTAACAAAGCGTCGAAGAAAATTACAGACACCAAGGAAACTACGAACATCACGTTTTGTGGTAGGAACAGCATAGTTACGAATAGCGTCTAATTTCTCTGGATCAGGAAGAATACCTTCTGTAGAAATAATGTGACCGAGAAATTTCACCTGAGAACAACCAAATTCAGATTTTTCTAAGTTCACTGTAATGCCAACTCTTGCAAAAATACGTAATAATGAATCCAAAATTTTGTTGTGCTCACTCCAAGAACGTTTAGTAATAAGAATATCGTCAACATATGAAGTAATATTGTCACTAAGATAAACAGGTAAAATTTCATTTAGACGACGAATGAATGCTGCAGAAAATATAGTAAGTCAAAACGATAAATTCCAAGGTCACTTTTGGGTAAAACAGTCATATCAGGTTATTGCTTACTTACTCACTAGATAGATTGATAGTAGAAGAGTTGTTTTGACAGATGCAAAGAATAGTAAAAGAGTAGGCAGCGGTACAGAAAACTAAAAGAGAAATAGCACCACTACAGCTCGGGGCCCTATGCTCGCTACGGCACATATTCACTTAAGAGTAGTGAATCCCCTGAGGACATTAATAGCCGCACATAATTTCCAGTTTGTGACTTTGTGGCACATCTGGCGGAAGTGCGTACGCAAATTGACCTGACCATGAACATGGATGTATGTCATTCTTAGAGTTGCGGAAGATCTTAAATTTCCGAACAGTCAAAAAGTGTTTATAGTCAAAGTTTTCGCCTCGTGGCGACAAAGACCTACCGCGTCTGTCCCAGTCCCAATGACGATTATTGTTAAGTTCGCGCGCTTGGCGCTCTCTTGTCGCATCCCGTAAATGAAACAAATTATTTTCTTCAAACCCTTCTGCTAAACTAACACTTGTCAATTTCTCTGAGATCTCCTCAACTCTTTCCGATGAGTCACTTAATTGTTCTTTATGTTTATTTACGTCTTCCGTAAGCGTCGCGACTTGGGTTTCAGTATTGACACATTTGGTAATTAACTGTTCATATTGTTGTGTTATGTTATTTAATCTGTCATTTGATACGGACTCCTCGATTCTCTCAAGTATTTCTTCCTTATCGTGTGCACGTTGTAAATTTAATTCTGAAAATTTTTGTACTATCACGCGATCTCTTTCTTCCTGTTCTCTGTCCTGTTCCTCTTGTCTAATTTCTATTGAAATTAAACTATTATTGTGAGCATTCAAAATCGGTTGTACTTCTTCTCTACTTTCTTTCTTTGATTCATCTTTCATGTTTTTGAAACCCGTCCCTATTCGTGAGTCTAACCGTGTTGTCATTGTTTCCATCTCTGTTTTAATTGATCCTATTTGTGAGCATAACCGTGTTGTCATTGCTTTCATTTCTGTTTTAATTTCAGATATCAAAGTTCCCATCTCGGTTTCAATTGTTCCTATACCTGTTTTAATTGTTCCTATTTGTGATCCCAAATTTAATATTGCACCCATCAATTGCTCCATTTCTTCTGTCGTTAATCTCGTATTCTGAAAATTTTTCGATTGTGAAAAATTTTGAACTGTTTCCGGACTATTTTCCCTACTTATTAAATTGTTTTCCACTACATTATTCATGACACTGTTTTCCTCTGTTGGCGAGTTCGCCATGTTAACAATTTCGTTATTCTGACTATTCATCGTTTTTGCCTTTTTCATCGATCGCGTAATCATTTACAAAACATAAAAAAATTCGACACTGTACGAAAATTACACACAATGACTCTTTATCTCCAACAATACCATTTACATGAAAAGTTTCCCTCAAACACGATTAATCGAACAATTGAAATAATTGCACTAAATTGTCAAACCCGTAGACAAGACAACAAAAAAAATAAATTTTGAAAAATACCATTAGAAGAATGCCAATTACCAAATCTACACATGCAAAATAGGCTACAATTACTAAACTAGAAATTACTACAACAATACTACTGTCTACTATTTTTACAATCAGAATTCCAAGGGACGATCCGAAGCAGCGGTCGCCACGTGCATGGGGGCTTAATTAAATATGATTGAAAATATTTTTAGTTTTTGTATGTCCGATTACGCTGTGTCTCGTAATCGGTTGGCCCTGACTAGTATAATTACGCTATCTGACTGCAACAAACAATGAAAGAAAATTTTCGTAAACACAGTTAATTAATTAAGTCCCCAGCAACTATAAAACCTACAAAACCAAAGCACAAATGTAACTGTTCTGTGTGTGGGAGTGCGACTCAACGTACACATCTGGCACGGTTTTTCTTCAACAAGACAAGAAATTTAAATACCAATTATACTGACGTGATAAAAGAAAATTAGAAAAACTATAATTACGCAAGAAAACCAGAATTACACTCTAATACAAGAACACAAGCCAGATGCTTTGTTGACTGAACCTGTCATGACGCATTATTTAAAACATGGAAATAATGAAAAAAAAACACGCAATATTTTACCTTCATATATATTGACGAAAAGCACTCTGATCGTTACAATATCTTCATTAGAATAACATCTGCTATCTCTCCCATCAAATAACTGGATAAAACATGGAACAAGCACTCCTTACTACAACATCTCGACAAGTCTTGCCCACTCGCACATCTCAACACGAACTGACTTCTACGAGCTCTCAACAAGCACTGTCTTCTACGAGTTCTGCCCACGCACTGACTACTACGAGTTCTTAACAGGCACTGACTTCTACGAGTTCTCTCCTAGCACTGACTTCTACGAGCTCTCGACAAGCACTGTCTTCTACGAGTTCTGCCCACGCACTGACTGCCACGAGTTCTTAACAGGCACTGTAGAGGCGGCTTAATAATACTCTTTGGCGCAATCTCTGGCGCAGTGGCTCAGTGTAGCCACCTTTCAAGGTTCGGTTGACACCTGCTGGATGGCCCTTGGTGCATGTGTTGCAGTAAGTCTTCCTAACGCAGCTCACACGTGCTCGATAGAATTCAGGTCGTGGGAACGGCCAGTCAAGTCCATTCGCCGACTATCCTCTCGCTCCAACAGTTCTTCCACCTACGATGCTGCGTGAGGTCGCGTATTATTATCCATAAAAATGAAGTCAGCGGCGAATGTACCACTGAAAAGACGCACATGGAAAAGCCGTGCAGTGTCACGTCGACCGGTGAGTGTCTCGTGTTCAAAGATTTGTAGCCAGTACGCCCATGCAACATTATACCTCCCCACACCATAACACCTAGACCCCCAAAGCGAACATGTTCGACAGTGCTTTACATACATCTAATGCACCCAAGAACAATGTCGAACATGTTTGTTTTGGAGGTACAAAAAGGTACGGCCAAACTTTCAGGAAACATTCCTCACATACAAAGAAAGAAAATATGTTATGCGGACATGTATCCGGAAACGCTTACTTTCCATGTTAGAGCTCATTTTATTACTTCTCTTCAAATCACATTAATCATGGAATGGAAACACACAGCAACAGAACGTACCAGCGTGACTTCAAACACTTTGTTACAGGAAATGTTCAAAATGTCCTCCGTTAGCGAGGATACATGCATCCACCCTCCGTAGCAAGGAATCCCTGATGCGCTGATGCAGCCCTGGAGAATGGCGTATTGTATCACAGCCGTCCACAATACGAGCACGAAGAGTCTATATTTGGTACCGGGGTTGCACAGACAAGAGCTTTCAAATGCCCCCATAAATGAAAGTCAAGAGGGTTGATGTCAGGAGAGCGTGGAGGCCATGGAATTGGTCCGCCTCTACCAATCCATCGGCCACCGAATCTGTTGTTGAGAAGCGTACGAACACTTCGACTGGAATGTGCAGGAGCTCCATAGTGCATGAACCACATGTTGCGTCGTACTTGTAAAGGCACATGTTCTAGCAGCACAGGTAGAGTATCCTGTATGAAATCATGATAACGTGCTCCATTGAGCGTACATAATGACGAAACTAAAATGAGCTCTAACATGGAAATTAAGCGTTTCCGGACACATGTCCACATAACATCTTTTGTTTATTTGTGTGTGAGGAATGTTTCCTGAAAGTTTGGCCGTACCTTTTTGTTACACGCCGTAGTATGGAGAGGCATGATCTTGTATGGCCTTACTTCAAATTTTTAAAAAACTGTACACTTACCGGTCAGTGTTATTGTGACACTGTACTCCTTACTCACGCGCGTCTTTTCAGTGGTACATTCGCCGCTGACTTCATTTTTATGGATAATAATGCACGACCACACGGAGCATCGTAGGTGGAGGAGTCCTTGGAACAAGAGGATATTTGGCGAATAGACTGGTCTGTACGCCTCGCCGATTGAAATCGTGTCGCACACATGGGCTGCATTATGGAGACGTTGTACGGGGTCCACAGCATTCACCGTGGATTATCCATCATGTGTCATCCACGCAGGCAGAGGACTGGAACGCCCTAGCACAAGAGCTCTTCACCAACCATTTCGCCAGCATGAGAGCAGTTTACATACCATCCACTGCCGTCCGTGGTGCTCACACCTCATTAAGAGCCATGTACAGTGTTTTATAATGTCCTTCGGACCGTCATAAATTGCGGTAACTGCAATATACGAGGGTTGGAGCTTTAATAGTGGTTCAAATGGTTCACATGGCTCTGAGCACTATGGGACTTAACATCTCTGGTCATCAGTCCCCTAGAACTTTGAACTACCTAAACCTGACTAACCTTAGGACAACACACACATCCATGCCCGAGGCAGGATTCGAACCTGCGACCGTAGCAGTCGCGCGGCTCCGGACTGAGCGCCTAGAACCGCTAGACCACCGCGGCCGGCCTTTAATAGTGGCAACTATTTATTTACAGTTCGTAAAAAATAGATACTTGTTTCAAAGTTTTACTGACCTTCAAAGTAGTCGCCAGCATTGTGTACAACCCGTTGCCAGCGATGTGGAAGTCGTAGGATACTCTTAGCAGTGCCAGTTGTGTTGGCAGTTCGAGCGGCGCGGTCTATTGCCCTACGAATTTGTGGCAGTTCTGTAGCGAATGTCGTGAAGCGTTTCCTTCAGTTTAGAAATCGAGTTGAACTTACGAGGGCTTAAGTCAGGGGAGTGCAGCAGGTGGTACAGCACTTAGCAACCCCATCAGTCAAACAAATCAGTGATGGCTTGCACTGTACATGCTTGACCACTGTCCTGCAAAATGATGGTCAGGTCCTGCAGAAAGCGTCATCACTTCTAAGCTGTTCATTTTTGGAACACAACCTACGACCAGCTTAGAGACACTTCCTGCAGGACCTGACCATCATTTTGCAGGACAATGCACAAGTACGTACAGTGCAAGCTGATACTGATTTGTTTGACTGATGGGGCTGGTAAGTGCTATACCACCTGCTGCACTCCCCTGACTTGAGCCCTCGTAAGTTCAACTCGATTTCTAAACTGAAGGAAACGCTTCAAGGCATTCGCTACAGAACTGCTACAAATTCGTCGGGCAATAGACCACTCCGCTCGAACTGTCAGCAGAACTGGCACTGCTAAGAGTATCCTACGACTTCCACATCGCTGGCAACGGCCTATATTACACAGTGCTGGTGACTACTTTGAAGGTCAGTAAAACTTTGAAACAAGTATCTATTTTTACGAGCTGTAAATAAATAGTTGCCACTATTAAAGTTCCAACCCTCGTAGTTATTGTCTTTGAGCAAATGTGCCTTTTCTGTTCCTCTCATTTCGTGTTTGTTCTTTTATATATGTTCCAAGTTTCATTGAGCTATGTCGCCTGTCAGTGACACATCATGCAGATGTTACTGTCCTCCTTAAGTTTTGCACGCCGGTATAGAAAAGCCGAAACCGGTCGAGGACTAAAACAAAGAACATCACAATAATTGGAATGGCTGTTATTAATTAAGCATACAGCTGCGGAGCAACAGCACTCTCTAAACGTGGAGAAACTAATAACAAATTTTATTGTTTTGGTCTTTTTTTTAATTAATAAAATTTCATCGTGTGTTTAACACATTTTTTCACACCAACATGTCCATAGCTTTGGTGTCCGTAAACATGAAGTCTATTCCCGAGTTCGGTTTGCAGATGTTTCAAACGGCACATTTTTCCAATACAGTTACTTTCAGCACTTTTCATTCTCTACAAGGATAGAGCGGCCTGTTCCAATAATCAGAGACCTCTCAGCGAAGCACCAGGAAAGACGGCTGTGGGGCAGCGGGAGATCCAATTGAGAATATTTGAAAGAGGACTGCCAGTTCCGGCATTTGTCTCACAACCAACGGAAATCTCCCGAAAATCTTCGTCAGAGCGAAGAGATGAGAGCTGTCTTTATATCAGTCATTAAAAAATTTGAAAGCCTAGTGTATGCATAGGTGTAAATGTTTATGTTAACACAGAGTAAAGTGGCTGACATGCATCTACATGTGCAGAATACGAATGATCTGATTAGAATAACACTGTGGTCGAGTGATACACAGTGTGTTCGGAAGGCCACTCTGCACTGGACTGCGGGTTACGGATGTAGATTACGTTGGACGTTCCGAACAAAGTTGGCCGTACACAAGTTGGCTGAACTGGTTTTATTCCGTAGATACTCGACTGCTTTATAATTCGTTCCACCGCTGCGTAACATTTAACTGTTTGGATCAGGTGATGAAAGCTGTTGAATGCGATGTGTAGTGTTTAGATGTTCGGTTTGTTTATAAATTAAGATGCTTTCAACTGAGGAACGTTTGTTCTTGTGGAACATGTGTTTCGACAAGGCGATAAACACGCAAATTTAGTGCAGGAGCCATTTTCTAGAAAATTCCAGGAAACAACTGTACCTCACTGTAATGCGGTTTGTAGATATACACTCATGCTCATAAATTAGGGATAATTGCAGAATGTGGGGCCACGGGAGTTCGGAGAGGTTTGCGCGACTTTGCTGCAATGATGACGGATGCATCACCCAACGACTCACCGTAATTTTGTTCAATGCTAAGTCTCCGTAGACATTCTGAAAGCGCCAATGAATATCTGCAATGTCTGGTTTTGCGCAAAACGAAGCTGAATGACAACTATCCGCTTGGAACGCACCTCCGGCACAGACCCCATTTTCAACGCTACATACAGCGCCACCACTAATCGGAACTTCATGAATCTATAGTGGCTGAAGCGCAAATATTCCAGTATGTCCCACAACAAATTCTGCAATCATTACTTACTGAACGCCCCTCGTCTTAATAAGTTTTTTTGATTTGTTGGTAATCTAAGTTGCAGTCACTCAATCAAGAATCACAAAAGGAGGAGGTATACTTCAAAAAGGCTGGCAGACGTGGAAAGATTTCAATTACCTTACATCATGGTAGGGCAGAGATTCCGAACTCAGATACTGGATTATAAGGCATATCCAGGAGCAGATGTAGACTCAGATCACAATTTGGTAGTGATGAAGACTGACGTTTAAGAGACTAGTGAGAAAGAATCAGTACGTAAAGAAGTGGGATACAGAAATACTAAGGAATGAAGAGATACGCTTGAAGTTCTCTGAGACTATAGATACTGCGATGAGGAATAGCTCAGTAGGCAGTTCAGTTGGAGAGGAATGGACGCCTATAAAAAGAGCAACCACAGAAGTTGGAACGAAAAACATGGGTTGAAAGATGATAACTGCGAGGACATCATGGGTAACAGAATAAACACTTCAGCTGATCGATGAAAGAAGGAAACAGAAAGACGTTCAGGGAAATCCATAAATACAGAAATACAAGTCACTTAGGAATGAAGTAAATAAGTAGCGCAGGGAAGCGAAGGCGAAATGGCTGCATGGAAAATGTGAAGAAATCGAAAAGGAAATGATTGTCGGAAGATCTGATTCAGTTTATGTAAAATTCAAGGCACCCTTCGGTGAAATTAAAAGCAAGGGTGGCCACATTAAGAGTACAATGGGAGTTCCAATATTAAATGCAGGGAAGAGAGCTGATATGTGGAAAGGGTACACTGAAGGCCATTATGAGGAGCATGACTAGGGTTAAAAAAGCTGTAAGATAGGGGTGTAGTCTTTAACACCTACTGTTCAACCTATACATTGAAGAAGGAATGACGGAAATAAAAGAAAGGTTCGAGAGAGGAATTAAAATTCACGGTGAAAGGATATCAATGATAAGATTCGTAAATGACATTGCTATCCTCAGTGAAAGTGAAGAAGAGTTTCAGAAGCTGTTGAATGGAATGATTAGTCTAATAAGTACAGATTACGGATTGAAAGTAAATCGAAGAAAGACGAAAGTTATGAGTAGTAGAAGAAATGAGGAACTTAAGATCAGAATTGGAGATCATGTATTAGATGAAGTAAGGAATTCTGCTACCTAGGCAGCAAAATAATCCCTGACGGAAGAACAAGAAGGACATAAAAAGCAGACTATTACTGGCAAAGAGGGCATTCCTGGCCAATAAAAGTGGACCAGTGTCAAACATAGGCCTTAATTTGAGGAAGAAATTTCTGAGAATGTACATTTCGAGCACAGTATTGTATGGTAGTAAACATGGACTGTGGGGAACCGGAACACAACAGAAATTAAGGACCTGGGATATGGTGTTACAGAAGTATGTTGAAAATTAGATGAGGAATGAGGAGGTTCCCCGCAGAGCGGAGCAACGAACGAAACATTTTTCCACCGGCAAGAAGAAGGCACACGTTGGTAGGACATATGTTAAGTCATAACCGAATAACTTCCATGGTACTAGAGGGAGCTGTACAGGGTAAAAACTGTAGAGGAAAGCAGAGATTGGAATACATCCGACAAATAATTGAGGATGTAGGTTGCAAGTGCTACTCGAGCTGAAGGTGTTGCCGCAGCAGAGGAATTCGCGGCGGCCCGCATCAAACCATTCAGGAAACTGAAGACTCAAAAATCACTTCTTATATAGCTGTTGCCTAGCCCCATTTGGCTCTGTGACGAAGCTACATACTTGCTGCGTACACGAAAGCCACTTCTCAGAAACTACTTTCAGTGGTATCAGATTCTCTTCCTACCACAGTATTGTTTTTGACGCCAAGTATATTCCATTATTTCATGAATACAACATGAACACTACTCAAGACTCGGTCTGACAGTGGCTTGTAAGCCAATTTTTTCTGTGGATGATTTACATTTTCGTAAGATTCATCCAGTTAATCTGAATATGGCACCTGCTTTCCCTATAACTAGTCTAACGTGTTCCATCCACTTTAGGTCGTTTTGGACAGTTACTCGCAGATATTTTGCTGTTGTTACTGTTACGCGTGCTTTAGCTCCAGTCATGTAATTGAGCAGTGTGAGCGGTAAACGTAAAGGTTTAATCATCAGCTCGAAAAAATATAGTTACAACATACATTTTTTTGTTTGTTTGCAGGTACGTGTTTGCAGTCCTGAGCAAAACTGAAATCCCCACGTTACACTACTGTAGTACCCTGCTGGAGGACCCAAAAACAAAAGGGCTCAACCCGTCTCCATTTAATCTATGGGTTAATTTTGTTTCGGTTCCTTTACCGGCGTGCTACGTACTGTAGTGCAGGGATATCAATGTGTAAACTTCATGGCTACTCCTCGTATGGTCACATTAAATTCTTTTAAAAGTTAAAGTGTGGCACATTATACTACTAGATGTCGCCCTCTCGATCAGAGTAGATGAGGTATCAAAAGGGCCACCCAAGCGGGACAGATCTCTATGGAGGAGAAATGGACGAAATGTGACCTCCAAAATTATCAGTCGTACTCCACCCCATCACCAGCCTTCCCTTTCAGCGACGCGCTACAATAGCGTGGCGCGGAAAATTCGATGTCTATCGACAATCAAACAAAAAATAAATTTCATGACCATTTTTTCGAGCTGATAATTTAAATTTCATTACTATCCCTCGTAGGTTTTTTGATGTGCTGATTCATCATTCAGAACTATTCATTTGTTACAAGTGTTTCAGTACAATGTATAGAAATGTGGAAGATCAGAGATGTGGGGGAGGGGGGGGGTCTCTTTCGCGTACACTTTAGTTCTAGGGTTACGAGTACCCCAAAAGTTCTTCGTGGGATGTAAATAGACAATTCGCCGATGTTGGTTATCTGTGACTTGCTTTTCGATACGAATTATGTAAATAATAATAAGCCATCTTCAGTTATAATTTTTTTCTTATATAGCTCAACGCATTTCGAAATTAGAACTACCAGTTTTCATGCGCAGACTGAGGTTGTGAGATTTACGGCTGCTTCGCACTGCCAGCTGCGTTTAGCCACTGAATGTGTGTCGTCTGAATCAGTGAGGAATGCCCACATTCGCGCTCTCCCCTAGAGAAGTTTTCAATTTTTATTGATTTACTGCGTGTCTCTGATGTGAAAATAACAATGCGACCGCCGGAGCCATACGTCTGTCAATGTTCGACCACTTGTAACTGTATCTGTGTTGCTGTAATGCTTGAACAAAGCACCTATCATTCACACTGACTGCAATAAATAAATAAATGAATTGGGTAGTGGTTTTATTTCCCAATCCAATGGAGTGGTCAAAGCCACAAATCCCTTGATCGTCACTACCAACTGAAGTTGCAGCATTATATGTTTACTAAAACGGGAAACGCCACTTCGCATACAGCCCAACGAATTGGGTATCTGTGGAGAGACGAAGGAATTCATTTGTGAAAAATACGCTAGCTCCAACTATTTCAGATTTCGAAGGAGATTCCTTGTTATCGTCTTTAGTTTTAATTAATAATGCTTTGTCTGACACTGAGGTTTTCACGGAGAAAAGAAGGAATGGGACTGACAGACGCTGAATGAAATTTTCAACTCCGTGATTAACAACGCAGTATCCTGGAAAAGTCACGGTTCTGTCGAGAGTGATGCGGGGCACGAGCTGCACAAAGGAAGCATAATTTTCTGCAAGAGATCTGCAATGGGAATGAGAACTTTAATATAACTGATGATATGAGAAAGGTGCCTTAAACACTACAACGTTAATTACGAATGTACCCGTGTCTCTCTCTTCTAGTTTAATCCGCCTGACTTTTAATTAAACAGGAATTTTTAGCCGGATTTCTTTGACGTAGCAGTCTACACCGCACCAGTATAGGTCTATATTTTGCCCAACCGCATGAGATTTAAGGTGACCAGAAATTGTGGCAACGTCACTGCACTGCCATGCAGCACAGAACCAGATATCTTGGACACGGCCAAGGATGCATAGAGGTTAACCAATTCAAGGAAATGACTTGCAGGTACATTCATTACACGTTGCGACTTACAGTGTTCTAACCCAGACGTTCCTAACTCTTCTGAGGCCATTAGCCCTAAGTGCAATCAAATATTATCAATCCCCTCCCCCCATTCCTCTATCATCACTGTTAGCACCTCATTAAATTATAGAAAGAAAAATAATTTTCTTTGCACGCTTTCATTTTTAAAACAACGTAAGATGAATGATGTTTAGTTTCTGTAGGCATTTCGATAAACCACGAACTACTGAATCAATGAGACAATTGGCCTGGTTTATTTCTAACAACTTTTTTTTTTATAGAAAGAAGAAACATTTCTCAGGGCATTGTGAGTGTTACCTAAAACTATTTCTATGCACATTGAGGGTGGACAATTTTTACAAAACCTGTTTCCTGTCCCTAGCAACACTTGCTTAACCCATAGCCTGCACTCCCATTTAAAATCAACCACATTAAAATGTGTACACTGCACTTAGGCATATTGCTTGCAAATCGCTTGACTCATGGACCCCTTACTTCTGAAATTGTAGAAATTGGGATACTTCTGGGTGCCTATGGTTTACATCTCACGACTCTCACTAATAGTAATAATAATAATAATAATAATAATAATTCCCGTGGAGGCCCGGGAAAAGAATAGGCCTCCGGTATGTTCTGCCAGTCGTAAAAGGCGACGAAAAGAACAAACCACTAATAGGGCTAACCCCCCTTTTAGTGTGATTAGTTGGTTCAGGACAGAACTAAAGAAGCCTCGGACAAGCGCCGTCATGGTCGGGGACGACGCTTGAACCCTATGCCCGCCCACAATGGTAACGACACTGCTAGCCAACTGGAAAATGATTCAAATCCAAATAGAGGTGTTTTGCAGGATATGCTTCCTGCAACCACCCTAGAAGGAAAACAAAGACAGAGGATGAGATGGTCAGATGAACTCAATCGACACCTCATGTTCTGTTATTACCAAGCAACAAACCTAGGAACCAACACAACTGGATACAGATCACAAGTATACACAACATTTATTACCAGATACCCAGAATTAAAATTTTTAACAGAACAACGACTAGCTGATCAGATCCGCGTAATAATCAAAAATAACAGGATACCCCAGTCAGAATTAGAAAACATCAAACAACAAGTACAACAAATACTGGAACAAAATAATGTGCAATCAGAAGAAGAAAATACAGTAATGGACTCAAACATCCCATAGCAAACAAACAAAGAACAACATGCATCAATTAAACAATCAGAGGAAAACGAAATCTTAAGACAGCCACCAGAACAAGCACAAATAGAACACGAAGTGACACATATGTTAGATATAGAAGAAAAATTTCAGCTGACATATATAGAATACAAAGACACAAATACAGACATTAGACCATTCTTGCGTAGACCGCTAAATAACCCACAAGTCGAAACAACAATAAAAACTATCAACACAATCATACACAACAAAATAAATGAAAACACAACTATGGAAGAGTTACAACTACTGGTTTATATAGGAGCACTCACTACACTAAATATACACACTAGGCAGAGATCAGAACCAACCAACACACAGAAGAAACTCACAAAACCAACATGCCAACACAGGCTACAGATCAGACTAGAAAAACTGAGAAAAGACATCGGACAGCTAACACAATTTATAAGAAATGAAATGTCAGAAAAAAAACGAAAAAGGTTAGGTAAAGTCTCACAACAAGAAGTGATAGAGCAATTAGATGAAAAGAAGCAGAAATTACAAGCATTTGCCAAACGACTTAGAAGATACAAAAAAAGTGAAAATAGAAGGAAACAAAACCAAACATTCAACACAAACCAAAAGAAATTTTACCAGACAATAGATAACACACACATTGAAATAGACAATCCACCAAACATAACAGACATGGAACACTTCTGGAGCAACATATGGTCAAATCCGGTACAACATAACAGGCATGCACGGTGGATACAAGCAGAAACAGATACGTACAAGATGATACCACAAATGCCTGAAGTGATAATTTTGCAACATGAAGTCACCCAAGCAATTAATTCTACTCACAATTGGAAAGCCCCTGGAAAAGATAAAATAGCAAATTTCTGGCTAAAGAAATTCACCTCAACACATTCACATCTAATTAAATTATTTAACAGTTACATTGCAGACCCATACACACTCCCTGATACACTTACACATGGAATAACTTATCTGAAACCTAAAGATCAAGCAGACACAGCAAACCCAGCTAAATATCGCCCCATAACATTCCTACTAACAATATACAAAATATTAACTTCAGTCATTACACAGAAATTAATGACACATACAACACAGAACAAAATTATAAATGAAGAACAAAAAGTCTGTTGCAAAGGAGCACGAGGATGTAAAGAGCAACTGATAGTAGATGCAGAGGTGACATACCAAGCTAAAACTAAACAAAAGTCGCTACACTATGCATACATTGATTACCAAAAAGCTTTTGATAGCGTACCCCACTCATGGTTACTACAAATATTGGAAATATACAAAGTAGATCCTAAATTAATACAGTTACTAAACATAGTAACGAAAAATTGGAAAACCACACTTAATATCCAAACAAATTCAAATAATATCACATCACAGCCAATACAGATTAAGTGTGGAATATACCATGGAGACTCATTAAGTCCTTTCTGGTTCTGCCTTGCTCTGAACCCACTATCCAACATGCTAAATAATACAAATTATGGATACAATATTACTGGAACATACCCACACAAAATCACACATCTGCTATACATGGATGATCTAAAGCTACTGGCAGCAACAAATCAACAATTCAACCAATTACTAAAGATAACAGAAGTATTCAGCAATGATATAAATATGGCTTTTGGAACAGACAAATGTAAGAAAAATAGCATAGTCAAGGGAAAACACACTAAACAAGAAGATTACTTACTGGATAACCACAGCGACTGCATAGAAGCGATGGAAAAAACAGATGCCTATAAATATCTAGGATACAAATAAAAAATAGGAATAGATAATACAAATATTAAAGAAGAACTAAAAGAAAAATATAGACAAAGACTAACAAAAATACTGAAAACAGAATTGACAGCAAGAAACAAGACAAAAGCTATAAATACTTATTCTATACCAATATTGACTTACTCATTTGGAGTAGTGAAATGGAGTAACACGACCTAGAAGCACTCAATACACTTACACGATCACAATGCCACAAATATAGAATACATCACATACGTTCAGCAACTGAAAGATTCACATTAAGCAGAAAGGAAGGAGGAAGGGGATTTATCGACATAAAAAACCTACATTATGGACAGGTAGACAATTTAAGAAAATTCTTTATAGAACGAGCAGAAACTAGCAAAATACACAAAGCAATCACTCATATAAATACATCGGCTACACCTCCGCAATTTCATAACCACTTCTACAACCCTTTAGAACACATAACATCAACAGATACGAAGAAAGTAAATTGGAAAAAGAAAACACTACATGGCAAGCACCCGTATCATCTAACACAGCCACACACCGATCGAGACGCATCCAACACATGGCTAAGAAAAGGCAATATATACAGTGAGACGGAAGGATTCATGATTGCAATAAAGGATCGAACAATAAACACCAGATATTACAGCAAGCATATTATTAAAGATCCCAATACCACAACAGATAAATGCAGACTTTGCAAACAACAAATAGAAACAGTAGATCACATCACAAGTGGATGTACAATACTAGCAAATACAGAATACCCAAGAAGACATGACAATGTAGCAGAAATAATACATCAACAGCTTGCCTTACAACATAAACTTATAAAACAACATGTTCCCACATACAAGTATGCACCACAAAATGTACTGGAAAACGATGAATACAAATTATACTGGAACAGAACCATTATAACAGCTTAAACAACACATAACAAACCTGACATCATACTCACCAATAAAAAGAAGAAATTAACACAACTAATCGAAATATCCATACCCAATACAACAAATATACAAAAGAAAACAGGAGAAAAAATTGAAAAATACATCCAACTGGCTGAGGAAGTCAAGGACATGTGGCATCAGGATAAAGTTGACATTATACCAATTATACTATCAACTACAGGAGTCATACCACACAATATCCACCAGTACATCAATGCAATACAGCTACATCCAAACTTATACATACAACTACAGAAATCTGTAATTATTGACACTTGTTCAATTACCCGAAAGTTCCTAAACGTAATGTAACATATACCGTACAGTTAAAAGGAAGTCACGCTTGATCAAGGTCCGCGTCACCTTCCATTTTTAACCAGACATAACGTCTGAGAAAAAAAAACATAATAATAATAATATGATAATAACACAGACTAGGCTCTACAGAAGTGTAATGGCCACTGTATATTTTCCATTGTACTGTCAATTAGTTCGTTTATTGTTGTGAAGTGAATAATGAAGCAATTTATGGTCTATTCTAGAAATTTCCTGCAACTCGGTGAAGCTATTTTCATAAGATATTTAAGCATATGTAATCTATATTTCTCAGTTTTACTGTCATAGATGCATTGTACAAAATATGCGTGTAGTGCGTGGACTGTGTAAGGAATGCGTTCATTCATTCTTTTCACAAGCTTTAGCTCCAACAACATTGCGTTTTGTGTGAATGCCAGTTTTGGAAAAAATATAGTTACTGTTAAGTTATGTAATCAGTATTATAGTCTTATGTAATAGTGATAAAAGTAATTTAGTTTCGTGACTGAATCACAATTGAACTCTTGTTTTACCCCTCAGAAAATTACATTTTACATTTCAGCGGGTAATAACACCCCCCCTCCCCCCCCCCCCCCCCCCCCCCCCCCCCCCCGCCACGCAGGTTGTGAACTACTGTTCTAACCTAACGAAATTATGATACACAGTTCAGGAATGGGCAACAATATTTAATTTATGGAAGTCAGATGCAATCTTGCAGTCGTGTAGAAATACAGGTTGAATGAATGCGGTGAATACAACAAAAATAACCAATAAAAACAATTTCTACCCAGTGGAAGATGATAAGGCATGGTAGTGGACTATGAGTGAAGTCTTCAGTAACTACCCTAGCAAAATTTAACTACACGACCTGTCCAAAAATTCCAAGAAGTTTGTCATAAGTTAAGGATAAAAGCGGAACGAAAATCAGTGCCCAGACAGTTGTTGACGATAGAGGATCGGAAACAGGAAACAACAAAATAAAAGTCGAATTATCGACTTAAGCTTCCCAATATTTTTTCAGAAATAAAAATTGAGGAATGTTGCCATCACACGACAGGCGTACCGCTGTTAAGCTGGGCGAGATAGTAATCAGAGCTTATAGCTCAGTAAGAGCCCTAGGCGCTCCTGTTAAGTTTTGTACGGAACTTATGTCGAAACTAGCTCCATTATTAACCATACTTTGATAAGAGTTATGTGGTGTCACCGCCAGACACCACACTTGCTAGGTGGTAGCTTAAATCGGCCGCGGTCCATTTAGTACATGTCGGACCCGCGTGTCGCCACTGTGTGATCGCAGACCGAGCGCCACCACAAGGCAGGTCTCGAGATACGGACGAGCACTCCCCCCGTTGTACGGACGACATTGCTAGCGACTATACGGACGAAGCCTTTGCTCTCATTTGCCGAGAGACAGTTAGAATAGCCTTCAGTTGAGTCAATGGCTACGACCCAGCAAGGCGCCATTAGCCTTACATAGTTTGATAGTTATCGTATGAAATGTCTCATCAAGAATGCTGTATTCACATGAACTATATAAAGTTAAGTATTCGAGGAGCTGCATACTTTTCTTATTCGAATTCACTACTTATCCTGTTCCAGAATTCACGCCCGTCTGCGTTAGGTAGCGTGCATTTCGGCCTCCTCTATCTACAAGGTGTTGGCACATTTGCCAACACATCAAGTTATGTTCTCCGCGAGCGGAAAAGAGAGCGTACCGCACCTATTCACGAAAACGGACGTAGAACTCATCCGCACCGCTACTATTCTCTACGCCGCGGGCGGAACTGTGGTACTACATGGAGTGGAGTTTAGGGGCACGTTTTTACTTGTGTTCAGACACGTTCAGGACAACACACGGAAGGCTCTACATCTGGAAGCAGCGCGCAAGCACTCATTTGGGGAGTGAAATTTTCCGCTGCGAGTTGCAGCCATGTTCCGTGTGAAAAAGGTTCGAACCCGTGTTATTATCGCAACTACGACTCGTAGTGACACGGACAACGGCCAGTCGGTATTCACTCGCCAGGTACTCTCCGAGACCGTCACAGCGACTTGATCAAATGCTTTGAAAATGCGTGTCTTTTTGCAATGAACCCCCCAGGAATATCTAGTTGTGTGACGTCAGGCAATCGTTAACCGATGGAGCTATCTATCTTATAGTCACTAGCTTCAAAAAATCGAAGTGTACTAGCAAAAGACAACCGACGAACTTGTAAAGTATATTTTGTATCAGAAGGAATTGTACCCTGGCAGGAAGCCATGTTATGTGCAGGTAGTGTTCAAATGGTTCAAATGGCTCTGAGCAGTATGGGACTTAACATCTGAGGTCATCAGTCCCCTAGACTTAGAATTACTTAAACTTAAGTAACCTAAGGGCATCACACACATCCATGCCCGAGGCAGGATTCGAACCTGCGACCGTAGCGGTCGTGATGTTCCAGACTGAAGCGCCTAGAACCGCTCGGCCACTACGGCCGGCGCAGGTAGTGTATAACAAATAATTTTATTATATGAGAGACTATAGTACAAAATGTAAGGCTGTTCTAATATTTTGGTGGAAGTGCTGTCGTTTTAAAATGTACTTTAGTTAATGTACACTAAGTAAACAAATACAATAATGCAATAATACCCACCAACTTTTCCAGATTGTCGTCCAGTGTGTTCAATACCGCCATCAGTTGTATCCTGTCTCTTGGTCAGTACCATTTCCATCACTTTTAGTCAGCTCCTGGTCTGCACTGCGATGGTTGTAGTGCCGCATACACAAGGTATAAAAGGGCAGTGCATTGGAGGAGATGTCATTTGTACTCAGGTAATTTATGTGAAAAGGTTTCCGAAGTGATTGTGGCCTCACGACAGGAATCAACAGATTTTGTTCGTGGAGACGCATGGGTCATACCATTCGCAAATCGTTAGGGAATTAAATATTCCAGGATATAAAATGCCAAGAGAGTGAAGATAATACCGAATTTTAGGCAGTACATCTCATCGTGGCCAACGCAGTGGCCGGAGGATTTCACTTATCGACCGAGAGCAGCAGCATTTGCGTAGAGTTATTAGAGCTAACAAACAAGCAACAATGCGTGAAATAACCACGGAAATCAATGTGGGGCGTACAACTAACGTGTCCGTTAGGACAGGACTGCGATATCTGGCATTATTGGGCTATGGCAGTAGACGAGCAACGCTAGTGCTCTTGGTATCAGCGCATCACCTGCAGCGCCTCTCCTGAGATCGTGACCGTCTCGGTTGAACGCTAGACTACTGGAGAACGGAGGCCTGGTCAAATGAGTTCCGATTTCAGTTGGTAAGGGCTGATGGTACGCTTCTCGAGTGTGGCGCAGACCCCACGAAGTCATGGACTATAGTTGTCAACAAGGCACTGTGCAAGCTGATGGTGCCTCCATATTGGTGTGGATACATGGAATGGACTGGTTCCTCTGGTCCAACTGAACCAATCATCGTCTGGAAACGGTTATGTTCGGTCAGCTGGAGACCATTTGCAGCCATTCATGGAGTTCATGTTCCCAACCAGGAATGGAATTTTGTGGATGGTAATGCGCTATGTCACCGGGCCACAAATGTTTGCGAATGGTATGAAGAACATTCTGGACAGTTAGAGAGAATGATTTGGCGATGCAGATCGCCAAGCATGAATACCATCGATCGCTTACGGGAGGTCAGTTCATGCACAATATCCTGCTCCGGCAACACTTTCGCAGTTATCGACAGACATAAACGCAGCAATGTTTAATATTTCTGCAGGGCACTTCCAACGACTTATGGAGTCCATGTCACGTCGAGCTGCTGCACTACGCTGGGTAGAATGAGGTTCGACACGATATTAAGAGGTTCAAATGGTTCAAATGGCTCTGAGCACTATGGGACTTAACTTCTGAGGTCATCAGTCCCTTAGAACTTAGAACTACTTAAACCTAACTAACCTACGGACATCACACACATCCATGCCCAAGGCAGGATTCGAACCTGCGACCGTAGCGGTCGCACGGCTCCAGACTGCAGCGCCTAGATCCGCTCGGCCACCCCGGCCGGCATATTAAGAGGTATCTCATGACTTCTATTACCTCACATCGAGAGACCTGCTACTGCACTTACTGTTGGAACTTTCATTTCCTTTATAAATAAGTCTCAAAGGTTCCTTTTTTCCCCAACAGACTCCAGGAAAACTATTATGCACAATGCAAGTAGCTATCGTAAGCCTCACTCTTTTAATTTTTATTTAGATACTCTTTGAATTTAACTTTCCACAAGCAATATTGTCATTTGCATATTTTATGAATCCAGTCACAAAGCCCTCGGACCAGCAGCGGGAATTCGCCGTGATCGCGTCCCGTACGGCTAAATGCACTGTCGTGTAGGTGCGGAACGCATCTCAGCGACCCTTACACCAGCCTTCTTTGTGAAGGCTGCATCCACACGGACATTCTTGCGCGCGCATGTACGTGACTAGTCCTGGCGTCTAGGTGTGTGTGTGTGTGTGTGTGTGTGTGTGTGTGTGTGTGTGTGATTAATATTTCAGGTCTGTGACGGCATGGGCCCTATAAATCAATGAACGAAGTAGCCTTTCACGCTGAGCCACATACTGAAAACTATCAACCTGAAGATAAAAATCAGTGTGAATTGACTTCTGTAAACAAAAAGTTACAGCGACCATGATCCCTTCTCCGGACCAACCCACCTCCACTGTGAAGTGAGTATTCACACGAACTGAAATGAGATGTTCTAAACGGCTGTGTCAATTCTCATTACCATAACGAAAATGATCAACATCTATAAACAGAGCAAGCTGCCAACTCCAGAGCATATTCCTCGAAATATTCTACGAAAAGATTGACAACACTAGCTAGTAGAGAGCTAGCCATCGCAACTCCTTCTGCCTGCTCATAGCGGCTGAATAAATAGTGAGGGAAATCAACGTGTGTGTGGAATAAATTGTTAGTTCAAAATGGTTCAAATGGCTCTGAGCACTATGGGACTTAAGTGCTGAGGTCATCAGTCCCTCAGAACTTAGAACTACTTAAACTTAACTAACCTAAGGACATCACACACACCCATGCCCGAGGCAAGATTCGAACCTGCGACCGTAGCGGTCGCGCGGTTCCAGACTGTAGCGCCTAGAACCGCTCGGCCACTCTGGCCGGCATTGTTAGATCGACACGAGACTTAACTTCAATTGAAAGTAACGAAGCCGACAGAGGAATGCGAATGAAGAGAGAGGTCCTATCAAAACTTACTAAGATGCCGTAGTCATTCAAACACAATCCCGCTAAGTGACGTAAGAAACCCACTGAGTTCTTAATACGATGCTCACACTGATCAACTGGCCAGACCGTCTGGATGGATTTGGAGGAGTAGACCAAACTGCGAGGTCAACGGTCTCATCGGATTAGGGAAGGATGGGGAAGAAACTGTTGTGACTGACAATTCGCAATTTTTCACAAACACAACCTTCATTGATGTAAGTTCAAAATGTTGATCGCTACGGTCGCAGGTTCGAATCCTGCCTCGGGCATGGATGTGTGTGATGTCCTTAGGTTAGTTGGATTTAAGTAGTTCTAAGTTCTAGGGGACTGATGACCTCAGATGTTAAGTCCCATTGTGCTCAGAGCCATTTGAACCAATTTTTTTTCAAAATGTTGATGACTGAGCATACAAACGAAATGTAACAATAACGATGCCAGTAAAAGTCTCCTAATTGAGACAAACAAAAGTTCACTTCTAATTTTCCACAAAGGTTCGTGGTAACACACACACACACACACACACACACACACACACACACACACACTAGTAACAGTCCAATTCCGAAACGAAGACGTAATCTTTCATCGTTGCAGTATACGAGGTCGGCATCCAGCGTGAACTGAACTTCGGGGCTGATTCTAGCCCCTATATAGCTGTCTCCAGCCAATCAGGTTTTGGCGTAGTGATACTTCCTGCAAGCCATGGCTCGAGCTCCCCCTGCAGGAAGCAGTGCTCTGAATGTCTGTTTCCATTATCTTGTGTGTAAATAGCCAGTGTTTACCATGGTGCTTTTGGTACGCCTTGGGTACAGACAACCTCGTCCTCTGGTGTAATATGGGTTGCCGGCCCTCAGGGGCTACCTTCGCTCCGGTATAACAGAAACCATCCAGGCATTTGCCTGAAGCAATATAGGGAAATCACGGAAAACCTAAATCAGGATGGCCGGACGCGAGGGATTGAACCGCCGTGCTCCCGAATGCAAGTCCAGTGTAATAATCACTGCGCCACCTCGCTCGGTGTCTGGATGGCACAGCAGAGATGCACGGAGCATGAACAAACAGCCGACAACGTCTGCTGTAGCAGAGAACTGCATATCCCATGGATACACCTGCCCCCTATTGAAGCACTCTTCTGCACACAGATGTGTTGTGTATGCAGGCAGCTACACGCCTACAGGACGGGAACCAACGCTCACTTATGCCATACGGGTGACCAAGCGTTAGATATCAACCTCTGCAACCTGCTAACGCGCAGTCTGGTTCATCACCGGCCAGTGCTAGCCTTGCTTGTTAGGAAATGTACCGCACAGTAACCAAAGAGGCTGGTTCGTTGTCCACAGAATCTTCGACAGTCACATGAGAGGCGTCAGACTTGCCGAAAGCAGTGTGCGCATCAGGTCGCTAAACCACGGAATGGTAGTTCACATCGAGCTCTCCACGGACGAGTTCTCTGGGTCTTACACCGACTGCTGCCGCTTGCTATATATCGGAGTCTCTCGTGAAATCTCCAGCAGCCTGTTCTCCAACGCCAGCCAGGTTACCGATGTCGGATCTTCCCTCTGACGGTACGTGGAGATGTCAGCAGTCGTCCTCGTGCAACACTGTGAAACGTCCCCTCAGAAAAATTATAAATGACTGTGCTTAAACTGATACACAATATTTTTAGCGCAACGCAATCTGACTTTGAAAAGTCCCTACAAAAGGATGGCCCTGACTAACAATAACTTATACCTTTCAAGAATCACTTACCTCACTAAAATCTTCATTACTCAAACTACTACAATACAGCGTGCGCCAATACTGCCAGCTGAATAAAAGATTCTAACTACTGAAGGCACTAACTACTGATAGGCATACTTAGCAAATGAAATATTTTGATAGAGAACAAACAACGTATTTACCTTAATAGTGTTCAAAAGTCATAATATATACAGGGTGCTACAAAAAAGGTACGGCCAAACTTTCAGGAAACATTCCTCATACACAAATAAAGAAAAAATGTTATGTGGACATGTCCGGAAACGCTTAATTTCCATGTTAGAGCTCATTTTAGTTTCGTCAGTATGGAGCACGTTATCATGATTTCATACGGGATACTCTACCTGTGCTGCTAGAACATGTGCCTTTACAAGTACGACACAACATGTGGTTCATGCACGATGGAGCTCCTGCACATTTCAGTCGAAGTGTTCGTACGCTTCTCAACAACAGATTCGGTGACCGATGGATTGGTAGAATGGAACCAATTCCATGGCCTCCACGCTCTCCTGACTTCAACTCTCTTGACTTTCATTTATGGGGGCATTTGAAAGCTCTTGTTTACGCAACCCCGGTACCAAATGTACTCTAGAGACTCTTCGTGCTCGTATTGTGGACGGCTGTACGAGGTGCGGCTAGAAAAAAACCGGACTGATGCTGGAAAAAACATTTATTTACAATTATTTACAATTTCATGTTATCTCCTTCAATGTACTCTCCTCCTCGGTCTCTACACCGCTCCATACGAATTTTCCACTGTTCATAGCAATGCTGCAGATCATTTTCGGTAAGTCCATACATTACTTCCGTCGCTTTTTCTTTTACTGCTTCAACAGTCTCAAATCTAGTTCCTTTCAAAGCTGACTTGACTTTAGGGAAAAGAAAAAAGTCACAGGGGGCCAAATCAGGTGAGTAGGGTGGATGGTTTAAGATGGGAATGTTGCGTTTTGCCAAAAACGTCTTCACTGACAACGCACTGTGAGCTGGGGCATTCTCTTGGTGAAGGATCCATGACTTTCTTCTCCACAAATCGTTCCGTTTTCTCCGTACTCGCTCACGTAGGGTAGCCAGGACGCTAATGTAGTAATGCTGATTCACTGTTTATCCCTCTGGTACCCAATCAATGTGCACAATCCCTTTGATGTCAAAAAAAAACAATCGTCATTGCCTTGAATTTCGATTTTGACATTTCGTGCTTTTTTTTGTCGTGGAGAACCAGGAGTTTTCCAATGCATCGATTGGCGTTTAGTTTCGGGATCGTAAGTAAAAAACCACGATTCATCGTAAGTAATAACATTTTGTAAGAAGGTGGGATCACTTTCAATGTTTTCCAGGATGTCAGAACAAATCATTCTTCGGCGTTCCTTCTGTTCAATTGTGAGACACTTTCGAACCATTTTTGAACACACTTTGTTCATGTTGAAACTTTCATGAAGAATCTGCCTAACACTTTCCTTGTCAACTCCTGTTAACTCAGACACTGCTCTGATTGTTAAACGGCGATCTTGTCGAACAAGTTTACCGATTTTTTCAATGTTTGCATCAGTTTTTGCTGACAATGGTCTGCCAGTGCGAGTGTCATCACTGGTGTCTTCGCGGCCATCTTTAAATCGTTTAAACCACTCAAACACTTGTGTTCGCGATAAACAATCATCGCCGTACACTTGTTGTAACATTACAAACGTTTCACTTGCAGATTTTCCTAGTTTGAAACAAAATTTGATGTTAACACGCTGTTCTTTCTGTACACTCAACATTTTCCGACGCACAGACAAAACGTCAACTACTTAAAACAGACGCCACGGGCAGACTGAGTGCAGGAGGCAGATGAAACTCGAGCAGTAGGCGGAGCGAGAGTCACGTGACAGGCCACGTGACTTTCAGCATTATTGCATTCGTTTTATTGTTTCACCAGTACTAGTCCGGTTTTTTTCTAGCCACACCTCGTAATACAATACGCCATTCTCCAGGGCTGCATCAGCGCATCAGGGATTCTATGCGACGGAGGGTGGATGCATATATCCTACCTAACGGAGGACATTTTGAACATTTCCTGTAACAAAATGTTTGAAGTCACGCTGGTACGTTCTGTTGCTGTGTGTTTCCATTCCATGATTAATGTGATTTGAATGGAAGTAATAAAATGAGCTCTAACATGGAAAGTAAGCGTTTCCGGACACATGTCCACATAACATACTTTCTTTCTTTGTGTGTGAGGAATATTTCCTGAAAGTTTGGCCGTACCTTTTTGTAACACCCTGTATATCAGTTCATGACATTCAGTCTTACAAATTTACTGTCTCTGATGGACACACGTCCAGATCATCCGCTCTCAAAACTCCGCCATCTCTCTCCCCACATCCACCACTGCTGGCGGCTCACCTCCAACTGTGCAACGCTACGCGCTGTTAGCAGCCAACTGCCCAACACTACAATAGCAAATTCCAACAATGCAAACCTGCCACAGACTGCAGACAGCACAGTCAGTGATTTTCATATAGAGCGCTAGGTGGCGTTACCAACATAAAAACCTAAACAGCCTACTTACAACTGACACTTCGCCGCTGACAAAATGAACCTTCTGGACTGGTATTATGCCACGTCTTAGTGTCTGTGCAGTCAATTAGTGCACCGTGTAAGACATTAACTGTGACTTTAGTAGGGTGATTGTGGTTCATTCTTACATGGCTGAGGGTAGTCCTATACCCTCATCTCTCATCCACTTCAAGACAGAGGACTGGGTATAATTTCTTGAGTTTGTGTAATTAATCTTCAAAGAAGATTCATCAACAAACTTGTCACTCATAGTCCACTACCTGAGCATCAATGGTTCCCGAATCGAAATGGGCAGTTGACCATAACAGGCTGAACATCCGAAAGCACACTATTAATTAGCCACGCCAAGAAAATGGGAAACGAACAACAAGGGAGCAACTTCCTGGCAGATTAAAACTGTGTGCCGGACCGAGACTCGAACTCGGGACCTTTGCCTTTCGCGGGCAAGTGCTCTACCAACTGAGCTACCCAAGCCAGGAAGTTTCGTATCAGCGCACACTCCGCTGCAGAGTGAAAATCTCATTTTGGAAACAAGGGAGCAAGTCTTGAAAACTGGTAGCTTCGATAAATGGTTTTCAAAAAAATATCTTCTCTGCACACATGATGGACTAACCTGGTGCGCACTGAAAAGTGATGAAAACAATTATTAAAGAGTGCTCGCAGGCGCAATCTGGGACCCACATTCTGGGATATCATAACGCTTTGTTAACCGAATGGGGAGAAGAGACCCAAATACCGATCAAATCATCATGTGAACAACGCTATCGTTGTAGTGGTATCTGATGACTAGAGAGTTACATTTGAGGGAAAGGTTCATTGGTTAATGGATGGATGAGATAAGGTGCGAGGTGAATAAAGTTGAGATCGCTGCGTGTAAGACCACGTGTGCAGTGCTAAAAGGAAACTCAGCAGAAACTGAGTCATGAAGTTAGGAGGCTCAAGGAGCTGCACACAAGTGGGGTGCAGAATATGCACTGCAGACTTCGCAGGGTGCAACTGGATGAACAATGTAACAACTTGTCAGCACATAGCCATTGTCACTGACAAAGCGAGGAAGATCGTGCACAAGCCGACTAGGACTGGAATGACAGGTTACAAAACATCGTCGTCTGTGGTGAAGGTACAGAAAGTGCAACCACAATGGCCAAAGTGGGCATAACTGCCGTTTCAATTTGTGAGTCCATACCTCCATGCTTAAAGGTGTCACTCGATGCCCCGTCAGATACGCATAGTCATCTGAAACAGTCAGGATATTCCGTTGTCCCGTAGTAACATTTTGCGTGGTTTAAAGACCTGATGTAAAGCAAGGTAAAGTTTCACATAATTGTTATAAATATGTACAAAAGATTTTATAGTGTGGGCATGTTGAGAAATAACGCCTCTTCAGGAGTAAAACCCTTTTATTCTTAGGCACTACCGGTTTCACAACACTTACATCTATATCTTCAGGTGCAACCTGTATATAAATGAAAAAACAATGCTGAAGAAAAATAACTAATCTCAAACTAAGATAAAAACTTAAAGAAAAATGTGCTCACTAGAGTAAAATCACGGTATGGATAACATATTGACGGTTCGGACCAGCGTTCGTCGTCAGTCCCTTGCAATAGATTGTCCACAACAATGGTAATAACATGTAGTGGAGAACGCTCCAGTAAAACCTATGCGGAAGCGTAGAGGAATTTTACAAAATGTCATCGTCGATAAAAAGGAAATGTATGAGGCATTCTCCCAAAAATCAATGTGTAAGGGTAAACGACCACCATCACATGGTACCTAGATGACAGTCCACTGGCTAAAAACTTGAACCCCCATAATAGCAGAATATCTCATCACTGTTAGATCATTCGCCCCCTGAGGCAACCTATTCATCACCCGCTCAAAGAGCGTAACAAAAATTCCCGCTGGCTTCAATGGTTTTATGTACGTCCAGATAAATTTGTTAAATTCCCAGATGATTGGTTTTATGTACGTCCAGATAAATTGGTTAAATTTTCAGATGATCCTCGCAGGCGTGTTTGGTTCTGGGTGAAAGAGGGAACTCAATATTTGATTTACTTTGTTGTGCTTCAGTAAAATTTGAAGCGTTATCAGACAGTATTACCAAGGGTGTGTTGAACCGAGGGAAGTAGTCTTAGTTTAACCTTTTGACAATAGGTGCTGCTTTGATGGACTTGATCCTTACAGTCACACTTGTTTGCAAAATTAATCATGCACAGCTACAATGTGTTTAATACCTCCACAAGCTTGAGGGTTGGTACTGCGTGACTTGATGCTGTCTCCCTTGGTTCTGACATTAGTACCAGGTGCAGTGGTAGCTTTGCAAATATATTTATCGATTTAGACCTCTGACAGATTAGGCAGGTTCTTACCTAATGGTACATGCGTCTGGCAGATTGGGCAAATAACAATAGATTGCAATTTTCGACTTATATTTTTCCACCCCCACATGAACACATCCCCATTGTGTGTACGAGATTAAGTGATTTTGATGGGTATGAGGTAAGCATACACGCCATGATTCCAATTCCGGTTTCTTCCAATGAAATGACACTTCATTATACAATTTGTAGAATTTTGATAACTTACGTGAGGGCTGTTGCTGTACAATTTGGTTTACTCTCTGCCACCTGGGCTACACATCTTGTAATACACTCACGTTCTTACACGTCTCGATATGGTAGCGACAATGTGCAGAACCCTTCATCAAATAAATTTTGTAATCGGTCACCTGCTTGACAAGGTCAATGAATTCAGCCAATCGTTGGGGTAACCTGCAAAATGCATCTATGATCACTTTCTCACTGTCCTTAATGTATATGGCTTCGAAGGAGTTATTCTTGTAAGAAAAGACAGCATCTAGTTAAATATGGATGAACTAGCTTATAAATGAGAAGAAAGCTCAATGCTTTATGGTCACAGTGAGCTTTAATATGGCGACCGTAAAAGTAATAATCAAATTTTGTAAAAGACCGGACGACAGTAAGGACTTCCAACTCTGTCACTGAGTATATCCTTTTGCATTCAAATAACGCCTTGCTTACAAAACTGTTGACGTTACATTCGCTTCTTCCATCCTTTTGTACTACGTAAAAGAGACATGAACCAAGGCCAGAACAGGAAGCATCTGATCTGACACATACGTCTCTCTCCATATCCGAGTGGAGTATATTTGAACATACTAAAGCTTGTTTTATTTTGTTAGAGGCTTCCTGCCATTATTATGTCCATATCTAAGGTGTGTTGTTCTTTAATATTTCTAATAGTTCTGGATTATTGAGGAGCCGGTTGTGAACAAATTTTCGAAAAAATGATGCTAGACTATAAAATGTCATCAACTGTTTCTTTGTCATAAGAGGAGGGGACTTCTCTGCAGATTTTATTTTAGTCAGGTCAGGAACAGTCCCGTTAAAGTATATAAAGTGGCCTAAGAATTTTATGTGTTCCTTCGAAACTTTGATTTGTCAAGGTTGGCAGTGGCAAAACACTCTCTCTAGCAAAAGAGCATGCTTCCATCACGTAGGTGTATTAGTCAATAAATCCTCCATGTAAAGAGCGACCTTGTGTAATAATTTTGCTCGAGGACTGCATCAAGGGCAGGAACTGACATGCCAGAACTGATGTTTAGCCCCGGACCGTAACACATTAAATTGGTACAAACGTCCTGATTTGATCTGGCACGAATTAACTTTAACACTGTTTCCTTCCCCACTGTATCTGTTAGGCAAATTCCATTTCAAAGGTTGGCTCTTGCATCCCCCTATCACAGGAATTCCAAGCCTTGTAAGCATGGCACAAATATCTCCTCCACAACGAAAGTCGTGCACTCAATGGCTCATTTCTCAAATTTTAACTCTAACTGTGCCTGCTTGTCTACCTTCTGTGTACAGGTGCCAATAGCCCTCAACACAACATAATTTTGCATCGCCAATGTCGGTCTCTTAGCAGTCTCATAGATCTTTTTCACTCAATGAGTCATCAAAACATTCATTTTTGCTCCTGTGTTAATTACTACCACGGCTGGTATTCCAACCTCAATAGTACGAAATGCTGTCTTAAGCTGATCTTCAAAATGTGCAGTTCAAGACATGGGATCAGCGCGTAATTCGTTGCGTATATCTGTTCCATAGTTATAACTTACCATGTCTGTTGCTGCATCATGACGTGTGCACCCCATTCCATTCTGCGGACGATGCCCAGGATAAGACCGCCTCTAGTTTGTTGACTGATTAGAGATTGAGGGTCGCACTTCAGTGACCTCGACTACTCATATATATTCGAAAGGTTTCTGGGGTGGTTCTGAATAATTCACTGGCCTACTGCGGTTACCATTCGTATTCTGTACATGTGCTTTGTTCGCGAAAATTAGGTTCCACTGATTTTCGTTATTCGAAGGAGCCCAGTATCCCTGATTAGCTATATTTCCACACGTCTGATATCCAAGATAGTACCGATGTTGATTATGTTTCTTTCTCCTCGACAGCCCTGAACCGTTTTGCATCTGATTATGACGATTTTCGTTTCCTGAGCCAGCTGGGGGCGGGGCTTCCTTGCAAAAAGCGACATGATTCCGACTATTGTCGCTGCGGTTCGCGAAAAGCGGTGTTTTGTCCTCCTGAATCAGATCGAGTGAATCTTCTACTAACGGAAAGATTCCTACTGTGTCCTTTGGTGTGTAAATTAATTTTTCGAGAATTCTGAGTGGCAGTTTACCCTATGACATCTTTGTGTGCTATGTGGTTGTCCCAGTAGCGTGTTTTTCCTAAATACTTCTCAGAATATTTCCTGAGCATGACGTGCTCCGACTTTTAGGTCCTGGGATAAAACACTTTGTGTCTAAAGCGAGCTTTGATATGCTTCGATCAGTACCTTGAAAGAAAAGCCTCTTCAAATTAATCGTTAAATTGAACAGGTTTCGGAAGTTGCCCTCAGCGCAGATTCTCCTTGCATACGTAATACTCCGAACTGTATCTTTTGTCTCTCCCACCAAGTTTTAGGTAGGATCCACTTAAAGCTTCAAGTGAAAATTATGGGACGTGGATACTTTTTCTCAGGCGTGAAAACCTGAAGCCGGAGCTTGAGCAAACTTTCTTCTAAAAGCACGGCGGTTAACTTGGAGTGCTTGAGCAAACTTCCTTCTAAAACAGTGGTCGTCAAATTCTTTTGTTTAAGAGCCAATATTCACTTTGTAGGGCGACACCTTGGGCAGCATAGGAAAGGAGGTGGGGAAAGGGTGGTGGAGAAGTGGCCACTGAATCAGATATTCAATTTTCAGCAAACCATGGTTATTGATAGAAACTTACCAATTTCACATTCTGAATATACATATTATAAGGTATCACATCAAATATTTTTAAGTGAGAAAGATAATACATGTGAATTACATGCTTCTTTCTGAAGGCGTACACAGTAACCAATCTGCCGTACGTAATTGGGTGTTGTGGCCGGCGACACCGCAACAGAATCGTTTATTTGTTTTTCGATTTACGGGCACATTTTTCTAAGCGCCTTCAGCCTTACTATCTGAAAGAATACCAAGAGGATGCGTCAGGTCGTTTCCAATCGGACTTTGTTTTAGTCCCATCGCAATAGAACAGAGATGGTTTCAAACAGTATAACTTAATTATAGGATGATTATATGAAAAAGGGATTAGAAGCCAGTTTTATCGGTTGTATTATGCGAGTTCTTTGAGAGTAACGAACTCTCACTGGGGTAAACATCATGGCCACTTTTCCCAAAGAAAAATGTGGAAACTTTCTATGACTGGGCGCCATGATGGCACTAGTAAACCACAGAAGAAACTGTAATAAGTAACAAGGAACTATATTTGTAGAATAAAAGATATTGTTTAAACATCGCTATTGTAAAAAATTATTATTCTTCATAAAAGTGAGGAAACACGAATAATGTAAATGGCTTATTGTACACCACACGATTCAAAAACAAAAATGTTTTCGCCAAAACGTACTGGTACAAGCTTCCACTATCAGGTTCACTGAAAGAAAATCAAGAACTACATCTCAGCGGGCAGCGACACTGCTCGGGACAAAAACTATGCAATGGCCACTTTTCTCGCACTTTACCATAGCTTCTCCTGCAGATCTTACCATTAGCTGGTAACCTAGATAAATGTGTACGCTACCTTACTTAATAACAGTAACTGCTATATGAGACACGATCACAAATGTCTACCAAATGTTTTGACTGTCATTGCAATTACTCATTGCATTGTATTATAACACTCTTAATTTGATTTCCCTCCCCCCACGAACCACGGACCTTGCCGTTGGTTGGGAGGCTTGCGTGCCTCAGCGATACACATGGCCGTATCGTAGGTGCAACCACAACCAGACAAACGTGTGGTTCCTGAAGAGGGGCAGCAGCCTTTTCAGTAATTGCAGGGGCAACAGTCTGGATGATTGACTGATCTGGACTTGTAACACTAACCAAAACGGCCTCGCTGTGCTGGTGCTGCGAACGGCTGAAAGCAAGGGGAAACTACAGCCGTAATTTTTCCCGAGGGCATGCAGCTTTACTGTATGATTAAATGATGATGGCGTCCTCTTGGGTAAAATATTCCGGAGGTAAACCAGCCCCCATTCGGATCTCCGGGCGGGGGCTACCCAAGAGGACGTCGTTATCAGGAGAAAGAAAACTGGCGTTTTACGGATCGGAGCGTGGAATGTCAGATCCCTTAATCGGGCAGGTAGGGAAATGGATAGGTTAAAGTTAGATATAGTGGGAATTAGTGAAGTTCGGTGGCAGGAGGAACAAGACTTCTGGTCAGGTGAATACAGGGTTATAAATACAAAAACAAATAGGGGTAATGCAGGAGTACGTTTAATAATGAATAAAAAAATTGGTGTGCGGGTAAGCTACTACAAACAGCATAGTGAACGCATTAGTGTGGCCAAGATAGACACGAAGCCCACGCCTACTACAGTAGTACAAGTTTATATGCCAACTAGCTCTGCAGATGACGAAGAAATTGAAGAAATGTACGAGGAGATAAAAGAAATTATCCAAATAGTGAAGGGAGACGAAAATTTGATAGTCATGAGTGACTGGAATTCGGTAGTAGGAAAAGGACGAGAAGAAAACGTAGTTGGTGATTATGGATTGGGGGGAAGAAATGAAAGAGGAAGATGACTGGTAGAATTTTGCACAGAGCATACCTTAATCATAGCTAACACCTGGTTCAAGAATCACAAAAGAGGTTGTATACATGGAAGAAGCCTGGAGATACTGTCAGGTTTCAGGTAGATTATATAATGGTAAGACAGATTTAGGAACCAGGTTTAAATTTTAAGACATTTCCAGGGGCAGATGTGGACTCTGACCACAATCTATTGGTTATGAACTGTAGATTAAAATTGAAGAAACTGCAAAAAGGTGGGAATTTAAGGAGATGGGACCTCGATAAACAGACTAAACCGGAGGTTGTATATAGTTTCAGGGAGAGTATAATGGAAAAATTGACAGGAATGGGGGAAATAAATACAGTAGAAGAAGAAGGGATAGCTTTGAGGGATGAAGTAGTGAAGACAGCACAGGATCAGGTAGGTAAAAAGATGAGGGCTGGTAGAAATCGTTAGGTAACAGAAGAAATATTGAATTCAATTGATGGAAGGAGAAAATATAAAAATGCAATAAATGAAGCAGGCAAAAAGGAATACAAACGTCTCAAAAATGAAATTGACAGGAAGTGCAAAATGGCTAAGCAGGGATGGCTAGAGGACAAATGTAAGGATGCAGAGGCTTATCTCACTAGGGGTAGGATAGATACTGCCTACAGGAAAATTAAAGAGACCTTTGGAGAAAAGAGAACCACTTGTATGAATATCAAGAGCTCAGATGGAAACCCAGTTCTAAGCAAAGAAGGGAAAGCAGAAAGGTGGAAGGAGTATATTGAGGGTCTATACAAGGGTGATGTACTTGAGGACAATATTATGGAAATGGAAGAGGATGTAGATGAAGATGAAATGGGAGATATGATACTGCGTGAAGAGTTTGACAGAGCACTGAAAGACCTGAGTCAAAACAAGGCCCCGGGAGTAGACAACATTCCTTTAGAACTACTGACCGCCTTGGGAGAGCAAGTCCTGACAAAACTCTACCATCTGGTGAGCAAGACGTATGAGAACGGTGAAATACCGTCAGACTTCAAGAAGTATATAATAATTCCAATCCCAAAGAGAGCAGGTGCTGACAGATACGAAAATTACCGAACTATCGGTTTAATAAGTCACAGCTGCAAAATACTAACGCGAATTCTTTAGATACGAATGTAAAAACTGGTAGAAACGGACCTCGGGGAAGATCAGTTTGGATTCCGTAGAAATATTGGAACACGTGAGGCAATACTGACCTTACGACTCACCTTAGAAGAAAGATTAACGAAAGGCAAACCTACGTCCCTAGCATTTGTAGACTTAAAAGAAAGCTTTTGACAATGTTGATTGCAATACTCTCTTTCGAATTCTAAAGGTGGCAGGGGTAAAATACAGGGAGCGAAAGGCTATTTACAATTTGTACAAAAACCAGATGGCAGTTATAAGAGTCGAGGGGCATGAAAGGATAGCAGTGGTTAGGAAGGGAGTGAGACAGGGTTGTAGCCTGTCCCCAATATTATTCAATATGTATATTGAGCAAGGAGTAAGGGAAAGAAAAGAAAAATTCGGAGTAGGTATTAAAATCCATGGACAAGAAATAAAAACTTTGAGGTTCGCCGATGACATTGTAATTCTGTCAGAGACAGCAAAGGACTTGGAAGAGCAGTTGAACGGAATGGATAGTGTCTTGAAAGGAGGGTATAAGATGAACATCAACAAAATCAAAACGAGGATAATGGAATGTAGTCGAATTAAGTCGGGTGTTGCTGAGGGAATTAGATTAAGAAATGAGACACTTAAAGTGGTAAAGGAGTTCTGCTATTTGGTGAGCAAACTAACTGATGGTGGTCGATGTAGAGAGGATATAAAATGTAGACTGGCAATGGCAAGGAAAGCGTTTCCGAAGAAGAGGAATTTGTTAACATCGAGTATAGATTTAAGTATCAGGAAGTCGTTTCTGAAAGTATTTCTGTGGAGTGTAACCATGTATGGAAGTGAAACGTGAACGATAAATACACTCCTGGAAATGGAAAAAAGAACACATTGACACCGGTGTGTCAGACCCACCATACTTGCTCCGGACACTGCGAGAGGGCTGTACAAGCAATGATCACACGCACGGCACAGCGGACACACCAGGAACCGCGGTGTTGGCCGTCTAATGGCGCTAGCTGCGCAGCATTTGTGCACCGCCGCCGTCAGTGTCAGCCAGTTTGCCGTGGCATACGGAGCTCCATCGCAGTCTTTAACACTGGTAGCATGCCGCGACAGCGTGGACGTGAACCGTATGTGCAGTTGACGGACTTTGAACGAGGGCGTATAGTGGGCATGCGGGAGGCCGGGTGGACGTACCGCCGAATTGCTCAACACGTGGGGCGTGAGGTCTCCACAGTACATCGATGTTGTCGCCAGTGGTCGGCGGAAGGTGCACGTGCCCGTCGACCTGGGACCGGACCGCAGCGACGCACGGATGCACGCCAAGACCGTAGGATCCTACGCAGTGCCGTAGGGGACCGCACCGCCACTTCCCAGCAAATTAGGGACACTGTTGCTCCTGGGGTATCGGCGAGAACCATTCGCAACCGTCTCCATGAAGCTGGGCTACGGTCCCGCACACCGTTAGGCCGTCTTCCGCTCACGCCCCAACATCGTGCAGCCCGCCTCCAGTGGTGTCGCGACAGGCGTGAATGGAGGGACGAATGGAGACGTGTCGTCTTCAGCGATGAGAGTCGCTTCTGCCTTGGTGCCAATGATGGTCGTATGCGTGTTTGGCGCCGTGCAGGTGAGCGCCACAATCAGGACTGCATACGACCGAGGCACACAGGGCCAACACCCGGCATCATGGTGTGGGGAGCGATCTCCTACACTGGCCGTACACCACTGGTGATCGTCGAGGGGACACTGAATAGTGCACGGTACATCCAAACCGTCATCGAACCCATCGTTCTACCTTTCTTAGACCGGCAAGGGAACTTGCTGTTCCAACAGGACAATGCACTTCCGCATGAATCCCGTGAAACCCTACGTGCTCTAGAAGGTGTAAGTCAACTACCCTGGCCAGCAAGATCTCCGGATCTGTCCCCCATTGAGCATGTTTGGGACTGGATGAAGCGTCGTCTCACGCGGTCTGCACGTCCAGCACGAACGCTGGTCCAACGGAGGCGCCAGGTGGAAATGGCACGGCAAGCCGTTCCACAGGACTACATCCAGCATCTCTACGATCGTCTCCATGGGAGAATAGCAGCCTGCATTGCTGCGAAAGGTGGATATACACTGTACTAGTGCCGACATTGTGCATGCTCTGTTGCCTGTGTCTATGTGCCTGTGGTTCTGTCAGTGTGATCATGTGATGTATCTGACCCCAGGAGTGTGTCAATAAAGTTTCCCCTTCCTGGGACAATGAATTCACGGTGTTCTTATTTCAATTTCCAGGAGTGTAGTTTGGACAAGAAGAGAATAGAAGCTTACGAAATGTGGTGCTACAGAAGAATGCTGAAGATTAGAAGGGTAGATCACATAACTAATGAGGTGGTACTGAATAGGACTGGGGAGAAGAGAAGTTTGTGGCACAACTTGACTAGAAGAAGGGATCGGTTGGTAGGACATGTTCTGAGGCATCAAGGGATCACCAATTTAGTATTGGAGGGCAGCGTGGAGGGTAAAAATCGTAGAGGGAGACGAAGAGATGAATACACCAAGCAGATTCAGAAGGATGTAGGTTGCAGTAGGTACTGGGAGATGAAGAAGCTTGCACAGGCTAGAGTAGCATGGAGAGCTGCATCAAACCAGTCTTAGGACTGAAGACCAGAACAACAACAATCTGATTTCTTAGCATTTGCTTAAATCATGTACTTAATTTGAAAATGACCGTCTCTTAGCCTGTTATTGCTGCCGAGCGGTTCTAGGCGCTTCAGTCGGGAACCGCGCTGCTGCTACGGTCACAGGTTCGAATCCTGCCTCGGGCATGGATGTGTGTGATGTCCTTAGGTTAGTTAGGTTTAAGTAGTTCTAAGTCTAGAGGACTGATGACCTCAGATGTTAAGTCCTATAGTGCTTAGAGCCATTTGAACCATTTTTGAACCGTATCTTAAATGCGCGTTCACGAATCCATGTATGGCATCTGTACCATAGCAGCTGATCGGTGCTAGCTGCGCACGTTCGTGATTTGTCAACATTGGAAGACAAACAACAAAATATTCCCCACTTTAACTTCTATTAACCCCGCAGTGGACGCGCTACGTACCAACCTGCCCCTGGCATAAGCGGCAAACTTTTTGAAACACAAAATAAGTTCTGCTATATTTCGGCAACGTGTCACGTAAAGTAGAACCAATAGGAATCAAGAACGCTCCCTACGTCACAAGGACAAAGTAAGACGCCACACTGTATTTGCTGTATTCAGCAGAAGCTCACATTTTTATGTTATACGCTACACCCAATGAATACATACAGTTTCCAAGCACCAGCACGTTGAATGTGTCGAGAACGAACCGTTATTGGTACGATTTGTTGTAATAAAATGATGGGAAATGTCATATTGGCGATTAAAGAATTTTGGTATTTATTTATTTTCGTGTTATATCTCGCGTGCACTGAGAGTAAGCCGTTTTAAGGCAACGATCCTTTTAAGATTCCGGAAAACGTGTCGTCCTCGTTAGGATTTGTTGTAAAATTAAATATGATTAACATTTCGACGATGAAAGTATAGGAAACGAGACTGAAAATGGCCGAGTTGGAGCATGGCGTAGTTATATGAGACACTGAGGCATAGGACTGAAGATAAATCGCGTGAGGTTTCACTTTCCACTAAATTCAGTTTCTTTTTTCAGCTTCGCTTTTTGTAAAACTTTATTGGGAGTTTTGTATGAAATTAAAAGAAATACATAATTTCTGTAGTCTTTTATGTTATGTAAATATAAATGCCCTTTCAATTAAAGTTTTTATTTGTATATATACCTCAGACAGAACAACACGACAAGCATATGGTCAGGAAAGGAAATATTCATTTTAATAGAGATAACGTAGGAATTCTAAGTGCGTCAATTTTTGTGAACAAACTGTATGGTTTGCGATCCAAATAAATCCGACAACCGCCGCTGGAGAGCGCTGAGAGTGCTAAATCACGTCAACCAGCTCGTGCCGTGTGCAGACGGCACTGAGAAGCTCTTATCGTTAGTTGACGTTTTTGGATTCTGCTGTCAGTTGCTAGAAGCATAGCCTGTTATTGTAAAATAAGGCTGACAACTATTAACCGCACGAACTCTTGTTTCGGGACGCACTTTGACGCAAATGTTCTAAGAGCCCGGCGGTTAACATGGATTTTGGCTGCCCCCACCGAATCGAACGAACATTCCGGACACGGGCTACCTACTAGGCCCTCGATGATGCGGAACAAACATTATAATGACTAGTACTGCCATACCTTTCATTCTCGTGTGCCGGTGCAGGCACTGTCTCACGCGGTGAGTTTTTTTTTCATCCCGAGTTCTTGTTTGAGGTCAGAGACCTGCACTGAACGTTCTCATGTCAGTCAGCTCACTTACGGGTCTTACCTGATCGAGCTCATTTAGTACTGTCGGCCGGCCGGAGTGGCCGAGCTGTTCTAGGCGCTTCAGTGTGGAACCGCGCGACCGCTACGGTCGCAGGTTCGAATCCTGCCTCGGGCATGGATGTGCGTGATGTTAGTGTGAGGTTAGTTAGGTTTAAGTAAACTACTGGCCATTAAAATTGCTACACAACGAAGATGACGTGCTACAGACGCGAAATTTAACCGACAGGAAGAAGATGCTGTGATATGCAAATGATTAGCTTTTCAGAGCATTCACACAAAATTGGCGCCGGTGGCGATACCTACAACGTTCGGACCTGAGGAAAGTTTCCAACCGATTTCTCATACACAAACAGCAGTTGACCTGCGTTGCCTGGTGAAACGTTGTTGTGATGCCTCGTGTTAGGAGGAGAAATGCGTACCACCACGTTTCCGACTTTGATAAAGGTCGGATTGTAGCATATCGCGATTGTGGGTTATCGTATCGCACCATTGCTGTTCGCGTTGGTCGAGATCCAATGACTGTTAGCAGAATATGGAATCGGTGGGTTCAGGAGGGTAATACGGAACGCCGTGCTGAATCCCAACGGCCTCGTATCACTAGCAGTCAAGATGACAGGCATCTTATCTGCATGGCTGTAACGGATCGTGCAGCCACGTCTCGATCCCTGAGTGAACAGATGGGACGTTTGCAAGACAACAACCATATGCACGAACAGTTCGACGACGTTTGCAGCAGCATGGACTATCAGCTCGGAGACCATGGCTGCGGTTACCCTTGACGCTGCATCACAGACAGGAGCGCCTGCGATGGTGTACTCAACGACGAACCTGGGTGCACGAATGGCAAAACGTCATTTTTTCCGATGAATCCAGGTTCTGTTTACAGCATCATGATGGTCGCATCCGTGTTTGGCGACATCGCGGTGAGCGCACATTGGAAGCTTGTATTCGTCATCGCCATACTGGCGTATCTCCCGGCGTGATGGTATGGAGTGCCATTGGTTACGCGTCTCGGTCACCTCTTGTTCGCATTGACGGCACTTTGAACAGTGGACGTAACATTTCAGATGTGTTACGACCCGTTGCTCTACCCTTCATTCGATCCCTGCGAAACCCTACATTTCTGCAGGACAATGCACGACCGCATGTTGCAGGTCCTGTACGGGCCTTTCTGGATACAGAAAATGTTCGACTGTTGCCCTGGCCTGCACATTCTCCAGATCTCTCACGAACTGAAAACGTCTGGTCAATGGTGGTGGAGCAACTGGCTAATCATAATACGCCAGTGACTACTCTTGATGAACAGTGGTATCGTGTTGAAGCTGCATGGGCATCTGTACCTGTACACGTCATCCAAACTCTGTTTGACTCAATGCCCAGGCGTAACAAGGCCGTTATTACGGCCAGAGGTGGTTGTTCTGGGTACTGATTTCTCAGGATCTATGCACCCAAATTACCGGAAAATGTAATCACATGTCAGTTCTAGTATAATATATTTGTCCAATGAATACCCGTTTATCATCTGCATTTCTTCCTGGTGTAGCAGTTTTAATGGTCAGTAGTGTAGTTCTAAGTTCTAGGGGACTGATGACCTCAGATGCTAAGTCTCATAGTGCTCAGAGCCATTTGAACCATTTAGTATTGTCTCGCTCCTTATCGTTGAGTTCAGTCAGGACTTCTGCACAAACAGATTGTACCACGGCACGAATTTCCTTTTGCACCTTTCAAGAATATCAGCATTTTTTCTCTAATCCTTTCTCCAAACGCTTTGTTAAACTGCCATCTTGAGCAGACAGTGTTTGCTTTGTTATGTCTTCGTTTCTGATGTGACAGATTGTTAACTTGTTACGTCAGTTTTGATATACTAGTTTCCATTATAGTCTGGGCACTTTTTAATTTGTTATCATACTCAGACAACTGGTTTACTAAACCCTGTATATCGTATGCTTCAGTAAGATATGCTATTTCGGTTTTTACTGAATCTAAAGTGGCAGTAATTTACACCATCGAACTTTTATCCATCCTAAGCGGTTATGCTTTGAACCATGGCCTCTAGTGCACTGTCCCTATTTAACATGACGAAAATTTTCTTTCAATTCATCCTTTAGTTTTGCATCTCGAGAAGCTAATTCATTCTTTAATTTTGCATCCCGAGAAGTCATCATTTCAACTTATTTTTCAAATAAATCATCGGACGATGTGAGAGGTTTTCTGCTCGACGTAACTTCCCTACAAACTTGCGGTTGTCAGTCAGTGTCCTCGAACAAATCACTAACATTAGCGACTGCGGATTCTGAAATATCAATATCAGAATCTGCTTTTTCTATAGTCGGATTGACAATGTCGCCGCCGTTGACATGGACTTCTTTTACTCTATCGGGTCCCATTTCCAACTTTTCTGCCAGAATTAAATCCCAGAGAACATTGTAACATTTCAAAAGCAGAATTTTGCACAGAGTTTGAGTGTACTCGTTCAATAACTATGCTCTGCAGTAATTATTGAATTATACAGATAAACAAGATGGATGCCCGTGTAACTAACAGAAGAGTGGCTAGCACTCCATCTTGCCAACACGCAGCGCATTTTTGAAGTCTATGCAACAGTGGGCAAAATGATGTTACGGTTAATAAAATTTATTATTCAAAATCTAAAATGAGTCATTAGCTGTCTTTGAAAAATTTCAGAAAGTTGTCGAACATGTACGAGATGTGTTCAAAAAATTCTTGAACATTCGTCATTCCGCGCCAACTGTGTGTTGGAGCGAAATGCAGCTGGAACCCCTGCACACGCCTCTGTTTAACATGTAAGTTTCATTGTGGTATGTCTGTTGGTTATTGCTCAATGCTGTATTGAGTAGAACGTTATACCGCACAGTTTGCGAATTTCGAGGTGGCGGAGTTCGAGGAGCAACGCGTCTGCATTGAAGTTTGCGTGAAACTCAAGAAAACCTTTACAGAGACACAATGATGCAGTAAGCCTATGGTGTTAAGTGCTCAAGCCGCACTCGGTCTTACCAATCGTTCACACTGTTTAAAGGTGGAAGTTAAAGCTCGTTCATGATGACCTTCGACGTCTGCCGACAACGCACATGAAAGGAACGTCAACGAAATTGTGCGTGCCAGTCGAAGACTGACTGTCCGAGAGATTGCAGAAGAATGTAACGTTTCAGTTGGATCATGTCATGAAGTCCTGACACAGCATCTTGGAATACATCGAGTTACCGTCCACAGCTCATGAGTTAAGACCAGAAAGACCTTCGCCTAGCAATCTGTGAAGAGCTTTTGGATCGCACAAATGAGAACGAGATGTTCCTTAAGAGAATCATAACTGGTGATGAGAAGTGAGCTTACGCTTGTGATGTTATATCAAGGTTCAGTCATCACAATGGGTCGGGGAAGGTTCTCCAAGACCAAAAAAATCTGCCACGTCTCGTTAAATGTGAAAGACATGCTGATAGTTTTCTTTGACTTTGAAGGATTAGTTCATCATGAATTCGTGCCACAGGGACAAACTGTTAATCGATGATACTATCGGGACGTGCTGCGACGCCTACGAGAAAATGTGAGAAGGAAACCGCCCGAAATGAACTGCATACCGATAACGCATAAGCACATTGATCCCTGTTGGTGCATGACTGTTGCACAAAAAGCGAAATCACTGTGTTGCCTCATCCTCCGTACTCCCCCGACCTGGCCCCTGCGGACATTTTTTATTTCCAAAGTTGAAGACCCCGTTGAAAGGACGAAGATTTGTAACGGTAGACGAGATAAGAAAAAATCCGCAGACTGTGTTTGGCCCGATCCAGCAAGAGACGCACCAAGACTGCTTCCGGAAGTGGAATCGGCGTTTGGAGCAACGTATCGATTGTGGAGGAGAGTATTTCGAAGGAGACCAGGCGCAATAAGTAAAAGGCAAGCGTGGGAAAACTGTGGACAAAGCTCCAGATTTTTTTTGAACAGACCCTAGTACAGACGGGCTAGCTACGCTGGCATCCCTTACAACGTTGCGTAGCGTCGCAACAAGATTTTCTTTGTCCAAAAATGATATTCCAATCCTTCATAAACAATACATTAACATAAATCCTTTCTTTTAATACACGCTTTGTCCACCAGTCATTGGGTGGATAAAATAATGAGTTATCGCTCGCTGTCGAGTATGTCTTCGAAGCTCAGTTTCTGTAGGATCTTAAGTGAGTGTAGAGGCCAATCCTGGAGTTGTAGATTTTTTCAAACTGTTGGCACACATTTATTCTGGTGAGGACTGGCAGTGTAGCGTTGTTTATCTTCAGGAGCTGCCGTCCAACAGAATTGATGCTTGATGATCATAGCTTCATTGCTAGCAGAGTTCACTTCTTGCAGAACACTGATGTTGGTGAGCCAATCTTGCCATTTCACCATTAGCATCCTTCTCAGGCAGCGCTAATGGTACTTATCTAGACGTTGTATGTGCTTCCTGTAAGTAGTCCATGCTTCACATCCATATATAAGAGATGGTATTGCAGTAGCTTAGTGTATGTAGAGCTTGGTTTTAAATGCTCAGGTGCCGTACTGGCAATTTGATGAAAGATGACTGCCAAGGTATGGAAAGTGTTCTACGTTCTGCAGGACTTAACCTTGGACTGTAACTGTTGGAGGTATGGCGATAGAGTTAGGTGTATGTTGACATAGAAACTGCGTCTTCTCGATGTTAAGGTTTGGTCGAACGCCAATATATGCTTTATCATATGCATTTAGGATTGCTTGTAGGTCTCCTTCTGAGTTGGCAAGAACGACATTATCATCTGCATATTGAAGTTCCTTGATGGTTGTAGTGGATACTTTAATCTTGGCCCGTAGTCTACTGTCGTTGAACAAACCAAGATCGGACGTGTATTCTACATCTATGCCCTTCGGCAGTTTTCCATCGACGAGATGAAGTATAGTTCCAACAAATCCTGAAAACAAAGTGGGAGTTATCATAAAACCTTGCTTCAAACAGGCTATGATTTCTCCAGGGCCATTGTTGACAAGAACCATCACATTCGTGTTATCGTGCAGCAGTCTGGCAATGTTAATGTACTTCACAGGACAGTCTATTTTAGCTAAGATGTTACACAAGGCATCTCTCTTGATTGAGTTGAAGGCCTTGACAAGATCTATGAATGCAGTGTACAAAGGATGTTCCTGTTCTTTGAACTTCTGCTGCATTGGTCTGGCACAGAAAATCATTTCCGTGGTAGTGTAGCTAGGTCGAAATCCAGTGTTTCAGGCGCATAATCTTCAGGGAGAGGTATAAGGCGCTTGTCTAAAGTTCGAGCAAGTATTTTCCAGCAGCAGATAGAAGGATATTCCATGCTACTTACTATAGTCAGTACCGTCACCTTTTTTTGAAGATGACAATTACCAGTGCATCTGTGAAATCAGGAGGAGTAGTTTCAGTACTCCACATTCTGACAAAGAGCATTAGTGTATGTTCAGCAAGGATACATCCACTTTCCTTGAAGAATTCAGCAGGGGTTCCATCTGATCCGGCAGCTTTGTTTTTTTTTTTTTTTTTGAGTTGTTTAATGGCTTTCCCAATTTCTTCTAGAGGAGGGACTTAGCCAAGGTGAAGTTTTGTTGGCTTTTGCAAAGTTTATGGAAAATGTTGTTTCACTGATCTCTGGCTCTTTACTCAAGAGTTCGTGGAAATGACCCTTCAATCGTATGTTAATGTAATTTCTGTCCTTCAGGAGAGTGGAGCCATCTTTAGATTAAAGTGGGCTTAGACCTTGAGTTGCTTGAAGTCCGTAAACGGTTTTCGTCATGCTGAAGAAAGATTGAGTGTTTTTAGTTTTTGCTAGATCTTCCACTTCTCTTGTTTCGAACTAGCGCCTTCCATACTTAAACTTAAGGCCGCGGTTTGCAAATCCCGCACGCGACTCGTAACCTGTTTTATTTCCCGCCTCTCAGCATCTTTAACTTCCACGCAATCAAAATCGCTTAAACGGTTCCCCAAATGAACTAACTGGAACTGGGTAAGTAGGCTGTTTAGGTTTTTTAATTGGTAACGTCACGTAGCGCTCTGTATGAAAATCACTGGCTGTGCTGTGTGCAGTCTGTGGCTAGTTTGCATTGTTGTCTGCCATTGTAGTGTTGGGCAGCGGCAGCTGGATGTGAACAGCGCGTAGCGTTGCGCAGTTGGAGGTGAGCCGCCAGCAGTGGTGGATGTGGGGAGAGAGATGGCGGAGTTTTGTAATTTGTCATGAACTGCTATATATATTATGACTATTAAGGTAAATACATTGTTTGTTCTCTATTAAAATCTTTCATTTGCTAACTATGCCTATCAGTAGTTAGTGCCTTCCGCAGTTTAAATCTTTTATTTAGCTGGCAGTAGTGGTGCTCGCTGTATTGCAGTAGTTCGAGTAACCAAGATTTTTGTGAGGTAAGTGATTTGTGAAACGTATAGGTTAATGTTAGTCAGGGCCATTCTTTTGTAGGGATTTCTGAAAGTCAGATTGCGTTGTGCTAGAAAAATATTGTGTGTCAGTTCAAGCTCAGTCGTGTATAATTGTTCAAAGGGGACGTTTCATATGTCGACCCTTAGCCGAGGATACCTCACTGGAATCTTCTGATTTTTTCCTTGTAGTTTGTGTAATTAGCTTAGATTTTGTTTATTGCTAGCGCATAATTGTAGAGAGAATCTCCTTTGTAGTTGCAGTCTTTCATTGTTGTACAGTAAAACAGTTGTGGCATGCATGTAGATTTGCACCAAGTATTTAAGTAGACATTATTTCCATTTCTATGTTAATGTGTTATCTTATTTTGGTCTTCAAATTATGTTTTCTGTGTTATCGTGTGAAATATTGTGACAATAATGGCGTGTGAAAAACGTAACACTAGGCTCCAAAGTAAACCGAGAAATATTAGTGACGACGAGAGTAGCTTATCAACGCCGCCGAGTAATGAATTTACTAATGTTCAAAGTAGTAATTTGGTAACTGTGCATAGGGAAATGGAGCGGGCGTCAAATAATGGTGTAGACATTGAAACAGGTAGTGAACAGGGAAGCATTATCGATCGATCGGTCGGCAACAGCTCGCCTCAGGATTCCGAAATGACAGGACACAATTTTGCAAATACTGTAGATTAGGTTTTGCGTCCTCACCGTTTTCTCAAATGAGTCAAGACACATTTTCCGCTTGTCAAAATGTGAATGTTGCCGCTGCAAATTCACTGCCGAAAAGCACTGAGGAACATGTTTCAGACACCAGTGCATTGTTATTGCAATTAATGCAACAAATGGGACAAAAGCTTCAAAAGTTAGACACAATGGAACAACACCAGAGACAAACACAGCAACAGTTAGACACAATGGAACAAAATCTTCAAAAGTTAGACACAATGGAACAACACCAGAGACAAACACAGCAACAGTTAGACGCAATGGGAGAAAAGCTCCAAAAGTTAGACTCAGTGGAACATAAGCTTGAACAAACACGTAAAGATTTAACTACTGAGTTACATAACATTGAATCGAAATGTCAAAAAGTCTGTAATGACGTAAAAACGCAAATTTGTGAGCATTTCCAACCTATTTTTTCGCGGCATGAAAATGCATTACAGAATCACGAAGCAGCCATAAAAGAACTGCAAACTATTGTTCATGAAAATCACGACACCTTGCAAGCTAAAATTGACTCAGTTGCATCTACCGATTCGGTTACGCAACTTGCAAAAACTCAAGAAAACTTAAAGGACACAGTAGATACGATTTCAACACAAATGGACACTCTGAAACTTGGTTCAGAAAAACACACTGAGGAAATAAGTACACTGTCGGAGAAACTAGCCGAACTTTCGGATCAGTTCACTAACTTATCTGCAAAGGTAGATGATGATCTGAATGACACAAGACCTGTAGCCATCACTGACACAGAAGAGTATGAACGAATTAAGAAATTCAAACAAAATCAGAATCAAATTAATACGCAATACAAAAGAGAAATCCGGGAAGTACAAGATCAGTTGGCACAAGTAATACAAAAATTTCATATTTCAGAGGACACTCGCGCTCCAACACGGGAAGGGGAACTTAGAAATACGGAAAAGCCACAATATAATAACACAGGGCATTTCGGAAATTATGAAAGAAATTGGCAAGGTGCACCGAATTTTGAGATGGAACCGCCGACACGACGTAACAATGACCGATATGCGACTCGCTGACATGATGATTTTGACTATAAGCTGTTCATTACTACACGTAAATTCAAAACATTTAAGAATTCTGGCAACGACATTCATCCACAAGCGTGGCTCCATCAATTCTCTCATTGTTTTCCTCCCAACTGGTCATTGGAGCACAGGTTAGAATTTAAGTGTGGCTACTTGGAGAATGAACCAGCTGTAAGAATGCGATCGGTCATTCACGATTGCCACAATGAAGGAGATTTTTATCATGCCTTCCTCTCAGCATATTGGTCTCAAGCTACACAAGACCGAGTAAAACATAGCATCATAATGATGAAACATTTCGAAGAATCTGAATTTTCCAGTCTTGTGAAATATTTTGAAGACATGTTGCACAAGAATCAGTACCTGTCAAACCCATACAGCCCCTCAGAACTCATCCGCATTTGCTTAATCAAATTACCTGAACATTTACGACATATTATTTTAGCAGGACGTTGCAAAGAAGACATTGAGGCTTTTCAGGGACTGTTACAAGAACTGGAAATTGACACTGACAATCGGGGAACGCGGAAACAGGAGCACAACAATTACAGATCACATCCGTCACAATTCCGCGAAGACAGAAATAATATACGACAAGGCTATTCTTTCAACGTAAATCGTGACCGAAACAGACACCACCCATATGACAACCGTTGGCAGAGTAGTAATAATTACAGGGAAAGATCACCTCTCCGCGGTAATGACTATCACAGAGACAATCAGAGAAACAGACAATATGGGAACCAAAATAATTATTATCAAGGGAGATAGAATAACTTCAGATGCAACGGTCCAGCGCGCAGTTACGATTCAGGGAGAAATTCTCCACCACATGACCGACAAGAAAGAAACTATGGAATCTACCGATATGACGACAGACGATATGATCGTAACGACAGACCTGAATTGCATCAGAACTGGCGGGATTCAAACAGAGCAGAGCCCTCTCATCAAGGTGAATTTTTAGAAGTTAGGTCTCCTAATCCCAATAACGGCACGCGCCAACAAAGAAACAGACAATGACTTGCACCGCAGGCAGCCACCTGCGCCGGCTGGCTCAGAAAAAAATAACACAGACGCTAACCTTGAGAAAAGATTTAGCATTCCTTACCGACGTATAAAACATGACAATTGCTTTTCAGTTGAAACTCTGTGCACTAGGAAGAGTAAAGGTTTAGACCACATTTCACATGTAAAACCGTTTATTGAAAATAATCTGCTTTTTAACTTTGTCTTTGCCATATAACTTTTCACTTTACATTACTAGTATGCTTTGTCAGACTTAGAATCTGTTAACATGCAGCAATGTTTGAAGTTAAATATCCAGTCAAGAACCAAGAGAACTTATTTAGACAGTAATTACGAATGCATTGTTATTGTGAACAGATGACACAGTGTTGTACATTCTTGCAACAAGTTGCACGATTACGTAACGACTATCAGGCTTACATACTTAGAACTTGTACTGCTAATGAGATTTTAATGCAACATTTTGGTTTACTTGAAAAGACATTCTTTATTTGAAGTACTTTCTGTGGGATTAAAGATGACTTAGCACTTGGTTTCTTTGACAGCTACACAATTATATCACGACGCTACTAATGTGTGACACAATTTACATGGTTGCTTTTGCGGTGTATCTGTTTTATATCTGCACAGTTTTTCTGAATTCTTCTGGAAAGTAAAACATGTTTTAGTAGTAACTTTTGTGGTATAGCTACAATGAGACTGCCTTTTCCGTAGCACAACAATACGTCACAGCACAGTACTTTGTTCACACGGCAATAAGCGTAATAACTAAGATATCTATACGCAAAGCATTTCACTTTTGTTTATCATGAGGAAAGTACATTGACTTCTGCAGAACTTAGCTTTCGGAGGACGATAACTACGACACTTCCACAGAGATTATCTTACAGCAAGACGCACATTTAGTGCTACAGGACACGCATTTGAGTGATTAATTTTGTACTTAAAACATTTATTTTTAAAGATATTTGAAGTACAATGATACGAAGTTTTTCCGTGATACATTTCATTCCATTGCTGTAATCTGTAACACCTGAGGGTATAATTACATTAATCCTCAGGGGGGTACACGCTTACTTTGTGTACCATGTGTTTGGCAAGCACAAGGAGCCCTAGCTAATATGGTATTTGCTTATACAATTTTACAGATCGGTACCATATTTCTCTAACACATAAATTACACAGCTATCTGATCATTTAACTGAGAGAGACAAACATTTTTTTTACTACATCAGTGACACATGTTAACACAATTACACAGTTGGATAACTTCACACTTATGAAACTGTATTTTGTCTGTACTGTGTGAACTGTTCATATTTTTTCAGAACCATTGTGATACTATGAGAGCTTTGAATGATGTATTTGATATGGGATCATGATTTTTAAAGTACGTTTGAGGTAGATGACACTATTGAAATTAGCAGAGAAATTTTTTTTTTTAGGTTTTGAAATTATTGCAGAAAGCTAAGACATTTTTGAGATTTGGCTGAGTTTTTATGATGTTACTATTACGATGAGAATGTGTATTATGCTGTTGAGGTATGTTTATGATCAATAAGCTGATGCTATATGAGGAATTTGATTATGCTACGTATTTATTATGATGAAATATTGAAGAAGTGTCGACGAATATGTATATGTGTAATAAGGTAAGGAATAATGAGTAGTGGTTAGGGACTCTGACTTGTAAAAAAGGATGTTGGAAACCAAGAATCATACTTTAAGAGTTATGAAATGTGTGTAATTGCGTGAGTATCACAATGCCGGCGAAAATTTTTTGGACACTGTTATATTTATAGGATTTTGCTTCTATACATTTGTAACGCAAATTCTCGACCTGTGAAATTTTTATATGAGACTGTCACTGCTGTCGTAAATATTTCGGTAAGAAAGTTAAGTGACCTTCACGTAATGCGTCGTGGACGACCAGCTGTGCCACCTGCCTGGAGAAAAAGCCATTAGGTGGGATAAAAAGAGAGACCATTAACCTCACTATTGACATTCCTTTGTAGAAAGCATCGCAAATACGACACGCCCAAACCTGAAAACATATGATAACACTGTGGAGCTCTTATTTACTAAAATGCCTAACGAAATGATGAGAAACATTTTACATCTACTGTCTTTCTAGTTGAGAGATTGCTCATTTTGTTTAATATCTAGTTTCTAGCTGCACTGCAGCTGAAAGGGTACAGTACCGCCCAACACTGAAGATAGGTACAACATACTTCATTATTTTTGTCAGAACAACACTTTTTTTTTGTAAAATAACTCAATTTCAATTAATACAGCGAAGCCGGATACCAGTGTGGGAAAGAATGACAATTTATTTATTTAATTGATCACATGTGCACTCCCACTAAGTAAATCCCTACATCCAGTTTGGTGAGATCTGTGATATGAATGAATGTATGGTCGTCTGCTAACCGCAGATAGTGAATGTGAATATATGATCATCTTTGAGTCGATCCTTTGGCCACCTTTGGTGGGACCAAAGAGATGAAATTTACCTGAGCTTTAGGCGCCTGAAATGTGGCTGACCAATGCGGTAGAAAGGTGCTCCCCCCACTTCAGCAGAGGTGGAGAGGACCTCGAGAACGGCCATGTTTCAGCACTCTGCCGCTGGATCTTGTGCTGTTAAGACCTGTTTTAGTTGTGCTCTGTAATGACGAAAGAGTGGAGACATGGTATGCATGTGGAATATTTAAGAGTAGTTTGAAATAATAATTTCTCTATTTCAGGAACTTTTGTGGGGAGAATTAAATGTCAGGCAGGTAATATTAAAGGGATTGTAGTAATCTTCAGAAGTGACCAACGGTCACAATGAAACCACATGTAGCAATAAGTTGAAATACTTCCGTGTGCTTAAGTTAAGCTGAATTACTAGCATGTGTACAATAAGTTGAAATATTTAAGAAATAGCGTGTGTACCATAAGTTGAAATATTTAAGAAATGGCGTGTGCAGGACTTGAAATTAGAGACGAGTACTTCCACGTGGTGAGTACTGTGTGAGTCTCAATCTGTGTATGAGACAAAGGATAAAGAGAAGTACTCGTCCATGGTATCAGTTGAGGACTCGCGTGTGTGATGTTCTTAATATTACTTTGCGTGATATGATTCCGTGTGACACTTGATTCAAACTCTGAGAGAGAAGCAAGGTGAGTCAGCCGTTTATCCAGCAATGCCACTTGGTTTGCATTGCACAGGAAGACGTGCAAATATCTCCAGAGTGCATAGTAGGAAATTAGAATTATGAAGTGGGGCAGTGTCGTGTGAAACTGGGATAAATATTAATTGAAGTGGGAAAGCTGAAAGTGATAATGTTGTGACTATTCTCTGTGTAGTATCTCATGTTGTAGTGTGGTATATGTCATGTAATTTGCGTATGTGTGGTTTGCATGGGAGAGTAGCGAGGTAGTTTCAAAAGATTAGTGGGTTATGCTTGTTCCTTCGGTATCGCTCGGTCTGGAGGAAAGTTCAGTGATGATGATTGTGAGAGTCGAAGCGTGAGGTATAATAAAAGATCCACCATCCTATCCAGAAAGTGCACTGTAGTGTTAAAAGTAATTATGAGACCATAATATAGAGATTCACCATTGTAAAGCCATGCCCACAGGGCGGAATTTCTTATGTGTTATTGTTGTAGGTTGTAGAATTTGTGTGTTTAGGTTAGAGAATTTATCGGAATAAATAACATAGTGAAAAGAAAAAGATTGGTGGATTTTTCCTTTGAATTGTATGTTGTCATAATGTCCTGAATTTATAATGTGTGCGCCATTCATATCCAGTGCGGTGGCCACGTGTTGACAAAAGCGATTAAATAAAAGACAAAAAGAAAATGTGGTATTGCCAGTGCGTAGTGTACAGTCAGAGTTCTGTAAATTACTGATAGTCAGATGCATGTTTCCGTTGCGTATTAATCATATAGGAGGATAACTGGTAACTTAAGTGTGAGTACTAGAGTTCATGTTACTCGATAAATAAGAATGAATCCACTCGCTTGGCAGACCACTCATCTTGCAGGCCTGACTGCTTGATGCCGCGGTTTGAGCAAGGCATGTGGGTGCCTCTCATAATTTCGACCCTGCCAGGATTCCGTTTTTTTTGCCAGGATTTTTTGCTTCCAGGATATTTTGCCAGGATATTTTGCTGTTAGGGTTTGCTGTTAAGATTTTTTTATTTTTTGATGGAATATATTGTGATAGCGCTATGAAGTAAAATTTTTTCTGTTTGCAATTTCTTTCTGGATTGGTGAGGATCTTCTATTTTTTTTATGTAATTAATTGCTATATCGTCCAAGGCTGGAAGATCGTGGTATAATTTTTTTTGCGTAATGTCCGTAGTAACTAGGTCGCAGTCGAAAAGTGTAGCCACCATGGAGAATAGTGATTCTGGGGTGAACGTAGCAGTGCAGCAGGAAGTAGCTGTTGATCATGGGCTAATGAGCGAGAACAACAAACACTCAGAAGGGGCTGAATTGTTCAGTGGACCGCTGCTAGGTGGTCCTTTGAGCGGCGGGCTTTGTTCACAATCGGGAGCTTTTCCCGACGACGCGGGCGAGCCGGCACTAGGTCAGGTATGCAGTGAAAGTGCAGCTACCCTTAGCGAGGCTACGGTTTCTCAGGCGAACGAGGTGAGCGCGTCGAAAGTAGCAAATGACAATGTGATACTACAGTTTTTACAGAGGATGGATAGAGATAATAAGGAGAGAGATAGGGAGAATAAGGAAAGATTGGAAGTAATGGATAGGGAGACTAAGGAAAGATTGGAAGCAAATAAGGAAAGATTGGAAGCGATGGATAGAGATAATAAGGAGAGAGATAGGGAGACTAAGGAAAGATTGGAAGCAGATAAGGAAAGATTGGAGGCAATGGATAAGGGAAATAAAGAGGCAATGAGGAAGCTACACACAGTTATCGATGAGCGTCTGCCCGCAGTTAATAATCAGTTAGATGAGGGGGAGAAGAATCTGGGTGCGTCGAAGCAAGTACAGGATGCCGTGAAAGAAAAAGCTAATAATTTGGAGGTACAAGTATTTGCAATAGAGAGTGATACTACTGAGCGTAGGGACGTGTTGCCGGATGAGCGAATCAAAGAGGTAGTGGTCAGAATGAATACGATTAGTGCAGATGTATAAAAGATCAGTATGAGGGGCGAAACAGGCTCTGACAGTACGCAGCGAGAGGTTTATGCCGACCAGGAGGAGATACAATCACTATTACAGTTTAAAGAGGCGCAATTAGAAATAAGTAGGAAACATAGGGAACAACTAGCACAGTTGCAATTAGCGTGCAAAGCGAAGGTGAAACACCACCAGGTAGACCGCAGAGGGAGAGTGAGATAAATTCAAAAAACGAAAATAGGCAGAAAGAGGAAGACGAACTCAGAGAGTTAGAAGAACGGTTGTGTCGGATAAAACAGGTGGCAAACCCAACTGGGTATAGCCCAAGGTCGGAAAACATAAATGCGGAAGAAGAATGTAGGAGGCACTTTGTGTCGGTACAAACATACACTTGTTTTCCGGATCCTGATAATTACCAACATCCATGCCTGTGGCTGTCTCAATTTCAAGATTCATTACCTTCATCGTGGGGACCGCTCCTCAAAATGAAGTTTGTGTGTAACCATTTGGGGGACGAGGCTAAAGCGAAAATGCAGGGAGTCATTAAAGACTGTAGTAGCTATTTAAATGAATTCTGGTCGCAAAGTAAGCAGGACCAGGTTACGCAAAGCATATTGATGATGCGAAATGGTAACGAAGGTGGTATAAGAGATCCAGTGGCGTGCTATCAGGAAATGCTGAGACGAAATAGGTATTTGGATGTGCCTTACGAAACTGGGGAGCTCATTAGAATCTGTATAACTAAGTTGCCAGTGAGATTGCGCAGAGATATAGTGATAGCAGGCAGAGGCTTAGACGATTCCGCGTCATTTCAGCACTGGTTACAGGAACTGGGTAATGAGAGCAACATTGTGAACGGCGACACGACTCATAGGTCAGACAGAGTTGAGGATAGGAACGGCAGAAACTATCATAATGACAGGAGAGCATGGAATCCTGGCATTTCATTCTTGTCATAAGGGATTGAAGGATAAGAGAAACTAATCCAACATATCAGCCCTTAGCATCTTGCCTTAAAACACTTGCCGCTGGCACTGAAAATTGTCTATGTAGCAGACATACTCTACTGATATGTAGGAATGCAAATACCATACTTCTGAACAGAGAATAAAACACCAGTAATGGCATCTGTTAGGCTGGTCTCTCAGAGCAAAATTTGCAAATTTTTTATTTCGAACACTAAAGTAAAAGGACTGTTTCCTCAAAGAAACCAGTTGCTAAAAATGTTATGTAATAATGCCAATGAGTCCAGTTTAATTAGTGCGATTTGACTATGGCAGGTACTTAACACGTAATGTAAAAGGTCAACATTGTGACCGAAGTTTTTAGATTAGCTGCCATCTGATCTGTAGTATGTCATTGTCATAGTGACAGTTATAATGAAGTGCTGTGTATGGTTGTTCGGAATCTGGTGTTAGGGAAAGAGGCCACTAGCACCTGTTTCTAAAACTTGGGCTACCCATTTCTCCCAGCTTGTATATTCTCTGCACACATTTAATTTTCATGTAAGCTCAGATTCCTAACTAGCAAATTCTTTACTGTGTATAGTGGACCATTCAGAGTGAGGCGGATTGTCCAGGAAAATGCTGTACTGATTGAGACAATAAAGGGAAAACAATCTCGTGGGCTTCATCACATTTCTAACATCAAATTATGGAAAAGTTAAGGATAGATCTACAGTAGGCAATTTATGGTAGATAGTCAGTGTATTTATTTATGGTGTGTAACGTTGTGCAGGGGCAAATCGAACATAAGAATTTTCAGGCGGGATGTCAGGAAGTATGACGGAATAGACTGGTCGAATGAGTCATGAACAGGAGTCGACAGAGTGGTGTATGTACGTATTTTTTTTGTCATATGAATAAGGATCAAGCAGAAACGACGTGATGATTAATGAGTGGATAAGGATGGTAGATAGAGAAGCGACGTGATAAATAGTAGTGGATAAAGGTGATATATAAGGAGAGAAGCGACGTGGAGCAATGTGATTAATAAAGAGAGATTCGACGTGATGAAACAGTGGTAAATAAAGGTGAGTAGAATTGAATAATGTGGAAATGTCTTAGATGTATGTTACAGAGAGGCTGGTGTATGCTGCAATCGAGATAGATGTGAATGGTGAAGGAAGACCAGGAAATGATGGAGTAATGGACGGACAGAGAGCCGAAATACGAATGAAGAGATGAGGACAACTGCACAATGTGAAAGGACATAAAGGGAGTATGAGATCCAGATAGTGAACGTTGTGGAATACTGACATAAGATGTAATATAAGTGTAAATCTAATTCTTACCATAACAGTTGCTATGTGAAAAAAAAAATAATTTTTGTTGTTGTTGTTGTTGAAGCCTGGTACCAGTATAACTAATCAAAACGGTACCAAGAATGTGTACAGTTATTTTGCAGGTTGAATAATTTGTGTATTTTTGTTCTTAGATGAAATGTCGCAATTCTAAAGTGATATTTAGCAGGAGGAATAGTCGGTAAAGCGGATGCAGAGGTAAGCCGATGGAGAGAGGTGCCAGAGTGAAAGGACGAATTCGGAGACTGGAATGCTATCTCCGAAACAGCTTCGTGTGTTATGTGGTTGAGTATAAGGGAGCAAAGGTATGGTATGTTGTGAGTGTGGTGGTGTTATGAGTATAAGGGAGCAAAGGTATGGTATGTTGTCGTGAGTGTGGTGGTGTTAGGGTTAGCTGACTTCTAGACCTATTCTGTTAGTGTATTAATGGGTTGAATGAGAAGGAAAATGTGATGTCTGGTGAGTGAGAGTCGTAGAGTAGTGTGATCAATGCGCACACTCCTGTAAAGGGGATGCTACCGATCGGTAACTAAAACATTATTGTGTATTGTTTGATTTGGATGAACCTCGATGGCAGGTCAAGATCTGACATAATGTGGATGGTTCATACATGTCCTAGAAATGTTGTTATATATAATAAAAAGGTAAAATATATAAAAAAAGATACTAATTTCAGTCTGTCACAAGCACAAAGGTGCATTGTATGTTGTAGATTTAGAGTCATCAGTTTCTAAAATGTTTATTGTGTTAGGATGTTAAAGTAGTTTACTATTTAATAACATGTGGTAGGTAATTGTGAGCTGTGTAGATTATTTCTTATTTTTTTGTTAGAATACTTTCAAAGGGTATTAATTTCAGTCTGTCACAAGCACAAAGGTTCACTGTATATTGTAGTTTTAGAATAAACAGTTTCTAATATTTTCACTATGATAGGATGTTAGAGTAGTTCAAATGGTTCAAATGGCTCTGAGCACTATGCGACTTAACTGCTGAGGTCATCAGTCGCCTAGAACTTAGAACTAATTAAACCTAACTAACCTAAGGACATCACACACATCCATGCCCGAGGCAGGATTCGAACCTGCGACCGTAGCGGTCACGCGGTTCCAGACTGAAGCGCCTTTAACCGCACGGCCACACCGGCCGGCGATGTTAGAGTAGTCTACTATTTGATATTGTAATTATGAGCTGTATAGATTGCTTCTTATTCCTTTTGTTTTTTTTTTTATTTTGCACTTTCATGTTTTGTATGAGGGACGACAGGTACAAGCAATAGCACAAGTGTGGGCTGTGTATAGAAAAGGGATAAATGTTGATGTTGTATGTGTAGAAAACTAGGGTGTATAATTTTATGTTTTTTAGAACAAAGATTCTTTTATTACCAATGTATCTAACAGATCATACATGTAATCAATGAGTATTTAAATACTGTAAGAATATCCTTTTGTCTGTAATGTTGTGAGATGCACGGAAGGGTCTGACTGATTGGGTGTCGTAACGCCCATACCGCTAGCGGGGCGAAGCTGACGTCGCCATGGGAGAGGCGACAGAGCCGCGGCACTCGCCACTCCACTGCCAGACAGGGTACACTCTACGCACCCGCTACAGCAGGTCAACGGCCTGGGGCGACACGCACGTACCACTGGCCATTCATAAGTTCCACCACCCTTACGACTGGGGAAAGTATCACGCGGAGGCAACAGTGGGTGGTTTCTTGTGCTCAATGGGGCGTGCAGCGGCGCCACGGCAGAATGGACGACGCACGGCAGAGCCCGGCGGGCATTTGTTACCAGCAACTATTAACTAGTACTGGACTGTGGAGCCGTGAAGCAAGATGACTGCTCGTATGTCTCCATAAGGTGGAAAGTGAAAGACTGGTGTTCCCACATTGTGAGTGGTGGAAAAGATTTTGTTGTTTTGTTTTGTCTTGACCACTGAACGGTGGGATCCACAAACCTTTGGCAGTGACTGGTTAAGTGTGCTTTGTAAAAAATGAAATGTCGTGTGACGAGGGCCTCCCGTCGGGTAGACCGTTCGCCTGGTGCAAGTCTTTCGATTTGACGCCACTTCGGCGACTTGCGCGTCGATGGGGATGAAATGATGATGATTAGGACAACACAACACCCAGTCCCTGTTCGGAGAAAATTTCTGACCCAGCCGGGAATCGAACCCGGGCCCTTTGGATTGACAATCTGTCGCGCTGACCACTCAGCTACCGGGGGCGGACTGTGTGCTTTGTGAATTGCATGTGGGATGCTTGGTATACTTAAAGAGGACAGTTGTCGTTTGGTGACTAATTATTGTATGAATGCAAGAAACTAGAGTGGGACATTGACATTTGCGTCTGTAGTAGGAGACATTTCTTGAATTGGTGCGGGAATAAGTGCTGTTTGTTGGAACTTACGACTTTTAATTACACCATGAGCTGAAAGGACAGAACCGTGAGTAATGGTAGTTGTAGGGCCATTTCTGGACGACCAGATTCGTGTGGATGGTACGCTGAGTGTGACTATGACATTTGTGTTTAATGTGAGACACAGTTTACTGTTCAGTGCGTGTTCAAAATGCCGATTTGAGTGACTTAAAGACTTTCGTCCGGGAAACCATGGGAGAGCTTTGACACCGAGACAGTGTTTCTAGGAAAACTATCAGCAACTTTTTGACCACAAGAAAATCACAGAATGAAATGTTTCCGTGTGACTCGCAAGATAGGGAATAATGTATTTGTAATTGTGTAAATGTTTTTTTTTAATATGTTTCATTCCTGAAGGGACAGCAAGTGTAATTGTATTTCTTTAACATTTGTGTTTAGAATAGTTAGTGTTTGTTTTTTGTTTGTTCTGAGTTATCAAGTTCACGTAGCATGTTTATTAGAATATTTGGTACAATGATGCTTTAATTATTAGCCAGTGGCGTAATAATAACGTAGTGGCTCTTGTTGCATTGGTCAGTAAGGTTGTCACAGGGGACAAGAGTTTGCATTGCACATCAAATATTGGAATTAATTGATGCATTTTGATGTCGTGGACAGTAATGATCTTGTTGGTGTGTTGACTGAAGCCACTTATTTTTTTATCACAGTGGTGATATTTCACATTAAAGTGTAACGAAGGCTAGTCGAAATGCAAGTTCTTGTCGTCTAAATGTGTGACAACAGAGAAATGAGCACTAGAGTAAGACACAAGAGCTACTGGTGGATTCAAGCAGTTATTGCTAACTATTTATTGCGTGTATTGATATGGAGCCTGACTTCTACGTGTAACTAGTGTACGCAATTTTTTTTTTCCTGTTGTTGATTTTGTTTTGTATTTAGACATTGCCGTGTAAAGATTATTACAACGCAATTTATGAATGTCAGATTACTTGTTCTGAGTTTGGACGGTGAGCTATTTAGAATTTCACGAGTACAATTAGTATTTTTTTTATTTGTTTTAAAATTATTGAAGTTTGGATTACTCCTAAAAATAACGGAGATCCTGGTAACTAAGCCAATTTTTATCTCACCATTATTTTTTATTTGTATGATGTGATGTTTTATTTGTCATTTGGATTGTTGTAAATATGTATGTGTACGTTACTCCGGATTGTGGAGAGTACAATAATGCAACAACAGTGTCAATAATTTGGTAAAGTAACAGCATGTGGTCGTCTATTTGAGGTCACCAGGGGCTAAGGTCTCCTCCTGGTTATTTTGATGACTTGCTATGTTTGTTTTAATACAGTTTTCTTAAAAAAATGTTCGGAACTACCCTCGCATTGCAAGGATAGTACCGTGCCATTTTTTTCTGCATGGGTAGCCGGTGGTGAAAGGGTACAGTACCGCCCGACATTGAAGATAGGTAAAACATACTTCATTATTTTTGTCAGAACAACACATTTTTTTTTGTAAATTAACTCAATTTCAATTAATACAGCGAAGCCGGATACCAGTGTGGGAAAGAATGACAATTTATTTATTTAATTGATCACATGTGCACTCCCACTAAGTAAATCCCTACATCCAGTTTGGTGAGATCTGTGATATGAATGAATGTATGGTCGTCTGCTAACCGCAGATAGTGAATGTGAATATATGATCATCTTTGAGTCGATCCTTTGGCCACCTTTGGTGGGACCAAAGAGATGAAATTTGCCTGAGCTTTGAGCGCCTGAAATGTGGCTGACCAATGCGGTAGAAAGGTGCTCCCCCCACTTCAGCAGAGGTGGAGAGGACCTCGAGAATGGCCATGTTTCAGCACTCTGCCGCTGGATCTTGCGCTGTTAAGACCTGTTTTAGTTGTGCTCCGTAATGACGAAAGAGTGGAGACATGGTATGCATGTGGAATATTTAAGAGTAGTTTGAAATAATAATTTCTCTATTTCAGGAACTTTTGTGGGGAGAATTAAATGTCAGGCAGGTAATATTAAAGGGATTGTAGTAATCTTCGGAAGTGACCAACGGTCACAGTGAAACCACGTGTAGCAATAAGTTGAAATACTTCCGTATGCTTAAGTTAAGCTGAATTACTAGCGTGTGTACAATAAGTTGAAATATTTAAGAAATAGCGTGTGTACCATAAGTTGAAATATTTAAGAAATGGCGTGTGCAGGACTTGAAATTAGAGACGAGTACTTCCACGTGGTGAGTACTGTGTGAGTCTCAATCTGTGTATGAGACAAAGGATAAAGAGAAGTACTCGTCCATGGTATCAGTTGAGGACTCGCGTGTGTGATGTTCTTAATATTACTTTGCGTGATATGATTCCGTGTGACGCTTCATTCAAACTCTGAGAGAGAAGCAAGGTGAGTCGGCCGTCTATCCAGCAACGCCACTTGGTTTGCATTGCACAGGAAGACGTGCAAATATCTCCAGAGTGCATAGTAGGAAAGTAGAATTATGAAGTGGGGCAGTGTCGTGTGAAACTGGGATAAATATTAATTGAAGTGGGAAAGCTGAAAGTGATAATGTTGTGACTATTCTCTGTGTAGTATTTCATGTTGTCGTGTGGTGTATGTCATGTTATTTGGGTATGTGTGGTTTGCATGGGAGAGTAGCGAGGTAGTTTCAAAAGATTAGTGGGTAATGCTTGTTCCTTCGGTACCGCTCAGTCTGGAGGAAAGTTTAGTGATGATGATTGTGAGAGTCGAAGCGTGAGGTATAATAAAAGATCCACCATCCTATCCAGAAAGTGCACTGTAGCGTTAAAAGTAATTACGAGACCATAATATAGAGATTCACCATTGTAAAGCCATGCCCACAGGGCGGAATTTCTTATGTGTTATTGTTGTAGTTTGTAGAATTTGTGTGTTTAGGTTAGAGAATTTATCGGAATAAATAACATAGTGAAAAGAAAAAGATTGGTGGATTTTTCCTTCGAATTGTATGTTGTCATAATGTCCCGAATTTATAATGTGTGCGCCATTCATATCCAGTGCGGTGGCCACGTGCTGACAAAAGCCATTAAATAAAAGACAAAAAGAAAATGTGGTATTGCCAGTGCGTAGTGTACAGTCAGAGTTCTGTAAATTACTGATAGTCAGATTCGTGTTTCTGTTGCGTATTAATCATATAGGAGGATTACTGGTAACTTAAGTGTGAGTACTAGAGTTCATGTTACTCGATAAATAAGAATGAATCCACTCGCTTGGCAGACCACTCATCTTGCAGGCCTGACTGCTTGATGCCGCAGTATGAGCAAGGCATGTGGGTGCCTCTCACAGCATTGGTTAAAATAAAATTTAATAGATGTACTAATATAGATATTTTATGCCTACAGATCCAGTAAATAAAATTTTATGATCTACTTCCTACAAAAAAACAAAAAAAAAACAAAAAAAAACGAGGGAGCACAAAACGACATTTCCCTTCACAGGATTTTCTTTTCAAGTACTTGGTAATTTATTTCATAGAATAAGTTTTTGTGGTGCACCACTTTAATTACATAGACATTAAGATGTGAATATACATTTCCCTTGTCTGCATTGTTGTCTTTAGTGTAATGTTTTTTTCTGCTTGAGCTTTGTCACGTTTAGATATAATTCTTTGCATTTGCTTCTACTGTTTGCCAGGCACAGTGTTACTAAATTTCACTATACATTATTCTGTTAAGCCAGTTTTACTAATGATTTATTTTTATTGTTTGCTGCACATTGCCTTATATTAGTTGTAATATTGCAATTGCTTTGCTAATTTCTATAATGCTGCTTGCTTCGCAACTCTGCATTTTTTTTTCATTGCTGTTTGCATTAATTGTTTTGTGCTGCTGCATTGCCTCGTCCCTTAGTTTAGCATCTGAGCTCAGTAGATTTAAGTTAGCTTAAAATGGGGTAGGCTATATAAGAGAACGAGTTGTGATGAATGGAAAGAAATGCATTGAGAAGCTATAAGGAAATGGTTGGCCAAAAAAGTATTTAATAGAGGATACAAACAAAAAAATAGGGTTTAGGGACAACAGGTTTAGGTAGGATTTTCTTGGAAATAAATGATAAGGTAAGATAATGGAAAATAAATAATGAGGTAAGAAATATGTGAACATATAAATACAGAAAGCATGCTTGGATACGATTTCTTTGGTGGAAACAAATGTTGAAATAAGACGAAAGATCTATGGAATGAAGTTTTGGGTTGGACTGCAGTACCAAATGTTACACTGAATACAAACCCTGTCCTTTCCTCCTGTGTTATTCTGGTATGTGTTTGTGCACTCTTGTGTATTTGTGTTTTTCCTGTCTTTATGTGTTTATCTGATAAGAGATATGTTGTAAAATTTTTCAAATACTATGTTATTTTCTTCATAAAGGTGTTTAGAGGTGTTTAGACATTATTTATTCTGTTTTGTTTTAATGCTCATGTGTGAAGTTGATGTTTCAAAAGTTATTCTGATCTTTTGTGTATGTACTTATGTCATAATTCCTGTAACACTGATGTAGATGTTTATTTCTATTCTTTTGTAAAGCCTGATTTACTACAAATGTTATCTGTATTGTTATGTTCTTTAATGATGAATTTTGTACCTTTGTAATTGTATTCTCATGTTATAAAATTGTAATTGACACCAGTTCATCAAAATAAGTAACTTGTAAGTTCCATTTCACTGCACACGTTTCTGTTGGTCATAGTATATGGACAATATGTGAGAAGTAGGGACTGATAGTGTTTGCACATGTGTTAATAATTCTGCAAGGGACTGGATAACAGCATTGCTGGTTCTAAGAACAATTCCAGAAACTTTGTGAGTGCACAAGTGGTGGTTTATGGACTTGCTATATTGTCCACAAGACTCTTCAATGGTGATTGTGCACCTGCACAGTTGCAACAGATGGCTGCTGGCCGTCTCTACAAGGACTGAAGTGGGTCTGCATCTTTGATGACCCACCATTACCATTATTTCTACAAGGACTGCAGTTGGTCTGTACCTCTGGTGGCCCACCAATACCGTAATCTCTACCAGGACTACAGTGGGTCTGCTCTGTGATGACCTACCTACCAATATTCTTCAAAACTTCGACTGACTCTGCTGTGGATTTGCTCTGTTGTGGCCCATTACCTGTCTGCATGTCAAGAGTCAGCACTGTCTTTCCGTTGGAAGGACAACACTACTTCTTCAAGACTGCATGGAAATCCACTACTTCCGTGTGCGTTTTCTTTTACTGCTCAGACTTTGAGAAAAACACTGCTATTTTACTGTGATGAACGATTAGGACTGTCTTTACGGATTGTGAGAAAGATTAGCTTTTGACCAACATTGTATCAATAAGTGTGTGCATTTGATATCTTTGTTATTGTAATTATGAAAAATTTTATCAAATCATTATTGGCCACTGCCCAAAACAATTTGTAAAATTTTTTGTGGGTAGCATGGGGGCTATGTAAGTAGGCTGTTTAGGTTTTTTTATTGGTAAGGCCACGTAGCGCTCTGTATGAAAATCACTGGCTGTGCTGTGTGCAGTCTGTGGCTAGTTTGCATTGTTGTCTGCCATTGTAGTGTTGGGCAGCGGCAACTGTATGTGAACAGCGCGTAGCGTTGTGCAGTTGGAGGTGAGCCGCCAGCAGTGGTGGATGTGGGGAGAGAGATGGCGGAGTTTTGTAATTTGTCATGAACTGCTATATATATTATGACTATTAAGGTAAATACATTGTTTGTTCTCTATTAAAATCTTTCATTTGCTAACTATGCCTATCAGTAGTTAGTGCCTTCCGTAGTTTGAATCTTTTATTTAGCTGGCAGTAGTGGTGCTCGCTGTATTGCAGTAGTTCGAGTAACCACGATTTTTGTGAGGTAAGTGATTTGTGAAACGTATAGGTTAATGTTAGTCAGGGCCATTCTTTTGTAGGGATTTCTGAAAGTCAGATTGCGTTGCGCTAGAAAAATATTGTGTGTCAGTTCAAGCTCAGTCGTGTATAATTGTTCAAAGGGGACGTTTCAACTGTATACAAGATATTTGCCTATGTGTTGGCTGGCTATTCTCTAAAAAGGCGAGGTTCCGGTCTATAGTATCAACGGCGCTCAAAATAAATAGCAAGGCCTCACCTACCTCGCAAATCATACCCACCGTGAAGGATATCGGTTGATCCACGGCCGCGAGAAACCTAGCTGCCAACTCCGGAACGCTGCCTGTTACAGGTTGTTCACGAATCCTCAATTCATACTCCAAGAACTCCTTGAGATAACCATTTCTGGAACCCCCCCTTGAGACCACGGCAAACAGCAGTTACCTGGGAAAAAAAGAAAATACAATGAAATCACAATAACCATAAATTCTTACTCAACAACGAATGATCAATTAAGGAGTGACATATATTGAAAGGAAGACAATTCTATCCTCCCCCCCCCCCCCCCGCCAACACAGAACGAAACCACGCTCTGGATTATCAATTTGTCACTCCTTAAACACAACAACTACCAAATTAATAAACTAACAATTTATTCAAAGACAATATTTATAAAACAGCTGATAGAAATTCAACACGTGGTCATATTTAAGACAATGCCAAAATATCACAGACAGCTTGCTTCTCAAGCAAGGCAGCAAATTGCAATAAACAAACTGACTTAAGGAGATGAGCCACAGAGATTTCAAAACTTAAAGGAACAATAAATTACAATCAGAAAGAAGAAATGTGGCACAGATAATTTATTTAAAAAGGGCAATAATTTGCAATATGAAAGTGATTTATGAAACGCACACCAGTTCGTTAAGAACTCAAATAACACAAGCAGCACAAAGCTATAATTAAATACAATTCATTCCCAAGCAAATAAAAAACCTATATTTTTTTTTAAATATACTGAAAAGACGTTAAATGTTTTCCAAACGGGCTGTGACACCAGGCTGCCTTGGGCAAAAGATAGTTTAAAATGCCGGAAGCAGCAGACCAGCCATCCGAAACAACACCTAAACCCCGAGGCCCAACCGGAAGTCACTACCCATTAGACGGCACGCCACAGCTTCAGTGCACTGAAGCAGAACGTGGCGCCGCTCCCGCACACCCCAACTTCAGCAAACTGGAACACAAACAGATCGCAGAAGACATGGCAAACACCAATCAAACACCAATTAATATAAATTAAGAGATCAATAAAGAATACGAATGAATGAAGAATCAATTGTACTTTTACTAATACTAAATAAGTGTGTTTAATAAATGCACGCATATTAAGTTCTGCGTACAAATGATTGCCTTTTACATAATACTGCCCATTACTAATAACTGAGTGCTTTCAAATAAATGCATGTATATAAAGGAACTACATACAAATGACTAGCCTTACAAAACGCGACTCTTTGCTATTAACTGAGTAAGTGGTTTCAATAGAAGTGACCCAAATTTTACGCGAATGTGCAAGGGACGTCGATTCGATGGCAATCAAAATACAATGAAAATCTCATACAGACAATACATTAATTTCTGGTTACAGTAGGGAAAAAAAAAGTATAACACATACACCTTCGAGCTAATAAGCTTCCTAATAGTAATCTAACCAGCGGATTTTTAAAAGAAATAGTAACTGATGGTCTCCATACAGTTACACACTCTGCCGGCTACTCGTACTTCAACAACACGTACATTAGGACAACCAAGCAACAAGTGCACTCGCTGCAACGTAAATCGTTCAACGAAACGAAGGCACCAAAATTACTTACACCTTTGATGGAGAGCGTTGCTCGGAGGTGGTCTCCAGGGATGGGTCTCTCCGAGAAAACGGGCACCAAAGCAATGCGACGAACAGCGCCTGGAGTTGACCACAAACTCGCGACTGGCTTGCGAGATCGACCCGCCTTGCCGCTGCTGGCCGAGTACGCGTGTTTTCCTTTTTCTTACACGCAAGCACGCCCTTGCGCCCCGTAGTGAGTCCAACACCGACTGCTGTGAGAGCCAAACACCCGCGAGATCACAGCAGGGGCAAAGATCCTAGTACAGCCGGGTAATCGATAGTCACACCAAAGAGCTGGTGTGCCAGAAAAGGCGCACCACGGCTCAGCAACGTTTGTAACGGGCTCTACGGAATCATTTTCAGTGGCCTTAATATCTGTGCCTACCTATTTGAAACTATTATCAGTCGTTTCTATCTACAATTTAGGTTTGTTACGTATGCTGGACAATTGTTCATTGAACTGAATACTCCGTTAATTTAACTGAACAATGAAGGCATCTTGTTTTTCTCGTGTTTCTCGTATGATAGAAAGTTGTTCATTGAGCTGAGCGGTGGTGTCATCTTGTTTTTCTTGTATGCTGGAAAGTTGTTCATTGTACTGAGTATTCAGTTTAACCATCGTTTGCATGAGATATTGAACACCGCTTCCGTATTCTTTTTATCTGATGCGTCGGGTTTCACCTGTGTTTTGCTTTGTGGTGTGGAGACATCATCTACAGCCACGGACGTCTAGTTTGTTGCATTGGCTGCATAATTACCGCTTGCGGAATCTAACGGGTTTTCAAAAATAGACTGGATACTTTGTACTACTGTGTCCACTGACATACTATTGGCATTCTGATTGACTGTGTGAAAAGTAGGTAAACAGCTGACCTCACTCGGTAAACAATCAAGCTTTGAATTGTGTCAGCCACATACAAATCAGCGGCGTCCGCAGTATCGGAATCTCCTGTCTGATTACTATTCAGATTAGTGGGTGAAATTATAGTGTCAGCAATTTGTTGATTATTTTGAGAATTGGTATGTACATTGTCTGTAGTGCACTGCAAATGAAGCACCGCAGAATTGTCACTATCTTTATCACAGTTACATTCAATATTGTTAGCGTTAACCGGTGAACTGTTCATGTCAGTATTGTTAACAGTCAAATTACGCGCTTCACTCGCAATAACACTGCGCGGTATCGTAAATAAAATACAGAGTACAACGCCAAAGACGAAAAATATTGTGCAATCAAATCAATGAAAAACATGGCGTAGCGTAAGAATGCCGACCAACTGAGAAAATTTTTTGTACAAGTTAGTTAGTAAACTGCGTTGCTTCAAAAAAATCTAATATTATAGCTACTGAGTGATTGAGATAACAGAATATATGTGTGGTGTCACCGCCAGACACCACACTTGCTAGGTGGTAGCCTTTAAATCGGCCGCGGTCCATTAGTATACGCCGGACCCGCGTGTCGCCACTGTCAGTGATTGCAGACCGAGCGCCGCCACACGGCAGGTCTAGAGAGACTTCCTAGCACTCGCCCCAGTTGTACAGCCGACTTTGCTAGCGTTGGTTCACTGACAAATTACGTTCTCATTTGCCGAGACGATAGTCAGCATAGCCTTCAGCTACGTCATTTGCTACGACCTAGCAAGACGCCATTATCATTTGCTATTTATCTTGTGATGCATGTACCGTCAGACCGATGTTCACCAATTATGGATTAAAGTTAAGTATTCCAGAAGCTACGTACTTTTTTTACTAGGCTCAACTCCTTTAACTGTTCCAGACTTCACGCCAGCATGCGTGAGCCTAAACGCGTGCCTTTCGGCTATCTCATAGTGGCTTGGCTGTCTTGCCAAGTCACAACAATATGCACCTGACTATTGTAATAGCAAAGACATCACAAAGCAAACGGCTGACAGAGCTGTCGCCAAGTGTAATGTTCCTTAAAAAAACCTTTGCGATACCTAAGTGAATGTGTGACTGAACTGAGAAATGGGTACATAACTGGACTTATCGTGTAGCATGTTGTAACTGCAAGTGGTATGCTTACTCTGTGCTATTGTTAGCAAAAACTTTATCCGACTTGATTGGGTAATGCAACTCCGAATACCCCTTAGGCACTGAATCCTCTGGCCTTGTTCAAAACACAACTGTGGTCACTGTGCACATAACAAACACATTGTATAGCGGAGATGCTGAGTCGCAGATAGGCACAACAAAAAGATATTCATACCTAAAGCTTTCGGCCAATGGCCTCTGTCAACAACAGACACACAGACGCGGACACGCACACACGCACACACACACACACACACACACACACACACACACATATATATATATATATATATATATATATATATATATATATCAAAACAGCGTGGTTTCAGTTGCCTGAGACTGCAGTCGTGTGTGTGTGTGTGTGTGTGTGTGTGTGTGTGTGACAAAGGCCATTGGCCGAAAGCTGTAAGTGTGAAAATCTTTTTGTTGTGCCTATCTGCGACTCAGCATCTCCGCTATACGGTGAGTAACAACTTTCCTTCTCAGAATATTGTTACACTCCATCCTGGATTTTCCATTGTTTGAGTTTAACAAATAGATTAAATTGTCTTACCTTCAAAGCAGCAACGGTGGAGTGCTATATATTCTGCTCTCATAAAAAAATGCTAGTTACAGGCTCATTAATACTTCGGAATTTACATTCAATTCTTTTGGCTGATAAATGAAAACAGTTAAGAAAAATCCAACGCCTTTCAAAAACATATGATCTAGAGAGGGAAGCGGCACTGTTGTGGTGAATTACTAAGACTGATATTTTTTTGTGAAATTATAGTGCAAGTTAAGTTTGGCTTTTCAAAACATCTGACACATGAAAATGCATTACTCAGAAATATTACAGCCGTTTTACTAACTGACTGACAAATAATGAGATTTATACAGCAAGTATTATCTAACCTCACTAAAAAAGCGTAAATATAAATCATCAAATTACATACACCTGAGTTAACAAATCTTAGGTGCGTTACAAAAGGGAAATATCTAACTATCCTTTTCATCAAATCAGTTTACGTGCATTCTGGGGTTACTCAACAGTTACAAATTATCAAAAATGGCTCTGAGCATATGGGACTTAATATCTCAGGTCATCAGAACTTAGAACTACTTAAACCTAACTAACCTAAGGACATCACATACATCCATGCCCGAGGCAGGATTCGAACCTGCGGCCGTAGCAGTCGTGCGGTTCCAGACTGAAGCGCCTACAAATTATCAACCAACTCACCTACACTAACGCTCTGGCAAAACGAGAGTCATGAATATTTAACATCTTCACCTTGCTTGAGAGAAGACTTGTGCTTACATGTTCTCGTAATTCCTACGTCAATCTAACGTTTGTTAGCTTCATAGAACACACCACAAAAACTGCCTGCTCCATCCTTTCCACTCACAGACAGCTACCCACTATAGTGCGCCAAGCGCTCTCTTACTGCAACACTGTAATCTTAGACCAGAAGCAGTGTCTTCGGCTCTGCGTTCGTGCACAGCCAGCGATCCGCTTTATAAAATCTATCAGAGACCTACATCGTTTATAATACAATAGTTCCATTTTGATTTCCATTAGTATTATTATCAGATTCGGGTGCCACATAGAAGTGTGCCCCAGTAGACTCCTTTTAGGATGTTCCAAGTAACAGAGTTCATCTTTACTTTCTGTCGACCTCATATGGTGTGCCCCCAGAATGCAGCTTCCCAGTGGGGTTGATTTCCAGCTGTCTATGTTTAGGGCAGTTTTTATAGTCCCCTCTTCATTCGGGGTGAACAGAGTGGCTCCTGAATAGGCCTGCTCAGTCACGAATGCAGCACACGAGCTGGTTTACAGCCTCTCCTCAAGGAAAGCAGCGAGCACACGTTCGTCGCCTATGTGCACGTTCGTCAATGGGAGCCCCCAGGTTACAGGATGCTGCTCCCGTTCACAACTCCCCAATCTCAGCAAGACTTGTGGTGATGTGCCATGTTCTTCAGAAGACGCAAGTGCGCGATATTCTTTAGCATGGGAATGCTTCTGCACGACAACAATCACACATTTCTTGACATATTCGGTATATGTACGCAGCGGCATAGTAGCTACGACGACTGGAGATTTCGAAACTACTGCACTCTTCGTCCGCCCTTCCAGCCGCCGAGGAAGCTTCGGTTGACCTTAAAACTGGTCTGCCGCTGAGGACTCCATGCCCCTATCAGCTCATCCGCCTTCCCAGGAAGCCTTTGGTGTATTAAAGAAGACCCTTTCACCAAGAGTATACCGAGGATTTTCTCTCAACGTTTACCCCCTTAGCTTTCGAGGATATCTCCTCATCCCACAAGACAGTGGGTTCTATCTGTATTAGCTCTGGACAGATGGGCTGCCTCTTCCATCAGATACGCCGTTCTGAATTCCACATCCATACTCTTACTTTGCCGCCGTTGAGGTCTTCGCCGAACACTGGCAAGGGAGGTACTATCACCCAGGCCAGGACAGGTGAACGAAGCTTTTTTTTTTTTTTTCCAATCAGTCTACTGACTCGTTTGATGCGGCCCGCCACGAATTCCATTCCTGTGCTAACCTCTTCATCTCAGAGTAGCACTTGCAACCTACGTCCTCAATTATTTGCTTGACGTATTCCAATCTCTGTCTTCCTCTACAGTTTTTGCCCTCTACAGCTCCCTCTAGTACCATGGAAGTCATTCCCTCATGTCTTAGCAGATGTCCTATCATCCTGTCCCTTCTCCTTATCAGTGTTTTCTACATATTCCTTTCCTCTCCGATTCTGCGTAGAACCTCCTCATTCCTTACCTTATCAGTCCACCTAATTTTCAACATTCGTCTATAGCACCACATCTCAAATGCTTCGATTCTCTTCTGTTCCGGTTTTCCCACAGTCCATGTTTCACTACCATACAATGCTGTACTCCAGACGTACATCCTCAGAAATTTCTTCCTCAAATTAAGGCCGGTATTTGATATTAATAGACTTCTCTTGGCCAGAAATGCCTTTTTTGCCATAGCGAGTCTGCTTTTGATGTCCTCCTTGCTCCGTCCGTCATTGGTTATTTTACTGCCTAGGTAGCAGAATTCCTTAACTTCATTGACTTCGTGACCATCAATCCTGATGTTAAGTTTCTCGCTGTTCTCATTCCTACTACTTCTCATTACCTTCGTCTTTCTCCGATTTACTCTCAAACCATGCTGTGTACTCATTAGACTGTTCATTCCGTTCAGCAGATCATTTAATTATTCTTCACTTTCACTCAGGATAGCAATGTCATCAGCGAATCGTATCATTGACATCCTATCACCTTGTATTTTAATTCCACTCCTGAACCTTTCTTTTATTTCCATCATTGCTTCCTCGATGTACAGATTGAAGAGTAGGGGCGAAAGGCTACAGCCTTGTCTTACACCCTTCTTAATACGAGCACTTCGTTCTTGATCGTCCACTCTTATTATTCCCTCTTGGTTGTTGTACATATTGTATATGACCCGTCTCTCCCTATAGCTTACCCCTACTTTTTTCAGAATCTCGAACAGCTTGTACCATTTTATATTGTCGAACGCTTTTTCCAGGTCGACAAATCCTATGAAAGTGTCTTGATTTTTCTTTAGCCTTGCTTCCATTATTAGCCGTAACGTCAGAATTGCCTCTCTCGTCCCTTTACTTTTCGCCGGCTGGAGTGGCCGTGCGGTTCTAGGCGCTACAGTCTGGAACCGCGTGACCGCTACGGTCGCAGGTTCGAATCCTGCCTCGGGCATGGATGTGTGTGATGTCCTTAGGTTAGTAAGGTTTAAGTAGTTCTAAGTTCTAGGGGACTGATGACCACAGCAGTTAAGTCCCATAGCGCTCAGAGCCATTTGAACCTTTACTTTTCCTAAAGCCAAACTGATCGTCACCTAGCGCATTCTCAATTTTCTTTTCCATTCTTCTGTATATTATTCTTGTAAGCAGCTTCGATGCATGAGCTGTTAAGCTGATTGTGCGATAATTCTCGCACTTGTCAGCTCTTGCCGTCTTCGGAATTGTGTGGATGATGCTTTTCCGAAAGTCAGATGGTATGTCGCCAGACTCATATATTCTACGCACCAACGTGAATAGTCGTTTTGTTGCCACTTCCCCCAATAGTTTTTTAACGAGGTGTTAATCCGCCCCTTCCTTATCCCTCAAATGACCTTGGGACCGCCGGCCGCTATGGCCGAGCGGTTCTAGGCGCTTCAGCCCGGAACCGCGCTGCTGGTACGGTCGCAGGTTCGAATACTGCCTTGGGCATGGATGTGTGTGATGTCCTTAGTTAGGTTTAAGTAGTTCAAAGTTTAGGGGACTGATGACGTCAGATGTTAACTCCCATAGTGCTTAGAGACATTTGAACCATTTTTGACCTTGGGACCGGCTACAGAGCGTTAGTCGGAGCTCCCAAGTTACACGATCCAGCTCCCATTCTCAACTTCCCAATCATAGCAGCACTTGTGGTGTTGTAGCAAGTCCTTCAGAAGACACCGGTACGTGATGTCGTTTAGCGTGGAAATGCTTCTGCAGAACAACAATCACACATTTCTTGACAGGTGTGATATCTGCACCCAGTGGCTTAGTAGCTACGACAACTATAGATTCCGAAACTGCTTCAGCCTTCGTCCGCGTTTCCAACTGGCGGGTTGTTCGTGCGCCTGGCTGCTGTTGAGGATTCTAAGCCCTTACCAGCTCATCCGCCTTCCCAGGAACCCATTGGTGTATTAAAGGGGATTCTTTATACGGATAGTGTATCGAGGATTTTTCTGTCAGGGTTTACTCCTTTAGCTTTCGAGGATCCCTACTCATCCCACAAGACAGTGGGTTCCATCTGTATGAGCCTCAGATGGACTGTCTCTTCCGCCAGTCACGCCATTCTGAATTCCATATCTATACTGCGCCTTCGCCGCCGTTGTTGTCTTCACGATAACCTGGGAAGGGGCCCTCACGAGGTACCACCACTAGGGCCAGGTGGACGAAGGTGTTATTCCTCCCCCTCCTTCTCTCTGACCAGGATTGGGACAGCTATGGCGATGGAGATAAAATACATGTTGAGGGTAAGGTTCTCAGCTGTGGAGGTCAGTTTCATTTAACTGTAACTCATATGAATGAAAGACTTTAACAGAAAAACGCAACTATATCCAGAGACAGAAACATGCATTTAGATGACGGGATTATGGCCTTAATATCGCACTTCTGTTGTGCGTGTCATGACCACGTAGTAGAAGGATAGATGTATTAGTAACAAGTACCTGAGCTAATTTTTGTCAGCCACCATACGTTAGTATTATTTAGTGGGGCCTGACGGGATCGAAGCCCAACTGTATCACTGATCAAAAATAAATTGTATGATTCACAATGATTTTCAGCACGTAACAAGCGAAGACACATTAAATGATCGGCATCTAATCTCAGGTCGCGATTTGCTGCGAGCAGTAACAAATTAATGACTGAATGTAATGCGCGTTCTGCCATTACATCTCTTCACAATGAGCAGCCGACTTCGCCATTTCAGCCTAAACGATCTGAAACAGTGTTGGTTACTGTAAAAACGTGTAAATATCCATACTAGGAGAACTTACGATAAGAATAATGACAAGATGTTTTTACATCTGTCTCACATTTAATTCTAAGAGCAAAACCAGTAAACATCTGTACAATTACATTGTGCGTGTGTTGTCTCATTGTGCATGTGTTGTCTAACGGAAACCAGGAAGAAGACCTATGAAAAATATGCAAAGCTACGCTCCTACCAAAAGACAAGACAAAAACAATTTCACCCATGTGTTTCGGCTACAGACTGATTTTATAACGCTGATTCTCTGTTTCGATTAGATTTACGTTAGATGGTTCTTGTGGACAAAGATTTACATATAACTTTTATGTACTCAAAGAAAATAAAAGAAACGTACGCGCGAGAAACAGGACCCTACTGTATATTCCGAGACCAATAAGGCTTTTACGTAAAGTAGTAGTTTACGCTCCCATTAAACTGCAATATTGCTGTCAGTGTTTCAGTGGTGTACAGTCTCTCTCGTGTTTGTAGCCTGTTTGTTAATCAAAAGTGTTGCGAGTTATAGGAGATTCAAATGTGTTTGTCCATTGACACTGAAATAATTACATCACTCATGTGGTCTTCATCTGGAGTAATTTAAAGTGAGAATGCGTTTTTTGTCACATTTACCAGTTCTTACTCCTGTTATCACTTTGCCTCTTTCATTTTTTCTTTAATTCCCATCGGCAAAGTTGGCCAGAAAGAGTAAATCGTCATCGTTCTATCGCTACATATTGGATACACAAACTGATGTTCACAGAAGGATGCATGGGCCGCGTGGAGACGAAGGGATTTCCGCAGACCTGCACAAAATGCTTATCATGAAGGCTTGTCAAGCTTGAAGTTGCGTTGTGTGGCCGCTTTTACTCTGTGACAGCAACCACGATACAGCAGATCAACAGGTTGCATAATTTTTACAATTTTATTTGCAATTTCTCCGAAGTAATACATATTTAGAATTTCGATCTGAGGTAAACTTTGCGGTAACGTAATAGAGAGATAATTTCTGCACTGACGCTTGAAAGATTTGTAGCCTTCAGATGGACTTTCTGTCCTTTGAATGTCAGTGTAGAAGGCGAATGGCCAACGGCAGTGAAAGGGCGATAAACGTCGGTGGTGAAATAAATTTAAATATTAGTGTTTCGTTGCGGGCACGCCACCCCATCTGATTGCCCTGATGACAGATTGATCGCGTATTTGACAATATTTTATCGCGCGCGGCCGGCAGAATTTAATTCGCGGCGTTGGCCGTTACGAACGTTGTGCGCATTTTGATGACGGATCACCAGGGGCGGCGCGCGGCCGGCAGTTGTTTTGCGAGCGACCGGCGCGCGCTCCCGCGGCGGACAACACGACTAACAGGGGGGGACGGCCCCATTTTTGCTGACTCGGTCCGCCGGCTGTTAGCGGAAGCTGTGACCGTTTTTAATGGGACTGCAGCGGCCGCGATCATTAATTACTCACTTGTCAAAGCTGCTAATGACGTCGATAGTCACGCCGCAGCGGCGCGGCCCGCTGTGGGGACACGCGGCGTGACGGCCACCAAATCACTGCGGCCGCGTCGGTTTGATGGGGTTTAGCCAGGAAAGGGGGGGTGGGAGAGGCGCAACGGTAAACACGGTTTGTCCTGCCGCCGGATGGTGGTCGGGGGGAGGAGAGGGGAGGAAGACCGGCTGCCACTGCTGTAGCCTGTCACAGGCACACCAACCCCCATCAGGGCGAGTCCTCGTGCCGAACCTGAAACGCAGATCCCCTAAAAATAGACAGGAAAAAAGATCGACAAATTTTTAGACCGTTTCACTCCGTCGACAGAATATGAGACGAAGTTTTGACAAGTATGACAATTTCAAGGTGCTGCAGTGTTCGGAAATTTTTTCGCAATGGTCAACGAACTCGTTTGGACATCAGCCGTACAAATAATAGTAAGAATATTTGTTTGAGGAATTTTTATCACCCAGTACATTCACTTTATCTTCTTCGTGTTTAATACCTTCAGCTTTTAATGTCGGTCATATTTCTTTTTGTTAATGTTCTACCTGTGATATACAATGCCGGAAAAAAAAAGAAAAATAGTTCATCTGGAAAGACAACGTCGATTTTGATCCGATGACGACGTATGCCACCTGGTGGATAGATATATTGGTACAGGTTTCAACAGACAGCGCAATGGTATAGTTACCAGAGCGCCATCTGTGTCTACAGTTTAACAGCAAATGCTCACAGTCATAATGCTCAGTGTGGTGCGAACGTGTGAAGCAAGCAGTCAACCGTACCACAGAGGCGCACGCTTGCTTTCTACTGTCAACTGAGCGAGTTTTAAAAGGGTCAAACTGTGGCCCTCCGAGTGGCGATGGTCCTTTCGGAGGATTGCCACACAAGATGGACGTGCTGTGTCAGTAGTGCAATGATGCTGGTGTCAGAGGTCATGTGAACATTCTCACACTTGTAGACGAAATTCTAGGCGTCCACGGAGCACAGTCGCCCTCCAGGATCGTCATACGTCAAGGGCAGCAGTGGCAGATCTTACAGCTACCACAGCACAAACAAGAGGGCTTGAGGATCCAGACGTGTCAACACGAACTGTTGCGAACCGGTTATTAGCAGTGGAACTACAGAGTCGGACACCTCTTCACCCGTCTGCCACCCAGGTCACGTGCACGGTTCGACTGGTGCCGTCAGAGAATCACTTGGAAGATGGAATGGCGCGCCGTGGTCTTCAGCGATGAAAGCGTATTCTGCCTGCACGCAAGTGGTGGTCGTTTGCTCTTACGATGTAGACCTGGAGAGCACTGTCCCGCAGAGTGCATTCGTCCAACACACACTGGCCACACCCCAGGCCTTATGGAATGGGTGCGATAATCTACAACTCTGGAGGGGACGCCAACCAGCGCTAGGTACTTGCAAATGTCCGCCCACGGGAGCTGAGTGGTCAGGGCTATAGAATGTCAATCCTAAGGGCCCGGGTTCGATTCCCGGCTGGGTCGAAGATTTTCTCCGCTGAGGGACTGGGTGTTGTGTTGTCCTAATCATCATCATTTCATCCCCATCGACGCAAGTCGCCGAAGTGGCGTCAAATCGAAAGACTTGCACCAGGCGAACGGTCTACTCGATGGGAAGCTCTAGTCACACGACATTTACATTTTACTTGCAGAAAGTTTTTAGACGTGCCCTTTTGACATTCTTGCAACAAGAAGGTGATGTGTTGTTCTGACAGGATAATGCTTGCCCACACATTAGCTGTGAAACTCAATGTGCTCTGCAAGACGTGTAGCAACTTTTTTCCTGCCATCTAGATCTCCGGACTTGTCTCCTATCGAGCACGTGTGGAATAAGATGGGACGAAAAGTGGCTCGTGGGGTCAGTCAACAGCTTTTAGAGAACTACGTGAACAGGTCGAGCAGGTGTGGCACAACGTATCCCGGGACAGCTTTCGCCATCTGTACATGAGTCAGCGCCTGCTTTGCCTCCCGTGGAGGCTACACCACGTACTAAGATAGACGTTTCAGCATAGGTCAATTACTGGTACATCAGAAGCGCTTCTGCTATTGCTATTGATCTGTAAGTGTAATAATTTCATGTACTCCGTATGCACTGTAGCGACAGTAAATCTTGAGTTAATTGGATATTTGTAAAAGGGTGTTTTAATTTTTTCCGGCGCTATATATTTTAATGATGACAATTTATTTTTCAGGAGTGCTTAGTCAAAACCTGAATGTTAAATAATATTCTCTTGGACTGTTTTCGCTTCTTTATTTCATATGATGGAGTTCAAAGAAGGATTTGGCAGCAAAAATGGGATAACAGGAGAAAACGAACTTCATCAGAATACAGGGTGCCAGGAACACCCGTGAATGGGAGAAAATTGGAAATTCAGGGTGGTTGTAATTAAACTTCCGTTACCTGAGCCCATGTAGACGGAAAACCATTTACCGCATGGATATCGAACTTTGTAGGACTGGTGTTCAAACTGTGCGCTGCAGTGTATTTGTGTTGCTGCCACTACTTGCAGTAAGGTGCCGGACTCGTTTGGTTGGGGTCGGATTGGGTTGTTTGGGGGAAGAGACCAAACAGCGAGGTCTTCGGTCTCATCGGATTGGGGAAGGACGGGGAAGGAAGCCGGGATACCCTTTCAGGGAACCATCCGGGCATTTGCCTGGAGCGATATAGGGACATCACGGAAAACCTAAATCGGGATGGCTGGAAGCGGAAGTGAACCGTCGTCCTCCCGAATGCGAGTCCAGTGCGCTAACCACTGCGCCACCTCGCTCGGTCACTCGTTTGGTGACGTAGGGTTGAAGCACAAGCATCAGTGTGTATTACAGTTGCAGACTGTCAACATGGGTCTGCACGAAGTGAGTACAGCTTTACTCGTAAAGCTATTTTATCTAAACAACAGTAATAGTTATTTTGAAAACATTGTTGGAGGAAATAAACGATCTCAATGTACTCTACTGGCCATTAAAATTGCTACACCACGAATATGACGTGCTACAGACGCGAAATTTAACCGACAGGAAGAAGATGCTGTGATATGCAAATGATTATCTTTCCAGAGCATTCACACGAGGTTGGCGCCGGTGGCGACACCTACAACGTGCTGAAATGAGAAAGTTTCCGCCTGATTTCTCATACACAAACAGCAATTGACCGGCGTTGCCTGGTGAAACGTTGTTGTCATGCCTCGTGTAAGGAGGAGAAATGCGTACCACCACGTTTCCGACTTTGATGAAGGTCGAATTGTAGCCTATCGCGATTGCGGGTTATCGTATCGCGACATTGCTGCTCGCGTTGGTCGAGATCCAATGACTGTTAGCAGAATATGGAATTGGTGGGTTCAGGAGGGTAATACGGAACGCCGTGCAGGATCCCAACGGCCTCGTATCACTAGCGGTCGAGATGACAGGTATCTTATCCGCATGGCTGTAACGGATCGTGTAGCCACGTCTCGATCCCTGAGTCAACAGATGGGGACGTTTGCAAGTCAACAACCATCTGCACGAACAGTTCGACGACGTTTGCAGCAGCATGGACTATCAGCTCGGAGACCATGGCTGCGGTTACCCTTGAGGCTGCATCACAGACAGGAGCGCCTCCGATGGTGTACTCAGCGACGAACGTGGGTGTACGAATGGCAAAACGTCATTTTTTCGGATGAATCCAGGTTCTGTTTACAGCATCATGATGGTCGATGGTCGCATCCGTGTTTGGCTACGGTCAACACACACTGGAAGCGTGTATTCGTCATCGCCATGCTGGCGTATCACCCTGCGTGATGTTATGGGGTGCCACTGGTTACACGTCTCGGTCACCTCTCGTTCGCATTGACGGCACGTTGAACAGTGGACGTTACATTTCAGATGTGTTACGTACCGTGGCTCTACCCTTCACTCGATCCCTGCGGAAGCGTACATTTCAGCAGGATAATGCACGACCGCATGTTGCAAGTCCTGTACGGGCCTTTCTCGATACATAAAATGTTCGACTGCTGCCCCGGCCAGCACATTCTCCAGATTTCTTACCAATTGAAAACTTCTGGTCAATGGTGACCGAGCAACTGGCTCGTCTCAATACGCCAGTCACTACTCTTGATTAACTGTGGTATCGTGTTGAGGCTGCACGGGCAGTTGTACCTGTAGACGCCATCCAAGCTCTGTTTGACTCAATGCCCAGGCGTATCAAGGCCGTTATTACGGCCAGAGGTGGTTATTCTATGTACTGATTTCTCAGGCTCTATGCACCCAACTTGCGTGAAAATTAATCACATGTCAGTTCTAGTATAATATATTTGTCCAATGAATGCCCGTTTATCATCTGCATTTTTTCTTGTTGTAGCAATTTTAATAGCCAGTAGTGTAGTATTTGAAATTAATTATAAAACAGTCTAGATAGCAAAACACATTTATTAAAAAGTGACCAGTTTCGATCATTACCTGGTCAGCTTCAGACTTTCTACCGTACTGATGGAGAGTAGTTGTGCATGGCGCAGGTACCGCTGAATGACGATAGTCAACAGTAGGTCATCTTTCCGCACCGGGGCTGAAGAACACGTTCGGAATTCCGAATCAACTGGCGATTTGGGAATTCTTACACAAGTCATTGAAGAAGTTATTGTTGCCAGGACTGAGAGTGCTGGATGCAACGTGCGATCTTCAATCAGTGCATAAGGCGTGTCACGACAGCTGAACATTCCGTGGTCCACCGTTTTAAAAGTGCTGTGAACAGTTCTGAAAATGCATCGCTAGTGTAGCTCCATGCTGTCGTCGGTGCAGATGATCGTCACGCTGAACGGCGTTTCTAACCTGAAATGTGAACGTGATATATAATTAACAAATGTTACCCTCTCATGTGGAATTTAAAATGTGTTTCTTTCAATGGTTTGTTATTTCTCATCCGAATGTCCTTAAAAATGTTTCCAAGCACTTTCATTGTCCTAGGATTACTCATTTTTCATGCGGACCCTCTCAAGAAGCGAAAGTTAAGTTATAAACGTCCTGTATGTCGTACTTTTCGTTCACCACCGATTATGTTAGCATATCTAATTATTAACGTTTGATCGTAACGATCAGATAAACCATCATCACGTAAACTAATGTAAATAAATGGTCTAAAACAAATTGTCAATATTTCGCACTATGTTCTACCCTCGCTGGGTAAGTCTGCATGATCTTCCAGAACTAACTCTAGCTGCTTTATTAAGCTTTAGATATTTCTTGTTGGCGGCCCTTCAAGTGTAATTACTTCTAATTAGTGTGTTTCCTGATTCGCTATTATTGTAGAACTGTTCGACACAATGTTCCATATACTCCAAAGGACTGGCACTTAATTCCTAGCCAGCCGCTGTGGCCGAGAGGTTCTAGGCACTTCAGTCCGGAACCACGCTGCTGCTACGGTCGCAGGTTCGAATCCTGCCTCGGGTATGGATGTGTGTGATGTCCTTAGGTTAGTTAGGTTTAAGTAATTCTAAGTCTAGAGGACTGATAACCTCAGATGTTAAATCCCATAGTGCTTAGAGCCATTTGAACTTAATTCCTCTCCATTTTTCCCTTTACTGGAACTTAAGTATGACACTTGGACGTTTCGATAAAGATGTGTCTGTTACATTACACAACACATCTGTTGATGTTCCACTTGCTCTTAGATTAGATTAGATTAGATTAGATTATACTTGTTTCATAGATCATGAATACGAAACTTTGTAAGGATGTGGAACGTGTCAGGTTAATAAAAGGTGTGTAGACAAGATATTACATTAGACAAAATATTACGTGACACTCAATAACATATATAATTTCCTTTTAAATGCCATATTGCTATCTGTCAGACTTTTGATGCTATTAGGTACAGGGTGTTTCAAAAATGACCGGTATATTTGAAACGGCAATAAAAACTAAACGAGCAGCGATAGAAATATACCGTTTGTTGCAATATGCTTGGGACAACAGTACATTTTCAGGCAGACAAACTTTCGAAATTACAGTAGTTACAATTTTCAACAACAGATGGCGCTGCCAGTGATGTGAAAGATATAGAAGACAACGCAGTCTGTGGGTGCGCCATTCTGTACGTCGTCTTTCTGCTGTAAGCGTGTGCTGTTCACAACGTGCAAGTGTGCTGTAGACAACATGGTTTATTCCTTAGAACAGAGGATTTTTCTGGTGTTGGAATTCCACCGCCTAGAACACAGTGTAGTTGCAACAAGACGAAGTTTTCAACGGAGGTTTAATGTAACCAAAGGACCGAAAAGCGATACAATAAAGGATCTGTTTGAAAAATTTCAACGGACTGGGAACGTGACGGATGAACGTGCTGGAAAGGTAGGGCGACCGCGTACGGCAACCACAGAGGGCAACGCGCAGCTAGTGCAGCAGGTGATCCAACAGCGGCCTCGGGTTTCCGTTCGCCGTGTTGCAGCTGCGGTCCAAATGACGCCAACGTCCACGTATTGTCTCATGTGCCAGAGTTTACACCTCTATCCATACAAAATTCAAACACGGCAACCCCTCAGCGCCGTTACCATTGCTGCACAAGAGACATTCGCTAACGATATAGTGCACAGGATTGATGACGGCGATATGCATGTGTGCAGCATTTGGTTTACTGACGAAGCTTATTTTTACCTGGGCGGCTTCGTCAATAAACAGAACTGGCGCATATGGGGAAACGAAAAGCCCCATGTTGCAGTCCCATCGTCCCTGCATCCTCAAAAAGTACTGGTCTGGGCCGCCATTTCTTCCAAAGGAATCATTGGCCCATTTTTCAGATCCGAAGCGATTACTGCATCACGCTATCTGGACATTCTTCGTGAATTTGTGGCGGTACAAACTGCCTTAGACGACACTGCGAACACCTCGTGGTTTATGCAAGATGGTGCCCGGCCACATCGCACGGCCGACGTCTTTAATTTCCTGAATGAATATTTCGATGATCGTGTGATTGCTTTGGGCTATCCGAAACATACAGGAGGCGGCGTGGATTGGCCTCCCTATGAACCCCTGTGACTTCTTTCTGTGGGGACACTTGAAAGACCAGGTGTACCGCCAGAATCCAGAAACAATTGAACAGCTGAAGCAGTACATCTCATCTGCATGTGAAGCCATTCCGCCAGACACGTTGTCAAAGGTTTCGGGTGATTTCATTCAGAGACTACGCCATATTATTGCTACGCATGGTGGATATGTGGAAAATATCGTACTATAGAGTTTCCCAGACCGCAGCGCCATCTGTTGTTGAAAATTGTAACGACTGTAATTTCGAAAGTTTGTCTGCCTGAAAATGTACTGTTGTCCCAAGCATATTGCAACAAACGGTGTATTTCTATCGCTGCTCGTTTAGTTTTTATTGCCGTTTCAAATATACCGGTCATTTTTGAAACACCCTGTAAGTGACCAAAGACTTTTGTGGCAGCATACTTTACCCCCTTCTGAGCCAAAGTTAGATTTAACCTTGAGTAGTGAAGATCATCCTTTCTCCTAGTGTTGTAGCCAAGTACACTGCTATTACTTTTGAATTCGTTCGGATTGTTAATAACAAATTTCATAAGTGAATATATATATTGTGAAGCTACAGTGAAGATTTCTAGTTCTTTAAATAAGTGTCTGCAGGATGATCTTGGATGAGCTCCAGCAATTATTCTGATTACACGCTTTTGTTCAATGAACACTCTTTTACTCAATGATGAGTTACTCCAGAATATGATGCCATACAAAAGCAGAGAATGGAAATAGGCGGGGTACGCTAATTTACTCAGATGTATATCGCTAAAATTTGCAATGACCCTAATAGCATAAGCAGCTGAACTCAAACGTTTCAGCAGATCCCCAGTGTGTTTTTTCGAGTTCAACCCCTCATCAATGCATACACCTAGAAATTTTGAATATTCTACCTTAGCTACCAATTTCTGATCGAAGTCTATATTTATTAATGGGGTCATTCCATTTACTGTGTGGAACTGTATACAATGTGTTTTTTCAAAGTTTAATGAGAGCCCATTTACAGAGAACCACTTAATGATTTTCTGAAAAACATCATTTACAATTTCACCAGTTAATTCTTGTCTGTCAGGTGTGATAGCTACACTTATATCATTGGCAAAAAGTACCAGCTTTGCATCTTCGTGAATATAGAATGGCAAGTCATTAATATATATTAAGAACAGCAGAGGACCCAAGACCGAACCTTGCGGCACCCCATTCTTGATTTTTTTTCCCCAGTTTGAGAAATCACCAGTTTTTTGAATATTATGTGAACTGTTCATTTCAACTTTCTGCACTCTTCCAGTTAGGTATGATTTAAAACATTTGAGCACTGTCCCATTCATACCACAATGCTTTTAGCTTACCTAAACTATTCCATGATTTACACAATCAAAAGCCTTTGAGAGATCACAAAAAATCCCAACGGGTGAATTCCAGTTACTAAGAGTATTTAATATATCATTAGTGAAAGTATATATAGCATTTTCCGTCGAAAAACGCTTCTGTAAACCAAACTGACATTTTGTTGAAACTTTACTTTTACAAAGATGTGAAGCTACTCTACAATACATCACTTTTTCAAGAATTTTGGATAAGGCAGTCAGAAGAGAGATTGGGCGGTAATTGTTGACATCAGATGTATCCTCTTTTTTATGCAGTGGTATAACTATGGCATACTTCAGTCTATCTGGGAAAATACCCTGCTTCAGAGAGCTATTACATATGTTGCTAAGAATCCCACTTATTTCTTGGGAACAAGCTTTTATTATCGTGCTGGAAATGCCATCAATCCCATGTGAGCTTTTATTCTTGAGAGAGTTTATTATCTTCCTAATTTCAGATGGAGAGGTGGGTGGAATTTCAATTGTATCAAATGGTGTGGGTAAGGTCTCTTCCATAAACTGCCTAGCTTCTTCTAATGAACTTTTAGATCCTATTTTATCTACAACATTTAGGAAATGATTATTCGAAATGTTTTCGACTTCCAGCTTGTTGTTTATCAAGTTTCCATTCGCTTTGATGGTGATGCGGTCATCCTATACTCATGGTTGTCCAGTCTCCCTTGTAATAATATTCCAAATTGTTTTGATTTTGTTATCAGAGGTATTAATCTCAGACATGATGCACATGCTTCTGGACTTTTTAATAACCTTTCTTACTGTAGCACAGCAGTTTTTATAATATTAGGCTGTTCCTGGCTCATTACTCTTTCTTGTTGTTAGATACAGTTCCCTTTTGTGGTTACAAGATAGTTTTATTCCTTTAGTAAGCCAAGGTTTTTTTGCATAGTTTCTTATAATTTTAACTACTTTCTTGAGGAAACAGTTTTCAAATTCTCTTACAAGTGTATCATGAAATAAGTTATATTTTAAATTAGCATCAGGTTCTTTGTACATCTCATCCCAGTCTAACTGCTGAAGATTTTCTCTGAAGTTTCTAATTGTTGAGTCATTAATTGAATGCACAACTTTGGAGGGTAGTTTTGAATTACTGAATGGAGCTATGTCATATACTGTAACTAGCTGAGCATCATGATGAGAAAGCCCATTCTCAAGAGGACAAGAGTTTATGTTTTTAAACCTGTCTTGGTCTATAAAAGTGTTATCTATCAATGTGCTGCCGTTCTTTACTACCCGGTAGGAAAATTAATGACAGATGTCAAATGGAAAGAACCGAGCAAGACTTCCAGGTCATTCTTCCTATTACACTCTTTCAATGAATCAACATTGAAGTCCCCACAAATAATAATTTGCTTTCCCCTATCTGACGGATAGCACAACAAGGCATCCAAGTTTTCCAGGAATAAATGTAAGTTTCCTGAAGGGGACCGATACACTGTTACAATTATAAAAGAGCCCTCATTCAGTTTAAGTTGACAGGCACATGCTTCTACATGTTGCTCTAGACAAAACTTTTTTGTATCTAAGCTTTCTACACAATGATAACTTTTGACATATGTGGCAACTCCTCCTCCCACCTTATTCTCTCTACTCATATGTGCAGCTAGTTTATAACCACTGATATTTACCTTTTCCATATGAGATACAATATGATGCTCAGACAGGCATAGTATATCTATTACATTATTAGATTCAATGTCATCTAAACAAACCAGGAGCTCATCTACTTAATTCTTCAATCCCGGAATATTTTGGTGAAAAGTGGTAACATTATTTTTTACTTTACTTTTCTGATAATCCACTTTTTTCTTTAATCCACCAATATTTTGGTTAAATATGGTAACATTATTATTTACTTTCCTGTTGTGAGAATTTTGTGAGTTTTGGACCTCTTTAGCACCTGCCTGCCTGAACTTCTCATTGGACACTGATATTAGCGTAAAAAAGAGGTACATCCATGAGTACTAGTGTTCCCCCCTTATAGATTTCGCTAACACCCCTGCCAGTTTTTCTGTATCCATATTAGAAGTTCACACATTTCATTTAAGGAAGTTCTGATAGTTTTTTGCAAGGTACCAAGCAAATGATGTTATGATTTTCTCCGAATTGCAAAATTTTGTTTGGCAGGTAGGCGTTTCAACTGTTACTATGCTTGTTTTTCAACTTTGTCTTTTAGAAGAATTTTTTAAAAAATCAATAACTGTGACACTCAGTGGGGCAGGACGGATACTGCTTTGACAAGACTGAAAGTTTCTGGAAATAAGACGATCAAGTAGATTCTTACCAAAAGCATTCAGATGCAAACCAAGCTGCCTATGATGATACCGACTTAGGAAGATTCCTTTATCCTACAAAATCTACAAATGGCAACAGGATATAAGTAATTTATTCAGCTGCATGTGAGCATCCTTGCTGTCTAATTACTCTGCGAGATTGAAACGTGTATTTATTTTGCTTCCTTACTGATGTTGTCCCGCTACTTATCTTTGCTTTGATGGGAAAACTGCATTAACAGCGCACATATAAAAGCTCAAATACACAATAATGACATCTGTAAAATTTTCATAGTAGCATTTTCATTTACAGTAGTTGCTGTCATTGTAAATTTATTCATTACTGGCTACATAGCGATAGTCATTAGCATTCAGACAACTACAACAAATTTGGCATTGGTGTAGACTTTGAACTTTACCATTCACATCGTCTCTAAAGGATCTGACGGGCCGTAACACACGGGCCCTGATCTACAACTATAGTTTCAGACACTCAAAAAACAGAACCACTAATTAAATATGAGAGAGGAGTCTTTTAGTCTGTATACTGATTCAAACCATAAATTCTTGTTACTCTCTGAATGCACACGTGACTCATTATTTTTGGTTAGCTTCTAGTGTTAATGTATCTGTAATCAAAGCTGTATGCAAGTAAGCTGCGCCTAACTCAGGAAGCATGAAGTAGGCGAACAAATCTGCAAGCTCTGAAGCTGTATCCGGTATGGCTGCTCCACTTCCATGACTATTACGTAATTCATTATTAAAATTACGAAGTTGATGAACCTGGAATCCGCCTCTCACACAGCTCTATCAACTTCGGCAGAGTATCCTTTTGCCGCCTGCTTTTGCTCGTATTTTTCATGCTCATATTTTACATGTCAGGGAGAAAGAACATACAGGGTACCCAAACTGTGTGTGTTTATTGTCATCTTAATCACAATTGATAGTCAGGGCAGCATGTATCGGTAACAACGCATACCGACCGTGGATGATCATTCGTTTTGAATGAATGTGGGTTTAATTAAGTACACATGCAACTAGGCAAATTCAGTTAGCAGCCTGGGAATGCTGCTGAATATTATTTTCGAAGCGACGCTTTGACGTGACACTGTGTCACCATGAGAATTGCGCTCTACTAAAATGACGGTTTGGTGCTTTTGTTACACCACGTAAATGACGTAGTAAATGGTAGGATTACCAGCAGTATCGGTAGAATTGGTAAGGAAAGAAATATAAATGAATGTGTAAAGGAGAAAATGGGAGCCATTAAAGTCCCCTAAGATAATTCTCATATTTCTTGTTGAAATACTTCCGACTACTCTCTCTAATTCTTCATAGTACTCATCTTTCTCATCCTCAGTTGAATCTTCAGTCGGTGCATGCATCCTTTGTTTTATTGTCTATTTAATTGTTTATTTTGCACATTATTAGAACGGGACGTCATTTGGCGTTGGTCCGGTGTGTATTTTATATGATTATAGAATATAAATTGCAATTCATAAGTAACAAAAATTAATTGATCACGGGCATTTATGTAACCAAGGCAATTACTTTTGATGCAAGCAGAATTGACATGTACAAACATAAAAAATGTATATAATTATTGTTATTATTTTCCACTCAGTAGAACATCCTTCATCATGATCAAAGATAAGAGTTTTCTGTTATCTATATAAACAAAAGTCAATAGTTGCATGTATGAAAGATCATCACCTGAGAATGACTTGACATATTTGGTTGATTTTTTTGTTGTGTTCGTTATTGCCAGGACAAGATTTTCACGTTAGAAAATTTTTGAAACAACCAAGGTGTATTTTGTATGATTGCAGAACATAAAGTGCATTTCGTAAGTAATAAAAAAGTCGGAAAATAACATCAATAGCTGAATTTATGAAATATCATCACTTAAGAACGGCTCGATAAATCTGATTGATTTTTGTATTTGTAGTAATGGTATTTTTGGTACAAAAAATAAATATTGCGTTCGGTTTGACAGTTCTGCTGTCACATGCTTTGGTAACAAAAAAGGTCAGTTTGGCTGTTTTACATATTTGCAATGTATAAATACATATCCAATGCAGGGGAAACGTTGCCGAATCCCGAAAAGCTTTTGACCGGTTTACATTCCATTTTTACGCGATACTTTAGTGAAGTTCCGGACAGATACAGGCTACATATTTTTGTAATATCGGTCTTCTTCTTCTTCTTCTTCTTCTTCTTCTTCTTCTCAGCGATCACAGGGCCTGTAGACCAGGCGCTGCATCAATGATCTGCTTCCACCGCCTTCTGTCTCTCGCAGCCTCCCTCCACCCTGCGGAAACTCCAAATCCCGCGATGTCCTTCTCTATGTCATCTTTCCACCTTGTACGAGGTCGGACAAATGGTCTTGTTGCCTGGAAAGTGCCTTCTAATGCTTCCTTGGTGATTCTGTTTAGCCACATGTCCAGCCCATTGCAGCCTCCTACTTTTTAATTTCTGGAATATAGCAGGTTGCTTCGTTAACTGATAAATTTCATTGTTCTTTCGAATTCTCAACACGCCATTCTCCAGCACAGGTCCCCAGATTTTTCTCATTGCTTTTCTTTCGATAACATTCAGGTTTTCTCTTTCATTCTTTGTAAACGTTCAGCTTTATGAATCTTATAGTACTATGGGGCAGATGATAGTGTTGTATATCTTCATCTTTGTGGTAATTGACAAAGCTTTACTTTTGAGTGGGTCGCTTAGTGAGTACAGACATCTTGACCCTGAGGCTGTTCTTTCATTTATATTCATTGTTATGATATTTTTACAGTTGAAACGTGATCCAAGGTATTTAAACTGCAAAATTTTTCTGAATTTAGAATGTTGGTCAGTTTCAAAATAAGGATTAGGGTTTATGACTCGACCTATTTCCATATATTCTGTCTTCTCTTGGTTAACCAAAAGCCCCATTTTGGTGTCATCATGCGGGAGAGATCTGTACATGTCTTTCAGTTCTTCTTCAGTTTCATTCAGCAACATTATATCATCTGCATAAGCCAGGACTTTTACTTCACTGTGTTCAAATCGGAGACCATTGTACAGATGTAAATTACTCTCCTGAACCACTTTCTCTAATACAAGCTTGCAGAGGACACATGAAAGAGCGTCTCCTTGTAAGCCTGTTTTAATTGGGAAGGTGAAGGATTTGGATCTTCTGAACTTCACTGCTGCCTGGGAGCCATCCATACACAGTTGTATCATTCTAATGATTTCACTGGGTATAATAAATTCTTGTAACGTGTTGTAGAGGCTACTTTTGTGGATGCTAGGAGTCAATGAAAGGACAGTAGATGTTTTTGTCAAATTCTCAGTATTTATCAAAGATCTATTGTATAGTAAACAAATTATCAGTTGTGGAACGGTTTGTTCGAAATCCAGTCTGGTTATCTTGAATAATGTTTTATGCGTAAAGTTTAAGTTGTTGCAGAATGGTCACTGACAGGATTTTGTATGTTTTGTTCAGCAAACTGATTCCTCTGTAATTTCCACATTCAATTCTGTTTCCTTTCTTGTGTATGGTATAAATTATTGCTGTTATCCAATCTTCAGGCGGGTGTTTCAGTTTTCCGTATCATTGTGATAAGGTTATAAATTTCTTTGTGTAGTTTTCTTCCGCCCTTTTTTAACATTTCTGCTGATATCCGGTCGTCGCCAGTTGCCTTGTTGTTTTTCAGCTTTTGAATGGTGTGGATCACTTCCTGTTCTGTGATTCTACATTCGTCATTATTAATGCTTTCATTCTCAGACATTGCGTAATTGAAGGTTATGTGCGGATCAGTGCAATTTAACATTTCTGAGAAATATTCTTTCCATCTTTCTAGGATATTTTCCAGCTGTGTTAGTATATTTTCATTTTTATCTTTTATGAATAGGTTTCCACTTTGATATCCTCTCTTACTTTTCTTTGTGTACTGAAACAACGCCTTTGAGTTTCCATTCCTGCTTTCCACTTCTATAGATTCTAGGACTCCAGTTAGATATTTCCTTTTCTTTGTTCGTAGAACTCTTGCTGTTTCACTTCTAACGGCCTTGAAGGTCTCTCTGCAGTCCTCATTCTCCTTATTATGCAGCCACAGCATCCTGGCTTCTTTCCTCTTTTCCACTGCTCTCTGACACTTTTCGTTGAACCATTTCTGTTTCTTCGTTTTCTTTTTCCTCCCCAGTGTTTTTTCTGCTGCATCTATTACTACAGTGTTTATTCTTTCGCAAGCTGTCTCGACACTTCCACCTGAGTTTCTTGCAATTTTGTAAATCGGTTATTTATTTCAATCGCATAGGTTTCTTTAACAGCCAGTCATTTCGGTGGTTCGATGTCTTAGTTACATTTTGCTATGGCTTTTGGTTGTTGATTCCAAATCATCTTCATTTTCATCTTTCCTGTCACTAGGAAATGATCTGAGCCAATTTCAGCTCCTCTGTACTTTCTGACATCTCTTATAAATGAAGTGCAACGTTGATCTGTCATAACATGGTCAATCTGATTTACTGTTTTGCCATCTGGAGAGCACCATGTACCTTTGTGTATTTGTTTGTGAGGGAACATCGTCGAGCAAATTATCATACTCTTTGACAGTGCAAGGTTGCTCATTTTTAAGCCATTTTCGTTTGCGGTCGAGTGCTTGCTATGTTTTCCTATTGTGGGGATGAACATATTCCTTTACCTATTTATTATTTTCGAAGCCAGTTGCGGTGGCGACGCTCTGACGTGACACTGTGTCACCAACAGAATTGCGCTCTACCAAAATTACGGTTCGGTGCTTTTGTTACACCACGTAAATGACTTAGCAAATGGTTCGATTACCGGCAGTATTAGTAGAATAGGTAAGAAAAGAAATATCAAGGAATCTCGAAGGGAGAGAATGGGAGCCATTTAAGTCCTGTAACCTCCCCACAAAAATTTAAAAGGAAATGAATGACAATACTTAATACAAATGGGAGCCGAGTGTAACCTCCCCACAAAAATTTGAAAGAAAGGAACATGACAGTATTTAATTGTGAATGCTAATGGTCATTGCACTAATTGTAACCTCGCCCACAATGAGAGGTATTGAAAATGGCAACAAAAATGTGAAATACGCAATCTGACTCGAATGTAAATCCTTCAAAAAAAATTAAAGTCCATTCAGTGATAAAGAAATTCAATTAAACCGAAATATCGGTCTTTGGCCCTGTGCAAAACAATCAGAATTAAAGTCTTACCTCAGAATAAATGGATGTCACATTTCTGCTCTTGTTATTGCGCACCGCTTGGAGGAACTGCATTGCAAATAATAATATTCTCTTTTTTTGTGATTTTAGTGAAATTTTTCTTCAAAAGAAGTGGAATGAAATGGGAAGTGCAACGAAATCTTTAGTTCAATAAAAAATTAAATTTTTGAAAAAATGCTTTTGAAATAAAAATTATTATTGGGGGACTTGTTGGAGAATAATTACAATAAATAAAATTTTTCATTATCTAATGATTATATTAATTAACAGTATACCTTATTCACCATCTTGACCAGTGTTGCCGACCGCCTACATCACACAACCGCAATGGGCTGCTACTACTGACCGACCGCTCTGCATGACGACTAATAGCGTACTGCACGCCACTGAACAGAGCTACTGCTCGCGACCACTACTGACAGAGTACTGCTCTCAACTAGCCAGAGCTACAGACTCGCAACGACTACAGACTCGCAACGACTAACTGACAGACTGAGAACCGCTCGCAACACTCGCGCGGTCAAGCGCAAACTCTCTGGTCACAGATGCTACAATGCCTCGCCATCGCTGCTATGTTACATACGTGTTTCATAACCCTCCACTGGGGGGGCAAAAATTTGGCAGCGATGGTGAGTCATTTGGACTTGCCAATCGCGGCAAAATTTTTTAATTAATTAATAAACTTCTACAATTTACAGAATATTTAGATGTAGTACATAAAGTAAATGTTGTGCACACGCACTAAGTACAAGATATATCAGACAAAGACAAAATGTGAGTACAAAACATAGTAACAAATCAGAAAAATGTATATACAAATTATTTGACAGATAACAAAGTGCACACGCACTGAAAAAATTCTTTAGCATATTCAGAACAAATAAACAGACTGGCAAAAAATATTATGTTGACAAGGGACATGAGTGCACATGCACTGCAGTTGAGAACATATCAGTAATTGATGAAATGTATGTACAATTAGTAACAAATGGCATAAGTGCATTTGCATTAAAGTATTGAATATACAGAATAGTAGAAAACATATTGAAAAATGAGATAAGTGTACAGGCACTGAAGTTCAGTAGAAAACATATTAACACCTAACATAAGTGCACATGCACTGTAGTTCAGAACATATCTTTAAAAATAAAAAATGTATACACAATATAAAAGACAAGAGTGTACATATGTATACTGTATACTGTACTTCAGAACAAATCGAAAAATGTCTTTAGCATTTTCGCCATAAATAAATATAATGACAAAAAATCATGTCCAAAGTGCACACGCACTGGAGAAATGTCTTTAGCATTTTCACAACAAATAAACATAATGGCAAAAAATCATGTCGACCAGTGACATAAGTGTACTCGCACTGGAGTTCAGCGAATCGAAAAAAATGTATAACCTACGAACAGAAATGATTTTCATTATGTGACAAGAATTAGGATAGGAAAGGGAAGGATTGCATCATGGTTGTAGCACTTTAGATTGCACACAGCTGTTCTGAAAGTCCATATCTTTCCACAGAAGTACAACACCAAGTGACACAATTTGAAGCTCTTTTCCCATCAGAATTTATCAGTGTAGCCAAGACACTGAACTGTCGTAGTAATGTTCCATGTTTTCATTTTGGCAGTACATTAGGTACACCAAACAGTGGGACCATAATAACGTCTTCATTGCTCACGGTGGTGGACAGCATGTCGTATCAACACCACGCTCTTACAAGGCGCACCAACGTAGAATTAGTGCAAAACCAAATATAGTGCTCCATGATCACTAGGATAAACAGGACAAATGGACATTGCAGTAATTCAGGGTAGTCAGCTTATGAGGTGCAGGACATCAAGTCACATAATATTGATAATTAGAGACTTAATTAGTTTGTGGCATTCATAGCCCAGTTATTGAACATTTCTGTACCAAGTATGTAGTATTACAGAAAAATGTTCATTAATTGTTTTACATGGAATCAGTAGCCTTCTTTTCCTGGTTACAAAGCATTATTAAATAATCGCATTCTTTTCAGTTACAGAGTGTAATTAAGAATCATTAACCTTCTCCTAATTACAGTTAATTAATCATTTGTCATTGCAATAGTAATCATTAGCCTTTTCCTAATTACAGTTAATTAATCATTTGTCGTTAATTAATCATTTGTCTAATTACAGTTAATTAATCATTTGTCGTTAATTAATCATTTGTCATTCCAATAGTAAGAATTATTAGTCTTCTCCTAATTACAAAGCATTATTAAACAGTACCATAGTTAATTAATTATGTGTCATTCCAATCTATTAAGAATCACTAGCTGGCATCATGGGTAATCGTATTACAATAAACAGTGGCAGTCCTTGGCCAGTTACAAAGTATATTTAGTATGACAGAATAATGTTCATCAGAAGTCTTAGTTGAAAAGGAGAGTCAATTATTGGCCTAGCATTAACATAATACATTGAGTGATACAAATTATTGGCACTCATTGGCCATTAACCAAAACATGAAAACTCAACATGGGAAAAAAAGGGCTAATTAATGGCATAATTAATAACAATTCTTCAAGTGACATTAATTATTGGCACTCAGTGGCCAGCAAGTATTGAATAGAATCATCATTCAGTATTATTCAGATTATTACGAAGTCATAATTAAAAATCAGTTAATTACAGTCATAGCATTAATAATCACAGGCATTATAAGTAGTCTCATTACAATAAACAGTGTTTCTCCTTCAGTAGTATTCAGATCATTACAAAGTCATTATTAAAATCAGTTAATTAGTCATAGCATTAGTAATCATAGGCATTATAAGTAGTCTCATTACAATAAACAGTGGCAGTTATTAACTAGTGACAAAGCATTATTTTAAATATATACTTTTTTTTTGTCTCATTAAGAAGTCATTACTCAAGTGACATACTATTCAGAGCTAATCAGTATTATTCAGAATTTTCTCAAACTGGTATCACTATTTGGGACTGATAATACAATTTTTTTGTTAGCAATGCATTGCGTTGAGATCGATAATTAATTGCTGAGGCATAACACTATTTGCTTTTGACCTATTGCTGCAAATGAGGATAGGTAACGTCATTCGTCATGAGTCAGCTGTAGCAAGGTTATGCAACAAGGCAGTATATGTGATCACATTCATAAATGATAAACACAAATGGGTAAAAAAAAAGAAAAAAAAATGCAAGTACTAGAACAGGTATAATAACTAACAGGTTTAGTAAGTATCATGAAAAGCTTCTCCTGAAAAAAAAATACAAAATGTATTATTGACCTGAAAGAAGAAACGCACACTATGCTGAAAAGTAGTGAACTTCGAATTAACAGGTAGTGAAATGTGTATAAAATGTGTTCCATAGCTGTCCTTTCCAAAACTTTCTGTCATCCTACTATGCAATGTAACACCTGCTGTCAAAACAAACTGCAACAAATACTTAAATAACTACATAGCATAAATACATAACTTCAACATTATCCTCATCTGTAAAGAAAAAAAAACTTCATTATTCATTATCCATACTATCATAACTTCATTATCATCATCACCTGTAAAGAAAAACTTCATTATTCATAACAGCATATTCTTCATCATTATTCATCAGTATTCATTATCATCTGCAAAAAATCACTTCATTACTCATTATACAACTATTCGTTATCTCTAGCATATTTCACCACTAAAACTAAGATGTGTAGTTCTGTCTGACAGCCTGCATCAATTACCTTGTATTCTGAAAGAAAAAATTAGTTAAGACTGCTATTCTATGATGAGTATAGTATATTCTTGTTAATGCTTGTGAATCCTGATCCATTTACTCTTCCTCATAAAGTTATTGCATCTCCTTTCGTTTATTCCGTAGGTGAAATTCCCATTTCTGTTGAATTTATTTCTTACATGCATCATTTCTTTCTGAAATTCATGAACAAAGATTAATGTCCTGCATTTAAATCATATACCCACTAAATAATGACTGGTTTATGGTAACATACTTAAGCATACAGCATATCATGACAGAAAACGTAATATGTCAAAGACATCGACAGTGTTCAGAGCTAAAAATGTACAGAGAATATCACAATGTAGCAGCAAAAAATGTAAAACAGTCACGATGTTGAGATGTCATAGGGCAAAAAAAAAAATGTCAAAGTCAACTGGTGTGTGTTATATCTTAACTATTTAACTATTTCACAGTGCATACAAACAAAACTGGAATATAATCATACACAAAAAAAGGAAAAATGTCCACGGTCTGATGTGTAACGACAAGAAAAGCGACCTGCTAACCTTACCTTGCCGGGCACTTGCCAAGAAAAAATACGATAATCATCAGTAATTAGTAAGGTGAAATAATTGCATTAGTAAATGGCATCATAATGTGTTGAATCATACAGTGGTTTCACTCAATAAACGGTTTAATGTTTGAGATATGGTGATTGCCTTTCGATTTTCTGGTTCTCAAAGTTTCGACGTGTACAACATTGGGGTGAGGGATGCTGCGAATCCGATATGGACCTGCGTATAGAAGTTCAAATTTACTGCACTTACCTTTTAATTTGCTGGATAAATAGTGTGTACGTACTAGTATCTTCTGTCCAACGTGAAAGTCACGGCGTGTACAAACCTGTTTTTGTTGTCTTCTCCGGCGCTCTGCGGCACGTTTGATGTTGTTCAGCGCAATGTCAATTATTTCGTGGTGTCGTAATCGACGAGATGTAGGAAATGTTATTAATTCTTTAATTTTGTTAGGTGGTTCAGCATTTTTCAGTATAACAGACGGAGATAGCATAGTGGATTCATTTGGAATGGAATTAATTACATCTTGGAATGAGAATATGTGTGTGTCCCAATCAATATGTCTTTTGTGGCAGTATATTCTACACAGTTTACCAATTTCTTTCATTAATCTTTCACAAGGGTTCGAAGAAGCGTGGTACTTGGATATATAGATCGGAGAAAAGTTTCTAGCTCGTAACATGCGTGTCCATACGCTACTACGAAATTGAGATCCATTGTCAGAAATTACTTTCATTACATGCCCTACATGAGATAGAAAATGTTTTACAAATGCTTTCGAAACAGTTTTAGCAGTAGCTTTGCGTAACGGAGTGAAAGTAACAAATTTTGAAGTGAGCTCAACAGCGACAAAGATGTAGCAAAAACCTCTGTTAGTTCTGGGAATCGGACCAAAAATATCTACTGCGGCCATATGTCTTAATTTAACAGGTATAATGGGATATAATGGAGGAATATGTGAAGTGGTGTCTGATTTAGCTTTCTGGCAAATTTTACAAGACGCTAAAACTCGTCGTATACGTTTCTCCATGTTGGTAAAATAACAGTTCTGTCTCAGTATAAGAAAACATTTTCGTGCTCCGTAATGTGCGTAACTTAAATGAGTGTACCAAATTAATTTGTTGACCAGTTCGTCAGGAATGCATAATAACCAATTGTTGCTGTCAGGATGAGAGCGGCGAAACAGAATGTCATTGCGTACAGTGTAGTGGTTCCTAATCGTAACATTATTTTTATCTTGCCAAAGGTGTTTAATTTCTTTCCACACATTGTCTTTATTTTGCTCCTTTGCTATGTCCTGTAATGACGATGAAATAAAATTTTCAAATGCAACTTGCTGAATGTACATGACACTGAAATTTGTTTTGCAGATGTTGGTTGCTACGTCTTGCTGATTGTTGCCGAGAGAACGCGATAGTGCGTCTGCTATAACATTTTGTGTGCCGGGAATGTGAACAATCGTAAAATTAAATTCTTGCAAATAAAGTTTCCATCTGCTTAATCTGTCGTGAGTAAATTTAGCTGAAAGCAAAAATTGTATTGCTCTGTGGTCTGTGTAAACGGTGGTATGTCTTCCATAAAGAAAATGCCTAAATCTCATAAAAGCCCATACAACACATAGTGTTTCCAGTTCTGTAACGGAATAATTTCGTTCAGCGGGTGACAAAATGCGACTTGCAAATGCGATGTTTTTAATTACTATTGAACCATCTTCTTCAATTTCCTGGAAAATATGTACGCCTAAAGCGGTGTTAGAACTGTCGGTGGCAATGGAAAAATTTCTAGTAAGGTCTGGGTGCGATAAAAGTGGTGCATTCAACAGAGCATTTTTCAGGTTCATAAATTCAGAGTGTGCTTGCTTATCCCAAGACCAAATAGTGTTTTTACCTGTTAATTGACATAATCTGGGTGTGTCTAGAGCAGAGTGATGAATAAATTTACGAAAAAAGTTAATTAAGCCCAAAAAACTGCGTAATTGCTTCTTTGTCGTAGGAACAGTAATGTCACGTAGAGCTTGAAGTTTCTCCGGATCAGGTGCAATGCCTTCAGCTGAAATTACGTGTCCAAGAAATTTTATAGAAGTTTTGCCAAAGTGCGATTTACTAAGATTAACTGTAAGTCCTTGTGCATGAAAGGTTTGTAACAGTTGTTCAAGAATCAGATTGTGTTCAGACCAGTTAGCTTCTGCGATAAGAATATCGTCTACATACGTCGTAATTCTGTCCTTAATGCAAACGTGTGTCGGATGGCGTCAAAATTAATAACATTTTCGTGAAGAAGATTCTGCATGACAAAATTATTGCTTACGTTACTGGAATATGAAACCTGTACTGTGTCTGGTCAAATTCTGTCGTACGTGTCGTTATTTATTTTACGGGAGGATGCTGTGGCATATCCACTATATGAACTGTTCTGTTATTTCTTACTGACGTATTACGCTATCGATGACACCTATTGTTTGGATCATTCATGATAATGTGTTGTTGCTGATGTTCTTGCTGCTGAAAAGATCGACTGTTATTAAATGTACGCTGAAAATTGTGCTCGTTATTTTTACGTCTGTCATGATAGTAATTTCTATACGGCGCATTGCGATAGGAATTGAAATAGTGTTTTGTCTGTACGTAGTTATTTCTTTGCTGCCATGCGTTACTATTTGTTGGAGCTGGGACTATACGTGCACGTGGCGAAACATTAAAGTTTGGTTGACCTTGTAGACTGCATTGTTGGTTAGGTATGCTAAGCGGTTGACTTTCATGCTGTTGTGGTGAAAAACATCTATTGTTACAAAAATATGGTTCCTATTGCTGAAAATTTTATCTGTAATTAAAATTACGGCGGTAGTTGTCATTATGGGAGTGCCTACTGAAAATTGTCACATTCGGTAAAATATTTGTCATATCCGGTTTTCATTACTCGTTTCTTAATACTAGGTAGAGCAATAGTTAAAGAGCAGTTTTGATAGATATAAAGGATAGTAGAAGAGAAGGCAGCAGTGCAGAAAACTAAAGATGAAACAGCACTACCACAGCTCGGGGCCCTATGCTCGCTACGGCACATATTCATTAAAGCGTAATGAATCCCCTGAGGTCATTTACGCACTGCAAATAAATTTTAGCTTTTGCGTTGCAAGCAATAGCGGTAAAATTCCAAAAGTAAATCGCTGTATTTTTGCTAATTCCAGTTTCTGCATAAAACGAAATGCTGATGAAAATACAATAGCAAATTGTCGCCTCAGGTTCAAAGCTAGTTTCTCCATTACAGGTAATAGCGGTGAAAGTACAAAAATAAATTGTCGTATACAATGCAAATCATGTATCTGTGTTCTTCCATTATTAAATTCCTTACATTTTCTTACAAATGCAAACTGCTTATTATCAACGCTCTCGTCACTGATTTTGAGAATACGTTCCGGTTTGTGTGAGAATTTGTTTGTCTGTGTCATTTCGTACTTCAGGTTACGTAGCTTTTCAGATTTTAAGTCGCGTAGCTTTTCGGATTTTAATTCGCGTAGTCTCTGTAAATTGTTCACATTATACACGCTGCGTGAGTCTGACACATGTTCATGAAGTGGCGTCTGTTGTGGCATGTTATTAACTGAAATGTTTTTCATCTCTGTTACTTCTTGTTGTAAATTTGACAACTTCCTACGTAACGTGTTGTTAGATGAATCGATCTCATTAATAGTCTGCTGTAAATTTTGAAATTCAGGTGTTTGGTTAAATGAAACCGGTGCAGTATCGTCTGATTTATTGTCATTAGTATTTCCGATAACATCAATACGACTGGCCAATTCATCACATTTTTCAGTCAGTATTTTAACCTGATCGTCGGTTTTAGAATCAGACGCATTAATCTGTTTTTGCAACTTACGCGTAGTTTCGCTCAGTTTTTTAATATCAGCTTTGATGACATCGCAATCCTGTGTTAGTTCTAATTGTTCGAATCTGTCTGTCACTGTTTGAATATTTACTGTGTGTGTATCTGTTTTTGATTTAAGGTCAGAAATTTCATCCCGTAATTCCGCGTTCAATTGTTCTATGGTATTAATTTTGTCGGACACTGTAGTAATATTATTGTCTACATACGTCTTCGCTTTCGCGAACATTTTACGTTTATCCTCTTGTCTTTGTGCACTGATTGTTTCCATAACCTGACGTTTGACTTTATTTTGATCCTGAATAAATTTGCGGAAACGCATATCACTGTTCTGTATGTGCTGATTAAAGCGCTCGTTAATCTGAGTGTTCTGCTGTTCGAATTTCGCGTCTATCTTTGCATCCATTGTGCGCGAAAGTTCTACCGTCATTGCTTTAAATTCGTCCCGTAATTGTGTAGCTTTTTCAGAGCATTGTTTAGCGACTCCGCTAATTTCGTCTCTGAGTGTTTCTGTTGCGGCTGTCTGCATTTCCCTTAATTCTTGCGCAACAGACTTAATTTCTTCGCTATTTTTTTGAGAACAAGCCTCAATTTCCACGCGCAACTGTTCCTTAGTGTCATGGCACTGCGCGGCAACGTCTCTAATTTGCTCACTAAGCTGTCTGTTCTGTTCCCTAAGTTGTTTAAAATCTTCACTCTGTTGTCTGAAATTGTTGTCTGTTTTCTCACTCTGTTGTTTGATATTTACGTCATTATTGTCAAGTTTTTCATTAATTTATTAAATTTTTTGTCCTGTTCACTAAGTTGTTTGCTCATTTGTCGCAACAAAGCCATAATTGGATTCGACTCAAGGTCAGCATTTCTATTCTCTGTGCTGTTCAATAGTGGATCTGGAATTGTTTCACTTTCTGTAACCATTTGGTCATTTTGAAATTTACAAAAACGTTTGTCAGTCAAATGTATACTATCAGTCATTGTTTCGGAATTAAATAAATCTGTCCTACTTTGTGTGATCTGTTCATTTTCATTAGACAAATTTGTCTGTACATTACTTGAGTTTTCCGAATCGGGTGTGTTAAGCTGGGCAGCGCTCATTACAATAGAGCGTTCTGCGTCATCAATTGTCGTCAAATTAACAGACGAGACAATTGAGTTTGTTTGTTCATTATCAGGGTAAAAGTCATCACTAGTGGTTGGAATGCATTGATTGTCAGTGAACGCAGGATTGTCATCATTACAATGCGTGTCACAATTACTATTCGTCACGTTGTTTAAGTCGGTAAATTCGTTCATAATACCTCGCGATACACTATTCACAGTCTTTCGCGGCATTTTTACAATAGTCACAATTATTCAAAAACAAATAAGCACAAATGCAAAAGCAACACACAAATACAATAGAGCAACGAATTGCCGTTGACCTGTAGAAAGAAAGTCACAAGTTAATAAAAGCGTTGCGCCAAATCCTAATTATATCTAAGCAAATAAGAGCAGATATCTGACTGTCGCTCAAAAGACTCTCAACGAAATACGATCCTGGACTGGGTGTCGCCAAGTGTAACCTCCCCACAAAAATTTAAAAGGAAATGAATGACAATACTTAATACAAATGGGAGCCGAGTGTAACCTCCCCACAAAAATTTGAAAGAAAGGAACATGACAGTATTTAATTGTGAATGCTAATGGTCATTGCACTAATTGTAACCTCGCCCACAATGAGAGGTATTGAAAATGGCAACAAAAATGTGAAATACGCAATCTGACTCGAATGTAAATCCTTCAAATCCATTCAGTGATAAGGAAATTCAATTAAACCGAAATATCGGTCTTTGGCCCTGTGCAAAACAATCAGAATTAAAGTCTTACCTCAGAATAAATGGATGTCACATTTCTGCTCTTGTTATTGCGCACCGCTTGGAGGAACTGCATTGCAAATAATAATATTCTCTTTTTTTGTGATTTTAGTGAAATTTTTCTTCAAAAGAAGTGGAATGAAATGGGAAGTGCAACGAAATCTTTAGTTCAATAAAAAATTAAATTTTTGAAAAAATGCTTTTGAAATAAAAATTATTATTGGGGGACTTGTTGGAGAATAATTACAATAAATAAAATTTTTCATTATCTAATGATTATATTAATTAACAGTATACCTTATTCACCATCTTGACCAGTGTTGCCGACCGCCTACATCACACAACCGCACTGGGCTGCTACTACTGACCGACCGCTCTGCATGACGACTAATAGCGTACTGCACGCCACTGAACAGAGCTACTGCTCGCGACCACTACTGACAGAGTACTGTTCTCAACTAGCCAGAGCTACAGACTCGCAACGACTACAGACTCGCAACGACTAACTGACAGACTGAGAACCGCTCGCAACACTCGCGCGGTCAAGCGCAAACTCTCTGGTCACATATGCTACAATGCCTCGCCATCGCTGCTATGTTACATACGTGTTTCAGTCCCCTAGGATAATTCTCATATTTTTTGTTGGAATACTTTTGACTACTCTCTCTAATTCTTCACAGTACTCATCTTTCTCATCCTTAGCTGAATGTTCAGTCAGTGCATGGACATTTATGAATGTTATATCGTGCCACTGGTGTTTGATTGTTATGTAAGACATTCTTTTGTTAATGGGATGGAATTCCTTAACCCCATTAATAATCCTGTTCTTAACAGCAAAACCAGTACCAAATTCATGATGTTTTTCATCTCACCCGTTAAAAACGTCACTATTATCCTCCGCTTGTATCCCTCTCCAAGCCACCTAACTTCCTGTAGATCTACAATGTCTGTCTAGTGTGTTATTAATTCAGATATCATAGTCACTGCCGTAGCTGGTTTATTAAGACTACGAAAGTTCCATGTCCCAAATGTGAAGCAGTGTTTCTTGTTTCCATCCCGCGAATTCCTGTTCCATATCCTATGTCCGTTTCCTTTGTATCCTTTATCAGAGGCAAATCGTTGATGTGAGGTAGTAGGTACAGAATCCCCTGGCCGCGTCACGAGCGCTGCGCAGGTTAAGCTTGGTGATGGAGCTGCCACCTCACAGCTTCCAAGCTGGATTACCATTTGCTAGGCAGATTGTCTTTCCCAGTCTCTGAGCTGCGCCTGCCCCCTAGAGATGCCTTCCGTCTCTTCCGCCGTTGGCGTTCTATAAAAACATTCTCTTCCGGCATCCGAGCCGTTGTCTTCCTCTTCACTGGTTTTAGTCCACCCCGGGTATTTGATTTCCCTGGTACCCACCGTATCTGGCGAGGCGCCCGTTAGGGGACCAGCAACTCCTCACGGGGTAATGTATATAATACATACATGTATACGTGGTATACAAAGGGGAAATGTAGTTACTACAAATATCCAAAAGTTCTTGATCGATTTATAGTCTAACAAACGTTCTCACGGACATAGTGAGATGGGCTGTTACTTTTGTAATATATAGGTTTGTATGAATGGCTTATTTCAATAGTGGTACAAGTCCATTACCTCCACTTTTCTGTCTATAATGCTTCTGCAATTAATAATCCAAACAAACAGAAAGAAAGATTCATCTCTACCAAGAAGCCATATGCTTGGATATATCTGGTATCTCAACTGCAGATTTTTCAGCGATCATTTAACTTTAGGACTCTGTATCTCACAATGAACAAAAATGGACGTGTACCACTATTGAAATAAGCCATTCGTATGGAGCATACAAAGGAGGAAGCGTTGTTACCACAAATCTCGATAAGTTATTGACCGACTTACTTCCAATTTTTGCACGCTACTCTAATGAATATTCGGACGGATGTAGGCTATATATTTTTGTAATATATCACATGCATAATAATATAAATGTTAATTATTGATAAATGCAAAAGTTCTTTATGAATAACAGAAAAATGTTTTATGTAAGTTTGACGAAGTATTGAAGTGACGTTTGATATTATTTTGTTTTGTTCTTTTTTTTTAATTTTGCCTTTTTGCTAAGAAAATAGTGTTCTGTAGCGCTATATGATAAATCTGTATTGTTTTCGTTACTTTTACCGCAACGTCCCTGTGTTTGGCGTTACAAATCAACAACTTACGAATAAAACCTGAATAAAATAATGACAATTTCAGTTATGTTAAAAAAAACTGTTCATTTTTAAGTAACAGGCAAGATGATAGCTATATAGAATAATGATGTTTCATAGGTTACCCAGTCCTTCATAAATCCTCACTGACCGAAGCTACTAGGAAAACTGCGTAGTCTACGCTTACTTATTGTAGTCTGAGGTAGTCTTACGACTATAGTCACCACACAGAACTGCGTGACCTTAGACGTGTGGCTACATGATCGTCTCTTTCGAATCCAAGCGGTGGGACGCCGTCTTCAAAAATTCAACCGTTGAACGGAGTGCAAAATCTTCGGACGAAAGAACCAGCTATTCCTCTCCCGTCTTCTGACTGGAGGAGACATCCGCTCTTACTGGCAAACTCATAGTTGTGATAGGTCAGTGCGTCTCCACCAAGTTTGTCGCCCTCTGTGCGCGGATGCGAGGCGGCTGAGATTTTGGACGGGACCTACTAGGGCATGGACAGTCGCAGCAAGCAGACGCTTCTCGTGGTCAAGTAAGCATGACGTGCTGTTTCTGTAGACACGTGAACAGTGATTTATGGGTGGGAGTTTGCTCTATGTTTTTCAGGGCTCTCGATAACGAGTAAACTCAATCGTTGGGAACAAGGATACTCGTCAGAGATGAGTTCGGTATCGTTTCATGAAATTCAGATGGAACCGAATCCCGCCTTTAATTGGACACGATTCGCCTCATGCATTGGGTGCCCAGTTAACTTTCACGTTTCATTTCGCTGCAAGCCACGAGCTGGTTTTTTATGATTCGTTTGTTGTTGGAAAGAGGTTTACTTCGAAGCTTTGTGTGTGAGTAACTTATCGTCTATGTTGTGTTTCCTTAGAGCATAAATCCTTGCTGAGTAATAACAGCCAGTACGTTATCATAGTTTGCTCATACGGAACCACAGGATTAGTATTTTTATGTGTGTTCCATGTAAATACAGTTTCAGGAGTACACAAGATCTGTTAAGCAAATGCTCATAATGCAACTCCAGGGTTCCTTAAACTTTACCACAACGAGCATGCCAGCACGTCTTTCCTTCTCCTGCAATTTCTATCCAAATGTACCCATGAGACATAATCATTTGAAATGTTTAGAGAAGTGTAAAATCTGATCGGTCGTTCAGTAGTTCACCAATGAAATATCCGTTGTGCAGTTTTCTCCTTAGGATAGAGACTACGTCTATTAATCAGTTATTAGGTTGGTGCATAAATTCGTAGCGTTGTCGTTTTGCACATTGGTATTCAGGTTGCTATGGGTTTATTTATCGATAGTAATTTTTTATTTGTAGTTTACTGTTGCTGTTTGCGTTTACATATTGCCATTTTGTCATTTGGAGATAGTGAGTGGAGCTGTGGAGGCTAGGAAACGGAGTGCCACGTGGAGAAATGGGAACATTTCTAACATATCCTTCTGTTTAAGTTCAGTAGAGAGGTGACAACAGCGGTGGCAGACAAAAACATATGCCCCGCGTACTGGGATAACGCCAATGGACAGAGCACGGCAAAAAAGTGGTTCTCTCCTTTTGACGAAGGCCATTTTGACGTTAGTGACTCTCCACGTTCAGGAAGACCTTCGGGGAGATGAAGATCGTTTAAAACCGTTAATCCACAATGATTCCCGTCAAAACACACGAGAATTGGGAAATATTATGAAGTGTGATCACTCCATCTTACGACATTTGCTTGCATTGGTGAACGTTCAAAAACCGAGTGTATGTGTACCGCATGCTCAAAGCAAAATAACAAAAATCAGCTTCTGACCACATGTGCATCTCTGCTTACTCGTATTCAATTGGCTCGTGAACAACACCGACCATTCCTATCCTTTATCGTTACTGACGAGGAGAAATGGTGTCTTTATGCTGACATAAGGGAAATAAAGTAATGATTCAGCTCAAACAAAGCTGCAACTCCCTGTACAAAGACCTGAGTGCAACCACAAAAGATATTATTCATCTGGTGAAACAGTGACGGTGTGGTGTACTACGAATTGCTTCCCCGAGGTGTAACAAACACTGTCGACATTTATTGTCAACAACTGTGACGTTTTGCAGAAGCACTCCTAAAACTGTGACCCGGAAGAATGCGTGACGTGATGCTACTCCACCATGACACAGGCCCATATTCTGCGAAAGTGAGAAAAAGAAAAAAAAAAAAAGAACTGAATTGAAGTTTGGTTTAGAAGCATTCCGCACATTCGCCTGATCTTGCGTACCCAGATGAACACCTTTTCCGCTCTCTGTCAAGGAACTTTCTTTCCGGATGAAAATGCGTTCCGAACGTGACTCGACGAGTTCTACGCCCCAAAACCACGTGACTTCTACAGTTGCGGAATGGAAAAGTTACCCCAGCGTTGACACACTGTTATAAATAGTTAAGAAGAACATATTATTGATGACTGAAGTCTCTGTTATGTGTATCTGTTGTGTTTATTAAACTTATGTACAAACTTTCAGACCTGCTCAGTAATTTTCATGAAACTTCAGACGATTTGACACTCAGGTCGAAGATAATAACGTTAAGCGCGGTATCTGTGCAGTAGTTATCTCCCAGCTACCCAAAGTCCTTGTTAGGCGCCGGCCTCTGTGACCGAGCGGTTCTAGGCCCTTCAGTCTGGAACCGCGCGACCGCTACGGTCGCAGGTTCGAATCCTGCCTCGGGCATGGATGTCTGTGATGTCCTTAGGTTAGTTAGGTTTAAGTAGTTCTGAGTTCTAGGGGACTGATGACCTCAGATGTTAAGTCCGATAGTGTTCAGAGACATTTGAGCATTGTTAGCCGAAAGTCAGTCTCGCCACGGAATGGGGACAACTTTTAAAGCTAAGCGGCGGCTGATGGATCGCTGCAACGTAGCAGATTATGGAAATATAACACCTTATTTTGGGGGGGGGGGGGGGACATCGTATGGAATAGAAATTAAATTCTCACGGACAATGGTTACATTCGTATTAGTTCGCACACTCAGTTTATATTCAAGGAAACTGGCGACAGTTTATTATCATCCACAACGAATTAGATGTACTATGTCCTCGCGTTGTGAGCAGCTATACACTCCTCCGTCCGCAGTACTATTTATATGAAGGACTTCCCAAATCATATATATTACAAGACAAATAGTGCTCTTATGATCCCTAGAAGGGTCTGTAGTAAAAACTAGTGTCTAAGCTCAAGGAGTATGTACTGGGTATATACCACTCTGATAAGACCTATGATAATTTGTGGGGCTACAGTACGGTGAAATAAAGCAGGACAGAAGAAGGCTGCTAAGGAGTTTGGCAGGGTGCAGAGACTGGCCTGCTTAGCCATAACAGGAGGAATTAACAGCACATCCACTGCTGGGATGGAGACCATGCTGGACATGCCCCCATTACACCTCTGGGTTACAATGGAGGCAGCGGCTCGGGCATACAACCTAACAATTGGAGACAAATACACTCCTGGAAATTGAAATAAGAACACCGTGAATTCATTGTCCCAGGAAGGGGAAACTTTATTGACACATTCCTGGGGTCAGATACATCACATGATCACACTGACAGAACCACAGGCACATAGACACAGGCAACAGAGCATGCACAATGTCGGCACTAGTACAGTGTATATCCACCTTTCGCAGCAATGCAGGCTGCTATTCCCCCATGGAGACGATCGTAGAGATGCTGGATGTAGTCCTGTGGAACGGCTTGCCATGCCATTTCCACCTGGCGCCTCAGTTGGACCAGCGTTCGTGCTGGACGTGCAGACCGCGTGAGACGACGCTTCATCCAGTCCAAAACATGCTCAATGGGGGACAGATCCGGACATCTTGCTGGCCAGGGTAGTTGACTACCTTCTAGAGCACGTTGGGTGGCACGGGATATATGCGGACGTGCATTGTACTGTTGGAACAGCACGTTCCCTTGCCGGTCTAGGAATGGTAGAACGATGGGTTCGATGACGGTTTGGATGTACCGTGCACTATTCAGTGTCCCCTCGACGATCACCAGTGGTGTACGGCCAGTGTAGGAGATCGCTCCCCACACCATGATGCCGGGTGTTGGCCCTGTGTGCCTCGGTCGTATGCAGTCCTGATTGTGGCGCTCACCTGCACGGCGCCAAACAGGCATACGACCATCATTGGCACCAAGGCAGAAGCGACTCTCATCGCTGAAGACGACACGTCTCCATTCGTCCCTCCATTCACGCCTGTCGCGACACCACTGGAGGCGGACTGCACGATGTTGGGGCGTGAGCGGAAGACGGCCTAACGGTGTGCGGGACCGTAGCCCAGCTTCATGGAGACGGTTGCGAATGGTCCTCGCCGATACCCCAGGAGCAGTAGTGTCCCTAATTTGCTGGGAAGTGGCGGTGCGGTCCCCTACGGCACTGCGTAGGATCCTACGGTCTTGGCGTGCATCCGTGCGTCGCTGCGGTCCGGTCACAGGTCGACGGGCACGTGCACCTTCCGCCGACTACTGGCGACAACATCGATGTACTGTGGAGACCTCACGCCCCACGTGTTGAGCAATTCGGCGGTACGTCCACCCGGCCTCCCGCATGCCCACTATACGCCCTCGCTCAAAGTCCGTCAACTGCACATACGGTTCACGTCCACGCTGTCGCGGCATGCTACCAGTGTTAAAGACTGCGATGGAGCTCCGTATGTCACGGCAAACTGGCTGACACTGACGGCGGCGGTGCACAAATGCTGCGCAGCTAGCGCCATTCGACGGCCAACACCGCGGTTCCTGGTGTGTCCGCTGTGCCGTGCGTGTGATCATTGCTTGTACAGCCCTCTCGCAGTGTCCGGAGCAAGTATGGTGGGTCTGACACACCGGTGTCAATGTGTTCTTTTTTCCATTTCCAGGAGTATAGATATCTTTAGGATATCCAGAATCTCGCACCAAAATAGAGAGTGTGGTAGATATAGGAATGGTTGGGGAAATGCCGGCTGACCAAACAATAACTTCTAGCTGCTTCAATAAACCTTTCAGTGTAACAAATGGAAGAAGGGAAGTGGATGAATGAACGATGACACCGTTCAGAAGTCTGGCTTACTGACGGGTCGAAAAGAGATGAAGGCGCTGGGGCCGGAGTATGCGGGGTACAGCCTAGACTAGAGAGAGCGGTCTCTCTAGGAAAGCTAGCCACAGTATTCCAGGCGGAAATATCACAGTGTGCGTGGAGGAGTATTGGCGTTGGTGCTAGAAGGATCGTAGCATCTTCGTTTATTCAGACACCAAGCTGTCTGAAATCTCTTATAAACCACTGCAACGAGATCAGAAATCATTGCTCTTCGGAGACTAAGGAAGAGCAACAGGGTAAACGTGGTGTGGGTCCCTGGTCACACCAGAATTAGTGACAATGAAAAAGGTAAACAGCTCACCAGGACAGGAGCGACGACTCAATTTATTGGACTGGAACCTGTCTTAAACATCACTAAGGCGATGGTAAAATCAAATATACGTAGGTTGTAACCTCCCCACAAAAAATGTTAATGATAAATATGAGCCAAGTGTAGCCTGCCCAAAGAAAAATTTATAGTAAAAAAATGAATTTTTAATATTATGACCTCTGAACAAAATTGCCTCCCATTTATTGTCTGTGTGCAGAAATGCATTCACACTTAATATTCCCACAAAATTCTTTCCTCATTTAATGTCAAGTTCGAAACAGAAAAAATTCCTAAACACCAAAAATAATAAAAAAAGTTTTGTAACCAGATGAATTTATAAGGACAGCGGCGCTGACCTTCGGCCCTGTATTCTGAATAACAAAAGCAAAAATTCTTACCTCAATAAAACTGCAATTATATCTACTCTTAATTAGTCATTTTTCGACACAGCTTCGTACAATGCTGGCGTATATATTTTTTTTATTCTTGGAAGCAATGATAATGTATTGGAAATTGAAATGAATGCTTTTCTTTAAAAGAGTTACTTTATATTATAAAAATTATTATTGGGGCATTTTTTCTGAATAAATTACAATTAACATACATTATTAAATATGCGCAAGGCTGCTTCTTTACCTTCTACAACAATACTCATCCTCCAGAGTCCTGACCAGAGTCGCGAGCAGAGCACACAGCCGACGCATGCCGACTCCACCAGACTACTCCAGACTACTACTGACTCGCTACTGACTACTACTGTCCACTCGCGCAGTCAAGCGCAGACTAGCGACAAGTAACAACTAACGATAAACTACTCTCTGGTCAGAGATTCTGTCATGCCTCGCCCATCGCCGGCAAAGCAGACGTCTTACAAGGTGCATCAGGAGGCAGCACGTAGTATATTGGATTACCTTCCAAAAACAAAAACGTGGCAAGCTAATGATGCCGAAGCCTTGTGTCAAGAGGTCTGTAAACCTGAACTTGAACAGGAAACGGCATAAACTCACGAGTGGTCATGGGAACATTAAGAAACATCTGCACACAATGGGTACAGAGGAGGAAGCCCCTAAGTGTAGAGTGCGTGGTGAGGAGGATGGAACTGTACCACATATAATGCGAAGTTCTGGAGGGTAAATTAAACAGAATTTTCGGGTCGCTACAGGCATAACAACTAGTAAACGGTCTCTCTTACTACTTCTTAAGGGTACCGTTCGTCTTTATTAGAATCAAGGGGAGCGAAACCGGACGATAAACTCAGTTTTGTGCGGGCAACAGCGAGGTTTGAACATAGTTGTTTTTGTCTCCGTATTTTAATAAAATCAACCACAACGAATCAGGTATACTATGCTCTCTTACTGAGAATAGTTGTACACTACTCCTTCCAAAGAACTGTCTATATCAAGGACCTTCCAAACCGTAACATTCGTTCTTTGAGTAACTGTAGCATGTCGTTAATTTCCTCTGCAGCATTTACTTTTAAACATTACAAATCGAACTCCAATAGTGTGTACTCATTGTAAATCCATTTCCACCCCAATACGTATTTGCTGATATCCCCTACCATAACTTTTCGTGCCTCTTGCACATCCTACTACCAGCCATTCAACTATACTTTAATTGTCTCCATGTCCTTGTCACCAGACAATGGGCCATATACTATTTTGAGTTTCCTCCTCTTGAGCACTTTTTTCATAGTTAATCTTTGCGCTAAGGAATTTAATTATTACAGCTTCTTTTTCCATTTGCATCCTTGCCAATTTCAGTTGACAAGTCATATTTGCTCCCTTAGAGCAAGTACAGAGAAAGGAAGTCTTGCGCCAACAAAACAGAGAAATCAGATGCCCGCGCTTCCTCAACATAGGGTGTTGACAATGCAGATGAAGCAGATCGCTAGAATTTTTTGCTTTTGTGATAGAAGGAAAAGGTTGGAGGTAAAGGTAGAATTTAGTCATACAAAAGATTCGCTTTTTCCTTTTGCTTGGAAGTAAACGCACTAACTTCTACCTTTATTTTCCAAGCTTGTGCTAACGGTTTTTTTTTTTTTTTTCGCTACTACTGGATGCGCCTGTGAGGTATAAACATACTAGGAAACACTAGGCTATTTTCCAATGTTGTTCGAATTGTTCTTATTCTGATTGATCGTAACATTCAAATAACATTTACGTTGTATATTCTCACAAAATGTCTGTTATTTTTATGTAATTAAAAATCATTAAATATCAAGATCTGAGCACGTGATCGAAAACGCTCTGTTATTGGTAGGAGCAGACTAGGTGTAAGGCGAAATTATATGTGTGTTACTTGTGTTAAGCCTAGTTTACACGACGACACTAGGTTACAGCAACTACGTTACCGGCCACTGCGCATGCGCGCCGCGCGTCTGCGCAACTCGTTGGTGAAGCTAAACACTTTCGGCGCGTTCCAGCTTTGGCGACACTAGATGCATGAATTTTGAAGTTATGTGTGTTCCTAGAGTGTAGCCAAACTGAAATATGAAATGGGGAACTGAGAATAATGCTCGCTTTTTGGATATCTATACTTTGTATAGATGTTTGTGGGATTTCTGTGATGCTGATTTCAAAAAATAAGAAACATATTGCTGCCGCTGAGACAATCATGTGCGATCATAACATAGATGGTTTGACAATGTCTGAGCTGCAGGGCAAAATTTATTGAGTTAGGAGCACGTATACAACTGAATTAAGAAAAATACAAGCAAGCATAATTCTAGCTGTGGCAATGCTCTCGTCTACAAGACTAAAATTCCATCGTTCAAGTTGGCCAACTCTTTGTTGAGGAATATTGTTGACAGGAGCGAAGGCTATTCTAATTCAAGAAGCTGCATTCTTTATTCAATATTCATGTGGTGTCACCGCCAGACACCACACTTGCTAGGTGGTAGCTTAAATCGGCCGCGGTCCATGTAGTACATGTCGGACCCGCGTGTCGCCACTGTGATCGCAGACCTAGCGCCACCACCAAGGCAGGTCTCGTGATACGAGAGAGGACTCGCCCCAGTTGTACGAGAACCTAGCTACCGCCCAGTTGTACGCGAACCTAGCTATCGCCCAGTTGTACGAGAACCTAGCTACCGCCCAGTTGTACGAAGCCTTTCTCTCTCATTAGCCGAGAGACAGAATAGCCATCAGCTAAGTTAATGGCTACGAACTAGCAAGGAGCCATTTGTATCAGTGCCTATAGCTTACGAGTATTCAAGAGAGATGTATTCCAAAGAACCATTAAAAGATAAGTAATAAGCATCTACATACTTTTCTTCTTATTCATTTATAAGTTCTCATGTTCCAGACTTCACGCCCGTCTGCTTTATGCCGTGCGTGCACTATCGGCCACAGCGTTAGTCTAGTATTCCTTTTCAGCAATCCACTTCACGGTGTCGGTCCAGCTACCGACACAACAATTCATCTATTTAAAATGCCGCTGCAGTGCTCCCCATTCACATACGTTAGAATTTTGAAATATTGCCACTCTACAGATCTATCTTCAGGAGAATAGTTTCCAAACCATTCTCTTCTTAATGTGGCCTGCTTCGAATAATTATTGTTGCTAATGTTAATAATTATTACTGTTAATAATTATAGGTGTTAATGAAATATCGTCATCACCAACTAAAACCGTATCTTATAGCTTGCCGAGTGTTCTCGATTGTAATGCACACAATATGATATGTAATTTCAGTTCTGGCGACAGTGCTTCGTTCACCTTTATCCCTTATCGCATAATTAACTCCATTTTTAAGAAACGTAAACAGTTCTGGTGACATTCTAAGATAATGAAAAGAACTTCTTGCATCTTCCTTTACAAATTATTTCAGCAAGGATGCCGAGCAACCGAGCTGACGTCTTTTCTTCATCCAGTCACGAGTCGAAACACTTTCGTTATTTTTTTCTTATGCAGCGATTCCACATAACAAGCTTTAACTCCATCACAACTCGTGCGACGTGCATCTGCCAAAACTTTCCTTTCAGGCACGCCTCAGGGACCCACAAAACGACGAAACTGAAGTGTATCTGGTGTCGCCATGTCTAGTCATTTATGAAACCACTTGCGTGCAACTCATTCCACGCAACGAGTAGTGCAACCCAATGTCGTCGTGCAAACTAGGCTTTAGCCGAAGTTACGAGGTTTTTACGTACTTTTTCGGCAAACAGTATCCCTATTCAGTGAAGGAAAACGGAATTACAACATTTAAATGTCAGTTAAAAGAAATTTTGTGAACGATGATAATGGAAACCTTGTGAAAGTTGATGTGTTTATGCTCCATCCATTTAGAACTGCTCCCTGCAACATCATTAAACTCCCTCAAAACTAAGGACTTGTAGAACTTTTGCAAATGGGTGCGTGTATGATACTAGATCCGCAGTCAGTCATGAGCTACGGCCCAAAGCAACAGGCTACAGCAGTCCACGCGCCCCACCACCGCCCCACACCGAACGCGGGGTTATTGTGCTGTTCGGCCCCCGGTGAACCACTTTCCTGTAGTATATCGCATTTACATAATGCGCGAGTATAGGGTTGCAGTCAAGCAACCAAGTACACTTGGAACTGTAAATACGTCAAGACTTCTCTGTTGGGACGGAGGCAGTGCTTGTGCAATAGAAAGGCTGTCGACAACTATTATCTGTCAGGGAATGAACGAATGAACTAACATACCAGCCGCGAGCTAGAGCTTACACCGGTGATTCCCAAAATTTTCCATATCGACCCTCAGAAGTCGACTCCAACCTACAAGGGGTCCATGTTGTTGTTGTTGTGGTCTTCAGTCCTGAGACTGGTTTGATGCAGCTCTCCATGCTACTCTATCCTGTGCAAGCTTCTTCATCTCCCAGTACCTACTGCAGCCTACATCCTTCTGAATCTGCTTAGTGTATTCATCTCTTGGTCTCCCTCTACGATTTTTACCCTCCACGCTGCCCTCCAATACTAAATTGGTGATCCCTTGATGCCTCAGAACATGTCCTACCAACCGATCCCTTCTTCTGGTCAAGTTGTGCCACAAACTTCTCTTCTCCCCAATCCTATTCAATACTTCCTCATTAGTTATGTGATCTACCCATCTAATCTTCAGCATTCTTCTGTAGCACCACATTTCGAAAGCTTCTATTCTCTTCTTGTCCAAACTATTTATCGTCCATGTTTCACTTCCATACATGGCTACACTCCATACAAATACTTTCAGAAATGACTTCCTGACACTTAAATCTATCCTTGATGTTAACAAATTTTTCTTCTTCAGAAATGCTTTCCTTGCCACAGCCAGTCTACATCTTATGTCCTCTCTACTTCGACCATCATCAGTTATTTTGCTCCCCAAATAGCAAAACTCCTTTACTACTTTAAGTGTCTCATTTCCTAATCTAATTCCCTCAGCATCACCCGACTTAATTCGACTACATTCCATTATCCTCGTTATGCTTTTGTTGATGTTCATCTTATATCCTCCTTTCAAGACGCTATCCATTCCATTCAACCGCTCTTCCAAGTCCTTTGCTGTCTCTGACAGAATTACAATGTCATCGGCGAAACTCGAAGTTTTTATTTCTTCTCCATGGATTTTAATACCTACTCCGAACTTTTCTTTTGTTTCCTTTATTGCTTGCTCAATATACAGATTGAATAACATCGGGGAGAGGCTACAACCCTGTCTTACTCCCTTCCCAACAACTGCTTCCCTTTCATGTCCCTCGACTCTTATAACTGCCATCTGGTTTCTGTACAAATTGTAAATAGCCTTTCGCTCCCTGTATTTTATCCCCGCCACCTTCAGAATTTGAAAGAGAGTATTCCACTCAACATTGTCAAAAGCTTTCTCTAAGTCTACAAATGCTAGAAACGTAGGTTTGCCATTCCTTAATCTTTCTTCTAAGATAAGTCGTAAGGTCAGTATTGCCTCACGTGTTCCAGTATTTCATCGGAATCCAAACTGATCTTCCCCGAGATCGGCTTCTACTAGTTTTTCCATTCGGCTGTAAAGAATTCGTGTTAGTATTTTGCAGCTGTGGCTTATTAAACTGATTGTTCGGTAATTTTCACATCTGTCAACACCCGCTTTCTTTGGGATCGGAATTATTATATTCTTCTTGAAGTCTGAGGGTATTTCGCCTGTGTCATACATCTTGCTCACCAAATGGTAGAGTATTGTCAGGACTGGCTCTCCCAAGGCCGTCAGTAGTTCCAATGGAATGTTGCCTACTCCTGGGGCCTTGTTTTGACTCAGGTCTTTCAGTGCTCTGTCAAACTCTTCACGCAGTATCCTATCTCCCATTTCATTTTCATCTACATCCTCTTCCATTTCCATAATACTGTCCTCAAGTACATCGCCCTTGTATAGACACTCTATATACTCCCTCCACCTTTCTGCTTTCCCTTCTTTGCTTAGAACTGGGTTTCCATCTGAGCTCTTGATGTCCATACAAGTGGTTCTCTTATCTCCAAAGGTCTCTCTAATTTTCCTGTAGGCAGTATCTATCTTACCCCTAGTGAGATAAGCCTCTACATCCTTACATTTGTCCTCTAGCCATCCCTGCTTAGCCATTTTGCACTTCCTGTCAATCTCATTTTTGAGACGTTTGTATTCCTTTTTGCCTGCTTCATTTAGTGCATTTTTATATTTTCTCCTTTCATCAATTAAATTCAATATTTCTTCTGTTACCCAAGGATTTCTACTAGCCCTCGTCTTTGTACCTACTTGATCCTCTGCTGCCTTCACTACTTCATCCCTCAAAGCTACCCATTCTTCTTCTACTGTATTTCTTTCCCCCATTCCTGTCAATTGTTCCCTTATGCTCTCCATGAATCTCTGTACAACCTCTGGTTCTTTCAGTTTATCCAGGTCCCATATCCGTAAGTTCCCACCTTTTTGCAGTTTCTTCAATTTTAATCTACAGGTCATAACCAATAGATTGTGGTCAGAGGCCACATCTGCCCCTGGAAATGTCTTACAATTTAAAACCTGGTTCCTAAATCTCTGTCTTACCATTATATAATCTATCTGATACCTTTCAGTATCTCCAGGGTTCTTCCATGTATACAACCTTCTTTCATGATTCTTAAACCAAGTGTTAACTATGATTAAGTTGTGCTCTGTGCAAAATTCTACTATGCGGCTTCCTCTTTCATTTCTTAGCCCCAATCCATATTCACCTACTACGTTTCCTTCTCTCCCTTTTCCTGCTACCGAATTCCAGTCACCCATGACTATTAAATTTTCGTCACCCTTCACTATCTGAATAATTTCTTTTATTTCATCATACATTTCTTCAATTTCTTCGTCATCTGCAGAGCTAGTTGGCATATAAACTTGTACTACTGTAGTAGGTGTGGACTTCGTATCTATCTTGGCAACAATAATGCGTTCACTATGCTGTTTGTAGTAGCTTACCCGCATTCCTATTTTCCTATTCATTATTAAACCTACTCCTGCATTACCCGTATTTGATTTTGTGTTTATAACCCTGTAGTCACCTGACCTGAAGTCTTGTTCCTCCTGCCACCGAACTTCACTAATTCCCACCATATCTAACTTTAACCTATCCATTTCCCTTTTTAAATTTTCTAACCTACCTGCCCGATTAAGTGATCTGACATTCCACGCTCCGATCCGTAGAACGCCAGTTTTCTTTCTCCTGATAACGACATCCTCTTGAGTAGTCCCCGCCCGGAGATCCGAATGGGGGACTATTTTACCTCCGGAATATTTTACCCAAGAGGACGCCATCATCATTTAATCATACAGTAAAGCTGCATGCCCTCGGGAAAAATTACGGCCGTAGTTTCCCCTTGCTTTCAGCCGTTCACAGTACCAGCACAGCAAGGCCGTTTTGGTTAGTGTTACAGGGCCAGATCAGTCAATCATCCACGTCCATATCATCGAAAAATTATTAGATGTAAATGAGGGTCCAGGAGAGTTAATCCCATTTAGACATGCCACAGCCAAAATTTCGAAACCTTCTCACAAGGCTGAAGCTTGCTCTCGTTCGTCACATCGACGAAGAGGGAACGTGGATCAACTATTTGTTTTTGCGCCCCTGCTCACAACTATCAGTGGCATTATAAATTATTTTTATAGTTCCACTCTGTAAAATACTACCCTTTGCCCTTTTCTGCGGAATCGAAAGACTATCTGTCGCAGATCGTGATGGCCAGGAACCACTTCGTCAACATCAAGAGATGTATTGATTTTTGACACAAAATAACACGACAGAAAAATTACTTCACAATGGTTACATACTCTAATTTACGTGTTACGTCGCTGAGGCTGGCAGAGGCCAGACACAAACCATGAGCGGGCCGAAGTCGATCGAGTTCTACCGACTTCTGCCGATCCAGAACTAGGGTGCCCTCGTTCATCTCTTCGTTAACAGACTGCTGTTACAATGAAGAGACAAAGAAACTAGTACACCTGCCTAGCACGCAGAGCACGCAGAAGTGCCGCAGTACGACGTGGCATGGACTCGACTAATGTCTGAAGCAATGCTGTAGGCAACTGACACCATGAATCCTGCAGGGCTCTCCTTGAATCCGTAAGAGCACAAGGGGGTGGAGATCTCTTCTGGACAGCACGTTGCAAGGCATGCTAGATAACGATAATGTCTGGGGAAATTTGTTGCCAGAGGAAGTGTTTAAACTTAGAAGAGTGTTTCTGGAGCCACTCTGTAGCAATTCTGGACATATGGGGTGTCGCATTGTCCTGCTGTAATTGTCCAAGTCCGCCGGAATGCACAATGGACATGAATGGATGCAGGTGATCAGATAGGATGCTTACTTGTTACCTGTCAGAGTCGTATCTAGACGCATCACGGATCCCATATTATTCGAACTGTACACGCCCCACACCATTACAGAGCAACCAAGAGCTTGAATAGTCCGCTGCTGACATTGCAGGATCCATGGATTCATACAGTTGTCTCCATACTCATACATACAACTTGAAACGAGACTCGTCCGATCAGGCGACATGTTTCCAGTCATCAAAAGTCCAATGTCGGTCTTCAGGGGCCCAGACGAGGTGTAAAGCTTTCTGTCGTGCAGTCATCAACGGTACACAAGTGGACCTTCGGCTCCGAAAGGCCATATCGATGATGTTTCATTGAATGGTTCGCACGCTGACACTTGTTGATAGCCCAGCATTGAAACCTGCACCAATTTGCGGAAGGGCTGAACTTCTGTCACGTTGAACGATTCTCTTCAGTCGTCGTTAGTTCCGTTCTTGTCGGACCTTTTTCCGGCCGCAGCGATGTCGAAGATTGGTGTTCTAACGGATTCCTGATATTAACGGTACACTCGTGAAATGGTAGTACGGGAAAATCCCCACTTCATCGCTACCTCGTAAATGCTGTGTCCTGTCGCTCGTGCTGCGACTATAACATCACGTTCAAACTCATTTAAATCTTGACAACGTGCCATTGCAGCAGCAGTAACTGATCTAACAACTGCGCCAGACACTTGTTCTCTTATATAGGCACTGCCAACCGTACCGTCGTATTCTGCCGGTTTACATACATCTGTATTTGAATACGCATGCCTGTACCAGTTTCTTTGGCGCTTCAGTGTAGATATCATATAAATTAAAGTGAATCAATGTCATGTTGCTTGGGAGTGCCGGAGGAAAGCAATTATTTTATTTTTTTTTTATCAAATTTTCAGTACGGAACCGAGCTGCTGCTACGGTAGCAGGTTCGAATCCTGCCTCGGGCAAGGAATTGTGTCATGTCCTTAGGTCAGTAAGGTTTAAGTAGTTCTAAGTCTCGGGGACTGATGACCTCAGATGTTAAAGCCCACAGTGCTTAGAGCCATTTGAACCATTTGAATCAAATTTTCTTTTCGTAGTTCCTTCTGTGGCGAAGAGTAGCGCCAATCACGATTTGAGGTTGAGAGGGCTGATTCTGGTTGCTATGTCTTACCATATTAACCTTAATAACTTAACTTTTGTACACAGATTACTGATACTTAATATGGCCAAATCTGAATAGAAACGTGGGCAGTGCAGAGCTGATTATTTAAAGTCTGGATTCATTCCATTATTTTCAGACAAATGATTACCTGTGTGCCTTTTATGTAATGAAGTTTTAAGCAATGACACTATGAAACCATCCAATCTGGAGGATAATTTGAGCAGTTGTCACTCTGATAAAATAGATGAAGATTTGAAATACTTTCAAATACTTTACTATCAAATACTTAAAGAAAAAGTTCAACAGAAGCCAACAGTGGACAGTATGTTCACCTCAACGTCACAACAGATGAGGAAAACTGTTTTCACAAACGTGCTTTCGATATACTCAAATGAATTCATTAGAGCAACACATTGAATCATCGATCGACAACATTTAGTTACTACAAATCTGACTGATGGACTGCACCAATCTGTTAAAGTTGACATGTCTGTACCTGCAGCTTGGAGCTTGGGTAGGTGTTTCTCCATCACCTTTTGTACTCCACAGCTATACGGTGTGTGTATATGGCGGTACTTAAGTCTAGTTATTCTTGACCTCCGTATCACATTGATGGGTAATGTCACTTGTTAAATTGCTGTCTGTGATTTTTTGATCTATTTTTGTGGCGGCATTGTTGGTCATTTCGCATATCAGTGGATGCTGTCCAAACTATATTTGACAGTTGCACCAGTGATGCTATATGGTTAAAAAGTAGTTTTATATAGTCGATGAAGTTAATTGATTAATCGTTTATTCTTTGCTGTCAGTTTGATCTTTCATTATGAAACGTCTATGTTTACACGTTATCGTAATTAAAGATTTCAATAAAATTTTCTATATAGTTTTTATGTATAAAATCTGTTTGTTCATTTAGCATGCTCTGTGGGTGCTTAATTGTGTGCATAGCCTACATATCTCCACTTCTTCAAGAACTTGCATCGCTAGTCCCTTTGATATTACATGCAGGATTTTCATTGCTTTTTCTTCAGGTTCTGCTTTGAAGAAAGTGGGAATATTACTCTCGTAATCACTAGTAATCTCGATATCTAATTTCCAAAAAAAAGATTTTTTATATGCCTGGGTTGGTATGAACTGGTAATTTCGTTTTCCCTGTGTGGGTTTGCTCATTTGAGTTAGTGTTGTGGTGTCACCGCCAGACACCACACTTGCTAGGTGGTAGCCTTTAAATCGGCCGCGGTCCATTAGTATACGCCGGACCCGCGTGTCGCCACTGTCAGTGATTGCAGACCGAGCGCCGCCACACGGCAGGTCTAGAGAGACTTCCTAGCACTCGCCCCAGTTGTACAGCCGACTTTGCTACCGATGCTACACTGACAAATACGCTCTAATTTGCCGAGACGATAGTTAGCATAGCCTTCAGCTACGTCATTTGCTACGACCTAGCAAGGCGCCATTACCAGTTTATATTGAGCTTATTATTAATGTACCGTCAAGAGCGATGTACACCGATTGTGGATTAAAGTTAAGTATTTTACCAGTACCTCCTGTTTTGCTAGTCTTATTTCTCTGAACTGTTCCAGACCTCGCGCCAGCCTGCGTGAGCTTAAGCGCGTGCCTTTTGGCTTCCTCTCATAGTGACTTGGCTGTCTTGCCAAGTCACAACAAGTGTTGGTTCGGTAAGCAAATTTAACTGTTGTAGTTTTTAGTAATGCATTCAATTTATTAGATATGTTGCCTAGATATACAATCAAAGTGTATGAGGTTTTATCTTTCCTTGGTGGCTCATAAATTTTAAGTCATTATGGATTTCTTTGTGCATGGTTTTAGCGTGTTTTCCATATAGTTGAACTATATCTGGGTTGAAATCGTTTACTTGGGCTACATACTGGAGTATGGTAATTTCTTTATGTATGCCGATTGCTCTAGCGGCAAATTGATCATTCTACTAATCATTTTGTGGAAATATGTGTAATAATGTGCTTCAGGATGACATGATTTTGCATTGATAATATTATTCATCGTTGTGGGTTTCCTGTAAATTTCAAATATGTGTGTATTGTTGATGTTGCTAATTGTCAGGTCTAGAAATTTATTGATTTATTGGTTTTAGATTACATTGTAAATTTCACATTTGGATGTAGTGGGTTTAGTGTTTGTGTGATTGTTGTATGTCAGTGTCATCTCCATTCATTAGCAACAAAGTGTCATCTGCATATCTGTGGTAATACATAATTTTCTTGCATACTGGATTTGTGGGATTAAAAACTTTTTCTTCTAAGATATTTAAAAAAGTGTCTGCTATTGTACCAGCTACATGCCATAGCTACTCCATCAGTTTGTGTACAAAATGAATTGTTGATTTTGAAATAGGTTTTAGTAGTTCTTTTATTTCATGTACGCTTGCAGTAGATTTTTTCTGTACTGGAGTACGTTATTTTGTATAGTTGGTATCTTGATCAGGTATGTTAGTGTCCAGATCTGTGGTGTCAAATACTACGAATTTTCCATTTTGTGGTATTTGCAAATCTTTAACTTTGTTTGCCAATGATCATGGGTTTTTTTATTGTAAACTTGTTGCCATATTAGTATAATTTTGTAAGTAGGTTATTTAGCTTTTTACTGAGCATCAATACAAATAAGTATTGGGAATACTGGGACAAGAGTTCTCTGTATCTCAGCAGGCCATATAGTTTACATGTTCTAGGGTTCACGAAAAAGTGAGTTTTCCTCTCATAACCAATGAGTACTGTGTTGCATTTTTTTTTTCTAATTTTCTTAGTTGGTGCTGCGTATTTTTAGTTGAGTCCCTTGGGATTTGTGTGATGTCAGTGTGAAAAATTCATTTAGTTTCCTAATTTATATGTTTTGGTATAGTATGAACATGTAAGGTGTCAAAACTAATTTTGAACTGTTTCGTATCGTTACGTAAGTAACGTGGTCGTTTCAGTGTATTATGAGAATAGCAAAATGTCGTAAAGCAAATAAAGGGTGTAAAAATGCTTTATTTCTTGTAACTAAAGTCAGGGTGTGTGTATATGATCTAGAAAAGTCAGTATTGTAGCCACCTGTACAAACGTTGACACAGAAGCGGAAAAGACCATTTATGCGGCGGTAGCTGACAGCAGCAACGCGCGCCGCTCATAATCCTCGGCGAGTTTGCCGCTATACAACGAAAAGAGCGCCCCAAGAAATTTTATATTGATTGTGTGGTAGTAATATTTTTCATGTCTGGTGCAAAGTGATATCAAAAGTGCGCGAGAGTTTTTTTTTTTTGGTCTTGTGTTGTTTTTTATCTTTGCCGTAGGACTATAGAGTCTCCTAGTTTTTGTTACTTCTCTGTTGTTTTTTTAGTTCATTCTCATTGTGAGTTTTTACGAATAAATATTTTTTCGTTAACTAATTATACCGTACGGCTATGCAATTATTTGTTGTAGGCAAGTCGCCTACATAATTGGTGACCTCCGATTAAGGAACTTTAAATCTTTCGTTAGCTACGTCGAACATTAACTGCAAAAGCAATGAACGACGACGGCAAACGATACGGTTCGGTAACGGAAGAAATTCAGAGGCTTCAGAGTGAGATAGAAACTTTACAGTTGCATATTTCGAAAGATATGAACTTCAAGCATATACCGGACCAAAGGTTTGGTTCAACAAACATGGCACACACCAGAAGGCAACATCATCGGAAACTGGGACTACTGCGGCTCCACAACCACAGCAAGTAACAGCAATGGAAGTACCCGCTGATTTCAACGCTTCACCAACTCAACGGTTGCAATTACGGGCGCCCCCATTCATGCCTTCTCAGCCACACACATGGTTCGCGGTAATGGAAAATATATTTCTACAACAAAGAATAGTCAGTGAGCACGAGAAGTTCACCTTGGTGATAAGTAATTTGGACCATCAGACCTCGCCTTTGATATCTGACATTATAGTGAACCCGCCTACAGAAGGAGCATACTGTAGACTGAAAGAAGAATTAATTTCTCGGTGTTTGAAGTCAGTCGACATCAGAGTACTGTACCAAGAGAAACGGGGAGATAGGACCCCGCCGGAATACTGGCGTCATTTACGCAGCCTGGTAGATAGTTCGACAGTCTCTGATAGACTGTTACTCCACGTATGGCAACAACAACTACCAACGCAAGTAAGAACTACACTAGCTATATACGACGAAAGATCAGTTGACAAACTGCTGCACGCTGCAGACAGAATCTACGAGGCGCACGAGCCTACTGCAACAGTCGCAATGACGTCGATAGATGCCACGTACGATAACTACCATTACCAGCAAGACCAAACTGACGATATAACAGTAAACTGTGCTGCGGTCGCAACGCGACAAACAACAAAAAGTTCAAACGAAATTAGAGATTTAAAAACTGCAATAGAGGATTTGCGAGCGCAGCTACGCACGCTACAGCGACCACAAGTTATCTTTAAGCGCAAGAGAGACCGGGCTGGGCGTGAAACACGAAGTCAACAAGAGGACGAGCGTAAGGTGTATTGGTACTATAAACGTTTTGGGAAAGATGCTACAAGATGTACATCGCCATGCGCCTACTCAGACAACCGAGGTATGTACAGAAACAGTGCAGTGTTTTTATGTCAGCGACAGCGATCGTCAATAACATATGCCTCCTGCTTCGAAAAGATTGTATGTATCAGACGTACTTACGGGTACAAGGTTTTTGGTGGATACCGGGTCAGACATTAGTTCGCTTCCTGTCAGCCATGCGCCACACAACGAAAAAGACATACAGCCACGTTCGAAGGCAGTGAATAACTCGGTGATTAACACGTACGGATGTAAAGTGTGCAAGATTGATGTGGGTTTTTCCAAACAGTTTACCTGGTCTTTTGTGATAGCTGGTATATCAGAACCTATTTTGGGCACTGATTTTCTGGCACATTGCGAGTTGGCGGTCGACTTGCAAGGAAAACGTTTGTTAAATCTGACAGACAACGTGCAATATCAAGCACTAAAGGGCATACAAGTTGTGAGAAGCTACAGGCGATTGGCAGCTCTGTAGCCGAAGAGCTACATGACGGAGAGAAGAATCGTAGATGTTCTGACAGACAGACAAAAGAAGTTAAACATAGTACGGTTCATTATATTCGTACCACGGCAGGACAACCAGTTTCACGACGAGCGCGTAGAATCGCACCAGATTGACAGAAACAAAGGCGATATTCGAGGAAATGTTACAGGTGGGAATAATTCGCCGGCCAGACAGTCCGTTGTCTTCACCCCTACACTTAGTACGTAAGAAAGATGGATCATGGAGACCGTGTGGGGATTACCGAGCATTAAACTCAAGAACCATTCCAGATAGATACCCAGTACCTAATATACAGGACTTCACATGTGCTTTGGCCGGCGCGAAAATTTTTAGCGTCCTCGGTTGCAAGATACCGGTGGCTCCAAAAGATGTTCAGAAGACAGCAGTGATTACGCCATTTGGATTATTCGAGTCTTTATTTATGCCTTTTGGCCTTAAGTACGCAGCACAGACTTGGCAGCGTTTTATCGGCGAGGTGATGACATCTTGGTTTTCGCTCCGGATAGTCAAACACATGAACAGCATCTGTGTCAACTTCGCAAGCGTCTATCTGACTACGGAGCCGTTTTAAACGAAAATAAATGCGTCATGCACAAGAACCAAGTCACTTTCCTCGGCCTTCTGTGTCATCAGAAGGTATATTGCCTCTGCCAGAGAAGATCGCGGCGATACAAGCCCTTCCGAAATCGACAAACTACCATGAGCTACGTCGATACATGGGAGTAATAAATTTTTATAGACGTCACCTGCCAGCAACGGCTACAGTTCAAGCACCACTCACTGATGCACTCAAGGGACGCGACGCCAGAGGTCGACGAATAATTAAGTGGATACAAGAAATGGACAAAGCATTTAATGATCTTCAAGCAAGCCTCAGCAAAGCAGTGTTGCTCGCCCACCCAGTTCACTAAGCACAGCTAGCTATTGTTGTAGACGCGAGCCAGCCAGCAATAGGGACGGCGCTGCACCAGCGCATAGAAGGGCAATGGCAACCACTACGGTTTTCTCTAAAAAGTTACAGACTGCACAACAGAAGTTGTAACCTCCCCACCGCAATTTTTAAAGAAAATATAACAATACTCAATACAAATGGGAGCCGAGTGTAACCTCCCCACAAAATAAATCTAATGACAATAAAACTGTGAAATTCGCAATCTGACTCAAATATAATTTCTTCACAAAATTTAAAGTCCGTTCAGTGACAAGAAAATTCCATTAAACCGAAATATCGGTCTTTGGCCCTGTGTAAAACAATCAGAATTAAAGTCTTACCTCAGAATAAATGGATGTCACATATCTGCTCTTGTTGTTGCGCACCGCTTGGAGGAACTGCATTGCAAATAATAATATTCTCTTTTTTTGTGATTTTAGTGGAATTTTTCTTCAAAAGAAGTGGAATGAAATGGGAAGTGCAACGAAATCTTGAGTTCAATAAAAATTAAATTTTAAAAAAAATGCTTTTGAAATAAAAAAATTATTATTGGGAGACTTGTTGGAGAATAATTACAATAAATAAAATTTTTCATTATCTAATGGTTATATTAATTAACAGTATACCTTATTCCTCATCTTGACCAGTGTTGCCGACCGCCTACATCACACAACCGCACTGGGCTGCTACTACTGACCGACCGCTCTGCATGACGACTACAGACTGAGTACTGCTCTCAACTAGACAGAGCTACAGACTCGCAACGACTAAACTGACAGACTCGCAACGACAGACTAACGACTACTACTGACCGACTGAGAACCGCTCGCAACACTCGCGCGGTCAAGCGCATACTCTCTGGTCACAGATGCTACAATGCCTCGCCATCGCTGCTATGTTACATACGTGTTTCATAACCCTCCACTGGGGGGGCAAAAATTTGGCAGCGATGGTGAGTCATTTGGACTTGCCAAGCGCGGCAAAATTTTTCTTTAACTAACAAAATTCTACAACTTACAGAATATTTAAATGTTGTGCACACGCACTAAGTACAAAATATATCAGACAAAGACAAAATGTGAATACTAAACATAGTAGCAAATCAGAAAAAAAGTATGTACAAATTTTTTGACAGATAAAGTGCACAGGCACTGAAAAAATTCTTTAGCATATGCAGAACAAATGAACAGACTGGCAAGAATAATTAGATGTAGTACATAAAGTAAATGTTGTGCACACGCACTAAGTACAAAATATATCAGACAAAGACAAAATGTGAATACTAAACATAGTAGCAAATCAGAAAAAAAGTATGTACAAATTTTTTGACAGATAAAGTGCACAGGCACTGAAAAAATTCTTTAGCATATTCAGAACAAATGAACAGACTGGCAAGAATAATTAGATGTAGTACATAAAGTATATGTTGTGCACACGCACTAAGTACAAAATATATCAGACAAAGACAAAATGTGAGTACAAAACATAGTAGCAAATCAGAAAAAAGTATATACAAATTTTTTGACAGATAAAGTGCACAGGCACTGAAAAAATTCTTTAGCATATTCAGAACAAATAAACAGACTGGCAAAAAATATTGTGTTGACAAGTGACATAAGTGTACTCGCATTGGAGTTCAGCGAATCGAAAAATGTATAACCTATGAACATAAATGATGTTACCAAAAAAAAATTTTTTCTTTATGTGACAAGAATCAGGATAGGAAAGGGAAGGATTGCATCATGGTTGTAGCACTTTAGATTGCACACAGCTGCTCTGAAAGTCCATATCTCTCCACAGAAGTACAACACCAAGTGACACAACTTGAAGATCTTTTCCCATCAGAATTTATCAGTGTAGCCAAGACACTGAACTGTCGTAGTAATGTTCCATGTTTTCATTTTGGCAGTACATTAGGTACACCAAACAGTGGGACCATAATAACGTCTTCATTGCTCACGGTGGTGGACAGCATGTCGTGTCAACACCACACTCTTACAAGGCACACCAACGTAGAATTAGTGCAAAACCAAAGATAGTGCTCCATGATCACTAGGATAAACAGGACAAATGGACATTGCAGTAATTCAGGGTAGTCAGCTTATGAGGTGAAGGACATCAAGTCACATAATATTGACAATTACAGTCTTCATTGATAGTTTGTGGTATTCATAGCCCAGTTATTGAACATTTCTGTACCAAGTATGTAGTATTACAGAAAAATGTTCATTAATTGTTGTACATAGAATCAGTAGCCTTCTTTTCCTGGTTACAACGCATTATGAAATAATCGCATTCTTTTCAGTTACAGAGTATAATTAAGAATCATTAGCCTTTTCCTAATTACAGTTAATTAATCATTTGTCATTAATTAATCATTTGTCTAATTACAGTTAATTAATCATTTGTATAATTACAGTTAATTAATCATTTGCCATTAATTAATCATTTGTCTAATTACAGTTAATTAATCATTTGTATAATTACAGTTAATTAATCATTTGTCGTTAATTAATCATTTGTCTAATTACAGTTAATTAATTAATCATTTGTCATTTCAATATAGTAAGAATTATTAGCCTTAATTAATTACAAAGCATTATTAAACAGTACCATAGTTAATTAATTATGTGTCATTCCAATCTATTAAGAATCATTAGTCTTTTCCTAATTACAAAGCATTATTAAACAGTCACATTCATTTCAGATTACAAAGTATCAACATTGGAAACAAGAGCTAATCAATGGCATAATTAATAACAATTCGTGGAGTGACATTAATTATTGGCACTCAGTGGCCAGCAAGTATTGAATAGAATCATCATTCAGTATTATTCAGATTATTACGAAGTCATTATTAAAAATCAGTTAATTACAGTCAAATCATTAATAATCACAGGCATTATAAGTGGTAACATTACAATAAACAGTGTTCCTCCTTCAGTAGTATTCAGACCATTACAAAGTCATTATTAAAATCAGTTAATTACAGTCAAATCATTAATAATCACAGGCATTATAAGTGGTATCATTACAATAAACAGTGGCAGTTATTAGCTAGTGACAAAGCATTATTTTGAATATAGTCTCATTAAGAGGTCATTACTCAAGTGACATGCTATTCAGAGTTGATCAGTATTATTCAGAATTATCATAAACTAGTGACATTATGTGGGACTGGTAATACATTTTTTTTGGTAGCAATGCATTGCGTTGGGATCGATAATTAATTGCTGATACATAACACTATTTGCTTTTGACCTATTGCAGCAAATGAGGATAGGTAACGTCATTCGTCATGAGTCAGCTGTAGCAAGATTATGTAACAAGGCAGTACATGTGATCACATTTATAAATGATAGACACAAATGGGTAAAAATAAAAATGCAAGTACTAGAACAGGTATAATAACTAACATGTTTAGTAAGTGTCATGAAAAACTTCTCCTGGAAAAAATACAAAAACGGATTATTGACCTGAAAGAAGAAACGCACACTATGCTGAAAAGTAGTGAACTTCGAATTAACAGGCAGTGAAGTGTGTATAAAAATGTATTCCATAGCTGTCCTTTCCAAAACTTTCAGTCATCCTACTATGCAATGTAACACCTGCTGTCAAAGCAAACTGCAACAAATACCTAAATAACTACATAGCATAAATACATAACTTCAACATTATCCTCATCTGTAAAGAAAAACTTCATTATCCATATCATCATAACTTCACCATTAGCATCACCTGTAAAGAAAAACTTCATTATTCATAATACCATTTCCTTCATCATTATTCATCAGTATTCACTATCATCTGCAAAAAATCACTTCATTACTCATTACATAACTATTCCTTATCTCTAGCATATTTCATCACTAAAACTAAGATGTGTAGTTCTCTCTGACAGCCTGCATCAATCACCTTGTATTCTGAAAGAAAAAATTAGTTAAGACTGCTATTCTTCGATGACTATAGTATATTCTTGTTAATGTTTGTTAATCCTGATCCATTTACTCTTCCTCATAAAGTTATTGCATCTCCTTTCGTTTATTCCGTAGGTGAAATTCCCATTTATGTTAAATTTATTTCTTAGAATCATCATTCCTTTCTGAAATTGATGAACAAAGATTAATGTCCTGCATTTAAATCATATACCCACTAGATAATGACTGGTTTATGGTAACATAATTAACCCTACAGCATAACATGACAGAAAACGTAATATGTCAAAAACATTGACAGTGTTCAAAAACAAAATTATACACAGAATAATACAATGCAGCAGCAAAAAAAAAAAAATGTGAAACAGTCACGATGTTGAGATGTCATAAGGCAAAAAAAATGTCAAAGTCAACTGGTGTGTGTTATATCTTAACTATTTCATAGTCCATACAAACAAAACTGGAGTACAGTCACATACACAAAAAAATGGAAAATGTGCACGGTCTGATGTGTAACGACAAGAAAAGCGACCTGCTAACCTTACCTTGCCGGGCACTTGCCAAGAAAAAACACGATAATCATCAATAAGTAGTCACATAAATATAATTGCAAAAATAGTCATAAATGTGTAAATTCATCTGGAAAAATATGCACGGTCTGATGTGTGACGACAAGAAAAGCGACCTGCTAACCTTACCTTGCCGGGCACTTGCCAAGAAAAAATACGATAATCATCAGTAATTAGTCACGTGAAATAATTGCATTAGTAAATGGCATCATAGTGTGTTGAATCATACAGTGGTTTCACTCAATAAACGGTTTAATGTTTGATATATGGTGATTGCCTTTCGATTTTCTGGTTCTCAAAGTTTCGACGTGTACAACATTGGGGTGAGGGATGCTGCGAATCCGATATGGACCTGCGTATAGAAGTTCAAATTTACTGCACTTACCTTTTAATTTGCTGGATAAATAGTGTGTACGCACTAATATTTTCTGTCCAACGTGAAAGTCGCGGCGTGTACAAACCTGTTTTTGCTGTCTTCTCCGGCGCTCTGCGCCACGTTTGATGTTGTTCAGCGCAATGTCAATTATTTCGTGGTGTCTTAGTCGCCTACATTTGGGTAATTTTACTAATTCTTTAATTTTGTTCGGTGGTTCAACGTTTTTCAGTATAACAGTCGGAGATAGCATAGTGGATTCATTTGGAATGGAATTAATTACATCTTGGAATGAGAGTATGTGTGTATCCCAATCAATATGTCTTTTGTGGCAGTATATTCTACACAGTTTACCAATTTCCTTCATTAATCTTTCACAGGGGTTCGAAGAAGCGTGGTACTTGGATATATAGATCGGAGAAATGTTTCTGGCCCGTAACATGCGTGTCCATACGGTACTACGAAATTGAGATCCATTGTCAGAAATTACTCTCATCACATGCCCTACATGAGATAGAAAATGTTTTACAAATGCTTTCGAAACAGTTTTAGCAGTAGCTTTGCGTAACGGAGTGAAAGTAACAAATTTTGAAGTGAGCTCAACAGCGACAAAGATGTAGCAAAAACATGGTAGTGAGGTCGGACATGTTCTTTTGTGTTCCGATTCTACTTTGTTACTATCCGTAATAGTTTGCACGTGTCAAAATTAATCATTTGCTGAAAAACATTTGTTTGTGTTTTGTGAGTGTCGTAAATTGGTAGTGACAGCAGAAGACAACACAGCTGACGGACAGAAGCATTAGCTCGCGCAGCTGACCAAAGCATGTGAAAGAAAAAAAAAGAATACTATGTCTCGTAATGACGACGAAATGAAATTTTCAAATGCAACTTGTTGAATGTACATGACGCTGAAATTTGTTTTGCAGAAGTTGGTTGCTACGTCTTGCTGATTGTTGCCGAGAGAACGCGATAGTGCGTCTGCTATAACATTTTGTGTGCCGGGAATGTGAACTATTGTAAAATTAAATTCCTGTAAATATAGTTTCCATCTACTTAACCTGTCGTGCGTGAATTTGGCTGAAAGCAAAAATTGTATCGCTCTGTGGTCTGTGTACACAGTGGTATGTCTGCCATAAAGAAAGTGCCTAAATCTCATAAAAGCCCATACAACACATAATGTTTCAAGTTCTGTAACGGAATAATTTCGTTCAGCAGGTGACAAAATGCGACTTGCAAATGCGATGTTTTTAATTATAGTAGAACCATCTTCTTCAATTTCCTGGAAAATGTGTACGCCTAAAGCGGTGTTGGAACTGTCGGTAGCAATGGAAAAATTTCTAGTAAGATCTGGGTGCGATAAAAGTGGAGCATTCAACAAAGCATGTTTCAAATAACATTCTCGTGAGCAAAAATCTGCGTGTCAAAAGTAATGTTTGCGTTACTGTAATATGCAATCTGTGCTGTATCTGGTTAAAATCTATCGTATGTGTTATTATTTACGGGAGAATGTTGTGGCACATCCACTATATGAACTGTTCTGTTATTTCTTACTGACGTGTTACGCTATAGATGACACTTATTGTCTGTTTCATTCATGATTATTTGTTGTTGCTGATGTTGTTGTTGCTGATAAGATCGACTGTTATTAAGTGTACGCTGAAAATTGTGCTCATTATTTTTACGTCTGTTGTGATAGTCATTCCTATACGGTGTATTGCGATACGAGTTGAAATAGTGTTGTCTGTACGTAGTTATTTCTTTGCTGCCGTGCGTTATTATTTGTTGTAGCTGAGACTTTACGTGCACGCGGCGAAACATTAAAGTTTGGTTGACCTTGTAGACTGCATTGTTGGTTAGGTATGCTAAGCGGCTGACTTTCATGCTATTGTGGTGGAAAACGTCTATTGTTACCAAAAAATGCGTTTGCTGTTAATTTTACACATACTGATGATTATGATTTTATCTGTTATCAAAATTACGGCGGTAGTTGTCATTACGGGAGTGCCTACTGAAAATTGTCACATTCGGTAAAATATTTGTCATATCAGGTTTTCTTTAGTCATTTCTTAATACTAGGTAGAGCAATAGTTAAAGAGCAGTTTTGATAGATATAAAGGATAGTAGAAGAGAAGGCAGCAGTGCAGAAAACTAAAGATGAAACAGCACTACTACAGCTCGGGGCCCTATGCTCGCTACGGCACATATTCATTAAAGCGTAATGAATCCCCTGAGGTCATTTACGCACTGCAAATAAATTTTAGCTTTTGTGTTACAGGCAATAGCGGTAAAATTTCAAAGGCAAATTGTTGTATCCGTGCTAATTCAAATTTCTTCATTACAGGCAATGCTGTTGTAAATACAAAAATAAATTGTCGCATCTGGTTCAAAGCTAGTTTCTGCCTTACACGCAATAGCGGTGAATGTACAAAGGTAAATTGTCGTATACAGTGCAAAGCGTGTACCTGTACGCTGTCATTATTAAATTCCTTAGATTTTCTGGCGGATAAAAATTGCTCGTAATCTACGTTCTCGTCATTGAATTTGAAAACACGTTCGGGTTTGTGTGTGAATCTGTTCGTCTGTGTCATTTCGTACTTCAAGTCGCGTAGCTTTTCAGATTTTAAGTCGCGTGGCTTTTCGGATTTTAAGTCGCGTAGTTGCTGTAAATTGCTCACATTATACACGCTGCGTGACTCTGATAAATGCTCGCAACGTGGCGGATTCTGTGACGTGTTGGTGACTGAAATAATTGTTAATTCTGTTACTTTAATACTTTCGTCAATCTGGTTGTTGTGTCGTTCACTTTTCTCGTCAGCCTCCGTATTCGGAGTGTATGAAACTTCCACTGACTCTAAATTAACTTCGTCGCGAATCTGTACTTCGTTTTTAGGACATTCTTCAGTGACTGCATTAATTTCGTGTATCAGTGTTTCGTTTGCTGAACATTGTTCAGTGACTGCAATAATCTCGTCTTTATGTGATTCGGTTGTGCCTACACGTGTGCTACTTAATTCTTGTGCAACAGTGCCAACCTTTTCATTACTGTTATTAGCACAAGTCTTAGTATCATCACGTAGTTGTTCCTTACTGTCCTGACATTGCACGGTAACAGCTGTAATCTGCTCACTAACTTGTTTGTTCTGTTCTTTACGGTCGTCTTGTTTTTTGTTTGTGAGATCGACACTTTTATCAATTGTTTCGCTAAGTTGTTTGTAATGGTTGTCAAAAATTTCATCAAGTTGTTGTCTGAGTTTTTTGTTATCTTGTTTGATATCTTCCCTAAGTTGTCTAAAATTTTCATTTTGTTGTTTGAACATTTTATTTAGTTCTTCACTGAGTTGTAGTAAAAATGCGATAGCTTGAGCCTCAGTAACATTACCCATTTGTTGTGCCAATACTCTAATTTCATTCTTAGTAACATCACCTACTATATTCTCTGTGCTGTTTAGTGGTGGATCTGGAACTTTCTCGCTTACTGTAACCATTTGGTCATTCTGTAATTTACAAAAACGTTTATCAGTCGGATGTACATTGTCAGACACTATTCCGGAATTAAATAAATCCGTCGTACTTTGTGTATCCTGATCACTTTCGTTAGACAAATTTGCCTGTACGTTACTTGAATTTTCCAAATCGGGTGTGTTAAGCTCTGCAGCGCTCATTACCATAGAGCATTCTGCGTCATCAATTGTCGTCAAGTTAACAGACGAGACAATTGAGTTCGTTTGTTCATCATTAAGGTGAAAGTCATCATTAGTGGTTGGAATGCACTGATTGTTAGTGAACGCAGGATTGTCATCATTACGTTGCGTATCACAATTACTATCGGTCACGTTGTTTAAGTCGGTAATTTCATTCACAATACTTCGCGATACACTATTCACAGTCTTTCGCGGCATTTTTACAATAGTCAAAATTTTTCACAAAACAAATAAGCACAATGCAAAAGCAACACACAAATACAACAAAGCAGCAAATTGCCGTTGACCTGTAGAAAGAAAGTCACAATATTATTAAAAGCGTTGCGCCAAATCCTAATTATCTAAGCAAATAAGAGCAGATATCTGACTGTCGCTCAAAAGACTCTCAACGAAATACGATCCTGGACTGGGTGTCGCCAAGTGTAACCTCCCCACCGCAATTTTTAAAGAAAATATAACAATACTCAATACAAATGGGAGCCGAGTGTAACCTCCCCACAAAATAAATCTAATGACAATAAAACTGTGAAATTCGCAATCTGACTCAAATATAATTTCTTCACAAAATTTAAAGTCCGTTCAGTGACAAGAAAATTCCATTAAACCGAAATATCGGTCTTTGGCCCTGTGTAAAACAATCAGAATTAAAGTCTTACCTCAGAATAAATGGATGTCACATATCTGCTCTTGTTGTTGCGCACCGCTTGGAGGAACTGCATTGCAAATAATAATATTCTCTTTTTTTGTGATTTTAGTGGAATTTTTCTTCAAAAGAAGTGGAATGAAATGGGAAGTGCAACGAAATCTTGAGTTCAATAAAAATTAAATTTTAAAAAAAATGCTTTTGAAATAAAAAAATTATTATTGGGAGACTTGTTGGAGAATAATTACAATAAATAAAATTTTTCATTATCTAATGGTTATATTAATTAACAGTATACCTTATTCCTCATCTTGACCAGTGTTGCCGACCGCCTACATCACACAACCGCACTGGGCTGCTACTACTGACCGACCGCTCTGCATGACGACTACAGACTGAGTACTGCTCTCAACTAGACAGAGCTACAGACTCGCAACGACTAAACTGACAGACTCGCAACGACAGACTAACGACTACTACTGACCGACTGAGAACCGCTCGCAACACTCGCGCGGTCAAGCGCATACTCTCTGGTCACAGATGAATGCCTCGCCATCGCTGCTATGTTACATACGTGTTTCATAATTATCTAATGGTTATATTAATTAACAGTATACCTTATTCCTCATCTTGACCAGTGTTGCCGACCGCCTACATCACACAACCGCACTGGGCTGCTACTACTGACCGACCGCTCTGCATGACGACTACAGACTGAGTACTGCTCTCAACTAGACAGAGCTACAGACTCGCAACGACTAAACTGACAGACTCGCAACGACAGACTAACGACTACTACTGACCGACTGAGAACCGCTCGCAACACTCGCGCGGTCAAGCGCATACTCTCTGGTCACAGATGCTACAATGCCTCGCCATCGCTGCTATGTTACATACGTGTTTCAAAGTGGAGCGCGTATGACAGAGAATTGTTCGCGATCTACGAAGCAATTCGATACTTCCGCCCACAAATAGAGGCTAGTCCGGTGACTGTGTTTACAGACCACAAACCCATAACATCGGCTTTTAAAAACACCAGTGATAAGTGCTCACCAAGACAGTTGCGTTATATTGTGTTCATAAGTCAGTTCACGACAGATATACGCCATTTAAGAGGCGCAGAAAATTTAGTGGCTGACTATTTTTCACGTATTTGCGGGATTTCAGAAATTATAGACTATGATAAACTTGCAGTGGAACAGACCAAGGATGCAGAGCTACGACAGCTGTTAAACGACCCGTCTACAGGTCTGAAGTTCGAGCAAATTCTGGTGCCTAACTCCAAGCGGAAGCTGTGGTGCGACTTTTCTCAAGGCAGACCAAGACCATTCATTTGAGAAATATTGCGCAAGACAGCATTCGACAGTGTCCACACACTATCGCACACAGGAGCCAACGCTACAATCAAGCTGCTGACAGACCGCTATGTGTGGCCTTTTATGAAAAGAGACGCGCGCCTTTGGGTACGTTCCTGCATTCCTTGTCAACAAAGTAAAGTAGGACGACATGTGCGTGCTGATATTGGAGATTTTCAAGGTACCTCTGCTAGATTCGCACACGTTCACGTGGACCTGGTTGGACCTCTCCCACAGTCAGAGGGTTACAGATATTTGTTTACGGCCGTAGATAGGTGCACAAGATGGGCAGAAGCAACACCAATAGTCGATATTTCAGCCGAAACTACTGCTAAGACGTTTCTGTGTACGTGGGTTGCCCGTTTTGGATGCCCCCTTCATGTCACAACTGACCAAGTACGTCAGTTCGAATCGACGTTGTTCCTCGAGCTATCCAAAATGTGCGGTTTCCAACGCCACCACACGACTACCTATCACCCTGCCAGTAATGGTATGGTCGAACGATGGCACAGAACACTCACAGCAGCATTGATGTGTCATCAAGAGAGATGGATGGAAGCATTACCATTAGTGTTGTTAGGCCTGCGGACAGCTCACAAACCTCATATTGGTGCATCAGTTGCGGAGATGGTTAATGGCGAGCCGCTACGGATTCCTGCAGATTATTTAGTACCAACCTCACTACCTGGATCAGAGGGCATCACACAGTGAGTGGGTGCAGCAGCTAAAACGTCACTGCACAAATATACGTTGCCTGCCACCTTCTCGCCATGGTAACCGTAAGGTGTTTGTACACAAAGACTTATACAATTGCTCTCACGTAATGTTGCGAACAGACACAGTCAAATCGCCTTTACAGCCACCATATACGAGCCCATTTCAGGTGCTGAGTAGAAATAAGCATACCGTGGACATAATGTGCAATGGTGTTCCGACGAAGTTATCGATTGAACGTGTCAAGCCAGCATGGGTTTTACCCTCTCTGACCTCTGACACCACGCCTGTGCATCAACACATGATGGACTCAGAGCATACCGAAACACCGCTCAGTACATCGTCCGAGACAGGTGAATCACCACCACAAACAACAATGTCACCTCCCCCGAGACACCCGACGCACACCAGAGCTGGACGTCGAATAGAATTCAAGTACCAAGATATCCCTGGGGCTCCGCACTTTAAGGGGGGGGGGGGGGCTGTGTGGCAGTGATATTTTTCATGTCTGGTGCAAAGTGATATCAAAAGTGCGCGAGAGTTTTTTATGGTCATGTGTTGTTTTTTATCTTTGCCGTAAGACTATAGAGTCTCCTAGTTTTTGTTACTTCTCTGTTGTTTTTTTAGTTCCTTCTCATCGTGAGTTTTTACGAATAAATATTTTTTTCGTTAACTAATTATACCGGAAAGCTATGAAATTATTTGTTGTAGGCAAGTCGCCTACAATTGTTTAAGAATAATGGTAGCGCCCTACTTTTGTCTAGATTTATGATTCAGCTGTGATTTGGTGGAAACAAGTAGTTAGTTACTATCGAGCAGCCGCAGAATACGTGAGATTGAGTCGGTAAGACGACTCTTGTGTTACTGCATGTGGGTCGAGATACGTTTACGTGTGACACTATCGATTCTTTGCTATGAGAATTCGTTATCGACTGTCACGATAGTTGAGGTTTTTCATGAATTTTGTTGGAAAGGTTTTGGAAGCTTGTAATGAGGGGATTTAGATTCTTAAATGCTAGGTTCGATGATGCAGTAACGTTACTAGGGCACAACAGTGGAATTGTTTCATGAATTTTATGGGAAAATAGCTCCTCCTGATTTTGTTTTGTTCTTGACCTGTGGTCAAGCGACTTTTGAGTGACGGGCTTTTTGTAGCGTTGCTGGTACGCTGTGTTAGTTTGAAGACAGGTATCTGTGCGGTGAAGGTACGACCGTTAACGAAAGTTTTAATGTCAGCCATTGTGTCTGACGAGGTTCGGTTTTGTTGCCTATAATGGTCTGTTGCACACGCCAAGAGTATGAAGATTTTGGCATAAGCACAATCTAAGTTAGGTGAGTGTTAGCTATTTGTGTAGTTTTGTGGAGGATAGTGTTACGACGAGGTAGTAACTTGTTGTATGCTGAGGATTATTTAATAACAGAGCGTCGTTCCCGAGTTTTTCTTGATCGTAGGATCAAGTACAGAAGCAAACGGACTGAAACTGAATTGTGATTAGCAGAGTATTTAGTCCGTAGTCATTGTCAGTGGCGCTATTACAGAGATTCCCTTGTCCTAGCTGAATCATTTGAAGACGGAAAACCCAACTGCTACTATTGCTTTAGTAGTTAGTGACAAATGACATTCTGTTAGATTGCTAGTGGGAACACGAGAAACCAACACCTGAAGTGGTTGAGCTTTGAAAATCTGATTTTATGTTGAGCTTGAAAGTGGTGGTGGTGGGTAGGTTTTATGTTTTGTCTTTTTTTATTTATTTCTACCTCGTTCAGTGTGGGGATTTGATTCGTGGTCACTCGCTCACATCAGCGTTTACTGATGTCGAGATCTGACTCGTTTGAAATAAACTCTGATTCGTTAAAATTAAAACCAAGTCCCCGTATTATCATTTTACCCACTATTCTAAATAAAGTGAAATCTAATCTTGAACTTTGAAAAGAAGAAAAACTGAAGGTTGAAAGTTTAGTGGTCTGACGTATAACAAGTAGAGCAAGCACGCCCAAGTCAGCGATATAATAATATAGATAAATAAATGATGAGTTTGTAAAAAGAATGCAAAGAATTATTTTGTCAAAACTTAACGACGCAAAGATTAATACTTACGTCATATCTTGAAGGGTGACTTTAGAGTTACAGTTATAAACCAATAAGCAAAGATTTACTTACGAAAGAATTCTGATTTAGTACAAAAGAGTATATATAGGTTTCATTAGCAGAGATATCACTAATCAGAGGATGTAAATAAAAATAATTAACTGCACAACCTTTTATACATTCTGAAATGCGTAAGTGCTGTAATTAAGAAGTAGGATTAATTAGCTAAATAATTTAATGCCAAGTACATCGTTGTTATTACCTGAGCAACTAGTTATGTGGTGTTAATATTATGTGATATAGTACGACTATCCCGTATAATTTTCATTAAGAGAAATTTGTACGGTACTCAAGTTTGTGGTACGTTGATGATCTCTGTCCTTATTTATGAGCTTAACTCAAAAAATTCCGTGGGATCGTTATTACAATGTTGGAAAACTTACTTACCGATTCGATCAGGAACACGAGTGTTGATTGTTTTCAGAACTGCTCATACAGTGTTTTCAATAGCCTGTTGTCTTCTGAAAGGTTAGATTGAGATCTATTGCGCCTTTCCACGAATTACTAGCATTTCGTTGCATCTATATTTTTTTCCTCGATTTTCTCTCATACTGGGTTGGCAATTCCGGCACAGTGCAACCACACTATACCCCTTGATTTTATGGCTGTTACGTTATTTGTTATGAGTTTGTGATTCACGTTTCTTAGGGTATTGTGATCTGTTTTAGTGCGTTGGCTAAAGGTGTGTTTGTGGTGTAATTCTCTTTCAGTGATACCTGTTGCTTTTGCTGTTACGGCATTCGTTGTCGAACTGATAAGAGGCTGTGTCTATAGGTACTTTTGTTGTCGGTATTACGTTTTCAATAGATGAAAGTATAATTTTGTCCTGTTTTATGTTTTACACCTTACCTATTATTTTTGTTCTTCGTTTTTGAACACGATAGTTGTAAGAATTTTTTTGCTTTTGTGAAACTGGATGCATGAGGAGATGACAGACAAGCTTTCCCACAAAAATCACCTGAACGTAGAATTGTATTTAGCTCATCTAAATCTAAGTAATGGTAGTAATCCATAACTAGGTTCATAAATAAATATGTATGCCACGTTAGTCAACAGATATGGACAACCAACAAGACGAAATTTCAAACCCTGATGTACATACAAAATCATACAAAAAAGAAAAAAACAAAAAGGGGAAAAGACTAAACATGCCAAACCCAATTTTGGTGTCTCAACTTTCATGCCCAAAAACCTGAAAAATATTCATGTCATCAGTGTCTACTCCGAGTGTAAGTCGGAGATCGTTCATAAAAATTTTCTTCACTTTTTTCCATGATGTCTTCAGTGCAGGGGTGCTCAGGGCTCCCGTTACCTTCAACGTCCTCAAGGCCTCCTTCGAAAAGCTTATATCACTTGTAAACCTTTGTTTCACTAGTAAAATGTTCACTAAATTTAATATTTCTAAAACTTTGTTGCTCTTTATTCCGTTCTTAAAGCGAAACTTAAGGCAAATCTCTGACCAATTTATGTACAAAATATATAATGGCCGATGCTACCAAAACACATGTAACCTTTTTGACAACTGACAAAAAATTAAATATCAAATATGGCTAACACTGTACACTTTTGAACCATTTTTACCAATACGATAACGAAAAAGTTGCGTGAGCCAAATACAATACGCTAAATTAAAACATTCCCGGTACTTTTCCTACACACCTGGTATTTGTAACTGCGACCGCAATTATTCTCTTGAAGTTAGCACGTTTGTCTTAACCGCAGCAATGTATACGTTTTTTAATCACATTTTTCGTTTCATCTACGATGAAACTGGCAGCAGTCGTCGTCTACAAAAAGAGAACATTGGCAATGTATCAGCACGTACCACCAAACACGACACATAACACGACAAAATTGCTTTGATGATGTCGCACTCATAAAAAAACTTGGTAATGAAACAACGTCTGGATGCACTGGGATAATTACACATACGTACTTCAGAGCGTGTGCATCAAACACGAGAGAAACAGCAACTCGCTGTCACACTAGCACGCTACAATAGTCAGCGTCGCACTTTTTGTTCCGGAAGCTAATTGTTTTCAGTTTGTCTGTCGTTTCTCGATGCTTAGCCGGTTTCCACTCTCTCTCTCTCTCTCTCTCTCTCTCTCTCTCTCTCGTATAGTACTTACATATTTACAGGTTAACGGTACTTGCTTTTCATCAAAATTATTGCACACAGTTTAAGTAAAGGGAAATATTTGCCAGAAGGACATAAACATATTGAGAAATTCACCCAGCAATGCAAAGAAAGCGGCTCAGCGCCGAGTTGCACAAATGGCATCCAGAAAACGTGTCCATATTCAACTAACTTGACCTGAAGTAAGTCGTTTAAGAAATTGCTGTCCACTATAGGTATGTTGACAAGGGGTCTGTGTTCCCCAGCTTTGTATCACCTGATATTCTGATCGCTTCAGTAAACGGCAGGGTTTCGAAGGCGTTGTCAGTCTCCACTGCATTAGCCACTTAGTGGTTATCACGTTCCAGATGTGGGGAACAAGTCCCTTTTACCAGTTTAGGTGGTTAGATTCTTACTCTTCGCATGACCAAAAACCTGAAAGATATTTATTAGACCCTAGAATGCAGAGACCACCTCAGTCTCGATCCACTTGGGTAGTATTACAATCAAATGACTGAATTCTGTAAGACTTCCTTTTTCAGCATACTACTGAAATATTTCTCTTTTATTGTTTGTTCCTATATTCTCTGCTGCCTTTAAGAAATTATTAGCAAACAAATTTCCTATTTGTAACTCACCATTTATAGTCCTTCCATTCAGTTCAGTAGTGATCTTGTCCTCGTCTTTGATTGGTTGTCCTGCCTCTTGTCCTACATTCCAGATGGCCTTACGTGTCTGTCAGAATTATTGTGTCATATAGTGCTTTTCTAATAATTTTTCTTAGTAATTTTGCCTATCAGAAACCTTTAGAAAATCAACATTGAAATCACAACACACTATTAACTACTTGCTGTTGTCTGACAGGTAGCATAGTAAGGAATCAAAATTCCTCATAAACAGTTCAAAATGGGAATCTATATACAGGTGTATACAAGCGCATACTTCCATGTGCTTGTCTTAATGTTTTTGAACTTCTAACTAGAGCGTAATCTTTTATATGTAACTTTTCTAACCCTGTGATTATGTGTTACTCAGATAGGCACAGGAAGTCTATCTGAGTAAGCTCTTTTACTTTATTACCTTCAATCCTCGAACATTCTGATGTAATAAGTTAACCTTAATTTTCTGTGCACTCTTAAGCGTTTTGTTGCATCCATTAAATGAAACAGTCTGAATTTGTATGAACTGTTTGCCGTAATGCTATTCTTCTGAAATACCACGTGCAAAGTGCATGTATTTTACGTGTGGAGGACTGAGTTGGGTTAGTTTTGCAATTTACAATCTATTTTAGAGCGAGGAATAATGAATGAACTTTGCAGACCGCAGCTTACCGGGAAACGTTACCGGTACCGGTACACTTATACTACGACACTATCTGCAAGATAATTGCTTTGGGGGAACTTTTATATTATTTCAATTTTAAATCGCGTATCGAAACTGTAAAAGGCTTAGTCGACGTGTACATGAAGGAATCATTTTCAGATTACAGTTAGTTTTAAAACAGACGTGTGCCAGAACATTTGGTAGAATGTGTTTTCCTTCGTTAAAAGAAGTTACACAACGTAGGTGCTGCGATGGAGAAGTTAAGTTTTCAGGAAGGACACATGAAAAGGGAATAGTACGGGGACACTGGCCCAATACTTTCCAGGTATCCTTACGAACCGTACTTGCTGACACTGTAGAGAGGGAACCAATACAGTTCGAACGTAGAAAGAGAGCTGTGATCACCACAAGGTGAACAAAAAACTATTTCCTTTCTCCGATAAAACGGGCTCCATTTCGCATGCATCCCCTAGTACATCTGTCTCATTTGTGTGCGCGCTGTTTTACCACGCAGGGCCGCATTATTCAGCAGCAGGATGTAAGGACTGTTCAAAAAACTTCGAATATTCATAATTTCGTGCCAGTGGTGTATTGGAGCGAAATACGGTTGACATACCTGGACACGCCTGTGTTTAATGTGTAACTGCTGGAAGTTTCTTAGTTATAAGCCTGTTAGTTGTTGTTCAGTGCTCTATTAAGTAGAACGTTGTGTCGCACAGTTTGCGAATTTCAAGATGACAGAGTTAGAGGAGCGAAGCGTCTCTAGTAAATTTTCCACGAAACTGAAGAAAATCTTTACAGAGACACACCAAATGATCCAGGAATCCTACGGTGATGAGTGCTTAAGCCTTACTCCGTGTTACGAATTGTTCACACGGTTTAAAAATGGAAGGACAAGTTAAAGATGGTCCTTGTTCATGACGCCCTTCGACGACCGCCGGCGAGGCTCATGTCAGGAACGTCAACGAAACTGTGGGTGCCAATCGAAGACTGACTCTGAGAAATTGATGAATGTAACATTTCAGTTGGATCATGTCATGAAACCCTGACACAACATCTTGGAATGCATGGTGTTGCCGCCAAAATGGAAGGACGAGTTAAAGATGGTCCTTGTTCATGACGCCCTTCGACGACCACCGGCGAGGCTTATGTCAAGAACGTCAACGAAACTGTGGGTGCCAATTGAAGACTGAGAAACTGAATGTAACATTTCAGTTGGATCATGTCATGAAACCCTGACACAGCATCTTGCAATGCATGGTGTTGCCGCCAAGTTCGTCCCATTGCCCATGAATCAAGACCAGAAAGGACTTCGCCTCGCAATCTGTGAAGAGTTTTTGGGTCGTGCAAATGAGAACGAGATGTTCCTTAAGAGAATCATAACTGTTGATGAGACGTCGATGTACGATTATGATGTTGAGACCACGTTCAATCTTCACAATGGGTCGGGAATGGTTCTCCAAACCCAAAAATGCTCGTCAGGTCAGGTCGAATGTCAAAACCATGCTGATAGTTTTCTTCGACTTTGAAGAATTACAAGGGTCACTCCAAAAGAAATACACACTATTTTTGCATGTGCGAAAGTTTTACAGTGTGTAGAAATATCCATCCCGCTTGTTTTCAAACTTAGTTCAACCTGGAATGAGATTTTCACTCTGCAGCGGAGTGTGCGCTGATATGAAACTTCCTGGCAGATTAAAACTGTGTGCCGGACCGAGACTCGAACTCAGGGCCTTTGCCTTTCGCGGGCCAGTGTTGTACCAACTGAGCTACCCAAGCACGACTCACGCCCCATCCTCACAGCTTTACTTCTGCCAGTGCCTCGTCTCCAACTTTCTTAGTTCAACCTGTTCCCGTGAGTGGCGCCGTCACAACATGTCTTCAAGATGGCTGCTACACTTGACGTTCGTCAAAAGCAACGTGCTGTCACAGAATTCCTGTGCTGTGAAAACGAAGCAGTGGCAAACATCCACAAGAGGTTGAAAAAGGTGTATGGAGATGCTGCTGTCGATCATAGTACAGTTAGTCGGTGGGCAAGCAGGTTACGTCATGAAAGCGGGCACGGCAATATTGAGGATTGTCCTCGCAGTGGCTGGCCTCGTACTGCACACACTCCAGACAATGTGCAGAGAGTTAACGAACTGATGACTGCTGACAGACGCATCACAGTGAACGAATTGTCACGCTACGTTGGGATAGGGGAAGGAAGTGTTTGCAGAATACTGAAAGTGTTGGCGTTAAAAAAGGTTTTCTGCCAGGTGGGTTCCCAGGATGTTCACAGTGGCTCACAAAAAAAAAAAACAAGAAAAACGGTATGCAGCGAACTTTTGGAACAGTACAAGAATGGCGGAGATGAATTTCTTGGAAGAATTGTGACAGGTGATGAAACATGGCTCCATCATTTTTCACCAGAGACGAAGAGGCAATCAATGGAGTGGCATCATGCAAATTCACCCAAGGAAAAAAAATTTCAAAACCACGCCTTCTGTTGGAAAAGTTATGACTACGGTACTTTTACCTCCGAAGGACTCTTGCTTGTGGACATCATGCCAAGTGGAACCACCATAAATTCTGATGCATATGTGATGACACTGAAGAAACTTCAAGCTCGACTGAATCGTGTTCGATCACATCGGCAAAAGCAGGATGTTTTGCTGTTGCACAATGCACGGCCACATGTCAGTCATAAAACCATGGAAGCGATCACAAAACTCAGATGGACAGCACTGAAACACCTGCCTTACAGTCCTGACCTGGCTCCATGTGACTATCATCTCTTTGGGAAGCTGAAAGACTCTCTTCGTGGAACAAGGTTTGAAGATGATGACTCCCTTGTGCAAGCTGCCAAACAGTGGCTCCAACAGGTTGGTCCAGAATTTTACCGTGCGGGTATATAGGCGCTGGTTCCAAGATGGCGTAAGGCAGTTGAGAGGGCTGGCAATTATGTGGAGAAATAAAAGTATTGTTCCTAAAAGATGTACCTACACACTGTAAAACTGTCAAATATGTAGAATAAAAGATGGAGTTTTAAAAAAATTGTGCGCATTTCTTTTGGAGTGACCCTCGTAGTTCATCATGAATTCTTGTCACAGGGACAATCTGTTAATCGATGGCACTATCGGGACGTGTTGCGACGCCTGCAAGAAAAGGTGAGAAGCAAACGGCCTGAAGTGTACCGAGACAATTCATGGCTCTTGCATCACGGTAACGCACCCTCACATTCATCCATGTTGGTTAGTGACTATTGCACAATAAACGAAATCACTGTGCTGCCTCATCGTCCGTACTCTCCATACCTGGCCCCTGAGAACCTTTTTTTTTTTTTATTTCCAAATTGGAAAACTCCACTGAAAGGCTGTGCATTTGCAACGATAGACGAGATAAATGAATATTCGTAAGGGCGCTTCGCGCGATCCAGCAAGAGGCATTACCAAGACTGCTTCTGGAAGTGGAAACGGCGTTGGGAGCAGTGTAACAATTGTGGAAGAGAGTATTTCGAAGGAGACCATACACGATAAGTAACAGGTAGCGTAGAAAAATTTTATGGACAAAGTTTCGAAATTTTTTGAACAGTCCTCGTACACAAGTGAAACATAGCTTAGCGCATCTACATTTGCTCCCCAGTTGTCTCCGGCTGCTTTGTGAAGTAGATGAAAACCTGATCCAAGGTTCTTCTACAGGATTGTACAGTGGACCTGAAATAATGATGTCTAATAGAGATTAATGCCTCGATAACTAGAAAATTAATTACGAGAAACTCCGAGCCCCTCATCTAGGAGGTATTACTTCCTGTGCGACTTTACTGCGGAGTTGGACTGCTGCGACCTATGTTTTACTTGGGTATGGCAGGAGTCTCTACTCGAAAAAGTACTGATTCCGTACTATAAGGCCATTTGAAAGTGTGGTCTAACAATTGTTGATATCTTTGTTCAGACGTAAGCAAACCGAACAAAAACTTAGTAACTCCCAGTGGACATCACGCTAACGCCGCATTACACCCTGTGCCCTTGATTATGAGTTCAGTTCGACGAGGAAGAGAGTCTATAAATTTCTTCCAGTCTATCATTTCCAGCTGAAGCTACTTATTAATGACTAGATTCCGTAGAGCTACCAAATTGCGGGGATACTGATTGCGTCTTTTCACATGCTCTTCCAAATAGTCCCACACATTTTCTGCATTTTTTGTGGGCTTAAGGTTGGTGATTTAGCGGGCCTGTCGAGGAGCAACGTGTGTTCATCAGACCAGGAACGTATGCGTACAATCTTGTGAACATGGCTGTTGCCATCTTGGGAGACGGGAGTGTCCACAGCAGGACCATCATGAATATGAAGAAGAAATTCCTTCACCAAAGAAGACGAAGAAAATATTCCAGAATTCGAGTCAAGAACAGCTGTCAACATAAGTACTTAGAAGTAGATATCGTGGGAGTAGTGAAGCAACGTACATGACTTAATAAAATCAAATTTTCCGGCCCAGACTTTTACCAATTAGGTTCCTTTCAGACTATGCTGACGCAATAGCTCCATACTTAACAATCGTATACAACCACTCGCCTGACGAAAGATCCGTACCCAAAAAATGGTTCAAAGGGCTCTGAGCACTATGGGACTTAACTTCTAAGGTCATCAGTCCCCTAGAACTTAGAACTACTTAAACCTAACTAACCTAAGGACATCACACACATCCATGCCCGAGGCAGGATTCGAACCTGCGACCGTAGCGGTCGCACGGTTCCAGACTGTAGCACCTAGAACCGCTCGGCCACACCGGCCGGCCCTAATAAAGTCATCCGAACATCAAAACAAATTGCAGAATGATTTAGAAAAGATATATGTGTGGTTCGAAAATTGGCAATTAACCCTAAACAGTGAAAAGTGTAGGATCATCCACATGAATACTAAAAGGAATCCGTTTAACTTCGGTTACACGATAAATCAGTCAAATGTAAAGGCCGTAAATTCGGCTAAATATCTAGGAATTACAATTACGAACAGCTTAAACAGGAAAGAACGCAGAAAATGTTGTGGGGAAGGCAAACAAAAGGCTGCGTTTTGTTGGCAGAACACTTAGAAAATGTAACAGATCTACTACAGAGACAGCCTACACCATGCATGTCCGTCCTCTCTTGGAGTACTGCTGTGCGTTCTGGGATCCTTACTAGATAAGACTGACGGAGTACATCGAAAAAGTTCAAAGATGAGCAGCACATTTTGTATTATCGTGAAATAGGGGAGAGACTGTCACTGACATGATACAGGATCTGGGGTGCACATTATTAAAACAAAAGCGTTTTTCGTTGCGATGGAATCTTCTCACGAAATTTCGATCACCAATTTTCTTCCCCGAATGTGAAAATATTTTTTTGACGCCAACCTACATAGGGAGAAACGATCATCATAGTAAAATAAGGGAAATCAGAACTCGCACGGAAAGATATAAGTGTTCGTTTCTTCCGCGCGCTGTTCGATAGTGGAATAATAAAGAATTATTGTGAAAGAGGTTCTATGAAACCACTGTCAGACACTTAAGTGTGATTTGCGGAGTATCCATGTAGGCAGATGTAGATGTGAAACACTTGGTCGCAGAGAACGTTGAAACGAACTTCCTGATTGATGTTCACGGTTACGTGAATGAGGGTAGCCTGAAGTCAGGATACGAGTAACACTCCTAAAACTAAACAGAATTACGTCTGGCCTGAACTCCATTTCCACAAAGAGTGGTTTAAACGCCTCATTGGGCTGCCTGTGCACTCGACCTCTTGTCTCATTTGAAAAGAGGGAGAATCACGAATCAGCGGACAACACTACCCGGTTCCAGTCAACTACTGTCCAGCATCTGTACTGTTCAGCCCAGTGAAGACGTACAGCCCTTTCCGAGGTACGCGACACCAAATGTTCGTTGCCTGCAGTTCCCTTCCCAATGTTCGCCCATAAACTGGTTTGAGACAACCGGGTCCACTGACGGTGACATTCCTGTCGACTTTTACTAACGGGTTGTAACACCCGTGTCGAAGAATTTGGGTTGGCTTCTTTTTAGGACCACAGTTGTGACACTGAGTTACATGGCTTTGGGTGATATACTATTCCTTGTAGACACGTCAGATAGTCCTCGCTGATAAGCCAACAAACCGGGCTGCTCCATTCGCGGTATGGCTACGCGCAATTCCATAAACGACAGCTCCTCCCTGCCAATCCATCACGTGTCCACATCGATCTCGCTGACTGCGCTGATTCTACACAACCAACTGTCACACATACAGTACTTCATTGCCAGTAGGGGAAGGTCAGGTGACCACTTGGCACCGGTTTTACACCATCTATTGCACCCCAAAGTGACCAGCGTGCTCTTTTGATCCGATGACGTATTTCGTCCGTTAAGCATATTACTACCAGGTCATATTCGTTGAAAGCCGACAACAATTCTCTCGTTGTTCGAAGTGCAATGCCATGCCTAATGTAGTCTGAGAGTCAGTGAGCTTAAGAAGCAGTAGCCGCAGACGGACACTGGGACATGAGACGTTGCGGCCTGATGCATTCCTCTTACAAAGAGGAGTATATTTCCGCTGATCATCTTTGCTGTACTCGTTTCTTCGAAAATTTTAAGACGCCATGACAAGGAAAAGAACCCGAATTTTATTGTTGCTCATTTCACTAATAGCAATTTAAGCTGTCCTCTTAGCTACCTTCCCAACCACACACTCGGGAATCGCCACGTATTCGGAAATAAACTGCCAAATAATTGTTCCGTCCTTCGTTTTCTTATCAGACAAAACCGTGAATAACATCGAATATTGCAAAATATACTTGTACTAGCTTAGCGCCCACTGCTTTCCTCGTGTATACTGTATGATCTGTACAGACATTTTTTTTCTTTAGCCGAATTTTTATGTTTTTCACAGACTGCAAGATTTTCTAAACTTTTCACGTTAAGTAAGGCCATAGAAGTATGGTTTTTTCCGACTGTACTTCTGACCAAAAAGCGATTCTGGTAGCTTGAATTGGAGGTCTTTGTTAGGCCTGCCTTTTGAGTTATTGTAGTAATGTTTCCGTAGGAACTTTCATCCCCTAACACATATTTCTTCAGAAGTCGAATCTTGATAAAGTTAGCTTTAAAAATGTTTTACTATAACGAAATATTTTCATAAAAAACTTAATCACCTATTTCATCCCCTTGGGGGTGGAATTTCCAAACTTGTATTTTTTTATTTCTAACTGAGAAGTTAAAAACAAATTTTCATAGATTTAGGTTAAAAATGCTTTTGGAATGATATATTTCCACAAAAACTTTCATCTCCTATTTTATCGCCTTGGAGACTGAATTTCTAAACACGCTGAAACCTGATTGTTTTTATTTGTAGCCGAGAAGCCAGACACAAATATTTGTGGATTTACTTTAAAAATTATTTCACAATGAAGTATTTTATTTAAAATTTTCATCCCCTATTCCATCCCCCTTGAGCCTAAATTTGCCAAAAACACTGAAACACATATTTTTTATTTCCAAGTTACGAGCGTCCTTCCTAAAGTACGAGGTGTGACAATAAAGTAATGAGACTGATTTTCTTTGCAAGATGTGGCAACCCTGCAGGCTTGCGTAGGCACAATATCTTTGATCTTGGTCTATAAGCTGCTTCTAGTCCAAGCGGCACATCGATGCAACTGCTCAGTTGTGAGTTGTGCTGTCATAAGTTAACACATGTTTGTGTCTCTCATCGCGGAAATGGAACCACATAATATTGCACAACGGTATGCCATTTCTTTTTGCGTTAAATTGGGTGAAAACGCGACGACAACAAACGGCAAGCTTCAGAAGGCTTTTGGAGAGGAGGTTATGTCAAGAGCTCAAGTTTTTTGTTGGCATAATATGTTTAGCGAAGGAAGAACTATTGTTGAAGATGAAGACCAAAGTGGACGACCATCAACGCTTGTGTGCTTCTTTAATTGCAAGAGAATTGTTCATAAAGGGTGGGTGCCTCCTGGACAAACAGTTAACCAATACTACTACAAAAAAATTTTAGTAAGACTTCGTGAAAGAGTTCTTCGTGTCTGTGCAAACATTGCTGATAATTGGATTCTGCATCACGATAATGCGCCATCCCATACTGCTCTGTCAGTACAGCAATTTTTAACCTCAAGACAAATTTCAGTACTACCAAAGCCACCTTATTCACCAGATATCGCTCCGTGCGACTTTTTTTCTATTTCCAAGAGTCAAAACGGCGGTCAAGGGACACCATTTTCAAACAACACAAGACGTCCAAAAAGCTGTGACGAGAGTCTTGGAGGATATTACAGAAGATGAGTTCCAGAAATGTTACCATCAATGGCAGAAGCGCTGGAAGAAGTGTGTGCAATCAGAAGGGAACTACTTTGAAGGAGACAACACTAAACTTGACTAAAACGGTAAGCAACATTTTTTTTTCACATCAGTCTCATTACTTTATTGTCGCGCCTCGTAGTTCCTCCTATTTCCTTGTGGTGCTAATGCTTGAACTTTCCTTTTTTATTTGCAGGTGATTCCGTTGCTCTTTGGTAGTTGACGCCAGCAGAGGAGTGTTCCAAAATGGAATCTGGTATGGACACGTACATAAAACAGCGCCGTGTGATTGAATTCCTCACTGGTGAAGAAACTGCTCCGTTTGAAATCCATCGACTCTTGGTAACGGTATATGGATACGATGCAATAGGCGTGAGAAATGCGAGGCGATGGCTACGGCATTTTAAAGGCCACAGTCTGGTCGACCCTGCACAGTTGTCATCCCTCGCAATGAAGAGCGTCTTAATCAACTAATCCGTGCTGATTGGCGCATAACGACCAGAGAATTATGTGCAAAGGTGGATGTAGGCTGTAATGCCTTGGAAACAATGTTGGACTATCTTACTTATCGCAAAGTCTGGGATGCTTACAGAAGAACAAAAACCTTAAGGAACCGAAATTTGTCAGGACCTGCTGGACCAATATGAAGCTGAAGGTGACAACCTTCTGAATAGCATCGTCACTAGAGATGAGAGGTGGTGTCACCACTACGAGCCGGAATCCAAAAGACAGTCCAAGGAACGGCGACATGCGAATTCACCGTCGAAGAAGAAATTCAAGACACAGCTGTCTACATGCAAAGTGACGTGCACAGTCTTGTGAGATAGCGAGGGTGTGATTCTTTTGGATGTCCTGGAGCCTGGAGAAATAGTCAGTTCAGCACGCTGCAAGACGACACCGCCTATGCTGAAAGCCCGAATTTCCAGGTTAACGCCAGAGAGAAAGACCAATTTTCAGCTGCAAAATGATAACGCCAGGCCCCACACCAGTTTTGCGACCGGTTCAGCTCATTGTAAAATTTGGCTGGACTCTCTTACCACAATCACCGTACAATCCAGATTTAGCGCCAACAGACTTCCATGTCTTTGGGCCTCTGAAAAATAGCGACATGGTGAACATTTTCAAGACTCGTATGCCTTTGTCAAAGCTGTAAGGAAGTGGTCAGCCTCAGCTGGTTCGCCGGCCGAAGTGGCCGTGCGGTTCTAGGCGCTGCAGTCTGGAACCACGAGACCGCTACGGTCGCAGGTTCGAATCCTGCTTCGGGCATGGATGTGTGTGATGTCCTTAGGTTAGTTAGGTTTAACGTGTTCTGAGTTCTAGGGGACTAATGACCTCAGAAGTTGAGTCCCATAGTGCTCAGAGCCATTTGAACCATTTTTTTCAGCTGGTTCCGATTTTTATAAGTGCGACATACAGGCTCTGGTTCATCGTTGGCAAAAGTGCATAACGAATGGTGGTGACTAAGTTGGAAAATGACAGTCTGTGGCTGAAATATTGCCCTATTTAGCTATGTGATTTATGTATCTCCTGTAGTTTCCACGAATGAAAATAGGACGCATTACTTTCGGAACGACCCTCGTAGAAGTCATATACCAATTTGCATAGATGTACACTATGCAAAGTATCCGGACACCCACAAAACATACGTTTTTCATATTAGTTGCATTGTGCTGGCACCTACTGCCACGTACCCCATATCAGCGATCTCTGCAGTCATTAGACATCGTGAGAAAGCAGCATGGAGCGCTCCGCGGAACACATGGACTTCGAGCGTGGTGTGTGTCACTTGTGTCATACGTCTGTACGCGAGATTTCCACACCTCCAAACTTCCCTACGGCCACTGTTTCCGATGTGATAGTGAAGTGGAAACGTGAAGGGACACGTACAGCACAAAAGCGCACATGCTGACCTCGTCTGTTGACTGACAGAGATCGCCGACAGTTGAAGAGGGGCGTAATGTGTAATAGGCAGACATCTATCCAGACCATCACACAGGAATTTCAAACTGCATCAGGATCCACTGCATATACTATGACAATTAGGCGGGAGGTGAGGAAACTTGGCTTTCATGCTCGAGCGGCTCCTCATACACACATCACGCCTCGCTTGGTGTAAGGAGCGTAAATATTGGAGTACTAAACAGTGGAAAAGCGTTGCGTGGAGTGATGAATCACGGTTGGCAGGGTGTGGGTATGGCGAATGCCCGGTGAACGTCATGTGCTAGCGTGTGGTGGCGGAGTGGTTGCACGATAATAGCATCCCTGTAATGGACTGGCCTACACAAAGTCCTGACCTGAATCTTGCAGATCACCTTAACGAAGTTTTGGAGCGTCGGCTTCGGGCCATGCCTCACCGAACAGCATTGATGCCTCTCCTCAGTGCAGCACTCCGTGAAGAATGGGCTGTCGTTCCCCAAGAAACCTTCCAGCACCTGACTGCCTGCGAGAGCGGAAGCGAGAGTGGAATCTGTCATCAAGGCTAAGGGTGGGCCAACAGCATATTGCATTCCAGCGTTACCGATGGAGGGCGCCATGAAGCCATTTTCAGGCAAGTGTCCGGATACTTTTGATCACATCGTGTAGCTTTAAAAATGCTATAGTAGTTCTTTAATAATTATTTACTTTTAAGAAAGGTTCCACCACTGTTTCACACCCATAGTAATTAAATTTCCAAAAATGCTGAAACACGCATTTTTTGTTTCTTTTTGAGAAAGCAAATACCAATTGTCATTGTTCTAGCTTCAAAATTGCCTTAAAAGCGACATTTTTGGAAAAACATGACATCCCCCACTTAAGGGTGGAATTTAGAAAACATTTCTTCTTAAACGATGCCTACAGTATAAGATCAACACCTTCTTCAAACTACAAGTTTCTATCTTTAGCGGTTCGGGTGGGCGATGAGCCAGTCGGTCTGTCAGGACATTTCTTTTTATATACAGAGATTACATTCTTAAGAAAGTTACAGAATAGCTTAAAAACGCCAAGACGAAAAAAAGCATATAATCGGACATGAATCTACTTTCTTAGACTCTGTAATCCACGATTTTATCCACTACGTTACGGTGAAGACATGTTTTTCGTCTTCTGTGTTGGCTTGAAGGCTTATGTAGTTGATGCATCAGTAACTGACATTTAATTGTAAGGATGGGACGTTTGTCATAAATCTTCAGTGCGCTGAGGCCTTTAAAGCGGATACTACGGGCATTCATTGGACAAATATATTATACTTGAACTGACATGTGATTACATTTTCACGCAATTTGGGTGCATAGATCCTGAGAAATCAGTACCCAGAACAACCACCTCTGGCCGTAATAACGGCCTCGATACGCCTGGGCATTGAGTCAAACAGAGCTTGGGTGGCTTGTACAGGTACAGCTGGCCATGCAGTTTCAACACGATACCACAGTTCATCAAGAGTAGTGACTGGCGTATTGTGACGAGCCAGTTGCTCGGCCACCATTGACCAAACGTTTTCAGTTGGTGAGAGATCTGGAGAATGTGCTGACCATGGTAGCAGTCGAACATTTTCTGTATCCAGAAAGGCCCGTACAGGACCTGCAACATGCGATCGTGCATTATCCTGCTGAAACATAGGGTTTCGCAGGGATCGAATGAAGGGTAGAGCTACGGGTCGTAACGCATCTGAAATGTAACGTCCACTGTTCAAAGTGCCGTCAGTGCTAACAAGAGGTGACCGAGACGTGTAACCAATGGCACCCCGTACCATCGCGCCGGGTGATACGCCAGTATGGCGATGACGAATACACGCTTCCAATGTGCGTTCACCGCCATGTCACCAAATACGGATGCGACCATCATGATGCTGAGAACAGAACCTGGAATCATCCGAAAAAATGACGTTTTGCCATTCGTTCACCCAGGTTCGTCGTTGAGTACACCATCGCAGGCGCTCCTGTCTGTGATGCAGCGTCAAGGGTAACTGCAGCCATGGTCTCCGAGCTGATAGTCCATGCTGCTGCAAACGTCATCGAACTGTTCGTGCAGATGGTTGTTGTCTTGCAAACGTCCCCATCTGTTGACTCAGGGATCGAGACGTGGCTGCACGATCCGTTACAGCCATGCGGATAAGATGCCTGTCATCTCGACTGCTAGTGATACGAGGCCGTTGGGATCCAGCACGGCGTTCCGTATTACCCTCCTGAACCCGCCGATTCCATATTCTGCTAACAGTCATTGGATCTCGACCAACGTGAGCAGCAATTGTAGTGGGACGAAATTAAGCGTCACCCATCCACCAAAGTCAGCCCAGTTTGCAGGTGACTATAAGTTTAATTTAGTTTGTTTATGTGTTTTCTTATTATTTGTAATAAGATGTGAATTATCTAAAAGTTTGTATTTTTTTTATGTGTTTCATGTACGGAGAGATCGGCGCAACGAACGGGGACAGCATCTTCGTTGCCGCGACCAGAGAGGAAATTGCTGGCCGCTATACGTCGCGGGTCGACAGCCAAGGAGCAACAGAAGATCCTGGAACCGAGTTGTTGCGTCGTGTTTCTAAAAATTAAAAATGAATTTTTATACTCTTTTTGTACAACAATGACAAAAAAAAATAGAGCTTAATCTTATTGAGAAGTCAGTCACTGTCTGTCAACGCTCAAGTTCACATCTGTATGTGTAGGAAGCTAATAAAATTGTGTATGTTACTAAAGGTGAAACACGTGTCTTGAAGATTTATTTATGAAGAGTTATGTGAACGGATTAATAATATATTTGACAAGATTATTGATTCAGACAGCGTTGGCCGAAACTTTGAATCTAAAAAGTTTATTTAATGTGTGATTCTGATATCGATTAGATCAAGATAACGTGTGTCGATATAATTTTCTGAGGAGAAACAAACGAAATTTAAATTCGAAAAAGGTACGAAAACCAATTGGCCCAAGTGATGTAATTCTTTGCACACGACTCAACTGATGTTTTACAGTTTCGTTCAAGAACCATTCTAGGACAATTTAAAAAAGAATATAAATAATTTTGAAGTGAGTGTAACTGACGTGGGTGACGAAGTCTGCACATGGTCATATAACAAACGAAAACCTAATAAAACGTCGTTACACCGCACCGTGGCGACCTTAGAAACAGGACTTGTGTGCAACTAAGGCACACAGGTACGAAACGAAACATCAAGAGTCCTTCGGAAGTTAATGCGAGTTTTCGTGGAGCCTTCACCAGCCAGCGGCGGCTTCGCGGGTGTGGGCATCTGACGGAGTGCAGCCAAGCAGTACGGTCACGCAGTTGTTCCACGAGAAGGCGCATCTGTTGGGCAGCAGCTGAACGCTGCAAACCCCGACAACCTTTTTTCTCCCTAAACTAATAGGCCCAGTACGTCAGCTGCGGGGCGTTCCTCCGGCTGGTATTAGAGGTGTTGCTGAGGGCTTCGCCTGTCTACGGCGGTGCCGGGCGTGGTTGCAGCCAGCGACGTTTTCGGTGTTCGACTCAGCGTCCTGCCGGTTGCGGAAGCGGGGTCGCAGCATCTCAGCGGCTGCATCGACGGCTGTTACATCTGCAGCCCATAGCAGCACACTGATCATCGAGAACTACAAATTACAATATTAGTGTCCGGTGAGTTTGTTTCAAGTTGGAAGTGGAGTGTTGTACATAGGAAGTGTGCTTTTACAGGATTGTTGATTACAAGTTTGCGTGTGTAAATAGTTAATATCTTACAATAATGTCGGGAAGTGAAATGTCAGACGAAGAGCAATCTATGTCCGATAGGAGCATGAGATCCCTTTTTAGGGCGATCGCTAAATTGAAACAATCTAACGAAGAATCTACTGCTAGATTAAAAGAGGAATTAAAACAGGCTAACGAGGAATCTACTGCTAGATTGAAACAGGAATTAAGACAATCTAACGAGGAATCTACTGCTAGATTAAAAGAGGAACTAAAACAGGAATTAAAACAGTCTAACGAAGAATCTACTGCTAGATTAAAACAGTCTAACGAAGAATCTATGGCTAGATTAAAACAGTCTAACGAAGAATCTATGGCTAGATTAAAACAGTCTAACGAGGAATCTACTGCTAGATTGAAACAGGAACTAAAACAGGAATTAAAACAGTCTAACGAGGAATCTACTGCTAGACTTAAAGGGGAGCTAACAAAATCAACAGACAGGTTGCAGGAATATCTTAATGAAACCAGTCGAGAATTAAGTGATAAAATAGAGTCTTCTAAAGTTGAAATGCAGGAAAAATTAGTGGGACTTAATAATAAGATTGCTGATAATTGTAAAAGGTTAGAAGAACATATCCAGGAATCGCGCGAGGAAAAAGCTCGCATGCGACACGATATTACTGACTTATCCGAGAGACTAGATAGTGTCAATATCTTAGTTGTAAATGAAATACAGAAAAATAACGATATGTTACGAGATGAATTTTCTATGCAAACAGAAACTGTTCGCAGAGAATTATTGAAATCTATTAAAGAGGTCTCTACCAAACCTGTAGAGATTTCTTCAATAGATAATGTAGAATTAGAGACATTAACTCATCAAGTAGAAAAGGACCATACCGAAATCGAAAACATGAAATTTTTAATTACTGAGATATGCAGTAATCTTGAGACTGCCAAAGATAATAATATTGACGAAGGTACAGAGCGTTCACATCGTGAACACAGTGAAGAATCGGTATTAGCTAATCGCGTATCCAATACAGAAATGTGGATACAGGAAATTACTAAACGATTATCGGAATTAGATAATAACGAGGACATTTCAGGTAGCAGAGGTAATAACATAATCAGAGACAACAGTCGCATCGAATTTGCTAGCTCGGACGACAACAATATGAATAAAGCAATCACGGCAAGCCAATCCGATGCAACTCCGTCTCTGCAATCTAAACAAAATCCGACTATTTCTCTCGCAGAATGTCTGGATGACATAACGACAAATTCAAATGTAGCAAGTCGATTTCCTGTATTTAAACCAGGAGGCGAACTTCACCCTATAATCTTTATAAAAGCTTTTGAAACATCATTATCTCCTAAATGGAGTAATGAAAAACGCATTCAATTTGTAATAGGACATTTAAAAGCAGAAGCTGCGGAATGGGCAGTACTGCATAGAAATGAATTCAGGGATTGGGATGATTTTGTTAAGCAGTTTAAACAAAATTATTGGTCAAGACGAAAACAACAACACTTAACTTTAGAGTTGTTAGCCCCTCCTCCATATTCTAAACGGTGGAGAGGTTATAGGAATTATTTTGAATGGAATTTAAACCGTGCTAAATTAATTGAAAGTCATCTAATGCGAGTCCTAATTAGTGGATTACCGTATTACATAAAGGAAAGAAAAATGTTATTCTACGAATTATACAAAACCTTAATAATGGGGACGAAGCAGTTAACACCCGGGGTGTGTGGTTATATTTTAACGACTTGTTGTATTGGAAAGCACAGAGGGAACACCAGAGATGGAAAATCTGCATTCCGGAAACTGTTGTGGACGAGTTAATTACTTATATTCATGAAGGTTACGGGCATTTCGGAATTCATAAATGTATTAAACATCTAATGAAGTATTATTATTTCAAAAATATGTCCCGTATTGTGAGAAGTATTATTAGGGCTTGTGAAACCTGTCAAAAGGTTAAAGTTAATAACAAATCCAAGCGTTATAAATTATATGCTGTAATTCCTTGAGGTTTGTGGGATCTACTATCATTAGATATTTTCGGCCCTCTGCCTCGTAGTTCAGGAGGATTAACATATGTGTTTGTTGTAATGGAATGTTGGTCCAAACATGTGAAACTGTATACTTTGAAACGAGCGAATACAGCAAGCGTTATACGCTGCCTCACCCGAAATTACTTTGTTAACTGGGGCATTCCTAAACGACTTATGTCTGACAACGGTAGTGCCTTTATTAGTCAAAGATTTCAAGATATGATAAGACAATATGGAATCAAACATATCTTAATTTCGAAATATCACCCTCAAAGTAATTTAGTAGAAAGAGTCATGAAAGAATTAGGACGATTATGTAGAACTTATTGTGCACATAAACATACTCGGTGGGCCAAACTAATGCCTGAATTCGAAAAGATATTAAATGAATTGCCTCACCTAACGACGGGATTATCACCTATAGAAATTTTAGGCAAACGAATTATAGGTGAGCCTTTACTAGCTGCTTTACCTTGGCCACCAGTAAATGAGATACAACAAGATATTCCAGACGAAAAAGTTTGCGAACAGATTGTAAAAAATGCCGTACGAAGAATTAAAAGTTATAATCAACAGGCTGTAGAACCCTCATTTCAGGTAGGAGATCTTGTGCTAGTACGATCTCATCCTAAAAGTTCTAAGATCGATAAGGAATGTAGAAAATTCTTCTTTATCTTTGAAGGTCCATATGTTGTACATAAGATTGTACATCCCAAAGCATTACTTCTTATGGAACCTTCATCAGGTGTAATTAAAGGATTATATAGTGTTGATCAAATGAAACCCTTCATTCCTAAATAAGTTAATATTTAGTATATGTTACACACGGAAGAGCGTTCATAGTTTATTCATGTGAAGTTTTTCGTGATAGTTACGTATTATTTTAAAGAATAGAACAGAAAGCTTAAATAAGTGTTCTGCAATAATCTACTGGTACTTCAAAAAGAGAAAGATAACCAAAAGGGGGATTTATATGGCGGAAACTTTGCTCTTAGGTCAAAAGGAATTTTGCATATTTTAAATTTACTCGGATAGTAGGAACCAAAGGGGATGGTTAATAGTTTTAGGGACCATGGGCGTCCAGAGCTATATGGCTCACGAGAACATAGCAGAGTGCCTTTAATAGAGGTTTGCAATAGTGTTAATATAGAACACACCAAACGGGGCTCTCTCGCTTGTTTCTCCTAAATAAATGGCCATTACCCAACAAGGTGTCCGAAGGTAAAGAAAGCCGTGCCGAGATTCTAAAGAGAGTTTTGCTTGATTTCTTCTTGACCTCAGGCATAAATAAGGCATTAGGGAAGAGAATGATGTAAAGTAAATAGTACTATTAGTTATTGTGAGAAACTTATTAGTAATATACATTCTTGAAAAGAATAACTCTAGTAAATAAATGAAATTGGAACTAATCTATCACAATTTGAACGCTCTGTCCTAATGTACAACGTTAAAGAACGTACTAAATTAGTATTTATTAGCAACTATTAACTGAAGAGGAGCAATCTCCCTATATTCGGTTACGAATTACCATAAGAGCACAATTAAGAGTAAATGACAAATAGTCACAACGGTATCGTGTTAAAAGGATTAAATCTATCTAATAGCAAGGACTTGAGGTTACGTAAAATGTGAGGAAAATGTATTAACAGTTAAATATTGTATATTGAACAGTTTTAATTCCGGTTAAAACCTGACAAACTGAGCTTGTGGGTGGGGTATGTAGTGGGACGAAATTAAGCGTCACCCATCCACCAAAGTCAGCCCAGTTTGCAGGTGACTATAAGTTTAATTTAGTTTGTTTATGTGTTTTCTTATTATTTGTAATAAGATGTGAATTATCTAAAAGTTTGTATTTTTTTTTATGTGTTTCATGTACGGAGAGATCGGCGCAACGAACGGGGACAGCATCTTCGTTGCCGCGACCAGAGAGGAAATTGCTGGCCGCTATACGTCGCGGGTCGACAGCCAAGGAGCAACAGAAGATCCTGGAACCGAGTTGTTGCGTCGTGTTTCTAAAAATTAAAAATGAATTTTTATACTCTTTTTGTACAACAATGACAAAAAAAAATAGAGCTTAATCTTATTGAGAAGTCAGTCACTGTCTGTCAACGCTCAAGTTCACATCTGTATGTGTAGGAAGCTAATAAAATTGTGTATGTTACTAAAGGTGAAACACGTGTCTTGAAGATTTATTTATGAAGAGTTATGTGAACGGATTAATAATATATTTGACAAGATTATTGATTCAGACAGCGTTGGCCGAAACTTTGAATCTAAAAAGTTTATTTAATGTGTGATTCCGATATCGATTAGATCAAGATAACGTGTGTCGATATAATTTTCTGAGGAGAAACAAACGAAATTTAAATTCGAAAAAGGTACGAAAACCAATTGGCCCAAGTGATGTAATTCTTTGCACACGACTCAACTGATGTTTTACAGTTTCGTTCAAGAACCATTCTAGGACAATTTAAAAAAGAATATAAATAATTTTGAAGTGAGTGTAACTGACGTGGGTGACGAAGTCTGCACATGGTCATATATCAAACGAAACCTAAGGCGTCGTTACACCGTACAATGTCGCGATATGATAAACCGCAATCGCGATAGGCTACAATCCGACCTTTATCAATATCGGGAACGTGATGGTACGCATTTCTCCTCTTTACACGAGGCATCACAACAACGTTTCACCAGACAACGCCGGCAACTGCTGTTTGTGTACGAGAAATCGGTTGGAAACTTTCCTCATGTAAGCACGTTGTAGGTGTTGCCATCTGCGCCAGCCTTGTCTGAATGCTCTGAAAAGCTAATCATTTGCGTATCACAGCATCTTCTTCCTGTCGTTTAAATTTCGCGTCTGTAGCACGTCATCTTCGTGGTGTAGCAATTTTAATGGGCAGTAGTGTAGTAGATGTTGGGAACCTTGAAACAGCATACTGCCATAACGTGCAAGTCAATATGGCTTCTCCATAGTTGTAGAACGGGTGAGAACAGCAAAGCTCAACAGGGGGAATGTACCCCTCTTTGCGAGAGGTGCACATCAGGCCCCAAAGTCTCTTCACTGGGACGGAGCTCGATCGGCCGGTTGGCCGCTGGAGGGGCTTGGCCGTCGGTCGATATCTCGGCCTTCGTTACCCGACCCGACACGACACGAGCTGTGGTACAGGCGGCGCCGCCTCTGTGCCCGTAATCGCCACTTCGCCCAATTAACGCGGCCGCCCCTCTAGCTGCCTGTGTGTGTGTGTGTAGTGGTCGGCGCCGCCCACTCCAGGACCACAGCAGCCGCGGCGAACAAAAAACAAACCACTCTCTCTCTGGTCAACGAGCCGACGCTGGCTTCGGAGGGTAGGCCAGTGACGAGGGGCATTCCCCCTCACACTTTACACTCTTCCTGCCGAAGTCTTCACTTAGCAATAGCGCCCAACAGTCGATTTATATAGCTGCTCGTCAACCTTTCTTTCGCTTTCCTCTTGAGAAAAAGTATGACGCTGTTCTTTATACAAACGTTTATATCCAGATTTAAGTATTACCTTTTAAATTCCTCAGTTCTGAGTTCAGATTTTCATGAATGAAAAGTTTGTATTCGTTGTCAATGCATTGTTCTGGGACACAATAAGATTAAAATACAGATAAATGGGGCCAATAGAAACAGTTTTCAACTTTAAAAGAAAAAAACTGATAATTTTTAAAAAGAAGTATGAAAATCAAAATTACGTTCAATTATAGGTCTTGTGCCTAAATGCGAACTTATAATTAGATTTGTAACCTAGCAATGCTTTTGTAACATGAAAAATAAAAACTTCGTGTTTCTATTCATTTGCAGGGACGTGTTAATAGAAACAACAGCGTTAATCTTATTATTTTTCTATTTATTGGTCTTTGGGTAGAATAAGAACAGGTCAAAAACTGTTTTGAGTCTAGGAGAGTGAAGCAAACTTTTTCTGGATCAAGAAAAAGTTTTACTCAATACTAAAACCAAAAACATTGCATTAATTGTGGTTTTTTATTCCGTTTTTGAAGTAACAATTGTAATATCTGTAATTATGTCGTATTGTGACATTATAATGTTAAATTTGGTTTGTTTTTTAATACATTAAGTCACTGACGTTCTGTTTAAAAATTATCTTTCAACCTACAAATCTTACCCCCAGTTGTAACGAAGAGCTTTCGAACAACATCTCCTGCATAAAAAGTTGCTCCTCTCCTGTCAAATCAAATGTGTTTAATCAACCTTGTCGTTTTTTTTAAACATCAACATAAGCTTTGCCTTCAGAATAACAAATTTATTTGCATACAATTAAAATTAGTGAGAAACAGTCTGATGATTACTGTTCCTGTTCACCCCACAAATTACGAAAGCACAAAAGCTACATTTTCAATTAACCGAAACACAAGTTAGATCAAAGTATACTTTAAATTCAACCTTTGGTCCATGAAATGCATGCACTTAAGTTAAAACGATTTGGATTGGTACTTGCCGATAAAGTTCGAAGTAAGCAAATTCAGCTCCGCATTCGGTGCGTGTCATAGAGTAAAGAAAACATCAACTGACGGTGCGCTATCTTGGAAATTCTTAACTTCTCTGTTACACTGCATCACTACCAATCTAGGCCGCACGGTCTAACGCGCTGCTTTGTGAGCGGGAGGCGTCCCGGTCCCCGACACAAATCCACCCGGCGGATTAGTGTCGAGGTCCGGTGTGCAGGCCAGCCTGTGGATGGTTCTTAAGGCGGTTATCCATCTGCCTCGGCAAATGCGGGCTGGTTCCCCTTATTCCGCCTCACTTAAACTATGTCGGCGATTGCCGCGCAAACACTGTCTCCACGTACGCGTACACCATAATTTACCGCGCAAATATTTGGGGTTATACTCATCTGGTATGAGGCGTTCCCGTGGGGGTCCACTGGGGGCCGAGCTGCACAATAACCCTGGGTTCGGTGTGGGGCGGCGGTGGGGCGGGTGGACTGCTGTGGCCTGTTGTGGGGTCGTGAACCACTCCGTCATTTCTGGGTCCCCAGTTCACTACACGCACACACACACCAACCTAGGCACATAAATCTTCGAATGATATCCCCATTTGTCTTCCGACACGATAGCGTAGAACGTCTTTGTAAGTTTCGTTTCTTCATCCCATTGTTCATATTCAACCCTTTTAACGCGCTACATTAAAAAATTGTGTGATTCACCAAAATTTAGGACATAATCAAAGTGAATTCTATTCATGTCAGAAAATAAATAAATGTGCTGTACTCAGAAAACTGAATATTAAACACCTAAAAAATATGGAAACAGTACCCCTGGAATGTGAAAGTATAGGTCATTGCTGAACGAAGACACTATGCCACAGGCCCCCCTTTCCCCATAAACCAAACAAAACCCGCTGCATTGTTGTGTTGAAATAAACAATCACTTATTCGATAATGCAGGGTATATTAGCAAATTACAAGGTATTCTAAACACGTTCTTATCCAAAATTACTAAAACAAACTGAAATCACCGTCATTTATCGAAGATATGCTGACACTGATATGAAACACCTTTCTTCAAACAGATGCTGCCACCTACCGGGAACATACAAAAACAAGTGATGCAGTGAAAGCACATGGTGTGAAGTACACGGTCCAGTCACATTGCTATGGCCACTACACATATTCGATGTCTTAAAGAGGTCGGTCATTTTGTTAAATAGGAACTTGCAGTAGCAGCAGCAGCAGTAGTAGTAGTAGTGAAATTAAACAAAGCTCTGCGACAAAACGAACTAATTAGCCTGCTCAAGATTGACACCTTCGATTATTTCTGCAAAGCAAGGAGTGATCTTGCCAACAGCTCCTATGGTGGTAAGTGCTGTTTCGTGAATGGCCGCTGACGTTTACCAGCTGCCTATTCCTGCCCTCGAATTACAGATTGAGATAACAGGTGACACAGCCCCTCCAAAAATTGGCACAGAAAATGTTTCAGAATTAGTACACAAACCTAGAGTGAAATTTACCTTTATTTTCCGTGAATGGTAAAAATCACACCAAATACTGACTAAAAAAAAAAGTAATGCTATTAATTTGGCATCCTCAGAGAAAAATGACAATAAATGCGTAATATTCTCCACCAAAAATTGTAAACCGTGCGCGTGCCACTGAGGTTAAAGTATACCGTGCATGGCAAAATCGCGCTACCCAAAACCGGCGTGAGACAACTGTGGTGCACCACAGGCCATAGATGACAGGGGTAAACGATGGCCGCGAAACTGTGTAAGGGTGAATAGATGTGCAACTATTAAGCAACTGACCTCCCAGCTGAAGGAAGGAGCCATGAAAGAAGTTGCTTATAAGGCGCTTGTTCGCCCGATTCTTGAGTATTGTTCATCTATCTGGAATCTCTACCATGTGGGACTGATAGAAGAGATAGAGAAGTTCCAATGAAGAGCGGCGCGTTTCGTTACGGGATCTTTTACTGGCGAGAGAGCTTTACGGAGATGCTAAACTCCGCTGGCAGACATTACAAGAGAGGTGTTGAGCATCACGAAGGGATCTACTATTGAAATTTCGGGACAGAACTTTTCAGGAGAAGTCGGAGAACATATCACTTCCCCCCACGTACATCTAGCATATTGACCACGAGGAGAAAATTCGAGAAATTAGAGCCAATATAGAGGCTTGCCGACAACCATTCTTCAAAAATGGTTCAAATGGCTCTGAGCACTAATGGACTTAACATCTATGGCCATCAGACCCCTAGAACTTAGAACTACTTAAACCTAACTAACCTAAGGACAGCACACAACACCCAGCCATCACGAGGCAGAGAAAATCCCTGACCCCGCCGGGAATCGAACCCGGGAATCCGGGCGTGGGAAGCGAGAATGCTACCGCACGACCACGAGATGCGGGCAAACCATTCTTCCCACGCACTGTTCGCGAGTGGAACAGGGTTGCAGGGATCAGATAGTGGTACCGATAGCACCCTCCGCCATGAAACGCCTGGTTAAATCCGCAGGACAGAACAGGTTGTTTGAATTGTGGAAAGGGTCCAAAAATGAGGGGCTGTCAGTTATACTCGAACACATATAACTTTATTTAGTTGCCCAAACATTACAGCCCAAAATTCCGAACTTAACTATCGACTGAATATGTCACGCAATCTTATGGCTTAAGACACAACTACAGTGAATTTTCAAAAGGCAGAAGGCCCAAAGCTTTATCCAAAAATATATTTTAAATGAGGCTGAAGGCCCAAACAATGCAAGACTTGACAAGTAAGGAACTTTCAGTTTTAAAGCGGCTGAAGGCCCATTATTTAAAACCCAACTGAAGGCATACAAATTTAAACCACCGGCTATGAGCCATAAAAATACAGACTCAAACACCAATACGAAAAGGCAGTACAGCCAGCGGCACACAGAAGTTTCCGGGGGTCGGTCTGCACTTGAAATATCAACGTTCGCTTAGGGGAGACAGGTAGTCGGCCCAACCATATCCGATCCGCCGGCAACCCAACCAAGAGACAGTCAACGGACCCACTGACGACTTGCTTTTCACCCGACCAGTACACAAGGAACTCCAATGCCAAAACGTAAAATGCGTAGCCGCCCACAACCAAGTATGCATAAGCTGTCAAATCTACACCCAAGTGTTGGACAGAGACAACACATTGAGGAAAGGACACTGCTTGAATTTTACGCCAACGGCCAGGGCAGGTGCTCAAACTTTCGCCAACTCGAACACTCGCGCTGTTGCTCACGGGAATACCCCCGCCCCCAACAGCCAACCATGAAAACCAACGGCACAATGTAAACAGACAGGCTTCGGTAATTAAATCACCACTCAACTTTGATGTCCTGGCTCGGTGAGCCACGAACCTCACAGCAATCGGAACAGCTCCCAGACACTGCGTAGAGACCGCCAGCGGGCCCGGCCCACTGTGCCGCGCGCTGATTTCCTGGCTGATCCACACCAACCGACCGACACTGTCCACACCGGCTAGCCGGAAACTATAAGCACCAGACCAAAGATAGTACAAGATGCGAATATCGACACACACCGCAGCTGTTACACGTAGAAAGAGGAAGAACCACGGCATAACCGCAATAACCATGGGAAACCAAACGCTGAGTAACCAAAAAAATGGTTCAAATGGCTCTGAGCACTATGGGACTTAACTTCTGAGGTCATCAGTCCCCTAGAACTTAGAACTACTTAACCCTGACTAACCTAAGGACGTCACACACATCCATGCCCGAGGCAGGATTCGAACCTGCGACCGTAGCGGTCGCGCGGTTCCAGACTGCAGCGCCTAGAACCGATCGGCCACTCCGGCAGACGCAGAGTAACCGTCAAGGTTTAAACCAACGCATAAGCTGGGGCCAACACGACTCACGCCATGCAGCATTAGGTGGCTTGCGGGGTATGATGTAGATGTAGATGTAGATGTACCAACAGTGTCTCCACAATGACCGTTCAGTGAACGTTGCTGCATTTGGGCCTCTGCAGCAGACCCTTGGTTCATGCAGACCCTTGGTTCATACGCCTTCGGCGACGAAGGCTGGAATTTGCACGCCATTACCGGAACTCGACGCCCACTGAGTTACGACAAGTGGCCTCTTCAGATGAATCACGTTTTATACTCCATATGACAGACGACCGTTGGCTTGTAGGGTCCAGCAACAATCGTCGGAAGGGCCAAGGCTGGGCGAGAAACCGAAATGGTCTGGGGAATGTTTTCGTTGAATTTCAGGCGTGATCTCGTCATTATGGAAGACACATTGGATCATGGCATCTACCAACAGGACAATACAACATGTCACACAGCTCGCAGTGTACGTGAGTGGTTCGAAGAGCACCAGGATGAGTTTACCATACTCCCCTTGCCACCAGACTATTCGAATTAAAACGCGGCAGATAATCTGTAGGACCCTTCACTCCGGCTGTTGTCGCCATGGATCCTCAGCTGAGAAACCTAGCACAGCTGGTCATGGTACTAGAGTTGGCATCCCTCCACATTCCTGTTGGTCCCTTTCTCTTTCTGAACGCCTCGCAGCAGCCTGAACTGCAGAATGTAAGTACCCAGGCTTTTGGCAGGTCCTCACATTAATGTGACTCGACCGTGTATGTGTTACAGTCGGGCATAGCAAATTTAGGTTATTATTTCAGCTAGAAAAAAATAAAATTTGGATGCAGCATTTAACTTCCGTAAGTACTGAGGATGTTAAAACACTGTGTAAGCAGAAACGGTGTATGTCCCAACACAACAGGGCGCGTATAATAAACTACATAAAAACCAACTGCAACTACAATTTGCCCATGAGATTGGAACGTTATGGCCGCCTGCGCCTCTGGTGCTATTCGAGAGTATTTGGCCTATTACCGGTACCGGATTTCTCTCGTCATCATGTCATGTCTCAACACAGGCATGACATCTCGCTGTACACACACAATTACAGACACTTGCGCTCCACAGATACACTTCGGGAAGACAATGTGTCCATGCGCGAAGGAAGAGAAACTTTTCCAACTATGACCTATCGCTCGTGGTCTCCTAACTCATCATAGAATCAACCACATTTATTTAGACAAGTCGGGGAAGATGCCATAGCTAAGGAGATTTCTTCCGTAGCGGTTGAATCATCAATCCAAAAAGTTTGTAACTATGTCTGAATTAAAGTATGATACTGTATTTAATTACAATGAAAAAATGAACAATAAATCCATACATATTACAGAAATTTATGTATGTATGAATGTGTGAGTGTATTTATTTGGGTATGTGTCTTCCACATTTTTTCCTAAACCACTGGACTGGTTTCAACCAAACTTGTCATGCGGCGGTCACTGTGGGGGTAAGGAGCGCCTACCTGTCAGAGTTAAAGAGATATGATGTCATAAAGAATGGGATGTGTGAAAAATTGCCCCATCATGTGGGTCGTTTAAATGTATTACTTCGTGCTACTTATTGTGGTCGCAATAAATTTCGCATTCAGTATACACATATGGCACTAAATCCACCTACGAAAGTATCTCGAGGTTCCACACATGCGCGGAAAACTGCCACATCATGCATGACAGTTAGATCTATTACTTCTTTGCTACTAACTCTATTCGCAACGCTTTCGCTGACAGTATCCACATATGTCGCTGAAACCACCTACACAAATATGTCATTGTACGACACATAGGTCAAGAGATATGACGTCATAAACACTGAGAAGCGTGGAAAACTGCCGCATCATGGATGCAGTTTTAATACATTTATTCTTTACTACGTACTAAGACACTCCTACAGTCAACTCAAGTAAGTCTCCCACACCTATCAGCGCTTTTGACAGCTTTCAATGCGAAGCGCAAACGGCTCTAGGCAAAAACGATAGCCGTCTATAGAGCTATGAATAGGCGCTGAGGCCTTTAAACAGCTTATTAGTGGGTGTTGGGGCCTTTGAAACAGCATACTGTTGCAACGCGCAAGCCAGTATGGCGTCTCTATGGTTGTCAGAGAGGCGTACAGAAACTGCACGTAATCGTGTTTTTAGGTCTGAATACTGACGTTATATATTTGTGCATTGTGGATCTTTCTTTGTACGACTATTTCATAATTTCAAAGGTGTTTTCACGATTATATGGAAATGAAATGTCTTCCATAATTCGCTACAAACACATTTCAGTTTTGGTTTTCGTTTCTAATAGAACATTGGCAAAAGTGATACCCAGAGAATGTTGGGGTTGTCAGCAAGTATTTGAAAAAATAATAGATATAATGTGACACTGGAAGCACTGGACAGTTGGCATCTTCCACTGATGACTGAATACTGGGGGCAGACGCAAATGTGTGAAAGAAACAAAATTTGTGAATCAATTAAGTACGACACAACAAAACTAATTTATTTTGATTATGTAAAATCCAAATAAATTAGTTTTGTTGTGTCAGTTTATTTTGATTATGTAAAATACTCGAATTATATCAGGTGATACTGACGGAATTAGATTAGGAAATGAGACACTTAAAGTAGTAGATGAGTTCTGCTATTTGGGAAGCAGATTAATTGATGATAGTCGAAGTAGAGAGGAGACAAAATGTAGACTGGCTATGGCAAGGAAAGGGTTTCTGAAGAAGAGAAATTTGTTAACATCGAGTATAGATTTAAGTGTCAGGAAGTCTTTTCTGAAAGTATTTGTATGGAGTGTAGCCATGTATGGAAGTGAAACATAGACGATAAATAGTTTGGACAAGAAGAGAATAGAAGCTTTCGAAACGTGGTGCTACAGAAGAATGCTGAAGATTAGCTGGGTAGATCATGTAACTAACGAGGAGGTACTGAATAGAATTGGAGGGAAGAGGAATTTATGGCACAACTTTACTAGAAGATGAGATCGGTCGGTAGGACACGTTCTGAGACATCAAGGGATTACGAATTTATGTAGTATTGGAGGACAGCGTTGAGGGTAAAAATCGTAAAGGAAGACCATGAGATGAACACACTAAGCAGATTCAGGAGGATGTAGTCTGCAGTAGTTACTTGGAGATGAAGAAACTTGTACAGGATAGAGTAGCATGGAGAGCTGCATCAAACCAGACTCTGGACTGAAGACCACAACAACAACATGTAAAATACAAACAAGAATGATCTGGCAGTCATCAGTTGGTTATTGCTAGATTAAGGCTTTCGTTTGCTGTTCAATGTTATCTGATTCGTGGTTTACAAATAATCCAAAAAATGCGTGTGAGTACCTAAGGGAGCATACTGCTGAGGTCATCGGTCCCTAGACTTCCACACTACTTAAACTAATTTAAACTAACTTATGCTAAGAACATCACACACACCCATGCCTGTGAGACGACACGAACCTCCAGCGGTAGGGGCCGCGCAATTCGTGACATGGCCGGCCGCTGTGGACGAGCGGTTCTAGGCGCTTCAGTCCGGAACCACGGGGCTGCTACGATCGCAGGTTCGAATCCTGCCTCGGGCATGGATGTGTGTGATGTGCTTAGGTTAGTTAGGTTTACGTAGTTTTAAGTCTAGGGGACTGATGACCTCAGATGTTAAGTCCCATAGTACTTAGAGCCATTTGAACCAATTCGTGACATGACGCCTCAAACCGTGCGACCACTTCGCGCGGCTATTCCAATAGTCATAGTCATTTCCACAGTCCTCATGCAACCACTTCTTACATACAATGCATTGGATCCAGTCATACCTGAGTCCTTTTTTGTCACAAAATAAGCTCTTAACGGCAAGACAAATATCGTCGTCGGTGCCACTTGCTCCATTTGAATAACTCTGATGTAAGGAATCCTCACTGCTTGAAGATGAACTGCTTGGTGGTTTCAACTCCTTCCTTGGCAGAGTACAACGTTTTGATCAGTTATTTTGTGCTTTGTCTCTCGTCTGCTCGTTGGAATCTCTGAAATTCGCTTTTTCCTCTGGGCCTGGCTGCATCTTTAGGAACAGGACTTATGTAATTAAAACAGGAATTATTAGATTGTTCTCCACCACTTCTGGATGGTCCTGCAGCACTTCCGGACGGTCCTGCATTTCTTGTTGGGACCGCTGCTTTGGGTATGGGTGGTGCTGGTGCTGCAGTAGGCGTTGAAACACGGTTTGCGGATGCTACAGCAGAACTACTAAATTGCTCTACATTACATGTTGTAACTACATTTGCTACTATTTCCAATTGTGCATCAATTGTTATCGCCAGTTGCTCTGTCGTATATTGCAAATGCATGATCTGGGGTTTTGGATCGTTCGTTAAAGGCCGAAAATCCAGAAGTGCCATCACCCGCAACTGCAGCACGATTCCATGCAAAAGTCGTTGCCCAAACTGCAGACAGCTAACTTCGCGGCCTGGGTGGTCGTGAAACCAGTTGTTTATAGTCTGTTGCCAAAATGTTTCAAGGACTTGTAGAAGGGCCGATTTAGGAGTTGAAAGAATTGTGCAGCATGGCTGGGTAGGCAGAGGAGAATAATCCTATTCTCAGCTGCGAAATCAAGAACACTGTCATCAGAACAGTGTGCCCTGTGCCCACCCAGTATCAATAATACCTTGTCTGATTTTCTCCTAGGAATGAAGTGAGTCTTCAACCAGTTCATAAACACATCCATATTCACATATTTACACAGAACCATCATTCATTTCGACATGGTATCCAGGAGGTATACCGTCTTCAAATTCAGGTTTCTTCCTTTGCCCTTTAAATATGCAGTAGGTTTTGTGGACTGGCAAGACAGCCAATCCACTAGGACGGGAGGCCGAAGGGCACGCGTTTAAGCTCACGCAGGATGGCGTGAGGTCTGGAACAGGACAAGGTCTTTATAGTAGCAAAAATAGTACGTAGCTTCTGGAATACTTAACTTTAATCCATAATTGGTGAACATCGGTCTGACGGTACATGCATCACAAGATAAATAGCAATTGATAATGGCGCCTTGCTAGGTCGTAGCAAATGACATAGCTGAAGGCTATGCTAACTATCGTCTCGGCTAATGAGAGCGTAATTTGTCAGTGAACCATCGCTAGCAAAGTCGGCTGTACAACTGGGGCGAGTGCTAGGAAGTCTCTCTAGACCTGCCGTGTGGCGGCGCTCGGTCTGCAATCACTGACAGTGGCGACACGCGGGTCCGACGTATACTAACGGACCGCGGCCGATTTAAAGGCTACCACCTAGCAAGTGTGGTGTCCGGCGGTGACACCACAGTAGGAATTTCACTTCGGCATTGCAGCAAGCAATTAGCGATATTGTTTCGCCTTTTCTGATCATGTTACGTTATGGTCGTCTTTGGAACCTTTCACTGCTAGTACTTTTCCAGGCTCATTGTTCAGCTGAATTCCGCACTCGTCCATGTTATAAATTGTCCCACGCTTCTGAAACAACTTGTTCTCCTGGCAGGTGTGTAACAAGAGAGAAAAATAGTTCTCACTATTTTCTCGACACGTTCCCAACCCGCTTGCAATTGATATATCCTGGTGATTCCTTACAACAACAGTGGGATGTCTTTGCAAGAAAAGATTCATCCACCCGTAGCCTGCCATCTCACTTTCTCTACGGAATCAATTAGGTATTCCATTTTTCTCCGCAAATGAATACGCCAACCGCCGAATTGATTTTGGTGACGGTGGGTATCCAGCATTTTGTAAAAAATATGTGTGTGAAATCTTATGGGACTTAACTGCAAAGGTCATCAGTCCCTAAGCTTACACACTACTTAACCTAAATTACCCTAAGGACAAACACACACATCCATGCCCGAGGGAGGACTCGAACCTCCGCCGGGACCAGCCGAGCATTTTGCAGTCATCGGGTAAATTCCGTAAGTTTGCTCTCATTTTCATCACCAAGGAGTCCTGAAGAAGTTTCCAATGTAAGTTACGATTAGTATTTTGTTGTTACTAAAATTCCAGTGTATATAGCAACGACAAAACTGTCTCCACTCTTCATTTCATGATGTTATTTTTACCTGCAGGGGCTGGTCGACCTTGGGTAAATTTTTGTTTTCTATTTTCCGTTTCAGGGTTCTGTATGGTATTTGGTGGATTTTCGATGCATCCCTTAAGGACCAGTGGGAGATTAGCTTCTGACCAATAATCTCTATTTGTTTTTCTCTGGTACTGACGAGGCGTGGTATGTAAACTGCACGTTTACACGTAAGATATTTTATAATGTACTAGCTGAGAATCCAGAAATTTCCTGGGTGTTCATTTTGCCAATTTTTTTATTAAAAACTAACACAAAAAATTAATTGTGTTTGCTGTGTAATACAGAGAAAATTTCATTTCCACGTGTTTGTGAAAACACTTTTGAAATTATGAAACAGTTGTACAAGCTGGGCAGCTGCTGTTTCGCGTGTCTACAACGCGATTTTGTAAACGTCTCCATGGCAACAGTTCAGAGTTTTCTGTTTGCTGCTGCTAAACAGTGCCACGGGTTACCCAGAACCTTTTACGCAATGCATGTACGCCTTATTAATTGGCATAAATTCACCTGCTCATGGAGATATGGCCCTCTAACTCTCTGTGTAAAATGTGATGACGTCTATTGTTTCGCCTATAGCCCTTTGCGCTTGGCAGTTGAAAGCCGTTAAAAGCGCTGCGGAGTGTCAGGGATTTCCTTAAGTTTACGCGACTGTAGGATTGTCTTATCATTAAAACTTCATCCATGATGCGGTATTTTTCTCCGTGTTTATGACGTCATATCTCTGAACTAAGTGTCGTACAAAGATACATTTTTGTAGGTACATTCAGCAGCGTATGTGGATAGTTTCTGCAAAATGTATTACGAATTGAGTTAGCAGCAAATAAGTAATAAATTTAAACATCCTGCACAGTGCAGCAGTTCTTCACGCATCTCAGTTTATATCATGTCATATCTCCTGAACTATGTGCATTACCATGATATAATCTGGATACTATCTGAGAAATTTATTGCGAATAGAGCTAGTTGCACCGAAGTAATAAATTTAATCGTCGTGCATGATGCGGCAGTTTTCACGCATCTCCTTGCTTGTGACGTCATATCTTCTGAACTATGATAGGTACGTGGGTCTTACCCACACAGCGATTGTTGCCTGACAGTAAGGGTATGTGTACCAGGTTTGGTTGACATCGATCCAATGGCTTAGAAGGAGATGTGCAACATACGCACACAGGTACATACATTTTTATAGTACGTGTGATACCTTAAGTAGAACCAAAACTTACACAACAGATTTAAATGTACTACTTTCTTACTTTAATATCAATCATTTGTAATTAAAATAAATACCTAACCTTTATACTACGCAATTATTTTGAACTTATGCGGCACAGAAAGAATAACCCTTTAATCTAGAGGCGTCTTATTCATTTTATATGGGGTAGATGCAACCTACATTTTCTTCAACATAACCTCCTTTAAAAGTGGCTAAACCCTCTATCTAGTAGCCACACAACATGGCTTCAAAACAACCATTAAAATCATGGTCATGTCACAAACATCCACGAGGAAAATCTTTACTAATAATAAGAACAGAATTAGAAGTTGCACATTTACAACCATTAAACTCAATACATTCTCCAGTTACTTCGTCTTTAATGGATAAAAACGGACAACTATCTTCTTCCTACAGACAGCAAGTCATCAAGAACAAGTGGTGATGGATAATGCTTCCATCCATGGCAGAAACATCATCACTGTGGTATCTTCCACTTATTGGCGTCTTACACCAAATTACCGTATATTTTTCATAAGGATTCAGAGGATTTACTTCCATTATAAGATGGATGTACATCAGGTAATAAGGCGTTGATGTCTTGTTTATCAGACTATTGTATAATCTGTGGCGCTCTCTGGCAGGAGAATTATTTTACTACGAAGCTAGGCCGGCCGCTGTGGCCGAGCGGTTCTAGACGCTTCAGTCTGGAACCGCGCGACCACTACGGTCGCAGGTTCGAATCCTGCCTCGGCCATGGACGTGTGTGATGTCCTTAGGTTAGTTAGGTTTAATTAGTTCTAAGTTCCAGGGGACTGATGACCTCAGATGTTAAGTCCCATAGTGCTCAGAGCCAGTATGAAGCTAGTAGTTATATGGATGGCTCAGAGTTTTCTGTCTGCTGCTGCTAAACAGTGTCACAGGTTACCCAGAATATTTTACCCAGTACATGTACACCTCATTAATTGGCATACATTCACCTGCTGATGGAGGTATGACTCTCTAACGCTCAGTGTAAAATGTAATGAATCTGACTGGTTACAGTAATTTGTTGTTTCTGTTGATATTGACAACGCTCATGGTCATGCCTAATCTAAAATATTCGTATCTAATACACGGATGTTGTCAGTGTCAGGCGGACATTCAAAGTAGAGAAGAGAAAAGAGTGAATGTTCGGCAGACGACGCTGCGCAACGGAATTCAAAAGGCCTCGCCACCAAGCAATATGACTGAACGGCTAGCTTCTGCCTTCAAAATGTCGACTGAAGACATGCCTTACACCACTCAGCCAAAGATCAGATGAAAACATTGACTAGAAAGCTTTTGACTCATACGAATGCTTCGCAACTCGCGCACTGATACATCACATGAAAGTCATTTACAACAGAAGGCATTCCCAGTCTAATCTTCAGCAGTCTTCTACAGCACTACGTCTAAAAAGCTTCAAGTCTCTTCTTGTCTGTATTATCGTCCACTTTTCACTATCTTATATGGCTACTACAAAAACTACCTTTCAGAAAATGATTCCTAAAACTTAAATTTGTATGTAAAGTTAGTATATTTCTTCTTTCAGAAAAACTTTCTAGCTATTGCGGTTTACTTTTGTAGTCCCTTTTACATCTGCTGCCTACCGTTAGTTCGTTACCTACATTGCAAAACTCGTGTGCGCTTTTAGCGCGTAATTTCCTAATCTAATTCCCTGAACATCACCTAACGTACGTATGCCGTTGCACAAAACTTAAGGAAAAAGTAACTTTCACACGATGTGTCAGATCCGTTACTGCTTCTACAATGGCACGTTATAAAGAATTGAGTTTGAACGTGGTGTTACAGTCGGCACACGAGCGACAAAACTTGGACCATACATAGAAAGAACTGGTAAAGTGTAATACACAAGGTAACCGAAAGAAACATGCAATGAAACGAAAAGAAATATAACTTTAATTCAAAAACAGTAAAAACACTGAAGTCATTGGGTTTTATGATGGATACGTGGACATTACAATTGGTGGGACGCGTTGGTCACAGCGTCGCTCACTGACGTTTATAAAAATGAAGTCAGCGCCTAATGTACCTCTGATAAGACGCACATGGGGAAGGAGTACAGTGTCACAATAACATTGACCGGTGAGTGTGCCGTGTAGAAACATCTGGAGGTAAGTGCGCCTATGCTACATTGAGCCTACCCATACAGTAGCACCTGGACCACCAAAACGATCAAATTCGACAAGGATTCCGGATGCATTACTTGTTCTCACCTCTCGGCGTGTGTAAAAGCACGCAGTGCACCCTGGAATACTGTCGAACATGATCATTCTGGAAGTCAAGGTGATACCGTGTGGAAGGCATTATGTTGTATGGGCGTACGGATCTTCGATTCTTTGAACATCGGTCATTGTTACTGTGACACAGTACTCGTTAATCATGCGCGTCTTTTTGTGGTTGCATTCGACCCTTAATTAATTTACACTGAAGCGCCAAAGAAACTGGCGTAGGCATGCGTACTCAAAATACAGAGATTTGTAAACAGGCAGAATATGACGCTGCGGTCGGAAACGCCTATATAAGTGTCTGGCGCAGCTGTTAGATCAGTTACTGCTGCTACAATGGCACGTTATCAGGATTTAAATGAGTTTGAACCCGGTGTTATAGTCGGCGCACAGCACAAAAAGGTTCAAATGGCTCTGAGCACTATGGGACTTAACTTCTGAGGTCATCAGTCCCCTAGAACTTAGAACTACTTAAACCTAACTAACCTAAGGACATCACACACATCCATGCCCGGGGCAGGATTCGAACCTGCGACCGTAGCGGTCGCGCGGTTCCAGACTGTAGCGCCTATAACCGCTCGGCCACGCACAGCACAGCCGGAAACTATAAGCACCAGACCAAAAACAGTACAAGGTGCGAATATCGATACACACCGCTGCTGCCTCTCACGGAGAGAGAGAAGAACACCATAATCGCAATAACCGCGGGAAACCAAACACAGAATAGGAAGCAAGATTTAAACCAACGCATAACATGAGCCCAACACGGCTCAGCAGGCAAGCATCTGTGTAATTTGGACAGTAGGAAACACGTACTGGTATGCGTGAACAAGTGGGCCCAGGACGTCGGTCGTGTCTGGATAGCTCAGTGGGAAGAGGATTTCCTGCGAAGGTTCTGTGTTAGAATTTCTCTTCGGCACATTGTTTTCGTCTGCCAGGAAAGTTTGAAACAGCACAGACTCCGCTTCAGAATGAAGTATCCTGCTAAAAATTATCGGTATTCCTTTAAAATGATGGGAGTACTGATGTCACATATGTTTGTACGTTCGTCGATATCCGAGTCACTCAACCGCGCATTGCAACTGTGATGACTGGCTAATCTCTATATATTAAAACTATACCATTAGGTGTTTCCTCCTAAGAAAAGATTTGGCTCAGTCAAATGTGCCTCCTGCTTATCATGTTGTTTGTTTTTTAGATGCATGAGAAACAAATCTTCTGCTTAGCCAAGTCATTGTTAACAATAAGGTTAAGATCAACCATGCTAACTTCCAGTTCCCGCGATATCAACTCAAGACATAGCCGTCAATTTTGCTTCCTCATCTGTTCGTCTGTTTCGGTGTCTGTCAACACGATTGTTGAAGGTCGACTCGAAATTGCGTCAATTACTTCCTCTCCATCGCGAAAACGTGCGGCTCGGAAGCGTACACCTTCCCTGATCCGTACGCTTGCTCCAATTGCAGTCGCGGTTTTCAGCATACGAGGTGCATTCAAGTTCTAAGGCCTCCGATTTTTTTTCTCCGGACTGGAAAGAGATAGAAACATTCGCATTGTTTTAAAATGAGGCCGCGTTCATTGTCAATACCTCCCAGAGATGGCAGCACCGTACGGCAGATGGAATTTTACCGCCAGCGGCGAGAATCAGAACTGTTTTAAATACTAAAAATGGCGACGTTTTCCTTACTTGAACAGCGTGCAATCATTCGTTTTCTGAATTTGCGTGGTGTGAAACCAATTGAAATTCATCGACAGTTGAAGGAGACATGTGGTGATGGAGTTACGGATGTGTCGAAAGTGAGTTCGTGGGTGCGACAGTTTAATGAAGGCAGAACGTCGTGTGACAACAAACCAAAACAACCTCGGGCTCGCACAAGCCGGTCTGACGACATGATCAAGAAAGTGGAGAGAATTGTTTTGGGGGATCGCCGAATGACTGTTGAACAGATCGCCTCCAGAGTTGGAATTTCTGTGGGTTCTGTGCACACAGTCCTGCATGACGACCTGAAAATGGGAAAAGTGTCATCCAGGTGGGTGCCACGAATGCTGACGGACGACCACATGGCTGCCCGTGTTGCATGTTGCCAAGCAATGCTGACGCGCAACGACAGCATGAATGGGACTTTCTTTTTCGTCGGTTGTGACAATGGATGAGACATGGACGCCATTTTTAAATCCAGAAACAAAGCGCCAGTAACCTCAATGGAAGCACACAGATTCACCGCCACCAAAAAAATTTCGGGTAACCACCAGTGCTGAAAAAATGATGGTGTCCATGTTCTGGGACAGCGAGGGCGTAATCCTTACCCATTGCGTTCCAAAGGGCACTACGGTAACAGGTGCATCCTACGAAAATGTTTTGAACAACAAATTCCTTCCTGCACTGCAACAAAAACGTCCGGGAAGAGCTGCGCGTATGCTGTTTCACCAAGACAACGCACCCGCACATCGAGCTAACGTTACGCAACAGTTTCTTCGTGATAACAACTTTGAAGTGATTCCTAATGCTCCCTACTCACCTGACCTGGCTTCTCGTGACTTTTGGCTTTTTCCAACAATGAAAGACACTCTCCGTGGCCGCACATTCACCAGCCGTGCTGCTATTGCCTCAGCGATTTTCCAGTGGTCAAAACAGACTCCTAAAGAAGCCTTCGCCGCTGCCATGGAATCATGGCGTCAGCGTTGTGATAAATGTGTAGGTCTGCAGGGCGATTACGTCGAGAAGTAACGCCAGTTTCATCGATTTCGGGTGAGTAGTTAATTAGAAAAAAAAATCGGAGGCCTTAGAACTTGAATGCACCTCGTACTTTGAAAAAAACTTGGTGTTTGTGCAGGCCCCGTTACAACATCACGCGAGTTGTCGTACTCATTACGTTTGAATGTCTGCAGCAGATACAATCTCGTCGGAATTGTCTACGTGCCGTTTCTCCACACGACTCCTCAAGTTCGTGCACATAAAACACATGTACTGATCCATTCTCCTAACTTTTCGTGCGCGTCCTATATAACCAATATGGGAAACTGTTTGCATAAGACTTCAGACTAGAGTGTAATGTGCACAGTAACGAGACGTTGTGACCGGCTAAAACAATATGCTGCACCGGGGCTAAAACATTCACCATTTGATTTGAAAGAGAAGAGTGTTACGTACCAAACATTTGGTGTCCAGGGCCTTTACATGGGATACCTCAGTTTACTGCTAAATAATTGTTTACTGCGGAATTTAAGGCTGTGTGTAGTGGTCAAGTAGAAGAATTATTGGTAAGTAATTGTGACTTGCAAGCAATGTACAAGTAACTTGCAGGCGTACGAAATATATTGTGACGTTTCTATATGTACAGAAACGTAGTCTGCATAAAGTATAGATAATTTGCACTACTACACTACTGTTGGAAAACGACATGATCAGGCTGTGGCTGTGTAAAGAGCCTGGTTAATTCATGTAAAAGAGTGAAAATAGCAACCACATCTCCTTCTATATCTCTGATATTTTTGTAAATATTCATTATACTTCTTTCCATACAGCCATTTACTATCGCTACTTACATGACTTTGTACAAATCGCGTTTTAAGGCATTTTTCTCAAGGAGAGGGCTATGAACCATTGAGATACAAAAAATAAATTCATTCGTGTGAATTCGGATAACATGAGCCTGTGCTGATATAATTGACGACAGCAGTGATCCATCTGGCAAAGATAGCAACGACAAGTGACCCTGTACATCTCTTCACCATAAGGTTCAAAAACGTAATACTTCCGTGTTCTTCGGTGTTCATTGTAAATTAAATTTAGGACTTTAAGATTATTTACATTTCAGACTTCTGCATTCTGTGTTCACAGTAATAAAGCAAACCATTATGTGCATGGTGCTCCCAGCATGGCCGAACTGTTGGCACATCGTTGACGCAATAAGAGAGTAATAGACAAAGCATTGATCCTTGAAGACATCTGACACTCAGTCTCTTCTTCGAGAGCTGTTTACTTCGGACATTACTTACTGTTGGTGGGTATCAAATCACACTTACTCTAAGATGCACAACGTTGATCTCGCAGTTTCGATGCACCATTGTCAGAAACGAAACAAACAGTACTAGGGAAACATGTGTATGACCTCGGTTTTGCCGGCCGTAGGGGCCGAGGGGCTCTAGGCGCTACAGTCTGGAACCGCGTGACTGCTACGGTCGCAGGTTCGAATCCTGCCTCGGGTATGGCTGTGTGTGATGTCCTTAGGTTAGTTAGGTTTAAGTAGTTCTAAGTTCTAGGGGACTGATGACCTCAGAAGTTAAGTCCCATAGTGCTCAGAGCCATTTGAACCATTTGAACCTCGATTGTAACCCGCTTCCGTGTCGTGACCGATAATCATTTAAGTGGGTTTGCTGACTTTCGGAACTGCCTTACAGAAATGTAAGGCATGTATTATTGGAAGAGTTCCTTCGGAACTGCCTTACAGCGACTGTGTACATTTTTTCCAAAATGCAAGTAAGACCTATACTGCTGGAAGAATTTCATGTGGTTACATGACGGTGCATATGTTTCTACCTGCTGGATCACTTGCACAGCCCTTCATTACTATGACACACTCGTCAAATGCTACAACCGTCAAAGTAAGGAAAGATGAAAGTGGTCTTTGGTAACATGAGTATAACTTCAGTCACCACTAACATCTGTGCAATGTGATCTCATAGGAACCAAATACACAGTGTGGAAAGGAGTTAAACATTGGACTGTAGCTTTCATACTGCTAGAATATAGTAAAGTAATTTTAGGATCATTGAACATATCACTAAGGTTTTTATATACTCCTGTTCATTTATATTTTTTTCATTTTACGCACAGCATGGTATCTCTTGCCAACGGCCTTTCCGCAGTGGTAACACAGGTTCCCGTCAGATCACTAAAGTTAAGCGGTGTCGGGCTGGGCTAGCACTTGGATGGGTGACCATCCGGTCTGTCGAGCGCGGTTGTCAAGCGGGGCGCACTCAGCTCTTGTGAGGCAAACTGAGGAGCTACTTGATTGAGAATTGGCGGCTCCGGCCTCGGATCTGGAAACTGACATACGACCGGGAGAGCAGGGTGCTGACCACATGCCCCACCACATCCACATCCAGTGACGCCTGTGGTCTGACGATGACACGTCGGCCGGTCGGTACCCTTGGGCCTGCCAAGGCCTGTTCGGACGGAGATAGTAGCTCTATAAGCACTGGAAACTAGACGAAGATTATATCAAAATTTTGCTGAAAATAATGCGCACTACTGTATCAGATTTTTACTGTTTCTGCTGAAATACACCTTAAATTTAAAGTGCTAATAAGAACACAGTGATACTGTGTTGTCGTTAAATAACATGTCTAATACGTTTTACCACAACAGAGCTGAGAAACTGAAAGTACATAAAATACCATGTCTGATAAGTTTTCACGACTGTGAAGCAGAGAAGATGAAAGTAGCACATACACCTGCAGTTATTTGTCATCTCATGTGGTACTGTTATGTGTCTGTTAGCAACTGCTTGTGGTGCCTTGGTCTTAGCCAAGGACGGGCGAGACCTTGTGATATGACTATGTTTCCGAAGGAGAACACTAGTAGCGTATTAAATAGTTGCAGAACAGTAAGGCAAATAACGTATATATTTGTTATCCGGAGCCGCGCTGCTGCTACGGTCGCAAGTTCGAATCCTGCCTCGGGCATGGATGTGTGTGATGTCCTTAGGTTAGTTAGGTTTAAGTAGTTGTAAGTCTAGGGGACTGATGACCTCAGATGTTAAGTCACATAGTGCTCAGAGTTCTTTGAACATTTTTTTTTACATTTGTTACATAATTTTCGAGTGAAACAAGAGGATCACGTGGTCAGGTCGTCAAGAAAAAATACGTATATTAAGGAAACACGCTCATCCATAGATGCTATATAAGTGGAAGCAAGTATGTATTTTTTTCCACAGCTCCCCTAAGACACTCGACAGTCTTAAACTAAACATGGTGCACGTATTCCTTACTACACTCCTGGAAATGGAAAAAAGAACACATTGACACCGGTGTGTCAGACCCACCATACTTGCTCCGGACACTGCGAGAGGGCTGTACAAGCAATGATCACACGCACGGCACAGCGGACACACCAGGAACCGCGGTGTTGGCCGTCGAATGGCGCTAGCTGCGCCGGGTGGACGTACCGCCGAATTGCTCAACACGTGGGGCGTGAGGTCTCCACAGTACATCGATGTTGTCGCCAGTGGTCGGCGGAAGGTGCACGTGCCCGTCGACCTGGGACCGGACCGCAGCGACGCACGGATGCACGCCAAGACCGTAGGATCCTACGCAGTGCCGTAGGGGACCACACCGCCACTTCCCAGCAAATTAGGGACACTGTTGCTCCTGGGGTATCGGCGAGGACCATTCGCAACCGTCTCCATGAAGCTGGGCTACGGTCCCGCACACCGTTAGGCCGTCTTCCGCTCACGCCCCAACATCGTGCAGCCCGCCTCCAGTGGTGTCGCGACAGGCGTGAATGGTGGGACGAATGGAGACGTGTCGTCTTCAGCGATGAGAGTCGCTTCTGCCTTGGTGCCAATGATGGTCGTATGCGTGTTTGGCGCCGTGCAGGTGAGCGCCACAATCAGGACTGCATACGACCGAGGCACACAGGGCCAACACCCGGCATCATGGTGTGGGGAGCGATCTCCTACACTGGCCGTACACCACTGGTGATCGTCGAGGGGACACTGAATATTGCACGGTACATCCAAACCGTCATCGAACCCATCGTTCTACCATTCCTGGACCGGCAAGGGAACTTGCTGTTCCAACAGGACAATGCACGTCCGCATGTATCCCGTGCCACCCAACGTGCTCTAGAAGGTGTAAGTCAACTACCCTGGCCAGCAAGATCTCCGGATCTGTCCCCCATTGAGCATGTTTGGGACTGGATGAAGCGTCGTCTCACGCGGTCTGCACGTCCAGCACGAACGCTGGCCCAACTGAGGCGCCAGGTGGAAATGGCATGGCAAGCCGTTCCACAGGACTACAACCAGCATCTCTACGATCGTCTCCATGGGAGAATAGCAGCCTGCATTGCTGCGAAAGGTGGATATACACTGTACTAGTGCCGACATTGTGCATGCTCTGTTGCCTGTGTCTATGTGCCTGTGGTTCTGTCAGTGTGATCATGTGATGTATCTGACCCCAGGAATGTGTCAATAAAGTTTCCCCTTCCTGGGACAATGAATTCACGGTGTTCTTATTTCAATTTCCAGGAGTGTATAAGGAAACAATGGCTGTGGGGATAAGAGCCACCTGTCTGTCTTACTTCAGGGATATGATCTCATAATCAATGACAAGCGTATAAAACTGCTGCATCATGCATGACGTTTAACTTTATTACTTAATTGCTACTAACTCTATTCGCAACATATTTTGCAGACAGTATCCACATATGCCGCTGAATGTACGTACACAAGTAAAGCTTTGTGTGGTACATACTTCAAGAGATATGACGCCATCAACATTAAGAAGCGTGGAAAAATGTCGCATTATGCACAAAGTTTTAATAAATTTATTCTTTGCTACTTAGGCACTGCTACAGGTGGATCAACTTGAGGAAATTCATGACACTGAGCAGCGCTTTTGACAGCTTTCAGCTATGAAGAGCAAACAGCAGTAGCGCGAAAAAAATAGCCGTCTATAGTGCTATGAAAAGGCGTTCACACAGAGGCGTTTACAAAATAGCGTTGTAGACACGCGAAGCAGCTGCGCCCAGCATACAGAAACTGAACGGGGTACTGGTGTGTACTTATACACTGAAGAGTCAAAGAAACCGGTGCACCTGCCTAATATCGTGTATGGCCCCCGTGAGCACGCAGAAGTGCCGCAACATGACGTAGAATGGACTCGACTAATGTCTGAAGTAGTGATGGAGGAAAGTGTCACCCTGAATCCTGCAGGGCTGTCCATAAACTCGTAAGAGTACGAGGTGGTGGAGATCTCTTCTAAACAGCACGTTGCAAGGCATCCCAGACACACTCAATAATGTTCATGGCTGGTGAGTTTGGTGGCCAGCGAAATTGTTTAAACTCAGAAGAGTGTGCTTCGAGCCACTCTGTACCAAATTTGGACTTGTGGGGTGTCACATTGTCCTGCTGGAATTTCCCAAGTCCGTCGATATGCACAATGGACATGAATGGATGCAGGTGATCAGACAGGATGCTTACTTACGTGTCCCCTGTCAGAGTCGTATCTAGATATATCAGCTGTCCCATGTCACTCCAACTGCACACCCCCCACACCATTTCAGAGCCTCCACCTGCTTGAACAGTCCCCTGCTGACATGCAGGGTCCACGGATTCATGAGGTTGTCTCCATACCCGTACACGTCCAACCTCTCGATACAATTTGAAACGAGACTCGTCCGACCAGCAACATGTTTCCAGTCATCAACAGTCCAATGTCGGTGTTGACAGGCCCAGGCCAAGCGTAAACCTTTGTGTCGTGCAGTCCTCAAGGGTACATGAGTGGGCCCTCGGCTCCGAAAGCCCATATCGATGATGTTTCGTTGAATGGTCCGCACGTTGACACTTGTTGATGGCCCAACATTGAAATCTGCAGCAATTTGCGGAAGATGTGTGTGTGTGAATTCCTAAGGGACCAAACTGCTGATATCATCAAATGGTTCAAATGGCACTGAGCACTATGGAACTTAACATCTGAAGTCATCAGTCCCCTAGACTTAGAACTACTTAAACCTAACTAACCTGCCGAGGCAGGATCTGAACCTGCGACCGTAGCAACGGAGTGGTTCTGGACTGAAGCGCCTAGAACCGCTCGGCCACAGAGGCCGGCGCTGAGGTCATCGGTCCCTAGAATTACACACTACTTAAACTAACTTATGCTGAGAACAACCCACACACTCACCCATGCCTGAGGGAGGACTCGAACTTCCGGCGGAAGGGGCCGCTCAATCCATAACAAGACGCCTCTAACCGCACAGCCACTCGTGCGGCTTTGCGGAAGGGTTGCATTTCTGTCACGCTGAACGATTCTCTTCAGCCATCGTTGATCCCGTTCTTGTAGGACCTTTTTACGGCCGCAGCAGTGTCTCAGATTTGATGTTTTACCGGATTCCTGATATTCACAGTACAGCCATGAAATAGTCGTAGAGGAAAATCCCCACTTTATCGCTAGCTCGGAGGTGCTTTGTCCCATCGCACGTTCAAACTCACTTAAATTTTGATAAGCTCCCATTGTAGCAGCAGTAACTGATATAACAACTGCGCCAAACACTTGGTGTCTTATATAGGCGTTCCCGACCGCAGCAGCGTATTCTGCCTGTTTACATATCTCTGTATTTGAATACGCTTGCCTATACTAGTTTTTTTGGCACTTCAGCGTAAGTTGTACTTGCGCTATGGCGTACTTTATATTCGAGTGCCTGGCCCGTCGTAATTTTCTTTATGTTCGGTTTACTTCAATAATTCTGGTGAAACGATGGAAATATTGTTGCAACTGACTCCGTTCTTCAGCAAACACAAGGGTGCCCAAAATTAAAACAACAAACGGAAATTTTTCAAGGTTTCGTTTATTTCGCCACAAAACAGTACAAACAGGTGATAGTAAGAAAGAAGCAATATAAAGAGTACAGAACGTAAACAACTGCAACATGCATAACGGTAGACAAAAACGTTCTTCGTGTTTTCCAACTTAACGAAGTTCCACACATTCTCAGTATGGCCTGTGGTGCAATACGTTTGACTCAGCGTCAGTTTTGGATAGCGCCATTTTGCCAAACATGGCATGCTTTAATCAAACTTCGCCGCTTCGGAAATGTTTCAACCCTTGACCCGAAAGCCAATGATCGTGTTCTTTTCGACGTCAGATAAATCGCCCCGTTTCCGCATTACGATAACGACTGCTGTGTTGTTCGCGACCCCTGACGTGCATTCTGTACCCTCCACTGCTAGTGCTGCCACGTGCCGTGTATGAGTCGAACGTAGGCGGTTGTCACGTTAATGGTACAGGGCCGTGTGTTAGGCCAAAAGAAAAAATATCATTTATGTGATGACAATGGTATCAAAAACAGCTGCAGGCAGTTTTTTTTATTAATACAATATAAGGCTAGCAGTAGATGGAACATCACGATTCCACCTAAAAATGCAATGATAAACTCGTTTTTGACATTCAGTGCGCCTACAAATGTAATAAATTGGCCAGCTGTCCCTCCATTTATGTGTCATCTGTATAGTCCGCTACCTCCTTGATATGAGTGAAGTAACACAAAGTATATTGTCAGTGGCGGACATGAGAGTAGTGGAACAAAGCGGTTTGTGCCCCATTCTGCATTGTTGCCATATTTATTAAAGATGGCAGTGATGACGTCATCCAAGATGGTGGCATGTAGACTTTGCAACAGCATATGACCTCATCCAAGATGGCGGATTTTGGCTGAAAAATAGGCCAATTGGGCTACATCCATTAACCTAACACTCGAAAAAAAATGGCGGTAAGTTTGAATTTTAGCGGTAAAATAGGTCAATTGGGCTATGTCCACTAACCTAACCCTTCAGAAGGATAAATGGCGGGTAGTTTGAATTCCAACAGGATAATGGCGGCCTTCTCATTATTATTTATTATCATTTATTGTTATTTATGTTCATTTATTATCATTTATTATTATTTATGTTCATTTGTTATCGGTTCGATTCCCGGTGGGGTCAGGGATTTTCTCTGCCTCGTGATGGCTGGGTGTTGTGTGATGTCCTTAGGTTAGTTAGGTTTAAGTAGTTCTAAGTTCTAGGGGACCGATGACCATAGATGTTAAGTCCCATAGTGCTCAGAGCCATTTTTTTTTTCGTTTGTTATCATTTGTAATCATTATTGGCCTACCCCCACTAACATAGAAAATCGCGCCAAGTTCAATCATTTATTATTATTTATCATCATTTATTCAATACACCTGATTTTGGCGGGGAGAAAGCCAATTCCGTTACAGCCCGTCTGTGGCGGCACTCTGGGATGCTGATGGGCCCACCAACAGGTGGGGCATGGAGCAGGCTCAGCCAGTCGCACATACGTCAGCTGCGCTCTGGAGTCAGTTGAGACACACCTGCATGACCATAATGCCTGAAATAAAGAGTCATTTCCCCACCTGGTGATTAGCATAGTACAAGTGACGAGATTTTAATAATGTAGCGGCAGAAGCATAAGTGACCACGAAAATTGAAACTTGATTGACATGGCCGAATTGGCTTTCTTGCCGCCATCTTAAATGACGTCATGGCGACGTCCTCGGGTGGCTGAGATACAAACTAACGCACAGTTGGACTCTGGACCTCGTAGCAAGCACGGTGGATGCTGCTGCGATCTCTAAGATGTGTACTATGTATGTTGGAGAACGAGTGATGACCGTACTGTTTGAAATAAGGACTTCAGTCCTTTTGCCACAAATTCACAGGAGGTGACTTAGATTAGTGGAAGTGCAGTTTATTATCATTATTTGACGCGATTTTCATAGCTTACGAGTGTAACAATAAGTGACCGCGAAAAAATTAAAACTTGGTAGGATGAGGTGGACTATTTCGTATGTGTGGCTGATTATCGTGTTGGAATTTGAGCTTGTGACCGATTTTTTGTTATGGTTGTAACGGAATTGGCTTTCTCCCCACCAAAATCAGGTGTATTGAATAAATAATAATAAATGATTGAACTTTGCGCGATAATAAATGATAGTAAATGAACATAAATCATAATAAATGATAATAAATGAACATAAATAACAATAAAAGATAATAAATAATAATGAGAAGCCTGCCATTATCCTGTTGGAATTCAAACTTCCCGTCATTTTTCCTTCTGGAGGGTTAGGTTAGTGGACATAGCCCAACTGACCTATTTTCCCGCCAAAATTCGAACTTCCTGCCATTTTTTCGAGGGTTAGGTTAGTGGACGTAGCCCAATTCGCCTATTTTCCAGCCAAAATCCGCCATCTTGGATGACGTCATGCACTGTTGCCAAGTCTACATGCCCCCCTTTTGGATGACGTCATCGCTGTCATCTTGAATAAATTTGACAACAAAGCAGAGTGGGGCACAAACCTCTTTGTTCCACTACTCATGAGTTATTCAATATATGGTTAATATTAATTTGCTCCTGAGCAACTAACGACAAAGAGATTACATTCAATTTATTGGCAGTTGCGAATATGAACAACCAACGACGACACTGAAAATTTGTGGCAGTTGGGGACTCGAACCCAGATTTCCCGCTTTACGTGAGCGATCGCCTTAACCGCCTTAGCTGTCAGTGCACGACTCACGACCAGACTCAAATTTCCATATGTCATCGTCCTTGCGGCACAACCTGTACTAGTACAAACATTATGTCATTTTCATGCAGGGGATGGTATCGATGGATAAATACGACCCTGCAGTGTCTGTGCTGATAAGAAGAAGTTCCTTCTGGTATGAATAGGCACTGCGGCGACTACTGCCTGTAATACATTACGGATACGAACAACCATCATCTGCATAAAGGATTGCCGACCAGAGTGGCCGAGTGGTTCTAGGCGGCACAGTCTGGAACCGCGCGACCGCTACTAATAACTGATGACCTCAACAGTTAAGTCCCATAGTGCTCAGAGACATTTATAAAGGACTGACGTCATTGTGCCGGACCGAGACTTGAACTCGTATTTCCCACTTTACGAGAGTGATCACATTAACCATTACCAAACACAGCTCGATGAAACTTGGACCACGAATGGAAAGAACTGCTAAAGTATGCATGAATGTCCGAAGGAACATTGCATCGCTCTTCTTAACAACATAGATACTACAATATTGCATAGGACAAATAGATTAGTCGTAAACAGTACTTCTTGCTGTAAGTGCGTATTGCCGGGGCACGAACTGATGTCAGTAGCCAGCGGAACACAGGATCAATTAAAACGTATTGTTCGTAAGAAGTACACTGAGAAATGCGCTACGACGAAGCACATAGGGTATGTTAATACAGCTGGATGGAAACTTGTGACAGGTAGCGCAAAGAGCTCCTTAGGGGTTAGGAAAGAAACGGGGAAGGAAAGAGGAAGGAAGCCGAGCGTAATCTCCGCATCGGGGCCCGGCGGAATACCGTGGGAGCGTTTGAGATCAGTATCAGCGGCGACCGTGCGGCGCACGGCGCGGGCTGCGGCGCACAGGAGCTGAGGCCGCGGGCGCCCTGCGCGGAGTTTCATCAGCAGTTACGGCACGGTGAGTCCTCTGCTGGCCGTTCCCGCGAGATAGCCTTAGCGGCGTATGATGTCTATCGGCCCCTCGATACGGAGAGATTTAAGGTGTCGGCAGAACGGGGCGCCGGGGCTGGCGGAAGGCGACCTGCAGGCTCGCTGCCGGCCCGCTTTGTGCAAAAGCCGGAGCTCCCACTTGCCGATCAGCGAGCGAGCTGTCTGACCGCCGTGCCTCACCTTCAGCTTAACAAGTGACGCTAGTGGCTTCACAGATTTGTTCTCGGATTATTATACGAATATCTGTAGAGATGGAACAGATGTTAAAACGAGGTATCTGGAGGAGCACTTAAACTTACGGATAAAAAAGAAAAACTTCCAAGTTGGCCAGCTATATTATAACTCTGTTAGATACGGCAAAGTACTTGGAGGATCTACTGAATGGAACGGGTAGTGTCTTAGCCGGCTGGTGTGGCCGAGCGGTTCTAGGCGCTTCAGTCTCAAACCGCGCGACCGCTACGGTCGCAGGTTCGAACCCTGCCTGGGGCATGGATGTGTGTGATGTCCTTAGGTTAGTTAGTTTTGAGTAGTCCTAAGTTCTAGGGGACTAATGATCTCAGATGTTAAGTCCCATAACGCTCAGAGCCATTTGAACCATTTGGTAGTGTCTTAAGCCGAGGTTGTAACTAAACATAAAAAATAATGAAAGAGTAATGGAGTGATGTTCGAAATTTGAAAGGGTGATGATGATGTCTGGTTTGTGGGGCACTCAACTGCGTGGTCGTCAGCGCCCGTACAAAGTCCCATTTTTAAACACAATCCAATTGGCTACACAGTCCAATACAGCCACTGTCACTAATGTTAATGATGATGAAGAAATGATGAAGACAACACACACAGTCCCCGGGCAGAGAAAAGATCCCCAACACGGCCGGGAATCAAACCCGGGACCCCATCATCCAGAGGCAGCTGCACACCAACAGCTACACTTGAAAGGGTGCCTGATGGCGAGGTGAAACTAGTCCCTTGACTTGAGTAAATCCTGTATCTCTATGTTGTGAAGATACATACCACCCCCAAGAACTCTCACTCCCCCTGTTCTGCGCAAGGATATTTGAATGCAAAAGAATCAGTTTGGCACTGTTTTGTTATGGCAGTTCATGGGTTCACCACCTTTACATCATTTCCCCCCAAGAATGTGATTAATTGGAGCATATTCCACTAAGGATCTACGATTACTGAAATGATAGCGAACTTTAGTATTACCATGATTTAAAACACAAATGAATCCAATCTTCAGATATGGCAGTACATGGCTACACATATACATGACAAGTACAAAAATGTTCCATACATTATCAGTTGGCGGAGTTGAAGAGGGAGCATATCAAACGACTGTAGTTCCCTTTCGTCTACTATGAGTGTATTTATTATCGTAAAAGATTGCTAGTTAGCTAACTTGTGGTACAGTGATCAAGTAACAGAATTCATCTATAGAACCCCACATGTAAACAAGGTCTGTTGTGGCCACTATGAGAGCAGCCGCGCTGTTACGAGCGTCAAAATAACTGACTCAGTCCTCACTTTGCCGGAGCTGCCAAATACTGGAGAAGGAGGAGATTAGTGTTTAACGTCCCATCGACAACGAAGTCCTTAGAGACGGAGCAGAAACTCGGGTTAGGAAAGGATCGGAAAGGAAATCGGCCGTGCCCTGCCAAAGCAACCGTTCCGGAGTTTGTCTGAAGCGATTTAGAGAAATCACGGAAAACCTAAATCAGGATGACCAGAGGCGCGTTTGAACCGTCTTCCTCCCGAATGCGAGTCCAGTGTGCTAACCACTGCGCCACCTCGCTCGGTAGCTTCCGAATACTTTACCAAACACAGTTCTGATTCGTGCAGAGTCAGCTATCAGCTGCTGCGTTAGTATTAGCCTTAGTCGTAGAAAACGGGAATTTTGTTAAAATTCATTAAAGGCGCGGTTGGGCGATAAAATCTGGGGCCGCAGGCAGTGTGTGGTAATAATCGGCAACCAGTAGGCCAGACAGGGTAAACATGGCACAGAGCTGTAGCGGCGTATTGCACGTACGATTTGTTTGGAATGAAGCAACAGCGAGGAAGGGAACTGCAGCGTTGTTTGAAGCTGTTTTGATGTATGAGGCGAGGCAGTAGGCCAGAGGCGGGAGTGGCGATGTGTAAGTGGTTGACGTTTGGGAATTTACCCCTGCCCTAGTTTGTCTCTCTCTGGCACTACGTCAGAAAAGCGGTATAAATAGTCAGGCATTTTTAGCTTGGGGGGTGTGCCAGGTCAGTCAAGAGTTGTGTTTGACCTGTGCTGGTCTACACTGGCGGTCTCTACGCAGTGTCTGAGTGTGTGGGACTGTTCCCATTGCTACAAGGTCCGTGGCTCACAGACCCTGGACACGAAAGTTGAGTTTTGATTTAATTTATCACCAAGTCAAGACTGTTCACGTTGTGCCGTTTTGTTCCAGTTGTTGGCTGTTGGGACATTCCCGCGAGCAACAACGTGTGTTGGCGAAGGTTTAGCCACCATCCGGTGGAGTCTAACTGTATTTCGTTATTTGCAATTGAAGTGCACCAGCGGAATTTTCTGCCTTGTGGCCGTTAACGTTCCGGTTACCTGCCCTGGCAGTTGACGTAAATTCAGGCAGTGTCCTTTCCTGACCATGTTGTCGCTGTCCAGCACGGTGTGTAGTTTGACAGCTTAATGTAAGCTTGGTTGTGGGCGTCAATGAGCTTTTACGTTTTGCATTGAACTCCCGGTTGTGTGCTGGCCGAGTGGAGCGCAAGTTACCTTGTCGGTGGGTCCGTTGACTTTCTGTTGGTTGGGTTGTGGGATCGAGAATGGTTAGACCGACTGCCTGCCTGACCTAAGTGATCGTTAGTATTTCAAGTGCTCGTCGACCCTCGAAACTTCTGAGCGCCGTTAGCTGCACTGCCTTTTCTTATTTTCTGTTGTGTGTATTTGTATGGCTCATAGCCTATGGTTTTGAATTAAAGTTGAATCGGTTTTAGTGGTGTCTTAAGTCATGGGCCTTCAGCCGCTTTAAAATTAAAATTCCTTGCTTGTCAAGTGTTAGATTATTTGGGGCCTTCAGCCTAATTTAAGATAAGGCTTTGTTGTTTAAATTTATTTTACCTTTAGTTTTAAGTCACGGTGCCTTCAGCCGTTTTTTAAATTAAGGATCTTTGTCTTTCGAGCATCAGACTGTTTGGGGCTTTCAGCCTAATTGAAGATAAGGTCTTCTGCCTTGTGTTTTTTTATTTAATTTTGCCTTGAGTCTTAAATCATGTGCCTTCAGCCGTCTTTAAATTAAGGTTGTTGCTTTTCAAGTGTTAGATTTTCGGGCCTTCAGCCAAATTAAGGAACTTACTTAACGTGAGGCCTTCTGCATTCTAAATATTCTCTTTGGCGTCTGAATTTTGAGTTAATGGCTTTTAGCCAATTATAGTGATTGTGCCCTTAAGGCATAAGATAGTGTGGCATATTCAGTCTATCACTAAGTTCAAGAATTTGTACTGTAATGTGTGGCCAAATAAAGTTATATGTGTTCGAGTGTAACTGACAGCCGCTCATTTTGGCCCCTTTCCACATTTCCAACTACCTGTTCTGTCCTGCGGGTTAGGCAGGGCGTATCACCTGCATATTTAACTGGATTAGCTCTTCTGAAAGAAATGTTGTTGTTAAAGGTCTTCTGTGACTTTTTGAAAATAGGAGTAAGGTGCTGACAGAAATGAACATATAGGTCCGAATTGTCATTAGAGATCGGAAATCAGATTCTTATATTGGTTTAAACTCGTCAACTGCTCTTACGACGTCATCTCCGAACACGGCGTCTGTGCGCTCCGAGTGTTGACTCGCGAGGCTCTGCCGCTGCTGTAAGTGGCTGTCTGCTGCCGGGTACTAGCGGATTGTACCAGCGTAGAACGGATAGCGAGTACAGAAGTGTAACCAAGGAATCGCGTCATTGCCGCTAGATACCCAGTCGTTGGGCATGGCGATTATTGCGTACATCAATACAGTGACTAATCGGTTAGCAATGAATCTTGTTCTGTTCATACACACATTTATATAGGTATATGTATATACAAAGTGTTGCAGGAGGGTTGGTGAATAATTATAGAAATGACAGGAACGATCATTCGAAGTAAAATGTCTAGTAATCAGGGTTCTAAAATGCATACCTTAAGACTTACGAGCACTTTTTTTACCTTCGATGCTTTGAACAAGGCGTTTCTACTGCAACCTCTTTGCTTTCCATATTCTGGTAGGAAGTAGACTAGAGCAAAACAAGAAAAATTTTTTAATTAGACATGAGCTCTAAAATGCATACGTAAAGAGCTATGAGCACTCTTCTTTGCAGTAGAAGCGATATGTTTCACAGTAGCAAAGATGAACAAGTACTCATAGACCTTAAGGTATGCAGTTTAGAGCCCATGTTTCATACATAATTTTTTCTTGTTTTGGCCCATACTACTTTCTGCCAAAATAAGGCAAGCGAAGAGCTTGCACTAGATTTCTTTCGTGGTATCGAAGGTGAAGATATTTGTATACATTCCACTAGCAGTGGAGGCTACATAAAGGGTATCGGGGATGACGTGACAAACAGAAATGGATCGATTTGTCTGATGTCCAAACGGTCATGGTCGTTGGCTTAGGAGTGAATAGACTTGTAACTGAAGAGCAGCTGACCGCCCTGATGAACCAAGGGGCTACTAACAGGGTCTCGTCGACGACCGTAAAGTGAAATTGGTATGTATGGCCTTCAGCAGCAGGCGTTTCACGCCGTATACGCTAAGGGCTACCAGTCTGATGGAGTACAAAACGCCTTTCATCTGAAAATGCCACCTGTCGCCACTCAGCGGACGTCCAGTTCCGGTTCTTAAATTCAAGTTCCAGCATTGGTCGCGGATGAACCGCAGTCAGCATGAGTGCATGAGCCAGGCGCCTGCTGCGGTGGCCCATACGCAGCAACGTTCGCTGAAAGTTCGTTAAGGAGACACTATCGGTAGCTTTCTGGTTCATATGCTTGGTCAGATGCTCAACAGCTGCTGTCACCTATGGTCTGAGGTGCACCACACTTGTCTTGGGGTGGGAGGGGGCTTTGGATTGCGCCATTCTGAAATGAACGGTATACTTTAATCACGTGAACAGTTTACAAACTTGACCGTTTCGGGAATGGTTCCACGCTTGGCCAGATATCCACTGATCATGCCCTCTTGGATATTATACACCTGGCTGAAAAGAACTTATAAGTTCGTGGCGCCCTCCATCAGTAATGCTGGAATTCAGTATGGTGTTGGCCCACCCTTAGCCTTGATGACAGCTTCCACTCTCGCAGGCATATTTTCAATCAGGTGCTAGAAGGTTTCTTGGGCAATGGCAGGCCATTCTTCACGGAGTACTGCAATGAGGAGAGATATCGATGTCCGTCGGTGAGGCCTGGCACGTAGTCGGCGTTCCAAAACATCCCAAAGATATCTACAGTATTCATGTCAGGACTCTGTGCAGGCCAGTCCATTACCGGGGTGTTATTGTCGCGTAAACCACTCCGCCACAGGTCGTGCATTGTGAACAGGTGCTCGATCGTGTTAAAAAAGACGCAGTCGCCATCCCCGAATTGCTCTTCAACAGTGGGAAGCAAGAAGGGGCTTAAAACATCAAAGTAGGTCTGTGCTGTGATAGAGCCACGCAAAACAACAAGGGGTGCAAGCTCCCTCCATGAAAAACACGACCACACCGTAACACCACCGCCTCCGAATTTTACTGTTGGCACTACATACGCTGGCAGATAACGTTCACCGGGCATTCGCCATACCCACACCCTGCTATCGGATCGCTACATTGTGTACCGTGATTCGTCACTCCACACAACGTTTTTCCACTGTTCAATTGTCCAATGTTTACGCTCCTTATACCAAGAGAGGCGTCGTTTGGCATTTAGCGGTTTGATGTGTGGCTTATGAGCAGCCACTGGACCATGAAATCCAAGTTTTCTCACCTACCGCTTAACTGTCATGTACCTGCAGTGGATCCTGATGCAGTCTGGAATTCCTACGTGATGGTCTGGATAGATGTCTGCCTGTTACACATTACGACTCTCTTCAACTGTCGGCGGTCTTTGTCAGTCCTCAGGCGAGGTCGGCCTGTACGCTTTTGTGCTATACGTGTCCTTCACGTTTCCACTTCACCAACACATCGGAAACAGTGGACCTAGCGATGTTTAGGAGTGTGGAAATCTCACGTATTGACGTATGACACAAGTGACACCCAATCACCTGACCACGTTCGAAGTCCGTGAGTTCCGCGGAGTGCCCCATTCTGCTCTCTCACGATGTCTATTGACTACTGGGGTCGCTGATATGGAGTACCTGGCATTAGGTGGCAGCATAATTCACTTAATATAAAAAACGTATGCTTTTGGGTGTGTCCGGATACTTTTGATCACATAGAGTATAAATCGGTTTCCGTATTGAAACGACCGCACTCTTTTACGCTGCCCCCCCCCCATCCCCACCTCATGACTCGCTTTTATATATCCTCCATTGCTAGTGCTGCCACCCTCCATCTTGACTCATTATTGCACACTGACGTCGAACATAAGAGGTGGAATGTGACTGGATTTATGCTGGCACATACATACACTTTCGACACGTTACCGTTTCTGTGACGACAGTACAATAAAACAGGACACCAAGATGAAGTATATTCTCTAAATGGTGATTCATTATTAAAAGAAATTTACAGTAGCCTTCGAAAAGGTTACAGTAATGAAAGATAAGCTACACAAAATTAAGCAAGTTGCCATGACCAAAAAAATACACAGGTAATGGGTTTCTGGTCGCATAGACGTAACAGCCACGTTGTTTTGTGTCGGTTTCCCGTGTGACGGGGCACATATGTTTTATCATAGTGGAGGTGGAATAAACAAGAATACTTCCACTTTGTTTGCAGTGGACGTATTTTTTCTTCTTCTGAAGCATCGAATTTATCCCAGAGATCACTCTTTCTCTAATATAGCACATTTGCAATTCTATACACCGTGTCACTTAATTTTGATCTTAATCCTCCTACCGTCATACAAATCACTGATTCGTCGGAGACTATGTGATCTTCACGATCGGTCGCTTCACCCTGTCTGTGCTACCTCACAACAGCAAATTCGTGCACTCAGATTCTTTACTGAAAAGAGAACATTTCCAAGTGTCAATAACCGATCGTGACAAAACTTGGCGGGTGTGTAGAGGGGAAAAATAATACAATATATATTTTTTTGTTTGTGCTCAGTTTCACTTTTAAGGGGTAAAACAGACCCCGAAAGTTAATTTTACGTCTTAGATTTGGAGGTAATATGTTCGAAACGATGATATATAAAAATGTTTCTAAAAATTATGTAATCAAATTTTGTAATAATTTGAAATTTTGCAAAATAGCCCATCACCATCAATTAATTTTGACAAATGAAGAAGTTTGTTACAACATAAATTAAAGAAGTTTTCAAGCTACATACACCGGTGTGTAATAAAGCTGCTTTCTGAAATGCTTTTTTTTGGGAAATAACTTGTACACATTGTGTTATCAGAGTATTTTCAACATGCCTAATAGCAAAATATAAAGATCCATTGTTCGTCTAATTATTTATTTTACTTGTATTGGCTTTATGTTTTAAACTGTTGTTCTACTTTTTAGACCCATTTCTTGTTTTCTAGTTTACAGTTCCGCATACATGTATTTCGTTACTTGAAAATAATACGTAACTCATTATTGTGATACAGAATCATTACAGTTACGATAATCTGTAAATAAATGCTTAAAAGTTAAAATTTTCTTACATCATACACATGAAGTGAACGAAATTTCTTCGCTTAACATACACGACAGAGAAGACAATACAAAACAAAAGTCAGCAGGGTTTCAAATTGGCGCGGATGATCCTCTAAATATTCTGATTTGTATCTGGCATATTTCAGTACACTGATAAGCCGTGGCGAAAAGAATTGATTATGTAGTAGTAACTGGAGCTTAATTATGTTTTTCCTCGAGTAGACATTGACTCAAATTTATTCAATAGAACTAGATCTGAGAATCTTCTCACGAAGTTCTTCCACCGTCGAGAGCCGTTACACGTACCACGTCTGTACCTGTATCGTCAAACCCTTGGGATTACCAGATGAACAACATTCTGGTCCTCGGGTATGATGGCCAAAACACATGTCCGAAAGAACAGATACCATTTTCATATAGATAAGGCTCAGTGGCCAATGATCTTCTTCAGTGAGGATGCACTCACATTGCTCAAACTCTTACGGGAATCGGTAGATCGACTGCCGCGAGTAATGAGTATGGCGGGTAGGGGCACTACAAACGTAGTATGTGGACAGAAAGTTGGAAGTGTGGGTCTCACGGGGAGCGTGCCAGAGATAAATGCCTGCAATCGCGCTGTCCTCTGTATCCTCGATTGCTCAGTCAGATAGTGCGTCTGCCATGTACGCAGGAGGTCCCGGGTTCGAATCGCGGTCGGGGCACCCATTTTCAACTGTCCCCGTTGATATTTATCAACGCCTGTCAGCAGATAATGGTCTGGATTTTATTGTAATTTCATTGTTCGAGAGCTGCCAGATCGCCAATGGTATCTGCTCTTCCGGACATGTCCTAAAGAACAGATACCATCTTCATATAGAAAACACTAGGGTTAGGTGCACAACTTAAGGAAACGAAGTAAATATGTAAGGGACTCTATACTAGGTGAAACTATCAACAAACTATACGAAACAGAGGTATTCAGTCATTGAAGCTTAACATTGTCAAACAAATCAAAGGAGGCATTGGGCACGAACTCGCTCTGCCAGTTAAGCAGATTTGTCGGTTCTTTCTTTTTTGCTTTAAAATTTCAAGCTGCTCTAAAAAGTTAAGATCACGGCCTTTTGGCACACTGTGGAGAATGTGCATACTATTCTCAGCTGAACATTGAGAATAGTATGGCTCCAGTACATTAGGACATGGTTTTATAAAACAGGAATGCCTCTTCATACTTAAAGTGCACAAGTGCGCATGTATGTCAGCAGTACTTTTCATTATGGTCTGTTTTATTGTTGTTAGCTGTAGACAATATGCGAGTGTATTTATGTTTTTCCCCATGTTTTGCTGCAGATCTGAAGGTGGTCATTATAAACCGAAACTGGTAGTCCGATGACAAAAAATTTGTGACCGTAGGCGTAAAGTAAAGGAAATTTATGGGTGTTCCAAAATGAATATACGGGTTTTAAGGCTTTACAGCATTTATTACGTTCAACTTACAGTTATAAATACAACACCAAACTAAAGAGCAACTCACACACTTTCGTCTGAATGCCTATGCGCAAAGGGAAGAGTAGGTAACGACCAATAGTGACTGAAGAACAAGTTATACGACTCTGAGTCTTTCACGCATACCGCAGGGAATCAGTTCGGAAGGCTAGAGATGAACTAGCAATTCCACTGACGTCTCTGTGGAGATTTTTTTGCAAAAAGGGATCATGTGTATGTGCATCCGCTACCAGCTGATCTACCCGACTTCAGAAACAGCGTTGTTAAACAATTACGCCAGACGCACTGATCAAGGGATGGGAAAAGCTCGCCTTTGGACTCTATGTGTGACGAAAGGTGTTGACGTTGAAGACTTGCAATCAATCTTTCATTTGATGCATTATTTAAGTTGGATGTAATAAATGCTGGAAAGCCTTAAAACCTGTGAGCCGGTGGGTTTCTGGCGCCAGGCGATATCGATTCTGACTTCCATCTTTCATCGTTGTCCCTGTGCCTTGCTCTCTTTGCGTCTTTGAGGTAGGCTATCTATGGTGGCGTGCGTGCGCAAGTCGAGGAAAGTGGGTCCGCTCATGAGCCGAGTGAGTCTGTGACGTGACGTGCTTTCGATGTTGTCGTTGTGGGAAGTTGGCGACACCATGTCACGTGGCACGGCCGTATGCCGTGAGGACGAGTTGAGTTGGAGCACTCCCGGTGCACTACTAAATGTTTCATCTTTCTATAAAATATTGTTAGAAATAAGCCAGATCATTAGTTCACGATATAATAAAACACTCACAGAGATTATCTTTCGTCATCCTAAAAATAAAAGCATTCAAACAGAATTTTGTTTCATTCTAAAATTTAGTTAACCACTGATGTTGATAAGATTAGTCGTGGGGGGTACTAGATAATATCTGGTCGCACTCATGGGTAAAGGCCTCAGAAAATTTGGGAAACACTGGTCTAGTGCGATATTCGTTTTATCAATATGTATTTAAAGGGGCAGAAAAACACAAAGAATAAACAACGATTAACGTACCTACTACATGTGATAACACGTAAAAAGAATTGTACGCCTTAAAATATTTGCCTGTTAGTATCGCCACACTGACAAAACATAATTTTCAAGTGATCTCAGGTCGTCAGGTGAGTTTTATTTCTGCTCATAACGGAATTTAGTTTATCATTGACAGTTTCACCGCTACACCTGTTTAAAAAGTGTGTATTTTGGTTAACTGTACATATCTAGAATATGTAGTGTATTCCCCATTAAGCAAATATCTGCGCTAAACGAAATTTTCTGACATTGCTTAGTCGACATACTCATCACCGTAACCGAAACATAAACGAGAGACAGAGCTGCTATATTCCTGTTTGTTAACAGCCATGTTTACCTTCATTAGGGCGTTGCCCACAAAAAAATGCAAGCGTCTAACTCGATTATACATTTTTGCTGCGTGAACGATTACACGAAGAAAAAAACTACTGTCAGTGACAAAACTGTGATGAACAAGGAAAATTTAACTCTTTTTTTTAAAACTCATCGACAAATTAGGGGACTGTTATATACAAATAATTCAATAATTTCAGATTTTATCTGGACAGACATATTATCTTTGAAAGATAAAGTAGCCGTTAATCATAAACGGTTTGTTATTACAGTTGCAGTTCTTTTTTTTTTTACATTTAAAGATTTATCAATTTCTGCGTTGTTGTGTAGAGGACGAGAGCATCTAGTGCCAATAGTACGACATATGAGTCACTAACTGTTTTGCCTCGATAATTTAATTTCTGATTTAGTATGATGACTAATGTCATGAACGCTTTGTTTGCTATATCCCATCCGTGAAATATGGGTATTAATTTCGTATACACTGCCCGACAAAAAAAGGATGACACCCAGAAGACATGGTCGAATGTCAGAGTAATTTTTTGCACGTACACTAATTACAGCAGTAATTCACCGTGAAAGGTACAACAGCCACCACGGTTCATTAGGGTTGTATGTATTTAGCGTTGTTAGCAGGTGTCATGGAGTATATCGGGTGTATCTCCTAAGAGTAGTCCGGCACATTTTCTTTCGAGTTTCGGAAGATATTTGTAGTTTAGTTTTTGCAACGTGTAACCGGAATCATACCAAACAAATACTGCTCATCACCTCTTTCATGCGACGACCAGTGTGGATGGTAAATGTCGTACTGTTTCCCGTTACAAACAAAATTATTTTTAAAGCAGAGTTTTAAATCCAACAGAGCGGTCCCAGGTTAGTCTAGTGCAGTGGTTCCCAGCATGGAAGTAATTGCCCCCTGACAGGTAAAATGAAATTTTTTAAGAGGTAAAAACAAAAGAATTCGATTATGTCACGGTCACGAAACAAATTATGTTTTTAAAGATCATTATTAGTGTCATTGTTTCGTAAGACTGTAATATTAATTGCTAAGTTACTAGTTCTTATCTTCTTTTCAAACACGAACATTAACTCATGTCACAGTTTGCTTGAGGTTAAAGCTTATGAAACTCACACAATCCAATTTTTACACACAAACTTTTTATTTTGTACCACACATCTATGACAGAAAAATTGAGATGTGTACTTCACATATGCTTTAATATCTCATCAAAATGCCTTCTCTGAGTAGTAGGCAGTTCCACAATGGATCACAAATTTCTTCATTATTCATTTGGCAACACATAATCCGCCTGTTTGACGCAATGACACAACAGTGACTACTTAATGGGTACTAAATTACTGCAGGGCCATCACAGTGTTGTTATTATCAGTAGTAGTTGTCAGACATAAGAATTTTGGGCCTAGGTCTTCCAGTGTATACCAGTTCAGAAGTAAGGAGTCCAGCAATGAAATAATTTACAAACAGTAAGTGTAGCGCACGTATTTTAATTCGATTGCTTTTAAATGGGGATGTATATTGTGGATGAAGCAAGAGTCGCTGGGAAGAGTGGCGGTGCAGGGGAAGCATATTTTGTAACAAGTGACTGTCATCAATGTGGGTAGTTCGCTTTCTTTCCTGAAGAGGAGTTATAAGTAGCACCCATGGGTAAAGGCTTCAGAAAATTAGGGAAACACCGGTCTAGTGTGATATTCGTTTTATCAATATGTATTTAAAGGGGCAGCAAAACACAAAGAATAAACAGTACTCCTGAAACAACAGTACCTCCTAACCCGATGCTATCAATTACGGCTATGCAGCAGCGCTGCTCAGTCCCTGCTGGAGTACTGTTTATTTTTCGTGTTTTACTGTTCTTGTTAATACGTGTCGATAAAAATGAATATCGCTGGAGACTAATCTGGGAGCGCGCTATGGAATAGGCACGTAAAATTACGTTTTAAAATCGTTTTATTTGTGACGGAAAACAAACCGTAGCTATCCGTTGACACTGAGGGTCGCCTGAAAGAGTTCATGGGCATCATTTGTCTGGTCTGACTCCAACTACGACTTGTAAAAAAGAAATTTCAGATATCTGCTGAAACAACAGACAAAATGAGGCTGACGAGTCTTAAGACTGAGAATCCATATAAGAGCCGTATATAGCGTCAGATACTAAGTGAACACTGTGAATGCTGGAGGATCTGCAACGAATTGACGCATGGTGCAGGAAATGACAGTTGAATCTCAATGTAGACAATTGTAATATGCTGCGAATACATAGAAAGAAAGATCCTTTACCATTTAGCTACAATATAGCAGGTCAGCAACTGGAAGCAGTTAATTCCATAAATTAGCTGGGAATAGGCATTAGGAGTGATTTAAAATGGAATGACCATATAAAATTAATCGTCGGTAAAGCAGATGCCAGACTGAGATTCGTTGGAAGAATCCTAAGGAGATGATAGATTAACTCCAGTGGAAGACTCTGCAAGAGAGACGCTCAGTAGCTCGGTACGGGCTTTTGTTGAAGTTTCGAGAACATACATTCACCGAGGAGTCAAGCAGTATATTGCTCCCTCCTACGTATATCTCGCGAAAAGACCATGAGGATAAGATCAGAGAGATTAGAGCCCACACAGAGGCATGCCGACAATCTTTCTTTCCACGAACAATACTGCGAGACTGGAATAGAAGGGAGAACCAATAGAGCTACTCAAGGTACCCTCCGCCACACACCATCAGGTGGCTTGCGGAGTATGGATTTAGATGTAGATGTCGCTCACTCGGTTGAGACAGCGTAAATCAGCACCTGGCAGCGTCTGAAAGCAGTCTCATCGTTGGTCTCCTTTTGGTCGGCTGGCGAATCGTGCAGTATCCAGGTTTGTGGAGCATTCGGATACGACCGTGGGCCATCGTTGGACGTGGGGGCAGGCACAAGTGTCGTCAAGGTTCTGGTCGATAACGTTCAACAATCGCAATGGAACTGTGCATCAGGCACATCGCAACCGCGAGGGATTAGCGGAGCGGTCTAAGGCGCTGCAGTCATGGACTGTGCGGCTGGTCCCGGCGGAGGTTCGAGTCCTCCCTCGGGCATGGGTGTGTGTGTTTGTCCTTAGAATAATTTAGCTTAAGTAGTGTGTAAGCTTAGGGACTGATGACCTTAGCAGTTAAGTCCCATAAGATTTCACACACATTTTTGAACACATCGCAACCCCTTCACATCGGCTCCTGTTTTTCGAGAATAAAAAATGGATACCATCCAACATTTTGTGCCATCCTTCTGTGTCATTTGTGGGAGACTAGCATCCGCCGGACAAGGAAATTACCGTCACATGCGCAGGTTGCTGTTAACATCAAAATAAACTAAGCGAAAAAAAGAAGAATAGGCAGCGATGCACCATGAAGGAATTATCTGAACGGAACGGAAATACATGATTTACAGGTGCAGATAAACAAATAATTACAGTTTCAGAAAAACTGGATGATTTATTCAAGAGAAAGAGTTTCACGAATTGAGCAAATCACCAACGCGCTGTTTCACCTCTGGTCCTTACTCTGGCAGTTACTCGGTTTGGTACTGAGTGAGATAGTTGGTGGATGTTCTGCTGAGGGATATCTCGACAGATCCTGTCCAACTGGTGCGTTAGATCGCTAAACTCCCGAGCTGGTTGGAGGGCCCTGGCCATAATGCTCCAAACGTGCTCAATCTGGGAGGCATCCGGCAACTTTGCTGTCCAAGGTAGGGTGTAGCAAGCACAAAGATAAGCAGTATAAACTCTCGTCGTATGTGGGCGGCCATTATCTTGCTGAAAAGTAAAGTACATAATATCGTCGACGTACCGCCGTGCTGTAAGACTGCCGTAATTGCGACCTAGGGGTCCTACTATGAAATGAAAGAGCCCCTAGACCATCACTCCTGGTTGTCGGGCCGTATCGCGGGCGACAGTTAAGGAAGTGTCCCATTGCTGTTCAGGGTGTCTCGAGACATGTCTTGAGCCTGGGATCTCATTCAAGTAGAATCGTCTCCAGTGATGAGTCCTGCTTCGAACTGATCACCAATGAGCAGGAATACGTGTCCGGAGATGCCCTGGAAGCGGTGGGATACGGACCAGACTGTCGTCCGCCATATGGGCCGACAGCCGGGACTGATGGTATGGGGTGCCATTTCTTTTGATCGTCATCTGCGGCATCCTTATAGCTCAGTGATGCGGCGACGACATTCATCGCCCGTGACCGGGACTCATGGAGTGCTGATGAATGGCACACACAGTGATCAGCGAAAAATTACTGTTCTCAGGTGCTGCGAATGACCATCGTCGGTGAGTGTGGCGGCGACCTCGGGAGAATTTCTATTCTTCCAATGTTTAGGAGAGGCACAGAGGTGTTACGCCTTCCATTACGGTGTGGGGAGCCATCGAGTATGACTTCACTTGTCGACTCATACTCACTGGTAATAGCTGAGGGAACTCTGACTCCATTGGTAGATCACGGACATTCTGCGACCTCATGTGTTATCCCTCATGCGATTATATCGTGGTACCATTTTGCGGCAAAACATTGTTGTTGTTATGGTCTTCAGTCCAGAGACTGGCTTGATGCAGCTCTCCATGATATTCTATCCTGTGCAAGCTTCTTCATCTCCCAGTACCTACTGCCACCTCTATCCTTCTGAATCTGCTTAGTGTATTCATCTCTTGGTCTGCCTCTACGACTTTTACCCTCGACGCTGCCCTCCAATACTAAATTGGTGATCCCTTGATGCCTCAGAACATGACCTACCAACCGATCCCTTCTTCGAGTCAAGTTGTGCCACAAATTTCTCTTCTCCCCAATTCTACTCAACATCTCCTCATTAGTTATGTGATCTACCTATCTAATCTTCAGCATTCTTCTGTAGCACCACATTTCGAAAGCTTCTATTCTCTTCTTGTCAAAACTATTAATCGTCCACGTTTCACTTCCAAACATGGCTGCACTCCATACAAATACTTTCAGAAACGACTTCCTGACACTTATATCTATACTCGATGTTAACACATTCCTCTTCTTCAGAAACGCTTTCCTTGCCATTGCCAGTCTACATTTTATATCCTCTCTACTTCGACCATCATCAGTTATTTTACTCCCCAAATAGCAAAACTCCTTTACTACTTTTAGTGTCTCATTTCCTAATCCAATTCCCTCAGCATCACCCGAGTTAACTCTACTACATTCCATTATCCTCGTTTTCCTTTGTTGATGTTCATCTTATATCCTCCTTTCAAGACACTGTCCATTCCATTCAACTGCTCTTCAAAGTCCTTTGCTGTCTCTGACAGAATTACAATGTCATCGGCCAACCTCAAAGTTTTTATTTCTTCTCCATGGATTTTAATTCTTACTCCGAATTTTTCTTTTGTTTCCTTTTCTGCTTGCTCAATATACAGAGCGAATAACGTCGGGGATAGGCTACAACCCTGCCTCATTCCCTTCCCAACCACTGCTTCCTTTTCATACCCCTCGACTCTTAAACTGCCATCTGGTTTCTGTACAAATTGTAAATAGCCTTTCGCTCGCTATATTTCATCCCAGCCACCTTCAGAATTTGAAAGAGAACATTCCAGTCAAAATTGTCAAAAGCTTTCTCTAAGTCTAGAAATACTAGAAACGTAGGTTTGCCTTTCCTTAATCTGTCTTCTAAGATAAGTCGTAGGGTCAGTATTGCCTTACGTGTTCCAACATTTCTACGGAATCCAAACTGATCTTCCCCGAGGTCGGCTTCTACCAGTTTTTCCATTCGTCTGTAAATAATTCGTGTTAGTATTTTGCAGTCGTGACTTATTAAACTGACAGTTCGGTAATTTTCACATCTGTCAACACCTGCTTTCTTTGGGATTGGAATTATTATATTCTTCTTGAAGTCTGAGGGTATTTCGCTTCTCTCATACATCTTGCTCACCAGATGGTAGTTCTAATGGAATGTTGTGTATTCCCGGGGCCTTGTTTCGACTTAGGTCTTTCAGTGCTCTGTCAAACTCTTCACGCTGTATCGTATCTCCCATTTCATCTTCATCTACATTCTCTTCCATTTCCATAATATTGTCCTCAAGTACATCGCCCTTGTATAGACCCTCTATATACTCCTTCCACCTTTCTGCTTCCCCTTCTTTGCAAAACGTATCTTTGCAAAACATATCTGTCACCAATTCGGATGTCAACTCTGTCCAAGTGCCAGTATTCATGATATCAAGGACCAGTGACAGAAGTTATGGGCCAGAGAGAATACAACTGTTTATCCTTTTCAATCGAATCAGTGTATCTATCAATTCAAGAGGGGGAGCAACGTCAGACCGATAAGTGTATACTGTAATCACTGAAATAACATCAAATACCCTCTCAACATGTGAAGTATCATTCGTTTCCTCTTCCCCTTGTGGGTGCTTCATTTTTGAGGTAGTGCATTTTGATTTGAACTCGACCTCGCACACAAGTAGAACCAGAAAATTTTTAGAAATGTTAATGTAACCTTCTTCTTCGTTCCCACTGAAAATTCAGAAATCGGCACTTGCATGACCAAAACCGGCACTGATTGTAAATACTTTGTATAAATGTGTTTAAGAAAAGTAAAATCAAATGCATAATACAATTGTTTCGTTATGAGAAATCTTGCATAAATGCAGATAGTTATGTAACCTATGCTAAAGCACTAATTTCACACTTTTTACGTCCCTCTCTATCTAGGTGATAAAGAAGCTTGTATGTAAAAATTATATCGTCCGAAAATATTTACGTAATATCTTTCTTTCGGAGAATAATTCCGTGTTCAAGTATCTGCAGAAGATAGGTGTTCTCCCACCGTGTGTTTAGCAATTACAAACTTCAGTGTTTGAAAGTCATTTTTATCGCCACATTGTTGTTTACCCTGTTGAACATTGCTTGTTTGCGGTAAGTGTACATTTTGTTCTGTTTGTTTCCGCATAGTAGTAGTTTTAGTGTTGTTTCTCCGTGACAGAGATACTTAGGCAATCTGTTACGAGTGTGTAAACTTCCTCAGTATCAATTTCACGGTGATCAGTTTACCAGATCAACGGCAAGGTGGACTCAGTTCTGTTTAGACTCGTGTATATCCTGCAAGCTAACTCGCTATCCATCTTGCTGGGCAAAAAGTCATTCTTACGTACAATATGAGTGAGTTTGTCCACTGCGATAAGTGACTAATTCATCTGCGACTAGTGATGAGCGTGGTAGTTTCAGCTGTGACTGATTTATTTTTTCATTTCATTGACTGTGTGAAAGTTGATCCCCAATTCAGAAAGTAAAATGTGATTGAATTGCAGACACCACAGATGCATGGTCTTTATCTTATTTACATGAAATAAAGGTAAGTGAATGAGCTTCATGTCGAAAACATAGCCATAGGCACAAGCAATTTGACATGGTATCTGAGAAAGTTCTATTTTGGACTAGTTGTTTTTGACATACATGAGTGATCTTCCGCTTCCATTGGCAGATGATGCAAATTTGATCATCTTTGCAGATGATACAAGTACGAGAATGAAAAGTATTACGAGTCCTATTACTGAAAAGTAGCTAATTTAGTATTTGAAAAAAATAAACTGGGTGTTGAAATTAAATTTTGACAGCACCCTCAGAACTCCTCATACCATAAAAATACTCGTAGTGCACTCAAACCGTGAAATACAAGAAGTACTTTCTGTAACTGAAGATAGATCTCAACCTTCATTAGGAAACACACACCCTAGAATTTACGAAACGCCTTAACACAGCTTCATTTGCAGTGCACATGAACTCTGCCACATGTCTTTTATAAATGACGAAACTGGTTTATTCTGCACAGTTCCATTCACTAATCAGTCATGGGAGCTTGGGGGGAAAATCAGCGTACAGGAATAATGTGTCCTGAATACAGAAGCGTTTTGTAACCGGACACTGTATTGAGGCTTTCTACTGGTGAGGATGCAGCATGTTATCTTAGATGTAAAATCATTGACAAATCCAATAATAACCTCAGATACTCCCAAGGAAAGTGTTTCAGGGTTCTTTCTGTTGATATAGCATATTAATGACATGAAAAGCAATATTAATTACAATGTAAGACTTTTTACGGACAATGCAGCTGTGCAAAGGACTTTATGCAGAAAATGCAGTTGTGGAGAGATTGGCAACATGCTGCAAACAGTCAGAAATGTATAATAATATGTTTCACAAAACACCAAAAATTATTATGTGACTACACTATTAATGAGTCCCAAATGGAATCAAACAACTCATAAAATAGCACTATTTTGTTGGGATATGAAATGGAATGGTCACATAGGCTCAAAATGAGCCTGCAAAAATGCAGTCAACCAGGAAAGGAGATTGCTTTCAAAACTTTCGCTTGATCAGTGGTAGATTATTGCTAAAGTGTATAGCACCGAGAACAAATAGTTCTAATAGGGAACATTGAACGAACACAGAGTGGGGAGAGCATGAATGGTCACAGGTTTGTCTGACCCACGGTTGTGCGTCACGGACATTCTGAACAACCTGATAGGGCATACGATTGAAGAGGGACGAAAAAAAACCACGCGAAAATATACTTACAAGGTATTAACACCTAGTGTTAAGTCGAGAATCTAGGTATATACTACAGTCATCCTATGTATGAGCAGAGACCGCGAAGATAATATTAGGCTAATTACCATGAGTACAGAGTCCTTTAGGCAATTGTTCTTTGCTCAATCCACACGCGAATTGAACAGTAAGGAAACCTAATACACTGTACAATGGAAAGTACCTCCTGCCATGAACTTTAAAGTTAGTTGCAGACTGTGAAGCTACTTCCATTGATCCCTAACTTACACATTAATCGTGTAAAAGTAACGGAATTCATTATTGTTTTATTATCTTGTAATAATGGTGATACATGACGCCTCTTCCAACAGTAATGAATTAATGGACAATAATTAAAATTGTAATGAGCTGGATTTTAGATTTGTCGTTTCTCTGCTGTACGAAAGTAGTTGAAACGAATCGAGGAACGATAAATTACGAAGAGCAGTTAAGTGAATATTACTTAATTATGAAGGAAAATTCCGTCGGCCTTTCATATGCAGGGAGAAGAAAAATTTCGCACTTGGAGGTCGGCATGCGATTCTTCATCCAGATTCAAGATAAAAATTTATCTAGCAAAGTCAAAATGGCTCTGAGCACTATGCGACTTAACTTCTGAGGTCATCAGTCGCCTAGAACTTAGATCTAATTAAACCTAACTAACCTAAGGACATCACACACATCCATGCCCGAGGCAGGATTCGAACCTGCAACCGTAGCGGTCGCCCGGTTCCAGACTGTAGCGGGTAGAACCACACGGCCACTCTGGCCGGCTAGCAAAGTCAGATTAGGTGCATTTTAACAAACACATGTATGAAAGCAAGGAACTGGTAACACTGTTACATCGTGTAGCGCATCGAAATATACAGAGAAACGTGTATCACCCCACACTACCTTGTCAGCTGTCGGAGCTCATTGAGTATATAGTTGGCACATCAAAACCCAATCTACCACAGAACTATGGCTCGAATCCCTGTCAGGTTCATTTTTTTCTCTTTTTAAACTTCCATTCCCTAGTTCTCATCGTTTATAAGAAGGATTTCATTTTGTAACATGACAATAACCTGTCACATGACAGTGGGATCCATTAAACTGCACTCATGTGTCAATTAACCATGAAATGCATAACCATAACTGGTCCTCCGACGTTCATGTCGGGTGGCTTCCCGATGGAAGCACACAAACTATGAATACGTCGGTATGCATTTGGTGCCTGGTGCATCCGATAACCAATCTCCTGCTGCTGCTCGTGCGTATGCTGCAAGGTACCCTCAAAGTCGCCACCCGATAAGAATGTTTTTCGACGCTTGGAGTAACGCCTTCGGGAATCCGATAACATTCGTCCACAAGTAATGGACAGAGATCGTCCGGGGACTAGATGTACACCACGAACACAGGACTATATTCTGGAAACCGTACACCAATCACCTCTACGAACTACCCGTGGTATCGCAAGACAGTTTCAGATATCTCAAAGACTGGTTATTTAAGTGTTGCATGAGATAAAACTGCACCCATATCATTACACGTTAACACCAGCAGTCAAAAGACTGCATTCGACGAGTACAGTTTTGTCAGTGGCTTTTGGTCCAAGTGGAGGATAACGAACTTTTCTTATAAATAACGAGATATGGACCGACGATTGTAGTTTCTCTAGTGAAGGTATTTTCAAACCTTTACAGCAGCCATTAGTGGTCGCAACACAATCCACATGTAACCCGTGAACGTGGCTTTCAGGAACGCTTTGTCATAAACCTGTGGACTGGAATCGTGGGAGGAATGCTTAAAGGCCCTTACCTGTTGTCAGGCGAGTTGAATGCGCTCCTGTACCATACGTTTCTTTGCAATATTTTGCCTGAAGCATTAGAAAATGTTCCGCTTGGTGTTTGGCGACAGCTATGGTTTCAGGATGATGGTGCGCTGCTACACTTCGTAATGAATGTGGTTGCTGTTGTTGTTGTTGTGCTCTTCAGTCTTGAGACAGGTTTTATGCGGCTCTCCATGCTACTCTATCCTGTGCAAGCTTCTTCATCTCCCAGTGCTTCCTGCAACCTACATCCATCTGAATCTGCTTAGTGCATTCATCTCTTGGTCTCCCTCTACGATTTTTACCCTCCACGCTGCCCTCCAATACTAAATTGGTGATCCCTTGATGCCTCAGAACATGCCCTACCAACCGGTCCCTTCTTCTTGTCAAGTTGTACCACAAACTTCTCTTCTCCCCTATTCTATTCAATACCTCCTCATTAGTTACGTGATCTACTCATCTAATCTTCAGCATTCTTCTGTAGCACCACATTCCGAAAGCTATTCTCTTCTTGTCCAAACTATTTATCGTCCATGTTTCACTTCCATACTTGGCTACACTCCATACAAATACTTTCAGAAACGACTTACTGACACTTAAAACTATACTCGATGTTAACAAATTCCTCTTCTCCAGAAACGCTTTCCTTGCCATTGCCAATCTACATTTTATATCGTCTCTACTTCGACCATCATCAATTATTTTGCTTCCCAAATAGCAAAACTCATTTACTACTTTTAGTGTCTCATTTCCTAATCTAATTCCCTCAGCATCACCCGACTTAATTCGACTACATTCCATTATCCTCGTTTTGCTTTTGTTGATGTTCATCTTATATCCTCCTTTCAAGACAATGTCCATTCCGTTCAACTGCTCTTCCAAGTCCTTTGCTGTCTCTGACAGAATTACAATGTCATCGGCCAACCTCAAAGGTTTTCTTTCTTCTCCATGGATTTTAATTCTTACTCCGAATTTTTCTTTTGTTTCCTTTACTGCTTGCACAAATACAGATTGAATAACATCGGGGAGAGGCTACAACCCTGTCTCACTCCCTTCCCAACCACTGCTTCCCTTTCATGCCCCTCGACTGTTATAACTGCCATCTGGTGTCTGTACAAATTGTAAATAGCCTTTCGTTCCCTGTATTTTATCCCTTCCACCTTTAGAATTTTAAAGAGTATTCCAGTCAACATTGTCAAAAGCTTTATCTAAGTCTACAAATGCTAGAAACGTAGGTTTGCCTTTCCTTAATGTATTTTCTAAGATAAGTCGTAGGGTCAGTATTGCCTCACGTGTTCCAGTATTTCTACGGAATCCAAACTGATGTTCCCCGAGGTCGGCGTCTACCAGTTTTTCCATTCGTCTGTAAAGAATTCGTGTTAGTATTTTGCAGTCGTGACTTATTAAACTGATAGTTCGGTTATTTTCACACCTGTCAACAACTGCTTTCTTTGAGATTGGAATTATTATATTCTTCTTGAAGTTTGAGGGTATTTCGCCTGTCTCATACATCTTGCTCACCAGATGGTAGAGTTTTGTCAAGGCTGGCTCTCCCAAGGCTATCAGTAGTTCTAATAGAATGTTGCCTACTCCCGGGCCTTGCTTCGACTTAGGTCTTTCAGTGCTCTGTCAAACTCTTCACGCTGTATCATATCTCCCATTTCATCTTCATCTACATCCTCTTCCATTTCCATAATATTATCCTCAAGTACATTGTCCTTTTATAGACCCTCTATATACTCCTTCCACCTTTCTGCTTTCCCTTCTTTGCTTAGAACTGGGTTTCAATCTGAGCTCTTGATATTCATACAAGAGCTTCTCTTTTCTCCAAAGGTCTTTTTAATTTTCCTGTAGGGAGTATCTGTCTGACCCCTAGTGAGATAAGCCTCTACATCCTTACATTTGCCCTCTAGCCATCCCTGCTTAGCCATTTTGCACTTCCTGTCGATCTCATTTTTGAGACGTTTGTATTCCTTTTTGCCTGCTTCATTTACTGCATTTTTATATTTTCTCCTTTCATCAATTAAATTCAATATTTCCTCTGTTACCCAAGGATTTCTACTAGCCCTCGTCTTCTTACCTACTTGATCCTCTGCTGACTTCACTACTTCATCCCTCAGAGCTACCCATTCTCCTTCTACTATATTTCTTTCCCCCATTCCTGTCAGTTATTCCCTTATGCTCTCCTTTAAACTCTTCAAAACCTCTGGTTTAGTCTGTTTATCAAGGTCCCATCTCCTTAATTTCCCACCTTTTTGCAGTTTCTTCAGTTTTATTCTACAATTCATAACCAATAGATTGTGGTCAGAGTCCACATCTGCCCCTGGAAATGTCTTACAATTTAAAACCTGGTTCCTAAATCTCTGTCTTACCATTATATAATCTATCTGATACCTTTTATTATCTCCAGGGTTCTTCCATGTATGTACTACCTTGGTGGTTAACTATCTAAATGAAGCATTTGAAGGGAAATGGACTGATCATGGAAGTCCAGTGTTCTTGCCTCCACGTTCCCCAGACCTTAATGCACTAGATTTGTGGGGGACGCTTAAAGGAACATGTTTATAGCACTGCATCAGTGGATGTTTACGACGTAATAAAATGAAATTTTCAAATGTTTGTGAAATCGTATGGGACTTAACTGCTAAGGTCATCAGTCCCTAACCTTACACACTAATTAACCTAAATTATCCTAAGGACAAACACACACACCCATGCCTGAGGGAGGACTCGAACCTCCACTGGGATCAGCCGTACGACCTAACAGGTCGCTTGCATGCCACTTCGGCAGCGGTGGATGCAGGTGTGTTACGTAGGGTCCACCGAAGTATGATCCAAGAGTGGTGAAGTGTTTGACACAAGGTGGTCAGTTTGAACATCATCTCTGAAATGAACGTTGCTCTTAACGTATATGTATCGGGTCTGTAAAAATAAGCATGGTCATCAAACGTATAGAATGGAGTAATTGTCCGTAGCATAATGTGCCATCTGTTGTATCCTACGTATTGAGTTTTTTGTACCTCACTGCATACAGACGATGTTACAATGTCTACTGATATTTTCAGTTTTCTTTATTTGTGTCATGGACGAAACAGAGTGATCGTTTACATCTGTAAGATGTTATGTCTCGATGTTTAAATAAAGGTAACAGTAACAGAAAGAAATACACAAGGTACAGCATTGTGGAGGTGTAGATGGAGACAATTTTCTGAACATATTTACAGCATTGCGAGAGCCTTGTTTTTTAAATCGCATTTCTATTAGTCCTGCTGGCGGTAGTAAGTTTTTCTAGACAGGCTTTTGTCTTGAATTGAAAGGAGGAATCTCATGCTGGCCGTGAAGTGCTGCATCTTTTTCTTCACCCTCTATACTTGTACATCGTGAATCCATAGGTATAACATTTTTAGTTGTGACAGCTTTTGTGGGCGGTACAACTTTTTGTTTGTAGAAATTAAAATAGTATAATTAATAAGAGGACAGCACTGTTATGAAAATTATGTACATAAGTCATATTAATGGAAAATATTGTTTATTTTAGCGTTCCTCAACGAAATGAAAGGTTTAACTGTAGTTTGCCTCACAGAATTGTAAATTTGTTGTTTCAACAATATCAAGCGAAATTTATGTGCTCAAGGAAAAAAATACTACTATTGGAAAATATCGTTCATTTTAGAGTTCCTCAACGAAATGCAAGGTTTTAGTGTAGTTTGCCTCACAGAATTGTAAATTTGTTGTTTCAACAATATCAAGCGAAATTTATATGTCTGAAGGAAAAAATAAACGTGTGCATTGCAAAACCAATCTTAAAATTTTTTCGATAAATTGCAAATTCATTTGTTACTATGTAAACTGAAAGTGATACAATCTTAAAAGAAAGTAATGTTTTAAAAATAATTTATAAATGCCTCACTGGTAGTAATCGTTACCATAAGCTACTTGTGCCAGAAATGTCAAGGCTCATTCAATAAGAAATTTTAAGTGAGACTGCGAATCAGTTTATAATAGTTTCAGTTGCATGAGGGGACTTCAAGAAGTAACTTATACATTATTACGGCGAGCCAAGTAACTGCTCTACAGTTCAAAATAACGTATTTATGATACTACTTTTCAACATGACTCTCTGTAAACAACGATCGGCAGGTTGTACCAGTTCCCCAACAACAGAAATATCTCTTTGGTCACGGAACCATTCGAGAAGCGCTGCGTGAACATGTTCACCGTCGAACAATCTGCAACTGCTGCATATCAGTTCCTCGACTGGTTGGACATTGTCGCCTGTCGTCGATATCAATGGCCTTCCACCGACGTATGTGCTGCGTTGGTGAAATTGTTGGCACCATTTCATTACAGCTGAACGGGACACTGCATTTGGTCCATACACTGCCAGAATTTCCAGGGTCGATCTGTGTGCAATTTAGGTGTTTCGCCCAAAATAATCCTATTGTCCCACGTACTTCAGCTTTGGAATACGTTTCCAGCTGCCATGCCGTTTCACTCCCAAGCTATGGTGCACCTTTCATCCGTACTGCAGCAGAACTGTGTTCAGGAAACCAAGAACATGTACTCTCTTCGACAATATGCCACTAGTGTTGCACAAGGGTCTTTTCGTGGGGCGACATGTATAACTTTCCTTTTTGAAGCCCCCTCGAGGTTCAGTTCGAGATTGAGTAGTGAAAATATTAACGAGGAAAATCATGGACGTACTTACTGAAATCATTACCTTTTTCATTCGGAAAGAAAACCAACGTATAACCAAAACATTTGCAGCAATGCAAAGCCTGAGGAAAAGAAGGCACTATATATTGCGCATCATTGACAAATATTCCAAAAGAATCAACAATAGGGTATGGATATGTTTTAGGGTTTCGTGCGACAGTCCGTAAAAACGGAAAGTCTGTCTGTCTGTCTGTCTGACAGTTAAAAAACGTTCTTTCTCAGGAACGGGTAAACGTATCAGTTTGAGATCTATGGTTCCTTGAGGCGGTAAAAACTTGAAGCTTCTAAGTCAATGCAATCAAAAGGTACGGCCGTTTATGTCACATATTTTGATACTCGCAAACTCAGTTATCAAAACTTGTATGGTACTTTCTGTTATCTACAATGATGAAATTTGGAAAGAAGTAAAGTTTCACTGTACAAGTAAACGAAAAAACAACGAAAATTGTTAATTAGTAATTATATGACCAAAAAAATACGTCTTTTATTATTTGTTATCCGACGTCAAACTTGCGATTCAAACAGTCAGTAGTTCTCCACTTGGGCTGACTGGGTCGCAGTGGTAAAAGTCAAACGTCAGGCAAGGAATGACTTCATCGCTCATATGATGCGTTTCGGAACTCATACGTCATCAGATGTCTACGAGGCGTGTTTTTTAAGTAAGTACTGTTTTGCCACACCGCAGCGCCGCGGTCGGCGTTCTGCGCATGCGCACTGGGTACCCACATCTATCTACGCACTGACTCCATTACAGTATGATTCTTCCTTGTTTTCGTTCTGTACTGAGTGTTTAAGATGCCTCCGATAATCGTGAGTTCCACCGACTGTGAAGTACGGGCTGCTATAATATTTCTTAGTGCTAAAGGCCTAAAAGCGATCGATATTCATCGTGAGATCTGTGCATTTTACGGAGAAAACATTATGAGTGATGAATGGTAAGAAAGTGGGTGAGAGCATTTAAAGATGGCCGCATAAATGTGCGTGATGAATAACGGAGTGGGCATCCTTCGGTCATTAATGAAAGTTCTCTGCAGGAAGTGGAAAATAACGTGAGAGAAAACAGACGCTTTACGATTTCCTCCTTGCGGGATGACTTTCCTAACGTTTCTCGTAGCGTTTTGTATGGCATTGTGATCGAGCACTTGAATTACCGAAAACTGTGCACACGTTGGGTACAGAAAATGTTGACGGATGTGCACAAAACCAAACGTTTAGACAGTGCATTGACTTTCCTTGAGCGGTACCACAACGACGGTGATGATTTCTTAAGCCAAATTGTTATGGGCAATCAAACATGGGTGGCCTACGTCACACCAGAATCAAAGCAACAGTCCATGGAATGGCGGAATTCAGATTCACTCAGAAAAGTGAAGTTTAAACAAACAATTTCTGCCCGGAAAATCATGTGCACAGTTTTTGGGACAGAAAAGGAGTATTGCTTGTGGAATTTCTGCCTTGTAATGAGACAATCAATGCAGCAGCTTACTGTATGACATTGCACAATCTGTGCCGTTCAATTCAGAACAAAAGACGTGGCAAGTTGAGCAAGGGCATCGTTTTGGTGCAAGACAATGCCCGTCCGCATGTGGCGAATCGGACCAAAGATCTCATCACATCTTTTCGATGGGAAACTCGAGATCATCCTCCGTACAGCCCCGATCTTGCGCCCAGTGACTACCATCTGTTCCTGCACTTGATGAAACACCTGGGCGGTCAGCATCTTCAACAAGTCAGGTGGCAGACTTCTATGAGGAGGGTATTCAAAAACTGGTACAACGTTATGACAAGTGCCTTAATATCGACGGAAATTATGTAGAAACGTAGATTAAGGTACAGGCTTTCATGTAAAAATAAAATTATTGAGATATCTTAGCACGTCTTTTTTAAATTTCAAAACGGTATTTACTTAAAAAACACGCCTTGTAGATTAGTCTGCGAATGTTTGTTTCACATACAACTTGACACTGTATGTCTACGTGTAGTAATCGTTAGTTCAGCATCTAAATGTTCAAATGTGTGTGAATTCCTAAGGGACCAAACTGCTTAGGTCATTGGTCCCTAGACTTAAACACAGCTTAACCTAACTTATCCTAAGGACAACACACACACCCATGCTCGAGGGGGGACTCGAACCTCCGGCGGGAGGAGCCGCGCAATTCGTGACAAGGTGCCTCTAACCGTGCGGCCACTCCATGCGGCCCTTGAGTATTTGATGATGGATAAATTTTGAAACGCGTCATGCGAGCAATAAAGTAATTCCTTGCCTAATGTTTGACTTTTACCACTGCGACCCAGTCAGCCCGACTGGAGAACTAATGATTACTATAACAATGGTCGCCTGCTTCCTGCAAAGCACTCCGCCTTCAGGCCACAAGTGGCCCATCGGGACCATCAGACCGCCGTGTCATTCTCCGCTGAGGATGCGAATAGGAGGGGCGTGTGGTCAGCACACCGCTCTCCCGGACGTTACGATGATTTTCTTTGACCGGAGCCGCTACTATTCGGTCGAGTAGCTCCTCAATTGGCATCACGAGGCTGAGTGCACTCCGAAAAACAGCACATGGCGGCTCGGATGGTCACCTATCCAAGTGCTTGCCACGCCCGACAGCGCTTAACTTCGGTGATCTGACGGGAACCGGTGTATCCACTGCGGAAAGGCCGTTGCACTTACTGCAAGACTTTGTCATATTTGTACTATGGAAATTAAACTCTTGGAATCCTTGTGACCGATATCTTGCCAATATCAATGTCACCAACAGGCAGAAATGATGGAGATTCTCGATTCCCCGAATGGATGAACTGTCTATACACATGACTAAGTTTGCACTGAACCCTCAGTTCGCGAGTCATACAAGTATCTGGCCAATTTTTATTCGTACTTCTCACTGTGACGCAATTTTATGTTACCTGAAGTTAATTCGTACACGAAACGAAAAGATACTGTGTGTCAAGTTACTTGGCGTAAAGAGAAGTTACACTGTTCATCATTTAAATATGAATTTTCGTTCGACACTTCTATTTTCCGAGCAAGATGGAGTAGTGCTTGGACGTGCATTCAGAAAGAGCGGGGTTTCGGCCAATTCTGGTAATTTAGCTCCAGGATATTCCCCAAGCAGTTTAGGGGGCACGACTCTAATTGAAAGCTCACGATCGGTTTTGTAGCCAGTCTTTGTGTAATCCGAGACTGTGTTCTGCCCCTAATGATCTAATTGCCGACATGACTTTAAATTCTTATCTTACTTTGTCTCTGCAATAATTAATGTGTTGGAAGGACATTGTATTGGAGCCGTATTCGAATGGTTAGCGGAAGGATCTGTGTTCGACTCTCCTTTTTCTGAGGCATGAAGATGTGAAATGAGGTCCACTCAGCCTCGTGAGGCCAAATGAGGATCTGCTTGAATAAAGAAACAGCGACATCAGGATTCACCTACTCGCAATAACTGCAAGGACTGATGACATGATGAACACATGTCCCACGATCACAGATCGTTCCGCGCACGGGATGTGAACACGTACGAGTATGTGGTGATACCACAGTTTGGAATTTACGTTCCACTACATTCCAAAGTGTGAAAGGAAGAATATCTCATGTTAGATTTTTGCCTTATGGAGAGGAGCTTGGCCAGTGAGATGCGATATCAGGCCGGCTATTGTGGCCGAGCGATTCTAGGCGCTTCAGTCTGGAACCGCGCGACCGCTACGGTCGCAGGTTCGAATCCTGCCTCGGGCATGGATGTGTCTGATGTCCTTAGGTTAGTTAGGTTTAAATAGTTCTAAGTTCTAGGGGACTGATGACCTCAGATGTTAAGTCCCATAGTGCTTAGAGCCATTTGAACCTTTTTTGCGACATCAATTTTACGGTACAAGCGGAATTTAGAAGACGCCATGCTGGTTTGTACAGACAGAGATGATCTCAGAAGGTGGTTGTTCAAATGGTTCAAATGGCTCTGAGCACTATGGGACTCAACTGCTGAGGTCATTAGTCCCCTAGAACTTAGAACTAGTTAAACCTAACTAACCTAAGGACATCACAAACATCCATGCCCGAGGCAGGATTCGAACCTGCGACCGTAGCGGTCTTGCGGTTCCAGACTGCAGCGCCTTTAACCGCACGGCCACTTCGGCCGGCCGTGGTTGTTGTGGACTTGGTATTAACAAAATTTGCTTCAAAGCACCGACACACTGAGTATCTCCCGACAACTCGGCATTTTAAGTACGATTTGTTGTAATAAAGTGCCAGGAAACTATACAGTGTGTTCTGAAATTCTCGTTACAGATTTCTATGGCTTGTAGAGGGAAGTAAGTAAGTAATATTTTGAATGGGAACCCATGTCGCCGGCCGCGGTGGTCTAGTGTGTTCTGAAATTCTCGTTACAGATTTCTATGGCTTGTAGAGGGAAGTAAGTAAGTAATATTTTGAATGGGAACCCATGTCGCCGGCCGCGGTGGTCTAGCGGTTCTAGGCGCTCAGTCCGGAACCGCGCGACTGCTACGGTCGCAGGTTCGAATCCTGCCTCGGGCATGGGTGTATGTGGTGTCCTTAGGTTAGTTAGATTTAAGTAGTTGTAAGTTCTAGGGGAATGATGACCACAGATGTTAAGTCCCATAGTGCTCAGAGCCATTTGAACCCATGTCCGTAAACATCATCCAACAATGCTACAGAGCGTAGAGTTGCAGGTTCCGGCACCTGTAAACGTATGTTTATACAGGGTAGTTCTGTGTTGATGTTACAAACTTTCAATGACGGTGGAGAAAGATAAATGTATCAATTCGAGGTGAAGGTCCCTGGTTCTGAAACGAACGAGTCGAAACTTACAGAGATATCAGAATGGTTTTCGCTTGTACTTTTGACTCGTTAGTTTCCGAACCAGGGACACTTACCTCAAATTGATACATTTATCCTTCTCCACCATCCTTGAAAGTTTGTTACATCATCAAGGAACTACCCTGTATAGATATACGTTTACGGAATCACCGTGTGGATACATACAGGGTGATAATTATTGAACTGTGTGAAACAAAATCGTCATAATTTCTTAACGGCTTGCATTAGGACGTTCAAACTGTACGGTTGGCCGCGTGGCATAATGGGAATTTGCATGCGAGCCTTGTTGTCGGCCATCTGCACGTGAAAATGTCACGGTACAGCGTGCGTGTGCATATAGCGCTAGTGAAGACCTTCTATGAGAGCAATAACAGCCCAACTGCAGCTCGAAGGAAGTTTGCGACCGAGTTAAAGCCGAAGACAACCGGTCTAAGTGTGGTAATAATCAAGAATTTGATTCGCAAGTTTGAGAGAACGGGTAGTGTTCGTGGTGACAGTGTTGGCAATTTCGGTCGTTCAAAAATAGTGAAAATGCTTGAAAACATCAAAAAGACACTCGTTGTGTTTCAAACCAGCCCCAGGAAATCGATCATACGAGTTTCACAAGAGGTGAGAATCAGCTGGGACACATTGCGATAAGTTGTTGTTGAAGACTTGCATCCCTTCCCACACAAAATTCAAACCCCTCAGCCATTAAGCTCCAGGGCATTGAACAGCGGTTGTGCTTCTCCAATACTACTGTCTGCAGCATTGACGAAAAGAACTTTGAGGTGAATATGGTTTGGTTCAGCGATGAAGTCCACTTTCATTTGGATGGGTTCGTCAATAAGTAAAATGGGGGCATTTGGGGGAGTGAGAATCCACATTTCGCTTCACCCTCAACGGATGACTGTGTGGTGTGCAATGTCCACTCACAGAATAATCGGTGCGATATTCCTTGATGGCACTGTGACTACTGAAAGATACGTGAACGTTTCGGAAGATGATTTCATCCCCATTTTTCAAAGTGACTCACATATCGACAAGATGTGGTTAATGCAAGATGGAGCTCGACCCCATCGAAGCAGGAGAGTGTTTGATATCCTGGGGGACTACTTTGGGGACCGCATTCTAGTTCTGGCGTACCCAGAGGCCACTGGCATATACCTCGATTAGCCGCCAAATTCTCCGGATCTGCGCCTCCTTTTTGTGGGGCTATATTACAGACAAGGTGTACAACAATAACGCCAAAAGCATTGCTAAGCTGAAAACAGCCATTCAGGAGGTCATAAACAGATCGGTGTTACGACACTTCAGCGGGTCATGAATAATTTCGCTATTCGTCTCTCCACATCATCGCCAAAGACGGCAGGCATATCGAACATGTAATAATCTAAATCCGAATATCTGTAGTGACGTTTACATGTTGAATAAAGTGTGTTCACGCCGTAGTTTGTAACTAATTTTCGTTTTTTTTTCATGTAGCTCAATAACTGTGACCCCTTACATTTACAGGCGCGGCGCCTATGACTCTGACGCTCTGTAGTGTCATTGAATGACGTTTAGGGACATGAGTTCCTATTCAAAATCAATCACTTCCCTCTATAAGTCCTAGAAGTTGGTAATGAGAATTTCCGAACATCCTGCATATCGACAGTTAAACGCTTCCTAGTACTTGATGCTTTTCGTGCTGTAGCCTGCTTGCTATGAAAGCACATCGTTTTACTGCTACGGTGCAATGATGATTTGTCAAAAGCACGTCGTTTTTGGAAGGGGAACCAGTGGCAGAATGGGGTACTTCATGTTTCAACAGTCATTCTGAGGTACAAGAAAATTATAGTAAACTGTTAAATTTATTCAGACCTCTTCATTATAATAATAACCTTCAAAACACTACAACTTATCAATATTTAATTGCCTAACAACGAATATTTATTAAAAAAATTTGGGAAGTGGTATTTTTTCCAGCTTTGCCCCATGGGTGGTACAAAATGTAGTGTAATATTCCACATAAAAAATTAGTTTTAAAGGAAATCATAACAGATTTCATGGATTTACATACAAAAATTAGTTATAAGTGATACATAAATTATAAACTCTTATGATTGACACAGGGTGCATACATGGATAACCTCGCCCTCACTGCCCAAGACCGTGCACGAATTGTGAACCTACTCGATGAAAAGGCTGCATCTGATCCATCCTTCTTCAGAGCAATCAAGACAGTAAAGATACTTCGAATTTACCACTATCACTGGATGAATTCGACTGCTTTTGTTTTGAGGATGTTTTAGACCTTGGGCCGCTGTTCTTAGATATTTTCGATCAAGTTGTAAGTACATGATTTTTGCTTGCGTGAGAATTTTCCTGAACTTCCTAGGCTAATTCAAGGCACTTTTTCGCAGACTTAGGCCTATAACGCTTCGTTTTCACCTTTGTATTTTCTTCCTCCACCTTATTAGGAGATGAGATCAAGATAGCTATTTTGCCTCTATGTTTTGATCAACGTTTATTCTTCTGCGCTACTTTTGGAATTAGTAATATGCTCTCTAGACAGAAAACTTGGAAGCTACAGTCTGGAAATATCGCTACTCTACAAGGATGCTTGTTCGATGAGGTGTCCCTTGTGATGGAGTTTCCAGTCCCTTTGTGCTAAACGAGTGTGGTGCCTTGGTAAAGTTTTCTTCAGAGTTTGTAACTCAGTGGATCCTGATGACAGGAAATCTTTGGTTCTAAGGACATACTTGTCAACAGGCCAAATTCCAGATTTTCGAAATCCAATAACAGCATGTAACATCGCTGAGGACTGCAAATATGCGTTCCCAAAAACGTGTGACCACTTTTACAGGATTTCATCTCAACCATTTGCGAATTTCAGTCTCTTAATACACGACGCTGCAGTGTGGTTTGAGGGATGTTGAACTGAGTTGCTCCTTTCTTGTAGCGCATACTTCCAGTTACTAAAGCCTCTACAGCCTCTACATGGATGTAATAGACCAACTTTGCCTGTTAGATTTTCTTTTGTAGACTCGAATCATTCTGTACAGAAAAAAATCTTTTGTGTACAAAACCTAAAAAACGCACATGTCATTAACATGGAGCAGAACGGGGTACTAATGGGGCAGAACTGAGTAGGAAAAATTCAGTGAAAATAAAAAAACTGATATTTAAAGCACATAAACTGAGGATACAATAAAGAAAAGTCCGGAACCACGCGGCTGCTACGGTCGCAGGTTCGAATCCTGATTCGGGCATGGATGTGTGTCATGTCCTTAGGTTAGTTAGGTTTAAGTAGTTCTATGTCTAGGGGACTGATGACCTCAGAAGTCAAGTCCCATAGTGCTCAGAGCCATTTGAACCATTTTGAACAATAAAGACAACTGAGGATACAATCACGTCACTGAGGATACAATCAAGACGAAGTATACAATCAAGAAACATATGTTTACTTATTTGAGAGACATTGAGACCTGACTATTGCAGAAACGTGTAGCAAAAACGCATCGACACAGCACAAGCAAGAACGCAGCATGCAATGGTGTCAATGCATTGATAGATACTTCGTCTCGATCTCTCAACAAAGTTCTAACAACGTCCAGGAGATGGCAGCACATACCAGGACAAGAACATCATTACCCCGTTCTGCCTCACTACCCCGTTCTGCCACATATTCCTCTACGATTTATCATAATTATGTATCAAATAACAACATTTGTAATTACAGCGCCTAGATATTATACGCCATTTAAATAAGGTGCATCATGTTGGAGCTGTACCATAGATGATAACATCGTTAACTACAATAAGAAAGGTAGCAAATTCACGTCTAATCACTTCCAATTTTTTTACCTCTAAAATGATCTGCGACTTTAATTTTAACGTAATGGAGGTATAACATGCAATATTCTATATTATTTGTTATAAATAAAGTATTTGTTGTAATTCTTGTTGCATAGACAGACGACTGGAATGTTTACCCAGTGGTGAACAGTTTTAACGTGACTGCCGGGGCCGCAACGTCAGCAGTGTTTGCCAAGCTGGGAATCGTGTCCGGATAGGTGAGGGATCAAGGCTACTGTTCGCGAGAAATGAGAAATCCCGGTTCGAGCCCGACACCGCCATAGAGTTTCAGTTATCGCCACTGAAATTACTTCAGTGCCTAACTGCAGCCGAGTAAGAAATTATGTCATTTCATCTTTTTAACGGCCGACGCCATATTGAAAAAAAATATTAATTCCTTTCAAAACGACGGTAGCCGAAATATGTTCAGATTTAGGTTCCCCTGTATCTAGAAAATCATTGTTGTAGAGTTTCTATCCTTTCTGTAATTATTTTGAAGCTCGAAATAAAATTGATACGAAAATTTATATCAGTTGATTTCATCTTCATTAATTACCTTTCGACTCAACCTCAGTTTTCAGCCTTGTGCTGTCGCCCACGTGCTTTTCACGGCACCTGACGTTCTTGGGAGGGTTCGTAACACGATGTGTTATAACTGGAAGTTTTTACTATTATGAAACTTTGTGTAAAGGATGTATTACCTATCTCTTGATGTTATGAACTGCCTCACGTTTATATGTAGACAGTAAATGTCTTTTGCACCGACGGCTGTTAGTTTCGAAAAAAACTCCTCTTCCATTTCAATGAAATTACGAAACGAATCCTTATCCTGAAACCAATCACATGGAGTACGTTACTTCAGAGTGATGGTAGTGAACGCAACATCGAGAATATAGATATTATGCATATGCAAACTGACATTAGACACTGTAATTTAACTACATTCAGTTTTAAACCGAAAATGTGATGGAGATTCAATTGAGTTAACCAGTAACTTCTACTACTGTATGTCTCAGATCGTTGTCCAGCATATATAGTGTTCGTGTACCTGCAACTCCCTGTTCAGGCCACCGACGAGTCCAGAACCTTCGCAATTTTCTCCCTTCTTTTTCGGAGATCGCTAACAAACGCCGTTATTTTGCTCGGGTCCACGGAACCACGGAAATCATTCATGGATATATTAACAGATGTCCTTTCGTCTTGTCCCTTCTCCTTGTCAGTGTTTTCCACATATTCCTCTCCTCTCTGATTCTGTGCAGAACCTCCTCATTCCGTATCTTATCAGTCCACCTAATTTTCAACATTCGTCTGTAGCACCACAGGTTAAATGCTCTAATACTTTTTTGTTCCGGTTTTCCCACAGCCCACGTTTCACTACCATACAATGCTTGCACCAAACGTATATTCTCAGAAATTTCTTCCTCAAATTAAGGCCTATGTTTGTTACTAGTAGACTTCTTTTGGCCAGGAATGCCCTTTTTCCCAGTGCTAGTCTGCTTTTGATGTCCTCCTTGCTCCGTCCGTCATTAGTTACTTTGCTGCCTTAATTTCATCTACTTCGTGACCATTAATCCTGATGTTAAGTTTCTTGCTGTTCTCATTTCTGTTGCCTATCAATTCTTTCGTCCTTCTTTGATTTACTCTCAATCTGTATTCTGTGCTCAATAGAGTATTCATACCATTCAACAGGCCCTGTAATTATTCTTCAATTTCACTGAGGATAGTAATGTCATTAGTGCACTTTAACATTGATATCCTTTCACCCTGAATTTTAAATCCGCTCTTGAACCTTACCTTTATTTCTGTCATTGCTTCTTCGATGTATACATCGAACAGTAGGGGCAAAAGACTACATGTTTGTCTTATACCATTTTCAATCCGAGCATTTGGTCCGAGGTCCTCCACCTTTATTGTTTCCTCTTGATTCTTGTACATATTGTATATCACCCATCTTTTTCTATAGCTTATCCCTATTTTTCTCAGGATTTACAACATCTGCCACCACTTCACGTTGTCGAATGCTTTTTCCAGGTCGACAGAAAGGTGTCAAAGTGCCTTGATTTTTGTTAAGTCTTCCTTCCATTATCAACCACAATGTCATAGCTGCTTCTCGTGCCTTTACTTTTCCTAAAGCCAAAATCATCGTCGTCAACACATCCTCAATCTTTACCTCCATTATTCTGTACATTATTACTCTCAGCAACTTAAATGCATGAGTTGTTAAGCTGATTGTGCACTTATCGGCTCTTGCAATCCTGGTAATTGTGTCGAAGATGTTTTCCCGAAAATCTGCTGGTATATGGTCAGTCTCATACATTCTACACACCAACGTGAATAGTCGTTTTGCCGCGCGGAATTAGCCGAGCGCTATAAGGCGCTGCAGTCATGGACTGTGCGGCTGATCCCGGCGGAGGTTCGAGTCCTCCCTCGGGCATAGGTGTGTGTGTTTGTCCTTAGGATAATTTAGGTTAAGTAGTTTGTAAGCTTAGGGACTGATGACCTTAGCAGTTAAGTCCCATAAGATTTCACACACATTTGAACATTTTTTTGAATAGTCGTTTTATTGCCACTTTCCCAATGATTTCGGAAATACCGATATAATGTCAGCTATCGCTTTCGACTTATATGACACCGAGCGAGGTGGCGCAGTGGATAGCACACTGGACTCGCATTCCGGAGGACGACGGTTCAAACCCAAGTCCGGGCACCGTGATTTCCCTAAATTGCTTCAGGCAAATTCCGGAATGGTTCCTTTGAAGGGGCACGGTCGACTCTCTTCCCCATCCTTTGGTCCCCTCCCCCAAATCAACCAACCAACCAACCAACTTATATGATCTTAAGTCGTCCAAACCTCTTTTAAATTCAGTTTCTAATACTGCATCCCTTGTCTCTTCGCTGTCGACTCCTGTTTCTTCTTCTATCACGGTCATCAGATAGGTCATCCCGCTCACAGAGGCCCTCAATATACTCTTTCCACCCATCCGCTCTCTCCTCTACGTTTAACAGTGACATGTAACAGATCGTTTCAAAACACGTATAGGAACCGCAACAGATGCAGCATCTGGCACGCTTCGCGATGAGAAACACGTCTCGTGTGAGGCTTAAGTACGCCTTCACGAGCGGTGTTTACGGTTGGAGGGCACTATGGTATTGTTTCGAGGATCTGTATTCTGAGAAACAGACTGTTTCTTCTCGACGTGATTTTTTATGCGACGCCCCTCCCCTCAAAAGCAGTAAGGAGTCTCCTTTGTGCGGTTATCTGGGTCACTCAAATTGTGTCGGAGGTATTTGAGAAACGGGGAGAAGAACTGCTCCGGCGCCGAGCTCGCAGCCACAGGACGCTTGCATATGTATAGCGCGATTCGACGCCCGCCGGATTGTGAGTCCCGCAGCTTGCAGACGGCTTTCTAGCGGTTTTGTTGTCGGGCACGTCCTGCGCAGAGGCTTGGCGTCCCGGCGCCTCTGCCGATGCGACGCGCCTTCCGCACTGTTTAAATGCAAGGAAGCCGGCGCCTGAGCGAGGTGGTAGGACTGTATTCTCCGCTGGGTTACGAGCCGCCGGGATAACGTTCCTATCTGCGACGAGCCGAGGAAACTAGACGCTCCTCCTGCTCTCTGTTCGCGGAATGTTCCTGGCCCTGATGAGGTCTGCTGCAGCTATCACAGCCGGATCGACATAAATCTGAGTACGAGACCAGGGAAAAAAAAAAGACATGCACAACTCTTCACCAGTTGAATAATATCGCTTCCAAATTGGAGAACACCTTATGGTACCACCGTTCTGCGTGCAAATAACAATTTTTCCGCTTTAACCAGTACAATTTTTGTACCGTCATGTGTAGGGAACTTATGACCAGTGTACAGGAGCAGCCATTATAGGACCATGGCGCTGCTGCTCAGACACCGGCCTCTACAGCACATTTATACTACTGGCCATTAAAACTGCTACACCAAGAAGAAATGCAGATGATAAACTATTCATTGGACAAATATATTATACTAGAACTGACATGTGATTAAGTTTTCACGCAATTTGGGTGCATAGATCCCGAGAAATCAGTACCCAGAACAACCACCTCTGGCCGTAATAACGGCCTTGATACGCCTGGGCATTGAGTCAAACAGAGCTTGGATGGCGTGTACAGGTACAGCCGCCCATGTAGCTTCAACACGATACCACAGTTCATCAAGAGTAGTGACTGGTGTATTGTGACGAGCCAGTTGCTCGACCACCATTGACCAGACGTTTTCAGTTGGTGAGAGATCTGGAGAATGTGCTGTTCAGGGCAGAAGTCGAACATTTTCTGTATCCAGAAAGGCCCGTACAGGACCTGCAACATGCGGTCGTGCATTATCCTGCTGAAATGTAGGGTTTCACAGGGATCGAATGAAGGGTAGAGCCTCGGGTCGTAACACATCTGAAATGTAACGTCCACTGTTCAAAGTGCTGTCAATGCCAACAAGAGGTGACCGAGACGTGTAACCAATGGCACCCCATACCATCACGCCGGGTGATATGCAAGTATGGCGATGACGAATACACGCTTCCCATGTGCGTTCACCGCGATGTCGCCAAACACGGATGCGACCATCATGATGCTGTAAATAGAACCTGGATTTATCTGAAAAAAATGACGTTTCGTCATTTATGCACCCATGTTCGTCGTTGAGTACACCATCGCAGGCGCTCCTGTCTGTGGTGCAGCGCCAAGGGTAACTGTTCGTGCAGATGGTTGTTGTCTTGCAAACGTCCCGATCTGTTGACTCAGGGATCGAGACGTGGCTGCACGATCCGTTACAGCCATGCACATAACATGCCTGTCATCTCGACTGCTAGTGATATGAGGCCGTTGAGATCCAGCACGGCGTTCCGTATTACTCTCCTGAACCCATCGATTCCATATTCTGCCAACAGTCATTGGATCTCGACCAACGCGAGCAGCAATGTCGCGATACGATAAACCGCAATCGCGATAGACTACAATCCCATCTTTATCAAAGATGGAAACATGATGGTAAACATTTCTGCTCCTTACACGAGGCATCAAAACAACGTTTCACCAGGCAACGATGGTCAACTGCTGTTTGTGTATGAGAAATCGGTTGGAAACTTTCCTCATGTCAGCACGTTGTAGGTGTGTGCCACGGGTGCCAACCTTGTATGAATGCTCTGAAAACCTACTTATTTGCGTATCACAGCATCTTCTTCCCGTCGGTTAAATTTCGCGTCTGTAGCACGTCATCTTCGTGGTGTAGCAATTTTAATGGCTAGTAGTGTAACTGTTTCAATTAAAGAAGCCAACTTAACTGCTAAGCCAGAAAACTAACTGAACATTTCAAATCCTCAGAAATAAACAAACGTAAAGAAAACTTTGAGAGCCTGACACTCCTTCTCCGTCCGAACTTACACTGAGGTGGCAAAAGTCAAGAGACAGCTAAAATGCACATACACAAATGGCTCTAGTACCGTGAACACAAGGCTTATTAAAGGGTAGGCAGATAATTCACGAGAAAGTTTTCCGGCGTAATTATGGCCGCACGACGAAATTAACAGGTTCTGAACTCGGAATGGTAGTTGAAGCTAGAAGCATGGGACATTTCATTTCGGAAATCGTTAGGGAATGTGGTATTTCGAGATAAAAAAAATAGCTCAAATGGCTCTGAGCACTATGGGACTTAACTTCTGAGGTCATCAGTCCCCTAGAACTTAGAACTACTTAAACCTCACTAACCTAAGGACATCACACATATCCATGCCGGAGGCAGGATTCGAAACTGCGACCGTAGCGGTCGCGCGGTTCCGGACTGAAGCGCCTAGAACCGCTCGGCTACCGTGGCCGGCTATTTTGAGATCCACCGCGTCAAGATTTTGCCGAGAATACCAGATTCCGGGCACTACCTGTCACCACGAACAACGTAGAGGCCGACGGCCGTCACGTAACGACCGAGAGCAGAGGCGTTAGCGTAGAGTTGTCAGTGCTAACAGACAAGCAACAGCGAGTGAAATTATACGAGGAATCAATGTGAGACGCACGGCGAACGTAGACGACTGGAGAACCGTGGTCTGGTCAGATGAGTCCTGATTTCAGTTGGCAAGAGCTGATGAAGGGGTTCGAGTGTCGCTCACACACCGCGAAGCCATGGACCCAAATTGTCAACAACGCATTGTGGAGCCTGGCGGTGGCTCCATAATGGTGTGGGCTGTGTTCACGTGGAACAGACTGTGTCCTCTAGTCAAACTGGACAGAGGATTGTCTGGAAAAGGTTATTTTCGGCTACCTGGATAGCATTTGCAGCCTTCCACCGACTTCATGTTCCCAAACAGCGATACACCATGATGTCACCGGGCCACAATTGTTCCCTGTCAGTTTGAAGAACATTCTGGACAATTTGAGCGAATAATTTGGCCACCCAGATCACCTGACATTGTGAGTTAACGAGCATTGAGCTTTCAATTAAATATATGGCTGAAAGAGTCAGCCTACAGGAGTTGTGAAACGAATCCTGTTGTCCAGGACCGCGTGCCACAAAGGGCGCAGATTCACCACGAGCTGGGGAAATTCACAGGCGTCTACTGTCTATTGAGGCCTAAGCACTGTAGTGTTTGTGGTGTCACCGCCAGACACCACACTTGCTAGCTGGTAGCATTTAAATCGGCCGCGGTCCGTTAGTATGCGTCGGACCCCCGTGTCGCCACTATCAGTGATTGCAGACCGAACGCCGCCACACGGCAGGTCTAGAGACACTCCCTAGCACTCGCCCCAGTTGTACAGCCGACTTTGCTAGCGATGGTTCACTGTCTACAGACGCTCTCATTTGCAGAGACGACAGTTTAGTATAGCCTTGAGGTACGTCATTTGCTACGACCTAGCAAGGCGCCACACTCAGTTACTATGTCTTCTGAACAGATAATATTGTGACTCACGTACCGTCAAGAGCGACGTTCATCATTAACGGGTTAAATTAAGTATCAAACTAATTCCGTCCGCTTTCTGAATTCTAATTCCTTGACATGTTCCAGACCTCACGTCAGTATAGTCCTTCCCTCCTCACGCCAACCTGCGTGAGCTAAAACGCATACATTTCGGCCTCCTCTAGTAACACGGTGTTGGCTCTTCTGCCAACACTACAGTGTGCGAATGAGACAGACGAGAACCTACGTCATTGGGAAACTCAGTAGAAGGCTTTTGAGGCCAAGGAGACGTAACAGTGTTAAATATGGCTGACCTAAGATCGACCATAAAAGAAAAAAATTTATGAAAACTATTTAATTGTGTAGTAGTGCAGGGAATGATGCCACAGTAATTTTAATCTTTCATCCTCCATAAATTTTCATGGTGATCCCAATAAAATTTGAATATGGATCATATCTATAATAGTTTAGGATTTACTGTTAAAGCGAAATTAACAAGTTCTGTAACAAAGACCTGAATGCTAAAATCTGAACGCTTTGGTCAATCTTAACGACCGACATTTCATATAGAAGTTGTAACCACCCCACCGTAATTTAAAAGGAAAAGACAATACTTAATACAAATGGGAGCCGAGTGTAACCTCCCCACAAAGAATTCTACTGACAATGACAATTAAACAAAAATTAGCAATCTGACCCAAATAAGTTCTTCACAAAAAATTAAAGTCCATTCAGTGATAAGAAAATTCAATTAAACCGAAATATCGGTCTTTGGCCCTGTGTAAAACAATCAGAATTAAAGTCTTACCTCAGAATAACTGGATGTCAAATTTCTGCTCTTTTTCGTGCGCACGGCTTGGAGGAACTGCATTGCAAATAATAATATTCCTTTTTTTTGTGATTTTACTGAAATTTTTCTTTAAAAAAAGTGGAGTGAAATGGGAAGTGCAACGAAATCTTTAGTTCAATAAAAAATAAAATTTTTGAAAAAATGCTTTTGAAATAAAAATTATTATTGGGGCATTTGTTGGAAATTAATTACAATAAATAAATTTTTACATTATCTAATGATTATATTAATTAACAGTATACCATTCAGCATCTTGACCAGTGTTGCCGACCGCCTACATCACACAACCGCACTGGGCTGCTACTACTGACCGACCGCTCTGCATGACGACTATTAGCGTGCTGCACTACATGACGAGTAGTAGCGAACTGCACTGCACGACTACTACTGGCGAACTGCTCGCAACTAAATCGAGCTACCGACTGAGAACCGCTCGCAACACTAGCGCGGTCAAGCGCAGGCTCTCTGGTCAGAGACGCTGCAATGCCTCGCCATCGCTGCTGCGTTACATACGTGTTTCATAACCCTCCACTGGGGGGGCAAAAATTTGGCAGCGATGGTGAGTCATTTGGACTTGCCAATCGCGGCAAAATTTTTTTTTAATTAATAAACTTCTACAATTTACAGAATATTTAGATGTAGTACATAAATTAAATGTTGTGCACATGCACTAAGTACAAAATATATAAGACAAAGACAAGATATGAGTACAAAACATAGTAGCAAATCAGAAAAATGTATATACAAATTATTTGACAGAAAACAAAGTGCACAGGCACTGAAAAAATTCTTTGGCATATTCAGAACATATAAACAGACTGGCAAAAAATATTATGTTGACAAGTGACATGAGTGCACATGCACTGCAGTTGAGAACATATCAGTAAATGATGAAATGTATGTACAATTAGTAACAAATGACATAAGTGCATACGCATTGAAGTATTGAATATACAGAATAGTACAAATCATATTGAAAAATGAGAAAAGTGCACAGGCACTGAAGTTCAATAGAAAACATATTAACACCTAACATAAGTGCACATGTACTGTAGTTCAGAACATATCATAAAAATAAAAATGTATATACAATATAAAAGACAAGAGTGTACATATACTGTACTTCAGAACAAATAAAAAAAAATGTCTTTAGCATTTTCACAATAAATAAACATAATGGCAAAAAAATCATGTCCAAAGTGCACATGCACTGAAAAAATGTCTTTAGCATTTTCACAACAAATAAACATAATGGCAAAAAAAAATCATGTCGACCAGTGACATAAGTGTACTCACATTGGAATTCAGCGAATCGAAAAAAAAATGTATAACTCACGAACATAAATGATGTTACCAAAAAAAATGATTTTCTTTATGTGACAAGAATTAGGATAGGAAAGGGAAGGATTGCATCATGGTTGTAGCACTTTAGATTGCACACAGCTGTTCTGAAAGTCCATATCTTTCCACAGAAGTACAACACCAAGTGACACAACTTGAAGATCTTTTCCCATCAGAATTTATCAGTGTAGCCAAGACACTGAACTGTCGTAGTAATGTTCCATGTTTTCATTTTGGCAGTACATTAGGTATACCAAACAGTGGGACCATAATAACGTCTTCATCGCTCATGGTGGTGGACAGCATGTCGTGTCAACACCACGCTCTTACAAGGCACCCCAACGTAGAATTAGGGCAAAACCAAATATAGTGCTCCATGATCACTGGGATAAACAGGACATATGGACACTGCAGTAATTCAGGGTAGTTAACTCATGAGGTGAAGGACATCAAGTCACATAATATTGACAATTACAGACTTAATTAGTAGTTTGTGGCATTCATAGCCCAGTTATTGAACATTTCTGTACCAAGTATGTAGTATTACAGAAAAATGTTCATTAATTGTTTTACATGGAATCAGTAGCCTTCTTTTCCTAGTTACAAAGCATTATGAAATAATCGCATTCTTTTCCAGTTACAAAATATAGCATAATTAATTAATCATTTGTCTTCCAATAGTAATAATCATTAGCTTTTTCCTAACCACAAAGCAGTATGAAACAATAGCATAGTTAATTAATTATGTGTCATTCCAATCTAGTAAGAATCATTAGCCTTCTTCTAATTACAAAGCATTATTAAACAGTCACATTCATTTCCAATAACAAAGTATGGCATCGTTAATTAATCATTTGTCATTTCAATAGTAATAATCATTAGCCTTCTCCTGATTACAAAGCATTATGAAACAATCACATTCTTTTCCAGTTACAGAGTATAATTAAGAATCATTAACCTTCTCCTAATTACAGTTAATTAATCATTTGTCATTCCAATATAGTAAGAATCATTAGCCTTCTTCTAATTACAAAGCATTATTAAACAGTAATTAAGAATCATGATCCTTCTTCTAATTACAAAGCATAGCATCATTTGTCATTTCAATATAGTAAGAATCATATTCTTTTCCAGTTACAAAGTATAGCATTGAAAACAAGAGTTAATTAATGGCATAATTAATAACATAATTCGTTGATTGACATTAATTATTGGCACTCAGTGGCCAGCAAGTATTGAATAGAATAAAACATAGTTCATCATTCAGTATTATTCAGATCATTACAAAGTCATTATTAAAAATCAGCTAGTTACAATCAAAGCATTAATAATCACGGGCATTATAAGTAGTCTCATTACAATAAACAGTGGCAGTCCTTGGCCAGTTACAAAGCATTATTTTATATTTTTTTTTTGTATCATTAAGAAGTCATTACTGAAGTGACATACTATTCAGAGCTAATCAGCATTACTCAGAACTTTCTCAAACTGGTATCACTATTTGGGACTGTTAATACATTTTTTTTTTGTTAGCAATGGACTGCGTTGGGATCGATAATTAATTGCTGAGGCATAACAATATTTGCTTTGACCTATTGCTGCAAATGAGGATAGGTAACGTCATTCGTCATGAGTCAGCTGTAGCAAGGTTATGTAACAAGGCAGTATATGTGATCACATTTATAAATGATAGACACAAATGGGTAAAAAATAGAAATGCAAGTACTAGAACAGGTATAATAACTAACAGGTTTAGTAAGTATCATCAAAAGCTTCTCCTGGAAAAAATACAAAAATGGATTATTGACCTGAAAGAAGAAACGCACACTATGCTGAAAAGTAGTGAACTTCGAAATAACAGGTAGTGAAATGTGAATAAAATGTGTTCCATAGCTGTCCTTTCCAAAACTTTCCGTCATCCTACTATGCAATGTAACACCTGCTGTCAAAGCAAACTGCAACAAATACTTAACTAACTACATAGCCTAAATATAACTTCAACATTATCCTCATCTGTAAAGAAAACTTCATTATCCATATCATCATAACTTCATTATTATCACCTGTAAAGAAAAACTTCATTATTCATAATACCATATCCTTCATCATTATTCATCAGCATTCATTATCATCTGCAAAAAAAAATCACTTCATTACTCATTATACAAGTATTCCTTATCTCTAGCATATTTCATCACTAAAACTAAGATGTGTAGTTCAGTCTGACAGCCTGCATCAATCACCTTGTATTCTGAAAGAAAAAATTAGTTAAGACTGCTATTCTACGATGAGTATAGTATATTCTTGTTAATGCTTGTTAATCCTGATCCATTTACTCTTCCTCATAAAGTTATTGCATCTTCTATCGTTTATTCCGTAGGTGAAATTCCCATTTATATTAAATTTATTTCTTACACGCATCATTTCTTTCTGAAATTGATGAACAAAGATTAATGTCCTGCATTTAAATCATATACCCACTAAATAATGACTGGTTTATGGTAACATACTTAAGCATACAGCATAACATGACAGAAAACGTAATATGTCAAAGACATTGACAGTGTTCAAAGCTAAAATGTACAGAGAATAATACAATGCAGCAGCAAAAAATGTAAAACAGTCACGATGTTGAGATGTCATAGGGCAAAAAACATGTCAAAGTCAACTGGTGTGTGTTATATCTTAACTATTTCACAGTGCTTATAAACAAAACTGGAATACAATCGTACATAAAAAAAGACAAAATGTGACGTTCGTTGTGTTCAGCTTGTATGTAGTGTAGTTAATCGAGGCGAGAATTAAAGACTTTAATGGAGAGAGAATTTGATAAAATTAATACATCATTACATAGAATTGCATAATTATTCATAAAATACGTAAGTTCATCTGGAAAAATATGCACGGTCTGATGTGTAACGACAAGAAAAGCGACCTGCTAACCTTACCTTGCCGGGCACTTCCCAAGAAAAAATACGATAATCATCAGTAATTAGTCAGGTGAAATAATTGCATTAGTAAATGGCATCATAGTGTGTTGAATCATACAGTGGTTTCACTCAATAAACGGTTTAATGTTTGAGATATGGTGATTGCCTTTCGATTTTCTGGTTCTCAAAGTTTCGACGTGTACAACATTGGGGTGAGGGATGCTGCGAATCCGATATGGACCTGCGTATAGAAGTTCAAATTTACTGCACTTACCTTTTAATTTACTGGATAAATAGTGTGTACGTATTAATATTTTCTGTCCAACCTGAAAGTCTCGGCGTCTACAAACCTGTTTTTGCTGTCTTCTCCGGCGCTCTGCGGCACGTTTGATGTTGTTCAGCGCAATGTCAATTATTTCGTGGTGTCTTAGTCGCCGACATTTGGGGAATTTTACTAATTCTTTAATTTTGTTTGGTGGTTCAACGTTTTTCAGTATAACAGACGCAGATAGCATAGTGGATTCATTTGGAATGGAATTAATTACATCTTGGAATGAGAGTATTTGTGTATCCCAATCAATATGTTTTTTGTGGCAGTATATTCGGCACAGCTTACCAATTTCTTTCATTAATCTTTCACAGGGGTTCGAAGAAGCGTGGTACTTGGATATATAGATCGGAGAAATGTTTCTGGCTCGTAACATGCGTGTCCATATGGTACTACGAAATTGAGATCCATTGTCAGAAATTACTTTCATCACATGCCCTACATGAGATAGAAAATGTTTTACAAATGCTTTCGAAACAGTTTTGGCAGTAGCTTTGCGTAATGGAGTGAAAGTAACAAATTTTGAAGTGAGCTCAACAGCGACAAAGATGCAGCAAAAACCTCTGTTAGTTCTCGGAATCGGACCAAAAATGTCTACAGCGGCCATGTGTCTTAACTTAACAGGTATAATGGGATATAAAGGAGGAATATGTGAAGTGGTGTCTGATTTAGCTTTCTGGCAAATTTTACAAGACGCTAAAACTCGTCGTATACGTTTCTCCATGTTGGTAAAATAACAGTTCTGTCTCAGTATAAGAAAACATTTTCGTGCTCCGTAATGTGCGTAGCTTAAATGAGTGTACCAAATTAATTTGTTGACCAGTTCGTCAGGAATGCATAATAACCAATTGTTGCTGTCAGGATGAGAGCGGCGAAACAGAATGTCATTGCGCACAGTGTAGTGGTTCCTAATCGTAACATTATTCTTATCTTGCCAAAGGTGTTTAATTTCTTTCCACACATTGTCTTTGTTTTGCTCTTGTGCTATGTCCTGTAATGACGATGAAATAAAGTTTTCAAATGCAACTTGCTGAATGTACATGACACTGAAATTTGTTTTGCAGAAGTTGGTTGCTACGTCTTGCTGATTGTTGCCGAGAGAACGCGATAGTGCGTCTGCTATAACATTTTGCGTGCCGGGAATGTGAACAATCGTAAAATTAAATTCTTGTAAATAAAGTTTCCATCTACTTAATCTGTCATGAATAAATTTAGCCGAAAGTAAAAATTGTATAGCTCTGTGGTCTGTGTAAACAGTGGTATGTCTGCCATAAAGAAAATGCCTAAATCTCGTAAAAGCCCATACAACACATAATGTTTCCAATTCTGTAACGGAGTAATTTCGCTCAGCAAGTGACAAAATGCGGCTTGCAAATGCGATGTTTTTAATTACTATTGAACCATCTTCTTCAATTTCCTGGAAAATATGTACGCCTAAAGCGGTGTTGGAACTGTCAGTGGCAATGGAAAAATTTCTGGTAAGATCTGGGTGCGATAAAAGTGGAGCATTCAACAAAGCATGTTTCAGGTTCACAAATTCAGAATGTGCTTGCTTATCCCAAGACCAAATAGTGTTTTTACCTGTTAATTGGCATAATCTGGGTGTGTCTAAAGCAGAGTGATGAATAAATTTGCGAAAAAAGTTAATTAAGCCCAAAAAACTGCGTAATTGTTTCTTCGTCGTAGGAACGGTAATGTCACGTAGAGCCTGAAGTTTTTCCGGATCAGGTGCAATGCCTTCTGCTGAAATCACGTGTCCAAGAAATTTTATGGAAGTTTTGCCAAAATGCGATTTACTGAGGTTAACTGTAAGTCCTTGTGCATGGAAAGTTTGTAACAGTTGTTCAAGAATCAGATTGTGTTCAGACCAGTTAGCTTCTGCGATAAGAATATCGTCTACGTACGTCGTGATTCTGTCCTTAAGTTCTGTCGGAAGTATTGTGTTCAAACCGCGAATAAAAGATGCAGAAGAAATAGTTAAGCCGAACGGTAATTTGCAAAATTGATAACAGTCGCCAAAACAAAGAAAAGCTGTGTATTTTCTGCAGTTCGGATGAAGTTGAATTTGCCAAAATCCCGATTTCAAATCTAATGTGGAATAAATAGCTGTACCATGAAATTTCTGTAAAAGTTCCTCTAAAGTCTGTGGTCGATCTGTTTCATTAATAATAATGTCATTAATATGACGTGAATCAAGTACGAGGCGAAGTGAGCCATCTTTTTTCTTAACAATATGTAGCGGGTTTATGTACGGACTAACTGCTGGTTCTATAATTCCTTGATCAAGCATATCCTGCAATTCTTTTTTAACTTGTTCTCTGTGAATATATGGAATAGGATAATGCTTTGCTTTAAATGTATCGTGCTGTTTGACTTGAAATTCATACATAAAACCGGACATAGTACCAGGAATGTTGTCAAAAACTGGAGCTTGCTGTAAAAGAATTTTGTGTAATTGCGTTCGTTCGTCGTCTGTAGTTGCACTGCTTTGTCTAACTTTATCGGAAATCATTTGCATTACGTCGTAGTCAGCTTCGTCTGGAGTATTATAGTTATGTACGTACGTATCCGTGAACAATGTGGGATTACAGTCTATGCTACGTGTTGCGGAAATGACCTCTGTGCGGTTAATTGTTTGTTCTTCCGCAGATAATGAGTGCTGAAATTCTAAAGCAAGTTGTACATTTTCATCCTTCAACATTAAATAAGAATTCTGAAAATCAATGACTGCGTCGTGTTGTACCAGAAAATTCGTACCTAAAATAACGTCTGTTGTCAATAAAGGAACAATCCAAAAATTTGAGTGGAAAGTATGACCTCCAATACAAAATGACAAATGCGTCTGTAATTTAACGTCTACTCCTTTACTCGATACTGCTCCCTTCACTTTTGTTTTGCCTAAAGGTAACGTGGGATAAGTGTTCTCTTTGTTGCACTGGTTGAAAGTCTCCTCATTTATTACTGATATAGGTGATCCGGAATCGATTACTGCTGAAAATTTCGCTGAACCAATTTTAATTTCGATGACAGGATGTGAAATAGTTTTCTGAATAACTGGTCTTTCCTGTAAAAGAGTGTCTCTGATGTCGTCAAAAGTAATTACATTTTCGTGAACAACATTTTGCGTGTCTAAGGTAGTGCTTGTATTATTGCAAGATGCGTCCTGTACATTATCTAGTCAGATTCTATCTGACGTGTTATTATTATTAGGAGGATTCTGTGGCATTTCGACTATTTAAACTGTCCTATTACTTCTTCCAGACGTGTTACGCTCTGGATGATACCTACTGTCGGGTTCGTTCATGAGAATAGGTTCTCGTTGATTATTTTGTTGCTGGTAAGACCGATTGTTATTAAATGTACGCTGAAAATTGTGCTCGTTATTTTTACGTCTGTCATGATAGTAATTTCTATACGGCGCATTGCGATAGGAATTGAAATGGTGTGTTGTCTGTACGTAGTTATTTCTTTGCTGCCATGCGTTACTATTTGTTAGAGCTGGGACTATACCTGCACGCGGCGAAACATTAAAGTTTGGTTGACCTTGTAGACTGCATTGTTGGTTAGGTATGCTAAGCGGTTGACTTTCATGCTGTTGCGGTGAAAAAACGTCTATTGTTACAAAAAAATGCGTTTGCTGTTAATTATACACATTCTGATGATTACGATTTTATCTGTTATAAAAATTCTCGTGATTCTGGAGTGCCTAATGAAAATTGTCACATTCGGTAAAAATTTGTCTTATCGGGTTTTCATTACATATTCTTAATCCTAGATAGAGCAATAGTTAAAGAGCAGTTTTGATAGATATAAAGGATAGTAGAAGAAAAGGCAGCAGTGCAGAAAACTAAAGATGAAACAGCACTACTACAGCTCGGGGCCCTATGCTCGCTACGGCACATATCCATTAAAGCGTAATGAATCCCCTGAGGTCTTTTACGCACTGCAAATAAATTTTGGTTTTTGCGTTACAGGCAATTGCGGTATAAATTCAAAAATAAATTGCTGTCTGCATGCTGATTCTAGTTTCTTCATTATAGGCAATGCTGTTGTAAATACAAAAATAAATTGTCGCATCTGGTTCAAAGCTAGCTTCTGCATTACAGGTAATATCGGTGAAAGTACAAAAACAAATTGTCGTATATAGCTCAAAGCGTGTACCTGTGTTCTGTCATTATTAACTTCCTTACATTTTCTTACAAATGCAAATTGCTTATAATCAACCTTCTCGTCACTGAATTTGATAACACGTTCAGGTTTGTGTGTGAATCTGTTCGTCTGTGTCGTTTCGTACTTCAAGTTGCGTAGCTTTTCATATTTTAAGTCGCGTAGCTTTTCGGATTTTAATTCGCGTAGTCTCTGTAAATTGTTCACATTATACACGCTGCGTGAGTCTGACAAATGTTCGCAACGTGGCGGTTTCTGTGACGTATTGGTGACTGAAATAGTCTTTAATTCTGTTACTTTACTACTTTCGTCAATTTGGTTGTTGTGTCGTTCACTTTTATTAACAACTTCCGTATTCACAGTGTGTGAAACTTCCAGTGGCTCTAAATTAAACTCGTCGCTTATCTGTACTGCGTTTTTAGGGCATTGTTCAGTGACTGCATTAATTTCGTGTATCAGTGTTGCGTTTGCTGAACATTGTTCAGTGACTGCACTAACTTCGTCTTTATGTGATTCTGTTGTGCCTACACGTGTGCTACTTAATTCTTGTGCAACAGTGCCAACTTTTTCATTACTGTTATAAGCACAAGTCTTAGTATTCACACGTAATTGTTCTTTAATGTCCTGGCATTGCATGATAACACCTGTAATCTGTTTGCTAGCTTGTTTGTTCTGTTCATTAAGGTTATCGTGTTTTTCTCTCGGCTGTTTAACACTTTCAGAAAATTGTTTGTTCCGTTCTCTAAATTGTTTGTTCTCTTCTTCCAGTCGTTTTGTTCTGCTCATCAAGTTTTTCATTAAGTTGTTTATACTGTTCATTAAGTTGTTTGAAACCATCATCCATTATTTCCTTCCGCTGTTTATACTGTTCAACAATTTGTAGCAATATTGCCGTAATTTGACCCAATGTAACATTATCTACTCCATTCTCTGTACCGTTTGACGGTGTATTTGCAAGTGTCGCGCTTTGCGTGACCATTTGGTCATTCTGTAATTTACAAAAACGTTTATCAGTCGGATGTACACTGTCAGACACTATTTCGGAATTAAATAAATCCGTCCTACTTTGTGCATCCTGTTCATTTTCATTAGAGAAATTTGTCTGTACGTTACTTGAATTTTCCAAATCGGGTGTGTTAAGCTCGGCAGCGCTCATTACAATAGAGCGTTCTGCGTCATCAATTGTCGTCAAATTAACAGACGAGACAATTGAGTTCGTTTGTTCATTATCAAGGTAAAAGTCATCACTAGTGGTTGGAATGCACTGATTGTTAGTGAACGCAGGATTGTCATCATTACACTGCGTGTCACAATTACTATCGGTCACGTTGTTTGAGTCGGTAATTTCGTTCATAATACCTCGCGATACACTATTCACAGTCTTTCGCGGCATTTTTGCTAAAGTCACAATTATTCACAAAATAAATAAGCACAATGCAAAAGCAACACACAAATACAACAGAGCAACGAATTGCCGTTGACCTGTAGAAAGAAAGTCACAAGTTAATAAAAGCGTTGCGCCAAATCCTAATTATATCTAAGCAAATAAGAGCAGATATCTGACTGTTGCTCAAAAGACTCTCAACGAAATTCGATCCTGGACTGGGTGTCGCCAAGTGTAACCTCCCCACCGTAATTTAAAAGGAAAAGACAATACTTAATACAAATGGGAGCCGAGTGTAACCTCCCCACAAAGAATTCTACTGACAATGACAATTAAACAAAAATTAGCAATCTGACCCAAATAAGTTCTTCACAAAAAATTAAAGTCCATTCAGAGATAAGAAAATTCAATTAAACCGAAATACCGGTCTTTGGCCCTGTGTAAAACAATCAGAATTAAAGTCTTACCTCAGAATAACTGGATGTCAAATTTCTGCTCTTTTTCGTGCGCACGGCTTGGAGGAACTGCATTGCAAATAATAATATTCCTTTTTTTTGTGATTTTACTGAAATTTTTCTTTAAAAAAAGTGGAGTGAAATGGGAAGTGCAACGAAATCTTTAGTTCAATAAAAAATAAAATTTTTGAAAAAATGCTTTTGAAATAAAAATTATTATTGGGGCATTTGTTGGAAATTAATTACAATAAATAAATTTTTACATTATCTAATGATTATATTAATTAACAGTATACCATTCAGCATCTTGACCAGTGTTGCCGACCGCCTACATCACACAACCGCACTGGGCTGCTACTACTGACCGACCGCTCTGCATGACGACTATTAGCGTGCTGCACTACATGACGAGTAGTAGCGAACTGCACTGCACGACTACTACTGGCGAACTGCTCGCAACTAAATCGAGCTACCGACTGAGAACCGCTCGCAACACTCGCGCGGTCAAGCGCAGGCTCTCTGGTCAGAGACGCTGCAATGCCTCGCCATCGCTGCTGCGTTACATAAGTGTTTCAAAGTGTGTCTTTAAAATGTCAAATGTTGTAAATATCAACTATGTAACTTTATTTGTTTAAAAGATATAGTAAATCTAAATTATCAGCATTTTCAGTTGAGCATCAGAACATCATTTCCTCCACACAAAACACGATTATTTAAATATGTTGAAATGTAAAGTAATGTAGAATAAGCTGTAGCCAATCAGATGGACGACTTCAGGAAAGGGAACTGCATTAGTCAGTTGAGCGAAGGTCTTCGGCGCGCGGGAAACGCGGTCGGAGACGGGCAGAGGGCAGTTCTGGTAGAGATACCGAAGGGAACAGTTCGGATGGAGACGCGAAAACGGACAGCTCGGCTGGAGACATCAAAGGCTACAGTGCTGGGGCAGACGCGAAAGCGGAAAGTGCGGCTGGAGACACTAAAGGGTACAGTTCGGATTGAGACACGAAAGCGGACAGTCGGTCCATAGGTAGCTAGCAAGTGAAACAACTTAGAAAACTTCGCGTTGTGTGGTATCGCGGGACTCAGTCTCTCAGCGGTGAGCAGGCGCGCGCCTGGTGTGAATTTGTAACTTTTCTTGTAAATATCGAGGTGGAGTATTGGACTTGTTTGACGATAAGATTGTGAATGATCGAACTGTGTCAAATGGATATGCGCTCGAATGTAATAGTAATTCTAAATACGACCACTTTCGCTATTGGTTCTCTTTCTGAATAAACATTGTTCTAACCGAATCGCAACTGTGTGGCCTACATCATTTATGGGCCGTTAATTTAGTTCTCGATATTATTAATACTATTATTATATGTTATATTAACTTAGTATTTCGCAAACTTGCCATCAGCCAGACAATTTAACGAGTCACAAGTGTCTAATTTAGGGCGTGTAATGCGACACGTGCAGTTCAACCCATAGACGAGTTTGAGCCAAGACATTTCGACGAAGAGGAACCGCCTGTGAGCCCGAACATCATTGGGATGTTAGCTCGCAACATGTATCTCATCGAACGATTATGGAATATAATCGAGAGGTCAGTTCGTGCACAGAGTCTTGCATCGGCAACACTTTTCCATTTACGGTCGGCTATAGACGCAGCACGGTTTAGTATTTCTGCAGAGGACATCCGACGACTTGTGGGGTCCATGACACTGCGAGCTCTAAGATACGCCAGGTAAAACGAAACCCGTCATGATATTTGGATGTATCCCACGACTTTTCTCACCTCAGGGAAATTATGCCCAGCATACAGGCAGCAGCCACTGTGGAAAAATTGCGGTGTTGCTCAGACACTAGCGGCTACTGCACATTTGTTTCCATTAAGGAAGCCACATATAGATAAGGTATGCGACTAGTCTCAAACTGAACGTTTCGAATTCTCAGAAAAAACAAGTGCAAGCAAAAAGCTGAAAGCCTGACACTTTTCCTGAGTCTGAACCTAAATGTATACGCTTACGAGACTCTTTTCTGCCCTGAAATATATTCCCAGATACTAAATATGGTGCATCAATATCGTGCAATCTCACTACAGTAATGAAGTTTCGGAGATCCTTGCGATTGTGCGGATTTCACGAAATTTTCTGTTTCATGAATAAAGGTAGAAACTTAGCATGAGTTTTAACATGTGCAAAACACTACGAAGATTTTATTTTGAAAACAACCATTCGATTTTGTCCGCCTCCGTAGCGTAGCGGTAGCGTTACCGCCTACCACGCAAGGGGGCCCGGGTTCGATTCCAGGCAGGAGACCGGGTGTTGTGTGTCCATCATCATTGACACGCAAGTCGCTGAAGTGGCGTCAACTAAAAAGACTTGTAATACTGCGAGCGAATCCTGAAGGGGATATCCCGGCCAATAAATGCCATAAGATCGTTTCATTTATTCGATTTTACAAGTGCATATCTTTTACGAGCCTGCGCATACATCACTGAGGTACGGAACTCTTGCTGGATCGGTTTGTTGACGGTCTGTCTCTCTGACTGTTAAGACCGCTTTTTCTCACTAACGGGTAGACGCATCAAGTTCAAAATCATCTCACATACTGAGGTCTGTGATCACTTGGTGATGTAAAAAAATTTAAGCTTCTAAGTCAATGCAATCAAAAGATACGGCCGTTTATGTCACATATTTTGATGCAACCTTATCGATCAGAACGTTGCGGAGTACTTCCCGTTGACTCAGAATAATGAAAATTGGCAAGAAGCAAGGTTCACAATACAAGTAAGGGTAAATATCCGAAAACTGTTAATTTCTGATTACATCGAACGAAAAATATATAAATTTTTGGTCATTTGTTATTCGACTGTTAGTACGTCCCTGTGTGAGGACCTCTTTTCCTCAGGAATTACAATAGCAAATGGGAAATCACATAAAAACTGAATCTTAAAACTTCCGATTAAAATGTTCCCGAACGTCTTGAAAGTCCCGGGACCGATATCTTGCCGGTATCGATATAGGTAACAGGAAAAAAATCATCGAGATTTATGATTCCCGGGATGGTTGAGCTATTTAAATACATCACTAGCTTAGCGACCGCTCGTGTAGATTCGGTGGTTTACAGTGTATTTTTAGTTTTTCTTTAATCAAATTTTTATTTTGTTCACAAATTGCGTCACCTTCTAAATTTTCATGTTAATTAATTCCATTTCCGAAAGTACTTCTGACCAAAAACCGATTCTGGTAGCTGAGTCAAAAGTGTTCGTTAATCATGCCTTTTGCGTACTTGTGGAGATATTTCCATAGAAACTTGCAGCACACAAAACACATTTCTTTATATCTAACCGAGAAGTGAAGTACCAAGTTTCATACATTTGACTTTTTTAATGAAAAAATATTTTCTTAAAAATTTTCATCCTCTGTTTCACCTCCTTGGGTGTTGAATTTCCAAAAACTGTGAAATATGCATTTTTTTTATTTCCCACAGAAGCCAAATACAAGTGTTCATGGATTTAACTTCGAAAATGCTTTCATAATCAAATTATTTCATAAAATTTTTCATCAGCTATTTCTCCCAGTTAGGAGTGGAATTTCGAACAATCGCTTCTTAAAGGATGTCTACAGTATAAGATCAACATCGACTCCAAATTTCGAGTTTCTATCCTTAGCAGTTTAGACTGGGTGGTGATGGTCAAAGTTCATCCCCTTAGGTGTTGAATTGCCAAAAATTGTGAAATACACATTTTTTTTCATTTCTAACCCAGACCCCAAACGTCAGTTTTCAAAGATTCAGCCTTAAAAATATTTTCACAACGAATTATTTTCGTAAAACATTCCACCTCCTTTGGGGCTGCATTTCCGGAAACAGTGAAATGCGTATTTTTTTAAATTCCAAACACAAAAGCAAAATACAAGTTTTCATAAATTTATCTTAAAAATGCTTGCATAATTAAATATTTCCATAAAAACTTTCATCCCCCATTTCACCCCCTTAGTGGCTGAATTTCCAAAAGCAGTGAAACCGTATTTTTTTATTTCTAACTGAGAAGCCAAAAACAAATTGTAACAGAGTGAACTTTAAAAATGGCCTCATAATGAAATATTTTCATAAACCATTTCATCACCTACTTGTCTCCCCAAGGGGCTGAATTTTCAAAAACGCTGAAATACGTGTTTTTTTAACCGAGACGTCAGATACCAATTTTCACAGACGTAACTTTAAAATACTATTTTCACAGACGTTACTTTAAAATACTTCGGTAATTCTTTAATAATGATTTATTTTCAAAAACAATTTTCACCCACTATTATTTCACCCCCATAGGGGCTGAATTTCCAAAAATTCTAAAACATAATTTCCTTATTTCTGACCAAGAAACCAAGCACCATTTGTCGTAGGTCTAGCCTCAAATTTGCCTTGAGAGAGGACATATTTTCAAAAAACCTTTCATCCCCTGTTTCACCCTCTTAGGGGATGGAATTTCCAACACATCCCTTCTTAAAGGACGCCAACACCCTCTGCAAATTCCAAGTTTATGTTCTTAGTAGTTTGGGCTGGACGATGATGATGAGTCAGTCGGGACATTGCCTTTAATAAGTTTGTACGGAACTCTGACAGCGCGAGTCCTGTTCACACTTGGCTAACTTTTTACAATTACGATTAGTATCAAATATTTATGTATCTTGCATAAATGATTAATGTGCCCTCGCCTGGACGCACGACAAACATCCATATGACTATCATACTCGCCCCACAGTTTTGAGAGCGTGTCTCGAATCAACGGCATTCACTGTGTGGGGCAGCGGTTAGAAAATTTTCTATTGTATAAATGTTTGAATGTTGAAACACTTCCCGGCCGATGCACCATATGTGGGGCGGCGGGTGGAATTTAATCAATTTTATGTTGTTTATATAAATGTTTGGTTTGTAGAATGTAAAACCAGTTCCTATTATTTATGCTGTTGTTTGCCATTCTCAACACTGGCTCTCTAACTACAATATTGGCAACCAGAAAGTGATTAGCAAAACGTGAAGCCTGTAATTAGAATTCCTAGTGCCCACTTCATCTGAGAAATACACTTATAGCTACAGCTTATAGCTCTGAGGAATTAGGAGATTGTCTGGGATTTATAATCAAAAACTATCGTGAAAAAAAACTTTCTCTATATTCTGAAAGTCACAGATGAAAAAAAAAAAAAAAGAATCCACACAATCTAACTAACAGGACAGTTCAGAGTCTAATGCGCTGATGCCACTATAACTGTCCAAATTAAATATTTAAATGAATGCTCGCCATAATTTGATGATAATGCTCATCAAACGCCATGCTAAATAATGGTAGAATGTCTGTCCCGCGGCGGCACGTGAAAATACGACATACGCAAACTGAAGATCGATAATTAAAGTCATCCCAGAATTAACACTTCACTCGAAAATGATTTCATGGTTAAATGATACCGACGCGACGCGACTCCCGACACAGACGGTGTGCTATTCAGCGTCTGGAGAGAACTGGGGCCTTTTATCCTCGCGCAGCGTTCTTATATACAAAGCCGCGGTGCAGACGGCTAAGGGAACGCCTGATCAAATCGGCTCTCCCGACTAGCCGCTGGGCTAGTAATGCACCACATTGAATTATTGAATAAATCATAGCTTCTTTTGCTGATGGCTGATGAAGCTCTCAATTTAAATGTGCATTCAGCACACAGGTAAGTAATCATAATATAAGTTTGACGTGGCTAAGTTAAATATTTTGGGCGAGAGAATTAATTTAATTATACTGCACGCAGTAGACGAGCTCTGAACTTTCCCTTTGGAGATACGCTATCGCTATAGTTTTATAGTTATTCAAATGAAACTTCTCACATCTTTATGGTTATAGCAGATCTCCATTCTACTTAAATATAAACATCCTAGCCTTATTTATTAGCTTACTTAATCTATCTTGCTTCCTTAATTTTTAAGACAAAAACCAGAAAATCATGAATTTCCACTAAAATTTTAATTTATGAAATCAGAAGTATTGTTTCCATTAAATTATTATGAAAAAGGAATCTAAATATAAAGTTTTAATTCTCTAGCTCTTTTCTGTTGCGCCAATGATTTTTACAGAAAAACATCCAAATTTCGAAAATGGTTAAAGTTATCGAACTGATATTTAACACATATTAATTTAGTATTACTCCTGACATGCTAGAACCGATTTTAGGTTATTTGCTTGATTTTAAAAGTATTGCGCAACATTTATGATGTCAGAGCTAGTTACAGCGGACTGGCTGGCACACAATGGAAAGACTGATGTGAATTTACCACGGCGTCAGTAGGCTGCTTCCCTACATCACCCTCTACTTAAATTTTTTTTTTGAATGTTAATGACCGAAAAAAAAATTTAATTGCAAAAGGGAAGCAAGAGTACAGCTTAACTCCCTATGAAAATTAAAATTGAAATGTAAACATATAGAAATATTAAAAGAAAACTGATTACCTACTTTAATTATTTAAATTACTGGCATTTCACTGCCTCTTAAGCAATATTATCCCTCAAAATTTGAGCAAAATCAATGAAACACTTTGGCATACATATTGCCTTAGACAAACAAACCCACAAAAATATGTAAAATTATGAAAATCTTAACTCCATTAAATACATTTTTACATACACAAATTCAAAGAAAATAACACAGTTATTCAAGATACGTAAACAGATGATTATATCTTAGCAGTCTTTTCTAAACCTGAAAGAAAATTTTATAATTCATTTTTACACACATGGTTGTAGCCGCTTTGGCTGGCGTTCTACACTTCCATTCACAAGGGTACAGGAGGGGAAGTTGCTATGGCGTGCGTCCTTCACGTTCACTCTAAATTACATGGGGAAAGGGAAGGAGTCACTGTGAGTTGTGTTCAAGTCACTCCACGCTTTCACGTAGCTACCAGGCTGCCATTATCTGGTTTATCCTGAAGAACAAACTAAAAGAGTGCCACAGACTCTCTTCACTTATTATCTAAGGGTGGGTCACAATGAAATGGGGATATATACATTTATCCTTCAATATTTTGCTGGAACAAAGTTAACAGAACATTTCAATTTTACTCTCGTGGTTACTTAATTGTCATAAAATCGGTAAACAAATGGCTCAAAACGCCGTTAGTCACGTACTAGAGAAAATTTATGCTCAAGGCACACAATCATAAATCCTATTTAATCTCAATTTATCATTTCTGGGCCGGAACACTGAACCACTGCTCGGTACATTCCTGATACATTTGTATTTCATTTACTTAGCTGACTCATCTTCGATTACCTTATTGTTAGAGATAGTATTAGTATATTTGATTAGTAGTTGTTTTCTCAGCTTCTTTGTACATGTGAGTAACTTTTGGTAATAGTACAGTTCTGAGTGTTCAAAACACACTATGTTTAGTTGAATACTAAATCCACTTATTGGTCCTCTGCTGCTGTGTCAGTTCCACATCTGCAATTATGTACTTACTTCATTGAAGTGTATTTATGCTGAGCTGTATATAATAATTCATGTCTGCCATTATGTTATTCAATTATGTTGCTAGTGTATGTACTTAAGTAATACTCACTCCATTAACATTTAAAGCATAGGATAGCACATTTATTTCATATCTATAGTGTATTGTAGCTGATCAGTTTGCTCATGTGGCAATCCATTTCCACTCGATCGGACGCTGAAACCACAGGTAGTCTCTCTCGACCTACCACTAAAATGCATCAAGTAATTATGGACGAGCGTAATGCTAAATTCCTTAAACCTATAGACACCATGAGCTGCTCTGTCTCATCTAACATAAGGATACGTATGGTCGCATACACGCCTCCAACTCATAACCTCAATACGTGTAGGTGTGTCACCACACACCCAACACCAAAATAATGGCCAGCTCCAACCTTATAAATATTTCAAAGACGTGTCCTTCACATCTCAACCACAAACACTGTTCAATTCTATTACACTGCCATTCCTTGCTACACAAGGTGAGTTCATTCTTACAACTTATCTGTCTATTTTTCATAACACTTGTAACCTCCCCACCATAATTTTAAAGGGAAATAAACATGACAATACTTAATAGAAATGATAAATTCTTCACAAAATTTAAAGTCCGTTCAGTGATAAGAAAATTCAATTAAACCGAAATATCGGTCTTTCGCCCTGTGTAAAACAATCAGAGTTAAAGTCTTACCTCAGAATAAATGGATGTCACATTTCTGCTCTTGTTGTTGCGCACCGCTTGGAGGAACTGCATTGCAAATAATAATATTCTCTTTCTTTGTGATTTTACTAAAAATTTTCTTTTAAAGAAGTGGAGTGAAATGGGAAGTGCAACGAAATCTTTAGTTCAATAAAAATTAAATTTTTGAAAAAAATGCTTTTGAAATAAAAATTATTATTGGGGACTTGTTGGAGAATAGTTACAATAAATAAAATTTTTCATTATCTAATAATTATATTAATTAACAGTATACCTTATTCACCATCTTGACCAGTGTTGCCGACCGCTCTCCATGACGACTATTGGCGTACTGCACTGCACGACTACTACTAGAGTACTGCTCTCAACTAGATAGAGCTACAGACTCGCAACGACTACTGACCGACTCGCAACGACTGACTGACTGAGAACCGCTCGCAACACTCGCGCGGTCAAGTGCATACTCTCTGGTCACAGATGCTACAATGCCTCGCCATCGCTGCTATGTTACATACGTGTTTCATAACCCTCCACTGGGGGGGCAAAAATTTGGCAGCGATGGTGAGTCATTTGGACTTGCCAATCGCGGCAAAATTTTTAATTAACTAATAAACTTCTACAATTTACAGAATAATTAGATGTAGTACATAAAGTAAATGTTGTGCACACGCACTAAGTACAAGATATATCAGACAAAGACAAAAGTGAGTGCAAAACATAGTAGCAAATCAGAAAAATGTATATACAAATTATTTGACAGAAAACAAAGTGCACAGGCACTGAAAAAATTCTTTAGTATATTCAGAACAAATAAACAGACTGGCAAAAAATATTATGTTGACAAGTGACATGAGTGCACATGCACTGCAGTTGAGAACATATCAGTAAATGATGAAATGTATATACAATGAGTAACAAATGACATAAGTGCATTCACATTAAAGTATTGAATATACAGAATAGTAGAAAACATATTGAAAAATGAGAAAAGTGCATAGGCACTGAAGTTCAGTAGAAAACATATTAACACCTAACATAAGTGCACATGCACTGTAGTTCAGAACATATCATTAAAATAAAAATGTATGTACAATATAAAAGACAAGAGTGTACATATACTGTACTTCAGAACAAATCGAAAAATGTCTTTAGCATTTTCGCAATAAATAAACATAATGACAAAACATCATGTCGACCAGTGCCATAAGTGTACTCGCACTGGAGTTCAACAAATCGAAAAATGTATAACCTATGAACATAAATGATGTTACCAAAAAAATTTTTTTTTTTTTTTATGTGACAAGAATCAGGATAGGAAAGGGAAGGATTGCATCATGGTTGTAGCACTTTAGATTGCACACAGCTGCTCTGAAAGTCCATATCTTTCCACAGAAGTGCAACACCAAGTGACACAACTTGAAGTTCTATTCCCATCAGAATTTATCAGCGTACCCAAGACACTGAATTGTCGTAGTAATGTTCCATATTTTCATTTTGGCAGTACATTAGGTACACCAAACAGTGGGACCATAATAATGTCTTCATCGCTCATGGTGGTGGACAGCATGTCGTGTCAACACCACACTCTTACAAGGCACACCAACGTAGAATTAGTGCAAAACCAAAGATAGTGCTCCATGATCACTAGGATAAACAGGAAAAATGGACATTGCAATAATTCAGGGTAGTCAGCTTATGAGGTGAAGGACATCAAGTCACATAATATGAACATTTCTGTACCAAGTATGTAGTATTACAGAAAAATGTTCATTAATTGTTTTACATAGAATCAGTAGCCTTCTTTTCCTGGTTACAAAGTATAGTATGGTTAATTAATCATTTGTCATTCCAATAATAATCATTAGCCTTTTCCTAATTACAGTTAATTAATCATTTGTCGTTAAGTAATCATTTGTCTAATTACAGTTAATTAATCATTTGTCGTTAATTAATCATTTGTCATTGCAATAGTAAGAATTATTAGTCTTCTCCTAATTACAAAGCATTATTAAACAGTACCATAGTTAATTAATTATGTGTCATTCCAATCTATTAAGAATCACTAGCTGGCATCATGGGTAATCGTATTACAATAAACAGTGGCGGTCCTTGGCCAGTTACAAAGTATATTTAGTATGACAGAATAATGTTCATCAGAAGTCTTAGTTGAAAAGGAGAGTCAATTATTGGCCTAGCATTAACATAATACATTGAGTGATACAAATTATTGGCACTCATTGGCCATTAACCAAAACATGAAAACTCAACATGGAAAAAAAAGGGCTAATTAATGGCATAATTAATAACAATTCTTCAAGTGACATTAATTATCGGCACTCAGTGGCCAGCAAGTATTGAATAGAATCATCATTCAGTATTATTCAGATTATTACGAAGTCATTATTAAAAATCAGTTAATTACAGTCATAGCATTAATAATCACAGGCATTATAAGTAGTCTCATTACAATAAACAGTGTTTCTCCTTCAGTAGTATTCAGATCATTACAAAGTCATTATTAAAATCAGTTAATTAGTCATAGCATTAGTAATCATAGGCATTATAAGTAGTCTCATTACAATAAACAGTGGCAGTTATTAACTAGTGACAAAGCATTATTTTAAATATATACTTTTTTTTGTCTCATTAAGAAGTCATTACTCAAGTGACATACGATTCAGAGCTAATCAGTATTACTCAGAATTATCATAAACTAGTGACATCATGTGGGACTGGTAATACATTTTTTTTTTGTTAGCAATGCATTGCGTTGGGATCGATAATTGATTGCTGAGGCATAACACTATTTGCTTTTGACCTATTGCTGCAAATGAGGATAGGTAACGTCATTCGTCATGAGTCAGCTGTAGCAAGGTTATGTAACAAGGCAGTATATGTGATCACATTTATAAATGATGGACACAAATGGGTAAAAAATAAAAATGCAAGTACTAGAACAGGTATAATAACTAACAGGTTTAGTAAGTATAATGAAAAACTTCTCCTGAAAAAAAAATATACAAAATGGATTATTGACCTGAAAGAAGAAACGCACACTATGCTGAAAAGTAGTGAACTTCGAATTAACAGGTAGTGAAATGTGTATAAAAATGTGTTCCATAGCTGTCCTTTCCAAAACTTTCTGTCATCCTACTATGCAATGTAACACCTGCTGTCAAAGCAAACTGCAACAAATACTTAAATAACTACGTAGCATAAATACATAACTTCAACATTATCCTCATCTGTAAAGAAAACTTCATTATCCATATCATCATAACTTCACTATTATCATCACCTGTAAAGAAAAACTTCATTATTCATAATACCATTTCCTTCATCATTATTCATCAGTATTCATTATCATCTGCAAAAAATCACTTCATTACTCACTATACAACTATTCCTTATCTCTAGCATATTTCATCACTAAAACTAAGATGTGTAGTTCTGTCTGACAGCCTGCATCAATCACCTTGTATTCTGAAAGAAAAAATTAGTTGAGACTGCTATTCTACGATGAGTATAGTATATTCTTGTTAATCCTGATCCATTTACTTTTCCCCATAAAGTTATTGCATCTCTTTTCGTTTATTTCGTAGGTGAAATTCCCATTTATGCTAAATTTATTTCTTAGAATCATCATTCCTTTCTGAAATTCATGAACAAAGATTAATGTCTTGCATTTAAATCATATACCCACTAAATAATGACTGGTTTATGGTGAACAATTAAGCATACAGCATAACATGACAGAAAACGTAACGTGTCAAAGACATTGACAGTGTTCAGATGCAAAAATGTACACAGAATAATACAATGCAGCAGCAAAAAATGTAAAACAGTCACGATCTTGAGATGTCATAAAGCAAAAAATGTCAAAGTTAACTGGTGTGTGTTATATCTTAACTATTTCACAGTGCATATAAACAAAACTGGAATACAATCGTACATAAAAAAAGACAAAATGTGACGTTCGTTGTGTTCAGCTTGTATGTAGTGTAGTTAATAGAGGCGAGAATTAAAGACTTTAATGGAGAGAGAATTTGATAAAATTAATACGTCATTACATAGAATTGCATAATTATTCATAAAATATGTAAGTTCATCTGGAAAAATATGCACGGTCTGATGTGTAACGACAAGAAAAGCGACCTGCTAACCTTACCTTGCCGGGCACTTGCCAAGAAAAAATACGATAATCATCAGTAATTAGTCAGGTGAAATAATTGCATTAGTAAATGGCGTCATAGTGTGTTGAATCATACAGTGGTTTCACTCAATAAACGGTTTAATGTTTGAGATATGGTGATTGCCTTTCGATTTTCTAGTTCTCAAAGTTTCGACGTGTACAACATTGGGGTGAGGGATGCTGCGAATCCGATATGGACCTGCGTATAGAAGTTCAAATTTACTGCACTTACCTTTTAATTTACTGGATAAATAGTGTGTACGTACTAGTATCTTCTGTCCAACGTGAAAGTCACGGCGTGTACAAACCTGTTTTTTGCTGTCTTCTCCGGCGCTCTGCGGCACGTTTGATGTTGTTCAGCGCAATGTCAATTATTTCGTGGTGTCGTAATCGACGAGATGTAGGAAATATTGTAAATTCTTTAATTTTGTTAGGTGGTTCAGCATTTTTCAGTATAACAGACGGAGATAGCATAGTGGATTCATTTGGAATGGAATTAATTACATCTTGGAATGAGAATATGTGTGTGTCCCAATCAATATGTCTTTTGTGGCAGTATATTCGGCACAGCTTACCAATTTCTTTCATTAATCGTTCACAGGGGTTCGAAGAAGCGTGGTACTTGGATATATAGATCGGAGAAATGTTTCTAGCTCGTAACATGCGTGTCCATACGGTACTACGAAATTGAGATCCATTGTCAGAAATTACTCTCATTACATGCCCTACATGAGATAGAAAATGTTTTACAAATGCTTTCGAAACAGTTTTAGCAGTAGCTTTGCGTAATGGAGTGAAAGTAACTAATTTTGAAGTGAGCTCAACAGCGACAAAGATGTAGCAAAAACCTCTGTTAGTTCTGGGAATCGGACCAAAAATATCTACTGCGGCCATATGTCTTAATTTAACAGGTATAATGGGATATAATGGAGGAATATGTGAAGTGGTGTCTGATTTAGCTTTCTGGCAAATTTTACAAGACGCTAAAACTCGTCGTATACGTTTCTCCATGTTGGTAAAATAACAGTTCTGTCTCAGTATAAGAAAACATTTTCGTGCTCCGTAATGTGCGTAGCTTAAATGAGTGTACCAAATTAATTTGTTGACCAGTTCGTCAGGAATGCATAATAACCAATTGTTGCTGTCAGGATGAGAGCGGCGAAACAGAATGTCATTGCGTACAGTGTAATGGTTTCTAATCGTAACATTATTCTTATCTTGCCAAAGGTGTTTAATTTCTTTCCACACGTTGTCTTTATTTTGTTCTTGTGCTATGTCCTGTAATGACGATGAAATAAAATTTTCAAATGCAACTTGCTGAATGTACATGACACTGAAATTTGTTTTGCAGAAGTTGGTTGCTACGTCTTGCTGATTGTTGCCGAGAGAACGCGATAGTGCGTCTGCTATAACATTTTGTGTGCTGGGAATGTGAACTATTGTAAAATTAAATTCCTGTAAATATAGTTTCCATCTGCTTAATCTGTCGTGTGTGAATTTAGCCGAAAGTAAAAATTGTATCGCTCTGTGGTCTGTGTAAACAGTGGTATGTCTGCCATAAAGAAAGTGCCTAAATCTCGTGAAAGCCCATACAACACATAATGTTTCAAGTTCTGTAACGGAGTAATTTCGCTCAGCGGTGACAAAATGCGACTTGCAAATGCGATGTTTTTAATTACTGTAGAACCATCTTCTTCGATTTCCAGGAAAATGTGTACGCCTAAAGCGGTGTTGGAACTGTCGGTAGCAATGGAAAAATTTCTAGTAAGGTCTGGGTGCGATAAAAGTGGAGCATTCAACAAAGCATGTTTCAAATAACATTCTCGTGGACAAAATTCTGCGTGTCAAAAGTAATGTTTGCGTTACTGTAATATGCAATCTGTGCTGTATCTGGTTAAAATCTATCGTACGTTCCGTTATTTATTTTACGGGAGGATGCTGTGGCATATCCACTATATGAACTGTTCTGTTATTTCTTACTGACGTGTTACGCTATAGATGACACCTATTGTTTGGATCATTCATGATTATTCGTTGTTGCTGATGTTGTTGCTGTTCATAAGACCGACTGTTATTAAATGTACGCTGAAAATTGTGCTCATCATTTTTACGTCTGTCATGATAGTAATTTCTATACGGCGCATTGCGATACGAGTTGAAATAGTGTGTTGTCTGTTGTGGTTATTTCTTTGCTGCCATGCGTTACTATTTGTTGGGGCTGGGACTATACGTGCACGCGGCGAAACATTAAAGTTTGGTTGACCTTGTAGACTGCATTGTTGGTTAGGTATGCTAAGCGGTTGACTTTCATGCTGTTGTGGTGAAAAGGTCTATTGTTACCAAAAAACTGCGTTTGCTGTTAATTTTACACATACTGATGATTACGATTTTATCCGTTATTAAAATTACGGCGGTAGTTGTCATTACGGGAGTGCCTAATAAAATTGTCACATTCGGTAAAGATTTGTCATATCGGGTTTTCATTACACGTTTCTTAATACTACGTAGAGCAATAGTTAAAGAGCAGTTTTGATAGATATAAAGGATAGTAGAAGAAAAGGCAGCAGTGCAGAAAACTAAAGATGAAACAGCACTACTACAGCTCGGGGCCCTATGCTCGCTACGGCACATATTCATTAAAGCGTAATGAATCCCCTGAGGTCAATTACGCACTGCAAATAAATTTTAGCTTTTGCGTTACAGGCAATAGCGGTAAAAATCCAAAATCAAATTGTTGTAACCATGTTAATTCAAGTTTCCTCATTACAGGCAATGCTGACGAAAATACAATAACAAATTGTCGCCTCTGGTTCAAAGCTAGTTTCTGCATTAGAGGTAATAGCGGTGAATGTACAAAGATAAATTGTCGTATACAGTGCAAAGCGTGTACCTGTACGCTGTCATTATTAAATTCCTTACATTTTCTTACAAATGCAAACTGCTTATTATCAAAGTTCTCGTCACTGAATTTGAGAACACGTTCAGGTTTGTGTGAAAGTCGGTTTGTCTGTGTCATTTCGGATCTCAAGTTGCATAGCTTTTCAGATTTTAAGTCGCGTGGCTTTTCGGATTTTTCGTCTCGTAGTCTCTGTAAATTGCTCACATTATACGCGTTGCGCGAGTCTGACACATGTTCATAAAGTGGCGTCTGTTGTATATTATTAACTGAAGTGTTTTTCATTTCTGTTACTTCTTGTTGTAAACTTGACAACTTCCTACGTAACGTGTTGTTAGATGAATCGATCTCATTAATTGTCTGCTGTAAATTTTGAAATTCAGGTGTTTGGTTAAATGAAATCGGTGCAGTATCGTCTGATTTAGTATCATTAGCACTTTCGATAGCATCAATACGACTGGCCAATTCATCATATTTTTCAGTCAGTATTTTTGCCTGATCGTCAGTTTTAGTGTCAGTAGCATTAATCTGTTTTTGCAATTTACGCGTAGTTTCATTCAGTTTTTTAACGTCAGATTTGACGACATCGCAATCCTGTGTTAGATCTAATTGTTCGAATCTGTCTGTCACTGTTTGAATATTTACTGTGTGTGTATCTGTTTTTGATTTAAGATCAGAAATTTCATCCCGTAATTCCGCGTTCAATTGTTCTATGGTATTAATTTTGTCGGACACTGTAGTAATATTATTGTCTACATACGTCTTCGCTTTCGCGAACATTTTACGTTTGTCTTCTTGTCTTTGTGCAGTGATTGTTTCCATGACTTGTCGTTTTGCTTTGTTTTGATCTTGAATAAATCTGCGGAAACGCGTATCACTGTTCTGTATGTGCTGATTAAAGCGCTCGTTAATCTGAGTGTTCTGCTGTTCGAATTTCGCGTCTATCTTTGCGTCCATAATGCGCGAAAGTTCTACCGTCATTGCTTTAAACTCGTCCCGTAATTGTGCAGCTTTTTCAGAGCATTGTTTAGCGACTCCGCTAATTTCGTCTCTGAGTGTTTCTGTTGCGGCTGTCTGCATTTCCCTTAATTCTTGCGCAACAGACTTAATTTCTTCGCTATTTTTTTGAGAACAAGCCTCAATTTCCACGCGCAACTGTTCCTTAGTGTCATGACACTGCGCGGCAACGGCTCTAATTAAGTGTTGTTTGAGATTTTCATTATCTTGTTTGTTCTGTTCCCTAAGTTGTTTAAAATCTTCACTCTGTTGTCTGACCTGTTCACTAAGTTTGTCTTGTTTTTTGTCATTATTTTCTAGTCTTTTACTATTTTGTAGCAATATTGCCATAATTTGACCCAATGTAACATTATCTGCTTCATTCTCTGTACTATTTGACGGCGTATTTGCAATTGTCGCGTTTTGTGTGACCATTTGGTCATTCTGTAATTTACAAAAAGATCTGTCACTCGAACGTACATTGTCAGTCACTATTTCGGAATTAAATGAATCCGTCGTATTTTCGGTACACTGTCCATTCTTATTAGAAACATTTGTCTGTACGTTATTTGAATTTTCCAAATCGGGTGTGTTAAGCTCGGCAGCGCTCATTACAATAGAGCGTTCTGCGTCATCAATTGTCGTCCAATTAACAGACGAGACAATTGAGCTCGTTTGTTCATTATCAGGGTAAAAGTCATCATTAGTGTTTGGAATACACTGATTGTTAGTGAACGCAGGATTGTCATCATTACGCTGCGTATCACAATTACTATCGGTCACGTTGTTTAAGTCGGTAATTTCATTCATAATACTTCGCGATACACTATTCACAGTCTTTCGCGGCATTTTTACAATAGTCACAATTTTTCACAAAACAAATAATCACAAATTCAAAAGCAACACACAAATACAACAGAGCAAACGAATTGTCGTTGATCTGTGGAAAGAGAGTCACAAAATTAGTAAAAGCGTAGCGCCAAATCCTAATTATAGTTAAGCAAGCAAGAGCAGATATCTGACTGTTGTTCAAAAGACTCTCAACGAAATTCGATCCTGGACTGGGTGTCGCCAAGTGTAACCTCCCCACCGTAATTTTAAAGAAAAATGAAATATGACAATATTTAATTATGAATGCTAATGGACACTGCTCTAAGCATAACCTGCCCACAATGAAATGTATTGACAATGGCAACAAAATGTGAAATTCGCAATCTGACTCAAATATAAGTTTTTCATAAAAAATTAAAGTCCATTCAGTGATAAGAAAATTCAATTAAACCGAAATATCGGTCTTTCGCCCTGTGTAAAACAATCAGAGTTAAAGTCTTACCTCAGAATAAATGGATGTCACATTTCTGCTCTTGTTGTTGCGCACCGCTTGGAGGAACTGCATTGCAAATAATAATATTCTCTTTTTTTGTGATTTTACTAAAAATTTTCTTTTAAAGAAGTGGAGTGAAATGGGAAGTGCAACGAAATCTTTAGTTCAATAAAAATTAAATTTTTGAAAAAAAATGCTTTTGAAATAAAAATTATTATTGGGGACTTGTTGGAGAATAGTTACAATAAATAAAATTTTTCATTATCTAATAATTATATTAATTAACAGTATACCTTATTCACCATCTTGACCAGTGTTGCCGACCGCTCTCCATGACGACTATTGGCGTACTGCACTGCACGACTACTACTAGAGTACTGCTCTCAACTAGATAGAGCTACAGACTCGCAACGACTACTGACCGACTCGCAACGACTGACTGACTGAGAACCGCTCGCAACACTCGCGCGGTCAAGCGCATACTCTCTGGTCACAGATGCTACAATGCCTCGCCATCGCTGCTATGTTACATACGTGTTTCACACTAAGCACTCTCTCTTACTATTTATTAGTTAGCTCTACAGCATACAATAGGTTTCACTGCCACTTCAGATCCTGCTTGAACACGAATTTGTACATCTTTTTAAAATAATATTGTGGGACCATTTCCAATAAAACAACACTTTGTACTTACAATATTACCAGGGTTCTATACATACTTGTTACCCAATTACATTGTATCTTAATTACATCATACTTCTCTGTTGTTTATGTCACAGTTAGGTTTGTCACAGTAGGTTTTTTTTCACTAATCGGTGGATAGAATGGTTACAGAACTCATGGCTTGATAGCCATGACGGAAAATTTTTGTATTGCAGAGAAGGAGTCGAAACTTTGGTAGATAGGAAAGATGAAGATTGAGTGAGATCTGAAATGTGAAAGAAGATCTCACACAGCTGGGACTGCACAGCTGCCACACTGTGTAGAGGTTACAGAACAACCTCCTCGCTATAGAATTCATTAGTTTATTAAAATTTTCATATTGGAAAGAAGGGGTCAACATTTTTGTAGATAGGAAAGATGAAGAATGAGTGAGACCTGAAAAGGAAAGAAGATCTCACACAGCTGGGACTGCACAGCTGCCACACTATGTAGAGGTTACAGAACAACCTCCTCCCTACAGAATTCATTCATAACCTTTGACCACGCCACGTCGATCTGAAAATACCTTATGATGCCTTTTTAAAACCTGTCTCAGTTCTTATCGATTTCCTGCAATTTAGCTTCTATTTTGTCCAAAATAATTGCTTCTTCTTCTTCTTCTGTGTTTAGCTTACTTGTACTAAGATTAACACTTTCGTCCCAATATCTCCTATTTTTCAGAACTCGTATAGGCAGCTCCCAAGTTTCATCATTAGTTACTACATGTTTATCACTAAAAGGTACTGTAATTACTCCGGTTATCAGCAAGACAATTTTTAACTGGCTTCTTTCAAAGTCAACAACACTCTGACATTTTGACAAGAAATCTATGCCAATTAAAACCTCAATACTGAGATTGTTTACAATTAAGCATGGATGATCAATTAAATTACCATTAATGTTAAAGGGCAGCAAAGCTTCTTGCTTTACTGTTTTTGACACGTTGCCAGTAGCACCAATTATTCTTAGTCCTGATACCCTCATTACTGTAAGCTTGTCTTTACCAGGTAATGCATCAAAGAAGGACTGAGATATCGCACTCACCTCACTTCCACTGTCTAAGAGACAACGTACATTGATACCCAACATATTCACTATTATTATAGGGTGGCTTATTCTAGGTTTTACGGGTGGTTCCTCAAATTCATCCAATAGTTCCTTTGGATTTGTCTCCTACTAAAGTGATTGACATCTGTCTTCATTACATTTAGGTCAGAGTGTGTAGGGGTTTCCTGAATTACATTTTCAGCTGCCTTTTCCAGTCGATCTATTAATTTCAAATCGAAACACCGCACGACTTCATTACATTTAGTTTGCTGAACATGACTCAAATTACTGTAGTCTGAGCGATTCTGCGCCTCCAGACCGGGCATAACACTAGTTACACCTAAACCACTTTCATTATTATTGTCGGGTTCCTTCTCAAGTGACAACTGGTCACAGCTACTGGGTTCATCGACCCCCAACAGGCTACCCTCTACATTCTCACTTACCTCCTGTTCTAAATCTATTAGTACAGTATCAACATCCTGCACAGGCACTTTAGATAAGAGCATATCATCCTCATCGTAAATATAAGCATGAATTTCTTCTGCTTCTTCACCTGTCAATTCAGTATTTTGCAGCTCTTCCCTACCGTTACACTGCTGCGCCTTCTCTTTCTCATCCCACTTAGAAAGCGTCTCTAACACGGTATCTATCAAATACTGTGAGTGATCTAATATTTCTGTTGTATCCTTAGATGCTACCGACCCTTCACCCACATGTTCAGTTTGAGTATTCTGATCTGTCTTACCAATTATTGTAATTACTGGCTTAGGAAAAGTAACCGCCTGGTGAGCGCCAGTGTCCTCATAGACGGGAACTAGCTTTCCTGCCTCGGCCTACTACTGTTTCCTTTATTTCCAATATAATTAACTGGCACAGCATTGCTTTCCGTACTGTTGTTTACCTGCATAATTTTGTTTGGAACAAAATTACTGTCATTTGGATGCCATTGTTGGTTCTGATAATTATTTCTCCAATTCCTACCTCTCTTAGAATGGCGAACACCTACTGTTCTGATGTTTCATTGCCATTCTGCTCGTTCTTAAAATGACTACTAGTGTTATTAGCATTTCTGTTATTACGTGCTTGCTTCTCATTGGCAGCCACACGCCCTACACGTTCCAAATATTCAATGAAACGATCCAGATTGTCTCTAGGGGCAGATATAATTCTAGTTTGCCAATACCATGGCAGTTTGGCTTCAAGACCTAGTATTATCATTTCAGGTATTAGCTTTTTGGCCAAATGTGACAAACGTGAGACCCATGATCTAGCAAACTCTTTAATAGATTCCTTGCCTGCATTGAAGCGTTTTCCACTCCAAAAGTCTCTCAACACTTCATTTTGCTTATTACTAAACCAATATTCATTAATGAAAGCTGTTTTAAATTCCGCTAATGTTTTACACTTCAACATAACATCAGCTGACCAACGCATGGCGTCATCTGCTAAATGGCTTCTAATAAATGAGATTTTCTCTCGTTCAGACCAAGTTGGTGGAATCACATCTTCAAAATCGTTCCAGAAATCTAGCGGATGGATATTTTTATCTGGATCGAACCGCAAGAACTGCCGACACCCAATAAAAGCGGCGTTTGCAGCTACAACTTGATGTATACTACCATCACCAGAAGTTACTGAAGCTACTTTATTCTCAATGTTAGCAATGTTAGTACTAATATTTTCTACTCTCATTTCAACATTATCTACTCTTTGCACAATATGAGTAGTATCAGTTTTGATTGCGTCTACTTCTGCTTTATATTAACATCTTTAAACCTATCTGAGCACAGTTCAGATTCCGCCTCGATCTTTTCTGTTAACTTGTGCTCCAGCTTCGCATCTTCCATTTGGAAGTCTTTGCGAACCTCAGCAACTTCGGATTTTACTGTTTTATACATCTCGGAAAACTGTTGAGCAACCTTTTTCTTAATATCCTCATGGTTAATCAATTTTATAATTCAAACTGTCCAGATCCTCTTTCAACTTCTTGCAAACAGCCTTGAAGGTATCGTCCATTACCTCCAATCGTTTATTAAAATTAGTTTGGCTGGCCACAATCTCATATTTTAATTCAGCATTATTGGTTTCTAATTTATTGTCCATTACCCCAAACCGTTTATTAAAATTGGTTTGACTGGCCACAATCCTGTTATTTACCTCAATTATATTAGATTTTAATTCAGCATTGCTGGTAGCTATTGCTTGTAATATAACATTTAAATCAATAGCCCCAGTATCTTTGGTTTGCTCACTAGCTGGCTTTTTATCACACTCAGGTGACGAAAAACTAGCTCCAACACAAGAATCATCAAAACTAAATGAAACTTCTGATTGGTCAATCATACCTAACTTCTCCTGTTTAAACTCTACCATCTTTGATGACTGTTTCGTTTTTAACTCATCAGATAAACTATTATCCAATAAATTAACAATTTCTACTTTCTGCTTTACTACAGGGGTCTCTAGTATTGAATCATTGCCCCTTCCCACACTACTGTCAGAAGACAATACTTCATATTTCACTTTAACATTACTATTTTCATGCATATTTACACTTGAACCATTGTCTGGATTTACAGTTCCTTCAACAGACATAGGTTCTGATTTAAGTTTAACCTCGGTTTCTTCCGGCAGTTCCATTTCTGACAGTCTTTTAGTGCAGGTTAGTAAAATTTTTAACAGCTTTTCACTTAATTTAGTTCCTTCTGCACGACGTATGGCGTTGCCGGCGCGGCGTACCAGGATTACTGATGCGACGCAGCGCGCTGAACTGGAGATGGCACTCCGACGGCTGTGGTGTGTTTGCGTGGCCCGCAACTGCAGGCGCGGCTCCGGCTGCTCCAGCGGACGACTGTGGTGAGGCGAAACTGGCTTCTCACGATGCCGGCAGAGCCGCTAGACCCAGTGCCAGCTCTGTCAATCCAGATGCGTTGTTAATCCAATTGCTTCGTCCTTCGTCCACATGCACACGTAACACTTTCACTGTTCTATTACTCAGTTGCGTGTCGCATTTCACTCGCGAATCCGAATATTTAAAAATCACTTTCACTTTCACTCAGTTTCTTTATTTCCCAGCCGATGCACCATTTGTGGGGCGGCAGTTAGAAAATTTTCTGTTGTATAAATGTTTGAATGTTGAAACACTTCCCGGCCGATACACCATATGTGGGGCGACGGGTGGAATTTAATCAATTTTATGTTGTTTATATAAATGTTTGGTTTGTAGAATGTAAAATCAGTTCCTATTATTTATGCTTTTGTTTGCCGTTCTCAACACTGGCTCTCTAACTACAATATTGGCAACCAGAAAGTGATTAGCAAAACGTGAAGCCTGTAATTAGAATTCCTAGTGCCCACTTCATCTGAGAAATACACTTATAGCTACAGCTTATAGCTCTGAGGAATTAGGAGATCGTCTAGGATTTATAATCAAAAACTATCGTGAAAAAAAAACTTTCTCTATATTCTGAAAGTCACAGATGAAAAAAAAAAAAAAAAAAGAATCCACACAATCTAACTAACAGAGCAGTTCAGAGTCTAATGCGCTGATGTCACTATAACTGTCCAAATTAAATATTTAAATGAGTGCTCGCCATAGTTTGATGATAATGTTCATCAAACGCCACGCTAAATAATGGTAGAATGTCTGTCCCGCGGCGGCACGTGAAAATACGACATACGCAAACTGAAGATCGATAATTAAAGTCATCCCAGAATTAACACTTCACTCGAAAATGATTTCATGGTTACGCATATCTCGAGTAACTTAATACGGCATCCGAGGCTGTTTATAGCAATGATACCGACGCGACGCGACTCCCGACACAGATGGTGTGCTATTCAGCGTCTGGAGAGAACTGGGGCCTTTTATCCCGGCGCAGCGTTCTTATATATAAAGCCGCGGTGCGGACGGCTTAGGGAACGCCTGATCAAATCGGCTCTCCCGACTACCCGCTGGGCTAGTAATGCACCACATTAAATTATTGAATAAATCATAGCTTCTTTTGCTGATGGCCGATGAGGCTCTCAATTTAAATGTGCATTCAGCACACAGGTAAGTAATCATATTATAAGTTTGACGTGGCTAAGTTAAATATTTTGGGCGAGAGAATTAATTTAATTATACTGCACGCAGTAGATGAGCTCTGAACTTGCCCTTTGGAGATACGCTATCGCTATAGTTTTATAGTTATTCAAATGAAACTTCTCACATCTTTATGGTTATAGCGGATCTCCATTCTACTTAAATATAAACATCTTAGCCTTATTTATTAGCCTACTTAATCTATCTTGGTTCCCTAATTTTTAAGACAAAAACCAGAAAATCATGAATTTCCACTAAAATTTTAATTTGTGAAATCCAAAGTATTGTTTCTATTAAATTATTATGAAAAAGGAATCTAAATATTAATTTTTAATCTCTAGCTCTTTTCTGTTGCGCCAATGATTTTTACAGAAAAACGTCCAAATTTCGAGAATGGTTAAAGTTATCGAACTGATATTCAACACAAATTAATTTAGTATTACTCCTGACATGCTAGAACCGATTTTAGGTTATTTGCTTGATTTTAAAAGTATTGCGCAACATTTATGACGTCAGAGCTAGTTACAGCGGACTGGCTGGCACACAATGGAAAGACTGATGTGAATTTACTACAGCGTGAGTAGGCTGCTTCCCTACAACTGCTATTGCTATATGACATCATAGTTCACACAAAGTTTGTAGAAGAGGAGCGAAATAGGCGGAGTATTTCATATAAACCCCATAAAAAATGGAATGCAGTGAGATATGGTGACCAAAGATGGAAATGGTGAAATGCCGCTATGAGAAATGCTCACCGGCCGGAGTGGCCGTGCGGTTCTAGGCGCTACAGTCTGGAGCCGAGCGACCGCTACGGTCGCAGGTTCGAATCCTGCCTCGGGCATGGATGTGTGTGATGTCCTTAGATTACTTACGTTAAATTAGTTCTAAGTTTTAGGCGACTGATGACCTCAGAAGTTAAGTCGCATAGTGCTCAGAGCCATTTTTGAGAAATGCTCTTACGTGCATCTGCTAATTCGGCGGTGCTCCGTCTGTTGAAAAATGGAATTTACCATCTGTACTTGCAATTATGGAAAAATCCAGACCTGTAATATATCCAGGTTCGTCACTGTTGCGTCTTCCCCACGGAGAAGAACGGGCAGTAATTTTTATTCTGGAAGCGGCCCGAAAGACTTGAAGCTTTGGAGACTTTTCGTCCGCAAATTCTCACCTTGTTGCTGTTTACTTTTCCACTTACATGGAATTTAGTGTCGTCACTACGCGCTAAACATGAAAGGAAATTGTCATCTTCGATCTCGACGCCCAGAATGAATTCACAATCCTCTACGCATGGTTGTTTATTACCGTGTTGGAGGGCTGTAGGTAATTCGTCTCACACTATAACATCGCCTGGGTCTTAAAGTAGTTTACCCTTACTAAAAATTAAGCTCCATCTTTCAACATTGTAAACATTATCATGAAAGTACTTTTCAGAAGTCGTTTGTACTATCTTCAACACCTCACCCCACTTTTGAAGTGTTTAGCGTGTGTCAAAGCGTAAATATCGTTCTTAATTTTTATAAACGTTTGTTGCGTATGATGTGTGGAACAGGACTAACTATCGGAAGGGTGATCTGCGTTGTTACACAGATTGGTGTTGCGACCTGCATCAGTCAAGAAAGAGACGCGGATGCGTGTGTATCCCAGATACAAATAAGGTGAACCAGGTTTTAGATTAGAGGAGAGTAAGTGCTTTTTCCAGTGAGAAAACCATCCCACTGTATGCTTGGATGCGTATTAAATAGCAACGGATCTCGCAGCTAGATTATTGCTATAGCACTTCTAATACTCCACTACGCAAGTTTCGCGCGTTGTATGGGAGCGTCAAATAACTTTTAAATTCTGGTATGCATTATCATTCTATTACGTACAATTTTATATTCTTGTATGCATTATCATAGTGTGTTGAACATATCACCGTCGATGTTGGGAAGCAGTAGTAGTGTCCGAGAATCACGGATAATGTTTGATGGCTCTGTCTGCACAGCCTTAAAAATTTCTGTGACGGGTTGGTTGTTACACAGCCCTTAAATTCTTCCTGAACACTGTATCCCTTCTTCTTCCATACATTTGTCCGAGAATCACGGATAGTGTTTGATGGTTCTGCCTTAGTCAAATACTTTCACTTTTTATTTTATACTCGTCGGTACATGTTTCAGTGATGTAACACCATCGCCAATGGCTTTCCGTTTATTCTATTTAACAGTATATTTTGTTATTCTTGTGGCTTGTCCGTACCGATAGCTTTTTTATCAGAAATTTTGGCTTACGTCGCTGTTGTTCCCGCATAGTCAGAAATCTATGAACTATGTTCGCGAGAAGCTTTTTTTCACTGTTTACAATACATTCAGTCGTGATGAAAAAATGAATGCATCGTACACAGTGAAGCTCTGCGTGTTGTGGGTACAGTACGTAGAGTGTCGACAACGTGGAAACAATTGCCACCAACAACACAACTGCAGATGACAAACTATGTTTGTAGACAGCGAGATGAATAACAAATTCTTCTATTAAGTAAAATTAAGAGAAACCCAACGATGAAAACATTTATGGGTGGAGAGACAGGGGGTGAGAGTGAGAGAGAAAGAAGAAATTATGTTTTGCTCGAGGTAGACTCTTCAGTGCACACTTACTGTTCAGGCAAATACGGAACTATATAGTGAAGTTTCTTAAAAAAATTGTCTCAAGATGACTGTCCTAAAAGTTAATTAAAAATAGTTCAAATTCCCTCGTGACGGACGTTTTCTTTGATCATCATCATCATCTCCTTCCACGAATTAGGTGCTGTATTCACTTGTTTCAGTCTCTATCATGCACCAACCTCGTACGGGGCCTACTTAGTTCTCTTTTTTCCAGTCGGCTTATAATTCATAATTTTTTGGTGATCTATTTTCTATCATTCTATCAACATAATACTTCCATTACATTTTATTGTCGTCTACATTCTTATTAACTGAAAATTTTTAAAATATGATCTCATTGTTTCTCATTTTATCCATTTTATTACAGCCCCTTAGATACCTGATGAAATTCATCTCTGTTGCCTGTGTACGTAATTGTTCTTTTCACTGTCCGTGATCCACAACTATATGCAGGAATAGGTACAAACATAACTTCATAGAATTTCATTTGTGTTTCCTTCCCTGCTTTCCTTCCCAAAGTTCTTCCTGTTGCTCCGCAGATAGCCTGAAATTTATTAACGTTCTTCTTAATGTTTTTGTCATATTTCAAAGTAACATCAATCATAGGTAAATGAAGTGAGATAATAGTTCCCTTTCCGAAGCCTCATTGATCCGAAATTCTTGCAACAGATGTAGTTTGCGGTCTTTGGATTCAGAAGTTACCCACAAATTTTGTATATTGCATTTAATAAACTTATTTCTCTATAATTTCCTATGACTTTCCCGTTGCCTTTTTCAATAACTTTAGATATGTTACATTCTTCAGATATGGAACAAGTCATCAAACACATATTTAAAGTAGAATGGTGAAAGCATAATTCTACATTTTCTTTGGTAGAATTATGCTGGAACTGGCAGTGGCGCTCCGAAGTATCCCAGTTGGGAACTTCCCTCACAGCATCATCGCTAGCTAGCAGTAATCTAGCTGAAAAGAACTGAGTGTTCTAAATAACCGCCGGCCGAAGTGGCCGCGCGGTTCTAGCGCTGCAGTCTGGAACCGCGAGACCGCTACGGTCGCAGGTTCGAATCCTGCCTCGGGCATGGATGTGTGTGATGTCCTTAGGTTAGTTAGGTTTAACTAGTTCTAAGTTCTAGGGCACTAATGACCTCAGCAGTTGAGTCCCATAGTGCTCCGAGCCATTTGAACCATTTCTAAATAACCCCTCCTGCCCATATAAAAATCAAATCAGATAAGGAAAGAAGAGAGAACAAAAAGATTTGTTCTACCCACTGCCTAGTATCGCTTCACCTGTTAGATATATCGACTAATTAGGGCGAGTCAAAAGTTCTTGGACACCTTCATAAGTTGGAAGATTAAAGGGAAAATTGAAATGTGATGATGGGAACATATGTTTGATGTCGGGCCGCAACTTTTGGAGTGACAGTCATTCGTGGCCGCCATCTTGAAATCCGTCATTTTGGATTCAAGTCATTTTTTTTAATCGGAAGGGGGGTGTATGACACATCAAATAACACTCGCTTGAGCTCTGGAATTTAGTGGTGTAATTTGTTTTTTGTCTATCTTGTACAGTTTAGAGGTTATTAATGTTCAAAGTTGGGAAATTACCTTCATACCGACTGCTACAACACATGTTCTACGTGTTGTCCATCCCATGCAATGCACAACTGTAGTCTCCGCAACCACTCTGACTGCACACGGAGGAGAGTGTCTCCTGCAATTTGGTCACTGGCGTGTTGTGTGCGTTCCTGCAGGTGTCTCAAATCACGGATGCTCTCACCACACACTATCTGCTTAAGATGTCCCCATAGACAAAAATCAAGGGGCGTTAAGTCAGTGGATCTGGGCGGCCACTCCACCACGGCACCACGGCGACCAATCCACTTCCCTGGCAGATGTTCCTCCAACCATTCGCGGTCACCAATGCCATAGTGTGGAGGGGCTCCATTGTGCTGAAAATGAGATGGGAAAATGCCGTCAGCGTTCAGTGTGGAAGGGAACACAAGGTCCTGCAGCAGGATCAGATACTGTGGTGCAGTTAAGGTGTTGCAAATGAAAAATGGCCCAATGATGCGGGTGTCCCATATGCCACATCACACCATCACCTTCGCTGGACTATGTTCTCGAATTGGGGCAACCCAGTTCGGATTTGCGTCACTCGATTATCGACAATTATGTCGATTATACTCCCCGTTCAAAGTTAAAAACGCCTCATCGCTGAACAGTATGCCCTTGGCAAATGAAGGATCCAGTTCATGTTGTTCAGTAGCCGACAGGCAGAACTCCAACCGGCGATCAGGGCATCCTCGTTAAGTCGATGTTGCATCTGCAGCTTGTAAGGATGCCACTTATTGGAGTGCAATATCCGGACAACGGAGGTTTGGCTTATTCCACATGCTAGGGCCACACGACGGGTACTTCGTTTAGGACTTTTCACAAACGACGCAACAACCGCAGTTGCAGTTTCCTCATTGGTGGCAGTCCTTGGTCGCACACTACGTGCCCTATCGTGAACAGAGCCCGTCTTCCGGAATTTGGTGATCACGTGAGCCACCGTGCTGTGCGATACCTGTTCTCTGTCTGCGTGCCGTCTGTTGTAGTCAGCAGCTATTGTTCGGTAGCTGCGTTCCCCTGATATAAGGATGATTTCGATCTGCTGTTCACGTGTCAGACTCATTTTAGATCACCTGGAAAAAAGAGAGACATGAGTCGGTATCAAGGTAACTTTGAACATTAATAACTTCTAAACTGTACAAGATAGACAAAAGCAAATTACACCACTACATTCCAGAGCTCAAGCGAGTGTTATCTGATGTGTCATACACCCCCCCCCCCTTCCCATTTAAAAAAATTACTTGAATCCAAAATGGCGGATTTCAAGATGGCGGCCATGAATGACATTCACTCCAAAAGTTGCGGCCCCACGTCAAACCAATGTTCCCATCATCACATTTCAATTTACCCTTTAATCTTCCAACTTATGAATGTATCCAAGGACTTTCGACTCGCCCTTCGCGCCACCTTCGCTTATTTTTATTATTTTCCTCTTCCATTTCTGTATAACTGTTCTGCGGCTACCTACTGTAGCTTGACACTTTTGTCCATTTTCTGTGTGGTCTCCCACCATTCCTCTTCCCCATTCAATAATGTTGCTCCGTACACTTATGCAATCGATCATTATCCATTAACAGCCAATGGTTTTCTCGTTTCTGTCTACACCGCTGCACATACAATAAATTCTTATACCGTATGTTCATTACCCTGCCTGTAATGTTATACGCGAAGAATTTCAGTTGACGGTAGATTAGATTTTCTTTTTGATAAGTTTTCACATCAGTACAGTTCATGAGAGTCGGAAATGCCTTACATGATTTTATTATAAGTTTGTCCTCTCTTAGCCGGCCGCGGTGGTCTAGCGGTTCTAGGCGCTCAGTCCGGAACCGCGCGACTGCTACGGTCGCAGGTTCGAATCCTGCCTCGGGCATGGATGTGTGTGATGTCTTTAGATTAGTTAGGTTTAAGTAGTTGTAAGTTCTAGGGGACTGATGACCACAGAAGTTAAGTCCCATAGTACTCAGAGCCATTTGAACCATTTTGTCCTCTCTTAATTCACTACTTCCAAATAAACGAAGCGAAAGGGGTCTGCTAATAGACCATTGCTATAAACTCCGAACAGTCTCTTTACATGTGCGGTACATGTTGTCTATCACAGTTTCATACGTACTGTGGTACAGAAACTGGAAATACCAGAGCTCGAACCCGGAACCCTTCCTATGACAAACTAACGCTTTAACACCTTCCGCACGGGAGATCTACACGACGGACGCTCACAGTTATGCTTTTCCTTTGATCCGTAGATCATGTGTTATCTGTTACGCTTGTTCTCCTGGACTACAGCAGCCAGCACAAACTACAAAATGGTTCAAATGGCTCTGAGAACTATGGGACGTAACGTCTGAGGACCTCAGTCCCCTAGAACTTAGAAGCACTTAAACCTAACTAACCTAAGGACATCACACACATCCATGGCCGAGGCAGGATTCGAACCTGCGATCGTAGCGGTCCTGGCTGTAGCGCCTAGAACTTCTCGGCCATATCGGCCTGCCACAAACTACATCCGAGTTTTGGTTGGTACTCTGTCGATCTGACTGTCTAATATCTGGGGAGTTTGGGTTAACTAGCTGACAAAATTAACTAGCTGACAATAATCATTCCGACAAACTAGCTGTGCAGTGCTGCAGTCTTACCTGAAACTTCTTCTCTTCAAAAAAATAACATTCTTTATAATCTTTGTTCTTTTCGCCTTTCTTTATATACATCATATTCATCCTAGCTGTCGTTTACAATAAATCTTTCTTCGCCTAGGAGATACAGTCACAAGTCAACACAGCACTACTGAATACCACACTTCAACTAAGAATGTCTCAGACTGCGCAAAGACGAAGACAACACCAAAGATTGTGTAACAGTGACGTAACTTGCTATTTCTCTGACGTCTCGGATACTTCCAGGTCGTTAGCCTACGCTAACACTTCATACCTATATCCTCCATCAATGCTACCTTCTCACATTTAACATCCATCACTGCTGGCTGTTCACCTCCAACTGCCCAATAGTACTTCCATCACTGCTGGCGACTAACTTCCAACTGCCCAACAGTACTGGCGATTAACTTCCAACAATGAGTCCGACCAGTCACAGAGTCTCTTAACAAAGAAAGCACAGTCAGAGATCCAACGCAAAGCGCCACACAGCGCTGCCAACACAGAAGCAGCCCACTTGCAACATAGGCGACAAGGGTAAAAGTTTCTTTTTATGTGTGACGCTCATTCTTTATGTGGTTTCCCAGTGCAGTGCTCTTCTCATGACCACCACGGCCTAAGATCTGCTGCAAGGCTCGGAACAATTGCGGGTCTCGTAACAAGGGCTGCTGCAGACGTAGCTCGGGCAGACTGCAGACTGCCAAACCGCTCTGGCGTCGTGTAAGGCAGCTGTGGAGATGCCTCTACCTCCGCTGCCCCCGCCTCCTAGCCCCGTCTCCAATCCGCCTCCGCTGCGACATCTGCCCATCGCCAGCCGGCTCACTACATTGCTGGCCCATAGGCATCGTAACCTCCGAGCACCACGTGCCCTTAGCGCAAGGATTTCACCCGGAACAAGTCCCGCCCATTCACCCCCCCCCCCCCCCCTCCACGCCTATCCATAGTGCCAGTTCCGCAAACTGGAAGCTACAATCAAAGTTGTTATCGTCACAGTCCAACACGTTACACTGTGATGAAATTCAGTAATGATTAGAAATTTAAGTTTTTCTGGATAGTAATATAATATGAATGTGCATTATTAAAGAAATCAAAATATTTATAGAGAATTGAACGCATCGCCAGCAACAGAAAACAAGAAACAACGTGATGTTATTTAAGGGCAATAAGGACAAATTTTCATTAACTAATTCACTTATTATAATACGTTTACTTGAGGGAAACAGGAGAGCAAACATACAATGCGAAAACAATGGTCTTGAATCTGTCATGTCGGCAGTTCAAATGTGTGTGAAATCTTATGGGACTTAACTGCTAAGGTCATCAGTCCCTAAGCTTATCCTAAGGACAAACACACACACTCATGCCCGAGGGAGGACTCGAACCTCCGCCGGGACCAGCCGCACAGTCCACGACTGCAGCGCCTCAGACCGCTCGGCTAATCCCGCGCGGCTATCGTCAGTAAAGCCACAGATGCAGTCGAATAACTCTGTTGTCTAAAATCAACGTTATATAGAAATAAGTCAAAGTCATTTTGTTTATGTAGGCCCTCATAGTAACTCACGAAAATTAAGGAGTATAACAATGCCATAAAGTAGAAATGCCTAATAAAAGCAGTAAGGTATTTGCTTATATGACATACTTCGTTAGTACTTGCATGGGTAATGGGTGAACTTTTACTTCTAAATTCTTCCAATGCCATACCTGTGCATTATAAGCGAAGTTATGAAGAATTGTGGCTGTGTCTGTGTGATTAGTGTCCTATGTGCTGTTGCAAACGTCTCAGGAAAATAATCTGTCGTTATTCTTCGTCCTGTCTGTTTTAACCAAAAGATTTATTAATTTCGTAAATGTCATTCAAACCATTTTTTAAAAATAATAATGATGATGTGTATGTTTCTCACATAGCAGTTATGGAGGAAATAAATGCAGCAGTGTTCCAATGCTGTGAAACGTCCTTCATGCTGTGCTAGTTCTTCTTCCACTCCTAAAACTTTTCAGCAAAACTATTCAGTAAATAACGCGCAAAACAGCTTGGATCGGTGTAGCAAGAACAAAGTGATTTTGATGCCCTTTGGAAGTATAGTGAACAGTGGTGCTTGTTTCACATATACTGTCTGAGTTGTGAAACTTTTGTGTCAGGTATACTGTGGTTCATCTTTCTCCAAGCAAATTATTCTTTGAGGGTAGGTTTTTCCTGTTTCAGCTTTGGGTGCTTTTTCTCACATAGGCGTATGTTTCTTCATAGGCTATTCATCTGAATACTGAGTTCTCGTATTTAAAGAATTCAGTGCTAAATTGTTTTCTCTTATGTTTGCTGTGGAAGTACCTGGCACAGCTGAGGCCAATTGTGCACGTGTTTCGTAACGTGTCTTTTAACTACCTGGCAAAATTTAAGACCCAGCAATATATTAATGTAACATTCACTCCAAGTGCAGCCGAACGCGGTAAGCCACGTGGGTCAACAAACGAAGAAAGGGAAACCCGGGATGAGTGGGCGGGACTTGTTCCGGGTGAAATCCTAGCGCTAACGATTCCTCCGACCACCTAAGCGCACCAACGTATACCTCGACGCGCCCTCGCGCCCCTATGCGACCGAACGCGCCCGCACGCAGTCTCCACTATAAAAAGTCTGTCGGTAAACTGAAGAGAGCTACATACCGGACGCTCGACCGGCCCGCACGTCCCTCATTGTGCAAAATTGTCCAGAACACAACACTCATAACCACCATATTCAAAACTCACCACCACACCCCCACTTAGCATATAAAACTATGAAACCAAATCCCATAGTAAGTTCACCCATAACTACTCAACCAGGCTATCAAATGTCCACAAGCCTGTCACAGCAGCAAACTGTCATATGGACACCCACTTAACATCATCATCCTAGAATTAAGAATCACTGTCATTAAATCTCCAAACCACACCCATCATCATCGAAATCTCCGACTATCCGCTCTGTCTGTCTATTCTCTCACTACTCACACTAAAAAAACAAAAAAAAAAAAAACAAAAAAAAACAAAAAAAACGGCAAAAGTCAATCCTAAGATACTCAATCCACTGTCCAACAGCAACCCTATTCCTCTCACGCAGCAAGAAATCCTGTGTATCCAAAACTCCCTTGAACATATCAATCCAAACACAATTCTAGGCAGAAGGCGATGCAGAAATGCAAATACTTCTACACCACCGAGGTAACGAAGATACCTCCTTGAAGAGCTGCAGCGGCTGAAGAGCGAGCGAGCGAGTCCCCACTCTGCCTACCCAGCTACGTCACGAGGCGCTTCTACAGGCTGTTTCACAACATAGTACCGACCCTGCCGCGGCGCGCGCTTTAAATCTGTGGCGACGCCGCGTACAGATACGTCCCGATTGCGTTTATTTTTAGACAAATGCGTTAACACCAGAAGGAATATAAAAGATGATAGCTTCTTCCGAAACACAGCATTATAGAGTAAATAATATTGAGATAAGAACGGAAGTCAGGACTCTACTGCAAACATTAAACCCAATGCCTGTTTATGTGAATGTATGTTCGTCTATTGCTATTAGTAAAACGAACCCCATATAATGCAAGCAATCTGTAGAATTTAAGGATTATTCTTACTTTGTGTTTCTACTGAAAGGTAGAAGTTTTCTTTGAAGGGCTACATTGAAACTTAACACTTCTTACAACATGACGATTGTTTAAAAAGTACCAGGAATTTATAATTTTGTTTGTTGTATTAGTTCGCTTTGCACTACTTTTTGTCACTGTCTTCGTAAACTTGTCTGGAAAGTATGTGTACAATGTTATGCATATTGGGTATTTACTCTTTTGTCAGGTGTCAAAAAGGTTACATGTGTTTTGGTAGCATCAACGATTACTAGTTCTGTAAAAAAAAAAAAAACAGATTAGAGAATCTGTTTTAAATTTTTTTATAAGAATGGAATAAAGTGTACGAAAATTTTAGAAATGTTAAATATTACTTTTCGTGAGTCTGTTACGAGTAAACCAAGGGCATACAAATGGTATAAACATTTCAAAGTAGGTCTTAAAGGACAGCGATTTTACAAGCGTGGATGAGATTAAAAATGTACAGTTAAGAGACCTATAAACTTTCCCGAGGAAACAGTTCCTAAAGTGTTTCGGGAATTAGAAAAAGCACTGGCATAAGTGAATAGTATGTAATGGGGAATATTTTGAAGAGGACAGCATTGATGTAGATTGACAAAGTTCTTACCAAAAAATAAAAATTAATATGTGAACGCACCTCGTATGTCAAACCTCTTACTTAGATGTCCAGAATCGGTGTACGTGTTTCGAAGGAAATTTCAGCAGTGTTTAGAGCAGCTAATGCGCATATGTTTTAAGCAATATGTGTTAGAATCACGTGAGTAGTAACCGAGATAGAGATTTAGCGACAGAATACTTTTAAATGCTGCTGTTCCACAAGCATCAAAGGTTTTAAGTGCTTGTGAAACTGTCTATAACGATGGGTTTCTTCCAAAATCATTAGTTTTCTTTCGTGACGATTCCAGTAAACGACGCAGCTTATTTCCGCGTTCCTTCCTTATGCGTCCTATTGTGGCGAGGCTGACACTTACATAAAATTGCAGACGCTTGATTTGGACTGGTGGTAATATTAGCCAACAGTTGTTTTTGTGTCGCCTCTTTAACACACGTTGTAATAACATCAGATACGATTGAACCCTGGTTACTCTTCAAATACCTCCTCTTCTTCGTATTCTGCACATTTTCTTGCAATGCTGAGCGATTATCCTTCGCTTCTGGATACCGAAGTATGCGAGGTGTGGCTAGAAAAAAACCGGACTAGTACTGGTGAAACAATAAAACGAATGCAATAAGGCTGAAAGTCGCGTGGCCTGTCACGTGACTCTCGCTCCGCCTACTGCTCGAGTTTCATCTGCCTCCTGCACTCAGTCTGCCCGTGGCGTCTGTTTTAAGTAGTTGACGTTTTGTCTGTGCGTCGGAAAATGTTGAGTGTACAGAAAGAACAGCGTGTTAACATCAAATTTTGTTTCAAACTAGGAAAATCTGCAAGTGAAACGTTTGTAATGTTACAACAAGTGTACGGCGATGATTGTTTATCGCGAACACAAGTGTTTGAGTGGTTTAAACGATTTAAAGATGGCCGCGAAGACACCAGTGATGACACTCGCACTGGCAGACCATTGTCAGCAAAAACTGATGCAAACATTGAAAAAATCGGTAAACTTGTTCGACAAGATCGCCGTTTAACAATCAGAGCGGTGTCTGAGTTACCAGGAGTTGACAAGGAAAGTGTTAGGCAGATTCTTCATGAAAGTTTCAACATGAACAAAGTGTGTTCAAAAATGGTTCCAAAGTGTCTCACAATTGAACAGAAGGAACGCCGAAGAATGATTTGTTCTGAAATCCTGGAAAACATTGAAAGTGATCCCACCTTCTTACAAAATGTTATTACTTGCGATGAATCGTGGTTTTTTACTTACGATCCCGAAACTAAACGCCAATCGATGCATTGGAAAACTCCTGGTTCTCCACGACAAAAAAAAGCACGAATGTCGAAATCGAAATTCAAGGCAATGATGATTGTTTTTTTTTTTTGACATCAAAGGGATTGTGCACATTGATTGGGTACCAGAGGGACAAACAGTGAATCAGCATTACTACATTAGCGTCCTGGCTACCCTACGTGAGCGAGTACGGAGAAAACGGAACGATTTGTGGAGAAAAAAGTCATGGATCCTTCACCAAGACAATGCCCCAGCTCACAGTGCGTTGTCAGTGAAGACGTTTTTGGCAAAACACAACATTCCCATCTTAGATCATCCACCCTACTCACCTGATTTGGCCCCCTGTGACTTTTTTCTTTTCCCTAAAGTCAAGTCAGCTTTGAAAGGAACTAGATTTGAGACTGTTGAAGCAGTAAAAGAAAAAGCGACGGAAGTAATGTATGGACTTACCGAAAATGATCTGCAGCATTGCTATGAACAGTGGAAAATTCGTATGGAGCGGTGTAGAGACCGAGGAGGAGAGTACATTGAAGGAGATAACATGAAATTGTAAATAATTGTAAATAAATGTTTTTTCCAGCATCAGTCCGGTTTTTTTCTAGCCGCACCTCGTATCAGTGAGTATACAAAGTTAACTGACTGACACTGGCAGCACGCCGATCTACGCCGCTGGACAGGTAAGGGGCAATTGATTTTTGGTGCCCCTGTAGGCCGGTTGCAGGGTTCTTCCGGGAAAGGCCACTTCCCCCACCAAAAGCGCTGCTCGCTCTTGAGTTTACAGACAGACTACTCGCGCCGATTCCTGCGCCTCGGTCCCTGCCGGCTCCTGTATGTCCGATTCCTGCACTTCGGCGCCGCTATCTCATCCACTATCGTCTGTTCTGGAGCCACCACATCTTCTGTCGCTACCTGCTCTCGCGTCGGCTGCTCCAGCAGCATCTGCTCGCATTCTGCTGCCAGCTGCGTTAGCTCCTGGACTCTTCCTCCTCCCCACCGCTACGCACATTTTTGGTGCCCCTGTAGGCCGGTTGCAGGGTTCTTCCGGGAAAGGCCACTTCCCCCACCAAAAGCGCTGCTCGCTCTTGAGTTTACAGACAGACTACTAGCGCCGATTCCTGCGCCTCGGTCCCTGCCGGCTCCTGTCTGTCCGATTCCTGCACTTCGGCGCCGCTATCTCATCAACTATCGTCTGTTCTGGAGCCACCACATCTTCTGTCGCTACCTGCTCTCGCGTCGGCTGCTCCGGCAGCATCTGCTCGCATTCTGCTGCCAGCTGCGTCAGCTCCTGGACTCTTCCTCCTCCCCTCCGCTACGCACAGCTATATGCTGCCATGTCGTGTCTCGTTTCACCCGGACGACGCAACCGTGACCGGCCTTCAGCCTATGGTTGGCGGTGCCCGGACAGGACGACGATGTCGATGAGGCCACTCTTCATGTCTGCTTCCCTCTTTCCGGCTGCGCTTCCCTCATTTTGTTGGAGCCGAGTCTCTCTCTTCTCGACTGATTGTGTGTTTTTCCACCATGTCGACTCTGGTTTACATTGTAAGAGGTCAATGACTAATGAATTTATTGCTAGCGCACTCGAGCAGATGTAATTTCGATGGATTGCTCACGCGCTGCCTGCGATATGTAAGCTATAAGAGAATCACAGACCAGAGAGCAGTGTTGGCTGCAGTAGGAACTGTGTGTCAGTAGGAGTAAGAAGTAGCGAGCAGTCTGGTGTATCGAGTTGGCTAGGCCGGTCGTGGGGAGCGATGGCGGTGCCTGAGCAATGTAGTATAAGATAAAAAGCAGCCTCGCGCATATGTACTATTGTTATATCAAGTCTCATGTAAATGTTTTTAAAAAACTCTCTTAATAATAATCTTTCTTATAAAAATTAACTTTTGACAACCATTCATCTCAATTTAAAAAATTTATTAATTTCTCCAATCCATGGTCATCCCGACTATTGTAAAGAAAAATCAGTTGTTTCCCTTTATACATGACAAATCTATCGGCCAGTATTGCACAGGGCTGTGCCAAAAAAAAATTCTTATACGGGCAGAGTCCGCAGCTCGTGGTCGTGCGGTAGCGTTCTCGCTTCCCACGCCGGGGTTTCCGGGTTAGATACCCGGCGGGGTCAGGGATTTTCTCTGCCTCGTGATGACTGGGTGTTGTGTGCTGTCCTTAGGTTAGTTAGGTTTAAGTAGTTCTAAGTTCTAGGGGACTGATGACCATAGCTGTTAAGTCCCATAGTGCTCAGAGCAATTTGAACCATTTTATACGAGCAGATATATATGCCTTATCCGGCGACTTCATTGAGGTAAGAATTTTCAATTTATTCAGTATGATCTCTCAGGGCCATGACGCAGCACTGCTGACGTCCAAATTTATCAGTTTAGACTTACAGTCAGTTAATTATTGATAGATTATATGTGAGCCACAATTTTATTGAGAGATGAGTCATTTTATTATTGGTAGGTTACGGAATTTATCTGTTGGGATGTTACAACGTCACTGTCTTCCCTTGTTCGCTTCTAGTCGGCATCACTTTCTATTTCCCATTCCCGTCTTGGCAGCTTCTCGTTATTGCTTCTCATATCTTTTCCACACACCTCGAGCATTCCATTCCAGTGTTGTTCCTATGTGCACGCCCTTCTGAGCTGTCATCTATCTGCGCCTTTCTCGTGTTCCTCTGTGCCTCCAGGACTCAGTCCTTACGCTCCGTCTTCACGCTCTCAGGGCCTCTCGCTGCTGGCCTGGCCACCACAGCTGCAGTCGCCGGCGTCTTCTCCGCGGCCGCCGCCACGGCGGGCCTGGCGAGCCCTTTCCCGGCCGGCCCTGTCCAGCACGACAGCGCCGCCGCGACTGCCTTCGCCGGCACTACCGCGGCCTTCCCCTCGCGGTTGGTCATCTCCGCCGTCGTCTCCGCGGGCGCCGCACAGTCATCCCCGCGGCTCCTTCTGCCGTCGGTGTTCTCCCGGTGGGCCCTCGCAATGCTGTAGCGGCCGCCGCCGTTGTCGTGACTACAGATGGGTAGTTCGAGAACGAACCGGTGCAAAGGAACGGTTCACCAAGATGAGCGAAGGGAGCGAGGAACGAATTCGAAGGAACGATCGGTTCATAGTTCACGTCGGTCGCGGCGGTCTACTTATAGTTCCCGGGAACGAGGAACGATCGGTTCATAGTTCACTTCGGTCACGGCCGTCTACTTATAGTTCCCGGGAACGAAGAACGATCGGTTCATAGTTCACTAGTTCACTTCGGTCGCGGCTGTCACTTCGGCAGTTCTCGTTCCAGCCTCGGTCGCGTGCTCGTCTCAGTCTCGGTCTCCCTCGGCCGCACTCGTCGTTCTTCGCATGACCGCCTGTCGTAGTTCCACTGCCGACGGTTCAGTTCAGTATCCAGTCGTTCGTTTCGTTCACTGCGCTCGCCTATTTTACATATGTTCCAAACCGTTCTTGCAGTTGGTTCTGGCTATTCAGCATCCATCGCCGATAATCAAAAAGTATTTTATAGTTACGTAAATTACATAAAAATTACGTTGTATGTAATAGGTACGTCTTTTCAGGTAACAAAAGGGCATATCAGCTCACTTCGTTATATCAATGACCAGCAGAAGACATACCTATAACAAGGCAAGTTTTTTTGTTATTCATATATATTTTGGTTTCATCGACTTGATTTAGCAGCTAGCTTTCAATAATTTGCTTAATTTTTTAGTGTAAGAAAATTAATATAAAACGATTTTCGTGTATCTTTCATATACAAAACATTACATTTAGGAAACCTCTAATTATTTTTGAGTTTAGTTGTTTCCAATTTGCATTACCTTTTTCTTTGAAAAAAAAAAAGTGGGTTGTCGGTCATTTTGGCTCAGTAGGAAAAGAGGTGCCTTTCCATTTGCCATAAAATCGTATTTACTCATTATCTCAAAAACATTTGTTCAGAAGGAGCTTTCAAACCAAAAACTTTATTACTGCGAACTTAATTATTATTATTATTGCTGCACTAACTTTAACAATTCAAGATAAAAACCTAATTTTTACTAAGCGTGTGACGCAAGTATGAGAAAACCACACTTTATTTTATGCTTCCATGAACTCTCTACTTCGCCTACGAGCTCTGAGACAAACGTGAAGTATATATAGGGTGTAAACGATTATTGTTTACAACGTAGTATAGCTATGTAGTGGAAGTAGAAACAAAGAATTTTATACAAGACACTGAAAGGTGGCTACACTGAGCCACTGCGCCAGAGATTGCGCCAAAGAGTATTATTCAGCCGCCTCCACAGGCAGTGCTTGGGGAGAACTCGTAGTAGTCAGTGCTTGTTGAGAACTCGTAGCAGGGAGCGCTTGCTGAGATGTCGTAGTGAGGAGTGCTTGTCGAGATGTGGCAGTACTCAGTTCTTGTTGAGATGTGGTAGTAGCGACTCGGTATGGTAATATATTGTAATGATTAGAGTGCTTTTCATCAATATAAATGAAGGTAAAAAAAAAAGAATTCTTTTCTCTCTTATTATTCCAGTGTCCTGAATAATGCGTCATTACAGGTTCAGTCAACAAAGCATCTGGCGTGTGTTCTTGTATTAGAGTGTAATTCTGGTTTTCTTGCGCAATTATAGTATTTCTAATTTTTTTATCACGTCAGTATAAATGGTATTTGAAATTTCTTGTCTTATTGAAGAAGAACCGTGCCAGATGTGTACATTGAGTCATACTTCCACACACAGAACAGTTATACTTGTGCTTTGGTTTCGTAGGTTTTATAGTTGCTGGGGACTTAATTAATTAATTGTGTTAACGAAAATTTTCATTTCATTCTTTGTTGTTGTTCTATGCAGTCAGATTGCGTACTAAAACTAGTCAGGGCCAACCGTTTACGAGATACACCGTAATCGGATATATAGCCACCAAAAATAAAAAAAAGTTTTCAAATTTAATAATAATTAAGCCCCATGCACGTGGCGACCCTGCCAGGATCCTCCCTTGGAATTCTTCTGATTGTAAAAATAGTAGACAGTAGTATTGTTGTAGTAATTTGTAGTTTAGTAATTGTAGTCTATTTTGCATGTGTAGATTTGGTAATTGGCATTTTTCTAATGGTATTTTTCAAAATTTAATTTTTATTGCCTTGTATACGCGTTTGACAATTTAGTGCAATTATTTCAATTGTTCGATTAATCGTGTTTGAGGGAGACATTTCATGTAAATGGTATTGTTGGAGATAAAGAGTCATTGTGTATAATTTTCGTACAGTGACGAGTTTTGTATATTTTGTAAATGATTACGCGATCGATGAAAAAGGCAAAAATGATGAATAGTGAGAATGATGAAATTGTTAACATGGTGAACTCGCCAACAGGGGAAAACAGTATGATGGATAATGAAGTGGAAAACAATGTAATAAGTCGGGAAAATAGTCCGGAACCATTTCAAAATTTTTCACAATCAAAAAATTTTCAGAATCCGAGATTAACGACAGAAGATTCTGGAATAGTATCGAACTCAGATAGCTTTGCAGTTATGACGAAGGAAACTGGTTTTGTGGGAAATGTTAGGGGTGAAAAGAATTTTGAAACAGTTACTATGGAGCAGTTGATGAGTGCTATATTAAATGTGGGATCACAGTTACGATCTGAATTTAAAACAGAGATAGGAACAATTAAAACTGAGATAGGATCTGAATTAAAAACACGAATAGGAACAATTAGAACTGAGATGGGAACAATGGTAACACAGTTAGACTCACTTGGATCACAGTTGGGATCTGAATTAAAAACAGAGATAGGAACAATTAAAACAGAGATGGGAACTTTGGAAACACGGTTAGATTCACGAATAGGGACATGTTTCAAAAATATGAAAGATGAATTAAAGAAAGAAATCAGAGAAGAAGTACAACCGATTTTGAATTCTCACAATAATAGATTAATTACAGTAGAGATTAGACAAAAGGAACAGGATAGAGAACAGGAAGAAAGAGATCGCGTGATAGTACAAAAATTTTCAGAGTTAAATTTACAACGTGCACACGATAAGGAAGATATATTTGAGAGAATCGAGGAATCCGTACCAAATGACAGATTAAATAACCTAACACAACAATATGAACAGTTAACTACCAAATGTGTCAATACTGAAACCCGAGTCACGACACTTACGGAAGACGTAAATAAACAGAAAGAACAAATAGGTGACTTATCGGAAAGAGTTGAGGAGATTTCAGATAAATTGACAAATCTTAGTTTACATGGGGACAGCGATTCGGATGATACAGCACCATTGCCATTTGCGGAAACCGAAGAGTATCAGAACATAAATAAGCATGTTGAAAATCAGGGAAAATTTAATGAACGCGTGAAAAGGGAATTTGAGGCATTAAAAAAGCAAGTCAAACAAATTGAAGGCGAAATCGTAGGAAAAGACGGCAAAAGAAATTTAGAATCACAGATACCAGAGGGGTTTGAAGAAAATAATTTGTTTCATTTACGAGAAGCAACAAGAGAGCGCCAGGCGCGCGTACTTGACAATAATCAACATTGGGACTGGGACAGACGCCGTAGGTCTTTGTCGCCACGAGGCGAAAACTTTGACTATAAACACTTTTTGACTGTTCGGAAATTTAAGATCTTTCGTAATTCTAAGAATGACATACATCCATGTTCATGGCTAGATCAATTTATGTACGCACTTCCACCAAATTGGCCACTAAGTCACAAATTGGAATTTATGTGTGGATATCTAGAAAGCGAACCGGCGACGCGGATGCGCGCACTCATTAGAGATTGTAATAATCTAAATGATTTTTATCATGCATTTCTATCGGCATATTGGTCCGAAAACACGCAAGACAGAGTCAAACACAGTCTTATTATGCAGCGTAATTTTAAACAGTCTGAGTTCCGCACGCCAGCAGAATACTTTGAAGACATGATTCGAAAGAATCAGTTCCTGCCCAACCCCTATAGCCCGACTGAATTAATTCGCATTTGTTTAACTAAGCTGCCACAATCGATAAGACAAATAGCTTTAGCCGGAATATGTAAAGATGACATTGAGACTTTTAAGACTTTGCTACAAGAACTTGAGTATGACAACGACGACGGGACTTCTTGTAACTTTTTCAGTAACAGTATTTACAATAGATTTTCAGAGAAAAGAGATAGTGATCGGAACGGGCGTTATATGGGTAACTTTGAGAATGACAGACGTAACAGACAGGACAATAGATACCAGCCTTATGACAATAACAGACGTTCTAACAGAAATTACACAGACAATTATAATAACGGTAATTCGTACCGGAATGATCAACCATACGGAAACAGTAATCGGTATCATCAAGACAGAAATTATTCAAACACTAATAGAAATTCTTACTACAGAAATAATCAGGGTAGTAGATACAACAATAATTTCAGAAGTGACAGTCGAAATTATACAAGAAGTAGTTATACAGATAGACAGGAAAACAGAAATTTTAGTAACAGACACAACCAAGAATTTGCATCTAACAGACAGGAGGGACCTAATTGGCATCCTCCACGTGACAGAGCTTCAGAGAGACAAGCGCAAATCGTAGAAATTGATCCGCGAAATGACGTGAATACTCAAAGACGTGACGCAAACAATCGACAATGACTTGTAGCATCGGCTTCTGGCAGCAATGTAGACGGTTCAGAAAGTAATGACACTACGACTTTACACTACGTACGCCTGGAAGACATGAGAGACATTTTGCTAGACGAAAAGGAAAATAATGTAGACGCGTTTTTACATCCTGTTATTGAAGTCTGTGTGGGTAAGAATAAGTTCACTGCAGTTTTTGATTCTGGGAGCCCACTGAATGTCATTAGTGAATCAGTTTTTCGTATATGTGTAAGAACTATTGCTTGTCCTGTGTTACCTGTTTCTAAAACTACAATTCGAGGCGCTATTTCTGGAAAAAGTGTGGAAGTTAAACAACAGACCAACTTAAATTTCATTTGTCAAGGATACGAATTTTCTGCTAATTTTATTATTGTTCCATTACTCAGTACACAAATTATATTAGGTATGGAGTTTCTTAACACACATAAGGCAATTTTGAACTTTAAAGAAGGAAATGTGAATTTGACTGTTGCCGGAATGCCGAAATGTTTGAAATTTTTCGAGTGTTTAGCAAGATCTGAATCAGATACAAAATGTTTAAGGTTTCTTACTTCTGATGTTTTCGTTGAGCATTATGACGACAATGTGTTTATTCATGACAATGACAATGGATACAGAGACGCGATGGATGATGTAATTAATAGCGAAGAATTAATTAATGAAAAGGTTAAGAGAGCTGAAGTGCCAGATGACGTTGCAAGAGAAGAGCTGCACCAAATTTTGACTTCAAATGCTACAGTATTTAGTCATCACACAGGAGCTATACAAGGCTTACAATATTTATTTAAAGTAAAAGAACACACACCATTTCGAGGAAAAACGTACGCTATTCCTTTGGCTTACAGAGACAAGGTTAAGAATGAACTTCAATACATGTTATATCAGGGCACTATTGAGCCAGCAGTCAGTCCTTATACCAGCCCATTACACGTTGTTCTTAAAAAGGATGGGTCAATTCGTTTGGTTCTGGATTCCAGACAGATAAATAATATCATCATTCCTGAAACTGACCGTCCACAAAATTTAGATGAACTTCTTCAACATTTCCATGGAATTAAAGTTTTATCCACGATTGATATGCGCGCAAGTTTTTGGCAAATAGAACTCCACCCTGATTGTAGAAAATACACGGCCTTTTTAGCCTTTGGTAACTGTTACCAGTTTCGGAAATTACCGTTTGGACTTACTGTATCTTCAGCAGCATTCATTCGTAGTTTAAACGAAATTTTACCCGTTTATCTTCGTGACAATATTACTTCATATGTTGACGACATTCTTATTGCTAAACGTTCTTGGAGTGAGCACAACAAAATTTTGGATTCATTGTTACGTATCTTTGCAAGACTTGGCATTACAGTGAACTTAGAAAAATCTGAATTTGGTCGTTCTCAGGTGAAATTTCTCGGTCACATTATTTCTACAGAAGGTATCCTTCCTGATCCAGAAAAACTAGACGCTATTCGTAATTATGCTGTTCCTACCACAAAACGTGATGTTCGTAGTTTCCTTGGTGTCTGTAATTTTCTTAGACGCTTTGTTAGATTGGACAATTTGGCCACACCTCGTTTATGTGAACTATCTGGAAGGAAATCTAATTGGTGTTGGGATGAGGAAGCTCAGTCAGAATTTGAACAACTCCGTGATGCTTTAGTTGCTGCTCCACTTCTTTCACATCCGGATTTATCCAAAGATTTTTGTTTGGCGACGGACTCATCATACAAGGGCCTAGGTGCACATTTATTTCAAGAGATAGAAGAAGAAGGCGTTGTAGTACAGAAAACTATTGCATTTGGAAGTCGTGTTCTTTCTAAATCAGAAAAGAATTATTCGATAACGGAACTTGAAGCTTTGGCGGTTGTTTGGGCTTTCACAAAATTTCGGACATTTTTGTTTGGCAGACATACTTAGGTTTACACCGATCATCGAGCTCTGGAATTTCTTATGTCGACAAAATTAACTCATGGCAGGTTGTCACGATGGGCGTTGTACCTACAGGAATTTGATTTTAGTATTGTTTACATACAGGGTTCTTCAAATATTGTTGCTGATGCTTTATCACGTGCACCTATGGGTTTGAAACAAAGTGCTGAAGAGGACTGCAAGGAAAACAATTATTGTTTGATGTATATTCAAGGTGTTGCGTTTGAGAACTTTATTTCGTCTTCGCTCCAGGACATCGCTAAGGAGCAAAATAAGGATCCAATCTGGAAGGACATTAAGGAGAAGTGGAGGAGAAAGGAAAGCGTAGCGATTAGACAGCATTATTTAGTTCGCAATGACATTCTTTTTAAACGAAAATCGGTCGACAACTCTGTTTGGTTAGTTTGTATTCCTGATGAGTGGGTTAATAAGCTGATTTGGTATACGCATTTCAGTTTTGCACACTTTGGTCCCAGAAAATGCTTTCATAAATTACAGGAAAATTGCTATTTCATTAAAATGGAAAAACGTATTCGATCTGTTCTGGCCAAATGCAAATTATGTCAAATGGCTAAGCCGCCAACAATTTCTCACAGAGCACCGTTGTTTCCTATCATTCCAGCGAAATTAAAGGAGATGGCTGCAGTCGATTTGTTCGGTCCAGTGGTTCGTTCTACTAATGGTTTTGCGTACATTTTCGTAGCAGTGGAGTTGACATCAAAATATGTGTGTTTCACACCTTTACGCAAAGCAACAGCTCGTTCAGTATCTAACGCTTTCATCAAACATTTTCTTAAAGAAGTTGGTCATGTTGATAAGGTTATATCAGATAATGGATTACAGTTTCGTTCTAAAATTTGGCTTCGTACTCTACGGCGTCGTAAAATTAAACCAATTTTCATTTCACTTTTTCACCCTCAATCTAACGCTTCAGAGAGATGGATGAAGGAAATCAATAAATTGTGTCGTCTTTATTGTCATCAGAATCACAGAACTTGGGATCAGTATCTTCATATTTTTCAAAATATTCTGAATGAACTTCCTAATGATTCAACTTCTTTACCACCGATACTGATATTAAAAAACAAAGCACCGACAAATCGCATATCTGAAATCGTTCCTTTTCCGCCTTCACGGAAACTGCGGCATTCTGAAGTTGTCGACCTGGCTCTACAAAATATTGCATCTGCGGCTGCTAGAAGAGAGAAATCAGCTAAGCGTCCTGGTCGTTTAAAAATCTTGTCAGTTGGTCAGAAGGTATTAATGAAGTCTCATCGTTTGTCTCACAAAGGAAAAGGCTTGTGTCGCAAATTTTTTCTGCATTATAACGGTCCATACAGAGTTCGCAAAATTATTCATGATAACACTGTCGAAGTAGAAACTCTTAAATCTCGGCGCTCTAAGGGAATACATCACATATCAAACGTCAAAATTTTTGTGGAATGACATACTTTAGAGAAACTAACAGCTACATGTAAACATGCAGAGAATACAAGGATACCGCGCTGTGTTTTGGCGGCGGCACATACTCAAAGCAACAGTCAAGTCTGCGCGCCGCACAAGGCAGTCGTTGACTGCAAACAATTACTTCCTACGTCACGCGCCTACAGCTGATCGAGCGCTCAGTGCGAATGCACTGACAGCCGTAAACAAATACACAGTCTAATTTCTCCGATTAAATTCAGTATAAAGCTATAGTGACTTGATGAATTATGTTATTAACGTTCAGTATTTTTCAGGATACGGTTCTATAAAATATTTAAGAACTTCAGGTAAATTCTGTGTGTGTCCGACGTTAAGAGGACTTGCTATCGAGAAAATTTCAGGAAGAATGTAATTTCGAAGAAAAAAGTAATAAACTAAAAAGGTAACTATTAATTGAGTTTATTTTTCAGGTAACATATTTCCACTTAGGTACGTACTTTAGACGTAATTTGCTGCTCGCGGTTACGTGATTTATACTTTGTGCTAAATTTTATGTTCTATGAAATTACTTGTGAAGCAACGTGCTTGCGTACATTTGCTGATTTTTGTCAATGTTTTATTAATGAACAGGGTCGTTATTTGTATTATGCATCGCTTGGCTGCACTGCTTTTTCACTGATGTCATATTTTTTTATTATGTGTCTGCTGTGCTTATTTATTTAAATTATAATTGTCACCTGATTAATTGTGCTGATGTGGTTATGTATGTAAGTTATACTTTGTGATTTATCTGCTTGCGCCTTCATGTTTACTTATTAAGATGACATATGAACATTTATTTGCTTATGCTGATATGATGCTAATGACCTGTTTATTACGTAAGATATATGTTTACTGCTATGCGTATAGATTGCATATTTATATATTTCTGTTTGTCGTCACAACTACTCTTTAATTTGGTATATAGCAATGCTGATGTACAGTGTACGAACATAGAGTTTAGGTTACACTATGGTATTAGTTACAGATTGTTCGCTTGGCAGAGCCTCGTTGTAAGAATTGTGCTGCATCCACTTGTTGACATTCTGTTCACTACTGGTATATTTACTCGCTATTGCATGTTTTGCTTACGCTCAGTGCCTTATATTTTTAAGATAAGAAAATGAGCTGCTATAATTCGACGAACGACATTAGTACAAGAAACTTCATAGAAGTCACATGAGCTAAGGTTTTATGGAAGCTGTATAAATTTATGCTAATATGAAGGAAGCGAACGACATGACATACCAAAACTAGGTTTAGACCATTGACAGTTATTACACTGCATTTTTCGTGAGCAATTGAAATAGGAAGTGACACTTGACACAAGAAATACTCCACACGTTTGCTTCTGTTTGCCATAATTCTTGAAGTGGTGTACACACTGTGAAATATTATGATCATTCACACTCCGTAATCGTACTTAATTACTGAGAGTTATTCGAACAAAGACTGTTAGAGGTCATGTATGCATTTCTTTTGTTTATAATTCATAATGAATAGAAGATTTGGGTCAGATGGATTACACAGAGGTTGTGTGTTGACAGTGTGTCTCCGGATTGTATAGGATGATGAGGTTTGCATTAGGGTTTTATCTGTACTTGTTCGAGGAGACTGACTAGAGGAAAGAGTTGTTATGGAAGTGAAATGATATTGGTAATAAGGTTTATATGTATCGACGTATTGAAGAGGTATTATTGAGGTATTATTGAGATTATGTGAAGTTGATGATTATTGGAGTTTTTGTGGACAAGAGGTAAGGTAAATGATATTGATGATAAGATTTATATGTATTGACATAAGAGGTATTATTGAAGTATTGAGATTATGTGATCCTGATGATTATTGGAGTTTTGGTGGATAAGAGGTAAAGTAAGTGAGGTGCATATTTTTTTTTTGTTGGTCTATATGGAACAGGAGGATGAAGATAGCAGACTAGAACACTCAAGTAGAAAGAAGATTGTCTACACACACTTTGTTAAATCACTAAGCAGTACATATTTTTTTTTTTTGGAGAGAGGAAGTATTTGCATATCTTGGCTCACTGACAGTTGTTCAGCAACTGTACATTTTGATCTGGCTTGGCAAACATTGGTCTTGACATGATGATTATGACATTGACTTAACTATTATTGACTGTTATACATTGCTGCCACTACTACTTGATACACATGATGAACATCAAATTTTGACAGAATTGCATTTACACAGTTAACACTATTCAATTACACAGTAGTACTTAATGTGGATGAAAGATGAGTGAGTGTTTTGTGTGTTTTCATTTCCTAATCCTACCCACCTATCTCCTAAATATTATTTTATTTGTTTGTAGTGGCTTGCACTGACACCCATCAATATTATAGGTTACTGGTATTTGTGTATTTGTAATAGTTAATATGACAATTATCTGACATCATTTGTGTGTTTGTTATGATTTGTATGTTTAGTGTAAAAGCATTTGTATGTGCATTCAAACTATTGTTCATGCCTGAACGGTCTGATTAGTGATGGTGAATATTATGAACTGTTACCTGCACTTTTTCAACATAATGGGTGCCACTTAGAAATGATTAATTTCTGCTGATGAACTGTGTCATTAGGATAGTGAATATTATGGACTGTTACTTGTACTTTTTCTACATGATTGGTGCCACTAGGACATGTTTAATTTCCGCTAATAAACTCAGATGAACAGTGTGATCAGTGATAGTGAATATAATGGACTGCTCTCTGCACCTGCTCAACATTACTGGGTGCCACTGATGGACTGTTTTTTTTTTTACTAAAATAATATGACTTGTTGCTGTGTGTACCTGCTCATCATTGCTAGGTGCAACTGATGGACTGCTTCTACTGAAAAGATGTCACCTGTTGGTGTCTGTACTTGCTCAACATTGCTGAGTGCCACTAATGGAACTGCTTCTGCTGAATGACGTCACTTGTTGGTGTCTGCACCTGTTCAACAATGCTGGGTGCCACTGATGGACTGCTTCTACTGAAAAGATGTCACCTGTGGTGTCTGTACTTGCTCAACATTGCTGAGTGCCACTAATGGAACTGCTTCTACTGAAATGAAGTCACTTGTTGGTGTCTGCACTTGTTCAACATTGCTGGGTGCCACTAATGAACTGCTTCTACTGAAATAATGTCACTTGTTGGTGTCTGCACCTACTCAACATTGCTGGGTGTCACTAATGGAACTGCTTCTGCTGAGAAATGTGACTTGTTGCTGTGTGTACCTCTTCAACATTGCTGGGTGCCACAGATGGAACTGCTTCTACTGAATAATGTCACTTGTTGGTGTCTGCACCTGCTCAACATTGCTGGGTGCCACTGATGGACTGCTTGTACTGAAATGATGTCACTTGTTGCTGTCTGCACCTGCTCAACATTGCTGGGTGCAACTGATGGACTGCTTGTACTGAAATGATGTCACTTGTTGCTGTCTGCACCTGTTCAACATTGCTGGGTGCAACTGATGGACTGCTTGTACTGAAATGATGTCACTTGTTGGTGTCTGCACCTGTTCAACATTGCTGGGTGCCACTAATGGAACTGTTTCTACTAAAATGATGTCACTTGTTGGTGTCTGCACCTGTTGACCATTGCTGGGTGCTACTGCTGGAACTAATCATTGAAAGCATTTTATGTGAACATTTGTATAAACTGATTTTTTGTGTATTGTGTAAACTATTATGTAAAGCCACATGTATGACAGAATCTGTATTGCTTACTGTATTTCATATATTAGGTTATTGAAAGGTCAGTGCAAAGCCAAAATTTTAACTAATTATGTGATATTTAAGTATTAATATTATCTTTTATTTTTGTCTGTATTTTGTGGACGAATTTGGTGGTATTTTCACCACCAATGCTGGCAAAAATACCATCAAATTCTGGCCCGTGGAGGAGGGGCATATGAAAGGTGGCTACACTGAGCCACTGCGTCAGAGATTGCGCCAAAGAGTATTATTCAGCCGCCTCCACAGGCAGTGCTTGGGGAGAACTCGTAGTAGTCAGTGCTTGTTGAGAACTCGTAGCAGGGAGCGCTTGCTGAGATGTCGTAGTGAGGAGTGCTTGTCGAGATGTGGCAGTACTCAGTTCCTGTTGAGATGTGGTAGTAGCGACTCGGTATGGTGATATATTGTAATGATTAGAGTGCTTTTCATCAATATAAATGAAGGTAAAAAGAAAAAAAATTCTTTTCTCTCTCATTATTCCAGTGTCCTGAATAATGCGTCATTACAGGTTCAGTCAACAAAGCATCTGGCGTGTGTTCTTGTATTAGAGTGTAATTCTGGTTTTCTTGCGCAATTATAGTATTTCTAATTTTTTTATCACGTCAGTATAAATGGTATTTGAAATTTCTTGTCTTATTGAAGAAGAACCGTGCCAGATGTGTACGTTGAGTCATACTTCCACACACAGAACAGTTATACTTGTGCTTTGGTTTCGTAGGTTTTATAGTTGCTGGGGACTTAATTAATTAATTGTGTTAACGAAAATTTTCATTTCATTCTTTGTTGTTGTTCTATGCAGTCAGATTGCGTACTAAAACTAGTCAGGGCCAACCGTTTACGAGATACAGCGTAATAGGATATACAGCCACCAAAAATAAAAAAAAATTTCAAATTTAATAATAATTAAGCCCCCATGCAACACTTGTGGTCTATTAAGCTGGGAAACAGCCACCAACAGGTTTACAAGACTACATGAGCAATAGCCCATGCGCGTCGCGTGAGATTTTCATGTTCTCTTCTCCAGCCCTCTACACATAGTCATCGATTGTTTCGCAATTGTTGCTTGCATTAGCTTGTTATTTCTCCACTGCCTAATTATTACATGTCTGTCTGTTTGTTGTATCTGCTCGTAACGGGCAACACGTCGTCCGTAATTGACGAGCAGTCTGTACTCGGCGCCGGTTGTCCGTGCGCCACCCTATATTATTTCCCTGCGATCAGCCACACAAGGATACAGTTGGCGAAATGAGAGGTTCTGCAGAATCACATAAATTACTTCTAAAAGTGTGTAAGAATTCTGTAGTGAATAAAAACTCTATACTCCAGGGGGAGGCAAGTGCTCCCTCTTGGTGCCCTCCATCCTTCAGTCACCTACACTACTAGTTTTCAATTTTTCATAAGAATCATATACCAAGCACAAATTAACGGTGAATGAGTAAAAACGAACGGTTCCCAAAAAAGAACGATCAGCAGTGAACTAGTTCCCAAGGATGAACGAGTTTGCCCATCTCTAGTCGTGACCGCCCTCCCATGCACCGCTGAATCGCTGCATGCCTCATAGCGCTCCTACGCGTCCCACTGTGCGTCATTGTACGTGCCCACTCCTGGACAGCTGCCTTCCACACCTGCGGCTGCTTCCATGCTTGGGGGACCTTGGCCGCACATTTCTCTGCATTGCGTTGTTCCACCCTCTCTTTCTTTCGGTTCGACGCCGACATCCTTCGTGACTGGTACATTTAGCCATCGTGAAAGCGTTACAAATCTCATTGGAAGTTCGAAGTGGGACGCACTAAACGTAAGGGGCTGCTCACTAAATTCCGATATCCAATCTTCGCCGAGGATGTAGAGCATATATTATTACCACCAACTTTCAAATCGCGCAATCATCATCATTCAAATATAAGGGAAATTAGAGCTCTTACTGAGCCATTCAGACAGACGTTTTTCCCTCGCGCGGTCTGCGCGTGGAAAAGAGGGGGTGGGAGGGGGGGGAGAATAACTTTGGTGCGAATAATGCCCTCCGCCACACACAGCTTGGTGGCTAGCGGAGTATATATGTAGATGTAGATGTACACTACTGGCCATTAAAATTGCTACCCATGAAGATGACGTGCTACAGACGTGAAATTTAACCGACAGGAAGAAGATGCTGTGATATGCAAATGACTAGCTTTTCAGAGCTTTCACACAAGGTTTGCGCCGGTAGCGATCCCTACAACGTGCAGACATGAGGAAAGTTTCCAACCGATTTCTAATACACAAACAGCAGTTGACCGGCGTTACCTGGTGAAACGTTGTTCTGATGCCTCGTGTAAGGAGGAGAAATGCGTACCATCACGTTTCCGACTCTGATAAAGGTCAGATTGTAGCCTATCGCGATTGCGGTTTATCGTATCGCGACATTGCTGCTCGCGTTGGTCGAGATCCCATGACTGTTAGCAGAATATGGAATCAGTGGGTTCAGGAGGGTAATACGCAACGCCGTGCTGGATCCCAACGGCCTCGTATCACTAGCAGTCGAGATGACAGGCATCTTATCCGCATGGCTGTAACTGATCGTGTAGTCACGTCTCGATCCCTGAGTCAAGAGGTGAGGACGTTTGCAAGACAACTATCTGTACGAACAGTTCGACGACGTTTGCAGCAGCATGGAATATCAGCTCGGAGACCATGGCTGCGGTTACCCTTGACGCTGCACCACAGACAGGACCGCCTGCGATGGTGTACTCAACGCCGAACCTGGGTGCACGATGGCAAAACGTCATTTTTTCGGATGACTCCATGTTCTGTTTACAGCATCATGATGGTCGCATCCGTGTTTGGCGACATCGCAGTGAACGCACATTGGAAGCGTGTATTCGTCATCGTCATATTGGCGTATCACCTGGCGTGATGGTATGGGGTGCCATTCGTTACACGTCTCGGTCACCTCTTGTTCGCATTGACGACACTTTGAACAGTGGACGTTACATTTCAGATGCCTTATGACCCGTAGTTCTACCCTTCATTCGATCCCTGCGAAACTCTACATTTCAGGAGGATAATGCACGACCGCATGTTGCAGGCCCTGTATGGGCCTTTCTGGATACAGGAAATGTTCGACTGCTGACCTGGCCAGCCTATTCTCCAGATCTCTCACCAATTGAAAACGTCTGGTCAATGGTGCCGAGCAACTGGCTCGTCACAATACGCCAGTCACTACTCTCGATGAACTGTGGTATCATGTTGAAGCTGAATGGGCAGCTGTACCTGTACACGCTATCCAACCTCTGTTTGACTCAATGCCCAGGCGTATCAAGGCCGTTATTATGGCCAGAGGTGGTTGTTGTTGGTACTGATTTCTCTGGATTTATGCACCCAAATTGCGTGAAAATGTAATCACATGTCAGTTCTAGTATAATATACTTATCCAATGAAAACCCGTTTATCATCTGCATTTCTTCTTGGTGTAGCAATTTTAATGGCCAGTACTGTAGATCATCTGTCTTACTGTTGTGTCTCTTCTGCACGCATCTTCCCTTCTGTTATTTTGCCCTTCTATCTCTTGGCAGGATCTTGTTATTTTTTCTCTTTTTCCACGTGCTGCTTCGCCAAAGATGTCTTTTCTCTCTGGTACCTCCGTGCAAAGGCTCTCTTCCCTGCTCTTCGAGCTTCTTGAGTGCTCCAGCACATGCCAGGGCCACTTCTCCATGCTCTTCTCTATGCGCTCTTTGCGTCTCCTCCTCCCTCCTTCCAGCCATCTGTGCCCGATGGCTTCGTCTTCTTTTTATTGGGGAAGGAGTGTAGTATGACATCACTTCCCTAGCCACATACCACCGTGGCACACATCTGCGGCTGGCGGGTAGCCACACACCTAGGCGTCCCCTACCGAAGCCAGGGACACACGGCAATCCAAAATCTGGTTGTATACACCGCGATGTACACATTCCAGACAACAACAGCAACATTTCCCGCCTTGTACTCGTAGGACAACGGCAACATAAACTTTCCTCTTTGCACAGAGGCTCCATCATCGTCAGCCAACAGTTGGCGCAGCCGACCGTGGCGCTGCAGTACGCGGCAGTACATTTCGTCCTCGTGTCACGTGAACCGCACGGAAATCCATCCTCCGGATTACACAAGGCGCAGAGCACTCGTGGCTACTTACCCTCTCCCCGAGCTCGACGCCGGCTGCTGCCTGCAGCCCATCATTCTGTAGCGACCTTCGATATGACGTCGAGCGAGCAGGGCCAGGGACTCCGACCAACAGCACCGATCAAGACACCTGCCAGGACACCGGCCACATAACCGACCAGCACACCAACCGAACATAGGCTCAACACCTATCAAGACAACTCTTTGGACTGTCGGGAGGAACCATTATTTCTACCAGAAGTGGCTTTACTTTTCAACATTCAAGTCGGAAACGTGTAGTGTTTATCTTTCGTATTACCAATAAAGTATTAATTTCTAGTAATCAGTTCACCGACTTATTTATGAACTTTCATTGGCAACTCGTAAGACGAAGAAACAACTGAATGGGAAGGTTCTCTTCCCAGTGGGTCCAAATTTACATGAATGAAAATCTGCATATGTGAACTCTGACCTGTTCATGTTGAGTCTGAGAGCGGTTCACTCCGACAAGACCACATGATAAGGTGTCACTGATTCTGGGTAGCCACTCGTCTCACATCAATAACCCAAACAAGACAGAACTGGCGAGTAACCATCACATAAAACATACCTGCCTGCCACCTCTCAACTGGATCGGTATGTCTGCAGACCTATAAAATTCTTTTCCTACAGAACGACGGGAATTTGGTTGTAGCTTCATCCTGGTGCGAAAGTTTCACGTTTTCACTTTTGAGCTATGGCAGAAAGGTGCAACTACATCAAATGCACGCAGTAGATTTGATGCTTGTGGTATTTCCCCAATCAATCCACAGAAAATACCACAAGAAGCTTTCTCAGTTTCAGATGCGGTGTTCACAAAACACTATTAGCATTTCCATCGTAGATGCGCTACCACCTTCCGAAGAGGCAAACTCGATAGACACACACACTGACATGGCAAAAGAGTTAACAGTTAACTGATACAGCTGATGAAACTGCAATATACAAGCTTAATGATAGACACCCGCATGGAAGAGTCACTACCTGGAACCTGGAGGTATAGGCTTTCCATGCATTACAAAATTCTCACGCGTTTATACCAATGATTGTATGCGGATATAACGGATGTAATCACTTTAAACGTGGCTGTACTGTACCTGTACCTACCCATCATCCGTCGCCAATCCCTACAAGCACGCTCTCTCCCCTCTTTCGGTGCGTAACGGAATCCCTACAGTAATTAACGGTTTGTCTGCGGATGAAGACCCGCGATGCCTTGCTGAATACGCATTCGGTTTTGCAGTTCAGAACAAGTGTAGCGGAATCTGCACATCCATACGTCCGTATTTAATCTACGAGCCAACTCACAAGTAACAAAAAGAAAAAAAAAACAATATCTGTATTAGAGAAGAGGAAAAGTTAAAGCAGGAACTGGAAGCTTCTCATGCTCTCCAGGAACTGGAAACTTCTCATATCCAGTGTAGTAATACAGCATAACACGCAGCCAGCCAGTTACGGATTCTGAATTTCAGCTGTGCTGGACATGGCTGTAACACACTGTAGAGGCGAGAAACACCCGAGCTCAGTCCAAGGATGATAAAATTTAATTACAGCGACAAATATTGGCTGTAATAGCATTCTATTCATCTAATCATATTCCAGTCATGGGTAACACTTCATGTAGCTTTAAAAACACATTTTGTTGGACATTAGTTTTGCCAGTAAACGTTAACAAAATAGAAACCAAGAAAGTACTGTGATAAATCCATTAGCATAACCAGATGTGCAGTTTTTGAGCCAAATACAGTCTGCAGCATAGCGAATCATCGTTTTCTAAAGTTTACGCTGTTTCCCCACTTCCAGGTATACTAACGTGGCATTTTTAAAAATTGGATATTGTTGTTGATATCCAACAGAAGTTTCTAAATCGCCTGATTATTTTTATTTCAGGCTTTTAATTTTCATTTCTAACCTAACATTAATGGTATTGGAATATCAATAAATTTCTTTTGTGAATATTTTGTAGCTCTTTAGCTTTATTTCATAATTCGTCGGATACTATGAATTTACATGCTCATGTGATTAATAATGAATCGTTGAATTCAAAAGAAAATATTCATATTCACATTCTTATTAATAACATGAAAAGCTCTACTTTACCTGTCCTATTGGAATATGCTTAACGTTTAGGTATCAAACTAGTCTACGTTAAAAATCTATCGTGAACGTGTCACTCATTTCAAAGATAAGTTTTCAAAGATAAATTCTTGGAGCACGACATGTTTTCAGGATCCACTGAACCGGTTGTATCAAAATGGTAATTTTAGGATCTTGTCCCTTGTTGGGTGAACTTTTGCGTATGCTCATGCGCGTAATTACTAGAGATCTTAGGAAGCCACCTGGTACTCAATAGGAAGTATTGTAGGCAAACAATGTGCTTGTTATAAGAGCTTGCAAACTCTTAGTATTTAGGTTTTTATTTATCCAGTGCCAATAATATTTTTAAATATAGCGTACCTACAATCCTCACCTCCCTCAACGATGATGTGACTTGTATTTCAAGGAATAGCACTGCCCTCGCTGTTAGAGGTAGTCTCACGTTAGACGAGTTATGTTGAATGTGTTTACAGTGTTGGCACTTAAAATGGTAGCACCGTGAAGGCTGTACGCAACAAGCGCTAAATCCTCACGATGTGTACTACGAGCTTGGTTATGTAGATTACCTAGCATTTCATTCCAGCTGCATGAAACAGCATAAGGAAAAAGGAGTGTTCCCATTAAGTAATAGCATCTGAATGTTATTTGTCCGTAAGACGATCGCCTTTTGCTTTGCATAAGAAGGAGAAACTTCTATTAGCATGTGTCGGAATCCGATGACAATAGGATCATAGCCTCTCGAGACAGTTATACGACCGATGAATAATGAACGATAATGTAAACATTTTCCTAACAAACATTCACAAAACGCTAAAGACGACTGTGTATTGAAAATGTAATATGTATTTTATTTATCAAAAATTATTTTTTGTAATGAATGTAATCATCAAACAATAAATCTGTCATTTCACTCTAGAGCATTTGTTGGAATTGTTTACGTTGAAAATACCTTTCCATGTCAAAATCATTAAGATTTTTCAGCATTTAGCATTTTCAGCTGTTGGAGCATCATCGCTGACGGCAGCAAATATGAATTTAAATAAAACGTGCAAAAGGCGCACGGCCTTCAACGATTTAAATTGTGTCATTTACAGAACAGCAGAGAAGCTAAGCAGTACAATTTCTAAACATTTTCTTACTGAATTTCGACTTAAAGCCCAACTTGACTTGGCCTCGACTAACGCCGGCTCTTAGAATATTTTTGTGAACGGTAAAGAGTTTTGCTATATAAAGTCAATCAAAGCATTAACTAATAAAACAGTAAAATATTTCTCTCGCAGTCAATGTTAGTACAGTTACTAAATAAGTTCTACACAAGGCATTGCGAATCAATATATTGTCATCTAAAATCAATAGAATTTGAAATAGGGGAAGTTCTAAATGTAACATAAATAAGCTTAGCTGGTTAGTGGTCCTAATAATAATGTGGTCAAATGAAAATAGATAGCTAAAGTGAGTTTTTTAATGATGATTTACAACAAAAATTAACAGTTTTAAAATCTCAGTTTCTAATTAATATAATATTTAAACGGAGAGACGACGTACTGAGGTTTACCTTTCCGGAATATTTCTGCCCCTGTTGGTCGCGATCCCATGAGCGTCATGAGAAAATGGGTTCGACAGGTTCCAAAGAACTGTACTCCACAACATGCAGGATATCAACTGCCCCACGCAACTAGTGCCCAAGAGGACGGAGTTCTTGTTTACTCGGACGTGCAGGATTGTACAGAAACGCCACGTATTTTGAATCAAGAAACTGGCTTGTTTCCAGTAAGACAAGTTTTCACATCGACAGTGTGATGGTGTACAGGGTTTGTATAAAAAAGTATTGTGACTGAACTTGTGAATCAAAATTTATTGTAGATATCGCTACAACCACCTAGTAGTCTTCAATGTATGACCCTTGAGAGTCAACAATCCGCTGCATGCGAGATTTCCACGCTTCAAACGCTGCCACGAAGGCTGGCCATCAAAGCCCTCGTCGTGGCGGCTTGGACCTCCTCTTGGGTTCCATGACGGTGTCCTTTCAGAGAAGTTTTTTAGGACAAAAAAAGGTCTGGCGAGGCCACATCGGGACTTTAGGGGGGGGGGGGGGGGGCTGGGGAATCATTGGAATCCATTTCTTGTCCAGGTAGCTGGCCACTATGAAGCAGGTGTGACGCGGCACGTTGTCATGATGCAGTCTCCAATCATCAGCGATGGCTGTCCTCACGCGATGGACCCTGGCTTTCAGTCTCTTGAGCACTTCTCAATGAAAAGCACCGTTGACAGTTTGGCCTTGGGGCACAAACTCATGATGAACCATGCCCCTGACGTGGGAAAACACAATCAGCATTGGCTTTCACCTTCGATTTGCTCAAGTGAGCCTTTTCTTGGACGTGGGGATGCTGCAGTGTGCCATTCGGCTCTCGTGCGCTTTGTCTTCGGTTCCTACTGAAACATCCAGCTTTCGTCTCCGGTAATAACGTTATCTAAAAATTCCGTATCATCTTCAAGGCTCTGTCTTGGCAGGCATCCGCACGTGCTTGCTTTTGAACGCCTCGCAAAACTTCGGGACCATCTTGGCGCAGATCTTCATCGACATTTAGTCCAGTGAAACTGTCAGAAAAAAGCCTGTACCTTGCAATAGGTGGGGTAGAAGATTTTATTTTTTTAACTCGTTCATATTGTTGGAAAGGTTAGAAAACCAAGTTTTGCCAACAAAATTTCTCTTGGGAAAACTCCCTGCAGTCAAAACACTTCGAAAATTTCGGACTTTTTCAGTTTTTTCAAAATATCTCAGTTTCATTTGCACCTATCGCTTTGACGTCTAGTTTCTTTTTTAAAGAGAACAAAATTCTCTACAAATTTGATTCTTACCATTTTTTTCTACTCCCAGTATCTAAGGCTCTACAGCGCATCAAAAAATACCAATTTTTCAAATTTCGAGCAAAGTGGCAAATTACCTAATTTTTGAACACTGTTATTTCAGTTTCTATTTGTGTAGTATAAACATATTACTCATCATGTTATTCATTGGAATTTACCATCTCACTCTGCTGCAGGGCCAGGACAAACAGCATCATATTCAGTAACTACGACCACATTCGCAACGGATTGCGTGAAGTTTATTTGTGTTACAATATGTAATACGATTGCATGCAGGTGCCGTACAGTTTCTACAGTTGACTGACGTTAATGATCAGTTATAAGAAAAAGTATGTAGGAATTGTTCTTTAGCAGACAAAAGCGTATTTATTCTTTGGAGGGCGGATGAGACTCGAGGGAAAAATGGATTTATCAGAATATGAGAAGTTCACAACGAAAGGACATTTTACAATCTGGCGATCAGAAAAGTATTGGTCAGGGTTTCCTTCTGACATGAATATAGAACAAACATTGATGAGAACCATGAAGAGTTCTGGAGGACTTACTTCTGGCCAAGGAATTACGGATAGTGTATTAACCAGATGGACGTTGGGTATGATTCACATGCAGAACATTTGTGAAGAAATTGAGTCGTATTGCGAAGTGAGCACAGCAACATCAGAACAGCATGTAGATGCAAGAAGTTGTCGCATCGAACGAGATAGTATAGACTTTCGTAAGCTGCGTGACTGGTTTTCAGTGCACCCTCTCTTCCCTGAAAGTGATTTTATAATGTCTATTAGCAGTGGTGTTGTCGGAAGGGAGGATGTTAATTGTCATATGTGTCACGAAAAGGTGGAAAAAGGCATGAAAAAAATAGTTGGTGACAATTTCCACGATGTAAAGTTACGTAGAAAAGATAAAGTTGTGACTCTCCTTTCTGCGTTCAATTCTGTAAAAGCTGGGAGCACTAAAATTACTCCTGTTGATCCTTTAACTCTTTTCCAAAGGATTTGTTTAATGAAACAAAGTGAAGAAGAGTTAAAAGCCTTTCTGAAATATGAAATTGCTCCTTACCCAATGTCCCTATTCTCAGAAAAAGGCATGCGAAAAGGAACAAAATCTTCATTCTACAATGCCTTCGTTCCAGTGGAAGTTGTGAAGTCAGGTGTACCGAGTAAATTTTTTGTCATTGATGGAGGGTACCTTATCCACAAAGTGACTTGGACTCGAAATGTTTGCTTCAAGTCAATAGCCCAGAGCTATGTTTCTTACCTGCAACGTGATTCTGGATCTCAGTTTGCTATTGTATTTGATGGGTATCCATGTGAGGGAGACAAATATAGCACAAAGAGTGCTGAGAGGATTCGGTTGAAGTTGTGGTTGAATCAGAGATGGTGAACCAAGGCGCTCAGGACAAGTTATTGTACAACGAACGAAACAAGATGCGTTTGATCACATTTCTTAAAAAGGAATTTCTGGAGTGTAGCATTGAAGTGCACCAGGCACAAGAAGATGCTGACGTTATGATTGTAACATCTGCCATTTCAAGAACCAAATATTTTGGAAGTGTTGTCATTGTAGGAGAAGATGTTGACCTGCTTGTGCTCATGACTGGTTTGGGGCAAGGCATTACAAAATTATTTTTCTTAAAGCCAGGGAGAGGAAATACAGAAGACAAGTGGATTTCCACTGCATCTTACAAGTTTGACAGTGAATATATTCTGTTCACTCACGCCTTTAGCGGATGTGATACAACATCCGCTTTTTTTTGGTCAAGGAAAAATTAAGTGCTGCAATATTGTTGCTAAAAATGAACACCTAACCTCATCGCTTTGCACGTTCAATGAACCAGATGCTACCCGTGAAGAAATAATAACAGCAGGAGAACAGGTTACTGTCGCATTGTATAGTGGAGGTGTCAGCAGTTCCCACACACTAGACCATTTGCGGTACCAGCTATTCGCCGGGTCTGCTACAGAAAGCAAACTGAATCGTGCACGGTAGCGAGCTACAGAAGATTCTGCACAACATCATTCGTTGCGGACTTACCAACAAGTCCAAAGTTGGATGGGAAACTGGAAACTTCTTGAGAAATGGGGCTGGAATCACAGTGACCACGGTCCAATACCCATTATAATGAGCCAAGATCCAGCACCTGAAGCACTTCTTCACATTGTTTCATGCTCTTGCAAGCTGAACTGTGGCGGAGCGTGCCCCTGCAGAAAAGCGGGTTTGAAATGTTCTTCAATTTCCAAGAAATGTATTGGAGTCAACTGTGAAAACGTCCCAAAATTTGTATATGAAGATAGTGAAGAAGATGTTATGGAGGATGTTGAGGAAACCGCTGACGAAATCAACGAACTTGCTGGGGCTCACTCGCTGTTTAAAGAAGAGGTCAATCTGGGATCAACTCTATGTACACACCCTGATTCCGTAACTCAAGGTACTTCTGGTGACACTGAGGAACCTGGCCCATCAAAACGTTGGAAGTGATGCTCATATCTGTTCAAGTGCGCTTAAGTGCGATATTACAAGTATTACACACCCAGAATTGTCAACATTTTTTAGTAACTGACAATGCATTTTAATTCTAATAAAGCTACTTATTTTTAATGTCAACTGTGTGGCTTTTATACACAAGAATAATTACCTACCTAATTAGGTTGCCTATTGCAGCTAATTATAGTTCAGTTTCCTGAGACAATTTATTTTGTGTGCGTGTGTGTGCGTGTGTGTGTGTGTGTGTGTATGTGTGTGTGTCTGTCTCTTAATGGTGTATTTTTATATTTATAGTTTTACAAATATCCAGTGGCCCATAGTGAATTACAGGTAGTGATGTAAGAGTCACAATAGTTGGGCACACAGCAATCTTCATGTTGCATACAGAAAAATTGAATACCTGAAAGTGAGGTGGTAAATTCCAACATATAACATGATGTATAATGTATTTATACTACACAAACAGAAACTGAAAAAATAGTGTTCAAAAATAAGTTATCTTGCCACTATGCTAAAAATTTGAAAAATTGGTATCTTTTGAGGCGCTGTAGCGCCTTAGATACTGGGAGTAGAAAAAAATGGCAACAATCAAATTTGTAGAGAATTTTGTGCTCTTTAAAAAAGAGATTAGACGTTAAAGCGATAGGAGCAAAAAACCTGAGATATTTTGAAAAAACTGAAAAAAGGCCGAAATTTTCCAGGTTTTTGACTGCAGAAAGTTTTCCCAAGCGAAATTTTGTTGGCAAAACTCGGTTTTCTAATCTTTCCAACCATATGAACGAGTTTAAAAAATAAACTCTTCTACCCCACCTTCTGCAAGGTATATCTGCTATTTGACTGGACTAAATTCTTTGGTGATGATGTTGTGCACTGTCGTTTTATCAACTCCGAGGTCGTCTGCTGTCATCCTGCCGCTCATTCGACGGTTGGTGTCCAGTAAAACGCGCACACAGTCGATGTTTTCGTCAGTTTTGCTGGTCGACGGGCGTCCGGAGCTGTCCTCGTCCTCAACGCTGTCCCGGCCATCTTTAAAGCTCTTCACCCACCAGAAAACCTGGGCTTTTGACAGGCAATCACCGCCGTATGCTTCCCGATACGTATCCAATGTTTCCACACCCGTTTTTCCTAGTTTCACACAAAACTTGATGGTTAACGTTGCTTGTTCGTTTGCTGCATGTTGCGCCACGAACGACGACTTTGCGCCGCGTCCACTCAAGGCACGATGCCGAGACATGAGCCCGCAGGCGACTGGCACACTGTGCGTTTTCGGCCAGACACCTCCCACCAACAATACCCCCGGGCGAGCGCGCACTGCGAAGCACAGTCCCGTCAGCAAAAAATCAATCTCATTACTTTTTATACAAACCCTGTACGTATCATCAAGGACAGCCAGCATTGCGATCTTCGTTGTGGCTTCCCTCCCGGGGACAGGAGTGAGAGGCGCGTGGATAGAGGTGCACCAAACGATAACACTGCATACAGCAATGGAACTTTGTCGTCTTTTCAGAGGAAAAATGAAATGACCGTATGGCATTGATGGCCAGGAGGCCCCATGCGAGGAAACTCGGCCGCCGAGTTGCAAGTCTTATTTCAGGTGACGCCCCATTGGGCGACTAGCTTGTTGTTGATTAAATGATGATGAGAACAACACAACACCCAGTCCACGAGCGCAGAAAATCTCCAACCCCGCCGGGAATCGAAGCTTGGCCCGCCGCCTGGTAAGCAAACACTTTACTACTCAGCTAAGCAGGCGAAGATTTCAGAGGTGTCCCGCTTTACGTAACGCATATGCTGAGCTTATCCGTATGTGGAAGCTGCGAGGAGAACTGATATTGCCAATTTCCATTCGTACCGTCATAGGAGTCCAGCACCTGATGTTCACTATAATGCTTCTCAATCTACTGTAGTAAGTTTCTGGCTTCGAGGCTGCTGAAAGATGACATCGCCATAGGGGAAGACATCAAGCACGAAGGGATGCACGTGGTTCGCAACCTGTCAGCGTGTCTCCGATTAGTATCATAGGTCCCACGCAAGCACAGGAGAATATCTCCCATAGCATAATACTGCCCCCACCAGCCTGCGTCCGTGGCGCGCTGCACGTTTAGAGCCGCCGTTCACCTCCATCACAGCGTTTGTGAAGACGACCACCGACCTAGTGTAGCAAAAATGTGATTCATTCGAGATATTTTCATTGATCGACGGTCGAGCCCCGATAGTCCCGTGCCCACTGCAGTCGTAATTGACGATGTCGTTGGGTAACGTGTAAACTCTTAGGGCTGGTCTACGGCGGACCTCCATGTTCAACAGCGTACACTGAATAGTCTGGTCCGTAATACTTGTGCGCGCATCAGCACTGTGCTCTCTCGGCAGAGATGCCACAGATCACCATCTCAGAGCAGAAAAGCCTCCGAGCCCCACGTTGTTTGAAGAGTAGTGAACATCCAACCATTTAGCGCTTATTGTTAGTTTCTCTGTCCTTCTACCTCTTTCCGGAGGTGCTTACGACAGTAGCACGTGAACATTCGACCAGTTTCGCCGTTTTCCAAATACTCGTTCAAAAGCGTAATAATAATCTGACCTTTGTCAAAGTCACTTACCTCAATGGATTTCCCTATTTGTAACCCATATCTTCGCTAGGGTGAGCGCCCGTTCGTGTCTGCCCCGCTTACAAACCTTTGTTACCGAGTCACGTGCCCACAGTGCCACCGGCCGGCATCCAATGTCGTGGTGAGCAGATTCACTAGAAGCCTTTTTCTTTTTTTTCTGTTTTCCTTTGTTTTTGGTCATCAGTTTTCTGACTGGTTTGAGGCGACCTTGCAACAAACCTGCTGGAAGTATTCCAATCTCTGTCTTCCTCTACAGCTTTCCTCTCTACAGATCCCTCTGGTACCATGGAAGTCAGTCTTAGATGTCTTAAAAGATGTCCTGTCATCCTGTCCCCTCTCATCGTCAGTGTTTTCCACATATCCCTTTCCTTTCCGATTCTGCGCAGAGCCTCCCCATTCCTTACCTTATCAGTCCACCTAATTTTCAACATTCGTCTGTAGCACCACATCTCAAATGCTTCGATTCTTTTCCGTTCTGGTTTTCCCACAGTTCATGTACACTACCATACAATACTGTACTCCAAAGGTATATTACCAGAAATTTCTTCCTCAAATTAAAGCCTATGTTTGACACTAGCAGACTTCTGTTGCCTAGGAATGTCCTTTTTGGCAGTGATAGTCAGCTTTTGATGTCCTCCTTATTCTGTCCGTCATTGGTTATTTTGCTGCCTAGTTAACCAAATTACTTAACTTCATATAATTCGTCATCACCAATTATGATGTTAAATTTCTCTCTGTTCTCATTTCTGCTACACCTCATATTTTCGTCATTCTTCCATTTAGTCTCAGTCCATATTCTGATCTCATTAGACTGTAATTCTTTTTCACTTTCACCGACGATAGCATTGTTATGAGCGAATCCTAACATTGTTATCCTTTCACCTTGAATTTTAATCCCACTTTTGAACCTTTATTTTTTCCTCATTGCTTCTTCAACGTATATATTGAACAGTAGAGGCGAAAGACTACATTACTGTCTCACATCCTTTTTAATCCAATCATTTCGTTCTTGGTCGTCCATTCTTATTTTTCCCTCTTGGTTCTTGTACATATTGTATATTACCCGTGTCTCCCGATGCCTTGCCCCTATTTTTCTCAGAATTTCGAACATCTTGCACCATTGTACATTATCGAACGCTTTTTCTGAGTCCCCAAATCCTATGAACGTGTCTTGATGTTTCTTTAGTCTTGCATTCATTATCAACCGCAACGTCAGAATTGCCTCTATGGTGCTTTTACCTATCCTAGAGCCAAACTGATTGTGATCTAATAGATCCTCAACTTTCTTTTACATTCTTCTGTATATTATTCTTGTCAGCAACTTGGATGCATGATCTGTTAAGCTGATTGTGCGATAGTTCTCGCACTTGCCAGCTCTTGCAGTCTTTGGAATTGTGTGGGTGATGTTTTCCCGAAAGTCAGACCGTATACTGACAGACTCATACATTCTACACACCAACGTGTTGCCACTTCCCCTAATGATTTTAGAAATTCTGATGGAATGTTATCGATCCCTTGTGCCTTATTTGATCTTAAGTCCTCCAAAGCTCTTTTAAATTCTGATTCTAATACTGGATCCCCTATCTCTTCTAAATCGACACCTGTTTCTTCTTCTATCACATCAGACAAATTTCCCCTTCATAGAGGCCATCAATGTAGTCTTTCCTCCTATCCGCTCTCTTCTCTGCATTTAACATTGGAATTCAGGTTGCACTCTTAATGTTACCACCCTTGCTTTTAATGTCACCGCAGGTTAATTTGGATTTCCTATATGCTGAGTCAGTCCTTCCGACTATCGTTTCGTTTTCGATTTCCTCACATTTTTCATGCAGCCGTTTCCTCTTAGCTTCCCTGCACTTCCTATTTGTTTCATTCTTCAGTAACGTGTATTTCTGTATTCCTGAATTTCCCTGAACATTTTTGCACTTCCTCCTTTTACTGATCAGCTGAAGTATTTCTTCTGTTATCCATAGTTTCTTTGCAGTAACCTTCGTTGTACCTACGTTTTTCTTTCCAATTTCTGAGATCACCCTTTTTACAGGTGTTCATTTCTGTTTAACTGTACTGCCTACGGGGCAATTCTTCATTGCACTATCTACAGCCTTAGAGAACTTCAAGTGTATCTCGTCATTCCTTAGTACTTCCGTTTCACACTTCTTTGCGTACTGATTGGCCGGCCGATGTGGCCGTGCGGTTAAAGGCGCTTCAGTCTGGAACCGCGTGACCGCTACGGTCGCAGGTTCGAATCCTGCCTCGGGCATGGATGTGTATGATGTCCTTAGGTTAGTTAGGTTTAATTAGTTCTAAGTTCTAGGCGACTGATGACCTCAGAAGTTGAGTCGCATAGTGCTCAGAGCCATTTGAACCATTTTTTTGCGTACTGATTCTTCCTGACTAATCTCTTAAACTTCAGCCTACTCTTCATCACTACTACATTGTGATCTGAGTCTATATCTGCTCCTGGGTGCGCCTTACAATCCAGAATCTGATTTTGGAATCTTGTCTGTCAATGATGTAATCTAACTGAAATCCTCGAGTGTCACCTGCCCCCCCCCCACCCCTCTTGTGATTCTTGAACAGAGTATTTGCTATTACTAGCTGAAATTTATAACAGAACTCAATTCGTCTTTCTCCTCTCTCGTTCCTTGTCCCAGGTCCATATTCTCCTGTAACCTCTTCTTCTTCTCCTTCCCCTAAAAATGCATTCCAGTCCCCAATGGCTATTAGATTTTCATCTCCCTTTGTATATTGTATCGTCGTCGGTGTTGGTTTGCTGTCGATTCTGTTAAGAATAACCCTGTCACTGAACTGTTCACAGTAACACACCCTCTGCCCTACCTTCGTACTCATAACGAATCCTACTTCCGTTATGCCACTTTCTGCTGCTATTGATATTACTCTGCACTCATCTGACCAGAAATCCGTGTCTTCGTTCCATTTCAATTCACTGACCCCAACTATTTCTAGATTGAGACTTTGCATTTCCGTTTTCAGGTTTTCTAGCTTCCCTACCACATTCAAGCTTCTGACATTCACCGCCCCGACTCGGAGAACGTTATCCTTTCGTTGTTTATTCGATCTTTTTCTCTTGGTCACCTCCCCTTTGGCACTTCCATCACGGAGATCCGAGTGGGGGACTATTACGGAATCTTTTCCCAATGGAGATATCATCATGACGCTTTTTCAAGTACCGGCCACATGTCCTGTGGATACACGTTATACGTCTTTATTGCAGTGATTTCCATAGTGCTCAGCACTCTCATGCCGTTGATCATTGCTGATTGTTCCGCATTTAGGAGAGTTTCCCACCCCAAGGGCAAGTTACTGCCCTGAACCTCTGTCCGCTCGTCCGCCTTCCTTGACAAGACCGTTGGCAGATTGAGGGTGACTTCTTATGCCGGAAGTCTTCGGTGCCAATGCTGATTATTAATTAAAACTTAAGTGGTGAGGGGTCTCGAACCCAGGACCGAGCACGTTTTGATTATGAATCAAAGACGCTATCCCCCTTTTTATTTTCATTTTGTTCGTTGTTGATCGTTGTGATTGGTCGTTGCGGACGTCCAATGACATCCGTTCAAGTTCGTTGTTAATCCTTTCACTCAGTTTTTTTTACTACAGAGGCCAACCAGCTCTCTGACCGAACACGCTGAGCTACCATGCCTTCTCCGTAGCAGTTTTATCATGGTTTTATCATTGGTTGTGAATGGTTTATTAAAACTGACATGGTTCATAATTGCAGACATTTTGTCTATGGAAATCAGGACCACAGTAACCATAATGGAGATCGTCATCACTAAATGTTACTCGTGGCTGTACTCACATGTGAGTAGTTTTGTTGTAACGAGTGGTGGTGAGTAAGTAAGCTACTGTACGTGCAATTCCATTAGCTGCCCTTACACGTCTCCCTGTACGGGTAAGCACAGGTCGTGATGTCCCGACGCACTATACGTCGGCATTCGCAATACCACCGCCGAGCAGCGTGTACAGGGAGTACGGGCAGGAGTGTGCATCTATGCTACTGAAGTAGCTACGCATTATTCAACATTATGCAACAAATAAGGTGGAAGTGTGGATTAAACATATTTAAGATTGTATAAGCGTTGTATTCATTAATTTGAATCGTATCACATAGCACATATCAACCAATAAGTTATTTTCACAAATATGCTAAAGACGAAAAGTCAAAGAGTAAATAGCTTTTTCAAAGAGTAAATACTTTTCCCTAATTCACAGAATAATCTTCAACTCGGTAAGAATCTTGCATTCCACACATTGTGAAGCAGCCTACGTTCTTCCTCTGGATTCAAGTAATCTCCATATCAAATTTCCTAGAAATCGGTTCAGCGGGTTAGTCGCAAAAACGTAACGTTCGCATTTATAATGTTAGTATAGGTAACATTTTCAATTACAATATCTTTTTTTTGTGATTCTACTTTGCTGAAATGAAGCGTATACGGTTCCCCAAGCTATGCTCAAGTTACCTTTGAAAACCGCGTGAAAGAGATCAGCGTGTTCAAACAGACAAACATTTACTTTCGAATTTGTAATACTAGTATGGATAAAACTTCAAATCACAATATCTTTCTTACCGCGATCCAATTTTGCTGAAATAATGCCTGTACGGTGCCCCACGCTATGTTCAAGTTACCTGCAAACACCCCACGAGAATTGACCCAGCAGATTTGGAGAAGCGTGTGCAAACAGGTGGACAGACAGATGCGGCAATTTTACACGTTTGTTATGAGTATAGATATCGGCATTTCTTCTTTGCAGTAGTATTGTATGATCGTGTAACAGCTTGACAGTGACCTAAGTGACTGGCTCAGAAGCATAACATTTATTACATCGCCAAGGGACTGCAGACCTTAGTTTGTGAGATAAATTTCAACTCGGACAACGAAGTTATTCTGTAGCAGTTCCGTTTTTATCGCTTGAAATACGAAGAGGTCCTGTCGAGAATGACTGAAAGAGATGTTGATAATAAACAAATATTTTAAGCTATAACGTGCAACTTGTTTAAACTAGTCTGATTTTGTGCTGCTAATATAATTATATGCCCCGTAACTGCATCAGTTGTATTCTGCGGTAAGTAGGTCCCGTTTGGTGCTTCCCTGCTGGTTCTTTTGTCGTCTGGTTTCCTGAGCCAGACTGTGAACAACTGCTGTTACATCGCGGATACATTAAACTGAGACATCGTAAAGGGGCAGCTGTAAACGCCCCTCCATGTGGGTCACGTCCGCGGTTTATAACAGCAGTAAATTATGCGACGCCTACCCCCGTAACGGCACTTATCTTGTTCTCCTTCCTGCACTCGTATATCTCTGTATGTCGGTATATCCAACCACTTCTCTCACACACAAAGGCGCAATTAAGCTAAATCGGCGTCTCCACTGCCATCCAATTTTTAAAGTTCCTTTTTGAAGACGCAGGAACTTTGAAAGTCCGTTTAATATACAGTTCACTGGAGACTGAATACTCGTTAAGATGGTCATGGAAAGAGGAATACCAAATAAACCATCCATCCGTATGCTTGAGGTGGTTTCATAATAGTGTAAAAAACCTAAATAAATATGGTGTATTCCACTTCAAATGTGAATCCATTTTCTTAACCACGATGGCAATTAATTCAATTCCTTACACCAAGAAATTGAAAGAAATAACTTTACTGGCCTGTATCTAAACTCAGAAAATGTACTGACTTAGTAAGCAGCCAGTGGTACGTAACTATTAATTCTCAAAACTCCTACACGCTTTTCAAAAAGTAACATTGTCACCTAATCTCTACAGACGTTTTGGAGATAAATATAAGCACTTGGTTTTCTTTGTGTGGAATTACAAACTCATCAGTACTTATGAATAAAATATAGGGGTCAGAAATTTGAAGGATACACTCTGAATTACGACTATGAGTTTGCTTTCGCCTTTTTTTCAGCTACACGAGATTTGTAGATCCTCATTAAGTAGCAAAAAGGTTAAAGCAGTGTAGATAACGTCTCCCCTAGTTTACCAAACTACAGCAAACACGTAACTCAGGTACGCTTCATACACTGATGACCCAAAATTTTATGACCAGCACCCACTCTTTGTTGCCTAATATAGTTTGTGTTGTACCACATATCATTCAATACAGTACAAGACTGATCTCTCCACCTCCGGGACGAATATTTTCCGTCGCCCTCCTGATGCACATGGTGAGTCACTAGACGCTAAAAATTTCCTGCCATAATTTACTACACACGTAATTTTTAAGCTGGTAGCTTAAAATTGGAAATTTGCTCTAAAACATGACGATTTAGCGCCATTTTGTAGCGTGCAGCGCCTTCTCTTTAAAGGCCATAGTCTTAGCCTTTTTGAGGGAAATATTGAAACTGTAGTTCCGGCCTATCGGGTCTAGGCAATGTATCGGCATTTACAGATAAGTCTCACTCTCTTCAAAAAATATTTGATGACACATTGGCGTTTATTTAATTATATATTGTTCCTATTGTAATACCTCAGCTGCTCTTGGTTTCCCATTGTCTAACAATGTCGTCGATCAGATATTGTAAAGAGTGAAAGATACGCTACAGCCTTGTCTCACACCTATATTAATTCTTACGGTTCTGTTCTTATGTCTAAAGACATCTGTTAACCTGTTTGTTTCTTGAGTTACGCTTTCAATGACGGGTATTAAGTGCTCGGGGTATACTCGTCTTTCTGAAATACTCTATAAAAGCTCCTTTGCAGTGCTCTGATGTTACAAGCGGTACACCATACACATATATTGGTCAAGGTATAGAAGGTTTAATTAACCAGTATGTGGCTGACGAGCTGCAGCACAGCGGCCGGGCCAGACCGGTAAGAGACATCACGTAGTTGGTGGGGCCGCAGCGCTCGAGGTATCTGATCGGCCAGTTGGCGGATGTTTCCTGGATTTCCCAATGGGGGAAAGAGGTATGAAACCAAGCTACCGAGGTTATGGCAGCTGGCAGAGTGGCGAAGTCTTACTGTGTCTACACCCAGGGTTGGCGTACAACATTTTACCAATGTGCTACAATATTACAAAAAATAACAAGTTGTTTCTGATTGTGTCATCATGATAGTCGTAACTTAATACTGTTGAGATATTAACTTTACCTAATACACTAAGATCAAGTCTGTCATTTTTATGTTTATGGTTTCTCTTGTATTTTTTATCAATGAATTAATATGTTCTTAGATCTTGCATTCATCCTGTACCCCACATATGGCTGTTTCCGAATAACAAACATGGAAAGCAAAACAGGGCATTCAGAACATCACATCTGCAGACCCAACTCTTTTCACTTACTTTCATTCTAAATTTCCCAATATGCTCACTTTTTTACCACCACCCATAACCTTTTGACTTACAAGGATAGTAATTGTTATGATGACGACGAATGAATCGTCGCCAATGTGAATGACTGGTGGCCAGTGCTAAACAGAAACGTACAGATCTCTTCTTTGCATATACAGAAGGTTTGTCAGTGAAATCGATAAGGAGCTGGCCGCATGGTCTGGGTCTACAACGAGTAAAATAATTAAAAGTCGTTGGTAAAAAAATAATATATTATACTTAACTGGTGGTACAGGAGTCTTCATAGCCAGGAGGAATATAATTATAAACAGAGAGCTATAGAGGCATCACATAGGCCATACGTTAACCAAGCGCCTAATTAGAGGTTGCTTCCTATCAGCAAGAGTGGCCGAGCGCACGCTGGAGACTTGTTGCAAGCCATGCTAGTACGGACCGCGGTCGATGACTGCAACCCCTAACAAGCGTGGTATCGAACGTTGCTACCACAGTAATCGTAATTAAATATATAAATTTTACATATGTAAATTGTTTATATATATTTCAGTTTTATAATTAATAGTTTAGCACGGGAGAGGAGTAAACCAAAATGAAAAAAAATGGTAGCAGCTAGAATCGACCCTGAACTGACAAACTGCTAGTCCAATGGCGCCTGACAACAGCACCATGGCACTGCTACATCAGGTATTGCTCAAATATCCCTCATACTCTGCTCGTAAATCTTTAGAGAGCACTTTATATTTTCCTATGGCCACCACAGGCGAAATATTACAGGGACTTGAAAAAGGCATCTACTCGCTTCCACTCGCATGCTGTGGTCCAAACCGGTGAGCTCTACCCACGCCCACCCGTTGTTAGATTTGTATGTGTAGCAGGTCCACATAACTCCTTAACTCTCACATTCTCCTCCAAAGATCTGCTGGAAAAGCGCCTCTGTAGCAGATCATCTACAGAATTCGCCGCCATGTTACTTGCACAATACTTCACACGTATTTTCAAAGAAAACTGCTGACCCGATGATTTGAGCAACGTAGCACCCTTCGTGCCAGCAGTGATAACGACACAGAGCAAGTGCAGTCGAAAACGGACAGCTGCAATCTTTCTCTGAGTTGATCGTAACGCAGCTGACCACCATTTCAGCAATCGACATTGGTTTTTAACTATCGCACAGAGAGCGCAATAAAACATGGTTTCGTCTGTTTTTATTTGCATGCAAGCAAGCATTCGAAGAGACATGACGTAATTTTAGTGCGATTTCCAGGTCGCATTCGAAGACAAATGGCATAATTTACGTGCGATATTTACAGTGTGCTGTAGCACATTAGAACATGATCAATGGCGGACACTATCTAAAACTAAAGTTCCTATACCATCTTATTTATTCATTTGGTGCGTTGGTTCAAAGCGTTTTTGTTTTGCATGTTGGTGTTCCGGTTGGTATAGATTTATTATCGACTGTCATTTTTTTTTTGTAGTTCATTGTTGCTATTTGAGTTTACATATCGTCATGTGGTCATTTGAAGATAGTGAATGGAGCTGTGAACGCTAGAAAGTGGAGCACCAAGTGGAGAAATTGGAACATTTCCGACGTATTCCACTGTGTGTGTTCATTATAGGGGTGACAGCAGCGGAGGCACCCAGAAACATTTACACCGTGTGTGGGGATAATGCCAATGGACAGAACACGCTAACAAAATAGTATTTTCGTTTTATGGCTTGGTTCAAATGGCTCTGAGCACTATGGGACCTAACTTCTGAGGTCATCAGTCCCCTAGAACTTAGAACTAATTAAACCTAACTAACCTAAGGACATCACACACATCGATGCCCGAGGCAGGATTCGAACCTGCGACCGTAGCGACTGTAGCGCCAAGAACCGCTCGGCCACTCCGGCCGACATTTTCGTTTTAAGGAGGATCGTTTTGACATTAGTTATTTCCCCACGTTCAGGAAGACCTTCGGGGTTTTATGAAGATCGCTTAAACACATTAATCCACGATGATCCACGTTAGTGTATTCGAGCACTGGCAAACGTGATGAAATATTATTATTCCACCATCGTGCGAAATTTGCATGCAGTCGGGAGGTTCAAACATTGGGTGCTTGGGTGGGGCATGCTATAAGCCAAAATCACAAAAATCAATGGGTGGTCGTCCGCCGCGGGAGTTGAGTGGTCAGCGCTACACAACGTCAATCCTGAGGACCCGGGTTCCATTCCCGGCTGGGTCGGAGATTTTCTCCGCTCGGCTGGGTCGGAGATTTTCTCCGCTCAGGGACTGGGTGTTGTCCTCATCATCATCATTTCATCCCCATCGACGCGCAAGTCGCCAAAGTGGCGGTCTACCCGACGGGAGGCCCTAGTCACACGGCATTTTAGAGGGTTGTCATATGTGCATCATGCTTGCTCGTATCTATTTGCTCGTGAAGAACGCTGACCATTCCTATCCTGTATCGTTACTGGTAATCAGAAATGGTGTCTTTATGCTGACATAATGAAAAGAAAGGAATGATTGAGCTCGAACAGAGGTACAACTCCCTGTACGAAGACCTGCGTGCAACCACAACAGATAATGTTATGCATCTGGTGGAACAGCTACGGTGTGGTGTACTACGAATTGCTTCCCCAAAGTGTAACCATGGCTGCTGACACTTATTATCAACAACTGAGACGTCTTGCAGACACAGACGAGGAACGAAGACCAGGAAGCTACTTCACGATAACGCCCTCTCGCATATTGCTAGACTGATAAAGAAACGCAATACAGGAGTTGGGTTGGGATGTCATCACGCACCCACCTTATTCAATTGATGTTGTGCCGTCAGATTTTCATCTTTCTCGCTCTCTATCGAACAGCCTTCAAGGAACTTTCTTTCCGAATGAAAATGCGCTCAGAATGTGGTTCTACGAGTTCTTCGCCACAAAACCACGTGATTTCTACGGTCTCAGAATCGAAAAGTTACCCCAGCGTTGGCAGACTGTCGTAAGTAGTGAAGGATCACTAAACTCTCTGTTAAGTGTATATGTTGTGTGTTGTGTTGGCAGAAGAGCCAACACCGTGTTACTAGTGGAGGCCGAAATGCACACGTTTTAGCTCACACAGGCTGGCGTGAGGAGGGAAGGACTATACTGACGTGAGGTCTGGAACATGACAAGGAATTAGAATTCAGAAAGCAGACGGAATTAGTTTGATACTTAACTTTAATCCATTAATGATGAACGTCGCTCTTGACAGTACATGATTCACAATATTAGTTGTTCAGAATACATTCGTAGTAACTGAATATGGCGCCTTGCTACGTCGTAGCAAATGACGTAGCTGAAGGCTATGCTAACTATCGTCTCTGCAAATGAGAGCGTATGTAGTCAGTGAACCATCGCTAGCAATGTCGGCTGTACAACTGGGGCGAGTCCTAGGGAGTCTCTCTCTAGACTAGACCTGCCGTGTGGCGGCGCTCGGTCTGCAATCACTGATAGTGGCGACACGCGGGTCCGACGTATACTAACGGACCGCGGCCGATTTAAAGGCTACACCCCGCAAGTGTGGTGTCTGGCGGTGACACCACATTGTGTTTATTAGACATATGGAAAAACACCACGATCTTGTACACCAAACCAATAATGCTTCACATTTAATTGTGTATTCTAATTTGTTCATTGGCTGTTCCTTACAAGGGAACCTCCCCATCGCACCCCCCTCAGATTTAGTTATAAGTTGGCACAGTGGATAGGCCTTGAAAAACTGAACACAGATCAATTGAGAAAACAGGAAGAAGTTGTGTGGAACTGTGAAAAAATAAGCAAAATATACAAACTGAGTAGTTCATGCGAACATATGCATCAAGGAGAGTGGGACCGCAGGAGCGCCATGGTCTCGTAGTAACGTGATCAGCTGCGCAACGAAAGGTCCTTGGTTCAAATCTTCCATTGAGTGAAAATTTTTATTTTTTATTTTCAGTTTATGTGACAAACTCTTATGTTTTCATCACTTTTTTGGGGGTGATTATCACATCCACAAGAAAACCTAAATCGGGCAAGGTAGAAGAATCGCCAAGTGTACAAGTTAGGTGGGTCAACAACATATTCCTGTCATGTGGTGCACATGCCGTCACCAGTGTCGTATAGAATATATCAGATGTGTTTTCCTGTGGAGGAATCGGTTGACCTATGACCTTGCGATCAAATGTTTTCGGTTCCCATTGGAGAGGCACGTCCTTTCGTCTACTAATCGCACGGTTTTGCGATGCGGTCGCAAAACACAGACACTAAACTTATTACAGTGAACAGAGACGTCAACGAATGAACGGACAGATAATAACTATGCAAAAATAAATAAAGTAAAATCTTCACTCCAGGGAAGACTTGAACCAATGACCCCTCGTTCTGCAGCTGCTCTCGCTACCACGGGACCACGACGCTCCTGACCTTAGATTGTGCATGATGTTGCCTATGTGGCCCATGGACTACTCACTTTGTATATTTTGCTTATTTTTTCACAGTTCCACACAACTTCTTCCTGTTTTCTCAATTGATCTGTGTTCAGTTTATCAAGGCCTATCCACTGTGCCAACTTATAACTAAATCTGAGGGGGGGTGCGATGGGGAGGTTCCCTTGTTAGACCAGATTTTTATGATTCAAAAGATTTCAGTAGGGAATAAAGCAAGGGTTCACAATCAGACCCCTAGATTAGTATTCGAGCCATTAAATTAGTATATGGTTGTGTGCTCACACTTCCGCTTGGAAAGTAAAAAATTAATTCATCTGACGATTAATTTCGCATTTAGTTGTTACTATTAACCACCCTGATACGTTGCAGTGTGTATAAGCAGAATGTGTTTTCTTACTAAGTTACCTCGTTTATTCCATGATGTGTCACTGTAAGATCTACTATTCCTAAGTATGAGGTAACGGGCGTGTTGTGGCGCCCTGGAAATATGCTATGTTCGGAGTCGGGGCGGCCGCATAGGACGCTTGTCATAGACGCGGCCCGTTAGCAACCGCGTGATGTCGCACAATAGCTGGACCGCGTGGTGCCGCACGTTAGCCAGGGTCCAGGCGTGGCCTGGCTGGGAATTCCTTCGTGACGAGAACGGTGCTTTGTGTTGACGGAGGAGATTTCTATGCAGGGAGTGCGGACTTTGTGAAACCTTAATGGAAGACATTTCACAGCTTCTATACAAATTAATAGTAGCCAGATGAATCGTGATACCTCAAAAGGAAACATGTTGCAAGACGATTCCGATGGTGTAATCATATTTTCAATCTCTTTATTAGTTTACAGTTTAGTATCTGATGGTGAATTATACAAGTAACACCTAGCAACGAATTTCTAAAATGTAAAAGGTTCTTCAGATTTTGTCGATCTACGTGTCTTTAGAAAGCTATTAGCGTAAACCTAAATTGGTATAAATTACAGGCATGTAACTTGAATAGTACATGAGTTATTGGAGGTCAAAGTGGCTGATTACTATCGATCACGTCAGGCCATAAGTACTCCACAGTGACACGAAAAAACGGTAGCAGCATACTTATAAATATACACTATTGGTCATTAAAATTGCTACACCACGAAGATGACGTGCTACAGACGCGAAATTTAACCGACAGGAAGAAGATGCTGTGATATACAAATGATTAGCTTTTCAGAGCATTCACACAAGGTTGGCGCCGATGGCGACACCTACAACGTGCTGACACAAGGGAAGTTTCCAACCGATTTCTCATACACAAACAGCAGTTGACCGGCGTTGCCTGGCGAAACGTTGTTGTGATGCCTCGTCTAAGGAGGAGAAATGCGTACTATCACGTTTCCGACTTTGATAAAGCTCGGATTGTAGCCTGTCGAGATTGCGGTTTATCGTATCGCGACACTGCTGCTCGCGTTGGTCGAGATCCAATGACTGTTGGCAGAATATGGAATCGATGGGTTCAGGAGAGTAATAGGGAACGCCGTGCTGGATCTCAACGGCCTCGTATCACTAGCAGTCGAGATGACAGGCATCTTATCAGCATGGCTGTAACGGATCGTGCAGCCACGTGTCGATCCCTGAGTCTACAGATGGGGACGTTTGCAAGACAACAACCACTTGCAGTTCGACGACGTTTGCAGCAGCATGGATACCATGGCTGCGGTTACCATTGACGCTGCATCACAGACGGGGGCGCTTGCGATAGTGTACGAACCTGGGTGTACGAATGGCAAAACGTCATTTTTTCGGATGAATCCAGGTTCTGTTTACAGCATCATGATGGTCGCATCCGTGTTTGGCGACATCGCAGTGAACGCACATTGGAAGCGTGTATTCGTCATCGCCATACTGGCGTATCACCTGGCGTGATGGTATGGGGTGCCATTGGTTACTCTTCTCGGTCACCTCTTGTTCGCATTGACGGCACTTTGAACAGTGGACGTTACATTTCAGATGTGCTGCGACCTGTGCACCCGTCATTCGATCCCTCCGAAACCCTACATTTCAGCAGTATAATGTACGACCGCATGTTGCACGTCCTGTACGGGCCTTTCTGGATACAGAAAATGTTCGACTGCTGCCCTGGCCAGCACTTTCTCCAGATCTCTCACGAACTGAAAACGTCTGGTCAACGGTGGCCGAGCAACTGGCTCGTCGCAATACGCCAGTCACTACTCTTGATGAACTGTGGTATAGTGTTGAAGCTGCATGGGCAGCTGTACCTGTACACGCCATCCAAGCTCTGTTTGACTCAATGCCCAGGCGTATCAAGGCCGTAATAACAGCCAGGAGTTGTTGTTCTGGGTACTGATTTCTCAGGATCTATGCTGCCAAATTGCGTGAAAATGTAATCACATGTCCGTTGTAGTATAATATATTCGTCCAATGAATACCCGTTTATCATCTGCATTTCTTCTTGGTGTAGCAAATTTAATGTCCAGTAGTGTATTTATTCGTCTATGTCTTTGTTTATATGCGAGATATACCATTCATGAAGAAAGTGGTTAAATATTTACTGTGTTTTAGAAAGCACAGAGACATTAGGCTACTGGCCTACCTCTTTTTCTTTTTCTTTGATACATGTTTGTTTAATTTGTTTATGCATCTAATAATGTGTGTTAGAACGTGTATATGGTCCAGCCGTAGAAATATTTGTTTAATTTCAAGTTATTTAAATGTCCAGTATTTGGTATGTGTTTCAATATGATTGTGAGTGCACGTTGGCCTGGAGACATGGAGGGAGCCCTCTAGCCAATCACAGCGCTCGTTACTAAGAGAGCCGTATGGAGGTTGGGGAGGAGCGTCGTTTCCGGAGAGGACACGAGAGAGTTCTGGGAGTGTGAGAGTTCTGGACAGTACGACAGAGGACACGGAAAGTGCTGGACGCGACGGCGCGGCGGACAGTCGGCGGAAAGACTTGGACAGTGGAGCAGTTTGCGCGTGGTCGCGGAGATAGAAATACTTTGGAGTGCCGACTTGTGCACTTGTGAGATTTCCGTGGCTTCTACAGCGAAGACGTAGTGTGCGTTTAGAAGTGAATATCTCGCGAGCTTTGTTGTTGTCCATAACTAATTACGTGCTGTAGGAATCTTTTCTTTCCCTGTTATTCAACTTATGTCTTAATTAACTGCTGGACCATCGACACCAATAAGTGTGTTGCAGATATACACCGCATTCTCAAAAGTACTTCTACTACTGTACTCATCATTTGAAGTCGTTAAGATAGTACCTGCATATTTTATTTAATTGCAGTCTTTCATTCGTAATTGTCGAGCGATAGGAACTTCGACCATTCGATTCATGTGTGTATTATTATTGTATACTGTAGACTCAACAGTATTTGGCATGTACTCCGGCAACTACGTATCCCAGCCCCTAGACAACGAAACCAGCCAAAACTTTTAATATTTCAACTCTGATTCGGAGGGTGCGTAGCTATTTGTGTGCCCGCATAAACCTGTTCTTCTTTTACAGTAATAATGAGTCAGCTCTGTATTTAACATGACGGTTGATTATTCATGTGTATAGTTTCTAACAGATACTGAAACGGTTGGTTGATTCGGGGTAGGGGACCAAACATCGAGGCAATCGGTCCCATCGGATTAAGGAAGGATGGGGAAGGAAGTCAGCCGTGCCCTTTCAAAGGAATCATCCTGGGATTTGCCTGAAGCGATTTAGGGAAATCACGGAAAATCTAAATCAGGGTGGGCGGACGCGGATTTGAATCATCGTCCTCCTGAATGCGAGTGCAGAATGCTAACCACTGCGTCACCTCGCTCGGTATGTATTGAAAAGACTTATCCAAGGTAGTTTTCCTCTGTGAGAGGAAATAAGTTTAATCCCATTAATTTCAATGCTGAGAAATTTGCTGTACAGAGTTCAGTCGTTAGCTCGTGGTGACTGCTTAGTTTTTCTTGGCCCGTGCTATTGACGTGCAATAGAATGTGTGCAGGTAAGGTCTTCGGCCCACTCTACCACTTTTTGTTTAGTACGCATTAGTACCACTGACTGTAGAGACACAGCGGGGTTGCTACCGCACAGTAGAAGTACCTCTCGGCCGGACGGCGTGTTTTAGACGCTCTCCCTCCAGACCGACGCTGCCGCAGCTGTCGCTTCGTAGGCCCTCCATCGCCGAGTGCACTGAGTGCCAAGTACGAGGTGCATTCAAGTTCTAAGGCCTCCGATTTTTTTTCTAACTAACTACTCATCCGAAATCGATGAAACTGGCGTTACTTCTTGACGCCCTGCAGACGTACACATTTTTCACAACGCTGCCGCCATGATTCGATGGCAGCGGCGAAGGCTTCTTTAGGAATCTGTTTTGACCACTGGAAAATCGCTGAGGCAATAGCAGCACGGCTGGTGAATGTGTGGCCACGGAGAGTGTCTTTCATTATTGGAAAAAGCCAAAAGTCACTAGGAGCCAGATCAGGTGAGTAGGGAGCATTAGGAATCACTTCAAAGTTATTATCACGAAGAAACTGTTGCGTAACGTTAGCTTGATGTGTGGCTGCGTTGCTGTGAAACAGCACACGCACAGCCGTTCCTGGACGTTTTTGTTGCAGTGCAGGAAGGAATTTGTTCTTCAAAACATTTTCGTAGGATGCACCTGTTACCGTAGTGCCCTTTGGAACACAATGGGCAAGGATTACGCCCTCGCTGTCCCAGAACATGGACACCATCATTTTTTCAGCACTGGCGGTTACCCGAAATTTTTTTGGTGTCGGTGAATCTGTGTGCTTCCATTGAGCTGACTGGCGCTTTGTTTCTGGATTTAAAAATGGCATCCACATCTCATCCATTGTCACAACCGACGAAAAGAAAGTCCCATTCATGATGTCGTTGCGCATCATGATTGCTTGGCAACATGCCACACGGGCATCCATGTGGTCGTCCGTCAGCATTCGTGGCACCCACCTGGATGACACTTTTCGCATTTTCAGGTCGTCGTGCAGGATTGTGTGCACAGAACCCACAGAAATGCCAACTCTGGAGGCGATCTGTTCAACAGTCATTCGGCGATTCCTCAAAACAATTCTCTCCACTATCTCGATCATGTCGTCAGACCGGCTTGTGCGAGCCTGAGGTTGTTTCGGTTTGTTGTCACACGATGTTCTGCCTTCATTAAACTGTTGCACCCACGAACGCACTTTCGACACATCCATAACTCCATCACCACATGTCTCCTTCAACTGTCGATGAATTTCAATTGGTTTCACACCACGCAAATTCAGGAAACGAGTGATTGCACGCTGTTCAAGTAAGGAAAACGTCGCCATTTTAAGTATTTAAAACAGTTCTCATTTTCGCCGCTGGCGGTAAAATTCCATCTGCCGTATGGTGCTGCCATCTCTGGGGCGTATTGACAATGAACGCGGCGGCCTCATTTTAAAACAATGCGGATGTTTCTATCTCTTTCCAGTCCGGAGAAAAAAAATCTGAGGCCTTAGAACTTGAATGCACCTCGTACTCCGCAAGGAAAGCAACAGTCACTGCTCAAACGCTTTGCCTTCAGCAGGTTTACACATCATAAGTGAATTCTGCGATCCCTTGCGAGCGGAGAGAAAAATTTGCGGAGCTAATTCTGTCACAGCCGTCTCGACTTAAATAGCTCATCGCAGTCAAATTTCAGCTTCCTAGCGAAATTCTTTCGGTAGAGAATACAAAGAAAGTTTACTTGTTTCAATGGGGCTCAGGTAATTACCTTTAAATGCTATAGTTCTGAAATTTTATTTTGCCAACTATGAAATAATGACACCAGGATCAGTGACGTCTATAATAAATCGCAGTTTACTGTGTTCTGAGCATTGCACACAGCTAGAAACCGGAAAAAATTCATATTGTATTCGAAAGTGAAGCTAATATTTATGTGCTGACCTTTTACTTTCGTCAGCTCAACTTCAAAGTAAATAAATTTCCATTGCGAGGTTTACACCTACCGCCCGCAACAAAGTATGACATCCTTTATGTACATTACAACAGTCTTAAACATTAAGATATTGGCCGTCAGAAATCATTTAATTAATTTTGTGCCTCCATAGAACAATAGTATTGTGTCTGGAGTCGTGCACTAAGTGAAACAGCGTGCGGTCATTTTATTTAGATTGACAGACCGTTTACGTGTGAGTGTGACTTGTAAAGTACCCCTTCTGTTTCAGCCACATCTTATATCCTTATTTTCAAGCCCTTCAATTTTGTATCGTGTCTGCAGGTATCAGTAGCACTGAGCGAGGAACGTGGTACTGCAGAATGCACACAGTCTGGAGTAAGATTTCAGTTCCCCAAGCAAGCTGAACGTGCCCGTGGCCCACATGGCGTTGCCAGTGGACGGCGGTTTGAGGCACTGCGGCTAAACATGAGAACGCCGATTACGTCTGCAGCGAGGTAAGTAAGGAAAGCATTGTTATTCTAGCACGAAGCAAGGAATCTTGCTTAATATATAGTTGTTAGCAAAAGTCACATTCCTTCAATACAGATATTTGGAGAAGCCTACAGGCAGAAATACTTTCTTACAAAAATATTACAACGCGAGAAATCGATCATTTAAAAAAATAAATGAACAGTGTATAAGCTTACGAAAATGTACGAACGGCTACGAAATATCACGAGTGTAAGTGCAAAATACAAGCTGCTCGCCATAGTTGTCAGTCACCGACAGGGTGCCTTCTGATCGAGTTCTGCCGTAAGACCATGCTCTCAGCGAATTGTTAGTTCTCAGTTAGCCATTATTAATTGTGTCGATATTATAAGTTTATGTTGTTTAGTAGACAAATACATCATAATGGCAACTTTTTTTAACGTTATTCCGAACAATACAGCTTCCCGTTTCATCACTTAGAAGAAGCATCGGAAGTAGCATTGCACTTTACAGAGAACCTGACTTCTTTTGCGAGGGACATAAACTGAGCCGGTGTGGCTCGTATGTTGCGGTCGATTGTTAATCTGATACCTTTGGTGTTGTCCTGTCTTTACGGTCTTGCTTCCTTGGCCAGTTTTGGTTTTGAAATCGGCGAGGGATGGAATGAGGAGGGTAGTGCGGGTGTAAAGAGTTTACGGAGCTGACGGCCGCCGAGCGTCGCACGTGGAAGCTTGCTGGCTTTCCGGACCGAGTTGCGGCTGTGTGTCGTTAGGTGGCCGCCTCATGTTGGAGGACGGGCTGTCCTGCACGACTCGGCGGGGATTGCTATCTCAGCCCGAAGTGGTCATCTGCTGTTATCATCCGAGGACTTAAGGCTGTAACTCAGGATATTGACGGAGTGTTTCCGGCCACAACAGGTGGTTGGTGCTCGCGTCCATCTTTGAACTGTTCTGACTGTCTGAAATCAATTAGCAGTTAAGCTCGCTTCTTATCTGTTTTGTGTCACGCTTGGTGGTTTGGTGATTCGGTAGTGACTCAACCCCCCCCCCCCCCGTCAGTTTTGTAAAGTTTCAGTTCCAAATTGTTATTGATTACCAAACCGTGGTCTATAACCTGTCTGCTTAAGGCGAATATTTTGTGTTATAGGCTAGCCTATTTTTGGTTGAGCTTTGATCAGAATTTTTTTTTACTCACTGAGCCATACAGTGTTTTTCCTGACGCGTTTCAGGGAGTTCTAAGTTGTCTCTACAGTCTAAAAGTTACTTGTGCATCTTTATTGTTATTCTCACTGATAGTTATAAAATAAGTGTAAGCAAGTTATCATTTACTTATAAGCACAGTATTCAAAATAGTTTTCTCCTCATGTGCGTAGATCTATACATATGTTTATTTTTGCAGGCTGCTTTATTCCTAGCAAATTGTAGTAGGCAACCCATTATGTATATGCAGAGTATTATCGTGTGTCACTTTGTTGTGCGTTCATCTGCGCAGTGAATCATCTTTATTATCAAATGGCTCTGAGCACTATGGGACTTAACATCTGAGGTCGTCAGTCCCCTAGAAGTTAGAACTAATTAAACCTAACTAACCTAAGGACATCACACACATCCATGCCCGAGGCACGATTCGAACCTGCGACCGTAGCGGTCGCGCGTTTCCAGACTGTAGCGCCTAGAACCGCTCGGCCACTACGGCCGGCCATCTTTATTATCATCCTCATAGAAACGAACTGGTGATGTGTGTTTATAGTGTTCAACTGTAATTTGGTTTCTGACTGTTCTGGCTCGACGTTTTTGTGGGGGTCCTACTTGTGCTGTCCGTTATCCCACGCCGGCGCGTCCGCTGCGTGGGTGTGGTCCGGTGGTTGTACTGGGCAGTGCGGCTCTCGTTTACGCGTATTGGCCGTTGAATGAACGCTTATTTAGTTATGTTATTCACTAGTATTGCTTTCTTATTGTACTCTTAAGGTTTTGCTTGAGTGTCACCTGTAATTTTGTTGTTTTGATGTTCGGCGGGTACCCCATTTTGTTTTTCCTTTGATCTGCAGCCTTGCGCTGAAAATAAAGATAACTCTGATCAATAGGAAACGGTTATCTAGTTCCTGTTCCTCGTGTGGATTTTGCTGTTTTTAATTTAAACTATTGCCTTATAGTTTTTTCTTATCTCTTTAATACTTGCCATTGTTAAAACAAGAATTGTACAACACTTGAATGTTCTGTATAGTTATATGAATTAACAGTAATTGTGTTAATAACATGTCATGGTAAACGACATTCAATTAAACCATCTTCCATTATTTGTGCTTCTTAGGCACAACCATGGCTGATTCCTGGTGACGTGTTAATTACTGTTGAAGGTTGTATGTTAAGGTTTGCATGTCTCTCTAGGAAAGCGGTACCATAACGGTATCATTGACTTCGAGAGATTCTCCGCATAACAAGGAATCATACACGATGTGTCATTAACACAGCGCAAGGACGGATTGTCCAAATCTGCCCAAAACTCGGATGGAAAAGCGCGGCCAGTCATACTGTACCCCTCTTACACCATCCCCTATGGCCTCACTGGCTAAACTGAGACATTTCTGGAGGTTCAGTACAAATGGGGAGGCTCTTGCAAACTCAGTCACAATCACACAGGATAAAAACAGAAAAGCATTCTCACACCACCAACAGTGTACGCTGAGAACCTCAATTCGTGGAATTAACACTCAAAATTCTACGCCCTAGGCTGCTGTCTAGTTCGTCTATACGATGAGCGAGGCATATACCCGCGGAGGTCGTGAAAGTGGGTAGCACACTGAACTTACTACATGCTGCAGGAAGGAATAAAAGAAGATTGAGGTTTAAAAACCCGTCGACGTCGAGGTCTTTGGAGACGCAACAGAAGCTCGAGTTACGGGAAGGGTCATTGCAAATGGACCATCCTAGCTTTTGCGTTAAACACTTTAGCGAAACCGTGGATAATCCAAATCAAAAATTGAAACCTGCTGCTCCAGAATGCGGATGGTTTCCCTAAATCGCTTAAGACAAACTGGCAAGGTTCCTCTGACAGCAGATTTCCTTCCCCATCTCCCCCCCCCCCCCTACGGTCGTTGTGGCCGAGCGGTTCTAGGCGCTTCAGTCCGGAATCACACTACTGCTACGGTCGCAGGTTCGAATCCTGCCTCGGGCATGGATGTGTGTTATGTCCTTAGGTTAGTTAGGTTTAGATAGTTCTAAGTCTAGGGGACTGATGACCTCAGGTGTTAAGTCCCATTTTTTTCTCCCTCTCTTCCCCCCCCCCTCCCCAAACCGAGCAAGGGCAGAAGATAAGTGTGACAGTTATCGCACAATCAGATTAACAGTTCATACAGCAAAGGACAGGAATAATATACAGAAGAACGGAAAAGAAAACTGAGGATCTGTTACTTGTCGATCAGACTTGGTTTAGGAAAGGCAAAGACGCCAGAGAGGCAGTTCTGACGTTACGTTTGATATTAGAAGCAAGAATTAAGAAAAATAAAGAAGCATTAATAGAATTTGTCGACCGGGAAAAAGCATTCAAAAATATAACCTGACGCAAGACGTTCGAAAGTCTCGGGAAAATAAGTGTAAGCTATAACGAGAGACTGGTAACATAGAATACTTACATGAACCAAGAGGAAACAATAAGAATGGAACGAAGTTTTGATATTAAAAAGAGTGTAAAACGCGGATGTAGCCTTTCTTCCAGATGTCAGTTATACATAGTACAAAGAATGGCGGAAGTAAAAGGAAGGTTTAACAGTGAGACTAAAATTCAGAGTGAAAGGCTATCAATGACAAGATTTGCTGATGATGTTGTTAACTATATAGAATGTGAAGAAGGGTTAGAAGATCTGCTGAATGGGAAGAACAGTCTAATGACGGGAGAATATGGACTGAGAGCAAATCAAAGAGAGACAAAGTGAATGAGTAGCAGAAATGACATTAGCGGTAAGCTCAACAAAATTAGTGACTAGGAATAAGATGAAGAAAAAGAATTCTGCTACCTTAAAAGCAAAATAACACATGGCGAAAGAGAAATACCGACGCCAGCCGGACGAGGGCATTGAAGTAATTCATTCAGTGGCGACAAGTGAAAATTTGTGCCAGACCGGGGCTCGAATCCGGATTTCCCACTTCACACCAGCGGTTGGCTTAACCGCTTCGGCTATCCGTGCATCCTTCACTTCCGACCCAAATTCCCAACTTGTCCAACATTAGTACCGTAGTGCCCCTTCCCTCGTTTCGCCCCCACCAGTCTATTTTCCTCATTGCTCGAAGCATCTCGCATGATGCCCGAAACAGGTCGAACCTAGCTAGCGTGCATCCTCACTTGAGATATATTTAATTGCCGTCAAGACTTAGATAATACTATTACATGTGTGGTATCTGTTCTTCCGGACATGTCCTAAAGACGGACAACACACATATAATGATAAAATAGAAGATGTCGGACGAAGAAAGGACACTAAAATAAGCCCAGCACAGGTAGAGAGAGCATTCCTGGCAAAGACAAGTTGTAAGTAGGCTGTTTAGGTTTTTATATTGGTAACGCCACGTAGCACTCTGTATGAAAATCACTGGCTGTGCTGTGTGCAGTCTGTGGCTGGTTGGCACTGTTGAAATGTTCGCTATTGTAGTGTTGGGCAGTTGGATGTGAACAGCGCATAGCGTTGCGCAGTTGGAGGTGAGCCGCCAGCAGTGGTGGATGTGTGGAGAGAGATGGCGGAGTTTTGAGAGCGGATGATCTGGATGTGTGTCCATCAGAGACAGTAAATTTGTAAGACTGGATGTCATGAACTGATATATATATATCAAAATCTTTCATTTGCTAACTATGCCTATCAGCAGTTAGCGACTTCAGTAGTTAGAATCTTTTATTTAGCTGGCAGTATTGCCGCTCACTATATTGCAGTAGTTCGAGGAACGAAGATTTTTGTGAGGTAAGTGATTCATGAAAGGTATAGGTTATTGTTACTCAGGGCCATTCTTTTGTAGATATTATTGAAAGTCAGATTGCGTTGCGTTAAAAATATTGTGTGTCAGTTTAGTGTTGATCAGAATAAGTAAACAGAGAATAGTCTGAGTACGTTCAGTTCTGCTCAGCTGTTTGAAAATCAAATAACGTAAGGGGTTTATCAGCACAGTCATTCATAAATTTTTCTAAGGGAACGTTTTACAGTCTACTAGTATCAAACATAGGCCTTAACTTCAGGAAGAAATTTTTGAATATATGTTTGCAGCACAGCATTGTACAGTAGCGACTCATGGGCTGCACAAACCTGGAAATGATGAGAACTACGCCGGCCCGGGTGGCCGAGTGGTTCTAGGCGTTACAGTCTGGAACCGCGCGACTGCTACGGTCGCAGGTTCGAATCCTGCCTCGGGCATGGATGTGTGTGATGTCCTTAGGTTAGTTATGGTTAAGTAGTTCTAAGTTCTAGGGGACTGATGACATTAGAAGTTAAGTCCCATAGTGCTCAGAGCCATTTGAACCATTTTTTTGATGAGAACTACAGCTTTTGAAATGTGATTCTACAGAAGTATGTTGAAAATTTGATAGAAGGACTCTAACCATGCGTCGATCAGTATGGTGAGGCTACAGAAGATAGCAAAAGAAAAACTGGAGTTTTAAAATTCGCGTTTAAAAAAACTTTCACGTTGGAGGATTGTAAAAACATACTGTCGTTTGACCGTCGCATGGACTTTCGTATAGGCATCTGTGGAGTAGAGAAGCAATCGAAAAGGTTTAAAACAAATAAGTCTCCAGGTCTGAATGGAATCCCAATTCGGTTTTACAGGGAGTGCCAGCTGAGCTTGCATTTATCGCGAATCTTTCGCCAACGCGAAATTCCAAGGGACCGGTAAAAAACGCAGGTGACTCCTGTATATAAGTAGGGTAAAAAATCGGATCCGCATTATTGCAGATCAATTGCCTTAACATTGATTTGATGCAGTATTCTTGAAAATATTCAGAGTTCGAATATAGTAAATTTCCTTGAGACAAAAAGCATCTGTCCATAAATTAGCACGGATTTAGAAAGCATAGCTCGTGTGAAACCCAGCTGGCCTTTTTCTCAGATGACATCCTGCAAAAAAACATGGATGCATAGCAACAGGCAAATTCCACATTCTTGTGTTTCGGAAGCGTTTGACACAGTGTGTCTCTGCAGACTGCTAACGAATGTCCAAGCCTACTGATTATGTTCCCAGACATGTGAGTGATTCGAGAACTTTGTAAGTAATAGAACCCAGTATGTTGTCCGTGACGGCGAGTGTTCATCAGAGACAAGGCTTTCTTCAGGAGTTCCGAGAGAAGTGTTATAGGACCGCTGTTGCTTTCTACATACATAAATGATTTGGCGGACAGGGTGGGCAACCATCTGCGGCTGTTTGCTGACGATGCTATAGTTTACAGGAATATTCCGAAGTTGAGTGACTGTACGAGGAAACAAATGACTTGCACAAAAATACTAGCTGGTGTGACGAATGGAAGCTTGCTTCAAAAATAGAAAAATGCTAGTTAATGTAGCAGAGTAGGAAAAACTCTCCTGTAACGTTCCAATGCAGCGTTTGTAGAGTGCTACTTGACACTGTCAAGTCGATAAAATATTTATACGTATCTTTGGAAAGCGATATGAAGTGGAACGAGCACGTAAGGACTGTACTAGGGATTGCAAATGGTTGATTTCGGTTTATTGGGAGAATTCTGGTAAAGTGTAACTCATTCACTATAGGAGACCTTGTATAGAACATTAGTGCGACCCATTCTTGAGTACCGATCGAGTGTGTGGGATCCCTACCAGGTCCGATTAAGGGAAGACGTCGAAGAAATTCTGAGGCCTGCTACTAGATTTGTTGCCGGTAGGTTCGATGAGCACACAAGTATTGTGGAAATGCTCCGTGAACTCAAACGGGAATCACTGGAGGGAAGAAGGCGGTCTTTGCACGGGGCTCTACTGACATTTTTGCGTCTGAGGCTGATCGCGGGACTATTCTACTGCCTCCGACGAACATTTCACGAGGGACCACGGTCAGATAAGAGAGAGTGGAGTTCGTAGCATAGAGACTGTCGATTTTTTTTCCCTCGCTGTTTGCGAGCGGAAAGGGAAAGTGATTGGTAATGGCACAAAGTACGATAAAACTGACAAGAAGAAGGGGCAGGAGTACAGGACATGTGTTACGACATCAGAGGACAACATTAGAGGGGGAGGGGGGCCTCGAAAAGCTTCTAGCCTAACAAATAAGGGATGGCAGAAATTTAATAATACAAATTTATTTTTCAATATAATACCCGTTCAAACAAATTTCGGGCTTGCAGCGGGTCATCGTTCAATACCTCGCACAATATCTCCACTGGGCACCTGCCAGTCATCTTCAGGTGAGCCGTTGCAGACTGGCGAAAATGTTTTTTTTCTTTATTGTTATTTTAATATCTTTACAATAGAGATATGCCAATCTTCGGCCACAGTAAACACATACAGGACACAGGAAGACAGAAAAACAAACAAAACATGGTGGACAAAAAACGGGAGACAGACATAATAAAATAAATGAAACCATTCACAGGTACACTGTTTGAATAAAATATGTTAATCACTAAACACAATGGGGAAGAACGAGTTTACACTCGTGAACGGAGGAGCACAAATGGAGAAACACTGAAGCACTGACGCGAAGACACACACAAGCACTGGCGACGATCTCCGGCGCACGATGCTGCACTGTTCATGCAGAAAGCCGGGGACCTTCAAAAGGGGCAGGTAGGAGGGAGAAGGGGGCTGTTGATGCCAGTGGGAAGGGAGGGGGGAGGGGAGAGGGTAAGGAGGGGGTTGTGGAAGCCCGGGGGGAGGCAGGGAGAAAGAGAGGAGGGAGAGAAGGGAGAGAGGGTGCCCTGGATCAAAAACAGGGGAGGAAGGGGAGTATCAAAGTTGGTAGGAGGGGTAGATGAGGAGGGCATCATCAGGGAGGGGGAGCTGGCGGAAGCCACCCTGGGCAAGGGTATGGAGTGTGGAGAGATGGAGAGCAGGTTGGATGTGGGGGTACAGGTGCGGCAGTGGATGGGGGTGGGAAAGGATGGGAGAGACAAGCGGGTGAGGGGATCAAGATTGTGAGAGGTGTAAAGGATCTGAATCTGTCCGAAGAAAACATATAGGATCCGCATGGGGGAGGGGAGGCAGATGTGATAGGCAAGGCAGAGTGCATGGCGTTCCAGGATTTGAAGGGATTTGTAGAAGGTAGGAGGGGCGGTGATCCAGGGAGTATGGGCATAGCAGAGGATAGTGCAGATGAAGGATTTATAGGTGTGGAGGATGGTGGAGGGGTCCAGACACCATGTGCGGCCAGAAAGGAGCTTGAGGAGGCGGAGTCGGGAGTGTGCCTTGGTTTTGATCTTCCAGAGATGAGGGATCGAGGAGAGACGATGGTCAAAGGTGACGCCAAGGTACGTGAGGGTGAGGGTAAGGTTGATAGGACGGCTGTAGATAGTGAGATAGAAATCGAGGAGACGGAAGGAAGGGGCGGTTTTGCCTACAATGATCGCCTGAATTTTGGAAGGATTGACCTTGAGCAGCCACTGGTTACACTAAGTGGTGAACCGGTCAATATGGGATTGGAGGAGGTGCTGGGAGCGTTGCAGGGTGGGGGCGAGGGCAAGGAAGGTGGTGTTATCGGCATACTGGAGAAGGTGTAAGAGAGGGGAAGGTGGCAGCATGTCTGTCGTGTAAAGAAGGTAGAGAAGGGGGGAGAGGACGGAACCTTGGGGCGCACAGGCGGAGGGGTAGAATGTGTAGGAATCTGTTTTATGGATGGTGACATAGGAAGGACGGTGGGAAAGAAAGGAGGCGATCAGACGGACGTAGTTAATAGGGAGGGCGAAGGTTTGGAGCTTGAAGAGGAGACTGGAACGCCATACACGGTCGTAGGCATGTTCAAGGTCGAGGGAGAGGAAGATGGTGGAGCGACAGGAGCTAAGTTGTTCGTAGAGCAGGTCAGGAAAAGGACGGTCGAAAGCCACATTGGGTAGTGGGAACGACGCGGTGCTGGTGGAGATGCTGGGGGATGTTTCAGGTGAGGATGGATTCCAGGACCTTGCTGAAGACTGAGGTGAGGCTGATGGGACAGTAGGAGGAGACAGCAGATGGCGGTTTGTTGGGTTTGAGGAACATCAGGATCTGGGAGGCTTTCCACAGATCGTGGTAGAAGCCGGTGGACAATACCACATTATATAGTCTGGCCAGGGTGGAGAGGAAGGAGGCAGGACCTTCATGGAGGTGACAATAGATAATACGGTCGTGACCGAGAACGGTGTTGCGTTTCGTGCGGAGTGTAGATATGACATCTTGAGTAGTGATCGGGGTATTGAGTTCGATGTGTGTAATGTTGTCCAAGTGCTGGAAGCCGGGAGCGAGTGGAGGGGCAGAGATGTCAGTTTGATTGCGGATATCAGGGTAGAGGGAGTAATCGAACTGGAGATCGTCAGGGAGGGTAAAGATATCAGAGAGGTAAGAAGCAAAATGGTTGGCCTTACTGAGGTTATCAGGAAAGGCGGAACGGCCTCCGTTCCGCAATATATAGCGCACCGTAACTATTTTGCGCATGCGTCGAAAACTCGATAAATGGACTACACTGCCTGCCGGCAGCGCTCTCCCTAGTGGAATAGCGGAACTCAGTCGCCCTCTGCGTTGCTGTTTGCCACGACCGTCGGCGCTCTCTGTCGTGTTCGATTTGAGCAAATCGTGGAGATGCAGGGATTCCATGTGCTGTCCAGCTGGTAGCCGCTGTCGCGGTGCAACAAATTTGCCGCCAGACGTATTTCTACGGATTCTTTAATAATGGAGGCCCAGAAAGGTGTTGCTGTGGACAAAATCATTGTTTTCTCATACTCCATTGAATGTCCAGTAGAAATACAATGTTCAGCATTAGCGGACTTGCTTGGCTGCAAAAGACGCGGGTAGCGTTGATGTTCAGTGCAGCGTTCTTTTCCAGGTGCGTGTGGTTTGACCTATGATAAGCCATACCACATTGGCACGGTATATTGTAAATTCCGGCCTTTCGTAGTAACAGATTTCCTTTACTGATCCCACAAAGTCCGCAATCTTCGATGGTGGGCGGAAATCCACTTTTACGTGAAAGGTTTGGTGATTCTTGCTATTTTAAACGAAGTGTTGCCAACGAAAGGAAGAAAAGCTAAAGATTGTACTGGCATGTTCTCCTCTGCCGCGGCAAACAGCAACGCAGAGGGCGACTGAGTTCTGCTATTCCACCAGGGAGGGCGCGCCGACGGGCAGTGTGGTACATCTATCAAGTTTTCGACGCATGCGTAGAATAGTTACAGCGCGCTAAATGTTGCAGAATGGAGGACGTTTTCACCCCCTTCTCCATAACGACCGACCCCTTCCTGACAACCTCAGTAAGGCCAACCACTTCGCTTCCCATCTTTCCGAGGTCTTCAAGAAATGTTGCACACCGAATGCGCGTCATGGCAGTGGGCTGACGTAGGGAAGAACACCAAGAAAATGATAGGAGTGAGAGTAAGAGTAAGAGTGATGAGTGAATACCGGTACTGACAGTGATGAGAGTAAATAAGACAAAATGTGTTTTCACTGCGTTGTAGCAAATGTTTGAACAAATGTTTACTGTACTTATCTATAGCTTCGATGTAAGCACAGGTATACTTTTGCTCGCAATCTGTGTGCAGCTGATTGTAATTTTTTTCTATTTCTTCCTCGAAATCCAGGTGTTCGGATTGTGTGCGGTGGCTGTTTATTTTCGCTCCAGTACGGTAACTGAGAACTTAGGGTGCAAGTGCTACCCTAAGATGAAGAAGTTGGCACAAAGTCGGATTCGTGGCGGGCCGCATCAAACCAGTTCGAAGAATGATGAAAAAAAAAGTGATTCTGCTGTTCCACTAGTGATCTCTTCGACGGGATGTTAAACCCCAATCTGTTTTCCTGCGCAGCGCGGAGTGGTCGCGCCGTTAGGCCGGTATTACATTATCAAATTTCTTTGTCCAATATCTTTGTCAATAAAATTTGATGGTGTAATAGGGAATTTTGTCAAATGTCGTCAAATATTTGATCAAATCTAGGACCTCGCTGTAGATTTGATCAAAGAAGTTGCTTGTCTTCTGTTCACTGCAATGTGACATGTTACCACGTGGAGCGCTAGCATCGCTGCAGCTTTCTATCATTTGCAGTGTTTTTATAAACATTACTGGTAAATACAATTGGTGTGTACCAACAACTACAAAATTAAGCTGATGAGGCGCTTTACAACGTGAGGCACCCTGAAACAAAAATAAGAAGATTGGAGACCTGACCCAACGTAACCTGACCTAACCTAACTCTCTCTTGTAGCAAGAAATTGGGGTGTAACAGTGAGTCTGTCTTCTACAGATATAGCAGTTCTTGTGTGAGTATTGTGCTTTGTGATATGACGAGACACTTCACTGAGCACATACAAAAATGTATGCTCACCCATTCTTAAGTAACTGACGTACGGCCGGCCGCGGTGGTCGTGCGGTTCTAGCGCTGCAGTCCGGAACGGCGGGACTGCTACGGTCGCAGGTTCGAATCCTGCCTCGGGCATGGATGTGTGTGATGTCCTTAGGTTAGTTAGGTTTAAGTAGTTCTAAGTTCTAGGGGACTGATGACCTAAGATGTTAAGTCCCATAGTGCTCAGAGCCAACTGATGTACGACTTGGCGTCCGCCACTATAAGCTCACGTAACAAGTTTTGTTGAATGCTTTTATCGTGTCGTCGTAAAACCCACGGCTTCACCCAGATTCGTTTCCTTTCTTCCCCCGCTTCTCTTCCGCATGTGCACACAGTGCAATTGTGGTACATGCAACTGTTGCGGTTAGTAACAAGTTACTGTTGTCAGCCATCTTGATGTTTGACGAAACATATGATGACAGTGTAATACCCCTTTTTAGCGCCACGTCAAAGATCTATGTAAAATATATTTTCCGAATATTTGATCTCATCTTTGATTAAATCTTTGACAAAGAAATTTGATAGTGTAATTCCGGCCATAGAGGCACCATATCACGGATTGTGCGGCCCCTCTCGCCGGAGGTTCGAGTTCTCACTCGAGTGTGGATGTGTGTGTGTTTCTGGCGTAAGATAGATTAAGTCAGTTTAAGTAGTGTGTAAGTGTAGGGACCGATGACCTCAGCAGTTTGGACCCTTAGGAATTCACACAGCTTTGAACATTTTTTTCTCCTTCCTCCTTCCAGAACGGAAGTTTTGTATGCTAATTACCATATCTCCTCCATTTGTAAGAGGAAATACCTTTGGTCACGTTAATAAAAAGGTTAAGAAGTTGACTAATCATTTGCCATTGGCTCACATTGACAGCACAAGTTCCCCAGGCTGGCGAGATTAGTATACAGGGTGGTCGGAAATTCCCATTACAAACTTCTAGAACATGTAGAAGGTAGTGAGTACATTACATTTTGAATAGGAACCCATGTCCGGAAACGTATTGTTTCCGTTCTACGACAGTTTCAATGCAGATGATTATCTCATCCACACTACAACACCCCAACGACCCGCTTAAAGTCAATTAAGACAGAATATCATAATACGAAGTAGGGAAGAGTTATCTTGGCAAATACGACACCTTTGCCGATAAGCTAACACCAAGAAGTTTTGATAACAACAACATTAGACATCACTGAGAGTTTTTGTTATGAAAAGAGGAGGAAGAAACCTCAGATTTAATTAATGGACAAATATACGAGTGATAATTGCAATTAATATCTTGAAAGCTAAGTCCAAGGTGATGTTAGAGATAACTTTTATGTGGAAGAGAGTTGTAAGCGCAACGAAGAAATTCAATGCGCTTACAATACTCTTTCACAGAAGAAGTCGCTTGCTGGCTTTCGTCCTGTAAAGACGTGCGAGAACAATTCTTGTCTTAGTCATTGAGAGTACGGAACACGACGAGATTGTTTTGCGTTCAGAAGTGTTTCTTGCGTGACGTGATTCACGTACTTCGGAAACTGATTTTCTAAGCAGAGACAGGAACTGATAGACGCGTTTAATCGTGCATAACGGGATAGTTGAACTTTATTGACGAAATTAGTGAATATTGGACTTGACTGTCAAATAGTTGGAACTGAATGAAGAGTGGATAGTATATCAAAGGACTACACTCAATTTTTCTCGAGTAGGGCACACACGAAGATAATACAATTACGCTGAAGAGGCAAGTTGTCGTAAATGTCAAGAAACTTAATTTTAATAGAACTGACTTTACCAACCAACTGCGTGTGCGTGTGGTGCGAAAGTTATAAAGTATTTAGTGGCCAAGGAACAATAAACCGTTCATTTCATTGTAATAAACTGTTCGTTCCAAGTGAAATATCAAGCGTGGACTACATTATTAAGTGATTTAATCAATGATAGTTAACCAACGACTGTTCAGCAGGGACAATGTAATCTGACTATCAAAATACCTACTTCATTAATTGAAAAGAGAACTTTTGAACATTTTTTTTAACATTACGGCGTAGGTTCACTAACACGTGGTCAAAGAGTATCTGTGGATCTCGCTTCACACAGGTTCAACAACTCCATTAGCAACGAGCCAACAACGGACGAGAAGACTGATAATTACAATGTTTCCTCGCAATTGGTGGTGTGTACGATGCGGATGAGATAAGATTTAACAACTACTGCATATCTGGGCAATGAATCATTCAATCTTAAATCAGAAGAAGCATCCATCGTACAAGTTCGCATTTCAGTCTCCCGTTCACCAACGGGGACCTACGTCATCGCGCATCGTGTCTCAACTCCATTGCGAGAGCTGTGGCAGTAGTAGCTTTACGGCGTCGACAATACCACCATGCGGTTGGAGTGCGGGGACGCCACAACACCCACGTGAGGAATCTACTTAGGCGTGACCCAGTACAATTGTTGCAATCCATTTGAAAAGAATACTGATTCGTTACGTTATTACATACGCATTTACATTACAACTTACACCTTATGGTTTACATTAGTCGACAACAAGAAGAACCCAGTATCAACGGCACCAGCCGCAACGTACTGATGCATTACAACAGCGGCTCGATGTGGCGACCACCAACGTTGTTACACACATTGTACGTCCGAAGCATGTTCTGGTACTCTCTCTCCATCCCACCTGGTGTCTCTTCAATGTCTTGTGCAGCGGCCAGAACTCGTGCCAGCATATCTTCTTCTGTCTCTTCAGATGTCTCATAAATTAGGCTCTTCACACGACCCCACAAGAAGTAGTCCATAGGGGTTAAATCCGGCGATCGTGGCGGCCACGCGGTTGGACCACCACGGCCTACCCATTTTTCACCATACCGTCTGTTGAGATGTCTCCGGACAGCCAGTGAAAAGTGAGGTGGTGCTCCATCATGCTGAAAACACATTTCCTGACGGACATTCAGTGGTACAGCTTCCAAAAACGGGTCCATTACGTGTCGTAGGAAGACTAAGTATGAGGGACCCGTGAGCCTGGATGGAAGGGGGTATGGTCCAATCACATGACCGCCCAGAATACCTGCCCACACGTTAATTCCAAACCTGTCTTGAAATCCCTGAACATGCGTGGCATGAGGGTTTTCGTCCGCCCAGACATGGTTATTTCGAGCATTCAGAACATAATCCCTTGTGAACCTACATTCATCTGTGAAGAGAACTCGACGTGGAAACAGGGACGCGTCGATGCAACAATGCAGGAACCATGTGCAGAAGGCGAGGCGTTGTGGAAAGTCTGCTGGCCCCATAGCGTGTACCCTTTGTAAGTGGTACGGATGTAATTGTTGCTCATGCAGGACGTCCAAGACGGTACTGTGACTAACAGCCATTGCTCGCACAATTGATCCCGAGCTTGTTGACGGGCTATCTACAATGCTACGCAGTAAACCTTCTTCAAATTCGGGAGTTGGTTCAAATGGCTCTGAGCACTATGGGACTTAACATCTAAGGTCATCAGTCCCATAGAACTTAGAACTACTTAAACCTAGCTAACCTATGGACATCACACACATCTATGCCCGAGGCAGGATTCGAACCTGTGACCGTAGCGGTCGCGCGGTTCCAAACTGAAGCGCCTAGAACCGCTCGGTCACACCGGCCGGCCCAAATTCGGGAGTGCGGGGTCGCCGTGGAGCACCACAGTCCTGCTCCTCGCGGTGAAGGTAGCCGTTTGTCGTGACCGTTGTGTAACTTGGGCAAACAGTTTGTCCGATGGAGTGTGATGGTGTGGAAAACGTTCGTGAGACAGCCGACTACCAGCTCTCCCGTTACCTTCAGCTTCGCCATACACAAGGAGCATGTCTGTGTGTTCCGCAAACGTGTACTGCACCATGTTTCCTCTATCGGTGATGCATGGGTATTGACTCGGTCTCACAGCAAAGCCGACAATAAGTGACATCTGGGGATCGTTTGACGTAGTACACGTCAGCGTGTCTACCCTGTTGCAGACCGGGACAGGGAACTCTGAGACGTTTCTCTTGCCCTAAGCAGAAAAATTCGAAGTAGGTATTAAAATCCATGGAGAAGAAATAAAAACTTTGATGTTCGCCGATGACATTGTAATTCTGTCAGAGACAGCAAAGGACTTGGAAGAGCAGTTGAACGGAATGGACAGTGTCTTGAAAGGAGGATATAAGATGAACATCAACAAAAGCAAAACGAGGATAATGGCTCTGAGCACTATGGGACTCAACATCTTAGGTCATAAGTCCCCTAGAACTTAGAACTACTTAAACCTAACTAACCTAAAGACATCACACACACCCATGCCCGAGGCAGGATTCGAACCTGCGACCGTAGCAGTCCCGCGGTTCCGGACTGCAGCGCCAGAACCGCTAGACCACCGCGGCCGGCGAGGATAATGGATGTAGTCGAATGAAGTCGGGTGATGCTGAGGTAATTAGATTAGGAAATGAGACACTTAAAGGAGTAAACGAGTTTTGCTATTTGGGGAGCAAAATAACTGATGATGGTCGAAGTAGAGAAGACATAAAATGGAGACTGGCAATGGCAAGGAAAGCGTTTCTGAAGAAGAGAAATTTGTTAACATCGAGTATAGATTTAAGTGTCAGGAAGACATTTCTGAAAGTATATGCATGGAGTGAAGCCATGTATGGAAGTGAAATATGGACGATAAATAGTTTGGACAAGAAGAGAATAGAAGCTTTCGAAATGTGGTGCTACAGAAGAATGCTGAAGATTAGATGGGTAGATCACATAGCTAATGAGGAGGTATTGAATAGAATTGGGAGGAGAGGAATTTGTGGCACAACTTGACAAGAAGAAGGGACCGGTTGGTAGTACATGTTCTGAGGCATCAAAGGATCACAAATTTAGCAAAAATGGTTCAAATGGCTCTGAGCAGTATGGGACTTAACATCTATGGTCATCAGTCCTCTAGAACTTAGAACTACTTAAACCTAGCTAACCTGAGGACAGCACACAATACCCAGTCATCACGAGGCAGAGAAAATCCCTGACCCCGCCGGGAATCGAACCCGGGATCCCGGGCGTGGGAAGCGAGAACGCTACCGCACGACCACGAGCTGCGGACACAAATTTAGCATTGGAGGGCAGGAAATCGTAGAGGGAGACCAAGAGATGAATACACTAAGGATGTAGGTTGCTGTAAGTACTGGGAGATGAAGAAGCTTGCACACGATAGGGTAGCGTGGAAGCTGCATCAAACCAGTCTCAGGACTCAGGACCACAACAACAACAAGCAGACGTTGACGAGGTACGCATCTGAATTGAAACTGTAATAGAACGGAAACGATACGATTTCGGACATGGGTTGCTATTCAAAATGTTCTGTACTCACTACCCTCTATGTGTCCTAGAAGTTTGTAACGGGAATTTCCGACCACCCTGTATAATGCAATGCGAACTGTCAAGAACGGCTTCGGTCGACTTTACCTTTTGTTGTGTTAACATACAGTACCGGTTCCTGTTCAGATGCAGCGGCGTTCCTACTGCACAATGAACGGGCCGCTGGGCGGGTCCGCGTGTTGTCATTTCGACGCAGCTCCCGGGTCCACGCGACGCAGTCGCAGCTGTTGCGTCGCGGGCCCTCGACCGTCGAGTGCGCTGAGCGGCGAAGTACTCCGCAAGGAAAACAACTGTTACTGCCGAGCCGGACAGCTGCAGGGGGCCGCCTCCGCCACTCGCGACAGAAACAAAAACGCCGGGGGCAGCATCGACCCGCAAATTGCCCCCGGAGCGCGAGCACCATCGAGCACCCTCGCCGCCACACAATGGCCCATTGTCGGCGCAGCGTCTCGAGGAGGTGGCGCGCTGTTTGCGCTGCGATCGCGCCGCGGCCGCCGTGGGAAGGGGGCGCGCTGGGTTCTGGGCGTTGGGCGTTAATTCGTGGCTCCCCATCCGCGCACGTGCTGCACCCGCCCCAGTTAACCTCCCGCGCGCTCGCCGGTCGCAACACTGCGACGCACCGCCGTTCGCGCCGTCCCTCCTGCTGCTGTCGCTGCAGCCGTAACTGTTTCTCGTATGGTGCGATACTCGCCTCTGTGCCCGACTGGCCGCTGCCAACCACCAGTTCTCGCGGTCGTGTGAAAAACAATCTGTTTCATTCACTGCTAGAGGTGCTTCTGGAAATTGCGCTCCAGCCCTATCAAGGTGCCACACGCCTGCGGCTGCCACTCGCAAACAGCTCGGCGTCCTGGAAGTAACAGGTAACTTGACGCCATGCAACATGTACCGGGTGGTTATAATTAAAGTGCAGTCCATTGATGACTGTGATTACCCCACAGTGGCGAAACTTGGAAGATATTCTAATACGTTTATTCGGAACCGATTTACGTAGGAAAACATTAGTTCTAATCTCGGCCACCAGGTGCGAATATGGAGCTGTGAATGCAAGAAAGACGCGTAGAATTATTTCCATATGTGATGGATTAGGAACGGAAAGGGGGCAGAAATGGTCAAACACGTGAGAAAGGCATAATGTTGATTTTATTATTAACTGACAGTTTGTTCAATACAAGCACCGCAGACGGCGACGAGATGCTGCACAGCGCCGTATTTCCATCTGGTAGCGAAAATTGGAACTAATTTTTTCCCAGCATAAACCGGTTCTGCCATTAACGCATTAGTATATCTACCAGGTTTCGCTCTCTTATGATAGTTACATCCAGTGCTGTTTTTCTGGGAGAACGCTGGGGGATGTGTACCCCTAAACTTTTTCGTCGACAAAGTAATTTTTTTACGATGTTGATAACTTGGGAGAGTGCCAAAGATTTATTTCATGGATGTAAACTTTTTATTTCATTTTTTCGTGTTGGTAATTGCAATACGAACGATACCAGTGCAGTTTTTGGTGGGAAAAGCGATGTCATTGACTGTTTCAAGCATTTAGAAGCTGCGGCAACCATTCTCGACAGCTAAATCGCTGGCAGCCAGTTCGGCAAGCATGTAGTGCCCTCGCCCGCTAATAGTGGGCGATGGTAGTGCTAAACAGATACGCGTACGCTCTAACGCCAAGCTACCGACAGATGTCTCTGCGGTCCCGCTACCATGATCCTTCGCCATTCATTACCATCTTTGTTTTGTTGTTCTTTAATCGTTTGCGTTTTCTCTTCCGTTCTTGTCGGTTGTGCGATATTTTACAGTGTGTCCTGTCTTTTTGTTGCAATTTGTAAGTTAAGTTGGAGGTGAAAGATGAGCAGAGAACTAACAAACTATTTAACTTGTTCTCTTGCATCTAAAAAATCAAAAACTGTCAATAGCTCGTGTGCGAGTGAAAAGCCAGGAAGTTCAACATCAGTGGATGACGAAAGTGAAACTGTAAACCTGAGTACTGAACCTACGTGTGAAAATGCAATGAACGAACGTGTGCATGATAGAAAATTAAATGATCGTCCAGAATGTTGGACTTTGGAACAAAAACTTTTCGTTGCATTATACCCAATGTCGGAGTACCCTCAAACTTTTTTATTAGAAAAGAAGCACTGGTTACATCCCACGCTGGACCTCAGTGAATACCTGCCGTTGAAGTATAATCAACAGGTCTTTGGGGGCTGGACTCCGTTGGCTAGAGGTAGCACTAACGGAAGTCATTAGTACGAGTCCCGCCTTGGGTAATACAGTAGCTTTTAAGCGTGACGTTACTGTGTGTATCTTCCGTACATAACGAAAATGAAATTTTAAAAAATGGAAATCAATAACAACAAAATACATGTACTGAGTATATTCACAACTGAGTTCGCCAGTTTTTATGGTGCTATATTCCTCATTTGCCAGCCGGGGTGGCCGAGCGGTTCTAGGCGCTTCAGTCTGGAACCGCGCGACCGCTACTGTTGCAGGTTCGAATTCTGCCTCGGGCATGGATGTGATGTCCTCGGGTTAGTTAGGTTTAAGTAGTTCTAAGTTCTAGGGGGCTCATGACCTCAGAAGTTAAGTCCCTCAGTACTCAGAGCCATTTGAACAATATTCCTCATTTGTTGCTGCTTTTTGTGGTCTGAAGAACGACTTCATCCATAGCAAGAGCCCGGAGAATAACTTTCAAAAAAATGTGTGTGAAATCTTATGGGACTTAACTGCTAAGGTCATCAGTCCCTAAGCTTATACACTACTTAACCTAAATTATCCTAAGGACAAACAAACACACCCATGCCCGAGGGAGGACTCGAACCTCCGCTGGGACCAGCCGCACAGTCTGCAGCGTCCCAGACCGCTCGGCTAATCCCGCGCGGCGCATAACTTTCGTCTAGAAATTTCGCTCCAGCCGTTCTGATTCTATCAAGTCGCCTCACGCTAGCGGTTGCGATTGGGAACAGCTGGACATCCAGGAAGTAACAGGTAATTTGACGTCATGCAACAAGTATTTGTGAGTCAGTCTCCATTGGAGCCGTATTCTCGACATAACGGAAGTCGCTGGTTCGGGCCACACATCTGATATTAGTACTATGTATAGCCTACGAAGATGATGAAATCTAACATTAAAATATGGGAAACAGTAGTAGCAACTATGTTTAGCTAGTATACCTGCAACTAAATTTAACATAATTTGCAACAATTCGTGTGAGGCATGTGAAGCAATAACTGTCTCAAACACAGAGGCGTAGCTAGGGATTACAGTTAGGGCGCGTGCCCTGGATACTGCTCCCGTAGAAGCGCTAGTTTGTGACGGGAGAGGAAAATGACAGGAGAAATAAAACGAGATGAGGGAGAAGCAGGTGAGTTGGAGAAGAAGAAGATGAAGAAGAAGAGCGAAGATTAAAGGACACTAAAATATGAAGGCGGCTGAGATGTTTGAAAGGAAATCGTAAGAGGAATCAGATTGGAATGTGTTGAACAATATTTCCACAAAACCTATCTCTCCATAGGTCCAACCATTCCCGTCATCCCAAGTGAGCCATGAGTAAACAGCTTATTGCAGAGTTGTTGTTTTGTTTCTTACAGCTTTGCATTGATCAGCAGTGTAACGTTGAGCAATGGTCCCGCTATTGTGGCAAGCGGTGCAACATTGAAGCATGTGTTGTTCCATGGTCTGATTCGTGCTATTCGGAAAAAATTATTGAAATATATTATGTTTTTTACATCATTGTAAACTCCTGCTGACCTGAATAAATGAATACAGAGGCTAAGCAGCGATAAGGACTCAACAAACTATGACATGATATACGCAGAAGGCGGCAGGGACGGGGGAATCGGTGAGAAGGCAGGAAGTCTTGAAAGACGTCAGCGACCGTGGAGCACTTAGTCAAAAAAGGTGTAGATCGCACATATCTACATCCCAACAATAAATCACTCCTGACGACACAATGCCATCACCAGCAGTAATCAAACCAGAACATGTCATTAAACTTATTAATGGTTGGCTCTGAGCACTATGCGACTCAACGTCTGAGGTCATCTATCGCTTAGAACTTAGAACTAATTAAACCTAACTAACCTAAGGACATCACACACATCCATGCCCGAGACAGGATTCGAACCTACGGCTGTAGCGGTCGCTCGGTTCCAGACTGCAGCGCCTGAACCGCACGGCCACCCCGGCCGGCACTTATTACTGAACTGTGCGATATAGAATTGGCAATTGTATATGCTACGATCCAGTACAAAATTTTGAAGATATATCTGGATGATAATTTCTTTCTTCTTGAAGCTGACAATGCACATTCCGCCGAAACGCTTGACTTAAATTTTGACGTCAATAAATAAAATACGATCTAGGCAGTTCTTTCATTGTTCAGCCATCTCAAATACATGGCGTTTTGACTCGATGACCTTAAAAATATTACGTTAAAAAACGCGATTTCGGTAAAATACATTGCAATACCGCTTAAATGAAATTTTCATATATCTATCAATACAACTCGCATGTCTACATTTGTAGTCCACCAGGCAGCACACGGCGTGTAGCGGAGACTACGTGATGTTCCAGTATCATTTCACTTTGTTCCTCTTCCATTATTGGACGTACGCAGGAATAAAGCCTTCCAGGTTCTCCCTAAGAGGCCGAATTAAGACTGCACGATATATAGGTGTTAAAAAAGAAGTGTCGAATTCTTCGGTAGATGCTAGTACCCACCGAAACAAGAAAAATAACTCCAATAAATACAGAAACGCATACGCATACTTTCCGAGATAAACACTTGGTTGTAGACATTAGAACAGTCGTTACACTGTCGCTCCGTCAGATATGTCGGCAGGGAATTGCGATGTCGTACTGACAGTACTCTACCTACCATTAAGTGGTCTGCAGTCAGTTGTGTGGTTTGATGGTTCAGATGGCTCCAGGCACTACGGGACTTAACATCTGAGCTCATCAGTCCCCTAGACTTAAAACTACTTAAACTTAACTAACCCAATGACATCACACACATCCATGCCCGAGGCAGGATTCGAACCTGCGACCGTAGCGGTCGCGCGGTTCAAGACTGAAGCGCCTCGAACCGCTCGGCCACACAAGCCGGCGCGTGGTTTGAGTCGTGTTGTAGGCTACGTTAGTTTCCGTCATGTTTGTTTGCCTTACTGTACAGTACGATCAACCCTGGGTACGTATCATGGTGTTTTACCTCCTCCCAAACGCGGATTCACTTGTGTTTACTGTTATTGCGCTGTATGTACGTTCAAATGGTTTAGTACATTTACATTTCCTCCCTTCCACCACTTGTTTGGAATGGTAGCCTACCATTCGACAAGTGAAATAGCGTATATGATAGTCTGCTATGGTTTAGCAAATGGACGTAGCTTTTGAGCCCGTGCTCTCTAGGCTGAAAAATATCCGCAGCACAGAGTGCCCTCTGATAAGCTGTTCAGCGGACTTTTCCAGGAACACAGGTACCTTTGTACCTCGGAAGACACAGTGGGAGGTCCAGCACAGTCCACGCGCCTGACATGAAGGAGCGTGTGCTACGTTCAGTGGAAGAAACCCCTGGGACCTGTGTGCGACGATTAGCAGCAGCAGAAAGCGTGTGTCATTCTCTTACCTGGGGTTACTTCATGAGCAGTTGCTGTACTCATATGATCCACAGTGCGTTCAGACCGTAAGGCCACATGGTCATCATGGCAGACGGCGGTTCTGTCAATGGCCGTTGCAGAAGTGTGCCGCAGATCCACTGTCAACATCCAAGGTTTTATTTATAGATGAGGCAGGATTCACAAGAGATGGCGTTGTGAATTTCTATAACCTGCATGTAAGGCAGATGTAATTCCCCAAGTAATTGAGGAAAGGGGGCATCAACACCGATTCGCAATAAACGTATGAACAGCCGTACTTTGAGAAAGATTAATAGGGTCCTACGTGTTAACTAGCCGCGTTATCTGGACTTTCTGATTGAGGTGTTGCCTACGTTGCTGGAGGCACTCAGAGCCATTTAAACTTTATTATTACGGTGGGACTTTCATAATCGAAGCTTAAGACGGTGTGGAAGAGTTCAGTTGGCCTAGTTAAATGGTGGCCATTATTTGAAACCTTTCTCAGAAGTTTTACTAGTGCTTTGTGTCTCTTGCAATCAAATGGGTTTATGTTGCCGATTTTTAAGCCTGCACTCTATTAATACAGTTTTCCATGTGTAAGTGGGTCAGAGGTTCTGCAGGGTGTTTCTATGTTTCAGAGTTATTGGAAAGTCTTTGTGATTCGGGCAGAAACTATGATTGTGCCAGCGCCTTGGCGGGGAATGAAATGTCATCCGAGGCCTAGGCCTGGCAGTGTTTAAAAACCTGCCCACTACCGGGAGTTGTTCACCTACCGCCTTCCAAAGTTTAGTATTTATCTTCCTTCCACCAAGGCGATTTAAGCTGGTGGCTGTATAAATACATATTGTATGTAAACTGTTCGTATATGAACTTGTTTCCTTAAATATTACGGACTGGCATCTGGCTAAACTTCAAACTGCATAGCATCTGCTCAGTTCCTTGTGCAGCCTTTTCTAGTAATTTTTTTTATTAACACGTCTGAGCACGTGAACATTTATTTTTAAAAATCAATGTTTCTGCTGTAGTTTTTTGTTTAGGTGGTTCTATCATGTTATGTAATTGGATCTTAGCTTGGTACTAGTGTTCAAGTGTCACTGAGTCACCCTTTACTTGTAATTGTTCTATTATATCTATTTTCAGGGAAATCGTATATGGGAGTTTGAATTTCTGAAGTTTGTCAGTAATTCTGTTTTCTCAGTAAGGGACCGTTTGAGTACCGAGTACGTTGGGTTTCTAACTATTTGCAAAGCTTTATCTAGTGGCTCGTCCACAATTTGTCATTCTCAAATTTTTTAAAGGCTTAATGTCAATAAATTTTCTTAATTATAAAGTGTGACTATCAAGCATGATTCTATCCCTCTTCCTCTTTTATGGTATTTAAGATATGGTGTGTAAGTGTGGTACGATTAAGGAATCACGTATCAAATGCATTTGCGGCCCCATTTTTACTGGACTTATTTTTCTTGTTTAGAGTGCTACCACCTCTCAAAGTATTTGTCACTTTGTTTTTGAACACCTTCTATATGTCAGAGGGAGTATATTTATTTTTACTCGCTTTTGAGTGTGCGCTCTCGAAATTACACTATCTGATCGGAACTGTCTGGACATCCATAATGCGGAACTGAACACCAGATGCCACGATCCATGGGCCAGCTAGTGTAAAAGGAAGTGAAGAGTGTTGTGTTGCCAGTGGAAAAGCAGGGACATCAGAAAGTCGGCCAAGAGACTTCAACTGTGGACTAGTCTTTGGATGTCACTTGAGTAACGAATCCATCAGGGACTTTTCAACCACTCTAAAAATCAGGTCGACCTCATGTGCTGACGGAGAGGGACCGTCGAGAAAAGCGGAGGGCGGATGTAAAAGAATTCACGAAATCAGCGGAAGTAGTCATTCCCTTGTTCCAGGTGCTACTAGCAGTGCAATTAGCAAAATGACTGCGTGTAGGGAGTGACAAAGACTGGGTTACAGTGGTCGAACAGCACTTCATAAGCAGAACATGTGTGTAGTCAACGCTAAGCGACGCTTGAAGTGGTGTAAACAGCGATGTCACCAGACGGTGGATGACTGGAAACGAATGATTTAGAGTTGTGAATCACGTTACACCGTGGGACAATCCGACAGAAGGGTTCGGGATTGGTGAATACCTCGGGAACATTACCTGCTGTTAGAGTGGTACCAACAGTGAAGTAAAGAGGAGGTGGTTTTACGGTGTAGGGGTGTTTACATGATTGAGGTGTGGTCCACTTGTTGGGCGTAGCCGGGCGGGGTGGCCGAGCGGTTCTAGGCGCTACAGTCTGGAATCGCGCGACCGCTACGGTCGCAGGTTCGAATCCTGCCTGGGGCATGGGTGCGTGTGGTGTCCTTAGGTTAGTTAGGTTTAAGTAGTTCTAAGTTCTAGGGGACTGAGGGCCTCAGAAGTTAAGTCTCATAGTGCTCAGAGCCATTTGAATTGTTTGTTGCGCGTATGAAAACATTAAATTCGAAAGGATTTGAACACATTTTACAGGACTGAGAACTGCGTGCAGCAAATGAACATTTCGGAGACGATGACAGGGCACCTTGTCATAAAGCAGCTTCTGTGAGGCAATACTTTGTGGACAATAACTTTCCTGAGATGGACCTGGCTGCCCAGAGTCCCGACCCGAACCGACTGGAACACCTCTGGGATGAGTTATAACGTCGCTACCCTCCATGCCTCACGTCCATCATTAACTTCTGTGGTTTCGACTCTTGAGGACGTATGGGCTCGTGGCATTCCTCCATAAGCATTCAGACAGCTCATTGGAAGCAGCAGCAGAATTCAAGTCCTCATAAAGGCGAAACTTGGGCTCACACTTTTGTAAACCCGAGTTGCCATTGTTTTTACGGTAGGCCGAGTTTGTGAACGGCTTCTGGTGCAGTACGCCAGTAAGACAATTTCTCCCTGCCGTTAACACTGCTACGCCCCAGGGTCAGGTAACGGGATAGGGGAACGTAGATTCTACAACATTCCAAAAAATTATTGACAAAGCTGCACAAATGAGTTAAAAAGATTTACTAATCTCCGTGGCTTGTCGAATAATGAAGTCTGCAACACTGCATGCAATATAACACAAAAAAGGTCCTCAATGGTTAAGTGCAAATAATCGTAGGTAAACTTCACAGTGCATAGCAAGTGCAATTTACAATAACTGCCTGTTCACTTCTGAGAGTTCAGTGAGCGACGTTCCCTATATAAGTCAGCCCTGGACGATGATCTATAACCAAGTGTGCGAGAGCTGGTCTTCTATCTTCCGAGTAGGCTTCTGTCCGTTGTCGCCCGGCCATTGGCGGATTGTACGCGGCCGGCAATTGGCGAAGACGATATCTGCATCCTCAGCGCCGCCCATGACGCTGGTGCTATTCGCGCAAGTGGCGACTCTCTAAGGCACTGGTACCACCTCACATCTTTGCGCCTGTGTCTTCTTCGGACGACACAACACACTCATATTTAAGTTCACTGGTAGGCGTCCAGATACTTTTGACCAAATGGTGTATGTAATGCAGTTACGCGATGCCATTCTTGTTTGATCATTCTTTGTGAAACTCTCACGGTAATTAAATAGTCCTGTGATGAGTCGTGTAGCTTTTCTCTCTCCTCCGTTAATATAACTTAAAATCTGCAAGACTGAAAACAGTATTCAAGAACTGGTTGAACGAAGGTTTTATCAGCCTCCTCATTCGTGAGTGAATTACACTCACTAATAATTCTGGCAGTAAATCTGGATCTGGTGCGTCACGACGTGATTTATTTGGTCGTTTCAGCTTATTACGCTCCGTCATATACATGTGATGAGGAAATGTCAGTCACATCAGTGGCAAATTGGAAATTCCGTGGCCGATTGGAGGCGACAGTGTTCCAGAAAACAAAAAATGGATAAGTCCTAACCTTGTGCTTCTCTTGATTAAGACATGTCGCCGTATGAATCGCTACGGTGATAGCCGCTCCCATAGCCGACGCCATACTCGCGAATGACATCCATCGGCGCCAAGACAGAACCTGCTCGCAACACAGAACACAACCTTGCGCATATCGTCTCTCTAGCCGCTTTGTATGCTCCGCAATCGGAAGCAATCTGCTTTTTGACGATGTGCAACTGGTAGGTTGGTAAGCGGTAACCTCGCTCACTGTCCAGCTTCTCGTCAGCGACTCCCAAATTGTCCTATCTGTCCTTCAGAAAACAACATTGATAGAAATTTATGCTGTGCCGTTATTAATGACTTTTCGCCTAATGCGGTGGTACAGATGTGAATTTGCACGCCGTTGTCTTCTTGAACTAGAACATAGAGCCTCTGCCTCGTCCTTGAAACACAAGCATCATTACTGGTACATTGCTGACAGCACACGTCCTGCATATTAGGCACTTATTCGGAAGGACTACTCATTCCATCGTAGAACTATACAACCTCCATGGAATTTAGTTAAATCCACGAACTACGTTCGTCGAAGCCGTCTTGGCGGGTCTATAACACTTGCTAACATGGTGTGACGCTTGTAATATCAGATCATCTTTCAGCAGTTCAAATAATGTACTTACTGCTGGTTGTATGTTTCCACGCGCAGTGCGTTATCCACATAATTGCGCATTCGATCATTACGTTTCCTATTAGTGTGTCATGCACAAATGACGTTTCGATTACATATTCGTGTTTAAGTGCTCGTATTTTAATTTCCTCTAGCTTGACCAGTATGTACAAGATAAAAGCTTTCCCGTTTCTTAAGCAACACTCTGATTTTCCTATTTTCTATCGCCAGATAATCCGATCACGCGATGGGCGTGATTGTCACAGCTTCAGTTATTGCTTTGAAAATGCCTTTAAGTCATTTCTGAGTTACCCAAGTCTAATTTGACACATTCTGTGACTGGAAGGGTGTATCTACTCAGTAGTTTACAACCGTACTGATCCATTTTAAAAAAACCCTGAAATTATTTTACTAAGGTTAGAAAACTCCAGTGTTCCTGTGAACGTAGTGTTCAGAAGTTGGTAACAAAATGGCGAGCTCTAATTCTAAGCCTAACAATAATCCTTCAATTCGAATTCCGAAGCTGCTGCCAACACTATGTAGAAAATTACTGTTAGCCAAAAACAATGTAGGTTTCGCAGTTGGCAAGCGTTACACTATTTTTGCACATCTGACCTCTTACCACCTTTCATGAGCTCCGGTATTACGTCCAGATGATACAGAAGGGAGGGTCTGTTACTGCGAGTGTTTGCTTGAAATGACTGTTGACGGCGAACTTGACCCGACGCTGTGGCGTGATGAAGCTTGATATCATCTTTCCGCGCAGGCTAACCAGACTAATCGCTACTGTTCCAATGAAATACCTCTCTTTCAGCGTCAAATTCTTCTTCACTATATAAAAAAAAAAACAAAAAAAAAACTGCAGTGTTATGTGCGGTTTCTGGTGGTAGGACTATCGGCCTGTTCTTCTTTGAAACTGTCCGAACAACTTGTTATCTCCATTTCTTCATAAGTTCTGCCTACAGTTAAAGAAACACGAACTGGCTATTTTCTAGCAAATTGGAGCTACATTCCACGCGTTTTGTTATTCGGTGTCTCGTGTTCATGAAGAGTTCGCAAAATATCGTAGAATAAACAGAGGTTTGTGGCGGGACCTGATTGTGACTTTTATCAATGGGGATATTTATATTAAAAAGTGCACAAAGTAAACCCTAAAACGATAGACGAACTAAACGACACTTTACGCCGGAATATTGAAACAATAGATGTTACTGTTTTGCTTAAAATGAGCTTGAACGTGATCTCGTGAGCAGATAGATGTATGGAGGTACACCACGACCATTGTGAGCATATTTTGTAATATTTAAAATATATTAATTTTTAAAATTTTTTGTGATTTAAAATAGAAGGATGTTTTCTTATTGCCGAATGTATTACTGAAGGGGGGGGGGGAGGGGGGGACATTGTATTTTTGTCGCACTCGTTAGCTTTCGCTTGAAACCTATTTTAAACGTATTTGATGTATAGTTTTATATAGTTTGTTGTTGAGTTTACCAGAAAAAAATGGTTCAAATGGCTCTGAGCCAACTACTTAAACCTAACTAACCTAAGGACATCACACACATCCATACCCGAGGCAGGATTCGAGCCTGCGACCGTAGCGGTCGCGCGGTTCCAAACTGTAGCGCCTAGAACCGCTCGGCCACTCTGGCCGGCTTTTACCAGAAAGCCTCGATGTGAGACATGTTTTGTGATTATCGATTTTGTAATGGTTGCATTGGTTATTTTACATTGTATGCTTCACGGGTTTTTGGTCTTAGTAGAGTACTGTCGCTGTATCATAATTTCTCACTGGATGTAACGATTTTTTTTTTCGTTTACTGCGTCTCTGAAGATAATTCCTTTTGTCTGTGTAATCACTAAGACAAAATCTTAACTGCTAGCGTGTAGAAACAATTACGTATTCTATGTTGAACCAAAAGAACAACCGTGATACTGTGCATCGGAAATAAGTACGTGAAACAAAAAATACTAGCTGTTAGTTACTCATGACTGGTTGCAGTAAGAAGCATTGTGATCGAAGAAACACTTTTTTATGTTAATGTGACAAGCATCGGGACGGTCGGGAAACAGATGATTAAATATTAGGAAGTGGTCGGTGATTTTATTCATTATTACTATGGATTCATTTAGCAAGGGATGTGTTAAACATCACTTCTTCAGACTACCATAGAGGTTAGAAAAATTATCTGCATGTAGCTGCTGTATTATTCTTTCATTATCGTATGAAGTGTTTAACTTTTTTGCTTCAGTGCATCGTCTTTGGGGATGTACTACGATATTTAGATAGGATAATTTTCGTAATATTATGTTAATATTTTGAAAACAAAACAGGAGCATCTGCGTCATCATTGTACAGCTTGTGTGCGTAGTTTTTCTCTTCGTGGTCGTCTTTCCATTATCTCACGTCTGCCTTTGTTTTAATATGGACAGTGATGGTGTGTGGTCCTATTTTTCACGAATTAGAGCAGACAGTTAGAGAATCAACTTTTGATGGCGACGTCTTAGATCTCCTAGCAACCAATAGGTCTGAAATTTTCGCATCAGTTAACGTCGAGGAGGGTAACAGTGATCATAAGACAGTGACAGTATAAATGATTACGGATATTACAAGGAAAGTTAAGAAAGGGAGGGGATATTTTTGCTTAGCAAGCGTGACGGGATACAAATTGCTGAGTGAATAGTCAACATCAAATATTCACCGCTGAGGACGAAGATGTATAGAACAAATAAAAAAAAATTTAAAAATATCGTTCAATATGCCTTAGACAAGTATGTTCCGAACAAGGTCTTCAGTGCTGGGAAAGACCCGTCGTAGTATATAACCGTATTAGAACATTGCTATGTACACAAAGAAAGTTCATCGCGGATTGAAGAGAAAAATCCTAGCTGACAAACAGATGCTGAACGAAGCGAAAATAAGCGTTACGACAGTAACGAGAGAAACATTCAGTGATTTTAAAAGCAAAATTTTGCCAATCGATCTGATTAAAGAGTGTACGAGGTTTTTGTCTTGCGTAATTTCAGGAAGCGGTTCGAAATGCTGTAGTGAGTCACTCAAGGACCGTACTGCCACCGAAACGGAAGGTGACAGAGAGAAGGCCGAAATACTGAATCCGGTGTCCCGAAATTGGCTTATTGCGTAAGACCGCAATGACATCCCTCCTTTCAATCATCGTATGAACATCGAGCTGGCTGATATTGAGACAAGTGATCGCGGAATAGAAAAGCAATTACAATTGCTTAGTGGTGTAAAAGCATCAGGACGAGATGAGATACCTGTAAGATTCTCCAGAGGTTAAACAAAAGAACTTACCTCCCTACTAGCAGCAGTTTATCATATATCATCGGTGCAACGAAAGGGTGCCTAGCGACTGGAAAGAAGCGCAGTTCTTTCTCGTTTACAAGAAGGGTCGTAGGACAGATGCAAACAACTACAGGCGCATATGCTGACGTCAGTCAGTTGCAGAATTAGGGAACGTATGTTGTGCTCACGTACTACGACGTATTCATACAACGAAAATCTCCTCCGTAAAAATCAACGTGGATTTCGCAAACAGAGATCCGTTAGTCTCAGCTCGCTTTGTTCCTCCATGAGATCGACAATGATGTAGACATCTGCGCTCAGGTTGATGCCTTGCCCCACGGCTTCAGGAGGGTAATTTACACCGTGCCACACTGCCGTGTAGTTAAATTAAAAGAACAGAAAAAAATCAAGCTTACCGTGTATCAAGCCAGATTTGCGACTGGATTCAAGACTTCCCTGCAGACAGAACTCAACAAGTAGATGTGGGAGTGGGGAAGGGGATCAGATAGTGCTACCAGAAGCACCCCCCGTCACACACCGTCAGCTGACTTGCGCAGTATTTATGTAGATTTAGATGATGTAGATATATTGTTATTTCTGTGGTGTAGCCGGCCGCGGTGGACGAGTGGTTCTAGGCGCTTCAGTCCGGAACCGCGCGACTGATACGGTCGCAGGTTCGAATTCTGCCTCGGGCATGGATGTGTGTGATGTCCTTAGGTTAGTTAGGTTTAAGTAGTTCTAAGTTCTAGGGTATGGCATAGATTTTCATTGTCGTCATTCCATGCTGCAGCCGATGGTTGTCCTTATTCGCAGTTGCGAATTCATTTAATGTCTGTGTAATTCTGTCAGAACAGCAAAGGACTTGGAAGGGCAGCTGAACGGAATGGACAGTGTCTTGAAAGGAGGATATAAGATGAACATCAATAAAATAAAAACGAGGATAATGGAATGTAGTCAAATTAATTTGGGTGATGCTGAGGGAATTAGATTAGGAAATGAGACACTTAAAGTAGTAAAGGAGTTTTGCTATTTGGGGAGCAAAATAACTGATGATGGTCGAAGTAGAGAGGATATAAAATGTAGACTGGTAATGGCAAGAAAGCGTTTCTCAAGAAGAGAAATTTGTTAACGGGTATAGATTTAAGTATCAGGAAGTCGTTTCTGAAAGTATTTGTATGGAGTGTAGCCATGTATGGAAGTGAAACATGGACGATAAATAGTTGACACAAGAATAGAAGGTTTCGAAATGTGGTACTGCAGAAGAATGCTGAATATTAGATGGACGTAACTAATGAGAAGGTTAAGAATAGAATTGGGGAAAAGAGGAATTTGTTGCACAACCTGACTAGAAGAAGGGATCGGTTGGGTAGGACACGTTCTGAGGCATAAAGGAATCAACAACTTAATATTGGAGGGAAGCGTGGAGGGTAAAAATCGTAGAGGGAGACCAAGAGATGAATACACTAGGCAGATTCAGAAGGATGTAGGTTGCAGTAGTAATTCGGAGATGAAGAGGCTTGCACAGGACAGAGTAGCATGGAGAGCTGCATCAAACCAGTCTCTGGACTGAAGACCACAACAACAACATGTGGTTTATGAGTCGTGGATCTTTTATTTTTACACTCAGCGAGGTGGAATAGTGGTAAAACATTGAGCTCATATTCGGAAGTACGGAGTATTATATCGCCGTCCATAAGTCCAGATTTACGTCTTCTATGATTTTTCTATATCGCTTTAGACGAATGCTGGTTCATTTCTGTGCCGCGACGGGTGAGCGACCGTTTAATTTCTGCACGGCACCGTTCAGCTTGAATTTCGCGACAACGATGCTGAGCGAAGCAGCTTGGTGATAAAAGAGGGCTGTGTCCTCCCCGTGGCCCAGGTGGACGAACGCGCACTGCAGCGAATGACTTGACGCTGCAGACTTCTAAGTGTCGGCTATGCGGCCATAGAATGTCGTAGGTTTCCTCCTACGGCAGTTTCATGTGTTTCGGATCGAATGTAGTTCGAAGTAGTCCTGTTGATTAAGTCATTTGTATTGTGACACCAGTTACAGTGTAGCCTTAGTAGCGGCTCCTTGCTGTAATATTCTGTTGCTGGAATCTTTTTCACGTCTTTGTTGATTTTTTATAATATTTGTAATCCAGCTATTGTCCTAACTGATCTAGTGTGAAAATTAGTTTGCTGTCATGAAACATCATTAACCAGATTTGCTAGACACTGAGGCAAGTTTTCATCCTTAAAGCAGTGGTGTTCTTCTGAATTTTAAATCTTTCAAAATTAATTTCAGCTTTTCAAATTAGCTTTAGTGTTATGAAGCTCGTTATTTTTAAATGAAATTCGAGATTATGTAAACGAAGGAACCATTTTAACCACCGTAGGTTGTCAGTTTCACTCTTTTAAAGCACTACGCATATAAAATTACATTACTGGCAAGTTACAGTCTTAGTCCATTATCAAATTATGATATTGGTCATGTGTATGTCACATTTAAACACTTTTTTTCGTGTTATGTGGACACACGCAAACACACACACACACAAATGGTTCAAATGGCTCTAAGCACTATGGGATTTAACATCTGAGGTCATCAGTCCCCTAGACTTAGAACTACTTAAACCTAACTAACCTTATGACATCACACACACCCATGCCCATACACACACACACACACACACACACACACACACACACACACACACACACACAAATGTGGAATGTTACAGATATGGTCTTGCACATATTTAACATGCGACATGTGCATATGAGAGAATGTGTCTGTCCCCACATATCACGACACAAATTTTTTAAATGTCACACACATCAACAGTATCATACATTTCACAATGGCCTAAGGTCTAAACTGGCCAAAATTGTAATTTATATGCTTGATGCAATAAAGGAATAAAATTGATGCCAACGGCGGCTAAAATAGATTCTTCATTTAGACGATACATTGAGGCTGTAGACACGTACATGAAAAAATTATTGAATTTGTTTAAAAGTTGAACTCTTAGATTTGAGCCATCATGAATGTTATAATCATAATCATGGCTGGCCATCATGAGTGTTATAATCACCTTTTGCCATGTTTCATTTTTAACAGATCAATTGCTAATTATTCTAAAATATTTTGCTCGTAGTCAGCACATTTCTGTCACTCCCTTTCTCCTCGGTAATAGTTTCTTTGAAAGTGCAAGGCCTATTTCCTTCCCATCATTCCCTGATGTGAACTTGTGCTCCGTCGCTAATGACCTCCCTCCTTTTTTTTCTAAATTTCGTATAACGAAATCATGTGTTTAATGTTGACACCATTGTCTTTGTCAGGGAGATATATTGCCTGGATAAAACGTGTCGTTCGTCTTCGTAATAGCTCCAACCTTGAGATGCTCGTATAATGCGCTTGAATTCCCCGAGACGTGGAGAAAAATGCTTCGCATTCCGTTAAAGAGTCGCTTCTCCGTTATATTCTTCTCCTGGTGTCACGTTTTGAGTCGCTGAGTTGAGATCGATTTTTCGGTCTCTTTTAAGAGTACCGACATAACGTAGGCATAACACTTGAAGAATTCGTATTCACAGTCATCTGTCAAATTCTCTCGTCCTGCAAAAAACAACTGATAATGACCTACTGTCTTTATGTTAAACCTGTAAAATTTCCGGTTTTTTCACGAATCTTTTACTGAATATCCTATTCGAAACATTTTTATTTCAATTATTCTCCGCTTGACTAATTTATAAGATATTTCGGGATGTTTACTTCTCTAACACTTCAGGTATTACCCTTTATGCAATCTATTGCCTATTTTTCCTTTTAATATGGTCCTGCATTTGAAAATATTGAGAAATGCTTCCCCGAATCCCTTAAACAATTTACATATTTTACAACTGGAACAAGTTTAAAACATACCAGGCGTAACGCGGTAACTGCTACAGCACGCTGGTATTGCAGTCCCGTCCCTTGCCAGCACGTCTTTAACAGAATCCATCCCACTTGTCGAGAGTGTCTCCTCGAAGTTTAACATTCAGCCACACAGCTTTGCTACCTACCGCGCACACTCACTTTTCTTTTTGTTTATGTGCAGATCACAGACATCAGGTAGCACATGTTCCATTTGATGAAGTATCCGACTCAATTCGTGTGCATATTTCTCGACCAATGCAACATCATCAGCAAACCGTAACAGGTTAATTTTTTGCCCATAACAAACAGCTCCCACATCTTATATCCCTTTACTTCCTTATTACGTTTTATGTACAAAAAATTAAATGTCAGTAAGGAGAATGAGCAACTCTACTCAAAACCATTACTTTTTTAAAATTTTGGTCTGGAAATAAGAAACGCTGAATGTTCTAGAAATAAATGTTGGAAAAAAACTTTATGGATGCTGTATTACAGACAATTTGTACTTAATGATATATGAAATCTGATGTTTGACATCCCTGTTAACACATTTTAAAAAGGAACGTTTGATATTGAGCACAGACTCCCATAAAACTTAACATTTCGGTAAGGCTGAATGTATTAAAAAACTAAAAAACCGCCTCGATTGCGAAAAAAGCACCTAGTGTTAAGTGTTAACCCAGGTTTCGGCGTAGTTAACTACACCTTCTTCAGAACAACAATAAAACTCACAAGTGCCTAAGAAGACCTTTGTCAATGATTAAAAGAACACCGTAGCTATACATTTATAAACGAAAAAGAAAAGGAAAACACTAACAGTACATATGTACAAAGTCAAAACCACTACTTAATGGTGTACGCTCCACCTAACACCGGCCTATGTTCGATGGGCGATGACCCGCCATAAACTGCAGCTACAAACGGTCGCTCACTTACAAGCCTGACCCGCTATCTTTGCACATGCGCAAGACAAGGGAAGTTCCTTGAATGCGCATGCGCATACGAATACGAGAAAGTTTATACATGGGTCGGGGCAAAATAGCCCATATATTCCCAACCGTTGATCAACGTATATCAAAAAATGAAATGGATAGAACAAGAGACGAGCTAAATAGGAGATGAAACATAAAAATAACCGCACACGGTTGCTTACGCTAGTAAAGAAACTTATATATGAAGCTACCTATGACAACAGGAGGAACTCTTAAAAACTATACGTAAAGTCAGTAGGTAGCCTGGGGGGGGGGGGGGGGGGGGCTGAGGGGACGTAATCTAAAGACGTCGTGGTAATAAAGAGATAGGGATAGAACGTGAGGTGTTCAACGGGCTAAAATCACCTTCATCGAAAAAGGAAAATGAGGATACGATTAGCTAAGGAAGTTAGATCAAGAAATCACCTTCACCTCAAATGCTCACCATAAAAGGATTTTTCTCTAGCTGTGGCCACGATTTTTTCCAGGTCCTTCAGGCATCATTCTATTTCCTTTTCTCTATAATATCAGCGTCTCGATATGTAACTATGACCAGACACTAAAAATTTGATTTCAACACTTTCATAGATACCTCCTGAGACAAGCAACATTAAAGCCATCTACGATTTATATTCTGTCCGATACAGTTATCACAGCACAAATTGAGTTTGTTTTTGTTATGAAGCCAGAAGCCATATACTTCAATATAAGGATTATATCATCGACCATCTAGGTTCAAATGGCTCTGAGCACTATGGGACTTAACTTCTAAGGTCATCAGTCCTCTAGAACTTAGAACTACGTAAACCTAACTAACCTAAGGACATCACACACATCCATGATCGAGGCAGGATTCGAACCTGCGACCGTAGCAGTCGCGCCGTTCGAGACTGAAGCGCCTAGAACCGCTCGGCCACCGCGGCCCTCAAGCAGGTCTAACCAGGTTACGACAAAAACGGAATGCTTCCGGTGATATACAAATCAAATTGATTTTTTGATGATGGCAACGTTGATGAGGAGTGAGGTAAGTGTCCACCATGAGCAGTGACCACCGTAAACACTGCTCATATCTCCCACCACCATAATCACGTGATAGATTTAGAATCGCATGTTCGATATCTATTTTTTGGCGCCCGCGGCTTCGGTAATCAAACAGTCTTGGAAATTACAAAAACTCTGAGATATGGAAGACAAATGTAATTTATTTGATAAAGGGAAGGAAGTTTCTGAACTCATTGATACGAGTATATTGCGCGAAGCTCTTGAAAACAGTGTGTGCTGCAAAAAATGTCAAGGAAACGTTTCTCTGAAAGTAGAATCCATTTTGGCCTGGTTGTTCAATTTAATTTAATATGCAGTGTTTGTAAATGAAGCTGTAAGTTTCCTATCTCTGTTTCAGTAGCTGAAAGTAACGGATACATGAAAACTGAACTTTATCTAAATATTACGTTAGTCTATGGGTTGCGAGCGATTGGTAAGGGCAAAACAGCAGGTTATATGCTATGTGGTGTTCTAGATCTCCCCAGTGTACTTCCGATGCTTGATGCTTACAACTATGTACTAGATTCTGCAGCTGAAGATGTAGCACAGAAGTCAATACTGGAAGCATTGGTTGAAGCACTGAAATGATGACAACTGTGACCTCACAGTAACTTTTGATGGCACGTGGCAAAAAAGGGATCACACTTCCAACAATGTTGTCACAGCAACTAGTGTTGACACTGGTGAAGTTATTGCTGTAGCAATAGTGTCCAAATACTGTAGATGCATAGGTAGGCTGGAACATGAACATAGTGATTACTGTGTTGCTAATTATTATGGAGGTAGTGGTGGCATAGAGGCTGCTGGGGTGAAAAAAGTTTTTCATCACTCTTCTGAGTGGCTTAAAGTCCTCTATGTCCAGTATCTGGGAGATGGTGGCTCTAAAGCATTCAGAGAAATTTTAGAAAGCTAACCATATAGGAACAGCGTAAATATAAGCAACCGTGAATGTATAGGACATGTACAGAAGAGAACAGGTGCCAGGCTGATGAGGCTGAAGTCAGTTATAAAAAGAAAAAAAAACTGAATGATGGGAAAACATTGAATAGAAAAGGAAGATTGACCGTTTCCATGATAGACAACATTCAGAATTGCTATGGCCTAGAAATCAGGTCGAAAACAGGCAAATAACTGGTGTAAATACAATGGCGGACTAATAACTGGGAGAAATACAGTCATCACGCAGTCTACCATCATGGAAGAAATGAAGCTCATCTTCAGAATTCTGGCTGACAGAAATCTGATGATGAAACGTCTTCATGGAAGAACGCAGAACCCCAACAAGTGCCTGAATAGTGTGATATGGTAGCCTTCAGAAAACAGTGCTTGTTGGAATTAATACACTGCATTATGGAGTGTATGATGCTGTGCAACCTAAAATCTTGGGAATATTACTAAATGCCAGGTCCTTGAAAAGCTGGGTTTGCGTGTTGGTTTCCGCACAGTACGTGCTTTGTTGACTTTAGATCGGCACGTACTAAGGCATGCAGACAATGAAATCAAGACATTAGTGCAAACAGCAAGGCAAGTGCAAAGGAGTACCAAAAGAAGACTTGAAGATTATGATGAAGACTGCGAAGCGAATATTAACTATGGATCAGGAGTGTTTTAATCTTCTTTCTTCGTTTCCCGTAAGTTTACTTTTTGCTTCTTCTAGGAATATTATGTCAGCTATTGCTGAACCTAAAGCTCTGAAAATTTTATGGCGTAGTCACGTAGGTTATTTGTATATACTGAAACAATGATTTTTGAATTATTTCATTTACAAAAGAGTTAGGGGTGATAATGTAGTGAAAAGTGATGGAAAAAATTACTGCATGGTAAATATAAAATATCTCTGTGTGTAATTACTTTGACAAAAAACTTGTTTCAGTATTGTTACAACATGTCAATACGCAAACAGTAAACATTTTCTCTCTCTGGCTCCTGTAGTTTGTGAGAAACTGTTGCCTGTAGTAGGCATAATTTAAAATTGTGGGGATACGCGATTCTGTATCCCCTTAACAAACCTGTTTATGAATTTTTAATAAACGATGCGATACATAATCCCCTGTGTAGGACAGTACAAAAAAGACCGTGAGCCTAATGCCAAATCGATACCCGTTCATTTGCCGATCCTACAGATTTCTTACACTGAAGTTCACAAGCAACTGAGACTTTTAAATACGCAAATTATTGTTTTTTGTTTCTTTTTGGAATCTAAGACCTACGAAATGATACACAGTGTCATGTACCACATGTTTATCTACACAGATGAAACTCTTGAATTTCCCAGCGGCGCTGCTGAGCGACGCAACTGGGAGATTTTAGAGGTGTATGATGGGTATGCACCACCGTGGGAACCACGGGAGTTCGACTGGACAGTAACCAGCTGGCAGTCTGGCGAAACGGGTACGGTTGCGATGGTTCTCGTGGTAATGATTGACTGACGTTGCGGATTTCCATGAGTCGGCCATGAGCCCATGGAATGCCACAGGGTTCCTCTCGTGGAAGTTACACGTATTTTGGGTCGACTGTTGTTCGAAATAATCTTACTGAGTAAGTCATTTCCGTTGTATCATCACACCACTTACAGCACAGCCTTAAGTAGCGAGTGCTTGCTTTAATATTCCATTGGTTGAACCTTTTTAATAATTTGCTGACATTTTTATTACATCTTTAATTAAGCTATTACCCTAGTTGATCTTGCGCATAAGGTAATTTTGCTTTCATGAAACATTATTAATTAGAGCCTGTAGTTAGTTACGCAAATAGTCATCCTTAAAGCAGAAGCGTATTTCTTATATTTTAAACTTCGAAAAGTTAACTACTGATTTTTAAAATAGTTTTAGTGTCATAGGATCTATTACCTATATCGTTAAATGGTATTTGAATGTTTCTCTGCGTTAAATACTTTGATTCGTTTGAAGGTATAACTCCCAATTTTTAGCAAACAAAGCCGACTGGAATATATATTTTAATAACCTTTGTAATGTTTAATCTATGTTTATAAAATGCAATGTCCTGACTGGCTCACCACCACCCAGCCCAAGTCGCTAAATATCGCTTAAATACGCAAATTATTATTTTTAGAAATTATTTTAGAAGCTTGGAATTTGGGAGGGTGTTTATCTTAGGGCATATACGTCATTTAAGAAAGCAGTTTTCGAAATTCCACATCTAGGGGGGTGAGATAGGGAATGAAAGGTTTTTGAAGAATGTCGCTATTAAGACAATTTTGAAGCTGGACCCACGAAATTGGTATTTGGTTTCTCTGTCAGACATAAAGAAATACATGTTTCAGCATTTTTGGAAGTTTAACTCCCTTTGAGTGAGAAATAGTGAGTGGAAGTTTTTTTTAAATAAATCACAATTAAATAAATAATAAAGTATTTTAAAAACTACGTCTAAAAAAATTCGTCATCTCATTTCTCGGTTACAAATTAAAAAAAATACATGTTTCAGCGTTTTTGAAAAATCAGCCCCTAAGGGGTGAAATAGGGGATGAAAAGTTTTGTGAGGATATTTCATTACGAAAGAATCTTCAAGCCAAATCTATGAAAATTTGAATTTGGCTTTCCTGTTAATCCTATGAGGGGTGATGTTGGACCAGACTGATTCACTGACTCATCATAGCCCAGCCCAAACCGCTAAGGATAGAAACTTAAAATTTGGAGAGGGTGTTAAGCTTATACTGCAGGTATCGTTTAAGAAAGGGTTGTTCGAAATTCCACACCTAAGGGGGTGAAATAGGGGATAAAGGCTTTTTGAAAATGTGTCGTTGTTAAGGAAGTTTCGAAGCTAGACCAACGAAAATTGGTATTTATTTTCTCAGTCGGAAACAAAAAAATAATATGTGTTTCAGCGTTGCCGGAAATTTAAAATCTATGGGAATGAAATAGTGATGGAACCTATTTTTGAAAATAAATCTTTGTTATAGATTTACTAAAGCATTTCTAAAGCCACATCTATGAAAACCGGCGTTTGACATATCCATTTGAAATAAAAATACGTGTTTCTGTGTTTTTTGCAAATTCAGCCGTTAAGGGAGTGAAATTTTTAAGAAATTATTTCGTTTTATTAAAAGATTTTAAAAGCTAAATGTATGTAAACTGGTATTTCACGTCTTGGTTAAAAATAAAGAAAAGTGTAAGGGGATGGAAGTTTATATCGTAGTATCACCACAAGAACTAAAGGGCAGCATTAACAAAACCCTCCGACTCCAGCTATCTGATTGCTTTTTGGTCTTACGTCAATTGGGAAAAAACCGTACTTCTATGATCTTAATTAGTATGAACAATTTATTATGTGTGGTTTGTGAACAACATAAAAATTCCATTAAAAAAACTAAAAAAATGTCTTTGCGGACCAGCAGTGGGAACTTAGCTAGTGTTTAATAAAGCAGTTGTGAATTATTGTATAATATATTGCACGAAGCCAGCCCAGTTCACCCTCCTCTTCTGCTCGTTATCTGTTTTCCAGTATGTTTACGCTGTCAAGTTTCCTGCGCTTGAGGTCGACATAATTAAAATTTGAGCTCGTTCAGTCATGACACAAATACACCCTATGTGTTTTGTCAATGTGTTGTGCTGAATTTAATGGCTGCAATCTGTTCCAGATCTCTGGACCTTAAGTTCATTTGTACTGTGGAGTTTCCGTAATTATATACCATGTAAATACAGATAAATCGAAGCATGTCTCCAGAGCATAATATTTATTTCGTTAACTGCTCACAAAAAATGACGCTCACAGTGGCAAGTGACGTTGGACATGCTTATGCATTGTTGTCAACCTGCATTTGGATGACATTCACCGAAAAAGTATTGAAATTGTGTACATGACCTACCATAACATCAATTCACTCTGAAGTGACGCTTGGAATCACACCAAACTCTGTTTAAAGACATCTCCTGTTTAGGGGATGTGATGTCATAACATGAAGTGTGAACAGGGAACAGTACAAGCAAGCTGCCTAAAGCCTACAGCTATTGTAATTTATGTCAGCGTTAACTTAAAAGAATGTTTTTAAGGCGTACTAAATTTGCTTCACGTATATTAAAATGATAGCAACCGTGCTTGTGTCAAGTATTGCTTCCGAAAACCTATCTGACATCTAAGCATAATAAATTAATCGAAATTTTTGCGAAAATTAAAAGCAACTGAGAATTATTATACCAAGTGTCCCATCTTAGAATAATATTCGTGTTGATTCCAGAACTGGTCTTAGATTTAGCGAGACTAATATTTCAGATGTTATGGAGAATTACTATGATTTATATTTTAACAGTTCGAGTCTCGGTCCGGCACACAGTTTTAATCTGCCAGGAAGTTTCATATCAGCGCACATTCCGCTGCAGAGTGAAAATCTCATTCTGTAAACATCCCCCAGGCTGTGGCTAAGCCAGGTCTCCGCAATATCCTTTCTGTCAGGGCGCTAGTTCTGCAAGGTTCGCAGGGGAACTTCTGTAAAGTTTGGAAGGTAGGAGACGAGGTACTGGCAGAAGTACAGCTGTGAGGAGGGGGCGTGAGTCGTACTTGGATAGCTCAGTTTGGTAGAGCATTTGCCCGCGAAACGCAAAGGTCCCGAGTTCGAGTCTCGACCCGGCACATGGTTTTTATCTGCCAGGAAGTTTCATATCAGCGCACACTCCGCTGCAGAGTGAAAATCTCATTCTGGAAATTTAATTCAGCTTGTGTGTTTGCGCTACAATTGTACGTGTAAATTTTTTTTTTCTCTTCCAGTGTCTGCTGAAAAATGTTATTTTTTAAAGCAGTTGTTTAATTGAATGTTAACATTGCAAAACAACTTCCTTTGTTAGTTCATGAAAGAATCTTGTAATCGGACAAACGACTAGGTTTCCCATGAAACCTATTACTCTATTACGGTCTCTGGCTGTCATAGAACCTCAGATCGTGGTAGCAGAACATGAGGTAATCAGTTAAACAAGATTCAAAATACGGATTTCTTAGAGAATCCCAAACTAAAATTTCAGATTCATTGTGTCGCACGGAGTCAGCAAACAGTCAGCAATGTTCCACTGTTATGAATATGTCTTATGTACAAGGGAAAACAATGGAATCAACTCGATATACAATTTTCTTAGGGCCAGAGTGTTTGTTTCTAGATGTAACGATATAACGATAGACTTTGAAATGAAAATCGATAATCTACGACGAAATTATATCATAACAGGAAGATACAGTTGGTGGTTGTATTAGCATCTTGCCAAAATTTCTGAAGTAATGCATGCTGACATCATGAAATTGGGGACCGATAGTAACCTAAGGGATTTCCAAGACTACAGCTTGATTTCAAGTTGGTCTCGCCGTGAGGCGGCACCGGCTTCGTGACGTCACGCGGCTACCTGCCACTCGTTGCAGGTTTTACTCTATGTGGGCAATAGTTTTGGTTTGGAGGCCGCTTTATGGAAGCAAAAGTTACAAGAGGGCTGCACCTTTTAAAACGATTGCATGACTTACTTAAAAATTCTGCCTGGACAGGCAGCACAAAAACCACTAGCAGGTCGCATGCAGCCCGTGGGCCACTACTTGCCCACATGTATCCTAGATTATCGTCAAGGCGTCCTCTCACGCGACCTGAACGCGTTCGTTGACGACGAACTGTGAAGTCACAGTTTGGAATTTCACGTTCCAGTACAATGCGAAGCGTGAAAGGAAGAATCTGCCAAGTCAGAGTTTTTTCTTCGTGGAGAGCAACTTGACCAGTGAGATGCGACATCGGTTTTACGTCATAAGCAGAACCGTTGTCGAGCCAAGGCGCTACCCCGTGTGTTTGAGAAAGTAAAATGCGTAATGTTGCACCTACTGAGTTCATAGGAATGCCAAATAAAATTTTTAAGTATGTAGAATCTGTAAAACACAGTAAGTAGAAAAAAGTTAGAGACCAAAAGAAGGGGAGTTGGGGCAGATCATGTGAGTATTTTACCATTAATGACGTATTTGATCACTCAGTGCTCAAAAAAAAAAAAAAGTTCAAATGTGTGTGAAATCTTATGGGACTTAATTGCTATGGTCATCAGTCCCTAAGCTTACACACTACCTAACCTAAGTTATCCTAAGGACATACACACACACTCATGTCCGAGGGAGGACTGGCACCAGCCGCACAGTTCAGTGCACAACAAAAGTTTGGAATACTATCGTAAAATGTAGTTTCTGACACTAGAGATTTCACTAACGTAGGTCCTTCATGCATTATCCAGTTACAGCCCATATACTGGAAGGTGTTTGCTACTGGCATGCTTTGTGACTGCTTCAAAATGGTTCACATGGCTCTAAGCACTATGGGACTTAACATCTGAGGTCATCAGTCCCCTAGACTTAGAACTACTTAAACCTAACTAACCTAAGGACATCACACACATCCATGCTGAGGCAAGATTCGAACCTGCGAACGTAGCAGCAGCGCGGTTCCAGACTGAAGCGCCTAGAACCGCTCGGTCATAGAGCCCGGCCGTGACGGTTTCCCAGTCATGTAAACATAATGCTGTCTCAGCGCCTCACCGCGAGCAGTCCGGTGTCATTAACAGCTTCATTCAAATGGTGTTGAGCGCTGCAGTAAAATGTCACATACACTACTGGCCATTAAAATTGCTACACCAAGGAGAAATGCAGATGATAAACTGGTATTCATTGGACAAATATATATGATACTAGAGCTGACACGTGATTACATTTTCACCCAATTCGGGTGCATATATCCTGAGAAATCAGTACCCAGAACAACCACCTCCGGCCGTAATAACGGCCTTGATACGCCTGGGCATGGAGTCAAACAGGGCCTGGATGGCGTGTACAGGTACAGCTGCCCATGTAGCTTCAACACCATACCGCAGTTCATCAAGAGTAGTGACTGGCGTATTGTGACGATCCTGTTTCTCGGCCACCATTGACCAGACGTTTTCAGTTGGTGAGAGATCTGGAGAATGTGCTGGGCAGGGCAGCAGTCGAACTTTTTCTGTATCCAGAAAGGCCCGTACAGGATCTGCAACATGCGGTCGTGCAGTATCCTGCTGAAATGTAGGGTTTCGCAGGGGTCGAATGAAGGGTAGAGCCACGGGTCGCAACGCATCTGAAATGTTCAAAGTACCGTCAATCCGAACAAGAGGTGACCGACACGTGTAACCAATGGCACCCCATACCATCACGCAGGGTGATACGCCAGTATGGCGATGACGAATACACGCTTCCAATGTGCGTTCACCGCGATGTCGCCAAACACGGATGCGACCATCACGATGCTATAAACAGAACCTGGATTCATCCGAAAAAGTGACGTTTTGCCATTCGTGCACCCAGGTTCGTCGTTGAGTACACCATCGCAGGCGCTCCTGTCTGTGATTCAGCGTCAAGCGTAGCCGCAGCCATGGTCTCTGAGCTGATAGTCCATGCTGCTAAAAACGACGTCGAACTGTTCGTGCAGATGGTTGTTGTCTTGCCAACGTCACCATCTGTTGACTCAGGGATCGAGACGGGGCTGCACGATCCGTTAGAGCCATGCGGATAAGATGCCTGTGATCTCGACTGCTAGTGATTCGAGGCCATTGGGATCCAGCACGGCGTTCCGTATTACCCTCCTGAACCCACAGATTCCATATTCTGCTAACAGTCATTGGATCTCGACCAACGCTAGCAGCAATGTCGCGATACGATAAACCACAATCGCGATATGCTACAATCCGACCATTAACAAAGTCGGAAACGTGATCGTACGCATTGCTCCTCCTTACACGAGGCACACAACAACGTTTCACCAGGCAACGCCGGTCAACTGCTGTTTGTGTATCAGAAATCGGTTGGAAACTTTCCTCGTGTCAGCACGTTGTAGGTGTCGCCACCGGCGCCAACCTTGGTTGAATGCTCTGAAAAGCTAATCGTTTGATATCACATCTTCTTCCTGTCGGTAAATATTCGCGTCTGTAGCTCGTCATTTTCGTGGTGTAGCAGTTTTAATGGCCAGTAGTGTAGACATAAGAGTCAGGACAGTGGCTTTAATTTCAGCAGGTCATACACAGCAACATGTTGCCGATCGGTTACATGTCACTCAAAGTGGTGTGTCTAAAGTGTAGAGAAAGTACAGAGAGAGGGGAGATGTGAACGACCTCGCATGGTCGTCCTCGAATGAAAACACCAGTGCAGGATCGTTTCCTCCAACTGTCGGCTCGGAGGCGCCCAACATCAACTGCCAGAAACATTGAAAATGACTTTCCCCATACAACGAGGATTTGTATCTCACACCAGATAGTGCATAGAAGACTGCATCAGGGTGGTCTTCATTCCAGATGACCAGAGAGTTTTGCACTGAACCAACGGAACCGGAGCAATCGAAGGACCTGGACTCTCTTACATCAAAAATGGTTCAAATGGCTCTGAGCACTATGGGACTTAACTACTGAGGTCATCAGTCCCCTAGAACTTAGTACTACTTAAACCTAACTAACCTAAGGACATCACACACATCCATGCCCGAGGCAGGATTCGAACCTGCGACCGTAGCGGTCACGCGGTTCCAAACTGACGCGCTTAGAACCGCACGGCCACATCGGCCGGCGTCTCTTACATCAACATTGGAGCATTGCAGAACAGAGAATTGTAATGTTTGCTGACGAGACCAAGATTGGTTTGCGACTGGCCACTATATGTGTTAGGATTTCCAGAAGCGCTAGACGACACCAGGAATTCCGATAGTTCAGGAACTCTATCCATTTGCAGATGGAAGTATAACGTTCTGGGTGGCAATAATGATGGGACGGCAAACCCCACTAATTCTCATCTACGGCAATTTGACTGTAATGCCCTACAGACGTGAAGTCGGTGAAAATTTCATTCTAGTCGTGACAACGCAAGACCGCATCGTACTGTAGCATTGTCTCGGTATCTTCAAGGATGCGACATCAACCGAATGCATTGGCCAGCACAGTCCGCAGACACGAACGTAATTGAGTATGCGTAGGACTTGAAGGTGATCATTGCACAGCGTCCGAATCCACCTGACAGTCTTCAGGACGTCACTAAAACTGGCATTGAAGAGTGGCACCTCATACCCCAAGACAAACTTGATAGTCTCATCCAGAGCAAGCCTCGCAGCGTGGAAGAACTTATCTGTGTGCGTGGAGGACATACACACCATTAAACACTGATAATCTCTCTGATATTCTCTCTGTTTTTATTTCCATGATGTACACTTAGCAGAGAGAGCCTGTTTCGTTCTGTAACGATTATTTGTAACTAAGCAAAGTCATTGCTGTTTTCAAACGGATTTACATTTATTTTGTTAATAAGGCACTGTACAAACCTCAGTGGGTGTACTATAAGAACTCATTGTAGTAAAGTCTATGATGTTCAAATGTGTGTGAATTCCTAAGGGACCAAAGTGCTGACGTCATCGGTCCCTAGACTTACACACTAGTTAAACTTAAATTAACTTATACTAAGAACAACAGACACATCCATGCCCGAGGGAGTACTTGAACCTCCGGCGAGAGGGGCCGCGCAGTCCGTGACATGGCGCCTCTAACCACGCGGTCACTCGGCGCGGCTCCTATTATGTTCGAAACTTTTGTTGAGGTGTGTATAATTCTTGCCACAAGTGATTTGTAGTACATGTTATTTGTCGTTGTCAACTGCAGATGCAGCAGTGTTGTTCCTCCACCAGCAGTTCCCTGTCCAAGCCATCGACGATTCCAGAATCTCCTTCCTCCGTTGTTCTTCGACGATAGCTAACAGAGTTAACGCAGCTACTTTACGTGCGTCCATTTTCATAAACAAACTGTGTGATTTGCACGCCAGGTACAGGCAACAACCAGTGCCGGTTTAAGGCTCTAGCGACACAAGCGGCCGCTTGAGTTACCTAAGGAGCAACTAGCGCAAAATTTTTGCATAAGACGTATCGTAACTAAGACAACTCATTTCCAGTCTCACAAGATTTAGATTTATTTGTAAAGGTGTTAGGAAAAACCCAAGGAACGCCACCTAAGGTATGAGAGAGGGGTGGAAAGGGGGAGGAGGTACCAAATGACATGTCACTTGTGGTTATGTGTGTGTGGGGGGGGGGGGGGGGGAGGGAGGGGTAGTGTTGCCAGATGACTATGTCACTTGTGCAGAAAAATGTTCTTGAAACGGCAGTGCCAACAACTGCCCCTGTAAAGCGCTGTGGTCGTAAATCACGATGGAACGTAGCAGGAAATTTTAGAGTTTGCAGCAACTGCGAGGGATACAACGTCTGGCATGCTCCGTGGAAGGACGGCCTTAATCCGCTCGGCTAGTGGTGCTGATTGCCGTGCATAACTCAGAGTTGTCACTCCAGGAAGAATTGAGGACCTCACCCTTCGGGAAGAATTAAGCGTCTGACCAATCCAAAATGGCAGCTAGGCGGTGAGCACGTGCGCGGCTGGCTGCCACTCTCTGGGGGTTCGGCGATTCTCCACGCATCCGCCGCACCGCCGGCTCACAATACAGTTACGGGCACAGCCGTGGGCCCGCGTGTGCCCTCTGGTACCCGCCGTACAAAAAGCGCACCGCCGAGCTCGTGGCCCCGGCAGTAAATCATGCCGGCGTCTGGCCCCGCCGATGACGCGGCAGCTGCAGCCGAAAAACGGGACGGCCCGCCAATTAAGCACTGGCGGAGCTGCGTTAAGCGGCGGTGCTGGAGCCGCCGTAGAGCCGACAAACGCGGCCAGCCCACGCGCCCCGCTCCTTTGTCCCGCCGCGGCAACCTTTTTTCCTGCCGCCCCCGTGTGACGGAGCCGAGCGTTTAGACCAGCCAGCTAGGCTGAAGCAACGGCCAGCTCATCCGCGTGACGCAGCTGAGCCAAGCTGCCCGCATATAGGGCGCATATTCAGTCACTTTGGTACCGCATCTCAGCAGTCGGCAAAAACTTCACCTAAACTCCACAATTACAGTTTTCCATATTAAAACTCATCTTGTGATGCAGCTAAAAAAAATCTACAAAAACTGCGGAGAGAAAAGTCATTGGATAGTGATATGCACATATACAGACGGCGGTAGTATCGCGAACATGAGGTACACAAGCGCAGTACATTGCCAGAGCAGCCATTTGTACTCAGGTGATTCATGTGAAACGGTTTTCGACTCGATTATAGCTGCGCGACGGGGGTTAACAGACTATCAACGCAGAATGGGAGTTGGAGCTAGAAGCATGGGACATACTGTAGTGAAATGGCAGGAGTCAATTCACGGGGTTTCGAGGAAGCCGAAAGGCACGCTTTTAAGCTCACGCAGGCTGGCGTGAGGTCTGGAACAGGTAAAGTAATTATACTATCAAGAAAAGTACGTAGCTTCAGGAATACTTAACTTTAATCCATAATTGGTGAACATCGCTCTGACTGTACAGGCATCACAAGATTAACAGCAAATGATAATGGCGCCTTGCTAGGTCGTAGCAAATGACGTAGCTGAAGGCTATGCTAACTATCGTCTCGGCTAATGAGAGCGTATTTTGTCAGTGAACCATCTCTATCAAAGTCGGCTGTACAACTGGGGCGAGTGCTAGGAAGTCTCTCTACACCTGCCGTGTGGCGGCGCTCGGTCTGCAGTCACTGACAGTCCGACGTATACTACCGGACCGCGGCCGATTTAAAGGCTACCACCTAGCAAGTGTGGTGTCTGGCGGTGACACCACACATACCATTTCGGAAATGGGAAATTAAATATTCCGAGATCCACAGTATCAAGTGGTTGCCCAGAATACCAAATTTCAGGCATTACCACTCGCCACAGATAACGCAGTGGTCGACGGCCTTCACTAAACGACCGATAACAGCGGCGACTGCGACAAGCAACGCTGAGTGAAATAACCGCAGAAATCAGTGATCAGTGTGGGACGAGCGATGAACGTATCCGCTAGGACAGTGCGACGAAATTTGCAGTTAATGGGCTGTAACAGCAGATGACTGATGCGAGTGCCTTTGCCCGTAACACGACGTCGCCTGCAGGGGCTCTCCTGGAGTTGTGACCACATCGGTTGAACCCTAGTCGACTGGGAAACCTTGACCTGGATAGACGAGTCACGATTTCAGATGGTAAGAGCCGATCGGAGGGTTCGAGTATGGCGCAGACCCCACGAAGCCATAGATCCAAGTTGTCAACAGGGCACTGTGCAAGCTGGTGCTGGCTCCATAATGGTGTGGGCTGTGTTTACGTGGGGCAACGGCCTCGCCGCAGTGGATACACCGGTTCCCGTGACATCACCGAAGTTAAGCGCTGTCGGACGTGGCCGGCACTTGGATGGATGACCATCCAGGCTGCCATGCGCTGTTGCCATTTTTCGGCGTGCACTCAGCCTCGTGATGCCAATTGAGGAGCTACTCGACCGAACAGTAGCGGCTCCGGTCACACAAAACCATCATAACGACCGAGAGAGCGGTGTACTGACCACACGCCCCTCCTATCCGGAACCGCGCGACCGCTACGGTGGCAGGTTCGAATCCTGTCTCGGGCATGGATGTGTGTCACGTCCTTAGGTTAATTAGGTTGAAGTAGTTCTAAGTTCTAGGGGTCTGATGACCTCAGAAGTTCAGTCTCATAGAGCTCAGAGCCATTTGTACCAGCCTCCTATCCGCTTCCTCAACTGATAATGACACGGCAGTCGGATGGTCCCGATGGGTCACTTGTGGCCTGAAGATGGAGAGCTGCTGCTGCTGTGTTTACATCGATCGTTGACTGGAAATTGGTTATGTTCGGCTACTTGCAGGCGTTAGCAACCATTCATGGACTTCATGTTCCAAAAGAACGATGTACTTTTTATAGATGACTATGCACCATGTCAGACCAAATTTATTCGCCACTGGTTTGGAGAACATTCTGGACAGTTCGAGCGAATGATTTGGTCAGCCATAGAACATTTATGAAACATAATTGAGAGATCAGTTCGTGCACAAAATCCTTCACTGGCAACACTTTCGCAATTCCGGACGGTTATAGAGGCAGCATCGCTCAATGTTTCTGCAGGGGTCTTCGGATAGCTTTTTCAGCCTATGTCACGTAGTAGTGGTGGTAAATTCCCGTGCGACAAAACTGCTCAGGTTATCGGTCCCTAGGCTTACACACAACTTAATCTAACGTGAACTAACTTACGCTAAGGACATCACACAGCTGGCCGCTGTGGCCGAGCGGTTCTAGGCGCTTCAGCCTGGAACAGCGCTGCTGCTACGGTCGCAGGTTTGAATCTTGCCTCGGGCAGTGATGTGTGTGATGTCCTTAGGTTAGTTAGGTTTAAGTAGTTCTAAGTCTAGGGGACTGATGACCTCTGATGTTAAGTCCCATAGGTCGCGTCCTGGCACAGCCTCATTATACCAGAATGAAGTAAGTGCGAACTGCGTAGCGCAATCGGGACGTTAACGACAGTAGGTTAGTTATAAATTGCTGTCAACCTCTGTATCGGAGATGAGAGAGAGAGAATCTCCTTTTTTTTAAGCAAATACGTTTCCTGAAAATAGGTTACAGAATTGCAATAGGCAGAAAAGATTGGTTAGTTTCTATCAAGTTCATTCTCACATATACTTATGTGAGGTGTTGGACCATAAACCCCTTAGTAAGATTCAGTCTATTTATTCGGACTTGCTACTTCAAAGCTAATTGCCGGTACCTATAAGAAACAAGTACAAAGCAATCAGTTGTTCTCGGTTAGCACTGAAATCTCTCTAAGTAATTGAGACAAAGACTGACAGCCTCAGTTCAACACTATTCCAATGAAACTTTAAAAATCCTACTTGACCTGCAGTTCCTGAGTGTCCACCAGAGTCTATCGCCGTCTTCTCGCAGTAGAAGTCTTTATCAGCTGTATCGGCTGCTATGGGCCTACTCGGCCCCGCTGGCGTCTCGCTGTGGAATCTCCAAACTGTCGGCACTGGCTCTGAATCTGCGTCTGAATCTCTGCATCTAGCTGATCCGCTGCCTGGCCTTTTATTTCGTTTCTCATGTACTTGGGTGAACGTGAGTTAATTTGTTTCACACGACACTTTTATTTCTAAGTGATCGGATTGCACAAGAATGCCTATGGTTCCACACAACACTCTCGTTTCCAATTGGTCGGCTTGCGCAAGAATGCCTTCGGTTCCACGCGACACTTTCGTTTCTAGCTGCACACAACTTTATTTGGTTCCACACGAGTCTTTTCCGCACGTGACTGACCGCCCTGGTGTTTGCGTCTTCCATTGTGCAAGGTTGATTCATGCTGCTTCCCCAGGCAGAAAGTCAAACACTAAGTTATTTGATCAACAAGCCATACTTGGCAGCCTCCGCCGCTTATCTAGTCCCTACGTCCTGGTGGACTATTTCTTAATGTCGGCTGGCTGTTTGCCTATAGAGCCTGGACTCTTATTATGGTCACAAAAGCAAGAATAAAAATTAAAATTTTCTACGGTCACAACAGTGCTCAGAGCCATTTGAACTATTTGACAACACACACATCCATGCCCGAGGGAGGACTCGAACCTCCGACGGGGGGAGCCGTGTGAACTGTGGCAAGTCACCAAGGGACCGCTCGGCTACTCCACGCGGCTATATGCCACGTCGAGTTGCAGCTGTATGCTGGGTAAAAGGAGGTCCGACGCGATTGTAGGTATCCGAAAACTTTTGTCTTCTTAGTGTAAAACCCTCTCTCAGGTCTGTTGTTTGGTTGTGAGAACACCACCAGTTGTCAAACGTGTGATATTTTTACTAAAACATGTTTGAGGAGTACGTTATCCATTATCAGGTGCTTACAGCTTCTATGCCATTAATCAACGTCAAAACAAAAAGCTCAGTAGGAAACGTGTATTGTCAAACATACTCCTCTCAGAACATCTGCCACGCGGGATCAGCCGAGCGGTCTAAAGCGCTGCAGTCCTGGATCCTGGACTGTGCGGCTGGTCCGGGCGGAGGTTCAAGTCCTCCCTCGGGCATAGGTGTGTGTGTTTGTCCTTAGGATAGTTTAGGTTAAGTAGTGTGTAAGCTTAGGGACTGATGACCTTAGCAGTTAAGTCCCATAAGATTTCACACATTATCAGAACATCTTACGTTGGCGCGTTATACTCTCAGCGCACAGATATAAAATCTATAGACGCGCGGGAATCGTTCTGGCAAGGATAAAGGCCGGAAATGGGGAAATCCACTGGCATAAGCGACTTTGACAGCGGACGCGTATCACCTGGGAACGAGCACCTAGGAAAGGGCGAAGCTGTCCGACTGTACACTTGCTTCTGTTGTGAGCATCTATGGAAAGCGGTTGAAGGTCGGGGAAACCACGACTCAGTGACAAGATATTGCACGTCCAAGTCCAACTGCAACATGGAGGTTAGAGGCTGGCTCGCTCTGAATAGGAGGATACGTGGCAATCTGTGGAAGATCTGACGCCAGAGTAAAATGCTGATGCAGCCAGAACTGTTCCTGAGCACATAGTTGAGCTCACATTCTCCAACGTGTGGCTACGCAGCATATTGCCCCAATGAATTCCTCAATTACGATTGGAGTGGGCAAGAGGTGATAGGGCTTGGACCGTGGATCAAACTGAAACGTGTCGCCTGGGTGGATGAATCACGTTTCTTGTTACACCAGGTCGATGGTCGTGTCCAGGTACGCTACCATCCAGGTGAATGGCTGCTCGAAGCATGTATCACACCACAAGTGCAAGCCAGTCGGGGTTGCATTATGACAGGGACTTTCATCTTGTCTTCAATAGTTTTGTGGCGGCGTTCGTAGCGACAAACAATTCGCTGTAGAACCGGCTTACGAAGTCACCGCCACACTTTTAATAGCGGGCCGACCGGTCCGCTGGAACAGTGAACAGAAAGATGAAAACCCAAACACTCTGATTAAATAAAAGTCGGTACTTATCTTTATTAACGAAGATACAGAAATACAGTAGTGAACTCCGTGTCTACAGAAATCTGTCTAGTTCGAGTCGGAGCGGCTAGGTCAGCGTCGGCTGACGACAAACAACAACTCTGCTGCGATGAACACACAACTGACTAGCAAGTACACAATTCGGTGGCGAGTATACAACTGAGCGACGAATACAGAACTGTCCTAGCGCTCGCGAGTCCAGCGCTTAAGAAGCCAGAAGCCAGCGGTGGCGCGCGCAGACTTGCGGCGATTTCCTGTCTCGCTGGCGCTGCTTATGCGGACGACGTCCGGACTTTAATGCTGCCAACCTTTTGGCAGCGGGCTCGGGTGGCATTACTGGCTAGGATATAACAAATAGGACCTCTCTTTGCAGTAATCGAATGTACCGAGACAATTTGTGAGTTTCCAGAATGAGATTTTCACTCTGCAGCGGAGTGTGCGCTGATATGAAACTTCCTGGCAGATTAAAACTGTGTGCCCGACCGAGACTCGAATTCGGGACCTTTGTCTTTCGCGGGCAAGTACTCTACCATCTGAGCTACTCAAGCACGACTCACGCCCCGTCCTCACAGCTTTACTTCTGCCCGGTTCGCAGGAGAGCTTCTGTAAAGGTTGGAAGATAGGAGACGAGGTACTGGCAGGAGTAAAGCTGTGAGGACGGGACGTGAGTCGTTCTTGGGTAGCTCAGATGGTAGAGCATTTGCCCACGAAAGGCAAAGGTCCAGAATTCGAGTCTCGGTCCGGCATACAGTGTTAATCTGCCAGGAAGTTTCATATCAGTGCACACTCGGCTGCAGAGTGAAAATGTCATTCTGGAAACATCCCCCAGGCTGTGGCTAACCCATGTCTCCCCAATATCCTTTCTTTTAGAAGTGCTAGTTCTGCAAGGTTCGCAGGAGAGCTTCTGTAAAGTTTGGAATGTAGGAGACGAGGTAATGGCAGAAGTAAAGCTGTGAGTACCGGGCGTGAGTCGTGCTTCGGTAGCTCAGTTGGTAGAGCACTTGCCCGCGAAAGGCAAAGGTCCCGAGTTCGAGTCTCGGTCGAGCACACACTTTTAATCTGCCAGGAAGTTTCATACCAGCGCACACTCCGCTGCAGAGTGAAAATCTCATTCTGGAAACATCCCCCGGGCTGTGGCTAAGCCATGTCTCCGCAATATCCTTTCTTTCAGGAGTGCTAGTTCTGCAAGGTTCGCAGGAGAGCTTCTGTAAAGTTTGGAATGTAGGAGACGAGGTACTGGCAGAAGTAAAGCTGTGAGTACCGGGCGTGAGTCGTGCTTCGGTAGCTCAAATGGTAGAGCACTTGCCCGCGAAAGGCAAAGGTCCCGAGTTCGAGTCTCGGTCGGGCACACAGTTTTAATCTGCCAGGAAGTTTCAATTTGTGAGTTATGTGAACATCATTGCGGATCACCTGTATCACTCCGGGCTTGATGTCATCCCTGAAGACATCCTCCAGCAGGATTGCTATTCTTGTCACAAGGTCAGAATCGTTTGTGAGTGCGATAGTGAACTCACGCTGATGTCTTGATCTCCAAATTGGCCTGACGATGGAACCCATTTAGGACGCTATCAGGCGCCAGCTCTTCGCCTGCAAACAGCTGGCCTGTTATGCAAGGGATTGCGAGACCTGTGTGTGGGGCCACATACCTCCAAAAAACTATCAAGGACTTGTCGAATATGATTTTCGCTTAACGGTGTAGCTACTTTCATCTTGTCCGCAGCTCGTGGTCTCGCGGTAGCATTCTCGCTTCCCGAGCACGGGGTTCCGGGTTCGATTCCCGGCGCGGTCAGGGATTTTTTCCTACCTCGAGATGACTGTGTGTCGTTGTGTCGTCTTGTTCATCATCATTCATCCCCATTACGGTCGGAGGAAGGCAATGGAAAACCACCTTCGCTAGGACCTTGCCTAGTAAGGCGGTGCGGGTCTCCCGCATCGTCCCCTACGCTCTGTCAATGAGTATGGGACTTCCTCATCCTCACTTTCATATTTCTAGGAGTAATGGACTTCATGATCATCAATCTTTCACTAGTGAGAGGCAATAAAGAGACCATTTCATTCCCACATAAACACCTCTCACATGAGAAACCCTGGGCGGTATTCTGTGGGCAATGGCGATGCATTGCGTTGTGCTGTTCTCTAAGTGTTTTCACTCAAAATGTTCAAATGTGTGTGACATCTTATGGGACTTAACTGCTAAGGTTCCTAGGCTTACACACTACTAAACCTAAATTATCATAGGGACAAAGACACACACCCATGCCCGAGGGAGGACTCGAACCTCCGCCGGGACAAGCCGCACAGTCCATGACTGCAGCGCCTTAGACCGCTCGGCTAGTATTTACACTCCGTCACCAGAGTGGGGTAGTGGTGTCGGGTACTCTGTAGGTAGTGGTCTGCGAGTGTGTGGATATTGGCAGCTATAGCACGGGATACCCACTGAAGTTGTGGTTTTGTGCATATATCCCGGCGCTGACGCGGACTTTTCCGGGTATAGCTGCGGATATCCACAATAATAACTACTGTCTCGTCAAAATTTAAGGGACAGCATCAACATTACGATTTTAATCTGTTTGTGCGTTACAAGTGTGCGGTAATAATGATGATTATTGTTTAAATCATTACAATAACTCATTTGTAACGAAATGTTTCTATAGTAGTTTGAACGCACATTTTGCTGGTGACAGGAAATGTATGTAGACGTTTGCAAGGATTGAAAATGACGACATGGCGATCTCCCTGAGTTTCTGCACAACTAGACGTACATCGTGTTTTCTTGGTACCGCTATTTGCCTTACATCTGGATTATTACTCTTTTGTAACAGAGGACACTTAGACTGATAAGCCAAAACATTACGACCACTGTGCTTACGGAGACGCCTCGTGGCGTTGCGGGTACATGACGCGGTAAAAAGAGTCTATAAGCGGACTGGGGATCACCCTAGCGAAGATGTAGGCTGCAAATGAGGAGATCCATTGAGATAAGTGACTTTGACAAAGGGCAGATTATTATCATTTACACCTGTGAACGAATATCTCGAAAATGGTGACGATGGTCGAATGTTCACGTGCTACTGTCGTGAGCATCTACGGAAAGAGGTGGAAGGACAGTAAAACTACAACCAGACGGTAAATCGTTGGGCGTCCACGAGTCTTCATAGAATGTGGGGTTCGGAGGCTTGTCTTCTCTGTAAAGCAGGGTAGATGGTGATCTGTGGCATCTCTGCCGAAAGAGCACAATGCTGGTGCATGCAAGAGTGCTTCGGAGCACACCGTTCGTCGTTCATTGTTGAACATGGAGGTCCGCAACAGACCACCTGTACGTGTTCACATGTTGACCCAACGACATCGTCAAACACGATTGCAGTGGGAACGGGCCATTGGGACTCGACCGTAGATCAATGGCTACGTGTCGGCTATTCGGATGAATAACATCTTTGCTACACTAGGTTGATGGTCGTCTCCACAAACGCAGTCATCGAGGTGAACGGCGGCTCGAAACGTGCAGCGTGTCACAGACACAGGCTTGTGGGAGCAGTATTAGGCTATGGGAGACGTTCTCTTGCGCTTGCATGGGACCTGTGGTAGCAATCGAAGACATGCTGACAAATTTGAACCACCTGCATCCATTGAAGCTTGGAGCCCTCCCTGACAGCGATGTCATTTGTCAGCAGTATAATTGTACTCGTCTCGGAGCCAGAACCATGCTACAGTGGGTTGAGGAGCATTATAGTGAACTCATGTTGATGTCGCTGCCACCAAATTCGCCTGATGTAAACCCTATGAAACCCATCTGGGTCGCTATAGATCAACGTCACCTCGCACGAAAATCAGCAGCCCTTTATTTACGCGAATTAAATGATCTGAGGGTAGAATCTAGTGGCACCTACCATCGCAAATCTACCACAAGACCCAGTGATGTATTTCGTTCCAAAGACCGACAAACAGTTATTAAGAAGGTGGTCATAATGTTTTGGCTCATCAGTGTATGTAATTATCGAGAGCTCTTAGAAAGCGATATGAATGTTTTTCTAGGGCACTACACCCATTTGAATATTCGTTTCATAGCCTGACTTCTGTACGAGTATCACATACGTCATACTTAGTATAAAACTGATGGTACTATCGAAGTTTCTCTTAAAAATATATCTATTACATTGAGAAGTATAGCCCTTTCATATGATTTAAAATTACGGTGGATTAATTGCTGTTTAATAAACGAATTAAATGAATAATATTCAACAGTATACAAGATTTGGCTACAACTTGTTTCAAAAAATGGCTCTGAGCACTATGGGACTCAACTGCTAAGGTCATTAGTCCCCTAGAACTTAGAACTAGTTAAACCTAACTAACCTAAGGACATCACAAACATCCATGCCCGAGGCAGGATTCGAACCAGCGACCGTAGCGGTCTTGCGGTTCCAGACTGCAGCGCCTTTAACCGCACGGCCACTTCGGCCGGCAACTTGTTTCATGACGTGACATTGTTGACAAAATATTTTGCAGAAAATTTCAGAAACACAGTTTCAGTAACTACAACAGAGAGATGTAAATCAAGGTATTATAATAGTGTGAACACGGAACTTTTCTAGCTCTCACACTCGTTTAGAGACTCCGACGACGTTTTCTTCACCTGTTACTACGAAGTAGTTAAAAATATTTAATTGATATAAATCATAAGAACAGATTCTTACTACAGAAGAGATCACGCACCAAACTTGCATAATGCGAGCAAGTAATGCCTCACGTGTATTGATTTTGTCCTCATAAACATGTCTTTCATCTGTCCCCATAAACAAAAATCCATTGGTGTTAAATCGGGCGATCTGGGTGGCCACAGACGTGTAGCACCACGACCGATCCACTTCTGGGGAAAATGTTCATTTAAATGTGTAGTAACGGCGTTGGTTAAATGTGGAGGCGCGCCATCATATTTTATAGATTCAACAGAAAATAACAAAAAAAAAAAAAAAAAAAAAAAATGGAAATCGTGCTTTACTTTAATCTCGTACAGTTTTGCGATGACTCCATATTAACAAAGGTGCTAAATGTGAGGCAAAATCTTTTATTAGCCGTAACTCCGTAACTACACATTTGCGGACCTATGTTTATATGAACTTCTTTCTTTAGTTTCACTTTTAGAATAACATATTAAAATGTTTTCATATCTTCGTGAATCACCTTCAACCACCAAAGAATGGTCCTCAAATGCTAGTGCAGGCTTGCTTCAACAACAGTCGCACTGGTATCAAAATACATTAGCACAGTTACGGGGAAGTAGTAGCCGAAGGTGTATGTCTGGATCACAGTGTTGTCCGAAAGTGAAAAGTGGGCAGTAGAAAACCGAAGATGAAGAAAGTTGGTACATAGGAGGGTTGGAATTTAAATAGTGGCAACTATTTAAACACAACCGATACAAACGAGTTACATGTTTGCATATGTTAATGTCCTTCAAAGTGGTCACCAGCGTTGTGTAGAACCCGTTGCCAGCGATGTGGAAGGCGTAGTATACCTTTAGTAAAGCCTGTTCTGTTGATGGTGCAAATGGAGCGATCTAAACTGATTGTGATTCTCGTGTAGGACTGTGATGGTGCTATCCTAACGCATTACGTTCCTCCACGGCAGACCGTCAGTGCACAGTATTACTGTTCGCTTCCTGAGCATCAACTCGACCAGCTTTGTGAAAGAAGCGGCAACACTTTCTGCGCAACCCACTCATCATGTTGCACGACAATGCGCGGGCGCATACAGCTCAATCTGTGGCTGCTCTGTGCGGTCGAAGGGACTGGGGAGCACTGTACCATTCACCATACTCCCCGGACTTCAGTCTTTGTGACTTTGATTTGATTCCGAAGATGAAGGAACCACTTCGTGGCATTCGCTTCAGAACTGTTCCAGAGATTCGACAGGCAGTAGACCGCTCCATTCGCACCATCAACAGAACAGGCGCTGCTAACGGTATACTACGCCATCCACATAACTGGTAACGGGTTATACACAACGCTGGTGACTACTTTAAAGGACAGTAACAGGTGCAGATATGTAACTCTTTTGTATAGGTTGTGAATAAATAGTTGTCACTATTTAAGTTTCAACCCTCGTATTATTTAAAAAACGAACTAGGATGAAGCAGTGTCTCAAAGAAGAGACACTTGATGATGCTCCCATCTGCTGGGAGAAGCTCTAAAGGGAATAAAATTGGAGGCAAAATAGATCTTAGAATGTGTAAAATAAATTTGCTAGTGATCGCTGCGAAAGTACCAAGCCGAATAAAAGAAGGGAGGACGGGATCAAGGCCACATTTATTCAACCTTTGACTCTGTGCAGCTAGCTTGGAATCAATTCTAGAGGTTTCCACGCTTCTGTGCTGTCTTTCTGAGACGGAAGCAAGCACTGTTTTTGGCGATACGAGTATGAGGAACCGTCAGTCAGAAGTCCACAACAAAGTGACCAATTGTCAACTGAATATCTGTAAAACAGCATAAATTGCTTTAACTGTAGAGCAGTTATAAGCTGCCGTTCCGGTATCTCCCTGTGAAAAAAACACTACTGGCCATTAAAATTGCTACACCAAGAAGAAATGCAGATGATAAACGGGTATTCATTGGACAAATATATTATACTAGAACTGACATGTGATTACATTTTCACGCAATTTGGGTGCATCGATCCTGAGAAATCAGTACCCAGAACAACCACCTCTGGCCGTAATAACGGCCTTCTACGTCTGGGCATTGAGTCAAACAGAGCTTGGATGGCGAGTACAGGTATAGCTGCCCATGCAGCTTCAACACGATACCACAGTTCATCAAGAGTAGTGACTGGCGTATTGTGACGAGCCAGTTGCTCGGCCACCATTGACCTGACGTTTTCAAATCGTGAGAGATCTGGATAATGTGCTGGGCAGGGCAGCAGTCGAACGTTTTCTGTATCCAGAAAGGCCCGTTCAGGACCTACAACATGCGGTCGTGCATAACCTACTGAAATGTTGGGTTTCTCGTGGATCGAATAAATGGCAAAGCCAGGGGTCGTAAAACATCTGAAATGTAATGTCCAGTGTTCAAAGTGCAGTCAGTGCGAACAAGAGGTGAACGAGACGTGTAACCAATGGCACCCCATACCATCACGCCGGGTGATACGCCAGTATGGCGATGACGAATACACGCTTCCAATGTGCGGTAACCGCGATGTCGCTTAACACGGATGCGACCATCATGATGCTGTAAACAGAACCTGGATTCATCCGAAAAAATGACGTTTTGCCATTCGTGCAACCAGGTTCGTCGTTGAGTACACCATCGCAGGCGCTCCTGTCTGTGATGCAGCGTCAAGGGTATCCGCAGCTATGGTCTCCGAGCTGATAGTCCATCCTGCTGCAAATGTCGTCGAACTGTTTGTGCAGATGGTTGTTGTCTTGCAAACGCCCCCATCTATTGACTCAGGGATCGAGACGCGGCAGCACGATCCGTTGCAGCCATGCGGATAAGATGCCTGTCATCTCGACTGCTAGTGATACGAGGCCGTTGGGATCCAGCACGGCGTTCCGTGTTACCCTCCTGAACTTACCGATTCCGTATTATGCTAACAGTCATTGGATCTCGGCCAACGCGAGCAGCAATGTCGCGACAGGATAAACCGCAATCCCGATAGCCTACAATCCGACCTTTATCAAAGTCGGAAACGTTATGGTACGCATTGCTCCTCCTTACACGAGGCATCACAACAACGTTTCACCAGGCAACGCCGGTCAACTTCTGTTTGTGTATTAGAAGTTGGTTGGAAACTTTCCTCATGTCAGCACGTTGTAGGTGTCGCCACCGGCGCCAAACTTGTGTGAATGCTGTGAAAAGCTAATCATTTCCATATCACAGCATCTTCTTCCTGTCGGTTAAAGTTCGCGTCTGTAGCACGTCATCATTGTGGTGTAGCAATTTTAATGGCCGGTAGTGTAGTTCATGGTGTAGCAATTTTAATGGCCAGTAGTGTAGTTCAGCTAACTAGCTTCTCCGTACTATGCTATAGAATACCACCGCTTTGCTTTTGTGTGACTGTGTTCAAAATATTATATGATGATCAAATTCAGGTACAAAATAAAAGAGAGCTTTCGGAGTTGAGCAAAAAATTCGTGCGGCAAACTTCGTCAGCGAGGCGACAGAGGACTTTCTTGCCGCGGGTTGCGGCTAACTTTCGAGAAAGTAATTTGTTTCTGTGTGCCTCATAAATGATTCATGAGGAGAGTAACTGGTACTGTAAAATGACCTAAATATCGGCATTATAACTAACAGGGCAACGCCTTGGCGTTCAGTAACTAGATAAGTTCCGTTTCTCCGTTTGACCGTTGAGCCGTGGCGAGCTGGCGCTAGTGTTATTTTGTTTCAGTATCGTTGAGATCGATTGTTGTTGAGCTAAGCTATCTTTGCTTTTCACGTGTTTTATCTTCCGGGTTGGTGGGCGAAGGGATTTGGTAGCGAGCCTTCGACGGGTAACCCTGGAGATCTCGTGACATTTGCTGGAAGACGAGTGTCAGGGGCTGCCGAACGAGCGTGAAGCCATCATATGTTGTGGTGTGAAATTGGTCGGGCGTTTTTGCGACATGGGCAGTTTGGAGATACAAGTTCTGTGACTTCGCTGGGATCAAAATTTGAAGGGGCGCGGTGAAGCTTAAGTAAGTGGTCGTAATTGTGTTTTGTGACCGACGCACTCAGAGGCATTTAAATTTTATTATTATGGTGAGACTTTCATAGTCGAACTTTAAGATGGTGTGGAAGAGTTCAGTTGGCCTAGTTAAATGGTGGCCGTTATTTGAAAGTTTTCTCAGAAGTTTTACTAGCGCTCTGTGTTTCTTGTAATCAAATGATTTTATGTTGGCGTTTTCAAAGCCTGCGCCGGCTGGAGTGGCCGAGCGGTTCTAGGCGCTACAGTCTGGAGCCGCACGACCGCTGCGGTCGCAGGTTCGAAACCTGCCTCGGGCATGGGTGTGTGTGATGTCTTTAGGTTAGTTAGGTTTAAGTAGTTCTAAGTTCTAGGGGACTGATGACCTCAGAAGTTAAGTCCCATAGTGCTCAGAGCCCCCTTTCAAAGCCTGCACTCTATTAATACAGTTGTCCATGTGTAAAATGCTTAAGGTCAAAGTTTCGAAACTGTCAGCAGTGTAACGTGTTCCTTAACATGCTTGCCCATATATCGAGTCAAAGGTTGTGCCAAGTGTTTCTATGTTTCAGCGTTATTGGAATGTCTTTGTGATTCGCGCAAAAACCTTTGATTGTGCCGGCGCCTTAGTGGGGAGTAAAATGTCATCCGAGGTCTAGTCCTGGCAGTGTTTAAGAACCTGGCCCTTACTGGGAGTTGTTCACCTACCACCTTCCAAAGTTTAGTATTTATCTTCCTTCCGCCAAGGCGGGTTAAGCTGGTATATATATAAATACATATTGTATGTAATCTGTTCTTATATGAACCTGTTTCCTTAAATATTAGCGACTGGCAACTGGCTATACTTTAAATTGCATAGCATCTAGTGAGTTCCTTGTGCAGCTCTTTCTAGTAATCTTTTATTAATACGTCTGAGCATGTGAACATTTATTTTTAAAGATCAGTGTTTCTACTGTAGTTTTTTATGTAAGTGGTTCTATCATGTTATGTAATTGGATCGTAGCTTGGCACTAGTGTTGAAGTGTCATTAAGTCATCCTTTATTGGTAACTGTTTTCATTATAGGTACCTCGAGGGAAATCCTATACGGGCGTTTGAATTTGTGAAGTTTATCAGTAATTCTGTTTTCTTAATAGGGGAAAATAAAGTGAGGGGTATTAGTGCCTGGCAACGTTAAGTTTTTAATTGACCTTTTAACAAGTGCTTCTTTATCGGACTGAAATAGTAATTTTACAAGGGTATTTTAGTGAAGAATGTTAAGTGTGGCCATCTAAATGTAGTAACTGGTTTCAAGGAGTGTGATGATGTGGCTATGTGAAGTAATTGATAACTGCAATGATTAAGGTTTCTATAAATGCCTGGAACATTATTTGAGTACTGACTACGTTGGGTTTTTAATTGTATTTGCAAAGCTTTATCTAGTGACTCGTCCGCAATTTGTAATTGTCAAATTCCTTAAAAGACATGATGTTCAGTAAACAGTCTTAATTATAAATTGTGACTACCAACCATGATTCCATCCCACTTCCTCCTTTATGGTATCTAAGATATGGTGGGTAAGTGTGGTTCGCATAGCGAATGAAGTAACAATTGAGTTTGTGTAGTACGGTAGTTCAGCAATTGCTATTCTGTAGGTTCGGCTTTCGAATCTACACAAGGCTATTCAGATTACAGTTTTATATAACTCCTCTAATTTTCCTTCCCCCTTGTGGTGTTGTCACGCCAGAGCCGTTAACTGTCACTTTAGGTGAGGAAATATTTATTATCTGGTGTGGCAGCTATATCAGGCCGCCCCAAATGCATCTTGAATACTCTGTAATACAAAAGAATACAAAAGAAGTATCACGACGCACTACGAAGGAATTAACAGAGTGGGACGAAAATCGGTAGATTTGATGTAATATGTATGATTCAAATTTAAGAAATATTGAATGATTTAATTAAGAGAGAATTTCACGAGTCGAGCATCTACATCTACATCTACATACACACTCCGCAATCCACCATACGGTGCGTGGCGGTGGGTACCTCGTACCACAACTAGCATCTTCTCTCCCTGTTCCACTCTCAAAGAGAACTAGGGAAAAATGACTGCCTATATGCCTCTGTACGAGCCCTAATCTCTCTTATCTTTTCTTTGTGGTCTTTCCGCGAAGTATAAGTTGGCGGGAGTAAAATTGTACTGCAGCCAGCCTCAAATGCTGACTACCACCCGAGTTCCTGAAGCATTCCCGTAACACTCGCGTAATGATCAAACCTACCAGTAACAAATCTAGCAGCCCGCCTCTGAGTTGCTTCTATGTCCTCCCTCAATCCGACCTGATAGGGATCCCAAACGCTCGAGCAGTACTCAAGAATAGGTCGTATTAGTGTTTTATAAGCGGTCTCCTTTACAGATGAACCACATCTTCCCAAAATTCTACCCATGAACCGAAGACGACAATCCGCCTTCCCCACAACTGCCATTACATGCTTGTCCCACTTCATATCGCTCTGCAATGTTACGCCCAAATATTTAATCGACGTGACTGTGTCAAGCGCTACACTACTAATGGAGTATTCAAACATTACAGGATTCTTTTTCCTATTCATCTGCATTAATTTACATTTATCTATATTTAGAGTTAGCTGCCATTCTTTACACCAATCACAAATCCTGTCCAAGTCATCTTGTACCCTCCTACAGTCACTCAACGACGACACCTTCCTGTACACCACAGCACCATCAGTAAACAGCCGCACATTGCTATCCACCCTATCCAAAAGATCATTTATGTAGACAGAAAACAACAGCGGACCTACCACACTTCCCTGGGGCACTCCAGATGATACCCTCATCTCCGATGAACACTCACCATCGAGGACAACGTACTGGCTTCTATTACTTAGGAAGTCAATAACACGTCGGTCCCCCTCTGGTCCTTATGCAAGCAGTTATTCGAGTTGTACTAGGGCAACCTCTGTCCAATTGGCACGTTAGAGCGTCAAAATACCGTGCTGACTGTGAGCCCTACCCATGGTCCTCCGCACCTTCTCTATTGAGGACAGACCCGGTGACCCAGCTGGCCAAGGTATGGTTTGGTAAACACGAAGACAGGCAGTAGAACTTCTTGCCTTGTGCGATCGGATATTATCTTGTTAAAATGTAAGCCTAGAACGGTTTGCCATAAAGGGGTAGAATATCGTCGGGGTACCGCTGTACTGTAAGGTTGCCGTGGATGACACCCAAAGAGGAAAGAAATGGCAGCCCAGACCATCACACCTGGTTGTCTGGTCGTATGACAGGTGGCGGTCAGGTTGGTATCTCATCGCTATCAGGAGCATTCTGCAAACACGTCTTCGGCCTGGAATCTCATGGACTGGAGCAGCACTGTCTTCGGCGACGAGGTCAGATGACCAGCGAATAGGTGTCTGGAGACGCTCCGCACACCGGTGGGATGGAAAACTGTCGCCCGGCATACGACCCTACAGCCAGGAGTGATGGTCTGGAGTGACATTTCTTTTCACAGCAGGACCCATATGGTTGCCATCTGTGGCACCATTACAACACGGCGTTACGTCGACGATATTCTACGCCCTGTTGTGTTGCCTACCACGGCAAACTATTCTAAGCTTACATTTCAGTAAGATAACGCCCGGCCGCACGCGGTGAGAGTCTCTGGTGCTTGTCTTCGTGCTTGTCAACTCTACCTTGGCCAGGAAGGTCACCAGATTTCTCCCCCATCAACCAGCTCGGGCTTTTGTCGACGTAACATGCCAATTGGACAATATTTGGCACGATATTCCTCGGGAGGACATCCAACAATTCTACCAATCAATGTCAAACCGAATAACTGCTTGCATAAGTGATTGAGGTGGGCGAACAAGTTATTGACTTGTTCAATTTGTGTAGTTCTTTCTCTTGACTAAATCACTCAATTTTTCTGAAATTTCCGTTCCACTCGGATAATTCCTTTCACGGTGTGTGTTTCTTTTTGTGCCTTGGAGTGTATATCGAAGTATGGTTCTCGCTATAGCGAATTTTCTAATGTATACAATTAATTTGAAACGTTTATAAGTGCCGAAATATGACATCCACATAATTCCTAACTTTTCATATGGAATTACATACCTTTTTCTGTGGCACTGGAAAAGCCTTGGAAGAAGGTGTGTGTGAAACGCGATCAGATAGTAACGCGGTAAGAACGCCAAAAACTACGGCCCCCCCGCCTCACAAACGTTTGCCTAATGTAAGCAAACACGTAACTTAGGTACTGTTCATGTGTTTCTTGTCCTGTCGCGTCAAGTGCGCCGAATGGTTACCGACTGAGACATGTTATTAAAGTGAATCCGGACAGACTATAATGCAGATTGTTTCATCTGGAGATGTAGTAGTGCAGGGTCAAAAAGGGCGAGTTTAAACACAGTGTTTTGAAACAGGGATCCGACAGCCTAAAGTAAACATACTCCTCAATACGCCTCCAAGACTAGGCCATTAGTAACGACACAGTAGCTGTGAATGGACAAGGGTGTGGTTGGACAGAAACCTGAGAGACGACAATACACACCGAGTTTCAAGTGGCGTTACAGCTGTGCAGGGTCGAAAATTATCCACGGAAGAAGAATCTCAGCAAAGTATTTTGAAATAAGGATCCGATGGTCTGAAGCGAATATTTGAGGCAGTACAAAGTCGTGAATGAGCTGTTCGTGTGAGGCATGATTTTGTCAGTAATGTTTTCCTAAGTGTACATTTACATTTTATTTGAGCCAGAAGATCAGCGAAGTTGTGCAGACTGCCTAAACTAGCTAGCTATCCCCACCTTGCTGATGGATATTGCGCCTGGCTGTACTTCCACTGAGAGACTGAAAAGTAACGCAACGGGCAGGCGATCTAAATCGGAAACTGGTTGTCGACTAGATGGCAACGTAGTTCCGCGCACGGGGCAACTCGGAAATGAGAAACTGCAGTTGGCGTGCGCAAGCCTGGAGGAGTGCTTGTCACTTCCGAGCATCTTTTGGTTACTCACAGCATTTCGAGTACAGATTCACGCTCAGGGGAGGATGCGGTTCTCTATTATTAACACACACGAATGAGAATACGAAAAATCTGCATTCATCCGTACATTCAAAGATACATAAACTGCAGCCTGTTGTAGAAAGCAAGGTGGTGCAACCGATATATTCCAAGTTCACAGCTTTTCATAGAACGGCTAAACTAGTGCTACAGTGATTTGGCGCTGTTGATTTCTTCTGCCACAGCACATCGTTTCTTTCCTTTGAAAACCCGAATGTTATGAGATTTATGAATACAGCAATGTCGTGTTGGTGTTTTGTGCTCGTTAAATCATTTGAATGAGAACACCACTGTGTTTAACGTATCAGAGATTTGTGGCTTTTCTGTCGTTTTCTCCCCGTTTTCATTGTCCATTTTCACTTGACAATGTCGTTTTGCAGAACGATACTGGCTTTTAGTCACACAAAAGAATACTCCCGGTAAGGTACACACTTTTTTTGCACATTTGCTGTCGTTAGCGTACTGGTAAAAGTTGTGCAGAACACTAACTACATGTCATACGATTTTTTTCCTCACTTCAAGCCACACTATCTCTGTCAAGTCCTCCCTGCAGAAGCCTGGGTGCGTGTAGTGTAAAACGGGATGTTTTCCACTTCCCGTGGAAAGATAATATTGATCCACTTCCCGTGTAAAGGTAATGTTCACAAACGGCTGCGTTCATCTTCAAATTAAACCAGTACAGAGCTGTGTACGAGGATACAACGGAACTCAGATCGCTTGGTAATGCGGACGTCGAGATGCTAACAAGTGGTTGGTAACCCGTTGCAAGCTACACTCCTGGAAATTGAAATAAGAACACCGTGAATTCATTGTCCCAGGAAGGGGAAACTTTATTGACACATTCCTGGGGTCAGATACATCACATGATCACACTGACAGAACCACAGGCACATAGACACAGGCAACAGAGCATGCACAATGTCGGCACTAGTACAGTGTATATCCACCTTTCGCAGCAATGCAGGCTGCTATTCTCCCATGGAGACGATCGTAGAGATGCTGGATGTAGTCCTGTGGAACGGCTTGCCATGCCATTTCCACCTGGCGCCTCAGTTGGACCAGCGTTCGTGCTGGACGTGCAGACCGCGTCAGACGACGCTTCATCCAGTCCCAAACATGCTCAATGGGGGACAGATCCGGAGATCTTGCTGGCCAGGGTAGTTGACTTACACCTTCTAGAGCACGTTGGGTGGCACGGGATACATGCGGACGTGCATTGTCCTGTTGGAACAGCAAGTTCCCTTGCCGGTCTAGGAATGGTAGAACGATGGGTTCGATGACGGTTTGGATGTACCGTGCACTATTCAGTGTCCCCTCGACGATCACCAGTGGTGTACGGCCAGTGTAGGAGATCGCTCCCCACACCATGATGCCGGCTGTTGGCCCTGTGTGCCTCGGTCGTATGCAGTCCTGATTGTGGCGCTCACCTGCACGGCGCCAAACACGCATACGACCATCATTGGCACCAAGGCAGAAGCGACTCTCATCGCTGAAGACGACACGTCTCCATTCGTCCCTCCATTCACGCCTGTCGCGACACCACTGGAGGCGGGCTGCACGATGTTGGGGCGTGAGCGGAAGACGGCCTAACGGTGTGCGGGACCGTAGCCCAGCTTCATGGAGACGGTTGCGAATGGTCCTCGCCGATACCCCAGGAGCAACAGTGTCCCTAATTTGCTGGGAAGTGGCGGTGCGGTCCCCTACGGCACTGCGTAGGATCTTACGGTCTTGGCGTGCATCCGTGCGTCACTGCGGTCCGGTCCCAGGTCGACGGGCACGTGCACCTTCCGCCGACCACTGGCGACAACATCGATGTACTGTGGAGACCTCACGCCCCACGTGTTGAGCAATTCGGCGGTACGTCCACCCGGGCTCCCGCATGCCCACTACACGCCCTCGCTCAAAGTCCGTCAACTGCACATACGGTTCACGTCCACGCTGTCGCGGCATGCTACCAGTGTTAAAGACTGCGATGGAGCTCCGTATGCCACGGCAAACTGGCTGACACTGACGGCGGCGGTGCACAAATGCTGCGCAGCTAGCGCCATTCGACGGCCAACACCGCGGTTCCTGGTGTGTCCGCTGTGCCGTGCGTGTGATCATTACGAAGCGCGCTTTTGGGAACTGCTGGATATAATGAAACCATACTTAACAAAACAGAATACTGTCATTAGAGAGGCTGTCTGCTGTAAGGAACAGCTTTTAGGCACATTAAGATTCCCAACCAACGGCAGAAATTACGAGGATCTGAAATTTAGTGCTGTTGTATCTCCATAATTATTACAGAAATTAATTCCTCAAACCCACAAAGTGATTTACAGACGCCTAAAGAATGATAGGTGTGGCGTCTGGATTGATCTGTATAAAAATATGTAACAAGCAAGTCAATGTTGCATTTCTTGCTCCATCCTGATTTAGGTTTTCCGTGATTTCCCTAAATCGCTTCAGGCAAATGCCGGGATGGTTCCTTTGAAAGGGCACGGCCGATTTCCTTCCCAATCCTTCCCTAACCCGAGCATGAGCTCCGTCTCTAATGACCTCGTCGTCGACGGGACGTTAAACACTAACCACCACCACCACCATTTCTTGCTTCCCTGTTACTGTACTCCTCACAATTAATACCCCAAAGGCATCTGCTGTCTCTGTATTGTTCCAATAGTTATTTCATTTTAAGGTGATCACACTTGGAATCTGTCTTGTTTGCCATTTCACTTTTGTGCAACTATTTCGCTATTGTGCTAGTATATTTCCAGCGCACAGGCAGCTGACGAACGTAAGGACAGGCAGATGGCACGACAACGCAACACGCAGCGAAATTTTTAAGTTAAAATAATGGTGGGGGGAGGGTGAAGTGGTGGGGGTCGGCTGTCAGATGGCTATACGCGACCAACCGCACAACTCGCGTTGGCAACAGGTTTCATTTGAGTGGCTCTATGCGTGGAGGGTGTATACAGGGTTATTACAAATGATTGAAGCGATTTCACAGCTCTACAATAACTTTATTATTTGAGATATTTTCACAATGCCTTGCACACACATACAAAAACTCAAAAAGTTTTTTTTAGGCATTCACAAATGTTCGATATGTGCCCCATTAGTGATTCGGCAGACATCCAGCCGATAATCAAGTTCCTAACACACTCGGCGCAGCATGTCCCCATCAATGAGTTCGAAAGCATCGTTGATGCGAGCTCGCAGTTCTGGCACGTTTCTTGGTAGAGGAGGTTTAAACACTGAATCTTTCACATAACCCCACAGAAAGAAATCGCATGGGGTTAAGTCGGGAGAGCGTGGAGGCCATGATATGAATTGTTGATCATGATCTCCACCACGATCGATCCATCGGTTTTCCAATCTCCTGTTTAAGAAATGCCGAACATCATGATGGAAGTGCGGTGGAGCACCATCCTGTTGAAAGATGAAGTCGGCGCTGTCGGTCTCCAGTTGTGGCATGAGCCAATTTTACAGCATGTCCAGATACACGTGTCCTGTAACGTTTTTTTCGCAGAAGAAAAAGGGGCTGTAAACTTTAAACCGTGAGATTGCACAAAACACGTTAACTTTTGGTGAATTGCGAATTTGCTGCACGAATGCGTGAGGATTCTCTACCGCCCAGATTCGCACATTGTGTCTGTTCACTTCACCATTAAGAAAAAATGTTGCTTCATCACTGAAAACAAGTTTCGCACTGAACACGTCCTCTTCCATGAGCTGTTGCAACCGCGCCGAAAATTCAAAGCGTTTGACTTTGTCATCGGGTGTCAGGGCTTGTAGCAATTGTAAACGGTAAGGCTTCTGCTTTAGCCTTTTTCGTAAGATTTTCCAAACCGTCGGCTGTGGTACGTTTAGCTCCCTGCTTGCTTTATTCGTCGACTTTCGCGGGCTACGCGTGAAACTTGCCCGCACGCGTTCAACCGTTTCTTCGCTCACTGCAGGCCGACCCGTTGATTTCCCCTTACAGAGGCATCCAGAAGCTTTAAACTGCGCATACCATCGCCAATGGAGTTAGCAGTTGGTGGATCTTTGTTGAACTTCGTCCTGAAGTGTCGTTGCACTGTTATGACTGACTGATGTGAGTGCATCTCAAGCACGAAATACGCTTTCTCGGCTCCTGTCGCCATTTTGTCTCACTGCGCTATCCAGCGTTCTGGCGGCAGAAACCTGAAGTGCAGCTTCAGCCGAACAAAACTTTATGAGTTTTTCTACGTATCTGTAATGTGTCGTGACCATATGTCAATGAATGGAGCTACAGTGAATTTATGAAATCGCTTCAATCATTTGTAATAGCCCTGTAAGTCTGTGTCTGCAAGCGCAATTGATGTTACACGAATGTTACCGACAGAAGCCAAAGCGTTCACACACAGGTGTGCTTTCGAGCGGTGGAGACGTCTGCAGCTGTGGTACTTCACAACCCCCGCGGCGTGCAGGCAAAGTGACGTCGGAAAGAAATATTGTAGAATATGGCAACTTAGTGCAAAGAACACGAGAGTGTTTCATTTGCACAATATCAACAGAATCCATTTTTTTTTTTGACCTCAGAAGAGGCGATAATCATAAGAATAAATGTGTTACAGTATTAAACGAAGTATGCTGTAAGTTGAAAGAGAGTAGAGCGCACATGACAGCGAAGGAAATTAAAAAGAAAATAAAAGCTCTGCTTTCACATAACTGCCGAGAAAGACACGTCGTAGAGACCTTGAAGAGAAGTGGTGCTATCAATGATGATTATGTATCAAAAGAGACCTGAAGATCATCAGTGTACCACGTAGGGCCCACATGGTGTTTTTCCGTTAGTGAGGAAAACCTCACACATTTCATTCTTTATTTCCAAGGAAAGTTTGGCATCAAAAGGTTTGGCAGCACGCTAGTACCTTCATGTACCTATATATTACCATTAGGTTATGTCGTGTTGTAAGTACTTTCATAAATGCAATGTTTCTGCCAGCTGGTGATATTTTACCACTTATACTACTAAACAGCTAAAATAATGCACGGCTTAGTTGCAGGTAGCCTATCTAATGGATCCCAGGGGCGCCTACAATTGGATTTTCAGTATTTCACATAGTTACTGACTGAATTAAAAAATTTAAATTCTATCTTAATCTACTCATTAAAAGGTATTACCTTACGTCAATGTTTTAACACAATAAGACAGCTATTTTGCTAGAAATGTCCCGGGGCAGTGCAAATCACGACGTGCAAATTACACAGACTATATTCATCCAGTAATTGATAATGAAAGCTTAGCGATTGCCAAGAAAATTTAAACATAACTTCAATTTTTTCTAAAAATTTTTTCTCGCTGATACCTCCCCCACAAGATTATGAAAGGAAAAAAGGTTTATCGCTGATACTTCCCCCACAAGATTATGAAAGGAAAAAAGGTTTATCGCTTACATTTTGCGCTGTTCATGCAGTAAAACTGGAGCATGAGGAACAATGTTTTGGTTTATTATTTCGTTGCTAATAAATCTATTGTCAGCACCTTTCGCAGACAGTATCCACGAATAACACTGAATATGGTTGGAAAATTCTATCGCTGTACGACATTTAGTTCAAGAGAGAGGACATCTTAAAGTGTTAAGATGCGTGAAAAGCTTGCTTTTCTTAGAGCGGAGTATACATTAATCATCCAGTTATTGATAGTGAGAGCAGCAACTGACTTCTAACCGTCTTTAAACAAGCTGTTTTACATGCGGGAGTTCGATTCTTTAAAGAATCAGGATAGGGCATTACTGTTCTTGTCGTGTCTAGACAAGACAGCCTAGACACAATGAGAGGAAGCCGAAAGGCACGCGCTAAGCCAAAGCAGGATGGCGTGAGATCTGAAACAGGATACGTAATGAATGCTATAAAGAAAAGTACGTAGCTGCTGGAATACTTAACTTTAATCCATCCTTGTGGTACATCTGGAGATTGTGGCGATACAAGTGAGACTCTTTAGATACATGCAATGTTACTAATGGCGCCTTGCTAGGTCGTAGCCATTGACTTAGCTGAAGGCTATTCTATCTATCTGCTCTGCAGATGAGCGAGGCTTCGTCAGTGTGCACGCTAGCTACGTCGTCCGTACAACTGGGGCGAGTGCTAGTCCGTATCTCGAGACCTGCCTTGTGGTGGCGCTCGGTCTGCTATCACACAGTGGCGACACGCGGGTCCGACATGTACTAATGGACCGCGGCCGATTTAAAACTGCCACCTAGCAAGTGTGGTGTCTGGCGGTGACACCACAGTTCTGATCTAGTTGGCGTTCCCAGCAGAAATATTGCATTTGAATAGTGTACTACACAAAGTGGCATATTAAGGACTGATGGGAACTTCAAGATGGCAAACTGTCGTTGGAAATTAAAGAGAAAGATACGGCACGAAATTTGTAAGACAGCTGCAAACCTCTACCAATTCATTTGTACTAACTTTAAATTGTCTTCAGTTACCGTCTTATCACATGTTACCTGATCTTAAGGTCAGTTTTTTTCAAAACTGTTCCATAACCTAATTAATAAACCACTATTCAAATTACACTACAAAATGAATTGAAATATCTATCGATGCATGAAATTACTGATATAACTGAAACAAATACCATTTATTGCGAGAAGTACTTCATTTCATTCCAGTATGGTGAAGGACATATGTAATGTTTTTCTGTAAACTGGGTCCGTTGGCTGATTGTGCAAGAGTGATGACCGAAGAGGTACAACTACAGGGTGCGGCACGTAAAAATGGCCCTTAAAGTTAACACATGAACATAAAATGAACCGTAGTGTACTGAATATGATTACTCACCTTCACAGTAGGTGCTGAAAGTGTCCTCCGACCACTTCAGCACACATGTGAGCGCGTTTGAGGAGATTCATATAAACCTTGTCAGTTCTTGTGTTGTGATGCTATTGATGACATCGTGGATACTGGTCTTGAGTTCTTCAATTGTATGTGGACTTGTTTCGTATACTCTTCCCTTTAACAGTCCCCACTAGCAAAAGTCAGAAGTGGAAAAGTCTGCTGACCGAGGAGACCACAAGCCTTTACTAATTGTCCTCTCTGGTGTAAACGTCTGATGCACGTGGGACAATGATGCAACTGATGTGTGACATGTCCTGCCGCAAGTAACATAACTGACGCACCTGTTCTGTCAAATGAATAAAACTCCTCCAGGATTCCTAAATACAAGTCACTGTTAACTGTAGTCTCAATGAATGTGGGCCCCATAACGAGTGTGGCGGAAATGGCGCTTCAAACACCAATCTTCTCGTCGTAAAAGGCTACCTGGCGGATCGCTTGTGGATTTTCTGTCGACCAATACCGGTTGTTTTGGGACTTTATGTACCCAGACAGGTGGAGCCACGTCTCGTCACTGAGCCTTAGTGGGTCCGAGACACCACTGGCAACATTTCTCAACAGTCATGAACAGGTCAGGCTCCTTCAGTTCTTGCACAACATTTATACGGTACAGTTTTAATTTCAGTCCCCTTAAAACACGTCTGCAGTTTCTCTCACTCGCATGAACCTGTTGACTCAATCCCCTGGTTAACTTATGAGGACTTCTTGTCATTATATCCTGCAACTCCCTCTTTAATACAGGTGTGCAGACAGGCGACGGTCTGTTCCTGGGAGCATTTTCAACCGACCCTGTACGCCGCCATTTTTCAGTGAATTCCTGTACGGTGCTTTTTGCAGGCAAAGAACGCCACAGAACTTTCTCCTTACACAAATTACAAACAGTCTCACGCGAACTTACCATTTCCTCTCACGTACCGACTACCGCGCGGAAATTTGCTGTTGTGTAAGGCAGCTGTAGTCGCAGCCAGTGAAACTTGTCGAAACTAGTTGAGAGAAAGGTCTCGTTGTGTGAATCCGGGTTAGTGTGAGGGCGTGATAATGCCGTATTCGTTACCCGCACGTTTCTCGTTTTCCATTATTATTGACGCTCGCACTGGGACATAATCGTTGTATACGAAGGGCCGGTTTTACATGCCGCATACAAAACAAGTTGTAAAATTATTTCTTGCAGAAACACAGGGTGCCGTCCAGATACACGCTGAAGGGACGGGCACTGTCGGAGGCGGTGTCCCACGTTTCGATAAGAGCTTCGCAGAGGGCAAAAGGCGTCATTCGGCAGGCTGTAAGCTTCCACTGTGGGAATCAGCTTCAGAATGCTTTCGAAAAATATAGAGTTTTGCAAGGAGATGCGAAAAATGCAAAACAATCCGAGCGAGAAGAATATCTCTTGGACCCAAAGGAGGCCAGCAGTAACTGATGTTTAAATTTTGTAAGGGAGCTCCGGGTTGGTTCACTAAAATTATTTTTCTAGCGGGAACGAAGACTCGCGAGTGTGTTCGTGTATCCGCTATCATCGGCCAGAACGTGAAACCACTCTCCTTCAAATGGCTCTGAGCACTATGGGACTTAACATCTGAGGTCATCAGTCCCCTAGAACTTAAACCTAACTACCCTAAGGACATCACACACATCCATGCCCGAGGCAGGATTCGAACCTGCGACCGTAGCGGTCGCGCGGTTCCAGACTGAAGCGCCTAGAACCGCTCAGCCACACCGGCAGGCAAACCACTCTCGTAGTGGGAGAGAATTTCTGCTTTCTTCCCCACTCTAATAGAGAAACATGTATTACTGGTTAATCACGGAAGATTCTTTCGAAGAAGAGAGATTGTTACTACCGTTACACATTTTTCATTGGTCGGAACTCTAAAGGTCTACAGCAGTTGGCTAACGAGACGCCGCTGCTTGCAGAACCAACAAGATTTTGAGAAGGAGACCAGATAGACGCTTAATCTGGGATCGTCAGAGGAAGAAATGTCGTCGCCTGAGAACTGCAGAGAGGGAGCTGATCAGAGATGCCGAAACTGAACTTTAAACTCCGAGCTATCACTGCAGCCATTCTCTGCACCTGAGTTTTGAAAAGATGGTAAGCATGAGTCGTATTTGGGTACGTTATGACGAGGGGGCCGCAAAGTCGTTCGTTTCGAGTTACAATTTGCTTTTCTAAATTAATCTAGTTGAACTCAACATATGCTTAGGCAAGAATACTTAGGCTTATATGTAATTTTCTGGGTAATTCCTTTAATCTGTCAACTAATTCAGCAATCATTGGCAGTTTACTTGGACACAGCTATTTCCGCCCACCTCTGCTATGATACTATCGTGTAAGATTAATGATTCATTCGAACCTCTGTGCACTTCATAATTGTTTGTACTGCCTTCTCAATGGTTGGAATCAAGTTAATGTATCTTAGTAATAAATAGGGTTTTATTGTGACCTTTTTCATTCCATAGACGATGAAACACTTTCTCATTATATCTATGTGAGCTAATGGTACCCATATTTCGTGTTTAACCGGGCCATTCCAGCTTAGTTTCTGCTGCGCGACCCTGTCATAAAACGGGGAGTGGTCTGCTCACAATATAGGTCACTGGGTTCATATCTCGTTAGTATCTCAGGTGTACGCTAAACGCTCAACAGTAGTTTCACACTGATGGAAGTGTTCATTTACAAAAATCTGTCACTTACTTTAGCCACACTCAAATTTAAAAAAAAAAAAAAATTCACTTTTACTGTCATTTGGTTATAATGCACGCGACTGCGCCCAGTAGAATCTGGTATAAAATTTCTAGCTCTTGAAGCCATGATTATTGTCAAAGAATCGAACACACTCTAGCGTGCATCTGACGTTATTAGGAAGCTCTGGTATTGATCAACGTATGCGATCGAGGAGCGATATACGAGTCGTATCTCATTTTACACGTGGCATCATAGTTGTGTGGGTTCCTTCATTTAACTGTCGTAACACCAGTGGAGAGATCATACGCTCTGACTGGCTACTGGGATGCTGAACATGTGCCAAAACTCAAAACTTCAATTACTTATTATTTGTTAAATACGAGATCAAAATTTGACATAAAGCCAATATCAGTTGACAGCTCATGACAGCCAAGCTTGTATAAGTACATGTTTTTTTATAATAGGCCACAGAAGTGGTCAGTTTGGGGAATGGTAGAGCTTTCTGCAAGTCAAAAGCGAAGGCATAATACAATTTATCTTTCTGTGACTTTTCTTTATCTAATTTCATGGATGTTCTAGCAGCCTCCGCCTTCCGACGATGAAGTTCGTGTTGTACTTCCACGTTCTTTCTTTCTATTGCATCTTGTAAAGTGGACATCTGTATTTTGTACTTGTCACACTTCACACAGGTATCTTTACGTTGAGCATGAAAGTGCAAGTTGAAGTCATGCATGAAACATCTGTGATAAATGGGCTCTTTAACAGGTAAGATTTTTTTCTCTTTGCAGTATTCTCTGTATAAGTTATACATAAGACGTACATTAAGGTCAGGAGATAAATATTTTCTGTTTGGATTTTGGCTCTTGTATAATGAGACTGGTATGAGGGTAATGGTGAAATATGCTTCCGGACAATATCCAGATTTTGTTCACGGGTGTCCCACTGCCTCGTTTGTCCGATCCTGGTTGCTCTCCCATTTTCAACTTTTGTACAGCTCTGGTCATCCGCCCATCTGATATTTGGAATGTTTGAAGGAAATATTTTTTGCATACTTTAACACTAGTTCCATCAACTTGAATATAAAATTGATTGCTGGTTGACTTTGGCAATCTTGACCCATCTCTAGGACGCCTGTGTTGAGGACTTATTTGCTTAATTAACCCACACAGAAAAGCATTCTGACAGGAAAAAGAACCTAAATTCCAAAATGTTTCGAATGAACTTCTGCGTGCCACTTCTGATATCTTATCTATACATTTTAATCTGCAGTTACAATTTATGTTTGAGAACGTCTTTTCAGGAACCTTTCTCCCTTCATTAATTTCATATGCCTGACCCAAATTTCTTTTTTTATTTCTTTCCTGCTTCGTACTCCCCCTTTTTTTGCCTCTTTCTACTTCGATTTGGTAATTCATGTTGTGTTATTTCCACTTCTTCCTCTGCAACCAAACAAACACGCAGAATTATTTTCCGAATGTTATGCTACGACGTTTTGAGGTTGTGTATCAAGACTGTTATAATTTTTACGAATTGTTTTGCAGAAATTATGCTACATCGTTTAGCTCGCGCACCGACTTCAAAGACATGATAGTGTGTTACTAACGTAATTGGCCAAATGATAGACTACGTGAGTTAAACTTACCTGAAGAACTAAGCATTTCATTCTCTGAAGGATCATAACCACTAGATCCTGCATTTTGCAATATACTGGGTTCACTACTTGTGTCTTCTTGTGAACTACACAGTACGAAAGCACACCATAGAAGCACTTAGAGGAATAATGGCGTAAGTCAGACTTGCACCGCAATGCCTGTAAACAAAGCGGCCGTTTCATTCACAAGTGAAACTTCTAACGCCATCTATGGGGGTAAGAACAAAACTGTGAGTTACACCATTCTCCATTCTTCCATTTAACAGATCTATATTTCAAAATTGTATTGCAGCACTTAAGTCAATAATTTTAAAAACGTGACTTACACCACTTCGGCTTTAACCCCGTCAAAAGGATTAGCATAAATGTAAAGTGTTTCCCATCAATAAAGTCATTCGGAAGTACTGATGAACATTATATGGCCATATTTGAAAAATTAGTAAAGTTAAGATCAGCCCAAATCATTTTGTGAGTTCTCTCGTTGTTACAAGCGATTCCTTATGACAGCTGTCTACACTGGCCGTAAGCAGACTTCTAGTCCAGTGAAATTGTGTATTGGCAGTCTAGCTGGTTGTCTTCCTGGGAGCCAGTAAAGTTGTATTTCGTTGTCAGCAGCCAGTGAAGATCTGTTTGTTGCCGTGAGTCCGTGATCAATACAGATCAGTTACATATCAGGAATGTGTAGTTTAAGCGGGTCTGAGGCTTCCATTCAGTTCCTTGTTGACCAGTCTAGTTTGGAAAAACGAAAGCCTAAGTTTTAAATTTTACCTTCAAGAAATTGTTCGCACAGCAGAATCATATAAGCATATCGTCATTTAACCATCGGACAGACTCCCGTATGGATAACACAGTAATAAGCGCCCCTGGCGTAGAGAAACAACTGAAATATTTGAAAGGAAATAAATCACCAGGTCCGGATGGAATCCCAATTCGGTTTTACGAGTATTCTACGGCATTGACCCCTTACCATGCTTGCAGTTATCGTGAATCTCTCACCCAGCGCGAAGTCCTAAGCGACTGGAAAAAGTGCAGGTAACTTCAGTATATAAGATGTGACTCCAATGTATAAAAAGGGTAAAATAATGAATCCGCAAAGTTACAGACCAATATTGGTTTGCTGCAGAATCCTTGAACGTATTCTCATTTCGAATGTGATAACTTTCTTGAAACTGAGGAGCTTATGTCCACGAACCAACATGGTTACAGAAAGCATGGTTCGTGCGAAAATCAGCTAGCCCCTATCTCACATGATATACTGCGAGTTTTGGATAAAGGCTAACAGGCAGGTTCTATATTTCTAGATTTCTGGAAAGCGTTTGACACAGTGCTATATTGCAGGCTGTTGAAGAAGGTACGAGCATATGGAATAAGTTCACAAACATGTGAGTGGGTCGAAGACTTCTTAAGGGGAGGTTTACTATCTTTGACCAGAGAAAAGCATGTTCTTTGAGAATTTTTTTCTCGGGATTTGTTATAGACGTCAGTGTCAAATTTGGACAAAATGTTTATTGATATTTCCTCTACAAACTAGAATTTTTTCGACCGGAAACGTCGAAGAGCAAATGCGGATGTGCCGTCGGAACGAAACAAAATTTCGATGTAGACCTCCACGCGCGGTATGTCACAGGTCAGCCGGCTCGTCTGAAATCAAAATTGAGTTGACATTAGCGAAGTATATAAGATTCTTTAGGTGTTGTACCTCACTTAAGTTATTTGGACCATAGGAAACAAAATGGCGGCCATTTGAAAAAAAAATAGCGGATTTTTTCGTCGATTTTTCGACTTCGTCGGCCAACTAAAAATATTCTTAGTTGATGGATCGGAATAAAAGTGGTACAACTAGACAATTTAGTTGGCTTCGTCGGAAACAAAGAATCATGCCAATCGGTTCAGTAGATTTGAAGTTACCATACCGCGCGACAAAAAAAGTCATTTGAGATAAACGCATTTGAAATTTTGACTACATATACCTGCAGTATTATGCAACTTACGTTCAATCTGCTATTCCGGGTCCATAAACTAGTCCTTCCTCTTCCAAATAGAGGGCGTCCTGCTCGATCTGGGCCATCCTGCGCTGCTCCAGAGCCGCTCGTACGGCCGGTGACAAGCGGTTTTCGGCTGCTTGAATCCGGTGGTCGTCCGAATGCTTGGTGAACTGCGTCGAATAGAGTCCCAGGGCGACGTCCATCGTTGTCACGGTCTTCAGAATTGCTGAATACCATTCGTTGAAGCTGTCACTGCCAGGAAAGTCGCAATCTCCACAGTCTTCGCACCAGAATGCAAATGCTAGGGGACTAACTTCCAAACACACGTGTTCAAACTTTCATTTGAATTTTGTGTGTTTCCTCCCAAGCACCGGTACAATAACTCGTCCACCGAAAGAAAAAAAAACTGGTGCGTGATAAAGGCCGATTTCAGGCAGGTGCATTTTTTTGTTCAACCGCGAACAACAAACATTTCCGTTCCGTATTCGGAAAAACCGTTTCAGGGGAGGATTCTAAACACTTTTATGGATCCAAAAATGCAATTTAAAAAATCGTTTTTTTGAACCAAAAGATAGTGAATCTCCCCTTAAGTAACAGAACTCAGTATGTTGTGCTCGACGGCGAATGTTCATCAGAAAGTCAGGAGTTCCCCAGGGAAGTGTGGTAGGTTCGCTGTTGTTCTCTATATACATACATGATTTGGCGGAGAGGGTGGACAGCAATCTGCGGCTGTTTTGTGGTGATGCTGCGGTGTACGGTAGGGTGTCGAAGTTGAATGACTGTAGGAAGATACAAGACGACCTAGACAAAATTTCTAGTTGGTGTGATGAATGGCAGCTATCTCTAAATGTGGAAACATGTAAGTTAATGCGCATGAGTAGGAACAAAAAACCCGTAATGTTTGGGTAGAGCATTAGTAGCGTCCTGCTTGACAAAGTCACGTCGTTTAAATATCTGGGCGTAACGTTGCAAAGTGATATGAAATGGAACGAACATGTGAGAACTGTGAGAAGGAAGACGAATGGTCGATTTCGGTTTATTGGGAGATTTTAGGACAGAGTGGTTCACCTGTAAAGGAACCGCGTATAGGAGACAGGTGTGACCTATTCTTGAGTACTACTCGAGTGTTTGGGATCCGTACCAGATGCTGATTGAAGGAAGATATCGAAGCAGTTCAGAGGCGGCCTTCTAGATTTGTTAGCGATAGTTTCGAGCAACACCTACGTGTTACGGAGATGCTTCAGGAATTCAGATGGGAATCGTTGGAGGGAAGGCGAGAAACACTATTGAGAGAATTTAGAGAAGCGGCATTTGAAGCTGACTCTCAAACGTTTCTACTGCCGCCAACATACGTCGCGCTTGAGGAACACTAAGACTAGATTTGAAAAATTAGGGCTCATATGGAGGCATTAGATAGCTGTTCTTTCCTCTTCCTATTTGCGAGTGGAACAGGAAAGGAAATGACTAGTAGTGGTTCAGGGTACCCTCCGCCACGCACCATACGGTCGCTTGCGGAGTATTTATATAGATGTAAATTTTATCTCTTATTCATTAGTGTGTAAAAGTATATTAACTACATGTGTGAATTACGCGTATTTTGCATGTGGAAATGCAGACATCGTATCGATGTTAGCACACAACTATGTGACGATGGTGGTTTTGTTGCATTAACCGACGCTATTCTTGTGTTGTAAATAAAATAACTGGCATACCGTTTGAAATTTCGTCTACGTCACTTAACCCTTCCGTGCTTAATAGCACTCATATGTCCCGCTAAAGTAATATGCTGGTTTAAACGTTGGGACATCTATCTCACATATACGTCTATTGCTACTGTCTAGCGAGAAGCTTTCAGAACTTGGAGAAAAATACTGCGTATTTAAAGAGCTGTTACCAGCAAAGTGGGGCCGCGTGTATTTAGAATTCGTTTCACGAAAATCAAATGAAATCACCATCTTGTCCCTTCCAAGAATGTCAGAAGTGAGTAATTGTGTTTCCTTATAAATTATAGATACTGTCCGGAAACATTACTACATTCGTAAGTAATTTTGTTGGTTTGTATTTATTTTTTGCGGGCTTAGCACGCACTGCTTCGCTCGCTCAGACTGTATGGCGTCCAGAGATGTTTTTGTTTTTATTTTATCGAATTTGTATGTTGTTCATAAATTGCAACGCTTTCTACGCTTTTCACGCTAATTAGGCCCTTATAAGCATGGTCTTTTTCCGAATGTACTTCTGACCAAAAAGCTATTCTGGTAGCTGGAGTCCAGAGTTTTTGTTAATCATGCCTTTTACGTTCTTGTGGAGATATTTCATCACCTAACAAATATTTCTTTATGTCTAACCGAGAAATGAAATACCAGTTTTCATAAATTTGGCTTTAATTTCTTTTTAATATAACGAAATATTTTCTTGAACATTTTCATCCCCTATTGCACTCCCTTAGAGGTTGAATTTCCATAAACGCTGAAACAGGTATTTTTTAATTCTAACAGAGCAGTCAAATACCAGTTGCCTTAAAATCCTTTAGTAGTTCTTCAGTAATTATTTATTTTCAAAAAAACTTACACCCCCTATTTTGCTCCCTTAGTGGTTGAATTTCCAAAAATTCTGAAACGTGTAATCTTTATTTTCTGACTAAGAAACCAAATACCAGTTTTCGTAGTTCTAGCTTCGAAATTCCGTTAATAGCGACATAATTTCAAAGAGCCTTTCATCCCCTATTTCACCCCCTTAAAAGTGGAATTTCGGACAATTCCTTCTTAAACGAAGCCTACAGTACAAGGTCCACACCCCCTGCAAACTTCAAGTTTTTCTATGTCAGTGAATCAATCTGACACTGTTTCACCCCCTTAGGGGCTGAATTTTTGAAAACAGTGAAATACGTATTTTTTTCATCTCCAACCGAGAAGCCGAACTACAATTTTCATAGATTTAGATTTAAAATGATTTGATAATAAAATAGTTTCATAAAAAATCCCATCCCCTGTTTCACCCCCTTAGGAGTTCAGTTTCCAAACACAGTGAAACACGTAATTTTTTTGTTTCTAACAGAGAAGTCAAATACCACTGTTCATAGATGTAGCTTTAAAAGTACTTCAGTAGTTCTTTAATAATGATACATTTTCAAGAAAAGCTTTCACCCACTATTTCATCCCTACAAGGTTAAATGTCCAAAAATGCTGAATCATGTACTTCTTTATTTCTTACCAAGAAAGCAAATACCAATGTTTCTAGGTCTACGTTCAAAACTGCCTTGATAGCGACATTTAAAAAAACCCTTCATCTCCTATTACACCTCCTTAGAAATTTCGAAAAACTCTTAAACGTCGCCTACAGCATGAGATCCATACCTTCTCCAAACTTCAAGTTCCTATCCTTAGCGGTTTGGGTTGGGCGACGATGAGTCAGCCAGTCAGGACATTGCCTTTTATACATAGACATTAAAGGAAAGTATATACCCAATAAAACTTGATAGAATATAAAAAAGCATTGATATGTTATACGTCAAACAATACTCAAACGTTATGTACGGATCTTCTACGTTTATTTTTGTCTGGTGAATAAATGTGAATATGTTTTGGGAGTGATTTGCAGTACATTTTTCCGTATTTGCCTCACTCCTAAAAGACCTCTAAGAAGAAAAAATTCACTTTGAAAATATTAGGTTCAAATGAAAATGTGGACCTGTTTAGGTTCGTGGAATATATGTGTCCAAACCACACTGATTCACGAAATCGGCCTACTTAAAAACATTTGTTACTGGAACTGTAAGTTTGATCATAATGAGAAACAGATGTTGACGTTTTATTTGTGAACTACTGAGCCGTAGTAAAGTTAGCCCTGAGAAGCGCGCCGCAGCGCGTAGCGTGAAGCAGTCGCCCTCCGTTTTCCGGCGGTGGCGCCTTTGTCGCAATTGAAGGCTTCGGTGTCTCCCTCGAGCGGGAAAGGGGAAAAGTGGGCTGTTCGCGTGGGTTTAAGAAGTGGCTGTATGGGCTCTCGTGGTGCGTTAGCAGTCGGGCCATCAAGAAGCGACTTCTCAGCCGGTGCTAGAGGGACAGCACGCAGACCGCGGCATCAGCATAAGCGACGCGAGCAGCGGCTCCGTACTATGGGGCGTTAACTGCTCGTCGCGAAAGGAATCTTCCTGAGCGTGGGTCCGCAAGGGGCCTAATTTGCAGTTCGGCCGTATGCTGCCGACCGGCGAGGAGGTTCTGAAAATCGGCGAGCCTTCCTGCGTCCGTTGAAACGGTTGGCAGCGGGCGGCTCGACAGCATTTGGAAGTGCTGTGGTGGTTCAGTCCTGGGAGTCGTAACGCACCAGAAGTTGAGTACTGATTGTTAACAGATTTTATGAAGTTTAATTGAATTCAATTTACTTATTCTCGTTAATTATACCAGCCGTATTTTTTTGGGAGTTTCCCGCCATTCATTCTCGTCTGCCCACCCGCGGGAAGGTGCTAATATTACAAAGGGTGGTCCGTTTGTCCCCTTTTGAGGACGAAAGGGGGGGGAGTCAATCTGTGGTTCGGACTGCTTCTTTCCCCTCCCAGATTATTCCGGGGGTAAGCACATTTTGACGAAACAGTTGGTAGTCTTCACGAGCCTGACTGTAAGAGTTACGTATAGTAGCGATCGATTTCATGCAACACTAGTCTACTTGATCAACATGCGACGCCTCGCCCTTCAAAGCGCTGGGACAAACACTTGGGTTGAAAACGCAACGTCAGTACAATTTGTTGTGACTTGGCAAGACAGCCAAGCCACTATGAGGTAGCAGAAAGGCACGCGTTTTAGCTCACGCGGGCTGGCGTGAGGTCTGGAACAGTTAAAGGAGTTGAGCTTAGTAAAAAAAGTACGTAGCTTCCGGAATACTTAACTTTAATCCACAATTGATAAACATCGGTCTGACGATACATGCATCACAAGATAAATAGCAAATGATAATGGCGCCTTGCTAGGTCGTAGCAAATGACGTAGCTGAAGGCTATGCTAACTAACGTCTCGGCAAATGAGAGCGTAATTTGTCAGTGAACCATCGCTAGCAAAGTCGGCTGTACAGCTGGGGCGAGTGCTAGGAAGTCTCTCTAGACCTGCCGTGTGGCGGCGCTCGGTCTGCAGTCACTGATAGTGGCGACACGCGGGTCCGACGTATACTAACGGACCGCTGCCGATTTAAAGGCTACCACATAGCAAGTGTGGTGTCTGACGGTGACACCACACAATTCACAGAACTTTGAAATCTTTTCGGGTGCGTTAAGATCCAACTGCGAATCCACTCACCTCTTTCCTCCACGGACTGCAGTTTTTGTACAAGGGATGCGAGTATCGTGGACAAAGTGGTAACATTTGCAGGAGGAAATTTATACTCCAATAATAATAAAACCAGCTTACTAGTACTCAGAAAATAAATAAACCATGTGGAAAAGGTAGCAGGATATCTTTATTACTACCTGCTACAACAGGTACCAAAACGTTTCGCATTACGGGGACGGACACAGATGAGGACGAGTGTCCCGCATGAGGTTCACAGCGTTCGCCAGCACACAGAGGCGACCCCTGGATGGAGCTCGGGCCAGACAGGCCGCGTCTCTGAAATGCGATCTGATTACGGCGCTCTGCGGAACATGAGAGCCGGCCGGTGAATTCTGTAAAGCTGTTAACGTGGCCGGCGTGACGGGCGGCGGGGTCCGGGGTTTTTAATCCGGATGCGGGGCCCGCGGCCCGAGCGGCCATTAGTCACCGCAGAGGGGCGAGCGAGCGCGCGTTTGGCGGTCACGGCTGCACGGCGAATTACAGGCGGAGGCGCGACTGCGGGAGCACGCCCCGCTATACCTGCCGGCGCCGCAGCTGCGGGAGCTGTACGAACTCATCTAGTGGCCGGCGAGTGAATCTGAACGAACACCCGATACCAAATTTTTAAAATGTGTTTATTCAGTTTCCAAGATAGTACTTACACTACTGGCCATTAAATATGCTACACCACGAAGATGACATGCTTCAGACGCGAAATTTCACCGACAGGAAGAAGATGCTGTGATATGCAAATGATTAGCTTTTCACAGCATTCACACAAGGTTGGCGCCGATGGCGACACCTACAACGTGCTGACATGAGGAAAGTTTCCAACCGATTTCTCATACACAAACAGCAGTTGACCGGCGTTGCCTGGTGAAACTTTCTTGTGATACCTCGTGTAAGGAGAAGAAATGCGTACCATCACGTTTCCGACTTTGATAAAGGTCGGATTGTAGCCTATCGCGATTGCGGTTTATAGTATCGCGACATTGCTGCTCGTCTTGGTCGACATCCAATGACTGTTAGCAGAATCGGTGCGTTCAGGAGGGTAATACAGAACGCCGTACTGGATCACTAGCAGTCGAGATGACAGGCATCTTATCCGCATGGCTGTAACGGATCGTGCAGCCCCGTCTCGATCCCCGAGTAAACAGATGGGGTCGTTTGCAAGACAACAACAACAACAACGAACGGTTCGGCGACGTTTGCAGCAGCATGGACTATCAGCTCGGAGACCATGGCCGCGGTTACCCTTGGCGCTGCATCACAGACAGGAGCGATGGTGTACTCAACGACGAACCTGGGTGCACGCATGGCAAAACGTCATTTTTTCGGATGAATCCAGGTTCTGTTTACAGCATCATGATGGTCGCATCCGTGTTTGGCAACATCTTAGTGTACGCACATCGGAAGCGTGTATGCCGGCCGGAGTGGCCAAGCGGTTCTGGGCGCTATAGTCTGGAACCGCGCGACCGCTGCGGTCGCAGCTTCGAATCCTGCCTCGGGCATGGATCTGTGTGCTGTCCTTACGTTAGTTAGGTTTAAGTTCTAGGGGACTGATGACCTTAGAAGTTAAGTCCCATAGTGCTCAGAGCCATTTGAACCATTTGAAGCGTGTATTCGTCATCGCCATACTGGCGTGATGGTATGGGGTGCAATTGGTTACACGTCTTGGTCACCTCTTGTTCGCATTGACAGCACTTTGAACAGTGGACGTTACATTTCAAATGTGTTACGATCCGTGGCTCTACCCTTCATTCGATCCCTGCGAAACCCTACATTTCAGCAGGATAATGCACGACCGCTTGTTGCAGGTCCTGTACGGGTCCTGACCAGCACATTCTCCAGATCTCTCACCAATTGAAAACGTCCGGTCAATGGTGGCGGAGCAACTGGCTCGTCACAATATTCCAGGGACTACTCTTGATGAACTGTGGTACCGCGTTGAACCTGCATGGGCAGCTGTACCTGTACACACTATCCAAGCCCTGCTTGACTCAATGCCTAGGCGTATCGAGGTCGTTATTACTGCCAGAGGTGGTTGTTCTGGGTACTGATTTATCAGGATCTATGAACCCAAATTGCGTGAAAATGTAATCACATGTCACTTCTAGTATAATATATTTGTCCAATGAATACCCGTTTATCATCTGCATTTCTACTTGGTGTAGCAATTTTAATGGCCAGTAGTGTAGATCGTTCCCTGCCAACATGTCATGTATGTCGATATACACTCAAGAGCCAAAGAAACTGGCACACCTGGCTAATATCGTGTAGGACCACTGCGAGCACGCAGAAGTGCCGCAACGCGACGTGGGATGGATTCCACTACTGTCGGAAGTAGAGCTGGAGGGAACTGACGCCGTGAATCCTGTAGGGCTGTCCATAAATCCGTAAGAGTACGACGGGGTGGAGATCTCTTCTGAACAGAACGTTGCAAGACATCCCAGATATCCAGATATGCTAAATAATCTCAAAGTCTGGCGAGTTTAGTGGCCAACGAAAGAGCTCAGACTCAGAAGAGTGTTCCTGGAGCCACTGGAGCCACTCTGAAGCAGTTCTGGACGTTTGGGGCGTCGCATTGTCCTGCTGTGTTTTTTTTTTTTTTGCCTATTCTTGAATGGAGAACACTGTGTGAGGCGAAATGACAAGTTTACTGTCGCAATATTTCTCACCACATTACAGCTTTTCACACAGTTTTCAACTCGCCAACATATAATCAGCGCAATGGATAACGCATCTTGTCAGCATCACAAAGTGAAATAAGATTATACACAACAATGTTAAATATTAACTCTCTGAAATAACATTAATCTTAAGCACAATATTACTAAAGTTTCATTGGAAGTTTCTTCACAAAATTGCTCCTACACATACGTTATGATGTTGGTCAGTACTACGAAAATCGTCCGATTCCGGTTCAAGGATGACAATCAAATCTACAGTGGATGGTTAGTCAAGTAACAAATTCGAGCGCAACATTGCCAAGGCCGCCCGAGTTTACAGTGGACACAAGCTGGTGAGCCAACAGAGTTTACGCCTCTGTACACAGTATCTACCTTAAGCTGCTACGTGCTGCTGTCTGCAAAGCCGCTCTCTCCCACTGCAACTCCTACAAAACTAATCTGGCCTTTGCTGAAGTTTCCAGCAGAAACTTTCCCTATGTTTCTCGTTATGCGAGAAAACATGTACTCAGGCCTAGTCTTGTTATGTGGCGATATACACGCGCATGGTTGGAACAGCGTGCCCTCTCAGTTCTCGCAAGATCAGTTAACTAATTTGGCTGGTTCGTTTCTCTACAGTAGTAGCTAAACGTTGCTACAGCTAATTTTTAGCTGGAGTGCAGCCAATGTGAGCGCAGTGTTCACACCAATTTCTCCTCTGCGTCTGCACTTGACGCCAGTTCAGAGAAGAGTCCCTGCACAAAATTTCTCTCTTGTCCTACTCATGGCAGAACTGCCTCCCTCCACTTGGGTTCCTTTTTCACGTCACAGCTTTTTTCGACCAATAGTAGCGTTCTCTCATTTTGTAGAAACACCCTCTACCAATGGCAACTTACCTTCTATCAAACTGCGTCGAAACTTCAGTAGTTTTCTCCTTCCTACTGAGTTTCCGCCAGTCGGACGTTTTGTGCCCATTCTAGACGCCTAAAGTACGTTGACCTTTCCGTGTGTCGCACTCGTTGGACGAAAATGCGCTACTTGCTTTTGTTCATCTCCCGTTGGAATTTCGAAACACAGTTTTCTAAAGCTCCTTCTCTGCCCTTGTACCGATGCCCTCGCTACAGGCAGCCTTACAGATTGAATCATCTGGCCTGAGGTCGCTGCCCTCTTTCCTGCCACCCCTTTAAGTGGTCGCCGGCATAACTCCCGCAGGGCAGTTTAGCTATGCCATTGTGGAGCTGACTTTTCAAAACTAAAAGCGACTCGACTCGCGTTCCCTGTTCTACCTTCCACTCAAAGACATGCGTTTGTAACACCCCACCCGTCACTTATCTGGTACACAACAGGTAGCATGGACGACGGCCAGTTGCCCAGATCGACCACCAATTTTGGGCACGACCAATAGTGTGTGGTATACAAGTCTCAGGCCGACTTTGTGTCACATATACTCCCTCAAATTGTTTTTGTTGTTGTTGTTGTTTTTGGGGGAGGAGACCAGACAGCGAGGTCATCGGTCTCATCGGATTGGGGAAGGACGGAGAAGGAAGTCGGCCGTGCCCTTTCAAAGGAACCATCCCGGCATTTGCCTGGAGCGATTTAGGGAAATCACGGAAAACCTAAATCAGGATGACCGGACGCGGGAATGAACACTCAAACAGTATTAACTTCAGAACAGGCAGCAATCACAGAGCATAACTGGAGCATAAGCGGAACGTTAAAGTCTACTAAATAAGAAAGACACGCTAGAGTCCGTAGGCGTAGGCCTAACGCAAAACTCAGGCTCAGAGATACAACAAATAGTAAGAAATTATGATGCAATAAATCGCGCGTTCCAACACGATACGAACACGCTACACCTTAAACTCCTTAGATAATTCCACCTTAATGAACCCAAGGCAGTCCACTTAGAACAACATTGGATAAAACAACATCAAATTAGCAACAAAACACGTGATACAAATTGTCACTGCAACCAAACAGTAACCCAATCACACACAAACCCCAGGTTTCAAATCACACTAACATAAGATTACCTCAAGGAAAGGCATAAAATGATAATTTAGCCTTACAATAATTACACGTCCTTGATGGACCCAAACATTCAAGACTCTACCGAAAGAACTAGAGGAATGCCCATACAATGAGGCATCGTTCTGTTCAGTGACACACAGTACATTCTGAAACAGACTAAGCCCCGAAGGTTTAAATGATAAACCAGAAAATCGACCCCATCAGACGCCAAAACGTATTACTACAGTCAGAATGGCACAACAACTTTAGTACCGGCGAACCACAAGATAAATTGTACACAGAGTTTCATGACAGAATCAAACTGTAATCTGTCTCAGATTCTAGCCGGCCGTTGTGACCGAGCGGTTCTAGGCGCTTCAGTCCGGAACCACGCGACTGCTTCGGTCGCAGGTTCGAATCCTGCCTCGGGCATGGATGTGTGTGATGCCCTTAGGTTAGTTAGGTTTAAGTAGTTCTAAGTTCTAGGGGACTGATGACCTCCGATGTTTAGTCTCGTAGTGCTCAGAGCCATTTGATTTTTTTTTGGTCTCAGATTCATCACACTTGCAACACGGAGGGCAGAAAATGTGCCTCCAATGAATGATGTAAATGCGATGATATCACCTTATTACATCAGTTGAAGTCCATGTCCAACAGCATCGGAAAGGTATGTCACGAGTCAGGACCCCCAACAACATGTATCGGTTAACGACCACCAAACGTCTTTGCTGCGCGCCCAGTACAGCCAGGACGTGTTAATCGCGACAGTATTCGCCGCCAAGATTGCTTCTCGTGTCCATTACCAACCACACACTGTTACTAACTGCTCCCCACTCTGCAGTTTCGCTCGGTCGATCCTCTCTCGTGCACCCTATCTCGTGATCGCATTACGAAGACCGAAAGGGTACGATCTCTGGAGTAGAATCGATAGGACAAAAGCTGGCACGGCTCAGCCTACCCCACCAAAGCATCTATCTGATCCCTCGAGCTAGGAAATCCAAGCTTAACCACGTTCCTCAAACTGGCTGATGTGAACCCTGGAGGTGGTCAGGCTGCGCACCAGAAGGTTAAGAGGACTCAAGATTTTGAGCACCCAACAGGGTCCTAGAAGCAATTTCCCGGACAGACCGTTCTCTCCCTTTGATCCACTACAAAAACTCCACACAAACAAGCAGTCCTCCCACTTTACTCTTAAAAGGACGCCTGCGTTGGTTATACCTACGGATCTGCCGCCTATGCGCTAGCTCGATGTTGCATTTAGTCCTTTTCCAGTTACGCTGGATAATATCGGGACCGATCTCTTCTGTCAGAATTTCGTCCAGTGACCACAATTTAGTCGGTGGTGAGTTCAGGGGATAAGCGAACATGAAAGATGCTTGTGCCCCCTTGATGGCTTTTTTTTTTTTTTTTTTTTTTTTTTTTTTTAAAAAGAAATTCTTTATTCAACATTAATAATATTTATACAAAGGAACCCACTACCTTAGTGATTAGTGGGTCATAACTAATCTACATGTATTAGGTGTTTCAGCAGCTATTTATTCTTATTATTATATTATGCTATGTTAATTATTGTGAGCTACAGACAGAATACTAGAGGATAATGAGCAGACTACAACTAAGTTCTACATACTAATTATTAATATCTTCCTACCAGTTAATTCCTAACTGCCTGCAGCGTTACAGGTGTGTCAGCATAGATATAAACCTACTGCTTTAGGCCCTGCTCATCGAGCTAATCCCGATGAGCGTGCCCCTGACACTGGGCTGGCCAAAACCGTTTGTCGCTGCAGGTTCCTAGCTTAATATCTATATCTAGAGCTACAACTACTACTAAACCTACGTCAATTCCGGTGCTTCGTCTTTATTGGTGTACCCTGACCCCCCTAGTCCTGCACGTGGCGGATTGCAACTAAGAAGTCGACCAGTCCACGCACAGGCGGTATAGGATGAGGGTAATTGGTCACATTCGGTGAGTGTCTCTAATCGTAAACGACCCTTATGTATCTCGTAATGGGACACATTTGGTGTATGCCTTAATCATGAATGTCAGCAAGGTATGCCGTCAATACCTTTCGTGACACCTCGTCTGCCAATTTGTTTAAAGTGTCGAAAGTTTCTTCGTGTCGTAATAGATCGTATGTGTTATTGTGTGGAAGTTGTTGTCTTAGTGTCATTGTTACATCATCGAAAAGGGGGCACTCGTAAACCACATGGTCGGGAGTGCCCTCCGAAACTCCACAGTCACACTCGGGTGTAGCCTTTTTCCCAAACCGACACAAGTATGTCGGGTAGGGCCCATGACCAGTGAGAAAGTGTATTAGACCCCGCGTTGGCTCAAAGTACTTCATCCCTAGCCTTTCTTTTACATCTGGCAAGAACCCAAATGTTCTTCTGCCAGTTTCTTCTGTTTCCCAAGACCGTTGCCATAGGTCCTCGCCCCTCCTACGTATTTCTCTCCTATCTCTTACCACTATTCCCATGATGTTCTCTGTTTTCGCGTTGTTCCCTTTCTTGACCCAGTACCAAGCTGCTTGTTCTCGAATTTTGATGTCCAAAGGACAGAGCCCCATTATTACTAAGAGTGCACTTCCTGGAGAAGTTCTATAGGCCCCTATGGATCTTAGAAGCATGTTTCTTTGTACTCTTCTCACTGCCATGGCAGGCACCACCCTTGTGAGCCTATGCGCCCAGACTCCCGATCCGTAACCCACTACTGATGTTAATATACTATTGTGATACAACTTGATTAGATGTGGTGGTAGATGGAATCGTTTGTGACCTATTGAGGTAAGATTGTTTAATAATTGCAATGCTTTTTGGGATACGGACTCAATGTGCTTTCCAAAGTTCCACCTTTCATCGATGATGACGCCCAGGTAGCGAGTCTCTTGTCGTCTTATTACTGGTGAGCCTCCGATTCTAACTGTAGGGTTCCTCGCCAGCTGTCCCTTCAGTAATAAGTACGTCGATTTGGTCGGTGAAATCGTCATCTTGGTATCTGTGCACCACAGTTGCAATTTGGTCATCGCTCTGTCTATTTTTGGTTCAATGTCCTCGCGGCTTCGGCCGCCGACCAGCAAGAGGAGGTCATCCGCTTAGGCTATCACCTCTAGCACTTCTTCACTCTGTTCCAAACTGTCTAAAAGTGGTTCCATATGGATGTCCCAGAACAGGGGACCTAGTACGGAGCCCTGGGGACATCCCTTAGTTATGGATTTTCCTACTCTGCCGCTAGGGGATGATAGCCAGACCTCCCGCCCTTCACAATAGCTCCTCAGGCAACCATATAGCGACCCTGGACACTCCTTCTCCCGCAAGCAGGAGAAGAGCGAAGGCCACCACAGGTTGTCAAAGGCGCCACTGATGTCAACCATGATGCCAACAACGTACTTGTGTGGGGTAGAGTCGCAGACCTCAGCCGCCAGCGCGATCGCATCAGTTGCCGATCGCCCTGACCTGAAGCCGAACTGCCTGCCACTCATCCCACACAGCACTCGGTGTGCAGTCAGTCTGTCAGCTAGCAATTTTTCGAATAATTTCCCGAGGATGTTCAGTAGGCAAATTGGCCTATATGACTTAACATCCGCTGGGTCCTTGTTAGGTCCCTTTTTAATTATAACAACGTTTGCCTCTTTCCAGATTTTCGGGAACTTTTCCTGTCTTAGACATTCGTTGTATAGCTGGGTTAGTGGTGCCACCAGTTGGGGTGCCAGGAACTGCACCACCTCCGCCACAATGCCGTCTGGGCCGGGGGCTTTACCTGTTTTCAATGCTTTAATGTGGCCAGCCACTTCCTCTTCAGAGAAGGGGTAGACTGCCCTATTGTTATCAACTCTATCCAGATCTTGAATTCGTAACTGGGACTGTCCCTCCGTGTCGCTGGCCTCATCGTCGTCAGGCAGCAGGGACCGGAGAAGAACCTCGGCGGTCTCCTGCCAGGACTCTGTCATCCCATCCCCGCACCTGACTGTTGATAACATCATCGGGGATCGGATCTTTTCCCTCACTAGTTTGTAGGGTATTCCCCATGGATCCAGGGCCAGCTGGTCTAGCACAAATCTTTCCCAACTACGTAGTCTAACTTCTTTTAGTTCTTTCTGGAATCTATCTTTAGCCTCCCGGTATAGTTGTAACCATCGTTGTTTTTCCCACCAGACGACACTGCGCTGGTAGTGCCTTCTCAGCCTTCTGACAGACTGCCACATTTCCTGAAGTTCAGCTGACCATGGTGACGGGGAGGCCGCCATGGCTCTCCTCCTGGCTGGAACAGCTGCCTTGACCGCTCTGGTCACTGCACCTACCAGTTCTTCGGCCCGCTTGTCTATGTCCAGGTCCTGTTGTGCAACACCTTCTGGCAATGGAGGAATGTCGCACTCTCTCGCTAGTCTCTCCCAGTCAGCTCTCTTGAAATTCAGTTGCAACTCCCACCCTGTAGCCCAGTGACAACCTGCATTTCCTACGCTGAACATTATAAGATTATGGTCACTTGTTGTCGCGTTCTCCTTAACTTCCCAATTCTGAATGATGTTGGCAGAATTTGGCGTAACTAGCGTTACATCTACATTAGTACCGCGCCCCCCTCCCGCTGCGTAAGTGGGGGGGTTGCCAGGTCTATTTGCAACCACAAGTTGTAGAGCCATAATCATTTCCTCTACTTTTTCTCCATTTTCATCCCTTGTGCCACTGTACCACAGGGGGGATTTTGCATTTATATCTGCTGTTATGACCAGTTTGCGACCTCGCAACGCCGTGGCTACTCTGGTCAGGTGATCCAGATGTTGCTCAATGTTATCCCCGTATTGGAAGTACATGTTTATAAAGGTTATAATTCCCATGGGGGCCTGTACCTCCACGACGTTGCAGTGAGTAGTAGAAAACTGTGCAAGTGTAGTTACTCTTAGAGACTGGTTGGTTATGACAATTGTCGCTTTGGGGGCTTCCCCACTGCTAGCTATCTGCCATGTAGCGGCTGCGAATGAGAGTTTTCCAGCTTGAGAGTACGGCTCCTGCAAGCAGAGTACGTCAAGCCTCTTCTCCTCCACCTCTCTTCGGAGCTCCTGCATCACGAGTCTGCTGTTATGCGTATTTAACTGTCCAACAGTTAATTTTGTCATTATGGGAAGTAAGTGTGCAATCTATCGTCAGGCCAAGTCTTGCTCCAATCAAAAGCGATTCGACCGTGAGCTAGAACTGCTTGAATGTAAATGTCATTTAAGTCGAATTTCTCCCCACGTCTGTCAAACACTTTCTTAAGTAAGTCTCGCAGGGCCCCGAAGTCGGTGGGAAGGTTCACTGACTTTAATTGTATCCTGTCAACAGCCTCCATTACTGAGAAGGTGACTTTTCTTCCGTCCTCATGTCCTACCCGGACCACATGTCGTAAGGCAGTGGTCAGGATAGCCGGCTGCTCCAGTCTTGCCAGTTGCATTGTAAATTCTATGTTGGGATACACCCTAATCGGATCTACAGGCGGTAGCCTGATTACTGGGGTATCTGCCTCAGTTGGGTTGGTGCTGGTGCTAGTAACTGTACTTTCTTGGAGTGGTTGTCTGGTTTGTACAGCTTCGTGTGTAGGGGCCAGGGAGGCCGCCACCACCACAGGATGCTTCTGCCGTTGAAGGTTGTTGTTCGGCCTTTTCCCCCGGTTCGGGGAAGGGGGAGCTGTGTTTCCATCCGGAGAATCAGTTTGTATGCATCTATCCACCATAAAGGGATCTGTTTGAATTTCCCTTTCAACTGTCATGATGTTTATGGTGCCCGAAAGCGACCTTAGAAATTCCTTAAATTTATTAGCCCTCACAGCATCCCTCCTTCTTTTACTCGGGGACTTGTGTTTGAGCATCCTGTTAGCTGCGCTCTGCTCAGCCATAGTCAATTCTCGAGATCAGGCGTTGTTCAAGCATCCGGTAAGTGGGGCAGTTCCGTCCCGTGGCACCGCAGGATTTCTTCCCACGATTTTTACACGGAATGCAGACCCCCGATGTTTTACATTCCTTGCGGTTGTGGCCCTTCTCACCGCACCTGGAGCAAGCCGACCCCCTGGTGCAGTGCCTCAGAATGTGGTCCATGTCGCCGCAGTTATGGCATCGAGGTACCACGATATAGTCCCTGGTGTTAATGGCATGAAAGCCTACATATAGTCTGCCCATTGCTCTAATTCGTTTCCATAATTGCGGAGATACCTCGGCCACGTGGTGTACCACATCGCGATCTCGAGGTCCCGTTTTAAATTTCAGCTTAAAGGAGTTTTTAAATTCTTGCTCGTTAATGTCATCAAAATTTTGTGATCTAACTGTCTCATGTAGCTCGTCGTTGGTCATCACCGTAGGTACATCATATAATATTACTAAAGGGTTTCTTTTTCTAGGTGGCTCACACTTTACGACTGCATTTAATTTTGGATTATTCAAAAGTTTCTCCTTATCCTCCTCACTAGCAACTTCCACTATGACAGAGTTTCTACTGGGTTTGACCTTTTTGATTTTAATTTTGTCCTTCACCGGGTCTATTGTTGTTGTTAGCAGCTCTTGTAGTCTCTTGACGCTGGTGTCTTGGCCAGGCAGAGTCCTCAAGAAGACTGCTGTGTCTGACCGTTTGGCAACCTTTTCTATAGTCTCCTTTGTTGAATTCTGTTTTGTTGGCGCCTGTGCAGCCACAGCCGCCCAAGTCTTGTTGGGTTGTTTTCTTAACCTTTCATTCTCCTTTGTAAGCTCCATTACGCGGCCTTCCAGTCTAGCATGAGCTATGGCCCAGGCCGATAGCTCATTTTTAATTGTGTTAAGAGCCGCTTGACTTATCTTCCCATTTTTTACATTTTGCTCTAAGAGCATGGTTATTCTGGCATGTCTCTGTACAACGCTCTCATCGTCTGCCTGTCCCATCCCGTCCTGTGGTGAGGGAACAGACATCATAGAAGCCCGTAAAGGCGCACTCGTATCACTCGCTTCGGTTTCAGCCATCATAGGTAACGAGTGATAAAGAAGTGGGAGCCCGTCTCTTGCCCCGGACCGGCTCCTCTGGCATGGGGGGGGACTATTGCAGCTCGCCCACCGACCTCGCCCCTAGGTCAAGGGCACTCCAGAGCTGCAGGGTTCAGCGCGCCGTTGCCAGCGCACTGGTCCCCGTCGAAGGCCTCGTCGTCGACGATTTCACTCGACGCTCCTCGGCAAGTGCACCCCGCACTCCGGAGAGGCGGATGCACCCCTCGCCCTTCGCCGCCTACTAGCCCGAGTTTCCACCTGAAGGCCGAGGACCCACTCCTACTCAGGTGGTGGGTCGGTCCCCCAGTCGTTCGGCGGTCTGGGCCCATCTAACCTAGCCCAGGCGATGTCACCACCTCCTGGGTTTGGCAGAACACGCCCCGGTTACCCAGGGGCGCGGCGAAGCACCCTTGCCGACTCGCGCCGCGATCCCACGCCGACAAACGAGGTCGCCGACACGCAGAGCACCTGCTGGTCTGTGCCCTGCGAACAGAAAGGGACTGGTGTTCGGTCCCTCGACACAGCTCCCCCTGTGCCACGCACCCTTCGCTTTCGCATCGGGTTGGGTCGCAGCTCTCCCTTTCGTCGCAAGGCGGAATGCCAAGCTTAACGTCCGGCACCACGGGAAGGCGGAAAGAGCCACTTGGGAAGGAGAGGCTATAAGAGACGCTTCACTTCCCCTGTGAGGACTGCCGCAGCACACCCGACTGAGAAGCGATACGCCCCAGTGCGAGCCTCCGTGCCTTACGGCGCGCCGACACGGGCTGGCCCGCGCCGAAACGCGCCGTCAAGCGACTGACCTCACGCCAGACCCCTTGATGGCATTATGTTGAGCGGACTCAAAGGCAAAATTTAGACAGGGAACCGAAACATCCAACCTTTCCTGGTCTTTCGCATGGCAAATAATCAAGGCGAACTTGAGGTTCTGGTTAACTCTTTCAGCAAAGGAGCGCTGGGGATAATACAGAGTGGTGATTATGTGGTGCACCACATTTCCAAAGCAAAACTTCTTAAATTCTCTTTGAGTAAATGCCGGAGCGTGATCACTCACCAAGGACTTAGGAGGTCGAAATATCAAAAATAACTCGGTCAGATGTTTAATGGACAAAGCTGCTGTAACCCCACGGCTGGGAACCAATCAGGCAAAACCTGAGAAGGCATCGTTTACCACTAGAATATAACAGTTCCCGTTTTTGGTCCGATGCAGGGGGCCGATATAATCAATGTAAAAGTTATTCATAGGATGTTCCTCACACATGGAAGGCAGGAGCCCTTTTTGCGAATTCGGATTAGTTTTCACCATGTTCGGCAATCCCCCACGAAACGCCTATCATCCCTATACAAGCAAGACCTTGTGACATGTTGCTTGACCTTGATGATGGTTTTATACACACCTAAATGCCAGCCCGCCACGGATTCGTGGAAATAGAAAAAGACAGCAGGTATCAACTCCTTCGGTAAACAAACCTATCTTTTTCTCTTTTCCTCCTGGCACACCAGTCCCTTCCGCAGTACCTATCCCTCAATCTGCTCCCCTCCATTCAATTAGTAACGGGATGAACCTCTTGTTTCTGCTTCAGATCTGTAGTAGGGACGGTGTCTCATCCAGAACGGTCCCAGTGCAACCTAAAGGCCGAGTTTCAAAACGGCTGTCGTCACAGCCATCCTCTATAAACGTGCGAGTTAGGTCGTCAGCAGTTTGATTCTCTGTACCCCTGGTGTGCTTAACCGCAAACCCAAAGACGGAAATACGGATGGCACAACTAGCGATGCTCCACGTCTTGCGAGGACACGCCAACACCAAGCTCAAGGCCTTGTTGTCCGTCTCAAGTTGAAACTCTCTATGCTCGAGGTAAAAAATTTCCCCAAGGCGAAAACGACTACAAGAGCCTCCCACTCATAAACAGAATATCTGATTTCAGCTGGCGACAACCTCTTATAGTCCTATCGGGCGTCGATGCCCCTCAAAATCTTGTAAAAGCACGGTCGCAACACCAGAATTAGAGGCTTCTGTCTGCCCAATGAAGGGCAACTCAAAGATAAGAATGGCTAGGATGGGTAGAGTACTCAAGGCTTCTTCAATCGCTTGAAACGTGGCTTGTTCACTTTCAGCTGAAAGGAAAGTTTCTCCCTTCCTTCGTAAGTTATTAAGTGGGAGGGCACCAACTGAGCGCAATATGGCACAAACTTCCGAAAGAAATTAGCCAAGCCGATGATACGGGCTACACCCTTTTTGTTCCTGGGGGGGGGGGGGGAGGGGTACGACCTGTGCAAATCGTACGCTCTTGATCGAACCTGACACCCTGAGTAACTAAATTCCCCAATTCCCCAAGGAGGAAATCTGTGGACGTGCTAAACTAATTTTGGATGACTTTACTGCGAGCCCAGTTCCCGCATATGACACAATACTTGTTGAAGGCGCTTCAAGTGTTAATCAAAGTTGCCACTATAAACAACCACATCATTCAATTAATTATAAACACATTTGAACTTGAGGTCACCCAAGACATTATCCATAAGGCGAGATAATACAGTGGCCGGTCGACAGCCCGAAAGGCATTCAATTCAACTCGTATAATTTCCAATCAGTGCAGAAAGCAGTGACATACTTGGAATCTTCAGTTAAGGGAATCTGGTAATATGCTTGATATAAATTCAAAACTATAAAGAAATGTGCACCAAAAAAACAGTTAAACAACTGTGAAGATCTGGCGAAGGGACGGACTCCAAGATAACCTTCTCATTCAGTACTCTATAATCAACAATAGGACGGTAATCTCGCCCTTGCTTCTTTGGAACCAGGAAAATGGGGGAGGCATACGGAGACGTAGAGGGCATAATTACCCCATCTCACATCATGCCATTAATCAAGCCCTTAAGATTTTCATTTTGGGAGGCGAGAGTCTACAGGGTGTTACAGAAAGGTATGGCGAAACTTTCAGGAAACATTCCTCACACACAAATCAAGAAAAGATGTTATGTGGACATGTGCTCGGAAACGCTTAATTTCCATGTTAGAGCTCATTTTAGTTTCGTCAGTATGTACTGTACTTCCTCGATTCACCGCCAGTTGGCCCAATTGAAGGGAGGTAATGTTGACTTCGGTGCTTGTCTTGACATGCGACTCATTGCTCTACAGTACTAGCATCAAGCACATCAGTGCGTAGCATCAACAGGTTAGTGTTCATCACGAACGTGGTTTTGCAGTTAGTGCAATGTTTACAAATGCGGAGTTGGCAGATGCACGTTTGATGTATGGATTAGCACGGGGCAATAGCCGTGGCGCGGTACGTTTGTATCGAGACAGATTTCCAGAACGAAGGTGTCCCGACAGGAAGACGTTCGAAGCAATTGATCGGCGTCTTAGGGAGCACTGAACATTCCCGCCTATGACTCGCCACTGTGGATGCCCTAGAACGACGAGGACACCTGCAATGGACGAGGCAATTCTTCGTGCAGTTGACGATAACCCTAATGTCAGCGTCAGAGAAGTTGCTGCTGTACAAGGTAACGTTGACCACGTCACTGTATGGAGAGTGCTACGGGAGAACCAGTTGTTTCCGTACCATGTACAGCGTGTGCAGGCACTATCAGCAGCTGATTGGCCTCCACGGGTACACTTCTACGAATGGTTCATCCAACAATGTGTCAATCCTCATTTCAGTGCAAATGTTCTCTTTACGGATGGGGCTTCATTCCAACGTGATCAAATTTTAAACTTTCACAATCAACATGTGTGGGCTGACGACAATCCGCACGCAATTGTGCAATCATGTCATCAACACAGATTTTCTGTGAACGTTTGGGCAGGCATTGTTGGTGATGTCTTGATTGGGCCTCATGTCCTTCCACCTACTCTCAATGGAGCACGTTATGATGATTTCATACGGGACACACTACCTGTGCTGCTAGAACATGTGCCTTTGCAAGTACGACACAACATGTGGTTCATGCGCGATGGACCTCCTGCACATTTCAGTCGAAGTGTTCGTACGCTTCTCAACAACAGATTCGGTGACCGATGGATTGGTAGAGGCGGACCAATTCCATGGCCTCCACGCTCTCCTGACCTCAATCCTCTTGACTTTGATTTATGGGGCATTTGAAAGCACTTGTCTACGCAACCCCGGTACCAAATGTAAAGACTCTTCGTGCTTGTATTGTGGACAGCTGTGATACAATACGCCATTCTCCAGGGCTGCATCAGCGCATCAGGGATTCCATGCGACGGTGGGTGGATGCATGTATTCTCGCTAACGGAGGACATTTTCAACATTTCCTGTAACAAAGTGTTTGAAGTCACGCTGGTACACTCTGTTGCTGTGTGTTTCCATTCCATGATTAATGTGATTTGAAGAGAAGTAATAAAATGAGCTCTAACATGGAAAGTAAGCGTTTCCGGACACATGTCCACATAACATATTTTCTTTCTTTGTGTGTGAGAAATGTTTCCTGAAAGTTTGGCCGTACCTTTTTGTAACACCCTGTATACGGTGATTGCCTCACAGCTACATCATCTACGAAACGGATTTTATATCCGATTTTGTTGGTGACACCCAGTTTATTAGTTACAACATGAGGAAAACGCTCAAGAAGACCCACTAGTTTTCTGTACTCGGCTGCCCTCAGATGATCCACGTCAAAATGGATGCTTGAGGCTGCACGAAATTAATCCTGGAAAACCTCTGGCAGGAACATAACGCTATCCTGACGCTAGGATAAAATTTAAAGAAAACAATGCCACCAGCTCAATCGAAAACAGGCCCTGTTGCGTGAAATCACAACCTAGCAATAAATTGATCGATAATCCCTAACTACCAAACGATTAACGGCCAAGAGAACCCCAGAATGCTTAGTTTCCCCGCATTTCACCTAGCAGAGCTAACGTCTGTCCATTAACAGCCCGACATATGTTAGATGATGCACTCAAGGGAGGCAGTCGACAAATTGCTCTAAATTCAAGGTACCATTGATAGTCTAATAACGAAACACTACTACCAGAGTCGAGCAAGGCACACAAGGGCTCCTGGTTTAGTTGCGTACAAACATCCAAGGTAGTATCTGCCCTGTAACTGACCTAACATGGCCACAATGCTTGGGCGGTCTTCGCCGGCTGGTTACCGCCCGCGTCTCCCTGCGTCAGCTGTTCGGACGAGGCCCCCGCTTAATTGGACAGTCCCGCACTAAATGCTCACCATCACCGCATCGGTAACAAGTTTGCCGGCCGGCGTGGCCGAGCGGTTCTACGCGCTTCAGTCTGGAACCGCGCGACCGCTACGGTCGTACGTTCGAATCCTGCCGTGGGCATGTTGTGTGTGATGTCCTTAGGTTACTTAGGTTCTAAGGGACTGATGACCTCAGAAGTTAAGTTCCATAGTGCTCAGAGCCATTTGAACCATTTTTGGTAACAAGTTTTGGACTGAGTGGGAGAAAGGTTACCACACCCTCGGAGCTTGGAGTAGCGCGAGAGCCTGCCTCACCAAGTTTACTGCGACTTTCGTCAGCTAACCGCAGCTCCTCGGTAGCAGCCACCAATTCATCTACTTCCGCATGGGACGTGGGTCAACCAGAAAATACCACATGGGTGCGGTCCTCCGGTTTCATACTCTGAGATATTCTGCACGATATAATTTTCAATGACCTGAAATTCCAAGGCAGTAACTGATTCGCGGACCCTTTCAATGTAATAGGCTAAATTTTTTTGGGACGATGGCACACGCCAAAATTGCTTCGGGTACGACGTCCAACCTATGCTTTTTAAACGGATTTCTTACTCGGTCAGTCTAATTCTTGCCTGATACCTATTCTTAAACTAAGAAAGTTTATTACAAACAGTCTAAATACGGTAAGACACAGAAAAAAACACACACGACTTACTTCCCTTACGTTCACTAACAACTCTGGCGACAGAAAGGCTATGTGGTCACCTAGTGAAATTAAAATATATTTGCCAAATCAAGAAATCCCGGCCAATGAGACCAGCGAGAAGAAAGGGAGAGTGCACGAGCCGCGCGGTCTTGGGGCGCCTTGCCACGGTTCGCGCGGCTTCCTCCGTCGGAGGTTCGATTCCTCCCTCGGGCATGGGTATGTGTGTTGTCCTTAGTGTAAAATGATTTAAGTTAGATTAAGTAGTGTGTAAGCGTAGGGATCGATTACCTCAGCAGTTGGGTCCCATAAGACCTTACTACAAATTTCCAAATTTCCAGAGTGCATGTAAATTCAGAACAATACACACACGGAAGAAGATGACATCTCAGCATTTGGGAAAGGGGATAATGTCGTGAAACGCGGTGTGCTTTGTGCGGAAACATAACTGAGAAACTGATGATATTTAACCGTGTGTATACAAAAGTCTTTTTGATGTTGTTGTTGTGGTCTTCAGTCCTGAGATTGGTTTGATGCAGCTCTCCATGCTACTCTATCCTGTGCAAGCCTCTTCATCTCCCAGTACCTACTGCATCCTACATCCTTCTGAATCTGCTTAGTGTATTCATCTCTTGGTCTCCCTCTACGATTTTTACCCTCCACGCTGCCCTCCAATACCAGATAGGTGATCCCTTGATGCCTCAGAACATGTCCTACCAACCGATCCCTTCTTCTAGTCAAGTTGTGCCACAAACTACTCTTCTCCCCAATCCTATTCAATACCTCCTCATTAGTTATATGATCTACCCATCTAATCTCCAGCATTCTTCTGTAGCACCACATTTCGAAAGCTTCTATTCTCTTCTTGTCCAAACTATTTATCGTCCATGTTTCACTTCCATACATGGCTACACTCCATGCAAATACTTTCAGAAATGACTTCCTGACACTTAAATCTATACTCGATGTTAACAAATTTCTCTTCTTCAGAAACGCTTCCCTTGCCATTTTATATCCTCTCTACTTCGACCATCATGAGTTATTTTGCTCCCCAAATAGCAAAACTCCTTTTCTACTTTAAGTGTCTCATTTCCTAATCTAATTCCCTCAGCATCACCCGACTTAATTCGACTACATTCCATTATCCTCGTTTTGCTTTTGTTGGTGTTCATCTTATATCCTCCTTTCAAGACACTGTCCATTCCGTTCAACTGCTCTTCCAAGTCCTTTGCTGTCTCTGACAGAATTACAATGTCATCGGCGAACCTCAAAGTTTTTATTTCATCTCCATGGATTTTAATACCTACTCCGAAATTTTCTTTTGTTTCCTTTACTGCTTGCTCAATATACAGATTGAATAACAGCGGGGAGAGGCTACAACCCTGTCTTACTCCTTTCCCAACCACTGCTTCCCTATCATGTCCCTCGACTCTTATAACTGCCATCTGGTTTCTGTACAAATTGTAAATAGCCTTTCGCTCCCTGTATTTTACCCGTGCCACCTTTAGAGTTTGAAAGAGAGTATTCCAGTCAACATTGTCAAAAGCTTTCTCTAAGTCTACAAATGCTAGAAACGTAGGTTTGCCTTTCCTTAATCTAGCTTCTAAGATAAGTCGTAAGGTCAGTATTGCCTCACGTGTTGCAGTGTTTCTACGGAATCCAAACTGATCTTCCCCGAGGTCGGCTTCTATTAGTTTTTCCATTCCTCTGTAAAGAATTCGTGTTAGTATTTTGCAGCTGTGGCTTATTAAACTGATTGTTCGGTAATTTTCGCATCTGTCAACAACTGCATTCGTTGGGATTGGAATTATTATATTCTTCTTGAAGTCTGAGGGTATTTCACCTGTCTCATACATCTTGCTCACCAGATGATAGAGTTTTGTCAGGACTGGCTCTCCCAAGGCCGTCAGTAGTTCCAATGGAATGTTGTCTACTCCCGGGGCCTTGTTTCGACTCATGTCTTTCAGAGCTCTGTCAAACTCTTCACGCAGTATCATATCTCCCATTTCATCTTCATCTACATCCTCTTCCATTTCCATAATATTGTCCTCAAGTACATCGCCCTTGTATAAACCCTCTATATACTCCTTCCACCTTTCTGCCTTCCCTTCTTTGCTTAGAACTGGGATGCCATCTGAGCTCTTGATATTCATACAAGTGGTTCTCTTCTCTCCAAAGGTCTCTTTAATTTTCCTGTAGGCAGTATCTATCTTACCCCTAGTGAGATAAGCCTCTACATCCTTACATTTGTCCTCTAGCCATCCCTGCTTAGCCGTTTTGCACTTCCTGTCGATCTCATTTTTGAGACGTTTGTATTACTTTTTGCCTGCTTCATTTACTGCATTTTTATATTTTCTCCTTTCATCAATTAAATTCAATATTTCTTCTGTTACCCAAGGATTTCTACTAGTCCTCGTCTTTTTACCTACTTGATCCTCTGCTGCCTTCACTACTTCATCCCTCAAAGCTATCCATTCTTCTTCTACTGTATTTCTTTCCCCCATTCCTGTCAATTGTTCCCTTATGCTCTCCCTGAAACTCTGTACAACCTCTGGTTCTTTCAGTTTATCCAGGTCCCATCTCCTTAAATTCCCACCTTTTTGCAATTTCTTCAGTTTTAATCGACAGGTCATAACCAATAGATTGTGGTCAGAGTCCACATCTGCCCCTGGAAATGTCTTACAATTTAAAACCTGGTTCCTAAATCTCTGTCTTACCATTATATAATCTATCTGATACCTTTTAGTATCTCCAGGGTTCTTTCATGTATACAACCCTCTTTCGTGGTTCTTAAACCAATTGTTAGCTATGATTATGTTGTGCTCTGTGCAAAATTCTACCAGACGGCTTCCTCTTTCATTTCTTAGCCGCAATCCATATTCACCGACTATGTTTCCTTCTCTCCCTTTTCCTACACTCGAATTCCAGTCACCCATGACTATTAAATTTTCGTCTCCCTTCACAATCTGAATAATTTCTTTTATTTCATCATACATTTCTTCAATTTCTTCGTCATTTGCAGAGCTTGTTGGCATATAAACTTGTACTACTGTAGTAGGTGTGGGCATCGTATCTATCTTGGCCACAATAATGCGTTCACTATGTTGTTTGTAGTAGCTTACCCGCATTCCTATTTTCCTATTCATTATTAAACCCACTCCTGCATTACCCCTATTTGATTTTGTGTTTATAATCCTGTAGTCACCTGACCAGAAGTCTTGTTCCTCCTGCCACTGAACTTCACTAATTCCCACTATATCTAACGTTAAACAGGGAAGTGCTCATTACTAGCTGTCAAGTGGCTGATGATATAGTAGTATGGTCCCTTTAATGATCTAACCGATCAACTACCTAAAACATAATTGGGAAAGCTCGCAAACGCCTGTACACTCAGAAGTTATTAATTTATTGGCTTTCGTTTGTTCCATACATGCCGCTAATACACTTGTACGAATTTGTAGAAGTTTTTGCAGATAATTTCTCTTACCAAATGTTTTTGTATAGCCCCCGCCCCTTCGCACCCAAAGAGCTACAGTATTGATGTGCATATTTACATATTAACCAAACAATACAACACTGTGAAATTTCGTGGCAGATTAAAACTGTGTGCCGGACCGAGACTTGAATTCGGGACCTTTGCCTTTCATGGGCAAGTGCTCTACCAACTGAGCTACCCAAGCACGACTCACGCCCTCTCCTCACAGCTTCACTTCCGCCAGTACCTCGTCTCCTACCTTTCAAACTTTATAGAAGCTCTCCTGCGAACCTTGCAGAACTGGCACTCCTGAAAGAAAGGTATTGCGAAGACATGGCTTAGCCATTGCCTGGGGGATGTTTCCAGAATGAGATTTTCACTCTGCAGCGGAGTGCGCGCTGACATGAAACTTCCTGGCAGATTAAAACTGTGTGCCGAACCGAGACTCGAACTCGAGACCTTTGCCTTTCGCGGGCAAGTGCTCTACCAAATGAGCTACCGAAGCAAAGTTCGCAGGAGAGCTTCTGTAAAGTTTGGAAGGTAGGAGACGAGGTACTGGCCAAAGTAAAGCTGTGAGGACGGGGCGTGAGTCGTGCTTGGGTAGCTCAGTTGGTAGAGCACTTGCCCGCGAAAGGCAAATGTCCCGAGTTCGAGTCTCGATCCGGCACACAGTTTTAATCTGCCAGGAAGTTTCATATCAGCGCGCACTCCGCTGCAGAGTGAAAATCTCATTCTGGAATACAACACTGTATCAATGATCCTGCGTTCATAACACTGCCACCGCACACGCTGACATATAATGACTAAGCTTCACTTGTTCATCTACGATGACCGTGTAGGAAGTACAGAACATCCAAAGAAGATGGTATTTGTCCTCCTCTTCTCACGAGAAAATTACTATTTCTTCATTCATGGATGTTTGTGTTGAAACGACCGTGGTTCCAGCGCGCGCGTGTATGTGTGTGTGTGTGTGTGTGTGTGTGTGTGTGTGTTACTATTACTGAAGCCTTACACCTACAGAATAAGATCAATGATTATCTCCTAACAGGGAGAAACTAATGATGACAAATACGTTCTGCAGAATTTGTTTCTTTAATTTAGTCGATGACCACAAAACCTGTCTCCAGACGGTCCATTTCGGTACATAATGGCCATCTTCAGATTTGTTTAAAAGATACAAAGCACTGCTGTTACTGTATGCTTTTAACAGTAGCGGCGCTCGCATCATGACTCTACTGGCATTGTGGCCTAGTTTGCGTTACACTACCCTCGCCGCGCGGGATTAGCTGAGCGGTCTAGGGCGCTGCAGTCATGGACTGTGCGGCTGGTCCCGGCGGAGGTTCGAGCCCTCCCTCGGGCATGGGTGTGTGTGTTTGTCCTTAGGATAATTTAGGTTAAGTAGTGTGTAAGCTTCGGGACTGATGACCTTAGTAGTGAAGTCCCATAAGATTTCACACACACACTACCCACACCAAGTGATGATTGACACTGGAGAGAAGATACATTATAAAGCTGGGTTTTATGATATTCCAAATGTTTATTAACCTCCAACAACATATAGGTAAACGTAAGTATTAAGTTAGGTTCCTCAAAATAGTCACTCTTTGATTGAATCACTGTCTTGCATACTCGCTGCTTGCGATGGGTCAATTTTTCCCGGGTCTCAGTTGGAAATGATCTCCATTCTTGCCGCAGAACCTCCCAAAAGTGTGCCCCACTGATGACTCCCCCCGTTTACGGTTCCTCCTGTCCAACTCACTGACTGGGTTACAATCAAGGGGCTGGGCGGCCATTCTATGTTTTTCAAAATTTTCTGAACCTCTAGAGACTTCACATAGTTCTAACACAAGCAGTTATCTTGTTGCAAGACGAACTCTTTCCCAGTCAGATGCAAACCAGGTGTCTTGGCACGTCGTTGGAGAATGGCCTGATAATCCTTTAGGTTCATTTTTCCACCACCTTTCACCAAACCTCCGACTTTATTCCTTCCAGAAGATCTCCATGCCTTCACAGAACGCCCTCTATGCTTCACAGTTGAAATTACGCACTGAGGATCACGAGTTCATAAAGTAAACGGCATACGAATTGACGGCGTTTACTTCCAAATATTTCGAACTTGGATTCTTCAAAAAGAAAGACTCTTTCACAGTCTCCTGTTGTCCATTGTTGTTCATTGGAGCCTTCTCAAAAAATTTTCTTTTATTGTTTTAAAGGCTTGAACAATGGTTTCCTTGTTGCTACATAATCGTAGAGGTTGTTTTCTGTCAGGCGCCGTCTCACTGTGGACTCACTGCTGTATCCCTTGTTGTGTTTAGTTGAGCAGTCAACAGACGGACAGTTTTGAATCTCTTACGTTTATTAATCATTACCGAATACTTTTGCTGGCGTTCTGATGTTTTCCTGGCTGCTCATGAGAGAAGACGGTCATAATTGGAGATTGTATCTCGTGTATGGTTTTGACAACTCTACTGATGGAAATCTTCAGTTTCTTTGACGTTTGTCGGACACTATTGGCGCAAAATGAATCATAAGGAATCCGGCGGTTTGGGGATAGCTTCAGTTACTTCCACTGCATGTAATACCGCCTTTCGTGCCATGTCCCGCCTTCATACAAACGGAACTGCAACTGAATGGAACTGTAAACTGTTATGATGACGACGAACGAGTCGTCACCAATGTTGACTGATGGGCAATGCTAAATAGAAACATGTAAATCACAGCACGTTTGTCAGTAACGTCGATAAGGTGCTGGCTGCATGGTCTGGATCTGCAACGACTAAAATAATTAGAAGTCGATGGTAAAAAATAATATATATTGTACTTAACTGGTTGTACTGGATTCTTCTTGGCTGCATACATATCCACTCATTGTCATAAATTAGGGATAATTGCAGAATGTGGTGCCACACAACGTGGAACTGCACAAAACTGGCGCTAATAGCATAGGCACATAGGGAACACACACGATACAGATCTGTAAGTCCACGGTATTGGTGATAAGCTGAGAAAACCGTCCCAAAAGGCATGTGCTACAAAGCGCCACTGTTTTCTGCGCATGTACCCCGACATAAATATGGGATATGATCACCATGCACACGTACACAGGCCGCACAATGGGTTGGCATAGTCTGCATCAGGTGGACGAGCAGCTGCTGGGGTATAGCCTCCCATTCTTGCACCAGTGCCTGTCGGAGCTTCTGAAGTGTCGTAGGGGTTTGAAGACGTGCAGCGATACGTCGACCGAGAGCATCCCAGACGTGCTCGAAGGAGTTTAGGTCTGGAGAATAGGCAGACCACTCCATTCGCGTGATATATTGTGTTTCAAGGTACTCCTCCACGATGGGGCCGTGCGTTGTCATCCATCAGGAGGAAGATAGGACCCATTGCACCCCTGAAAAGGCGGACATACTGGTGCAAAATGACGTCCCGATACACCTGACCTGTTACAGTTCCTCTGTCAAAGACATGCAGGGGTGTACGTGCACCAATAATACTTCTACCCCACACCATCAAACCGCGACCTCCATACAGGTCCCTTTAAAGGACATTAAGGGGTTGTTACCTGGTTCCTTGTTCACGCCATTGAAAACCCGGTGAGAATCACTGTTCAGACTAAACCTGGACTCGTCCGTGAACATAACCTTGGACCACCGTTCCAAAGACCATGTACTGTGTCCTTGACACCAAGTTTTACTGGTTCTCCTGTGACCAGGGGTCACTGAAATGCACCGTGCAGGTCTCCGGGCGAATAAACCATGTCTGTTCAGTCGTCTGTGGACTGTGTGTCTGGAGACAGCTGTTCCAGTCGCTGCGGTAAGGTCCCGAGCAAGGTTACCTGCGGTACTCCGTGGCCGTCTGCGGGCACTGATGGTGAGATGTCGGTGTTGTACACTGTGGACGTCCTATACTGTAGCGCCTGGACACGTTTCCTGTCTGCTGGAATTGTTGCCATAATCTTGAGATCACACTTTTGGCACACGGAGGGCCCGTGCTACGACCTGCTGTGTTTGACCAGCCTCCAGTCGCCCTAGTATTCTACCCCTCATAACGTCATCAATATGTGTTCTTTGAGCCATTTCCAACACACAGTCACCATTAGCCGTCTACACACTTACTCGCTGCACTATACTCTGACATGCACCAACACAACTCTGCGTATGTGGACTGCTGCCAGCGCCACCGTGCGGCAACCGTACGTCAAATGCATCGCATGGTCATACCCCGATGTGATTTAAACCCGCAAACCGCGCACCAGACCGTTGTTTCACCATGTATCAGCATTATCCTTAATTTATGAGCATGAGTGTAATTATAAACAGATAGCTCAGATAGCTATTGAGGCAATACGTTACTAAGCGCCTTGTTAGAGGTTGGTTCCTATCTGCTGAAGGATATGCTACTCTACTAATTGAGGTTCCGAGCAAGAGTGGACGAGAGCTCGCTAGAAACTTGATACAAGCCGCGGAGCAGCGCTAGCGGCGCTGGTCGCGACTGGTGGGTCCAACGATACTAATACGGACCGCGGTCGATAACTGCAACCCCTAACTAGTGTGGTATCGAACGTTGGTACCACATAAAGAACATATTCGTACACAGTCGTGCCGTCTACTGTTGCCACCTGAAGTGTTTGGTAGAACTGCTTGGACAGGTAAATTTAGTTTATATAACACTGAGCAATAGCGACAGCTGCCAGTATCTACATCCACATTGATTTCCACAATCCACCCTAATGCGCGTTGCGGAGGTTTCCCGGTACCACTATTAGTCATTTCCTTTCCTGTTCCACTCGCAAATAGGGCGAGAGAAGAACAACTGTCTATATGCCTCCTTATGAGCCCTAATTTCTCGTATCTTATCTTTATGGTCTTTACGCGTAATGTATGTTGGAGGCAACAGAATCGTTCTGCTGTCAGCTTCAAATGCCGATTATCTAAATTTTCTCAATAGTGATCCTCGAAAAGAACTTCTCCTTCCCTCCAGGAGCCGGCCTGAATGGCCGAGTGGTTCTAGGCGCTACGGTCTGGAACTGCGCGACCGCTACGGTCGCAGGTTCGAATCCTGCCTCTGGCATGGATGTGTGTGGTGTTCTTAGGTTAGTTAGGTTTAAGTAGTTCTAAGTTCTAGGGGACTGATGACCTCAGAAGTTAAGTCCCATAGTGCTCAGAGGCATTTGCCTCCAGGAATCCCCATTTGAGTTCCCGAAGCATCTCTGTAACATTTGTGTGTTGTTCGAACCTATCAGTAATAAATCTAGCAGCCCGGCTCTGAATTGCTTTGATGTCTTCCTTTAATCCGATCTGGTACGGATCCCAAACAGTCGAGCAGTACTCAAGAATAAGTCACACCAGCGTCCTACATGCGGTCTCCTTTACAGATGAACCACACTTACCTAGAATTCTCCCAATAAACCGAAGTCAACCGTTGGCTTTTGCTAACACAGTTCTCACATGCTCGTTCTATTTCATATCGCTTTGCAACGCTACGCCCAAAAATTTAAACGACGTGACTGTGTCAAGCAGGGGACTACTAATGCTGTATCCGAACATCTGCTTTTCCAGCTCTTCCACATTAACTTACATTTTTCTGCACTCAGAGCTAGCCGCCATTCATCACACCAACTAGAAATTTTGTCTGTCATCTTGTATCTTACAAATACTCAACTTCGACAGTTTAACGTACACCACAGCATCTTCAGCAAACAACCGTAGATTGCTGCCCATCCTGTCCAGTATAGAGAACAATGGCGGTCCTTTCGCGTTTCCCTGGGACACTCCTGACGATACCCTTGTCTCTAATGAACACACACTGCCGAGGACAAGATTCTGAATTCCATAACTTAAGAAATCTTTGAGCCACTCACATATCTGTGAACCCGTTCCACACGCTCGTACCTTCTTTAACAGCCTGCAATGGAGCACCGCGTTAAAGGCTTCCCGAAGTCTAGAAATATGGGATCTGTCTGATGCCCTTCATCCGTAGTTCGCAGTATATTTGTTAGAAAGGGTTAAGCTGAGTTTTGCACCAGCGATGCTTTCTAAAACCATGCTGATTCGTGGACATAAGCTCCTCGTTCTCAAGAAAGTTTGTTGTATCCGCACTGAGAATATCTTCAACGATTCTGCAGCAAACAGATATTAGGGATATTGGTCTGTAATCTTGCGGGTCCGATCTTTCGCCCTTGTTATACACTGAAGGCACCTGCGCCTTTTTCAGTCGTTTGGAAGTTTGCGCTGGGATAGAGTATGTACGTATATGTACAATAATTTTCTTATAATACTGTATCATTATTAATCGTTATTTACGTATACGTCCAATAATTTTCTTATAATACTGTATCATTATTAATCGTTATTTGCTATTATTATTCTGTATTGTAACCAATAACTCACGTAGAACACTTTCATCTTGGTCTGTTGTCGTACGCAGCATGGTGTTTTCAAACTTGTGGGGTGTAGTGTATATTATTAGTTCTGTCCGACGATGCATAGCAGTGTAGATCTCTTGACGATGCCACCTTGGCTTTGCCTTATTAAGATAACGCAAGGTTTCGTATATTTTAAATACATTTGAGGATGGTCACTATGGACCGTAATCTATAGTCTACCACAATTTTTGCCGCGCGGGATTAGCCGAGCGGTCTTAGACGGCTGGTCCCGGCGGAGGTTCGAGTCCTCCCTCGGGAACGGATGTTTGTGTTTGTCCTTAGGATAATTTAGGTTAAGTAGTGTGTAAGTTTAGGGACTGATGACCTTAGCAGTTAAGTCCCATAAGATTTCACACACATTTGAACATTTTTGAACCACAATTTTTGTGATCGTCCATTTAAATTAAAGAAACGAATTGTTTACTTCCTAGATCACTGTCTTCATTCAAGAGTATGTCGCAACTTGGAAAAATACGTCCTGCATTGGATCGTTCTGTTTGTTGGATCATGGAATATTGAAGACAAGTTTGTCATACACGAAGCAGGCACTGCGTCGGTCACTTTTACTGCTGGACTGGAGGTATTCAGGCGACCTACGCTAAAAGTGGAAGTATTAAGCGGAGCGGGTATTCATCCCAGATGTGGCATGGCCCATTACGTGCCGCGACTGAGTCGCTTTAAATGGCCCGGGGCCGCCTCCCTTCTTGGAGGTCCGCTCAGCGGGGGCGGCGGAGTTTTTTTAATGGCGTTCACCGATCGGGAGGCTCGACTGTGTGCGGCTCTCATTTGTCACCTCGCGTGACAGCAGCGACGCCGACTGAAAGCCGGCGCGGCCGCAGCCGCGGGGGGAACTTGGAGGCCAAGTTGCCGGACCAACTTGCCCGATCGCCGGCGCAGCCGCGGCAAGAGGTGTCCGGAGACCGACCCACCCCATTCCTCCATCTCCGCCAGGCGCGGAAATTGCAATGCCGCATCCTCGAGAACTACTGACTAGGGCCATCTATTATGCCACGTGATGGCCATCAATGAGCAGTGCCGCAGCGCGAAACGGATTGAATAGTTTCCTGCCTTTGCTAGTGCTTGCATTTGCCCTCGGCGATTTTGAACTTACAAGGGGACCCTCCATGCTGTAAATCACGGATTTTGATGCACTTCAAATACGTTGTAGAGGCACTTACCCCGAGTACCTGGCTATCTGGTTTTTTGAGCGACGGGCTTTGGTGTTTGAGAAAATCGATTTTGACGTTCATTGCGGACTTCGTATACCCGTAACATTACATATGTTCCAAGCAAGTCAGCGCCGGAGGTCCGTGTTCGAATCCTGCTCGTGTACTTTCGGTTTTTTTTCATAATCGGCCGAATTTTTCAATTGTATTTCAAAGAATATCAACAAACAGTGTAAGATGTGCGAAATGATAAAGATATATTCAGTTATTCAAATGTTCAAATGTGTATGGGACTTGACTGCTAAGGTCATTAGTCTCTAAGCTTACATACTACTTCACCTAAATTATCCTAAGGACACACACACACACACACACACACACACACCCATGCCCGAGGGAGGACTCGAACCTCCGCCGGGACCAGCCGTATTCAGTTATTAATTTTTTCTGTCATACGATATTACAAAATCTTGTTTTTCATCGCCTACATTGCTTGACGTCCCAGAACAATATTGTAGGTTATACTTACCATAGAAACAACCGAAGCGCAAATTTTCGCAGCACCACGCACATTTTATGAAAGCAAGAATATTGCAGGTGCACTGTTTCTTCATGAGCGATACCGGAAAATACAATTCTTTTGCATTTAAAAAGATTTCTCTTTCATCCGCTAATTTCGATGCGAACTATGCGGATCTAATCATGCTTTCAAAATTAGGTGCTCTGAATTGATGTAGGATTAGCGAATGTAATTTTATCGGATCTTCCCTAGAAGAGATCTCTCTATTGTCTTTCATCAAGTCAGGAGCATTCTGAATAGTTTTCGTGAAGATTTTCACCTGTCGGTAAAAATAAACATCGCAGGGCTGGCAATAAGGAGGGCCCTTTGGTGGGACCACTTTTAGGGTGCAGGTGCTCGCTTTCCTTTCATCAGTGAACAGATGATCGTATAAAGTTGAATCGGTTTGGCCTCCCCACGAATCGATAATGTACAAAAAAATTTTGTGTCCCACGTACGGAAGAATTACAGAACGCAAAAGTTCTTCGTACACCAGTTTCGTGAACTTCCCGGATTTCGTGCACGACACGACTTCATTTCCGTATTTCACAGTTAATTCGTCTATTCATTTTTGAACATTAGTACCAAATTTTCCGCACGGTTCTTGCGTACATAAAAAAAAAATTGGGCGCAGTATTCGAACACGGTACCTCCAGCGCAGTAGCTGTGAACCTTTACCGCTGCGCTACGCTGACTTGCTCGCAACGTATGTAATGTTACGGGTATTCGAAGAGCGCAATGAATATCAAAATAGATTTTCTCAAAAACCAAGGCCCGTCGTTAAAAAACCGGATAGCCAGGTACTCAGGGTAAGTGCCTCAACAACATATTTGAAGCGCATCAAAATTCGTGATTTACAGTATGGAGGGTCCCCTTGTTAGCTAATTCAGTGGTTGTTGCAGGCACTTGTCTATGCGAACGACTTGACCAAGCTGCCTGATTGGTTTGATGCTTAACTCAGTTATTTAGGGCTACGTATAAACCCATGTTATGTTCGTGGTGTTCATGGAGTTGTGTTGGTGTTACCATAGCAGTAAGTTACTGTCTTGTTAAACTGTGTCTGCCCCTCGTATAAGTCAAGGGGCCTGTTATGACGTCTCAAGTTCCGTCCTCGTTCGCTCCTGTTTGTTGCAGTTAGTGTTAAGTGCGGGTTGTCGTGTATGCGTTTAAGTGCTGCAAAGAATTATCGTGCTTCATCTACATAAGATGTAAAGATTGCCATGTCTTTCAAGTTAATTGGTATACTTGCCGTGAATGTCCTTTTGTGTTTTCTGTGAGCATGTTAAGTTTAGTACGCCAGTTGCACCAAAGTACACACCATGTATGCTATCGTGTAAGGTTTTGTGTGAATATTGACTTTAAAGAATTTGCTGAAACATTTGTCTTAATATTTTGAATTTTAATATTGCTCATAAGCACTCAGATATAGTCTTTCCTTTATCATCGTGCTCTAATAATATTTATGTGCTTGAGTTTATTATTTGTTGTTTTAATGTAACGTACACGAGAGATTACCGCCTTATGTTTTGATATCAGTTATAAGATTAAAGTTCCGCTTTCCTACAGCCAAAAGTAATAAACACATTTCCGGATCTGACTGTTGTCACCAGTCAGCGTCAATTTCCTCTTCAGTTTTGGTTTCAATTAATAAATGATGAAGTTGAGTTTGTCCAGTAAAACCACAAGCATTTCCCACTCCCCTACTTGTAGGTTTCCTGCCGCTTCACTCTTCTTTCGAGAAACCTTTAATCACTACAATAGTTCGTGGAAATTCGGGATTATCACTGAATTTACACAAGCCCGAACGTAAGCTTAAGGCCGTAATTATGAAACAGTCGAGGTTAATATTTACTCGGAAGTAGAAAAAAACAACATAGTGATGGTGGACAGCCGATACCAAGGTGCTGGTCGTCTCCCATGTAGACGCTAAATCCTACTTGAATTTTCTCATTGTAAGAATATTGAAGGGCGATCTGTTTTAACTGTTAAAAATTATTCAAAAGCGAAGATCATAAAAATAATTTTTTATTCAAAACAACTGGTTTCAACAGTCTTAGCAGTCATCTTGAGGTCTTAAACATTTTTTGTAGTAAATCGTGTTCATTTTACGCTGACCTCATGCACAAGATGTCAAGTGGATAAATATTGAAAGATGTTGTGTGTTTTTAAACATTTTGGCGATGACAAAAGTTTATAATGTGCTGAGTTTTATCCACTTAACATCTTGTGTATGAGGTCAGCGTAAAATGAGCGCGTTTTACTACAGAAAAAGTTTAATACCTGAAGATTAGTGCGACTGTTGAAACCGGTTGCCTTGAATAAAAAATTATTTTGTGCAGTCTTGGCTTTTGAATGGTTTTTAACAAATTCCTGCTGTTGTTGAAGGCAGACGGTGGCGGCTCCCTTGTTCCAAAGTGGCTCGCGAGTCGCACGGCATCGTACATAGCAATCATTCGAAACGAGACTCTGAATGAAGAACTGTGGCGCCTGACCTAGAGGTCAACGAAACACTTCGTTGGAACTGCTTTGCGCCACCCTAAATACCCAGGCTGAGTAGAGGTACTAAAGGAACTATTTGCGATCACATAGCCTGCGGAGACAAACAGATGCGAGGAGCTGGCGACCTCTGGCGGCGCCTGTACTGCCGCCTACTGGCCTAGGCAGCATACCTGGTTTAAGTTCTGTCGTCTGGTCATGTCACCCCTTCAAAGCTAGGCTGCACGCATACCACAGCTGTGAGAGAGGTTGTAAGAGTGGCGGGCGAGTGGCCCATACACCACAGAGAGCATAGCTACCATTGCACCTCTACTATTCTTATCGCCCATATCGGATGATTGCATCATGTATAAGTCAAAATTTTTGTCCTTCATACTATAGTTTTAGAATATGATGCAAATATTTAAACACTATTCGATGTAAATATGACTTATGTTTAACCAGCGACTCAGTTACATTTATTTGGCATCCCACTCTCCGTTTAGCGATTGCAAAGAAATATTTCCGATGCCGCTGCTGGCAAATACAGCTGGGGAAAAAAAAGAGTGATACAGCGTGAGATGTAATACAAGATGCCTTCTGGAGTTGGCCTGGTTTACACCGGGACAATGAAAATGGGAAGAAATGGCAACAGTGGGTTCACGAAAATGACTGCTATTTTTGATTTCAGTGACTAAACGCCACCACGCCTTCTAGCCTTCTGGCCAATTACTGAAGCTGAAAATTTTTCTCACCACCAGGATTCGAACCAGCCATCTCCAAGTCGAATATCACTGCACAAGTGGCACCGTATATCTAGGCAGGTGATACTATGATTACAATATACTAATATTTCACATTAAATGTTTACGTCATTCCATGTTATTGTTGTACCCTCGTTTTTTCTGAGTTACGAAAACTGTGTTACACTGGGTCAGGCAAAAGCTCACAGATGATAAAAGCAATACTGTACAACTTGCAAAGGTAGGAAGGAAGGCAGGAAGGGGAGATGAAAGAGGTTGAGAATTTAGCCTTTCTTAATTCCATAAGAGACTGATACAGCTCCTGAATTTAGAGCACAAACTTAGCGTGAAATAACATACCGTGAAATAAGTGAAAAAAGCATGGAGAGCTGCATCAAACCAGTCTCAGGACTGAAGACCACAACAACAACAAGTGAAAAGAAGATAAGGAGATCAAAGGTTAGACATAGAATCATGCCTTAGGCTTCGGTCTAATGTCTGTACACATAAAATCACTAAGAATATTGCGTATAAATGGCATACCCCTCTTCCATTTACAGTTCACTTTATTGTTATTCTGAGCTTAAGAGCGTCTAGCTAATTAAGTCTCACATAATTGACAACACATGCTATAAGCCTATTCGTTGCGTCTGTTTATTGCGGTTCATTTCTTTCTCCTCACTGCCGTTTCATTTTAATTTAATTTACAGTGGAATAACACCATCTCGCGAGAAGAATTTCCTCTGTCTCATACAGTCCTCACGACTTCATAAGTTATCATCCTCGGAGCCAGCGTATAACAAACACCAGTGAACTGTATTTTATCTCTCGCGTCGCCCTCAGGGAACCAACCTACAAATCCGTACTGCATACACCTCGACGAATCATACAATTCCTAGGGTTAACAGGGTGAATTCCGGTTCTTTTAATAGCGCCACTGTTTCATGATTACGGCAACACATTACACAAGCCTATAAGCTTTTATTACGGGCAATGCGAGCGACACATTACAGCATTCCACTGCCTGTATCCTGAATTATTCCTAGTGTTAGCAGCGCGCTAAGCGATCCATTTGGCTGCTCCCACAACTCCCCCACAGCTTAAACCGATAACTCACTAGGCGTGAAAACGCACGGCAGCTGAATATGGCTCGACGGTGGTACGTCCAGATGGAACAGAGCAGACTGGAGAAGTACGCAAGTGAAATCTGTGATGTAATGTGACATTGTGAGTACTAGAACGAGTAGATGTAGGTTGTGCATACAACATTTAGTAAAATCAAAATAGTACTGATAAAAATGGTACACATTATATGTAGAAATACACAGTACCTGAATCCGTGGTAATCATTACGAATGTCTCTGAGTATAGCAATTCCTGATGTCGCAACGAATGTGCGCTATCTGATCAAAAGTGTCCGGACTCGCCCGTATAGTGCGGAATTGGCCAGCAGATGTCACGAGAGACTGATCAGGCAGTATAAAAGGGAAGCGGAGTATTTTGTTGTCATTAGAGAACCAGTAATAGCAGAATGGATCGGTCGGGAGACCATACGTAGACTAGTCATTGGTTGTCAACTGAGTACCATATCCTTGAGGGACATTTCAGCTCTTCTAAAGCTACTCAAGTCTACTGTTGGGGGTGTCACTGCGAAGCGGAAACGTGAAGAATGTACCACATCCCCCACACGGCTCCTGTACGACCTCATCCGCTTCCCTCCCCTCCTCCTCTTCCTCCAACATCTCCACATCCTTTACATTGTCTGCAGGCTTGATCCCCACCCCCTAGTTTCCTCCTTCCTCTCCACCCCCCGCCCGTTGCCGCGCCTCTATCGCTGTATCCGTCCCTCTCTCCACCTCCACACCCTCCATCTCCTTTATCAGGGCAATTTCCAGCACCTCCTCCTTCTGGATGCTTAACTTTGCCATGGCACATACCCTTCCTTCTAACTGTAACCTGCCCCCCCCCAACCCCAGGGCCCCCTTTTCCTCTCCCCTCCTTATCCTAGAGCGGATTTTCCTCCTTCCCTCCCTGAGTCTCTGCACCCCTTCCTCGACTGTTTTCCTCCCCCGTCCCTTCCCTCCCCAGCCCTCATCTGGCGCGTCCTCCACCTCCTCCCCTTTTGTCTCGCCTCCTCCTCGCCTCCTTTTCCCTGTTTTCCTTTTCCCTTGCCCCCCCCCCCCCTCCTGGCAGATCCTCCCAGGTTTCTATTAGTTATCAGTGCGCTACGTTAGTGTTACGTTTTGGTGCCATTCTACAGAGTCATTTAGTGATGTGGTTTTAATAGTGTGCTCGACCTGTTTATCGTCCATGACTGTTCCGTGCTACACTGTCCATCACGTGGCTGTTTTAATTGTTCTCCGACTTTTCTGCTCCAGCCGTACTTTGCCTGGTGCGTTTTACTGTAGTGTGTGTTTTTTGTGTAACTTACTTTTTTAGACTCTTATTTCCGATTTACAGTCACCACTTTGTATGCTTTCTTATGTTCCGCCCTTTTTTGGTCTATATTCCTTCATGTTTTCTTCTTTATATTGTTTCAAATGTCTTCCTATTTACCTGTAAAGACTCTTGGCTGAAGACCAGAGCTTATGCTGCTGTCAGCCCTGCCCTGATGGGGAATGGAAATAACAATAAATAAAAAAAAAACTACCACAGATAGACCAAGATTAGGTAGACTTCGTATTCTTAGGACGGGGGCTATTGAGCATTGCGGAGGGAGGTTGTAGAAAAAAATTGCGTCGAATCACCGGAAGGAATCACTCGTGACTTCCAAAGTGCTTCCAGCAGTCAAGACAGCTAGCGCAATGGCTATGCGTTGGAGTTAAAAAAGAATGGGATACAAAGATCGAGAAAATGCGCATAAGCAACACACTTCGGTAATCAATGCTAAAAGCCGCATGAAGTGGTGGAAAGAGAGACACTACAGGACTGGATGATGGAAACATGTGTTTTGGAGTATTGGTTCACGCTACACTCTGTGACAGTCCAGTGTGAGGGTTTGGGTTTCTCGCATGCTTGGAGAATAGCTACCATCTTGTGTAATGCCAACAACGAAGTACAAAGGAAGCGCTGGTACGGTATGGGGGTATTTTTTGTGGTCGGGTCCCCTTATTGTGCAACAGTAAACGCTAGATGCGGAAAAATATGGACATATTGTACAGCTCTGTGAATTGCATACAGTAGAGGAGCAATTCAGAGGCAATGACTGTTTGTGCATGAATTGTAAACTCTCTCCTCCTTCATGACTCCATCTATTGCCCACATTAAAGTCTTTTATGAAGATTTGACAGGAGCGAAGCGTACAATAGACTTTCAGGTTTACTTAGCTTGTCATGCTGAGATGGCGCCAGTTCTTGTCTAGTGGTCTGTTTCTTGAAGCTGAAAAACTCACATTTTTTGAAGATAGTAACTGTTCCGAAAGAACATATACCAATGATGACCATGCAGCTTCTCTAGAAATAAATGAGAATTAATCGACGCTCTAACCATCTGAGCCACTGAGGGCACAGAGGATAGCGCGACTGCAGAGACTTCTCCCTTGCACGCTTCCCGTGAGACCTTTCCACATTTTGAAAAATACATTACTGGGCATTAAAATTGCTACACCACGAAGATGACGTTCTACAAACGCGAAATTTAACCGACAGGAAGAAGATGCTGTGATATGCAGATGATTAGCTTTTCGGAGCATTCATACAAGACTGGCGCCGACGGCGACACCTACAAAGTGCTGACATGAGGAAAGTTTCCAACCGATTTCTCATACACAATCAGCAGTTGACCGGCATTGCCTGGTGGAACGTTGTTGTGATGCCTCATGTAAGGAGGAGAAATACGTACCATCACGTTTCCGACTTTGATAAAGGTCGGATTGTAGCCTATCGTGATTGCGGTTTATCGTATCGCGACATTGCTGCTCGCGTTGGTCGAGATCCAATGACTGTTAACAGAATATGCAATCGGTGGGTTCAGAAGGGTAATACGGAACGCCGTGCTGGATCCCAACGACCTCGTATCACTAGCAGTCGAGATGACAGGCATCTTATCCGCATGGCTGTAACGGATCATGCAGCCACGTCTCGATCCCTGAGTCAACAGATGGGGACGTTTGCAAGACAATAACCATCTGCACGAACAGTTCGACGACGTTTGCAGCGACCATGGCTGCGGTTACCCTTGACGCTGCATCACAGACAGGAGCGCCTGTGATGATATGCTCAACGACGAACCTGGGTGCACGAATGGCAAAACGTCATTTTTTCGGATGAATCCAGGTTCTGTTTACGGCATCATTATGGTCGCATACGTGTTTGGCGACATACCGGTGAAAGCACATTGGAAGCGTGTATTCGTCATCGCCGTACTGACGTATCACCCGGCGTGATGGCATGGGGTGCCATTGGTTACACGTCTCGGTCACCTCTCGTTCGCATTGACGGCTCTTTGAACAGCGGACGTTACATTTCAGATGTGGCTCTACCCTTCGTTCGATCCCAGCGAAACCCTAAATTCCAGCAGGATAATGCACTACCGCATGTTGCAGGTCCTGTACGAGCCTTTCTGGATACAGAAAATGTTCGACTGCTGCCCTGGCCAGCACAGTCTCCAGATCTCTCACCACTTGAAAACGTCTGGTCATTGGTGGCCGATCAACTGGATCATACCAATAAGCCAGTCACTACTCTTGATGAACTGTGGTATCGTGTTGAAGCTGCATGGGCAGCTTTACCTGTACACGCCATCCAAGCCCTGTTTGAAACAATGCCAATTCGTATCAAGGCCGTTATTACGGCCAGAGTTGGTTGTTCTGGGTACTGATTTCTCAGGATCTATGTACCCAAATTGCGTGAAAATGTAATCACATGTCAGTTCTAGTATAATATATTTGTCCAATGAATACCCGTATATCATCTGCATTTCTTCTTGGTGTAGCAATTTTAATGGCCGGTAGTGTAGTACTGGTATCGACAACTACTGTTGTAATGTTAGAGGAGGATCTTCCGTTACACAATGCACCATGTCATGAAGCATCATCTGTGGTGCGCAATCGTTTGTGGGCAAGAACATTTCTGAAACGCACTGGCCTATACCGAGTTCCGACATGAAGCCAACAGAGCACCTTAGGGATGAGTCAGAACGTTGTTTCGCTCCAGACTCCAGCCTCCAACGTCACTACCTTCTCCGGCTTCAGCTCTTGAGGAAGAATGACCTGCCATTCCTCCGCAAACATTCCCACATTCATTGAAAGTTTCTCCAGCAGAGTTCAAGCCGTCATAGAGGCGAAGCGTGGACACTTCCGATGTCAGTGCCTACTAACAGGAGTCCGTATATTTCTGAACACGTAGAGTATCACGTTACCTGCAAAGCACACCGAGTAAAGTGGTGCAGTGCCTGAAACATTGTATTTTAATTCAGGAATAGTGAAGCTCTAGTTTCCCTTTGTTAATCCTTATGTACATTTTCGATGATTTTCCAGCATTACTTCAAGTGAATACTGTGATGATAGTTAGTCAGTTAGCAACTTCACTGTTGCTCCATCTCTTATAACTGTCACGTCGACTGGATGTTCGACGTCTATTCCTTTCCTACTACCAATACTTCTCAGCGTGTGTAATATTTTGTAGATAATTTTGTTAGAAACATAAAAGCATGAATATATTTCAGAATTTGTTTCTTAGCACAGGGTGTCGCCAAGTTAAGTGCTCAGTAGGTCAGTCACCTTTTACGCTGAAGAGCCAAAGAAACTGGTATAGGGATGCAGATTCAAATACAGATATATGTAAACAGTCAGAATAAGGCGCTGCTGTCGGCAACGCCTATAAGACAACAAGTTTCTGGCGCAATTGTTAGATTGGTTACTGCTGTTACAATTGCAGGTTGTCAAGATTTAACGTTTGAAAGTGGTGTTATAGTCGACGCACGAGCGATGGGACACAGCATCTCCGAGAGTGAGGAATTCCCCTTACGACCATTTCACGAGTGTACCTTGAATGTCAGGAATCCAAAAAACAGCAAATCTCCGACATCGCTGCGGCCGGAAAAAGATCCTGCAAGAACATGACCAACGACGACTGAAGAGAATCGTTCAGCGTGACAGAAGTGCAACCTTTCCACAAAGTACTGCAGGTTTCAATGCTGATCCATCAGTGTCAGAGTGCGAACCATTCAACAAATCATCATCGATATGGGCTTTTGGAGCCGAAGGCCCACTAGTGTAGCCTTGATGATTGCACGACAGAAAGCATTACTCCTCGCCTTAGGCCCATCAAAACCAACACTGGACTGTTAATGACGGGAAATATGTTGCCTGGTCGAACGTCTCGTTTCTAATTGTATCGAGCGGATGGACGTGTACGGGTATGGAGACAACCTCATGAATCCATGGACCCTCTACGTCAGCTGGGGACTGCTCAAGCTGCTCTGTAATGGTGTGGGGAATGTGCAGGTGGAGTTATATGGGACCCCTGATACGTCTAGATACAACTCTGACAGGTGACTCGTACGTAATCATCATGTCTGATCACCTGCGTCCATTCACGTACATTGTGCATTTTGCCGGACTTCTACAGTTCCAGCAGGACAATGCAACACCTCAAACGCCCAGAATTGCTACTGAATGGCTCCAGGAACTCTCTTCTGAGTGTAAACACTTCCGCTGGCGACCAAACTCCCCAGACATTAATATTATTGAGCATATCTGGAATGCCATTCAGTGTGCTGTTCAGAAGAGATCTCCACCCCCACGTACTCTTACGGATTTATGGACAGCCCTCCATGATTCATGGTGTCAGTTTCCTCCAGCACTACTTCAGACATTAGTAGAGTCCACGCAACGTGGTTTTGTGGCAGTTCTGCATGCTCGGGCGGGGCCCACACGATATTAGGCAAGTGTACCAGTTTCTTTGGCTTTTCAGTGTAGTAATAATGTGGAACATTTTAATTACAGGCTATTTAACACAGTCTCACTTATACATGTGAACATGTTAGGCCTTTCATAAATGAGCATTTAGAGTAAATTATATGTACTCACGTCCGCCAATTATGCAAAAATGTGTGCCCAAACATTTTTAAATGCCTTTGGCCCTCATTAGAAGGCACTTTTGTTCAGTTCTGTAAAATGTAAACATGTTTTAAGTAATAATTCTTGTGACGAAATTAGTACTAAAACAGTTATATTAGATTCTGTAGGAGCTTTCTTACATTATCGTTTAGTTTGCCATGATATACGCAGAAGGAAGCAATGTATTTGTTAACTCTTCTACTAACCACACCATGATGCAGAACGCCTCTCCTGCAGCGTCTGCACTTGAATTGGTTGAGCATCTTCGTGACGCTTCCGTGCTTACTAAATGACCTGTAACGAAACGCACTGCAATATTTTGGATCTTCTCTGTTTCATCTAGCATCCTGACCGGTACAGATCTTAAACGGACGAGCAGCATTCAATTACTTGTTGAACGATGGTCATGTAAGCTTGCCTCCTTTGTTGACGATCTGTATTTCCTAAGAATTCTTCCAATGAATTTCATTCTAGCATCTAGCATATGCCTTTCCTGCTGTTATTTTTGTATGGTCGTCCCGCTTTAAATCGCTCCATAAGCATAATCCTAGATATTTTGTGGATTCCAGTGATTGTTCTGTAATCGTGTAAGCAATAATACAACAGTGAAGTCATTTTTACGTCTGAAGGCTTCTGTCCGTCCGGAATGACAGACTGTACTCTGTTTGGTAGAAACTCTGCAATCGAATCATACAGTTGTTCTGATATTTCGTATCGAATGCCTTTCGGAAGTCAAGGAACACGGGATCTACACTATGTGATCAAAAGTATCCGAACACCTGGCAGAAAAGGACTTAAAAGTTCGTGGCACCCTCCATCGGTAATCCTGGAATTCAGTATGGTGTTGGCCCAGCCTTAGCCTTGATGACAACTTCCACTCTCACAGGTGCTGGAAGGTTTTTTGGGGAATGGCGGCCCAGTCTTCACGGAGTGCTGCACTGTGGAGAGGTATCAATGTCGGTCAGTGAGGTGTTCTATAGTATTCAGGTCAGGACACTGTGCAGGGCAGTCCATTAAAGGCACGTTATTGTAGTGTAATTACTCCACCACAGGCTGAAGAGGTGCTCGATCGTTTTGAAAGATGCAATAGCCATCACCGAATTGCTCTTCAACAGTGGGAAGCAAGAAGGTGCTTAAAACATCAATATAGGCCTGTGCTGTGTTAATGCTACGCAAAACAGCAAGGGGTGCAAGCCCCCTCCATGAAGAACACAACTACACCATAACACCATCACCTCCGAATTTTACTATTGGCTCTACACACGTTGGCAGATGACGTTCACCGGGCATTCGCCAATATAGGCCTGTGCTGTGATAGTGCTACGCAAAACAGCAAGGGGTGCAAGCCCCCTCCATGAAGAACACAACTACACCATAACACCATCACCTCCGAATTTTACTGTTGGCTCTACACACGTTGTTGGCAGATGACGTTCACCGGGCATTCGCCAATATAGGCCTGTGCTGTGATAGTGCTACGCAAAACAGCAAGGGGTGAAGCCCCCCCCCCCATGAAGAACACAACTACACCATAACACCATCACCTCCGAATTTTACTGTTGGCTCTACACACGTTGGCAGATGACGTTCACCGGGCATTCGCCAATATAGGCCTGTGCTGTGATAGTGCTACGCAAAACAGCAAGGGGTGCAGGCCCCCCCCCCCCCCCATGAAGAACACAACTACACCATAACACCATCACCTCCGAATTTTACTGTTGGCTCTACACACGTTGGCAGATGACGTTCACCGGGCATTCGCCATAGCCACACCTTGCCATTGGATTGCAACACTGTGTACCGTTATTCGTCACTACACAAAACGTTTTTCTCCTGTTCAATCGTCCAATGTTTACGCTTCTTGCACCAAGCGAGGCGTAGTTTGGCATTTAGCATCGTGATGTATGGCTTATGAGCAGCCGCTCGACCTGCCGGCCGCGGTGGTCTAGCGGTTCTGGCGCTGCAGTCCGGAACCGCGGGACTGCTACGGTCGCAGGTTCGAATCCTGCCTCGGGCATGGGTGTGTGTGATGTCCTTAGGTTAGTTAGGTTTAAGTAGTTCTAAGTTCTAGGGGACTTATGACCTCAGACGTTGAGTCCCATAGTGCTCAGAGCCATTTGAACCATTTGAACCAGCCGCTCGACCATGAAATCGAAGTTTCCTCATCTCCCGCATAACTGTCATAGTACTCGCAGTGGATTCTGATGCAGTTTGGATTTCCTGTGAGATGGTGTGGATAGATGTCTGCCTATTTCACATTACGACCCTCTTCATCTGTCGGTAGTCTCTGTCAGTTAAAAGACGAGGTCGGCCTGTATGCTTTTGTACTGTACGTGTCCCTTCACGTTTCCACTTCATTATCACATCGGATATTGTGGACCTAGGGATGTTTAGGAGTATGAAAATCTCGTGTACAGGCGTGTGACACAAGTGACCAGGTTCGTGAGTTCCGCGGAGCGCCCTATTCTGCTCTCTCACGTTGTCTAATGACTACTAAGGCCGCCGGTATGGAGTACCTGGCAGTAGGTGGCAGCATAATGCACCCGATATGAAAAACGGATGTTTTTTCAGGGTGTCCGTATACTTTTGATCACATAGTGTACCTGGGTGCCTGTATCTACTCCTTTTTGCGTTTCGTGGACGAACAGAACGCGCTGGATTTCACACGCACGTTGTTTTCGCAACCTCTGTTAAGCACTACACGGAAGGTTTTCGGTTCAAATGGTTCAAATGGCTCTGAGCACTATGGGACTCAACTGCTGAGGTCATTAGTCCCCTAGAACTTAGAACTAGTTAAACCTAACTAACCTAAGGACATCACAAACATCCATGCCCGAGGCAGGATTCGAACCTGCGACCGTAGCGGTCTTGCGGTTCCAGACTGCAGCGCCTTTAACCGCACGGCCACTTCGGCCGGCAAGGTTTTCGGTCTCGAGAAATGTCATAATAAGCGTGCATTAAACATGTTCCAAAATCCTAGAGCAAACCGACCTCAGAGATATAGGCCTATAGTTTTGTGCATCTGTTCGACGATCCTTCTTGAAAACGGGACTAATCTGTGCCTTTTTGCAATCATCAGGATAACTTCGCTCCTTGAGAGGCCGATGGCACATTGCTGCTAGAAGGTCTGTGGCATACTCTAGGTAAGATCGTATTGGTATACCGTCAGTCCAATGGCCTTTCCTCTGCTTGACGATTTCTGTTGCTTTTCTACCTCATAGTCACGTATTTCGATTTCAGCCATTTCGTCCTTCGTGCGACGATTTAAGGGGGACGTTCATGAAATTGACCGGAAATGTCAGTTTTTAATTTATTTTTTATTTTTTGATAGATGGGATGGACAATAAGTTCGCAAAGTTGCAAAGATGAAATCGCATCCGAAGTGCCTGAAAAATGATTAAACGTGTAACGCGACTTTCCTGGCATGCCAGCTTTTACGGTTAGCACTTCAATAGTAGTTCGTCCAAGAACAATTCCGTGGATTACTTTCAAGCAGGCTTGTCCGCGATGCACCTAGAAGACTATGATAAATACACTATTTTGTTTTATGCATCATCTGTGACTCTGTTCCGTATTTTAGGATCAATAACAAACTAGCTGGTTTGTTTATGAAGAAGCAATTCTTGTTCTGCACATTTTCATCTGTTACAATTGTCAGAACCGCAACTTACGATGCACTTCTTGTATTCAATAATGGGAACGTACGGAATATGAAGGTATTAGATAGATTGGGCTTTAAGATAGGAAATTTCGCTCAAGGCGTCTCGAGAAAAATAGATTTAAAGTGCCCCTGCTGCTTAAAGGTCAGTTGGAGACCAAGTAAAGGAAAGAAGGCAGAAAACAAGAAACCAGAAGGGTAGCCTTGAAGGGAAAGAGAACCCTGATTGGAAATCTGTGGCCTCATAAAGAGGTTAATATAAGAGAAGACGTTAGGTTGAATTTTAAATTGCTTTTTCTGAATATTATGTTATTTGTTTAACTTTCTCTCAGAATCCATGAAGGCTAGAATTATGAAATGTTAGATACTTTTTTTATATAAAGCTACTAAATTTTGAAATTCTGAGCGTAAGTACTTCGAATTTTGCATTAATTTTATTTTACACTTACACAATAATAATTCAAAAATTATTAAAAATTCTCCTGTTAGATGTATTCAAAAAGCGTCATGAGAGGTCTATGCAAAGATGTTAAACAGAGAAAATTCTGAAGATATCTATTGAAGAGTTTCTGAGAAACCATTTTTTGAGAATAAAATTTTTAAATTCCTTAAAAAAAAAACTTAAGTATGTATAACGCAAGGAACTTAAAAGTAAATCTGTTAATTTCATGTAAAGCACGTTACAAAATTTCGTTGCCGTATTTTCAAAATTGTGGATTTGGTGCATCTTTTAAATAGCGTGGGTTTTTCATGAGCGTCCCCCTTTAAAACAGGTACCACAGATCGATCTTGCTCTGTGAAATATTTTTGGAAAAAGACGTTAAGTTTTCGGTTTTTTCTTTTCATCTACATCTACGTCTATATCCTTACTCTGCAAGCCACCTGACGGTGTGTGGCGGAGAGTACCTTGAGTACCTCTATCGATTCTCCCTTCTATTCCAGTTTCGTATTATTCGTGGAAAGAGAGTTGTCGGTATGCCTCTGTGTGGGTTCTAATGTCTCTGATTTTGTCGTCATGGTCTCTTCGCGAGATATACGTAGGAAGGAGCAATACAGGGTGTTACAAAAAGGTACGACCAAATTTTCAGGAAACATTCCTCACGCACAAAGAAAGAAAATATGTTATGTGGATATGTGTCCGGAAACGCTTACTTTCCATGTTAGAGCTCATTTTATTACTTCTCTTCAAATCACATTAATCATGGAATGGAAACACACAGCAACAGAACGTACCAGCGTGACTTCAAACACTTTGTTACTGGAAATGTTCAAAATGTCCTCCGTTAGCGAGGATACATGCATCCACCCTCCGTCGCATGGAATTCCTGATGCACTGATGAAGCCCTGGAGAATGGCGTATTGTATCACAGCCGTCCACAATACGAGCACGAAGAGTATCTACATTTGGTACCGGGGTTGCGTAGACAAGAGCTTTCAAATGCACCCATAAATGAAAGTCAAGAGGGTTGAGGTCAGGAGAGCGTGGAGGCCATGGAATTGGTCCGCCTCTACCAATCCATCGGTCACCGAATCTGTTGTTGAGAAGCGTACGAACACTTCGATTGAAATGTGCAGGAGCTCCATCGCGCATGAATCACATGTTGTGTCGTACTTGTAAAGGCACATGTTCTAGCAGCACAGGTAGAGTATCCCGTATGAAATCATGATAACGTGCTCCATTGAGCGTAGGTGGAAGAACATGGGGCCCAATCGAGACATCACCAACAATGCCTGCCCAAACGTTCACAGAAAATCTGTGTTGATGACGTGATTGCACATTTGCTTGCGGATTCTCGTCAGCCCACACATGTTGATTGTGAAAATTTACAATTTGATCACGTTCGAATGAAGCCTCATCCGTAAAGAGAACATTTGCACTGAAATGAGGATTGACACATTGTTGGATGAACCATTCGCAGAAGTGTACCCGTGGAGGCCAATCAGCTGCTGATAGTGCCTGCACACGCTGTACATGGTACGGAAACAACTGGTTCTCCCGTAGCACTCTCCATACAGTGACGTGGTCAACGTCACCTTGTACAGCAGCAACTTCTCTGAAGCTGACATTAGGGTTATCGTCAACTGCACGAATAATTGCCTCGTCCATTGCAGGTGTCCTCGTCGTTGTAGGTCTTCCCCAGTCGCGAGTCATAGGCTGGAATGTTCCGTGCTCACTAAGACGCCGATCAATTGCTTCGAACGTCTTCCTGTCGGGACACCTTCGTTCTGGAAATCTGGCTCGATACAAACGTACCGCGCCACGGCTATTGCCCCGTGCTAATCCAAACATCAAATGGGCATCTGCCAACTCCGCATTGCACTGTCTGGAAAACCACGTTCGTGATGAACACTAACCTATTGATGCTACGTACTGATGTGCTTGATGCTAGTACTGTAGAGCAATGAGTCGCATGTCAACACAAGCACCGAAGTCAACATTACCTTCCTTCAATCGGGCCAACTGGCGGTGAATCGAGGAAGTACAGTACATACTGACGAAACTAAAATGAGCTCTAACATGGAAATTAAGCGTTTCCGAGCACATGTCCACATAACATCTTTTCTTTATTTGTGTGTGAGGAATATTTCCTGAAAGTTTGGCCGAAGCTTTTTGCAACACCTTGTATACTACTTGACTCCTCGGTGAAGGTATGTTCTCGAAACTTCAACAAAAGCCCGTACCGAGCTACTGAGCGTCTCTCCTGCAGAGTGTTCCACTGGAGTTTATCTATCATCTCCGTAACGCTTTCGCGATTACTAAATGATCCTGTAACGAAGCGCGCTGCTCTCCGTTGGATCTTCTCTATCTCTTCTATCAACCCTGTTTGGTATGGATCCCACACCGGTGAGTAGTATCAAGCAGTGGGCGAACAAGTGTAATGTAACCTACGTCCTTTGTTTTAGGACTGTATTTCCTTTGGATTCTTCCAATGAGTCACAGTTTGGCATCTGCTTTACCGACGATTAATTTTATAAGGTCATTCCGTATTAAATTATTCCTAATGCCTAGTCCCAGATAATTTATGGAATTAACTGCTTCCAGTTGCTGACCTGCTATATTGTAGCTAAATGATAAAGGATCTTTCTTTCTATGTATTCGTAGCACATTACACTTGTGTACATTGAGATTCAATTGCCATTCCCTGCACCATGCGTCAATTCATTGCAGATCCTCCTGCATTTCAGTACAATTTTCCATTGTTACAACCTCTCGATATACTACACCATCACCCGCAAAAAGCCTCAGTGAACTGCCGATGTTATCCACAAGGTGATATATAGATATTGTCCTAAGGCACTCCCCTGCGGCACACCTGAAATCTCTCTTACTTTGGAAGACTCCGCTCCATTGCGAATGACAAGCTGCGTTCTGTTATCTAGGAACTCTTCAATCCAATCACACAATTGGTCTGATAGTCCATAAGCTCTTATTTAGTTCGTTAAACGTCTGTGGGGAACTGTATCAAACGCCTTGCGGAAGTCAAGAAACACGGCATCTACCCGGGAACCCGTGTCTATGGCCCTCTGAGTCTCGTGGACGAATAGCGCGAGCTGGGTTTCGCACGATCGTCTTTTTTGAAACCCATGCTGATTCCTACAAAGTAGATTTCTACTCTCCAGAAAAGTCATTGTGCTCGAACATAATACATGTTCCAAAATTCTACAAATGATCGAAGTTAGAGATATAGGTCTATAGTTCTGCACATCTGTTCGACGTCCCTTCTTGAAAACGGGGATGACCTGTGCCATTTTCCAATCTTTTGGAACGCTACGCTCCTCTAGCGAGATGCCTTTAATAGGTTCCACAACGAAACATTGTCTCGAAATTTGGTAGAAAATCCGAAGAAATTCTGGTCGTATGTAAAGTACACAAGCGGCAAGACGCAGTCAATGCCTTCGCTGCACAGTGCCGATGGTACTGTTACCGACGACTGTGTCGCTAAAGCGGAGTTATTGAACGCAGTTTTCCGAAATTCCTTCACCAGGGAATACGAATGGAATATTCCAGAATTTGAAACACGAACAGCTGCTAGCATGAGTTTCTTAGAAGTAGATACCTTTGGGGTTGCGAAGCAACTCAAATCGCTTGATACGGGCAAGTCTTCAGGTCCAGATTGTATACCGATTAGGTTCCTTTCAGATTACGCTGATACAGTAGCTCCCTACTTAGCAATCATATACAACCGCTCGCTCACCGATAGATATGTGCTTACAGATTGCAAAATTGCGCAGGTCGTACCAGTGTTTAAGAAGGGTAGTAGGAGTAATCCATCGAACTACAGACCTATATCATTGACGTCGGTTTGTAGTAGGGTTTTGGAGCATATACTGTATTCAAACATTATGAATCACCTCGAAGGGAACGATCTATTGATACGTAATCAGCATGGTTTCACAAAACATCGTTCTTGTGCAACGCAGCTAGCTCTTTATTCGCACGAAGTAATGGCCGCTATCGACAGGGGATCTCAAGTTGATTCCGTATTTCTAGATTTCCGGAAAGCTTTTGACACCGTTCTTCACAAGCTACTTCTAATTAAGCTGCGGGCCTATGGGGTATCGTCTCAGTTGTACAACTGGATTCGTGATTTCCTGCCAGGAAGGTCGCAGTTCGTAGTAACAGACGGCAAATCATCGAGTAAAACTGAAGTGATATCAGGTGTTCCCCAGGGAAGCGTCCTGGGACCTCCTCTGTTCCTGATCTATATAAATGACCTGGGTGACAATCTGAGCAGTTTTCTTAGGTTGTTCGCAGATGATGCTGTAATTTACCGTCTAGTAAGGTCATTCGAAGACCAGTATCAGTTGCAAAGCGATTTAGAAAAGATTGCTGTATGGTGTGGCAGGTGGCAGTTGACGCTAAATAACGAAAAGTGTGAGGTGATCCACATGAGTTCCAAAAGAAAGCCGTTGGATTTCGATTACTCGATTAATAGTACAATTTTCAAGGCTGTCAATTCAACTAAGTACCTGGGTGTTAAAATTACGAACACCTTCAGTTGGAAAGACCACATAGATAAGATTGTGGGGAAGGCGAGCCAAAGGTTGCGTTTCATTGCCAGGACACTTAGAAGATGCAACAAGTCCACTAAAGAGACAGCTTACACTACACTCGTTCGTCCTCTGTTAGAATATTGCTGCGCGGTGTGGGATCCTTTCCAGGTGGGATTGACGGAAGACATCGAAAGGGTGCGAAAAAGGGCAGCTCGTTTTGTATTATCACGTAACAGGGGAGAGAGTGTGGCAGATATGATACGCGAGTTGGGATGGAAGTCATTAAAGCAAAGACGTTTTTCGTCGCGGCGAGATCTATTTACGAAATTTCAGTCACCAACTTTCTCTTCCGAATGCGAAAATATTTTGTTGAGCCCAACCTAAATAGGTAGGAATGATCATCAAAATAAAGTAAGAGAAATCAGAGCTCGAACAGAAAGGTTTAGGTGTTCGTTTTTCCCGCGCGCTGTTCGGGAGTGGAATGGTAGAGAGATAGTATGATTGTGGTTCGATGAATCCTCTGCCAAGCTCTTAAATGTGAATTGGAGAGTAATCATGTAGATGTAGATGTAGATGTAGAGACCGTTTCAAAACTACTATGTTCACAAAAGTGTCCGGACAGATGGGTTCGATCCGTTTATGACGGTACGGAAGACTTAAAATTGTTAGGATTTTCTGCCACGGCACTAAGACGCAGCAGTGGACTTGCAGCGCTGGACGGCATATCTCCACCTGTCACTCGCGGGCTGCGGTGACGAGAGGACAGGCTGCGGTGTTGGCGGCTGCTGCCGTGTGGCTGCCACGCGCGGTCAGCCGCAGCCCGCCGCTACGGCGCGTCCGGTGCCGGCCTTGTTCACCGTTATGAATGGCCCACCAGCCGCGAGCTCTGCTTTCACTGCCGAATTTCGCGGGCAATAAAATTTTGGAACGACCAGGTATGGACATTTCCCGTGTGATTTACTGCTGAATTACGGCTTGATTATTGTTTTGGAGATGCATCTGCCGCTCCACTTTCGTACTGGTATTGATTTGTCGACATTACTTGACGAATGCACTGAAAGTAGCCGGGTGTCACTGTTCCACACGTTCCGGGGCTGTTTCGAATTTTGGAAAATAAAATTTGCGCTCTTTTTTGCACATTTGGAGCATTGGTTCAACTCTAGTCTGTGACATTATTTCGACAGGATCCTGATAAACCGATTCTCGCACTACGTAACTGATGTGTTACCTCTCCTCTCGGCGGCATATTCGTGACAGTTGCCATATTGAAAATTATGATCTCCTACAATTCTAAAAATAAATCGTCATAAACAGGACAACTTAACTGAATACTGATGTGAGAGTGACAAACAGTAACCCTCCCCCTCTCACAATCACGATTCTTTAAACAACTGGAGTCCCCTGAGCAAAACAGCTTCAAACAAACGTCCGACTACTTCGGACGTCACTAAGCGCTTTACTCTTTAAACACGGGATTAATGTGGTCTGAGTAGTTTGCCCTGCGTTTTAAGTAAACTAGGTTTCCAAGAAACTCAATAATTATTATATTGTATCTCCAGAATTGTGTGTCGTTCAATGATAAAATTTTGTAGGTACATTCAGTGTCTGAAAAGTGTTTTGCGAATAGAGTTCTCAGTAAGTAATAAATTAAAACGCCAGCACTGATGCTGAAGTTTTACTGCATGAATAGCGAAAACGGAGTAAGCGTGTAACACCATTATCGATTGTGAGTAATTGGTACAGAGTAATTATGTGCAGATAATTGTGAAGTGTTTATTCTTTACACGTTGAGTTCTTTGAATTGTTGGAAGGAAATGGAAATTTATGATGTATAATTTGTTTAACTTAACAGTGTGGTAACATAATGAAACTTTATTGAATATGTCTGTTTGTTAAAACAAAATTGTATGTAAATAACTGGTTCATACTCGGAGAGAAAAGGTTCGTACAGGAAAGGAATTTGTGGCGGGCGGCATCAACCCAGTCTGAAGAACTTAAAGAAGTTTACTAACAATATTTTACTAACTGACAATTATAGGATGTCGAACAAAGAACGAGATGCTTTTTTATCAATATTCACAGTGCCATTGCCTTGAAACGGCATACATTCGTAACACGCAAGTTATAATACCAAAAAAACACACACCTAAAAAACATACTTCTTTCACCACCAGTTTGATATGAAGGTAATCCCAAAAGTAAGGTCTCCTATTTTTTTATAAGTACATAGACCTGTTTTTTTCTACAACCGTTTCCATCAGTTTACAGCTTGAACATTTAGCTATTTTTCGACATAATCACCATTTCTGTTGGTGCAATTTTGTAGACACTGTGGCAGTTTTTGTATGACCAAGTCATACCAGCTCGCCGCCATGCTGTTCAGAAAGTTATGAACCTCTTCTTTCACTTCGTCGTCGGAGCTGAATCGCTTTCTGGCCAAATGTTCTTTTAACCTAGGGAACAGGTGATAGTCACTGGGCGCCCAGTCAGGACTACAGGCTGAGTGGGTGATTATGTTCCACTGAAACTGTTGCAGGAGAGCAACGGTTTGCCGAGCGATGTGTGGGTAAGCGTTGTCATGTAGAATGTGCACGCCCTTGCTCAACATTCCTCTTCTCCGGTTCTTAATTGCCCGTTTGAGTTTTTTCAGTGTCTCACAGTACCTGTCAGCGTTAATTGTGGTCCCAGCGATTCAGCTCCGGCGACGAGGTGAAAGAAGAGGTTCATAACTTTCTGAACAGCATGGCGGCGAGCTGGTATGACATGGGCATACAAAAACTGCCACAGCGTCTACAAAAATGCATCGACAGAAATGGTGATTATGTCGAAAAATAACTAAATGCTCAAGCTGTAAACTGATGTAAACCATTGTAGAAATAAACAGGTCTATGTACTTATAAAAAAATAGGAAATCTTACTTTTGGGATTACCCTCGTACATCCCATTCCTTTATTACAACACATCGTACCAAACACGATGCGTTTTTGAGAGATCCTCGATGTGCTGGTGTTCTGAAACGGCACATACAGTGACGAAAAAAAATCGCACCACCTAGAAGGAGTTGTGCGACAAAAACGCAAGTTGGTAGGCCTGATTCTTAATCTGAAAGATGATGTCTATTCTAATTTCGCGCCAGTCACATAAGAGCGGCGCTAGTAGCGCCACGACGAGGTCGCAAATAAAGTTTGCTTTAAATACACACAGTAACTGTCGTCAGTGGTTGTTATCTTTGAGAGTGGACGGGGTGACTTGATGTTGGTCCAGAACGCCTTTAAGGCGACAAAGACGCCATTATCAACAACTCACTGAGTTTGCTCGAGGTCGTGCAATAGGGCCACAAGAAGATAGATGTTCATTCTGAGATGTTACAGAAAGATACGGCAGGAATGCAGCCACTGCACATGGTTGCTAGCAGCGGTGGTCACGACAATGTACGGTCGCAGGGTCACAGGACTCCGGACGGCACGTGCCACTACTGACGGAGAAAATCATCGTGTTCGGCGTATGGCTCTGTGCATCGTACCGCATCTGCAGCAGCAGTTTTAGCTGCAGTTGGCACCACAGTGACATAACGAACTGTTACAAATCAGTTACTTCAAGGAAAGCTCTTATCCAGACGCCCTGTACAGTGCATCCACTGATCCCAAACCCCCCATTTGCGATTTCAGTTTTGTCAAAGGAGAGTTCATGACAGCAGGAGCACTCTCTCGGTTAGCCCACGTACCCTCAATGCAAATTTTTAGGTCACGTGTTGTGCTACCACTCATGAACAGCAGTCCATGGAATCTTTTCCAACAGGATAACGCTCGTTCACATATCGCTGGTGTAACCCAACATGCTCTACAGAGTGTCGAAATTTCTTCTTGGCCTGCTGGATCACCAAATCTGTCTCCAGTCGAGAACATACGGGATATTATCGGACAACTGCTCCAATCAGCAGTAACCGTCTTTGTATTGACCGACAAAATGCACCAGGCATGGAACTCCATGCCACAAACTGACACTCGCCAGTAGAAATCTCATTATTCTACATTAATTAGTTTTTTATGCTGCGATTTTTTCCTCACTCTATTTGTAGGGTAATTATAAAACCCACCAAATAAGGCCAACAGCATACGACGTAATCCACTATGGCATCTCTTGTGATGTAAACTGCCTTGCGTCTCATTTTCCACGCTCTTCTCCAAGAAGCAAAAATATGACTCGTTCAGTCTTTCATGCTTCGGAAAACTGTACAGCGTGAAGAGTGTGTTGTGACGTCATAAAATTCGACCAGCTCCTCGTTCACGTGTGCCTCATGTGAGGACGGCTTATGTTGTTGCACATAATCGTGCTTGAGGAAGTACAGGTCCTGGAAAGAGAATACCACCCACCAATGCCCAAGGTAACGGAAAATGACCCCTCCGTCAACCAGAGGTTGGACAAATCTTCATGCTTCATCTACACTCTGAGTTGTGAAACCAAATAATTGGCACAAATTTATTGTGACGGATCTTATTTACGAATACTTGACATTTCGTTCGCGTTGTTTGTATGCAAACACTGCCACCCCAGAGGGCTAACATCACTTGCCTCCGCTTCCGCTGACGACAAACTGCCCTTTAGTTCTCGTAGCTTACTTCAACAGAGTCATAAAGCTAGTCTGCAGTGATTTTCCAACATAGAAAGCATATTTTTAAAATAATTCACTTAATAACTAAAGGCGAGCATTACCAGCTTAGAATACTGTTGTCAGCTGTAAATGGCAAACGTTTCACACTGCTCGCTCCTACGGAAACCAGTATAGCAAAGGAGAAGTACATAGGGCTTCAAATCATAACTACGGTGCCAAAATAAGCAGCAAAAATGATGTCAGTTTCGAAATTTATTTCAAGTCAGTACAGACGCAGTACAATTGGTCAAGTTTTGATCTAAACATTCTTATTAATCGAATAATTATGAACTGTAGTTTCTTTGAATGTGGCCACCTTCTTCGTGTGTACTCAGCAATATTTGTGTCTCTATTTATAATCAGAGGGATAAAATGGCCTAAAATCGATGTTGTAGAGTATATGAAATGCCAGCGTCATCGAATTTCATATCTGATTTATGTGCGCCAAACTTTTCAAATTTTGTTATATTTGTTTGTGAAGTTTCCAATCGCTATATACTGAACATTTTATGAACTGTTATCCTTCCAGTCTGATACTCCTGAAATGTCGCCACAAAATCCAGCACCTATGTTTTCAACATTTCATTATGCAGCCTATGCAACGTACCATTTTGTGCACAGGCCCTGCCATCTTTTTTCTCTTTCATGCCTTTTTACACTGACAACAAACGGGGGCAATGCAGTACTGCACAGCACTATGTTAACTTGTTAACTGGGACCGAGCCATGATAACGTAGACAGCGGTTGACTGAACTTACCTTAATGTTTGTTTCGTTATAAAACCAGTCACGGACAACAAATGTTTGTTAATCAGGTTATTGATTTCACTCAACGATGACCATCTCCGGACCTGAGTAAATGCACTATACTACTGAATTGGTGTAATTTCGTGAACGTAATTATTGCGATCGGCGGTTGATGCTGTCATTACTTATGGAATATCGAGTACTGTACAGTTACTGTACTTAAAAAGACCCGGAGGTCCAGAAAAATGACGTCGGTTAAATGAGGTTTTACTGAACCGTTCGATATCATTTTGTTCAGAAATTTACGGGGTTTATATCACTAAACGGCTAAAACGCTGTACCTCGTTCAGTTCCAATTGCAGATTGCCTGTAACGGCTTCCAGGGGCAGAAAAAATTTATTTTTAATATTACGAATATTATCAACTGAACTTAAAAATCTAAAATGCTATCATAATCTACTCATTAGAGAGTATAATCTTGCTTTAAGGATTTGATACAATATGTCACATAGTAAGTTAAAAACTGTTTATATACCTTGAGCCAGCGTACATCATGCCTTACAGATTCCACTGCAGTCAAGGGATAACGATATGCACGTATACAGATGGCAGCAGTATCGCGTACACAAGGTATAAAAGGGCAGTGCATTGGCGGAGCTGTCATTTGCACACAGGAGGTTCAAATGGCTCTGAGCACTATGGGACTATGGGACAGCACACAACACCCAGTCATCACGAGGCAGAGAAAATCCCTGACCCCGGCGGAAATCGAACCCGGAAACCCGGGCGCGGGAAGCGAGAACGCCACCGCACGACCACGAGCTGCGGACGCACACAGGTGACTCGTGTAAAGGTTCCCGATGTGATTGTGGTCGCACTACGGGAATTAACAGACTCTTAACGCGGAATGGTAGCGGGAGCTAGACACATGGGGCGTTCCACTTCTGAAATCGTTAGGGAATTCAGTATTGCGAGGGCCACCGTGTCAAGAATGTGCCGAGAATACTAAATTTCGGGGATTACCTCACACCACGGACAATGCAGTCGTCGACGGCCTTCACTGAACGACAGAAAGCAGTAGTGTTCGTGTAGAGTTGTCAGTGCTAACAGACAAGTAACACTGCGTGAAATAACCGCAGAAATAAATGTGTGGCGTACGACGAACGTATCCGTTAGGGCAGTGAGCTGAAATTTGGCATTAATAAGCTATGGCAGCAGACGACCTTTGCTAACAGGTTGACATGTCCGCCCCCGGTAGCTGAGTGGTCAGCGCGAGAGACTGTCAATCCTAAGGGCCCGGGTTCGATTCCCGGCTGGGTCGGAGACTTTCTCAGAAACCGGGTGTTGTGTTGTCCTAATCATCATCATTTCATCCCCATCGACGCGCAAGTCGCCGAAGTGGCGTCAACTAGGAAGACTTGCACCCGGCGAACGGTCTACCCGACGGGAGGCGCTAGTCACACGACATGATTAAAACAGGATGACATAGCCTGTATCGCATCTCCTGGGCTGATGACCGTTGCCCGGTCAGATGAGTCCCTATTTCAGTCGGTTAAGAGCTGATAGTAGGTTTCGAGTGTGGCGCAGACCCCACGAAGCCAGGGATTCAAGTTGTCAACAAGGCGCTGTGCCAGCTGTTGGTTGTTCCGTAATGCTGTGGGCTGCATCTACGTGGAATGGACTGGGTCACCTGGTGCAACTGAACAGATTATTGACTGGAAATGGTTATATTTGACTACCTAGAGGCCATCTGCAGCCTTCAGGGTCTTCACGTTCGCAGCAAACGACGGAATTTTTATCGATGACAATGCGCCATGTCACTGCCATACAATTGTTTATGACTGGTTTGAATAACGTTCTGGACAATGCGAACGAATGATTTGGCCACCCATTGGCCATTCGTGGGACATTATCGAGAGGTCATTTCGTGCACAAACTCCTGCACCGGCAACACTTTCGCAATTATCGTTTGTTAAAAAGGCAGCATCGCTCAATATTTATGCAAAGTGCTTCCAACGACTTGTTGAGTCCATGCCACATTCAACTGCTGCACTACGTCAGGCAAAAAGAGGTCAGGCAGGATACTAGGAGTCATCACACGACTTTTGTTACCTCAGAGTCCATCATTAAGTATGTTGACAAAGAGAGCACTTAGCGACTTTAAACAATCTTTACACGTAATTTCATACACTTCGAAACTTTCTCTCCCTCACACGTCTCCCCACACCCTACAAAAAAAAAAAAAAAAAAAAAAAAAAAAAAAAAAAAAAAAAGAGAGAGAGAGAGAGAGACAGAGGGAAAAGGTTTACCGCTTATAACGCCACTGGCGCAGCGCGTGCTACTAGTTTCCTAATAACCGAACTTCTAGTCCTGTCACAGGAAAGCCAAGTATAACGTTACAGCGAAATGTAAAATGTCAAATATGACTTTAACATGCAGCAAGCGTTACCCTCTGGGAGGAATTTTGAAAAGTTTGACCATGCATTAACCTAATGGACATAGGGCTGGCTGTGACCACTATGGGACTTAACATCTGAGGTCATCATTCCCCTAGAACTTAGGACTACGTAAACCTAACTAACCTAACACTGAAGCGCCTAGAACCGCTCGGCCACAACGGCCGTCGGGCAGTCCATGCGTGCCGCCAGCAGTCCCGGGGTGTTGTGGCACTGACCCACTCACACGACCCAGAAAAAGAACGACGTCGCCCCAAAGATAGGGCAACAGTTACTACATATCTATAAAGGCCGCTGCTGCTACTAGCGGACAGGCAACGCTTGCAAAACCGTGTGGCGCCAGTCAACACGGGAAGACAACCATGCGAACTAAACGATACGGTCTGGCCTCCAACATAGGGCGGAAACCCAAACAGCACCAACGTGAGCCGCAGCACTGCGCAGAGGCTAGCAATGGACTCTTTGTCAAAGAGGACACTGACACGTGACACATCTTGAAGGACGACCACTGATAAGCAGAACAATAGGTACTTTGTTTTAGGAGTGATATGGCCTACCTTCTGCTGATGTCCATACTGAATGACAAGCAATTTTTCTTTTAGCTTGTATCAAGTTCGTAGACTTTGAAATTTTTGTTTCTACTTGTTGCAGACAGAATAAAATGACGCATGCGGGCAACAAAGGAAAAGTACGTTTTAATAGAAATAACGTAGCAATTTTACGCGCACTGGTTTTCGTAAACAAGCTGTGTGATCTGCGAGCTAGACAGAGCCTACAGTTTCCGCTGGAGCAGCGCTGCAGTCGCGATTCGCGATGCAGAGCACGTTCTGTATGATGCTGGAGCTCGTTTCTAAGGCTACACCATCCACGGTGGGAACCGCTTCTAGCGTCCTTCTCGACACGTCCCGTACGAGGACAGCTTTACCGTCAGCAGCTTCTGCAGTGCACACTTACGGGATTGCACGACAGAGTACCGCTTGCTGTGCGTGAAAATCTCCTGTTCCGTCGTGACTTAACCCCAGAACATTTCAGTGATGATGAAACAGGACAGTAATAGTCTTCCATGGGACATATTGGTGAGTCGTGGTTGGCTCGAGTCATACTTGTCTTGGGTTAAACCTCGGTTGTAGTCCTGTGGTATTATTTCTCCTGCGGTTATCGCGATAATGTCGCTGTCCTCTCCATGAGTGGCAGCAGCAGCGTGTATCGATACTAGTACTGCTGTACTATCTTTGGTGTGGCGGATACAGTTTCCGACTGGGCGGTGTGTGACCAGTCGGTCGGTTGACGTCGAGCAGCAAGGAAGTCTCCATAGCACATACTCTGACCGGGGCCGCTGGCGGTGTGCACGCGTGGTTGAAATGTGAGGTGCTGCTTGCGAGTGCTACGAAGTTCGTCGCCCAACGATCTTGGACACGAAAGTTGAGTCCTCACTTAACCTACTATCGAGCCTCAACTGTTTATTTCTTCGTTTGATTCTGGTTGTCGCTTTTGAGACATTTCCCCGAGCAACAACGTATGTATATACAAGTCGGCTAAGATTCCAGTCGTCTTCCTGTGGAGCTTAACTTAATTTATTCCCTGTTATTGAAGTTGACCTGCGGTATCTTCTGCCTTGTGGCCGTTGATGTTCCGGTTACCTGCCCTGGTCGTTGACGTACTTTTCGGCAGTGTATTTTCCTCGTCGTGTTGTTGCTGTCCAGCGCGGCGTGTAGTTCGACAGCTGAGGTGTTGTTGGTCGTTGTGGGCGCCAATATTCTGTGTGTCATTGTATTGAAATCTTGTGGTCGTTTTGCTGGTTGCGTGGAGCGGAACTGATTTTGTTCACTGGTCGGTCGGCTGTCTGTCGGTTGGGTTGCCATCGGATTAAGAAGTTGTTGGACAGGCTGCCTGTCTCATCTAAACGGGAGTTAGTGTTACAATCCCAGGCCGACCCTTGGAAACTTCCGAGGGCCTTCCCTGTGTGTTACAGTAATTTTCCTGTTTGGGTTTTAGTTATTTGGTTGATGTGTGGCCTTCAGCCGAGTATCAGTATCTCATCAATTATGTTCTTGTCTTGCCCTTAAGGCATGAGATTGTTTTTCTTTTATATGTGGCCTTCAGCCGAATTTTAATATCTCTTAAATTAAAGTTCTTGTCTTGCCCTTAAGGGATAAGATTGTTATGCTTTTGTATGGGGCCTTCAGCCGAATTTTGCATGAAATGTATTAAGATAAGGCCTTCTGCCTTTTGATTGAAACTCTTCTTATTGCTTAATGTGCGGCCTTCTGCCGAGTTACATTAAAATTAAATTGCTAAGGCCTTCAGCCTGTTTAGATTAAAGATTTAGAAAATATTATTGGGTGAAACCTGCAGAAGAACCTTGTATTTCAATTTCTTGCTTAGGCCTTGTGTCTTGTATTTTGAGTGTGGCCTTCAGCCGATCTAAAGTTAATCAAAGGAGGTCGATTAAAGTTTTGAGTTTTTTGCATCCTTGTTGTAATACTGTATGTTGATGAATAAAGTTTGTATGTTGAGTGCAACCGCCAGCAACTTATTTTGGCCCATTTCCACAACCTAATCCCCTGTGTCCTGCTATCCCAGGCATTTCAATTGGATAGGTCGAACAGGACCTGTTGCATAACCAGCACCAGCCTTACTTAACATCTCTTTTTTTCTTTTTTTCCTTTGGAAGTCTGTCAAAAATATGGTGTAATTACTGCAGTTGCCACCGGCGCGGAGGAGATAACATGAACTAATGACGCTTTTCACAACATGGAACAGAATCCTGCCACGCACCACAAAACTGGCAGGTTGTTACTGTGAAGATTACACGCATGTAACGAGGCTCAGTCTGTGTGAGCTTGCATTGTAAACTTTATCCAATAAGCCGCTAACAAAATTTGTTTCGTCAACGACCCTTGTTATTCATTCTAAGAACTTTACGTACATCTCATTCGTCATATTTGTAAACGTCGCAATTTAAAAGACCGTGTGACGTTTAGTGTCACTCAGTTTTTCGTTGAGGTCTCCAAATACATGGCGTAAGCAGTTAAAGTCCACAGGTGTGCAAAATTTAAGGATAGTAGCAACTTACGCCTGTTACGTCACTGAAGAGCAACATAACTCGATGAAACTTGGACCCTGCATGGAAAGATGTTCTACAGTATATTACAGTACAGTAAAGAGGGTAAGTAAAAGAAATACGCAATGAGGCGAACAGAAATGACAACTATGGAGTTACCGCGATCTTTTACATCCCCCGGACATTACAAAAGTTTTTCGTTGGGGTCTTGAAATACGTGGTGTGCAAAACTTAAGGCCGGTAGCAACTTTCCCATTTTATGTCGCTGGAGAGTAACATAACTCGATGAAACTTGGACCATACATGGAAAGAAGTGCTACACTATATTACAAAAGGTAAGTGAAAGAAATACGCAGTGACGCGAACAGAAATGACAACTTCATCCAGACAAAACAATTATTAGCCTGAGGTCACCGCGATTTTTGATGCCTCCTTGGACATTACAAATGGTAGGACATGGTTCTTAATAGGCTGTGTCATCACCACAGACGGCTATGCACGCTCTGGAATGTGCGCCCACTGGCCAGAAGATTGGAAAGGAGCTCTTCTTGTGGTAGGGCGTTGCATTAGCCCACCACCGCGCTTAAGAACTGCTGAATGATCGCTGGTGCATGCGAACGTGCTGCGGTACGTCTTCCCATCACATTCCACAGGTGCTCGATAGTATTTAAGTATGATCATCTTTGACAGTCTTCCTGGGTCCTTTACATGTTCCCGCCTCTCGCCACGTGAGGGTGCGTCCAGAATTGCCGGACGTGATCGTTTTGATGCCAAGAACACGGGGGCTGGACCAACTAAGATGCGGTCGCGTGCTGCTCTCGGATAAGAGCAGATTTAGTGTGGGCAGTGATTCTGGACGCCAACGGCCTTGCTGCAGTGGTAATACTAGTTCCCGTCAGATCATCGAATTCCAGCGCTGTCGGGCTGGGTGACCATCCGGTCTGGCGAGCGCTGCTGGCAAGCGGCGTGATTTTATCTTGGAACTCTTTCATTTTGGTCCGTGTTTGCATAGGAAAACAGTAGTATCAGAAATTGAGTCCGTCTTGATGCAAAACACCTTGTTATTCGTTTATTTCTTTGTTATCCCAAACTAGTTTCGGCGACAAATATCACCATCATCAGTGGGGTTTTTAAATCTAAAACATGCAGAAAATAGCAAGGTTATACAAACGCAGTAAAACAACATTATTAAATTTTTACTATTCGTCTTTTGAAATATAGTTTTCTATGGATATTTTCATACTACATTGTTTATTGTATGTTACAGCATGTTTTAAGCAATTATTGGCGCTGTTTGCGACATGTTTTCTGTTTTTTTTTCTGTTGCCGTTTTTTACTTAGCGAACATCACGTCATCTGCAACCATGTGAGCGGCTGTTAGTAAACAAAATACTAAAAGATGAACTTCGTATGTCAGAAATATATACTTGGGGTTGTGGTAGTGTTGTGGAAACCAGTTATTTGGTGTGTACTGAGCTCTTACTTAGCTATACTAGTGCTCACGTTCGTTTGGTGGTATCTGGTTGCTTTTATACAAAGAAAACAAAACTTTCGTACTTTGTTTCTAATCCAGAATGTTACGCCATCTTGCTGTTCGCGTGTGTCGCGAGAGGTGCATCGCATGTGGCGAGAAAGGCTATGAAAACTGTAGCGCGAATTACGACGACTTCTGTTCATTATTTATGTCTCTGTGTGTGATGGGGAAGTGGTTCTTTTGCGCGTGTGTGCTTTCTGTTCTGTGTCCTTGGTCACTTCTCTCAGAGCGGTAAAGAGTGTGTTGTTGCAAAGTGTTCTGTTTTCATTTATTACATTTTTCCCTTCGACTATAGCCTTTTGTATGTACTAATTTTCTTGTATTTTTAGATGTCAGTATAGACTGTTGCTGTTTCTCAGAATGCGTAGATCGTTTTCGATTTTAGTGGGGTTATGGGTTTTGTTCATTAGATGTTCTGCAAAAGTTGAATGTGTGCTGTCACTTTTTAGAGCTCTCATGTGCTCTGTGTACCTCGTTCGGAAATTTCTGCTTGTTTGTCCTATGTAGTGGGCCTGACAGGAGTTGCAAGTGAGTTAATATATTCCAGCGTTGCTGAATTTGTCTGAGGTTTTTCTGACTGGTCTTAGTCTTTTCTGAACTGTATTGTTTGTTCTGAATGTTATTGGGATCCCTTGTTTTTTCAAGATGTTTCCTATTTTATGTGCTATTTTGTTATTGTATGTTAGTGTGTACCATCTCTCTCTTTTTTCTGAAGTGACGTAGTCTGCTGTGTTGTCTGTATGTACTGCATGTTTCCGTTTTACCTTGTTGTTGATTTTGTTTATGATGTCTGTTTTGTAGTCGTTTTCAACAGCAATTTGTTTGATTATATTTAGTTGTTGTGTGTAGTTTTCTGGTTTAAGAGGAATTCTGTTTATCCTGTGGAGCATGTGTGTGAAACTGGCATATTTATGCACTGTCGGGTGGTGGGATGAACTGTGGGTAAGAGTGCTTGCGGGTGTTGGTTTTCTGTAGATGAAGAATTCATGTTGGTGGTTGTTTCTTGTGATTGTAAGATTCAAGAAATTTAGCTTCTTGTTGTTTTCTATTTCCATTGTAAAGTGGATTTGTGGGTGTACTGTGTTCATGTTACTGTGTAGCTCTTCTATCCTGTTATGTGCTTCAGATTGTGTCATCCACATATCGGTACCAGTAGATTATTTTGTACCCTCCTTCTTATACAATGTTATTCAAAAATGTTCAAATGTGTGTGAAATCTTATGGGACTTAACTGCTAAGGTCATCAGTCCCTAAGCTTACACACTACTTAACCTAAATTATCCTAAGGAGAAACACACACACCCATGCCCGAGGGAGGACTCGAACCTCCGCTGGGACCAGCCGCACAGTCCATGACTGCAGTGCCCTAGACCGGTCGGCTAATCCCGCGCGGCTTACAATGTTATTGAATATTGTGTTCTCTATATTGTCCAAGAAAATGTTGGCTAAGATTCCACTGATGGGGGACCCCATGGGAAGCCCCTCTTGTTGCAAGTAGAAGTTTTTGTTGAAAGTGAAATAGTTTTGTTCTGTGATTAGCCTAAGAAGTGCACTTATCCCTTGTGAGGCAAACTGAGGAGCTACTTGATTGAGAAGTAGCGGCTCCGGTCTCGTAAACTGACATACGGCCGGGAGAGCGGTGAGCTGACCACATGCCCCTCCATATCCGCAGTGACGTCTGTGGGTCAGATGACACGGCGGCCGGTCAGTACCATTGGACCTTCCAAGGCCTGTTCGGTCGGAGTTTAATTTTTTAGTGGTTCTGGACGTACTTTAACATGACGAGATGTTGCAGCACGTAATGCACTCAGGAACATTGTCGAACATGATCATTATGGTGGTCTAGATGTTAGGGTGTGGGGAGCCATAATCTTGCATGGATCTACTGACACCTTAATCATTGGACACGGTCACCGATCAACGTTACTGTGACACGGTATTAGTTCCCCATGTACGTCTTCTCCGACGTTTGCAACGGCAGAATTATGCCACTAATTTCACCTTTTTCTAATGGGAATTAAAAAATTTTCTATGCTATTGTGAACAACCTTAAAAGAGGACTTCAACGAGGTAAAATATGTGGAGCCTGATGAAACAGTAAGAAGATAACAGCATCGAAAACCACTGTCCCCCCTCAGGAGAAGAGATCACGCAAGCGTGTGCGGTAAACGTAAGCGGACACGTGACTCAGGCACGTTGTAGTTTAACCTGTCGCTTGAAGCCCATCAGCCTGTGATCTGCCATTGTACCAATCAGACGTTCCAAATGTATTTGACTGTCGAAAGAGCGGGTACGGATTTTGAACAGCGCTACAGTTATGTGCTGAAAGTTATCTTGATCGTACCAAGCCCTCACGATTTGTCTTTGCAAATATTATTTGCAAAATTCAAGAATTGTAAACGTGTGTTTATTGTTATTGCTCTCTTAACAAGTGCTGATAATGTTGATCTTGAATGTTGATACGTAAGTCATCTGGACTCGCCCCAGCAGAGGTTCACTTTATGTAGTATTTCATATCTTTGGTAGTTATCTGTGTTTCTCGTAAACCCCGTTTTAATTTTTCCCAATAATAAGTCCAAAAGCTGTTAATTTTGGCGAGCCTGGAAACCATGTTTTTTTTCCAAACGACCGATACGACGATCCAATTAACAAGGTCAGTAATTACCTGTGCGGAATCGGTGGAACATCCGTCATGTTTGGAAATTTGGAAATTTGTGGTAAGGTCTTATGGGACCAAACCGTTCAGGTCATCGGTTCCTAAGCCTAAACACTACTTAATCTAACTTAAACGAACTTACGCTATGGACAACACACACACCCATGCCCGAGGGAGGACTCGAACCTCCGACGGGGCGAGCCGCACTGACCGTGGCTAGGCGCCTAAGACCGCGTGGCGTTCCCGCGCGGCTCATCCGTCATGTTTGCCTCATGTCCACTGGGACTCTTTCCAATAATTGAGGCGGCATATCTCTAGGGAGCTTAAAAAAGTGACTATTTAGAATCCCATTAGTAAAATTCAGGTCAAGGTGCGGTTCTTAAAAAAACCCGCGCCGCACGTTAAAAGACCAATGTTTTCGTTTATCCAGTGTCCTCAGGGAGCCTGGATTTTCAGTTCACCGTTAGTGCATATTTCGAAGGTTGATTTGCCCTGGATTTTTAAACGATACATCATCTGTAAATAAAATCTTGTACAAAAACACTACTTCATTAAGTACTTCTCAGAGACACCGCTAAGGTCACTGAAGCCGATTTTAAAAGTCATTAGAAGAAGGCTGTTGATGGACCGAAATGTGGAAAGAATGAAATGTGCTGGAAGATGCACATTCGGAATGACATGTGCACTGTGTGCTACTGCTGGTGAAATGTTAGTAGCACGTCTCTCATCGGTTGCTGTTGTCTTTCGTTGACGTATTTTGTTCTTCACACTTGCAATTACTTGAATGTTGTTGTAAAGTGTTCAAAGGCACAACGTGAATACTTAGCACGGTCAGAATATCTTTTGCCATGTAACCTCACAGTTGCTCTAGCAGATTGACGACATTCGCCGTGAACGACTGTCGTGTACATTGTGAAAGTCTGATTAGCTTCACGAACAGGTTGTCTAACCGCTACAGCACCAGAGCACTGACCGATGGGCTCCAGGCGCACAGCTGAACACACGAACCGTACAAGAGTTAAGCGTCTGCTTATATTTTATACAGAGAAGCAGCCATTTGCGGCACCTGCTCTCCTGACGGAGGCACAGGGTTCTGCGGCGCTGTTATCTTGAGGATCAAGTTCCACATGTGGTATCATGTATCGATACGACCCTTCCCGCGTATCAAGTTGGCAGTGGAATAGCATGTTTCCAGCCATCGCTGATAGCAGTCGTGCAGGATCCGGCAGACCCAATGGAGCACACCCGCTGAGCCACACGTCCAGCAGCTCCATACCACGAGCGACCCCAGCCGCCGCGATATCGGAGGCACCGAACCCGCCACTAGCGCACGGAGCCACACCACTACATGAAGCGACGCAGGTGCTACCTAGTTGCTGCTCCATCGCCATCATTGTTTCTGTGGTAATAGCTGGACTCTGTTTCTTGCTGAATGATTGGTATTGAGTCTTCGTACATTTGCTGTGTTACTTATTCACTGATCATTTCTGCTCCTGTGCAGGTTTCTTATGGTGACAGTTACCACACCATTCCGTACCCCACTTCTCCTTACCGTTGCGTACAAAGTTCTAAACAACACCACAGGTGTCCTTGAAGTTCTCTTAGAAGACTCTGTCCAATAGCACGTAAAAGGTACACAACGTGATCAAAAGTATCCGGACACCCCAAAAAACATCCGTTTTCAATATTAGGTGCATTGTGGTGCAACTTACTGCCAGGTATTCCATAAGAGCGACCTCAGTAGTCATTAGTCATCGTGAGACAGCAGAATGGGGCGCTCCTCGGAACTCACGGACTTCGAACGTGGTCAGGTGACAGGGTGTCACTTGTGTCATACGTCTGTACGTTAGATTTGCACACTTCTAAACATCCCTAGATCCAATGTGATAGTGATGTGGACACGTGAAGGGACATGTACAGCACTAAAGCGGGCAGGCCGACCTCGTCTGTTCACTGACAGAGACCGCCGACAGTTGAAGAGCGTGTACACCTATCCAGACCATCACACAGGAATTCCAAACTACATCATGATCCACTGCAAGTGCTAAGACAGTTAGGCGGGAGGTGGGAAAACTTGGATTTCATGGTCGAGGGGCTGCTTATAAGCCACACATCACGCCAGTAAACGCCAAACGACGCCTTGCTTGGTGTAAGCAGCGTAAATATTGGATGATTGAACAGTGGAAATACGTTGTGTGGAATGACTAATCACGGTACACAACGTGGCGATCCGATGGCAGGGTGTGGGTATGACGAATGCCCGGTGAACGTCTTCTGCCAGTGTGTAGCGCCAACAGTAAAATTCCGAGGCGGTGGTGTCACGGTGTGGTCGTGATTTTCAAGGAGAGGGCTTGCACCCCCTGTTGATTTGCGTGGCACTATCACAGCACAGGCCTACATTGATGTTATAAGCACCTTCTTGCTTCCCACTGTTGAAGAGCAATTCGGGGCTGTCGATTGCGTCTTTCAACACGATCGAGCATCTGATCGTAATGCACTGCCTGTGGTGGAGCTGTCACACGACAATAACACCCTTGTAATGGTCTGGCCTGCACAGAGTCCTGACCTGAATCCTATAGTACACCTTTGGGATGTTTTGGAACGCTGACTTCGTGCCAGGCCTCACCGACCGACATCGATACCTCTCCTCAGTGCAGCACTCCGTGAAGAATGGGCCGCCATTCCCCAAAATACCTTCCAGCCCCTGGCTAAACGTATGTCTGTGTGAGTGGAAGTTGTCATCATGGCTAAGGGTGAACCAACACAATACTGAATTCCAGCGTTACCGATTGTGGGAGCTACGAACTTGTAAGTTATTTTCAGCCAAGTATCCGGATACTTGATCAAACATATCAGGACACTCATTAACGGACTTTAAGATGGGGCGTTTCCTCCTCCCGCCTTTATGATGATTTGGGCACTGCTGGGGGCACTTTAATTGGGATAGCTTAGAGTCTATGGAGGAATGGCAGCCCATTCTTCCTCAAGAGCGAAATCAAAGATAATAATGATGTGGGGTGCTGAGGTCTGGAGCGACGTCGACGTACTAACTCATCTCAAAGGAATTCCATTGGGTTCGGGTTGGGACTCTGGGCGGGCCAATCAGTTTCAGGAACTTTTTTGTCCACAGGCCAGGATGCTACTTTATGAGAGGTTGCATTGTCATGCTGATACAAACAATCATTGTCTTTGAAACGTTACTGTATGCAGTACACAGGTCTGTAAAACGTGTTTAAATTATTCCTCAATTTACGTTCTGTTAAGTGGAACGAGAGCACCACACCCTAACCACGGAAGAACATCCCCTTAACATAACACCATCTCCTTCGTACTGCACTGTTGTAAAGTCACAGGATGGGACGTTACGTTCTCCAGGCGTTCTCGAAACCTACGCGCTCCATAGCATTACCACAGGCTATAGCGCGATTAATGAATCCAGATTACTCGTTTCAAGTCATCCACTGTCCAGTAGCGTCAGTCTTTAAACCACCTCAAGTGTAGCTTAGCACTGACAACAGAAATATGTGGTTTATGAGGAGCTCTTCGGCCACTGTAGCTCATTCTTTTTAACTCCGTATGTACAGTCTTAGTGGCGGCTGGACTGCCGGTAGTACTCTGGAAATCGCGAGTGATTCCTTCCGCTGATTTATGCATTTTTTTAGAACCATAATCTGCTATCCTCGACGGCCCTTCTCCGTCAGTGCAGGGGCTTGGCTGGCCTTTGAGTAGCCATGGTTGTTACTTCGCGTTCCCTTCAAGATCACGTTACCAGCATCGACTTGGGCACCTTTAGAACGGCTGACATGTCCGTGGGAAGCTGCAGGTCACTAAACTCTCCTGACTCACCCGTCCTCCTGTTGCTGCTTCTATGCTGACAACACAGTATCCTCCACATCGTTTTATACAGGCATGTCCGTCTACGAGGCGTGTTTTTTAAGTAAGGTCCGTTTGAACATAAGTACACAACGAAAGGTTATTTCGAAAAAGTAAATTTATTTTCAGAAAGTACATACTTTATTTTTCGACATAGTTACAAAGTTTGTTCAGATACGTATCATACCTCTCAACCAATTTTAAAATACTCTTTTCATAAAAAACTTGCCACCTGATCCGATAACCAAGAGTTCACTGCCGTTTTCACGTCGTCGTCATCATTGTAATGGTTGCCGCTGAGGTGTTGTTTGAGGTGGAGGAACAGATGGTAATCGCTCGGTGCAACATCAGGACTGTAGGGTGGCTGGTCTACAACTTCCTAGCCAAAACTATCCTATAAATCGCGGGTCAGACCTGCAGTGTGATGTCTTGCATTGTCATGGAGATGGAAAATTCCCTTTGTCAGCATGCCGCGTCTTTTGTTTTGAATCGCTCTGCGTTGCTTTCTCAGGGTTTGGCAATATGCTTATGCATTGATAGTCGTTCCTCGTTGCATGAAGTCGACCAACAAAACACCATGCCTATCCCAAAACACCGACGTCATGATTTTGCACTGGGACAGGGTCTGTTTGGCGATCACCTTTACAGGCGAGTGTGTGTGTCTCCATTTCATGCTCTGCTGCTTCGATTCGAGAGTGATATGCGAAACCCATGTTTCATCTCCAGTTACGTTCCGACTCAAGAAACCGTCACCTTGCTCGTGATAACGAATCAAGAACTTCATCGCACACTCAAATCTTTGGTTTTTGTGGTCCTCTGTTACGAGTTTCGGGACCCAACGGGAGCACAGTTTCCTAAACTTTAGGTGTTCAGCAACAATGTTGTAAAGCACTGATCTCGACACGTCAGGAAATTCATTTGAGGCCCTCTATTGTTCCTGATCTATAGTAACGACATAGGAGACAATCTGAGTAGCCGTCTTAGATTGTTTGCAGATGATGCTGTCATTTACCGCCTTGTAAAGTCATCAGATGATCAAAACGACTTGCAAAATGATTTAGATAAGATATCTGTATGGTGCGAAAAGTGGCAATTGACCCTGAATAAAGAAAAGTGCGAAGTTATTCACATGAGTACTAAAAGAACTGAGCTAAATTTAAATTACGCGATAAGTCACACAAATCTGAGGGCTGTAAATTCAACTAAATACTTAGGGATTGCAATTACAAATAACCTAAATTGGAACGATCACATAGATAATACTGTGGGTAGAGCAAACCAAAGACTGCGATTCAATAGCAGAACACTTAGAAGGTGCAACAGGTCTACCAAAGAGACTGCTTACACTACGCTTGTCCGCCCTATTGTAGAGCAGTGTTGTTCAAAAAATGGTTCAAATGGCTCTGAGCACTATGGGACTTAACTTCTAAGGTCATCAGTCCCCTAGAACTTAGAACTACTTAAACCTAACTAACCTAAGGACATCACACACATCCATGCCCGAGGCAGGATTCGAACCTGCGACCATAGCGGTCACGCGGTTCCAGACTGTAGCGCCTTTAACCACTTGGCCACACGGGCCGGCGAGCAGAGGTGTGGGATCCGCATTAGGTGAGACTGATGGATGACATCGAAAAAGTACAAAGAAGGGCAGCTCGTTTTGTATTATCGCGAAATAGGGGAGATAGTGTCACAGACATGATACGTGAATTGGCGTGGCAATCATTAAAACAAAGGCGTTTTTCGTTGCGACAGGGTCTTCTCATGAAATTTCAATCACCAGTTTTCTCCTCCGATTGCGAAAACATTCTGTTGGCACCCACCTACATAGGGAGAAATGATCATCACGATAAAATAAGAGAAATCAGGGCTCGCACGGAAAAATTTAAGTTCTCGTTTTCCCGCGTGCCGTTCGAGAGTGGAACGGTAGAGAGACAGTATGAAGGTGATTCATTGAACCCTCTGCCAGACACTTTATTGTGAATAGCAGAGTAATCACGTAGATGTAGATGTAGTGACCTGTTATTATGATGCGCCTGTTCTCACGAATCCTTGCTTCAACTGAAACCACTAAATCGTCTGTAATCAAAGAAAGGCGACCGGAGCGGTCCTCATCATGGACGTTGTCACGGCCATCTTTGAATTCTCGTACCCACTTAAGCACTTTTCTTTCACACATAACAGTATTACCGTACACTTCGCAAATCTGTCGATGAATTTCTGCAGCAGACAGGTTCCTTGCTGATAAAAACCGTATTACTGAGCGAACCTCACACGCGGCAGGCGAGTTGGTAGTCTTAAACATTCTGAATGGACAGAACACAACCATACAGGTTAACTATAGAGCTGAAACTGAGCACAGCTGTTCCTGAGGCATGCCGGTACACGACGCACGCGCTCGTTGCGGTATGGGTGCGAACTACTAGTGTCTACAACAAAACGGACCTTACTTAAAAAACACGCCTCGCATTTCGGCATCTGGTGGTTAATTCCACCTTATGTTGGAGTGTCCGAACACTTTTGATCAGGCGGTGAAATTCTATTAAAAGAAAGAGTCAGTATCCAAAAGCTATAAACCTGACAAGATGCGCCACGTTGTCTTTTACAAAACAGTCAAAACTGCAGCTGAATGTATCTACTCCTTATGAATATACTTGGGGTGACCTGCCTTCGCTGCCTCAGTATGTATAATGTTTATCAGAAATGCTTTTAATTACATACTTTGGGGATGGGTTGTTTACATCAAAATAGAAAACCATGAAAGTAACTCCAAAAATCCTCCATTTTTTAGTTGATAGTGGTCTTCCTGCACAGTGTTTCTAGACAACATCAAACAACTCTAGAGCACTAAAGGGGCGAAAATATTATACTCCTGCTAAAATGTACTACTCTAAACTTACTTAAAGAAAGTCATAATTTATGGGCTAGGCATTAGTTAATTACAATTATTAGATCTCTAATGGTATGTTACATATCAAATTAAGTGCAAAATGTCCGGTTTTCTAACCTACTGCAAATGTAAATATTACGAAGTTTCAGTACTCTAGGGTTAAGCTAGTTTTGACTAATTAATGTACAGTTTGTTAGATAATTATTATTCTCGTGGCGCGACGCCTAGAAAAGGGCATCTTTTAAGCTATAAGGAAAGCCAGGAAATACAAACTACACAATACTAGGAGTAAAAATTAGAATGGACGGCCGAGAACGAAATTCTGGGTTAGACAGGAACCATTCACAGAAATAAAAGTGCAAATAAACAATACTACCCGAAAAAAATCCGCAACTCAATATTTTTGAAGAGATTGAAAATACCCTTCGGTTGCAGTTAATGAATAAGCTTAAGTCGCTAGCTTCCAATTTAGAGTTTCACGATATTCAATATGTTCCTTTACCACTCACATGTACTCTTAACGCTTTTCATGCAGCTTTTATTTTTTGTAATCTTTTCACTTTTGTACGTATAGCACTAATTCAAGTTGTGAACGGCCGGGCTAGTTGCTTCCGCGTTGTTCTTGCCGTAAACAGATGGCGGTACTTTTGCCAGTCCGGTTTACCAGCTTGCTTCCTCCACTGTATACGCTACTCTGTGCTCTGCGCTCGCAGGTGGTACATAAGGTCCTACACTGTCCATTGCGGTGCTCCAGGTCACAGCACAAAGTGTAGGAGTGTCCTTGTGTTCATTCCATACTTCTTTACCCAGGCAGTCGTCCGTTAGGCCGTGTCCTACTGAGCGACAGAAGCGAGCGACAGGGAGCGACTTTTGGATACGCGACGCTACAACGACAAGCAGCAGCATCGGACGACAACCTTGGGTGTCCTGCGTGCGAGCGACCATGTCGCGCTACAAGATGGCTGCTTGGAGCCAACCAGCTGTTTTTACAAAACGGCGTCCTTAACCTGTAGAATACTGTAGCTGCCATACTGCTTAGCCGAGAAGACACATGGCTGTCGCTCTCTGTCGTGCGTGATGTAGCGACAAGGTTCAGACACGTTTGAATTCAAACGTCGTCAGTTGCAGCGGGAGACAGGCAGCGACACAGATGTCGCTCATGTAAGACACTTCCATAACTACACCTGCGGTTGTATTTTGTCGCTCACATAGGACACGGACTTATAATGTCTGGTGTTACTCTGGCATTGAATTATGTTTTACCGCACCTAGCCCAATCACTGTTATTTAAAATGTTGTATGGTACTCCGTTTTTTGTTTTGTCATGTGTACTACTGCATGTAAATTATTATTAGCTTTGGTCTCTTGTGTATTTAAGTACAACGCCTGATGAGGGACATGTAGTACTCTGAAACTCGTCGTGATCTATGCACTAAAAAATAAAAAAGATCTTACAACTGAAGCGGTATTTTCAGTCTCTACTAAAAGTCAAAGGATATCGACGATCAGATTCGCTGATACATTCCTGTCCACAGTGAAAATGAGGAAGATTTGCATGAGCTGTGGAATGGAATGAATGGTCTATTGAGCAAACAGAACGGATTGAGTGCAGGACAGAAGAAAGGCGAATGTCTTGAAGAGTAGCATTAATGAAATTTTTGAAAAACTTAACGTTAGAATTAGGGATCACGAAGCAGACGAAGTGAAGTAAATGTATTAGCTTGGAAGCAAAATAACACAACGCGGACGAAGCTAAGAGCACATAAATAGTAGACTGGCACTGGCAGAGAGAGGCATTCCTTACCAAAAGAAGTCAGCTACTATCGAACACTGGCCTTAATTTGAGGAAGAAATGTGTGGAAATATGTGTTTAAGACGCAGCACTTTATGGAAGTGAATTAGGGTTTGGGAAAACTGGAAAAGAAGCGAACCTAAGCGTTTGAGACACGGTAGCAAGCAAGAATTCTGAAAATTAGATGTATTGATAACATCTACATCTACATCTACGTCCATACTCCGCAAGCCACCTGACGGTGTGTGGCGGAGGGTACCTTCAGTACCTCTATCGGTTCTCCCTTCTATTCCAGTCTCGTATTGTTCGTGGAAAGAAGGACTGTCGGTATGCCTCTGTGTGGGCTCTAATCTCTCTGGTTTTATCCTCATGGTCTCTTCGCGAGATATACGTAGGAGGGAGCAATATACTGCTTGACTCTTCGGTGAAGGTATGTTCTCGAAACTTCAATAAAAGCCCGTACCGAGCTACTGAGCGTCTCTCCTGCAGAGTCTTCCACTGGAGTTTATCTATCATCTCCGTAACGCTTTCGCGATTACTAAATGATCCTGTAACGAAGCGCGCTGCTCTCCGTTGGATCTTCTCTATCTCTTCTATCAACCCTATCTGGTACGGATTCCACACTGCTGAGCAGTATTCAAGCAGTGGGCGAACAAGCGTACTGTAACCTACTTCCTTTGTTTTCGGATTGCATTTCCTTAGGATTCTTCCAATGAATCTCAGTCTGGCATCTGCTTTACCGACGATCAACATTATATGATCATTCCATTTTAAATCACTCCTAATGCGTACTCCCAGATAATTTATGGTATTAACTGCTTCCAGTTGCTGACCTGCTATTTTGTAGCTAAATGATAAAGGATCTATCTTTCTGTATATTCGCAGCACATTACACTTGTCTACATTGAGATTCAATGAAGCAATGAAGCAATGAAGAGGCTCTCCGCAGAATCGACTAGGAGAGGAATACATGTGGAAAACATTGACAAGGAGAAAGGGGCTGTGCTGCGACATCAGTGAATAACCTGCATTACCATGCAGGGTAAAAACTGTATAGAAAGGCAGATATTGGAATATATCCAACGATTTGAGGACTTTGCGTGTGTCCTATTCCGAGATGAAAAGGTTGGCACAGGAGAGGAATTCGGGACGGACTGCAGCAAAAACCAATGACCGAAAATAAAGATAGAGCATGTAAAAGTATGGAAAAAGCCTGTACTTAGCAATGTATGTAAATTTTCTTATGTTGATTATCGTAGTCTTTAAAACAAAAATTCATGACTAACTCTCTACAAATCGTCGAGAAAATTTAGCTAGGAAACTAGTCTCACGGGGCACCAATCAATACATAGGTCTGGCGGCCATGGGAGGTTTACAGTAATAGCACGTACATAGGTACAGTGTACAGCAGTTAGTCCATATTGAATTAAAAAGTGCTGTGAGGCAAACCTTAATTGCGATTCAATAGCAGAACACTTAGAAGGTGCAACAGGTCTACCAAAGAGACTGCTTACACTACGCTTGTCCGCCCTATTGTAGAGCAGTGTTGTTCAAAAAATGGTTCAAATGGCTCTGAGCACTATGGGACTTAACTTCTAAGGTCATCAGTCCCCTAGAACTTAGAACTACTTAAACCTAACTAACCTAAGGACATCACACACATCCATGCCCGAGGCAGGATTCGAACCTGCGACCATAGCGGTCACGCGGTTCCAGACTGTAGCGCCTTTAACCACTTGGCCACACGGGCCGGCGAGCAGAGGTGTGGGATCCGCATTAGGTGAGACTGATGGATGACATCGAAAAAGTACAAAGAAGGGCAGCTCGTTTTGTATTATCGCGAAATAGGGGAGATAGTGTCACAGACATGATACGTGAATTGGCGTGGCAATCATTAAAACAAAGGCGTTTTTCGTTGCGACAGGGTCTTCTCATGAAATTTCAATCACCAGTTTTCTCCTCCGATTGCGAAAACATTCTGTTGGCACCCACCTACATAGGGAGAAATGATCATCACGATAAAATAAGAGAAATCAGGGCTCGCACGGAAAAATTTAAGTTCTCGTTTTCCCGCGTGCCGTTCGAGAGTGGAACGGTAGAGAGACAGTATGAAGGTGATTCATTGAACCCTCTGCCAGACACTTTATTGTGAATAGCAGAGTAATCACGTAGATGTAGATGTAGTGACCTGTTATTATGATGCGCCTGTTCTCACGAATCCTTGCTTCAACTGAAACCACTAAATCGTCTGTAATCAAAGAAAGGCGACCGGAGCGGTCCTCATCATGGACGTTGTCACGGCCATCTTTGAATTCTCGTACCCACTTAAGCACTTTTCTTTCACACATAACAGTATTACCGTACACTTCGCAAATCTGTCGATGAATTTCTGCAGCAGACAGGTTCCTTGCTGATAAAAACCGTATTACTGAGCGAACCTCACACGCGGCAGGCGAGTTGGTAGTCTTAAACATTCTGAATGGACAGAACACAACCATACAGGTTAACTATAGAGCTGAAACTGAGCACAGCTGTTCCTGAGGCATGCCGGTACACGACGCACGCGCTCGTTGCGGTATGGGTGCGAACTACTAGTGTCTACAACAAAACGGACCTTACTTAAAAAACACGCCTCGCATTTCGGCATCTGGTGGTTAATTCCACCTTATGTTGGAGTGTCCGAACACTTTTGATCAGGCGGTGAAATTCTATTAAAAGAAAGAGTCAGTATCCAAAAGCTATAAACCTGACAAGATGCGCCACGTTGTCTTTTACAAAACAGTCAAAACTGCAGCTGAATGTATCTACTCCTTATGAATATACTTGGGGTGACCTGCCTTCGCTGCCTCAGTATGTATAATGTTTATCAGAAATGCTTTTAATTACATACTTTGGGGATGGGTTGTTTACATCAAAATAGAAAACCATGAAAGTAACTCCAAAAATCCTCCATTTTTTAGTTGATAGTGGTCTTCCTGCACAGTGTTTCTAGACAACATCAAACAACTCTAGAGCACTAAAGGGGCGAAAATATTATACTCCTGCTAAAATGTACTACTCTAAACTTACTTAAAGAAAGTCATAATTTATGGGCTAGGCATTAGTTAATTACAATTATTAGATCTCTAATGGTATGTTACATATCAAATTAAGTGCAAAATGTCCGGTTTTCTAACCTACTGCAAATGTAAATATTACGAAGTTTCAGTACTCTAGGGTTAAGCTAGTTTTGACTAATTAATGTACAGTTTGTTAGATAATTATTATTCTCGTGGCGCGACGCCTAGAAAAGGGCATCTTTTAAGCTATAAGGAAAGCCAGGAAATACAAACTACACAATACTAGGAGTAAAAATTAGAATGGACGGCCGAGAACGAAATTCTGGGTTAGACAGGAACCATTCACAGAAATAAAAGTGCAAATAAACAATACTACCCGAAAAAAATCCGCAACTCAATATTTTTGAAGAGATTGAAAATACCCTTCGGTTGCAGTTAATGAATAAGCTTAAGTCGCTAGCTTCCAATTTAGAGTTTCACGATATTCAATATGTTCCTTTACCACTCACATGTACTCTTAACGCTTTTCATGCAGCTTTTATTTTTTGTAATCTTTTCACTTTTGTACGTATAGCACTAATTCAAGTTGTGAACGGCCGGGCTAGTTGCTTCCGCGTTGTTCTTGCCGTAAACAGATGGCGGTACTTTTGCCAGTCCGGTTTACCAGCTTGCTTCCTCCACTGTATACGCTACTCTGTGCTCTGCGCTCGCAGGTGGTACATAAGGTCCTACACTGTCCATTGCGGTGCTCCAGGTCACAGCACAAAGTGTAGGAGTGTCCTTGTGTTCATTCCATACTTCTTTACCCAGGCAGTCGTCCGTTAGGCCGTGTCCTACTGAGCGACAGAAGCGAGCGACAGGGAGCGACTTTTGGATACGCGACGCTACAACGACAAGCAGCAGCATCGGACGACAACCTTGGGTGTCCTGCGTGCGAGCGACCATGTCGCGCTACAAGATGGCTGCTTGGAGCCAACCAGCTGTTTTTACAAAACGGCGTCCTTAACCTGTAGAATACTGTAGCTGCCATACTGCTTAGCCGAGAAGACACATGGCTGTCGCTCTCTGTCGTGCGTGATGTAGCGACAAGGTTCAGACACGTTTGAATTCAAACGTCGTCAGTTGCAGCGGGAGACAGGCAGCGACACAGATGTCGCTCATGTAAGACACTTCCATAACTACACCTGCGGTTGTATTTTGTCGCTCACATAGGACACGGACTTATAATGTCTGGTGTTACTCTGGCATTGAATTATGTTTTACCGCACCTAGCCCAATCACTGTTATTTAAAATGTTGTATGGTACTCCGTTTTTTGTTTTGTCATGTGTACTACTGCATGTAAATTATTATTAGCTTTGGTCTCTTGTGTATTTAAGTACAACGCCTGATGAGGGACATGTAGTACTCTGAAACTCGTCGTGATCTATGCACTAAAAAATAAAAAAGATCTTACAACTGAAGCGGTATTTTCAGTCTCTACTAAAAGTCAAAGGATATCGACGATCAGATTCGCTGATACATTCCTGTCCACAGTGAAAATGAGGAAGATTTGCATGAGCTGTGGAATGGAATGAATGGTCTATTGAGCAAACAGAACGGATTGAGTGCAGGACAGAAGAAAGGCGAATGTCTTGAAGAGTAGCATTAATGAAATTTTTGAAAAACTTAACGTTAGAATTAGGGATCACGAAGCAGACGAAGTGAAGTAAATGTATTAGCTTGGAAGCAAAATAACACAACGCGGACGAAGCTAAGAGCACATAAATAGTAGACTGGCACTGGCAGAGAGAGGCATTCCTTACCAAAAGAAGTCAGCTACTATCGAACACTGGCCTTAATTTGAGGAAGAAATGTGTGGAAATATGTGTTTAAGACGCAGCACTTTATGGAAGTGAATTAGGGTTTGGGAAAACTGGAAAAGAAGCGAACCTAAGCGTTTGAGACACGGTAGCAAGCAAGAATTCTGAAAATTAGATGTATTGATAACATCTACATCTACATCTACGTCCATACTCCGCAAGCCACCTGACGGTGTGTGGCGGAGGGTACCTTCAGTACCTCTATCGGTTCTCCCTTCTATTCCAGTCTCGTATTGTTCGTGGAAAGAAGGACTGTCGGTATGCCTCTGTGTGGGCTCTAATCTCTCTGGTTTTATCCTCATGGTCTCTTCGCGAGATATACGTAGGAGGGAGCAATATACTGCTTGACTCTTCGGTGAAGGTATGTTCTCGAAACTTCAATAAAAGCCCGTACCGAGCTACTGAGCGTCTCTCCTGCAGAGTCTTCCACTGGAGTTTATCTATCATCTCCGTAACGCTTTCGCGATTACTAAATGATCCTGTAACGAAGCGCGCTGCTCTCCGTTGGATCTTCTCTATCTCTTCTATCAACCCTATCTGGTACGGATCCCACACTGCTGAGCAGTATTCAAGCAGTGGGCGAACAAGCGTACTGTAACCTACTTCCTTTGTTTTCGGATTGCATTTCCTTAGGATTCTTCCAATGAATCTCAGTCTGGCATCTGCTTTACCGACGATCAACATTATATGATCATTCCATTTTAAATCACTCCTAATGCGTACTCCCAGATAATTTATGGTATTAACTGCTTCCAGTTGCTGACCTGCTATTTTGTAGCTAAATGATAAAGGATCTATCTTTCTGTATATTCGCAGCACATTACACTTGTCTACATTGAGATTCAATGAAGCAATGAAGCAATGAAGAGGCTCTCCGCAGAATCGACTAGGAGAGGAATACATGTGGAAAACATTGACAAGGAGAAAGGGGCTGTGCTGCGACATCAGTGAATAACCTGCATTACCATGCAGGGTAAAAACTGTATAGAAAGGCAGATATTGGAATATATCCAACGATTTGAGGACTTTGCGTGTGTCCTATTCCGAGATGAAAAGGTTGGCACAGGAGAGGAATTCGGGACGGACTGCAGCAAAAACCAATGACCGAAAATAAAGATAGAGCATGTAAAAGTATGGAAAAAGCCTGTAATTAGCAATGTATGTAAATTTTCTTATGTTGATTATCGTAGTCTTTAAAACAAAAATTCATGACTAACTCTCTACAAATCGTCGAGAAAATTTAGCTAGGAAACTAGTCTCACGGGGCACCAATCAATACATAGGTCTGGCGGCCATGGGAGGTTTACAGTAATAGCACGTACATAGGTACAGTGTACAGCAGTTAGTCCATATTGAATTAAAAAGTGCTGTGAGGCAAACCTTAATTTGCAGTTCAATTACACAAAAGGCATTTGCAGTTCCCGACAGACAATACGGAAAGTGTGAGAAGGAGAAGGGGAAGATACAGTGAAGAGTAATAGAGAGAGAGAGAGTGAAGTAGGTAGTGAGGACTGCTGTTGGGCTGCACATGTGGCAGTAATGGCGCCAGCACACGTGGCTCTCACTCGGGAGCAGCTGCTACAGAGCGTCGAATATTTCGATGCACAGGGAAGAGCAGAATATTGACGTTTCGGTACTGGAACGCGAATATAAACGAGCGAATAGCATACACTGTCGCAATGTCCACCAGAGGGCGCGTTCAGTATGAATGAATGAATATGGTGGTGACAAAGGTGTGTGTGTGTGTGTGTGTGTGTGTGTGGAGCGGAAGAGGAGGAGGACAGAGATAAATTTATGATTTGTTACATAAAACGATATCCTGCAAAAATTGGTCTAAGGGGCACAATCAATAGCTGAACTTACGACGATGTCTCATTTTCTACATCTACGTGATTACTCTGCTGTTCACAATAAAGTGACTGGCAGAGGGTTCAGTGAATCACCTTCAAGCTGTCTCTTACCGTTCCACTCTCGAACTGCGCGCGGGAAAAATTAGCACTTAATTTTTTCTGTGTGAGCCCTGATTTCTCTTATTTTATCGTGATGATCATTTCTCCCTATGTAGGTGGGTGCCAACAGAATGTTTTCGCAATCGGAGGAGAAAACTGGTGATTGAAATTTCATGAGAAGATCCTGTCGCACCGAAAAACGTCTTTGTTTTAATGATTGCCACTCCAATTCACGTATCATGTCTGTGACATTATCTCTCCTATTTCGCGATAATACAAAACGAGCTGTCCTTCTTTGTACTTTTTCGATGTCATCCGTCACTCCCACCTGAAGCGGATCGCACACCGCACAGCAATACTCCAGAATAGGGTGGATAAGCGTAGTGTAAGCAGTCTTTAGTAGACCTGTTGCACCTTCTAAGTGTTCTGTCAATGAATCGCAGTCTTTGGTTTGGTCTACCCACAATATTGTCTATGTGATCGTTCCAATTTAGGTTATTTGTAATTGTAATCCCAAAGTATTTAGTTGAATTTACTGCCTTCAGATTTGTGTGACTTATCGCGTAATAGAAATTTAGCTCATTTCTTTTAGTACTCATGTGAATAACTTCACACTTTTCCTTGTTAAGGGTCAATTGCCACTTTTCGCACCATACATATATCTTATCTAAATCATTTTGCAAGTCTTTTTGATCATCTGATGACTTTACAAGACGGTAAATGACAGCATCATCTGCAAACAATCTAAGACGGCTACTCAGATTGTCTCCTATGTCGTTAATATAGATCAGGAACAATAGAGAGCCTATAACACTTCCTTGGGGAACAGACTGTTTTTAGGTCAACATATGCCTTATTGCAAGAGCTGACAAATGCGAAAATTATCGCACGATCAGCTTAGCAGGTCATGCACCCAAGTTTCTCAAGAATAATATACAGAAGAATGTGCAAGAAAATTGAGGACGTGTTAGATGATGATCAGTTTGGCCTTAGAAAAGGTAAAGATACCAAAGAGGTGATTGTTACTAAAGAAAAATCATGAGATTTTCATAGGATTTGTCGGCCTGGAAAAAACAGTAAGGAATGTCAAATGGTACAAGATGTTTCAAATTCTGAGAAAAATAGTGGTAATATACAGGGAGAGCCGGCTAATATTCACGTACAAGAGCCAAGAGGGAATAATAAGAGTGGAAGATCAAGAACGAAGTGCTCGAATTAAAAAGGGTGTAAGACAGGGATGTAGTTTTTCGCCCCCACTATTCAATCTGTACATCGAAGAAGTAATGGCGCTAATAAAAGAAAGGTCAAAGGGAAGAACTAAAATTCAAGGTGAAAGGATATCAAAGATAATATTCGCTGATGGTAGTGCTATCCTCAGTGAAAGTGAAGAAGGATTACAGGATGTATTGAATGAAATGAACACTCTAATGGGTTCAGAATGTAAATTGAGAGTTAGTCGAAGAAAGACGAAAGTAATAGGTAGTAGAAGAAATGAGAACAGCGACAAACTTAACATCAGGGTTGAGATTACGAAGTAAATGAACTTAAGAAATTCTGCTAAGTAGGCAGCAAAATAACCAATAACGGACGGAGCAAGGAGGACATAAAAAGCAGACTACCACTGTGTAATAGTCTACTAGTATCAAACATAGGCCTTAATTAAAGGAGGAAACTTCTGAGAATGTACGTTTGGAGCATAGCATTGTGTGGTAGTGAAATATAGTGTAGAAAAAGGCGAAAAGGAGGGAATAGAAGCATTTGAGATGTAGTGCTACAGAAGATCGTTGGAAATTAGGTGGACTGATAAGGAATGAGGAGGTTCTCCGGAGGATGGGCGAGAAAAGAAATATATTAAAAACACTGACAATAAGAACGGCCAGGATGGTAGGACATTTGTCAAACCATCCCGCAATTCAATTTACTGTAGGGAGCTGTAGAGGATAAAAGCTGCAGAGGAAGACAGAGTTTGGAGTATATCCAGCAAATAATTGAGGACGTATTGTAAGTGCTAGTGTGAAATGAGTTTGCACAGGAGAGGAATTCGCGGCGGGCCGCGTCAGACTAGTCAGAAAACTAGTGACCCAAATAAATAAATAAATAAATAAATAAGTTCTGTGTATTTGATGTAGCCGTATTTCAGATCAGTGGACTTAATCCTTCCCAGTATCTAAATTACACAAATCAAACGCGATTCTAATGGTCTGCAAAGTATCTCTCCGCAGTTGCCATCACTGGACTCAAAAATGTTTTCCAATTACAATTTTCTATAAGCAAAGAGTGAGTATACATAAGAACGAGTGAAAGGCAAGTGGAGGAAATCTCGGGAAGCATTACAAATCCCTTAGTTAAATAAAATATGGCGTTTCAGTCTTCGATCGCTATTCTTTATTTTCGATTACCGGTTTCGGGCTAGCTGCCCATCTTCAGATCATATATTGTAGTTACAGAGTAACTTGTCCGTACAGAACACTCGGTTCGCTGTCATAACTAACTTTAGTTATGCCTATCAGCGCAGTAATCTCCATAAGAATAACACAGAGCGGAAGTGAGTTTTTCTGCAACACGGGTTAAGTAAATATACGGCACGCTGAAAATTTCTAAGTCCGAATGAAGGTCACGCGCAGAGAGACGCGTACAGCGCCACAGACTAAGTCCAAATCAAGGTCACGCGCTTTAACACGCTTTAACAGTCGCGGACGAAACACTGGAAAATAATGGATAAAATTAAGTAAAAAAAAAAGTACTTACTTAACTGAGGCTGTCGCACGGGCGAGAGCCACTGTTGCCTCAAACATGAAGCCATATTGCACACAAATGAAACGTCCTAGAATATTCTAGGAAAACTATGCTTCCCTACAGTTACGGTATGAGACAGTAATAGAGGAACTATGAAATGGAAATTTGTACAGTGCATCATTACGACGCCAGTTTTATTTGGAATATTTTTTGAGACAATAATATAACTCAACTCATTCAAAATAATCATTCACAGCTTTCATAAAAGACATTTTGTTGTAATAAACCAAACAAGCTGTTAAAAGTTTTTGTTTTTATTATCCTGCAGCTAATGGCAACCTTGAGGTCATCATCTGGCACACTACTTAAAACATCTACAATTTACACTGCATTTCAGAACTGTAGACGTGGGTCAAGAATTTCTTTTTAAGTTATCTGATATGATGACCTTGGGATTAAAACAATTTGCAGAATAATAAAAACAAAAAATTAGCAGATTGTGTGGCCCATTACAATCAAATGTAATATAATTTGTAATCAAATATAACATTACAGTCGAAAATAAATGATGAAAGAAAACTAAAAAATAAAATCCAAAACTCTCGGAATGTATGTAGATATTTTTCAGTTGCGAATGATTTCGATGTGATATTATTGATAACTGCAATAATACATACGAAAAAACCTGAATCGTTATTGGTGTTCAGTTAACCCTCTACATTACGAACACGAGAAAAGTCGACTATTTTCATTTTGCTGTTGTTGAAATAAGGCGTGGCCAAGTAAGGAATTTGTTTCCACCCGGACCACTATGCGTTTGCCACAGGACCATGACGATGTGTGGCGTTAAATACACAGAATACACAGGAAAATTATCTGTTCTGGTAAGAGGCGTCAGTTATAATGCTCTGAATGTTTCGCAGAACTGACGAATGCAGCACCACTTCCACCGACTGCTACACGATAAAATACTGTCTGATGAAAATGTTGCGTATGTTTACACGTTTTCCAGAAATGTTACTGAACGAGAATTCACGAGAGGTATTATTGTTGCGATCTCCCTTCGGAAGTGCCAGCACAATGTTTTTCTGCGTAATACCCATGTTCCTCCTTTCTTTTTTTGCAACAAAAATATGCACAAGCTAGAACGCAGGCTCATTTACAAGCATTACCATGTTCACATTAAAACTGCACGGTTTTAACAACTCCCGCATTCTCGACACCGCACGCTTATTCGGGCGAATAAAAAAATATTCAACGCTGCTGTCTGATTTGTTTCTCTGCCTCTCCAAAAACCACAATCAAGGCGAGGTGTTCCAGTGGTCAAGACACTTGACTAATTTTCTGAAGAGGCGCGCTTCAAATACGAATCCGGCCATCTTGTTCGGGTTTTCCGTGGGGCTTCATGTGACCCTATAAGTCTTCCGATATTCTAAAACAACAGCTCACAATATGGCTGTCACTAGATTCTGCATTAGAGAATGCTGTTGACTACGCGGCCAACTTGTCTCTGATCTTAAAAATGCGCAAACAGTTTTAACCATTCCATAGACCAATTTTAAATGCACAGTGAGGCGGCAGCATGAACCAAGTGCAATCGTTCGTCAATTTTTCCGTGACTGCGTGACTATTTTCCCTTTTAGGTGTCTGATATCTGCCAATACCTCCAATGAAGTTAAATACTTAAATAAACTTTATCAACACACTCATTGTATAAAATTGTAACGTAGGTATGAGCTAGGTAATCAGCAAACAAATACATTCAAACCTGGATAAGTCAGAACTGAAGGGACCAGGATTTTGTTCTCGCATGTACAGGCTTTTCAGATATCCGGCTCATCACACATGTTCGTTCAAAAGAAATTTTTCTCTTAGAGGATTTGCTTAACGCAGGCGTAGAAACTACGTCTCTCATAAGGGATATTCCATTATCTTGCAGGCTTGCATCCGGGACAAAATTATTTTTTCTTTTGACATTTCAGTTGATAAGGGTACGGCTACGTCCAAGGTGAGTGAATGACTGAACCAGCTGAGGGAAATGCTGGGTGTTAGGAGTATAAGTCCACATGTTTCTAATGATGACTGAGCACTGTGTACTGAACATTTAATTGTTTACTTTATTTACGGACTAATAATTACAGTTATTACGAGCAGTATGTTTTTAGGTTGGTTAGTACCACCAAGTACAAATTGCACAAGGAAGACTGGTTCAAATGGCTCTGAGCACTATGGGACTTAACTTCTGAGGTCATCAGTCACCTAGACTTAGAACTACTTAAAACTAACTAACCTAAGGACATCACATACATCCATGCCCGAGGCAGGATTCGAACCTGCGACCGTAGCGGTCGCGCGGTTGCAGACTGCAGCGCCTAGAACCGCTCGGCCAATCCGGACGGCGCACAAGGAAGACATTAATGTTTATTTTCCTCTTGACAGCAGGGCAGGTGCTGAAGTGTGGACAGGTGCATGCAAAACAGTTAGTCTATGCTGGCAAAACAGTTAGTCTATGCTGACAGGCGCCGTCGACTTGTCAGTGCAGTCATGAACATGAAGAAAACATCAGTAGTAAAGTATGTGACACGTCTGCGGGGAGACTGTTACACTGAGAGAAGAAACAGTAATACACAGAAGTGAGCACACATTAAAGTACCACCTATCAACAATATCTGTACCTGTATCTCAAACTCACTGTGCGCTGTGTAATAAATGCATGTATGTCAGTGATAAAGAACGAAAGCGAAACTAAGAAATACAGTACCCATAACATAATTATCGAATATACTGGGCACAATGATACACTTACTAAAAGAAATCTGTGAGTTTTCTCTTTTTTCAGTTTTGGTACTATGAGCATGTTATTAAAGCTCAAATAACTTATCAAAAATTGAGTGATCAGTATTCACTGAAAACCCAAAAAATCTGTGATCCGTCTCTGTCGCGTTTAAAGCTTCTTGTTTAATTTGATATGGTATTTCTTCTTAGTCAACACACCTTTTTATCTTATCGTCTTCTCCGTCGCCGCCAATTCCATCCTTAGACGCCCTGATACAGTTCGCAACCATGTCCTCATCCGTGTGTTATCTCACTACTACCACAAAATTTATCGAGAAGACACTTGAAGAACAGATCTGTCTTCTGGATGACACACGGTTTAAATAATCAGCCGACATTTAGACACTCTGTCATCCATAGATTTGCTTGCCCCGGCCGCTTTAACCACTAATATTCATTAAAGGACATCTTGTAGTGCAGCTCATGATGTCCTTGAATAAATATCTTATAGCTGCGAAGTACTGAGCATTCAAGGTTTTTTCAGTCACAAATATTATAAAAAATCTCTTTGGGCAAAGTCATGAATTTTTCCTTTCAACAGTGGACCATCCAGGGGAATAATTTTATCAAGAGTTTGTTTGATTCATTCTACGAGACATTTCTCAAAGTCAGAAAATTCAACAGCTCTATTCCTCATAATACTTCCATGTCCCTTGGAGGTTATCTTTTTTTTTTAGCTTGTAATAGGTGGACTACGTAGTATAAACTCACTTGGACTTTCAAGTCACGACTCCCCTTCTTCGAACACGCATTTAATTTTTCATTTTGACATCCTGAGAACGTGACGTACCTTCCTCAAAGATTTAGTTTTGTCAACAACTTCGTGTTTGTCTTCATAAGAGTCGCGCCGCGCAGTTGAAAAGTAACCATGCGCATATTTGTCTGACAATCAAAACACACTCCATGCATAGCATTTCCCGCGGTGTGTACAGTGAAACAAATATTTTTGTCGACACTCTGATAAGTGTTTAACAAAATGGTTCAAATGGCTCTGAGCACTATTGGACTTAACATCTCAGGTCATCAGTCCCCTAGAAATTAGAGCTACTTAAACCTAACTGACCTAAGGACATCACACACATCCATGCCCTAGGCAGGATTTGAACCTGCGACCGTGGCGGTCGCGCGGTTCCAGACTGAAGCGCCTAGAACCGCTCGGCCACCAGCGGCCGGCAGTGTTTAACAATACACACATGCCTGCAGTATATATATTTAAGACAGCGGATAAAATAACTGTTTAGCTAAATTCTTTTACCCAGACTTCCCTCAAATCACTCTTATGTATAGAGGTGGAATGTTAGGTGGTCTCACATGTAGGGGTCCGGACACAGAAATGTTTCTCACAGAGCTTTCTACCTTATAGCTTACACAGACGTTTTAGATTGATCATGGTACTAGGTGATTAGTCTAACTTATAGAGTTCCCTCCTTTCTACAGGTCTCATTTATCCTGATTCGATAGTAATATCCATAGCTTTTTAACCAATAAAAAAAATAATCAACCAATGAAATACCTGGTAGTCTTTATTTCTTGTATTCTTTTTTATGCATTGAAGAGCCAAAGAAACTGGTACACCAGTCTAATATCGTGTAGGGCCCCCGAGACCAAGCAGAAGTGTCGCAACATGACGTAGCTTGGACTCGACTAGCATTTATACTAGCGCTGGAGAGAACTGACACCATGAACACTGCAGTACAGTCCATAAATCCGTACGAGGCGGTGGAGATTTCTTCTGAACAGTACGTTGCAAAGCATCACCGATATGCTCAATAATGTTCATGTCTGGGGAATTTTGTGGCCAGCGGAAGTGTTTAAACTCAGAAATCGTTCAAAATGGTTCAAATGGCTCTGAGCACTATGCGACTAAACTTCTGAGGTCATCAGTCGCCTAGAACTTAAAACTAATTAAACCTAACTAACCTAAGGATATCACACACATCCATGCCCGAGGCAGGATTCGAACCTGTAGCGTAGCCGTCGCTCCGTTCCAGACTGTAGCGCCTAGAACCGCACGGCCACACCGGCCGGCTCAGAAATCGTTGCTGGAGCCACTCTATAGCAATTGAGGACGTGTGGAGTGTTGCATTGTCCTGCTGGCATTGCCCAAGTCGTCGGAGTGCACAATGGACATGAATGGATGCAGGCGATCAGACAGGCTACTTACGTACGTGTCACCTGTCAGAGTCGTTCCTAGACGTATCGGGGTTGCATATTACTACAACTGCGCACGCCCCAGACCATTACAGAGTTTCCACCAACTTCAACAGTCAGTCCCCTGCTGACTTGCAGGGTCCTCGGATTCATGAGGTTGTCTGCGTACCCGTACGAGCCCATCCGCTCGATACAATCTGAAACGAACTCGTCCGACCAGGTTCAAATGGTTCAAATGGCTCTGAGCACTATGGGACTCAACTGCTGAGGTCATTAGTCCCCTAGAACTTAGAACTAGTTAAACCTAACTAACCTAAGGACATCACAAACATCCATGCCCGAGGCAGGATTCGAACCTGCGACCGTAGCGGTCTTGCGGTTCCAGACTGCAGCGCCTTTAACCGCACGGCCACTTCGGCCGTCCGACCAGGTAAGAGGTTTCCGGTCGTGAGCAGTCGAATATCGGTGTTGACGGGCCCAGGCGAGGCGTAAAGATTTACGTCGTGCCGTCATCAAGGGTACGCGAGTGGGCCTTTGGCTCCGAAAGCCAACATTGATAATGTTTCGGTCAATAGTTCGCACACTGACACTTGTTCATGGCCCAGCATTGAAATCTGCAGCAATTTGCGGGACGGTTTCACTTCTGTCACAATGAACGATTGTCTTCAGTTGTTGTTGGTGCCGTTCTTGCAGGATCTTTTACCGGCCGCAGTGATGTCGGAGATTTGCTGTTTTACCGAACTCCCGATATTCACTGTACACTCGTGACAGCAGCGCCGTGTTCTGCTTGTTTACATACCTCTGTATTTGGTTACGCATGCTTATACCAGTTTCTTTGGTGCTTCAGTGTATTACGTTTGTCCTCAGCCAATGTATATCATAATTCACGATGCAAATTTATTTCCTTACTCACTTTTGATTTTATTACTAACACAGTCGAAAATCTACTTTCCCCCTTTTTGTTAATCGTGGATACTAAGCACAAGACTTTTCTTATTAAAACTGCGCAACTGAGACGGAACAATAAATGAAAATTATCTTAAATACTTTGCTTTGTAGTGCGCTGAGATTCTTGTTATTTTTTCCCCTAATCTTACACCAAACACTTGTGTTGCCATAAGAAATCGAAATTCTTTCAAAGGGAACAATAATATAATGACTGTAGTACATTTGGGGAGAGGTGTAATCCAGCTGTAATGAGCCATGATCAAATGATCATTTCTGTATTGACACACTGATCCACGTGTTACAAAGCAATCATGCCGGCATATACCCGCTTTTAACAATGTACTCCAATCCAGGTTATGATCATGAATTTGTCCGTACATAAACCTTGTTGTTGTTGTTATTGGTTTGATGCAGCTCTCCATGCTACTTTATCCTGTGCCAGCTGCTTCATCTCCCAGTACCTACTGCAACCTACATCTTTCTGAATCTGCTTAGTGATTTCATCTCTGGGTCTCCCTCTGCGATTTTTACCTTCTACTCTGCCCTCCAATACTAAACTGGTGATCCCTTGATGCCTCAGAACATGTCCTATCGACCGATCCCTTCTTCAACTTGGGCTAGAAATTTCTCTTCTCCCCAATTCTATTCAATACCTCCTCATTAGTTATGTGATCTATCCATGTAATCTTCAGCATTCTTCTGTAGCACCACATGTCGAAAGCTCCTATTCTCTTCTTGTCCAAACTATTTATCGTCCATGTTTCACTTCATACATGGCTACACTCCACACAAATACTTTCAGAAATTTCTCTTCTTCAGAACCGCTTTCCTTGCCATTGGGAGTCTACATTTTATATCCTGTCTACTTCGACCGTCATCAGTTATTTTAATCCCCAAATGGCAAAACTACTTTAAGTGTCTCATTTCCTAATCTAATTCCCTCAGCATCATCCGATTTAATTCGACTACAGTCCATTATCCTGGTTTTGATTTTTTTGATGTTCATCTTAATGGTTCAAATGGCTCTGAGCACTATGGGACTTAACTTCTGAGGTCATCAGTCCCCTAGAACTTAGAACTACTTAAACCTAACTAATCTAAGGACATCACACACATCCATGCCCGAGGCAGGATTCGAACCTGCGACCGTAGCGGTCGCGCGGTTCCAGACTGTAGCGCCTAGAGCCCCTCGGCCACTCCGGCCGACGATGTTCATCTTATACCCTCCTTTCAAGATACTGTCCATTCCGTTCAACTGCTCTTCCAGGCCCTTTACTGTCTCTGACAAAATGACAATGTCATCGACGAACCTCAAAGTTTTTATTTCTTCTCCATGGATTTTAATTCCTACTCCGAATTTGTCTTTTGTTTCCTTTACTGCTTGCTCAATAAACAGGTTGAATAACAACGGGGATAGGCTACAACCCTGTCTCACTTCCTTGCCAACCACTGCTTCCCTTTCATACCCTCGACTCTTATAACTGCAATTTCTGTACAAATTGTAAATAGCCTTTCGCTCCCTATATTTTATCCGTGCCACCTCCAGAATTTGAAAGAGAATATTAAAATCAACATTGTCAAAAGCTTTCTCTTAGTCTACAAATGCTAGAAACGTAGGTTTGCTTTCCTCAGTCTATCTTCTGAGATAAGCCGTAGGGTCAGTATTGCCTCACGTGTTCCAACATTTCTACGGAATCCAAACTGATCTTCCCCAAGGTCGGCTTCTAACAGTTTTTCCGTTCGTCTCTAAAGAGTTCGAGTTAGTATTTTGCAACCGCGACTTATTAAACTGATAGTTCGGTAATTTTCACACCTTTCAACACCTGCTTTCTTTGGGATTTGAATTATTATATTCTTCTGGAAGTCTGAGGGTATTTCGCCTGTCTCACACATCTTGCTCACCAGATGATAGAGTTTTGTCAGGGCTGGCTCTCCCAAGGCTGTCAGTAGTCCTAATGGAATGTTGTCTATTTCCGGGGCCTTTTTTCGATTTACGTCTTTCAGTGCTCTGTCAAACTCTTCACGCAGAATCATATCTCCCATTTCATCTTCATCTAACTCATCTTCCATATTCATAATATTGTCCTCAAGAGCATCGCCCTTGTATAGACCCTCTATATACTCCTTCCACCTTCCTGCTTTCCCTTCTTTGCTTAGAACTGGGTTTCCATCTGAGCTCTTGATTTCATAGAAATGGTTCTCTTTTCTCCAAAGGTCTCTTTAATTTTCCTGTAGGCAGTATCCATCTTACCCCTAGTGAGATATGCCTCTACAGCCTTACATTTGTTCTCTAGTCATCCCTGCTTAGCCATTTTGCGCTTCCTGTCGATCTCATTTTTCAGACGTTTGTATTCCTTTTTGCCTGCTTCATTTACTGCATTGTTATATTTTCTCCTTTCATCAATTAAATTCAGTATATCTTCTGTTGCCCAAGGATTTCTAATAGCCCTCGTCTTTTTCCTACTTGCTCCTCGCTGCCTTCACTATTTCATCCCTCAAAGCTACCCATTCTTCTTCTACTGTAGTTCTTTCCCCCATTCCTGTCAGTCGTTCCGTAATGCTCTCCCTGAAACTCTCTGCAACCCTGGTTCTGTCAGTTTATCCAGGTCCCATCTCCTTAAATTCCCACCTTTTTCAGTTTCTTCAGTTTTAATCTATAGTTCATAACGAATAGATTGTGGTCAGAGTCTACATCTGCCCCTGGAAAGTCTTACAGTTTTAAAACTAGTTCCTAAATCTCTGTCTTACCATTATATAATCTATTTGAAACCCTCTAGTATCTCCAGGCCTCTTCCATGTATACAACCTTCTTTTATGATTCTTGAACCAAGTGTTAGCTATGATTAAGTTGTGCTCTGTGCAAAATTCTACCAGGCGGCTTCCTCATTCACTTTTTACCCCCATTCCATATTCAACTACTACGTTTCCTTCTCTTCCTTTTCCTAGTATCGAATTCCAGTTACCCATGACTATTAAATTTTCGACTCTCTTCACTATCTGAATAATTTCTTTTATCGCATCATACATTTCATCGATCTCTTCGTCATCTGCTCAGCTAGTTGGCATATAAACTTGTACTACTGTGGTAGGCGTGGGCTTCGTGTCTGTCTTGGCCACAGTAATTCTTTCACAATGCTATTTGTAGTAGCTTATCCGCACTCCTATTTTGTTATTCATTATTAAACCTACTCTTGCATTACCTCTATTTGATTTTGTATTTATAAACCTTTATTCACCTGACCAAAAGTCTTGTTCCTCCTGCCACCGAACTTCACTAATTCACGCTATATATAACTTTAACCTATCCATTTCCCTTTTTGAATTTTCTAACCTATCTGCCCGATTAACGGATCTGATATTCCACCCTCCGATCCGTAGAACGCCAGTTTTCTTTCTCCTGATAAAGACGTCCTCCTGAGTAGTCCCCGCCCGAAGATCCAAATGGGGGACTATTTTATCTTTGGAATATTTTACCCTAAAGGACGCCATCATCATTTAACCATACAGTAAAGCTGCATGCCCTCGGGAAAAATTACGGCTGTAGTTTCCCCTTGGTTTCAGCCGTTCGCAGTACCAGCACAGCAAGGCCGTTTTGGTTAGTGTTACAAGGCCATATCAGTCAATCATCCAGACTGTTGTCCCTGCAACTACTGAAAAGGTTGTTACCTCTCTTCAGGAACTACACGTTTGTCTGGCCTCTCAACAGATACCCCTCCGTTGTGGTTGCATCTACGGTACGGCTATCTGTATCGCTGAGGCACGCAATCCTCCCCACCAATGGCAAGGTCCATAGGGGGGGCGGGGGGAATAAACCTTATTATTTCTTTATTTTTCTGTCTTAGTTACATTGGGAATCTGGGTTAATTGTGACTAATTCGGAAGTATTTATCGTTATCGAAATATTGCATGAAGGTTACTGAAATTGTTAATGATGTAACATTAGTACATTCTGAGCTATTCAAACCGTTCAACTTCGAACGTAAGTCCCTACACACTGCTGTAGCAGATACTTACATTACAGACAAAAAAGGTTCAAAGCTGAACATCTACGAATAGCTCAAAATGTGCAAATGTTATTTCATTAATCATTTCATAGCCATTGAGTTATTGATTAACTAAAAAAAAATGTTCAAATGTGTGTGAAATCTTATGGGACTTAACTGCTAAGGTCATCAGTCCCTAAGCTTACACACTACTTAACCTAAATTATCCTAAGGACAAACACACACACACCCATGCCCGAGGGAGGACTCGAACCTCCGCCAGGACCAGCCGCACAATCCATGACTGCAGCGCCCTAGACCGCTCGGCTAAACCCACGCGGCATTAACTCAAATTGTCAGTCCAACTGAGACAGGAAAATTAAGAAATACTAAGATTAATAGCAATTACTGATTCTTTGCCGACGCAGTGTTGGAATTTCATGACAAATAAAAGTTAATTTCATCGCGATTGTATCTCGTTAGGAGGATACCACAATGGTTGTCGTTATTGCCAATGTCATTTTTCGAAGAAACATGATTCGGTGCAGAGATAAAAGTATTTTTTTCCAGTTTTTATCACAGTAGCGCTAAAAAATGTTTGTTTGTGGCGGCTAGTTCGGACTACATCGTCCATTCTCAAACCGCAGTCTTCGTTGTAGATGTTAATATACATTTCGATCAGCGCACGCATATACAATATCCATAACAGGTATTTTTATAGGTATACAATAGTAATGTTTGTTCAGGACCTAGTGACTTCATAAGTAGTGAAAGCTCCCGATTTGTTCCCGTGAAGTTCCTGGATCCTGAATAAGCATTAGTATTCTACAGATGTAAAAATGGCAGTAATGATGTTATATGTATGATGGTGGAAATTCATGTCAACAATTTCAACGAAGCTAGTGGTTTGCGAGCGGACAATGTTAGTCCGAAACTAGTCACCACAAGTGAAGATTTTTGAACGTGATTGTGACAGAAAGTGAAAAAATAAAATTTAGTAATCCAAGTTCCTGGTCTTCGCTCCTGCACTGTGTGTATATAGACCATCATAAAAGTGTTTGTAGGAATCTTAGGAAAAAAAGAAAATGACAGCACTCGAAGCACAGGGTCCGGCAAAAAGACCTTCTGTATTTGTAGAAGCAGCTGTGTAGGCTGTAGTGGGAATACAGATGTGGAGGGGATATCGAAAGATAGTTGTGTACGTGCCGTTTTCAGTAGGCGCTATGGCTTGGTTGAAAGTGAAGGTGGGCATCGTGCGTTTGTTGTGGAGGAGTATATCCGTAATGGTGTTTCTGTGTTTATTACTCAGCGAGCATTCCACATCCGGTTCGGCATGATTCTGTTCCTGATAGAAACACTATTCAAGTTTGGTATCAAACTTCAGAGCATCAAGTTCTGCACTGAGAGCGTCTGACCAGCAATCTCCGAAGGATTCAGCAGTTAAACAGGCAGCTACCTATGGACTTTCTGATGGGAGTTTAGTAAGAGCGCTGCACAGAGCGCTGCACTCATACAAAATCATGGTTAGCCAAGATTTAAGATTGCCATAATCGCAGATCTGTGATGGAGGCAATTCTTCAGAACATTCCCCCTGGCGTTGTCTTGATTTCTTCTGTTGGGGCCCACTTCCACATGCCAGGTAGTGTAACTTCGCCAACGACCACTTCACAGCCGTCGTGTGATAGTTTGGTGTACCGTTGCTGGATGTGGAGTGTGGAGTCCGCATTTTACGAGGAAGAAGATGGCGTATCGGATTAATTCAGATCGCTACTGTAACATGATAGAGACCTTCCTCCGCACTAAAACCAGACTGTTGGGGAACATGAAGAGGGAGAAGTCTGGCTCCCACAAGACAAAGCCACAGCTCATACCTCTCGGACTTCTCAAGGAATTTTGAGAGAGTCATTTCCTAGACGTATTTTCTCTTCGCGAGGAGACAGCGCCTAGCCCTGAGACGACCCGATTTACCAACTAGTGATTTTTTTTCTTTGCGGCCACTTAAAGGTTCAAGTGTACACACATTACCCCACAACCCGGCAAGCACTTAAGGAGGCAGTCACTCAGGAGGTACATCGCCAAACTCATACATTCTACACTCCAACGTGAACAGTCGTTTTCACTTCCCCAATTATTTTAGAAATTCCGATGGACTATTATACATCCCTTTACCCTTATTCGAACCTAAGTCTTCTAAAGCTTCCAGAATGAGATTTTCACTCTGCAGCGGAGTGTGCGCTGATATGAAACTTTCCTGACAGATTAAAACTGTGTGTCGGACCGAGACTCGAACTCGGTACCTTTGCCCTTTCGCGGGCAAGTGCTCTACCAACTGAGCTACCCAAGCACGACTCACGACCCGTCCTTACAGCTTCAATTCTGCCAGTACCTCGTCTCCTACCTTCCAAACTTCACAGAAGCTCTTCTGCGAACCTTGCAGAACTAGCACTTCTGGAAGAAAGGATATTGCGGAGACATGTCTCCGGCACACAGTTTTAATCTGTCAAAACTGTTTTGAATTCTGATTCTAAAACTAGATCCTCTATCTCTTCTACATCGGCTCCTGTTCCTTTTTCTATCACATCATCAAACAAGTCTTATCCCTCTCAGAGGGCTTAAATGTACTCTTTCCATCTACCCGCTCTCTTCTCTGCACTTAACAGTGGATTTTCCACTGCACTATTAATGTTACCACCCCTGTTTTTTATTTCACCGAAGGTTTTTTTTTCATTTTCTGTATGCTAATATAGTATTTCCGACATTAACTCCTTTTCGATATCTTCACGTTTTCAGTACAGCCATTTCACCTTAGCTTCCAGCACTTTCTATTTATTTTATTCTTAAGTTACTTGTATTTCTGTATTCCTAAATTTCTATGAATATTTTTGTGCTTCCTTCTTTCATCGATCATCTGAAATATTTCTTCTGTTACCCATGGTTTCTTGGCAGTTACCTTCTTTGTACCTATGATTTTCTTTCCAACTTCTGTGATTACCCTTTTCAGAGATGGCCATTCCTCTTCAACGGAACTGTCTGCTGAGCTATTCGTTATCGCAGTATGTATAGCCTCAAAGAACTTCCAGCATATCTCTTCACTTCTTAGTACTTCCGTATCCCACTTCTTGGCGCACTGATTCTTCCTAATTTGTCACTTAAACTTCATCCTGCTATTCATCACTACTAAATTGTCATCGGAATCTATATCCGCTCCTGGGTATGCCTTACGATCCATTATCTGATTTCAGAATCTCAACCTGACCATGATTTAATCTAACTGGAATCTTCCCATATCTCCTGACTTTTTTGCAAGTACATCTCCTCCTCTTGTGATTCATGAACAGATTATTTCCTATTACTAGTTGAAATTTATTGCAGAAGTCAATTAGTATTTCTCCTCTCTCATTCCTAGTAGCAACTCTTCCTTCTACTCCTTCCCCTACAACCTCATTCCAATCCCTCATGATATTAGATTTTCATCTCCTTTGACATACTGAATTACCCGTTCAACTTCCCCTGTGTCTTCAGCTTGCGACGTCGTCATGTATACCTGAACTATCGTCAGTGTTGGTTTGCTGTCGATTCTGATGACAACAACCTTACCACTGAACTGTTCACAGTAAATCACTCTCTTTCCTACCTTCCTATTTATAACGAACCCTACTCACGGTTGTTCTGTTTTCTGCTGCTGTCGATATTACCGTATACTCATCTGACCAGTAATCTTGTATTCTATTTCACTTCACTGATCCCAACTATATCTAGATTGAGCCATAGCATTTCCGTTTCCACATTTTCTACCTTTCCTGTCACGTTCAAACTTCTGTCCTTCCACGCCCTGCCTCCTAGATGGTCATCCTTTCGTTGTTTATACATAACTAGCTGAATATATAACCATTTTTACAGTGGATAGTGAATCGGCTTGAAGATGATTGTATAGCCAATACCATATACGAAACACAAATTAACGCAATATATAACGTTTTGTGATCAGTTTTACAAATCAATCACTGCTGCTCCTTGAGAATTATTTCTTAAATTACTAATCAGACCTGTTACCTACAAGCGGAATTTCCTTGCTCCTGTCAAAAATAATAGTAGTCACCCACAAAGGAGCGAGCCAATAGGGACACAAAGGGTGAGGACGCAGCTAAGTCTGGCATCCCAGATGTTTCGTCTACGAGGGCTATTCGGAAAGTAAGGAATGATAGGTCGCGAAATGGAAACCACAGTGAAAATCAAAACTGTTTTATTTGCAACAGTTAACTACAACTTCCAGCTACTTATCTCCATAGTTACCGATCCAATTACACGTTTATCGTAGAGTTGTACCAATTTTCCAATACCCTCGTTATAGAACGCAGCCGCCAGTGTTTTCCGCCAAATCTCTACGATGGCATACAGCTCGTTGTCTGTGCCAAAATGTTGTCTTCATAGCCAGCGGTTCATGTGAGCAAAGATGAAACTCAGAGGGAGACAATTACGGGCTGTATTGTGGGAAATCAAACATTTCCAATTGAAAACAATGCAGGAGCATCTTCATTGCCCATGCAGAATGTGGCTGAGAATTGTCTTGAAGAAGAAACCGACTGCCCCGTGTATAGACGTGTGTGATATCCTTAGGTTGGTTAGGTTTAAGTAGTTCTAAATTCTAGGGGACTGATGACCTCAGAAGTTAATTCCCATAGTGCTCAGAGCCATTTTTGAAGAAAAAGCACAACAGTTATGTAATGTTGGCTGCATAGCTTCAGGCGAAAATTCTCACCAGACCCTCGTACTTGGCGAGAGACACTATTGTTCTAGGTGTCTTTATGTGCTCCCTGTGTGCTCGGAACTAAAAAGAACGACGTAACGCGATCGACGGGCATACTAGACACGCTGCCCAAGACACCTGTGCAAAACTTCATCGGATTTTCACTGTGGTTTCCATTTCGCGAGCGATCGTTCCTTACTTTCCGAATAACCCTCGCATTTGAATGTCTTTGCATCAAACAACTAGCAGTGACAGACCACACCATGGGGAACAACATCTGTTAGAGATAAAACTTTCGCTGACGTCTCCCACCGACGCTAGACGTCTTTTTGTACTTTTTTGTGCCCGTGAGAAAGGGGGGGGGGGGGCGTAGCCAATCCCCAACGGGCGTATGTCTTGTGGGATGCCTATAATCCAGTCATAAAGATGACACGTTGAGCTGCAGACAGATGAAAAACACTGTTACACATCGAGCTTTCGACCAAAGCCTTTCCCAGAAACGAAGACACAACCAGAATGTGCCATCTTTATAGTGAGTAGCAATCTATCCTTTTCAAAATTTGTTAATACACTGCTGTGTAACAGATACACCGTTCAGGTTCAAGATCAACTGACAGTTGACAGTTCCAGTCCTTTCTAAAGCGGCGTCCACATACAAAGGCTGAGTCTTACTAATAACCCTTCTTCCATAGTGATAGAGAAATTAGTTAGGAACTTCCATAAGTCTTCACCGGAACTACAAGTACTAATTTTAAAAACTATCTCTCTCCTACGCGGACCTACTAAAAACATCCACGAAATGATATTTCATAAGACAGACCACCCGTAAATAATAGAGCGCTAATGGAGATTTACTAAATCATCTGAATCAGAGACATTTAACTGAGGGATAGCAAGGTAGCTGCAACAAACTAAAGTAAGGAAGCAATTAGGAATTTATCTCGCAGCTAGTACTGAAGACTTGGTGAAGGTGACATGTACTCCGAAATTTATGTTGTAATATCGCTCTTCCGGCTTTCCCTTTCGTATCTGAAACAAGAGGGGGTTATATAGTAATCCGAGAAGGTGAAGTAAGATAACTTACAAGTTATAAACATAGATTTAATCATATGTGCGAAACAAGCAAATTTCTCTATATTTGTCTAAATTATGAAAAATTTAATGTGCTTTTGTTTGCTGTTAGTAGTGTTTCACACCAATATTTTGCTCAGACTTATGTTTAGATGAGCAGAACAAGAGACTTTCGCTACAGAGCTAATGTTAGCGAGAAAGCACAATTTGCAGTTCACTGAAATGAGATCTGGGTTTATTTTAAGGGAGCTTTGATTGGTGAAGTTTACGGTGCTTGTGCCCGACAGCATTATATGCTGCGCTTGAAAATGTTCGGATGGCGTCGGTTCACAGTAATGTCGAATTACAGGTACTTCACAATAACAGAATATAACTGAATATTTTTTCAAGTGGCAGTTAACAGCATGTGTATACTTGGAAAATTCATAACGCAATGCTATCTTGTTATGATATACAACCACCGGTTTTGTCCAATCACCCAAACCAGTCGTAACCAATGTTACAAGACAGCATTGTGTTATGCAGTTTTCCAAGAACGCAGTATAATGTCATGTTACAATGCAAACTCAAGATCTCTGTTTAGATGCTACAATAAGAACAGGAAGTCAAATGACAACGGGTTCTTGACTGTCAGACTGGACTATAAAATCTTGCTAGAGTTATGCCAGTTTAGATCGCATTAGCAGTTGTCTGCTGAATTAAGAGTTATAGCTAGTGACCTCAGTAATAAGGATATTGCCCAACTCATTGGCTTGTGGGCACTAGCGCTGCTTGGAGGTCAGTACTCAATGAAGGAGGAAAGCTTTTTGTCTGGCCTTGCTGGCCTTCAAGAACGTCGACGATGTGGTGATTAGAGACACAGCACCAGATCAGATGGACAAATGGAGGAAATGTAGCAGCAGTGGATCCATCCAATGAACCATCCCTTAATTTGTCTGAAGTAATTTTCGAAAAACCTTGTCGAACTAGGGTAAACTAATAACAGATGATCCCCTTGGAAAAAGACGAAAGACATAAAAAAGCAAGTATTAAATGTTTTGAATAACCATGTCGAGCAAGCTATTAAAGATGAGTGGAACGATTTCCAAAATTTATTAGTAGCATATCCAATGAAAACAGAGACTATTACAGAGAAGAAAGAAGTGCACGGTGAACCCAGCATACTTGCAGCATTAGGAAAATGTATTTGTAATATCGAGGATGATATGCACTATCCGTTCAAAAACAGCGAAGCTGATTTTATTCCAGGTGTATAAGCGACGCCAGCGAGCGACTAAGGTGACAGCTTGAACTAACAACATTCTGAACAACAGGCATGCATTCGACCATTCAGTTGTGAGCAGGCAGTGTTAGTGGACATGTGACCGAAGCGTGTCATTGATGGGTCACACATCGCAATCGAACAACATTGTCGGCGTGTGTTGAAAAAGAGAAAAGTGCGTGCAAAGTTTGTCACGCACATCATAACTTCCGAACAAAATCGACGTGTGTAAGTCAACCGCGAGTTGATTGATATCCAAAACGCGGACAACGTTTTTTTGGAAAAAGTCTGGGGTCACGAGGTTTGGTGTTATCAATACACACCTATCACAGAACGATAAAGTGCAAAAATTCACGTGGATGGTCAAGGGACATAACCGACAGTCAAGCCAGTGTGACGCACGAGTTGAGCAAGGTCCCCAAGAAGGACTTTTCTGACCGATCCCATGGTTATATGAACGTTCTGTGCGCTGTGCTCTAGTGAGGGGAAACCATATAGAACACCTAAAGCATTAAAAATCAACATCTTAACTTTTCTCTCTTATTTATTAATTCAGTCTCGAAAGTTCTTTTTTTTTTGCATCTGGATCACGGGATCTCGGGTTCGATTCCCTGCCGGGTTGGGGATTTTCTCTGCCCGGGGATTGGGTGTTAGTGTTGTCTTTATCATCATCATCGGTCGTGACAGTGGCTAGACTGGATTGTGTAAAAACTGGCTCTGTAAAAATTGGGACTTCGTACGGACGCTGGCGACCACGCAGTTGAGCGCCTCACGAACCAAACATCTTCATCATCATCGATAGCTTTTGGACTGACGGGGTGCTTTGCCCACAGTTATTAACCTATAAAATAACGAAAACACTGAAACAAAAAGATAAGCTGCAAAACGAAAACATAAAGAAGAGGAGTGGGGAAAAAAGACACTTAAACTGTGCATGAAAGTATAAGCATTCGGTACGAGGTGATAGAAAAACTGTTGGAAAATACACTGCCGAAAAACAAAGTACCCCGGGAAAGAGGACGTCGATTTTGATCTGACGGTGGTATATGCTACTTGGGGGGATAGTAGATATATTGACAACGGTTTCTATGTTGTCTGCCAACAGATAGCATAGTACCATTCCCTTTAGAGGGAATACTCATAGCCAGAAGGCCCAGTGTGGTGCGCACGTGCGAAGCAAGCACACAACTATGCCACGGAGACACACTCGTGCCTCCTACAGCCAACACAGTGAGTCTGAAACGGGTCAAATTGTGGCTTTCCGAGTGGCGGGATGGTCTTTTCGGAGTGTTGTCGCACAATACGCAGCGTCAGTTGTGCAACAATGCTTGTACCGGTGGTTACGAGAACTTCTTCGTGCCCGTAGACGAGTTCTGAACGTTCACGTCTAGGAGCACTCTCAACATACAACCTTGAGCAATCGGTTAGAAAACCAACTCGAGATGGGAACATATTAGATATCTTCGTGACAACAGACCTGATCTTTTTGAGGAAGTTAATCCAGAAGAGGGTATTACCGACCATAATGTCGTTGAGAGTTGCAAAAAAAAAAAAAAAAAAAAAAAAAAAAAAAAAAAAAAAAAAAAAAAAAAAAAAAAAAAAGACGTAGAGTTTTCTTGTTTGGGAAAGCAAATAAAAGTGTCATTAATGAATGTCTCCATAGTCAGCTCCAAGCATTCACTGCGGGACACAAAGATATTGAGCATCTTTGGTCGGAATTTAAAGGTATTGTACACCACGTGCTAAAGAAGTATGTCCTTAGCAAAAATATAGGGGAGGGAAAGGCTCCACCTTGGTACAAAAAACATATTAGGAAGTTGCTGAGAAAGCAGAGAACTTTGCACAGTCGTTTCAAACGTAGTTACTGCCCCGCTGGCAAACAGAAATTGTGTGAAATGAAAGCATCTGTCAGAAGGACAATGAGATATTCTTCTAACGAATTTGAAAGCAATATTTTATCTGCAGGTTCTAAAAATAACCCCAAAAAATTTTGGTCATACGTAAAATCTATGAACGCTATAAATAATTCAATGCCTTCTTTTGCTGCCAGTACGGGTAATGTAAGTGATGACGATAAACAGAAGGCCGAAATTCTAAACCTAGCTTTCAAAAACTCGTTTACGGTAGAGGACTGCAGCACCATTCCTCCTTTCAATTATCGAACAAACGCAAGGATGGCTGACATAGTGTTTAGTGTATCTTGGATTGTAAAACAGTTAAGATCCTTAGACGCCAGGAAGGCATCTATCCCAGATGATATCCCCGTAGGATTATATGTTGACTACGCTACAAATATAGCACCATTCTTATCCATCATCTGATATCATTGGAACAGCGGAAAGTTCCACGGGCCTGGAAGAAGGCCCAGGTCATAGCAATCTAAAAAAAGGGTAGAAAATCGGATACACGTAATTACCGGCCAATTTCACTGACATCCATTTGCTGTAGAATCATGGAACATATTTTGTGTTCAGGCATAATGATCTTTCCAGACTCTGAGAAGCTCATCTGCAGAAACCAGCATGGTTTTAGGAAACAGCGGTCATGCGAGACACAGCTGACCCTCTTTGTGCATGATATACAACAGGCTCTAGATACCGGCTCCCAGGTTGATGCCATATTTCTCGACTTTCGAAAGGCGTTCGACTCAGTTCTGCACTGTCGCTTCCACCAGAAAGTGCGCGCTTATGGTCTATCCGATGACATATGCGGTTGGATAGAAACTTTCTAACAGACAGGGAGCAGTATGTCGTCCTGAAGGGATGATTTCAACAGAAACAAGAGTAACTTCTGGTGTGCCCCATGGCAGTGTAATAGGTCCGCTGCTTTTTATGCTTTACATAAATGATCTGGTTGATGGTATTGGCAGTGGCATTAGACTGTTTGCCGATGATGCTGTAGTATACAGGAAAGTAGTATCACACGAAAGTTGTGAAAAATCAATGAGGGTTTGCAGAAAATAATTGCGTGGTGTAATGACTGGCAATTACCTCACAATTAGTAAGTGTAACCTACTGCGTATAACAAGGCGAAAATCCCTATTAATGTACGAGTACAAAATAAATGCCCAGTCTTTGGAAGCGGTTGTAAGATGACAAGAACTATGCCCCTTACATGAAGACATTAAAGATCACCGAACTCACGTCGAGCGAACAGTAGGGCTGAACAAAACTGACTGACAAGGCACAATGCATCTTGTTGAGGGTATAATATGGACGTATTGGCAGCGCCGGCTTTAGGGTGGGGCGACTCGGGCGGTCGCCCAGGGCGCCGGGGCCCAAGGGGCGCCACGTACTAAACGCATGTAAAAAAAAATTACAATTTACAATCACCCATTTCGCGAAACTAAAATATTATTCAGTCTCATTCAACATACGTCGCTAATCTCACGAATGCGCGATGAATTCGGGGTAGCAGAAGAGAAATCATGCTGAATGCAATCTTCGTATTGTCTGCAACCATCCATGTTTGACGCGGGCTAGCACGGGCTCTACCAAAGCGCCTCTCTTATTTGTTTCAAGAATTGCAACAAGGAAGAGCCCATCCAGCCGCACCATCTCTCGTTTACAACAGAAACTACCGGTCGCTCCAAATAAAAGAAAACACAGACTGTGAAATATACATTACATTATGATTTAATTAATACTAATGTATTTATATCGAATATTTGTGACTTAATGACTCATGTACATTAATTAATAGATCATGCAATGCGTGCACTGCATTCATAGAGAATTCTCCCCTAAGTTACTGAAATAATACAGCGCCACACAATGTTTGTTAGACTGCATATGTTGGCAGCGCTACGATTTGCACCCGCATGTCAGCAATTGTCAGTAAGAGTCGGAGGCAGCGGTCATGTTTTCGTGGCTGAATAATTGTGAGTGAAACGAGTGTCGTGACTGTGTCAACATTTTAATTTTCTGGTAGGTGCGAAAAACATTTTTATCTTTCAGTTCAGGTTTTTTTCTAGTTACGTCTACTGATAGGTGAATTTCTTTATTTATTATAGATCGAATATTGTGGTCGCGAAATAGAGCAATGTCCAAGCAATAATTTGTCAAATTATTAAATCATGCCAGAAGAGAAGGAAATGACTAAAAAAAAGCTTTCTGGTTCAGAAAATCGGAAAAGAAAAGCTAAAAAAGAAAAAGTTATTGAAGAAACTAAAAAGCACATGAATATTTATAAGTACCTTTAAGGAAATTCTAAGGCAAATACTTCAGATATTGAATCAAAAGTCCATGTATCAGCAAATATTTCTTCAGACTGTGAACAATTATACACAAAAAATATACAATCACCTACTGAAGGTGATCAAATTGACCAGCGCAGTACATCTTTGCATGAATCCTCTGATATTTCTCCAAGTCAAAATCAACACATGACATCTGTGGTCGATGAAAGTATCAACGTTCTTGCAATAAAAGAATACAATGTTTCTGATGTAGGTACGTGGCCAAAAGTACTTAATGCTAGAGATATAGATCGCATTATAATATGTGGACCCTCACAAGTATGTCTAAATAACTTTCCAAAAGATGAAAATGGGCGTCATTTCTCTTCAACTCATTACACAAGAAAACTATCAAACGAAGAAACTATCAGACGACGGTGGCTAGTTTATTCTGTATCAAACGACAGTGTCTTTTGCTTTTGTTGTCGACTGTTTGATTTAAAGTCAACTACTAATTTGACTACCCACTGTGGGATTCAGAAATTGGAAACATTTAAGTGAAGCTCTGAAACTGCATGAAAATAGTCCTAACCACAAAAAAGCATTTACTCAATGGACTGAAGCTGAAATCAGGTTTAAAGCTGGGTTAACTATTGACAAGGAAGAACAAAAGCTAATTTCTAAAGAAAGTTTACGATGGAGCAATGTTCTTCAAAGATTGATGCACATTACTTTGTATTTGGCTGAAAATAATATGGCATTCAGGGGGTTATCAGATAAATTATTTACCCCAAATAATGGAAAATTCTTAGGTCTTGTACAGTTATTGGCAAAGTTTGATCCAATCATGGAAGAGCACGTCAGACTGGCATTGAATGGTGATTTGGCTGACCATTATTGCGGCAAAAATATACAAAATGAATTAATAGAACTCATGGCATCACACGTTATGTCTGCAATCGTATCCCGCATAAAGGGTTCAAAGTATAATGCAATCATAGCTAACTGTACTCCAGATATAAGCCACAAAGAACAACTTTCGATAACTTTAAGATGCGCCGACATAACAGAGGATGGCGTAAGTGTAAAAGAACATTTCATCTCATTTCTGCAAATAGATGATACAACCGGTGAAGGCCTCACAGAAAGCATTTTAAAAACATTGAGTGATCTTGACCTTAACATTAATGACTGCAGAGGACAGGGCTACTATAACGGCGCGAACATGAAGGGGGAAAATAAAGGCGTCCAGAACAGAATTAAGAAGTTAAATCCACTAGCTTTTTTTGTGCCATGTGGATGCCATAGTTATAATTTGGTATTGTGTGATGCGGCAAAATCATCAGTAAAATCCGTGACACTGTTCGGAATGTTACAAAAAATGTTTAATCTATTTGCTGGATCGGTAAATAGATGGAAAATTTTGACCGACCATTTGAAGATATACACCCTGAAAAATGTAAGTGACACACGCTGGGAAGCTCGAATTGATAGCGTCAAAGCGGTTCGTTATCAATTATGCGAAATGCATGACGCTTTGGTTTCCTTGGCCGGTGCTACTGAACAAAGCGATGCTGCGGTGTCACACGAAGCGACAACACTAGGAGGACAATTAAAAGACTTCAGTTTCATTGTTTCTCTCGTGACATGGTATGATGTTCTGTTTCAAATTAACGTTGTGAGTAAAGCAAGTCAGTCACCCACAATCAACTTTGTCGAGTTTATGGGAATCCTTGACAAATGTTGCTCTTATTTGGAAACATATAGACAAACAGGTTTCGACCAAGCTATTGTAACAGCAACTGAACTGGCTTCGGATCTTGATACGCAGCCATTATTTAAACCACAAATGCGATTAAGACGTATTAAACGCAGGCCGGGTGAAGAGGCTGTTGATGATCAAATAACTGACCCAAAAAAGAAGTTTAAAGTAGAGTTTTTCAATGAACTGTTGGACACCTTGTACGTATCCATGAAAGAAAGATTTGAACAGATGCAAGTATTTTCTGCGACGTGGAGTTTCTTGTTTGACATTAAAAAAAATCAAAATAAAGAAGAACTAATACAATGCTGTTCTAAATTACAAGAAAAGTTAACTGTCAACATGAAGTCAGATATTGATGGAAATTTGCTGTGCGACGAAATTTTAGGCCTGCAACACTATCTCGAAGACAGCCAGGCAACGCCTATTGAAGCCTTAAACTTCATAAAAAAGCATAATCTTCAAGAGTTATATCCCAACATCTGGATAACGTTACGTATTTTGCTAACAATACCAGTGACTGTCGCAAGCGGCGAACGCAGTTTTTTCAAACTGAAGTTGATAAAAACGTACTTGCGGTCTACAATGTCTCAAACAAGACTAACCAGTTTGGCCTCACTGTCCATTGAAAATGAAGTTGCAGAAAACCTGGACTTTGCTAATCTGATCAGAGACTTTGCCGACAGAAAAGCGAGAAAAGTAAAATTTTAGTCGTTTATAATTGTTTTTCATTAGGCGTAATATGTTTTGTGTTCAGATGACTGACAGAAAATATAGGTTTATGGCTTACAGTTATATTAAATTCAATAAAAATATGGTACCCAATTCAAAACTAGTGTTTTTTCGTTATACATATTACCTCCTATATATAAAAATCAATTGTTGTGTGTTAGTCTCACCAAAACAAAGAAATGGCTTGACCAATTTGAATAATTTTTGTTTTGTTTTGTTCGCTTTAGTACAGGGGTGCTTCAGAAAAGAAAAGAAATATTTGGGATATACGAGCCTGTTTCAACCACATTTTACGCATCTTTTCTTTGTTTGGAACACGCAAAAACAATTTTCTGGAGTTGTTGTAGATGTACAGTGCAGTACTATGCAATATTTTTAGACAATTTCCCAAAACGTGAATGCCCAAACAATATATCACTGCTATACTGACTGTTACGGCAGCGACAGCAGCATGCTGGACTGACGTCACAGGCTACACAAGACTCACATGGAGCGTCTTAGCGGGCTTTCAGATTATTTGGATTTCATTTCCATTTAAAAAAATAAAATACTCAAATTTACGATGGAAAAAACCATGTTATGATCATAAGATGACGCCATTAACCACTTAAGACGATTTCTAGAAAACAGTCAAATACCGTGTTGCAAAGCACTGCCAGGTTCACTATTTATACAATAAAGGGCGCCAACTGGACGACTCGCCCGGGGCGCCTGGATGGCTAAGGCCGGCCCTGCGTATTGGAATAATTAATGTTGGGTGATGGTTTTAAAGTAATTCACGCGACATGAACACTTCGTGGAAACCCGTCGATTTACTGGAGGCTACTTTATCCCAAGGCAGTATTCAGAGTTGACCACGGCCGGGTGGCGGCGTGTGGCTGGGGAGCGGTGAAGGGAAGCGACAATAGGCAGCTTAGGGTGGCTCAAACTCTGAGAAATCGGTAACGGGGCACGGCCTCCAGCTGCCTTAAGATGAGTGACAGTGAGGGGGTGGTTGACCCCATGCTGGTGTACCGGGACGCACGCGGAGAACTTGTATGCCTGTTGATAAACGTCCGTCGTCCCGTTTTCAGTGAAACACGCGAGAAAGCCGCGCATAGCTACGGTGGAGCGATCAACAGAGGCCAAAATATGCGTGTTCGTGACTATAGCAACTTCACACTGAATTCACGGTTCACAGAGCCTGAAGCAAATCAGGTGAAGAGCGACACCGGCCTCTGATGCGAACATAGGATCAAGGAATTTGAAGTACTATCCTGGGATTCAGAATTTCGGAAAAACTGGTGTTTTATGAAGATGCTAACCTTTATGGGTGGCCTGGGAGGAGCTAAATAGCAGAAGTTGAGACGAAGGGAAATTTTGTAGGAATTTGTTCACTTCCCAGAGCGGGCATTGGTCGGCGCTGGGAAGCGACGCATAATTAACGCGACTTGCGCTGCAATTGGCGTAAGTGATTTACTAGAGGGGAAACCGAGGAGAAGAGCGGCCTGGCAGAAGTCTCTGTAGAGGTTTTCCGTTCCCAGCTTGCCTAGAGTGCGGACGTGGCATTCATTACTCAGCTTGCCTGAGAGAGAGTGAGCATCGCTGCAGTTTAGAACTTAGTAAACGGTACCATTGAGCTTGGAGATAGAAAGTTTTCGTTCAGCTACGTACTAAGCAAGATAGCTAGGAGTGAATAGACGAGCGCAGCCTTGCAGCACCACGAGGCCAGCCGACGTCCGCACAACGATGCCACCCCGCCACGCTGAATTCGGTGAAATTATGCCTGTTCCGGCTTGAGTTAGGCCACTGATTAATTTGTTGGATAACGTCGGCAAAGTTTCCACGAGGGTTTCATGGGCCGTGTATTGTAGAATTCTTCTCGCACTTCGCTTTACGCCTGGGTCAGTCGATAGGAATTGATTTTGATTTATCGCGCTTTACTCCAAGTAAACGCAATTTATTCCCACTGCCTGTTAGGAGAGTCATTAATGTGATGTCTGAAGTTCGTGAGTTAAAATAAATTTGTGCTAATCGACTTCATCAGTTTTCAATCAAGTAGTTGAAATTCCAAGTAACTTTCTTAATTAATTTTATGTTCAACATTTGCATCTGGTGTTCAGTTGCTGAATATAACAATGATGTGCATCCCTTTTTAATTAAAAGGGATCAATTGTGAATCAATTAATGTCAGTTCTGCCAACGCAGTTCAATCAGGAGTCACAGGGCCTTATTACTTTCTTTGCGTTAACCGATATTGCGGCAGTTTTGCACTCTCTGTTGATCTGTTAGTCAATTAGGTGGGGTGAACACACGCCAAAACCAGATAAGTGACGGGTGGGGTGAAGTGTCTGGGTGTGACTGTTCGAAATGATCTCAAATGAAATGATCAGATTACACAAGTAACGGGTAAGGCGAACTCTAGGTTGCGGTTTATTGGTAGAATCCTGAAGCGATGCAGTCCTTCAAGAAAGGAAGTAGCTTAAGATATGTTATTTCGTCCAGTTTTAGAGTACTGTTCGTCTGTATGGGATCCTTAGTAGTTGGGTCTGATTCAAGAGATTGAGAAGCGGCAAGATTCGTGACTGGTACATTTAGCCATCGCGAGAGCGTTAGAAATCTCATAGAAAGTTTGAAGTGGGGCACACTTGCAGATAGACGGCGCGCTAAATGAAAGGGGCTGCTCACTAAATTCCGAAGTCTGATCTTCACCGAGGTTGTAGAGTATATATTATTACCACCAACTTTCAAATCGCGCAATGATCATCATTCAAAAATAAGGGAAGTTAGAGCTCGTACTGAGGCGTTCAGACAGTCGTTTTTCCCCCACGTGATCCGCGAGTGGAACAGAGGGGGGAAATATGACTTTGGCACGAATTGTGCCCTCCGCCACATACCGCTTGGTGGCTAGCGGAGTATAGAGGGTGGTCGTTCTTTGTAGTTTTTTCGTTTGACGCTTATTTCGTGAGTTATTTGGCCCCCTCACGATCACAGGACCACTCTGTATACTTCGCTAGCCACCAAGCGGTATGTGGCGGAGGGCACAATTCGCGCCATAGTCATATTTCCCCCCCTCTGTTCCACTAGCGGATCACGTGGGAGAAAAACGACTGTCTGAACGCCTCAGTTCGAGCTCTAATTTCCCTTATCTTTGAATGATGATCATTGCGCGATTTGAAAGTTGGTGGTAATAATATATGCTCTACAACGTCGGTGAAGATTAGACTTCGGAATTTAATGAGTAGCCCTTTCCATTTAGCGCGCCGTCTATCTGCAAGTGCGCCCCACTTCAAACTTTCTATGAGATTTGTAATGCTCTCGCGATGGCTAAATGTACCAGTCACACATCTTGCCGCTTTTCTTTGCACCTTCTCAATCTCTTGAATCAGACCAAACTGTCAAGGGTCCCATACAGACGAACGGTACTCTAGGACTGACGAACTAACAAATTGTAAGCTATTTCCTTTGTTGAAGGACTGTATTGCTTCAGGATTCTACCAATAAACAGCAATCTAGAGTTCGCCTTACCCGTCACTTGTGTAATCTGATCATTCCATTTGAGATCATTTCGAGTAATCACACTCAGATACTTGACTGATGTTACCGCTTCCAAAGACTGGGCATTTATTTTGTACTCATATATTAATGGGGATTTTCGCCTTGTTATACGCAGCAGGTTACACTTACTAATATTGAGAGATAACTGCCAGTCATTACACCATGCATTTATTATCCTCATTGATTTGTTCACAACTTTCGTGTGATACTAGTTTCCTGTAGAGTACAGCATCATCGCAAACAGTCTTAGGCCGCTGTCAATACCATCAACCAAATCGTTTATGTAAATCGTAAAAAGCAGAGGACCTATTACGCTGCACTGGGGCACACCTGAAGTTACTCTTGTTTCTGTTGAAGTTACCCCGATCGGGACGACATACTGCTCCCTGTCTGTTAGAAAACTTTCTGTCCAACCGCATATGTCATTGGATAGACCGTAAGCCCGCACTTCATGTAGCAAGCGACAGTGCGGAACTGAGTCGAACGCCTTTCGAAAGTCGAGAAATAAGGCATCAACCTGGCAGGCGGTATCTGAGGCCTGTTGTATATCATGCACAAAGAGGGCCAGCTGTGTCTCGCATGACCGCTGTGTCCTAAAACCGTGCTGCTTTCTGCAGATGAGCTTCTCAGAGTCTAGAAAGGTCATTATGTCTGAACACAAAATATGTTCCATTTTTCTACAACAAATCGACGTCAGTGAAATTGGCCGGTAAATATGTGCATCCGATTTTGTAGCCTTTTTATAGATTGCTATGACCTGGGCCTTCTTCCAGTCCCGTGGAACTTTGCGCCGTTTTAATGATACTGTTGAAACTGAAGATAATTTATAATGAATTAGCTACAGTCTGTTGCATTTAAAGGTGTTTACTTTTCCATGATGATGTTTCAAGGTGCGTGGTATCCAGTCTTCAGACATTAACATGTATTTACATGTGAACATTGTATTTTCACTAACAGTGTTGTAGAATTTTGCAACGGAAGTTTTTACGAGTGCGGCAGTAAAACGCCGTAAATAAAGAAACAATGTTCATGACGCGTAATTAGATGTAAACATCATCAGTGTATATGTAGCAGTTGTCTGACTTTTGTTCCTCTTTTTCGTGATTCGCATTCTGGATGCTGAATTGTTATTTCTCTCTGTCTCTGTCTCTCTCTCACTGTGTTATTGTGTAACGTGGTTGTAGCATACTTCCAGCTGTTTTTAGGGATGAAATCCTTCCTGTTTTAATACTTTCCTTACGAAAAATAAGGTACTTTCATTATCCTGCGTCGCCTCAGCGCACCCAGAGCTCCTGATAAGACATAGTTTTTCAGTATTTGAGAGGCAATACATTACAGAGATTTATTTACCAACTATCACAAAGTAAGATGCAGTTGTTTCCATATCCACGTAAGAAGTAGTAATTGTGTGCCTGGCAGTAATGCATTAAATGGTAGAAAAGGCTACAGTAATTCTATTAACAACGAACAAGGAGTGTTTCATTCAGAGCAGTAATTGACAGGCGTGTTTTGCTTTACGTATACTGTAAACGAGGCATGGACAGCCTCAGGTGGCCCACGGACCTGATTTACATAGTTAATTAGATTTACGGGTCGTCTCATCACGTGACGCGACAGCACTGTTACGTCAAATCTATAGCGTCCGTAACAATGTTTTAGCGGTTACGCACTGGTATGAATGACACCTCTTTTCCTGCATGCTTCGCCACAAAATTATGCCTCAAAACACACGTTTTCAGGAGTGCATTCATTTTATTTTCACATAAATGTTGCGAGCTTTCACAATAAATGTGTACTGGTGGTGGTGTGAGGCCCTCAACTAGGTACCCTCCGACTCAACGTTGAAAAGTTTTGGCTGGTTTCGTTGTCTACGGGCTGGGATACGTAGTTGCTGCATTACAGGCCAAATACTGCTGAGTCTACAGTATACGATAAGAATACACACATGAATCGAATGGTCGAAGGTCTCTATCACTCGGCAGTTGGGAATTACGAATGTAACTTATGTACTATTCAAGTTACATGCCTGTAATTTACACCAATTGAGGTTTACACTAATAGCTTTCCTTAGACCCTTAGACACGTCTACCGACGAAATCGGATGAAGCGTTTACATTTTGGAAATTCGTTGCTGGCTGTTACTTGTCTAATTTACAGTCAGATATTAAACTGTAAACTAATGAAGATATTGAAAATCTGATTACACCATCGGAATCGTCGTACATGTTTCTTTTTGAGGTATCATGATTCATCTGGCTACTATTAATTTCTATACGAACTGTGAAATGTCTGCCATTAAGGTTTCACAAAGTCGGCCAACTTCGGCCCTCCCGGCGCACAGCGCACACCAAGGTATTCCCAGCCACGTGCTCGATGGACCACGCGCTGGCGCCACCCCTCTCGTCCGGCTAACTTTCGCCGCCACGTGTTTGCTGCCGGGCCCCGGCTGGCCGAGCGGTCCGAGCGGCCACTGCTTCCGAACACTGAATATTTCCAGAGCGCCACAACTCGCCCGTTACCTCACAATGTATTCTGTCAGCTTCTCGTATAGTCTTAAAATTTCGTGGTTTTTGCCGATGTCGCCCTGTTTGCTGGTCCGCAAGTGTTTCGCGCCTCATTACCTACAAGGAATAATTTTTGTGGTGGCTGATACGCGTGGATTGTGAGTTTCGGCTTTAACATTTCTTTATATGTGGCTGTTTAACCACCGGTAACATTGCGGGACGAGCTAGTTTGTGCATAAAATGCAACTAATAAATGCGTTAAAATGTTGACTGATATATTGTGCTTGCCTATAAGAATGAGGAAAAAGAACAAAGGCTAATCAAGGAAAATCAATGGACATATATGTGGATTAAGTCACTAATTTGCCACATGTCGTTGTTCCAAATTGATTTATTTATGGACACTCTCAGTGGTATTGGCAAACTATGAAGCTTTTTCGCAGTGCCTCTGAAGCGTAATTTATTAGAATAGAGAGTCGACAATACTGTCAAGTGGAGTAAAAATATCTGTTTCTGTAACAAAAAGACATCTTAACTGTGACAGTTGTCACAAAAAAGTGAGATGCCTTTGAATATTGCTCTTCAAAGCTTTAACTAAGTTCATTCCAGATAATAAATGAAAATCGTTAAGGTGCATATGAAACGCGAAAAAAAAGCCTACTTAGTTTTGAACAGTATTTCTCCGCACAAGGGATGTAATGCTGTTTTACGGTTAAATCTGGGACTTCTGGTTGTCATTTGACCTGAGAGACAATGCAAAATCCATTGTAGAAAATAATGTTCTAAACATCTGAATGCTCTCTCTGAAGATTTTTTTTCATTCTACGATATTCCTAACAGAATGTGAACACGCTAGGGTGGTGAAGTACCTCTTTGATAAACTGACGATCTGAATTAGTGATGCCATGGTCAATATGCTCGCCATGGAGCAACGGTAACAATCAAGCTAAAGCATGAGCGCGAATTTCAGTCAAGCTTAATAAACAAAAAGAAATTTTTGCCTGATATGGCAGAGGCAATGTTCAGCATTTACACTTAGGTGCAGCTAAATATTATCAGCAACTAAGTGATAGCTTAAAGAATGTAACGCATATGAAATATCATCGATAAGAAATAGACCGAGGAATCAGCCCTGGGGGACTAATGCGAGCACATTTCTCCAGGATAACTTCTAAAATTCATAGACGACTCGTTTCTTGATGAAATTGTCAAGTCAAATGTGTACATTGTTTCAGAATTTTACCTGTTTCATTGTAATAGGCAAGATATTCAAATGAATGCATGAAACGGTTAGCTAAATCAAGAACATTAAAACGGTAACCTCGTGTTTGTCCACGGCTTGCCTGAGTTCGACTGTCCTGTGCTGTGGCGATTTAGGAACCTGAGTCAGACATATTTTGAATGTGATACATGTTAAGACAGTCCATCAGAGGTTTATGAACAATGTACTCCACAGTTTCTAAAATTGCTGGAAATATGTTGACTAGCGTGTAATGAAACGGCGATTTTGAACTGTCGTCCTTGTCTGGACATTCGTAGACAGTATCATATGGCAATCATATTGTTTATCCTTCATGTTAGACATTTGTTTTGTAATTTTTATAGTCCCGTTCGTCGTCACTATAGCAAGGTAGTAGGAGAGATGTGAACTCAGGGTTTGAGTGCCGAGAAAACTATTTTACCCACGGTGCACTAAAAATATTCTTCCCTCCTTTCAAACGTTCTATTTCTATACGTCGTGGGCACGCAGCGAATTTTTGCATCGGCGCACAAAAGTAAATCCGCTGATATTGCCTGCATTTTATGCCGATGTCTTGGGAATGGAAGAGTGTCATTTCAATAAAGCGTGCCCCTGAACTGGTCTTGCGGGGAGTGAGTCGGTGATGGACGCGATCAACAAAAAATTGTGTTCTAAAATGAAACAACCTGTCTCTGTATTTCCGAAGCCGTTCACATTCTGCGTGTCTTCTTAACAGCAACTTCACTGGCGTGACAGTCATTTCAGATTAATTTTATTCCTCACAAGGATCCTTCATTAATAGAAGGAAAGCTATACACCAGAATTGGCGACGAATGATGACACAGCCACGGAAGTAAGGAGGAAGGCACCAGTAAGCTGACTGCAGTATTGTGTTTATCTCAGCCTGATTTGAGGCATTCTGCAAATAATGCACTATAAGTGTTGTTCCAGTAAAGGGCAACTCCACCAATAGGCCGAGTTGCGGCTACAGCAGTAAATTCAGTAAAACTGTAACCTGTTTTTAATTTAATTTTTGTCTCTATAGGTATCCTTGGATAGATCTCTCTGCCTTTTTTTCCTCCTCGCGCTCCGTGATGAGACTGAATTCTCTTTCAATGTCCTATATGTGTAAGATAGTGGACTCACGAAGCATTTGTGTGATAAAATAAGACACAAAACGATACTACCGTTAAAGAACGACATAATTTCAATCAGGCTCTGAATATAATTGTGTTCTTAATTTACCACTACTAGCTAGTTTAGAACGTGTCCTCATTGTCAAGTGCATAGATGGAGGTTGGCACATCGGTATCTTAACTAGTATATACCAGAAATCACATGACGCGCACAATTTCGCATAGCATGGTCGTAAATGGGCACGTCTCGTAATATGTGTCCACAAACCAGGCATACACAACTGTGTGACTGTGAATGGCATATGGTTTCTATTTTATGCTACTTAACTAGAATGTTATGTCCACAAACCTTCCCCACTTCAGAACGAACACAATCTAGAAATTAGACAGTAGTGCTTAATAAAGTGCTTATTGAAACTGACAGAAGCTACGCCATTTTTCAATGTTGTGTAATCTGTTGCGCCCACCCAGAAGAAGTCAACAGACACTACTTTATTTAATAAGGTCAATAGAAATAACAAGAACTCGGTATTAAAAAAATCATAGTTCCCTGTTTTTATAAGTAACTTAACACTAAACACATCAGCTGCTCTCGTCGCTACAGTCTATAACATCATCCATACAGAAGAACAAAAAGATAAGATCATAGCATTAGGAGCTTGATAATTACAGAGCAAAAATATTCGTGAAAAAATGGGAATATTTTTGTAGTCTATCTGAAATGTATCTCATTTTTACTCGTAGTTGAAACAGCACTATAAAGATATATGTACGGGTAATGAATGAGGTGACAACGAAATTGTATCGTACATGAAATTGGTGAAAACAGTTATTATGATATCCCATAAATTATATGCTTACTTAAATCTGCAAACTGCCAAAATTTAATGAGTTTAGTTGATTGTATTTACTAACAGGAAAAGAAACTACTGTCGCTTATAGTGACGGTACATGAAGTTTGCGGCATAAGTCACTTAATAACCTTCATTTATGTTCGAATTTGGGTATACTGTGAGGAACATATAGTACAGTTTCTAACTTATTAACGAGCGAGGTGGCGCAGTGGTTAGCACACTGGACTCGCATTCGGGAGGACGACGGTTCAATCCCGCGTCCGGCCTTCCTGATTTAGGTTTTCCATGATTTCCGTAAATCGCTCCAGGTAAACGCCTGCATGGTTCCTTTGAAAGGGCACGGCCGACTTCCTTCCCTAATCGGATGAGACCGATGACCTCGCTGTTTGCTCTCTTCCTCAAAACAACCCCCTCTGACTTATAGACAAACACTGTAAGGGGGAAGTTAATGTATTTCCTAGGAACAAACCAAGTGGCTGAGAACAAAAATATCAAAATGTTGGTGACCGGAGAAATAAGCAGTGACAAAAGCTTTTCGTGCGCTTCAAATCCGCTCGCCATAACTATTGCGCCCTTTGCGGTTTCCATTGCAGGAGAGACAACGCTGCCTTTTGTGTTACACAAAGTGGGCTGGCCAGTTGGGTCTAGTGTGCAACGAGGTTGTATTCAATGTATCACAAACCACATTCTTCCTGTTTCGCTGATGGAAAGTGGCATAGTATTTATTGCCTCCGTCTAAAGGACCTCACTTCACAAAACTGATAAAAAGTGACAGTAAAAGTTTATAATAGGATGGAACCACGCAGTAAGCTCATATGGTTCTCTTCTATTACATCTCAGACTGTTACTAACACGAGTTTTTGAAAATCATGGTGATCTGAGTGGTTTTATGGCATCTACAATTCATCTGTACCTTATCATAATCATTTGCTTGCGCCTTTGTCCCACATCAACGGGGGGTCGGCCTTGTTACTATTGATGTGGCGATGTTAGTGTCAGAGGGTGGCGAGATGCCCTTCCTGTCGCCACCCTGTACCACCTGGGACGGAATTAGTGTACTCCAGCTGTCTGCATCTACTGTGTTCCGTGGAATAGTGTGAACGTGTACAGATGTCTACGATTCGTGTAACTGAGGCGGGATGTGGGCTCAAATGGCTCTGAGCACTATGGGACTCAACTGCTGAGGTCATTAGTCCCCTAGAACTTAGAACTAGTTAAACCTAACTAACCTAAGGACATCACAAACATCCATGCCCGAGGCAGGATTCGAACCTGCGACCGTAGCGGTCTTGCGGTTCCAGACTGCAGCGCCTTTAACCGCACGGCCACTTCGGCCGGCGGGGATGTGGGAACCAGCCCGGTATTCACCTAGTGGGATGTGGAAAACCGACTAAAAACCACATCCAGGCTCGCCGACACACCGGCCCTTGTCGGTAACTCGCCAGGCGGATTCGATCCGGGGCCGGTGCGCCTACGCGAGTCCAGGAAGCAGCGCATTAGCGCTCTCGGCTAACCTGTCGGGTCCTACAGTTCATTTGTACCTAACGAACTGAAAGCCAAAATCTTGAAAGTGCATTTTATAAGACGAGGTCTTCTGTTTCCATAATGGTTTCACACACGAGCCTCTTCATATGCCCCCAGAGGAAGAAATCCAGACACATAAGGTCAGGTGACCTGGATGGCACACCACATAGCCACCATGGCCGATTAATCGATTCCTGAAATGGTTCCCAGATGATTCCTCACAGCAATGTTGAAATTGGCTGGCACCCCACCTTTTTGGAAGTACATTCTTTGTGTAACATTCGGAGGTACATCCTCCAACAGTTCTGACAACACGAGTTCCGCGAAGATGCGATATCACCGTCTGTTGAGGCGAATTGGACGAATGTATCGTCGAATCAACGTATCACCGAGAATGCTGGCCCACACATTAACACATTAATATGCCAATGACCGCGCATTCGAGCAGTTACTATGAATTCCACAGTTGTAATTAGCATGCTGCACTACCTTGTGTGTAAAGCGTTCCCAGCATCAGAAACTGCAGTCAGGACTATGTATCATAACTAAATATACTTATTTTGAAGCTAACTTGGCGCACGAAGTGATTAAGAACCGGTTCAGGGTCACCTGAACCTAACTAAAACGGTTGCGGAAATACCACTCACGAAAATCCCGCACTGCTTCTAACGACAGAGGTTAATCGTTATAAAGAATCCTAATTCGAAACTGAACTGTCTCCCATTCAAAAATCATCGGTCGAGGGACCACAAAAGCAGCACCTACGGCTTACGGACCAGCGACTCCCCGTTGAGACTCGTCTCTCCCGCACTCCGGCATCTTCTGTCAAACAATCCAAACCGTCTCGCCTCTGCGTCCAAGGAACGAATACACTTGGTGGGGGCGCACTGACCAATCAACAAGGTGAGTTTGACTGTGTTGGCAGGCGTCTCCTTCAATCAGATGACAGGAGTGGCAATGCATGGTTCTTTGACCTCAAAATTTTCCACTCGGTGCGACGTCCAACATTCGAACGAAAACGTCCCTGACGGGCGGTCTTGAAGAGCCAGTCGCGAGAGCCTCTGGTACGAAAACCTAAGCAGATGAATCTTCTACGCAAGTCAGACGGGCGCCTTGAGCCAGTTTTGGAATTTCAGCTGTCGTTATCGGGCTTGTACTGCAGGATTCATTACCGTGGTTGTACTGCAGGGTTAAACCAAGAATTTTCACCTCATTTCACCTAGTCTCATACATTCTTAATCATACCAACATTAATTCAATCCAAATATCATCCATGTTTTGTATGGACGGTTAGTTTGACTTAGTTTGCTGAATGTCAAATGCAAAAATGAGAATAAAATGCATTCAGTTTCGGTTCCCAGAGAGATCTTCCTCCACGGCAAGATCAAAATAAGAAAACGCAGGCGGAGAATAGGTGCTCTGCCTTCTTTATATTGTCACCAGATCATAAAAAAAAATGGTTCAAATGACTCTGAGCACTATGGGACTTAACTTCTGTTGTCATCAGTCCCCTAGACTTAGAACTACTTAAACCTAACTAACCTATCACACACATCCATGCCTGAGGCAGGATTCGAACCTGCTGTGGTGTCACCGCCAGACACCACACTTGCTAGGTGGTAGCCTTTAAATCGGCCGCGGTCCATTAGTATACGCCGGACC